>NC_071395.1:62098587-71366087 GCF_022682495.2 Desmodus rotundus
CCCTCGGCCGCGGGCCCAGGCGTGGGGTGAGCGTGCAAGGCCAATCAGCTGCCGCGCCACCGCCTAACTAGGGCCCCGCCCCGGCACCCGCCCCACCCGACGTTAACTCAGGTTCAGGTTTCACCCCCCCGAGACTCCGCCGGGGCCGGGGTTACCCGCGGGCGTCCGCCCTTAACCCGCTAGGTGCCGACAGCCGCCTGGGTTACTGGCGGTCACCCAGCGCGGCGCGCCCGCTCCAGCCTCCCGCACCTCCGTTACCACCTGTGGTAAGTGCCGCGTAGTGCGCACAGGCCCAAAGAACCCCGGGCTCTCTCTGTTCCGAACCACCGCCTCGCTGACACCCTGAGCAGCTCTTCACCGCTCTAAGCCTTGGTTTACTCCTCCAAAAAATGGACAGTCACATCTCCTTGACATCAAATAAAAGAAGTAAAGGAGGTGTGGGTGTTGTGCTCAGAGCGAAGAAGCACTTACGGCTCAGGGAGCCGGGGCCTCCCTTCCTGGAGCAGTTGCAGCATTGGACCCGCCCCCACAACACACAGTAACAGGTCACTGCCAAGAAACTAAGGCCCAGAGTGCAGAAGGGAAGGAAACCCCTACACCAAGTACACATCCAGATAATACAGAAATCTCCTGACTCTCAGCACAGATGTCCCTTTGCAGAGGGACCTGGGTCTAGGCGGTGTGTGCGTATGTGTGGTCAGCCAAGTCTTCCCTGCCCCCCAAAGCCTCACAGGCCCCCAGGAGTCCCAGTGAAGCCTGACTCTTATTCACTGTAGAGTCCTGGGAGGCTAAGAGGCAACTCAATCCCTAGGACAGGTGAGGAAGGCAGGGTGACATCCCTAGGGTGACAGGCTCTGGGGGTCTTTTGAGGGGGTACCTAGGCCTAGCTCCCCTTCTGTGTGAGGTCAGAGTTCAACACACACACACACACACACAGATGAACAGAGCCTGGCTAGCAGCTCATGTTAGCAGCTCAGGCTTTTGTGACCAAATTGACCACCAACAAGGCCTGATCCAGCCTCCAACCATAACACCAGCCACCCCTCCTCCTGTTCCCAAACTCCTGCCAGCTCAGAAGGGGGCCAGATCCCAGGAAGGCAGGCACGGTGACTGAGGAGATGGTGCTGGGGGGCTGCAGCCTTCCTGGCCCCAGTTGCTCTCCCTCTTCAGGAGCCTCAGTGAGGAAACTTGACCTATCTCCTTCACACACACCCAGTTCCCCCCTTTCCAGGTCCTTCTATGGCTTTGTAGGGGGTGCCAAGGACAACAGAACTTTTCTCTAACACTGCCACGGCCCTCTGCCTGTGGGTGCTCACACTCCCATTCACCTCAAAAACACAAAACCAAATGGTGCTGGTGTAAAAACCCTGACTTATCTGAGTAAGAAGACAGGGGACCCAGGCCAGTGTCCAGGCCAGAGCTCAAAAGCAGACCTCACACCTCCACCCTTTCCTTACTGTTCCCCCCTCCCCCGTTTGTGAGCCCCTCCCTTTCCTGCCCCACCCTTCTCTTCTCTGCACATTGCCTTGTCTCTGCTTTCTATTTCTCACACCTTTGTGTTCTGCTTCCACCCCATCCAGACTGGAGGAGGTAGGAGGAAGAGGACAGTCACTCAATGACCTTCTGAGGACAGCAGGAGTCAGGAAAGGCTCTGAGAGGATGGCTGGCTTTGGGCCTTGGGGGCAGAGGACACAGTCTAAGATGCAACCAGAAAGAAGGCCTGGGTGCCACAAGGCATCCAGTGGCATGTGGAGTGGCCAACCAACCACTGAACTTGTCGCCTGACCAGCCCCATCTTGCTCTTCCCTGGAACTCGGTCTGTTGGCTGTTTCTGCAGAAGCTGGGTGCCAGGACTAAGTCTTGGGGTTGGAAATTTGAGAGCCAGTCTCAAAGTCCCCCACCCCATCCCAGATACAGCCAAGAGAGCAGACCTCTGTCCCTCACTTGCTGTGTAACCCTGGGTAGGCTGGCCCCCTCTCGGAGCCTCCACCCCTCCTCTCCAGTGGGGGGATTCTGGGAGAGCCAGTGTGTGAAGCACCCACCACTCAGCAAGGTCCCAACAAAGGTCAGTCCCTCTGTACCGCTGTGCGTGGTCTAGAACTGGAAAGTCAGGTGGTGAGTTGCCTGACACTTGGAATGTCCAAATTTGAACTCCATATCCATCTGATGGAGACTGTTTTACGGAGAGTTAGCAGGACTGAGACTAGGCTGAGGCAGGAGAGGCACCCAGGGTACGCTGTTTAAAGAAGCGCCTCTCCTGCCTCACCTGGTCCTGGTCCTAGGAGCCAGGACAACAGGCCCAAATGGCTTTCCGACTGTGGACCCCTCTAGTCAGCGGAACACAGCCCTCCCCCAAGAAGGCAGACTCAGAGGGTACACACAGCTCCTGCGAGCACTCTCTGAACCTAGGGAAAGGGCAGGAGGCACAGACTCCGGGCCTCAGTGTGACCACGTCCCTCCACCCCTGCCCATTTTTCACCTCCCCTGCCACCTCCCCTAGCCTGGATTTCTCCTTTTTCCTCTTCCTCCTCTTCAGCCCTGATTCTGTCAGGACCCAACAGGAAAACTGAAACCACCCCTCCTTTCCTCCCTCCCTCCCTGCTCTACCTTCCAACCTCCCTCTGAAGGCAGATGTGGGTCAGCCTTGGACTCTCTGGCTTGTTTACTCTGTGAAGCTGTGATGGAAATCCCAGAAGGGCCCCATACCATGAACTTGCAGGAGCCCAGCTATGCCCAACACAGAAGCCTGAAGCCCATCCAACCTGCATGAAGCCTTGAATCCCAAACTCTACTTGCATGACTCCCAGGGCAAGGAGTGGCCTGGTTCATGAAGCCCAGATCTATAGGGTCCAGCAGAAACAAGGTCTGCTTGAGTGTGGTTCATAGGGTAATAATCTGGGTGTAATAATTTATAGTTTTAATTTGAATGTTTCACCTAAAGTGTCATATGGTGTGCTTGGGTGTGATATTGTTATGTTGCAGAATTACATGCTTATGATTTTGTGATAAAAGATTTTGTAATACAAAGGGGGCGTTATGTGTGCCAGACCCTGTAATTCTCTGAGAAGAACTACTGCCCTTCCCTTAGGGCCTGCTGTGTGTCAGGCCTGTGACAGGCACGAAGGTGCAGGGACACAGCACAAAGACCTTCCCTTGGGGAGGTCCTGTTCCAGGGAGGGAGACCAGCGGTTTGCAATTACACGGAGGAATGTGGGTGCAGGTGGTGATAAGCGCACAGAGAACTGAGGCAGAGTAGAAAGTGTGAGGGGCCACACTGCAGATGAGGTAGTCAGGGCTGGGTTCTCTGAGGAGGTGACATCTGAGGAAAGGCCTGAATGAAATCAGGGAGTGGGCCAGGAGGGAGGAAGAATGTCCTGGGCAGGAGAAACAGCAGTGCAATGCCCTCGGGTGAATGTAAGCTTGATGTGATGTGGAGACAACAGGAGGCCAGTGTGCTTGTGGAGGGGCTGGGGCTGGAGGTCAGGGAGGCAGCCAAGGACCTGGGATTCCAATCCAAGTTGGTCCATTACCTGTGCCAAGGACACCAACACTCCAGGGCACGGTATGGGCAGGAAAGGGATTCACAAATTCTCCTGTGTGGTGCAGATACCAAGGTTTGTCCAACTGCAAAGAACGCTAACCACATAAAGCAGCACCACCGCTTAGGAGAGTGAGACGTACCTCCTGGGAGCCCCCCAGGTGGTCCACCTCTGCCTGCTTGATGGAGGGCGCAGGTGGGAATGGGGCGCTCACCGAACACTGAAGGGAGCTGGGGCCGCACTCTGCCCACCATCCGTCTTGCTGCTGCCACTTGCATCTCCTTGATCACCCTGAGGACTCAGGTCAGGAGGTTCGCATGTCCTCAGCTGGCCACGTGTGCACCAGGGGCACTAGCTGCCCTTTGTGCACTCAGGGATGCCCCAGGGGTACAAGTGTGTGCCGGATTTTCCTGGAATGGGATGGGCTCTATAGACGGAAACTAAGACTAAGTGGGCAGCCATGTGCCCAAAGGCCCCACAGCTGCCAAGTGGAGAACCTGGGACTGAGACCCAGGTCCACCAACCCCAGAGCCAACGCTTGTCAGCCCCAGTCTGCCAGGAGCCCAGCTCTAGCCTGCTTCTGCCCAACTTGCTGTCACCACTTGCCTCAGGTCAGGAAAGCAACAGAAAGCCCTTCAAGGCTCGGCTCACGCTGCCTCCTCTCTGCGGCCTTCCTAAGCTCCCTTGGAGGCCAGGCATCAGCGGGCCCCTCAAGGCATAGCCAAAGCTGGCATCAACTCCGTGACCCCAGAGCACCAAGCACAGGGCTGAGCAAAGAGTGGATCAGAGTCAAGGGTTGTATAGACTACCAGCCACCACTCAGCTGCGGGTTTCCCACCACCTGAGCCCCACTGCTCCAGGGCCAGCTGAGCCTCCCTTCCTTGTCTGTTTTCTGAACACTTCATGCTAATTAATGCTACCATGCCTTTGCCCAGACCTTTCCCTTCTGCCGGGAGTGCCCTTCCCACTATTCTCTGTCCACCTGGCAACCTCCTATTCCTCCTCCAAAACCTGCTCTGACATCCCCTTCTCAGATCCTCCCCTCACCTGTGCCACCCCATGCACCAGCTCCCAAATGTACAGATCCCTGAACACGACCTGTACAACGGCCATTACACAAGATGCCCGTCAGCACCAACTCAGACATCTCGTCCCAGATGTGAGCTTGGGCTCATCCTTGTTCCCACAGACCCCGCAGGCCTGATGCAGTGGCTCTACTGCTGAGCAAACTGCATTAGCTCCCCGTCTAAACCTTAGTGCCTAAACTGTAGTGCCGTGCATATCTGTATACAGATTGCATCTATTTCTCCCTTTGCGGCTGTTTCCCTGTGACCTGTTGCACAGCCACCAGGCTGTTCTCTCTGAAAAGATAAGTCCTTTACAACCTCCCTGCAATGTGTCCCATTTCCTCACAGCATCACCAACACTGGGTTTGATTGTTTTTATTTACTTTTGGATGCTTTGTTTAGTCCCAAGAGCTGGGTGACTGGTGCTTTGGTTTGCTTGTCCAAGGCTATCTTAAGGTGTTCTATGCAGGCAACAGTCACCTGGGGCCAGAGATCAGCAACACTTTTTAGCAGGTTCTTTGGCCTGGGAAGCAGTCCCTGCTGGGCCTGGCTCCCCTTTTGCTTCTCATGGGTCTCCAGCTCCTTCACCACTCCCAACCCTGCTGCCACTGGGCCTGGACCACCCAGCCTGCGTGGCAGGGGAACTGTGGTGAGCCAGGGGTCTGCAGGCCTCTGTTCCTCATCTGCACAGATACTGGAAGTGACGACTGGCATTTCTAAGGTCCTTTCCAGCTCTCATCTCTGTCTCTTTAACCTCAGGGGGGCTTGCTCCTCTGGGGTAAGGTGGGGGCAGCGAGCCCCCCATTGGCCTCGAGCAGCCCCACTTTGCCTCCCACCCAGAAACCCAGAATCCCCTAATGGTGGGTGCTGGGAGCCACGGCCCAGAATATCCTAAGCACGTTGAACACAGGCCCCCAGATGATCACTGCTAACCCTGTTTAGCTAAACATAACAGGTGCCAGGTCCTGGGGAAGTGCTCAGAAGCAGCGATGCCCAACCTTCTGGGCACCAAGGACCAGTTTCGTGGAGGACAACTTTCTCACTGACAGGGTGGAGTCGGGGACAGGAGTAGCTGGAGGGAAGCTGTGCTCACTTGCTCGCTGCCCACCTCCTGCTGTGTGGCCTAGCTCCTAACAGGCCACAGACTGGTACAGGTCCACAGCCCAGGGGTTGGGGACCCTTGCTCTAAATAATAATACTGACTGGCATTGGCCCTGGCCAGGGTGGCTCACTTGGTTGGAGTGTAATCCCATAAGCTGAAAGGTGGCAGGTTCGATTCCCTGTCAGGGTGCATGTCCAGGTGGCTGACTCAGTCCCTGGTTGGGGTGCATAAGAGAGACAACAGATCAATGTTTCTCTCTTGCATCAGTGTTTCTCTCCTTCCCTTCCCTGCTCTCTAAAATCAATGACCATATCCTCAGGTAAGGATTCAAATAAATAAATAACAAATAAATAATAAATGCTCACTGGCATTGGCTGAGGGCCTGCTATGTGCTGGTGTATTGCTTAAGCCCTTGACATAAATGAGCTCATCCGATTGGCCACAACCCTAAGAAGCTCCCAGTACACTGACAAGAACCTGAAGGTCAGAGAGGTTAAGTCACTTTGTCCATGGCCACACAGCAGGAGCTGCATGTGAAGACCTCTGGACCCCTAGCCTTTCAGTTGCAGGGAGAACGGGGACCCCGGAGCCCTGGGAAGGGCAGGCCTGAGGTGTGACTGGGAGAGGCAAGCTCACTGGATAGAGCTGGGGTGTCAGTTGGGAAGTAGGGGGTTTCATTAGGGCTGCAGGTCAGAGTGGGCCTCTCTAAGCCACCAACTCTCCCAGGTGGGATGGATACCCCCCAGCCCCGCCACACCCCACACCAAACCCCAAACCTAGCAGGGGACTCAAAAACCTGAAACCAGACTCAAAGACCACCCCCCACCCCTTATCAGGAGCCCCTTATGGGACCATGTGGGACGTGAGTCTCACATGTGGGCCATCCTAGTTGGTTCCCAGGATCAAAGGACACATCCACAGGGCCTGTGGCTGGCAGAGACACTTATTCTGGCCAGCACAGCCATTCCCACCTGGGCGTCACCTGTTGCCAGGGAAAAGTCCAGATCCCAGGCCTTTGCCCAGTGGTGAGCCCTGGCTGGGGCTGACTCAGGATGTTTATGTTCAGCTACATAAGCATTGAGCAGGAGGTAACTCCCAGTCACCTGCCTGCCTGTCTATTGGACCCCCTCCCAGCATGCTTCTCTCTGTTCCTCCCAACCCTGTCCCCTCAAAGGCATCAGGGCTGGAACCCACAGGGGTTCAGGGGCAGAAAACCTTGTAGCCTCTACCTCCTGCTTTCCAGGGGAGGCCCCTGAAGTTCAGAGAGGGCAGGGCACTCTCCTCAGGACAAGTGGCCAGGCACTGCCACTATGGGGTGGGGGCAGGAATTCCTGCTTCCTGCGGCCCTGGGTCAAGCAGGCCAGGTGCCAAGAGGCAGCAAAGAGGGCGAGAAGGGGCAGGGAAGGGGGCTGGGTCTGACAGGACGGATCTCTCTCCTGAGGGGTGCTGGGCCCAGGGGCCCGGAGTACAGGCACCATTTGGGGGGGGTGCAGGCGGGCAGGGGGGCAAGGGGAGAGCCTGAGGGCAGGCTGTGGGCAAACAGGAAATGGCAGAGGAGGGGCAGGTCTGGCAAGCCTCACAGGCCATGAATGCCATCTGAAACAGGGAACTCTGTCTGGGGGGCACTGGGGGACCACTGGTAGTTTGGGGACTGGGGAGTTATGAGCTGGGGCTGGCCAGTAGGCAGTCTCAGGCTGTGTTTTCTAAGGGGGTGGGGGTGTCTGTGTTTAGTGGGACCAGGAAGAGAACTGGGCACAAGATGTAGTGGGAGAGGTGCCGGATGGCAGTGTGGCCCCCAATGTGTCCTCACCACCATAGCTGGCCCAGATCCAAAAACAGCTGGTCAACATGGGCTTTCTTGCAACAGAGCAAGAAAGGAGGCGAGGGGAGGCGGGGGAGCTCATCAGAGGCCACTGGGCACTGTCACCAGGGCAGAGCCTTTGCCCACAGAACACAGGACTCTGCAGCTCCACCCAGCTACTGTTCGTGCGGCAGAGGGCCAGGTGGCAGGGTGGGGCTCAGGGCCTGTGCCTGGCTCCCTGGTGCCAGTCCTCAGTCTCATGACTCCAAAGCCGCTCTTGGCTGGGAGAGGGAGGTAGCCTATGGCCTGTGCACCTCTATGACCCACTCCCTGGCCCCAACACAGCCCCATGTGGAGCAGCCTCTTGTTCTGTGCTCTATTGCTACCCCCTTCCCCTAACCCCAATCTCAGGAGCCCATAGGTTCAGAGCTAAGAGAGTGGGCTCTGGAGCCCACAGCCTGGGCCTGAATCCTGGCTCTGCCATGTTCTGGCTGTGTGAACTTAGGCAAGTCCCCTAACCTCTCTGTGCCTCAAGGTACTCATCTATAGGGTGAGGATCCTAAGTCTACCCACCTGGGGTGGTCGAGAGGACTCAATGGTCTGCATGGTGCCTGGCATGCAGCAAGCGCTCAATTAGTTCCCTATTAGTGCTGTGATCCCCCACCCCAGCAACCAGAGGGGACTTAGGACAAGTAATCCAAGCATGACAATGCCCTGCTCCAGCCCCCTTCCCAAGACTCCCCACTGATTCCCAGATCTGGTCCAGCTCCAGAGCCAGCACCTGAGGCCTGACCCACCTCTCAACCCCTGTTCCTCCCAGGGGACCTGGAGACCCTTGGGCACTGCCCTTCACACCCTCGAGTCACCTCTGTCTAGACCTTATCAAACGTGCCCAGCTCCCAGGGCAGGGAAAGGCTGGGAAGCAGCCCAGCCACAGACCAGCAATTACCCTCCCAGAGCCTCAGCCCGCCTATGGAACTGAACAAGGACTCCTAGCGAACACTGGCCTTGGGGTGTCCACTACAGCACAAAGCAAGCTCGATGTCCATCAATGGGGACAGGTGGTTAAGCCAGGGGCCCTGACTACTGGCATGGAACGAAGCAGGTTACAATGGACTCTATTCATGAAAGTGCAGACCCAGAGGTGCCTGGGCTGGGGCAGGCTGCAGAGCAGCTATAAATGGGCAGGAGGGAACTTACTAGGGTGATGAAAATGTTCTTCAGCCAACAGGTGATGCTTGCCTAACTTGGTAAACTTACTGAACCTCACTGAATGGTAGACTTAAAATGGGTAAATCTTAGGACAGGTAAACTATACCTCAATGAAGCAGCCATTCTGAAAAAAATAATCCCCCATGTTATCAACAGAGTTTGTCTGTAGGTAGAGGGCTTAAGGAAGACGTTGCCTTCTTTGTTGCTCCCCTGTGCTTTCTAACTATTCTACAATGCAAACGGAGTAGGTGTATAATTGGGGAAAAGAGCAGAAAGTCTGAATAAAAAACAAGAAATCTGCTGCAGTGGGCAAACCTCATGTCCTACCCAGTGAGAGTCCTCCTGCCCACGCTGCGGCCAGCAGTGGTGGCTCTTGGGCAGCTGCTCCATGCTGTAGCCCCACGACAGCACGGTGGCTAGTGGGCAGGGCTGGGAGGCAGCAGGGGCAAACCTGCAGCCTTGACAGCCAGGATGGAGGGCTCTAGGCCTCTCTGAGGGGGTCTCCTTTTTCTTCACCCACCCCTGCCAGAAGCTGGGGGCCCCAGTCCTGAAACTGCCCATGAGTTTCTGCACTTCAGGGCGAGCAACTGGAAGTGGATCATCAGCTTTTCCCCTTCCCTGAGCTCGGGTAAGCCAGACTTGGTTCTGGGACTGAATTTATCTCAGTTGTTACCTTTTTCTCAGACTAGGGCTGGTGCCTAGTCTGACCTCCAATTGCCCCTGCCCCCAATTGCTGCCCAATCCTGACCTTTGGGTCCTGGGGGTTAAGGTTAAGAGAATGTTTCTATAAATGAGTCAACAAGAAAGGTCTGTGCCAGACCTATACCTGAGTACTCCTGCTCTGATTTGAATGGGAGCATTTGCATCCAGAGGGGAAACTGAGCATCAGGGTGTGAGACGGCTTGCGCAGGGCATTAAAGTACACAGTGTCCAGATTCAAGTCCTGACCCCAAAGCCCAGGTGTGCACCGCTTAGTCATGGCACCTCCCAGGCTCCACCCACGAGCCTAGTACTTGTGAAACTGTTAGTTGAGTCAAGTTCGGATTTCCCCAGGACTTGGGGTTTGGGATTCAGAACGAAGTGATCAGGGTCTCTCCTTTTTAGCCCTGCCCTAGCCTGGTCTCAGGGAAAGCAAGCTAATAAGCCCCCCAGCCAGTAGCCAGCTGGGCTAACCTGTAAGGCTAGAGGAGATGTGTGTGTTCCGCCAATCCCAGGCAGAACAGGCTCCACGGACACGTCCATCCAGGGGTGGGAAGTTTGAGTACTGAGCTCTTGGCCGCAGTTATCCTATCAACCAAATGTAACTTAGCCATTGTTGCTGAACCTGCACAGCAACGAAGGGGGGCAAATTGCTGGGGCTTTGTAGCAGGTGCTCATTAGCAGGCAACAACTTCCTAATGGGTACCTGCCGCGCCATGGTCCCCAAATCCCTTCTCAGCATAACTCGCATATGATGCTTTAAAACATGTAAGTAATCCAGTGCAAGGCCACTTGTCCTTTCCTGGCCAACAAGGCCCCGTGATCCTTTGGCGTACCTTCACTACCGCACCTCCTGTGCCTTCCTCCAGGTCCTCAAACTCAGAGCCTTTGCCCTAGCTGTGCTGGTGGCCGGGAAAACATCCATCTCAAATGGTCCCAGAGCTGACTCTCAGGTCTCAGCTCAAGAGTCCTTTCGGAGAGATCTTGACTCATCTCTGTGCCCAAAGTAGCCCCACCCCTGCTCCGCCCCCAAGGGACTACTAAATATCAGTAACCGTTTTTTGGCGATTGTCTTTCGGACTTCTGTGCTCCCAAGAAAGGGAGGTAGCCCAGGTCTGTGACCCGACCACCCCCCAACCCCCGGCCCCACGGCGTCTAAAATGGGGCCTACTATTCAACATTTCCCAAAGAGCTGCGGTCTTCGACCCGGAGAGCCTGAACCTGCAGGGCGTGGCGGGAGGACTAGCCGCGCGTGCGCGGAAGTGCAAGAGCGCCGGCGCGGAGCTGAACTCTCGGGACGGAGAGAATGACCGTAAGTAACCCCGCGCTGACGTCACGGGCGGAGCCGAGGCGGGGCCACGGCAACGCCCGGGTCGCAAGTTCCCGCTGCAGCCGCCGTGGGGTTCAGGACGCTCTGTCTGCGCGGCACAGCCCGAGACGTGTGGCGCTGAGCACAGAAACGCCGGGAAGCCCCGCGCCCTGCCAGGGGAAACAAAGGCAGGGCGCCGCCTGCGCGCCCCACCCGTGCGGAGCCCAGCCGGCCCTGACGCACCTTCAATGTCAGTCAGCAGCGCCGCGTCCAGCTCGCACGGCTCGGCCAGCCCCTGCTCCAACGCCGTCTCGGTAAAGGGCGGCTCGTCCATTTCGCCGGTTGCCACCTCCGGTGGGGCCCGGGGGCCACGGACTTTCGCAACGAGCTCTGCGTCCGCCAGCTCCGGCCCGCTGCCACGGCCTTCCGCGCGTCCGCAGCCCGCCTGGCCTCGGTGGCGGCCCGGCGCCCGCGAAAAGTTCCTCGGAAACTGGGTTCCTCAGGGGCGGCTTCCAAGGGCAGGCAGGGAGGGCAGGACAGGGGCGGGCCGAGCGCGTAGGCCCCGCCCCGGGCTGGACGGCCCCGCCCCACCTGGGGAGAGCTTGACTCGGCCCGGGGTCGACCCGGCCCCCAGCCCCGGGTCCGCCCGGCAGACCGACCCCCGATGGAGAACCCTGCAGTCATTCATTTTACCTAGTCTCTGCGTCGCTGCCTCTGGACCGCTGTTGCGGGAGCTCAGGCAGGCCATGGCCCCTCTCGGCCTCAGTTTCTCCAGCACCAAGCAAAGGGGCTGAATGGAAGCCGCAGGACTGGGCTCGTCCCAGAGGTCTCTAGACTTGGGGGGAGGACAGAGGTGTTCCGACAAACTTCACTTTCTAGATTTGGCTCTTTAGAGCAAGAAAGACTCGTCCGATGTATAGCTGTAACAACTGCTGTGTGCCCTCAGGCCAGTTACATCGCCACTCTGAGCTTTAGTTGCTGGAACAGGAGCCTGATGATACTTGTCCCCAGGTTGGAGGCGATGTTCGTGATGACACGGAGGGGGCTGGGCTGTGAGGTCAGCCTGCGAGGAACTGGAATTTCCCGTCCTGACTTAATCTGCTTTCCTCCCAGATCAAGCTGTGGGGACAGCCCATGGGCTTGGGGGCCACCTGGCCCAGTCCAGCCCTTGAAGGTGGGCTCACTTCAGTACCCAGGACAGGAAGACCCAGAGAGTTCTAAGGATCCAACTGCCAAGGTCACACAGCTACTAGGGACAGCAACAGGGTTGGGCCTCAGGGCTACCTGGCTCCAGACCTGGTGCTTGTCTCTGGGAGCAGCCAGGATAGAGGCCACAAGAAAGAGGCAGACTGTGCTTTAGACCCGAGCTGGGTTGCTTTGCATCATGACAGGCTGTGCTGAGTCAGAGGAGGCAGCTTTGCTGGGGACAGGCCTGGAGACTGAACCCTGGGCTCTTTGGGTTGGGGACAGAGCTAAGTGGCAGGGGAGGGACCCCAAAGAGGTGGACTGAGACAAACCAGAACTGCCCTGGCCGCAGGCTCAGTGGGTTGGAGTGCCATCCTGATGTGCTGAGGTTTGGGGTTCAGTCCCTGCTCTGGACACACAGTGAGTACATAAGTGGGTGGAACAGCAAGTCAGTGTTTCTCTCTCTTTCTCTCTCTTTCTCCCTCTCTCCCCCACCTTCCTCTTGCTCTAAAATCAATAAATAGAAGATTAGCCCTGGCTGGTGTGGCTCAGTGGATGGAGCACTGGCCTGCGAGCTGAAAAGTTGTTGATTTGATTCAGAGCCAGGGCATGTGCCTGGGTTGCAGGCTGGGTCCCTGGCTGGGGGCATGCAGGAGGCAACCGATTGATGCTTCTCTCGCACATCGATGTTTCTCTCCCTCTCTTTCCCCCTCCCTTTCCTCACTCTTGAAAATCTGGAAATAAAATTTTTTTTAAAAAGCCAGAAGTAATATTCAGGTATCTGAAAATGGAAAGACAGTGAGCTTCCTGCCCCTGTAGGTGTGTAAGCAGAGAAAGGCGCCCTTGGTGAAGGGCAGCTAAGGACACTGTCAGAGGTCTAGACCCCAGTCCCTCTTTGCCCCTGGCCTCAGTGAGTCATGCCACCCCAAATACCACTTTGCTCGGATTCCAGATTTAATCTGTCTGGCCACACCCTCCCAACAGAGTACAATTAGTGGTGTACTTTAAAAGGGGCGGGGGGGGGGGGGTACCCTGGGCCAAGAGAAGCCTTGAAGGCCCAAGCCCCTGAGGCTTAGCCTGGACATCCTGCTGTCTTTGTTCCCCTCCTGGAAGTGGCTGCTGTGGAAAATTACCCAGAACAGGGGTGGCCAGGAGCCACAGGAGACTCCACACCTCCCTACTGAAGTGGCCCTGCTCAGGAATCCCACCCAGGGCCTGGCCCCCCAGGAGACCTTGGCAATCTGGTGAGTTCCCTGAAAAATTCTAACAGCCCTTCCCAAGGAGGAGTGGGGAGGGAGGGGCTGTGGAGTGAGCCCAAAGAACACCTTCACGGTCAAGAAGTAAGTCTGCTCTTTCACCGACTTGCTGTGTAGCCTGGAGCCACTTACTTCACCTTTTTGAGTCTCCGCTAAAATGGGAATAACCCTCCCTACAACCACTCTGCAGAGGCAAGCAGGGCGTGTTGGAGTCACTGCCCTTTGAATGAGTTTACCACGCATGTGAAGAGTGTGGCTCAGTGTGCACACCTAACTGCAGGAGTTAGGGGAGAGGGTAAGGTGAAGTCAACGGGAGACCTAAAGCCCAGACTAGAAACACCCGTTGAAACTGAGGCCTGGCAGAAGCCTCTTTACACATGACAGGGGATGGGCAAGGGAGTGTTAAATCTTTGCCACCGAAGATACAAAACTGCTCTTCAGCCTGGGACTCCCAGGGCAGTCCTCAAGGTGAGGGCGGGGAAAGACGGGCTGGGAGCTGCTGTTCATCAGAGGAACCTGCTTCTCTTTGAGGTGGCTCCTCCCCCTCAAAGATCCTGAGATTCCCCACACAAGCTCTTCAGGCCCCTCTTGGCTAGGAGAGCTGAACTCACCCAAGTAACAGGTGCCAGGGCACTGGGTGGCACAAGCTGTGGTGGTGGACCCTTCTGTCCTGGTGTGCCTGGGAGGGGTGGGGCCCAGCCCGGCTGACAGTGACGCTGCTGGCTGTGCCTGCACTAGGCACAGTCACTGGGTGCTTCCCCACATTAACCCACTCAGTCCTCCCAACAGTGTAGGAGTGGGCTGTTGTCTTTCCCATTTTACAGATGAGGAAACCGAGGCAGGGGGAAGTGAAGCGACTTGCCCAGGGAGCTGGGCTGGCTTGCCACTCAGCAGTCTGGTGCAGGGCAGCTACTGGAGACCCAGGGGGAGTTGGGGCACAGAGCCAGACAAGCCTTGCCCCAAAGGCCCTGGCACAGCCAATAGGCTCCCTGCCTGGAATGGGGTGACGTGTCGTCATCAAGAAACTCCTGGGAGCCAGGCCCTGGGTCACATGCCTTGTGCCTCTTCAACCTGGGTGGTGGGGAGGGGCCGTGGCACTGGCTGGCAGGGTCTGGAGCCAGCTGGGCCTGCTTTCTCAGCAAGGCCTCCAGGCCCGACACTTGGCTGGGATTGCCGCCAGGTGTGTCCTGGACACCCGGGCAGGGCTGACCCAGGCGGCCCCACCCTCCACTCCAAGGCCCCCACCCTTGGGGATGTGGTCAAAAAGCCAGGCCCCTCCCTGCATGACTTTGGTTTTGCCAACTGTGGGATTGGGGGTGGGGCACATCTGCTCCCTTCCTCACCCAGGTGTTTCTGAGTGTCTTAGAGATGAGAAGCATCTTCTGTGGGTTCCAAGCCATTCAGAGCAGGTGTCCGGCGCAGGCAGGGGCTCAACAAGGCCAGTTGTGCTGAGCCCTGCCCAGTATGAGTGGAGGCTGGGCCTAGCCGCCCTGGGCATGGCCTAGGAGGCCACTGAAACCCCTCTCCACCCCTGGAGACCCTGCCACCTTCCATTTATACTTCACTTATGCAGTAGCTAAGCCAGACCTACCCAGGTTATGGCTGAGGGGGCCAAAGCACAGAGACATCTGAAGCCCTGGCTGGGTTCCCCTCCTCTCCCTTTTCCATCTGGACACAATGGAACCAGGTGGCGGTTGACATGGATGATTCTGTATTTTCATTCCAGATTGGCCTCTGCTGTGCACTGGGCAAGTTATTTCTAGCTCCAAGCCTTTCCAGGTCATCTCCAGGGTTATATCCCAAGTCAGTCACTAGACCCTCCACACACAGCTGGTCGAAGCCCAGAGCTGCCTCACAGTGTGGACTGAGGGTCACACACATGACGAGTGAAGGGAGACATCTGTCCTCTGGGGGGCTAACTGGCTATTTGGGGAGAGGCCAAGTGTACACTGAGGGGGTCTCATAGCATGGGCTGGGTGGAGTTGGTGGCAGGGAGAGTGAACGGGGACCCCAGGCATCATGGGCTGAATCCAGCTATATGTGGGTCCTGATCTTGAATTAACTGTCCAGTGTAGACTTTACCAGTGGCACTGGGCTCCGTCACTGGGCACCCTTTCGGCCAGCCAGGGCTGTGAGCTCTCCCGCAGCCCCGGGCCTCATACCTAGCCCACTTCCCTTGTTCCAAGTGAGTGTGAGCAGTGGATTTACCACCTGTGGTTTGCTTTGACAGGTCAGGAAAGGAAAGACCACAGAGGGCAGTGACTTGCTCAGGGACCTACAGTGTGACCTGTAGCCCTGGGCAGGGTGCTTTTAGAGGGAATGGGGAGGGGGCAGGGAGAGGAGACAGCCCCAGACGGAGGAGTCCACTTTGTCCCCAGAAACATGTGGCTGATTCCCTAGTGCGGAGAGCAGAGACTGTGCTCCCTGGGCTTGGAGGTCTGGGCTGGGGCTCTCAGGGGGCCAACCAGCAAGAATGGGCAGGGGGTCCTCTGAAATAATCTGGAATCTCTGGGTTACTCATGCCTACTGAAGGCCTCTAAAAAAAAGAGACCCTTACAAAAGAGGCGGGTTAGAAAAGGCTCCTCAGTGCTTCCACGGGGCAGCAGGCAGGGCCCTTGCCGGCCCTCCTGGGTCTCTGGGGAGAGCCAAGAGCTCCACAAGCAGGGCATAGCGGGTGACCTGGAAGGAGCATGGGGCTGGGGGTGGGGAGTGGGGGATGCCCTGGGTGTGTCACTCATCCCTGGCCCTCTCCAGTCACACTGCACTGCCCACGGATTGTTCGTGCCTCCCCAGAGTTCCTCCTGCCTCTGCAAAACGTCTGGTTTGGGGGTGGGGGGTGGTTCTGGGGCTCCTGCTGAAACTCCTGGGAGAGAGCCAGGCTGGAGCTGCGGGCGCCTCAGGCAGCCACGTGGAACAGCAAAGCCTGAGAGGAGGCCAGATCCTGACCAGGCCCCTGAGCACGTACATCCAGCTGTCCCTGATGGCTTCTCAGTTCCATGTGCCTGTGAATTCTCTTGGTGGTGACGTCAAACCCGTTTGTGCCACAACCAAAAAAGTCCCAATATGCCTTACATACACGGGTCAGGGTTACAAACTACCCTCATCTGGGACATAGGAGCTGACCCTGTTTAACTTTACTCTAGGGCCTCCTCCACCAACCCCTCCTTTGAAGCCACAGCTGCTGCTGTGTGGGGAAGATGCATCTTGGTGAGCGCCCGCCAGGGCTCTGCAGGCCGGCCCTGGAGACTGGCCGGTTGGGTAGGGTCGGTCACATGGTCACTCTCCCTTGCCTGTGGCTGGCGGCCTCCTACCCCCCCAGCCTCCCTTCTGCCGCCCCAGAAGGGGTGCCAGTGCTTCTGACTGCAGGGTGCCCTTGATCCTGGGAACTGAGCCAGGCCCCAAGCCCCCTGTTCTGGCCCAGAGTGGGCTCTCAGAGACATAGGCTGAAAGCACAAGTCCATGGTGGGTCTCAGGTCCAGCCCCCTCTCCACGGAACAGGGCACAGCCCAGGCCCCTCTGGGCGCCCCCAGTACTTCAGTAGGGCCGGGGGCACAGCAAGGGCTCAGGATGCACACCTTCCATTCTATTCTCAGGGCCTGGGGCTCACCAGTCTCTATGCT
The DNA here is from genome assembly GCF_022682495.2 of Desmodus rotundus. Lineage (NCBI taxonomy): Eukaryota > Metazoa > Chordata > Mammalia > Chiroptera > Phyllostomidae > Desmodus > Desmodus rotundus. The sequence continues at coordinate 62,115,378 of NC_071395.1, forward strand.
TCAGAGGGGGTCTGTGTCTCCCACTGACTGGCTAGAAATGGGCGGGGGCTCCCTGGAGGCAACTGGCTGAACGAAGCTCAGTGCTGCCACTTCTGGCCTAGGCTGTCCCAGTGTGACCCTCTAACTCTGCCCCCTCTGCCTCCTACCATCAGGCAGGACAGCTCCCCCTCAGCTACCCACCCCTGGGGAGCTGGGGTTCAGAGTGGGTGGGCGGCCTCACTGCTGGCCACGGAGACAGTGCCCTTCATGCCCACCCCTATGCAGCCCTAGGCAAGCGCACGGCTCCTTTCAGACCTCACTTCTTGGCCTGCACGAGAGTGGCTGGGCAGATGCCTCTGCAGCGATCCCAGGTTTACCCGAGTACTTAATGAATCTACCCCACTTGAGGTCCGTCCTCCAACCCAGGGAGGTGGAGATTAAAGGAGCAGGCACCTATGGCTTCCACAGCCCCTACCCCCGCAGGGCATGTAGGAGCTGGCTTCTGGAGGACACCACCTGGCAGCAGTGCCCAGGGTGCTTGGCTCCCAGCATAGGAGGGAGGGGCCTTCTTAAAAGGGAGTGGGGGGGGTGGGGCAGTGGGAGTGACTGCTCCAGAGTAGAGGCTTCTTTCGGGATGATGAAAATGCCCTAAATTCACTGTGCACAATTCTGCAGGCACTGGACAGTACTTCATACTAGTGAACTATATGCCATGTGAATTACATCTCAGTAAAACTGTTACTGGGGGTGGGGGGCGCTTGGAGTGGCAGCTGTCAAATCAAGCACCTAACACAAGTTCTATAGAAGATTCAAAGGCCCAGTCAAGTTCAGGAAGCCCAGCTGTGGTGGCATCTCAGGCCTGCTTGCTCAAGGTGTCAGATGGCCCAGGTGGGGATGAGGGCCTCCCCACACATGGGGACCGGGATGAGACACAGGGCCAGGGCCCCCCTCTGGAGCTTCCAGGAAGCTGTGCTGGCTTTACAACTGCTGCGACCAGTGTTCCCAAACTGGGCTATGTCCCAGGCATGGGGACTTTCCTCCAGCCCGACGGCCCTAGCAGCTGGGCCTGGCGGCAGGCCTGCAGTGGGCTTCCCAGACTGCCCCGCCATCAGGGAGGGACCTGTGGCAGCTCCCACTGAAAGAAGATGGGTGGTCGGGTCTGGTCAGCCCCTGGACAATCACAGCCCACTCCAGAGATCACAGAGGAACCAGTTCTTTGTTTGTTTATTGTGTAATATTTTACATGCAAGAACCCAAACTCAAAAGACACTATTTGGAAGGAGAACCAGTGGGCGGGCGGGCGCTCTGGCGTCGCGCTGAGCCTCCTGCGCACTGACCTGCCCTCCAGAGCTGGCTCTGCCTGCAGAAACATGACAGCAACGCAGCACCAGACCTTGGGGGTGACTGGACAACAGACTCGACACATTCCTTTCCTCAGCAGTCCCCAACAATCCTAAGAGCCCTCACAAGTGAAATGCAAACTTGAGGAAACAAACATCCAACCTTCTTTCTCCAGCAGAGCCTGGAGGTTTTCCAGGAGAGAAGCAGTGTGACCCCGGGGCTGACAAGTTGTGGGGGTGGGTGGGTGGTACTACAGGGGAAGACTGGCTTGGGTCCCACGGGCAGGCTAGGCACTGGGAGAGCAGGGTACCACGGGGGTATCTTCTGGGTGCACACACCCTTAGCCATGGGTGGTGAAGCTGGCTGTTTCCCCTATGGGTGGACAGGGGAGAGGGGCCCTGGTTCTCACAGGAGACAGATGGCAGGCTGCACGAGGCCAGGCTGCCAGCCCAGTGCTCTTCCGGGGCGCCTTTCCTTGGCTGGCCCTCAGCCTCCCGGAACCGCCCCCTTCACGCTGGGCTGGACTGAGTGAGCCTGTCCAGAGAGGCGCACTGGGGGAGTGGTGGCAGGAAGAGAAGGAGCGAGAGTGGGGCAGCAGGCGACATCTGCCCCAGTGACCCTGGAGGAGTCAGTGTCTGTGGCTCTCCAGTGGCCACAACAGACCTTGCTGCCACTCTCCTAGATGAGGGGCCGAGTGACAGCACAGGTCCCATGCCTCCTAGGACCTCTTGCTCTGGACCCCAGTGAGCAAGGGAAGGGCGGTAAGCCAGGGCAGGCAGCACGGCCACTGGTACTGCGGGGCTGATGACGGGAGGGCAGGCGAGATGACCAGTCCCCTCCCCGTCCCCAGCCCAGGCCAGCAACAAGCCCTCTTAGCTCCGAACCCCCTCATCCCACGCATGCTGATGAGAGCTGGCATCCCTGCTGCGTGCCTGGGACCCTGGGCAGGGACACTCTGGCCAAAGGCCCACCAGCACCCTGGGTCAGACTGCACCTCATGCCGTCCCTTCGGCCCACAGCCAGAAAGGCCGACGGGGGAGATGGTTAGGTTCCACGTCTCAGCACAAAATGAACACACAAAAGGTTAAACATGTCCCCAACAAAGTACTTTGACAAAATAAATATTTAACCTATAATCAGGTACAATTAGTGCTTATAAGGAATTGCAGAAATAATTTAGTGTCGTTAAGTACACACTTTATCTGTGATTTCTAACACTTGTGGAGAGGCTGGTAGCTTGGGAGGGTCCCACTGTCCTAGGGGGGCTCTGCTCCCAGATGGAAGATGGAGGGGACTCAGCCCAGGGAGCCTATGGCCTCAGGACAGGAAGGGCTGAGCAGCACCCTCTCCCTTACTGGCACCTGGGCCTACCCGTGCTTCCTGTGCAGTCCTCAAGCATGCATCACCTGCTTCAATGTAGGGGCAGGCTGCCTCTGGAGGTGACGTATGAGCAGGAGGGGTGGCTCCAGGCCAGGAAGGCAGGTGACACTGCTGTGTATGGAGCAATGCCTTCTTGCCAGCCCGCAGGAGTCCACCAGCCCCTGCTACCCAGCTGGGGCTGGGGGCGGCTCTGGACCGTGGACGTTAGGAGCGGCTGTGCTGGGGTTTCCCAAGGCAGAAGCAGGCTTCGGCTTCACTTGGTGCCAGGAACCTGCTCTCCCCTCAGACCCTTCAGACCCTGGTCTGTGGAGACTTCCTCTCCCACAAGACATGGAGACTGGCTCCTCTGTCACAGGACACTGGATGGCTGCCGTCGGGCTGCGGCTCCTGCAGGACTGCCCACCTGAGGCCTGGCTTCCCACAGGCACAGGCTGGCACACTGGCAAAGGCGAGCCCTGGCCATCAGCAAGAAAGGGCTGGGGATGCTCACTGCGCTTGCTGGGTATGACTGCCACCCCAGCCACCTCCTCTGAAGCTCAGGTCAAGCCTTTGGACTCCAGAGTGTTAACGCCCAGACTGGCCTTGGGGCCTCTGCCCTCAGGGAACGTGAGGAGAGGTGTGGGCTAGCCTGGGCCAGGGTGAGGGAGAATGGAGGTCTGGCAGAGTCCCCAGCTGCTCCCTGGGTGCCCTCTGAGGACCTGCAGTGTGATGTCTCTAGCTGGTCCTGCCAGATGGACCCCAGCCGGATCCCAAAGCCTCCTTTCCAGAGGAAGCTGCCATGGTGCTAGACTGGGCCTGGAGCTCTGGGGTGCGCAGCGCCTTGTTGCCACCAGAACTGCTCCCATGGGGGTTTAGCATGGTGGCCTCGGCTGGCTGACCTCCTCTCCAGAGCCCGCAGCACTCACCTGCGTCAGCCCAGCTTCTCCTCCCGCACGGCTGCCAGGTGGGAAAGGCTGACCGCACCTCAGGGTGGGAGCACATGGCGGCCTGGCCAGGCCTGACCCTGACACCTGGGCAGTGTAGGCCAGAGTGCTGGCCTGGGCCCCAGAGACCACGGGGTGGTGCGGAGCCGCTGCGCAGCCTGTTTGTTTTGGGGGCAGCAGCAGCAGCACAGGCCGGGGTCACGCCGAAGCTGGCTTGGGCTGAGCCTGGAGCACCTCTCCCACAGCCAGAGACACGGCAGCCAGGGCTCAGGATGGGAGCAGGTGTCACAGGCCCTGGCGACCCCAGGCTGTCAGCCTTCTTGGTTGGCTTGGAGAGAGAATACAAATCTGTGGCCTCGGGGGACCTGGGGTGGGAGGAGGTCAGGATGTCAGAACAGCCTGCGGAGAAGGCCCAGGCCCATGCCAAGGAGAACAGAGACCTTAGTTTTGCTTTGGATCCATGCATGGCACAAAGCTGTATGCAGCTGGGCCCTGCAGGCGGGGGCCCAGAGGCTGCCACGGACCAGGCCGAAGTCCCCCGCCCAGCATGCTCACAAACCCACAAAGCAAGGGCTCCCGGGCAGCCCTCCACAGACGGCAGTGGAGGGAGGGAGCGTGTAGTGTGGGCAGTTTGGTTTTCGGTAGTGTTCTCTCTGCAGGAGCTAATTGGCAGGCCCCCTGGCCACCACCCACTAGCTGGGTGCTGTGTTCCTGTCCCACTAGCTGGGCGCTGCCCTCCCCCAATGCCAGCAGTGTGTGAGGCCAGAGGGGCCGCTGGTCCCAGGCTCAGCTGCTGAGTCACAAAGAGGTTCAAGAAGAGAGCCGCCATTCAGAGGCACCCCAGAGCCTTCTAAAGTGCGAAGCATGCCACATGCCACCAGGTGACACGTGCCCAGAGCAGCAGCCCAGGAGGGAGACAGAGCCTGCAGGTGCAGACAAGCCCTTTCTGAAACAGAGGGGCAGGGAGGGCAGGCCAGCGTGAGACCTACTGAGCCAGGCAAGGGGCAGGGGCATATGGAGGAAGGTGCCAGGGTCTGACCCCCTTCTCTGTGGGCAGGTGACCTTGCCTGAGGCTAGGCCCTGTTGCCTGATTCTCCTGTGAAGGACCATGAGCAGAGGGAGCCTGTGGGTGGGAGGCCCCCCCCCCCCGCCCGCCCACTGGGCTACAGTGACACTGTCCTACCACCTACCACCGGGAGAAAAGGTGGCTAAAGCTGTCCTGACCAGTGGGAGGCCTGGGAGCAAACACAGTGGCATTTCCATGGAGACAGCAGTGCAGGGCCACAGGGCTGCGTGGTTGGCTGGGGACAGGAGGAGGGGCCAGTGGCTGGTGTGGACGGGGTGGAGACAAGAGGGACCTGCCATCTGAGGAGCCAAACCGCAGACCAGCTCACAGGGCGAAGAGGGCGTCCTCTGATCGCTCAGACTTCTTCCGGCCAGGGGTGCTGGAGGCTGGGGCTGGGGACTCCACAGGGGGCGAGGGGAGGTTGGGAACCATTTCAGCAGCTTTGGCTCTTTCTTCAAGAAATTTATCAAACTCTGCAATACAAAACCAAGGCATGAGCCAGAATTGGTGGAGGGCCAGGCCCGTATTGAGGCTCAAACAGCCACATCCTACCCGCTCTCTACAGAGTGCCACCCACTCGTGCCCACAGGGTCACCCCAGCATGAGTGCCCACCCTGGCTACACTGGTCTGGGCCACCTGCCAGGGAGTTACAGGGGACCAAGCAGCCAGAGCCAGAGAGCCTCTGGGTGTGCTGCCGCCTGGGGCCTGGCCTGGATCACTGCCTCTGCCTCCAGGATGAGCAGGGGACTCCCCAGATGTGAGCGGGCGTAGGGGACGAGGACAGTTATATTCCTGTCCTCTGCAACTGGGAGCTTCTCCACTCTGCCGGTCAGCACTGGAAGCAGGGCAGGGAGAGCTGGAGGGGTGGCCCTACTTAACCTTGGCAGGGAATGCCGCCTCCCCATCCAGAAAGCAGGGTCCTGTGCCTGCAGGGGGCCTGGCTAAGTGGTCGGGCTGAATGAGGAGACCATGCAGAGTGAAGGCTGGCGGGCTGAGGGGAGGTACAGGGTGTGATGGAAGGGGGTGAGAGAGGGAGGGGGGCGTGGGGTCTGTGATGGGGGCCTCCCCATATGACCCATATAGCTGGACCCCGGAGGGAGGCCACAGGATGCCCAGCCTGGGGAGGTCCCTATGTGACCTGTGGACTGTACAGCACTTGGCTGGACTGAGCATTTGGGGGTGGGACAGACTGGTTAGGAGCACAGGTTTTGGGGTCGTGCTGACATGGGATGGCAACGTGTACCTACTGCTCACTAGCTCTCTGTGACACCTCCCTCGCCAGCACAAGGCTAGGATGGGACAGTCAGAGAGGTCCTGCCCAAGGGGCCCAGCATAGGCCAGGTACCAGATGGTGCCCAGCAGCAGGAGTGCCAGGCCCTGTGCACCCCAGGACCTGGGAGAGAGCAGCCAGCGGGTGGGGTGCTGGGAAGCCGTGGCCGGCCGCCGTACCTTCACTGGTGACGCCCTCCTCCAGGTCGTCGCCCTTCTGTGGGAGGAGCAGAGAGAGCCCATCAGGACTCCACCAGCCCACCCCTTACCCCCGCAGTCTGGCTCCCCATCCCTAGTTCTATAATAGCCAAGTACTGCTTATCTTATTGGAGAAACACAAGCTCTGTTTTTTAAAAAGCAAAAGCAAAAACCACTTGAAGAGGCTCTAGGTTTTGATCCTCCAGAAGGGCCCAAAAGAAAAATCCAAAAAAAGGTGCAAACTGGCTGTCGGGACTGAGCTGGGGGGCAGGACCATGGAAGGCCTGTGCCTACACATCCATCTCTCCCAGAGGGGCCCCCCCAGGAGCTCTACCACTCAGCATTGCTTCGCAGCCAGCTGCAGGCTTCTGGGAAGTCACTGTCCATGCCAATAGCTGGGGACCACAGAAAGCCTGAAAGGGCCAGAGCCATGAAGCTACAGCACAGGGCCTGATACCAGGCAGCGCCTGGCCACAGCACTGTCTGGCTGGGAGCCATGTCCCATGGCCACCTAGGAGCTGCGCCAGCCTTGTCCTGTGGCCCAGATTCTATCTACCGCTACCACTCCTGTGGAGCCATGGAGGCTCTGTCTCCTACTAGTAATGAGGGGGTCAGACTTGGTTTTGGTGGGAGAACGCAGTGGCCACTGAGAACCCACTGTGCTGACAGTGACGAGAAGACAGCCAGAAGGGATGCAGATAAGGCCCTGGGCTGAGCAGGAGACGAGGCTTCCTTCCCTGCTCTGCGGCTGGCCCGCTCCACAGTCCTCCCAGACAGGTCTCTCCCCCTTTCTGGACCTTGGGGAAATGACCCTTGGGGAATGAGTGCCTTGGCTCCTCCTGCTTTGCTGCTGTGAGAGGAGCTATCCCTTTTCCTGGCGCTCCCTTGGTAAAGGCATAACGGAGCATTTTCTTCTTTGCATTGCATGGCACCTGGGTGGCCAGTAGTGTTGCTGGGAAACCTGGCCCTCAGGGAGGTGGCCCCAAGCAGTGGGAAGCCCTATTTCAGGTCTGCTCCCTGTGTGTGTGGGGACCACAGGCAGCTCACAGCCAGCTAGGCTGGCCCTGTGATTCAAGGACTTTCAGACTCTGGGGAGGCAGCTAAGGAGCAAGAGCTGAGGTTATCTCCAGGTCTGGGGAAGAATCCAGCCAGTCCCAGCCCATGACCTTCAGCAAGCCCCTTTCCTTTCCAGAGTGCATTTCTTCATCAGCCATCAGCCAACAATGCCCACCCACCTGCAGCACAGATGGCTGAGAGTAAAAGTGCTTTGCAACGAGTGAAGGGGCCAGCTTTGACGCCTGCCTTCCTCAGGGCCGGCGGCACGTGCAGACACACATGTCCTCAACCCCTGCCCCGTCTCTGGGCACAAAGACAACAGTCTTTGGGGAAGGGGTTCTCTTAAATTCAAGACAGAAGATACTGGGGAAGGGAGACAGCAGTGGATTTAATACCCCATTCCTCTTGTGTGTATGTCACAGTTGAAAGAAACGAAAAGCAAAAAACAAACTCCCCCTCAAAAAGCCCCTCTACAAAAAACAAAACAGAAAGAAAACAAAAAACAAAAGAACCCAAGCACACACACACAACTGAAATTGGAAAGTGACTGGGGAAACGTAAGCATGTTTTGGAGCCAGCTGGAACTACCTGCACCCCAGCTCTGCCTCGCCGCCAGCGGGCTAAGGGGCTGGGCTCACAGGTCCTCCGCACAGCTGGCCTCCACTGGCCAGGGGGGTGGGTGGAAGGCCGGCTGCGAGGCTCCAGGTCTCCAGAGACTGCAGGAGCCACACCTGCCCCTGCCTCCCTCCTCCACCAACCCCTGGGGAGGCAGCCCCCTCGGGTTGTCCCCAGGCCTGTCCTTGCCATACCCCACCACTTGAAAGAGAAAAGTCGAGTCTCACCAGGTCCGTCCTGAGCCACACCTCAATGTCGTCCATGACAGAGGGCTGCGCAACGGGGATCTATGGAGGCGGCAAGCAGTGGGCCAGGCAGCCGCACAGCCAGGCGAGGGAAGACAGAACACCAAACAAAGTAAATCATCAAAAGCAACCCCCAAATGAAACCAAAACATACACAGAGCAAGAACAAAAATAAAAACAAAAACTACACTGGCACAGCAGGCGTGGGCAACACGAGGCAGCCACATGAAATGACAGAGGAGGAAGCGGTGAGGAGGCCGGTTCGGAGAAGCAGGACTAGCCAGTGGCAGGGAGGGAGGGGCAGCACACGTTCTTGAAATGGAGAACTTTTTGACTGTGGTGTGAGTCCGCACACCAGGCTGCAAAGCGCCGTCTAATCTCGGCAGTGTGCCGCTTTCTGCAGGCCGATTTCGAACTCCTTGGTGATGGCAGTTGCAGGAGTGCTGTCTGGTTGCTGTTGACCGAGTGCCTGGGGGTGCGGTGACTCAGGGGCCACCAGTGGCCCCTGGGGCCCCTGGGGAGGGCAGTCTGCCCAGAGCTGGGGTTTGGGTGGTCAGGTGGCTTTGCAGCCAGCCCCACAAGCCCACTCGGGCTCGGTGTGCTCACTGAGACTATTTTGGAAGGTGTCCTGGTGTATCTCTGAGTAGGAGAGAGATACCGGGGTCTGGGTGTGGCCTACACAAGGCAGCACATTTCACCATCGACAGAACAAGAACAGAGGTTTCAATGACAAAGGGAGGGACCACGGGGCTTTGGCCATCTTCGTGCCTCTTCAGGCGACTAAGGAGGTCTGAGTGCAATGGCTTCTTTAGCCTTTCCCCTTCTTCGGGGCTTGGGGCAGTCAGAATGAAGTTCAGCCGGGGCCTGGGGAGCGGTAGTCGGGGCAGACCCCAGCAAACGGAGATGCACCTCATTGGTGCCTGAGCATGGTCCACATGGGGACACCAGCCCAGGGCCTTGGGGGCAGTGTTCTAAAAATACATTTGGCTACAATATTTCAGCTGCTGTCAGATATAATGAGAAGCAAGGGTAACCTTTAACCCCCTGGAAGTCACATTAATGAAATGGTGGTCCCCAGCCTGGACGAATGAGCTGACTGACCGTACTAGAAGTGACCTGCCTTCTCAGTGGCTCACTCACAAGCCCACAATTTCTAGAAAAATCGGCAGCACCAAGTCTAGAGTTGGCTTCGCCCCGATGTTACAATCTGGGCTAAGAATGAAATAAGCAGTAAGAGGACTATCTCCGAGTTTGCCAGATCTAAAAAGTAACACAACCTCAACAAAGGAGAACGACAACTTCCTACCACCAGCCCTGCCCTGATGTGACAGGCTACTCCTTGAGGTAGACACCCGCCACTGACCGGTCTGGGTGGGCGGGGGATGGGGAAGTGCCCCCATGTACACTGAACAGGTGCCTGAGATTTGGCCCGAGCCTCACATACTCACTCGGCGAGGCCAAAAACCCCTCCCCCTGGAGAACTGCAGCAGCCTTCTGTGCTCGGGCCTGGCTGCAGGCCTGGCATGGGCAGTCCTCACACGCTTTCCTAACAGCTCGAGGTTCCCTGCTTTTGTTTTCTTTCTTTGACTTACTAAGGACTTAAGAATGCTGCAATGAAAAAATATGGAGGAGCTCCAATCACCCTGAAATGACTCCTAGGGACAAAGACCATGTGACTCTCACACTGGAGGGCACTTGTGCCCAGCAGACCGACCGAGAGCACTGACAACGGCCCTGCCTTCCCCACTGAAAGGAAGCAGCAGGGCCTGCAGGGAGCAACTGACTGGCTCACCTCACGCTTGGGGCCGGACTCTGCCTTCACACGTCCCCGGACAGGACATGCCAGTTCTTACACCTTGATGCTTCTAGGTCAAAATATCAGGCCTCTGGGAGGGCGAGCGCCATGCCAGGCTCCCAGCACTGAGGCTCAGTTAGGTCTGCCGCATCTCCAAGGAGAAAACAGCCCATGGCAGCTGCTGGAGGGCAGGCAGGGCTTTCCATCTCCCAGCAGCCGTCTGCCCAGGAGGAATGAAGGGCCCACGGACAGGGCTGCCCAGGGTGTGCAGAAGCTTGAAAAGACATTAAGAGGTCATGGGCCTCAAGCCTTCAGATTTTGCTTATAATTTCTTTTTTGTTGTTGTTACTGTTCAAAAATAAGTCCCTTGTGGCCGGGGATCATGCCCAGGTTTTCTCCTTTGAGGATTAATCTTGAGAAGCCCGCATGCTCAGAAAATAAACACTGACACTGGAGACACTCCTCACCCCCCCTAAAGGAAGTTCCCCTAAGGCTGGGTCACGGGAACACTTTTCTTCCCTCTCCTAGACCCCCCCCCCCCACACTGCTGTGTGCTTATGGAAAGGCGTCCTGCAGGCGAGGCCCAGAGTGGGCTGGGCCTGCTGGGTCCTGAGCTCACTTAGGTTGGGCTTGCTGAGTCCCTTCCCTCTGGAATTCTTTTTCACCCAGGGGCTCCAGAGGCTTGGCTTGCCTTCTAAGAAGCCTCCAAGCCTTGAGCCTCATGTGGAGAGGCAGGCAGAAGGGCAGGGGCTTGGGAAATTCTTGGCTTCAGTTTCCTCGTCTGTGAAATGGGACCCTAGCTAGGTGGCAGCATTCCCCATTCGTGGTTCCAAGTCCCTTCACTTCCAGGCAGGCGTATCTGTTTTGAAGTTCAGAAACCCAGGGGCAGAGCTCTGTCCTGCCCACTCCTGCTCTAGACTCACAGCTGTTGGCTCTGTGGAGGAACACATGGTCAGGAAGCCGTGCCCCAGCCACGGCTTTTAAAGACTGGAAAGACCCCCGTGGGACCAGAAGTGGCGATTCACCGAGTCAGAACTGTCCTACCCGGCCACAGTGCCAGGTCTTTGGAGAAGGTGGATGCTGACTCGATCAGAGGCACGAAGGAAAAGGATCTCAAAGTGGGAGGACCAGTCTGATGCCGACCAGGATGCCGAAAATCACTACAGACAAAAACTCCCTGTGGGGAGCATTCTGAGATGGGATGGGTTTCGGATGAGGGTCCACGAGCAACTGGCTGACTTGCATGGCCCTTCTGGACTGTTAAGCGGCCCTTCCTTCCATCTGTAGTGAGCCAGGAGTCAAGGCTGAAGTCACAACTGCAGATGTTTAAATCAACCTTTTTAATAGATCAACTTTCAGTTGTTAAAAAAAATTTTTTAAAGAAAGAAACCCAGGGATATCAGAAATTACTGGAATTGACTCCTTAAAATTTGAAAGTTGCTTGGCCTCAGGGCATGAGTCCCGGAGCCAGGGTCGGGCTAACCGTGAAGGTGCGTGGAAGAAGGCAGGGGCTGCCTGCGCTGGCTGGACACACCACCTCGGCTACGGAACCCTCCTGCTCCTCGCCCCTCTACACCAAGGCTGTAAGGATCGCACCAGGGTGCAATCCCTCCTCACAGCGCACTCACGAGCTCTCAGAGGGACTGAATGGGCGGGGTGCACTGCTCCACCCACAGGGCCTGGAGGAACTTCGAGGGAGGAAGAGGACACTCCAGGGCCCTGCAGATGGAAGGGGACGCCTTGACTAGAGGAGAGGACACTGGCCTAGGCTACTGCCCCATGGCCTCAGAAATGTCGCCGGGCCCCTGAGGCCTCCAGGTTCTCAGCCATCAAACGAGGACCAGCCCGGCTTATCCCTAAGAGACTATGGGCTCTGTCCTGCTGTGGTTTTAGCATCTTCTTGGGTCATTATCCGAGCTGAGGGCTGGTCCAAGGGGTTTGAAGAAGAGTAAGTTGGAGGAGGGAGAAAGAAAGGGGAAAAGAGATATGAAGAAAGAAAAATAAAAGAAGCCACCCTCCACAGAGACCAGGGACTCAAGCTAACTCCCTTTGAGGACAGGCGGGCAGGGCTGGCTCGGTGGAGGCACCAGCAAGGGGTGCCCGGCCCATCAGCCATGCCCAAAGAGAAACTGGCATGTAGGTGCCAGCAGCAGACGGGGACCATAGCTGTGGGCGAGCTCTCTGCTGTTGGCTGGTCCTCACTTGCCTGCAGGCAGGGCCACTCTACTTAGGGAGCAGGAGGGTCACCTGCCCAAAAGGAAGCAGTGCTGCCACTGGCTTGGTTGCAGCCAGTGCTCCATTTGACCTCAGGCTGGTGGTATCTGGGGGTCCTCCAGGTCTGACTGGGAGCCCCCATCCCAACCCCAAACCTGGGCTTTGATAGCAGCATCTTTTTACTAGCCTACTTCTGTTCTTACTGCAACTTACAGGCATTCACTTCCAGACAGTTTCCTGGGTGGACCCAGCCTGTGGGAGCCAGTCCTCTCCAATCACGGCCAGAAAGCGGCTGGCAAGCCGGAGGGTGGGGAGGAGAGTGGGAGAGCACTCGCCCCAGCAGTCTCTGGGCGGGCTGGCTCATGATGGTTCTCAGCTTTCTTCAGCTGTTAACTTTGGTGCTGGAAGTCCCAGGAGAGCGAAGGTCTTTCTCCCACAGCCCCAATCCCCAAGGAAACCTAGCGGTCTGATTTCCAATGCAACGGGAGCCATTTCTGCAGCTCAGGCGTGCTCCTCCCAGGAAGGCGCAAAACCCTCCCACAGGGCTCCCACTGCCACCCCGCCGTGAGGCCAGGTCTGCGAGCCCTTTGGTTTCTCTCAATAGTACAAAAAGTTTCCAAATGAAGAATCTGTACCTGCACGGTTTGGAAAGACTCGGGGTTCTACCCTATGGGAAATAAGGCAAAGCAAATTAATGTACATCATTTAAACAAAAAACACTGCAGCCAGGCGGGACACCGGGTTAGTGGTTAGTGGGGCTTGTTTCTAGGGAGTCGGAGACTGCAGCTCTAGGAGGAGACAGGGTAGTTGGGGGGTGGCCTGTGTGGGCAGGGGCAGGCACCACCCCCAGCTGCCAAGGCCACACTCAGGTAATTTTATTTTTTTTGCAGGATTAACAGGCACGAGGACTCATGGCTGGATCCTCCCAATTTGGACAATGGAGTGGACATGGTCTCCAGGAGTCCTGCTCTACAGCCACCCACACATATGGGCCAAAGCACCAGCCCGTCCTGAAGCAGCCAACGAGGGGCTCAGGCAGCCCTGTCTCTAAGAGTTGGCCATGGGGTCTGGTGCAGAACAGAGCAAGGCGGTGGGCCTGCTGCTCCGACAGGTAGAGGGGGACTGGCCCCACCTGCGCATGGCTGTGCAAAGGTCACTAGCTCCAAGTCCCATGGTTTGAAAGCTCAGCAGGGCCACTGCCTTGCATGGTGGCCCTATCGGAACACCCCTCTCCTGGCCACAGCCTGCCCAGAGGGGTCCCAGAGGGGTCAGTGGTACTTCTTCCCTGGAAAGAGACCAGTGTCTCCCAACTCCAACTGCAGGCAGAGTTCTCTGATCTCACTGCTTTTCTCCTTTTTTCTCCTCTGCACCGCCCCCCGCCCCCACTGCTGCTGGGCAACTACACTCGCCCAGATCTTTGATCTCTACGTTAGGGTGCCGGGGAGGGCTGCGGCTTCGCTGAAGGGCCACAGTCACTCTGGGGCACACAGCCTGGAGCAAGGTCACCTTCTCTCTAGGTACCAGCTCAGGGCCACCTGGACAGATGAGGCAGGAAAGGCCCTCCCAGGCCCGTGTCCCAGAAAAACTTTACTTCCTGAGTAGTGTGTTTATGACATTAAATTATGTGGCTTTGTCTTTTTATTCTGTTCCTATTGTGTTTGTGTGTTTCTTTAATCCCTCTGGGGGACACAGTGGACATAGGTCACTGCTATCCTGTAGTAGAGTAGAGCCCATCAGCCTAGGACTGCCAAGTTCACAGGCTGCAGGGGCTCCCCCAGCTGGTCAGGAGCTTTGAGTCTCTTCTCTGACAAGTGAAAGCCACAGCACCTGTGCTCGGCCGGACTGTGAAAGCCCCCAGGGCACAGACCTCAGCAGAAAACCAGAGCAGGTGTTTTCTGGGGCTAGAAGCCTGTGGCTTAAGGAGATTATGCAGAGATAGGAGAAAATTTGGCACCGGGTCAGAAGGAGAGAATGGCCTTGTTCTGTCTGACTCACAAGGGCTTAGCAGGTAACACGGGTTAAGCGCTGCGGGGACAAGGGCTCTGATCAGCTGGTGACCTCTCACCATTCCTTGGGTAATGAGCCAGCTGTCTATGGGCTCCAGGTCAGAGTCCCCACCTTTAACTCTCTTCTGGATGGAGGACAGAAAAGTCCCAGAAAGAAAAGTCACAGCAAGACCCATGTAAAGAGGCAATAGTGCACATCTCACGGAAACAGAGAAGCCCCTGTTCAGGGCCGATCATCTGTCACATAAGGATATGTGGCCCGACGCACCCCCATCCCCTAGTATGCCCCCCTCACCTACCTTGAAAATAGAAGTTTAGTAACTGAGAATCACAACAGGGCCACATACACTCAGCCAACCGCTCCCGCACACTGGGAAAACCTCCACAAGGCCACAGGGTTCACCCCGGGTGGCCTCTCCACAAGCGGGCTCCCAGGGTGGGCAGAGGGCCAGCTTATCGAAGAACCAGCTTTTACAGAATCATTTCTACTTTTTTCTAACTCGTATTTGCTTTTTCTTCCCCTTTTTCCTCCACAGTTACCCATGTGTTCTTTTTCCAAACTCTTACACTCTGAATTTGGGCATATTACCTTTCTAAATAATTGTTTTTTAATCCCCGCCCAAGGATATGTTTATTGAGTTTAGAAAGAGATGGAAGGGGAGACAGAGAGACAGGGGGAGAGAGAAACAGCGATAGGTTGCCTCCTCTATGTGTCCCAGCCGGGGATCAAACCTGCAATCAACTGACCTACCCAGCCAGGGCACCATCTTTTTAAAATGACCCAAGATTTAAAGTTAAGACAACTGAATTCGGTTGCACTGTGGAGGTATGGCTATACAACACCCCCTTATTGTATTCTTAATTTCTCTCTTGACCCAGTTCCCATTTCCAGGCCAGCCTGTTTCAGTACATGGAACAGCATAACCTGAAGATGCACGCGAGTCAGTGTGAATACACAGACACACAGAGACACACAGAGACACAACAGACACAACAGAGACAGACACAGAGACACACACAGAGACACTGACACACAGAGATACAGATAAAGACACACACACAGACACACACAGACACACAGACACAGACACACACAAATGTACAGACACATGCATACACACAGACACATGGGCACGTGGACACACAGACACACACACAGTCACAGACAGAGACAGGCACAGGCACAGGCACACAGACACACACACACACAGACACACACACACACACACACACACACAAAGCCTACCTGAACCCTGCTTGCCCGCACTGCCCCACCCAGCAGTAAACATGAAAAGCACCTGTCTACCATCATATGGGAAACATGCTGGAGTCATTAAGACCTTTGACAATGGAGACCGGCCAAGCCACACCCAGAGGGTGAAGGGGGGCAGCCAGTCCTGTCTCCCGGACTCGGACCCAGGCGTGGGCACTGACCATGACAAAGGTGTGGTAGGACAGCACTGGCATGGACATGCACGCCCTGGAGACTGAGTGAAGCAAACTGGGTCAGGCTGGTGGAGGGCGGGGCAGCTGGCCAGGTGGGGCCAGGCGGAGGGACACCCTCATCTGGCAGGGTGCTGGTGGGCCCTTAGCCTGGCTCCCAAACGCCCTTCCTGGATTAGGTGGGAGGACAATCCAAGTAATGGGAGAACCAGAACCATGGCCATTGCACAGATTCTGGGAGTCCTGGCCTTGGGTTCTGGTGGCACTGCCCACCCTTCTGTGGAAAAGCAGGGTACTGAGAGACCAAGGCCGCTGTGCTGGCTCTCTTGTGCCCCCTGGTGGCCAGTGCACAGGGCCGCAGAGCCTTCCTATCAAGTCAGGAGGGTGAGGGGTCCCAGTCCTCCCAGCCACAAGCTTTCTCAAGGTGCCCAGGTTGCGGCACTGCTGCCTCCTGGGCCCATGTGGACAGGGGCTGCTGCAGGGTGGCCTCCCCGTCCAGTGGACAGAGGAGCGCTGCCCCTTTCTAGCAGAGCTGGGCGGCCTTGGAAGGAGTTCCAGCACTCCCCTCTCCCACCTCTGCAAACAAGCATTCATTCACACACTGCCACACCCATTTCTTAGGCAAAAGGGGAGCAATCTCAGGAGAAGCAGTGAGACACAAATCCTTTCCCCTGTGATGGTCTAAAATCCTGCAGAAACCAGGGTGCGTCTGGGGTTGTAAGACCTCCCTCCACTTCCAAGTACCTCTGCCTGCAGCTGCGGTCTTCCTTCCAGACAAGGAACTTCCTGGGACACCTTCCTAGCCACCCCCAACTGCTCTTCCCATGCCTTCCACCCCAGCTTCCCAAACAAACGCTGACCACCAGCTCCCCTCTGATGAGGTGGGAACTCTTCCTTTTGGCCAGCTACCTGTGGTCAGCAGAGCCGTGGCTGGGTCAGCATTCCCCATCCCGTTTTGCCGGAGCACCGCCCACCCCAGAGCACTGTAGCATCAGAGGAGAGACCCCATCTGGCTGCAGGAGACCTGTGCACTGAGAGCCCAGGGCCACCACGAGAAGGAGAGCAAGATCCTAGGGTCAGACCTCCTAGGTGTGGACCCCTGCCCGCTGTCTGCTCTCTGGGAGCCTGTTTCCTCTCAGGTGTCACGGGAAAGCTGACCCTGGCGTCACCATGGGGTAGGGTGAGGACTCCATGTGGTTAACAGTCTCTCACCCCAGTCTTCCCCAGTGTGTCCCACCCTCCATGCAAGCCAGCCGCTGCGAAGTCATCCAGCCAGCTTCACCAAACTCCCTGGCTTCACCATCAGAGGCCTCCAGGCAGAAGAACAGTGTTCCAGACCTACCACTTCGGAGATCTGTTTCCGACTGTCTAGGGCAGAGGCGAGTCCTCCGACAGCCTGGGGATCCTCATAGGTAACCCTGGAGACAAAGTAGCACAAGCAGAGTCAGTCCCCCAGAGGCACAGTCCTTGGCATTTGGTCAGAAGCCAGAGCTCATCTGTTGGTCTCTCTGCTGCCAAAACTGGGAGGCCTGCCTGGGTCCCAGCACCAGCTCAGCCGCTCGTCTCCTCCAGGGTTGGAATGCCACGTGCCTCCACGTTACTCTCATAGCAACACGAGAGCGTCTCTAAAGCTCAGTGACAAGGTATCAGGGGTGCCCTGAGATTGCTCAGGAGGTGTGAGATGAAGGCAAAGTGTTATTCCTTCCTGTTTTAAAGGCAGCAAGCAGCCTCAATGGCATCTGACAAGGAAGGTCCAGGATTGGGGCCTGTCACTGATTCTGATGGTTGTCTTCCTTTGTTCCTTGACCCCTTCCACCATATCCATTTCAAAAGCAACTTTTGCTGCTGAAGGGTGCATGGGGCCTTGGGTTTCTGGTCAACCCGATGATTCTGTAGCACAGGCCTCAGAAAGCTGAATGCATCGATGCTGAACCCCTGGGAAAGGCTGGGAAAAGCATTCCTCACCTGTCTACAGGCTGATCGGAAAGCTCCAAGCCTATCAATCCCTCAGATTCAGGGATTGTCTGCTTGAGAATAAATCCCTCAAATCCACATGGCTTGCCCTGGCCAGAGGTGCTGTCAGGGAAGCTTCCGCCCACACCCCTGGGTAGGAGAGCCTCACTGCCAGGACCCAGTTCAGTCCCTGCCTGGCTATGCTCGGTTGCTCCTGGCCCCTCCTCCAGACGAGGTTTCTGCCACAGCGGCACAAGCAGAGGGAAGCAGCAAGGCGCTCTCCTGTGACCAAGAGGAGAAACTCCGCTACAACCAACCCCCAGGCAGGCAAGGCTGGCCTTCAGCAAACATCCGTGTCCACTGCCAAGTCCTCACAGCCACGTTTCCGAGTTTTGCACAGCCCCAGACCTGGTAAGCAAGCCTCTCTGTGCTGGCTGTGGCCAGACCGGGACCACGCCTCCCCTGCCATCTTCTGAGAGCCACAGAAATGACCCCACGTACGTCTTGCGTTGCTCGGCCAAGGAGTTCCCTCTTGTTTGGGCAAACATGTCAAAGCCATCATGAGTGTGACACTGCTGGAGTGAACTGAGGGTACCACTGACGCTCTCGGTCCCCAAGTCTGTGGCAAAAAAACAAACAAGGGGAGGATGGGAACAGAATGAGGAACACGGACTTCATGGAGGGTTCCAAAATTAGGACGCCAGTCCAGCAGGTTAAAGTTCTGGGGGTGGGGGAGGGGACAGGAAGGGGGACACCGGACAGTCCTCAGCACCCCCAGGCCACCACATGCAGGAGGAGCCACTGGTGGGGGCCAGATGGAGAACCACCACTGACCCCCTGAGCAGCTGCATGGTGGGGGAAGGCCGTTATGAATGACAGGGAGACTGCTGGCAATGCGGGGTGGGGCCTAGGGCCAGTGCCCCACAGGTTCCCCAGAATGCCCTCCTCAGCTCAGTCACAGTGTCTGAGCCATTTAGTTACTTGGCAAATATTTCTCAGGTGCCCAGCATATTCAGAACCAGAGCCTGAGTGGACCAAATTGAATCTGATGTGGCCCTTGGTCTCAAGGAGTGTACAGAGTAGGTGGGAGACAGACAGACAACAGTGCTCTTAGCTTGAGATATTGAAAAAGACTCCGAACTGACACAGAATGGGTCTCTAGGGACACACGGGACTATGCTTCAGGGAGAAGAGGTAAGAGGAAGGCAAGGACAGAGGCACAGCACCTGGAAGTCCAGGGTGTGTGAAGTGAGCAGGGGTTATGGGGGGGGAGGCTGGAAAGGCAGGTGCGAGGTGGCCAATGCCAGGAAAAGGAGCTGATGGAAAAAACACTGGACCTTTTTAAAGAAGGGAGGCAGCACAATTCAATTTGAATTTTGGATATTAAATCCAGTGGCCATACGCTGGATGGACGACAGGCAGAGAAACTTGTTCTCAAAGAGAAACAGGGGCACAGACAGGACATTTTGAAAAGCCAGAAATAAAAGCTCAATTCAATTGAGATGAAATGAAGGCACACAGATAAATCTTAAGTAGTAAGAAAGGCAGGAGAAAGAATTTTGAGGGCCACGCTTGCCATTTCCTCGCTAGAACTGGGCTGCCCGTCGGCGTCACACTGCGCGCTTGCGGCACCTAGTCACAGACACTCTGGGACGGGGCCACTGTGGAAGGGCAGTGCTTCTGGTTTATGACTCCAGACAGCCTAACACTGTGGGCTGGTGCCAGGTCAAGGACTACGAGCATTTCAGTGCTGTCACTTCCTGTTGCCAAGCCCCAGGCAGGCACCACCAGTCAATCACAGACTCGTCTTCCAAGCCCTGAAGAGGCTCTAGCATCCTTCTTAGACCTGTATTCCAAGCAGCAAGTGAGCTGAAGCTTATTAAATCTTTGGCCTAGTTGATACTGAGAAGGAAATCACTTCAACCATAAGGAATATTCCAGATAAAACACAGCAGCCACCCATCTTTTAAAAAGTAAACAACTTCCCATTCCTTGGAACCCCCCAACCCCTACTTTCCAACATTGGTTTAAACTTTTAAGTTTAGGGAGACAAATTATGAACTGAAGGTGGTATAATGGGCCAGGACTCAGGGAGATACTTTCCCATGGACTCCCCAAAAGGCTCTCTTTGGACCTCCCAACCAGAAAGTGGCCCACGAAGAGGGTCACTTATGCCCCTACGAGATACTCACCCAAGCCAGCAAGCTGGGATGAGAGGGAAGATGGGGGTGCCGTGCTCCCCACCATTGGGCTCACCACGGCTGGAGACCCCGGCCCCAGGTCTATCAGGTTGTCTTCGGTCACTTCGTTCAGCACCTGTCGGAGCACGAGATGGCAGTGGGCTCCAGAGCCCGCGTGTGCCAGTCTCTGAGAGCCAAGTCTGCAGGCATCACGTAGGGTCCCGGCACTGCACCAACACAGGAGCAAGGCATGTCCCTCACCCTGACATCAGGGGCCCCCTGTGGGTCCAGGCTATTGGTGAGCCTTTCACCCCCTCAGTGGATGCAGGGCTGAGTCAGTCATCAGGACAGGGCAGGGGCGTCATTGCCACCTCCCCCCTTGCCAGGGATGTGCCTGCTAGCTCTTGCTCAGTGTCCCATCAACCAGAGCTTGTTGTTCAATTAACCAAATATTTAAATCCAGTAGAAGAAAAACAGAGGTGTGACCAAACTGAGGCAGCTTCTGGGCTCCAGAGATGAGAGAATTCTGAAGGAATACTTACCCCATTACTGGCATTTGGAACCAATCGGCCAGACCTGTATCGCTCGAACCTACCGGGAAGGAAATGCAGAATGAGGAGGGAGGGTGGGGACACTGTGACGTTCACAGGTCCCGTGAGGAGCTTCTGGGGACAGAGGTTCCAGGAAAGGAGAACAACCAGGCCTGTTTGGGGGGCTGGGGGAGCAGATCCATGTACACACTTCACCATGCCTTCCCCTGAGTGGGGCTCCCCCAAGGGGGACCGGCCACCCGGCCTCACCCATGGGTACCCTCATGTGAGGGAAGGAGCCATTAAAAGCACCTCCAGCTGTCCCTCCCTCAGGCCCTGGCCTAGGTCTCCCTCTTGTCACTGGAGGGGGAGGTGGACCAACCATTTACCTGGGGGCAAAGTCAGGCACCAAGCCCCATTTCCCAGAGGGTAGGCACCTGGAGGAAGAAGACAGGCGCAGGCCTCTGCCATGGTGAAAGGATTCTGGGGAGGGGCTGCTGGCCAGTCTCCAGGCCCAGCCCCCAGCCTACTGGCTGCAGACTGGCCAAGGATGGAACTTGGCTCAGAGCAGCTACAGGAACCCTCGTCTCTCTTACCCACATTATTTTCATGCGAGGTGGAGGGTGGAGAAGAGCAACTGTGAGGGTGTCTGTGAGCTGCTGTCACATTTAAAAGCTCCCAAATGCCAGGGGCAAAGAGGTAGCTAAGAGGTGTCCTGTAGCAGGACCCTGGAGAAACCCCTTCCCTGGGATCTGCTGCCCCACACTGGGCTCCCGCATGCTGGGGTCATGCCTGTAGAGCGGGGGTCTCCACAAGGGACAATCTAGTTGGGATGTGTGTGCTGGCTGTGGTTTTAAGAGAGACTCATGTGGTTTTTCCCAACCATGGTCTATATTATAGACTAAATGCAGTTTCAACTCCTTAACAGTTAAGGAGTAGTTACATTCATACAGTCCTAAAATTATTTTGGCCCTGTGAAGGCAGCCATGAGGTTGACGTGGCCCCTGGTGAACATCAGTTTGACTCCCCTGTCTATAAGGAGGAGTATTGACACGTCTGACGGGTTTCTCATCCCAGACTGCCTTTCCCAGACCACTCAGCCAGGATAGGGCTGCAGGGCTGCTGGCCTTAGGCTTCAATTCCAAATTTGTGGCGACCCTGGGACTGGCCCACTCAGCTGAAAATGCCCACATTAGCTCCTGTCATCCTAGTCTAGAAAGGGCTGAGATGGGTCTAGCAGGTTAAAAGTGAAGCCCATTTAGAGTGGAGAAGTGGAAACACATGGCAAGATCAAGAGGTCTTGGGCTGGGAGTCCAGGCACCTCAGATTTGTTCCTATTCTCTGGCTGGCTCACCCTGGGTGGCCCCATGTTCTTCCTGCAGGTTTCTTCACCTGCCAGGTGGACACAAGGCCACCCTTCCCTACTGCCACAGGTAAAGCTAAGCTAAAGCCCAGGGTTGTGACAGCTATAGGAAAATCACCCTCTAAGGTCCCAATGCAAATGAGTATCTGTCACACTGACCTTAACTGGGCATGCCAGACCAGCATGCCCTGAGTCAGCAAGGGGCAGGACTCCAAGTCTCCAGGGGACCTGGGGCTTAAACTTAGAAGGAGAAGGTTGGCCTGGTCAAGGTGCCTGCTGGGCTGACACTGGGTAACTCAGGTCAGGTGACCCCGGAAAGCCAGAGGTGCCTACCACCGGGAGGGATGGACGCGAGCTTGCGTTGCATCTCCCACTGAACAGTGCATCTGAGTCAGATGCTGTGCACGTTTTCTGGAGGGAGGCTTTGAAAGGGAAAAGAATGTACAAGTTTGTTACCTCAAACCCAGACATGATTTGGCTGAGGAAAGGGTAGAACAAACGTGTGTGTATTTCCCTCCACAGTGGCGTGCCAGCGTGTATGCCCTGCTTGCTGCTGGACACGCTAGACACAGTAATGTCTGCAAAGGAAGGGGGGGGGGAACTTTCTTTTTTTAAGTATGAAAAAATCTTTTTTCCTTAGTAGAGATGTTTTCCCCTTTAATCCTTTCCAAATGCAAAGGCTCTTCAAAGCAGCGGGTGCAGAAAGAAGCTCCAGGGCCTCCAGGTGCCCCGCCCCCTCAGGGGGCTGGGCTGGTGAGAGAGGCAGAGCAGCCTGAGGCTCACAAAGGGCAGAGCCTCTTTCTGCAGTCACCTGCCTGCTGCTGTGCTCCTCAGAGAACAGGAGCATTTTCCCTGCCATCTGGGGACAAATTAACATCTATGATGAGTCTTTTCCAAATCTAGTACCTCTCCCTTTTGCTTATGAAAGAAACCCCTCTGTTATGGGGATAACCTTTCCAAGGGTTTGAAAAGGAGCCGGCCCCCACCTCTCGTATCTGAGGAAGACGTTGTTAAGGTCGTCGTTGACGTGCAGCAGCTCCTCGGTGACCTCCTCGTTGGACACGCGGGAGATGAGCTCCACGATGCGCTGCTGCATGGCCCGGCAGGTCCTGTTCAGCTCCTACGGGACACATACCTCTGGCCACCTGCCGGCTGAGCTTTTGGTCACATCCTATTTCTTTCAGGAAAATGTGTACTGCTTAAAAGTCACAGCGCAAGTAGGTTCTTGTCCACAAAGGCAGGCGTGTGTGGGACACAGGGCAGAAGGCCTCCCTCACTGCCCGCTCTTCCTCAGCTGACAAACGTCCACACCTACGGACTGTCGGGCGTCCTGAAGCACATGTCTGTACGAAGCACTTTTTTAAATGTAAGATGACTCTTTGCAGCTTCCCTTTTCTATTCCGGACGCCTCTGCCCCTCACTTCATTCAGACTGCCTCATCCTTGTGTGTGTGTGTGTGTGTGATAATGTACCGCAACATTCTTTTATTTGGGGGCATTCAGGTTGCAGGCTCTCTTTTCCGGCTGACTCATTTAGGGCAGCAGCAGACATTTGTACACATACATGCTTATGCGTTTGCACCAGCACCTGCACGGGATGAGCTCCTAGCAGTGGGATTTCTGGGGGAAAGAGTATGGTCATTTAGAAAACTGATTGGTAAAGGACCCTTCAAAAACCTGAGATCCATTTATTTACACTCCCAGCAGCAGCAGGAGTGTGCTTTGGGACACCATTGGGTGTTCAGTGCTGAAGGGTGGTGAGCGCCCCAGACTGGATCCTGCAGGTAAGGGCAAGGCAGAGGCTTCACTGACCCACCCCCACAGCAGAAGTAGATCAAGGTCCGCCAGACACAGGTCTGGACGCTACTTCCGCTGACACTCCCCCACGGCTGCTCAGCCTGTGGGGGCTCCTTCCTGGGGAGTGGGGATAGCTGACCAAGTGGGGCAGCCCAGAATCACCCCAGTATAGCTGTATTTTTTAAGACACAAGGGATCTAGATTTAGGCAGCTGGGTATGGCTTCATTTGGAGAAATCTCTTCATTTGGAGATTCTCTGGCTGGGTCCTTGGGCTCCATCTGTCTAGTTATGGAAACACTGCCCTTCATCTTGGTTTTGCCCTGCTGCCAGCCCTCTGCACAATCAGAATGGAGCTGTCAGCCTCTCTCGATCAATAGGGACAGCAAGCCCCACGCCTGGGCCTCCTGGGTTTTTCTCTGAACATTCTCACTCTTGGTTCTCCTGCAGTTACCATTCTAGGGTTTGGAGAAGGCAGGGTACTCCCTGGAAATAGAAGGCTTCTAGCAAATCATTGGATACTCATAACCTCTCTCTCCCTACCCCTGACCTATATGTACTTAAGATACTAGCTGTACCCAGGCCAGGCCAGCCCATCCCAGGTGGGTGGTAACATGCCCCCCAGCAGTGGAGATGAGGAGGAGGGGGTGGTCAGAGCTGGGCTGGGGTCAGAGGAAAGAGGATGAGGGCTTTGACTCCCAAGTGCCCCGAAGCCTCAGTCTGCCCAAACCCCCAGTTACCCATCGCAGTCCCGGCTCAGTTACCCACGTCAGGTCTCCGGGTCTGTTTCTCCATGGACACAAGGGGGTGGAGAAACAGCAAACCTCTGCAGAAGGCCACTGAGGTGGCTTCACAGCATGGGGGTGGTGGCACCCTGCCCTATGGCAGCCAGGACGGCTCTGCTTTTACCCATTCTACACATTTTGGTTCTCTGTAGTATTTTATTTGAGAAGAAATGGGTTTCAGTACTGGACAGAATGTTTGGGAAATGGTAGATGGCTTCTGAGACCTCTGCTAGCTCTAACCCTGGAGGAGGAATGAGACCCCAGGGCACAGAATGCAGTGATGTCATGGAACGTGAGCCCAAGAAACATCTGCTTCGGCCTTATGTGAGCTGCCTTCGATGGTGGGGGTGCAGGGGAAACAGCCCTGACCCCACAGGCAGAGGGGCACCCAGAGGGCAGGCCCAGGGCTACTGAATCAGGGACCTCCAGAGATATCTCTGCAGACAGGAAGCTTTACCATCTCCATGCTTTAACCTGGTAAGTTATTGTTTTAAAATATAATTAAACAGAAAGAAAAAAAGACAAAGAGATCAAAGGTGAGAGGAGGACCAGAATGTTAAGATTTCTGCCACCACAAACACCAGCTAGCAGGCCACCCAGCCTCCTCCCCAGGATCACCCACAGCCAGACCATGGCAAGCACAGCTGGCGGACTTTCCTCGGCCCTGCCCCCACCTCCACACCTCCGGACAGCGGCTCTCCCCGCCAGAGGAGGCTGAGAGCTAACTGCTGGCCCAGGTGGCCCTTCCCACTGGGCAGTTGCTGGGACAGGAAGCTCATCAATGTCAACGATTTCAGTGTTGGCCTCCTTCTGTGTTCGGTTCTCAACGGAGAGGGAGAACGGCTCGTTACTTTCTCTGTGCAAAATAGATGTTCTGATAGAATAGATGTTCTGATAGATGTTCATCTGTCAGAACATCTTATTAAAATACCCTCTCTTTTCTTGTAACTCCTAATGCCCTTATCTCTTCTTCCAGGGACACCCACATCCCCACCTCACAAAGCCACCAGGACCCATCGTGACTGGCGCCCTCTGAACCTTCTCCACATTCTAAGAGCCTCGAGTAAGGTCCTGAAGGTCTGCTTCCTAGAGCTGCAAAGGAGGGGGAGGGAGGAAAAACTCTCTGTTGAAGAGAAAGGGGAAACAACGAAGGTAAATGTGGAGAATAAACTAGATTTCTCTAGAGAAATAAAGCGGCCTGGCCTTCCAGTCTTTTGTTGAAATGAGATGCAAGGAGAAAGCAGCAAGTGGGGGAGATACCTCCCAACTGCTACTTGCAGAAACAACGTGCAGGCAGGCTTCCTTTCTGATCTGATGGGTTCGTGTCCCTAGACACGAACCAGGGACTCCTCGGCCCTTGCTCTTCTTGCACTGCTGTGCTGCCCCACAAAGTCCAGCCACATAGGCATCCCCAGTTTTGGCAGCACTGAATTAATTGAAAGTTATTATTAATTGAAGCAAAGTTCAAGAAGCTAATTTGAAAGAGACAGAAGGTACCGAATGACAGCATTAGGATCATTAGACTCCAGAAGGTTCGACTCACAGGCTGCAGCTGAGGGTGTGAACTTCAGCAGACCTGGACGCAGAACCTCCCATTGCAGGCCCACCCCCCACATGGCCGTGTACAGGATGGGGCGGACGCAGCTCAGCGGCCACCCGAGAAAGAGGTGCAGGATTTTCAGTGGATGTCTCCTGCTGAGAACTGCCTAGTTACCTACAAGGTGGGCTGCCCACAGCCACATCTATACCACACAGCAACTGGGCTGTGGGCAGTCTTCAAACGTTTAAGGACCTACCATGTAAAAGAGAAATTTGTTTTCTACTGTTGTTCAAGAAGGCAGACCAGGGCAGTAGTTATAGGGAGACGTGCTGGATATAATCATAGCAGCTCCGACTTGCGGAGGACTTGCCTGTGTCTGGCCCTGAGCTAGCACTGGAAATAGTTTCCCATCTCCCTCCCTGGTGGTGGTGATGATCACTCCAACCTCCTAGGGGTAGGGGACTTGCCAGCATCACCCATGAGTGGTTGGACCTAGACATGAACCAGGGACTCCTCGGCCCTTGCTCTTCTTGCACTGCTGTGCTGCCCCACAAAGTCCAGCCAGCAGGTGCGTTTGGAAACAACGTGCTTCCACGGGCTGACCCAAACAGCCTGTTGCTGAGGATGTTAAGGAAAATGAGGCAGGCAAACTGCTGTCGGGGGAATCGCAGCGCAGTGTAGAGCCGGACCAGCTGCCGGCAAGGTCTCTCTGAACTTGGAGCAAAGAGCTCCACATGCTGAGAGGGACTGTTGGCTTCCTCTGGGCTTCCTCAAGATGTCTGCCTCACTTTCCCCGGGAGTTCCAGCTAAGCTGACAGCACAGTGGAGTGGAGAAGCCTCAGCCTCCTTCAACCACAAGTTATCCCCCAAAGTCCTTAGGCAAACTGCTCTCCCCAGAAAGCTTCTCTGCAGCTCTTCAGGGCGGTGGCGAGGCTGCACCTGAAAGTGCTTTGTGACTCGCAGGAAACAGTGGGGGCATAACCCGCCCATAACTGTGGTCGGTCACACCAGTGCATCCCGGGACTAACACCTCCAATTTCCTCTCTTCCCATTTCTTCCACCTCCCTCCCAGCAATTTACACTCGAGACAGAAGCAGCTTTTGTTGGTGTGAACAATTGGGTTGGTGACAAAAGTGTTTATTTCCGTGGCCCTGGCCAGCACTGCGAGCTCTCTAGACAGCTTCTACTCTGAGCAGTCTGGCTACCTTCCAACTCGACTGAGGGGTCCTCAGGGCACATTCTGATCCTGTCACTTTCCAAGCAACTGTGCCATTTTCCCATGAAGAAGGCTCACTGTTCAGTCTGGCCCTGACCCTTGGAGACTGTGCCTGGCTGCCTTCGGACTGATGGGGGAGAAAGAGGAGGAGACATCAGGAATGACTGAGAGTGAGGCAGGCAGCCAGGGGAGCCGTGTCTGTTCACACAGTGCTGCCTGGCTCCTGAATCTTCCATGCTGAAAGGACAACCTCCCGCTGGTCCCCAGCACCGTTCTTTCCTGCTTGATTTATAAGACAGCAGTGTGGGCTGGTAGGCTCAGAGTTGGAACAAAACAGAGGGAAGGAAAACGTCATGGGAAGCAACCTATTTTTGAAAACTGTGAGCTGACGCCAGGAGATTAGGTTCTGTTTCTCTTGGCTGATGGGTTTGTTTTAAAACACACACACGTACACACTCTGACGCGCACACACAGAGTACCCTTGCTGTCTGGGTCTGCCCTGGCTGTCTGGAAGCACGCTGGCTTTGTTCAGCCTCCCCCTGCTGCCAGGAGCTCTGTTCTGTCCACTGTGAGCCCCTTGTTAGCAGGAATTCTGATGCTGACAAAGCACAGAGCTGCTTTGAGAAGCCCTGTTGGTTTCTATGCTGTTTTCAGACTGATCTCAGACCCCGTACCTTGGGTAATGCCCAGAAGAACCCCCATCGCAGGCTGGGAATGGAGGCTGAGGACACACGGACAGGATGCTGGGTCCCACAGAGTGTGGCAGGTGGACAGCTGGACCTGCTCAGCTGAGGCAAGTCTGGTACGTTGCTGGAATCAGGGTGAGGTTTGGGAACTAGGGTGGGGCTGGCAGCCAATGTGCACCCTGGCTCCAAGAGCAGCCCAATCGCACAGTACCATGGGATGAGATGAGCTATTCTCCTGTCTGTCTCCTGCACTAAGCGGTAAGTTCCTCCAGAGCAGGGATCTCCGCCAGTGTACCTTGGGCCTCCAGGGCTTTGCTCTGTGCTAGCAGCTCCGACTTGGCTTCCACCTATCCTCTCCCCCCAGGAGCCGATGGCTTTAGAGGATAGAGGGGATGTGACAAGAAACAGCTCAGGATCAGGAGCAGCCACTCGGCTGTGTGCATGCCTAAAGGACAGGGCCATCAGAGTCGAGCCTTCCCAGGTGGCAAGTGTGTGCCGACAGCAGGGTGGGAGGTGTGGCCCAGCAGGGCCGGGGTTGACAGCCTTGAGTGCAGGCAAGAATAGCAACAGAAGGCAAATCCTGAGGAATCCTGCCAGTGCGCCAGGCCAATCTGGCTCCTGATTTGTTTACTCAAGTATCTTGCCTCCCACTGAAAAGATCTGGCACTTGGGAGTGCACAGCATCCTTTCTCTATCCCCTGTGGAGATCACTGCTTCTAAGGGCAGAGCCGCTGGCACTGTCTACAAAGGCCACAGCCTTCTGTGATGGGTGTGGTGGAGATCTGGCTGCTGGTGTGGGCCTGGCTGGCCTGGAAAGCAGGCTCTAATCTGAGGGCATCACCGCAGGCCAGCCTTGCTCCTGGACCCCTTGCTGCCATACTTCTGGACCCGCACAGCGTCCAGTTAGCAAGAGAGCTCCGGGAGCCCCTACATGAATGGCCTCGGCCTGGGAATCCTCGGTGTTTGGGAATAGAAAAGGAGCTTCAGCTTCATCTCAGTCTCAGGGCAGCTGGGGGATGAGGGGTGACCAGAAGGGCTCCTGTGTACAGGAGAGGTTGGAGTCCCACCACAAACGTGCATGACATTCAGTGGTGTTGAGGGAGCAAAGTAACGCACAGAATCAAACATATAGTATCAGCGCATCTCAATTACATTTGCATAAACAGAAAAAAATCTGAAAGAAAATACCTCAAAGCATCAACCATGGTAATTTGTGGATGCTGGCATTAAAGAAAATAACCATTTTTTCCTTTGAACTTCCTTTCTTTAGATGGGCATCTATTCTGCAACTGGCATTTTGTAATCAGGAAAAAATGTTATTAAGGAAAATAAAACAAGAGAGAGCCTGGCACCAGCCTCTGGATGTTTCCGCTGGCGTGAGGCTGGGCCCAGGCTACCTGGGCTTGGTCCCTCCTGCTCTGCTGCCTCCTGGGGCCTGGGGCTCCCACAGGGTGAGGTCCCTCACCTGGAGCAACTCCAGATCAGACGAGTCCTCCTGCCCAGGCACCATTTCCGTTAGCATCTCAGACATGACTTTCGTGTTTCCACGGACAATGTCCAGTTCGCTCCGCAGCCTGGCGATCTGTTGGGGCCAGGAGGAGGAAAGCAGGAAGGAGAGGTCAGTCACCTGTTCCTGGCTGGTGACAGGCCCAAGCACAGTGATACCTAGGTCATACTGCTGAATGAGCACAGCAGTGAAGCCTTCTCATCTCCCTCTGGTCTATATGTAAGGAGGTTGGCAGCTCCTACAGGGTGCTGATGGGGGACTAAGGCCCCCCTGAGAGCACAGGGGCTCTGCCCAGGACACTGAGGCAGCACTGTGCAGGCACAGCGTGCTGGGTACAGAGCAAACCAAGCTGGTCTGCAGTCTCAGCTCTCCCGCTGCAGGACCTTGAGGAGGGAATGACTGCTCTTTCAACTGAAGGGTGGAGTGCGTGGTCCCTAAGGCCCCTGCAGCATTGGGATCCTTGCTGAGGAGTTGAAGAGTTATAGGCTCCAGCTCCTAACAGTTTCTAATCTAACTACTATGGTCTTCTGAGAGGCTGGCTAGTGTTAACCACGCTTTCCTGGTGTGGCAAGAGTGAGGGAGAGGGACTGAGAGAAGACTATAGGGAGGCCCATTCCTCCTAGCTCCCTACCAAGGGACAACACAACCCCTGAAAGCTTTCCAACCTGCCCACCCAACAGAGCTCCCCAAAGCCTGGGCCATCTTGCCTGCAGCAGGAACACAGTAAGGATAAGCTTCTCTGGACCTCAGTTTCCTCACCTTGGAAAGGTGATGATAATACCTGCCATCTCACAGGGCTGCTGTAATTGATGTGAGAATGCCCACACGGCATTGGCACGCACATACACAACACTGCCGCAGCGTCCAGAGAGCGGGGTTTTGCTATCACTCTAACTGCATGTGAGGCGTCCACAGTGGAGCCCTCCCGGATTCTCCCTGCCCTCCCCAAGGGGCAGCCAAACACTCCTCCTTCCTCTGGCAGTCCTTTCCGGTCAACAGGATGGCAGGCTCCCCTCTGCCTCTGGCACTCCTGAAGGGTGGGGGCCCACGTCTTGCTGAGGAGAGGTTTGTGGCCAGGGAAGCCCCGCACTGCGCACTGCGACCGTGAGAAACCCAGGCAGCTGACTCCCTGCCTGCCTCCGCCTCCTTCCCCCAGGGCAGTCAGTACTCTCATCCACCCCACACCCCACCTCGCCTGCTCTGACTGTGGGGAGAGCTCCTCCTGAGCTCCCACGCACTGAATACAAGTCAGTGGAGGGGCACAGTAGCCACCCTGCTTCTGACATGTTCGTCTTCCCTCTGGGGAGAGGGTGGCCCAGTTCTGCCCAGGGGAGCAGAGCCTGGAGCCAGAGAGGCCTTCTTTACCAGGGCTCCCTTTTGGGCCAGGTCCCAGCCCCTGCAGCGCAGCAAGGCCCAGTGTACGTGCTCCCCATGTATCCATGCCGGGCTTCCCTGTCTCTCCGCCGCGGTGCACACAGCACTTAGGTGTGCATTTCCCGCAGCTGCCCCTCAGGAGGCTGAGACTGTCCAGTACCGCAGGGGCGGCAGGGGTGAAGGCTGGCTGCCCGGAGGAGCAGCTCCTCCTCTGCTTGCCACGCCCCTCCTCAGCCTAGGGGTGGGGCAAGACAGCAGACCCTGGCACAGGCCTACCCATAGCCAGTCAGAATTGTATGCCCTGGTATTAGATGAGGCTCCATAATAATGACATTGTCACAAATATTAAATAAGAATTTAAAAAGTATAAATATTGTATAGATTTTTTCCAAGTCTGACCCATCCTCAAATTTTAACTAATGGAAATTCTAGAGATTCACCCAAAGACCAGGCTCCACATCCCATCTAAAAAAGGCCAGTCTGGGGTTAAAGGGCACCAGCTTCTCAGGAAGTCACTCAGCCAAGGCAGGCGCACAGGACAAAGGCAGGAAGGGCACTTCCTGAAGGCCTCCAGGTCCCACTTCGGCCTCCACAGACAGGAAGGGCCTTGCTGCCGAGGGCCTCGCTGATGGCTGGACTTCCTCACGGGATAAGTCTGAGCCTCTCTGAACTCTATTCCTGTGCTCTCAGCCTCACCTGCTGCCACAGTTTCCTCCCCATCACCCATCCTCCAAACCACGCCCCTGCTGCTACAGCGCCACACTCTGGTGCCCCCGCCGACACACCTCGCCAAACAAGGCCCCGCTCCAGCTTCCACACCTTCGGCAGCCCCATGCACTGGGCTGCCTGCTAGAGGCTGTGCAGCAGCTCTGCTCTCAGAACATGTGGGGACCGCCCTACACCAGCGTGACCACACTCTCCTGACAGTCTTCACACCTCTCCCCCCCCACCCCCACCCCCACCCCTGCCTCTCAGTCCTCAGGAGAGGGGCTGGCCCTTCTGTCTGCAGGTCACCAACACCTAGCACAGTGCCTGGCCTGGGAGACCCTGTGCGTGTCCCCAGAAAGGGTGGGTGAGGATGGCTGGCTGGTGTGCCTGTGGCCTGGGAGGGTGTGAGTACCTGCTCTGAGTTGGCTGTGATGGGGCCAGTCACACTCAGCGCCGGGGCCTGCGGAGAGGAGTAGGGAGCGGGAGGAGGTGAGGAGTAGGAGCCGGAACTGGTCCTCTGCTGCAGCTGGGACCTGGGCATGGTGGTGGCTGGATCCACTTCAGGGACACTCTGGCATGGCAACAACAAAGTCCTCTGTTTACGTAGGCTGCCTGTGCTGCTGGGCCTGGCACCCACCCCACCCAGGGCAGCACTTCCCACCACAGCTGCCCGCAGATAGGTGGAGGTCCAGCGCTATAGCTGCTTTGCAATGCTGGAGGGCACCCTCTGCTCCCAGACTCTCCACTGAGGAGAAGGCTCCTGGAGGCTCCTCCCTCTGCTCGCCGCGCAGCCCACTAAAGGAACTCCAAACGCAGCAAGCAGTGAGGGTGCTCTGACAGGACTCTGGTCAGGGTTACCTATATGAGCACCATCAAGGGACCTGGTAGGTGGGGCCACTATCAAATTTTGCTGCTCACGAATCCTTATTTGGTATCAGAAGATTACATTTTGGCTTTTACAAGTAGTGTAATATAAACACTAATTATGTAATTTGCTGAATGTTCTTTGTAATTACAGGAAAAATAACACACAAGGGGGGACCCCAAAAAGACCGGAATTATCTTCCGGAGGGCAGGTCCCTTGTAGCACGGGCTTCCCCCGCTGGGTGACTGTTCTAGGGACCCATCTGTATCAGTGCACCAGCTGGCCTTGGTGTGAGAGGCTACATTCAGCTTCAGTGAAATTTTTTTGAAGAAATTTTTTTAACACATTTCCCCATTGCACGATAGGTGATTTATGAGCGCACCTGCCCACACTGGGCTGAGTGTTTAGCAGTGTTTGACCAAATCAGCATGACTCCTGTGTCCCTCCCTATTCACCTGATCTCACCCAGAGCGGCTTTATTTTTGCTTCCCCAGATGAAAAAAGTCCTTAAAGGGAAACGTTTTTGCTGATGTGGAAGAAGGGAAACAAAAAACGGCAGAAGCACTAAAAAGCATCAAAATCGATGAGTTCAAAAGCTGTTTTGAGCAGTGAAAAAGTCTTGATAGGTGTAGTGCATCAAATGCAGGGGACTTTGAAGGTGACTGAAGCTTGAATATGTAAGAATAAATACACAATTTCTTATAAATTCCAGTTTTGTCTGGGTCTCCCCCTCGTAGTTCTGTGTCGTTATTAGAAGACTAAAACAGGCCACGCTTGTTCTGCAAAGCATAGGAAGTAGTCTGGAGGGATCATACTGAGAATACTGCTTTGGAAAGTACAGCCCCTTTGGCTTTCCCTGTGGGCATCTCCAGCAACCTCTTGAGCATTAGCTGTGTTCACACAAGAGACCTGCACAGGCATGCTGTCCTTGCCCCGGTTCAGAGACAGGCAAACAAGGGCCAGCAAGACGGAGTGCTCTGGGACAAGGTGCCTCTCCCAGACCCCAGAGCTCCCTGGCTCTCCCCCAGGCCAGGGCCGACTCCCAGCCAGCAGAGGTGGACACCAGATTCCCTGGGAAAGGATGATGGGCTCTGCCTGCATGTGGCAGGAGCCTCAGTGGGAGGCCTCTAAATGGGTCCTAATGGGCTTTGAATCCCAAGCGTGTATGGGCTGATGCCGAATGCTCATATCTCAAAGTAAATTTTAGATCCATTTCATAATGGATCCTTTCAGATCCACCTGGTTAACCCACACAGCTGAAAACTCAGAAGCAGCTCTCTGCCCCAGCCTCTGAGAGCTCAGCCACTGCACTGCCGACACCACCCATGACACCACCCACCAAGGCGTGCTGGTGCTCTCAAAGGGAGATGCTGGCACCCCCACGCCAGATCCTGGGGCCTCTCAGAAGCAGGTGCTAATGACCCTCACAGAGTGGCTTCCCCAAGCAGCCATTGCCATGAACACGCCTGAACTGATTCCTCTGCTCTATTCTCCCACAGTCAGTATGAAAATGGGGGAGACGCTGCAGCCACTTAATCCCCAGTCAACCAGCTGTCTCACTCTTGCATTCCCCTTGTGACTGAAGAGAAATACCCTCAAGCTTTGAGAAGGCGTGATGACACGCTAAATAATTCCAATGGAGTGGCAGCAGGGCAGTGGCAGTGGCTTGCGCGTTCTGCGATAGGTCTTTCTAGAAAATGCCAGCTGGAAGCTTACCCGCTGTGGTGTGTGTATGGGAGACAGAGCGTCCAAATCTGCCATAGGAAACTCAACCCCTTTCCTCTTCAGCTCCT
This sequence comes from Desmodus rotundus, assembly GCF_022682495.2. Taxonomy (NCBI): domain Eukaryota; kingdom Metazoa; phylum Chordata; class Mammalia; order Chiroptera; family Phyllostomidae; genus Desmodus; species Desmodus rotundus. Next base: position 62,149,203 of record NC_071395.1, read on the forward strand.
CATATATATGCACGACACCTGTGAGGTCAGGACTGCTTCGAAAGGCATCCGCCCACGCCTGGGAGGATAAGAGAGGCCTGTTAGGGAGCATTTCTCATCGCCTATCCCGGGGCTTGAAAGTCCAAGCAGCCCAGCTGCTTGTTGTCTCAGAGGCCAGTGCACCCCTGTACCCGGATGCGAGAGCCCTGGCCAAGCCCACTCGGCCCCTCCTCCTGCCAGTGCTGTCACAGTGCGGATGGCAACACCCTGGTCGTGCAACAGTGCTGTTGAGCATGAACAACACACCAAACTCAGGGCAGCCTATGCAGCGTTTCCTTGGAGAAGAGCCAGAGAAATTCTACCCCAGCTGTGTGGCGCGTTGGAAACTGCAGGTGTTTCCCTGACTGTAAGGACCTCGATTCCCGGTGACGTGCAGTGGAAGGGCATGAAGAGGCCGCTGTGAGCCTGCATGCTGGCGCTCTGCAGAGCTCTCCTGGGGCTGTGGATCAGGCAGGAGCCACAGGCAGATCAGGTGGGAAGGAGACATTGGGGCATGACTGAGAAACTGGCTAACTCTAGGATTCCTGGGGAGGTGAGAGGACGCTAAAGCTGAGACTGCTAGTCCCGCCCAGCTGGGGGTGGAAGCACATGACCACCAAATTCCCAAAGATAAAAACACAGCACAGACAGGGAAGGGCAGATTCCAAACAGACTGCCACTTATCACTGATTCACGAAACTCTTTATTTTTAAAGGTTTTATTTATTTTAGAGAGAGGGGAAGGGAGGGAGGAAGAGAGGGAGAGAAACATCGATGTGAGAGAGAAACAGCAATTGGTTGCCTCTCATACACGCCCCGACCGAGACCAAACCCGCAAACCCAGGCTTGTACCCTGACTGGGAATTGAACCAGCGACCTTTCACTTTACAGGATGACGCCCAACCATCTGAACCACACTATTCAGGGCTCATGAAACTCTTAAAAAAATTTTTTTTAAATCTGTTCCTTGGAAGTTACAGAATACATGTTTAAAAAGTACACCAAAACGACTCTCCCAAACGGAGAGGGTCCAGCTCTTCAGAGTCACCCCATCACCATACACCCCACAGAAGAAGGCAGAGTCTCTGATGCCCAGGGCTCTGTTGCTAATTCTGTTGTCTCCAGCACTTAAATGCCTCCCCGGCTCCAGCAACGGGTTCCAGCCAATCCTCAGGCAGCCACAGAAACTCTATCTCTAACCAGCAGACCCACTTGAAATTAAAAGGTCAGTCCAAAAAGTCTTATTAATTACAGCTGATGCATCTCACTTAATACACTTACTCTGACTTCCTCAATCCACTTATTTTTTTGGATACTCGGGGATTTAACCCCTTGCATCACCCCTTCTGGGTTGGCCAACACTTCCTTCTGGAGTCTGAGTAGGCCAAGGGTGCCTGCTAAGGCCTGTCTGGAATACTAGCAGGGGAGCAGCAACAATGGAGCAGGCTTGCCCCCTGGGAGCGCCCCTGAGCCCCATCTTCCACCAGCTGCTTTGGCATCAGCCACCTGATTCAAACTCCAGCGGAGCGTTGTGACTCCATCTTCAAAAGCACCAGCATTTTGAGTTTAGGATCTAAACTTTAGCGTCTAAGCCTAGTTTCATGGCCCTAGGCAGGCAGCTCGCTGGGGTGAATGCAGGTTCCGCCTCTGGTCAGGGCACATGTAACAGGCACCTGATGAATGCATGAATGGGTAGAACAACAAGTTTTCTCTCTCCCTCTCTCTTTCCCCCCTTCCTCTCTCTTTCTAAAAATCAATCAATAAAATTTTTTTTTTTTAAAGTATGATTAGTTTCACAGCCTCCAGCGGGGGAGAAAACAGCACGCTAGTTCTTCCTGGTATGGCTTTCAGCCTCTGTTGCTGTGGGAGGACAAACAGCTCAGGGAACCTCTTTACCTGGGCTAAATACGAGATAAGAAGAATGAAGATTAGAGAACCACCGCTCTTCTCTCTGGTCAGTTGATAATTCTTGGGACCCAAACAACAAGCCAACAGGCCCCTCTTCTATGGCACCAGGAAGAGAGGGGGAAAGACACATCCCAAGTTGGGCCAATCAGCTTTTCATCCTCCCTGGGCTTGGCCTGGGGCCTGGGGCCTGCTGGGCTGCTCTGTGGGTAGGTGACACTGTCCTCACCAGACATGGGCCTGGCCACCTTGTGCCAGCTCCGGTCCTGTGCACTTGAAATGGTGCAGCTTGTGCGCTGAGAGGTGCAGACGCACAGGAGAAATCTGGAGGGTTTTTCTGATCCTGTCTGCCCCTTCCACAGGCCCAGCATACCCCAGAGTTCTAGGCAGCCCTGCCTTTACATGACAAACTTTCCTCTTTGCCTGGGCAAGCTGGAGTTGGCATCTACTATTTGCAACTGAGCAGACTTGGCTAAGTCACACCTTTCCCACATGCTGCTATTTCAACCCCTGTAGGGCACCCCTGCACAGTTTCGGCGAGGTGGCTGCTAAGAGAACATATGTCAGGGCAGCATTCTCTACTGAACAAGATCCTGCTGCCAACAGGGGAATGCGGCGGGCACAGGGCGCCTTTACAAGAACAGTCATATGTGGAAACAGAGAAGCAGGAGCAATCCAGAGACGCCGTGTGACTTGAGCATCTTGCTGGGACAGTGCCCAAATGCCTCACCCTTGCCCAGAGAAGGCAGCCAGTCAGCAATTGCTAAGTTAGACTGAATTCAGTCCCCACAGTTACTAAATGACCCTATTGTCGTACTTACTTCAGAGAACACAGGAAGATGGCCATGAGGGCTGTCAACAGACTGAGGTACCATGGTAAAGCAGGAGCCCCTCTAGAGAGCCAACCCAGAGAATGGAGAACCTGTTCTCCAGGAGAAATGGAAAGCCTCAGGTGGTCTGGGTACCCAACTTGCAGCCCAGAAACCACAGAGGTGGCACTGGCAGGCTGCCCTACCAGAAAGCAGAGTGACAGGGTAGTGCTGGCACCTTGTGATGGGTCCCTGTCACAGGTACTGGCTGGTTAATGACCAAGTGGCCACCACACTGCTCTATGTAGTTCCTCCTGTTCCTGCCTGTGCGCCTACAGTATTAGGGGCTTGAAAGACCCAGGGGAAAGCCATGGTTTCATCTCCTTTTTCCTTTGGATTACACATCAAACTCCGGATGAGCCATATCCTATTCATTTCTGTATCCAAAGTTTTAAATCATCAGATTTCAGGCCAATAAACAATTACTGATTTAAACACTGGGTTCTGTTCTCTGCACCACAAGAGGCTCCGGTCATGTTCTGCTCATGCTCCTGGACCAGACTTTTGGTCCCAGAGGCAGGGTCCCTGGGGGGCTGCCGGCCCACACAAATCTGGCCACAGGCCCACCACCAGCAGTCCAACCTTCTAAGAACACCACACCTCCAGCTCCTCCGGCCCCAGCTCACCCGCACCACTTCCTTCAGGGGAAGAGAGTATTTTTTTACTCTAATTCAAGGCAAGATAGGAGGGGGAGAAGCAGGACAGGCATGCCCACAGCGAGGCCACCCTACCAGGATGACATCATTTCTGCTTCTGAAAGCAGTATTGAGGGAAGGCTAAGGGATGGCACAGAGTGGAGTATCCTTCTTGCATTCCCCACATACAGGACTCCCTATGAAACAGAAAGAAATGCAGGCAAAAAGTTGAAAGTTGCAGGAAGTTCAAAGGCTGGGAGTGAGAGTTGGAAAGCAGCTCATAAGGTGGCCCCGCTCTCAACACCTTTCCTCCCAGGCTACCAGGGAGAAGGTGCCCTCTGGGAAAGGCCAACACCCGCAGCAGGGCAGGGGACACTGAGCATTCACCCGAGTGGGGCACCACTGTCAGAGCCACACACCCTGAGGGCAGGGTGGGGCTGACCCAGCTCCACCTTCCAACAACTGGGCTGTGATGAGCACCAGGAATGTCCCGAGAACAAGGATGAAAAGGTTTGCGTGCCCTGGCGCCCACGCCTATAGTCGGATTCTCTCCCATCTAGCTGGAGCTCTGTGGTGGCCTGCTGCCACTCACAGGCTGGCAAGACAGCCAGCTGTCTGTACCCCCACCCCCAGCCTTGTCTCACGAGGGAGAGCGCTTGCTCTTCCAGGAGGAATCATCAGACTCTGTGGGGGACTTTATTTACATTCATCATGTAAATAAAATCACCTTCTTTCTCAAAGGGGATAAAAACGGTTAACAGGATGCAATACCTCTCCGTACTTGTCAGGTGCGGTGCGATGAAGACACCACGCCCTGGGGAGGATGTGAAGCCAACTACAACGCTCACGCTGGCAGAGGAGAGCACACGGCTGCTGGTGTGGTTATCAGTCTGGAGCACAGGCATTCCCTGCCACCCGGCAATTCCACTTCTCGGTATTAGTTCGAACCACATGAAATGACTAATATTTGACCATTTTGACCAAAAAAGATGGCAGTTCCCCTATTCAACTTAATATGCACCCAATAAAAATGGACACATATGCTCACCGAAAGACATATTGGAGGCTTATAGCAGCCTTTTCCATGCCAGCAACAGGACCCGCCAGCAGGGTGAGGAATGAAGAACCTGCAGTGTTCTTCACAGGAGCCACAGCCCAGCGACCTGACTGCTGCCTAGTGACGAGGTGAGAACCACAGCGCGGCCAGACCCACAGACCCCAGCACGCTGGTACAGAGCCCCCAACGATAAAGTTCAAGGACAGGAAGAGCCCATCTATGCTGTGAGAGGCCAGGCAAGTGGTCACGCCAGGGGGGTGGGGCTTCTGATTGTCAGTCTGCCTCACAAAATGGGGGCTGGTTATAGGGATATATCGTTTGTAAAAATTTGTCAAGTTGTATATACTTTTTAAATATGCCATTTCCTGCATATATAATTCAATAAAAGGTAAATGAAAGGCTGACCTTGTTTATTTTTCGTCCTAGCCCATTATAGAAGCCAAGCCACCCGCCCGCTCTGAATGCTGCCTGCTTTCCTCTGCGTTGCTTAGCCAGGACCAAAGATGAACATTCTCTAGGAAGCTTCCAAACCTGGGCAGGAAGAACTCTCCTCTGTTAGGTTCTCAAGCCCACCTGGAAGCACCCTTACCTAAAGCCCCTTGCGCTTTCCCAGCTGGACCCAGGGGACGTTGTCCGGAGTGTCCTGGCCTCACCGGGGCCTGCAAGGCCCTCAAGGCCCTGTCCACTCCCTCCTGGACACCGGTACACGTGCTGCTGCCAGGGCAGCAGGGGACGTCCTCCGGACGCGGGCGCAGACAACTGCACTGCTCTGACGGACTCGCACACTCAGGGCTAGGAGCCGAAAGGCAGGAATGCAGGCCCCCATCTCACACATAAGGAGGTTAAAACGCCTGCCCAGGTCAGAGAGTGGGAAGCAGCAGTGCTAAGGAGGTGGCGACCCCCACAGGAAAGCGTTGGAGGGCAGGGCAGGGTGTGCTGGGCTGGCATCTCAGAGAGAGCCAGGGGCCGCAGCTGGCGTAGCCTTCGCCCGCAGCAGGGATCCCCACACAGTCATGGCTGTGCTTGCCCAGAAGCAGCTGATGTCCCCTGGGCCTGGCCACAGGAAGTCCTCCTTCCAAGCTTGAACCCAGAGAGACCTCGCCAGGGCTCTTGTGGGCCTGCCTGGTTCAGGCTGCGATGCCCCATCCTTTGTGAGAAAAAAAACACTATTCACTTTCCTGACATCAAATACTCAGGGTATTGAGGCAAGGGAGTGTGCTGGGGACATCCAGAATGAGGGGGTTGTTGGGGCGTGGGGGAGGGCAGGGGGTGAGAAGATTTGCGCCTCTGTGTGTGCGTGTGTGCGCGGGGGGTGGGGGTGGGGGTGGAGGGAGGTCTGGTAGGTAGAACGAAGGCACAGGAACAAGCCCAGGGAGCACACTAGGGGCTCCGCGGCCACCCACACTCCTCTGTTCCTTAGAGCTCCAGCAAACAACAGTCATTCATTCATTAAAAGAAACAGCAACTTACTGAACACTTCCTCATGACAGCAGGCGTTCTAGCCCCTGGGATGGAGTATCCCTCGGCTCACCAGGAGCTCAGAGAGACCGGATGGGGACGTTTGCACAGAAGTAGCTGGAGACCAAAAGTGAGCAATGGGAAAGGGCGTGATGTGCGCTGCAGGCCTGGGCGGGAGGCCTCAGAGGGCTGTCCGAATAGGGGGGCAAGCCAGCCGCCCCAAGTGCTGGGGAACATTTCCAGGCAGAGTTGGCAGACTCCTGGGCTCAGGCCCTCTCTTCTCTCCAGCCTCAGGGGCCACGCCCTAATCACACTGCCCCTGCCTTCTTAGCCCTGCCCCTCACCCCCGGTAGGTTCTTCCCTCTCCTCTTGGCTCCTATAGGCCCTTATCTTTCCTGTACGACAGCACTAACACCCCACACTGGATGAGCTTCTTGACATGTGTGCCTTTGAGTCTGTCACCAGGGTGCTCTGTCTAAAATCCAGATCTGACTGTGTATACCCAGCTCGGAAACCTGCAATGCTCCCCACTGCTGACAGGATAAAGAACCAACTTCTCAGTGCATGTGGCCCATAAACTCTGACCATCCTTCTGGCCTTATCTCCTGGCCCCAGACATTCTTCATTACACTCCCCTCTCCATGTGACGGTTGTAAACATCATCTTCTCTTTAAGAGGTATAGCCTAAATCCCTTACTTTTTTTTCTTTTAACTTTAGTTATATATTTTTTAGAGCAGAGGGGAAAGGAGAGAGAAAGAGAGGAAGAGAAAGTTCAAGGTGTGGTTGCCTCTTGTGCGCCACTACTAGGGGCCTGGGTTGCAGGCCAGGCATGTGCCCTGACTGGGAATCGAACCGGTGACCCTTTAGGGTTGGCAGGCTGGCACTCAATCCACTGAGCCACACTAGCCAGGGCAGACTCCCTTATTTTTGAGGCTGGACCTGGTGACTCCTTCTAACAAATTGATGGTGACAGAAAAGATGGTGTATGATTTCTGAGACCCAGTCCCACCAGGTGCTGAGGCTTCTTCCGCACTCTCCTTCGGGTCACTTGCTCTAGGGAAAATCAACTGCCACATCACAAGGACACTCAAGAGGGCCATGTGGTAAGAAAGTCAGACGTCTTACCAACAGTCAGCAAGGACCCATGGGGGTCAGCCACCTCGGAAGTGGCTCCTCTGGCTTCAGTTGAGCCTTCAGGTGAGGCCCAGCCAGCTGACATCTTCACTGCAACCTCACAAGCTCCTGAGCCAGGGTCACCTAGCTAAGCTTCTCCTGAATTCCTGACCCACGGAAACTGTGAGGTAATGAACATGTATTATTTTAAGTTGCTAAACTTGGGGGTACTTTATTACAGAACAATGAAGAATACATCCCAAATGTGCTGACTGCCCTTTAATGCATGTGGGCCTTTGTATGTGCCATTCTCCTTGCCTGAGATGCTTCTCACATGCTCACCACTTTCCTCACCGTCCTTCACCGTCCAACAGAAATGTCATCTCCTTAGTGAACCCCTTGTCGATGCCACCTGCCCGCTACTCCCCTGCTTGCCCCGGAGCTGCCCCGTCCTGTGACTCACCAGCCCTGCACACGACTCTGATACAATGACCCTTCCTATTCCACCTTGTCGCTGATGGCTCAGAGTGCTGCCCACGCCCCACATGCCTTTGTGGGCAGTAGAGGGCCAGGCACCCATAAAACTTCAGGGAAGCCTCTGTCAACCAGCTGCAGAGCCACCGCTTAGGGTCTCAATCCAGTGGGATAAGTGTAAAAAAGAAGTGTTTTGCAACAACTATTACATAGTTGGCAACAACTTCTGTCTTCTGGAGGCAGAAGCCTCCATTCTTTCTTGCAAATGATGGGCAAGCATGAGGATTCACTGAGAAGAGGCCCCATCTTCCTCCGGCCCAACAAACTGGACAAGAGGAGCTGACCTACCTGGATCAAAGCGAGCACTTTGTCCTGTACAATGGTAGGAGGGTTGTTCTTCGGAGAGATGATTTTGACCAGAACACTGTCAATGAAATCTCGGTTGGCCACGAGGATGTGGAAGCGGTGGCCACAGTTCTTCACACATGTCTCCAGCACCTGGTGCGGGAGGGAAGGAAGGAGGTAACCACCAAGGGAGCCCGAGGAGCCAACAGGCACCGAGGAAGGCCACAGTCTCCACCACCCCTCTGCCCTTCTCCCAGGTCATCTTCCCGGCAGCCTCCTTCGGAGTTGAACCTAAGTGGCACAGGCGCCTCCCACCGATTCATGCTCCTCAGTGAGGAGGCAGCCCTTGGCTGACTGCCCCTGCGCAGTAATCGGGCATTTCGTTGTTCATCCAGGCATCTGTCTTGCATGAGAAGGATGCTGGTGTTTCAGTGGGATCCAAATGACTGAGTGGCCTCTGAAAATTAGCATTTTAACTCCTCTCTCTGGGCTTCCAAATGTGAGGCATTAGCGAATGGGACACATGCTCCGTTACAAGAGAAGGCTGCTGTGACAGCCTGAACTACCCAGTGAGTTACTGGCCCTTTTATGTGAGAAAGCAAACACGTGCACGCACACCTCTCACACACACAACCCTGCCTCTGCTACTGAAAGTGAAAACGACAGAGGGATTTCCACTCTTACTGAACAGTTGGGGCCTCTCTTGCTGTGGCAGCTTTAAAGTCCTTGTACACTTCAAACCCCACCCACTCCTCCCAGTAAAATGAGTGACACGGACCTTAGCCACTCCAAAAAGCACAAGCACATGTGGGTTCTGGGCAGAAGGCCAGTATGTGCTTGACCCTCAGCGCCACCACTTTCTCCCTGAACGGCCTAGAACAAGTCTGCCGGAGCCTCAGCGTCCTCACCTGTAAAGTGGGCATGTGAGCACCACCTTCCAAGGCTGTGGTGAGGGTGACACAGAGCCCTGCACAGGGAGGGCCGGGTAATGACAGCCACAACAACATGATTACCACTCAGGAGGCTGCGGGACACCTTCGAGCTCCTCCCCGCCTTGACACAGCTTTCTGAACTGCTTAGCTCTCTGGAAAGTCAGCCCATGCAATTATCTGGCCCTCCCCTGTCAGCGTTCCCTAATGCCACAGTCGACTAGCGGGGAATGTCTCCTTGGCAGGATGTCACCAGCAACAGGGAACATTTCTGATGGCCTCATTTGCCCCACTGACCTGACCATTGGCCACCTTATGCAGCCATTGCACAGAACTCAGTTCATACAATGAGGTACCACCTGGACAAAGGATGGCCACAAAGAGAGGCATGACCTTACCATTAACTGCAGACTGCATGCAGGTAATGTGAGGGATTCCTTCACGTTCTATATAGTTTCATTCACTTCTCACAACTTATTTTAAGTGGGTGCTATTACCCCATTTTCTTAGAGTTAGGAGGCTTAGAAAGGTGAAGAAACTGGTCTGGATCACAGTTGCTGGTCAGTGCCAGACGCAGGGTGGGACTGCCACCAGCCTTCTCTGGAGCCCTCATCTCCTCACCCAAGAGGCGACAGGCAGGGTATGCTGGATTTCTCATTCCCTGTGAGGTGGGTGTCATTCCCCTGTAGCGATGAGGGGGCTGAGATCTGGAGATGCTGGAAAGTTCCCTGAGGAGGCCAGGGCTGGAGGCCCCCCTAAGCCTGGCAGCTCCGCATCAGTCAGAGCTGTTCCTCCTCCACTACTGCCCAACCCCCGGGAGACGCCAGCTTCCGCTTGGCCTGCCAAGGACGGCTCTGCAGATCAGCGTCCTCAGCCACTGAGGTCTGCCTCTGCTCACACTGGACTCCAGATGACTAGAGGTAACAGCATTCTCTCTCACAGTGACCTGTGGGGCTGCCAAGATGAACAGGGGTGGTCTTCCTGCCCTCAGGAAGTTACCACCGCCCTTCTTTTGAGGATCCTCTAAAACCTCCTCCTAACTTTACCTACACAGGCAGTAGGCTGCTGAGGCCAAGGCTGGTGGCAGGAAGAATGGCTTCTTTCATGAGGAGCTGGGGAAAGGATGAACAGGAGGCTGGGGAAGAGCAGGTATGGTGGGAAGGAGCATGGGAGAAGAGGAGCAGGGTGGCAAGGTGGCAGGGCGGCTGAACTCTGCCCCCATGTGCCGGGTGGCAGCAGGCCAGGATGCACTCCACCCCAAGGGAGCGTGGCCTTACGTTTCCCTGCATAGGAGCCTTTACAGCCAGGCACTGTGGAGCTCAGGCACAGAGGCTTGGACATGTCCTGGACAGAGGTGGCCTTAGCTACAGAGCAGCCCCAAAGCCAAGCAGAGCGGGAGATGCAGGAGGTCTGCCCTGGCTGTCAAGGACCACCCAGCCCAAGGAGGCCCAGTGACCACTGCAAGCAGCTCTGCCAAAAAGGCCCTTGGAAAAATCTGTCCCTGTGGACTGTAGGGCATGAAATACACAGTAGCAATTTTCTGAATGCAGCCAAAGCCCACAGAGTCAGCAGAAGGTGCATCTAAACAATGAGAAACAGGAGTCTCCCATCCATACACTAGGGTCCAAGCAGAGAACTGAGAGCGACTAATAGGGTAAGACAAAGCAAAGAAGCCACAGAAGCAGACATGGACCATGCACATGCACCAGGCTAGGGTCTCTGAAATGTACAGACAAGGGATCTGCACATTCATGAGTCTCCCAAAGGCACCACTGGATTTGCAAAGACCTGATTGCTAAAATTAAAAAAAAATACTTAGGAATAAATGTAATCAAGAAGGTAAAAGATCTGTACCCTAAAAATTATAAAATACTGATGAGAGGAATTGAAGACACGCGTAAATAGAAAGATATCCTGTACTCATGGATTGGAAAAATTAATAATGTTAAAATGTCAATACTACCCAAAGCCACCTACAGATTTCACAGAAACAGGAAAAGCAGTTCTAAAATTCGTAGAGAACTACAAAAGGCCCAAAAGTAGCCAAAGCAATCCTGCATCACAATGCCTGATTTTAAAATATATTGCAAAGTTATAGTAGTCAAAACAGTGTTGGACTGGCATAAAAAGAAATACAGACCAATGGAACAGAATCAAGAGCCCAGAAATAAATCCATACACATACAGTCCACTAACATTTGACAAGGGAGTCAAGACGACTCAGTGGGAGAAAGGACAGTATCTTTGAGAGTGGTGGGGGAAAAACCGGATGTCCACATGCAAAGGGATAAAACTGAATCCCTATCTTACACCACGCACAAAAATGAACTCAAAATGGACTGAAGACTTAAATGCAACACTGCTGCAGAAACTGTAAAACTACTAAAAGAAAACAGGGGGAAACCTCTTTGACATTGATCTTGGCAAAGATTTTTTGGATCTGACACCAAAAGCAAAAAGCAACAAAATAAAAATAAACAAGTGGGACTACATCCAACTAAAAAGTTTCTTCATAACAGAAGAAACAATCAGGAAAATAAAAAGGCAACCCACAGAATGGGAGAACATATTTACAAACTATCAGATAAGGGGTTAATATAAAATGTATATAAGGAGCTTACAAAATGCAATACCAAGAAAATCCCCCCAAATTCTATTTTAAAATGGGCAAAGGACTTAAACAGACATTTTGCCAAAGAAGACATAAATGCCCAACAGGTCCATGAAAAGATACTTGACATCACTAATTATCAGGGAATTGCAAATCAAAACCACAATGAGATACCTGTCAGAACAGCTGTCATCAAAAATAGGAGAAGTAACAAGTGCTGGCGAGGTTGCGGAGAAAGGGAACCTTGTGCACTGTTGGTGGGAATGCAACTGGTGCAGCCATTATGGACAACAGTAGGAAGACTCTTCAAAAAACTAAAAACAGAACTACCATATAATCAAGAGATTCTACTTCTGCGTATTTATCCGAAGAAAAGAAAACACCAGCTTAAAAAGATAGCTGCACCCCCATGTTTACCGCAGTATCACCCACAACAGTGAAGACATGGAAACATTAAGTGCCCACTGATGAATGAATGCATAAGGAAAATGCGGTGTGTACTGTATACAATAAAATATGATGCAGCCATAAAAAGGAATACAGCCCTGTCTTTTACAACACAGATGGAGTTGGAGGTCATTAGGCTAAGTGAAAGAAGTCAGACAGAGAAAGGCAAATACTGTAAGTGTTCACTCACGTACTCATACAAATCTACAAAAGCTGAACTTGTACGAAAGACTAGAATGCTGGTTGTCATGGGCTGGGGGGAGAAGAGAGATGTAACATGAGTAAGTTCTGGGAATCTAATGCATAGTATGCTGACTATAATTAACAATACCGTAGTATATATTTGAAAGTTGTTAGGAAAGTAGATCTTAAATACTATCACCATAGACACAAACATACACAAATGTAATGACGTGAGGGAATAGAGGATTAAATAACATTGTGGTAATCATTTTGAAATATATGTGTATCAAATCATCACATTGTACACCATAAACTTACATGTGTTATATGTCAATAACATTTCAATAAAGCCGGGGAAAACAATACTACGAAATGAGACCTGACCACCAGGGATGATTACCTGATGCCCACTGCTCTGCTGTAGGAAGGAAACAAAGGAAGTGCCACTGTAGAAAGCTTTCTATCCAATATGGCCACCACAGAGTTGGGCACATAAAGGCTGCATCTCAGATACCAGGAACGTGTCCTGACATGTTAGAATTCATTCCCTCATGATTTCAGTTACTGACAACAATTGGTTTTGGGCACACTCTGGGTTTAATGAATGCCATGGCACAAATTCTGAAAAAAAATTTTTTTAAAGCTTTTACCCTGTCCTGTGTGACTCAGTGGGTTTGAGTGTCATTCCATAAACCGGAAGGTCGTGAGTTCAATCCCTGGTCAGGGCACATGCCTAGGTTGCAGGTTCAATTCCTGGTTAGGGCACGTACGGGAGGATGCGATCAATGTTTCTCACATCAATGTTTTTCTCCCACTCTGTCTTCCTCCCTTGCCCCCTCTCTAAAATCAATAAGCATGTCCTCGGGTGAGGATTAAAAAAAAAAAAAAGTCTTCAACTTCCTATTTCTCAACAGTCTTTTTCGCCTTTATTATTCAGATCCCAATTCCCTGGCAGAGAGAATGCTCCCAATGTCGAGTTTTCACTTGGGCAAAATATGTAAACAGTTTCTCTGTGTTTAAAAGGAACCATTAACAGTTTGGGATAAATAACACACTATTCAAACCTACAGACAAGCCCAGTGCTGATCTGTTAACAGTTTCCGTGATAAGAATTATCTGTACATTATCTCCAGTCAGGATGGCAGCACATGAAAACACAGTACTTGGAACCAACTACAACCACATCAAAATTACTACTAAACTACAGAACAACCTCCAGGCAGAAATCCAGATGAGCATATGTTCTATAGCTAAGGATATAAAGAAGCCACATTGAGACTGGCAGGGGTAGCAGAGATTCAGAATGGGCAGGTCCCACACCCAGCTTCCAAGGTCCTCCTGAGGAGCTAGGGGTCCCAGCCCCATACCAGGTCCCCCAGCCCAGGCAGCAAAGTCCCCATACCTTCTGGCTATAAAAACCAGCAGAGATTACGGATGAGTGAGAAGGAGGGTTTCTGGAGTCCCAGGCAGTTCATCCTAAAGGGCCAGAAAGGAGTCATTCCGACACACTCCTTCTGAACTACAGTTCTGGGAATCAGGGACACACAGGAAGGAACTGAACTGTTTGGCATCAGGGCAAGAGCTGGGTGTCAGCTTTCTTCCAGACAAAAGTGCTGGCAGAGGCCACTGCTCCTTTGCTGATCCCTCCCCCTCAGAGCCAATAGACAGGCACCATACCTGAATCTCCATCACCCTGGCTAATACCGTTTGCCCTGCCCTGGTGATTCCCTGAGACCTTGCTCTACCCAACTTTTGGGCCCACCCAAACCTTTCCAGTGGATGTTCCATACAAATGGCCTGTCTTTGCTCATGCTGCCAACTTTCCTAAAATCTCTCAAACAAGCAGCACCTGGCCTCTACGTGCACTGCACTTCCTGGTAAGTGGCCCCAGACCCAGCACTAGCAGCAGCTGGCCTTGGTTCGCAGCTTGTCCTCTCTCGGGAACCTCCAAGCCTCTGCAGATAGCTTTATAGCTCATTCCAGGTGGCCCTGGGCAGGACACAGGTGGCAGCTGACCTTGGCCTGCACCTGCCAGGAGGCCCAGAGATAGCACACCTAGTAGACAGCTGCAGACCTTGAGAAAGCACCACCCAACCACCTCTGCAAGCAACACTCTCAAGTGGACTTGGCAGGTACCTGAACCCTGCTAAAGTGAGTTCCGCTCCTTGGGGTCAGCCCTGACAGCAGATCCTCCACTGTGGTCGCAGCCAATCCTCACAGCCAATCGGCCTGGGAAGTCAATCACTCCCATTGACATGCCAACAGCAATCAAGGCTCAACTACAACAGGAGGGTACACACTGTCCTCATGGGGGGTACATCTGGGGTGCCCAGATCAGGTAAGGGACCACTGGGCCCTATAAAATACCTTTTACACAATGCCACTCTACCAAGTCTGGGATATGTAGCAGCTCTACCTAACATAGAAACAAACATAGGGAGACAGCCAAAATGAGGAGACAAAGAAACATGCCCCAGACGAAAGAACAGGACAAAACTCCAGAAAAAGAGCTAAGTAAAATGGAGACGAGCAATCTTTTAGATGCAAAGTTAAAAACACTGGTTTATAAGGATACTCAGTAAACTTAGCGAGAGAGCAGAGGAACTTAAAACTTCAACAAAGAGATAGGAAACATAAAAATGGAGATAGAAAGCATAAAAAGAACCAGTCAGAAATGAAGACTACACTAACTGAAATGAAGAATACATTATTGAGAATCAACAACAGAGTAGATGAAGCAGATAATTAAAGCAGCAGTTTGGAAGATAAAGCAACAGAAACACCCATCAGAACAGCCAAAGAAAAAAGAATCCCCTCACCCCCCAAAAATGAGGATAGTTTAAGGGGCTTCTGGGACAACAGCAAATGTATTGAAAAGCTATTAAAAATAGTAACAGAAAATCTCCCTTACTTGCTAACGGAAATAGACACACAAGTCCAGGAAGCACGGAGAGTCCCAAACAAGATGAATCGAAGGAGACCCACATCAGGACACATCATAATTAAAATGGCATTAAAGATTAAGAGAGAATCTTAAAAGCAGTTACCTACAAGGGAACTCCCATAAGACTGTCAGCTGATTTCCCAACAGAATCTTTGAAGGCCAGAAGGAAATGGCACAAAATATTTAAGGGATGAAAAGCAAGGGCCTACAACCAGGATTATCTTACCCACCAAAGCCATCACTTAGAATCAAAGAACATCATAAAGAGCTTCCCAGACATGAAAAAGCTGAAGGACTTCACCACCACCAAACCACTATTGCAAGAAATGTTAAAGGGTCTTCTTTAAGAAGAATAAAGTATAAAAAATATGAACAATAAAATGGCAACAAATACTTATCTATCAACAATTACTTTAAATACTCCAATCAAAATACATATGGTGACTGAATGGATAACAAAACAAGACCACCACCTCAGCAGTCTACAAGAGACTCACTTCAGATTGAAAGACACACACAAACTGAAAGTAAAGGGATAGAAAGAGATAGTTCATGAAAATGGAAACAAACACCAAAAAGCTGCCGTAGCCTTTAAAACCAAGGCTATAACAATAGACAAAGAAGTACCCAACAATTCAATTCCACTTCTAGGTATCTACCCGAAGAAACCCAAAACACTAAATTGAAAAAGACATATGCATTCATGTTTCCTGCAGCATTATTTACAATAGCTGAGATATGGAAGCAACCTACATGTCCGTTAACAGATGAATGGATAAAGAAGTGGTGCCTGTTTACAATGAAATAGGACTTGGTTATAAAAAAGAATGAAATCTTGCTGTTGGTAACAACATGGATGAACAGAGGGTACTGTGCTCAGTGAAGTAAGTCAGACAGAGAAAGACAAAATGCCAGAGGATTTCACTTATATGTAGAATCTAACCAACAAAATAAACGAACAAGCACAACAACAACAAAAAAGACTCATAGAGACAGAGAATATTCTGACAGCTGCCCGATGGGAGGGGGTGTGGGCAGGCTGGGTGAAGAAGGTGAAGGAATTGAGAAGTACTAATGGGTTGTCACAGGATAGTCATAGAGATGTAAAGTACAGCACAGCAAATATAAGCAATATTATAATAACTATATACGATATCAGATGGGTACTAGATTTATTGGGATCATAACTTTGTTAAGTTATATAAATATCTAATCACAGGGCTGTACACTGACACTAAAGTAGTATTGTACAACTGTAATTTAAAAATAAAAAATATATTAAAAAAAAAGAATTCACTGTGGTCCACATTTTGTCACATCTGAAAACTGTTAGCTTTTAAGACAGAAAAACACCTGAAGTTGTCCCCTTTAATTTTCTGACATTTTAAGTAAGGGCAAAAATCTGTTCTGTTCCTTTCTGACAGGAGTCGCGTGGCCGACTTCTCCAAGACCCTCCCAGTGATGATGAGTCCTTACTCCAGAGTCTGAAGCAGGGCACCTCATTAGCGGGAAGTCTGGGCAAACCCCTAGGCATCTCTGACCCTTGGGTTGGGGGCTCAGAGATGCCTAGGGGTGGGAGGGGGATGATGAACCCTGTTTTGGAAGGTTATTGTAAACATCTGCATTAACATCTGGAAAGCTCAGCAGCAGGCAGGTTTTAGAGTGGAAGTTGGCATTTTCTGGAGACAAGTGACACCTAGGGAAGCAGCAAGCCTAGATGTCTCACAGCAGGCTGGTGGCCAGAGGCAGACCCAGGCCTCTCAGGCTTCTCTGCTGCAGGCTTCTGGGCCAATCAGTGCTGCCTGTGCCTTACCTTCCATTGGCATACACCCGACTGAAGTTCACATCCCATTTCAAAGGTGGCAGGAAAACCCATGGGCTCTACGGAAGGCTCCACTGGCCCCTAGTGGCACACACACCAAGCCACCCAAAGGCACATGCTAGAGGCTGCGCTGAGTGGACAGAGGGAAGGCCCTGAGAGTGGGGCAAGGGCAGGAGCAGGGATGTGCCCAGATGCTGCCCCACCCACCGGAGGGCAACACTCACTGTTAACGCCAGCATCACTTCTTTGTAGTTCCGGTTCCCATTCAGCCGCTTCTTCAGGGCTCGAATGGCATCCTTTGGCCTGGAGAAAAGGACATATTAAGATCCCTGAAAATTATGCTTCAGGTCCCTATCCTTCAAATTCACTCCCATTTGTGTGAACTAGCATATATACAGTTACTTGCTGTAGCAGGTTTATAAATGTGAAAGAGTGGAAACAACCTAAATGTCCATCAACATGAAATAGGTTAAATTAAATCATGTTTATCCACATAATGAAACACTATGCAACCGCAAAAAAGAAAAGACATCTTTGCCCTGGCCGGGCGGCTCAGCTGGCCGGAGTGCCGTCCTGCACACCAAAAGGCTGCAAGCTTGATTCCTGGTCAGCACACATATTAGTGGCGAGTTCTGTCCTCGCTTGGGGTACGTTAGGGGGGCAACAGATTGATTTCTCTCGCTCCCTGCCTTTCTCTCTAAAATTAATACTCTGAAATCAATAACTGTGTCCTCAGGTAAGGATTATAAATAAATGCTACTTTAAAAAAAGAATCAACACTCCTTATGCACCAACATGGAGCACACGTTGGGAAGAGTCATCTGCAGAGCAGCGTGTGGTGCACGCTGCTGTCTGAGTTACACAGGACAGCACACAGACACAGCGCACGTGCCTGCACAGGAAGAGAATCTCCAGAGAGAGCCACAAGAAGCTGGTAACTTTGGCTGCCCTTAGAGGAGGGGAGTTGGGTGACAGAGGGGACAGGCAAGTTTTTCACTGGATTGTATATTTGCAGCCCTTTTGAAATTTGTTTCCATAAGCAAGTATTATTTATCCAAAACATAAACGACGCACCGGTGCGCGAGTACACTGAAGAACCTGCAGAGACGGTGGCCGGGCACCTGCTTAGGCCTGGATGTTCAGGCCCTTCCCAGTTCTTTGGGACTCCTTTTTCCCTGAGAAAACTTCTGTCTCCTCAAAACCCAAGGAACTGTGTGCTTTTAGGTGATGGATCTGATGTGGATTCCCAAAGACAACCTCACAGAATTATAAGCAGTCCCCAGTTTACAAGTGGGCCATGTTTAAAAGTTCACTTATAAGCTGACTATTTGGAACTTGGAACAGAACCTTCCTTAAGTCACTGTGAGAGCTGGGACTTCGAGTCCCCAGCCAGCCATCTAAGAGCACCTATTAGGTACAGTTCTTGTGTCTAATATGTTATTTAACTTACTCTAAGTCAAGATAAAACAAAGGTGTCGGACTAAGAGCTCCCTCTGGCACGAAGCCCTGCCATGAATGCCCTGTCACCTGAGCTCTGGGGAGCCCCAGTCTGGCAGCAGGACTGCCTTTTGCTATCACGAGTGGGCTCTAGACTTCTGCAGCCTGCATGTCAATATATCTGGGTCTTTCCAAAGTTGAAGGTTAGTAAGTCAGCAACCTCCTATTCCTACAGCTCTAAAATATTTATCATCTAGTTACCAAATGAAAAAGTCCTTTCAAATGTGTATGAGGAAGTCGGGGGTGGGGATGGAAGCTCTGCTAATCAGCCCAATTTAGACAGAAACACACTGTAGCAAGGCAAGGCTCCTGTTACCGTAGGTAGTTAACCAGTTATTAATTAGAAAGAGAGCAAAGGGAATTAAACATTGAGCTTAAGAAACGGGGACCTATCTCCCATTCCCAACTTCAAAAATGACTGCCTGCGGGAATTCTTGGCTCTTGAGTCCAAGGGCTGATGGGACAAGGCTCCCTGCGGAAGGGGTCCCTGCCAAGTGTGGTTGCAGTACGGCTGCAGTTTCCAAATAGGAATGCTGATTTCTGCAAATATAGGACTTGACAAGCTCTTGGCTTGCAGGACTGGTTGTGAACTTGAGCTGGTGAAGGTCAGCAGCTACTGGCCAGGAGCACTGATTGACTTCGTCTCTCAAGGGCTCTGCCAAGCCATGGCTAGCCCTGACCCATGGCTGCCATCCCTCTCAATCTAGTCTCATTCCTCTCCTCTTGAGCTTCCATGGAGCAGAAAAATGGGTACAAACTCCAAGGCTGCCATCACGCCGAGCTCAAAGAGCACAGCGCTGCCAGAGCTCTCTTGGTGTGGAGGCAACGGTGGCGGAGGGAAATTAGAGTCAGCAGGCTCTCAGCTTGGAGTTAAAATGAAAATTCATCCTCAGGAAGTACTGCCTGGGAGTGACTGAGTAAGCACAAAAACAAGTATTTCTCTCTCTCCCCGGGGATGAAGCTTCAGGGAAGAGGATCAAAGGCATGTCAGAGGAACTGCAAAGTTTCAAGCAGCAGCAGCAGCAGATTAGACAGCAAGGAGTTAGAAACAAGGAGAAAAGAGAGAAGGAAGAATCAAGAGCCAAGACAGAGAAGGAAGAACCAGGAGGCAATGACAAGTGTGAGATGCCCCAACACCCTTGAGAGCTTTGGAAGGAAAGGTTGCGCCCCTCAGGGCTGCCCCCAGGGCCTTGGATCCGGCCTCAGGGCTGTCTTCAGCCTTCCCAAAGTGATCTCCGACAGTAGCCTCATAAGAGACCTTCTTTCCAGTCATACTGAACTCATCTTGTCCTTTGGCTCCAGAACTGCCACTCCAGAAATGCTTCTTCCTTATTCCCTGATGGAGGACATGGCTGCCCCCACCCCTTCACCCTGAACACCTCCTCTCCTTCCTGCCCCACCCCCACTCAACTATTCTCTAGCTCCACTGCATTTTTCCAGCGGTTATGCCTCTTCGCCCCTCCTGCCTAGAGGCTGGGGAACAGACAGAGCTTCAGTGAGCTGGGAAGATCCAGCGACGTCATGAACATGACCCAGGTCAACGGGTCCTCATCAGAGCCGCACATCAGAAACAAAGAGTGCTTACCAAATCCATGTGTCCATGCCCTAATTAGGTAGGACGGGGTGAGAGGCCTGGTAAACAGGGTCTAAAACCTTCCTGGGTAGGCAACTTGGCCAGGCACTCCTGGCTAATGGCCAAAGATGCAGAACACATGGGGCTGCTGCACACGGCCCACGGCATCCCTGATGTCCAAGGGTGCACGCGGTCCTCCCTGGACATCAGGGAAAGTGCAGGGAGGAGCTGTGGGCCTGTCAGGACCCCAGCCTCCCAGAGGCAGAGCTCTGAATAAATAAAAGCAGTGCAGGCAGAGCGTTGTTGGCTTGTACCTGGATTTCAGAGCTGTGGGGTGAGACCTTTGGCAAGTGACCAGCCTACTCTGGGCCTCAGTCCCCTCCACATTAATGTGGACTGTCCCTGCTGCATGGGCTGTCAGGAGGGAGCAGGGCACTGCATGAGCTGGTGCAACCCAGAGCTTGGCACTGCACATGTCCCCTATTTGTTAACGGGAAACCAAGACACAGAGAGATTAGGTAACTCACTCAGGGCCACATGACAAGTGAGCGGAGGCCCTAAGATTGCAGCCCAGGCTGGTGCCTCCAGGCTCCATGCCCCTAACCCCACTACACTCCCCTTCCTATGTGCACCCACCCCCCATCCACCTCTTCACTTGGTTGACCCCAGATTCCAGTTGGACGTCCCCTCCTCCAAGAATCCTTTCCTTATGATGGCCCCAGGGCTGGCTCCCTACCTTTGTGCCATCCCTCTTGTTGGCTCTCTAAGCTGCTTTCTCAGCGCACTTGTCACAGTGTGTTATGATTACATTCACATGCCTCCATTCCTCATAGGGACTTCATTTACTTATTCATTTAGTTAACAAATGTTTGTCAAAAGCCAGTTGTGTGCACACTATGCTGGGTGCTGGGGATGAAACAGCGGCAAAACAGAAATTTTTCCCCGCAGGGAGAGCACTGTCCAGGGGGAGCTGGGGATGAGACAGAGTCTAACAAACACTATGCAAATATGTAAGTTTAAACTGTGATGAGTGCAAGTGTCAAATAGGGTATTACAAAACTCACAGCGGGGGCGCTTGTCCAAGTCAGGAGGGATGGTGTCAGGGAAATGAGGTGCAGTAAATGAAAGAGGAGTCAGTGGGGGTAGGGGGTGGGGGGGCAGAAGGAACACTAGGCCTGCAGCCCTGAAGCAGGATGAAGTGGGCAGGAGACCAACTGCCAGATGGACGTGTGGGGAGAGGCTTGCAGTCACCTCACTGCAGAGGTGAGGGCAGGAAGTGCCGGGAGGCACAAAGGGCACCCTCTGCAAAGGCCACGAACAGAAGACGGGTCACTTCAGCAGGAAGGTGCTCTGAGGACTGTGAGAGCAGCAGACCCCGCTGCAGACCTTGGAAAGAGGCCTCAGTCCTTTTGGAGTGAGTGGGTCCCCTGCCAGCACGTTTGTGTCTATGTCCCTCCCATTAGTGGGGAACTGCAAACAGGGTACAGGGCTTGGGAAAGTTCAAGGGATCTGTGGGGCTGAGAGGGAAGGATGAGGGGAGAGGACCCCAAATGGAGTGGCGGAGGGGTCCAGTTATCCCACAGGGTATGTGGAGGATTTTTACCGAGAGAAGGCTTGTTGGCAAGGGTGTGACTTTGTGAGTCCTGCGTCTCTAAGAGCCCCCACCTGTAGCACGGAGGGCAGACAGAGGGAAAGAGGCAAAGGTCAGTGGGTCGCCCAAGGGTGCAGCCCATCTCTGGGGTGAGGACACAGGAAGAAGCCTCTTCACAACCTTACCTGAACCACCTCTGTTCCAGACAACCCCCTCTCCACTTCCTCATTGCACCCACAACCACCCATACCCTACCCTGCTGCCCCTTCCCTGCCTCCCACAGCTACAGGGCATGCTTCTCCCTTCCCTGCTGTCCTGGGGGAGGAGGCCCAGGCCAGCCCCCCGGAGGAGTCCTGCTTGCTGCTTCTTTGAGTCTGCTACATGCTCTTCTGCACAGCCCAGCTAGCTCTGCCCGGGGAGCACCTCAAGAGCAGCCACAAGCTCACCTTGGTATTTGGGCCTCCACCTGTGGGGTCCACAAATGTGGCATAGCAACTAGATAGAGAAGTAAATGAGTGGCGTCTGAGGCGGACATGAAGAGAAAGAAAAGGAGCCCAGTGACGATGGCCTTAGAAAGGCGAAGTCCCCAACAATTATGTGACTCCCACCTGTGTGCTGGGCACCAAGGTGAGCTCCTGCCCTTAGACTGCAGAAATGCGCCATCTTTCACTAAGCACTCCCAAACACTCATCTTCAGCATGGGCCACTGCCCCCAATTCTAGCCTCCTTTGTGCCAGCCCCCGTCAGCATCTTCAGTGGTGGGCACTGGGGCTTCACTGGCAAGTCAGTCTGCACTGCTGATCTCTGCACCCGCAGTCTCCTCCATCCCCGTACCCTTGACTCCTCCCTCATTCCCACATCAGCACATTCATTGGTTCCCCCTTCTAAATATATTCAGTGCCTGATCCTCTCTCACTGTCTCCTCTGCCATCATCCAAGTCAGAGCCACTACCTCTCACAACAGGATGACGGTAAGAGCCTCCTAATGGATTCTCTGTTTCCGCCCCTGGTCCATTCCCAGCCAGCCCACTCTGCACATGGTAGCCAGAGTGATCTCTTTGAAATGAAAGTTAGAACATGCCTTAACTCTGCTCAGACCATCCAAGGGACCCCCTGTACCCCCGGGATCAAGCCCGAGGCCCTGGTGCCAGTGTTGTGTGGGTCTGGATATCTCTGACCCCCCCTCCTGTCACCCGCCTCCTCACCCACTCTGTTCCAGCCCACTGGCCTCCTTGCTATTTTATTTAAAAGATTCTATTTATCCATTTTTAGAGAGAGGGGAAGGGAGGGAGAAAGAGAGGAAGAGAAACATCAAAACTGGGCTGCCTCCTGCACACCCTCCACCGGGGACCCAGCCCACAACCCAGGCATGCGCCCCAATTGGAAATCGAACCGGAGACACTCTGGTTTGCAGGTCAGCATCCGATCCATTGAGCCACACCAGCCAGGGCCTGTTTGCTAGTTTTGAAACACACTAGACACCCTCAGTCCCAGGACTTCTGTGCTTGCTGTTCCCTGTTGCAATGTTCTTCCCTGGTATAATCCTCACTCCTCACCCCCTTGTTTCTTTCATGTCTTTGCTCAGTGCACCATCTGTGAGGCTTTCCTTGATCATTCCATTTAAAGTTGTTAATTCCCAGCCCTCTCCTGCCCTGTGGCCTGCTGCGACCTCAGGACAGACACCTGTGCCCAGCACATGTGCTGAATGAAAGTAGGAGCAACCTTAGGAGGCTGGTCCCCATTTTCTACCTGACAAGGTTGTGACAGTGTCACAGTGCAAGCTCAGGGCTGCCTGAGTCCAGCTCCTCTTCTACCACTCCCGAAATGGTTTAAGATGACATGGTGATGGTAGGTTCCATTTTTATGGAGTGGACAGAGGGCAAATACGGGCTACTTGGGAAGAAGTGGGATGAGAACACAGCTGCAATGTAGACAGGGGCCCTAAAGTGCATAATGACAGCAGACTCAGCAGCACAGGGTGGCTTGCGGGTGAAAGCCCACCCACTGCAGAACCCCCAGCTGCTCTGGCTGCATGAGTACTTTCTCACAGCCTGCCTCCCTCTGTGGACACGGCAGCCTCTCTGATTGCCGGGCCCCAGACCAGCAAAGCAGGAGGACACAGTCTCACGCCTGCGAAGGGAGGGCAGAGGTCAGGAAGGAAAGGAGGGCACAGGGGCTGATTTGGCTGAGGAGACCAACAACCACCGGGAACCAAGTAACCAAGCAACTTCATTTTAACTTGCGATTAAAAGCAGGTTATTAAAAGAGGTTGTCGGTGCTCTAACTCTGCAATGCCACTGGGGAAGTGGGGCAGAGTGGATAGGAAGAGGAAAGGGAATTAAGAGTATCAGGTATTAAATGTCATCAGGTATTAAATGCCATCAGATATTAAGTGCCAAGACAGGCTAAAAACAAAACAAAAAGTACAATACCCAACACCCTTAAGCCCGGACAGGCTTTGAGTTTCACCAGGAGCTGACAGCTTCCCAGGGGGGTGGCAGGGACACACGTACCCTTCGTCTGTCTCATTGATGATGTCGCAGATCTCCATGTTCAGCGTCCAGTCCTCACTCTGCAAGGAGCCATCTGTGGCTTTTTCTGTAAAGTCAGAGAGAAAACTGGTTGACATTTCTCCTAAACAAGGGGCCCTGGCAGGAAACAGGAAGGGACCAGAACCACCACATCTCCCAAACTGATGGGCTGAGCCAACAGAGCAGTTCTGGGGGTTCTGCTTTCACAAGGGAACACCCAGCATGAGATCTGGGCCTGGAGGCCAATGTCATAACAATGTCCGTCATCCACCAAACTGCAGACCGAAAAGCTCATGACAGGCCTATGCTATTAAAAATCACCCAAAGCTCTCTGCTCCTCCCATACGACAGACAGCCGCGTCTTCCTGCGTGCACAGCCAGGTAAAAGCAGTTGCGCATCTGAGACAGGATGGGGGATGTCAGAGTGAACCGATTTGGCCGTATTGGGCGCCTGGTCACCAGGGCTGCCTTTTACTCTGCCAAAGTGGATACTGTCACCATCGATGACCCTTTCATTGACCTCAACTACATGGTCTACACGTTCCAGCATGAGTCTACTCATGGCAAGTTCAAAGGCATAGTCAAGGCTGAGAGAATGGGAAGTTTGTCATCAATGGAAAGCCCATCTCCATATTTTAGCAGCAAGACTGTGCCAACATCAAATGGGGTGATGCCAGTGCGGAGTGTGCCGTGGAGCCCAGGGGTGTCTTTACCACGCACTCCTGCACCTTTGATGCTGGGGCTGGCATGGCCCGCAAAGATCACTTTGTCAAGCTCATTTCCTGGTATGACAATGAATTTGGCTACAGAACAGGGTGATGGACCTTATGGTCCTCATGGCCTCCATGGGGTAAGAGCCCCCTGGACCACCAGCCCCAGAAAGAGGAAGAGAGGCCCTCGGCTGCTGGGGAGTCCTTGCCCCAAATCACCCCCAACACAATGAGAATCTCCTGACCTCCACAGATTCCATCCCTGAAGGGGAGGGGCTTATGGAGCCCTACCTTGTCAAGCACCATCAATAACGTTCACTGCACCCCGCCAAAAGAAAAAAATCCAAACAGGGAGGATGTTAAGTTTATTAGCCCACAGATTCTGGAGCCAAACTACCTGGGTTTGAATATAAGCTCCACCACTTACTAGCTATGTGACTTGGGCAAACTACCTAACTGCAGAACCCCCAGCTGCTCTGGCCGCATGAGTACTTTCTCACAGCCTGCCTCCCCCTCCCTCTGTGGACACGGCAGCCTCTCTCTCTGATTGCCAGGCCCTACACCAGCAAAGCAGGAGGACACAGTCTCACGCCTGCGAAGGGAGGGCAGAGGTCAGGAAGGAAAGGAGGGCACAGGGGCTGATCTGGCTGAGGAGACCAACAACCACCGGGAACCAAGTAACCAAGCAACTTCATTTTAACTTGCGACTAAAAGCAGGTTATTAAAAGAGGTTGTCGGTGCTCTAACTCTGCCCAATTTCCTCATTTGTAAACTACCCCATTGAGTTGTTAATGACAATTCAAAGTAAAGGCCACCCTGGCCAGGCTGCTCATTGCTTAGAGCGTCGTCCTGTACACCAAAAGGCTGCGGGTTTGATTTCAGCCAGGGTATGTATGGGAGGCAACCAATCAATGTTCTCTCTCACATCAATGTCTCTCTCCCTGCCCCAAATCAATAAACATACCCTCGGGTAAGGATTAATATGTGTGTGTAAAGCCCTTGGAATAGAGCCTGACACAGAGCTGGTACTATTAGGTAGTTGCTATTATAATTTTAATAATCAACTTCAATAGTTAAAACTATGTCTCAAATAAGGGGGAGATAAGGGGCCATCATTTTTTTTAAGATACTGCTAGGCATGGATGTTAGGTGCTTCATGTACAGTATTTTATTTTAGCCACAGAATGACTTCCTGGCCATTCAGTGGAAAAGGACACTCTTTTCAACAAAAGGCGCTGGGAAAACTGGATGTCCACACGCTGAAGGGTGAAAGTGGGCCTTCTTCCTATACCACAGGTAAGCATTAACTCCACATGGATAAAAGATGGAAACCTACAAGGTAAAAACTCTTAGAAGAAAACATTTTTAAAAAATGCTTTGTAACATGGGATTTAATAATTTCATGGATATGACACCAAAAACACAGGTAACAGAAGAAAAAATTAGATAAATTGGGCTACAAAAAAATAAAAACTTTTTGTGCATAAAGGACACACAGAATATTCAAGAGAGTAAAGAGGCAACCTATGGAATGTGAGAAAATATTTGCAAATCACGTATCTGAAAAGTAATTAATATCTATAACATTTAAAGAACTTTTACAACTCAACAATAAAAACCTCAATTTAAAAAATGTGAAAAGGATGAGAACAGACATTTCTTCAAATTAGATATTTAAATAGTAAGTACATTAAAAAATGCTCAATAATGTCAAGGATTAGGAATATGTAAATCAAAACCACAATGAGATACCACTTCATACCCACAGGGATGGTTGCTATAAAAAACCCAGAACACAACAAGTGCTGGCAAGCTCGTGGAGAAACCAGAGCCCTGGCGCATGGTCGGCGGGAACATGAAATGAAGCAGCTGCTGTGGAAAATGGTCTGGCAGTTCCTCAACAAAATTACAAAAGAATTACCATTTGATCCAGCAGCTCCACTTCTGGGTTTGTATCCAAAAGAATTGAAGACAGGGTCTTAAAGAGAGATCTGTACACCCAGCCTCACAGCAGCACCACTCGCGACAGCCAAGGGGGGAAGCTACCCCGGTGGCCGCTAGTGAACAAAGTGATCAACAAAACGTGGTACATTCCTGCGGTGGGATATTACTGTTCAGCCTTAGTAAGGAAATTCTGACGCCTGCGACAACATGGATGAACCCTGAAGGCATTGTGCTAAGTGAACTTAACCAAACAGAAAAAAAGACGAATACCGTATGATTGCAATTGTATGCGGTACGTAGAACAGTCAAGCTCCTAAGAGACAGCAGTAGAGTGGTGGTTGCCAGGGGCTGGGGGAGGGGCAATGGGGAGATGCTAAACAGGTACAGAGTTTCAGTTTTGCAAGATGAAACAGTTCTGGAGATTGGAACACTTAAAAAAGGGTAAAGAGGGCATGTTTTATGTGTATTTTAACATAATTAAAAATTTTTAATAAAAAAAGAAGAGCCCTCCTAAGGTAGGCATTATTCCCGCCCACATTTAAAAAGAAGGAAACGAGGTTCAAGAAGGGTGGGTCCTTGGCCAGTATTGCAGAACTGAATTGAACACTGAATCGCAGTAAACAAGTAGAATGCGCTGACCCTCAGGGTGAGCCGTGGTACCGATATTCCAGCCCAGGCCTGTCTGTCCCTGAAGCCCAGGCACTTGCCTGATGCTAAGCCACATGCCAGCAAAGGCAGAGTTCAGATACGAAGCTGGTATCTTAGATGAAGTCTAAACCTGCCCCACCCTAACTGTATGCCTCATGAGAGGGATACCATCACCACCATTTTAACAAAAGCTTCACACAACCCACACTAACACTCAGAGAATAAAAGAGATGACCTCTGTACAAGCTGGGAGCATCCGTGCTTTACTAGATGCAGCTCTGGAGAAGCGACACTTGTTTCTTACATAACATACTAGGACTCACACATCGAAACAAAGGCTGTACTTACAGTGACAACACACTCCAAAAATACTGCTGTTGCTCAAAATATTTGTGCAACAGCCTTCATTCTGGATTAAAAGGCCTCACTGTTTTAATTTTGACCAAGAAAGCTGTACCGCCAACTTTTCACCTTCTTTATTCATCGCCCTTGGCACCCAAGGACTCTTTACCCGCTGAAGAGGCAAACCGACCCATGAAGAGTAAGAACCCGCCCCGGACAAATGCCACGGAGCAGCAGATGAGGCAGGGTGCAGAGGATGCTCCAAGATCAAGGGGACCGGTAAGCAAAGTCCACAGACGGTGCCGGTCTGGCGGGGACAGAGGCAGCGTTTGCTGTGTGCCTACAAGATGAGGGAAGTGTGTGTGCAGGGACAGAGAAAGAGAGAGAGGATGAGGGCCCCCTTGGAGCCTGCTCAGAGCCAGGCAGGCCCCTGGGACCTCCTCACCTCCCCTGCCTGCGCCATGCCCCTGGGAAAGAGGTCCCCTCACAAACCTTCAAGTGGTGCCCGAGGACCTCCAGGGAAAATTAGAGCCATGGAGGGCGCAGCCAGGGTAAGAAGGGTCGGGGAGGGGCAGACACCCAGGAAGAATGGCTGAAAGCACCGTGTAGTCTAGCGAACAAAAGTCTGAGGGCAGCGGCTACAGGAGCGGCAGAAGACAGCAGCAGGAGGCAGCGCCCAGCAAGGCCACGGATGCTCTGACCTGCACGCTTCACCCAGAGGCAGGAGAGGCCCCAGCTGGCTGTCTGGAAGCTGCAGCAAAGGCTCCTGAGCAGGGAGGAGGGTGCATGAAATGATCTGTGCCTGCAGCCCCTGCCCTTCTTGCCACACTCTCTCTCCTTCCCAGCACCCACTCCCAGAAGGTGTGACTCACGCCCACAGCCACATGCAGCACAGGACTGTCTGCAGCCACAGACCCGGCAGCCTCCTCAGAAGAAGGCCAATCCTAATAAAGTAGCTCTGCCTGCCGGCCTGGGCTTGCTACCCTTCTCAGCCAGCAAGGGGAGAGGCCAGCGGGCCAAAGAGCCGTCCTGCACTCATCATCTGTCCCTGTCATAGCAAGGGCAACAGCACATACTCTCAAGGGAAAGAAAATATCAAGGCTGCACTTTGGTAGGGCCACAAGGGACACTGTCTTGGGAGGTTAATAGAGGAAATATTAAATCAATGAAATCTCATTTCCAAGTTCAGTTTAGCAGCAGAATCCATTAACCTTATATTCACCCCCTCCCTTCCCACTAAGAATACTGGGAAGAGGTTCAAAGGCATAACTTATCCTCAGGGCCAGTGTATTCTATTCAATTGCGGGAATTCGGAGTTTTCAAGCTACAAGATATAAACTTGTTTGATTATGAAGAACCAACCCCAAAAGAATGCTTCTTTCTTTTCGTTTTGCTTGAGACGCCACACAGACACAGCCAGGGGCACCTGGCTCTGCTGAAACAGCCCACGGAGAGCAGTGCTGATGCAGGCCCTCCCGGCCACTCTTACTCTCCTCTCCTCACACAAACGCCCCGACAAAGCTGTGTTTGATTGCCTCTGGAACTGCAGCCACCCAGTGTGGGCTCCCCCACTCCATCCTGCCCCAGGCCAGAGGAAGGGAAGTTCAATCTCATTTCTTTGGTCACGTAAATTGTCAAAACCTGAAATAAATCCTGCTGCAACAGCAGAAACACAATGCTCCAGGAAGCAATGAGGCAAGTCATTCCTACCAGCCAGCAGTAGGGTGGGATGAAGATCAAAACACCGATGACCCTGGTTGCAAAGCAGTGATCTCTCAGACATCTTGGTGATATGCTGACAGCCAGGAGCTGGGCAGGGCAGGGCAGGGCAGGGCAGGGCAGGGCAGGGCAGGGCAGGACAGGGCAGGGCAGGGCAGGGCAGGGCAGGGCAGGGCAGGGCAGGACAGGGCAGGGCAGGGCAGGGCAGAGCCGGGCAGGGTAGGGTAGAGCCGGGCACGGCAGGGTAGAGCAGGGCTTGGCAGACACATGACTCCCATTAAACATTCACAGCAAAAGAATATGTCATCCTGATTCTGTTGCCATGACATTTTCTCTACTCAGAAAACACTGCCTCCCGCCTGGTGCAGGCCAGAGGCCAGGGATGCCCTGCAGCCTCAGCACTGCCATTGTCAGTGCTTCCTTGGCTTGGCTTCCCTGCCACCCCCCACGCCCCCCATGCAGTCTGAAGTCCAAGGCAGTCCTGAGGGGAGGAGCCTCACAGTCCAGGGGCTTGGTTTCTTGGCTGCTGCTTTCTATACTTCGATGTTAAATATAGTGACTTCAGAAGCAGCCAGCACCAGAAGATAAAAGAGAGCTGATTTTAGCATTTTGCATTTAGCAGCATCCTTTTGGTGAGAATAGAGAGAAATCAGCCAAATTATCTACCTCCCTAGCCATCAAGGGTACGGGTAGGAGTCCAGAGGTGGCAGCACAAAGGAACAGCACGCAGGGTTCTTTGTGCCAGGTGTGGAGAAAGGAAAGAAGGGGTTCGGATGAGCAGGAAGCTCAGCTTGTATCATGCGCCGATAATATGAGATGAACCTTCTGGATTACTGTATGCTAGTCAGGCAGGCTGGCAACTGCCAGTCAGGTAGAAAAATCAACCTTGACATCCTACCAAAAAACCATTACTGTCTACTGCTTCAGATTCCTGACATGCTGCATGAATGCTAATTGCAGACCCCACCCCCCTTCCACTGGGGAGTCAAGAGAATGAATTCCAAATACGCATCCCTAACTTTGTAGGCTGTCCTTTCTTATGGCAGCTGTCCCCAATTCTCCATCGCCCCTACAAGAAGGGAGAAAGCAGGGCCAGAAAGAGGTGCACAAACTACCATCTACCAGCCTGCAGACCACTGTGAGGCAGTTTTTCTCTGGAACTTTAAGGCAAAAGGAAACTCCATGGTCCCCATGCCATTTACTCAAGGTCGCAGGACCTGAGATGTGCCGTGGACTGTCCTCAGAGCTGCAGAGAGGGAAAGGCAGGGAGGCATCAGTCACGGGGCAGGCCAGCCTGGAGCAGAGGACAACCATGGCATTCTGGGTGGCTTTGACAGCTGTGTCCTCGTGTCAAGGAGCTGAGAGGGAACTAATGGCAACTCCACCACACGCACTGTGACACACCCCTTCAGGCAGAGCACACAGGACAAGAGAAGCCAGAATACTAAGCTTCTGTCCCTCGCTCCCATCTAGAGAGCGCACCAGGTAAGGCAAGATATAGAGCAGTGGTTCCCAAACTTGGCTGTAGGTTACAACCACCAGGAAGCCTTTAAAAAATATTCTTGCCTGTGTCCACCCCATGCCTTCCCATCAGCACCTGTGAGGTCCAAGGCCCAGGTGCTGATGTGCTCTAAGAGCTCCCCACATGGTTCCACGTGCAGCTGCGCTGAGACCCTTACCTCAGGGCAAGGAAGGCCAAGAGTCATCCAGCCAACACAAATGGACTGCAGAACTGCCCAGTGCTGAGTGCTGGGGACACAGGGGAGGGTAAGACAGACCTCGCTCCAGCCCTCCTGGGGCGCACAGCTCAGAGGGGGGCCAAGGAGGAGCAAGTGATCCCGGTTCTGACTTTGCCAATGATGATCGCAAGCTCCTGGGCTATTTAGTCCCTTTTCCTCTCTGGGCCCTAGGTTTCCTGCCAAACCTAGGGCTGAGAGGTAATCATTTGGGCTGAGGTAACAGCCCAAATGATCTCCGATCCCCACCCATCCCTCCAGCTCCCCCGCTACACTCTGACAGGATGTTGGCCTGTGTATACTTTTCTTCTTGTGGGTAATTTTGTGGTAAAATATGCATGACAAAAAATTTACCATTTTAAGGTAAGGGTCCAACTTCATTCTTTTGCATGTGAATACCCAGCTTTTGTTGAAAAGGCTGTCCCTTCTCTCTTGAATGGTTTTGGAACCCTTGTGGAAAATCAATTGATTATATATGGCAGGGTTTACTGCCAAGGTCTTTATTCTATCCCACTGGTTGATATGTCTACCCCCGCGCCAGCATCACAGTGTTGTAATTATTGTAAGTTTTGAACTTTTTTATTGATTTGAGAGAAAGAGAGAGATCAATTTGTTGTTGCACGTATTCACGCGTTCACTGGTTGACTCTCGTGTATGCCCTGACCAGATACGGAACTCGCAACCTTGGAGCGTCAGGACAGCGCTCCAACCGACTGAGCTACCTGGCCAGGGCTGAGTTTTGAAATCAGGAACTATGAGTCCTCCAACTTTGTCCTTTTTTTCAAGGTTGTTTTGGCTATTTGGAGTCGCTTGAGTTTCCATATGAATTTAGGATGGCATTTTTTAAAAAATTTCTGCAAAAGATGTTGGGATTTTTATAGGGATTACATTGAGTCTATAAATCACTTTGGGTAGTAGTATCACCTTAAAAATATTAAGTCTTCTAATCCATGAACATGAGCTGTCTTTCCATTTATTTATGTCTTTAATTTCTCTCAGCAGTGTGTTGTAGCCTCCCCATGTACAAGCCTTTGCCTCCTTGATTAATTCCTAGGGATTTTATTCTTTTAGATACTATTATAAATGAAATTGTTTTCTTAATTTCCTTTTTGGATTGTTCATTGTTAGTGTATAGGAACAGCTGATTTGCAGTGCTGATTTTATATTCCTGCAACTTTGCTGGATTTATTAGTTCTAACAGTTTTTTTTTTTTTCATGAAATGTTTAGGGTTTTCTACATATAAGGTCATGTCACCTACAGAGATAATTTTACTTCTTCCTTTCCCATTGGGATGCTTTTTATTTTTTTTTCTTCCTTAATTGCTCTGGCTAGGACTTTCAATCCTGTGCCAAATAGAAGTGAGGAAAGTAGGCTTCCTTGGGCTTATGTATACTTTTACACAATCCGACCACCCTCTGGGAAAGCAGGCAAAGCCGAAGGGAAGGTCCACCTGAGTCCTCATTCCACAGAAAAGCAAGTCATTTGCTAGAGGATCAAAGAGGCAAGCACATCAGTGTCTGGAAGACTCTGTAAGCCAAGGGGCCCTGAGGAAACCATCTCAAGACTTCTGTGGCCGGAAAGCCCACACTGCAGCCTGCCTGCCCATGCTCAGCTCCAACCCTCTCTCTTCTCCAGGGCCTCCTCCAATGCTTCCCCAAGAGACCTTCTGACAGGCTCCAGCACCTGGAAGCATCGTCCGTGAGAGAACTGGGCTTTCTACACTGTGCTAATGCCATTCTGAGAGGTTCCTCCAATCTCGCTGGCTTAGCAAGACACGAGGAGATTCCGTACCTACACCTGAAGCTGCATAGAAGGCAGGATGTCTTCATTTCCTCACAAGGGCCCAAACTTACGGTGACAAGAGTCCTTTATAAATGAAATGACAAGTAAGGCCCTGGGATGACAGGCACTGGACAGTGTGGGGAGAGCAGAGCTAGGCTCCCAGCCATCCATGCATCCCCCTTTGGATTCAGAAGCAGGAGAAATGGCATCATAGTGGAGAGTGTGAGCAGGGCGTTTGAACTCAGACTGTGGTGAGTCTTAGTTCTGCCAATTATTGTGTAACCCCAGGGCAGTAACTTGACCTTTCTAAGCTTTCTGTCACCTGTAAAATGTGTTTATAATAGCACTTTTCCCACATAGTTGTTCTGAGAGTAAACTATGTAACACACACAGAGCATTTGACAGAGCCCGGAACACAGAGTAACGGTCCTCCACACCGTGGTCATCAGGATTACTTTTACGACTTCTCAAAGGGATCCCGCCTGCACTCCCCAGACACCCAGTGATTACCGTGTCTCCACTGCCACCTACAGGTAAGCGGCCATCCACAAGCCATGCTCAGCAGATTCGGTGTCCTTGGATCTTGCAAATATCTCCAGCCTTTCTGATTTCTGGCTTTCTGAGCCAGGAGTGCTCCTTGCCCAGAAGAAGCACCAGGGACTCCCATTCCAGAAGGAAGCCCCCAAGCGACTTGGCCCACCCTCAAGGTAAAGAAACAGCTGTGGCACAATTTCCTGAAATTCAAATGTTAAAACTCCAAGAGGCCTCAGAGACCATCTGGTAAAGGAGATTCCCCATGAGTTACTCAAAACAGACGTCGCATTTCCCGGATCTCTGGAAATGTGGGGGTGAGGGGGTCCGGTGCTGCTACTGGCTACCTGCTGGCAGCATCCATGACCTCCAAGCTACCACTGACCCACTGATCTCAAGGCTTCAAGAAAATAGCACTCATTTCCTTCTCTCTCTCTCTCTCTCTCTCTCTCTCTCTCTCTCTCTCTCTCTCTCACACACACACACACACACACACGAAGAAGCAGGGAGAGAATGAAAACCAATTTTGCCAAGCCTAATATTCAGTCGAGGCCGAGTTCTTCACATGCATTATCCTATGTAACCCTCTTTCCCCCTCCAGACAGGTTATCCGCCCCCTAATAGGTGAAGAAAATGAAGCCCAGATTGTTGACTGACAGTGTACAGCTGGGAAGTAGCAGCACTGTCAACCACATGACCCAGGTTTTCCTGACAGACTCAGCCTTGGACCCCAAACAGAGGGTGGGGGGGGTGCGGCAAAGACCACCCTTGCCTCAAGAGCAGACTGGGAAAGGGTTCCTAGATGCAGCCTACCCTCCTGGTTTTGCAGGTGAAAGCTAAAACCCTGGGACAAGAAGTGTAAAGGAGAGCCCTGATGAAGGGTCAAGTTCAATTAGCTGCTGGGTTAGCCTTTTTACCTTGTTCTTTCTTTATCAATAAACTTTTAATATTGGAGTAATTTTAGAGTTACTGGGAAGTTGCAAAGATTATATAAAGGGTCCCCATATGCTCTTCCCCCAGTTTCTGTTAATGTCAATGTCTTACATAACAAATGTTCACTTGTCCAAACTAAAAAATTAACATTAGCACAGTACTGTGCACTAAACTCCAGAACTGGATTAGGAATGTTCCAGTTTTCCTACTAATTCCCTTTTTTGCCCAGGAGCCAATCCGGATGGCACGCTGCATTTAGTTTCCCACCTTGTAAATCTCTTTTCTTTCAAGACCAGCAAACTCACAAAACCACTGCGAACTTAGCCTCCTGTCTGGAGTACTCAGTTCTGAAGGGCAGCTCTTCTGAGCTGAGATCCCACACTGCCCTAATTAGGACATCACGCCCTCCCATGCCCGGAACAAAGGAGCCCTTCAGACCAGGCAGACAACAGAGAAAAGGGAAGCTTATTGGCACACAGGCCAGAGGCTGCTGACCCAAGTTTTTTTTTTAACTGGAATTCCCTTGAGGAGGATCCACAGATTTAAAATGCATTTGGGGTGTGTTCCCTTCAAGCGGAGCCACTGGTTCGATGTATTTCCATCTTTGTATTTAACAGAGTATTTTACCTGTGGAGCACCCATGAGTGTGAGAGAAGAGTTGGTGGAGACACTGATTTAGGGCTGGGATAACAAGGGGCCACTGGGGGACAGCGGCCCCTGCAGGGCTGGCCTGCCCAGGGGCTACTCTGTAATGGCCAGGGGGCGGGCCATTGGGAAGATAAAAGGTCCCCTGGGAGCTGGTGCTCCAGTTAGAACTGCATTGAAGCTCAGTGGATATGCTGCCAATTGCTTCTTTCCCAGAGCGCTTCCTGGGGGCTGTTCACCTGGACCCTGTGAACTCTGAGGGACAGGAGGTGGCCGGCCACTTTCACCATGCACTGCCCACACCCCAGCCCTGTTCCAGCTGCTCCTGACTGCAGAGTCGCGCCTGCTCAGAGAAGACTTGAGCATCCTCAAGGCAGGGGAACAGGCAAGGCCACCCAAAGACTTCCCAGTTCAACTTAAAAACTTTAACTGAGAGGCCTCACCCTGCCAGGCACCCTGCTAGCATGGGACAGAAAAAGCAAGCAAGATGGATCACCTACCCATAAGGAGGTCACCAGGCAGGAGACCTGCAAACAAGCAGTCAGTACCCAATGTGAGGAGCGTTAGAATAGGCGTGTATGACAGAGGCTCACACGCCAGGGGATGACCAAGGAATAGCTAATCATGCTGATGAGGGGAGAGGAGGGTTCTGTGAAAGCTAAAGGAAAGACCTGGTGAAATGGAAGGGCAGGAATTGGAAGACGGGGGGAGGCAGCAGGAACGGGCTGAGCAGAGATCTGAAGGCCTGCCAGGGCTGAAGGGAAACGCTGGGCTGTGGAGAAGGGGAGCAGCGAGAGGAGGCCAGCTGCGGAGAGCCCTTTCATTTTCCAGGAGTCTGTGCTTTCCTCGGGGGTCAGTGGGAGGGGCTTCCCAACAGAACCGACAGGTCACTCTGGGACCAGCATGGGGCTGTGCTGGAGTACACCACACAGAGAGGCGGGCAGGGAGCAGGGTCAGGTTGGTCATAACTGTTCAGAGAAAGGGGGGCAGGGCAGCACTTGGTCAAAGGCATAGTTTTGAATTTAATACACCGGGGTCAGTCCTGGGTAATTTGATCCTGGGCAAATTTCTTCACCTCTGAACTTCAGGTTAGTCGTCTATAAAATGGGCAAGAAAGTCATACCAATGAATAGTGAGATAAAACACAAAGCGAGGAACCTGGCACTCAATGAGCATGCAATAAATATGCACTCCAACTCTTCACGTGTGTATCAAGAGGGTGGTCCCTCAGGGAAGATTACAGGCTCGTGGGCAAGGCCA
The DNA here is from genome assembly GCF_022682495.2 of Desmodus rotundus. NCBI lineage: Eukaryota > Metazoa > Chordata > Mammalia > Chiroptera > Phyllostomidae > Desmodus > Desmodus rotundus. Next base: position 62,185,456 of record NC_071395.1, read on the forward strand.
AAGGATAGGCAGTGGCCTCTGAGGCGCTCCCAGCAGCCCCTAAGCAGGGAGAAGAGGCCACCCCAAGCCCCCTCTACAGCACGGGCAGGCTGGACCAGGACAGGGTGGCCTTCCGTCGATCAGTCTCCCGGAGCAGCCAGGAACAGCAGCCAGTCTGAAAGGATGGTCTCCTTTCTGCCTCAGAGCACTGAAACGAAACTCCAAGCCTGGAGAAAACCTCCCTAAAGGTCCCCAGGGCTCACACCTGTTGCACTTAGAAAAGCCACAGTGCTCTGATGAGATGGACAAAGAGCTGTCCTTCAGAACCAGGCAAAGAGAAACACTCTCCCTGCTACCAGCAGAACCTCCGCAGCGCTCTAGGCATCTGTGGGAAGCAGCCAGGAGCGACCCATCACGGTGAGGCTCAAACACAAGCTGGTTGTCCCTACGCCTAGAGGCCTAGTCTTAGGAAGAATGGCAGCTAATGATGAAAAACACCCATATTAAAACAACGAAGTTAAACCCTTATTTTAAATTAACACCTTTAAAAGAATAATACCCACTGCTGGTAAGGTTACAGTGAAACCGTTAGATGGGGCAAGGGTCTCAAGGCCATGGCTGTTACTAAATGCTATTCTTGCTAAATGTTAAAATGTAGAACAGTATTTTGCAGACCAGCTTTAACTGGATGCACCTGACAGAACCCAACACAACTGACTGCCAAGAAGAAATCAACATATAATTGACCAAATAGTGTGTACAAGCAGTGGCTAAGCCTCCCTTCCCAGAGACACAGCTTTGGCTGTGATCCCCTGCCCTCTACTCGCTGCACGTAAATAACGCTACCTTGCAACAGCCAGGTCTCCTTCTTGAATGGGAACCCCCAGGTGGCGAACCCCTCGAGGTTGGTAACAAATCTGGCGACACAAAGGGAACCCTTCTAAATGGACTCCCTCTTGGCCTGGTGTGGACACTTGGTGAGTCGATGGGCAGCTTGTCAGGACATTACTAGCCTGTGTCTCCACTGGACGGAGCGTCTGCTCTATAGGGAACTCCCACTTGGTGCTAAATCTTTAATTATACTTGTATTTAGAATAGGTTGTATATTTTTGGTAAAGAAGGTATGGAAAAGAGGTACACTTTTGCAGAAGGAAAAAAATAAAATGTGTTTTTAGATAATAAAAGATATAAAGGACATGTATTTTATTGATAAAGAAAAAGGAAAATTATTATGCCCTAGAATAAAATGATTGTTTCAAAATAAGGAAAGAAAAGATAGGACAGAAGTGGAAAGATATGTGTGAGTTACAGGCCCTCAGTGCACACTGCAAAAGGCGCGCGCGCGCTGCACAAGGTGCACTGAGCAGGGGTCTTAAGATGTATGTATCTGAACTCTGATCTTTTTAAAAGTCTTTTGTTATTTACGGACAATTACTGTTTTACTCTGATGCTTTTACAAACATGTTTCTGTGACGATGATGTTTCATCTTCAGAGAGATTCATGGAGACTGACCCTCTAAAGCACAAAAATCTATGTGCAACTGAATTTAAAGGTACTGACTCTTAGTTAGATGTTTAACTCCTGGTAATGTCAGTCCCAGTAAAGGTACCCGATTTGGACGAATACTTTTCCTTGGACAGGTATTACAGTGACCGCCACACAACATTAGACAATCCAATTGCTCTTGAATACACTCTAGCTAAGCAAGGTCAAGTTTGCTCTGTTGTTAGTATCTCTTATTCTACTTAGATAAAACACCTCTGATAAAATAAAGTTAAAACTAAATATAATCCAGGCACAAGCCAAATGACTAAACACCCCAAATGTCCATCAAATGGTGAATAAACAAAATATGATACATCCACAGAATGGAACAGTATTTGGCAATAATAAGGAATGAAATTCTGGTATGTGCTACAACATGGCTGAACTTTGAAAATGTTATGCCAAGTGAACAAAGCCACCATGAAGGACAAACACTTTATGACTGTACTTATGTTAGATGTGCAGAGTGGGCAAATTCACCGTGACAGAGAGCATAAGGGTGCTGCCAGAACGGGGGTGGGACGGGGGTGGCGCTGGACGGGCACGGGTTCCGTTTGGGGGGATGAAAAGGTTGTGCAGATGGACAGTGGTTGCATACGTTTGAATACACTTAATGCCACCGAACATCCACTTAAAACAGCCAAAATGGTAAATTTTGTTATGCACATTTTATCACAATATTTTAAGTGGGGGAAAAAAGACCACAGGTGGTATGATTCCATGTACAGAAAATGTCCAGAACAGGCAAATCTGTAGAGACAAAGTAGATTACTGGTTGCCTAGGGCTGGGGAAAATGGGAAGTGGTTGCTAAGGGGGGTGATGAAAACGCCCTAAAACCTGACTGTGGTGACGGCTGCACAATTCTGTGAGTGCACGGAAACCACTGAGACCCCACACTTCAAACAGGTGAACTGCGTGGTATGCGGGCTGTATCTCAATAAAGCTGTTGAAGAAAAGGGGAAAACCTCCCACACATTCAATATAGTGTTATAGGAACATGTTCAATACAATATCATTGAATTCTTAAAACTTCCCAAATATGAAATACAGAAAAGTGATGGCTAAGTATTGGGTTGGCCAAAAAGTCCATTTAGTTTTTTCTGTAAAATAAAAGACACATTTTTCATTTTCACCAAAACTTCATTGATTTGGATATTTTGAGTTACGTTGCTATCTCCTGCTACTGGCTTCTAGTGTGTAGGCCAGGGGCGCTGCTAAACAGCTTCCAATGCACAAGACAGCCCCAGCAAAGAATTGTTTGGCCAAAGTCACTAGTACCAAGAAACTTCGCAAACCACTTTTGACACGTTTGATCAGTCACAGCACCTTCTCCATATGCTGCACAATTTATTTTTGTATTTCAGTTGCATTTTTACCTTTCTTGAGATAGAAAAGCATAATACACCAAAAATGTATATTTTCTTCCATCTTCAATATTAAAATGGATGCACAATTCACCAATTTTGTTGTTTTAAATGCACACTGATATGACAGCTGTCACAATACAGTCTAACAAAATTGTTTCGAATGAAGTTAAAGACAACTAAGTGCTACTAAAGCCATCGTAGAAAAAACACTAAAGGAACTTTTTGGTCAACCCAATAAATTGTCAACTCAACAGAATAGCCACTATAAGTAATTATATTCTGTATAGCCATTAATTGTAAGTAATTATACTTAGAGCCTTTATAAGTAATCATTATTAAAACATACAGAAACATTTTGTAATAGTGTAAAGAACACAAGACACAAATTATTTTTTAAAAAAGGATACATATAGATACTGTCTGGGAGAGAAATACAAAAAAAAGGGAAAACAATCAATGTGTCAAAGCATTTGGCTTAGAGGCAAATCTTTAAAATGTTTTTCTGAGGACTTCGGTCAAGACGGAGGTGCAGGCAAACACAGCTTGCCTCCTTGCACAACCACAGCAAAAATTACCACTCTCCTACAGATCCCCTGAGGCTCTGCCCCATCCAACTTTCCAGGTGTTCTTCTGCACCAGGCCACACTGCTGAGACGGGGAGTCAAAGCTGCTGTGCCTGATACACAGAAACAAACAGGGAGGTTGCCACAGTGAGGACACAAAGAAACATGGCCCAAATGAAAGACGAGATCAAAAGTCCAGAAAAAGAACTAAACAAAATAGAGATAAGCAATCTAGCAGATGCAGAGTTCAAAATACTGGTAATTAGGATGCTCAAGGAACTCACTGGGGTCTTCAATAGCATAAGAAAGACCCAGGCGGAAATGAAGGTTACACTAGGTGGAATAAAGAAAAATATACAGAGAACCAACAGTGGAGGGGATTAAGCTGAGAATCAAATCAATGATTTGGAACATAAGAAAAAAACATTCAATCAGAACAACAACAAGAAAACAGAATCCAAAAAACTAAGGATAGTCTAAGAAATCTCAGGGACAACTTCAAATGTACCAGCTTTCAAATCATAGAGGTGCCAGAAGGAGAGGAGAAAGAGTAAGAAATTGAAGTTATTTGAAAAAATAATGAAAGAAAACTTCCCTAATTTAGTGAAGGAAACAGACATACAAGTCCAGGAAGCACAGAGTCCCAAACAAGATGGATCCAAAGAGGCCCACACCAAGACACAGCATAATTAAAATGCCAGAGGTTAAAAGATAAAGAGAGAATTGGTTTTTTAAAATTTTTATTGCTATTCTATTACAGTTGTCTGCATTTTCTCCCCATCCCTCCACCCCACCCCAGTAAAGAGAGAATCTTAAAAGCAGCATGAAAAAAGCGGAGTTACCTACAAAGGAGTTCCCATAAGACTGTCAGCTGATTTCTCAAAAGAAACTTTACAGGCTAGAAGAGACAGGCAAGAAGTATTCAAAGTGATGAAAAGCAAGGACCTACAAACTAGATTACTCTACCCAGCAAAGCTATAGTTTAGAATCTAAGGGCAGATAAAGTGCTTCCCAGACAAGGTTCATCATCACCAAGCCATTATTATTACATGAAATGTTAAAGCGACTTACTTAAGAAGAAGTAGATCAAAACTAAGAACATTAAAATGGCAATAAATTCACAACTATCAATTGAATCTAAAAAACAAACTAAGCAAACAACCAGAACAGGAACAGAATCATAGGTAAGGAGATCATTTGCAGGGTTATCAGCTGGAAGGGGGAAGGAGGAGAATGGGGGAAAAGGTGCAGGGATTAAGAAGTACAAATTGGTAGGAACAGAACAGGCAGGGGGAGGGTAAGAATAGTATGGGAAATGGAGAAGCCGAAGAACTTATATGCACGACCCATGGACATGAACTAAGGGGGGAGGATTGCCAGAGAATGGGGATACCAGATGGAGGGGGGCAAGAGGGGAAAGTTGGGACAACCGTAATAGCATAATCAATAAAATATATTCAAAATAAATAAAAATATTTTCCTGTTAATATTGTTTTATAAAGATGGGAAGGGGAAATTGTATTGCAAAAAAGACTAAAATGACAAACTCATACCCAAAACTAAAATCCAGTTTATTTAATTCTTTCATCAAAAATAGGCGCAGAGAATAAGGCTGTCCTGAATGTAAGGAAATCTTTCTGACAATAAAGACTATTTTCCCGAAGGATAAAAGCCCTCTAATCCCAATACCTTTGAAAAGGCATTTTCACCCTGACCTGGCTTCCCTATTAACTCCCCCTTGTCCTAGCGTGGGTTACCCATGGTTCGTGCTTTTGCCACCTGGTAGGGCACCAAACCGAGAGCCAGTCTGTGCTGGGAGATGCAGACATTATGTGCGTAGGTGATCTGCATTCCAAAGCCAAATACAGCAGGCTTCTTTATCACCTGGGAAACTGCTCCTATCCCAAACATGGGAAAATCAGGAAAGTCAACAGTGAGAGCAAACAGGGAGATGACATTTAAATTCAACCATGTTTAAATAGGAAGAAGAGACCCAACACAAACATGCATTCTTATTTGTACAATATTTAGAACTCACAGAGGTATCACACCCAGGCTGTATAACTTATTAATGACAACGTGACTTTAAACACTAGGTCTAGCTGGGTCACCTTGCCAACACCACCAAACAAAGCTTGCCATGGGAAACCTAAAAATAAGATGATCAAAATCCCATTCGCACCAGATACTAGGCATTTTCCTAGCATCTTGACATTTTTATTGTAGAAAAAGAAACATACATAGTATCTGTTGGGAACCACCCTGCCACCCTGCCAGATTCATAAGCTGTAACCCCCCCATGGCTAAGGCTGAGTAAAAAGACCTTGGGACCATAAGCCACAAAGACAAAGCTTATCTTCCTGGTAGGGGCGCTGCCTCTGCCCCCTTTACTTCACCCTGCTTGGCTCCAGGTGGATGACTGGTTAGCCAATGAGGGGTAAGATTCCTCAAGGGAGGGACAACCTAAGACAGGCATGGTCACAAAGGGGCCCTCAGGGAAGGACTTGGGGGGCTATAGAAAAAGGGGGTGATGGACCCTCACCCTCAGCTTTGACACAGCCTGAGTCCTCATTCTGTCTTTAAGAAGTCTCCTAATCTCTTGGCTGCCTTACTGCCCCCTGCCTGACTTAAGCCTGAAACAATGCCGGAGGGCGGAGCAGCCCTGGACAGGAACAGGAGGTTCCCTGGGGTGATCAGGCCTAAGAAAGAATGCATAAAATCTTGTGAAACCTGCTTTGCTAATACCCTCAATTTAAATGATAAAGGTCCAAGCATAAAATGAGTTTGTTTACCAAAGTTTTATGACCCTTTAGCTATCTGACCCTGACTCAGAATAAGCCCTCATAGTTGTCTGAATGTTATCTATTGTTTGATCATTACTGCCTGACAGTGCTTGAGTTTTATGTATATGTCCTCCTGTATTCCTATGCAAATTAAACCCAATAAAAGCCTACTGAGGACAGGTTCAAGGCCCTTCTTTGAGAGATCAGCCATCTTTCCTCCCCAGGCAGATCATGTCTTGGTAGACTTATTTTCATCTGTGGTGGATGGGGGGGGGGGGGGTGGGGGGCTCTGTGGGTGGAGCACCCCCACAGGTATCTATCGTGCTTCTTCAGCACTGAAGAAACAGCATCTTATTTTATTCTTCAATGGGGTGGAGTCCAAAGGGAGGAACCTGATGATTTCCACACATCTCACCAACTCAAGCCAGTGAGGGGATATAGTGACACAGCCAGGTTTCCCAGAGAAAGTCTGGGTAATGGGTGGACCATACTCACCACCCCATGCAACACAGACCACACGGGGTAAGCAGGAGAGGACCCTGAGGGAGGCCCCCCTCCATCCTTCCCATTCTGAGTCCAGGAGAGCACTCTTCTCGGTCAGTGTCAGGTGAAACCTTCCCTAGAGAACCCACTGGTGCAAATAACCAGCCTCCTGAGAATGGCCACAGAGAACAGTGGGAAATATTAAACTTTCAGTTAGATGACCAGATATTTTATCATATGAGGGATTACTGTTAGTTTTTTATTTGTGATAATGAAGCTGTGATTATACTTTAAAAAAAATCCTGCCCTGGCTGTGTGGCTCACTTATTGGAGTGTTGTCCTCGAACACCAAAAAGGTTGTGGATTTGATCCTGGGTTGGGTTGCATACAGGAGGCAACTGGTTGATGTTTCTCTCTGACATGGATGTTTTTCTCTCTCTCTCTTCCTTTCTCTCTAAAATCAATAAACATATCCTCAGGTGAGGATTAAAAGTAACTTTTTAAAAAGATTACCAATCCTTGCAAACCCTGAGAGAGAACACCAACTAAGAAGGGCTCCTGGTGGCTAACTAGGTTCAAATTGGTAAAAAAAAAAACAGTCTAGCAGCCATTTCAACACAGTGCCTCCCACAGAAACTGCTCTTCACAGAAAAGCCTGCACTGAATTCCTGTCTGCACTGTTTTTGCCATTGAGCCAGTCCTTATAAAGGAGTTCCTGGAATCCTATTTCAACCAATAAAACTGAGGCTTTCCCCATCCAATAGGAGCTGCAGAGCTCCAATCAACCAGAGTGGCTCTATTCTGACCAGTCAGGGCAGTACCTTTTGGACCAATCAAACTGTGGGGATTTGGAGTCCTCATTTGCATGAGAACAGGCCAATCGGGACCCAGGGGCAGGAACTTCTATCCATATAAGCCAGCTTCCCTGTGGCTAGGGGAGCACAGTGTCCCTTCCCACTGGAGCCTACAGACTGGAGACTGCATTTTCCCCATCAGAACACATTGGCTGTCCAGCTGGAGAGTGGCTGCCTCACAGCTGCCCTGCACAATGGAGCTGTTTTGCACTGAATGAAGTTTCCTTCTTCACCTCACCCCAAATTGAACTGGCACCAATGACCACTGGTAGACATCCTTTAGAAATACACACATGGGTATTTACAGATGAAATTACATGTCTGGGGCTTACTGAAAAATGATCCAGGACAGAAGAAGTGTGTGGGCCTGTAGATGAACTAAACTGCCACGAGTTGATAATTGTTGAAACTTGCTGATAAATACATGGGAGTTCATCATAATAGTCCTCCTTTTATATATGTTTGAAATTTTCCATAATAAAAGTAATTCAGTTGGAAAGCCATAAAACCATTCAAAACTTTGACCCAGCAATATATCCATAAGGAAATAAGCTAGGAGGAGGGAGAGAGCTGATTTTGCAAAGACGTATAATTGAGAAAAACTCTGGTACTCCCAACAGATGAGAGATGGCTAAGCAACAAGGGTGTATCAATAAGGCAAAAAAATGCTACGCAGCTTTTAAAAATGATAAATACTTTGGCTAGGTTGCTAAGTGGAAATCGGTATAGTAATGCTAAGTGAAAAACAGGCAGCATAAAATATTATGTGCATAACAACCACAAGGTAAAAATGCATGCTCACATAATGAACGGGTCAAAAGAGAACACAGGAGGCTACATCCTTCCTCTGACTCTGAGCTCCACTGCGTCTCCTCATGAGGCCCTGACCACCCCACGTGTGCCAGCATACACCAGCTGAATTAACTACGCTCTTCTGGGACCCACTGCCCTTGCCTGCCGATTCCCCGAAAGCCCCCAACCCCTGTAATGGTTCCTCATAACCTGCCTTCTGTGATAAACAAAAATTCTACAGCACATAGTGGGTACTCAACAAACGCTTGTCAAATAGAATAGAATATAAAGAGCTGCTCAGGAAAGCCATTAGGGAAAAGACACTCTTCAGCGATTACTGGAGAACATGCTTCCATTTCAGATTCACCACAGTGCTTTTGTGTCCCTGTGCTTGGGAAGAAGAGAGCAAGGCAAAACAAAGTCAAGTGACCCCAGCCCCGACCACAGAGAAAAATCGCTGTTTTATGAGCTTGTCCTAAGTCTCATTACTACAGTTCCTAATACCCAGCCAGAAGGTATTTCCCAAGACCAGCTTGGAGAATGGGCCTTTCCTCTGCCACTTGAAAGGGGGATGCTGCATGGCTGCTCTCAGTGGCTGGCACAGTAGGGAAGAGCAAGAGCACGGCCCGGCCAGGTGTCTCAGATTCATCCCGACACACTAAGGTTGAGGGCTCAATCTCCGGTCAGGGTACATAAGAAGAATCCAATGAATGCATAAATAAATGGGACAACAAATGGATATCTCTCTCTCTTGCTCTCAAATCAATAAATACAAATTTTAAATTAAAAAAAAAAAAAGAGCAAGAGCACAGCCAGGAATCATTAAAAAAAGCCTTGGCTACTCAGCAGCTGCAGGCTGGGGGACAGGAACTCCCTGGAGACTGCACCTGAGTGCAAAGGGCTTCTGCAGGTGGCTGCACAGCCAGGGCCACTGTCATCCAATGCTGCTCTCCGCCCTGCAGGTCTGGGTGTCTCTGTATCCCTTCTTCTGGAGCTGCTTTGAGCAGCAGGCTGTGGGGGAAGTGGTTTGCCATGGATATTCGAGACTGTCTGGAAGAAGGCCATAGAAAGTCATGTTTTTAGAGTAGTTGTTAACTCTCTTTGATAAACTGTTAAAGGAAGAATATATTTCCTTTGAGGATCTGGTAAGACCTTTCCAGAAATGTGCACAGACTTTCAATAGGGTCTTCATGAACCCCTGACCCCAGTCAGATGCTGTAACAGGGTGCAGCCAAGCGGGGGGCCCAAATAGGGATTTGTAATGGGGTCCAGAACTCGAGGTGTCCAGGAAATATTTAAAAAAAAGAAAAAAAATATATATAGGATCCCTGAGCTTGGGGGATGGGACACATGGAACAGGGCCATTGGGAGCTGTTTTGTATGGCAACAGCTGTGCAGCTAACCCCAGGCATGGTCATTTAACATACCTATAACCTTTAAATGGTTTCATAGATATGTTAAATGGCTGTGGCCATGCTTTGAGCCAGAGGGATGGGAGTGACTTCCACCCAAGATGTAACTGGGAGGTAACTCCCCCTGGTCACAGCGCCTGCATGACAGCTTGGAGAAGATTGGCTCCATGCCATAGGGCCACGCCTGCCCGGACTTAATATGGCAGCCCACAAAAGCTGGAAGAATACGGGGATGCTGGCAGGTGTAACTGGTTGTAGGAGGAGTCAGAAATGGGGCTGCAGAGGAAGATTGGCGCTGGGATTTAAACCCAGGCACAGCAGCTATGCCAGGAGAGGACCACATAGCTTTGGCGGAGAAAGGGGAGGACCACATAGCTTTGGCGGAGAAAGGGGAGGACCACACGGCTTTGGGGTGCTCCCTTTTGCCACGTGGCTTAGGAAGCAAGAGAGACTTTGCCTGGAAGAAAAGGGGTGAAAGGACTCTTGCTGGTGGGCCACGAGAAGGCGCCACATGGCTTTGGATTAACTGGAGATTGTTGCAGCAACACAGCTGATGGTGCCGGGAGCCTGAATCATGGACTTCTACTTCTTTTCCTGAGACACGGTACCCGGACTGGGCACAGGGAGAAGGAAGGACTGTGTGCATGTGTGGGTATTCTAGAGGACTTTAGTATTTTAACGAAGACATTAAGTCATCACTCTAAGTCTATATAACTTTTAAATAAATAGTAATACCTTTCCTTTTCATCAATCTCTGGCATTGAGAGACATCTTTCCTCTGGCGGCGGGCAAAGTGAACCTAGTGGTGGGGGGACCCCAGGAGAAAAAGAGGGGGTCCTCTTGGTAATAGTATATCATACACCTCCCCCCCCCTCCCCCGGTCTGTTCTGTAACAATACCACTCTTGCCCGAGAGCATTTCAGGGCTTTAACTGCCGCTGTTAATAAGAACACTTTCAAAAAATAAACACAACATGAATTTTCACAGCAGCAAGGCGGTCCCTACAGACAGGGATGCACAGCAGCTCTCTGGGGAGGGCGCTGTGACTTCTTGAAGACTGCCAGCAGACACACACAGAGCCCAGGCCTGAGCACACAGAGGGAGGCGAGAGCACCCTGGCTAAATCCCTCCCCTCTGGATCTTCAGAAACGAGACCCCCAAGACTGATGTCCTCAAGGCCGTCAGACCAGGAGACGGCCTCTTCTTGTTGGTCTGAGACGCTGACCCTCTACTCACTATGAAGAACGATTTTACTGAGGGTTTCCTTAAATCTACTCCAGGAAAGTGGGGTATGGAGAATTGCTAACACACAAACGTTAGTCTACTCTCCTGGTAAGAGTCAAAAACCTGGTGGTCCTAGAGAATGACCAATCCAGAGAGTACTGTGAAAATTAAAGAAAAGGTGGTCTAGGCATGCCACGGACCCGACTTCAAACTTGGCAGGGCCAGGACAGCCGCGGACAGCCCCCATGGCAGACACACTCCTGGCAGGCCCCTCCAGGTACTCTGCGGCTCTAGGGGTTGCCAGAGATTATAATTCCATCCCCTGCCCAAGAGATAAAATGCCCTTCCCAGCAGCCTGTTGCAAACAGTTCATCAATATGTTAAGAAAGCTTTGATCGTATCAGTCCCTTTCTGCCTCTGCCTATGATAGTACGAGAGAGTCAAGCTTCTTCTTACCAACCATTAGAACACACTGAAAAGATATATCCTACCTACTTCCAAATGAATTTATAAAAGTTTTTATGGGGTGAAGGGATGGGGGAAAAGGCATACAACTGTAATTAAATAACAATAAATAAATTAAAAAAAAAAAGTTTTTAAATAATTTGTACCCAAGACAAATAAAATAAAAGATTAAAAACCATATGAAATAAAAAGGTGAAATTATTTTACCAAGAATCAGGGAGATAAGACAGTACAATGAGACATTAATCAAGCCTGGGCTTCCTGATAGCCTTGGCAAAAAGGGAAAGACAATGAGATTCAGTCCTCACTTTCTAATTAAAGGCAGAGCAACAGACATTGCACTAGAAGGAGAAGCATCTTTTTTTCTTGACACTAAGTTTTCAGATTAATTTATTGCAATCATTCTTATATTAAGGAATAATGAACAGCATAATATATAATATCTTCAAAACAGTTTTACAAAAATACAAAATGCTCTTCCTATAACTTAGCCTGGTATTGAGTACCCTTCAGAATGTCTCGGTTACTTCTCCAGCTTCATTTCCTTCTTCCTGTCCCTCCCTGTTCTTACAAGCAAAAACACGTTTTAATCAACCAGACTGCTCATTATTCCCAGAAATATCCCCACCTTCTCCAACTTAGCTTTAATCACCCCAAACTTTCTAAATCCTGCCTCTTCTACAAAGATTTCCCAGATTCTCCCAGTCAAAAGAGGTCTCCTCTGGCCACCCTTCCCACACGGCCCCCCATACCAGGGCAGAGCACCATGGGAGGCGACGTCACGCAGAGGCAATATTCAGGGTCTGACTGGAGCTCACACTTGATTCTATTGTTTACTCGCTATGTGACCCTGAGCAAGGAACTAAACCTCTCTGACCCTTGGGGTCTACATCAATAGAATGGAACAATAATACCAATACCTCGCAAAGCTTTTGTAAGAATTAAATGAACATCTATAAAGGCCTGAAACATAACCGCCCTCACAGGAAGTAGGGGTGGGATAGGTGCTATGGTAGAGACTTGGGTATCTGCTTTCTCTCCCCCACCTGAAAAGGAGCTCCTTGAAGGCAACAGAGTGAATTATCTCCCAGAATGCTTCACATGTAACAGAGTGATGTCTGAAAGGCTGACTACTTGGTGTGTCAGACTCAGGCTGGAACACAGAGCCACACTTTATCCACACAAGGCTGCCAGGCCCTTAAGGTTCTCAAGTACACTGACCTCCTGTTTTACACAGTAAGGAGGCTCTTCCCCATCAAAAAATCCTTGTTAGCATACCCATGTGAGATGCCTGAGCTGGCCACCTTACCCGAAGATCCTGTTCCAGGCAAGCCAGTGTGTATTTAATTGTCATGAATACATAGCACTGACCTACGCCGTGATGAACTACAGATAAATTCTATCCGTCCTGGATGGCTAATTTGGTATAACATGGATACTATGAGTTCTAATAACTCACAGGAGACTACTTCAGCACTTACAAACTATATGTCTTCCACACTCATGAAACAACCATAATTACCTTTCATGGGTGAGATGTTCTAGTAATTCTTAAATGACTTAACCCTAGAAAGTCAATGGAAAAACTAATTTCAAAGAATTTTTGTTTCAAAAGCAGAAAACAAGATCAAAACCTTATGAGCCAACTTTTTAACCAATATGCCAGAAATCACACATCACCTCCCGGGGACATGCTCACTGCAGCGATGCTGTCCCTGGAAACGGTGTCAAAAGCAGTTTTGAGTCCTCTGTTCTGCAGCTCCCTTCAGAAGGAGGGTGGCTGCGTTGCGGGAGGAAAAGCCAGCCCTCCCTGAGGTGGGATGGGAGGGTAGGGACACACTTTGGAACCAGGCAGTACTGGATGCAGATCTCACTTAAAAAAGACTGAGTAACATTGTTTAACCTCCTTGGGCCTCATTAGTCTAAAATATATAAAATGAGAATAGAAGCAATCCTCACATTTCATTGTGCATCAGAATCATTTGGACAGGCAGCCACTCAAGGACCACATGTAGGACCGACACCTTGACTTTCTGCTCTGCATCCCAGCCTGTGGCTTCCTGCATGACAGCAGCTATGCTCCAGCAGGCAGAGGCGTCAAAGAGGCAGGAAGAGGCACAAGGGCCAAAGGGTTTGCTGTTCCTTCAGGAAGGGGTGTGCTCCCTAGGGGCCTACACCTCCACCTCACAGGCCAGAACTGTGTCCTGTGGTCATTCCCAGCTGCATCAGAGAATTTTAGCTGGGCACAGCCATCCCAAACAAAATCAAGGAGGAATGAGGCACAGGCATTGAACAGGAAATGAGCAGAGTCCACTACAATTACAGATAAGGTGCATGTCCCTTTCCACCCTCCCCCCCGCCCCCCGTACCCCTGGTAATCCAGGCCTCGTGGGCATTTCCACCAAGCTCCTGGGAGATTCTGATGCCCCCAGTCCCCAAGGTTTCAGGACCACCCGCACACTTGCAATGCTCACCCAGAGATTAGCTCTGGCTTCCAAGGGTTCAAGAGTTGTCCAATCAATATCCACTCTCATCCTCTTTCCTTCCCCTACAAGTCACCCAGGTAAATCTAATCTCATTTGCCACAGCCACGTGTCAAGCTTGGCTTTGCCCAGCATACGACACTGGGAGGTGGAAAATGATTGACTTATTTTAAAAATTAAAGCCCTCCTTCAGAAGATGATGATCTGCCACCTCTGACGATATTTAAAGAATGTGATTGGGGCCCCAAAACCTAAAGCCGTGATGCCCTACCTGAGACGACAGCATCACCCCAAAGGTGGCCTGCTACCCAGAATGGTGTGCTTGCACTCTGTAGACACGTCCAGCTGCCAGCAGGGAAACATTTCCCTAAATGTTTCATTTAGGGAAAACGTGATGGTAGGCAAGTGCTCATCACATGTTAAGTGGGAAAAAATCAAAATAAAAATAGTACACATAGTTTTATGTTAAAAAGTGTAGACTTATGCAAAAAAGAAAAGCCTAGAAAGCTAATTCCAATATGGCAACAATGGTAAATAGTGGTGAGAATAATTATGTCCATCTTGGTTTTATTGGGAAGGAAAGGTAACTTTCCGTAACTTTCTACAAAAAATCTGTATTTCTTTTACAACCAGTTATGATTGTTAAAAATTTGTCAACCTATACCGTCATCATGAGTCACATAATTTTTGGAAGGCCTTTGGTGGGTCAACTCATCCAACTCCATGCCATATCTTCTTATCTGGTCTTTGTATAAAATTAAATGGTGATTTATGGTCAAGATGGAAGTGCAAATAAACACAGCTCACCTCCTTGCACAACCGCATCAAAATTACAGCTAAACTACACAACAACCATCATTCAGAACTGCCAGAAATTGAGCTGAGTGGAAGTCCTACAACTACAGAATTAAAGAAGAAACCACATGGAGACTGGTAGGAGGGGTGAAGACATGAAATGTGCTGGTCCCATACCCATGTGTGGCGGACAAAGATCAGGAGGGGTATCTCAGGAGCAAGGGGTCCCAGTCCCATACCAGGCCCCCCAGTCCAGGGTTTCAGTAAGGAAGGTAAGTCCCCATAACTTCTGGCTATGAAAACCACCAGGGAATGAGGCTCTGGAAGACAGAAACTTCTGGAACACAGGCAGTTCCTCTTAAAGGGCCTGTGCATGGACTTTCTCGGACTCACTCCCTCTGAGTTCCAGTGTTGGGGCAGCAGACTGCAAGTCACCAAGAGACATACAGGGAGGAAATGAATTGTCTGGCATCATGGTGAAAATTGGGAAGCAGCTTTCTCCCAGAGAGAAGTGCTGGCAGGTGCCATTGTTCCTTTCCTTTTTTCCTTCCTAAGGATTTTACTAATTTATTTTTAGAGAGAGGGGAAGGGAGAGAGAAGGAGAAGGAGAGAAACATCAATATGTGTCCTCAAGGCATCCTCTACTGAGAACCTGGCCTGCAAACCAGGCATATGCCCTGATGGGGAATCAAACCAGTGACCCCTTGGTTTGCAGGCCTGCACTCAATCCACTGAGCCACACCAGCCAGGGCCCATTGTTCCTTTTCTGAGCCCACTGCCCACAGAGCTGGCAGGAAGGCGCCATATCTGAAACTCTATCAACCTGAATCACACTGTTGGCCCCACCCTGGTGATTTGCTGAGGCCCTACTTCACCCAACTTTCGGGCCCACCCAAGCTGTTTCCAGTGGCTTTTCCATAATGATGGCTTGTCTTGGCTCATGCTTCAGATTCTCCTAAATTCTCTCAAGTAGCATCTGGCCTCAGCGAGCCCCATGCCTCTTGCTAAGTGGCGCCAGGACCGGCACAAGCAGGAGCTGGCCTTGGTTCACAGCTTGTCCTCACCTGAGCATCTCCAAGGCCAGCACAAGTAGCAGCCTTCTGCAGATCACTTTGTAGCTTATGCCGGGTGGCCCTGGACAGAACACAGGCAGTGGCTGATCTTGGACATGACAATGGCAATCAAGGCTCAATTACAAGAGGAGGATGTACACAGCCCACATTATGGGCTCACCTTGAGTACCCAGCTTAGGTGATAGGGGAGGCTGTGCCACTGGACCCTACAGGACACCTACTATATTAGACCACTCTGCCAAGCCTGAGAGATGTCACAGCTCTACCTAATACACAGAAACAAGCACAGGGAGGCTACCAAAATGAGAAGACAAAGAATCATGGCCCAAATGGAAAAACAGAACAAAACTCCAAAAAAAGAACTAAACAAAATGGAGATAAGCAAACTACTAGATGCAGAGTTCAAAACACTGCTTGTAAGGATGCTCAATGAACTTAGCAAGAACCTCAACAGCATAAAAAGGATCCAGTAAGAAATAAAGAATACATTAATGGAAATAAAGAACAATTTACAGGGAATCAACAGTACCATGGATAAAGATGAGAACCAAATCAGCAGTTTGGAATATAAGGAAGCAAAAAACAACCAATCAAAACAGTAAGAAGAAAAAGAACCCCCAAAAAATGAGGATAGTGTAAGGAACCTCTGGGACAACTTCAAGTGTACCAATATTCACATCATGCAGGCGCCTCAAGGAGAAGAGAGCAAGAAATTGAAAACCTATTTGAAAAAAATAATGACAGAAAACTACCCTAACTTGCTGAAGGAAATAGGCATACAAATCCAGAAAGTGCAGAGTCCCAAACAAGATGAACCCAAAGAGGCCCACACCAAGACACATCATAATATGCCAAAGAGAGAATCTGAAAAGCAGCAAGAGAAAAAAGCAGTTATCTACCAGGGAGCACCCATAAGACTGTCAGTTGATTCCTGAAAAGAAACTTTGTAGGCTAGAAGGCATTGGCAAGAAATATTCAAAGTGATGAAAAGCAAGGACCTACAACCAAGATTACTCTACCCAGCAAAACTAGCACATAAAATGGAAGGGAAGAAAAAGTGCTTCCCAGACAAGGTAAAGCTAAAGGAGTTTATCACCCCCAAATCAGTATTTATGAAATGCTAGAGTCTTCTTTAAGAAGACCAAAATAAACAATATGAACAATAAAATGGCAATAACTACCTATCTATCAACAACTGAATCTGAAAAACAAACAAGCAGAACAGAAACAAGATACAGACAACATTTGATGGCTGCCAGATGGAAGGGGGTGAGAGGATGGGTGAAAAAGGAGAAGGGAGTAAGAAGTCCAGATTGGTAGTTACAGAAGTCATGGGAATATAGAGCACAGCAGAGGGAGTGGAGCAAGGGGGGAGGGAGGATTGAGACAAATGTTATAGCATAAACAATAAAATATAATTTAAAAATAAATAGATAAATAAAATTAAGTGGCAACTAAGGAGGACTTCTACAAAAGCAGGGGTGTGACTGTGGGCAGGGCACCAGTCAAGGCTTCCAGCTACAATGGGAACATTCTGACAATCTGAAACCATCCAGATTTATCAGGGAAAACACTCCCAAATGCAACACAGACTCAAGGTCCTTGTGATTTCCTAATCAAGAAGCTGCATTAACAACCACACCTAAAACAAAAACAAAAGCAAACTAAGCAACCAACTAGAACAGGAACAGAACCACAGAAATGGAGATCACATGGAGGGTTATCAACAGGGGAGTGGGAGGGGGAAAAGGTACAGAGAATAAGTAGCATAAATGGTAGGTGGAAAATAGACAGGGGGAGGATAAGAATAGTATAGGAAATGTAGAAGCCAAAGAACTTATATGTATGACCCATGGACATGAACTATAGGGGGGGAATGTGGGAGGGAGAGGGTGGGCAGGATGGAGTGGAGTGAAGGGGGGAAATGGGACAACTGTAATAGCATAATCAATAAATATTTTATTAAAAAAAGAAGAAGAAGAAGCTGCAAAAAGAAATGGAGGTCATTTCCCAGCTACCAGCCACATTCAGTCACCCTGCACACAGCAACAAGGGTGGTACTCAGGGTACCATATGCTCTGCATGCAAAGCCAGCCACCCTCAGAAGGGACCAGAATGCATAGAACCCTGCAGCAAGGCAAGCAGCCAACTGCTAAAGTAAACTTTTTCCAACCAGGGTACATTTTTGGCAAATCTCTGCCTGTACTTTCCTCAGGAAGCCTCTGTGGCTATTAAACAAGAAAGTTAATAAATATATTAACAGGCAAGATCTACAAATTGGGTACTATTAACTTCGGGGAGGCAGCTGAACCAGGAATCAGGTCTAGGGAGGTAACTTCATACCTAAGACTCTATGCTCTCCTCATCTTTTCCACTCTAGCAAATGCTTATGGTCTGCTGGCATTAACAGCCATGGTGGGCTCTTAAACCAAAACGGCCCTGGCTCAAGATGGCAGAATAGGTAAATGCTGTGCTCCCCTCCTCTCACCGTAACGAGGTTGCAGCCAGGGTCCCCCAAATGAAGGATTTGTAACAGGGTCCAGAACTCTGGGTGTTCCAGAATATAGGATATCCCCACCCCCACAAGTCTGGCTGGGGGATGGGACCCATGGAGCAGGGCCATTGAGAGTTATTGTGCGTATCAATAACAGCAGGATAGCTTCATATCTAAAGGCAAAAATGGTTATTTTGCATATCAACAAGTCTAGCTAGGGAGGTGGGAGTGACTTTGACCCATGAAGTAACTGGGAGGCAGCTCCCCCTGGTTACAGCACACCTGCATGAGGGCTTGGAGTTGGTTCACTCCATGCCATAAGGCCACACCTGCCCGGACTAACTACGGCAGCCAAGAAAGGCAGAGAATACAGGAGTGTTAGCAGGTGTACCCAATTGTGGAAGAAGTCAGAAATGGGGTTACGGAGGAAGATTCACACTGGGATTTAAACCCAGGTGCAGCAGCCATGCTGAAGCTGAACCATGTGGTTTTGGTAGCAGAGAGGGGACTCCCTTGACCACACGGCTTATGAAGCGGGAAAGCAAGATGTAGCAGCCATGCAGAGCTCTCTCTTAGTGCTTTCAGAGAACGCAGAGAGACAATGCAGGACTAGATGGAAGGATAATGCAAGACCACACAGGAAGAAAAGGGGTGAAAGGACTCTCACTGGTGGGCCACAAGAAGGTGCCACATGGTTTTGGATTAAGAATTGAAGATTGCGGCAGCGACACAGCTGATGGTGCTGGGGACTGTGGGAAACCTCCTCAGCCAAGCACAGATTACTGGGGGGACTTGGGGGTATAGCCGACCTACGGACTTGTATTTCTTTTCCTGAGATACGGTACCCCTGACTGGCCTGACTGGGCAAAGAGGGGGAGAGCAGGACTCTGTGTGTTTGTGGGCGTTTTAAGGGACTTTGAGATTTTTAACAGCAACATTCTGCCATTATTCTCAACCTGTATAACTTTTTTTATGATAATTTTTTAAATATATTTATTGATTATGCTATTACAGTTGTCCCATTCCCCCCCCACTCCACTCCATCCTGCCAACCCCCCTCCCTCCCACATTCCCCCCTATAGTTCACATCCATGGGTCATACTTATAAGTTCTTTGGCTTCTACATTTCCTACACTATTTTTACCCTCCCCCTGTCTATTTTCCACCTATCATCTATGCTACTTATTCTCTGTACCTTTACCCCCCTCTCCCCCTCCCACTCCCTTAATGACAACCCTCATGTTCTAGTTGTTTGCCTAGTTTGCTCTCGTTTTTGTTTTATGTGTGGCCGTTAATAACTGTGAGTTTGCTGTCATTTTTACTGTTCCTATTTTTGATCCTCTTTTTCTTAGGTAACTCCCTTTAACATTTCATATAATAAGGGCTTGGTGATGATGAGCTTCTCTAACTTGACCTTATCTGAGAAGCACTTTATCTTCCCTTCCATTCTAAGTGATAGCTTTGCTGGATACAGTAATCTTGGATGTAGGTCCTTGTGTTTAATCTTGGGTAATGTAATTATGATGCGCCTTGGCGTGTTCCCCCTTGGGTCCAGCTTCTTTGGGACTCCCTGAGCTTCCTGGACTTCCCAGAAGTCTATTTCCTTTGCCAGATTAGGGAAGTTCTCCTTCATTATTTGTTCAAATAAGTTTTCCATTTTTTGTTCTTCCTTTTCTCCTTCTGGCACCCCTATAATTCGGATGTTGGAACATTTCAAGGTGTCCTGGAGGTTCCTAAGCTTCTCCTCATTTTTCCAAGTTTTTGTTTCTTCATTCTTTTTTGGTTGGATGTTTGTTTCTTCCTTCTGGTCCACACCATTGATTTGAGTCCCAGTTTCCTTCTCATCACTATTGGTTCCCTATACATTTTCCTTTGTTTCTCTTAGCATAGGCTTCATTTTTTCATCTGTTTTTCGAACAGATTCAACCAAGTCTGTGAGCATAATGATAACCAGTGCTTTTTTTTTTTTTTTTTTTTTGCTGGCTTTTTTTTTTATTTTTATTTTTTTTATTTTTTAATATATTTATTGACTATGCTATTACAGTTGTCCCATTTCCCCCCCCACTCCACTCCATCCTGCCCACCCTCCTCCCTCCCACATTCCCCCCCTATAGTTCATGTCCATAGGTCATACTTATAAGTTCTTTGGCTTCTACATTTCCTACACTATTTTTACCTTCCCCCTGTCTATTTTCCACCTATCATCTATGCTACTTATTCTCTGTACCTTTCCCCCTCTCTCCCCCTCCCACTCCCTTAATGACAACCCTCATGTTCTAGTTGTTTGCCTAGTTTGGTCTCGTTTTTGTTTTATGTGTGGCCGTTAATAACTGTGAGTTTGCTGTCATTTTTACTGTTCCTATTTTTGATCCTCTTTTTCTTAGGTAACTCCCTTTAACATTTCATATAATAAGGGCTTGGTGATGATGAGCTTCTCTAACTTGACCTTATCTGAGAAGCACTTTATCTTCCCTTCCATTCTAAGTGATAGCTTTGCTGGATACAGTAATCTTGGATGTAGGTCCTTGCATTTAATCTTGGGTAATGTAATTATGATGTGCCTTGGCGTGTTCCTCCTTGGGTCCAGCTTCTTTGGGACTCTCTGAGCTTCCTGGACTTCCCGGAAGTCTATTTCCTTTGCCAGATTAGGGAAGTTCTCCTTCATTATTTGTTCAAATAAGTTTTCCATTTTTTGTTCTTCCTCTTCTCCTTCTGGCACCCCTATAATTCGGATTTTGGAACGTTTCAAGGTGTCTGGGAGGTTCCTAAGCCTCTCCTCATTTTTCCAAGTTCTTGTTTCTTCATTCTTTTCTGGTTGGATGCTTGTTTCTTTCTTCTGGTCCACGCCATTGATTTGAGTCCCAGTTTCCTTCTCATCACTATTGGTTCCCTGTACATTTTCCTTTGTTTCTCTTAGCATAGGCTTCATTTTTTCATCTGTTTTTTGAATAGATTCAACCAAGTCTGTGAGCATATTGATAACCAGTGCTTTGAACTGTGCATCCGATAGGTTGGCTATCTCTTCGTCGCTTAGTTGTATTTTTTCTGGAGCTTTGAAGTGTTCTGTCATTTGGGCCATTTTTTTTTGTTTGTTTGTCTTAGCGCTTCTGTTACTTTAAGGGGCGGAGCCTTAGGTGTTCACCGGGGCGGGGTAATGCTGGTCGCAGCGCTGTGATGCTGTACGAGGGGGAGGGGCCGAGTGGGAGCAATGGCGCCCGCCACACTCTCCTCCGGCTTTCACTCTTTCACTCCGCTACCCACAATCAAACTGGGCCACTCTGGTGCTGGTTCCCGAGTAAGTGGGCCTGTGCACACTCTAGGCCCCTGTGGGTCTCTCCAACCACCTCTCCTGTGAGGCTGGGAGTCTCTCCTGCTGCCACCCCAACCCCCACGGGCGTTTTCAATCAGGTTTGAGGCTTTATTTCCCTGAGCTGGAGCACTGGGTTACACAGTCTGCTTCGCTCCCTGCCATTTGTCCGGTTTATCTCTGTGCGAATGTGGTGCCGCAGGGTGCTACCCACTGCTCTGCCTGCCCCACTCTCCGCCACTCTGAGTCCGGCCCTCTGGGTTTATCTGTGCAAATGTGGGGCCGCAGGGTCTGCTAGTGCTCGGACTGCCTGCGCCATTTGTCCCACACTCCGCCAGTCTCAGTCCTGCCACAGCCACGCGAGTCCTCTCCACCCCGGTGCCCGTCTCCGCCCCTCCTACCAGTCTGGATGAATGGTTATTTTCTATTTTCTTGGTGTTGGTCCCCCTTGCTGTTCGATTCTCTGTCAATTCTGGTTGTGCGAGGAGGCGCAGTGTGTCTACCTACGCCGCCATCTTGGTTCTGATAACCAGTGCTTTGAACTGTGCATCCGATAGGTTGCCTATCTCTTCCTCGCTTAGTTGTATTTTTTTCTGGAGCTTTGAAGTGTTCTGTCATTTGGGCCTTTTTTTTTTTTTTTTTTTTTTTTTTTGTCTTGGCGTGTCTGTTACTTTAAGGGGCGGAGCCTTAGGTGTTCACCGGGGCGGGGTTGCGCTGGTCGCTACTCTGTGACGCTGTACGTGGGGGAGGGGCCAAGTGGGAGCAATGGCGCCTGCCTCACTCTCCTACGGCTTTCAATCTTTCACTCCGCTACCCACAATCAAACTGGGCCCCTCTGGTGCTGGTTCCCGAGTGAGTGGGCCTGTGCACACTCTAGGCCCCTGTGGGTCTCTCCAACAACCTCTCCTGTGAGGCTGGGAGTCTCTCCTGCTGCCGCCCCAACCCCCACGGGCGTTTTCAATCAGAGGTTTGAGGCTTTATTTCCCCCATGCTGGAGCCCTGGGTTACGCGGTTTGCTTCGCTCCCTGCTATTTGTCGGGTTTATCTGTGGGCTAATGTGGTGCCGCGGGGTGCTACCCGCTGCTCTGCCTGCCCCGTTCTCCGCCACTCTGAGTCCGGCCCTCTCGGTTTATCTGTGCAAATGTGGGGCCGCACGGTCTGCTAGTGCTCGGACTGCCTGCGCCATTAGTCCCATACTCCGCCAGTCTCAGTCCCGCCACAGCCACGCCAGTCCTCTCCACCCCGGTGCCCATCTCCGCCCCTCCTACCAGTCTCGATGAATGTTTACTTTCTATTTCCTTGGTGTTGGTCCCCCTTGCTGTTCGATTCTCTGTCAGTTCTGGTTGTGCAAGGAGGTGCAGTGTGTCTACCTACGCCGCCATCTTGGTTCTCCTCAACCTGTATAACTTTTGAATAAATAATTCCATTCCTTTTCACCAAACTCTGGCATTGAGAGCCGTAATTCCTAACACCTGGCAGTGGGCAAAGATGAACCTGGGACAGAGGGACCCCAGGGGAAGGGGCCTGTTTCAGTAACACTGTCTTAGGCACACTCCCCATGGTACGTTTCTATAACACCGCCACATCAAAATCCAACTAAATTACAGAACAACCATCCAAAGACTAGCTGAACAGAACTCCTATAACTGATGATATAAAGAAGCAGCCACATCAAGACTGGTAGGAAGGGTGGAGGCCCAAAACAGGCTGGTCCCAATACCCACAGTTTGGCAATTAAGAATCAAGAGGGATATCCCAGCTTCAGAGGCTCTCCCCTAAGGAACAAGAGGTCTCAGCTCCACACTGGCCTCCCCAGCCTGGAGTACCAGTGCCAAGGAGTCCCCACGACATCTCCCTGTGAAAAGCAGCAGGGATTCAATTCAGCTGAGACTGAGGGCTGCTGTAGACCCAGACATCCTCTTAAAGGGCCTAGCATAGACTCACTCATTCACAAACACTTGCCCTAAGCTTCAGAGAAGGGACAGCTACTTGAAAAGTGCCAGGGACATATGTGGAAGAACTAAATTGGATGGCTGGAGGGGCAGCTCTCTCCTGAGCTAAAGTGCCGGCAGGTGCCATTGTTCCTTTATTGAGTTCTACCCCCACACAGCCCGACACCAACTCTGAGTCTCCATCAGCCTGGCTAACACCACCCTCACCTCACTCTGGTGATTCTCTTAGTCCCCACCCCATAACATTCACACACCCTGAATTCAGGCCTGAATTTCCTTCAGAGTCTAATCCCAAGTGGCTGGCTTGAGCCTAGGCTGTGGACTTTCCTAAAATCCTCATACAGTGGCGGGCCTCAGTGGGCCCTGTACCTCTTGCTAAATGGCCCCAAGCCTGGCACTGGTGGCAGCTAGCTGGCTTTGGTTCACAGCATAGCCACTCCCAGGTGCCTCCAGGCTTGGCACAGACACCTCCCAACTACAGATCACTTTGCAGCTCCTACCAGCGGACCCCAGGCTGGACACAGGCAGTGGCTTACCTTGGCCTGCACCAAAGTCCCTCCCAGGAGGCCCAAACCAGCATGCCTGTGCTCAGATTCAGACCATACAACAGCACCACCCAATTAGTGCCACAAATGACAGACCCAAAGGGTGGACGTGGAAGGCACAGAGTCCCACTAAGCCAGTTCCACTCTGTGGGTCTGCCCCTGCACAAGAGCTTGTCTGTAGTCATGACCAGTGCTCATGGCCAATCAGCCTGAGGGTCAATCCCACCCACTGATGTGCCAACAGCGGTCAAGGCTCAAGTACAACAGGAGTGTACACACAACCCACAAGGGACACCCCTGGAGCACCCAGCTCAGGTGAACAGGGAGACTGCACCACTGGGCCCCCAAAGGGCACCTATTTAAGTATAAGGCCACTCTGTCAAGACGAAAGATGTGCCCTGGCTGGTATGGCTCAGTGGATTGGGTGCTGGACTGCAAACCGGGGGGTTGCCGGATCGATTCCCAGTCAGGGCACATGCCTGTGTTGTGGGCCAGGGCCCCAGTGTGGGGCACCAAGAGGCGACCACACACTGATGTTTCTCTCCTTCTCTTTCTCTCTCCCTTTCCCTCTCTCCAAAAATAAATAAATAAAACTTTAAAAAAAATAAAAAGACGAAAGATGTAACAGCTCTACCTAACACACAGAAACAAACACAGAGAAGCAGCCAAAATGAGGGGACTAAAAACATGTCCCAAATGAAAAGAACAAGACTCCAGAAAAAGAGCTAAACAAAATAGAGACAAGTAATCTACTAAATGCAGAGTTCAAAATACTGGTTATAAAGATGCTTAATGAACGTAGGGAAAGTATAGATGATCTCAGTGAGGACTTCCACAAAGAGACAGAAAACATAAAAAAGAACCTGTCAGAAATGAAGAAGACAATAACTGGAATGAAGAATACATTGGATGGAATCAAGAGCAAATTAGAGGATAGAGGATCAAATCGGTGATTTGGAAGACAAGGTATCAGAAAATACTCAATCCGGATCTGCAAAAAGAAAAAAAGAATTTTTTTTCTAGAGAGAGGGGAAAGGAAGGAGAAAGAGAGGGAGAGAAACATCAATGTGTGGTTGCCTCTTGTGCACCCCCTACTGGGGGCCTGGCCCACAACCCAGGCTTGTGCCCTGACTGGGAATCGAACTGAAGAGTCTTTGGTTTGCAGGCTGGTACTCAGTCCACTGAGCCACACCAGCCAGGGCAGAAAAAAAAATTTTTTTAAAAATGAGGATAGTTTAAAGGACGTCTGGGACAACATCAAGCATAACAACATTCACATATTAGGGGTACTAGAAGGAGAAGAAAGAGAACAAGGGATTGAGAACCTATTTGAAGAACTAATGAAAGAAAACTTCCATAGCATGGTGAAGGAAACAGACATACAAATCTAGGAAGTGCAGAGCGTCCCAAACAAAATGAACTAAAAGAGGACCACTCCAAGACACATTATAATTAAAACACCAAAGGTTAAAGACAAAGAGAGAATTTTAATAGCAGCAAAAGAAAAGCAGTTAGTTACCTACAAGGAAGTTCCCAAAAGACTGTCAGCTGATTTTTCAACAGACTTTGCAGGCCAGAAGGGACTGGCATGAAATATTCAAAGTGATAAAAAGCAAGGACCTACAACCAAGATTAATCTACCCAATAAAACTATCTTTTAGAATTGAAGGAGAGATAAAGACCTTCCCAGACAATAAAAAGCTAAAGGAGTTCATCACCACCAAACCAGAATTATAAGAAATGGTAGAGTCTTCTTTAAAAAGAAGGGGAAAAAAATCAAAACTATGAGTAAGAAAATGTCACAAAGAAAAAAATTCTCACTGACAAAGGCAAACACATAATAAAAGCAGTGTGTCAACCAACACTAAAGCTAGTACAAAGGTTAAAAGGCAAAAGTAATTACAAGAGTAAATCAAAGGATACACATAGACACACACACACAAACACACAAAGAAAAATTAACGACAAAACATATATGTGGAGGGGGTGAGTAAAAATGGTAGTGATTTTAGAATGGTAGTGATTTTTTATTGATATACAAGCAATAAAGAGAAAGGAATCCAAACATAATCAGTTACCAATAACATCTAAACCAGAATAATTTTAGGACTGTATAAATAAAACCACTCCTTAACTGCTAAGGAGTTGAAATTACATTTGGCCCTTTGAAGGCAACTGCCAGGCTGATGTGGCCTCCGGTGAAAATGAGTTTGACACCCCTGATAAGAGAAGCAAGGATTCATTAGGTAGTCCTAACTCTCATCGAAGCCTTTTCCGCGCCCAGTCCTGAGACAGGCATCATGAGGAACAGGCCCTCGCGGAGGCTGATTTCTAGCCTGGAGACCACTGTACAGCCCCTAAAGAATCAATGGGTCCAGGCACTGGTCACCAATTGCTGCGAATGTCACAAAGAGGAAGACAACTGGACATGATGTCCCTCTGAGAGATATCACCTCTAAAGTGATCTTGTCCAGAAAGTAAAGGTGAACTTGATCAGACCACAAACCCAACTTCCAGTTTATATGAACTACAGAGAACAGAGGAACATGTGAACATGTTAAATGACGTCATGGAGATACATTCAGCAAAATCCAGACTATGGGAAACTGTATAGGACAAATGACCTTATTTCTCCAGCAAATAAACTGCAATGAAATAAATATGGAGAAGGAGCCTATAGGTTGAAAGACACATAAGGGAAATATCAACTGACTTATAATGTTGGACCTTATTAGATCCTATTCAAATGAACAAAACTCTAAAAATATATAACATTATGAGACAACTAGAAATTTAAATACTAACTGAATGCATACTATTCGGGACTTATTGATGATTTTTAAAGTACAATAATATTATAGTTATTTTTTTAAAAGAGTTCATTTTCTATTAGACATACACACTGAAATATATGGCTGAAATAATATGATTTGGGGAATTTACTTAATAATATAAGACAAGAGAGGGAACAGGTAGACATGCCAAAATGTAACAGGTCATGAGCGGGAAACTGTTGAAGATATATAAAGGGTAAGTGGAGGTTCATTATAGTATTTTCTCTGTTTTTGTATATGTTTAAAATTTTCCCCAACAAAATTTTAAAAAGTAAGTCCAGATTTAAAGACTGACATACTCAATATTCTCAGAGAAAAGTTAAAGTAAAAACTACAGGGCATAGATTGTAAGTGTAACAGACATACAGGCGAGGGAGGTATTCAGACTCAATAAACATTTATTGAGTGCCTACCCAGCAGTGTGGCCGCTGCACCTCAAGTTCCTCGTGTACAAAATGGGGATGTTAAGAAGTCTGCTTCATCTGGTTGTTACTAAGAGGAGATAAGCTTATACATAGCAAGCATTCAGGATAGTGCCTGGCCTGAGGCAAAGGTACTCAATAAATGGTAGCTTTAAATAACTGTATACATTGTATAGTTGAGCAAACTGAGGCTCAGAAAAGTAAAGTAGCTTACCCAAAAGGTCTCACTATCAGAAGAGGTGAAGCCTGAATTTCAGAAGCAATCCTCTGCCTTAGGCGGGGCTCCCGGACAAGTCATGGGCAGGGGAGCCCTGGGATTACTGGAGAGCGAGGAGAAGGAAGGCTTAGGGAAGAAATGAGCTGTGGCCCTTTGAACAAAGAATAGGAGTAAGGTAAGGCTGAAAGGAGTAAGGAAGAATACCATTCAAAACCCTCAGAAGTGCCATTCCAAGGAAGTTCTGGGTGAATTCTTCTAATTAAAGACTGGTCTCCACAGCTGTCAATGGGGTGACCTCCCTAATTCAAATCAAGAGCCACAGGGTTTCAGAGGGAACGATTTTAACTCTGCTTTCCATAATAAGGATTCTGGATTCCTGCCCAAAGCTTTAGTTACGTTTGTGGGTCAGTCTCATGAATTATTTTTTTGGCTGGATCCCAAGAAAGCCAGGCTATCCTCCCAGCAACTAAGTCGGTGATGAGTTCTGCATTCCCACCCAAAAGGGAGACACTTTCACAGAGCCTACAAATCAGACCTGTACGACCTGTATCACTGGGATGCTCAACCTCCCCCTAAAATCTGTTCTAGAGTTTTATTTAGGAAAACTATGAAGATGGCTGTCCAGACACGACACCCAGAATATGCCTACAGCCACAGAGGAGACCATTTTTCCAGTCAACAGTAGACAAAGGTCACCTCAGTAGAGAGCCCTCTAGATTTGCTGTTGCTGCTCCCATCAGTGCTTGCCGAGCACCTTGGGCCTGGGGAGCTATGGCCCTTGGAATTCCTGGTCCAACCTGGCAATTCTGAGGTACCTGTGACAGAGGGGGCACTGCTGATGAGCACGTTCCAGAGGAACTTGTGGCGCTTCGAGAAGAGGGCTGGTCCTGGCCTACACCTGCCATTCAAATCCTCACTCAGCCCTTCAGTGGCCACAGGCAATTGACGTGGCTTCCTTGTTTACGAAGAAGGGTGACAGAAAAGCTCACTGTACTGTGAAAATGGAGCGTGTGAGAAGCTAGATGAGGGCCAACTACATATATGGCTGTGCTGAGCCCCACTAAGCCAGAACCAGCTCAGATCTTTCAGGAAAGGGATTCTGAGGGTCTCTCACCCCTCTGTACCAAGGGGTAGTGTGGAACAATACGACCGGCCAGGCAGGGGGTTGGTCAGGCCTGCGTTTGATTGCCGGCTCTGCCACATCATCTTTGAATTTTCCCTAGTCCTAGCAAAATAAGCCCTGCCCCACCCGATCACTATCGTGGCTGATTGAAAAACAAAAACCCACAGGTAACCTATGAACCTCGTTTTGTTTCAGAGTTTCAGCCTCTTTACACTAAAATGAAGCAAGCACAAAACGGCTGATGTGAACTTTTTAAGTCTGGATTTTCTTCCTCATCCTGCTTTCTTTATTTCTCTCCTTGCAGGTACTTATGATCACTAACAAGCCCCTAAAAACAGAAGCAGGAGATCTGGGCAGAGGAGCCTAGGGCAAGTCTGAAACACCATCATCAGCTTCTTCAACACCTGGCCTGCTTAAAACATCAGAGAGCGTTAAGGACCACACTGGCTTGGTCTGCCTGACCCAACACCAGCGTGTACTTTTTCACAAGGCCACAGGGCGAGTTCTGTAAAGAACTGGCTATGATGAAGGTGAGGCCTTGGCGGCAGTCAGATCTGGGCTCAAAGCCCTGGCTCTGCAATTTATTCACCTCAAGGCCTTCGTCAAGTTACTTAATCTTGGGTTTGAGCCCTCATCATTTCATTAAAATGGGGATAGTAACTAACACTGTGGGATTGCTATGAGAACCAGAAATAATATAAATATTTAAAGAATGTTTATAATAAGAGCTACTGCTGGTACATACAGTGTCTCATTTAAACCTTAAAACCATCCTAACAAGGGAGCTATTACTGCCCCCATTTTTAAAGATGAGGCCACTGAGCATCAGATTGAGTAATGGGCCCCTACAACCCAGGTGGTGAGTGTTGGACCTGAGGATGGGACCTGGGCTTGTCTGCTCCCAAGGTTGGGTTCTTGGGGCCGTCGCCGTGCTCGGTGCACTGCACGTGTGAAGAAAGGGCAGCCACTAGGGTTCCGGCGAAGGCCTTCTCGAGTCCTACCCACAGCAGCTCAGGGATGAGCGCATCATCATTCTCATTTCACAGGACGGAAGGCTGGGGCGCAGCTAGTTTAGGCTGTTAGAGCTCAATAAAAAGCCCCCATCTTTCAGAGACATATATTTCAGTATATTTACAAATAAAATTATCTGATGTTTGGAATATGCTTCAAAATATTGCAGGGCTGGGGGGGAGGGGAATGGGCAGTGAGATGAAACAAGGTCGGCTGGCCAGATGTTGAAGCTGAGCCAGGGGCACAGAGAAGTTCGCCACACTGGTTTCCCTGTTCTTGTTTATGTTTAAAACTTTGCATAATAAAAAGCAAAAACAAAAAATACCACCTTATCTCCTGGAGAATGCATAGGGCAGAGTGGGTCTCAAACTGAGGTGTGTTCTGTCCCCAACTTCTCAGTCCCCTCCAACCCACTGTAATCACTGCATTAGGGCATCCCTCCTCCCGCCCTGCCTCACCACACGGCCTGGCCTGGCTCGGCCCGGCCCGGGGATTGGCAGCAATGCAGAGCCCAAAGTTCTGCTCATCTAAGCTGGGGGCAGCAAGGCAGTCTGTGCCGAGCGTCCCCTGGTGGCAGCCCAGGCTGCTGGAGGACTCAGGGGAAGGAAGTGCCTGCGGCCTGAAGCAGCTAGGACAGGCTTCAGGGAGGAAACAAGACCTCAAGGGGGAAACAGGATGTGGGTGTGAAGAAGGTATGGAGGAAGGGAAGACGCAAGAGTATGGAAGAGAGAAGGGGGAGGAGCAATGAGTGCAGGTGCGGGGATCAGGCTACACAGACTGGGCTCCGCCTCCTCAAATCCCCTTGGGGGTGTCACTGCAGCCCCCATTGGCGTGGCCTCCACCAGTCTCCCTCCCCAAACCTTCCCTTCACCCTGCCCCAGCATGACCTTCCCCAAACAGAACTCTGATCACATCTTCCTCTTGTGCATGAAAAACCTCCCTGAGCTCCCCAATTAACTCCAGGTAACGTCTACACTCCTCAACCTGACGCTTAAGCTGACTGTCGCTAACCAGCCCTCACTGCCACCTTCTCCCTTGCCAGTTCCCCACGCGGATACCCAAAGCCTGCAGTCTAGCTGCCTCACACACCTGGGTACCTCTTTTCTAATGGTCTCTCTTCTTGGTATGCCCCTGCCTCCCGATAAAGTCCTGTAAGGCGAGCTCAGATGTCACCTGCTCACTCTGCCCCAGCACAGCACACACCCCTCTCTGTTACCAGGACACCTGCATGCCGCGCTTATTTGTGAGCCAGCTTCCTGATGAGCACGGGGGTTCTGAGGCAGGAGAGGCCACCTCTTATCGTTCCCTGTCAACACAACAGGTGATCAACACAAGGTGTCTATTATCATTATTGGTGACTTAAAAAACGTAGACCCTGAGCAGACAGGCAGGGTGCCTGGCACACAGCAGCTACTGGGAGAGGGTCCGCCATGGCTGGACGGATGGGTAAGGATAGCAGGGCGCTGAGTGGGCTCGCTCCTGACTTGGCTGAGGTTGCCTCACTGCGGTGCCCTTCAGGTATATGAAAGGCCCACGGCTACAGGGGGCTTATTTAGTGCCTTAAAATGCTGTAATAGTTTCCCTTCCAAAGGTTCCAGAAAATAGAAAATGACAATGCCAGCTTGATGTGCCCATTACCTCCATGGCTACAAACCTAAAGAATATTTATGATCATGGGATCAGAGATGCGGTGTCTTAGAAGCAAAGAAAGGTCACAAGACGAACATCTGGAGCCAACACAACGACTTGTATTTGACTTCAAATAAAACCAATGTCGCTTTCGAGGAGGGGCGAAAAGCTGAACACAAGCATGCCGTCTTGCAGGGCACTGAGGACTCTGCTGGCAGGGTAATGAGACGTAGTACCCAGGGCCCACAGCCTTCTCAGGAAAAGGCGCTTGTGCTCTCCGTACTAAGTTCCCAGCGACAAGGTTTAATGGGGGAAAACAAATGCTCCCAGAGATTCTGGATCGTTGCAAACAGAGAAACAGTTGATAGGGCTAGCGCTAGAGGAGCCCCCTCCTCCTACGTTTTTCATGGGCCTGCTGCTCCTGCAATTCCCCACACCATGCTTCTGACATTACAGCAGATGCAGCACTCCTCCGCCGCCACCCCACACTAATCCTTCATCCTCAGCAGCCAATGGAAACACAGGCCTTCCCATTAATCATGGCCGTGAGCACCAAAATAGCTCATCTGACCTTTGCAAATACCAAAGAGTGGATTTAAAGCAGAAGGTGGCAAAAGGTAATGCATTAGTCTTTAGCTTCCCTTTCAAAGGTGATTTTGTCAGTAGCCAAGAAGACAGCCTAGAGGACCAACGCGGTTAAAAACTGGGGAGAAGCACTCGGATTGCAAGTGCGGTAGCCACCAGGCTTTCAGTACATACACACACACTCCTTGATGAATTTTTTAACATGTACTGAAAATATATATGGCTCAGAAATCTCTTGGCATTGCACTGAAACAGGTCAGAGTGGGAACAAGAAGTTTTTGGAGGGAACATGCACGCAGGCACAAACAAAGGGTTTCAACACCTGACCCAGCTGGGCTCCCCCGGACAACAGAGACAGTCCTGCTCCACCCACAGGCAGGCTACGGGCGAGCAGACAGACCCCTTCTGAGACAGGCATTACAGCAGACCCAACTCATCGTTAAGCCTCATCACATACATCCCCATTTTCTCTCTACTTACAGGCCTGTAAATCTTAAATCAGTGGTTGATATTTTAGGAGAAGTGACCCCTTAATATTTCATGGAGATTTTCTTTGCCTGGCTATCATTCAGTACTACCCAAAACTGGATCTCAAGTGATCGACATGAAATGCAGGGCTCTGGGTCTTTTCCACCTAAAAAAAGTAATTGCAGAAAACTTGAGGAACAGAAAAAAAAAGCCACTTATATAAGCCTATCACTGCCCTAATTCACTTTTTAGTAACAACTTTATTGAGATACAATTCATATAAAACGAATCCACCATTCTGAGGTGCACAACTCAGTGGGCTTTCGTATATTCACAGAGTTGGGCGACCATTGCCACGGTCTCATTCCAGAACATTTCATCACCCCCACGACAAACCCTGATCCACTAGTGCTCACTTCCCATCCCCCTCATCCCAGGCTCCGCAACCACTGACCTGCCTTCTCAATGCATAAGTTGGCCTATGCTGGATATTTCATTTAAATGGAATCATACAATATGTGGCCTTTCGTGTCTGGCTTCTTTTACTTACCACAATGTTTTCATGTAATTCAAATTTTATTCACACTTTGTTAGGTTTCCTTTCCATCTTGACTTTTATACATTTAAAGAATAATCCTTTGGCCCTGGCTGGTGTGGCTCAGTGGACTGAGTGCCAGCCTGTGAAGCAAAGGGTCATCAGTTCGACTCCCAGTCAGGGCACAGGTAGCAGGCCAGGTCCCCAGTAAGGGGCATGCAAGAGGTAACCACACATTGGTGTTTTTTTTTTCTCTCTCTCTCTCTCTCTTCCCCCTCTCTAAAAATAAGTAAATAAAATCTTTTAAAAATATTTTAAAAAGAGAATAATCCTTTGCTCACTTTGTAAAGTCTCACCTGCGTTTTGCTGAACAATGCGTTATTAACCCTTAGCTGGCGCTGTGGGTGCAGGAGCTGAAGGAGGCCTGTACTGCTCTCTAAACGCAAGCCTACCACATTGGTCTAATTTGAACAGAAAGTGTCTGGCAGTTAGAAAAATACTGAAGAGCAGCACACCAGCCCTCAGGATAACCACAGAAAGCACCAGACACAATGTGGCACAGGGACAGTAAAGAATGCAAGGACACCAAGGTAAAGAAGACACAGCTGCCATCCATTGAGCTCTCTCTTTTGCAAATGTTATGAACTAAATAAATGTTATGAACTAAATAACATGTGCCCCAGCCTCCCCACAACCTGACAAATTCCTATGTTGAATGTGACTGTGTTTGAGAGATGAAGTTAAAATGAGCCCTTAGAGTGGGCCGCATCGAAGCTGGCTGGAGTCCTCATAAAAGGACATCTGGACATTACAAAGACTCCAGGACGCGTGTGAATGGAGTGAGACCATGTCAGGGCACAGCATGAAGGTGGCCTTCTGCAAGCCAAGGAGAGGCCCCAAAAGAGAAACCAAACCTGCTGACCCCTGGATCTTGGACTTCCAGCATCCAGAACTGTGCGAAAGGAATTCTGTTGTTTAAGCCACTCAGTGTGTGGTCCTTTTGTTACAGCAGCCCCAGCAAACATGTCATTTCATGTCTCATGATTTAGCTCATAAACACACTTTAAAAAGTAGGGCTATTATCCCCATTTACCATGAGAAAGCTGAGGCTCAAACACGTTAATGGAGCTGGGAGTGAAACTAAAGTTAGTGATTTCAAAACTTTTGTTCTTTCCAGAAAGTACACGTGTTGAAGTTTATTTTTAACTTTTCTATACCATGGGGTGGAGGGAGGTGGGGGTGGCAGACTATTGAAATACACAAAAATTTTTGTGCTAATTTTAAAAAGCCAGTATGTAGTCTTCCCAGAATATACCTTCCAAATTAAAAATTCATTCATTTCAGAAATATTTTCGAGGTAGAAACAAAAATATTTAGTCAAATGCTTTCCATGCGTTATCTACTTTGAGCTAAGGGCTATGTAGTAGTCGGTCATAACTGAGGAAACTGAGGCCTGAGGCATTAACTGCTCGTATCAGAGCACCGCACAGTGTCTGTCCTCCATTCAGCTCTGCAGTCTAACAGCTGCACTCTGAAAGGCCGGCTAAGCCACATTCCGCATTCATGGAGCTCTCGTTGGGCACTCTGGATACCAACATGAACGCGCCCTAGCCCCTACCTTGGAGGGGATGCACAGCCCAACCAAGAAAGGCAACAGCTCTCCAGGGAGCTCCGAGCAAATCAGAAAAGGGGCCCCTTTCTCAGAGAAGCAGCAGCACCAGAGCACCGCCTGCTCAGCAGCCCTGCGGCTCTCCCCACAGTCCACCCCGGAACCCTGGGGAGAACCGGGCTCTCTTCCCTCCAGACGGAAGCCAGCCAGAGCCTGCCAACTCTGGGGAGGGGCTGGGACACAAACCCAGGCCTGTTCACAGTGCATAGTAGGCAAAGCCAGAAAGGGACAGTGCAAAGCAGGGGTCGAAAACCCAGAGGGGCCACATGAGCAGACTGCCCCAAAGACCAAGTGAATGGGGAGCTCAAGCCAGAAAGCCAAAGCAGGTGGAAGCCAAGGGATGTCATGGCCTTGGGGCACTTGCAGAGGACCTGGCTTTAACAGTGTCAGGGATCCTCTACGGGCAGTTCATGCTACTCATTTCTCACATAGGTGCCTTCTACCCCAGACAGTGGCTCTTGCCACCTGCCACTCAGAGTCCCCACACCCGCCTCTTCACAGGGCAAGGTGCTGCTCTAAAGCGGGGAGTGGTAGCTGTCGACTGCCTGCCAGAGGACCCAGCTCCCCAGCAACACCGCTGAGCATCTCACATGGCCGGACAGGGGCTTGGTGCAGGAAACAGCACACAGCGAGGCTTCACCTCTGATGGGAATCTGCCCCAGCCCCCAGGGGCTCCTGAGTGAGATGGGAGCACAAGTACAAAAGCGCCTCTTCCCACAGCTCAGTCTCCAGGATTAACACACACACCTACTCCATCCTGTACCAGGATGACAATATGGAGAAAGTCCCCAGGGTACTCTACAGGACACCCAGGGTGAGGATGACAGTGGCTCTGTGATCAGAGGACATGCCTCGAAAGACTGTGGCATTTGAGCCCGCCGCTGACGGAGAAGCAGATAGCGAGCTACCTGAGCGAGACAAGTAGAGGAGGGCATCCTCATGGTGAAGGCAAGGGCCAGGACACAGGCCTAGAGGCAGGGGTGTGCCCTGGAAGGGCACGGACCAGGTGCCCAGAAGCCGCAAGACCACTCCCCAAAGCATGCACCCTGGGCCACCAGTCCACAGCGGCTCCAGTGGGCCAGGGAAGCTCCGTAACACTGGGTCAGCTGTCAGAGGCTCTCCCACTTCTTCCCCGGTTCGGCCGTTCCACCACTATGAATGTTCTCTATTCTAACAGGGGCACAGGCTAGGGCCCTGGGTAGGCAACAGGATTCAGCTAAAATAACTTGTTTTGGTTTCACAGCATTTATTATTTTTATGTTACTTTGGATTAATGCCAAGTGACACTGCTTTTCAATTTATAATAGTGATAAAAGAACTTTAAAAGTAAATTTGCCCAAGTAAAAAAGATGAGTCGATATAAAGAGAATATCTCCTAAATAACAGCATGGTGGCTCCCGGACGCTTCAAAATCATGAAGGTGGTGCCCCCATCCCACACCAGTGTGGCCCAGGCCACGCTGGTCAGAGGACAAACCAAGTGGATCAAACACCTGCTCCTCAGCTTTCACTTTACCTTCTGGCTTGCCAGGACTGTAGTCTTTGCCATTGGACTATGGCTCCGATTCAACTCTCAGAGCAAGAGCATCTCTAAGCAAGAAAATGACCGATCATTTCAGCCTCTGCACAGGAGCTGATACTCTGATTGGAGCCGGCCCCACCTGTGATACGGGTGGGTTTGCCAGGCTGCTGTGACTATGCACCAGTCCCAGTGCACACTGGGACTCTGTCTTCCTCTCAGTGATGTTTGCCCTTAAAATAGCTGCGGCCACCTGGGGATATTCCCACAAATATGAGGTGATTAAGGAACTCCAGGAATTTCACACGAACACCTACTTCAAGCTGAAATCCAAGAATGAGCCCCAGCGGGAAATGCTAAAAGCCATCCACTATACGCTGAATTGCTATGGCACAGCTAGGGGAGTGAATAATTCATCTCTGCCATCTGCCCCCAGAAGGATATCCTCTCAGGCATCTCACTGAAGCCGTGCTCTGAAGCCATCAAAGAGGTCTTCTACAACCAACTGCACAGCCCTGGCGCAGCGGGCATCAGGACCACCGTGGTGGTGCTACTTGGTGCGGTCCCCAGCAGGATCCTGCGCTGTGCTCTCGCAGGAACCGAGAGATGGTCCCGGGCCGCCTTGCACTCCTGGGCAGGGAAGCTTACTCCTGGAGATTGTTGGTTATTTTCCTGGGGGGTTATTTTTGTGTTATTTTTCTTTTTTGCTACTAACTTAAGTATTCATTCTCCATTTCTAAACAAAAAAGTTTTCTCTGTCTTTTTAATGCTTTATTCAATATTGATAGTTGAGGGACTGGGGGACTTATTTTATATTTTTTGGTTGTTTTTGCTTATTATGTTAATTAGAAATCCTATAATGAAAGGGACTATATTTGCTAGACTCTAGAAAAAAAGATACTGTACGTAAAGAGAATTTTTTGTCTTTAAATAAAAATTTTAAAAGGTCATCTAATTTAATCAGATTGTAACTTGTATTGAAGATAATTTGATATCAATAATAAAGATTATGACAATTTTTAAAAAGATTTTATTTATTTATTGCTAGAGAGAGGAAGGGAGGGAGAAAGAGAGGGAGAGACACATCAATGTGTGGTTGCCTCTCACATGCCCCCCACCGGATACCTCGTCTGAAACCCACGCATGTGCCCTGCCTGGGAATTAAACTGGTGATCCTTTGGTTCGCAGACCAGCACTCAATCCACTGAACCACACCAGCCAGGGCAAATTATGACAATTTTTTAAAAATCAGGAAGGTGGTCTCCAGGGGTGAATGGAAATAGCAGTAATTGGACAACCCAAGCCAGAGTCCAGGTATTCAGGAAAGAGAAGGAGGAGAAACTGCGATCTCTTCTCACAGGCAGCCAATGGGCCCAGGAGGGCCACCAGAGAGCGGCGCTAGTTCATTTTCCCCTCTGCAGGGAGGGTCTTGGGCAGGGCATCTCAGGAATCCATTTGGGTCCAACCTACGAGCAGAAGCAGTGGCTCTAACGTGGGGAAAACCTCGGTCCAAGTCTTGGCTCTGCCACTTTCTCTCTGGGAGGTCTCTGGCATGGGACTCAGCCTCTCTACAAACCAGGGAACATAATACCACTACCTGGGGGTGCTGCCAGGGGAATGAGTGGAAACCCTCAATAAATGGCAGTTCCCTCCTCACCTATTCCCTTTCCAGCTCTCTGACTGGAACGAATCTAAAATCCGGTGTCTTGAGAATGTGCATCAGATTTGGGGGGACCAAATTTTACTCCTCTGTTCTTACCCTAAGTAATGGATATGCAAAACTCCCAATTTCAGTCTATTTCACTGGGTTAGAGGCAAGGAGGGAGATACTGTGGCTTCTCAAGGCTAACGAGTCACCCACTAGCATGCAGGGAGTGTGACTTTGAGCATCAAGGTTCCTACCCTGGGACAGCAACAGAAAGATGTGGTCCCCTCAGAGCTGGCAGGTACACAGGGAAAAGAAATTTCATATGAGGGTCAACTGGGAAATGGTGACCAAAGGGTCCTTAGGAAAAAGCCTTCAACAAGAGAAGAACTGATCCTGGCTAGCTGGTACAGGGCGGGGAGGTTGAGGCTGCAGGAGGAACTGTGCCCCGCAGCTCCGCCAGTGGGCGCTGTCCCTCTGCCTTCCACAGACCGGTGCTCAGGAAGGCAGAGCCTAAGGCAGTGTGTTTGATCAACAAGGCTCGGAGAGACGCTTTTCCATAGGGACATGGACCACCGACAACCAAATGCCTTTTCCCTCTTCAGATGTGCAGAAATGTAAAGACAGCTAGGTACTCTTGGGATCTGCTAGTGAGAGTCTAATGCAGTACCCCCTTCTAGAAATCAATTTGGCAGTCTCTATAAAAGTTTTAAATGCTCCTACAGTCTGACCCAGGTTTTTACTTCTAGGATTCTAAACCACAGTAATGTGTAATTGTACAAACAGCATCGTTTACAAGGAAAAATACACACTGCCTCCCAGGAAGACAGTGGCTATGTAATCGCTGTCCACTCTACGGAACGCTGTGCACAACGAGCTAGATTGAAATGCGCTGCCATGAAAGATCTCTCCGATACACAATGGCATGACGAAAGAGGGTCGAAAACGAAACCTACAGGGGGATCCAGTCACACAAAAGAAACTTCATGGAACAAGGACCACACACTAAGCAGCTGCTGGGCCCACCTCTGGGGAGCCAAGCTTGGGTGGGAAAGCAGGGACTGGCACTTTATACAAAATGCAGTTCCGTATTGCCTGTTTGTTTTTATCCTCACCTGAGGACATGCTTATTGATTTTAGAGAGAGGGGAAGGGAGGGGAAGAGAGAGGAAGAGAAACATAGATGTGAGAGGAACGCCGATCGCTTGCCTCTCACGTGCACCCTGAAAGGGAGCTGAACCTATGACCTTCTGGTGTACCTGACGACACTCTAATGACTGAGCCGCACTGGCTAGGCCTGTATTGTCTAATTTTTTTAAAACAATGTGTACATTTGTTACTTTCACTTTATATACTTCTTCTTGTCTGACTTAAAATAAGAATGGGTATAGCATTGTGGACAAAAAAGGGGCCACATACTAAACCTGACAAGCTCAGGGGAGGCCTGTGAGGTGGGTCTGACCAACTCAGAGACCTCAAATCGTCCAGCTAAAAGCAGTTCCTGGCGGGTAGCCATGTCCTAGTGCAGCATTTTCCCCTAACAGAGGTCGTTCTTCACCTTAACTGAGCCTGTCCTCTTTTTTTTTTTTCCTGCATCTAGGCAAACTTATCCGATAACTCACCTTTAGAGTATCAAAGTAATTTCCTTTTCCCCCACCTGCACCCCTCAAAGCACAACCACTGAACCAGAGCAGAGAGCACAAATCTCCCCACTGTCATCATCATGTTAATGGTTAATTGTTCACTAAATTGTCCGCACCCACCAATGTGAAAGAAGTGTGTGTCTATTCCTTTTATTTTTATCCAATCACAGAGGTTTCCCTGCTTTGCTTTCTCCTGCCTCCCTAATCTATCACCAACAGATTTCATGAAACCCCCTTAGGCCTCCTCCTTTCACTGTAATGTACAAAATAGGGAGCATTACAGCTATTCTCTGGAGCATTTTCTCAACCCCTTGAGGTTTTGTTTCCCAGCAATGGCAACTGTCATCAGTTTGGCTCAAATAAACTCATAAAAATTCTTACAGGTTTGGACATTTCTCACATTGACAGCACACACCCATTCACTGAAAGGTAAATGACCAAACAAAGAGTTGGCACAAAGGACGAAGAGAAGGCAGCCTCTGGGGTAAAGGAACCCTGGAGGGTGAGGATGTGAATGTCTACCCTCTGTGGGAAGGCCCCCTAACGACCCCAAGGTGCTGCATCCTCCTCCGTCACCTACAGCAAGGCTGGGAGAGTGTGTGCACCTTTCTCCAAGGCAGCCTTTGACCACCACAATGGGGCTTCTGGGAGGCCATGCTGGTACCCTACCCTTCACCCACTTCCATCCCACCCCTCGGTGGAGCTCTGAAGCACCTACCATTTCATACCCTTCTCTCTCAGGCTATCCAATGTTTTGAAACTGAAGTCCCCTTGGGACACTTTCTTAAACAGGAATACACATTTGATGAAGTTCAATGACAAACTGTTTCCTCTGACAAAAAGGGGTCACATACTAAACCTGACAAGCTCAAAGGAGGCCTGTGTGGCGGCCTTATTAACTCAGAGACCTAAAGTAACCACAAACAATGGTTTGAAATGAAAACTTAGTAACTAAAAGTAGTTTACAGCAGGTAGTCATGTCCTAGGGTAGAATCTTACCTCACAAAACTCAATCTTTATCTTTTTGCATCTATGACAACATACCTTTGGAATGGCAAAGTCATTTCCTTTTTCCAGACCTGTCAAAGCACAAGCCCCACACCAGAGTGAAGAGCACAGACCCCGACTGTTACTGAGCTCAGGCCGACTGCTAATTGCCCTGCCCCCACCATGTGGAAGGAGTGAGAGAGGTGCGTAGCTACTGAAAGGACAGAGCCGGCGCCGCTGGCGTTTGCGGCACCCGTGGCAGAGCAGGCCTATGACCTTGTTAAACACGACTGCCATTTTACTCTTCTGAACTTATGTCCCCAGGACTGGAAAACTACTAGAAAAGCAAGAACAGAATGTGACTAACTGACCCCCACAGCCACATGCAAAAGATAACATTGGAGCAAACTGCAGCTTACACAAAACCAACCAAAACCTCCGGCGTTGCAACACCCCTAACAGCCCAGGGCCATACAACAGCAAACCCCCACCCTTTATGATCCAATAAAAGCTCAAAACCCCAACCCCCAGGGCAGGCATAATTCTTCACACCTGGCCCCTTTCCTCTCTTGCAAAGTGAATAAAACTTGGCTCTCTGCATTTCACTCTCATTGTGAATTCTTTTATAGCCTGCATCAATGGCCACCCTAACATTTTGGTGGCCTGTACGGGGACATTTTCTATTTCTCCCTCTCCTCCGCCTCCTGAGACTTGCAACTGGGGTGCAGGGGGCAGCAGAAGCTCATCCCTGACTCACCCCCTAACCCTGTCTCCACGAGGTTTGGAGAGAGGATTCTAATCCTTTTCTGTCTCTCCAGACTCTGGGGACAGACTCCTCCTCACCCACCTTCACGGCTAGTGATAGGTAAGTCTCTCTGGATATCGGGATGCTAACATTCACAGAACCAAAGGTGACAGCTTTCTAGTCATTCCCTGGCTGCAAGCCCCAGCATAGGGCCTATCACTTTCTGGGATTCAGCCTGACGGACAGCTCTTGACCGTCTCCTTCTAGTCTCAGTGCTGTCCTAGGATTCAGGGACACCTGACTCTAGGACAGCTCTCTGTGGTCTCAGTCTGATCTTGGAGGTGCGGATGCCAGACTCCTGGGGTCAGATCTATCTAGGCAGGCAGAGTCGGGGATTCCCCTCTCCGACCCTTCCCTCTCTTGGCACCTTTCCGTCCCTGAGCTGTCCTCCTCTTTCTTTCTTGTAGCTCTTGCCACGGGCAATACTCAATCAACCCCACCCAGGGACTCCCCATTCTTAAGGATGTCTCCTTAAGAACTTGAAGGCTCTGGGACTTACCAACCTCAAGCCCCAGCACTTGATTTTCTATTGCAATATGGCCTGGCCCCAGTACAAACTAAGGGATCAGGAGGTCTGGCTCACGAAGGTATCTCCTAACTATCATACTGGCCTCCAACTTGACCTGTACTGTAGCCGCCTTGAGAAACGGCCTGAGGTTCCTTCCATCCAGGCCCTCTTCAGGCTCTCTCGTCATCCTGATCTCCGTGCCTTCTGTCAAACGCTCTTATTCACGCCTACTTCCCTTCCTCCTCCATCTTCCCAAGATTCGGGTGGCCTCCCCCTCTCTGCACCTCCTCCTCCTCCATATCTCCCTTCTACTCCTTCACCCGACTTTTTAACACCCCCTCCATCTCTTCTCCCTATTTCTCCTCAGACCTCTCCCCCTACCCCCTTTAGATTGGGTTTCTCCTGGCCATACCTGTTCCGGCCATCCCTTTCAGGAACCCCCAAGCCTGCGATCCATCTCCCTCTCTGTGAGGCTGCTGGATTGGAAACCATTATTCGGGTCCAGGCTCCCTTTTCAATGTCAGACCTTTCCATATTGAGGTCAGACTCAGCAGTTTTTCGGGAAGCCCAGCTAAGTTTACAAAGGAGTTTGAATATCTCACCCTCTCCCATGACCTCTCCTGGAGAGACATTCACAGTATCTTTTCTACATGTACCAATTCAGGAGAGAGAGACTGTATTTGGGCCAAGTGATGGGAGATGAGGATGACTGAAATCAGAGGCAGCCTAATACTTATGCCCCCCGCACCATGGCCGGCCCTGACTAGGACCCCAACTGGGACTACCAAGCTCATTCCCCTGACCGCTGTAAATGAGATCACATGTTCTCCTGCCTCACAGAGGGAATCAAGGGGGCCACTATTAAGCCTGTTAACTATGACATGGTTAAGGAAGTCACCCAAGGGCCAGACAAGAACCTTGCTCTTTTCTTGTCTAAGCTCTTAAAGGCTTATCGCCTCTACACTAACCTAGGCGCTGATTCTAGGGAAGGCCAGTCTATTCTAGTGATGCACTTCCTCTCCCAGTCAGCCCTGGGTACTCAGCACCAACTCCAGAAGCTAGAAAAGGGCCCTCAGACCCCTCAATGAGTTAGTCTCTCTGACTTTCAAAGTCTGTAACAATTGTGATGAGCACCAACGAGAGGAGAAAAAAGAGCAGGATCCATGACAATCTCGGGAGCAATAAGAGGTTTTCCAAACAGTGGCCTCAGCAATTGAGGGGGCTCTTCAGGGGTGGACTTGCCCGAGGTCCCCAACAAAACAGCAAGGACAGCCATCAGTGGCACCGAGGCCCCAAACCTGCTTCAACTGCGAAAAGGGTCACTGGAGCAAAGAGTGCCCTAAGAAAAAGCAGCAGCCACCAGGACTGCACCCACGATGCAGAAAGACAGGGCAC
Organism: Desmodus rotundus; assembly: GCF_022682495.2. NCBI lineage: Eukaryota > Metazoa > Chordata > Mammalia > Chiroptera > Phyllostomidae > Desmodus > Desmodus rotundus. Next base: position 62,228,567 of record NC_071395.1, read on the forward strand.
TGGAGGAAGGAGTGCCCTCTCCTCAAGGGGGAAGATTGAACTCTCCTCCCCAAACCGTCAGGGTCTCCCTCCATACCCTCGCCTCGGGCCTCCTTGGCCTCCCCCAGACATGGATGAAGACGTCAGCCCTGGCATCGGACCAGGCTCCACTTCGCACCATCAAATTGGCCTACCTCTGGTAACTCACCCTGTTGCAGGTAAGCTAATCGATTTCTTAATCCATACTGGAGCAACTTACTCTGCTCTCCCCAAGTTTTTGGGTCCTTTGTCTCCCTCTCCTGTTTCCATGGTAGGGGTGGAGGGAAGGCCCCAGGCCACCCGACTAACTCCCAGCCTCCTCCTCACTCTGGGAGATCAGGTCTTTGCTCACTTCTTTTTAGTCATTCCTGATTGCCCCACCCCTCTCCTACAAAGGGACTTCATGATGTAGCTAGGCACTCAGATACTCCTGCACCCTCAGGCCTCTTCCCTACGACTGTTGGTGACTGCTTCAACCCCAACTTCCCTCCCAGACTTCACTCCCCTTGAGGTTGTAAATAGGGTCCCACCGGACGTCTGGAACAGTGACATTCCTGGAAAGGCACATCACATGCAGCCCATCAGTATCTGCATGAAAGATCCCACACGTTTTCCTTGCCAATTAAACTAGAGGCCCTCAAGGGCTTCAAACTCCTCTTTACCAAATTTCTCAAATCGAGCTTAACTAAGACCCACCACCTCTCCTCACAACACTCCCGTTCTCCCTGTCAGGAAACCAGATGGCTCCCATCAACTAGTACAGGACCTTGGAATCATCAATGAGGCAGTCATCCCCTTCCATCCAGTTGCTCCTAACCCCTACACCTCACTTAGCACCATCCCTGCCAATACACAGGGCCCCTTTCAAGGAATTCTCGCCACTCCCATGGCAGCAAAGCTCTCAGGACTTCCACCATGGGTACATCTTTCCTGACTCAAACCCACTGACCCACAGAAGAACTCTCCATAGGAGGAACTGCCTGAGGACCCCACTCTTCCCTCCTATGCCTGCCGGCCAATTTCAGATACCAAGCTTGGACTCACCACAGTCCAGCCAATGGACACATGAGCCCCAGAAAGTATCTGACATGCTCTGGTACTACTGAGTAATCCCCTTCTTTTATAACTCTGTGCCAGACCTAGTAAGAGAGCTCCTCTGTCCTTGCTGAGAACCCTAGTTTCACTCCTTGTAATCTTTTCTCCCTCACGATACATTCCCTTCCAATGCCCTTACCTACCTACAGTCCACGGGGACCTTAATTTTCTAAACAATAAAGGCTACTCAGCCCTACAAGAACTGTTGGATCTGGGCCAACACCTCTCCCAGAGGGGCACTAGTAGCAATTCCTATCGTTCCTTCAGAATGGAGCCAATTAGATGGGTACCTGGTACCCACCTATTTCAACAGACCCAGATGGGCCATTAATGAAAGGGTCAAGCCCACAGAGGACCACATACCTGTCAATCACCCACAACAATAGGCCCATCACAATCTCCGAGGACCAATATTCTCCTCCATAGATCTCTTTAGCCAAGTGCCCCTCTGCCTAATAGCTGAAACCAGACTGGGATCATCAGTCAGATCCTTTTCTTTCTTTTTTTTTTTTTGATATATTTATTAATTATGGTATTACAGTTGTCCCATTTCTGCCCCTTCCCTCAACTCCATCCTGCCCACCCCTTCCCTCCCACATTCCCCCCCTATAATTCATGTCCATGGGTCATACTTATAAGTTCTTTGGCTTCTACATTTCCTACACTATTCTTACCCTCCCCTTGTCTATTTTCCACCTATCATCTATGCTATTTATTCTCTGTATCTTTCCCCCCTCTCCCCCTCCCAATCCCCTATTGATAACCCTCCATGTGATCTCCATTTCTGTGGTTCTGTTTCTGTTCTAGTTGTTTGCTTAGTTTTCTTTTGTTTTGGTTTTAGGTGTGGTTGTTAATAACTGTGGGTTTGCTGTCATTTTTACTGTTCATATTTTTTATCTTCTTTTTCTTAGATAAGTCCCTTTAACATTTCATATAATAATGGCTTGGCGATGATGAACTCCTTTAATTTGACCTTATCTGAGAAGCACTTTATCTGCCCTTCCATTCTAAATGATAGCTTTGCTGGATAGAGTAATCTTGGATGTAGGCCCTTGCCTTTCATGACTTGGAATACTTCTTGCCAGCCCCTTCTTGCCTGTAAGGTCTCTTTTGAGAAATCAGCAGGCAGTCTTATGGGAAGTCCTTTGTAGGTAACTGTCTCCTTTTCTCTTGCTGCTTCTAAGATTCTCTCCGTCTGTTTCATCTTGGGTAACGTAATTATGATGTGCCTTGGTGTGTTCCTCCTTGGGTCCAGCTTCTTTGGGACTCTCAGAGCTTCCTGGACTTCCCGGAAGTCTATTTCCTTGGCCAGATTAGGGAAGTTCTCCTTCATTATTTGTTCAAATAAGTTTTCAATTTTCTGTTCTTCCTCTTCTCCTTCTGGCACCCCTATAATTCGGATGTTGGAACGTTTCAAGATGTACTGGAGGTTCCTAAGCCTCTCCTCCTTTTTCCGAATTCTTGTTTCTTCATTCTTTTCTGGTTAGATGTTTCTTTCTTCCTTCTGGTCCAAACCATTGATTTGAGTCCCTGTTTCCTTCGCATCACTATTGGTTCCCTGTACATTTTCCTTTGTTTCTCTTGGCATAGCCTTCATTTTTTCATCTAGTTTTCGAACAAATTCAACCAATTTTGTGAGCGTCTTAATAACCAGTGTTTTGAACTGTGCATCCAATAGGTTGGCTATCTCTTCCTCGCTTAGTTGTATTTTTTCTGGAGCTTTGAAGTGATCTGTCATTTGGGCCTTTTTTTTTTTTTTTTGTCTTGGCGTGTCTGTTACTTAAAGGGGCGGAGCCTTAGGTGTTCACCCGGGGCGGGGTATCGCTGGTCGCTGCGCTGTGACACTGTATGTGGGGGAGGGGCCGAGAGGGAGCAATGGCGCCCACTCCACTCTCTGCTGGACTCTAGTCACTCCCTCCACTAACCACAATCAAATTGGGCCCCTCTGGTGCTGGTTCCCGAGTGGGCGGGCTTATGCACACTCTAGGCCCCTGTGGGTCTCTCCAACAACTTCTCCTGTGAGGCTGGGTGTCTCTCCTGCTGCGGCCCCATCCCCCACCGGCATTTTCAATCAGAGGTTTGAGGCTTTATCCCCCCCCCCCCCCCCCCCCCCCCCCCCCGCACTGGAGCCCTGGGCTGTGTGGTCTGCTTCACTCCTCACCGTTCGTCCTGGTTTATCTGCGCGAATGTGGGGCCACAGGGTCTGCTAGTGGTCAGACTGCCTGCCCTGTTGGTCCCACACTCCTCCAGTCTCGGTCCCGCCATGGCAACGTGAGTCCTCTCTGCCCCGGCTGCCTGTCTCTGCCCCTCCTACCAGTCTGGATGTATGTTTCTTTTTTATCTCCTTGGTGTCGGACTTCCTTGTCGTTCGATTTTCTGTCAGTTCTGGTTGTGCGAGGAGGCGCAGTGTGTCTACCTACGCCACCATCTTGGCTCTCTAGTCAGATCCTTTTCCAGCGGACCTAAGAGGTGCCATCACTCCTTTAACCTATCCCTTTCTTGGAAGTTCTATAAAAAGGGGGCCTCAGAAGGATTTGACTGTGGGATTTGAAGGCCAATATCTGGTCCTGGTTTCCTGGCTAACTCCCTTCCTAGGACTTATAGCAGCCTTTTTCTTTATTCTCACTTTTGGGCCATGTCTCCTCAAATATTTCATATCCTTCATTCAGTGGAGCATCCAGGCTCTGGGAGATTCTGTCCACAGCCTCTGGTCATAGCTTTCACTGTTTTGGCTGTCCCTTTTCCCCTTGATGACCCATGCCCAAACCCTCAGGTAGGGACAACTCTACATCTAACCAGCGGGAAGTAGCCATAAGAAGACCTTTGCCCATGCTACCCAGAACCAGGTCCAATCATTAAGAATAAAATAATCTTAAAACCAGAGAAATGAAAGGACAAAGCTGGCACCACTTGCTATTGTGGTGCCATTTGCTGAACAGTTCTGTGACCTTGTTAACACGACTGCCATTTTGCTCTTCTGAACTTATGTTGCAGGACTGGAAACTACTGGAAAGCAAGAACAGAACGTGACTAACTGACCCCATAGCTGCTCCAAAGATAACATGGAGCAAACTGCAGCTTACACAAAGCCAACCAAAACCTCCTGTGTTGCACCACCCCTAACAGCCCAGTGTCCATGCAAGAGCAACTCCCCTCCACCCTTTATAGTCCAATAAAAGCTCAAAACCCCCAACCCTCAGGGCCGGTGTAATTCTCCATGCCTGGCCCCTTTTCCTCTCTTGGAAAATGAATAACACTTTGCTCTCTGCATTTTCCTCTCTGTGAATTCTTTCACAGCCTGCATCAATGGCCACACTAACATCTATCATTTTGCTTTTTATCCAAGCCCAGAGGTCTCCCCGCTTTGCTTCCTCCTGCCTCCCTAATCTATCACCAATGGATTTCATGTAACCCAGTTACATCTTCTCTTTTGATTGTAATGTATAAAATAATGTGCAAACTGATATTTCCAGAGCATTTTTTTTCAATCAGTTAAGGTTTTGATTCCCAGCAACTGTCATTAGTTTGGTTCAAGTAAACTCACAAAAATTCTCTATAGGTTTGGAGATTTCTTATGACTCTTTCTGGCTAGCTCCTCCTCATCCTTCACACCAGGTCCAGGAACCTTATTTCAGCTTTCCTCTGAGCCCCAACGGTGCCCTCACAGGATGTGCCCAAAGGGCACTGAAGTTATGTGCTCACCTGCCTCTCAGTGGAAACCCCTTGAGGGCTCTATCTTACACCCCCCCAGCACCAAGAAGGGCAGGCTCTCAGAAAGCCTGGGGGTCTGTCCCACCTCTCCCCCTCCCTCACACTTGCGCTGCAACATGCCTATTGCACCCAGGGCAGTGAGCTGGCCCTAAGACAGGAGATTTCTCCTCCAGAAGGAAACCTCTTCACTAAGGGCCCAGGTAATGCTATCAGTCCAGCTGAGGGCTATAATTTCCGCTCTGTCACTTAGGCACAAGTGACTCCTCAAGTCTGTCTGTTCTATCACTTCCACCTTCCCTCCCAAGAAAGAAATGTTATATAACAACCATACAGCATCATCAAGTAAATATGAAATGCTGAAAAATGAACATATTCCCCACGAGGATGATCTGCCTTCCTGTACATACACATCCTTCACTTAGTTTCTGAACAGTCCTGAGTCTATATGGGTGCTTAGTAACATGCTCCCTAAAGGCATGCAACCACCTCAAACCCATTAGAGTGGCTACAATCTGAGCAGTGTCGGCGAAGGTGTGGGGAAATCAGGACCCTGTGAGCTGTTGGTGGGAACGTACAGTGGTGCAGACACTGTGGAAAACAGCATGGAGCAAGAGAGAAGGAGTCCGATGGAGGGGAAAGAATGATGAGCACACAGGCAAAGAGGAAGTGGGAATGGAAGAGTGTGTGCAGTCTTCTACTGAAGAGTAGACAGGAAGAAGCCCACTCAGTGAGGGCTTAAACACCAGGCTACATTTGTAACTCATTCTGACGGAGATGAAGAGTTCTGGGATATTTATCTGAAATTTTGAGTGGCCACAGTATTAGAAAAGGAGGGAGAGTGGAAGGAAAAAGACCAGCTGAATGACACCTGCAATGGCCCAGGCAGGACCAGAGCTAGACTGAGTTAGAAGAAACAAAGGCTAACAACATAATGAAGAAAAACAAACAAAACCCCTCCCAGTGGCACTAAGCTCCACAGCCAAGAGAGGCCAGAAAACATCCATGTGGCTCCTCTATCATCTGTTCAGCCCGTTCCAGGCCTGCTTCCTTTTGCTGTTGCTCCCTGGAGCAATCTGCCTTCATGCTCAAAAGCATTTATGAAATTAAAATGAGTGTATGTCGTGGGCACCACGTGCCATTCATTACACGTGACATTTTCTGGTGTCAGAGTTCTCTTTCATCTGCTGGTGGACCCAATCTGTCCAGCTGACAAGTGAGAAGACTGTGACAGCAACAATTATAGAAACAAAGCTGACCTGGTCTCTGGAAATGAAATGAAGCTGTGCTCTGTAATACCCAGCAGACAGCACGGTGGCTGCTGGCAGAGGGCCCTTCCTTCTCAAGCCACTGCAGATCTGGGGAGCCAGTAGGACCGCAAACTTTCAAGAGGCAGATGGAGAAAATAATATATACGATTTCTCAGGACCAAAGGAAAAAAGCAAACACTTCTCAAAATACTACTGGGACTCAATACAAAAGAGCATTTACTGTATGACTCCATAGTCAGGAACTTCTAGAACAGGCAAAACTGACTGGTGATAGAGTTAGAATCAGTGGTTACGTTAGCAGGGGTGTGTTATAGGGGAAGACTGACTGACCGGAAGGAGCATGAGGGAACTTTCTGGAGTGATGGTGGAAGTATGTATCTTGATGGGGTGTAGGTTACAACTGTGGATGCATTTGTCAAAACTGTAACAATTAAGATTTTTCCATTTCATTAATTATAATTCAAAAGTAAATGACACCTCAATGAAAGATATTAAAATATATGCATACACACACACACACACACACTGGATTCAAAAGAAAGCAGATTCTCCTATGGAGACTAAGGGCCTTAAGAAAAACTGAAAGCTACTTTAATCCAGGACTTAAGCTCTAACTGTGGAAATGAACTTGGAGACGCTGCTGTTCAACCTGTGTTCTTCGAATGAGCAAACGGGTAGGATGTGAACTACCGAAAGTCATATGGCAAATCAGCAACAGAGCAGTAACCAACCCCAGACCTCCCGAGTCCTAGTCTGGAATTAGTTTCCCTGTCCCGGATCAGTGCCAGAAAAAGCAGATAAAACAGAAGACCAAAGGTTATTTTATGAACTAATTTCATTTCAATCATCAAACCTGGAGCTAAATAGTCACCCCCACCAAGCCAGATCTAAATCAGAAGATTAACTTTCAAACAAAAAAAAGTATTTACCTTCATGAGTGTAAGTCAAGAACTGCCCCTCCATGAACGGCAGATTTACTCCTTTGCTTAGCCTCCCTGCCCATATACAAGCATCCAAATCACTGGCAAGGGCCTTGAGATAATTAGAAAAACATGGGAGTCACAAACTGTGTTCTTTCTCCGGTTTTAACACTGACTCCCTGTGGGCCTTTGGTAAGTCACCTACTGTTGTTACCAGGAAGGGGGCCTGGCCCTTAGCTGGTCTGCCTAGGGCCAGCCTACAGTGTGTGGGCTCTTGACTTCGTGCAGGAACGATTTCACAATATCAGTCCAGGTGATTTTGAGACGTTTATTAAAGCTGTGGATAGTGAAACAAGGAAAGGCCTTGGACGGAAGATGCAACAGGAGGGCCTAGGCAGGGCTGCCTTACTCCCTAGAACCGTCATAGGAAAGAAATCAGCTCACTGGGAAGTGAGAGAAAAGAGGCCTTGGAGACAAGATCAGGGTAAGTCTGGGATGAGCTGCCACTGCCCAGTGCTCCCTGGTTGCAAGTCTCATGAGGTTCCTTATAGTTCAGGGGGTGCACGCCAGTGGGGGAAGGGAAAGGCACAAGCGTGCTCCTGCGATGGAGAGCGAGCACTGAGTCCTTCCTCTTAAGGGTTTTTAATTTTTTTTTCCAATCCTCACCAGAGGACATATTTTTATTGATTTGAGAGAGAGAGAGAAACATCAATCAGTTGCCTCCCATATGTGCCCTGACCAGGGATCAAACTGGCAACCTTTTGGTGTATGGGACCATGCACCAACCCGGCCGGACCATCTTGAGGGTTTTTAAAGGCTGGGACTTCGGGGGAGGATAGCAATAGAACATTCATCTGCTTCATGCTGCTGTGCCCCATGAGATTTATTCCCCTGACTCCGTCCATCCTTCGGTGTGGCTGGCACCAATGGCACTAACCGGATTTCTGCGATCCATCTCCCTGAGTAGGTGATTTGAACTATTTACCCTCTGGTTGGGGAGGAGAAGTGTAAACCGTTCGCCCTTAAGTGTCCTTGGTTAGGGAAGATAGGATTTTGAGATTTGTTAGATGGCCGTTTAACTGTCCCTCTCAGTTTCCCTGGTCTACTTGTCCTGGCTGGCTGGCCTGTCTCACTGTGATATAATAAAAAGTAAGTATTTTATCTTGGTCATGGATTCGTGGCACACAACCCTACAAACCCTTGGAATCTCCACAGTGATGAGTACCTTTGCCTGAGAATGAGGTAACTGGGGATGGGGGTGGTGGTTCAATGCTTCTGGATGGGGTCTGGTTGCCAGAAAGACCAAGGCCCAAGGGGGTGGGGAACTTTCAGCCCACCCCCACATCTCCAACCTCCAGGAGGAGAAGGGATGGAGACTGAGTGAGTCACCAATGGGCAATGACTTAATCCATCATGCCTACGTAATGGGGCTCAGAGAGCTTCCCAGTTAGTGAACACGATGAGGTGCCAGAGGCACCAAAGCTCTTTGCCCCTTCCCCTCATATCTTGTCCCATTCATCTTTTCCACTTAGCTGTTCCTGATTTTTATCCTTTACAATAAACCAGTAAATGTAAGTAAAGTGTTTTCCTTTGTTTCATGAGCCATTGTAGCAAACTGTCAAACTGGGGAAAGGGTCATGGGAATCCCCAATTTATAGCTAGTTGGTCAGAAGTACAGGTGGAAACCTGAGACTTGCTACTGGTGTCTGAACTGGGAGCAGTCCTGTGGCTCTGAGCTCTTCACTTGTGTGTGTGTGTGTGTGTGTGTGTGTGTGTGTGTGTGTGTGTGTACGGCGGCGGGGGGGGGGGGGGCTGGGGCAGGAATAACTTGAGGTAGTTAGGAAAAAACTGAATTCCAGAATACCCAGTTGGTATTAGAAAAAAAACCACACGTTTGGTGTCAGAAGTATTGTTAGGGTAAACACAGCACAGACCTGTACCCTCTCAGGGCCTCAGTTTTCTCAATGTAAAATGAGGGGGCTAGATCAAATGCTGCTAATGTAACGGGGTGCAGAGTGCAGGTCCCCTGAGAACAGCAGAGCATATGCCCACACACCTTTGGTTGGGGGAAGGGAAGGGGAGGTGGATGATACAGTGGTTAAGATACTTCACATAACAATGGCAAGTTAATGGCTATGCCTTTCTTGAATGGAAAGGGCTGTTTCCTAAGGCAAAAGGTATACATGACTCTGAGAGAGTACAGTGGCTCAAGACAGAGCCAGGGGAGGTGGCTGTTCACCTCGGAAGTCCTGGGAACTCTTGCCCTGACTAAAGATGGCAGCCAAAACAAGGTAAAAAAGATACAGAGAACTGGCAAAAGTGGCACATCATAGGATGGACCAGATATGAGGTCACATAGGAAATTCTGGGCCAAGCACTTAAATAAGAGCAAGCTGAAAAAGAAGGGGCCCAGTCCGCCATGAGGTCTGGTGTGTGAGAAGAGAGCTGACAGAGCGGCAGGGAGCTGCCTAACCAAGCACAGATTCATGGAAGATGCTTGGAGCTGAACTGTGACCAGGGATGCTGACTTGCAGACTTCTGCTTCTCTGAAGGAAAAATGGAGAAACTACTTTCTTGGGACTGTGCCTCCCTGGACTCCAACATGATCCTGTGTAACATGGCACATGTTTCCTTCAACCACTACATGGAGGCTGAGGACAACGTACCCTAGATCCTGAAGGAGAGAGCTGCTGCGAGGGGATGGCGACTCTTAAACCCACAAGTGCACCTTCCAGAGAGGATAGAGATCTGTTTGCACAGCTGACTTAAGAACAGATAAGGACATGAGGAATTCCTGGGGCATGGTTTTGGCTTATGGCCTTTTGGGGAGCAAGGGAAGGGCTGGCTCTCATGGGAGAGCAGGGCTCTGGGCAGGAGTGCTCCCAGCACCCTCCCCCCTCCCCCGGAGGTTGGAATCTTACAAATCACAGGTGGCAGACCCAAGGCCCTCCACCTTGTTTTATACAGCCTGGAACCTTGTTTCTACCTGGAGGCAAGGAGGGCCAAGCTAACTAGGAGCCAAGCTCCTTGCCCCTAGTTAAGGAGTATTTACATTTATACAGTCCTAATATTACATTAGGCCCTTTGAAGGCAACCGTGAGGCTGATGTGGCCCCCAGTGAAAATGAGTTTGACACCCCTGTTGTAAATAAAAACCTGTTTCCTTCAACACTAATGTATCATGTATCAAGGCACCACATGGCCGAGCCCTGGTTTGCTCAGTTACACTAAGGCCCCAGCTAGAATTTGCTGATTCTTTGAATTGCTGGTTTAAAAATTTCCAGAGTTAATATGAGGAATTCTTATTCTCTGGAAGCCACTAACAAATTCTGGTTTCATTCACCAAGCAACATCATTTCTCAGGCCTCATTTCCTATTTTGACTAATGATATGCTAGGCTTTGTGTGATTTCTCCTTTGAGGAGTCGCAAAAATTCAACAGTGTCCAATTAACAGGCCCTGTCCCTGTCCCCAGCTCTCAAAGACTTGTAGCCCAATTCTCTGAGATGGAAGAATCAGTCTCTCTCCATTACACTCAATTTTAAACCAAAACCCAAAACAGAATTTTTGACATGCCTCCCAGACTATAAGGCTTGTGCTTCACTAATGATTAAAACAGCAGCTGGGAGGTAATGTCTTAAAAGCAAGTTGCTCAGTTGGACAACTTAGCATCTGTTTAAATCCCTTTTTTTCTTTTTCTGACACTGTAGTTCCAAAGCAAATCCAAAGAAAAATTAAAAGGCATAGGTCTTCTATTACCAAGAAGAGCTTCAAGGATGTGTGAGAAACCAAAGCCTTTAACCAAAGTCTCAGAAAACAGGCTGAGATGCTGAGGACTCTTGTGCACTGAATTACAGCAGGAGGACGGAAACCGGGTGAATAATGGGTAACACAAAGGCAGATCTGAATTGGAGGCAACTATGGCCAGATTTTTAGCCAAGAAGTTCATCCAGGTATTTATCCACTTAGTTCCACAAATAAATTACTGAGCTATCCAGTTCAGTGGTTAAGAGTACCAGCTCTGCAATTCAAGTCCCTGCTCTGCCACGTACAGAACCTGGGGAAGGTACTGAACCTCTAAGCTTCAGTTTCCACTCTAGAAATCTGAATGATAGTACCTGCATCATAAGAGTGTTGTGAGAATTAAAGGATATTTAGCCCAGTGCCTGGTGAGGAGTAATGCTGACTAGGACCATTAGCATCATCACTCTCGTCTTTAAGGCACGTCATAGGCCCTACTGAAAAATAAGGGCATGACGTTAAAGGCACAGGAAACAAGCAAGACAGGCACACTGGACTTCATCAAAATTAAAAACTTTTGTACATCAAAGGACCCGATGAACAGAGTAAAAAGGTAATTCACAGAAAGGGAGAAAATATTTGCAAATCACATATCCAATAAGGGATTAAGATCCAGAATATAGAGAGAACTCCTAAAAATCAACAGCAAAAACAACCTCATTTAAAATTGGGCAATCAAACAAACAAACAAACAAACAAAAAGAAAACAACAACAAAAAAAAGAAAAGAAAAAAAATGGGCAAAGGACTTAAACAGACATTTCTCCAAAATGTACAAATGGCCAATGAACACGTGAAAAGATGCTCAATATCACTAATGATTAGGAAAATGGCAAGGATGTGAAGAAACTGGGACCCTGTGCACTGTTGGTGGGAATGTAAAATAGTACCATCACTGTGGAAAATAGTATGGTGGCTCTCCCTCAAGATATTACAAACAGAATTACCATATGGTTCAGTAACTCCACCCCTAGGTCACAAATGGGTATTTGTTCACCGTGTTCATAGCAGCATTATTCACAATAGCCAAAAGGTAGAAGCAACCCACGTGTGGAAAGGTGAATGAGTGGATAAAGAAAATGTGGCGTATCCACACAATGGGATGTAATTGAGGCTTAGAAAGGACAATCTGACACCTGCTCCAACGTGGGTGAATCTGGCAGATGATGTGCCAAGTGAAATACACCAGTGACAAAAGGACAAATACTATACAGCACTATATGACATCGTTATAGCAGTCAAACTCGCAGAGACAGAAAACAGAACGGTCGTTGCAGGGGCTGGGGTAGGGGAACAAGGAACTAGTGTTTAACAGGTACAGAGTTTCAGTTTTGCAAGATGAAAAAATTTCTGGAGGTGGATGGTAGTGATGGCTGCATAATAATGTGAATGTAGTCGATGTCATGCAACAGAAAAATGGTCAGAACGATAAATTTTGTATTATGTATATTTTACCACGATTGTTTAAAAGTAAATAAATAAATAACTACAAATGAAAGCAGGTGCCCTTGTGGAACACGTAGTCTAATCAGGGGTGTCCAACCTGCAGCCCACAGGCTGCATGCGGCTCAGGATGGCTGTGAATGAGGCCCGACACAAAATCATAAACTTACTTAAAATATTATGAGATTTTGTTTGAGATTACATGTCACAATGTGTTTAATGTGTGGCCCAAAACAACTTTTCTTTTTCCAGTGTGGCCCAGAGATGTCAAAAGGTTGGACACCCCTGCAAAAATGATGCATGGAAAGAATGTAACATAGAAACATATTTTGGTTTTACATATGCTATCTCACTGATCATCTTAGCCCTTTAAGATGCGACAAAACAAGTATTCTCGCACTCATGTTAGAGTAGGTACCTAGATATTAGTAAAAGATAAGGGAGCAAAACTGGCTAAGCTTAATTAAGTTGGAAGCTATAGCTTCACATACTCCAGGGGATAGTAGCATTGCCCTGCCAAGGGTATTAACACCCTTCCATCCGCCCCCCACCCCTGCCCCCCGTAGGGAGGAAGGACTGGCTTTCCAATCTCCCTACGATTCAATCAGTCCACTCCCCTGGACTATGACGGGGAGAAGGTGGTAAATTCCTCAGCTGGGCACATGCGAAGCAGAAGCCAAGGTGGCACAAGGGGAGGTCCTTCTTCTTTCAGGCATGTGCAGTAGGAACCAAGATGGTGACAAAGAAAGGAGGTATCTAATCTAGGGAAAGACTGCCTGGTCAGGGGGAGGGCCCAGCACAAGCCCAGGAAGGACTGGGAAAGAGACTGGTCAGTTTGAAACCTCAAGGTAATACAATCAAAGCCTAACAAGGGCCTCTTAGTAACACACGTCACCTGTTCCTTCCTGTGTCCTCTCTCTCTGTGGCAGCTATGTGGGCCTAGCAGCCACGCAGGTCGAAACACACGTTCCAAGTGCAGGTCTGGATAGAGCAGCATAGCACTGGCCAAAGCACAGCTGGGAACAGAGACTGAGGTAGCCAGATGGGGACAGAGACTGAATGGGACTAAGCTTTGGCATGGACTGAACCAAGGACACAGAATTCTGGGCCCTGGCCCTTCTGGGTTTGATAAGACAAGGCTGGACTTCTTCCACAGCAGGATGGGCAGAGCTTCGCTACAGGCACCTGGTGACGGTCCTTGGTTTTTACTTCAATAAATCTTACCGCTACACCTCATCCTCCCATGTGTGCGTCCCTGGGAATACTTTTCTTGTGAACACGGAGTATTAAAACAGTTCATGGACTCATGCAAGGCAGTCACACACAGGCAGAAAAAAGACTGACCTCAATCCAAAATAAAAAGTGCCAAATGTTGGAAGAGAACGAAGAGAGGGCAATGGGCATCTACACTGCTCTGGAATTCATTGATGGAATTACACCACCTTCATGGACCTCCCTGTGCAATCAGTTAGGGTCCCTTCTTGTCTACATGGAAACTCCCCTCCCTGGGTGTGGACCCTGGCTCAGGCTACATGAGCCACCTTGGACAATTTCTTAACTCCTCTAAGCCTCCATTTCTTCATCTGTAAAATGGAGATCATACCACTGACTTAACGGAATTTTCAGACAAAAGAATTTAAATTAAATATGTGTAAAGCACTTACAGTAAATAATAGCTAATATTTTTAGCTTTGAAAGATGCTAAAAAATAAAAATGATAGACAGGAACTTTGGAGTGAATAACTTTGCAGAGTATACTCTATCACATACAGTGAGGGTGACAAAGAAACAGAAGTATGAATCCAGCCCAGGAGCCTCCAGTCTTAATCTGAAGACAAGGCCACGAGCACACGACAAGACACAAGATAAACAACAGGAAGCAGCACAGGCAGGAGAAATGACACCAACAAGTCTGAGTATATTAGTTGAGTGCAGGACGCTGTGCTAGGGACTTTACACACATTCTCTCATTTCGTTTTCACAAAAACCTGGAGGGTAAGTAAGGTTCTATTTTATAAATGAGAGAAAAGCCAAATGAATGATATGGAATAAATGCTGTGAGTTCAGAGCAGAAATTCAGCGCCACGAGCAGGATGGTCTGAGCAGGCTGACTGGAGGGGCCAGTGAGTGCTGCCGGCCACCAGGCTTGAAGCCCAGGTGAGGATCAAAGACATTCTTCTCGGGCAGAAGGACAGAAGGCGGTACTAAAGCAGGCACCCCGTCAAGCCTGGTTTCTAAAAGGCCCCCCTTCTAACCACAGAACGCTGGGTCAGCAAAAACGCCTGCACGTTCTATCTCTTCAGACCGCTAGGTTAGCCCGAAACATCTGCTAGGGCAACAGCGACATCCCTTCACTGATGCTCCTCAGGGCACTGTATTTATACCCACTTCCTTATCTTGTATCTCCTCCCAGAACAAGAACAAAAACAAAAACAAAAACCAGGCAGACCACACAGAATGCCTATCCAATGTTACATCTCCAAAGTATGAGAAAATGAAAAATTAAATACACAGGTGTTCCACTTCTTATATAAAATGAGAATCTCAGTGAGGCTATTTAAAAAGGACATTATGATTTTTTTCTCCATTGCATTTTTGTATATTTTTCAAATCTGCTACATGGGTTTATATTGTTGGGTTTTTTTTTTTAAGATTTTACTTCTTTTTAGAGAGAAGAGAAGAGAGGGAGAAAGAGTGAGAGAGAAGTGCCCGACCTACAACCCAGGCATGTGCCCTGACTGGAATCGAACCAGCAACCTTTAGCTTTGTGGGACAACACCCAGCCAACTAAGCCACACCAGTCAGGGCCTATACATTGGTTGTTCAAAAGCACAATTCTATGAGAATTTTTAACACCCCAAAAGAGCCTACTCTAAGGGATGACACCCCTTCACTCAGTAAAGCCTCGTGCATGGCTCAGCTCCTATTCTTGTACAGGGAAAGCAGGGCAGGACCAGGAGCAGGCCACTCTCACCACGTGACCTTCCATGTCAGGGGGCTTTATCACCTGTCTAGCTCTCCCGCTCCAGACTTCTTCCCATGCTCCATCAGCCTGCGCACCTGCGCTGAGTCTCTGCTGTGCCTCTTCCTCACAGGATGATGGCTCCAGGCGTCAGAGGGACTGGCACTGCCCGCTACCAACCGCCTTATAGGACCCCTGTTCTGCACAGATGGGGGCTTGGGTGGTAAGAAAGAAGAATGACCTTTCGGTGACTGTCAAGGAGAAATCTCCCTGCTGCTATAATGACATTCATGCTATTACCCTCCCTAGAAATCTTCCAGGGCTCTCAGGTGCCACCAGTGAAAGGGGTCCTCCTCCTTTGGCTTTGCCCAGCCTCCACAATCAGGCTTTACCCTGCCTTCCAGCTGCCTCTTCCGGGACACTCCCCTTGCTGAGAAACAGAACCAGTTCCATTACCCACACCTGCCCCTAACATCCAACCTTTGAGCAGGCTGCTGTCTCTGCAGAAAGAGCCCTTCAAGCATCCTTTTCTATTTCTGTATGAATCAAACCCTGTTCAGCAGCCACCACCTCCGGCGTCCTTCCAAGTTCTTCCTTCCCTCTTCCCAGGCTCTTCCTCATCCCCTCCCACCATGAAAATGCTGGCAGTTTTTCTGGTGGTTGGAACAGAATGTGGGTTCCACCTCCAGCTCCCTTACTGCTAGTGTGTGACCTTCTCATTGCCTCAATATCCCCATCTGCAAAACGGAAATAATAACAGTGCCTTACTCATAGAATTACCGTGAGGTTTAAAGGACTGTAGATATATAAGATGCTATCTCAGTCTCTGGCACATATTAATACTGAACTTAAAAAAAAAGAAAAGAAAAGAAAAGAGAAAAGCTGCCCTGGCTGAGTGGCTCAGTTGGTTGGAGCACTGTCCCGTACATCACAGGGCTGCAGGTTCGAACCCCTAGTCAGGGCACATACCGAAGTTGCAGGTTCAACCGCTGGTCGGGCACATACGGGAGGTGGCCAATAGCTGTTTCTCTCTCATATCAATGTTTCTCTCTCTCTCCCCCACTCCCTTTCTCTTTCTCTTAAAAAAAAAAAGAAAATCAACAAGCATATCCTCAGGTTAGGATTTAAGAAAAAAAGCAAAAACCTTTATTAATATCACTGCTGGAGGTAACCCCTTCCCTCTTCCATTCCCTTCACTTATCGGTCCACTCCTGTGCCGCTACTTTCTGTCTTATCTGATTTAGGCTCTTGTTCGACCTCCCTTACTAGACTGAACATCCTGGTGCGTGTTAAGTTTGTTGTCTACAGACAGTCAATACAAACCCACTGAAGGAATAAATGAATTCTAAGTAATCATACTTAACATCCATAAGACACACACTTAATGTTTAAAGGAAAGATTTTAAAAAGAGTGAGAGAGATTAAAGGAGTAGAACTTTTCACCCAGAGCGACGGTCCTCAAAGTGCGGGGCCTGGGCCAGCAGCATCGGCATCCTTGGGAACTTGTTAGAAATGCAGAATGCTAGGTCCCAGCCCTGCGGACTCAGAACTGACAGTGGAGCCCAGCGATCTGGTTTAACAAGCCCTCCAGGCGATTCTCATGATCCTGAATCATGGGATCCATAGAGCCAAAAGCAACATGGAAGCACAGAATGAGCACTAGATCGCGAGTGGATTCCAGCTTAACTCTGTCACTGACCTTGCACAAGTCTCTTAACCTCTTAACTTCCTTATAAGCAATAGAGGGAAACAGCACTCAAATAATTAAATGTTATGAGGACTGAATGAGCTCCTACGTGCAGAGGTGGCATATAGTAGGTGCTTAATAATTACAAGTTTCTTTCGGTTTTCCTCCTGTGACTCTCAAACCTGAGCAAGGACTACGCACTCTTGGTACAAACAGCCATGCTGGCATCAAAAACCTAGCTTTCACGGGCACTGGGACGTGGTTTACGTCCAATACCAATCTGAAAACAAACCACAGCACAGCCCCCTTCCACGTTCGCTGAAGCAGAACTATGAAGACAATACGTGGTCCTTCTCCCACCGCCCAAATATTCAGGTCAGAATTAACTAACCATTCACTGATCTTTTAATATAAATGAATCCAAACTTTACTCTTGGAAAAGGGTTTTACCTAAAAATGTCTTGTAGCCACCACAAGAAAACCTGTCCACTTTGCAGAGTGCCATGGCCCTGACTGAGGGAATTCCTGATGTACTCCATCCACCTCCAGCAAACATCCAGCTCCCAGGGGTCAGTCAGAGGGTTGAGACTAAGACAGTCACATTTTGAAACTTGTTTCAGAAGAGACAATCCGGAAATAAAAGTACTTTTTCTTTCTCCATACTTAAGTCTCTTATACCACTGCTAGTGCTCTCTCTGAAGCCCACATGCCCCTCAGGAACCACCTTCCAGAATGAAGAGCAGGCTGGCTGCAAGAAATTCAGACTGCATGTCAGGCTGTGGGCTCAGCTGCCTGTAGTCGAAATGGGCAAACTGTATGTTCCACCAAATAGCACCAGGTTAGGACGTCTGTATGAAGCCCAGGCATGAGACAGAGGTAATTATTAACCCCTCCTACTATGAGCCTGATGCTTTGCAGCTCCAGAACACCTTTTGTGGGCATATTATCTCTACTGAAGGACCCCTAAGAGCAGCATTTTAGTATTTCTATCCCAGAGCCTGGCACCCAACAGGCACTCAAATAGCCCACTGCATGAGACTGATGAAATTATTTAGGTACAAGCCCCATTCAGCCATTGCAAGGTATTCTTTTATGAATGAGGAAAATGAGGTCCAGGGAGACTAAAAGTTGAAATCAGCTAAAAAATACAGTCTTTGATGTCATGCACCCAGAAGAGGGCTTCATACTGGGCCCTGACCCTACTTGCCACTCCTGCCCGCAGCCAACTCAGTACCACTCAGATTGGTGCTCACAGAGGCCTGCCCACCCGCCCCATGTACCTGTCTCCAGGCACAGGGTACCCTCTTATCTGCCTCTGGAATTCTGACCCATTCTCATGGACAGGCCTCAGACTCAAAGAAACCAGTCCCATGGCCCCAGCTCTTCTGAATTCTTTTGGACTCCTAACAGCACCAACAAGCCCCACTACTCAACTGAGCACTTAGCTATGGAGTGACCTTCTTTTAGTCATCATTGTCCCATGCAGCTCTGTCCTCTCTCTATAAACCCCTTGGTAAGCAGGACAGCTGTGGAATCTCAGTTCTCCCTCTGACCACCGGCTGAGTAGTCCCTCCATTCCTTGGAGCCTCAGTGTCCTCATCGCTAATGTGAAAGACAGGATGCCTTCTTCACAAAGCAGCCGCAAGGAAGAAATAATGGCCGCAGAACTGCTCTGTGAGGCTGTAGCTACTGCTTTTAATCATTAGTTTTGTTGTTGTTACTTCATTTCTTTATTCCCCTCCCTCCCATCAGCCTCCTGGCACACACTTTTACTAACAATACTAAACGTCATGAAAATCACTTTCACGCTTTGTCACAACAGTACAGAATATACATTAGAACTGAACTGAACTGTGAAATTACATAGGCATCCTCAGTCGACGAGCTAGCAATGAGGAGGCTTCATTCTCTTTGTGGTCAAGTGTCATTTCTAAGTGCTGGCAGACACCTGGGCCTGCAAGGGTATTTTCCTCCACAGGTCGCAGATGGGCCAGCTGTCCCACATACCCTCTCCGAATAGAAAAATTCAATCCTAACTTAATTGTTCCGTTATTAACAGTGGCAGGTACAATTTATTAACCCTCTCCTATGTTCCAAGCATTATGCTACGTGTTTTACATCCATCAACTCACTTAAACCTCACTGTTCTATGAGTACAAATCTATTTCTGTCTCTGTCTCTCAGCAAACTAAGGCTCAGAAGGGTCACACAATTTTCTGGGGTCCCGCAGCTGCCAACAAATGGGCAAATCAAAATTCAAAAGCCAGGTCTTCCCAACATGAGCATCATGCTGTTTCCATTCCATATATACCTCTACACCCCTTATATTTGAATATTTTTAAATCCCCTTTAAGTTCTACCCCACAACTACCTTGGCATTTCAAAGGTATAGAGCTTCACCATGGCTGGTGTGGCTCCGTGGATTGAGTGCCAGCCTGCAAACCAAAAGGTGGCCGGTTCGATTCCCAGTCAGGGCACATTCCCAGCATGGGGCATGTGAGAGTCAACCACATACTGTTTTTCTTTCTCCTTCCCCCTCCCTCTAAAAATAAATAAATAGATAGATAGAGAGAGAGAGAGAGAGAGATAAATAGCTGTTGAAAAAAAAAGAGGCACACAGCTTCCTATCCTAAAGGAAGTAGAAAAGAATTAGAATTCCACCCCCCACCTGAAGATTGCTGGCTCCCTCCAATAACTGGTTGGAATTCAACACTCAACTGGGAAGTGAGTTGCTGGAATGTGGCTGCAGTGAAAGAGCAGCTGAGGAAAGAAAGTGAGGAGTAAAGAGGGGTGGGAATCCAGAGACACAGCAGTGTGCAAAGGTGGGGAAAAATTCTTCCAACACCCAGTGTCCATTATTCCTTGTCAAAGAGAAAAAAGGGTCCCAAATGCCAAGTAGCCAAGGGGAGCGACCTAAATGATTTCACAGGCCCCACTAAAGGCTGAAAAGTAAGCTGGAGGTTCAGTAGAGCAGAAAATAAACAAATCACTACTGCCTGTACCAGCTAGGTCCATAAGGACTCCAAAGGTCCCTGCTCATAAAAGAATTTTACCAGTCCTTCCACCAACCCAGAACTCAGTTTTCAAAAAAAATTTTTTTACACTTTATTTATTTTTAGAGAGAGGGGAAGGGAGGTAGGAAGAGTGGGAGAGAAACATCTGGTGTGAGAGATATATCGATCAGTTGCCTCTCACACACCCCCAACCAGGGACCTGGCCCGCAACCCAGGCACATGCCCTGACTGGGAATCAAACCAGCGACCTTTTGGTTCACTGTCCGGCACTCAACCCACTAAGTCACACCTGCCTGGGCAGGAACTCAGTTTTAGAAGAAACCAACCACCGTTCTTGACTACTCACTTGGCATAAGCTTAGGTGAAAAGCAAGTCAGTTTTTTAATGAGGAAATCCCATACAGTGGCCAGTCTGGTATTCCTTCACTTAGCCTTGGCTCTCCTTACCCAGGATACTGGTCACCCCTGGTGCCCTTTTCCAGGTGCCCAGACCCCCTTTACAGGATTAACAAGTACTGTTGAGTACCCCTCTCTCTACATTGCCACCAGAAGATTTCAACTTTGGCAAATTTAATATTGCAGGGAAGCAGCATGTGCGGAGACTACTACTAGGAATATCAAAACTTTATAATTTGAAGGAACCTACCACATCTTACTTCCAAACACCTCATTTGTCAGATAGGGCAAACGTCAAATCAGAAAGGGCAGTGACGTGCACAAGGTCATTGCGAAAGTCACTAGCAAAGTCCCGACTGGAACCCAGGCTTCTAGATTCCCAGTCCAGGCTCTCAATAGTAAATAACACGCCCCCCTCCCCCTTCCTTACTCGCGTTCAGTGCAGGCAGGCCACACCCGCCTCCACCACGCCCCCCTCCCCCCCCCCCCCCCCCCCCCCGCCCAGGTAATCATCCTCTAGGAAACCCTCCCCCCATCCCAACCCTCCTACACCCCGGCAAAGTGGCAGATCTAATTAGCAAGTCTTTGAGCAGGTAGCATTCCCTGGGAGGGTGCCCAGTCTGAGAACTGCTGGAACTGAAAAGCAGGGACAGGGGTGAAGGGAGTAGGAGGAGGATAAACTGAGTCCTGACAGCAGCCGCAGCAAGCTGGATAAGGGCGCACGCAGTGGCATCTTCCAAGAGCCAACCAACTGCTGGCACCACCTCTAAGGTGCTAGGAAGGGCTAGGCCCTTATGGGTAGGGACGCGCGGCGGATCTCTTAAGTCCAAGTGGGGCCTCCGGGCGCCGCCTGGCAGAATGGCGCTGGCGTCGTGAGCAGGCCCAGCCGGCCTTTGGGCAGAGGCCCGACTACAGGATGCCCGGCCCACCCGAGAGGTGGCACCGGTGACCTGCAGAGGCCTGCGGTCCCCACCAGCCGCGTCAGCCGCTGCGGTCGCTCAACCAGACGCCCATCCTTCGCGCGGCCTTACCGAGGCACTGCCCCACCGGTGTGCTGAACGGGTTGCCCAAGAGGAACTCCATCTTGTACGGACAACACGGCAGCGGCCTGGGTACCCTTTCAGCTGCCGGGATCCCCGCAGTCCTCCTTTGCGTTCGGAACCTGACGGACACTTGCCCCCGCCTCACCCTCAGAAACCCTGGGCTCCCGATCCCGCTCCTGTCGCGCCCCTATTGGGTAACGCCTGCCCGGTTTTCCTCCGATTGGTCCCTGCCTTCCCTCAGCGAAGCTCCACCTACCCCACGGCGCCCCATTGGGCAGTGGAGCAAGCTAAGTCACAGGAATTCCGTCTGGCGTAGCGGTAGCCCCCATAGACCCGCCTCCGAATGAGCCTGTGTGTTTTCATTCATCTATTTATTGGTCAATCTACAATCCCTACAGTTATTGGAGAACAGACGAGTCAATCAGTCAAATAGGGGTGGGAGGAAGAGGAATGGCTGTAAGGATCCCCGCCCGTAAAAAGTGTTGATTGGAGAAACATTTTCTCTGCGGCTGGTTGGTGGTAGGAGTATTTCCCCACCCAGAAATGTTGTCACGTGACTTGTCAACTTTCACCCAAGACGTCTGCCTTTTAACTTCCCCTTAGCAACTGAGTGGCGCCTCCTGGTTCCCCTAGCAACTGAGCGAAGCCTCTACTGCGATAACCGGTACGGTAGCCTGCGCTTGAAACGGTGAGACTCCAGTTGAAGCTCTGGGGGGACTAGCAGGGACAAATAGCGTCCGACTTAACTCTTCTTTGACTTTTTTCTCCGAGGAGTCTGACCCAGCCCTCCTCATTTGTAAAATGAGCACACGCCGCTTTGAGACACGCTGAGACAGTCAAAACACTAGTCCGGGCTTTCAGGCCTGTGGATGAACCATTTCCTCAGGGGGCAATGCCCGAAGAGATTTTTTTAGAGGTTCGACCCCCCCCCCCAGGTTTCTGGCCTGATCCCTTTTATTAAAAAAGGTACCAGAGGCCTGGCTGGTGTGGCTCAGTGGACTGAGTGCTGGCCTGCAACTGGATGATTGCACGTTCAATTCCCACTGATCCATGTTTCTCTCCCTTTCTTCCTCCCTTCTCCTCTCTCTAAAAATGAATAAATGAAATCTTTTATAAAAAAGTTACTGCAAAGAAAGATCCACTTATAACTTCAAGAATTTAACTGATATCTTAATCGTCATTAAATTATTTATCTTATTTTTATTCTTCATCTTGGTGTGATTTAAAGTGCTTTGTCTGAGAATAGGGATCTGAGTTCCATGTCTGTTTCTTGTCAGTTGCTTCTTGTATTGGCCAATTTTCTTCCTATTAGGAATCTCTTCTCTAATGGCCTCCAGAGCTAACATATCATTAAATAACACATGTGCACTTGGTACACAATTAGCACTCAGTAGACTGTTGATTAATAATTCATGGCCAATGGGGGCTATATTTTTCAATTGATCCCAGATTGTTGTTTCCCAGGACAGTCCTGGATCCGTGAGGAGCTACTCCGTTGATGGTGGCACATTCCCCACCTCCTACCTGTAGTCTTCACCAGCAAAACTATCAACAGGCAAGTCAAGAGGGGCCCAGGTTGGTTGGTAAATTACTGATAAAATCCCCCTAGAGGAGGAGTGTTCTGCCCCGGCACTGACCAGAACAGCTGTGAGAAACATCATGAGCTGGGTCAATGATGGTCTACAGTGCCCTGGGTACAGCTGAATGAGGATTAAGGAAATGGCTCTCGAGTCATGTTCTCCTGCTTTACTACATAGTAGATCACAGGTGGCAAATGCAAGGCCCGCGGGCTGAATCCGGCCCTCCACTTGTTTTATCCCGCTCAGCACCTTGTTTCTACCCTGCAGCAGCGCTGAGCTCTCGCTTAACTGTTAAGGAGTAGTTACATTTACACAGTCCTAAAATTACATTTGGCCCTTTGACGGCAACCGCGAGGCTGATGTGGTCCCCGGTGAAAATGAGTTGGACACCCCTGTACCAGATGTATAAACTTGGGTATGTTACTTAACCTTTCTAACTAGCTTCCACTTTCTTATCTGAAGACTGTGAAGGAGTAGTCCTACCTGTAAAATAAGTTCCTAGAGAGCTCTCAAATTCGCATCTCACCACCACCTCGGTCATCTCTCACCCCGTGACTCTTGCCATTCTCAGGACAGCCAGAACAAACTCCTTAAAATTAAAATCTTCTCATGTCACTGTCCCTATTAAGCCCTAGGAGCCTTCCAGGGATCCTAGGATAACAGAACTCCTGTAGGCCTCTCCAACCTTGCGTCACTGCAGCCAAAGTGGAGTATGCCTTGCTCTGTCCTACATCAGGGTCCTCGCCATGCAGTACCCTCTTCTTTCCTGCTTCTCCTTCAGATCGCAGCCTGTTTCCCCTGGCCGGACCAGGTGCCCCTGATGTAGGCTGTCATGGCTCCCTACACCTACAAATCTGTCCTGGTTTGTGATTAAATATTTGTCTGATTATGATTCATTCTGAAACAAAGGTAAGGAGATCTGTCTGTTGTCGTCATAACATGTAATAGTTGTTCATCACGTGTGGACTAAATGATCTTAAACGATTGTAGGCAGGAGGAGTTATTCATCTTTTATAGATGGGAAATTCAAGGTGAGGTGAGATGCCGAAGGATGCACAGTCAGGACCCAGATCCTGCCCTCAGGTGCACAATAGCTGCTCCACACTGGGATTGCTGGGCTTGACTGAAAGCAACCTTGATCTCTCAAGGTGCCAGTCATTGATAATGTGGGAGGGATGATAAGTCAGTTAATGTTTAGAAATCAGAATTAAGAATCATTCCCCAAATGACAGCACCTTTCTTTGAAAAAGCATAAACACTTTGCAGGTAACATCTGCCAAATAGAGCACATTAAAATTTCCCCAAAGGCAGCTTGGTGTCAAGTTATGGGAAATTTTAGAAAAATTTGTTTCAGAAGAGTGGGTAGATAGAGAGAGGCAGAGAACTGGAGGCATCTTTCAGGGGCAGGAGTGGATCGATCACCCGAAGGAGATGGAGCCACTGTGGCAGGTTGGAGAGAATGGGAAGTGGGAGGTGCAGGCGGAGATCTGCGTGGGGGAAGGGTCCCTGGGATGGGGTTGGGGATAGGGAGGCTGTGCCTCCCCTGAGGATCAAAGGAAAGGATGCACGAGTTAAAAGCACTGGGACGTTTGCACATGCACAACCCAGAAGTGGAAGACGCATATTTACATAAGCTGCATTCAAGTAGATGGTGGGGGGGGGAGGGAGGGAGGGCAGCTGGGCAGTGGTGGTCTCCAAGACCAGGTGGCAGGATTGCCAGGCCCATCTGGGTTTGTGGTGGACACCATCAGCCCACCATCAGAAGTCTCTCCAAGCATCACTCGGTGGATAAAGGGCAGGGTACAGGGGATGCCCAGTGTTCAGGACTAGCAGAGCAGGGAGAACAGGAGGTTCAGGGAAGCTCAGATGCTGGGGACACATGTGGACAAAGGTAGAAGGTAAAGTCAGCAGGTTGGTGAGCAACAGAGGTGGAAAGTGGGAAAACTGAGGCTCCAGAGGCTCCAGGAGCAGAATCTGGGAGTTTCCAGTGGACTGACAGGAGAGTATGCCTTCCTGCAGGCCCAGCCCTTCTGGGTGTCCTCCCTGAACAGGGGAGGTGATGAGAAGGAGGTCAGGTGCCTGGCTTCCCAGGGCTGCGGCTCTGCCAAGGCAGGAACAGCGGCCCAGGTCAGCCTCACAGGCAGCCTCGTGACTGCCTGTATCCACAGCCCCCGCTTTGCCTGAGGCATCTCAGCAGAGTTCCTTTGGACTATTAGCAGCAGAAACCTACTGGAGTTTGTTTAAGTAAAAGAGGATTTAATGCTAGAAGTCAGGAACCTCTCACAGAAAGGACCACAGAAACCCTCACAGGGCCTGAAAGTAGGGACATTAGAGGCTGGAATGCCAGTAAAAAGTCAGCTTCTGTTTACGTCAGTCTGTCTATCCTTTTGTATTTTTTTGTCCTGGATCACCCAGGTCCCCATCTCTGCTTCTCTTGTTACAGAGCAGGTGGGGGGTGGTTCACAATAAATTATTACAGAAAGGATTCCCCTTTCTGTCTCTCTGGAGGTCCCCCCCCGCACGCACACCTGCTAGGTTCGCAATGCCCGCCGCCAGAGGAAAGACGTCTCTCAATGACAGACACTGGTGAAAAGGAAAGGAATTACTTATTTAAAAGTTACACAGACTTAGAGTAATGGCTTAATGTCTTCAATAAGATACTAAAGTCCTCTAGAATACCCACAGATGCACAGTCCTTCCCTCTCCCTGTGCCCAGTCCGGGTACCGTGTCTCAGGAAAAGAAGTAGAAGTCCGTGATTCAGGCTCCTGGCACCATCAGCTGTGTGGCTGCTGCAATCTCCAGTTAATCCAGAGCCATGTGGCACCTTCTCATGGCCCACCAGCAAGAGTCCTTTCTCCCCTTTTCTTCCTGGCAAAGTCTCTCCTGCTGCCTAAGCCGCGTAGCAAAAAGAAGCACCCCAAAACCACATGGTCCTCCCTATTCACTCCTTCAGAACCGCGTGGTCCCCTCCTCTCCTTCAGAACCGCATGGTCCTTCCTATTTACTTCAGAACCTCGTGGTCCTCTTCCTTTCCCCACAGAACCGCATGATCCTCCCCCTCTATGGCTGCCGCGCCTAGGTTTAAATCCCAGTGCCCATCTTCCTTTGCAGCCCCATTTCCGACTACTCCTACAATCAGTTACACCTGCCAGCATCCCCGTATTCTTCCAGCTTTACTGGGCTGCCATTGTAAGTCTGGGCAGGCGTGGCCCCATGGCATGGAGCCAATCATCTCCAAGCTCTCACGCAGGCCCTGTAACCGGGGGGAGTTGCCTCCCAGTTACATCTTGGGTGGAAGTCACTCCCATCCCTCTGGCTCAAAGCATGGCCACAGCTATTTAACATATCTATGAAACCATTTAAAGGTTATAGGTATGTTAAATGACCATGCCTGGGGTTAGCTGCACAGCTGTTGCCATACAAAACAGCTCCCAATAGCCCTGTTCCACGTGTCCCATCCCCCAAGCTCAGACTGGTGGGGGTGAGGACATCCTATATATATTTTTCTAATATTTCCTGGACACCTCGAGTTCCCATTACAAATCCCTTCTTGGGGCCCTCCTCTTGGCTGCACCCTGCTTCACTCTCTGTCCATCTGCCCCCCAGTTTCTCCCCAGCTCAAGCAGCCAGCTCTGATGGGCTCTCTTACCCTGAGGCCCCAAGCACACGTTCCTCAGGGGAACAACATGAACGATCAGCTTAGGTCCACCTATACCCTGGGCAAACTTGTGGTGAGTGGGGGTGGGGGTGAGCAGGAAATTAAACATCTCTGTCTGAAAGGGACGAAGCTCTCAGAGAAGGCAGCTATAGGCTGGTATGCCTCACTGGGGCTGCCAAGGATCATGTTCAGTGGTCAGTGCCAAGAAACCTGAACAAAGGTGGGCACGGGAAGTCAAAGGCCCAGGTGACCATGGTCGTAAGGGAAGCTGAGCTCCAGAGGCTCAGGGGTCCTTGTCTGGGGTAGGGTCCCAGCTGTGGCTGTGGGGCCCCAGGCAGGATGGGTGCACGTGGTTGCCAGGGGAAGCCCTGGAACAGCCTTGGTGCAAATGTGCAGTACTAACCCCTAGGTGCGGTGGCTCACACAGTGCTCCCCAACCCCTTAAAAGGATGCCCACCAGCCATTTTCCTCACACAAAGGGAGAGGTGAACTCTGGAACAGGAACGTGATGTTTTTCAGGGAAGATGAACCGGCTCTACAACTCATTGGAGCCAAGAGTGATGGACGATGACATGCTGAAGCTGGCTGTCGGGGAGCAGGGCCCACAGGAGGAGGCTGGGCTGCTGGCCAGGCAGGAGGGCATCCTCTTCAAGGATGTCCTCTCCCTACAGCTGGACTTCCAGAGTGCGTATCCGGGGGTGGGGGGCATCAGGCAGGGCCCCCTGGCTTTCTCCATTCCACATCCCAAACCCAGAATTTCATGCAAAGTCTGTATAAAATGACAAAATTCTCCCACCCCAAATCTAAGTGAACCACAAAGGCCTTAGTGTCCTCAGAGTGGGGCCGCTGGCAGGAGGAACCCAGGAAGGTGGCCCCAAACCTGCAGGCAGGAGCTGTGGGGAGGAGGAGGTGGTGCCCTGGGAGAGGGCTTTGCAGGAGGGGCAGGAAACCGGAGAGGGTGGGGCCGAGAGGGTGGCAGGAGTCTAGTGGGGAGATGTGGCTGCGGACTGGGTAGCTCCTGGTGCCTCAGCATCCGCATCTGTGAAACAGGGTGACTGCAGTCCCAGGCCAAGTGCAGCTGAGAGGACAAGGCAGGAAAATGTGTGCACAGTCTGGTGTTCACTGAAGAAGGCCAGTGAGGGCTGCGAGAGGGAGCCAGGGGGCGGAGGGCCCTCCTGTGCTGTGCCACGGCCGCTCCCTCCTGGGTGCCTGTGCTGGCCTGCAAGGCATCCACTCCATAACAAGGATTATTTTCTTTCTTTCTTTTTTCTTTTGACTGGTTTTGGTGGGGGACTGCTTCCCTTTTTTAAAAATTAAGTGTATTGGGGCAACATTGGTTAATTACATTGTATAAATTTCAGGTGTACAACTTTATAACACAACATTTGTGTACTCCCGTGTGCACTCACCACCCGGAGTCTCGTCTCCTTCTGTCACCACATAGGAGTTGATCCCGTTTACCCTCTTTGTCCTCCCTGAGCCCTGCCTCAGCCAGCCTGTGCCAGACCCTGGGGACCCAGCAGTGGGCAAGGCCCTGGCCCCAGACTCACAATGCTCACGGGCCTCACCAGAGTATGGCCTCCAGGGCTGCCCTCAGCTCTGCAGGAGCCCACTGGCCATTCAGAGCGAGGGCCCCTGAGCCTCAATGGTGAAAGGGCAAGAGGGTGGCAGAAGGGCTGTCACCAGGGGGGGCTTTAGCATTGACCATCCTCCATTTGCTTCCCCTCCTCAACCCAAGGCCCATTCAGCCAGTACCTATCAAGTGGCTGTTATATGCCAGGTGCTATTCTAGGTACTAGGGAGTCAATTGTGAACAAAAAAGACCAAAAAAACCCTGTCCTCATGAAGTTGGCATTCAAGTGAGGGACACAGATAAAATAGAATGAAGGAAAACAGTAGTATGTGCTGAAGGTAACATGTGCCACAGAGAAAAATAAAGTGAGGAGGGTAGGGGTTGGGGGGCAGGGTTTTATAGGGAGGTCAGAGGCCTCACCAGGAAGGTGACACTTGAGCAAAGACTGGAAGGAAGTAAGGAGATGGGCCATGTGGAGATCCAGGGAAGAATTGAAGGGGAGGCAGGGCCAGCGCAAAAACCCTGAGACTCAGGCCTGTGTGGAGACAGGGCCAAGAGGCAGCTGGTCAGTCAGCGTCTGCTCTGGGGGTTGGGGGTGGGGCTTGGTTTGTATAGGGACTGAGGTAGGGCCCTATGAGGGTCCTGAGCATAGCAGGGACAGGGTGGGATTTAGGTTTTCACAGGATCCGCCTGGCTGCAGGGGGATGATTGTGGGGGCCACAGCCTGGAGCAGGGAGTCTGGGAAGACTGCCACTGCTGTGGTCTGGGACCAGGAGGGTGGCAGTAGGGGATGGTTCCATGTCCATGTCGAAGATCAAATTGGCTTTTTGGACAGTCCTGTCATGCTGGTAACTCATTTAGAGCCAGATACTGCCAGATACATCAGGTTTTGTTGTGTTGTTTTGGCTTTTCCTCAAGAAGTGCTGGCATATAGGGGAAAACCAACATGCTGGTGTGCCAGGCAGAGCACCCAGGAGTGTTGGAGCCACTGAGAGGAGTGGAATCCATAGGAAGTCAGCCACACCCACAGGCTGTCAGTCTAAGGCCAGGGCCAGAGAAGGTGCCTAGGAAATCCAGACCGGGATGAGAGGTAGCCGAGATGCTGAGGTGGAGCAGGGCCCCCTCCCAGAAGCACAAGTAGGGATGGTAGCTGGAATCATTCTGGGAAATCTGGTTCCGGAGAGGTAGGGAACAGACCCCAGTCCTGCCTGGCCCTAGGATCCCAGGAGAGGTGGGGCCTGCTGGATCAGAGAGACTGTCCTCTGTCTGCTGCCCACCGCAGGGAGGCCTGGCTTGCAGAGGGCCACCGGAGGGGACTCACAACCTCAGGGCAAACCCTGTCCCTCTGAATGAATATTGACACTGCTGCCTGCCGCCTGAATGTGCGGTTAGTGAGGGCACCCTTTTTTCCCTTTCATTTATGTATTGATATAATGAGCATATTATAAGTTTTAGAAATTATTACAAAAGCACATACAGAAAAAAGGGGCATATAAGCAACAGAGTTATTTGTAGCTTCTGGAAAAACCTGGGGACGAGTTTAGGCCTCTCAAATTTTACATGCACAGAATATACTTATTTACACTTAAGTGTTTTCAGAGCTCTGTAGCTGCCAGTGACAGAAGCCAACGTGCCTGGTGTGAGGGGTACAGGGAATGGGCTGGCTGGGTGAGTGTGCCGGTGGTCCTCAGGGATTTCAGGGTCAGGTGCCTCAAGGACAGGAGGAACCTGCCTCTCTGTTGTATGGGCAGTTTATTGTACTCCCAATATGTGGGCATTTGAGGATCCCCTGGTCTTCCTGCCCCTCAAGTGCCTAGAGGTATTTCTTTGGACACATACATAAGTATGTCTTTGCAGACAGATTCCAAGTAGAGAAACTTCAGGGTCAAAGGGCAGAGACAGTAATTATTTCAAATTGCCCTCCAAAATATCGGAGCTAGTTGACTGACCCTCCCACCAACAGTACACAAGGAAGCATTCTCCCTGCAACCTTGATTCCCTTTGTCACACTGTTACAGAACAGACCGGGGCGGGGGGTGGGGGGGGTGGGTGATGAACAATATACTGTTACCAAAAGCCCCCCCCCTTTCTTTCTGGGGGTCCTCCCCACAACCTACTAGGTTCACCTTGCCTGCCGCCAGAGGAAAGACGTCTCTCAATGCCAGAGATTGGTGAAAGGGAAAGGAATTATTTATTTAAAAGTTATACAGACTTAGAGTAATGACTTAATGTCTTCATTAAAAATACTAAAGTCCTTTAGAATACCCACAGATGCACACAGTCCTTCCTTCTCCTTCTGCCCTAGTCCGGGGTACCGTATCTCAGGAAAAGAAGTAGAAGTCTGTGATTCAGGCTCCCAGCACCATCCGCTGTGTCACCACCAAGGGGTCCTCTCCCCAGGGTATGGCTGCCCAGCGCCTGGGTTTAAATCCCAGTGCCAATCTTCTGCAGCCCCATTTCCAACTACTCCTACAACCAGTTACAACCAGCATTCCCGTAATTTTCCAGCTTTACTGGGCTGCCATTGTAAGTCTGGGCAGGCGTGACCCCATGGCATGGAGCCAATCATCTCCAAGCTCTCATGCAGGCGCTGTGACCAGGCGGAGTTGCCTCCCAGTTACATCTTGGATGGAAGTCACTCCCATCCCTCTGGCTCAAAGCATGGCCACAGCCATTTAACATATCTATGAAACCATTTAAAGGTTATAGGTATGTTAAATGACCATGCCTGGGGTTAGCTGCACAGCTGTTGCCATACAAAACAGCTCCCAATGGCCCTGTTCCATGTGTCCCATCCCCCAAGCTCAGACTGGTGGGGGTGAGGACATCCTATATATGTTTTTCTAATATCTCCTGGACACTTTGAGTTCTGGACCCCATTACAAATCCCTATTTGCCCCCCGCCCCAGCTGCACCCTGTTACAGCACTGCAGAAGAAAAAAGAGGACCCTGGCCTCTGTCTTGTGTCCCAACTTGTTCTGGCTACCTGGGCAGCCCCCCAGACTGGCCCTAGAGGCAGCTTGAGTGAGTCCCATACCCTGAGCAGGTTCAGCCCACCTTCCTACTGACCTCCCTGTGACCCCCAAGGACCTGTCAGCCCTGCTGTGGCCCCGGGCACCCATCAGCTCCTACTGCACACTAACAGGGGCTCAGAGCTCCTCAGCGTTCAACCCACATCTCCAGGGCCCCCTCCTGCGCCAGCACAGGGCAGCGGCATTGTGGTGCTTCATTTCTGTAGCATGGGTCACCTCGATCCTCTGGCGCACTGGCACCAAACTCGCACCTGACGCTGAGGTGTCTCCTCTGATCATTGCAGACATCCTCCGCATTGACAACCTCTGGCAGTTTGAGAACTTGAGGAAGCTGCAGCTGGACAATAACGTCATTGAGAGGATCGAGGGCCTAGAGAAACTCACACACTTGGTCTGGCTGGGTAAGGCCCCTTTTTGTGTGTGTCTGCTTTAAATAAAGGTGCTGCCCTCCCACGATGATGCTTGCCAAGGTTGTCTCCCCAGGCAATACTCTGCTGCCAGCCCACCACAAGCCCAGGAACAGCAGAAGCTCTGTCCACAGGGAATAGGAAAGCTGCTCTTTTTAAGAGCCCAGAGCCTGTGCTGGGTAAACACAGCAAAAATGTGCCTGGCACACCAGGACAGGATGTTCTACTCCCACCTGCCAAATCGCCCATTTTGGGATGGGGGCTGTCAAAGGAGCAGCCTTGGGTTCCTTCTTGTTCTCTAGGCTTGGGTTGTCAGGTCCCTCTGGGTCCCACCAGTCAGGGAACTCAGATCAGACCACAACTAATCATTGTTGTATCCCGAACTCGAGCAGAAAATCAAATGGAGACGTGTGGAGTGCACTTAGATGGTACTTTATTTTTACCTGCGCAGGGGAGAACTCCCAGGGTGCCTGTTAAGGCTGCAAAGCGCTGAACGCTCACAGGCTAGCCCTTTTATACGGTGAGAAGCAAGCAAGCAAGTTACAAAAGCGGGAGTTGCGGTTATCTCTGCCTAGCTCTGGGGTCAGGAGGACCTATCTGTCTGTCTCCTGTTGATAAGAACCATCTGTCTGTCCCACTTAATTTGTACCCTCAGTTTAAAGATAAGGGTCCAGACCTGAGATGAGTCGGCACCTAAAGTTTTACGGCCCTCTAACTAATTGGCTGTATCTCAGAATAAGCCCTCTGCAAATCACGTATTGTTTACCCTTACTTTGGCCGACAATGTTGTTTCTCTCCCCTATCTATTCTGGTGACCTTCAAGAGGTTTTCTGCTTAGCAATGCTTATAATTGCCTAGCCCTCTTTCCTAGCTCTCAACAATCATCACAGCTGCCAGTTGCATTCAGCTCTTACTACCTGCTAAGCGCTGGCCTGTGTGCTTTCCATGTGACATTTTTTTTTTAATCCTCACCCAAAGTCATGTTTACTGATTTATAGAGAGGGGAAAGGAGTGAGAGAAAGATTGATTGGCTGCCTCCCACACGTGCCCTGAAGGGAACCAAATCTGCAACCCAGGCATGTGCCCTGACTGGGAATCAAACCCATCACCTTTCAGTTTACAAGACAATGCTCCAACCAATGGAGCCACACAGGCCAGCGCTCCACATGAAGTGTTTTAATCTACACAGTATCCCCATTGACGAGATGAGCAAACTAAAGACACAGCAAGTAGTAGGGGCATCAGGCTCCCAGCCCAGCTCTGTCTGACTCTAGAGCTCTGGCCCCACTGCTAGGACCGCAGGGCTCCACCTGCTGAACTCTGGAGGCAGCCTAACACCTGGTGAGGACTGGTGGGCACTGATAGGTACGGGGGGCCAGCTGGAGAGCTCTTTCTAACTTCGTCTAGTTCAGCTCTCACAGCTGCCCTGAAAGACCTGTTACAGCCCCAACCTGAAGGAGAGGAACTGATGCTCTGGGAGGCTAAGGCAGCTGGCCCTAGCTCCATGTCTGGGAAGTAGTGGAGCTGGGATACAAACCCACGCCTGTCTGACCCCAGAGGCCATGTTCCCTGCATCCTGTGAGGCTGCTTGCCCCTAATAGGCAGCCTGGAGCATCGATGAGCCTCCCAGTTTGCAAAATAGTCTTTGCTACTGCAGCACTGACAGTGGCCACAGCAACCCCCAGGCAGGGTCACACTGCAGTTTCACAGGCACGGCCGCTGAGACTGAGAGGCTGGAGGGCCCGTTGGCGTCACAGGCTGCAGGCAGCAGAGGCTGACCATAGCTGGGGCTCCTGTCTGCTAGGCCCAGGCCTTGTCCCCATCACCACTTCTGGCACTCTAGCACTCATTCATGCCTAGTGGCCCAGCTGCACACCAGAAGACACCTGTCTCTCCAGGAGATGAAGGAGGAGAAGGGCTGCTGGGTCAACCCAGACCCTGATCCATGCCCCCTCTGGAAGGCCTGCCAGCACTGGCTGTCTGAATGCTGTGCTTTTAGACCAGAGCTACCAGTCCCAGGCCCAGCTGTCCCTCGGATAGAAAACCAGTGCCACAGGTCCCTAAGAGGTGCTCCGTGATGCCCAGCATTCTGTGGTATTGGGGTAAGAAAGCAGAAGGGGAAATTTCTAGCAAAAGGTCAGTCTGTACCCCTCAGAGAGTCAGAAAGCAGCCTTCGTCCAGCCCCAACATTAGTAGCCCAGGCACCCACAGACAGCAAGAGAGAGCTGGGTCCCTGGACGCAGGAGCTGGGCGATGGGGCTCACAGCCACTGCCTGCATACAGGAGCCCTGTAGGTGGCCCACCAGTCAGCTGTCCCAGGGCTGAGGGTGTGCTGGAGCTGGCTACTACTGGCTCTGAAAAGCTGATTGTGCACATCTCATCCCCCTTTTACATTCAGGGATGTCTTGTTGGTAGCTTGAAACTGGCCGTGGTGGGAGTATCACTTCACAGATATCGATGGGCCAGCATGACAGTCAGAGCTTCCCTCCCCACACCCCATAATGTCAAACATTCACCTGCAGCATTGACCTGGTGTGTGTGGCCAGGCCTCCAAAGAACACAGCCTGGCCTGTGGTGGGGAAGGAAGTGGGCAGGCTTGGCAGTTAGCAGACCCCAGTTTCTATCCCAGCTCTGACAATGTACTAACCAATTTTGCACAAGTTATTTCAGCCCTTTAAACCTCAGTTTCTTTCTGTGCTGTGTGCATATTTGGGCATATTACCACCAGGCCCCCCCCCTTTTTTTTTAAGATTTTATTTATTAGAGAGAGGGGAAGGGAGGGAGAGAAACATCAATGTGCAGTTGCCTCTCACATACCCCCTACTGGGGACCTGGCCGGCAATCCAGGCATGTGCCCTGAGTGGGAATCGAACCAACGACCCTTTGGTTCACAGGCTGGTGCTCAGTCCACTGAGCCATACCAGCCAGGGCACCACCAGGGCCCTTTAAACCTTGGTTCCCTCATCCATAAAATGTAGGTGGTGATCCCTGGGCTGTGAGGATTAAGTGAGGTAATGCACTTAGGGTGACCACAGAGAAAGGGGCAGTAAATCATCACCAGTCTCAGCTGTCAACAGGCAAGTACCCCCTGGTATACCAAGGAGGCTCAGTTAAGATGTGGATAAACTGACTTTACAAATCACCTTTTTAATGTGGCAGCTGGCAGCTATCATGATCATATTTCCAAGCTCATGAAAAATTTCATGTTTGGGCCTGTGGGCCATTGGAGTTCCAGGTCAGGGTTGCAGTCCCATCCCCAACCAAACACCTGTGGTGGAGAAATATCAGTTTTATTTCCAAAGATGTGAAACTTGGGCTAGAGAGGATCGTGACATCTCAGTTGGACGTGAGCTTGGGTTTAGGCTTGGGGGTAAGCTTGAGTCTGGTTCAGCTGGATGAACCTGAAGAACCTGGCCTGCCCTTTGTCCACAGAGGAGCCCTGGATCAGCTCTGGCACCACCAGCGTTAGCTGTGTGGCTTCGAGTAAATCACTGAGCCTCTCTGAGCTTCAGCTTCCCAATCAAGCTAACGGGGAGAGAAATTCCAATCTGCCACTTGCAGTTGTTGTCTGGGGACATTCACACAAGCACTTGAAGAGCTGATAAATGCTGTGCAGGTGGGCAGTGTTAGCACTGAGATGCCCGGAGGAGTGAGGGAGGGAGCGCTGCCTCCCCCACGCCGAGAGGAGCTGCTGCAGACCTGCCAAAGAGCACTTCCAGCTCAGAATAGTGACAGAGCATAGACCTGAGTATTTGCCCATGTCCCCCCAGCCAGGACGATGGAGAGGGTAATGAAAGTTGGGGACCGCAGGAAGGAATCCATGCACAGCTTCTAGAAAACTAAAAGCTGTCAGACATTGAGTCAGCTCTGGGAGATACCTTGGCACTGGCTCAAAGAGCACAAGTAGCCCTGATGGGTCTGTTTCAGGGTACTCCACCCCCACCAATCCATCACTCAGTCCTCATGGCCCTCTTCTTTCCAGACCTGTCCTTCAACAACATCGAGGCCATAGAGGGGCTGGACACCCTCGTGAACCTGGAGGACTTGAGCTTGTTCAACAACCGCATCTCCAAGATCGACTCTCTGGACGCCCTGGTCAAGCTGCAGGTGCTGTCGCTGGGCAACAACCACATCGGCAACATGATGAACGTGAGCTGGGAGGGCAGAGGGTGGGGCTGGCCCTGCAGGGATGGGGAGCTGCTGGGGGCAGTGTGGCTGGGCAAATGGCAGGCTCAGCCTTTTCCAATAGACCTCCCCCTTTTCCTAGAAAAGCCAGAAACCCAGATGAGGTTTGATAATTTTGGCATAACATGCTTGAACCCTGAGCGCCCATCTGTGGGTGCCAGTTGACGCCCTGCCTTGGTGGGGTCTCTTTCTTTCCTGAGGCAAGGACCCGTTTGGTGTGGGGCATTTGGCCTGTGCCTGGTGGACATAGAGATCCACAGGCACAGTCTCTGTGGAGGAGCCCAGCATACACCCACATAATCAAGACACACAAGGTGACAAGAAGCTGGTGTCTACCCCGGGGTGTGTTCGTGTGAGGGGGCAGAGGTCACTGGTCGTTTGGGGGAAGGTGGGCTGCCCCTGTCCTTCCCTATGATGGGTTTGCAGCAGCGAGCTAGGAGCATGATCCCAGTGGCTGGGGCTGGGATAGCGTTCAGGAGGGGCCTGTGCCAGAGGTGACATCATTAGACAGCTCCAGGGACAGGCCTGCAGCTGGGAATTGTTTCTCCAGCCTGCCAGTAAACCCTGGGAGCTGTCTGATACCCTTCTGAGACTCCTTTTCTGCTTAGGTTAGTCAGATGGCCTGGGCCCCAATAACAGCCGCAAGCCGCAGGCTCAAGCCATCTGCACCTCGGTCTCAAGTTTGTACAGTGGAGACAATGGCCATAACTCACCTGCCAGGGGGTCGCATGAGAGGCTGAGCATGAGGCACATCATTCAGTGTCAGGCTGGACTTTGTTCTTAACAAAGGGAGGACTGGCAGGGCCAAGATACCTCCTGAGAGTGTCAGACGAGGCGAGGTGACTTTTGAACCGAATTCATTAAAAGGTGATTGGAGTTTTGTGATCCAGTGGAAGGAAGAACTTTCTGGGAGGAGGGAATGGCTTGAGCAAAGGCCTAGAGGTGCACTTGGGATGCCTGCCTGGAAATGCACAGCCCCCTTGAGGAGCCCAAGGCCCCTAGAAGGGGTCAAGGGGTGGGGGCAGAGCAGTAGAGGGGTGCTGTAGAGGATTTGTGCTCTCGGTGTGCCCAGGGCCAGTCTTCTGTGTTTGGAAGGAAGCCCCGCCCCCCGCCTGTGAGGATGGATCAAGTAGGATCATGTGAGTGGGAGGAGCCAGGATAACCCCATCAGACTGGCCGTTACCTGCAGGGCAGGTGTGCTACAAGGACTCAGGGTGCAGTAGTGCATTGGGCAGATGTTCTCAAGAGGCCACAGTGAGCCTGAAGGCAGGAAGAGCCAATGTGCAGGGGTGCAACAGAGGTTGCTGCTGGGGCTCCCTCTTGCTCGGCCCTTGGTCTTGTGCAGAATGCCTTCCAGAAGTGAACAGCTGGAGGACCAGGGCCTAAGGCCTTTATCCCCCAGTCCCATCCCCCAGCATCTGAGGGAGGCCCCAGGATTAACTCCTTGTCACCCTTGCTTCGGGCTGGGCCTCTGGGAGTGCAGGCAGAGAGCCGGGAAGAGATGGGCATCGCAAGCAGGAGTCCATCACAGCTGCAGCTGAAGCCGACACCAGCAGCGGGGCCCTTCAGCACCAGGATTCGTGGTGTTCCTAGGGCAGGCAGGTGTGGCCAGGCTCCAGGACACAGGCTCCTGCTGCCCCTCGGCTCCACTGTCCTCAGTGTCTCCCTGGGCTGATTCTTGTCAGGGTCATGTTCAGTGGTCAGGGCCACAGGCTTCTTCGTCTACATGTAGCAGGACTGCGAGCACAAGAAATCTCCCGACAGTGACCCTTAACTGTGATCAAGGCCCCCAGCCCCTCAATTACTAGCAGAGCCAGTTGCTTAGATGAGGGGCTGGATTGGGTCACATACCTGTAGTTACATCTGTCCAGGGGCCCACGCCCCAGAGGCTGTGCAGCCCGGGAAGTTTGCCCTGCACCCCAGACAAGAGAACGTAAACCCGACCTACGATCTTGTCGGGGTCGCAGTCTTGATCGTTCAGCCTGCTGCCTGCTTTGTAGCAGCAGGGAGGCCCAAAGGCCACCCAATAGGACTGCTGCACATGGAGGGTCCATGTCAGCAGATGAGAGTTGAGATTTAATCAGCTCCCGACTGTCTGAGCTTGGGCCAGAGACAGCATTCTGGGAGCCCATTTTCCCATCTGTAAAATGAGAACAACAATAGTCTCCCCAATAGGTTGTTGCGAGGGTTGAATCAATCAGAGTGTTAAGTGCCAACACAGGACCTGGCACTGAGTAGGTAGAGTGATGGTTATTCGGGAATTTTCAGATTAAGTGCTGTCCCCCAACAGCCCTCAATCCTGCTGTTGGAAAACCTTTCTGAACATTTAGCAGCTATTGATGCTGAGGTAGACCTGATAGCCCCAGGCCTACAGTGAGTGCTCTCCTCTGATTTGTCACTCCTTGGACATCAGAGACTTCAACGACCTGAGGCCCTGTCCCTTTACAAAGGTCCAGGCTTGGGCACCCCTCTCCCTCCCCAGGCCTCAGCATCCTCCCCTTCCACCCTGCAGGGCCTGGACAGGAAGAAACCCCAGCCCCCTTTCCCAGTGGTGTGCTAGGAGCCAGGTGGCCCCTCAGGAGTAC
This sequence comes from Desmodus rotundus, assembly GCF_022682495.2. Lineage (NCBI taxonomy): Eukaryota > Metazoa > Chordata > Mammalia > Chiroptera > Phyllostomidae > Desmodus > Desmodus rotundus. The sequence goes on from NC_071395.1 coordinate 62,266,942, forward strand.
AGGAGAGAAGCAGGTGAAGCTGGTCCCCAGAGAGAGAAGGAAGAAGGTACCTGGGAAGAAGCTTCTGGGGAATACTGAGGTAGCTGGGCCCAGATCTCGTCCTGGGGGTGTGGACACACCCCACAGATGCTGGGGTTCCTACCTCCTCTTTAGGTAATAAGGTGCCAGCTCCTTTGGTGACTTGACCCAGAGAGTCTGACTTAGGAATGTGCAAACCCTGAGCATCCATAATTTTAGCCCTTCCCTACACTATGTATCTGACATCTAATTATATACTTTTTTGATATTATTTATTTACTAGGCTAGTTTTTTTTTCTAGAAATGAAGCATTTATTTGGGGTTGTTTTGCAGTTGATTTTTTAAATATATTTATTGATTATGCTATTACAGTTGTCCCATTTCCCCCCCCTTCACTCCACTCCATCCTGCCCACCCCCTCCCTCCCACATTCCCCCCCTATAGTTCATGTCCATGGGTCATACTTATAAGTTCTTTGGCTTCTACATTTCCTACACTATTCTTACTCTCACCCTGTCTATTTTCCACCTATCATTTATGCTACTTATTCTCTGTACCTCTCCCCCCTCTCCCCCTCCCACTCCCCTGTCGATAACCCTCCATGTGTTCTCCATTTCTGTGATTCTGTTCCTGTTCTAGTTGTTTGCTTAGTTTGCTTTTGTTTTTGTTTTAGGTGTGGTTGTTAATAACTGTGGGTTTGCTGTCATTTTTACTGTTCATATTTTTTATCTTCTTTTTCTTAGATAAGTCCCTTTAACATTTCATATAATAAGGGCTTGGTGATGATGAACTCCTTTAACTTGACCTTATCTGAGAAGCACTTTATCTTCCCTTCCATTCTAAATGATAGCTTTACTGGATAGAGTCATCTTGGATGTAGGTCCTTGCCTTTCATGACTTGGAATACTTCTTTCCAGCCCCTTCTTGCCTGTAAGGTCTCTTTGGAGAAATCAGCTGACAGTCTTCTGGGAACTCCTTTGTAGGTGACTGTCTCCTTTTCTCTTGCAGCTTCTAAGATTCTCTCCTTATTTTTGATCTTGGCTAATGTAATTATGATGTGCCTTGGTGTGTTCCTCCTTGGGTCCAGCTTCTTTGGGACTCTCTGAGTTTCCTGGACTTCCCGGAAGTCTATTTCCTTTGCCAGATTAGGGACGTTCTCCTTCATTATTTGTTCAAATAAGTTTTCAATTTTTTGTTCTTCCTCTTCTCCTTCTGGCACCCCTATAATTCGGATGTTGGAACGTTTCAAGATGTCCTGGAGGTTCCTAAGCCTCTCCTCATTTTTCCGAATTCTTGTTTCTTCATTCTTTTCTGGTTGGATGTTTCTTTCTTCCTTCTAGTCCACACCGTTGATTTGAGTCCCAGTTTCCTTCGCCTCACTATTGGTTCCCTATACATTTTCCTTTGTCTTTCTTAGCATAGCCTTTATTTTTTCATCTAGTTTTCAACCAAATTCAACCAATTCTGTGAGCTTCTTGATTACCAGTGTTTTGAACTGTGCATCTGATAGATTGGCTATCTGTTCGCTGCTTAGATGAATTATTTCTGGAGCTTTGAAGTGTTCTGTCATTTGGGCCATTTTTTATTTTTTGTCTTGGTGCTTCTGTTACTTAAAGGGGCGGAGCTTTAGGTGTTCCCGGGGGTGGGGTAACGCTGGTCGCTGTGCTGTGATGTACGTGTAGGAGGGGCCGAGAGGGAGCAATGGGGCCCTCTCCACTCTGCCAGATTTCAGTCACTGCCTCTGCTCCCCACAATCAAATTGGGCCCCTCTGGTGCTGGTTCCCGAATGGGTGGGCTTGTACACGCCCTAGGCCCCTGTGGGTCTTTCCAAGGAACTCTCCTGTGAGGCTGGGAGTCTCTCCTGCTGCCTCCCCAACCCCCATGGGTGTTTTCACTCAGAGGTTTGAGGCTTTATTTCGCCACGCTGGAGCCCTGGGTTGCGCGGTCTGCTTTGCTCCCCGCCATTCCTCCCGGTTTATCTATGTGCGAGTGTGGGGCCGCTGGGTGCTACCCGCTGCTCTGCCAGCCCCGTTCTCCGCCACTCTGAGTCCAGCCTTCTCGGTTTATCTGTGCGTGAATGTGGGGCCGCAGGGTCTGCTAGTGGTCAGACTGCCTGCCCCGTTCGTCCCACACTCCGCCAGCCTGGGTCCCACCATGGCAACACGAGTCCTCTCCACCCAGCTGCCCGTCTCCGCCCCTCCTACCAGTCTGGATGAATGTTTATTTTTCATCTCCTTGGTGTCGGACTTCCTTGCCTTTCGATTTTCTGTCAGTTCTGGTTGTGCGAGGAGGCGCAGTGTGTCTACCTACACCGCCATCTTGGTTCTCACTAGGCTAGTTTTAATGCCTGTTTATTGCATCACAAACTCACAGATGTTTTGGAGAATTCAGAGCACACAGGGCAGAGCCCCTCTTACCCCTGGCCTCAGTCTAAGCTTCCTCTTCCAGAGGCCACAGCTGCCGCCTAAGTTGCATGTGTCTTTATAGGCATCTTGTTTAAACATCACGTCTCCGAGCATTTTCCTTCAGTTATGCCCTCTCTGTTGGACCATTCCACAGCTTAGACGCAGCATGAAATATTTTTCCAGTCCCCCACATGTGGGCACTGAGGTTGTTTCCAACCTCATGCCATACACACGGGCTGCACTGGATGGCCTTGAACAGGGCTTTACTTCGCACCCGTGCGAGGCCATGTGCAAGGTGAATTCCTAGAGGTGGAATTGCCGGGTCTGAGGACACGTGCATTTTTTATGTTGATGAATCCTGCCAAATTGTTATCTATGGAAATAAAACTATTTACAAACCCACCAGCAATCATGAAAAGGCCTGTTTCCACTCACCCTAACACCCTTTGTTATCAAACAGTTCTCTCTTTAAACAATCTAAAAGATGAAAAACATGGAATTTCACTGGGAGATCTCTTAAAAATTAAATCACATCCTGTCTCCCCATACACTTAACACTCCAAAGGCTTCTTTTGTCCTTAGGACAAAATCTAAACTCTTGACTGCAACCCTGACCCAAGTCTTAACATGACCCAGCCCTGACCTTGTTTCCAGTCTCGCCTGAGGTTTTGCCCCAGGCCCCTCCCCAGCCCAGCTCTAGCCACCCTGGCCTTCCTCAGATCCTGGAAGACACCCCGTTCTCTCCTGCCTCAGCCTTTGCCTGAGCTGTTTTTGCTTTCAGCTCCACACTTTCCTCTGCCCTCGGGAGGTCAGCTCCCTCAGGTCTCAGAGACCCCGAGTTCACTGAAAAAGGTCTCCCCATTGTTTCCTTTCCTGGCCCATCTTTATGTTTCTATAGTACTTAACCAAAGTTTAATTATTTTATTTACTTCAAAAAACATTCATGTCCCTGCCCCAGGAAAGGAGGTTCCTGCTACAAGGGCAGGAACCATGTGGACTTTGTTCCCCCTGATTCCCCAAGGCCTGGCATGTGTCTGAAGCCTGGTAGGTGTGTTTGTTGAATGAATACATGAATGACTGAAAGAAATTCCTTCAGAAAAGCATGCTATATTTTTTTATCTATCTTTTGCATAGTACAGTGTCTAGGTATTCAGAAGATGCAATCAAATGAAATACAGGCATATCTAGGAGATACTGCAGGTATGGTTCCAGACCACCTCAGTAAAGCCAGTATACCATTGAGTGAGTCTTGTGAATTTTTTGGTTTCCCAGTGCATATAAAAGTTATGTTCACATGATACTATAGTCTATTAAAAGTCCTATAGCATTATGTCTAAAAACAATGTACATACCTTAATTTAAAAATATTTTATTGTACTTCCAGCCAAGATGGAGGCATAGGGTAGATACACTTTGCCTCCTCACACAACCAAAAGAAGGACAACAACAAATTCAAAAATAAAAAACAACCAGAACTGTCAGAAAATTGAACTGTATGGAAGTCTGACAACCAAGGAGTTAAAGAAGAAACATTCATCCAGACCAGTAGGAGAGGCAGAGACAGGCAGCCGGGGCAGAGAGGCAGAGCAGGCGGTCCCACATTTGTGTGCGGATAAACTGGGAGGAACAACTGGGGAGCGAGACAGACCTCACAACCCAGGGTTCCAGTGTAGGGAAATAAAACCTCAAACCTCTGAATAACAAAACCTGTGGGGGTTGCAGCAGTGGGAGAAACTCCCAGCCTCACAGAAGAGTTCCTTGTAGAGACCCAGAGGGTCCTAGAACATACACAAGTCCACCCACCCAGGAATCAGCATCAGAAGGGCCCAATTTGATTGTGGGTAGAGGAAGAAGTGACTAAAAGCTGGCCAAGAGCCAAGCAAGTGGCACTGTTCCCTCTCAGACCCCTCCCCCACATACAGGCCCACAAAACAGTGATGTGGGGTGCCACACCCTGGTGAATATCTAAGGCTTCACCCCTTACTATGTACATGCACATGGAAACAAAGAAGTATGGTCCAAATGAAAGAAAAGATCAAAGCTCCAAGAATAGAAGTAAGCGTTGAAGAGATGACTAACCTATCAGATGCAGAGTTCAAAATACTGGTAGTCAGGATGCTCACAGAAATGGTTGAGTATGATGCAAAATTGAGGAAGAAGTGAAGGCTATGAAAATTGAAATAAAGCAAAATATACAGAGAACCAACAGTGAAGGGAAGGAAACTGGGACTCAAATCAACGATTTGCACCAGAAGGAAAAAATAAACACTCAACCAGAACAGAATGAAGAAACAAGAATTCAAAAAAATGAGGAGAGGCTTAGGAACCTCCAGGACAACTTTAAATGTTCCAACATCCGAATCATAGGGGTGCTAGAAGAAGGAGGAGAAGAGGAAGAGAAAGAAGTTGAAACCTTAATTGAACAAATAATGAAGGAGAACTTACCCAATGTGGCAAAGGAAGTAGACTTCTAGGAAGTCCAGGAAGCTCAGAGTCCCAAAGAAGTTGGACGCAGGGAAGCACACACCAAGGCACATCATAATTACATTAGCCAAGATCAAAAATAAGGAGAGAATCTTAAAAGCAGCAAGAGAAAAGGAGACAGTTACCTACAAAGGAGTTCCCTTAAGACAGTCAGCTGATTTCTCAAAAGAGACCTTGCAGGCAAAAAAGGGCTGGAAAGAAGTATTCCAAGTCATGAAAGGCAAGGACCTACATCCAAGATGACTCTATCCAGCAAAGCTATCATTTAGAATGGAAGGGCAGATAAAATGCTTCCCAGGCAAGGTCAAGTTAAAGGAGTTCATCATTACCAAGCCCTTATTCTATGAAATGTTAAAGGGACTGTCTAAGAAAAAGAAGAAGATAAAAAATATGAACAGTAAAATGACAACAAACTCACAACTATCAACTGAACCTAAAAACAAAAACAAAAAGAAAGTAAGCAAACAACTAGAACAGGAACAGAATCACAGAAATGGAGATCACATGGAGGGTTATCAGAAGGGAGGGGGAGTAGGGAGAATGGGGTAGAAGGTACAGGGAATAAGAAGCAAAAATAGTATGTACAAAATAGACAGGGGGAGGTTAAGAATAGTATAGGAAATGTAGAAACCCAAGAACTTATATATATGACCCATGGACATGAACTAAGGTTGTGGGGGGGAATGCTGGTGGGAGGGGGTGTGCAGGACAGAGAGGAATAAAGGGGAGGAAAAATGGGACAACTGTAATAGCATAATCAATAAAATGTGTATATATATGTAGAAATAGAAATAAAATACTTCATTGCAACAAGCTCATGAATATAAACAATAAGCAGAATAGCAGTGGGGAAGGGCAGTGAGGGAGATGAATAGGGTACAGTGAGTCAAATACAATGCGACAGAAGGAGACCAGACTTCTGGTGGTGGACACAAAATAGTGTACAGATGTATTATGAAGTTGCACACCTGAAATTTATCTAATGTTCTTTTTCTAAAACAAAAATTTTTAATTTATTTGTTTTTAGAGAAAGGGGAAGGGATGGAGAAAAGGAGGGAGAGAAACGTCAAGGTGTGGTTGCCTCTCACGCGCCCCCTACTGGGGACCTGGCTGGAAACCCAGGCATGTGCCCTGACTGGGAATCAAACTAGCAACCTTTTGGTTTACAGGCTGGCACTCAATCCGCTGAGCCACACCAGCCAGAGCTATCTAATGTTCTTAATCAATGTTACTCCAATGAATTGAATTTTAAAACTTTCACTATAAAGAATACTTTATTGTTAAAAAATGCTAACCATTATTTGAGCCTTCAAGGAGTCATAATCTTTTTGCTGGTGGAGGGTTGTGCCTTGGTGTTGATGGCTGCTGACTGAAGGTTGGAGCGGCTGCGGCAATTTCTTAAAATAAGACAACAATGAAGTTTGCTGTATTGATTGACTCTTCGTTTCGTGAATGATTTCTCTATAGCATATGATGCTATCTGACAGCATTTAATCCAAGCAGAACTTGTTTCAAAATTGGAGTTAGTCCTCTCAAAACCTGCTGCTACTTTATCAGCTAGGTTTATGTAATGTTCTAAATCCTTTGTTGTCATACCAACAATCTTTACAGCATCTTTACCAGCAGTAGATTCAATCTTTAAAAAACCATTTTCTTCGCTCATCCATAGGAAGCAGCGGCTCACCCATTAAAGTTCCATCGGGAGGTTGCAGCAGTTCAGTCCCATCCTTAGACCCCCACCTGTAATTCTCGTTCTCTTGCTATTTCCACTATGTGTGCAGTTACTTCCTCCACCAAAGTCTTGAACCTCTCGAAGTCATCCATGAGAGTGGCATCAACTTCTTCTGAACTCCTGTTACTGTTGATATTCTGACCTCTTCCCATGAATCACAAATGTTCTTTTTTTAAAAGAAGATTTTATTTATTTATTTTTAGAGAGGGGAAAGGAGGGAGAAAGAAAGGGAGAGAAACATCAATGTATGGCTGCCTCTCGAGTGCCCTCTACTGGGGAACCTGGCCCACAACTCAGACATGTGCCCTGACTGGGAATCAAACCGGTGACCCTTTAGTTCGCAGGCTGACACTCAATTAACTGAGTCACACCAGCCAGTGCCACAAAATGTTCTTAATGGCATCTGGAATGGTGAATCGTTTCCCAAGGTTTTCAATTACTTTGCTCAGATCCATCCAAGAAATCACTACCTATGGCAGCTGCAGCCTTACAAAACATATTTCTTAAATGATAAAACTTGAAAGTCAAAATTACTCCTTGATCCCTGGGCTGCAGGGTGGATGATATGTTAGCAGGCATGAAAATGACACCAACCTCACTGTACACCTAACTCCATCAAAGCTCTTGGGTGACCAGGTACATTGTCAGTGAGCAGTAATACTTTGAAAGGAGTCTCTTCTCCTAACCACAGTCTCAACAGTTGGACTTAGAAGATTCAGTGAACTATGTTGTAAACACATGTGCTGTCATCTAGGCTTTGTTGTTCCATTTATAGAGCACAGGCAGGATAGATTTAGCGTAACTGTTAAGCGCCCTAGGATGTTCGGAATGGGAAATGAGCACTGACTTCAACCTGAAGTCACCAGCTGCGTTAGCAGCTAACAAGAGAGTCAGCCTGTCCTTTGAAGCTTTGAAGCCAGGCACTGACTTCTCCTCTCTGGCTATGAAAGTCCTGGATGGTGTCCTCTTCTAATATAAGGCTTGTCTACAATGAAAATATGTTGTTTAGTGTAGCCACCTTCATTTACTATCTTAGCTAGATCTTTTGGTTACCTTGCTGCAGCTCCTACATCAGCACTTGCTGCTTCACCTTGCACTTTTATGTTATGGAAATGGCTTCTTTCCTTAAACCTCACGAACCAGCCTCTGCCAGCTTCCAAATTTCCTTCTGCGGTTTCCTCACTTCCCTCAGTCTTCACAGAATGGGAGAGAGTTAGAATTTTGCTCTGGATTAGGCTTTGACTTAAGGCAAAGGTATCAAACTCATTTTCACTGGCGGCTACATCAGCCTCACCATTGCCTTCAAAGGGCCAAATGTAATTTTAGGACTATGTCCTTAACTAGGGGCAAGTAGCTCGGCACTGCTGCTGGGTAGAAACCAGGTGCTGGGCCAGATAAAACAAGGTAAAGGGCTGGATTCAGCCCACGGGCCTTGTGTTTGCCACCTGTGACTTAAGGGAATGCTGGGGTGGTTTACTTTTCCATCCAGACCACCAAAACTTTCTTCCTATCGGCTTAAATAAAGCTGTTTCAATTTCTTATCATTCATGTGTTCCCTGGAGTAGCTTTTCCTTTGCATTCACGACTTGGCTAACTGTTTGGCACAAGAGACCTAGCTTTTGGCCTATCTGGGCTTTCAACATACCTTCCTCGCTAAGCTTAATCATTTCTAGCTTTTGATTTAAAGTGACCTCAAGGGGCCTGCTGGAATCGCTCTGACAGAGGCAGGTAAGAGTGAGGAAGAGGGAGCTGCCCTTTCTCTCTGCTTCAGTGTCCCTCAGTGTCCCAGAGAGACATGTGACTCTGCCCTTCACTTGAACACTTACAGGGTATTAATTGGCCTGATTTCAATATTGCTGGGTCTCAGGGAATAGGGACCCCCAAGGAGAGGAGGAGAGATGGGAACAGGCCGTTGGTGGAGCAGTCAGAACACACACCTCATTTATTAAGTTCACTTGAGTCTTTTATGGGTATGGTTTGTGGTGCCCCAAAGCAATTACAACGGTAGCATTAAAGATCATTGATTGCAGACCATCACAACAAATATAATAGTAATAATAATAATACAATTTGAAATAGTGTGAGAATTACCAAGATGTGACATGGAGACACAAAGTGAGCAAATGCTGTTGGAAAAATGGTGCCAACAGACTTGCTCAACACAGGACTGCCGCAGGCCTGCAGAGCACGGCAAGCGCAGTGCAGTGGAAATGCGGCACGCCTGCATTCGCTGTGTGGTTGACTTTCCCCTCGTTTTAATAAAAATTGAGTGTAGGAAAACTAAACAGCAGTTAGTGGAATGTTCCACTAGCCACTAACCAGTTGATTCAAGGTTGACTATAAATTGGGTTCCATTTAATTTAAGAGATTTGGACTTTTCCCACAGGGCTTTATGATCTAAAAAGGCACACCTATTCTGTGACCAATAATAATGATAACAGCACTACTACCATTTCCTGAGCAGGTGTCAGGCACTCTCCCACATGCATTTCATAGGTTATTTCATTTGATTCTTACAACACATGTATCACATAACATCCTCATGGTCATTTTATAGATGAGGAAGTTGAAGCTCACAGAGATGCAGTAACTTGTCTGTCCCACAGCTAGCATTTGAACTCAGCTCTTCTGATTCTTTGGAAAGCCCGAGCCTGACCAAAGGCCTTGGTACAGCCATCCAGCCTGGGCCCCGCCTAGCACCCTCCTCCCCTGTCACTCCACTTGGTGTGGAAGCGGTTATGGCCTGGCTGCAAACTCTGGCACAGTGCCAGAGAGAGACTGCCAGGGGTGTTTTCAGCCCTGCGGCAGCCAAGAAAAGGGACCATCTTCCCTTTCCTCCACAGATCATCTACCTGCGGCGGTTCAAGGACTTGCGAGGGCTCAGCCTCTCTGGGAACCCCATCGCCGAGGCAGAGGATTACAGCATGTTCATCTTGGCCTACCTTCCTGACCTCGTGTACCTGGACTCCCGGCGCATCGACGACCACATGGCAAGCGTCTCCCTCTGGGTCTCCCAGTTCTGTGAGACAGTCTTCAGGTCCCCTGGTTTCACGGAAAGGGACACTGAGGCAGAGAGAAAGGGCAGCTCCCTCTTCCTCACTCTTACCTGCCTGTCAGAGTGATTCCAGCAGGCCCCTTGAGGTCACTGTAGAGCACTTACTCACAGTGCCAGGCTCTCTCCGTGTGCCACCCCCGGACCCCTCACAACCATTGTGGGGAGTCCTCTGGCTCTTTCATTTGGGGCCTGTTTCTTTGTCTCCCCATTCTGGCTGCCTCTCTCTAATTGCTTCTGCATTAGGTAGAGCTGCTATGCCTCCCACTCTTGGTATGAGGTCTTACGTAGTAGGTGTCCTGTGGGGCTCAGTGGCACCTGATCACCTAAGCTAGGTGCTCCAGGAATGTCCCTTGTATGGGTTCTGTGAACCCTCCTATGATAGTTGAATCTTGATTGCTGTTGGCTCATCCGGGGGTGGGGTTGACCCCGGGCTGGCCAACTGTGAGGACTGACCCAACCACAGTGAACCACCAGCTGCTGTGCTAGGCTGACCCCGTGAATTAGAATTCACCCCATCAGGGTTTGTGCCTGCCGAGATCCGCCTATGGATGTGCCAGTTGTGGAGCAAATTGGGTCCTATTCTGATGTGGTCTGAATCCTGCCAGCAGGTGTGTTGACTCTGGGGCCTCTTAGGAGGGATCCAGGGCAGGTCATGTTAGGCGCTGCCTGTGACTGGCCCTGGGCCACCTGTTTGGAGTCACAAAGCAGTCCACAGTTTGTGGCTGCCTCTGTTGGGCCTGGGTCTGTGCGGGAGGGGAAATTCACACCAAGGTTGGCTTTCACCAGCACCAAGCCCCATGAGCAGGTCAGCAAAAGGTCCAAGACTCCCCAGCATCTGCTTCTGCCTGCTGGCTGCCTGCTAGGCTCAGTCACTGAAAGGGCCTCTGGCGGTATGTGGGTTGCATGAGGTAGGTTCTCAGTGAGTCACCAGGTAGGGGGGGTGAGTAGTGTTCACTGGACTGAAAAAGATTCACACTTGGCACCAGTGCTGGCACTGGGGCCACTCAGCAACACTCTCAGTGCACAGCAAGGTCAGCCTGCACCGCAGGTGCCTGTGGACCTTTGTGGTGGGCAGGGTCTCCAGGAGTCATTAGGGTGAGGGCAGCAGGGTTCATCAGGCCCTGACAGACCAAGACTAGGCCGTGTGAAGGGAGGGCTCTCTTTGCACAGGACCAGCAGCTCTGGTCGGGCATGTCAGGGAAGAGTGGCCCCTGCCCTGGAGCCACACAGCTCAGTCTCTCCCTCCTGGAGAGCCTCCCAGGAAAGGCCGCACGCAATGAGGGCCACTCTGACCCCCATGCTGGCCATAGCCAGCTCACTTCTGTGTAGTGCATGGCAGGGCAGGGCCACTGGGAGATGGGAGGGTGGGGCTAGTGAATCTCCTGTGGGTTGGTGGGCAGTGCAGCTGGTCAGGGCCAGAGGTTGGGGAAGGGAGTAGCCCCCACCCCAGAGCTACACAACTCAGTCTGTGATACCCGAAGAGTTTGCCTTCAAGAGCCCTCCAAGAAAGTCCACACCACTGGCCCAAACCCTCAGAGCCCTTCTATACTGTCTGATTTTCCTGATGAAGTTGAGGAGACAAAAACGTGAGGGTCAACAGCCATGGCAGAGCCAGGATTCATCCCTACTCTGTACACCCCAGAAACAACATTAACAGCTAACTGTTGTTGTGAACTTATGTGCCAAGCAAATTGCAGTATTTCACCACAACCTGTCAGGCAGGCCCTGCTCTCATCCCCAGCTGGCCAATGGGAGAGCGGTCACAAGTGAGACAACTCACCCAGGGTCACATGGCCACTGCCAGTCAAGTTGGGCACTGACTCAGGCAGTCTAGCAGCAGAGTTTGTGCAGGGCTCTTCCCAGCCAGGGGGCCTTACCCTGTCCACTGCCTGGTCTGTCCACCGCCTACTCTGTCTACTGCCTACTCTGTCCACTGTCCCCTTCTCTCCTACTTCCCCTGTTATAAGCTGGTTCCCTTTCATTTGCTTTTCCTTCTTTGCAGTGTGATCCGTTTGTGGGAATGTCACCACCGGACAAGAGAATCTCCCAATGTGTGAGGCTTGGGCAGCAGGACTGGGATGCCCCTGTGTGTTGGGAGCCAGGGAGACTGAGGACTGTTTGTCCTGCCCCCTGCTTCTCACAGGAAGCTGGTGCCTTCCTGGGAGAGAGGACCCTGTGCTCTGGGCAGGCTGATTGGTGTGTGGAGCTGTGGGAGAGCCCAGGGAAGTAGGGAGAAGGGCTGGACAGCAGATCTCCACACTGATCCTCCTGGTCCTGGGCCGAGGAGCAGAGCCCTGCCCCCAGGCAGACTGCTCTGCTCTCTGAGTTTGGAGCTCTCCACTCGCATTTCGCTCTGATGAAACCATGGGGCTGTACAATTCCAGAGCTCCTCCTAGGCATTCTCTCCTCAGTCCCCAGACGTTTCCACAAAGGGCAGGTAGCACAGCCTGGGCATTCCCACTGTGCTTTGAGGAAACAAAGACTGCTTTCAGGTTTCAGAGACCTGCTTAGAAGCAGCGAGATAAATAATAAGTAAAAAGCCAAGTTCTGGGCTATCTGGTATGGCTTTCTTATCTTCCAGAGGCCCTTTCAGTAACTGAGCCTAACGGGCAGCCAGCAGGCAGAAGCAGATGTTGGGGAGTCTTGGACCTTTTGCTGACCTGCCCCCCGGCTTCATTGCTTTGTTGGGAGGATTGTCCCATAACTGAAAGGCTGTATGTCCGATTCCCAGTCAGGGCACATGCCTGGGTTGCAGGGTCCATCCTGGTCTTGGTGTGTACAATTCCTGGTCCTGGCACTTGTGGGAGGCAACCCATCGATGCTTCTTTCTCAAATTGATGTTTCTCTCTTTCCCTTCCTCTCTCTCTAATGCAGTGGGAAAAAGAAATCCTCAGGTGAGGGTAAAAAAGGAAAAGCCGAGTTCTGCAAAGCAGGGAAACCTGTCCATATTACTGTCCAGCCTGGGGCCAGCCCCAGCCTGCCCCGGCCTCTCGGTGCTGTAGGGGTCAGGCAGCGGGACAGCAGGGCCCCACCACAGGCTGACCATGGGGCCAGGGCAGGTTCTTGGATGCCTCCCAGCTCCAAGAAGCACCCCCACCCCATTTCCGTGAGGCACTTTGAAGTCAAGGCCCTGGGCTGCACCTGCAAGCTGGCCCTCCCTTCAGTCCACCATACAGGACAGGCAGGGGCTGTGAGCTCAGGGGTTCCATGCAGGGAGGGGAGGGACGGGCAGGACAGGCAGTTGCTGTCAGCAGGGCCATGGAGGTGTTTGGAGCTCATCTGATTGAAGATGGAGGCCCAGGGAGAATCCTGAGCAGTTCTCAGCAGAATTCCTGATCTGCTGACTGTTCTGGGGATTAGAGGAAAAGAGAGAGAGATAGGGGAGGCGGGGGCAGGACCCATGGTCCAGCGAGAGAGAAAGAGAGGGAGAGAGAGAGAGAGAGAGAGGGAAAGAGAGAGAAAGGTAGCTTCACTGAGGACAGGGCTGTAGGAATGGAGATAGCAGGAGGGGCTGGATACTAGAAATTTTTCAAAACTTAAACTTATTTATTGAAGTATGACTATGTAAGGGAACGGAATGTAAGCATACAGCTCAATGAATAGCAAGAGATCTTCAGAAGAATTTCAACTCGTGCAGTATACTTGTAAGCTGTTTGCAGCCAAGGCCCATGTTAAGGCATAACATTACGCTAGCATGTGTCCTGACATTGTGTTCGGTTGGAACTGGGCCAGACCTCAGACAGCACAGGGCAGAGGGAGGCAAGCTCAGGCTCTGGGGTTATACAGTTCCCGGGGAAGCCCCTGCCTTCTCTTATAGAGCCAGCACACTTGGAAGGGAGACTGATAGTGAAATCTTCCCACAGATGCATGGAAATGCCAGGAGGGCAGAGCAGGGGCTGAGAGAGATGTACAGGGGCGTTGTTGGTTATTGGGTAGCTTCCCCAAGGAAGTCACCACAGGATGGGCAGGAGATGGATCCACAGGATGGGCAGGAGTTGACTGGGCGAAGCCAGAAAGCAGAGTACATGCAAAGGCCCTGGGTCAGGAGGCAGCACTGTGAGCAGCCCAGTGTCTGGAGCTCAAATGGCTGCAGAGAAGGCTGGGCAGAGGGTAGGCAGGCAGGACCTTGCAGGCCAGAGCAGGAGCTTGTCACTACTCTATGCCCAAGAGTAAGCCATAAAGGGTAAGTGAGGGACTGGCAAAGTCAGATTTGCATTTACCAGATTGCTCTAGTTGCTTGCGGGGAGAGGTGGACAGACTGGACGGTGACAGGGTGCATAGCGGAGGCCAGCTAGGAGGTTGAGGCAGGGGTCCTAGTATTACCAGAAAGGGGACCAGGCCTAGGGTGGGTCTGCCTAGTGCTGGCTGGTAGTGTGTGGGCTCTTGACTTCATGCAGGAAAGAGTTCACAACAGCTCAGGTGATTTTGAGACGTTTATTAAATCATAAACAGTGAAGTAGACAGTGAAACAAGAAAAGGCTTAGGAGAAGCAATGGGAGAGCCCAGGCTGGGCTGCTTTAGCTCACTGGGAAGCCAGAGACAAGGAGCCCTGGGGACAGGTTCAGAGGATCAGCCCCAGGGAGCTGCCACTGAGCACTGCTCCCCTGGTTGCAAGTCTCTTTAGGAGATGCATGCCTGTGGGGGAGAAGAGGGTGGAAAGAAAAAGTGTGGGCCTGCTCCCAGGAGGGAGAGCAAGCTCTGGGTCCTTTGTCTGGAGGGTTTTTAAAGGCTGGGAGTTTAGGGGTGCTCTCAGGGGAGGATCTCAATAGAAGAGTCATCAGCTTTTCCAGGTGTGTCCTTGCAGGGGGCCATTAGTCATCACAGCTGGTCCTGGCCTCACCCACCTGGTTTTGCTGCTATTCTGAGCCTGGAGTTGAAACACAGCTGAGGCCTAGATGTTGTCTCCAGGGAGGTGACCGTCTGTATCAGCTGTGAATTGCTCGGACATTTTGGTCAGCTCTCTGTCTCAGTTTCCCTAGTCCCCTGGCCAAGGGATTTTCTTGGCATCACCTCTTGCATCACAGGCAAGAGATGATGTGACAATCAGGAGGAAGCACGGACAGGCCTGGGCACAGCCTGGGACTGAGGCAAGGGAGGGCTCAAGATGCTCCCAGGTCCCTGGCTTGGGTATGGGCCAGCTGGGGGGCGCTTGCCTCGGCAGAACTCTGGGAGGACAGAGGTACATCTTGGACAGGGCAAGTTGGCAGTGCTCTTGAGGGAGCCAGGGGGCATGAGGCCATCCAGAGCTTAGGTCTGGCACTCACAGTTGGGGTTTGGGCTGGAGGTAAAGACCTGAGTGTTGTCAGAGGACAAAGAACCTTGTACTTGAAGACTACACACCTGAGGTGCATAGAGTGAGCCCAGAAGGGTGAGGACCAAGCCCTAGGGACACCAGCACCCCCTGCAGTCACAGGGGATGAGCTAGGTGGGTGAGGAAGGCAAGCAGGTGGCAGGGCACAGAGCCAAGCGCTGAGACGCTTGTTACCAAGCCTGTGACTCAGGTGACTCACTTTACCCCTCTCCTGTTGTGCATCCGTAAAAGAGAGCCAGAACACCGGCCTTGGGGGCCTCCATTTACCCTATGGCCCCCAGCCTTGGGGTTGTTTCACAGGTCCTTGGCCTGCCTGTGCTGCCTCTGCACCCCTCTTTGTCCTTCCCTAATCTCCCCGAGACACTTGAAAAGGGCTGTTATTGGATGGCTCCCTTGCCAGAGTGAAAGTGAGAGTAAGTTTATGAAAGTTTGGGACAGTGAGGCAAAGGAAGGGCCCCTGGAGACAGGATCAGGGGATAAGCCTGAGATGAGCTGCCATTGCCTGTTGCTCCCCTGGGTGCGGGTCTCGTTGGGACCCTTCAAGCCTGGGATAGAAGAAGCACACGCCTGAGGAAAAGGGGGCATGGGTGTGCTCAACAAAGGCAGCGTGCAGGCGTCCTTTGTCCTGAGGGGTTATCAGTGCTTTCTATAGGCGGGACTTCTAGGGGCGGTCTCAGGGGAAGATCTCAACAGGCTATGCATTAGGTCTCCGGGAGTGTCATTTAGTTTATTGACATATTAAAATGAGCGTGTGGTGGTTAGTTTCATCTGTATCTTGGATAGTCTGGCTCTAACTGTTTTTTGTTATTTATCTCCCTAAGGTGGTTTAAACCACCTGCTCTTAGGTGTCTTTGGTTAGGGAGGATAGAGTCTTGTGATTTGTCAGCTGGATGTTAATTGCTCAGCTCTTCCATCCGTTTGTTCAGCCATTTGTCTCAGTTTCCTCCTTCCACTTGCCAGGGAATTTTCCTAGGTTCTTACTAACCTGCCTCAGGGCCATGAGCTGTTCTCATCCACACCTCTGTCCACTCTTGAGACACCATAGGATGGCAGAGACCAGCGTGGCTCTAAGGGACCAGACTTCTTCTGGTAACAATGTAACTTCCTGTTCCCCCATCAGAAAGGGCTAGCGGAGCTTAAACACCAGTTCAGCATCGACGAGCTGAAGCACCGGGAGAACCTGATTCAGGCCCGGCTGGAGGATGAGCAGGCCCGGCGGGAGGAGCTGGAGGAACACAAGGTATCCTCGCCTGGAGGAGCCCTATTCCCCACCTCTCCCGGCCCTGGCTCCAAGTGCTGCCCACAGGGCACTGGTCAGGCTCCCCAAAGGTCAGTAGGGCCCAAGCCCTCAAAACCTGCCTGGTGATTGAAAAAAGATGCTGTGCGGCCACAACCCAGCTCTGAGGAAGCATGTAAATCGTGCTCCCTCGATGGAGCTTGGTGCTTGCCCCCAGGGCCAGCTCCACCTGAGTCTAGTTCTCACCTGACTTATCTCCTCTGAGGGCCTGGAGAGGTTGTGCTGGAACAATTTGTCAGAGCATCGGTCCTTTTCCTGAATCCCCTAGGCAGTTCCTCATGGTGGCCAGGAAGGTTCAAGTCCAGGCTCAGCATGGCCCTGGCTTCACAACAGAGCCCCTACTGCCTTCCTCCCCACAGTCGCCACTCCTCCTGCCCCTGCAGTCAGATCAAGCCATGTGAATCTGCCCATTTTATGCCTCTGGCCCTCCCCCACAGGTGCCAGACCCCGAGCCCAGCACGTGCCTCCCTGACTTGCCCTCCTCAGAGGGCCAATCGTCCACTCCCTGCAAGGCCCAAGTGCAGGGCCTGAGCTCAGCTATGCCGGTGGCCTCTTCTGATGCAGGCTGCGTTCGTGGAGCACCTGAACGGCCCCTTCCTGTTTGACAGCATGTACGCAGAGGACGTGGAGGGTAACAAGCTGGCCTGCCTGCATGGTGCGGGAGAGCTCCTCGAGGCATATCCTTTCTGGGCCACGGGGGCCTCTCTGGCCAGGCCTGGGCCCAATGGCCGCCGCCTGCCTGCAGCCAGTCCCTTTCCACTCTGGGCCTTGTTTTCCCCAGCTGTCTTTGAGCCCCTGGGAGGTGAGACCTGCACTTCAGAGCACACAGAGCCAAGGACGAGGAGCTGCACGGGGAGTGGTACCTGGCTTACAGAGGGCCCCTGGAGGTCCGGCCCGCAGGGCCTGGGTCTGGTGCTGGACAGTTTGGGTCGGCAGTATTACTGAAGTGTGCATCTGTGGCACTGACCCTCCTTAGCCATGTAGTTATGGTTCCTGCTGCCACTTTGCACATTAGATGGGCGCTGCTCTGTAATCGCATTTTACACTTGGGGAAGCTCACCTTGGAGAGTTTGACTTGTCCCAGGTCACACAGTTAAAAGCTGGGAGTCTAACCCTAGCCTGTGGGGCTAAGAGCTGGAACTCTTTCCCCAGTGGGCTGGAGCCCACAGGGTGTGGCCAGCACTTGCATCAAGGCCATGACTACAGCGGTCAGTCGGTTGGTGTAAACTATAAGCTGAGGGACTCGGGATGGAATTGAGGGGTTCCTGGTCTGAGAGTGCTGAGATGAAGCAACAAGTCAGAGTGCATCTGTGGGACACCATCTCTGAGTAGAAAAACTCACTTTAAACACATAGCATTCCAAGAAGAGTGGGGGAAGGGACAGTCAGGTGTGGGGCTGAGCAGAAGCTGAAGAGCAGGGCTCTGGCTCACACAGACAGGCTCCAGCTGGGTGACCTGGGCTCATGTAGAGGCTGTAGCACCTGCCTGGCCTCAAGGGCCTCCCAAGGACTCTATCCAGTAGATTCTGCCGTGCCCTCGCGTGCAGGTGAGGAGCCCAAGGCCCAGAGACGGGAAGCAGCTTGCCAGGGAGAAGGAGTGGCGGAGGCAGGACTTGAATATGGATGTCTGTGCTCCCAGCCTGCATTCCCCCTACCTCTGCAGTTTCCCTCAGTGTACCTGCGGCCCCTGAAGACAGGCCCTCAACACAGGTGTGCCTTCGAGACAGCACAGCAGAGGCAAAAACACACACATCTTGGCCTGGCTCCCCGTGGTCTCAGGCCCTCCGGTCCCCTGGAATCTCCTTTCTCCTCTGCTCTGCAGCCTTCTGCTGTTTCCCCGCCTCCTTGCCCCCCCTCCACCCCTCCCCACAAAGGTCACGTTCCTGAATCCCTCAGGCCAAGGCTGAAGGTGTCCCAGTCACACCTTACCCTCCAGTCTCCACTGTAGGCTCTTCAAGGGAGCTGCCACCATGTGGCGCCCGAAACAGCCTCAAACTTCCTTAACAGCTGCTAACCTACAAGGACAAATTTGTCATCATCTGCCTGAACATTTTCGAGTATGGACTGAAACAGCAGGAAAAGCGGAAAGTGGAGCTTGACACCTTTAATGAGTGTGTGCAGGAGGCCATCCAGGAGAACCAGGGGCGGGGCAAAAGCAGGATCTCGGAGTTTGAGGAGAAGCACCTGCTGGTAGGCCTGTGCTCCCACCCCTCCCTGCCGCCTGCTCCCTGCACCCACCCTGCAACCCAGAGGGCTGCAGCCCCTGTACCTCTGATGACTCCTGAGGCCCACGGCCTTTGTCCCCATTTGCCAGAGCTGACACAGCTCAGTGGCTGAGCCCAGGTACCGCCTCCCCTGGCACCACCAGCCATAGCTCCTCTGATGGCCAGGGCTGAGCCTGGCTCGGAGCCTGTGGGTCTCCTTCACCTAAAACAGCCCCAGGGTTCAAGGTGACATCATCATCACTATTGAAATGGTGTTATTATTACCACTACTATTATAGCTACTATGTTTTATGAGCCCTGCTCTGGTCCTGGCAGCCAGGCCCCTTCCCTTCCGAAAGGTCAGCTCTACCCTGATGGGAAGCAGGGAGCCTTGGGGTTTTCCGGGGGCACTTGAACTGAGGCTGGGACTTACAGACAAAGAAGAGTTATCCGAGGTGGTGGAGGAAGACGAGGGGGTTCACCAGGGAGGGACCCTGGGGCATGCGGGACCAGCTGGACCCGGGCCATGGAGCCGTGCTCACGCAGGGCTGTGTGTACTCACAGGGGTTGTTTCCTTAGTTAGCATTACTTTGGAAGACCGATTTCTACCCTGCTTTAAGCCATAGCCCTTCTAAGATTCTCAGGAAAGCCACGTGAACACTCACCTGCAGCATCAGGGGCTTCAGGGAGCCCCTGGAGACACTCCAGGTTGAAAACGCCCAACTTAAAGTAGAGCAGAGTCCCCCGATGATGCAAGCTCAGATACAAGGGGGTTGGTGACAGCTGGCGGCAGCACACTGCCCAAGCCCCACTCTCTGGCCCTGTTCTCCCACCCCTGTGCCATGAACCTCACCAACTGGACCCAGGGGGTGAGGAGGGGTGTCGTGCCTTCAACCAGAAGTCAAACCTGTCAGCAAAGGAGCATGTTTGGCTCACATGTGTGTTTTGTTTGGCCTGCAGACGGTTTTAGAATATTTTGAACATCCTGATGACTTTGAAAACCGGAGGATCTCACAGAAAAATTGCGGTTGCTCGCTTCCTGGAGGTAGTTGTCATTAGGGCCCGAGCGACACTGTCTGCTCTGGATGGGCCACTTGTGCAGTCACCCAGGCCCTGTCTGGCATATCCGCCCTGACATTTCTTATCTGGTCCCTGTAGCTACTGGACTTGGGACACCTGGATGTCAGCCAGCTGGCTCCTCCCAAAGCCCCGCATGGGGGCCCGGCCCCTCAGCCACAAATGCTGCCGGGGAGCAGGCATGGGCTGGGCACCGCCAGTGCTGCCCTCCTGCTGCACCAGGCCTTCTTCCCGACCTGCTGCACCTGCTTTAGGCACGGTCTGCATGGTGGCACCCTAAGAGGCTGCCTGGGTTGAGTAGACGGACCTGAGTGCTTCTCTCCAAGGGCTGAGAGCCAGGGTTCTCACGCAGTCAGCAAGGCGATGTCCACTGGGACCTAACAACACGCTGGTGCCAGCCCAGGGGTGTGCCTGGCACTGGTGTTTCTCAGTGCTCCTGGGGCCTCCAGTGCTCAGCTGAGTTGAGCTTACTGTCTTGGAAGCCCACAGACCCCACAGGCCTAAGGAAGCCCCCAGTTCACTGCCTGCACGGGACCTCTCCAAGAGCCGGTCCTGCCCCACTCCCATCACCCCCACTAGACAGGGGCCATCAGAACGCCCCTCCTGGGGCCTAGAAGGGGCTGCTCAGGCAGAGCCCTCACTGGGGACCCTCTGCTGGCCTCCCTTTTCTCACTGGCTCTGCCCCATCTCACAGGACTGAGGTGGGGCCGTGAGATGGGGCAGAGCCAGCATACATATGTGACCAACGGTCCCCGTGTGGTAGAAGCCACTCTAGCGACTAGGTGGTGACCAGCAGTGGAGAGGTGATGCCAGCACAGGCACAGATATGGGGCAAAAATGTGCACAGGGTGCTCAGTCTGCCTCCAACTCCGTGTGTCTGTGCGTATTCTCGTGGCTGTGTGTGCACATGTGTGTACATGATGAATAGTGTGCACTATTCTGCACTTCACTATTTTATCCGTGCAGCTCAGAGATCCTCCTAACACTTGAGTGGCTTGATGCCTTCAATAGTCGTAAAATATCTCATTGCATGGGTGACTCAGAATTTAGTAAGCCAGTCCCTGCTGATGGGCAGTCAGGTTTTCTGCTCTCTTGCTCTTTCAAACAGTGTTGCGGTGGGTCCCTTGGTGCAAGTGTGGCCCTCAGGATGAAGTCCGGGGGGTGCTGTGCATCGCTGCTTTGACTAGTTCGGAGGTCACACCCTCTGCGCTCCGCCCGCTCTCTCGTCAGGCCCTTGGTGGCAAGCTCTCGTCTTTGCTGGCCTTACAGGAGTATATGTTTATTTTCTCGGACGTGGGAGTGAACACCACGTCTTTTACAAACATTTGTATTTTTTATTTGTGAGCTCTTCTCATAATACGTTCTTACCTGTTTTTCTGTTTGGTATTTCTCTTTCTCTATCTCTACTTCTCTTTTTTTTAAAAAAAATTATGACTTTGTCAGAGCATTTTATAGATTGAGAAATTAGCCCTGAGTCAGTGAAATAAGTTGCAAATCATTTTCCCAGTTTGATTTTTATCTTATCATTTTGTCTATGGTGCTTTTACCATTCAGAATATTAAAAATTTTTATGTAATAGAATTTATCAGTCTCCTGGTTATGCTTAGAAAGGACTTCTCCACTTTGAAATTATTTATTGAAAAAACCCATTTTTTTCTAGTACTTTTATGGCTTTATTTTTTACATTTAAGTCTTTGTTCTGTCAGGAATTTACTTTCATGTAAGGTTTGAGGTAGGGGTTGAGCCTGGTTTTTCCCCAGCTGTAAGTATCATTCACACACCGCGCCCCCAGTCGTGTCCAGTTACTCTTCCCTCACAGCTAATACCAAACACCAACAAAAAGAAGCTGACATTGTATCAAGTGGCCAAGTGTCCAGGCCCTAACAAAGGGCTGGTATTCAGCACTGTACGCGGCCCTAGGGTGCTCTACAGTCTGTGAACACCCTCCACTCCAAATGGGCTTGCTCTGTTTGCCGCTAGCACCCTTGGCCCCCCGGAGGAGTTCTGTGTGGGTGCACCACTTTCCACAGACTGAGCCTGTCTCACGTTCCCGGCATCTCCCCCTGCCTGGGGCCTGTCGCAGGCCCACTATCTGAGCCTTCATGAGTCCAGCCCCCACTGTGAGCCATGGCCCCACACCCACCACCTGACCCCCAGGGCTCCAGGAAGCAGGGGTTCTCTCCCATTTGGTTGCAGAAACTGAATCTTAGAAAGTACAAAGGGCTCATTCACAGTCCTGTTGCTAATAAGTGACTCAGAGAGGAGTCAAATGCAAGTTTGTCAGACTCTGAAGCCACCTCCAGTAAAAACCCAAGCATCTGCTCTGATGGCCTTGAGGCCTGGAGAGGGGATTAGCTTCTACGAACTCACAGGGCTGCCTCTCAAGCCTGGGCAGTCCAAACCCAGAGCCCAGGTTCCTACCCACAAAACCGCATTGTCACCTGTCATTAACAAATTACAATCAGTGATTGATCCCTAAAGCACAGGCTTTGTTTCCAGAGTTTAAGTGCCATCCGAGATGAGTCCGAACTGAGCAACCTTGAGAAGAAGATAGCGGAGTGCAGCAAGGACATCAGTGAGCTGTTCAGTGCGCTCATGACCCTAGAGATGCAGCTGGTGGAGCAGCTGGAGGTGAGGCTGGGGCCCTGGGCACAGACTTGAATGACCGTGCACTGCCAGGCTCGTTTGAACAAAGCTGCCCATGCAGCTGCAAAACCACCCTCAAGCAGGAGCCTTTCCAGGCTCTCCTCTGCTGGGGAGGCCTAGAGTGATGGTTTCCTGCTGATTGGCCCCGGGTTCGCCTTTAATACAGAGCAAGTGATGCTTGGGCAGCAGGACAGGTGAGCTCATTCATTTGGAATGCCTCCATCCCAGGACCTCCTCAAGTAGGGAGACCCCCTCCTCAGCACTGCAGAACTCCCCAGAACCCAGGCACAGCTATGCTGGTGTTATGGTCACGTTCTTGCGCAACACCCAAAAGCCTTTGAGCGCAGTCGTGCTTTTCAGTGACACTGTTTTTATTCGTCACAACAGTGTTCACATGCGTCTATAATATGTGCAATTGGCTCGGCTTGCAGACCATCTTCACGCTCGCGCAGACTCCGCACATTTGTGCCCCCTGTGGCCCTGGGTTCTAGTGGATTGGGGGCAGGACCCACCCTGGGGCCCACACAGTTGGAGGCTTCACAGTGCATCATCTGCTGTTGTTCCCTCCATCAACATCAAGTCCCACTTAGGCATTGGCTACCTTGCTAAGCACCGGGATGCAGCTATGCTGGGGCTCCCTCAGGGTGCGGACGATCTGGGGTAATGGCCAGGCAGCTTGCAGAGCATTGTGTGTGAAGTGACCTCTTTATACTTCACCACAAACTCCAGGAGAAAGACCCTACACAGGAAGCCCATTGCACGGATGAGGAGGCTGAGGCCCAGGGAGGTCAGAGACCTTCCCAGAGTTACACATGGTGGTGGGGCTGGGGCACTGACCGGGGCATCTGGCTCTTACTGGTCCCCTCCCTGTTTCTCTGGAGGTGAGAGAGACACCACTGAGGGCCATAAGAAAGGGGAGGCTCTGTGTGTGTGCTGGGGGCATGGGTTAAGACCAGGCCCAGGGCTGTTGGCAGAGGGAACAGGCAGAGGCCTGGAGAAAGCGTTGCATCAAACATTCGAGGGGTCGTGAGTGAACCAACATGGCCAGGGGGTGATGGAGCTGTGGGGGCAAGGTCAGGAGGGCAAAGCGGGGTCACTTCATAAACACTGACCAGGGAAAGCCACGATGGCTGGTCCTGACCTTGAAGGTCTGTGACTAGAGGAGGTGCCGGCCATGTTGTAGGCTAGGTGCCTAGCCTTTGGCTCTGAGGCTAGGCCAGTCAAGGTCATGTCTAAATATGCATGTTAACTGTGTTTTTTTTATCATTTCTAGGAGACTATAAACATGTTTGAAAGGAACATCATTGACTTGGTGGGGCTCTTTATTGAAAACGTCCAAAGCTTATATCCTTTCCTTGGAGGCCTTCTGTGGAGAGGCGCCACTGGGCCCAGGGGCAGGGCAAGTATCCTGGCCCTCACTGTGGCCCCCCTGCCTGCAGAGGGGGCCAGGGCAGAGGCTCCTGCAGCTTTAACAAAAGGCAGGGAAGGGTACCCCTCGGTCCCAAACTAACCAGGATGCCACTGAGTGGGATTCCCTCCCTGGTGGCCACTGGTGGGGGTGCGTGCCTGCCCTGCCACGGCCGCCAGTGCTCTCACATGTTGGCAGAGACAGGCACAGTGCGCCACTTTGCTTCTTAGCAGAAATAGCTTTACAGGAAGACCCATACCTCCATCAAGATGATACTGAAGTCATCACAGGACCTTAATGAGTGGGAATCTCCACCTTTGAAATTGGAGGCATGGAAAACCTCTAGTTTTCCAGCAAGGGAAAAAGCTCACCTTCAGAGGGTGGAAGTTTGGCAACGACTTCAAGTGTTCAAAGAATGTTCCCGGGTCCGAGCTTTGTTCTTGTAACCCTCGCAGGGCTGCTGTTCTGGGGGAGGCGGGGGAGTGGGGGATGAAGGCATGGTTTGCAATAGAAGTTTTGGAACATTTCTTCTCAAATGCTTAACACTCAAGGGGACCCCACACCCCAGAATCCCCACCTGCCCTCTTTGTTGCAGGTCTACATGCTGGGGGTGGGACAACTGGGACAACCTCCAAGTTGAGGACACTGATACATTATTCATAATGAGCCAGCCAGGTTAATTTTCTGGGTCAGGAGCCAACATTTGGGGGATGACCAACCCTCTGCCACCTGAACTCAGCCGTCTGGTTTGGGGCAAACTGCTGTGTTCCCCCCCTGAAGTAGTCCCTGGCCTGCCCTCCTGGCCCAAAGTCCCACAGGGAAAGGGAAGTGACAGAGGCAGGGAGTGAGTAGCAGCTGAACTAGAGCCATGGCTGGCAGTATCCTGGAGGGAGGGCCCACTGAGGAAGGGCTTGAGGGGCTGGGTGGAAATGTGGGGAGAACTAGCAGACAGAGGAAGCGGCCTGGGCGAAGGTCCGGAGGGAAGAGTCAGACTCAAGGGGCTTCAGAGGCCCTCAGGCTACAGCAGAGCAGGGAAGCTCATGGAGAGGAGAGGGGCCTGTTCATACACTACAGCCCTCTCTGGCCACTGTGGGGAGAAAGGGTGAGAGCCAAGACTAGGGCTCAGTCTTCTGTCAAGTGAGGAGGCAGTGGGATGGAGGGACCCTTGGGAGCCCAGGGCCAATGGCCAGTGATAGCCAGGTGTGTGCATGGGGCAGGTGCAGGCAGGATGGCCTTGGGCTTGGTGCTTGAAGGCAATTATGCACTGGCCCTTAGGAGTGTTCCTCATCCTGCAGCCATGGCTGGCCTGCTCCAGCCCTGGCCTTTGCTTAACTCCCACCACACGATGGCACAGTGTCGGGACCTGGAGAACCACCACCACGAGAAGCTCCTGGAGATTGCCATCAGTGCCCTTGAGAAGATGGTCAAAGGCGAGCTGGACGAGGACCTGCCCGATGAGGTCCGCGCGGTAAGTGGGGTGGGCGCAGGGGTGGGGGGAGGTGCTGGGGCCAGGCAGAGTCCAGTCCAGCTCTGTGGCTCCAGGAAGCCTGAAAATCTTGGGCCTCAGTTTGCTCATCTGCAGAAGGCAATAATACGCCCCTTTGTAGGGTGGTCAGCAGGTGAAAAAGGCAAACAAAACACTTGGTGGGGGACTCAGTGGGGCTCAAGTACAGAGAAGCTCATAAAGTCTCAACTACCTAGAAAGAGATTGGTTTCCAAAAGGTCATTCCTGTGGGGCTTCTGGCACTTTCTGGGAGAGGCAGTTAAAATAGAAGCTAAGATCTGAAATTTCCCCCAAAGGCCTTCTTAACCCTTGAGTCTCTAGGATGAGTACCTACCCGTCCCTGCCCCCCGCCCGCACCCCCTATACCCCCTCCTCTGCTGCTAGCTCTGTTTCTGATTCAGCACGATGCCTCCAACTTGCCACCAGAGCACCCAGTGATGAAGGGTCACAGGCCAGCAGGCACAGCCTGGGCCCCCAGCCCTCTGGGTAGCCCACACTGTGTCAGGAGCAGTGTGAGCTGTGTCTCTGAAGACCCATCGATGACACAGACAGGCTCAGGCTCAGACACTTTCCTGTCAGGGGCCTTTCATTCCCTGGTTCACTGTAGCCTCAGGCTGTCCTCTCCGCCCCCATGCTGTCAGCAAGTCCTGCCACCACTGGCCCGTGCATGGACACTGGCCTCCCTCCCACTCGCCCTGCAGGCCGCTCTCCACACAGGTGCCAGAGAGCCCCAGAAAAACCCAGCCACAATGCCCTCCAGTGGCTCCCTGGACTCCTTGAGAACACTATTCCTTCTACCCTGCAGGCCAGGCCTGCTGCCCTTCCACCGCCTTTCCTGGCCCCTGGCCTTGGAGCAACGCCCACATCTCCAGGGCTCACTCCTTCCAGATGATGTTCTTCCAGCAGACATGATCTTCCCTTGGGTTTCCATGTGTCTGGATTGTCCTTGTCATTCAGTGCTCAGCCTAAATGCCAGCTCCTTGGAGAGGCCGTCCCTCACCACCTTCCTGGAAAACCCTGGTCTGTCATAGACCTCACCTGCCATCATCAGAGCCCTTATCCCAGGTTCAAGCTCTCTGGTTTACGTTGCCTTGTTTCTGTGACTATTCATACTACATGTAGGAAAGGCAGAGATGGCCTCCTCCCCACCATGTTCCTCCCCAGGGTGGGCAGTGGCACATGGCCCAGCCGAGGTGCCAGGATCCCACTAGCTAGTGTGGGCTAAGTCTGATGGACGCTGAGACCAGCAGCCCCTACTCCCGCAGCCTCTGTCCGGGCTGAGACAGACGCCCAGCACAGAAGCATGGAGGCAGGGCCACTCACTGAGTCACCAGCCTTCCCTCCCTAAACACCCACGAAATGCTGTTGTTGTTGACATAGGAAGAGGCCACCTTCCCCCGCCCTGCAGGGAGACTGTGTCTGAGGGCCCTGTGGGAGCCCCCCAGATGGATAACCAAGAGGTGGGCAGAATTTCCTCATGGCATAGCTGCCAGCTCTGTGGCACCCAGCAGGCACAGGACTGAAACCTGCTTCCTCCCTGATGACTGGGACACAGAAAAAGGTGGCCTAAAGGTCAGTGGTAGACAAGCAGGCAGGCTGGTGCTTCCTGTGGCTGCCCTCTTTCCTAGCAGATGCTCTGCCTGGTGCCACCTCACACCTGCTTCTGGGCTCCAGAAACACTGAGTGCCTGCTGACTGGGCGGGGCCGGCCCCAGTGCACCGCAGTGCAGAGCACTGCCCCGGGGCTTGTGTGGCCTCGGGGCTGTCAGCGCCCCCATCTGCAGCTGGGGGAACTGGGAAGGACTGGGCCTCAGTGCAGTTAAGGTAACTGCCCAAGGTGACACCTCCTGTGAGGACCAGGGTCTGGACTCAGGCTAGTCTGAGAGAGGCAGAGCCCTGGCCATGGATGCAGGGCTGGCCCTGGGCCCCCACTGCAGATCGCTTGGGTGTACCAGCTTGCCTATGGCCCAGCACTACGGTAATGGGGTTCTCCCTCTCAGCTAAGGGCTCCTGGGAGCTCTCACAGGGTTGGTGTCCAGTGCCACCCTTTTAAGGCCTGTTAGTGGACAGCCAGCAGGACCCACTGGACGCCTTTCCCTCTACAGGCCAGTGTAAGCCTCTGGCCTTTCAGGACCGTGTGCAGTTGCAGCTAGGGACATTTCCAGGACCCCACACTGTTTGTGTCTCCTTAGAGTTAAGCGACAAAGTGCGGTGCACTGCTCTCAGGGAGAAAAGCATGCCCTGACTGTCAAACGCAATAGCAACACAAATAACTGACAGTGCCCGAGGGCCTCCCGTGGTCCAGCTGGCTGAGAGGCACTGGACACGTATCTGTTCTTTTCACCAACACAGTAATATCAGAACCATTATGACTCCCTTGTACATATGAGGAAACTGAGGCACAGAAATTAGAAATAACCCATCTAAGACACAAAGCATGTAAGCGGTAGAGTTATGATTTGAGCACAGGCAGTTCAACTCAAAGCCTTCAACCAAGTGCCCACTGAGCCTGTACCAAGATGGGGGTGTTCAGACGAGGGAACAGGGCCTTTGGCTGAAAAAAGTCTGCCTTCTGGTAGGTAATTACCAATGGGTATATCATGGTAAAGAGTCACACTGATGAGGGCCTCTTTAAAACCCTCCTTCAGCAGCGTGATTTGTGACCAGCTTGTGCCATGCTTAGGGCCAAAGCTGTGTTTCAAAGCCCAGAGCCCATGTGCTCAGGGAGAGAACCCGGCGCTGGCAGGGAGGGAGGCCCTGATGGTGCAGGCTGCATGGCTGCCTGCTCAAGGTCAGGAGGCTGTGAGCGGTCTGCTGCCTTCCACAGGGCCCCAGGCCCAGAGCCAGCCTGGTGCTGCAGGGAGCAGCTGCTGCATTCAGGGGGCAGCAGGCGGCCAGACGGGCCCTGCAGTTGGGAGCATCCCTGTGAGTATCCAGCTGCAAGGCAGGCGGGAGGGGCTTGTGAGGCTCCAGGGAGTCTGCTAATTGACAGTGGGTGTGGCACACGTCAGCAGCCCCAGGACAAGACCCTGGCTGAGACCTGAAGGCTCCGTCTTGGAAGGGGGGTTGGCAGCACAGGGCACTGCCCCTCTGGCCAAGCAGGGACTGGGAAGGGTGGGATCCCTGTGCCTTTCTCTGTGGTGGAGGGGCTGCAATGTCATCCAGGTGCCCAGGATGGGTGTGGTGGAATGATCTGATCCCGCAGGGGCATGGGGCAACAAATCCTCAAGCCACCAGCATCTAGGAGGGCCTGGGGAGGGCACCAGCTATGCCCTCCTCAAAAGCTTCCCCCAACACCACCAAGAAATCAATTTAAAAGAAATGTGTCTTTAGGGCTCCTGAGCCACCCCACCCTGCTTTGTGGGCCTCGGGGCCATAAAGATATGCAGAAATGGGAGGGGAACCTTGAATAGTCTACCCGTAAGAGCTGTTTTAAAGGCACACTGATGTAGCCACCATTCCAGGCCACCTGGAGTCCAGAAACAACTCAAAACTTGTATTTTAAAGTCATTTCTTTAAACTAGATTCCTTTCAATTGTGTTTTTCAAATGCCAGTTTTTTAATAACCAATTCTTACCATGTCCCTTCTAAGCAGACTTCACTTCCCACAGCTTCCAAAGCTGTCTTCAGCATATTTGAACTTTGGGGGATGATTTCTCTTGGTTTAGGAGGTCAGCTGTGACCCGCTTTAAAAAAACAAAGAATGAGGACCTCCGCATGCCGGGTTGGTGGTGTGGTTGTGTCTCTACAGTAGCCGCTCCAGGGCGTGACCTGAAGCTCATGGGCTGGCAGGTTGTGTGTGTCTTTGGTCCACACAAATGTCCCTGGTCCACACAACCCCTCCCAGAGCCTGGCCTTGGAGGAGGATCTTCCTGACTTCTTGCTGTTTCTTCCATGTGACAGTGCTCCTGGCTCCCCGATACCCTACTCCCCACATCAGCTGGCTCAGCTTTTCCACACGGGGCTCTGTGCAAAAGCAGCATTCCATACAAGAGTGACAGGTATTACTCTGAAGAGAAGTCTGTGGCCAAATATGAGTTCAAAGAGCTTATTTTCTGCCGGACTCTGCAGAGCCGTCCCTGCAGAGACACTCTGTGCAGGTAGCATCCAGGAGGGACCATACACACTACCAAGTGTATTTGACCAAAGAAGACTGTTTTTTTACAGAAATACTAACCTCTCAGGATTCCCCAGGGTGTATTTTGGAGACTGCTACACGGAAGGAAGAAGCGAGCGTGCGCCCACTCGCAGTCCTCCCCTCAGCGCAGTGCCTCCGGCTCTGGGCTGTCCAGCTACCCAGGCATCCCCTCCCCGGCAGCCGGGCTGCTGGCTCAGGACACGCCAGCCCTGCACTGCTTGGGGGGAACGATGGCTCTGCTTGATTTCCATCTGTGCCGGGCACACGACAGCCAGTGTGAGCACCTAGAACCAGCCAGGCCTAGTAGAGGGAGGTCATTTCCAACACCTTTTTACAAGGCAGAAAACAAGGTCAGAAATGCAAGGAGGCAGGAGACACCAAGTGCAACACGAGGCTTGATTTGGTTGACATGAGCAGCAGTGGAGAAGCAATGTGGGGGGAACACCCGTCTGTTTATATTTAGTTAGTTATTTTTTATCCCTGCCCGAGGACATGCTTTTTGATTTTAGAGGAAGAGAGGGAGAGAAACATCGACAGTTGCCTCTTATACACACCCCAGCTGGGGACCAAACCCGCAACCTAGGTATATGCCTCACCAGGAATCAAACCCGCAACTTTTCAGTTTGCAGGACACCACCAAACCCACCGAGCCCCACTGGCCAGGGGAAGGAGCACCCCTCTTTGCAGGGCCCTCTTGCCCTCAGAGCAGCCATGAGACCCTCAGCCAGTCTCACGCCCCCCACCCAGTCTGCCAGCATCTGGGTGGGTTGTGCTTGAGGGTAACCGAGAGAGAGCCACTGTGAAAACCACTGTGAGAGCCGATGTCCCAAGTGGCATCACCCCTGGGGGGCTGCTTTCTCCCTGCAGAAAACATGCTCTGAACTAGGACTACAGTCCGTGCCCTGGTGGACCCTTTCCCCAGGACACTCACCACTGCTCGGGGCGGGGAGGGCTGTCAGCAGAAGGTGTGCTGTGAGGAAAGTGCGCACCCGCAAAGGCCGGCTCTCCCCTGGGCGCCGGGCAGTGGCCCGCTCGGTGCTGCCTCCACCGTGGGGGGGGGGGGGGGGGGGTCTCTCACGTGTGCCTTCCTCTTCGGCACGCTGACATGTGCTCAGCGAGTCACAAGACACACTTGATCGTGTAACCTTTTGCTCCGCAGCTTTTTGTGGACAAAGACACGGTTGTCAATGCTGTTGGGTCATCACATGACATCCACCTCCTGAAGATTGACAATCGAGAAGATGAGCTGGTGACCAGGGTCAACTCCTGGTGTACACATTTAGTGGACAAGGTGAGTAAATGTCCCCGGCCCAGCAGGCTGCACCCGCTCCTCGAGCTGCCAGCCAGGGGGAAACGGGAAATCTTCCTTAGAGAGTGCATGCTTTTGTAATAAGAAATGAAGAAGTAAAATTAAGGATTGTAGAATCCTACACTGAAGACTTCATGTTACCCATTCAGACTTTAAAACCTATTGCTTCATCGTTTTTCTCTTACCTCAAATCTATAGATGGATAGGGCAGAACATGAGAACTACTTTTCCTTCCCCAAACTGGACTCCACGAAAGACATTAGCCAATTATCTGACTCAGTGATACTGTGCTTTGGTTCACCCCTCAGATTCACAAGGATGAGATCATGCGGAACCGCAGGCGAGTGAAGGAGATCAACCAGTACGTCGACCACATGCAGAACGAGCTGGACAACCTTGAATGCAGCGATATCATAGATTAGGGGTGTGTAAGCACAGAGGGCTCCTGTTGAAAACAGCACTTGGCCCTGACTGGGAGAGTGCCCACTTCACTGACCGCCTCAGCCGGGAGTTATTGAGGATTTCTCAACCCACACCCTCATGAAGTCATTTCTCCACCACCCCTGGGAAAACTTCCAAAGGTAGAGAAAAATAAAGGAGTTATGTTACCTTTTCTCCATTCTCTAAAAATGTCATCAGAATCTCAGTCACACATGAGCAGGAGAAAGAGGCCAAGACAAGCACTCCGTCAGTGGCCAGCAGGGTGCAGTCCCCTCTGCCACACCCAGGGCAGGCTGCTGGGCCCTGCTTTCCTTGGGGAGGCTGCATCTCCCTGTGTGTCTAAGCATGGCCACCAGGACCCAAGGGCCCTCAGGAAGGCCAGCGCACAGGCTGGGCACCCCATATCCCCCCTGTAGCCTGAGTCTCTGCGCAGTGAGGGTGTGACAGCACCTTCTCTGAGCGCAGTCAAGGGGCCAGGGAACATGCAAGGCAAGTGCAGGGAAGCACTGGGCCTGTGGCCAGTGCCCCATGAATGGGAGGGATGCCATTTTGTCACTCAGCGTGCAAGGACAGGCAGCTCAGAAAGCCTTCGCCACCTGAAACCAGACTCTCCAGTTTCTTCTCCACAGGCTCTGGCACCGCACCACTGTGCCTATCCAAGTCTGGAGGACACCTGGGCTCCCTAGGCGGGACACATGCACCTGTCAGGTCACCTTGCCCACACCTGCCAGGGCTTTGAACCCAGAAATAATGTATATTTTCTATTTCAAGAATAATTTTTTTTTTCTAAAGCAGTAGGAACAAGTAAAAACAAGTGGCTTAGCCAAAAGGACTTACTTTCAAATGATCGTTTGAGCAGTCCTGGCCGGGTGGCTCAGTTGGCTGGAGCATCGTCCCATACACCAAAAGGTCACGGGATCCATCCCTGGTCGGAGCACATGCCTGGGCTGCGGATTTGATCCCCGGTTGGGGTGTGTACTGGAGGCACACAATCAATGTTTCTCTCTCACATCGATCTCTCTCTCAAATTAATAAACATATCCTTGGCTGAGTATTTTATAAAAAAGATTGATTGATTAAGCAGCAGGAAAAAGATGGATTGACTAAGCAGGGCTGAGAGTCAAGGCCACACACAGCATGCAGTTGTCTGTTGATGACCTGATGACTGGCGCAGTGTGAGGCTCCTGGCCTCAGGCCACAGGTCCCAGACAGGGCTGTGGGGGAAAGCTGTAGCCCTCAGTGAGGCGCTTTGTAATGAGAGCAATGAAGATGTGTGGAGGCGTGACTGAAAACAGGGATCAACACCTTTCCCGGGTAGAGAAGTATTTAATAAAATCAGGAGGAGAGAAGTCGCTTGTACCACTTGTCCCCATCTCGTGCTGGCTGGGTTAGGGGCACCCAGGCTGCACTCAAGCTGACCTCTAGCCAACTGTGTCTCGGGCCTCTCAGGGCCGTGTCAGGTGGGCCACGCCACGGTGCTCCTGGGCTGAGGGAGCCTCCATCCTGTGGGCATGCAGTGCGCACCCCAGGCCTCAGTCCTGCAGGAGCTTGTGCCTGATCGTGGTGCTCTCGGAGCAGAGGTGGACGAAGAGGGCACCGGCAGCCGTGCGCGCCCGCAGCTCCTGGAGCTCATAGTCATGGGCCCATTCCACATTGCCCCACTTTTGGATCTGAGGGGAGGATAAGAAATGATGTTGAGGGAGTAGCTCAGTGCCCTGCTGCCTGCCAGCCAGAGCCACACACCATCCTATGGTGGGACAGAGGGCCATAGGCTCCGATCCTGCTGAAACACACCCGACACACACAGCAGGGAGGCAGCAGGTAACAGCACACAGGTGGCCAGGGCAGGCACCTGTGTGGTGTGGGGTGTGGATGGTCTAGGGGGTACAGTTCAGGCCTGGCCAGTGGTTCCCACTATGGGCAGGCCAGGCACAAAAACTACCTGTGTGCCCCCAACCCGGGCTGCATGTCACCCTTTCACACTTCTTCCCGCAAAGAGGCAGGCATGGTTAGCCTATACAGTGTCATCCTTAAATGAGCTGCCCCACTAGGCTGGGCTGCAAGTGGCCCCCGCCATGGGTGGGACAAAACAATCAATCCAGGCTCCACCGTCACTTAGTTCCTGACTCCTGGGGAGCTGCACCACTGTGGAGGCTGCTCTGCTCTGTGCGAGGGGCGGGGAGGCAGGGTCTCTGCCCAGACTCTAAGAACTACAGGGGGAGCCCGGACACACAGTGTGGCTGTCCAGATGTCCATCAGACTCCAGGCGAGCCCGCTGGCTGCTCCCTGGCCATCCAGAAACTCAAAACCTGCCTTGTGACAGAAGCCGTCGGCATTGCTGGGTGGCCTCATCTCGATCGGGACAACTGCGCTATGTCATCTGAAGAGAACTCATATACGTAATCTGAGTTACTCCCCATTTTACAGCAGATCAAACCTGAGGTTCAGAAGATAATGGCCTGGCTCAGGTCCCAGAGTCAAAAGCAGGGCACAGACCAGAAGCCAGGTTTCCTGGCTCTGGACCTCTGAGAACCCTTCCGGCCCCCACCCCTAGGCCACCGTCTCCCACTGAACTGTCTCTAATATCCAGGGAAGAGCTAGCCTCTTTTGTGATCCGGAAAGTTTTTCCCAGGCATTTTTCTGAGCAGATGCTCGATGGCCTTGGGCCATACTGCCATTATAAGAGGGTTTCATTGTGCTAGGAGCCAATCCGTAACATCAATCAACCTTATGAGGCGGGAGAAATAACAAAGACTGCAAAGATGCAATAATTCTCAGATTAAAAATGCAAATGACAGTGTAGCAAAGCCTTATTAATCCTGAGTCCCCTACACCAGAACCTGCGCACAAACAGCAGCTCCCTTTGGCTCCCTGCCAGTCAGAGACCCGCTGTGTCAAGTGTCAGGGCAGGAGGCTCGGTCTCTAAGAAAGAGCACAGGTGTGGCTCCCAGTCATTGTAACAGGCCTGTCTGGCAGGTGTGCCAGTCCCAAATGATCTTGATTGCTCATGAACCTCCACCTGCACCGTGGGGTGAAGGCCATGACCTTCAAAACGCTGGCTCCAGCATTTTCTGGGGTGTGACCTGTACCTTGTTTCCTCCTGTGTAAAATGGGGGTAACAACAGCTCCCCCCCACCCCGCCGGCCAGGCTGCTTAGAAGAGGAAGTGAGGCAACAAGGGGAGACCTGACTGAGCACAATGCTGGAACAGAGCGGTAGTCCTTACTGTTACTCTTTTTTTATTGCTATTTGTTGCGGTTTCTGTTATGTACAGAAAATAAAACCAGGTGGGTTAGCCAACCCCCCACCCCCAGTTAGTCTGAATCTGGGAGGGGATGCAGTGTATGGATAAAGTGTTAAGAGAATTGTGCACCTGAAACCTGTAGAGTTTTGTTAAACAGTGTCATGCCAATAAATTCAAATTAAATTTAAATTAAGAAGGAAAAATAAATAAACGAATGAAGGTGGGAGGGGCAGAGGAAGGGGGCCAGCCTCACCTGGTACTCCTCCTCCAGGCGGGACAGCAGCACGGCCTGCTCCACTGTCAGGCGCAGATCAATCAGGCCCAGGGTCAGCAGCATGGACTTGAGTTGCGCCACTACAAACTCAATCCCTGCAGGGACACAAGCCAAGTCAGGACCCAGGGCCCATCCATGCTGAACAAGGGCAGTTGCTGGACCTCCTCCTTGTGGTACAAAGGTACAAGGTACCTCCTTGTGGTACAAAGGGGGAGACATGTCACAGAGTCCATGGCTTTTTGGCCAGCTCTGGATCCCTTCCTTATTATCCAAGAGCATCTAAGTATCCTTAGGGAAAAGCCCTCCTCTGTTCCTACCTGCGGTGGGCACGTGGCCAGAACCTGGCCCAGCACAACATTCCACCCCCGCCAAGTGACTGGTTCACGGATGGGCACAGGACCTGGGCCAGGTCAGTGAGACTTGAACTCCTGAAGAAAAGAGAGCCAACTTTCTCCTGGAAGGGTGAGCCTGCTGTCTCCTCAGACTGAACCAAAGTTAGCACCAGAGCCACCCCAGGGCACTCCTGTCACCCTCTGGGCTTTGGACACCCATGCCTATCCATCCCATTCCTAGGCCCACAGGAAGTGCCAAGCATACCTTGTAAGGCCCACGTGTTGTAAGATGCCAGGTGGCTGACAAGCACCTCCCGAGTCTTGTCTGGGATGCTTGGCCCCATTATGCTGGTGGAAGAGCCGATCTCCACGCCATACCTGAAAAGAAGAGGCTTTGGTGTGCTATGTACCTCAGCTTTTGCTCAGAGGCAGAGCCCTGCACTGCAGAGCGGGTGAGTCCCCCTTCAGGGCATGTGGCCAAGAGGTCAGTCTTGGGGATTCAGGGAGCAACTGCCACTGGGACTTTCTGACCTAATAATTTGTCATGAGCAAAGCCAGAGGATCAAGGAACTGCCCTGAATGGAGGCCTGAGTTATGCAAGCAGGGTACATTAGGCTGCCTGAAATTCTATTTGCCTGGAATCTCCATCAAAATCATTGGCTACCTGCTTTTTCTACTTATTTTTAAAAAGATTTTTAAATTTTATTTTTTGAGAGGGGAAGGGAGGGAGAGAGAGAGGGAAACATCACTGTGTGGTTGCCTCTCATGCGCCCCATATGGGGACCAAGCCTACAACCCAGGCATGTGCACTGACTGGGAATTGAACCCACAGCCCTGTGGTTCTCAGGCCAGCGCTCAATCCACTGAGCCACACTAGCCAAGGCTGCTTTTTAAACTTTTAAAGAAAAACTTTCACATTGAAGTCATAAAGATTTCTTTAAATATTGATTTTCTTACAATATTTGTGTATGTCTTACATCATTTGATCACTTTTTCAAGTGTTTATTAAGCCTCTACTATGTACAAGGCATTGTTATTGGTCTGGGACATGAGCTGGCTTCAAGAATGATACTTTCATTTTTTTGTTTTTTAAATATATTTTATTGATTATGCTATTACAGTTGTCCCATTTTTTCTCCCCTTTATTCCCTTCTACCCTGCACCCCCCCTCAACCCACTAGCATTCCTCACCCCTTTTAGTTCATGTGCATGGGTCATACATATAAGTTCTCTGACTTCTCCATTTCTTAGTCTCCCCCTATTTTGTACCTACCATTTTTGCTTCTTATTCCCTGTACCTTTTCTCCCATTCTTCTCCTCCCCCTCCCCGCTGATATCCCTCCATGTGATCTCCATTTCTGTGATTCTGTTCCTGTTCTAGTTGTTTGCTTACTTTCTTTTTGTTAGGTTCAGTTGTTGATAGTTGTGTTTGTTGTCATTTTATTGTTATATTTTTGATTTTCTTCTTTTTCTAAGATATGCCCCTTTAACATCTCATATAATAAGGGCTTGGTAATGATGAACTCCTTTAACTTGACCTTGCCTGGGAAGCACTTTATCTGCCCTTCCATTCTAAATGATAGCTTTGCTGGATAGAGTAATCTTGGATGTAGGTCCTTGCCTTTCATGACCTGGAATACTTCTTTCCAGCCCCTTTTTGCCTGCAGAATACTTCTTTCCAGCCCCTTTTTGCCTGCAAGGTTTGAGAAATCAGCTGACAGTCTTATGGGAACTCCTTTATAGGTAACTGTCTCCTTTTCTCTTGCTGCTTTTAAAACTCTCCCCTTATCTTTAATTTTGGGCAAAGTAATTATGATGTGCATTGGTGTGTGCTTCCCTGTGTCCAACTTCTTTGGGTCTCTCTGAGCTTCCTGGACTTCCTAGAAGTCTACTTCCTTTGCCACATTGGGTAAGTTCTCCTTCATTACTTGTTCAAACAAGTTTTCAATTTCTTGCTCTTCTTCTTCTCCTTCTGGTACCCCTATGACTCGGGTGTTGGAACATTTAAAGTTGTCCTGGAGGTTCCTAAGCCTCTCCTCATTTTTTTGAATTCTTGTTTCTTCATTCTGTTCTAGTTGAATGTTTATTTTTCCCTTCTGGTCCAAATCATTTATATGAGTCCTGGTTTCCTTCCCTTCACTGTTGGTTCCTTGTATATTTTGCTTTATTTCACTTTTCATAGCCTTCACTTCTTCCTCGACTTTGCGTCATACTCAATCATTTCTGTGAGCATCTTCATTAACAGGGCTTTGAACTGTGTATCTGATAGCTTGGCTATCTCTTCATTGCATACTTCTATTCTTGGAGCTTTGATCTGTTCTTTCATTTGGGCCATATTTTTTGTTTGTTTGTTTCGATGCTCTTGTTACATTCTTGGGCCAGAGCTTTAGGTATTCTCCAGGGCAGGGCAACTCACATCACTGTGGAGCTGCGCTGTGTGTGGGAGGAGACCAAGAGGGAAAAACACTGCCTGGTGGGCTCTCCCCAGCTTTCAGTCACTTCCTCCACCACCCACAAGCAAATTGGGCCCTTCTGGTGCTGATTCCTGGGTGGGTGGGTTTTTGGGTTCTAGGAACCTGTGTGTCTCTCCAACGAACTCTCCTGTGAGGCTGGGACTTTCTCCCGCTACTGCAACCCCCGCAGGTATTTACAGCCAGAGGTTTTGAGGCTTTATTTCCCCATGCTGTAACCCTGGGTTGCATGGTCTGTCTGGCTCCCCAGTTGTTCCTCCCAGTTTACCTGAACGCAAATGTGGGACTGCCCAGTCCACCAGCTGCCACCTCACCCACCTGGTCCTCCAGCCATTGCCTTGCCTCTCCACCCCAGCTGCCCATCTCCACCCCTCCTACCAGCCTGGATGAATGTTTCTTCTTTAACTCCTTAGTTGTCGGACTTCCATACAGTTCAATTTTCTGGCAGTTCTGGTTGGTTTTTGTTATTAAATTTGTCGTCATCCTTCTTTTGGTTGTGCAAGGAGATGAAGTGTATCTGCCTACCAGAATGATACATTTTCAAGAACAATCATAACTGCATAAAATACAAGAAAAACATATGAAGTAAAAGCAGTTATTTTAATTTTCTATTTTTTGCTTTTTTAATTTTCAAATTACAGTTGATGTACAATATTAGTATCAGGTGACCAACCCAGTGGTTACACATTCATGTAAGTTTTGAAGTGATCACCCCAATAAATCCAGTGTCCATGTGGCACCATACAATTGCTGCAATACTATTGACTACATTCCCTACGCTGTACTTTGCATCCCCACAACTATTTGGTAACTGCCATTTTAATCCCTTCTTAATCCCTTCCCTTTTTTCACCCAGCCTTCCAGTCCCCCTTCACACGGCAACCATCAACATTTTCTCTGTATCTATGTCTGTTTGTTCATTTTTGTTCTTAAATTCCACATAAAGTGAAATCACATGGTATTTGTCTTTCTCTGACTTATTTCACTCAGCACCCTCTAGATCCATCCATGTTGTTGCAAATAGTAAGATTTCATTCTTTTTTATGGCTGGCTTAATATTTCACTGTGTACACCTACCACAGCTATTTTATCCATGCCTATTGATGGGCACTTAGGTTGCTTCCGTAGCTTGGCTATTGTAAATAATGCTGCAGTGAACACAGAGATGCATTCTTTGGGTTTCTTCAGATCATTACCCAGAAGTGGAATCACTGGGTCCTTTTATGTCTCCTTATAGCTATTCCACTTGTGCCAATTTTCTTCCGTTTGCCCCCCTCTGCCCAGTACCCCATTTCCCTCTAGCTATTCACCTCCCCCACCACGCTTAGTTCATGTCCATGGGTCGTGCATGTAAATTCTTTGGCTTCTTCCTTTCCAACATATTCTTAACCTCCTCCTGTCTATTTTGTACCTACCAATTATGCTTCTTAATCCCTGCACCTTTTGCTCCATTCCCCCCCTTTCCCTCCCCACTTATAACCCTCCATGTGATCTCCACTTCTGTGATTCTGTTCCTGTTCTAGTTATTTGCTGTTTGTTTTTTTTTTAGAATCAGTTGTTGATAGTTGTGTATTTTTGCCATTTTAATGTTCATAGTTTTGATCTTCTTTTTCTTAAATAAGTCCCTTTAACGCTTCATGTAATAATGGCTTGGTGATGATGAACTCCTTTGGTTTTTCTTTGTCTGGGAGGCACATTATCTGCCCTCCCATTCTAAATGATAGCTTTGCTGGATAGAGTAATCTAGGTTGCAGGTCTCTGCTTTTCATTTCTTTGAATACTTCTTGCGAGTCTCTTCTAGCCTGCAAAGTTTCTTTTGAACAATTGGCTGATAGTGTTACGGGAACTCCTTTGTAGGTAACTGTCTTCTTTTCTCTTGCTGCATTTAAAGAAGTTTTCTTTCATTATTTTTTCAAGTAAGGTTTCAATTTCTTTCTCTTCCTCTTCTCCTTCTGGCATCCTTATGATTTGGATGTTGGCACTTTTGGAGATGTCCCAGAATCTTCTTATTCTCTCATTTTTTTGAATTCTTGCTTCTTCATTCTGTTCTGGTTGACTCTTTATTTCTTCCTTATGTTTGAAAGCATTGAACACTGGTTTCCTTCCCTTCACTGTTGGTTTCCTATAAATTTTTCTTTATGTAATTTAGTGTAGCATTCATTTCTTCCTTTATGTGTTTGCCATTCTCAGTGAGTTCCCTGAACATCCTGATTACGTTTTGAACTCTGCATCTGATAGGTTAGCTATCTCTGTTTCATTTAGTTCTTTTTCTGGAGGTTTGATCTGTTCTTTCATTTGGGTCATATTTCTGTCTCCTCAATTTGGCAGCCTCCCTTTGTTTGTTTCGGTGTATTAGGGAGAGCTGCTTTGACTCTGTCTTGGTGCACCTGTTACATTGTAAGGGGTGGAGCCTTCTGTAATCACCAGGGTGGGGCAACGCTTCATCACCTTGTGGTGCTGTATGGAGGAGAGGGGTTGGAAAGGGACCAATTCTGCTTGCTTGGCTCTCACATTATTTCCAGTTACTTCCTGAACTTCCCATTTGCAACTGGTGCCCTTCTAGCTGCTGCTCTGGTGCTGAATCCCATAGTGGGTGGGTTTGTGCACATTCTAGGACTGAATCAGTCCTTTAAACAGGCTCTCCTGAGAGACTGGCAGTTTCTTCCACCACCCAACCTCCCCTGGCTTTTACAGCCAGAATTTGAGATTTTATTTGCTGGCACTGGGACCCAGGGCTGTGCTGTCTGTCCTGGCATTAGATTGTTCACTTCCCAGGTGTCCCTCCCAATTTTTATCCACCACACATAAATGTGGGGCCACCCGTCCCACTGGCCACCACCACAGCCAAACTGCAGCCTATCCACCACCACTCCCCAGCTCCACCCCTCTACCCATCTGGATTAATACTTCTTCTTTAAATCCTTGGTTGCCAGACTTCTGTACAGTTCAATTTTCTGGCAGTTGTGGTTGTTTAGTTTTGAAGTTAGTTGTGAGCCTTCTTATGGTTGTGCAAGGAGGCGAAGTGTGTCTACCAACACCTCCATTGTGGCTGGAAGTCTCATCATAGCCTTTGTTTTAATTGTTTTGTCTAAGTGTTGTAATCCCAGCTTTTTTGTTTCCATTTTCATAAAATAACTTTTTCCACTCCTTTATTGCAGTTTCTGTGTGTCTTTTTTTATTAAACATATTGGGGTGACGCTGGTTCATAGGATCACATTAACCAGTGATCCTATTACTGACTTCTGTGTGTGTCTTTGGATCTGAAGTGAGTCTCTTGTAGAGAGCGTATGTTTGGATCTTGGTTTCATATTCATGAAGCCACCCTATGTCTTTTGATTGGACAACTTAATCCATTTGCATTTGAAGTAATTGTTGATAGGTAAGTATTTGTCATTTTATTATTCAAACTCTTATTGAGTTTTTCTTCTTAAGGACCCTTAAACATTTCTTGTAATACTGGTTTGGTGGTGATGAACGCCTTTAGCTTCTTTCTTATCTGTGAAGCTCTTTATCTGTTCTTAGATTCTAAATGATAGTTTTGCTAGACAGAGTAATTTTGATTGTAGGTCCTTGATTTTCATCAGTTTGAATATTTTGTGCCAATCCCTTCTGGCTTGTAAGCTCTGGTGAATAATCAGCTGACAGTCTTATGGGAGCTCCCTTGTAGGTAACTGCTTTTCTCTTGCTGCTTTTAAAATGCTCTTTGTCTTTAACCTTTT
The DNA here is from genome assembly GCF_022682495.2 of Desmodus rotundus. Taxonomy (NCBI): domain Eukaryota; kingdom Metazoa; phylum Chordata; class Mammalia; order Chiroptera; family Phyllostomidae; genus Desmodus; species Desmodus rotundus. Next base: position 62,308,008 of record NC_071395.1, read on the forward strand.
GCAATTTATTTTTTTAAGATTTTATTTATTTATTTTTAGAGAAGAGGAGGAGAGAGGGAGAGAAACATCAATGTGTGATTGCCTCTCGTGTGACCCCCACTGGGGACCTGGCCTGCAACCCAGGCATGTGCCCTGACTGGGAACTGAACCAGCAACCCTTGGGTTCGCAGGCTGGCACTCAATCCACTGAGCCACAGCAGCCAGGGCTAACTTTTTACATTTTAATCATGGTGTGTCTTGGTGTGAGTTTCCTTGGGTTCATCTTATTTGGAACTCACTCTGTGCTCCTGGACTTGTGTGTCTATTTCCTTCACCAAGTTATTCTTTTCGGTCATTATTTTTTAAAATACGTTTTCAATTCCCTCCTCAAATCTCTTCTCCTTCTGGCACCCCCCACGATATGAATGTTGGTACATTTGATGTTGCCCCAGAAGCCCCTTAAACAATCCTTTTTTTTTTGTTTTCATTTTCTTGTTCTAGTTGAGTGTTTTCTGTTACCCTATCTTCCAAATCACTGATTCAGTCCTCTGCTTCATCTAATCTACTGTTGATTCCTTCTAGTATATTCTTCATTTCTGATTGATTCTGTTTTGTTTTCTCTATTTTTGTTGAAGTTCTCACTGAGTTTATCTATTCTTCCCATGTTTCACTGAACAACCAGTGTTTTTTATGTTTTTTTTTTTAATTAATTTATTTTTAGAGAGAGGGTAAGGGAGAAAGAGAGGGAGAGAAACATCAATGTGTGGTTGCCTCTTGCGTGCTCCCTACTGGGGACCTGGCCTGCAACCCAGGCATGTGCCCTGACTGGGAATCGAACCAGCAACCCTTTGGTTCACAGGCCTGTGCTGAATCCACTGAGCTACACTAGCCAGGGCACAACCAGTGTTTTGTACTCTGTGTCTAGTAGATGGCTTATCTGCATTTTGTTTAGTTCCTTTCCTGGAGTTTTGTTCTGTTCTTTCATTTGGGCCATGTTTCACTGTCTCCTCATTTTGTCTGCCTCCCCATGTTTGTTTCGATGTATCAGGTAGAGCTGCTACATCTCCCAGCCTTTGTATAGTGGACTTATGTATTAGGTGTCCTATGAGGCTGTCTCCCCAGGCACCTGAATGAGGTGCTCCAGGTGTTCCCTCCACCCCCATGAGGGATGTGTACACCCTCCTCTTATAGTTGAGCCTTGATTGCTGTTGGCATGTCAGTGGGAGGGATTGAACCCCAGACTGACTGGGCAAGATTACAGCTGAAAAACTGCTGTGCAGGAGCCCACCCCACAGAACAAGACTCACTTCATCAGCACTCAAGTACCTGTCAAGTCTACCCCCTGAATGTGTCACTTCAAGTGGAGGTGGTTGGGTAGTGCTCCAGTGTGGTCTGAAGCTGTCCTCTGGGTGTGCTGGCTCTGGAGCCTCCTGGGAGATCTAGTTCCAGGTACACCAGGCATGAGCTATAAAGTGATCTGCAGATGGCCGCTACTAGTGCTGATGTTGGAGGTGCCCAGAAGCCAAGCTGCAAACCATGGCTGGCTGCCTCTAGTGCTGGGCTTGGGGATGTTTTACAAAAAAGTACAAGGCACGCCAAGGCCAGATGCTGCTGACCTCCAACAGATTCGTGGACCTTTGGGAAATTTTAGGAAAGTCCGTAGCATGAGCCAAGACAGGCCATTTTTGGTGGAAACACCACTGGAAGTGGCTTGGGTGGGCCCAAAAGTTGGATGGGGCAGCGTCTCAGGGCATTACCAGGGCTAGGTGAACAGTGTGAGACAGGTTTATGGACACTCAGGCATGGTACCCACCTGTGTCTGCAGGGGGAGGGCTCATCAAAGGATCAATGACCTCTGCCAGCACTTCTGTCTGGGGGAAAGCTGCTCCTCCAGCCCTCACCCTGAAGTCATAACATTTAGTTCTTCCCATATACTCCTGGTGCCTTTCTGAGCTGCCAACCCAGTGCAGGAGCTCCAAGCGAAGAAGTCCATGTGTGGGCCCTTAAAGGGAACACATGGGATTTCAGCAGCCCTCCCTCTCAGTCACCCATAATCTTTGCTGGTTTTTACAGCCAAAAATTATGGGGACTTCTCTTCTTGGCCCTGGAACCCTGGGCTGGGGAGCCTGGTGTGGGTTGGGGCTCCTCACAGGGACTCTGACAGCCAAAATGTCCCTCCCAATTTTAACCACCACACATGGGTGTGGGACCTGCCAGTTCTGCACCTCCACCCCTCTTACCAGTCTAGATGTGGCTTCTCTGTATATCATTAGTGATGAGACTTCTGCTCAGCTAGATTTTAAGTGGTTTTAAATGATGGTTGTTTTTTAGTTTAGTTGTAATTTTGATGTGGTCATGGAAAGATGCGAGTACCATGTTTATCTACTCTGCCATCTTGACTGGAAGCCATGATTTTCTTTCATATGTCACTGATTTTTCCCATTGGTTTAGAAATACTCTTCCTGAAATTTCTAATAGTACAAATAGAACATAGAAAACAGCACAGTTTTTCTGTAAATTATTAACAACAGTAAGTCTAAACTGCTGCCCTGGCTGGGTAGGTCAGTTGCTTAGAGCGTTGTCCTGATACACCAAGGTTGTGGGTTTGATCCCCTTCAGGACACATACAGGAATCAACCAGTGAATGCATGAATAGGTGGAACAGCAAGTCAATGTCCCTCTCTCTCTGTCTCTCTTTCCCTTCCTCTCTCTCTGTAAAATCAATAAATGAATTAAAACTTTTTAAAATTTATTTTTAGAGAGAGGGTAAGTGAGGGAGAAAGAGTGGGAGAGAAACATCAATGGCAAGAGATACAAATATAGGTTTCCTCTCCCATACCCCCAGCAGGGGCCCTGGCCCCAACCCAGGCATGTGTTCCAAATGGGAATCAAACCCATGACTCTTTGGTTTGCAGGCCGGTACTCAATCCACTGAGCCACACCAGCCCAGACTAAAATGAGTTTTTTAAAGAAATCTCAACTGCCACAAAAAGCTGATGATGTTGTATCATAGAAAGATCTCCGGGCACCTAAATATTGTTACATTTCATTAGACCCCAAAACAACATCGCATCCATTGCATAGTTCTTACACACTACCCTAGTTGTTACATTTTCGTTGATCCTTTAATACACTGGCTATGCCTGTTGCTATAGATCCCAAGGATCCCTGGCACATTGTGAGCACTCAGGAAGTGTATACAAATGAGACAGATTGATTGAAAGATATCACTTGTGAAAAATACTATGCCAAAAACTACTCCATGTAAGCTTACAAAAATACTGTGGGGTCAAGACAGTACTGAGGTAGTAGCCTTTCCCAAGTCCCCTTGGAATGAAATGAAACTGAATTTTGGCACCACATCAATAGTCTATTCAGTTTGCACAAGAATCTTCCTACTAAGAAAGACTATTGGGTACCATCAATTCCTGGCTACCTTATATCCATAGGATAAGTCTTACCTATAATTTTCTAGAATGCTGTCTAGACATTTTCCCATGTGAGTACATTTTATGATTTATCTTAACAGCTGAACAACTGTGACAATGGTAAAGGTGATGACTGCCAGAATGGAGTGTTTACTGTGTGCCAAGCAGGATGCTAGCCACCACTTCATTCACGCCTCACAACACTCTGACAGGTCAGGGTTAAAAGCCCCACTCACAGATAACAACCCTCAGAGAGATCTAGTCACTAGCTCTAGGCCACACAGCCCATCACAGCAGAGATGGGGCTTCCTACCTATGCTCAGCACAATGCCTACTAAATGCAAGTGCTTGGTGCATGACAGCTGAGACAAATCTGTGGACCATGTTTTCCAAAATGGCCCCACTCCCAAACACCTGACAGTGCCCCAAGGGGTGCTCTGGACTCGGAAGGTCTACCAGCTCAGGGCTCTGCTGGTCCAGCATGGCCCCCAGACTCTAACAGCCTACCCAGTGCCACAGGGTTGCACATCTTACCTCTTCTCGGCCCATGCTATGATTGGGTCCCACTCGTTCTTTTGAAGTTCCACTAGTGTCTCTGGCTCTTCCACCCTGTAGCTGATTCATTGTAAAAATCACCTTCATTAATAAAAAGTACAATTCCTTCATTCAGTGATAGACAACAGAAGAACACATAAGGTAACAACAAACAGAACTTCACCACTGCCCCAGCCCCACAATTCTTCCCCCTAAAGCAGTGCTCTCACAGTGAGGCCTTAGGGCCAGCCACAGAGCACCACCTGGGACCTTGTGTAAGCGCAAATTCTCAGGCTCCAGCCCTCACCTACAGAAAGCAGAACCTCTGGGAGTGGGCCCAGAAATCTCTGCTTTCACGAGCCCTCTGGGGGATTCCGACGTGAGCTTGAGTTTGAGAGCCCTGTCCCGAACTTCCTCAGTGTCTGACAGGTCCAGGCTTGCAGCACCATGTTAGCGCCATTCCAAACACTAAGGCTGTGCCTACTTCGGCCCAGGGTGCTGAACACGAATGCTATATAGGAGCTTAGTCACCACACCCCTACCTACCCATACCCCTTCCAAGAGAGCATGTTCCCAGCCGCAGACCAAGTTGCCTGTCCGGACCTCATGAGCCCACCTGGCTCTCGGCTACAGATGCAGCTGCTGCCACAGAGGGCTGACACCAGCTGAGGCTAGGCTATACTACTTGGTCTGGCTAACAGAGTCAGATGAGGAGAGCTTCACCGCAAGGCTTCATGGGACAGGAACCCAAGAGGGCACTGTAGAAAGCAGTATGGTGTGAGCATAGGGAAGAGGACAGATCATAAGAGCGTGGGAAACCTGGGCTGCTGAGCAGCGGGTGAGTGGGCAGACTCTCCCCCAGGGTGGAGGGAAGAGCTCTGGGACCCAGTCTTCGAGCTCGCATACCTGCTGGCCAACCGTCCTTCATTTCCCACCAGGGCCCCTGTACTGTTTTCAAGAAAATCCGTTTATCTGAGCTACACTAGAGAGGTCTCTGATCCCTGCAATCAAATGGTCCCTAGCATATATGGAGGGGACTTTCTGACAAGCAACTCAAAAGTGGCCCTGCTGGCTGCCTCTCCAGGAGCACCTTTCCCTCCTCAGCCCCCACTGCCAACCCATGTGCCATCTGTGACAGAGTCAGATCCAGGGCTCTCAGGCCACAGACATGGGGCTTTCTCGGCTCTCCTTCAACATCACCGTCCATTAGCTAAAGGACGTGGAGAAGGGAACTCCTTCCGCCTGAACGCCTGAAGCTGGGACATCAGGTCTTTTCCCACCTTACACCAGGGCTCGCTCTAGTCCTCCAGCCTGCCGGCACGCAGACTGGACTGCACATCAGCTCTCCTGGGTCTGCAGTGTGCCGGCTGAAGATGTCGGGACTTCTTAGTCTGCACATTCCTGTGAGTCGATATTGATAATAAATTTCTTTGTGTGTATTTTTTTTTTAAGGCCTTCAGATAGAGGCTGAATTATGCCACCGGCTTTAAATCTCTAGCTTGCAGATGGCAGCCTGTGGACTGTTTGGCCTATAAAATTGAGTGAGCCAATTCCTACAATAAACATATAAGTGCAAAAGAAATAAGTAAAAAATAAAAGAACACAGACACAAAGAGAAAATTTAGAAGTGGAGGAAGCCAGCTCCTGAATACTGGCATCTGACCATCTCTGTGCCCAGGCTGACAGGCAGTGGTAAGGATGCCTGCGGGAGGGTGTGCTGGGAGGTGGAGGTCTAGGGTCAGAGACCTTGCTGGGGTTGGCAACTGCCCTCCTTGGCCCTGGAGCCTGCAAGAGCTGCATATACTTGTTGCAGCCCAAGGAGGTCTCCTCTCTGGGGATCTGCAGGGCAGCTAAACATTGATGTCAACTGGACTGCTCTCCCTGCCCTGTGAGATAGCGGAAGAAAGCCTGCCTCCTCTCCTACTGATAGTTGGGAAACGAGACAGATCAGCCCAAAGGACTCACTGGGTCCGAGGGAAATGCTCATTGAGTGTCAATTACCAGATGGTGTCAGTGTCCAGGAACTTCACAGCCGCCTGGATCAGCTGGTCCTTGTTTCGCTGGGTTGGGTTGTCTAAAGACGTGTTGCACAATGTGGTCTGAATGAAAAGACAGAGAGCCCCATCACCACCCCCTGAGTCTAGACAAAAGAACTGCCTTCCCAAGCTCATCGTGTCCAGCCCACAGCCGCAGGGAGAACCAGCTAGCAACAGCCACCAGGCAGCAGTGCCAAGCCTTCGACCTGTGGTATCTGCACAACCTCAGCTGCAGCCCATCAGCTGTGAGCTCACTACTGCCAGGTCCCATACCAACAGCATACTGTTCAGGGACTCCCTGAGACTCATGTGCTTCCCAAGGTCTCATCCTCTTACTACCAGGCTCGGCTATACTTAATTCTCACAACCACTCTTTGGGTAGGTACTATTATGCCCATTTCAGAGATGTGGAAACTGAGTCCCATAGACGTCAAACTCAGAAAATAGGACACACAAGCATTACTGGAATTCGAATCTGACTAAAAGCTTACCAGCTGGCTCTCTTAACACCTCAGAAAGCAGGGAACAAATCAGCCAAGATGGAAGTGGGACTATTTTCCAGATTTGCCCTGTCGGTAGCAGGCTATTTAGATGGCAGGCTTGAACAATTAGTTTGTGTCCTGTCACCCTAATGTTATCAGACAGTCCCAGTGCAGGCCAGCACCGCAGCAGGCTGGAAAGATGTTGTGGAAGCCTGCTTGGGTCTGTGTGTCAGGGCCAAGCGCAGTGGCGGCCAAGACAGCACCGGCCCCAGGGTTGACTGAACGCTCTGGGTGTGCGCCATGACCACACCTAGGCCTTTCTGGGTCAGCTCATCCTACCCTGAACACCTCCACAAGTGGGCACTATCATCCCCCACCTCTCACAGATGGGGAACCTGGGGCTGAAAAGCAGCAGTAACTCGCCCAAGGTTAAGGTTTGAAAGCTGCAGAGCCTGGACCCAGAGAACCCAGCTGCCCCCTTCCTCAGGCTGCTCTAGTGCCTCAGTGAGCCACCCTATGTGGAGGGGGGCTGGCTTCATGGCAGGGGTCCTCAGCCACCTGCCCCTTGGGTTCTGAACCGAGTGCCAATTAAACTTCATACTAGGAACCGGCTATGTGTTAGTAAGACAGCCATGGCCCTGCCCTTCCACACTGAACAAGGCAGCACAGACATAACACAGACACTACAAACTGTGGTGCTGATGAAACAAAGGGGCAGCTGCCATGACAGAACATAAGACGGCTGGGCAGTGAGGGAAGGTAGGGTCTGCCCTGAGACCAGAGGAGGAGCCAGCCGTCCCACACAGCACTCTGAGCAGGGGACCTGCAGATGGCCAGGCACAGAGGGGAACGTTTGGCATATTCGAGGTGTCAAGTGTGGCTGGAGCCCATCCCTGAGGACTTTGTTGCATTAGGGCAGGAGCCTCAATTTTTGCCAGGCACCCTAGAAAGCACCAGGCACCAGGGTACAGGATGGGGACTTGTTACCAGGTGCATGGTATAGAACTTGATGGTGTCCTGCTGGGAGTCCCATTCTGTGGCCACTGCGATGGCCAGCGCCTCGCTGGGGACAGTAAAGAGCTTGGCCTGGGGAGTTTTCAGCTTCCTGTGGTCCAAGTTTATCTCAAAGCCACCTTGAAAGATCAAATGAAAACCTCTCAGGGATTGTTAAGCAGCATCAAGCGACCATTCCTGCATTTGGCTACTTGATCCGGTGCCAACAAAGGCAACCCTGAGCCTCTCCACGCAGGGCTTTCAGAAACACATTCGACAAAAGTACGAAGGGCAAGCTTACCACTGAACTGGCTGAAGATAAAAAATGTTTCTACCCATTCACAGAAAAAAAAAAAAAAAGAGGCAGTCAAAATTTCAGACACTCACCTTCACCCTGTGTGATGCTGACATTCTGGTAAAACCTCTTCCTTTCTGTGAGAGAGATTTTTCAAAAAGGCAGTTTAAAGTCATGTTGAGACAGAAGACCTGCTAATGCTGATGAATTGGCTTGATTTTCATATCGCTATTCAAAGTCTGCCCTACTCTACGCGGCATAATCAATGGCTTCTGACTAAAGCCGGAAGGGCCGGCATTCACTCTCCAGGGATGAGGGATGAGCAGGACAACTGGTCAGGCCCCCACCAGCCCGGGGACAGTCTGATCACACAGCATCGAGAACCTGAAGACTATCTGACCTGACAGACTTTTCCAGCATCTTCTGCTTTGACTTCTAAGCATGCTCCTCCCCACGCCACTCCCACCCCAGTGCTGCCCCACTCCAGCACACGTGGGAAACTAAAGATGGTATCTGACTCTGATAAAGCCAGAGACCCATTTCAGGCAAGAGTCCAATGCCTCTACGAAGGCATGAGTGGAGAGCCAGTGTGAACACACACATGCATGTGCATGCGTGTGGTGTGCAGGCAATGACTAGCGATCCCAGGAGCATCTCCCATCCTCTATACTAATTAATTAACCTAATTAACCAGCTTGCCTGTGTATTCAACAGGAACTCCAAACATTTCCTTTAGGAAGAGAAAAATCTGTCCTGTGTTTCTTTCTGAAAATAACCTGAGTAAAATGTGAAAATATAAACATATTCCCCCTCTTTCACCTTGGGGGAATTAAAAACCAAGAGCAGTGCATAAGGAAGGAATTGTGTAGATTTCTTCACTTAATAACAGATAGGTCACATTTTGGAAGCTATAAACCATAACTCAGTCCTTACCACCCATGATAAACAAAAACCTTCATTCCTTCGCTCACTCAATCATTCGCTTGTTCCTTCACATATTCACCAGGTCCGTAAAGCCTCCAGAGTCTGAATAAAGTTACTTATTGGAAATAATGATGCAGCATGTGAAGGACAAGGAGATCTCATTCGTTTTTAATGCTTTTTAACTTCTTTTAATATTTTTTAAACCAAGCTTCTGTTAAAAGTTTTATTAATTCCAATAGACTATGAAAATCAGAACTTGGTTTATGTGCATGTGGGGAGGGAGTCCTGGAAAGGGTGTCTGGCCTTCCTCCAAACACGGTATGTGATGTTTTCGTCAATCTCATTCGCTAACGTTTACACAGGGAAATCGCATTCCCATGGCTGCACTTACTAAACTAAGACTCAAACTGTTTTCCCACAAAAAATACTTTTGCTAACTAGGTACTGTTCTAGGAACTTGGGATAAAACAGTGACTAAAACAGACAAAAATCTCTGTCTTCATAGAGTTTAAATTTTTAAGAAAGTGATCAGATCTGAGAACCAAGATGATGCTACATTATTCTAATACAATTTACCACCTTCCTCTGAAATCATAATACTGATGCTCTCACACCTGACACCAAAGTAGGAGGGTTACACAACCTGCTGCTTTTAAACTCCCTGCTTTACACGCCCTCAAGGGCACACTCAGACGCAGATGCAATGAGGTCCAGGTGGTGGCCAAAGCCAGGCCAGGCAGGGGGTGGGAAGAGCTCTGGAAGGTCTGACTCATCGCAGGGGCGTGCGTGGGGGTTCTCCCCTCAGCAGGAAGTGTTAGTGGAGAGAGTTCTAGCACACGGCCCCACAGAGCCCTAGGAAATGGGTCCAAGACACCGGGCCAAGGAATAGCCTCTGAGAGCGCAAGTCGAACCCCCCAAAGGCGTGAGGACCACAAGGCCCCACAAGGGAAGCCTTTCCTTTCCTGCTTTGCTGGTCAGGCCTTTGCTCTCATCTTGGCCAGGCCCACTTCTCTATCTGTTAGGAGGAAGGAAAATCTGGAAGGGAGTGGGATGGATGCCGGGGAAAGTAAGGGGCAACCAACACTGCCCCAAACAGGAGAAACCATGCAGAAGGAGAGGACAGCTGGGTGAATGGAGAACCGAGGCTGCCAGGCTTCAGGCAACGGGGCCAGCATGGGGGTGTCTTACACAGGGGCTCTCCTGAATAGGTGGGGGACAGGAAGAGGGCAGGCTTCAGCCTTGGGAGTTCTGACACAGGCTTGGTGAGTCCTGATCCCTTTCCAGGGAGAATGGTAAGTCCTGGCAATAGGACTCAAAGCTCACCCCTACCCTAGAGGCAGTAACTGTCCAGTGGGGAGATGGACACCAAACCAGCCAAACACACCACAATGGCCAAGGAAGTACAAGGAACCCTGACACATGCTGGGGAGCTCATCCTCCTCGGGGACTAAAGAAAGAGGCCCCAGCAGCCAGATTCCCTCTGAGACCTAGAGAGGAAGGAGTTAGTCAGCCTGCACTGATGGATTCATTTCTTGGAGGGTGTGTGTGCAAAAGTTTCCAGCAGAGGAAAAAGTTTACACAGAAGTCTGGGGCCTCAAGAGAACACAGTTTTGAAGAACGAGAAAGATGGTCAGAAGGAGAAGACTGTAGCTATCCAGCAGGGAATGGTCTGCGATGCCCAGAGAGGGTGGCGGGGACCAGACCTGGGAAGAAGGGGTCAGACAGGTTACAGTAGGAGGACAGAGGAAGCTAAGTTAGGAGTTCTCAAAGGCAAATATGATCTGGAAAATTCATGGGTTGGGACCCATGCTCCCCAACAATGTCAAAAGACAAAGGTTCTTCACCTGGGTCCTCAGAGGTCTTAGGTCACACAGGACAACCCATGAAGCCACCAGAAGCCTGTGACACATCCATGGTCTCCGTGAATACAGGGCCATGCGACAGCCACAGGAACACCATCTTTAGAGACAAAAGAAACAGCCTAGCCTTGTAGGATCACACAGAACTCGGGTCTGTTTTGCGAATGAATCCCCTCCTTTACAGAACATCTGTTTCTGTGGTAAAAAAAAAAAAAAAAAAAAAAAAAAAACATGCTCAGTGCCTTTTAAGAGACAACTCTGTGGACTATGTAGATACAAAGAAATGGGTATGTAAAAAACTGACCCCAAGAAACCTGCTCATGTGAGGAGTGCTGAATTGGAAAGCACTGTCCGTTGGGTCCCCCTCCTGTGAGGCTGCTCCAATCCACAAGGAGAAACAAGCAGTGTCCCGTGTCACTGCCTCTCCCCTGCCTCCCGGCCCAGGCTTTAGGGACCAGTGAGCGATCTTTCCATCACCCTTGATCACTGGTGGCCTCTGACGTGTAAAGACTACAACTCCCACTATGCACCGAGGACAGAAGAAGTGCTTTCTCATAGCTGTTTAACAACCATTATCTTTTTAAACAGTGCCATCTGGTGGGCCTTTAGCCTTAAGGCTGAAATTCTCTCTCGGGGTACCCCTTCAAGCATAACAGGAGGAGATGCGGCTCTGACAAACTATTTCTGGTATCAAAATTCTTCAGGCCAACTATATAAAGAACCCTTCCAACTCAATGATAAAAAGACAAATAACCCAATTAAAAATGGTCATAGGATCTGAATAAACATTTCTCCAAAGACAATGTACAAATGTCCAATAAGCACATAAAAATACTCTCAGTATCATTCATCATCAGAGAAATGCAAATTGTGTGACTGGTGTAGCTCAGTTGTTTGGAGCACTGTCCCATAATGACCAGAAGGTCACAGGTTCAATTCTTAGTCAGGGCATATGCCTAGGTTGCGAGTTTGGCCCCGGTTAAGGTGATTTTTAGGAGGCAACCAATCGATGTTTCTCTCCCCGTCTTTCTCTCTCCCTTCCTCTCTCTCTAGAATCAATAAATTTTTTTAAAGGGAAATGCAAATCAAAACCAGGAGATACCACTGCACATTCACTAGGATGGCTAAAATCAAAAAGACATAATAACAAGTGGTGAAGATATGGAGAAATTTGGATTTTCATACCCTGCAGGTAGAAATGTGAAATGGTGCAACCACTTGGAAAGCAGTGTGGCAGTTCCTCAAAAAGGTAAACAGTTACCATTTGCTCCAAATTCTACAGGTAGATGTATGAGAAGTGAAAACACATGCCCACGTAAAAACTTATGTACGAATGTTTATAGCAGCATTACGCAGAATAGTCAAAAGATGGAAACAACCCAAATGTTCAACAAAAGAATGGATAAATAAGATGGAATATTATTCAGCAATGAAAAAGAATATTGGTACATGCCACAACTTAAGATAAACCTTGAAAACAATCTAAGTGAGCCCTGGCTGGTATAGTTCAGTGGACCGAGTACCAGCCTATGAACCAAAAGGTCACTGGTTCAATTCCCAGTCAGGGCACATGCCTGGGTTGCGGGCCAGGTCCCCAATTGGGGGTACATAAGAGGCAACCATACATTGATGTTTCTCTCCCTCTCTTCCCCTCTCTCTAAAAATAAATAAAATCCTTAAAAAAAAAAAGTCTCAGTTAAAAAAAAAGCCAGTCAAAAAAGACCACATTCCATTTATATAAAATGTTCAAAATAGGGAAATCTATAGAGACAGAAAGTAGCTGTTGCCTAAGGCTGGTGGGGCCAATGGAGGGGTGAGAGCTGAAGGTCACAGGGTTTCTTTTCAGGATAATAAAAATGTTCTAGAATTGACTGTGACAATGGCTGCATAACTCTGTGAATGTGCTGAAGACCACTGAATTGTGCATTTTAAATAAGTGAAGAATAAGTGAATTATACCTCAATAAATCTGTAATAAAATTATTTAGGCCAAATGTATCTGCCATAGCAATTACTGTAAACGGGCTAAATAACTAAACACACTTTTCTCAAAGAGGAGAGGCTGGCTTTTTTTTTTTTTTTTTTTTCTGTAAAGAGCCAAACAGTAAATATTTTAGTCTTTGCAGCCCATTGGTTGTCTGTCACAACTAGTCAACTCTGCCACTGCAGTGAACGCAGCTCTGGACAACACATAAGCAAATGAGTGTGGCCGTGTGCCAATAAAACTTTGCTTACAAAAACAGGTGGCAGGCTGGATGCCTTATCTACAGATTCTCCCCCAACCTACCACAATCAGGGCAGGTGATGCCTCTGAGGTGGTGGACTCTTAGAAGCTTAATGACTTGTCCAGGCGCCAGACAATCCGTAAATGGAGTAGACAAGACTTCTAACCTTGACTTCACTGGATGTTTGCACTCAGCCAGATATGCTTCCTCTCCAAACACCTTCCCTTCCCAGCAGCTGGTGCAGAGTGGGACTGCCACACAGCCTCACACAGGTCTCCTTGCTGCAACTTCTCTAACACCCCAGCGACCCTTTCCTAACTCCCTTCCATCATTCTAACAAACTTCAGTGACATGGCCATTCCTAGGGACCAAGATCAATCTGCCTGCCAATTAAAGTCTCCATCAAGGCCCCACTTGGGTTTAATCTTCACCGCTCCAGGGACTCTCAGAACCTCAGAACTGGTGAAGTCTCCATAGATTGCTCATAGGCCTGATTCATGTATTCCCTTTCCACTGTGCTTTATGCTTTTGTTCATTCATATTCTCTTTCACAGATGACTACCCACCATGTGCCAATCCTTCCAAGAGCCTAAACCAGTCAGTGGCAGTAGAAAGGAAAAGGAGATGTCAGATGGAGTGCCACTATAATGGGAAGTGGCATCCACTAACCTAAATTAACCCTGTGCATTTGCCAACTTAGGGAACTCCCTTGGATGCTGTATTAAGAAAAAACAAAAAAACAAAAAAAACTATGGTTTTCCTTTACACCAGGGGTGTCAAACTCATTCTCACCAGGGGGCCACATCAGCCTCGCAGTTGCCTTCAAAGGGCCAAATATAATTTTAGGTCTGTATAAATGTAACTACTCCTTAACTAGGGGCAAGGAGCTCGGTGCTGCTGCCAGGTAGAAACAAGGTGGAGGGCTGGATTCGGCCTGCTGGCCTTGTGTTTGCCCCCTGTGCTTTACACACTCACACAGACACTCCAAATGAGTGAAGGTTTTCCCACCAATCAACTCTGCCACACCAGCTGGGAGTCCTACAGTTCAATTAAGGTCTGAGTTAGCATCAGATCCCAGGTTAAGGGCTCAATCCCACAAGACTGACTGCCTCATTACCCACTCTGACCCCTCAGACTCCAGTGGAAAGTCCAGGTTGTCACCTGTGTTTCTAAACAACCCAATGGCTATAAATCAGAGGTTCCAATGATGACTCGTCATGTTTGATTCATTTGCTACAGCAGCTCAAAAACCTCAGGAAAACAATTCACTTACTAGACTACCCACTTATTACAAAAGGCTACAACTCAGGAACCACTGATGGAAGAAATGTACAAGGCAAGGTATGTGGTTAGGAGCGAGGAGCTTCTACACCCTTTCTGCACATGCCGCTCTCCTAGTATCTCTATAGGTTTACCAAACTGCAAGCTCTCTAAACCTCTGAAAACCCATGGTTCAGGGATTTTAGGGAAGCTTCATTTGTGTCCACAAATAGGCAACTAATGATCAAGTCAATCTCCAGCCCCTCTCCCTTCCCTAAAGGTCAGAGGGTGGGGCTGGAAGTTCAACCCCCTAATCACACAGTTGGTTCCCATGGTAACCAGTCCTCATCCTCACAGGTTTTCTGAAAGTCACCTCCCTGACAGAAACTCAGGTGTGGTTCAAAGACACTCCTTTCATCTTTCTCACTCTGGAGCTACCTGAGGACAAAAGACCAAACATTTTGACAAAAGATTCTCCCACCGCTCTTATGGCTTTTAGGAGCTGTGTGCCAAGAAGAGGACAAAGACCAAATATATACATACTTCTTATTATAAATCATAATTATCACAGAAGCCCTTCCTTATTCCTCTTCACCCAAGCCCTGACAGGTGAGACCTCCGCTTCCAGCTGCATCCAACATTTGTATAAAATTGTGGAATTTAACAGAAGGACCCTCAGAGGCAACCTAGTACTTCAACTCACACAGGAATATGAAGCCCAAGATCACACAGTACCTCAGAGGTTCCGCCAGCCTCAGGATCCAGATTTGTACCCCTGACACCATGCCCAACTGCCTGTAGAGTTCTAGATTTTTCGAAAGCAGGCAGTATCACAGCAAGATCCCTCACACTCCACTGTCACCTCTAAATGTGTTCTAGCTGCCCAGCACGCTTCTTCCTCCTCTACACCATATTCCTACTTATCTATCGGCTCTCTGTCTAAATGTCCTTTCAAAAACCCAAGACCCTTTCTAGACACTCTCAAGATGGAAGTAGGTGCTTCTTTGTGTTCTCATAACTTCTATGTACTTCCCTTAAGCTACTGTTTAACCAGGATATGATAACCTGCACTTAACAATGAACATCATCCAGGTAGGGAGCACATTCTACCTGTCTGGAAGGTCACCAGGCCTCCTGCCCTCAGTACAGAAAAACGAATCGAATGTAAGAAGAATGTTACTGCTTTTTACTCTTTTAACTGATCTCTCCCCAGAAGCAATGAATGAGCCACTACCTTCTCCTAGGTCTCATCAGAGTCAGAAGCGGAAGAAGGAGGCAGGAAGTATCAATCAACTCGTTAGCAGAGGTGGCAGCGGTTGTGGTAGAGAAGTGGGAGGGCCAGGAAACCTGCCCAGAAAGTGGCCAGCATGGAAGACCTGGGTTCTAGACCCCTGCTGGGCGGTCCTGGGTGGGCTTCTTAGACACAGAAAGCGGGCAGACAAGCTGACCTTTGCTCTCCGCTAACCTCTGAGTTGCTCTGTGACCTTAGGGTAGTCCAGATACAGGCCCGAATTTCCCTGTCTGGAAACAAGGGTGACTTCTGCTTTCCTTACTAAAGAGAAAAAAGCCATAAACTGAGAAAGCCGCACGTGCCCAATGTCAGTTACTGTCTCCTGCCTTGGAGAGATGTGTGAGACGTGGGAGATGTGTGCCCTCCGGTGGTCCCTGCCCTAGTTGGGGGTCTCTTTCCCAATCTGTAACGGGACCTGACTGGGCTACAACCCGATGAGCCTGAGTCCTGCCTCGGCTACCCCGCCCGGCTCGGCAGAACCTCTCAGCCCACCTTAGCCCGGCTCGGACCCTGGCCAAAGGGGGACGTAGCCTGTTCTTCCTCACCTGCCGGTGGAGCGTAGGCCCGGGATGGGGACGGGATGTTTGCCCCCGTCCCCACGGTGGCCGTGGGACCACCTGAGGGTCGGTTCAGGAGCCGGTGCCATCCGTCCCGCAGGCAGAGGCATCTCCTCCACATCGCGTCCGAAGACCTGGGAGGACAACCGGTGCGAACCTGAGAGCAGGAAACACCGAGCTAAAGGATCCCCAAGCGCAAGCTCCGATTGTACGGAATCCTCTCACGGCCTCCCCAGAGCCCTCAGACTCCCCCGGACGCCGCCATCTTCCGCACGTCGCAAACGGCCTACCGTCACTCCGGCGCGCCTCTTGCGCACACCCCCAGTCAATCAGCATCACAAACGCACCTTGCCCCGCCCCCTTAAGCCGCGCTTCTGCAAGAAGACTACAAGTCCCAGAGGGCGCCTGGCCACCACATCACGTGTTTATCCTGCCCGCCAATGGGTAGAAGCGCCGCCTGAGCCTGCTCCGGACCCCCAGGCGCGTCCGGGCCAATCGGAAGGGGTGTGTGAGTGAGTGAGTGAGTGTGTGTGTGTGTGAGAGAGGGAGAGAGAGAGAGAGTGTGTGTGTGTGTACGCGCGCGTGTGTGCCCGTGTGTGTATGTGCGCGCGCGCGCGCGCGCGAGGGCAAGTGGGGAGGGGGACTCAGCTCAGTACCCGGGAGCCCTGCTTGCAGGTCCCGGGGGCCCGGTGGCGGCCGGAGCGGTTGGTCCCAAGGCAGCGGGCGGGCGGTCCCCCCCTCCCGTCCCAACCCAGCGCGTGCGCGCCGCGGCCCCTCCCTCCCCGCCTGCCTTCTCGGCTCCCGCGCGGCGGCGGCGGTTCCTCTCCCCCTCCCCCAGCCCTGGCTCCGGGGGACCCCGCGATGCCGGTCCGCACCGAGTGTCCACCTCCGGCCGGTGCCTCGGTCGCCTCCGCGGCCTCGCTCAACCCGCCGCCGCCCATCAACACCCAGCAGCCCGGCGTGGCCACCAGCCTGCTCTACAGCGGCTCCAAGTTCCGCGGCCACCAGAAGAGCAAGGGGAACTCGTACGACGTAGAGGTGGTGCTGCAGGTGAGCGCCGGGCCGGGCCGGGCCGGGGCCCGAGGGCCTCCTCGCGGCGCTCACGGGCCGTGCCTGCCCCCGGCTCCTCGAGCCCGCAGCCGCGGACCAGGCCCACGCCGCCGGGCCTCCTGCACCCGGCGCTTCACCCCGGGACCTGCCCAACTGGTGTCTCACACTCGCCGAGCCCCAACCCTGACCTGCCCCTCACACCCGGAGCCTGTTGTGAGCAGCTCCTGGCAGATCCCAAACACTCTCCCAGACTTGAAGCCCGCGACCAGCCCTCCTGGGATCCGGAAGCCCCCCATGCCTGGCCACCCGCACACTTGGGTCTTTGCTCTCCGTGACCTGTCGTCCCGAGATCAGCCCTCCCTCCAGCCCCCCTCGGACCCTGAAGCACTCTCCGTTGGCTTCTTCTGATTCGGGACCCTCCCGTGGCAAGGCCCACGTCAGATTTTCCCAGACCTGAGACGTGCCTACCGCCCCCCCCCCCCCCCGCGCTTTCCTCAGTCCCAGGAAACCTCCTCCTAGGATTTCCTTCTTGGGAGAGCTGCATCAGCCTCTTCAGACTTGGGGACATCCTCCCTCCATTCGCCTCTGAGCCTGAGAGCCCCCGAGCACAACCGATTCCTGGCCCTTGGCCCCCATCCCCTATATCAGGCACACAACCTGGGTGCAGCTGGGCGGGCCCCCTCACACTGTTAGGATCGAGTCTCCTGTGCCTGTTTCCCCCACCGCCCCAGTCTCTTTCTGGTCTCCACGCCCAGCTCCTCACAGCTGCTCCACCCCCAGGCTCCTTTCCCCAGGCTTCTTACGCTCCTACCCCTCTTCTCTGGCCACTTGCACTGACCTGGATACCCAGACCTTCCCACGTTGTACCTTCATCTTCCACCTTTCTGGTTCCAAGACAGGGTTTTTAACTTCTGTCCACACAGCCAAGGCTACTTCCCAGCCTCTGAGAGCCGTGAGCTGGGAGCCCTTCCACACCCAGTTGTATTTCTCACCCTCATGTTTCCTTCCCATGCCCTTCCACCTCCCCGCCCTCCACCGGACCTGGATTTCTGAGTACCTGATGGCCGCCCCTGATAGCTCTGGAGCTCCAGCCTCACCTGCCTGGACCCTTTCTCGCTCCTTATCCCTCTTGGCATGTGGTAGTACATTTCACATTTTTTAAATACTCCCTTTCTCTCTCCTCTTTACAAAAATGTTCCTCCTCTGTAGCTACCTTGGCTTGCCTCAGGACCCACTCCCCGCCTCACTGTCCCCGTTGTCCTTAGCCTGACACCCGCCTCCTAGGCTGTTTACAAATAGCCCTCCAAAGCCCTCAAAGAAGCTTTGAGGTCCTAGTGTGCAGCCTCACCGCTGCCATGTGTGAGGGTAGGAGGTAGAATGTCTTTTCCATATACTTGCCCTTTGCCCTTTTACATTTTCATTCTTAAACAGTCTGTCTTCTGAGCAAGAATGTCTCCCACCCAAAAGACAACGGAAGTACATTTTCTTTCTGCTAACTGTAGAGCATTGATCAGCTTCTTTTTTTTCTTACTATTTTGTGAGAATAAATACCCTCTTTTCTGGATTGGGAAAGCTGCATCTTCGTGTTAATTGTATCTTTGGGCCATAAACTTAAATTTCTATTATGAGCCATGATATTTGTTGTAATTGAAAAACTGTCATGGCTGAGGTATTACAGTCTATAATTAATACCTCATGGTGATCCCCCTTCTTTTACTTGAAACGTAAAAAGTACAAAAGTACAGTTTTTTCAGTACAAAAGTACACGTTTTTTGCAACTAATCATAAAATTCTGAAAGTGAGATCCCTGGTGTGGATGACTTTTGGGATGATGCTGAGTTTGTGCCCATTGTGTAATTTGATGGTTTCTGACGTGTTAGGAAGAACTGGCAGAGGAGCTAAGTGTCAGAGAGGAGTCTGCTTCCGTTACTGGAGCAATTAGGCTTCTGTCAGTAGTGTGTTGTCTCTGAATTTCTGTCAGGTGCCAGTTTCCTTGTGAGCTGGTGGAAGTGGTCACTGAGTTGGTGCACGACTGCTAGGTCTCAGGCCCGGAGTGGAGACCAGCCGATGGCTGGGAGCCCGGGAGTAGGGGGTGTGATGGTGGGGTCAGCGGCCGTGCCTAGGAAGGCCGCCATCTGTCTGGCTGGCAAGCCACTGCCCAGTATTGAGATTCAGTGGCATGTGAATTGCCCCCTCATCTGTTTTTTTTCAGCCAGGACTGGTTTCATAGAATGCTGTAGCCTTTTTATAACTCATCCTCTTCCCTACTTTCTTTTTTTTTTTTTTCCCCCACAACAGCCTTATTTAGATATAATTTACATGCCATACAAGTCACCCATTCAAGGTGTACAATTCAATAGTTTTTAGAAGGTGTATGACCATCACTATAATCTAATTTTCACCACGCTGAAAAAAGAGAAAACAAAACCCCAAACCCCTAAGCTGTAACGCCCTCCAACCCTAGGCAACCACTAATTTATTTTCTAAGATTTACTTATTCTGGCCATTTCATATTAGTGGAATTATACAATGTGTGGCCTTTTGTGTCTAGTTTCTTTCACTGAGCGTAGTGTTTCAGGGTTCATCCTTATCACAGTGTGTGCCTGCATCATTCCTTTTTGCTGTTGCATAATCGTCCATTGTATGGGCACACAACAGTTTTGTGTATCCATTGATCAGTTGATAGACATTTGGGTTGTCTCCTCTGTCTGTCTGTTATGAATAACCCTGCTGTGAACATTTATGTACAATGTTTTGTGTAGACATATGTCTTCATTTCTGTTGGATAGATTCCTAAGAGTGGAGTGGCTGGTCACATGCTCACTCCATGTTTAACATTTTGCGGAACTTCCAGACCGATCGCTGAAGTGTCTGCTCCATCTTATATTCCCACCAGCAGGGTGGGAGGGTTCCAATTTCTCCATGTCCTCACCGACACTTGGCTGTTGTCCCTCTTTTTGACTGTAGCCAACCTAGTGAGTGAGAAAGTACCTCTCTGGTTTTGATTTGAATTTCCCTAATGACTGGTGATGTTCCACATCTCTTTGCGTGCTCATTGGAGTGCTTTTCTTGTTTGGAAATTCCAGGTGAAAGAGTTCCTCAAACTTTGTGAGATCCTGACTGGGCTTGTTGGTGGTGGTGGCGGTCACTGTGACTGTTGTTTTTCCTCTGCCATCCAAGAAGCCAAGAGTAAAGTGAGGCCCGGGTCAGTGTGGAGGGAATATTAAAAAGAGCACCTGTTGGATACAGCTGTTCTGTGAGACCTTCTTGAAAACGCCGTGTCGTTCTCCCTGAGATGCTGGCCTGTTCGGTTAAAGCTCTCTACACTGTGGTATATTTGAGTTCATGAGCTGTCAAGATCAGTTTGGGCAGAATGAGAGAGACACGTGGTTGAATGGAAGCCAAATTGAAATTCTGATTCTTGTGATAATGCATGCAGAGTGTTAACCAATTTACAGTTAAAGTTTTAATCTTCTTAGCAAGTATCCTTGCCACCTGATACCCTTTCCAGCAGCTGTGAGATCCCAAGCTATATTGAATTCAGTGAGAATCATGTATGTGAAGTTTAAGGCCTCAGGTATATCCTTTAATAAGTTCTTTGCTGAACCAACTTAGTACGGATCAGCTGCTTTAGATAACGTCCAATGCCGGGGTCAGCAGATGAGAATGTTTAAAATGCTTTGGCAGTTTTCACATGGAATACTTTTGTCACCAGCACCAAACTGGGAGCACTTGAGCTTCATTGAAGTCATTTGCTCTGGTGCTGACCTCATCTGGCTGAGTGAGCTCATTACAGTTTTTGAGGATTGCCTTAGTATTTGATTTAGAGCGTAATTGGAAGCAGTTGAGTCTCCAAAGCTGATACATTCCACAAAGATTTTCCAGTTTCTTAACATTAAAATAGCAATGTGCTACAGCATCATTGTACTTTGTTTTGCTTTAATTCCAGGGGTTTACTTTGTAAATAAACCCAATTGTCACAAAATCTGAAAATCTGCCTATTCAGGACGAGTCTGCATAGATTGGGGTAAAATACACTAATTAGTATGTGTTCGGCTATAGGTAACCATGCCATTTCAAAATAGCTTCAAGAATAAGTGAACTTATTACCTCACATTACACGAAGTTTAGAGGTGGCTTGGTCTGGATTGACTCACTCAGGGCCCATTTCTTTCCATCTTTCTGTGCCACCATCCTGGGTGTTTCCCAGCTGTTTCTCATGATCTCTAGGTGGCTGCCACCGTGAGGGGAAGAAAGAGAGCTTCTCCAAAAGCCAGAATTTTTCCCAGAAGCATCCAGAAGACTGATACATGTATCTAGTTGGCCAGAACTGGGTCACTCACCCCTAAACCAACAACTCGCAAGGGGGAAGGGGGTACATGTTTGCCTTGGACCCCTCAGGACTGACCAGGTCTTGCAGGGCCAGGGTTGGACAAGATCTGAGCCCTGCCAGTGTGAAAAAATAGGAAATAGGTTGATGGGTGGCTGCTGGACTTCAAAACCTACTCCTGTTACTTCTGTTTATTTTAGGCTCCTCTCCTCATCAAGAAATACAAGCACCCTCACGTGAAATGGGCAGAGCAGGCCTTCACAGTGTATTCAGGTTTGGGCTTGGCATTTCGGTTTATAGCAAATTTATACCACATAAGTCTTTGAAACATGCCTTTCCTGAATAGTCTGCCCATTTCATAAATAATGTGGGATGGTGCTTAGTGTAAATACAGGGGAGGAGTGATCTCGTAGACCAGTGACTTTGCAGTGTGGAGACAGAAATAGGCCAGAAAGACCTTAGCAAGCAGATGAAGCCCAGGTTAGGAGGGACACCACATGTGCAGGTAGAAATGGAGGCCCACTGGCCGATGACACACTAAGTCTGTGGACCAGTGGAGACTGGTGTTGAAGAAAGTACAGAAGGGAGGCTGGAGCGAGCTTGCAGGTCCAGGAAGGGACTTTGGTCCCAAGATGTTCAGCTGAGTGAAGTTGAGCTTCATCTGAACAGGCAGATGGATGAAGAAGACTCACACAGGTCTCTGAGGCTGGTGAGCTCTAGGCTGAGCACTGACCTCAGGCCTCCTTTTTTCCCCACTTGGTCTCAAGGATGACCCCTGGGAAGTAACTCCAGCTTGTCTTCCGGTATTTCCTCCATTTTTAACAAGGCTGTGTGTCCTTTCTTTCCAGCATGTGGATATGGGCAACTCTTACCTTTGTGGATATCTGAAGATTAAAGGCCTTACTGAGGTAAGTATTCATTTAAATGAACTAGAACTAGAAATAACCTGCACACTCAGCAGTCTCAGTGTGAGGGGCGGGCCGTTTCGACCCTTGGAGTCTTGATTAAAGTGCTCTGTTTCTATTGTGTGGTGAACATAAAGCATGCGGTTTTGACGTGTCCTGTTGGAAAGTATACAGATTTGTAAATCTTAAAAGTTTATGAGTAAGTCACAATGTAACTAATACTGTTGACTTCATTTTTAATCATTTTTGAGAAAAAACATATTAAGAATATAGCTACCACCCTCATAAGCTTAACAATTTCTGAAATAAGCATCAGTTCTTTGAGAACGAGGTCTTTGAAGTTCTTTAGTTCACTGGAGCAGTGAAAAGTGACCATCCATTTTCTAACAGAAGTAGCTGCTATGTAAATGTAGAGTGTTTTCTTTGAACCACTTTTTAAACCGCAGAACTCCTGGAAACATAGGAAGCAAGAAAGAGCATCCTTTCTTTTCCCACTAGTGAGTAAACAGGAAGAGGAAGGAGGGGACTGGACTGGCCGCCTAACCCTATGGTGAGGGCTGGGCTGGGTCTGGCTGCAGTGTCCTGAGGACCTCATCGGTCCTCACTTTCCTGATGGCCCAGCAGTGTCTGTGAATGCCGCAGGGAGCCGTGGAAAGGAGCTGGGTGGCATTCTCTCTCTGTCCCTTACTGGCTCCATGACCTTTAATTTCCCTTCAGTTTCCTCATTATAAAATGAGAATTAAAAATACCTGCTCTGTCTACTCAAGGGACTTGTCCTGGCGGGGAGGAAACAATGTAATAGAAGTGGTTGCTACAATGTGAAATACCAACAAGGCCCCGATTATCCCTCAGGCTTGAAACAATTCTGTCTCCTCCATTCCATCTGGTTCTCCTACTTCCCTGTCAGAAGTTTGGTTGAGAATTTCCTGTGAAGTTTGTTGTTGAGATGAAAAGGTAATCACTGTGTGACCTCTGGAAACGTACCCAGTCAGGCAGGGATTAGCAAAATGAAGGATGCTAACCTTTGAATT
The DNA here is from genome assembly GCF_022682495.2 of Desmodus rotundus. NCBI lineage: Eukaryota > Metazoa > Chordata > Mammalia > Chiroptera > Phyllostomidae > Desmodus > Desmodus rotundus. Next base: position 62,331,186 of record NC_071395.1, read on the forward strand.
TGTGATAGTAGAAAACACACAGTAAGTAGAATATGTTCGACTCTTAGGCAGCCAGATTAATTGAGTGCAGAACATAAACATTTAACTTCATAAGGAAACCAGGAACATTTGTAATGCAGAATATTTAATGTTGATTCTAAAAATCAGTCATTCTGGTCATAGGAAGCTGCACAGAAATGCCAAGAGCATTAAAAATCCCCAAACAGTGTACAGAACTGCTGTGAACTTTCCATCAGGAACAAGTAGCCCCACCTCGGACCCTAGATAGCCAGGCTTCCTGGAGGAGGGGGTGCTGGCGTGGCCCTTCATTGGAGGCCAGCCCAGGGACACAGTGGTTCGTTGCCCAGACTCCGAGACCACTCTCCTGGCCAGTCCTGCCCACCTGTACCTGGAGTGGCCTCAGGAGCACACACCCTCCCCAGAGCGGTCAGATCCAGGTCAAGTGGTGGACTCACTTATGGAGCTAAAGTGACATTTAGTTAGAGAAAGGCTGATGTGTTAACTGAGGCTTCTGAGTCATGCTCAACTTGAGCATTCCTTGAATTCATATTTTTAAATAACATTTTTTAGTAACTTTACTGAGATATAGTTTGCATGCCATACAGCTTACCCATTTAAAATGTGCTGTTCATTGGCTTTTAGTATAGGTGTGGTGATGTGCAAATTCTTAATAACTTTTTACATTTTAAATCTAATACATGGTCACTGTAGATAATTAGTAAAATGCAGGAAAAAAAGGCTGACAGTTCTTAGATGATTTTATACCAGCATTATAAAATGCAGTTATTCATTTTGATTTGCTTTTCCATTTATACCTATTAAAGTCTCAAATACATAATTTGTTTTAATAAAACTATTTAAACGGTTGGATTTTAGTTACAGTCTTCCTGTATTTACAATATGGAATTAACTATTAAATTAGAGCTAATTTGCCTCTTTGCGACCTCGCATTTACAAACAAGCACAGCTTTAAAGTTTGTGTGCCTTCTGGAAACGAAATCCCAGAATTGCGAGGAGTGGGTGTCAAGTAACATCCTCTTTGCAGTTCTGAGCCAGCAGTAGGGGGAGGGGTCATCCCTGGGGAGGCCTCTGGCAGGCAGCTTGCATGGGGCCTGGGGAGAGCCCCAGCATGGGGGAGTGAGGTCAGACTCCCACTTGTTCACTACACCAGTCTGGAACGCGCTCGAAGCTCCCTCTGAGGTTGTGCTCAAACTGCTCAGAACAAGGGAGACAAGGGACCAATCTGTGAGCAGAGTGTTAGTTTACACATTTACAAAACGAGTTACGTACACGGTCCAGAAGCTCTTTTTGACTTACTGGCTATTTGGATGTTGATCCCCCAGGAGGCAGGTCAACACGGAAAGCCAGACCTGTCACCAGACAGTTTTCGGTGAGCCTGGAATCTGAGCGGGTGTGGGTGGTACATCCTAAATGCCTGGCAAGGACGAGTCCACTGTAGGAAGCCTGCACGGGCTTGAGGGGGTAGAGGGTGGGTGCTGGCTGGGCCTCTTCTCTGTGATGTCCCTCACCCTCCCTTCTGCAACAGAGTTCTTTCTTTGGCTCTGTGAATACCACCCATTTGGCTATAGTTAGGTGCTTGAATTTCCTGTTCCTTCACTGAGAGATACTGTCTTTTTGGTAACTTCTGTACATAGTAGCTCTAATTCATTAAGCATTTTACTTAATACTCTGAGTTTGGGGGACTTTAGAGTCCCCCTGATAGATTGCCTAAGATGTTTTGGGGGAGAAGTCAGTGCAGGATCACTCATTAGGAAAATAGGGTTTGAACCATAAGTGTTTTCGTTGTATTGTAATAAACCATTTTATCAATTTCTTTTCTCTCTCTTATAGAAGTTTAGAAAAATATTAAAGGTTACAAATGAGAAAATTTCAATTATGTGTATGTAAAACACTGAGTTTATTTTTCTATTATTACTGTATTTTTCCTATGAGAAACTGTCAGCCTACTTTTGCCCCACCCTGTATATAGCTTTTGAAAAAAGATTTATTTATTTTTAGAGAGAGGAAGGGAGGGAGAAAGAGAAACATTGATGTATGAGAAGAAACCTCAATCGGTTGCCTCTCATGTGCCCCCAACTGGGGACCAGGCCTGGGCCCTGACAGGGAGTCAAACCAGTGAGCCTTCGGTTCGCAGGCCGGCGCTCAGTCCACTGAGCCACACCAGCCAGGGCTACAGCTTTTAATTTAAAAGCTTGAGTCAGGTGCTAACTTATGTAGAACTTTTTTTCCTTAGTAGTCCTTCCTAAAACAGATTAGTGTGTTTTAGTTGATACCTTTAAAATCAGGGTTCCGTTTAGAAAAGTTTCTCTTTCATTTCTTCGCTTTCTGTGTATAAATGTCTACATGAAGAACCCAGAAGCAGTGTTGGGGTGGGGGCTGTGGTTTGGGGAGGTTGAGTCTGTAATACCTGGAGGCTCTCTGTTGAGAGACTGGCATGCCCCGCCATCACTGCCATGGTGGCGGGATGCTGTTTCCTGGCCACCACCGAGCCTGAGCAGCAGCCCCTTTCACATAGGTGCCGAGCCTGCGGGGCAGGTCAAGCTGGGAGAAGAGGCAACGCCACCGGAGCAAATGTATTTTAAACATGTATAGATGTTTGTTGCAGAACAAGAGAGTTTTAACATAGGGCCTGAAGAAGAAAGTGGGACCTCTGGGGCCTCAGGGATGTTAGGACTGTGCTTGTGGTTTGCTGGGCACTGCCATCACTGCCCCGCTCCCAGGAAACCCCGGGGGCTTGGCAGGTGGGCTGAGGATGGGTAGATGGGCTGGTTGGTTTTTCACAAATACAGAGAAATGGTAGACTTCTTACCATGTTAATTTTTCTTTCATTAATTTGGTGCCTCCTCAGCAGATGAACAAATAGCAAATAAAATTAGCAGGAGTATTCTAAGCACTCAAGTAGGAACACAGCTTATTTATCTTTTCAACAGAATTCTTTTTTTGGTTGTGATTTTCAATTGTAGACCTGATTTACATATATTTTCCTAGTATAAATCGTCTTTGTGTATATGATGATAGAATGAACGTATCAAGTATATTAAGGTATTCTACTAAAAAATCCACTGTTAGAAACCTGAAGAATTGGCATAAAAGGTTCAAAGCACGGAGCCAGTGTGAAAACCAGTGGGCCAGGCTGTGGTTTGAGGGAGGCTTAGCTGTGAGGGCTGTAATTTTGGAGGCTGTTTGGGTGTTTTCCTTGGAAAGTACAATCTACTTAGTTACCATCTTCTTTGTCTATTGGAATATTCAGAATTTACTTATGGGAATCGTCCAAATTCTCTTTTGAGTGATCAACACATAACAAGTGAAGTTGGAGAAAGTTCTCTGCTTCTGGTAAAGTCCGTGGAGTCCAAGAGATTCTCCGCTCTCCAGGCTCCTTCAGTTCAGCTTCGCTTCACAGCCACTGGCAAAGTGCCAGGTTGTTGGTTAGCAGAGTGATTGTTTTTTTGAATATATTGGGAAGAAGCTAAAGTAGAATTGATTTTTCCTTTGTAAAAGGTTAAAATTCCTGCTCAGCATCTTGTTTTGATATTTGGGTTTTTACCATAGGAGTATCCAACCCTTACAACCTTCTTTGAAGGAGAAATAATCAGCAAAAAACACCCTTTCTTAACTCGGAAGTGGGATGCGGATGAAGATGTTGATCGGAAACACTGGGTGAGTAAATCTTTGATTGCACTGGGCCACCAGGGGGAGCTGAGGAACTTGGCCCTCAGGGTCTTAACCACAATCTCCCTGTCCTTTCTGTTTGTCCATCTCCTGTCCACAGTTCCTTTCTAATCTCCTGTACTTGGGGAAATCCCGTGAAACATACAGTGGTGGCCTCTGGCCTCAGACTTCAGGTTCCCAGATGGAGGTGCCGCTCCTGGAAGGCTGTCCCTCCCCTTGGCAAAACCACTGGAGGCTTCCTCTCATCATGGCTCGAGAGAGACAAGGCCCAGTCTCCAGTCCTGGCAGGACCCGGTGGAGAAAACCAGCTCTCCCCCGCTCCCCACCTCCCGCCCCCACAGGTGTGGGGCATGGTCTCATTCCTCTGTAGTGACCTTTGCCCTCCGGTCTTTCCTTCAGCTGTCACACTAGTCTTGTCATCCAAAACCCATTTCTCATAGAAGCCTTTGGCTTAGCTGACCACGGCAGTGACACATTTTGGTTTAACACTGAGGAAGTCCATCGTGTTCACCCTCTAAGCCAACCAGAAATGATTGTTCGTGTTAGTAAGGAAGACTCACTGTCTGTCCTGACTCTGGTGCAGCGGTGCTCGGAGAAGACTCCCGCTGCAGCCAGACCCTCATCTGAGTTCCCTTCACTATAGGCAAGCTGCTTTGCTTATTACTGTTTTTCTCTTGAGTTAGGAAAGGAACATCTATCAGATGCTGAGTTTGATTAAATTTAAATTTAGATTTGAGTTTTTTAGGGCATTTTTGAAAGTGGCATGTTTTGACTATTGTAGCAAAGAGACCACTAAAACTGACAGTCCTTTGTGTCTCCATAATAGAGAAAATGAACAAGACTTGTGTGTCCAAAAGGTTTGGCAGAGCCCTAGTGGTGGCCAATGAGTGCCAGCATCCAAGAGTGGTGCTGGGCTCTGTGGTGCCCAGTGAGGGCCCTTCCTGTGTGGCTTGCCACCTCAGGAGGCGGCTCCTTCCTCCCCTAGACAGCCCCAGGGAGGAAGTCCTTTCTTGTTGTGAACCACAGCTTGTCTCCATTCAACTTAGTTTTCCATCTCAGATTGGTCCTTTCAAAAAGCAAGGTCCTTGTGGCCCAGTGAAGCCTCAGTTTGGGGCTAGCTTGGCTGCCCATTAAATACCTGGAAAGCAACTCTGATTTTCCCGTGGACTTCCCATTAGAGCTCTGGAAAATATCTGGGACTCCAGCCTCTGTTATATTTTGAGCAAAACAGGGACAAAGGTCACCCTTGGCACGGGTGTGCTGGCCGAGTGAGACAAGAAGCTGGGCCTTCGGACTGCGGTGCTCAGCGGCTCCCAGGACTCCAAGCCCACGAAGGACTCTTGCAGGTCTGCATGGTGCCTTCGTTTGTCAGGGATTCGCTGCCTCACTGACTTCACCCATGACTTCCTTTTTCCATCGTAAACTGGGATCGGAGACATTGCATTTCACCCTCAGATTTTTCTGTGTGGTATTTTACATTGGTGTTACAGTGGTACTGTAAAGTCAAGATTCCATATAATTGATCTACTTAAAATAAAAATACCTATGTAACATTCTTTGACTTAATATCTCTGTAACCTCACTAAAGATGTTTTCTTATAAAATTAATACATGCTTGTTTTAAAATACTTGAGAAAAAAACAGAAAAGCAAAAGGAAAAAAGTCACCTATCATGACAACACCCAGAGCTAAAGCAGATATTACCCTTTTCCTGGGTCTCATTTGAGTACCTGTACTTTTTTTCTTAATGAAATGGGGATCATAAGATACAGTTTTGTAGCCTATTTCTAGTCTCCTTTTTTTTTTTTTTTTTTTTTTTTTTTTTAACTTAACCACATACTGCCTGTTTCCAGTTTCTACCTACCTAGCTGGCCGCCAGCACTGTACTGTGCCACAGGGCCCGCCTCTCTGAGCACTGTCTGCCCCCAGCTTGCCGGCAAGCTCTGAGTGGTTCCACCTGTCTCTGGGCTGCTGTTTGTCTGTCTGCCTGCCTGCCTGCAGGGATCTGCTTGCCGATCCTGACTCACTCGTTAAAAGGAGCAAACTCCATCTGTGGTCAAGTGCTCTGAGAAAATGCTCTCAGACTTGCAGCCGTTCCATGCTGCTGGCCGAGGGCAGGCCTCTGTCCTGAGCCCAGGTCTGAGTGTGCTGGGGTGACCGAGGCTCTCTTTCCCACCCTCAGCCTCCGCCCCTCTCACTGGCGCCACACGGACAGCCATCGCGCCCCTGAGATGGTGCTGGGCGCTGGCTCCGAGCACAAGGGCAGCCCCACGCCGACCTCTCCTGCTGGGGACTTATTCTCTTACTCTGTTCTTTGCTTTCAGGGCAAGTTTCTGGCTTTTTATCAGTATGCAAAATCATTTAATTCAGATGACTTTGATTATGAAGAGCTGAAGAACGGGGACTATGTCTTCATGAGGTGGAAGGTAAGCCCGCGGCGGCTCTGCACCTGCACCAGCTCCTGTGGTGTGCCCCACCTGCTCGGCGTGTCCCGTGCTCAGTACCGTGTGTCTTCCTGGCAGGGACTCACACACTCATAAAAGGCCTGCATGGCTCCAGGCGCACTGGTTTACTTCGGACACCCTGCGGTTTCCCTGTGGTCAAACTCTCAGTGGTAGCAGAAGGATTCAGACCTTGGGGTACTCACCCCGACACTGTCATTTGTGCCTTCTCCTCTCCTTGCTCCCACCCGAGAAGACCTCTACCCTCCAGGTTGAAGCAGCTCTCGTGTTCTGTGGACTCAGGGGAGGGACTAGTGCTCCTTGAATGCAGTTGTCCTCTGTCCCCTATTCTCAGCCATGGGCTTCAGTGCCATTTAAGTAACTGTTCCTCACCGTGTCCTTGCCCAGGGCTCACTTGTGCAGTCTCTGCTCCTCGGGCTCCCTCCAGCTCAGAAAGTGAGGGACCAGGAATGGAATTCAGGTTTTCCACTCACCAGCCCTCAAACAACTCCATCGGGCTGGACTCACTGGATTGGCTTTGGCCTGAGAATTCACATGTGCTCCCTGCTTTGGTAGCATGATACTTACTATGTTATGGCCACAAGATAGCAAAATCATGAAGCAAGTTTGTTAAATCACTCTGTGAACATCCACCTACCTTCAAGCCCTACTCCCCAGTCTACAGGAAAAACTGTTTTATCTTGAAATCTTGCTAGCTTTCATATAGACAAATTGTTTTTTTAAAGATTTTATTATTTTTAGAAAGAGGGGAAGAGAGGGAGAAAGAAAGGGAAACATTAATGTGTGAGAGAAACGTCGCTTGATTCCCTCTTGCACACCCCCTACTGGAAACCCAGTTGTGTGCCCTGACCAAGAATTGATCCTGAGACCTTTCTGTTTGGGGCACAATGCCAAACCCACTGAGCTGTGCCTGTCAGACAAATCATTTAGAGGAGCCGTTCCCACCTTCACTGTGCGTAGGTCATAATTTGGGGGGTGGAGTCACCCTTCTTTGAGGAGCACCGCTGGATGTGAGCCCTGTGCTCGGGGGCTCTCCCTCTGGTGGGAGTACGCCGTCTGAATCACCTGTTCAAGGAAGTGTCTTATAAGGTTCTCATTTTAAAGTTAATTAAAAGAACTATAATTTCAGAGGTTGAGGAAAAGGGGGAAAGAATGTCTTAAGATCAAAAAAGCAATGGAGTTGTTTTGTCTCCAAAGCATTTCTCAGTGTGACTCACCTGTAGGCTTTCAGCAGACCTCTTGAGCCCGGGGCCTCTGACCTGGTCTCCCTGGGAAAGGAGGTAACAGAACGGGTCTTGCAGCTCTTGGCTCCAACATAAGATAACCAGCTTGCCTCTCAGAAGGGGCCTGCCTGATCAAGAACAGTAATATCCTGGTTGCTTTTGGTGAGGCGTAGAGCTTTGTAGGGGGTATGATGAGGGCTCTGGTGATGGAGCTGCCCTCAGAATGACTCACAGGTCAACAGAAGCGACCCGCTGCTCTCGAGGTGATCGGGGACCTTGTGACAGGTCCTGGAGTGGGGTGGAAACTTTCCCTGACCAGGCCATTCTGTCCATGGGCTCTGAAAGGGAGGTAGGAGGTACTGATTCATTCATGCGATGTGTTGACCATGGCACCTCCTCTTAGTGGCTGATCCTGGTAAGTTCACGACCGACTCCCACATCAGTACCTAGGGTGCACAAAGGGCCCACCAGCGCCCTCCACAGGCCAGTGGAGATTCAGAGGCTTTCCATTGCCCAGCAAGCTGGGCTGCACCAGTGGGGCCTTAGCACCCAGCACCCACTGGTAGTTAACAGGGAGGCCCCAGAGGGGTCACTGTGCACTATTACTGACCTTCCTCTCTGTGTGCAGGAACAGTTCCTGGTTCCAGACCACACAATCAAAGATATCAGTGGTGCTTCCTTTGCCGGGTTCTACTACATCTGCTTCCAGAAGTCGGCAGCCTCCATAGAGGGCTACTATTACCATAGGAGCTCAGAATGGTAAGGAGCCCCAGAGGCTGGGCCGGAGGCTCACTGTCCTGGCTGTCCCTGGCTAACCATATCCAAAAGGAGAGCTTGCTGCCAGTCTCTGCATGGGGCGCATGCTCTATTTGGGTGCTAAGGACCTCTTTAAGTGACTTCAGTCACTCACTTGCAGAGCTCGTCCCCAGGCACAGAGCAGAGCAAACGGGATGGAATGAGGGGTCGGGGGAAGGGGCGCACTGCGAAGTGTCTCCAAGCAGCACTGTGTTTTCTGCATTGTTTATCTTAGTCTTGGTGGTTTTGTATTCATTCCTCCCAAATCTAGTCAGTAGCTAAAAGGTCAGATCTAGCTGCAGACAGTGCAAATTTTGCTGTCAGCAGCCTTTTTATTTTGTGGTTATGTCCCTGGTCCTAAGGCTTTGCAGGTCCCATGTGTACTTGATTTTAGCCTGGTGACCCAGGGGCCGTGGCAGTTGACAGCACTGCCCTGTGTTTGGTTCAAGGTGAAGGACCAAATGCCACTGCAAGTGCTAGTTTTCGCCACCTTTTGGGGGACTTTCCTGGCTCCTTACTGCTTTTTAAGTGTCTTGCTATACCTGAAGAGTGAACTGTATCATAAAATACTTGATTTCTTCTCTGAGTACAGAAACACCTATTCCATTCAAATTTCTCACACGTTGTGACTTGTGAGTGACCCTACCCTGGGTTGGCTCAGACTTCGTGTTCTGTGCTTGTGGGCTCAGGCCGGGCCCAGCGCCTCTCAGGGCCACCAATATTAGGGTTTCGGTGAATTGTTTTCAAAGGAGTTTCTAAAACTTTCCACGATTCTCTTTTAAAAAAACAGCTTTATTGAGATGCAATTCACTTACTGTGCAATTCGCTCATTTAAAGTGTGCAGTTCAGTGGCCTTTAGTGTGTTCACAGAGTCTTGCAGCCACTGGCCCAGGAAGAAGCCCTGCAGGCCTGCACCCCCTCAGTTGCCACCCCAACTCCCCATCCCAGTCCAACCCTGGCTGACCGCTGATCTGCTCTCTGTTTCTATCTATTGGCCTATTCTGGATGTTTATATAAATGGAATCACATGCTATGTATGTGGCCTTTGTGCCTGGCTTCTTCCACTCAGCATAGTGATTTGAAGGTGTAGCCATGCTTTCGTGTGTATTAGTCCTTCTGTCGCTGACTGATTTTTCACTGTAAGGGTGTGGACCACATTTTGTGTATCCATTCATCAGTTGATAGACACTGGGGTTGTTTTCACCTTTTGGCTGTTATGAATAATTCTGGTCTGAATGTGGACGTGCAAGTATGTGTTTGAGTTCTTGCTTTCATTTCCTTTGGGCATATACCTAGGAGTAGAATTGCTGGGTCATGTGGTAATGCTATTTTTAACTTTCTAAGGAACCACTAAAAAGCAGCTTCACCATTTTGTATTTCCTACCAGTGATGCATGAGGGTTACAATTTTTCTACTTTCCCAATATCCTCAGCAGGTCTTGTTATGATGTCTTTATGATTATAGTGCCCTAGTGGGTATGAAGTATTATCTTGTGATTTTGATTGGTGCATTCTGATAGTTGATGCATTACCCTTCCTGATGACTTCGGTAAGAAGTAAACTGCTTTTTCCTGCCACTCCCCCCCACCATCAGGTGACACAAATCAGGGGAGAGCTACACCCACACCAGCGATTCTGACTGTCCCTGAGGGCCACCACCGCATGCAGGGTTGTCCTGGCTTCTGTTTCTTTTCCACCCGCCTGGCCCCTCGGAGCACCATGCCCAGGGAGCTGCTGGCGGTGCCTCCCAGCTCTCTGTGTCCTCTGAGTCAAAGAGCCATGCCTGCAGAGCGAGCATAAGGGGTGAAACAGGGTTAGTCGTGAAGCTGCCTTTCCTGCATTCTGTTTGGGTTCTGGGAGAACTGGGCTGAGCCTGTGTTCCCTGTGAGGCTCTGATGGGGCTGTAGCCTGACGCTCCAGAGGGAGTGGAGATGCTAGACATCAGGGAGGCAGGAGGAGCAGCAGGGTGCGAGTGAGCACCAGGCTTCAGCCTGCATCTCCTCTCCAGCTCACCGGGCCTCTCACTAAGTAAGACACAGCGCTGGAATGCTTCGTGACTACAGCAGGAGGCCTAAACACAGCTCAGGTCATGCATAGTTCAGGAGGATTAACCGAAGAAATTGAAGTAAAACCAAACTCAGCTCACCTGAAGAAGTCCTAGATGAATGTGCATTCCACCCAAGTGTATGGCTTGTCTGGAGCTCTGGTTGGGTTATTTTCAAACATTCTTTGTCAGATTTCCGGGGTGCTGAGACCACCGCTTTCTGTCTCTGTCTTTTCTCCCGTTGCAGGTACCAATCGCTCAACCTGACTCACGTTCCTGAGCACAGCGCACCCATCTATGAATTCCGGTGACAGTGGCTCAAAGCAGCAACCAAATAAAACTGAACTTGGCAAACAAGAACTTTGCCAAGAAAACTGTGTACCTGCCAGAACCAGGAGAACCTGCGTTCCTGTCTCTTCGCGAGCAGACTTGCATCAGAAAGCATGAGTGCTGACCTGCAGAGGCCTGGCCAACTGGCAGGGCAGGTGGGGGAGCTGTCTCTGTTCTTCCTCCCTTCTGTGGCCATTTGCTCTGACCCTGTTTTTAAGCTACCTTATATGCACTTTTCCTTCCTGCACAGCTAACTTCTGTATCACTGAAATGCCCATTCCTTCCTCCATCCCCGTCTCCAGCCGAGTAGAAGGTCCACCCCTGGCCACCCTCAGCCTTGGTGCTCAGTGGTCCCAATCCTGGCCCTCCACCCCCAGTTGTTTAGTCTGGTGGCTCAAGAAAAAGCAGAGCCCCAGCACCCATGTGCCCCCCAGAGCTCTGTGCAGGGAGTTGGCGAGCTGCAGCAACATCCGCCTGAGAAGCACGAGGCGGAGGCTGATTGTTTAACGGAGTTGCCTCGCGCTGCCCAGCCCTGTGGTGTTCATGCCGAGCTGGTTAGGGGCTGGCAGGGTCCCTGGGCCTGCTGCCGGGGTCACTAAATTTAAGGCTTCCAGATCCCTGGCAGGAAGAGATTCTAGTCCTGCTCACTCAGCACGTTCGCTCCAAACTTTTGAACTTGAGGGCAATACTAAACTTTTTTAAAAAGTTTTTTTTATTGCAAAATTATTTTTATGATCCCTTTAACAAGGACCCTATGGCAAATGCACAATTATTCAGAATTACATTTTATCGTTTTCACATTGAAAACAGCAAATGTTGACTTAGTAATTTTTATACCTATATCTATATGTAAATGTATATTTAATCAACCAGCAGTTTGAAACTAGTCACCCTGGTACTAAGGTTTTGCAGCATTGCATAAATCACAGTGCTGAACGGGGGGACTGCGCCGGGGGCCGGCTCAGCACTTGCACCTCCCCCTTTGCTACGCAGCACAGCAGTGCTTCGTGGCGATCTCTTTCACCCCCATAAGGGGCCACCACTCTCCCAAAAGAGCGAGTGAAACATTGGGACGGGGAGGGGTAGGGACTTGAACATGCTCAAGTAACTCGAGGCTCATGTGCCAAAGTAAGTGTGTGTGTGTGCGTGTGTGCGTTTTGTTTTGTTTCTGTTTAATGTTTGAAAAGTTTAGTAGGTTGGCATCAGTCGTGGCCCGCTGACGTGGGCAGGGCTTTGGTGGATTGGTTTTCTGGTGGTTTACGAGACTTAGAGTACAGGAAGGAAAGCTTTCACAACAAGAGAGCATTGTAACAGGAGCAGAACAGGCTGAGAGTTGCATCTCATGGGCTGTGTGATAGAACACAAAGCTCTCGGTCTAGATGAGTGGTGGGGAGTATTTTCTTCTTAAGGAGTGACTTTCCTTTTAATGGCATATATACTGTCTGTTACTGAGACTGAATGTGAGTGGACGCCTTAAAGGAGAATGACATGGGAAAGGAGTTAGTCAGCATTAGGACAGCTGCAATGTGTGGTCCTCGGCCTTATGCAGAGGTGTAACTGACCCGTCCAGGCAGGCCGGGGCCATGGAGTCCTAGAGCATTGCCTCTGCCTGCGGTGGGAAAATGACTTACAGCCATTCTCAGAGACGAGTCAGGAGTGTTTTCTTGAGTTTAAAGCTCCAAAAGGCAACACGTGGGTGGGTCTGTTAAAACCCAGCTGAATGAACAGTGAGGAGGCGCTGACACATGCTGTGGCTTCAGGTTAGCCGCCTGGCGTCACCTATGAGTGAAGGAGGCAGCAGGGCTGTGCTGGCTGGCTCATGCCCCTCCATTCTCCTCCCACGGCATGCTCGCAAACGGCATCTGCACTTTGCAAGTTCCTCGAAGGACGCAGGCATCCCTCAGAACACTGGGAGGTGAGGTTGCCCCTGGAGCAAATCAGGGCTTCCGTGTGGCTGCGAGAAGTCAGTGGGTTGGTGGGCTTGGATGACCAGGGAAGGTCATCCTTGGCCAGGGAGGCCAGGGAAGGACATTTGCAAACATTGATGGTGTTCAGCTAGCCAATGGGTTCTTCTGTGTAGGATTTCTGTCTTCCTTTTTTAGCCACATAATGAAGTGCACCAGTTGTATTGGGGGAAATGAAGAAGCGATACCTTTATTAGATCTTTCAGACACATCTGTGATGAAGATTTGTCTGTGTAAAACCTGCCTGTTGAGGACAAGGAAGGGATTGTTTTCCACCTCCTCTCAGTAACTTCCATGCCATCCACATCAGCTCCTCTCTCGCTCAGTTCCTAAAGGCACTTGGGGATCATCTCCACCTGCAGTTATTTTTTCCAGAACCTTCTCAGTGGTTTACATGCCTCTGGTATTATGTGCAATATTTTGGTTGACACTTGTATTCATCATTCAGAAATTAGTGCAGATTGCAGGTTTTCTACAGTCTTCCTCTCCCCAAACAACCCTGCCAAGAGGTGGGGTCTTAGGAATTTGGCTGTTTTTATTCCACTGCTCAGAAAGCTTCCTTTCCGTGGTCCCAGCCTTGTTGTTGCTTTGTGCTAGAATTACCCCTTCCCACTCACCCCTCCTTTTACACTTCACAGCTTTTCAGCTGCAGTTCCAAAGTACCTGAGCAATGCCTGATATGAAGTAGAAAGTCCACCTGTGGGCTGGTTCTGTTGGTGAAGAGGAATTACAAACTCCAGGGGAGTAAGGGGCTTTTCAATGTCATTTACTTTCCGAAACAGGGAATCTCTATTCTCTCTAAGGCCTTGAATTGATTTTTTTCCTCATAAAATAGTCTGATAAGCTAATTTTTAAAAAGAAATGCCATTAAGTATGTTGCATTGTGGTTTAAAGTTACTAACGAGTTCTGGGAAAGAAAAATAATATTTGATTTTGAGTCTTATATGTTTTTAAAAATTAGATGTGAGTGGGCGTGAAGCACGACTGTTTTATTTCTTTAGGGAGGACGTGCGGAAGGGGTTTGCAGGTTTGGGGCGGGAGAAGTATTTTGCAGAGCTATCAATGTCCAAATAATTTTTAAAAACTAATAAAGGTATTTAAGCAGTGAGTCTGTTCTATTTCTAAATTGAAACCATTTTGTTAGACGACACCAGTCCTCTTTCTGGCTCTGTGGCTTTGGAGGTTTCTGGGCCATCGAAGGTCCCAGGACCCCCGTGGGCTTCGAGTGGGCCGAGGCCCACACCAGAGCTGACCCAGTGCTGTGCCCTCACTCCTGCCTCAGGCTGATGTGGTCAGACGCAGAGCACTTCTTTTTGAGCTTTATTTTGTTAACTTCTGTATATTTTTTTGCATGTGATCTGGGTTTATACTGTTATTTAATGCAGAAAATAGGCAAACAGAGCTATATGTTCACCATCTGCTTCAACAGTCTGGTTCTGGTACAGGCAGTGTGGCTGGGGATAGGCTGCTATCTGTCTCCCCTCTGCACCTGACGCCCCATGGAAATGCCTAAGTCCCAAAGCACTTCGGCTTCAGAAAGGCTGCACCAGCCAACGTTTGACCTGAAGTCAGATGTAGGTGGCAAGTTCTGGCCCTTGATTTCTCTGCACCCTGTAGCCTAGGGCCCTAACCCAGCCTGTTAGGCTTGATCGGGATTTTGACAGACCATGCTGACTAATGGCAGAACACCTCTGCTTTTTTATTACAGTGTTAGGTTTCAGGTACCACCTCCCTGGGTGCGTCCAGGAACACAGCTGGAAACACCATTTGAATTTGTAAGGAATTGTTTATAATGTTGAAAAGGTTTAAATTTTAAGAAAGCTGAAATCCTTAGAGAATTTACATTAAAATCAGGGCAAAGTTCCCCTGTGTGTATAAAGAGTGTATCACCTGATCTCATGTTGTTGGAACAATAATAATAAACTTTATTTTGTGGGGTCAGGAAAGGAATAGACTCTTCACGATGCTGGACAGCACTTACAGTTGCTTGGCAGAGTGAAAAAAGCCATGGCATGCAGGGCTCTCCTAGGTTCTCTTGGGTCTGCATCCACGTTCCAGTGGGGCCCTGTGCACCAACTAAGTGCTGAACTTTAATTTAGAAAGTGGAAAGAACCACTGCTCCCTGGGTTGGAGAATTGTTAAGGATTCAATATTTTGTTTTGTTTTGTTTTTAAGACTTTATTTATTTATTTTTAGAGAGGGGAAGGGAGGGAGAAAGGGAGTGAGAAAGAGAAGGGAGAAACATCAATGTGTGGTTGCCTCCCCAACACCCCAACTAGGGACCTGGCCTGCAACCCAGGCATGTGTCCTAGACTGGGAATCGAACCAGTGACCCCTTGGTTCGCTGGCCGGCACCAGCACTCAATCCACTGAGCCACACCAGCCAGGGCTCAATGCTTTTCTTGAAAGCACTTTATAAACTATAAAAATACTCCACATATGTAAAATACAGTTGTTGCTTAATAATAATGCTACAAAATACTTGCTGAGGACTGTTGCACGAAATGTGCCATTCTAGGTATCGGGGATGATGCAGGCATAAGCCATGTTCTCTGCCCTCCTAGAGTCTGGAATAGAATGGAAATTGGCATTTTCTGGTTCTCGGAGCTAACAAAACCCCTCTTTCATATCTCAGTTCTAAGATCCTCAATTTTGAACCTTTAGTTTGCTTCGCTTTTAAACCATCCAGAGAAACAGTAGAAAATGTGTAGAGTGTGTTACGCGTGAAACCAACTGCAAGACAGGACAAAGCGGAAATTATAAATATCAATGCTCTCACCATTGATTTGAACTGCATCAGAGGGGGGAGGCATTGAAATTGCTCAGTTATGAAACAGGCAGCTGACTTGGACACAGACAAAGTGCCTGGAAATTGCATTGCAATTGAGCAGCTTTTTCCTCCAGATTTTCCTTCCAAAACATCTGAAGATTGAAGCTTCCCATTTGCACATAGCAGGAAAAACATGTAAGGCATTTCATTTGTAGAAAAGCATATGCTGAAATTCAAGTTTATTTTGCCATTTTTTCCTTCTGAGTGTTTGGCTTGCCTCATCCCTCACTGCGTTAGTCATTGTTTCTCTCCATAATTGCTCCCCAGCCCCCGCCCTCCCCTCCTCCAGCTGGCGCTGACTGGAGTGGAGCTTCTCAGACCTGGTTGCACCCTGGAATCACCTGAGAGATTTTTTAAATTTTTTAAAAAGATTTTATTTATTTTTTAGAGAGGGAAAGGGAGGGAGGGAAACATCAGTGTGTGGTTGCCTCTCATGTGCCCCCTACTGGGGACCTGGCCCACAATCTAGGCATGTGCCCTGACTGGGAATTGAATCCGCAACAAGTTGAACCTATGACCCTTTGGTTTTCAGGCTGGCACTCAACCACTGAGCCACACCAGTCGGCTTACTTGGGAGTTTATTTAAACTCAAGTGTAGAAGCTCCCAGATGAGTTCTGTCTTGACCTCCCAAGTGCCTTGAAGTTCCCAGGTGGTGACAATGTGCAGGGAAATTGGGTCACTAATCGAGCCTCCCCCACCGAAATGAGAGAGAGGCTCTCCGGCTCCTAACCTTGGCTCACTGAGTGTGGCTCCCACAGGGTGGAGGTGATGCCAGGTTCTGTAGCGTAACATTAGAATAGCAAAATGCCCCTGGTGTTCATTTTATTTAGCAAACACTTGTGAGCATGTACTATGTACACAACAGAGGAGAGATCCCAAGAATGGCCTATGTTCTTGCTAGGGCCAGGGTTGGGGGGTGCATAAGGACAGACATCATAAAGAATGCCTATAATGATGGACGTGATGTTGAGTGGTAAGCACTGTGGGAGAAGAAAAAGCAGAGCCAGGAGTTTGAGAGTTCCAGACTGTGTCAGCCTCCGGTTGCAACTGTTAAAAAGATGATCAGGCTGAGCCTCACTGAGCAAAGCCTGGAGGCTGTGGAGCGAGGTGGCTGTGCTGGAGGAAGAGCAAGACGGTGAAAAAAAAACGTCATCGTGGTGTGGGGGTGGAGGAGAGTTGGTCCCTCTGGGACCCTGTTGCACTCAGAAATGCATCCATGGAGGATGTGGACAGAGGAGAGACATCATCTGACCTAGATTCTAAAAGGTCTGAAAGGGGTCAAGGAGCAAGCAGGGAGACCAGTGAGGAGGCTGCTGCAAAGCCCCAGGAGCGACGCTGAAGTAGCGAGAAGTAAGGAGCCATGTGTGTCTACAGGTTTTGAAGGGAGACTCAGAAGGGTTTGCTGGTGGACTGGATATGAAGTCTAACAGCAGAACAGTCCAGGGTGATTCCAACCAAGGCTTTTAGCCTCAGCAACTAAAAGGATGGAGTGGCCACTGTGTTCCTTAAGGTTACTACCTAATTGTTTTAATCCTCACTGGAGGACATGTTTATTGATTTTAGAGAGAGAGGAAGGAAGAGAGAGAAGGAAACATGGACTCGTTGCCTCCCGTAGGTGTCCCAGCCAGAGGTCAAACCCGCAACCTAGGTATGTGCCCTGACCGGGAAGTGATCCCGCAATCTTTTGGTGCATGGGACAACACTCCAACCAACTTAACCACCCAGCTAGGGCTCTCATTTTAATTTTAATTTATGGAGGTAACTAAGTGAGGACACAGACTAGCCAATGCTAGTGAAAGAAGATTTTTATATTTCCCAAGAGGAGGGGTATACCATGCCATGCAGGACCACAGGGGACACCAGGCTTTGGCCAGGAGGCAAAAGGAGCAAGGGGAAAGTCAGCATCCTTAGTGGGGTTTCCAAGAGAAAGGCAGTACAGGGTAGGGTGGACAGTTCGAGACTGGTTAGTATGAATAATTCCAGTGGGCCACGGGGCACGGGGCTATCCCTAGTTGTCTGGGACCTGGTCAGGGGAAATACTGGTTTGCTATGTGGGAGTTTGAGGTGGGAGGTGGCGAGGGGTGTGGACTATGGATTGGTTGTTTTCCTATGAAAGGCGCACTGGGGAGTGGGGAGCTCTGTGCTCTAAGAATTGGCTGGACGTGGGAGGGGCCGTGTCTCCTCAGTCAGGTAGGCCACAAATGCCCGGGTATCAAGAATAAAGTAGCCCTGGCCGGGTGACTTGGTTGGCTGGAGCGTTGTCCCATACAATGAAAAGTTGCAGGTTTGATCCCTGGTCAGAGCACATACCTAGGTTGCAGGTTTGATCCCCAGTTGGTCGCATGTGGAAGGCAACCCTCTCACATCAATGTTTCTCTCTCCCTTCCTCTATAAAATCAGTAAACATATCCTCCAATGAGGATTTAAAAAGTAGTAATAATTGGCTCTGTGATGCATAAATGCTGAATAGACAAATCCAGGATCTAAGAAAACACAGAATACTTACATACTTGCATACCTGCTGCTAGAAAGATACAGCCTGCACCCTCGGTGGCTTGACCTATAGAAGTTTCTTGCTCATTCACTCCAAGTTCAGTTGGCACAAGGTGAGTGGGGGCTTATCAGGGACTTGACTGACAGGAGCTGTGTCATCTCTAACTTGTACTTTCCGAGGTCACCCTGGGCAGGTGGAGGGTCGGTCAAGTGGTGGGTTTCTGTGCCACAGGTCTGGAAGGAGTGACGTCGTTTCTGCCTGTTCATGTGACCACACGTAACTGCAGGGGCGGGGGGTGGGGGGACATGACCTAGCTGGGTGCCAAGAGGACAAGGAAATGGGTTTGGTGAGCCACATGTCAGTTCCGAGGGGCACAGCTGTGGGTGCACAGGTCTGAGGGAAGAGCAGGCATAGTAAGTCTGAGGTAGATGCACAGCAGACTTCCAAGGGTTGATGGGCAGGTGGATCTGAAATTCAGGAGGAAGGCCTGGACTGGAGATGGAGTTGGCAGCTGTCAGCATCTAGATGGGGCATTCAAAACCATGAGATAGGAGGGCACCAACAGGGTGAGGGTAGATGGAGGGGTTCCCCAACATGAAAAGCTTGTGGATGAGAGGAGGAATCAGCAATGGAGGCAGAGGGAACAACCGATGAGGCCAGAGGCGGGCTAGCGAGCTGCTGTCCCAAAAGCCATGCAGTGGCAGTGCCCTTAGGAGGAAGAAGACTGTGTCAGTGACTGTGGGGCACATCTCTGGGAGGGCACTTCCGACCTTGGTGACAGTGGCTTCCGAGGCATGGTAGGGGTAAAGCAGGGTTAAGGGGGAGGGAGGAGAGAGCAGAGACGTGACAATAGACAGCTTGCAGGTTTTTGCTGCACAGGGAAAGCAAATAAGTAGGAAATCACTGCGAGGGTAAGCGGTCAAAGGGGTTTTGGGTGTATTCTTTTAGGCAAATTATTTTATACCATCATATATAATGAAGTTTCTATTGTGGTAAAATATATACAATATAAAATTTACCACTTTAACCATTTTTTGGTGACAATTCTGTGGTGTTGAGTATATTCATTTTGTTGTACAACTATCATCACCATCTGTCCCCAGAACTTTCTCGTCATCCCAAACAAAATTCTGTCCCCATTAAACACCAACTCCTCCTCTTCTCTCCCCCAGCCCCTGGTAACCTCTAATCTACTTTCTATTTCTATGAAGTTGATGACTCTGGATACATTATATAAATGGCATCGTACAGTATTTGTTCTTTTGTGACTTCAAGCATGTGTCAGAATTTTCTTTTTAGAATTCAATATTCCACTCAACGACACAGCACATTTTGCCATCCGTTTATCCACCAGACAGCAGGGCAGCTTCCACCTTTTGGCTGTTGTGAATAATGTTGCTATGAGTGTGGGCGAACAAATATCACTTTGAGACCCTGCTTTCTCTTTTTGGGTACATACCAGGAAGGGGAATTACTGGATTATATGGTAATTCTATTTTTAACTTTCTGCGAAATCTCCATACTGTTTTTCATAGCAGCAACACCATTTCCCATGCCTGCCAGCAACACAATTTTACCGAAACTTTTATTTAATTGATTGATTGATTTTAAAGTTGTTATTTATTTTTATAGAGGGGAAAGGAGGGAGAAAGAGAGGGAGAGAAACATTAATGTGTGGTTGCCTCTTGCATGCCCCCTACTGGAGACCTGGCCCACAACCCGGGCATGTGCCCTGACTGGGAATCAAACCTACAACTCTTTGGTTCACAAGCCAATGCTCAATCCACTGAGCCACACCAGCTAGGGCCCCCCAATTTTTTTTTAAAGAATAGCCTTCCTAATGAGTGTGAAGTGATATTGTGGTTATGATTTGCATTTCCCTAATTATTAGTAATGCCGAGCATCTTTTCTTGTGCTTATTGTCCATTTGTATATCTTCTTTGGAGAAACACGTATTTGTGTTCTTCACACATTTAAAAAATTACATTGTGGGTCAAAACTTTCGGTCAAGATGAAGGCATAGGTAAACACAGCTCACCTCCTTGCACAACCACATCAAAATTACAACTAAACTGCAGAACAACCAATAATTCAGAAACATCAGAAATCGAGTTGAATGGAAGTCCGACAACTATGGAACTAAAGAAACCCCATCCGCCCAGACTGGTAGGAGACTCAGGGACTCAGAGACAGGGAATGGGCTGGTCCCACACTCACGTATGGTGGATAAAAATTCGGGAGGGATATCTTGGGAGTGATGGGTACCAGACCCACACCAGGCCCCCCAGCACAGGGTTCCAGTGCTAGGAAGATAAGTCCCCACAACTTCTGGCTGTAAAAACCAGCGGGGTTTGAGTCGGTGAAAGGAACTAACTGGATTCCCAAGAAAAGGGCCCACGAACAGACTTACTCAGACTCCCTCTGAGCTCCAGCACTGGAGTAGCACCCATGGCATACAGGGAGGAACTGACGTGTCTGGCATCAGGGCGAGAGCTGGGAGACAGCTTTCTCCCAGACAGAAAAGTGGGCAGAGGCCACTGTTACTTTTCTGAGTCCTTCCTCTACAGAGCCACAGAGCTGATGAACGGGACTGTATCTGAGACTCCTTCGCCCTGGCTCACACAGTTTGCTCCCCCCTGAGGAATCCCTGAGGCTGCACCCCACCCAGCTTACTGGCCCACAAAGGTGTTAACAGGGGCTTTTCCACAGGAATGGCTGGACTCTGCTGAGGCTTCACATCTTCCTAAATCCTCTCAAACAGGCAACAACCACCTTAAAGAGCCTCCAGGCCCCGAACCTCTGGCTCAGTGCCCTGTGCCGGCACTAGCATCTGCCAGCTTTGGGTGACCATCCAGCTTCGCCCAGGAACCTCCAAGCCCAGCACAAGTAGCAGCATAATTGATAAAATATAATTTAAAAGAAAAAGAATAGAGGGTTCTTTGCAAGGTTTCTTTGCGAGGGTAATTGACGCGAAGTTCCAGCAAACTGGCAGCTACAGTTGCTGCAGTTCCTTCTTCAGCTTCACGATGTTTCCGATGGCCAAAACGCACTAATTCGTCTCCCAGTTCGAAACATTCAGCAAATAACAGCAAGGCAGATCAACCAGAAACGGACACCGGATTTCCATGACAAATACGGTAACGCTGTGTTAGCTGGTGGAGCCACTTTCTGTATTGCTACATGGGTATATACAGCAACACAAATTGGAATAGAATGGGACCTGTCCCCTGTTGGCAGAGTTACCCCAAAGGAATGGAGAGATTAGTAATCATCACAGCTGGTGTAATAATTGTCTCAAAATGAACTCACAGTTGATGCCAAGTGAAAGCACTGTGTACCCATTAAAATATGGCATGATTGATAAAATAAAGTGCATTTGAAACCTTAAAAAAAAAGAATAAAAGAATTTTTTTAAATATATTTATTGATTATGCTATTACAGTTGTCCCATTTCTCCCCTCCACTCCATCCTGCACCCCCTCCCTCCCACATTCCCCCCTATAGTTCATGTCCATGGGTCATACTTATAAGTTCTTTGTCTTCTACATTTCCTACACTATTCTTACCCTCCCCCTGTCTATTTTCCACCTATCATCTATGCTACTTATTCTCTGTACCTTTCCCCCCCTCTCCCCCTCCCACTCCCCTATTGACAACCCTCCATGTGATCTCCATCTCTATGGTTCTGTTCCTGTTCTAGTTGTTTGCCTAGTTTGCTCTTGTTTTTGTTTTAGGTGTGGTCGTTAATAACTGTGAGTTTGCTGTCATTTTTACTGTTCCTATTTTTGATCTTTTTCTTAGGTAACTCCCTTTAACATTTCATATAATAAGGGCTTGGTGATGATGAACTTCTTTAACTTGACCTTATCTGAGAAACACTTTATCTTCCCTTCCATTCTAAATGATAGCTTTGCTGGATACAGTAATCTTGGATGTAGGTCCTTGCGTTTAATCTTGGGTAATGTAATGATGATGTGCCTTGGTGTGTTCCTCCTTGAGTCCAGCTTCTTTGGGACTCTCTGAGCTTCCTGGACTTCCTGGAAGTCTATTTCCTTTACCAGATGAGGGAAGTTCTCCTTCATTATTTGTTCAAGTAAGTTTTCCATTTTTTGTTCTTCCTCTTCTCCTTCTGGCACCCCTATAATTCGGATGTTGGAACGTTTCGAGATGTCCTGGAGGTTCCTATGCCTCTCCTCATTTTTCCGAGTTCTTGTTTCTTCATTCTTTTCTGGTTGGATGTTAGTTTCTTCCTTCTGGTCCACACTGTTGATTTGAGTCCCAGTTTCCTTCGCATCACTATTGGTTCCCTGTACATTTTCCTTTGTTTCTATTTGCATAGGCTTCATTTTTTCATCTACTTTTCGAACAGATTCAACCAATTCTGTGAGCATCTTGATAACCAGTGCTTTGAACTGTGCATCCGATAGGTTGGCTATCTCTTCCTCGCTTAGTTGTATTTTTTTCTGGAGCTTTGAAGTGTTCTGTCATTTGGGCCTTTTTTTTTTTTTTTTTTTTTGTCTTGGCGTGTCTGTTACTTTAAGGGGCGGAGCCTTAGGTGTTCACTGGGGCGGGGTTGCGCTGGTCGCTACTCTGTGACGCTGTACGTGGGGGAGGGGCCAAGAGGGAGCAATGGCGCCTGCCTCACTCTCCTCCAGGTTTCAGTCTTTCACTCCGCTACCCACAATCAAACTGGGCCCCTCTGGTGCTGGTTCCCCAGTGGGTGGGCTTGTGCACACTCTAGGCCCCTGTGGGTCTCTCCAACGACCTCTCCCGTGAGGCTGGGAGTCTCTCCTGCTGCTGCCCCAACCCCGATGGGCGCTTTCAATCAGAGGTTTGAGGCTTTATTTCCCGGAGCTGGAGCCCTGGGTTGCGCAGTCTGCTTCGCTCCCCGCCGTTCGCCCAGTTTATCTGTGTGTGAATGTGGGGCCGCGGGGTGCTACCCACTGCTCTGCCTGCCCCTCTCTCCGCCTCTCTGAGTCCGGCCCTCTTGGTTTATCTGCACAAATGTAGGGTTGCAGGGTCTGCTAGTGCCCGGACTGCCTGCCCCACTCGTCCCACACTCCGACAGTCTCAGTCCCGCCACGGCCACGTGAGTCCTCTCCACCCCGGTGCCCGTCTCCACCCCTCCTACCAGTCTGGATGAATGTTTATTTTGTATTTCCTTGGTGTTGGACCCCCTTGCTGTTCGATTTTCTGTCAGTTCTGGTTGTGCGAGGAGGCGCAGTGTGTCTACCTACGCCGCCATCTTGGTTCTCAGAATAAAAGAATTTGAAAAAAGAAAAGGTTTTGTTTTGTTGTTTTAGGTCTTCTTTATATATTTTGGATATTAGCCCCTTATAAGATATATGATTTACACATATTTTCCCCCCATTCTCTGGATTGCCTTTTCACTGTGTTGATAATACAGTGGTCCCCGCCCCCTGTCCACAGGGATACATTCTGAGACCCCCAGTGGATGCCTGAAACCTCAGATGGTACCAAACCCTATATATACTATGTTTTTTCCGATACATGCATACATACCTTTTCACCTAAAGGAGACAATTTACAGCTTCTCCCTGGCATATCCGAATGGCCAGCATCACCACTCCTGCTTTTGGGGGCCGTTATTAAGTGAAATAAGGGTGACAGTACAAGAACTGTGATATTGCCACAGACCATCGGATACCCTAGGGGGCCACTCAGTGACTAACGGGCAGGCATAGGGTGTGGATGTGCCGGGCAAAGGTGATTCACATCTGAGCAGGGTGGTGGGATGGTGTGAGAGTTCATCACGCTCCTCAGAATGGCACACAACTCAAAATTTAGGAATTGTTTATTTTTGGAATTGTTTATTTTCGGACTGAGATTGTCTAAGGTGACTGAAACAACAGAGAAATACCGTGGGTAAGAAAGTACCACTATATCTTTTTTTAACTATTTTTTCCGTTACCATTTAATCCCCTATATTGCCCCTCCCCCCACTATATCTTTTGACGCACAGATCAAATGCAGCCTCCAGGAGTCTGTAAACTCTATCTCAGAGATTCCTCAGGATTCCTCAGGCATCATGAACAACCAAGGTTCATAGCTGGCTTCCCAAGTTTGGAGGACCTGGGACCTCCTAGGACCTCCAAGCAGGAAAGGCTGGTTTGACTGGTTTGACTAGAGAAAGCCTGCTTATCTCCCTTAACTTTTTGTTTTAAAGAGATTTATTTATTTCAGAGATATAGGAAGGGAGGAGGAGAGGGAGAGAAACATCAACTGGCTGTCTCTCACATGCCCCCGACCAAGGACCTGGCCAACAACCAAGGCATGTGCCCTGACTGGGGATCGAACCAGCAACCTTCTGATTCGCAGGCCAATGCTCAACCCACGGAGCCACACCAGCCAGGACTATCTCCCTTAACTCTTGAAGTTGGCATGATGCCCTCGCTACTTGTGAAGAAGCTGAAGCCGCTGGGGATTGTGACTGAAGCAAATACAATACCAGAGGAGCCAGAACTCTGGGCAGGTGAATCATATTCCAGGACACTTCTGTTTCCTCACACATAAACTGGAAATGAACACACGTGTGGCAGTAATTGAAGCCCAGGGAGCTGAGTCATGAAGGATTTGATGGCAGAGAGGAGTTAGAGACCCTCTTGTGGGCCAGGGCTCTTTCAGGCCTCCACCTTTGCATGGACCTCCCTCATTCCCAAAGGGCTTTCATATCATCTATCAACCTTACAGAAATCGTATGTGTAGACATCCCTATCCATAGTTTCCAAATTACCTCAGGGGCCACCAGACTTGGGATTGAAGGCTCTGCTTTCAGATCTCAGCCCTCTGATTGAACAGCTTAGCCAACAACAGGTCAGGCACTTGCAATGCTAGTAACCTCTATTAGCAAATGTGTATGAGAATGGCAAGCTCACAGCTTACAAAAGCCTTGCTTAGCCCAGAGCCTGCCACATAATAGGTGTTCAGGAAACATGGATTGAATCTGAGGACGGGTGTGAGAACCAAACAGGAAAAATGACTTACAATGGCCCTGACATTTGAGAAGAGCTGTGAGCAAGCCATCTATGGGCCGGCTTCTCTACATCTGTTAAGTACCTTATTTCATTTTCATAGCAACCGCACTATCCCACTTTTAGGGTATAGAAACAGAACCAGAGAGGTTAACAAATTTACCCAGCTCACACAGTTGTGAACTTCAAATTTGAACAGCCTAATTTCCAAGGTCCCACTCCCACCCAAATTTTTATTAAAATGATACAGAAAAGTTGAAAGAATATTTTTAAAAATATATTTTATTTATTTTCAGATAGAGGGAAAGGGAGGGAGACAAACATCGGTGTGCAAGAGAAACATTGACTGTCTGACTCTTGCAGACTCTCAGCTGCACCGCAGGCATCTACCCTGACTGGGAATTGAACCAGTGACCTTTCTGTCTACAGGCTGGTGCTCAATCCACTGAACCACACCAGCCAGGACAAGAGAATATTTGTATATGAACACTTCTTCCAAGTTAAACAACTGTTAACATATTGCTACATTTACTTAGTTGCCTTCTCTAATGTATATATACTATTTTGAACTACTTGAAAGTAATATACAGATATCATGTACTTTTACCCCTGTTATGGACTGAATGTTTGTGATCCCTCCAAATTCATATGTTGAAGCTCTAAGCCCCAATGTGATGGTATTTGGAGATACAGATGGGTTTTGGGAGGGTATTAGGGTCACATGAGGTCATGGGGTGGTGTCCTCATAATGGGATCAGTACCCTTATAAGGAGAGATGCCAGAGAGTTCTGTCTCTCCCCATCTCTCTTCTCTCTCTCCCCCTTCGCACACTCACCGAGAAGGCGGCAGTCTGCAAGCCAAGAAGGGGGCTCCCATCAGAACGCAACTACACTAAGCATGCCCATCATGATCTCCCAGCCTCCAGAACAGAGAAAATTTCTGTTGGTGTGTGGTATTTTGTTATGTAAGCCTGAGAAGACTAAGACAACTTCTAACACCACAGCATTCTCCTACATCATCACACCAGGAAAAATAGGAATTACTCCGTAATATCCAATATCCTATCCAAAGTCAAAAAAAACTTCCTCAATTGTCCTCAGAATGTCTTTTTATAGCTGATTTTAAATTTTCACCCAGAATCTAGGCAAGGTACACACATTATATTTAACATCTTTTAATCTTCAGTCCCCCTGCCCTTTCTCCCATCATTTACAATTTTGAAGAGCTCCGGCCATTTGTCTTAGAAAATGAACCACTTTCTAGATTTGTCTAATGTTTCCTCGTGTCTAAACTCAGATGCAGTATTTTTTGGCAAGAATTCACACGGATATTGTCTACATACTGCAACATAGCAAGAGGTATCTGATGACTGATTGTAAGGCTAAGTTGAACACTTAGTCAATGTGGTAATGAGGACCCACTTTTAACCTCCACGTAAAGTAAAAGCCACCAGGCTTTCGGCTCTGTCAGCTACGCTGGGGACTGCAGGTCAGGTTCATCACCGAAGGAAGACAGACTGCTTCGGTGCCTCCCAGGGTCAGCTTCTTCCCACCTTAGCCCGGGTCCAACACAGCACTGCCCCGCCGCTGCCCGGCCTAGCCCCTTCCGGTCCATCAAAGTGGCTCCCGGCCCGCCGGCTCAGAGGGCGGAACCAATTGTGTCTGGCACTACGCTCGGCGTCGCCCGCCCGGACCCTGAATCCCGGAGCGCCGGGCGCGGGGGCAAGCCGTTAGCCGCGGGTTTCCGAGCACCAGGTGTTCGGCTGCCGCCGCCAGGCCGGGCTTGCGGGGGTCGGCGCTGTGTCTGTTGGTGCTCCCAACTTAGCCGCGGCCATGGGGATCTTGGAGAAGATATCCGAGATCGAGAAGGAGATCGCTCGGACGCAGAAGAACAAGGGTGAGAGCCTGCCCGAAGGGGCCTGCCTTTCCACTCGCCTCAGTTTTCCTCACTGTTAAATGGGGAAGGAACTCCAGCGGTAGAGCTGGAGCCGGCCCTAAGGTCGCGGAGAAGTGCCGGGATAATGCTGAGGCAGGCAGGGCCCGGAGAGAGCTGGCTAGTGCCCGGCCAGGTGGCAGAGGTGAGACCGAGCATTTCTCTAATGCCAGCTCACAGCGCAGGCGTCCAACCCAGAGCGGCAGGGCCAGGGTTGGAAGCCGGGCCTGCTCGTGTGGGCGCTTGGGGAGTTGGTGCTCTCTCCGTTTGTACCTGGAAGTTCGGGAGGTGCTCTCCCAAAGATGAAACGTCACTCAGCAGCCGGGAGCCCCGAGTTGCAGTAGTGGAAGCAATCAGGGCCTCCGGGGGCTGGCCGACCTGGCCTTGAACCCTGGTCCACCACTCACCTGCTGTAAAACCTTGGAAAGTCACTTCACCTCTTTGAGCCTCAATGTCCTTATCTGCAAATGGGGATAATAATCCCTTGACCTGGCTTAGCTCACAAACAGTGTGTGCAGAGCATTAGGCACTTGGTGAGGACTCAGTGTTTAAAGTAAACCTCCCAACGTGATGAAGGCACATAATGAAACATCAAATCAGGGCTTCAGATTGTAAGGGCTGGAGGAGCTCAGAGAGGTGAGGAGACAAGAATGGTGACACCCAGGAAGGATTCCAGGAGGAAGCTGGTAGAGGGAAGAGTATTTCAGGTCGGGAGCAAAGGCATGGGAGTCTTCGTGAGCATGCTGTGTCCATGGGAGAGAGAGGAGAAAAGTCTGGATCAGAAGGAAGGCTGGGAGTAATGAGGGATGAGATTGGCCAGACCAGCTGTGGGGTTGCAGGAGCAAGAAGCAAGGAATACTATGATCTTTGTCCTCCCTTGGCTCCAGTTCTGAAGGCTGAGGAGTTGAGTGGCTTCTATCATTCATTCGTTCTATAAATCTGTACTGAGCCTTACTGTATGTGGTTGGAACAGTGAACAAACAGGCACTTCGCCTTCATGGAGCTGGCCGTCCAGCAGATAGCCTGTGAATCAGTAACTAAGTAAATAAGATGATTCCAGATAGCAGTGCATTCTGTGAAGACAAACCAGAGTGCTGGGGCTGGGGGTTGGGCCTGGTCAGAGGCAGAATGATCAGAGGGGACCACCCTGAGGAGGAGACATTGGAGCTGAGACCAGAACTACCACATGGAGCCAGTCATGCGGAAAGCTGGGGGAAGACTGTTCTGGCAGAGGGAACAGTCAGTGCAAAGGCCCAGGGCAGGAACACACTTGGTGTGTCTGAGATCCAGAAGATCCTGGCCTGGAAAGCTGTGAGAAAGGGAGAGGGCCGATCATGTAGGACCTTGCAGGTCATGGGAAAAGTCCAAGTTGTGTTCCAAGGGCAGTGGGAGCCAGTGGAGAGTGGTAAGCAGGGGAGACATAGTCTGCTCTCTGTCTAAAAGCTCCCTCTCCGGCTCCCCTGTGGAGCATCATCTACAGGACTCGAAAGAAAGTAGCAGGCAGGCCAGAGACACTGCCACTTGGGCAGTGGTGAGGAGGAGAAGGTAAAGGTGATTAAAGACCTAGCCATTCACAGAGGCTGGGAATCTTTATGATCTGGGATGGCAGAAAGGACCGTGTGAACCTGACTGTTGCTGAACCCATTCTTGACCAGTTCTCACTGCCACCAGTTCACTCATTCACTTGTTAAAACATTTCCTGAGCACTTGCCCTGTACCATACCTTGTGCAGAAAGCTGGGGGGTACAACTGTGACCATCCCAGTTCCTGTCCTATCGGAGGAGGGGACTAAAGAAACCAGGTGGTTTCAAATAGTGATAAGAGCCATGCAGGCACTAACCAGGACTGCGAGACAGAGTGGGGTCTAGGAAAAGGCGGGGCTACTGTAGACAGTAATAATAACCAATTTTTATTGGATATTTACTGTTTGCCAGTCATTGTTCTTAGTGCCTTCTATAAGCTTTACCAAAGTCCAATGAAGTAGTTATTGTTAACATTCCTATTGTGCAGGCTAAAAAACTAATGCATAAGAAGATTAAGTAAGTTATGCAAAGTAAAATGATCAGTGACTGCAGGGTGGGACTCCAACATGGGCTATTAACCTCTGCATGACACTGTCTCCCAAGGCCAGATAGGGGAGGCCTCTTTGAAGAGGTGCCATTTGAGTTGAGCCTTGAATGTTGAAAAGGAGCAAGCCTTGGAAAGAAAAAGTTGAAATGGAAGGAACAGCAAATGCAAAGGTCCTGAGGCAGGAATGGGGTCAGCATATTCTTAAGTAACAAAGACAGGCACTGTGACTAGGATGTAATAACTAAACTGGAGAGTGGTAAGAGATGTTGTCGGGGGTGTGGCCATGGACCAGGTCACCCAGGGCCCTGATTCTCAGTCTCAGCCACAGTCTCCTTTTGTAGCAAGATTTCGTAATACCCTCTTTACTGCCCTGAGATGTGATTCACCAATAGTGAAAGTTTTGTACACAGAGAATTGGAAAAATATCAATATAATGCCCTGATAGTAATATAAAGGGCAAAAAAGAAGAAAGTAATTTATAATAAAAATACTGCGTATTTCATATGCAGTAGGCATATGTTGGGTCATAGCCAGGATGTAATGAGTGGTAATGAAGCAGTGAGATGCTGGCACTTCTGGGTAGGATATCTGGGGATGTGGCAGCCCCTGTGCAGATCAGGACAGGCGTGTTGTTGTGGTGCCTCAGGTACCCTCTGAGAGGCACCACTGTAGACAGCTAGGTAAAGTCTCAAACAAAACGTGCTATTGTCTTCCCTGAACATACACAGGAGTTGCATTCCTGAAAATTTCAGCGTTTATTCACACTGCAAAAAATGCCCAGTGTTTATGTGTAAAACAGTGAGGTTTCAGGCCCCTTGTGATCCTAACCCAGGCTTTCCCTCTGGAAGTCTTTGGGATATGAAGAGCCACGTAGGACACCGGACAGTTCTTGACTGTGCTGGACTGACTCTCACCTTGTAGGGCAGTTGGCCTCCCTGGCCCCTGCACAGTAGATGCCAGTGAGGACCTTGCCGTGCAGCGACCATGGGAAATGTCCCTGGGAACTTCCAGGGTGCCCCCAGGCAGTGGCGCTGGGCCCGTAGAGAACCACTGACATGGAGTCTCCAGGTCTCCACAAGGAGACTCACTTTTATTCTGAGTGAAGTGAGAAGCCACAGGGGAATTTTCAGCAGAGGGGAGTGTTTTCTTTCCTTAGTTGACAACGACTGCCATTTGGTCCTGATGTTCCTGGCCAGCACGTGGTTGTGTGGGGCCCTGCCTGACCCACTGAGCTCGGATGCTTTGGACATTCACTTTCGTCCTACTCTTCGTCTTTCAGCCACTGAGTACCACCTGGGCTTGCTGAAAGCAAAACTTGCCAAGTATCGGGCCCAGCTCCTGGAACCATCCAAATCGGCCTCATCCAAAGGAGAGGGCTTCGATGTCATGAAGTCAGGCGATGCCCGCGTGGCACTGATTGGATTTCCCTCTGTGGGTAAGGTCAGTGATGGTCACCGCGGGCCTTGGGGAGGAAAGCAGGTTGTCTCCTTTCAAACAGGACAGCGGCTCTTCTGAGAGGACTCGGCCTCTGCCACGATCAGGTCCCACCCCTGCATCATCCTAACATGGAGAACATTCCTTTTAAAATTATTTTATTTTGTTTTTGATTTTAGAGAGGGGGGAGGGAGGGAGAACGAGAGGAAGAGAAACATCGATGCAAGAGAGAAACATTGATTGGTTGCCTTCCCTACGTGCCTTGACTGGGGACTGAACTGCAACCCGGGCATGTTCCCCGAACCAGTTACCTTTTGGTTTGTGGGACGATGCCCAGCCAACTGAGCCACACCAACCAAGGCTGGAGAACATTCTTTCCGCTCTAGCAGAAGTGTCTGCACTCGGTCTCAGGTGTGCAGCGAGTGCCCGTTGCTGGAGGAACAGCATGTGCCAGGAGGTGGGTCTGTCCCTGCCCACACAGAACTCCCATCTCAGAGGAGCAGAGATAGGAAGCTAGTCGAGCATCAGATGCATCAGGTGGGGACTGCTTTGGAGGTGTGCGGGGTGGGGGCTGGGGTCCTTCCATTTGTTGGGGGTCTGGGAAGACTGCTCTGGCGAGCAGATACTGGAGCCAAGGCCTGAAGGAAGTGTGGGAGCTTGCAGAGCCCCAGGAAAAGGAATACTCCAGGCAGAGGTAGCAGTGAATGCGCAAGCCCGTATGTGGGAGCTTGCTCGGTGTGGTCAAGGGGGCCAGGGCGGCTGGGTCTGAGTGAGCAGCAATAGGAGATGCAGAGTAGCAGCTGGATGGCCTTGGGGGCCATCAGACAACGTTGGCCTTGGGTGGAAAAGTGAGGTGGGAGCCACCGCAGAGTTTACTAGAAGGTTTCTTCTGCAGGTGTCTTAGTTTAGGGTAAAATTCGTATTTACTTTTATGTGGGGAGCAAGATAAACATCACTGAAGGGTTTTGAACAGAAAAGGACTGACTGAGCTGATTGGCTTTCTTTAAAAATAAACTTTAAATTTTAAGAGTCATGTATTTACCAAAAAAATTGCAAAGCTAGTAGAGTTCCTGTATCCTCCACACCTACTTTATGCCAATTTCCTTTGTTTTTCCTGCCCTGGAGGCTACATTATACTCAGTCTTCATGTTTCCTTGGCTGCTTCTTAGACCTGACTTGATTTGATGACTTCAGTAGTTTTGAGGGGTGCTGGCCCGGTGTTTTGTAGAAAGCCCGCCCATTGGGGTTTGTCTGATATTTTTGTCATGCTCAGACTGCGCTGATGGCTTCTGAGGAGGAAGGCCACAGAAGGAAAGTGCCATTTTTATCCCATCATGTCAAGGGACATACTATCAACATGACTACTCTCAGCTGATGTTGCCCTGATCACCTGGCCAAGGGAGCATTTGTCAGGCTTCTCCACTGCGAACTCAGTGTTCCTCTCATGCTCATGCTGTCCTCGTAAAAGGGAGTCGCCACCCGCACGCCGCACACGGGAGTGGATAGTTAGCTCTGCCTCCTTGAGGGGGAGTAGCCACACAAATTATTCAGAATTCTGTACAGGAGATTTATCTCTTCTCCATTTTATTTAATCCTTTCTTTATTTCAGTACGGACCCATGGGGATTTATATACTTCGGGCTCTAATACCAGTCTGTGTTATTTTGTTACTCAGATTGTTCTAGTTTCCGAGCGATGGCAGTTGGCTCTTAGACATACTGCTGTTGTGTTTTTTTAGTACTTCCTTACTTTCTGATACTGGAAGGTGCTTCAGGCTCATCTTGTCTATCCCCTGCCCCAGCCCTGGAATTGGTCATTTTTCCAAGGAGCCTTGGCCCCTTTTACTGGAGAGTGGTATTTAGAAACCCAGGTCTGGGAGCTGACTCATTTTGTAACGGAGTCACTCTGGCTCTGTGCAAGGGTGATATAGGTTGGGACAGGGCTGGAAGCAGGGAGGCTGGTGGAGAGGCTGCTCACATACAAGCTGAGTGAGCAGTGACCAGGTGGCTTGGGCCAGGTGCTTGTGGAGCAACTTTTGAATCAGTTCAGCTAAAAAATGTACTGAACCCATTACTCTGGGCCACACAAAGGGGAAGTTAGTAACAGCCACCATTTCTTGAGTGCTTGCTGCAGCCTCGAGAGTCCACTTTGCTTTATAAGCATTTGTTTTGTTTGTTTTTCCCTGTATAATTGTATAATTGAGGGGGGTGTATATTGTGCAGGTTGGGGCTGGATGTGCTCTCTGACTCCGCACATAGACAGTGCACGTGGGGTCATACCTGCATTTGCCACTGGCACTTTCACTTTCCCGAGGATATCCATCGTGTTCATATTAACACATTAGAATTACCTCGTCTCTGGACAGCTGCCTGGAGTGCCATGCTGTGGTCATGTGATCAGGCCTGTTACCTCCCTCCCCTGCGGCTGGCAGCTAGGTGTCCAGGCTTCTGTTTGAGCACGCAGCGCTGCAGTGACTATTCTGCGCTTGAAGCTCTGAGCACTACGGCTTGTGTTTCTGGAGGAAGTGCCCAGTGACTCAGGGCTTTGGGTTTTTAAAGCAGCCATCAGCCTTACTAATTACCCACCAAGGAGACTCCAGCTGACTCCGTCTGGGGCAGGCGGGAATGTTTCCTAGTGCACCCACTGTGCACAGTGCTGTGTCCCGCCGGGGTTCTATGCGCTGGTCTGGGTGCCAGTCGGACTAGGACAGGGCTCTGCTTCAGAATCTTCGGAAAGGCTCCTTCCTGACGGCATCTGAGTGCTTTTTAATCTTCAGGAATGTACTCACCCCTGCTGGATTTTATTACCGGTACCCAGCTGTATGCATTTCCTCCTGGTCCTCCCTCGTCAGGAAGTGCAGTGCCATCTCAGTCATCATCTGAGCCAGGTAGTGTGGGACTGGGAAACGTGCTGCAGATGAAAGTTAGGCTGGAAACTGCCCCACATCTTCTACGCCTCCAAGCCTTTTGCTGTTCATGTGGTGTATGCCTTTAAACCCTCCCGTAGAATGTGAGCACCAATTTTATAGGCCTTTTTCTGTCCTGTGCTCACATTCTTTTAAGTGATGGGGTGCTCATGACTCCGCAGTTTCACAAAAGTCAGATGAAGCCACCCAGGGGCCTCCTGCTTCAGCCCCTCCGAAGGAGACGGAGGAGCTGGAGACACTCCAGCCAAGAGGGCAGGGCTTGCCCCAGGTGCACCCTCGTGGCTGATGCCCTGGCAGTCTTCAGTCCTGGTGTGGTTTCCAGGTCCTCTGTCTTTCTGATTCTTTCTCATTCTTCCCAATAAAAGAATGAGAGGCATTCTTTTATTTATTTTCATGTAATAAAAATTTCCAAGTACACAGAAGAGGTGCAGGGACAGGTACGATGTGCCCTCTCTCATGCACCGCTGAGGGACATTTCGCCTCGTTGCTATCTCTATGTGTGTGTGTGGGGGGGGGGGGGGCGGTTGTTTTGACTGAACCATCCAGGAGTAAATTATAGGTGTCACACTTCATGACCCTACAGCCCTAAATATTTAAGCTTGTATGTCCAACAAACAAGGACATTTTGCTTCTTAGCCACAAATTGATAGAGCACACCAAACAACATCGACAGTAATCTAGTAGTCATCTAATGCCCAGACTACATTCTGATTTCAGCAGTTAACCCAAAATGACATCTGCAATTGGTCTGTCCAAGCTAGGGTCCATTCTGGACCACACAGATCCCCTGTGTGTGTGGTCACTACAGCTCCTCTCATCTCAAATAGCCCCTTTTGTCGTGACCCTGACTCGCGGAAGAGAACAGACCAGTTGTCCTGCAGAAAGGCCGTGCTCCAGAGAGGTCTGCTTCTCCCTCGTGGTGTGCTTTGCTTGTATGTCTGCTTATGTACTTCCTGTGACCTGAGAGTGGGGGCTGTGTTGTCCAGGCTCCAGGAGGTAGGTGGTGGATGCCTCACTTGGCACCATGCCGGCAAACCCCAGCGAGTGCTGCTGTGGTGCTTACAGAAATCAGGCCTGTCCGCCTCCTTTCAGTGGCTCCAGCACCAGTGAATGGTCCTGGCCCAGAGATTTTTGTTAGTGGTTGTGAATGGCAGTTCTCTAGTTCTCTTACCTGTCTGCACTGGTTAGCTGATGGTCCCTGTGAAGTAGCCCTTTGTCTCATCACGGGACTGTTTGGTTGCTCTAAAAAAGGCCACCTGGAAAGACAGGGCAAATGCTTATGTGTTGCCCTCAAATGACCCAGCAAGGTGTTGATCTCACAACTGTCCCACAGGTGACAAGTGAGGGGTTCCAGGCTCTAACTCTTCAGGTATCATATGGGCTCATTAGGTTTTGCCTTTTCTTTCTATTTCACTTTGCAATCGGCCATGGACTTCTTCCCCAGGTGAGACGCTCAGGCTGGGAGATGATGCTCTAGTTTCCCAGGCTGGAGTCCTGGGGCCAGATCCCATTGCCCTGCTGGGAATTCCGGCTGTCTGGCCATGGGAGGATCCAGCCTGGCCTGCAGAGGCCAGACAGGGTTGGGGGTGTCCTCCAGTGGCCCTTGCTCTACCGCCCCACCCCCATCCCCAGAGGTCCCCAGGGCAGAGAGTTTCTGGATTCGAGGCCTGTGTTCTCTTCGAGTGCCACCTTCTGGGTTTCAGTCTCAGGGTGTGTGAGTGAGGTGTGCCCCCAGCCTTCCTGCCTGCCAGTGAGATGAGCCTTCTCCTGAGGTTCACGCAGCCCCTCAGGAGAAGGACTGGGTGGATGCCCGCTCCACATAGGAGAACTCTGAAGCTTAGAGGATGAAGTTTCTTGCCCAGGTCCCCCAGCAGAGGCGGGCTGCCAGGCCAGGTCTCTGTCTCCTAGCCAAGCCCTATCCCCATTCCTACAGTAAACTGTCTTGGGAGTGTTCCCACAAGGCCCTTCCCAGCCTGCCTCTCCCTCCCCCCAGCACCTCCTCCCACTGCCTGGCTTTGAAGGCCAGCATCTCCTTGCACAACTCACCTCTCCCTGGGTGAGCAGGAGCTTTGAGTGCCATGGGCTTGCCACCTGCTGGAAGCTCTCTGGGGTCCAGGAAGGTCTGGAGGGTTTTTGTGGATCTAGGGAAGGGCCCCTGAATGAAGTGGGGGAACGCCCCTAAAGACCAAGGTGCCTGTGTCCCCGAGACAGGTTTGAAGCTTCCGAGGGGAGCCCAGCCTTCCTGGATGGGGCCTGAGGCAACTTTCCCGCTATTGTTCTCCTCACCATCCCCCACCCCTCCCTCTCATCCCATCACCAAGCAGAGGGTGAGGAGAGGGTCTCCCTGCCGCCTACAGCCTGGGGGTTCTCCAGAGAGACCAGGACAAGACTCGATGTCACGACCTTCTTTTTCTCCTAGTCCACCTTCCTGAGTCTGATGACCTCCACAGCCAGTGAAGCTGCATCCTATGAGTTCACAACCTTGACATGTATCCCTGGAGTCATTGAAGTAAGTTGGAGTTCGCTGGATCCCAGGAGGGTGAGGGGTGTGTGCTTGTGTTTTCGGTTGTGTGCAAGTGTGTCCTGAGTGTGTGTGCCCTGAAGCCTCGGCACTCTGGCTGCTGAGACCCCAGAGATGTGTGGCCACCCTGCAGTGCTGACCAGTTCCAGGGATCAGCCTGTGGGGGCCAGGTCTCCTGGTGCCCTTTGTGCCCACTCCCCTGCCCCCCATCTCAGGCCAGTGACTGCTGCTGCGCTGGACCCCGCTGCCTGGAAGGCTTGGGAGCCCTGTGCCGCTCGCTTCCTGTGGCCTTGAGCCTCTCACAGTGAAGCACTTTATCTGTGAAGAGCTGTTGCCATCAGCGATGAGTGTTGTGGGAATGTAAAAACTCTATAGAGTCCTCCCCGAGGTGGCTCCTCAGCTCCCAGTGGGGGATGAGGCCCAGACATGGCCTTGGAGGCCAAACCCTGGTTCCCAATGGCCCCTAGCGGCCGGCCATTGTTGGAGTCCTGGGCTCAGGCGGGCCCAGCCCGGGGCAGCCCATCCTCATCTCACCGCCCTCTCTTCTGCCTCCTAGTACAAAGGAGCCAACATCCAGCTCCTGGACCTCCCTGGAATCATTGAAGGTGCAGCACAAGGTACGAGTTGGGCACCCAGGGCCCACCTCCTCCCTCAGGATGCAGGGAGTTCCACTGTTAAAATTGGGTGGGGCTCACAACCCCTCACGCTGCTCAGTGCTCTGTACCTGGGGGCCCTAGCCCAGTACAGTCCCGAGAGACCCACCCTGAAGCCAAGGAAACAGGCAGTGAAAGGACTTGTTCAGGGTTGCCCAGCTCACAGACAGGCTCGAATCCCCACTTCCACTCCATGTGCTCCCCTGTACCCTGCGAGGGTTGGAGGCTCGTTAGCTGGCCATGTCAGACTGTGCTCCTGTCCTGTCCTTTGTTGTTTAGGGTTGGGGTTTTCTTTTTTTGTTTTGGGTTTTTTTTTTTTAAAGATAAGAAATGTGCCTGTGTCTTCTGGTGGCCGATGGCTGCATGCAGCATTTGCAGAGATGGTTACCAGCTGGCAGTTGTCCAGCCCATGCTAAGTGCCAGGCTCTATGCTGACCATCACCTCATTTTACCCTCCAATGTCCCAATAGCCCCGTGACTTAGAGAGTATCACTGTTTCCTTTTCACAGCCAGGAGGAGCCCGGGGGGCAGAAAGTTCAAGGGTCTGCCATAAATGACAATGTATTACGCTGTTCAGTGATGGAGCTGGGCCGGGCTTCCTCTCTGGGGGCCCAGTGCCTCCCTGCCAGGCACCTTCCCATGCCCCACTGCCTGTTGCATGGAGGTCCTGCTTGTTGAACTGAGTGGGGGGTGGTGTTGGTTCCCACGCCGTCCCAGCGGCACATTAGGGGCCTGCAGGGGCCTGTGGGGAATGTGCACAGGCTAGAGGCGGCCGCGCAGCGAATGTCGTCTGTCCGACCCCTCACTCTCAGGTCAGAGATCTAGGTAGACCCTGGCGGTCCAGTTCTGGCCCCCAGCTCTGTGTGACATTGGCAAGGTGCCTGACTCCTCTGGTCATCTGATAATAGTGAGTCTGGCCCTCGTGTGACAGTCCCTGAAGCACTTCCACCTGTGCTTTCTCCTGGGGCCCTGCAGCCCCAGTGGGTGCTCTGTCACCCTGCTTTCAAAAAAGGGCAGATAGTTTCAAGTCCTGGCATCACTGGCTTTGTGTTGGGCGAGTGATTGGGTCTCTCTAAGCCAAGCCCCAGCTTTCTTATCTGTGAAGTCAGCATGATGAAGCCCCAGGCGTCCAGGGTAGTTTTAAGGGTCGGGTGAGAAAGTGTTCATGAAGCACTTAGCACGGGGCCACCACACCCCTAAGGTGGCAGTGTCGCTGTCCTTCTAAAGCAAGTCTCCACGAGTAAGATCACGCCTAGATTAACAAAATGCCGAAGGAATTATAACCTGGGAGGGGGCATGTGGCAGGCACCATAGCAGGTCTGTGAGGCCCAGGAGTCTGAGGTGCTGTGGGTTGGGTGGGGTCACGTGGGTCCTGCCTCTGTCCCTGTGTGACTGTGTCCCTTCTGCCTGTCCAGGGAAAGGCCGTGGCCGGCAGGTGATTGCTGTGGCACGAACAGCTGACGTCGTCATCATGATGCTCGATGCCACCAAGGGAGAGGTGCAGAGGTCCGAGGGATGGGGTAGGGGGCAGGCTCTGGGCTCTGGCAGATGTGTCCTGGAGCCCATGGTGGACAGTCGGAGTAGTGGTGCTTGGCCCTGTTGCATGGGAGTAGTGGCAGGACTGTCCACAGGCTAAACCCAAAGCACTGGGTCTGGTGCATCCTCTCCAAGAGGCTTACATCCAGCATGGAGGCTGGCGGAAGCTCGTAGCAGGAGCTCCCTGGCAGCACTGGCCGTCCAAGGCCAGAGGAACGTGGCCTGGCTCTGGCTCCTGCCTGCAGGGCCCAGTGCCCCAGGGACTGCCCCAAACCTGCCCAGAGTTCAGCCCCAAGCAACAGAGGCTTGTTCATGCCCCAGCTTGCCAGTGGAGGGGCACCCCAGGCCCCCCTCTGCTCACTGAAGCCCTGGCCAGTCTCCCCTAGACTAGGCAGAGGGTCCAGAGGCTCCCCTGCAGTTCTGGCTTGTTGGGAAGGAACGCTCCAGGTTGCTAGGGGTGGGTAGAGGAGGGTGGCAGGGGTTTCCTGTGTGGCAGGGAGGCTGTGCAGACTGCCCCTGAGCCCCTATGAAGGCCATGGGGGCTCTTCCCAGGTGTTTGCTGGAGAAGGAGCTGGAGTCGGTGGGCATCCGCCTCAACAAGCACAAGCCTAACATCTACTTCAAGGTGAGGCCCCTGTCACCTGCAGGCTGCAGTGCAGGGGGTTCTGGACTGTGTCAGCCAGTAGCTGAGGCACGTGGGGCAGTTGCAGCTGGCCCTTCGTCAGCAGGTCTCCCTTCCCCTCTCCTCCTCCAGCCCAAGAAGGGTGGTGGCATCTCCTTTAATTCGACCGTGACACTGACCCAGTGCTCAGAGAAGCTGGTGCAGCTGATCCTGCATGAGTATAGTATCCTTAATGAATGGGCAGTGAGGGGCACCCAGAGCCTCCAGAGCACGGGGGCAGGGGGGTGGGCAGAGACGGCCCTGCAGCATCAGGAACAGCAGGCCTCCTGGCCCCTGGAACAGGCTCTGAGAAAGCTGTGGTGGCAGCCGTGGCATGAGGGGCTCCTGACCCCCTTGCCTGCGTGCTTGCTAAGTGGAGGCTTACCAGACTATAGCCTGGCTGGTGCTCAGCAGTGGTTTCCTGGCTCCTCGCCAACTATGAGATGCTATGGTGGCCGGTCACATTTGGAAGGTCACAAGACGAGATGGCAAGGGAAACAGCCCCTGGGGCCCAGGGCCTCCTAGTCTGGAGAAGTCTCTGCACGTACCACTAAAGTGTTGTCGTGGGTTGGGTGGGTTCTGGGGCTTCAGAGGTCAGGGTAGGGCCTCTTAGCTTGGCATTGGGAGAACTCACAGTGAGACAGGGCACCTATGGAGGTGGTGAGGCCCCTGTCCCTGGCGGTGTACAAGCAGAGGCAGGATGGCACCTGGAGGAGAGTTCTGCATACGGGGAAGGTGGGTGAGACTAGAGCTTTCAGACAGCACTCCTGCACTGAAACCTGGGTGTCCACGGAGGTGCTCGGGATTCTGGCAAGTAGGTTTTCTTGCCTAACAACAAAGATTTAAACTGTTGGTTGAAATTTAACATACCGTGTCTTCTTTCGAAAAATAAAATGAGGGGCTCCTCAAACTTTAAAATCTTGTAAACCCTTGCAAGCGGGTAACTTCTAATGTCCCTTTCAGCCAGTGCACTTCCTGATGGGCTGTTCTGGGCCCTCATGGAGTGGGCACGAGGGGCTGCTGGTGCACAGGTCGCCCTTAATCTGAGTCCCGCAGAGATCTTCAACGCAGAGGTGCTCTTCCGAGAGGACTGCTCCCCGGACGAGTTCATCGACGTGATTGTGGGCAACCGGGTGTACATGCCCTGCCTGTATGTAAGTGGCACAGGCCCCAACCCCATGCCCTGTGGGAAGGGCCCCCTTGACCCAGACAGGAGACAGGCTCCTTTGAGGAACAGAAAGAGCCCACAACTGTCTTCTCCACCCTCATCTCCCCTCTACCCCAGCAGCTACTTGAGTCTTACAGATGTGTCTCACTTGATACTGGGGTTCTAGCCCAGCCTTTTCTTTTGGGGGTGCTGGCGGCTCAGGCTTCTTCTGCTTTTCCCCATGATGGAGACAACAAGGGGAGGGAGGACACTGAGCCTCAGCCCCTGTGCCACAGTGTGCAGAGGGAGGGACTGTGGTAGGGCTGTGGCTGCTTGGGGGCCCTTGTCCTGTGTTCCTTTGTTCTTTTCCCTTCCCCAGCACCCACTTCTGCCTTTGAATCCTAGGTTTATAACAAAATTGACCAGATCTCAATGGAAGAAGTGGATCGCCTGGCCCGGAAACCCAACAGCGTGGTCATCAGGTAAGGCTCCTTGCTGTGTGGGAGTCCGTCTGTGCAGCCTCCATGGTACGGCTCGGGGCAGAGGCGACCCTCCCAGTTGCTGGGCACCTTGGCTCAATCCCACCCTGAGCTGACATGGACAGTGTCGATTATGTGGGGTGGACTCTGCTTAAGGAAACTGAAGGCTAATGTCCATCGAGGTAAATGGTGGTAAAAAGTTAAGAATGGTGAAGAGGCTTCATAAGTTAGTGGTTAAACTCAGTCTCCCAGAAGGCCCTGGGGTGTAAGCCAGCACTCCTGGCACTGTGGACAGTGTGGCTCTGTCAGTGCAGAGTGGAGGAAAAGGGAGCTGAAGTCATTAGGTGGGTCCACGTGCACCCTGGCTGATGTCACTTCCCATCATCACTGTGGGGCTCCTCTTGTGAGGCACACCAACTGTGTGTCCCACTTTGCTGGTTTCCCAGCTCAAACCAGGCATGCTGCAGCTTCACAGGGGGGCTCAGCTTACAGAGAGGAAGGTGCTCAAGGACCAGGTGGGGGTGACCTGTGGCAATGATGGATGAGGGTCCTGGATGCAAGCACAAGGACCTTCCTGGGCATTGTTAGCTGCCGTGAGAGCAGCAGAGAGCCAGCGTTCCTCCCATAGGACAGCCTCAGCCCCTCTCCTCCTGCCACACCCCAGGCGCCCTACAGGGGCCTCCTGGGGACACGCCTATCTTTGGGGGGTGAGAGGGCCTTTACCTGCTCATTGTGCTCAAAACATCTCTGTGGAGGGCCGGCACCCGCCCAGGGCAAGACAGCTGGGGAGGGTCAGCAGCCAGCCCCCCATGTCACTGCAGTCCCTCTCAGGAGGGGGCAAACCCTGGATTGTCATTCCCTGCCCCTGATTCCATCATAGCCCCTCACCAGCCCCCCCACAGCAGGTGCTTGGAGAGGAGGCCCGCCTCCAGGCATCCATCTCAACTACACTTGCCGTGTGCCCTGCACAGAGGGCAACGGTGACCCCCAGGAGACATGGCTGAACTGTATGGGGCATGACCACAAGGACTGGCTAGAGACCTTGGCCGCTGAAGTGTCACGCTGCCATCAAAACTATAGGCTTGGCTCCTGACAGGCTCCAGCTGGGCCACACTGGCCTTGGTGCCTGTGCCCAGCCAGATGGAGGGTGTCCCCTGCCACAGTGGGGAAGCAGAGATCCCTCCCTGGCCTCAACCAAGGGGGTCCTCTGACTGGCCACCTTCCTCCCGGGCAGCTGTGGTATGAAGCTGAACCTGGACTACTTGCTTGAGATGCTTTGGGAGTACTTGGCCCTGACCTGCATCTACACCAAGAAGAGAGGACGTGAGTCGGGCGGCCTGTAGCCCAAGAAACAGATGAGCCCCACCCTCCATTAGGGCCACCATGCTCTGCATTTGGTACTCAGAGGGCCTAGGGCTCCAGCCCAGCTTGTCTTGCACATGGCTCCGCTTTGTCCCTACTCATAACTGACCCTGGCCTCTACCTCAGCTAGAAGAGGTCTCAGTCTGAGCCCTGTGGCAAAGAATGCCAAGCTGTGGGGCTCCTGGTCTTGAGGGTGCCTTGGGGGGCAGTGGTGGGGGTCAGTGCGATAGACACTGCTCTGGAGTTCCCCACCAGCTACAGCGGTAACCCCTGCTCCTGA
This sequence comes from Desmodus rotundus, assembly GCF_022682495.2. Taxonomy (NCBI): domain Eukaryota; kingdom Metazoa; phylum Chordata; class Mammalia; order Chiroptera; family Phyllostomidae; genus Desmodus; species Desmodus rotundus. The sequence goes on from NC_071395.1 coordinate 62,373,010, forward strand.
TTTTCCCCCACTGTGGCTGGCTCCACATCAGGACTTAAGGCGATTGAATGCACAAGAGCCTTTTCCATATCTCCACCCCCTGTATACACGTATCTTACATACTCGGGGGCCTAGCTGCTGAGTTCGGGCAATTTTCATTGGATCTACAAAGAGGGTGTGCTGAACAAGGGTAGGGGAGGCTAGCCCAAGGCTGGGGATGGGAAGGGCCTTTGTCGCCTGTGGAAGGGAACCACAGAACATGGGCCGTGACCACGGTTCACACCCACCCCTGTCTCTACCTGTGCAGAGAGGCCGGACTTCTCAGATGCCATCATTCTCCGGAAAGGGGCCTCCGTGGAACATGTGGTGAGTTGGTGAGACCTTCCTGGATGAGGGGCCAGGGAGCTCCCTCAGTCCCCTCTAGGGGTAGGGGCCTGCCTGAAGCTGTCCTGGCCCTCGGCTGACTCCGGATGGCACATGCTGCAGCAGCAGAGGGCCAGGGCCCTGGCATTAGACCTGGGATGCGTCCCATCCCAACTACTCTTCCTAGCTGCATGTCAAGCCTCCGTTCTTCTCTGTGCAACAGGGGTAGTGCTGCCCACCCACTGGTAGTTGGGGTCAGTGTTGGAAGGAGGTCAAGTGTGGAAAGCCCTCAGCGTGCTGCCTGATACATGGTAAATGTCCAGGAAGCAGTGGTCCTTGCTCTCCTGTCCTACCTCAGTGCTATGTGCCCCTCAGAGACTCTAAGGCACTCTCTCGAGGGGAGCTCCTGCCCCCGTGGATTCCTGTGTTCATTTCAAGGAGTGTCTCCTCATGCTGGCCTAGGACTCAGTTGCCACCTGCCATGCCAGTGGCCCCTGGCCTCTAGGTCCCCATCCTCCCCAGCACGGCCTGCCCTCCCTGCTCCCACATCCTGCCCTCAGCTCAGGTGTGGCTGTGAATGCTTTCTGCACCCCACACAATTTATTGAGCATCAACAAAGTAGACCCCGTTCCTGTCAGAACTAGGATTCTTTGTGGTCCACAGATGCTAGACACCCAATGTCAAAGCTAAGCCATTACACCTAAAGATGAATGTAGGGAAGGAAGAGGATGGTGAGAGGGACAGATGCCTCTGTCTACACAGAGAGGTCAGGGGCTCTTGGAGGAGGTGGCCTGAGGGGCTCTGGAGACCAGCAGGACCTGGCTGGGGAGGTGGCAGTAGGAGGAGCAGCCCAACCAGCACCCCGGGCAGGGGAGCAGGGTGTGCAGTGAGGCAGGGCTCTGGGCCAAGCCAGTGGGTCAGGGAGAGGGAGGATGCATTTCTGTGTCAGACACATGGGGGTCCCCTTTCCCTGAATGTGTCGCTGTACCGTCTCTCTGGAGCAGGTGACACAAGAGCCAGGGCGATGCCCCAGGTCGCATAGCCATCTTCTCGGGCTTTGTTTTCCTCTAGCTCAGTGATTTCTACCTTTTTCATCTCATGGCGCACATAAACTAGTTACTATATATAATTCTATACCAAAAAAGATATATTTTTGCTAATCTGACCAAAAACACATAATTTTTAAAAGATCTTATTAATTTATCTTTATTATTTATTACAGAATTTATTTATTTTTAGACAGAAGGGAAGGAAGGGAGAGGGGGAGAGAAACATCAATGTGTGGTTGCCTCTCGTGTGCCCACTACTGGAGACCTGGCCCACCACCCTTTGGTTTGTAGTCCCGCACTCAATCCACTGAGCTACACCAGCCAGGACTATTTTAGTTATTTATTTTTAGAGAGGGGAAAGGAAGGAGAAAGGGGGAGAATCATCAATCAGTTCTCTTGTGCACCCCCAACCGGGGACCTGGCCTGCACCCCAGGCATGTGCCCTGACTGGGAATTGAACTAGTGACCTTTCAGTTTGTGGGATGAGGCCCAACCCACTGATCCACACCAGTGAGGGCAAAATAGGTATAGTTTTCAGTCATTCCCACTGGACGGCTATGGTGCTGGCTGCTGTCACTTTTTTATTTGACAGTCTAAGGGAAGGAGGTCCATGCCCCTAAACGGGCATGTTTTAGGAATTCGTGCGGTGCATGGGCCGGAAATCACTGCTCCAGCTCATGTCCTCTCAGGGTCCTTGGGCAGGCGGGCCTGCAGCCTTGCCCCACTCGTTCTTGACAGCCTGATCGCCCAGCGGAGGTGGCCACGGAGACCCATGACCGCCCTCCCATACCCCTTAAGTTGCTCCAAAGAGCTCCGTGTGGGAGTCCCTGTGCCCTGGGCCTGTTTTGGAACCTGTGACTACAGTGTCTCCTGCTGGGCTCCGGCAGGCCATGGACACAGCTGCCCACGGGTGCTGGTGTTCCCTGGGGAGACCCTGCACTGTGTATGGGCGGTCTCCTCAACCCTCTCAGTGCCTCAGCTGCTTGCCCAAGAACAGTGAGGTTCAGCCTTACCTGGGAAGCAAAGCAGGAAGCACCAGGGGATAGAAGGGTATTGCGGGGATAGAAGGGTGCAGTAGGGATACAGATGCAAAGGCCCAGAGGCAGGAGTGAGCTACCGGGTGCCGGCTGTTTGCTCCCAGCCACCATGGAGTCCAGAACAGTAGGTGAGGACAATTAGAGGGGTGGGGAGGGTCTTTGGAGGCCTTGCTCCTAAGCCTGGACTTTGTCTGCTTAGGAGGCCTGCTCTTCATTCTTTACCCCCTCCTCTCTCACCCTCCCTCCTGGGACACCTACCTGTCCCAAGTGCCTGGATGCTGACAACAGAGACCCAAAGGAGAGAAACGACTTGGGTGTCAGAACAAGGCAGACCTGGGGCTGTTCCCAGCTCCCTGTAATGTCAGCCTCCTGGTGCCCCAGGGTTTGCACTGGGAGGGGCGGGGTTGGTAAGTGACCCCCGCCCCAGGGCCTCTGTAATGCACCCAGCCCAGGCCCTGCTCTGTCTTCACTGAGCTGACAGAGGCCTTGCCAGTGAGCGGCATGACCTGTAAGCCTCAGAGGCAGAGGACATGTCCGGATTTCCCAATTGCTAGGCACAGTGGACTCTGAAAAGCAAGAGTCTCCATCCCCAAACGCTGTGCGCACTCCCGTATTGAAATGAGGGCCTTGGAGGACCTTTTGTTCCTCCCGACTGTGAGGGACACGAGTGCAGCTCCTGCTGCTAACACTGGACCTCAGTGTCAGACACACTAGGCCGTGCTGGGGCCTCTGGCCAATGGGTGTGCACATGCCCCACCTGCTTCAGGTATACAGCAGCCAGTACCCCTGAAGCTTACTGGCTCCCTGGAGAGCCCTGTGACTGCGGGACCCTGTTTTGCCAACCGTGCCGGTGGGTTTAATTTTGTTGTTGGGCAAGCTGAAGAAAACTTAAAACCCATCTGCAGGCTAGGGCTGACCTCTGGGCCACCAGATTTCATTCTCTGGCCTAGAAATCAGCAAGTGTTGGAGCTGTCTGCATGGAAGCAGTGCCCTCTCTGCCATGGCTTTGGCATCCTTGCTTGCCCAGAGGATGCCCGGACCAGATGGCTCCTTGGGGAATGTTCTTGCAGGCCCCATGCCTACTTCTGTCCCCACAGATGCTGAGCTAAGGCATTGGGTCTCTGGCCAGCGCCACTAAGGCTGTGGGCACAAGGGAGGAGAGGCAACATTGCACCATCTTCTCCCTGCCCACCTCCACCGTGCCCACTCTGCGTCCTAGGTCCACATTCTCAGGGGACAAGCTGGCTGCCCCTCCAAGGCCACTGTCTCTGGCCTCCTGACAGTGCTGGGATTCCTATGACCTTCATGTCTACCTGGGAGTGCTAAAGGATGGGGGCTGTCCTGAGGTGGGGGTGGGTGATGTGATGTGGGAGGCACTCTAAGTCACAGCTGTGGACAGGAGGCCTGAGAGACCATGGCCAGGCCTGGTGACCCCAGGCTGAGCTGGGGTGTCCTAAAATCACCCTTGCCCATCTGAAAGGGCATCTGTCAGGGCTGTTGTTCGGGCAAGGTGGGCAGAGGTCTGCTGAGAGCAAGGCTGTCCAGCCCTTCATCCAGGGGCTGCGAGAATATTCCTAAGTGGGCCTCACGACCCTTGGGGAGACCTGGGTGTGTGAACGTCAGGGCAGCCTGGGGCTGTGTGCGCAGCACATGGGGTTCCTGGGCAGGGGCCGGAGCTACGGGAGCACCCACCTTAGAGATGACTGCCTCTTGGCATGCACCTGCTGCCCGGTGGGGTTAGGTGGGGCCTCTTCTCATGGTCTGCCTCTCCTGCCCTCCCACTAGTGCCACCGCATCCACCGGTCGCTCGCCAGCCAGTTCAAGTACGCGCTGGTGTGGGTGAGTAGGCGGGCTGGGGCCGTCCCCAACACTGTCCCTGCCCCTCCATAGGGTGACCACGGCGCCTGTGTGTCTGTCCCACTGCACAAGGTGCGCACACTGTCCTGGACTGGACACCAGCCTCTCTATCTTTAGGATCCAGAGATGATCAGACCACAGGGAGTCCCCTTCTCTGAGGCCTCTGGTGTTAGCTGGTACTGGGATCTCCCACTTTAGACTCCAGCATTCGCACCCCACCCCCAACCTTCCTTCGGTACTGACCAAGGCCATCAGACCTGGCCTTGGTCAGTACTGAAACTGATAGCCCTTCTGCCCTGTTCCCCGCCCAGGGCACCAGCACCAAGTACAGCCCACAACGGGTGGGCCTGACCCACACCATGGAGCATGAAGATGTTATCCAGATTGTCAAGAAGTAGTGGCTGGGGCCAGGCCACTGAGCCACCCACCCTGCCTCCCTGGGGGGTTGGATCCAGTGTGGCACGCTGAAGCCCAAACAGGAAGGGGTCTCTCAAGTCTCTGCTTTTTCCAGGAGTTTCTTCAGCAGGCAGATGATGAAGAGTGTGTGGGACAGAGGGATGAGGTTGGGGGCTTAGGTTGGACGGGGAGCATTTCCTATGAGACTAGCCCCTGGGATGGGGACTCAGCCCTGTTTGGGCACTGAGGGAGCAGGTTGCCCCTTACTTTCCAGCCTGGGCCTAATGCAGATGGCTTGCTCAGTGTGAGGTGGGGAGCTGGGCCTCTGTGGGCTCACCTCGGCCTCTCCACCCATGCAGCTTCTCTGGTTCTCCAGGATGGGGCCTCCTGGGACAAAACCCCCACCCCAGGCTGCCTGGGGTTGGGGACTGGAGGTCAGTGGTTGTACAGGCCCAGCCCGTGCCCTCCACAGCCTGACGGGTCCTGAAGTGCCCCCTTCCCAGGCAGCCCATGCCCAGCCCAAAACCCGAGACACCCGGACTGGGACTGGCGTTTTTGGATTTTTTATTTTCTCTACGCCCTCTGATCTCGGCTCTCTCTGAAATAAAGGATGAAAACAATTTCTGTTCAGAGTGAGGTCCATTCTGTAAGTTATCTGAACTGCCGGCTTTGGTCAGCGGGCAGCAATGAGACGTGACCAGAGAGTGGGTAGCCATGAGAGTGACCAGACGTGACCTGGGCCATGGGGGAACTGGTTCAAGTGTGGGGTGTGAGGGGCAATGTGGGGACCTCCAGGACCGCTTTTGCCCTGGAGGGTTGGCGAGTAGCTAAAGGTCCCAGATGTGGTACCTTCTGAGACCAGGCCTGACTGCCAAGGTGGGCAGCATCCCCAGAGGGCCCTTGTCATTTATGGGGTGGCAAGGAGGTCCCCCGTGATAGCAGGGGAGCCAGTACATTTCTTACTGCCTTAGAAGGCAGGGGTGGAGGGGCCTTGGCATGGTGCCAAGGCATGGCAGCTGGTGCACATGGAGCTCCCACTGAGTGCCAGTGCTGCATGGGGCCGTCTCCACAGCAGCCTCTTCCCCACGGGCAGCAACTTGCCTGGGGCTATATGGCTCAGACATGCAGAGGTGGGGTTTGAATGACAGCCTGAGATGCTGGAGCCAGAGAGAAGGCTACCTGGAGGAAGTGTGCCTTTTGGGGATAAATGGGAACAGGTTTTGGGCTGCCAGGCACTGGGCCTGCAGGAGTAGTGGAGAGCCTCCCTGGGGGTCTATGGGCCAGGTGGGAGTATGGAGTGGGCCTGATGCCCAGCTCTCCAGGCTGTCCTTGGTTCCTCTGTCAGCTGCTCAGCCCCCTTTCCAGAGACAAAACAGGAATAATAGCCATCATTAAATATACATGGGGCCCCAGGCGGTAGGCGAGTTGCGCTGGGCTTCCTCTCCCCCTCCCCCACAACACTGAGCTGCTCCGCGGGGCTGGCCATGCTTCTGGGGCTAGCCACAAGACCCCCATTAGGCGAGATGCTGGCAGGGAGCAGGCCACGGGATCCAGGTAAGGACACTCTGTTCTTGGACCCTTGGGGTCTGCCTCAACCCCATGCCCCAACTTTGCAGGTGGGAAGTGGGAGGGGGCCTGTGAGGTCCCTCTGTGGGCCTCGGTTTCTTCATCTGTAAAACGGGCACGACAATGCCCCATGCAGTCCCCCTCTTGGCATCACCAAAGCAAGTATGCACTCAGGGGCTTAGCTCAGCTCCTCTCCCAGCTGCCCAAAACCCGGGAGATGGTCACTGCCACTTCCTGCTGTACAGGTAGGGAAGGGCCCTAGGTTAACAAGGCATCCAGACCTGTCCCCAAGCTGGCTGACAAAGGGGAGGTGAGGCTGGAGGGCTGGGTGTCCTCAGGCAGTATAAACTCTGAGCTACAGTGTCAGAGGCTCCAGCTGCTGGGCCACCATATTCCTCACTGACTGGTCTTGTTTCCTGGGCTTGGTCTGTGTTCACGCATCAGGGTCGCCGGCATCTCTGTTGAGTCGTTGGCCTTGGCTCTCGGTGGCTTGGTGATACTGTCACAGCATGAGTGAGAGCCAGAGGCGCTGCATGCTGTGCTCACCCCAGCTGGTGTGAACTGGCAGCTCACCTGCCCTTGCACCTGGGGTGGCATCTTTAGGGCCGGAGAAGCCCCCTGACACCTCCCAAAGCTCCTTGTCCTACCCTACCAGAGTGAACTCCAAGGGTTGGGCCCTGCCCCTGGCTGCCACCTTGTTCCCATCCCTCACCTCCCTGGACCTTCTGTGTAGGGGGGATCTGGCCACGGCTACCTTCCTGCTCAGCTCTGTTGTCCTGTGAAGGTCACAGTGCCCCCACCCCCACTCAGGCCTGTCCCTGGGCTACAGGGCTGCACTCATCAGAGGGTGGCCCTCCTGCAGCTTTAGATTTGGGTGCACAGGAGCCCAGGGCATGAAGTGGCATCCATCTGTCCCTGTGTTTATCTCCATGCCCCTTCCTCTCCAGCTTAGATTTCACAGGTCCTCATTTCAGAGAAATCCTCCTTGGGCGGGAAGCCCAAAGCTCACCTCTCCTCCCCAGGACTCCCTCCGCCCTGCAGTGCTGCTGGGGGGGACTTGCTCCCCTGGAATACCGGCTAGAACACTCATCTCCGAATAGCCCATACTCCTCTGCACCCCTTTGTCCTTCACGATGGAGGCCCCTCCACAGGGCCGCCTCATCACAGTGTGGGAGACAGGATGGCTTCCCCCCTCCCCCTCTCCCCCCTCCTCCCCTGGGTCTGTCCCCTTGCTCTGCCAACCATACAGGTGACCCTTGAACAACACGGGTGTGAACTGCAGGCCCGCTTATACATGAATTTTTCCCAGTAATTACACTGGAAACATTTTTGAAAAAACTAACAGATGAACCTTATAATTTTCTTGGTAACATTTCCTTTCTCTGGCCTACTTCACTGTAAGAATACAGTACATAGTACATATAACATACAGAATATGTGTTAATTGACCATTATCAGTAAAGCTTCCAGTCAGTAGTAGGCTATTAGTAGTCAAGTTTGGGGGGAGTCAAAATTTCTACATGGGTTTTCTACTGCACCAGCCGGTCCGCACCCCAAGCTCCACTTTGTTGAAGGGTCATCTGTAATCCATACTCATTTGCTTGGGCTGCCAGAATGAAGGACCACACACTGAGTGGCTTAAACAACAGAAACTTACTTTCTCACAGTTCTGGAGGCTGGAAGTCCAAGATCAAGGTATCGACGGGGTTGCTTTCCCTGGAGGCCACTTTCTCACTGTGTCCTCATAGGGCCTTTGCTCAGTTCTTCTCTCCTGTTGGAAACGTGGGCCCCCAGACACGTCATTCCTGGGGCTGGCACTTTCTCACGGCTCAGCTGCCCCAGCTTACCTCACGTGATTGTTCTCACCTCAGCCCTCTCCACCATGCCACCAAAACAGCTCCTGCCAAGGCCAGATGCCACACGTCACTACAGTGACCATTTCTAGCCCTGTTTCCTTGGGCAAGCCTAGCATAGTTGGGCACAGCCAGTGCAGCCCCCTTCCCTGGCAGCTCCTCATTCCCACATAGCCTTCAGGACCGGAGTCTGAGCCCCCTCTTCTCGCTCTGCCCCTGTCCTAGGCAGCCTCGCCCCACCACCCCTGCCTCCATCTCTCCCAGCCTGTGGGCCTGAACCGCCTCCTTGACTCTCCACCCGGACGTCCACAGTAACCCCAGACCCTCCCTGGCCACAGCACACCTGCCATGTTTCCACATCCCCGCCTTGCCTCAGACATTGACCCCCCTGTCCACTCGGCTGCACCAAGCCAGCCCCAGCGGTCCCCAAGGTTCCACCCTCTCCCAGCCCCTCTGCAGCCCTCGCTGGGTGTATCCACCGCCCTGTGTCACAGCTGTCCCAGGCCAAACCACTGTCCTCTCTCCCTGCCTCCACTGTGCATCCCCTGCCCATCCTGCGCCACACAGCCTCTCAAGAGCTGGAAAAATGACGTGTGAGCAAATTCACATTCAAGCTGTGTGGCCTCAGGCAACTTTCTAGACCTCTCTGGGCCTGTTTCATCGTCTGTAAAGTGGGAAAGATGGTCCCTACTTCCCGAGGTTGTGGTGGAGGTTGAATAAGTAGTGTGTGGCCTGGTAGTTCTCAGCACAGGTCCCACCTCTTTGAGATGGAGTCCTTTGTCTATAAAGTGGGAATAGCAGTTCCCACATTACATATTGTGAGGATCTAGTGGGTTATAGGAAAGCATTCAGCACTGAGCCTAGCACATGGTAAGACTTGGCAGTGTTGATTTAAAAAAAAAAAAAAGAAAAAGTTGGACTTTAGAGAGGGAGGAAGGAGGAGGGAAAGGAAGAGGGATGTTGGTTGCCTCCCATACCCCATCCCCAGGGATTGCACCCACAACCTAGGTGCGTGCCCTGACCTGGAATCAAACCCACAACATTTTGGTGCATGGGACAATGTTCCAACCAACTGAGCCACCTGGCCAGGGTGGTGTTAATTTTTATTATTTTCAAAATGTGAATCTTGTCTCGATGATCTTGGCACTGTTAAACCTTGCCACGGCTCCCCACTACTCTGGGGATGGAGACCAGAGTCTGCCCCAGCCTCCACTGAGCTGCTTCTCTGTCCACACACCCCACCCCTCCGTCTTCTCCCCACATGGCCTTTGCACATGCTGTCCCACCAGAGGGATCACTTCCCTCTTCCACTTGATTAGCTCCCTCTCATCCTTCAGATCTCCAGTCATGGTCAGCTTGGGAAAGCTCCTTGGTCTTCCAATGTGGTGTTTGACTACCTGTATGGTGGCCTGGCCTTCATAGCTCTTCTCACACGGCAGTTTCCTCCTTGTTGGTGTGGCTCTTCCCCTAAAGTCAGTGTCCTCTGCGATCCTGGGAGCTCCCTGAGGGCAGAGACCATGTGACTACCAGCACCCAGCACAGTGCCTGGCACAACCAATAATTGAGGAACGAATGAGACTGGTGCCCTGACCGCCCCCCCGCTCCGTGCTTGCTGCAGAGGTGTCTGAGAGGGAGGCAGGGCCCTGAACCCAACAGAGCCCAGAAAGGTCCTGTGGGCAGGCCCTGTGGCCAGCAGTCGCCCAGACCACCCTCCCCGAGCAGACAGGAGCTGCAGCCAGTAATGCCAACACCAGCATCAGCAATAATGGCCCTTCACTCCAGACCAGGCACTGTGCGCAGCTCCCTATTTCTCTCTTCCCTCAGCCCCAGGAACAGGAGGCACCATTAGAGCCCACACTCACAAGCGAGGAGACCCAAGAGGCTGCGTGAGCTGCCGTGGTCAGATCCAGGGCAGGAGCTGCACCTGACCCAGAGCTCTGAGCTGCCCGGCTCCACATGCCCTGGGCTCCTCTGAGCACCCTGGGCCCACCCCCAGCATGGCTCTCCTCGCAAGCTCCTCTCTTCATCTGAACAGCGGACACTGGAGCCCACAGATGGCTGCCTGAGGTGTGCTGTTGGCCACTTGCAGATGCTGGCCTCTCAGTGGCTTGTGGACGAACTCCAGGAGGCAGGGAGTGTGGCTTTGGGAGGGGTCCTTGAGCCTGAAACAGCCCTGCCCCTGTCCCTCCCCAGTTTCCTCAATGTCACGCAGACCTGGAAGTCAGGGCGGACCCTGTAGCCCTGAGCTCTGCTGGGAGCTCTCTAAGGAGTGTTCCCACTCGCTGTCTCCAATTCCTATTTTCCTCATTTTCACTTTTTCTCTTTTTAAATGTTACTTTTTTGCTTGTTCCTTTGAGTCAGAAATGCATTCACATGTTCCAAAACTCAAACCACAGAAAAGACTTAGTGAGATAACCACTTTCATCAACCTCTTGTGTATCTTTTCCAATTTTTCTACATGAAAGTAAAGGCAAATGTGAATTTATATTCTTATCCACACACACGTTACAAAAAGACAGGCCTAGGCGTATATTACGGACACCTCTCTGCCCTGCAGCCTGCTCTATCCAGGAGCAGAGCCTGGGGAGTCTACTCCCCAGCACACAGAGATGGCTCTACGTGGGTGAAGTATAGGAGCTCCAGGGTTGCTGTGCAGCGCCGCACTGCGGGGTGTACCATGGTGTATTACAATACACCGATGAGCAGTTTGGATCCAGGATTCCCTTTGTGCACAGGCTCTGTACCGTTCCAGTTCCCCGATGGGCTCCTTCCCCCTACCCCCCACACCCTTCTCTGTAACAGCTTCACTGAGATATAATCCACATCCCACATGATTAGCCCACTGAGGTGCGTATGATGCAGGGGTTTGGGTAGGTTCACGGGTGCACATATACCCTGTGACTACTATAGTCCTTTCTTCTTTGAACCCTCACCTGTCAGGCAATAACCCCTCATTCTCACCAGTCCTCTGGGACCACCCTAGTCACTCTGTGTAGCTGCTTCCAGTGGTCCTCAGGTGACTTGACCCACGTGCCCATTTGCTGCAGCTGCCCTGAGCTCCTCTTCAGCCACTCAGCATCTCCTTGAGCCCAAACATGCAGCCCAGGGCTCATTCCTGGGGCCTGCCCACCATCTGCACTTATGCACTGGGGTCCTACTCCAGAGCTGTGGCTGCTGCACCACCTGATGCCACTGGCTCCCTCCCTCACTGATGTCATTGTTGTCATCAGCCCTGATCTCTGATGAGCAACCCCCGCCAACTTCCTGGCAGTGCCTTACAGACATCTGAAACCCACATCTCCAAAGTCGACATCCGGTCCCTCCTTTACCGGCTCTCCCACAGCCTTCCTCCTCTCAGCTATGGCCTCTCCATCCTCACCCTTGTTGATCACAGAAGCCTTGGAGGTGCGTGGGGCGCCCCTGTAATCCCGTGGGCTCTACCTGCAACACATCCCGACTAGCATCCCTCCGCTTCCCTCTGCCTGCCCTGCCCCAAGCCTGGTCCAGGCCCTTGCAGTAGCCAGAAGGACCCTGTGATGACTGAAGTACAATTCCACCCCTTCTGTGCCAAAGCGTCCCCATGGTCCGGCCTCACTTACAGTCAAAGCCAAGTCCTTACCATGGCCCACAGTGCCCTATACGTCTGCCTCCAGGAGCCCCCTGATTGCTTTAGTTTCCATCAAGCTTCCTTCTGCTCCCTGGGGGTCGCCTGCAGCAGGCGCCCCCAGCCCCTGGCATGGCATTTCCCCCCTGAATTGCTGGCACCTGACTGGCTCTCAGTGAACCCTGTGAGGGGAAGACCAGAGACAAGAGGAAAGTGAGGGCAGAGGACATGAGGAGATGGGAGAAACAGACCTCGTTTGCTCACACACTCACCTCTCAGTTTCCACCTCTTGCCTGAAAAGGGCCTTTCACTGTCCCTGCTTCACAGCTGAGCAAGCTGAGCCTCCTAAACCACCCAAAGGCATGCAGTCAGCAAGTACCAGAACCAGGGCTAGAACCTCTCTGTTCTCGGTTCTTCTAAACAAAACCTTAATGGACCAAAGACTTCTCTTTGAGACCTGAAGCTTAAACACAAGTTCAGTGAGTAGGGAGCTGGACATTAGCTGGAGGTCTGTCTGCAGCCACCCCGGGGCGCTGTATGTCCTGTTCTTTGATCCTTGGGCATACAGAAGGAGGAGGGATGGTTCTGAGACCCCAGGTCCCAGAGCCACCACTGCCAAGATCTCCCTCCACCCTCTGCTTCTAACAAGCCACGCCTCTGCCTCTTATGGTGCAGATTCTCAAAAGGGGGCTGGTCATCAGCCTGACAGCGGGCATATGGCTGTGGGTCCACCCTGGATCAATGAGCTACACACCAAGATGGCCACTGCTTCTCAGCAAGGGCCAGAGCTGGGAGGAGAAGGCAGGGACTTTGGATACAAACCACACACGTGGCATCTCCAGCCACATATGTTCCGCAGGAACTTTGCCAGGTCTTGCTTCCTCCTTGTGAAGGACATGGGGCACAGCTTATTACTCCCATCCTACAGACGAAGAAAATGAGGCCCAGAGAGGGGAAAGGGCTTTCCCGAGGCCATACAGCCAGTCAGTGGCAGAGCTGGGGATCAGAGCCTGGCCTGAGCCACCCTCTGTTTCTGTTCCCTCAGCCCCCAGCATGGGGCCTCCCAGGCCCTGCTGGGGCTCCACCAAGGCACACCACCTCACCTGCCTTTGGGGCTGGCAGCCTGGTTCTCCCCAATGCATTATTCACGCTCCCAAGAGCTGTCCAGCTCCAGTTACGCTGACCAAAGCCCTTGGCACCTGCCCTGTCTGCTCCCCCCTCCCTTTCCCAGGACATGGAGCGTACAAGACTCCCCTCCAAGACAACTTGGTGGGTTCCGAACATCCCACTGTGGCTCAGGGGATGCAGCTCCACTCTCACCCAGTGCAGATGTGCTGGGTGGCTTGGGGAAGGTGGCCCCCTCTCTGAGGCTCAGTGCCTTCCTCTGTGAAGTGGCAGTGACACAAGCACTCACTGGTGGGCTGAACCCGCTGAGGCACTGGGAGCTCTTTCCAGCAGGCCAGCACAGTGGTCCTTGTCACAGCTCCAAGGCTAAAATGGTCTCCCCCAGCCCAGGCCTCACCGGGCTTCCCCTTCTTCTGGTAAATGACACCCACGCACTTTCCACCACAGCTTGAGGGTGAAACCCAAGGCGGCCTCTTGAGCAGATGAATTATGGATCCGCCCTCTTGGAAACCTGGTCCTAGCCAGAAGTAGCTTAGCTGTCCCTCCCCAGGCCACCCAGGCCAGTCCCAGCTGCTCAGAACCAGAGGCCGCTTGTAGAGCCACAGGCAGGAGATCCAGCAGGATCCCTGGTCTCCAGGTCCCTAGGCTTGTGACACCAGCCCCTTCCCAGTGGGGAGCAGACAGCCACCATGGCGAAGGAGGAAGAGGATGAGAAGAAAGCGAAGAAAGGAAAGAAGGGGAAGAAGGCACAGGAGCCGGAGAAGCCCAAACGGAGCCTCAAGGGGACGTCGCGGCTGTTCATGGGCTTCCGTGACCGCACACCCAAGATCTCCAAGAAGGGCCAATTCCGGAGTGCATCAGCCTTCTTTTGGGGCCTCCACACCGGCCCACAGAAGACCAAACGCAAAAAGAAGGCACGCACTGTGCTCAAGTCGACGTCAAAGCTCATGACTCAGATGCGCATGGGCAAGAAGAAGCGCGCCATGAAGGGCAAAAAGCCGTCCTTCATGGTCATCCGCTTCCCGGGCCGCAGGGGCTACGGCCGCCTCCGGCCACGTGCCCAGTCACTCAGCAAGGCGTCCACAGCCATCAACTGGCTCACCAAGAAGTTCCTCATCAAGAAGGCTGAGGAGTCCGGCAGCGAGCGGGCCACAGTGGACGCCTGGCTCAACCGCTCGGGCTCTCACATAGGCTCCCGCAAGCTGCCCTTCCCATCGGGTGCAGAGATCCTGCGGCCTGGGGGCCGCCTGCGGAGGTTCCCCCGGAGTCACAGCATCTACGCATCTGGAGACCCCGTGGGCTTCCTGCCCTTTGAGGACGAGGCCCCGTTCCGGCACGCGGGCTCCCGCAAGTCACTGTATGGGCTGGAGGGCTTCCAAGACCTGGGCGAGTACTATGACTACCACCGCGAGGGTGATGACTACTATGACCAGCAGTCGTTCTACCAGTACGAGGAGGAGCAGGAGCCCCATCCAGCTGCCTACGGCCCTTACGGCCCTTACGGCCCTTACAACCCAGCCTGGCCGCCCTATGGAGACAACCCCCATGGGTACCCACTGGAGGACCCTTATGACTACTACCACCTGGACTATTACAGTGGCTCTTACTACCCCACATCTGCCTATGGCTACAGCTATGGCTATGACGATTATGAGCCCCCCTACGCTCCCCCACGGGGATATGTGTCTCCCTACAGCTACTACGATGGTTACGAGGGCGAGCCATACACCCATGGCTACTACCTAGACCCCTTTGCCCCTTACGACGGGCCATACCTGCCCTACGACCTCCCATACGGGGTACCTGCCTTTGATCCCTACAGCTTGCCCTACAGTGCTCCCTACGAAGACCTCTACCCTGAAGGCGTCTATGGTGGTGGGGCCCAGGCAATATACCCCCCAGAAGTGCCCTACCTTTACCCAGAGGAGTCGGCCTTCGCATACCCATGGGTGCCACCACCCATCCTGTCACCCCATAACCCTTACGCCCACCCCATGGGTGACATCGCGGAGCTGGAGGAACTGGAGGAACCTGAGGAGGCGTCGGCAGAACGGCAGGGCACCTCCTTCCGCCTGCCCAGCGCCACCTTCTTCGAGCAGCAAGGCATGGACAAGCCCGCCAGGTCCAAGCTCTCCCTCATCCGCAGGTTCCGCCTCTTCCCGCGGCCCCAGGTGAAGCTGTTTGGGAAGGAGAAGCTGGAGGTGCCCCTGCCCCCCTCCCTGGACATCCCTCTGCCCTTGGGGGATGAGGAGGAGGAGGAAGAGGAAGAGGTGCCCCCGGTGCACACGGGACCCTACGCCTACCCCTTCTGGGGCTTCCTCACGCCGCGCCAGCGCAACCTCCAGAGAGCCCTGTCAGCTTTCCGCGCGCACCGCGCCCACCGCGGCCTGGGCTTCAGCCCTGAGTTCGGCGAGCCCTCGCCTCGCCCGGCCACCTCGCTTGCACGCTTTCTCAAAAAGACGCTGTCGGAAAAGAAGCCCATCTCGGGGCTCAGGGGCAGCCAAAAGGCCCGGCGGGGAGCCCCCGCAGTTAGGGAGGCGGCCTACAAGCGCTTCGGCTACAAGCTGGCTGGCATGGACCCCGACCGGCCCAACACGCCCATAGTGCTGCGGAGGGCCCAGGCGCGGGCGCGCAACAACAATAACTCGCACGGCCTGCCTGCGCCCCCGCCCGCGCCCGCGCCGCCTGCCCACTGGAGCGCGCTGCTCTCCCCGCCCGCGCTGCGTCGGGCCCCCAGCCCCGGGCCTCAGCCCTCCAGCCCCTTCACCCCAGCTCTCTCGGGCCTGCCCCGGCCTGCTTCGCCTTATGGCTCGCTCCGCCGCCACCCACCACCCTGGGCCGCGCCGGCCCACGTGCCGCCACGTGGCTCGCTCCGCCGCCACCCACCACCCTGGGCTGCGCCGTCCCACGTGCCGCTCACACCGCAGGCCGGCTGGTGGGCCTTATTGGAGCCCCCTCCCGTGAGCTCTGAGGTGCCTCTCGACCTGCTGGCCTTCTCTGGACCCCGGCCCTCCTTCCGGGGCTCCCACCGGCGAGGGGCATCCTTCAGCTTCCCCAGGACCTCCCCACCAACATCTCGTAGGCACGCCTGGCCGCCCCTGCCTTCTCCCCAGCCCTCTCTGAGGAGTCTGCCGGGCCTAGGCTACCGATCCACCTTGGGCCCTGCATCCCCTCAGCCTTCCATGCGGGCTGGCCCCTTCCAGCCCACCTTCTCGCCCCTGCCCCGCCGTCCCAGATCACTGCGGGAGCCCCTGTCCCCATACCGTGTCTCTGGGCGGCCCAGTGGCCCACAGTCACCCTTGCCTTCTTCTCCACTGGGCCCCAGCCGGCACTACTCGCTCAACCTGTCCTCGCACCTCCCACACACGTGGCGCCGCCGCAGCGAGCCGCCCACCAGGGCCGTGAAACCCAGGATGCGCCAGTCCTTCCAGGGGCCTCTCAGTCCTAGGCCTTGGCCTGCACCAGTGGCTGTGGCTGCGGCTGCCCGGGAGCTCCGGGAAAGCCAGCAGGAATCAGAGGACTCGGAGGTGCCCTGGACAATGCCCCCACTGGTCCCCAGCTGGGATGTGGACATGCCTCCCATTCAGCGCCCATCCTCACCCTGGCCAGGACGTGCCTTTTCCAGGCCACCCCCAATACCGGAAAACCCCTTTCTCCATCAAGCTGGCCCTGTGCCGTCACCTGACCCCCAGCTGGAGAACCCAGCCTCTGACTTCACCACTGTCCTCCTGGGTAGACACCATGACCTGGGGCCTGGAGAGCTGGCCAAATCAGCCAGCCCCTGCCCTGGGAAGCCCCAAGAAGAGACCCCTGCTGGGGACCCACAGCCACCAGCAGAGCCCGAGCCCCTGACCCCAAAGTCCCCCAAGGATTCCCCCCTAGAGAAGAAGGTGTTAAGGCTCAGCCTCTCCCACCCTCTGGCCAAATGTGACCTAATGAGGGCTACATGGCCACCATGGCGCCGCTGGGGAACGCTGCCCACTGTGCCTGCCCCCTTGCAGCCCACTCGTGCCCTGGGGCCCCTGCCCAAGGCAGGTGAGCTGCGCCAGGCAGATCCTGGGCGTTTTGCCGTAGTCATGCCTCAAGTGCAAAAGCCGAGCTCTTTCCAGCAAGTTGGTCCTGATACCCCGCAGCCTTCTACCCAGCTGACTGAGGACCCAGAACCCAGCCCCAAGCCAAGAGCCTGGAGTCTGCTCTGGTCCTGCCTCTGGCTGCCAGCAAAGACCCACCGACCCTGGCCACAGGCACACGCCCGCCCCTCATCCTGCTGCCTGCACCCTGAAGCTGCCTGTCTGCCCCACGGGGGCCCCTGGGAAGAGGTTGGCCCCAAAAGCTGGTGGAACAAGGTATGAAGCACAGGTCAGAGGGAGGGCTTGGGGTTCTGTCCTGGGAAACAGGGCAGGAGATCGTCTCAGGACCATATTGAGCTGCTGCCTTTTGGGCCTCAGTCTTCCCATCTGTGACTTGGGTAGAACAGCCCCAGGCACAGGACAGTGGCACTGGAAACTCCTCCCAAGTCACTTTGAGGAAGGGGTCTCATCCTAGCCTGGGCTCTGAGCAGCCCTGTCCCAGTACAGTCTGTATGGCACATCTGTCCCCAGCTGCCCCTCAGAGATTCTGGCGGGGTACAAAACTGCAGCACTTGCCTATCCCTCCTGCCCCACCCCCAATGCATGTTCATACTTTCACTTCCTCCTGATCCTCTCTCCAGTTGGAGTCTTCTTCTCTGGGGTTCCTGCTTAAGGGCAGTTCCCTGGGCTGCAGGATTCTAGACTACCTGAGGTGAGGGGCTCAAGAACCAGGCTTCCAGCCTCTTCATTGCACAATGGGGAAACCGAAACCCAGAAGGTCACACGGTGGATCAGACTCTTCCCCAGTCTTGCCGCCTGTGGGGTGAGGGGCAGGCAGCTTTCTGAGGGGTGCCAAGCCCATGCCTGGCTGTCATGCTCCGTGGTGGAATGTGAGCCCCATACCGAGTGGCCTTCAGTGAAGGGGGAGTGGTCACCAGAGCCTCCCCGGAGATGCCTGGGGTGGGCGGGGCATGCAGGGGCAGCCGGCGGTTCTGAACCTATGCAGACCGTGCCCAGTGCAGCGGGCAGCCAGCTCGCCCGGCAATGGCGACAGGGGCAGCCTGGCTGCTGGGGGGGCCCTGGCCCCGGCGGCGGGTACCCAGAGCCGTGTGGGCCACAGCGTTGCGGGAGCGGGCTGCAGGGCGCCCTGGGGTGAGGGGCAAGGATGCCTGGGCCCTCCTCACCCTGGAATACGTGAGTGGCTGAATTATTCAGGGTTTGCGGCCACTGGCACACATGGGCAGCAGGCTGGTGGGCGGGAGGCCAGGGCCCCAGGGCAATGCTCCCTGTGGCCTACTTAGCACGCAGGGCTCCCTCTTGGTGTCCCCTTTCCTCCCCGGCTCAGGGAGGGGTGTAGGCTAGACCTGAAAGGCTGGACAGCCATGTGGGCCCAGGCATGCCTGTGTGCCTGGGCTGTGTGCTCAGGTATACCACAGCCACAAGGGGAGCCTGTGTGTGTGCACCAAGCTCTAAGCAGCTATGGCATTCATGGTGTCACGTGTGTACACACAGTCAGGCACAGAGGAGATCCTGCAGCCCAGAGGTGGCATCAGGACTTTTGTCTCAAGACCCGCCCAGGTGTGGGGACAGCCTGAGGTGTCCATGCACATGAAATTGTGTCAAATGGGCACTGAGAGCACATGTCTCCAGCCAGGCACCACAGGCCTTCCCGCATGTCAGTGGGCACCTTGCAAGCCCACAGGTGTGCACAGGAGTTGTCTGAGCCGCAAATGCCATTGTGTGCAGGTCTGTGCATGAGGGCCTCCATGCTTGCCCCGACCTAGGCACCAAGGCACAGCATGGAGTGGGACAGTTTTTGTCTTGGTCTTCCTGAAGGCCCCATGCACCAAGATACAAATGTTCAAGTTATCACATGAGCAAAGACTTGGGGTCCACCCTGGAAAAGGATGTAAGCATTCAGAGAGCCCCGGAGGCTGGGAGGGCTTCTGGCCAGGCAGTGTGCAGTGCTCACACCCAGGTTGGACACGGGAGAACATGGGAACGCATGAGCGGAGGGCGCTGCTGCCCCCGAGTAAGGTGCCACAGCTGCTTGCCTTTCGAGGCAGGGAGGCCCACAGGCCCCACCTGGCTGTGCTTCAGGCTCCCTCTTTCAAAACAAGAGCAGGTCCCAGTTGTATCCAAGCCAGGGGGCCCCACGTGGGCACCTCAGGCCGGTGACCGCAGACCCTCTCTCACAGATGCATTCCATCCGAAACCTGCCATCCACACGGATCCTTGGGCAGCAGCGGGAGGACGGTGTGGAGGACATGACACAGCTGGAGTGAGTGGGTGCATGGCAGGGTCAGGGAGGGGTCACCGGGGAGAGTACCCCTTCCTACCAAGGGTGCCCTTCACCTCCTGGAACATTTTCAGAGCCTCAGTTCCCTCATCTGTAACATGAGGGCCACAGAGTGCCACAGAGGCCAGATGTGTGCGCAGTTCAGCTCTGGAAGTCAGGTGGGCCTGAGTTCAACTCCCCGCCCCACCACTTACCAGCTGGAGGGCCTCGAGCACGTCAGTTTACAGCCATGCACCTCAGTTTCTCATCTATAAGATGTGGGTGGGATGGCTGTTGTTATGAGGGCGCTGGCATGCTGGAGGTACCCCCAATGCCAGGGCTGTGCTGGCCTCTATCATTCTCCAAGTATGGTGGCTCCTCCCTTATGCCTGCTAGCTCAGAGCACCCCCAACCCGGTGAGTGAGATAAGGGTGCTTGTTATCATGCCCATTGGGACAGATGAAGAAACTGAGGCCCAGAGAGGCTAAGTAACTTCCCAAGGCCTCACAGTTAGTGTCAGAGACAGGGCTTGAACTCAGGCCCTTCTCAGTCAAGGCCCTGCACTGAGGGGAAGTAGGCCTGGCCTGACTGCTCTTTTTCCTTCTGCCCTCCCAGAGACCTCCAGGAGACCTCCGTGCTGTCCAACCTCAAGACCAGATTTGAACAGAACCTCATTTATGTGAGTCCTGGGACCGCTCGGCCCTGGGCTCAGGGCTGCCTGGCAGCTGCCTCCCGGTCTCCTGGGTCCTCAGTGGGAAGCACTGATCTCTTCTGTGGGGCCCCAGACTTGCAGCCCCTGGTTTCCACTCTGAGGTTTCTACTTTTTGAGCATAACCTACTGGAGCCTGGATCTCTGAGACCCAAGGCCCTAAACAGCACCCTAGAGTGGCAGCTGCCGGGGCAGAGGCCTGGAGACAGAGGGCCAAACGGAGAAAGCTTCCAGAGCCCTTGAATCCATAGACATAGGTCCCAGGAGTGAGGCGGCCACGGGGAGGAAGGGAGCCACTGGCCGCAGAATGACAGACAGAGGCCCAGCACCACAGTGCAGGTGGCAGGGTCACCTGGAAGGGCTTTGGTCACCTCAAAATCCACTGCCCTCCAGACCCCTCCCCACTCCAGGAAGTGGAGGTTTGCCCTCACAATGAGGTAGGGGTTCCTGGGCCTGGCCCTGACTGTGAGTGAAGGAAGCAGGCAGCAGCTACCACCGCCCCCTTCACAGAATCATGGCCATGGGGCTTTCCTTCCTCCCAAATCGTCCCAGCTTCGGACGGGCACAGTGCTTGAAATCCTACTACCAGAGGAGATGACCCACTGAGCTGTTAGAGGCCCAAGGTTCGAGCACTGAGGCCAGGCAGCCGGACACCTGTCCCCAGGGAATCAGGGGTCCAGGCTGCCAGGGCAGGGGAGGGACACACAGGGTTGGGAGAAGTGATGCACTGAGGCCACCACTGTCTGCAAGGCAGACGTACATCGGCAGCATCCTGGTGTCAGTGAACCCATACCGGATGTTTGGAATCTACGGTCTGGAGCAGGTGCAGCAGTACAGCGGGCGAGCCCTGGGAGAGAACCCGCCGTGAGTATCTGCTGAGCAGTCCTGGGCTCTCCTGGGTCTCTGTCTAAGCTTGGCGTGTCCCTGGCTGCCCCTCAGCAATGGGTCAGGGCTGGTGGCAGCTGGCAGCCCACCTGCTCAGCCCGACAATATTTCCCCAAGCCTGGCCACAGCTCCTCCTGAGGTGGAGGCCACTGCGGCCCCAAGCAGGGAATGCTTCCCCAAGGGTGGAGGTGGAGCGGGATTGGCTGCTTGGCTGGACAAGATGCCCCCACCCCTGCACCTGCCCTCTGGGAGGTTTGGAAGCACCGAAGGCAGGGGTCTGCCACAGTGTTCCCTGTGGCCTGTCTCTCCAGGCATCTCTTTGCAATTGCGAACCTTGCCTTCGCCAAAATGCTCGATGCCAAACAGAACCAGTGCATAATCATCAGGTGAGCTACACAATTCTATCAGGGGAACAGCAGGAGAGGCTGAGGACCTTTGTGCACATGGAGGGGGATATAGGGAGGGTCCTCAGGCAACAGGTCTGCATCAGACAGACCTGGGGAAACCACGTGGCTTCTGGGGCCCACCAGCCTACCTCTTGCCTTGTGGCGGGAGTCAGGGAGCCACGAGAGGCAGTGGCCCAGTTGAAGGTGACTCTGCCCCTTTGCCTGGACAGTGGAGAGAGTGGCTCTGGAAAAACTGAGGCCACCAAGCTGATTCTGCGCTACCTGGCCACCATAAACCAAAAACGGGGCATCATGCAGCAGGTAAGTCTGTCTGTCTGCCCAGGGTTCTCAGCTGAACAGCCCCTGTGCTCCCCCAGAGCCCAGGCTTCTCGGCCCCACTTGGAGGTTGGGCGTTTGAGCCCAGGTTTGCACCGAGAGTGCTCTTGGGGCTTGGGCTCTCTCTGCTCTCCCAGGGAGCCTCTGTGGGGGACTCCTCCTGCCTGCATCCAGCAGCTCCAGGTTCTAGCCCTCCCAGGCCTGGCTAGAGTAGAGGCCACAGGGGCAAGGGGAGTCCCTCTACTCCCCTGCCTGGCCTCACCTTCCTGGCTATGGCTCCCAGCAGGTTGTGGAAGAAGCAGGAGAGGACTGAATGTGGGGGAGGCCTGGGGGGGTGGTTAGCAGACACTGGGATGCTGAGGAGGCCCAGCCAGAGTCTGCAGGATTGGAGGTCTGCCCCGAGTCCGAGACCTCTGAAATGGAGAATGGTAGAGGTTTCCCGAGGACCCACTGTGTGCCGGGCCTGAGCTAGGCTCCAGGGTGGCAGGCAGCAGAGACGGACTGTTCTAGCAGAGGAGACAGAAAAACAACACACAAGTGAATTACGTGCGTGTGAAAGGGTGGTGAGCTGTGGAGAAAAGAAGGGGGAGAAGGATATGTTGAGGGAAGCTCTGCTGAGAGGTGAGGGAGTGTCAAGGATACCTGGGGGATAGCACATAGGCAGAGGGGACCGCAAGCACACAGGCCCTAGGGTGCAAACAGGCCTGGCGTGCTCAGGGGACATCAGAGTGGCAGCATGGAGTTCAGGTGAGGGAGGGTGGTGGCTCAGGTCAAGGAAGTAGACCCCAGAGCAGTTCAGAGGCCAGCCAGCAACCTCCTGAAGGACCAGACAAGGTTGTAATAGAGAGGGAGGGTCCAAGGGCAACCCCAGGCATCGGGCCTGAGCCACCCGAAGCTCGGGGCTACTGCCAGCCAGCCAGCCACCTGGGTGAACTGGGCTGCAGAGAGAAGGCAGTGGTACCATTGAGGTGTCTGCTGGGCATCCACAAATAGGAGGTGGGTGGCTGTGGATGCACCCCAAGCCTGGAGCTCAGGGAAGGTAGGGCTGGAGACAAAGATCTGCCTGCTTAGAACCTGACTCTCAGACTCCCTACCCTGGCCCGTGAAGACTTGTAAGTGGCCACGGTGACCCAGACGATGGTAATCTCAGCAGGTGATCTTGGGGGCACCGGGCAGGGGCTACTCAGCCCTGGGGAACAGGTCAGCCCAGGCTCTTTGGTCAGGAGGACTACATTTTGGCAGGCCCCCTCTGATGCCAACCTTGGCCTGCTAGCCCCTCCCATCAGCCTGAGTCTCCTGGCAGCCAGCCAGGCCATCCCTGTCCCTCAGCCCCAGGCAGGGTTTTCAAAACCTCTGAGAATAGACTCCTGCAGGACCAGCTGAGCAGGCCAGCAAGCGTGGGCACAGAGCCCACCTGTGTGCAGGGCCTTCTTCAGCCGTGTCCCTCCACGGCCCCATTCACGGTGGGGGCTCTGAGGCCTGGGAGGGAGTCAGCTTGCCCAGTGCCCCAAAGTGAGGGGCTAGAGGGGCCGAGATGGGAAGTTCAGGGCCGAGGACTCTCTTGGCAGGGTCAGGGAGGGTGGCTGGCGCTGTAGGACATGGCGGGCTGGTGAGCTCCCATGCTGGGCGTACAGTGACCGTGAGTGTGTGCCTGCCAGTTAGGACAGCCGACGGCTTGTTTTCTAGCCCTGCTCATCCTGCTTGCGTAACCAGAGAGGCTGGATCTAGGGGCACTTTTAGGCTTGGCTGGGTCCAAGGTCTTAAACGATGTCTCTTGTCTCTCATGTACGGGCATGATCCTCATCCAGTCTCCCACTGGTCAGCAAGATGGTGCTACAGAACCAGAACCCACACCTCCCAAAATGCTGGAAACAGTCTCAGGGCTCTCTATCACTGGCTGGTTTTGGCCGTGTGTCCTCACAGGACCAAGGTTCCCCAGGGCGCAGAGTGGCTAGAGGCTCTGCACCCAAACCACAGGCACCACCCCACCTGGGGGCTGGGTTATTGGCCCCACAGGGCCAGGTGCTTACCCACCTGACTCACCTGTCCCAGCCCCTGGCCCCTGGCCATGTGCCACAGCCCTACAGTGGGCACTCCAAGACTAAGGGACAGTACGGACCACAGCCCAGGCAGACCCTGACCCACTGAGCAACCCCAGGCTGCCCCCGCTCCTCTCCGGACCTTAGCCGACCCCTCTGTACAATGGTCACAGGATTTCCTGGACTAGCCGCAACTGCGGGAGTGACCGGATGGAACTGGCACTTTCCCCAAGGTAACAGGTATTATTTCTGCAGGGACTGGGTTTCCCCTGCACCTCCCTTAAGAATTTATCCTGAGAAGATGAGTCAGCATGAGAACACCATATGCACAACTATGTACACAGTCGTCACGATGTTGTGTTTTCACTCACAGACATGTTACCTCACCTCTCCAAGTCTCAGACTCCTAATCTGTACACGGGTGATATTAGGGCCTACATTATAGGATCCCTAACTATTAGGCCCAAGGATCCAGTGCATGGTAGGTGCTTAATAAATGAGAGATGTGATTAGCTCTGCTCTCATTTCACCTGTTTAGCAGGTATCTGTTGAGGGCCTCCTATACACAAGTCCTGTGTAGATGCTGGGGCTCCGACGGTGTGCAAAAAGGCAGATTCCTGCCTGTGGAGGCTGACACGGTAGTGGGGGAGACAAGATACAAAGAAACGAGAGCATTTGCCAGAGGGCTACAGAGGGAGGGACTTCTGTTGCTCAGAGGCAGGTATGTGCCTGGCTGTCAAGGGAGCTGCCAGGAGGCTGTGGTGCTGGGCAGAGAGAGGCAGGTGGGGCCAAGCTATGTAGGGCCTTGGAGGGCCCTGTGAGGACTTGGCTTTGTGCCAGAGTTAGGCTGGAGGACGTGCCCTCTGTGAGTTTTCAGAGGGCCTCAGTAGGGACCCGAGGCAGGACCAGAAGCCTCCAGGCACCCCGGTTACCCATGGCTGGAAAGGGAGGGAAGGGATGACCTCCCAGACCCTCCTGTGAGGTAGGCCCAGCAGACCTCTGCATCTGGGGCCACAATGCAAGCCCCGAGCCCAGATGCCTGGGGGTCTCTGAGGTTCCTGGCTTCACTTTTACCTGGTGGCTCCCCTGACCCCACAGGGGACCAAAGGGGTCGGCCAGGCCCTCCGTAGTTGGAGGGCCTGGTGTTGTGTGGGGAGGAGTGGTCAGTCCCACAGGTGACCTTCTGTCCTTTTTCCTCTCTTCTCTCCTGCCTCCTGACTGCTCCTGAAGATAAAGGTATTTGGGGGGGGGGTATGCCCATGGCCCTGTGAGAGGCACGTGGGTTTGTACATGTGTACACACTCCATGTGGAGGTGGGGTTGGCAGCAGGTGGTGTCTAACCGCCTGTCCTGGCCGGTCCCTGCCCTGTGTGAGGCTGAGCCTGCGAGTGGGGTAGCTGGGGGCTGCATGTAGGGTAGGGCTGCATATGGTGGGGGGAGCCCACCTCCGATTGCCCCTCATGAAGGGGGTCCTTGGGGAGGTCTGTGTCTGGGAACAGTGGGGGTGGCCCTCGCCAGGCTCCTCACCCTGGGCCCCCAGAACAGTTTCTGCATCTTCTCCTGGGACCCAGATCCTGGAGGCCACGCCCCTCTTGGAGTCCTTCGGCAATGCCAAAACCGTCAGGAATGACAACTCCAGCCGCTTTGGGAAGTTTGTGGAGATCTTTCTGGAGGGGTGAGTGAGACAGTGGAGGGGCCCCAGAGACCCGGCTGTGTGTGCCACATCCTGGCATAGCCCTCAGTGCCCATACCAGCCCCATTGCCCTGCCCACCAACTCCCCAGGCTGGAGCTGACCCTGCCCCCTCAAACCCTCCACCCCAGGGGCGTGATCGCTGGTGCCATAACCTCCCAGTACCTGCTCGAGAAATCCAGGATTGTGTTCCAGGTGGGCTGGGCCCTCCACGGGCTTGTGTGTTGGGACAAGGGACGGGGTAGAAGGGGTGTGTGTAGTGACTCAGAGCCTGGCCCCTGGCCAGGCTGGGTGAAGGTTGAATTAATGAACAAATACGTGTGTAAGTGTGAGCTGTGACAAAATCCCCTCCCCACACCCTACAGCCACATTGGCTCTTCCCTGTCCCTGAGGCACACCAGGCATGGTCCTGCCTCAGGACCTTTGCACTAACTATCCTTTCTATCTGGAGCACTCTTCCCCCAGACACCTGTATGGCCAAACTCCTCACCTCCTCCAGGTCTTCCCTGAAATGTCACCTGCTCAGGGAAGCTGTCTTGTTGAAAAATGAACTCCCCTCCCCCTTCACTGCTTTATTTCTCCCCAGAGCACCTCTCACCACCTGACATATTTGAAGTTTTAGCCAGGGATTGGCTGAGTGTCTGCCTGGCTGGCTGGCCGGTGGGCTCCATGAGGCCAGGGGCATCTGTCTGCCTTGCTCCCTGCTGTATCCCAAGGGCCTAAAGCAGGGCCAGGCCCATGGTGGGGGCTCAGCCACCCTGGCCTAACAAACTGTCAGGGCACCTGTGTCTGCTCTATGACACACGTGTGCATAGGTGTGTGGAGCTGGTACACATGGAGAAGAGCCACCTTTTCTTAATTCTCCAAAAAAATGTTAAGCCCTACCCAGAGCACCCTCCCCACCACCTTACCAGGGCCTCTCCACCATCCTCTCCCTACCCACAACCAGAACCAGGCTGGGGCTCATTCCACACACAGGTGCCAGGTCTCACCTGCAGCCCCGTGTGTGTGTTTACATTTGTGGGCACACCTGGGCCTGTATGTGTCTGCGGGTCCCATAGGTGGGCAGCTCCCCTCTCTGCACCCACCCACCTACTCTGCAGGCCAAAAATGAGAGGAACTACCACATCTTCTACGAGCTGTTGGCTGGGCTGCCTGCCCAACTCCGGCAGGCTTTCAGCCTACAGGAGGCTGAGACCTACTACTACCTGAACCAGGTGAGGGCCAGAAGACATCTGAGGGTCCCTATGCCTGGTCCCCCCCTACCCCTTCACCCCAGTGGGCTGA
This sequence comes from Desmodus rotundus, assembly GCF_022682495.2. Taxonomy (NCBI): domain Eukaryota; kingdom Metazoa; phylum Chordata; class Mammalia; order Chiroptera; family Phyllostomidae; genus Desmodus; species Desmodus rotundus. Next base: position 62,399,519 of record NC_071395.1, read on the forward strand.
GAGAGCCGAGCCGTGGTGTCCAGATGGCCAGTGAAGACGATGGAAGTTTGGGAGGGCAAGTTGGGACTTGTGGCCTCCCGTCATGTGTGGACGGGTTCAGATCCAGGGTGGAGGCCTACCTGATTCTTCATTTTTCTGGACCCTGGAAAAGAACCAAGCAGCCTAGAGCTACTGTACTTCCCTCTAGGGCATCAGTTTCCTCATCTGTAAAATGAGGCAGCACTGGCCCACTTCCCAGGGATGTGGTGAGGATTAAAGGGAAGAAACGTACCCAAAGTTCTCTGCACAGGCTCTGTGCAGCACCTCCCCGCCCGTGGGAGTGGAATGAGTCGGAGTGACTGGCTTGGGCCTTGTTGCAGGTCAGGGCAGAGCAGGGGCCTTAAGGGTGGTCCATCCCACCCTGGCCCCTGACCCCTGGCCCCTGGCCCTGCCCCTGCCTAGGGCGGGAACTGTGAGATCTCAGGGAAGAGCGACTCGGACGACTTCCGCCGGCTACTGGCCGCCATGGAGGCACTGGGCTTCAGTGGGGAGGACCAGGACAGCATCTTCCGCATCCTGGCCTCCATCCTTCACCTGGGCAACGTCTACTTCGAGAAGTATGAGGTGAGAGAATGGCGCAGCCTGCTCTGTGGCCCTGACACCCTGGGGACACCGACGTCTTTTCAGTGGCCTAGGAAGCTTCTGTGTCTGCCTTTCAGGTTACACCACACACAAGTCGCTGGGTCTTTTCCTCCCACTTGGGGTTGCTCATGTTTTGCTTTTTGATGTATGAGGTCTCTTTACTTATATTAAGGAATTAGCCCTTAGTCTTTGATATGAATTGCAAATATGTTTTCTGGTGTATCATTTACATTTTGACTTTATTTACAGGTCTTTTGGTGTTTGGGTTTTTTTGTTGTTTGTTTTCGCCATGCAGCCTTTAAAAATTATTTTCAGGCATTTCATTAATTAATCTTATATAAATTTTAGACTACTTATTATTTTTCAAGAGACCTTTCTAAAATCCTAACAACTTTCTTCCATAATTTTTTCAAGAATCCAATTTCTTTTTTTCCAGGCAGTTACTCAATTATACCAATCCCCCTACTTGATTTCTGACGGTTCTGAGTGATGGTTGCTCCATGCTCTAATTGCAGTTCCGGTGTGCTTGTGCGAAGAGGCGAGCGGCGTCTGCCTGCGCCGCCATCCTGGCTGGCAGTCTAACCGCCTCCCTGAGAAATACACATTTGTCATGTACTAAATTCCTATGGATGTTTATGCCTAATTCCAGACTTTCTATGGTGCTTCATTAATCCATTTACATACCATGTGTCTATTATCTGGTCTAATTACTGTAACTTTGTAATATGTTTTCCCATCTCCTAGGTCCCCCTGCACTCCTATTTCAGAATTTTCCTGGCCCTTCTAGCTTACTTATATTTTTTTCTATGAACTTTAACGAACTATAGAAATGATCCCTGAAAGTATAGTCTTTTTTTTCTATGAACTTTAAAATCAGCTCATGTGGCGGACAACATCGTCCTGCTGGTATTTTACGTAGACAGACGCACAGGAGGTGGCCTCGGTGGTGAGCGCCCGGGAGATCCAGGCTGTGGCGGAGCTGCTGCAGGTCTCCCCTGAGGGCCTGCAGAAGGCCGTCACCTTCAAAGTGACCGTGAGTTTCTGGGCACCAGAGATTTTCTCAAAGCCTCCTGCCAGCGCCCACACAGAGCTGCTTTGTGCCCCATCCTGTGGGGGCTCTGTCTCCCCCTTCTCTTTCTTCCCTGTCCCACCCATATTCTGGGGAGGAGGGCCTCAGACCCCAAAGGCATTTGGTGCTCAATGTCCAGGTCTTTGCGGAGGCTTCTCCCTCTGCTAGGAATGTTCTTTCCTTTTTACCCCTACTCTTCCTTTAAGACCCCACACAGGTATCTCCACCTCCAGGAAGCTGTCCCTGACCCCAGGCTGGGTCAGTGCCTCCTCTTGCCTTCCACAGCCCCTGGCCCTTCTTCCCTTCCAAAGGCTGACCTCACTGGGTAGTGTTCGCTCATGCCTCGTCTTCTGCATTAGACTAGTAGCCCCCACCCCCACTGGCCTAGCCAGGCAGCAGATGGGACAAGGGTGCCCTATTCCACCTTGGCTGACTGTATACCTAAGACCAGTTACACCGGCTCCCTTCCCGCCGCCCCCCCCCCCCCGCCCCCAACAATCCTCTGGGAAATTCCTGGAGGTGGTGGCCAGCCTGCTGTCACTCAGGGGCCACATCCCTCACCAGGAGACAATACGAGAGAAGATTTTCACCCCCCTGACTGTGGAGAGTGCCGTGGATGCCAGGTAAAGCTGCACTCCTCCTGGCCTGAGCCTCTGATGCCTCGCCCCCCATGGTGCCCACCCACCCCAACACCCACCCCTCTGCCCCAGGGATGCCATCGCCAAGGTTTTGTATGCATTGCTGTTTGGATGGCTCATCAGCAGGGTCAACGCACTGGTGTCCCCACAGCAGGACATGCTGTCCATCGCCATCTTGGATATCTATGGCTTCGAGGTGGGGCTTCATGGGTGGGTGAGGGGCCAGGAACATAAGGCTCCATCTCCCCTCTCTGCCTACAGCACAGGCATCAGGGCCCCTCCCTTATTATTATCTCTCTCATCTGCTACCGTATCCTTCACTCACCCACAGGCCGTCCCTGAGGCCTCTGGGTGCCAGGCCCTGTGTTGGGCAGCAGGAGGGACCCCGGAAAGGACCAGACCTAGGCTCTGCCCTTGGGAAGGTTCCAGAAGGGCCTGGGTGGGCACGGGGGACAGACATTGACAAACACGTGGTCAGAGCCATAACAGAGTCAGCCTGGCACTGGGGGAGCCTAGAGAAAACCCTTAGCTGGGCAGGGGTCAGGGAAAGCTTCTTAGCAGAGGAGACGTCCCTGAGCTACTCTTTAGGAACCAGTAGTGGTGGAGGGAAGAGCGTGTGCGAATGCTGAGAGGTGGGGAGGGGCCTGGCGTCTGGGGGCTGGACATCATGTGTGGGTGACGATGTGCAGCTGCTGTGCTGAGTGCACGACGGGTGAGAGGCAAGGCAAGGGCATAGCAATACAAGGGACAGCTAGTATTCACAGGGCACCCGTTATGTGTTAAGTACTGTTTGCTCTGGGTTCTTTGCTCAGGGTTGTTCGTTAAATCACGTAATCCTCACAACCACCTTATAAAGTAGTGTGGTCATTATCCCTGTTTTACAGATGGGGAAACTGAGGTATGGAGGGCTTGTCTAAGGTCACATAGTTAGAAAGATTGCAACCCTGGCAGAAGGTTCCAGGGCCTGGGACCACCACCTAAGCTACCTCTCTCCAAGGCCTAGACTGCCAGGCTCGCACCTGCGAGTAGTGGGAGCCATAGAGGCTTCTGAGCAGCGGGTCTGCGGCCAGGGCTCCAGCTCTTGGAAGCTGTGGCGGTGGCAGGCAGGGTGGGCACTGAGCCTGAGCTGGGGGGTGGGGGAGGGCAGGGCCATGGGGGGGCGGACAGATGGGCCAAAGAGGGACCAGGCCCAGGCTCACCACCTGCCTGGCAGGACCTGAGCTTCAACAGCTTCGAGCAGCTGTGCATCAACTATGCAAATGAGAACCTTCAGTACCTTTTCAACAAGATCGTCTTCCAGGAGGAGCAGGTGTGCGGGGCCCCACGTGTGCTCCCATCCCGTCCCCACTGACAGTGGCCTCCTGGGTGCAGATGTGCTGGTCCTTTAAGGAGGAGTCCGTAGACTGAATGGAGGGAAAGCCACACATGTGAAGGCCTGTGTCCCAGAGGGGAAGGTGCTGGGGTGACGACCCCAGGGAAGAGCCCCCCTGGGGGTCCTTTCCACCCTCTGCAAGGCTGTCCCGGGTGAGGGGAAGAGAGGGGCCAAGAGATGGTTCACGTTACCCTGCTAGGAAGTGAGCCCCCTGTGCTAGGAGGTATGCAGGCAGAGGTGCCCCTGCCTGCCCCTTCAGATTGACTCAGCCTAGGAGGCAGGACTAGGAGGCTGAGCCCTGCTGCCTGCAGGAGGAGTACGTCCGTGAACAGATCAACTGGCGTGAGATTACCTTCGCTGACAATCAGCCCTGCATCAACCTCATCTCTCTGAAGCCTTACGGCATCCTGCGCATCCTTGATGACCAGTGTTGCTTTCCCCAGGTGAGCTGTGGGCCTGTGTGAGACTGCAGGTTGCTCATTAACTCCGAGCCTCGTGGTCTCATCAGGCCTGAGTCCTGCCTTTCTCTCTGCTCTGGCCTGAGATGGGGGCTGAGGACACCCAACCTGCCATTCACAACCTGAGGTGATTGAGGCTGGGTAGGGCCGCAGGTGACCAGACAAGGGGAGTCAGAAGGCTTCCTGGAGGAGGTGACCTTGGGATTGGGCTTCCATTTCTGACTGGAAAACACAAGGGTGGGACGAGTGTTCTGGGCAATGGGACTAGACAGTGCAGAGGCAGCTAGGAGCTAATCAGACACACTTGTCTTCAGGGGCCCACTTAGGCCTCCTCACCCAGGGCAGTGGGCAGCCAGGGGAGCTGTGACTTGGTCTTCCTCCCCAATATTCACTGGGATCAGTCAGAGCTGGACAATTGGCTGCTAGGCCAGGAGTGAGGTGCGCAGGCCCCTGCCCACCCACTGAACCCTGCCTGTCCCAGGCCACCGACCACACGTTCCTACAGAAGTGCCACTACCACCACGGCGCCAACCCGCTCTACTCCAAGCCCAAGATGCCACTGCCCGAGTTCACCATCAAGCACTACGCTGGCAAAGTCACCTACCAGGTGAGACCCGAGACCGCCCTCACAGCCTCTGGCACCACGGTTCCCTGCTGTTGGAGGCGCAGAAGCACAGCCTGGGTTCTGGACACGCCCACCTGGTTCCAGTCGTGGCCCTGCTGATCCTCAGCTGTGTGACCTTGGGCAAATCACTTTACCTCTCTGGGCCTCAGTTTCTTTGTCTGGGAATGGGGATGATAAACATGTAGTGTCCATGTCTTGGGTGTGAGGAGTCTAGGGCCAAGGCAGGTTTGATAAAGGGTAGCTGTTGTCACAGCGATGTCACTGGGGCCACTCTCATCGCTGGTATTGCAGGCACACTCCTGCCCTGGTGTATCTCAGGCCAGGGTTGAAAGCCTCTGTCCCCACCGGGGCCTCCTTTTCCTCATCTGCCTGACGGGCACAGGACAGTGTGCTCCACTGAGCGGGGGGCCAAGACCTGCACTGGTCTTATGAAGCAGGCTAGTGCCCCTCCCCTGGGAGTGGGGAGGACAATGGGGACAGGATGGGGTACCATAGCAGGGGAAGGGTCCATCCCCTTGTGGCACAGACAGGGAGACAGAGGCCTGGAGGTGCAGGGCCAGGGCCACCCAAGGGCTGCAGGGAGGAAGGAAAGAAGGCAGGAGTTGGCAGGCTGGTGAGAGCTGGGGTGGGCTAGCCCTCCACCCTGTCCCCCAGGCTATAGTCGGGGAGGGGATGTCCTAGCCCCAGCTGCCCTGCCATTTCCCCTTTCCAGGTGCACAAGTTCCTGGACAAGAACCACGACCAGGTGCGCCAGGATGTGCTGGACCTGTTCCTTCGGAGCCGGACACGAGTGAGCAAGCCTCCCTTCTCCCTGCGCTGGCCCTGCCCCAGAGCACCCAGCCCACATCCAGGTCACTGTCCCAATCCGAGAAATGGGGACATACCTTAGCCAGGCCCTGACCTCATCCCAACCCTGACCCCATCCCCCCACCCCTCCAGCCTTGCCTTTCTCTGTAGTTTCTCTCATCCCTGCCTACCCATAAAGGGCTATGCCCCTGGCTGGCCCCAGTGGATTGCCCCATCTCTCCCATCCTGGCCATGCCCACCCAGCTTGGGTCCACGCCCCCTTTCACTCCTTGAGTGGGTTCTGTCATCGGTATTCTCTGCCACCTCACCCTCCTCTGGGCCTCCATTTCCTCCTCTGTCAAATGGGCACCCTCCTGCTGAGGTCACTGCCCGCATTCTTGGCCCTGTGTGTAACAGGCCGCCTCAGGCCCAGGCACAGTCAGTGCCTGTGTGTTCCCCAGCCAGAAGGAGTCAGCCCAATCACAGGACAGGGTCGCAGGACAGGGTGTGAGTACCCTGACTCGAGTCATGTGCAAGCCAGGGGAACAGTGGCCTTGCAGAGAGGGCAGGGGTCCCTTGGGTTAGTTTTCTGGTCATTCTCGATGTGGAGACTTGACTCCTTTCGCTCTCTCACTTCCTTTCTCCCTCCCCCTTTCTCACATTTCTGTCTCTGGGCTCCTCCCTCTCTGTCTGGGAACCTTGACTATGCTGGCCCATGCCTACCCAGGTGGTGGCCCACCTCTTCTCCAGCCATGCCCCGCAGGCCGCCCCTCAACGCCTGGGCAAGAGTAGCTCTGTCACCCGGCTCTACAAGGCTCACACAGTGGCAGCTAAGTTCCAGCAGTCGCTCCTGGATCTGGTGGAAAAGATGGAGAGGTGAGCTGGGTGGGTGGGCAGGGCCTAGCTCCCCTAGGACCCTCAGGGATGAGCGCTTCCCTTCTCTGGGGCCTTACACTGCTTTCCTCCCACCCTTGCCCAGGTGTAACCCCTTGTTTGTGCGCTGCCTGAAGCCCAATCACAAGAAGGTATGTGATGGCTGAGGTCCCTGAGAGAATCTGATCCTCTTCCCCACGCTGTATGACCTTGGGCAAGTGGTTTTGCCTCTCTGGCCCTCCATCTGCCCAGCCCACCACGGGGAATATTTGCCTTTGACAGTGCCCTTTGCCCATGGTTGGTCCGTGTGCAGACCTCTATTCGGGCCTTCTCCGCAGGAGCCAGGCCTCTTTGAGACCGACGTGGTAATGGCACAGTTACGCTATTCGGGGGTGCTAGAGACTGTGCGGATTCGCAAGGAGGGCTTTCCAGTGCGGCTGCCTTTCCAGGTGTTCATCGACAGGTACCTCATTCGCAATGGTTCCTTCATTCCACAGAGCCCTCCTCCCTCCCCAGCCCGTCTGGGTCCCAGGAATGCACAGCCCAGGCAGCAAGGGCTTGCTACGTACAGCTGCTCGGGTTGTGCACTGCATGAGACCACCATAGGCTAGCTGTGGCGTGGCCCATGTTGTTACTGTGTTGCATTTTTTCATAGTCTGATTATGTGTTGATTCCAAAAAGAAGCAATTTTAATAGTTATTATGACACATTTCCAGCAGATGGCAGTAGGGTGCCTTAATCTACTGAAACCTGACATTGAGATGAAGAGTTTTGAGGACAGAATGCCATTTTCTGATTAGAAGACACTGAGTGAACCACGGCTGGGCCCCGGGCCTCTTGGAGACAGGGGATAGGGGTGGTGACTTTGTGATCTAGCGGGCAACTGGCGTAGTAGGCCCCATAGCCACGGCTGATTTGGGCCCCTGCAGGTACCGCTGTCTAGTACCCCTCGAGCACAAACTGCCCGCCAGTGGGGACATGTGCGTGTCGGTGCTGAGCCGCCTGTGCACAGTCATGCCAAATATGTACCGTGTTGGCATCAGCAAGGTGAGTCTCACCCCACACTCAGCCCTGGAGGCCCCAAGTTCCGGGGCTCCAAAAATGGAGCCCATAGAGTCAGAAATGCCCAAGCTAGAGATTACTGCCCGAGGGGCTGTCTAGTTGAGCTTGGCAAATGAAATGCTAATCCCACCACCAGACCTTTGCTCAGGCTGTTTCCAGTGCCTGACACACCGGCACCCTTTCTTCCATCTCTGCAAACCCAACCCACCCTCCACCTGGCTCCAGGAGGCTGTCCTGTCGGTTGTTTCCGTGGACTTATCCTGAGTCCAGCCACCTGGCCCTTCCCTGCCTCAGTACTTGCCTCCTACTCTCAGCTCTTCCTTAAGGAACACCTGCACCAGCTGTTGGAGAGCATGCGGGGGCACGTCCTGAATCTGGCAGCCCTCACCCTGCAGCGCTGCCTTCGAGGTTTCTTCATCAAACGGCGTTTCGGCTCCTTGCGCCAGAAGATCATCATGCTGCAAAGTCGAGCCCGAGGCTACCTGGCCAGGTGCAGCCCAGATAGGGCAAGACTCTCTGGGGCCCTACAGCTAGGCTTGGGGGAGGCTGTGCTTGAACTTAGGTAGTAAGGTCCCTGGTCCTGTGCAAGCTGAGAGTGGGAGCCTCTGCTGTCAGGATGACCAGATTCTCTGTGTCTCTGCTTTTGGATGTCCTTCCATCCCACCCCCTGGCCTTTGTGACTGATGGGTGGGAATCCATCCAGCCAGGAAGGGCCCTGCCCTGCACCTCTAGGACCCTGGGATTCCAACCTAATGGGAAGCACTGTCCCCAGCGGTTGAACCCAGGTTCTACCACTCAATTTGCTATATAGGGCCTTAGCCCAGTCCTTCCCCCTCGGAGCCCCGGTTTTCCTTAGTGCCTAAGGGTCCCAGAATGAAGTGTGGCACCCAGGCCAAGCTGGCACAAGCGTCTCTGCCTCTTGTTCACCCATGATCTGAACCCCTAAGCTCCCCCACCAAGACACTCCTTTCTTCCCTACCCCCAGGCAACGGTATCAGCAGATGAGAAAGAGTCTGGTGAAGTTCCAGTCCCTTGTGAGCACCTACATGAGCCACCGGCGCCTCCTCAAGGTGCAGGCCTCTCCCTCGCCCTTCTCCCAGGAGCCAGGCCTGTCCTGCCTGGGTCCAGGGAGGAGACACTTAGCTCCAGGAGGAGATTGGCTTGGGTTCGAATCCCTGCTCTGCCATCACTAGCAGTGTGACATCAGGCCCTCTCCAGCCTGCCTTCCCCTCTTCCCCTGAGGGTTGTGGAAAGGGCTGAATGAATATTGCACAGGAAGGGTTTGGCCTGGTGCTGGGGTCTCAGGGGGGTCTTCAGTAATTGGGTACGATTAGAATTTAGCAACTAGGCCAGTGCTGAATATGGTTTTCTTCTTACCTTGATGCCAGTCTTGGCCCATTGTCATATAAACCAACACCAGGAAGACAAACATAATCATTAGTGGCTCTTTTTGAAGGTTTTGTGGAGCACCAGGGCGTCTATCCCTCTCCCCAGTGTCACTCCCTCTGCCCCTTGCCTTAGTCTCTCTCTTGCTCTGTTGCTCTCTCTTCCCTCCCTGTTGCTCTGGCTATGCCTCTGCCTCCCTCCATTTGTGAGGTGGGCCAGTCACCTCCAGAAATCAGGCCAGCTGACCCCCTTGTTTCCCATGCTTGGCTGCCTTGTATGACCTGGTTGGCCTGCCTCCCAGTTTGTGGCCTGTCATGGCCTCTGCCCACCATTCCCTGCCTTGACCATCTGCTCTCCTGCAGCTAAGGGCAGAGCGGAGGCTCCGAGTGGAGCAGGTGCGGCTACGGGAGCAGGAGGTGGGTGCGGGGGTCCGGGTGGCAGCAAGGGACAGGAAGGGAGGACAGCAGGTTGGGGTTGTGGCAGGCCTGTCCTCTCACCGTAGGCTCTTCCTCCAGGAGCTGAGCAAGCGGGAGGTGGTAGCTGTGGGACACCTGGAGGTACCGGCAGAGCTGGCTGGGCTCTTGCAAGCAGTGGTGGGTATGTCAGTGCGGGACAGTGTGGTAGGAGTGGGCACAGGTGGGCGAGGGAACCAGGCATCTCATACCCTCCACTCTCCACAGGCCTCAGGCCAGCCCAGGTACCCCGGGTGGCCCCCGTGCGGACTCCACGGCTCCAGGCTGAGCCCCGTGTCACACTGCCCCTGGATATCAACAACTATCCCATGGCCAAGTTTGTCCGGTGCCACTTCAAGGTAAGGGCTGGCATAGGCCCAAGCAGCCCTGGCCAGTGGGCACAGGTCAATTGGAACTGATGCTGTCTTCAGCCTGGGAGAGGTTTCTGTCCATGCCCTGTGGGATCAGGTAGGAGCCCTCGTGAGGGACTGGGGGCTCCACAGGGGGCCCGGATAGCAGTGGAGGGCCCTCAGGGGCTCAGCACTTGGCTTTTTGCCAACCAGTGTGGAAATACATCAGAGATTTAACAGTCAGTGGAGCCACAGTTTGTCATCCCTGCTTTGATCCTCTGCCCTCCAGAAAGGGCCCAGACCAGGGCTCACACTGTCTCTGCCACTGACTTGCGGAGGGCCAGCGTCTGCCCCCCTCCAAGCCTCAGTCGCCCCATACACACACTGGGGACAGGAGCTCTCACCTTCTAGGCTGTTGTGTTCCCACCTGGCACAGAATAGTGGATCCAGATGTGCCTGGCAGTCCTGGCTCTGTCCCCACCATCTGCCCTGTGCCCTCAGGAGCCTGCCTTTGGGATGCTGACTGTGCCCCTGAGGACACCCCTCACTGAGCTGCCCGTAGAGCACCATGCAGAAGCCGTGAGCATCTTTAAGCTGGTACGGGTCTATCTGGACCACCTTTGAATTTGTAGCCCCTGCGTCTGAGGCCAGGCTGTGAGGCTCCTTGTCCTGCCCTCCTGGGCCATCCACACACCAAAGCCACCAGCCAAGACCTCTTCCTCGTCAGGGCGTTGGCCTCCCCCCTGGGCTGGGATCTGGGGACTTGGGGCATGCCTTCTCCCAGCCATCTTCCTGGCAGAAAGGCTGCCTCTCTGGACGTCCCCAGGGACACTGAGAGTAGACCCAGGTTCTCTCCTCAAGAGCTTTCTAGTCTGAAAGGGGAGGCAGAGCACATCTGACTAGTGACCACCAGCATGGACAGAGGGAGGCCCCCATCTAGCCCGGGGCAGGGTCAGAGAGCTTCCTGCAGGAGGGGTTTTGAGCTTTAGTCAAAGGAGGAGTCAGACTCTCCCTGCCAGGGCAGGTGGAGAAGGCACAGAGAGAAGACGAAATCCATGTGGTTAGAACAGAGAATCAGAGAGCAAAGGCAAGAGGGGTTGGGAGGCCTTGACTGACAAACCCAGAGCTCAGATTTCATCCCAAGGGCCTTATGGAGCCAAGGATCATGCTTCCACGGGAGGGATGTGGTCTGATATGTGGCCCCTGTGGGATCTAAATGCAGGAAGTGAGGGGCCTGCTGGAGGCCAGGGGTGCAGGGCCGGGCTGGGGCTGTGTGGGAGCTATAGAAGGTCATGAACAGGAATGACCGTGTATATGCATGTTGGATCTTGACTTTTTCCCGTGGCTGGGGTTAACTGCCTGGTCATTTGGTATAGGATATAACTGATATTGTAACATGGAGGACTTTTATATGGGCAGGGGATCAAGTGGGAAGGACAAGAGAGGGACGCATGTTGGGGGTAGGGACCTGGCAGGAATAACTTGCTGAGAGGCCCAGGAGTGTCTGTCTGTGGCCCAGATCCTGCGTTTCATGGGTGACCCCCACCTGCGCGGTGCCCAAGAGAACGTCTTCGGGAACTACGTTGTGCAGAAAGGTCTAGCAGCACCCGAGCTGCGGGATGAGATCCTTGCACAACTGGCCAACCAGGTGTGGCGCAACCCCAATGCCTACAATGCCGAACGGGGCTGGCTCTTGCTGGCCGCCTGCCTCAGCGGCTTTGCACCATCCTCGCGCCTTAACAAGTACCTGCTCAAGTGAGTAGAACTGGCGGGGCTGGGATGAGGACGGCAACCCTGGTACGAGGCCAGGCCAGGAGTGAGGTCTCTGTGCATGGAAGCTCAGGCACAGGGGCCAGTCAGGGGCTGCTCTCTGTCTGCGCTGGACTCACTCTGGAGGGTAGGAGTCGGGGGAGATTGGGTAAAGGACTTCTGGAACTCAGTGGGTGGGAAAGCCAGGCTGTGGGGAATTGGAACTGAGGCACTGACCTCTCACATCATAGGGATATTGTGGGGTGGTTAGAAGTATAGACTCTGACAGTCTGTGTTCAAGTTCCAGCTCCACCACATTAGAGCTGTGCCACCTTGGGCAAGTTACTTCACCTCTCTGAGCCTCAGTTTCCTCAGTCTGAAATGGGGATAATAAGAGGACCTACTCCATAGGCTGGGTGAGGATAGATGCGGGGTGCCTAGAGCGAACATGCGCATGTAGTGAGTGCCGTGTGAGGAAGCACCATAGGCATCCTGAGGAGGAGGAGGAGGAGGAGGAAGTCACCCTGCTGGGTGATAAGGGTGACTCACAAGGAAAAGAGCTCAAGCAGGCCCTGAGTGTGAAGTCTAGCTGTGACACTCACCTGCTGTGTGGCCTGGGGCATGTCACTGCTCCTCTCTGAACTGCTTTCCTTACCTACAATTAGGGATGGTAACAGGACCCACTTTACAGGGAGGCTGAGAGCTATAGCGCACAGAGACTTACCCAGGCGGGCCGCTCACTTGCCAGTCCTCTGAATCTATGGTCATAGGGTGGGGCCACCTCCCTGTCCAGGCTTCCTGTGGGCACAGCTCCAGGTCCCCTCTCGTAGCCACTGTGGTCCTGTGCCATGGCTGCCCCTGGCCGGCACCCCAGCTGTTGGGAGGGGGCAGGGGGCCAGGTGTGAGGAACGCTGCCACTGGCAGGGGTCAGGCTCATTGGTCCTGGGCCAGTTTGAACCCTCACAGCCTTCTCTTCCACAGGTGAGAGCTGGGCAGCAGGCTCAGAGAGGGCAGGTCCCTAGCCAGGGTTGCCTGGTGAAAGGGGGGGCAGAGTGCTCCAGAGCCCCATTTCCTGACCTCGTGGTGCTGCAGAGCCCACCCTGTCAGGGACATTTTGCTCCAACAAGCTCAGAGGCACCATGCTGGAACTGCGCTGGCCTATCCTTGGGCTTCTGTGCTGGTTTGAAATACTTCTGGGCAGCCCGGTACCCTTCTTTTTCAGCCTAGCCTTAGAACTCTGGGCTAGCCTGGAGCCTTTTTGGCCTCCCCTTAAAGCTCTGGCCTAGCCTGGGCCTCCCTTAAACTAGCCTGAGGTCCTTCTTCACCCTGCTCTAACTCCTGCCTATCAGGTTCGTGTCTGACCACGGGCGGAATGGCTTCCAGGCAGTGTGCCAGCAGCGCCTCATGCAGGCCATGGGCCGGGCCCAGCAGCAGGGCCCCAGGGCTGCCCGGACCTTCCCTCCCACCCAGCTTGAGTGGGTCGTGGCCCAGGAGAAGGCCAGTATGGCTTTGGATGTGGCCTGCTTCAATGGTGAGCAGCCTTGTCCTGCCCTCCCACCCCTCTCAGGGGCAACAGTTGCAGTCAGCAGGCCCTGGGGTCAGAATAAGCCACAGGCAGTTCTAGAGCTGGGCAGGGGCCTGCTGGGTGTGGGGGAACCTGAAATGAGGGAGAGAGTCCGGGGCAGAGAAGACATAGCCCCAGGACCCTGAGCAGGAGTGAGAGGCCTGGGCGCAGAAAGCTGGTGGGGAGCAGCAAACTGGGGCCACCTGCAGATTTCCCAGGCTGAGCCTAGCACCTGCCCTTGCCCCAGGTGACCAGTTTTCCTGCCCGGTACACTCCTGGAGCACGGGGGAAGAGGTGGCTGGAGACATTCTGAGGCACAGGTTGGCGCCTGGAGTACCCTGCCCAGCACACCCTGTGCACCTGGGAAGGAGAGAAGGAGGCCAGATCCCCCAAAGGGCCCCATGGGGTCCGCTCTGGTCATGCTTGGGGTCTGACTCATATCCCAGAGTCTCCCCAGGGGGTACCTCTTGACTTCATCCCTCATTGATGTCCCTTCATACACTGTCACCAGGGGTCTGACAGACGGCTGGCGGGGCTGGACAGTGGCCATGAAGAACGGGATCCAGTGGGCAGAGCTGGCAGGCCACGACTACGTGCTGGACCTGGTGTCAGATCTGGAGCTGCTCAGGGACTTCCCACGACAGAAGTCCTACTTCATTGTGGGTGCAGAAGGGCCTGTGGCCGGCAGGGGAGGACCAAGAGCGTAGGTGGCTACCTGGGCCCCTCATACAGATGGCTGCTCCCTATGCAAGACTGCCCTCTGGGTGGCTGGGAGAGGCTGAGTTCTGAACGTAAGCACCCAGGCCCTCAAGGAGGCGGGCCTACCAAAGGGCCCTGCCTTTGTAGCGAGTCATTCGATGCCAGAGTACAAAGGACAATAGGAGAGGGAGGTCTGGGAGGTCTGCGTGTCTCCCTGGGAGTCAGATGTTCAGTGTTCTCCTTCCCTGCAGGGTGTTTGGGAACAGCTGGGACTCAGATGAGGATGCACCCACAAGGCCCCAGGCACAGAGGCGCATGCCCAAACTGGCTGACTCCAGGGGGTGCTGCAACCACCAGGAGGACAGTACAAATGGGGAGACCGAGGCCCAGAGAGGGACAATGACCCACCAAGGTCAAGCAGCAGTGGCCACTGTCTCTGGTGGGGAGGGAACCTGGGGCCATGAGAGGTGATCAGCAGGAAGAAAGAACTTGACTTGTGTGTTTCCCCACTGCCAGACTTGGACAGCCTTGGAGACCACGCTGTATCCCACAAGGGACTGGACTGCTACCTGGACAGCCTCTTTGACCCCGTGCTGTCCTACGGGGACGCGGTAGGGATGGGGGCGTGTGCGGACCACAGGCACAGCATACACACACTGAGTCGTACACGCCTCCAGGGCGACAGCCTGGGCCATGGGGTGGTGTGTCTCATCTGGGTATCCGCTGGGGACCCAGCAAAGGATGAGGGTGTCCTCTTGGCTGGAGAGCTTCCTGGATAGAGGCCCAGGGCCTCCTGTGGGAGCTGGCCCCTCTGGGCACCCTTGCTCACTCTGAGAGCCCCAACGGCCAGCCCCTCCATGGTGTGACGTGCACCCTGAGCAGCGCACAGCCCCTCTTTGAGCCTCAGTTTACTCTTCTGTGAAAGGGGGGTGGCGAGTTGGGAGCTTGAAAGGTGTGGGAGGACAGAGTGGAATGCGCATGGGCTGAGGCTGGGCACACCTCGACGCTTGCCGGCTAGGAGGCCCCTGGAAGGGTGGGGGAGGCTGGTGTCAGGTGCCCGTTGCCTTGGAACCTTGGGAGGACAGAATTGAAGTGGTCATTCGAGCCATCCACTGCCCCCAGGATCTGGAGAAGCCAACAGCCATTGCCTACCGCATGAAAGGGGGAGGCCAGCCTGGTGGAGGTGGCAGTAGCAGCACTGAAGACACCCCCAAGAGACCCCCAGAGCCAAAGCCAAGTCAGTGCCTGCCCCAGGGTTGGTTCCAGGGTTGGGCAAGGCTGGGGCCCCCACTGGTTCTCCAGGCTCCTTCTCGTGCTAAAACGGAGGCAGCCATGGACATGGTGGAGGTGAGACACCGGGGCGGGGTGTGGTAGGAAATCCCTGTTTTCCTCATCTCCCATGCCTTGGGATTGCACCCTCTGACCGGCTGCCCCAGTCCCAGGCCTGGATGCCTCCACGTTGGCTCTGCAGCAAGCCTTCATCCGCAAACAGGCCGTGCTGCTGGTGAGTGTGCAAGGGCCCCGGCACTGGTGGGGGCTGCCCCGGAGCACGGGCCTGCCTGGTGGTCACCACCCCCTCCCCCCAGGCCAGGGAGATGACCCTGCAGGCCATGGCCCTCCAGCAGCAGCCCCTGGGGCCTGGCCCTAGGCCCCTTCCCCTAGAGGTGAGTCTGGCCTGCCCTCTGAGCGCTATAGGGTGTCATGGCGCCTCTCTGAGCAAGGACCCCTCAGCCCATCCTGGGCAGAGGTGGGGTTCCTGCGAGCAAGTTGGTGTTTCCCAGGCAGCTCACCTCACCCTGCTCTCTACAGAAACCTCTAGCACCAGAGGCATGGCCACAGTCCATTGGCACTGGGCCCCCAGCCAAGCCCATGCTCCTGCGCTCCACCCCAAAGCCCTTGGCCCCAGCCCCTCTGGCCAAGGCCCCAAAGCCCCCCACCAAGCCTGTGGCTGCCCCCATTCTAGCTCAGGACCGGGCTTCTCCAGAAACCAGTGAGTGTCCTTTTCCTGTTGGGGGATGGTGGGGCTTCCCAGCATGGGACTGGCAGGTGTGGCCTCATTCTGTCACCCCCGCCCACAGCTCTACCCAGCACAGAGCTGGTCCGGTACTCGACACTCAACTCGGAGCACTTCCCGCAGCCCACACAGCAGATCAAGAACATTGTCAGGCAGTGCCGACAGCCGACCCCAGGAGGCCAGCCCAAGGCCCTCAGGTCAGCCCTGCACCCCGGCCCCAGGCCCCCAACCCTGCAGCCCTGCAGCCCTGCAGCGGGGTTCTCTTCACCATGCCCGAGTGCCCAGCAATGGTCAGGGAGTGAGTCTATTTACGCAGATGGTCCCCATGGTCCCTTCTTGCAGAGGGAGGCCCAGACTGCTTTCTCTTTTGTGCTGTGTGACCTCAGGCCAATCTCTGATGTGAGAACTTCTCAGGGCTCCCATTCGTAACAATGGGGGTGTGGAGGAAGAGGGTACATATTATAGGAATTTGTGCCTGGGAAGAGGAGCTCAGTGTCCAACCCACCAGGAAGGATGGCGGGCGTGTGTTCGTGAAGAGGCCTGACCCCCATGAGGAAGCCCTGACGATCCTGAAGGAACAGATGAGCCACAAGGCGGCAGTGCCTGGCACCCAGGTGAGGGGCAGCAGCTGGCGGGGCCCAGGCAGGTTGGGAGGCAAAGGGGGTCTCCGGGGGAGCCTCGGGAACCCACTGCCCCTGCAGGCCCTGGCCCTGCCACCTCCCCTGAACACTGTCTTTGGGGTGCGGACAGGGGCCCAGAGAGGCCGTGGCCCTGGTGAAGCCAGTGAGCAGCACAGCAAGGCCACCCATGGGGCCCACTCCAGGTGAGGAGCCGGGAGAGAGGGAGGGAGGGAGGGACGAGAGGGTGGGTATCCAAGTGCGTGAGTCTGTGTGAGCACAGGTGAGTTGGTCTGCGTGTCAGTGGCATGTGTGCCCATGTCCTCAGCCACGCCTACTGTGTGGACATTTGTGCAATTATATCAGTGCCTAAATAACACTGATTCCAGGCCAGGCCCACGCTGGCCTCATGAAATCTTCACTAAGACCCTTAGACACAGCACCATCTGCATCTACAGATGGTGTAGTTGGGGAAACAGAGGCACAGACAGGTTCAGTGACTTGCCCAAGATCACACAGCTCAAAAATGTCAGACGAGGGCGCTAAATCCGGGCCGGCCTTCCAACTCCACAGCTGGGGCCTCAGCCTCCACACCTGCCTCACGGTGGCAACAGTGATCCTGAGAGAGAGAAACCAGCTCCCGCCCCAAGCCCCGGGCAGAAACAGCCCCCAGCCTCAGCCCCTCCGTGTTGTGCCTCAGCCTTCCTGGAGCACACCCACCCCACTCCTGCTCAGGGCCTCCGTGCGTGCTGTGCCCCTGCTAGAATGCTCTTTCCAAAAAGATTTTGGCACGCCTGGCTGCTTCTTATCATTTAGGTCTCAAATGTCACCTCTCCAGAGAGGTCTGCCAGGCCACCCGGACTGAAGGGCCCTCACAGATCAGCCCCTGGACTCTTTCCCAAATTACCCAGTTTTGTCCAGTCCCCTCTCATCCCCCGCCCCCTGTAGCTCCTAGCACTAAGAGCTTTGTCATTTTCGAATTGTCTGTTTCGCTCACACCTGCTAGGAGACTCTGAACTCAAGGTAGGTACCTCATCTATCCTGTTCACGGTGACAGTTCCAGCCCCAGTCCAGGCCGGCACACACTAGGTGCTCTATTTGTGTTGGGCTGTCTGAGTGTTCCTGCATGCATGTGATCCGGTGTGTCTGTGGCCAAGTGTGTAGGATGCCACACTACCTCTGCCCCTTCCCAAACACAACTTTGCCTAGAGTCCCCTCACCAGAGGGCCCTGCCCCTTCATGCCTCCCTGACTTGCTATGCTCCCCAGTGCTGCCTTCGAGGTCGCTGGAGCCTGCAGAGGACCCCGTGCAGACACAGCTACACCGCCTTCTCAACGCCAGCTTCTATGGCTACCAGGACACCCCCTGGCAGATCTTCCTGCGCAAAGAGGTGCCTGGAGCCATGGGAGGGGCTGAGTAGGGGCCACCTGGGTGGGAGAGCCTGGTTGGGGTGGAGCTGAGCTGGGTACCTGCAGCTGGTAGACAGCTGGGCTGTACCTAGGGGGCGGGGCCGGGGTGAAGCAAAGTGAGGGGCCTTCGAAAGGCCCTCACTGAAGCCGTCCCCACAGGTGTTTTACCCGAAGGACAGCTACAGCCACCCTGTGCAGCTAGATCTCCTGTTCCGGCAGGTGAGGTTCAATCTTCCCTTTCTGCTTCTGTGTACTCAGCAGGTCACATGGACGAGCTGCGTGCAAATTCTGCTCCTGCACTCTTGGAGTTGGGTCATTGGTCATGGTGTGGATGGGAAGCTATTCTACTGCATCCTCTACTCCCATGATTAGGGTCAACAAGCTCACAGTCCCATCTAACCAGGCTCAGTTTGTCCAAGCTAGACAGAGCCCAGAGGGCAAACCCGAGTCCTACTGTCTAGGTTAGGGAATGAAGGCCCGGAATGGGTGACGTGACTTGCAGAGTTAAGGAGGCAGGAGAGCATCCTTGCTGTGGTTTTCATTTACCCAGATGACCCCACAGCTGCACATGTGGGGCCCCCACTTGTCCTAGAACAGTCCAGCCTGGGCTCAGTCCAGATGGGGGTCCCTTGGGCCACCTGCATTACAGCTCATTCCCACAGATCCTGCATGACACGTTCTCCGAGGCCTGCCTGCGCATCTCTGAGGATGAGAGGCTCAAGATGAAGGCCCTGTTTGGTATCACAGTGGGGGACTGGGGGGGGAGGGGAGGGATGAACCTAGCCCCACTCACCTCCCAGATCCCCCCCTCCTTGCTCTGCTGCTGGTCTCTCCCATGGACAAGTGACAAGGTTTTATTTGTTTGTTTGTTTTAAGATTTTATTTATTTTCAGAGAGAGGGGAAGGGAGGGAGAAGGAGAAGGAGAGAAACATCAATGTGTGGTTGCCTCTCACACACCCCCTACTGGGGACCTGGCCTGAAATCCAGGCATGTGCCCTGACTAGGAACTGAACTTGCAACCTTTTGGTTTGTGGGGCGATGCCCAACCCACTGAGCCATACCAGCCAGGGCTAGGTGGCAAGTCTGATGTCATCTTTGCCTGACAGGCTGGGTGGCCTGGGACATCTCGTCTGTCTCTGGACATCAGTTTCCCAGTCTGGACTCTGAGCACACAATGGTCCCATGTGTTCTTGCTGAGTGTCAGCCTCCCTCTCTGCAACATGGGCCAGCAGGTTATAGGGGAAGGATTCTGACCCAACCTGGTGTCCCTTAGCCCAAAACCAGCTGGACACGCAGCGGCCCCTGGTGACAGAGAGCGTGAAGCGGGCTGTGGTCAACACTGCACGTGACAGCTGGGAAGTCTACTTCTCCCGCCTCTTCCCTGCCACGGTGCGAGCCACCTGCCAACCTCCCCATAGCAAGCCCAGTCCAGCCCAGGGGCTTTAAGAACAAGGCTAGAAGACCATTATGTCCCCTTGTCCCCACCCCAGGGTAGCGTGGGCACTGGCGTGCAGCTCCTAGCTGTGTCCCACACAGGCATCAAACTCCTGCAGATGGTCAGGGGCAGCCGGGAGGCCAGCGGGCAGCTGCGGGTCCTGCGCACGTACAGGTGACTGGCAGGAGGGTGAAAGGGGGCTAGCTGGACACCGGGGCAGGGACTGACTTCAGCCTTTTCTCACTGGCCCTTTCCATAGCCAGTTACCAAGTACCTACAGTGTGCCAGGCAGGCTCTGTGTCAGTCCCTTTAATCTGGTCGATTTTAGAGATGGGGAAACGGGCTCAGGGAGAGAAGGGGTTTGTCTTGGGTCACACAACCAGGAAGTAGATGAGCTCAGAGCCCACCCTGCCGGCTTGCCTGCAGACCACCCCCGCCCTCACACAGCTCACTGCAGGGGGACAACTGGGTGGTCAGCAGCCGTGTTCCGTTACAGCCAGAAAGGGAAGGGTGCTCCAGCATGAGACCATGAGGCTGTCCAAGTCCCAAGGCTGCTGCCTGCCAGCAGTGCCTTCGTCCTATACACCACGGGACAGGAGCAGAGGCTGGTTCACTTTGAAAGAGGGAGAGAATTTGGTCAATGAGTGAAAGACAGATTTGGGGTTTTTTTCCCCTCTTTTTCTTTTTAAGAGAGAGAGAGGAAGGGAAAGAGAAACGTCAGTTTCTTGGTCTACTTATTTATGTATTCACTGCTTGATTCTTGTCTGTGCCCTGACTGGAGACTGAACCTGCAGCCTTGAGGTATCAGGATGATGCTCCAACCGGACTGAGCCGCCCAGCCAGGGCCTGAAAGGATTTATATAGGCAAACCCTGGGAGACTGGGTCACAGGGCAGATAAATAAACAAATAGCAGAAGGTGGGGAGGGCCTGGGATGTTGTTGGTACGAAGGGCAGTAGGCAATGAGCTGGAGCCACAGAGTGATCAAGAAGAGGAGGCTGGGGAGTTCCTGGGGCCCCAGGGGTGCTGGTGTGGGGGTCTGAGGGTGGGCTGGGTTTCAGGAGTGGGACAGGGCAGGGCAGAGGAACTGGATGGGTGGAGTCCAGGGCGTCCCTCTGGTCACATGCTCCTGCCCTCATGCCACCATCTCACCCTCCAGCTTTGCAGACATCCTGTTTGTGACCATCCCCTCCCAGAACATGCTAGAGTTCAACTTAGCCAGTGAGAAGGTCATCCTCTTCTCAGCCCGAGCTCACCAGGTCAAGACCCTGGTGGACGACTTCATCCTGGAGCTGAAGAAGGTCAGGGTCTCCTACAGATGTTCCCCCCGCAGCAGCCAAGGGCTCTCCTGCCCCGGGTATATCTCAGTCACACCCATCTGGGGAGTGAGGGTGTGCATGTGTGCATGTGTCAGCAGTTGTGTCCGTAGACTTTTATAGACCTCCAGACCTGTGCTCAGGACACACCTTCTACCTGGGATGCCCTTTTGCCTTTGCCGGCTCCTTCCAAGCCCTTTGCTAGCGCTCTCAGAGCCTCCTCTGAGCTCCGCTGCAACTGTGCTCCTCACCCTCCTGCAGTGACCAGGCTGCCCCCACTGCTCACTGCAGTGGCTGTCCACCCTCCACTCTCCCTCCAGACAGGGCAGCCCCCTGGGCCAAGAACAGGTCATCTCTGCCTCAGCCCCAGCACCTGGCCTTAGTGGGGAAGCTTTGGGGGGCGGGGTCAGGCACATACAAGGGCTCTGACATGCATCAGACTCAGACCTCTAACCCTCTGCAAGGTCGTCCCTTCTACCTGGATTGCCCCGCCCTCCTTCACATAGAAAATGTTCTCTGATGGATTGGGGAGGAATGCCCATGGGGGCGGGGGAGTGCCCCTCCCTCTGCGGGGAGCAGGGCGGCACTGTAGTGCCTGGCCCTGCCCCGGCTGACCCAGGACTCGGACTATGTGGTTGCCGTGAGGAACTTCCTACCCGAGGACTCATCGCTGCTGGCCTTCTACAAGGGTGATATCATCCACCTGCAGCCCATGGAACCACCTCGAAGGGGTCGGTGTCTCGGGATGGGGTGGGTATGAGAGGAGGAGGCTGAGCAAGCGGCCTGCCTGGCAGTTGCTGACATGAGCCTGGGCCACAGGCTACAGTGCCGGCTGTGTTGTCCGCAAGAAGGTCGTGTACCTGGAGGAGCTGCAGCGTAGAGGCCCTGACTTCGGTAGGTGTCCCAGCCTCCTGTGCTCCAAAACCTGGAACCCCTCAATAGCACTTACTTTGCCTCATGCACTCACGCTGCAAAAGCAGGATGGGCGTTTCTCAGGCCCCAGAGGGGTCTGGCCTGGCCAGGTCTCCTAAGGTGACTCCTAGTGGCCAGCCAGCCAGCTATCTGCCTGCATATCTGGCTGAAGGATCTCTGTGGACATTAGTGTTTCCATGTTCATGCCAAGTGCTGCTGCACTTCCCACTGAGGGCATGCCTTCCCTTCCCGGAGCCTCCAGCCTCCTCGTCTATAAAGGGCCTCCCCATGGCGCTTTAGGGAATGGCCAGACTACTTGAGGATCCCTAAGTCCCAAGAAGAGACCCTCCTGTTTGCCTCAGACTCCTTCCCCTCTCCCTAGGCTGGAGGTTTGGGACCATCCACGGGCATGTGGGACACTTCCCTTCTGAGCTGGTGCAGCCTGTGGCTGCCCCAGACTTCCTGCAGCTGCCCGCGGAGCCCAGCCGAGGTCTTGCTGCTGCCGTGGCTGCCGCCGTGGCCTCCACGGCTGCTGCCTGGGAGGTGGGCCGCAGGAGAGAGGTGAGACCCATGGGGCCAGGCCACCTAGGTGGAGACAGCAAGGGGTCATCCTTACTGGAGGTGGATGGGAACAAGGTCTGCCTAAGGTGCTGGCCAGTCCTGGGATGGGGTGCATCTGATAGGGATGGTCAGGCATGTGGCCTGTGAGATGTGATCAGAGATGGTTGGGGGTGTGGCCAAAAGGGCTAGAGAAGAGTGGAGTCAGCAGAAAGGCTGTGACCAGACCCATGTGGCAGGATGGGGCCAGGTTAGTGGGACAAAGGTGGAGTGAGGTAAAGCTAAGTTGTAAGGGGCAAGGTCAGCCCAATCAGGTAGCTGGGGCTGCCAACCCTGGGCAAAGTTGGGTTGAGTGGTGGGGTGTGGCCAAGTGGGTCAGGGACTGGGGTCAGCTGGGCATGGTGGGCATGGCCTGGTGGAGAGGGCAAGGCAGGGGGAGGAGCAGCCTGAGATGTCTGAGCACCTTCAGCTGGGGCTGTGTTGAGGCGGCTTTGACTGGGGTGCAGAAGGTGGCCAGGTAGAGGATAGGCCCTCCTAGCCCCTGCCCTCCTGCAGGGTTCCCCCACCAGGTCTGGCTCAGTTGACCGTGGGGAGGATGGCCTGGCTCTCCCACCACACACAATGCTGGAGTTTGCCCAGAAGTATTTCCGAGACCCTCGGAGGAGGCCCCAGTGAGTGGTGACCCCACCCCCCTCATCCCCACCCTGAGGAGATCCTGTGGGCTTCTTGCAGCTGTCCCAGTGGGGAGGCCCCACTTCTGGTGAGGGGAAGAGAAGCCACCCAGGTGTGAGGTCTACCTGCAGCCTGGGATTCTGGGAGCATTCCTATCTGGTCAGCTGACATTGGGTCAGGAATATTCCCAGGTGGGAAAGGGAAAAGCATGTGGCCACAGGCTTGGAGGAGGCCAGTGTTCTGCACATCTACTTCCTGTTGCAGGGATGGCCTCAGGCTGAAATCCAAGGAGGGCTGGGAGTCCAGAACCTTGGAGGACATGCTTTGCTTCACCAAGGTGCCCGGCCCCAGGCCTCACTTTCCTCATCTGTAAAATGGTGGTGCAGGCCCCTGGGGCAAACAGCCTTGTCCCCAGAGCGGCCCCGCCCTCAGCACCCTGAGTGCCTGAGAGTGGCATATGTCCCCATTGTCACCTGGCTCCCTTTTCCTGAATTGGACCCTCCTGTCATGAGACAGGGCCTGGTGTGCAGCCCTCCTCCGTTCAGATGTGCCCCTCCCCCATCATGACACAGCTCCTCCCCTTGCAGACCCCTCTCCAGGAATCTCTCATCGAGTTCAGCGACAGCAGCCTCAACAAGATGGCCACGGACATGTTCCTAGGTGTGCGGGTGGGGCTGCGGCAGGGGCCCCAGGCAGGCGGGATCCACACTGTCTGACCCCCACTCATCAGCACTCCTCTGTGCCTCTCGTGCTCCTCCTCCCCCAACTCAGACACGGGGCTCCTTTAAGAGAATAGAAGCCCCCAGCTGCCCCTGGCCGCACAGCCACTCAGAGACGGGCCTAACCCTGGGGTCCCCTGAGGTGGGTGGGCGGCTGGGGGTCTGGTGGCCTGAGCGAGGTACTATTTTCTGCAGCTGTCATGCGGTTCATGGGGGACGCCCCACTGAAGGGCCAGAGTGAACTGGATGTGCTTTGCACCCTCCTGCAGGTCAGTCCAGCCCACTTTGCCAGAGGCTCTCTTTCCTGTTCTGTGGCCCAGTTTCCCCATGTGTCAGACAGAGTTGCAGGACCATGGGGTGGGCAGCTTCCTGAGTGGCCCAAAGCGGGGTGCATCCCACGGGTGGGGAGGGGCCTGGAGAAGGGATACCAGGCACATCTCCGAGTGCCCACAGTGTTCTTACGTGCCTGACATGTGGCACGTGAACTGGCCTGTCCTCCTACAGCTGTGCAGGGACCACGAGGTCATGCAGGATGAATGTTACTGCCAAGTGGTGAAGCAGATCACAAACAACACCAGCACCAAGCAGTGAGTGAGCTGGGCCTTTACCTCCGTCTTCTCCTCCTCCACTGTGTCCATGTCCAGGAGGGGCAGTTCAGCCACAACTTCCCAGGCCCGTCCCTTCCCAGACCTCCTCCCCAGTCCTCTTCTTCACTTGGTAGGCGAAGCACATGTGTTAGGAGTGGCTTGTCTTGGGCTGGTCCGAGACAAGCCACTCCTGCTCTTGGAGCTTCAGTTTTCTCTCTCTGCCAAATGGCAGTGATCGTGTGCACAGTCAGGTTCTTGCATTCGCGCGTGATCAATTAGAGTTGGTTTAAGCAGAAGAGGGTCCAGTAACTGGAAAGTCCAATATATGACTTTAGGCAAAGCTAGAGCCAGGTGTTGTGAGGAAGCAGGCTTCCTCTCTATCCTGGCCCTGTTTTCTTCTGTGTGGGTATCACTCCCGAGCAACATCTCCTGTAGATTGGGAAGACTCCCAGCTCAGCAATCCTGGGAAAGCAAGGTTGACCCAGTATTTGCAGCAAAAATTCCCAAATCCTCTCTTGTTGGCCTGACTTGGTCACACATGTGTCCGTCCCTAAACCAACCACAATGGTTGTGATTGGATGGACCTAGGTCACATTCCTGTCCCCAAACCAATCACCATAGCCAGACGGAAGCTAAACTCTAATTTGGCCAGACCTGCCCTGGCCAGTGTGGCTCAGCTGGTTGGGTGTTGTGCCACCAAGCAAAATATCACCAATTTGATTCCCAGTCAGGGCACATGCAAGGTTGTAGGCTCGGTCAGGGGCATGTGAGAGGCAACTGATCGATGTTTCTCTCCCTCTCTTCTTCTCCTCTCTCTAAAAATAAACAAACTACTGTATTTTGTCATATATATAATGTACACCTTTTTTGCCCAAATTTTTGAGGGAAAAAAGTAAGGATGCACATTATACATAGGTAGTACTGATTCTGTATCTATATAAATGTTTTTAATTTTAATTTTTGTAATTTTTTTAGATTTTATTTATTTTATTTTTTTAGAGAGAAGGGAAGGGAGGGAGAAAGAGTGAAAGAAACACCAATGTGTTGAATGGTTGCCTCTCACACGTCCCCAACTGGGGACCTGGCCCACAACCCAGGCATGTGCCCTGACTGGGAATCGAACTGGCAACCTTTGGTTCGCAGGCCAGCACTCAATCCACTCAGCCACACCAGCCAGGACTAATTCTTTTATTTATGTTCATATGTTAAAAGTATAACTCTAGAAAGCAATACGATATCCGTCTGCAAAATGATACCCTAGAATATAATCATTGGTTTTATATCTAAATATAAATAAATAATTAAAAAATTAAAAGATTTTTTCCTGGAAGTTTGGGCCAAAAATATGGGCGTGCATTATATACACCAAAATGCAGCAATTAATAATCATGTGGCCAGAACTGGCTCTCACGCCCGTCTCCACGCCACATGGACTTAGGGAGAGTGGGGGTTTTCTCTAAGGGAGCTGAGTGCTGTCCCCAGACAGGAGAGGCCCCACGGGTGAAACCTTCCTGCCAGGGCTGCGGTGAGGCGAACTGGGCTCATACGGGAGCAGCACATAGCAAGTGCCCAAAGTGTGTGACACTCTTGTTACCACTGGTCCCACCGTCCTGTCCCCATCCCTGCTTCCTCCTCCACTTGCTCTCTACCCACCTGGGAATTGTAGAGTCACTCAGCTGTGCCCCTGTCCCCCACCCTGACCCCAGGCCTTACCTGCCATTCCCTCTACGCAGCCCTGACAGGTTCCCTCTTGCCCTACTTCAAGGACCCTTTCCAGAGGACTGTCCAGAGAGATTCGACCAGGGAAGGTGTTTCTTTGTGCATGTCAGGGGCCACACCTCCTTCCTTCCCTGCCTCCCACCTTGGCTTCCCAAGCAGAACATACCTTCTGCATGGCTTCGGGACCACCAGCTTTGCTTTCACCAGGCAGCGAAGAACATCCTTATAACACGGGAGCTGCCTGAAAACCAGAGACCTCCATCCCCATCCCAGGAGACTCCTGACATGGCACTCTAGGGCTGTGGCCACCCGTGATGTGGTCCTATGTGTGTGTTCCCACAGGGACAGCTGCCAGCGAGGCTGGAGGCTGCTGTACATTGTGGCTGCCTACCATGGCTGCTCTGAGGTCCTCCAGCCACACCTCCTTCACTTCCTCCAAGATGTGAGCCAGACCCCAGGCCTGCCGTTCCAGGGTAAGGGGCCAACAGCAAGTGGGGACCCACCTACCCGGGCAGACAGCAGGAGGGTGCTTGGGCATTGCTCACTAAACATCTGCGGAGGGCCCACAGGGACTGACGTGATGGGCTGTCTGATCAGTGGGGGAGGGTGGCATGTCCCCAGAGGAGCTGTTGCTCTGGGCAGGGATTTCTTGGTGGGCTGAGTGGCACTCGGGAGCAAAGGCTGGGAGGTGGGCAAGCATGGCGTGAGGAAGGAGAGGAGAAGGCCAGGCCTGGAGTACCAGGGCGAGGCCCTGCTTCTCTGGTCTTTGAAGCCCACGAGGGCCCTAAGTGGGCCTAAGCAGGGATGGCCCGAAGCTAGTGGCAGGGTCTCAGAACTTGGTCTACCTCAGGAAAGCCAGGGCCCCTGCGGTCACCACAGCAGCCACAAAAGAGATGAGGGGCCTCTTTCTCTCTCTGCCTCTGAACCCTCCTCTTTGATTTGATTGACAAACACTCCCGGGTTCAGTCGTGAATGGGCCCAGCCCTAAGGAAGTGCCCTAAGAGCCACGAGGGCCACTGAGCAGGCCCTAGGAGTCTAGGTTTGGCCCTCCCCAGAGCAGGGCAAGAGCCCTGCCCACTCAGGGAACTGGAGGGCAGATGAAGGGGCCTGTGTACTGGGGCCCTGGGGGTGGGAGGGTGGTGTTCCAGCTGGCAGGGACAGAGACACATCACAGTCATGCAGTCTACTGGGGGCCAGCCCCCCAGTCAATAGCTCAAGGGGACAACTATTTGCAGGACTCACAGGTAGCCAAGGGAACTGTGGCCTAAACAGAAGGCCTGAACCGTATAGGATATGGGTTCAAATCCAGCACTTAGACTGCAGCCTTTGACCTTGGGCACATCTCTGCCCCTCTTGGAACTGTTTCCTCAACTATCAAATTGGACAGTAAAAGTTCATCCCACTGGTTGTGTAGAGAACCCCATGGGCTGGTGGCTGGTGGCCAGAGGGGCCCCTTTCCCTCACTTTCTACCCTGGCCAAGGCCTTGACTCTGTCTTTGTAGGAATCGCCAAGGCCTGTGAGCGGAACCTGCAGAAAACCTTGCGCTTCGGCGGCCGCCTGGAACTCCCCAGCAGCATGGAGCTTCGGGCCCTGCTGGTGAGTGTGCAATGGGATGGGGGTTGGGGTGAGCGTGAGACCCTGTCGTGTGTTCAAGTGTGTGCAGAGGGGCCTGTCCCATGCAGGTGCACAGGTGCTCCTGCCTGTGGCTGCCCCAAGCCTCTTGGCTTAGGGACTCCCATGGCAGAGGACCCAGATCCCTTGACCCAGATCCCTTGACCCAGCCTGTCCTGTCTCCTCACAGGCAGGCCGCAGCTCCAAGAGGCAACTCTTTTTCCTCCCTGGAGGCCTCGAACGCCATCTGAAAATCAAAACATGCACCGTAAGTAGGGGAACGGCTCCAGGAGGTGGCGGCTGGAGGGGCAGGGACACCCCAGTCTCCAGAGTGGGCCTCCAAGGGTACTGAGCCCCTCCCAGGCTCTCACACAGCCCTACAAGGCAGGACTTCTTTCTCAGGGGAGCAGACTGAGCCTTGGGGAGGTGGAGCTTCCAGCTCAGGGTCAGAGTGCAAATAAGGGACAAACCTGCTCCTTTCAGACTCCAAAAGCTGTCCTCCCTCCCTGCATGAGGTGAATTCTCAGAGACCTTAGAGGGTCCTTGCCCATGTACAGAGGCCCTGGGGAACTCTGCCCATGGTCCCCTGTCTGGGGAGGCTGGGGGACAGAGGTCAGCTCAGCTGGCACAGCCTCCCCGTCCCCCCACTCCAGGTGGCCCTGGATGTGGTGAAGGAGATTTGTACTGAGATGGCTCTGACACGCCCTGAGGCCTTTGATGAGTATGTCATCTTTCTTATCACCAACCGAGGTGAGTGGCCAGGAGGACTGAGCATGCTGCACTCATGCCCACCACATGGCCTGTGGGGTCTGGGCTAGGTGTCACTTACTGCCAGAAGCCCCCTGCCTCCCCCCCCCCCCCACGAGGATAGACCGCTTCTGGGCACTGAGCCCCCTAGCCCTCTGTCTGTCCCTCTCTGCTCTGTGTGTAAGTGTGCCTTGTCTCCCACACAGGGAGTTTGTGGAGGACAGGGCACTCTCTGACTCCTCCTTCTGCCCCTTGGGGTCTGCTGAGTGGGCCCTGCCTTCAAGGGGCTCCCATCCTAGGGTGCTTTCCCTTCACAGCCCTGACTCCTGGAACCCACAGACGCAAACATTTTTCCTTCCACTTGCGCCTTAATGTTGGCCAGAGAGCTGCTCCCTTGGTTTCACTGGGTCCTCTCACGTGGCCCAAAGCCCCTTCCATCTGCCGTTCATGGACTCTAGACCATGGTCTGGTTGGCTCCATCCACCCCCAACCAGTTCCCCCACTGCCGCCTCGTCCCTGAGCCACGTGTCTGTCCTCAGCCCCACTTGCCCCAAGTCCAGCCAAGACATGACAGGAGGAGAAGGCTGTGACAAAACAATCCTAATAACTGCCATTTACGGAGCAGACACTACATCCCAAGCACAGTTCAAAGTGTTTAATTCTATCATCTCCTTTAATCCTCACAACAACCCTACGCAATAGAGACTATTGTCATCCCCATTGATAGATGGGGAAACGGAGACCTATGGAGGGCATAGCGCTTTCCTAGTGCTGCTGTAACAAACCACCACATACCTGGGGGCTTAAAACAACACTCACTTATCATCATTCAGTTCTGGAGGCCAGAAGTCCTGAAATCCGTGTCATTGGGGTTGGTCCCTTTGGGCGGCTCCAGGGGAGAAACTGGCCTCTTGCCTTTTCCAGCTTGTAGAGGCCGCCCCCATTCCCCGGCCATGGCTCTTCCTCCATCTTCATCATCTGTCTCTCTCCCCTCACTCTCTCTCTTTTTTACAAGGTCCCCTGAGATTCCATTGGGCCTAGGATAACCCAAGACCCTTAACTTAGTCACTTTAGCAAGTCCCTTTTGCCATGAGGGTGACGTGTTGACAGGTTCTGGGGGTGAGCACATGGATGTCTTCATGGAAGGGCCATTCATCAGCCTGCCGTGAAGGTTAAGGGACTTACCTGAGATCACAAAGTTGGGATAGAAACCCAGGCAATCTGGCTCAAGACTCCCCCGCCCTGCTTTGGTGAAATTTTACTGAAGGTGCAGGATCAGGAGCAGAAATGTCAGTGCAGAAAATGAAAACTTCAGCCTCCCCTGCAGGTTCAGACCCACTCAGTGCTAGACCCCAGTCCTCCCCGCCCCTGCCCACTCGGGAGTCCAGCAGGGGTCTCTCCTGAAGGACTTCTGCCAAAAAGCACCCACTGGGCCTCACATCTGAGGCCTGCTGCACGTCTCCTTGTCCCTAACCACTGCTGAAAACAAACTGTGCTTTCTCTGAGCGTAACCCAAAACACTTGCCTACATCTTGGGGGCTGGAGCTTGGAATGGGAGGTATTCACATCTGCGGTCATCAACAGTGCCCAAAACCAGGGCACCCTGTTCCATAACATGCTCTCCTGGCCTGAGGACACCATGTCCCGAAGCAGGGAGAGGGCTTATCTGTGGTGATGCTTAGGCAGGTTGGGGTGTGTACACACACTCTGCACAGGCACACGAGGCCACACGCATGCCACTACCCAGCTGCCTCTGGCTCTCCACAGGCCAGCATGTGTGCCCACTCAGCCGCTGCACTTACATCCTGGATGTGGCCTCAGAGATGGAGCAGCAGGACGGCAGCTACATGCTCTGGTTCCGGCGTGTGCTCTGGGATCGGCCACTCAAGTTTGAGAACGAGCTATTCGTGACCATGCACTATAACCAGGTCAGCAGGCGTGGGCCGCTCTGACACTCGGCCCCTTCCAGCCTCCCCCCAGGACTGTGAGGTGAAGCTGGACAGCCTGGCATTTGAGGCCTTCATGTTGCAGGTGGTCCCTGCCGACATTTCTAGCGCTGGTACCCCTGCTCCCCTGCACGGTCTCCTTTAGGGGCAACCAAATGATGTGACCCCCACCACTTATTTCTCAGACCTGTGCAGGTGCTGTCGCTCTGCCTGGCCTGCCTGGCCTACATCTCGGCCTGTCTAAGCCCTCCCCAGCAAGGCTGCCTCAACTGCACCTCTCCCAGGTGGCTCTCTGACTTCCCCTTTCTCCTGACTTTCTCCTCCTCAGAGCACATGGCCTGGCCCTCTCTCAAAGGCCTGGACAGGCCTTGGCTGACACTGTTATTTTTGTCTTTGCATTATTCCCCTTTTACACCTGGGCCTCTAAGTCAGGATCCTGGGGTTCACAGAGTCTGTTTCTTCCCTCCTATGCTAACATTTGTGGAAGTGCTTGGACAGACAGTGAATTTTTTTTGTGGAACTGTTGTTGCCAAGCTTCTCCGGTTCCAAGCCAATATGGTCACTTGGCTTTTGTGGCCACGTGGTGTCGCTGTTGCCAACTATCCCACAAGCAGTCCACTGCAGTGCTTATGTAGGTGTGGCCTATTAGGCCAGCAGCATCCCTTGGAAACTTGTTAAAATGCTAATCCTCAAGCCTTGCCCCAGATCTAGTGAACGAAGGTCTGGGGGTGCAGCCCATGACTCTGTTTTAGTGACTCAAGCAGGTTCAGTTTTCAGTAACACCAGCCCAGCAGACACCCACACACTGTGGTGTAGGTGCCCACGTCCCCCAGCCGCTGCGGTGACTCCCCCAGCCCCTGTGACCAATGCCCCAGTTCATGCCTGCCTGCAGTCCCTCATGGAGTGCACCCCCGCAGGTGCTGCCCGACTACCTGAAGGGCCTCTTCAGCAGCGCACCGGCCTGCCGGCCCAGCGAACAACAGCTGCAGCAAGCGTCCAAGCTGGCTTCACTGCAGCACCGGGCCAAGGACCACGCCTACCTGCCCAGTGTGTGAGCACCTGCCCACTTGTCAGCCCCCACCCCCGAGTTCCTCAGAGCTGGCCTACCAGGCCCAGGGTGCCCTGCCCCCGCTAGCCCTAGCAGGCTGTCTGGGGAGGGGCTGACCTGGCCCTGGGGCTGACATCTTTCAGCTCACCCTGTGAGCTAGGACCCCTCCTCCTCCCACAACAGGCTGCTCCCAGCTGGTATTAGCGGCTCAGAGCAAATGTAATGTAAAAAGGCTTTCAGGACACAGCCATGCAGAAATAATTGGCCACAGAAACATTCACCACGGTGTTGTGTCCAACAATAAATAGGATGTTCCTCAAGCACTGTGAGTCCTGAGTGCTAGACAGCCTGTCACCTGATGTCCTCAAAGAGGTGACAAATCAGTCCTTCTTAGACTTGGTCTCAGGACCTTTTACTCTCTAACAATAGGACCCCTTAGAGCTTTTGTTTATGTGGGTTGTATCTATTGATATATTTACCATGTTCAAAATTAAAAGTGAGAAACAATTTAAAATATTGATTAATTAATTTAAAACTAAGGATAATATATTACATGTTAATATATATAACATAATTATAATAATATATAAGGAATAAGTATAATACAAATAATATAAACTAACATTACATGTTAATATAAAAAACTTACGAACAAAAACTGTATTTTCAAAAAAAATTTAGTGAGAAGACTGGAACTGTTTTACATTATGTAAATGTCTTTATCATCTGGCTCACCAGCAGACAGCTGTGTTCTCACACCTGCTTCTGCAGTCTGCAGTCAGCTGGCTGTGGTCTTAAGTCATGCAGCCCCAGGCCAGCTCCACTGTGCACTTGTGAGAGAGCAAGAGGGGGGAAGCAAATAACATCTTAGTGTCCTTATGAAAGTGTCTTTGACCTCCCAGGCCCTCGGCCACACCTGGAAAGCCCCTGGTGTGAATAATAGTAAGATAATGTAGGTGCAGCGTGCGTCTTAGTGCTCATGATGCAGTAAGGGCTCAGTTTGTGAGACTCTTTTATGTTATAGTTTTCAGTGAAAAGCACAGGAAGCACATAAAAGTATAATCTCAGTCCTGGGTAAAAATAATCGTTGAGTTCTTACTTTTTGCAAGGCACCCTCTGTATGCATTTTCTCAGCTAATCTTCCCAATTGCACTTTATTTTCCCCTTATACAGATAAGGCAACTGAGGCCCAGAAAGGTCACATGGCTTACCGAAGCTTACCCAGCTAATAGGTGCGGGGAGGACCAGGATGCAAACGTGGGGAGGCTGGGTCCAGATGCCAGGCTCTTACCCCAGCAGTGCAAAGAAGGAAAGATGTGCCGGGGTGGGGGAGGTATCTCTTGGGGGAGGGGGTGCCCCTGATTTTCTGACAGCCCTTTCCCACTACGTAGCCCAGGGTAACTGGGACTGGCTGGGACTGCTGTTGGTATTTTCCGGATGTCCCAATGCAAAGGAGCTGCCCTGAGGGAGCCAGCATGTCAGAAGGGACTGGAGTGGGGATGGGGGGCTGATGGCCCTGCAAGGAGGGGCTCCAGCATTCTTCTACCCCATACTCTGACCAGTGCTGGCGGTGGCTTTGCCCACCCTGGTGTTTCCACTCCTGCCACTCCACCCTGTGCTTCTCACCCCTCCAGCCTGGGCTTCTCCTTGTGAGTAGGCACTAAAAAGGAAGAACCTACCTTGGATTCAAGTCTCAACCCCCTGACTCAGACTTACTTGGTTACTGTGACCTTGGACTAGTCAGTGAACTTCTCAGAGCCTCAGTTCCCTCATCTTCAAGCAGGAAGCCTAGTGGTTCTGGCCAGCAGTTATTGAGCACCTGCTGTGTGCCAGGGTACCGTGTGAGCACTTTATACCCATCCTCAACCCACCTGCACTCCCCAGCGGTTAGCCTTCCAGGGAGGTGCAAGGATCAAATCTGTTTTGCACACTGCCTGAAGTAAGGACTGAATGAGACTGTGTGTGCAGAGCACGTGTGGTGGCAGGTGCTCAGGACCGCTTTGCCTTCCACATCCAGACGGGAGGTCCAGGAGTACATCCCAGCCCAGCTCTACCACGCCATGGCTGGCTCAGCCTGGCTTAGCTTGGTCAGCCAGCACCGGCAGCAGACGCAAGCGCTCAGCCCCCACCAGGCCCGTGCCCAGTTTCTGGGTAAGAGTCCAGGGCTGGGAGAGGTGCCCCTGGGGGGCTCTTTGCTGAGGAGGGGGCCTTGGAGGGTGGAGATGGAGGCACCATTTTCAGTGTTAGTTAAGCTGGACTATCTGAAAAGAACACCTTTCTCACCAAGTCACTGCCCAGACTCTGGGCGGGGCCTTGGCAGAGAGGGCTGGCAGCCAGGGAGAAGAACTGCAAGTATGGGAGAGGGAAGTGGAAGGTGCGGAGGCCGAGGTGAGAGGCTTGAGGGACAGAGGACTGCAGCTAGTCGCAGCAGGGAAGATGAGGGCTGCAGGAGGACATGCGGTTGAGGGCCCTGGCTGTCACTGATGAGCCTCTCACTCTGAGTGTGCCTCTCCCACCCCAGGACTCCTCAGTGCCTCACCCATGTTTGGCTCCTCCTTCTTCTTCGTCCAGAGCTGCAGCAACCTTGCTGTGCCAGCCCCCAGCATCCTTGCCGTCAACCAGAACGGCCTCAACTTCCTCAGCATCGAGACCCACGTGAGTGGCCTCAGCCTGCTTGGCGCTCACCCCCTGTTCTCTGAGCCCCAACCCTCAGAGGGGCTGAGATCTCCAGTGGTGATCCCAGTGGGTGGAAGCCCATCCACTTACACCTGATGACCTTGGGCATGTCTTGATGCTACTCTGAGCCTCATTTCCTCTTCTGGAATTTGGGGATTATAGAACCCACCTGATGAGGCTGTTGTGAAGGTAAAACACATGCTAAACACTCAACTAGTGTCTTAATCACCTGGGGCAGCCATAACAAAGTGCCGCAGACTGGGGCCTTCAGCAACAGAGATCAGTTGTAATTGTCTCACAGTTCTGGAGGCTGGAAGTACAAGATCCAGTGCCGGCAGGGCTGGTTTCCTCTGATGCTCCTCTCCTTGGCTTGTACGAGCCATCTTCTCCGTGTGCTCCCAGGACCTGCTCTCTCTCTCTGTGCACATTCCTGGTGTCTTTGTTTTGTTCACATTTCCTCTTCTCATAAGGACACAAGTCAGATTGCATTAGGGCCCACTCAAATGGCCTCATCTTAACAGAATCTCCTCTTTAGAGGCCCTGTCTCCAAACACAGTCACATTCTTGAGGTGTGGGGGTTTAGGGCTTCAACATATGGGTATGGGGCAACACAAGTCCATAACAAATATGACCTGTTGCCCACCTTTAAGTTCTTCCAGAAGTGGGCCTGGACATGAGGACAGGGCAAATACTCTACTCAGAGGGGATTCTGGAAAGCCCTGGGGTGAGGAAGGGAAATCAGGAGGGAATCTCGCACACCCTGGGCAGGGCATGCTAGCAAGCAAGTTGCCGCTGTGGCACTAGTCCAGCTGCTGCCTGGGGAGACGGCATGGAACACACTCCACAGAGGACGCACTCTGGCCTGGCGTCTAGCCGCTATGTCCCCATTTGTCTCTAATCCAGGGATTAACTCTCAAAGCTCTGGCTTTCCCTGCATGTGCTCTGAGTTTGCTCCTGGAGCTAAAACGCAAGCCCCAAAGGGGCGCAGGTGTTAAGAAGCAGCTTTGGTGTAAAGGTCAGGGCACTACCAACACCTACAGCGCCCCTGCATCGCCAGCATTTAGAGGAGTGCCTGGCATGTGATAGATGTGTGCACAAGTGTGAGCCGAATCAGTTTTACAGGTGAGATCCAGAGAGGTAAAATGATGACTTGCTCCAGGTCACTGGGGAGCTGGTACTCGCACGGGGCTGTCCTGCCTCCTATTGATCTGGTCTGCAGGGGAGGGATCAGGGTGGGTGAGACTGTCCTGCACATAAGTGTGTCTGCCCCTCCCCCCAGGAGCTGATGGTGAAGTTCCCCCTGAAGGAGATCCAGTCCACATGGACCCAACGGCCCACAGCGAGCTCCAGCTACCCCTATGTGGAGATCGTGCTGGGGGATG
Organism: Desmodus rotundus; assembly: GCF_022682495.2. Taxonomy (NCBI): domain Eukaryota; kingdom Metazoa; phylum Chordata; class Mammalia; order Chiroptera; family Phyllostomidae; genus Desmodus; species Desmodus rotundus. The sequence continues at coordinate 62,434,592 of NC_071395.1, forward strand.
TGGCCGCCCAGTGCACCATGCAGCTGCAGTTGGAGCAGGTGGGCCCTGCCTCAGCACCCAGGCCTTGTCACCCAGCCCCTTGCTCCCTTATTTCACTCACTAGGCTCTTTTTTGGGTCTGGCTCCAAGATAGGTCAGCTCCTGGCTGGGCCACAGGAAACACCCTGCCCAGTGCAGGGGACAGGATGAATCCAGCACTGCACAGACTGCAGGGTATTAGGGTGGTCTTCCAGCAAAGTCTGTTTGGTGGGATCATGGGAAAGGGCCCAGGTTGTTTGCAGAGCAGAATAGTGAGTAGTTTGCTAGGGAACTTGGAGACACGGCTAGGGCAGGAGACATCATGAAGGTCCTTCAATGCCAAGCTAAGAACTTGCGGCTTTCTATCTCCTGAGGGCACTAGAAGGTGGGTGAATGGGCAGCAACACAGAGTTTGAGGACACTCACCTGGGCTAAGGCTTCGAGATAGATTATGGGGCCTGGGATTGAGGGGAGGGATAGTGGGGCCCCCATGTGACATACAGGGAAATAGGCCCCCTGCCCTGTCCCTTCTCATGGTTGCAGCAACTGTGGATGCTCCTTAAAAGGCATGACTGATGGCTGGGCTCCTGTCTAAGTGTTATGGCTCCCTGTAGGGGTGAGGGAACAGGACCAGACTTCTCACCCCACTGAAAGAGGACTCAGGCTTGCAGATGGAGCAGAATTGGGGTGGGTTGCCCAGGACAACCCCCTCCTGCCAGGGCCCGCCTGGAAGGAGCTGATTTCCCACAGCAAGGGAGAGGGGCTCCCACTGCCACGGCCCTGACTCTGAGGGACAGGCCATGACACAGCCCCTCAGAGACGCTACAGCTAACTCAGGACCAGCGCCACCCACCCTGCCCCACCCCGCCCCATCTGCTTCCTACTGTTTCTCAGTCCTGCCCCTGCAGAGGCCTTACAACTCTGGCCTTACCCTCTGGCCCAGTCTGCTTCCCCAGGACCTCCTCTCCAAGCTCCCACCACAGGGAACCTCCTCCCTCAGACCTGCTGACCACCTGCTCCTTCTAGGGTCCTTTCCTGGCACCACCTCCCTGGACTGCCTCTAAATGTTACTGAGTCTGAGCCTTTCCCCCAGCACCCCCTCTAGCACTGAGGCTTCCAAGACCATTTGTTGTGACAGCCCCCATATTCCTGTCTCCTGCCCTGACCCCCTAAGCATTTCTCTTGGAGACCAGCAGGCCTTGCTACCTTACCTCCCAACCCTCCAAGAAGCCCTCTCCATCCCTGCCCCCTCCTCTCAAGATCTCTGTGGCCCTCTGCTTTCATCCCTCGCCCCAGCTACCCTGGCCTCTTCCAGCTCCCAGATGACAAGATTGTCCTCTCCTTCCTGCCCAGACCCTTTGTACTCACTGTCCCCTCTACCTGGAATGCTTGCCTCACACCACCCTGCCCAGTACCCACAGGGCTCTCTCTCCCTTTGTTCTAGTTTCATTGCAAACATCACCTCCTTCTAGAAGGCTTCCCTGCCCCTTCTCCCTGGTAATCCTCTCTTCCTGTCTTGGTAGCCCTCACCAGTGGCTTGCAAATTACATTATTGTCTGTCTCCCCCACCAGAATGTCAGCCACACACAGGCAGGGCTGTGTCCTTCTTGTTATCCATAACACAGGGCCTGGCACAGTGCATGCTCAGTGAGTGGATGGGTGGACTGAAGGGGCCTTTTTGGCTTCCTCACTTCCTTGAAGCCCCCTGACCTCCTTATGTTGCCACCTCTACCTCTTGCATGTGGGTGTGTTGGCAGGAGGGGGAGGGGGGCGTTGACACATTCATTCGAGTGACATTCATAACCACTGAGCAGGGATACTGAAGTCACTGAAACCCCCTCAGGCCTGGCTCTTACTGAGCCCCAAGTCTCATGGGGGGAACACATATCAAAGAATTTCTCAGATAAACCAGGAAGACCAGTGCGGAGAGGGTGCACTTGAGCTACCTGGGAAGTCATGGAGAAGGCTTCCAGGAGGCAGTGACATCTGAGTGCAGCACTGACACAGCCAACAGACCTGGGTCCCTACCCTGCCTGCCTCTGACAGGCTGCGTGAGGGCGCCTCGAGCAGTTCTGCTTCTCCCTGGGCAATCCCCACCTGCATCAGGTGGGGCAATAACCCCAGGGAGGTCTGGAGCGCTGCAGCAAGTGGGCAGGAGTGGATGGGAGGGAGGCTCTCTCTTCCCGTTAGCTGAAGGGGCCCCCCAGGGTGGGACAGGCCCAGCTCACCTCAGCAGAAAGCAGTTCAGAGTGCAGCCTTGGGCTTCCTCCCACCTGGGTTCAAGTCCGCACCACCTACCTGCTGTGAGGTCTGGGGTAAGTGGCTTCATGGCTCTGGCCTCAGCTTCCTCACCAGTGGAATGGGATCTGAGTGTCTACCCCATAGGGACACTGTGGGGACTGGCAGGGGCAGTACTGAGGGCAATACCTGGCACACAGTTGCCACTCCATAAGTGCTGCCCTCCTCCTTTCTGCCCTCTTTGAGCAGCTCCCTAGGGCCCAGGGCATTCCCAGGGGGATTCCAGTTGGCTGTGGCCTGAGTACTATGCTCACAGATGGATTTTTCATTGTTCCCTGCTGTTCCCACCCCCCACCTTGGTAGCCCTGAGGCTGGTTCACCCCTTATTCTGGGCTGTGGGTGCCAGGTGGTAACCATGGCCACACGTAGTTAGAAACTTACCATTTATGGACTGGATTAATATTTTTTAAAATCTTAAAGGATTTACACAAAATAAAACCCCATGGAATCCTCACCACAGTGCTGTGGCACAGGCCCTGGTAAACTGAGACCCCACAGATGAGGCCTGAGGCTCAGGGAGAAGCAGCAGACCCCAGGTTACACAGGCGACATGCAGCAAAGCTGGAGGTGCTCTTGCCCTCCTGCTTGCTTTCCTCTTCCAGCAGACAGCCCAGCAGTCCTCCTTCCAGCTTCTCATGCTCCTCCCGGGCCCTGGGGGGCTGGGGAGGCTGGCCTCCGCCTCTCACTAGCCTCTTGCCTAGCGTGGTCTCTCCACTGTCTCTACTGCAGGGCCTGGAGCTGTGTCGAGTGGTGGCTGTGCACGTGGAGAACCTGCTCAGTGCCAGGGAGAAGCAGCTCACGCTGCCCCCCAGTGAGATCACACTGCTCTAACCTGGCCCCCAGCCCTGCAGCTGCCCTCTGCCAGAAGGCTTGCTCTGTGGCCCCAGGGGAGTCACTGGGTCTCTCTGGGCCAGTGACCCCTGTAAGGGCCAAAACCCTGGGGGAGACCAAGAGGTGGTAGGAGGAATGACCCAAGTCCCCAGGAACCCAAGACCCATCCAGAATTGGGATGGAGTCAAAACATGCAATCTTGGTTCAGATAGCAGGAGGAACTTCCAAAGTCTGCCCCATGGGGCCTCCTGCCACATACACACTGCAGGCCCTGCCCAGCTCCCACCTGTGGCAGGGACGCCCCAAACCTGGGTGAACTGGACTTTGCCTTTGGTTTGATGGATCTGATGTTCAGATTTGCTCCACATTTCAGCTCCTCTCCTGTCCTCCTTGGGTACCTTCTGCACTGCCGCTCAGCTTGGATTCATGACCCTTGGTCATTCCTGTGCAAATAAAAGGTGCACCCATTCCACCACGGAGTTGCTGAGTGGATGGAAAACAAGTCGGAGGGAGGGGGCAGGAGTTGGAGGCCTAGTTGCGCCTGACTCACTGCCCATGAACAGAACTTGCAGCAGAGACATCTGTCCTTACCTCTCCCTGCAGGCCCGTGTCCCCTCTCCATACTCTTTGGGTAGCCCCAACCCCAGACCCCCATCCCTGGATGGGCCACACAAGGTTCAGCAGTGGTATAGTGGAGAGAAACATTTCATGGAGGGGGCAGGGGAGGGAGGAGTCTGGGAAAGAGCTTCCCAGACAATAGGACTTTGCTGTTGGGTTTTGAAGGATCAGTAGAAGTTGGCTAGGAATAGGTGGAGTGGAGGGGAATGAACATTCCAGAGAAAATTGTGTTTGCTCCCTACTATATCCCCCAGGGCCTAGGACAATGCCTGACACAAAGTAGCACTTGAAAAATACTTGTTACATGAATAAAAGAATGTTGATGGGAAGTGCTGGTCTTTGGGGGATATTGGGGCAGGGGAGCACTAGACTTCGGAGAGGAAGTCTGGATAGGTGTATGGGGGCATAATTGGCTGGAGCCATGGTGTCAGAGGAAGGATTTATTTACTTATTCATTACCTATTAAGCACCTACTGTGTAGGCACTGCGAGTAGCTCACAGTTAAACTATAAACTGTGCGTGGGAATCAGCTAGGTGATGAGAGGAGGAGACAGCACGTGCAGGAACTAGGGGTGGACATAACTAGCAACAAGACTGGAGACTGGAGGCTGGCAGAGGTGGACTGGCTAAGGCTTTGCAGACTATGCAGGATTTCCTCCCAAAAGCCATGAAGAGCCTTCAAAGGTTTTTTCAGTGGGGTGGGGCAACCTGCTCAGATTGTATTTTGAAAAGGTCACTCTGCCCACAAAGCTAAGTGCATGCAGGAGGCAGGGGGACCAGAGCGGAGGCTGCTGCAGTGTCAGCTGAGAAACTGTGGTGTGGACACCATGGCAGTGACAGGGCTGGGGAAAGTTAACTTGGAAGAGATTTAGGAGGTCCAATGGGCAGGACTGGGGATCACTCAGACCATCCTGAGGCAGGGAGGGTTGCCGAAGAGATACCACAGGAATGTCCCACTTCCACCACTGCCTCAGGCTGGCTCCCTCCAGAAGCCCCAAGATGAGGAATCCACTGCACACAGCTGATTTGGGAGGTAAGGGAAATGGGGAAAGAGCCATAAAGAGCTATCCCTGCTGCAGTAGGTCTGCCCAGGTGAGAGTGAAGAGGCCTTTTGGGTTTTAGAATATGAGGAGGACGAATGAGTGAAGCCACCTGAAAGTGGACCCTCCAGGTCAAGCCATCCCAGCTGATGCACATGGAACTGAGGGGAGCCTCCTGACTGCACCCTGGCCAGACTGCAGGTCTGCGAGCTGGATAAGTGACTTGAGGTCTTGGTTTTGGGGTGCTTTGTTACAGAGCATTGGCTAAGCAAAACATCAGAGCTTTTAGATTTCATTTCAGGACCTGGGCGTTAAGGCATAGGGCTCATGTTTTAACAGTTGTTCTGGTGACTCTGCCATCAGAAAGTTGAGCCCTCTTAAGAAGAGGTAATAATCCCCATGAGGCAGACTGGAAAGAGTTAGGGGTGGCAGGAGAGTCAGACCCTGCTGTGTCCCCCAGACTCTTCCTGCTGGGCCTCCCTACCTGAGCCAAGACCTAGAGAGACAGGAACTCCAGGATGATGTGGGGAGATCCAAAGAAGAGGGACCAAGCCCCAGGGTTTACAGCCTACCATGGGGTGAGAACAACACAGGATAAATGTCTGGGTGGCCTGGTAGCCTGAGACAACTGGTGAAAGCTTGGAATCCCGGAGTGAAGTAGCAAGATGCACCATATCTGCATGCTGAAAAATAATGGGGAGGACCTTATCATTGCCCCTATGTGGGACAGGGGTATGGACTTAGCCAGGTTCCAGTGTCCACACACACACCACCCTGGTCTTCCCCTGCACAGAGGTGCCTCCTTCTGCCCAGAATCCTCCAAACTCTTCAAAAGCTCTTGGGTTGGTAAAGGCCTAGGCTGTGGGCCCAGAAAGGCCTATGTTCAAATTCCACATATGTATGCTGATTTGCTGTGTGGCCTTTTGCAAGTGACCCAGAAGGGGGCTTGGGGACAATGCCCAGGGGTCCAGAATTCCCCATTCCACAGACCCCTGATGTTCTGGCCTTGTCAAATGACTACACAACCTCCACCTCCCAACAGGGACTGGTAGGACCCTCAGTTTAGAGATGCAGAAACTGAAACCCAGACTCAAGATCAGCAATCCCCTCTGCCTAACATATATGACTTCTATTCATCCTCACAACTATCATATGAGGTGGGCACTGTTACTCCCATTTTACAGACCAGAAGGCTGAGGTTCGGAAAGGGAAGTCACTTGTCCAGGGTCATACAGCCTGTCAGGAGGTTAAAAGTCAAATCCAGAGTCTGTGCTTATGTCCTGACACACTGCGGGGCGGGTGGGGGTGGGGGTGGGGAGGCACACTGGTTAGGAGAACGGCCAGAGTTGAGGTTGAAGGCAGACACTGAGACCAGATCATGAAACTTAATACGCATATTATTTCAGTGAGAACCTGAGAAGTGTACTGGAAAGAAGTGAACTGAGATTCAAAAAAATCAAAGATGGGTGAAAGATGCAGTTTGGGTAAAGGCCAGGAGGTGTGACAGGGTATGTCCGCAGACCTGGTAGTGTCAGGGCGGGACTGAAGCTCAGTGTTCGCAGAAAGGGGCAGAAAGGGTCTTCAACAAAGGCCTTGAACGCCAAGCAAAACAGAAGGACGAGGCTGAGCAGAAACTACTATCTGTGGACCCGCCCCTGCGCACTTCGCATCGCCACGTCTTTGCTCACGCCTAGAACCCTGACGCACGCTTCAAAACTTGAATTGTCTCCAGTAATAATCTATAGTTTTGTCTTATTCGCGAGCCAATTGTCCCCTTCAGTTTTCTGGCGTTCGCGGAAGAGCTACCCTCATCCCCATCTCCAGCTCCAAAGAAAAACTAAGCCAATCCCGGAGCGCCCCCCGACTGCGCATGCACCCACCGCCACCCGGACGTGACTCCTGGAACGTCCGCTCCGGGCAGCGGCAGGGCGGGGGGCGGGCACTGAGGCGCCCGGTCGATGCGTCCAGGTTCTGTGAACATCGTCATCTGGGTTCAGAGCTGGGACTCAGGGCTCTCGGCTCCTTAGTTTCACAAGTTTTTTTAAGCGTCTGACATCTTTCTCCCAGTAAGATCTTCACTCAGGCACTTACTTAGCCACCTATTCACCCTTCAGGGGCCCTCCCCACCCCTAATTAAGTGACGGATGAAGTAGCCAAGGCGACCGCCTGATTGACAGGCATGATTACCAACCACCTTCAGAAAGCACCCGTCTGGGCCCGCCCGGCGCGTGGCTGGTGGCCCTTGAAAGAAGTGAAAGCGCCAAAAGGGACGGTAACCGACAGCCTAAGTTGTTGGGAGTTGAGGCGTTTTCGGACAGTCGGACGATGCCGTGACGCAACACAGCGACAGCGTTGGCAGTGTGAGCGCACCCCTGTGGAGGTAGCCCTTCGGTAGTGGAGGTGGCACGGCGTGGAGGCAGGTTGCTATTTGAGGGTGCTCCCTTGGAGTCCTCCTAGAGTGGGGGAGGGGTGGCGGACGAGGAGCTGTTCCCGTCTGCGCTTGCGCTTTCATCCCTGCTGACCCGGCCCGCAGGGTCGCGCATGCACGCTGATCGCGGAGCCGCGGTGGCTGGCGTCACTGCGCGTGCGCGTTGACGAGTCTTCGGACGAGCGGCGCTGGCGGACGTCGAGCGAGCGGCGCGTGACGTCGTGAGGAGCGCTTTAAAGTGCGGGCTGGGCCGGGCGTCTGAGGGGCTGGCGGGGAGTCAAGCCGGTCCTGCGCAGTGGCCCTCCGCGGCATGAGGTGCTGCTGGTGCCCCTGCTGCCCGGGACGTGGAGAAGGTGGAGGAGGAGGAAGCACCGTATCCTCCGCCGCTGCATGACCCGCCGCCTCTGAGGCTCGACTCAGCACCTGGTCTTTCGACTTCCCCCGGCGGGTCCTCGCATGGGGGCCTGACGCTGAGGACCCCTTTCCCTCCGGGGGCCCCGGGGCACGTCCCCCGAGAGCCATGCCCGGCCGCCCTACCCGCCCCGAAGTCCCCTAAGCAGCGTTGCGGGGCTATGGCGGCCGCCAGCGGTTATACGGACCTGCGTGAAAAGCTCAAGTCCATGACGTCCCGGGACAACTATAAGACGGGTAGCCGGGAGGCAGCGGCGGCAGCGGCCGCCGCCGCTGTGGCGGCCGCCGCCGCGGCCGCGGCTGCCGCCGAGCCTTACCCGGTGTCCGGGGCCAAGCGCAAGTACCAGGAAGACTCGGACCCGGAGCGCAGCGACTATGAGGAGCAGCAGCTGCAGAAGGAGGAGGAGGCGCGCAAGGTGAAGAGCGGCATCCGGCAGATGCGCCTCTTCAGCCAGGACGAGTGCGCCAAGATCGAGGCCCGCATCGACGAGGTGGTGTCCCGCGCGGAAAAGGGCCTGTACAATGAGCACACGGTGGACCGCGCTCCACTGCGCAACAAGTACTTCTTCGGCGAGGGCTACACCTATGGCGCCCAGCTGCAGAAGCGTGGGCCCGGCCAGGAGCGCCTCTACCCGCCAGGCGACGTGGACGAGATCCCCGAGTGGGTGCACCAGCTGGTGATCCAGAAGCTGGTAGAGCACCGAGTCATTCCCGAGGGCTTCGTCAACAGTGCCGTCATCAACGACTACCAGCCCGGTGGCTGCATCGTGTCCCACGTGGACCCCATCCATATCTTCGAGCGCCCCATCGTGTCTGTGTCCTTCTTTAGCGACTCCGCGCTCTGCTTCGGCTGCAAGTTCCAGTTCAAGCCTATTCGGGTGTCGGAACCTGTGCTTTCCCTGCCAGTGCGCAGGGGCAGCGTGACTGTGCTCAGGTAACCCACCTGGGAGGAGGGGGCGGGCCTGCTGCTTTAACTGCCTACCCTGACCCTGGTGGCGGGAACCAATTGGAGCCCGCACTTTACAGTTCTAACCCGTTCAGGGGTCTGCGTTTAAAACATATAGTATGAAAGCAGGGAAGGGTCAGGGAACCATCTAGGATCCTGTATCCCGAGGGTAGGTTTGACGTGATCATGGACATAATTGAGAATTAATCCTTCCAGAAGGCTAAGGTTTTAGGAGTCTCTATGTGATTTTTAGCAAGTCACTTTTATTTTGAATCTCCTTTTTCAAATTATGACTTTCTTAAAAATGAGTTGAACTTGCCATTTCAAAATCTTTCCAACTCGGGTATTCGTGTTTTCCTTAACAGAGAAAGTGTTTTTAGATTTCTTAACAGAAAATATGGAGGAAGGCCCCTGAGCATATTTAATCGATACACTTTTTCCATTCCCAAGAGGGGGAGTGACTTCCCTGGAATTGAACGGAGTTGTGTTTGAACCACGAATGGAGTGCAGCCCACACTTAAAGTTCAGTCTCTGTGGGTGCAGTAGAGGCTATTGGTCCTTTGTAAGAATGTGTTACCTGTTACCAGGATTAAATGAAACAAAATAAAGCTGGTTTCTTTACCTGGAATTTGGTCTTGTAGTTATGTCAGCAGCAGAGCTTAGGTTCTTGACCTCTTTTGGGCCTGAGATTCTGCTGAGAAGAGTGCCTGCTGGAACTCCTTTGCTGTTTATATGAAGCAAAACATCTACCTGAAAGCTGCCTCCTTCCAGTCCTGAAACAGATAAATCTAGCAGTACACTTCAGTAATCCCCAAAACTTTTTAGGAGGTGTAGTCTTCAGCTCTTCACAGTGGCTTGGTTGACGACGAGATTCTACTGTGGGATCAGGACACGCTGAGGTTTTGTTGCAAGCAGTTTAATCTCTGATTAAAAGTGCAGGCAGTGTGGTATAGCCCAGGATTGTGGGGGGAAGCAGGATCCCTGGAGCCCTCTTCATATCAGGAGCAGGTCATCTAATTTAAGTTGAACAGCTGAAATTGCTTCCATATCTGGGATGGCAGCAGAGCCTTGTGATACCCAAGGCCTTCTGGTGGGGAATTTTGGGAAGTCAGTGGCAGTAGAAGCAGTACTTGGGCTTTCTAATGTGTCAGTTGCCTCTTTGTCATTTGGGCTTCTCAGCTCTTCCTCAGTCCTATACATGGTGCTCCCAGACTGATGTTTTAGCAGAGCCCTTTAGGATGGGGTTTCCAGAGCAGTCCCTCTCAAGTGGTTTGCTGTGGAAGACAGCTTAGTGTTTGACTTCATTGAAGGGTACTAGATGCTGAAAGGACCTCGTACAAGGGCCTTTGTCTCTTGAATTTGGAGGGCCCTTGTATTTGGTCTCTTAATAAGATGTTAATTTTCCACATAGTCACAGACCCTTAGGGTTGTTATCAGAAGGTGTAACACTAGTCATGTGTGTAATGAGATCACAAGAGGCAGTTTGTGACTTTGAGACTCCCTGCACCACGGTATATATGAACACCCCTGTATTGAAGAGCAAAGTTTCATGTTCTTAAAGTGCAGGTCTGGGGAACATTTTGTAAAGCGAATGACTGTCTAACCACTATACTGTATACCTGAAACCAATATAAAATAATACTGGAAGTAAATTGTAATTGAAAATTAAAAATTTTTTAAAGCAGGTCTATTAGTGAACAGCAACACGATCTTTTCTTTAGAATAGTAAAGTCCTCAAGTTTTCCTAGTCCCTCCCCTCCTACCCCTCATTCTGACTTGGCTTGTAGAGTTAGTGTAGGAGGCTTAGCCACGTCCTGAAAAGTGCCGCCTCAAGCTTGAATCCAACCCTCATTTGCTTTGGGATCTCCTGGGTGTCCTCTGTCCTGACTTTCTCATATGAAAAGTATGGGGGTAAAGTGGGGATGATGCCAACATCCAAAACTTAGTAGAATTAAATGATCTGGTGCATGATAGAGAACCTGGCACTTGAATGGGTACTTGCTTCTATGCAGTCATTTAATGATTCTCTGCCCTTACTCTTTGGAGAAGGGGCTAGGGATTTGGTGGAGCCTAAAACATGGCTCTTCCCTTTATGGAATTTGCAAGGCAATGGAGACTGCAGACAGTTATAGCCCAGGAAGGTACCTGCAGGAGTATGTTGAGGGGGGAGAAGGGACATCTTAACCCATTCTGGGATGTTGGAAGTTTTGGGGAGTAAGCTGGAGCTGGAAGGGTGAATAGGAGTTAGGCAAGCAAATGAGGCTTTGGCTGCAGCAGCAGGGAATAGCCATAGGTAAGGGGCATGGTTAGATGCTGACTTAAGACAGGTGAAGTTATTAGTCCTTACATCTAACCTGGACCTGAAGTAGAGAGTCTGGTGAGGCATGCCTTGGTAAAGCTCTAGATCAGAGTTTCTCAATGGCAGTACTGTTGACATTTGGGCTGACTAATTCTTTGTTGTGCTGGGGCTGTCCTGTGCATTTTAGAATGTTTAGCAGCATCACTGGCCTTTATCCACTAGGTGCTTTAACACCTATGACAAACAAAAATGTCTCCAGATATTACCAGATTTCCTTTGGGGGGTGCAGAATCATCCCCAGTTGTGAACCATTGCTCCTGGGTTCTGAACACCCCCACTAATTTAAATCTTATAGCACCTGCTCACTTAGCACTTCTCAGCTTACTTGGTGTGCAGGTGGGTGAACACCTGCTTGTTAATAGTGGTTCTCTTCAAATCCTGCTTGGGTTCTAACCCAAGCTGGTAAAAAGGTGAAGCTTTCTTTCACTTCCTAGTGTGTATCCCAGCCCACGGGTGAGGAAGAGTTGTAAGGCTGCCATTGGAAGGGAACTGCTAAGGAAGAGTGGTTCTCTGCAGATGGGGAAGGGTTCTAGGCATTCTTATCTGACTCAGACTTCAGTTGTTGGTGGCAGTGCTATCCATACCTGTCCAAGCCAACATGGCTGGAATACACTTTAAAAAAAAAAAAAGATTTTATTTATTTTTGGAGAAAGAGGGAGAGAAGCATCAAAGGGCAGTTGCCTCTCACGCGCCCCCAACTAGGGACCTGGCCTGCAGTCCAGGCATGTGCCTTGACTGGGAATTGTACCAGCAAACCTTTGGTTTGCAGGCTGGCATTTAATCCACTGAGCCACACCAGCCAGGGCCAGAATACACTCTTATATTAATAGTTGTTACCATGGATATTAGTGCGTGGCACACATTGCCTCAACAGTGTCCCAATGTGGGCATTTAGATCAAGGTTTCATAGACCCTCTGGAAGTGCTGCAAACTTCTTTCCAAACTGAGTCAGCAGTTGTTTTTTTGTAACTTTCCCCTGTTGGGCTTCGGTGGGTCCTCTCTGAATGCTGTTCTCTAGGGAACTAAATATATTTTATCTCCTCTTCATACCACACTTCTCCTCCTATTTCTTGTAGGGTGAATGGGCACATTAAAACAGATTTCAGTTGGTTTAATTAGAACAATTACCTCAAGGCTAATTGCTTACTTGCTGCTACTTTTAATCATTGCATGGTCAATGGTTGTGGTGGCCACATGCCTGAGACCCAGGCCTTAGCCACCTATCTGGAAATGACTACGGTATCTCACCCTGTCATGGGGTACAAAGAGGTGAGCTCATTCTGTGACTTCTAGTTCACAGTTGTTACGGGGTAGAGTGGGCACTCCTGTCAGTTCTGGGCTAAGGGCTGATCTTGTTCAGCTGGTTGAAAGCAAAATTTAGCTTTCTGGCTTAAAATAGTTGGGAAAGTAGGGCACATAGGCCTGGGCCACATCTCTTGTGTGGAATCTTTTGATTCCATGGGAGGGGAAGGAACCTCTATATGAAGTCAGGGCTATGCATTCTCAGGAGGCCCTCTGGGCCAGACCTTGCTTCTGTCAGGCCTGACAAAAAGGGCAGATAGCAGCGAAGGAAAAGGAAGCTAGCAGTGAGCTGTGATCTTAATCATGAAGCTCAGAGCAAGCAGAAAATAAACAGGCCATAAAAATTTCAGGGCTGGATGGCCATTTTCGTCTGGGTGGTTCGTGTGCAGCTGTTGCTAAGGTATTGCTGAGGTCAGTGAGGCCCTAAGGACAGATTGGATCTTGTCACCAGGAAACATAAATGGACTTTTCTTCCTACCCCTCATTACATATTCCCCACCCACAATCAAAAAACAAAAATGTAGCATAGACACTGAAACCAAGAGTTCGATTGGTGTTCCATTGTCATCAACATAGTTGTTTGACCTTGAGCAAGTTACTTAACCTCTCTGGGACTTCAGGTTTCCTCTGCCAAATGGGCCTGTTAATACCATAGAGTTGTTATCGAAGACTGAATCTCTTTCACACTACTGAATGCTTGAAATTGAGGTTAAAGTGTCTGTGGAGATGAGTTGCTTTCTCTGCTCAGCTACTCTTTATCTGTACCTTGGTGTATACAGAATTGGGACTTGGAGAAGGTTGACCTTCATAGGGAGTCCCAGGACCTCCAACAAAATTACGCCATGTGTCTTCTTGGAGGTTTGGGTCTAGAGCTCACAATCCCACCCCTGTGCCAGGTGGTTGGCCTGCTGCCTGCAAAAAGCTTAAGCTTCTCAGCCATGCAGGCCTATCACTGGAGGCTGCCCAGAGTGGGTAGCACCAGCCAGAGGGAGGCTGTCACAAGGCCAGTATCTTGGCTGGTCCCGCCATCTCTGGTTCTGTCCTGTGCCAGGCAGGGCACAGTAGCAGGGGACTGGGGGCCATTGTAGAAATGTGCCTTGACAACTCAGTCTCTAAGATGGTCCCTAGAGGATTTATAATCTCTTACTGAGTTATTCATATTTCTCATTTAACCTGTACCAATCCTCTGAAGAACGACTTGCTGTTTTGCAGGTGTAGCAACTGAGGCTTCAAAGTAGTAGAACAGTTGAGCTTAACACATTTTATTATGTCCACTGTATGCAGAGATGAGTAAGAACCTTGCGAAGCTTTGTCTTGTAGGGAAGATGTTTTCCCCAAGACTAAATGTAATCATAGAGAGGTGTGGGTGGGCAGTGTAGGGGAGTCCTGTCCTGGGGAGATGAGGAAAGCTTTCCAGGGGAGGAGACTCTCCAGAGTCACCCTAGGGCACAGAACTTGTGGATGACAGAGCCATGTTCTGTGAGTCTTTCTGCTGGCAGCATACTAGTCACTTCTGCATGAGGGGACTCAGCCCAGACAGGCTGACCAGCATGCAGTACTCCACCCCCACCCCGAAAACAAAAGAGCAGGAGGTACTGGAACTTTTCTTTATGCCAAGTAAGGCTGGACCCAGGGCATATTAAGTTTCAGGTTGGCAGACCAGGACTTGGCAAACAGTTTCTCTTGTAGCAAGTAGGTTCCTTAGTAAATAACCCTCTGGTCTCTGCTGGACCCTTCCTGCTGAAGGTTGGCCAGAAGAACATCCCCAGCTCAGGACTTGGAGCTTCCCGCTCCCAGAGGAGCCTGATCCTTTAAGGGAGGGGTCAGTAGGCCCTGTCCCAGCTGCCAGGAAGTTCTAGGAGACCAGTGCTAATGAGCTTTTCAGGGGGCCCAGTAGCATGGTCATTTCTGTAGGCCTCTGCAGTCCCACCTCCTCACTAGTTCTGAGGCCTGGGCTCCATGGCAGGAACCTGGCATGGCTTGTTTAACATTCTAGAGCCCTTTGGGATACAGGAACTGTTAAGCTTTGATAAACATCTGGATTTTCTCCAGAACTGTATTAATGGAAGGGTTTCTTGTTGGAGATGGAAAGTCAGGCCGTGGACAGTGCCTGTAGTAAAGTCAGATCAATAACACTTGTTAATAGTAGGGAAGGTGGCCTGTAGCCAGTACTGCAGATTTAAGCCTTAGAAATGTACCTTGGAGCACCTTTGGGGGATTGGATTTAGCTCTTTGAGGAAGTCCTGTGTTTCTATGGGACTGCCTTGCACTCCCTCAGTGTGGAGTAGCAAGAACCTAGGAGGAGACCTAAAGCTTCTAGCCTTGGAAATAGGGCTGAGGAGGCCTCCACTGCTGGCAGATCCCTGCTTGGGGAGCCTGGATCACATCTTGGCAGGTGCTGAACCCAAGGCTCTGGATTGCCCCAGGGTGGTCCAGGGCCCTCTGGTTTGTGTCAAATGTTTAGTAAATGGGGGTGGGGTTCCAGGCACCCTGCATTATCTAACTTAATTCTCACAGCAGCTCTGCAGGTAGGCCTCTCACTATTTCTTTCCATGGATGCCAACCCATGTGGTCATGTAACTCTGTAATTCTGCCTGGAAGGAGGAGGCACTGTCCCCCTTTTAAAATTTTATAACCAGCTCTGGCCAGTTAGCCTAGTTGGTTAGAGCATCATCCTAATATGCAGAAGTTACGGGTTCAACCCCTTGTCAGGGTACGTACCAGATCAGGCAGTGAATATATGAATGGATGAAACAACAAATCGATGTTTCTTTCCCTCTCCCCCTTCCTTAACTCTCCATATGATGAATAAATATTTTTAAAAGATTTTATTTATTTATTTTTAGAGAGGGGAAGGGGAAGGGGAGAGACACATCAATGTGTGGTTGACTCTCAAGCTCCCCCCTACTGGGGACCTGGCCCATAACCCAGGCGTGTGCCCTGACTGGGAATGGAACCAGTGACCCTTTGGTTCACAGGCCAGCGCTCAATCCACTAAGCCACACCAACCAGGGCAATAAATAATTTTTTAAATATTAAAATTTTATAATTAGTGGCTGTAAAGGAACACCTGAGTTATAAAGCATAACAAGTGAATACCCAGAACCTACTACAGATGAAGAAACTTAGGTTTAGGCCTCGCAAGTGACTTAACTAAGGTCAGAAAGCTAGCAGGTGGTAGAGCTCAGGTTCAAATCGAAGTCTCTTCAACTCCTCAACTCCTATATGGCATTTTCATGCTGCAAACATTAATGGGGGTTATTTGAGAGAAGATTCTTTAGTCAGTGCTCAGTTAAAGTCAGCAGATTGTTTTGCTATAGTATTCTCAGATCTGTAAACTCCTTAACATTTTCCAAATTGATTTGACTGTGGGCGTTTGTCCATAGTCTCTTGAGTGACTGGTGTTCACAGAGAAAACTGAACAACTCTGGTTTAGGAGCAGCTCTGAGAGGAAATCCATAAAATAGAGGTTATTTTCACTACCTACAGTGTGACATCAAATCAGATTTCCAGTTCAGAGGTGCTTCCCTCTCGGACTTCTTTATTTGCTCTTGCGTCTTGCCCACAGTGGGGCAGCCTGGCCTACAGTGTTTGTGACAGTTAAGCATATGTCTTTACAGCTGCCCTTGAGAAGGGAGCTGACAAGAAGCCATGTAGAGGAAGATTTACAGTCCGGGGTGGTCAAGGGAGTCCTGAGCAGGAGGAGAAGGCAGAGAAGGCACCCCACTCCCTCCAGGCCTGCAACCAAGTATGTTTCTGGCTGAATAAAGCTGCCTCAGCTAAGTAGAGGAACTTGGGATACCATGTGCCCAATGACGGCGCATGAGGGGGCTTGGAAATTTGAGTTTGCTTCCAGATATCAGTTAGAGAGATGTTAGCTGTGAAGAGGACAGCCATCTACATTCATTGGTCGGTGAGCAGTTTTAAAAGTCGTGTATCTTGATGGAAATAGATATTTGAGTGTGATGGAAATTCTTAAAATATCCCAAACACAACTGTCTTCAAGATTTTGGAGTCCCCCCAAATGGAGGTTTTTTTGAAAGCTATATTTCAAGTAGACAATCTCTTTTTGAACATTGCATCTACCTTGGATTCCTCAGTAAGCTGAAGGGTGGGGGAGGAAGGGAAGAGGGAGGAGGAGATGATTTTCTTGTCACCGGGGTCTGGCCTGAGTCACTCCAGCTGCCTTCAAAGTGACTAAAGGCCCTTTATAAGAAAGCCTTCTATCCTGTACTGGGAGATTCTTGCTTTGGCTTCTGCCTTAAGGTTTCCATGCATGGTTTCTGGACAGAAGTGTTCTGGAGCTTAACATGGTATTCTCCTTCTATGTAGATTCTGGACCCTCTCAAATAATGGGGCAGAGAGCTGCCATGGACTTGAACCATATTTTTTTCTCCTCATCGCCCCATGCCCCAGGAATCTTGATTGTCTACTCTCCATTCTCACCTACTCTGGTTTTTTTCAGTGGATATGCTGCTGATGAAATCACTCACTGCATACGGCCTCAGGACATCAAGGAGCGCAGAGCGGTCATCATCCTCAGGAAGTAAGTGCCCTGGTGACTGGCACCTGCAGGCCTGCCTGTCTGAAGATGTGGGTCTGGGTTCCCTTAGAACAGCAGTGTCAAACTCATTTTCACCTGGGGCCACATCAGCCTCGCGGTTGCCTTCAAAGGGCCAGAGGTAATTTAGGACTGTGTAAATGTAACTACTCCCTAACTACCGGCAAGGAGCTCAGCCCTGCCGCGGGATAAAACAAGGTGCCGGGCGGGATTCAGACCATGGGCCTTGTGTTTGCCACCTGTGACTTAGAACTTGGTTCCTTTGTATCAGTAGCATGGTAGCCTAAAGCCTGAGAGAAGAAAAAGGTGGTAAGGTCGGTTTTTTGGTTTTTTTTTAAACTTGAATTCTGTGAGAATAAGGTATATTTTCTTCTTTAGAAAATTAAGTTCTGTGGCTGTTCAACTAGGGAGCTTAGGGCTGAACAAAAGCACATGCTGCTAATGTTCTTATGGGAATAGTCTTAAGACAGGATTTGGGGAACACTTTTTCAGACCCCCCCCCCTTCTTTTCCCCACCTCCTTGATTCTGATTTGTCACATGTGTTTTTGCGGATTATTTTTAGACTGTGCCTTAGCAGCCTGCTTTAAAAATGCCTAGGTTTTCACTTTCGAGAGGAGCAGAGAGTGAGGGTAGGAAATGAAGGTGGGAGGTTAGGCAGCAGTGTTCCTCAGGTGTGTAGCTTATGGCTGTCCCTCCTCTCTCGGCAGGGAGGCAGAGATGTACTGACCAACACTGCCACCACCAGCCTCATGGGCACTCTTTTCTTTCTGCTCATGGGGTGAATGGACTGGGCCAGGTAGACACTGCGTCAATATATGCCTGCCTTTAGAACGGAGTGCAGGGTCGGATGAGATGTTACTGAGCAGAGCACGACTAGTGCTGAGACCCAGGCTGGAACAGAACATCCTATAGCTTGCCATCTTTTTTTTTTTTAATTTAAATAAACTATATTTTTTAGAACAGATTTAGATTTACAGAAAATTGTGAAGATAGTGTTAAGAGGTCCCATGTCCCCCACACCCCATGTCTCCTGTTGTTACATCTTATATTACAATCAAGAAATCAATATAGACCCATGATTATTTAACTAAAGTCCATACTTATTCAGATTTCCTTAGTTTTTTCCTAATGTCTTTTTTTTTGGTTGTAGGATTCCACATTATATTTAGTTGTTACGTCACCTTAGTCTCCTTGGCTGTGACTGTTTCTCAGTCTTGCCTTGCTCATGGTAACATTGGTCAGGTGTTCTTTTAATGTCTCTCAGTTGGAATTTGTCTCATGTTTTTCTCACGGTTAGATTGGGGTTACAGGTTTTGAGGAGGAAGACCACAGAGGTATGAAGTACTGTTCTCCTTAATGTTATGTCCAGAGCACAGGACTTAACACTGCTGATGTTGATGCCGATCACTTGGCTGACGTTGTGCTCACCAGATTCCTGCATTCCAGAGTGAAACCGTTCTCCTGTCCTTGCCGCACCCTCAGGGAGGAGGTTTCTGTGTGCAGGGCACATGAAGTGGGAAGGTAGCTCTTTTTAAGGGAGAAGTAGCCACACAGATTACTTGGAATTCTGCACAGGAATGACTTCTTCTCCCCCATTTGTTTATTTCTTTATTTAATCATTTCCTTATATCAGTATGGTCTCGTGGGCATTTATTTTATCCTCAGTTCCAGGTTTAGTCATGGGAGCTCTCTTTAAGTATTTCCTTAACTTTCCTTATTTTATTTTTCTAACTTCATTCGATAACTTTGGACCTAGAACTCTGGAATAATGTGGTGGGAAGTTTCTTTGGTGTGGCTCTGCCACTTCATCAAGTCAGAACTTTGAGCCCCTCTGTGTTAATGGTCTGTGGAAAGGAGATGATTTAGACCTGTGATGCAGGCAGAGCGCTGGGCATGTTTAGGAGCTCCAGATACAGGTCAGCTTGGCATCTGGCAGCCTCTCTCCTCTAACCGAAGAATGTTCCCACAGTTCATCAGAAGGTTTTTTTATCTGCCTTGCAGTTCTCAGCACAGGCCAAAACCTAGAACCTAGAAGTGATGGAGCCCAGAGTGCCATTCATTTCTTCTCAGTTTCTGCCTGGCACCACCAACTGCCACCAGGGACAGTAGTCCACCCAGGCCAAGAACTGGAGAAGAACTTCCAGGGTGATACAGAACCAGAGCAGCAACTTCCCAGGTGTTCCCCCCAAGCTTCTGAAGATAGCTTTATCTCAGGGAAATCTTCCCTGGGTATACAAATGGAGGTGGCCGTAGCCAGAGCATCAGCTGTTTCCTTCTTGAATGGTGGCTCCCATACCTGGCTGCCTGGATGCTCCTTGGTGGACGGAAATGTCTGCACTGTTATCCAGTTCTTCCAAGAAGCTCTTTAGCCACCTGGGCCCCTGGCAGTGGTCTGACCTCAGAATGGCTGTTGTAGGTGACTGAGGCTCTTTGACCTGACTTGAGTGGTCCCGAGAGCCAGCCAGGGACTAGGCTGGAGGGCAGACACAGAGCTTTGGTGTGAGAGGGCTAATGAGTAGGAGGGTGCTCCCCAGCTCCTCCAGGCAGCTGAGGCGCAGGTCTGTCGGTTGCCTGCAGAATAAAATCCAAGCTCCTTGTTGGGCTTTACCTATCCATCCAGCCTAATCTTTTCTTCTCCTCAGTTATGTTAAAGCACCTGCAGTTCCTAGTGTTGTCCTTGGACTTGTGTCCTGGGCTCTTGGAACAGTGCGGCCTTCGTTGGGAATGCTTTCCCATCTATCATCTTTAGCTTCTGATCTACACCCTACCCCCCAAATGACCTACATCTATACACTGAAAGTTGGTTAACCTAGCCAACCCTCAAGGCTTAGGTGTTGGCTGATTTGACATTCAGGGAGCATCGTATACACACCTCTAGCCATCTCACTACAGCTCCTCCCCATTTAAACTGTCACAGCCCACCCACTTGCATTGTGAATTTCCAAATCAGTGTTCTCTAGGGGCAGGGAGATCCAGATCCATCGGGAACTCAGCATGAGGCCTGACCTAGAGGACAGTTGAGGCTGAGGAGGAGCAGCTCCAGAGTAGCTGTAGGGGCTTGTCTTGGTAAAGGACAAGCTGGTCCTGGCTGGTGTGGCTCAGTGGATTGAGTGCTGGCCTGTGAGCCAAAAGGTTGCCAATTTGATTCCCAGTGAGGGCACTTGCCTGGATTGCGGCTAGGTCCCTCATTAGGGGCACGTGAGCGGCAGCTCATCGATTTTTCCTTTCACACATTGATATCCTCTGGCTCTCTTTTCTCCTCCCTTCCATCCTCTCTGAAAATAAATAAAATCTTAAAAAAAAAAAATAGAAAAGGACAAGCTGGTGACAGATGAAAAGGGGAGCATTCTTGGCCCAGGCACTTCCCAGATATCAGGGACATGCCTTGGTGGGTACCCGGTTGACTTGATGTCTTCTGGTATCGTCACATTCAGATGGGTAGAACTTGGGCATTGAGCCTGGCCCTACTCACAAGCAGATGGGTAGAGACAGTCTGTCTTCTCTTAAGGTTAGAGGGAAGGCCTAGGGGCTTTGTCACTGGCTCAGGTCAGTCAGCTGGGGTGGTCTTTCTCAGGGCCTCATGGGGGGAAATGGGTGGGTGGCTGCCAAGTGCTTCTAGTTCAGTAGAATGTAGCTCCCTTTACTATGAGTGGTGCTCAGTTGTCATGCATGTGGTGTCATTGTTTCTCATGGGGAGAACTGATAGACTGGGAGTGACCTGAGAGCCTCTGTAGTGGAATCCTTGGGTTTAGTGTTATAATTTGAGGGCACTACCAGTAAATGGCTGAGTAAGGCTCTCCTGGTGCTGGGTCTTGTGGTCCCTTGGTGGGTGGCGCAGTGGTGCACGCCAAGCCCTATTCCTGCCTCAGTGTGTCAGTGGGGTGGATGCTATGAGTTTAAGAAAGAAACACATACAGAAGGCCTTTCTTGCCTCAGCTGTGCAAGTAGAGAGCTGCTTGATAAGCATGTTTTAAGTGACAAGGGGACTACTCTACAGAGGGGGGGGGGTGAGCTGAGGCAGTCGCTGCAGGCTGGTCAGCTCCTTGGCATTCCCCAACTTCCCTGAATATCACTGTTTCCCAGCCCACCCAGGGCACGCCACCCAATACACGTTTGTCAATCGTTGGCACCTGGGCAGGGAAGCTGGACCTAGCCTTTATGAAGGTGTAAAGTTTTAAATTACTGGTTAGAGAATGAAAGGACTCAACAACTTCTCAGGTGACAGTTCAGAGCAGGTGGTAGCGGTGGTCCATTTTTTCCCCACAACTCCCTGGTGTGTACCTTCTGAAGGACCTTGTGAGCTGCCCTATGCCAGGCACTCAACTGGCATAGGTGCTAGGCACTGAGTGGAGTGCTGCCTATGCCACACATCCTTGACCACCTTCAGGTGGCACTTCTGTGGAAAGCTAGTTTGGAAGGATCTTTGAGCAGGAATTCCAGACTTGGAAACATTAAGCATCAACCATGCACAAGGCACCTGAGGCAAACATGCAGGAAACTTAGCTCCCTTGGTGCTTGGTATGTGATAGGTGGGCATTTTTGCATGCCAGTGCAACATAGGCAGGATGAGCACTGTTCTAGAAGCAGAGTGTGTTTCCTGAGGCCTAGCCAGGAAGATTACATCCAGGCCGGTGGGGTTATAGGGCAGGGGAGGAGGGGGCTGGTGTTTAAGGTAGGCTTGGTAGCGGCACACCCACACCTTTCTTCCCTCTCAGGCATGCTGTCTCCTAAACTCTTAAAGGTCCCCACAGGACTTGGAACCAGGGGAGCAGTGGGCTGCGGCAGGTCATCCTGGGCTGACACCCTGATCCTGTCTCTAAGGCCCCTTTTCTCTGACTTCCCAGTGAGCTAACAGCATCTCCAGTCTGGACTCTCCTGGTGCTCCTTCTATCCTAAGCCCTTCCTTGTTTCACTGTCTTCAGCTTTAATAACTATACTCTCAAAAAATAAAAATAAAAAGGCCTGGTTGATCTGGCTTCTGTGTTAGACATTGCATGCTAGGCAGAAATGGTGATTAAGCTCAAAGGCTGGAAGGTAGGAAGTACCGAGGATCTCTGTAGTTAAGAAGTGATATAAAGGAAGAGGCCTTGGATCAACACTTGATCATCATGATGGAGCTTGTGGGCCTCAGGGCCTTCTGGTAGGTGGCCAGGGCACCCAATCCCTGGGTCTTCAGGAAGCCCCCAGAACTGCACTGGGTCTGCACAGGAGACACCTGGAGTGGCTCAAGGCAGTGTAAGTACCCTTCTTGGTCAAGTGGTGTTTACTTCAGAAGAGGCCGAAGCTGGAAAAGCCAGCTGGAGATGCACTTGCCAAGTGTTAACAAAGGCTGGTGTTAGCTAGGCTCTGTGCTAATACCAGGAATGTGGTCTCTTCTCCTTCCCTTTGTCCTTTGAGGGAAGGCACACATTTAGCACCTCACCTGGGACTGGCCAAGGAAGGCTTTCCAGAAAAGTACCATCTGAAGGTGATCAAGGATGTGTGGGCACAGGCAGCACGGAAGAGGCTTAGGGGCAAAGACAGTTCAGGCAGAAGAGATGCTCTTTACAGAGGCTTGGCGTCTGGGACTCTGAGGTAGTTCGGTCTGGAACATAAAGAGAGGTGGATTAGAGCAATTGATAGAGTCTAAGATAGAAAAGTCTTTGTGCTGTGCCAGAGAAATCTGGAGGATGCTGGGTAGCCAGTGAAGCGTGAGCATTGGGGTGGGGGACTCGCATGGGAGAAATTGTCATAGGAGGCTGAGCTAAATGGTTTATTTGGTCATTCAGGCTGAGGGGTCCCAGGGTCAGGGGGAGACCCTCCCTGAAAGTAGAGCAGCTCTAGTGGGAGGCTGTGTGGGTGAACGAGCTGAGGTGAGAATTGAGGGTACCCCCTCGGGTGGGTGGGGGTGAGTGGACAGGTTTTGGTTTCCCTGACCAGGCCTGAGACATCAGCCTGCCGAGACCCCTGCCCTCATGTCTGTCTGCGTGATTCTTGTCTCCTGTGCCGCTTCTTCCTCCCTGGTCCAGTGAGTGTGTGCCCACACACTCTCCCACCCACTCGGCCTGACCAGCCTATTGTACTCACAGCCTGTCCAAGGAGTAAGGGGGTGATGAGGCCAATTGGGGGGTGTCACTGGCTTGGGTTCTGGGCCTGGCTCTGCCCCTTCCCTGCTGAGTACAAGTCAGTGAGTGACCTGAGCCTTATGTTCTCACCTGTAAACTGGACCGATTGTGGTGCCTGGGCCTGGTGAAAACTCCAGCGTGCTATGTGTGCTTCCCCTAGCCCCCTCCCTTACCACACCTCCTCTCTGACCTTGCTAGGGCACGGTAGGCACTGGGGATGCCGATGCCCAGTCGATGCACAGTGTGAGCAGAGGCACATGGACTGGGTGGGAAGGAACTCCAGGAGGCATGTTGTTCAGTGGCTCAGGTGAAGGAAAATAAGTCTGGTCTTCTAGTTCCTGGAGGATGGTGTCTAGACTTTACCAGGCCTGGACTAGGGGATCCTTGGGCACTTGTTGTAGTCAGGCTGAATGATTTGGCAAGACTCCCCTTGGGGTCTGGGTATCTTTCAGGCTGTGTTCGGGGAGAGGTCTACTGGAAGCCCAGGACTACGTGCTTGGGATACCCTCTTTTTGGGTACTAGCCCTCGGGTGCCTTTTAGGCTCTTCTGACTATAGCAGGCCTCTACACCTGTCTACCTCTTTTGGGGGAGCAGGGCAGGAGTTGGAGAGGAGGTGATGTTTGAGGGAGGTTGGTAGAAGATGGGGGTGCCCCCAAGGGGGTGGATACTATTGTAGGGGAGACAGTAGTTACAGATCTGGGCTTCGCGAAGTCTGATACTCAGAGGTGCTAGAGCTTAGACCTAGGGGCCTTGGTCACTCAATAGACGGGGTGCTCAGATAGGCCCACCACATTGCTTCCTGCCTCCCTTGGGAAAGCCAGGGTTTGTAGCTCAAGGGTGCTAGGTGAGGGTGCAGCCAGAATTTGGGGGAGTGGTTGGCAGTGGGGCCTGAAGTGCAGACTGGTTCACTACCTCCCAGAAATGGTGGTCTATCTCCTCAGCTGTGTTCTGCTGCAGTGAAGTGAGCCCACCTGGGCTTCAGAGGCCATCATGGGGTTGTAGGTGTGTGACCTAAGCAAGTGACTTGCTCTCCAATTTAACATTGCTTCCCACCCCCACAGTTAGTGCAGTCGTCCCCAGCAGCTTCTCTGAAGGATTCCACGAATGAGGACAGGTCAACCCCCTCCTGTCCCCTTAGGTCACATGTATCACATTGATGCTGTCATCCTCCCTTTGTTCTGACTTCCCCTGTACCCTTTGTCCTGGGGGCTGTCCTAACACCCTGGGTGACCTTTCTGGTGTGATAGTCTCCCTGGTTAACCCTCACCTCCTGTGTCTTGCTTGGATCCCTGGATGCTGACTCAGATCTGTTGCCACCTGAGAAGGCCCAGACCTTATTGCTAGAACTGGGCTTCATTATTCCAAATTTGTGGCTTTGTGCACTGAACCCTGGGGGGCCTGGCCTGTTCCCTGGGCATTTGCTGCCTTTTAGGAGGGGAGTACTCTGAAGTTAAGTTCTTGCTGGGCTCTGGGCTTGGGATCTGGCTCTAGCCCAGCTTCCTGCAGCTTTGTGGCTTTTTGGAAGTAGAAGGAGGGCTGTAGTTTCTCCAGCTTTTCTGAGGTGTGCTTATAACAGCCCCAGGGGATGTGTCAGGAGCCCTAGAGCTTATACTGTCCCCAAAGTGGGTACAGGAGTCTGGTTTTCAGGTGGACCACCTCTGGTCACCCCTCCTCTGAGGGCTGCCCCTCAGTAGCTGTAGAGCTGCCGCATGGGCAGAACAACCCCCTTCCCTCATTTAGGCAGCTAGAGAGCAACAGAGCTGGTCCATGTTCCTGGCCTATCCAGTCTGGGCTGGTCATACCTTTCTCCCCAGGTTCTCTGGCAGCCCTAGACCCATAGTGAGGAGCTGCCACCACTGCCCCCTGGCTGCCCAGGCAGGCCACTCAGGTAGTAAGCAGCTAAGGAAGGGCAGGGCCCTACCAGGGCTTGGACTATGCGACCTGTGCCTGTGTGGCAGGATGCGGTTGTGTTTTCCAGCCCCGGAGGTTGGGCTCTCTTAGTGGCTCTGCTGTTTACTTTGCCATCTGTCACTAACCCGAGGGAACAATTCCAGGATGCTCGTCCCTGCTCACCAGGGGCTTTTGGCTTCAAGGGGCTTGTCTGCTCTGAGTGTGTGCTCCCTGGCACAAGTGGGATCTTAGTGTAGGACTTAGCTTTGTGGTGCCAGAAAGGAACGTTCCTCCAAAAGACTTCAGACCCTTGGAGTCCTTAAGTCAAGCTTAATGGCTAATGTCTCATTTGGTCTGATCTCTGCCACCTGGAACTCTTAGCAGCGCAGGGATGTGAGGTCTGGCCTGGTAAAGAAGGGGGCTTTCAGGGCTCAGGTGATTCTTGATTCTACATCCCTCCTTCCTGTCTGGGTGTTACCCAGTACCACCTCTTCCTGGTGCTCCTCTAAAGAATCCTATCCTTGAGGGAGGCAGCTTGTCTTTGGTTTCTAGACCCTGAGAACTTAAAGGGGCCTTAGAGCCCGTCACATTTCTCCCTCCTTTGCCCAGATTGGAAAATTGAGGCCCAGATAGGGATGGTGACGAGGGCTGGGTCTTCTCTTGCTGTTAGGTCCTGCTTCCTTGATCTTGGAGTATCCAGAGTGGAGGCTGAGACTGGGGAAGCTGCGCCCCTCTGGCTTCCACCTCTGTGAGGCCAAAGCAAAGGGGCAGGGACCAGGTACCCTGCCTACCTGCCCACTAGTTTGAGCCTGAGAGCATCAGAATGTATGTTCTCCCTGTTGGCCTCAGGAGAGCACTCCTGCTCAGGGTCAAAACCCTGTGACTCCTGCCTGTCCAGCTTGCATTTTCACCTAGGCCTTTCTCCCAGGACTTCCAGGATATGCGACCTGCTGCTTTTCTGACTCTGTTTTTCCATCTATTTACAGCAGGCCAGCCAGTAGGGGTAGGGGGAGCTATGAGGACTGGATGTGGTTGTTACCAAGAATGCCAGGCAGCCCAGGGCAAGGCAGCATCTGATCCCACCCCCACTTTGACTCCTGCCCTGATCCCAGCACCTTTTTCCTCAGAACCAAATTACTACTTTGTGCTCAGCAGCCTATGGGAAAGGTGCTTTCAGGGCCTTTTGTCACTTCTACCCCCATAACTCCTCATCGCAGGCCTCTCTCCAGCCCCTTGCTGTACCAGCCTGATTTGCCAGCCTTCCCTGTATCCTACAAGGAGCCTTGGGCTTCTTTGAGGTTTCCCGGGCCTGGCTTCAGATCATTGCCCTGGATACCTCCCTGCCCAGTTTCTACAACCCCTCTTCTTTGACCTTACCTTGCATGTCCTTCCTTTACTAGGCAGTATATTCCTTCAAATTCGTACCTGGTACTAGGTGGGGACTTTGCCTTCAAAAGCCCTTGGGCCTTGGCTGGCATGGCTCAGTTCATTGGGTCTCATCCCACAAAGTAAAAGGTCGACTGTTTTCATTCCCCAGTCAGGGCACGTGCAGAGTTTTGGGTTCAGTCCGTGGTTGGGGGCATGTGAGAGTCAACCGATTGATGTTTCTCTCTCATATCGATGTTTCTCTCCTCTTTCTCCCTACCTTTTTCTCTCTCTAAATAAATAAATAAAATCTTTAAAAAAAGTCCTTGGCCCAGTCAGGATCCTGAAAGGAACAAAAGCTTCCAGGTGGCTGTGGTGGGACAAGCAATTAAATGTGGAATTGGGCCTGGGACCTCCTGGCTCTGCCACGGCCTCAGTGTCCCTGTGTGAGAGAGTGGGGGAACTCACACTCTATTCCCTCCAGCCCTTCCATGGACCTGGACCAGGAGAACCTTCCTGTCTTGGAGTTTCAGGCAAGGATGAAGATGTCTGTTAGAGTATATTGGTGCCCACCAGAGGGCCTGAAGCCATCTGGTAGGTGGAAATGCTCCAGAGACCCTCTGGGCCTGAGGCTGCTTCATGCAACTGAAAGAGTGCCCTGGGATCTTTCTCCTGGGGCCGCAGCTTCCTATCATGGAAGTCTCTCGTTCCCTTCTAAACCTGAACTTCAGAAGTATCTTTGGAAGTCAGCCAAACAATCCCTCGTTGAACCACAAGAGACTGAGGCACAGAGTAGGGATTCTGGCCTCTATACTCAGCCTGCCTGGAGAGAGAGTTGGTCTGGTAGGATCCATACCCCCATGAGAGGCTCACAGATAATCCCCATGCCTGTTTCTTTTGCAGGACTAGATTAGACGCGCCCCGGCTGGAGACAAAGTCCCTCAGCAGCTCTGTATTACCACCCAGCTATGCTTCAGATCGCCTATCAGGAAACAACAGGGACCCTGCTCTGAAACCCAAGCGGTCCCACCGCAAGGCAGACCCTGATGCTGCTCACAGGTAGGACCTTCAACAAAGGCTGGCAAAGCAGCCCCATGGCCCAGCTGGAGGGTGAGGTGGGTAGGGAAGCCTGGGATAGGTGGTTAGGAGCCTGGCATTGCCCAACTTTCTAAAGCTTTATGTCTAGTTCCCCTGGGTTGGTGGCATTGGTGGCATTCATCCTTGACCTCTGACTGATGGCCTATATTCCCAGCAAGAAGAGGTTAGGCTGAGACTCCAACAAGTGGGGATGCTTGTGGCTTGACCAAGATCTCACATTTTCAGTCCACTCAGACACTCTTGTGTATTGTACATAAATGTTAGGAGGGAAGCTTGGGACTTGGAAGGTGGTGGATCAAAAACCCGTTTTGGAAGGATTGGGGAAGGTTTCTGAGGAAGTACTGTTTAAGCTAAGACCAGAAGGATGAGGAAGACCTGCGGGAAGGGCAGTCTAGGCAGGAGCTACTGTATGGCCTGAAACACAGGCAAGAGCTTGGTGGTTTCAGGGGTTAGTGGGGTTGGTGAGCAGAGAGAGGAGGTGGGCTGAGATAGAAAGTGGCAGTAGTGGGCTGGGGATTGGGAAGTAGAGGGAGATGGCAGGACTGTGCAGGGTGTTAGGCTGTGATGGGGAAGGCCTCTTCCTATCCGGCAGACTCAGAGCACCAGACTCAGCCAAGCAGATCCACAGGGTACTTGGGACATGTCTCAAAGACTAGGGCGGCCGCTAGCATTTCGTTGGCAGGGACCACGGTGCCATTGCTTCTGCCAGTGCCACCTCTCTGGGGAAAACCACCAAGCTGGAGTGAACCATTTGCAAATGAGGGTCAGCACTGGGTACAGAGGGTTTAGAAGCGGGAGGCCCTGGCCTTGGGCCAGCCTCTCAAGTAACCCCTCCCTCCTCCGGCTCCAACCCCTTGCAGGCCTAGAATCCTGGAGATGGACAAGGAGGAGAACCGGCGCTCAGTGCTACTGCCCGCGCACCGGCGGAGGGGGAGCCTCAGCTCTGAGAACTACTGGCGCAAGTCCTACGAGTCTGGGGAGGACTGCTCAGAGGCTGCAGGCAGCCCCACCCGGAAAGTGAAGATGCGGAGGCACTGAGGCCTGCTGCACCCTCTCTGGAACTCTGGTTAATCCTCACGTAGCCACCCCATTTTTCTTTCGTTTCGAGGGGTTTTGTTTTGGGTTTTTTTTTTTTTGTTTTTTTTTTTGGTTTTTTTGGACCCTTTTTTCCCCATGGTTTGTTGCCTGTTAAGGCTGAAGAAGAGAATTAGTTCTTGGTTTTCCTCCTGGATGGAAAGGCTGACAGAAACTCATGCTGGAGTGGCCAGTAGAGGTATGCAGGGCAACCATCTTCAAGTGGGGCTGTGTCAGGCCAGTTTTATTTAAAAAAAAAACAACAAAATGTTTTGGTTCAGACAGTTATTGTTTTGCTTTATATGTAAATCCTTCTCAGTGTTATAAGTGAAGTTCAGTGTCCCGTCCCCCCCCCCCCCCCCCCCCCCCCGCCCCATGTCAAAGCTGGGTAGAGATCTCCTGGGCCTCACTGGCTCCACAGGGGTCCTGCTGTCCTTCCACCTGTCACCTGCTTTCCAGTCTCTGGAAAGTCATGCAGACACCCTTTTCCTTCTGTGGCTGAGTCATTCAGGACACGACTGGTCAGGGGCCTAAACAGTGCTAGCCCCTGCACACCAGGGCTGCGGGTTGAGCCCCAGCATGCTCCACACCCACCAGCCTGCTCTGCCCACAGGTCCCTGGCTGCAGGGGAGCTGGCTGCCGGTGGTCTTGGCCTCTCTCCAAGAGCACACCTCTTTGCTGGATTGCTCCTTTCAGGCATGTGTGTGCAGTTGTATGAACAGTTAGACCTGCCATGTGGAGCAGTTCTAGGAATTGTTTCTAGCTAGAGGGACTGATGTCCTTCCAAGTCTAGCATTTGGGGTATGGAAAACTGTTGTGGTGTGTAGTAGGGATTTGTTTTCAGTTTTGTTTTTTTTTTCCTTTGGTCTCTTGTCTTTTCTTCCCCTTTCCTCTCTTCTGTATTGGCCAGTGTGGGCCTTCTGTCCACATCATCCCTGTAGGAAGGTGTCCACCTCTGTCCACCTGCAGCCACAGCCACAGCCGTGGCCAGAGCTCAGGTCTGCACACTAGGTTGGTGTCTCCTCTGCCATGGGGCATGGGAGATGGGAAGGGGCTTTTAAAAAATAGTAATAAAAGGAAAAAGTAGTCTTTGGCCATTTCCGCCTACTCAGATTCTCGAGGACTAAGGTTTTGCTGGTCTGGGTTCGTTAGAAAAGTCTCCTTGCCAGCTAGGGCCAAAACCAGGCCTGCTGAGGACAGAGGTCCTCGCAGTCCCCAGGGTGCCTCCACCATAGGAGGACCTTGTTTCACAGAGGCCTGGGCCTGAGGCTGCAGGAATTTAGGGCAGCCAACATCAAGAATCCCTTCTCAGGGGCCAGAACTCCTTTGCCAGCGTGACTTCTCAAGTTGGAACTGCATAACTAAAGCAGTTGCAGGGTTTTGTTTGTTTGTTTTGTTTTTTACAGCTTTTTCCCCAAAAATGATTTGTAGTTGTGTGTGCAGCACTTTGCCCTCATATATGTGCTCTACAATAAAAACCAAATCTAATATATTTTGAAACAGTTGTCTGATGCTGTCATAAGAGAGGGCTTGCCTTTGGTGCTTCCTCAATCCCTTTATTTTCTCTTTAAACTCCAAACAGGGGTTGGTGGTGGGCAGAGCTTATTGCCCACCAGGGTGGACTCGCCTTCTGCTTTCTCTCCCACTCCCAGGAGGGTGGGTTTCATAAATGGTGTGTCTGGGTGCCCTGGAATCAGGATTGTCCCCTGCGGGGCTCTGGAAGCCCTTCTTCCTAGGGGTGATCATAGAGGCTGTGTGCTAGTGAAGGACGGACAGCATGAGCAAAGGCGGGGGGAGAGCCAGGTCTTTGTAGAAGATAGGCAAGTGGTTTTGCTCATTAAACACATTCTTGAGTTCTTATGTTCTGGCCAAGCCCACACGGTGGCCCCAGTAGTGAGCAAAACTTTTCTGGTCCTTGCTTTCGAAATGGATACAGCAGAGTTGTGGCATATGGATATAAGCACGAGACAGATGTTTGGGAAGTGGGAGTGAGGCCCAGAGGGTTTTAGTACCTCCAGGTCCCACACCTGGCTCCCAGTTTCTGGTCAAGGGCTTTGGTGTAGGGGCTCCCTCATTTGCTTCCAGTGCCCCCAAGCCAGTCTGCGAGGCCAGATTCTTGCTGTGGAAACCTGGCAAGCCACTTAACTGCCCATTTAACAGTTAGGAGAGTCCAGATGGAACAAGTTTCCAGTCAGGACTCAGTCCTGCAAACTGCTGACAGATCTGGCCAGTTGGGCCTGCAGGGGTGGCACTGGGCTGCAGACTGGGCTGTGGATGCCCCAGAGAGAACACATTGGAGCTGAGTGGTAAAGTGACTAGCCAAAGATCATGCTGATTGTACATGTAGAGGTGAGCACCCCCACTCTATTCCTGGGCCCCTGACTGGGAGCATGGGATGGGGGCTCACATGGAGACCTGGGGAGCTGAGAGGGCCTCTCTTCTGTAGCTGTGACAAAGCCAGACTCTGGTTCTTCCTAGTTCTTGGATGAAAGAGGCCCTTTGCTCAGTAGGATTGAGAAATAGGAGAAGCTAAGGAAAGGGGGTCCAGCCCTAGCAGGCAGGGCCTGCTGTGTCCTTGGCTTCAGTGTCTGCACCTGTACAGTTGCTCCTTGGTGCCCTCTCCCTTGGCCTGTGACAATCCTTTGAGCAGTCCCCAAGCCTGTAAAGGCCTTAAGGAAATGGGAGATCCCATCCTGGGGTACCTGCTGTTTGGGCCAGGGTGTTGTGCCCCATCATCCTCTGACCTCAGCCCAGCCTCACACACACAATAGGTGCTCTGACAACATCTGGCACCAGTACTGCCCACCTGAGGAGCCCATCCCATTTCTCCAACCCTGTTATGTGGTGGGGGAAACTAAGGTCCAAAGTCATGTTCATTCATTCATTCAGAAAATATTTGTGTATCCTGTTGTGTGCCAAGCTCTGTGCTGGGTGCTGAGGATACAAGACAGACCTGGCATATGTCATATACACACATTATTATAAATTGTACTGATATAAAAGATGTGTAGCACATAAATTACAAATAAAATATACAATACTCTTTATTATAAATTCTGTATAGCTGGTCGTTTTTCACAGAATGTTTTTGTTGATTTTTTTTTTTTTTTGCGGGGGGGGGGGGGTGCATTCTTGTCTGTAGCCTACTTGTGCTAATTGAACCACAATATGGTAAATGGAATCGCATCCCTCTGCTTGTATGAGTTTCCTGTGGCTGCTGCAACAAATTACCACAAACAACAGAAGTTATTTTCTCACAATTCTGGTGGTCACAAATCCAAAATCACTATTACTGGGCTGAAATCATGGTGTTGGCAGGACCATGAAACTCCCGGAGACTCCAGTCCTTCCCTCCCAACAGCTCCTGGGCTTGTGGCCACATGGGCTCCTTTTCTGTTTACCAGATCTCCCTTTGCCTCCCTCACTAGGACACTGGTGTGGCTGGATTTAGGGCCCAGCTGGATAATCAACAACAATCTCCCTTGTAAAGGTCTTTAATCACATCTACAAGGTAAAAAAGTGTAAAACGTGAAAAAACTTACAAATTCCAGGGATTAGGACCCGGTATCTTTGGGGGCCACTATGCTGCTCTTTCACCAGTAAATTTGTTGTCATTAAATCTGATATATGACCTACTGGTTTCATTGTTGAACAGATTAATTGGATTGAAATTTCTCAGCCTCAGCACTACTTTTAAATTTAATTTGCATCCTTATTTTCTCCATCAGTTTCTTAAGGCTAGACCTGTGCTGTCCAATACAGCAGCCACTGGACAATTTGGCTGTTGAACGCCTGAGGATATGGCTAGTTTGAATTGAGATGTGCTTTAAGTGTAAAATACACCCCAGAATTTGAAGAGTTAGTATGAAAAGAGAATGTAAGATATATCATTAGTTACTCGATATTATGTGTTGAAATATTTTGGACATGCTGGGTTAAATAAAATATGCTATTTAAATTAATTTCACCTGTTTCCTGTTACTGTTTTAAATCTGGCTACTCAAGAGTTAAAATTACATGTGTGGCTTGCATTATATTCCTATTGGGTGGCACTGGTCTAGAAAATCAGTAAGTCAAGCCTGATTTGTGGTATTTGCCAGTTTCCGTGGTGCGAATACACCCGTCACGGCTGACTTGAAGCTACTAACACAGTGTAGCTGCACGGGGAGTGGTGAGGACGTGTGCACATCACTTCCACCACACAGACGATAGCAAAATACAATAAAATAGGAAGTGCTTAGTCTTGAACACTACCTTTGCTTTTAATGATTTAATTTTAATTTTATATGATTGGATTTTTAATAACGGCTTTGTTTTAACAACTGACTTGCAAAAATTCTTAAAGTTTGACAGCTGACTCTTGAAGCCGTTATGGTTGGTTATTGAGACTGCCATCCTCCCAGTTAGGTTTCAGGGTGCAGTTCTCCCCTGTGCCCACAGTGAGGCAGCAGAGTCCAAGTGATGGTGCTTCACAGTAGGGCAGACCAGCTGTCCTTTGCTTTGGATTGGGAACTGGGCCCCAGAGGAGAAAATTTAGGATCCCAACTACGGCCCTGCTCAGCCAGCACCTCCAGTGTCAGTGGGAATGCAGAGGGGCCACAGCTCACTGGGGTTTTCTCCCCTATCAGCTTTTTTTTTTTTTTTTTTTTTTTTTTTTTTAAGATTTTACTTTTAGAGGGAGAAAGAGGGAGAGAAACATCCATGTGCCAGAGATACATGGATTGGTTGCCTCTCACACACCCCCTACTGGGGACCTAGCCTGCTAACCAGGCATGCGCCCTGACTAGGAATTGAACCTGCAACCTTTCGGTTAGCATGCCTGCACTCAATCCACTGAGCCACACCAGCCAGGGATCCCCTGTGAGCTTTTGCACATGCCAGCGCCCTCTGCCCTAGGACACTCCTGATGGAGTCAGCTGTCTTCCAGTCTCTTCAGGGCTGCCTGTGGGCTCCCCAGACCACTGGCTTCGTCAGCACAGCCCAGCCCAGAGTTCGCTGTGTGGCTCCAGTGCTTCCACTCCAGGATGGGACACTAGGAGCTAGCTCTGCCTTCTGGACTCTTATGAGCGAGGCCCTTTACAAAGTGTCTCGTTTAGTTCTCACCAGAGCCTCTAACACCTCACTTTGGGGCCTAGGCTCATAGCTTGACTTTACCATGTACCAGCTTTGGGCAAATTACTTAACCTCTCTGGCCTCGGTTTCTTCCTTTGTAAAATGGGCATAGGATGAACTGGAAGACTGTGGTGCCTGGCACAGACAAGTGTTCAGTGTTGTTATGTGGTAGCAATTATTACCCCATTTTGCAGATGAGTAAACTAAGGTCCACAAAGATGAAGTGACAGAGGCAAGAACTTGGGACACAGAGGACTGAAGCACAGAACTCCACCTTCCCACAACAGGCCTATGACAATGGTTACCTGCCTAGACCCTGGAGCCTGAAACTCCCTGCAAGGGACAGGTACACTTGAATCCCAAAGTTCTGTGGCCCAGCCAAGATCCAAGGAAAGCACATCACAATGCCCTGGCTCAGCGAGTTTCAGGGCTGAGACCCCTGCAGCCAGGGAAGGCACAGTAGGCTGGAGGTCTAGAGACCCATGTTGTTATCCCCCATATGACCTTGGGTAGGTCACTTCTTTCTGAACCTGTTTCCTTATAAAATGAGGACAGGCTGGGTCTGCTCAATATTCCCCCTGCCTGTTGGGCTTTTTCTTTTCACTGATGCCCAATACACTATTCACCCTCTGTTGACTGAGGGCCCCAGATCCACTACCACCTCCCCTACCTGGGCCCTGAAGAGCGCCCTTAGAGCCACCTTCACTTAGCACACTGCACAGGATGAGGGGCTCACGGCTCCCCCTCCCTCAGGCTCCCTAGGAGTCTCTGGGTCTGTCCCCAACCCTGCTTGCTTTTTCCTTCTCCTTCCAGCCCAGGCCCTACCTCCTCCACCTCCAGCCCAGACTCCACTCCAGGAACCCACTGCCTGCCAGGCCCCTGAGGGAGCCAACAAGCAGAAACTGCTTGTACAGTTTGGACACAGAGGAGGGATATGGCCTCAGCTGGGACCTGGGCCAACTCCTGGGGGCAGGGTCCTCCCCACTCCACCCGGCTCTCCTTCTGCTCCTTGCTGCCCCAAATTGGCCTCCATGTGGGACTTTCCCCCTTGTCGTCCCTCCTCCCCTCCTTCCCTCTGCAGGTGACCTTAGGCAAGTCACTTCTGTACCCTTAGCTTCCACTTCCTGTCTGTAAAGTGGGATTGTCCTTGTTTCTACCTCCAGAGCTGTTGTCACAAGCATTCAAAGAGAGAAATGACAGATACAGCACTTATTTCTAGACACCCTCGATGCGTGCCAGCCTGTCTCCGGGACACTCCACTCACCCACCTGCTCCCCCCCCCCCCCATCAATCACTTCCTGTGGACCTGACTCCTAAATAGCGTGGATTATTGTTTTATTTTTTAATGAAATATTTCAAACACACTGAAAA
Source organism: Desmodus rotundus (assembly GCF_022682495.2). NCBI lineage: Eukaryota > Metazoa > Chordata > Mammalia > Chiroptera > Phyllostomidae > Desmodus > Desmodus rotundus. The sequence goes on from NC_071395.1 coordinate 62,469,419, forward strand.
ATACTTAAAATAACAGAAGCACCCACTACCTATACACATTAACATTTTGTCATATTTGCTTCAGATCTTTTTTTAACTTACATATATATTTTCAAATTGTGTTGAGGACCTACTTCATGCCAGGCTCTGTTCTGTGCACGGGGGACACAGCAATGAACAGCATTAAAAACCTAGCCCTCAGGAAGCACATTCTCAAGCTGGGAAGACATGCAATATAAAGACGTCAGGTGGGTGACAAGAGGTAGAGAACCAGGCAGGGTAGGGCGTCCAGAACGGGGGAAAACAGGTCAGGGAGGCTTCTTGTAGCAAGTGTCATTTGAGTCATGACCAGTATGAAGTGAGAGATTTGGCTAAGTGAACCCAAGCATTCCAGGCAAGGAAGGAGCAAGTGCAAAGGTCTTGAGGCAGATGCTTGTTTTGATGCACCTGAAGAATGCTAGCACGTCCTGGAGTGAGAGTCCTCAAAAGAGCTGGCTTACCAGGTACAGAGGCTGCCAGGCCCTGTGCTCAACTCCTGTCATCTCGACATTTTACAGATGAGGAAACTGAGGCCAAAGGTGGTCAAGTGGCTTACCTGGGGTCACCCAGCTAGCAAGGGGATGGCTTGGAATTTGAAGCCAGACTTAGTTCCCACCTCGGAGCTGGGATAGGGTCCTGGGGTGACCTAGGAGGAACAAGGGAAAGAGAGGCCACCTCATCCAGGAAACATCCGAAGGTGGCAGGTCCTCACTGGCCTGAGGTTAACCTGAGTTTGCAGGAGGGAGCAGCTTCTCTTCCAGTGCTGCTGACCCAGGCAGCCTCATCCTCCATCCCCCAGGATAGGTGTAGGGGTGCCTAAGGTCACTGACAACCCTGTGCTCACACCCTTGCTTGGGCTCCCCTGAGCTTGGGCTTCCAATTCCAACCTCAAGCAATGAGCAGACCTGGCCCGGCAGCCTGGCTTTGTTGCCTTGGGCTACCCTGCTAATCCCAGGCCTGGGCTGCTCCAGCTCAAGGGGAGGGAAGACTGTCAGTGCTCCAGACCCCAGCCTGGGGGACGGTCCCCTCTCAGGGCCATTCCTGAACCCTGCCTGGCTGTGTGGGCTGGCTGGGCCCATCTGCCCAGGTCTCAATTTACCCATTTGTACCTCAGTATACCAGCCGAACCCCCATCAACCTGACTGTAGGGGGTGCTGGTTGGGCCTCAGAGTCACTTGGGAAAGGCCTGACTGAAAACTCAGATCCTGGGATCCCACTCCAAGGGCATTCACATTCGGTGGACGGGGAGTCTGTATTGTTAACAAGTGTGGAGGGGATTCTGACACTTCGAGAACCCCTACTTGCCAGCAGACCCTTCTCTATCTGCCCTCATCCCTCTACCTGTTTCAGCCCATCTTCCCTGGATCACATACTTCTGCTGGGCTCCTGTGAGCCCCTATCACAGCACAGTGAACTCATGGTGGCTGTGGTCCCCGCTCAGCTCTGTCCAGCCCCCTAGATTGTGAGCTGAGTGGGGATGCTTATTACCTGCTGACTAAGTCCCATCTCAAAGAATGGAGACTGAGGAAGGGCAGGGACTTGCCCAGGGTGACAGAGGAGAAGAGCTCAAGTAGCTATTAGTAAGAACTCTAATGACAGCTAACACCCACATGGCTCTTCCTGTCTGCCTGGCACAATCCAAGGGCTTTACAAATACTAATTCATTTCATCTTCACAATAACCCTTTGAGGTAGGCACTAGTATTATCCACATTTTTACAGCTTCTAAATTGTGAAGTTGGGATACCGATTAACAGAGTCCTAGCACTTCCCTCCCTGAGGTCCTCGTTTTGCGGAAGAGGCACCTGGGGCTCAGGTCTTGTCAGCAGGTGGCAGGGCAGGGCCCAGAACCCAGGCCTGAGTTACCTGTGCTGAGTGTGGGATGAGCGGTGGCCCAATGGGGCTGACCCCTCTCAGTCCAGCCAGCTCTGCCCAGGGCTGAAGCCAACACCCCTCTTACCTTTACCCATCTGTCTCAGCATCCTCATCTGTAAAACAGGTAACATTGATGCCTCCCTCACAGAACTGTTGCGAGCATTAAATCAGTTGAAATTAGGAAAGTGTTTTGAATAGTGCATGCCACATATCAGGCTCTCAAGTTTTGTTGTTCTCCACATGTTTCCCCTTCTCACCATACTGCTCCACGCCCTGCCCCTCTGCCAGATCCAGCCCCCACCTCAGGGGGGCGCTGAGCAGGGCTGTCATGGGTGGAGGGGCAGCCAGGCCCCTGTTGCTTGGCAGCTGCCTCTGTGGGTCAGCAGTCAGGCTGCCTCCTTAGACACAACTGCTGGGGTTGGGACTTGGTGCATTGGCCCCCACCCACGCTTCTGACACGTGGGACTTGCCCAGCCCTTTTTAGCCTAGGGCTGCCTATCTTCAGCCTGGAAAAAAAGGTTCAGCCTCGAGGTCATTGTCCAGATAAGAAAAGGCCTGGGAGGCAGGTGGGGACAAGTCCATTGTCCACCAGAGAGTGGAGGCGGGCACAGCTGTTGTTTTTACACTGTTTCGGGGCAGGGGAGGCCCTTTTCCGTCTTGGAAAAACCCACATCCAATCTCAGGACCTTCCCGATTGTGCCCTCCTGAGGAAGAGCCACTCTGCTGGATCTCTGTTCCTCTTTTTGGCTGGTGGAACTCCTAAAAACCCCTTGTACTGCCACATAGCCTTTTGCGTCGGGTCCTGAGGGATGTGTAGGAGTTCCCTGGCTGAGGGCCTTCCTATTTCATTTCGTATTGACCACACAGCTGGGGCAAAAAGCATGTAGGTGGGAGGCGTTAGGGCACACTGGAGTACAAAGTGGTGTCCCAGGAAACTGCTAAACACTGGGCCAGTGGCAAGGATGAGGAAATTGAGGCTGAGGGGCCAGGGAGTTGCACCAGTCGGAACTTTTCTGGCTTTCGAGATAGGGCCGCTTCATTACCTGAGCAAGAACGTCTCTCGCTGGTTGGAAGAGGGAAAAGGCGTCCTCCACGTTAGGCAGCACACACCAGCGCCTGCCAAAGCTCACCCCTTGCCGCCCACGGTGGAACCTTAGCTCGCGGACTACAAGCCCCGGCAGGCCCCGCGCCGCCGCGCAAGCTCAGCAAGCTCGCGAGCCCGGAGAAGCGTCTGGGCCCCGTCTTCCCCCACTGTCTGGCCGGCAGGGGCGGGGCTGGCGCCTAAAGGGCGAGCCTATTGGTCGGGTGGTGCGTCAGTCGCTCTCCGTGCCCACCCCCCCGTGAAGGCTCCGCCCCTCACGCCAGAGCCTGGTCGGCTGGCGCACCTCCTGGCGCCCCGCCTGCGCCTCAGGACCAGCGGGTCCGTACGGCGCATCCTGCTGGAGGCACCGGCGGTGGCGGCGGCGGGCGCGGCGCCCGCAATTAAACCCAAGATGATGAAATTTCGGTTCCGGCGGCAGGGCGCTGACCCGCAGCGCGAAAAGCTCAAGCAGGAGCTCTTCGCCTTCAACAAGGTGCGGCGGTGGCGTCCCGGCCCGGGCTGGGCGGGAGGGTGAGGGCCGGGGCTGGGAGCCCGGGGTTGGAGCCACGTAGGGCCCGAGGGGAGGGAGCGCCTGGCTGGAGCCAAACGCGGGGCCGGGGCGCTTCTTGGTGGGCCCCACCTCGCGCCTCCGCCCCTGCTGCGATCTCTGGGTGGCTCTGGGTCTCTCGCTGACTTTCCGGGTCTCTGTGGGCCTCACCGGCCCTGTCTCTGCAGTTCTCTGTGTCTCTGCCCCTCTCTCTCACTGTGGCCGTCTCCCTGATCTCATTCTTTGCCGTGTGTCTGGGGAGGGGTTGTCCCTACCTCTCTCCCCGCGTATCTTCTCTCTGTTTTCCTTCATCTCTGTCTCTTTATTTCTTTTTCTGTCTTTGCATCTGAGTCTTTCTGTTTCTGTGTGGGTCTCTAGAATTCTCACTCTGGCTCTCACTCTCTTTTTATTCCTCTTTGGGGGCTCCTCCACATCCCTGTCAACCCTTGGGGCAGCCCAGGGCTGGGTTTTGTTTTGCTTTCACACCCAGGTCGGGAGAGAGGGGTGAGGAGAGGAGGCAGATGTTGGGGGGTGGGGCTGGGAAATCCCTTCCAGGTTTCTCTCTTCCCTCTCCCCGGGCTTTAGACTCTACCATGCTCTTCTCTGCCCTGCTCTGCCCTGCCCTGCGGGGTCTCCAGAGGAAATGCCTGGCTGTGTACCTAACGGCACATCAGGTGCCTCAGTTTCCCTTGAAATGGAACCACTTTCCTCCCTGCTGTGGACTCTGGCTTCCTGTGTCACTTGGGCTCTGCAGCCTAGACAGAGGTGTAGGTGGAGTGCTGCTCCTCCTTTCTTTCCTAGAGCTGCGGTGGGAAAAGGGCTGCCTTCAGCCGCCGCCCCTCTCTGCACTGAAGTGTGGTATCTAGAGCCCCCGGTGTGCCGCTTGCTAACTCCTCCCAGGGTGTCTGTCAGTTCTAGCCTCAAAGCCCTCAGTTTGTACAGTGCCTCCCACCTCGTGGGGATCTGAGTTGTTAGCCCCATCACACAGTTTGGAAAATTGAGGTTGAGACAGGGTGGTGACTTGCCCTAAGTCACAGATGGAGTTGGGGCACTTTGTCCTTGCTTCCCCTTATTGGTAAAGATTTCACTTTAGTTTGAGGAGTGGCTGTGTTCCAAGAGGAGACTTGTCTAGGAGGAGGCTCTGAGATGGCTGGGCCCGGAGGGGCTGAGGCACCAGGATGTTTCCTGGGGCAGGCTGGATTTTCGAGGTGGTGGGGGTTGCTGCCAGGACTCTCAGACTCGGTTGACAACCTACCAGAAGCCTGCAGGGTCTGGAGGAAAGGGGCTCCCAGATGGCCCCCTTCCTGTGCTGGTGGCTAAGAGGATGAGCCCTGTGAGGTGAGAGAAGGGTGGTGGGGGCAGGCACTGGGCTAAGGTGTTACTTTCTCAGCCAGTGAGTTGGGGCGTGAGTGGGGACCTGCAAAAGATGGTGGGGAGGGTCCGAGGCTCAGCGCCCCTTGGCTGGCCATGGTTTGGCAAAAGGTGAGGGCTCCCCATTAAGGCGAGTGAAGCCCCATTCTGTATGGGCAACAATAATGGGAGGGGAGTGGTCTTGGGCGAGGGTCTTGCTCACCAGAGGGGGTGGTAGGTGATCACTAGAGACTAGATCCCAAAATAATATTTAAAAAGATAAGAGAGAGAATAGATCCTAGTTTCCCTAGTGGGAGTGGGAGGATGGGTCAGGGGCAAACATCAACTTTGGAGTCAGTCTTGGGCCCACACCCCAGCCCCGTCTTCAAGTTGCCTGTGGGATGTGCGCTCCATGGCAACAAATACTGAGCACCTCCTGTGTGAGAGTTCTTCTAGGTGCTCGGAACACTGCAGTGACCAAAAGGGACAAACACATCACTTGGGGCTGATGTCCTAGTGGGGGAGACGGTGAAAAGCAAACAAAAGAGTAAAATATGCAGCAGTTTGGGTGGTGGCCAGTGCTGTGGATAAAATTAAGTAGGGTGAAGGCCTGGAGCCTGTGGACAGGGGTGGCTGCTATAGCCAGGGCGTCTTGGGGGCTCTTGGAGGAGCTGACTCCCAAACCGAGACCTTAATGAAGGGCAGAAGCCCTCCCTGGGGAGCACTGGTGAGGCACATTCCAGGCAGAGGGGTGGTAGTGGCAAAGGGCCTGAGGCAGGAACCTGCCCAGTAAATTGCAGTGGGCCTGGAGTCAAGTGAGCTGGGGAGAGAGTAGGAGAAGGACAGAGGCCAGATGTGAGAACTTGGCTTTGACTCAGAGTTATCTGGGAGCCCCCAGGGATGGGGAGAAGTTCCTGAGCAGAAGAGGGGTCTGGCCAGACCCGATCAGGTCCAGCATTGGCCTGGCAGTGCTGGTGGGACAGGGAGGCTGCCCCCCACCCTCTGCCAAGTGGGCAACTGTGCCTTCAGGTAGACTCACTACCCCCAGTGCCCAGATGGGAAACTGAGACTAGAAAAGAGCTGAGGCTATCCTAAGGCCAAGCCAGCTGTTCAGAGGAATCAGTTCCTGCCTAGATGGATTGAGGCAGGAGGGAGGCTGGGCGACAGGAGGGGGGACACATTACAAAACGTGTGTCTTGCTGAGGCAGTGGTCAGGAGGTACCCGCGGTGCACAGGTGGTTTACCACATTGGTGTTGAGGATATGGGGGTGTAGGCTTCCCAGGGTGGGGCCTCCCAGCTAAGCCTTGGGGGTGTATGAACTTTTTGGGTGGGTGGGCAATGGAGGAAAGCCCAGGATGGGCTGGTGGGGCTGGGAGCAGTCTGCGCTAGGACTGGCCATGCCAGGAGCAGAGATCTGGGTGGCAGCCAACCCATTACCACCAGCGCAGGGACCCCTTCACACCATCCCCACCCCCAATGTGGGGAGGGATAGTGTTGCTCAATTTCCACCAGGAGAACCCAAGTCTGGGAGGTGGGTGACGCCTTCAGGGACTGGGCAGGAAGCTCCTCTGGCCCTCTTGTCTCCCTGTCTGACTCTGTGGGTTGGGGTGAGGGTACCTCTTGAGGGGAGGGGGTGTCAAGAGCCTCTGCATAGAAGAGTATTGGGTATTGGCCTCTGACTTCTATGTGGGAGCCTGTGTTTGGGGAATGCCATGAACCTTGCAGGGTACCCTAGACAGCTTGGCACCTCACCAAGCTTCAGTCTGCTTCTAGGACTGGGGTGCAGAGCGCCCCCTGGGGCAGGTGAGGTCCACTTCTGAACCTTGTTCTCCCTGTCTGTGCTAGAGCCCTGCACACAGTGGGATGAACACAGGTGCTGAGAGGGAGAGGGACTTGGCCTGGGCTGGGCCTCTGCTGGGCCCAGGGGCTCAGACCCTTCTGTACCAACTGGAGGCGTGATTGTCCATTATACAGTTAAGGCCACAGAGCACAGGTGGACCCAGCTTGAGTCCCAATGTATAGCAGCAGCAGATCCTGAAGGCTGCCTTGGGGTGGGCCTCACGGTGGGCCGGGGGCAGCTGTGCTTGTGCAAGTGCCCTCCTCTCCCCCACAGACCGTGGAACATGGCTTCCCCAACCAGCCCAGCGCCCTGGCCTTCGATCCTGAGCTTCGCATCATGGCCATCGGCACCAGGTCTGGGGCCGTCAAGATGTATCCTTTGCGGGACGCATCGTTGGGGGCTGTGAGGACCACCTGCCTACAGCTCCCTGTGTGCTGAGCTCCTCGGGCAGCCATGCAAGGTATCTGGATCCTGGTGGGGGCTGTTGCAGCTTCTGCCCCGAGATACCTCCTCACAGAGATTGGGGGCGGGGCTGAGCTTACAGTGGTCACAGCTGTCCCTTGCTGCACTTCAGCCAGCAGGGTGGCCGGGGCAGGGTACTGGTCAGTCTCAGGACCTGTCAAGGTTGGTGGGTGCACCAGGGTCACACAGTGGGCCTTTCCCTGGTGACTGGGCACACATATGTGTATGAATGTGAGATACATGTGTTCAGCCAAGGGGCTGGGGGCAGTGCCAGGCTCAGCGTGGAGAGCGCAGCTCAGCCCCCACCTGGATGCTAGCAGTCACACAATGGGCTGTGTGTGCTGCACAAAGCGGGCATTTTCTCTGTAAGCTCGAGGTGGGGTGGGGCAAGCAGACAGCTGAATGCCTGCTTGCCTGGTGTGGAGCATCCCACCTCCACTGCCTGCAGTGAGCCCCCTGCCACTCAGGGAAACTGAGGTGCAGAGTGTCTGGTGGCTGCTCAGTATGGGGTGCCCAACTCCACCCCTTCCCACATGACCCTCTGGGTCATCAGTTTCCTCATCAGAGATATCGGATGGCACAAAATGAGTAAATGCCTGTAAAGCAGAGGGGAGGGGAGGGGTGGGCATTGGGGCCTGCAGTTGGTGAGCTTTCCTACACTAGGGGGTGTGGCTGGGCTGGCTGGATGCTCCCTCCCCCCACTGACCACAACCACAAGACTGCTCCAAGGCCACCTGCTTCCTGGCCTGCTGCTCCTGCCCCTCAAGGTGCTGTCCTGTCCCACATACGTGTTGTGTTGCTGTAGTTGGTGTCTCATAGTGCCCCTTTCTATACGACTCTGTTGGCCTCTTGAGCTGGCCTTCCTGCTGTCCTGGTCTTTCTTGGGCGCTGGCTCTTCGGGCTTACAAAGAACTGTTGTACAGACGAGGACAGCCTCAGAGGAGGCCAGAGCTCTCCCCTGGCCCCTCAAGCCACCCCTAGGCTGGGAAACTGAGGCTTGAGAAGGCCTTAGACAAAAGCTGCCCCTACCCCTGTCTCCTTGGTGACTTTCGTTCCTACCCAGCACTCCTGCCCCCTCTTTTGTCCTGTCTTCTGTGTTCTCCCAGCTCCTGCAGGGAATCCCAACTCCAGCTCCAAGCAACGGCTTGGCTCCTGCTTCGTCCCTAGGCAACACTGCTGACCCCTCCCTTGCCCTCCCTCCCGGGCCCTGGCTGTCCACTGTCAAACCTGGAATTGCTGGGACTCTAGTACTGATGCCAGGCACTTGAAGCAGGTCACCCAGCCTCTCTAAGCCTCTGTGTGCAGGTTTGTGAAACACACAGGCCTCGACCTCTCCTCTCTCTTGGTGGGGCTGCTAGGGAGACTGGTTTCCTTGCCCATGGCTGGAGTTGGGCCTGGAGCTGTGCAGAGTGGCAGCCTGGGCTCCCCTCTGCCTTTGGCTTCCCTTGCTAGGTCCTGGCCTGGCCTCTCTGCCTGTGCGACATGCCCGTGGGGCCGGCTCTTGTGCTCAGAGGCTGGCGCAGGGTGGAGCCCGGGCTGTGCGCCAGAACTGAGCCACGTGTGCTGAACGTGGTTTAGTCTCACTTGCCCTGTGTCAGCCCTATAAGGTGGGCGTCCCTGTCCCATTTTGTAGATGAAGTGAGGGTCATGCCATAGGATGACTTACAGGAGCCGAGTGGAGCCTGCATTCTGAGCTCGAGGATGACTTGGGGGTGCCTGACAGTGCTGCTTCAGGGAAGGGGACCCACCTGAACTTGGAGGGCTCCCAGATAGGCAAGCCTGGTTGGGACCTGTCACAATGGTCCTGGAGAAGGAGGAGGCTTGAGCATCTCAGTCTGTATCTGCTGCTTTCTACCCTTGACCCACCCTCAGCTATGGTGCACCTGGTGTGGAATTCACGGGCCTGCACCGAGACATGGCCACAGTCACCCAGATGCACTTCCTGCCTGGCCAGGTGAGCCTCTGCCGCCACCGTTTGGCTCATTCAAAGCTGCCACATTCCCCTTCTCCATCCCACCAGCCCAGTCCTGGTCTCTGCTCACCCACCAGGGCCGCCTCCTGACCCTGCTGGATGATAGCAGCCTGCATCTCTGGGAGATCATCCACCAGAATGGCTGTGCCCACCTGGAGGAAGCGCTCAGCTTTCAGCTGCCCAGTCGGCTGGGCTTTGATGGTGCCAGGTACTGGGGGACTTGGCCACTGTCTGGCTGCTCTACATTGGGGGCCAGCCTTGCAAAGGCATGGTGGAAGGATGGGAAGCTGCTTTGGGGGCTGGGATTCAGGGTTGTGGGGTATGTTAAGCTTAGCCTGGGTCCCAGAAGGTAGTAGCGTAGCGTTTGGACCCCTCTTCAGTGAGATGTGCTGCGTGGACTTGGTGGGTGTTAGAAGGGGAGGTCCAGCAGAGCCTGAGGTGAGCAGGTGGGGTTTGTGCTGCAGAAGCACTGGAACACCAGGAGGTACAGGACAGGAGGCTGCGCGCTGCGTCCCAGGCTTCCCGTGCCGGGTGGGCGGGCCTGCACTCACTGTAGTGTTGGAGGTGTCCGGGGCAGGTCTAAGCTGAGCTGACATCAGCAGAGATCTCTTGGTGTCTCTAGCTGGGCGTGGGGCGACTGGCCATAGCATGCACAGTGAAAGGGCAAGTTTGGGCCTAAGGGGGGTCCTGCCATGCTGTGCTTTGTGAGGTGCTGATAGGATGGTCCAGAGGACAAGGGAGTGTCCGGGACCTCTGGTGAGAGTGTAAGGGGCCTCCGGGTCCCTGGCCCTGCTGACTCTTGCTGAGATGGCCAGAGTGGGTGAGTCCTTCATGCTGCAGAATGCTTGTCTCCAGCTCAGTGAGAGGCTTGTGTTGCTTCTGTGGAGAGCTGGATGACAACCCCATCCAGCCCTAGCCCAAGGATGGATGACCAGGTCTCCGAGCCTTTCCAGGCAGGGGTGATCTGGGGCTCCCCTGAAAAGTCAGGGAGACCCCCAGAGGGCTGGTGGTGTTCTTGGGTAGGGCTCAGGAGAGTTGTATGTCCTTGGCCTCCTGGGCCTGGCCTGGGCAGTAGCCTGGCTCTTGCCTTTTCTTCCTGGTTGGTGGGAGGAGCTTGGGAGCCCATCTCCAAGACCTGGGGAACCTATATTTATCCCTCTCCCTGCTGACATCCTGATGAATAATTGAGCAAGTTAATTACAATGCCACTACTGTTGCCTTCCCAGTTCAGCAGCCCACTGGATAATCAGGCTCCAGTGAGTGCAGAGGGGCCGCAGTGAGCTACCAACAGCTCATCAGCACCCTCTGCATCCTCTTCAGCAGGTGGATGGGCCCACCCCCTCACACACCTCCCCTCGTCTCTCACAGTGGCCCACCCACCCTTGCCCACGTCACAGTGGTGCTGCTGGTGGCTGCTAGCAACATGGCAGCCCTGGGCACTGAAGGTGGCAGCGTCTTCTTCCTGGATGTTAACACCCTAATGCTGATTGAGGGTCAAACCCTTGGTCCTGATGAGGTTCTGCGAAGGTGAGAGGCAGGCAGACTTCCCACACCCATCCTGTGCCTGGGCAGCGCTCCTGCTGGCTCACCAGTGCTCCCTCTGCAGTTTGCCAGATGACTGCCGGTGCGGGAAGGCACTGGGCCCTGTGGAGTCCCTGCAGGGACACCTGCGGGATCCCACCAAGATCCTCATTGGCTACAGCCGGGGACTGCTGGTCATCTGGAACCAGGCCGCACAGTGTGCGGACTGCATCTTCCTGGGGAACCAGGTTTGTGTGGGAGGCTGGAGTCCGCAGCCCAGGCCCTCTGCTCCTGGCTGCCTTGCTCATGCCTGTCTGCCCTGGCCCACAGCAGCTGGAGAGCCTGTGCTGGGAGCGCAGTGGCAGCACGCTGGTCAGCTCGCACAGCGATGGCAGCTATGCCATCTGGTCCGCAGACACTGGCAGCTCCCCAGTGACGCAACCTACGGTAGCCACCGTGCCCTATGGTGAGTGCTGACCAGGGCAAGGGTGGCTCCGCTGCCTGAGCGTAGGTTTTGATGGGTGACCCCAAGCTCAGGCACTTACGGCTTCCTGGCCTTTGTGGGGGCATCCAAGAGGAGTTGGGGAGGGTGGCAGCGCCAGGCCAAATCTGCAAAGGTGGGACCCGCCCCAGGAGGGTGTATGGTTGGGGCAGCACCCTTTCTCTTGGGGAGGCAGGAAGCATCTCTGAGGCGGGGAGTGATGTGGACAGGATGAGAGAAGGGGTGAGAAATTTGACCATCGGCTCTTTGGGTCCTGGCAAGCAAATGAGCCTGACACCATCCCATCTCTCCAGGACCCTTCCCTTGCAAAGCCATCAATAAGATTCTGTGGCGAAGCTGTGAATCTGGGTAGGTGGGGATCTGGGCTCAGGTGTGGGTCAGGGGCTACGTCTGGCTGGGAGCAGAGGATGGGTTTGGGGGTACAGGGATGTCCTGTGATCTCTCCCTGGGGTGTGCAGGTGTGTGCTCCAGGCCCAGGCGGCTCACATGCTCCCTGGTCCCTGTATAGGGGCCACTTTATCATCTTCAGTGGTGGCATGCCTCGTGCCAGCTATGGTGACCGCCACTGTGTCAGTGTGCTCCGGGCTGAGACACTGGTGACACTGGATTTCACCTCCCGCATCATTGACTTCTTCACGGTGCACAGCACGCGACCCGAGGACGGTGTGTTGCCTTCCCCAACCCTGTACTGGGCACTGCCTGTGGCCATGCTCCTCACCCTGCCCCTGTCCTACAGAGTTCGATGAGCCCCAGGCCCTGGCTGTGCTGCTTGAAGAGGAGCTGGTGGTGCTAGACCTGCAAGTGCCTGGCTGGCCGGTCGTTCCTGCTCCGTACCTGGCCCCACTGCACTCATCTGCTATCACCTGCTCGGCCCACGTCGCCAATGTCCCTGCCAAGCTATGGGCCCGCATTGTGAGCGCTGGCGAGCAGCAGAGCCCCCAGCCTGCCTCCAGTGCCTCGGTGTGTGCCTGGGCGCCTTGCAGGGTAGTGCCTTGGGGAGGGCGGGTGTTCCCTGTGAAGGGCACTTCCTGGGCACAGGCCCTGAGGTGGGAATGTGGCATTTGTACACTGGAGACTCAGAAGCAGTTGGGGTCCTGGATGCCAGGTCCAGGGAGAGAGGGAAAAGACGAGTGTCCTGACCTTCTGCTGACATCTTCACCTTCTCCCCCAGAGCTGGCCCATCACGGGGGGCCGGAGCCTGGCCCAGGAGCCGTCTCAGCGAGGGCTGCTGCTCACTGGGTATGGTAGACCTTCAAGTCCCATGGCTAAGCATAGTCGTGACATGTATGTGTGGGTGTGTGTGTGGGCAAGTGGGGCCTGATGCAGCCCGCACAGGTGCAGGAGAGCTCAGCCTGGGCTAGGCGGGTGCTGGCCTGCCCAATGACTCAGGCCTGGCCTCTGGTGGGACCTGGTTGCCCCCTTTAGTAGGGTGGTTGGGCTCGTAGCTTCCCTCGACCCTGGTTCAAGCCACTCCCCGCCCTGCCTTTTGGCCTGGAACTGAGCTCTGCTCACCCAGCCTGCCCTAGGACCGGAAAGTCTAGGCTGGCCCATGCAGAGCTGCCCAGGGCAGGTGCCGGAGGGCCTGGATCTGGCGGGTGCTGACGTGCCCGATGACTCAGGCCCTCACTCACTTCCTGCCCTGCCCCTGCTGCTTGCTTGTGCTGGGATCTTGGGGCCTCTGGCTCTGCCCCTGCACTCCTCCTTGAAAATGTTGCCGTGGCCTTCAGGGCTTCTGGAGGCTTCCCATCCAGCCTGCAGCCTCACAGACTCACAGTCCTCATGCCTGGGTTTCCATCTGAGTCGGCACCCCAGATGGACCTGCCTCCCCTCCCTTCCTCTCCTTCTGCTGCCTCGTGACCCAGCCAATCCCTGCTCTGTGACTGACTAACTCCTGACCACCTTTTGTAGATGACCCAGTGGGTGCAGAACCTCTTAGTCCTTTGTTCCCTCGGTTACCCCCTTTTCCATTTCCCATTCATCACACTGGTGAGTGTTTCCTCACCTTTTACTCTGCTTGAAGGACCCAGGTTCATGTGGTCTGGCATATAGTCGGTGCTCAGTATGTCTTTGCCCTAATCTGTAGGTTCTTCCTACTTGCCGTACACAGTAGTTTGGTCAGTGTTTGGCTTATGCAGTAGGTGCTCAGTGAGTAGTCACTGGATGAGTGGACGGAGAATGTGCAGGGTTCTGGTGTGGGCCTGATGTCTTCCCCCTTGCAGCCACGAGGATGGCACTGTGCGGTTCTGGGACGCCTCTGGCGTGGCACTGCAGCCACTCTACAAGCTGAGCACAGCTGGCCTCTTCCAGACAGACTGTGAGCATGCCGACAGTTTGGCCCAGGCTTCTGATGATGACTGGCCGCCCTTCCGAAAGGTGGGCCCCTCCCCCTCCCTGAAAGAGCCTGGTCCTGGCTCTGCCCCTGTGTCATCCCTCCATCCCACTCCCCAGGTGGGCTGCTTCGACCCCTACAGTGATGATCCTCGGCTAGGGGTGCAGAAGGTGGCACTTTGCAAGTACACAGCTCAGATGGTGGTGGCTGGCACTGCAGGCCAGGTAAGCCTGGGATGTTCCCAGGGTTGGGGGTCTTGGAGGGGTTTTTGGAAAAGGTGGGACCGAACTGGAGGGTCCAGTGAAGTGGGAGAGGGAGCAGCATGGGCAAAAGCCCAGAGGTAGGAATGGGGTCCCAGGTTGGGCTGGTTTGGGTGAGGCCAGCAAGGAGGTGGGCCTGTCGTTGGGGCCTTAAGCCCAAGCTCTGGCTATAGGGAATCATGGAGGGTTAGGGCCAGGACAGGAGTAGCACAGGTATTAGATGAGCACTGGGAGGACAGGGGCCAGCGGGCCTGGGTCAGTGCTGCTCCTCTGGCACTCAGAGTGTACAGAAGGTGCTTGGTGTGTGCTTACTGTAAGTGGGAGACGGTGTGTGGGAGGAGTACTTTGTTCCAGCAGGCAGAGGCCTGTGGGTCTCGGTCACCACTGGGTTCCTCAGTGCAAGTTCTGGTAAACAGTAGGCATTCAGTAAGTGCTTACTCAGTGGATAAACGAGACAGTTCTGGGACCTCCCTGGCAGTGGTTTTGCAGGCCCAGGTCGGGCATGGGTGGTCCTGTCCTCTATACTGACCTCTCCCCTGCCTGGCTGTGGGCTCAGGTGCTGGTGCTGGAGCTCAGTGATGTGCCGTCGGAGCAGGCGGTCAGTGTGGCCAGCGTGGACCTCCTGCAGGACCGAGAGGGCTTCACGTGGAAGGGGCACGAGCGGCTGAGCCCGCGCACAGGGCCCCTGCCCTGGCCTGCTGGCTTCCAGCCTCGAGTGCTCATTCAGTGCCTGCCGCCTGCCGCCGTCACTGCCGTCACGCTGCACACAGAGTGGAGCCTTGTGGCCTTTGGCACCAGTCATGGCTTTGGCCTCTTTGACTACCAGCGCAAGAGCCCTGTGCTGACCAGGTGCGTGGGGGCGGGCTGCAGCCAGGCAAGGTGGGGACTGAGCCTCCACCCAGCCCCTGGCTCCTGTGGGACCTCTGGTGTTTGCCCTCTCCCACCTAGGCCTCAGTGTTCTCTATAAGACTGGGTGTGACAAAGGTGGCTCTGTTGCTTTTGGCAGCTTCGACTTTATGTGAAGTGCTCCTGGTAGAGTTCTAAGCCTACCAGCTGCTGGCTTGGCAGGGCAGCAGAAAGGGTCTTGGGCTTTTGACCTGGGACCCTTGATGCCCCTGGGGCCAGCAGGAGCACGGGGGCTATTCCAGGAGGTTGCTTCATGGCACAGATGGTGCCTGTCTGCCCCCAGGTGCACGCTTCATCCCAATGACTCACTGGCCATGGAGGGACCACTCTCCCGGGTGAAGTCACTCAAGAAGTCACTGCGCCAGTCTTTCCGGCGCATCCGCAAGAGCCGAGTTTCAGGCAAGAAGCGGGCTGCTAATGCCAACAGCAAGGTGAGCTGGGGCCAAGCTGGCAGGTGGAAACTCCCCAGGCTGTACTGTAGACGTGGAGCCAGGCTTGGGCCCTAACCCGGAGCCCCGTGTCTGCTCACTGTCTGTTGCCCACCCCTGAGCATTCCCCAGCCCCTGGATGGATCAGAGTGAGCTGGGGAGGGTGATGGGGTGCAGGGCTGTGTGGAAGGAAAAAGGCAGTGTCCTGGAGCCCCATGCTCCTCCAGTTGCAGGAGGCCAATGCGCAGCTGGCAGAGCAGGCCTGCTCCCATGATGTGGAAATGACACCTGTGCAGCGACGCATCGAGCCGCGTTCAGCCGATGACTCCCTCTCGGGTGTGGTGCGCTGCCTGTACTTTGCTGACACATTTCTCCGAGATGGTGAGCCCAGGGAAGGGACGGGTTGGAGAAGTGGGCCTCAGTTGGCCTCCAGGAAATGGACAGTGGGAGGGGGAGGGTGGGCAGCATCTTCTAGGGGTTGGACAGCATTACTGGGTGCCTCATATGTTGCACTGGCAACAGGCTGCCCTGCACTGAAACAGCTCCCCTGTAGTTTCTGGTGACGCAGGGCTGGTGAGTGGGCCAGCAGGACCTCTAAGACCTGAGAGCTGAAGACTGGGGGCAGGAGAGAGTGGGATCTGCCAGTGCCAAGGCCCTGGGTGGGTTGGGAGGCTGCCCGCAGTGAAGGGAGAGGGCACCTCCTGCCTTGCTAAAGAGCTGGCTTTGACCCCAGGTGGTCAGGTTTATTCAGTAATTCATTGATTGATTTTTAACTTATAGACTTTCAACCACACACAAAAATAGTCACCCCCCTGCCTCAGCTGGAGCTGCTGTTGCTGGGTACTCTGTTGTTACCTTGCTGGAGCACTTCAGTTTGTGTGACACATGTAACCTCCAGCCATGGTGCCTGCATGGTGTCTGCATTGGTGCCTGCATTGGAGCTGATGGTGATCCCAGAGTCTTGTCACGCTTGGTCCACAGGCAGCTCTCTCAAAAATGCCTTCTTATAGTTGCTGCTGGGTCAGAATCTAGCAGTCCACACGTGGTATTTCACAGCTGTTAGTCTCTGCATCTGAGGGAGGACCCCCTTCTGGTATCATTTGTTGAGGGTCCCTTACCCAGTGGGTTTTCCCACTGTTTGGACATGGCAGCCCTGGGAGCCTGTACCTTATTCCATGCTGCCCAGTCCGTGTGAGAAGGCCCATGGGGCTCAGTCCCCAGCTGCCTGGGCATCAGGTGTCAGCTGTGTGAGGTGCTCACTGACTTGTTGCTGGGGCTTGGTTGCCCCAGTGGTTGTTGCCGAGATCATCCATTCACCCAGGGGACACAGCCATGACTGCTCCGGCCCACCTTGGCTCTTGGCTTTTTAGCTCTGATTCTCCACTAAAGGGTCTTCTCTAGAGGTTTAGCTCACACAGGGAGGCAGGTGAGATGGCTCAGTTCATTTCAGCCCAGGGCTGGACTCTGTCTGATTGCCGCATGGAGAACACACTGAAAGGGGTGGGGAAGAAGCAGGGATGCGGTCGGAGCCCTGATGCACCTTTGGGGCAGCTATTTGAGTGTGTTGATAGGACTGCTGATGGGCTGAGAAGAGATGGGAGAGTTGGGGCTTTGTGATGGGGCTGAGGGTGCTGTGGGATGGGATTGCAGAGATCAGGGTCCAGTTACTGTGCTGTTGCTGTCCCCACGGAGATGCCTGAGAGGCCATTCCTGCCTCTTCAGATCTGCACCAGGGCTGATTGTGGTCAGCAGTATAGGGAAGTTGCCTAAAGCCGCAAGAAGTGGGACAGAAGAGAACCAGTCCTGGGTCCCAGAGTGTCAGCAGAGGAGGGGAGGAACCTATGGTAAATGGGCAGACACCTGCCTCACCAGCCTGTTGCCCCACAGCGGCTCACCATGGACCCACCATGTGGGCAGGCACCAACTCGGGCTCTGTGTTTGCCTATGCACTGGAGGTGCCAGCAGCAGCAGCAGGAGGCAGCGAGAAGCGGCCTGAGCGGGTGGTGGAGGCTGTGCTGGGCAAGGAGGTGCAGCTGATGCATCGTGCCCCCGTAGTGGCCATTGCCGTGTTGGATGGGCGTGGCCGCCCGCTGCCTGAGCCCTACGAGGCCTCTCAGGACCTGGCACAGGCGCCAGACATGCAGGGTGGCCATGCAGTGCTCATTGCATCTGAGGAGCAATTCAAGGTGAGCTGCTCTGGAGACCTCCTCCAGGCTCCCACTTCCTAGATACCACTGGACCCCCTACAACCCCTACCTTGCCTGCTGAGAACCCCCCCAAGACCTCACCCAGCCAGCAGAGGTGCCCCTGAAGAACCCCGATGACAGTCCTAGGGGCTCTGGCAGGAAGTCGTGGTGTAGGGGGGACACCAGCCATCTAACCCTTATAGCTCAGTGTGCCTGGTTTTGCCAGGTTCTCATAGGAGGGGGCCTGGGAGGTTCCTGGGAGCAGAGTGAGGCCCAGGTCAAGTCTGAGGGTGGCAGTTCAGGGTGAAGGGGATTCAGGCAGCGGTGGTAGTGTGGCCAGGGCACAGGCCTGTGTGGCAGGCTGGGCTCCAAGTAGGGGCTGGGGGCGTGGGTAGGACCAGGCTATGCTCACTGGCCACCTGTGTTGCCAGGTGTTCACACTACCCAAGGTGAGTGCCAAGACCAAGTTCAAGCTGACAGCCCATGAGGGCTGTCGTGTGCGTAAGGTGGCACTGGCCACATTTGCCAGCGTGGCCTGCGAGGACTATGCTGAGACCTGCCTGGCCTGCCTCACCAACCTGGGTGATGTGCATGTCTTCTCCGTGCCGGGCCTGCGGCCCCAAGTGCATTACTCCTGTATCCGCAAGGAGGACATCAGCGGCATTGCCTCCTGTGTCTTCACGCGCCACGGCCAGGGTGAGGCAAAGGTTTTCTGGTGCAAGGGACCCAGGTGGGTCCTGGAGAGTTCCCAGGGTGTGTCAGCAGAGGGGGGCGGTCCAGGTTGGGGGCACAGCACTGGGCAGGGTTGGGGAGGGCCAGGCACCGTGTGCACAGCAGAGACCAGCTCTGGGGCTGTGGTTGGAATCACGTCTTCTAAGTGCTGTCTTCCCTCCTTGTCTCCCACCCATCCAGGTTTTTACCTCATTTCCCCGTCGGAGTTTGAGCGCTTCTCCCTAAGTGCCCGAAACATCACAGAGCCGCTCTGCTCTCTGGACCTCAGCTGGCCCCATGGTGCTGTCCGTGCCAGGTACATGGAGGAGTAGCCCCTGGCTCGGGAGGCCTTCACCCAAGGCCAGTGTCATTCCCACCCCTACATTGTCTGGAGTGGGGGTGGCCCTCCGTGGTATCACCCCTGCCTGGTCCCAGCTCTTGGGAATGGGAGGACAGGGGTTTGGCCCTTCAGGTGCTTGCCTGTGACCCCATCATGGCCCTGTCTCTGCAGCTACAGGCTCCAAGAGTCACCCAAGCTGAGCCAGGCTAACGGGACCCCGGGCATCGCCCTGGCCCCGCAGAACCATGATGGAAGCTCTAATCCTGTCCACAGCCAGGGAGCTGGTGAGGGGCTGATGGGGATGATAGGACACAAATCAGCCCAGATGTCAGCGCAGGCCTCTGCAAGAGGCAGCAGCTGAGCCAAGGCCAGAAGAAGTCTGGGGAGGGGTGGGGTATACCAGGCAGGAGAGGGGTATGGGGCCTGTCATTGCTGGGCTGGGTTTGGGACTGGGTCCCCAGGTACAGAGGGTGTTCAGGGCCTCACAGAGGCCTGACCGTCTCCTCCCTGCAGACACCCCTGAGCTGCTGGAGGCTGCACTCTCGCCTATGTCCATTGACTCGGCCACCAGTGTGGACACCACTCTGGACACAATAGGGGACATCACAGTGGAGGACGTGAAGGATTTCCTGGGGTGAGGTGGGCGGGCAGGATCCCCAGCCTCCCTCCCCTCCCCTCAGGCAACCTAATGTCCGAGCTGGGGCGTGCAGGACCGAGGAGGGGGCCATGCTCCAGACCCTGATTACTGCCCCCTTTCCCTAGCACTTCAGAGGAATCTGAAAAGAATCTGAGGAACCTGGTAGAAGACAAGGCTCGAGCCTGTGCCATCCTGATAAAATGAGGTGCTGCAAGTCTGGGGGATCCAGCTCTACCTGTGGTTCTCAGCCTCAATCCCGGCCCCCCACACCCACCCTGGTTTCACACCTGAAACCCTAGCAGGCTCTATACTGACAGTACTCCCTGAGGCCTGGCTGCTGCCAGGACACGTCCGGCAGAGGCTTTGGGGGCCACACAGACACAATTCCCATAGTTGGGTATTAAAAAAAAGAGCCAGCCCATTAGCCCGCAGATGTCATAGGTGGCGTTTGGAACAGAGGTGGGGCAGCCTGTGCTTTGGCCAGCTCATTTCAGCAGATGAGAGCACCCAGGCACAAGGCTGGGCCCTCCTCAGTAAGCCCTGAGTGGGGCCTGGCTTGAGACTGACTGGCCACCACTCCAGTCTCACTGTGGCTCCGTGTCCAGATCTGGGGCCCAGAAGTCTGTCCAGCCTATTTGCTACCTAGGACCCCTTCCCACACAACCAGGCAGACACCCCAGCTGTCTTGCTGTAGATGCCCTGGCCACAGCCTGGCCTCAGTGGGCGGGATGTGGTCAATGGTCAGAGACTTGGCCAGTCTTCCTCAGGCTGTTAACTGCAGGGCCCTCGTCCCAGATGGGCGGGGCGACCCTTCTGCCTGACCTGGAGAGGAGGATGAGTGGTGGCACCTGAGTAGTCTCTTTCAGCCTCCCTGGCCTTCTCTGACCCTATTCTTCCTCTACGAGGAAGGCTAGAAACCACCTGCCTTGGTTGGAGCTGGGATCCAGGACCCCTGGCTCTTCCCAGCCCTTCACATAGACTTATGCCTGCTAACCTGTAGGCTCCGGTGACACCTGCCCACCCTGGTCCCAGGGTGTGGGCCTGGAACTCTGGGGTGTATTGGGACTGGCCCCTTCTATAGGTAGTACCCTGGAGGCCAGGTGGGGCTGCCAGCCCATGCCACCTACCTTCCCCCTCCTTTTGCAAAGAATATTTTTGTAATGCCTTGACTGGACAGTGTCAGGCTGGACACTCATTTCTAAAACTATTTTGGTACTTGCCCCTGGGCTAGCATGTCCCCCCCTGCCCCCACTTGGACAAGAAATGTGTGTGAGAGTGAGTGAGACTAGGAGCCACCTGGGCGCCCCAGGCAGGCCTGTCAGGTGTGTGTATGTGGGGGGTCAGAATGGGTTCTCCCTGTAGATTGTACCTTGGGGGTTTTTCTGTCATTTTGTTAACATTAGCACTGTTTTAATATTAAAAATGCTGATTTTTAATATTGAAAATAAAAGCATTTAATATCTCTTAAAGGACACCACATCTGCTTTATCCCTGGCAGAGAAGGGGTACCACATGTAAGCTCACACCAGAGGGAGTCTGACTGCCATGACCCCCTCAGGGCACTAGGCAGCATTGCCCCTGTTGGTGGTACTTGGGCTGTGCTGCTGGGGACAGTGGCACGGGGGGATGCCCAAAGCGGGAGAAGCCACCTGCACATAGCCTCCGTTGGCAGGTGGTGGATGAAGAGAGGCCCTTCTCCCCCCTCACCCAGAGCTTGGGGTTCCCATGGGGCCCTGCAATCACCCTAGGCCAGGGCCTCGCGGAAGGTGCTCCAAGCATGGAAGCAGCGAGTAAAGGCATGCTGCTCATTCCCCTTACGGACCAGGCGTAGGCGGCGGGGCTGCTCGTGCTCTTTAGCTCGTAGGTGCTGGATGTATACCTGATGAGCAGTAGGTGTGTGTGTGAGAGGCGCCTCTGGCCAGCCTTCCAGGTTCCCCAGGCGGCCTCAGCCCTCCTCTCAACCCAGCTTACCTGGCAGGCCTTGAGACTCAGCTTGATCTCCACCTGGCTCGTCTGGGTCCCCACCCACATATAGACCTGTGGGTATAGCCAGGAGATGGTCTCGTGGGGGACTCAGGAGCTCCCCCACCTTCTGGCCTAATTCCCATTTACAAGTGGATGGGCTCCTTAAATCGGCAGGGTCCTCAAGGGTCTTACCTCTTGGCCGTTGTCTAACAACATGATGTCATCATCTGCCAGGTCATCTTGGCAAAAGTCAGAACATTTCTCAGTCACTGCGAAGTAACCCTTCTCATTGGAGCACCTGGAGGTCAAGGGTCAGGGGGAGACTAAGGGTCCTCAGCAGCAGGGCCAGAACTCAGGAGGAAGCTGGGGCAGGGGTCTGGGCCCAGCCTTACCGGAACAGCCGGGTGTGCTTCATGTATTCAGCATCATCATCATAAGGCTTCTGTGCACCTATGCCCACCCAGAAGAAGTTCTCTGGCTCTTCACCTTCGTTGATGACCTGTGGGTGAAAGGTTGGTCCAGCCCAGGGTCCCTGTCTGCCCTCTCCTGCCTACCTGGCTACTGCCTGCCCTGGTCACCTGCTTGCTGTAGGAGGCATCAAACATGGTGTTCAGTATATCCTCTGCCAGCTTGGCCTCATCAGGGTCTGACGCCCGGCCCACCCATGCATACACGATGCCCTGGTTGTCTTCACTCTCAAAGGGAACCTGGAGAGTGTGCGGAGGGTTCAGGTCAGGTGCACCCAACATCTCTCCACCCTGACCCATAGTCCTGGGCATTCCCATGATCCCACCTTGAGGATGAAGCAGAACTCGGAGTTGAGGAGGCTGGAGTCAGTGTTGATCTGGATGCACCTGGAGCAGGGGGACTGTCAGCAAGGAGTGAGGGGGGCTCACTGACCCCCCTGCCCACCTGTGCCCCTTCCCCAGCCAGGCACCGGGTACACAGGGCGCTGCCGTTGGTGCGAATCTGGTAGAGGCTAGGGTGCAGGGCACCCTGAGCCACCTTCCGCCTGCCCCGGTGGATGATGAACTTCCTCTTGAAATGGGACAGGAACTTGGGATTCTCCTGCTGCTGTGTCATGCGCACCACCTGGGTGTGTGGAAGTGTCAGGGGCAGCTCCCTGGACCCCCCACCCTGCCCATCGTGGGCCAAGCCTTCCCTGGCTATGAGGCCCGTCCCCACAGCCCCATATCCAGAGGTTGTGGGGACGGAGCAGGAGCATGGCAGGCACACCTCCAGCTTGCCAGGGAAGAGGCTTTCGAACTTCTTCTGCAGGCTGAAGGTGAAGGTGAGCCAGCCCATGTTGGAGGCTTCCCGGCCCTGCCAGAAGTACACGATACACTGGAAATCCTCCTCAGGCTGTTTCTCCTCCACCTCGGCCGCCGCCTCCTCGCCTTCTTTGCCCTCGGCCCCAGCCTTCTCCCCATCTTTCTCTTCCTTCTCCTCCTCCTCCTCGTACTCCACAGGGACCCAGTACCTGCAGGGCCAGAGGCAGTGAGCAGGGGCCCCAGGGTGGGGCAGGCAGGGCGAGGAAGGCACTCAGGGCAGCACCTGCAGAGGAAGACGTAGCAGTCCTGTGTATAGAAGTGGCCGAACTCCTCCTCAGGCAGCCGTGCGAACTTCTTACCCTCGAGCACAAAGCCTTCCATGCCGTCCAGGTCCTCGTTCCACTCCTCCATGAGCTGCTCGGCCTGCAGGGGATCCCCGCTGGTAGGCTGGGGCTGGTCCCTTATTCCGGGGCAGGGGACCCACATAGCCTCCTCTCAGGCTCCGCCCCATCACCCGAGTACCCGCCCCACCTCAGCCAGTGCCATGGGAGGCTGCCTTGGCAGGAAGAGCGCAGTGAGGTCAGCCTTCATCTCATCTTTCTTCTCAGAGTCGCGCTTCACCTTCCCGGCAAGTCCCTGGCCCTGCAGCACAGCCTCTGCGTTGCGCGTGTAGTCCACCGTCAACACGTCATCCCAATTCTTGAACTTGGCCTTGAACACCTGCCAAGGGGCAGAAAGCATGAGCTGGAGTGGGGTTCATAACTGTTAAGGTTAGGGTGGGAGGATGTCTGGGGAGGCTTGGGAGGCAGGGCCTACGATGCGGGGGTGGGGCCTGGGCCTAAGAACAGGAAGTGGGAGGGGCACTTTACAGAGGGGTGGAACCCGAGGTGAAAGGGAGAGATTAGAGGGGGCGGGGCTTAGGGGCGGTGGTGGGGAAGGGGTGGGCTTGGGTTCAGCTCGTAGGTCAGGAACATTCACAGAAGGGTCAGGGTTTGAAGGGTCCGCAGGACCTTGGGTAGGAGGCCTCGGGCGCGTGGCCTGCACGGCTGGACCGCACTGTCTACCTGTGCCTCAGTGCCCTCAAGGCTGCGGCTGACCATGGTGTGACGTGGCCGGTGCAACATCCCGCACAGCTCCTGGCCTAGTTTGAGGGCTGCGGCACGCACAAGGCGTGGGGACTTGCGGCCCAGCCAGATGAACACATCGGACCAGCAGTCCAGGATGTACACGCAGCGTGTGTCCAGGAGGCTCTGCAGCTGCGGTGCCGGAGGCTGGAGGTTAATCGGTGCTGGGCTATCAGGGAAGGATCCGGCCTCCTCGCCCTCCTCCCAATGCGTCTCACCAGCCGCATCCTGGGCATCAGTTCCACCGTGGGAGGTGTCTTGTGCTCCACTGACAGCCTGTAGTTGATCTGGGGCAGCTCCAGGTAGCCGAGGCCCAGGCCCACCTAGCAGGAGAAAGGTGAGCAATGTAGAGGCAGGATCTGGGGACATGAGTGAGCCCCACCCACAACAGCCCTGGATTTGGAGCCTAGCTATGGCCTGCTGGGTGCATTCAGGGCCACTGCCTGCTCACTGGGCTTTAGTTTCCTCCCTCCACTCCAAGATCATTTTAAGGATATCCTATCAGTGGAAGGACTTTTAAATGGTGCTTTCTCTGCCTGCTTTGTCCAGAACTTACTATTGTTTCTAATTCTCTAACTTGTCCTTTTCCTGCTCACAGGAAAAGGCGTCTTGTCACCCACAGAATGAAGGCTAGGCTCTCAGGCCTGGTCCCCAGGCACTTCTCAGCCTCCCTTTCCAGCCCCACCTTCCAGGAAACACACCCTAACGCTCTTCCGGCCTGACTCAGAGCTAGCCTCCAGACCTCGGCTAAGGCTATTCCCTGTCCAGAAGGTGGTGCCCTCTCCACACCAAAGTCCAGATGAAGACCAGTCACCACAGCAGTACAAGGCCCTTCCCCCCAACCTGACCCTTAGCGAAGTCAGGCCCGCTTGGCACCCAGCTCACCTTATACAGCTTGGGCTGGGGTGGCCAGAAGTCCTCAGGCACATGCTTCTTGATCTCAGAGGGCTCACCACCGAGTGCCTCCCAGAACTCTGGGAGCTCCTGGCCCTGCACCAGCAGTGTGATCTCTGCCTTCCCTTTCCGCTCATTCTTGTTAATTTTTTCTGCAAAGAGCCTGAGAGCAGGTGCAAATCCCTTAGGAAGGCCATACCCCTTCATAGGTGACAGTTTCTCTTCACACAAACCCCCTATCATATCTGAGCAGGGAGCAGCCCTCATACCTGGCCTTGGTCGTGCTACTCAGCGTGGCCTGGGCCCCCCGCCACACGTAGAGGTCCAGCCCTCGGTCTAGCAGGAAAACAAACCTGGACAGGAGGGGCAGGGGCAGGCTGTGACGGGCACAGGCAGTGACTGCCTCCAGGCCCCAACCCTGCCCCAAGTCTCTCATTATGGGGTAAGAGAGTTGCTTATGTTACCTGGACACATTTACTAAAATATTTTTTTAAGTGGTTGCTGGAAGACTTCTTCTAGAGCCCACATCTGTTCTTCACTAGTGGCGGGAAGGAAGTTCAGGGTCAAGCACTCCCACCTCACCTCATGGGTGCTCACCTGGGGTCCAGAGAGGCTCCCTTGAGTGGCACAGGCTCCAACTTGATGTTCTTTTTCCCATATACACGGTACATCCTAGAGGCCACAGAACAAGTGGCTTGGAGGGGACACCAAGGGACCAACTTACCCCTAACACTCTCCCCCCAGTCCTTCCAAGTCGCATCCAGGTCAGTACTGCCCAATCACACACCCCTCACCTGGTGACGTAGTGCGTGTCCTCTACAGTGTAGAAGCCACTGGCTGTTCCACCCTCAATGTAGGCGATGTCGTTGTCAAACACCTGCGTGTGTGAGGGTGCAGCCCTCTTGTCACCGAGTTCTCACCACCCTCCCACCAAATGCCATCCTGTGCACTGGCGCGTCAGGGGTTGCACACCCGCGGTGAAGTTGAAGGGGAAGAATACGGTCTGTGTCTGTAAACGTCGACTCGTATCAATCAGAGGGTTAAGATGTACGAATGTACGAACACGTTTGCTCCTGGGCCAGTTTAGACATGGAAGGCATGCACATGTCAGAGCGCAGAAGCAAGCAGGGCTACGGAGGGCACTCAGGTGCATCTGGGTAAAGTCTCGTGTGTGGCCTCACCGAGGGAACCAGCTAGAGGAGGGCTGGCATGACTCGCTAACCTGCTCACTGGGCTTGGCCCAGCTTTTGACCCCTCCCCCTAGCCATATTGGTTCCAGTTTCCCTTCTTTCTCTTGGCCTCCAATGACCCAGGCTCCCCCACCTTTGGCCTCATCTCGCTCTCCTGACTTCACCTTTTTTGCCCCTGCCTTCTGCTTTAGGTCCGAACCCAAAAAACTTTTTGTACCAGCTCCCTGCCCTGCCCATCACCCTTGTCCACCCCTCCAAGGCCCTCCCAGCCCATGGGCACCTGCAGGAACTCCTCGCTCTCGTCGCCCATCTCCTCCCGCACAGTGCGGCACTCCGCGCCCAGGTAGTTGCGCAGGTTCACCGCATGGATAGCAGAGCAAGCCTTCTTGTCAAGGGTGGCCTCCCCACCGATCCAGTAGTAGATCTCCCAGTTCAGAGAGCCGCTGTCATCCAGGAAGGTCTGGGGGCCAGGTCACAGTCCTGTCAGCCCTCACCAAGCAGTCTTGGTAGGTCCCCACAGATGCCGCTCTGATGGGCACCAGCTCCCCAGCCCAGGATGGGGTGCACTGCCACCCCTCTGCCAGGGCCCTTGCCCCTGGCCTCCTTGGCAAAGCCTTTCCTCCCACCATGCCTCAATAAACAAAGCTGGGGAGTTGGGGATTCTGAGCTACCTAAGGTAAGCTCACTGGGGGGGTCTTGTAGTCCCCATCAGTGCGCCCGACGCCCACCTTGAGCACGATGTAGCAGTCGGCCTCATAGAACTTGCCATGTAAGGCTTCCTCCACCAGCACAGGCACGAAGTTCTCGATCTGCCAGACGGTCAAGCCAGGCAGCTGGCCCACGTCCTCTGTGAAGAACTCCGAGTAGTTGAGGCGCGGCTTCTCCAGGCCCTGGTCCCAGCGCCGGGCCCTGCCCCCAGGGGCTCGGCTGTCAGTGCCTTCCTAGGGTCACAGTCACAAGTATCCACTCAGGCCAGTCGCTCCACTCAGCACCCACAGGGCCTTTGCCCAGGGTCCCTGCTGCCTCTGAGCCTGGGTCACGCTGTCTTGAGCAGCGCCCAGGGCCACCTGCCCTGCTCTAGCCCGTGACCTGACTTACCTCCTGCTTTTTGTTCTTCTCCTGGGCCACGTCTGACATGCCCTTCAGCACCTGCTTGGCCTGGTCATCCTGGGCTGAGTCCTTGCGCCTCCGCAGTCGCATCTTTCGAGCCAGGGGGTCCTTAGGCCCACCCCCTACTTAGCGGAGGGGGGCAAATAGCTAAGCCCTGCTGTGGTCTGCCCCTGGGGCATCCAGCCAACCAGGGGCCAACCTGCATACCAATGTCCAAAGGGCTGTGTCCCACCCAACTTACAGATGGGTACATGGAGCCCCAAAGAGGGGCTCTGCACTCTCAGGCCAGACCCTCCCCTGCTTACCAGCTGCTGCAGCAGCCACTGTGGCGGGGGAGGCACCTGCCAGCCGCAGCTGGTTCTGCAGTGAGAAGTCGATGTTGTACCACTCGGCGGTACGGTCAGCGGGCTTGGGAGGCATGACCAGGCTGGGGTTCTCCCGAACGTCCAGGACCTGCCTCATGGGGTGAGCAGAGGGGCACTGAGCCCGAGTCCCACCTCCCCACCCCACGAAACCCTGTCTCTTGCTCTTTGCAGCCGCCAGGTCTGAGAGACCCAGGGCTGGGGCCAGGGGCCTGTATTCTCCTCGCAGCTCAGTGAATGACCATCCCTTCTGGGAGCTGTGACCTTGCAGGCTGGCTGAGGGACTTAAGTCAGTATGTTGGCCAGCAAGATATGGATACAGGGATGTGGCTCACCTCCTCCCCAGAAGCACCCTGGCAATGGCCACCACTCCAGGAGGCCACTGCTGGGTCCCCCTCACTCCAGTGACACCCCTGTGCTCGGTCTTCCCTGTGGGCCTGTCTGCACCTCTGCCCTCCCTGCCAACCCCCGCTCCCAACTTGTGGCATAGCCCCGGCCTGCCCGGACCTGGACCTCTGTCAGGAAGTGGATGGCCTCTGGCAGGGTCACCAAGCGGTTCTTGTTCAGGACGAGTTTCCTCAGCTTTGTGCACCTGTGAGGACAGAGCCGGGGCCTCAGAGAGGTGAGAGGTGAGGGGCAGGGAAACTTCCAGTCCTAGGGGAGGGGAGGCAGGCAGGCCAGAGGACTGAGTGACCCAGCGAGTTAAGAAACCAGTGAGCTTGAATGTGCTAAAAAGGCAGGGAAGGCTAAGCACATGGAACAGGGGTCTCCTCACAGCTGACTGTGAAGTTCTCTTTTGTGACTTTGACAGAGCAAAATTTCTCCAGGTGACCTTCTGCAGATTAAAGGTCCCTGGATACAAACACCAAAAAATGTGTTCTGTGCTCAAATTGGCTTGGAAGCTGCTGGGGTAGGGGGTGCTCTGTTCTGCCTGAAGGACTTCTCAGAGCCAGGAGACAATGTGAGAGGACACTGCAACCTCTAGAAAGGGATGTGGAAGCAGCACTGTGCCCCAAACTCACATGGCTGTGGAACCCCTCTGGCCTCGTCTCAATCAGTGTCCTCCCAGAGGGTGCTCTGGGGAACCCAAACTGGGAATCGCTGGCACAGGCCTGAGTAGTCTTTATCCACAAAGCCAAATCAACTCATCCACTCTGTGTGATGCACGAAGACCACAGGGTGGGCTCCTGCTATCACTCTAGGGTTTCCTATGCCGTGGCTGCCCCTGCTGCCCCACTTGCCCGGCCTTGCCCCGACACCTGCAGAGGCTCTCAGGGATCAGCTCCAGGTTGTTATTGGCAGCCATGAACTCCTCCAGGCTGGCCAGCTTGCCGATGCCTGAGGGCAGTCCATCGAAGTCCAGATTGTTGGAGTTCAGGTATAGCTTCTTCAGCTTGGTCAGCTTGCAAATGGCAGACTGGAGGGAAAGCAGGCAGAGGGGGGAGTCAGGGATAGCAGCTAGGATGGCCCAGTGGCCTTCCTGTCCCCTCCCCAGGCCTGGACTCACAGGCAGTGAGGTGAGCTGATTTCGGGACAGGTTCAAGGTCTCCACATGCACCCACTGGTCAATGCACAGGGACAGCTCTGTGATCTGGTTGCTGCTGAGGTTGAGGCGTCGCAGGCTGGAGAGGGTGTACAGGCATTCGGGCACCCGCGTCAGGTTGTTGCAGGATAGGTCCACATCTGGGACACAGGGTGGGGTGCATCAGCCGGGGCCGAAGGGGGCCAGTCCTCGCTGGAAGCCCAGCTCCACCACCTCCAGGCTGTGAGGCTTTTAGCGAGTGACTTAACCTCCCTGAGCCTCAGGAGAGACTCCCTTATAGTGGGTTCTGAGCATAAAAAAGTCGATGCTCAGGACTGGGTGTGACCACTGGTCATCACGGTAATGGCAGAGACAAGCACAACATAACCACATGCTAGCCCTTCTTCCTGGGAGGTGGTCAGAGAAGCAGGGTTCAACCCCTTCCTCCACGGGAAGTGAGGGACCTGAGGGGACCAGAGGCTGATGGGTCACCCGGGGACTGCCGACCTGTGAGGTTGCTCAGACCCTCCAGGCTGGTGGGGAGGTTGCTCTGGGTGCGCTGGGTGTTCCTCAGGTGCAGGGTCTGCAGGGCCGTCAGAGCTGGGAGCTGCCTGCAGGGTGATGTGAGTGGTCAGGCCAGGGGAAGGCCCAAGACAGCTGTGGGGTGAGATGACAGGACAGGGGACTGGGGTAGGGCCTGGCTGAGGGGCACAGCCCACACTGAACCCAAGACGGGAAGGGTCAGGACTACTGGGGAGTGCCAGGGGCCAGGCCCGCGCAGTGCTGACCGGAGCTGGGCATGCTGCAATGGGTTCCCGTTGAGAACGAGCGTCTGCAGGTGCAGCAGGCGGCGCATCTGCGGGGGTAAGCTCTCCAGGCGGTTCTCACTGAGGTCCAAGTACAGCAGGTCGGTGAGGTTGATGAAGAGCTGGTTGGGGATGGTGTCAATGCTATGGGGAGGAGGGAGGGAGAAAGGGGGCAGGGCCAGCGGGGCCGCCCAGTCAGTGCCACATGCCTGCCTCTGGGACCCACCTGGCCCCTGCTGTGTCTTGGCCCTGCCTGGCTCACCCTCCAGGCCTGATAGGCACCTGTTATGGCTGAGGTTCAGCACCAGCATGTTCTTGGCGTTCTCCAGCTCCCGAGGGCACTCTGTCAGCTGGTTGTAGCTCAAGTCCTGGGTAGGAGGGGTAAGGCCAGGTCAGGGGTCAGTGCTGGTCCCACCTCGCCAGTTCTGTACCAGGCTGGGAGATCAGGCAGGGCACTGAGAAAGGAGCAGATGAGGGGTATTCGGGGCCAAAAGGAGACAGCCAGGACCCTGGCAGGAGGGTACCTAGGCTAAGGCTCTGACTCCATGAGTAACCTTGGGCAAGGCACTGCCTACTCTAAGCCTCAGTTTCCCCATCTGTAAAACGAGATAACAATGGTCAAAAGACCATCATCGTGGGTGGATAACCACTGACCAGGACTGAGAGGTCCTCCAGCTTGAAGATGTCATCGGGCACTCCAGAATTCTTCAGGTTGTTGGCTCGAGCCACAATGGCCTGGGGGTAAACCACAAAAGTCTGTGATTCTTGGCTTCTCCCCCAGAAGACACAGAGATCAGGGAGGGACCCTCCTCAGGAAGCTCACTGGAGGCCAGGTCTGAATGCTCTCCCACCCTGGCCTCCAGTGAGCCACAGGGAATGCTCACAGTCCCTCCACCTGGCAGGCTCTTCCTCTTCTCCCCATGAGTCCATTCACACCTCAAAGCCCAGCTCAAATGAGCCCCAGAGCCCAGCACAGCATCCTCAGGAAAGCTTTTCTGATTGAACAATCCAATCCCTCTTCTCCTTTCCAGAGGGCAAGGCAGGGATATAGCTCTGAGTCAGGGCTTTTAGAAGAGAGAGAGAGGCTTGGCTCAATGACAAATCAGTGTGGACTGAACAGGTCTATGCTTTCTCCCGAGGACTGAAACCTCGTGCTGCAGACATAAAAAGGTAGAGGGGCAGAGGAGAGGTCGGGGAACAGTGCAGGGATTGCAAATAACAGCAGGGCCCAGGGCTGCCACTGCCCCTCCTTTACCCTGTTGTCTGTGTGGTGCCCCGTGGCTTCACAATGGCCCCTCACCAAAACCTCCCCAGATAGTGGGACTTGTCTGAGGTCAGCAGGCAGGAAGTGGCAGAGCCATTTGAACTCAAGCAGCCTCAGTCCTAAAGATCTCAGGACTTTGGCTTTGGATGGGAATGACCTTTGGCTGAGGCCTGAAGGGTCTCGCCAGGAGCCTGATGTTCTGGAATGTCAGAAGCTCTATGAAGAGCAGAAGTGTGAGCAGGCCACACTGACCACCTCCCCTTCTGGCCAACCCCCCCACCCCCACCCCAGCTCTACCACACCTGGCTATATGACCTCTGCCAAGTGACCTCTGTGGCCAAATGTCCTCATCTGTGAACTTGGTGGAGGTCAGGATTATAAGAAAAAATCCACACGGAATAGTTAGAACATTTCCTAACCACTATCAGTTGCTGTTGTAGTTGTTTCCCAAAACAGGTGAGATTTTGGATTTTTCGCCTTTTTTCCCCATGGGTTACTTAACACAGGGCATTATTAAGTCCTCTCCCCTTTAGGAACGAGCCCCTGAGCCTGATGCCAGGATAGGAAGAGGTGATGCTCCAGCCTGGCTGGTGGACTCCAGTCCCCACCCAAAACTTGGTGGCCCCTAGCAACACTCACCCGAAGAGATGGCAGGCTGGACAGCTCCCCATGAAGCGTGGTTAGGTGGTTGTGGCTCACAGAGAGATGCTCCTGAGCCAGGACAAGGGAGAAGAGGCTCAGTGGGGTGAGGGGGGTGTCTACGGGGTCTCCATCTGCCACCACAACTTTGCCCATTCAGGGGTCCCTTGGCCACACAGGCCCCATCCACCTCTGCAGCACCCCTCCCTCACAGACCCTGCCTCTTCTTGCATGCTTCACGGGACAGGGTGCTTCCTCACTCTTGCCAGCTTTGCTCATGGCTCTTGACATCCCTCTCTGTCATCTGTCTTCTGTATCTGGTCCAGCCCCATCCACGGCACCCACCCTGCCCGCTGAAAACCCCTTACCAGCTTCTGCAGGGCAGCCAACTCCTCGGGCAGGTAGCAGAGGCCAGTGCGGTTCAGCTTCAGCCACCGCAGACTGGTCATGGCCTTGACATTCTCAGGGAAGTAGCCTCCCTGGGGGATATTCATGGTTAGGCTGGTCTGGGAGAGGCACGTCCTTGTTCTACTACCCGCTATGGCCCCCAACTGCCCATGGAAGCCTTTGGGAAGCAAGAGAGCCAACTCTCACCAGCTGTGTGACCCTGGACAAGTCACTCTGCCTCTCTGTGCCTCAATTTCCTCAATATAAAATAGGGCTAATAAAAGCCCCCTCATGACAGAAGTGTTGTGAGGACCAACTAATCATCAGGACGGCTGTTGGCCTAAGATCTGTCTTTCTTGCTGGTTCTGAGCCCTAGGAGGGTCAGGATGGAACTGTTCCAGGTGATATCCCCAGCACCCAGCTGAGTGGTCAGTTTGGCTCAAATGCCTTTGCCCAGCATTCAGCCTCTGCCTGTGTCCTCTGCTGTGGGGTAGCCCCTGAGCCTCTACCATGGTCCTACCTGTGCCCTTCATCATCAGCATACAAGCCATTTGTGACAAGGTCCAAAGCCCTGGTGCAAGGCCCCAGCTCCCCACCCTGCACAGGTACTGCCTCGTTCACTCATTCACTCCCACATTCAAACGAGTGCCCACCTCAGTAGACCCCAAACCTTGTGGCATGGAGCCTGGGATAGCACATGCCTTCAGTGCCCTTGGCTGGTGTCCCCTTCCCCTACAGCCACATTCTTGGCCAGTGACTCAGACTTTCAGTCTGGAGAGGACTCATGGAGACCCCAGGTGAGGATGGGGGGCATGGAGGTAGAGGAAAGTGGTGTGGGGTCAAAGTGCATGCATATATGGATAAATGCAGGAAGAACCTGCCTACCTCTTCCACCTTGGCCCAACCAACCCCTAACCCCAGTTGACATCTGGGTTCCCGGACTCGACACACCAGGCTGACATTAAACTGACTCCAGCACCAGTTTGCCCACTCACCCACCCTTCAGCCTGGGTGGAGTCTCCTAGTACCACCAGGCCACCTCTCACCTCCCTCAGCTCCCACCCTGCCTCCTCGGGTCACGCCCTGCGCACTTCATCCTTCATCCTTCACTCTTTTGAACAAATGGTCAGGCTCTTGGTGGCCCTAGGCCATCAGTCTGGCAGCTGCCACCCAGGGCCTCCCACACCTGCCTGGCACACTCTCCAAACCAACTACTAATCCATGTCTCCAAGAGGGTAACTTTTAAGCCCTTTCACAGTATAAGAAAACTGAAGGGTCGGGACTTGCCCAAGACCACACAGGGCAGGGTGGCAGGAACAAAGCAGTGGCAGTGAAGAGCTGCAGACCCAAACAAGGCAGTCAGTCTGCCGGTGGCGCGGCAGTGAGTCAGGGCCTGGTCTGGGCGTGTGACCTCAACGGGACGGGAAAGGAAGGCTGGGAAAGCAGGGGCAGAATTCACTGACCCCTGCCCAGATGCCAGGACGGGTACATGGTGTAGGGGCTCCCAGCCCAGAGCTCAGGCGTCGGAGCCAGCCCGACCCGGCCTCGGTCTTCCGGTGCGGCCCCGGAGCTGAGCGTTCAGAGCCGGGGATCCGAGCCCTAGGAGAGCCCCACCCGGCCCCGCCCTGTCACTCGGCCCGGTGGCGGACAAGACCGGAAGCAGAGACCAGCGCGGGCAGGAGTGGAAGAGACGGCTTGGAGGGGAGCCTGGCCCACCACCCGTCCGGCTCACCTTGAAGTCGTTGCCGCTGAGGTCCACGCCACGCACGAACGGCAGCACTCCAGTGGCCTCCATGGCGCCGCTCTCACTGCTCGGCCGAGCCGGGCGCCGGGGGGTAGCGAGGGAGCTGCGGGCTGGGCCACCCCTGACCCCGCCCCTTTAACCCATCCCCGCCCCGTCGGGCGGAAAGGCGGAACCGGGGCCCAGCCCGTCTAGGCGGCCTCAGGCACCGCCGGAAGCGTGGGTCTCTGCCCCGGGAGGCTTTAGGCCTGCCCCGGCCTCAACTTCCCCGTCTGTTCCAGGACTGGAGGGGCTTCGAGGAATCCGGGGGCCCCACGTGCTCGCGTAGGAGGCTTCATAACCTTCAGGCTAAGAAGTCCCTGTGGGCCCCAGGGGGTGGTGCATCCGTCTCCTGCTGCTGCGGCCGCCGAAGTTGCCTCGGAAGGGGTTCTGGAACCCAGGCCCGGGGACGCAGCTGCCCTCCCCGGGAGTCTCTATCCACACGCGGGGCCCTGCGTGGCGCCCACTGGGAGTAGGATGCCTGGGCCGGGCCCTTGGCCCTAGAGCTCTGGGCAAGCCCAGGGTTGCTCTCGGCCTGTTCTCTCATCTGTGAAATGCTTCCTGAGGTTGTCTCCAGAAACAAATGAACAAATGCGGGCGTACCCCAAGGCGTACAGCAGGCACTCAGTAAGTGGCATGTTACCACTCCAGCTTCGAGCCAACGTTCCCCACCTCCACACACACACTGTCATTTTATTTGCTTACTCGCCTCACCTCCCCCGACCGGAACATAGTAGGCCCCCAAGAAATAAACACCAAATAAACCACGGGGTATATGCACAACCATCCTTCTCAGGGGCGATGGGGTTCTGGTGTTCCCGTTTCAAAGAGAGAAAACTGAGACCCGGGTGGAGAAGGGGCCCGCACAAGGTCACACGGAGCCGGCAGCAGCGGAAGGTTCCTGGCTCACACTGTGTGCCCTGTGGGCCTATAGATAAGACTAAGCATGTCTCCAAGGCACTCTCACAGAGGTGACCTAAAGGGTCAGCATGACAGCAGCGCGGGGCCTGGTGCGCCAGTCTGCCTAGCCCCTGGAAGTAACGTGGGCTCAGACCGCTTTCTCCACACCTGAGGCTCATATTACAAGTGCACACGCGTCATAACGGGCTCCGGGGAACGGCTCATTCCGCAAACCTATGAACTGGCCCCACATCGCCCAGCCGCCGGCTCGGAATACAATCCTGCGCCTTTAAATGCTGAGTGCTTCAGAAAGTCCCGCCTCCAAGGAAGCGTGCAACCTAGTAGGGGGCGTGGCCTGCTTGCCATTGGCTGAACCGTGTAGTATTTTGGAGCGAGGACGCAGGCCTTGAGCGCCCTGATTGGAGGCAGGGTCTGCCCGTCTGCAAGCGTTTCGGAGTCAGCGGCCGCGTCCGGGGCCAAAACGTTCGGGTCCTGAGTTCTTCCGATTCCATTCTCAGGCGGGTCTGGGCTTGGGACCCGAGGAGACCCGCTGCGTCCGCTGGTCGCTGCGTTGAAGCCTCGACGCTGGTACGGCCAGAGCGTAGCGGCCTGTCCAGGGTCACCGGTCCTCGGGCGTGGAGCCTGCCTCAGTCGCAAGTCGGGGGGCGTGGCCTCCGCTGGGGCCCAGGGTCCGGGCGGTGAAATGAGGCTATGGGTTTGGACCTTCAGACCGGAGTTCGAATCCAGTATTGGGTACATCGCTTAGTTTCTCAGAGCCTCTGTGCCTTCCCTTGTGACCCGGGCCTTGACAGGTCCGCAGGAACTACTGCGGAGGCCCCGACCCTGGGTTTGGCAGAGGAGGGGGAAGACAGGTGGCATCCCAGGGCGTTGTTGGGCTTGGCTGCACAGAGTGGTTTATTTTTAACCACCCTCTCCCTTTCTCCCTTCCCAGAGTTGGAAAGCTGTGGGTTGGGGCCTCTGTGACCCCGCCAGGGACTCGGTTGAGTCCCAGGTTAGACAGGCGGCGGGTATTGAAAGCGCTTTACGGTTTGTAGAGCGTACTCCTGGTTCCGCTGGAGGCGGGTAGCAGTTTGCTGGGCCGTGGTGGGCATCCAGTCAGCCTTTGACCAACCCAGGCCCCAGAGCCTGTTTTTTAGTCTGGGGGCGTGGGGGATTGGGGCTAGGACTGAGGTTCCGAGTGAGTCAGGCTTCAGCTGTTCCAGGCATCTCCTCACCTGGCAACAGTCCTGGGCACCCACAGCCGAACAGGGAGGGCAGATGTCCTTGGTGCCCTCAGAGCTGGCTCTGGGCTCAGGGTCATCGGCCCTGGAAAAGACAGTTCTGCTTGGTGCCTGGCTGGTTCTGAGGGTTTGCCCCATGGTCACATTCACCCTCAGGTCTCAGGGCCTAAGGGCAGGAGTCCCTGTGGAAGAACCTGAGGCTGGGGCCTGGTGGATAGAGCCCTGGAAGAGGTCTCTGCCTCCACTTCCCAACTTCTAGACTCCTCACTTCTAACCCTTCCTCCCTGCTGTCTGGGCCACTTTACAGGTGAGTAGGTGGCTGGGGCTCCAGGCCCTCAGCTTCCCTTCTCTATTGCTTGGGCTCCCTGCAGCTGAGGACAGCTCCCCATTCCCATTGTCCCAAGCCCAAAGGCGCAGAGAGGCCCCATCCCTAGGCACTGGACCAGTCCTCTGTTGGAGCCTTTGCTTTGTAGAGTTACTTCACTTGCTGCCCACACAGCAGGGCCTTTGGCCTTGACTGGCACATACCCACTGACAGGCAGCCCCTGCCCCTGGGCAGTGGGGCCATCTCACTAGGCCTGTCCTTTGCTTTGATAGCTCTGCCTTTGGGGGCTACCCTGGCAAGATTTGGAGGTAATTATGGCTTCACTGAGATCCCCCAAAGGTCTGAGAGGCCCCCCAGGGCAGGCTGTGTAGGGCCCCAAGTTGTGGTTTTCACTGGGCCTTGTTCCCTCCTGCTGTGCCCAGCCCTGGTTCAGAACCTGGATGAGGCAGCCTCCGGGGACTCCAGGGGTGGGCGAGAGCCTGGAGGCTTTGCAGCATGGGTCCAAGCATCCACTGTTCACTGTGTGCCTCAGCAGCCTGTTTCTCTGTAAACTTGGGGCGATGCTAAGACCCTCCTCGCAGGTCTTTTGGTGATGTCAGGAATCCTGGAGGATTGGGTCGGGGAAATGGGCCCCTTCCCTGACCTTTCTCTGTGAGCCCATCTGTCCAGGGGGTGGGTGGGCAGTTTGCAGATTTGGGGAAGGGAGCTCAGGCAGTTCCCCTTCCCCTCACAAGAAACCCTGCAAGCAGCCTCTTTGTCATGAAAGTCTCAGGAACCCTTGGTGGGTTTGAGTCAACGACTGCAGCAGCCTGATGGCAACCGGAGTGTCCGCCCAAGCGTGCACTGCTGTCAGCCTGGCCCCCACCTCCCAGACTCTGTGGTCCCTGCACCCTGGCTTTCTTTCAGGCAGACAGACATGGCAGAGTTCTCCCAGAAACGGGGGAAGCGGCATGATGACGATGTGTGGGGCAGCGCTGTGGACTTCCTCCTGGCCAATGCCCGCCTGGTGCTGGGTGTGAGCGGGGCTGCTGTGCTGGGTATTGCCACCCTGGCTGTGAAGCGGGTAAGGCCATGCTGGGCCAGTTAATACGCGGGGCTTCCAAAAGAGGATCACAGCCTGGGGCCTGTGGTGGGGCCCTGGGAGGTGGGGTGGTGACTGCCCAAGGCTGTCACCCAGAAACCTTGTTTGCATTGCCCTGGGGCTTTGCCATGCTGCCCAGGCTTCAGACACTCCGACCTGTACCCTTCTGCCTGCAGCTCATTGACAGGGCTACCAGCCCTCAGGACGAGGATGACATCAAAGGAGATGCCACATGTCTGGAAGACAGTTGGAAGGAACTGAGCCTGCTCAAGGCCACGCCACGCCAACAGCCCCGGTCCTCACCTGCTGCCCTCAGCCATCCTGTGCTTCTCTCAGCCCCCTCACTCTTTTCCCCAGGTGAATGGCACCCCTCCTCCTCTAACCTGGGTGGGTCCCCCTTTGGTGGTCACACTGAGGAGATGCATGCAGCCCAGGCTCTACTGCTGACTGACTGTGACCTGTGCGAGACGCTCCTGCCCCAGGGCTGTGGGCTCCCTGCATGTTTAATGGTGTGTTTTTCCGCCCTTCTGCCAACCACTGGGACATGTGGACTTTGGGGGTGGTACCAGAGCAGGGCAGTAGCCTTAAGACGGTGGGGGGCCTCGGAGGGGAAAACTGAGGTCCAGGACCCAACTCCCCGCTCTGCATGAAGCTGTTTTGGCTTCAGAGAATTTGTTTTCAGACCACTCTGCATATGTGAGGGCCTGAGCTAAGTGCTTTCTCAGGCGACCATTTTATGGGTAAGGCAAATGAAACCCAGGGTTGACACACAGCTAGTAGTTCTAGTAGTTCTATAGCATTCTCTTGGCTCGTCACAGGGCTTCTGACATGTCCCCTGGCCTTTCACTCTGCAGAGGGGCCTGCAGATACTGACCCTCATCAGCCAGCTCCTCAGCTTAGCTCGCCAGCACCACTGTGCCTGACGTTCCAGGAAAGGCTGTTGGCATACGAGCGAGACCATGTGAGCATCCCAGTGTCTCATGTGGCTCTGGCCAAACAGTTGGCCGGCGACATTGCCCTGGAGCTCCAGGCCTACTTGCGGAGCAAGTTCCCAGAACTACCTTTTGGGGCACTTGTGCCTGGGGGGCCGCTTTATGATGGCCTGCAGGCAGGGACTGCTGACCACGTGCGTCTCCTGGTGCCTCTGGTGCTGGAGCCGGGCCTGTGGAGCCTAGTGCCTGGCATGGACACCGTGGCCAGGGACCCTCGCTGCTGGGCTGTGCGCAGGACTCAGCTTGAGTTCTGTCCCCGCGGAAGTAGCCCCTGGGACCGCTTCCTGGTGGGAGGCTATCTCTCTTCTCGTGTCCTGCTGGAACTGCTCCGCAAGGCCCTGGCCGCTTCAGTCAACTGGCCAGCTATTGGCAGCCTTCTTGGGTGCTTGATCCAGCCCAACATGGCCTCGGAGGAGCTGCTGCTTGAGGTGCAGCATGAGCGCCTGGAGTTCACTGTTGCTGTGCTCCTGGTGGTCACTGGAGCTGACACAGAGGATCGGCTCCTTCTGGCCTGGCCCCTGGAGGGGTTGGCTGGGAACTTCTGGCTGCAGGACTTATACCTGGCAGAGGCTGCCAGGCTGCGAGCTTTGGATGACTGTGATTTGGGGACCCGCCGGCGGCTGTTGCTGCTGCTGTGTAGTGTCTGCCGAAGCCATCCGGCCCTGCGGCAGCTGAGCCGGGGCCACCTGACCCAGGTGGTTCTCCGTCTGGGAGAGGAGGAGGTGAACTGGGCTGAAGAGGCCTTGGGCGCACGCTTCCTGCAGGCAGTGGAGCTGCTCATCGGCAGCCTAGAGCAGGCCAGCCTACCCTGCCATTTCAACCCCGCTGTGAACCTCTTCGACAGCCTGCGCCCGCAGGAGATTGACGACATGGGTTACACACTATACTTCAGCTTGCAGGCCCCAGAGGGGCTGCTGTAGATGGGACAGGGCCGGCAGCACATGTTCTGATGCTGGTGAGCTGCACGCTCATCTCTTCCAGGGATTTGGAGGGCAGGGTTATTTTTGCTTTTTGCCAGAATAAAAGAGGGTGCATTACCTAAGCCTGCAGGGTTAGCATGTGTGTGGGCAACAGTTGCTGGAACTTCTGAGTCCAGAGAGCTTGGGTTGCTGTTACCTGAGCATGACTGTGCTGCCTCTCAGGCATCCTGGAATGCCAGCCTCTCACACACTTCCCCTTGGTCTTCTGGACTGATCCCGGACTTGGGCTTGGTCCATTGTCACCAGCAGTGAATCCGCTGACAGGAAATGGCTTCTGCCGTTCTAGGCAGTGGATAAGGCCAGCTCTGTTTTTCTGTTAAGAGGGTGAGTTCAGTGCTTAGCTTGGGTATCAGGTCCAGGCATCTCTAGGCCTCTGGTGTAGGATGGTAAATACCATGTGTTTGTTCACTCCCACAGGCCAGTGTCACCTGGTGCCTGTAGGATGCGGCTTTGGCTGACTTAAGGCTGGGGTTTTCCGACGTCATCTGTGGTCTAGTTTGCTTGTCAAGCTCTCCTCCAGCCTGGAGTGGGAGCTTAGCCTGATGAACTGCCCGCCTCACGCCTTTGCAGAGGGCTTTCTTCCCTCCACCAGGTGAGCTTCCTCTTTGGTCAGTGGAGGCCCCTGGGAGAGCCTCTTCCCCACTGGGAGAGCCAAGGTTCTGTGCTGCCTGCCTTGCCCAGAGCCAAGGGTGTCCCGCTAGCTACCGGTGGGCCCAGCGGCGAAAGAACAGAGGCTGGGCCATCCTGGGAAGGCCTGGTGTGTAGGCTGGCCTCCCCAGTGCCAAAATGACTGCCCTCGGCTGACGCCTGTGTTCTCACGAAGCCTGACAAGGTGGGGGGATAGGAAAGGGAGGATCTGCCTCCCCTCCCAGGTGTTCCTCCTATCTTTGGTGTCCTTCGTGCTGAAGCAGACCTGTGCCTCAAAGAATGTGAACAAGAATAAAAGCAAGATTCACAAGGATTCGTGTGACTCATGCTGAGTTCTCCTAAGCAGCTCTTTGGAGTTTTGGAAACTTGTCAGAGGGTCCCAGGACCCACCTGGAGGTAGCACAGTTTAACTGGGAGAGGTTGTCTGGAGGGAGGTGATTACAAGAGTCCCGGTGTGATGTCTTGCTTTTGTAATGGGAACCAACTAGGGATTTGTTTCTTCCCAAAGCCTGAGTTTTTAAGTTCAAAACCCCTGTGATTTCTGGGATGGCTAGAGCTGCCCCAAGCCTTTCAGCTAGTATCGTTAGAGAAATGTGATTTCTCCTCCTCCCTTGTTTCTCCTTGTGGCCTCACAGATGGGGCCAACCTCCCCTGAACACATGGAGAAGCAAGTACATCAGTGTCCCAAAAGAAGCCAAAGCTGGGCTTACTTCCTTTGTCTCCACATGACAAACGAGACCTTGTGTACTTGGGGTGCGGGCATCACAGCTGTATCGTTCCCACTTGCTTGTCCCTTTCCTATCCATTGTACTCCTAAGGTGACCAACCTCCTTCCAGCTGTGCTTACATGACAAGGAGCGAGGACAGGATTAGAGTGCTCCTTCATCCAAGGGGCTGTCACATGGGACAGATGCTTGTGTGCACCTCTGGCTGCAGGATCCTGGGCTGCCTCTGGAAGTCACAAGGCCTCTGCAGCACTTTGACAGCTGGAGGGCTGCACTCGGGCTCTGGCCAGGGTCAAAGGGCAGGAGACCGGCCCAGCTGA
The DNA here is from genome assembly GCF_022682495.2 of Desmodus rotundus. Classification (NCBI taxonomy): domain Eukaryota; kingdom Metazoa; phylum Chordata; class Mammalia; order Chiroptera; family Phyllostomidae; genus Desmodus; species Desmodus rotundus. The sequence continues at coordinate 62,509,910 of NC_071395.1, forward strand.
GGGCCATTCAGGTAACTTGTCTCAGGCGCTGGTGCATAGACAGCCTCAAGCAGCCGAGGGCTGGCAAGGGAACAGGCTGGAGGCAGAGGCCGTGCTGCGGGATTCTCCTGTAGAGTGGGGATTACGTGACACCCATTTGGGTGGTTGTGAGGAATAACTGCTGGTGGGAGTGTTAGCACAGAGCCTGGCCCAAAGCGGGGTAGCCCCCCCGAACCAGAGAGACTTGCTGACCCAATAGCACAGAGCCCAAGCACAAGGGGCCCTCTGCTGCCCTGCCTGCGCCTGACCATGGCTATGCTCCTCAGGACAACAGGTGGCCTGGGCGTGGCCAGGGCGCGGTGGGCCAGGAAGTGAGCCTGGTCCAGAGGCCCTTTTAGATGACCCAGCTCCACATGTGGCCCCATCTGGGCAGGCCTTGTGCTTTAGGTGGTTCTGAACTTCCCCTCACACACTATAATTTCAGTAAGAAGAAAACTGGGATGTATTAAAAGGGGGAGGAATGAGGTGTTTGTGGTCACAGTACTGACATATGGTTAACACCTGGGACTTGAGTTTCTAGCCAGAGAAATGAAACCAGTCACCACTTTGCTAGGACCCTGTGTGGGAGGAGCTTAGCTCAGCCCCGGTCCATGCCAGCTGCGGGGGGCACCACTGCTCTGGTCACTCTCTTTGAACACAGGACGGCTACACCTCTGAGCTAGGTGCAGTCTCAGCCCAAGGTCTAAACGTGTTAATACTGAGACCCTTCAGCTGTGGTGCCAAAGCCTGTCAATCCGCGCCCTTGGTTTAACTTTACCAAGTAACCTAAGACCTGGAGTTGTGACGACTGTGGTGCAGCAGCGATGCCACCTGCTCAGAATTAAAGGAATGCCAGAGCGGATAAAATAGTAACACCACAAACATGGCAAACAGGGACTTAAAAATTTAAAACGTTACCCACATAACTCAAGAATACTTCTTATCAGAGATCAAACACATTGTTTTTGTAAATTCATTCGTAAGAATGGCTCCTGAGAAATACTTAGCTGCTAAGAAAGGAAACTTAGCTGCACAATATTCTAGCAAGGGACAGTGTCAGTCGTCTTAGAGCTGATCTGCCCAGTTGTTTCAGTCTTAAGTCCTGAAGAGTCTTTGTACACAGGAGCTTTCTCGTTAGGGGATTCCTGGGAATGGAAAGCACTCAAACATAGTTCAGATTCTGAGGGATCTGGCCAAACTGCATTCTGAAAGGGCTTCAGCCAGCAGGCCAGAAAACCGCCCTTTGCAAAGCCCTGAGTTGTGGCTTGCCCAGCGGAGCAGAAAAGGAAAAGGGGCTGCGTTTGGAAGGGAAGTGTGTGGCCCGCCTCTCCACCAGGCACGCACCAGGCACTCACTGCTGCATCCTGTCTTCTCCTGATCTTGTGACATCTTCCTACCGTGTTTTTCGGATTATAAGACGCACCCCCAAATTTGGGGTGGGGGTGGCGGTATGTCTTATAGTCTGAATGTAGCTTTCCTGGCTCTCAGGGTGGGGGGGGAGGCAGGTGGTGCAGCGGTGGAGCGGGTTTTTTGCCCTATTTCCTCCTCTAAAACCTAGGTGCATCTTATGGTCCGGTGCATCTTATAGTCTGAAAAATATGGTTCTTTAAGTGGAAAATGGAAGTGCAGTTCCTACTCCCACTAGTAATGCCTGTGCCCTGGTGCATGCTGAGGAAAAATGGAGCCAATTCAGAGTTAGCTCAGGAGCCACCTGGTTCGAGGACCTTAATGAGAATAACTGCCTCTGAGCTAGTGTGCAAGCCACACGAGGAAAGCACTTCCTGACTTTCGGTTCCAAAGGGGGCTTTCCCCTGAATACCTGGGACTTAGCCAGCCAGGAGGCCAGGCTTGGAGTCCCAGAGAACAGACAGGTAACCTGCAGGGGCTCCAGCACAGGCATTCATGCCCTCCTCCAGGTATGAGAAGAGTGCTGGCCCAGGGTCAGGGTCAGGCACAGCTCAGCCTGAAGCCCACAGTCCCGGGCTACTGCTCCGCCCCTGTCCTGTTCTCAAACAAGGGGCCATCAGCCTGGTACATGACACATTTGTGTTTTTCAAAAGTATATTTTTCTTTTCTAATCAGAAAAAGGGGCTAAAAAAAAAAACCTCGCCCTGATTGGTGTGGCTCACTGGGTTAGGCATCATCCCCCAAACTGAAAGGTCGCTGGTTGGATTCCCGGTCAGGGCACAGGCCTGGGTTGTGGGCCAGGTCCCTCGATGGGGGTGTGCGAGAGGCAACCATACATTGATGTTTCTCTCCCTCTCTTCTCTTTCCCTTCCCCTCTCTAAAAATAAATGAAATCTTTTTTGTTTGTAAAAAAAGTCTTACCTGTTCATTTTTAAATGCCTCCAACCAGGGACCTGGCCCTCCACCTAGGCACGTGCCCTGACCTGATTGAGTGCCTTTGCTTCGCAGTCCGGCGCTCAATCCACTGAGCCACACCAGCCAGGGAAAATTTTTTAAAAATCCCAGAAACGTTACAATTTGGTTGCATCTAATTCAATGAGGAAGCTATGGGTGTAGTGGATGAGACCCAGAGTGTCTTCCAAAGGCCAACACAAATGGCTGCGGATGGTGTTTTGGGTTATCTTTGTGCTGCTGCCAATTTTCTGAGACAACACAGATTAATTGGCTGGGGCCAGCCGGCAGGAAGGCCAAACTCAGGCTGCCCCCAGCACCACCTCCCAGTGTGAATGTGGATGGCCTGAGGCAGGGATGGAGCGTACACATGTCCTTAGCAGGTATGGCCACCGGGAGTGAGTGGCAACGCACTAGTTAGGGATCCTTGGTTCTGGGCTGCAACAGGCCCCACAGGGAAAGGCAGCTGTGAATTCACCCCAAGGGGTAGCGGGGTCTCCTCCCAGTGTCCCAGAGCTGGTGCCTGATGTCAGCGCAGTGCTGCTGGGCACTGGACCTATGCTTGGAGAGTGGCCAGCTGTGGGGTGAAGGGGGCCTAGTTTTCTGCTTCCAGCTGATCCAGGAGCAGGAAGCATCGGAGACAGTTTCCCTCAAGCAGCAGCAGCTGTGTGGGATGGTTGCTCTTGCTGTTTTCCAGACTGGGGCCAGGCAGAGGTGGTGTCTGAGGCAGAAGCCAGGCTTCCCCTTCACTGAGGGACAGCAGGTCGCTCTCCTCGGCATGGAGAATGATGTGGATGCTCCAAGAGCTTGGAGGGGCAGAGAGGAGGCACAGACTGTTTCAGTTCCCATTCAGCTGCTGCCAGGGAAGGCATTTAGTCATCGGAGCCCCCATGTCCCTCGCAGGAGAGCTGGGAGGCTGGGAAACATGGGGGGTCAATTGTGTGGCCTAGTTCTTAGTCGCAGCTAGGGCTGGGCTTAGTAAGTAAGGGGGGGTCATTTTACTCTGTCCTGCATTGTGCAGGCCATAGGAGATGGGGTTCAAACCCTTCCAGTCACTATCAGAGGATCAACTTAGCTCACAGAGTGCTGCTGGCCTGAGCGAGCCACCCAGAGACGTGGGAAATTCCCTCACAGGCTCTTGTTTGTGAAGACTGCACTGCGATTGGGCCTGACGGCCTCCACCACGCAGCCTCCGGGGGACTAACCCTGTGCGCTGTGACAAGGCCGCGGGGGCGCAGTGGGGAGGACACAATGCTGGGGCTGGTGGGGCGTCAGGACCTGAGCTGGTGTGTCCTCGGGGCAGCCCAGCCCAGCAGTTCTTGGTCTTGACACACAAAGGAAGCTACTGGTAGAAAGATTATAACCCACAAATGCATCTGGTACCCAGAATTTATAAAGAACTCCTGCAACTTGACAACAAACAACGCAGTTGAAAAGTGGGCCAAAGACTTGAACAGATAATTGCCCAAAGATATACAATGGCCAACAAGCACGTAACAAGATGTTCAACGTCAGTGGTCATTTGGAAAATGCAAGTCAAAACCACAATGAGATTTCACTTCACACACACTAGGGTGGCCATAATTTTTTAAAAAGGTACAGTATTGGTGAGAATGTGGAGAAACAGAACCCTCCTGCGTTACTGATGGGAATGTAAAGTGGTGTAGCTGCTGTGGAAAGTTGTTTGGTGATTAAACAGAATTACTGTATGACCCACAACTCCACTCCTACATATACCCGGAAGAAGTGAGAACAGGTGTTCAAACGCTTCCGCATGAGAGTTTGCAGCGGCACTATTCACGACAGCCAAAAGGTCCAAACCACCCGAAGTCCATCTGCTGAAGAATGGGTGAACTTAATGGCAGTCCACCCACACAATGGAGTATCATTGTAATGGAAAGGGATGAACACCCAACATGCTTCTAACGTGGATGAGCCTTGCAAAACACTAGGTTAAGTGAAAGATGCCAGACACAGCTGACATTCTGTATGACCCCATTTACATGAAATGTTCAGAATGGGTAAAACCAGAAGTAGAAAGTGGACTGGTGGTTTCCAGGGCTGAGGGGAGCCCGAAACTCCACAAATGCAAGACCAGGCCCCACACTCACTGATGAGGTGCTCCAGGAGCAATTCCAGGCATCTATCTGCACTTACAAGAATCCTCCCCGCTGCCATCCAGCCAGAGCAGAGCCAGTAGTCTAACTGAACGGTATGGGGCCAGGAGGCCCAAGACCTCAGTAAAGTTCATCTGTTCACCAGCCAGCGATGTGACCGGACAACTCACAGCCCTTTTCTGCTTACCTTCTAAACCAGACAATACAGCCAACATGGTTATGCATTATTCACAAGGTAAAGGCAAGTAAGGAATGTGGCAACCTCTGGAGGTATGGCTGGCTGTTCGTGGGGCTGCAAGCAGTTGAGCTTACTATTTGCCACATGGACAGGAAGGGCAGGGACTAGGAGGGGACATCATGAGGGCCAGGGGCTGGCAAGGGGTCCTTGGCCACTGGCTGGTATCTACACCCTCTGCTCCTGCCACCGCCACCACCCCCCCCGCCCCGACACTGCATTCTACGCACTTGAGTCAAGTGAAAACTTCTTTATTGAGGCACTTGAGCTGGGAGCATCCCAGCCACAGCAGGTTCTTGATAAAGAGAAATAAACCATCTTCTGTAGATGTAAGTTTGGAACAAGAGCCATTTCCTTGCATCCCACCCACCTTTCTCAGGTTGTATGTGGAGAAGCCCCTTCCTGGCTGCTCCAAGCCCGCGCCAGGCGTGCTGGTCTCTGACGGAGGCGGAGGAAGCCCCAGAGGCCACAGCTGCAGGACGCGCCACTCCACCACCCAGTGTTCTAGCTCCCTGCATCTCCGTGGCACTCACAGCAACAGCCCCTGTGGGATCTCAGGGAGTAGCTTCTGTGACTTCTCAGCAGTGGCCATGGTCATTCCTGAGCCCTGGGCAGAGGGCCACTGTCCAACAGAGGAGGAATTCTTGAGGGAACACTCTGAATCTTGACTCCTTAACACAGGCAGGCCAGATACTGAAAGCAACCCCATTCCCCAACACCTGTGGGCCAGGGAAGGGCCGCCTGGTCCTCATGAACACAGCTTGTTCTTGAGACAATGGGGGTAGGGTTTGAGGAAGTGGCCCTTTCCCTGCTACCCTGCCCTCATCTGTTCTGAGGGCAGAAGGGACGGGTGTGCCCAGGCTGGTGGCAAAGACTGCATTTCCGTGGTTTCTTGGCCATGGACCCAGGGTCTGAGGAACTGGGCCGGGGTCTTTTGCTTCTGGACTCCAGTCCGTGGGTTTTTCCTCTGCCTCCCGGCCAGGGTGGGGCCCCCAAAGTCCCTGTGGGAAGAGTCAGAGGAAGTCTAAGTTCAGAAGGAAATACGGGTAAGTGTTGAGTAGAGGGTGTCCTCTAAAGGAGGGTAGGCACCCCACCCCCGCCCCAGAGGACAGGCTCCCCTCACTCTGCACCAACACTGTGCCATCACCTGAACCCTGTGCTCTGGAGGGCCTCAGCCCCTCACTGTCCTGGTGAGGGCCCTGTGTCACTTTGGACACACTTGTTAGTGAAGTGGAAACTGCAGAAGCAGCTGGCCTGAGGTCGTGCAGTGGGGAGGCAAAGACAAATGGGCCTGGAACCAACAACCCGCTTCTCATCTTCCACGCAAAGAAATCTGAGTTCTGGATCCTTCCATTCCTTACACAGTCCTCTTGAGTGTCGACCGCCTGACTGTCCAGGATAAACTGCTCATCTGGCCTGGAGGCTGGACACTACTTCCCTTCACTGGGGAGGCGAGGGGCCCTTGCACACCTGAACTACTTCCCACCCACTCCTGATGAGAGGCTGTCACAGCAGTGGCTGTCCCTGGGCCCCTCGGGCCCTGGCCACCAGCCCTGCGCTTGCACCAGGCCTGCTGGGTTCTTCCTGTACATGTAGAGCTGAGGACACGTGTGTTAGAACCAGTCTGAGACTAAACTCCTTTATAAACTAGGGACTGCAGTAAAGATAGGCAGGTTCCCATCTTACCAAGGAAACTGAGGCTGAGAGGCCAAGTCATTTGTTCAAGGTTAGACAGCTGGGTTTTGGAACCAGCTCTGTGTGACAAAACTCCCACTAAGCCTTTTAGTCATTCTCGGATATTTAACTAAGCTGCTGCTGTGTACCAGGGCAGGCAGGGACCATTTCAAAGTGCCTTCGATATATTATCTACCTTGATCCAATGTCCAGGTCAGGTACCAGACCCAAGTAGGTTCCTAGACATTCTAAGGACTAGTTTCTCCATCTGAACAAATGAGGCTGATGGTAATGGTTCCCTAGGGTTTACAAAGGCTACCAGAGCGCAGGGTTGTGGGATCAGGCCCACCTACTTTCCAATCTTGGGCTGTGTTGCTGTGTGATTTGAGTAGTCACTTTGTTGGGGCCTCACCTTCCTCATTTGTAAAATTGTGATCACATGCTTACCTGGTGACGATGGAAGATGCCTATCTTAGTACAGCCTACTTAGCATAGTGCCGGGCACACAGCAAGCTACAAGACTCACAGTAGCTGCTGTTTCGTTTGGAATGAAGATGGTGCCATTCACTACCTTGCTGGAAGGGAGCGAGTGAGAAGACAAAGGAGCAAGATGACCAGTGGTCCTCAGGCTCCCACCACCGCCTTGCCCTGCCTTCTCTTGGTGGCCCTGAGTCTGAGGCAGGGCTCTGCACACCCCACCCTGCCCAGACCCGGAGCTGTTCCCTGCAGTGCTGCTGTGGCAAAGGGCGTGCTCCTTACCTGGGGCCGCATTCTCGTCTACCCACTGGAAGAAGCCACACTGCTGCTCTCTTGGCTTGGCACATGTGTGGAACTGGCGGCCCTTGTTGGGCCCGTCCTTTTGCACAGTCCATGTGACAGTGGCCTGACTACACAGGCAGGATGTGCCACCAGAGTCATCACCAGGGCTACCAAACCCATGTGGGCGGTTCCCTGAGCCAGTGGGGTGTCTTATTGCGGAGGAAGGAGGCCCTCCTGCTTCTGGGTGGCTGCTGTTGGCCCACAGGAAGAAGCTGCAGCTGCCCCCCTGGCACTTATAGAACTGCCGGCCCTGGTTGGGACCCTCCTTCCGAACAGTGAGCAGCAGGGCTTCCTGGCCACAGTTGCAGACCACAGAGTTGCTTTCACCAGCAGCAGTGGGTGGAGGTAGATTCGGGGCCAGAGCCTTCAAGGGCCTGGTCTGCCTGGTGCCAGGAGGCTGGGGGTGGCTGTGCTGGCTGCTGTCCATTCTGTTTGAGGACCGGCCGGCCTGCAGGTAGCCAGAGGGCTGGCTGGCTGTTGGGACAGCTCTGGGGGTACCCTGTGAAAACCGTAGGCCCAAGATCTCCTTCAGGGTTTCATCACATCCGCCGATACAGCCTATGAATTCCAGAGGCATGGTCGGGGGAAGGCTACCACGTTTAAACTTGAACTTCAACCTAATGGCCAAAAGGTAAAAAAAAAAAAAAAAAAAAAAATTGCATCTACCAGATGCAAGAGTCTTCTCCTTGGTCCACAGAGGGCCGCACCTACCCTAGGTCTCTCCTTGGCAACTCCCCCATGCCCTAGGAAGCTCACGCACGCACCAGCCAACCACCAGCCCCTAGTCTTCACGAGAGTGCAGAGTGGGAGGCGGATAAAATCTGAGCCCCCAGTGAATCACCACAACACAGAAGCCTCTGAAAGTTCATTCCCCTATACCAGCAGTTCTCAAAGCGTGCTCCAGCGGGCTCTGGAGCATCCTGGGCCCTTTCCAGTTCAGGTCAAAAATATTTTGTAACAATGCCAAGAAGGTAAGTCTGTTGTGCTCATATTCTTCCAAATGTGTGCAGTGGAGCTTTCCAGAGGCTACAACACATGCAATAAACTCAGCAGACCGGCTGGGGAAGCAGATAGGAGAATCTAACAGTCTCCTATGAAGCCACACATCAGACTTGCAAAAACGGAAAACCATGCATTCTTTTTTTTTTTTTTTTTCGCTTTGAAAAATAGGCATTTTAGCCTAAAAATGTGTTATTTATGTTAGTGTGCAATGCATGTTATAAACAAATTAATAAGCTAAATTTCAGAAGATGTCTCCTCTTTAATTTAGAATATGGTAAATATTGATAAACATAACCCACAACAAAAGCTCCGTAGATTCCTCGATGATTTTTACAAGTGTAGGGGTCCCATAACCAATAGGTCTGAAGACTCTGGGCTTTGGGGAAGAGCCTTGTGTACACGTACACTCTGGCCATCTACCAGGAGAGGTCAGGGAAAGGGGAACCCGCCCTCAAGGCTGGCTTCTGCATCAGCAGCGGTGTCCGTGGGACCTGGAGTGATGTAGGCCTGCTGACCTGGCTGCTGCGGAGCATGGGGAGTGTCCTCCTTGAGGTGCCTGGGGATTCAGGTCCCTGAGTGTCCCCACCTGTGCTTTGTCTTAGCACTGACTCAGGTGCTCAGCTCACCTGTAGACAGGGTGTGGTTGGCATACGGGACACACACTTGCATCCCTGCTGGCCTCCAGCACAGAGTCAGGGAACCACATGACAGACCGACATTCCGGGAACCCCGTGCAGCTGAGGTAGAACCTGTGGGCATGGGGACCAGGGTTAGGCAGGAGCCACCAGACCACAGGAAACGGGAAATAGCAAGGAACCTTTTCTTCAGCTGATTAAAGACGTGCACTTGTCTGGAGAACACTTAAATGGATGCAGTCATCAGTAATAAAATCACTTAGAAATACTAACCTGCATTTATTACCCACCTCCCTAAAAAAATGAAACTGCTACAACTGCCTCTGCTTTCTACTGAAAAACAGCCAACCCCCTACCAACACAGGGGTCATGGCCCCACCAAGTACTGAGGGCTCTACTCAGGCTCCGTGCTGAGTGCTGTTGCCCCACCCCTTCCTCATGGAGAGTCAGCTTCCACTGGAGCGAAGTGTGGCTTGGGGCAGCAGGGCTATCTGCCCCAGGATGCACGTGAGGAAAGTTGTGGCGTTAGGCCTAGAACCTGATCTGTCTGATGCAAGAGCCTTTACTCTCAACACCTGCACCGCGACTTTTCTGGCCACTTCTCAACGTCTTCCAGTCATGAAACTCCAGGGCTGTACTAGCCAACGTGCACACAATTTACAGTGTCTTCGCACTGTCTGGGTATGACGAGACTACGTAAAACAAACCAACAAATCCCAAACCCCAATTATTCAAACAGCAAGTCCCAAAACCCAGAAGTGAAAATGATCAGATTAAGCCTGGAGTGGTAAATCTCACAAGTCTCCAGACCTACCCGGGTGACCTGCGGACTCAGAAACTCAGAACTCACACAAAAGCAAGTATTTTTTCGCTTTCTACTCCACTTACCCACTAGTGGCAAAGACAAAAACCACTGACAGCATTTACCAGGTGCTTACACGTAGCCATCAGGCACCGGACTAAGCCTACAGCGGCACTGGCGTGTACGTTTGTGGGCAGCACATGCCCTGCCGCTGCTGCTAGGCCCGGCTTCCCAGCCTCCGGCTCCGGAGCGCCAGGGAAACCGCCCACTCACACAGCAGCACGGCAGCAAGCAATGCTGCAGCCAGAGGGGCCGGCAGAATGGAGGGCTGTGAAGGCCTGGGTTCACATTCTGCTTCTCCTGCTCCCCAGGGCTGCCTGCTATAGACAAGCCACCTCAGCCTGCTAAGCCTCGGTCGTCGCTCCTTAGAAAGCTGGAATAAAAACACCTGCCCTGTAGGGTAGTTATGGAGTTCAATAAGATAATGCCTGTTGAGCACCTTCCATCAGGCCAGCAACAGGGATGGCAACGTGATGAATGATGGCTGCCACCACGTCTACCACTCCAGCCTGAACTTCCTCCAGCACCAGGGTGTTGGCATGGACAGCTAGGCCAGGCCAGGTGGCCTGAGCCTCGGGTGACCTGCTCACTCTGAAATAATGCATGGAAATGAAGAGGGATTTAAGATGTTCAGACCCCATGCAGGGCCAAAACAAGGAAAGAAGCGCATCAGTGTTGTTGAATATCTCTAACGTATTGGGCTCTGCTAGATCCGTGACTCTTTCCACTGAATCCTCACCCTTCCTACAGCTTTGTGAGGTAGACTAGATATCACTGCCTGGAGTTTCTGGAAGAGAAAATTGGGGCTCAGAATAGTTAAGTAACCTGCTTTAGGGCACAAAGCTTGTAAGTGGTCCAAGTGGAACTCAATACAGACCCACTTGGGTCTGCAGCTTATGCTTCCCCACCCTTCTCTCCACACCGGAGGAGGCAAGTGCTACCCACAGAGGACACCAGCCCCACCGCTGCTCGGTCCCCGCCCTGCCCTGCATCCCACAGCACTGCGCACTCGTCAGCTGCCGGTCTGTCTCAGCACCTAGTCCAGGGTCTGGCAAGTGCAGGCTGCCCTCAATTAACACCACAAATGAAATGTTGGGGCCTTGCGCAAGCTGTCTGGCAGACCTGGCAGGCACCAGGTGAGCACAGGGGGGAGGGGTGGGGGGCGAAGCTGGGCACTGACCCGCCACTCTTCTTGGTCTTGAGGACCATGTCCTTGTTGCACTGTGGACACTTCCTGACAGGTTCTAGCATGGCCGGGTAGATGGCTTCTTGCTGGGCCACCTCTGCCCCTTCCCCAAAGTACTGGGACAAGGCCTCGTCCAATCTGAAGAAATAGCAAAGCATATGTGAATTTCCTTATGTGCATACATGTGTGTGGCCCAGGGAAGGAGCTGGCTGGTCAGCCTCAGGCATGACGCAAAGAATGGAGGCTGACAGTGAACTGCACTGGCTAAGCAGCCCTGGCTTTGGTGACTCCTGGCAGCTCCCAGGAGGGGTCCAGCTACCAGGCAGGCACTGCTGCCCCATCAGTGGTCTCTCGTCAAATGTAACTGCACAGGGTCCACGCACACACGCAAGTGTCTGTCTGGGGTAAAGTTCAAACTAGATCATGCACTGTTCAAAACTGGCATGGGGCAGAAACATCTACCAAACCGCACACATGCTGCCCTGGCTGGCGTGGCTCAGTGGACTGAGTGCCGGCCTGCGAACCAAAGGGTTGCCGGTTCGACTGGGTCAGGTCCCCAGTAGGGGATGCATGAGAGGCTACTACACATTGATTTTCTCTCCCTCTCTTTCTCCTGCCCTTCCCCTCTAAAAAAATAAAATAAAATAATTAAATCCTAAAAAAATGCACGCACGCTACTTGCTAAATGGCCACTCCAAACACTCCAGAGAACAGGTCACACACCAGCACCTGGATTTACTGATTACAAGTGTACTGCCTATACCAATTCCAGACAGATTTCAAGTCAGGAGAGTGGCACTGCTAAAGCCAATAGCCCAGAATAACTGGACCAGATCTTTGTTTACTGTTTATACATTGACAAGAGTTCTGTGGAACGGAACAAACAAAACCCAGGGGGAAAACCCGAAGGGGAGGAGCCAGGAAACCAGGCCACTGGTCAAGGTAACTGGCCTAGTGGGGACTTACCAACTTCAACGGCATGGTTATGAGAACACCCGGTTTCTGCAGAATTACCTCAAGAACTCTCACTTCTTAGGGAAATGGCAGGGCCAAGGCTGCAGAGCTAACCACCCCGTGTGCTAAAGAGCAGGGCTGGGCACTCACTTCTTAGCTTTAGCCACAGCTTCAATGAAAACCTGCTTGTATTTCTGGACCTGCTGCCTTAGAACCACACACTTATCCTTCTTCCCTTCGCAGATCAGCTTTAAGTCAGCCTCCAGCTCAGCCCGGAGGTCAGGCTTGGACATCTCGTAGCCCATGGCATCATACCCTGCAGGGAGAAGAGCAGTGTTTGGTGCAGCCCACACAACACAACTTAGGAACTTCAGCAACAAGGGCCTCCCCAGCTACTCCCTGTAGCTCCCTTCTGCTTACCTTCCACAAGTCCCATGCCCAGATGCCCAGGGAGAAACCGCTTGTCTGGGGTAAGCCCGACGTACATCCGGGCTTTGATTGTCTCAATGTGCTCTGCATGGGTCGCATCAGTGCCTGAAAGCCACGCCAGGTTACTCAGGTTAAGCCAGACCTCCTTCCTCCCAGGTGTCTGTGGGCCCTCTTCCTCCGCCTGGATTTCCTATTCTCGGTAAGACACCTCCATTCACATCTGGCCCGTACAGAAACCACAATGGCCACCTCAACTCTCCGTCATGTCTGCTAACTCACTAAAGCTGTCAGCACCAGTTTTGAAGTTCTAAGCTCCTCAACCCCATGTGTCAGAGCTATAGCCAGAGCCTACATCCTCAGTCTCCCCCGCTCTGGTCGCTTCCTCAACCCACCCCATTCTTCATGCTGCAGCCAAAGGGACCTTTTAAAACATAACTCCACCATCAGGGAAATGCAAACCAAACCCACAAGGAAATGTCACTTCATGCATACTTGGCTCAGTACAATGAAAAGCGCAGATCATAACAAATGTTGGTGAGGACATGTAGAACCGGGACCCTTATGCACCGCTGGAGGGTTGGAACATGGTGCAGCCGCTGTGCAGAAGCCTGGGAGTTCCTCAAAAGGCTGAACAGAGTCACCACATGACCCAGCAATTCTCCTAGGTTGAACACTCAAAAGCTGAAAACATGTCTACACAAGAACTTGTGCGAAGAATGCTCACTGCAGCATGCGTTACAGCCGCAAAATGGGAACAACCCAAAAGTCTGTCAGCTGAAAAAAATGCAGACTAATATTCACAATGAAAAGGAACCAAGTGCTGACACATGCTACAACATGGATGAACCTTGAAAACGTGCTAAGTGAAAGAAGCAAGTTACAAAAGACCAGATATTGTATAATTCCATTTACAGGAAATGTCTAAAATAGGCAGATCTCCTGAGTCAGAAAGATCAGTGGTTGCCTAGGGCTTGGGAGATTGGAGAGAAGGGGAAATGGGGAGTGACTGGGTACGGTATTTCTCTTAGAGGTAATGAAAAGGTCTGATTTGTAGTGACAGCTGCACAATTTTGTCCAGAAAAAATACAGTCATTGTTAATATAACAAGAATGGTATGCACAACATTGACCTGGCAGCCAAGGAGAGTGGACTGGAATGCACATGCGTGAACAATGATGACTTCACTGTACTAGTCAGTGGGGGCAGTAAACGCCGTTGAGTGAGCATGTGTACTGTGTGGTCCTCTGTTCAAGATGACTGAGTGAGGAAAGCAACGAATCTGCAACCAATTTTGTGTTAAACTTGGACATTACTCCACGGAAACTATTCAGATGATTCGGAAGGCTTTTGGGAACGATGCAATGAGTATAGTGCAAATAAAAGTGTGGCACAAATGCTTCAAAGATGGTCAAGGATCTGTTGAAAGTGATCTATGTTCTGGAAGGCCTGCAATAAGCAATACAATGTTGAACGTGTACGGGCTGCAATCAACAAAGATCAGTGACTGACAGTGCGAGACCTAGAAGCTGATCTGGGGGTTCCAAAAACTACTGTGTCTGAGATTCTGATGCAGGATCTTGGCAGGAAACGTGTCATGGCAAAATGTGTTTCGTGGCTTCAGCTACCAGAGCAGAAAGAACATCGTGCTGCAGTTGCTAATGACTTGATTTAAATTGCTACCAATGAACCAGATTTCCTCAAGAAGGTCATAGCCAGAGATGAATTGTGGGTCTACAGTTATGGTCCAGAAACGAAGGCCCAATCATCCCAATGGAAGTCACCTGGTTCTCCATGCCCGAAGAAGGCGCAGCAAAGTTGCAGCGAGATCAAGACCCTGTTAACTGTGTTTTTTAATTGGAAAAGTGTCTAACATGAGTACACTCCTCCGGACCAAACAATCAATGAGTACAGCCTCAATATTCCTTGTTGGTTGAGAGATGCAATATGATGAACATGGTTGAGCTATGGGCAACAGGTGATTGGCAGCTTCATCACGAAAACATGCCCACTCATGCATCATATCTCGTGCAGAGTTTGTTGGCGAAACATCAAATCCCCCAGGTGACTCAGTCCCATTACAGCCCAGATTTGGTGCCCTGCAACTTCTGGCTTTTCCCAAAACTAACATCACCTTTGAAAGGGAAGAGATTTCATACTGTCAATGAGATTCAGGAAAATATGATGGGGCAGCAGATGGGGATTCCAACAAAAAATTTTGCAGTGTTTTGAACACTGGAACAGACGCTAGGAAATCTGTGTGAGGACCCAAGATGCCTACTTTGAAGGGGACTGAGATGTAATTCCTATGTACAATGTTTCTTGTATCTTCTTCAATAAATGTCTCTATATTTCAGATTACATTGCTGGATACTTTCGGGACAGGCCTTGTACACTAAGCACTGCGTTAAATCAATGAATTATATATCAGAATTATGTCTCAATAAAGCTATTAACATTTAAAAAAAATGCAGATCTATGTTGTTCCTTTCCTTAGAAACCTTAGATAGCTCTGTGCTGATCAGCCCCTCGCTTGGCTCAGCATGGTTCAGACCACTTCTCTGGCCTCATTTCTACAACCGCGACCCCCCTCCCTGTCCTGGCAGCACGTGCCCTCCTGTCTGTGCTCTTCCTGCACTGCTAGGCTTGCCTTCATTCATCGAGAATTCTTACTATGAGGTTTTCAGGCCCCTACAGAACCCATCACATTGTATCTAATGTGTTGGTTTGGCTGTTTCTCCTGCTACACAAGCCCCTGAAGGGACGGACTAGGCGGTACTCCTCTTTGTGTACCCAAGGCCTAGGACTCATATATTTTTTTTTCCTCCCAGAGATTTTATTCATTTATTTTTATAGAGAGGGGAAGGAGGGAGAAAGAGAGGAAGAGAAACAAGAGAATCATTGGTCAGTTGCCTCTCACACGCCCCCAACTGGGAACATGACCCACAACCCAGGCATGTGTCCTGACCAGGAATCGAACTGGTGACCTTCTGGCCTGTGGGATGACGCTCAACCCGCTGAGCCACACCATTCAGGGCAGGCCTTGTACGTTCTTAATAAATAAATCATAAGGGGGTGAACTACCTCTAATTTTACCTAAATGGGCTCTGGATAGTCCAGTGCTGGCCAGGGGACTCCAGGTCAGAGCATGTCTTCCTGAGCCACACAGTGACAAAACTCACTTCGTAGAGAGGCAGCTGCATCCTAGAGGCAATGGCCTGCTTCCACAACATGCCCAGGGAGCTCTCCTCTCCCACTACCCCCTCCCTCTCCAGCTTGCGCTGGCCCTTTGGGATGAGGCTCCCGGAGACAATCTTCCTCAGCGTTGTAGTGAGAACTGACCATGGGCAGTGGATCGTCTACAGAACTTAGTGGAAAGAACCATTCTGGCCTAGCTCTTATTTTAAAACTTTTCTTCTTTTAAAAAAAGATACCTTTTATTTTTCAATTACAGTTGATGTATAATATTATGTTAGTTTTGGGTGTACTAGCCAGTGATTAAACATTTATGTAACTGTAAGCCCTGGCTGGTGTAGCTCAGTGGACTGAGCGTGGGCCTGTGAACCAAAGGGTCACTGGTTTGATTCCTGGTTAGGGCACGTGCCTGGGTTGCAGGCCAGGTCCCCAGTGGGGGACGCATGAGAGGCAACCACACATTGATGTTTCCTCTCTTTCTCCCTCACTTCCCTTCTCTCTAAAAATGAATAAAGAAAATCTTAAAAAAAACCCAAAACATTTATATAACTATGAAATGATCACCTGATAAATCTAGCACCCATCTGCCACCACATGCACCTACTTTCTGATTCCTAAACAATTATGGGAAATACTTTAACAAAAATCTAAGAGTATGGCTCCCCACACCTAACAGCAGGCTGGCAAACTGAGGTCCCTGGGTCCCTGTCATTCAACTCCAAACTGTCCGAGCGGGAGCAGAGGCTCAGGCTGCTGGATCTCCTGATAATTCAAAAGATAGAAGAGACAGGTTTTTACGTGAAATTTCCTAAGCTTTACACGTTGGCATCTTATTCAAACAAACAAACAAACAAACAAACAAACAAATCCCAGCATGAGCCAAAAATACTTAGTCTATGGGCAGCCCCTGCTCCCAGCTGAGACCTCCACGTTACGGAAAATGCCTGTCTTGCCAGGCACACCTCATTTTACTGCCCTTTCAGATGCTGCGTTGACATCCACATCGAGGCAAGACGCGCCCCACCCCCATCAGTAAAAACATCCTAACACTCTGGAATCTCAGATGATGGTTAGCATTTTTTAGCAATAAAATATTCTAAGATTAAAGTATAGCCCTGGCTAGTGTGGTTCAGTAGACTGAGTGTCAGCCTGTAAACTGAAGGGTCACCAGTTTGATTCCCAGGTAGGGCACGTGCCTGGGTTGCGACCAGGTCCCCAGTTGGGGGGCGTGCGAGAGGCAACCAATACATGTATCTCTCACACACTGATGTTTCCCTACCTCTCTTTCTCCCTCCCTTCCCTCTCTCTAAAAGTAAACAAATTTTATCTCCAGAATGAGCAAATAAATAAAAGCTTTAAACAAATAGAGTATATACATTGGGGTTTTTTAGACATGATGTTTTTGCATACTTAACAGACCACAGTATAGTGTAAACTTGACTTTTGTATGTACCGGAAAGCCAAAAAACTAGCGTGACTCCCTTACCGTGGAGGTCTAGAGCCGCGCCGCCAGTAACTCTGAGGTGCCTGCATCCGGACGGTGCAGAGCATGGACTGCAGTTACTTGGACCTGGTTTAATAACTCACACACTTTGTGACCTTAGGTTAAGTTGCTACCTTCTCTAAGCCTCATGTCAGCTATAAAGCAGGGTCTACAATGTAACACCCACATTACAGTTGTTGTGCTCCAGGGCCACCAGTTACCATGACGACGAGCTACTGACCAATGCCGTGCTTTTCCATGAGGGCAATGAGGTCGGCCTCAGTGAGCAGCTGAGGGGGGCTGGTCTCCCCGTCCACCATCTGCATGGTGCTGGGCTGAAAGCGGGAGCCTCTCTCATAGACAGGGAGGGTCTACAGAGAGCAGCAGAAGTGTCAGTCAAATCACTCTTCCATGGCATGCGGGCAAAGACAACTCGCAGCTCAAACAACATGCCCTGGTGCATCCAACATCCCTAGGATGGGACCAGGACTGTCGTCCCCTCCTCCCTAAGGCCCGTGGGGTGAGATGTGGATTCCAACCTTTGACTGAACTTATGATTTATCACCTTGTCACTCCAGCGATCATATGGGTACACGTCCAGATAGTTTCGAGCCAGAATCATGAGACCATGGGCCACAAAGCGTTCCTGAGCGATGTCAATCTCCACAGTGGTCTCCTGCCCCTGAGCATCCTGGGAGCAGCAAGCTAGGAAATGGCGAACGATGAACTCGTATAGTCGCTGTTCATCTCCCTGTGAAGAAAAGAAGTCTGAAACTCCCTACAGAATAACAGCGCTCAAGGATCTCAGCATCGTTGGTAGTTTCACCTGGTTCAGGCCACCTGTCACAGTCCAAATTTCCATGCAGAACAGGGCACACCACTACCGAAGCCCCTGAACTAACACTGAGTGCCAGGCACCTGCACTGCGCACTCGTGGGTTTAGGCTGGCAAACTGCACAACTCCCATCAGGCAGAGATAAGCAAGGGAGTCGTGTTGCCCTCAAGACTGGGTAGTGATTCTTTTATTTAGTTATTTTTTAATTTTTTAAATTCCTCACCTGAGGATATATTTATTGATCTTATAGATAGAAAAAAGGTGAGAGAGAGAGAGGGGGAGAGAGACATTGATATGCTGCCTCCTGTATGTGCCCTGACTGGGGATTGAGTCCACACCCAGGTGTCCCCAGACCAGGGATCAAACCACAACCTTTTGGTCTACGGGACCATGCTGCCACCCACTGAGCCACCGGCCCAGGGCTGGGAAGTGATTCTTTTGATGTAAACCCAACCTAAGCAGAAAACAAGGTGAAAGCATTAAGAAGTTAACCAGACACCCTTGTACGCACGAGACATACAGTGAATACACATCCAGCAGCCTCGGACCAACTGCATGAACACGGGGTCATGGGGACTTCCCACCAATTCCTGAATCAAGCAGTTGATGAGGCGCAACCTATCAAAAGCCAAAAGATGTTCCTACTCATATCCATTCACTCTCCCTCTAAGAATGTGAGAGATCCACACTAATACTTACAAATACAAATGTTGATTTTAGTGTATCATGTATCAAAAAGAAGGAAACAACTTAATCCTTCAAAAACAGTTTAGGCAAAATAAATTATGGTACATCTATGCAACCCTTAAATATACTTTGAAATATTTCAGCGTATGGAAAATGTAAAATGAAAAAAAAGTAGTTTATGAAACTAAGGTTATAATTTTAATGTAAGGACATTATAAACATGTATAAACAAAAAGTGGTTCTCAGTAGGAGGTAAGATTAGAGGCAATTTCCTCTCCTTATAATCGTTTGTATTTTCTGAACTGCCTAAAATGAACATGTATTACCTTTAAAATCAGCATAAACTCAGAAAGAATACTCTGTTATTAAAAGAAGATGATGAGAAAGTGCCCAGTGTGCCAGGCCCACTGTGACTGGAGTTTGAGTGGGTGGTGGGAACCGCTCCGTCCTAGGCGGATGAGCAGGATTCTTCCTGCTGACAAGGGGACGAGGGGGCTAGGCGGCTCTGTGCAGGCGTCAGGGCAGAGTGGGGCATGGGGGGGGGCTGGCTGGAGAGCAGCCCCCACCATGGGGGTATCCCAGGGAAGCCAGGCGGAACTGTGACCAGGAGAATGTGACACTGACACCCCTTTTCTGAAGTGTAGCACACATTTCAAAATCACTGAGTTCCTGCAGCGAGAGCCCACAGAGTAAATTCAAGCCCCACCGCTGACCCCTTGCCTCCCCTGGGGCCGCAAAGCCAGGGGAACCAACCTGCAAGCTGCTGGTGTACTTGGTGGGATGGATGGGAGGGTGAGCTTGGTCAGACTTGTTCCCGTTGCGTGGGGTGGGGCCACCCCGCTCTAGGATGCTCTGGGCAAAGGACCCCCAGTGTGGATCAGGGGTCTGCTGCTCCACCAGTGCTGTCAGGTTTAAGTCTTTGGGGAAAACGTTTGTTTCAGTTCTGGGATAGCTGATGTACCTAATACGAAGACAAACAAACAGCATAAATTGGTCTGTAAACAACTGAATTAGATTGAAAACACTTGGTGACACCTGCGATCATCCATCTGATCCAGCCAACTCAAACGGCGGCAATCTTGGTTACCTACGTGGAGGAAAGTTCTGAGATGTGCCCCCTCGCCCACAGTGAAGTGAGAAGCAGCAAGCTCTCCTGCTAGGATCCGCAAAGCGACCAAAGGATAGATGACAGGACGGCACAGCGTAGGGCACACTGGCTACAGCTAGCCTGCAGCTGTGTGGCTGGGTCACGCTGCTGGCCCTCTCCAGCGACACTCTGACAGAGCAACCTGCGTGAGCCCCATGGCCCCGACACTGCAACAGTGTGTGTTTCTACCAGATTTTTTTGATTAAAAAAAAAAAATTTTTAGAGAAAGAGAGGCAGAGAAACATCAATAGGTTGCCCCTCACACGCCCTCAACTGGGGACCTGGACTGCAGCCCAGGCAAGTGCCCTGAGCAGGCGTTGGATGGGCGGACCTTTTGGTTTGCAGGCCGGCACTCAACCCACTGCGCTGCAACAGCCAGGACTCTACGGCCTTTCCTGAAGTATAGAAACAACAGTGCCTCCCATCAATGCAAACTATAATGTGGACCCTATATGCAACTATACCTTTTCTGTTAGCCACTTAAACATTATCGAGATTGTTTGCATTCTTTTTTTCATACAAGTCTTCGAAACCCAGTATACATTTCACACTTAAGCACATCCAAATTCGGACAACCCAAATTTCAAGGACTCAACAGTCAGCTAGGACACGTGGCTGCCACACCAGTCTGTGAGGATCCCAGTCACTGGATGGTCCGGGGTGCTCAGGACCCTTGAGGTAGCACGATTTACAATGGGCAAACCACTCCTAAAGGTGCTTCCTACCACCTGCTGGTTCCCCAGGGGGAGCTGCTGGGGGATCAAGACTGGGATTTGGATTTACCTTCTGGGCCCTTGTTTTGAAATGGCTTTTCCATTATCAGAAAAGAGATATCACTGTCAAAATTCTTCTACTTCAGGGCTTAGGAGACACGTAGACAGTTTGTGTCTCCCCATGAGCTCCATTTCTAAACTACTTCACACATCAAATTCTATTTCCAAATGTGGAATATTTACCCTTGAGTGTAGAGCTTTTCGGCAATCCTCATTGTTTCTTTAGCATTTATTCTCAACTTTCGAGAAGCCAGCTTCTCAAGCTCCTGTTAAAAGTGTCAACAGGCACGTTAGGGCATCATGCGTGAGTCAGAGGGCACGACACAGCCACACAACTCATCTTCAGACCATCCGGCCCCAGTCTCTCCAGCTACTGCCACAGAGAGGGGGGACACTGCTGAGGAAAGACTCCTGGACCTTCCAGGCAGAGCCGCATCCTGCTCCAGTGCTTCCCAGACTCTGATCTGATGCACGCAGATCCCTGGGCCCCAAGCACTCGGGATTCTGACAGGAGAGCAGGGAAAGCAGCCGGAATCTGTGCTTTTAACAAGCACTTGACACACTGACACTGACACAGGCAGTCTTTGGGAACACCGCCGGACACCCAGCAAGTTCCCCTGAATGTGAATGCCAATCTTCCAGGCCTCCTGGGAGATAATCGACTGTCCCTTCCCCTTGGTGACATTCCAACAATGATTGGCTACATGTCAAAGCATTCAACCCATGAGGAATAAAACACTTACGCCTACTGTGAAATCAACCCTCAACTCTCCCATCATCCCTCAGCGGCACACACAGCGTCACACCCAAGACAGAGACTGCACCGCCCACTCACTAGCCCTGCATGTCTCTGAGCCCGCACATTCTGCATGCTAAACCTCTAGAGTCAGCCTCCGCACGGATTACACTCTGAATTTTCCTGCAAAGAGCTAACTAGAAAGGGGCTCCCTAATGTGTCCACTGAGACTTGGGTCCCATGGGGGTGGCTCTTCTTAGGGTCAAAAATTTTGAGAAGTCCTGTTCTAGCATAGGCTCATAAAGCAGACACTTAAATGTTTACACAGACTATACAGAAATGTTAAAAGAAAAATGCTTGGCTAGAAAAACTATTCCAATTTTAACTCCATAAAAAATAAGCACATGAGAAAAATAGGAAGAGAAGACACCAAGGTTTCATCAGTGATTACACAAGAATGGCATGGTGAGGGGGACTTATCTGCCTCTTCTTGTTTCTCCAACCCTTCGTAAAGCAGTTACAGGCACTAATAACGTATTTAAAAAAAGCACTGAGGCCAAGTGGGCCCTTGGTTTGGAGTTTCTGTTTTCTCCAAGTGCTTTCCTGTGTGGCCCTGGGAAGAGTAATGTCACTGGGCCACCATCTATCTGCAGCAGAACCCTGGTCCCAAAAACAGGAAGTCAGGGGCTGGCGGAATCCCTCCAGAACATACCACAGTGTCCAAAGCTTGAGGTCTCCACTTGCTCTTTGCCTTAGAACTGACCTCCACCACAGTTGCCATGGGATCCTAGAAACCCAAAAAAAAGCAGATGCCATTTTAACCTGCAGAGGCATTTCCCCCAGCTTCTCAGCAAGAGCCCCTACTCCTCTGGGTCATAGCCACCTTCCACAGAGGCCCCTGAGCCATCCCAGGCAAGCTTCCACTGACCCTGGCCTGCAGCCTACAGCAGCGCCGATGCTAGCACCCCTCCCCACACAAGCCCAGACTCAAGAGGGGTAATTTCATAAGCCCCCTCTGGGGCCTGTGAAACACAGCAGCCCACATACCTCCTTAGTTTCCTATCTCTCACGCAGGGTTACTCTTGTTTTATTTTGTTGTTGTTTTTTTAATTCTTTATAATACAGAGTTAGAAATAGAAGAAATTATGTAATACAATCTGGAGAACTCTAATTTCAAGACCAATTTCACACTTTAAGAGACTTCAAGTGGACAAAGAACTCAGCTTAAATGATTTGTTAATGAGAATATTTGTGTACCAAAATCCAAATTTCTCTTTCCAAATAGACTGGGAACGGTGCTCCTGATGAGGAGCTCAAAGTATCCCACCTACTGTTTTTGCACCGTACCGTAGTAGAGCACAACAGAGGGCAGGACTTTTGTGCTGAGCAGACAGATGTGCAGGGCGGCTGTGCGGCTTTCAGGTAAAGGGGGAAGCAGCATGGTCTGGGGAGCTGGAGTCAGACCTGCTGGGAGCCAGCCTGTGCTCAGCCGCTTCCTAGCCCTGATGGGTCTGTACAGTCCCTTCACTTTGTCTAGCTTCCTCACCTGTCACGAGGGAGAGCAACCCCTCCTGCACAGGCACTATCAGGACTAGAGAAAATGACATGTAAACATACGGTGTGTCTGGCACGTCGCAGGGGCTCAACAGTCATTAGCCCCCTTAGCAAATCAATGCTAAACCCACCAATGTGCTACAGCCAAGAAGCACAGCTGACTCACGCAACCTAGGCAGCTCCAAGTTTTATGTAGGTACCACTGTGCACAGCCCCTGGGTTAATACAGGTAGTCACGCGCTGATAGGAAGTAGCATCGTAAAGTGGCCCATCAGTCTGAGGGATGCAACTGGGCCGCTGACTAGCCCGTGGCCTGAGCCATCGTGGCCCTTTGCGTGTGTTGCTCTCTTTGCTGACACATGCCTTCCCCAGGTTCTTCTGTGGCTGCCTCCTGCCAATCACTCTGGCCTTCACTCAAATGTCAACCCTGACATGTCCTTCACAACCACCATGCCTAGAGCAGTCCCCTTCCTGTTCTCCAGTCATTGTCATTGTATAAAATTAACTTGTTCACGCGTTTGTGACTTCCATCTCTTTAGATCTCATCTGACCAATGGCAGAGAGTTGGACCAGATGCTGTCCAACCTCCCTCCTGCTCTAGGAGTCTGTGATCTAGGGTGGTCTGGCTGATTCTTATTATTTATTTTTATTTTTATTTATTGATTTTGAGAGAGACAGACAGACAGACACCGGTTCACTGTTCCACCTATCCATGCACTCACTGGTTGCTTCTTGTATGAGCTGTGACTGGGGATCAGACCTGCAACCTTGGCCTAGCAGACGGAGCCAGGTGATCCTTATTACTTGCTAATGATAATACTCCACTTCAGGGAAAAATTTCAGCTATGTATTTCCTAAAATTTTGACATTACCTAAAAGTTCTCCAGATCCTTTTCTTCCACATTTTTCAGTGTTGTTTTCATTGGGGTCCTACTCTTTACTGGTCCCCAAAAAGTGATCTCCTGAGATGCAGACTGAGACAGCTACAGCTCAGAGGGGAAAGAGGACAGGACCACCTCTGCCAGTGCAGAGGGAGTGGCCTAGGAAACGACAGACCAGCTGTCCCAGACCAAGGGGGCTTCGAACTGTTTCCTACCTCCATGCACAGATGGTAGAGGACGAGACATGCCGTGTGGTTAAAGAGACGGTGCCTTTTCCAGCTGAATTCGACGATGCCATCTCTGTGGTCATGAGTTACTGCCGGGGAAACACAAACAGGTAGACCGTGACTCAGAGCTACATGACGTGACAGATAAAAACAGTAGTACTACAGTGACAGTCACAGGGACATGAAACCAGAGCGGATCACTGGGAAACCCGAAGTGGATCCCGAGCACTGTCAGGGCATCGCCGCAGGCCCATGGTGCCCGTGGTCATTCATGGGCCCTGAGGTTCTGCATGGCAAAGGGGAACACAGGCCCCTCCCCAAGCTCCAACTGCCCCTCTCACCCTGTGAGAGTATGACGAGGCCATCAGGAAGCAACTGCGGGACCGACCTCGCAAACAAACCAAACGGCCCAACAGAAACTGTTCTCAAACATGAGCCTGGACTGTAAACAACTGCAGAGCTACAGCCTGTGTTTTGGCCCCACACACCTTCCGCATGAGCGAGAGCATGGCCTCCCCGCCCCTCTTCCCCCCACCCCCCCGCCCCCGACCATCCCCCTGCATGCCCTGTGTGCTCTGTTCTCGGTATAATCTCATCCTGGGAAAGTCTGGGTGGTGGTCCAACTGCACAGGCTGGCTGCCACGGGTGCACACATAGGTCCTCATAACCCCATGCCTTTCACAGCCAGTCCTCCAGACCGACAACATGCTAAGGTTCTCTAGGACCTCGGCCCTTTGCATAAGAGGTTCCATGCCATAAATAACTCCCCCAGCCCTACCTTTAATTTTGTGGAAGACTTCTGGCACAAAAGCCTGAATGGCTTTGAATCTTTCCACCACAAACCCCAGTGTTGGGAACTGGCAGCTGCCATAACTGATCAGCTGCTCCGCCAACACCTCGGGAAAGATCCTCTGAAGCCTCAGGGTCTGGAACCTAGTGAAGGCAGCTCCTGGAAAGTGAGGAAGGGTAGGAAAAACCAGAAATGACCAACTGCAAGGCTAGAGCTTGCTGCACATGTTTACACACAAACCTCACTTCGGCTTCCATAACCCAATGCCCAGGGGCCATGGGAGCCCTCAGAGGCATCGGCCCGGCTCCTCACCGATCCTGAGGTCCAGCTCCTGCCTCACGTCCACAGCATCGCTCACTCTCTGGTCGGGCTCAGTCAGGTTCTCACAGGCCATCCTGATGGCTCGGGGGGTGATCTCAGAGAAACGGGCTCTCAACACCTGCAGAGTGGGTTTCACTGCAGAACAGAGAGACTCACCGTGGTCAGAGTCAAGTCACATTGCCTCTCATCATCAAGGGCTTGCTTTCCTTAAACAGCCTTGAATGAGACGGAAGCAGTTCAAGAAGCTGCAAGGTATCTAATTTTACTGGTTAGGTTAAATGAACAGTACGCTCTCTAAGAGGTAAACTTCATTATAACTGCCAAACTGAGCATTGTCAGAAATAGAAGTGCACTGAATTTAGCTATTAACTAAAATTCTCTGGGGGAGCCTTTCCAGACTTTAATCTCACTTGCTCTCTTAGACCTTTTGGGAAAAGAAAAATGTTAATTCAAAGGTGCCTATAGAGGAATTCAATGTCCTGTCATGGAAGTAACATAGGACATATACACTGTCCCTGAAAGGTAATGTATTTAAATTGTAGGAGTTACTATAGCTTCAAACTCAAGAACACGTAGGGAAAACAGCAACACCCCCAGTCTTTGAAGCCTGAGAATGGCCTGCACATCACTTCCTTTAAGTCACAGGTGGAGAACACAAGGCCTACAGGCTGAATCTGGCCCAGCACCTTGTTTCTACCTGGCAGCAGCACCGAGCTCCATGCCCCTAGTTAAGGAGTAGTTACATTTATCCAGTCCTAAAATTATATTCGGCCCTTTGAAGGCAACCGGAAGGCTGATATGACCCGGTGTAAATGAGTTGGACACCCCTGCTCTAAGTTATCTGAAATCATTAACCCTGTATGTGTCATTTCAGTTCACTTCAACATTTATTAACGTTTAGGAGATAAAATTAAAATAGGAGATTGCCCTGGCTGGGTAGCTCAGTTGGTCAGAGCAGAGTCCCAGTGCGCCAGCGCTGTGGGTTTGACACCTGGTCAGGGCACGCAAAAGAGCTAATTAATGAATGCATAAATGGGTAGAACAACAAATCAATGCTTCTCTCTCTCTCCAATGTCAATAATAAAAATAAGTTAATATAGATTAAGAAAATCAAATCTTGCATACCTAAGAATTATGTTATTAACAATAAACTTAACTTAAAAAAAGAAAAAAACACCAAAAAACTAAAACAATTGAAATATTTTATTTTTTTAAATACTTGCACAAGGATACATTTACTGATTTGAGAGGGAGAAAGAGAAATATCGATGTGAGAGAGAAACATTGATCAGTTGCCTCCCATACACATCCCAACAGGACTGAACCAGCAACCTGGGTATGTGCCCCGACTGGGAATTGAACCCATGACCTTTCAGTGCACAGGACAACGCTCCAACCAACAGAGCCACACCAGCCAGGGCCAAATGAAGTATTCTAGAATTAATCTTCATACTTTAACTATGGTGCTTACATTCTTTGGTACATATTCAATACATAATTTAAAAAATAGAACATAAGTCCCTGTTCTCGAGGAGCTAGCCATCGAGGAGCTAATAGGATAAGCCCTGAGCTTCAGGGTCTGTGCCACCTGTTGACTCATTCAGTCCTTACACCACTCTAGAAACTGTACCAGACTGGCCCAACTTTCCAGACAAGGAAGTCCAAGCACCCAAAGGGTCAGAGACTTGCTCTAAGCCAGTGAGACTGGCAGATGAATTCAGGAGAAGAGTTTATGGGGAAGAACTTAGGCACAGCCCCTCGCACACATACGCAGGAGAATCATCTATTTATGTGGCCCCAAGGCACAGAAACTCAGAAGTGGCATCACTTACCAGCCTTGCATACGTGGATAACCTCAAACCCGATATTTTCACCTTCTCTGTCACAGTCAGTCCAGATCACCAGGGCCTGACACTGCCGAGTCTCTCGTTCCAGAGTTTTCTGAAGTTCCCGATAGGAAACCGCAGTGAGAGCCCAGCCCACAGAGCAATTACTTTTTACCTCTACACTAAACAGATCTGACTGAATATTCATGATGTTCTTGAAATATGCCAACTCGGTGAGAAAAAGAAACCAGAGAAAACTATTCTTGCCAGTTCTAAGGATGGTGAAGCAACTAATGCAACCAGCTTAGAATCACACCCATTCACGAGCTTCTAGAGGACTGAGGGTTGAATGTAACTATACCAGCATGAAGAAACCTAAAACTCAGCTCTAACACGTGCATATAACTCTAGTGGGTCTGGTTATGTTCTGGGTAGAAAAATCAGTAAACGTCTTATTTGAGTTTCATCCCAGTTACCCAGTTACCATTGAACTAACTATAGGTGCTCTGACTGCTTGAAAACTCACGATTTACTGTCAAAGGACCATTTATATTACTTTGTAGTCTCTTCATGCTAACCAGAGGTGGGGTGGGAGCTAGAATTAGTAATTTAACAATACTTAAAGAGTTTAAACAGCTCCTATTCATAAAAAGGCTTTACCTCAGTCCCTCGGCCACGTGGTTTAAATGGCCTCATTTATAAAATGAGTGGGAATAATTTTTAAGTCATGGTACCTAGTTTGGTGGAACATCTCATCTCTAAATTCCAATACCCTGAAAATACGTAAGTCACAAGTTCCTCTGTTTTGTGGTTACTCAACTCCAGTGTCATAGGTCTTCCAAAAGATCCTACCTTGATGTCTACAAAGTTCTCTGGGCAATATTTTTCAATTTCTGCTTCAAAGAGGACAAGGGGATTGCAGCTCTGCCTAGAGAAGAAACAAAAACACAAAAAGCACAAATGGAGGACCCTCCATTTTAGTGAGGAAAATTTGCTCTAGTACACTCACACGTGGATCCCTCACAGAAAAAGTCCCACATGAAAATGCCAGAGCGTTAAAAGTAAGACTCGGCACCTCTGAGCTGCTAAGAAGAAAGTCTAGAGCCCTTTCATGCCTATCTGCAACAGGACAAATGTAACCCAACGACTGAATGAAAAATTCTGGCTGTACTGGGGAGCACAAGTAAAAGTAGCTATTTATTTTAAACATATGGTAAAAATTCACAATAAATCAGTTAATCCTAGGTCACTGCTATGGTCTCTATAATTTGTCGACCCCCCACCCCCAATTCATACACTCAAATCCTAACAACAAGTGATGGTGCAGAAGGTGGGGCCTTTGGATGGTGATCAGGTCATGGGGGTGGGGGCTCATGAGTGGGACTAGTGTGCTTATAAAACAGGCCCCACAGAGCTCCCTAGACCTTCCACCAGGCAAGGACGCAGGGAGAGGCCAGCAGTCTGCAACCAGAAGGCCCTCATCCAATCACGCTGGCACTCTGATCTCCTACTCCCAGCCTCCATAACTGGGAGAAGTAAATTCGCAGTTTATCAACCAACCAGTCTCATTATAGCAGCCTGAACTGATGTGGAGAGTCACCAGAGTATTATAGGTTACACAGTTAAGATCAACATGCCTCAAAATTCCTGTAGTCTTTTACAACTGACTGCAATAATCTGAAAGGACCTCCCCCAGGAACTGTACTAACCATTTGCGAAACCGCATCTGGAAATCATGAGCCAGCAAATGTCCAGAAACCGAAGTCATTATCATGGTAACATTCTAAATGATAACAAAATTTAAGTTAGTCTTTTAGCAACTATTTTTTGCCAAATCATTTAAATAAAAGGGAGAAACTTCTAGAAAAGAAAAAAAGGGGTTGCGGGCAAAGGGGAAGGAATGAACAGGTAGAGCACAGAGGATTTTTAGGGCAGTAAAAATACTCTGTATATTATAATGATGGATATGTTTACATATACATTTGTCCAAAGCCACAGACAGTACAACACGGAGTGAACCTCAGTGTAAACCATGGACTCCGGGTGATAATGTGTCAAGGTCGGCTCATGAATTACAACAAATGTACTGTGATGAGGGATGCTGATAATGGGGGAGAGGCTATGTGTGTGTGGGGGGGAGCAGAAGGTATGTAGGAACTCTCTGTACCTCCCCAAGTTCACAGTGAACCTGAAACTGCTCTAAAAAAATTAAGCTGATGAAAAACAAAACAAAAATGAATTGGGACGAAACAAACATAAATACAGCTCTTTGAAGCCAAAAGCCATAGTAATAAAAGACGATCACCATTCTAATTCTATGACCATGATGCTTTTTGTAGCATTTTAAATTTCTTCAAACTATTGTATATCACTTCTTTCTTGTTATAAAGAGCTGAGATGGGACCATATTTTATTAAAATGATCACCTATAACCAGGGATCTTTAGTTCATAACAACAGTTACTCTTAAAAGACAGTGACATATTCTTTAATGGCCAGGTTGGCTAACTCTTCTTGATTAGATAATTCTAAAGTACAAGCAATTTAAAGAGGACTTGTTGTAAACAGCTGCTCTTTTTAGTCATAATTAAAAACCCAACGGCCCTGGCTGGTGTAGCTCGGTAGATTGAGCACAGGCTGTGAACCAAAGGGTCACCAGTTTGGTTCCCAGTCAGGGCACATGCCTGGGTTGCGGGCTAGGTCCCCAGTAGGGGGCATGCAAAAGGCACCCACACACTGGTATTTTTCTCCCTCTCTCTTTCCCTTCCCCTCTGTCTAAAAATAAATAAATAAAATCTTAAAAAAAAAAACCCACCCACAAAATCCCCAACGACTGTACACCAAAATGGCACATGATCTGAAAGCACACTTTAGTTGTATGATGGAAATGCTGTAGTGTATACCTGGCCATACAGATGATAATCAAATTCATAGATCTTGTTGAATTTCGAAAGTCCTTCCCTCTGTAAGACAAAACAGAAATAAAGAAAATACATGAACTACACAAAAAGGGTTCCTTAACATATAAGATCAGGCAAAACTCTGCTAAGTGGGGATATTAAAAATGTAATAGGATTCCCTAGAGATAAAAATTTTGCTAAATTACTAACACTGTTTATTAAGTGGTCCCTCAAAACACAGTTATAGGCCCTGGCCAGTTAGCTCAGTTGGTTAGAGCATTGCCCAGATATGCCAAGGTTGCAGGTTTGATCCCCAGTCAGGGTACAGATAAGAATCGACCAATGGATACATAAATAATTGGAACAACAAATTGATGTTTCTCTCTCCTTTCCCCTCCCTCTCTCAAAAATCAATAAATAAAAATTCTTTAAAAAATCACTTATTAAGCCCCTACTTGATAGAGTCCAGGGAGTTTTTATTCTGGAAAGTAACCTTGAGATCAGCTAGTACACAAAGACTAGCTGATGAGAATGGACTTGTCTAAGGACACAAGACAAACTGACGGCTGAGAAAGGATTAGGGCATAACTCTCGATTTTTTCTTTCCTCTCCACGTATTACTACCACTTCCTGGCTATAGAATTTTACCAATAAACTGGTGAATGTGGGCAAATCATTTGCTTTTCTGAACCTCAATTTATTCTTCTTTTAAAAAAGCTTTTAGTCTACAGCCTACCACCCTGAACGCGCCCGATCTCGTCTAAAAAAGCTTTTAGTTTTTATTTCCTTTTAAAGAGAGCGGAAGAGAGGGAGAAAGAAGGGAGGGAAACATTGATGTGAGAGAGAAATGGCAACGATTGCTGCATACCTCCAACTGGGAACCTGGCCCACAACCCAGGCATGTGCCTTGACTGGGAATCGAACTGGCGAGCTTTCAGTTTGCAGGCTGGTGCTCAATCCACTGAGCCACACCAGCCAGGGCAATTTATTATTATTTTTTTAAACTTTTATTTTACTTACTGATTTTAGATAGAGGAAGGGAGGAAAGGAGGGAGGGAGAGAAACATCAATTTGTTGTTCCACTTATTCATGCATGCATGGTTTCTTGTATGTGCCCTGACCAGAGATCAAAGCCACAACCTTGGTGTATTGGGAGGATGCTCTAACCAACTGAGCTACCTGGCCAGGGTTACCTCAATTTATTCTTGAGTGAAGTTACCCCCAAGAGGTAACTGGGTCTGAAATCCATGAACACTATGAGACCCAGTCAGGACTGGAATCCGGTCTACACAACACTTCTTCAGCTGTACTTATCGATGAGCACGACCCTCTCTAAAGAGAACCCACCTTCTTCCACAAAGAGGGCTGTGATGCAAACCGCTACACTGCCAAAAAACCTGCATATCACTTTGACCCCCTCCCCCAAAACTTAACTAATAGCCTATTTTGACTGAAGGCTTAATGATAACAAATAGTCGACACATATTTTGTATGTTATATGTATTGTATACTGTATTCTTACAGTAAGGCAGGGGAAAAATGTTATCAAGAAAATCTTAAGAAAAATATATTTACAGTGCACATATTTACTGAAAAAAAATGCATACGTAAAGCTGCACTGTTCAAACTTGTGTTGTTTGAGGGTCAACTGTATTTTTGTATGTGAGTTTCACACCAACTCTGCACAGAAGACAAGAGAAAGGCAAACTGGGGAAATGTTCAAGGGCCAAGGAAAATCAGGGTTGACAAGATTCTCCCTCAGGCTCACAAATACAATTTTTCTGTGTGGAATACTGAATGAGGTTCTTTATAAAGAGCAAATTTAAAGAGGGAATTTATTTTAGTATTTGATAGATAGCTAAGAGTTCATTGCTCTAATCATGCCAAGAAAAGAAGCCTCTCTATAACTCTAAATACTAGTTAGGCATTTTTAGTACAGTAGTCCCCCCATATCCTCAGGGAATACATTCCAAGAACCCCAGTAGATCCCTGAAACCTCGAATACTACTGAACCCTGTAAGAGGGCTGTCTGGAAAAAGTCCAACCACTGTTAATATAACGAGAATGGTTTGCCTAACATTGATGTATCCTGGCAGCCAAGGACAACGGACTGGAATGTGCATGTGTAAACAATGATGACTTCACTGTCCTAGCCGGTGGGTGCGGTACACATCACGGAGTAAGCATGTGTACTGTGTGGTTATCGCATTCAAAATGACTGAGTGAGGAGAGCAACAAATGTGCATCAGATTTAGCATTAAGCTCGAACATTCCAGAACTTCTGGTCAAGATGGCAACATAGGTAAACACTACTCACCTCCTCACACATCCACATCAAAATTACAACTAAGTTATAGAACAACAATCACTCAGAACCATCAGAAACCAAGTTGAATGGAAGTCTGACAACTACAGAATTAAAGAAACCACATCCATCCAGGTAGGAGAGGTGGAGACGTGGAACATGCTGGTCGCACACCCACATGTGGTGGATAAAAATTCAGGAGGGATATCTCAGGAGTGAGGAGTACCTGCCCCACACCATGTCTAGCAGCCCAGGATTCCAGTGCTAGGAAGATAAGTCCCCATAACTTTTGGCTGCAAAAACCAGTGGGGATTGAGTTGGAGGAAGAAACTTCTATAATCCCAAGCAGTTCCTCTTAAAGAACTCACACGTGGATTTACTCAGACTCACTCCCTCTGAGCTCCAGCAATGGGGTAGCAGCTTGAAAGGCACCAGTGGCATGCACAGAGGAACTAAAGTGCCTGGCATCGAGGTGGAAGCTGGGGGGCAGCTTTCTCCCAGACAGAAAGGTGGGCAGAGGCCATTGTCCCTTTTCTAAATCCTCCCTCTACAGAGCCACAGAGCCGGCAGGCAGGTGCCATATTTGAGACTCCAGCAACCTGGCTAACACTGTTTGCCCAGCCCTGGAGATCCCAAGACTCAGTCCCACCCAACTATGGGCCCACCCAAACTGTTAACCATGACTTTTCATATGAATGACTGGTCTTGGTTCATGCTTCACAACTTCCTAAATCCTCTCAAACAAGCAACAGTTGACTTCAGGAAGCAGCAGCCAGCCTAGATTCACAGCTTGACTTCACCTGGGAATCTCCAAGCCCAGCACAAGTAGCAGCCATCTCAGATTGCTTTATAGCTCAGGCAGGGCGGCCCCAGGCAGAACCCAGGTGGGGGCTGACCTTGGCCTGCACCACCCAGGAAACCCCAGAGTCCCTGCACAGCTGATCCTCTACAGAATGTGGAGATTGGTGGTCAGCAGTCACAGCCAGTCCTTGGAGTTCACTGGCCTGGGAAATCATTCCCATTGACCTGCCAACAGCAATCAAGGCTCAACTACAAGAAGAGGGTGTACTCAGTCCATATGAAGGGCACACCTCGAGTACCCAGCTTGGGTCATAGGGGAGGCTGTGCCACTGGACCCAGCAGGACACCTACTATATTAGGCCACACTACCAAGACACAGAGTCATAGCAGCTCTACCTAGTACACAGAAACAAACACAGGGAGGCTGCCCAAATGAGGAGACAAAGAAAGAACTGAAAGATGGCCCAACTGAAAGAAAAGATCAAAAGTCCAGAAAACAAACTAAACAAAATTGAGATAAGATGTCTACCCGATGCTGTTGGGAACTGTTCTTTCTGGCTTCAAGAGTTGTAACCTCACCCACAGACAAAGAGGTCCCACAGCTAGGGGACCTTGGGACCATAAGCCACTAAGGAGACAAAACTTATCCTCCCGGCAGGAGCGCAACCTCTGCCCCCTTTACTTCATCCTGCTTGGCCTCTGGAGGATGGCTGGATAGTCAATGATGGGTAAGATTTCTCAAGAAAGGAACAACCGAAGACAGACACAGTCATGAAGGGTCATCAGGGAAGGACTTAGGGATTGTGGGAGAGGGACAAAAGACCCTCGCCCCTCAGCTTTGTCATAGCCTGAGTCCTCATTCGATCTGTAAAAAGTCTCCTACTCTCTTGGCTGTCTTGCTCCCCCGCCTGATTCAGACCTGAAAACAATGCCAAAGGGGGATGCAGCCCTCAGACCTGAGAAAAATGCATTAAATCCTGTGAAACCTACTTTACTAAGAATGTCCTCAAGCTATGCATACTAAATGTTTAGGGTCCAAGCACTAATGAGTTTGTTTCCCCAGGTTTTATGGCCGATTGGCATCACCCCGTCTACCAGACCCTGGCTCAAAAGGACCCCCGTGATCCCAGAAATTTTGTCTGTAAATTATATCTCCTTTCTTTAATATGCATCCCTATGCAAGCTAAACTCAATAAAAGCCGTTTGGGAGAAGGGCTGGGAGCCTTCCCCACTAGAGGGAATCACCACCCTCTTTCCCACTGGAACAACAGATTGTGTCTGGGACGATTTATTCTCATCCATGGCAGGCGGGAGAGCTCTGTGGGATGGAGTTCACCAACAAGATACAGAATTCAAAACACTGGTCATAAGGATGCTCAAGGAACTTAGGACCTCAACAGCATGAAAAAGAACCAGTCAGAAACGAAGGACACAGTAATTGAAATAAAGAACAATTTACAGGGAAACAACAGTAGAGTGAATGAAGTCGAGAATCAAATCAATGACTTGGAACATAAGGAAGAAAAAAACAACCATGCAGAACAACAAGAAGAAAAAAGAATCCAAAAAAACAAGCATAGTGTAAGGATCTACTGGGACAACTTCAAGCGATCCAACATTCACATCATAGGGGTACCAGAAGGGGAAGATTAAGAGCAAGAAATTGGGAATCTATTTGGGGGGAAAAAAGAAAGAAAACTCCCCTAATTTGGTGAAGGAAATAGACATGCAAGTCCAGGAAGCACAAAGAGTCCCAGACTGGGGGGAAAAAAGAAAGAAAACTCCCCTAATTTGGTGAAGGAAATAGACATGCAAGTCCAGGAAGCACGAAGAGTCCCAGACAGGTTGGACCCAAAGAGGAACACATCAAGTCACATCACAATTAAAATACCAAATGTTAAAGATAAAGAGGGAATCTTTATTTTTAACAAGCAGCAAGAGAAAAGCAGAGAGTTACCTCCAGGGCAGTTCCCATAACACTGTCAGCTGATTTCTGAAAAGAAACTTTGCAGGCTAGAAGGGATTGGCAAGAAATATTCAAAGTCGTGAAAATCAGGGACCTACAACCAAGATTGCTCTACCCAGCAAAGCTATCATTTAGAATCAAAGGGCAGATAAAGATCCTGACACATAACAAGGTTGAGGTATCCTGGCTGCAACAGGCTGAGTCCTGTTAACTCAACCTTTCCCCAGTTCAGCCCCAAGTTGTTCCAAGGTGCACATCAATGGTCCCTTGAGTCTCTTGGGAACACAGTCTGAACACCACTGTTCTAATCCTCTCCAAGTAAATGATTTAGCAAATACCATGGATGATCCCAGGTTCAGGACTCTCCCAGGCAGTCTCCTCTACCAATGGAGAGTCTTAAGGATGTGAAATATTTTCCTGATATTCCAACCCTCCTGTAATTCCCATGTGTGATTCTACCCCTTAGATGAGATTCTCAGATGCTTTGGGCTGCTCCCAATTATAGTGTTTTGGAGCCCAGAGAAAGAAAACCTAGTAGACAGACCAAGAATGTGGCTCTGTGATGTCTTTGCTATCCACTCTACTAAAAAAGAGTCTAAGTCACATCTTCTCCAAGCACTTTGTAGAAACTGATCACACTGCTGCCACTTAATCTGTAGTAGGATTCTTTTTAAGATTTCTCCCTTTGAGCCCTGCTTGGTGTAGCTCAGTGGATTGAGTGTCGGCCTGCAAACCAGAGGGTCGCAGGTTCGTTTCCTAGTTGGGGCACATGCCTGGGTTGCGGGCTGGGTCGCCGGTGTGGGGTGCACGAGAGGTAACCACACACTGATGTTTCTCTCCCTCTCTTTCTCCTTCCCTCCCCATCTCTCTAAAAATAAATAAATAAAATCTTTTAAAAATGTCTCCTTTTGAATATAAAAATAAAATCATAGAAAATTTGTGCACACATAAAAACATCCTCAAGGATCTATTGGTTATTAGCAGTGGTTACTGTGGCTGGTGGGGATGGTTTACTTCTTGATATATGTATGTCTTCTCTGAAGTGTGTGCAATAATTACAACTGTTTACTGTTAAAGAAAAAAGGTGAAAAATTCTATCTCAATATTTTGTGAATTTCTTTCAAATATGTATATGTATATACATATATATACATTTAAAACATATTAAAGTGTTTTCCATAATACCTAATAATCTATCACAAATTACATACAATTTATTTAACCATTATATTTCCACTATCAGTTCTTGTTTCAATTCCTTGCTATTATAAAGCTGCAATGGCCATCATTTGATTCTGACCTGTGTATGTCTGTATGTTTTAGCACCTCCACAAAATTTAAGTCCCTTACATGGTAGTGATTATGACATTTGATGAACATTTACCATGTGTTTTTCATGTAGCTGGCTCTGTTTGAGGGATAAAAAAAATGAATGGGAGCTGTCACTGTTCTTGGGGAGGTGACACACCAATGGGAGAGATGGACAAACAGCTAGATAACTCCATTCATGACGACTGCTATCATCAAGAGACATGGAAATGCATCTCGAAACAGAGAAGGAAACGGACAGAGAGGACACTCAGGAAAGACTTCACAAAAGAGGTTACATTTAGGTTGCCTTTTATTTCTTTTTTTAAAAGACAAAGAGTTCATGAGGAGAAAAGAAGGAAATTATCATTCCACGAGAGGGACCAAGATTTATAAAAAAAGCACGGTGAACTTTTAAACTCAGTTTCTATCACTCCCTTCCTTTCCATTCCCTCTGCTCCTACTCGAATTATTCCATGGGTTCTAGAGTTCAGGCTTCTGACCTTTCACATGCGGAAGTTCAACAGCTGTCGCCTCAACTCTAGGTGTTCACTCTTCAAATTCTCTGCTGCCAGAGTGATTCTGGCACAAATATGACCCCAGTACTCCCCACTTAAACTTATGTTGCTGCCCTGACCAGGTGGCTCAGTTGGTTGGAGCATTATCCCATGCACCAAAAGGTTGCAGGTTCAATTCCCAGTCAGAGTGCGTATCTAAGATGGGGGTTCAACCCCTGGTGGGGGTGTGTACAGGAGGCAATTGATCAATGTTTCTCTCTCAATAAACATATACCCTCAGATGGGGATTAAAAAACCCTACACTGCTCATGTCAATTGATGCAGAAAAAGCCTTTAATAAATAAATTTTCAACATCCTTCATATGGAAACCCCACAGCTAACATCATGATACTCAATGGTAGAAGAGTAAAAGCTTTTCCTCTAAGATGAAGAACAAGACAAGAATGTCGGTTTCACCACTGTATCCAAGATTACTAGATTTTAGCCAGAGCAACTAGATACAAAAAAGATATAAAAACATTCCAATTTGAAAGGAAGAATTATCTCTATTACAGACAATAAGATTTTATAAACAGAAATCTTAAAGAAGCCAAAAAAAACTATTACTACTGATAAAAAAATCCAGCATATTTGCAGGATATAACTTACACACACACACAGAACACTCCAGCAGCAATGAACAATCTGAAGAGGATATTAAGAAAACAATTCCATTCATGACAGCATCCCAAAACCAACGAAAACTACAACACATTGCTGGAAGAATTTAAAGATCTAAATAAATGGAAAGACTGTGTTCTGATCAAAGATGATATTAAGATGGTAATACTTCCCAAAGTGATTTACAGATTCAGTGCAAGCCTTACAAAACTCCCAACAGTCTTTTTTGCAAAAGAAATGGAAAAGCGGATCCTACATTTCCTACAGAGTTGCAAGGGGCCCTAAGCAGCCAAAACATCGTTTTTGAAAAAAAGAGAACTAAGTAGAAGGACCCATACTGCCCAGTTTCAAAACTTACTACCAAGCTACAGTAATCAACAGTGTGGTACTGGCATAAGACTAGATATCCAGAAAAATGGAATAGAACTGAAAGTACAGACAGGAAGCCAAACATCTATGGTCGACTGATTTTGGGGTTCCTAGACCACCCAATGGAAAATGTAGGGGGTTTTTTCCCCAAGATTTTATTTATTTTTAGACTGGGGAAAGGAAAGGAGAAAGACATGGAGAGAAATATCAACTAGTTGCCTCTTGCACACACACCAACTGGGAACGTGGCCACAACCCAGGCATATGCCCTGGTTGGTAACTGAACCGGCGACTTTTTGCTTGGTGGTACGGTACCCAACCAACTGAGCCACACCGGTCAGGGCACAAAAGGATCATCTTTTCACCAAATGGGAAAAACTGGGTATCGGTAAAAGAATAAAGTTGGATTCTTACTTTACACTATATGGAAAAAATTAGCTAAAAATGGACCAATGACCTAAATATAAGAGCTAAAACTCTGAGAAGAAAACATAGGGGCATGACCTTAGATTTGGCAATAATTTCTTAGATATGGCACTAACAGCATAATCCACAAAAGAAAAAACAGATAAACGGGAGTTCAAATTAAAACCTTTTGTGCATCAAAGAACACGATCAAGAGAGTGAAAAGACAACCCACTGAATGGGATAAAATATCTGCAAATTGTTTATCTGAGAAGGATCTAGAACCCTGAACATGTAAAGAACTCTTATAACTCCACTTAAGACAAACAACTCAATTCAAAAACAGGTGGAAGACATGAACAGACATTTCTCCAAAGAAGGTACACGGTGACCGATAAGCTCAGGAAAACACGCTCAGTGTCATTAGTCATTTGGGAAAGCAAATCAAAACCATGACACAATCAAAAGAAATGAAAAAAAACAGCAAATGTTAGTGAAGAAGTAGAGAAACTTCAAAAATTGCTGGTGAGAATGTAAAATGTTTCAGCCACTGTGGAAAATAATTCGGCAATTCCTCAAAAAGTTAACCATAGAGTGAAGAGTGAAGTTATGGCCCAACAGTTCCACAAATAGGAATTTACTGCGAAGAACTGAAAACTGGCATTCAGACAAAAACTTGTACATGAATGCTTACAGCAGCTCTCTTCACAATAGCCAAAGGTAGAATCAACTCAAATGTCACCAACTAATGAGCGGGTAACAAAATGTGATTTATCTATACAATGGAATATTATTCAGTCTTTCATGAACACAGTAGAAATACATGCTACAACATGGATGAATTTCAGAAACAGCACACTAAGTAAAAGAAGCCTGACACAAAAGGCCACATATTATGATTCTTTTTATATGAAATACCCAGAATAAGCAAATTCTCGGGGACAGAAAGCAGATTAGTGGTTGCCAGGGACTTGGAGAAGTAGAGAATGGGGAGTGACTGCTTACTGGCTATGGAGTTTCCTTGTGGTGATAAAAAATCTGGAACTCGATAGTGGTGATGGCTGCACAGTTGTGAATATACTAAATGCTACTTCAAAATAGTTTAAATAGTAAATGTTATGTGTACTTTAATACTTGTGTATAAAATATTACATGGTTCTCTAATACCGTTATGATCTGCCTTCAACTTCCTCTCTTAACTCCCTGATTCCTCCTCCCACTCTTAACTTCTCAGTTTTTTAATACTCCAAACTGTTTCAAGCCACTGGTTGTTCTTTACACATACTGCTTCCACTGCTGGGTAAGACTTTCAAGTCTCATCCAACAAATGTTGACTGAAAGACTCCTGTATTCCAGGCACCATGTTAGGCACTAGGGATACAGCAATGCCAAAACAGACATAGCCCCTTTCCTTTGGAGCTTAGAGGCCAAGGAGGGGTGGTGAGAGACAGCAAATAAATTACTACACAGTGTATTATTTCACTGATATTGGTAGCTATCTTTCAAATAGTACAGGGTACCATGACAGCACATCATAAAGTGTCCCTCTCCCAGTTGTGGGGAGAGAATGGGAGGAAAGGTTCCTTGAAGAAG
This sequence comes from Desmodus rotundus, assembly GCF_022682495.2. Classification (NCBI taxonomy): domain Eukaryota; kingdom Metazoa; phylum Chordata; class Mammalia; order Chiroptera; family Phyllostomidae; genus Desmodus; species Desmodus rotundus. Next base: position 62,549,476 of record NC_071395.1, read on the forward strand.
AAACATTTAAACAAAGCCCTGAAGAATATAGAAGCAAGTAAGTTAGGTGTGTAGATGGGCCACTTTTAAGAGGCTCAGAGCCCTCTAAGTAGAAAAACCTTGGAGCTGGTCACCAGGACTCTCAGCACTGGAAAGAGCTGAACCTCTCAGCACCCATAGGCCCTTAGCTCCTACTCCCACTAGCCACATACTAGAAACAGGTCTAAGGGCCCTGGGATTTGAAAGAGAAAGGAGCAGGGAACTTCACCCCATGCTCTCAGAAATGTTCTCCAGAAAACCATTTCAGCCTCTGTTTTTGTTGTTTGAGAGACTTTCTGGAACTGCTCTTAAGGCCTTCACGTTAACTCCCTTCTGAAACCCTTTCTTACTCTCCCCTTCGTTTGTGCCCCAGTGTGTCTCCAATACATCTTATCCCTACTTGCCCATCTCTCAGAATTTGTATGATAGTGTGGCCCCTGTGAAAGAAGATAACCACTAAGGGCTCCTATTGGCTAACTGGGCTCAAATTTTTTAAAAACAGAGCCTAACAACCATTTCTACACAAGGGCCTCTCACGTGAACTGGTCTTCACAGAGAAGCCTGCTCTGAACTGCCAGCCTGCACTGTCTTTGGCATCTGAGCAGCCCTTACAAAGGACTTCCTGGAATCCCATTTCAACCAATAGGACTGAGGCTTTTCCCAACCGGTCTGAGTTGTGCAACTATATTTTCCCCACCAACCAGAGGGGCTCCATTCTGACCAATCACTATAGTGTCTTTTGCACCAAACTGCAAGGATTTGGAGTCCTTATTTGCATGAAGTAGTACTAATTAGGGGTCAAGGGTGAGGACTTACCTCTATATAAATCAGTGTTCCTTCTGAGCACTTACCCTGTCCACTTAAGAATGTTTCCCCAGCTGAAGCTCAAAGACCCATGGCTGTTTTGCACTGAATAAAGTTTCCTTCTTCACTGCACCCCAAGTTAGGGATTCCTGTGTTGAATTGATAGTCAAGGGCCATTGTTGGCAGTAGGAAAAGGTCTGAGATCTGCCTCTAACCTCCAAACCGTACACAGTGTTGCCCTGTGAGTAGGCCCTTAAAGACTGCAGAATCAGCATGTCTGTAGAACTGCAGGGGGGTATGGCAGAAAATAGGGTTCCCTGGGAATGATCAGGCAGGGCTTGAAAGTCAAGTTAAAGGAGCTTGGTCAGTGATTTCCAACTTCATCGGGTTTTAGAACCCGGAGGGAAGAATGAGTGAACTGCAGGAAGACCCAAGGATTTCAAACGAATGAGTGAAACCTCTTCACTACATTTAAAAATGTCTATCAATCAGTCCTAAGAGAAGACGGGTGGCCATTGCAATGGTCTCGGGGACACAGTGAAGATCCACAGGTGAGAGAAGTCGCCTTCATCTCTATGCCCGGCGCCCACCACGATGTCCCACTCCGTGGGCCTCACCAAGTACAGCTGCTAGGAAATGCGTCTCCTTACCCGCCTCATGCGACCGTTGGACAGCAGGTCGGCGATCCCCTTGGCCGCGTCGTTTTTCTCAGCCACACAGAGGACTTTGCGCACGCCTCGGAAGGCCACCTCCATGGCGGAGACGGACAGGTTTCGTCCTCCAGGCCAACGCACACAGCGGAGCGCGCAGCGGACGACGGGGAAGATCATCCCGGGTGCTCGCGCATGCTGGGGAAATCGAAGTGAGCACCACTCCGAGCCCACCCTAACGAATTAGAGACTCCAGGAGCCGCCAGTGCGGCGGACACCATTCCGGTCTCCTCCCATCAGCCCACCGGGCTTCAGAGTTACAGCCACTTAGCCTCTTCCTCACCACCGCCGTCCGCGAGCCAAATCCTGCACCGCCACGCTCCGCTCCCGCCCGCCTTCTCCCGCCACTTCCGCCAGGCGCGAGTCCACAGGACCCGAGAACTACAACTCCCACGCTGCCCCGCGCTCCTGGACCCCAGGTCCCAGCGCGTTTCCGCGCCCCCACATTTCCTCTCCTCCCAAACAGTAGTTTCACCGATTGGTTCTTGGAGGAGGCCGCTCCACAGTCCCGCCCAAATCTTCCCTCTTGGCCACAACCTTTTTCCGTCCCGCTCGGAAGTCTACGCGGACGTTTCCGGGTCACCCGGCGCTCAGACCTCGAGTCATGTGATACCAAGATGGCGGCGCCGATGTAGCTGGTTTTTGGTTGTGGCGTCCAAGCGGTCGTGACGGTTTTTGCCTCGCGTTGTGGGAGCAGCAACGCTCGGTTGGCCTCCGCGGCGGCTTGCAGCCCCACGTTAGGCACCAGTTCAGGGCCGAGGCTCTTGCTGTCACCGGTGGGTTCGGAGAAGTCCTGGTGACCTCGCTGCAGGTGCTCTGCGCCGGCTGCCCTCGCCCAGGGAGGAGGAGGAAGGAGAAGGGCGGCCGACCTCCCCGGTCCTCTGGACCTGCGGAGTTCGTGAGGCCTGGAGGGCCCTGCGGGAGACACACCTCTGAGGGGCTGCGGGAGTTTTGAGTTCGCGGCAGTGTGAGAGGCAGTCAAGTACCCCTGAAGGCTCAAAGACAGCAAGGACTTTGCTTCCTCCTCCAGAGTCTTGGCTTCCCTGTGTTGATTACCCCAACCTTCTTTTTCACTTCCTCTCAATGTTCTCTCCGTATATCTGGAAATAATGATCAGCGCCCCTGACGTGGTGGCCTTCACCAAAAAGGATGAGTATGAGGAGGAGCCTTACAATGAGCCGGCCCTGCCTGAAGAGTACTCGGTGCCGCTCTTCCCCTTCACAAGCCAAGGAGCTAACCCATGGTCCAAACTGTCCGGAGCCAAGTTCTCTCGGGACTTCATCCTTATTTCCGAGTTCTCGGAGCAGGTGGGACCCCAACCCTTGCTGACCATCCCCAATGACACCAAAGTTTTCGGTACTTTTGATCTCAATTACTTTTCCTTGCGGATCATGTCTGTGGATTACCAGGCTTCCTTCGTGGGCCATCCCCCTGGTTCTGCTTATCCCAAGCTGAACTTTGTGGAGGACTCCAAGGTGGTACTGGGAGACTCCAAAGAGGGAGCCTTTGCTTATGTGCACCACCTTACCCTGTACGACCTGGAGGCCCGTGGCTTTGTGAGACCCTTTTGCATGGCTTATATCTCAGCAGACCAGCACAAAATCATGCAGCAGTTCCAGGAGCTTTCAGCTGAATTTTCCAAAGCTTCTGAGTACTTGAAGACAGGCAACCGGAAGGCCTTTGCCGTGGAACTTGAAAAAAAACTGAAAGACTTGGATTACACCAGGACCGTGCTGCACACTGAAACGGAGATCCAGAAGAAAGCCAATGACAAAGGCTTTTACTCATCTCAAGCAATTGAGAAAGCCAATGAATTGGCTAGTGTAGAGAAGTCTATCATCGAACATCAAGACCTGCTGAAACAGATTCTCTCATACCCTCACCGAAAGTTGAAGGGGTCCGATGTGTGGCCTGGGGAGATGGAGCATACTCAGGATCAGCCTGACCAGGCAGCCACTAATTCTAACCCTGATGAGTGTGCTGACACAGACCTTTACACCTGTAGACCTGCCTACACCCCGAAACTCATCAAAGCAAAGTCCACCAAGTGCTTTGACAAGAAATTGAAGACCTTGGAAGAGCTCTGTGACACTGAATATTTCACCAAGACTCTGGCTCAACTCAACCACATTGAGCACATGTTCAGAGGAGACCTGTGTTATCTCATGACTAGCCAGATTGACAGAACACTACTAAAGCAACAGCACATAACGAACTTCCTCTTTGAAGACTTTGTGGGTGTCTATGACAGGGTGGTAGAGACACAGGAAAGCATACCCTCCAAGCCCAGTCAAGACAGGCCGCCTTCCAGATCTCTACAAGAATGCCCAGTTCCTCAAGTGTTAATTAGTATTGGCTCTTACAAGTCCAGTGTGGAGTCTGTGCTGATTAAGATGGAGCAGGAACTTGGAGATGAGGGCTATAAGGAAGTGGAGACGACACAGTTGAGCAGTTTTGACCTCCAGGAAAACTTGGACTACCTGGATATGGATATGAAAGGCAGTATCAGCAGTGGTGAAAGCATTGAGGTTCTAGGCACGGAGAAGTCTACCTCTGTGCTGTTTAAGTCTGACAGCCAGGCTAACCTCATGGTGCCACTGAGCCCCCAGGTGATCCGAAGCAAAGCAGTCAGCCACAGGACCATCAGTGAGGACAGCATTGAAGTCCTCAGCACCTGCCCCTCTGAGGCCCTCATCCCTGATGAGTTTAAGGCCAGCTACCCAAGTGCTATTAATGAAGAAGAATCATATGCAGATGATAGTGAGGGAGCCATCCACTTCCAGGCAAGCATTAGCCCAGCCGAGCTGGGTGAGCCAGAGGAGGGCAGCTTAGAAAACACCTCATCACAAGCAGACTCCTGCTGCATTGGGAAGGAGAGTGATAGTCTGCTGGTGCCACTCTCCACTCCAGTCCACATACTCTCTGACGAGGATGGAGTAGTGAGCATCCCCCCACAGCGCTACAGGCAGAAGGACCAGGGGTTCCACGTGGACTTTGCAGTGGAAAATGCCAGCCCTTCTTCCCGAGACAACAGTTCTGAAGGCTTCCCTGCTTATGAGCTGGACCCGAGCCACCTGCTGGCTAGCCGGGACATCAGCAAGACCAGCCTGGACAACTACTCAGACACCACCAGCTATGTGAGCAGTGTAGCCTCCACCAGCTTGGACAGGACTCCCTCTGCTCATCTCACTGGCCCCTCTTCTGAGAGGCATAAAAAGAGGGCTGGCCAGAATGCCTTAAAATTCATCCGCCAGTACCCCTTTGCCCACCCAGCTATCTACTCCCTGCTCAGTGGGAGGACGCTTGTGGTCCTAGGGGAGGACGAGGCCATAGTCAGGAAGCTTGTGACAGCATTGTCCATCTTCGTGCCCAACTACAGCCGCTATGCCAAACCCGTGAAGCACTGGGTCTCCTCCCCTTTGCACATTACGGACTTTCAGAAGTGGAAGCTAATTGGCCTGCAGAGGTAATTGGTTACAGGTAGTGGGGAAGGGCCTTGTCCAGTTAGAGATGAGGCTTTAAATGTACATCCCTCTGGGTGAAGTTAAAAGTTTGGGTGGTGGACCCAGAATCAGGAGGCCTGGCTTCCAGGCCGTGCCCAGCACCAACTCACTGTTAACTCTTAGCAATTCATTCTCCTTCTCTGGCCCCGTGTTTCCTTGTCTGTCAGTCACATGAGGGGATTGTAGTTCCTAAGTGGTTGCTGATCCTGGTCTGCACCCTGCTGTGCCAAAATTATGGGTGAATTTTAAAAATTACTATTCCTGGGCCCCACTTCCCAGATTCTGATTCAGCTGGTCTGGGGTAAGGTGTACAGCAAGGTTTGGGAAAAGACTGGACTTTATCTCAGGTTCTTGCTTATTCTCAAATTCACGCTATGGTGTAGATGACTGATGAGAGATCTGCTTCTGAGAAAGGGCTGTGGTAATAGAAGAGGGCAGCCATCACTGGTGAGATGGACATCCACAGGGCTCCAGTGTCCTATTTGCCTTTGAAGGCTGTCTTGCTAAGAAAAGGCAAAAGCCAGCTCCTTCTCCCTCTCTTTGAGTGCTTTCTGTGTCATTTCCCTGTGTTCCTTACTTGTGCTGTAGTAGATTCTTTTTATTTTTCCAAAACTGCTTGACAAGTTGTCAGGGTCAAGGGACTCTCCCTCAGTGTATGCACTATGTTCAGTTTCCTCAGTCCCTTCTCTGCACCCCACTTTGCTCATCTGTAAAGCAAAGGTTTTGAGCTAGGTGATCATGGGGGTCTCTGCTGACACAGCCTGTGCTTCCCATACCACATAGGAAGGGCAAAAGGAATTTTCTCCCACACTGCAGTCAACCCCTGTTTATTCTAATTTTCCAACTTCCCATTTACATGAATCCCTAGTATCAATGAGGTCACCACCCTGAGTCTCCTTGCATTCCACCTTTCGAACAGAAGTCACCCAGGCTTACTACCCCTTGCTGCATTAGGGTTGTGGTGGGATTCAAACAAGTATCACTTCCATGTCATGACTTGATTCACTTGTTGAGAATCTATAGGCTATGCTGGTGGGTGCTGTGGTACCAGCTGGAGGTACTTGAGCAAAGCCTCTGGAAGAATTTGTAGTTTAGGAGAAGGGGCAGACAGGTGACCAGAGCCTTACCATACAGGAAAATGAGCATTCTAACAGCAGGTGCTCTGTGTGTTCTAAGAAAAGGTAGTAATTTAGTGACAGGTGGGAAGGGGGAAGGGAGAAGGCCTGGGGTCTTTGGCTTGAATGGCCTGGAGGGTGGGGTTGCCCTTGTGGAGGAAGAGTGACAACATGGTGAACTTGGTGTGATGTACCTGAGACACCTGGACAAACTCATTCCTTGAGCATCATGGGAAACCATTAAGTCCTTGCTTAAAGATGCAGAATCTGAGGCTTAGTAGGCTAGCTGAATGCACCAATTGCCCTTGCAGCTTTTGTCTTTTCTCCCACGATCCTGACCCTCAGCTGATGGCACCTCTGTGCTCTTGGGATTAACCATTATGTCCCAGGAAGGGAAGAGCTTTTCAGGGATTGTGTTTTGCTTGTTCTTGGTGGGATGATGGGTGGGCATCACACACACACACGCATCTTCTGTCCTCCAACTCAATCCCCTCATCCCAACTCTTGAACTTTGACTTTTTACTTCAAAAGTGAAAAACCTAAAACACACATCCAATCTATTGATGTCAGCTGGCTTATTGAGTACCAGGCTCACACAGTCTTGCCCTTTCCAGAGGCTTTCCATTAAATTCCCTCCTTAGAATGTGCCAGAATGGCCACAGAGGTTCATTTCTTACACCAGCTCCATTCTACTGGGTACCTGACTGAAGTGCTCTGTTGAGAAGTATTATGAGGTCTAGGTTGGGCTGCGTTGGAAATCCTGCTGTCTCAATTAATGATGTCTCTGTGGGTGCAGGAGCGGGTAGCTGGTGGTATATTTGGCACCCTGGAATGGAAGAGGGGGTGTGAGGTGGTCTGAGTCCTATGGTGCCCCTTCCCTACCACTGTTCATCCAAAGTGGGCACCTGGACAAGTCACTCCTTCACTTGAGGCTTTGTTTCCTTCGGAGAAAATAAGAGGGTTGGGTTCCTGAATGATCATTTGCCAAGTACTTACTGAGGGCTATATGCCACCTGTTGGGCCCACTGCCAGAGTTATAAGGTGAGCCAGCAGCCGTGGTACATTCCAGGACAGGGCGAGCATGGCCTTCTCAGTCGATCCTCTCTTCAGCCCCAGCTCTGTCACCGCTGTCAGCCTGACCTCTCCGAGGCTGTTTACATCGGCAGAGGTTGCTGACAAGGCCTGCCTTGTGACTGCAAAGGTTGGAAGGCCTATCACATCTGATCTGTGCCCGAGCAGTATGAGCCCTGCTCTGATACCCTACCAGGGCCCAGACAGACTGAGGAAGGCAGGCCAGGGCAGCAGGAGCTGAGTGTGGCCCGCACCACCAGACTTCAGAGCCTTGAAGCAGTCCTCTGCAAAAGCGAGAGTCCTATCAGAGTGACAGTTGAGATCTTTCCAAGAATCCCAAGTGGAGAAGTGATTACTTCTCCTGTGAAGCTTTCCTGCTCAGACCTCCTGAGTGTGCCCACATGCCGGGAATTGGGAGCATCTGCCTGCAGGGGATTTTGGAATGGTAGACAGGGGTTGGAGGCCTTGTTCCCAAGGGGACCTGTCACTAGAGGGTCAGCTGAGGGGCTAGAAGTGGAGTGGGGACTGGATTTGCTATGAATCTCTTGAAGAAATTCTGTGAGGTGAACAGTAGACAGGATGTGAAAGTGCCATGAGATGAAAATCCATGGAGTTGTGGTCCGTGGCTGTTAGAGGGAGGCAGTGGGTGTGCTGAGTTCAGGTTCTGGTGTTAACCCTACTAGCTATGTGAATTTGGACCAGTTATCTCTTCATTCACTCAGAAAAACTTGTTGAACCTGTCTGTGAATGGGGCTTACAGTAGTCTCCAAGTGGAGCTGGAAGCAGGCACAGCTAGGCTGTGTGTGCAGCCCTCGTGCCGTGCCTGGCAGCCCTCAGAAGTGCTGGAATTGTGGACGGATGGTGAGTCACACCACAGGCAGACCCAGCATTGAGACAGAGGCAGACTGAGGCCCATCTGAGGATCAGCATGGAGAGTATGATTATAAGAGTTGCCTTTGTGTGGTCATGAGCTTCCTATCTATAGGGGTGCTTAGTAAGAGGATTGGTCCCGTGTGCCGAGTTAATCTGGACTCAGAATTTTGTGACTCAGGAGATTCTCTTCCTACCTGGGTGCTTTGTCTCCAGCTAAAACCAGCTCAGACAGTGAACTCTTTAAGTACTTCCACCCTAGAACTGCCAGTCTTACTGGTGGTTTGATATTTTTTTCCTACTGAAGTAGGGCCTCACTGTGCACACAATGAGTACAAGAGACAGACAAATCAGTCTCCCATTATTTTAAGCCCAAACCAGGGATTATTGTAGTGCTTACTAAACAGCAATAACAAGCCCTGCAGTATTTGGAAAACAGCTCCGTTCTGGTGAGAAGCAGTGCTAGGGTGGGTCAGAGGCCCTGGGTTGAGTCACTTTCAAGCTGGGTGACCTTGGGCAAGCGATGGCCACTCTTTGGGCCTCAGTGTCCTCCTCTGCACAGAGTTTGCCTCCCTGGCTTTGGGATAGACCGTGGTGAATCTAAAAGGTGTGAGAGGTGAAGTGTGAGGCTCTCAGACACCTGTGTTATGTAACCTAGGGACAGGCCTGGGACTCACTTCTTTCCATGTCGTCTGGCCTCCTGATGAGGAGCTTTGAGCTTTGAACTTTTGAGGAGCTTTGGGAAATGTTAGAAGGAGTAGCATCTTCTCAAAGAAATGGTGCTGCCATAGGTGGGAGTGGGTGGGGTGTCGGAGCTTTTCCAGCAGAGGCTGGGCCTGAGGCCAGGATGTTCCATCAGGACAGGTGGCTGGGATGGAGAAGCAGGAAGATGAGGTGAGGCATGGCTGTGTTGCTGTGGCAGAGCCTTGGTAGGCTGGATGTGCCAAGCCTGAGGAGGAGTTTGGCTCATGGCTGGCCTCCTTGGGCCACTGTATCAGGAGTGGACTGAGTACACTGGGAATATGTGGGAAAAGGCCTGCCTCCCTGAGAAGCCAATGAGCTGCCTACAAGCCTGATTTCCCATCGCCCATGGGATGTGGGCCACAGCCCAGTGCTCTCTTTACCGTCTCAGAATGCATGGCTTGTTTGGCTGTCTGCTTTGCCATCTCTTTGACCTTGCTCACACTGGTCTGAATGCCTTCCCCAGTTCTAAGGGCACTCCTCCAGGACCTTCCAGCCCTGACCCTCTCCTGTGAAGAGGTAGACCACACCTCCATTTGCTCAGTGTACTCGGCTTTTCTTCCCAACCAAACCAGGCTCATTTGCTGCCTGCTTAGCCTCTGGGTCACTACCGAAAATATAGTAGATGCTCACTAAATGTGTTAATTGTGCAAGATAACATTCAGGAAGGAAAAAATATTATGAGATTACCTTGGTCCCAAGTAACTGTCAGTCCATTGTACACACCATTTTAGGTCTAACACAAGCCCCAAATCCGGAGTATGTCAGTCTGAGGTTTCTGGTCAGCCAGTCTTTGCTATACTTAGTAGGGTAATCCCAGTTCCTCTGGGAAAACTGACGTAGGAGAGAGATTCAAGGAGCTGCTAACTAAGATTGACCACTCTGACCTCCTTCCCTCACTGGGCAGACCCTGCCTTCCTACCCCTGGTGTGCAGGACAGTGAGGACGGGAGGGCAAATCAGGGACAGTCCTGGGTCTGCAGAAACTCTTGTCCAGTGGTTGAGACAAGAAGACAGACAGCTGTCACACCCTGGTCAGTGCCAGGCTGGTGATGCTGAGGGCCACACACTTCTGTGCATGATTCATTGTGTCTCCACAATGACCCCATGAGGTAGGAACTATTATCTCTGTCTTGCAGAGAAGTCTTGGAAAGGTTAAGGAGCTTGACCAAGTCATAGCAGGAAAGCAGAAGAGGTGATGAGGGAAGGCTGGAGAAGGTTTAAGTTGGCATAAGCCATGTACAAAAGGGAGGGAAGGCAGAGCAAGTAGGCCAGTTATTTTGAGGCCCCACTGGAAGCTTGGCACGGTTGTAAGGGAGAGTTATTGGGGAAGTAACAGATGAAGCCTCAGAGGTCAGCAGGGAGCAGGTTGTATAGGGCCTTGTGGGCCATGCCAAGGCACTTGAACTTGGTCACGAGGGTGGTGAGGAACCCTTTGAAGATCATGATGATCACATTTATCTTCCAGAAAGAGCCAGAGTATTGGCTGGGTGGGAGCTGGCCGAGAGACAGGAAGCCCCACACCCAAGCATTTGCCTTCATCTTCCTGGCCCTTGTCCTTCCTCCTGACCTTGGCCTGTGTGTTTCAGAGTGGCATCCCCTGCCAGTGCCAGCACCCTCCACGTTCTGAGCCGCTATAGCCGCTACACGAGCATTCTGGACCTGGACAACAAAACCCTGCGCTGCCCCCTTTACAGAGGCACCCTCGTGCCCCGGCTGGCAGACCACCGTACTCAAATCAAGCGGGGCAGCACCTACTACCTGCACGTCCAGAGCATGCTCACCCAGCTCTGCTCTAAGGCCTTCCTCTACACCTTCTGCCATCACCTGCACCTGCCTGCCCACAACAAGGAGATAGAGGAGTTGGTTGCCAGCCGGCAGGCAAGCTTTTTGAAGCTGAATCTGGGTCTAGTGAATGAAGATGTCAAGGTGGTCAAGTACCTGGCTGAGCTGCTGAAACTGTACTATATGCAGGAGTCTCCTGGGATCAGCCAGCCCATGCTTAGGTTTGACTATGTCCCTAGTTTTTTGCACAAAATCTGAGGCCAGTCCCAGCCACTGACCAAGACCTGTGACTCAGGGCACAGGGAAGGGAAAGGTTGGCATGACCAAGCAGTCCTCTGAGCTTTTTAGATTTATGGTGTCATAGGTGGGAAGGAAACCAAGGTGGCAGCTGTGTTTCCCAGGTGGCTCCAGGCAGCCTGCAAGTTGGATTTGGGCAGAGGGAGAGCCTGGCTTTCTCTAAAGGTATCTGAAAGGACAGTAATGGCTCTTGTCTCCTTGGTAAGGAGTGATCCCAGGACCGAGGACTGGTCGCCAGGGCAGAGGAAAGTCTCAATGAGGTGGGATGAGGGGAAGGAAAATGAAGCCCTGATGGGAGGAAAATGGTGGCCACGGTCATCTCTGCTTAACATTTGAGGGGCAAAATCAAGTGAAGCAGCCTATTTCACTGGAACGATTTGGTGGAAAATAGGATGACGGAACATCCATTGCTTCATTCAGACTGCAGCTGAACGGTCTCCTGGAGCCCATCATGCCAGGAGCGGCCCCGGGATGAATGAGAAGGGGGAGAGCTCTGCCCCAGCTGCGCAGTGGGAAGTGCACACTCTCCAGGCCCCAGTGCTGCGGGGGGTGGTGATTAGCACCCTGTCCCCACCCTCAGTCCCTCACCTTGGAAGTTGTTGCCGCAGGTCAGCAGGTGAGATCATCATAGTCACTAGTTGTCAGTGAGCACTGCTCTTGGAGGCAGAGCGCCCAGGAGACAGGCAGGGCCAAGGTGCCATGAAGCCATCACCACTGTGCAAGCAATGAAGAGCCAGTAGGCTCTTTGGGGCCTGGTCCACTTTTTTTGGCCAGAGTGAGTTAGTGCTGTCCACTCACCCAAAGCAAACCTTTGCAACCACTTCACTACCTCTTGCGGGTCTCACGAGCACAGTGACAGCAGACTTGTGTTCAGCTGGCTGGCATGGGTGGGCAGTCCAGGTGGTAATAACTCATGGTGGGGATTTCCTCCAGGAACGAGGAAAGCTTTCTTGTGTGGCTGTCCTCATGGATCTGCTTGGGGAGGTCGCACAGGCCTGGAGTACGGGCATCTCACAGCAGCTCACCCGTCCCCACAGAGTCCCCCCAAGTACGGTCACCTCGCTATAGCTTACTTCCATCATCATGTGACTCTCCGCACCTTCTTAGATGCTCCCACGTCTCCCCACCGTGACCTCCCTGAGCTTCTTACACAATGGCCACTGATAGTAGATTGGAGGGTTTATTGCAACCCAGAAAATTTTATGCCCCCCCTTTTTTTTAAAGCAGTTTTTCCCCTAAGTAGGGAGAATTCTTGAGATATTACTGCTTTTTAATTTGTCCCCAGAAAGTTGTGACGAAACAGACCTGAGCCAGCGACAAGTGGTGCTCCTGAGCACACGTGTGCGTATCTACTGGGGTCGTGCTCTGTGTGGTTGGGGCCCTGCTGTTGAGACCTGGTCTGTCAGCTTTGCAGCACACCATTAAAGTCACAGAGACCCCTAGTGACTAAGGAGGGTTTGCTTCACATCACTCCTTTGGTCTGTTCTCTGCAGAATGATAGGGCCTGTTGGCTCCCACCCATCAGCTGCTGGTCAGGGTCCCCAGTCCTGTCATGGCAGGGATTTCCTCCAGGAAGGAGGTAGGCCTTGTGTGGCTTTCTTTGTGGACATGTGGTTTTCGCCTCTGAGGCTATGATTGAGAACCTTCTATGGCAAATGGTGCTGCTTACATCTCCTCGGTTTCCCTTGTACCTCTGTCCATTGCACATTCTCACACAGACGACTCTCCTAGAGTGTCTCGGCAGCTTTGAGATGTGAAGTATGGTGGCCTGTGGAGAAGGCTGCATAGGAAGCCTGTTTCTCTCCGTGAGCCCCTCCCTCATGTTCAAGATGCTGCTTTGTTTTCTGTGTGGCTAATTGCTGTCTACTTAGGCCTCCAGGGACATGAGTTTGTGACATTTTATGTCCAAGGGAAGAAAGTTCTGTGGAGCCCCAATGACAAGATGAAAAGTGGTCATTGGCACCACCCTTGTTGTTCCTGTGTTTCACACCGATGTGAACTCTGCAGTTAACACTTCTCACTGGGGAAACTGATACTGGCAGGTCAGCCAGACCTGGCCTTCTGGAAGTGAAGGCCACACACTGCCACAGATGTCTGCTTTGGAGGGTGTTTGCTCAGTTCTGCCTCCAGGATGCTTCTGAATGCCTGAGGACTCTTAAGGTGAGACCAGTCTAGTGTAAAGAGAACAGATTGCAGGGCCAGCCACAGTGAGAGAGCAAACCAAGAGCATCTCACTGGAGTCGTTTTCTTTCTGTCTTCTTTTTGAACATAAGATACTTGATTGCTCACCTTTCACACAAAGCACACCTGCAGCCGTTTTCTTTCAGAGTTGTTTCTTCATGGAGAAGGCGGGTTGCCTTCACTGACTAGTGGGTGAATTCCAGGATTTAAATTTTAATTAAAATCTAACTTTTCAGTGTGGCAGTTTCAAAGGACTGCCTGATGCCAAGTATGTTTCTTCTCAAAGTGGCATCTGAACTGAGCCAGTTGGGGCTGAGGCAGCTGAGCCTGTGAAGCTGCCCCTCCTCAACCCCCACTCCCCCGACTTTGGAGAACTAGGACCTACTGGAAGTCTCAGATGCATCTGTAAATTTTAATGGTGGGGAGCCCTATGTAATGGGGCTACTCTTCAAGAATTTTCATTTGAGGTTTTCCTCTAGTAATAGATTAGTAAGTGTTAATAAAACATTAAAAAACACTTCCCAGAAAGTAAAAGATATCAGTGCCCCTTATTTCTTCAGTCCTATGAAGGCCCAGGCACTGAAACTTTGAGGTTTCTTTACTTCCAATTACTGGCCTCCCTTCCTTTTTTAAAGCAATCCACGTTGACAGAAGCCAACTGGGCTGGCAGCTCTGCCGTAATGATTCCAGGGGCTCCACTTCAGAGATCGGCTGGGCACTGGTGGTGCTGAGATGCCCAGCCTGAGCGGCTGCCTCTCACCTGTCTCCCCAGGGACCTTGCTCCTTTAATGGAGTTGGGACTTTAGAAAGTTTATCTTTTCCATAATTGACTGCAGTGGCTGAAGTTACACACATTGTACAGAATCTGGAAATGGGCCATGATAGCTCACCTGTCATTTCCAATCCAGCTTTTAACTTTTATTTCAAATTAGTTACCACAAAGTATAATAGACTTCAACCCCAAACAAACAAATGCCCTTTCAAATCCAAGGAAGGCCCATAGATTCTACCCTAAATGCCAGGCCTGTTTCAGTGATGCGTCTGGAGGCCAAGAGCAGTGGAAGATCTCGCATGTTCACTGACCACCCACTTCTGCCAGATACATGCCCTGCCTCCCCGGGCCTTTTGCTGTTGACGTGTCATCTTTGCACGGGTGGTAGCACTCAACTGGTGGCGACCCGTGGTAGGTGTGGATGGCCTTTGCAGGCACTGACCACTCTTCCCCCATCCCCCTGCCAAGCCAGCAATCAGATGTTACCTCCCATTTCCCTGGCGAGTGCATAAGAAAGTGATTTTAGTTCATGCTTTGAATCAAACCACCTAGCTTCCGGACTTTTCGCTAATACTGTGATAGTGAAAAAACTGGAATCTTTTATTATAAGTGATAATGATGTTAATGGACTGCAAAAAAGAAAAAGCATCAAATTGTTACTGGCTAGAATCAAACAGTCTCGGCTGGGAAGGTTGGAGCACACCAAGTTTTCTGGAGCCCTTTCTCTGTTGGGCACTGACCTAATGTGGCCTTATCTACTGAGGTTTAGTTATGCACATGGAGAGGAGGAAGCAGGAGGGATGGAACAAGCACTTTGCAGTGAACTAGGCTGCTGGTCTGGAGCCCTGGCTCCCTGGGAATGAGTGTTCAGCTCCAACATGGAGGCTACACAGGGTCTTAGAAATGTTCTTTTGTCTTCATCTAGGGAGGAGTCAAACCCTTGAAGGTAGGACTTTTTTAGCAGCATAACAGCTCCCAAATTGAGGCATAGATGTGGGCACTGGCATGTCACGCACTCCCAGAGAGACTGTAGCAGCTGTCCCCACTGGGTTGGAGTAAGTACCAACATATAGGACCCTAGGCCACAGGTGCCTTCCAGGCGGACCACAGGACTGGACTCCTTGCCCACCGGCTGCCCAACGCTGGCTGGCTGCACAAGTCGGGCTGAGAGAGATGCCACCTCTAAGGTTGCAGTGAAAAGCATAGTCTGTGAGAAAATCTTGTTATTTTTTTTGAAAAGTATTTTATTACTGCATGTTTGTCCATATTTGTGAATATGAACCCGAGCTCACCACGTGAGCCGTGGTTGTCACGGTGGCGAGGGTGAGAGTATGACAGGCGTGTGTGACAGCAGCTTGTAGGTATGGCTGCACCAGAGTAAATGCCAAACAAATAGTATGAGAAGTGTACTTTTTAAGAAATTAATTTATTTGAGTTATTTTTGAAATATAAAAATTGGTTGTATTTTTTAAAGCTATAATTCTTGTAGACATTCTGTGGTTAAAAATCTGTGCTTATTAAAAATGGTCATTTATGTTTTGCACTTCAGCTTTATGAAAAATAAAGTTTCTTTGGGAAGGTGACATTTGGCTTCCTGATTCAGAAGGGAGTTCTCTCAACGGGGCAGGAGAGCCTGTGGCTGATTCTCACACCAGGAGAGGATCAGGTGCCCCAGGCCCTCCCACCTGCCAGGGGGGTGGGGGGGATGCTGAAGACCATTTCCACAGCATACTGAGTTGCTAATAGAGAAATCCACATAGCGGGTGGCACCTTGTATAGACTTGTCTAACTTAGAATTCTGATTGAAAGCACATACATAGCAGAAGCTTATGGAATTTCCCTGTTTAGTTGTAAGGTCATAATTCAGTTCTCCTTTGGTGTCCTACCGGGTAACAAGATATGGGCAGCTTTTACAAGCTATGAACTTGGGTGTTTCTTACTTGCTGCATTGAGTCAGAGGAAACCCAGTAACACTACGAGAAGGGTGAGTAAAATTACTGAAATCTTTCCAATAGCTCTGCCCTACCCCGCTGTTTAAATGAATTAAGGCTAAATAATATTTCTTTTTTCCAGAATAGTTATAGTAGTGAGGTTCAGATTTAAACTTAATAATTTGTCCCAGACTTACTAACAATGAGGTTTAAATAGATTTTGATTTGTAAAGATAACATGAGAAAAGTCCCAAAAGAAACCCTCAGTGCAGAGAGTTGACCAGGTCCTGTGTGGGGCAGTGCTTCCCTCCTGGGAAGGGCACTGTGTCCTTGGGTAAATGCCTCAGGCAGTCCTGGTGGCTCCTCTAAGAGTCAAGCAGGCCTGGCAGAGGGAAAAGAGACGCAAAGCTCTCCACCTCCTCCCTGAGAGCTCTGATGGCGCTAAGGTGCTTCTCATCCCCTGCCAGTTTCTCCTTGAACTCCTTCAGGGTGGCCTTGACACCAACGTCGTTCTGAATCTGCAGAGTCAGTTCTATCCCTGTGTGGCAGAGACAAATGAGTCCTCTGGGGCTATGAGACACACCTGAGACCCAAATACCCCACCTGGGGGCGTGACAGCTATAGGTATTAACGTTGACCTCGGAAAAGATTCTTGTGAGATTCCTTCCTTGGGCAGGACAAGTTCATAAATGCCTCAGACCAGATGGTTTGCTAAGCAATTTCTGCTGTCTCCTGTCCCCAGCACTCAGCTTTGACACAGAAATGTCCTTCAGTGTCTGGGTCTCAACTGTCCAAAGACTCCGTACACACAATATGATGTGGCAAACTTCCAAACCCACACCCTTACCTTGGTGAATGAAGAGGGCTACTTTTTGGAACTCTTTTTCCAGAAGTCCTCGAGACGTCAGTGCTGGGGTCCCCAGTCGCAGCCCACTGGGCCGCAGTGCGCTTTTGTCACCTTCAACATAAATGGGCTCTGCAATATTTGGGTCGCACCCAAACTCACCACTGACCACTGTGCACTACAAAGGGGCACTTGTGCAAAAGGACAGGCCTGCAGATGGCGGTTGGATAGAAGAGCACATGTGATTTCCACACTAGAGGTGGAAGCCAAGGCACAGGCAGTGAGTACATTTTGACTGTGTCGTGGCCTTTGTTCCTACAAGTGAGGCTAGCATTTGTCTGAGTTTGGATTGCAACAGCCATACCTTAGGAACAACCCATGGAGAAATTCAGCCTGTTTTCCAGGGGCCTCTGCCTCCCTCATCAAGAGCCTTCCCCCTCAATCCCCTGTCCCTGGCAGGGTTACAGCCTGATGGAAAGAGTGGTCCAGGAGAGAGCCACAACTTAGCTCCCATCCAGCATAGTGTACTTCTCCCCCAATCAGCTGATGCTTGTCCACAGAGCCAGTTATCTCAGCTGTACCTCTGCCCTTAAGTGCAGATAGGAGAGGTGGAAGAGAAAACCAAGGGGGATTCTTACCTGGGCAGGTGTTCTTGTTGCAGGCAATAGAACAGGCTTCTAGCACCTTCTCAGCCCTGCCACCATCCGTGCCTTTGGAACGGAGATCCACGAGGATCAAATGGTTGTCAGAACCACCTGGAAACCAAGTTAGACATGTAGGAATGCAGACAGTCAATTCCGTGCCAAGTGAAGGAATGTCTCTTTTTCAGAAATGAGGGATGGGGAGGAAAGAGCTAAAGCAGATGGCGTCAGGAAGGTGAGTGCCCCACCATGTGTCCTGGGAGGCTTTAATCACCTGTAAAGGAACGATGCTGCAGGACCTGAGAGTTCGACAGAGGACAGAGCAGTGTAAAAAGGGTGCCTGCTAATGCAGAGGGGAGCTGTGAGGCAGAGGGGAGAATGGCCACACTGCCCACTGCAGTGACCCAGCACACTGGGTGCCAGCAAAGAGCCTGAGAGCTTGTCTGGGGAGAGGCAGCTTGCTCAGTGCCATCCATGGCTTCTGTTTTCTTTGACAAATCACTTGGGAAGCTCCCACACATCTCTGAAATCAATCCTCAAGGCTCCCTCTGAGGCAGCACCAGAGTAGCAGGTAGTAGTTCCATTTACAGTAACAGTGGGTAACCACTACCTTCACTGAGCACATATTAGGTGCCAGGCACTACTAGCCTGTCATATATTTTATCCCTAATCCTGTGAAGGCGATACTATCAAAGTGGTACAGGTGAAGATATGACACTTATAAGAACATTCTGGATCTGGCCCAAGGTCACCCAGAAGTCTTTCAAGTACCTGGATCTTTTCACTTTGAACTCTCATTAATACCAAGTCATTGAGGGGCAACAGCAATGACTTCCAAGATGTATGTGAGCTGAGTTAATGCTTAGCTCTGGACCCCACAGCTCAGAGCTTCAGTCACAGTCCCCACAGCCTCTCAGTACTAGCCATGTGGCTTTAGTCAGGCAGCTTGACACTGTGGAAGCTCAGATGCCCATTTGTAAAACATGACCAACAATATACAAGGCTGTCATGAAGTGTAAGTTAGGTGCCATACACAGTGCTTGGCCAGTGCTGGGCACGAGGCCGGTATCCAGAAATGCTGGCTGCAGTCATATTCACCACAATCCGCTTCAGCTGCCTGCATCAAGTCTTCAGAGAAGAGAAAACACAGTGGGATCACAGGCCTGGGAGCTCAGGAGGGGGGAGACTCCCTGGGAGGCTCCAAGCAGTAGGGCTGCCAGAGCTGCCTGTAGCCAGAGAGAGTGTGGCCGAAATCCTTGTGATGACTCAGATTCCTGGGGCTTTGTTACCGGAAGACGTGGAGGATGAAAGAGAAAGCACAGAAAGGAAGTGAAGCAAAACAGAAAAGAGGAGATATCCAGGACTGCTGAGAAGATGGTGTTTGCCTCAGCTCTGCCACTCACAAGGCTTGGTGGGGAGCCCACTCCTCAGATAGGGGGCTGTAAGCCCCACAGAGGGCAGCAGGCAGAGAGTAGGCACCTGCTATACAGGGAACCAGGACCCGCCTTCCTGGACCACCTACTGCTAGCATACATGGCAGCCTTGTCTGCCAGAAAAACTGTGCCATCCTAATTGAGTGAGCCCACAATGACCAAGGTGCATGGCACCTCTGGGCAAGGCCTTCACCAGGAAAGGCCATCTCACTCGGCACCTGCTCCTCTAGACGTGGCCCTGACTCATACCCCACCTGCAGCCGCAGTGCCACGCCACCAGCCTGCAGCCACACACTGACTGGGTGAGCCATGGTGTGAGGCTGTGTGCAACCACAAGGAGCAGAGTCGCAGCCTGGGGTCCGTGGGCGCCCCCCAAGTTTCTTTTGGTACCTGTTACTACTTTGTAGCCCAGCTCCATCAAAGTCTCAGCCAGAACCCTGCAGTTGGCCACCACCTGGTGCTGATAAAGTCTGAATTCTGGAGTCAGGGCTTGCTTCAGAGCCACAGCGACCCCTGGCAGGAAGAGAGAATGAGTTACTGTATTTTCAGACTATAAGACGCACCCCCCCCCAACCCCCACAATCTGGAAGGAAAGGGGGTGCGTCTTATAGTCTGAATGTAGCTCACCTAGCTCGCTGAGGGGCGGGGCACTGGTGGTGGAGCGGGTTTTTTCCCTATTTTCCTCCTCTAAAACCTAGGTGTGTCTTATGGTCCGGTGCGTCTTATAGTCCGAAAAATATGGTAAGTAGGAAGGGAGGCATCCAAAGACAGACTGACAAAAAAACTCATTTCCACCCAGGCTTCCTTGCTTTTCAGAGTCATGGAAAGGCTCTGATTACATTCACCCCTCCCCCCAACAACGATGACATATATATATATATATATATATATATATATATATATATATGGGTTTTTTAAAAAAGATTTTATTTATTCTAAGAAAGAGGGGAAGGGAGGGAGAAAAATACTGATGTGTGAGAGAAACATCGATCCGTTGCCTCTCGCACATCCCCAGTTGGGGCCCTGGCCTGCAACCCAGACATGTGCCCTGACTGGGAATCAAACCAGCAACCTTTCTGTTTGCAGGCTGTTGCTCAATCCACTGGACCACATCAGCCAGGGCATGACATATTTCTAACCCTACAGTCACCTGGCTAAACCTCCGGACCTCCTCTATTGGAGGTGCTTCTGAGGTGTAGCCTTTCTTCCAGGCACGGAAGTTTTGTGCTAATGAAGTGATCACAGCAAAGTTGTACTTATGCAAGATAGATTTTAGAGTCCTTTTAAAGCTTGACATGTGAAAGCAATTGCTTAGCTGCCCTGAAAGCTGATGATTTGATGCCAAGTTATGCAGATCTTTCTGATCAGAGTCCAGGTGAGAGGTGAGGCCTGTTCTACCCTGCACATCCAGACTGCGCTGGTACCCAGTGTTCAATCCTGAGGGCTGCCAATGGGGCACAGAAAATGGAGGCAAATGCAAAATGCATGTGCCCAAGACCCGCCACAGAGGCCTCTAATCAGTGTGTGTGGAAATGACTGGCAAAGGCCCAGAGTAGCCGGAGGCTGAGTAACACCACCATCTGAGGGTTGAAGGAACTGCAGGTGCTGAGCTTGAAGATACAAAAGGGGAATATAAAAGAAAATGCCCTGGTGGATGCCCCACCCCATGCTCTGGTACCTAAGTTCCTCATTCACTGTGTCCTCCTCTCCCCTCTTTGGAAACACTAGTGCCTCTCTTGATGGAGAAATTACACCTTTGTCCTGGGCTCTTCTAGCAATTGCTTTGTTCCAAAGAAGACAACGGAATAACGCCTGAGATCATCACAGATTCCCCAAGCCACTTGTAGAGAGAAGGAATCGGTCAATGACCGCCTGCTGGGGGATCATGGGGCCAGACAGATCCAGGGGGTGCTGGTGCGGCCCCACAGTCCAGGATGCTAGGGTCAGACACAGGTGCCTCTTCCCCCCCGGAGGACAGGATGTCAAGGGAGAGGCATTTTGTCCTTGCTCATCAAACTCCCCTGCGATGCATTCTTCCAGTTTTTTGTCAAATTCCTTCCCTGTTATTTCTTAAAGAGGCACATCCACAAAATGTGCCTGCCCCTCAGTTTTGCCTAGAGGTGGCCACTCATGTCCCCCTACCTTACACCAGTCACCAGTTCCCCTTGCCTCCCGTGTTAGATCTCCTAGACAGAGATATTCCTCTAGTTTATTACCAGCGTGGAAGTCCTGGCACAAACTTTGGTGGGCAGGTGAGATTGGAGTGAGGGGCCACAAGATGAACAAAAGCAGGAGAAACCTCGGACTGACTGCAAGGGGCCCGCCAGGGGGAGGTACCTCATCCGAAGGTTTGGCAATGTTTTACCAGCAATGGCGTGGTTGTGGGGGCCTCCCTGCAGTCCTGGGAACACAGCGGAGTTGATGAGCGACTCCAGGTTGTACAGGATCTCTTTGCCAGTTTTGGGATCCATGCCGCACACTCCTGGATGAAGAAAAATATCCGAATGGGCACAACAGATAGGCTGTCACCTCTGTTTTCTCCCTGCCTGTACTCAAACCCAGGCTGGCTCGGGGGGCACTCAGCACAAGCCTGGCCTCTACTGCTGGAGGCGAGCCCTGGTGTGAAATGCTGTCGGGCAGAGAGGGGAGCACTTCCAAGAGCAGGCGCACTTCCAAGCGTTGGCAGACTACCCTTTCACCGACAAAATGAAAAGGTGAAAATTTCCCTCCAAAGAGATTGTAACAAAGAACACTCCTTGTGCATATTTCCTCAAAGAAGTGTCAAAGAGCAGCCTTCTAAGATGACTACTTTGAGGGAGACAAGACCCATGTGGCTAGATACGGGGAACAAGTGAGGTTCATTTCAGAGTAAAAGTTAATAATCAGCAATATAAACTACTAATGTTGCTATAGAGCTTCTCGTGAGCCAGAATTGCTCTAAGCACTTTACCTAAATTAATTCATTGAAGCCTCACAAGAGTGGTCCAAAGGAACTGATACTATTATGATGATCCCAACTCTAGAGCAAGGAAATGAGGCACAGAGAGGGTGCACAAGCAGTCCAAGACCACAGTGAATATGGGGCACAGCCAAGACCTGCACCGGCTGGCTGGATCAAACAAGCCAAGGCACCAAGGGAGAAAAACATCTCCCAGGCTGGTGGGAAGGGTTACGGGCCACAGAACCCGCAACCCAACTGAAGGCCCTCAGAGGAGTTTAAGGGCTTCCAGTGCGTACATGGGTGTGTCTAGGGGCTTGGAGCCCCTGATTTGAGGGTAAAGAGAAATCCAGTCCCCAGAGGGCTGCTTTCTCTGCTGATACCAGGCTCATGCACCAGGGCCCACCATGGGCTGAATGAGGCCTGATCACCGCTCTGGCCTTCTCAGGTATGGGAATCCCAAATAGTAGGAGTACCTACATATCTATCAGCTGTAAGCGTTCCACTACTGGAAAGAGAAATTCCTTACTAAGATGATAAAACTGGCACTATGATTTATATATCAGTGCCTTATAGTTTGATTCGTGTGAGTCTTTAGGAGAAACATGGTGGGCTACAGCAAGTTCACCAATAACGCTGTACTGCGAGGCCTCCTGGTAGCCTGCCCAGCCATGCACGCCCTTCCTTTCACCCCAACAGCTGCCTCACGAGGAGGATTAGCTGAGCCAAAGAATGCTGGCGCCCAGCACAACAGCCTTCCTCCTCTCCCAGGACCCAGGGAGCCGTGCTCAGGGTTTCTTTCTAGGTCCCTTCTATAAAGACAGTCTTTGTCCCCTCCTAAGTAGCTCTTTCAGGGATCCCAAGATCTTCAAGGGACCCCAGGCAAGCACTTCCCGCAGCTTCCTAAACTAAATGTGAACACCCAGCCAATGCCAGCGCCCCACACCCAGGAGCACACCTCGCCTGTAGAAGATCATGCCAGCTCGGCAGCCTCTCAGGGTTTTGTGGGTGGTGGTGGACACCACGTGGCAGTGTTCAAAGGGGGAGGGCACCACTCCAGCTGCCACCAGCCCGCTGATGTGCGCCATGTCGGCCATGAGGTACGCCCCGTTGTCATCGGCAATCTTCCGCAATCGAGCGTAGTCCAGGTTTCGGGAGTAGGAGCTGGTTCCTAAGATGGCAAAGGCAACACTGTTGTCAGAGATACCCATGGCCAACCGAGGGTCGGCTGCAAGGTGGCCTCTGGAGATATATATATATTTGAAAGCTTAGAGATTCCTCCCTCTAAAATCTGAGAAAGGAAATGAAGAATATTCTTGAACGACATCTTTGTGCCAAAGGCAACCAGTCCGATCTCTGCCTCTTCAGTGTCATGGTAGTCGGGACGGCCCCCAACTATTATTGCCATCCACAGTTAGTCAAGAATGAACATTTCTAGATGCTTCTCTGAGGACAGCCTCACATCTTATTCCACCTAGTACTAATGGTGACAAGATAGGCATCTGTCCGAAAGAAGAAAATATACTTAGATCCAAGAAGCTCAGGTACCCAAGCAGAAACTAGCAGTGATCGAGGATAGGGTGGGGAACACCGCCATATCTTGGCTTTGGAAGAGGCCCAGGACTGGGACTAAGGCAGCGGTTTTCTGCCCCATTCGTCACCTGCAATAATCAGCTTCGGGTGGAAGAGGCGGGCGTTCTCCTCCAGCTGGTCATAGTTGATGTAGCCGGTGTCTGGGTTCACCTGCGGAATGCCATGGACACAGAGCTTAGGCTGCCCTCTCCAGCCTGCCTGCCGTCCCACCTGAACTTGAACCACCCATCAAGGACAAGAGGACTTCTTCCACATGCCCAAAGCTGTTTGCTCCTCTCTGCCATGAAAACAGGAAAGATGTCCCAGGCCAGGACTTGAGGGTGAGGTGTGACACCAGAGTATTCGGCCTGCACAAGTGGCACAGACAAGCAAGTATTGCTCTCAGACCCACGATGCCCTGAGGGGTCCCAGGGGGAAAAGTGAGCCCCTGAGCCCAGGGCTCTCCTGGGATGAGAAGGAATGAGAAAGCCACTGCAGAATGACATAGGAGCAGCAGACAAGCAAAGACACAGTTACCTTCAGGAATGAGACAAACTGCCTGCCAATAGCACTTTCAGTCCAAGTACAGTGAGGCCAGGAAAAGGAATAAAGGCATAAGGATTAGAAAACAAAAAAGCTGACATTACTCAGACACCACGATTGTGTACCTGGAAAAATCCAACTCCAGAAGCAAGCTATTAGAATTAGTAACTGAATTTAGCAAGGTCACTGGATATAGATCAAAAACCAAAAATCAATTATATCCATATACATATAAGCAGCAACAACCAGAAAATGAAATTTTAATAATTCTATCATTACATACTTTCAAAAGCCATAAAATATCTAACAAAAGATGTACAAGACCTCTACATAAAACCTTATTGAGAGAAATTTAAAAACACTTAAAAAATGTTATAGTAATGACAGCTGGGTGTGCTTGTGAAAGGACTGGTGACAGAAGAGAGCCAGGAAGAGAGAGTCCAGGGGACGGATGGCCCCGCAGGGCCGGCGTGGCCTTTCCACAGAAGGCGCGAGGTCGGCTGGACACCCACCACGAACACAATGGTGCTGCGCCCCTGCCTCAGCCACACACAGAAACCGGTTGCAGAAGGACTGCGGATCCATCTACACATGAGAGGTAAAACCACTTTCTTTTTTGGTAACACATTTCTTAGTAAGTTCATTCATTAAGGTTATGTTAAAGCCCTTATGCTCAGGGAAAGTACAAGTAATTGCAGGGGATTACTGTAGAAAAGACTGAGGGATGTGGGGCATGGGAGGAGGTGGTGAGCAACTTCCCGTGCCGAAGCCCCACCCCATGGGGGGAAGGATTTGCGGGGAGGTGGTGACCCTTTCCAAATTAACAAAGCACTTTCAGTTCAACACAGTGGCAGAAGCCTGTGTGCAAGGTTACAGGAACCAAGAAGTCAGGTGGAAAAGCAGGCTGAGAGGCAATTTGTGGTTTTTGTTTTGTGGTTTAAGGGTGTAGCTGATTCTTTCTCAGTCACCAGAACTCAACAAAAACTGTTACCTCGATGAAAAATCAACGGCTGATTCACAGTAAAAAAAGAATGGACATCATTCTACCAAAAATTTTTAAAAACAAAATTACCCCAAAGTCTGTTGCTACTCTCTCCCTCCACATTTTGCTTTGAAACTTGTGGGATTTTCTTTAAGGTTTTTTGTGTAATGTTGAAATTTTGACAATAAAATGGCTCTTGTTAGAATTCACAGGCATTTTTAACAAACTGTCCTGGGGCCAGAGTGGTATAGAGACTTTGGACAGGAAGGAAGGGAGGGTTCCTTAGTCACAAAGGAGGAGGGCATGGGGCAGAAGGTCCATGTTTCCCCACAGGGAGGTGGGACGCTTGGCCTTATGCTGGGCAGCCGACCAGAGGGTGAAAGAAGTCGCACTGCTGGCGGAGGCCTGATGGGTGGGTCAGAGAGGAAGCCTCATGGGCAGAGGAGGCTGTGGTGGTGGTGGCTGTGGGAGGCTCCTCGGGTTTGTGTCCTGCTACCTGACCACCAAGGCCGGTACCCAGAGAAGCCCCTCCAGCTGGTGAGCCAGCCGAGCTGGTCATGGTCCTGGTCCCAGCCACTCCACAACCCTGCAGGCCCACCACTGGGCAGTGAACACAGTAGGCCCTCCCTACTGCGTTCACGGGGCTGCAGCCTGTGTACTGCCTGTCAAAGACGGGGGTGGCTATGGGGAAACAGGGGAGCAGTCCTGGGCTTGCTAATGCCAGTAAGACGCTTTAGTAACAGCAGACACCGGGCCAAAAAGCGTAAGGCCCCCAGAGGCCTTGTCTAAGGATGGAAAGCAAGTCGCTGATTGCCCTGCCGCCATTCTTTTCATGATAAAAGAAACTGAAGGAATCAGCTTTCGTGGTCTAAGTGCAAAGACAGAGCACCGTGTTACTACTGTCATGTTTCAAAATCTATCTTCAAGGTCAGCGCTGGCCAGTGCGGCTACTATGACCAGAAATGCCAAGGCTTTCCATGAAGAGAAATGCACCATCACTTGTGCACAAAAAGCTTATGGGCAAATACTAGAACTGAGACAAAGGCTACAAACAGCAAACAATCAAGGACATGCAACAGTGACCACGGAATACCAAGAGAGAGCAATGGCTTGATTTTCTTAAAAGGATAAAATCATGTCTGACACCTTTGCTCACGGTGGGACACATGACAGTAACCACAAACAGCCCATCATCAATACACACCACGAGGAGAGTTCTGGACATAAGAAAGAATCATCCCGTACACAGAGTATACCATAAACAAGCCCGCAAGTTACCTCTTTTCTACCCATCTCTAATTATCTTTATAGGTAAGTCACTAGGCCCTTCATGATCCCATGAATCTTACATGCATTGTTTTGACCAAATTGTTTATAGATGAGCAGGGCCCCCCCCCCCCCCCCCAACAGACATGTGTCAGTCCTACGTGCGCACAAGGCCTGGCTGACTGGGCTAAGGAGAGCAGACCAGGCGCTGATAGTGGGCTGCTGGTTCCGGAGCTGGAGCTAGGGATGCAGCTGCTGTCACTAGGGGTCCAGGCACGGTGCACCTGGCTGCTGGAACTGTCATCCCAGCTGTCACTGCTCCCTAGTTCTGGAGTAGTCAGCACCCCTGCTGTGGCTGGAACTTCCTGTGCAGTTGCCTGCCCAGCCTGGATCCCTGTGTCCCTCCCAACTGTCCCCAGCTTGCCCCGTATGTCTGAGGAGTCCCCATGGCAGGAAAACGACAAATAGTGAAAGGAGAACACTCCTATAATGCCCGGTGAACAAAACATATTCCTACTGGGGCAGCCAAACATGGGCACTGGAGGCTTTCGGAGCACACTACAGAGCTATGCAGAGGGGCGCTCTTACCTTGTAGGGCATAGATTCAAAAAAGATGGACGTAGCAGAGATTTTCTTCTTATCTGTCATGAACCCGTGGGTCAGATGGCCTCCATCGGGCAGATCCAGGCCCATGATGCGTCCATGGGGTTCTACCAGGGCAGTGTACACTGCAAAGTTGGCAGGGGACCCTGGGCCGGGCAGACCAGAAGAGGCACCATTGCTTCTGCCCATGAGGCAGCCAGCAGGACCCCAAACTTGGCCACTAGGCCACCAAACAGAAGTGGCCAGAACAGACATCCACCATGAGGTAACAGAGTGACATGCTCCTCTCTGACTTCGTCTGGTTCCAATCCCTGTCACTTCCACAGCTTTCAGGCTTACAGCTAGCTTCAGACGTGATAACCATGAAAGGAAATTGCTTGGGGCTGGAGTTTTTACAAGAACAGCCCTTCCCCTTTTCCCTTCTCTTCACACAAAAGAACCTGATCTGAGGATTAGGTGGCCCATCTTATCTTACCTTGGCATCTTCTGGATCAATAAATCTTTTCTCCAAACTCTGAGCTTTGGCCTTTCAAAGGGTGGGGTGCTCAGACTTTGGAATGGTAACAATTACACCTTCCTTGTACCCCCTCTACCAACCCCCTTGAGAAGAAGGAAAGGGGGATGGTCAGGGACAGGGCGCTATCTTTGAGGGCTGAGAAAAGCCAGGGGACAAGGACATGGAGAAAACAACACACACACACACACACACACACAGAGAATGGGCTTCACTTATTTGTAACTTCTGTTTATGGGCAGTCCTCCTAGGACTCCTCTCCAGGCACATCAGCCCCAGGAGACTGGCCCCAGGCCTAGCAAGACCTGGTAATTACCTGAGTAGGGCTGGACGTTGACTCCCCAGCACTGGGGGTCCAGACCATAGACCTGCAGCGCTCGCCTCTGACAGAGGGTCTCCAGTTCATCGATAAACTCGGTGCCACCGTAATACCTGCGTAAGAGAAGCAGGGGACTTAGGCCCACTGTGGCATGGGGCAGAGAGGTCAGCCAAGCTGGGGTGGGGTAGAAGAGCCAAAGGGGAGAGACTCAGTACAGACTCCACATGACTCATCTTCCATCAGTGCCAAACACTATGACTTTGAACAAGTGTCTCATCTATAAGGAAATTCTGACAGAGCTACATGGGTGAAACGTGCATTTGCATTATGCAAAGTGAATAAGCCAGTGGTGACTGTACAAGCCCCCTTATGTAAGGTACCAAGAGTAGTCACGTTCACAGAGACAGAATGCGGAATGGTGGTTGACCAGGGGCTGGATAGGGTGGAGACAGTTGTTGGGTTTTGGGGGATTTTTTGCACTGCTAATAACATTTTACTTTTCATTTAATAATTACACATCAACATTTATCATATATTTATGGTTTTTATCTGTATAAATCCTAATAATCCTAATTCAATCCAAAAGAAAATTTTTAACACTTATGCATTATGGTCACGAAACACTTAAAAATTTTTAAATTAAATGTGTATACATTTTTTATTATAGTAAAAAAATAACAAAATTTACCATCTGAACTAATTTTTTAAAAAGATTTTATTTATTTATTTTTAAACAGAGGGGAAGGGAGAGAAAAAGAGAGAAACATCAATGTGTGGTTGCCTCTCACACGGCCCCTACTGGGGACCTTGCCAGCAACCCAGGCTTGTGCCCTCACTAGGAATCAAACCTGTGACCCTTTGGTTCACAGGCTGGCACTCAACCCACTGAGCCACACCAGCCAGGGCTGAACTAATTTTTTTAATCCTCACCTGAGGACATTCTTTTTTCACTGCTTTTAGAGAAAGAGGAAGGGAAGGAGAGAAAAACTTGGATGTGAGAGAAACATCAATTGGTTGCCTCCCGTACTCACCTGGACCAGGGATGGAAACTGAAACCTAGGTAAGTGTCCTGACCGGGAATCGAACCCACAACCTTTCAGTTATGGCACTACACTGACTGAGACACACCTGCAAGGGCTCCATCTTAACCTTTTTCAAG
Organism: Desmodus rotundus; assembly: GCF_022682495.2. NCBI lineage: Eukaryota > Metazoa > Chordata > Mammalia > Chiroptera > Phyllostomidae > Desmodus > Desmodus rotundus. The sequence continues at coordinate 62,578,087 of NC_071395.1, forward strand.
CACACAGTTTAGTAAGTAGTATTAAGTGCCTCACGTTGATAAGTACATCCACGTTGTACAAGATAGAACTTTTTCATCCTGCAAAACTGAAGCTCTACACCCACTGAATGACAGCTCCCCACTTCTCACTCCCCCAGCCCCTAGTGACCACCACTCTACTTTCCATCTCTATGATTCTGACTACTCTAAGTACCACATACCAGTGGACTCATGCAGTATTTGTCTTTTTGTGACCCGTTTATTTCGTTTACCACAATGTCCTTAAGATCCACCCTAGCAGCATGTGATAGGATATCCTTCTTTTTTAAGGCTGAAGGACAGCAAATATGTACTATATTCGCTTGTCCATTTGTCCATCAGTGGACCCCTGGGTTGCTCCCATCCATTGGCTCTTGTGAATAATGCTGCTGTGCACATGGGTGTGCAAATATGTGTTTGAGGTCCTGCTTCCAATTCTATTCAGTATATACCCAGAAGTGGAATTGCTGGGTTATATGGAAATTATATTTTTAATTGTTTAGGGACTTCCACATTGTTTTCCACAGTGGCTTGCACATTTTACATTTCTACCGACAGTGCACAAGGGTTACAATTTCTCTCCATTCTCACCAGCACTTGTTTTGGTTTTGATAGTAGCCATCCTAATGGCTGTGCAGTGATATCTCATTGTGATTTTGATTTGTATTTCCCTAATGCTATGAGTTGAGCACCTTTTTGTGTGCTTGTTGGCAGGAGTTACTGCTTAATGGGTACAGAGCTTTGTTTATGCAAAACAGAAAAGTTCTGGAGATGGTGGTGGTGGTGGTTGCACCATGCTGTACCTGTACTTAGTGCCACTGAACTGGGCATTTCAAAGGGGCAAATTTTCTATTATGCCTATTTTACCACAATAAGGAAAAAGGGGGAATGAAAGAATTTTACTCACAATGAGGCTGGTTAATAAGAAACTAGGAAAATTCCTTGGCAACTGGAATGGGGAAACCGAGACAGACAGCTGGATGAACTGGTTGAGCAATTTACAGCCAGATACAGAAGGTCACCAGGTAAGGCCCTGGCAGAAGGCCCTGGGTGCCTCGCATAATGGGCAAAACTGCTGCCAGACCTCGTCCCCAGCGTGGCCTTTCCTTCCCTGGCATATAGCTGGTCATGTGGTTTAGACCCCCTGCCCTGGTGCCAACCCATCAGTGGAGACCATGACCCTGAAAAGATACACCTGGAAAAGCTGATGAATACTGTATTGAGATCTTTCCCTAAGACCTCCCCCAGAGTCCTCTCTGTAACAGGAACTCAGGTACGCTTGCCATGAATAAACAAAGACATTCCCATCACCATCGATTCCAAGAGTTTTAGGAGCTCAAGCACCAGAAACCAAGCACAAAGACCAGATAGTTCTGATCATACCACAGTTTGAAAACACCTGGATTCGAGTCCCAGCTCTGCTCCCTGTGTGCAAACTTGACAGATCACTGAATTTGAGTGAGTCTTAGCTTTCCCATCTTTAATATGGGGAACACAGCACTACTTTCCCTACTGCGCTGCCAGGAGGAGCAACTGAGATATTAATTGTGAAAGTACCCAGTGAACCCTTCAAGGCACAAAGCAAGTTAGTTATTCACAGCACGAGAAAGATAAGCAGTCAAAGAGTTGATCTGGTTTTGGACCCTTCTACAGAGAGCTTCAGGGCATCTCAGGATAGAAGGCCAGTTCAGCTCCAAGGGCGCCCCTCCTTGCTCTATGTCCTTCGGGACACAGATGTACACATTTGCAAAAAAATATGCATCAGATTCTGTAATCATCACTTTTGCCTGATGATGACTGTAAAAAAAAAAAAAAAGAATATACTGTCTCGGGGTTCTCAGGGTGAAGGAATGGACTGAAATCGCTGCATATGGAAACCCAACATTTATAACACAGAAAGGGTTTCCAGTACCACAGGTTCAGTTTCCACTCCTGAGCCACTCCTGAAACGGATCCTGAGACAGCAACAACCACACTCCAAACATCACTCTGAGTACTTACTGACCGTCTTCCAGAGGCTGGATGACCGTTCAGCAGCTCCATACTCCTCTATGGACTGGCCTGTTATTTTAGAAAGCCCCTGAGGGACTTTAAAGTGACTCTGAGTCCAGCTGCTCCTAGAACACCAGTGCTGTCACATGCTGGGCGCCGAAAAAAAGTTATGTCAGAGAGCAGGAGGGGACAGGAGTCCTCACGTGATCCGGATTCTGTGCTGATTGGGGACCTCACCTCGCTAAGTCAGAGCAGGCTTTTGATAACATTCACGTACCTCTGGCCTGGGTACCCCTCAGAGTACTTGTTATTTAGGCAAGAGCCAAGGGCCTCCAAAACTGCTCTGCTGGCGAAATTCTCTGAAGCGATCAGCTCTAATCCAACCCTCTGCCGTTTGCTTTCCTTCTTAATGATGTTGTAAACCTGATGAGAAAAAAAACAGATGCTAAACATCCGGATCTTGGAATCCAGCATCTTTCTCCGATCAAAGCCATAACCTAGTGAAGACAAGGACCACCGTTAGAGAGCCATGTTTTGTGCTCAGAAGCTGACCATGACCCAAAGAGCCAAACTCAAATGTACTTAAAATAAGTATCTCACTCAATTTTTAATTGTATACCATCTTGTTATCTTTATTTCTACATTTCACCATGTTTTTCTTCCCTGAGCCTTGTTCCTTGCTTCTCTCCTTTAAAATAAAGACAGAAAGGAGACCAGTGGTCGCCTAGGGTTTGGGAGCCTGATCAGGCAACTGCTAACGGGTTTGAGGTTTCTTTGTGGGAGGGCAAAGGTGTCCTGAAGTTGACTGTGAAAACACTAAAAACCACTGAATTGTGCATTTTAAATAGATGATTTGTATGGTAGTTGAATGATATCTCATGTGTAAAGCTGCTATAAAAATGCATTATAAAAGTTGCTTCTTGGTGTCTAAATGTCCCCTCTGAACTGTATCAAAAGGATGCTACCTCAGTGACCCCTCTCCGCGGCCCCCCTCAGCCAGCACAGCGCGCTGTACTTTGTGAACTGGAGAGCACTTAAATTTGCCCTGAAAGGGCCTTTAGCACTTTGTCAGCTGCTGCCTCTAAATCTGGCACTCCTGCACTAATTGCAAGGCTACTCTGAATAAAGTATTTTTAGGAACCCCATGAAGACCCCCCACACCTCACCTCTATGTCGTTGTCTTTCAGCGGCTGTGCCAACATTTTATCATGCGAGCGCCACAGGTCGGCATCCTTGGGAGCCCTGTTGACCTCAGTCGCCATTGCACCGGTTCAAAGTTGCCTAAAAATGGAAGAACTTTCAACATGAAATTTACTCAAAGCTCACTGAAACCTGTCAGTTCTCTGAGTTGCTAAAGGACCAACACTATTTTTTACCCTTTCCCTCAGAACTGCCTGGTAAACATGAAGATATTCTATTGCAAAACCACTTTGTGGGACTCCCAGTTCCTTTCTGAACTGTGGCTATCAGCTTGTTATCCCGTTAGTAATGAGAACTATGCCCGCTCCCTAGGAACCCTGACCCAGCCAACAGATAGCTCTACGCTGCCTTTTCTCAACTAGCCTCTTCCTGGGTGTGGCTTATCTCTCCAACTAAATTCACCTCCTTGAAGGCACAGGCTATGTGTTACTTTTATTTTTTTAAATCTTCCACAGAATCCAGTGCAGCCAGACATGAAGTGATATTTGCCAAATGCCTGAACAAATAAATTACTGACTTACGTGTTATTTTTTCCATTTTTCCAGAATGAAAATGAGGCTCAGAGCCCTGGCTGGTGTGGCTCAGTGGACTGAGCACCAGCCTGTGAACCAAAGGGTTGCTAGTTTGACTCCCAGTCAGGGCACATGCCTGGGTTGCGGGCCAGGTCCCCAGTGAGGGGCGCTGAAGAGGCAACCGCACATTGATGTTTCTCTCCCTCTCTTTCTCTCTCCCTTCCCCTCTCTAAAAATAAATAAATAAAATCTTTAAATAAAGGGAAGTAAGGCTCAGAGAAGCACAGTATCTTAGCCCATGGCTGCACAGCAAGTTGGCCATGAAGGTCAGACTCAAAACCCCAAATCACACGCTCTAAGTACCCACAGGTTCCTGCTTAAACTGCAAGTCAAAGCACGCACTTGCTTAAATATAACCCCCCGTAAGAATTATAGGTCAGATCTGTGTGTTGATATTTTTCATCAGAAAACTGCATCCCATTAAAATACTGGAAAATATACATTTCTTAACATGTTTCTACAAAAAAACAAGAATTTGTGATCGATCAGTGGCATCCCCCCTAGTGTGAAAGTTTAAATATGTACAGGAACCAAACTCCCTTATCAACAGTTGGCAGCTTTTCTGTAGTTTTCCAATAATTTGGTAAGTTTTCACCCAAAATGGATTCATTTGACAGCTATTTATTGAGGACTTCTCTGTGCCGCCCCTGCATTGCTATTGGGAACACAGTTGCGAACTTAACGGACTGGGGTCTTGCCTTCAAGGGACTTCCCTGGTGGGGAAGATGAGTAGCGAACAAAACAAGTGCACTGTATGCAGAAGGGTGAAATGAGCAAAGTGCCACGAAGGACAAGAGCTGGGTGCTGGGGACACAGAGCCAGGGGCCTCTGCTAGGACAGGACATTATAAGAGAGCCCATTTCCCGAGAGTACTGTGAAATAATAAATCCATATTGGTCTCTGCTCCTACAACCCTTGTGATTTCTTAAGTGATAAGAGCAGAAAGGGCATCTCCTGTTCTAATGGGGAGACTCTGGGTGGCTCCTGGATGGCCTGGTCACCAGAGACCAAGCCCTGATTAGAAGCCTGGGATTCTCAGCACCATCCCCACATCTCCCCAGAGGTGAGAGGGGCTGGAGTGATGGTAATCATACCCATGTAAGGGAGCCCCATGAAATCCTAATAGTAGGGGTTCACAGAGCTTCCACGTGGGTGGATATCCACACCGGGAGATGACGCAACCCAACTCCACGGGGACAGAAGCTCCTGTGCTCAGGACTCTCCCAGACCTTGCCCTGGCTGTTTGTCTGTATCCTTTATCATATCTTTTAAAAAACTGGTAAATGTTAAGGGTCTTCCTGAGTTCTGTGAGCTACTCTAGCAAATGATGGAATCCACAGAGGGGGGTCACGGGAACCTAATTTGTAGCCAAGTTGGACAGAAGTTGCAGGGAACCTGGGGACATACTCCTTGTGGTCGACATGTGAAGGAGGGTGGTCTGGTGGAACTGAATTAACCCAGGTTACTATCAGAACTGAATTGAACTGCAGACACCCAGCTGGTGTCACTGAACTGCTGATGGGTGGGAAACCCCCACACACCTGCTGTCAGAAGCGTGAGTGTGGTAGTGGTGTGAGAGTAGAGAGAAACACAGCAGAAAGGTTATAGTTGTTCCTATACAAGTACACACACAGTACAATTTGCTAGACTAACTGTGTTTAATTTGTACATTATTTAATTTGTATTTTATTTAATACCCATAAAATAAAATAGTCCAATAGTCCCAAGTTACAGTGATCCTCCTTAATCTCTGGCAGAGCTCCTAAAAAGAAGCTATCAATAATCTCTAACCAGGAAATTCCTAATTGGGGCTTTCAAGCAGCCATACTCACAAGATTAGAAATGCAGCCACCCCTGCAAAACAAAGGTGGAAGCACTGGTATGTCATGCAATGGACACATGTGGCAACAGCTGAGCCCCCCTGCCGAGGGCGGGCGGGCAGGCAGGCAGGCTGGCAGCCTTGAATGTGGCTGGCCAGGCCTGCATTTCCTCCAGAGGTGGAGAGGCATGTAAATGGTTCGGGTGCTATGTCCATGGCTTCTCCATGCTGACCTCTGTGCTCAAGAACCACCAATTCAACCTGTGCACCTGTGCGTGGGCCAATACACATGCCCTCAGCAGGTGGTAGGCCCACCAAAAAAGCACCAGAGCCAAAACAGGCCCCTTGGTCTTTGGATGTCAAAGAGAAAAGCTTCTTTTAAATATTGACTAGTAGGGGGGTTGCTATAAAGGGGATAAATGGTAATGGAAAAAATACAATTAAAAAATATCAGGTCAAAGTTAAAAGGGATTTGAGGGCGGCAAGTGAGAGAGAAGAAAACTACCAACCATCAAACAACTCAAGTCCCCGTGGAACCCTCCTCCTGTGAGCAGGTCAGACAGACAAGGCGCTCTGAAAGGCATTCAGTTCCACCGTGCTCAGGAACAAGAACAGCATCTGGCCTCCCTCTGCATCTCATTAACGTCACTTCCGGGTGTCAACCTGCTGCCCTTTGCCCTGGTTGCAAATATTTTCCTTATTCAAGATGTTACTTCTAAGCCATACTTAAAGCCATACTTAGTTCTTAACCCCAGGCTGTGCAGGGGCCAGAGTGCAATGGGTGGCCATCACCCCCTTCCCAGGCCAGCAGTGCCCCACCCCCGCAACTGCCCACTCACTTGGAGTTCTCTCCCCTGCATCCTGCTACCACTCAGATCAAGGCATCCCCCAGATGCAGCACTTAATCCATGCCTTCATTAAATTCATATTCTCAAGTCCACATTAAACTTTTTTAACCATGAAGAAGTTTGAATTCTTCATTCAGAGTACAAGATTCTTTATCTTGTTTCAATTAAATCAATTATAGATATAACCTATTTTGTCTGTGAAGTCAATTAAATCTATTATATCCAGCGGCATCCTGAATTACGTTACAGTAAGCAAGACAAAGATCCTGGGTGTGATGCACCAACTTGACTGGGCTGAGGGATGCTGCTCACTGCATAACAGTGTGGCGTGATCCTCACCTCAACTTTGGGAGAGAGACCCAAGTCACCCGCCTCCCCATGCCTCCAAATCTCGGACCCTGGGCCTTGGTCACAACTGGAACCACCCTGTTGCATGTCATCTGTCTCACCCAGATTCTGTGATCTCTAAAGAAGAGAAAACTAAGGCTCAGAGAGCTGAGTGATTTAAGGTCACCTAATGAAGAGAATCTGAACTGTTTCACCTCTAGTTCCAAAGCCCTTCTTCATCACACTGCACTAAATAAAAGCCTAATTACCCACCTCCACTGCATGTTCCCTCAAGTAAGAAATTAAAACTTTGATTTCATAACAATCTAAACTGGTGTTTCCAGAGCAGCACCTGCCTGATTGATGGCAAGTGTCTGCGCTGTGCTCGGCTGACCAAGGTTCACTTGACTTCCAGAACCTCGAAGCACGGGGCACGAAGCACGGGGCACCAGGCACCGGGCCAAGGACTCCACAGTGAGACGTCTGTCTCCTCCAGCAGGGGCGGCAGACTGCAGACAAGGCGCAGTCCTCCACCACTCGATTTTGGTTGCGCACTCCGAAAGCAGCGTGACCACTAACGCAGTAGTTGGGAGCGAAGGCTTTGGTGCGCCTGGGTTCGATTGCGCGCTGTGCCATTTTACTAGCTGCAAGGTCGCGCCTAAATCGGCCCTTCTCTCCGAGCCTCACCTTCTTCATCTGTAAAATGGGCTACAGGATAGCACTCTATTCACAGCTCTGTTATGAGGATACTGTAGCATGTGAAGGGCTGCGCTTAAATGTTGAATAGTTAACCAGAGAATGCTTAGGAGGGAGCGGCAGGTGTTAAGCCGAGGCCCCCACCTCTAGTGCATTTGTGTGTCGCCAGGTACGGGAGCTGCTGCTTCACGGCCGCCCAACCCCTCACCCCACGCACTAACAAGGCGCTCCCCACTTCCTCGGGCCTCTCAGCGCCACGTGGGGGTGGGGAGTGCCACCAGAAGGCGCTCACAGCAAAGCGCTCAGCGAGCACCGGGGTCCCCGAGGCCCTGGACCCGAAGCTGCCCACCTACCGAAAAGAGCTCCTGTGCACCACGCTGGCGATACCTAGCCCAGGTTCCTGGACGAGCTACCCGAATTCGCGACCCAGGCCGCGCAGGCGCCAAGTGACCCGCCGGGCCGGCTCCAAAGTGAAAGGCGCGCAGCAGCTGGGGTTACTCCGCACCTGGCGCGCGCCGCCAGCCCGCCCCGCCTCTGGAAGCGCCCAATCAGAGTGCGGAGGCGTGACCCTCTGAGGCGGAGTGGTGGACAGGCCTGGCCCCCAGGGTGCAAGTGGCAGGGTGCGCCAGATCCACCAGGCCCGGGCTGTCTGGGGCTGGCGGCAAGCCAAGGCAGCGGAGATTTCCCGCTGAACAGCGGGAGGTCCTGTCCCAGTAACTTGGGTAGGCCCTGGGTTGGGGGTGAATTTAGTTGCTTATATTTAACTTTTTCATTGTCCTATTTACAGTTTAGCACAGTGGACATTTAAACAGGACAAACGTGGGTTCGAACTTCAACACTATTACTCTGTACATGTGGAATCCTATGCCAGTGACTTCACTTTTTGACTTTCATGTGTCTAATTTTTGAATTGGAGATAATTAGATCTGCCTGGAGTGGCTGTCAGGAGGACTAACAGATCTAAAACACTTAACATTATTCCTGACACATAGTAAGGGCTCAATAAATATTAGAATATAAATAATAAGAATAATAAAAACCAAGAGACTGCACAATATAGGGAAAAGAGCTGACAAAGATTCTCTCCTTAACCAAATTCTACTCAGGCCGTCCTGAACTCTTTTTTTTTAAATCTTCACCAGGGAACATACTGATTTTATTATTTTTATTTAAAGATTTTATTTATTTTCCCTGGCTGGTGTGGCTCAGTGGACTGAGTGCCTGCCTACAAACCAAGGGATCGCCAATTCAATTCCCAGTCTAGGGCACATGCCTGGGTTGCAGGCCAGGTCCCTGTTGGGGTGCATGGGAGACTTCCTACAGGGGGAGGGAGGGAGAAAGAGAAGGAGACAGGTATCAATGTGTGGTTGCCTCTCGCATGCCCCCAAACGGGGAACCTGGTCCACAACCCAGGCATGTGCCCTGACTGGGAATCCATTGGGCAACATTTTGGTTCACAGGGCAATGCTCAATCCACTGAACCACACCACCCAGGGCCATGCTTATTGATTTCAGAGAGAGGGAGAGAAATTTCTATCAGTTGCCTCTACTATGAGCCCCTAGGGCAGAACTTGCACCCAAGGCATGTGCTGTGACCTGTAATTGAACATGCGATCTTTCGATTTATGGGACAATGCTCCAGCCAATTGAGCCACCCTGGCCAGGGGACTCATGAAAACTTTTTCAGTGAAGCCTGTGGGGGGTCAATACATGGCTCTCCCACCACCTGTGACAGGGTTGACCAAGAGGCCCCTGGCCAGAGGAATGTGTATCGTTTTGAGAATGGGTTGTAACTCCCTCCTTATCTCCTTTTGAGAGTGGCTTCTGGCCCTGTAACTGCTTCTTGACCTTTTCTTTTTGCACGTAAACACTGAGGTAATGTAGTTTAGAGTCATGCATGGCACAAGTGCCTCCTTTGTCTGGGACGCCTTGTAACAAGCCTCAGATTGGAGGAGGTGCAGTCTCTCTCACACCGACCCACTGGCATCGGTGCACTGCCCTGTAATGTGAGTAGTAAACGTCAGGCATGTTCACATTTGCTACTACACTGGGTGTTATTTTCCTGGAATATCATGAACTTTTAAGCAGCTTCCTGGTTTAGAGTTCCTGCGTTACAGCCTGAATTTTAGACTTTCGTACTTGTCTCTGCGTTGTCCAGTTTTAGCAAGGATGCTGCTAATTCAGTTTCACTAGAACCCCTGACCCTCCATAGCTGGTTGGATTCCTCATGCTCCGCCACCTGGGTGATGTCTGATCACCCTGGCCTAGTCAGTTTAGCCAGAATCCCAGTTACCCCTGATGTTTCTTCCTCTAATTTTCCATCCACTGACCCAAACCCTGCTCCTTGGCTGTAAAGTCCAATTTGCCCATGCCATATACAGACTTGAGTCCAATCTCTCTCGCCCACAGTGGTCCCTGTACCTATTGAAATAGTCCCCCCTTGAATAGTCTTCCTTACTCTGTCATTGAATAATTTGTTCTTTAACAGCTTCTAATCTTTTAGTCCTTAGTATACTACAACACTCAACCTCTCGCAATGTCAAGCAATTTTCTTTTTCTTTTTTAAAAAAATATTTTATTTATTTTAGACAGAGGGGAAGGGAGGGAGAAAGAAAAGGAAAGAAACATCAATGTGTGGTTGCCTTTTGAGCACCCCAGGCCCAGGCATGTTCCCTGCCTGGGAGTAGAACCAGTGACGCTTTGGTTCGCAGGCCGGCCCTCAGTCCACTGAGTCACACTAGCCAGGGCTTCAATTTTCTTTTTTTAAAGTATATTTTATTGATTATGCCATTAAAGTTGTCCCATTTTTGTCTCCCCCTCTGCCCTGCACCACTCCCTTCCACCCACATTCCCCCACCCCCTTAGTTCATGTCCATGGGTCATATATATAAGTTCTTGGCTTCTCCATTTCTTATTCTTTTTTTTTCTTTTTATTTTCTTGTTTAATTTTGTTATTCCCTTTATCCCCCTCCTCCTTGCACCTCCCACCCTCTAGCACTACCCCCCACCACTTAGTTCGTGTCCATTGGTTGTATATATAAGTTCTTAGGCTTCTCCATTTCCTATACTATTCTTAATCTCCCCCTGTGTATTTTGTGCCTACCTATTATGCTTCTTATTCCCTGTACCTTTTCCCCCATTCCTCCCCTCCCCCCCCCACTGATAATCCTCCATGTGATCTCCATTTCTGTGATTCTGTTCCTGTTCTAGTTTGCTTTGTTTTTGTTTTTTAGGTTCAGTTGTTGATAGTTGTGACTTTGCTGTCATTTCACTGTTCATAGTTTTGATCTTCTTCTTTTTTTTTTGACAGGTCCCTTTAACATTTCATGTAATAAGGGCTTGGTGATGATGAACCCCTTTAACTTGACCTTCTCTGGGAAGCACTTTATCTGCCCTGCAATTCTAAATGAAAACTTTGCTGGAAAGATGAAGCTGGATAGTTTCATCTTGGATGTAGGTCATTGCCTTTCATGACTTCGAATGCTTCTTTCCAGCCCCTTCTTGCCTGCAAGGTTTCCTTTGAGAAATCAGCTGATAACTTTATGGGAACTCCTTTGTAGGTAACTGTCTCCTTTTCTCTTGCTGCTTTGAAGATTCTCTCCTTACCTTTAATCTTGGGTAACTTAATTATGATGTGCCTTGGTGTGTGCATCCTTGGGTCCAACTTCTTTGGGACTCTCTGAGCTTCCTGGGCTTCCTGGAAGTCTATTTCCTTCATCAGATTGGGGAAGTTTTCCTTTATTATTTTTTCAGATAAGTTTTCCATTTCTTTCTCTTCCTCTTCTCCTTCTGGCACTCCTATGATTCAGATGTTATAGCATTTAAAGTTGTCCCAGAGGTTCCTAAGCCTCTCCTCATTTTTTTTTTTAAATTCTTGTTTCTTCATCCTTTTCCAGTTGAAAGTTTATTTCTTCCTTCTGCTCCAAATCATTGAATTGAGTCCCAGTTTCCTTCCCTTCACTGTTGGTTGCCTGTATATTTTTCTATATTTCACTTTGCATAGCCTTCACTTCTTCTGTTTTGCAACCATACTCGATCATTTCTGTGAGCATCCTGATTACCAGTGTTTTGAACTCTGCATCTGATAGGTTGCCTATCTCCTCATCACTTAGTTCTTTTTCTGGTGTTTTGATCTGTTCTTTCATTTGGGCCATATTTCTTTGCCTGGGTGCACCTGTTAAGTTGTAATGGGCAGAGCCTTAGGTATTCACCAGGGTGGGGCAACCCCCTTTGTTGCGTTGTGGAACTATATGTGGGGGAGGGGTCAGAGAGAGAATAATGCCACTTGCTTGACTCCTGCCCCACTTTCAGTTCCTTCCCCCCACTACCCAGAAGCAAATTGTGCCCTTCTGGTGCTGATTCCAGGGGGGGTGGGTTTGTGTATGTTCTAGGACCTTGTGGGTCTCTCCAATGAACACTCCTATGAGGCTGGGAGTTTCTCCTGCCATTGCAACCCCCACAGGTTTTACAGCCAGAGGTTTTGAGGCTTTATTTCCCCACACTGGGACCCTGAGAACCCACTCTTTCTGGGTCACCTCACAGGCCACACTGCTCTGTGCCTCCCCCAATCACAGAAATTGGGGTATATGTCTGTCTCCCTCTGACCTGCAAGGAAGGTTTGGAATGATTTTTAAAAATCACTCATATTGCTCAGCAAAGTGCCTGGAACTAAGTAGGTGCCTAAAGAGTGTTGAGGAAAATGAGGTTAAAAATAAACCTAAAATGGCCCTGGTCAGTGTGGCTCAGTTGGTTGGAGTACCATCCTGTAATGAAGGGGTTACAGCCCAATTCCCCGTCAGGACACATGCCTAGCTTGTGGGTTTGTTTCTGGTCCGGACTTGTGCGATTCCCCATCCAGGTGCATATGGGAGGCAACTGTCGATGTTTCTCTCTCTTCCTTCCTCCTTCTCTAAAAAGCATTGAAAAAAAAGTCCTTGGGTGAGGATTTAAAAAAAAGAAAAAAAAAACTAAAATAGGAGTGATGGAAATGTTCTGAAATTGATTCATGATGGTAACGATTCTGCAAATTTACTTTAAGTCATTGAATTGTACATATAAAAATAGGTGAATTTTACAGTATGTAAATTATACCTCAATAAAGCTGTTTTAAAAAACACAAACAAAATCTAACCTACCTGAATGGCTGAAATGGAAAAGACAGAAAATACCCAGTGCAGCTGTGATATGCAAACAGGGCTCACCCGCATGGGAATCAACTTGGCAGTATCTAGTAATACTAACCAGATACCTGCCATCTGTGGCCCAACAGTCCCAGCCATAAGGATACACACAACAAAAGTGTGTGTGTGTGTGTATACATATCCACCAAAGGCAACTTCTTTTTGTTAAGCCACTTCAAAAGAAGTTGCAGACATCATGGCCACAGGGAAAGCTTTCATAGCTGAGCTGTGAATCCCTCCTCCAGCTTCCAGAATTTGATTTTGGTCTGAATGTAGGTGGGGTTCCTGCAGGATACATCATGTGCTGTGGAACTGACCCAAGACTGTCCCTCAGCCTGCTGGGCTTGGCTGTCAGGGTTATTCCTGGTAAAACCTGTCATTTATGGGCTGTAGCGCTACTGAACTCTGGGAGTAGACATTCACCTTTACAGTGCTACTCAACCAGCAGGGGACCCCAGAGCCAGTTGTTGGTTTACAAACCAGTCCCCATACACGGAGGGCAAGGAGAGGCCAAAGAAAAGGGTAGACCCTTATATATTGGTGGTTGGCAGGTTCAATAAGCAAGGGAACTTACCTACAAGGCTTGCCTTGGGTGCTGCAAGATGCCAGAATTTTAAAAGTTTATATAGAAGCTTTAACTGGGTTCAGTCACATATTCAATCCAGACAGTCTCAACAACACCTTACTCTCTCAAGGCTGCATCCTTGGAGTGGCTCCCACTGTGGGAATGGTGGGTGGAATGTGCATTCCAAGGGCAGGGGAGCAGGAGATGTCTCCAATTATTGGGGGTCAGTTCGAGGGTCAACTCAAGGACCTCCTGCAACCTTCCACCCCTTGTGACCGGCTCTTACAATGTTTACCCGCCCTTCTGCAGTGTGCCCTGAGTGGTCAGCAAGGGGTTTCATTAGCATGGAGGTGGCTCGTTTTTGGTGGCTATGTGGCTGTACTGGAGGCAGATGACACAGCAAGAGTATATGCACATCCAGGAGAAAACAGGGTAAGACAATGATTCCCAAAATAAATAATTTTTTTCCACCAAGAGCCCCATGATTTAAACCACTCATTAAATCCTTTATTAATATCCTGGGGGTGGGATCACTCAGGGTATTTACTTGCATCCTCATGTGATTTAATAAAGATGACATATTAGAAGACTCACCAGGTCTGAACACACAATATTCCGTGTAGAAAATGGCACAGATGCCCCCTGGTGAGGCAGTGATAGTATCCAAGTTCATCTTATTTTGGAGGATGGCTTTTTTTTCTAGATACACTTTGGTGTTCATTAAGGACAGGTGTTGCTGGCTATCTTTTAAGGCAGGGGTGTCAAACTCATTTTCACCGGGGCCACATCAGCCTCGTGGTTGCTGACTCCATGTATGTAGGTATGTCCACTGTCTCAACAACACCTTACTCTCTTGAGGCTGGACAAGGGGGCAGGTGAAGGGGGCATCCAGCTGCCTGGGCTCACCTTGATGGTCACACTGTGGTCCTGTCCTCTCGATGACTTCCTCCAACATCAGTGATTTCCCTTCACTAAAGTCACCTGCAACTAGAACATGCCCCACAGGCGGTGATTAAGGACATGGGAATCTGCGTGTGAGGGTCCAAATTCTCTGTCAAGCTACTGCTGTCTTCCTGTTCCATATCCTTTCTAAGTACATTTGGTGCTGGATGAGCCATTGTATATTGTGAGTTTGATTGTCAGCCCTAAGCTGAATCCCACTCCTGGGATGTCGTGGTAACTTTTCACCTCTAAATACTTAAGCATGTATCTCCTAAAAATGTGTCCTACATAACCAAAAAGACATTATCACATGCAAGAAAAAATAAAATTCCATAATATCATCTCACATCAAGTCCATTTGCAAGCTTCCCCAGCTCTCCCCACAATATTCTTTATAGCTGGTGTTTAAAAATAAGGATGCTAGGCTCTGGTTTGGTAGCTCAGTTGGTTAGAGCATTGTCCTAATAAACCAAGGTTGTGGGTTCAATCCCCGGTCAGGGCACATACAAGAAACCACCAAACAATGCATAAATAAGTGAAACTACAAATTGATGTTTTTCTCTCCCTTCCTCTTTCTCTAAAATCAATCAATAAAAAAAACTTAAAAAAATAAAATTAAGGACGCCATGGAAGATTGTTGTCAAAGATTCTATGCTTGACCAAACTTTAGTCGACCTCTGAGTCCACATCGGCCCTATTTTTGAATATGTCCTCCCAGAGCCCAGCTGTAGTAAGGGTCCTGCGGAGTCAGTTTAGCCAGAATCCCCCATCCTCCATAACTGATTACCCTTGGTATGTGACCAAATTCCTCATCCTCTACCATCCCCCCAGTGATGTCCATCATTCTAGCCTGTTTTTAGCAATACTCCATTTTGGTGGGTTCAGCCAGAATGCCCCCTGACCCCTGATGTTTCCCTCTTAATGATTTCCCATCCACCCTGCTCCTTGGCTGTGAAGTCCCGCTTTTCCTTGCTGTCCTCAGTGTTGAACCCAGGCCTGCACTGAGGTCTCCTTCCCCTGTTGCAACAGTTCCTGAGTAAAAACCTGTCTTGACCACTTTAACTCAGGCTCTGGTTTTGCACTGACATTGTGAGATTGGGAGTTTTTGTGAGCGGAGCCTCAAAACCGTATCAATCACACACAGGCCTGTTGCCAGTGCGCAGTCACATAGCCCCACCAGCAGGAGACTGGGAAACAAAATTTCTCATCGTGCCCACGAGGATACATACATTATTGAACCAGGCATTGTTATTATTGAAGGGGTTCACAGGAGGGCAGTAAGGTCACAAGGCAGTGATAAACACTGATGACCGTTGTTAGTCATTTCCCTAGTCCCTGATGTTCCCTTTCTAATACTTTCCCGATTTCCACACCTCAGGGGAAATTGGCGCTATGTTCAGTACAGGTGGGAGAGCGAACGGCAAGTTCAGACTAGCCCTCCTCGGTTGGCAGCTGGGAGAGACTGCGGGTTTCTTTCCAGATAAATCCATGGTAAGAGTGCTTTTTAAAAACCAGTCAAGATTCACACTTAAAATAACTTTTGAATCTGAGGCAGATTACCTTCCTCTCTTACCAACCGCCTGCCGCAACAGAAGTATTTTGAGACCCAAGGCCCCGCTCCCAGCCCGCACCCAGGCTGAGGCAGGTGCCTACATACACCGAAATGACTGCCGCCGGCTGCGAACCGCGGCCTGACGCCGTTACACGTGGGTGAGAGAGGAGAGGCTTCTGGCTCTGCCGCTGTCCGACTCGGTGACCTCAGGAGGCTACTCACCCCCTCCGCCTTGCAGTCTGCGGTGGTGTAACACCCGGCGACGACCTACCTCTGTCGGTGGGGTCAGTGGCAGACCGATCCCTGCAGGGGAGCCTTGGGTTGCACTGTGACTCGAGAGCTTCACGGCCACCCTCGCCACCCACGGGGACAGAAAACCCTTCCTGCCTCATCCACAGCGGGCTTGGTGGGTGATTTCCTCTGGCCAGGGATGTTGTTAAACAATGATTTCTTCTGGAAACACCATAAGGCAGGCTTTATTCAAGAGGGGTGAGATAAGTGTGGGGCCGCTGCAACGGGGTCTTGCAACTCTGAATACAATGAGGAAAAGTGGGGGTGAGTGATGGAAAAGTACTAAGAGGAAACAGCAGGGTCACCCACCTAAATGGGGTCTTGCTGAAGGCAGGCCAGGGTGATCAGCCCTCACCGGAGCGACCAGCGGGGTGAGGAACTCAGTCCGTTAATAGAGGATGATCAGGTAGATTTTGAGGGTGGGGGATTCTGGCTATACCGACTTGGCAGGATCCTTGCTAACACTGGGTATCGCAGAGATGGACACAGATGCCCATCTAGTTGGAAAAAGTCCAGGCCTAGTTGGAAAAGCACCCAAAGGACCCTGAGTAGAGTTCGGTGAGATGTGAGCAAAAGCGACATGTGGCACTTCCCAGCAGAAGCTTTAAGGGTCCATGCATGACTAGCAAAGTTGCCTTTCCCTCTGTGGTGAGATGGGCAGTGTCCCTCGGAGGGGCTGCTTCTTATGGCTGGGCCATCGGGTTTGGTGATGAGGAGTGGAGCTCCCAGGTGGCCGAGAGGGCGCACATAGTGCGAAAAACGATTCTTCGTCGGTGTAAGCCAGCAATAATTTGGGGTTCATTTCTTACTGCAGCAGAACCCAGCCCAGCCTGACCTACAGAGAAACCTTTATTGCCCCCCACAGTGGTGCCCCCTAGACAGGACAGGCCTGCTGTGGGCAGCTCTGACCCGCTTGCTGAGGCTGAGATGGAGCCTGTTTCCCTGCAGCTGCTGTCTTGGCCCCAGCTTATGCCATGGCCACTGGTCTGGGCCAGTTGCTCCCTCTCATGGGATAGCCCCGCAGTGACCTGCAGGTGGAGGAACCTATGCAGGGTCTGTGCCCCTGGCTTCCAGGAAGAGCTCTGCTATTTGACAAGGTCTTTTGGCACCAAGCCCAGGGCTTGTGACTATTTCAATGGCCTTCATTTATATCTCAGAACTAAAATTATTTTATGACATCCTAAAATTTTTAAAGACCTTGCAAAAACAAATATTAATAAATGTTTAATTTAATGCCCACAAAACCCCCAATCTCTTTTTTGTTATATCTAACATTCATAACATTTTCAGGACAGTAGGAAAGTGTGGCTTAGATTTTCTCACTTTGCAAGAATTCCCCCCTAAAGTAAGACGAAAGATGATTACATCCATGGCCAAATGATTTCAGAAGCAAAGTCATAAACTTTTTTTCAAATTTGATATTATAGCAGAGTTACATTTTCTGTGATATGTGTGTATGTTTTTATGTATTTGGTAGGGAATGTAGAGTAAGCATCTAAAAGCAAAGACTTAAAAGAAGGTCTTCATGCTGTTAGTGGTCCTTCATGGGACATGGTTTAAATCTCCTCCCCAGCTGAGATGCAGAGAGCTGGCAGCTCCCCGACACCCACTCTCTCCTTCCTCTTTTGGATCAGAGTTCCTCAACAGTGGTTTTCAAGTGTGACCACGGGATGATAACATTGGCTCCCATGGAAATGTGTCAGAAATACAGATTCTTAAGTTCTATCACAGCCTTTCTGAATCAGAAACTCGGGTTGGACCAAGCATTGTGTGTTTTAACAATCCTTCTAGTTGATTAGATTATGATACTCACCCAAGTTTAAGAACCACTGCTAACACACTCTGGGGGCAGCAAAGAACTCAGCAAGGAATTCATTTCCCAGCTTCCTCTGCTGCTGGCTGTGGCCATGGGGTTAAATTTTAGCAAGATGTAAGCAGAAGTGATGGGACTTCCAGAAAGTATCCTTAAAAGGAAGAAGTCCTTCCTTGGACTTCTCCTTCAGCTGCTAGCCTGAAATGCAGTTGTAATGACTGGAGCTCTGGCAGCTATTTTGAATCATGAGTATAAGGCCTAATATTTAGGGTTAGTGGAGAGGTGAGCTAGCTTGCCTGAGTCCCTGAGACTTTATGTAGCTGCCATCTATGAGAGAGAAGTAAACTTTTGTCTTATGTAAGCCACTGTTATTTTGCTTTCTGTTATCCATAGTTGTATCCTAACTGATACACTGTGCAGACAGTGGGCTGAGGAGGTGGTTACTGCACTTTCCACCCATGCCCTCAGCTCTGGGTCTGACCCTTCTGTGCCTCCTGAAATCCTGCCCCCACTGCGGCCTAGTTCTGCAAAGCTTCTCCACCTCACCCACTTCCCCAGGACATGACCTTTACTTCTCTTTCGGCACTGAGAGGCATAACCTGCCAGCCAGGCCCATGGCAAGGCAGGGACCAGAGAAAGGGGAGAAAGGTCTGGGGAAAGCAGCCATTGATCTGCCTTCTGTCCTTGAAGATGAATTTCACCTCTCCTAGAATTTCCTGTAAAGGGAATCTCAAAGTATGCAGTATTTCTTGAGTGTCTCCCTTCACTTAAGAAATCTTTTTTTAATTATATTTTATTGCTTATGCTATTACAGTTGTCCCAGTTTATGCCCCTTAACCTACCTCCACACACCCTTCCCATCTGGCAACCATCAAAACTCTCTGTTTCCATGATTCTGTCTGTTCTTCTTGTTTGCTTAGTTTGTTTTTTAGATTCGATTGTTGATAGACATGTATTTATCACTGTTTTATTATTCATAGTTTTGATCTTTTTCTTTAAAAAGTCCCTTTAGCATCTCATATAATAAGGGCTTGGTGATGATAAGCTACTTTACCTTACCTTATCTGGGAAGCCCTTTATCTGCCCTTCAATTCTAAATATCTTTGCTCAGTAGAGCAATCTTGGCTGTAGGTCCTTGCTTTTCATGACTTTGAGTATTTCTTGTCAATCCATTCTGGCCTGCAAAGTTTCTTTTAAGAAATCAGCTGATAGTCTTATGGGAACTCCCCTGTAGTTAACTCTCTGCTTTTCTCTTGCTGCTTTTAAGATTCTCTCTTTATCTTTAACCTTTGGCATTTTAATTATGGTGTGTCTTGGTGTGGACCTGTTTGCATCCATCTTGTTTGGGTCTCTCTGCACTTCCTGGACTTGCATGTTTATTTCCTTCACCAAATTAGAGAAGTTTTCTTTCCTTATTTTTTCAAATAGATTTCCAATTCCTTGCTATTTCTCTTCTCCTTCTGGTACCCCTATGATGTGAATGTTGGGACACTAGCAGTTGCCCAGTGGTTCCTTACACTATGCTCATTTTTTGGGATTCTTTTTTCTTCTTGTTGTTCTGCATGGTTGTTTTTTGCTTCCTTATGTTCCAAATCATTGACTTGATTCTAGCTCCATCCATTCTACTGTTGTTTCTCTGTAAATTGTTCTTTATTTCAATTAGTGTATCATTTATTTATGACTGGATCTTTTTTATGCTGCTGAGGTCCTTGCTAAGTTCCTTGAGCATCCTAATAACCAGTGTTTTGAACTCTGCATCCGGTAGATTCCTTATCTCCATTTTGTTTAGCTCTTTTTTCTGGAGTTTTGATCTGTCCTTTCATCTGGTCCATGTTTCTTTGTCTCCTCATTTGGGCAGCCTCCCTGTGTTTGTTTCTATGTATTAGATAGAGCTGCTATGACTCGGTGTCTCGGTAGTGTGGCCTAATGTAATAGGTATCCTATAGGGTCCAGTGGCACAGCCTCCCCTATCACCCAAGCTGGGTATGCGAGGTGCACCCTTCGTGTGGGCTGAGTACACCTGCTTCTTGTAATTGAGACTTGATTGCTGTTGGCAGATCATTGGGAGGGATTTAGCCAGGCCAATCAGCTGCAAGGACTGGCTGTGACCAGTGACCACCAACATCTGCCCTCCATGGAGGATCAGCTGTGCAGGGGCAGAGTGGTGGTACTCCAATGTGGTCTGTAGCTGTCCACTGGGTACACAGGCTCTGGGGTTTCCTGGGTGGTGCAGGCCAAGGTCAGCCCCCTCCTGTGTTTTGCCTAGGGCCACCCTGCCTGGGCTACAAAGCAATCTTAGATTGCTGCTACCTGTGCTGGGCTTGTAGATTCCTGGGCAAAGCCAAACTGTGAATCTAGGCTAGCTGCTGCTAGTGCCAGGCCTGGGGCCACTTAGCAAGAGGTACAGGGGCTGGGGCTCACTGAAGCAGGCTGTGGCTTGTTTGAGAGGATTTAGGAAGTTGTGAAGCATGAGCCAAGACCAGCCATTCATATGGAAAAGTCTCTGTTAACAGCTTGGGTGGGCCCATAAGTTGGGTGGGACAGAGTCTCAGGGGGTCTCCAAGGCAGGGAAAAATATTAGTCAGGTTGATGGGGTCTCAGATATGACACCCACCTACTCGATCTGTGGCTCTGTGGAGGAAGGACTCAGAAAAAGGACAATGGCCTCTACCTGACACTTAAGTTTCTCCCTGTATTCTACTGGTGCCTTTTAAGTTTCTACTCCATTGCTGGAGTTCAGACGGAGTGAGTCTGAGTAAGTCCTTATGTGGGTTATTTAAGGGGAACTGCTTGGGATTACAGAAGCTTCTTCCTCTGACTCAATCCCCACTGGTTTTTGCAGCCAGAAGTTATGGGGACTTATCTTCCTGGCACTGGAACCCTGGGCTGCTAGACATGGTGTGGGGCAGGTACTCCTCACTCCTGAGATATCCCTCCTGAATTTTTATCCACCACATGTGGATGTGGGACCAGCCTGTTCCATGTCTCTGCCCTCCTACCTGTCTGGATGAATGTGGTTTCTTTAATTCCATAGTTGTCAGACTACCATTCAACTGGATATGATGGTTCTGAGTGATGGTTGTATAATTTAGTTGTGATTTTGTTGTGGTGTGTGAGGAGGTGAGCTGTGTTTACCTGTGCCGCCATCTTAACCGTAAATTATTTGTCTTCTTCTGACTGACTTATTTCATTTAGCATAATACTCCCTAGGTCAATTTATTCTGTCTAGGCCCATTTAGGCTGTAGCAAATGGGAAGATTTCATTATGTTTTATGGCTGAGTCCATTCTATATGTCCATTCTATATGTGTACCACAACTTTTTTATCCACTCATCTATCAATTGGCACTTGGGTTGCTTCCAGATCTTGGCTGTTGTAAGTAGTACTGCAATGAACACAGGGGTGCATATATTCTTTTGAATTAGTGTTTAGAGTTCTTTGGAAATAAACCAGAAGTTGAATCGCTGGATCATAAGGAAGTAACATTTTTTAAAAAAGGTTTTATTCATTTATTTTTAGAGAGAGGGGAAGGGAGGGAGAAAGAAAGGGAGAGAAACATTGGCTTGCAACCCAGTCTTATGCCCTGACTGGGAATTGAACCCGTAACCTCTAGGTTTGCAAGCCAGCACTCAATCCACTGAGCCATGGCAACCAAGGCTGGCAGTTACATTTTTTATTTCTGAGGATCCCCCATACTGTTCTCCACAGTGTCTGTACCAGTCTGCATTCCCACAAACAGTGCACTAGGGTTCCCTTTTCTCCACATCCTTGCCAGCACTTGTTGTTTGTTGATTTATTGACGATAGCCATTCTGACAGGTGTGAGGCAATATACAAGGCTTTTTGATGAACTTTTTTTCCCCATTCCTCTTGGATAAATACTTAAGAGTGGGATTGCTGGGTTTTGTAGTAATTTTGTGTTGAACAATATAAGAAACCGCCAAACTGATTTCCAAAGTGGGTGTACTGTTTTAGATCCCCACGTGCAATGTGTGAAGGTTCTGGCTTCTCCACATCCTCCTCCACACTCGGCATTGTCAGTTTTAATTTTAGTCATTTTCATGTGTATATAGTGATCTATCACTGCAGCTTTAATTTACACTTTTCTGGAGGCTAATGATATCAAGCTTTTCATGTGCTTTTCTTTGCCACATATATGTCTCCTTTATTTTAGCATCTGTCTAAATCATTTGCCTATTTTGAAAATCGGATTATTTGCTTTCTTGTTATTGATTTTTTAGGTGAAATTCAAATAATGTATATTTAATCATTACTCATTTTTAAAGTACACAATTCAGTAACATTTAGTACTTTTACAATACTGTGCAACCAGCACCTCTTTCACTTCAAGATGTTCCTGTTACTCCAAAATGAAACTCATAACCACTCAGCAGTCATGACCCATCCTCCTTCTCCCCAGCTTCTAGCAAGTTACCAATCTGCTTTCTGTCTCTATGAATTCACCTATCCTGGATATTTAATATTTCCTATAAATAGAATCATACAATATATGGCTTCTTTCACTTAGGATAATGTTTCTGAGTTTCATCCATATTGTACCATGTGTCATAGTTCCTTTTTATAGATGATTAATATTCCATTGTATGCATGGACCACATTTTGTTTATCCATTCATCTGTTGATGGACATTTGGGTATTTTCCACCTTTGGTGACTGAATAGCACTGCTGTTCACATTTGTATATGAGTATTTATTTGAACATCTGTGTTCAATTATTTTGGGTAGATTCCTAGGAGTGGAACTGGTGAGTCATATGGTAACTATATGTTTAACTTTTTGAGGAACTGCCAAACTGTTTTTCAGAGTAGCTGGACCATTTTACATTCCCACCAACAATGTGTGAGAGTTCTGATTTTTCCACATTCTCACCAACACCTCTTATTTTCTCCTTCTTTTTTATTTTTAATCTTCAGTGGAGGATATGTTTATTGGTTTTAGAGAGAGAGGAAGGTGGAGAGTGGAGAGAGAGAGAGACAGAGAGAGAGAGGGAGGAAGGGAGAGAGAGAAACATCAATTGTTTGCCTCCCTGTTCCGACAGGGGATCGAACACTAAGTATGTGCTGTGACCAGGAATCAAACTGAACCTGCAAACTGTGTGTGTGTGTGTGTGTGTGTGTGTGTATGGGATGACACTCTAACCAACTGAGCCACCTGGCCAGGGCTGTTTTCTGTATTTTTAAATTAGTTTTATTTATATCCAACCTATTGGGTATGAAGTCAACCTTAGGATTGATTTTTTAATAGTGCTTTATAGCTCCTGACCAGCATGGCTCAATTAGCTGGGCATGTTCCCACAAAATGAAAGGTTGCCCATTTGATTCCCAGTAAGGGCACATGCCTGGGTTGTGGGTTCGGTCCCTGGTTGAGATGTGCATGAGAGGCAACTAATTGATGTTTCTCTCCTTCTCTTTCTCCCTGCCTCCCCCACCTCAAAAAAATAGTGCTTTATATATAAGTCCTTTGCCAGATATACATATTGTGAATATTTTTCTCTCAGTCTGTGTCTTTTGATAACAAGCAAATAAAAATTTTTTAAATGTATTTATTTATTTATTTATTTAAAGTATATTTTATTAATTATGCTATTACAGTTGTCCCAATTTTTCTCTCCCCTTCATCCCCCCTCTGCCCTGTACTCTCCCCCCTCCAGCATTCTCCCCCCTTAGTTATGCCCATAGGTTGTACATATAAGTTCTTTGACTTCTCTATTTTCTATGCTATTCTTAACCTCCCCCTGTCTATTTTGTGCCTACCAATTATGCTTCTTATTCCCTGTACCTTTTCTTCCCTATTTTCCCCCTCCGTCTTCCCACTGATAACCCTCTATGTGATCTCTATTTCTGTGATTCTGTTCCTGTTCTAGTTGTTTGCTTAGTTTTAGTTTTAGTTTTTTTAGGTTCAGTTGTTGATAGTGTGAGTTTGTTGTCATTTCACTGTCCATAGTTTTTGATCTTCTATTTCTTAGATAAGTCCCTTTAACGCTTCATATAATAAGGGCTTGGTGATGATGAACTCCTTTAACTTCATCTTATCTGGGAAGCACTTTATCTGCCCTCTCATTCTAAATGATAGCTTTGCTGGATAGAGTCTTTCAGATGTAGGTCCTTGACTTTCATGACTTTGAATATTTCTTTCCAGCCCCTTCTTGCCTGTAAGGTTTCTTTTGTGAAATCAGCTGATAGTCTCATGGGAACTCCCCTGTAGTTAACTCTCTGCTTTTTTCTTGCTGCTTTTAAGATTCTCTCCTTATCTTTGATCTTGGGCAACGTATTTATGATATGCCTTGGTGTGTGCATCCTTGGGTCCAACTTCTTTGGGACTCTCGGAGCTTCCTGGACTTCCTAGAAGTCTATTTCCTTTGCCACATTGGGGAAGTTCTCCTTCATTATTTGTTCAAATAAGGTTTCAATTTCTTGTTCTTCCTCTTCTCCTTCTCCTTCTGGCACCCCTATGATTCGGATGTTGGAACATTTAAAGTTCTCCCAGAGGTTCCTATACCTCTCCTCATTTTTTAAATTCTTGTTTCTTCGTTGTGTTCTGGTTGGATGTTTCTTTCTTTCTTTTGTTCCAAATCATTGATTTGAGTCCAAATTACCTTCCTTTCACTGTTGGTTCCCTGTACATTTTCCTTTTTTTCACTTTGTGTAGCCTTCATTTCTTCCTTCATTTTGTGACTGAGCATAACCATTTCTGTTAGCATCCTGATTACTAGTGTTTTGAACTCTGTATCACATAGGTTGTCTATCTCCTTGTCGCTTAGCTCTTTTTTTTTGAGTTTTGCTCTGTTCTTTCACTTGGGCCATATTTCTTCGTCTTGGTGCAGCTGTTATGTTACAAGGGGGCAGAGTATTAGGTATTCGCCAGGTCAGGACAACCCATTCTGCTGTGTTGTGGCGCTGTTTGTGGGGGAAGGGCCCAAGAGGGAACAATGCCACTGGCTTGCTCTAGCCCCACTTTCCAATGAACTCTCCTGTGAGGCTGGGAGTTTCTCCTGCTGTGGCAACCCCCACAGTATTTTACAGCTAGCTTTGCATCTTTAGTTTTCTTGTTCAGCCAGCCTTGCCTCTCCTGCCTGTGCGTTCAGTCACCTTGTCCTGAGTCCTCTCTGGCTTAGCTGCCTATCTCCCATCTCTGCCTCTCCTATTGGTCTGGGTGAATGTTTCTTTAACTCTTTGGTTGTCAGAGTTCCATGCAGTTTGATTTTCTGGCACTTCTGGTTGTTTATTGTTTTTAAATTGGTTGTTATCCCTCTTTTGGTTGTGCAAGGAAGTGAAGCATTTCTACCTACACTTCTATCTTTGCCAGACTATTAACTTCTGTTTGGCCAAGTACATATTTTTTTTTGTTGTTTCCTACTAATTCAAGCAAAACATGGTAGGGGAAAAATAGCCCAGGAAACACTGACAATGTTGCCACTCTTCAAGGCCAGGCAGGTTCGTGGTATTCATGTGGACGGAAAAATATTCACGGAGCTGTTGGGATGTCTGGCATGCCTTTATTCATGGGTGGGCGAGCCACACATACTGCAAGCTGTGTGTCTATCTGCATGTCTCATGCCGTGGCCACTGTTCCCCATAGTGGCACCCATCGTGGCACCTGTCCCCTTGCGTGTCTCTCATCATCATCGCCCCCAGCAGGGAGTCTCTGTGTGTTTAAGTACTAGAGGGGAACAAAGGCAGCAAGATGCAAGAAATTATATAACATAACATAATTCTGCACATGCAAGCCCACCTCATGTTATGGGAACAGTTTATTGGACCCAGTATCAAGGCTATGAGAACACTGCTCATCAGGCCTCTCCAAGGCTATGGGAACACTGCTCATCAGGCCTCTCCAAGGCTATGGGAACACTGCTCATCAGGCCTCTCCAAGGCTATGGGAACACCGCTTCCCTTAGTTACCCAGACACCTGGGTGAGGAAGCCAGATTGCCTCCACTTACCCTACACTGACTGTCACTTGGCTATATTAAAAAATGGACATACCTAGTGTTGGTGAGGATAAAGAGAAATAGCGCTTGTCACCTATCTGGTGACAATGTAAATTGGTACAACATTTTCTAGGGGATACAATTTTAAAAGGGCATATACTCTTTGATCAAGTAAGTTTACTTCTAGGAATTTAGTGTGAGGAAATACTTGAGCCAAAGTACAAAGTTGTGTTGTATAGGTTAGTAAAAGCATTCAGACTTAGAAATGTCATAACAAGTGTAGCTCATAGAAAGTGGTTGGTATCTGTGTGCCTGGTGATAACTCACTTGGCACCATGACAACCCTATGAGGTAGGTGGCTGTGATGATTTCCATCTTACAGGTGAGGAAGCCAAAGTGAAGAGGGAAAATAATTTGCTGGAGGTCACATGGCTGGTGAGAAGAAGAGAAGATACGTGGACATAGGATGTCTGGTTCCTGAGTCTGCCGTCTTTAGTCCACGACACAATGGCAGCACCGACGATGTTGACCTAAGTTCATTATTATGGAACCATGTCTTCAATAAATTAAGTGAGAAAAGGAGGTGAAAAATGTCAACAGTGGTCATCTCTCCATGGTGAGATAATGGCAAATAGCTTTTAAACTTTCTTTGTTTAATTTTTTTTACAACACAAGACAATGTTGTAAAATCACATTGTGTTGTAATAATCACACAAGACAATGAAGCTCCTTTCATTTAGGGGGGAAATAGAAAAAGGATAAAACCCAGAAGATGAGGGAAAGGATTCAGTGATGGAAATTTCCTAGGCCACCTTGACTAGTGACCAGGCCCCCAGCCGCTGCAGCCTCCCACAGACAGACTACCTGCCATGCTCCTCCACTTGGGGGAAACCACAACCTTGTTATATATATATAACCTTGTTATATATTCTTTTTTAAAAGTATATTTTATTGAATATTCTGTTACAGTTGTCC
Organism: Desmodus rotundus; assembly: GCF_022682495.2. Lineage (NCBI taxonomy): Eukaryota > Metazoa > Chordata > Mammalia > Chiroptera > Phyllostomidae > Desmodus > Desmodus rotundus. Next base: position 62,604,826 of record NC_071395.1, read on the forward strand.
CATTTTTTCTCCCCCTCTCATCTGCATGCCCTCTCCTTTCAGCTTTCCCCACACCCTGCCTTAGTTCATGTCCATGGATTGTACGTATAAGTTCTTTGGCTTCTCCATTTCCTATACTTGTTATTTATTCTTGATGGCTGGAGAATAGCTGCCTCTGGTGGTCTCTCCCTCATGGACTCCATAGGAAGTTTATTCCCCATCCCAAATTCCCGTGTGGCTACTAATCTTAATGCCCCCCCTTTTTTTGCATTTTATTTATTTTTTATTCAGTTACAATTGTCTGCATTTTCTCCCCATCCCTCCACCCCATCCCAGCCAATCCCACCTCCCTCCCCCACCTCTACCCTCCCCCTTGATTTTGTCCTTGTGTCCTTTATAGTATCTCCTATAGACCCCTCTCCCCACTATCCCCTCCCCACTCCCTTCTGGCTATTGTTACAATGTTCTTAATTTCAATGTCTCTGGTTATATTTTGTCTGCTTTTTTCTTTTGTTGATTATGTTCCAGTTAAAGGTGAGATCATGGTCCCTCACTGCCTGGCTTATTTTACTTAGCATAATGCTCTCCAGTTCCATCCATGCCCTTGCAAAGGGTATAAGCTCCTTCTTTCTCTCTGCTGCATAGAATTCCATTGTGTAAATGTACCATAATTTTTTGATCCACTCATTTGCTGATGGGCACTTACGTTGCTTCCAGTACTTGGCTATTGTAAATTGTGCTGCTATGAACATTGGGGTGCATAGGTTCTTTTGGATTGGTGTTTCAGGGTTCTTAGGGTATAATCCCAGCATCGAAATTGCTGGGTCAAAGTTAATGCTCATTTTTTAAGGGAAGCAATCTGTCCCAGGTCCTTTCTGCAAGGAGGAGACAGGCATACCTCAGAGATATTTTGGGTTAGGTTCCAGACCACCACAAAAAAAGAGAGTATTGCAATAAAGAGAGTCACAGGAAATTTTTAGTTTTCCAGTGCTTATAAAGGTTATATTTACACTATCCACGGTCTGTTAAGTGTGAAAGAACATTATGTCTAAAAAACAATGTACATATCTTAATTAAAAAATACTTTATTGCTAAAAAAATGCTAACCTTCATCTGAGCCTTCTGTGAGTCGTAATCCTTTTGTTACTTTTGCTGGTGGAGGGTCTTGACTCTGTGTTGATGGCTGCTGACTGATCAGAGTGGTGGTTGCTGAAGGCTGGAGCGGCTGTAGCAACATCCAAAAGTAAGACAACAATGAAGTTTGTGGCATTAATCAACTCTCCCTTTGATAATGATTTCTCTGAAGCATGTGATGCTATTTGATAGCATTTCACGCACAGTAGAACTTCTTACAAAATTGAAGGTAATTCTCTGAAACCCTGCTGCTGCTAAGTTTATGTATTATAATATTCTAAATCCCTTGTCATTTCAACAGTCTTCACAGCATCTTTGATTGGAGTAGATTCCATCTTAAGAAACCACTTTCTTTGCTAGTCCATAAGAAGCAACTCCTCATTCCATTAAAGCTTATTATAAGATGGCAGCAATTCATCCACACCTTCAGGCTCTATTTCTAATTCTTGTTGTCTTGTTATTTCCGTCACATCTGCAGTTACTTCCTCCACCGAAGTCTTGAACCTCTTGAAGTCATCCATGAGGGGTTTTATCAACTTCTTCCAAACTCCTGTTAATGTTGATATTCTGACCTCTGCCTGTGAATCACAAATGTTCCTAAACATTTAAAATGGTGAATCCTTTCCAAAGATTTTCAGTTTACTTTACCCAGATCCATCACAGGAATCACTATTTATGGCAGCTGCAGCCTTACAAAATATATTTCTTAAATAGTAAGACTTGGAAGTCAAAATTTCTCTTTGACCCCTGGGCTGCAGGGTGGCTCTGTTAGCAGGCATGAAAACGACACCAACCTCATTGTACACCTACCTCCATCAGAGCTCTCGGGTGACCAGGTGCATTGTCAGTAGCAGTAATACTTTGAAAGGAGTCTCTTCTTCTGAGCAGAAGATCCCAATAGTGGGCTTAAAATATTCTGTAAGCTATGTTATAAACACATGTGCTGTCACACATCTTATAGAGCACAGGCAGAGTAGATTTAGTGTAATTCTTAAGGGTCCTAGGATGTTTGGAATGGAAAATGAGCATTGGCTTCAACTTAAAGCCACCAGCTGCATTTGCCCCTAACAAGAGTTGGCCTGTCCGTTGAAGCTTTATAGCCATGCATTATGTTCTCTTCTCTGGCTATGAAAGTCCAAGATGGCAGCTGAATGGTTTTCTTAGGCTCCGCTGAGGAACAAATGCCAATCAGCCACAAAATTAGGCAGTACAGAGCTTTATTGGGGCACCAGGGCACCAGGTTCCCCGGTCCCCAGAGCGGGGCCGAGGAAGTCGCGCCCAAGCAGGGAATATGGCGGGGTTTTATGCACCAAATTCTGGTTGGCTCTCTACGTGGGGGCTAGGGATTGGTCTCTTTGAACCAGGTGGCAATCTATCATTGGTGGTTCCCTGGTTTGACGTCAGCCGTCTCTTCAGGGTTGTAGTTTGGCTGCCATTTTGTCCTACCCCACCCATCCTGACAGCAGCTTCTTCCAATAAAGGCGTCTTTGTCTACACTGAAAATATGTTGTTTAGTACAGCTGCCTTCATTAATCGTCTTAGCTAGATCTTTTGGTTAATGTGCTGCACTTCCAACATCAGCACTTGCTGCTTCACCTTGCACTTTTATGTTGTAGAGACACCTTCTTTCCTTAAACCTCACAAACCAGCCCCTGCTAGTTTCTGACTTTCCTTCTGCAATTTCCTCACCTCTCTCAGTCTTCATAGAATTGAAATGAGTTAGAATCTTGTTCTGGATTAGGCTTTGGCTTCAGGGAATGTTGGGGCTGGTTTACTTTTCTATCCAGACCACTAAAACTTTCTCCCTATCATTTTGAATAAAGCTGTTTCAATTTCTAATCATTCATGTGTTCCCTGGAGTAGCACTTTTAATTTCCTTCAAGAACTTTTCCTTTGCATTCACAGCTTGGTTAACTGTTTGGCACAAGAGGCCTAGCTTTTGGCCTATCCGGGCTTTCGACATACCTTCCTCGCTAAGTTTAATTAAGTTTTAGTTTTTGATTTAAAGTTACAGATGTGTGACTCTTCTTTTACTTGAACACTTAGAGGTCAAATTGGCCTAATTTCAATACTGCTGTGTCTCAGGGAATAGGGAGGCCCAAAGAGAAGACGAGAGACGGGGAATGGTTGGTAGGTGGAGCAGTCAGAACACACACATTTATTGATTAAGTTCAGTGTCTTATATGGGCACGGTTTATGGTGCCCCAAAACAATCACAGTAGTAATATCAAAGATCACAGACCCCCATAAACAAATATAATAATAATGAAAAAGTTTGAATTTGCAAGAATTACCAAAATATGGCACAGACACGAAGTGAGCAAATGGTGTTAGAAAAATGGCACCAATAGACTTGCTCTATGCAAGGTTGCCACAAAGCTTCAATTTGTAAACAAACAAACGAATAACCCCCCAATATCTTCAAAGCACAATGAAGCTAAGTACAGTAAAATGAGGTACGCCTGCATAATCCTGTGCTACTGCCCACCTTCTTTTCACCAAGGTGGGTAATTTGGAGGTCGCACATTTTACAGACATTTCTGGAGTACCGTACTTGTGCCAGGCGCTGTGCTAGGTACTGGGAAACAGTGATGAGCAGAATATACAAAGGGCCTGTTTGCAGGGATTTACAGTCTTTGGGGACATTTATAAAATAATCATCAAAATAAATATATATTGCACAATAATTAGCAATCATAGTAAGCTTAATGAAGGACAAGTACATGATACAGTTTTTTGTGGGGGTGGGGGCAGGAGTGTTTTTGGGAAGGCTTGAAAATGACAATTCCCCTGAGATGTAGTTTCAGTGGAAATTAATGAGGGACAGGACTGCGGGAGGAAGTGTGTTCCTGGAGGCAGAAACAACATGTGGAAAGGCTCTGCAGTTCAGAGATGGAGGAACAGGCTGGTAAGAAAGAACAATAAGAAGGGAGAGAACATGCAGGCTTCTGTGCCAGTGATAGAAATCCAATCCAGATTGGCTTCAGAAGGTGGAGGGGAAGACTTTATTAGCTCCCACATTGATAAGTCCAGAAGCCTACTGACTTCAGCTTAAACTCAACAGGCCGTTTAAGTCCCTCGTCCTCTTTGCCTCCTCAACATCTCTCGAGAGTCCCCCTCCAGGTATTCTTGGCAGGTAACACGGGAGAGCCAGCCTCCAGCAGGCGATCGTGTATCTCATGCCTCATTGGCTCAGCGGCCTATCCTTCCAGCGAATCAGCGAGCTGAGAGGGATGAGGTCCCAGTCAGCGCCGGTCTCTTCCCAACCGGTGGACCTTAGAAGCAGGGAGAGGGAGCGGATGGGTCCAGGGTTAGATCAGAGTGCACAGGAAGTGAAGTAAACCCAACAATCCTACGCTGAGAGAAGATTCAGTTTTGTGAAGCGAATTTATCAATGGGCTCGTGGGCCTTGCTTTTTTGGAGAGGTGTGTCACTGTAAAGTCTGGCAAAAGAAATGTCTCAAACGACTATTTCATGATGTATCACCTAACATATAATTCATAAATTGAGCTGCTTGTATTTCTCCACTGTAAAATAAGAGGTTGGAGAAGTATGAGGACTGGTTGCTTCTAGGTAGCTGCACAACCACCGATGAATATTTTATGTCTCGCTGTCGTGAAAAATCCAAAACAGAATTGGAAACGCTGTGCGGTACAGGGGTGAGCTTAGTGAAGAAGTTGATGCAGGCATCCTGGATTGAAATTCTCGTCCACTTTGTCAGTCGGCAAGTTATTTAATGTCAGTGTCTCAACTCCCACTATTAAAATGGAGATAATGATCCCTACTTCATACTCTTGTTACAGTTAATAAGTGGTAGCACTTAAGACGACCTGGCCTGACATATCGTGCTACATATGTGTTTGCTATTATTACGTTATAAATGCAATAAAAGAAAAACATACTTAAATTATAAAAAATTCAGTCAATGTGTACCAAAACACAACTCATTTATAATATTGAAAAATTAGGGCAACATAGCAAACAATAATAACAACAAAGCGTTTACTGTATGCCAGGAACTGCTCAAGCCTTTGCGGATGTTGTTTCACTTAATCCTCACAACCCCATGAGATGGGTGGTACTATCATCTGCATTTTTCAGAGGAGGCAACTGAGGCTCAGAGAGGTGAAGTGACTTTGCCCAAGGTAACGGGCCAGTGAAGACTGGAACCCAGAGACCTGTAATTCCAAACATCATACTCAGCGTTCCTCTAAACCAGCCTCCCGCTGTCACAGGTCCCCGGGACACAGCAGCACTACTGGGGCTGAGAGGCTCAGCTCCGCCCACCCGCCCGCTCGCGGGTAGGCCTGGCCCCACCTCTCTGGCCAGGTGGGTAGGAGCCGCTCCTCCCTCTGTGGGCCACGCCCACAGCCCTTCGCCTCGATCCGCCACTGACACTCCTCCTGGCCCCGCCTCCTGCCCCGCCCTCGGCACCGCCCACCGGCCACGCCGTCGACGCCGACGCCGTGCTAGCGCGCGTGGTCGCCATTTTGCTCATAGAGACGCCGTTTGGAGGCTGGGTCCTTTCTTCCTTCGGCAGGCAGCCGGGGCTGCGGCTAGGCCGGGCCTGGGGTCGGGGCCAGGTAGGCAGGGCGGGGGCCAGCGGCGAGTGGCGGCGCGGGCGTTGCGGGGCGCAGGAGCGAGGGACGGGTGGGTGCGACCAGGAGAATCCGGCCTCGCGCCCGCAGCCGTCCCCTCCTCCCTCCTCTCTGGTCTCTAGTTCTCAGGGCCTGGGTGTGGCGCGTGGCCGGTGGGACTCTCTCTCCAGGCGTCGTTACGAGTTAAGCCCTAGTTTTGGGACCTTCGTCTAGGCAGCTCGGAAAACAAGCTCAAACCCAGCCATCACCGATCCCCGGTCTGACAGAGCCCCTAATTTTAATTTGGCCGTGCTCGTCGTCGAGAGTTCTTTACTCCCCTCAAACGATATTTTTATTCCACTCGATTCACGCAGCAGCGGCTGAGGACCTTGATGCAATTTTTAGATACTCTACTTTAAAAGGTTTTTCCCCACCATATTAACATTGGTGATAAAGATTCTTTTAATGTTGGCGCAGTTGGAGTGTTTAGCTTTTGTAATGAATAAGGAAATGTGGAATGGGAATTTGGGGCGCAAGGGAGTGTGATTTCTAATGTTTAAAAATTTAAATGCACAAATAAAAATAATTCACCCACATTATGAACCCCACTAAATCATATCTTTCTTGTCTGTATTCCTGCCCTGCCCTGGATTATACCATTATTATGGTTTTGATTAGAGGAGATACAATTCTGCTCTTACTTTGCATAGTCCCTGATATTTTTTAAAAATATAGATTGTATATTTAGTTTTACTTAATTACCGTATAATGGACCCTTTTTTTATGTCCAGTGTTCCTTCTCAAAAAATTTTACAGTGACCGTTTTGGAGCATATTGCTGTTTCTTTCTTGGGATAAATTCCCAAATGGGAAGTCCTGAGTTCTTTTGTAGGAACTTGATAGTAATTGTTTTCCAAACCAGGTATATTTACAATAAACATTTTTCAAAATCCAGATATTTGTCAGATTCCACTACCTGAAATGCAGGATTCAGTGGGGCATCAAGTCATTTTTTTGTGGTGTTGGGAAACAGACTGTGCAGCCTCCTGCTGTATACACAACTGTCTGTACTAGAAGTCAGGCGGAATTTGGGATAATGCCTGCTGCTTAGAGACCCTTTAGCCTTGAGTAAGTTTCTTCATCTCCAGGCTTCACTTCCCCCATGTTTTAAATGGGTCTGCTGCCCATTTACAATACCTGCTTTATTGAGGTGGTAGAATTCAGAGCATGCAGAAAATGGTGTTAGCCATGAGAAAACATTCTCATGGAGAGGAAAGCAAAGTGCCTGGGATCACAGAGGCATGGAAGATACTCAGTTTAGGTCTTACAATTCTAATTTTATTTAATATTGATGTAAAAAACATTTTATTTGAAGTATATTACTAATAAAAGTAATTCTTTATGCTTTACAATGCCTCTTAATTTCCAAACTGCTTTCAATTCCATTTGTTAATCACTGCAACTCTAGGGTCCGGCTTTATTGAACAGACATTTGTTATTTAACATTTATTGGTTCTCTGCCATATGCCAGGTGCTGTTCTAGGCACTGAATGTACAGCAGAGAATAAAATAGTAAAACAAAACCAAAAACTGCTGTTTTGGACCTTAAATTCTGGTGGGGAAGACGTTTTTACCAAGTGTCTATTTCTTGTCAGGAAGGAAAAGGCTGAAGCCTATAAAGCAAAGTGACCTGCCCAAGGCCTAGTAACTAGTAACCACGGAAGGCAAACTTGAGTCTTCACATTCTTACTCGAACCATCTTTAGGTAGAAAGTATTTATTTAGGTAGAAAGTATTTACATGTGGATGCTTTAGAAGGAAAGCAATGAACTGGAAAAGGTGACCTTTGTGCTGCCTGTCACTACCAGAACCAGTAAGTAGAGATGAGGATTGAATCCTTATGGGCTGGTTTTTTTTTTTTTTTTTTTTTTAATGTTTCATTTCATTTTAGAGAGAGGGGAGGGGAAGGAGAAAGAGGAAACATTGATGTATGGTTTCGTCTCAGGTGCCCCCTCCTGTGGACCTAGCCTGCAACCCAGGCATGTGCCCTGACTGGGAATCAACCAGTGACCCCTTGGTTTGCAGGCTGGTGCTCAGTCCACTGAACTACACTAGCCAGGGCTCTATGGGCTCTTTATTCAGAAGACTGGCGGCCTGAGAAGGTTGCGGGTTATGTCCTCTCAAAAACTGTACTCTCAAAAACTGTCTTACATCTCATTTCAGCCAACCCTTTTTATAAGGAGAAGACAGGGTGGGTAAGGGATTTGGAGTTAAGGAAAAAAGTAAGGGGTTTGGAATTCAGGGGACAAGGTTAATCAGATAAAAGCTGTAGTCTGATGATTTTCCTACCATCCCTTCAACTGCAGACTCCGTGACTCTTTATCTGCATCTTGGTCTACAGACTTTCTTTCCCTGGAGCACAGTGGCTCAGATACCATCTTGATGGCTTACAGTCCTGGGGCACAAAGGTTGAATTGCTTGCAGGCCTCCTGGAGTATGGGCAGGTCTGGTCCTACAGGTCAGTTCCTGGAACAACAGCTTTCTACCTGCATTAATCACTAAGCCTGTTAAATATAACTTAAAGCTAAAACTTTTTAATTCTTGGATTCCCCCATCATTATCCAAATATTAGTCTTAACTATCTTCTTAGATCAGTTTCATGTGGAAGTAATCATTTTGCTGTAGAGCATGTATCTTAGCATTGGAAAGTCTCTTAGGGGGTTTAGGAATACATTTAATTGCAGATCCACATAAGGGGACACATTGTGTGCAAAAAGCAGCTATGATACTGAAAAAGATAAAAAGAATGAAAACAACAAATGTCTCTCCAAGACCAGCAATACTAGTCAGCCAGGAAGTTAGTTTAGACAAATCAGTACCAAAGAATCCCTCTTTGTTTTATCTTGGATACCAGTTCACTTACTTGCTTTACTTTATTCTCTATTAGTTGTGAATTATCATTAAGATTGAAGCAGCAGAGTCCTTTAAATTCTTCACACCTGTGATTATGTCTTAAAAGGAGGTGGTCCATAGCTGCACAATTTTCTAATAAGATTTCTCTAACTTATCCTAGTTCTTGACCGAGAGCCCTAATGGCTCGAGAGGTGGCACTCAAAGCTTTTACCATTATGCAGGCTAATATACTTATTTCTACATTCAAAGAGGTTACCATGACTGGCATTACAAGTATAGTTGAAGATACATAATCAGCTGGGCTAAAAAAGGTGCAAATCCCTGTTACAGTCAGGCTTGAGAGACCGGTGATGTGGGGCTTCTGAGGCATAAACACCGTCAGTCTTCCTAGAGAGCATGGTCCCTAGGACATTTGTTGGAACATAGGAATAAACAGTCCTTCCACATATTGGAAACCATCCTGCAGGCAATTTAACATGATCAAAGGCATAAGATATATCAGTGATGGTGGTGCAATTCATTTCCACATTTGCTGAAAGCGTAAAACAGTTTTTTAACACAGTTGACAAAAGTTGCACACTCCAGCTGGGGCTACATTAGTGAGTTTTAAGGCAAACATTTCCCTGCCCTTTAGAGTTACTACCGGTCCCCAGTTAAAAATATCTGTGTAGGTTATGGTCACTGAGATGCTGAAACAAAGTATAATTTTGAGGCTTTCCAGGGGAATAAAAATACCTACAAGTGAAAGTCTGACACAGGTTCCTACTGCAATACAAAAGTCAAAAATATTTAGAACATTTATTGCTAAATATACCCAAATCTTTCAATCTTGTTTGAAAGGAATAAGTTCTCCGTAACACTGGGTTAAACAAAAAGACTGTAAGTCATTGTTTTTGAAAGATGACTTTCTGGTTTTCTTATAGTTGCTCTGGTGCTTTCTTTACTGTGGTATGATGAATCCAGGTTTTATTCCTGCCAGTGTCACTGAGATGTGGGGTTGGGGAGTACATCCCAAGGCCCAGTCCACTTTCCAGTTGGCTCTCCCGGGATCCTGTTGTCCAGGTCTTGAGTAGCACCTTATCTCCAGGCTCAAAGGAATGTATCGAACCCATGGCGGGAGAGGTCTCCAATACAGCTAAGGTCATGAATCACAGCTAAAGTCTGACTTAAACCTCGTATATAGTGCTTTACCTTCAGTTCTTGACCTACGCACATACCTCCCACCCTAATCATAGCCTGAAAAGGTCACCCATACAAAATTTCACGAAGACACAATTCCATTTTGAGGAGCCACCCTTAAACTGAGCAAGGCAACAGGTAAAACTTGATCCCAATGGAGATGAGTTTCTTGACACAGTTTGGCTACATTTTTCTTCAGGGTGTGATTCATCTTTACCTTCCCAGACGCCTGAGGTCTCCATGCCGTGTGGAGTCTCCCCTTGATCCCTAAGAATTGACTAACGTTCCGTGTAATTTCTGAAAAGAAAGCAACTCCATTACCGCTCTGGATGTTGCTGGGGTAAGCCAAAGCGAGGAATTATTTCCCTCAGGAAGGCTTTCACTACCCATGAGGATTTCTCAGTTCTAGTAGGATAAGCCTCTGCCCATCCTGAAAATGTATCAGTGAAGATTAACAAATGTTTCCATCCTCGGACCCTCGGTGTCTCGGTAAAGTCGATTTGCAAGTCCTCAAAAGGGCACTGTCCTTGGTATTGTTTCCCTTCTTTCTGATGGGGATCTGTCTTAGGATTGTTCTGGCACACGGGGCTTTGGAAATTCCAGGACCTGTGAGCCATGGTTTAATACAGGTGGTTCAAAACCCCAGCTCTCAGCTTTCTCTAAGTCTGCAGTCGAATATTCAGGGTCGAATTGTGACAAGTCTAGAACAGGTACCAAAGGCATATAAACGTCCCTTTAGCAGACTCTTTCACTGTTCAATCAGCCAGATTGTTTCTTCTAGCCACTTAGGTGTCCTCTTTCTGATGCCCCGGGCAGTGCATAACTGCCACCTGTAAAGGTACCTGAGCAGCCTCTAATAATTAAAATTTCTGTTGCATGTTTAGTTTTCCTTTTATTGGAAGTTCATAGTCCTCTTTCCTTCCAGATACACATTCACTCTCTTTTAAATCAATTCTGCTAGAATAAACATCAGTTATTTCAGGGCAGCCAGGCATTAGCACAGCTGAGTCAGGCTCCGGGAGAAGGGAGGCAGGCAATAGCTTACTTACAGTTTTGAATTGCTTGGTACCTGCCCATTCTTCCAGTAGTGAGCCACGAATTTCCTTTGTGCTCCAGCAGGCTCAACACTTGGTGGGGTGCATAAATAGTGATAGGCAGCTTGCTGTAAAAGCTCACAGGTGGCTGCCACAGCTCTCTAGCAGGCTGGCTACCCCTGGACAGTGTGTTCTAGTTTCTTTGACAAGTCCAATAAGAAGGCTCCTTTTGCCAAGTGCAAGCAGAAACCCAAGAAACCTTACTGCTGTTGACAATTCTGGGCCTTCTGTGCTGATACTTTATAGCCACAGATGCCAAATGGTTCATGCATGTTCGTATTGTAACGGAGTTCCTCCTCCTAGTTTTAGAGCTTGCAAGTCCTGGCTCAGGGTCTCCACAAAATCACTGGGGAGCTCTTGAAACCTTGTGGTAAGACTGTCCAGCAGTAGTGAGTCTTGACCCGAGACTCCAGGTCCTGCCATTGAAAAGTAAGCAACAGTTGAGAGTCTTGGTCAACCAGAGTGCAAAAGAAAGCATCTGTTCAGTCCAGTACTGAATACCAGAGGCTGTGCCCAGCTATACTGTTCTGAACAATGTCATTTATGGCCCTTAAATCTTGTACAGGGAGCATCAGGGCCAAATGAGTCCGTATTCCTGAAATTCCTGAATTATTGGGCACATTCCTTCTAGGGTGTCCTTTCGCAAGGGTACTGCCTCCTACCAGGAGTCCCTGCCCCTGGTTTGAGGTCAGCTTTTACAGGGGAGGCTCGCTTAGCCCTCCCTGGCCTTCCAGCAGCCCACACAATGGGGTTTACTTGATTCTCAATTTCTTCTAGCCAGAGTTGCTTTCCTCGTTCCTGTGGTTGCATAAGGAACTGCTGGGCAAGCTCTGGAGGGACCTTAGGTAGAGCTGTTATTCTAGAAAGAAAGTGATTTGAGCACAGAGTTTTGATAACAAATCTCTTCCCAGAAGAGGAAAACTGTATCTCCGACAGCACATTCTAATGGCTTCAAGAGAAGTTGACATTCAGCCCTGGCTGGTGTGGCTCAGTGGATTGAGTGCTGGCCTGCAAAGGGTTGCTGGTTCAATTCCCTGTCAGGGCACATGCTTGGGTTGCAGGACAGGTCCCCGGTAGGAGGCACACAAGAGGCAACCACACATTGATGTTTCTCTCTCTCTCTATCTCCCTCTCTTCCCCGCTCTAAAAAGAAAATAAAATCTTACAAAGAAAAAAAAAAGTGCATTCAGGGCTTCCAGAAATCCCATTTACAGTTCAGTGAGAAATCTATTGACCACAGAATTTGTTGTTCTGGTATCAGTGAAAAAGGTCTAGTGTTTGTCCCCCCACTGTTAGTTTTTCAAGTTCTCAGACTCTGACCTCCTTTTCCCTCACTTGGGGCTTTCATTTTTCCAGTGCCCTTGTCCCTTGCAGTATGATTGCCCTGCCCTGGTAGGGGCTTGTCCTGCACTGAATTTGGTTCCCTGGCAGGTTTGGGACAGAGAGACCAGTTCCGGCTCACCTCCTCTGGCTCCGTCAGCCAAGTAAGGAGGAAGATCCCCCCCCAGGGCTGGAGGGACAGTGGGACCCCTGACCATGCTCGCAGCAGCCAAACGTCCTGATCTCCCTGGTCCCTGTCCTGAGCTTCTGCTGTCTGCCACAGGCAAAGTCCCTTTTCTCTGGACCATTTATGTATTTCCTTTGAATCCTGAATCTTTGTTATGTAAAGTCATAAAAGCCTGTACATAATGAATTTATTCAATTTCCCTGCTATTTGACAAAAGAACTCTAATTGCAGTATAGTATAATAAAGACCTGTTTTAGTGGCCAGCATGCTCCTGAGCTTAGAGGTATTACAATGAAAAGTCATTTTCTTTTTAGTCATAGGTTTATAGGCATAGCTCAACCAATCAGTGTAAATTTGTCCCAAAGAGCTCTTTTCCCTGAATGGAGGTTCTCCCTGCCTCATTCTACCAATAGAGCTCTGTAATATCACATAAACCTGAAGGCACCTTAATTCCTGACAACCGTTCTAAATTGTTACCTGGGACTGTAATCCTGAACCAGAAAGCAGTGATTCAATTTGACAGTGAAGGTGTTGGAGAGTGCCAATAGTCGGAGAAGTAGAGTCCCCAAGTGAAATCACTTGGCAGCCGCTAGGGAGTCTCCAAGTCCACACCCTGGGACCCCCAGTCCAAGCAGTCAGCGGGACTCCCCACCATTTACCCAGATTTACCAGAGAGTCCTGAAGCTGTCCTGGAAGGAGTCAACAGAATATGAAACTGGGAAAGTCAGCATCCATGCTGCCTGTCACTACCAGAACCAATAAGTGGAGACGAAGATTAAATCTTTATGGCCCTTTATTCAGATGGCTGTAGATCTGTGAAGACGTCTTGGTGGGTTATGTAACCTAAAAAACTGTCTTTCATTCGAGCTGACCCTTTTTATAAAAAGGAAAGGGTGGGTAAGGGGTTTGGAGTTCAGGGGAAAAGTAGGTAAGGGGTTTGGAATTCAGGGGACAAGGTTAATCAGATAAAAGCTGTAGTCTGATGATTTTCCTACCATCCCTTCATCTGCTGACCCGGATCTGCATCCTGGTCAGCAGACTGTCTCTCCCTGGAGCACAGTGGCTAGATACCATCTTGATGGCTTACAGTCCTGGGGCACAAAGGTTGAATTGCTTGCAGGCCTCCTGGAGTCTGGGCAGGTCTGGTCATACGTGTCAGTTCCTGGAACAATAGCTTTCTACCTGCATGAATCACTAAGCCTGTTAAATATAACTTAAAGCTAAAAAATTTTAATTCTTGGATTTCCCCAACAGCAACACACTAAAATAGCCTCCCCTATCTGAAATATGGATGATAGGTTTTGAATTTGTTAGTATGTCCAAAAGCAAGAGGTTTTTCAGTGTGTTTTTATTCATGAGACTTAACAGATTGTCAAATCTCATTTGAAGAGGAGTATGATTAGCTTTTTCAAAAGTGCTGAACAATGTCATTTATGGCCCTTAAATCTTGTACAGGGAGCATCAGGGCCAAATGAGTCCGTATTCCTGAAATTCAGGAATTTTTTGTGTTTTCATATGTGTTATAAATCTCACATTCCAAAGTAAATTTAGGCTCTGGCCATTTGGCCCAGTTGGTTAGAGTTTTGTCCCAATAGGTCAAGGTTGTGGGTTCCAGCCCTGGTCAGGGTGTGAGGATCAATCCATGCATGCATAAAGAGGTGGAACAGCAAATTGATGTTTCTCCCCCCGCAAAAAAAAATTCAGTAAATAAATGTTTAAAGTAAGTTTTAAAAATGTAAAAATAACTATAAGACGAAAAATGGGAGTGTTCTCTTGTGTGTGTGTGTGTGTGTGTGTGTGAGATTCTTTTTTAAAAATTCATTTTTTTTAAATCAAAAGCTTATCTGGCTTTAATTGGTTTTTCTTTCTCCTGTCGATGGGGGTGGGATTTTATTTGTACATTTTCTAAGGGTCCCAGTCTGCTCATGAAATCCTCATACAAGGGGAAGCTGTGGGGCAGAGATTCCTTAAGTGACCCATTGGGAGAACACTTCATCGGGGAGGAAGTAGCTGCTCAGCTGCCTACTTCTTTCCCTTCTGCGTCATGTGTACTACAGAATAGTCATTGCACACAGTGGTGAGCCCGGCAAGTAGCAAAAAGAAGCTCTGAAAACCCACTCAACCATTTCAGCACTGGTCTAGGCCTTTCATTGTTTTGTCTACGGCCAGAGGGTCTTTTTGATTTTCCAAAAATCCAGGGAACTCCTTTTCCATGAGCACTGTCAGGTCCTTCTTTGTTGAGTAGTCTCTATCCCCAGCGAATTTGTGAAACGTGAATGTCTCCATTTCCATGGCGTGTTCCTTTTGAGATGGCATTTTGGTGAGGTCTTGGCTCAAGGCGTGACAGGATCACTAGGCTGGCTGGGACTTGCAGCCAGTGAGCAAAGCGCTGCTTGCTGGGTACCTTAGTAGGTGGGGGTGGGGAGAGGTAGGAGGAGCCTGGTAGGGTAAAAATTCATTTTTTAATTACAGTTGACTTACAATCTTATATTACTTTAAGGTGTGCATTATAATAATTAGACATTTATACATCTTACATAGTGATTTTCTCCATAAGTCTAGTATCCATCTGACACCATACATAGTTACTCTAATATTATTGACTGTATTTCCTATGTTGTACTTTACATCCCTGTGACTGTTTGAATAACTGGCAATTTGTACATCTTAATCCCATTCACCTTTTCCACCCTTCCCCTTAACCCCTTCCCATCTGGCATCCATCAATTTGTTCTTCGTATCTATGAGTTTGTTTATTTTGTTTTTCTAGATTCCACATGTAAGTGAAATCTTACAGTGTTTGTCTTTCTCTCTGACTTCTAAAATTTTTCAAGCAGCCTACATACTGTTTTCCCTAGTCTCTGCCCCAATTTATAGTCCCACCAACAGTGCACAAAGGTTCCTTTTTCTCCACATCCTCACCAACACTTGTTTATTGATTTATTATTGATAGCCATTCTGACAGGTGTGAGATAATGTCTCATTTTGGTTTAATTTGTATTTTTCTGATGATTAGAGACATTCAGCATCTTCTCATATTAGCCATCTCTATGTTATCTTTGGAGAAATACCTACTGAAGTCCTTTGTCCATTTTTTAAATTGGATTTTTTTTGGGGGGGTATTAAGTTGTACAAGTTCCATATTTGTATATTGCCCCCTTATTGGATGTAAATATCTTCTCCCATTCAAGTGGGTTGTCTTTGTGTTGTTGATGGTTTTTAGTTCAAAAACTGTTTTGATAGTCCAATTTGTATTTTCTCTTTTTTAAAAGAGTTCATTTATTTATTTGTAGAGAGAGGGAGAGAAACATCAGTGTGTGTGTGTGGTTGCCTCTCGAGCACCCCCTGCTATGGACCTGGCTCAAAACCCAGGCATGTGCCCAGACTAGGAATAAAACTGGCGACCCTTTGGTTCTCAGGCCATCACTGTGTCCACTGAGCCACATCAGCCAGGACCCATTTGTATTTTCTTTTATTTCCCTTGCCTAGGAGTTATATCCAAAAAATATCGCTAAGAGTGATGTCAGAGGGTTCACTGCCTATGTTTGTTTTTAGGAATTTTATGGTTTCAGGTCTTGAATTTAAGTCTTTACCCCATTTTGAGTTTATTTTTGTATATGATGTAAGAAAGTGATGTAGTTTGATTTTTTTTGCACTTGACCAGTTTTCCCAAAACCATTTATTGAAGAGACTGTCTTTACCCCACTGTATGTTCGTGCCTTCTTTGTCATAGATTAGTTGACCATATAGGTGTGGGTTTTGTTTCTGGGCTCTTTATTCAGTTCCATAGATTTATATGTGCCTGTTTTTATGTCAGTACCATGCTGTTTGATTACTGTAGCTGTGTAGTATAGTTTGATATCGAGGAGTGTGATACCTCCAACGTTGTTCTTCTTTCTCAATATTGCTGTAGCTATTTGGGGTCTTTTGTGGTCCATATAAATTTTAGGGTTATTTGTTCTAGTTCTGTGAGAAATGCCATTGGTATTTTGAAAGGGATTGCATTGGATCCTATTGCTTTGGGTAGTGATATTAATTCTTCCTACCTAAGAACATGGTATATTCACTTCATTTATTTGTATCTACTTCAGTGTCTCACAGTTTTCCAAGTCCAAGTCTTTTACCTACTTGGTTAAATTTATTTCCAGGTATTTTATTCTTTTTTGATGCAACTGCAAATGGTATTGTTTTCTTAATTTCTCTTTCTGATGATTCATTATTGGTGTATAAAAATGCAACTGAGTTCTCAACATTAATTTTGTGTTCTACTACTTTACTGAATTTATTAGTTCTCATAGTTTTTTGGTGGAATATTTAAGGTTCTCTCTATGGTGTTATATCATCTGCAGATAGTGACAGTTTTACTTCTTTCTAGTTTAGAAGCCTTTTATTTTCTTTTTTTGTCTGTTCACTGTGGCTGGGACTTTCAATACTGTGTTGAATAAAAGTGTCTTGATCCTGATCTTAAAGCAAAAGCTTTCAGCTTTTCAGTGTTGAGCATGATAATGGCTGTGGGTTTGTCTGTATTGCTTTTATTAGGTTGAGTTATGTTCTCTCTATCCCTACTCTGCTGAGAGTTTTGATCATAAATGGATGTTGGATTTTGTCAACTGCTTTTTCTGCATCTATTGATACATTCATATGATTTTTATCCATCATTTTGTTTATGTGGCGTATCATGTTAATTGATTTGTGGATATTGAACCATTCTTGCATTCCGGGAGTAAATCCCACTTTTCGTGGTGTATGATCTTTTTAATGTGTTGCTGAATTTGGTTTGCTAATATTTCATTGGGGATTTTTGTGTCTGTTCATCAGAGATATTGGCCTATAATTTTCTTCTGTAGTGTCTTTGCCTGGTTTTGGTTTCAGGGTAATGCTCGTTATATAAAATGAGTTTGGGAGCCTTCTCTCCTCTTAAATTTTTTTGAATAGTTTGAGAAGGATAGGTATTAGTTCTTTGAATGTTTGGTAAAATTCACCTGTGAAGCCTTCTAGTCCAGGGCTTTTGTTTGTTGGGAGTTTTTGTTTTGTTTTGTTTTTCCATTTAATACAGGGAATACTTACTCAACCCATCAGAGAAATGGACAGCTTGGGTCTGTAACAAAGTATTATGTTTTAAATCATAGACCAGTAATTGTATACATATGAAGGGGGGACTCAAAAAACCCCAGAATTCTCTTCTGGAGGTCAGACCCCTTGTAGCGCAGGCTTCCCCTACTAGGCGAGTGTTCTAGGGACCCATCTGTATCAGTGCACCAGCTGATGTTGTTGGAGAGGCTGCCTTCGGCTTCAGTGAATTTTTTTTTTTAAGACTGTTTAAGCACATGTGTAGTTGAGGCTACATTCCAGGTGAAGACTGGTCACAGCTTGTGCTAGGCTTGGGGTCACCTGATGGGAGTCACAGTGAAAGTTGAGGCCTGTTGCTGCTTGTGTGGGCTTTGGGGCCACTTAAGCAAATACTGCAAGACATGCTAAGGTTCGTTGCTGCTTCTTTGAGGTTTGTGGATCTTTCAAAAATTTGGGAGGGTCCACAGTGGGGGCTGAGCCAGCCACTTGTGTGGAGGTGCTGCTGGAAGACACTAGGGCTGGGCTAGTGATTTGGGTGGGGTGGGGTCTTGGGGAATCACCAGGGGTGGGGAATGGCGTTTGCCTGGTTAATGGAGAGCGCTGATTTGGTGCCAGCTTGCACCTACTGGCTAGGTTGGGGGAGAAGTCAACAAAGAAACAAGGGTGCTGCTAGCACTTCCATCCCTGCTGCCTCGACCCCTACCCCTCCAGCACCCACCTTGATGTTAATCAATTTAGTCCCTCCCCATATATGTTCCTGGAGCTTTTCAAGCTGCTCCCCTTGCGCCAAAGCTTAGAGTAGGTTTGTAAGCAAGTTAGTCTGTGTGCTTTCCCTTTAAGAGAAGTGCCTTGATCTTGAGCAGTTTTTCTTGGATGCAATCCCTGCTGGTTTTCACAACCAGATGTTATAGTGACTCCTCTTCCTAGCACCTGTGCCTCAGGTTGAGGAGCCCAGTGTGGAGCTGGGACCCCTTGCTTCTCAGAGGGCACCTCCACAGCCAAGACAGCCCTCCAGATTCTTATTCGCCACATTGTAGGTTTGAGACCTGCCTGTTCTCTGTCTCCCCCACCTTTACCAGTCTCGATGTGACTTTTTCTCTATAGCCTTTGTTATAGGAATTCTTTGTATTCGTATCTGTAATCTAGTGGTTCTCAGTGATGGTTGTTCTGTAATTCAGTTGTAATGTTGATGTGGTCACGAGAGGAGGTGAGCAGAGTTTACCTACTTTGCCACCTTGGCCAGAAGTCTGAGAGTGTTCTCTTTACTACCCATTTCACACTAAAGCCCATTCTAATGAACTTTTGCTACCTCCAGCCTGGTGATTTTCATGTTTCTGGGGAAAATTTTTAAAACTTTTTTGAGGCTTGGTAAAGAGCACAGCTTGAATTTCCAGCAGGAGAAGGAACTAAAACTAAGTACAGCCCTTATGTTTGAACAGCTTATGAAGTGAATAGTCACAGAAAATGACTATTAATAAGCATTTCCAATTGGACTCCCTGCTTATGCCATTTCCAGGGTGGGTTAGGTTCGGTTTCTTTTATAGAAACCTCGTATGTGAAGACTGGAAGCTCCAAGACCACAGTCAGATGATGAAGGATATGTCAACCATGATGGGGGAGGAAGGGCTCAGACAAGGTGTTCTGGAAGGAATACACAGAGACAAGAGTGCTGTCTTGAGCTAGGGTGAGGACTGTCCTGTGGCAAAGGAATTTGATGTTTCCTGTAAATCTTAAAGGAAAGGACAGAACCCATGGGTGGAGGCTGCAGGGAGAGGAATGTTAGTGTGTTTGAAGGAAGAATTTGGAATGGATGGGCCCCTCAGGATGTGGGCAGTGGATTCTTGGGGCTCTTCACATGTCTTTGGAGTGGCTCCTTGGCACGAGACTGCAGTTGGGCCAAACTACCTCCAAGATCTTGTCTTACCCCTCAGATACTTTTTTCTAAGTGTTCCAAGGCCTCTTAAAAATGCTATTAGACTTTAAGAAGCTTTGTATTTGAAGGTTGGGGGAATGTAAAAAGATGGCCACCTCATGCATATTACTGTACTTGTTTGGTAGGTAACCAAAATATTACAGGCTGATTCATCTGTAGCTCCCATTTACCGAGCATATCGTATGTGTGGGCACTGTGTCAAGTGCTACACAGAGATTAGTTTTACAGTAAGGTCAATATCTGCAGTTGTGTGGATAAGGGAAGAGACTTAACGCAAGGCACAGTGAGTTAGGGGAAGTAGTAGCCAAGGTGCAAACACACCTTTAACTCCAAAGCCTGTATTTGTAAGTATAGGAGAATAAGTTTTGTTTTTGTTTCCTTTTCCAGACCTGTACCCTCCATTTGTAAACACAGACGTATATTGGTTGGGAGATTGTATTAGAACATACCTAAGGTTTCTTCCAGCTCTTTAGTGTTGATAATTAAATATGACATTTCTGTTCTTTGTAGCAGCCACTCCGCCCTACACTATGCTGTAAAGCAAGGGTAAGCAAACCTTTTCTGTAGAGGACCAGGTAATAAATGATGTGGTCAATACTCAATGCTACCATTGTATGCACAGACAACTTGTAAGCAGTGAGTGTGGCTATGTTCCATTCCAGTTTTATTTACAGAAATAATCTTTGGAGGGACCTGATTTGGCCTGTGGCCTGCGGTTTGCTGATCCTGCTTCAAGGCTATTTTCTTTCTTTTTTTAAAGTGTAATTTAAATTTTTTCCAGAGAACTTTTCTTCAGTCCTTAAGGTCTTAGCTCCTTACCCGGGCTTTGGTGGAGGTCACGGGGCAGCACCTGCAGGTCTGAATCGGGGTGGGGAGTTCAGTCCTTCCAGGCTTCACAAGCACTGCTCCTGACCACCTTGCTGTGAATGGCCCAACTCACACAGTCTTGCGGTTTCGTATACAGTCTGGAAAGACACTCACTTCGGAAATGCCCTTCATGGCTGCGGCCTGTACTATGTTTCTGGTGAGAACTTTGTGACCTTGTCCTTGGACACACATCAGGCACAGCTGGTGCAGCAAATAGGCTGTACATGGCCATGACCCTTTTTGGCACAACCATTGTTCTTTTTCATGGTCATCTTGGAAGTGAGGACCTGAGAGCCCAAAGGTGTTTTGCATGGTAGACACCAGGGGTCCTCCTTGGTCTCTTTAGGGCTTTGGTCAGTTGTGCGTACATTTGTTTGTAATTATTCATAGGCTTTAGGTAAATCCATTGTAGTGCCCCATATTTCCCATGGTGGAATATCCCTTAAGAGGTGCACTCTGTGTGGAAATGCAGTCACCCAGCCTTCTGGTGGGACCATAATTTGCACCAGCTCTGTGAACCAGTGGTTTCCTTCTTACAGTTACTGCAGAGACATGTACGTACAAGGTACAAGGAGGCCTGTTCAGGATGGTAACCTGCAAAATTTGGCATATCTGCACCATGGAATGCTGGCAGCAGTTACAAAGGACATGAGGGGTCTCTAGTTTCTAACGTGGCTTGTCAAAAGTGACTGTTTAATGAAAAAGCAAACTATAAGTAGATTTTTACAATTCCTTTTTATGTTAGAAATGTATTTTTTATACATACATTTTATGAGCATTGTGTGTGTGAATGTGTAAAAAAGGCCTGATGGTGTCTATACCAAACTAATAAAAGAACTGGGGAGGTGGGTGTGGAGGAACTGGGGGTCCGGGGCTGGTGACTACAGCTAACTATCATTTTCTGTTTTTTTTCCAAGGAGAATGTGTTTGTATATTATTTGTGTAATGAAAATTTAAGAATAACAAAAAAGATCTGCGCAGCCTTTCATAATCTCCACCAGCCTTCCCAGAGCATCCCACGTAAACAAATGACTGCCAAGATGCAGGGGGCATGCTGGGAAGGTGTCCCCACCCGCTGTGGCTGACTAGATTGTTGCTGTTGCATCCACTCAGCCCCAAGAGAGGAAGGTAGACGGCACCTTGATGGCCAGTGGGATGAGAACCTCAGCTTCCATGATTGTATGTTTGGGCACTGTTGCCTGTCATTTGCATGGTCACTGCACTTTCCTGCAAAGTTATTATGTAGTCCACCTTGTGTACCTGTTGAGGAAAATGCAAAACAAGGTCAGTTTTAGACATGACCTAGGGCATCAGAGAGGCAGCTACAAGGCCAGGGGGTGGTTGGTTTTATGGTAAAGAGGTATGACAGGCAAAGCTGGGCACAGATAGGTCATGTACTTATTGTTTAAGGATCAGTCGGTCCATGTCCTTGCTAATGGCTCTGCCATATTTCTGTGTGTTGATCCAGGAGGAGGAGCATAAAAGGAGGTGGTCCATAATTGGCTTTAAACAGCACACAGTAAAACGCTGAGCTCTTCTGCTCCACCTTTCTTGTAAGTTTATTGTTTATTCCCAGTGCTTGTGACAACTAATTAAATCATGTGATAGCATATTCCCATAAATTTGGAACCCTTAAGTCTAAATGGACTTTTTATTGGTCTATATATATTTAATATAAAAGACTCTATTATGATAAAAACGAATTTCCTTCATCTGAAGTCATTTGCTATTTAAAAGAAATCCATTCCATTGAGGTGTATTTAATATCATATGGCAGTTCTTGATGTATATTATATCCCTCTAGGCTCTGAGAATTGGAAAACCAAGAAGGTTTTGATGTTTTGTGTGGCGACAGCTGAATTAGAAACCAAGATGAACATAACCAAAGGAGGCCTGGTGTTGTTTTCAGCAAATTCTAATTCATCATGTATGGAGCTTTCAAAGAAAATTGCTGAGTGAGTTAATCATACCATTACAATCTATATTATGTGATGCTTTAATTTGATAATCAGATTAGCACTGATTGTTAAACTTGAAAGCAGATAGTTAATCTGCATATTGTCTATATATTAAGGGCCAACCTTTTTGTAAACTGTTGTGACACCCTCTGCATTCTTTCAGCAGACGTTTATTGAGTGTTTATGAGTACCAGGGGTAGTGTTAGGTGCTGCATATGTATAGAATATTTGAGTATAAGGAACAGTGAAGTGGATGCTATATAGAAATAGTTTATAGATTATAGTTCAATGTAATTTTAGTTATTTTAGGTCTTGATTTTAGATATTGCGGTTTAACAGTGAACAGCCAGTCAAAATCCTTCCTTCTTTCATTGAGTAGGGGTCCAAACAAGAAGCAAGTCAGCAAAATAAACAAGATAATTTCAAATAGTGATCAATGCTGTGAAACAATCAGTGAAAGGAATGATGGGGTAGGTTCTGTTTTAGCTTGGATGCTCAGGGGCCTTTTAAACTAAGTGGATGCTAGGTGAATTGAGAAACTTGAATGAATCACTGAGAGAAGATCCAGGCACAGAGCTGTCCAGGCACAGGGACCAGCAGGTTCAAAGTCCCTGTGGTGTGCAGCAGGCACTGTTGGTGTATCTCAGCAACACGGGTGGAGGGTGGAGGGCACAAGGAAGGGGTTGTGAGGTAGGCAGAGCAGGACTGTGTAGACCTTCTTAGGGAGGCATGGGGTGAGCGGTGAGGGATTAGGTCATGGAGTGACAGTACAATTTAGTATTAACTTGAAATTTTATAATAAGAATACCTCTTTATTTTATTTTTATTAATTTATGAGTCATCCTTAAATAGTAAAGATGTTGAGTCTATTCTATTACCTTTTCAGCTTTTCCCCCCCTTTCTCTTCTCTAGGCGGCTGGGGGTGGAAATGGGCAAAGTGCAGGTTTACCAGGAACCTAATCGAGGTGAGCTATCTTTGACATGCATAACATCGATCTTTGTGCAGAACATGACATACTGGTTCAGTCCTTCATCCTCCTTATTGAAACAGTTAGACTCAGTGTCCAGTTGGTTACATTATCAGGAAGTCAGGAAAGCAAGGTGGGCGGTTAGTGGTGTTTTAGGTCCCACTAATACCAACTAGATACAGAGCCCTGGGACCAGTCACATCTGGGGGCTTGGATGCCAGTTCTCAGACCTCATTTACTAAAAACTGCAGAGATACATAAACCACCTGGTCAACCGAATGGAAACGTTATCTCAGTCCGTTGAATTTATGTCACCTTAGACAGGATGAGTGGGTCCTGTGTGGCCACAATACTCATTGGTGGTTATTCTTTAGCTCTGTGTAAGCTGCCATGGGTTAGGTAGACTTCATGAAATCTTAAGAAATGCTTCTTGTTAATTGATTTGTGTCATTGCATAACCATCTCAGGTTGTAAAAAAGCATGTATTCTTTAACCTTTGTAATTTTAGTGCTGTAGCAGGGGCAGTGGGCAGCTTGCATGGGCTTGAGAGTCAGACACCTTATCCTCGGCAAGTTATATAATCTTCCTACACTGCAAATAATTAGGGCTGTTTGAAGATTAAGTGGGATAATTTGTGTCCTTAACACAGTTCTTGGTACATGATAGGTCCTCAGTAAATATTAGTTCCCTCTCCTTTTCCACTGTAGGAATTTTTCAAGTACTTAAGTATTATGGAACCTAAAATAGACTTTGATGATGAGGCACAAATTTGCTCTTCTCCTGTTTATTTCACCATTACTACCTCCTCTTTTCTGTCTCCCAATTTGCCCTCATGTGGCTTCAATACGAAAAAAGTGTAGTTGAAGAAAGTATGCAGAGAGAGTTTGGAGACGATTCTGCTGCTAAAGGGAATTGGATAATGCCCTTTGTCTAGCCTGGAAGGGAGGGTTAAGGGGAGAGCTAGTGGTGGATGATTCAGGAAGAGGTTGGTCCACACTCCAGGTTCATGACTGATGGGAAGGAAAATACTTGGTGTCTGTTGTGAAGAAAGGAGGGAACTAGCATTTATGGATTTCTTCCTATTACCAGATTGTGAAGAACTGAGTTCAAGGATGATGATAGTCAGGAGGTCTCAGAAGTAGCAGGGGCAAAATTTGATTCCAGATCTCTCTGACTCTGAAGCTCATTTTCTTTCCATGGCACCATGCTCCTTTATAAACATCTATTTTATTTTTTCCAACATTTTAAATGAAAATGTTCAAGCATATAAAAATGTTGAAAGAATAGTACAGTGAACACCAGTGTGTATGTTTAGCACCTAGATTCAACAGTTAACATTTGCCATATGAATATGACGTGTAGAAGTCAGTTGCACACATCAAGACACTTGACCCCTGAATACTTGATCATACATCTCCAAAGAATAAAGACTTCATCCTGTATAAGTACACTGCCAATGTCACATTTAAAGATACTTGATAATTCCGTAGTCATTTAATGTCTAGTCTATATTTAAAATTCCCTAGTTATCCTAAAGAGCCTCATGGCTTTTTTTTTTTTTTTTAAATAATTCATGGTTCAAGCACTATGTTTCTGTATCTCTGTAGTTCTAATCTACAGCATCCCTCCCCCTGCACCCCCCCCCCCTTTTTTGTTCCCATGACACTGACTTTCTGAAGAGGCTGTCTTGTTCTGTTCTGGGTTTGTCTAATTGTTTCCTTGTGGCTGATCACAAGTTTTTTGAGAGTAGGGATATTGTACCTTCTTTATCATTATTCTTACAACATTATTATAACATTTTGTGCCTAATAATAAGTTCTTAATAGTTGCTGGTTGAGTGAATGAGTATATAAGTTCCTATAAAGATATTGTGCTCAGAGTGGTATATAGCACTTACTGCTTTTATATGTAAGAAGTGAGAAGGGTAGCTTTACTGGTTTCAAATCAGAAATGTAGTTCTGTCTTAAAGATAGCATATAACCATGTTTAAAAAGGGTGACTAATAGCAGTATGTTTATTACCCTTTTGTGGCATCTGAAAGTAATCTGTTTTGTAATAGTTCCTGTTTCCATATTTTGTAACATTGAAGAATGTTGCAAATTTTTTGTGTACTTTTAAAGACAAATTACGTACCTACTTCACACCTCACCTCTTTTTCCTTTCCAGAAACAAGAGTACAAATTCAAGAGTCAGTGAGGGGAAAAGATGTTTTCATCATTCAAACTGTTTCAAAGTAAGTTCTAGTCCAACAGAAGTGTGTTGCTTTCTTTGTTTCTATTTAGGCATGAGTGTTTAGAGTAAGAATTGGCTAGACAGGAAGAATTAAGATAGCTGTAAAGTTGGTATCTTACTCTGCTAATTTTTCTGACTTGAATGCCTGACTTTTATGTGTTAGTGTTCTTGAAGGGTGGTGATAACCAGGTGCAGTATCCCCCAGTTATTCACGGGGACGCAGTCCAAGGCTCCCAGAGGTGCCTAGAACTGCAGGTAGTACTGAACCCTATGTACACTCTCTCTTTCTTACGCATACATACATGTCTATGATAAGTTTAATTTATAAAGTAGGCATAGCAAGAGATTAACAAATACTACTAATAAAATAGAATAATCATAATGGTACACTGTAATAAAAGGTGATGTGATGTGTGTGTGTCTCTCTCTCATAACTGATCTGTTAACCAAGGTGGCCTACTAAGTGACTAATGGGCAGATGTCATATACAGTGTGGATATGCTAGATGAGATGATTAACATACCAGGAGGGATGGAGCAGGACAGTGAGCGATTTCATCATGCTATGCAGAACAGTGCACAATTTAAAACTTAGGAATTGTCTACTTCTGGAACTTTTCATTTAGTATTTTCCTATCGTGGTTGACCATGGATAACAAACCACAGAGAGAGAAACTGAGAATGGAGACATGGGGCTACTGTATTGGAGTAGAGGCTCTTAAAGATAATAGAACCCACTCACCCCCCAGCATCACGGTGGGGAGACTGCAAAGCACAGAACAACTTATGTCGCTTCTGGCTCCTGGGTGTTTGTGCTACTTTTACCTCCCCAGAGATAAGTGTGAGTCCATTTGGATAAATGCACAGAAGTGATTTATGTTACCTAAGGGGATAAGGAGGCACTGAAGGCCAAATTGGACTTAGAGTTCAGGACTTCAGAAGGGTGTCTCTTGTAATCCTTCCATTTTCAAGTCCTCCTATTTATTTCCTCTTATTTATTTTTGTTTATTTTAACACTTATCATTCTGTTCCTGCTTTTTGTCCGTTTTTTATTCTTCTAGCCAAAATCGTCTCCTTAATTTTCTCTGTATGTCTCAGTTTGCATTTTTCTGAACTGTGCAGTAGGCTTATGTTAATTCAGCCATTCGTACTCTTGTCCAGGTTGCAGAAAGCCTGGGCATCCATGGTCTCTTGATAAAATACTGTGAGAGCTCTGACTGGTGTGGCTCAGTGGATTGGGCATTTTCCCTCAAAGCAAAAGTTTGCCAGTTCAATTCCCAGTCAGGGCACATGCCTGGGTTGCTGGTTCAGTTCTCAGTTGGGGTGCATATGAGAGGCAGCTGATCAATGTTTCTCTCTCACATCAATGTTTCTCTCCCTCTCTTTCTCCCTCCCTTCTCCTCTCTCTAAAAATAAATAACAATCTTTAAAAAAAATAGAATACTGTGAGATAGTTAATATTGAAATTTGGTATTATCAGATATATCTTGTACTTTATTTTAGTACAGACCAGTGGTAGGCATTAAAAGTATAAGAACATTTTTAAATTAAGAAAACTGTTAACTTTTCCTATAACTCAGACAAGTTCATTATTTTGAG
Organism: Desmodus rotundus; assembly: GCF_022682495.2. Lineage (NCBI taxonomy): Eukaryota > Metazoa > Chordata > Mammalia > Chiroptera > Phyllostomidae > Desmodus > Desmodus rotundus. Next base: position 62,631,833 of record NC_071395.1, read on the forward strand.
TTTGGTGTTGGAAAGCTGTGTACTAGCTCCTGGAAGAATGGTGCTCCTGAGAGCATAGTTTAGGGACTTCGGTGTAACTTTACACTCACAGTTGGTTTCTCTGTTCTTACCCTTTCACATAGAACGCTTTTCTGAAAGCCTCCTTCAACTCTTCAGATGTCAGGCTTGGCGTTAGATATTAACAGAACACATACTCACCCAAATGATCTGTGTTTCTACTCATTCATTGATTAACAAATATTTATTGAATATGCTAGTCACTGTTACAGGTGTGTGAGATACATTAAAGATTAAAACAGATAAAGATCCGTGTTCTCGTGGCTTATATAGGGTGGGCATACCACGAGGGATGGAGCAGGACAGCGAGCAAAAGTAGGTTTACTGTTTGTATGGTACCGTTTGTACCGTTTGTTCTGTGTTTCGTGTACTCACAACTATAACCCACTTTTGCCCCCCCCCCCGTATAGCTAAGACTTGCGAGTTACATAATAAATAAATAGATTATTTAGTTTGTCAGAAGGTGATGAGTGCTATGGAGGAAACAGAACCAAACAGCACAGCAAGGAATTGGGAGTGATGATGGTGAAAGAAGGGAGAAACAGTGGACAGGGTAGGCCACATTCAAAGTTGACATTTGACAAAACCTGGGAGAAGGTAGGGGAGTAAACCAGGTGGCCAGCTGGGGAGAAGAGCCAGGAGCCCATGGAGGGAAGGCCCTTGGGTGGGAGTGAGCACAGATAAGTCATTGAGTATGGCCAGAGTGAGGGGGGAACATGCAGTAGACGTGGACGGCAGAGAAGTAGGGGTGATCACAAAGGAGCCTGGGGAGCCATTATAGGGCCACAGACAAAATGGGGACCTATTTCTGGACCTTGAACAGAGCGGTGCATGATCTAACTTTCATTTTAACATCTAGATAGATACTGTGTGGAGAAGGGACTACAGAGGGACTCTAGGGGTGGGGGACAGGGAGAGCTGTGGTGGCAGGCTGTCACAGTCACCTGGTTGAGGGGCAGAGTGGCAAAGCTCCAGTGCAGTAGTGGAGTAATGAGGGGCTGTAGCTTTTTGGATAGGAAAGCAGTTAAGGGCGCCTCTGAGGTTTTTGTCCTGAGGAAACTGGAGGAAGAGTGTTGCCATCAACTGAGATAGGAAAGGTTTTTATGATGAAGCAGGCTTTGGGGGCAAAGAGTTTGGGGTGTGTTGAGTTTTGAGATGTCTTAACGGACATTCCAGTGGAATCGTCAAATAGCAGGTGAATTTGTTAGGCTAGAGTTGAGAAGCTGGAACTGGGGCTATAAATTTGAGAGTCTCCAGTATTAATAAAGCTGTGAAATTGGGTGAGAAGCCCAACAGATGAGGGGAGATAGTAGAAGAGGACAAATGAACAAGTGTTAGGGCTGAAGTTGGAGAGAAGAAAAACCAGCAAAAGAAACCAAGTAGTGCAGGAGGAGAACATGGGTGTCCTAGATGCCAAGTGAGTCCAGTGCAGCCGGGAGTGGGCTCAGCGGCTGTGTGCGATGCCACTGATGGGTCCGGGGAGAGAAGGACTGAGAACTGACCTGGTGATTTAGCCACGTGGAAGAAATGGGGCAGTGGGGAAAGTGGTCATGGTCCTTACTTTTAATGGACAAAATAACAGTATATGCAGTAAAGGCTGATGGGTATAAGCTTGGGGAATGTAGTAACAAATTGATGATGGAGGCAACTGAGAGAGAATTGCTGGAGTAACTAACATCTTCTAGTAGGCAAGAGGGGAGGGGGATTAGTGTGTAACAGGGGGCTAATTTTAGAGTAACTTTGGTGTGGAAAATTTGTCTCTCACTGAAGGCTGAAGGCCGGTGGACTTCTCAGGTGCAAATTCACATGGTTGTGGGAGCCCGTGGAAGCTCTTCTCTCAGTGAAAAAGGAAGAAGGATCATTGGCTGATAGGGAATGTAGGTGGAGAGCTGATGGAGGAGAGAGAAATTTATTGCTTTTTTTGTTTGTGCCTTGAGCCTAAAGTCTTGGTAGATGCATGGATACCACATTGCTGACACCTTTGTTGGAACAGAGAGATACTATCAAGTGTCTTACGTTTCTTGCTGGGGTTTCTGTCTCTTGGGTTACAGGGACGTGAACACCACCATCATGGAGCTCCTGATTATGGTGTATGCGTGTAAGACCTCTTGTGCCAAAAGCATTATTGGCGTGATTCCCTACTTCCCTTACAGCAAACAGTGCAAGATGAGAAAAAGAGGCTCCATTGTTTCTAAGTTGCTGGCTTCAATGATGTGCAAAGCTGGTAAGAATGGCAGATTTGATAATTGAGAACCTGGGAGTTTTCTTTTTACCTTAGAAATTGTAAAGCATTTTAAAAACTAAATTAGAATGCTGAACAGAGTAAAAATAGTGATACAGTGTTTAAAGTTAACTAATTTATGAGAAAAGAGTGTAGAGAATTCTCTCCTGTTCCCAACTCCCCAAAACACAAAGGTAAGGAGAGTGACTTATTTATTATTCCTAAATTCTTTGTTTAAAAGTTATGTTGAAGCCCTGACTGGTGTGGCTCAGTGGGTTGGACGTCGTCCTGCAAACCGCAAGGTCCAGGTTCGATTCTGGTCAGGGCACTTGCCTGGGTTGCAGGCCAGGTCCCCGCTTGGGGGCATGTGAGAGGCAGCTGATTGATGTTTCTCTCCTTCTCTTTCTCCCTCCCTTCCCCTCTCCCTAAAAATAAATAAATAAAATTGTTTCAAATATTATATTGAAATTACAAGTTATAATCATATTAAGTCATTTTTAAAGAGGGAAAAGTCATTTGGAACTGACTGTTTTAATGCAGCAACTACTTTTATTTTAGTGTCTTTCTTTTCCCAGGACAGGTTGGTGTATTTTGTAAACCATGTGTATTATTTTGTGTTGTGTATTTTCAGGGTACATCGTGTCTCCCTCTTGTTTCTAAATCTCTTTCAGAGTTGTTACTCTGTGTGTACATGTGTGTATGATTATATAGAAGGCACATATCACAGCATCTGCACAGAGAAAAATGAATGAAAAGTCCTCATTATCACTATATTTCAATAGACATTTACTATAGAATAAATTTCCTACTGTAGCATTTCAGTGAAGGCAAAAGTAAAACAAAGTTTGGCAAAATCCAAACCTCTGCAACCTCATGAGCATACCCCATTGAAAACGGTGATAGTTAGCAAGCTGCCAGGAGCAGGCTGGCTCACTGAAACTTCCCAAAAGGTTCTGCCCTTCTCTTCTAGACTTGCTCCTGGGCATAACATTAGGCTTACTTTCCTGTTCTTTTGGGAAAGCTTTGCTTTTTATAATTTCTTCAGTTGAAATTTTTTATGCTTTTATAGTGATTGTTTCAAATATCCTTTACTGAGCCAATGGGTGAAGGTTCTTCATTTTTTCCAATTACAGGCCTGTACAGTTTGCCTTAATATCTTAAGACAGTGTTTGTCTTAATATGGCTTTGCATACCTCTCTCTTAAGGAAACTTCAAGGAGATATAATTTGCTGTAATACAATGATCAGAGACATTTCTTGTTATTATTGTCTTTGCTATTTTAAGGCTTTAAATTGATGTGAAAATCATGCATCTCTCTGTAAGAAAAATGACTCAGTCTTTCCCTCTTGAGTCAGGAAAAACCCAGTTCTCTAGTTCTCTACCTCCCGTATGTCTCCCTTACTACTCACACAAAGTACTTCACTTCTGACACTTTTGGTCACCAAATATGTAGCCTTTCCTTAACACTGGCAATTCTCCATGACCTCAGTTGGCTGGCCTATAATTTAACTAATTCTGACAATGTCTACCCAGAGATAGAGTCAGATTCCCCAGATTCAGGGCTCAGTCCCACAGATCTGCCCCTTCCCCCCTCAGGTGCCTATTGCAAGTTTAGGTTGTCACCTGTGCTTCTGACCAGTCGGCCATAAATCTGAAGTTCCCACCATCCCCTTCTCAAGTTTGGTCAATTTGCTAGAGCAGCTCATGGAACTTGAGAAAACCAGTTTATCATGAAAAGATACAATACATGATGGAAATGAACATCCAGATGGAAGAGATGGGTAGGGCCAGCTTTGTGGGACTAAGGGGCGTGGAGCTTCCACACCCTCTCAGCTGTGCCTCTCCTGCCCACGCCTCCACCTACTCACCAGCTTGGAAGTTCTCCCAAACAGTTGCCATTGGGATTTTATGGAGGCTTCCTCATAGACATAATCAATCATTTCTAAACCCTCTCGCCTCTCTGGGGAAAGGAGGAGGGGGTGAAACTCCCTCGCTTGGTCTCTCTGGTGACTAGCCCGTCCGGGAGCCACCCAGGGTCTCCTCGTGCTCTTGTCACTCAGGAAATCACAATGGTTTTAGGAGCTTTGTGTCAGGCACCAGGGATGGAGACCGATAGACAAATTTTCTGTTATCTCACAATCTCACACTAAAATATCTGAGATACACAGATGCTGAATTTTTATTAGGAGAACAGTTTTTAATTGTAATTTATTATGTATAGTATCCTATTTTATGTAGTACTTACTTCATACAGTGCAGCTGGTTATTAGACTATTTATGTGTTTGTGTCTGCTTTATTTTCAAAGGTCTAACTCATCTTATTACTATGGATTTACACCAGAAGGAAATTCAGGGCTTCTTCAACATTCCTGTGGATAATTTAAGAGCATCTCCTTTCTTATTACAATATATTCAAGAAGAGGTGAGCTAGCTCAAACTTTTTTACTTAACATTTGGTTTAAGGTTGAAAGATGTTTCCATGTCCTTGGCTGTTTAAACTTGATATATTCTGCTTCAAATACTACTTACTTTAGAAATGTAACTCACTGTATTTTAAAATTCCTAATCTTTCATTTCTTTTGCTAAGCTCTTAAGATTGCTTTTCTCTTCTTTGGACCTCAGGCCCTGGAAGTGGACTAGTTGTAATCATGACAACTCACTCTCATTACTGGTCCATGTGTGGTCCTGGCCCTCTTTTATGTACCCATCTGTCTATACTAACTTCCTGTCCACCCATCTGTGGTAGTCAGTGTCCATGATCCCACCACCCAGCAAGTAAACTAGAGTCATCATCATAACTTACAGTCACTCGTGTGGTCCTTGTCTGTTACCTCCCCCCGTCTCCTCCCACCCGGGGAACCATCGTCCTGAATCTTCATCTTTCTCCCAATTTCCTTCTTATATAGTTCTATCTCATTCGTGTGTGTGTGTGTGTGTGTGTGTGTGTATAACAGTATATGTTATTGAAAGATACAAACACAAAAATACATATTTTTAAACTTTATGAAAAAGAACAGACTGTGATCAGTTGGGAGTTTTTTCACTTGATGTTACTAGTAACATTCATCCACATTGTGTGTGTCACAGCTCATCCATTTGACCACTGGCAAACACTTCCTGTGCAGCTGTTACCACAGTCTGTTCCTAAGGTGTGTGCTGTTGTGAGAGTGCTCCTGTGAGCTTCACCGTACGTCTCTCCTGTGGTACTTAAGCAAAAGTGTCTGTGGGCTGTATACCTACGGGAGAATTGCTAGGTCGTATGGTGTGTGGATCTTTAATTTTTCCAAAGCAGTTATGCCAACTTACATTCCCACCAACAATGAATTAGATATCCTGTGGATCCATTTTTGCTGCAATACTTGTATTAGCAGAATTAGAAGGTTTTGATAGTTGAATGGCTATGATATGGTCTCTTGTCAGTTTGCTGGGTATATTTCTGATGACTTTAGAAGCTGAATATCCTTAAATGTATTTTTCTTTGAAAAACTGCTTTTGTCTTCAGTGGTTTTATCCTTAAATGTATTTTTCTTTGAAAAACTGCTTTTGTCTTCAGTGGTTTTGTTTGTTTCTTTGTGAGCTTTAGGCATTCTTTTTTAAATCTCAGTTCTTGCCATGTGTTAGGGTTTGTTTTACATATATCTCTCTGTTTCTATCTTGTCTTTAGTTTTCTGTAGGGAGTCTTGGTAGGCACACATACTAAACATTTTTTTCATTGAGGTGAAATTCACATAACATAAAAATTCACCATTTTAACACAAACTATTATGCACTTAGTACAGTCACAGTGTTGTGCTACTGCCACCTCTATCTAGTTCTAAAACTTATTAGTCTAAAACACCCCATACTCATTAAGTACTCACTCCCCATTCTTCCCTTCTTGCAGCCCCTGACAACCACTAATGTGCTTTCTGTCTCTGGGGATTTGCCTGTTCTGGATAGCTCATATAAATGGAATCATACAGTATGTGACCTTTTGTGTTTGGCATCTTTTACTTAACGTAATGTTTTTGAGGTTTACCAACATTATAGCATGTATCAGAACTTCACTGGTCTGTGTGTACCAGGACTTTTTAAGGAAATTGTGAAGAAAAGGGCTACAAATATATTTTTACTGTGCATGTCAAAATCCTATCCTATCTTACTGACTTTTAAAATAGGAACTTCTAGAGTTACCCTGTTTCTGATTGAATTGCACTCCACCCTGCAACCCCCAAGTATTCTTGCTGTCTTTCTATCAAGCCACTCTCATTATCACAGAAATGAGATACAGCAGGATGTGGAAAACCAGGGACGGGGAGAGGATTTGCAATGGAGTGTGGAGTATAGGGCAGTTAGGTTCTTTGTTGGTTCTACAAGTGGCCCGATGATGTTTTGTCTTAAAGGTTCAGAGAGCATTGGGAGTTTGGAAGTCAGACTTCCTTGGCAGGTGGTGTGTTTTCCCTCTCTACTTGATAATGAGTTATCTTTTTCTAAAGTGAAAATTTCTATTTACATTGGCGGTGTATGGAAATGCATGTATGTATGTTGTAATTCTGACAGTAGTGATAAAGGCCCAGATTCCTTGCACCACCACCCTGGTCCTGGGCCTCTCTGCAGAGGTAGACCTTGGTACCAGCGTGCTTTGTGTTCTGTATCCTCTTAGCTTTCTCTTTGTATCTCCCTTCTTGTCTATATACCAGTGATTTTCAACCTTTTTCATCTCGTGGCACACATAAACTAATTACTAAAGTTCTCTGGCACACCAGGAAATGTAATATTTTTTTGCTGATCTGACAAAAAAATAGGAATGATTTTGATTCATTCACATGGGATGGCTGCTGTTGTGTGGCTGTTGTCATTTTCTTATTTGACGATCCAAGGGAAAAGAGGTCCATGCCCCTGACTTAAGTCAGGTATTGCATGTTTTACAAATTCTTGTGGCACATCAGTTGAAAATCGCTGCTATATACATATAGTTGTAGATACTGATTTATGGGTCCTTTAAAAAAAACATTGACATACTGTTTACATTGTTCTCCAAGTTGTTCTTTCCCACACTGGCATCGGGAGGCCTTTCCATGCTAAGATATGCAGGTGTACCTCTTTCTTTATAATATCTACGTAGTATGTGTTCCTTAGTTCAGAACAGTGATATCCAGTAGAACCTTCTGTGGCATTGGAAATGCCTTATCTGCTGTTCAGTGTGGTGGCCACCAACCACCTGGCTAGTGACTGTTGAGCCCTTGAAATGTGCTTAGTGTGAGGGGAGAAGTGAATCTTTCATTTTATTTGGGCTTAATTAATTTAAATAGCTACATGTTGAGATGTTTAAAGCATAAGTTTAAATGAACCCATTTTTCCCACCATTTCCCTCTTGATGAACTTGTTTTAATTTTTTACTCTTTAAATTGAAATATTTTATTTTCAAAATTATTTTAAGTCATGCTGCTTTGGAATTTCTTGTATTAACATTTTTGAGTACTTATATGAGTGTTTTGGTGGGAATTGCTTGATTGAAAAATATGTGTATTTAAACATTTTTAAATAGATAGTGCAAAATTTTCAGTTTTCTGAAAACCTAATATTTAATAGATACTGTAAAAATTGCAGTTATCTAAAGGGGCTGTATTAATTTACACTCCTAGTAACAGTGCTTATGATGGTGCCTGTTGCCCGTGCCTTGATTTTGCTAATTTAGAAATAAAACAGCACTACATTTTTGAATTTTTTACTCCCCTGATTTCTAGTGTGATTATCATGAGGGCTTTTTTGGGGGGGGTACAGAATTTTCCCCATCTAAAATAGGGTTTTGTATTCTTGCTGTGGTTTTGGAATTTCAGCAGGATGTGTCTGGGGTGGGCCTTTTTTCCATTCATCTCTCTAGATACTCAGTGGGTCCCTTTCATTACAGGGAATTCTTTTCCCTGTAATTTGGTATTTTATCCTTCTATTTTTTTCCCCTTTGGGAACTGTTACATGCAACTTTTGGATGTAGTCTATACTGTTTAACTTTTTTTTTTTTTTTAAGTTTTGTGGCCTCATATCCCTCGTTGTGGGAAAATTCCTTGGCTTCCTTTCCCAGGTTGGTTCTTCAGCTGTGTCTGCAGCCAGCCAGCTGTTGAGTTTCTTACTTGCACCATAATCACTTCCACTTCCTGGATTTCTTGTTTAGTTCTTTTTCATAGAAACTTGTTCTTTGTTTACACATGTTTTTCTGCTTTAACTTTTTTTTATTGTTGTTGAGTTACAGTTGTCCCCACTTTCCCCCCTGTTGCTCTACCCTGCCCCATCCAACCCCTGCTTCCAAACACACTCTCCTCCCTCCCCATTGTCCTTGTCCAAGGGTCCTTTGTGCATGTTCCGCTTCTCCCCCCCCCCCATTATCCCCCTCCCCTGCCCCTCTGGTCCCTGTCAGTTTGTTCTTTATTTCCATGTTTCTGGTTCTTTTTTGCTCATTTGTTTGTTTCTAAGTACCCATCAGTAAATGAGAGAATAAAAAAAAAAAAAAAAAACCCTCTGGTACATTTACACAGCGGGATACTACGCAGAAAAGAGAAAGAAGGAACTTCTGCTTTAACTTCTGAGGAGAACATAGACCTATTTTTATTAAAGAGTCCTTTCTTAACTGTTTCCTCAGTTATTTCTTCTCTTAGCCAGGTTTGTTGCTGTTTGATGACATTTGATAAGGCAGGAAAATACATTGAAAAACAGTTTAGAAAGATTTCTAGTGAAAATAAGGAAATTGTCTAAATGTAAATATTTTTTGCTACCTTACCCACTGACAGTGTAGGATAAGTTAGGCCTTCGTATAAGAACCTCTGATCTATGTGGTTAATCAGTTTTTTGTTGGTTTACTAAGTATTTACAGTTTAGTGCTTACCATATGCTAGGCATTGTCCATGGTGCTAGCTATTATTTTAAGTGCTTGTAATCGTGAGAAAAAAGCAGTTGGAGATATATTTGAATGAAATTATGTAATTTAATGATGTGATTAAATGTTAAGAACATGAAGTATTGAAAGTATTACCAAGATGAAGTCGGAAACATACTCAGCTTAAAAATAATTCTGTCTTCTAAACTCTCGGTTGACTATGGATGTATCTTCAATTAGAATTATCACTAGCATAGATCACGCCAAGTGTTCAACTTCATTGACTCCAGAGCAGACTGATACTTTAGTTATTTTCTTAAGGGCTCTTAATATCTTTATAAAACAGCACTGGACTGATTGACTTTGAACAAATTGGTTTCTTCATTATAAGACCGAGATACAGTAAATAGTGGATGTATTAATTTGGAATTTGACAATTACCTTGGGTTCAGATTGCATGGATATCATCCTTACACTGTGAAATGACAACTTCCTGATGACATAAAAATGTTTTCATACCGCATTACCAATATCTGTTGGCATGTAGAAATGAGCTAATCACCAATTAGCCCAGGTGTTTTCCTGAAAGAGGTCTGTGAGGCTCATACCTTGATAATATTTTTTTCTAGGTAGGCATTTCTTCGTTTTCCAAAGGAGAAATTTACTCTGAACTTTTTTCTTTTTGAAAAACTTTCATCAAACAACCAGGTGACAGTTTTGAGTCAGTTGCACTGTTCTATTTACTGATCTTTGGGTGTTGGTGTGAATGGCTTTGTGGAGTCATGGCAGTAACTCCTGACCTCTCGTCTGTCATAGATCCCGGATTACAGGAATGCAGTCATCGTGGCTAAGTCTCCGGCCTCAGCAAAGAGGTAGGTGGGTGCTCACAACTGAGTGCTCCTGGGTCTGCATCCAGGGTTCAACCTCAGTGGTGCCCACTGGTGTCCCTTATTTTTATTTTGTGGACTGATAGTTTAAAAGATTGTTTACTGACTCCATTTGTTAAGTGGTGATTGATTTTCTTCTTTTGTTACAACCCCAATCTGTAACCACCAGTCATGTTTCTTGACTAAAGCCATCTAGGTCTGGGCGTTTCTGACTGAACGCTTCCCTCACTCCCAGATTGGCTGCTGCTGGTTGTCAATCTTTAAGTCTGGCATTTATAACACTAGCAAATACACTTTGTAGTTGTGTACTGCCTTGAACTCAGTAATTTATTAACAGGATTGTATCCAGCCCAGTGACCACATATTGGTATGTGTTAAAAGGTGACATTTTACAAAACTAAAACACCCTGAGGCATTCAAATGGGGCAGTGCTGAGAGAGTCACCTGTAACCAGGAGTAACTGTTGAGTTGTCACTCTATTACCTGCTGTGTTTGGGCTGAGAGGGTTTTGTATACTAGTGTTTCCGGAGAGGCCACTCCAGTGCAGAGGGAAAGAACAAAATCGAATGTAGGAAGAAAGAAGTCTTTTTCCTAAAAAAGCTGTAAGATTATTTTCCACAATTGGATACGTTTGCTCACTGGGTCATTGCTGAGCCCTGTGCAGTGGAAGAGAAAGGGGCATCTCCAGCCCAGACCCATGGATTGGTAGTATTGACACAGGGCGGGGCAGGCTTGACACAGCAAGCGTGGTGTGGAAGGGTGACAGATAAGCAGTTCTCCCTGATAACTTAAGAATGGCATTTGGTACATCAATTAGGTTGGCCTTAATGATAGCCATGAAGGTGCCCTATTCTTAGAGCTGTCCTCCTAATGCAGCCAGGGCTGTGCCCACATGTGCTGCTTTCAAGAAGCTCCATCAGTCTCCCGCTGCCCATTTGATTAAGTCACAGTAAACTGACTCATTTTGGAAGATAAACATTTCAAACAACTTTTTCAAACAGAAAGGCTGAATTAATTTTAATTTAGTAATTTATTTTTCTCTGATGTACAGGCTTTTAAAAAATTAAGGTAAAAATCACAACATACAGTTAACCATTTTAATGTATACGGTTCACTGGTATTTAGTGCATTCACAATGTTGTGCAACCACCACCTCACTCCAGAACACCCTGTGCTCCCTACATAATCATTCTCCGTTCCCTTCTCCCCTCAGTGCCTGGCAACTAGTAGTCTGCTTTCTCTTTCTGGACTTGCTTATTCTGGATATTTCATATAAATGGAATCATACCATACATGGCCTTTTGTGTCAGGTTTCTTTCATTTAGCATAATGTTTTCAAGGGCCATCTATGTTGTAGCTTGTGTTAGCATTCCATTTCTTTTTATAGCTGAATGATAATTACACTGTATGGATATACTATACTTTATCTGTTCATCAATTGATGGACATTTGGGTTGTTTCCACCTTTTGGTTATTTTGAATAATGCTGCTATGAACATTTGTTTATAAGTTTTGACATTGACAAATGTTGTTATTTCTTGTCGATGTATACCTAGGATTGAAATTCTATGTTTACATTTTTGAGGCACCACCAAACTGTTTTCCAGAGCAGCTGTTTTCCATTTTATGCTCTGACCAGCAATCTACAAGGGTTCTAATTTTTCTACATCGTTATTAACATTGTTTTCTGGTTTTCGAATGTAGCCATCCTAACAGGTGTGAAGTAGTATCTCATCGTGGTTTTGATTTGGATTTCCCTAATGACTAATGATGTTGAACATTTTTTCATGTGCTTGTGGCTACTAGTATGTCTTTGGAGAAATGTCTACTCAAGTCCTTTGCTCATTTTCTGATGGAGTTGTCTTTTTGTTGTTGAGTTGTAGGACTTATTTATATATTCTGGGTACTAGACCCTTATCAGATACATGCTTTGCAAATATTTTACCCCATTCGGTAGGCTGTTGTCTTTTCCCTTTCTTCATACTGTCCTTTGACGTACAAAATTCTTAGTTTTTATGAAGTCCAATATAGCTTGTTGGTTGTTGCTTGTGCTTTGGCATCATATCTAAGGTGCATTGCCCCTATGTTTTCTCTTAATAGTTTAAGTTTTAGCTCTTATATTTAGATTGTAGAGCTGTTTTGAGTTAATTTTTTATACGGAGTGAGGTAGGGGTTCAGCTTCTTTCTTTTCCATGTGATTATTCAGTTTAGTCATCCAGCACCACTTGTTGAAAAGACTATTCTTTCCCCTTTGAGTGGCTTTGGCACCATGTTAAAAATCAATTGGCCATAGATGTTTACATTTATTTCTGGACCCTTGGTTCTATTCCATTGTCTGTATGCCAGTACCACCTTGTTTTCATTACCGTAGCTTGGTAGTAACAGTTAGATCAAAACAATCAGAAGTGGGTGGCAGTGGGAGTATAGACTTTTTACATGTCCTCCATGAACACCAAGAGGGGAGTGGCCTTGCTGCCACTGGTTGGTGAAAGCTGTGACTCCACTGGGCCTCCTTGGACACCACCCATGGGGGTGGGGGGAAGGCACCTCTTCACTGCCGAGGGGTGGAAGTCCAGGTTTCACGCTCCACTGACCCTGGCAGGTAGGGCTCATCATTGCTGAGTAGGGATGAAGTCCTAGATCCCTATTTGGTTTTCTCTTAAGTTATGCATTGGGGGTTTTGGGGTGCATCATAGCTTGGCAGGGGAGGAAGTGTAGATCCTCTACTTGGTCTTTACTCATGTAGCGGTGGGATGCAGTTGCAGTTTTTTCCATGATGTTTGTCTGGAGTAAGACTGTTAGAGTTGTCAAGTTTTCTCATGTGCAAGGCTGTTCCTTTCTTGGTCCTTTGGACAGAGAGAGTAGGCTCTTTGGGGCTTTGCCCACTGGCATGTCTGGGTTGCCTGTTTCTCCAGCCTGCAAGTCTGGGATAATTCCTAAAGAAAGCCCAGAGGGTGCACCTCTGAGTCATTTCTCCAGTCCTGGGACCCCTAGCCAGTCTGCTTTCTCCTTTCCACCATTAGTGTTTTCTTCTGTGTGTTTCATATATGTGAGAAGGACCCCTGAAAAACGGGAGGGCCCCTTGTAATATAGGCTTCCTCCACTAGGTGAGTGTTCTAGGAACCCATCTATATCAGTGTAGCAGCTGGCGTTGTTGTGAGAGGCTGCATTTGGCTTCAGTGAATTGTTTTTAATTTTAAGACTGAATATTCAGTGTGTTTGCCCATTTCATGATGGATGATTTGTGAGTGCACCTCCCCAACACCACACTGAGTGTTCAGCAGTTTTTGACCAAAATGGCATGACCCCTGTGCCCCACCTTCCCTATTATATGATCTCGTTTTTGCTTCCCTGGATGAAAAAATTTCTCAAAGGGAAATGTTTTTGCTGATGTGGAAGAGGTGAAACAAAAAATGACAGAAGCATCAAAGGGCATCCAAATCGACGAGTTCAAAAACTGTTTTGAGCAGTGGAAAAAAAGTCTCAATAGGTGTATTGCATCAAATGCAGAGTACTTTGAAGGTGACTGAAATTTAAACATGTAAGAATAAATACACAATTTTTATTAATATATTACATTTTGGGGGGTCCCCCCTTGTATAGTATCCGGGGTTTTAGTTGTACTTTGTGGGAGGAGTACTCCATCTCAGTAGAAGCAAAGGTGGCAGCAGTATATTTTGATAATTTTTGTTTTCCCCACTAAATACCATGATGAATTTTCTTTTGACTTGCCCATCTTGGTAGGCTTTTGGTAATTTCTGTAATTCTCCTTTTACATTTAACATCATGTGTGATGAGGTGGATGGATGAATGGTAGAGTTTTTTCATTGTAGTAGCCTTTTGTTGAGCTTATTTGGCATTAGTATGACAGTGGTGTTTGTCATTTATCTAATCATACGTTTATTGAGAAACTTCTGTGCTAAGCCACATGCAGGCCTTGGAAGATGCCCTCAGGGAGTTTGTGTTGTGTGTCCAGTGTTACTATTGTGGATCAAATGTTTGTACCCCCACCCAAAGTTCATATGTTGAAATTCTAATCTTACCCACTGTGATAGTGTTAGGAGGTGAGGCCTTTGGGAGGTCATTAGGTCATGAAGGTGGAGCCGTTGGGGATGGGACTGGTGTACTCATAAGAACAGAGAGAGCTTGCTGCTCTGGCTCTCTGCTGTCTACCTTCTGAGGATAAGAAGATGGCCACCTGCAAACCAGGTTTTCTGATGGTTTGGTCTTGGACTTTTGGCCTGCAGAACTGAGAAATAAATTTCTGTTGTTTAAGCCACCCAGTCTGTGGTGTTCTCTTGTAGTAGGTGGAACTGAGACATCGATACTATCTCATTTGACCTTCTGTACCTAGGAGGTCAGCATTTCTCTCTCACAAAGATGAGGAAGCACACCTAGGGAGACGAAGAAACTTATCCAAGGTGATTCAGCTACCTGCTCTTCACTGGACGGTAGTGACACAACTAATTACTTCTTAGAATGTTTTCCATGCCAGTGCTTATGGGATTTGGGTCTTGGCCAAATATGATTGAAGTTGATTTGTCCATTTAACCTGGTCTTCACTTAATACATATATGAGTTAGTTCCACTGCATGCCCGGTGCTGTGCCAAGTTTGGTAGACAAAATTTCGACAACAGTTTTCTTTTTTTTTTTAAAAAATTTTTTTTAATTTAAATATATTTATTGATTATGCTATTACAGTTGTCCCATTCCCCCCCCACTCCACTCCACCCTGCCCACCCCCCTTCCTCCCACATTCCCCCCCCATAGTTCATGTCCATGGGTCATACTTATAAGTTCTTTGGCTTCTAAATTTCCTACACTCTTTTTACCCTCCCCCTGTCTATTTTCCACCTATCATCTATGCTACTTATTCTCTGTACCTTTCCCCCCCCTCCCCCTCCCACTCCCTTAATGACAACCCTCATGTTCTAGTTGTTTGCCTAGTTTGCTCTCATTTTTGTTTTATGTGTGGCCGTTAATAACTGTGAGTTTGCTGTCATTTTTACTGTTCCTATTTTTGATCTTCTTTTTCTTAGGTAACTCCCTTTAACATTTCATATAACAAGGGCTTGGTGATGATGAGCTTCTTTAACTTGACCTTATCTGAGAAGCACTTTATCTTCCCTTCCATTCTAAATGATAGCTTTGCTGGATACAGTAATCTTGGATGTAGGTCCTTGCGTTTAATCTTGGGTAATGTAATTATGATGTGCCTTGTTGTGTTCCTCCTTGGGTCCAGCTTCTTTGGGACTCTCTGAGCTTCCTGGACTTCCCGGAAGTCTATTTCCTTTGCCAGATCGGGGAAGTTCTCCATTATTTGTTCAAATAAGTTTTCAATTTTTTGTTCTTCCTCTTCTCCTTCTGGCACCCCTGTAATTCGGATGTTGGAACGTTTCAAGGTGTCCTGGAGGTTCCTAAGCCTCTCCTCATTTTTCCAAGTTCTTGTTTCTTCCTTCTTTTCTGGTTGGATGTTTGTTTCTTCCTTCTGGTCCATACCATTGATTTGAGTCCCAGTTTCCTTCTCATCACTATTGGTTCCCTGTACATTTTCCTTTGTTTCTCTTAGCATAGGCTTCATTTTTTCATCTGTTTTTCGAACAGATTCAACCAAGTCTGTGAGCATATTGATAACCAGTGCTTTGAACTGTGCATCTGATAGGCTGGCTATCTCTTCGTCGCTTAGTTGTATTTTTTCTGGAGCTTTGAAGTGTTCTGTCATTTGGGCCTTTTTTTTTTGTTTGTTTGTCTTGGCGCGTCTGTTACTTTAAGGGGCGGAGCCTTAGGTGTTCACCGGGGCGGGATAATGCTGGTTGCTGCGCTGTAACGCTGTACGTGGGGGAGGGGCCGAGTGGGAGCAATGGCGCCCGCCTCACTCTCCTCCGGATTTCAATCTTTCACTCCGATACCCACAATCAAACTGGGCCACTCTGGTGCTGGTTCCCGAGTAAGTGGGCCTGTGCACACTCTAGGCCCCTGTGGGTCTCTCCAACAACCTCTTCTGTGAGGCTGGGAGTCTCTCCTGCTGCCGCCCCAACCCCCAGGGGCGCTTTCAATCAGAGGTTTGAGGCTTTATTTCCCCGAGCTGGAGCCCTGGGTTGCACGGTCTGGGTCTGCTTCGCTGCCCGCCGTTCGTCAGGTTTATCTGTGGGCGAATGTGGTTCCGCAGGGTGCTACCCGTCACTCTGCCTGTCCCACTCTCCGCCACTCTGAGTCAGGCCCTCTGGGTTTATCTGTGCAAATGTGGGGCCGCAGGGTCTGCTAGTGCTCGGACTGCCTGCGCCATTTGTCCCACACTCCGCCAGTCTCAGTCCTGCCACAGCCATGCGAGTCCTCTCCACCCCGGTGCCCGTCTCCGCCCCTCCTACCAGTCTGGATGAATGTTTATTTTCTATTTCCTTGGTGTCGGTCCCCCTTGCTGTTCGATTCTCTGTCAGTTCTGGTTGTGCGAGGAGGCGCAGTGTGTCTACCTACGCTGCCATCTTGGTTCCCCCACCTCGACAACAGTTTTCTAAGGTGGTGAGCGGTAGAGTCATTTCTCCTGTCCTCTGGAGCTTGCTGACTGCCCCCTAGGCTGTTTGGCCTGTAGATCATTAGGTAGATTGGAGTGAAGGATCCAATCTTTTTTTTCCCCCACCTTCTGTAATTTTGTCCGTGTAACTTACACTGCATTAAAGAAGTATTGTAAGATGGAGATAGTTGCTATAGAAGGCTAATTTTTATACAGATGAGGTTATAAAATAAAATAATTACAGCTTGGGGCTTGTTCTCCGCATTAAAAGTGTTGTGAGAGTTCTGTGGTCAGTTGCCTCTGACATGGTGAAGTTGACTTCATGGCTCTCTGTTTCCCATAGCTATGGAGTAGTGATTTTCTTTTACTCTAATGTCCTGATTTGCACATTCATCCAGAGTAAGAGTTTGAAATAGCACTATCTGGCTTAGAGACATAACATTTTTTGAAACAATATTTTATTGCTTATGCTATTACAGTTGTCCCAATTTTCCCCCTTTTCCCCCCTCCACCCAGTATCCCCCATTTCCTCCAGCAATCCCCACACCATTGTTCATGTCCATAGGTTGTGCATATAAGTTCTTTGGCTTCTGCATTTCCTATACTATTCTTAATATCCCTGTCTATTTTGTACCTATCAATTTGTGCTTCTTAATCCCTGCACTTTTCTGCCTATTCTCCCCCTTCCCCCTCCAATCTGGCAGTCATCCAAATAATCTCCATACCTGTGATTCTGTTTCTGATCTGCTTGTTAGCTTTGTTTTTTTAGATCCAGTTGATAGTTGTGAATTTATTGCCATTTTAATGTTCCTAATTTTGATCATCTTCTTTTTCTTAAATAAGTCCCTTTAACATTTCATATAATAAGGGCTTGGTGATGATGAACTCCTGTAGCTTTACCTTGTCTGGGAAGCACTTTGTTTGCTTTCCATTCTTAATGATAGCTTTACTGGGTAGAGTAATCTAGGTTGTAGGTCCTTGCCTTTCATCACTTTGAATACTTCTTGCCAGTCCCTTCTAGCCTATAAAGTTTCTTTTGAGAACAGCTGATAGTCTTATGGGAACTCCTTTCTAGGTAACTGTCTCCTTTTCTCTTGTGGCTTTTAAAATTTTCTCTTTATTTTTAACCTTTAGCATTTTAATTATGTGTCTCGGTGTAACCTTCTTTGGGTCCAACTTCTTTGGGACTCTCTGAGCTTTCTGGACTTGTAAGTCTATTTTCTTTGCCAGATTTGGGTTTTCTTTCATTATTTTTTCAACCAAGTTTTCAATTTCTTGCTCTTCCTCTTCTTCTGACACCTCTATGATTCGAATGCTGGTACGTTTGAAGTTGTCCCAGAGGCTCCTTACTCTATCCTTGTTTTTTTTTATTCTATTTTCTTTTTTAAAGATTTTGTTTATTTGTTTATTTATTTATTTTAGAGAGAAGGGAAGGAAGGGAAAAAGGGAGGGAGAGAACCATTGGTGTGCAAGAGATACATTGATTGGCTGCTTCTCACACACCACCAAATGGGAACCTGGCCCACAACCCAGGCATTCTGCCCTGACTGGAAAATGAACTGGCGACCTCTTGGTTCACAGGCTGGCACTCAGTCTACTGAGCCACACCACCCGGGCAGATTATTTTTTTCTTGCTGTTCTGATTGAATTTTTCTTCTTCCTTGTGTTCCAAATCTTTGATTTGATTCTTGGCTTCATCTCCTTTACTGTTGGTTCCCTGTAAATTTTTCTTTGTTTCACTTAGTGTAACTGTTTTTTCTGCCTTGGTCTTATTTATGCTGTTGAAGTACCCAATGAGTTCCTTGAGCATCTATTAACCAGTGTTTTGAACTCTGCATCTAATAGGTTGCTTATCTTCTTTTTGTTTAGTTCTTTTTCTGGAGTTTTGTTCTGTTCTTTCATTTGGGCCATATTTCTTTGTCTCTTCATTTTGGCAGCCTCTGTGTGTTTGTTTCTGTGTATTAGGTAGAGCTGTTTCAATTCCCTGTCTTGGTAGCGTGGCCTAATGTAGAAAAGCGCATCATAAGTTGGATGGGGCAGAGCCTTAGGTAATTGCATGGGCAGGGCAACCCCTGTTAACCAGGTTGATGGAGTCTCAGACATGGTGCTGCCGCTCTGTGTTCGGGAGGGCTCAGAAAAAGGACAGTGGCAGCTTTCTGGCCTCTGGAGTTTTGTTTGGGAGGAAGCTGTCCCCCAGCACTAGCCATGATGCTAGATACTTCATTTTCTCCCTTATGCCACTGGTACCCTTCAAGCTGCTGCCCTGGTGCTAGACCACGGAGGGAGTGAGTCTGTGTAAGTCCTAAGTCCCTTGCAGACCCTTTAAGAGTAGACACTGAGAATCCCACAGTTTCTTCTACCACCCCAAACCGCACTGATTTTTATAGCCAGAAGTTCTGGCAACTTCCTGGCACTGGCACCCTGGGCTGGGTGGTGTGGTCTGGGGTTCGGATCTCTTGCTTGTGAGATTTCTCTCCTGATTTTTACCCACCACACGTGGGTGTGGGACCGCCTGTTTCTCATCTCTGCCCCTCCTACCTGTCCAAATGAATGTGACTTCTTTAATTCCTTGGTTGTCAAACTTATGTACAGCTCCATTTTTTGATGATTTTGGGTTATAGTTGTTTTGTAGTTCAGTTTTAATTTTTGCTGCGATTGTGCAAGGAGGTGAGTCATGTTTACCTACACCTCCATCTTGACTGGAAGTGACATGCTATTTTTTTTATCTGATTGCTTCCAGCTTCTTCCTCTAAGTACTTTAATTTTTTTTTCCCTTACCTGAGGACATTTTTTCATTGCTTTTTTTTTAGAGAGGAAGGGAGAAAGGGTAGGTACTATTGATGTGAGAGAGAAACATCAAATGGTTGCCTCCTGTATGTGCCTGGATCAGGGATGAAACCCACAACCTGGGTATGTTCTCCAACCATGAATCACACCCACAACCCTTTGGTTATGGCACGATGCTCCATCCAGCTGAGCCACACCAAGTTTTTCATTTAGCATTTAGTTTTTCATTTTTCATTTAGTTTTTCATTTTCTAACCTTAGAAAACTGTTGTAGTTCATTTAAAAGACACTCTAGAGCAGCAGGAAGATAGTTAAAACTAGGAGTCTGTAGACATGAGCTGGGGCTTAGCCGGTGTTTGTGATAGCCATGAGAACCATAGTCAGGCAGTATCTACAAGCCTCAGTTTTCCTTATCAGTGAAATGAAGATAGCTTCTGTACTGCTTGTCTTACCTTACAGTTGTAATAAGCATCAGGGAACATATGAAAGGATTTTACAAGTTAAAATACCACTGTGCAGCCCTGACTGGAGTGGCTCAGTGAGTAGGGCATCATCCATAGACTAAAGGTCACCAGTTCAATTCCCAGTCAGGGCACATGCCTGGGTTGTGGGCCAGGTCCCCAGTTGGGGGACGTGCAAGAGGCAACCAATTGATCTCTCTCCCTCTCTTTCTCCCTCCCTTCCTCTGTCTCTAAAAAATAAATAAATAAAATCTTAAATAAATAAATAATAAAACACCACTGTGTAGAACAGAGGTTGTTGGTGCCCTTAGAATTCTAAAGTTATTGATGAATACGTGGAGTCTGTGGTTTTAGAGTTCTTTGACAGTAAGCAGTTATTTTGAGGAAAAGGGTCTTCTAAGAATATAATGTTGCTTTAATAAGAAAAAAGTACTTCCTTTAGCGAGTTGTTTGGAATTCTTTTCTTAAAATAACTGAGTGAGTAGGAAAAAGTCTGAAATCCTGTGTTGTGTTCTAACCCATGATGTAAATTAACCCTCATCATTGTACCACCAGTATAGCAGGATTGAGTTGCTTTGGAATTCCTCTGTGACTGTTAGTGTATCATACAGTGTGGCCTAAAGGAATCATGCTGACTCTTTTTTGGAATCAGGTGGGAATTCAAGTCACATGACTAAGTTATATAAAGTATCCAAAAACTAACATCAGTGTGCACATAATGATTTTATTTATCGTGAAAGTACAGTTGGTCATTGAACAACACAGGCTTTAGGGACACTGGCCATCTGCACAATTGAAAATCTGCATATAGCTTTTGATTCCCTCCCAGAACTTAACTGCTAGTAGCCTACTGTTGACTGGAAGGCTTACTGATAATGTAAAAAATCGATTAACATATTTTGTATGTTATGTATATTATATACTATATTCTTGCAATAAAATAAACTAGAGAAATAGAATATAATAGAAAATAGAAAAATAAAATAGAAAGAAGAATATCATTAAGAATATCATCAGGAAGAAAAAATACAATGTCCATTGAAAAGAATCCATTTAGAGGTGGATCCACATTTAAAACCTGAGTTGTTCAAGAGTCAGCGGTATTGCCTTTAGTAGAGGTTAAGTGGTATTGAAACAGCATTATTCTAAGAATTAGCAGACCTCTATGGATCCCAGATGGAAAAGACTTCTTTAGAGGATGACTAAGGTTAATTCTTTTGACAATAATCTTGTTTATAAAGCCAATCTTGAATATGAAGGATGAACTAATCTCTGTGGTGCCAGTCTCCATGAGATTAGGGTGGAGCAGAACCTAGTAGAGACTCTACCTTGTATTTGTCTGACCACTTTTTTTGTCTGAGAATTTCCTTAAAAATCACTTTGAATTTTTTTGCCCTGACCATTGTGGCTCAGTTGGTTGGGCACTGTCCCCCAAAGTGAAAGGTTGCTGGTTCAGTTCCTGGTCAGGGCACATGCCTGGGTTGCAGGTTCCGTCTCTGGTTGAGGCGTGTACCAGAGGTAACCTATTGATGTTTCTCTCTCACATCATCATTTCTCTCCCTCTCTTTCTCTCTCCCTTCGCCTCTCTAAAAATAAATACATAAAATTTTAAAAAATTACTTTGAATTTTTTAGAAGGATGAATTTAAAGTTATGCAAAAACTACATCTTATATAACCACATGATTATCTCAGTAGACTCAAAAGGCATTTCACAAAATTCAGTTTCTGTTTCTGGTAAAAAAGAAAAACAACCAACTTTATGCAAACTAAGAATGGAAGGGCATATGATAAAGGACATCTGAAAAACCCACAGCTAACCTCACACTCAGTGTGAGAGAGTGAAAGCTTTCCCCCAGGATCAGGAACAAGATAGGATGCCTGCTCTCCCTACTTCTATTCAGCACTGTACTGGAGATTCTGGATAGTGCTGCCATTTAAAAACCAAAAAGAAGAATGAAAGAAAGAAATCTAGTATGGAGAGGAAGGAGTAAAACAGTCCTAATTTATAGGCGGTATGATTATTTATGTAGAAAAACATGATGAAATCTACAAAAATGCTATTAGGACTAATCAGTTTAGCAAGTTTGCAGATTATAAGATAAACAAAAATATGCTAGCAATGAACAGTTGAAAATTGAATTGAAAAATAAAACCAAATAGCATCAAATTAAGTGAAACATTTAGGAATAAATGTAAGGTGTTCAAGATTTGCACACTGAAAAATGCAAAACATTACTCAGAGAAATTAAAGACCTAAATGAGTGGAAAAAAATACTATGTTTATGGGTCAAAAGACTCAATATTAAGATATCATTTGTCCCCAAAGTGGTCTATAAAATTGAGACCTCCCAATCAAAATTTCAGCTTTTTTTGTAGTAATTGACAGGCTGATTCTAAAATTATATGGAAATGCAAGTAACCTAGAAAGGCAAAACAACTAAAAAAAGAACAGAGTTGGAGGTCTAACACTACCTTAATTTAGGACTTCTTTTTTTAAAAAAAATATATATATTTATTGATTATGCTATTACAGTTGTCCCATTTTCCCCCTTTCACTCCACTCCATCCTGCACACACCCTCCCTCCCACATTCCCCCCCTATAGTTCATGTCCATGGGTCATACATATAAGTTCTTTGGCTTCTACATTTCCTATACTATTCTTACCCTCCCCCTGTCTATTTTCTACCTACTATTTATGCTACTTATTCTCCGTACCTTTCCCCCCTCTCTCCCCCTCCCACTCCCCTGTTGATAACCCTCCATGTGATCTCCATTTCTGTGGTTCTGTTCCTGTTCTAGTTGTTGGCTTAGTTTGCTTTTGTTTTTGTTTTAGATGTGGTTGCTAATAACTTTGAGTTTGCTGTCCTTTTTACTGTTCATATTTTTTATCTTCTTTTTCTGGGATAAATCCCTTTAACATTTCATATAATAATGGCTTGGTGATGATGAACTCCTTTAACTTGACCTTATCTGAGAAGCACTTTATCTGCCCTTCCATTCTAAATGATAGCTTTGCTGGATACAGTAATCTTGGATGTAGGGCCTTGCCTTTCATGACTTGGAATACTTCTTGCCAGTCCCTTCTTGCCTGTAAGGTCTCTTTGGAGAAATCAGCTGACAGTCTTATGGGAACTCCTTTGTAGGTAACTGTGTCCTTTTCTCTTGCTGCTTCTAAGATTCTCTCCTTTTGTTTCATCTTGGGAAATCTAGTTATGATGTGCCTTGGTGTGTTCCTCCTTGGGTCCAGCTTCTTTGGGACTCTCTGAGCTTCCTGGACTTCCTGGAAGTCTATTTCCTTTGCCAGATTAGGGAAGTTCGCCTTCATTATTTGTTCAAATAAGTTTTCAATTTTTTGTTCTTCCTCTTCTCCTTCTGGTACCTCTATGATTCGGATGTTGGAATGTTTCAAGATGTCCTGGAGGTTCCTAAGCCTCTCCTCATTTTTTTGAATTCTTGTTTCTCATTCCTTTCTGGTTGGATGTTTCTTTCTTCCTCCTGTTCCACACCGTTGATTTGAGTCCCAGTTTCTTTCCCATCACTATTGGTTCCCTGTACATTTTCCTTTGTTTCTATTAGCATAGCCTTCATTTTTTCATCAAATTTGCAACCAAATTCAACCAATTCTGTGAGCTTCCTGATTATCAGTGTTTTAAACTGTGCATCTGATAGGTTGGCTATCTCTTCCTCGCTTAGTTGTATTTTTTCTGGAGCTTTGATCTGTTCTTTCATTTGGGCCATTTCTTTTTGTCTTGGCATGCCTGTTAAGTAAAGGGGCAGAGCCTTAGGTGTTCACCAGGGTGGGGTACTAGTCACTGCACTGTGACTCTGTATGTGG
This sequence comes from Desmodus rotundus, assembly GCF_022682495.2. NCBI lineage: Eukaryota > Metazoa > Chordata > Mammalia > Chiroptera > Phyllostomidae > Desmodus > Desmodus rotundus. Next base: position 62,655,445 of record NC_071395.1, read on the forward strand.
GGGAGGGGCCGAGAGGGAGCAGTGGCGCCTGCTCCACTCTCTGCCGGACTTTAGTCACTCCCTTCGTTACCCACAATCAAATTGGGCCCTTTTGGTGCTGCTTCCCTGGGTTGGTGGGCTTGTGCATGCTCTAGGCCCCTGTGGGTCTCTTCCAACGAACTCTCCTGTGAGGCTGGGAGTTTCTCTTGCTGCCCCCTCAACTCCCACGGGTGTTTTCAATCGGAGGTTTGAGGCTTTATTTCTCTGCACTGGAACTCTGGGTTGTGTGGTCTGCTTCGCTCCCCCGCTGATCCTCCCAGTTTATCTATGCATGAATGTGGGGTTGTGGGGTCTGCTAGCTGCAGCCTTGCCTGCCCCATTCCACAATCCGCCACCTTGCTGGGTCCGCCAGCCGCAGCCTTTCCTCGAGTCCTCTCTACCAGGATGCCTGTCTCTGCCCCTCCTACTGGTCTGGATGAATGTTTCTTCTTTATCTCCTTGGTTGTCGGACTTCCATACAGTTTGATTTTCTGTCAGTTCTGGTTGTTTTTTGTTTTTAAATTGTTGTTGTCCTTCTTTTGGTTGTGTGAGGAGGCACAGTGTGTCTACCTACGCCTCTATCTTGGCCGGAAGCTCTCAGGACTTCTTAATAAAGCTAAAAAAAAATCATGGGTATGTGGTATTGGGATAATAAATAGAAAAATAGACCAGTGGAAAAGAACAGAGAGTCCAAAAACAGACCCATATGTATCTATAATACTGACTTTTAACAGAGGTGCAAAGGCAATTCAATGGAGAAAGAATAGTCTTTTGAACAAATGATTTAGAATAATTGGTACAAAATAAAATAAATCTTGAGCAATATCTCACCTCACATATAAAAATCAACTAAAAATGAATTGCATACCTAAATGTAAAACCTAAAGCTATAAAAGATCTAGAGGGAAACAGATTTATGAAAATAAAATATGACACCAAAAACACAGTTCACAAGAAGTAATTGTTAAGTTAGGTGTTGTTGAAATTAAGGATTGCTCTTCAGAAGACAGAGAGAGAATGACAGGAGAAGGCCCAGACTGGAAGAAAATATTTGTAAAGCATACATCTGATAAAGGACTAATATTCAAAATACATAAAGACTTCTTAAAACTTAATGAGAACTGATGATCCAATTAAGAAATTGGCAAAAGATAAACAGGCCATTTACTAAAGAACATGTATGGATGGCAAATAAGCACATGAGCAGATACTCAACACCATTTGTCTTGAGGAAAATTCAAATTGAAACCACAGTAAAGTGCCACTGCACACCATTGGAATGGGTAATATTAATAAAATGACCACACCAAGTGCTGGTGAGAATGTGGAGGAATGGGAACTCTCATGGGAATGAGAGATGGTATAACCACTTTGGAAAACAGTTTGGTTGTTTTTTTAAAGAGTTAACCATGTGCCTACAACATAATCCAGCCATTCTACTCTTAGGTATTTACCCAAGAGTAAAGAAAGCATGAGTCCTTACAGAGATTTGTATTTGAATGTTCATAGTAGTTTTGTAATAGTTCAAAACTAGAAACAGCTCTAAAGTCCATCAACAAGTAAATGGGCAAACTGAGAGGGAGACCCATGCAATGATCTGTTACTTGGCGATGTAAAAGGATGGCCTGTGACATGCAGTGATCATGATGGATCTCCAAAGGGTTATGCTGAGTGATGAAGTGAGACAAAAGAGGACTGTGAACTCTTATTCCACTTATGAAATCTGTGATGGCAGAAAGCAGATCACTGGTTGCCTGCTGCTTGAAGGAGAAATTACGGAGGGGTACAAGGAAACATTTGCCATGATAAATACTTTATTATCTTGGTTGTGCTAATTTTATACAGATATGTACATATATTATTGTTTATGAAATCAGTTTAAATATGTACAGTTAACTGTAGCTCAGTTATACCTTAATAAAATTATTAAAAATTGATGTTTAATCCTGTAAGTTTTTAGCCCTGCCTGGGTAGCTCAGTTGGTTAGAGTATCGTCCCAGTGTACCAAGATTGGGGGTTCAATCCCCAGCCAGGGCACATACAAAGAATCAACTGATGAATGTATCAGTAAGCAGAACAATGAATCAGTGTTTCTCTCTCTGTCTCCCCCCCACTTCCTCTCTCTCTAAAATCAATCAATCAAGATACTTTGAGTTTTTTTAAGTGTATTTTATTGATTATGCTATTACAGTTGTCCCAATTTTTTCTCACTTTTATCCCCCTCTGCCCTGCACCCTTTCCCTCCAGCATTCACCCCCACCTTAGCTTAGTTCATGTCCAGGGATGGTTCATGTAAGTTCATTGGTTTCTCCATTTCCTATACTATTCTTAACCTCCTCCTGTCTATTTTCTACTTAACCAATTATGCTTGTTATTCCCTGTCCCCTTCCCCCATTTTCCCTACTCCCCGCCAATAATCCCGCCATGTGATCTCCATTTCTGTGATTCTGTTCCTGTTCTAGTTGTTCGCTTAGTTTGTTTTTGTTTTTGATTTTTAGGTTCAGTTGTCGATAGTTGTGATTTTGTTGTTATCAAAATGGGCGGGGTGGGACAAAATGGCAGCCAAACTACAACCCTGAAGAGATGGCTGGTGTCAAACCAGGGAACCACCAATGATAGATTGCTACCTGGTTCAAAGAGACCAATCCCTAGCCCCCACGTAGAGAGCCAACCAGAATTTGGTGCATAAAACCCCGCCATATTCCCTGCTTGGGCACGACTTCCTCGGCCCCGCTCTGGGGACCGGGGAACCTCGCTCTGGTGCGCAAACCCCAGTAAAGCTCTGTACTGCCTAATTTTGTGGCTGATTGGTATTTCTTCCTTGGCGGAGCCTAAGAAAACCTTTCAGTTGTCATTTCACTGTTCATAGTTTTGATCTTCTTTTTCTTAGATAAGTCCCTTTAACATCTCATATAATAAGGGCTTGGTGATGATGAACTCCTTTAACTTGCTTATCTGGGAAGCACTTTATCTGCCCTTCCATTATAAATGATAGCTTTGCTGGATAGAGTCATCTCGGATATAGGTCCTTCCTTGCCTTTCATGACTTCGAATGCTTCTTTCCAGCCCCTTCTTGCCTGCAAGGTTTCTTTTGAGAAGTCAGCTGATAGCCTCATGGGAACTCCTTTGTACATAACTCTCTCCTCTTGCTGCTTTTAAGAGTCTCTCCTTCTCTTTAATCTTGGATAATGTAATTATGATGTGCCTTGGTGTGTTCCTCCTTGGGTCCAACTTGTTTGAGACTCTCTGGGCTTCCTGGACTTGCATGTCTATTTCTTTCACCAGATTAAGGAAGTTTTCCTTCATTATTTTTTCACATAAGTTTGCCATTTCTTGCTCTTCCTCTTCTCCTTCTGGCACCCCTATTATTTGGGGTTTAAAGTTGTTCCAGAGGTTCCTAAGCCTCTCCTCACTTTTTGAATTCTTACTTCTTTATTCTGTTCCAGTTAGGTGTTTATTTCTTCCTTCTGTTCCAAATCGTTGATTTTGAGTCCTGGTTTCCTTCCCTCCACTGTTGGTTCCCTGTATATTCTTCCTTTTTTAAAGATTTTATTCATTTATTTTTAGAGACAGGGGAAGGAAAGAAAGGGAGAGAAACATCAGTGTGTGGTTGTCTCTCATGTGCCCCCTTTTGGGGACCTGGCCCGCAACCCAGGCATGTGCCATGACTGGGAATCAAACCGGCAACCCATTGGTTCACAGGCTGGCACTCAGTCCAATGAGCCACACCAGGCAGGACTATTCTTTATTTCACTTTGTATAGCCATTACTTCTTCCTTTATTTTGCTTGGTGAGCAATCATTTCTGTGAGCATCCTGATTACCAGTGTTTTGAACTTTGCATCTGATAAGATGGTTATCTCCTCCTGGCTTAGTTCTTTTTCTGGAGCTTTGATCTGTTCTTCCGTTAGGGCCGTAATTCCTCATCTTGGCGCCCACGTGTTACATTGTTAAGGGGCGGAATCTTAGGTATTTGTCAGGGTGGGGAAAGACACTTTGCTGCATTTTGGTGCTGTATGTGAGGGAGGAGTTAGAGAGGGAACAATGACACTTGCTCAGCTCTTGCCCCGCTTTCATTCACTTCCCCTGCTATCCACAAGCACATTGGCCCCTTCTGGTGCTGATTCCCAGATGGGTGGGCTTGTGTACATTCTAGGACCCTGTGGGTCCCTCCAACGGACTCTCCTGTGAGGCTGGGAGTTTCTCCCACCACCACAACCACCACAGGTTTTTATAGCCAGAGGTTTGAGGCTTTATTTCTCTGCTCTGGAACTCTGAGTTGTTCGGTCTGTCTTGCTCCCCAGTTGCTCCTCCCGGTTCATCCACATGCAAATGTGGGACTGCCTGTTCTGCCAGCACTGCCTTACCACTTGTCCTCTCAGCCTCAGCTGCCCGTCTTGGCCCCTCCTACCCATCTGGATAAATGTTTCTTCTTTAACTCCTTGGTGGTCGGACTTCCATATAGTTCGATTCTCTGTCAGTTCTGGGGTTTTTTGTTTTTAAATTTGTTTTTGTCCTTCTTTTGGTTGTGCGAGGAAGCCACGGGTATCTACCTATGCCTCCATCTCGGCTGGAAGTTCCATAGTTCCAGACACTTTGAGTTTTTAATGCACTTTGTCTTATGTGCTTTGTTGTCACTATTAAGTAGAGACTTATCAGTTACAGGTGAGGAAACTGAGGCTTAGAGGAAGTTAATTAACTATGCAGGCTCATCCAGTTGACTGAGTGCAGACCAGGGCCAGCTGTTGCCTACGCAGCGTGCCCATTGCCAGAGGGACATGTTTATCCACACTTTGTCCTGGAGTCTAAGACTCTGAGATTATTTTATTCTTTTTTCTTCATTAATCTTTTGGAAACTACATTTTATTTATGCTCTTTTAATGTTTCTTCCATCAGCATTAACAGAAGATAGGTGCTGTGTGATTTCTGAACTGTCTCGTGCTCTCCCTCAGGGCACAGTCATTTGCAGAGCGCCTTCGTCTGGGCATTGCAGTGATTCACGGAGAAGCTCAGGATGCCGAGTCGGACTTGGTGGATGGACGGCACTCCCCGCCCATGGTCAGGAGTGTGGCTGCCATCCACCCCAGCCTGGAGATCCCCAGTAAGTCTGCTGCCTCTCTTCTTTGCTTTCCCCTTTGATTTTAAGGCTAACTTAATTTTTTTTCAAATATGAATGACCTCTTCTCTTTTTTGTTTTGTAATGTGGCAAAATACCTTCCTTGGCCTAGTGGTAACCAGTGCACTTTTGATGGCCCTGTGGAACAGAGCCTTCAGAAGCCTCTGCCTGATCATCGCAAAGCCATGAAAGTGCTCAACTATTTAGACCCGGGGGTTTTATTTATTCATTCATTCAGTGATAGATCTTGTAGTTTAACATGAGCACAAGTTATTCACTGTAGTGTTATTTTTATTACAAGATATTAGAAGAGTCTAAATGGTTTATTAGAGGGTAGGGCTTATTAGTTAACTATGTTGTATCAGTACATCTAATTATGCAGCCCTTTGAATTAGTTAAGACTATCTGGAAACGAAATAATCTGTGGAATGCACACAGTGTATACCTACCTTTGTGCAAGAACCAGAAAGAACTATGAAGGTGACATCATTATGATGCACTGGTAAGATTTACGGGTGAACTGGTTTTTGTTTTTAAGATCTTGCCTTTAATAACATTTTTTCAATTTAGAAAAAATAACTGCCTTTGAGTCTGTTGGCAAGGGAACAGACTCAACCCTTTTTCTACCCTTAGAGCATACGGGCCTGAATGTGTTTTAGCAAGAGAAAAGACAGATTTTTTTAAGGTTGTAAAGACAGATTTTATTTAGGAAATGTAGCATTGAGGCGAAAGAGATCTCACTATAGAACTGGGCTCAACTCTGAATATAGGAGGGCAGGCGGGGATTGATAGCCAAGAAGCAGGTTGGGGGAGGGGGTCAGTGGATGGAAAATTACTAAGAGGAGGGAGGCATCCAGGGTAGGGGGAATTCTTGCTATACTGACCTAACAAAATTCTTGCTGAAGGAAGGCCTGGGTGCTCAGATTAGTTCAGGAATTCTTGCTAAAACTCAGCTCTGCCAGCCTGAGTACAAAGCCCACAATTTAGTCCAGGGTGAGAAAAGGGCTCATAGGAGCCTGACCTTTGGTCAAGAATGTAGTCTTTGTTACTATTCCAGTGTTTTTCACACTGAACTGAAATAGTTTTTTAAAACAATTTCTTATGTTTAATCACTTTTATTTTAATAAAAAGCCTAATCAGTGCTTAATTCACTGAATTAATCAGTTTTTAATTCAGAGACAACACTGTTACATTTTAGTGGGCCTCTTCATTTTTTTCCTTTGTTTTCATCCAGTGTTGATTCATACTGATTATATAATTGTGCATATTGCTATCTTCTCCCAGCTTTATAACATATCTTTCTGCAAGTCATTAAAAAGTCATATCCCATCTTATGGGTGTGACTTAGACTGCCCGAGCAGGGTATAACTGGGTATGTGTGTTTTCTCCCGTCTTTGCCAGTGTAATGCTGAAATTAACATACGTGGATAAAAAACTTTTTCCATACTTTGGTGTATTTCATTATAAATTTCTAAATGTGATATTGATGAGTTAAAGGTATGGCTATTTATATGGCTCTTTGTTAAATTGATTTCCTAAAGGCATATAGCATTATACCCTTTCACCAATATTGGGGTCAAGTGCCTGGGGAAAAGGGTGTTGAAAATGGAAAAAAAAGTACTTCAGTTTTGGGATTTATCTTGCTTTGCTTGGCCTTAAATTTCTGTCTCCACTCTCCCCACACCATCCTCAGTTCACATACTGCATTTAGTTGTCATTTGTCCTTAGTCTCTTTTAATCTAGAACAGTTGTTCTCAGCTGGGGCTGGGGTGGGGTATGGGTTTTGTCCTCTAGAAGACATTTGGAAATATCTGGAGACATTTTTTATTGTCACAATTGTGGGGGTCACTACTTGTATCTAGTGAATAGAGGCCAAGGATGCTGCTGAAAGGTCCTACAACACGCAGGACAGTCCCCACAGCCAGTCATCTGTCCACAGTTTCAGCATGCTGAGATTGAGAAACCCTGATCTAGAGCAGTCCTACTTTGTTTCTTTAGTGACACTGACCTGTTTTATAAAGTTGCAGTGAAAGTCACTTAACATAGAATTAAGTGTTTTGACATGCACAGGTCGTTGGCATTTAGTACATTCAGAGTGTTGCATAACTACCATTGTTTTCTAGTTTCAAACTTTCCATCACCCCAGAAGGGTACCCCTACCCAGTAAGTAATCACTAGCCCCCATGTCCCCTCCCCCCATCCCCTGGCAACCACTCATCTGCTTGTTGTCCCTATAAATTTGCCTATTCTGGAAATTTCATGTAAGTGAAATGATACAATATGTGATCTTTTATGTCCAGTTTCTTTCACTTAACCCTAATGTCTTTGAAGTTCATCCAAAGATGCAATACCTTTTGATGGCAGAATATTTCATTGTATGGGTATGCCAGCTTTTTTATGCACTCATTTGTTGATGGATACTTGAATCATTTCTGACTTTTGGCTATAATGCTGCAGTGTACATTCATGTTTTGCAGACATATAATTTCATTTCTCCAGGGTCTATACCTGGGATTAGAATTGCTGAATCATATGGTAACTTTGTAGTTAACTTTTTGAGGAACCACCAAACTGGTTTTCATAGCAGCTACAGCATTTTATTTTCCTGTCAACAATGTACAGAAGTTCTAATTTCTCCACATCCTTACCAACATTTATTTTCTGATTTTTTATTGCAGTCATTGTTGACTGAAAAATAATATCAATATGCTGTCTCATCAACAAAAAGGATTTATTCAGGAAAAAGAAAGGGTTTCAACCCAGTGCATGCAGATGTGGCAAGCCACATGCGCACACTCTGGCCTGCGAGCAGAGATGGAGGGGTATTTATATAAGAGGAAAAGGAATGGAAGGGAAGGGGAAACCAGAACCACAGAGCTTTATTATAAACATAGAGTTCTTCCTGTAGGGATTTTGGTGATCACAGATTACATCCAGTGCAAATACTTCTATAAGCCCTAGCTCCTCCCATAGACCCTCCTGATTTATGTTGCTTAAAGTTCTGGTTAGTCTCTTAGTCATCATCCTAGTGTGTTTGAAGTACTACTTCATTGTAGTTTTGATTTGCATTTCCCTGATGGTTAATGACATTGAGCATCTTTTCATGCATTTGTTGTCAGTTTATCCTTTTTGGAGAAATGTTTATTCCAATCCTTTTTCAGTTTTTAAATTGGGTTGTTTGTCTTTTCATTGTTGAGTTGTAAGAGTTCTTTATATATTCTGGACAAGACTTACCAGACATGGCATGCAAATATTTTCTCTCGTGTAGATTGTCGTTTTACTTTCTTGATAGTGATGTGCTCTGATGCACAAAGAGGCTTTAATTTTCGTGAAGCTCACTTTACTTAATTTTATTCTTATACAAAAGAGTAATTTTATACCCTTTTTGGTGTCATATTAAAAAATCCATTGCCAAATTTAGGGTCATGAAGATTTACTCCCAGGTTTTCTATTTAGAGTTCTACAGTTTAAGCTCTCATTTTTAGGTCCTTGCTCCATTTTGAGTTCATTTTTGTATATGGTATAAAGTAGGAGTCCAGCTTCATTCTATTGCATGTGGATATTCAATCTTCCCAGCACCATTTGTTGAAAAGAATTTTCTTTCCCCAGTGAATGGTCCTGACACCCTTGTGAAAAATGACTTCTGAGTGTCCACTGATGGATGAATAGATAGAGAAAATGTGTATATCATTCAGCCATAAAAAATATAGGACAACCTGCCATTTGTGGCAACATGGATGGACCTAGATGGTATCATGCTCAGTGAAATAAGTCAGAGAGAGGCAAATACTGAATGATCTCACTCATATGTGGAATCTGAAGGAGAAAAACCCCACGAAACCCACAGAAACAGAGTAGAATGGTGGTTGCCAGGGGCTGGGGAAGAGAGGAAATAGGGAGGTGTTGGTCAAAGGGTACAGACTTCCAGTTAGAAGATGAGTAGGTTCTGGGGACCCAGTGTACCTCTCGGTGACTGTAATTAACACTGTGTTGTATACTTAAAAGTTGCTAAGGGAGGGAAAACCAAGATGGCGGCGTAGGTAGACATACTGCGCCTCCTCGCACAACCAGAACTGACAGAAAATCGAATGGCAAGGAAGTCCGACACCAAGTAGATAAAAAAGAAACATACATCCAGACCGGTAGGAGGGGCGGAGACGGGCACCAGGGCGGAGAGGACTCGCATGGCCATGGCGGGACTGAGACTGGCGGAGTGTGGGACAAACAGGGCAGGCAGTTTGACCACTAGCAGACCCTGTGGCCCCACACTCGTGCACAGATAAACCTGGGCGAACGGCGGGGAGCGAAGCAGACCGCGTAACCCAGGGCTCCAGCGCGGGGAAAATAAAGCCTCAGACCTCTGAAAGTGCCCATGGGGGTTGGGGCGGCAGCAGGAGAGACTCCCAGGCTCACAGGAGAGGTTGTTGGAGAGACCCACAGGGGCCTAGAGTGTGCACAGGCCCACCCACTCGGGAACCAGCACCAGAGGGGCCCAATTTGATTGTGGGTAGTGGAGGGAGTGGCTGATCCGGTGGAGAGTGGAGTGGGTGCCATTGCTCCCTCTCGGCCTCTCCCCCACGTACAGCGTCACAGCGCAGCGACCAGCGTTACCCTGCCCCTGGTGAACACCTAAGGCTCTGCCCCTTTAAGTAACAGACATGCCAAGACAAAAAAAGAAAAAAAAAAAAAAGGCCCAAACGACAGAACACTTCAAAGCTCCAGAAAAAATACCACTAAGTGAGGAAGAGATAGCCAACCTATCGGATGCACAGTTCAAAACACTGGTTATTAAGACGCTCACAGAATTGGTTGAATTTGTTCGAAAACTAGATGAAAAAATGAAGGCTATGCTAATAGAAACAAAGGAAAATGTACAGGGAACCAATAGTGATGCAAAGGAAACTGGGACTCAAATCAATGGTGTAGACCGGAAGAAAGAAACATCCAACCAGAAAAGAATGAAGAAACAAGAATTCGGAAAAATGAGGAGAGGCTTAGGAACCTCCAGGACATCTTGAAACGTGCCAGAAGGAGAAGAGGAAGAACAAAAAATTGAAAACTTATTTGAACAAATAATGAAGGCGAACTTCCCTAATCTGGCAAAGGAAATAGACTTCCAGGAAGTCCAGGAAGCTCAGAGAGTCCCAAAGAAGCTGGACCCAAGGAGGAACACACCAAGGCACATCATAACTAGATTTCCCAAGATGAAACAAAAGGAGAGAATCTTAGAAGCAGCAAGAGAAAAGGACACAGTTACCTACAAAGGAGTTCCCATAAGACTGTCAGCTGATTTCTCCAAAGAGACCTTATAGGCAAGAAGGGACTGGCAAGAAGTATTCCAAGTCATGAAAGGCAAGGCCCTACATCCAAGATTACTGTATCCAGCAAAGCTATCATTTAGAATGGAAGGGCAGATAAAGTGCTTCTCAGATAAGGTCAAGTTAAAGGAGTTCATCATCACCAAGCCATTATTATATGAAATGTTAAAGGGATTTATCCCAGAAAAAGAAGATAAAAAATATGAACAGTAAAAAGGACAGCAAACTCAAAGTTATTAGCAACCACATCTAAAACAAAAACAAAAGCAAACTAAGCCAACAACTAGAACAGGAACAGAACCACAGAAATGGAGATCACATGGAGGGTTATCAACAGGGGATTGGGAGGGGGAGAGGGGGGAAAGGTACAGAGAATAAGTAGCATAGATGATAGGTGGAAAATAGACAGGGTGAGGGTAAGAATAGTGTAGGAAATGTAGAAGCCAAAGAACTTATATGTATGACCCATGGACATGAACTATAGGGGGAGAATGTGGGAGGGAGGGTGTGTGCAGGATGGAGTTGAGTGAAGGGGTGGAAACGGGACAACTGTAATAGCATAATCAATAAATATATCAAATAAATAAAAGGTTTTCTTTAAAAAAAAAAAAGTTGCTAAGGGAGTAGATCTTACCATGCACACAAATTGTAATAATTGTGTGAGGGGATGGATGTGTTGACTAATCTCTTTGTGGTAATCATTTTGCATTGTATATGTGTATCAACACATCAGACTGTACACATTAAATTCACAAGTCATAAAGCTGGGGGGAAATCAGTAGACCAGAGGTGTTCAAATTTTATTTCTAGACTCTCAATCCTGTTGTATTGGTGTATATCTCTGTCTTTATGCCAGTACCACATTATTTTGATTAGTAAAGCTTGATGTCAACTGTAATTGAAAAATAAAAAATAATAAACTTTTGTAATAGTTTTCAAAGTAGGAGAAATGTGAGTCTTCTATCTTTATTCTTCCTTTTTTTTTTTTTTTTTTTAAGATTTTGGCTATTTGGAATCTCTTGCATTTCCATATGAATTTTATTGTCCATTTCTGCAAAAGAACCAGTTGGGGTTCTGATAGGGCTGGCATCAGCCCTCTGGGTCACATTGGGGAGCACTGCCATCTTACCCATACTGAGTTTTCTGATGTATAAACGTGGGATGTCTTTCCATTTATGTTTAATTTCAGCGATGTTTTATAGTTTTCAGTGTACAAGTCTTTCACCTCCTTGGTTAAATTTATTCCTAGGTAGTTTATTCTTTTTGGTGCTTTTTTAATGGAGTTGATTTTTAAATTTCCTCTTCACGTGGTTCATTGCTGGTATGTAGAAACAATTGATTTTTGTGTGTTGACCTTGTACTTTGCAGCTTTGGTGAATTTGTATATTAGCTTTGGTAGTTTTTTTGTAGATTCTTCGGTATTTCCTATATGTAAGATCATGTCATTTGCTAATCAAAATAATTTTCCTTCCATCTATTTCTTTTCTTGGGTCATTGCCTGGGCAGCACATGCATCCCAGTGCTGAAAGCTGCAATGAATGTGGCTCCCTGGTCTCACTCCTGACCCCGGGGGGAGTTTAGTTCTTCACTAAGTACATGGAGGTAGCTCTGAGCTTTATATGGTTGCCCTTTATCAGTGAAGAGGCTCTCTCCATGTTTCTGGTTTCTTGGATCTTCTTATCATGAGACACAGACTTGTAAAAGGCTTTGGCATTTTAATACAGAAACTTCTGTGCATGTGTTTTATTCTGACCAGTGCTGATTCCCAAAGAAAAGCCTCCAATCACAGTGGTCGGAGATGTGGGAGGAAGGATCGCCATCATTGTGGTATGTAAACCTCTTTTATTATTAATTGTCCTATTTGCCAATTCTATTTTGTTAACTTGTTTTTTTTAAGATTTTATTTATTTTTAGAGAGGGAAGGGAAGGAGAAAGGGAGAGAAACATCAATGTGTGGTTGCCTCTGGAGTGCCCCCTTCTGGGGACCTGGCCCACAACCCGGCCATGTGACCTGACTGGGAATCAGGCTGGCAACCCTTTGGTTTGCAGGCCTGTACTCAATCCACTGAGCCGCACCAGCGAGGGCTAACTTGTTTGTTAATTGTGTGGGGTTAGTGGTATGGCCGGGTAAGTCTCATTGAAGTTGGTGCCTTGTGCTAAATGTTTATGTTGGTCCAAAAATTGAAAATTATTATCATCAGTTTATTATGAAATTGCTAATTACTTACTTAGTTAAATATTGTGCAGCTGTTTGTCATAATGTGAGAATTTGTTTTGTGATCAAAATGGGATACAAAATTGATTATAACTGTTTAAGACACACATCCTCTCACACTTCACAAAGCCAGTGCCCCAAAGGAGCACATTTAACACCTATTTTATAAATAAGAATCAAATGAACACATGGGTACTCATTACTCAGCTTGGGAACAGAGCGTGCTCGGGACTTTTCCTTGGTCTCTCTCTTTCTTTTCTTTTCAGAGGTTGTCACTGCCTCGAACGTGGTCATCGATGCCCTTCCTTGTCCTTACATTCTACCATGAGTACACTGTACACTAAACATTATATTTTGGGGGGCGGAGGTTCCCATGTTTTTGATCTCACCATTTGAGATTTCTCTGTGTGCTACATTCTTTTTCATTGTATGGTGCTGCATGATATAACTATTACATAACTTATTTCTCTGTTCTCTGGGCATTGAATATACAGTTCTTTCTATTTCCAAACAGTACTGCTTTGAACATTCTTGCACCTGTTTTCTATTACATAAGTGCAAGACTTTCTAGGCGCCTGTGAGTGGAGTCATTCAGTCTGAAAGTACACATTTCCAACTTGACTAGATGGTGCCACATTGTCCCCAAAGTGGTTGTACCCATTTACCAAGCCTCAGTGCTTGTAATTTTGTTAGAAAATCTCTGATATTACTCTGTAGGGGAATAGCTGTTTATTAATTTATTCCTTAATCAGCAAAATCTGCAGTAACAAGCTATAGTAACAGAATCTACCAAAATTCAGTAACACGTTTTCCCCTTTCTACTGCAACTGCATTTTTTTTTAAACTTTTTATTTTGAAGTAATTACAGATTCATAGGAAGTAGCCAAAAAAAAATTACAGGGAGATTTGGCATATTCTTTATCCAGTTTCCTCATTCTTGCTTCACTGTAGTACAGTAACAGTCTAGAAATTCACATGGCTGCTCTCTGTAGAGCTGCTTCAGGTAGCTCCAGTGTGTGGGTGAGGATAGATGTGTGCAGCCTTCCCACGTGCGTGGCTTTGGGTGACTACCACTGCAGTCCTGATACAGAATGTGCCCTCTCAAAGCTCCCTCCTGTACTCCTTTGTAGCCACACCCACCTCCTACCCACCTGATCCCTAACTCTGTGGCAGTCACTAATATGTCCTCTGTCTCTGATGGTGATGTCAGGAAAGTCTCATGAATGTAATTTATACTCTGTAACATTTTGAGTTTGGTTTTTTCACCTAGCACGATTCCCTGGAGACCCACCCAAGTTGTTCATATATCGATAGTTCATCCTTTTTTTTTTTGCTGAGCAGCATTCCATGGATGTAGGGCCCACAGATTGTTTAACCACTCACCTGTGAGGAAAATTTGGATTGTTTCCAGTTTTCTGCTGTTAGAAATAAAACTTCCCTACACATGTGTGTATGTGTTTTTGTGGGAACAGAGTAATTTTTCTGGGATAAATAATCAGAAGTACAGTTGTTGGGTTTTGAGGTAATTGTGAGTTTAGTTTTATAAGAACCTGTCAAACTATTTTTCAGAGTATTTGTACCATTTTTACCAGGAGTGCTTTTAAAGTAATACAGTGTGTGTGTGTGTGTGTGTGTGTGTGTATTTTAATGTATTTTATTGATTATGCTATTACAGTTGTCCCATTTCCCCCCCTTCATTCCCCTCTGCCCTGCACACCCCCTCCCACCTGCATTCCCCCACTTCAGTTCATGTACTTGGGTCATATATATGTTCTTTGGCTTCTGTGTTTCCTATACTATTCTTACCCTCTCCCTGTCTATCTTCTACCTACCATTTATGCTACTTATTCTCTGTACCTTTTCCTCTTCTCTCCCCACCCACTGCCCTGCTGATAACCCTCCATGTGATCTCCATTTCTGTTCCTGTTCTAGTTGTTTGCTTAGTTTGTTTTTTGTTATGTTGTTTTTAGGTTCGGTTGTTAATAGCTGTGAGTTTGTTGTCATTTTACTGTTCATTTTTTTAATCTTCTTCTTCTTAGATAAGTCCCTTTAACATTTCATATAATAAGGTCTTGGTGATAATGAACTCCTTTAACTTGACCTTCTCTGGGAAGCACTTTATCTGCCCTGCCATTCTAAATGATAGCTTTGCTGGATAGAGTCATCTTGGATGTAGGTCATTGCCTTTCATGACTTCGAATGCTTCTTTCCAGCCCCTTCTTGCTTGCAATGTTTCTTTTAAGAAATGGGCTGACAGTCTTATGGGAACTCCTTTGTAGGTAACTGTGTCCTTTTCTCTTGCTGCTTCTAAGATTCTCTCCTTCTGTTTCATCTTGGGTAATGTAATTATGATGTGCCTTGGTGTGTTCCTCCTTGGGTCCAGCTTCTTTGGGACTCTCTGAGTTTCCTGGACTTCCTGGAAGTCTGTTTCCTTTGCCACATTGGGGAAGTTCTCCTTCATTATTTGTTCAAATAAAGTTTCAATCTGTTGTTCTTCCTCTTCTCCTTCTGGTACCCCTATGATCCGGATGTTGGAACGTTTCAAGATGTCCTGTAGGTTCCTAAGCCTCTCCTCATTTTTTTTTTGAATTCTTGTTTCTTCATTCTGTTCTGGTTGAATGTGTCTTTTTCCTTCTGGTTCACACCATTGATTTGAGTCCCAGTTTCCTTCCCATCACTGTTGGTTCCCTGTACATTTTCCTTTATTTCATTTTTCATAGCCTTCATTTTTTCATCTAATTTTTGACCATATTCAACCATTTCTGTGAGCATCCTGATTACCAGTGTTTTGAACTGTGCATCTGATAAGTTAGCTATCTCTTCGTTGCTTAGTTGTATTTTTTCCTGGAGCTTTTTCATTTGGGACATTTTTTTTGTCTTGGCGCACCTGATACATAATAAGGGGCGGAGCCTTGGGTGTCACCAGGGCGGGGCAACCCACATGGCTGCATTGTGGTGCTGTATGCAGTGGAGGGGTCCAAGAGGGAACAGTGCTGCTTGCTCTGCTCTCTGCTGCCTTTCAGTCACTTCCCTGGCTACCCACAATCAAATTGGGCCCTTCTGGTGCTGATTCCCAGGTGGGTGGGCTTGTGTATGTTCTAGCACCCTGTGGGTCTCTGCAATGGACTCTCCTGTGAGGCTGGAAGTTTCTCCTGCTGCCACCTCAACCCCCACAGGTGTTTTCAATCAGAGGTTTGAGGCTTTATTTCCCCGGTGTAGAACTCTGGGTTGTGTGGTCTGTCTTGCTCCCCAGTTGTTCCTCCTGGTTTATCTGCATGCAAATGTGAGACCGCCCAGTCCGAAGTCCACTGCCTCGCCCGATCCCCAGCCACCCTGGACCCTGGTCCTCTAGCCGCTGCTTTGCAGTGAGTCCTCTCCGCCTGGCTGCCTGTCTCTGTCTCTCCTGCTGGTCTGGATGAATGTTTCTACTTTAACTCCTTGGTTGTTGGACTTCCATACAGTTCTATTTTCTGTCAGTTCTGGTTGGTTTTTGTTGTTGTCCTTTTTCTTGTGTGAGGAGGCACAGTGTGTCTACCAATGCCTTCATCTTAGCCGGCTATATTTTTTGATGATAGTAATATTAGTATATATTTGAAAAGGGTTTTATATATATACATACACACAGTGTGCAGCAAAAGTAGGTTTACAGTTGTTTGTATGGAAAATCATACAATAATTAATAAATAATAATACAAGGATAAACTCTCGTGTTTCACATACTCACAACTGTAAACCTACTTTTGCTCCTCCCTGTATGTAAAATAACATGAGTATTTGTTCAACCGTAGACAATATTTGATGCTCTAAGGGGCTTGAGGTAACTGGTAGCCTGGGTGTCAAAGGAAAGGCTCAGTGTTTTTTCTCCTGTGCAACCCCTTCACTACTCGCAAGGCGCACTTCACTTCTGGTCGCCAAATGTGTGTGGGGTTTCTCTCCACACCAAAGAGTTCTCTGCAGTGCCAGCTGGGTGTCCTGCACTTTAACTCAAGACACTGTGTACCTGGAGAAAGTGTCAGAACCCACAGGGTAAGGGCTCAGTCCCACGAGACTGCTCCCATCCCACTTCAGATGCTGTTCACAAGTTACAGGTTACCCACAACTTCAGTCTGACTTGCCTACAAATCAGAGGTTCCCATGACCCATGACGGCCTTAGCAGCTCACTGAACTCAGAGAAGCACTTACTCACATTTATCAGTTTATCAAAGGCTGTGTGATAAGGACACAGATGACGGCCAGATGAAGAGACACAGGATGCGGTCTGGGAAGAGTCCTGAGCACAGGAGCTTCTGTCCCTGTGGAGTTAGGGTGCGTCACCCTCCTGGTGTGTGGTTGTGTTCACTGACCCAGAAGCCCTGTGATCCCCCTACTGGTGGGATTTCATGGAGCTTCCTCACGTGGGCACAACTAATGAAGAATCCATTTCCAGCCCCTCTCGCCTCTGGGGAGACGTGAGAGCAAGGCTGAGAATCCTAAGCTTCTGATCAGGGCTTGGTCTCTCTGGTGACCAGCCCCACCTAGGAGCCACTGAGGATCTCATTAGAACAAAAGACCTTTCTGTCGCCCAGGAAATTAATTACAAGGGTTTTGGAGTCTTGTGTCAGGGATGGGGTCAAAGACAAAATATTAGAACAAAAGATGCTCCTATTGCTCATATCACTTAGCAGTGTACCAGGGTTTCAGCATCCTGTCCTAGGAACCAGGGGCAGATAGATATGTAAGAGAGTATATTATATATATATTACACATTCTCTTATTGCACACTGGGAATCTGTGGTCCAGAAACCACTGAACTGGGTTTATTATTAAAAATAATAGTGTTTTTCCTATTACAAAAATATGTAAAAACCATGCTTCCCACATGCACAATGGAGAAAATTTGGAAAATAAGGAATTCAGCAAGAAAAGAGGAAAGAACCACCTAGAGTCAGAGCATCTTCTAACAGTTTTATTATGTGTTTAAAAAAAAAAAATTCTGCGAATATGTTGGGAGCACATGCCTGGTTTGGGCACAGTGCTGGACGTAGGGCTATAGAGCTGGAAACCTCGGCAGCACTGCGTGCAGCAGAGACAAGACAGCCCGTGAGTGACAGGTGCAGGAGGCTTGCTGTGGAAGGCCTGGTGGGAGAGCATGGGAGACATGGCAGGGCTGTGCTGTGTGCACATGCCACAGTGGAAAGTTAGACCCTTTCTTTTTCCTGGTTGCAAAAGTGTTCATGTGTATTTTGCTGCATCTGTAATTTGACAGGATGACATCATCGATGATGTTGACAGCTTTCTGGCTGCAGCAGAGACCCTGAAGGAAAGAGGCGCGTACAAGATCTTTGTGATGGCGACTCATGGCTTGCTATCTTCAGATGCTCCCCGACTGATTGAGGAGTCTGCCATCGATGAGGTATTAGCTGGCCTGTGGGTGGGCTGCCCTGCCCTGCCCCTCTGGCACCTCCTGATCTGTAGTTGCAGAGCATAGGTGGAGAAGGAGATGTTTTATAGTTACAAGTGAGTTAAAAATGCAGGTTTACTATATTTGCATTTCATGGACTGCAGACTGCCCATAGTAATAGTTAATGGGTCTGATAACCCTTGTAACTGGAGCATGTCGTCTGCGCTGGCACCGCCAGACTCTGTGTACCCACCCTTCCTGAGCTCTAGCACAGCCCTGCAAAGCCCACGTCAGGGCCTTGTTTATTTTTTTAAAGATTTTACTTATTTATTTTTAGAGAAAGGGAAGAGAGGGAGAAAGAAAGGGAGAGAAACTTTGATGTGGGAGAAAAACATTGATTGGTTGCCTCTTGCAAGCCCCCAGTCAGAGACCTGGCCCCGAACCTAGGCACGTGCCCTGACCGGGAATTGAACCGGTGATCTTTTGTTCTGTGGGACAATGGCCCAACCCACTGAGCCACACTGGTCAGGGCTCAGCACCTCTTTTAGAGAGACAGGAAATTGTGCACCACAGAAGTTAAGTGACTTAAGGCGAGACAGCTAACTATGCTGAACATTTGGATTCAGATCTTAGTTTGCCTGATGCCAAAGCCCCATCTCTCTCCCTAGTACGGCTGCCTGTACTAGGGAGAGATTGAGATTGGGAGAGGAGGGTGGCCAACAGGGCGATTTTCCTAAGCTGTCTGCAGCTCCCAGTGTGGCTGAGGGGGGCTGTCCAGGTTTATTAGCCCTCCCTTGTTCTAGAGGCCAGCCAGGTAATGGGGGCTCAGTTGTATAAATCACATTTTTGTTATCCCGTAAACAGAAGTGCTGTCTTCTGTAGATTCCTGGGTATTGAATCTTCAGTTAGTTAAACTCTTTTTACTTTTCCAAGTCTCACATTTTCACTCCTCACATTATATCTCCTTGAGCCTGGCCGGTGTTTATCATCTTGGATGTGGTCAAGATGCCTTAGTGCAGACCAGAGGCCAGACTTCCATATCTCTGCTCAGTGCAGCCTCCTCTCTCAGCTGGACAAAATGGACTGAGAATCCAGAATGGCAGTACAGGCACTCCAGGAAGCACAATGAACAACACAGAGTTCCCATGTTAAGTAAAGTGAGAAGACTTCAGGCCCCGGCCGCTCTCACTGGTCTGCCCACATGGCACCAGGTGGGTCCTCATGGTGCTGTGTGTGGGCACCTGAGAAACAGCAGAGCAGAGGAGGGTAGAGAGGACACGGCTGGGGCCGGACCTTTTCGAGCAGAGCAGACTTTGGAGGGAAGGCATAGCCCAGCAGAGGCAGACGTGAGTCCAACAGCGGGCGCACTTCAGTGGAGAGGCCGCCCCTGTTGTGGTCTTGGCATCCCTGAGAGCACTCTGTCACTGACGTGCGTAACCGAAGTTGGGGCGAATATCCAATGGCCAAACCAGGTTCCTGCATTCATTCTAGTTAGGAAGCAAGGTTTTTCATATAAACTTACACACAAAACATCATTGCACAGTAGATTATAAAGTTTTGAACAATGTAAAAGTAACGCGGGGTGGACCAGTTAGGTGGCAGGAGTTGAGGAGCGGAAGAGGGCTGATGCTCTTCTTCCAGAGCAGGAGCCACTAGGTAGTGCTTGGTGGTGAAAAGTCATGATTTGAAGCTTTTTTATTTTTTTCTTTTTTAAAATTGGAAGTAGTTAAACGAAATGCCCAGAATAGGCGTCTCTACAGAGAGGACATTAGTGGGTGCCAGGGTTTGGGGAAGGGTGAAACCAGGAGTGAGAGCTAAGGCCTAGAGGGCTTCTCTTGGGGGAGATACTTTCTAAACACAACTTTGTCCCAAAATCTTTAAATGGGTATGTTGGGCTGCTCCCAGAATAAGGCATCCTGTTTTCAGTATTTGAGAGGAAATTGATGGAAAAAGTAGGCAGTACTTGGTTTACATGCACAAAACAAAATTATTTGTCCACCTTTAAAAAATGGGTGAATTGTATGGTATGTGAATTATAACTCAGTAAATCTGTAATTTAAAAAAAAATTTCCCAGTGAGGGTGGTTATTTAGTGAGAAAGACTGAGCCCACAGGTCACCACATGGTGCCTTCCAGGAGGTGCTGTGTGTGCAGCACAGGCTCCGTCCTACCTGGGTAGCTCTGCAGTTCATTCCATGTGGGTGATGCAATAAATTGTTTGGTACCAGTGGGGAGGTACCTTTTTTCCTGGGGTAGGGAGGGTGGGAATTGTTCTCCCTTTACAGGTAATGAGACTTAATATAACCTTTTATGTTTCCATTCTTGCCCAGTATCAGGAAGATCAAATGCCAAATGATGAGTCACAATAATTACATTAGGTTAGGTTTTCACGTCCCCAGTGCTGCTGGTTCTGAATAATTCCTGGTCTTCTCTTTCTCTGTTTCAACAGTTGCCTTTGGGAGTAGGGACTATGCATTATAAATAATAATAAAAATTATTCCCATTCCCTATTTTTTTTAAGGCTGGGTATTTTAATCTTTTTCCACTTGTAGCTGTTGAAAAGTGCTTGTTTTCTCCTTTTTTTCATTTTTATTAAGTATTAACTTTTAACAGCCTTTTTAAAATATAATTATCAGGAAGAAACTTTTTATTTTATTTGTTTTAATGTAGTGGCTTTTGAGAGAGAGAAACATGGATTTGTTGTTCCATTTACTATTCACACATTGGTCGATTCTTGTGTGTGTCCTGACTGGGGATTGAACTCACAACCTTAGTTCATTGGAACAACCAATTGAGTTACCGGAAATAACAGCTTTATGGAGATACAATTCACATACTATACAATTCACTCATTTAAAGTACATAATTCAGTGGTTTTTAGTACTTTCTCAGAATTGTGTAGCCACTACCACAATTAATTTTAGAACAGTTTTATCTCCCTAGAAAGAAACCTCACACCCATTAGCAGTCACTTCCCATTTCTTCTCAATCCACTCATCCCCAGGCAACTACTTAATCTACTTTCTGTCTGTAGATTTACATTTTATGTGAATGGAGTCATACAGTATTGTTCTTTCATGTCTGGCTTCTTTCATTTAGTATAATGTTTATCCACATTGTAGCTAGCGTGTGTCAGTACTTAATTTTTTGTTGAATTGGTGGAAAGAACACTTTTTGTATCTCTTCATTCATGGAAATTTGGGTTGTTTCTACTTTCTGACTGTTGTGAATAATGCTGTTAGGAACATTCTTCTACAAGCTTTTGTATGAACATGTGTTTTCATTTCACTGGGAGTAGACTTGCTGGGTCATATGGTAGCTCTATGTTTAAACGCTTAAGGACCCCCCAGACTGCTTTCCAATGCAGCTGAACCGTTTTACATGCCTACCAGCAGTGTAGGAGGCTTCCGGTTTCTCTGCATACTTGTCAACACTTTTTATTGTCTGTCTTTTTGCCCATAGCTGTCCTGGTGGGTGTAGGTTTATCAAATGTTAGCCTAAGAAACAAAAGGTAGCACTCACCTTGAGTGGAAACATCACCGAAGGTCAGGTAGGCCCACTGTCCTTCTCAGGGATTGGATAATACAGCAGATTTCAGACCACACCAGGAAGCTGCTTAGTTTCATGACACTGTTGGTTTTTCTGTCTTAATTCGAAGGTGGTGGTTACCAATACAATTCCACATGAAATCCAGAAGCTCCAGTGCCCCAAAATTAAAACGGTGGATATCAGCATGATCCTTTCAGAAGCCATCCGTCGGATTCACAATGGGGAGTCCATGTCCTACCTTTTCAGAAACATAGGCTTAGATGACTGAGGAGCTTTCCTTTCGGAAACTCCCAAGGGCCAGACTGGAAACGTGAGGAGGAGGACTGGGAGAGACCTTGCCTGATTTTATGTATTTCCCAGGGGCCATGTCCGTTGTGTTCCTTTCTTGTTAATTACTATGAAGATAGACCAAATTTTTGTGTCGGGTGTTTGTGAGGTTTTCGGGCAATTTTTATAAAAGAAAAACTATGTTCTCTTAAATAAAATAATTTAAGACCTTACTGTTTCTAGTTTAACCATTCAAAATATAACTTGGAATGAGAATTTTTAGCTCACAAACAGCCTTTTCCAAAATTGTTGGAGCCCAAGTGCTTAAAAAATGTAATAAAATGAAATGGTCTACTGTATGATACCTGTAGTTGAAAAGCCAAAAAAACTATACTGTTGAATCCAGGTAATGACATTTTTAGAAATGCTTTTATAGACAAGCATATGGAATATGTGACCATTATTTATTTTCTGCAACAAACGAAGGAATAAAAACTCAATGTGTTTGTGTGTGATTTTTTACACTTTGTGTTTTGTCAGTTGTTTTATAACTAAAATAAAATGAAAGCCGAATATACGTGCTATGGATGTTGAAATATTCATTGCCTTAAGTTTTCTCTTCTGCAACTTTTCTGGGGACACAGTAGCCTCTTACCAACGTAATGTTCCCTGTTCTGCTTGTCCAGGGCCCAGACATTCCTAACTGTAGTAATTTAACTGTGGCAGGAGAGGAGCTCCAGTCCCAGGGTGGGGGTGGGGGCGGGGTCTGTGCTCCTTGTTTGACAGCACAGCCATTCTCCAAATAAAAGGAGGCCCTGTGGGCTCTTGGGGATGAGATGTTGGAGGGCGGTCACCCTCCAGGGCAAAGGGCAAGTAATGGTGATTCTTGTCAATGCCAAACAGGTAAGTCTCATCAGTCCTAGAATTTAGAACTCAAAACTTGTACCTTTGAGTTTGTCAGACGTGGAACACTGGCGTCCCGTGAGTTATGCCAGTGTGTTCTCCCACTGAGGTCGTGTGGGCAGTCCTGTCCAGTTCATGGAGTGAAAAATTAAGACTTTCTCACCAAGAGAAAATACTTCCAAAAAACCTTAAACCTTTGCTTTCTGCCTGTTTGAGAAAATGGGATAAAATAGTTGACTTAGCACAAAGTGAAGGGTAGTCATTTACTGTTTGCCATACTTCAGTTTCCTGGCACTCTGCAGAAAGCAGTGGGGCTGCTGGGAGCTTGCCCTGGAGCAGGCCCAGGGCCCCGAGTGTGCAGGAGCACTGAGGGGCCCACTTTGGCAGTCGCCTGGTGGTCCCCTGCTCATCCCATCTACGCTTATCACACCCAGCCATGCCCAGGCCCCACCAGGTTCTCCTGAGGAAATAGCTTCAGAGAAAGGTCCTCATCACCTCCCCTCCAGTTCCCAACCCAGTTAATAGTAGAGCTGTTCTCTTTGAAAGTGTGTGCTTGCTTACTGAGAGCCTGTTCCCAGAAATGGAAATTTAAGACCTTCACGAATGAGCTTAGGAAATGTTACAGGGACAGCTGCTTTGGCCAGCGCACCTCTGGTTAGTAGCAGGTGGTTGTCCTCTAACCAATGCCACATTTGGAAGAAGAGCTTTGGGTGTCTGGTGTCACCTGCCTGAGCCTGTTGGGACCTTCTGAAGTTAGCTCTCTGAAATGGGCTGAAGCAGCTTCACAGCAAATCTCACATCTTTAGACTCTGCTGTGTTGTCTCCTCCCATCTTTTGCCCCGTTTAGCAGCAATATAACTGTTGAGCTCATTCAGCAGGAAATTTCCTCTAGATGGCTGTGTCCCATGAGGTTTGACCTCCATGATTTTTTTTTGGTATGTCATGTTTCATAAAGAAAAGTCAAATTTATAGAGAGAAGTGAATGAAGAAATGGGATGTTTTCCTCTGGGTGATGAACTTGCGGTAAAGCTGGCTAGGGCCCTTCAAATCCACAAGGACTTGGGTGTGTGCTCAGAGCTGGCTGTGGGGGGATGTGAAGGTGAACACCTGAAAGAAGCCACCATCTGGTGCAGCTTGAGACCCAGGCGCTCAGCAGGTCTCGGTAGAGACTTAAGAGGCATGGAGAAGCAACAGCTATTCCCTGCAAGGGCCGGGAAAGATCGGGGGAGCATAGGAACAGGAACATGAGCAAAGGCTCGAAGGTGTGATGAGTGTCACATCATAGCCCATTGTGGCTGGAGCAGGAACAGTGGGTGCCACGGGTGGGGCGGCAGGATAGAGGCCTTTCAGGGACAAGTGTAGGAGGTTGGGCTCTGTAGAGTTACAGAGAGCTTGGGGTTGTGAAGGCCACAAAGCACAGGAAAGGAAGTCTTCCACCTTAGCCCCTCAGCCACCAAGGTCCCCTCCCAGAGAAAAGCAGGGTCACCACATTTTTGTGCATTGCAGGCTCCTGAGCCAGGGAAGTTCTCTTTACCCTCCTAACTACTGTCTCCACTTTCCAGCCAGAAATACGGGGAGTTGAACTTAGAAATTCTGTAACAGAAAAAAGGCTAATAGTTTCCAATTTTGATTGTGATGTCATCACTCTGGACAAATGTGGGTAGAACTATGCTCTTGGAATGAATACATGCATAAATGAACACCAATTCAGCCGCTACTGTGTGCCAGAATGGTAGTCATTTGGTTCTCAATTTCTTCTATCCAAGGCCCCACCACTGACTGACCGACCTAGGGTTCAGACTGAAGTTTCCTACTTCACAACCCAGGGCTCTTTGCAATCATTTCAAGCATATCCCAACTTGGAGAAAGCCATAAGATCTCATCTCACTGACCTTCAGGCTCTGCACAACCAGGAAGTGAGGGCTAAGACAGAGATGTGGACCTGCCTGCCTGAGTGTTGAAGACGTGTCCCAAGGCACATATAGAACCCTTGTAGACTGGTAGAATTTTTTTTTCTTTCAGGTTTCAGACTTTTAAGGAAATCTGTGATGACTCACTAGTTAACCACTCAGTTAACTCAACAGACTTCAGTTGCCACAAAGACTACAGACTGTACAAAAGTGGTTCAGAAAAGCCACCACAGAAACATAACTAGCAAGCAGCAGTAAATCCTTGTGGTGGGAGTGGGGGGAAAGGGCTGCAGAGAATTTGACTTCCGGACTTCCCGCATAAGAACATGCAAGATGTCCGGTTTTCAACAAAAATTCTGAGGCATGTAAAATAATAAGGTTGGGCCCAGTCAGACTGACTAGACAAAGACTTTCAATCAACTACTTTAAATATAGTCAAAGACATAAAGAAAACCGTGAGAATTGTGTCTCACTAAATAAAGAATATATCAATATAGAGATAGAAATACTAAAGATGATCCAAACAGGAGGAAGCACCAGCAATCTGTCTTCCCACCTACACACCTGCAGTGGCAAAATCTGTCCGATGCAACACTTGGAACTCTGGAGTCTCGGATGTTTGCAACCTCCAGGAGAAGTCTTGAATGGTAAGTTGTGGTTAAAGCTGGTCAATTTGAGCTCTCAGCTTAGTAGCAAATACTTACTCCTCAGCCCAGCCCTGCGGCAGGAAGCAGTACAAGTGCTCCTGAAGCAATCTGTACAAGACCGTGGAAGCCAGAGTTGGCCAGGAAGACTTGGCCTTCCAAATGGTGGCGATCTTGTGCTGGTGGCCGCTTCTGACCACAGAGGTACAGATAAAGGGCTGTGCACTGGGAAAAGAAGAGCAAAGTCAGCCGAAGAAAAGAAAGAATAAAAATTGAAGCAGAAATCAATGAAATTGAAAACAAGAACTCAATAGAGAAAATCAGTGAAACCAAAAACTGGTTCTTTGAAAAAAAAAAAAAAAGAATAAAACCAATAGGCCTCTAGCCAGGCCAATAAATACAAGAAAGAGGACATAAGTGACTGATACCAGATACAAAAGAGGGGACATCACTATAGGTCCCACCAAAAATGATAATGAATATTATAAATCTCTTATGTTCCCAAATTTGATACCTCGATTAAAGGAACCAATTCTTTGAAAGACAGTCTACAAAAACTCACATAAAAAATAAACAATATGAATGGATCTATGCCTATTAAAGAAACAATAACATTTTAGAATAGAAAGCACTAGGGCCAGATGGATGCTCTGGTGAATTCTACCAAACATAAGGAGGAATTACCCTAGTTTTCTTTTTTCTTAATTACATTTTATTGATTATGCTATTACAGTTGTCCTAACTTTTCACCCTTTGCCCCTCTCACACCAGCACCCCCACTCCCTCAGGTAATCCCCACACCATTGTTCATGTCCGTGGGTCATGGGTATAAATTCTTTGGCTACTGCATTTCCTATACTGTACTTTACATCCCCATGGCTATTCTGTAACTGCCTATTTTAACTTCTATATCCCCTCACTTCGCCCATTCTCCCCCTCCCTGCTCCCATCAGGCAACCATCAAAATACTCTCTGTATCCATGGTTCTGTCTCTGTTTTTATTTACTTAGCTTGTTTTTTTGATTCAATTGTTGATATGTATTTATTGCCATTTTATTGTTCATAGTTTTGATATATTTTTTAAGTTCCTTTAACATTTCATATAATGACGGTTTGGTGATGATGAACTCCTTTAGTTTCTTTTCTTGTCTGGGAAGCTCTTTATCTGCCCTTCAATTCTAAATGATACCTTTGCTGGGTAGAGCAGCAATCTTGGCTGTAGGTCCCTGCTTTTCATGACTTTGAATATTTCTTGCCAGTTCCTTCTAGCATGCAAACTTTCTTTTGAGAAATCAGCTGACAGTCTTATGAGAACTCCCTTGTAGGTAACTAACTGCTTTTTTCTTGCTTCTTTTAAGATTCTCTCTTTATCTTTAACCTTTGGCATTTTAATTATGATGTGTCTTAGAGTGGGCCTCTTTCCATCCATCTTGTTTGGGACTCTGTGCTTCCTGGACTTGATGTCTATTTCCTTCACCAAAGTAGGGAAGTTTTCTTTTGTTTTTTTTTCAAATAGATTTCCAATTTCTTGCTGTTTCTCTTCTCCTTCTGGCACCCCTATGATGCAAATTTTTGAATGCTTGAAGTTGTCCCAGGGTTTCTTACACAGTTTTGGGTGTTTTGTTTCTTTTTTAAATCCTTTAGCCTCATGTTGTTCTGATTGGTTGTTTTGCTTCCTTGTGTTCCAAATGATTGATTTGCTTCTCATCTTCATCCACTCTGCTATTGTTTCCCTGTAATTGTTCTTTATTTCAATTAGTGTATCCTTCATTTCTGACTGGATCTTTCTTTATGCTGTTGAGGTCCTCACTAAGTTCCTTGAGCATCCTTATAACCAGTGTTTTGAACTCTGCATCTGATAGATTGCTTGTCTCAATTTTGTTTAGTTCATTATCTGGAGGTTTTCTTTTTAATCCTACTTTTCTTTTTTAAAAATTTTATTTATTTTTATAGACAGAGGGGAAGGGACGGAGAAAGAGAGAGAGTGAATCATCAATGTGTGGTTGTCTCTCATGCACCCTCCACTGAGAACCTGGTCCACAGCCTAGGCATGTGCACTGCTGGTAATCGAACCAGCAACACTTTGGTTCACAGGTCTGTGCTCAATCCACTGAGCCACACCAGCCAGGGCCATTTTATGGAGTTTTGATCTGTTCTTGCATTTGGGCCTTGTTTCTTTGTCTCCTAATTTTGGCAGCCTCCCTGTGTTTGTTTGTTTCTGTGTATTAGGTAGAGCTGCTATGACTCCCTGTCTTGGTTGCGTGGCCCACTACAATACTGGCACAGCCTCCCCTTAACACCCAAGCTGGGTATTTGAGGTGTGCCTTTTATGTGGGCTGAGTATAGTATCCTCTTGTAGTTGAGGCTTGATTTCTGTTGGCAGGTCATTGGGAGGGATTTACCCAGGCCAGTCAGCTGCAAGGACTGGCTGTCACCACTGATCCCCAACCTCCACCCTCCATGGAGGATCAGCTGTGCAGGGACATGATGGTGCTACTCCAGTGTGGTCTGTAGCTGTCCACTGGGTGCACAGGCTCTGGGGTTTCCTCCGTGGTGCAGGCCAAAGTCAGCTCTCACCTGTGTTTTGCCCAGGGCCAAACTGCCTGAGCAATAGAGCAATCTGGGATGGCTGCTACTTGTGCTGGGCTTAAAGATTCCCAGGCAAAGCCAATCTGTGAATATAGGCTGGCTGCTGCTACTTCTGGGCCAAGGGCCACTTGGCAAGAGGTACAGGGGCTGGGGGTTCACTGAGGCAGGCTGTGGCTTTTTAGACGATTTAGGAAATTGTGAAGCATGAGCCAAGACCAGCCATTCATATGGAAAAGTCTCTGTTAACAGCTTGGGTGGGCTCATAAGTTGGGTGGGATGGGATCTCAGGTGATCTCCAGGACAGGACAAACAATTTTAACCAGGTCGATGTAGTCTCAGATATGGCACCCGCCTGCTGGCTCTGTGGCTCTGTGGGAGGAAGGTTCAAAGAAGATACAATGGTTTCTGCCTACCTTTCTGTCTGGGAGAAAGCTGTCCCCCAACTCTCACTTTGATGGCAGACACTTCAGTTCCTCCCTGTGTGCAAGTGGTGCCTTTCAAGCTGCTACTCCACTGCTGGAGTTCAGAGGGAGTGAGTCTGAGTAAGTCAGCGCATAGGTTCTTTAAGAGGAACTACTTGGGATTTCAGCAGTTTCTTTCACTGACTCAATCCATGCTGGTTTTTGCAGCCAGAAGTTATGGAGACTTATCTTCCTGGCACTGGAACCCTGGGCTGTGGGGCCTGGTGTGAGGCTGGAACTTCTCACTCCTGAGAAACTCAGAGAGTCCCAAAGAAGCTGGACCCAAGGAGGAACACACCAAGGCACATCATAATTACATTACCCAAGATGAAACAGAAGGAGAGAATCTTAGAAGCAGCAAGAGAAAAGGACACAGTTACCTACAAAGGAGTTCCCATAAGACTGTCAGCCCATTTCTTAAAAGAAACATCGCAGGCAAGAAGGGGCTGGAAAGAAGCATTCGAAGTCATGAAAGGCAATGACCTACATCCAAGATGACTCTATCCAGCAAAGCTATCATTTAGAATGGCAGGGTAGATAAAGTGCTTCCCAGAGAAGGTCAAGTTAAAGGAGTTCATCGTCACCCAACCCTTATTATATGAGATGTTAAAGGAACTTATCTAAGAAGAAGAAGATCAAAAACATGAACAGTAAAATGACAACAAACTCACAGCTATTTACAACCGAACCTAAAAAAAACATAACAAAAAACAAACTAAGCAAACAACTAGAACAGGAACAGAAATGGAGATCGCATGGAGGGTTATCAGTGGGGGAGGGGGAAAAGGTACAGAGAATAAGTAGCATAAATGGTAGGTAGAAGATAGACAGAGGGAGGTTAAGAATAGTATAGGAAATGTAGAAGCCAAAGAACTTATATGTATGACCCATGGACATGAACTAAAGTGGGGGGAATGCAGGTGGGAGAGGGTGTGCAGGGTGGAGGGGAATAAAAGGGGGGAAATGGGACAACTGTAAGAGCATAATCAATAAAATATATATTTTTTAAAAGGTATACAAATTTGGAACGAAGAATCAAATTGCCTTTTCTCAGATGACACGATCGTCTAGGTAGAAAATGTGAAAGAATAGACCAAAACCTCCTGGAACCAAAAAGGCATTTTAGCAGTGTTGCAGGATACAAAAATCAATCACTGTCCCGTATACCAGCCACTAACAAGTGGAATTTGAAATTATAATCAAAGCCATTGAATTAACACCATAAAATAAAATAGTATAAATCTAACAAAACATGAATAAGATCTATATGAGGAAAAAGACAAAACTCTGATGAAAGAAATCAGAGACCTAAATAAATGGAGAGATACTTCATGTTCATGAATAGGAAGATTCAATATTATCAAGATGTCAGTTCTCACCAAATCAATCTATAGATTCAGTGTAATCCCAGTCAAAATCCAGCAAGTTATTTCATGGCTATCGACAAACTGATTCTAAAATATATGGATAGGTGAAAGACCCAGAATAGTTAACTCAATACTGAAGGAGAAGAACAAAGTAGAAGGACCGATGCCTGACTTCAAGACTTACTCTAACGCTGCCCTAGTCAAGACCACGTGGCACTGGTAAAGGAACAGGCAAATAGATCAGTGGAACAGAACGGAGAGCCCAGAAATAGACCCCATAGCTGATCTCCAACAAAGGAGCAAAGGCAATACAGTTGTGTGCTTTCTGTTGTTGAGAACTGGACATTTTCAGTGTTATAACGTTGTAACTCTGGAATTAGACCTTCCTCCCTCCTGATGAGTTTCTGATTTTTGCTTGTTGAGATCTGTGGTATCCATTAGCTTAGTGAGTTTTTCAAGCTGCTTTGCAAAGTGTGTATTACCTGTATGTGTTCAACATCATTACTCACTTGGGAAATGCAAATCAAAACCGTAAGACATACAGCTCTACACACACTAGGATAGCTACAATAAAGAAAAAACAGAAAACACGTGTTTGCAAGAATGTGGAGTCATTTGAAACCTTGTGCATTGCTGGTGGAAATGTAAAATGGAACAGCTACTATGGAAAACGGTTTGCAGTTCCTCAAAAATTTGAACATAGAATTACCCTATTAGTTTACAATCCCACTCCTGAGTACACACCCAAAAGAACTGAAAACAAATGTTCAAACAAAAACATGCACACACTTGTTCATAGCAGCACTATCTGTAGCAGCCAAAGGTGGAAACAAGTCAAATGTTCAAGAGCTGATGTGTGAATAAACAAAACAGTGTACACCTATATGATTGAATATTATTCAGCTATAGAAAGGAACGAAGTGTTAATACATACTGCAACAGAGATGAACCTTGAAAACATGCTAAATAAAAAAAGATGCCAGACACGAAAGTCACATATGATATGATTCCACTTATGTGAAATTTTCAGAATAGGTAAATCAATAGGGACAGAAAGTTGATTACTAGTTGCCAGGGATTGGGAGCAGGGAATTGGGGAGTGATTGGTTAATAAAAACAGGTTTCTATTTGATGGGATAAAATCTCTTAAAACTAGATACTGGTGATGATTGCAGAACATTGTGACTGTACCAGAAGCCACTGGATTGTATGGTTTACAATGATTGCAATGATATATTTTACATTATGTGTTTTATGTTGTGTTATGTTGTATATTTTACAAAACAATGTTGAAAGAAGTTACAGTAGACCTAAGTGAATGGAAAGACAGCCCATGATCATGGATTGGAAGACTTAATGTTGTTAAGATGACAATACTACCCAAAGTGATAGTAGAATCCCTATCAAAATCTTCACAGAATAGAAAGATCCATCCTAACATTCACATAAGTGGAATCTCCAGAGACTTCAAGTAGCCAATTATAACAATGTGTTGTGTTACAGCACATCGTTAAAATTAATCTATGTTATTATTGTTGTTAACCTCTTATTGTGCTTAATTTATAAATTGAACTTTATCATAGGTATATGTGTATAGGAAAAAATGCAGTACATATAAGGCTCAGTACTATTTGCTGTTTCAAGCATCCACTGGGTGGTCTTGGAACATGTCTCCTGTGGGTTAGTGGGGACTGCTGTGCATGTGCGTACACATATATAATACACATATGTGTGTGCATGTGTGCATATATAAAACCTTACAATCAACAATAAAAAGACAATCCAATTAAAAAATGGGCAAAGTACTTGAATAGACTTTTCTCCAAAGATACTCAAATGGCCAAAAATTACATGAAAAGATGTTCAACATCATTAGTCATTAGGTAATGCAAATCAAGAGCCTCAGTGAGATACCACTTCATACTCAACTGGATGATTATACTAAAAACAAAACAAAAACACAACCAACCAAACAAAAAACAAACCAGAAAATAGTAAGTGTTGGTGGGAATGTGAAGAAACTGGAACCTGAAACACTGATGGCAGGAGCGTAAAATGGTGCAGCCACTGTGGAACACAGTCTGGTTATTCCTTGAAAAGTAAAACGCAGAGTTACCATATGGCCCAGCAAGACCTGAAAACAGGTGCTCAAATAGGCAGGTGACCACACACGTTCACAGCAGCACGTCCGCGATACCAAGGCATGGAACAGCTCGAATGTCCATCAGTGGATGAATGCATGTACAAAGTTTAGTATTGCAAATACACAAAATAGAATATTATTCAGCCATGAGAAGGAATGAATTAGAGATACAAGTTACAACATGGATGAATCTCCAAAACATTATGCTAAGTGAAAGAAACCAAACCCAAAAAGCCACATATTGAATGATTCCATTGATAGGACACGTCCAGAATAGCGGATTGATAAGAGACAGAAAGGGGAATGGTTGCCAGAGGGCGAAGGGTGTGGGGAGAAACTTCTTGATGGGCACAGGGTTTACCTTAGAATGATGAATGTTTGGGAGCTAGATAGAGATGGTGATTATAAAACATTGTGAATATACTAAAAACCACTGAATTATTCACTTCAAATGATTAATTTTATGTTATATGCATTTTATCTTGATAAAAACAAGAACAGGCTTCTGAGACATAAAGGCTTAGTGGTCCCTCAGCCACTGGGCCTGCTGCAGGGATACAGGGAGGAGCAGACCTGTGCTGGAGCAGCTACAGCACAGGCAGCTCCCAAGCAGTGTAATGGTGGCACCGCCCCGTGGAGCAGACAGGCACAGTGACGCACAGTGGCGGTGGTGACGGCTCGGCACGCCCTTGGAGGACTACTGGAGTTCGCCTGGTGGGCCCAGTCGTAGGCCGGGGAAGTGTGGCGCAGAGCGGTGGCGGCGCTGCTGTGGAGCTGGGAGCAGCAGGAAGCAGAGCTGGGCCGGTGCTGAGCCCAAGGCCCTACATTTGATCTTATGAGTAGTGAGGACCATTGAAAGGTGATTTTTAAACAGGTGTGCCATGTCAGGGGTTAACTTATTAGGTCATTCTGATATCTACTGCATGGTGGGTGGATTAAAAGGGGAGACCAGCTCTTTTTCACGGCACCTCAGAGGCAGTGGGCTGCTTTAGGATGAAGCTGAGCATGGCTTTCCCAGCCACTGGCTGCCAAAAACTCACCAAAGTGGACGGTGGACGCAAACGTCGTATGTTTTATGAGAAGCATGTGGCCAAGGAAGTTGCTGCTGATGCCCTGGCTGAAGAACAACAGAAAGGTTATGTGGTTCGAATCAGTGGTGGGAATAACAAACGAAGCAGGGTGACTTCACACGTGGCCATGTCTGCCTGCTGTTCAGTAAGGGGCATTCCTGTGAACGAATAGGGGGCACTGGAGAGAGCACACATCTGTTCGGGGGCGCACTGTGGACGCCAATCTCAGTGTTCTCAACCTGGTCATTGTAACAAAAGCGGGAAAGGTATTCCTGGTCTCACTACTGTGCCTCGTCACCTGTAGTCCAAAAGAGCTAGCAAAATCCACAAATTTTCCAGTCTCTCTAAAGGAGACAGTGCCCACCAATATGGGGTGAGAAAGCTCCTAAACAAAGATGGTGACAAACCCAGGACCAAAGCACCCCAAGGTTCAGTGTTTGGTCGCCCCACACATCCAGTGGCGCAAATGTCAGCGCATTGCTCTGAAGAAACAGTGTACAAAGAGAAATAAAGAAGAGGCCACAGAAGATGCTAAATTTTTGGCCAAGAGAATGAAGGAGGCCAAAGACAAATACCAGGAATTGATTGCCAAGAGACATAGGCTGCTCTCTGAGAGCTTCTGCCTCTGGCTGAGTCCAGTCAAAAATGGGATTTCCTAAGAGTAACAAGTAAGTAAGAATAGACATTCAAAAAAATATAGCTGAGACCAGATGCAGGGAGACCAATCAGGCTCTGAGATCCAGGTGAGATTTACGAAACATTTAGAGTCAAGCAGCCTGGAGGAGCAGATCAGGGCACCTGGGGGAGTATGTTCACACCGAATGCCTGTCATGGGCTTTAACAAGCAGACTCAAGACTGAGATGATTGGGCCTTCACCCCTTCTCTGTCTCTTACTTACTCCATGACCTTGAGCAGGTTACTTGATTTCTCCATGCTTCCATTGCTGCATCCACTGAAGAGCTGGGAGGGGTGCCGGCATGCCTGGGCATGTGGGGAAAGCTCAGAAGAAAACGATGATGGTCATGCTCCAGGCTAGCCCCAGGATCCCGACCTGGGTGGCAGGTGGTATTGCCTACCCAGCTCCGGAGGAGGAAAGATTTGGATTGTGATGTCTAAGGGCAGCCAATTGGGCAACTGGACACGAACATCCAGAACCACCTGGTCAGCGCATGGCCAGCAGGAGAGGTGACTGAGCCGACACAATCGGGAGGCGCTGGCTGTCTGCAGTCAGACCAGTAACAGAAGAACTCAGGTTCCTCTCCAGCGAAGTGCTCCTTGGAGCTTCTCTACTCTGTGGTAGGAAACAGCTGGAAATGGCTCAGGAGAGGAAGCTGAATCAGGGTTGGAGGCCTCTGGGGGCTGGTGGGAAAGGGGTCATTCTCTGGACCTGCCCTCAGTCCCCTTCCCTGTCAGCAGATTGGTGCACATCCACATCCTCTGAACTGCACACTTCCTGCCTGGAGCGAGGGGATAAGTATGCATGCTTTCTGCAACTTGCTTTTTCCACTTAAAAATGTATCTTCCCCCATGTCATGATATAAAACCACCTTGTGTTTTTAATGAACACAGTATTCCACGGATGTGCCAAGATTCACTCTGCCATCCCTCTAGTTGGATATTTAGGTAATTTTCAACTTTCTGTGGTCACTTGTGTGTTTCTAGAGGGACAGGCGGGCTGATGATATTTAATAGGAATAAATGCTAAGCCTGTCTGTGTTTATTGCAAAAGCAGGAGCCACAGATAGGCAGCCAGATGGAGGGTTCAGTCCACAAGCTGGTGCAGAATAATCATGAGCAAATATCACTCGTGCCTCAGTTCCTTCTAGCTCATCCACAAGGTTTAGATGAGGCAAGCCTCCTGCACAATTCCGAGGCACTAAGAAAGAAGGAAGCCCACAGATGTCTCCTACCCCCACCTCCAGAGAAGGAGGCATGCCTCCAGTCCTCCTGCTTTGGCCCTACCAACCCCTTTCCCACCCAGTCCCCACTCCTTATCCAGGAGATGTGTTTCATGAGTCTGGGGCTGTGATACAATAAAAAACGAATATGACTGTGCCACTTAATGACTGGGACACATTCTGAGGTGACTTCATAGTTGTGTAAACATCATAGAGTGTGCTCACACAACCTGGGTGGTGTAGCCCACCGTGTGCCTGCACCCTGTGGTTTCCCACCGAAGTAATGCGCCGGAGTCCATCCTGGACCCAGCAGTTGTTAGGGCATGTCTGACCCAGATCCTGGCACACAGCTCCTGCAGCCTTTGGAATTTCCAGAGTGATAAGAGTATCTTTTGTATGATAATGTGATAACAGGCAGCTGGTGGCCCCTGTATAATTTAAGGATGGGAAATGGTCACCCAAAAGACCAGAGCATGATTAGAGGGTAGAAAACTTTCAACCCACCCCCCCACTCAAACTCTGGGAGGAGAGAGAGGCTGGAGACTAATGAATCACCAGTAGCCAAAGACTTACTCCATCATGTCTACGTAATTAAGCCTCCATAAAACCCCTGCACAGTGACCGGGGCTTGGAGAGCTTCCAGATCGGTGAGCACTCCCATGTGTCAGGAGGGGGTCACACCCCAGCTCCTCGGGGCAGAAGCTCTTGTGCTCAGGGCCCTTCTGGACCTCACTTTACACACCTCTTTATCCGGCTGTTCATCTCTTTCCTTCATTATATCCTTTACACAAGCCACTCAGGGTGAAGTGTTTCCCTGAGTTCTGTGAGCAGTTCTAGCGAATTATCTACCTGAAAAGGGTGTGCTGTGGACAGCCGGTCAGAAGTATGGGAGGTGCAGGACTTGCAACTGGTGTCTGAAGCGGCACAGTCTTGTGGGGCTGAGCCCTTTATCTGTGGAGCCCATGCTAAATGGGGTAACAACTGAACTGAATTGCAAGGCAGCTGGTTGGTGTCCACAGAGACGCGGAGTTGTCTGGTGTGGAAAACCCCACATGGTAGTTGTCAGAGTGATGTTTGAAAACACTTAGGTGCACTCTCTTGGGATGGATGCAGCTTACGGGGTGTCATATGGTTGGCTCTTGTCTGGGCAGGCCCCTGGCATTCCTGTCCTGGGTGAGTTGGGCCAGCAAAGTTGGGTCTGTGACTGTGGTCGTGCTGGGTGGGCATGTAGGTGTGAGTGGGCTTGAGTGTGGAATTCCCCTATCATGTCCTCACGTCCACTGCCCCTCCCTCTCTCCTGGGCTCCAGCCATCAGCTCCTCCTGACCCACCACCTTTGTCCAGGGCTTTTTGGTCAGAAAGGGGCGGAGGTGTTATCTCTAAATGATTTATTTCCTTCTGAGACCCAGGCTGAGGAAAGGGGACCAAATACTATTTTTTTCAACTGCTTTATCTTTAGGAGACAGGTTTAATAAATCTGGCTTCTTCTGACAGGTACTAAGTGACCTTTGATTTACGATTCTCATCTAGCCCTGCCTTGGGAAGTAAACGCTGCGAAGAGGTTAGCTGGTTGAAGGCGAGGGTGGCTGGGGGGCAGTCTGAGCCTTCCTGGGTTTACTAAAAGCAGTGACTCTGCCTTGGCCTGCGTGTGAGGGGATTCGTTTCAGCCCTCTGTTACTGAGTAACGGGCACAGTTGCTTGGACAGACCAGCCTGCTCCAGGGCAGCTGCTCAACCGTGAACACTTCTGGATGGGCTGCGTGTCCTGGCTGAGCTCCAAAGGCCACATCACGGGGGTGCCCTCCTCGCTTGGCATGCTGATTTGACCGGTGAGCCAGCATCAGGGTAGGAGAGGCCTGATGGCACGTGATGGAACCAGAGCCACCACTGCCACCAACAGGGGGGATCTGGGGGCCGGTCTGGAGCTACATCCCAACCTTGCCTCTTAAGTGGCTTTGAGATGACAGGTGGCGCAGCCTCCTGGCCTCGGTTCCTGGCCGTGATGTGCTGTCACTCACCTGAGAGGTTTGCTGAGCACAACGCGAGTGTGCGAAACAGCCGAGCACAGTCAGTCCTCGGCCGCAGGCAGGTGCTTGCTGGATATCAGGTCCCTTCATGCACCTAGGAAGGCCGTGGGGACCCAGAAAGAGGGTCAGGATGATGGGCTCGGGCCTGTCTCACTGGTCTGGAAAGAAAATTTGGAAACAGGTCTCTATCACCCAACACGGGTATGTTCTGGGCCCAGGACTGCTGTGGCTAGTAGCAAACCACATGCTGTGCGAGTCACATCCCAGGTCCTTCTCGGTCCACTCACAGCCCAGTGGCTGTCAGATGCAGCTGCTTGTCAGAATGGTGTACTCAGAAGCGCAACCCTCCACGCTTCTTAGGGGAATTAAATTTAGGTTGAGCCACAATTAGGTAACTGAGCCCTTTCTGGGACTATTCTGGTTGCCTTCGGATCCACTAAACTTTCTTTATGTTTCCCAAACCTTCTCTAAATTTAAGGAGGCTCACCTCCCCAACCCTCCCTTTCCTCTCCCCCCAAAGGGGAGGGGTAAGGAGTGGAGGAGGCAGAGCTGCACTTCGAAGCAGGTTCCCTGCACTTGGCCACGCTATGGGCTGGAAATGCCATGATCTCACTTGGTTTAATGATCAATTTATCCCTGCTGGGAGGCCACATTCGACCTGGTTTGGCCTTTGTTCCCTCCGGCTCCGAGAAGGCACCTGCTGCAGGATGGCGCTGGACAACTCCACCAGCAACCCTTACGTGCCTCGGTCGCAGCTGAGCTTGGCTGACATCATCATCATCACAGTGTACTTCGCCTTGAATGTGGCCGTGGGGATATGGGTGAGAGGACTGGGCCGGGTGTGGGGGCTGGGCAGCAGGTCCCTGCAGCCTCCGCGTCATCTCCCCCAGGCAGCTGGGGCCCCAGGGGTCCTGCTCCTAGTCCTGGGGTAGATTTGTCGGAGATCTTGACCAACTTCCTTTCTCTCTTTGGGCAATAGATCCTCAACCCACAAAGTGAGGAAGAGGAAGGTCTGTCTAAGGGACAGGCACTACGGGAAGCTCTGTGGGCATTTATGGGGCGGGGGGCCTGGCTGCAGTGTGTCACCTTCCAGGCGTCCATCTCCTCCATGTCGGATGAGCTCATGGACAAATATCTCCCTGAACAACAGAATCACTTGGGCTCCTGACTGTCCCCTAGACCTGCTGGGTCACAGCCCAGAGGTGAGGAGGGGCACTTGAGGCACTTGGGCAAGGGTATCTTGATTTTTAACAAGCTCTCCAGGGCACCTGAGTTTGCCACCTACCCAATCCAGAGGGCAGTTTCTCTTGCCCTTGATAAGAAAGAGACATGATAGGAGCCATCACAGAATCCAGTGGAGCAGGGGATCCGTGATGCAGGTGCCATGCAAATGGCCCCACGGGCAGGGGAGCCGGGGTTCACAGTGAGCCGCAGGCCCCTTCAGACAGGGGAGGGGCCCCTGTTTATGTGTGGAGCTGATCTCTGAGGCCTCCTGACCAGGAGGTGAGCACAACAGGCCTCTCAGCTTTGGATCTGCCGGAAACGGGCTACCCTCCCAGGACCGAGGGTCCCCAGGCCAGTGTCTTTGAGCCTCGACAGGTCATGGTCTTCGCCTTCTTATCTGCTTGGGCACTTGGCCTAACCCTGAGGGCTGGGGAGAAGAGAATGACTGTGTCTTCTGCTCTGGCACCCTAGGAAGTTGCTGGGCTTTCTGGGCCTCGGGGCCCTGATCTGTAAGACGCACACACCACCTACCACGTCCTTAGCCCACGTCCCTGAGGTAGAGGGAGATCTGCCTAAGGGGTCTGCCTAAGGGGGCTGGCCCCTGCTGCTGCTGCTGTTGCCATAGGAGCAGTGGTGGTGGTGGTCATCACAGTTGTGGTGGTGGTGCTGATAATTAGTGGTGATAGTTGTGGCAATAGTAATAGCAACAACAACAGCATCAGTAAGTGAAGTTGATTGTTTCGTGATTAAATGATAAGTCACAGTCCTGGTAGCCCAGTCACTTAGAGCATCGTCCCGATACGCCAAGGTTGCAGGTTCCGTTGTCAATCAGGGCACATATGAGAACCAACCAATGAACGCATCGATAAGTGAAAAAAAAGGGGGATGTTTTGCGCACGTGCACTCTCTCTCCTCCCTTTCTTCTGTCTTTAAAATCAATTAATCATTTTTTTAAATAAAACCACCCCCTATAGATGGTAAATCACAGTGGTGGCCATCTAGAAAGCTGGGCTCTGGCCCTAACTCTCTCTATGTGCTTGGAACCCATTACTTAGCTCTCTGGCCTCACTTTCCTCAAACACACAGTGCAGTGTCTGTGCAGCTCAGCGCCCTGGGCTGTTATGAGGAGCCCATGGGCCACGGGCATGAGTATCTAGTGCTACCCTAGTGGGCGGTGTTCCTGGGGGAGCTGGGAATGCAGAGGAGGGGTGTGCACACAGAATGGGCACAGAGGCTTTCCAGACAAGACTAGGTGAGAGCCCGGCTGAAGGTCAGCAAGTTCTTGTGAAAGAGGAGGAGAGGAGAGAGGAGGAGACAGAGCTTTCTCGGTCAGCACAAGCAGGCACTGAGTTGGAAGTGCATGCCTAAGGAAGGTATTTTGGCCAGACCCTAGGCTGCCCAGTGACTCGGGCCCCTGAGCATCCACCTCTCCCAGGTCAGTCCGGCTATTGTCCAGGCAGTGTGGGGTTGTGGGAGTTCTAACCTGTCCCTCTCAGTGTCCATGCCAGCCCAGCTGGGTGCAGCTGGCAGAGCGCTGTGAGCATATGCCGAAAGGGACAGGCCTAGGTGAGGAGGGTACAAGAGTCCCACAGGGTTGTAGGTGCTCATGGGCCAGAGGCAGGCAGAGCAAGCTGGGAAGGTATAGCTCTGCAAAGCTGCTCTGATCACGGTAAGATTAGGAGAGCCGGGGCGGGGGACGGGGTCTTCAAGGAGGAGAGGACCCTGAGCTAAACCTTGGCATCTGTAAGGGTCTCTGTTAACAAAGGACAGAAAACCAACTTCAAATGAGCTAAACACTGAAGAAAAGGTAATGACATCCATACTGAGAACTCCAGCAACAATGAAGACTTAGGTACAGTGTGATCCAGGGCTGCACTTCGCTGTGGTTCTCTCAGCCTTCGCCCGCGTGTGGCTTTGTCCCGAGCCCCGTTTCCCTCAAGGAGGCAAAACATCCAGCCTAGTGGTTGAGCCTGGGTTTAAATTCTTACTCCACGACTTACTAGCCAGGTGTCCTTTCACCACTGAAAGCCTTGCTGCCTTGTTGGTAACACAAGGATGATCGCGGTACTCGCTTCATGGGGCTGTCGTGAGGACAAACCTCATGTAGGTACAGCACTTGGAACCAGCTCTGCCACAGAGGGTTCTCAGTGGGCACTAATGAGGTGTACGTGGCTACCGTAGCCTCAGAGCCCCAGCTTCCTCGTCCAAGTCAGTGACTGTCCCTGAACCAGGTGTGACAGCTGAGAAATGGGATGGGCTCAGGGCCCCACAAGCTGCAGACTGAGTTGGGCTTATTCAAGTCGATTGCTCAGAAAGACAAGGCCCCTTTAGGAGGGAGGGGAAGTAAGGAGGCAATTGGCAGTGCCCACTACATCCTCGAGAGACAACAAGACAAGGTGAGGAAAAGCCTGGGTTAAGGCCGGAGCTGCTCTGGAGTTGTGTGGTGCCCAGCTGGGTGTGGCCATCCCGCTGAGACTGCATCTGAATGGCTAGGCCACTGGGACAGAGAGAAAGTAGTGGGGGTTGGGGCTGGAGAAGAGTATGAAGGAACTGCATCAAAATCTTTGTTTTTTTTAAAGGTATATTTTATTGATTATACTATTACAGTTTTCCCATTTTTCTCCCCTTTATTCCTCTCTACCCTGCACCCCTCTCTCACCAGCATTACCATCCCCCCACCTTAGTTCATGTCCATGGGTCACACATAAAAGTTCTTTGGCTTCTCCATTTCCCATACTATTCTTAACCTCCCCCTGTCTATTTTGTACCTACCATTTATGCTTCTGTACATTTTCCCCCTATTCCTCCCCTCCCCCTCCCCACTGATAACCCTCCATTTGATCTCCATTTCTGTAATTCTCTTCCTGTTCTAGTTGTTTGCTTTTTTTTTTTTTTTTAGGTTCAGTTGCTGATAGTTGTGAGTTTGTTGTCATTTTACTGTTATATTTTTGATCATCTTTTTCTTATATAAGTCCCTTTAACATTTCATATAATAAGGGCTGGGTGATGATGAACTCCTTTAACTTGACCTTATCTGGGAAGCACTTTATCTGCCCTTCCATTTAAAATGATAGCTTTGCTGGATAGAGTCATCTTGGATGTAGGTCCTTGCCTTTCATGACTTGGAATCCTTCTTTCCAGCCCCTTCTTGCCTGCAAGGTCTCTTTTGAGAAATCAGCTGATATACTTATGGAAACTACTTTGTGGATAACTGTCTCCTTTTAGAATTCTCTCCTTACTTTTATTCTTGGGTAAGGTAATTATGATGTGCCTTGGTGTGTTCCTCCTTGGGTCCAACTTCTTTGAGCTTTTTGGACTTGCATGTTTATTTCCTTTGCCAGATTGGGGAGGTTTTTCTTCATTATTTTTTCAAATAAGTTTTTGATGTCTTGCCCTTCCTATTCTTCTTCTGGCACCCCTATGATTTGGATGTTGGACATTTAAAGTTGTCCTGGAGGTTCCTAAGCCTCTCCTCATTTTTTTTGAATTCTTGTTTCTTCATTCTGTTTTGGTCGAATGTTTCTTTCTTCCTTCTGGTCCACACCGGTTGAGTCCCAGTTTCCTTCCCATCACTGTTGGTTCCCTGTACATTTTCCTTTATTTCAATTTGTATAGCCATTACTTCTTCCTTCATTTTGTGACCACACTCAACCATTTCTGTGAGCATTCCGGTTACCAGTGTTTTGAACTCTGCATCTGATATGTTGGCTATCTCTTCATCGCTTAGTTTTTTCTGGAGTTTTGATCTGTCCTTTAGGCCATATTTCTTTGTCTCAGTGCGCCTGTTATGTAGTAAGGGGTGGAGCCTTAGGTATTCGCCAGGGGAGGGCAAGCCACTTCCCTGCGATGTGACGCTGTATGTGGGGGAGGAGTTTGAGAGGGAACAGTACCCCTTGCTTGTCTCTAATGCAGCTTTCAGTCACTTCCCCTGCTACTCACAAGCACATTGGACCCTTCTGGTGCTAATTCCCAGGTGGGTGGGTTTGTGTACATTCTATAACTCTGTGGGTCTCTCTAACAAACTCCCCTGTGAGGCTGGGAGTTTCTCCTGCCACTGCAACCCCCACCGATTTTTTTACAGTCAGGGGTTTTGAGTCTTTCTTTTCCTGTGCTGGAACCCTGGGTTGCATGGTCTCTCTCACTCTCCATTTGTTCTTCCTGGTTTATCTGCACATGAATGTAGGACCACCTGCTCTGCCAGCCACCGCCTTACCTGCCCCAGTCTGCTAGCCACTGCCTTGTCGCGAGGCCTCTCCGCCCTGGCTGCCCATCTCCACCCCTCCTACTGGTCTGAATGAATGTTTCTTCTTTAACTCCTTGGTTGTCAGACTTCCATACAGTTCAATTTTCTGGCAGTTCTGTTTATTTTTTGTTTTTAAATTTGTTGTCCTTCTTTTGGTTATGTGAGGAAGCAAAAATGTATCTACCTACAGCATCAAAATCTTTGAATAGTAGGTCCAAGACAAATTGGCTTAATCATCTTGAATATAGGCTGTGGACAAAGTCAGGAAGAAAGGAGCCTATATAGTGATTGATATTTTGTGATCTAGCCTTATCTTATGATATGTATGCTGTGAAAAAGGAGTGCAAAATATCTGTCTAGATACACCTCCCGTGTCTCTCTTTCCAAATTTCTTCTGTTTTCAAGTTTAAACCTTTTCAGTTCCTCTCATCCAGGTAGCACTGAACGGGGGCATGAAAAAACCACCTGGTCACTGACCCTCACTCACCAGGCCCCAGCACTACTGTCAGAGTGTTACATGGATTAACTCACTAACCTCCTAAAAACTCTGTGAGGGCAGAACTGTTATTAGGCCACAGTTCAGAAGAGGAAACGGAGGCGCATAGGTTAAGTCACTTGCCCAAAGTCACACGGCCAGGAGGAGCCAGGATTTGCTCCCAAGCATTCTGATTTCAGATTTTAAAAATTCCATACACATGGAACACAAAATCTATACCGCCCCCCCCCCCAAACAAAAGGCATGTGGGAATACGCAGGTGATAATTTGTTGAAATGTATCAGAAATATAAATATTAGAAGAAATCAAGGCCAGACCTCAGTGGGTTGGGCATCATCTCACAAACTGAAAGGTCGCCTGTTTGATTCCCGGTCAGGGCACATGCCTGGGTTGCAGGTTTGGTCCTGGTTGGGGCACATACAGAAGATAGCCAATCGATGTTTCTATCTTCTCCCTCCCTTCCCCTCTCTCTAAAATCAAAAATAAAAGAAAAAAACAAAAAAACAGATCAAGGCCAAATGGCTCTCAGATTTTTTGGCTCAAAGAAAGCCCAGCTTAGCTGCTCACTGAGGAATGATCTCAGAGAGGTCAAAACTTAGACTTGACCTTCAGGGTCACAGTAACTGCCCTGACGCTGTTTGACTGGTCAAGGATAGGAAGCGTGGAGGAGCCCTGCTCAGCCAGACACGTGACACCCTAGTCAATGATGGGCGGTGGGGCTCATGGTCACCAGCTCCCTGCTGTGCCTGTGTCCATCCCTCCTTCAGGCCCAGAGCTCTGGTGGGAGGGGTGTGGGGCAAGGGGGTGCAGACCCAGGGGTGGGCAACGGCCTGGAGAAGGCTGGAAATAGCAGAAGCTCTGGAGAAGCTGACTGCTGAGCCCAGAGGCAGGGGTTCTGGGCTAACAATGGGGAGCTGGCTGCCTGTGTATTTTTGTTTAAATGGATAATAATCCCATAACATAAAACTCACCATTTTAACCATTTTAAAGTGTATAATTTAGTGGCATTTAGTACATTCACAATGTTGTACAACAATTACCTCTACCTATTTCCAAAACATTTTCATCACCCCAAAGGAAGCCCCACACCTGTGAGCAGCCATTCCCCACTGCCCCCCCCCTTCCCCGGCTCCTGGCAGCCCTGCAGCTGCTTTTTGTCTTCACCGATTCACCTATTCTGGACATCTGTGTACACAGAACCACACCCCACGTGGCCTTTTGTGTCTGACTTTTTTCACTTAACAGAATGTTTTTATGTATTACTATTTCGTTCCTTCATCTGGTAGGATAATATATTGTTGTGTGGAGAGACCGCATTTTGTTGCCCATTCACCAGTTGATGGACAGTTGGATGGTTTCTATCTTTTAGCCATTGTGAATGCTGCTGCTATGCGCATTCACGTGTCTGAGTTTTGTCTGAACACCTGTTTTCACTCCTCTTAGATATGCACCTAGGAGTGGAATTGCTGGGCCGTAGGGTAACTGTATGTGTAACTCTTTGAGGAATGGCCAGACTGTCTTCCACAGCAGTGGACTGTTTCACACTCCCTCCAGCGATGCACAGGGTTCCAATTTCCACTCTGTCCTTGCAGTCCTCCTGTCGAGCCAGTAGGAACACAGTGAGCGGCTACTTCCTGGCCGGCCGGGACATGACGTGG
Organism: Desmodus rotundus; assembly: GCF_022682495.2. Taxonomy (NCBI): domain Eukaryota; kingdom Metazoa; phylum Chordata; class Mammalia; order Chiroptera; family Phyllostomidae; genus Desmodus; species Desmodus rotundus. The sequence goes on from NC_071395.1 coordinate 62,699,939, forward strand.
TGGCCGGTGAGCGCACCCCAACTCCTCCCACCCCTCCTTTCCATGGGCCACGTCTGACCTCCAGGCCAGCCAGCATCTGCATCCCTGAGGTCACTGCTTAGGCTGGCTCAAACAGGTGGTGATGGGGCAGGCTGAGGCTGTCAGGGTGTTCCCAAGCTGGGGGTGCAGGAGTGGGGCCCTGGAAACTGTGGGAAAGGTGCAGGTGTTGGAGTCCAAGGTGGTCCGTAGCTGATCCCTTTTCCTCTCTCCCCTCCAGATTGGAGCCTCCCTCTTTGCCAGCAGCGAGGGCTCAGGCCTCTTCATCGGATTGGCAGGTTCAGGCGCGGCGGGAGGCCTGGCTGTGGCAGGCTTTGAGTGGAATGTGAGCGCCTGGAGGCTGGGCCCAAGCTGTGGGGGGGTGTAACCACCCGGAAGGCCCTAGATGGCAGCCCCATTGGAGTCCACCCCTCAAAGGCCAGAGGGACACCTCCCAGCCACTTGGGTCAGCCAGTGTCTGCATGTGTCCTTTGCAGCAGTGCTCTCGGGGAAGTCTGGCCAAAATGCTGGATAGACCAGTGGGCAGGGAGCTGCTGGCCTTGGCCCAGGCTGTCTGTTTACAGAGGTGGAAGTGGGGGGAAGGGGCTGCCCAGGGTGCTCATGGCGAGTCAGGCCTCCTGACCACCAGTCCTGGTTTCACTCTGGGCAGGGCTTGTGGGAGCTAAGCCCACTGTTCTCACCCTGCCTCTGTTCCCCTTAGGCCACATACGTGCTGCTGGCCCTGGCATGGGTGTTTGTGCCTATCTACAGCTCCTCGGAGGTGAGTCTGCTCAGGGTGCCCTCGAGTGAGCCTGGGCTCTGGTCCAGTTTGGTGGTGGTGATGAGCAGGAACCCCTGGCTTCACTCACAAGTTGGTGAACACTCAGAGCTGTGTCTGTTAATAGTCCATTTAACATTCCTATCAACCCATAAAGGCAGGGCCCCTGGGATGTTAGCCCAGGTACCTGTCTAGTTTCCACTGCCCTGGCATGCTGCATCTTGGGGATGATGCTCCATCTAACTGGCATGCAGGCTACACACCTGGGCAGTTCATCTGGACAGCACACCTGAATGGTACATCTGGGTGGCACACCTGAGCCACACACCTATGTGCCACACCTGGGCTGCACACCTGGATGGCACGCCTGGGCAACATTGTCCCTGACTCTGCTCACTCCTTTAGCTACACCTGAGCAGTTGCTAAGTCTAGGCAGGGGTGTCCAACCTTTTGGTGTCTCCGGCCACACTGGAAGAAGAGTTGTCTTGGGTCACACATTAAATACACAGACACTAACGAAAACTAATAAGCAAAAAAAGGTGTTAAGTGAATTTACAATTTTGTGTTGGTCTGCAGTCATAGCCACCCTGGGCCCATGGAGCCCGGGGGTGGACACTGGGATTCCATTTCTTGGATCTCTCAGTCGTCCCCGACTCTGCCCCTCACAGCCACCTTCTCCATCTAGCCTCCCCATAGCTTATCTGGTTTTGTCATAACAGTTTCCCAACATGTCCCTCTGTCCCCAGCTACGACCCCTCGAATCCATTCCTCATATTAGCCTTGAAGAGTCCACGTGAACTTTCCATTCCCCTGCCTAAAACCCTTGGGGGTGGTCAGAATCCTGAACCTGGAGTTCAATGCCCAGTGTGGCCTATGCCTTGCTCTTGGATGGCTCTGGCCCTGAGGGCCTTGAAGGCCCTGAGTGCTGGACATGGCCTCAGGAGAGCACTCAGAGCCGCCCTGCCTCCCCAGATTGTCACCATGCCTGAGTACATTCAGAAGCGCTACGGAGGCCAGCGGATACGCATGTACTTGTCTGTCCTGTCCCTGCTGCTGTCTGTCTTCACCAAGATATCGGTGAGCCGCCCCCCCCCCCCCCCCCCTGCTCTGGCCAGCATAGGCTGGAAGCATCCCACTCTGGGGGCCCCCTCAAACAGACCTGACATCGTCTCATCCATTTCTGCCTTGTTTAACATCTGGGGAAATGGAGGCCCAAATAGGAACACTGACTTGTCTAGGGTCACACAGTGAGTTTGTGACAGCTGGTCTGGGCCCCAATAGGCTCAGCAACCGGCATAGTTGGGGGAAGAATATAGGTTCTGTGACTGCTGATTCACCCCAAGTTCTAGATTCGGGGCGCCAGAGGGGTTGGATCAGGGGTTCGAGGTGGGTGTCCGGGTCTGCCTCCCATCTTCCTGGGCCTGCACCAAGTGAGCCAGCGCTGCCCGCTAGGGGGCGCTGAGAGTCCACGGGGTCTGCGCTGAGGTTCAGAGGCTGTGAAGAGCCTGCTTCCTGCCTCTCCCCTGTGGCTGGGCAGCTCTGCCACATACTAATCTGCAGCAGCGCCCTCCTGGCAGCGGGGGTGCCACTGCAGAGGGTGCTTCAAGGCCTCTTTCCCTGGTGGCCTGGCCCCGGCCCCACTGGAAGGTCAAGAGCTGAAAGCACAGCAGAGGGTCAGTCAGGACTTGCTGATGGCTGGTCTTGTCTGAACCCCTGACTTCACAGATGGAGAAACTGAGGCCCAGGGAAGGTACTTTGGGTTCTCGCTCCCCTAGGGCCAGCTAGCCTACTTCTTCTCCACCTGCTGACAGGGCTCTGGATGGCAGGGCCCCCGGGCTGGAGCTCTGGGTGGGCCTGCTCTGGCGGGGTGAACCTGGACGAGCTTGAGCCTTGTAAGGCAGAGGACTGGCTGGCAGGCCTGCCCTTGAGGCTGTGGCAGAGGGTGAGGAAGGCAGGTTCACAGGGTGATGGGAAGCACTCAGTGAGGCCGGCTTTCTCCTCGCTGTTAGGATCATGTACTGGACCCTCTTCAGGTGGGTGCTGGGATTAGGAATCCCAGGCATGCCATCGGCTTTGTGGAGTGAGTGGAGGCCTTGCTGGCCAGCCAGGAGCTGCGGGCAGGGTTCCCTGGGGACGAGGCCCTGGGCTGAGCCAGGGGTTCCTCTGGTCCCCTCACCGGGCCCTGACTGTGGTCTGACCTGGGCATGGGAGTACTGCCTGGTGGCCCCTCTGCAGACCCCTGGAGCCTTCTTGGGCCTGGGCTGTGCCTTGTGCCTCGTACCAGACAGCCCCAGGGCACCTAGGGCATCTCGTTGTTCTTGTGAGCAGGTTTCTGGGGGTAGTCAGCACGCAAGCACCCCTCTGCCTTCTGTACTAGATGCTTGCAGTGTCATTAGAGGCTCTCTGGGTCTCCCGGAGCGGAGGGACCTGGCTCTACATCACTCTGAGGCCCAGGGTAAAATTTCTCACTCATGCTCTTTCCCCCCTTCCCACCCCGACCACCATCTCCCCGGGAACCAGGGGCTGGCACTGCAGTGGAAGGCAGATGTGTACATGGGAAGGACAAGCATGGACCTCGGAAGAGGTGGCCGAGCCTGCTGGGGTGGCATCTGAGTTGGGCTTTAATGGAAAAAGGAATAGTGATAGGGGAGCGGGGGGCACATGCCAAGGAGAGAGATGGGGCATGTAGGGTGCATTGGGTCAGGAGGCCTGGACGCTATGGGTCAGGAGTCAGGCAATTTGGGGACCAGACAGAAAACTGTGAGGAGGAGCAGGGAGGGAGGTGACAGGGAGTGGTGGGGACTGAGGTGCTCCAGCAGTCACACAGAGCAGACCTGCAAGCCGTTTGGCTCTGGGGCTGCTGGTGTCCAACCCCTGGCCTGGAGGGTGCCATGAGGGATGAGGCCGAGGGCTCCGATGTCAGGGGTCCAGGTGCCCCGGCGGCACCAGGGCTTTAAGGCTTGTACTGACCCAGTCAGGTTTGTGTGAGTGTCTCTGGCGCCTCCCAGAGGACAGGCTGGAAGAGACAGAGGCAAGGGTGGGTCACCGCACTGGGGTCTAGAGGGGTCGAATTGTGGGCCTAGGGGGTTCTTTTGTCCCCAGTTTCAGCCTGATGATATTCTGTGGTAGGGTGTATAGCTCACACTCAGAGCCACCTAAAATGGGGGGCTTGGGTGGGACTCCCAGAATGGACGAGAGTTAAGGGGGAGGAGGGTTAGCCCCAGTGTGTAGATGAGAGCACTGAGACCTAGAGAGAGGGGTCACCTGCTGCAGGTCCCGCTGAGTCAGGTGGAGGTCACAGTTAGAACCCGGGCCTTGGCCTCTAGGGCTGGGGGCCTGATCACTGCCCCGTGGTGCTGAAGCAGCCAAGATACAATGCTTCAAATGACACTTTGTGATAAGGGTGACTCAGTTTACCCACCTGTAAAATGGGAAGCAACCCTTTGATGTCAAGGCCCTGGCTGCCCAGATGAGTAAACAGGGAGCACTAGATGCCAGGCTTGGTTTGGGAGGGGCTGGGGCCACCCTGGCTGCTGGCCCTGGGCTGAAGCCATTTGAAGCACATGTGCTGGCTGGCTGGCCCCTGATGCCCTGACCTCACTGGGCTGAGCCACGGGAATGCCTGGGTCTGTACTTCCAGGGCCCATCCCAGCTGTGGCCTGTGCAGACGGAGACCACAGGGCTGCCTGCTGCCATCCCTCGGGGCCGGCCCTGGTCTGCAGAGAGGACGTGCAGTGTCAGGGTACAGAGACCACATGGGGTGGGAGCAGAGGTCCAGCTCCATTACCAAGTAGCTCTGGGCCAATCCAACCTCCGGAAAGTGGATAAACCTGGCAAGACATCTCAGGCCACTTGGAATGAAGACCAATTATGGCCTACAAGGTCCTTCAAGATGCAGCCCCTGCTTCATTGCCAACCTCACCTCTCCCTCTTTTGTCACATACAACCCTCCCGCCATGGCCTCCTTGCAATTCCTTGAACATGCCTGGCGGGACTTTGCTTCGGGACCTTTGTCCTTGCTGTGGCCTCTGCCTGGAATCTTCTTTCCCTGGATATCCACATGGCTCACTCCTTCACCTCTCCCAAGTCTTTCAAATCTCACCTTCTCAACGAGACTACTCCTGCCTCAGCAGGCCCAGACCCCCTTCCCTGCTCCCTCTTTTGCACACATGTACTATCTTCCAGTGTGCTGAATAGGTTACTTAGAATGTCTGTTGTCTGTCTCCCCCATTTTTTTCTCTTTGTTTATTGATGTAGTTCCAACACCATTTCATGGGGCCGAATGAGATAGTATATCCCAGGGGCCAGCTCATTTTTTTTATAGAGCCAGAAGTAAGTATCTGTGGCTGTGCAGGCCACATGCAAACTACACTTGACCCTTCAACGACATGGGTTTGAGTGGCACAGGCCCACTTATACATGGGTTTTTTCCACTAAATACGCCATTGGCCCTCCATACCCCTGGGGTTTGCATCCGTGAATGGGAGCCTGTGGACGTGGAGGGCCAACTGTCCGCATTGTCCTTACACCATTTTACCTGAGGGACGGGAGTATCGGTGGATGGTGGTGTCTGTGGGGAATCAAAAGTTATACTTGGGTTTTCAGCTGTGCGGGAGTCAGGGCTCCGAACCCCCATGTTGTTCAAGGGTCAGCTGCTTTCAACTTTGCCGCTGGAGTGTGGAAGGCAGTGCCAATGAGCGTGACTGCATTTGGTCTGTGGACGCTAGGGTGCCAACCTCTGGTCTGTGGAAAGGGGCCTATTCACTGAGAGCCTGTGGTGAGCCAGGCCCTGGCTGAGCCTGGGTGATGAACATGTTTCTTGCTCTCAGGGAACTTATGTTCCAGACAGGTGAAATAAGTAAACAGGCTGATAGAGTCACAGTGGATAAAGGAAGCAAACACTGGGCTGACATCTAGAATGAAAGAACAGGAGTGGGGTCCAGGCTCGCTTTGGAGAGTGGTCTGGGATGCAAGTGCAGGGCTCGCAGCAGCCAAAGGAAGCTGGTGAAGCTGAAGCTGTGGAGCCAGGAGCCAGGGAGGGGGTGGCCGGGGGCGCAGGGCATGCAGTGGAAATGCAGGACAATCCAAGTGCAGAAGGGGCCGCTGAGGGGCTTCCAAAGGGATGGGGCCAAGGTGGGGACGGCAAGGCAGGGAGGACTATTTTGTAGCAGTGGCTGGTGGCATCAGGTGAAAGGAAGTGTGGCCAAGGAGAGGTTTCTGGAACCCTGAGGGGATGATTATGGCCTCCATGGAGATGGACAAAGTTTGGGAGCAGGGGACACCAAGGATACTTTAGGGGGGAAGTCACATGGTGAACTTGTGGACCACCTCAGCTTCTCTGCTACCACACAGAAGGAGGGGAAAAAGGGCTCCATGTCAGGAGGCAGCCAGGGCAGGGTGCAGGCTCTGGCAAGGGGCAGCCAGTGCTCCTGGGGAGCATGGGGCTCAGCAGATCCACCCATAAAGCCAACTCAGTGGACCGCTCCCTTCGCACCCCTCACTTAGCTCCCTCCCTTATCCTTGGCTCAAGATTTTTTCTGAGCTCCATGAGTTGGTGCCAAAATAGGGTCTGCTCTCTCTAGGGACCTGGGAGCTCCCGGTCCCCAGGGCCAGCCCGGTGGGGAGGCTGCAGCCCTGGGTCCTGCCTGGTGACCGCAGGTAGGCTTTGGGCAAGTTGTTTGACTCCACAGTGGTGCCTCCTCTGGAGAGGGGGCTCCTCATGACACCCACCTTGTAGGATGCCCAAGCACTAGATGAGATGCTCAGAATAAAGCACGCAGGGCAGCGCGCGGCACATGTGTAGGTGTACCAAGCACCCCAGGGGACTTCCTGGGGTTAGAGTCTGCCGAAGGCATCAGAGATGAGGGGGAACCCCTGTGGGTAGAAGGCACGGTGTGAGCACAGTCTGGGCCTCACGCTGGGGGCAGAAGTAACAGGAAGTGGTAAAGACAGCCGGTGAGGAGTGAGTTTGGGGCCAGATCTCAGGGATAACAGAGGACCTCAGACACCACCTCAGAAACAGCGGGGGGCCACAGCAGGTTTCTGAGTGGGGGAGGACCAGTGGCTCCTGACCTGGCCGGCCTCGAACCCTGAGAGTGGGCCTTCCTTTGAGACTCAGGTTCGCTGCCACTGTCCTTTTGATGTTCTTCCCAGGATTTTGCCACCATGGGCAAGTCCCCCTGGCCTCGCCTCTTTCTGTGCCCAGAGGGAGTTAGATTAGATGCTGCAGCTGCTCCTGGGCCACTAGGCAAGGACCACCTCTCATGGCCCCAGCCCTCCTGACCAGGGGGTCTGCAGAGGCTAGTGGGGACAGAAGGGGCCAAGGGATGCCTGAGTTCTTTCCACACCCACTCCCTGTTTTATAGATGAGAGCTCCTAAGGCTCAGGAGGGCTCACAGCCATTTTGCTGGGACACAGCTGACCAGGGACACAGACCCAGGTCCCTGCAGCTAGCTCTGAGGGCAGCTGGGATCCACAGAGGGATCTTCAGGGGTGGCCAGAGGATGACCAGGTGGAAGAAGAGGCTGCTTTCTAGAGCCTTTCCGTGCCCTCCACCCTTGGCCCTCTCACCTGGCATCTCCCACTCCTATTTGCCGAGGCCTGTCCTTGGTGAAGTCCATTCCCCTCCCTGTGCCTGTGTTTCTCCTCTGGTCTCATGGGTGATGGTGGCAGACATACCACACACACACACACACACACACACACACACACACACACACACACAGCCAGAGCCAGGGGCCTGAGAGCACATTGTCAGTCTCCACCCTGGCTGGTCCCCTCTCTAAAAGGTGAAGGATGAGCCTGGAGGGAGAGGTACAGGAACATGGGCTTTGGGTGAGGCTCTGTTCCTGCCTGGGCTCTGTGTCCCTGAGCTTGGGGGACCAGGGGGCTCCCAAGTCTGGCTCCCAGCAGTGCTGGCAGCACCGAGTTGGACCAGGCACTGGGACAACTCAAAGGGGCTGGCACCCCCTGGCCTTGCAGACTGGCCCGCAGCCTCACCCAGCCTTCTCAGGAAGCTCTTGGCCCCAGTAGCCAGTTCAGTCTGTCTCCCCTCTACTCAGCTGGTATAGAGCGGCAGGTTTGGGAATGGGGAGGCCCTGTGCCCAGTCCCCAGGTCTCACAGGGCAGGCTCCTGTCCTCCCAATCTGGGTGCCTACTGCACATTGGAGGAGGGGCATGGTCTGGGATGCTGGGTCCGGTGCTCATCCTGAGGCTAGGATTCTTGCCCCAAACAGGTGCTGGGACAGTGGGGGCTAGTCTTGCCCCTGGGGACCAGCCTGAACCTAACACATGGTCCTGACTTCAGTTCCAATCCCACCGGGGAGCGCAGTAAGCAAGACTGCCTGCTTCCCTAGCTGGTCTCTTCTTGGAGGGTCCTATCTGCTGGAGGGCAGAGAACAGGAGGTGCACCCAGACTCGGGCCTGCAGACTAAGGCATGTGCACCTGTTTCCTGAGGCCTACTAGTCTTTGCGGGCCTCCCTCGAGAAGCCCTCCTGGACTCCTCCTCATCAAGGCCCCCAGGAACCAGGGGGCCAGGGCTCTGCCTATCACGCACCCCGGGAAGAGGCCAGGCTCAATAGCAGTGCTGCTCGCTGGTGGGCGTCAGCCATTTGGGACTCCATGAACAACAGTGACGCCCCTGCACCCAGCCTGTCCACAGCCAGGACCTCCTCATCCCTTACCCATGGGGTGCTGAGCCACTCAGTGAGAGCGGCAAAGTGGGGGCTCACTCATGCTCTGAGCCCTGTGGTTTGTCACCCCAGATCGACCTGTACGCGGGGGCTCTCTTTGTGCACATGTGCCTGGGCTGGAACTTCTACCTGTCCACCATCCTCATTCTCGCCATCACAGCCCTATACACCATCGCAGGTATGGCACCTGGACAGGGTCGGATGGGGTCTTGGAGAGAGGGGTCCTGACCACTGGGCGGGGCATCCATGAAGCCGGTGGACATAGGCCAGAGTCCGAGAGGCTAGCAAGAGCCAAGGAGTGTGAGCAGGGGGCAGAGGGCCCCTCCTCCTACAGCCTAGGACACGGCCAGGCTACAGTCAGAGATTTGTAGTCTGGCTCTGCGGGACCAGTTTCTGGGTCCCACAGCTCGCCCACCTGCAAAAGGGTAGGGGAGATAGGTGTGAGCAGCTGTCCCTCCTGGAGCTCCGGCTTGCTTCCCTGGTCCCCCTCCCCCAAGACTAGGGCCCCTCCAGCTCCCTGTTTTCTCCCGCAGGAGGCCTGGCTGCTGTGATCTACACAGATGCCCTGCAAACGCTCATCATGGTGATGGGGGCTGTCGTTCTGACTGTGCAAGGTGAGGGCTGCGGGCCATGGCAGCAAGCCTTTGGGGCCTGGGGGTCAGTGCTGGGGGCGGGTTTGGCTGCCAGCCTTCCCTGAGGGGCGGAGGCTGTCGCCCCCGTCCGGCCCACAGGGCCCGGCTGCGTTAGTCACAGCTCACAGAGGACTCAGGGCTGGTACGCAGCTGACTCAGGAGCACAGGGCCAGCCACAAGTGCCCTGCCTCAGGGCATGAGGGTGAGGTTGGACCCAGGCGGATGTGCAGAAACCTAATTGGGAGACCGCAAAACTGCCAGGGTGTCTGCTCCAATTGTTTAGAACCAGGTACAAGATCCCAGCAAGCGCTACTGCAGCCTGCTGGCAGAGCAGGGGCTCAGACGGGCCTATGACACTGGCCTGGGGACAGAGAGGAAGCTCAAACAGTGGTCCTCAGAGGAATCCTCACCCTGGGAGTGTGCATGCAGGGCCAAGGGGCCCCACAAAGGGCGAGCAGGGCCTCCCAGTCTCTTGCAGACTCAGACGCTAGGACCTGGGGCCCAGCCACGCCCGCCCCCGTGTGGTGTCTGCGCCTTTGCTCTGAGTGCTCGCCTGGCCTGGCCTGGGCTCCGACGGCCAGAATGCTGGGGACCGAGTCCAAGGAGCAGGCTTCCTGCTTGAGGAAAGGGGGTGCTGTTGGTATGGCCTGGGCTGAGACAGGGGTTTTCCTGTGTCCGGGGCTTCTGTGTGTCTGCTGCCAGGGGCCCGTGTCTCTAGAACCCAATGCTGGAGAGAGACTGAGGCAGCCAGGCCCAGTCCGGGCAGAGGAGTGACTGCAGACACAGCAAAGGCACAGATGGGCCAGGGCTTGGCCACACAGGGCTGACCCCGAAAACGGAGAGGGGGCGAATATGGTCTGGGCTTGAGGCCCTGCTGGCCGCCCCTGTGACTTTGGTCCCTCCCCTGGCTGGTCCCACTGGACCTGTTTCCTTTCTCAGTGCCACCTCGCTGCCAGCCCTTCTCAGCTCTGCCCAAACCACGTCCTTCAGAAGCCTCTGGGCCAGGACCCTAACACTCTAAACTCCTTGGAAGGCCCTCAAATGCTAAGAAAAAATACTTCTGCTTCCTTGAATCGACAGTGTGAAGCCTGGCACAGAAGCCCACTGCTTAAGGCCAACTGGCATCCAGAAGCCAACCGGACACTGTGCTGCCCACGTGCAAAATGCTCATTTAATAGCACTGTTTTAAATATATATAAAATAGTCACTTAAATTCACCTTTTTGGAAAACCCTGTATGTGGTCACACCCTTCCAGATACCAGGAGAGGTGAAGTGGGAAAAGGCCAGGTGTGACACAGCAGGAAACTCCTTGTGGGAGAGCAGTGGGGACTGGGAGTCAGGGCCACCGGCCACTGACCGTCCCTGTCCTGTCCCTGCCAGCTTTTGACCGGATCGGCGGGTATGAGCAGCTGGCAGCAGCCTATGCCCAGGCTGTCCCGACCAGGACTATCGCCAACACCACCTGCCACCTGCCACGGGCAGACGCCATGCACATGTTCCGCGACCCCTACACTGCGGACCTCCCGTGGACTGGGATGACCTTCGGCCTGACCATCATGGCCACCTGGTACTGGTGCACTGACCAGGTGAGTCACAACATCACCTCCTGCCACCTTCTCGCTTTCCTGGGGGTGCTCTGGAGGGTCCCAGCAGCCCACCTGAAATCTGCGGTATGGCCCTGGGGAATGCCTGCGTGGTGGGTCTGGGCATGGGTGGAGGCCACGGACAGCCTGGCCCCAGGCCCAGGGAGAGGGTGCTAGGGGTCCTTGCGGTCCTGGGGGGCCTGGGCGCTCCGTTTAGAACCAGATGAGGCCCACTGGCTGCCACCCGCCCTGGCCTTCAAGTGCTTCGACTGGGACAGTTTGGAGTACGGGATTCCAAAAGGACTTCGATGCACTGTGGTGGCCCTGCCATCAGTGAGGAGACTTGCGTTGCGGGCCAGCCTTGGGCTCCCAGGGTCTGGCGGCGTGTGGGGCCCAGGGCCACCCTTGGCCTGCCAGTAATGGGAACCCACTTTTCTGGTAGAGCTCTGGACGCCCTCAGCTGTGGGGCAGCAGCGTGTGGGTCCCGGGGTCCTCAACAGCCGCAGGAAGCCGTCTCTATCCCTGGTCCCCACGGCAGGGACTCCGTACTGGTGGTCCTGGGAGAGAGAAAACACACAGAATGACACCCCGCAGAGCAGCGCCATCTCTTCCCGAGGGACGCTTGTCAGGCAGGCTGCGATCAGCACAGCTGGGCTTGTCTCCTGGCCCCGCCACTCACTAGCTGCTGGGCCTGGACAAGTTTGTTGCGTTACTTTGTGCCTCAGTTTCCCCAAGTGTCCTACAGGAATAATCTTGCTTTTGGTGGTGTGATAAGGCAAGTTCCTATTCCTCCTTGACACCCCTGCTCCAGCCTCCTCCAACAGTAAACAGGGTGGGACAGGTGGTTGGAGGTGGTAGCTTGACCTGGGCCTCAAGTTCTGGTGAGTGCAGGGGTCAGGTCTTCTCCTGGAGTCTGACTCTAGTCCTCTCTGCGTTGTGAACGCACCGGGTGACCTTAGATGGCCTCTTGCCCTCTGGGGGTGGAGGTGGACAACAGCCGCCGCTCAATGTGCCCTGGAAGGCCACGGGCAGCTCCAGGAAACACTCAGGTGGGTGAAGGTCTCTCGAAGCAGCAGGGCCTTGGCAGGCACAGGCCCGACAGCTGTGCCTCGGACCCATAGCCTAGAAGGCCCCATCGTGGGAGCGAGGCAGTGGGGTCCGTGAGGACGGCCTCCTCTGTGGGGGCACCCAGAGGGAGGGATGTTTCCCAGGGCCATGGCTGCCCATCCAGCAAGGGGAGCGCTCGGAGGGCCCCCCTCTTGAGCGGCAGGTATGCGTTTGCTGGTAGACTCTCCCTGGGCTGCAGCAGGGGAAGCTCCCAGGGCCACACTGGAGGCTTCAGAAACCCTGGGAGGCTGGGCCTCAGTTTCCTCATTTGTAACATGGGGCCCCCAGATTCCCACATCGGCCTCGCCTCACACATGGACCTCCCAGGACACATGGTTTCCTAGCAGGTATCTGTCCGGCTCCCCTGGGACGGCTATGGGCCAGCCCGGGCGAGTGAAGGGCTGGCTGTGGGGCATGCTGGGGGCCAGCCTGTGCCCTCCTCCCCACCCAGCACAGGCCCAGCATGGCACTGGCACATCTGGGTGGGACAGCATTGAGGAAATTTTCCCATGAAGGCCAAGTGGGGCTGGCCTTGGAAGCAGGGCTGAGTGGGCCTCATTGCCAAAAAGGGGGCCACACAGGGAGGTGGGACACTGCCCGCAGCCTTACTTTCCCATCCTCCTCCTGATGAGTCTAGGTCTGCCAGGGGGTAGCTGGGCCTTGGTCCAGAGCACCCACAAAGCAGGGACTGCATCACTGGGTCCCACCTGTCTAATCTTCCTGGTCCTGCTCTGCTGAGACCCTCACCAGCGGTTGGGGACTCTGCAAGACTAACTCTACTCAGTCACAGGCCAGGATGCCTCTTCAAGAGGCCCAGCCTGGGTAGCACCAGGGGGCAGTTCTGTGTGCTGGGACCATGGGTGCTTCTCCCTGTCTCCTTCAGAACTTTTCACTGTCTCCCAGCTCATCCACAGTACATGGGCTACCCCCTCGTAATCAAAACGAAACAAAGCCAATAAAAGAGGAGGCCTGAGGAACATGGAGCTCAGCTTCTCCACCTGCAGGATGGGGCAGCAAAACCAGCCCGCCCTGCCTCCCAGGCTGGTCCCCAAGGGCCCAGGAGGGAATGATGAAATACAGAGCTTAGGTTTTGAGGAAATGCTTCTCTTCTCCCACGAGGAGTGGCCCTGGGCTCTTGTAATGACAGTGCATCAATGGGGACGGTCCACAGGGAACCGTGTCTGGCCCCCTCCTTGTCCAGACAGGGACACTGAGGCCCGAAGTGAGGCAAGGACTGGTCCCCGAGTCACCGGAAGCTGGTGGAGGAGCAGGGCTGGCAGCAGCTCGTCCTGCACGTCCGTGCCGCCGCTCCCGGCACCCTGTGACTCCGGGGTCACCGAGAGCCCCACCGCAGGGGGAGTGCTGGGAGCTGGCCATCCAACTAGCATGTCTGGAACATAAAGTCACAGGTAATTCCTACTCCTGAGCTGCTGCCAGGGACCGACGCTGCAGACAAGCAAAGGGAAGACGGGGAAGGTCCCAACTGCGCAGCCTCATGGACACACGGAAAAGCAGTGAAATGTCAACTTCACGTGGCTGACCCCAGATGAGTCTCCCCGAGAGCTGTTTAAAAGACATTTTTTAAAAAATAGAATCGTGCCGGGGCTGGTGTGGCTCAGTGGATTGAATGCCGACCTGCGAGCTGAGAGGTCGCTGGTTCGGTTCCCAGGCAGGGTGCCTGGGTTGTGGGCCAGGTCCCCGGTTGAGGGTGAGCTAGACTCAATCACACTGATGCTTCTCTCCCTCTCTTTCTCCCTTCTTTCCTCTCTCTCTAAAAATAAATAAATAAAATCTTAAAAAAAGAAAAGAATCATAATGTCAGAGCTGGGAGGGATCTCAGATGCCATCAGCCCCCATTCTTTAGACCTGGAAACTGGGGCCTAGCCAGGGTCTACCCAAGGCAACTTGAGGGGCTGCCCCCGGGCAGTCCCAGCCCTTCCTCTGCTGACCAGGAGTCTCCCCTCAACCCCAGGCCTGATAGCTCCAGACCCCTGCCAGTGACACCTCCAGACATGTGTGTGAACATGCTAGTCATTCTGGTGAGGCGTAGGATATGGGGGAGTCCCCTGACAGCGCTCAACCCAGGGGCTCCTCCAACTCTGCCAATGGCAGGGTGCCAGGCCAGGCAGCAGCCACACCTTCCCTACTCAACAGCCAGGGAGACTGTGGCCCTGGAAGGAGAGCACCTTGGCCCCAGTCACTCAGCCAATCAGGGTGAGCTCTGCTTCTGAGGGGAACCATCAGGTGTCAGGTTGTCTCATGTGGGTCTGGCGCTGGAGGGACAGCATCTCATGCTACCCCCTGAGGCCCACCAGGGAGAAGTCCTGCCACAGGTACCCCTGACAGGGCCTGGGACTCACGCTCCTCACATGCCCGCAGGTCATTGTGCAGCGGTCGCTGTCTGCCCGGGACCTGAACCACGCCAAAGCGGGCTCCATCTTGGCCAGCTACCTCAAGATGCTGCCCATGGGCCTGATCATCATGCCGGGCATGATCAGCCGTGCACTGTTCCCAGGTAAGGAGGGCGCCGGAGGCTGGGACGGGGCTGCGAGGGTCGGCCGGAAGAGGTAAAGAAAGAGTATGAGCTAGCCTGGGGGAGTGGGGGAAGAGTGGTCCCAGGACCACTCTCCGAGGGGCCGACACACAGGTGGCTTGGCACAGGCCCAGACATGGTCTGCTTGCTGCCGGGTGCTTGGGGGTGTAAGCAAGTACCTTTACCATTGCCATTTTCTCGTCCAAAAACCAGGCACTGACTTCCCAGAACACCACGGGCCTAAAACCTCTGGGGTGTTAACTCTCTGAGTGGCATTTTCACTCAGCTCCCAGTAGCGGGCACAGGCTGCCTTTAGGGGTACTGGGGCCGAGGCCTCCAGCACTGCCACACGTGTGGCTGGGGTGGCTCCTACCCACTCCTCACCCCCGTTCATCAGTGGCCCCATCTGTAACAAGGAAAGGGTCTGAGCCAGGGATGAGGGAGCCCAGCAGAAGGCTGCTCCGGGCGCTCAGGCCCAGGGAAAGGGGCTCCCAGACCCCTGGTGCAAAAGGATCCCAACCCACCTGTGCATCCTTGTCCGTGGAGCACAAGGCCTGCATCTTCCTCAGAGTGCCCGCTTCCTCTCTCTGCTGGCCCTGGGCCCACGGTGAACCACACAGGCGCTCACCAAAGGTCCTGCGGGTCATGTTGGGGGCACTCAGCTGTCGGCGGGGGGGCTGGGCTGGCCCATTAGCTACCTGCTCTGAGTGGCGCCTCCGAAAAGGGGCTTGGTGTCCCCTCAGCTCAAAACACTCATCTGACACGGAAGAGGAAGCCACTGAGGGCCGTCGGGGGCCATGGCCAAGGCCAGAGCTGCCCGAGAGGCTGTCTTGGTCACTGAGGGTCACGTAGTCGTCGTCGTCTTCCTCCTCCTCCTGATCCAGCCCATTGGAAATCACCACCCCCTCGCCATCAGGGTCACCCTGGGTGGCAGACAGTTGCTGCTGGGGCAGGGCCTGGCCTGGGCCTGGTGTCCCAGGCAGCTGGTAGTCTGTCCTGCTCTGGGGTACCTCCCCTCTTGGGCTCTCCGGCGCCCTGCCTCCACCACCACCGCCCTGGGCAAGCACGTCTGCCACAGGCACCGTCCGGGGCTTGGGCACAGGAGGCTGTGCTGTGCGCTCCTCCTCAGGGAGGCCGTTCTTGGCCGGGACCTCGTCCTGGGGTGTGCTGGGCTTTGGAGTGGGGCCGCAGTCCTGGCTCTGTCTCCACATCTGGGCCCCGGCCTGGGACGTGTCTCGGATCTTGATGCGGTTTATCTGGCTGGGCTGAGGGTTCCAGATGTTGGGGTCAATGATATTGATGTAGCCCAGGATGTCACTGCCCGGCTCTGGGTCCGGCTCCACCCATGTAGGCAGGTAATCGAACATGTTGGCTCGCTCCAGGTTGAGCAGCCCCGGGTGGATGGGCAGGACCGGCTCGGGCAGGTCTGCTGGCTGCTCGGCCAGTGCCGCGCCCCGCAGCCCCGGGGGCTTCTTGACCTCCTGCTTCTCAGAGGAGACCTTGGCGATCTCCTCAGCACTCTTAGCCTTGACCAGTGCATACTTGGGGTTGACAAGCTTCTTGGCCACAGTGCCAGAGGGCACCAGAGGGGCCACAGTGGGCAGCAACATGGGCTCGGGCTCAGGCTCCTTCTCCATGGGGATGCCCTTGAGGCTGACACCGTGCGACATGAGGTACAGCTCCTGGAACTGCCGGTCGAATGTCTCCACCACCTGGCCAGACAGCACGGAGATCACGTTCCGGTCTGTCCTCGCGGCCGACCACGTGAAGCTGCAACACAGGGCAAGGGGGGCCGCCTGGTCAGGCACATGGGGCCCGCTTGCTGCCTCGGGCCCTGGGTCCCCCCGCGGTGGGCATCCGAGAGAGCCGCACCCCGCAAGCTGCTGTCTCCTGGACTGTGGCTAAGAGGCCCTGGATGGGACTGATCAGTGAGGGGAACTGAGGACAGGGAACAAGCCTCAGGGCCAGACCTGAGTCTGGGTCCTCAGGCAAGTCATGGACACTAGGGTTACTCTATCACCTGTGCAAAATAGCCAGTGCCACGTTCCTCTGGGGTCATAGGATGCCCAGAGCAGCCTGGACACCTGGTGTCTTTGTCCCTACCACCTTTCTGAGGGGCAGTTCCCCCACCCCCCCAAATCCCTCACCCTCCCTCCTGCATGGCGGGGCTCCCGAAGCTGGGCCACAGTCATCCTGGTTCTGGGCCTGGCCCTGGGAATGGCTGTCAGAGCCACCGCTCCATGGACCTGGGGAGACACAGCCAGGCCCGGTCCACACCCTACTCCAGTTGGAGTGAGTCTCTTGAACAAAAGCCCTCCTCTGCCTGCTTCTGGAGATGGGTGGCTGGCGTGTGGGTGTGCCCCAGCCCAGCTCACACCTCAGCAGTTTGGGGACCAGTGAACCAGAATAACCAGGGTGTCATGAGGCAGGATTAAGGGCAGAAACCAGCCGGGATCCAGAGCCACCTCTCCCTCAGCCCCCTGAAGGCCAGGGAGTCACCTGTAGGAGCCACAGACGGCTCGGTCTCCATCCACGAACATGAACTTCTGGGCCAGGGTACCCTTGAACTTGGTGGCTGACCGTGTGAAGAACTCCGTTCCCCCGCTGCTCCGTACCCGGAGATTCTACGTTGGGGGACAGAGACAAAATTACATAGCTACAGCACTGACCACATGGTGGGAGGCCCAGCAGTCTCTGCTTGGGGCCTCAGGGGCTTTGGGGGAACCTGGGTGCTGAGGCCTGGAGTGAAGGGGTGATATGTGTGGGGACTGTGGGGCCAGGCCCAGGTGGGACGGCAGGGATGGGAAGCTGGAAAGGAGGGTGGGGGCTGGTGTTGAAGGGTCTGGGCCTGGCCTGTGGGTGCCCGTAGGGTGGCAGGCAGGACAAGACCTGTGCAGGCAGGCCAGCCTGGGGAAACGCTGCTCCAGGTGGTGGGCTATTGCAGGGCCTTGAGCAGGAGGGGAGGTCCTGGTGGGGGTGGGGGCTGTGCGGAGGGGAGACGGGGGCCTGTACTACGGATCTGGGCTGGTGCTCTAGTAGGGCACTGGCCTTCCTAGGATGAGTGCCTGGCAGGCCTCTCCCTGGCTCTGCTTCCTGCAGCTGTCTCTTCGTCGTCGCTGCTGACCTCTGCTCATGGAGGGCAGGGCTCCCAGCAATCTCTGCTATTTCTCTGGGGGCCAGCCCACCACCTGGCACCCAGGAGCACTTTGGGACATGGTCTGATCCCGCTCCTCACTGGGCCTGCACTGTCTGTCCTGAGAGCCAGCCAGAGCTGCTGGGAGGCAGTGGAAAGGGGTTCTGAGACCCAGAGAGAGGAGAGGGGGTTCTCCTAGGAGTCATGAGCAGCGCCTCAAGTCCGAGACCAGGCCATGCCTGCCGTCCTCTGAACTCTGGCTGTGAAGAGCCCTCTCGCCCTGGTTTGAGGTCTAGGGATATCTCTGGGCTAGTCACTGCAGGGCGGCAGGGCTGGCTCCCCTTCCCTCCCCATAGAAGGAGGCTCTAGCTCTGAGGCAGGGGCAGGATAAGCCTGGCTGAGACCCCCAAGTTGAAGGGATGGCTGGGGGCACCCCAGCCCTCAGGCCTAGAAGGAGACTAGGCTCCTGGTGTAAGCAATGCCCGGCAGGGTGTCAGAAACATGGGCTCCTGGTGCCCCCAAATCACTTGGGGGTGCTGGCTGGGAACTTCACTGCTAACACAAACCCTAGGAAATCTAACACCTGCCCAGGGCAGGAACTCCCTCCGTAAGGGCAATCCGACAGGGCTGCATGAATGCCCCTGGGATGGTGGTCCCATGCTCTGCCGAGGCCCCCCATGCCAGCTTTGGGCACTGGGCTCTTATGACTTCTGCCATGCCCCTCACCCACTCACTGGCTTCAGCCTACTGACCGCCCACATGCTCTGTCACTCCCCAACCCCTGCCAAGGCCCCTAGATGCAGGCAGACATGACTGTCGCCAGAACATGCCAAGCCGGCGGGGAGGAGGGATGACGGCAGCTGTGAGGGCTGGGAGAGGCTGGCACGCAAAGACAGGGAAGGGGGTCAGGCTCAGGGTTAGCATCCAGACACAGGAACATGAAGGACGCTGACCAGAGCAGCAGCCTGTTTTAAGACACATTCAGACTTTAGGGGAGGAGGGTGGGCAACAGAGCATGCAGAGCAGGCTCAGCTGGACGCTCTCATAGACCCTACACCTGCTCAAGGGCCTGACTCGGCCTTGGGGGCAACGGGGCCCATGGGAGAGTTCAGAGCAGGGAGTCGCAAAGTTGGTGCCACACCTCAAGAAGAGAATAGCATCCAGCAGAGAACTCTCGAAATGAATGGGGGGGCAGGGGCCTAGGACAGGGAGGGGCTGCCGTGGGCAAGGGAGGTGGGCCTGAGTCAGGGCGGGGGCCACAGTGGGGAGGGGATGGGTCTGAGAGAGCCAGAGTTTGCCCTCCACAACTGCCCATAGCCTGCAGGTGCTCCTGCTGACCGTCCCTTCTGGCAGGCCCCAGACCCCTCCACTCGGAGGCTGAGGGGCAGATATGAATGCCTGCCTGGCTGTGGGGCACACAGCTATCCTGTTGTTGGGCCTGGCCCAGAAGGCACACAAGTCTCCGCTCCCAGGGCCAGCTCCCTCTGCCTGCCAGGCTGCCTGTCTGCACATAGCCAGCTCACAGCCAGCTCAGCAGGAAGCTGGACAAAGCCCAGGACAATTAGTGCTCGTGACTTTGTACCTAACACAGAGCATGCTCCTGACCAGAAACTGGAGCAAAGAGCCTGGAGGCTTTACAAGGCCTTCCTGGTCGACCACAGCCGGCTCCACGGCTTCTGGGCTTCTGTGGGCTCTTGGCTCTGTGCTCTGTGGGCTGGGCCACAGGTCCCTCCTTGGCCTCACCCCTCCCACCAGCATCTGTCCCCACCCACCCTTCATCTTGTCCTGCTGGAGGGCTCAGAGGTCATCTACATCTGAGAGAGACTCGACTCTGCTTGAGAGGCACCAAGCAGAGGCACACATTTGCTGTGTGACTCTGAGCAAGTCTCTGGCCCTCTCTGGGCCTTAGTTTTCTGGTCTGCATGCTGGGGATCGGCCTCAATCTGAGGCCACTAGCCCTGGGGCTCAGCAGCAGGTGGGGCCTGCTGCCACGCCCACTCCTAAGCTTGTTTTCCTGGGTGTGCCCCGCCCCACGGGGCCTGGCCCAGATGAGGTAATGTCTCAGGAGTCAGGGCTTGGGTGAGCAGCAGAGGCTTCCACAAAGCTGCATTGTCTCTGAGCCCAAGACACCCCTGGCAGGATACAGTGGGAGGGGCAGGACGCCCAGGAGCACAGCCACTGGGCTGGCCCAAGTGGGACACCCTGCGTAAGTCCTTGGGCTCTGCGGGACCTCAGTGTCCTCACACCTGAAAGGAGGGGCAGTGATGGGTCCCAGAGAGGATGTCAGGCCAGGATGGCTGGGCAGCACATCACCTGTTCCGAGGGCAGGGCGGCTGCCACCCGAGCATGTGGGGGTCAGGGTGGGGTGGGCACTAGGGATGGGGCAAAACTGACCCACGCTCCCCACCAGGCCTCCTGTGCTCATACAGAGATGTGACTTGACTGGACCCTAAGTCCACTGGAGCCCAGGCCTCTACTGGTGGCAGGCAGGCAGAGGGGACAAGCCCAGGCCCCCTGGCACAGAGCTGGCCTGGGGCATTCTTGAGCCCTGGTCAAACAGGGCTCCAGTCTTGATGCCAACCAAACACCAATCTGGCCTCTCCATACCTCAGTTCTCTCATCTCTGAAATGGACCTCACCCCCTTCTACTAGAGGGCTGCTGTGAGGATGAATGAAACCACAGTGAGCAGGGCTGGGTGCTCCCCAAATACAAGGTGACAAAGTGGGCTGTGACTGAGTATGGTGGGGTGCGATCCCTCCGCTGCTGAGGGGATGGGGTGGGGACCAACACGAAGGGCCAGAAAACATCTGGACAGTCCAGGCCGGGGGGGGCCAGGACTCTGAGCTGCCTGTGGTGGCCAGGTGGGCTCAGAGAGCAGGGGGTCTTGCCCATAGTCTCCCAGTAACGGGGTCCAGTCCCCCAGGCCCGAGGACAGCGTCCAGCTGTGCTGTGGTGGCTCCTTGTCCCCATCCACCTCAGGGGCCTGCTGGCATCCCCTGGGCCTGAGGAGGGGTAGGGAGGCCCAAAGATGCATCCTGACCGGGCCTGGCCAGTAACGGCAAGATCGAGCCAGGCGTGTGGAGTGCAGGAGACAGAGGGCCCATGTTCCCATGTGCTGGGTGCCTGGCCAGCTTCTGCTCTGTCCTACAGAGCCTGGTCTCCTCCGTAATGGGGGAGGGGGCCAATGCTCACCCTGGCCTTCACCTGGCCGTCTCAAAGCTGGGATGGGGAGCACCTTTGTGAACCATCTCTGGGGAGGCAGGGCTGAGCAGGCTGCATCAGCCCAGCTCCAAAACCTTGTTGGGAGGATGCCCAGCTCTCTCCCAGGCTGGGTTGCTCGGCCTCAGCACTGCTGATGTTCTGGGCGAGGCTCTGCTCTGCTGCAGGGCTGCCCCGTGCATCGTGGGGTATTTAGCAACATCCCTGGCCTCTGCCCACCAGATGCCAACTGTGCCATCCCAGTTGTGACCCTTAAAAGTGTCTCCGGATACTGCCTACTGTCCTGAGCCAGTAAATCCTTCTGTTTGAGAAGTACTTCCCCACCCTGAGTCCATGACAAATGCAGGCCAGGATCCGGGACTCAGGGAGTGGTGGGAGGAAGCCCTGAGCACCAGTGGGAAGCCATCTGTCCAGCGTGGGACCTGGGATGCAGGCTGAGTCCTGGCACCCCTACCGAGCACCTTCCAACAGCCACCCTGGCTGGGCTAACTCATCAGAAATGGGCCCAGCCTTTGCCCAAGTGGCTGCTGGTTTTTCCAGTTTGGCGGCAGAGCCAACAAGCTCTTTTAATCCATCGGCACGGCACAGCTCCTGTACTGTCCTGAGCTGGGGGCCTTGTAGCTCAGCCTGGTTCCCACTGACTCTAGGGTGCCTCTTGGCACCCAGCCTCACCCCCAAATGTGGTCTGGCCACAAGGCCTGCCCTGGAGAGGTGAGGGGGCTGAGCCTTCTTCTAAAGGGCTATTCCTGTTGCTAACATGGACCATCATTCCCACCCTCCGTGCCTGAGGGGCTGTCAGAGGCCAGGTGCTTGGAGAAGGCTATGAACCTTACTCCTGGGAACCTCAGCCTGGGAAGGTGCTAGTGCATGTCCTCCTGCCTTACCTGAAAGCCAGGAGGGCATCTTTTTCCAGAATGTACTGGTATGAGCTCAGAGCTCCAGAGGCAGGAGGCAGGAGGCCGAGAGGCACTGCTTGCAGCGGGCGCACAGGGGTGGTCCCCAGCCAACTACGGCTCAAAAGGAGCAGGGGAGCCCCTTGGCACTCACCAGACCAGAGCTGGGGTCTCATGGGAGGAGCTGTGCCTGTCCCCAAGCAAAAACAGGGTGAGAAGGGAGCTCATCACTGAGTGTCCTCCCCCGACATGGCCCTTACACTTCACTCAGAGCAGCCCTGCCCGTTTTCAGACAAGGAGACTGAGGCCTGGAGAGATTCAATGGCTCTATCTGAGGTTACAGTGCAGGAGGCAGAGCTGGGGCTCAGGCCTGGTTCCTAGTGTTGCCCCTAGACTGGCACCTGACACTGCTGTGGTCATAAGTACGACCCCACATGTGCACCCCGTACCCCGGGCCAGCAGGAGGTGAGGGCAGAGCCAGCCGAGGGCGGCAGGTGGCCAAGTGTGAGCCAGGCTTCCCCGGGAAGGAAGTGCTCCCCAGACAGGTCCAGGCCCAGCCGGCCCGCGGGCAGGGAGGGGGACCGTGTGGGCAGGCTCTAGACAAGGTGACACTTGGCCAGGGCTGGGCCCGCAGGAGCCTCTGTCAAGGGGGCGGGCTCCGAGGGCAGAACGAGGAGGCCAGGGCTACATGCCCTGTGCAGTGGAGGTGCGGCTCCTGGGAGTGCCCCCTGCGGAGCCTGCCACGTCCCCTAGTGCAGGGAGCTGGCTAGTGGGGCAGCCAGACCAGGAAGCCCCAGTGCTCGAGGTTCTCCTGTGCCCTCAGCTGCTACTCCACTTTCCAGCAGGAGGGTGGGGAAGGAGGCCTCCCATCAACACCCCATCCCCCACCCAGGGCCCAAGGTTTATAACTTCTGTTGTTACCAGAAGCCGCGTAGCTCCCCTTAGCTCACAGGGCACTTTTATAGCCATTGTCTCCTCTAATTTCATCCTCAAACAACTCTGGGAGGTGTCATTACAGCCGTGAGGTGCCGGAGGCTTGGAAAGGTGGGGCCGCATGCCAGCCCCATGGTGGCCCTACTGGCAGGCGCTGCCCCAGTCAGGGACGTGGGGCACCAAGGGTCTGTGTGCCCCCACACCGCACCCTGCATGCTGATCTCTTGCTACTGGCTTTTAGGTTCAGCCTGACTTTTAGGAACACAAGGACAAGGAGGCAGGTCACAGCTTCCCACAGGCCTCGATTTCCCCATCTGTCCTGTGGCAGCTTAGACCAGGCAGCCCCAAGGCCCCTCTGGTCCCGGCATTCTAGGCTCCCACAGAGCAACGGGGCTACACCACATCTTACGGCCCCCAAATGCACTGGGGAGTGAAGGACAGGGCAGGTGGGTGGGTGGTGCAGGGCCAGCCTTTCAGGGAGGGAGCCACACAGCCTCTGGGCCAGGTCCTCAGCACAGCCCCACCTGCCCGCCACTTCTGGGAGCTCCAAGCACTCTGAATACTCCAAACACTTCAAGGAGACTTGAGTTTGGGATTTCCCTACTGAGAAAAGGCTTGGGGCACTGGACAGGGCATGAGGTCTCCAGCTGTGGGCTCAGGTTCCTGCTCAGCACAGGGAGCACACTGCTGCCTCATCTTCCATACACTGGGAATGCAAGGGGGCTGAGGGAAGGGACGTGTGTAGAGTAAAGTGGCCCTGGGCATGTGGCAGGGCGCAGTGGGGGTGGGCCTTCAGGTCTCCTCCAGACCTCGGTGAGGGGCTGGATAGAGAGCCCTGAAGTTCTCTGATCTGCTGCCCACAGGGCCGGGGCCAACACAACCACCTTTCAGAAGACGCCTTTCCCACCTTCTCACCTATCCTGAGCCGTTTGCCCTGGGACTCAGTCCTCAGTGCTAATTACACGGCGGGCAGTGCGGCTAGGGAGCATGGGGCTTGGGTCAACCCACCAAAGAGACCACGTAAAAATGTCACAATAGCTAGAGGCTTGCCATTCGGAGAGCTCATGCCCACTTGAAAAGGCTTGGTGGGATGGGGGGTACACTTGACGAATGCTGGCAAATTACAGGCACAGGTGCCCAGCCCTTGTTAACCACCTGGCCTCTCCCCTTCTCCCCGGGTTCAGATCCCAGGTGTAAAGCCCAAGTAATTCTGACCTGTTGGAGGCTGCTCTCAGCTAGGGTGCTCTGGGGCTGGCCCCCACGCCGCTTCTCGGGCTTCCTAGCTGTGAGTGACCCCTGGGCGAGAGTGTCTCCCATTCCCTCATTGTGAAATGGGGACAACTAGAGAGCCATGCAGAGTAAATGCATTACCCGGTAAAGTGCCAGGACAGGCACGGCCCATGTCCAACGTTGTGAAAGTATTGGCTGTTACTATGCAGACTGATCTGTATTCTCCGGGGAATGTGCTGCACACAGTAGGTGCCAAGCGATGTTGGGGCAGAAAGAGGGCTCCCTCTACCCCCAAGCAAAGTGCCAAATGCTAGGGTGTCTGTGCAGAAGCAGCCAGCCACACTGGCCCACACGCCCCTCAGCCAGATGCGAGGTCCTGGAGCCAGGACAGGGGAGGGATGTGCGCAAGGACACGCAGCAAAGCAGTGCTGAGAGCCAGGCCTTCACGACCCCCACCTCTGCGCTGTGGTTCCCCCCTGTGGCCCTTCCTGCTCTGCTCTCATTCCTCAAACCCGCTTTAACTCTGCAGCTATCAAGGAAGCCTCCCCTGGCCTCAGCCCGAGGGAGCGTCCTTTGTCGGAGCCAGATCCTAAACCTGTGGGTGGGCACCGCAGAGGCAGAGTTTGGCTTAACCTTGAGGAAGAACTTCCTGGCAATCAGCTCTCCAGGAACCAGATGTGAGCTGCTGGGGCTGGGGTGGCGGGCACCCTGTCCCTGCAAGTGTGTGAGCCAAGACACGATGTGGCAGGGCCTGCTTTGAAAGGACACGTGAGGCAGCACCCTGAAGTGGATTCTGGCTCCTGGCCAGCAGGCCCTTAATCAATGTTTACCTTATCTCTGACTGCTGGAGGCACTCAGCATCCTGTCCCTTGGGGCACTCGGGCAGAGGCTAGGGGAGCTCCTGGCAGGAGGCACGAGGCTTATTAGGCCCTGTGTGTCCGGCACAGGCCTCTATCCCTAGAGGGCGGGCGCACAGGGCATTTGTTGAGTAACGAGTTGGCCATCATGACAGTCGGCTCACCTTGAGGTGTCCCAGGTGCATGCGGGCCCGCTCACACATGTGCAGGAAGTACTTGACGTTACTCTCATCCAAGATGATGTACACGGCCACCTTCCTTTTGAAGCCGGCATCCAGCAGGTCCTTAAAGATGTCTACGTCGGTGAACATGTCCATGACCACGGCTATCACCTGGGAGTAGGAAGAGAGACTGGGGCCTTCATTCAGATAGGCAGCAGGGGCGACAGGTGTCTCGCAGGACACACGGCCCTCCTGCACCCGCCACCTTCTCTGGGTGACGCTCTGGCCCTGCTTCCTGAAACCTCAGGGCTGGGGCTGGGAAGTGTTGGGCTGTGGGCCTTTCCAGCCCTGAAATTCTAGGCTCAGTATGCCACACTTAAGACAAGAGACTCTCAATCAGTGGCGCGGAGAGGACTCTGCGACAGCAGGGAGGTGGGGAGAGGCTTGCCCCTCACGCCTGCTGCATCCCTACCACAGACTCTAGGAGGCCGTGCGCAGGCCCCGAGGCAAGGTGTGCAGGGAGGCATGGGGGAGAGAGCTGTGTGGGAGCCAGGGAGGAGCTGACTCTCAAAAGTCGTGAAGTCAGAAAGGGGCTGCACCCCGAGAGTCCCCTTCCTTATGACTGTCGGGGCTCAGCCCAGGGGCCCTGTTTCAGTCTGTTCCTGGGTTGCATTCCTGAGCCCTCCACCTGCTACCCTGAGATGCTGAGATGAACCAAATGTGTCAACAGCCAGGAGTTAGGGTGGCAGCTGGCGTGGTTGCTCACTGAGGTCGCCCACGTGTTCCTGGGTTGGTGTGGACTTTGGCAGGCTCCCCTGCCGCCCAAACCTGTACATGTGCTCCTCCTGTCGTCAGACAACCTCTGCCCACAACAGCTGACCTCCACATTCCTGGACCTGGCTCAGGGCAGAGCCCCAGAGGTCAAGGTGCTCCTCCCCCACCCATAGCCTAGCCATAGCCCAGTGTGGTCAGTGACACCCCTGAGGCCTGTGGAGGGAAGAGGCGCAGGGAAAGGACAGGGTAGTGAAGATGAGCCTGCTGGGCACAGGGGTGGTCAGCAGGCGCTTGTGCCTGGAGAGGCTCACAGGCCATCAGGCACTGGCCTCCAGTCTCTCGTGCCTCTTCCCTGTCCCACTGGGTAGCAAAGGGGAGCATGTCAGTCTCAGGACTTCTTGGAAGAGCCTCACCCTGAGAGGTGGGGGATGCGCTCTGTGTTACACATAAGGCCAGACACTCAGGCCAGAACCTACCCCAGCCTCTCAGGGAGCCAAGCTCACTCCCACCCCCAGCAAGGGCAGGCCTGGTAGTCCCCGCCTCCCCAGCTGGGGTCTGCAGACTCAGGGTGACAGGGAGGCAGGCCGGATCCTGCTGGCGGTGTTCTGAGCCCCCCAGTGAGCGCATCAGGCTCCCCCTGCAGGCCACCTGTGCTCCTCTGGGACTACAGGCCCCTGCCCTGCCACAGACATGATCTCTATGTGACCCTCAGCAAGGCACCTGGCTTCTGTCATCAGCATGAGAAAGGGCCCAGCTTTCTCATCGGTACGGCGGGTCTCGTGGAGCTGTGAGACCCAACTAGCATTCCCTGATGACAGGCCCAGGGTCCTCGCTGTCCCCTAGGAGACAGCCGCTCTGTTGTGGCATCTTCACAGAGCTGTCCCAGATGAGGTAGGGGAGAGGCTCAGTCCCTGCAGGGGCCAGGCCCCCCGGGAAAGCCAGGCAGACGTTGGCACCAGAGTTAAGCAGGGACTCTGAGAGCAGCAAGCTACCATCCCAGGAGACATCTAAGGAAAGGCCAGAGGTACTGGGTGAGTGGGTGGCAAAGGCACAGATGACACCCAGTGCTCTCACCAGTTGATGGTGATGAGACCCTGAGGTGGATGGGGTGGCAGCAGACACTTCCTTGCCTGTGACCCGGCAGCCCCAAGGCCATGGCAGCCCTGGGACCCTTTGGATGGGCTGCTACTGCAGGTCAGCAGGCTCACGTGCCACCCTGGGAAGGGCACAGCCAACATGCTTCTCTGTGGAGGCGGCCACCCCATCCCTTCTCCGCACCCCCCACCCCCCACCGGATTGGTCAGGCTTGGTTCCAGGCCCTGCCTGCCGTGGCGGGCGGAGGCTTGCCCTGGGCCTGGGCTGGGGGACATGCCCCAGCAGGACCCACTCCATGTCTGTCCTTCCCCACGTCACCCTCTGGCAGGCAGGGTGCCTGATCCAGGGACCCTCTGCTGTCAGGCTGCATCTGCTGGGGCCTGCTCCCCATAATGGGTCCCACTCCCCACAATGGGTCCTTCAGGGGTCCCGGAGCTGAGAGTAGCTCCCTCCAGGCACTCAATCTTGTACCAGGGGAGGTCAGAGAAGGGCCTGTAACAGGTGCCAGCGAAGGCTGGGGGTGGAGAGGGGTGCTGGGCAGTCCCACGGAGGCCCCACAGCGTGCTCGCAGTCAGAGCCCAGAGGCTCTCTGGCAGCCCCAAGTCCTGCACGCCCTGCTGCATTCTGTATGTGGGGAAGCTGGGACCAGAGACTTGAGATTAGAGCCCAGGGTCCTGCACCCCAACCCAGAGCACCTTCTGCCCTAGAGAGTACAGCTAGTGCCAGGCCTTGGGCTACATGAGGGTTTCTAATGAACCCAACAACTGCTGCCTGTTCAGTCCTTGCAGACATGCTACAAGCCACTCCCATCTCACAGAGGAGGACACTGAGGCACAGGGAGGTTGCCACACCCCTGCCTGTGACAGTGTGAGTTCGTCCAAGGCAGAGCCTGTCTGGGCCCAGCTAAGGATGGGACCCCTGGTTTGCCACCTGCCAGCGGGGGTGCTGGCCTGGCTCACTCAATCTGTCAGCTCCCATACCCAGGCTACGGGCCCCGCCTGGGGGTAAACACCAGCTGCTCTCGTGGCCCAGCTCATGTGTTCCCCCGGAGGGCCTGGGCAAGGCCAGGCCAGAGCCATGGGAAAGACAGAGGGCAGGCTGGGAGGGGAGCCTGCCCTGCCCCGGTGTATATGAGAAGACCTCACAGGACAAGAGGTGGGTGGCCTGGGTCCTGGCTCCAAAGCTCGTTCCTGTGACCACTGGGATTGGCAGTGTTCCGAGGGGATGGAGATAACAGGCATACGTGCGCTTCGTACTCTAGGCCTGGTCACCGTGGGGCCGACAGGCAGGTCGCACAGGCCAGTTGCTGAGGGAAAGAGGGAGCCTGGTGGCCCCCAAGTCTTAGTCACAGGAAAGCCTCCCCTCAAAGATGCAGCCACAGAACAGGGAGGGGCCAAACACCATGGACAATATACAGGTTTCCAAAGAACAGTGGGGTAGAGGCTGGAGGATGTTGGGGGGCTGGGGGGCTGTGCCAGGGCTACGGTGGAGGGGGCATCACAGGGACTGGGGTCAGCACTAGGTGTGATTGGTTCTCGTGCTCAAATGCCTCCTCACATGTCTCAGGGTGGGGGCGGGGTGGGGGCTGTGCAATATGTGCAAGCTCCCAAAGTATGCGCCCCAGCAGCTCCCACCCCTCCCTCCCCTCCACACATCCGCCAACAGCCAACCAAGGGATTTGCTTCCTGCCTCCTACTAGGTCCGGATGCCCCTGCCCCCCACCCGCCCCACTCTGCAAGAGGCTAGGATGGCTCTCAGGTCTCCTCTAATGCCCCACCTATCTCCTGACTGTTTCAGGATACCTTACATATCCTTGGGGTGGGCAGACATCCACTTCCACTTGAGAGATGCTGACACTATGGCCCAGAGGGGAAGGGACCAACCCCAGGTCTCCCCTGGAGCCAGTGGGAGGATAGACACAGGTGTCTGGCCCAGGCCCCGATGCCCCACCATGGGCACCTCCACTGCCTGGGTGGTTACAGGGGGAGGAGGGGCGACTCAAGCAAGGAGGGCCGTGTCTGAGCCACCATAGAGCAGCAGCCCCCACCTGTGGCCACCGCCCCCAACAGAAATGGCCTGAAGCCTGCTGCCAGCACTGGGGGCATGGCCTGGGGGCACTCAAATGAGTGCCCCCCATCAGCCCTTGGGCCAAGTAGTCTGAGCCCTGGCAAGGATGGAGCAGGACCAGGGCTGGACCCACAGGCTCCAGGCCATGGTGTGGTGCTGGGCAAGCCACGTCCCTCTCTGAGTTTCAGTTTCGTCATCTATGAAACGGGGAAGGTCAGTGTGCCGCCCAAGGCTGTCCCAGCCAAGAGGTCCCCAGCTCCCTGTGCCTTTCCAGGGTGGCAGTGTGGGCTCTAGACTGTCTTTCTGGGAAGATTTGTGAGGACCTCAGGCAAATGCCTCAGTTCTTTCATAAGGTGATAACAGTGCCCACCTCACTCGGCTGCTGGTGCAGTGCCTGGGCCCGTTCAGTAGTAGGCAGTGGCTGCCACTCTCCTGCGCCCCCCTCATCACGCCAACCTGAGACTGTTCCACCAGACCCACAGCACCCTCTGGGGTGGACAGCCCGGGATCATCACCCACCACCTCCCACTCCCCTCTGTGCCAGCTGGAAGTCTGGTTGAAGGCGGCGCCCCATGGGCCGGGCACAGGGCAGGCCGCAGGAGGTCCTGAGGGTTGAGATGATGGCCATCAAGCACAGGATTCAGCTTCTGCTTCCAGCCAGACAGCAGAACAGAGCCTGCGCTACCCTCCTGCCTAACAATAAAATCCAGGCAAAATCCATGATGGCAGAGCCCATAGGCAGCACAGTAGGTGCAGGGCTCCCTGAGGGGAGGGAACCAGCGAAGCAAGCAGCAGAGCTGCCCCGGCTCCCTCCAGCCATGGTGTGGGGGAGCTATGGGGTCTGGGCATGTCCCTAAGCTGAGTAAACAGGGTTTGCTTAGAATTTGCAGGGCACGTACCAGATGGGCAAGGGCTGCACAGAGCAAGTGCCACAGATGGCAGAGGGCCCCCACGAGCCTGCAGCTGGTGACCATGCAGCACATGCCTGGGAGGAAACTCCAGGAGCTGGGACGAAACCCCAGGAGCTGGGACAGGCACTGGCTCACAGAGAGGCAGGGCTGTCTATGTCCCTGCAGGGCCTGCAGGGCAGCCTCAGAAGGACACTGCCCAAGGAGTGGGCACCCAGGCCCAATAGGGGCTGCCAGACTTTTTCTGTAAAGGCCAGAGGGTAAATGTTTCAGGCTGCTGGAGCAGACGGCAGCTGGAGACGGCACAGGAACAAGTGTAAGTGTCTGCATCCTATGCCTCACGGAAGCAGGCAGTGGGCTGGACGGACCTCATCTGCAGTGTGTGACTCCTACCTGCCACCCCCCACCACTGCACTGTACTGGCCCCATCTAACAGACCTTAACAGCAAGCCCCAAAGTGTTACACTGTTTCCAAGCAACTTCTCTGCATCCCAGAACAAAGCTCCAAAGTATTTAAAGGAAAAAAAATCAAACTTAAGCACTCCACAACGTAAAATTATC
Organism: Desmodus rotundus; assembly: GCF_022682495.2. Classification (NCBI taxonomy): domain Eukaryota; kingdom Metazoa; phylum Chordata; class Mammalia; order Chiroptera; family Phyllostomidae; genus Desmodus; species Desmodus rotundus. The sequence continues at coordinate 62,730,112 of NC_071395.1, forward strand.
TGCTATCCAATAAAAAATTATGAGACACACAAATAAACAGAAAAATAATGACCCTCATGAGGAAAAAACTGTCTATCAAAACTAACCCCAAATGGATACAGATGTTAGAACTGACAGTTACAGACATGAAAAGAGTTATAACTGTATTCTATATGTTCAAAAAGTTACTTAGAGACAGGGGAGATATCTTTTTAAAAACTCCAAATTGAACCACAAGAGATGGTTCAATATTTCAGATGAAAACTACCCAGGCTGGGATTAATAGCAGATCAGACACTATGGAGAGAAGCCCAGTGAACTCGAAGACATCAAGAGAACCGATCCAAAGTGACGCACAAGGAAAGAGACTGAAAGACCAGGATTAGAGCTTCAGGGAGCTGTGGGTCAACTTTGAAGATCTAATATAAGCATAATTAGAGTCTCAGAAGACACCAAAGCATAGGGTGGGGTTGGGGTGGGCAGGGAGACAGAAAACATTGAAAAAATAATGGCCACAAAGCATTTCCACATTTGATGAGAACTATACATCCACAAGCCCAGGAAGTTCAATGAACTCCAAGCAGAAGAGACAAAGAAAACTACACCAGAGAACATCATAACCACATCACTTAAAATCAGTGATGAGGAGAAAATCTTAAAAGCAGCCCGAGGAGAGAAGACCATTCATTGCACATTGAGGAACAAAGGTAAGCAGGTTTCTCCTCGGAATCAACGCAAGCCAGAGGACCTGGGAGCAGCATCTTTAAGGTCCTAAATGGGAAAACTGTTAACCTAGATTCCATGCCCAGTGAAAAGAGTTTTCAAAGCCGAAGGTGAAAGAGGGGCCGTGTTTGACAGCCCAGGGTTCGTCCCCAGCAGACCTGCACTGCAGTCCTCGTGCAGACAAGGTGGAGGCTCCGGGGCTGCGGTTCCTCCCATCCCCTCCCTAGGGACCTGCAATGGAGACAGGAGTCGCTGCTACCCTGCCCCCAGCCCCCTCCTCCAGCAGGAGGGCTGGGGCAGACCTGGCTGCACTACCTCAGTCCCAAGTTCTCGACGTGGACCTGCCGTCTGAAAGACCAGGAAAGTATCCCCAGGCATTGAGGATGCTTCCTGGGAGCCCTGTCCCCACTGTGGGCAGAGCCCTCCGACTCCTGGGGCTCTCCACAGTAGTCGGCCCATACCCTGGCTCGAAAGACCTGCCCCCAGCTGAGTCCTGCCTCCCGGGTAGACAGGGAGCAAGTCTGTGATCACAGTGACAAATGCTGGGACACGCCGCACCAGCTTGCGGACACTGTGCAGGACCAAAGGGGGGCAGTGACAGCCACTCACATTTTCCAGGGCAGTCACTGTCAGCGGGCAGCAGCGCCTCCTGTTCCCGGGCTGCCCTCTCTGCCGGGGATCCTGTGTCTATTGTAGCTGTGACTCCACCCACTGCCTCCCAGAGCCACCCGGGTCCTGAAATAAAGCCCTGGCCATCAGCACTGCCCTGAGGGCAGGTGCCTCCAGCTCTGCCACTCCTTCCATGGGTGGCCTATGGCTGGGCACTTCCCCACTTGCAGCCTCAGTTTCTCTTCTCGGAAACATTGGGATTTGGAGTAGATGGCCACTCCACTCCACTTCTGGCACCTTCCTCACTCTCTGCACTGTTAAAACAGAAGCCTTATCAGAGCCAATGAAAGAGGGCTGGGGCCTCCAGAACAACCAATGGCTGAAGCAGGATGGGGTCAAGAAGCACATACTTGTCTGGTCCAGAGCCCTCTGACTGGGAGGCCAGGCTCAGCCCAGCGGCCAAGCCGGCCCTGGGTCTCCAGCCTCCACACAGGCACATCACCCCCTCAGCGTAGCTCAGGAATGCTGCAGACACAGAGCTGGCAGAGCGTGGGGAGGGCCACCCAGTGACTGGGGCTGTGCCCTGTGGGCAAGACCAGAGGGCGAGTTGCTCCCTGTCCCTGCCAGCCTCAAAGGGCCTCGCAGTCCTCTGAGCTTCCAGGCCTGCAGGCCCAGGGTCCAGCCAGTCAGGCCGCCACAGTTGTCAGCAAATGGCCCAAGTTGAGGATTTTCAGACTGGAAAATTGCAGAATCATAAGTTCAAAAGTGTTTAAAATGTTAGCTTCTCCAGGGTCAAGAGTGACAGACACTGTGGAGCCATTGAGCATCCTAATCCTCCGGGAAGACTGGCCTAGAAAAGACTGGCCCAAAGTCACACAGTGAGCCAAGGCAGGGCTGAGGCCCCCTGAGCCACCTGATGCCCATATCCCCTCTACTGCACTCGTCCAAGCCCCTGCTTGAACTCCTCCCAGATTGGGAGCTCACCACTTCACCCAGACTTCTCCCAGAAAGTGGCAGTCAGGAGAGGGGTGAGGATAGAGGGAGAGGGAAGGAGGGAAGAGAACTGGCACTTACTGAATGCCAGCCCCTTGCCAGATCCTACACCAAATGCTTTCAGATGCCCTTTCTTCCACCGAAATCTCACCACAACTCTGAGGCGGTGACGTCATCACCATGGCACCAAAGAGGAAGGAGCAGAGGGTCTGAGAGGCGAAGCCACTGTCTCAGGGCGGCCTGGCTAGATAATAGCAGAGCTGGGGCTCAAGCCGGGGTCTGTGTGATATGCCAGCTGGTCTTTCCACCACCCCACATGGCATTTAACCTGGGGACCACATGGCCTCAATTTCCTCACCAAGGAGGCTGGTGCAGCCCACCCAGGCCAGGGCCTGCTGGGTTATAGGGTGTGGTCTGGTGTGCTCAGTGTCTGATGGGCGCTCACCACTGTGAGGCCCAAGGTTATGGAGCAAGGAAGTGGCTGAGCTGGACAGGCGGGCTATGGACCTCTGAGAGCACCAACTCCCTACTGCTGGCCCGGGGGAGGACCCTGGCTTCACAGTGAGCCCATCAGACCAGGGAGTCTGCGGCTCTGTGGAGCCCAGTGTAGGCAGGCTGGTCACACCAAGGAGCCTGGTATGACCTGCAGCAGGCCGTGGCCTGCTCTGGGCCTCAGCATCCTCATCTGCAACAGGAGGGCGACGACAGGCCTCGCCCCACAGGATTGAGGGAGGGCAGGGCTGCAGGGGTGAGGCTGCCTGCCCAAGAGCTGGGGAGCCAGGGGTGCGCCCAGCCCAGGGGTGCTGGCCCTCCCTCTTGGCAGAAGTGGCTCTCCCACTCCCCCCCGCCCCAACCCCCGCTCAAGTAAGAGGCAAATGCCATTGGGGAGGAAACCTTTGCAGGAGACAGGAGCAAACACGGGATGTTGTTATCTGATGGTTCCCCACCTGGCAGGTGAGGGCCTTGGGCTCCAGGCTGGGAATTGCCAGAAGAAGCAGGAAGCAGCTCCCTGAACCTACTGTGTGCCCCTGGGACAGTGGACCAGGCCACCTTGGGGCCTCCTGAGGTGTTTAAGCTGTCCTGGTGTTGCCCAGCTCAGGGACAGTGAGAGCCTTCCCTCCTGGTCTGCAGGGATCCATGGTGGCTGTAGTCCCCACCACCCTCTCCTCACCAGTCCCAGTACGCTGCCCCCTCAGGGACAGCCAGTGTTTAGGAGCCTGAGGTGGACAAGAAGACCAGTGAAATTGCTCTTACTGTCCTGAGTCAAGCTGGGGAAAGGCAGCAAGGCCCCAGTGCTCCCAGGAAAGCCTGGCTCAGAGAGAACAGCCAAGACGCCGCTTCCCTGGGGAGAGGGTTCAGGGCCTGCTGGCCTGGGCCTGGGGCCCAGCTCCTTCAGCCATCAGCCCTGTGACCTGAAGTGGGTTATTTGCCCTCTCCGTCCCACCAGGCCTCAATTTCCTCATCTACACACCAATGGAATTGCTGGGAGGCTTACAGTGTAGGTCAAGTGCCCACTGTACCTGGCACATAGCTGGTGTTTAACAAATGCCTCAGTGCATGCTCTGATTCTCCTACAGCTGAGCCATCCGCCAGGACTTCTGTGTGTGGCAGTGGAAGAAAGGATGTGGGCTTAATCAGGCATCAAGAAACCTGGTTCCTGTCCCTTCCTGCTGGGTGGCCCTGCGTCTGTGTCCCTGTTCCCAAGCCCTGACCTGCCTGGCGTGAAGTCCAGTTCTAGTCTAGCCATGGCCACTCATTCCCCCTCAGTTTCCTCATGGGTATGGGACTCGCCCCTGTCCCTGGGGCCTCTACGCAGGCTGCCAGGTTGGGAAGGGCCCTACCAGGGGCCTGGTCCCATGTTGTGTGTGTGTGGGGGGAGGGGCACTCCTACCCTAGCCCCTCCTGACCAGTCCAGCCTCTCCCGGTCTCTCAGAGGCTGCACCTGAGTGAGAGTGAGGCCGGGGCTTGTCCCTTCTGGGCATGATACTACAGGCCTAGCCTCTGGAATGCAGCTGAAACCCCATAGCAGGGTTTTTCCCAGATAAATCCCTGGCTCCAGGGGCAGGGGGATGGGCAGGCAGATAACCATCCATCTTGGAAAGTCCAAGCCCACTGGGGCTGGAAGCTGTCTCAGAGCACAAGCCGCCTGCTGAAAGTCACATAGCCAGTGGAGTCCACTGAGACCCAGGGCCACCCGTCTCTGCCCTGCCTGGCTCCCAGAACCCCTGAGGAGTCTAGAATCACAGGGCAGCAAGGTGTCAGAGCTGAAGGGACATTAGCAGCCTTCAATGCCTGCACCCATTTTATAGATAGGAGGACTTGGGTTCAGAGAGGAGCTAGGGCATGTGCCCGGTCACACCACGGTGAAGGCAGAGCAGGGACCTGACCCCAGCACTCTTGACTTCTTATATGGTGGCCTATTAGTTCCACTCTAGTCTTTGGGGAGTGGGGGGATCTGCTGGCAGCCCCGACAGGAACAGTCTCCTAGTCCCCTGCCCCAGGATCTGCCTGCCATGTTGATGGCAGGCTCAGCTGAGCAGCTGGCAGGCCAGGCTGCCCTGACTCAGTGGCAGCAGCCCCAGGTCAGGGACCCAGTGGGAGGGGGTCCAGTGTTCCAGCCAAGTGGCCCGACAGTGGGATCCCCATTCTAGGCCTGTACTGGTACTGGGGCTGAGAGGAGGAATTGGGGGAGAAGGGAAAAGGAGTGATTCATGGGAAGACAGATGGCAGGAAGAGTTCGAGGGCAGGTGGCCAGGCAAAGGGCTCTGTCAGCATTTGTCAGCATCCGTCAGTGTCCCAGCCCAGCCCTGTGGGCCTGGAAAGCCTCCGGAGCCGGAGCTGGAGCTGGGGAGATGGGAGGGTTGCAGGAGCTGGGGTGAGCTGCCCCTCCCTGCCCTGTCCTGGAGGCCGAGGACAACACAGGCCTGGTTCCCACCCCTCCCCCCAAGAGTAGCTAGGTGACCTTATAGAGAGCCTCAGTTTCTACATCTGAAAAATGGGGAGTTAGCATTACCTGAAATTATAAAGTTCCTCGAACTCAATAAGCAGCAGCTATTGTTATTGCAGATGGCTCAAGCGCACAACCCTGTTGGCCCCGGATCCCAGGGTGGATGTGACAGGGAAGCAGGTGGGCTGGAAGGCAGGGGCTGGTGCACTACAGTGCGGTGGGATGAGAACAAATCCCTAACTTCTCTGTGCCTCAGTGTCCCCATATGGAGGATGACGTGCTTGGCCTCATTGCCTCTGAGACCCCTCTTCTGCGACCTCCAAGGCACCCTACTGTCTGAAAGGGCGTCAGTCTCTGCAAGGAGACCCCATTCTTAGTGGGGTGACAGTAGGGGTCAATGCCGTACCAACTGTGGTACCACACAGAGCGGGGTTCAAACCTGAGATGGACTTCTTGTTTAGAAGGTGAAGCCTGTAGCCTTGTGGGGCCTTTATGGGAAGCAAATAAAGTTACAGAGGGCCCATGAGGTGGCTGGGTCTCAGCCCTGGCCATAGAGACATGGGGAGGCTGCCCTGAGGGCCCAGCCTAGCCCCAGGTGCCCCTGGCTGGCCCCGTCACCAGGACGGGCTATCTGTCTTTCTGTCTGGGGGAGATTAGACTCTGGCTGTCCCCACGCCAAGCTGGGATCTGATGTCTGCCTCCTTTCTACTCCTGGTGGGGAGGAGAGGGAAGAGGAGGGTGAACCCTGGCACAGCAGGTCAAATTTCCTTGGCCTCTGTTTCCCCAATTTTAAAAAGGGGGTTGAAGTTAGATAATGGACCCCAACAGACCCTCCCAGGGGATTGGGTTCCATGACCTCAGGTCAGGCCCCACGTCAGCAGCACCTCCTGAAACCATAGCAGGTGAGGGGCAGGTTACTCAGCCTGAAAACTGTGAAGACTCCTTTCTCCTCCCCCTTCTCCTCCTCTTCCTCCAGCTCTTCCTCACTCCAGTCACCTGATTCTATCTTCACAACAGCCAAAGACACAGCCTTTATCCTCATCACCTCCATCCCACGGACCAGAAACCTGAAGCCGCAAAGCTGCCCGGGACAGGCTGAAAGCCAGGCTCCCTGACACAGGCTCTCGGACTTGGCCAGGCCCTTGGACACAGAAACTCTGAGTTTCTGGAAACCTAAGCTGTGGCCACCTCCTCAGCCCCTGATCCACTTTTGGTTTCTTTGCCCAAGAGCTCCCCCAAGCCCTGTCAGCCAGCATCGTCCCCAAAGCCAGTGTTCAGATCTTGGAAATTTGCTGCCCCACTCTGGGCCTAGAACAGTGAAGGGTCTGGATTCCACTCAAAACACCTTGCCCACAACCTCAGCCAGGAGACACATTGCTAGTCACTCACTGCTCTCTACTGAGCCCAGACCTGACCTCAGAATCCTTCTCAACACAGCTAGCTAGGCAGGCTTCCTCAATCATGTCAGGATGCCCTTTAAAACCATGAAAAAGGCACTTCCCACCCAGTAGGAAGAAGTATCCGCTCAAGGTCATGGCTGTCCAGTAGTGGCCTGGCTGTCTCTGCAGGTGGCGAGCTCCTCTTTTCAGAATATGTGTCAGTGTGTCAACTGAGTATAGCTACCCACACCAGGGACACTGTATGGCTTGGCAGGGGTTGGGAAGGGGAGGTCTAGACAATGCTCGAGGTCCCTACCAGTGTGACATTCAACCCAGGTGGATAGCCCTCAGCTGCACTCACTCTGCTCCCACCCCTGAAGACCAAGCCATCCCTACCCGCACATCCCTGGCTGAAAGGTTCTGCCATTGCAAAGCACATGAAGAGGCTCAGAGAGGATGAGCAACTGGCTCCCCGTTGCCCAGCACCTCCAGGAAACAGGCACATTTGGACTCAGACCTCCAGGCCAGCCTCAGATGGGCTCAGGCGACTTCTCAGTCTCCATGACTCTTCCCCTGCCCAACAAAAGCAACTTTGGAGAGCTCATGGTGTGTATGAGAGCCTCGCTTCTTAGGGGTGAATCAGAGCCATCCCAGGGGCAGTGAGAGAAAGCCATATAATGCTTTCCCACGCCACTGCAGCACCTTCTTCTGGGAAACCTGCTCACCAGGCCTCGGGAAATCAGAAAGACCCCCCCACACACACACACCAACACACACAACAATGCACAGGGGCCCTTTGAGATGCGGCAGCCCACTGTTACCTGCCAGAGGACCCAGGCACCCTATCCCTCTGAACCCCCTGGGAGCAGGAAGGAAGGCAGCCACGAGACCTACGGTGGACTACTGGGGACTCTCCATGTTGGACTTGGAGGGAGTGTTCACCGGGGTGGGAGGTGCTGGGGGCCAGATTCCTCTCCAGGGACTCCTAGCAGTGGCTCGCTCACCTTCTGGGCCTGGCTGATCATCTTGCGCACCACCTCTTTGATGTGGGCCTGCCCATCAAGAGGGGGCTGCATGTACACACTGGCCCGGGTCACACCACGGTAGGCGATGGTGTCCGGCCAGCCCAGGTCCAGCTGTGGGATGGAGCGGTCTGACTTCTGGGGCCAGTACTCCAGCGAGGGCGGTGGCTCTGCCTCAGTTGGGACTCTTCCTGCCCCACTGGCCTCCTCACCGTCCCCAACTCCATTGTCCTCAGGCCCCAGAGGACAGCCTGAGCCCCGAGGGTCCTGAGAGCCCGGGTCATACACCTCAATAGTCTCCAGGATGCGCTTGAGCTCCAGCTCTGAGAGGAAGTCGCGGATGTTCTCCCGGTTCAGCACCTCATAGAAGGCCTCACGGCCGTGGGCCACCAGGGCCTCCAGTGCCAGGCGCTGCTCCTCACTGTAGAAGAACTCAGGCTTGGACTCGCTGGAGCGCCAATTGACGTGGCTGTTGTCCAGACACTGCACCTGGGAGAAGGCCATGGTGCCACCTGCGCAGCACCTCTGCTGGGGTGGTCAGGAGACAGACGTTCAGCAAGGTCTGGGTCCTAACTCCAGCGAGGCTGGGACACAGTGTACTCTGGGGCCTTGGGGCTGCCTCTGCTCCTCTCCTGTAAGGAGCCTGCAGGAGAGACAGGACACAAGCAGGGTCAGGCAGAGCACAGGGCTGGCGTGCCAGACGGGGCTTAAGGAGATGGGGGCACACCCTGGGCCAGTGTACGGTATCTGTGTGGACAGGGCACTCACATCCCGGAAGATTTCTGGGGCTGCCTGAAGTTCTAGGCTACTTCTGGGGTAACTTCTTCCCAGAAGTTTCCAGTAGTGGGAGGCAGGAGACTGAAATCAGACGGACACCGGCCCTGCCCCTCAGGGACGCCTGCATTCCAGGGCTTCCGGGAAGTCCCTGGGCGCCAGGATGGGTAACCCAGGGGGCCTGCCTGTAGGTGGCTACGAGGGGGGTGCCGGGGGAGGCGCGACGGCGCTGTGGGGAAGAGGGCACCAGGACCCTGGGTTGCGGGCCAGGGCGAGCTTACCTGGCGGTCGCAGGGCAGGCGAAGAAGCAGGGAGGGAGAAACGGTGCGCGCAGGTTACAGCAGGCCGGTGACTAAATGCCACCCCGCCCACCCGCCACCACCTGAGGTCACGTGCGGCCCCGGGGCGGGGCCGGAAACTGATTCACGCAGCCAGCGGACCCAGACCTGCCTCCTCCGCTGCGCCGCGCCCAGTCCAGGGTGGCAGACAGGTGAAAAGCTCAGGGACGGAAGTCCAAGTGTTCCGGAACACTGTGCCTGGAGAGGAACGGTATTCCTATTGGGGTCCGCCAGCAAGTGAACTGACTTGGCACCGCCCTCTATTCCCCGGGCTGGTGGGAATCTTGGTCCCACCCTATCTACGCGGCCTCCCAAGTCGGGTGGGAAGTCCCCGGAGATGCCCAGCTGTCGGGTTGTGGAAGTGGAATTGGGGGTAATAGGCCCGGAGTCCCCAAGGCAGAGCTAGATTTCTGACCCAGCCTTAGGAGCCTTCTCAGAGCTTGGTGTGGACAGAGCTGGTACCCAGTTCTAGTGGAGAGCCCTGCTCCCTGCTGGAAGGGGTCCCCTCCCCAGGACTGGTCCTGCTTGATGAGCAGCGCCCCACCTGCGGCAGGGAGAGCTAGTGAGGGCTGCTGTGGGCTGGACCAAGCCCAGCTCCCTGGCCTGCGTCCCTGGGGCTTGGGACCCTGGTTATGGGAGGTGTGGGGACCACATCTGAAGTCAGGCTGCCAGGGGAGGGACAACAAAGCCCATTAAACCTGGCCAAACAGCCCAGACCCCACTGCGTGCCCCAGCCAGTCAGCCAGGCACCTGGCCCAGCCCTTCCCTCTGTCCCACATCGCTGGCCACTTGCCCTGGATGCTGCTGCTTTGTGCTCTGTGCTGCTGAGGACTGCAACCCCTGCTCCCTCAGGACCCTCACTGCCACTCCCCTGCCTGCCAGGCCGCACCTGGGTCCACTGCCCTGAGCAGTGACTGCTGGCTCCCAGCCCCAGGACCCCTGGGGTCCCCATCAGTCACCCCTGTCTCCAGTCCTGCACTCCACCCTGGCCCCAGGGGGCATCATTGTGTCTGAACATAGTGGCCCCAGAGAACAGGCCCCTGAGCACAGCCCTGCAGGAGCCCAGCGTTCCTGCCAGGTACGGGTGGTGGAACGGCATCCTCCTCAGCAGGTGCTGTGGGCATCGCTGTCCTAGGGGTTTTAAAGCCTGGTTTACAGCCTCTGCCCCTAGGGACCCAGGAGAGGACCCCCTCCAGGTCTCTGCCACTCTTCTGTTCTTACGTAGTACCAGGGCCTCTGGCTCATTAGGGAGCTCTGGCTCTCAGGGGTGACAGGCCTCCAGGCCTCCAAATTCCACAGTTACCTGCCCAGAATTACAGATTCACAGAAGTTGTCAAAAACAAAACAAAACAGCTTGCATGCAGCCTTCACCCAGCTTCCCTGGTGGTATCATCTTGTACAACTACAGTACAATAATGTCACGGCAAGAGTGTTGATGTTGCTGTGAACCACAGTGTGTTCAGATCTCACACGTGTCCACGTATATGTGTGCATGTAGATATATGCAACCTCGTCACGTGCAGATTTGTGTAACCACCACTACAGTCAAGATGCAGAGCTGTTCCGTCACCACCAAGTTCTCCCTCTGTTCGGCCACACCACACCCCCACCCCAGCCCCTTGCAGCCCCTGGCCTGCTTTCCGTCTCTGGGATTCGTCCAGGTGGTTGTGCGGTTTGATTGATAGCTTGTTCCCTTCTGTGGCTGACTGGTGCTCCATGGTGTGCATGGACCACACTTCATGTAACCATTTCATCTGATGAAGGACATTTGGGTTTCCAGCTTGGGACTATTATGAATAAGGCTGCTATGAACATTCATGTATATATTACATAGGTTTTACATTCCCACCAACAATGCATGAGTGATTCAATTTCTCCATATCCTTGCCAACATGTTGCGTTGCCACTATTGCTTTATTTTAGCCATCGTATAGGCGTCTCTTATTGTGGTGTTAATTTGCATTTTCTTAATGGCTAATGACATGGAACATATTTTTATGTGCTTATTTGCCATCTGTATGTACTCCTCAGTGAAATGCCTGTTCATGTGTTTTGCCCATTTTCTAGATTGGATTTTTTAGTGTTTACTGTTGAGTTTTGGGAATGCTTATATAGTCTCCATATAAGGCCTTTGTTGGGTATGTGGTCTACAGCTATTTTCTCCCGGTCTGTAGCTTTCCTTTCTCTCTCTTTTTTTCCAAGTATATAATACAGCTGACTCTTGAACAATGTGGGGGTTAGGAGCATTGAACAACCCCCCTCCCCGTGTAGCTGAAAATCTGCATATCATTTTTGATTTCCCCCAAACTTAACTACTAATAGCCTGCTGTGACCAGAAGCTTTACTGATAATACAACCAACTGACATATTTTACATGTTATATGTGTTATACACTGTATTCTTACAAAAAAGTAAGCTAGAGAAAAGAAAATGTTATTAAGAAAATCATAAGGGAAATACACTTAAAGTATTTATTGAAAAAAGTCCATCTATAATTTCAAACCCATGTTTGTTCAAGGGTCAACTGTATGATATTAACCATAATCACTATGGCGTACATTAGCTCCCTAGAACTTACTCATTCTTTTTTTAAGATTTTATTTATTTGTTTTTAGAGAGGGAAGGGAGGGAGAAAGAGAGGGAGAGAAACATCAATGTGTGGTTGCCTCTTGGGTGCTCCCTACTAGGGACCCTGGCCTGCAACCCGGACATGTGCCCTGACTGGGAATCAAAGCGACCCTTTGGTTCTCAGGTCAGCACTCAGTCCACTGAGCCACACCAGCTGGGGCAGAACTTGCTCATCTTATAACTGGAAGTTTGTACCCTTTGGCCGACATCTCCCCTCTTCCCCTGACTCCTTAGTCCCTGGTAACTACCATTCTAGTCTTTGTTTCTATGAGTTTGGCACTTTTAAATTCCAAGTATAAGCAATATCATATAGTAATCGTCTTTCTCTGACTTATTTAACTTTGCATAATACCCTCTAGGTCCATCCATGTTGTTTCAAATAGCAGAATGTCTGTCTTTCTCATGGATGAGTAATATTTTGTTGTATAAACATATATATACATTATACATATGTGTATATATAATCTTTTTTATCCATTTATCTGTGGACGAACAGGTAGGTTGTTTCCATATCTTGGCTATTGTGAGTAATGAACACGGGAGTGCAGATATCTCTTAGAGGTAGTGATTTCACTTCCTAAAGACATGTAACCTAGCGGTGGGATTGTTGGATCATATAACAGTTCCATTTATATATATATATATATTTTTTGAGGAACCTCCCTGTTATTCATAGTGGCTGCACCAATTTACATTCTCACCCACAGTGCACAGGGTTCCTTATTGTCCACATCCTCACCAATGCATGTCATCTCTTGTCTTTTTAACGACAGCTATTCTAAGAGGTGCAAAGTGGTAGCTCATTGTCGTTTTGATTTGCATCCTGATGATTAGTGATGTTGAGCACTTTATTATGTACTTCTTGGCAATTTGTATGTTTCCTTTGGAAAAATGTCTATTCAGTTCCTCTGCTCATTTTAAAATCAGAGATATGTATATACACATAGCTATTGAGTTGTATGAGTTCTTTATCTGTTTTTGGATATTGTCCCTTTCTCAGATGTATGTGTTGCAAATATTTTTTCCCAATCTGTAGGTTACCATTTCATTTTCTTGACAGTTTCCTTTGCTGTGCAGAAGCTTTTTAATTTTATATAGTCCCACTTACTTGTTTTTGTTTTTTTGCCTGTGCTTTAGGTGTAAAACCCCAAAAATCATTGCTAAAACTGATGTCAAGGAGCTTAGCCCCATGTTTTCTTTCTAGTTTTCAGGTCTTATGTTCAAACCTTTAATCCATTTTGAGCTGATGTTTGTGAGTGGTGTAAGACAGGGGTCCAGTTTCATTCTTTCGCATGTGGACATCCAGTTTTCTCAACACCACTTCCTGAAGAGACTGTTCTTTCTCCACTGTATATTCTTGTCTCCTTTGTCATAAAGTAATGCACTATATATGCATGAATTTATTTCTGGGCTCTCTATTCTGTCCCATCTACCTATGTATCTGCTTTTGTGCCAATACTATACTGTCTTGATTACTATAGCTTTGTAATGCAGTTTGAAATCAGGAAATGTGATGCCTCCAGCTTTGTTTATCTTTCTTAAGAGTGTATTGGCTATTTGGGGTATTTTAGGTTTCAACAAATACTTTAGAATTTTGATAGGGATCGCATTAAATCTGTAGATTGCTTTGGGTATTATTGACGTTTTAACAATATGAATCCTTCTAATCCCTGAGCACGGAATATCTTTCCATTTATTTGTGTCTTCTTCAGATTCTTTCATCAGTGTCTTATAAGTTTTCAGTATGCAGATGTTTTACTTCCTCGGTTAAATTTATTTTTAGGTATTTTACTTTTTTTGTGACAATTGTAAATGGGATTATTTTCTTAATTTCTCTTTCTTATAGTTTATATTGTTAGTGAACAGACACACCACTGATTTTTGGCTATTGATTTTGTATCCTGCAATTTTATGAAAGTAGTTTCCGTAGCTCTTCTTTTCATCTTTTTCACAGGCATATTATACAGAGCAAAAGCTTTGAATTTTGATGGGGTCTAATTTGTTGGGGAGTGTAGGAGAGACAACCAATTGATGTTTCTCTCTCACATCAATGTTTCTCTCCTTCTTTCTCCCTCCTTTCCCCTCTCTCTAAAAAAAAAAATTATTTTTTAAAGAAATGGGTCAAAACTCTTCACCTGCCCCAGGTCTCAGATTTTCTACTGTTTTTTTCCCTAAAAGTTTGATAGTTTCATATTTAAATCTGTGATCTTTATTTAAATTATATTTTATTGTTGATGTTATTACAGTTGTTCCAATTTTCCTCCCTTTGTCCCCCTCTACCCAGCATCCTCACTCCCTCAGGATATCACCACACCATTGTTCGTGTCCATGGGTCATATGTATAAGTTCTTTGGCTACTCCATTTTCCTATACTCTCTGTACTGTACATCCCCATGGCTATTCGGTAACTACCTACTTGTACTTCTTAATTCCCTCACCTCTTCACCCATTACCCCACTCCCCCTCCCATCTGGCAATCATCAAAACACTCTCTGTTTCCATGATTCTGTCTCTGTTCTTGTTGTTTGCTTAGTTTGTTTTTTAGATTCAATTGTTGATAGATATGTATTTATTGCCATTTTATTGTTCATAGTTTTGATCTTCTTTTTCTTAAATAAGTCTCTTTAACATTTCATATAATAATGGTTGGTGATGATGAACTCCTTTAGTTTTTTCTTGTTTAGGAGTCTCTTTATCCGCCCTTCAATTCTATATAATATCTTTGCTGGGTGGAGCAATTTTGGCTGTAGGTCCCTGCTTTTCATGATTTTGAATATTTCTGCTAATCCCTTCTAGCGTGCAAACTTTCTTTTGAGAAATCAGCTGACAGTCTTATGAGAACTTCCCTGTAGGTAACCAACTGCTTTTCTCTTGCTGCTTTTAAGATTCTCTCTTTATCTTTAACCTTTGGCATTTTAATTATGATGTGTCTTGGATTGGACCTGTTTGCATCCATCTTGTTTGGGACTCTCTGTGCTTCCTGGACTTGCACGTCTATTTCCTTCACCAAATTAGAGAAGTTTCCTTTCATAATTTTTTCAAATAGATTTCCAATTTCTTGCTGTTTCTCTTCTCCTTCTGGCATCCCTCTGATGTGAATGTTGGAACAATTGAAGTTGCCCAGAGGCTGCTTACAGTATCCTTGTTTTTTTAGATTTTTTTTCTTCTTCTTGTTCTGATTGGTTGCTTTTTGCTTCTTTATGTTCCAAATCAGTGATTTGATTCTTGGCTTCACCCACTCTACTGTTGTTTCCCTGTAAATTGTTCTTTATTTCAATTACTGTATCCTCCATTTCTGACTGTATCTTTTTTTTAGATTTTATTTATTTATTTTTAGAGAGAGGGGAAGGGAAGGAGAAAGAAAGGGAGAGAAACATCAACATGTGAGAGAAACATCAATCCTCTCACACCTGGAGATCTGGCCCAGACCCAGGCATGTGCCCTGACCGGGAATCAAACCCACAACCTTTGGTTCACGGGCCAGCACTCAATCCACTGAACCACACCATCTAGGGCCTGATTGGATCTTTTTTATGCCATTGAGTTCCTCACTAAGTTCCTTGAGCATCCTTATAACCAGTGTTTTGGACTCTGCACCTGATAGATAGCTTATTTCTGTTTTGTTTAGCTCTTTTTTCTGGAGTTTTAATCTGTTCTTTCATTTGGGCCATGTTTCTTTGTCTCCTCATTTTGGCAGACTCCCTGTGTTTGTTTCTATGTATTAGGTAGAGCTGCTATGACTCCCTGTCTTGGTAGTATGGCCTAATGTAGTAGGTGTCCTATAGGGTCCAGTGGCACAGCCTTCCCTACCATCCAAGCTAGGTACTCGAGGTATGCCCTTCATGTGGGCTGAGTACACCCTCCTCTTGTAGTTGAGCTTTGGTTGCTGTTGGCAGATCACTGGGAGGGACTTACCCAGGCCAGTCAGCTGTAGGGATTGGCTGTAACACTCATGACCAACCTCTGCCCTCCATGGAGGATCAGCTGTACAGGTTCAGGGTGGTGGTGCTCCGACATGCTCTGTAGCTGTCCACTGGGTGAGCAGGCCCTGGGGTTTCCCGGGTGGTGCCAGCAAGGTCAGCCTCCACCTATGTTTTGCCTGGGGCCACCCTGCCTGAGCTATAAAGTTATCTGAGATGGCTGCTACTTGTGCTGGGCTTGGTGATTCCCAGGTGAAGTCAAGCTGTGAATCTAGACTAGCTGCTGCTAATACCATGCCTATAGCCACTTAGCAGGAGGTAAGGGAGCTGGGAGCTCACTGAGGCTGGCTGTTGCTTCTTTGAAAGGATTTAATAAGTTGTGAAGCATAAGCCAAGACCAGCCATTCATATGGAAAAGCCACTGTTAACCGTGTTAAGTTGGGTGGGATGAGTCTCTGGGGATCTCCAGGGTGAGGCAAACAGTGTTAGTCAGGTTGATGGAGTCTCAGATATGGCACCAGCCTGTGGCTCTGTGGCTCTGTGGGGGGAAGTTTCAGAAAAGGGACAGTAGTTTCTGCCCACCTTTCTGTCCAGGAGAAAGCTTTCCCCCAGCTCTTGCCTTGATGCCAGCCTCTTCAGTTCTTCCCTGCATGTCACTGGTGCCTTTCAAGTTGCTACCCCATTGCTGGAGCTCAAAGGGAGTAAGTCTGAGTAACTCTGTGTGCAGGCTCTTTAAGAGAAACTGCTTGGGACCCCAGAAGTTTCTTCCACTGATTCAGTCCCTACTGGTTTTTGCAGCTAGAAGTTATGGAGATTTATCTTTCTGGCACTGGAACCCTGGACTGGGGGGCCTGGTGTGGGGCTGGGACTCCTCACTCCTGTGATATCCCTTCTGAATTTTTACCCACCACACATGGATGTGGGACCAGCGTGTTCCATATCTCCATCCCTCCTACCAGTCTGGATGGATGTGGTTTCTTTAATTCCAGAGTTGAATTTCATTCAACTCTATTTCTGACAGTTCTGAGTGATGGTTGTTTTATATTTTAGTTGTAGTTTTTGATGTGGTTGTGCAAAGAGGAGAACCATGTTTATCTTTGCTGCCATCTTGACCAGAAGTCCTCCAAATCTGTGATCTATTTTGATGTAACTTTTGCGTAAGGTGTGAAGTGTAGGTTGAAGTTTGAATTTTTGGCCTATGGGTGTCCCCAGAAAAGTTTTATAGAGGAGAAAACAACTTCAGAGAATCATCTAACCCAGGGTCACAGAATAAGGGATTGGAAAGTTGGACTCAAACCCGATTCTGTGAACTTTTCTTCTGCTCCCCACTGTGACATTGACATATGGACTGGCTCCCATGAATGGCCAGGCCTGGATGGGGAGTGGGGAGCATCTTGATCAGTCCTCAGGGTGGTATTTCCAGTGGTCAGCTTGGAAAAGCCTCATTCAATCAGTCAGCAATCCTCAGAGCCTGCCATGCATTGACTTGTGCTGGGTACCGCTAGGCCCCAGGCTCCCCTGGGCCCAGGGTCATAGATAGGGAGGCGGGGCAGACACAGGTCACAGAGTTATTGGTGCCATGGAGGATGTTACCCTGAAGCTTTGGGGACCCAGACACCCACAGAGTTGACAGGAGTGAGCATGAGCCCCTGGATTTAGGAAGGAGAAAGGGGTGTTGCAGGAGGAGAGAGCAGCACACACAGAGGCCCAGCAGTGGGGGTGAACTTGGTGGGGTGATGTGGCCAAGTGGGCAGAGGGCTGTGAACGGGCAGTTAGAGCAGGTGATCCCAACTGCAGGGGGTGGAGGGCCACAGCAGGATGTGAGTGAGAAGGAGCATGGGCATATGGGTGGTTTTAGGAGCTTCCTCTGCTGCCCACAAAGAGAGTGGGTTAGATAAGGCTCAGTGATGAGGTGGTGCAGTTCCCCTGATCACGAAGCCCAGTGGCTGAACTTGGCATTGGCTATAGGGAGGGAGGACTTGGAGGAAAGGAGAGGAGTAACTCCCAGTCTTCCAGGGTGGGCCCTTGGCTGGATGTGGGTGTGGTGCCAATGTGGAGCCCAGTGGGGAAGCTCCTAGACCCACACAAGCCCCCTGCCCAGTCCCCTGGCCCTCACTGTGGGGGGACTGTTCACTATGGAGTTGGCACATTCAGGGGACTTTGTTTAAGTGGCGACGCCCCACCTCTGCTGCTGTCATAAAGGAGAGGTTGTTCTTTCTTGGAGTTCAGCACAAACACTCAGGCAGGTGACTTGAGCCAGCCATGCTCAGAGGTGGTGCCCACACCTAGAGCCTGGAATAGGCTGGATAAACACAGCCAGAACCTCCTGACTCAGGCTTTCTGAGCTATTATGTGGCTGTCATTCCTCATCTGTCCCTCCCAGGAGGGTTGAGTCCCCCAGGCATCACAGCCAGCCCATCCAAGCCCAGAACTTGTCAGGAGGGTTCCACCACCTACCCTCTGAATGCTGGACCCTAGTGGCTCCAGAATCCTGGCATGGGGCCCTGGGCTCAGTCCTTGGTCTGGTTGTGTGTCCAGGCAAGTTATGCCCTTTGTGTTCCTGAGTTCTCTCACCTGTACGTGGGGGTGAAGGTGGTAGGTCAGGGAAGCTGGATCCAACAGTGCCTGAACTCCTTGAGGGATCTTTTTGAGATTCTGTCACCCTCTCTTTCTTTCCTCCTCTGCTTTTCCTCCTTCCTCACTCATTCATTCATTCACAAATGTTCACAGAACATCTCCTCTGGGCCCAGATCCAAACTAGGTGATACCTGGGAGTGGGAAATGATTCAAACCCATTCTCTACCCTTGGGGAACTCCCAGTCTGTCAGGGAAGGTGAAATGTGCAAGAAAACAGTTGTGATACAACCCTTGGACTTGGAGCCCCTAGGAGGAAGCTACTCTGCCCAGGTGGGCAGTGTGCAGGGGTGGGGGGGTTGGGGGGGTGGGGGGAGGGAGTCAGGGAAGCATCAGGGGACAAGCCCTCTGCAATAGGCCAGGAAGCAGGAGGTGAACATGGGTAGGGATGGAACATCTGGAGGAGGAGGCATCTGCAAAAGCTTGGAGGAACCCAAGTGCTGGGTATGTATGAGAAAATACAAACAGGTCAGGGTGGCTGGGGCACAGGTGCCAGATGGAAGGACCTGGGACCAGTTGTCAAGGGCCTCGAATGCTTAGAAAGTATTTTTTCTCCAGGGAGCCATGGGCTCCAGGGATGGGGCAGGGAGGGGTTCCTGAGAAGTAAGTGGTATGAGCAAAGCTGTGATTTTGAAAGGATGGAGAGGATGGGTGGGAGGCAGTGAGGAGCTGGTGCTGGCGATTGCAGGGAGGAGATGGATCCCGCGTGGCACAGAGTGAAGCAGGTGGGGTGAAAACAAGAGAGGCTGAGGAGCTGGGGGGAGGTTGAGGGAGGGAGGGGGAGGATGGGGGACCATCACGGGGACAGGCAGGGGAAAGGGACAAATCTGATTGGACACACTAAGTGGGAGGCGCCTAGTGGATGGCAGGGAGCAGGTGTCCTGGGAGACTGGCAGGCTCCAGAGGCCGAGAGGCCTGCTGCGGTGGAGGGTCATGGGATAGGGGTGATACTGCTCCTGCCCTTCTGACCTAGAGGAAGGGATCTGCCACACACCCTGGTCCTGTGAGTTGGGCATCTAAGGAGGGGCCTTTCAGCAGAGGCATTTGGAGGGGGCAGTGCTTAACCCAAGAGTGCCCTGTCTGCACAGGGAACCCCAGGCATGGAAACCTCAAGGCTGCTGCGTGGAGATTTTACCCCCCTACTCGCCCACCGCTGAATGGGCCTCTGTGGCCCAGCAGCTCCATGCCCACCCCTTCTGGCCACCATTGGGTCAGCATCCGTCTCTGAGCCTTCCTGTAACTGCCATCATGGGCCTCTGCTGAAATCCCAGGGGACAGGAGCCACAGGCGCTTAAACAGTGTTTCCCGGGGAACAAGTGAGAGGAGGTGGTACTACTTGTCACCTACACTGTGCTTGTGAGCCAGGCAGAGACAGACCGCAACTGCTGTGGGTGGTGGAAGAGCAGATCCCCGCCAAGCCTCGAGCACCCCCCCCCGCCCCTCCCCCCCCCCGCCCCCCCGCCCCGTCCCAGGGCCTTGCCTGGGGTGGCCCTGGGCAGTGCTGAGGTTTCTGCCACACACAGGGCTCTGCTCCAGCGGCTTGCTATGGGGGCCGGGACCTAGGGTTCAGTCTGGGTCTGGACGGAGGCCCAGGTCATTCATTAATTCTTCCACTCACATGCCAGATGAGCTATGTGACTGTTCCAGCTGCTGGGGGGATGGCCACAGCACACCCAAGTCACCAACCTCCTGGACTCCCTGCCATGGGGAAGAGGCAAGAGATAAATATGCCCAAGTCATCAGGGGAGGGGAAGAGAAATGGGAGAGGAGATGTGCAGGGGAGCAGAGAGGGGTGACTTCGGCAGGAGGGGCCTGTCCCTGGGGAAGGCCTGGGAGAGCCACTTCAGCTCAGGGCTGATGAAGTCTCAGCTGACAGGAAGGCTGGTGCAGGAAGGGCAAGAAGGCCAGCAGGCCGGCATCTGGTGAGAGGGTGGCAAGGAAGCAGGGGAGCGCGGAGCGAGCGCCGGGAGGGAGTCCGGATGATGCAGGGTCTTGTAAAGTGCTGAGAGGCTGAGCCCATGGGCAGCTCTGGGTTGGGTGATGGGGTCCTCTGGAAGCTCCTGGAGGCAGCTCAGGGTGAGGGTTGGGGAAGTGCTGCTGCCCTGAAGCTCTGACCCGAGGGTGGGGGGAGGTTTGCCTCTCTTGCCTCCACTTGCCCTTTTGGGGCGCTGGGGCAGGGGCAGCAGGGAGACTAGCCAGGGACTTAGCAGCCAGAAGAATTCTCAGAGGCCAGCCCCCTCTTTGTAACCCAGACTAGGAAACTGAGGTGCGGTCCTAAGCGGCAGCTGGTCACAGGCAGTGAATGTGTGTCTCCGGTCTCACCACCTGCTCCCACCCAGGCATGAAGGGGCAGCATGGGGCAGCTGTGGGACTCTGGGCATCTCTCTTGCACAGATGACGTGGGCTGTGTTACACCCTCCGAGTGCCTACGGGCCTGCGGGGCCGAGATTGGCTGCTCCAACATCGCCTACCCCAAGCTGGTCATGGAACTGATGCCCATCGGTGAGGCTCTGGTGGGGTCTGGCTGGGGGGACCAGCACAGCGATCTGTGGGGCCATCCTGGACCCAGTGTGACGCCGTGTGACACCCAGGTAGAAAGCGTGTGTCACTCACCACACGCCAGGCACTGTTTCAAGGCCTTCACGTGGGAGTGCCCTGCCTCTTCCTTTCGGGGGCCCCTGTGCCATTGTTACCATCCCCAGTTTAGGGACGGGGGAACTGAGACCCAGAGAGGTTAAATGAGTTGGCGAAGGTCAAATGGCAAGGGAGCTGCAAAGCTGGGATTTGAACCTGAATGATCTGCCTCCAGAGCTTGCCCTCTTAAGGCAATTTCTCTTCCTTCAGGCCTGCTGGGTGACAAGCCCTTTTACAAACTGCTTCTCTCATTTATTTATTTATTTATTTATTTATTTATTTATTTACCTCACCTTCGGACATGTTCTGATAGATTTTTAGAGAGAGAGGACGGGAGAGAGAGACAGAAACATTGATAGGTTGCCTCCCATATGCAACCCAGCCAGGAACTGAACCCTCAACCTAGGCAGGTGACCTGACTGGGAACTGTACCCGCAACATTTTGGTATAGGGGACGATGCTACAAGCCACGCAGCAAGGGCATTCAATCTGCTTCACTCCTTCAAGGCAGAGTTGCTAGCTGTGTCTTATGGACTGGGGACTGGGGTGTGAGGTGGAGAGCGCTTGTCCAAGATTACTGAGTGGCTGCGACACTGACCACAGTCTGTCTGGCCCCAAGCCCACTGCTCACTCTGCCCGGGTCAGGAGCTGAAGCCCCAGGGAGGCTTGAGTGGGAAAATGTCAGGGCGGGTTGCAGCCTTTTCCATGTCTCTTGGGGTGGCAGTGGTCCGCCCAGTGTGATGTGGGGTGATAAGGGTCCAGTCACAGCAGGGGCGTGACAGAGCTACAGCAAGGATGTGGGAGGCCCTGCCTCAGATAAAAGGGGAGACAGCTTCCCTGGACCCGCCACAGCCCAGTTCACTTCTGGATTCTCAGACCCTTCGTGTCCACTGCCCCCGCCTCCCCTGTGGAGGGTCTCCGGCCCACCCTGCTCTACCCTCCCCCCAGGGGATGTTAGTGCACAGTCCTGGGATTAGATTGTGGCTCTGCCACTTGTTGGCTGAGACATTTGGGCCATGTCACTTCCCTACTCAGAGCTTCAGTGTCCTTATTCGTAAACTGGAGATAACGACACCTACCCACCACTCAGAGCTGTTGCTGGGGTTAAACTAACAATTTAGGAAAACTGCCTGGTGCGAGTCTGGTCTGCAGAGTGGGTTTCCACCCCTGGGCCTTGCCTTCTCCTCCTGTTCTGGGGGGCTTCCTAAGCCCCCCAGCACTGACACCCAGCTGTTATTGGGCCACAACCCACACCCCCCACCTCAGCCCTTGAGCTCCTGGTCTGAAAAATGGGTGGAGAATAAGCCCTGAGTTAATCCACCTGTCTAAGCAAGAAAAGGAGGGTGGAGAAATGTTTTGGGGAAAATACTTTCTTGAATGCACTTTGCTTTGGGTGCCATCCCAGTCAGGCTGGCATGAGAACAGTGAGGACCATGGGGTGCCTGGAGGCCACACAGCTGGTTAGGTGCAGAACCTGGGCCCAGCAGCACATGGCAACACATGGTACCTGTAAGGCTGAGCCCTCTGGAAGGGCTCTGTCAGATTTATCCTAGGACCCGGGGTGGAGGCAGGCAGTCAGGGAATCTGTGGAAGGTTGGGGGGGTGGGGTGTGCTTAGACACGGGAAGGAAAAGTGTGAGAAACCTTGGAGATCCGTGAGGGGCGGCGAGCAGCCTGAGGCCGCCCAGCACTGAGCCCTCCCCATCCTCAGCCCCTCTCCAGCTGGGGGCCCCTGGGAGCCTGTCCACAACAGCGCCTCACGTACCTCAAGGGGGACCCCTCACTCATTTTCAGCCTATTGGCAGGTCTATTTCTATGCCCTGTGGGAACCACACCTTCTCTTCCACAGAACCAAGAAGAGAGGGAGCCCCCTGGCCTGCCGGGCCTGCCACACATAGGAAGACTCCAAAGGCTGGGTCACCACACCCTGCCCAGGGTGTGACCAGTAAGATGAGGGTCGCACCCCAAGCCTTCCTCACTCCTCCACCAGCCCTGGAGCTCTGCCTCTGGCCTGCTGTGGGTCCCTGGACACCTGTCATCCCCTGTCTGAACTTTTACTTTTTCATTTGTCAAACGGGCTAATAATCCTTCCATCAAATAAAGTCATGGGTGTGAAAGTGCTTTGTCAACTGCAAAGCTCTGTAGAAATGAGAGGCAGATAATAGCACCAACAACAATAGAAGTGAAACCAGAAAAGTCAGTGGCCCTGGTGCCTGTCACTGCTAGAAACAGTAAGAAGAGACGAGGATTGAATCTGTGTGGGCGCTTTGCTCCGATGCTGGCAGTCAGAGAAGATGGCACATTACGTACCCTCAAAAACCGTCTTGACATCTCATCTCAAGCTGACATTTCTACAAGGAGAAGAAAGGGTAGGTGAGGGGCTTGGGGAGAAGGTTAACAGGATAAGAGTTGCAGTCCCTCCATGTTTTTCCTAGAACTTCTTTATCTGTTAATCAATTCTTCATCTGCGTCAGACTTCCCTCCCGGGAACACAAAGGCTCAGGTACTGTCTGGTCTCCACGGCTGGCAGACCCCCTGGGGCACAAGGTTGAATTGCTGGTCCCCTCCTGGAGTCACGTGGTCATGCGTTCCAGTTTCTGGAACAGCAGCTTTCCACATGCATTCGTCACTTAACCCTATCAACTAAAACTAAAATCTTTAACTCTGGAGTTCCCCTATCATTCCCCACTGTTAGTTTTTAATTATCTTATTTCTATAAGCTCAGTTTAATTAAATAAATACAAACTAAAACAACATAAAAGCAGATAGGATTATTTAAAAATCATTTGGCTGTTGAATAAACAGTCCTTCCACATATAGAAACCATCTGCCAGCAATTCCCTCTAAAACAGTTTCAGTACAGTTGACCGAAGTGGCACCTTTTCCAGCTGTGGCTACGTTAGAATTTTTAAAGAAAACAGTTATCTGTCCTTTAGAGTTACCATAGGTCCCCAATTATCTTTCCAGAGCCTACAAGACATGAAATGAAAGTTTGTTCAACATAGGTTCCAGTCCACTTTCTTTCCAGTTGGCTCTCCCGGGATCCTGTTGTCCATGTCTTGAGTAGCACCTTATCTCCAGGCTCAAAGGAATGTATCGAACCCATGGCGGGAGAGGTCTCCAATACAGCTAAGGTCATGAATCACAGCTAAGTCTGACTTAAACCTCGTATATAGTGCTTTACCTTCAGTTCTTGACCTATGCACATACCTCCCACCCTAATCATAGCCTGAAAAGGTCACCCATACAAAATTTCACGAAGACACAATTCCATTTTGAGGAGCCACCCTTATCCTGAGCAGGGCAACAGGTAAAACTTGATCCCAATGGAGATGAGTTTCTTGACACAGTTTGGCTACATTTTTCTTCAGGGTGTGATTCATCTTTATCTTCCCAGACGCCTGAGGTCTCCATGCCGTGTGGAGTCTCCCCTTGATCCCTAAGAATTGACTAACGTTCCGTGTAATTTCTGAAAAGAAAGCAACTCCATTACCGCTCTGGATGTTGCTGGGGTAAGCCAAAGCGAGGAATTATTTCCCTCAGGAAGGCTTTCACTACCCATGAGGATTTCTCAGTTCTAGTAGGATAAGCCTCTGCCCATCCTGAAAATGTATCAGTGAAGATTAACAAATGTTTCCATCCTCGGACCCTCGGTGTCTCGGTAAAGTCGATTTGCAAGTCCTCAAAAGGGCACTGTCCTTGGTATTGTTTCCCTTCTTTCTGATGGGGATCTGTCTTAGGATTGTTCTGGCACACGGGGCTTTGGAAATTCCAGGACCTGTGAGCCATGGTTTAATACAGGTGGTTCAAAACCCCAGCTCTCAGCTTTCTCTAAGTCTGCAGTCGAATATTCAGGGTCGAATTGTGACAAGTCTAGAACAGGTACCAAAGGCATATAAACGTCCCTTTAGCAGACTCTTTCACTGTTCAATCAGCCAGATTGTTTCTTCTAGCCACTTAGGTGTCCTCTTTCTGATGCCCCGGGCAGTGCATAACTGCCACCTGTAAAGGTACCTGAGCAGCCTCTAATAATTAAAATTTCTGTTGCATGTTTAGTTTTCCTTTTATTGGAAGTTCATAGTCCTCTTTCCTTCCAGATACACATTCACTCTCTTTTAAATCAATTCTGCTAGAATAAACATCAGTTATTTCAGGGCAGCCAGGCATTAGCACAGCTGAGTCAGGCTCCGGGAGAAGGGAGGCAGGCAATAGCTTGCTTACAGTTTTGAATTGCTTGGTACCTGCCCATTCTTCCAGTAGTGAGCCACGAATTTCCTTTGTGCTCCAGCAGGCTCAACACTTGGTGGGGTGCATAAATAGTGATAGGCAGCTTGCTGTAAAAGCTCACAGGTGGCTGCCACAGCTCTCTAGCAGGCTGGCTACCCCTGGACAGTGTGTTCTAGTTTCTTTGACAAGTCCAATAAGAAGGCTCCTTTTGCCAAGTGCAAGCAGGAACCCAAGAAACCTTACTGCTGTTGACAATTCTGGGCCTTCTGTGCTGATACTTTATAGCCACAGATGCCAAATGGTTCATGCATGTTCGTATTGTAACGGAGTTCCTCCTCCTAGTTTTAGAGCTTGCAAGTCCTGGCTCAGGGTCTCCCCAAAATCACTGGGGAGCTCTTGAAACCTTGTGGTAAGACTGTCCAGCAGTACTGAGTCTTGACCCGAGACTCCAGGTCCTGCCATTGAAAAGTAAGCAACAGTTGAGAGTCTTGGTCAACCAGAGTGCAAAAGAAAGCATCTTTTCAGTCCAGTACTGAATACCAGAGGCTGTGCCCAGCTATACTGTTCTGAACAATGTCACTTATGGCCCTTAAATCTTGTACAGGGAGCAGCAGGGCCAAATGAGTCTGTATTCCTGAAATTCCTGAATTATTGGGCACATTCCTTCTAGGGTCTCCTTTCGCAAGGGTACTGCCTCCTACCAGGAGTCCCTGCCCCTGGTTTGAGGTCAGCTTTTACAGGGGAGGCTCGCTTAGCCCTCCCTGGCCTTCCAGCAGCCCACACAATGGGGTTTACTTGATTCTCAATTTCTTCTAGCCAGAGTTGCTTTCCTCGTTCCCGTGGTTGCATAAGGAACTGCTGGGCAAGCTCTGGAGGGACCTTAGGTAGAGCTGTTGTTATTCTAGAAAGAAAGTGATTTGAGCACAGAGTTTTGATAACAAATATCTTCCCAGAAGATGAAAACTGTATCTCCGACAGCACATTCTAATGGCTTCAAGAGAAGTTGACATTCAGCCCTGGCTGGTGTGGCTCAGTGGATTGAGTGCTGGCCTGCAAAGGGTTGCTGGTTCAATTCCCTGTCAGGGCACATGCTTGGGTTGCAGGACAGGTCCCCGGTAGGAGGCACACAAGAGGCAACCACACATTGATGTTTCTCTCTCTCTCCCCCACTCTAAAAAGAAA
Organism: Desmodus rotundus; assembly: GCF_022682495.2. Taxonomy (NCBI): domain Eukaryota; kingdom Metazoa; phylum Chordata; class Mammalia; order Chiroptera; family Phyllostomidae; genus Desmodus; species Desmodus rotundus. The sequence goes on from NC_071395.1 coordinate 62,756,100, forward strand.
ATAAAATCTTACAAAGAAAAAAAAAGTGCATTCAGGGCTTCCAGAAATCCCACTTACAGTTCAGTGAGAAATCTATTGACCACAGAATTTGTTGTTCTGGTATCAGTGAAAAAGGTCTAGTGTTTGTCCCCCCACTGTTAGTTTTTCAAGTTCTCAGACTCTGACCTCCTTTTCCCTCACTTGGGGCTTTCATTTTTCCAGTGCCCTTGTCCCTTGCAGTATGATTGCCCTGCCCTGGTAGGGGCTTGTCCTGCACTGAATTTGGTTCCCTGGCAGGTTTGGGACAGAGAGACCAGTTCCGGCTCACCTCCTCTGGCTCCGTCAGCCAAGTAAGGAGGAAGATCCCCCCAGGGCTGGAGGGACAGTGGGACCCCTGACCATGCTCGCAGCAGCCAAACGTCCTGATCTCCCTGGCCCCTGTCCTGAGCTTCTGCTATCTGCCACAGGCAAAGTCCCTTTTCTCTGGACCGTTTCCCCATTTCTTAGTCTTTGACAAAATAACTCTAATTGCACTATAGTATAGTAATTTAAAGACCTGTTCAGTGGCCAGCATTCTCCTGAGTCTAGATTATACAGAAGTCAAACAGTGTTACCATAAAAAGCTATTTTCTTCTTAGGTTCATAAGCATAGGTTGACCAATCAGCCAGAATTTGCCCCTAAGGGCTGTTTCCCAGAATTAAGTCTCCACCCCCATTCTACCAGACAGAGCTCTGTAATATCTAAGTCATCACACAAACCAGTAGGCTCTTTAGTTAACCCAGGACTGCAATCCTTAACCAGAAAGTGCAGTGATTCAATTGAAGTGAAGGTGATGGGGAGTGCCATGAATTGGAGAAGAGTCCCCAAGTGAAGTCACTTGGAAGCTGCTAGGGAGCCTCCAAATCCATACCCCAGGGCCCCCCAGTCCAGGTAGCCAATAGGACCCTCCACCAAATACCCAGACTTAATGGAGAGTCCTGAAGGTGTCCCATCTGGGTTGCCAGAATATGAAACTAGAAAAGCCAGCATTCGTGCAGCCTATCACTACCAGAACCAATAAGTAGAGACAGGGATGGAATCTTTATGTATGATTTATTCAGATGCTGGTGATCTGAGAAGATAGAGGGTTATGTACCCTCAAAAACCATCTTAATATCTCATCTCAAGCTGACCTTTTTATATGAAGAAAGGGTAGGTAATGGATTTGGAAAAAAGGTTAACTGGGTAAGAGTTGCAGTCTGGTGACGATTTTCCTAGTACTTCTTTATCTGTTGTAATTTTAATGTTGTGTGATGAGATGAGTTATGTTCACCTAAACCTCCATCTTGACCGGAAGTCTACTTCTTTATCTTTCATCAACAATTCTTTATCTGAATCACAGACGTTCCCTCCCTGGAACACAATGGCTCAGACACCATATCCATCACTTGCAGACCTCCTGAGGCACAAAGTTGAATTGCTTGTGGACCTCCTGGAGTCACATGGTCGTGCATTCTAGTTCCTGGAACAACAGCTTTCCACATGCATTACTCACTTAAGCCTATCAACTATGACTGAGTTCCCCTATGAGAAGCAGTTACAGTTATGACTATTATTGCCAGCAAACCACAGGCTTAAGAAGCACATTCAGAAGTTCTCACAGTTTGTCCTTCGCCTCCCCAGCCTCCTGATTTTGGGTCTTTGTTCCATCACCTCAAACAACTCAGCCTCCTCCCACCTGGCTGTGTGCTGGTGGGACTTGTGGGTGGAGGCTCAGCCATGTAGTGCTGATGGTGAGCCCTCACACAGTAGGACAGAGACAGGAGGGGCTCCTGGGGGCTGGGGAGGACCCTCCTGGCAGCCCCCACCTCTAACCCACAGGTCTGCGGGGACTAATGGTCGCGGTGATGATGGCTGCGCTCATGTCATCGCTGACCTCCATCTTCAACAGCAGCAGCACACTCTTCACCATGGACATCTGGAGGCGAGTGCGGCCCCAGGCAGGCGAGCGGGAGCTGCTGCTGGTGGGACGGTATGTTGGGTGGGTGCTGGCACCAGGAGGGGCTGAGAGGTGGGCTTCCCAGCCACACGACCATCCCATGGGGCCCAGGCCCCACCAGAGGTGGACTTTAAGAGATGAACAAGAGGATGCTGGGAAGGAGAAAGGAGGCCAGAATATCTCATCCATCCCACCTCCCACACTGCTCCTCTGGCCACCCCTTCACAGCCCCAGCCCTCTTCTTGGATGTATCTCTTACCTGGAACACAGCCTCTGAGGGAGAATTCCCTCCCCCAACCATCCCAGTGATCCTTCTTCTTCCCCAAATCTGAGCTCCGAGCCCTACTGACCATCCCCATCTGCTCCAGAGAGGGACCCAAGCCAGAACTCAGGAATGATCACACTTAGGCCCCTGTATCCATGGCCCCACTGAGCTTCTGTCCATTTCCTGCTAGGCCTGCTTGTCCCTTCCTTATTACCTCCATGACTCACTCCAAAAGTCCCCTCTTCAGTTCTGCCCGATACTGCTGACCAAGGAATGAGCCCCTCTCCCCTCCATGCCTCTCACAGGGGACTATTGCCAGGTTCCTTCACAGCACTTGTGGCTCCTTAATAGGTCCAATGTCTTCCCCACGCCCCACCCTGCTGCAGGAGCAGGCAGGGACTGTGTCTGGCACAGCTCTCTGTCACCATGCTTGGCCAGGTCCTGAGAGTCCTTTGGGGTGAAATCAGCAATGGTTGATGAGGAGTTGGTCTCTGAGTGTGTGCTTGTGTCTGACTGGGCCCTTTTCCGGGACCCTCCTCTCCTGTCTCCCACTGAGTCACGTGGCCCCTCCTCTGCTGGTCAAGGGGCTCAGCCTTCCAGGGCTTAGCTTGGCCAGCAGTGCACCCTCCTCCCGGGAGCCCACAGCACCCATCAGCGGGGGCAGGGGGATCTCCCCCAGAGCTACAGGCAGCATCCCAGTGATGCAAAGCAGCCTGCTTCTGTCAGAAGGGCCCTGCTGGGACACGCCTTCAGCGGGCAGGTGTGATCTCATCTGCAGCCTCCAAAACAAGGATCCTCCCTCCTACCTGGCAGGAGGCATGAGCCTCAGTGTCAGCACCCTCCCAGGACCACCCCTCCCCAGCCTGTGGCTCCCTGCCTTCACAGATCCTTCCTGGAGCCCATCCCTACTGACAGGCTTCTCCCAAAGCCATTCCATGCTCAGAAGTCCTGTAAATTGGGACCAGCCCACCTTCCTGTTGCCCAGGCTGCACCCACCCCGCCCTCCTCCCACCCTGCCATCCTCTTCCTGGCACAAGCCTGTGTGGACCGAGGGCTCCCCCTCTCTGAGTCCCACTTCTCTCATCTGCCAGTTTGGCAGAGTGGGAGGGTGCAATACCAGGGTTCAGCTCTCCCACACCTCCTTCCTGAAGCACTGGGGCACCCCAATCCCTCCAGCCTCCTTTTTTTGCCTAAGACAACCTGGTTCAAGCTGTGTTTGCTAGGCCATGTGGGGTCTTGGGTCTGCAGAACTGCAGTTCAAGATCTGGGACTTAGAAAGGAACAGCAGGGCCCCCTCACCAGAAGCCTGGGGAGAAGGCCTTATGGGGACAGGGACATGCTGGGGACCCCGCAGTCTCATCAGGTTGGGGTAGTGGCCTGAGGAGGTGTCACAGTGACAGCTCTGCCTCCAGGGCCCTGGCTGTTGCCAGTCCCAGGCCCACTCCCTACCCTTCTGCTCCTTTGTTTTCCTCTCCCACAACCCCTTCTGTCTTCCATTCTCTGTGATTCTAGAAGAGTGCCCAAGGCCTCCTTTGTTCCTGGCCTTGAGCTGGGCAATATGGGCATCCACTCCTGACCCTAACCCACCCTAACCTCAGGCCTGAGGGGCTGTCCTACAACTTGGGCTGCAGTTTAAGAGTGACATGATGGGGGGGGGGGGGTTGGGGGGGCAGCCATCCTGACAGCAGTGTGGTGGGGGGGGGGTTGGGAAGGCCTTGAGCTGCACCTCAGAAGGTGAGGGGCTTTGCTGGGGGAGGAGTTGAGAAGGACCTTCCAGGGACCTTCCAGGCAGAAGGAAAAGCCTCTGGGTTTGGGGTCCCTCTGGCCTCCAGGTGTGACTGAGAAACCCTAGAGGGCAGCAAGAAGACAAGGGCCCTGCTCCAGGCTGGGCTGGGGAGGCTCAGGACCCGCAGAGAGATGCTGAGTCTGGCGTGAACCCTGGGAACCTGTGTGAGGAGGGCGGGTGGGACAGGCACTCAGGGAGGTTGCCTGTGCCTTTGAAGAGGGCAGTGCCCGTGCCTGCCAGACGAAGGGCTAATTAGCTTCCATCAAAGTGGCACCTCCTCCCTCCACCCTCTCCCTGAAGCCGGGAAAGGGAAGAGGGAGGCAGGCAGGAAGGAGTGAAACCGGAGGGCGGTGCAGTCCGAGGCTTGCGCTGTGGTCACCGCTCCGCCAAAAAGCAGAGACATGGATTGGGTTATAATCGTGCTTTTGTTAATCTCAGAGGCCAGCAGACTGAGAAGGGGGCAGGTAAAAACCCTGACACCCACCTTCCCCTTGCGCTCTCAGCAGCAAGTTTATATAGGGGAAACGTGGGGATTTGAGAGGGGGAATTCCTGGGGCAGGAGGCAGTGGGGAGGTGTTGGGGCTGAAAGGGGAGTTGCGCAGCCTTTTCCCAAATTCACTCCCTTTGTTCCTGTGTCCTCTCCATTAGCATCAGCATTCCTCTCCTCCGGGATCCCTGCGGTTTGTGGCCAGGGAGGCTGTGTATTCTCTGGTCAGGGAGGAGCAGTGCAAACCACTTGCTCTCAAGTGTCCTTGGTCAGGGAGGGTAAGGTCTTGCGATTCACCAGCTGGCTGTAAGTTGCTCAAACTGTTGGGCCTTGTTTAATTTTCTGGGGACCCACCCCAGCTACACACTCAGTCTGGCACACTCTGCTCTCCCACTCAGGGTTCTACGGGATTTCATTCACCACCCACTTTAGGGATGAGGGGCACCCAACTGACTCAGGGGGGGTGGGGCACTCAGCCAAGGAGGAGTAGATGGAACACTTCACCCAAGCTCTGTTCCTTTAGTTGAGTTGCCTACCCCTTCAAGGCTCTGGGGCCCACTCCTTCTGGAAGCCCTCCTGGATTGGTGCTTCCTCTGAGCTCCCACAGCCCAGCCTGACCACAGGGTGACAGGCTCATTGACCGGAGCCCACTCTTCACCAACACTGGGCTTCTAGCACAGTGCCCTGTCCTCAGGTTGGCACTTGTTGAACAGTTAGGTGAATGAACACAGGAAGCATGCCTCTGCTGTGGAGGGCCTTCGCCCAGAAGGAGGCAGGGTGGGGAGGGGAAGGAGCTGCTGGAGGTCTCATGGAAGGGTTTGGGAGAGCAGGACTGGCCTCCCATGGGAGGAGTAGGCTGTGAGCCATGGGCCAAGGGGAAGGCTGGAGCTGTGTGGCAGGGCACAGATGGGGAACAGGCGTTGGTGGGGGGGGGTGGGGGTAGGGGAAGGAAGGGTCTGCTGCTGAGTCCCTCACGGCCTGCCCACAGACTGGTCATCGTGGTGCTCATCGGCGTCAGCGTGGCCTGGATCCCCATCCTGCAGGGCTCCAATGGTGGGCAGCTCTTCATCTACATGCAGTCGGTGACCAGCTCCCTGGCCCCCCCAGTGACAGCAGTCTTCACTTTGGGCATCTTCTGGCGGCGCGCCAATGAGCAGGTGGGGTAGGGAGGAGAGCTGGGGAGAAGGCAGGAGGTGGGGTTGAGCTCTGCCCCTGCTGTGGTGTGTGTAGCTGGGGTGGGGGGGGAATTCAGCCTTCCTTCCATGGCCCGGCTGTCCTGACCCCTCCTCCCCAGGGGGCCTTCTGGGGCCTGATGGTGGGGCTGGCAGTGGGTGCCACAAGGCTGGTGCTGGAATTCCTCTACCCGGTCCTGCCCTGTGGTGCGGTGGACGTGCGGCCCGCCATCCTGCGCAGTTTCCACTACCTGCACTTCGCTGTCGCCCTCTTCGCCCTCAGTGGAGCTGTGGTGGTGGCTGGGAGCCTGCTGACTCCGCCACCCCAGGGAGCTCAGGTAAGCCTGCCCTGACCCCAGACACCTGACCCTTAACGAGTTCTGACTCAGGTCGCATTCTGGCTCCTGACCCTCCAACTCAAGAATTTTCTAGCTCTTGACCTCAAGCCCTATCTGGCCCTGGCCCTGGCTTCTGGGCCTTTTCGAACTCAGCTGCCCTTTTGCATCCCTGAGCCCTGATCCTATCTGGGCCCACCCCCACCCCACCCCAGTCCTGCCACACCCCCATCAGTGTGCATTCCCTGCAGATCCAGAACCTCACCTGGTGGACTCTAGCTCAGGACCGGCTCCCGGGAGCCAGAGCAGGTATACCTGTGACCCCAGGCACTCCCTCTCACTCCCAGCCCTGGGACTGGGGCTTAGAAAAAACATGGCACTGGTGTGGCCCTGTGACCCTGGCTTGTTCCTCTCCCACCCCCTCCAGGTGCTGCCCAGAAACATGCTTTCTGGGCCCGTGTCTGTGGCTTCAACGCCATTCTTCTCATGTGCGTCAACGTCTTTTTCTATGCTTACTTCGCCTGACTACGCCCCTGGGTGGGATGGTGGGAGTCCTCAGAGCCTTTGGGCCCCCTCCCTAATGAGGACACCAAGGCCACAGAGGGCGAATCCCTCACATCTGCATGGAAGCCAAGTCAGTGCCAGGGACTGGCCACGCCAGCAAAGCAGAACCCTGAAAAATCAAGGAGGAAGTGGGAGAAAAGAATGTACACTTCAAAAATGGTAGTCATAATTGGAAAGAAAGTTAGATTTCTGATGGATGTCCTCACACCGTCTGGCTGTTTTATTTGGAGTATGCGGTCCAGGTCAGGAGCAGTACAACCTGCCAGAGCTCAGGGCTCCAAGGCTCTCAGGCTACCCCTGGGTCAGGGGGAGCCCCCACCTCAGGCTCACAGACACCTCCCTGGGCCCCCTACCCCATCTGCTCCCAGCTGCCACAGGAGCCTTCTCTCCCTCCCCCACTCACTGTCCCTGCATCACCAGCTGGGCATTCAAAGTGGTTTCCAGGCTCCCCCCACTCTGCCTACTCCCAAAGGTGTCCAGCTCTGGGCAGGTGTTGCTTAGTAACCCCCTGCTGGGAGCACAGTGGATGCAGACACCCTTTCTTTTCTTAAGCTGGGGCCTCACCCAGGCTGCCCACCCTATTCTAGGGGCTGCTAGACTTCAGACTCCAGCTCAGCCCCTACTTCCCACCAGGCCTGCAGTCCCCAAACTGCCTGGAGTCTGGGCAGAACCTGGGCCTGAACTGAGCCTCTCAGGGAGCTGCGTCCACGGCTTGCCCTCAGTGCTTGTCCATTCTGAGAGGAGCAGCTGCCTCCATTTCTCTCACCACTGAGGCCTCTTCCTCAGGGCCTCCAGCCCTCCCCAAAGTGTCTGCAGTGGGTGGGGTGCTGGATGCCCAAGTGGAGCCTGGAGTTGTTGTGGGGCTGTGGAAAAGTTGGTGTCCACTTGGAGTCTGTCCAGTGAGTCCAGGCCAACAGGTATTCAGAGCCCTTGCCTGTCCCTTACATCTAAGTCACCTCCACAATAGCCAGAAAACTTCAAGGGTCCTTTTGAGGGAGGGGCAGGCAGGCCCAGTGACTGGTCAGTCCAAGGTGAACACACCCAAGCTTTGGGTTGAGCCCCTAATGTACGGAACCTGGGAGCCCTCAACCGTCTCTGAGGATGGGGCCATTGAAGGTTGGAGTGGGCAGGGCCTTGGCCAGCCCACCCTATTATGTCACAAAGCTGGTGACCAGTGGAAACTCTGGGAGCTCCCCCTGCCTGGTGGGCACTGAATGCCATGTTGGTGGTGGGCACCTGGGGGCAGCCCAGTTCATGTGGAGCAGTGGGGGCTGGGCTGGGCGCATAGAGGCCTGGGTTCCTGTCCAAGGCCCTTGGCTGAGCCTGATAGGACCTGGTAGGGGTGTCCATGGTCTCTGTTGGACTTCAGTGTCCTGTGTACAGTCTGCCAACTCTGCCCCCTGGGTCCCACTCTGGTCAGAGGTGCACAGGCTGGACATAGCTCCGTGGGAAGAAACCTATATGCCCGCAGAACCGGCCTCGCCACCAGTGGGGGTCCAGGTGCTCCAGGACCTCGATGATGTCGCCGCGGCGGAAGCTGAGCTGTGAGGAGTCCTGCGCCGAGAAGTCGAACTGTGCCTGGGCAAAGCAGGCCTGGGCTGGCTGCGAAGGGAGGAAGCTGTTAGGGGGGCTCCCCAGGAAGCCCTAACAGAGGTTTGCCTCAGCTTGGGAAGGGCAGGGTGTTCGGAGCAGAACTTGCTTGTGCCTCCAAGGCCAGGTGATGGCTACCACCCATGGGCCTCCTGTTGCCGCCCCGAGGTCTACATGGAACGATACAACTGTCCTGGTGGCTTGGCTGGGCCCTGAGTCCTGGGCTTCAGTGAGGGGCTGTGGTCAAGTCCCTCAGTTTCCCCACCTGTGAAGGGCACCTGGACAAGAGCTATCTGCAAGCATGCCAGCCTGACGCTATGGCAATTGTGCCCAGCACCCAGGGGCTGACTTCCCCATCAGGATCTCTGCTCTGAGCCTTCAGAATCTTACTCAGGACAGCTGATAGGATCAGTGGGCAGGCTGTAATTACTGGTTCTCTGCCCAGGAAGGAGGAGGCGGTGTGGGCCCCAAGATACTGAGCCAGCTCTGGAGTCTCCCCAGAGGGTGGGTGATCCCAGGCTGGGCCAGAGTGAGGTGGCGGGTGTGGGGGAGCCCTCAGGCAGCCCCCAGCTCCATCCTGGCTCCCTCACACTCTTCAAGGTCAGAGCTTACCCAGGCAGAGATGGGGAGGGGAGGGAGGTCTGGGCTACGGAGGCCCAGAGGAGAGCTCACAGCTGGCCTGGCCCCCAGGGTCCGGCCCTGGGGGCTGAGCCACCTGCTGGGCCAGAGGGTGCACCAGTGGGGGTCTCCCGAGGCACTTTCCTGGAATATCAGACCCCAGGGCTCATCCTATCAGACAGAGAAGAAACTGAGGTCCCGTTGAGGGATGAACTAGCCCAAGATCACATGTGGTGGGGTGGCTGAGGTCTAGGAGCAAGGCAGGATGGGAGGCTCCACAGCAGTCCGTCAGCAGCTCCTCAGGCTGTGGCCATGGCCATGGCCATGCTCCCCATACCCTCTGCATAGCCAAGGGCCAGCTGGCCCTGACCTCCAACCCCAGGCCAACACCCCTTCCTGAGGAAAATAACACATTGGGGCTAATAACCCCATTAGCTGCTGCCATCACCCTAATGAGAGCTGGTCTGGGGGCCCCTGATGAAAGAGCTGGCTGGCAAATTGCTGCTGTTGTGAGGACAAGGGTGGCCACCCCCCCTCACACACACACCCTGTGTCTGGCCAGGGCCTCACCCTCACCACCCCACACCCCACCCACGGCTGGTACCTTGGGAGCAGGGAACAGGACTGGGCCTGCCTGGTTTGCAGTCTCGGGTGGGTCACACCACATCCCAGCTTCAGTTTCCTCACCCGTACCACAGGGACAGTAAAGCTCCCAGTGCACAAAGCCCAGTTCAGCACATGTCCCTCAGCAGGCTCAGTGGGTGTCAGTACCTTCCTTCAACATTTACTGAGCACCTGCTGTGTGCCATGCACTACCCAGCCATGGTTTATCCCATGGGATTTTCATCCTGTTCCTCTTCTTCCCTCTTCTCCTCCCCACCCTTGCTTGTTTCACAGCTGTGCCACCAGAACAGAACTGTACGGCCTGGGCCGGACCCTCCTCCCAAGACCTGGGCTACTGGGGGAAGGGAGGCCGGCCCGTGTCTGGCCCCACCAGGCATCCTCACCCTGGGATGGCCCAATGGCGGTGACAGGAGGCACCCACTGCCCTGTCCCTGCCCGCCTACCTTGAGCGGGGGCTCCTCATCCCGCAGGAAGACCTGCCGCTTCTTGGCGATGGTGGTGGTATGGTAGAAGTCGACCAGCTCGTTGAGGGAGTTAAACTTCTCCTCCCACAGGAAGTACTTCCCGGAGGCCTCTCGCAGCACCTTGAAGTGCTGCACCTGGTCCCCGTAGCTGGGAGAGTGAACCCATGGTCACCTCAGACGGCCCCCAGCAGCCAGGGACCACTACCCACCCAGCCCAGTCCTGGGCCTTCCCTGCTCACCACTGTCTGGAGCCAGGCCTTTCTCTTTTCTGGCGAGACCTGGTAAGTGAGGAGAAGGTGCCAGGAGGGACAGTCCCAGGCCCCCTGACCCTGGCTCAGGGTGAGATCTGGTGAGCACCCCCTGGCCATGGCATACAGAATTAAGGGTTTGGACCCTGGACCAGGCCTCTTTCTTGCTGTGTGACTTTAGGCAAATCACTCAATTTCTCTAACCTCAGTTTCCTCGTAGTAACACCTCTCTCTGGGAAAGTGTTCAGAAAGTGCTGAGTATTGTTTATCAGCATTAAGTGGGTTTCTCTGAGACAGGTGACCGGACAGCATTCCCAGCTTCCCTCTCAGCCTGCATTCTTCTCCCTCTGCCCCCCGCCCCCCACCCAGCCCTTGCGGTCCCTTGAGGACTGAATCCCAAGACCACCTGACTCGGTGTGAGAGGAGCTTAGGCATGTTGGAGGCCTCATGTCCTTCCCACCCACAACCACCCCAAGAACCTTCTATGTCTCCCCATTACCCTCGGGATAAAATCTTAACACCTCGGACTCAAGATCTAGCTCTGATTATACGTCCAGCCTCACTACTTTAAGGCACGCCCTGATGCAACCCGTGAGTCCCTTTCTGGTCTCCCAGTCTTTGCCTGGCCTTCTGACCCACAACCACTAAATCCTGGTGCACGCCTTCTAGCTCAGCTGAGGGGACAGCTTGCCTCTCCCAAACCGGCCAGCGGGGTGGGGCCTGCTCTGGCTCAGCCCAGGCAGAGGGGCCTGCCCGGTGCTTTCCCACACGAGGCAGGTCCCACGCCAGGGCAGGGCCTGAAGCCCGGAGGCCGGAGGCGGTGCTGAGGTGTGTCAGGACCACCGGTGGCACAGCCACAGTGGCCCCTCCCTGAGATGGGGGGGCCGGGCCCACCACTCGGGGTGGGGTGGAGCGGGGATGAGCGCATCAGGCCCCTTTCACAGTGGGGAAACGGAGGCCCTGAGTGCCGCCAGGCCCTGCCCAGAGCCACGCAGCAACAAAGGCCACCTCTGAGCTCCTGCATGTTGAGTGTTGCGCTCAGGTGCTCCCCAGCTGGTCGTCACTGTATAATAGCCATCAACATGGATACCAGCCGGGGTGCCTATCATGCCCCAGATCTTGTTGTCCCGAGTCCACTCCCACTCCTCCGTTTCGCTCCCTGGGCTGGTATTCCCCAGGGGCCTCCCCGTCTCATCTGCTCTGCCTGGCCACAGTGGAGGCTCCCTTCCCAGAGCTGCAGCCAGCTCACGGGACTCACCCCAGCCCCCCCTCCAGGCCAGGGTCCACGCCTGCCCAATGGGGTGGGCGCTGACGTACCCCATAGAGAGGTGAGGAAGGCCTGGGGCCAGGAGCCCCCCTGGCCAGGCTGGCGGCCACAGGGGAACACAGAACAGCCCCAGTCCCCACCACGAAGAAGCCAGTTCAGGGACCTGCCCACAGGAGGGTGTGCAGACGGGTCAGCGATGGGGCTGGCAGTGGGAAAAAGGCACAGTCAGGCGTGCGCACTGGGGACAGGGAGGGATCCTCGGAGCAAAGTGGCTCCTTGGCCTCCTGGGCCACAGGCCATGTTCGTTTTATTTGGGACTAAATGAGAACTCAACACCAGTCTGGAAACTTGATAGTAAAAAGAAAAAACACCTCTGGAGTTCTAAATTTAAATTCCGTTAAACGATTTTGGACACAGCACGTTTACAAGCCAGGGTTGGCCGACAGCCTGAGTTCTAGGCAGGCTCACAGTCCACGCATCTCGGGGGCCCCAGCAGGAGTGTGGTGTCCAGTGTCTGTCACGCCGGCCTGCTGCTCTCTGTCCCACCCCTGCCTGTGCCCACTTCTTCTACCTATGCTTCTGGGCCTTGTGCTGCTTTGTTCAAAGTTTAAAGATTTAAGATAAAGAGTTGTTTCAGGTAAACACCCCCCAGTTTGTGGGGTGGAGAGCAAAGTGGGATCCCTGCACCTATCCCAAGTCAAGGGGTCCAAACCACACTGAACTTCTCTCTCCACCTTTAAACACCCCTGCAGGCTTTGCCTATACTATTTCCTCTAAATTCTTCTGGGGTCAAACTTGTACTCACACTTCGAGGTCCCAGTGAAATGGCCCAGCCTGTGCGAGCTGCCTCCGCCAGAGCTGGGGGCTTTGTGGGCTCCTCAGCCCTTGTGCAGCCTTCCTGCGACCAACTGCTCACAATGGCCTGCACACCAGACACCTGGACCCTGCAAGGGCTGGGGGGCAGGACTAGTTCGTGAGGGTCCAGCACCGTCGGGAAAGGCTGGATTCAGGACATGGGGGGTCACAGCCCAAGGCCTACATGCTCGTTGGGGCGCTTTGTCCTTGAAACTCTCCTCTGATGGCTCTGAGGAATTCCAGCCCTCCCAGTGTCCGGGCCCTGAGACAGGCCCAGTGCCTTCCCGTGAGGTGTGTGGACCTCAGGGTTACTCAGAGAGAGTCGGCCCCCAACCACAAGAAGCGAGGCTCTGGGACCAGGTGCAGCAAGGACTCCCAAACCCAAGACAAGGTCACTCGTGTGCCATCACCAAGTTTTGTTCACAGGTGACTGAGCTACTTATGCTGTTGGCTGTGGGACACACCTGTTTGTGTCCCTGGGATGGAAAAGAAGACAGGCATGCTGTGGTACCTCCTGCCCCACCTGGCCTGCCGCTCCCAGGGGTTACAGGCTTCCCTTCAGGCAGCCTCTGAGCACAGCAACTTCCATGGGCCCTGTCCCTATGAGCGATGGTTTCCCAGCCCCTAGACTTTGGCAGTGGTACAGCCAGGTGAGAGCAAAGAGACCAACAGCCAGGCAGGTGGGAGGCCAGGAAATAGGTACCCAGTGACTCCACACCTGAGCTGCCTGGGCAGAGGTGGAAGGCCCCGACTTGGTGCTGGCCCCAAGCAGGGGCCTGTGGAATGGGTGGCCCCTCTCCTCTGGGCAGGGGGGCAGGCGAGGGTGTGGCCCATTGGAAAAATCTCAACTTCAAGTGACCACAACTTTGAACATTTCAGTGTTTGAAGGTTATCCTCAGTTACCTGGAAACTTATTCAAAACAAAGCATTCTTGGATCATATAGGAGGGTCAGGGAGTGAGAACAGGAGGTGAGATGTGGGAAAGGGGAAAGAGATCCAGGAATTCTAGAAACTTTCGACCTGAGAATTCGGTTCGTCCCCTCTCCTACCTGGTCCAAGCCTCCTGTTCTACTGCGAGCTCTGCCCGAGGCTCCGGCTCCGGCTCTGGCTACAGCAGCTGTGCTGGAGACACTGCTGCTGTGAGGCCCCTGAGGCTGCGCCTATCCCCCTCTCCCTCTCTCCAGCAGTCTCTCGCCCAGCCAGCCTGTCTCCTGGATGCCCCAGGCCTCAGCGGTGACTCTCCTCAGGAACCTTTTTCCTTTTGTTCTGCCTGGGCTAGGTTTTGGCTATGCTTGGAGGCAGCTGAGAACACCTTACCCAGGGTTGTCCTGTGGGGACTCTCTAGACCTCCCTCCCCTGGGCCCAGGGGAGGAGCGGGGTAGCAGGGGAACTGAGCCTGGGTACAGGTGATCCCCGAACTGGGAGGGACGGCTTGAAAGCAGACAGCCCTGCTGGGTGAGCCCTCCTGAGATGGAGCAGGGAAGTGCAGCCCAGAGTGGGTCTGATCCTGGGCGTGGCCAAAGGAGGGGCCCAGGATAGCAGACAGTGCCCAGGGCATGTGTGCGTGTGGCCTGGCCCGTGTGTACCATGTGTCTGGTGTGTGCATGTGTCTCTCTCCCTGCACTGCTGGGACTGTCTGTGTTCCCTCTCTGAGCAGCTAGGGCTGTGTCTGTCTCTGTGTGTGTGACCCTTAGACCTGCCTACAGTGGGTTGGGGGCTGGGCTTGGCTTGGACTGTGGAGAAAGCCCAAAGGATCAAGTCAGGCCTGATGCCGGTTCTGCCCAGCAGGTTTTTCTGGCTTGGTGGTGGCAGCAGCAAAGGTGGCAATGGCAGCCCAGAGAGCATCAGACAAGGCTAGGGTAAGGTCGGGAGCCTGGGACAGCCCTGGGCAGGGGCCTGGGTGCCAACTGCCCACTGCACAGTCTCTATCAGGCAGGGCCCTTCTCTAGCCTCAGTTTTCTTATCTGTGCAAAGGGAGGGGGTGGCGCCTGTACCACAGCAGCCTTGAAACAGAAGCAAACAGACCTTGGGAGGGGCTGGGCAGATGGACTCCTCCTGGGTCTTTGGGGCTCAGGGGTGGCAGCAGGAAGTGTAGACCAAACTTATCGGGGCACAGAGGGTCAGTGGGTACTAGCCCTGCTGTTCCTTGCTGTGTGATCACGGACAAGTTACTGCACCTCTCTGAGCTTCAGTTTGTTTTATTTTTGTTTCCCTGTGAACTGTGTTTCTGGGATTACTTCCTCCCTGTCTTTGCATGCATAAGTTGTGTCCCCCACTTCTTTTTTTCTTCACTTTTCCGAGAGCCTTTATCATCTTCCAAGATTTTGTATAATCCACTAGCTGTTCATTGTCTGTAGCCCCAGGAGAACATGAGAGCCCAAAGAACAGGGAGCTTTATCCTATTTTGTTTGTGGCTGAATCCCAAGCACCTGGAACAGGGCCTGGCACATAGTAGATGCTCAGTGAGCAGAGGGGGAGAGGCAACACGTGCACTGACTCCAGGTAACCTCCAGACTGGCAGGAGGCAAACACCTCACTTGGGAACAAACTGCCACTTGCAGCAGAGGGCTGCACAGCAGCCTGGGTTGCAGCGGGGGGCAAAAGGCACACGCTGCAGGCATGGCACCTGGCCCTTGCGGGTGTACTCCTGGAGGCAGAGGGGACAGCCCTCTGTAAACGTGTAGGGGCTCGCCAGCTGTGGCCACTGTTGCCCCATGAGGATGTAAGCTCCACTTCCAACAGCTTTATGGGGCTTGGCATGAGCTTACAGGAGAGGCTAGGCATGGCGCAGGGAGACCCCAGGGGCACGCCAGCGAGGTGGGACTGCACGGCCTGCACAGCTGTTGCCCTTCTGGACAGCCTTCAGGTCCCCGTCTCCATGATGTAGAAGGTACATTACTGTCAAGAGGGAGCGAGAGGGAGCTGCCAGGAGCTCCACAGCAGGTCTGAGCAAAGCCAGGGCAAGCACTGGGCTCCCTCCGTCTCGAGCCACGGCCCAGGGCCAGGGACCACTGTGGCCCTCAGAGTGTCCCTGGACCAACAACTGCTGTAACTGGCACTGTGCAGCACTTGCTCTGGCCCAGGCACCCCACGTTCCATAGCCGTCCATTTCACAGGTGAGGAAACGAGGTTCAGAGGTGACTTGCCCAGGGTTATGCAGCCAGTAGGTGTCAGAGCTGAGGTTCTTGATCAGAAGCCCACACTCCTAGCCACCTACATTCTCTGAGTGTCGGCTTCCTACTCCAGTCACTGCCCAGCTGTCCTCCAAGGACCAGTGGGAGGCCCCCAGGAGAGAGGTGGAGCCCTGGCCCAGCTGGGACCAAACGGGTGGAGGGAGCCACCTGGAGGTGCTGCACACAAACCAGCCCTCAGGGCCCAGGAAGCTCCTGCTGATTCTGACCTCAGCGGTCTTGGCCAGGACCACTAAGGTCAGAATCAGCAGGAGCTTGGGGGAGGTACAGAGGGGCATGTGCAAGGATGTCTCTGAGGAACACTCCTGGACCCGGTCCCAGGACAATGCTGGTGCTGGCTCCCTACTCGAAAATGGCTCCCTAGTATGGCCCATCCCCCTGGTCAAGCCTGCCCCACTGGCCCACTTCTGGGCCTTTGCACAGGCTCTTCCTGCACCTGGCACAGCCTCTTCTGCTCTGTGCTCCAAACTCCTACTCAGGCGTCAGGATCCAGACCTGCCATCACCCCCTTCACCTTGTGGAAGGCAACCGCTGTCACCAAAAGTTCCTTATTCACTCATCATGGACCTCTTGGGCCAGGCTGTGCCTGTGTCCCCACCACATTCCTTGGGCCACTCCACTCCCTGTGCTGCCCCTCCTTGCTTGACACACAATAAGTAGGTGGAGAGGTTTGGGTCTGAACCTGTACACATGGGCAGGCTTGGCTGCATTTACAGAGGGGGCAGTGCAGGAGGCACTAATGGTCCCTGGGTTTGCTAGCAGAGGTGGGAGAGTCGGTGGTGGGTTGGGGATGGCCACCACCGCCCTCAGCTCAGGTTCCAGAAGCCAGTCCAGTGACACCCCTGTGCCTGTGCTTTGCCGGGTGGCCTTGGGCTTTGCAGCTGATTCCAGGAGCCATGCACAGCCAGCCCAGCCCAGCTGGTGGGTGCCACTCGCAGGAGAGGACCTGGACAGCCAGCACGAGGAGAATGACTGTTTCCTGCTTTTGCAGGGAACAGGGTAAGAAGTGGGGGTTGGGCTTGGGCAGTGGGGAGGTGACAGGGGCTCTCAAGACCCCCACAACCCTTCTGGAAGGGAGTCGGGGCCAAGAACTCACAGTTACCCCCACCTCCCACCTACAGTGCTCCCATTTTTAAGATGGGGAAGCAGAGGCTCAAAGAGGGTCAGAGCCTCTCCTGCCCCTCTGGATAAGCAGCTTGTTCCCAAGCAGGGAAAGTGAAGTGAAGAAAGCTGACAGCTGGTTTACACGGTGTGGAGGGGATCAAGCTGAGCATAGTGGTCCCCCACTTGGGTGCCCGCCGGCCCAGACAGGCAGATGGCCACCTCCTGGGGTCCCAGGGTCCTGATCGCGCACCACCATGAACTCCTCACAGACAGGGGCAGCAAGCAGGGCAGGAGTCACAGAGCTCACAGCAGGGCCTGCGGGAGCAGGGAGGTGTCAGCCTGGGCTACATCTCTGCAGAAAGGAGCCTCGTGTGGGCCATCGCGGCCCAGTTTCTTTGGAGATGCCAAGGACACCATGGATGCTCCCTGGCCAAGTCTATCTTTCTCTGCTTCATTGGGACCCCTGGGACCCCACACCCCTTCCCCCAGCCCCAGAGGAGTCCTCTGATTTTTTGTCCTTTGGAAAATCCTCGAGCCACTGGCATGAGCCACACAATCACTGGCAGCCACCGCCACCAGAAGCCACACTGCTGAGCTCCCGGATGCGCCACTCGTCCTTCCTCCCAGTGGCAGCCTGGCCACCCCAGCACTGTGCTTGGCACCGTCAAGGCAGTGCCTCCTCCGTGCAGCCTCAGCAGTCCTGACAGTTGCTATTGCTGGTGGTTCCCACTTCACAGACATATGCCACCTCCCCAGCCCAGCCACTTTTCATCCCCCAGGCCCCAGTCCCCGGCGTTGTCACCTCCTCTTGGGTCCTTGCTGGCCTCCCAGCACTCCTGCTGCTCCTCACAGCAGCCAGGGGCGTTGGCTGAAAAAGGAAGCTGATCACACCTGCTGCCCAAAACCTTCCTGTAGCTCCCTATTGGCTGAGATAAACCAGACCTCCTTGTCAGGGTCTGACAGGCCCACGTCTTTGACTGTAGCCTCTTGCCCTGTCCCCTTGACCCTGCTGCTCCAGTCGTGCCCTCTCCTGTGGGTTCCAACGCATCCCGAGCACCTTCTTGCCTCAGGGCCTCTGCACCTGTTGCTCCCTGTCTGGAAGGCCCTCCTCCCAGGCCCTACTTCCTGGGGACCTGGGCAGCTTCCCCCTCCAGTTCCATAGATGCCACCTCTTCAGACAGGCTGTCCCTGAATTCGTGTGTTTTCTGTCAACTGTTTCCCCAACTAAGCCATACACCCACAAGGGCAGCAATGCTGGTTTTCTCATCGTCATTTCCCCAGCCCCTAGGTAGCATGGCACACGGCACATTGCTGCATGGGTATCCCTCGGATTTAGGCATCTCACCTTGCTGGCCTGGGAAGGAAAGCAGACACTGTGGCTACCAAGCGTGCCTCCTGGGGAGAGCGATTGTTTTGAGCTGGTTATTTTTAAGAAACAAAAGACTCAGGAGGAGCCTTTGACATTCCCTCGAACTGCTTAAAAGAACTTAGACAGAGGATCTACTCCAGGAAGTGGGCAGCCACCACAGATAACTATGGTTTTGCGCGAACAGGTGTGACAGACAGAGAAGAACCTAGCACGGCCCTTTGACCGAGCCCTCTCTGGGCCCCCTTGTTAAAGACCCCAGCAAACATCTGTTTCCCATATGCTCGGGTTGCCACCTGCACAAAGGCAGGCACAGAGAGGTTAGGCGACTTGTCCAACATTACACAGCCAGGAAGTGGCAGAGTCAGAATCTGAACCCAAACAGCCTGGCCCCAGGGTCCATCCTCTCACCTATGTCCCCCTAGAGTGGGACCCTGTAACAGGTGCATCCTGAAAAGCCGCCCTAGTGCCTTTGTGTCTCCTGTCCCCAGTCCCTGGGGACAGGAAAACCACCGGCATCCTCCTTCCTCCCTGGTGAGTAATCTTTTCTTTTTCTCTTTTAGTCTTTTTTCTTTTTTAATGATGAATCTTTGATGGCTCCCTACTGGTCTGAGAACAATGTCCAGACCCTCAGCCTGGCACCTGAGGCCTGGCCCGCAGCCCAAGCCTGCTTTCCAAGCACACCCTTACTGCTCTGGGCCACAGCCTGGGGTATGTGTCCTCCCCTAACCCCCCACGGCCACCTGCTTCCAGGCATTTGCTGGGGCTGGTCCCCTCTAGGGATGCTGTTCCTGTCACTCTAACCTGTGAGCCTGTTGCTTGCTTGGAGACTCAGCTCAGATATCGCCGTCTAGCCTCCCCGCCCCGCCCCCTGCTGCGGTCACCACTCACTTCACAGAGATGGAGAACTCCCCTGGGGAGCTCTCACTCTCCCGGATCAGAAAGGCTCCCAGGAAGTTCCGCTTCATCAGAATCTCTTCGGCCAGCTGCCGGGAAATCCTGCCCGCGTACCACCTGTAGAGAGAGGGACAGGTGAAGGCCTGGGCACAGGGCTGCCTTCTCTGTGCCCAGGTGCTCAGCATGGCTGACCCTCATGGTGGTCCCGAAATGCTGGAGATATGACTGCCCCCATTTCACAGGTGAGGAACCTGAAGCACAGAGAGGCGAAGCATTGAGCCCAAGGTCACGTGCTGTGGCAGGCAGAAGCTGGGACCCAACCCCAGCATTTTGGCTCCAGAGCCCAATCCCTTCCCACCATGTGAGGCAAACGTACCATTAGGAAAACAGAAATAGCAAACAAGCCACAGGGAACTTTCCCCCAGACAACCCCAGAAGAGCTTGTCTGTTTTAGATGATAGAGACTTAAAAGTGGAAAACAGAAAAAAATAAACAATGACAAAAACAATAGCACCTTTGTTCTGGTGATGAAGGATCTCACCCTATACCCGTTTCATGGATGCACAGACTGAGGCCACCTGGACTTTTTCTCACAGGTACAAGTCCCTTTTCCTGCTGACCAGACAGAACTGGGTATACAGAAGGTAACTGATAAATGTTTGGAGTCTTGCAAGACCGCTACCACCCCCAGGATCAGGGAGTGAAAATCTGGGACCCTGCTTCTCCTTCAGCCATGTGCCCCTGGCGGCAGGGCTCCAGGCAGCTCCTCACCCCTACCCCAGGCCCTGCTGATTTGGGCCTCGCTCACCCTCCAAGTTGGTCTCGGACTGGCTTCTTATCCCCAGGGCTTCCACCTGGGACACGGTGTGGGGGAACTAAGGTCCAGAGCAGCCAAAGTCTCATGGCGGGACCAGGGCCCACGAAGGGCAGGCCTGGATCCTCCATTCCTTTTCACGTTTCCCTTCAATGTTTCCCCCACTTCTTTCAGCAAATGTTTAATGAATCTGAGCTTGGCCCCAGGGACAGGTGTGAGATGGCAGGTTTTCTGTCATCTCAGGACGTGGACATGCCCTTGAGCTGAGAGCAGAGGACATCACATCAGGCGTAGTGGCTGGTGGTGTCCTGCCGCCACCACTCTGCGCTCACAGGGTCCTGGGAGGCGGCGCCTGTGCCCGGAGCCCCAGCAGCACACAGTGCAGGCCCTGCGTGGGAGCAGGGGCCCAACAGGACTCCATGTGGGCGGTTCCTGAGGACCTGCATATCTCCAAAGAACCCACAGAACCCCACAGGAGGCGTCAGCGTGTGGGTGGCTATCACCCTCAAAGGGTGTTGCAACCGCACCCTCCAAGGAAGCCGCCCTGCCCCCACCAGAGGGAGACAGAGCTGGTCCTCCCAGGGCACCTCCCTGGGTGCCAGAGAAGCCAGCATTTCCCGCTGCCCTCCAGCCCAGCTCTCTACCGCCAGCGCCACTCAACTGGAGGCCAGCTAGCCTTGTCCTCCCTTTTACCAATGTGGAAACTGAGGCTCAGAGAGGGTCAGGGATCCCCTGAAAGGTTGAACAGTAAGTCCCTGACCTTGGACTCTACCCCAGTCCCAGCTGCTCTTCAGGGATCCACCACCCTCCCTGGCGAGCACCACCTGGGGCCCACAGCACTGGCTTCGAATCCCCCTCTGCGTCCTGCCAGCCGTGTGGCCCTGAACAGGCACCACGTGCGCCCCCCCCTCCCCCATCTCCTTGACCCTCCTTGACCCTCAGGAGGATGAGGGCACTGTTGCGTACATGTTTCCACTCCTGTCAACCTGAGGGGGTTCCCAGCCCTCCTCCACACCTCTGGCTGGGCCTGCCTGCCGCCCTCCCGGGCATACTTCTGCTCTCACTTGCAGGCCCAGCAGAGCGTGCCCTTTCTCTGGGTGGTCCTCCTTGAAGCCCACCGGCCATGCAGCTGAGGCAAGTGCCTTCACGACCCCCCACCCCGGGGGCTCCCTGGTTAGGCAGTAGTGGCAGTGGGTTCTCAGGGAAAGGGTGGGCCTGGTGTGAGGACAAGGCTTTTTGAAAACCCAGCCCTCTTCCCATCCCCGCACCCCCATATCCCCCACACCCTCCTCACACCCTGGGGCCTGATGCGTAGAGTCAGACACTGAGCTGGGACTTCCCCACCGCTATTTTGGGGCCAGGGCAAGCACTGAGGTTAGCCAAGGACAAAATTGAGCATGGCCTTGGGTGGGTTGGTTGAGACCGTGACCCCCATTCCCACTCTGTCCCAGATGCAAGCGGCCAGGGCTGACCTCAGAGACCCCAGGGGCACTGCAGCCTGGAACCCACCCCAGCCCCCAGCAGTCCCAGCATTCTCATGCCTCAGCCACCAGCATTGCCCCACGGGCCCAGCCCAGCACCACACACTCTCCTCAGCTCTTCTTCCCGTCTGCTCGGGCTTCTCAGCAGCTATGAGCCTTCCAGGCTTCTGGTCTCTGCTAGGTTGCTGCTTTCTCCGAGAGGCACCCACCAACTGGCCAGCCCCCAGGGATGGCCCTGCCTGTCCCCAGCTGCCTGTGGATGCCAGGGAGCTGGGCCCCTGCCCAACGTCACACAGCCCAGAGGGACCCTGCAGGGCCTGGGACCAAGGGCTGTAGCCCAGGGTGTCAGCCAGAGGCTGCAGCCTCCGTGGGGGAGGCTGGGGTGCCTGGAGCCTAGGCAGAGCGGGTAGGACCCTGGGTGGGATGGGGCCTTGCACAGTACATGGAGCGGGAGGTGTGGCAGCTTTGCAAGTAACTCAAAGACAGATACAGCGGAAATACCCTCAGGCCCCACCCCGGCCTTGCACTCCCCTTTCCTCTCCCCGCACACTCACACAAGCACTACGGCTCCCAGGTGGCCGACCCAGCCTGCCTGGCCTGGTCACTTGCCTCCATATCTGACTGACTCCCTCCCCCGCTCAGAGGCCTCCATGGTTCCCCGCCACCCCGGACCTGGTATTTGAGGCCCTCCCGCCAGTCCCACTGCCACGCCATGGGCTCTCCCTCACCACTTTCCCTGTCCAGCAGTGTCATTCTCTTTTTCTCCTTAGCTAACTCCAACACATCCTTCAAAGCCTCACTCATTGCCACCTCCCCTGAGAAGCCTTCCTCGGTTAGGTACCTCCATGCTATCTGCCTTCCTGGGCTGTGCTCTCTTTGTGACATGTCTCCCACAGGACAGGGCTGCTCTGACCCTAGCCTCTCACACATGTCCCCAGCTGGGTCCTGGCTAGGCCCCTGGGACCATGGCTAGCTTGTGGTGAGTGGCTGGGAGCAGCTATATCTTGAGGCTACCTCAGCTATCATTTCAAGCATATGTGGTGGGTTTTCCATAGATTCTTGGCCCCTTAGACTCCCCATTCTCAGGGCAACCGTGTTGGTTGCCGCCTACGGAGGGCCCGACTGGGGGCTTCCCTGGGCCAGTGGACCCCAGGCCCTGGGTACTGGCACCCTGAACAGAACTGCCACCCTGCCCTGACCCCAGACCCTGCCTGGCCAATATCCAGCTCTCCCTTGTGCCCCAAAGGCAGGGCCCACAGAGTCTGCTTCCTGCTTGCCCCTCCACCGCTCCACTGCCACCAGACACCCCACCCTTAACGCAGGGCTGAGCCGGCCTCTTAGAGTGATCTCCAGACTCCCCCAGAGATGGGGGCCTCAGCCCTCCTTGTGCTTCAAAAGGGGACCTGAGGAACAGGGGCAGTGGGACCTGTCCAGGGCCACCCCTCAGGCAGCAGCCCGGATGGCTGAGAGCCGGGGGCCGTCCTGTCCAGCGCTCTCCTGGGTGTTCTCTTGTGTTCACTCCTCGGTCCCGTGGCCTGGGCTGGCCCTGACCCTGCTGCCATTTTAGACAGACTCTTGAATCTCCATCCCCTGTCCCCGGCTTGGAGTAGAACCCAGGGCCCCAGACAGATGGACAGGGGCTGAGAATGAGGAGGTTTTATGCCTAAGGGATAGACCAGGCAACAGCCAGGCCAGGTGGGGACATTCGGCGGCAGGGGTGGGGGTGGGCGGTGGGTGCCCTGAGGTCGCAGGGCTTGGGTGATGGCCACTTACGGGTGGGGCTTGACTCGGATGTAGTTCTTGGGAATAAACCCCTCAGAGCCCCGGAGCTCAGCCTTGTACCAGTTCTGGTCATCTTCCATGTTCAGGATCTGCAGGCAGGAGAGACACTGACACTCAGTCACCCAGGAGAGACAGCTGTCACCTGCTGTAGGCTCGTTGCTCAAGTGCCCTGGGCTTCACCAAGCTAGGCCTGCAGCCCGTTTCACAGAGCAGGGAGTGGGGACCTGGCTGAGGTTACAAGGGCCATAGTCCCAGGATAGCCTGTCCCCAGGGGTCACAGCTGCCCTGGTGGGGATAGAGCTGGAGTCTCAGGATCTGTTGCAGACTGTGGGGTTATGGGGGGCAAAGCTGGGGTGCTTCTGTTCCTGAGCTGTGCCCCTGAGCATGGGGGTCTGCGGTATTTACACATTAGGCACTAAGCCATGGGCATGGGCCAGAGTCCCCAGGAGTTCAGACAGCCTTAGCCTGAGCTCAGCGCCCACTGGTAGTCACCTTGAGTCACTTACATTTAAACAGCCTTTCTAGTCTCAATTCCGGGGTGACAGTGCAGCAGGAGGTGGTGGCATTCAGGCACCGAGGAGCATGGGAGCAGACGAGGGAGACCTTGGGCTGGGCTGAGGCTGAGGCTGGCCTGCTGAGGTCACAAGGGCCCTCGCCCATGGTGTCAGACCCCTGTGGCCCCACAGTTGGGCCAAGAGGAACCGAAACAGCCAGAGTGGGGGTGGCGGCTGCCGCAGCGAGCGATCGAGTGGCTGTGGGAGAAGCAGGCACGCCTGCAGCATGGGTACAGCACGTAGCTCCGGGCTCCCTCCTCCCTTCCCTGGGCAAGCTGCCCATGCATTGCCCTGGCTCTCCCATGAGCCTCTGAGGTCATGATCACCAAAGGCTGTTGCTCAGGTGAAGAAGACTCTCCTGTGAGTCTCTCCAGCTCCATCCCAGTGAGGACACTTGCTGAGAGAAGACACTGGAGGTAGGACAGCATCCCAAGGAGGGCACGCTGCGAGAGTCAAGGCGGGGAGGCTGGCACAGAGGCAGCTGCTTGGACAACTTGGTTTTGCCAAGAAGAACTGGGATGGACTTCCTCGGGCTCAGGACGAGCCCTGAGCCAGCCGTGCAGGCAGGCACCCCCTCCCTGCCCCCTGTCTGTCTGCGGGCCCTGCTGAGTCCCTTCCTTCCTGCCTTTGCAGCCAGAGCAGGGTCAGCAGCCCTAGGGACAGGCGGAAGCAGGTGGCTGACTCAGGAAAACTTTTGTTCAAAACAAAACAAATTTCCCAATTTATTAGAAAATTAAAGCCTGTGGGCCTCCTTCCAAAGCCACAGATTCAAGGGAGGAGCCATGGGGCCCAGGGCTCCAGACCCCTCTGGCTGCCCCTGGCTCCCTCTGGAGATTTGGCCTATTCCATCAGCTGAGGAATGGGCACGTCTGGGGCCTGCACTGCGTGGGGCAGTGTCTCATGAGCTATGAAGTCCTGTCTGGATGTGTCGGTGTAATAATATACCTGATCTAGGCCATGTTTTGTTGTATGTTGTTCTGCTTTTCCTATTATCCTCACTCCGAGGACCCAGAAATGTCCTCATTGTTTATGTTAGCTGAATTCTCACTGTCAATGTGGTTCGAAAGCCCTGGGCCCTCTGAGACGTGGGCCCTCCCACAAAGCTGGGAGAGCCACTCCTCCCTGGGGCAACCCTGGCCTCTGCCCCACAGCGCGCTCCACCCAGGATGCGGTGCTCCTGCACTGGGCCCTGGGCAGCGCAAGTGCTCGTCTGCTGTGTGCTGAGCACCTACCGCGTGCCAGGCTCTGTGCTAGGCTCTAGCAATACAGCAGGGAACAAGGGGCTTCCATCCTCCCGAACACAGGTGACAATACACAAGGAAGAAAACAAGTCCACGAGGTAACAATGTAGCAGTAGGTGGTCTGAAAACTCCATAACAGGGTAGCACAGATGGAGGATGTCTGGTTGTGGGCAGGGAGGTTTGCAGCAGGGGTCAAGAAACGCCTCTCTGAGGAGCAGACTGGAGTCACAGGCACAGACAAGAGAAGATGTGGGGGTGGTGTACAAGGCAGAGGGAGCAGCCAGCCAGTGCAAAGGCCCTGCAGTGGGAGCAAGCCCTGTCCCTGGAGCAGGAAGGAGGCAAGTGCATCTGGAGTCGAGGCAGGAGGGGCAGCGAGAGGAATGAGCGGGGCGAGGCTGGCAGGACAGGCAGGGTGGGAGCATGTGGGTCTTGTAGTCCAGGGGAGGCCATTCAGGTTTTGTTTTAAGAGCCTCTGGGGGACATCAGGGGACAGCCAAGCTCTGAGTTATGGCTGCTGTGTGGAGACTGGCCTAGGGGAGGGAAAGGGGCAGGGAGAAGCTTCTCTCCAGCCCAGGGGCTGAGGGTGGAGGCCTGGGGGCCATGGTAGAGGGGTACTGAGAAGTGCAGGATTCGGTGTAGATGTTGGCAGAGTCCCTGACAGGACTTAACCAGAGGGTGCATGTGAGGCGAACAGGGAGTGGTTGAGATGACTCTGAGGGGCTGGGCTGAGGCTGGCAGGCTGTTGTAGCCATGCATGGCTGCGGGGCCAGCTGCGGGGCTGGCTGTGGGCTGGCTGCGGGGCTGAAGGGAGGCCAAGCTCAGGGTGGCCTGTACTAGGTCTGAGGTGCCATCAGCCTTCCCTGTGGAGATGCCAAGGTGGCCATGGGCTCCCCAAGTCTGTCGGGTGCCAGGTTATCCCTGGAGAGATGGGGTGAAGCCACCACCCACATCCCTCCTCCAGCCAGGAGCAACAAGGCTCTGTGCACCCCGTGATGCCCGGCCAGTCAGGGAGTGAGGCTCTATTTCAGGGAAGTGGTGTTTGGGGCCATTTTTCCAGTGCAGGTCAAGGTGCCGCCAAGCTTTTCTCCAGGACCAGGGCTGAGTCGTTCACTGCGGTTCCTGGAGGCTGGAGCACCTAGTGGGCACCTCTACAACAGGGCCCGGCCCACGGGCAGCACTCAGGGAAGGGACACGTCATGCTGTCAGGCTGTACCCCAGCACTGCCGAGGAAGGGCTGACCCTCAGACCTGCGCACGGTGGCCCTGGCCCAGGAGAGGAGGGGGGGCCATGGTCACATTTTTATAGTTATCAGAGAGCAGGCCCAGACTAGTGTGGGTGGGCAAGGCACCTCAGGAACAAAACTTAAGGGAGCTCCAAAAAACTCAGGAATCAAGATCATATTTAAGACAATATGTTAAAAAATAAAAACTAATCAGTTAATAATAATTTCTCAATATGGACACTTGGTGTAACAAATGTACCAGCCACTCATGTAAGATGCTCCTGACTGGGGAGCTGAGTGCAGGCAGATAGGTGTCCCTCTGCACTATGTTCTCAATTTTTCTGTAAATCTAAAACTGTTCTAAAAGGTAAATCTATTTTAAAATGAATGCAAAGAAGATCCACCCAAATCTGAAGTAAAGGCAGGACTTGGCTGCGCACCTGCCCAGCCTCGAGAGTGGGAGCCCCAGCACCCCACGGCCCAGCCCCCAGCCCCAGCTCTTCTGCTGCCGGACGTTGCTCTCCAGCCTTTCTTCCAGGCACGGCCCGTGCTCGGGGGCCACTTTTCCCTCCGCGAAAGCGACGAAAGCGACGTGTGCTGGTTATCTGTCTGGAGCTGACTGTGCACACACATTTGCATTCTGCTTGACTCCACTTACCATTGTGTCGGGAGCATTTTTATGTCATTAAACACGCTCCCCAAATGGCATGTTTAGGGCCGTGTCATATTTTGTGCCATCGCTGAACAGATTGGCTAGCTTGATTCCATGGGACAAATTGTCACCAACATTCCCCTCCTTGGCTCGCTCCGTTTTTCTCCACATCCCGCTTCCAGCTGATAAGCTCTCCATTTACTGGTTTATCTGGCCTGTGGCCCCAGTGACTCTGTGTTTTCTCCCCGCTGCGTCTCCACGACCTTCGAGGAAGGACGCACACGCACCTCGGCTTGTCTGTTTCCCAGACGCACAATTCTGGGTCAGAGGGTGTGGAGATTTTTAAGGCTTTTTATGTTTCCCAAATGCCCTTCAAAATGACTGTGTCACTTTACCTGCCCACCGTCCACATGTAAAGGTACACATTTTCCCACAACCTCGACAACCTTGGAGATTCTTTTAAAAATAGGATTTTGCTTATCTGGTGTCCTTTGTCATGGGTGAAATTGGCCACACACTCGCATTGCTTCTTTGGCAGTTTTCCTTTGCCCATTTTTCTATTCTGCTGTTTGTGATTTTTCTGTTGACTTGTAAGAGCTCTTTCCATATCAAAACCATTAATATTTTGACATTTTTGTCAGGCATATTTTCTTAGTTTAAGCTACCTTTATTTCTTAGGAGACTACAACAGCCCCTCTCCTGCCCCTCGGGCATCTCCCTAAAACACCCCTGGCAAAGCCCTCTGGTGGGCTCGCACTCCTCCCACTCGCAGCGACGCCAGGCCTTTCAAGGTCCTGCTGCCCGCCACCCCAACCCCACCCTCACCTCCTCCCCTGAACTCCCTGCTCTTTAGCCACAGACCTTTCTCTCAATTTTTCACACCTGTGAGCAGGTCTTGCTTCAGGGCCTTTGCACCGGCTGTTTCCCAGCCCAGAGCTCTGCGCTGTTTGCTTGGCCACCCTGAGCATCCCTCAGGGGTCACCTCTTTTGAGAGGCTGCCCTGACGACCCACTGGTCGTTGTGAGTCCCATTTCCCTGTGTTGTTTCTTCAATCCACTCGGCACCTCGTGATGCCACTTACCCTCTGGAATGTCAGCTGTTGGGAACTGCCCTGCCTGGTTTCAGAGGCTGTAACCCCCTATGGTTAAGGCTGAGTCAGAGTTGGGACCATAAGCCACTAAGGAGACAAAGCTTATCTCCCTGGCAGGTGTGCCATCTCTGCCCACTTCACCCTGCTTGGCCCTGAGCTTGACCAGTTAGCCAATGACGGGTAAGAATCCTCAAGGGAGGAGCAACCTAAGACAGGCTCTGGTCACCAGGGATAAGCTCGCAGGGAAAGACTCGGGGGGCTGTGGAAACAGGGGGTGATGGACCCTCGCCCCTCGGCTTTGAAATAGCCTGAGCCCTCATTCTGCCTGCAAGAAGTCTCCTAATCTCATGGCTGCCTTACTTCCCTTGCCTGATTTAAGCCTGAAGCAATAACAGAGGGCAGTGCAGTCCTGTGCTGGGAGGGGCAGATTCCCTGGGGAATCAGGCCTAAGAAAGAATGCATACAATCCTGTGAAACCTGCTTTGTTTATACCCTCAGCTTAAGTGATAAGGGTCCAGACCTGAGATGAGTCTGGCGCCTAAAGTTTTATGGTCCTCTAACTAATTGGCTGTAACTCAGAATAAGCCCTCAAAGTTCTCTGTAAGTCATGTATTGTTTAACCCTTACTGGCTGACAATGATTGATGAGCTTTACCCGTAATCCTATTCGAATGAACCTAATAGAAGCCCATGGAGGGAAAGGCTCCGGGCCCTTCTCCTTTGAGAGATCGGCCACCTCTCCTCCCCAAGCAGATCATGTCTTGGTAAACTTATTCTTCATCCGTGGCAGACAGGGGGGCTGCGCTAAAGCCCCCCGACAGTCAGCTCCAGGAGGGCAAGGGCTTTGCTTTATTTGTTGCTGTGTCCTCAGCACTCAGAACAGTGCCTGGTAAACAGCAGGTGCTCAATACTCAACAGAGAACAGATTGGTGGCTACCAGAGGCAGGGGCAAGGGGAACAGGTGAAGGGGGCCAAAGGTACAAATTCCAGTTATAAGGACAATAAGTTCTGGGGACATCATGTGCAGCACGGTGACCATAGTTAGTCACTCTATTGTCTGAAAGTTGCTGAGAGTAGATCTCAAAAGTTGCCATCGAGAGAAGAAGTATAACCATGTAAGGTGACGGCTGCTGACTGAACTAGTTGTGACGATGGTTTCACAGACATATGGCAAACCATTAGGATATACACCTTAAACACATGCGATCTTATATGTAGTTTTTATCTCAGTAAAACTGGAAAAAATAGCCCCACAATTATTAGTTGAATAAATGAGGGAAAAGGCAACCCCTCCCACTGCCTTCATTCCTCTGTCATTTTTTGAGCTTGAAAAGTCCCCTCCTCGGTTTCCACCCACATGAGGTACAAGTCCCACTGGGAGGGCGTCCCCTCCACCCCCTACCCCCACCCGCACCCCCACCCCCATCTCTGCTAACACTTTAGCCCTCCCTCCCTTTCCTTCCCATTTCCCTTTTCGTATTGAAATCCTACTATGTGCTGGCAGTGTTTTAAGCCCTGCGGCTCCAGCATGATCCCCTGGCCGGGTAGCTCAGTTGGTTGGAGCATTGTCCCAATACACCAAGGGTGAGGGTTCAATCCCTGGTCAGGGCACATATAAGAAGCAACCAATGAGCACACCAATAAGTGGAACAGCAAATCCATGTCTCCCTCCCCCACACTCTCCTTAATCAATTAAAAAAAAAAAAAAAGCAAACACCCCAGGAATTGGCTAACATCTTAGCAAGGGAAATGACTAAGATAAATCTTGGGGTGGAAAAGGTGGCACAGGAGTCTGGGAGGGCAGTGGGGATGTCGCAGTCTTTACAACTGCTGTGGGGAGCCCCACTGACCCACCCCACCTACTATTGGCCGGTCACCCTGAGCCTCAGGTGGAGCCCATCGCTTGCCCTCACCTCATTCCCATCTCCTTGCTGTTCCACCGCCTCCCAAGCCTCAGGTCTGGGTTTAGAGACGCCAAACTGCTCTCAGATTGGTAAATGAGGCCTCTGAACCTGACTTGCTCTCACAGACAGTGCCTGGGCTAGGCCTGCCCTCGTCTCCCTCTGGCCACATGTCCACGGGGTCCCATGGTACTAGCACCAGGGGCACACAGGCATCCTGGCATAGAGAAGGGGGAAGTGGTTCCTTAAGGGCACATGGTTCTTTTCGGGAAATGTCAACCTCCCTGACCCCCAGCCCAGTCCATTTTGCCTCACTAGGGACAGAACAGTTTCCAGACTCAGAGGACAACATTTCAAATTCAACCCCATACTAAACAAGTCATGTCACCTCCCTGTGACTCAGTTTGGCCACCTGTAAAAATGGGGTTGCCAATGCTCTCCACTGCAGCAGTTTACATGGGACACAGGTGCATTGCTGAACTTGGGATTGGACATAGCAGGGTGCCAGCAATGGGGAGCTTCTGTCCCTTCTTGTGCTTGAAGCTTTGGGCCATGAGCAGGACCCAGGGCTCAGGGCTCAGAGCGGACGTGAGACAGGACACAAAAGAGCCAGGAAACCTCCTTGGCCAGTGGACTGGCGAAACTGAGACAGAGAGTTGAACACAGTGGCCGAGCAATTTACAGACAGATACAGAGGGTCACCTCCCTGGAGACAACATCTAGGCCTCAGGTGTGTTTCAGCTCCAGGGCCAGAAAGGCAGCAAAACCAGGTGGGTGAGGCCAGGACCAGCTGCGATGACTAGTGACTCCCTCCCTACCGAGTCACTGACCCAGCAGTGGAGACCGGGACCCTGAAAGGGCACACCTGGAGAGCTGATGCATATTCTGCTGAGACCCTCCCCTGAGACCTCCCCTAAGGTTCTGCCTGCAAGAAAGAGATAAGCCCTGACGCGTGGCTCAGTTGGTTGGGTGTCCTCCTGCAAAGTGAACAGTTGCACATTGGATTCCCGGTTGGACACATGCCTGGGTTGCAGGTTCAGTCCCTAGTGGGACACATATGACAGGCACTGATATTTCTCTCTCTCTCTCTCTTTTTTCCTCCCTCCCCCTCTCTCTCAAAAAAAAAATTAAAATCTTAAAATTCTCCTAAACTCTAAGGCAATGGGCAGCTGGCAGCTCATCCTAGGCTAACCCCCTGAACCTGTCCCCAAAGGTCCCCTTTTCTCTGGCTTCCCAGTGAGCTCAGGCAGCCCAGCCTGGGCTCTCCTGTTGCTTCTTCTATGTAAGGCTCTTCCTTGTTTCACTGTCCCCAGCTTTAATAAATGCACCTCCATAGTCACTTGGACTCATGTTGTGAAATCTTTCCTGTAGGAAGTCAAGAGTCCGCATGCTGCAGCTGGCCCTCGGCAACCCCGCTCCGGGCCGATCCCCTTTGCAGTAACAGGGGACATCCCGTCAAAGGCTCACTGCTGCTGTGCAGACTCAGGCCCAGGGAAGGGGGTGACTTTCTCAGCTCGGGGCAGCTCCAGTGCCTGAGTCTTGGCATGGCCACCCCTGAATCCAGCCCCTTAGCAGACTTGCAAGCAAAGACCTTTCCGGGGAGAGAGACCCCCAAAACCCTTCTGCCTGGATCGCCCTTGGAAGGCTGCAATGCTCATTTTGAAAGCCTGGACAAACAGAAAGAAGTGATGGTAGGAATGACTCTTTTCCCTTTTCTCCATTCTGTTGGGAAGCTCATTCCTGACACTTAAATCACTATTTTCACCCCAATAGGTTAATGTGTGTACTTTTTACTTTCCTAAGAACTTCCTCTTTCCTCCTTCTCTCCCTCCCCCAACCCTTCTCTCTCTCTGTCTCTCTCTGTGTCTCTCTAGTTTCAACAACTGTCTTCTCAAATTCTTCCCTGGAAAACTGGGCATTGAACCAACTCCTGCTAGGCGCTGTACTCATGTCTCCTCAAATCCTCACACTGGCCCTCAAAGGAGGGACCATTAAAGACCTCCCCATTTCCTAGAGGGGATAACTGAGGCTTGGAGGGAAGAGATGGCTTATCCTGAGTCACACAGCTGATGACTGGAGAAGCTGCCTGTCCTTTTCCACACACGGGACTCTTTTTTGGGGAGCTGTCCTGGGGCCCTGGTTCTTAACCTCCCCATCCCACGTGGGTCCCACTCAGCCCACTCTGGCCATCCTACCTTGAGTGTGTCCCCCTTGTTGAAGGCCAGTTCGTCGCTCTCTGTGGCCTGGAAGCTGTACAGGGCCACCGACTCCATTCTATTGCCCGGGAGCCCAGCAGCCCAGTTCAGAGCAGGGCTGGCAGCTTCCTGCTTCCTCTGCAGTCAGGGCTGTCTTCCTTTGTTTTGAGAATGTGTTTGTTCTTTTGAAGCTGAGACTGAAACTGCCCCTGACGGAGGAGAAACAGGAAGCACAGATATATCACAGAGCCAGGGTGGGGGGTGGGGGGGCTGGCCCACCCTTACCTTAGACCCTGAGGCAGGTGTGGCTCTTGGCGAGACCCCAGTAGCCACGGGAGTGGGTCTCTCTCCTTGTATCCGTGTCGTAGACGATGAAACTGAGGTCTCCTGAGGAGAATGCTGCAAGGCCATCCCGGCGCTCAGGCATTGGCCCTTGTGGTCCCAGCCACCCCCACCACTTCGCCACTCTGTCTACCACATTTGCTAAACTCCAGTGCCTCCCATGACTTCCCAATGCTTACTACCTCAACCCCAAGCTCGTTTCCTGGCATTCAAGGCCCTGCCAAGCCACTGCCCCACACACCTGTCCATACTCACATTTGTTTCTTTTTTTTTTTACATCATACTATCTCGTTAAATCTTTAATAATAAAATCCCATTAATCTGTCACATGCCACATCATGATTAGCTTTCTACAAACAGCTTTGCTTTCTGTGTACAAATCAATGTTAGTGAAATTTAAAAAACTGTACTAGGCAAAGAACTTTATTAACCTTTGTTTCAAACTTTATTCCCAGGCTTCTTCAGCTTAATTAGCTGCAAAGGACAGCTTGTATGTGTGTAAGCAAAACCTGAAAAGAGCTACAGTGGGCAAGGGACTAGGGCTTAAAACTATCAGAGAGCTAGATTTTGTCAGATCCATGAACGTAATTTGAATATAAATAATATAAAATAGCAGCTCTCAGCAACTTCTTCAAGTTTATCCTCTTCAGAAGTTGACTCCGTTCAAGTTTGCTTCATTCTTGGAAACCTCGTCAAACCTCCAGAAGAGTGGGAACTTCATCCCCCTCTCCTGTAGC
This sequence comes from Desmodus rotundus, assembly GCF_022682495.2. NCBI lineage: Eukaryota > Metazoa > Chordata > Mammalia > Chiroptera > Phyllostomidae > Desmodus > Desmodus rotundus. The sequence goes on from NC_071395.1 coordinate 62,788,901, forward strand.
AAGTGGTGTTTTTCCATCCACAGGTTGCTCGGGCAGAGCTTGGGCTGGTCTCCACCACCCAGCCTGGCTGTGTGCACCGCGCGGCCATAGGACGCAGCGTGGCCCGAAGGCAAAGTGTTTGCTGCCGGAGGTGCCTGAACTTTAGGGTTGTTGAAGTCGATCACCGTTCCTTCATTTGTGAACATATTTGCCTCTTCAATACCAGGGATATTGTTCACCCTTCACTTCTGTAAGGACAACTGAAGATTTTTATCATCTGCTGAAGCTGCTCTGTGAACCACTTTCTTCTTCCTACAGGCAGTTCCTTTCCCACCACTGTGCATGGGTGCCCGCAGCCGGGCGAGTTTCTCCCCGCTCGGGATACTTCCTTCCGTCTTATTGGGGAGGAAACAGGGCTGCGTGGGGACGGGGAGCCTGGCTTGGTGCTCAGGAGATCTTGGGCAGACTGGCTGAGAATAAGCGTGCACACGCGGGGATGCAGAATGGCAGCTGGGGCCACATGTTGTCACTCACCTTCCCTCTAAACAAACCTGGGCTCAGCCCCCACAGGGGACACACCACACTGTCATATCAGCTCTGGGCTCTGCACTCGCAGGTGCACCCGGCTGGGGCCTCGCCATCTCTCTCCCTCCAGGAGACCCCCATCTGTCTATCAAAGCCCAGCTCAGAACCTTGGCTCCTCCTTCCCAGCAACAGAGAGCCACGGTCAGAAAGACCTGCAGGTGAACCTGGACCTTTGCTTCTGGCTTTGTTGCAAACTGTGCGTCTGTGTGGCGATGCTGACCCCGTTGTGTGAGTGTTGGGGGAAGCGGCAAACACGGGGTGCTGTTCTCTCCGGGGAAGAAAGAAGACTCCGCCTGAGAGGGGACAGTGAGGAGCTCTGTGGTGTTCGGTGGGAATTAGACGGATCAGTGTGAAGCAAGATCAATTTTTCCTGTAAAAAAGTTTTCCTCCTTCATTTATGTCAATATGGTTATATCATGCTTTCCTATTTCAGTCAGTGAGTAATAATCCATTACTATTGCTGTGTTTTTGATGCTTAAATTGTCCCAGTTTTGGTCCCAGTGGGACCCGCTTCGAGCTGCCCCTTTGCACCTCCTTGTCCTTTTGACAAGTCCTCATTGTTCCCTGCATACTCACTAACTTTCTGACCATATGTTCCAGGCTCACCCAGGACTTTTTCTGCCCCGGCCCTGGAATCGGCCATCTCTTTAAAGAGATGGAGGACGGTATTTCTAATGCAAGATGGTATTCGGAACCAGGGTTAAGCTGGTGCTATGGGTGCTTAGTGCGATCCATGAAGGTGTTGTTGCTCCTAGACCATCTCTTCAGACAAAGCTAGAGGAAGAGAGAGTGAAAAAAAAGTGTGTGTGTGTATATATATTCTCATTATGTATTATATATTCTCATTATAACGCACACTCATGTAAACATATATACACTCGATTTATATATATTCATTTTATATATGAACTCATTATATGTGTGTGTGTGTACGTATATATATTCTATATATAAAGAAGTTTTAGCCCTGGCTGGTGTGGCTCAGTGGGCTGACTGCCGGCCTGCCACCTGAAGGGTCACCAGTTTGATCTCCAATCAGGACAGATGCCTGGGTTGTGGGCCAGGTCCCTGGTTGAGAGCATGCGAGAGGCAACCGATCAGTGTATCTCTTACACATCAATGTTTCCCTCCCTCTGTTTCTCCCTCCCTTCCCCTCTCTCTAAAAATAAATAAATAAAATCTTTTTTAAAAAGAGTTTTCAGAAATATATTTCCTAGGGAATAGAGTATGTCCATATTTCTGTATTTGTGTCTCTGTGTATCTCAATGGTCATGGATAACAGATTAAAAACTGTGAACTCCATCAGATGTGAATTAGTGAATGCAGGTGAGGGGTATATGGGTGTCACTGTACCATTCCTATAGTTTTTCTGAAGGTCTGAAATTTTTCTGTATAAAAGGTTGAGAAGATATATGTGAATCTGCAGTTCCCTCAAAATAAAAGGTTTAGTTAAAAAAAAAAAAAGTTGAAGGGAAAGAAGAGGAAGATGGCAGAAGCCTGTCTCCAGCTCCAGAGCCCCACGATGTCCCGGCAGGTGGCACTGCCCAGGCTTTGACTTGGCCCCATCCTGGAGTTCCGACCCAGGCTCACCTCCCTGCCCCTCCCTGTCTTCCGCCTGCCCCGGACCCAAAGGGCGACAGGATGTTATAACAGGACTCTTTCCGCTCAGCTTCAGCTGAGGCTTCAAGGCCTCCAAACGGTGCTGCGGTGGTTGGGATTTACCCCACCCCAAGTCTGAGGTGCCTGCAGGCAGGAGTGGGGGGGTTTCCTCTGTGAAGCAGCACCTGTCCTCTGGGGCTTGTGGGCCAGGTGGCCGGTTTGGTCTGGTTTTCAAGGTACTTTTTCTGTGCGGAGTCATGCACTAAAAGGCAAGCAGCCCTCCCACAGGCCTACAGCTGGTAAGTGACAGGACTGGAGTTCGAATCCAGGCAGGCTGGATCCCAGGCCTCTGCCACAGCCCCTAAGCCTCACCTGGGGCTGCCTGTGTGCAGTGAGTTCGGAGAGCCATGGGGGTGAGCAGCAAATCTGTGTTGGAGGGCAATGAGCCCAACTTGGGAGGACCCTTGAGGGGTTCAGGCACCCAAACTGAGCGTGGTTGAGGGCTGGCAGCTGGAGGAGCACCAAGCCTCCTCCTGGGAGCTGCCCCTGGGGTACCCATGGGCCGTCCCACAAAAGCTGCCACAAGAAGAAAAAGTCAGCATTGGCCACCGACCATGGCAGAAGCAGCTGCAAAAGTCTGTCTCAGTTCTAATGAGGTAGGATGGTAAGAAGCTCAGAAGATTCTTTGGCAAGTTGACTAGGGAAACTGAGGCAGCCAAACAAACTGGCCAGGCAATTTACAGCCAGATACAGAAGGTCCCTAGGCAGAGGCCCCAGGTGGCCAGCAAAGGGCAAAGCCGCTGCCAGATCTCACCCCAGGGCGGCCTTTCCTGCCCTGGTCTCCCGCTGGTCCTGCCGTTTATACCTGTCAGTGTAAGAGACATCCAAACCGGTGAGGATTTTTGTGAGCTTATTTGAGCCAAATTAATGACAATTGCTGGGAAACAAAATCTCAACAGATGGAGAAAATACTCCAGAGAATGGCCATTTCGCCCCTTATTTTGTACATGACAAGAAAAGGGGGGCCTGGGGGCTCCTGGGAGTGACTGGTGATGGGCGGGGAGAAAGCAAAGTGGGGAAACCTCTGGGGTTGGATAAAGAGTAAATGACGGACACATCTTCTACAGAGGCAGGGACAGGATAATGAACAGTTAACAATTAACATGATAATAATAACAATGAGGGGATGGAGTCTTGAGCTTTGGTGGGAGGTTGTGCCCTGAGGGGCCTGGAAAAAGGGGTCACTCAGACCTTCCAAAGGCCTGTTATGACAGATGCAAAAAGAAACCAGACAGGCTCAGTTAAGGTAAAGACTGACCTTTGTCAGGGAAGTTGCTGACCTAGGACGTAAGTGCCCCCCACCACTCACATTTAGTTGGGAAGTTTTCATTTCAAACCATCCTTTGTGGTTACTTTAAACTCTGAGTTTGCAAGGCTGCCACACAGGCCTCCCCTGAGCTTGTTGGGGTTAGAATGTGGCCCCTTTTCATGCACAGGCCCCCTGACCTTTCATATTGCTAGTCATTTGGTTTAGACACCGCCCCCCCCCCCTTCCCTCCCTGGAGACAACATCTAGGCCTCAGCTGTGTTTCAGCTCCAGGCCCAGAAAAGCAGCAAAACCAGGTAGGTGAGGCCAGGACCAGCTGTGATAACTAATGGCCCCCTGAAAGGACACACTTGGAAAAGCTGATGACTCTTCCATTGAGATCCTCCCCTGAGAGCACCCCTAAACTCCCAGACTTTAAAAACCCTCCAGACAAAGGACCCAGTGCACTCTGTGCTCGCCCTCCCAGGAGCTCACACCTTTCTTTGCCCGACAGGTGAGCACCTCCTGAACTCTAAGGGTCCCCACGAGACTTGCAACCAGGTGAGCAGGGGTCTGCAGCAGCTCCTCCCAAGCTAGCCATTCTAGGGAGCCGGAGCAGCCTTGCCTGGGCTCTCCTGTTTCTCCTTCTATCCCAAGCCCTCCCCCAGCTTTGATAAACATTGTGAAACCTTTCCCGCAGAAAGTCTAGAATCCACGCACCTCTCAGCAGGGCCCCTCCCTGGTGACACTGAGACCCTACCCCCTGTGGCAGGCTGACTCACAGCCCAAAGACATCCAAGCCTTGCTCCCTGGGACCTGTGAACATTCCCTCACATGGATGGGGATGGAGAAGGTGGCAGCATGGCTCATCCACCCCAAGGCGTGCTTCAGTGGTAGGCAGATCACTTCGAGCCAAGGGTGATTTTAGTTTCAGGTTCAAGGGAAATTTCTGCCCCTTCCTTCAACTACCTAGAAGAACTTGAATTAGGGGCTTTGTGAATAACAAGAGATTATCAGGGATAAACTTTTTTAAAAAAATTATTTTATTGTTGTTCAATTACAGTTAAGGATAAACTTTTTGACCTGCCTCTATGGCCATTAAAACTTCTACTTATAAACATCTCCTCTTGTTATCATCCTGCAATTGAAATGGGGTGCAAAGCAAAAAGGACCCTGATATACAGCATGTTTCCCGACAGCCCATGGTTGGGGGAAGGGGAAAAGCAGACTATATGGCTTAAGATACTTTTCACAACAATGGCAAGGTGGCAGCTGTCCTGACCGGGAGTTGTGTTGCCACCCAGGTAAAAGGTCTACATGGCTTTAGAACATATGGTACTGAGTATGAGGGCACTAGGAAGCTCTGAGGCAGCCTTTAAAAATTCGGGCAGCCAGCCATGAGGAGGGGGCAATGAGGGAGGGAGCCATTTGGTTTGAAAGGATGTAGTAGGGCTCCTCCCTCCCCCATCCTCCATGAGGTCTGGTGTGAAAGGAGGTGCCACGTGGTTTTGGATTAAGAGCTGGAGTAAGAAAGAGGAGACCTGCTGGGAAACTGGCCTGGAGAAGGTGGCAGCACCGCTGATAGAACTGGGAACTGCGGGAACCTGCCTGACCAGGCTTGGATTGGTGGGAGGTGGCTGGAATGCTGATCTGTGACCAGGAATGCCCAGCTGCAGACTTCTGCTTTTCTGAGAGATGGCACCTCTGACTGGCGTATTCTGAAACTGGCCTGGGCTGGCGGAGGGGGGGGCAGAACTATGTGTTTCTGGGTGTTTTAAAAAGAGTGGGACTTTATGGCAGAAGTCTGCCAGTATTCTGAATCTGTATAAACTTTAAACAAACCCCCTTCCGTTTTTTACCAAACTCTGGCATTGGGAGTTATGCTTCTTGATGGCAGGCAGTCGGACCCCTCAGCTGTTGTAGTGCAGCACAGGCTGGGGCTCTGTAACACAATGACCCTTTGAAGCCCTCAAGGTTCATTACCTCATCCCTAGCTCAGGATGCCTTACTTCTGCGCTTCACGTTCCCTTTCTGCCTCTGAACTCTTCCCTCGTTCATGCGCGGCCTGCCTCTCCCATGTTTCCTGGGTGCGTGGCTGTGTGATCATCAGGCCAGCCAAAAGGACGCGAGGGTGGAACTGCATAGAAACTTCATTTCTCTGATATGACCTTTTCTCCTTTTCTTCCTTTTGACTCAAACTGGCCTCATTCAGCACCCTGACGTACCTGCCTCCTTCTCTCTTGCAGGGCCACCCACTTAATTTTTAAGCCTTAGGACCATGAGGTCAGATCAGCATCAGATAATCTTAGGAACAAACTTCAGGTCTGTTGACCCAAGAGACAGAGTTTTGGTCAAACTGGAGATGACATCTAGGCCTCAGCTGTGTTTCAGCTCCAGGCCCAGGAGAGCAGCATGACCACACAAGTGGCGGCATGGCTGACATCAGGACCAGCTTCCCTGACCAGGGATCCCCCACCCTGATGCTGACCCATCAGTAGAGACCATGACCCCAACTAGGACCCTAACTCCCTTAGGCACCATGACTAATGATCGGTCCCCTATGTAACCCATCCCCTGGAAGCCATAGGAGAGCCAGGTCTGTAAGTATTAGCCTGTCTTCCTGCGTGTACCACTTCCTGGAAGTAAACTCTTACTTTCTTTGCTGCACACTCCTGTTTGTGCCTTATTGGACTCTAATGTGTGTGGGTAAATGGACCCGTTTAGTCCGATAACAAGGGAATTTTCGTGCATATGTGACTTCCCCATGCACATGTATTAAATTTTTTTCCTCCTGTTAAAAAAAAATTCAACAAAATTGACAAAACTTTAACTAGATTGAACAAGAAAAAAAAAGAAAACTCAAATTACTAGAACCAGAAATTAAAAAGAAGACATTACTACTGACCTTACGGAAACAAAAAGGATTATAAAGGACTACTATAAACAACTGTACATCAACAAATTAGGTAACTTAGTTGAAATGGACAACTCCCTAGTTGCATGAATTACAAAAACTGTATCAAGAGGAACTAGACAATCTGAAAGACCTATTACCAATGCAGTGTATGAAGTAGTGATAAAAGGAGATAAAAACTACCCACAGAGAAAAGCCCAGGACCCGATGTCTTCATCACCAAAATCTTCCAAATGTTTAAAGAAGAATTAATACCATTTTTTCACAAGTTCTTCCAAAAAATACAAAAGGAAAAAACTCTTTGATTGGTCCTTCCTCTGAGATCCAGTGGCCTCCTGGGGCCACCCCCAGAGGCCCCATGGTGCCTCGGCAGCGAGGGTCACTGCCCTCCCTCCCCCCTTCTCCCCCTCAGCTCTCCAGCCTTGAAGCCTCCTCACCCACCAGCCGCTCACCCCGCCGGATCCCCTGTTCCTCCATCAAGGGCCACTATTCCTGAACCATCACTGACTGCGTGTGACTTGGGTCTTAAATTACATATGAAACTATGATCCAGAAATTTTACTTCTGGGTATTTATCTGAAAAAATAAAAACACTAATTTGAAAAATATATGCATCCCTTTGGCATTATTTATAATAGCCAGGATATTGAAACAACATAAATGATGAGCAGTTTAAAAAATTACATATGTATATGTAAACATGTATATAAAATGGAACATTATTCAGCCATAAAAAGAAGGAAATCTTCTCATTTGTGGACAGACCTTCAGGGCATTATGCTAAGTGGAGTAAGTCAGACAAAGACACACACTGGGTGATATAATTTACATGGAATGTAAACCAACCAAACAACAACAAAAACAAAAACGATATGGAGAACAGATTGGTGGCTGCCAGAGGCAGGGGTGAGGGGTGGACAAGATGGGCAAAGACGGGCCCAGGCCCAAACTCCCAGCCAGGAGACAGACGAGTGATGGGGATGGAATGCGGGGCATGGTGGCGACAGCTGATGAAACATGATGCATATTTGAAAGTTGCTAAGACAGTGAATCTTAAAAGTCCTCATTACAAGAAAAAATGTTTTACACAAGAGTGCTGTTGTAGGTTATATGAATGTCTAATTACTATGTTAATCACCTGAAACCAATACAATATTGTATGTCAAGTATAATTGAAAAATAAGTTTAAAGATATAAAAAAAAAAGGGTGCCCTCTTGTTAGCCCAGCAGTTCCAGACCAGCTCCAGTCTGGCTAAGCCTGGGCGTCTCTCCGGGACCTAGTGGGCGAGTCGTGCCTTCCCCAGCGAGGTCTGAAGCCTTCCAAGGCGCCCTTCCTGCAGCACCTTCCTCAGCACTAGGGCAGCACATGCAATTCCCCCCCCAGGTGCTCTTTTGTCATCGTTAGTAACTTATTAGAGCAAACTTCTGCTGTTTGATCCGTGGCGTCCATTCTCCCGCTCAGACTGCTGCGCTCGGTAGACACGCCCTTCGGACCTTTCTGACAAAAGTGCTCAGTCATACAATCTGGCTCGCCTGCAGACGACTCAGAACCTGATAAGCTATGTTAGAAGAACTGGATGTGAGTAGCAAATGCATTTTGCCACAGAACTAAAGCTCGACTGGCAGATGCACGGCTGCAGGACAGAATGTGAATATGTTGTAAATGTTGAAGTTAAAAGCAATGGAAGTTGTAAGGGTTCAACCGAAGAGAACCAGTCACCTTATCTTCTGTTGGAGAGAGCCATTCAGATCATCTAAATTTTAAACAGATGCTTAGGAAAAAACACTCCAGCTTGTTAATGACTTTTATGAACTGCATGTAACCCATACGGGGATTCTTTTCAAGGAACTCACGTTTCTTGCACTTTAAAAAATTGCCCCAAATCCAGGATTTACTGTTTCACTCTTAACTTTCCATCTTCTAAATTCCAATAAAATTGCTCTTCAGGCTTTTATGTTAAGAACAGCACAGGCTGGACCCTGGCTTGCTGTTGGGCGTGTTGAGGCGCCCAGAAGGCATCCCCGTCACGCTGACCTCACCACAGGAAGAAGATGAGCAAACTGAAAACCGACAGCTCTTCTTAGATCCCACAGACAACTGAGGCCGCAGGACAAACCATGACCTTCAAAACTGGGCAGAGAAACAGGCAGATACAGAGAACCACAACTTACTGGAGCAGAAGCCAGGAAGAGAACTCTCGGGGGACCTGCCACCAGAGTACGGAAGCCTGAAGAGTAACTGATGTATTGCTGGAAGCCCAGCGGTCAGGTTTGAGAGTTAAAAACTCCAGGGACCTGGTCAACAGGGGCCTCCACGTTTTTGTGAGCTTTACCTCCAGGACATCGAACAGGTTCCCACAGTGAATATTGGAGAACAATCTTCTTGTGCTTCTGGCGGAAGGAGAGCAGAGTAGCCCCTTGGAAATATGACAGAGTGTTCTGCTCTCCTTAACTAGGTGACTTGCTGTCGTAACAAGGCCTTACCACGTATCGATAGGACTCCTGTAATAAGTGGTTACGGTGCAAAGAACTGCACATCTCAGACCTTATTTACTGTCTCTAGGGGACCCCAAATACAACAGAGAAGACAAAAAGAAGGGCACCTGTGGACGTTTAGCCTCTGACACCTACAGCTACAGCACACAGCAAACACAGCCTGACCCCCAGCCAGATAAACAGAACCCCTCACACTGAAGGCCCAGTTCACTCAGTTCCTCTCACTCAGTGTGTAATGCATGGCTATGGCTTTCAACAGCAGCTACAAAAACTTGGAAGGCCTACTAAGGACAAAAACACAGTTTGAAGAGACAGGGCAAGCATAAGAACCAGACTCAGATATGGCAGAGATGTTGGAATTATTAGACTGGGAATTTAAAACAACCGTGACTAATGTGCTAAGGGCTCTCATGAAAAAAGTGGACAACATGCAAGGACAGACAGACAACGTAAGCAGAGGTGCACACTCTGAAAAAGAATCAAACGCAAGTGCTTGAGATCAAAAACAGTGAGAGAAAGGACGAGAGCCTTTGATGGGCTCATTAGTAGAATGAACACAGGTGAGGGAAAAGTCAGTGAACTTAAAGAAATGTCCATAGAAACTTCCAAAACTGAAGTGCAAAGAGGGAAACGAGTGAACAAAACCCTCACAGAACAGAATTTCCAAGGACTGTGGAACAACTACAAGAGGTATCACATACACATCATAGGAATGTTAGAAGAAGAAGAAAGTAAGAAAAGAAATATTTGAAGCAACAATGATTGAGAATTTCCCAAAATTAATGTCAGATGCTAAACTGCATATCCAGGAAGCTCAGAAACATGAAGCAGGATGGACACCAAAAAAATACATTCGGGCACATTGAATTCAAATGGCAGAAAATCAAAGACAAAATGAACCTTGAAAGCAGCTGGGGACAGGGGCACATCTCACCTAGACAGGGACAACGGCAAGAATTATATGAATTTCTATTCAGAAACTATGCAAGCAGAAAGAGAATGCGGTGGAATATTAAATTGTTTAAAGAAAAACCCCACCAACCTAGAATTTTATCTCCATGAAATTATCCTTCAAGAGTTAAGAAACTATAAAGATTTTCTGAGACAACCAAAAATTGAGGACATTTGCCATTCCAGAGACTCTGATTCATTTAGTCTGTGGTGAGTCCAGGCATGCGTATATTTTAAACACACCTCGGTTGATTTGTTCTGCAGCTTTTTACTGTCTTATGGGATACTCATAAACCCTGCTCAGCAATGATTCCCATGCCTGAAATGTCCTCTTCCTATTTTCTGATGAAACTAAATATACCACATTTCCCACAGTCCTCATACAAACCTTTTTTTCATGAAGTCTTCCCAGACCATCCCAACTATTAATGCTCTTCCTCATTTCAAGATTTCAATAATGCTTACAAATGGCACCATAAGATCCAGTCCTTAATTCAACAGACATGTGCCAGGCACTTGCTTAGTTACTGGGAGTCCATACAGTAAAAAAAAAAAAAAAGAAAGAAAGAAAGAAAGAAAGAAAGAAAGAAAGAAAGAAAATAGAGGGAATTGGGGCCAGTAGATCTTCTCTGTAAGAAATGTTAAGATCTGACCAGTGTGGCTCGGTTGGTTGGGCGTCATCTCACAAAGCGAAAGGTCACTGGTTCGATTCAGTCAGGGCACATGCCTGGGTTGCGGGTTTGGCCCCCAGTCAGGGAGCATGCAAGAGACAACTGATCGATATTTCTCTCCCTCTCTTTCTTCCACCCTTCCCCTCTCTCTATAAATAAATAAGTAAGTAAGTAAGTAAGTAAATAAATAAAATCTTAAAAAAAAAGTTCAAAGAAATTCTTGAAAGTGCTGGTGGGAAAATGGAGACAACTGTATTCGAACATCAATAAAAAAAATTCTTCAGAATAAAGAAAAATTATATAGGTCAGAAGCTTGGCTCTATATAAAGAAAGTAAGAACCTTAGATAACAAATCAATGAGTTCTGGTTGGTGTGACTTGGTTGAAGCTCTGCCCTATCACTGAAAGGTTGCAGGTTTGATCCCTAGTCAGGGTGTGTGTTGGAAGCAACTAATCGATGTTTCTCTCTCTCTCTCCACGCCTGCCTTCCTCTCTCTCTGAAGTCAATGAATATATCCTTGGGTGAGAATTTTTTTTAAAAAGGATAATAAAGAAATACTATGAACAACTCTATGACCCCAGATTGATAACCTCAATGAAATGGATCAATTTCATGGAAGACAAAATCTACCAGAACTCATTTAAGAAGAAGCAGATCACGTGAATAGGCTTATATCCATGGAAGTAATTGAATCAATAGTTAATAACCTTCTCAAAGAGAAAGCATCAGGCTCAGATAGATTCACTGGTTAATTCTACCACACATTTAGGGAAGAAATTATACCAATTCTCTACAATCTCTTCTAGAAGATAGAGGTAGAGGAAATACTTCCTAATTCATTCTACGATGCCAACATTACCCTAATACCAAAATCAGACAAAGACATTACAAGAAAAGAAAACTATGAACGTAGATGAAAAAGGTCTTAACAGAATATTAGCAAATCAGCCCTGGATGATGTGGCTCAGTTGGTTGGGCATCATCCAACAAAAGTGAAGGGCCATGGTTTGATTCCAGGTCAGGGAACAGCCTGGGTTGTGGGTTTGGTCCCCAGTCCGGGTGCATATGAGAGGTGGCCGACTAATGTTTCTCTCTCACATTGATGTTTCTTCCTTTCCCCCTTTCTTCCCCCCTCTCTAAAAATAAATAAATAAAGTCTTTAAAAATTATATCAGCAAATCAAATCCAGCATGGATAATAATTATAGGCTTCTGGTTAAGATGGTAGAGTAGATAAACACAGTACTGATATCCTTTCATGACCACATGCAAATTATAACTAAACTACAGAAAATCCATCACTGAGAACTGCTTGAAATCTAACTGAGCAGAAGTCCTATAACTAAGGATATACAGAAGGAGCTACAAAAAGACTGGGGGGAGGAGTGGAGACCCTGAATGGGCTGGTCCCACACCCAGTTAAAATTCTGAAGGGATATTTCAGATGCAGAGGCCCCCCCCTGAGGAGCAAGGGGTCCTAGCCTCACACCAGCCCAGGGTTCCAGTGCTTGGAAGAGAAGTCCCCATAATGTCTGGTTGTGAGAACCAGCGGAAATTGTGGCTGAGTGAGACGAAGGGCATGTGGAGTCCCAGACGTTCCTCTTTAGGGCCAGCACTAACTGACTGACGCTTTGAGCTCCAGAGCCCTGGAAGCTCAAAAGGCACCAGGGATGTACGGGAAGGAACTGAATTCTCTGGCTTTAGGGAGAGGGCTGGAAGGGCAACTTTCTCCAATATAGAAGGGCTGGCAGAGGCCATTGTTCCTTTGCTGAGCCCTCCCCCTGCAGAGCCAGGAGATAAATGTCGTATCTGAGTCTCCATTCATCTGGTTATCACTGTTCATCCTGCCCTGGTGATTCCCTGAAACCTTGTTCCATCCAACTTATGAACCCACACAATCCATTTCCAGTGGCTTTTAAAATACAAATAGCCTGTCTTGGCTCAGGCTGTGAACTTTCCTAAAATCTCTCAAAGATTCACAAATCCTAAGTAAGTAGCACCTGGCCTCTTGCCCTGTACCTCTTTCTAAGTGGCCCCAGGCCCAGCACTAGCAGCAGGTGGCCTTGGTCCACAGCTTGGGCATATCTCCAAGCCCAGCAAAAGTAGCAGCTATCTGCAGATCATTTTGTAGCTCATGCCAGGTGGCCCTAGGCAGGGTACAGGAAGCAGCAGAACTTGGCCTGCACCTCCTAGGAGGCCCCTGAGTCAGTGCACCTGGTGGCCAGCTTCAGACCACACCAGAGCACCACCCAACCACCTCTGTGAGTGACACACTTGAGCAGTAGACTCAGTGGGCAACAGAGCCCCAGTGAAGTGAGTCCTGCTCCATGGGGTCGGCCCCTACATACAGCTCCTCCACTGTGGTCACAGCTGGTCCTAAAAGTTGATCAGCCTGGGGGATCAGTCCCTTCATTAACATGCCAACAGTGATCAAGGCTCAAACTACAACAGGAGGTGCACACAGCTCACACAGGGAACACCGGGAGTGCTTGGCTCAGGAGACTTGGGAAGCTGAGCCACTGGAGCCTACAGGACACCTACTACATTAGCCCACACCACAAAGACACAGAGTCACAGCAGCTCTACCTAATACACAGAAACAAACACAGAGAGGCTGCCAAAATGAGGAGACAAAGAAACATGGCCCAAATAAAAGGACAGGAGAACTCGCCAGAGAAAGAGCTAAATGAAATGAAGGCAAGCAAACTACCAGCTACAGAGTTCAAAAAAATGGTTATAAGGATGTTCAAGGAACTTAGTGAGAACTCCAACAGCATAAAAAAAGAACATATAAACCATAAAATAGAACCAGTCAGAAATGAGGAATACAATAACTGAAATGAAGAATATACTAAAATAATCAACAGCAGGTTAGATGAAGTAGAGGATGGAATCAGCAATTTGAAAGACAAGATAAGAGAAAACACCCACTCAGAAGAGCAGAAAGAAAAAGGAATTTTTAAAAATGAGGTTAGATTAAGGGACCTCTAGGACATCAAGGGTACAACATTTGCATCATAGGGGTACCAGGAGAAGAGAGAGAGCAAGGGATTGAAAACTCATTTAAAGAAATAATGACTGAAAACTTCCATAACCTGGTAAAGAAAAAAAATCACACAAGTCCAGGAAGCACAGAGAGTCCCAAACAAGATGAACCCAAAGAGACCCACTCCAAGACACATCATAATTAAAATGCCAAAGGTTAAATACAAAGAGAGAAACTTAAAAGCAGCAAGAGAAAAGCAGTTAGTTACCTACAAGTGAGTTCTCATAAGATTGTCAGTTGATTTCTCAAAAGAAACTTTGCATTGGCACAAAATATTCCAAGTGATGAAAAACAAGGACCTAAAGTCAAGATCACTCTACCCAGAAAAGCTATCATTTAGAATTGAAGGACAGATAAAGTGCTTCCCAGATAAGAAAAAACTACAGAAGTTTATGATCACCAAACCAGTATTACAAGAAATGTTAAAGGGTCTTCTTTAAGAAGAAGAAAAAGAGATAAAAACATGAGTAATAAAATGGCAATAAACATATCTATCAACAATTACTTTAAATGCAATTGGATTAAATGCTCCAATGAAAAGACATAGGGTGGATAAGAAAAGAAGGACCCTTACATATGCTGCCTACGAGAGACTCATTTGAAATCGAAAGACACACACAGCTGACATTAAAGGAGTGAAAAAAGATATTTCTGTTTACTTTTATTGTATTTTTCCCATTACCATTTAGTCCCCCTCCCCACAGCGATCACCAGGAAAAAGATATTTTATGCAAAAGAAAACAGACAAACACAAAAAGCTGGGTAGCAACACTCACATCAGGCAAAATAGACTTAAAAAAAAAAAAGGCAGTAATTACGGACAAAGAAGGACCCAGCAATTCCACTTCTGGGCATTTATCCAAAGAAACCCAAGACACTACATTGAAAAGACACATACATCTATATATTCATTGCAGCATTTTCTACAATAGCCATGATATGGAAGCAGCTAAAGAGTCCATGAATAGATGAATGGATAAAGAAGAAGTGATGCATATATACAAAAAGAATGAAACCTTGCCCTCTGCAACACTGTGGATGAACCTAGAGGGTGTTGTGCTGAATGAAATAAGTCAGGCAGAAAAAGACAAATACCATGTTGTTTTTTTACATGTAGAACCTACGAAACAAAATAAATGAACAAGCAGTACAGAAACAGACTCACCGATGCAGAGAACATTTTGAAGGTTGCGAGACGGCAGGAGTGGGGGGGGGCTGGGTGACGAGGGGAAGGGACTGAGAAACACAGATTGTGGTTACAGAACAGTCACAGGATGTAAGTGCAGCACAGGGACTAGAGTCAGTAATAGTGTAATAACTGTGCGCGGTGTCAGGCGGGTATGAGACTTCTCAGGGTGATCAATTCATAAGTTGTATAAATGTCTAATCACTGGGTTGTACACCTGAGATTAATATCATATTTATGTTACTGTAATTGAATGGTAAAAAATATTTTAAAAAATAAAAGTAGTAATACTAAAAGCCCCATCACACACACACAACACACACACAAACACAAGCATTACACACCATGACCAAATGGGATTGTTCCCAGGTACACAAGGCTGCTTCTACATTCAAAAATTAATTAATGTGATTCATTATACCAACACGTTAAAGAAGAAAAGTCATGTGTATTGTGTTGTTTCCAGGTGTTGAAAGTAACAAACCTCTATCTTTTCAAAGTCCCCTGGTAGTTATTGCTGACGGGTGTCCTGCAGTCATAATAAGAACCACAAGGCTGGCCTGGGTGTAACATTGGTCTAGAAAGGGGAGACGTCTGTGGGGAGCTCACCAGGGTGCAGTGAGCTCCCCCAGCGTTTCTAGTCTGTAGCACTACTATCAACAGGCTGAGAATGGTACAAACCAGGAGAGCTATTCCCTGTTCACGGATAGGAAACTGAATAGTGTCGAAATATCCGTTCTTCCCAACTTGACCTATAGATTCCATGTAATCTGAATCACAGTTACAGCACATTGTTTTGTGGATATCAACAGAAAATAACTTGATTCTAAAGTTTATATGAAAAGGTAAAAAAATGTATGCACCCCAATGTTCATAGCAGCACAATTTACAATAGCCAAGTGCTGAAAGCAACCTAAGTGCCCATCAGCAAATGAGTGGATCAAAAAACTATGGTACATTTACACAATGGAATTCTATGCAGCATAGAGAAAGAAGGAGCTTATACCCTTTGCAATGGCATGGATGGAACTGGAGAGCATTATGCTAAGTGAAATAAGCCAGGCGGTGAGGGACAAATACCATATGATCTCACCTTTAACTGCAACATAATCAACAAAAGAAAAAAGCAAACAAAATATAACCAGAGACATTGAAATTAAGAACATTGTAACAATAGACAGAGGGGAGTGGGGAGGGGATAGTGGGGAGAGGGGTCTATAGGAGCTACTATAAAGGACACAAGGACAAAATCAAGGGGGAGGGTAGAGGTGGGTGAGGGAGATGGGACTGGCTGGGGTGGGGTTGAGGAATGGGGAGAAAATGCAGACAATTGTAACTGAATAAAAATAAATTAATTAATTAAAAAAAGAAAAGAAAAGGTAAAAGACCCAGAATAGCAAATACAGTATTGAAAGAGAATAACAAACTTGCAGGGCTAACATTATCTGACTTCAGGACTTACTGTAAAGCCACATTAATCAAGACAGTGTGGCTTTGACAAAAGAACAGACAAATACATTGATGGAACAGAACAGAGAGCAGATATAGACCAACACAGATACTGCCAGTGGATCTTTGACAAAGGAGCAAAAGTGAGTCAGTAGAGAAAGGACAGTATTTTCCACAAGTGGTGCTGAAACAGCTGGATGTCCACATGCAAAACAAACAAACAGAAACCTAGACACAGACTATACACCTTTCACAAAAAATAACTCAAAATGGATCACAGATGTAAATGTAAAATGAAAAACTAAAACCCCCGGAAGATATCATAGGAAAAAATCTAGATGACTGTTCCAATTATACAGCCCTCTGGGAAAGGCAGCACTATGGGGACAGAAGAATGGCGGGGGGTGCCGGGAGTTTAGAAGGGGCGGGATGAATAGACGGAACATAGAGGATTTTTTGGGTGCTCAAACTGTTCTGTTTGGTACATGTCATTATAAATCTGTCAAGATCCACAGAATGTACAACCCACAGTGAGATCTAATGTAAACTATGAATGTTATTTAGTAGTTATATTTCAATACGGTCCCATCAATTGTAACAAATGTACCATGCTACAATGCAAACTTTAATAATAGGAAAACACACACGTGTGTGTGAGAATTCTCTGTACTTTCTGCTCAATTTTTCTGTAAACCTAAAACTCCCCCCACAAAAGTTTATTAATTAATTTAAACATACACACAAGCAAGCCATTAATAGTACACAGAAAAAAATAGCATGGATTTTGATCCCAGTCTTAATACTCACATCTGTGCACCTAACCATTGAACCTGTAGAGAGGAGATGAGTCTGAGTAGAGAGAATTCTGTAATGATATTCGTAAAATGTAAAATCTCACTTATTGTGATTATTTATTGCCTATATTCTTTGTACTTTTTAAATCTCTTTGATTGTTTCCCTGTCGAGTATGTATTACTTGTATAAAAAACAAGTCATTTTTATTTAAAGTAAAAAAAAAGATGAAGTAGTATGACATTTCTTGCCCCTGAGTTTGTGGGCAAATATTCATATCTTTATATTGGTATGTATGTGTTTATAGTGAAAAAAAAAAAGACCGCAAAGCTTTATACCAATACTTACTGTGCTTATTGATGATGAGTCAGATTATAGGTAGCTTTTTTTAAGTGCATTTTTCCTTTTTCTTTCTTTCTTTTCTTCCTCACTTTTAATCATGCCATTCCACGGCTCACAAGCTACTCATATCACACATCTGCTAAATAAAAATTCATCAAGTTCTTTTAGCTCATTCAGTTCTTACCTGTGAAGTTGGGGGGAAACGGGGTCATAAACAAGGTGTGTTATATTCACATTGTTTAATCCTTGCAGGACCCGTTTTGCTGGGGGAAGATTAAGGGACAGTGGAGGAAGCCGAGGAATGAGAGTTCGAACCCACGGCATTGAAGCTCCAGCAGTTGCGGTTCTTCCCAGGGACTCTGTTTCTTTGTCCCTGTCCGGTGGCAGCGCCTACTCGCAGCTTCTCAGTTGATGGCCACTTCTGCCCCCTTGCGGCAACTCTCGGGACTACAAGTATGCATCCGGGCGGAGGCGAGAGGGAGTCAGCCGCTCAGCTCAGTGGCGCAGGGAAGGAGGGGCTCCTGATGATTGCCTGGGCCACGCAGACACAGAACCCAAGACAAAGGCCGAACCCGTCCTCTCCGCTGTGCCCAGACGCCGAGACAGCGGCAGAGGGAAGGAGGAATCGGCCGGGGGCCGGCTGCAAACCAAGCCAGAACCCACCACGGGGTTGGGCCGCCAGGGCCAAGCCCCGGGAGTCTGGGGCTCCCAGACCCGGGGCTGCGCCAGGCCAGCCTGCCACCTCCCCTTTCCATTCTCCTGAGGCTCTCGGATCTTCACCTCAGCTCCCGGAACTATTACTACTTAATAAAATTGTCCTACACACAGGTGACTCTTTTTAAGGACGTCGTTTAAAATGTTAGTAAATGTACTTCTCTTAAGTGGAAAATTTGTGTCTCTTTATGCGTTACAATGAAACTAAGATAAAAACAAGACAATGTTATTAAAAGCTGTTGGATACTGTTTTTCACGAAAGAGCATGGATGGCCTGCTCCTTGTTCAAAGGGAAAATTAGCAGCGAAGCATCACAGAAGGGTTTTTCAAACAC
The DNA here is from genome assembly GCF_022682495.2 of Desmodus rotundus. NCBI lineage: Eukaryota > Metazoa > Chordata > Mammalia > Chiroptera > Phyllostomidae > Desmodus > Desmodus rotundus. The sequence goes on from NC_071395.1 coordinate 62,807,264, forward strand.
ATTTACATTCCTGCCCAAGAGACATGTGCAGAGATGAAACAAAATTGTCAAAAAATAATGCCCTATTTTTCTGATATTTCTATTCTATTTAATTTTGTAAAATATCAAAGGAAAGTAGATGTACAAGTATAAAAACTGTTGGTGGGGGTTTTAGTTGAGTGAGGGTCATGGAAGCTTGTACAGTACTTCTCATTTTCTGCATGTTCAGAAATTGCAAATTAAAGAAATTTTAAAACAAACAGACCTGGTTTGGCCCTGGACAGAGAGATCAGTTGGTGAGAGTGTCGTCCTGATATGCCAAGTTGTGGGTTCGACCCTCGGTCAGGGCACATCCAGCAATCAACCAATGGAGCATAAATAAGTGCAACAACAAATCATTGTCTTTCCCCCACCCCCAGTCAACACATTTGAAAAAACTGGTTTGGATTTAATACACTGATTTTACAACTTACTAAGGGGTCACATCCCGTAAATGGAGAAACTTTGAAAAGATTTATAATTGCCCTAATACCATGCAGATTTCACCTAGATGTAATCAGCAGACTGAAGGATTATTAAGAAGGAAATGCCTTCCCACTGTAATTAATGGTCTCTCAAGGGGGCCATCACCAGTTCCTCCCCTCCCTGCACACACCAGGAGGTGAGGAATAGGGCTTGCCCAGACCAATAGGACACCCCAGAAGTAATGTTTGAGGACTTCTGAGTCAAGAGAACTAGAGGCTTCTGATTCCTACCTCCTGAAATACTCCTTGGCACGAACTGCCATGTTGTGAGAAAGCCCAAGAAGCACGGTGGCAAGATTCCTGTGGAGGAAGCTGAGGCTGCTAGCTAACAGCCCAGCCCACACCTGCGCCAGCCTTGTAGTTCCAGCACACGCTCACGGCTTTTCATCTGTTGCCAGATAAACCACAGGCCACCCAGATAAAATCGATTTCCAGATAAACAACGAGTCATTCTTTGGTATAAATATGTCTCAAGTATTGCATGGGACATACTTATACCAAAAATTATTGTTAACCAGTAGTTCAAATTTAACTAGGAGGACTGAGTTTTTATTTCCTACACTCGGTGGCCCTATACCTCAAGCACCCAAGTGCTCTCTTGGGCTTCAAGAGCCCAGGTGAAGGGTACAGGAGCAGCCTTCAACCCAGGAAGACAGATGCCACCTTCCCAGCCCTTGATGGGACCACTCTGGGGTGTGCTCTACTAGTGTCTTGCAAACCCCAGTGGCACTGGGAAGCAGCTGCTTGCAGCAGGGACCTGATCTCTCTTTGCTCTTGTCCTGTCCCCACCTCACGTCCCCACACCCCTAGAGTCACCTTCCAAAGAAACTCCTTGCACTGAAATTCTTGTCTCAGGGTCCATTTAGGAGAACCCAGTAACAGTAACAGTTCAATGAAGGTTAACTACAATAATAGTTATGATTGTTTCCCCACATCTGCTCCCACAGAGGAGGAAAGTTAACCCAAATGTAGCCATCGCAGCTAACTTTTGTTGAACACTTACTCGATTTTACAGATGGGGAAACTGAGGCATGGAGTGGTCAAGTGATTTCCTCAACATCTCACTGCTGGAAAGGAACAGAAGCAGGATTCCCACCCAGGAGTTGGGGCTCAGTGCCCACATGCTGACCGCTAGGCTCCCATGTCTCTCCAAGTCCCAGGACGAAATCCACACCCTTTACCTGGTCCTCAGGGCCTTTCCTGACCTGGTCCCTGCCTGGCCTTATCCTTGCCGCTCACACTCCCTTCTCCAGTCACCTTGAACCACTTGAAGAACCGCAGTGCCCTGTGCCTTTGCATCACCGTCCCTTCTGCCTCGGACAGCCTTCATCCTTGTAGCTGCCACTTTTCAAGTCTCAGGTCCATGGGTGCTGCTACCTCCAGAAAGGCTCTGCACACCCACCTCAGGCTTGGTCAGGGTCCTCTGGGCCCCATGGCCTCCCGGGCAGCCAGCCTTTCTTTGATCACAGGAGACGTTTCCGTCTCACAGAGCGGGGCCCCTGGTACGGACATGAGGGTGGACACACAACAGGGACACTTCAAAGCAGCAGAAAGCCAAGTTAAACACTTCAAGAAAGATAGGTCAGTTATTGAGATGCAATGTGTTTCACTTCATTGCATAATATTTCATTAATTCATTGTATTTACTCATTTTATCCTCTTAGGAACATTTTCTTTTTTTTTAAAATATATTTATTGATTATGCTATTACAGTTGTCGCATTTCCCCCCCCATTCCACTCCATCCTGCCCACCCCCCTCCCTCCCACATTCCCCCCCTATAGTTCATGTCCATAGGTCATACTTATAAGTTCTTTGGCTTCTACATTTCCTACACTATTCTTACCCTCCCCCTGTCTATTTTCCACCTATCATCTATGCTACTTATTCTCTGTACCTTTCCCCCCCTCTCCCCCTCCCACTCCCTTAATGACAACCCTCATGTTCTAGTTGTTTGCCTAGTTTGCTCTCGTTTTTGTTTTATGTGTGGCCGTTAATAACTGTGAGTTTGCTGTCATTTTTACTGTTCCTATTTTTGATCTTCTTTTTCTTAGGTAACTCCCTTTAACATTTCATATAATAAGGGCTTGGTGATGATGAACTTCTTTAACTTGACCTTATCTGAGAAGCACTTTATCTTCCCTTCCATTCTAAGTGATAGCTTTGCTGGATACAGTAATCTTGGATGTAGGTCCTTGCGTTTAATCTTGGGTAATGTAATTATGATGTGCCTTGTTGTGTTCCTCCTTGGGTCCAGCTTCTTTGGGACTCTCTGAGCTTCCTGGACTTCCCGGAAGTCTATTTCCTTTGCCAGATTAGGGAAGTTCTCCTTCATTATTTGTTCAAATAAGTTTTCAATTTTTTGTTCTTCCTCTTCTCCTTATGGCACCCCTATAATTCGGATGTTGGAACGTTTCAAGGCGTCCGGGAGGTTCCTAAGCCTCTCCTCATTTTTCCAAGTTCTTGTTTCTTCATTCTTTTCTGGTTGGATGTTTCTTTCTTCCTTCTGGTCCACACCATTGATTTGAGTCCCAGTTTCCTTTGCATCACTATTGGTTCCCTGTACATTTTCCTTTGTTTCTCTTAGCATAGGCTTCATTTTTTCATCTGTTTTTTGAATAGATTCAACCAAGTCTGTGAGCATATTGATAACCAGTGCTTTGAACTGTGCATCCGATAGGTTGGCTATCTCTTCCTTGCTTAGTTGTATTTTTTCTGGAGCTTCGAAGTGTTCTGTCATTTGGGCCATTTTTTTTGTTGTTTGTCTGTCTTGGCGCGTCTGTTACTTTAAGGGGCGGAGCCTTAGGTGTTCACCGGGGCGGGGTAATGCTGGTCGCTGCGCTGTGACGCTGTACGTGGGGGAGGGGCCGAGTGGGAGCAATGGCGCCCACCTCACTCTCCTGCGGCTTTCATTCTTTCACTCCGCTACCCACAATCAAACTGGGCCACTCTGGTGCTGGTTCCCGAGTAAGTGGGCCTGTGCACACTCTAGGCCCCTGTGGGTCTCTCCAACGACCTCTCCTGTGAGGCTGGGAGTCTCTCCTGCTGCTGCCCCAACCCCTACGGGCGTTTTTAATCAGAGGTTTGAGGATTTTTTTCCCTGAGCTGGAGCCCTGGGTTATGCGGTCTGCTTCGCTCCCCGCCGTTCGTCCGGTTTATCTGTGGGCGAATGTGGTGCCGCGGGGTGCTACCCGCTGCTCTGCCTGCCCCGTTCTCTGCCACTCTGAGTCCGGCCCTCTGGGTTTATCTGTGCAAATGTGGGGCTGCAGGGTCTGCTAGTGCTCGGACTGCCTGCGCCATTTGTCCCACACTCTGCCAGTCTCAGTCCCGCCACAGCCACGCAAGTCCTCTCCACCCCGGTGCCCGTCTCCGCCCCTCCTACCAGTCTGGATGAATGTTTATTTTCTATTTCCTTGGTGTTGGTCCCCCTTGCTGTTCGATTCTCTGTCAGTTCTGGTTGTGCGAGGAGGCACAGTGTGTCTACCTACGCCGCCATCTTCAGGAACATTTTCTAGTGAGGTCTCATGGGCACACAGGAAAGGGCGCCCACCCGTGAGGACAGGTCAAGGACTTTTCACGGAGGGACCAGCACCAGATCAAGACACAGAATCTGCCCAGCTCTCTGCCCCCAGTGTACCTGCCTCTCCAGCACAGCCCAGGTGTGACCAATGCTCCTGACTTCTCACAACACAGGCCAGCTGGTCTGGTTCCGAGCTTTACATGAGTGGCATCACAGTGAGCCCCTGTCCGCCTGGCTGGGTCATCTGTGGTGTGAAGAGGCCGCCACTCGCCTGCTCTGTGTGCTCTACTGATGGGCAATTCAGTTGACACCAGGGTGGGGCTATTATGAACAGTCCTGTAAACATTCTAGAACTTGCTTCTTGGTGCACACTCCTGTGGGTGTTGATGCAGGGAACCGCTGTCTCAGACGGTGGCCCTGTGCTCTGCTACACCGAGCACTGCCAAGCTGCTTCCGAAGTGGCTGTACCAGACAAGGAAGTTACCGTACTTGCTTTTGGTTAAGACCACTCTCTTCCACTCACCTCATTCACCTCAGCTTCCCTCGTTTTGTATTTGTAGAGTTGTACTTTTTTTTTTTTTTAAAGGGCATGGGCATGGTACTTTATAGAAGTGTCAGGCCCCGCAAAGCCTGGCTCTGTAGATGCAGCAAAGGTGTGAGTGAGCTGGGAGCTGGGAGGACTGGGAGCAGAGGAGGGATGTGAGCTCTGAGGCAGGGCTCAGCAGGGGACACAGGTGCAGGGCAGTGCTGCCTGCACTAGGGTGTCTGAGCAGAGGGGTTTGGGGCTGTGGGCCAGAGTCCTAGTGCTTTCCCCCAGGGAGCCCGTCAAGGGGGTTGCTGGCAGATCAGATGCAGGGAATGAGAGAGGTTTCTTGCCCTTAGCAACCGGCAGGAGGGGGTTTCACGGAGATGGAAGACAGGAGAAGACAGAGGTGGAATGGGTGTGGGAGAGAGATGGGGAGCTTGCTTCCAGATGTGGGGATGCTGGAGCTTGGGCCTGGAGTTCAGGCCCAAGCTCCAGCGATGGTAGATCTGAGGGTGATATTTTAGGGATCGTCAGGGCCCAGCTGTTGTTTGGAGTCTCTAGACCAAGCCCCTACCCGCTCCCACCTCGGAGTCAGTGAGGACACAGAAAGGGCCCAGGTCAGAGAGGGGAGGAGGAGCCTGTTAAAGAGGCCTCTGGAAAGCCAGAGGGGCGAGCAGCGGCCGCTGAAGTCGTCAGCTCCCTGTGGGCCAGCCCAGTATCTCACCCGAGTGTCACCTCAGGCTCGTTCAGTCCCCTCCCAGTTCATTTTTAAGAAAATTCTTTACTTTTACTGAATCTTTTTCTTTTAGAGCAGAGGAAGGAGAAAGAGACGGAGAGAAACATCGATTGGCACTTGCCCCCACCAGGGACCAAACCCGCAACCCAGGCCTGTGCCCTGACCGGGACCGAACCCACAACCTTTCGGCTTGCCGGGGCCTCCCAGTTCATTTCTTCACAGCACTCAGGCTGTGCAGGAGGACTGACATCATGCTTTGTTTATTGCCTGTCCCCTCCGCATCTACTTCCTGGGGCAGTGACTTTGTCATCCTGTCACTGCTGTGGTCTCAGGGGCCAGTTCAGTACCAAGCGCACAGTAAATACGCAGAGAATAGCTAGGAAACACATTTTGCACAAGAGGAAAACAAGGTTCAGAGAGGGAAGGCGATTTGAGGTGAAGGCAGGAGAGGGATTTGGGTCAGAGGCCCCTCTGACACTCTTGCGGGTGTCCGGACCCTCAGACCCGGCAGGGCGGGGTCTCCGGCGGCCCCGCGACCTGGAGCCTACAGCAGAGGGCGCTGCCGACGCGCAAACCGCGAGAGGGAAGACCCGGCAGGCTGAACCCCGAAGGGAGCTGGAGCAGATGGCGCTCCCCGGGGCCGGGGTGGGGGCAGGATGGGAGCACCCAGGGCAGAGGGAGGCTACGGGAGCATGCCGGCAGACCTTCAACAGCCTGGGCAGGGAGGCAGAATGAGGAAGCCTTCCCAGGGGTGTTTCACCTGCATCCTGGAATGTAGCCGGAGGGGCAGTTGGTGAGGGGCCGGCCCACGGAGCCAATGGCAGGGCCCCAGCAGGTCTCCAGGACTGGCCAAGTACACCTTGGGCAGGGGGCGAAGATCTGTCAGAACCATGTGAATGCTTCTCTGCCAAGCTGCGCGCAGCCAGGCCCTGACGGGTCTGCAGGCCGAGGAGGAGGTGAAGAAGGTGCCAGCCGGCGGCTCCGCAGCCCTATCCGCCCCCGCGCAGCACTCCCAGGGGTGCAGGCTCCGGGCCTCTCCTGAGAGCTGGGACAGCTGCCCTGAGTGAGTGAGTAGGTGCTGGTGCCTCCGCCAGGGAGTCTGCCTGCTAACATGAGCCCCGCAAGTCCCAGCTCCTCGCATCCTGCTCTGAGACCATCTGAGCCGAGGGCCTGGACAGTGTGATCCATCCGAGGCCCCAAGGCAGGGTGCCCTGGCAGACTGGGATCAGGGCCTGGAGTCCCTGCAGGCTGGGGGTCAGGGCTGGCAGGGGATAGCCTGCACTTAGTGCCCTCCAGGGAGGCCAGGGAAGCCCATCCTGAGCGGGGGAGATGAGGCAGAGGGAGGCAGGGGGCCAGGCAAGAGGGGCCTGAGGGGCTGGCAGGGAGGTGGGCGCCCTGCACTGTGTTGTCTGGACTCAGGGGTGCCTCTCCCCAGGTGTCAGTCTCATCACCTGGGGGATAGGTTTCAGGGGATGGTATGAAGCCCCTTCCAGGTCCTGGGTCCAAGGTCAACAGGAAGGATTGGCCCCTAGGGTCCTCCTCCCAGAAAAGTGTCCTTCCCACTCCCTGCTGCAAGATCTCCCAGGAACAATGTTGTCAGTAATAATAATAATGATGACGATAATCTCTCTCTCTCTCTTTTATTTTCATATTTCAGGAACTTAACTTTCCTAAGTGATGTACACAATTTATTAGATCAGTTAATCCCCCAACAGTTCCACAAGTGATGAGCAGTTCCTGAACCCCCTTTTGCAGATGAAGAAACTGAGACCCAGAGAAGGAGGTGACTTGTCCAAAGCCAAACTGCTGGGCATGAGCAGTCTGGCTCCAGAGCCTCTGGCCCCTAAATTCAGTGAGTGTCCCAACCCCATACCAGGGATTAAGAGACCCCAGACCTCAGCCTGCTCTGAGCACAGAGATGTCTCCCCTCAGGCAGACTGACCCCGGGGGGCCCCGAAGGGGACCTCCTTCAGCCCGGGGCCTGCTAAGCCCTGGAGCTCAGCTGACTGTGGGCAGCCAGCCTTGGGTCAGGGGGTGGCTCCTGGCTACCTGGACACTGGTACCAGAGTGGCAACTGTGGGTTAAAACCCCAGCTGTACCCCTCTCTGCTGTGTGAGTCCAGGCAACTCGCCTAACTACCCTGTGTTCATAACAGCTCCTCCCTTAGAAAACTGTTGTGAGGATTAGATAAAACAATTCGGGTAAAGCGCTTGACTGCTCCTGCTCCATGGGCTCTCCTTGGGTACCCCCATGTCTCCGAGTTCTAGAAGTGCTCTCCTCACATGCAGCAGTGTGGGCAAGAAACCTGGCCTCCAAGACTCACTGACCTCATGAACCAAAGCTCGAGTTCACCCACTGGAGCTGAGGTCATCTGGAGTGAGTCTCACGCTAGGAAAGAGGAAATGGTGGCTCCAGAGCAAGAAAAGGACTGCAGGGGCATCTGTGGGTTGAGAGGAGGTGGCCTCCGTGTTAGATTGTTAGATGCAGTAAATTGGAGGGGGAAGCCTCGTGCAAGACGCTGTGTAGTGCACACGCACGTTGAGTTGAAGAGGGGGTGGGAAGAGAGGAGATATGGGTAAATTTGCCTGTATGTGCATAAAAGATCTCTCAAGTTTTTAACAAGTGACTGATTACATTATTTACCCCTGCAGAGGAACGGAAACCTTGGGCGAAAGGAAACTTTTCGCTGCACATCTACAAAACACTTAACAGGGGCGTTTTTGTGTGTAAGCTCTCTGAAATGAGGGCAGGAAGGGGAAAATAAACACATTACCTCTGTGCTTCCAATTCCATCACCACCAAGGGCCAGGCAAGAAAGGTGAAATGAGTGAAAGAATCAACTGTGAGTGTTAGGGAGTGGTGGCGACTGAGGCAAACAGTCATGGCTCACACAGCCCTGACAGCCCAGTCTGCACCAACAGATTGTTGCCCTGTGAGGTGCAGCCCAGAACTCTCAGAGCTCTGACTTTCCACAGAGAAATGGAAATGGGGTTGCGTGGGGGAGGAGGGCAGGGTGACTATGGAGATCATGGCCGGGGAGCGGTGGGCTTTAGGAAGACGGAAGGGGAACGTGCGGCACACACCACTGGCTGGCTGGCCCATCTGCCCTCCAGTCCCCTCTCCCCTGTTGCCTTCCGCTGTAGAAGCTGGACAAGAGAAATGGCTCACTTTCCCAGCCTCCCTTGCAGTTAGAAGCGGTCATGTAACACAGTTCTGGCCAATTAGATCAAAGGAGTCTGGGGGTGGGGGTGGTTCTGGGAAATTATTTCTCTTCATGATAAAAAGGGCAAATGCTTTCAGTTAACCTAAACTTAACATTCCTCGTACTTCCTGTCTTAGATGTAAATGCAGATGCAGTGCCAGGAGCAGTTCAGCCACCTGGCCAACCACAGGAGGAGGCCGAGAGAATTGCCAAGATGCTGGCCCCAGCAGCTCTGGCCTGGTCCAACAGTGCCAGCCACGGCTGATCTCCAAGCTCGCTGTGATGGGGCGAAATAAACTCCTGTTGTCTAAGCCACTGTGATCTGGCTTCTATGTTTTGTAGTCAGAAACACTCTTGGAGCTGGGTATTTGATAGAATTGGGAAGAAGAGGGAAAAGGAGAGGCTGAGCAGGAGTCAGTGAAGGGTAAGATCAAGGAAGAGACCTTTCTGTTGGAAGGTGGGGAGGCCTGAGCATGCTTCTATTGCAATAACCAACATTCGTGGAGCACACGGTGTGTGCCCCAGCGCAGCAATTTGCACAGAGGAACTTCTCACCACAGTCTTCTGAGTCAGGTGCAGCTTTATCCCCACCATGCAGAGAAGGGGGTTCGGGGCCACAGAAGCAAAGCGACTTGCCCGAAGGTCTTGCGGCTACTAGGTAGTGCAGGCAGGGTTTGAACTCCGGCAGATCCAGTCCAGCCAAAGGTGGACTGGATTCTGATTCCTCAGTCGGTGGAGTGGATGAATAACTGTGTGAATAAATGAGTGTTCCTGTCCCTCCGGGGGCCTCAGTCTCCCACGTGTGAAGCGGGGCTGCTTGGCTCACTCTCTCCTGACACACAAGGGGCCTGCCTTTCTGTGGCCCCTCTTGTGAGGGCCAAGGCCAGAGGGGCCGCACGGGATGTGGGAGGGAGGCTGAGTGCGCTGGCAGGGTGGGCCAGGGTGGTAGGCTGTGCTCCCTGGTGCTGCGGGTCAGTCAGTCAGGCCACTGCCTCCCCTTTGGACTCCATCTCCATGTCCCTCCACCTTTCCAGGAACCTTGCCAGGAGCAGCGGCCACCAGCTGGGATGGAAGGGGTCTCTGAGTGACCTAGCCCTGATGGGGGCCGGGGACCAGCAGACAGGCTGGCCCTAGCAGACTCGCTGAAATGCTGGAGGCTATGTGGCTCCACCGGCCTGCTCCGTGCCTCAGTGTCTTCCTCTGTAAAATGCAGACTGAAGAGCATCTCCGGGCTGCCAAGAGGATTCGCAGTGACGATCACAAAGCACCCCCCCTTGCCCGCACCGTGCTGTGGGACGTGGGACGCAAGGCAGGAGAGGCACGTGGAGAGGAGTGTGTAGCCTGTGGGCTCCCTCCCAGGCCAGTCCCACTCCCTGCTGCTCCAGTTCCAGCCCCAGGCATTTCTGGGCCGGCCTTAGGAAATACCAGATCTGGCCCCACTTGTCCTCCTCTGTCACCAGCCCAGAGCTGCGTTCCACCTACTCCCCTGCCTCTCCTCCACCACCACTTGCTTAGTCTCATATCTCTACTGAAGGGAGTGCCAGCCCTGCCACCACTGAACCTTCCAGACCGCCTGTGCCACCTCTGTCCTTTTCCCCATCTCTATTCCCTTGCTGGAAAAGACCGACGGAAGGGGCAGGGCTGGGCTCTAGGTAACCAGGCTGCTACACCCAGGAGGCAAGGCTGTTGTGAGGTGGGAAAAGATTGGGAAAGAGTCTGGAAACCTGGAATAGGAACCAGGGAAACAATTGGGGAAGGCTACCTGGTTAAGGTGACATTTAAGTGTGGACCAGAAAAGCAAGGAGTTAACTGAAGACAAGGGCTCCATCCAGATAATAATTCATTGATTCAACACGCATTTATTGAGCACCTGCTTTTTGCTAGCCCCTGTGCTGGACCATGGGGTTTGGGGTTTGGGCAACAGGCAGCATAAGTTTGTGCTCTGGTGCGGTTTGTAGGGATGGGGGGAGGGTCCGAGGTGGGGGCAAAGGAGTAAATGCCATCTCACCAACCAGGCTCAGAGCTACTGAGCAAGAGTAGCACAAAAGGAGGCGAAGGGGGTCCTGTGCTAGTCTGAGGGAGGTGATCAGTAAGGGCTCTGGCCCTGTGTGGGGGCGTAGGAATGACTGCTGAAGCATGAGCTGGGGTTGCTTAAGCAAAGAGGGAGGGGTGGGAAGGAGGTCCAGATGGAAGGGACGGCAAGTGCGAAGGATGGAAGTGAGGAGGGTACAGTAAGGCCCAGCTGCTGGAGCTGAGACCCCAGGGGTGGGGGTGGGGGCGCAGGGGACTAGTGGCTCCATTTGACCCGTGAGGCTGGTGAGAATCAGGGCAGTGACTGATGTGCCCAAGGTCACAAGCGTGGGGCTTCCACTGCTGCACCTTCCTCCAGGAGCAGCTGCCAGCCTCCCCTGCCTGTGTGGGCTGCTGGACCTCCGGGGCGGGGCCCTCAGAGGGGACAGTCAGCTGTCGGCAGGGGAGGCTGCCCTGGGGGTGCGGCCACGGAAATTGATGTGGGAGGGTGAAGGCTGTGGCTGCCCTGATGTGGTCTCTCTGGGGCCCCTGTGATGCCAGCCTAGGCCCTGGGCCTGCGTCCTGTGGCTTCTTGGCTCACAGAGCCCTCGATCCACGTGTTCTGGCTCCCGGAGCTTGGGCCGGGAGCCCTGACCGGACTCTTCTAGGTGCCTGGACCTCCCGACCACGCCGACAGAAGGGCTGCAGCAGTGCCTACCTGCCACACTGCAGCTGTCGGTTCCTCTCCTTCCCTGTTTCATGTCCCCCATGCCCTAACGGTGATTTCTGGTCCACATCCAAACAAACACCTTACACTTGAGTCCTTGTTCTCAGCGGGCTTCTGGGGGCACCAAATGCAGACATTCAGTCAGTCGGTCTTCAAATGTGATTGAGCTCCTACCCTGATCCCTGTCCCGGAGCACACGGGACGGGCTCTAGGAGGCATTTATGTGAAGGGGGTGGGTAAGGGTGCAGACTCTGGGGGCAGGCCCCCAGTCTAACACCTACGCAGTCTGTGAGCCGTGTGTCACTTCACCTTCTCGTGCCTCAGTTTCCTCACTAGTGAAAGGGATCGTGACAGTGCCTTCCTCACCGGATGGGGATGGAGGCTCAGTGAGATAACAATGGGAAGTGTGTAGGTGAGGGGCTGCCACGACTGTCTCCATGTAGGTGTTGCTCTTGTTGGGCACCTCCTGCACGCCATGACCCTGCACAGAAGGGACAACATGCAAGGCTGGGTCAGTCCTGGCAGCCACCTGCAGGGACTCTCACACCTCTGCCTCAAGGCAGGGCAGAGGTGGAATCGGCTCAGGGCCTCCCCGGGGGCAGGGAGGGGGTCAGTGCTCCCTGCCCACAGGACCTCTGTGACTCAAGTTTGCGGGAAGACAGGAGGAGGCTGGGGTAAGCCAGCACTGAGGGGAATCCACGACCTCTCTTTTCTCAGAAATGGAAGCATGTTTGGCAATGTCTGTACGTGGCACAGTTGGGCTTGGTGTAGCCGAGAAGCAGCCAATGACAGGCCTGGGGTTACTTACATGGCTGGCTAGACAAGCGTGCAGGGCAATGCCTGGCCTCTGTAGCATCAGCTGGATTTCAGCCTGGACCTTGACGCCTCGGCCTGGCCACAGCTGCCACTTGGTCTCAATCCTTGACAGTGGAGGGGATGCCCAGGCTGGCACAGGAGTCTGGAGTCCAGTGGCAGGAACAAGTGAGTCCTCCAGCCTGCCCCGCCTAGAGGTCTGTGAGCACGTCTCTGGATCATTCATCCAGTTCCTCCAACCTTTGCCGAGCAGCCACTGGGTGCTGGGCCCTGATCTAGGTGCTGGGGACAGACGGACAGAAAGCCCTGCCCTCTCAGAGGGAGGGGAGGGAGACAAGAGCAGAGAAATCAGTATGTAACATAACGTCAGATAGTGATCCATGCTGCCAACTTCACACAACTGTGGGAGGAGGGCAGAGAGCAGTGTGGGGGAGGGGAGGAAGGCACCATCTCAGTGGTCAAGAGAAGGGCTGGAGCGAGTGGAGGGGCGTCGTATGAGGGAGGCTCAGTGTGGGAAGGGAGAGAGTGGGGGATAGGGCAGGGTAGGCAGGGCCTTCCAGTCGTAGGAGGGGCTGTAGATTTGATTCTAAGTGTGATGCAAATTCCTTGGAGGGTTTGATCTTATTTGGTCTTCCTGGCAACCTCTGCTGGCAAGGGACAGTGCCCCAAACTGCAGTGAGGAAGCCGAGGCTCTGGGAACCTCTGTGCCCACATTTGAGGTTTTCCCTTTACCAGTGTTGCAATGCAACTTGAACATGGCTTGAACTTGAATCTGCTGTCTGTGTGAGGTGCCAGGGCAGGCACAAGCTCCTCCCTACCTGACAGTACTCAGTTAAGCAGGGGCTGACCGAGTGGCTTCCACTAGGGATGTCTTGTCTTCCATTCTTTATTCAACAAACATACTCAGACATCACATTATGTTCTGTGGCCAGAATCTTGCAGTGGTAAGAGACACAGATAAGTAAGGGCTAGCCCCAGCCCTCCCTGAAGAAGCTGCCAGACCACAGGTGACAGAACCTAAACTGTCTGTCACCATCCAGGAGCAGGTGCTAGGATGGTGAGGAGCCAGAGAATGCTCTGAACATGGCCCGTGACCATCAGAGAGGCTTCCAAGCGCAGGTTGCCTACTGAGTCCTGCAAGCCTGTCCACATTCGGCCAGGCCAACTGCTGGACGGGGCCTGACCAGTGGAGAGGGAGCTCCAGTAAAAGGAGCAGTGCACAGGGGTGCTCAGTCAAGAGCGTGCACAGGCTGCCGAGGGCCTCCGGAGACTGGTGGGGTTGCAGTGCAGGATGGCGGGAGTGGTGCCAACCGCAGAGCCCAGGGAGGGCAGTGCCTTCCCCACTCTGGAGCTCAGTTCCCAACCTGTTCAATGAGTGATTGCTGGTCCCTGTTGGCTGAGTTGTCCCTCCTGCCTTTGTGTCACTGTGTGGGGCACTTGAGTCCAGCAGCCAGATAACAGGAATGAAAGTACACTTTTGTTCTCATCTTTGTTTTCAGTGCCTCTCAGATAATTATATTTACAAAATATATGACAATATTTGTTTTATGTCCTCAACTTGTATTTCCTTTGGATTAAAGAAGGAAAGAAGAAAGAGAGGGAGGGAGAAAAGGAGAGGAGAGGAAAATAAGGAAGGGGAGACAGAGGCAGAAAGAAGAAAGATTCGGGAAAATTTTTTTCTTGCCTTTTTTTGGACTAAATAGCCCAGACCTTTACATATGCTCACCCCTTGGAGTCACTGGTCTTCTGGCCTCTTTTGGGACCCACTACCCCACATCTTGACATTTTACTGCTGTGTCTGTGTCAGCCTCCTGCATAGACTGGTGGTTCCTGGGTCAGCCCTGCTTCAACTCCAGTGCCCAGCAGCACATAGTAGGGACTCAGGGAACTACGGCTAAATTAATGAGTAAGGGTAAGTGGGAGGAGCAGATGGCAGGAAGAACCAGTTGGAATGTGATTTCCAAGGTCACTGGATAGACTGGTAGATCCCAATACTCCATTTTATCAGCCTTGGCCTTGGGCCTCTTCCAACCCTGAGCTGGCCTTCCTGGAGTGTCTACTCTGCACTGGGGCCTGGAGTGCACACTTCCCTTCCACCATCTCAGCGCCATCTCAATATCAGGGCGCAGGCGGAGACGCTTGAGGCAAAGAGAGGAGCAGTGACTTGACTGAGATCCTCCAGCTGAGAAGTGACCAAGTCAGAATTCAAACCCGGGCCCCTCTGTCCTCAGAAGCTATTTTTAACCACTGGTAGAGTCCCTGTAAGGGACCAGATTATGAGTGTGTCTTCACAAAGGGAAGAGTATCCAAATGGAAAGACTGGAGAATTCAAGCAGTTTTTCCAATGTATCAGAACATCCCAATTCTCTTCCACTTCCAAAGAGCCCTGGATTCTCTTTAGGGCAGCAATTTCACTGGGTATACCATGGCACGCTGGTGCGCAGCAAGAATTTTTAAAATGTGTGATACCTGACTATTTAGTCAGGGACACTGACCTCTTTTCCCTTAGATTGTCAAATAAAAGAATCACAACAGCCAACATAACAAAATTACACCTATTTTTGGTCAGATCAGCAAAAAATGTATTCCAGAATTTTAGTAATTAGTTTATGTGTGCCATGAGGTGAAAAACATGAGAAATCTCTGTCTCAGGCCTTTGACGTTTTCGTCTGTGAGGCGTGTTGTGTGAGGACGCTTGGGGCAGGGCCGGCCTCCTGAGCACAACAGCAGCGGTGGGGGAGCAGCCCAGTTCTCCAGGGAGCGGCCAGGGGTGTGGGCTTCTGAGCTGGGCACAGCTCTGCGTGGCCCCTCCCAGGCCCGTGCACTTCCGTGCCGCACAAACACGTTCATATCTTGGGCCTCCCCACTATCGTCTAAAGTGGACGAGACAGCAGTTGTCACCACGCTGTCCAGTTTGTAGTTGAGTAAACTGAGGCTCAGAAAGCCAGAGTGATGTGCCTTATGTCACAGAGCTGCCAAGTCCTACCTTGCACCCTGGTTTTGTCATCCCAAATCTCTGGGGTATTGCACACAGTACTGTCACGCTGGCTTGTTTGCAGTCTTTGTAGCTCCCTCAGTTTGCTCTGGAGTCCTTTAGGCTTCAGGCTCTCTACTTAGCCCACCCCCTCCCCATTTTTTCTTCTGGGGGCAGAGGGGCGATGAGGACTGGAGACAGAGGGAAAGGGAGGAGCAGAGCTGCAGGGCAGCATGAACCCCACCCTCCCCCCAACTGCACTGTCCCTCATATGACAGTGGCAGAGACTCAGTGACGGCCACAGTATTTGGGTCAAGAAACATACAAGACTACTTGAAAACTTAAGTCCTCAAAAAGGTGAAACTGCTTCATGATTGGAGGAGCTGGGGTTTGAACCCGACTTTCTGACTCCCAATTTTATGCCCTTGGCATTGGAGAGGACCACACACCTAGAAAGTTGACTGTCATCTCAGCCTTGATTGGACTTTTGCCCAAGATGACCAGGGGTGGCTGACAGAAGAGTGTGACACAGGCCAGGAGTCATCAGGCACAGAGCAGGGGTCCCGCATTGTGACACGTCTTCTCTTTCTGCCTCTTGTTATCAAGACAGCAATATGTATGGAATATAAATAGAAGGTGGTTTACTATTACACATATAATATGGTTGGGAAGGCACTGGATGAGTAAAATCAAGATTTAAGAATGACTTCAACAGATATTTATTCAGAGCTGAATCAATATCAGGGCATTATAGAGAAGCGCCCAGAATGGGGAGTGCGTCACAAAGCTAAGAGCCTTGGTACGTCCCCTTATTAACGGAGGCACAGGGTAGGGACAACTGTTGATTCATTATTGCATGATTTGAAACAGGGATGGAGATGGTGTCAGGCAGGGTTCTTTGGTTAAGAGCAACAGAAATGGATTCTAGTTAAATAAAGAAAAAATAGAAGGAAATTTAAGTTCAATGGGAAGAAATGGAGTAACTCAGAGAATCAAAGTCAAGGCTTGAAACAACCACCACCTTGCAAGGCAGATCCAGGATTTCAACAGCAAGAATTGATGAGCAAGCTTTTGAGAACAGAACTGCTGTAGGGTGGTCCACAAAGGGAAGTCAGATGCTGAGCAGTTAGTCCAATGGAAGACCCCTCCAGGTGGATAGAATGTGGCTGATGGCATCCAAACCGTCAGAGAGCTCACCTGCAACTGGCAGGTGGGGCCCGACTGAACAATACATAATTTTGCTGAAGTAAACTTCAAATCCTATCTTTGAATCTGAGAACCCAATATAGGTTGGGGATACCTGGCCCTGCAGTAACCGATAGACAAAACTCTGCAATTGCTCTTTGAGAGCCTCTGTAAGGGAGCTGCAGATAAATTTGCACAGGTGTGCAAAGACATATGATCAAGGACACACTAACAGAATACAGGGGATAATGTCCGCCGTTCACTAGGGACAGGATGAATACACTAAGTCATTACAAATGAGGCAGTTATCTTTAGGTTGAAGTGGAAGAATCTCCAAGAAATACATTATTAAGTGAAAGAGGTCAGTACTATGTGGTTAGAACCGGTGGGGGTGGGTACATATAAAGCTGCAAGTATGCACAGAATACCTGTTACACTGTAACAGGGGTTGTCTCCAGGGAGGGGGACTGCAGGTCTGAGGGGACAGCAGGAGGGGCAGGTATTCTTCACTGTATGTCCTGATATACTGTTTGAACTTTTTCCGTGCCTATATTTTGTTTTTATCCTCACTTGAGGACATGCTTACTGATTTTAGAGAGAAGGGAGGGAGGGAGAGAGAGGGGGAGAGAAACATTGATATGAAGGAGAAACATCTGTTGGTTCCCTCTTGTATGTGCCCCGACCAGGGACCAACCCTGCAACCCAGGCATGTGCCCTGACTGGGATTTGAACCTGTGAGTTTTCAGTTTATGGGACAACATTCCAACCAACTGAGCCACATTAGCCAGGGTTGTGCATGTATTTTTTAGGATTATTTTTAAATATATTTATTAAATAAAAAAAATAGAGTCAGAAACAAAGAGAGAAAAAGATATGGAAAGAAAGTAAAAGATAGAAGGAGTATAAATAAATGAAAGAAAAAAGAGGAAAAGGAAATAAAGACGTTGAGGTTTCTCTCAAAAGAGAGCTCTGCTCGAAGCAATAGTGTCCTTCCAAAAAGGTAGGATGAGGCCAGCCTGCCCCAACAGCTCTGGTCGCCTTTTCCTCTGGGGCGATCTGAACTGGGGGTGTGAACTGTCTCTGTGGGGTGACAAAGAGGGCTCCATGCAGCTCCAGGCCTCTGTGGTCCTTGGCACCTACAATCTTAGACACAGAGAAGGCCTCTTGCCTGCTGATTTTATCTAAAATTCTGGGTAAAGCTCTTATTGGTTTAGCTTCAGTCACATGCTACCCCTGAACCCATCATGACTGCCATCAAGATATGCATTCTCATTGGCCAGCCAGGGGTATGGCCAAACCCTGGACTGCCAAGAAGGAGGGCTGATCTCTACAGCTGCAGAGCAGACATAAATATATGTGTCCACAGCACCTTCCAGCTATTTTCTCCTGAGTCACCCCTCTCTCCCAGGCATCCTGCAGTCCAGCTGAGCTGCACCACTGGTCTGTGATTTCCCACCTCCTGGTCTTGGCTCAGCCTGTCCCCCTCCCTGGGTTGCTCTCCCTCACTTTCTGCACAGCTAATAATTAGCCATCCCTAAAGACCCAGTGCAAATGCTGCTCTTCTGGGCAGACTTCTGTGTGATCATTTTGAGTGGTTATATTTCAACTCTTGACCTGAGCTGAAAGCTTAGTGAAGGTGGTGTGTGTCCAAGTTGTCTGTAATTTTCTTTGAGGAAGCAAGACTCTGACAGAAGAGGAGTATACACGTTTCTGAGGAGGGGCCCTGAGGGGGTACCAGTCCCTGCTCCCACGGAAAGCTCTGCCCTGCCACTCAGCAGTGGGCCTCCAGCTCCTGCACTTTCCACACCTCACTTCGCTTGTCTGTAAAATGGTGACAGCAACAGCACCCGTCGTACAGGGTGCTGGTGACTATTCCCTGAAGTGATGTGTGTGAGATGTTTAGTCCTTGTAGACCCAAGAAAACATTTCAAAGAGTGGCTTTTCTTGCTTGGAATTTTCACTGCTAGAGGGGGAAAGCCTGAAGACGCATGGTCAATAAGAAACAGATATGTTGTGAGTAGAAACTGTGTATTACCGTACATTGCTGTGTATAGTGCACACCCACGTTTTTGGCCCAGACTTTCAGGAAAAAAATTTTCATTTTAATTGTTCAATTCATTTATTTATTTACATTTAAATAGTTGTTTTTCATATTATAAAGGAATTTTTAGCATTTTTTGAACGTTTTTGGTATAAGAAATTTTCTGTAACAAGTAATTACAAAACACAAGAACGGATACAAGGTATTTCAGGTACTACCCATGTGTAATGTGCATCCTTATTTTTCCCTCAAAAATCTGGGTAAAACGTGTGCATTATACATGGAAAAATACAGTAAGTGGATGCTGTGGTTTTGGAGTTAGACATACCACCCTAGAGAGGAAAGCTGATGCAGGCTATGGAAACTTGTCTTTGAGATGTGATGAGAGCTTGGGATGAAATGCATTTCATAAATCCCAAGCAGAATTAACAGTTTATTGATTGATTTAGTAAATACTGTAAGTATAAAGACTGGAGCTGTCAAAAAATTAAATGAAAACTCTTTGGAAATGGGGTTGATCGTTACAGGAATCTGGGTACTGAGCAATGAAAACCTAAGAAACCGGTGGAGGAAGAAAAGGGGGTTCATCAGAATGGTGGGCATTGCTGCGTACCTCCCTGTGTTTGCTCTGCCTCTTATAACTCTGCCCCCAACTCCTGGGCAAGGCCTGATTGGCCTAAGCCAATCACCTTTATTCCACATCAGACTCCCCACGGCTGGCTCAGGGATGAGCAGGAAATCTAAGTTCTTCTTGTCAGAGCAAACCTCAGGGATTAGTTTGCTGGTTGGGAGACAGAGACACTGTCTGCTTCTGGGTCTGGCTGGTGTGTGGCTACTGATGTAAAGCTAGAATCTGCTGCAGCCAATTTAAAGTGGTCAAGACACCAGCCAAGGAAAGCAGTGGTATGCTTAGGAAGCACATATCAATGATGTGGAGCCAGGGCCTTGGTCATATTGCACCTGAAGTCCCAGCTTGGAAGATTTAAGTTAAATGAGCCACTTGATTCCAATTATCATTTCAGCCAGTTTAAATTGGGTTTTCTATCAAAATAGTTCCAACTGATGTATTGGCTTGTGTGCTAGAAAGTCCAGGGTGAAAGCTTCAGGCACGGCTGGTTCAAAGTGCTCAGTGGCAGCAGAAATCTGTCTTTTCTCTCATCTCTGCCCCTCATTGTGTTGGCTTCATTCTCAGCCTGGCTCTACCAGTGTGGAGCTGCTCTAGGTTTAAATTACACCAGCTCAATAACCTGATGGAATGAGAAGTGTCACTTTTTCAATGGTTTCTACAGAAATCCTGGTTTTGAGGTTCACTGGCCCATCTTGAGTCATATGACCATCCCTGAGCCAATCACTTGGACTAGGGAGAGATATTCTGATTGGCTCAGCCTTGGTTATACAACAATCCCTGGTGCTGGAGCGGAGGGGGAATCTCTCCCCTCAGCCTGTTCAAATTCTTCCCACGAGTCTGGCTTTGAAATCAGACAGGCCTGGGTTTTCCAGCATTGCCAGTCTTTAGCCTTGTGATCATGGGCAAATAGTTGGATCTCTCTGAACCTCATCTGTGAATTAAGGACAGTGATGGTCTCAAACTCAGAATTGTGTTGAGGACTTCCAGCCAAGATGGAGGTGTAGGTAGGCACACTGTGCCTCCTCACACAACCAATAGAAGGATAACAACAATTAAAAAAAAAAAAACAGAGCTGACAGAAAATCGAACTATATGGAAGTCTGACAACCAAGGAGTTAAAGAAGCAACATTCATCCAGACCGGTAGGGGGGGTGGAGATGGGCAGCCGGGCGGAGAGGACTTGCAGCAAGGCAGCGGCTGGTGGAGCAGTCCCACATTCATGTGCAGATGAACTGGGAGGAACAACTGGGGAGCAAGACAGACCACACAACCCAGGGCTCCAGCACAGGGAAATAAAGCCTCAAACCTCTGATTGAAAACACCTGTAGGGGTTGAGGCGGCAGCAGGAGAAACTCCCAGCCTCAAAGGAGAGTTTGTTGGAGAGACCCATGAGGTGCTAGAACGTACACAAACCTACCCACCCTGGAATCAGCACCAGAAGGGCCCCATTTGCTCGTGGGTAGTGGAGGGAGTGACTGAAAACCGTCAGAGAGTGGAGCAAGCGCCATTGTGCCCTCTTGGATCCCTCCCCCATGTAGAGCATCACAACAGTTACGTGGGTTGCCCCGCCCTGGTGAACACCTAAGGCTCAGCCCCTTACTACTACATAACAGGTGCGCCGAGACAAAAGAAAAAAAAAAAAGGCCCAAATGAAAGAACAGATCAAAGCTCCAGTAAAAATACACCTAAGTGACGAAGAGATAGCCAAACTATCAGATGCACAGATCAAAACACTGGTAATCAGGATGATCACAGATTGGTTGAATATGGTTGCAAATTAGATGAAAAAATGAAGGCTATGCTAAATGAAGTAAAGGAAAATGTACAGGGAAGCAACAGTGATGGGAAGGAAACTGGGACTTAAACCAATGGTGTGGACCAGAAGGAAGAAATAAACATCCAACTAAAACGGAATGAAGAAACAAGAATTCAAAAAAATGAGGAGAGGCTTAGGAACCTCCAGGACATCTTTAAACATTTCAACATCTGGATCATAGGGTTACCAGAAGGAGAAGAGGAAGAGCAAGAAATGGAAAACTTATTTGAAAAAGTAATGAGGGAGATAGTCCCCAATCTGGTGAAGGAAATAGACTTCTGGGAAGTCCAAGAAGCTCAGAGAGTCCCAAAGAAGCTGGACCCAAGGAAGAACACACCAAGGCACATCATAATTACATTAGACAAGATTAAAGATAAGAAGAGAATCTTAGAAGCAGCAAGAGAAAAGGACACAGTTACCTACAAAGGAGTTCCCAGAAGACTGTCAGCTGATTTCTCAAAAGAGACATTACAGGCAAGAAGGGGCTGGAAAGAAGTATTCCAAGTCATGAAAGGCAAGGACCTACATCCAAGATTACTGTATCCAGCAAAGCTATCATTTAGAATGGAAGGGCTGATAAAGTGCTTCTCAGATAAGGTCAAGTTAAAGGAGTTCATCATCACCAAGCCATTATTATATGAAATGTTAAAGGGATTTATCCCAGAAAAAGAAGATCAAAAATATGAACAGTAAAAAGGACAGCAAACTCAAAGTTATTAGCAACCACATCTAAAACAAAAACAAAAGCAAACTAAGCCAACAACTAGAACAGGAACAGAACCACAGGAATGGAGATCACATGGAGGGTTATCAACAGGGGAGTGGGAGGGGGAGAGAGGGGAGAAAGGTATTGAGAATAAGTATCATAAATGGTAGGTAGAAAATAGACAGGGGGAGGGTAAGAATAGTATAGGAAATGTAGAAGCCAAAGAACTTATAAGTATGACCCATGGACACGAACTATAGTGGGGGAATGAGGATGGGAGGGGGTGTGCAGGGCGGAGGGGAATAAAGGGAGGGATGGGACAACTGTAATAGCATAATCAATAAAATATATTAAAATAAGTAAATAAATAAGTTGTAAGTTACCATGCCACTGAATTGACATACACACATTCGTCTTCATAGAGCCAAAGGAATGTAAACTCTAGGTTTTCCAGGGATGTCAGGGATGAAACAGGAGAATGAAGGTCCTAGAAAGTGGCATTTGAAAAATTCTAAAGCCGTGGAGACATTTCAACTGTGGGGACCCAGAGTGAGTGTTTACACATATGTAAAGGGCTTTTTTATAGAAGAGGGAGAGGACTTGTTCCAGATGTTTCTAAAAGGTAGTCCAATATGGGGATGCTACATTATCAGTTCAACCTATGGAATGAGAGAGAGCTAATGAACTTTCTGGTGCAGACATACGGTGCAGCTAGGTAGGTTGAGGTTTAGGAGTATACACTGATCTCATTCACAAGAGTCTTCAAGTAAGACTTGGCATTTTCTCTACATGAAATTATGTATACTATCATTGTGTTTCCTCGGTGTTTTTACATGTGTTTGAAAACATATTTATTTAGTGTAAATACAATAAATGTAAAATGACCCTGGGAAAAAAAAGAATTGTGATAAAAAAAGAGATGAGATAACCTATGCAAAGCATTTGCACAGCGTTCACTACTTTGCTGTCTGTTATTGTTAATGCTACTACTATTTCCTAGCTCTTGTACCTCCACTTCCAGAAAGTCTGCCCTGATCACTCCCTCTCCACAAACTAGAAGGGAACTTTCTTCTTGAGCTCTCACAGCCCTTTCCCTTAATATTCCCCTTATAACTGCAGAGTTTCAGTTCCTGCTCATGTTCATGACCCCTCTGCCCTTTTAGACTTCCAGGGCCTACCAGGGCCAGATCAGCTTCATCCCTGTATCTTAATTAGAATCACTGCTAACACCTATCTAGGGCTTTACAGTTTCCAAAGTATTTCCTCCTCTGCTTTTTCACTCTGAACTGCAGTGCAATCCTACAAAGTGGGAGGGATTATTATCCCTCTTCCAAGATGGAGAACCTGAGGCCTGGAAGGAGCAGTGATATGGCCACGGTCAAGCAACAAATCGGTGGCCAAGAACTTAGGTGTTTTTGGATTTCCAGCACAGGGTTCTTTCTGTTGGATGTGGTTTTGAATCTAGGGTTCACCCCTGGGACCTCCCTCTGCACCTTTACTCAGTGATGCTTTTCACTCGGCACATCCTCTTTCCCTGCCCACAGTCCTTTCCCCCTTGAAGCCTCCTTCCCTAACTCTGGAGAGATCCCTGGCCTGCAGAGCCATCTCATTCTGCATCTGAAACACAGCACTCAAGCCAGCCCCAATCACCCTACCTCATTATGCATCTGGCAAACACTTTGGAGGTTTGAACCAACCTCCAAATCCTAGGAAGGGCAGATGAGTGTCTGCTCTAGCTCTGTGTCCTGAGCTGGGACAGTGGCTAATCCGGCACCCTCCTCTGCAAGACTGCTTACATGCTGTGGGCTGAGCAGAACCTGGGTTTGAATCACAGCATTACGGTATGTTGCCTCTGACTTTCCATTGGTAAAATGAGAATAGAGCTGCTGACCCTGAGGCTCCTCATGAGGCTGCGTTGAGAAAGGGAAGTGAGAGAGTGCAATATGTTTCAAAGGGGATGCAGGAAGGAGAAATGATTTCGAGGAATGAAGAAATGTTCCCTCTGATTGTGCACATGGGTGGTGGTCTTCCAGCCTCTGGAAACCCTCTCCCATGCCCCAGCCTGGCTCAATCTCAAGCCCTCCAACTCACTTCCTGGGCTGTAGTTAGCTCATCATCTCTTTACCTGCATCCCACTGTCTTTCCAAAGCCTGCATCTTATCTCTGTGACTACAACGACTTGCTAGCTAAATGGGGAAAGGAATGGGTTTTGCAAGGAGGAAAAGCAGCCTCGGTGACCAAGGCTTGGCATCTACATAAGCCTCAACTTCTTAGTCTATAAAATGTGGGCAATAAGAATGCTCACCTTGCCCTGGCTGGTGTGGCTCAGTTGGGCAAGGCAAAGGGTTGCCAGTTCCATTCCCCATCAGGGCACATGCCTGTGTTGCTGACTGGTCCCTAGTGGGGGTGTGCGGGAGGCAACAGATCAATGCTTCTCTCTCACATTAATGTTTCTCTCCCTCTTTTTCTCCCTCCTTTGCCCTCTCTCTAAAAATGCATAAATAAAATCTTAAAAAAAAAAAAAAGAATGCTCACCTTCTAAACCTTCTAGGCCAGCACTGTTCAGTGTGTGACAGCATCTAGCCACTTAAATTTATTAATTAAAGTTAAATAAGGTCTTAAAATTCAGATCCATGGTCACACTAGCCACATTTCAGTGACTACATGTGGATGGCATCACTAGAGACCATCCCATCATTGCACATGTGTGGTGGTCGGGCAGTGCTGGTTTAACTAATCTGTATAATCTATAAGGCACTCAAGCCTGAACTGGGCACCCAGTATGTGTTGGTGTAATTCACCTGAAGCTGCAAACTTTCTGAGGTGAGGGGCCATGATTTCATGTAAAGTTCTTCTCTTCCGGAAGGGCTAAGGAGGCCCAGCAAAGAGCTGTGGTT
Organism: Desmodus rotundus; assembly: GCF_022682495.2. NCBI lineage: Eukaryota > Metazoa > Chordata > Mammalia > Chiroptera > Phyllostomidae > Desmodus > Desmodus rotundus. The sequence goes on from NC_071395.1 coordinate 62,831,547, forward strand.
TACAAGGAGTGTTGGACTGGCTGAGTGTCTTCTCTGGGATAGGGTGCTTGGGTTCCTGCCACAAGGTAGGCAACATAAAACTTAGTTCACTCTCCTAGTGGAGAAGGGACACCGAGCAGTGGGAGGGCCAGGGAACCCTGGGAGGGCAGCAGCAAACTGTTGGAGGAGTTTCTAGCATCCAGAACCAGTGTGGGATCCTTCAAAGAGAAAATGGCTGTGTAGGTTTGCAAATGTATTAGTTTCTCTCTCTCTCTTTCTCTTCCCTCTCCCCTTTCCTTTCCTCCCCTGTCTTCTCCTGCTTATATTTTTGCCAGAGAAGGGCAGTCTGGTGTAGATCCCAGCTTGTGAGAACATAAGGCATGCCTTGGTCTATCTGGCTCCTTCATAGGGAGGAGGAATTTGAGGCTCAGGGAAGTGCAGAGACTTGCCTAAGGTCCCTTAGTGAGTGAGGGCAGAGTGAAAGTTCTGGACACAGCTTCCCCCAAACCAGAGTTTGGCATAGTGTTGATGTCACCTGGGCAACATGGATGGTGCTGTCTGCCAAGCCCTGATCCATTCCCCAGACCTGCTGCAAGGAGTCTCTGCAGTGCCCACCCCGGCTGGAGCAGGTTTGGCGGAGGTGAGGTCCTGAGAAGCTCTCCAGAGTCTGCCTTTTCTCTGGTTTTGTATTTGTCTCCTTCGGTGCCAAGCATCACGTTGGGCACATAGTAGGTGCCTTGTAGGTGCTGGTTGAACCTAAGGCAAAAGGCGATTCCTGTTGCTACCTTGAGACTGTGAGGCCTTGTGAAGGGCCAAGGCTGCACCAGGGGTGTCTGGTAACCCCTCCTGTCCGGGCTATGGCGAGGCAGCAGGCCCCACCTTTTCAGCGCCACCACCCCTTTGGTAGCCTAGTAAAGCCTATGCGTCCCTTCTCAGAATGATTTTGAGCGTGTTTCATTACAGTATAACACACGTATATTAAAGTGCACACATCTAAAGTGTACATCAGTGAATTTTCACTTTTGACCCCGGCATCCAGCTCAAAAAACCAAGCGTGGCCAGCGCCCCAAGCAGCCCCTTCATCCCGCCCAGGTGCCTCCTGCCAAGAAGCCTCTATCCCAGCAATGTTTACAAGTGCATATTGCAAGGCGCGAGACCGCGAGTTTTAGCTTAGGATGCGGCGGTCTGTGTGCGTGAGGGAGGGTGGCGAGCAGTTGCGGGACGTGTATAGGTTGGAGGCGGGTATATAGGGATCCTGAGTGAAGTTGCGGAGTGCGTGGTTTTCGGGTATGAATGCGCCAGGTATGTGTGGCATTTGGAATAGGCGGGACGCAAGTGTGGAGGTTAGGAGGTTGTTTAGAGGATTCCGCTGTAGGTCCCAGCTGTGGGAACGTCTACTTGGGGTGGCGGGAAGGTTGGGTGAAGGCTGCGGGGGACGGGGCGTGGGCGGTGCTACTGGACCTGGCGGCAGGCGCGGGTGGGGCGGGGGCTGCACGGGGGGCGGGGCCGGCGGGCGCGCGCACGCAGCCGGCGCGCCCCCTCCCGGCCGCCATGTTGGCTGGTGTGTGGGTGTCAAACGGAGCTAGACGCGGTGGTGGCGGCGCCGGCGGCGGTGGCTCCCAGGGCTCCGGTCGCTCCCGCCTCCCCAGCGCTGCTGGCGGCCTTAGCCGCGCACCCAGGCCGGCCTGAAGGAGCGAAGGTGAGCCGGGTTCGGGGACCCTCCCCCTGCCCCAGGAGCGGACGCCCCCAGAACACAGGCTCCCCGGGAATCAGCCCCCCAAGCATGCATCCCTGCAGCCCAAGGTGGGTCTGCTCCTCTAGCGGGACCCCATCTTTCGACCCAGACCTCGCCCCCCAGGCTCGAGCTTGGCCCCCTCCCAATCTGGATCCCTCTTTCCGCTGCAGGGACCTCCCTCTCGCCCGCGACGCGCGCGCGCGCACACACACACACACACACACGCACACCTTTCCTATCTGAGAGCTTTTCATTTTCTATCCCGGGAGTCTGGCGCTCCCCTGACCCTACCCCAGCTCCGGGGACCCCTTCTGGTCCTCACCCTCTACCTCTCAGCTCGGAACAACCCCGCCCGTTCTCCCTGGAGCACTTTCCGCCCCCTCCCGGCCCGGGCGTCCCTCTTCTCCGGAGCCGAGCCTGCTCTCTCTCTGGCCCGCGTGTAGAGCCCGGACTCCACACCTCCGGGAGTCGGGGGAGGGGTCCTCTGTGTCCAGGATCCCGGCCCGACTCCGCTCTCCTTCGGGCTGGAGCGGGGCTCCCTTCCTCTCCTGAGGGACCAGGCTCCCTCCCCACCCCGCCCCCACAGCACAGCGGGGACGGGGGTGGCACAGCCGGGCTCCAGCTGCCTTTCTTCGGCGTGGGATGGCAGAGACCCCTCCCGGCGGTCCTGCTGGGCCAATGCGGTGGGTGAATGGGTGCGTGGGGGCCCGACTCTTCAGTCAGTCTGCGTGGAAAGAGACCCTTTCTTTCTTTCCCAGCGGGCGGCTCCCCGGGAGCCGAGCGCGTCGGGAGAGGCTGGTCCTTCCTAGAGGAGTCCTTGCCAACAGGTTTTTGTTTGCACCCTGGAGTTGGCCAAGTGGCTTTGCGGAAGGGGCTATTTTCTCTCCAGAAACCCCAACAGGGACCTGTGGAAGGCCATTCCTCAGCCCAGGGGCTCAGCGTGGGGCCCCTTCACAGTTTTGCTGCCATGGGAATGCATGTGGTCTGTGCTTGAAGACAGGATGGGGGCTTAGCCGTCTTCGGGGTTGAGATGGGGAAAACTGAGACCCAGAGATGCAGTGATTTGCTCAAGGTCACACAGCGATTCTGTATCAGTGCCAGAACACAAGCTCCCTCAGCCAGGGCTCTCTCCATGGCATTTTAGGGTCTTTTTTTTTTTTTTTAAGGGAGATATTCAGGATTATCTCCCTCTTTATTTTTTTAGCATTCACACAAGAACATGGTCAGGAAAAAATGAGAATTAAGTTCTTAATTTCCATCTCTAGAATATGCCCTGTAAAGAAGGGCTTGGAATAGAAGGTTAAAATGATTTTAAAGAGTGAATTTTAATATCCATGCCCTTCTCTCTCTCTCCTACCCTCCAGTTATATGTGCATTTTGTAGCTCTGGAGACCAGATGACAGGTGCTGACAAAACCGATGTACTGAACCCTGCACAGCAGGGATTGCATTTGCACTGATAATTAAGTTTTCATCTGTATTTAAACATTCAAAGGGGCTGTAGTTTATTTCTGAATAGTACTTATTCCAGTGTTTGTGTTGGGAACAAGTGATTGTGTTGGAGAAACCACATCTTCTCATCTTTTATTTATCTGTATTTTTATTTGTACATTTTAAAAGTTTATTTGTTTCTTTAGTTTTAATATTGAGCTAGTCATCCTTACCAGTCTCACTGGGCTATTCTTTTGTAAGCATTGAATGAGATACTGGCTGTTAAAGAGTTTGGCAAAGTGCAAATGATTGTAAGGCATGATTCAGGACCACATCCCTCCAGCCCCTGCACCAGGAGCCAGTCTGGACTGTCCTGTGGGATGTACTGATCTCTTCTGGATTTACACAGGCCTTTTGTCTCCCTGAATCCTGAGCTTGGCAGGTAAGGGAGTTCTGTGGAGAACTCTCTCCCAGCAAGGTGTGTTGTGCCAAGCACCTGTGTGAGGTGTGAAGAAATGTAAAACTTCCAAGTCATGGTACCTACCTCGCCAGCATAGTATGCGGTCTTGAAAAATGACCCATCCTTTGTAGACATTCTCCGTAGAAATACACTTGCTTCTTTACGTCTTCCATATTGTAATAAGGTATGAACTTCCTGAGGGTTGAGTCCTGCAAAAGTAGTTGAAAAGGGTTTGGCGCTCTTGCTCTCCTTTGTTTTATGGCTTGGCTTTCCCTGACTTAAAGAGCAGGAGGTGGCAGCATCTGCTGCTGTTGCTGCTCCTCCCTTACTCCCTCTTTTCTTCTCCATTTCATCAGGAGGAGTGGCACCTTTCAGTTCTTTGTGGACTAAAGCGCTAAGAGGTTTTCATAGATGGGATTGTCATAGTTATACTCTTGGGAAGCACATTAAAGTTTTCAAAGCTCTTTGGTATTTGTTCTCATTGTCCCCCAGAACATTCCTGTTGGATTGGTGGGGCATGGGTGACCATGGCAGTTGTCGTTTTATGGCATGAGTATTTGAGCCTTGGAAAAATCAAAGGGCTTGCATTTGGGGAATTTGAGGTTAGAGAGTCTATAAAGAATTATTTAGTCCTACTCCTAGTTTTCTGCTGGGCTGTCAACTCCTATCTTCAGTTTAAACAAACTTTTGCCAAGCCTTTGCCAGCCAGCTCCATCAGCGTTTGGGCCCTGCTGACTCTTCTCTCTGAGCCCTCACCACCCCAAACACTCTTTTGGAGCACTTATCATGTTGTCTGGGTATCTAGGGCTCTTGTGACACTGATATTTTTGAGATCAGTGACTGTCCCGCCTTTCTTTGCTTCTCCAGCACACAGCCCTGTCTCTGACCCATGCATGGTAGGTGCTCCGTGAAGGTCTGGGTTGTGAATAAGTGGTCCTGGGGACAGGGGAACAACTTTTCATTGATCTTACTAAGGGCTCCACTCTTCTGTCTTGTTCTTGCAAAAAACCACTGCTCTTTGTCCAGCCGTCTCCTGTCAACCAGGTGGGTGTTATTCTCAGGCTGCAGATAAGGAAACTGAGACTCAGGGGCTTAGGTCATGTGCTCAAGGTCACTCATCAGTAAGTGATGGAGTTGTGATTTGAACAGGTCTGCTGGATTCCAAAATAGTATACCTGTTACCTTATTTGAAAAACCCAATCCTACAGGAATGAAGAGACTTGCTTAAAACCCTACTGCAAATTGATAATAGACTGATAATAGACTGTGAAATGATGTAATTAAGGTTGGTGAGGGTGATCCCTGGCCAGTGTGGCTCAGTTGGTTGAGCATCAGGCCTGTGAACCAAAAGGGGTTTGATTCCTGGTCGTGTGAATGCCTGGGTTGTGGGTTCCGTCCCCCATCAGGCCATGGGCAAGAGGCAACCGATCAATGCTTCTCACCCTCTCTTTCTCCCTCTTTCCTCTCTCTCTAAAAAATAAATAAACATATAAAAAATGGAAAAGAAATTTGCATCTCATACCCCAAATAAATGTTTATTTAAAAAAAAAAGATGGTGAGGGTGGGAGAAAGCACACTGTTGAAATGACTGTTTACATCCATCTGTTGAGTTTTTGAAAATTGACAAGCTTTCTGATAAGTTAGTCAGTGGAATTTTCTTTCCTCCTAATTAGCTTGTTCAAGGTGTCTGAAAATAGAAAGTTAGAAACCAAAAGCATGAGATTAACGTGCACGCGGTTTTGAGTGCAGTCAGTGGCATCCATGTACGGGCTTGTTTGACCATACCTATTTTTCAGTCAAGCAGTTAAATTTTTGATATCTTGAAATGAAAAGCTGTTATAGCAGCCTTTTTTTTCACATAAAGGCTGAAACTTGTATTTTGTATTGTATTTTGTCCTTACATTGACCTATAACATAGGATTACCGCCCAATTTGTGAATGGAAAACCTGAGGTTCAGAGGAGAGGTTAGGTAACTTCCTCCCCATCATTAATATTTATTGAGCATTTATGGTGTACTAGGCACAACAGAACATATAAAAAACCATTGTCCCTCCTCTGGAGAAGGTTACATTCTAAAAGAAAAAAATACACCTCTTTTCGAGCGGTATTTGTGTTTGGTGCTTTTTCATGGTACTGAGAAAGTAGTCTGTAGGGTGAGCTTTGCATACAACTTAGCCCCATTACTTAAAGAAGAGAGGCAGAGGAAGAATTTAAAGACATACCACTCAGGATAGGTAGCGTTTACTGGGAGATAACACAGTCTCCTTAGCTGAGGAGAGGTTTGCGGGAGGAAATAGGATGAAGGAGGTAGTTTGAGGGATGCAAGCAAAGGAAGTAGGGTACCCTCACACACTGAGTGGAGCCGGACGATTATGTGGTGGGTTTTTTTCCAAGTGCATGGCCACCAAGTAGGAGTGGTTGATGACAAGGCAGCAGGCTAAAAAGGGAATCTTGTGCACCTGACAAATAGAATAAAGGCTCAAAGCTGAAGACAGGCTACAAGAGTATCAATAAATTCTTAAAAACAAAAATTATTTGGAAGCACAAAACTTAAGTTAATGCTACTCCATCCATGTCATGATGGGCCAAGAACACTGTGGCTTCTGAAGTTAGCAAATGCCATATTCTAAATTTTAAATGGAGCACCTTACTTTTTTTTCTGATCAGTCCCCCTACCTCTGAAAAGCAAAAAACCAAAGCAACCCAACACCTTTCTTTGGGGGAGGGTGGAGGAGTATGGGACCCGTGGTTGTAAGCAATAGTAGTTAATTAGTAGTTATTTTGTTATGATAAACTTTGTATTTAAACGTGGTAAAAGCCCATTAGCTGCCAAGGGGAATAAGGAATAAATTTCCAAAAATGTACAACTTCCTTTAGAGAAGTTTCAGAACCAAAAGACTAATTTACAAGAAAAGCTGTAGAGAAGTTGAAAAGTTCTTTCATAAAACTTTTATTCTACTTACGTGAACTTACACATGTATTCTTAACCATTATGCTTAGATTGCTCATGAAAATTTCATGAGACATTAAACAAAGCTAGCCATCTCAGTTATTTTCCTGTTAACTGTTTTAAAAAAAGATTTTATTTATTTATTTTTAGAGAGGGAGAAAGAAAGAGAAACATTGATGTGAGAGAGAAACATCGATTGGCTGCCTCTCGTACACGCCCGACCAGGGACCAAACCTGCAACCCAGGCATGTGCCCTGACCAGGAATCAAACCAGCGATCTTTCGCCTTGTGGAATGACACCCAACGCATTGAGCCACACCAGTCAGGGCTCCCTGTTAACTATTTTTATAGCATATGCATGTTAGGCAAGTATCAAAAAAAATCATAAAAGCAACACCAAAAAAACCCTAAAAAAAGTTAAATACATGGGTCTTTCTGTTTTATTGCTGTGCTTGATACACTTGGTAATGAGGTCAAGCAACTCATTTTACTGCATGTTCTACATTTGTTCTTAGGTTGCCTAAAACATTTATATACAAATAAAATGAGTGTAGCACAAATAACAAAAGCAGACAGCAGGCAACTTACAAATGATGGTGTGTGAACTGTTTTTGCCCTTGCCGACAGCACAGCGGTCACAATGGAAGGAGCGCTTGTGTGGCTGTAGTTGGAGGTGTGCACATGGAGGCCGAGTGCCCTCCGCCTCCCCACACACATGGACCAGTGTGTGCTGCCACTTCACCAGGGGCCGTCTATTTCTGCTGCGGCCTTCTGAGCGCTCCAGGAGCCCAGGTTACTTCTGAGGGACTGGCGCAGCCAGGAGTCTGTGACTCCCAAATCCAGGTGCCTCCTGTTCCTCCAGCTCCTGTAGAAGGCCCCCGAGTGTGATGGGTACTCGTTTAAATTATAAGATAAGCTTGTGATCTGAAAATCACCACCAGTTCTATTTAGAAGGCTGGGAACTGTGAATTAGGAGATTTCTTCTAATCTTCTGGTCTATGAAAACACTACATGTCAAGAATTTAATGGACAGCCTGAACAGATGGATGGTAGATTTAGGGTTTGATTAGAAAACGAAAGAAAGAAAAAAAGACTTGCCTCCTTTGAACCAGACCCACTGCATTGTTAAAAGGCTCTCTGCCTGTGCCCGCTAGGTGTCTTCTGGTGACTCATTCTCAGCATACCCAGGTGCTGGACCCCGCACTGTACCTGGGCACAGAGAGCCTCCCAGCTGGTCCTGGTCCAGGCAGTGTCAGGCTGCACTGTCAAGCCCTCTGGACACAGAGTGGGTCATTTAATTCTCCTCCTGTTTGAAGCAGTGCTAGGAGTTGGGTGCACACGGGGCTGCGAATGAAGAGACTACCCATTTTCTCTTCAGGGCAACCCCACTGATAAATGGAGCAGGGAGAAGCAGGCTTATCCTGAGGGATGGCTGACCACCTAGGGATGATGCATGATGTGGATTTAACAGCATCTATAATTAATCAGTTCTAAGTACAGGATTCATCCTTCCTGTCACTCCCATCCCCACTTAAGGTAATGTCCTCATTGCATTGTGGGGGCTCCACAGCTGAGAGCACCAAATGGTGCAGGCATGTTGGCTACAAAGGCCATGTGACAAATAGCTTTGGAATCTGATTGGGTACAAATTGGCTTCCTGGCTGTGGGGCGTTGGGCATTTTAGCCACTGAGCTTCAGTTACCTTATCTCTAAAGTGGGGCTAATAATAACACCTTGGCAGCCAGGTAATGGTGTTTCTCAGACTCCAGCGCACATCGGAATCACCCAGGGAGCCTTGTTAGACACGTTGCCAGGCTCCAGGCCCAGGGTTTCTGATTCAGTAGGTCTGGGGTGACGCCTGAGAGTGTGCATTTTCAACCAGTTTCCCGGTGTTGCCGATGCTGCTGATCTGGGGGCCAATTTGGGAACCCTGGCCTAGAGGACTGAATGAGAAGGTGTGTAAGGGGTCAGCCCCAGCTGACTGTGCAGGGGACACTTGAAAGCAGTTCTTTTCTGCTCTGACATACCTCTGAGTATTGCTCAGAAGCTGGTGGCATGGTGCTCAGGAATTTGGTCTCTCAAAGAGCTGTCTTCACTTAATTCTTCTGTGGTGGTGATTTGGATTGTGGTCACGGGCACTGTGACTCTGTGGGTCAGTCGGGATGTTTTCCTTAATGAAGGAATGTAAGGCGTCAGTGCCCTCGAAGGGTCAATGAATTTTGGGCTGTGCGAAAAGCCAGTTCATTCCCACACATCAAGCAAGATGTTCACTGTCAAGGCTTTTAGATAAGCAGCCGGGAAAGGGCAGGGTGTGGTGCTGGGCACTGAGCAGACTTCCACTGGGGGCCGTAGGGGCTGGCCACTGGTGCTACTGCATGTCACTCCTCCCCCCACCCCAGTTCTGAGTGATTTAATATTCTTTGGTGTTTAGAGTTTGGAGAAATTTTTTTTCCCTCCAGTAGTGATTGCCCATGAAAACCAAACATTTGAGGGGTGTGGGAGGGTGAGCCCTCTGTGGTCTTAGAATGTCTCTTGTGTGTTGGGCCCTCTGCGACTTTGTTTATGTACAGCATTTAGTTTAATTTTTACCATGACCTGAAAAGCCTGAAACCATGTCTCTTTTTGCATGTGCAAAAACCGAGGCCCAGAGGGGTCAGCAACTTGCCTGGGTTGCACAGTCAGTAAGGGCCCCAGCTGGTGTATGCTGCCACCTGTGTGAGATCCAGAACCACATTGTTTCCATTGCCCCACTCTCTAGCCATTCCCGGTGCTTCCATTGCCTCCCTGCACCCTCGCAGCAACTGTGGGAAGGAAGCATTTCACAGGTGGGCAGGCTGAGGCGCAGAGGGGTCTAGCCTGCTCACCTGTATCCACCCAGAATTCATTCCCATACTTGTCTGATTTTGGAGCCTCATGAAGCTGTTTCTGTGACAACACCTCACCTTTCCATCCAGGGACACAGAATTCTGAGACCTCAACCTGCCTGGATCAGCGAGCAGGGACCTGGGGGACCCCAGTCAGTTAGGTTGGGAGGAAGTCTTTGTGGGCTTCTACAGTTTTCGGTGTTTGTAAAGCTGTGTGAAAATAATTGCCCAAATTGCTCTTCAAGGAAAGGGACCATTTCCTTTTACTCTGTAATCCTGAAGTGGTGCACATTGGTTCTTTAAACATGACACGTGGAAATTAAGTACTAAAAATCCTCTGGTAATGCTATTGTTAAAATGTGGTCAAATTCATACAGAAGCACTCGATAGCCTTAAACAGTTGCATGTGAATAAAAATATAAAGCATCCCCTTCCTCAGCAGGCAGTGAGCCCATGACTCTCGTCACTGGGTCCTTTCTGGTCTCACAGTGCCTGCGGAGGCTGGGGTGTGAGCGCTCTCCCAGGGTTTGGAAATCGCCCACAGTTCCCAAGCCAAGGAATGGTGCACAGTGATGTGTCAGTACCTGCCCTGCACTCCTTGGAGGCCCTGGAGGTTTGGACTTAAATGTGTTGTTTCATAAACTCTTTAAGACTCTGAGATGAATAAATCATGAGAGCTAAAGTTACCATTCAAAGTCTGCACCCTCCTCCCCGCACCCCCACCCCGCCAGAGTCACAGCAATAAAGGAATACTGACTGGCCAGAAAGGCATACTTCCGTTTGAGAGCAAGTCCTCCCCGAGTCCCGTTCAATACCAGAGTTGTCCTGGGTATAAGAACTAATACTTTGGGTCCAAAAATTGGGGAAAGAGGATCAGAGAAATATTCTATGCTACTTTGTGGAAAGCAGTCCGGTTGATACAGAATCATGAGCAAAGACAGTCTCGTGACAGTCGGGCAGAAGGTTCGGGTCAGCGCCTGGGAATGGGCAACTCACGATGGGTGTAAGTGAAATGCTGTGTTCCGTGCCACCAAGAAGCTAGCCTAATTGAGAAGACAAAGGTGACACGGAGAGGATAGGGTTTGAGCTGGACTTCAAAGGACAGGGAATCATTTCAGGAGCAGAAGGCAGATTGGAAGGCATTTCAGACAGAACAGCAGGAGGCCAAGCTTGGGGTGGGCCTGGGTGGCACCAGCAGGCAGGTGGGGCGTGTGCCGGGCACAGGCTGCCTGCTGGGGGTCTGTTATGATCTGAGGGACCACACAGTGGCAGAGGCCTTGGGAGTTGGTGTGGGGCGGTGCGGGCGAAGCTGAGCGTTCGGGGAGGGGCCCTTTGGCAGGGGCCTTGCAAAGTGGCAGCATTTCTGTGGGCAGGGGCCTGGCCAGGCTGCAGTTCTGGAGCCCCACAGGGGTTTGTGTCAGAGAGAGGGGCAGCCAGCGCGTGGTTCTGTCTGTGGGGAGCTCAGGGCCTCAGAGCTAGCTCGGGGGTGTGGGTGTGAGCCCTGTGAGCCCGCAGTTCTCACCCTTGTGTACACCTGCAGATCACGTGGCCCAAGAGCTTGTTAAAATGCTTGTTATGGCCCCGTTCCAGACCGTGGACATGGGAGCCAATAGCAGTTCCCAGAGTTCTCCCAATGATTCTGATGACTCCTGTGGGCTGAAAAGCTGAACGGTGGGCTCGGGGGAGCCTCTGGGAATGTCATGGGTTAGAAGCTGGGAGAAATTGGAGCAGAGAGAGCAAGAAGCCTTTGTGGTGATGATGTCCAGGTGCTGGGGCCCTGCGAACTGCAGAGTGACTGGACGGCTGGGGAAGAGGGCGGCGGCAGGAGAGGTGAAAGCCGATGAGGGCCTGGGCTGAAGTCTGCCTTAGCCAGGGGTGCACACAAGTCTGCCTTAGCCAGAGTGAGGACGAGAGAGAAGACTGTGACCCCCTGTTTGGGAGTTCCTCCTGCGCAGAGCACAGCACGTTCCCATCCATGCGTGCAAGCCTGCAGGCGCGTTCCTTCGTACAGGCCTCATTGTAATGACTGCAGCAAACACTACTTGTAAAATTTAAAACTGCATTTCTTTAAGGTAATTGTTTTAAGGTAGTTGTAATTTAGAGTTCCTAATTTAGGTAGATTCACTTTATTAAAGATTAAAAGTGAGGTTTTACCTGGTACATTTCATAATCACAACGCAATAACTTAGAGCAGTACAGAAAGATTAGTTTATAGGCCAATTCACTCAGTATTTAATGTCTACTGAGGACACAGTATCACGTGCTGTAGTCTGGGAACACACAGGTGATAAGTTCTTGCCCCCAAGCAGCTGTGGTCTGCAGAGAGTGGCTCCTGATGTGGGGACAAGTCCTGTCCGTCCCTGGAGAGGGAGGACTAGAAGGTTCTGTCTGGCTCTGAGAGTGAACCTGGGTGTCAGAGAAGGCTTCAGAGTTAAGGACGAGTAAGTCGAGTCTGGAAGGAAGAGTGGGAATTCTGGGGAACAGCGTCTTCCTCTTCGGAGGACTGCCAGCCGAGGGAACAGAGCTGTGACTGGGCCTCAGGGTGAAGCATCAAGCTTGGGCCGAGCAAGGAGGAGGGGCTGGACCAGGGGCAGAGCCGCAGGCTGACTAGGCAGGACAGGTGCAGAGCTTAGTGAGATTCAGGTTGGGCTGTGGTTTTCACAATCTTTCAGTGGCCAGTGGGCAGGGCCTTGCGTCCTCCGCTCCACCTCTAATCTGAGTAGCTCTGCTCTGATCTGAACATAGGGAACTAAAAAGAGCTTATTTGGAAAGTGTCTCTCTGTTGTTTAAAAAAGAAAATCAAAGCGATCTCATTGCAGTGGGTGCTGAGGAGCCACTCTGGGTGGGAGAGTGCCCAGTAGGTTAGCTGGGAGGGAGGCACTGGCCCGCCCCCAGGGATCTGAAAAAGCTCTCACTTCTGGTTGTTTGTAGGAGAAGGCGGAGTAGAAAAGGATTCTGTTCCATCCTGTACTCCAGGCTGGTCTCAGTTCCCAGGGTGATGTCTAGGCAGTGTGCTCATGCTGTAGCTAACAGGTCCCTTGGGAATAGAACTCCTTAAAGCCAAGCATTTTTGTTTCCTAGAAATCCCTGAAGAATTTTATGACCAGTTTGTAAAGGTACAGGACCTAGTAGTTAACCTGGAATGCATGCCGGAGGGTGTGTAACAGGCTCAGTGCTGGGTCCCCAGGGGGGTCCCAGCCCTCAGATCTCCTCAGTGTGGACTGGGCAAAAGTTGTCCATGCCTGATTCGACCCACAGGTGCATTTTGTTTGGGCTGTATAGTGCCTCTTTTTAAAAATTAAAATTGGTTGCTGCATTAGGTTCCTGTGGCTGCTGTACCCGATCACAACAAACACATGGCTTACAACAGTGCAGGTTAGAAGTTCAACACTGGTTTCAGGGGCTAAAGTCGTGTTGTAGTCGGGCTGCATTTCTTTTGGAGGCTCCGGGGGAGGATCTCTTTCCTTGCCTCTCCAGCTTCCTTGATTTGCGGCCCCTTCCATCTTCAAAGCCAGCTCATCCTATCCTTCTCCCACTGCATCCCTCTGACACCGACTCCCACTTCTAAGGACCCTTGTGATTGCCTTGAGCCCACTGGACAATATTATTTTATCCAGTGAACCCACTGGACAATCCAGGATCCCCTCCCTATGTTAAGGTCAGCTGATTAGAGACCTTAATTTCATCTGCTACATTAATTCTCCTTTGCCACGTAACTAGGATGGTGTGGACATCTTTGGGAGGCCATTATCCTGTCTTCCACATTGCCAACATGAAAATTAAAAGATCGCACAGAAGCACAGCTACATTGACAAATCAGAACACTTGGCAGCTGGGGGCCTGCACTGTTTCCTGGCAACACTGGGTCAGTGGCACTGTCTCTGGATGGGCTTGCATCTACCAGTCCTTCAGAGCCCCCACCCCTCCCATGGTGCCCACTCGTTTTCCTTCATTGCCTGAGCCCTGCTCTGGGGACTCAGGTCCTTACACACACCAGTCATGGCAGCGTCCAGCATTCAGCATGCTGGAGCTTGCTTACCACCCTGTTTGGTGCCCTTTTCCTTTCCCCGAGGCCCCTCTCTGCCCCCAGACCCTTGTCCCGAATCCTCCTCTGCAGAACACATACCCATCCCTCCTCTCCATGCTTCCATCTCCATGTCCCCTTCTCCCTGACCCAGGGCTCTACATTCTAGAGCATCTCTGATACTATTTTAGGTAGTGTTTGAACCATAACTGCTTATTTCCTGTCTCCTCCTTTTCTGGTACCCCACACTAATATTGGGGTGGCCAAAAAATCGATTTAGTTTTTTCCGTAAAGTAAAAGACACATTTTTCATGTTTATCCATAACTTTATTGATTTGGATCGAGTATGTCGGCTGTCTCCCGCTACTGGCTTCTAGTGTGCGGAGGCCAAGGGTGCTGCCAGATATCTTCCAAGCATAAGACGGTCCACAGCAAAGGATTGTTTGGCCAAGGTGTCAATAGTACCAAGAAACTTCTCAAACCACTTTTGACATGTTTGATCAGTCATAGCACCTTCTTCCTATACTGCATCTTTTTTTTGTGTTTCAGTTGTGTTTTTACTTTTCTTGAAACAATAAAGCATAATGCACTAAAAATATTATGTATCTTCTTTCACCTTCAATATTAAAATGGCTGTACAAAAATTCACCAATGTTGTTAAGTTTTTTAAAGTGCACGCTGATGTGACAGCTGTCACAATACAGTCTAACAAAGTTGTTTCGAGTGAAGTTAAAGACAACTACGCCCTACTAGAGCCATTGTACTGAAAAACTAAATGAACTTTCTGGCTGACCCAATCCTTCCTGTTATCTTCCATGTCTTGCATTTGTAAAAAGCAAGTCTTAATAATGTGCCCTTGGAGCAGTATCCATCAAGAATCAGAATCACACAGTAAGGTTTTAGGCAAAAGTATACTCTGTGCCACATAGTTTCCTAGATAATAGGGAATGAGATAGAGACACCTGCCTCCCCGCCCAATCTAATACTACCAGAGAGGAGGAGAAGCAAGAGGCAATTGTGATATTAACCTCCTACCACATCTAGGGGGAGGGGCTGGCAGCATACAGCTTCCTCCAACCCTGACCTGAAGGGGAGCTGTGTCTGCAGTGGTCAGGGATTCTGGGGGGTCTGCTAAAGGCATGTTAGTGAGAGGTTCCCTCATTTCCAAACCTGGCCTCTACCCAAGTTGATAGCCGAATTTGGGGCAGGCAGTTCAAAGGCCTGGGCAGCAGATTGGTTTGCTGTGTGAAGGACGAGGCTAGACACCACCGTGTGCCACTGTCTGGGGGTCTGAGCTGGGGCCTGGTGACCTGAGGGCTCCTGGGCGTGGCCTCCTGCGGAGGGGCCTGCCCGGATGGCTCTGCTCTGGGAGTCTCGGCAAAGGGCCCCAGGCCGAGTCCCTGGAGCTGGACCGTCTAAGTTCTTTACCCAGCTGTCAAAGGTCTTTGGAAGCCTGCTTGAAACGAGGCAAAGCTTCTCAGTAGGGAGGATTTCCAATATATAAAAATAGAGTGGTCTGGTGCACCCCCTCCCTCAGCTTTTAACAGCTTCAGTCTGGGTCCTCCCTACCCTACACTGGATTATTTCAGCACGAATCCCAGGCCTCTTTCAGGTGACAAATGCTTCAAATATGTATCTCTGACAGATATGGATTCTTTGGAAACTTTATTTTTTAAGTCAACACTGACTAGCAGAAGTTCTTACTCTTTACCATATTTTTTCGGACCATAAGACGCACCTAGGTTTTAAACGAGGAAAATAGGAAAAAAAATTTTTGAAGTAAATAATGTAAAATATTTAATAACATAAATAACATATTTCATCAATGTAAATGTAGGCTACATTTGGACTATAAGATGCACCCCCATTTCCCTCCGAAATTTGGGAGGGGTGCATCTTATAGTCCGAAAAATACAGTAATACGTTCAGGGGTTGAAGCTCTTTTTTTCCAGTTGTGGAATAATCATCTTCTTACAAAATCTTGACTTAGGTTGAATTTTATTAGCATTTATATTAGCGCAGAACAATGGAAGCTTTGCTATTTTAATTTTTTCACTGTGAAGTATACATAAAATTCACCACGGTAACCATTTTAAAGTGCAAAAGTCAGTTCCAGCACTGTACGCCATCAGCGCTGCCTTGTTCCTGGGGCTTTTTACCCCCCACGAGGAAACCTGCACCCTCCTGGCCATCACTCCGCATACCCCTCTTCCCCCTGACCCCTGGGGACCGTGCACCTGTGTCCTGCCCTTGTGGATCGGCCTGTGCTGGACATTTCACACAACGGAGTCATCCCATGTGTGGGCATAGTGTTTTTCGGGGCCACCCATGCAGTGCCTGGGTCACTGCTTCTTTCTTTTACGGCCCAGTAGTAGGCCATGGTGTGGATAGACACGTTTGTTAGTCCATTCATCGGGGACAGACGCCTGGGCTGTTTCCACTTTTGGCAGTTGTGACTAGTTGCTACTTTAACTCATCAGTGCTGACTTTGAAATGCTGTGATTTGTGTGGATCGTAAAGAAAATGTCATGTATGTGGGAGCAGGAGGGTGATTTACTCTTGATTTCATTGATTTCAACACACACATTAAAAAGAACTTATTACTGAGGTGTGATGTACATAACAGAAAAGCACCCAGGACATATAAGCGGCTCAGAGGTCTCTTCTGATTGTCTTTGGTTTTGGTGGCCATGAGGTCTGTTTCCGAGGCTGCCTTCGGGGGGCACACCCTGTTGTTCTTAGGCCTGAGAGACTGCAGCTGTGGGCCTGAGGGGGGTCAGTGGGCTCTGAGCACCAGCATCGAGGGGAATGCTTGGCAGTCTCTGGGACTTGGCCGAGTCCTGAGTTATGGGGACAGATTCGGGGTTTTGGTGTTTTCATGACAGTTGTGACTGAAGAGCTTGATTCCTGGACACTGAGTCAGTGCCATTGTTTACATAGTGAAACAGAGCCTGTGCCTTGTGTTTTCATGATGGCTTCCTGGAGTTCAGAACAGCAGGCTGGGCGCATTGCTGTCGCTGTGGGTAATGAAGTGGGTTTGGGAACATGTTTTATATGCAGGCAATGATTTTCCTGGCGGGTTTATTTCCAGCGAGGACTTTGCAGACAGCCCTGAGTAGCCTGGTGCTGACTTGAGAGTGCCCATCTTAAGGGCTGCTGGGAGGTGAGAAGTGGCCCACTGCTGCTTCTTAGGTGGTGAGGTTGCGGCGCCTGGAGCACAGTCTGCACCGCATGATGCTGTGCGTCTGTCTCTGTTAGAGGACATGAGGGAGGCGGCTGTGTCAGGTCCCAGGTCGAGGAGAAGATTCTCCTGTGACTCTGGTTTGTTGCCATCTCATAGACCAGCGATTTTCAACCGGTGTGCTGTGGCAAGAATTTGTAAAACATGCAGTACCTGACTATGTAGTCGGGGGCACTGACCTCTTCCTTTGTTTGTCAAATACAAAAATAAATAACAGCAGCCAACACAACTCAATGTGTGAGTTGTGAATGACTCAAAATTGTGCTAATTTTTTTTTTTTTTTTGTCAGAGCGGCAAAAGATATATTTTTTGGTGTGCCACAGAATTTTAGTAATTAGTTTATCTGTGCCAGGAAATGTAGAAGGTTGAAAATCTCTGTTTTAGACAGTGAATCCTCTTTGCATGGGCCACCAGGAAGCTCAGCTCGGAGCCAGTAGTTTGCCTTCACTCTAGTGTAGCCTGCACTTTGGATTGTAACCTTGTTTTCTGGCTTTGCTCCCCCACTCCTATTTCCCTACTGCCTATGTTTTTTTTTATTACACAGCAATCAAGTGGATTTCTATAAGCGAGTGATTCTCAACTTGTCTGCTTTACTTTAATCAGAATCACCTGGGGAGATTCTTTTTTAAACGTACCAGTGCTCAGTTGCCACCACCTTATGTTTCAATTGTTCTGAGATGGGGCGTGTTTCCAAACTCCCCAGAGGTTCAGGCATGTGTCTCTGGTTGAGAACTGCTACGTTAGGCCATTTCACATCTTTTTAGCAACAAGACAGTGATAAATAGATTTTTTTTAAAAAAGGGAGCCTGGTATAGAGAGGCTAAATAAAGAGGATTCTGTAGCGTCAGTGGTTTTCTTGAAGGTGGAAGCAGTGGGAAGGCTCAGAGTGGCTCCTCGTCTTGGCCAGGGCCACAGGGGCCTGAACTCCAGGGCTGGGGTGGGAAGGAGCCACTGGAGGCTGTGCTCAGAAGGTCTTGGGCCTGCCTGATGGGAATGCAGCTTTGCAGTAAGGTTTTCTGGGCTTTTTAGGACCCAAGTCCCATATTTGGGATCTAATTTATGGTTAACACTATTTGCTATGGAATGTAATTTATAGAGAAGACCCAGTGTATAACAGAAGTTTTTAAAAATATTTTATTTATTTATTTTCAGAGAGAGGGGAACGGAGGAAGAAAGAGAGGGAGAGAAACATTGATGTGTGAGAGAAACATTACAATTAATGTTTCTCACATGTGCCCCAACTTAGGACCTGGCCCGCAACCCAGGCATGTGCCCTGACCAGGGATCAAACCTGCAGCTGTTTGGTTCACAGGCTGGAGCTCAATCCATTCAGCCACACCAGTCAACGCTGAAAATTTAAAACATGGTCTTTGCAACTAACCTTATACCTCCTGCACTTAAAAAAGCACTATCCCTGCCCTGGCCGACACGACTTGGTTGGAGCATTGTCCTGTAAACTGGAAGGTCATGGGTTTGATTCCCAGTTAGGGCACGTGCCCATGTTGCGGGTTTGGTCCCTGGTTGGGGCGTGTATGAGAGGGAACTGATCGATGTTTCTCTCTCACATCAGTGTTTCTCTCCTTCTCTCTCTCAAATCAATAAGGATGTCCTCGGATGAGGATTAAACAAGTAAAAATTTAAAAAGCACAGTCTCAGCTCTAAAGAGAAAACAGGAAATTATGAAAGAAAACACTTTTTCTTGATTTAAAAGCATATATTTTATTGGCAGAGGAAAATGGCAAGTGCAACTGTTGGTCAGATTTTAACATTTGAAGAAGGAGTAACAAAGGTTTCTTTAAGGAAACAAAACCAGACCCATTATTCCCCACCACACCCACCCCAAAAGAAAAACAGACTGTTTTCATTTAGTTCTTTTGCCACTGAACAGAAACCTTAACTTTTTTTCCTTCACAGTCTGATTATCAATAGTTTTCAAAGACTATGTTAAGGCAGCTCTACCAAAACAGATTGTGTGCAACGTAGTCTTTCCAGGCTGATTTTCTTTTTTTTTTTGCTGTCTTGTGGAGAATGTTTAGGGTGCCTGTTTTAATGGCCATCAAAGAAAATTTAGGAAGTTCTTTCTCGCAGTTGTCTGTTCAGTACCCAGGGGTCCTCGCGGCCTGTGTGACCATCCTGGGATGGCTCAGAGCTTTCCCTTAAATGGCTGTGCTGGGAAGAGGCCAGCCGCCTCCTGTGATTTGTCCCCTACTCTCTTGCTCTATGTGGTGGGGGCCTGCAGCTTCCAGAGGCTCCAGGAGGCCAGGAGGGAGCTCTGCTGCGGGGAGGTCTGGCCAGGTTGATAGGGTCTATTCACTCACCAGCCAGAGGCTACAGTGCTGGTGCCCAGGCAGCAGCGTGGAGGTGAAATGGTCTGGTGGGGAGGATGGTTTCAGGACTGGACGATGGAAGCACTGCACATACTTCAGAGACTTTCAGAGGGGGGTACCCTAGCTCCTTGGGCAGAGCCATTTAATGCGCTCTGGACTGCAGTTTCCCCACCTATGACAAAGAGTCGGAGAGAACGAATAAGTGATATCCAAGCCCTTCCCTGTACCCAAATGCTTTGGTTTTGTGTCTTCAAAACCTTTCATTCTTAGGTAAGCAGCATTCAAGCTGGCAGGTGTTCTGTGTTTTCCGAATGTATGTTTTTTCCATCTGGTGAAGTTAGGTTGGGTTGGGTTGGCTTGCTGAGAAGTTGGTAAAGGGGGTTTATCGACTCTCCTTTCAGGAGTCTTAAGGAAAAAGGGGCCAGTGCCTCAGGAAATGTGTTTGCCTGAGGCTCACTAGCTCACTCTGATTCAACCCAGAGAGCTGGTCCAGGTAGTAAGTCAACCTGGTCATTTCAGAGTGACTCATGTCAACCTGTGGTTGTTGAGCCAATTCTACGCCAATGGGAATCCCCAATTTGGGATGCAGTGGAGAAGGAAACTTGATTCAGTGCAAACAGCTCAAGTGTGACCCAGCAGGGCTGCAAAAACAGCAGGGCTCTGAGGTAGCCCTGGGGCCAGGCCCCTTTCTGGCCAGACAGCTCTGCTTTACTCTGCTCTGCTCTGCTCCGCTCTGGCGAGATAGCTTCATTGTTTCAGCTTAGCCGAGGAACAGTCTTCAGTCATAGTGGAAAGGGAAAGCATGCTTTCAGAACCAGAGGAAAGCTGGCTTCTATAGGCAGGAGTCCCACCGTGGTACCTCATCATGCAAATGAGGACTCCAAGTCTCTGCAGTTTCACTGGTCCAAAAGACACTTTCCTGATTGGTTAGAATGGGAGCTGCCTTGATTGGTTGGTGAAGATGGTGATAGGGATATAGCTGTGCAGCTCCAGTTGGACAGGGAAAGTCTCCGTCCTATTGGTTGAAATAGGATTCCAGGAACTCCTTTATAAGGACTGTTCAGATGTCAGGGACACCATGCAGGCAGGCAGGCAGTGCAGGCTTCTCCTTGAAGTGCAGTTTGCTTGAGAGGCCCTGTGTAGAAATGGCTGCTACACTGGATTTTAAAATTTGAGCCCAGTTAGCAACCAGGTGCCCTTCTTAGTAGGTGTCTTCTTTCTCAGGGTTCTCACCCATGACATGTTAATGTCTAGAAATTTCCTTCTGGGGCCTTGGCACTGGTGCTGCATATGCACGGTCAGAGGGGTTGTTTGTGCCTCCCTGTGAGTGGATCTCCCAGGCTGGGAAAAGGCCCCTGACCTCCTGCCCATTGGTGTTAGGCCCCCCTGACTGGTCACAGAGTCAACTCTGGTAAAAAGATGTCTGCCTTCCCAAAGACCACACACTCTGGGGGACAATGGTGCTGCTGTGCACAGTGTTTAGTGTGAGGCCTAGACTTGTCGAATGAGGTTTGCCCTTGTGTGCCACAGTTCACTACCAACTGGTAGATATTTAAGAAATCCTCTCAAAAGAAATTTAAAGGCCAGCCTTGGCTGGTGTAGCTCAGTTGGGGATTAAACCCACAGCCTTTCATCCAGTTACTGAAAGGTTGAGGGTTCAGTTCCTGGTCAGGGCACATACCTAGGTTGTGGGTTTAATCCCCCGTCCAGGTTGCACACAGGAGGCAACTGATCTGTGTTTCTCTCTCACATCGATGTTTCTCTCTCTCCTTTTCTCTCTCTCTAAAAGCAATGAAAAAAAAATGTCCTCTGGTGAGGATTTTCTTTTTCGTTTGGAAGAAAATGGTACTTTAAAACTTAAAAAGGGAAACAAATGTCTTCATTAAAAGAAAAAAAACCTCATTCTTTAACACATCAGCTTCTGAATTAAGGTCTTGGAAATAAGAGGTTTTTTTTTTTTTTTTAAAGAAAAAACCAAACTGCCTGTGAATCTTACGGAAATAGAATTTGGAATTGGTCAACCCAGTCCTCTCCTTTTAGTAGGGGAGGTGGAAATAGTTTTGCTGTCGTTTTTGTTAAATATGAATACAGTGCCTTGTTGTGTTGGCTTCTTCTGAGCACTGAGTTACTGCGGAGGGAAATCTCCAGACATGAATATCACCTCTTTGAGGACTGAAGCCTTTCCTTTTCACCTGCAGCTTTTGCTGTTCCTCTTTACACTTTCACACTTGCCCTGTGCCCCGGTTTCACAGAGGCCAGGCTGGCTGGGCCAGCAGCTGGTTGGGAGAGCTGGCTTCCGGGTGAAAGGCCGAGGGTGCCTGGAGTGAGGCAGATGGCATTGCTCTCAGGGGCCTGCCGGGAGACCGCGACTGCTCTCGCCCCTGCATGCCTGGAGCAAGAGTTCAAGTCCTCTGTGACTGGCATCCAGGGCCCATTCCTGTTCGGTCTGTTTTCTTCTCTTCTGACTTCACCCCTCACTGCTTTCTCTCTTCACTGGCCAAGCTGGGTGCTAGAACACGTTTTGCCTACTGATCACCCGCCTTGGCTGCCCCTTTGCATGCACCTGGCCTGTATGGACCCTTTAGGCTTCCATCATAGGTTTTTTCTGCTCTCCGTGGGCTGTGTCACATGAGCTCTTTGCTGCTGGGGTTATGTCTGATTGACAGGTATCCCCCAGGGCTGTGCCCCTGCCCCTGATGATAGATTGGAGAGACAGCTGCTCAGGGCTGCACTGGTTGGTGGGGGGGCGGGTAGGGGAGTTGTGCGCAAATCTGTGGGCAGTGTGGGGAAGAGAAGTGCCAGGAGCAAGACCGCTCTCACCGGCTGGATAGCAGGTTGTCTGGGTATGTGGACAGCTGGGGAACCACATTCACAGCCTTCCAGGTGTGAAGTCTGAGAGGCCTGGAAGGGACAGACACAGGACAGTCCAGTGGTTTCTGGCTTCTACATGTGGTGCAGGGCTCTGACACAGATTGGCAGGAGGAAGGAAAGGAGGAGCTGGGCTGACCGCCGCACCGTACTGCTCACAGCTCTCGCTGCTCACGTGTCGGAGACCTGTTTGCCAGAGGCTTTTATGTGGCTTTAGTGTTTTTGTAAATGAGCATGAGCCTTTGTTTTTAAGTAATGCTCTTTGACTATACAGTTCATTCACATAGTTCTAAAATGAAAAGATATTGAAGTATACTTTGAGAAGTCTTACCCATCACCTCTGATCTCATCTGTCCCATCCCCCTTCTCCCTAAGAGTTAACACTCTTCAGTAGTCTGAATAGCTTTCCAGTGTTTCTTTATGCATATAAAGCAAACACAAATTTATATATATATTTTTCTTTTTGTTAAATAAAAGACAGCACACTATACACACTGTTTAACACCTTGTTTTTTTACTTGCCAGTGTAGTCTGGAAATTCCCATGTCAGCATGTGGAGGTTCATTGACATTCTTCCTTTCAGCTATTAGTATTGTAAAGTTATTCCTTATTTTGGAGAAACAAAAGTTGTTCCTTTTGTTTTGTTTTGTTTTGTTTTAAATCCCATTCCCTATACAAAGGCATTTGGGCATGTTTCCAATATGCTGCTTCCTAACAATCTGCAAGGAGTAATCTTATCTCTATGCTGTCCCCACATGTGCAGGTGGATCTGTAGGGTAGCACCCCCCCCTCCCGGAGACATTGCTGGGTCACTGGGAAAACACATTTGTAACTTTGATAAGTTTTGCCAAGTTGCCCTCCATGGGGTGATTCCAGTTTGCACTCCCGCCAGCAGGTGTGAGTGCCTCTTTCCCCATTGCCTCACCATCAGAGGGTGCAGTCAAACATGTGGTTTTTGTCCACCTGACAGGTGGAAAGAGTAGCTCGATATAGTTTTAATTGGCATTTTTCTCAAGTGTGAGCTGATCATGTTGTCACATGTTTATGGACCATTTATACTTTTTTAAAAAAATATTTTATTTATTTACTTTTAGAGAGAGGGGAAGGGAAGGAGAAAGAGAGGGAAGGAAACATCAGTGTGTGGTTGCCTCTTGCGCACTCTCCCAATGGGGACCTGACCCACAACCCAGGCATGTGCTCCCACCGGGAATTGAACCGGCAGCCCTTTGGTTTTCAGGCCCGAGCTCAATCCACTGAGCTACACCAGCTAGGTCAGACTTTGTGTGGACTTTGCTTGTTTTTCTCTTGGGTTATTTGTTGCTTATTTTTCTCAGTTTTTATGAATAGTTCATCCTTTTGGAAGGTTAGTTCATTGTGTTATGAATTGTGAAATATTTTTTTCAGGCTAGGAATTATTCTGATCTAGTCACATTCTTTAAGTCCCCCCTACCCCCCACCCTCCAACCCAAGTTTCCTGTGTTTGAAGGTTCAGACTGTGGCCTTGGGACAGAGTCTGGTCCCTGTTGGGACAGAACAACTCTGGTTTCTTCCAGGATTTTAAGTTAATTGGCCACAGACATGTTTTCAGCCCAAACATGCAGTAGTATCGATGTGTTTGTGTCGGGATGGGCTATGTGTTGCTGTGGAAACAACCAGTCCCTCATATCACTGTGGCCCAACACAGCACAGGCTTATTTCTTAGTCGTGCTGCAGGTCCCATGTGTGGTCATTATAGTTGTTCATGGACCTGGGATGATGGAGGCGCCATCTTTTTTTGGTGGTTGTTAACAGCTTTATTGATACACAGTTTATGTATCATGCACTACATTTTGGTTCTGTAGTTTTGGTATCTTTAGAGTTGTGCACCCATCAGCCTAATCTTACTTTAGAACACTTCATCAGCCCAAAAAGAAATCTTGTACCCATTGAGCAGTCATTCCCCCAGGCTCCTCTTCTTCCCCCAGTCTCTGTAATTATTAATTCACTTTCTGTCCCTGTGGATTTCCTGTTCTGGACATTTCATTGAGATGAAATCATACGATACGTGGTCTTTTGTGTGTCTGGCTTCTTCCACTCAGCATCATGTTCTCAGTGTTCCTTCATGTGGCAACATGTGTCCAGTCTTCATTCCTCTTTGAGGCTGAATGGTCTTCCACTGGATGGACATGCCACGTTGTATTTGCCCGCTCACCTGTGGGTGGACAAGGCCACTCCCCCTTCCTGGCTACTGTGAGCAACGCCGCTGTGACCGTCGGGGCGCAGGTTTGTGTGCAACTGCATTTTCCTTCCTCTTGGGCGCATACGGAGGCTTCCGTCTTCACCACCACATTGAGAAGGACACGTGGAGAATTGCACATTGGCTTTTTAGATGTTTGAGAAAAAGTGACACACACACACTTCTATCACATTTTACTGGCCAGTACCATAACTGACTTCAGAGGGGTGGGAAATGCAATTTTTTCATAGGCCCAGAAGGATGTGACTGGAAGTATTTGGTGCATAGAAGTAATTACCACAGAGGAGAAGAGAAATGGACATTCCTAGGACCCAAGAGACTGATTCTGAAGGGGTTCATTAGCTCATTAGTAAGGTGGGAATTCCAGGATGGGCATTGCCTACAAGTAATGGTTCAGTGTTGAAAGCTGGTTGGCAGGAAGACCTTGAATCTTTCAAAGAGCAGCTTAGAAGGATGATGACTTTGGAGAGGAAAGGAGCAGCCCCATGGAAGTGATGTCAAATTGGTTTAGGACAGGGCTCATCTGAGTTTGCCTAGGAGGCACTGTGGTTCAGAAAGGGAAGCGCAGACTCCCCCCCAACACTCCAACTCTGACTTGGACTGTGACTCGTCCTCCTTCTTCTCACCGGTGAAATGCCTCCCTTGCAGAATTGTAGCGCACAGCAGGCACTGAGTAGATGATACACTTCGGGGAATGTGACCTGCAGCAGCCTCGTCTGCGGTCACTGAGTGAGCACGCCTGGCCTTCCCTGGGCCATTGGTTCATGTTTTCCTTGTGAAGTGTAAATGTTCTCGTGGCCTGGTTCTTCCCGGTGGCTGAGGAGGGGGTGGGTGGCATTGACATGGCCGGTGAATATTCCCAGGCAAACCGGCAATTCTTCCTCAACCTTGGGCACAATGAATTTCTAAACCGGGGGTTTTTCTGGGCACTGGAGATGCTGAGCAGACCTGCGGACGCGTCACTGTCACCGTCAGTGCTAGAAATGCAGCCCTTTATTATTATTTTTCTAAACAAAGCAGGACAATGGCCATGTAAATGTTATTTGAACAAAAGCATTTGCCTATTGGAGATAAAACCAAAAGGAAAATAACTTCCTCGTCTTTTTGGTTTTTGTGTTTAGATATTTGGCAACATTCTAATCTTTTAAGAATTAAAAAAATATCTATGGTATGTGAATTGTGTTTTGTTTCTGCCTGTAAAATTCAATGTGAAATGGACTCAGAAATCTCCCTGCCCCCGCCCCTCACCAGCTTGCTCCCAGTTTTGCTTTTCTTTTGAAGGAAGTGACAGAGACCAGCAGGGCCCAAAGTGGCCAGTCAAAAGCATGGGGGCAAATCTGGACCCTATGGTAGAAGTAAGAGGTTCCACCAGCTCACCTGGCTCCTTCATGTCTGTCACCTGTGAGCCTTGCAGGCTGCTGTGCCCATTTCCCAGAGGAGGGAATGGGGATTCACCCAGGCGACTATCCAGTGGTGGGGAGAGCAGCCGTCTTTCCACCCTGCCAAGCTGTTATTTCTAAACCACAACAATAATTGCAGGCCACGTTTTATGTTCCATAGTGCATTTGTGGCTCCTTGATTTGGAGTTTGGAGAGGGAATGGATAGGAACAGAGAGATGGGGAGGGGGCTGCTAGCAGGTGGGGGTGGACGGGTGCCCTGTGAGTCATTCATTCCTGTGGCAGATGTGTGCCAGGCACCATGCCAGGCCCTGTAAGACAGGCAGCAGTCTGAGACAGTTGGGGCCTGTGTCCTCCGAGAGCCTGCAGTCCAGAGGTTCTGGGAGGAAGGAAGGAGAGGTGAGAGGGCACTGGAAGCCCCGGCAGCAGCAGGTGGTGGTGCCTCCAGCAGAGAATCCCTGGAGGAGAAGAGAAGGGGTGCTGGTGGAGAGTTGGGGGTGGTGGGTTCAGTTCTCTCTGGAGACTGGAGGTAGAGTTGGTGTGCCACATGGCATCCTCTACAAGGGCATCTGTGCCGTTTGTTTATTGGCATCATTAGGAGAAGGCGTGGTTCTCCCAGCCAACCCCTGCTGAGCATAGCGCCCAAAAGTGGGCTTCTCGGTATATCCTCTGGACTCTTCTCTGTCCCTGTGGTTGTCATCGCTCCCTGAAACCTCTCCACTCTCCCCTTGCCCACACTGGATGGTTCTCCTGTCTCCACAACTTCACTGCTCCCCCCACCCGCGCCAGCACCCCTTGGGCTTGGTTGATGGATATTCGCCACCTTCTGACCTGCGTCCTTACCCATTCTCCACTGCTGTCCACGGTCCCCTTGCCTTCTCCCAAAGGGATGTGCCAGCCCCAGCACCACTCTCTCTGACTTAGGTGCCAGCTACCACTTGGCTGTCTCCATCCTCCATGCCTATCTCCAATCACGTGTGTCTGAAATAAAGCTATTTGCTCTACCTCTTTCCTTCTCCTGAAATCTGCGCACCCTCCCCACATTTGCTCTCTGTTAAAGGTACCTATGTCCTCCTGGCTACTCCCACCCACCTTGCCCAACCCCACACTGACATTTGGTCGTCAGGGCTTGGTTTTCTTGCTCTGTGTCTATGTCTTTTTCCTTTTTATTATTCTCCTGCTGCACTTGGATTCGGGCCCTAGTCCCTTCTCGTCACATCTGTGTGGGCTTCTAAGTGGTCTTCCTGTCACCGTCATCCTCCCTCTGTCCCCAGCCCTCTCCCCTTGCTGCTGCTTGGTCAGGATTTCAGGAACACCGGCCTGCCAGTGTCACTTCTCTGCTTCTAAGCAAAACAGAAATCAGCTAGCTTTTCCTTCAGCAGTATTTGCTAAAATAGTTTTTTAAGTTGTACACAGTTGAATGTTACTAATTTTAACAGTCCTTTATCTTGAAAATGCCATAGTACTTTGGCAGTTCCTCAAAAAGCTAAATACAGAGTTATCATAGGGCCCGACAGTTCCACTCCTCAGTGTGTACCCAGAAGGGCTGAAAGCACGTGTCCACGCAAAACCTTACACACAAATGTTCACAGTGGCCCAAAATGGAAACAACCCAGATGTTCTCCGCCTGATGAACGGATAGATAAAACGTGGTGTAGCCATGCACTAGAAAATTACTCAGCCGTAAAAAGGAATGAAGTACTGACACAGAATACAACATGGATGGACCTTTAAGATATGCTAAGTGAAATAAGCCAGACACAAGAGGCCATATATTGTATGCTTTCATATATTTAAAATGTTCAAAATAGGAAAATCCATAGAGACAGAGGGATTTGTGGTTACCAGGAGCGGAGGGAAAGGGGCTGCCCTCGGGTGTGGCTGCTAACAGGTAGATGCTGCGGTTCTTTCTGGGTAATGAAAATGTTCTGGAATTAGTTACCGGTTATGGTTGTACAACATTGTAAATACACTAAATTGTAAGTGTGAGTGGTATACTTTAAAATGGTGAGTTTTATGTTATGTGAATTGTATATCAATAAAAGTAAACAAAAAGACAGCCCCCACCCCCGGCCAAATGTCACAGCAAACATACCAGCACTATTTGTGATAGCAGGACTCTGGGCAGTCCAGATGTCCATTGACAGGAGACTGAGTGGGGAAGCTGTTAAATAGGAGCGTAGTCAGATACTGTATAATAATACACAGCAGTGAAAATGGATGAACCACAACTAGCTACACATAGTAACATGGCTGAATCTCAGAACAATTGCTACTAAATGACAAAAGCAAGTTGTAGACGACCATATATTGTTTAGTTTTACAGTACTTTCAAAATTTTTTAAAATGTTCAAAAATTTTCTTTAAAGATTTTATTCATTTATTTTAGAGGGGAAGGTAGGGAGAAAGAGAGGGAGAGAAATCTCAGTGTGTGGTTGCCTCTCGTGCATCCTCCTACTGGGGACGTGGCCCGCAACCCAGGCATGTGCCCTGACTGGGAATCAAACTGGCCACCCTTTGGTTCTCAGGCCGGGGCCTAATCCACAGAGCCACACCAGCCAGGTGTTTTCTTTTCTTTTCTTTTTTTTTTTAAAGCAAGGGACCAAAGAACCATGAACCTGAGCAGTTTTTCTGTGGAAGAGGAAGGAGGGGGGAGGGACACCCTGGGCATGCATTGCAGTCCTGCCTTAGGCCTGGGGGCTGGGCTCACAGGCGCCTGTTCTGTTTGTACCTCCATGTAGTTTGCACTCACTCTCTTCTGAGTACCCAACAGTGGATAACAATTTAGAAAACAGAGGAGCCGCAAGAAGTCATTAGGGCTGGCTCTTGCTTTTTCTGGGGCAGATTCTGACATTTAAGAGTTAGAAGGAACATTTCCTCCTGATGTCGCCAGTCAGTGTCGCAGAGTAAATAAAACACTGGGAGTGTCTCCAGCAGCAGAGGAAGGAGGGAAATAATATTTTTATTCTGTACCAAAAAAGGAAGTTTACCTTTCAGCATTGAGACTTGATCTTTTTCTGAGTGGTATTTCAGATGACAGCTATTTCAAAGGAATGCAGACTTCTTGGGTTGTTAAAGTTGATGTGGCTGATTTAGTAGCAGACAGTTATAGCCAGAGAGACAACATTTCTTAAGCATGTGAGTTCTGAGGAACACATTTTTAAAAATAGTTTTGGAGTGTCTGTGGTATTTCAGACTTCCACCCTGACTGATTCCATTGTATTTCCAGTCTGTAGAATCATACACATTTCAAGGGGAAGCTTGCTTTGAAGATTGTTACAGCCTCTTGCCTTTTGTTGGCCTCGCAGTACGGAGCGAGGCGGCCAGGGTCTGACCCTGGCACAGCACTACCCCTCTCTCAAGCCTCGGCATCCGCCCACAGCGAGCCCTTGAGGCCCTCACAGCTCCAGCGTCCTTTCCCCTGCTCACCTGACTGGTGAGCTGGCTGGGGAAAGGCCCCTCTGTGGCCAGCTGAACATGGAGGGGTTGGGAAGATAGTTGCTTCTCTGCCATCCCCTGGCCTATTAAATGTTTAGACAAGAAAGGCCTTTTTGAAGGCCTACAGATTCAGCAAGGACAAATTCATTGTTCCTAAGACTTTGAGCAGTGGATTTGTTAAAAGCCAAATGGAATAAGAAATAGAGATTAAGAAGATGAGACCAGAAGCCAGAGGTCTGGGATCAAATCCTGGTCCTACCACATGCTGGCAGAATAGCTTGGGCCAGTTGCTTAACCTCTCTGTGCCTCAGCTCCCTGCTCTGTCAAATGAGGATGATGATAACTCCCTGTAAGACGGTTACGAAGAGTCAGAGTAGGCTTGTGTGAAGTTCTTTGAACATGGCTGGCATATCGTCTGAGCTCAGTTAGTGTGGGCTAGCTTCTAGTTAGCGAGTCTCTCCCATTTTACATTACTTTCCTAAGTCTATCCTGTTCCGATTACTAGTATCAAAGAATTAGCATGTCTGAGAATCTTCTTGGAAATGCCTGCTATGAAGGAGAAGAGCTGGTGCCGGTGACCATGTTTAAGAGCTCGTATGTAGGAGCAGGAAAGAGCTTCCTGGACAGCGCACCCGCCAAACTGGCAGGTGACTTCCACCCAGCATGCTTTTTGGGCAGTGCTCCTGTAGGCCTTCATCTCCTGCCTTGGAAGTTCTCTCTGAGCTGTCCTAGGGGTATGCTGAGAAACATTCTTCCAGCCGTACCCACTGGGGTGCTGGGGAGCAGAAGCAGATGTTGGGACACTCACTGCTTGCTGGCCCCTCTCAGGCCCTCCTCACAGCAACCCTGAGCAGCAGCTGTCGTCACTGCCATTTGGCAGGTGTAGGAGTAGAGGCTCAGAAAAGCTCGCTGAGTTGCCTCAGGTCAGCCAGCTGGAAGGCAGGGTGTAGACCTGTGTGGTCAGAATAAGAAATACCCACTTTAGCCCTTGCCCACTGCTCCCAGGTGGCTGGCTCTGAGCCCAAGCCCCTGTTGGCAGGGTGTCTGGTGGTCTCTGCGGCACACGTGCTACCCACGTGTGCAGTCCCCCTGGCTCTGGCAGCTCTTCGTTCGCATGGGGAGCGTTTCCTGAACTCCAGGTCCAGACAGCCTCTGTCCTCAGGCGGACAGTCAGGGAGGGGCGTGCAGCGGCTGTTTTTAACTCGGGTGACAGACAGATCGAACACTCGGGACTAGGAGATTCCTGGGTTCACTCCAGTGGTCTCTAAGGAGACAGGATCGAGGATAATTTTTTTTTCTTAGTGTTCATTCTCTCAGAATATGCTTATTGAATGCCTGCTGTGTGCCAGCCCCTGCTCTGGGCGCTCAGGGGACAGCGGGTGAAGCTGGGCAGGGCCCTGCCTGTAGAGAGGGCATGGGGGGCATGGAGGTAAACAAACACACAGGAACACGAGCGAGAAAACGTCTCCTAGAGAGGAGAGCCCTGCCAGGAAGTGAGACTGGCGATTTGACAGAGTGACAGGTGGTTCCGAGGGGGCGATGTGTCAGCTGAGATCTGAATGACAAGAAAGAGCCAGCCTAGTGTCTGTCACAGGGAAGGTGACCGGCAGAGGAAGTGGGTGGGTGTATCGTGAGGCAGGAGCCAGTTTGGTGTGTGAGTTTCTCTGAAGTGACAGTAAGTGGATTGTTCTAGTGACAAGGGAAGTGACTGGAAATAGAGTGTGGCACCGCGGGGACACATACAGAGTTAGCCTTCAAGTCTTGGCCTTCCCCAGGGTACCCCAGGGGCCAAATTCAGGGTAATTGGCTTATCCCGTGACCTTCTGCCAGTCAAGGCTGCCCTCTGGTCTCTGGGGCTCTGGCTCACAACCCTGTTCTTCTCAGTGTGCGGGTGGGGACCACTGGACATCAGCCATCATACGTGAAGCTCGTGGAAGTAGCTCCTTCGGCTGCCCCTGGAAATCTGCCTTGTTCTTCAATAGTTGCCAGTGGGAGGGTCAGCCGTGACCTCCCAGAACTGCTGGTTTAGGGGCAGAGGTGAGCAAATGACTCGTTTTTCTCATGGTTTTGGATTTATACTCACACAGTGTGGAAATACCTGTTCCTTACCTGCAGGGTTTCTTTTGGCAAGTGTCTTGAGCTCCTTTTGAGGAAAGTGTTAGGTTGCTGCAGTGACCTAACACATCTGTGGGGTCCTGGCAGAGGGGACGCACCACTCCCTCCCCTTGCCTCCGGCCCCTCCCTGGCCCTGCGGGAGAGGGTGGCAGCGAGGCCTGCAGCGCCACCACAGTGGCGGCCAGCCAGCTCTGAGGTGAACACAGAACATGGGAATTCTGGGTTTTCCCACGCAGCTCTGCATCTTTTTCAAATGTCTGAAGCTGGAAAATTGTACTGATCAAATTGTAATCCATAGCTGGGCCCTGCTTCGTGGGGCAGGGTGGGTGGGTGAAGCCATGAAGTGCCCTCTTCTGTGGTTTCCAGTCTCGGGGCGGGGGGCACTGCCAACTGCCATTAGTGGGTATTTCCAGTAGCTGAGTTACAGCATTAGAAATGGAGACCCTCTGGCCCTGGGCTCACACACAGGCTGCCGTTCTTGGAGAAGGAAAGGGTTCTGAGGGCTGCTGTTTGCGCTTCCAAAGGCCTAAGGGAAACCCTACCTTTTGCCTGGGCACAGAGCCCCCAGGCCAAGAGAAACATCCGCTGCTGGGCTTGTGGCTAGAACTCTACCTGTGGCAGGGGCTGGCGGGAAGCTTGGGCTCTATATGACACCGTGGAGATGGCAGGGAAGTGAGCCATTTGTCAGAAAGGGGGTCTTGGGAATTCAAGGTTTGTGCCTCAGAGTGGTCACAGTGCTGGACTTAGACTCCTGGTTTCTTGTGTCCTAATTCTTCTGTGTTCTGTTACACCACAGTTTGCTTGTTTGGCCTGGTTTTTAAAGAATGCTGTCCCTGATTTGTCATTTGCAAAACTCCTTGGACGAGTAGAAGAGAGGTGGAGGGGCATTAAAGAATTCTCTCTCCATGATTATGCACCCCTTGCCCAGTCATCAGTGCTGGGAGGCGTAGCTCATCACATTCCCATTTCCTTGGCTGGGGAAGCGAGACTCAGGGACTGCAGTCCATGGCCCGAGTGCAGCTGGAACGGCCAGAACCACGTCTCTTGAGTCTCTTGAGCTTGCTTCCTAGGGCCTTTAAAAATGGCTGCGTTTCAGTACCTGTGTAGCCTGCAGTCGCAGGCTGCTATTTCCAGAAACTAAATGGGCGGAGCATGTTGGTGAAGAAAATTGAAGTTCTTTATGTGTGCTTTTAGTAGTTGATTTCTGCTTTTAGAAAAATTAAGAACAGGTGAAGTTATGGGAGGTGTGTGAAGTCTAATTTGAGCTCTCCTTTGCTTGCTCCTGTGACTGTTGGATCCTGAAGGAAGCCACCCAGGTGACTCTTTGTGGGAAGATGTCCTGCCTTGTGTCAAGGGTGGCATTGTCCAGCACAGGGCCCTGCCCAGCCAGCCCTTCACAGCTCCATCTGCCCGCAGGTTAATTGGCACACCCCTCGGGGCTCTTCTGCCTGAGAAGGGAGTGCAGGGACAATTTACCTTCTTTGTTATCTGTAAGTCAACTCTAAAATGTTTGTTTTTCCTTGAAATTCTTTAAATGTGTGTGCAGTTTTTTAAGCCTACATTTTGGATAGTGTTATTAAATTCGATTCTCTACCCAACAAGAAGTCATTGGAATTTAGATGTCTACATTCAGTTAGTGAAGAGGACATTTTTTTTTCTTTTTGGCAGACCTTACTGTTTTTCTGGTGTGTATAAAGCCAAGGATTTTTTCCTTTCCTTTTCACTTCTCTTGCTTGCATGAATAGTAGCTATAAGCTTTAAGTTATTGCTAGCAGGCTGACATGGAGTCATAATAGACCTTTCTTTTTAGGCTGAAACGATTACTGTGGAGAAAGAATGTGGCAACTGTCCATAATGTCCTAAATGGACCGCGGTCTTCTGGAGGGCCAGCTCGGTGTGGCCACGTGAGCTGCGGCTCAGCCTCCTCGTAATGGTCTTGGTCCCCTGTCCCCCAGTGGGAAGATGGAGGTGTTTCCTTGCTCGTGACTGCGCACACAGGAAGAGTAAAACCACACAGTTAAGGCTTGCAAAGCATTTCACAAGCTTAATGTTGATGTATGTCATACAGTGACACATGGCACTCGTCTCAGTCAGCCTACCAACCACCCTGGGCTCTGGGCAAGAGTATCGCCTCCCTAAGCATCACCCCCAGTTACTGTGTGTCTGGAGTTGTAAATGGTGTCCCTGGGAGACTGTGGCATATATGGCCCGTGGGTCATGGAGGCCATGCTGCAGGAAGGGTGGCTGTGCCCTTCCCCTCAGCCATCCCTGGCATCTGCCATGAGAAGAGTGAAGAGCGTGTGAAGTCACAGGAGGCTGTCACACACCGGCAGTTTGAACTGCTTTCCGGGCCGAGGAGTTGGTGTTCAGCTCACTCAGTGACTCTTGCTGAGGATGAGTGGATCGGCCGATATTGAGCAACTTGGGACTGCTAGGTTTGGGGGAAGGGTGACACAGTTATTGCTGTTCCTTCATCGCTGGTCTCGACCCCAGATCCCTGAAAAGCCACTGTCAGAATCTC
The DNA here is from genome assembly GCF_022682495.2 of Desmodus rotundus. Lineage (NCBI taxonomy): Eukaryota > Metazoa > Chordata > Mammalia > Chiroptera > Phyllostomidae > Desmodus > Desmodus rotundus. The sequence goes on from NC_071395.1 coordinate 62,865,134, forward strand.
CCGTCAGATAGGGTGAGCGTCTCCGCAGCACACCATCGGCTGTGTGCCATGCCGTCACAGAAGCACAGCGGCAGAGAGCCCTGAGGGCTTTGACCAGGGACCCACCTGTGGTGCTCCAAACCACGAGCGCCTCTTCTCCCATAGTGGGTATTCCAGCTTTGGAAGGAGTTTCCCCATCCGGCTCTGCAAGCACTTGGAACACATTTTTTATGGAATTCTTGTTATCTCCAGGGGCCTCACTCTAGCCTTGGGACTTTTTGTGTGTTTGTTTAGTTTTCTTCTGTTTGCTATTTTTTTAGTCTATTTTCAGGCTCCACTGTCTTTTGAATTCTCATATTTTCAAATATGCCAGAATTTTTCTTTCCCAGCTTGGCCCTGCAAATGTGGTTATTCAGCTGTTACTTGATGGTCCACCATCACAAGTCACTTTCAAAAACAGGGACAGTCCCAGGCTTTGACCAGGGTGCCTGCATTTTGAGAAGTGATTAGCCTCCCAGGGGGAGCTCCTCCTTTACCCTGGGGCCAGGGTTTGGTGTGTCCGAGGAGGGTTGGCTGTTGTTCCTACACTTCTACTAGTGGCAGGCCCACTGGAGGCCCCAGGGCAGCCAGCCAGTGCTCCATGCGCTTGGTTGTGGGGCTTCCCTCCTCTCAGGGGCTCAGTGCACAGAGCTCATAGTGGCAGATGACACAAGCACATGTTGCTGATGGTCACAGTGACTTTGTTGGCCTGTGCAGCTGCGAAAGTCCACGGGGTGAATGGCTTCAGGCACAGATGGACCCTGAGGCTCAAAGGGTGGTCTGTCTTTCTCCTTCTCTTGGCTCCTTGCTTGTTTGCATCAGCTTCAGTCTTAGGTAAACCCTGGCCTTGTGGTGGCTTCCAGCAGCTTAGCCACCCTGCTGGTTTTCCAGTAGTTTCAAGGGCCCATTCAGAGAGGTCTTCAGGTGGTCCAGTCTGGATTGTCCAGCGGCCCCTGATCTAGCCGCTCTGGCTGGGGCCCATGGTGCACTGACTGACTGGGCCTGGGCCAGGCCTGCTCCCGGCCACTCCCCCCAGAGACCAAGGCTCTTTCCAAGACAAGAGGATAGGGATGGTGCCCACGCAGAAGATTCCACTTCTAGGAAGTATTCTTTGGCTTAAAGAACCTTCGCTAGCACTGGGGACTAATGTAGAAAAGTGAATGTCCCCTTCCACGCTGAATAGTGTGCAGCTGTTATGGTGGTGTCTCCAGAGGTCCCAGGGCTGTTGGGAGGCCCGACAGGCCATGCATTGCCCACTGTGAGACTTTCCCAGGCTGCTGGTATGTTCTGTTTCTGTGCTGTTGGTTGGATTTTATCAACTCCCCGTGGTTACCAGTGTTATCTCATGTGCTTCAGGAATCTTGATTCCTAATAAAAGAATTATTAATTAGTACTGTTTCAAAACAGGCTTTTCTGGGCTGGGGCTGGAGCGGGGTGGCGTTGTGGGGTTGTAGGGTTGTGGAGTTGTGGGGTTGTGGTGGTTGGCAGCCCCTAGTTACCTCATCTAGGGAGATTAGTGGGTGTCTTCTGGTTCCTGTTGCAGCTCTCTTGGTAGGTGCCAGAATATTTATTTGCCTTGATTAGTAAGTCCTAACTTGAAGTCACGTTGCTGTCTCCACTCAAAAATATTTAAAGTTGGAACAGAATTATATAAACTTACTTCCTTCATTTACCACTTATGGTAAAATAGTTTAAGTAATACTTGATGATAGAAGTATATTGCTAGCTCTGACTAGTGTGGCTCAGTTAGTTGGAGCGTCGTCCCGTACACCGAAATGTTGCAGGTTCGATTCCCAGTGAGGACTTGCCTAGATTGTGGGTTTAGTCCTTGGTCAGGTCATGTATGGGAGGCAACCAGTCGATGTTCCTCTCTGTCTCTCTGTCTCTCTCTTTCTCCCTTTCTCTCTCTCCCCCTCCTTCCCTCCCTCTTCTCCCCACTCCTAAAATAGAAAAACATATTTTTAAAAATTAAGAAAAGACATATTTCTAAAGGCATTTCTAGTTACTGATGTTCTAGTGGTATTTGTTCCTTCAGTTGTCAGTAAAATTTATGAAAATGAGTCCTTCCACTTTTTTTTTCTTTTAGCCTATACTTTAACAAAGTTTATTTTTCCTTCTTGTTTTGACTATGTCCCCCTATCTGCTGTCCTCCCCATATCTGTCCTGGAGGGTCCTTGGTAAGTAATTGGATGTTTCTGAACTGGCTGTTTCCCCAGGTTTGAGTGAAGAGCCCGGAAGGTACCAGTTATCCTGTTTCAGTTGCTTTTGCACATATATTAGCTCAGGCTCAGCAAGCTGGAGAAAAGAAACATGGCAAATTGAGAAGGGAAGTTTGGAAAGTGGAGCATGCTAACTATTCAAGAGAGTCAAAACAAAACAAAACTCAGATTCTGGAAATAACACAGTATGTGTACTTGGGATGTTGTGTATTCAGGTCTGGCTTTGGGAGGGTATGTACCTGGCTGGTGATTTTGAGGAGGGGAGATGTTTATTTATTGCTGGGGTTGAGGGGGAGGTATTTTAAAACGGGAAGACCGAGCTCTGAGGTGGACATGGCCAAGTGCGACAGCCACTGAGGTACACATCTCCCACCACAGCAGCTAGGAGAGTGGGGGCGCAGGCTGGCCCTGCTGCAGTCCCGTAGCCTGCTCGTGCGGCACCAGGTCTCTCACGGTGGAATTGGAAGTTTCATTGGCAGAGTCTTGGGTGAGGCCTGTGACCCATTTGGCCTTGAAAATAGTTTCCTGAAGGTGCCTTCAGTGTGCTTTCTCTGATCAGGAGTTTCTTATCTCCAGATGTGAGCCTTCCCACCATTCGTTGGTCCTGAAAGTGGCTCTTGCCTATAGCTTTAAGAAAATGGCAGGCAGCCATTCATCTTATATAGGCTTTATATTTTATTCTGGATATAACAAATATTATATTAGTTTTTTCCCTCTTCTTGAAGCCTAACCAGTTCCGAGAGACTGCTAGCAGATGTCTTTGCAGGCTGAGCCTGTTGGAGGAAGCTCCCGCCTTGGCCGCAGCCCTGTGTCTAGGCTGTGTGGCGCTCTTTCCTGACCTGTGCCTATGTTGGTAGTAGCACCCTGGACCTTGCTTACAGGGGCTGCAGCCTTTCCTGTGCTGCCAAAGGCCTGGTGGGCCCTGTGGGTGCCCTGGTGTGGTCTCCTGGCCTCTTCCTCATCCCCAGGGATGAGGAAGAGGCCAACTGTCTGGTCCACCCCTGGAGGGGGCAGGACTAGGGAAGGGGCAGGATAGCCCAGGGCATCCTTTCTCCCTCGGGAAATTGCTTTTTTAAGTTATATTTCAACCTTTTGGGACCTTTTTCCCAGGACTATTTACTCTCATGCTTAGTTGAAGCTACTTTCTTGCCTGGAGGAAGGTGGCTCAGGGGTCTCTTCAGGGGTGGATCCAGCTCTACCTGCTCCCCCTCAAGAAGTGGGACAGTCTTACCTGCCGGGCACCAGATGGAATAATGAGCGGAAGTGCCCATCAGTCCTGCGGGTGAAGCACATCCAAACGCTACTACTGATGTTAGCAAGTGTTTGCGCTTTCATCTGGGAGGTGCTCATTAAAAACCAAAATGTTCTTTTTTTTTCCCCCCCTTTTCAAGGCCCATCCCACTTCTGCCAGCAGGGAATGTTGCTGTGAATGAAAAACCTAATTAAAATCAAGTGTACAGGTCACTGTGAGAGTTTTTATTCCTGGTCCTTTGACAAGCTTTAGAGGGTTTAGAGACCCGACCAGGTAATGGAGAGGCAGAGTACATCTGCCTTCAGGTGAAGCCCTGTTGTTGGAGACAGAGTTCTTGTCACTTTGGAATGTGGCCAGAACAGATGTATTGACTGTCACCTGGATGAAATGTTACGGGCTGTCTTTCCTGTTTGTAGGCTGCATGTGAGGAGTGATCGCTGATGGCATTTCCTGTGGCTTTCCTGCTCCTGACACCTCTGGTTGACATATTCTTTCAGTGTGCCCATTGCCTCTCTGAGGTGCTTGAGAAAGGTGGGGGCTGTTCACTGTCTCTCTGGCAGAAGCAACACAGCAGCTTGACGGGGAGAAGGGCCACTGCAGGAGGAGGGAGGAGGGGCTTAGCCAGGTGGCCTTGGTCCGCTCCAGGCCTCAGCTTCCTCATCTGTGCCAGGGGAAGAAGAATATTTACCCAGAAGGTTTCCTGAGCATTAATGAGATGGCCTAACCCAAGGAGGGCAGGTGGTGGGGGATGGGGCATTGGGGTGGGGAAGGCTTTGTGTCCAGACCCCAGCTGTGTGCCCCCTCTTTGGAAGTCACTAGAGTGTTCTGGGCCTTTTCCTCATTTTATAAATGAGGAACAACCAATGTTACTACTTCCCTTCCATCCCCTCAACTGTCCTCAGCTTTATAACCTCAACTGAAGGTTATTTCTGGCAAAAGTCCTGTCCAGGCCTGCCTTCGCAGCCCCGACACCCAACTGAGTTGGTTGCTCTGGTTTTGCATCCCCAGATCCTCTGCACTCCATCCCCTGCCAGACTGTGGCCATCCTGAGGGAAGGGACATTGTTTTCAATCCGTTTCATAAAGAGAAGCTGATTGAAATGGGTTTATGTCATGTCAGGCACAGTGCTAGGTGCTGGGTGCTCATTGATGAACAAGACTAATGGGGGGCCCTGACCAGTGGGGCTCAGTGGGTTGGGCATCATCCTGCAAACCGAAAGGCCACTGGTTTGATTCCCAGTCAGGCACATGCCTGGGTTATGGGCCAGTCTCCGGTTGGGAGCGTGTGAGAGGCAACCGATCGATGTTTCTCAGGCAAATTGATGTTTCTCTCTCTCTTTCTCCCTCGCCTCCCCTCTCTGTAAATTAAAAGTGAATATTTTTTTTTTAATTAAAAGAAGAGACTAATGGGGGTCGCCAAACTTGTGGACCAGAGCCCATTGTTGGAGATGTGGGTCTCACTCTAGCTCAGTAAATGCTTCTTTCCTGAAGAGGGGACAGCTATGTTTGTGGCCTTGAGCTGGGTGCACCAGTTAATGCATAATTCAGAGCCTCAATTTTCTTCTCTGGAAATGAAGGGATTGGGCTCGAACCAGATCATTTCCAAGGTGTATTATGCAGCTCAGGCCAGTTGCTGGTGACTTCTGAAAGCCCTGTGGGAAGCCTCAGCTGTGCTCTAGGTGAGCACTCGGGGACCTTCATAAAAAGTCAGGGGAAAAGTGCTGCTCTCGGAGAAGCCCGCGGGCGGCTGACACGGTGGGCCACAGGCAAATAGTGAGCAGATGCGATGAGGGGCTTTCATATTCCCAAAGGTAATTTAAAACCTCTCAGGCCCAGCCTCTCCTGATGCTGATCCTTCTATAGCTGGCTTTAGCCCTGCAGTGAAAATAGAACCCATGGAAGAGCCATTTTCAATGGTAGCCTTTTGAAAGTAGAACAAAAATAGAAAATCGTCATAATGTTTACTTCTTTTCTTCCAAAGACTTAAACTTGAGTTTAAGTTTTATTCAGTATTAACCTGTAATATTGATCTTAATTTTGAAAGAAAGATGGAATCTCTTTCATCCTAGGAAGGCTAGAGTAAGTGCGGTGAGGCCCCTTCCAACCCCAGGGCCTGCCGCTCCCAGAAATGGCTCAGAGGCGCTCATGGCCCAGTGAGTGTCTCTCTTTCTCTCTCTAGGTCATGGCTTCCAACTTCTCAGCCCTGCACCTCCAGCGGAGGAAATGACTGTCAGGGATCTTGCTCCAGATCTGTTACGGAGACTGAACCTTCGCAGGGTGCAAACTTGCCCAGGACAGGAAAGTTTCTTTCTTTGAAAGGCTTTACGTTTGTAACAAAGAAAGATGACGACTTCGTCTATCAGACGGCAGATGAAAAACATTGTGAATAATTACTCAGAAGCTGAAATAAAAGTACGAGAAGCCACCTCCAATGACCCATGGGGCCCGTCCAGCTCTTTGATGACCGAGATCGCGGACCTGACCTACAACGTGGTGGCCTTCTCAGAGATCATGAGCATGGTGTGGAAGCGGCTCAATGACCACGGCAAGAACTGGAGGCACGTGTATAAGGCACTGACGCTGCTGGACTACCTCATCAAGACCGGCTCTGAGCGGGTGGCCCAGCAGTGCCGCGAGAACATCTTTGCTGTCCAGACCCTGAAGGACTTCCAGTACGTCGACCGTGATGGCAAGGACCAGGGCATCAATGTACGTGAGAAGTCAAAGCAGCTGGTGGCCCTCCTCAAGGACGAGGAGCGGCTGAAGGCTGAGAGGGTCCAGGCCCTCAAAACCAAAGAGCGCATGGCCCAGGTTGCCACTGGCATGGGCAGCAACCAGATCACCTTCGGTCGTGGCTCCAGCCAGCCCAACCTCTCCACCACCTACTCGGAGCAGGAGTACAGCAAGGCTGGGGGATCGCCAGCCTCCTATCATGGCTGTGAGTAGGGGAAGCACTCCTCACCCTTTGCTAGAGTGCCTGGCTGCAGATGCAGTAGCACTGGGCAACAGATGGGTGGGTGCCCTTGGGTGGAGCGAGATGGCACATCTGTCCTTCCTCTGAGCTTCTGGGATCCCAGACAGCAGTGCCCTTGATCTGTTGCAAAGGGACTTTCAGCCCCTTGGCTGCTTTGGTGCAGGTATCTCAAGACCCTCTGCTGCTCTGAGTCTGACTCCGTATGTCTAGGCAGGCCTGGCCTGCCGGGGAGAAGGCTGGTGTGGAGGCTAGGCTCTCCTGCTTCCTCCTCAGGGTGGGGCTGGAAGGAAGGGATCTGGCCTGCACACACCCAGTGGGGAGTTGTCTGGATTTGGTAGCTAGGAGGAGAAAAATGCCTTTTCCGGATAATCTTGTTTCTTTAATCTCATATCAATGTTTTTCTAATGACTAGGCTACAGGTCTCCTGACTGGCTCTGTATTGTCTACTTGAGCATCACAGGGCAGGAGATGGTCTGTCTCTGTCTCTCACTTGAAGAGGGAGGAGGCAATGCCTCTGCAGGGGTCACATGGCCGGAGTTCCTGGTGATTTGTTTGCGTGGCTGGGTCTGTGCTGGGTGGGGCTGCTTTGTTTTTTCATTTTGCTTGTTGGATTACTCAAGGACCCTCGTTCAGCAGATGTTTGAGGAGGAAGTGGAGTTCAGGGCCTGATGGAAGCCAATCTTGGAGCAGAGTTCACATCCCATTTGCTCCCTGACAGTGTTCCCAGGAATGGCGCCTGCTGCCTTCACAGTGTGGTGTTGAGACAGGGGGCCCTGGTGGTCTGCGGGGCAGGGGCAGGGGTTGGTAGTGGGGGATGCAAACATGTCTTCTGTCTGTAAAAATAAAAGTGTAGGTCCCCATACCCTTTCTTTTTGGAATCACTAACCCCATCTCAGCAAAAAAGAAAACATTTTTTTAAAGGAAGTTGTTTGTAGTTTGACAAATCCCTGTCAACCCTTGCTTAGTCAGTGGTTCTGCTACCAGAACACTTAGTAACATTTCCTGCTTTGCAGGTTTCAGTTTGACATTGTACAGCCACCAGTAGCATTTTGAGAAATATGTCAAATAGAATATTGGCATAGTGAAGTCACACTTTGTGCCTCTAGGAACTGTAAGTTATTACCAAGCTTAGGGAGATCAACGCTCTCTTGTCCCATTGTTTCCTGACTTAGTTTGTGCTCTTCTTAAGCAAAAGTTGTGACCTTCATGAAAGCGCTTGAAACAAATACACCCTTTGTCTCCAGAGGTCATCTTCGGTGCCAGGGCACACCAGAAATAAAGATTGCCCTTTAGGAAGTGGAGTTGTCTGTTTCTCTCTAGGAGCCTCCTCCCCCCCCCCCCCCCCCCAGAAAAGCCCCCTGCGGGTTGAGATGGTCTCCAGGCTCCTTGGCTTCCTCTTTGGGAGGTGGCAGAAGTTGTGCTCGGTGGCCACTGGGAGCTGCTCCTCTCTCTACCTGCCTTTTGTATTCATTGTTCTCAAGAAGCCCGAGGATACAAAGGGAGGAGCTGAAATAGTTTTCTATTTCCTCAGTAGTTTGTGGGATGTTCAGGTGCAGGGGAGAGGCGTGGGGCACAGGAGCCCTGGGCGTCTGGGTTGGGCCTCCTCCTAGGTGCTGCTTGGCCTGGCACTGGGCTGACTGCTGCTGCCACAGTCCCAGCTCAGGCGGTTTCTGTGCCCTCAGACCTTGAGCCTGAGCTGCATATTCAGGGTCAGAATGTGGTGGGTCAGCAGGCTGTTCACCGCCTCTCAGAGCATCGGTTGGGCCTGGGCCACTCCCTCCCCCTCTAACGGCATGTCTCTCTCTGTATGTGTGTGTGTGTCCCTGCCCCACAGCACCCGAGGCCTCGCTGTGCCCGCAGCACCGCCCAGGGGCCCCGCTGGGTCAGAGCGAGGAGCTGCAGCCACTGAGCCAGCGTCACCCCTTCCTGTCGCACCTGGGGCTGACCTCCCACCCAAATGGTGACTGGTCCCAGCCTTGCCTCACTTGTGACCGTGCAGCCCGAGGTGGGACGGCGGTTTGCTTTTCTCCTTCCTAGAAATTCTGGGCAGCTTGCTGTGGGTGTGCTTGTCATGTCAGTACAGCCAACTCTCTCCCTGCATCCTCCGGGCCCTGTGGCCCAGCCCTCGGTACACCCAGGGCCCCTTCCCTCCTCTCCCCTAGGAGCACAAGCCCTGGTCTTGCTCCCCTCACACTGTCCCACATTACTTGTTAGAAGTTCTGCTGAAGGCTTAATAGGGGAGCTGCTATTTGGGTCAGGCGTGGGGTGGTTGTCTGTGCTCTGTTGTGTCCCTGTTCCCTGAAAAAATTGGAAGGGGTTCTACTCTCTGCCAGACCCGGGGGGAAGTGAAGGACCAGACCACTTGGCTTGCTGAGCCTGAAAGGCAAGGTTTAAATTTCACAATGCTGGACAAACCCAAGGGCCTGGGTGGATAGTGTTTGGAAGCCATCGTCCTTGATGCAGTGATATGTGCCTTGCTGAGGACAGAATGGGATTGTTTTTGCCTCTCAACTGCTGTTCTTCCTGAAATCCCCATTACCGTGTAAACAGAGAGTTAGCTGTACTGTCAATTCTGGGTCACAGTGTTTGAAGATACCTAATTCAATGGGTAATTAAAAATGGGGCTTCTCTTTTGACTAATTAATAATGTATCCTGGTCAGAGTCTACAACTGTTGCAGGTTAGACTGAAAACAGATTTCACTGTTGCCTATAAGAAAATGCTCTCAATCTATTCTACCTTGGGTCCCAGGTGGGGCCCTGCTGCGGAGAAGAGAGCTGGTGTTGGAAGGGGCGCAGACAAAGAGCCTTTGTGCGGCTCCCGGGAAGGTGTGGTCGGCCTTTATTCAGCCCTGGAGACAGCACTGTTCTTTCATGCCTCATTAATATTACAGCTTGTTAGACTCCGCGTTTGTGTGATCGCTTTATTTCGCTCTGGGATATTTCCTTCATGCCCCCATCTTCCCCTAACAGTTACACAGGGTTTTGTAAGAAGGGCCAGCTTTGCACTGTAGAAAATGTAAAAGATCAAAACAAAGCGTGTTTTCAAGGAGCTCCCAGGTGTGCCTGTTACAGGTCTGTTTCTCTCGCCAGATCTTTGGGGCCATTCTCAGCAGTTCCCAGTGCTCCCTAGAGCTCTAGGAGCCCCTCCTTCCCTTTGCTTTTCCCAGGCTCTATCCATTCAGTAATTGATACGGTCCGTTTGAGTCTCAGGGGTTAACTTTGTAATCACCTGGCCTTCCAGCTCTCCTGCTGGCAGTCTGGCTCCTGAGACATTTGCATATTAAAATCAAGCTCACAGACCTGCTGAGGGCTTGCACTCCCCACGTGGCCAGGAGCACACACCCTGCTCCACCAGGGCCTCTTTTCCACCCCGCTGAACCTTTGCCCCTGCCATTCCTCCCACTTGGGGGTCTCCCTGCACATCTGGTATACAGCCCACGTGGCTTTCTCTTAATCCTTCAGCTCTGGTAGAAATTAAAGCTAAAAATGAGTTTTGTTTGCTTGTTTTTTGACAATTTCTCATGCCCCAGGTGAGTTTTGGGAAAACCAGCATTACATGGTGTCGTGTTTCATCCTTCAGCTGTTTAGTGTGTGCATTCCTGTCCATGTTTCACATTCTCTCCATGGTGGGGCTCTTGGGGGCAGGACCCTGTCCCATGGCTCCTTTCTGTTCTTTCTTGGCACCTAACAAAGTGTTGAGTGCAAGGTCAATGCTTATTAATATGTGCACATTGGTAGGTTTGCACTGAACACGCTGGCTTGACATCCAGCAGTAGAGAAGTCTGACAGACGCCAGCCATCCAGAAATGGCCTCATGAAATGCAGCCTGGGGTTCTGGGGAGATCTTTGTGAGCGGCACACTTCAGACCCCAGACCCTTCACAGAGGCATGGTGGGCACAGGTGCAGACTCAGGGCAGCGACAGGGGAGGCCAGTAGCCAAGAACAGCCCTTTGTGGGAGAGTGGGCACCACGAGGAGGCTCTGGCGCTCTGGCTGTGGCTCTTACCCACAGTGACCACGGTGGTGTTTGGAAGAGGCTCCCTTTTCCATCCCATATCTGCTTACCCTCCCTGCGCCTCCTTCCCCCTCCCACCTCTTAGATCTGTAGATCTGGCTTGGAAACCCCAACATTGCGCTCCTTCTTCTCTGATTCCATGGCCTCGATTCATGGCTAGCTTTCAGATCCGTCTCCTTGCTATTAGCCTCCCCGTTCTTATCCCCTCTTCAGCTTTATAAATGATGTACAGGCCCCAGGTCTCAGAAAACTCTTCTGGATCCCAGGGGTCCCCAGAGGGTGCAGCCTAGGGCCTTTGACATGGCAGACAACTCCCTCCCCTGGAGTCCTTGGCTGCCCTCTGCCTCCTGGGTCTGCGAGTCTGCACTGGGACCCTGCTGTCAGTGAAGCGGCCCCGGCTGCACTCCGGCTCCTGTGTTCACTCATTCAGTGTATTAAGTTCCCACTGTGTGCCTGGCACTGTGCTGAGCACAGAGCCCCCTGCTGCTACTAATGGGAAGAGGAACAGTAAACATAAGACATTATACAGCATGTTGCGTGATGAGTGCTTTGTGAAATAGCAAACAAGACCCAAAGCAGCCCACCCGAGTACGAGGAGTCGGGATGGTGGTCTGCAGTGTTACAGGGGGTGTCAGAGTGAACCTCTTTGAGAAAGTGATGTTGGAGCAAGGATTACAGGAGGAAGAGGAGGAATGAGCTGTTGAAGGTCTAGACTAGCATCCAGGCAGAGGACTGGAGCAGCAGTGCAAAGGCCCTGAGGTGGGAGTCTGCTCTGGGTGTTTGCAAAACTGGAAGGGAGCCAGGGTGGCTGAGGTCAGGGCCAGGCGATGGCAGAGGGCAGCTGGGAGAAGCATAGGCCTGCTGCTCAAACTGGCTCTGGCAAGGAGCTGCTCTTCCCGTTCCCAGTCCATCTCAGACTGATACTTTGTATCAGGGTTTAGATTTTGTAGCAATGTCAGATGCTGTAAAAGTTTGTAAATACTTTCTCTCACTGTATTTATCTTGTCGTGTGCCATATGCTAAGTAGTCTGGTGTAGGGCCTCTGGGTCATTGCAAACCCTTTGGCTTTTACTCAGTGAGCTGGGGAGGCAGGGGTGGGTTTGGAACTGAGGAGTGACTTGATCTGATGTAGGGATGAGAAGGCTTAGGAGGAGCCTCTGGCTGTGTGTGGGGTAAGGTGGACCCAGGGAGACCAGCCAGGAGACCACTGCCCTTCTGTGGGTGGGAGGTGACATGCCTGGATTGGAGGGGCTGTGGAGGCCTGGGTGTGTGATAAAGGAGAGCAGTAGGACTCCCTGGGGGACTGGACCGGGGCGAGAGGAGTTCAGGACAGCTCCCATGACAGTCAGCTCAGCAACTGGGAGAAGGAGCCCCGCCGGTACCTGTCGTGAGGGTGACTGTGAGTAGAGCAGGGTTGAGCAGAGACAGAGTCATGTTCTAGATGTGTTCAAGTGTCTGCAGACCAGCAGGTGGAGGAGTGGAGAAGCTCTGCGAAGTCTAGGTCGTAGAGTTCAGGGCTGAAGATGCCCTCTGCCTGCCGGCCTCCCCAGGCACGCACTCGGGCATGCATCCTGGCCTCGTTGTTCCTGCTGCACTGGCTGCCTCCCCATTGAGGCTGGCTCTTCTGCTCACCTTGTGTTGCTTGGTTGCCTCACTTGATCCTGGTAAGTGGTCAGGACTGCTGTGTGCAGGTGAGGCTGTGGGGCCCAGAGGAGGTTTCTCGGGCTGAGGGGTAGGGGTCTGCCCAAGAGCACACAGACAGAGCAGCCAGTTTGGAAGGAGTCAGGGGTAAACAGCCCACCTGTTCCCCCACCCTCAGCTCTGTCCACCCTCTCACATTCTGCAGGGCCAGTCGGGACGCTCAGCAGGCTGTGGATAAATTATAAATGTTCTTGGGGCAGCAGGAACCCACATCAGAGGCGCCACACGGGGCTGGGGAGAGTTCTTATGAGTCAAGGTGGAAGCCTGGAACAAAAACATTACCGCTGCCCTCTGACACGGATGCCCTTCCCCACCTCTGCGCCTCCACGGAGGGGGCTAATGAAGGAAGCAAGAAGTGCCTGGCTCGCCTTCCCGGTCCCTTTGCTGAGCCTCCCAAGCCAGTGTCCGGAGCTGGAGTGGCACTCGCCTTGCTGCAAGCATGGCTGGGTCGCATGTTGCTGGGTTCCTTGGACTTCTGGGTGGGACATCAGCTGTCAGCATTCACATTCTTGGACAAAGACAAGAAAAGGAAGATGGAGAATAGCAATCCTCCTTGTCCTTTGATTCCCTCTGGTGAATTAGGACCAACCTAAAGTCCCACAGCTGAAGTGGGCAGTGGTGTGCGGTGCATGGGGTGAGTGCCGCCACCTGTGGTCCCACGTTGTCCTGATGGACCCCTGTCTCGGCGACACCTTCCATCCACACTCTGGCTGACACGGAGAAGCCATCTGCAGTGTGGTTCAGGCCTGCTCCCAGGGGAGTTTCAGCGCTTCCTCACCGGCCTTGCATGTAGCCAGCAGCTGCCCACGCAGGGCTGCTCCCCTCATACGCCGTGGACAGTGATTCACCACACGATTACTGGAGATTAGGACCGTTTCGTTCATTTGCCCTGCTTCCCTTAGAAAGGATTGGAGTTGGCTTACACAGCATATGCAATACCAGAGGATTAAATAGATACCAGAAAAAAAATGAGGCAAAAGAAAACAAGGATAAGAAAATAAGGTAAGTCCAGGGTCACATGTAACTTCTGGAAATGAATCCAAATTTGGCTTTGAACTTCTCAGACACCAGCACCCAAGAGGGCAGTTTCTCTTCAGTTGCTGGAGAAGAGTCTGGGATCCAGATGAGATGCAGGGAGGCCTGGTACTCCGTGTGCTGGAGGAGAAGCAAGGCCTGAGAGCAGCCGGCCGGGCCTCCATGGGTAGTGCGGGCTCTGTCCTCACAGCACCCCATGGTCAGCGGCGCAGCCTCTCCCTGGAAGTGGACCCTCCCTTGCCCTCCATGGTGATCAGTCATTCTGAAACCCATTAGAGAGATTCTGAGAGCTGAGTGCGTCGTCTCTTTCACACGTGTGCTTCAGAAGGCCCCAGAGCCCATTGGCCCTCTGGGACTTTCTGGGGAAGCTGGCCCTCTGCAGCATGGAAACCGGGGTAGACAGAGTCACCGTGGCACCAGCTCTGCCAGCCGGACTGTGGGAGTAGAGCTGGAGTGTATATATACGAGGAAGAGAAGGTTCATAAGAGGCGTCTGAGAAAGGGGGTCTTCCGTAGGTCTGTTTTGAAAATTTGAGGATGTGGGGAAATACATTAATTGCTTTAAAAAAATTTAAACCTAGCCAGCAGGCAGCTCATAAGCCCTCCTGGGTGTGGTCTTGGGAAGAGCATGGAGGTGGAGGGGAGCGAAGCTCTGAGGTGCAGGCCTGGGTGACTGCCCAGGAACGGGGTTCGGGAACATGCCCAGGGTGGAAGGGTGTTTGTTGGCTGCTGGCCAGGCTGGTATCAGAAAAGGCTTGAGGCTGCCAGCCCTCAGGGGCCTTCCACTTGGCTTTGGGCCGCATCTCAGCATTGTTTTCTGAGGGGAGTAAACTAGGAATTCAGTGGGAGATAGGATTCCTTTGACATTTCATTTTGCCGAGGGGAATATGTTCTGTGAGCCGTGGGAGCCCTGCATCATGGCAGCAGTGAGTTCCAGGGACAGAGGCACGCACTGGGGTGTCACCATCAGCTGACTCTGGAGAGAGTTCCTCTCTCCAGGTGGGAGACAGCGTCCCAGAGGGAGCTGGCTGGTGAGGCCAGCAGACCCTAGAGGTGGCAGTTTTGTGGACACCTCGTCCAAGGGTTAAACATTGAAAACGCTCATTCTTGCCACAAGGGCTTGTGTCTTCAGTGGGACCTGAATGTGCCACGGTGAGGCTGCGGGATGGCCAAGCTGCTCCGGTCAGCCGTTGCCCAGGATAGCTCTCCCTTGTGAGGCGTCCCTCTGCGTCTGCCAGCGGCCCGGGGAGGTGGGTAGGCCGTGTGGTTGGTGAGGACGAGGCGGACTCAGTACCAGATCCACTCAGTCCTCGGGGCTGAGGCAGACTGTGAACCTGGGTTTTCTAGAACTCTGGCTCTCCTACCTTTTTTTAAATAAAAAAGTGGTTTTTAAATGTAGTTTTTAGATTGTTCTACGAGATGTCTGAATATTTAGTGTACACCTGTTGAAATTTTATGGTTGTGTGGGGTCCATTGTGTGATTTTTTTTTCTTTAATGGTTGTTAAAAGCAGGACTCCCTATTTCAACTGTCACTTCATGGGGACCCTGACCCTAAGGAGAGACTGAGACACAGCTATCACAATTGCGCATTAGGGCAAGTTTGGTCATTATTAATTAAATGATAGATGTTGACTTGTGTCATAGAAAATTGAGGTTATAAATACAGCATTTGTATCTATCCATTTGTCTGTAAAGCATCCTCTATAGTATAGGTAAATAGACTTTTTTAAAAAAATAAACTGTCAAGAATGGAGTAAGAAAAAGGAAAAAGGAAGTTTAAGTCAGGTTCCACAACACAGTCGCACAGCTGTTACGGTGTCTGATTCATGGGTGCTTAGTGGCTTAATTTTAAATAGTCAGCTTTAAGGGGGCATTTAAAAATCATGCTAATAAAAATGAGAGGGAAGGTTTAAAGATAAGTTTCTCTTTGTATGGGAAAATAGAGAATATAATTTACATATAATCTTTACCTATCATGTTGTTCTGTCTTCGGAGTACTTTTCACCACCTGAAATCACCAGTTTCCTTTCTCACCGCGCTGAAACACGCCTACAGGCGGCAGCCTCGCTGAGGCACAGTGTGCGACGCCTGACCCCGGAGAGCTGTTTGGCAGACACTTCCTGAATGAACGGTTGCTAGAGAAACCTGATTTTCTGAGGGCGGAATATGTTTATGTGATGTGCTCATCTCTCTTGGTGCCTGCCCAGGCATTAGTCTTTTGAAAATACACTTTGTAGGTTTTTTCAGCAATGTAGAAACATTATACATTATCTGTGTAGTTTCTTGATGCTTTAAAGTTGAGTTTAGCAACAGTGCAATTCATAGTTGTAGTTTGTTCCTCATTTGCCAGCTTCCTTTTCCCCCTAAGCCGCCGGCTTTCAAGCTGACTGTCCAGGAGCGTTGAATGCCCCACAGTGTCCGGAAGCCGGGACCACGTTTGTGACCAGTCAAGTGGGAAGCTCTGGGACAGGCCCGGCATGACAGTAGATTGAAGCCCCTGCTGATTACACTGTGCGCCTGGACTGAGCACCTCTGCACAGGTGGCTGATTTAATGTCAGGTTTCGTTCTGCTGAAGGCTTCTTCCTCCCTCTCCCTTCAACTGCTGTCCAGTAGCAGTCCCTTTGAGAAGGTTTTAGTCAGCAGGTAGCCTCCGGCCTGCAGCAGCTTGAAATCGATGACGCTGGTTGAAGGAGCCCCCTCCTGCTGCCTGGCAGTGGGAGGACTAGTCCCACTGGGTGTCAGCAGGAGAACCGGCACCCTCCAGTGGTTTACGTTGGGGTCACAATGGGGTCACAGTGGCTTGCTCCTCCAGGTCCACCTTGTGAGTGTGGTGTGGGTGTGAAGTAAGAAACTCTGCCAGCTCTTTCATTACAAAAGTAATGCCCGTTCATTTATGATACTGTAGAAAATGCAAGAAGAATAAATACCCCATAATTTTATGACACGAACACAACCATTGTTCACATATTAGTGTACTTCCTTCTGGACTTTTTTTTTTTTCAGCATTTTTTTTCAGGGTTGCAGTTACTGTAGATGCAACTTTAATCCCTGCTTTTTTGTCCCGCAGCATTGTGACCCAAGTGTTCTCTCATTTCTCCACAATCCCGTCAACTTTTGCACATCTAGAGTCAGCATTCGCTGAGTGAAGGCTCCTCAGTCATTTGCACTTGATGTTGGACCGTCAGTCATTCACCCAGCAGTCTGGCCGGTTTCAGTGCTGGTCACGGCCGCCTGGGCTATGAGCGTGGGCAGTCTAAAGCCCCCATTGTGCGGTTGCGTGTGGCCTTGCCTGTGGGCACAGCAGGCAGGATCTTCATCTGGAGAGGAGCTGATGGCCAGATCAAGACCTACATTCCCCCACCCCCGGTCCGAACAGCTCTGATCACAGGTCTGACTGGTGTCCCACAGAAACAACACACTCAGCCTGCAGATGACAGAACAACTGTATTGTGCACACATCCTTCATAGCCGCAGGACAATTTCAAAGCACATTTTTCAGAATGTTACTTGTTCATCTGCTCATTATGTAAGTGCTGTGTGTCAGGGCTGGCACTGAGTGGTAAAGGGGCTCTCCGTCAGCCTCCAAGCTGCTGGGGCCTTGCCCTCGGTGGGCTTCCCATTCCGGAGAGGCAGGCATGTGGACGTTGCGCCAAGTGCAGTGCCTGGGAAGGGCTTCTGTGACCGCTGAGCTGCCCCAGGCCTATGCCTGTGGGACAGGGCATGCGTGGGCCTCAGCGGACAGTGCCATGCCCATGGAGGGTGCTGTCAGCTGACTCCTCCCCACCAGTTTGCAAGAGAAATAATACAGGTTGCAGCCCAATTTGCTTTGTACTTTTCTGTGTGCATTTTCCAGGTTGCTTCACAGTTAGACTTCTTTTTAAAGGTTAAACCTAAGGTAGGTTACTAACTTCTGCAAGTTTAAGTCTTTTGATCTGTAAAATGGGGTTCAGGATGGTATTCTCCTGGGCGATGATCTAGATTACATATGCTAATAGGCACACTGCCTTGTAGGAAGAGAGGGCTCCAAAGCAGACCAGTCATTGTCATTGGCTGATCAGAGCTGCTTTCAGGTTCTCGGTTGGGTGGTGGGAGTAATATTGTGGTAAATGTCTTTGGGCAGAAAGCTTACTTTTCTAAGGATTCTTTAGATTATCTCTTCAGTGTAGAATTCCCAGAAGTGAATTGAGATTAATAGGGAAAGTGTATGAGCATCATTCTGTCACTTAAAACATCGCAAATGACTTTTCCCAAACAGACTGTGCCCATTTGCTGGGCCCCCCGCCGCGGATGCCAGTGCCCAGGCGATGGCCCCAAGCTCAAAATGGATGCTGTAATTTTTTAAAAGATTATCGTTAATTTAATGGGAATTACTGTCAGATGCTGATTTCAAAAGTAAGTTTCCTGTTTATAAGTATTACTTAAGACAGTGATTTTCAGCCTTTTTCATCTCATGGCACACATAAACTAATGACAAATGCTGCAGCACACCAAAAATATATTTTTTGCCAATCTGACCAAAAAAAGGTGTAATTTTGATTCATTCACGTGACAGTTATTGTGTTTGGCTGTTGCCATTTTTTTATTTGACAGTCTAAGAGAAAGAGGTCAGTGCCCCTGACTCAATAGTCAAGTATTGCAAGAGTTAAAAGTTCTCGCAACATGCCTGCTCACTGCTCTAGGAAATTGCTGTAGGCATTTAACTTCCTTAAATTTTGATTGAATTAAAAAGAGATATATTCTGTCTTTGTTGAAATTCCTGCCTCACCTGTGGCTCCTCACAGCTTTGGGTGCCAGTGTTCCGAGCCCCACCTCCTGTCTCCTTCCCTGCCTTTGGCTCCTGCAGGGGAAGGTGTGTGTGGCTTCCAGCTCCGCCCACCAGGAAGCATGGGGACCCCTGGGAAACAGCGATGAGGAAGACTTGCTTAATGTTTTGGATAAGCCCTCTCTTCCCCACCACACGGGCTGGTGATCTTGTAATGGAGAGGGCTTAATCTGTAGCTCAGAGAGAACAGCACAGGCTTGTTCTTTTATTTCAGAGGTAGGATGGGCTTGGAGTCATGCAGACAAATGAAAGGGCTACCCTTCTGTCTCTGCTCCAACTTCCCCGTTCAGTCTTCAGCCCCACTCCCTCCTGGAACCTGGCCCTTGTTCTGGCGCTGCCTCCTTCCTCCCTGGGTTTCAATTTATGTGTCTGTAAACTGAGGTGGCAGCAGCAGTGTGGTGACAAGAATGTGAGGTGTGCCATTGGAAGTCACAGCCGTTGTTTTCACTGGAAATGAAACTTGAAAATGAATCGGCACTTCCTGACCTCTGCTCGGTGCCTGGAGCAAGGCTGCGTGGCTTGTGCCAGGCCAGGCTTCGAACAGGTGCACAGTGGGGAAGGCACAAGTACTGATGGGCGGGGAGCAGACCAGGCCCTGAGGGGCCCACCTGGCAGGTGCCGGCTATGTGCTCGAAGAGCACCTATCCCGCTCCACTCCTGGTGCCCAGGGGTGGGGTGGGGGTATCGGGGCAAACAAAGCCAAAAGAGCCGCTGCCCTGTGGCGTGTTCTGACGGCACAGTTGGGGAAGTCTTGGAGACGAGGCAGCACTGGGGCTGACCCGTACTGATGAGGACAGGTCTCTGTGTGCCATTTGAGGACTGGAGGGGGAGTGGACAGTCCAAAGGCTGGGAAGAGTGGGAGGGTTCTAGGAATGGAGTAGGCTGGTGAGATGGGTGCCCAAGGGCAGCGTGGCCCGGCCAGGTGATCCTCCCTGGGGAATGAAGAGTCAGGAGGGCGTGGGGTGTCGGTCCCTCCTGAGTGATGAGGACACGCCCATGCTGTGGGGGCAGGGCACTGAGGTGTGCCCTGGGAAAGGCGTTGACCTGGCAGCTGCCTGGTCACACCTGGAGCCACACCTGGAGGCTTAAACCAGCCTCCAGATGGTTGTGTCACCCTTCTGGAGGCCAGGACTTCAGTATTGGTGTTTGCAGGGCCACCCTCCCTCTGAAACCTGTAGGGGAGAGCCTTCCTTGCTGCCTGTCTGGTAGTGGTCGTCAGTCCATGGTGTGCCTTGGGCCGACAGCTGCTGTGTTGCCATCCCAGCCCCGCCCATCATCACATGCATTCTCCCTGGCGTGTCTGTACCTGTGTCTCCTCTTGTGAGGACACTAGTCATAGAGGACGAGGGGCCCACCCTGCTTTGGTATGACCTCATCTTAGCAAGTTACAACACCTCTGTTTCCAAATATGGTCACATTCTGAGGTCTTGGGGGTCAAGGACTTCAACATACCGCTTTGGGGGGACAGTTCTAACACAGCCCCTGGTCAGAACAAAGCACTGCTAGTACCGAGCATACACCTTGCAGCAGCATCACACGCTGCACCCTGCTCGTGAAGGTGAGGTCAGGCTGCAGGCCACTGTGGGCCAGGCCTCGGGCTGGATGGTCCAGGAATGTTTCCAGGTATCATAGAACCTCAGCTGATGCAGAACCTGGCCACTCCTCACATCCTCCAAAGCTACAGTCCTAGCCCAAGATTCCCCCATTGCTCCCTGGACCGGTTAGATTGCAACAGTGCTCCGCTTAAACCTTCCCAAAGGCCCTCCGAGGGCCCCTGGAATGGCTGTGGCTCTTCCAGCTGACCCATTGGCACCCTCTGCCTATTCCAGCCTCAGAGCCCTTCATCCCATGAGCGACACTCCCACCTGCTCTATTCCTGACCTCCTCACTGGCCCCTGTCCCGCCCCAGCCTCTGCTTCAGTGTCTCATATCAGAAAGACTTTCCCTGAGCCCGAGACTGCAGGGCAGGTGCTCCTCTGTGTGGGCTCTTCCCTTTCCCTGCTGAGGTCTGTGCATCTTGTCTCTCCTCACTGGAAGGGGCCCCAGGAGAGCAGGCGCTCTCCTCAGGCCCCGGGGAGCGCTGGGCACCGTGTGTGCGGGTATAAAGGATCGCGGGGCTCAGAGCCCTGTTGGGGTGCTAGGAGCAAGAGTGGCACTTGGCTCTAAGACTTGGCTTTATGTTCTCCTGCTGCCTATGAGTCATGCAACCTCTCTGGGCCCCAGTTCCCTCCTCTGTGAAAAGGGTTGATGATGAAGAGTAAGATCTTCAGGGTCAGACTCTCACCGGCTAGGTGACCTTGGGCAATTCACCTCATTTCTCATCCCTCAGCCATGGTCTGTAAGTTAGGGGGGCAATACCCCCTCCTATCTGAGGGTCTGTTGAGATGCTAGTAAGTATTGTTTGTGCAGGTGTCATTTGCCAGTGCTGGACTGAGTGCTTTTCACGTATTAACTCGTTCAGTCCTCACAGCCACCTGCGGAGGAGGGTACTCTGTCTCCATTCTGCAGGAGAGCAACCTAAGGCACTGGGAGTTCCCTACCTCAGCCCAGGTCACGTGTTGAAAGGTGGCAGAGCCCAGGTCTGAGCTCAGGTGTTCGGACTTGCCCTCCACGCTGGGCTGCCTGCCTGCCTCTCTCAGGTCAGAAACCCTCAGCCTGGGCCAGGCCAAGGCAAGACACACCCGCACAAAGCAGCGCACAGCAAGGGATGGAGGGGGGTCCCTGCGGTAAGTGTCGACAGTGCAGCACACACATGCGTGGAGTGTGTGTTAAGAGGTTTTTCTGGGTGGGATCACAAGAAAATGCCAACAGCTGTGTCCTCTGGGGAGAGGACAGGGAGAGAAATGGCACTCACTTCCTTTCACACTGACACATTTGAAAAGAAGTCACGGGCATCCTGCCCTTGTACCCATCAGCCCTTCAATCTGCACCTCTTCCTGAGGAGTGAGTGACAAAGCCAGTGACACACCTAACCGGTCACGCCAATCTCATCTAACAGCTAGCACATAGGCAATTTTGCCATTTGTCCTGAAAGTCTCTTCCAGCTGCCCTGCCTAAACCTAGCCCCCCTCCGCCCAGGACCGAGTGTTGCATCTGGTTGTCCTGTCCTTTTAGTCTTATTGCAGCGAGTTCTCTTTGTCCCATGACCCTAATATACAAGAGACCCAGCCTATGGCCCTACAGTGTCCCCTGGCCTGGGGTTGTCCATGCACTGCCTTGTGTGGGGTTTGGCTCAGTCCTCGCCTTGTACATCTACGCACTGGGAGGCAGATGCAGGGCCTGGAATGGGATCCAGTCAGAGCTGTGGCCAGGGCCATCGTGGATGGTGGGTGATGTCCTGCGCCTGCAGTTGGTCCTCTGTTCTGAGTCAGAGCCCCGGTCCCCTGCAGCCTGAGAGTGATCTGGCTGTGATGGTGCTTTGCTACACTTCTCATCTTGTGCTCCTCCACTGTGGATTTACGTCTTTCTCTCTCAATTTGACATGGGGTAATCTGACCTTAGTTTCTCACAGTTTGCCTCATTCAACTAAAAGCAGGCTTCCCTGCCCCTCCCTGTGGCGAGCCAAGCCTCTCCCCCCGGCGGTGGGTTTGGAGGCCTCAGCCCAGGCCAGGCTGCAGGTAGGTGTGTGCTTAGTGGCCCTGGGTACTTACTGTCTCAGGAAATGGCCAGGGGAACCCCAGGGAGATGCTGCCGTGATAAGGGAGACCCAGTAAGCGCTTCCCTGTAGTTGAGGAATCAGGAAGGAACTTCCCTGGACTGAGGAACTGGCCACTGGAGGCAGAAGCTGGCCCTGGGCTCAGTGTGGGCTCCCCAGCCCTTCCTTAGAGAACTGCTGCAGTAGAAAGAGGAGGGTGGAGGCCATGGCCTGGCAGGAGCCACAGTCCTGTTCCTGTGAAGGCCTTGCTACCACAGGCTGTGCATTCATGGTCCCCACCATGTGAGATGGAAAGTAGGGGTGCCCGAGAGAGCTCTGGCCCCCAGGTCATCTGGTGGTAATGGGACAGAGCAGAGAGCAGTGACCTGGGGCCAGGCACATTGTATGGGGGAGCCAGCTGTGTCCTAGTCACTCTGACCCTGCCACAAGCCCCCACCCTCTGCTTCCATTTCACAAATGAGCAGGCAAGAGCACGGAGAGGTCAGGCCGTTTGCGTGTGGGCTCCCAGCCTGTGGGTAGTGCTGGTGGAACTGGAACCCTGGCGTCCTGGCCAGCTGATGGGCACGGGGCTGTAAGCAGTGCTTGAACTCTTCTTGGGCCCCCGAGGCCTGGCGACCCTACATTCTTGCTACGGTGTCATGTGCCTGTGTGTCCAGCGTCAGCTGGGGACACATGGAGAGGAGGCCCTCAGCCTGCGTGAGGCCCGTACCAGAGAGCTTTCCCCAAAGTCACGCTGGTCACCTCAGAGAGCCCTTTGACAGTGAAGTCCTGTCCCACAGTGTCTGCTCCCACTAATCAGCACATGCGATTGTAGAAGCTGCTCAGGTACCTTCTAGGAAAATTGCAAAACCTAGCAGATAAGAAGAGGCAATTTCCTGTTTTTCTATTACCTTGATTGCTTTGCTTTCTTCTTTCAAAATTGTCCTCCTTGTTTTGGGAGGCGTTTAGGAAGTGAGGCCCTTCAGCGGCCCAGGGCCCAAGGTGCTGCGGGCCTGCAGGCTCAGCCCAGGCAGTCCCTAGGGCGGGAGGAGAGGCATGGGGGCGGGAGGCCCTGGTCTGTCTGCATTGGGAGGTCTTCCTCTCAGCCTGGATTTTGAGGGAGATAGTGGGCTTCTCCAGGCTCTCTGTTCAACCCTTCCTCTCAGGCTTTCTCAGACAAGGTAAGCAGGCCGAGAAGGATAAAAATGAGGCCTACATGTGTGTATAATTCTCAGCCAGAGCAAGTGAAGCCTATGAGCTCTTCCCACTGGGATCTTGGCGGTAGGAAGACGATGATGATGCCCTTGTTGCCGCTTTAGTGATGAGTTTACACTGACAACTTCTGCTCTTCCCTCCCGAAGGACTGGGGAAGTGAGTGGCCAACTGACCTAAGACTGGGCAGCCTCTCAGAATTTGCTTTTCCAGGGGTCCCTGGGAGTCGTGGACCTTCAGATCCTCAGAGAAGGGCCAAGACCATGTTCAGGTGGCCAGAGGATCCTTTCAGGCCCATCTCACAACCACGTCTGTGTTCACTGTCATGTGCATGGGCACAAGAGGCCCTTTGTGGGGCCGAGATGCTGTCACTAATGCAAGAACATCTCTGTTGGAATCCTGCCTCACAGCTGAGACCTCTGTGTGCAGCTCTCTGATAGAGCTGGTGGCTGTGAATTCTGCCAGCTGCGGAACTGAGAGCTATTCCTCCGTTTACCAAAACCACAGCATTTAGGGGAATACCCTTTGTCTTTAATTTCCACATTGATGTGGTAAGCTGTTTCCGGATGTGCTGGCTATGCATTATTCTAACAGCATCGGTTATGGTAGATGTAAACATGTACGTTTGCATTTGAAGCTAGCCTGGCCTTGCAGATGTGCTGAGAGGCTCCGAGGACGAGGGAGGCCTCATTTCTGCAGGAGGTCCCTGTTCAGAGCCCTGCCGCATTCACCCTGGGCTCCTGAGCCAGGCCTGCAGCCTCGCAGCCAGTGCAGCCTGCGCAGCCTTCCCTGCCAGGCCGGGCTCAGTGCTCAGAGCGCTTTTGGGGATGTGGCGTAGGGTGGAAGGGCTTCTCCTTTTCTCACTCGTGAGTTCCACTTGGTAGTAAACGGAGGATGTCCCATGTTCTGTGTTTGTTACAAACTGGGTGTTTTTGTGAAGCAAGCCTTAGAGTATCAGGAAGGAGGCTGGGGACGGCTGTCTGAGTGGTCATTAATCACACAGGAGAGCGGCATTCAGTTGAGGAGAGTCCCCCAGAACTGTTCCCCACAACTGTCCCCAGAACCATTCTGAACAATCCCTCAAGTGTCCCAGAACTATCTGGCTTCCTGAATTCCCACTGGTCAGAATGGTGCTTCCAGAGCACAAGGAAGCCCAGACCTAAGCACTGTGACAGGCGTAAGTCATGTCTCAGAACAAAACCAGCAAGATGGCTACTTTTGTATTGGTGTAGTTTTAAGAAATCAAATCATTAAGGATTTGAGGACATTTTGATACCACCTAGCTTTATTTCTAAAGAAATGCTTTGTAAAATACTGTGGTGATGCACTAGGCTGGGACGCCATTTGGTTTTATTTAAAAGGGTATTTTTTTATAACAGCAGCTTTTTGGGGGCGGGGCCTCTTTCATGTAGTGTAGAGTAAACGTGAGGCAGTTGGTTGCTGGCTTTTTAAAATTTATTTTTTGATGGTTCTTTGGTTGGTAATAAATCATAAATCACAGTACCTCACAGCACTGAATTGGTCCGAATGAAATCTTGTGCCAGATATTTTATGTGTTTTTTAATTGTGTGACAGAGCAGTGCCACTACCGTCTCCTACCCTGCCCGGCCCTGCCCCGGCCCCTGCCCAGAGTGGCCCCTCAGCCTCGCCTGGCTCCCCTGTGGATCGCCCCCATGGCCCTGCTTGGATCCACTGCAGCCGGAACCCAGCCACCTGGAAACACCCTCTGTCGGGATTCATTCCCCACCTTCACTTTCTCCTGGAGAGGCAGATCTTAAGAAGCCAGCTAAGATTGAAGATTTAGGCAGAAGCAGGATCTGGGCAAGTCTTGGTGGTTGGGTTTGCTAGAATGGACATAATGAAAGAAGGAAGCAAACTAATGCACAAAGTATTTTCCAACAGTTCCCCATCAGCCATGAAATTGAATTCTCCATCTGTCTGTCCATTCATCTATTTGTGTATGCATGCATCTGTCTAACCATTCCACGGGTGTCTGCCACCGTGCTGTCCAGCTTTGTGAGTGGGTGTCATAGTGGGAAGACAGGCCTGGGCCTTCCCAAACAGTGAACCTTCTGCTGTGACCCGCCAGAGTAAAGGGTGAAGGCAACTATTGTGAGAGAGAGAGTGCCAGCCCAGCCCGAGGGAGGGTGGTCCGGTGGGGCCCCAGGAGGGGAAGCTGAGCTCTGAGACCTGAGGAGGAGCAGGTGGGCTGAGGGAACAGCATGCAGAAAGGCCCAGAGGGAGACCGAGGCCAGAGTGCCTGTGACAGCGGTTCCAGACCTCTTTTAGGTCTGCAGACCACCTGGTGAGAATTTCTAGGAGATGGGCACCCACTTAGACGTGTGCTCCCAGAGCTTTATCTGTCATCTCTTGAGGCACCTAGACTCGCTGATGCACAGACACCCCCCGTGGCCAGTGTGCCCAGCATTTCTCCCGCAGGGAGGCCCAGCCCGGCTGACCACAGGTTGTGTCGTCACTGCTTTGCTTAGAGTTCATTACAGAGCCCGGAGTTCATGCCTCCCCCCTTCCATACGAGCTGTCTTTCCGGGAGCTGCTTACACGTGCTTCAATGAGCATATTTTTTTCCAAGTCAGTCTGCAGCTTCATTTAAAAAAAATGTTTTGAGGGTTATTGCAGCAATGTTTGGCCCTCATCTTCCATGATCCTTACTGGCAGGAGATACAAAATGAGATTCTTAAATGCTGGGGGAGTGTCATGCGGACTTCTCAGACCGGAGACACCCTGCACCTGTTTGACTGATGCTCTTTGATCCAGCTTTTCAAGAACCATACTCCCAATCTTTTAACAAATGAGCTCCTCTCTTCGAAGCAGTGCAGCTCTGCAGTGAAGGCTGAGGCTCAAACCCTGGGGAAGCTGGCTGCCGGGTGTGTGCCTGAAGGCATCTTTCCTTGGTTGACACCTCGTGGCAGTTGTGAAACCACATTTGATATTACTTGGTTTAAACCTTGAAATATTTGTAGACCTTTTAATCCCCATATTGTGGAGCTATTGCCAGACCTTGTGGCTGTGAGATGGGGAGGGTTTGTGACTTGCCTAGGGGACAATGGAGCACAAACCTGTCCTTTGCCTTCCCCACAGCCACATCCCCCCGGGTGTCCTCTGAGCTGGAGCAGGCCCGGCCCCAGACGAGCGGAGAAGAGGAGCTACAGTTGCAGCTGGCACTGGCCATGAGCAGAGAAGTCGCTGAGCAGGTTGTGCCCAGGCCCCTGAGTGACGCCCTGTGTTGGGGGGCATGGGGTACTGTGCCCCACGTTTTGGATGTGCTGCCCGAGATAGAACTTCTCTGTTACTTACTTCCCCCAGTTGGAGAGGGATCCTACGCAAAGTTATATTTAGGAAAGGTTTTTAGGAAGTTACTGCCAAGGAAGGGACAGGCCAGTCAAAAGTGCTTCCCAGAAACACTTTCGCAGACATGGTCCAGCCTGACAGGACCTCTCCAAATGAGCTGAGTGCCCACGGACTCCTGGAGGCCTGGTGTGTGGGCTCACGATTGGGTTAGCCCAGGCAGACTGGTGAGGTGGGTCAGCGACTTCTGGCCCCTGGCAAAGAAAGGCTGGAAAACAAGGCTGGAAGGAAATGCTCCAAGAAATAGGAGTGTTTGTATTTGGATGATGGAAGTATGTGGGATTTTAATTTTTCTAATTCCCATTTTTCTTTAATAAAGATGCATTTGTTTAAAATGGAGAAGGAGGGAAAAGAGTGACTAAAATGACCTTTCAGAATTGTCAGCCCTTCAGCTGCACTTACCAGGGCTGTCCACTGGCCTTTGGTTAAAAAGGCCAGGTGGAGTCAGGACTTGCAGGCGGAGGGGGGGCACCTTCTCACCTAGAAGTGGTGTTTGCAGACCAAGTACTGCAGATGGTTAGATGGAAGAACAGATGGGCCTTCTGGGCCCATTTTAGTTAATAACGTATCTGTGATTTACTGTGGTTGTAATATATTTACTTATACTTCATTACTATTTAAAAGCTAGGACAACCCAGTCTTTTGCATATGGTGGCTATAATCATTTTTGTTAGAAATCATAGGAAATTATACAGTTATTTTCTGGAAGTTTACACAGTGGGAGGTGGGATGATATGGAATTTCCATAATCTTTTAAATTTCTTTAGGGGTTGTCAGGTCTTTTAGTTTTACATATTGCTCCTATGATTGGAATTATAAAGCCATTTTCATTTTGAGAAAAGTAGTGGTTGAATAAGTATTCCCTTTCCCCACTTTGATGATGCCTGTGCCCCAAGTGGGACCCTGAAGCTGATAGAAGCCACCCCAGGGCTGTGTGGGGTGAGCAGGGAGTCACCTAAGAGTCACTATATCTTACAGGTTGTTTCCGAACCCTCTTTTAAAGTAACATGGAATACCATCTTGCCTTTTCTGGTTCTGGCCAAGGTTGCCTTGTTCTGTACAGTGATGTCATTGTGGTTACCACCAGCCTCATGGTCATTGTTACCCACAGGAAGAGCGCCTCAGGCGGGGTGATGACCTCAGGCTGCAGATGGCCCTCGAAGAAAGCCGAAGAGACACGGTTAAAGTTCCGAAAAAGAAAGAGGTGAGTGCTTCCCTGGGAAGGTAAGTATTTCGAGACTGTCCCCAAACCCACCCCTCAGTGTGCGAGTGACACTGGGGAGCTCTCCTAGGAGCCAGTGTCTCTTCACTCAATGAACAGCCCTGAGGCCTGTGATGTGCATGAGTGAGGCGAGGGTGCCTGCCTCCTTAGGCCTCCCTGAGAGTAGTGGGCATGGGCAGTGGCCTAGGTTCGAACTCTCTGCTGACCTGTCTCTCCGTCCCTCCCTGGGAAATGGCAGGTAGGGGAGCGCCCCACACACAGTGGGGCGGCTCTTAGTTATAGAAGCTAATAACCATCAGGTGTCAACCCTCAGTGCTGGTCTTTGTCGCCATTGTCATTTCTACACCAGACTTCCTCCTTCAAACCTCAAGGTGACCAGGACATGGCTCTGCTCCCGACAGGCTCACCGTCCAGTCAGGATTCAAGCCCCTCACACCACATGGTCCCCATGTTACAGGGCCCTGAGTGTCCCTGACTGTAGCCTTGGGAGCAGGAGAGGGGCAGCCCCCAGAGTGGGAGCCCTGGGGAATTGCTGGCTGCTGGGGGAGCGGAAGGCGTGTGAGTTCTGGAGGGAAGGGGCCCAGGGCCAAGCGGTGTCCTGCAGGAAAGCCAGGAGGGCTGTTTGCAAGTGAGAGGCTCAGTGTGGCTTTAGGGTGTTGGGGGGCAGAGGGGCGTGCACAGGGCAGCAGACGGGAATGCTCAGTCTCCGTGGTCCTCTCAGCCCATTCCCATGGGCCTCTAGTCTAGTAAGAAGCACAGGCAATATTGGTGGCTGTCACATATTACTGTGGCGAAATAAAACCTTTCCCCTTCTCTTTGTCTCCAAAGCCCGGCTCCTATTCACAACAGACCACTCTGTTGGATTTAATGGACTCCCTCCCCAGCTCAGGCCCTGCTGCCCAGAAAGCAGAGCCCTGGGGCCCATCGACCTCAGCTAACCAGACCAACCCCTGGGGTGGGCCAGGGGCCCCCACCAGCACTTCAAGCCCCTGGCCATCGTTCGGTAAGACCTTTTGTTTGTCTCCCCTGCCTGCTTGTTGAATGGGTGAGGAAGGGCAGGGTAGAGCTTCTCGCTCTCCTTCACCTGGCAAGGGGAGAAGGGGTAGTGAATGTGACTGACGGTGGTGGGGGTCCAGGCTTCTGGGGTCCCCAACTGTGACGTCCGCCAGGCCACTGCCCTCCTCCAGAGGAAAGGAGGAGCAGCCCTCCTTTCCGTTCTGTTTCGGATGGTTTTCTGCTTTGGGAGAGGGAAAGCTGGCTTCCTCTCTGCTTCCCATGAGCATCAGAAACGGCTTGTCCCGCCTCTGGGACATGTCAATGCTCTCAGTCTCAGAATTGTACTCAGCACCCAGGTGAAGAAACTGTAACGTGCTGTGAAACATGTAAATCAAGTTGCTATAATTAGCTGAAATTATGATGTACTTAACATGACTGCTAATGAAGAGGGGATATGTTTGCTGTAATTCTTTTGCTTGTCATTTAAAGCAATAGTCAGTCAACTAGGCTAAATGAATACTTTTCAGTTCTGTTTAATGCTAAATGCAAGAGAATTTGTAATAAGAGATTTGAACCATGAGTAGATCATGATTGGTTTAATCTGGGTGGAGATCTTGGGCACGTGGGTTCCCCAGTTGCTACAAACAAGGCTTGACCTGCAGGCTTCCCTTGCAGCCTACACTCTGGGAGTCCCCGCTGGGTGCTCTGAACCCTGTTGGACATGGGAGATCTGTGGGTTTTCTGTCTAGGAACTTTGAATTGTATATTTTGTGGCAACTTGCCCATATCTGGTGGGGTCTCTGTTTTCCCAACTGGAACTGTCTTTTGTATTCAGCTGGGTCCCCTGCACACTCGCCGAAGCGTGCCAAATGCCAGGCTCTGTCCTGGCCTGCAGGCACCCTACACAAACAAGTAAGGGTCCAGCCCACAAGGTTCTGGGCAGGTGCGGACAAGGTAGGGACAGCAGTATGGCAGCAGCGTGCGTGGGCTGGGCCTCCATGGCAGGCTTTGGGAGCATCCTGGGGCTGGCCTGTCTCAGGAGGTAGGGCTTATATCTGCAGTAGGGGAGCAGGGGGCTGGGAGGCAGGCATCTTGGAAGTATCTTCCACGAAGGGCAGGAGCAGCAGCCAGGGGCCAGGATGAGGCAAGTGTCCCTCCAACAGAAGGCTCGGCTTGTGAGAGGCATGAGGGCATGTGGCGTGAGGCGTGCAGTGGATGCGGGTGTGGGGCCTGCCTGGTGTAAAATGGGCAGCAGGGGGTTGAGGTGTTCGGGGGGGTGGGAGCCAGAAAGCGGGGATGGGTGGCTTCCTGGTCACTTGGGCCCTGGCCACTTTGCCAAGTGCTTGGACATGTCCAGAGGACAGTGTTGGCTCTAGATGTCCTTGGGTGATGTTGTTGGCCTCAGGGACTCAGACAGTCCTGCATTTCCTTTGGCAGGAGCCCTCCGGGCCTTGGGGCAAACTCTAGGCACAATGGTCTCTAGTCCTCCCTCACCGAAGTCTGGCTCCGAGGCTGCCAGGAGCGTGGTCCACACAGTCCACGGCCATGTGCTGTGCCCCCAGGGAGCCTGTGGGGTGGAAAGTCTTGCTGAGCACACATGCGGGCAGTGACAGCAGGGCCACCGGACATGCCCACTCAGTGCTGCCTGTGGGGACAGCAGGCCCTTCCAGACAGTGGCGTTGACTATTTTGAAGTTGAAAATAGTTCTCCTGTAAAGGGGTGGCCCCCTTACGTTATGGAAAAGGGTGTTATTCAGGAAAGACATTTAATCCCTTTCAAAATTGTAATTGCTCATTAAACTAATGGGCAGTTTTTCAGTGCCCAGAAAATAACAGGGTCAGTCACTCAGGGAGGAGTCGGTGAGATTGAGAAGATTGCACCTCTCTGAATTGGGGGTTGATTCTGGGGAGGGGCTTTGGCGGCTGAGGGGGTGGGAGGAAGACATACTTTTTCTTTCTGCCCTCCCCCCCCCCCCCTTTTTTTTTTTGTTTATGTTAGCTGGTTGGGAGAGGTCAATGTTTGCCCAGCCCTTCCTGTGGTTGGCGGACAGGTCTCTGTCCTGTGTATGGGTTGAGCTGGGACGGGAGCCTCCCAGCCAGCCAGGCAGTCTCCCGCTGGTGCAGGGCTCACACACCTGAGGCAGTGCGGACCAGGCTCCGGTCAGGTGCCGCGGTGCAGCTGAGGAAAGGCAGCTGGCGCTCAGAGGCAAACGGGCATCCCATGCGAGGCCACCCGCGCAGGCTTGCTCTTCGAGTTTTGTAAAGTCAAGCTAAACCTCATACAGCACAATGTTCACCATTTCAACCATTAGCTCTTCACGATGTTGTGCAGTCATCAGGACCGATTCCAGGACATTCCTGTTACAGTGACACCCTGTTCCCTTCAGCTCACTCCCCGCTGCCCCCCCCCCAGCCCTGCAGCCGCCATCCGCCCTCTGTTTCTGGGTTTGCCTATTCTGGACATTTCCCATACGTAATGGAATCATCCAACATGTGGCCTTTGGGACTTGTATTTTTCACTTAGCGTGTTTTCACGGTTCATCTGTATACCAGCGTGTATCCGTACTGCGTTCTTTTTATGGCTGATAGCAATCCACTGTGTAACACCACATTCTGTTTAATCATTTAGCAGTTGGTGGATATTTGGGTTATTTCCACTTTGGGGCTGCTACAAATCCGCTTTTTTAAAGAGAAGGTTGAAACCTGCATTTTTTAAATCTATTGATTTTTAAATATTGACAGTGAATTAAAAAAATCAAGGACGTGTTTGGGACTAATCAAAATACATCTGTGGGCAGCCACAGAAGGTTCATGGATTGTTGCCACTTCCCAGCCCAGGGCCCTCTCTTTGGATCTGATGCATTTGGCATTTTTACCAGGGACTCAGGGAGAAAACAGGCCCCCAAAGCCAAGAGAGGCTGTTCATATTCTGGGGTCACACAGCAAGTTAAGAGGCAGGCTCCATGCTTTGCCCCTCAGTGCTGGGTCCTTGTCCTGCCCTGGACGGCCTCGACGGTCTCAGTGGTGCACGTCCTGGGTCGTCACCTCCACCTCCAGCACGGAGAGGTGAGTGGTGTTAAAATGTTAGCTTTTTAACTATTGCTTCTGGGCACCTATGTTTTCACGTAGTCGGGGTCATAGTGTATGTACAACTGTGTGCGTGGATAGGTAGATAGTAGGTGGATGGGGGATTCCGCTTGCGCTCTAGGACGAGCATTTCCAGGCGCGGTCAGACACTCTGACACTGCAGCCTGGCTCCAGCGGATGGCTGAGGGCTGCGCCACCCTCCCCCACTGCCACTGTTGTGTACGAGGTGGTTTTGCACTTCAGTGTGCTGCTTTCAACAGTGCTGCCCAAGTTCACCAGAGCCAGATGGCAGTCCCCTTGCTTTCGTCTTCCAGACCCAGCTCCAGAGCCAGGTGTGGGTGTCAGGGTGACGGATTCCTCCCTAGTGAGATGTGCTCATGTGTGTTTCAGGGCCGCCCCACTACCCTGAAACACATTCATGAATTAGAAAGATTAGAGGATCTCTTTTCAGATGCGTTGGTGGCACCCTCTGGATGAAAGGAACGGTGTTCTGAAAGCCACTGTTCGTAGCAAGCCCCATCTGTACCTTTGCTTCCAAAGCAGCACTGGGGATGGCTTGGCCAGCCAGCCAGCCGGGGAGGCGGTGCTGAGGGCCGAGGGGAGGGAAATTGGAGCCTGCTGGGTCAG
Source organism: Desmodus rotundus (assembly GCF_022682495.2). Classification (NCBI taxonomy): domain Eukaryota; kingdom Metazoa; phylum Chordata; class Mammalia; order Chiroptera; family Phyllostomidae; genus Desmodus; species Desmodus rotundus. The sequence continues at coordinate 62,897,314 of NC_071395.1, forward strand.
TGGGCACTTCCTCTGCTGCTCAGACACACAAAGCAGCCCACCTGGGATGAGGGAGCTCGCAGCCTGGTAACTAAGAAGGCCTTGGCTGGCTTGGTCCTCCTCTCTGCCCCCCTTCCACTGCCTGGGCCAGGACAGAGGCCGCCTTCCGCTCTGGCAGCAGCAGGTGGTGCTGCGGGTTTCTTGGTGGCTCTCGAGATGGCTCAGTTCTGTGACTTCCTCCCTGTGCACATGAATATTAATGTGAGGCTGGGATGAGCTGGGCTGGCCAGTGAGAGGCCACGGCTGTGTGCTCCCTATGAATGGGCCCTCAGAGGAGAAGGCCGGAAGCTGCTTGATCTTTCTGCCCTGGGTTGCATCCTCCTTTCCTCTCATTCACTGGAGCTTTCAAAAGCATTTATTTATCGGTGTGTGGCATGATCTGGGCCCTACCGAGGATGTGGAGGGCAGAGCACAGAGGAGCCTCGAGGCGGATGTACTGTCCATTCACGGAGCAGGACAGAGAGATGTCAGTAGGCATTCGTGGGGACACACTTGCCCTGCCCCTGGCGCCCGCTGTCCGCAGGCTGGCTTACGTACTGTAGGAAGGTGAGGGGAGCATTCTGTCCCCAGGTTAGGTTTGCGGGAAGGGTGGTACCACAGCCTGTGGCCTCCTGTAACTCCTGCAGGCACATGGTGGAGTAGAAAGTCAGCAGAGCCCTGTGCGTATGAAGGTCCCCGACTGCCAGTTGCAGGACAGAAACCTGACAAAACTCCCTGAGGCCAAGCAGCTGGATTGTTCATGGTCATCTGGCTGATGTGGGGTCAGCAGGGTTTGAACTGAACTCGTCTTTCATTTCACATGCAAAGCTCTCTGAGCTGTGACCAAACCTGCCCTTGTACATGGCTGAACAGGATCAGGGTTCCTTTCGGGCCATAGCTTGTTGATTGCAACACCTCATGAGCATCACATAGGATGCTGATTTTTGAAGTTCTTGGCCATGCTGGTTTTTCTGTTGTTCCAGCAGGTTCTCAAGGGGAAGCCAGGCCTGCGGAAAATAACTGGAGGTGTCAGAAGAGACTCTTGAACCATTTCAGGGTGGCGCTGCACCGCAGTGAGGCACTCGGGTGGAAGCCTTGCCTGGGAGCCCAGGATGATAGGGACTCAGTGTTCTATGTTTTACATGGCCTCATGTGTCAGCGTTCATATGGGAAGAGCCCTTCCAGGCAGGACACAGTACTTTGTTTGAACTCTTAGTTTACCAGCTTTGGGGGAAGCTAGTGGTTTTAGATCTTCATGGTCCCAGAGCAGCTCCAGATGGTGAAGCAGGTGTCTTTTTTTTTGCACATGCACATGTGTGCAGTCACTGAGGGGCTTACCTGTATGAGGTCAGGAAGGCAATGCAGAGGTCCAGGGCTTGTCTCCGCTTGGTGGGCTGCCTGCATGCCCTGAAATGCCTGCTCCTTACTTTATATTGTATCCCATTGTCTGCTTGTTTATTCTTGAATGTGTCTCAGATGTCCCTGTTCAGGGAGACGTGGTCCTCCTTTCCTCGGTGCTGTCTCCCCTCTGCCCCCATGGCCCCTGCCTCCTGTGGCTCCCATGCTGGGTGTAGTCACTTCTGTGTTTTGTCCCTCAGAGGAAGGGCTCCACATGCGGCTCAGAGAGAGGGAGATGATTCCGGATCACCTGTCCGTGGCAGGCAGGGCTTGCCGCCATGAGCTGCCCCTCCATTCAGGCCTGTGTGTCTGAGCTGTGCCATCCGACAGTGGGCCCTCCTGTCTCAGGAGGGCTCGGCCCAGAGTGTGGTGCTGCAGGGGTTCAGCAGCTCTCGCACATGCGGGCTGCCCATTCCAGTCACTTGGGAAGCGTCTAAGAATCCAGATGCCCAGGCCCTCCCCGGAATCGGTGAGAGCAGGATGGGGTGGGGAGGGGACAGCATCAGTAATTTACTAAGCCCCCTGGAGATTCCTGGGGACGGCCACCATGGAGAGCCACTGGTCTGGGGCCCTGAGGTGCGTGGTGAGCGAAGTCCTACTGAGGCTAAAACGTCAGCGCCTCCAGTACAGACTGCCCAAGTTTAGGGGCGGCTCCTCTCCGGTGTGTTTCTAGTACCTGAAGCAGACATTTACCTGGAACCAAAGAGGTGGTCATCGAACCCCAGAGTGCAAACATGCCTCACAGAGGGAGGGAGATAAGCTGCCGCCCTGAGGTCTGCGCCTTCCTTCCCCGGTCCCCATCAGTCCCCTGTCAGTCATGGAGCCCATTCCAGATGCCAGGTGCAGGGAGCTCCTGTGGGACTCACACTGTGGCTGGGGCCACAGACAGATTCTCCTGTGAGCAAGAGCAGGGTGAGTGCCTTGTGAGGGGCTCTGGGCAGGGGGGGGAGGGTGGGTGGGTCACTGTGTGACAGGATGACATGGAGGCTGCAGGGTGCGAACCCTGACCTCCCAGCAAGCCTCCTACACACACGTGCACACACGTAACTGCATGCACACACAGGCTGTGTCGACAGTACAGTTGGGTGGGACACCGTGCTGTAAATAGCTTCAGCAGAGACTGGTAGCTCTGCCTCCAGTCTGGCCTGGCGCATTGCTCAGAGATGATCCCTAAGACACTGATCCGCTTTGCACTGCCCCACACAGTGGGCCCTTCTCCTCTCCCCTGTAGCCACACAAGCGTGAGGACCTTCTTGGGTGCCTACCTCATGCTCCCAGTTCATAGCCTAGGGGATAGGGAGGGTTTCTCTGTAGCTCCTGTACTCTTCTAGGATTTGGTGGCGAGGGGTTGGGGCTGAGGGACTGCAGATTGACTTTGTTGGTGAAACCCACTCAGACTGGGACTAGTAAGGGGATAAGTCTAAGGAAGATCGGCATGTCCTTCAAGAAGAGGGGGGAGTGTCTCCCGAGAAAGGTGAAGCGGAAGAAAGGACTGCAGCTCTCTTGTACAAGGCTGAGGTGCCCGGTGTGGTCAGCGCTGTGGGGGGTACAAGTGTGAGACTCTCGGTCCATGTCCTCTGGGCACAGACTAGCTTGAGGGATGGGGGACCACATAGCAGGACCAACAAGCTCCTGATGCAAGCTTGTTCCATTCTTATGGCTGCTGGTGAGTGAGGCAGAAGCAGAGGCTGAGGCAGGGTCCATGGGGAGCCAGAAGCAGTCTGGCACTGGGTCCCATGTCTTCCTCTGGGCAAAATCCTGCATCTTCTCCACTGCCTCCTGGGTGGCTCCGAAGACACTTCCCAGCTGTTCTTTTTGGCAGTCCTGCTGTCCTTTACACAGTTTCCCCCATGCCACTCCCCCCGCCCCCCCCGTCGAGGTGGAGAACCAAGGCCCTGTGAGGTGCCCTGTTGGGGGCAGAACGAGGGCCCATCCCCACTGTGTGGTTCCAGGCTGGGGCCAGGTACAGTGTCCTGACCTGCCCTTTGTCCAGCAGAAGTGGGCCCAGGGAGAGCAGGTACAGTCACAGAGAGGAGGGTCTGTGTGACATGCTCGGAAGGCCAGGAGTGAAAGGTCAGAGGAGGTCCTGGAGGGCTGTGGTTGGGGGGCAGCAGCAGTTGACAGGTCGTGAGTAAGTGACAGGTGTGCATGTCCAGGGGTGGTGGGAATGGAGCTTGCAGGCTGCAGGATGCCTGGGGTGTGGAGGCTGCTGTGGCCATCTGGGAAGCAGGGCCAGCAGCTCCCTCCCTCCCTGTGCTGCGCTGCACCCACCACACTGCCAGCTCACCCTGCCAAAGGCGGAAGGCAGCAGCTAAAACAGCATTTCAGAGATTAGAGGTGACAAAGTCAGCATGGTAGAACAGTTCGGCACAGAGTTCGTCTTCCTGAAAGCCCAAGAGCCTCCTACCCACACGTCTGTCCGTGCATACTGCACTGGGGCTGTTAAAAGGGGCATGTGTGGGGATGGGGCCCAGGAGATGAGTCTAGTGGCTAGGGGCATCACCTGGTCTTCTCCAAGGCTGCCCGGTGGAGAGGGAGGAAATAGCTTTTGCCCCAAAGGAGTCCACAGTCTAAGGTAAACTCTTGGGCAAAAAGTCATTTTGGTGCTGTCTGGTAAGTGCTCCAACAGAAAGCCAAGTGGAGGAATCAGGGAAGGCAAGAAGAGAGGGGAGAAGATGGTGGTGTGCCTGCTACATGTTTGGAGCAGTGGGGAGGTCAGTGTGACTGGGGAAGTGTGGAGACAGAATGACTATGTCTAACACACATATGTTTAGAGTTCCAGAAAAGTCAAAATTTGATAAGATAATGACTGAGGCTTTTCAAGAATTGTGTCAAGGTGCTATTTCTCAGATCCAGGAAGTTTAGTGAATCATAAGCAGAACAAGAAAAGAAATCCGCCCTGGCTGGTATGGCTCAGTGGATTGAGTGCTGGCCTGCGAACCAGAAGGTCACCAGTTCAATTCCCAGTCAGGGCACACGCCTGGGTTGCAGGTCAGGTCCCCAGTAGGGGGCACATGAGAGGCAACTGATTGATGTATCTCTCACACGTTGATGTTTCTGTCCCACTCCTTCTCCCTCCCTTCCCCTCTCTCTAAAAGTAAATAAATAAAATCTTTAAAAAAACAAACCAACCCCGAAAAGAAATCCCCTTTACACACAGCATCAGGAAACCAAAGAAAGAGACCATCTCCCATAAGCTCATAGGGAACAGATGCTGCATGACTAAGGCGTAGCCCTCAGACTGACAGCTAACTTCTCGGCGGTAATGTCAGACTCCAGGGGACAATGGGATGGTGCCGTGAGAACGCTGAAGGAGAGCTCTGTCAGTGGAGAGTTCAGTTCCAGTGAAATCATCTTTCTTCCCAGGACAATGGTGAAATAAAGGTATTTTAAGTTTTGAAGTGAAAAAAATAACTGTCACCCCCTGAGAATACTGTATTCAGTGAAGGTATTCTTCAAGGGTGCAGACAAATAGTAATAGTTGTAGGTTACAGAAAACTAAGAGAATCTGTCACCAGCACATCTGCTCCACAGAAACGCTAAGTGATGTTCTTCTGGCCGACGGAAAAACAGCCAGATGGAAACTCAGAGCTCCAGGAAGGAATGAGAAACATGAGAAATGGGAAATGATGTGGGAGAGTATTTTTAAAGTAATAAGAATATAATAAAACGGAGTCAGCATGATTCGTGAGGCCGTGAACTTGCTGTTCCCAGCAGTTGGAGAATACACATACTTCTCAGTTACATGCAGAAGACTAAGGAGAAACGGATCACGTGCTGGGCAGAAGTGCCTCCACAGAGGCAGCACCCCGGGGACACACTGAACGTGTTTTCTGACAACAGTGTGCTCCAGTCAGTAACAAGAAGGTAACTGGAAAAGTGCCTACATGGGACATTTTTTAAAGACACTTCTAAATTCTTGAGTGAAAGAAAAAGATATGAAAATCAGAATTTGGAACCAAATAATGATGTAAATATTTTTATATCAGAATTTGTGGGACAACTGAAGCAATAGTAAGAAAGAAATTTATAGCTTAAAGTGTTTGCATTAGTCAAGAAGAAAGGTACAGGATTAATGAGGTAACATTGGGGTTCGAATAGCATTATACCCAACATATAAGCAGAAGGAATGAAATAAGGATAAGAACAGAAATGAACTAGAGAACCAAGATGGCGGCGTAGGTAGACACACTGAGCCTCCTCGCACAACCAGAACTGACAGAAAATCTAACAGCAAGGAAGTCCGACACCAAGTAGATAAAAAAAAGAAACATTCATCCAGACCGGTAGGAGCGGCGGAGACAGGCACTGAGGCAGAGAGGACTCGCGTGGCCGTAGCGGGACCGAGCCTGGTGGAGTGTGGCACGAATGGGGCAGGCAGTCTGACCACTAGCAGACCCTGCGGCCCTACATTCGCGCAGATAAACCGAGAGGGACGGACTCAGAGTGGCGGAGAGCGGGGCAGGCAGAGCAGCGGGTAGCACCCCGCGGCCCCACATTCGCACAGAGATAAACCGGACAAATGGTGGGGAGCGAAGCAGACTGCGTAACCCAGGGCTCCAGTGCGGGGAAATAAAGCCTCAAACCTCTGATTGAAAACGCCTGTGGGGGTTGGGGCGGCAGCAGGAGAGACTCTCAGCCTCACAGGAGAGGTCGTTGGAGAGACCCACAGGGGCCTAGAGTGTGCACAAGCCCACCCACTCGGGAACCAGCACCAGAGGGGCCCAGTTTGATTGTGGGTAGTGGAGTGAAAGATTGAAATCTGGAGGAGAGTGGAGCAGGCGCCATTGCTCCCTCTCGGCCCCTCCCCCACATACAGCGTCACAGCACAGCGACCAGTGGTACCCCGCCTCGGGGAACACCTAAGGCTCCGCCCCTTTAAGTAATAGATGCGCCAAGACAAAAAAAAAAAAAAAAGGCCCAAATGACAGAACACTTCAAAGCTCCAGAAAAAATACAACTAAGCGACGAAGAGATAGCCAACCTATCAGATGCACAGTTCAAAACACTGGTTATTAAGTTGCCCACAGAATTGGTTGAATTTGTTCGAAAACTAGATGAAAAAATGAAGGCTATGCCAAGAGAAACAAAGGAAAATGTACAGGAAACCAATAGTGATGCGAAGGAAACTGGGACTCAAATCAATGGTGTGGACCAGAAGGAAGAAAGAAACATCCAACCAGAAAAGAATGAAGACACAAGAATTCGGAAAAATGAGGAGAGGCTTAGGAACCTCCAGGACATCTTGAAACATTCCAACATCCGAATCATAGGGGTGCCAGAAGGAGAAGAGGAAGAACAAAAAATTGAAAACTTATTTGAACAAATAATGAAGGAGAACTTCCCCAGTCTGGCAAAGGAAATAGACTTCCAGGAAGTCCAGGAAGCTCAGAGAGTCCCAAAGAAGCTGGACCCAAGGAGGAACACACCAAGGCACATCATCATTACATTAGCCAAGATTAAAGATAAGAAGAGAATCTTAGAAGCAGCAAGAGAAAAGGAGACAGTTACCTACAAAGGGGTTCCCATAAGACTGTCAGCTGATTTCTCAAAAGAGACCTTACAGGCAAGAAGGGACTGGCAAGAAGTATTCCAAGTCATGAAAGGCAAGGGCCTACACCCAAGAGTACTGTATCCAGCAAAGCTATCATTTAGAATGGAAGGGAAGATAAAGTGTTTCTCAGATAAGGTCAAGTTAAAGGAGTTCATCATCACCAAGCCATTATTATATGAAATGTAAAAGAGACTTACCTAAGAAAAAGAAGATAAAAAGTATGAACAGTAAAAATGACAGCAAACTCACAGTTATTAACGACCACACCTAAAACCAAAACAAAAGAAAACTAAGCAAACAACTAGAACAGAAATAGAACCACAGAAATGGAGATCACGTGGAGGGTTATCAATAGGGGATTGGGAGGGGGAGAGAGGGGGGAAAGGTACAGAGAATAAATGGCATAAATGATAGGTGGAAAATAGACAGGGGGAGGGTAAGAATAGTGTAGGAAATGTAGAAGCCAAAGAACTTATAAGTATGACCGATGGACATGAACTATAGGGGGGAATGTGGGAGGGAGGGGGTGGGCAGGATGGAGTGGAGTGAAGGGGCGGAAAAGGGACAATTGTAATAGCACAATCAATAAATATATCAAAAAAAAAGAATTAGAACACAAACTAATAATATCCACAAAGAAGTTTGTAATTGAAAAGGGTAATACAGTGGAGAGGTATTTGGTAAGATTAATTTTCAAGAGCAGAGAAGAGGTGCAGTGTTGGGAGTGAAACGAAGAACGTAACTGCCAGGGTTCAGAATAGAGCTGAGGCTCTTTGATAGACTCTGCGCTTTCACATCTGAAAACTTAGACAAAATGGGTGAATTTGAAAAGACTACTTAGCAAAGCTGACTGAAGAACAAGAGAAAACCTGTAAGCAGGGATAATTCTATAATCATTGAAGGCATTGAATCAGTTTCTTAAAAATTCCCCTCACCCCTTAAATCTACCCAGAGGGCTTTACTAGCAAGTTCTAACACCATCCAAGAAGCAATTCCACTTCTACACAGAGTCCTCCAGAGGACAGGAGAACAGGGAGTATGCCTACTCCTTTGATGCGGCCAGCACCATCTTCATGCCGAAACCGGAGGAAGAGATCTGAGAACAGACGTGTCAGACCAGTCCCACTTACAAATGCAGGTGCAGAAACCCTAAGCAAAGAAACAGCATCAGAACCAAAATGAGAAAAATGTAAAAATGATATAGCACATCGTGAAAAACTTGGTTTTCAAGTTCAGGGTCTCAGAAAATGTATTACTGCACCACTTTAACAGACCCACAGAGAAAAATAATGTGATCATCTTAATAGAGTCAGGAACAGGTTGGTAACATTCATCAGCTCTTCACTGGGAAAGTCTCAGCAAGTGTGGAATGATGGGGAACCTCCGTAATCTGATAAAGGTCTTCTAAAAGGGAAAACACTTACTATTTCAATGGCACCGCTTCACAGTGAGATGTTGAAAGTTGGCCCTGCAAGAGCAAGACAAGGACACTGCATGCAGCCCCACGCTGGGACTGGCGGTGCCGGCCGCACAGTGAGATGGCAAACAAGGAAACGTGAGGGCCACAAAGAAAGCACTGTCGGCGTTCGCAAGTCATGTGATCATGCGCACGGACTATTGAAAAATTTCTACAGATGAGTTTATTAGAGTTAGGAGTTACTAGAATCATAAGAATAAATAGGGTGAATTTCAGTGTTAGATTTAAGAGTAGCAAGATTTCTGCATACCAAAATCAGTATATAAAATTAAATTGTTTTCTGTACAATAAATAAATAGAAAATGGAATTTTAAGAGTATATCAGTCCTTAAAAGTTTACAAAGGTTGTATAAATCCCTTATGGAAATAAAGGATGAAATTTAAAAAGATTAAATTTTACTGAGACTATTAAAGACGACAGGTGAATGGAGTGATATTCTGTGATTTGTGTTTGGAATACTTGCTGTCATAATGATAACAATTTTTTTTAATTGACCTGAGATTCAATCAATTTGATCAAAATCCCAGCAAGGTTTTAATTTTTTTTTAACCTGACAAGATGATTTTAGAATGACTGTGAAGGAGCAGAGGGGCAGAAACAGCCAAGGTTCTCCTGAAGGACACAGGGCTGGGATCTGCTGCCACAGGTTGTCCAGATTGAGTGTCATAATGCCACCTGTGAGGATGGCCCAGAAGGCACGGGGACGAGGCAGAATGGGTTGGGGGAGAGGCCCGGGAGCTCTGGAGTGGACCCAGGAGGACTTGGCTTCTGGTCGAGGAGGCCCTATGTGAGTTCATCACTCATACAGGAAAACGTGAGAAGATCCTTATTTTAATACCAGGCACAAAAGTCAGTCACTAATGGATCAAATTTGAGAATGTGAAAGGCAAGCTGTGATTCTCAAACATTACTAACTATCGAAGAACAGCCTTGAGGCCCCAGTGCAAGGAAGGATTTTCTGAATGTCAGGAAGAGCACAAGTGACAAAAACACTGACAGGGTCTACTCCCTTACCTGTTCATTGAAAGATAAGAGTGAAGGTGAAAATATTTGCAACACAAGGGACAGAATCAGGGCTTAAAACATGGATAGACCTCAGTCAAACCTGTAAGATAAAGTACTCAAAGGAAGGCGGTAATGAGGGGTGGTCTGGGAGGGGAGGAGCCCTGCCCTGAGGAGTGAGGAGCTGCGATAGCCTTGGGGACACCGAGGGCGTCACCCACCAGTTGGGCCCTGAGCTCCCGCCAGTGCGTGCTTCCGAGGCCTGGTAGTGTGAGGTGGTGGACACCAGGAGACCCTTCTGGCCCCACTCGGTGGGGTCAGAGCCCGTGTGTACTTAGGGTGGAGCAGAAACTAAACTAGACAGGTGCCGTCACCAGAAGGCCCACTGTGGTCCTCTCTCTTCTAAAATGAAAAACACAGCCATGCAAATGAACACATCTCAGCTACCCCTCAACTCAGACACATCTCCCAGATAAAACTCAGAGCAAGCACAGCCTGCCACGAAAGAATGTGCACGGCATGTTTCCTTTATAGAAAGTTCAGAAAGCAGGCACCGCTTGCCACGGCTCAGTTTAACCAGGAGGGAAAGCAGGAGAAGGGCTAACAGTGTCTGGAGACAGCATGCAGGTGCCCTCGGGTAGGCACCACCTGGTCCCTGTAGAGCAGCAGTGGTTTCTAGACGTTTCCTCTGATGCTGCCTGGGAGGGAAGGAGACGCATGATGGGTTTTGTGTGTCTGCACATGTACACCCATCCATGTCTGTGCGCGCGCATGACGTGGAAGACTCACACGCAGGATGGACACCTTACGTTAGTTTGCTCAAGTGTTTTCTATCCTTAACACAGTGGGTGACGCACCAAATTGGTTTGCCACTCAGTTTGAAGATGTTCAGCTGCTTAAGCTGGGAGGTCAGTGCACAGTTGTCGTGTTAGTCCCCCTCTCCGTGCTGCACTCACCTGCTCAGGCGCCCTTCAGTCACAGGTAGAGACCACTCAAAGCAGGTGGGGAGAGAGGGCACTGCCAGGCCTGACTGAGCTCAGTGGTGGGTGCTGGGCTGAGCTCCCATTTGAGGGGAAGCCTGCAGACTCTGAGTGGGACGCTTCAGTTTGGCTCAGGGAGCCCTTTCCAAGACTGGCTGTGGCCAGGAGCGAGGAGAGGTTCTCGGCAGTGTCCTCCCTGGTCCCTTCCCAGGGGATACCCTGCAAGGCCTTGCCCAGCGCTCGCTCTGGGCAGCAGGCCCCAGCGCCGTCCACCTGCCCGCACTTCGGCTCTTCCTGGCTTTGCTGGTGTGGGGTGGCCTTTGGGGAGCTGCCTCTCCTGACATGAGGACAGATCCTAGTGTGGCTCCTGTGGCCCAGAGCATCCTTGCACTTCTCACCCCAGATGCCCAGAACTTTCTGAGAGCCTCTCAGAGCCCTACCCCGCCTTCCTACAGGTGCCAAGCCAGCTTCCTCTGTCGACCCGTGGGGAGTTCCCTCCAGGGCCAGCACGCACTGTGTCTCCAAGAGCTCAGATTCCTGGGCCACCCCGCAGCAGCCTGCCCCCGATGCCAAGAAAGCTGCTGGCACCTGGGCATCTGCCTCTGCTGCTGAGCCCTCATCTACCCCTGGTGAGACTTTGTACCGCCCGGGCCCCAGGAGCTCCTTCGGGCCCCACCACTCCCCCCTCATGGCTCCTTGGCATGGGGCCTCTCAGTTTGCCTCCGCTTGCCACCCTCTCCCACAGTGTCTGTCCCCGCCCCTTGTGCAGCACAGCCAGTACGTGGGGTGAGCTCACAGGCTTTCTGGGCACTCGCACCTCCCTCCAGGGCTGGCTGCCCTCCAGATGCTCCTCCGGTCACTTCCTTCAGGCCCCACCCAGCGTCCAGACCCTGTTCAGATGTGTCTCCTCCATCATTAGTCTCTCCTTCAGTTTCAGGGGGGCATGGTGGGAGCATTGGCAGATGAGCACCCCAGTCTGTGCACTGGGAGGTCAAGGTCCCTGGCCTGGTCCCCCCTCCCCGGCCTAGTTCCAGCCTACCAGCTAACCCTGAACTGAGCTGCCCCTTGCTCTCAGTGCTCTCCCCCAGAAGGAGAGGGAGAGATCTGCTTCTGCTGTCCATTGCTCCGTTGCCCACGGGCCCACCCACGGGCGTAGACTGGGGAGTGCAACGTGGAGAAGCTGTGAGGTACCCACAGTCACTGCCTCTTGTGTTCCCCCAGGGGCCTTTGACCTCTTCAGTAATCTGAATGGAACAATTAAAGATGACTTTTCTGAATTTGACAAACTCCGAACTTCAAAAAAAACAGGTATGTAAAGGTGGTTTCCTTTAAGTTCTGTGGGTTTGACTAGCCCGGTTATTGCAGAAATAATAATCAATTTTCAAAACCTGTCAACTTCATACATTTTCTTTGCATTTTGACCTTGGGAGTCATGTCTCGTGGTGTGAATTCACACATCAGCAGCGAAGGGCCACACGGTTGAGTTTTCTTTCACCCTCTCCCCGGGCTGGCCCCGGGCCTCTCCTCTGGGTCACCTGTGTGTCTTGGCCTCAACAACTACCCCCTCCCCCCACCACCGCCGAAGACTCCTGACCTCCCTGTCCCCTGCCCCAGCCCAGCGGGGGCCCCCACCTCCAGGTCTGAGCTGTGGTTGCCATTCACTTTCATCCTCTCAACGTCCCTCCCCTCAGAGGTGCCAGCTTTTCCAGACTGCCCCTGCCATGGGCATTGATGGGGTGTCTGTGCCCCACTTCCTCACCTTGTGTGGCTCCCGCTCAGCTGCTGTCCAGGAGACCCACGATTAAGTCTCTAGGACCAGCTCCTCCCCATGTGCTCCTGGGCTGGGAGGGGCCAGGGCAGCGGGGACAGCCAGGCAGCCTCTGTCCATCTCAGGCTGTACCTCCCAGTCAAACAAAGCAACTTCTCTTCTCTCTTTCCTCCCTCCGCTTCTCCCCACTCTCCACGTCCTCTCACCGCCTCCACCTGTCCCCCTGCTGCAGCGACAGGCCTGGCTGGCCCTGGTCTAAGGTATGAGCAGCCTGGCCCCTCTCAGCTCAGGGGATCAGAGGCAACTCAGAATGTGCTGCTTCTTGGGGTCTTTTTTTTTTTGCCACATTCAAAAAGCCGCAAGACTCCATGGGTCTCCTCTGCAGGCCACAGCGCAACCTAACTGTCCTTCCTTGCCTGCCCTCAGTGCCTCCGTGAGAGGGTAGCATGGCTTGTTATGTGGACAGCCTTCCGGGGATTTGCAAAGTATTTCCCCCCATTCTAGGAGTATTCCCCTTGTAGAAAATTTGGAAGTTTATGGGAGAAAATGAAAATCTGTGATTCTTTCCCCTACTTTCAGCCACTGTTTCCTTCCAGTTTTTTCTGAGTTCTTAAATACAGTATGGCTCCTAGCTGGTGTGGCTCAGTGGATTGAGTGCCAGCCTGTGAATCAAAGGGTCACGGGTTTGATTCCTAGTCAGGGCACATGCCTGGGTTTCAGGCCAGGTCCCCAGTAGGGGGCGCGTGAGAGGCAACCACACATTGATGTTTCTCTCCCTCTCTCTCCCTCCTTTCCCCACTCTTTAAAAATAAATAAAATCTTTTTAAAAATTACAAAATAAATGGCTCCCTTTAAAAAAAGAATACAGTTTGGCTCCTCCTGTCAGACTTGAATCCTGTGCCCCACCCCCTTTATGGCATAACAGATTGAGAATGTTTTCTTATAACATTAAAAATTCTTTAGAAAATATTTCACATTTATGTAGGTTGGATTGCTCAGCAAGAATTTATTCTTTAATTTTGGGGAGGACATTTTAGGTTGATTTTCAGCTTTGCTGAAGTAAATAACGCTGTGGTGAACATCTCTGTGTCTAAATGCGTGCTCACGTGTCGCGTTATTTCCTGAAGCTGGAGTCCTAGAAATGGGGTTACTGAGTGGCGAGTATGACCGCTTTTCAGAACCTCAGGGCCACACAGCCGCCATGCGTCTTGGCAGAGCAACGCCTTCCCACCAGCCCGTCTCAGCACACCTCTGTTGGCTGAATTTTTAAAAATAATTTGCTTTCTTCTAACTATCAAGAAACTCATGTTCATTGTAGACAATTTAGAAAATGAAAACATTAAAAAATGGAAGTTACCCGTGCCTAGCCACCAACCCAAAATAACATCTCACTACGTTTGGAGGGTTGTGCTGTCCATACTGTTCAGTCCGGCTGCTTCCTTTGAAATGCCGATACAGTCTCTTTCCTCCTCATCTGGTCTTCTCTGTCCCTGCATCCCGGGCTTGGCTGTGACCTGCCCTGTGGCCGACTATTTGTCTCCAGCTTGTGGCTGTTGCAAACAACACTGCAATGAACATCGCCCGCACTCCCCCCGCCCGCCCGCCCCTGGCACAGCCACTCGGGGAACTGCGGGTCTGGGAATGTCTGTGTTGTGCTCGGGATGCTTCCAGGGTTGGCGGGCAGCACTGGGCACAGTCTCAGGGCCCACCCTCCCCATCCACCATGCCTGTATGTGTCCTTGTCTCGTAGCTGAGGTGGTGGCCTCTCTGCCATCCCCTAAAAATGGAGCTACAAGCCCCGACCCCTTTGAGTCTCAGCCCCTGACCATCACCTCCAGCAAGCCCAGCAGCGCCCGGAAAACTCCAGAGTCTTTCCTGGGCCCCAACGCAGCTCTGGTGAACCTGGACTCACTGGTGACCAGGCCAGCCCTGCCAGCCCAGTCCCTCAACCCTTTCCTGGCACCAGGTACGTGGGCTTCCCAGCACTTCCTCTGCTCTCTGCTCTTCCTGGGGGTGGGTTTGAGGCAGGCCTCTCTCCTCTACCTCTGTGGGCTCCTCCCGCTGAGCACCTCAGGTGAGCCCTATCAGCGGCACGCCTGGCCCTCGGAGCTGGGGTGTAATGGAGCCAGCTGGACGCGGCCACCAGGGTAGCACTCCCGGATCTCCAGGGCCTTGATAGGTCAAATGCGAAAGCTGCCATTCAGTTCAAGGCGGGAGTGAAAAGCAGCTCCTCCCCTTTCTTTCAGTTGAGACTACTGAGCAGAAGCTGCCTCTGATTTGCTGCCCCCACCAAAGAGACCCTCAAGCAAGCAAACAACAGCCCTGGGCCCTCTGGAGGAGGGTGGTGCTGGGGTGAGGGAGAGTGGAGTCTGCTGCCCAGCAGACCTGGTGGGAGGAATGGAACTGGGCCTTTAGCTGACTGTCCTTCAGGGCCCCAAGGACCCTCTCTGCCCCAAGGCTGTCTGGAGCCTGTCACTAAAGGATCAAATGTGATCCTGGGGCTGGGATATCCATTCTCCCTGCTGGGGCTCTGTCTAAAGACCTGCCCTCCACCCTCTGGCTCCGTAGGGACTGCCCTGCGAGCCCCCAGCCCCTGCTTAGTGCCCAGGCACTGTGGCCCAGCCCTATCTTGCCCCCCCCCCCAGGTGCTCAGACCCACAGCTGTGGCTCCGGATATCCCTTATCCCTTCTGCCTGGAGTGCCCTCCCCTCTTCAGTGGGAGACCCTCTGACCTTCAGTACCCACCCCAGACAACCTCTTCCTCTAGGAAGCCTCCCTCCTTCTGGCAAGGCTTTAGGGACCTGGAGCAGAATTGGTCCGGAACTGGGTGAGGTTGTAGTGGCCCACAGGGGAGGGGCTCCAGGGCTCCTAAGCCAGCATGGAGCCCCTGTCCCTGCCCCAGAAGGGCTCCGGCCACCTCTGCCCACAGAGCCCTGCAGGAACCACAGGAGTTCCGCTGGCAGGCTCTGTCCATCAGGATTTCTTCCAGGCTTTGGGCGGGGGGCACATCAGGGTCTTGGGGCAGCTGTGCTGCCTGCAAGCAGGTCATGGTTCCTGGGGGCTGCAGCCAAAATGGAGGAGGTTGAGTTGGCTCTGCTGGACCTCCAGGGCTGCATCCCAGGCCACACAGATAGCTCTGGACTGCAGTCATTTGTGGGGTTCTGGCTCTAACCCTTCTAAGCTGGGGGGGCCTCAAGCAAGTCACTGTCCTGCTCTCTAGTCTTGGTTGGGTCATTTCTGCCTGGAGGTGGTCTGCTGGAGAAGGGGTTGATGCAAGAGTGTCGGGCGTGTGCTCTGCACTGCGGCTGGAGGACAGCAGCTGGTGGTGGCCTGTCAGGGTGCCCCTGCCAGGCAGCCCCGGGGAGCAGGCACTGGGCTGCGCTGAGGACTTGGTGCTGGCAGCCCCTGCATTTTTGGACAGATACACATAGGTATCTTGCTAAAAGAGGGACGAGAGTTTCTGGTATGAAATAAATTCTGGAAATACCGGGTAAGAGAGACCTGCATCTGCTTTGTGACGACAAGACTTCTCAGAGCCCTTGGGGTTCCAGGGCACAGCGTCGGGCTGCCGTTCCTGCCTACCCCTTTGCTTTCCCCTCTTCTGGGCACATTTTCACAGCTCTGCCGATGGAATAAGGGGGCAGTGGCAGCTGCTGGCTGTGGCAGGGACCCTGGGTACCACCCCTGTTGGGGAGCTGGAGCCCTAAGAGTTAGGCACATCCCTCGCCCTGCCTTATGTGGGCTTTGTGACCCTGGACAAGTCACTTGGCTTCTCCGAGTGCCAGGCTTCGTTCTCCTCACCTGGACAGTGGGGAGGCCTTTAGTAAGCAGGCTGTCTGCCATTATCAGCTGGTGCTGCCGTAGGCTCTGCAGCACAGCAGGGACCTGGACACACCTGCCCTCCGACTTGGGGCGAGAAGTTGTTCTGACTGACCACTGTTCCTCTTGCTGTCTCCCCAGGTGCATCTGCGTCATTGGGCCCTGTCAACCCCTTCCAGGTGAACCAGCCCCAGCCGCTGACATTGAACCAGCTGCGAGGGAGCCCAGTCCTGGGGACCAGCCCATCCTTCGGGCCTGGCCCAGGTGTGGAGCCCCTGGCCATGGTCTCCATGACCTCCACAGCCTCACACGCAGCTCTAGGGCCCAGCAGTGCCTCCCTGACGCCACTGGGCTCTGCCACCATGACCATGGTGGGCAGTGTGGGTATCCCCCCATCAGCGGCTCAGGCTCCTGGCACCACCAACCCTTTCCTTCTATAGGGCCCAGGCCTGGGGCCACCACAGAGCAGATGCCCCAAGAACCTATGCCTGAGGCTGCCGAGCAGGGATTCACCTTTGTGGAGTGGAGTCCAAGAGGTAGGGGTGGGTGCTGGGGCTTTCCAGGTGCAGCTTCCTGATGGAAGGGTTGTCTTTACTCCCCAGTCGTCAGGCTGGAGTGGGGAGGGCTCATTGAGCGGGCAGGCCCAGCACACAGCTCCACGCCTGGCGGCCTGCTTGCCCATCTGCAGCCCGTAGCCCACGTCACAGGAAAGCGCCTGGACAGGCCTGGCCACCCTCAGCCCCTCCTTCCAAGTGCAGGGTCCTGGCTCCAGTGGGGCTCACCCACTGGCTCTCCGGGCCACGGACGAGGCGGCGGGGGTTCCCAGTGTTGCCCTTGCCTTTAGCCACAGCCAGAGGGCCTTAGGGACACTGCTGGCCCAGGAATTGGGATGGCTGCCTTGTCTTTGTCCTTCACCCCAGCCCTGCCGACACCCCAGGCAGTCCCAGGCGTGGTGGGAATGAGGTGCCGGCTCCATTACACGCTGACCCTCTAGGGAAGTGGTTGTGCATAGTTGCCTCTGACTCACGTGAGTTTGGAGTGAGCGCCACCACCGTGGGACGACTATTGGATTAAACCCACTAGAGCAAGCTTTAAACTAATCCGAGTGTAACCCCGCCATGCGGCTCTGTGCTTGTATGCGTTTGCACAGATTTTGTTTAGTGCGGTTTCATATTTGAGTTTGCAGAATTACCTAATAGTCTTTTTTTGGCTAATATTTTTATAATGTGGTTCTTATTTAACTGTCTAGTTTTGATAGAACTTACCAGGTCTGGCTGAGTGAAGATACTGGCACATGTCATGTTCGTAGTTTAAATTCTCTTATTTATGATTTTAATTCTGTAAGAAAATTTAAATAGGAAGAGACAAAAATGCCTTATGGAAAAACTAAGCAAATTCTTTATAGGAAAAAAAAATATGAGAATTTGATTACACTTAAAAGATGATGTTTATTTAAAGAAAACTACAACAGAAAAAACTCTAGCCTCCAGTTGCCTTTTCCTTTAATTCCCTTTTTTGGTGAATTACCAAACTGATTGACTTTCAGCCTTTCTGGCTAGATGCTAAGAAAGAGGCTATTTTTCTTACTCATACACCAGCATCAAGAAAGTTAAGAAGTCCAACGTGTAAATGTGACTCACCAGTTTTCATCCGCTGGGCCCTCCACTTACGATGTGGAAGAGGCAGACGTCTGGCACCTCGGGTGATGGGCCTCCTGTGTGCTTGCCCACGCCTGGGGCACAGGTGGGGACGGCAGGTGTACTGGGGCAAAGGCAGTTCTTTGCCCCTGGCTCCTGCAGGTCTCGAGGCTGAGACAGCGGGAGAGGGCAGGGCTGGCCCTGACCCACCCCCTGCTGACTGGACATACCCTGCAGACCTAAAAATCATCATCTCTTATTTTGGAGAGGAAGAAAAACATTCTCACACAGAATAGATATTTAACAAACATGCAGTAATATTACCTCCCTCTCCATACTTCCTGTTTTCTTCACCCCACCCACCACTATAAAAAAAGTATTAGGTCATGAATTAAAGACCAGAAAAGACTGGCTTACCCCCAGCGAAGGGACATTTTCCCCCAAACCCCATGTCTGGTCAGCTTGCCTCATGTGGCACTGAGGATTTCTTAACTCTTAACCCCAAGGGCAGCTGACCACTCCCTCTGGGTGGGGACAGGGCCCCTCCACCCCTCAGGTTCTAGGAGGGGGTCTGACCCTCAGCACTGGGCATAGGAGAGGTGGAGAATACCAGGAGGCATGCAGGCTGGTTCAGAACTGCCCTCTCAGGCCCCCCTCCTGTGTCCTCCTCCCTACTCGAGTGTTGCTCCCTGAGGTCTTGTGGGGCCACCCGCCAGGGGCTCCGAAGGCCACATCCAGCTCCAGCCTGGGGGTGGGCAGAGCAGGTGGACTCAGGCAGGGTGCTTCCCCAGGGGGTGCACCTGGCCATTCCTGGGTCAGTGGTTCTTTGTAACAGTCAGAAGCTCCTGCAGTGTAACCGCCAGGTCGCCAAGGCCCACAGGCTCCTGCTCCGCACACAGGCTGGTCCCTAGGCACCACGTCCCTGTTGCCTGCTGCACTGAGTGTGAAGCCACCAGCCACTGCCACGCGTGCTGTGCACATGCCGTCATGCTCCCTCCTGGCGAGTACTCGGATAGGGGTGTCACCCAGCCACCTTTTCAGTCCCGGGGGCTGGGAGCTGGTTTTGAACTTGTGTTGACTATTGATACTTATTTACTTGTATAAATATAATTTATCATTTGTACCATGATGCGGTCTTTGTATGTTCTCCCACCCACCCCATCTTTATCAATCCCGGGACACAGGAGAGGGGTGAGCAGGCAAGAGAGCTGGGTCCTACCTGGGACCCACCCTGGCCTGCGGCTGACAGGCCACTCTGGCTTTGTCCTGATGCCCAAGTGAGCCTCCACGTGCCAGGGGAGGAGAGCAGCCCTGCCAGCCTGAGCAGTCTTGAGAGTGACTGTCCCAGCTGCTGGCTCTCGGGCAGCTGTGCAGCTTTACTCTGGTGTGGCACAGGGGCCCTGTCCCCTTGGAACCTGTGGTCAGAGGAGGTGCTGCAGCTGGAGGACAGGCTCCTTGCAGGTGCAGGTGGGAGAGGCATTGCACTGTTGGGCAGCGTGCAACGGGGGCAGTGCTAGGCGGAGGAACAGGTGGGAAGGCTTGAGGCAGGCCCATGCTCTAGACCTGGCCCCTGGGCACCCACTCAGGGAGGCCGTGCAGGGTTTGCCATAGCTGGGGGTCCGTGCAGGACAGGCGGCCCCAGGAGGCCTTAGGGGGCTTCTGGCCGGGCAGCTCTCCAAACAGTGACTGGGGACTGAGCTGCTTTCACCTGGTGACACTGCCACGCCGCTTGCTGGTTGCTGTGTGAGGGAATGGGAGTGCAGTGGGAGACACGAGAGGTTTCTTAGGGGCCAGGCCGGGAAGTGCATGACTCCCCTGCTGTTCTAAGGCCGACGTGGTCTCTTGGCCCCACCTGGGCGCAGGGGAATGAGGACAGGCATGTGGGCTTCCCTGGTGCCCAAGGAGACTGGGAATGGTTTGGTGAGCTCATGGCCAGTCTGTCCCAGCAGGCCGTCTGATCACCACAAACTTCACTCTTTTCCTCACACATGGATCACGTATCCCTTCCCAAGGGAGACATGCTTGAGCCCCGTCCGGGCAGTAACCTACAGGGTCATGAGCGAGGACAGGGGGTGGTTTGTCACGCAGCAGTAGATAAAGAGGACACACACAGGTCTGCATTTCCAGGCTGCCTCCCCTGAGCTTCGTTCGGCTAGATGTGTGAGGGCCACCCTGTGGGTCGGACACTTACCTGCCACAACGAGAGCTTTTACCGGGCCTTTATGTCTCAAAGCATTCTTCACTTACCCCTTCCCCTATGAGTTCCAGAAAGTTTCTTTTTCCAATCTCTTGATGCCAGACATGTTTGGATTCTCTTTTTTGTCATCTCTGCTTGCAAACTGGCCAGCTCTTTCCTGAGCTCATCTCTTTCCTGTGGCAGCATCCACAGCAGCCAACACACCCTGTGCCCCGTTGCAGGGCCCCCCTGCTCCCCGAGCCGCAGGCTCAGCAGGCACAGAGCCTGCCCAGGCCAGCACAGCTGTTCCCCTCCCCGCTCCCCCCAGCGCTAAGCCAGGGCACACAGGTTTGTTTGGTTTGTTTTGGTTATAGCCAAAACCCACTCCTGATACCAACTTCTGTGTTGGAACAGAATAGGTGCCACGGGAACAAACCCCAAACTCTCTGTGGTAAAAGCAGGAAGTTTCTCACAACATGCCCAGGGTGTGTGTCCTGGCAGCTCCTGTGTGGTGTGCCACCTTCAACACCTGGCCTCGGGTGCCGTGGGGAAGGAAGAGGGAGAAGGGGTGCTTGGGGAGGTTTTACATGGGTCAGACCCCTATGCAGCAAACATCCTTTCAACCTACGGTTTTTGTAGCCTGCTAGTTGCACGGACCCACTTAGATACAAGGGGCCTGAGGAAGGCAGTCTTCTCACGAAAAAGGAGAAAAGGGAAGTCTGGGGACACACAGCCCTGTCACAGTGGAGGCACAGTGAGCAGCCGGGGGGGGGGGGGGGTTGGGGACCATCTGCCCTGGCTGTTCTTTGTGTAGAGCAGGGGTGTCAAACTCATTTTCACCGGGGGCCACATCAGCCTCATGATTGCCTTCAAAGGGCTGAATGGAATTTCAACTCCTTAACAGTTAAGGAGTAGTTACATTTATGCAGTCCTAAAATTATTTCAGCCCTTTGAAGGCAACCACAAGGCTGACGTAGCCCCCATGAAAATGAGTTTGACACCCCTGGTGTAGAGGGCCACAGGCCCCCACCCTACTCCCCCCGGCCTGGTACAAGCCAGACCCTCCCAGTCCAGTGCTCCTGCCTGGGCTGCCCTGCCACCAGGAGCTTCCTGAGTGACACCCATGCCCTGCCCGGGCCGGGGCTTGGGCATGCACTGGCCCAGACTCAGTGTGGGCTGCGCTTTTATGTACTTCATTGTATGTAAATGTTCCCTCCGAAGAAAAAACACCTGAAAACAAACATCAACACCTCTAGCAATTAGCACGCTGAAGTGTTTGGGAGGTGTGGTGATGTGTGCAATGTATTTTGAAATGTGCTAAAAGTAGGGTCAGAGTTGGGCAGGTGTGAAAACACTAGGACAAGGGTCACAGTGGACTCCAGGTGGCTGGCATATGGGTGTTCACTGTAAAAGGGTTTCAGTCTACGGCCATACCACCCTGAATGTGCCCGATCTCATCTAAAAGGGTTTCACCTTTTCTATGTAAAACAATACAACATGAATCATAGTAAGAGGGTTAACTGCTATGACAAATGTGCTGACCAGCACCTGCAGCCGCCTGGGCATGGGTGGGGGGCAGAGAATTCGGTCTGGGGTGAAGCTGCAGCAGGACGGAGCGGAGGTGTGGAGAAGCAGGTCCAGGGTTTTTCGCTGCATGGTCGCTCCATCCCTTATGGAGGCTGGTGGCAGTGGTCCTGCAGAGAAGAGCCAGGGCAGGGTGGGGGAGGGGATGGGGCAGTGACAGTAACCCCCTGCATGGGAAGGCAGCAGAAACAGGACCACCAGGGCAGCCTCGGGTAGGCCCCTGGCATCTCCAGAGCAAAGGTTGGTTGGTGACAGACGGGGTGGGAAGGTGGGAGAGCTCTCACCTTACCACTTCCTCATGGGCCCTTCAGGGGAGGGGCACAGGGGCTGAATGTTCTTGAGGAAGGAAGGGTGAGTGGGTTTTCTCTGCACGCATGAGGGGCTGATGAAGGAAATCAGGGCAACGGCCTGGCAGCACTTTGAGGGAGACCTAGCTACAGTCACAGGGGGGGTCTGTCCTCACGCTGGACGCTGGACCTCAGCAGGTGGCTCTCAGCCTGGCCAGGTGAGAGTACAGCAAGGGACAAGGCCTGGGAGCAGAGGGCGACTGAAGGCACTGCCGTGGGTCTGCGCATGAGCCCTGGCTACACCGGACTGAAGTCAGCCCCACTTACGACCGATCGTCTGCCTTGTCAGAATGTCCTGCTTGCCCGAGAGCGGACCTCCGCAGTCAGAGCAGCCCCTCTCGCCCCTTGCGCCGCGAGAACTGCGGACGCGCACGCAGTACCTGTGTGGTCAGGGGTGCTGACTTCTTTCACTCCGACTGTCAAGCAGAAAAGTGACAACAGCCTCATATAATAGCTGTCAGTGTGAGTGACTCAAAATTGTATCTATTTTTTTTTGTCAGATCAGCAAAAACCATAGTTTTGGGTGTGCCCCAGAATTTCAGTGATCAGTTTCTGTGGGCTGTGAGGTGAGGAAGGGCGAAGCTGCCGTGCTAGAGAACAGGGCTGCTCTGCTCTCCTCTCTTTGTGCGGATGCGTTTGTTAAACAGCAAGGAGAATCCACGGCTGTTCCCGGGCCGAGGCCTGTGCGTGCACAAGGTCGGTCGCTCCCTTTGAAACTTCTAGAACAGCTTGTGCAAGACCCTGGCTGTTTAGAATCTAGCCAAATGCTGGATTTACATGCTTTTGTCGTGGTATTACTTGACCATCAGAATACACATTATATCCACTGTAAAAAGCTTTATTTGTGCTTCTGGAAACAAAACCCACTCTGAAGTCTGTCCTTTCCCCATCACACAGGACCTGCACTGTGCGAGTAGGTCAGAATGAGACGGCGGTCAGCACCCAGGGACTTCTCCCTACCAGGGTCTCTCATACCACCTACCACCAGACTTGCTCTGGTGCGTTAGTACAGTGACCTGCACAGGACACCTCGATGACGTGTTCTTCAAAGATGGCCCTACGTACTACAGTGAGGCTCTGGGGAGAGCCTGGGTCCCCTGGAAGGCAGCTGGAAAGCTTCCACTGAGTCTACACTCAGCCAGCCAGCAGCTCACAAAATGCCTGGAAGGCATTTTTCTAGGAGCACAGAGAAAAGCTGGTTTCAGATGAATCTCCTGTCATCTGGGTAACACATCTGTGGCCCTATTGGGAAAGAGAGAGAGAAGGTGCATTGCTGACTGTGAATTCTAAACTGGGCGGGGCAGGGAGGAAAGAAGGGCTGACGGTCAGTGCGAAGGGGGTTGGCTGGTGGCTCAGAGGCCCTGATGGAGCAAACTGTTGGAGACCACAGGAAAAGAGCTGCACACAGGGAGGGAAGGGACGCTTGGATGCACATTTTAGAGACCATTAGTCATTGGTCACAAGAAAGGCCCTGACCATGGGCAGCTACTGAGGGGCACAGATCAAGTTCCTTGGAAGGGAGGAGGCTGAGGAAGAAGCCAAGCTTCGGGAAGGATCACCCACATGGTCAGTGGTACTGCCCTGCATGGGTGCCTGGAGGCGGGGACAAGCCCGTCTTTAGTGGACACCAGCAGTGTGGTCTAATGGCTGGGTGTCGAGGGCACTGGGCTGGGGTGCCCATGGGGAGGAAGATACAAGCCCCACCTCCAAGCTCTGACATGTGGCATGTGGGAGTTGGGGGCTGGGTGTTGCAGGAGACAGTGTGGGTCTCAGTAAGGGCCAGCAGGGCGGGGGTTGGGGGGGGGGGGTTGGTGGTGCTTGTCATCCAAGAGGGCTGGGATCACAGGAATTTGGCTGAAAGCTCTGAGTTTCAGAGCACCCAGAGTTGGGGGCAAGAGATGGGGGTCCCCTGAGCAGTTAAACTTCTGGTGATATGAACCAAGATAAAGGACAGACCAGGGTCATTTTCTGTGGTCTCTTAGAGCAAGTTCAGATTCCCTCCAGCCTCCAGTGCAGTGTGTGGGGCGGGGGTTGGTGGTCTTCCAGCCAGGAGGTAGGGGCTGACAGGAGCCAAAGCAGGTGCTTGGTGGCTCCCCTTAAATCCCAATGGTATGCAGGCTGTGTCCCCCTTGAGGGTTCACCTGAAGTTGTGCGTGGTAGGAGAAGGGGACAGATGCTGCCTCTGCGGGGCCAGGTGTGTGTAGGGAGAAGGTGAGAAGGCCCGGTCTCAGGCCTCAGGCAGGGGGAGAGGGTGCTTTGGGGCCTGTGTGCAGAGGACACACAGCTCTTGGGGTTCAGAGTACTGGGCAGCCAGGTTCCCCTTTGCCTCCTGCTGTGGGACTTGGCAAGAAGCTGGAACTCCAGCAGCTTCCAACGGGTGGATGCTGCGGAGTAGGGGGCAGGCAGAGGGCTAGAGAGCCAGCCGGGTGCCTCTCCATCCACCTCCTGCTAACAGGATATTCCCCTTGTTGCTGAGGGAGGCTGGTGGTCAGGAGCTGCACCGATATGCATACTCCAATCCCCGGGAAGTGCTAGAGGCTGGCAGTGAGAGACACGTGGTCCTGAAGGGGAAAGGATGCAGTCCAGGCCTGAGTTCTGTGACAATGCAACCATTTATTTCATAAAAATGCCACGCCCCCCCACCCCCCGAATCAGCTGCACTTGAGTCAGGCATGTGGACCGGTGGCTGGCCAGCCAGCTCAGTGGGTGGTGGAGGGGCCAACACCTCTACTGAGGGAGGCCCTGGGGCAGGCCTTGCCCCTCGACCCTCAGCACGTCTGCAGGCCCAGTGTCGTAGCCCAGCTTCCTCATGTCCTTGGTCACCACATTGAAGAGGAGAGTGACAAAGCCCTGGGAGCGGACGCGGGTCACTGGGGACAGAATGGAGCATCAGCGGGGCTGGGGCAGGAATGGCCAGGCTGCTCTGGGCATCCATTCCGGGGGTGTCTCCTGTGAAACGGGGATGACAGGGCCTGACCCGCACTGGCCGGGAAGGGGAGGGGCTGTTCCAGGGCAGACAGACACGGCAGATCCCCAATGCCTCCAGCCACACCTGTTCCTGGTCGACACTCTGAGAAACTCCAGCCCTGTTGCTGCAGCCTGGCCTTCCGGCACCCACCCCGTCTGTCTCCAGGGGGTTCCCCCAGTCCCTCCCAGGCTCCCACCTGTCTGTGGGCACAGGGGTGGGGTCGGGGGCTCCAGCTTTACCTTCCCGGCCTTCACCCTGAGCCACCACCTTGGGGTCTGTGTACTCAGGCCGCCGCCCCATGAACCAGCTGGGAAGACAGGAGAACAGTAGGTGAATGTGGCCGTGGCCCAGGGACCCCACAGACACACACTAAGCATGGGCTCTCTCCTGTATCAGGAACCAGCAGCTCCCCTACCCTCCCCATCCCCAGGCCGGGCCCTGCAAAGATGCTTCCCCCAGCACCCTCCCTCCACCTGTCCAAGGCCAGGCGAGGTGGACAGAGGTGGTGTCTGTCAGGAGGGCTGCGAGCCCCTGCAGCTCCCCCACACCCAGCCAGCTGGGTGCCAGCTTTCCCATTACAGCCAGTCCTCCGCGGCCTTGATTCACCAGGAGTGAGGGCCGAGGAGACTTGGGGCTGGAGGGGGGCAGATGCACATCCTGAACCCAGCTGGAAATACCAGACAGGATAGAAGCTGAGGTAGGGGAGGGGTGGGAGACCTGGGGCCAGTGTGATTCCCACCCCCCACCCCCACCTCCTTGGGAGAAGGCCCCATCCCAAAGTCCAGCAAAACGTGCCACATCTGGGCTTTCCACTGTGCTGTTAATAGTGTGAGATCCAGGACAAGTTACTTCTCATCTCTGAACCCCACTATTCTTGATACTAATAGAGATGATAATGGTACCTACCTCATGGGCTCTGAGGTGGAGGCACTTTGTCAACTGCCACAGAAAATGTGAGCCTCACTTACTATCTGGGATTCTTACTCTGGGGCACACCAAGGACAGGCCTGCTCTGTGCTGACCAACACCAGGCCCTGCACCAGCGATAGAGCCCTGGCTCCCCTGCTGTCTCCCTTCCCCTCCAGGAGCCCAAGGAGGCCACTGGCCCCAAGTCCCCCACAGGGGCCTCCCTGCTGTCCCCACCCCTCTGGTTCCAGACCCCAGGGAGCCGGGCAGCTCCCTCTGGAGCACGGCCTGGCCTCCGACACGCCCACTGAGCTGGAAACAAATATGGGGCACTATTCCCAGCTCGGTGGGTCAGGCAGACTCGGGCTTTGTCCCAAGGCCACCTGCTTTGGGAATTACATGGGCAGCAGGGGCGGGCCTCTGGGTGGCCTGGGGGCCTCCCATGTGGAAGGAGGAACGAGCCTGGCACGACCCCAGTGAGGCACAAAGAGTGGCTGCAGCCACTGCTGGTGGGCTGGGGTGGGAGAAGAGGCAGACTTCTCAAGGGACAGCGTTCCAGGTGAGGGCCCAAAGCAGGGAAGGACCTGGCAGGCTGGGGAAACTGAGGCCAGGGAGAGGGAGAGGGCACAAGGTCAGGGAGGCAGAGAACACGGGGGCCTGGAAACCTCACTGAAATTAATCCAAAACACAGAGATGTGCCTGAGTAATTTCTAAAGTTGTGTTTTAGGAAAACCTTTTTTGTTGCTGTGTGAAGACTAGATTGGAGGTACTGTCATAGGCTGAATAATGGCCCCAAAGATGCCAGGTCCCAGTTCCTGGAACCTACAAATGTGACCTTACTTGGAAAAAAAAGGTCTTTGCACATGTGGTTTAGGCAAGGCCCTTAACATGGGAAGATTACCCTGGGTCATCCAGGTGGGCATTTAATGCCACCAGGAGTGTCCACAGGAGAGGCAGGTGCCATGTGAGCACAGAGGTAGTGATGCGGCCACGTGCCAGGGAAGGCTGTAGACACGACACCAGAGGTTGGGGGGGATGCTCCCCTGGAGTCTGGAAGAGGGGGTATGGCCCTGCACACCTCGGTTACAGCCCAGCAGTGCTGACTCTGCGCTTTGGCTCTCAGAACTGAGAGAAAATCACTTTGTTGTTTTAAGCCATCAAGTGTATGGTAAGTTGTTATGGCGGCCACGGCAAACGGACCCTGCACAGAGGAGGGGCCCCTGGGGAGGCAGTGGGACAACAGAGACGGGGGAGCTGTGGAGAGCCTGGCAGCTGGAGCTAGCTACCCCGTGGCCTCCAGGGACCCTTGTCAGGGCAGATTCTGTCACCACACTGCCTTTACTCACCAGCCCCGTCCTCAGTGTCTGTGACCCAAGCACATTCGGCCTAGCCCAGGTGAGAGCTGCCCCGAGGCATTGGCAAAAACCTGGACAGCTTTGCAGGCTTCGAGGTCTGACTTCCTCAGCAAGAGTCCTTTCATCGGGGGAAGGCCAGAAGCCTTCCCTCCGAGATGGAGGACGCGCAGCAGCGCCAGCACCCAGGCCAGGGTAGCTGAGGGGACTCCCACAGGCCTAGCCCGCACCCCGCTGCACAGGCACTGCCCCTGCTTCCCTAGCAGCCCTGTGGGATGGAGGTTGTCACCTCCAGTTTACGCTGGCCCAGGGCATCTGGCTAATAGGCCCCTTCCCATCAGGGTGGCCTCCCAGAGGGGCTTCCAGGGGCAGTAGGCATCCAAATTGTCCCCTCCCAGGCCTCACAACTCGGTGAGGCTTCCTCAGTTCAGGCCCAGCACTGCCCCCTGCCCAGGTCTCTCCTGGATACTGGCCAGGCCTGCAGGGGCTGTCTGCCAGCTACCGCCCTGGAACCCAGGGCCCCTCCCTCTCCCCTTGTCTAGCCATTTCTGGATGACCTGTGGGGGAGCAGCAGTGGCTTGTAGCCCTGGGTCAGTCAGCCAGGGCCTGGTTGGCCCTCCCTCTGCTACTTGCATGTGGTGAGTGGCAAAAGGCCTGAGGCTCTGTCTACCTGGCCCCCTTCCCCCTTGCTCACCACATCCGAACCATACCTACCCCCAGCTGCTCCTAATAGGCTAAGTTCACGCACTCCTGAGTGCCTCGCACAGGCTGTTCCTCTTGCCTGGGGCGTTCGTTCTTCCAGGGCTCCCAGCTGGCTCTTCACCTCAGCTTAGTCTCTGCTCGGATTCACCCTGGATTCACCCTCAAGGAGGCTCCCAGGTGTGAAGGCCCTTACCACCTGACCGACAGGAGTCCCTATCATGATCACTACTGCCGTCCAGGTAATTGGCTCTTACTGCCATACCCTCTTATATCGTACCATTTCAGCGCTCCGTGACGTCGTGAGCACTTTCCACTCCGACAGAAGTTTCCCTTCCTGACACGAAGACTTAACGGGGCACAGAGCACAGCTGCCTGGCCTTACGCTGCTCGAACCGTGCCTGAGGGGAGGCCAGTGACCCTCAGTAACTCCACAGAACTCACTTCCGTTTGTCCCCCAAAGCCGCAGCAGCTTGAACACCTGATAATGTCATTGGCAGATTGAGGGACGGATGTGACCTCCCTCTCTCCACTCCGACTACCTGGGTCAGAAGGCAGGGCTGGGTGACGGGCAGAAGCCTCACCTTGTAAACTTTTGCAGTATGGATGTAGATTCTGGGACAAACATGGGGATGGTCCTTTTGTGCCTGAAACAAATGTTTTTGCAGACGGAAGGGCTGAGTACCAGGCGATGGAACTCTGCGCCAGGGCAGAGGCTGACCAGGCCGGCCCCCTGACTGCACCCACGTGCCTGGGTTCGGCAGGCGCAGTGGACCGGGCCCAACCTTGAAGAGCTCAGTCTCATTAGGGTTTAGTTTCTTTTCAGGGGTTAGAAGGATGTCAAGGGTCACAAACCTCAAACCTAAGGTCCCGGCCCCCACTGTGTCCCTCAGAGAGACCTCCTCCTCTTCCAAATGTCCTAATGCTCTGCCATCTTCGAGGCCCAACTTAGATGCTCTTCCTCCAGGAAGCCTCTGACAAAGCCCTGGACCTACCCCCACTGTGGCCACCTGCCCAGTCCAGCCTCCTCCTCAGAGCCTGGGGTCCTGTCCTTCCCTTCCGGGACCCTCCCTACCGGGCATCCAGCACCTTTGGTTCTAACAGTGACACTTGGGGCAGGTACGCAGTCCACCGCTGCTCCTCTTCTCCAACCCCCCCCCCCCCCCCCCGCCGCCTTCTCCGGATGGACACCCGTCCTTTAAGGCCAGCTGGCCTTGGCCCTCCTCTGCTACCCAGAACACTCTCTCTCTATGCCCTGTTAACTGTGCTTAGGAGAGCTGGGTCTCTGCCTGTAAGTGTGCGACTCTGGGGGCTCCTGAGGGCAGAGCCCCCGTGGGCACACATGGCTGGCACACCTGTGTCCTCTGACGCTAGCAGAGCTGGGCACAGGAGGCACTGGTGAGGGCTTGCGGGACAGGGAAGTGGGGAAGAGAAGAAGGAGTGGGTGTCTGAATCCCAGGCCCTGACTGCCCGGGACTCCCAGGATGGCCCAGCATGCCCCACTGGGGCCTCTGGCACCCCTTCCTGGCCCGTGGTGCTTGGGTGGCAGCAGGAACCTCACCCACTTGGGTTTCCTTCCACCTAAGAGCTGTGCCCTCACCAGCAGGGCATGTGCTAGGCTCCTGGAGCACCTAGCACATCCCTGGCCTAGAGGCAAAGTCTGTCCCAGGAAAGCCCTGCTGGGGATTCCCAGGTCCCTGAGCCAGCATGGCCCAGTGAGGGGTGGGCTGTGGCTGGGAGAGTGGGCCAGAGGGAGGACCTACCTGCCAGGGGAGAAAGGCACGTGTACTGCCCCGTAGCCTCGGACCACGTCGTTCCCGAACACATCCGGTCCGTACACACTGAGCACAATCTGCGGCCCTGGAGAAGGACAAGGCGGGGCTCAGCATGTGGAAACCCAGGGAAGGTGTTGGGCACAGGAGGAGGAAGGTGCTCACAGCCCTCGGGGGCGGGGCTTGCCAGAGCTGGGGAAACAGAGGACCCCTTCTGCACCAAGGGCTTCTGCCAACTCAGGACCCAGGGAGGTGGGGGGTGGGGGTGGGAACCAGAACCTGCTGGCAGGCCCCTGGCTTGGCCCAGATGCCCCAGGGGTCACAGAGCCAGGATTCTGCCCTGGTTCTGTCATTAGACATACACAGAAGTGTCTGCAGAGGTCCCATTCAAGGCACAGGGAACAGCTGTGAACTGTGCCGAGAGCCTGCTCCTGGGAGCTTCCTTTCGGATGGAAGCAGTCGGATTTAAGCACATGACACCTGGGGGAGGGACTGGTTTGGGGTTATCTGTGGGAAAGTTTAGAGAGAAAGCAAAGGCCCTCCATGCACTCTCCTTTAAAATATTAACAATTACATCCGTTCCCAGCAAGGCATCTCAGGTCCTTTCACCTCCATCTGGAGGTATCCCCTGGATGCAAGGGGGAGAGGGAGAGATCATTGCCCAGGTGACAGGCTAGGCACTAGCCTCAGGCAA
Source organism: Desmodus rotundus (assembly GCF_022682495.2). Taxonomy (NCBI): domain Eukaryota; kingdom Metazoa; phylum Chordata; class Mammalia; order Chiroptera; family Phyllostomidae; genus Desmodus; species Desmodus rotundus. Next base: position 62,927,466 of record NC_071395.1, read on the forward strand.
CTCCTTCCCTCCTGCCCCCTCCTCTCTAGGACACTTGAAAGAGGGAATCTGTGTTCAATAGGTGTCAGGGATGGTCTGCACACTTCCTGTAGCTCCCCGCAAGGTAACCACTATTCTCAATTTTATGAGGCCACCTAAGATTTCATTGACAAAGAATGCAGCCCAAACAAGTGGGTGCTTGGGTTCTATCCATGTTTTTGGACTTTATATAAATGAAATCATGCAGTATATTTTTGTATCCAACTTCTTTAATTCCACACATTTGTGAGACTCATTCAGACCGCAGGACTTGGCCTGTCCCATGCTGACACACACATGAGCTGTTCCTCTTCCGGGGCTCTCACAGATGCTGAGGCCAGGGACACTCTACTCCTCTTGTACAAGCTCTGGTCACATGTGTGCACACGTTTCTGTTGGGCACATATCCAAGGGAAGCACCAGGGTTTGCATTCGTTCAGTCTTAAAGGATAATGCACACCCCACTCCTCTGCATCCTCGCTGGAGCTCGCTGTGCTCTGTATAAGTTAAGCTGTTCTGAGGAGTGAATGGGGCAGCTCACTTTAGCTTTAATTTGCATTTTTCTTGATTGTAATTGTTCTTACTAAAAGCAGAGACCTTGTTCTGTTTCTCAGTCACTTGGAAGTGCCTGCTCAAGTCTTATGCTGCTTTTTCTCTCATGGATTCATAATGTATGTGAATTCTGTTGCTTTTCACTCTTAATGCCTTTCCATGAACAGAAGCCCTTAACTCTAACAGTCAAGTCTATGGATGTTCTTTAAAGTTTTCCCTACCCTGACATTGAGGCTCTTGTGTCCCAGGCTATCTTCCTGAGGCTAACTTTGCTTTTCACCTTCACCTTATATGCCCATTGGGGATTGACTTTTGTGGATGTGTACTGTGAAGTACAGATAAGGTTTTATTTATCCCCTGTGTGCATCTGATTGTCCCAGCACCATTTATTAAAAAGACTCTCAAGCCCTGGCTGGTGTGGCTCAGTGGATTGGCGCTGGCCTGAGAATCAAAGGGTTGCTGGTTTGATTCCCAGTCAGGGCATGTGCCTGAGTTGCGGGCCAGGTCCCCAGTAGGGGGCACATGAGAGACAACCACACATTGATGTATCTCTCCATTGCTTTCTTCCTCTCTTCCCCTCTAAAAAATAAAAATAAATTTAAAAAAAGACTCACAGATACACGCACAGAAAAATACAACTCTCCTGCTGCTCAGCAGTGGCCCTTCACCACAGATCGACTACACAGGCGCAGGCGTGGTGTGCACTGTGGGTCAGCGTGTCTGTCCTCGTGCCAACATGATACTTTCTGTGCTTTACAATTAAAGCTTGGCATCTGGTAGAGTAAGCTATATTTTGATATTACTATAAAGAATTTATTTTTGAAATATCATTTTCTATTTTTTACACAAAATATTCTATTTACTCTTATAGAAAAAGTACCTGATTCTTGTAATGTTAACCTTATAAATGGCATTCATGCCAATGTATTAATTCTAATAGTTTATTTGTAGCTTATTTTATAAATTCTACATAATCACACCTGTGAATGAGTTTTGTTCCTTTCTAATTCTTATACCTTTTATTTGTACAATTATTGGTGACAGCAATCATCCCGATCTCAGAGGGGAAATCTTTCGACAGTTCACTAAAAAAGTGATGTTAGCTCTACATTTTTTGTAGCTGGCCTTTATCAGATTAAGGAAGTTCCCCTCTAGTCCTAGTTTGCTAAGTGTTTATCATGAATGGATGCTGAGTTTTATCACATTTTCTTCATTTATGGGGATGATCATGACTTCTTTGTAATGTGGTAAATCGCACTGGTTGATTTTAGACGTTACTCAAGCTTTCTATTTCTAAAATAAACGCTGCTTACTCATTATCATCTTTTGTATCCTGCTATAAGCCATTTGCATTTTGGGAGTTTTGCAACCATGTTCAGAGTCTGGAATGGTCAGGAGTGGGGCTGCAGCCTCTGTGGGGTGGTCTGCTTCCATTCACTCCTTCCTCATCATAGGGCACAGCTCTCTGAGGCCTTGGCCCACGTCGAAAGGATGTACCTGAGGCCCTCCACCCAGCCCCTGATGAAGTTCTGAGTACTAAGTCCTGTGCCCTGCACCCAGAGAGGCTATCGGAAGTCTCGCCCTTCCCCTTAGTTGCCTCTGTTGGATTGGTCTTCTCATAGAGGCCGCCTGGTAAATCACTGCTTTGCTAGCTGTCTGATGTCCTCAAGTAGCTGGGATTTCATTTTTGTCTTTTAATATTTTATTTGCCTGTCCTAGTTGTCCTCAGCAAGAGGAAGTTGGTCATTATCAGTGCCCCATTCCAGGAAGCCTGTGGAGTGTCTTACTCATGCAGAATGACAGGACAGTGAGCCCTGCCCAGGACAGCCACCAGGCTGCCCTGCTCCAGGCCCTCTCTACCCAGTAAGCCTGGGCCTGGTCACATGCAGCAGAAAGGCCTGGACTATTGAAATCAAATCCATGCTCAGCTACTAGGTGTAAAGCTGAAGGCAAGTGATGTCTTTTTGAGTGTTTCCTAACATGGGAAAAGAAATGGAGAGTAACCTACACCAGATAGGATCAGGGAAGTTGGACAAGCCCACATAGGGAGAGCATTCATAGCTCCTATAGAGCTAACCCCAGGCTTTGCACAGAGTAGGTGCTTGAGTGAAAGTGAAAAATAACTACCAGACAAGGTAGAAAGTAAATACTGCAAGCCTTAGGGAAGGTCAGAGGTAGGATGTGGGAAGACATCCTGGGCCGGGGGAATGGCATGAGCCACAGCTCAGAAGAGGGGACGTGAGGGACTTGCACAGGAGGAGCAGGTGGCTTGGTTTTGCTGGAGCACACCACATGATGGAGAGATGAGACCTCAGGGTCAGCTCTCCAGGTCACTGCAGCTCTAGACACCAGGCTCTGCCCTTCCCAGGCAGAGCCATCCAAGGCTTCAGGCAGGGGCCTCACCTGATGCGCTCTGAACTTCCAAACTGTCCGCTGCATAGCCTGGCAGTGAACTAGGGTGGCAGGAGGAAGATGTGGAGGGAAATGGCCAGGTGGTGCAAGCACGTTACAAGGCTGGGGCAAGTGATGGGCAACCAAGAGCTGATGGCAGAGAGCAGGATGAAGCTGAGACTGCCCTGGGGTACCTCCCCCTGGTTCCTACAGGGTCCCAGAAGACTCACAGCCAAAGGGGTTGGTGCTTTTAAAGGTGACGTCAATGGGGAAGTTCCACACCAGCGCATGCCGCACATCATGGCTCTTAGATGTGATCTGGGAGATCCCCTCCTCCAGACCCTGTGAGGACAATGACACTGACAGCTAGTGTCCAAGCTCCAGGCAGTCACACACTCCCCTTTCCTGGGCAGGCAGGTGGGAGGGCTGTTTTTTTCACTACCTTCTGCCAAAACACTGACTTCCAAACAAAGGGCACTGAGAGGTACAGGAGCAGCTCCTAGGTCTTTTAATGTCACCTTTAAAGGGCCACCTCTGCCTGGGTGCGAGAACTCATCCCCGTTTGCCTTCCTGAAGGAGCGGCCCCAGCAGGTCGTTCCTCTCCTGCGGCGCCAGCTTCCCATCAGTGTGCATGTGCACGTCATTTTCTCCATCGCATGGCAACACTCGCTGACCCCACCTCTTCCTCCACCCGTCAGCCCGTGCTTGCCCACCTCTAGTGTCAGGCTCCTTGCAAGAGTTGTCGACACTCACTGGCTCCAATTCCTTTGTTTTTCTTTTGTGAACCCACTCTAGTCTGACTACTGGTCTCCACTCTACCAAAGTGTTTCTGTAAATGATACCAGGGACCTCGACATCTATGGTTACTTCTGTTCTCATTTTATTTGGCCCACTAGCAGCATCTGATATAGCCAGTCACTTCCTGACATCCTTCTTCCACCTGGTTTCTGGGGCACTTCATGTCTTTGGGTCTTTCCTCCTCCAAGAGGCCCCTGCTCTATAGGTCTCGTGCAACCTTCTTTGAGCAGAAGCGTCTTGAGGCTCAGCCTTTGGATGCTTCTCTATCTGCACTTGGGATCTCCTCAGTCTCCGGGCTTTCAGTGCGGTCTTCGGGTGTACAATTCCTAAGTTCATCACCTCCAGCCTGGTCCTTGCCCCGGCTCCACTGCCAAGTTCTCCCAAATCTGCTCTATCCAGTCTTCTCACTGAATAGCAACTCTACTTCCAAGTGCCCAGGCTGAAAGCTTGGCATTATTCCTAACTCGTCTTTCTCACATGCCCCTCATCTGTCCAACAGGAAAACCTGTTGGCTCCAACTTCAAAATATACTTGAAATCCAACCACCTCCTCACTGCTTCCCCTTGTCCACAGTGCAATCTTCTCCCACCTGTTTATAATTGATGGTCTCCCTGCTTTGGCCCTTGCTCCCCCACAGTCTCCTCTGAACTAAGAAGCCAAAAGGATCCTTTAAAAACACAAGTCAGATTACCTTTTCTCTCTGCTCAAAACTCTTTGGGTACCATCCCACCCCATGTAAGGGTCATAGTCCTTATTCTGACCTACCACGCCCTCTAAGATCTGCCTGTGACCTTCCTATTTCATCCCCAATCACTCTTCTTGCTCGCTCTGTTCACCAGCCACACTGGCCTCATGAGTCCTCAAACACACCAGGCTCACTCCTGCCTCAGGGCCCCTCACTCTCTGTTCCTTCTGCCTGGCACATTCTCGCCACAGATGCCACATGGATTGTGCCCTCGCTTCCTTCAGGTCTGCACTCGTTACCTTCCCAGCGAGGCCTTCCCTGACCACCGTATCTCGATTCCAGTCTCTCTCATCTGTCCCATCTCCCCTTCCTATCTTTATTTTCTCTGCAGCCCTGACTCCTGGCTAACGTACTAGAATGTTTACTACCTACTGCGTGACTCCCAAGGAGAATGTACACTCGAGGGAGTAAGGGACTTCTGTCTGGCCTTGCTCATCACTGTATCTATCGCCAGCACCCAGAAGACTCTTAATAAGCAGTTATTCAGTCAATGGGTAGATGGAAAATAAGTATTGTCATCTCAGTTGTACAGAAGAGGAAACAGACTCAGGAGGTTAAATAAGTTGGGCCTCCGTGTCCTCATCTGCTATGAGGACTAAATAAGAGCTCTGCAAACAGTACAGTGTGGTCCAGGCTGACGCTGTCCTGGAGCAAAGGGACTGTTCCTTGGGAAGTCTTGAAAGGAGAGCTCCTGAGTCCTCCCCACAGTCTGAGGAGGTCAGCCAACAGACTGGCCCAGAGTGTCTTGACCACGCCCGGGCTGGCATTCTGGGGCCTGTCTGCACTACCCATACATCTGTTTGCCGCCACGTGCAAGCTCCCAGGACAGGGCAGGGAGTGAGCTCAGCCTCGGGGATGGAGCAGTGAGCCCATTGCTGTTTGCATTCTCCACTCCAACTTCACCGAGAACAAACTCATTTTGGGTCCCTTCTGAACTCAGTGTTTACTTTTCAAATGTTTCTGAATTGGGAGGGGAAGAGGTGTGTTCAGCACCTTCAGAAACTCCAAGTCATGAAAGCTGTGAGGGAGGCCAGCTTACCGCTGTGGGGGCCCAGTCATGACCATACACAAAGCAGTACTTGCAGTAGAGATCATCGTGCTCAGGGAACTGTGGAAACAAGCACACACACACAGCTTCTGTGTTACAGGAACTCATGCTGAGGCCAATGTGTTAGCTAGGCACGTACAAGCCAGTAGTAATTCTGAACACGAGACACCGGGGTTGGGATGTGAGCAACAGCCACAGATGTGAAAGTGGAGTTCAGCGCTGGGGCTAGGAGTCCAAGGGACAGTCTGGAGCTGCTGCTGTCCCCAGGCCTTTGCACAGGCTCTATCTTCTGTCTCACATGCCCTTCCCATTCCTTCATCTGGCAACCTCCTGCCCATCCTCCAAGACCTTCCCTTCAGGGAAGCTGCCCTAACTTCCAAGCTGTCTTGAGGGCCCTCTCCTGGCTCCTTCAGCCCCTGGTGCTTCCTTCCATCAAAGCATTTGCCTGTGTTCACTCTTGTTAACCCCATTAGACTGTGAGCAAAGAACAGGCATGATGCCTGTCTGTGCCCCAGTGCCTGACACAGGGGTGGGCACAGAGGAGATCTAAGGAAATGGTGTGGAACTGAAGGTCTGAGAACCTGTGGTGCTGCCATGACCCAACTTCTGTGCACAGCTGCAGCTGAAGGCCTGAAGAGTGGGAGGGGCCCAGAGCAGAAGGGCAGGCAGAACGGGCCTGGGATGGGAGCTTAGAGTGCACACACACCCAGCCCAGTGGAGCCTCTGAAAGGGCAGTGCAGTGAAGCTCCGTCATTACAAAGACCTGGCTTCACATCCCAGTTTTGCCACATCTTTTGGGCAAGTTTTTCCATTTGTAAAATGGGCACGCCAATAATACCTATTTCACAGGGTTGTTGTGAAGATTGAACGAGCAGTGCTGAGCACCGCGTTTGGCACAAAGCGAATACCTGCTGAAACTTAAAAAAAAACCATATATATGTAAATAAACAAATGGTTCTTATAAAGTGTAGGGGTGTAGGGGGAGTGGTGTACCCTCGCATCTGACAGGCACATCCTCCCTGTATCATTCCAGGACACCACCATCGTTGGATAAGATTAACCACATCACCTCCAATCTAACTCAAGTTCAGGATCTGAGAGTTCGGAGTGTGGGGCAATCACTGCGCTCGTGAGGCGGCGCGGACGCCCCCGACTCCATCAGCTCCGGCCGCGCCTAGGCTCCGCCGGTTCTACCCGCGTTAGGCTCCTCAGTAAAGTGCGCACGAGCCGGGGGCCACAACTTGGCCGTGTGTGGCCTCGGTACTAGGTCAATCTTTCGATGTGTTTCCACACGCTCACATCGGGGTTAAGGATTTCTAGCAATCTTGAGCCAAGATTCTCAAATGCTGGTTCCCCTCCCCTGCCTGAGGAATGACACGCCTCTTTGGGGCAAAAAAGCAGCCCCTGAGGTTGCGGGACTGCCCCCCGGGGGAGCCTGCGGTGCCCGGGCAGGGACGACGGCCGCTCACCTGGGCGCTCTCCACTTGCCCGTTGACCATGAGTAGAAAGACGCTGGGGACCCCGGCGGCCATCGTAAAGGGAACGCGGGGTAAACCACCCAGGTTGCGCGCGCATCTGTTAGTTGGCGCCCTAGTTGCTCTGGAAACAGACGGCGTGGCACGCGGGACAAGTTTCTTGGAAGCGGGGAATTTGCGAAAGCGTGTGCCTGTGGGTGGCGGTGCGCAGGCGCAGCCAGTGGCTCTTCCTCGCTATGGGAATGCTGGGACGGCACGCGAGGCGCTGGGCGCGGGGTTGGGGCGGGCGGGGGGAGGGGCGGTGTGGGCCCATGCTGTGGAGTTTAGCAGGGTTGTGGTAGCACCCGGGGGCGCATCCGACTTAGGTAAGCGCTTGGGAAGCCAAGCGATACAGATAGCCCTTGGCCACGCGATGTCGCTGTGGCGCTACCGCGGGGACAGCAGTGGGAGGAGCCTGCTGGACGTGGGCGAAGGGCTTCCGCTAGTCTCAGTTAAAGCGCCGACGCCGGGGACTCAGACGAGGGTCCCCGCCCCTGGGTTCTGAATGAGTGTCCAGCTGGGGCCAAGCAGCTTCCGAGTGAGGTTAGAGGGGCTTTTGGGACCCTCGTCTCCGAAAAGTTTATTAAATTTGGAAGGAACCGCAACAATCCATAAAGCAAGCCACCGCTCCTGGGTGTGAGGCTGGGAAACAGGCCCACGGAGGGGCAGTACCTGGCACCCCAGTCACCCAGCTGTCAAGGGAAAAGGGTCTGAGGCACTCACTGAGCAAGGTGAATGCTTCAAAACCCCCACGGTTCTGTCAGGACGTTGCTCAAATAACAGTTGCTCGCTGGCTGCCCAGAAGGTCCTAGCTTCTGCTAACATTGCTCCAGTTGTCTCAGCACTCACCATGGTTTGTATCGCGCATTTAATATTTCTCCCTCCATCCACTCAGGGTCACCCAAATCTTGTGCCCGCCCGGCCACTCCCCCCCCATTTAAAGCCATGGAAATGTTGCTGGACTCAGGGAAGCCACTGCTCTGGGAAGGTAGATTTATGAACTACAGGATTCAGAGCCAAAGCGCTGTCTGTGGGAAGGGAGGCTTAGCCTTTGCTCATATACACTATTTGGTCGATTACGTGTTGATTTCTTTTTTGCAGTTGACTACATTTATCCTTTGAGTTTCTATCAAACTCATCCTGTTACTTCGTAAAAGCTGCTTTGTAAAATACTGTGCTACATTTTAACAGCATAGGCAAGAATAGCATTTAGTAAGAATGGCCCAGACCTTGAGATTCTTGCCCTGCTTAACAATTCCTCCCTGAGATTTTTCACTCCACATTCCTGAGGGAATAGGGATGAGGGCCATCCCTCTGTAACTGGTTCCTGCTGAACATGGATGGAGTGTGTGTTTGGACATGGAGCAGTGAAAGTCTCTGGCTGCCTGACGAAAGCCTTGGGGTCCCCTAGGTTCTGGGGGTCCTGAGGACAGAGTGCTTGAAGAGAGCTCTATTCTAACAGGGGACATGTGTCATAAGGGGTGAGGCAGCAGTGGGAAGAACCAAGGAGACGAAGGCCCTGCCACTCACAAACTCACATTCTGGTGGGGCTCCAATGAGCAAGATGGACCAGGGTGACAGCCTCCCTGAGGACAAAGGAGCCAGCAAGGGAGCGAAGGGGAGGTGCTATCATATTTGAATCTCTTCCCATAAAATTCAGGACGCCAAGCGATGGTTTTTATTCAGGGGTCACCTATTGAGCTGCTAGGACAGGTAGGATCTGGGCAGGAAGTGACCCTGTGGAGAGGGCGAACCCAGTGGATGAAGCCCAGTAACCCCAGAGGGGGAAGGGATACCAGACGTGACAGGTCTACACAACATCCAGTCGGCATCCCATGGTTTCTCAGCCACACTGACGCTTGTTGCCAGGTGGCCAAGTAAAGAGCTGCACCTGGTAAGGCATCTGGGCCTGGGGAGGGAGGCTGAACACAGCCTTCTGCATCCACTCCCCTGGGACAGTGCACCACAGAAAAGCCCCCTGTGAGTGCAGCTGGCTCTCCCGGGGGACATAAGCTCGGTGTGTGTGCACGCAATCACACACACACAGGAGGAGAATAAGTCCACACACGTGAGGCCACCCTGTCCTAGCCCACACAGCACAGGGCCCTCTGTGATCAGACACCCTGTGAAACACTGTCCCCCAGTTAGCCGGCTACACAGCTGCAGCTCCGAGGCAAACACTTCTCTGAAAATCAGGATTAAGGGAGAAAGCACCACACACTGGCAACCTCTTTGTCTCCAAAACTGACTGCGTAGCAGGCACTGGGACAAGCCTTGAGAAGAGCAGATCACCTGAGATGTGTACATCCCATAGTTCCCACCTCTCACAGACTGTGGCTCCATCACCCCTTGTCCCCAGTTTGGAAACAATGGGAGCTTGGGACTAAGAGTGAAGATAGGAAAGAGGTGCAGCCACAGGTTGTCATGAGAGAGAAAAGTGAGGACAGTCAGCCATGAGGTGGGGGCTGCTCACACGAGGCACCGCCCCGCCTCACTTAGGTCCAGCTGCAGATGCCCGCACAGCACTCACCCCCTACTGCAGCCCCAGGTCCTGGCTCCTCTCATCCTCTGGCGTCTGGACTCCTAGAGCCAATGGGCTGACAAGGCCCCCCAAGGCTGGCCCCAGGTCCCAGACACGTGGGCCTGAGGGAGGCAGAAGACAGGCCAGGCTGCCTGGCTCACCTGCCACAGGGCAGACCCGGTCTGCTGAAAGGATGGCTCTGGGTGGTGTGGCCTCCCTGCAGCTGTCTCTGTCCCAGCCCACACTTGGCAGAGCGGTGTTCTGTTCCTAACCCCCATGGCTGCCTCTGCTGGGACAAAGAACGCGGCTGCCCCACCCTGGGCTTCCCGGCAGGGCTGATGCCCGGTCAGCCTGCCACACTGCACTTGGAAAACAGTGCCTCCCTCATGCACAGCGGACTCTCAGCCTGGAGCGGGGCTGCCTTGACAGGACAGTTTCCTACCATTCACCCATTTGTCATATTTCTCAATTTACGTAGAGCTTAATGTCTTTAAGTCAAATAAACAGACTTCTTTTTATCTAATTCTGAAGAATGAATGCACCCCAGGGGCTGCATTCAGGAACCAAATTTGAATTTGTCATAACCAGCACATTTACATATAAGACAAGGCAAACACGAATGTCCACACAAAGGACAAAATCCATCTCCTGCAGGACAGACAACCAGACCAGAGATTTTGTCACTGAGGATGTCTTGGATTGCCCTGCAGGCGTCCCTCAACCCTCAGGTCAGGCCCTGAATCCGGCATCCCGGACACAGTTTCTGCCTGACCAGCCGGAAACAAGCGCACGCCAGAACTGAAACTTCGTTTCTGACAACCCTAACGGGAATAGAAACGCTAATTAAAGTGACGACCCTCTTCCCTGCTGAAGCAGTGCACGAAAGAGGTTCAGGTGGCCACTCTGCTTCGCTGCCGAAGTTCCTGTGCTCAGCACCGAGGGGGAGCCTCCCATAGAACAGTCTCCTCGTCCAGTGGAGACACAGGTGAGTAAGTCCTGGATGAGCTGTCACTGCCTACTGCTCCTCCAAGTGTCCCCACCAGGCCCAGAGGGAGTTCTTTTAAGAGTCCCATCCACTGTCACCAAAGTTGTTACTGAACTCAAGGGGTTCACCACTTGGGGTTCTGTATTCAGAAAAGAGACATGCTTGTTGCAAGGTCATTTTATTTACTTTCAGCAAGTAAAGGAGAACTGGGATTCACATCCAAAGCTCTGCATCCCGAGAGACTTAGCCATTGCTCATAAGCCAATTACATGTTGATTTCTTCTTTGCAGTTGGCTACACTTACCAAGTTGGGATCCTGTCAAGCTCATCCTATTCACAGCTGATCTGTAAAAGTACTATCCTAGATTTTAACATTCAGTAATAATAGCATTTAGTAAGAATGGCCCAGACCTTGAGATCCTTGTTCTATCTAACAAAGGGGTGAGTCATGCAAAGATCTGAGGTGAGCATGTCCAGACAAAGAGCACAGTAAGTGCAAAGGCCCTGCGGTGCACTGTGCTTGTGGAACAGAGAGGCGGACTTACATGGGCTTGCGCTGCCTCACAGGAGACAACTGTGTGCAACTCTGCCTTCAGTGACGTCATGCTGGTGGCTGGACATCAGCCATGGGGAGAATTTTACACTATGGAAATTAGCAAATGCTAAAGTCAGGGCTTTTGATTTTTTTTATATTTATGTTTTATTTTTTCAGAGAGCCACTTTACCAGTAGACCACTGCAGGTAGCAGATGGGTTTAGAGAACTGATCAGGCCCAGGTCACCCCGGGCCTCAGAGTAACTGGAGGGTTGGGTTTTGACAGTGTCTCTTTGGCCACCAGGTGGGGCCAGGGAGTAACTGGGAGGCCAGTAAGGAGGCAGATGTGGTTGTCCAGGTAGAGTTGCAAATGGAAATACAGGACGCATGCACTATTTAGGACATACATAACTAGAAAATGTTTATCTGAAATTCAAATTGAAATAGGCGTCCTGTATTTTATTTGGCAACCTCACTACAGGAGCCAGGTGAGAGAAGGTGAGGTCCACACTCCTTCAGGGGGACCTGTTGCTTCATTATGCCTTCCCCCCTCCCCCCAGTCCTTGGAGGGAGCTTCCCTCATGGCCATTCCCTCCTCCTGGGATGTTCAGAGCAGGATCCATACCAACCCCACCCCCAGCCCACAGCCCACACCCCAACTGACCCTGGATCTGAACACACCCCTCAGCCACTTCTTCTGGGCTTTTCCAACAGATCTTACAGAGGAAATGAGGCAGGGGCAGGGCACGGATGGGTGAAAGGACTGATCTCACCGGAAACCAAGTGAGCTGGAGCTGCTGCCACACCTTGGATTCGGCCTGAGAGAAGCTGGTCCCTTGCCTGATTGCCACCTCCTCCCCGTCTTTTCCGTTCTTCCTGAGTGTGGCCTTGCAGCCCTGGGTACTGGACTATTCCATGAGATGGGGATGCCCTTGTAGGGACGTAATCTGATCTGCATTTTGCAAAAGATCACTCTGGCTGCTAAGCAGAGAACAGATTGTAGGAGCAAGAAAAGTCATGAGAACGGTAGGAGGCGACTGTAGTAGCCCTGGTGAGAAAGAGCGTGGCAGGGCCAGGCAGCTGGCAGGAACATGTGCTTCTCCTACCCAGTCTTCCCTGCTCACTCTGCTCCAGCCACAGCTTCCTTGCTCTTTCTCAAACACCGGGCACACTCCCCACCCCAGGGTACTTGCTATTCCCTCCAATCTCTCATTTTCTCTCTTCCATCAAGTCCTTGCTCCTCTGTCATCCTTCCCTGACCATTTAATTTAAAATGGTAACCACTCCCCCATCAGTACTTCCCACCTCCAGTCCCTGCTTTAGTTTTCTGTATGGTGCTTGTCATCTTCTAAGACACTGTGTAACTGAGTGATTTCCCTTGTTGCTTTCTCCCAACCAAAGCCTCAGTTCCTCCAGGGCAGAGATTTGTGTCTGTCTTGTTCACTGCCAAGTCCCCAGCACCTGGAACAGTGCCTGGTACACAGTATGTGCTCAGTATTGTCAGGTGAGCTAAAGATTTAGACTTTGGCCTTGCTTTGGAGTTGTAGGTTGGGGTGGTAGATAAGGTGAGGATGGGCCCCAGCTGCCTGGCTGGAGGCTTTGGTGAGAAGGTGTGATCACGGGGATTGGAGGGCCTGAGGGAGTCCACTGGGGATGTCTGAGGAGCTTGGGTCTGGGGCTCAGGGGAGAGGGCTGGGCTAGAGCAGGGTTGACCGTGGTCAGTGCAGACTTCGGGAGAAGGAGTGAAGTGAGGAAAGGCCCCCTGGTCAGGGCTCAAGACACCAAGACTGCCCTTCCAGAGAAGGGCAGAAGACCAGGAGGAGGGGGACATTAGGAAAAGCGTGTAGCCATGTGGTTGACATCCATGATGACATTCATCCTGTGTCTGTCTCTCTTACAGACCTGGGATCTTTCTGAAGACAGAGAGCTGACACAAGCCTCCGTGCCTGGACCCCCGGCAAGCACAGGCAGGCATTGGGAATGTTCTGGGGAGGTCAGTGTCTACCTTGGCGTGTTTGCTCGGTTACCAGGCCTACAAATGGCTGCAGCACTGATGGTGGAGGCCCAGCATCTGTAACAGGACATCGCCGAGCTCCCGGAATCTCAGGTCTGCAGTTGCTTGTGGGTGCTGGATGAAGAGGCAGTGGTAAGCATAGGCTCCCCAAAAAGCCACAGATGGTCCCACGCTGGAGGCACCCAGGCCTCTGGCATCCAGGGACAGCCACTTTCCTTTATGCTTCCTGCTGTCTTCTCCACCAAAACCACTCTCAACTCGCAGGCTGGCTTTAGGGAAGTCCCTTTCCTGTGGGGATCCCGGCATGCAAATGCTGCCGGCTGGACTGAGCCACGCACAGTGAGTGCCAGGAGGGAGGCCCAGCTCTGCCACTGTTGTGTCCTGGTGGCAGGTCTGCCCTGCCACCAGGCCACACTTCTTGGTTGCTGTGTCACAGGCCTCTGGAGCTCCCTCCTAGCTGCCCAAGTCTTAGAGTTTATAAGCTCCACCTCTCTCAGCAGGCTTTGGTCGCTCTAGGGCACAGGTGGCAAACACAAGGCCTGCGGCCGAATCCAGCCCTCCACGTTGTTTTATCCGGCCAGCTCCTTGTCTCCACCGGGCAGCAGCGCTGAGCTCCTTGCCCCTAGTTAAGGAGTAGTTACATTTATACAGTCCCCAAATTACATTCGGCCCTTTGAAGGCAACCACGAGGCTGATGTGGCCCTGGGTGAAAATGAGTTTGACACCCCTGCTCCAGGGTAAGCATTGCCTGCCGCGGTCTAGCATGTCAGGCGCTTCCATGTTTCTTCCTCTTTTCCTCCGGACTGTGCAGTAAAGGCTGTTCTGGCCACTCTGTGTGCTGAGGCAAAACCAGACACAGTAGAAGCAACAAGGAGGGGAGGAGAGGGTGTGTGGGTATGTGTTCTGGAGTGTGCGTTCCAACAGTTTGTGGATCTGTATGTGTCCCTGTGTGTTGCTCTGTGTGTGTGCATATACCCATGTACACATCTGTGCAAACCTCTGCATGTGTTTGTGCAAATTGCATGCAAGAGTGTTGAGTGTGTCCCTGCGCATAAGTGTGTGTGCACAGCGATGTTCCTGTGCTTTGTATGCCTGTGTGTGGCTGTAAGCATCTCCTTGCTCCTGTGGCCCTAAGCGAACTGCGAGCAGGTGAGCCCTGTGGTGCAACTGTGCTGGTGTGTCGCTGTGTGCTGGTGTGGGACCTGTGGGCCTGGTGGGGCGGGTGCAGAGCAGAGGGGCAGGCCGAAGCTGCCAGCCAGTCCCTGCCTCACACCCACCCCTGGCCATCCTGCTTGTCATCTGGGAGACACTAGGCTCTGGGCCAAGGGAAGCCACTTTATGGAAAAAAAATGGGAGCATGCAGGACTGGAAGGGATGAGGAGGGTGGTTGCACTGGGGGAAGATGGTCACTGGGTTGGGGAATCTACACCTCCCACACCCCTGCTGGTATCAGCCTTCAGGGTCTCCTAGAAAGGGACCGGCTTTCTTGGTCTTAGACACTAGGGCACCTCCCACCATCCCTGTTGACCAGTAGCTCTGACTTTGCCTTTTACCTGTGAGCTACCTATTCAGTATCTGTTCTCCACTTCTTCCTTCCTAACAAACCTCGATTTGGGGGGCAATGTGCCTATCTAAGCACTTTATTTCTGGGCCTTCTTGCAGCTGGTGGTGGCCAAGTGATGTAGTTCTAAGGAGATGTAAGTGTGTGCCTGCTGGGGGCCACCAGGAGGGTGTTTGCTCTTGTGATAATAGGGAACAGATATAGCACCATGTCCTTCTCCCATCTGTCTTTTGTCTGGAGCATGAATCTGATGATGACTGGAGTGCAGCAGCCACCTTGGAGCCATGAGTTAAGAGAGGTCAAATGTCATTAGGATAATGGCAAAGCAGAGAGATAGAGCCTTAGTGCCTGATGAGCATTATTGAGCAGCTAAACCAAGGTGAACAAAGCCCTTTGGATTTCTTATGATGAAAGAAAAATAAATGTTCATGTGTTGAAGCTATGGCTGGTAGGTTTCTGTTTCTTGCAGCCTATGTAATCTTAACTGGTCATTCTAGGTTGAGGGCAGGGAGAATCAGTTGTCCTGGCTGGCCATGCCCCCTACCCCCACCCCTCCCTCCAGCCTGCTCAGAGTCCTGCCCCCTTCCAGCCCCTGCCATTTGTGTGGTTAAGGCAGGATCCATGTTCAAATCCAGCCTAGAACCAGCTGTAATTTATACCAACTCCCTACTTTCAGTCTTAGGGAGACTCCTTCCTGCATGATGGTGCAGTAGGTCACTCCCCTCATTTCACAGAGGAGACGAGGTTTGGGGGGCCAAGGCTTGCCAGAGCTGAGGCAGTCACAACTCAGTTTTCATCTCTGCGGTGAGTTCCAAGGGCTCAGGGAGGGGATTCTTGCTGCCAAACTCCCCGTGCCATACTGTTACACTGGTGCCTAAAATGCCCCCATGGAGAAGAAGCAGGGTCCTTTGCAAATTCACCCATTAAACGGGCCCCCTTCTTGGAGGGAGCATCCTGTCTGCTTTGTCCATAGGCCACCCTGTCCAATAGGTGGTTTCAGGAGCAGGATGGGGAGGGCCAGCTGAGGAGAGCAAGGAAGCCCCCAGTGCCCTTGGAAGACTAAGATTGCTTGCCCTGTAAGAGTGCCCCCCTGCTCCTGGAGGAAGCAGCGTCCTTGGCCTCTGCAGAAGTGGGTGTGAGCCGCAGGGCTTTCCCCTCCTCCCATGTCTTGCCACTCACTGATCTCACTACTCTTACTTGTGCTGGAGTCCTCAGTCAGTCAGAGAGGAGTGTCTTTGAAAGAGTGGGAACTGCCCACAGGGAGTGCTGGGGCAGAGGCAGCCCACCCGACCCCCATACTTTGTGGCCTTGGGTGCCTCACTCTACTTCCCCCAATGAGCCCCTTTTCTCAGTTGTAAACCAGGACAATGACTAGTCAAAGGCCTCCAGGTCTGTGGGGAGTCCAGCACCTCTGCAGGGCCAGGCTCTGGGCCAGGTGCTTTCCTGACCATCATTTCTCAAATCCATGAAACAAGCCAACCATCGAGGTCTAAACAGCCCCACTCTGCAGATGAGGACACTGAGGTCAGGGGAGTCCAGTCCCAGCTCCCTCCATGGCTTCAGGGTCCTGCGTAATTGGCCTCTGCCCACCTCCTCAGCCCATTCCCTCCTCCACTCTCCCGGCTTCTTCACCAGGCTGCTCTGTGCTTGTCCTTTAGGTCCTGACCCAGATCTCCAGCCCTGACTTCCATGACCGGGCAAGGGGCCACTCCTCACTCCCCAGTGCCCGAGTATCTCCCACCTTGGTTCCCATCACCAGGGAGAGCAGCCGCCTGGGTGAGAGTCAGCCTCCAGGGTGAGAGAGTGGGCTGAGGTTGCGAGTTCACGGCTATGACCCCAACACAGCACATATAATAAAGGATGCCTTGGCCGCAGTGTGGTGGAGCAGGATCAAACCCAGGTGATTCTGACCCCAAACTACATCTTCTTAAAACTAAAAAGCTTTGGGATAGGAGGGGAGGCAATAACATCGGTCGAGTGGCTTCCCCAGATGGAGACCCATCCTGTGGTCCTCCAACTTTACACCTCCTCTGGGGGCACAGGGGCACGGATGGTGAGGACACACCTGCTATTCCCATTGGCCTGGCGCCCATTCCACCTTCCTCAGAGCCCAGGCTTCTGTTGGGAAAATGGCCCTCAGCCATTGCAAGTCTGAGGAGTTTGACTGGCACCGGAGTCCCCTCCCCGCCCCCTTCCAGAGGCAGACAGGTGCCTCAGGTGTGGCCAATCAGCATACTCCCTCCCATGGCTGAGCCTGTTCCATGAGAGGCCTGCCACCTTTGCTGGCACTGTGGACAAAGAAGGGGGCCCACTGCCACAACTAGGGTTCCCCCAAGGTCATTAGAAGGATCCTGGCATTGGGAGCTCGCTGATGCTCCTGAAAGCTCATCAGCACCTTGGGGCTTGGGTCAGAGACAGGGGTCACCATGTGATAGGACAAGCCCACTACTGAGCTCATCACCCACCGCCCAGCCTGGTTCTCTCCCAGGGCCCTCGTCGTGGCGACACTTCCACTGTCTACCCAAACACTTTGGCACCGCCACCACCTCCCTGCACATACATCTTTCCAGGGCCCATGCTCTGTATTCCTGCCACCACTGCCTAGTCCAGACCCCCATCAGGGCTGTCACCTGGACTGTCACAGTAGTCCCCTCCTTACCTCTAGTCTCTCTCCCTCAAGTAAGCCCTCTACACTATTTGCCAAAAATAAGTTTCAGGAAGGCAATTCTGAAGGGTGTTTCCCTACCCAAAAATCTTCAGAGGCTCCCAGGAGCCCACCATCGCCAGGCGGAAGATGTAAGTCCACAGTGCCACCCGTGTGTGCACAGTCCTGTGACGTCTTCATTCCCACAAAGAGATATACCCAGTCTCTCTGTTTCTCTGTTTCTGTTTCTGGAGACACACGCCCTCTCAGCCTCTTCTGTCTCCCTAACTTTAGTAACATGTAGAAAACAGTGGTGCCAGTACAGTGATAAATGGCATCTGACCCCTGGAAGGTGCTGGAGAGGTGCCAGGAAGGAGTAGAGCCTGGCAGGCTGCAGCGCCCACGCCCTTCCAGGGGCAGGGCTGTGACCCAGGTGCGGTCCATTGCTGTTATGTGGGAATGGAAGTCTGACGCTGACAGATCTCCCAGGTTTCTGAAAGGAGCCAGAAAACAGTATTTCTTTGAGATATCTCATTATTAACAAGCAAATAATTCCAAGGTTTTAAAAAGCACTGTGTGAATCATTCCCTTACATTCCTAGTGGGAGTCTAAATTGGTACAATTTCTAAGGACAGAAAACTGAGATTAACTGTTAAAATTCAAATGCAATATTCTTTAATGTGGCACTCTCACTTCTTGGTATTTATCCTGCAGATATATTTGCAGTGTGCAAAATGATGCATTCAAGATAATTTATTGCAACATTGTTTGCAATAGCAAAAAATTTGAACGAATCTAAATGTCTACCCATATGGCGTTGGTCAGATTACACTCACAAAAGGGATACTTTGCAGCTGCAAAAATGAAAGAGGTCATTTCTTAGTTTTGACATCAAAAGCAGAAGTGATAAATATAAAATAAAATAGAATTCATCTCAATTAAAAACTTCAATTTTAAAAACTTTTTTAAAAAAGATTTTATTCATTCATTTATTTTTAGAGCGGGGAAGGGAGGGAGAAAGAGAGAGAGAAACATCAATGTGTGGCTGCCTCTCGCACGTCCCCCGCTGGGGCCCACAACCCAGGCCCGTGCCCTAGACTGGGAAGCAAGCTGGTGATCCCCTGATTCACAAGCTGGCACTCGATTCACTGAGCCACACCAGCCAGGACTAAAAACGTTTGTGCTTCAAATGATACCATTGAGAAAGTGAAAAGAGCCCTGGCTGGTGTGGCTCAGTGGATCGAGTGCCAGCCTGCATGCCAAAGGGTCACCTGTTTGATTCTCAGTCAAGGCAAATGCCTGGGTTGCAGGCCAGGTCCCCAGTGGGGGGGTGCCTGAGAGGCAATCACACATTGATATTTGAACAAAAAAATAGAGAGAGAGAGAGAGAGAGAGAGAAAAAAATAAGAAAGTGAAAAGACAACCCACAGAATGGGAATAGATATTTGTAAATCATATATTTGATAAAGAGCTTAAAACCAGAATATATGAAGGACTCTTTCAACTTAGTAATAAAAAGCAAATAATGTGATTAAAAATAAGCAAAGGATTTGAATAGACATTTCCTAAAAGATAAGTGGTCAATAAGCACATGAAAAGATGCTCAACATCTTTAATCATTGAGAAAATGTCAATTAAAATCATAAAGACATAACGCTTCTCACATTCCTAATAACCAAAAGGTGGAAACAACCCAAATGTCCATCATAAACAGAATGCAGTAGAACCAAACAATGTCATATATTAGGTTGGCCCAAAAAGTTCATTTGGTTTTTTTCTGTAAACTGGCTCTAGTAGCACTCAGTTGCCTTTGACTTCATTTGAAACAATTTTGTTAGATTGTATTGTGGCAGCTGTCATATCAGCGTGCATTTAAAAAAACTTATCAAAACAGATGAATTTTTGTACAGCCATTTTAATACTAAATATGGGAGAAAATAAGCAACGTTCCTGGCATATTATGGTTAATATTTCAAGAAAGGTAAAAATGCAACTGAAACGCAAAGAAAGATTTGTGCAGTGTGTGGAGAAAGTGCTGTGACTGATCAAAAGTGGTTTTTGAAGTTTCGTGCTAGAGATTTCTCTTACCGGACGATGCTCAACGGTCAGGTAGACCAGGTGAAGTTGATAGCGACCGAATCAAGACATTGAGAACAATCAATGTTATATCATGCAGGAGATAGCCAACATACTCAAAATATCCAAGTCAATAAAGTTATTGGTGAAAATGAAAAACGTGCCTCTTATTTTATGGAATAAACCATACGGACATTTTGACCAACCCAATAATTAAGTAATTGATGACTTTTCCAGGACAGAGTCAGGGCCTAGTAGGGGTAGAGCAAAGCAGCTCATGGTTGATTGAAAATAAATGAGAATCAGTGAGTTCTTGCCAGAGAATGTTGAATTCTGTAACTATCGTACACAGCCTAACTGAAGAGAGTTTAAAGGATACAGTTTTTGAGTTTCTTCTGATATTTTATGTTTTATTCCTGGATCAGACAGGACCATCACACAGCTGTCCACCTTGTTCCCAGATATGCTTTTGTGTCCTCCTTTTGTATGCCCTCTCTGTGACCTAGGGGACACCGCGGGCCTTATACTGCATGTACTTCACAGGTGGGGAAGGTTGTCCATTTATCACTGAAAGAAAAGCCACGAAAGAAATATTTTCAGACCTCAGTGAAAGAAAATGTTCACTTCCCGCAGTGTGGTTTCTTTATTCATGTTCAATCATGTAACAGATAATTTGGCTTTTTGCTATGCTGTCAGAATTTCAGAAGCAAATTTTATTTTTTTCATCCTCATCTGAGGAAATTTATTTTTTTCATTGCTTTTAGAGAAAGAGGGAGAGAAACATCAATGTGAGAGAGAAACATTGATTGGTTGCCTCCCAAACAATCAAGTGCTGGGATTGTAGTGCCGGGACAGGACTGGCTGGCAAAATAGGTATGTGCACTGACCAGGAGTCAAACTCGTGACCCTTCCATTGTGGGAGGACTCTCCTACCAACTGAGCCACACCAGCCAAGGCCAGGAACAAATTTTATAGTTCAACCTTAACTCTGGAGGCCTGTATTATTTTTATGTCTATCTATGTGTCCTCACATTAATACTCTGAAGTATATTTTTCCTTAGGTTGAGTTTTTAAAAATGTAGTAATGTAGTACTTTTCTATCACAATGTATGTATCCCAATAAAACTCTTAAATTCAGTGCAAAAACTATACATAGAAAAAGAGTTTACAAAAACTATCACCACTAGAAAAGGATCTTCTAAAGGGCTGGTAATTTTTTTTTTATCTGAATTCAATACACTAGTGTATTAAGTTTGTGAAAATCAGTGGAACTTCCTGAATGTGTGTTTTAGTAAAAAGTAAAAAACAAAAACCCAACAGCGCGGAATATAAACAAAATGAAAAATTTTAAGTATATAAGCTTAACAAAATTCATTTCTGATCTGGGTCCACTCTCCCGCCACTAGTTTGCGACTGGGGGGGGGGGGAACCTTCAATCTGGCACTCAGACTGGAACAATTGGGTTCCATCCACCGTCATCACTCAGGGCAGAGTTAGAACCCACAGAACCTGCATTCTCCACCTCCATACCGTCAGTTGACTGTTTCATCAATCTTCCTTCTCTTCTCACTTGGTGAAAACACACCCATCTTTGGAGTCCCAGCTCCAAAACCTTCCTTTCAGCCCTACCTCAAACTCCCTGCTGAATACTTTTTTCTCAGCTCACACGGCCTACCACGGACTGAGCTTGGTACAGTGATGGATGGTGCTTGATACACATTTGCTACGCGAACGAATCAACTATCGGGCTGTGGAGTGGATCAGGGAACCTGGGTTCCCGTGCTGGCTCTGCCCACTCTGGGCTCAGGTGACGCGAGGGCACCTCGGACGGCTAGAGGATGGATACCCCTGACCGCTACCCCCTCAACTCAATGGCCGCTCAAAAGCGCGCGGTCGCAAGGCAGAGGGAGCCACCACACGGAGGGAATACGCCGGGAGCCAGGAAATAGCAAGCTTAGGTCCAGAGACGCCGGAAACTGTGTGGAAATGACCAGCCACCGGAAGTCAGTGACGGCTTCTGGCTGGACGCTCCTGAAGACCGGGAACTCTGCATTTGGACGTGACGGATCACCCTCTATCCAGGATGATGTATTTCCAGAGCCGGGGTCCCAGGGCCGATCGGGAAAATGGCAGGGCACTATCATCCGAGCGACCGGGACTGATAAAGGAAGAGGGCCTGAAGGAGGGGGATTTCGAGAGCAGGCCCGGAAGGATAGTCGCTGAGGGGCCGGCCGTCTCAGGCCCTACGGGATGCCAAAACCAGCCGTGAATGGCAGGAGACCTAGAGAACCGGGCTGCGCGCTGGCACGTACGGGGGGCGTAGCCTTCCATTCACTCTGTGCCTGGGGCTGACAGCGCGCATGCGTTGGAAGACGGCGCTGGGGCCCGGAGCACACACCTATCAAGAGCCGAGCGCAGTTTGGGCGGCTCCCGCCTTGGAGCTGGACAGCGGCGCGGGGGGCGGGGACGACAGAGGCGTGTTTTCCTCGGCAGATGGGTTCGGATTGGACAAAACAAACAGAAGGGGTGGGAACCTCCGCAGAAATAGCCCAGCGATTGGTCACAGACTGGAAGGAGCGTGGTCGTGGGAGGCGGGGCATTGGGACCCGCGGGGCACAGCGCGATGTTGAGGTGGTGGCGGCGGCGGCCTTGAACAAGTGAGCTAGCGACTCTTTGAGTCCCCCTCCACTAGGACAGAAGGCCGGGAGCTCCGAGGACCTCCGAAAGCCCCGAGGAGGCGTCGGGTGAGGCGCGATTCGGTGAGTGTCGACCGAGGAAAGCGAAGTGCCCCGCCCCTCCCTTTCTTCCTGGACCGCGCCTTGTGGCACCTCCCCTACCTCCGACCCTGCGTTCCACCCCGACCTGAGAGCTCTGGGCTCAAGAGTCCTGGGTGTGGGACGTCTGCTAAGTGCCAGCTACTCTCTTTTACTCCCTACCCGGTTGCCTCCTATTGGCTTAGGGAACTTGGAAATTCCCTGCGCCAGCAGCCTCACTGAGGGGAAACTGAGGCCCTGAGCAGGGCGAACCCTTCCTCACCAGCGTTTCCACACAGACGCCATGGCCGAGCCCCTGAAGGAGGAAGACGGCGAGGATGGCTCTGGGGAGCCCCCCGGGCCGGTGAAGGCAGAATCCGCCAATACCGCTGCTTCTGTAACGGCCAAGAACCTGGCCCTGCTTAAAGCCCGCTCCTTCGATGTGACCTTTGACGTGGGGGACGAGTACGAAATCATAGAGACCATAGGCAACGGAGCCTACGGGGTGGTGTCCTCTGCACGCCGTCGTCTCACGGGTGAGCTTCCCTATGGTGCACGGCTCACAGACGTGGAAACCAGTTTCCGGAGAGTGAGAAAGCTGCCCCAGCTCAAACAGCCAGGAAGGAAAACTGGGATGCAAATTCTGGTTTAAGTCAACAAACTTTGGTTACGTGCCACCCGGGTGCCAGTCTGTGTATTGGTCACAGTTCTCAGAAACTCTGGCGTGGTGGTTCCGCCAGCACATCAGTCTACTTCCTCCTTAGCAAAATGACAATCCCAATTAGACCAGATTGGAGATCCTGGCCTTGGTTTCTAAAAGAGAAATGTGTTCTGGAGCCAGAAACTGGCACAAAGGATTGGTGATAGGATGGGCGATGTCTGAGGAGAGAGCGGTAGAATGAGCACAGGCATTATACAGTCTAGTCTCTACCACTAACGTGCTATGCAACCCCCAATGAATTCCTGAGACAAGATTTCCTCATCTCTAACTCAAGAGATGTGAAGGGAAAATGTGATAATGTGTGTAAAGTGCTTAGCACAGGGCTTGGCAGTAGCAGGTACTTAGTACATAGTACCTGTTGTTTGCATTCTAGATGGGAGGTGTTGATAGGGGCCTTGTGCCACTCTGCAGCTACCCCAAGGTACCTTATAGTATCTGCCTTTTCCCTGCTCTGCAGGCCAGCAGGTGGCCATTAAGAAGATCCCTAATGCCTTTGATGTGGTGACCAATGCCAAGCGGACCCTGAGGGAGCTGAAGATCCTCAAACACTTCAAGCATGACAACATCATCGCCATCAAGGACATTCTGAGGCCCACTGTGCCCTATGGCGAGTTCAAATCTGTGTAAGGAGTGGGGTTGGGAGAGGGAGGCAGAATTGGGTCCTTTTCTGAAGGCTGGGACTATGTAGCTGAAGTTCTGGAAGGGCAGCTGAACCTAATGTCAGGCAGGCTGGGAAAATTCCCACAATTCCAGGACCAGTGCTTCTTAGGACTTTGCCAGGGACAACTGTGATTCCTTAAGGAAGAGTACAGGTGTTCCAGTTTTATAGAATGTCAGTATGTGGGATGGTAAATGTAGGACACTCATACTATAACTACACCCTTCTTTTCCCATAGCAGACATCACTAGTCAATCATAGAACACTTACCTACAGAAAATGGACAAGATGCCCTGACCAGTGTGGCTCAGTTGAGTTTTGTCCTGAAAAGCAAAATGTTGCTGGCTCAGTACCCAGTCAGGGCACATGCCTGGGTTGTGGGTTCGGTACCTGAATTGGGTCACAGAGGAGAGGCAACCAATCGATGTTTCTCACATCGATGTTTCCCTCTCTTTCTCCCTCCTTTCCCCTCTCTCTAAAAATAAATAAATAAAATCTTAAAAAAAAAAAGGAAAAGGAAAATGGACAAGATACCACAATTTTTTTCATCATAGTTTTTCAAGCAGCCACTGCCAAACAATGGAGACAGACCCCAAACTAAACCCATTGGTCAGCTCTGGTTTAATCCAACCTCATCTTTTTTCTGATGGGGAAATAGATCTGGAGACAAAAGGGATTTAACTTCACTTAAGTTCATGGAACAGTTGTAGAGACTCTAGAATCTTCATACCATGCCATGGCCCCTACAGAGTCTGATGGTAAGGCCACTACCTGTCTGGGGTCAGGAGGGCGTGGTGAGGTTGGGCTGGAGAGTGGGCCAGACAGCCCATGCCTCTCTCCCCTGTCCCTTCTAGTTACGTGGTCCTGGACCTGATGGAGAGTGACCTGCACCAGATCATCCATTCCTCACAGCCGCTCACCCTGGAGCATGTGCGCTACTTCCTGTACCAGCTGCTGCGGGGCCTCAAGTACATGCACTCAGCTCAGGTCATCCACCGTGACCTCAAGCCCTCTAACTTGCTGGTGAATGAGAACTGTGAACTCAAGATTGGTGACTTTGGCATGGCACGGGGCCTGTGCACCTCGCCTGCTGAGCACCAGTACTTCATGACTGAATATGTGGCCACACGCTGGTACCGTGCCCCTGAGCTCATGCTCTCACTGCATGAATATACCCAGGCTATTGACCTGTGGTCTGTGGGGTGCATCTTTGGTGAGATGCTGGCCAGGCGCCAGCTCTTCCCAGGCAAAAACTATGTGCACCAGCTGCAGCTGATCATGATGGTGTTGGGCACCCCCTCACCAGCTGTGATTCAGGCTGTAGGGGCTGAAAGGGTGCGGGCGTATATCCAGAGTCTGCCTCCACGCCAGCCTGTGCCCTGGGAGACAGTGTACCCAGGTGCTGACCGCCAGGCCCTCTCATTGCTGGGACGAATGCTTCGTTTTGAGCCCAGTGCCCGCATCTCAGCAGCTGCTGCCCTTCGCCACCCCTTCCTGGCCAAGTACCATGACCCTGATGATGAGCCTGACTGTGCCCCACCCTTTGACTTTGCCTTTGACCAAGAAGCCCTCACCCGGGAGCGAATTAAGGAGGCCATTGTGGCGGAGATTGAGGACTTTCATGCACGGCGCGAGGGCATCCGCCAGCAGATACGCTTCCAGCCTTCTCTGCAGCCTGTGGCCAGTGAGCCTAGCTGCCCCGACATTGAGATGCCCAGCTCCTGGGCTCCCAGCGGGGACTGTGCCATGGAGTCACCTCCTCCAGCCCCACTGCCGTGCCCTGGCCCTGTGCCTGACACCATTGATATGACCCTGCAGCCACTCGCCCCGCTGGCCAGCGAACCAGCCCCTCCAAAGAGGGAGGGTGCCATCTCAGACAACACCAAGGCGGCCCTCAAAGCTGCCCTGCTCAAGTCGTTGCGGAGCCGGCTCAGAGGTGCCTAGAGCAGAAGCAATTGCTGACTTGGGAATGGGGAAGCAGAGGAGGGACTCTGGGCTTAGGGCCACAGGCTCTTACCTTCTCCCTGTTCATCTTCCTTGCAGATGGCCCCAGTGCCCCTGTAGAAGCACCTGAGCCTCGGAAGCCAGTGACAGCCCAGGAGCGCCAGCGGGAGCGGGAAGAGAAGCGGCGCCGGCGGCAGGAGCGAGCAAAGGAACGGGAAAAGCGGCGGCAGGAGCGGGAGCGCAAGGAGCGAGGGACCGGGGCCTCTGGGGGCCCCTCCACTGATCCCTTGGCTGGGCTGGTGCTCAGTGACAATGATCGCAGCTTGCTGGAGCGCTGGACTCGGATGGCCCAGCCCCCAGCCCCAACCCTTGCACCAGCCCCTGCCCCAGTAACAACACCTCCTCCAGCCCAACCCACCAGTCCTCCCGCTGGCCCTGTAGCTCAGCCCACTCGACACCCACTGCCACCTGCAGGCTCCATCCCAGGTCCTGCAGCACAATCTGCCTGCCCCACCCCTGGCCCTGCTCCCCACCCTTCCAGCATTCCTGGGCCCGTCCCTGGCCCTGTTCCACTCCAAACCACCACCACCTCCAGCCTCCTGGCTCCTCAGTCTCTTATGCCACCCCCCGGGATGCCTGGTTCGAGCACCCTGGGCCTTCTGCCTTACTTCCCGTCTGGCCCACCCCCTCCGGACCCTAGGGGGACCACTCAGCCCTCCACCTCCGAGTCACCCGATGTCAACCTGGTGACCCAGCAGCTGTCCAAGTCTCAGGTGAGGAGAAACCCAGGCCATGAGGACACCTGGATCTGGGCCCAGGAAAAATGGGTTTGGGAAGTCCTTGCTGTTCGGTGGGGACAGGGAGATGAGAGAGGCTTTGGTGTATTTTGTTCCATGAAAACTGAGCAGCATTTAGGGCTCCCCTTGCTCTGAACTTGTCCCCTTGCTTGTAGAAGGAGCATAATGCTGATGAGCAGGGTCTTAAGAGTTAAGTATGATGCATCTGGTAAGTGTCTGACCTGGAGATGGGCCCCAGCCAGAGCTCGGTGATTGTCAAGGTTGGCACTGGCACCCACGGGCATCCAGGCAGAGTCACCAGCAGTACCAGGACAGGGGCTTTCCTGCAGAATTCTGCCTGCTCTTGGTTGTGCCTGTGTTGTAACCAGCCATTCTACCTGCAGGTGGAGGACCCCCTGCCCCCTGTGTTCTCAGGCACTCCAAAGGGCAGTGGGGCTGGCTATGGTGTCGGCTTTGACCTGGAGGAATTCCTGAACCAGTCTTTCGATATGGGCATGGCTGATGGGCCACAGGATGGGTAAGTTTGTCTGGACCAAACCTCCAGAATGGGCCTGTGGGTTTCTGGGGCAGGAGGAGCCAGCCTAGGCTCATTGGTCCCTGCCCCCTTTCCCCTGCAGCCAGACGGACTCGGCCTCACTCTCGGCCTCCCTGCTTGCTGACTGGCTCGAGGGCCATGGCATGAATCCTTCCGACATTGAGTCTCTGCAGCGTGAGATCCAGATGGATTCCCCGATGCTACTGGCCGACCTGCCTGACCTCCAGTAGCCCTGAGGCCCACAGCCTGGGCCTTGCTGCCAGGGGAAGACCCAGCCCAAGGCCTGCAGGAGCATTCTCCAGGGCTGGAGCCTTGGGCCCAGCAGGGGAAGCTCAGTTTGGGATTACTCTGCAGGTTCATCTCAGACTCACCCTGCAGCCTTAAGTAGCCACCTGAGCCAACACCGAGCCATGAGAGGATCAGGACATCCCCGTTCCCTGGGCGATCCTTTTCAGTATTATATTTTTATTATATAATTTTATTATCAGTCATTCTTTTTGCCATCAAAATGAGGTCTGGAAAATACAAGTTTCCCTCTAGTGCCTAACTCCAGGTATTTTTTGTAGCAGAGGGCAGTGTGCTGTCAGTAAGGAGATGGAAGAGGCAGGTCCCCAGCTTTAGGGACCAGACAGATGCGTTTGCATGCACAACAGCCAAAGCCAAGTTCATTCAGGTCTTGAGGTTTATTGAGACTCCACTCCCTACCTGCTCCCAGTCCTACAGAAGTTGTCCGCTACCTCACATGGTCAAACCTCAACCCTGGGGTGGGTGGGAGGACCTTATATCTATGCCTACCTTGACTGGCTGTTTTTGGGGGTGTGCTGTAGCTGTGGTGAAATACAGTTTTGGCCTTGAGCTTTGGGAGCCTGGGACAGGGGGCAGGGGAAGCTGAGTATGATAGTGAGATGGGGCTGGGGGTTGATGGTGCTCACCACTAGAGACTAAGTCGGTGGGAGGCAGACAAAAGATGAGAGATACTCTGAGAACAGCCGGGGGCTTGCTGGGGGGTAGTCATGGCAGCCACACACAGGTGGTGTGGCATACTCTGGGTGTTGATCAGGCTGCACCAGCTCAGACTACCATGCTGGGGTGGCCTCAGAGATGAGCCCACAGTAAGGAAGCTGGCTAAGGTGGAACGCGAGAGCCTGCAGCCTGGGAGGACAGCTCCTAGCCCTTAGCCTTTGGTATGGGGCAGAGGCAACTAAGAGTCTCCTGGAGCCCAGCCAGGTCCAGACTGGCTGTGCCTTTCCGAGGAGGCCTGTGAAGCTGGTTGGCAACACAGCCTCAGGTCAAGGGGAGCAGAGGCCTGGCTTAGAGATCAGCTGGGGCTAGAGCCATAAGGCCCCCTGTGAGAAGCAGGTGCCGAACTGATGTGGGGGAGGGGGTGACAGGCACGGCGGAGGGAGCGCTCCTGGAGATAGAACAGCCAGGGGGGCGTTGGGGCCCGATGGGGCCAGCCACTCAGGCCCGGCGTATTTTCATCTCAGTGCGCTTGAGCGAGTAGTAGAAGCCCTTCCACTGGGCCCAGTTGATGCCGTTGGCATAGGAGAGGTGGCTGCCACCCAGGTAGAAGCCGTTGAGGTTGGCGAAGTGGCAACTTCGGAACCAGAAGGCTCCTGAGGAGAGGGCAGCACAGTTCTGCACAACAAGGTCCTGGTCTCGGTCAAAGGTGGAGAACTTCTGGCCACTGTGGTAAGACAGGGAGTC
The DNA here is from genome assembly GCF_022682495.2 of Desmodus rotundus. Taxonomy (NCBI): domain Eukaryota; kingdom Metazoa; phylum Chordata; class Mammalia; order Chiroptera; family Phyllostomidae; genus Desmodus; species Desmodus rotundus. Next base: position 62,955,982 of record NC_071395.1, read on the forward strand.
ACCTGGCAGAGAAGAGGGGAGGGGCTACTGAAGCAGGGAGCTGAGCCCTGGGCAGGGGGTGATAGCAGTGACGCGTGATGCTGTTAGAGACGTCACGTGTCAGCCTGGTGGGATGGGGCATCCTTCCTGCGCCAGATGTTGGGTAGCTGTGCTTTTGCAGTGAAGAGAAGCAGCTGCTCCCCATGGGGCTGCCTGGAGTGGTGTGGTTGGGGCCTCTCCCCAGACTGAGGCCTGAGCTGGTGGGGAGCCAGCTATGACCCTTCTGGGCCAGGAGGGGAAAGGAGGGGCCTGAGGGGGGTCTGGGACCATCAGGGCAGTGCCAGTCCTGCCTTGTCCCCCCACATCCCCTCGTTAGTCTGTCAGGAGGGTGCTACCTGCCCCGCCGTCCTCAAAGCCTGCCACGTAGAGGGTGTAGCCGTCTTCTTCAGCGCTGATCGCGTTGGGTGAGATAGAGAAGTCGATGTACTTGGCGTAGGCCGTGTTGTTCTCAAAGTCCTCTAAGTCCACTCGCAATTCGTATTTCTGCTTCAGTGTCAGGAGGTGCAGGTTCTGCAGCCCTGAGGAGGAGGGTTCGGCAGCTGGTCAGCAAGGACCTGGCTCTGGGGCCGCCCCCAGCCTACCTGGGCCCCGCCTTACCCAGCCAGTACTCCCCATCTGCACGGCCAAAGCCTAGCTTGTAGTCGTTCCAGCCCCGGAAGAAACTCACTGAGCCATTGAATCTCTTCTGGAAAACCTGGAGCAGAGAAGACAGGCCTGGGTTTTCAAGGGTCCAGTGGGCAGTGAGGGGCCTCATCTAGGTATGGACGCTATGGTGCTGAGGTGGTTTGTTAAAGGGCTAAGTTGGGGACCTAAAACAAGACCTACCCTGGTACCCCCCAGGGGGCAGCTGCTGCATGCTGGGGAGGGCTTAGGAGGGTGTTCAAATGCCAGGGCAGAGTGCTGTGCTGGCTGTGTGATGTTCAGGGAGGTGCTTCACCCCTCTGGGCTTCAGTTCCTTGTCTGTGAGGGTACCTTGCTCCCAGGGTTATTGTGAGGCTTATGTGCACCTAGAACTCGGTGCCGGCAGCAGCTCACACGCTATGCTGTCAACGCTGTTATCCTCATGTTAGAGATGAAGAAACTGAGGCTCCCAGAGGAAGCTGGGCCACACACTAGGACTGGAACTGGGCATCTGTCCCCCTCCTGCCACTCACCGTCCACTTCCCGCCCTCAGTGGTCATGTCACAGAAGACAGGGACGGGCACGCTGGGGCCCAGAGGGTAGATGAGGTATACGCCGTCTGCCTGGTAGCCCTGGGCATAGATGTCGTCGCAGTCCAGGGGCTGCTGAAGGCAAGACTTCTCCAGAGCTGGGGAATGGGGCAGGGAGGATGAGAGGGAGCTAAGGCATAATTCACAACTCAGCACCCCACAATTTGTCTCCGTCCCTGGGGGCAGGGTACTCTGTCACAAGAAATTGCAAGATTTCTTGGAGAGGAGGGAAGCTCGAAGGTCATGTCATCCACCTGCCCCATTTTATAGAGCAGGAGACCAAGGCCTGCAGAGCTGGCTGACTTCCAGGGATGTGGCTCAGACAGCCTCTCTGCCCAGCCTGCTGGCCAGGCTGCATTTGCATCCGTGGGCTGCTTACCATCACCCCGGATCCCGGAGACCTGGGGGGCGCAGTGGGGAATGGAGAGGAGCAGTAGCAGCAACGGCAGGGCCAGGAGGGCCTGGTGACAGGAAAACAGGGTCACCTCCACACAGTCCATGCCTGTAGCCCCAGAGCCCTCCTGCTTTCTCTGCACTTGCCAACACCCACAGCAACCCCTGCCGGAAACCCTTCGCCTGCCCTCTGGCCCTCTTTCTCCTCCCAAGAAACCTCACTCCCTGGGGACAGGCTCAGCGCCTTCGCAGATTAGGAGTTTCAGCTGGATCATGCGAACCCCCGGGGCCTTCAGGGTCCCCTCTCTCGTCAAGGTCCTCTCCACACAAAGGGCTCTGTCCCCCACGCATGAGTCCCCCACCCAGGGCCCGGTACCTTCATGCTGCCAGTTCAGCTCAGAGCGGCCGGGTGTCTGCTGCCCCAGACTGCAACCGCTGGAGTTATGTGCTGGGCCCCAGCCAGCGGCCCCAGCCCCACCCCCTGGAACAGCAGAACCCCCCCCTCTTCATCCTGGGCACTGAACCAGCATAGTCTGGAGCCAGGGGACCACCTGTGTCTCATTAGGCCTGTCAGGGGCAAAGCACCGCAGACATTAACTCTCACTGGCTCAGCCCCGAAGATGTCTTTATTTTCTCCCCCTCCTTGGGTCTGTGCGTCATCAGCCGTTGGGGGAAGGCTGAGGGGTGATGGGGAGGTGTGAGTGTGCCTGGGTTCTGAGGAGGGGAGGCCCCTTGGTGGGGGGCAGCTTCAGAGCTCCTGCTTCCCCGGGCCAGGCTAGGGCGGGCCGGTGAAGAGGCGCAGGGGCTGGCCGGCTCCTGGCAGTGCTGGGACATTGCTGAGCCGTGAGCACAGCTTGCAGGCGTCCAACAGCCGTCTGCTCCGGCTCCAGCCAGGGCCCCTCTCCAGTCCTCTTCTCCCCCTTCCAGACTCCCCCGGGATCTGTCTGGCTCACACACCGGAGCACAGGGCCTCTTTTGTTTTGTATTTTTTCACCTCACCCCACCCCCTTCCTTTCTTCAAACCCCTCCATTTGGCCCCCATCCAACCTCAGACTCCCCTCTTGGCCACTCTCAGCCATTGCACTATTTCCTCAGCCTTGGGCGCTCACCTCTTTCTTCCCTTCTTGCCCCTCTGAGCGAGGTGTCATCCTGTCTGCCCCCCAGCCATCCCTGAGGACCATGTACCTTTCTTGATGGTCTGTCCTCCTGGGAGGCCTCTCACAGGGGCAGGGGTGGGGACTTGTCCAGCCACCCCCTACACATCTCCCTCCTGCGAGGGGAGGCCAGAACAATCTAGATGGCTGTTCTGTCACCACCTGCTTAAAGCCTCTGTGGCTCCCTATTGCCTCAAGTTTGAGGCTAAATTTCTCTCCTTGGACTTGAGAGGAATTTTAGGTCTGGTTTACCTTAAGGACCTTATCCCTCATTGCTTGTCACTCATGAAGTGCAGTCTAGCCACACCGACTTCCTCACGGTGCCTGCTTTGTTTGTTCCCTGGGGGGCCCAAACCTCTGCCCCTGACCCTGAGTGCCAAAGGGCACGGAGAGGCCGGTGCAAGCCCTCATCCACAGACCAAATGTCTTGTGAGCCTGTGCTCTGTGCTGGCTACTGGGGATATAATATCTGCCCCTGAGGAGTGGTAAACACAGGCATGAGACAGTTCAGTGAAAATTAATGTGTTTTGAAAGAAACTTAGTTGAATGAACAAATGAGATGTTCAAAGGTATGAAGTAAGAAAGCAGTGTGGCCTCGGGTCCTCTCTTCAGCCCCCACAAGGCCAGCCGGCCTCCCGCGACCCTATCAAGTGCCTCGCACAGTGCCCACAGTTGATAACTCTTCACCAAGCGTGAATCATCTTCATAAGCAGTGGTTCTTAAACACTTGGATTTTTATCCTTGCCGGTGGAGAAGGTAGTTGCCTGCCTCTCAACAGTCATTCTTCCCTTAGTCCTGAGCAGTAAGATCCTGACTAATTTTTAGCTGGGCTGATTGTCTGGCCTCCCCTGGGGAGGCCACATGTCTGAATTTTGGCCAAAAAGATGCAAGCAGAAGAGTTGTAAAGGTAGGTAGTCGTTCCTCCTCCTCCCTGCCCTCTCTCCTGTTGCTGGGTGTGAGGGCTGGAGCCCCAGCTGCTGCCTGAGACAGTGGGGACCAGGCTCCTGGGGGTGGCGGAGGGGTGGTCCGGCAGGAGCTGGGTCCATGCCCGCTCCAGACTGGCCTGTAGGCCTGTTTTATGTGGGAGAGAGGGAAGCGTCCATCTAGTTGAAGCCTGGTGTTGTTTTTCCTGATACACACTGCTGAGTCTAATCCGAATACCAATGCCAGCTAATTTTAGCACAGGCTACAAAAAGGAAAATAATGAAAAATCAGTCATCAAAACAAATCATGAAGTGCGTTCTAAGTCAAGTATCAGAGTTTTGCAGAATGCAACTAATAAACAAATGTAGGAAACCCCCGCCCCGCCCCCCAACCCCGCCAGCAAAAAAGAATGAAGCAATGAGGTATCCATCATAGTTTGCTTGTTAGTTTTGTAGAAACTGACGTTTGTGGCTGTGGTCCAGCAGGCAGGCGTTCTCCTCGCTGGATGTGGCGGTGAATGAGTTTAACTCTTTAGGGAAAGGAACCTGGCAATAATACATAGCAAGAGTCAGGAGTCAGAAACCCCACTTTGGAAATACTGTCTGAAGGAAAGACGCCAGCGTTGAGAAAGGTATTAGTAGGCACTGTTGGCTGCCGAACCTGGGAAACATCTTCCTGTATTTGGGGGTTTCCCCCTAATTTGGAAAGGGGGGGGTAATTGCTTTCCCAGGCTTCCTTTAAGTTTGGTTGAATGCACATGACCTTGGTTTAGCCAATTAAATGCACTCCCCTGGGTTTCATTCGGGAGGTGGTGATTCCAGAAGCAGGAGCATGAAAAGTCCATTCCTGGGGTGGTAGTGACCCCAGGGGCATCTGAGTTCATCTGAGTTCTAGGGTCTCTGGCTGGTGGGCGGTGACTTTGCAAGTGCAGTGCTGGCTTCAATGGCAAAATCCGGAGCTTGGTTCTCAGAGCCCTCCTGGCCTCTGCCAATGGTCTGCTTGAAAAAGGCACCCAACTCATGTAGATGAAGATACTTCCCAACTTGGGCTGACTTTGCTGGGAGGCTTTCCAGGCCTTGGAGTTGCTGAGGACTGGAGGACTAGCTCCACGGGGTATGTGGCAGCTAATGCTGCTCAGGGCTCTGGGAAACGGGCCCTCAGTCGTGGTCTTGTTGTGGGGACAGTGTCAGGAAGACACTGTGCACTGTAAGGCCTGTGGCTTTATCTGGTCACGAGCCTCATCCCCTGGCCTTGCTTGGGTCACTTGCAGTCCCTTCACCCCACTTTTCTCTGTCCTGCTCCATGCCCAGGGCATCACTGGCTTCCAGCTGATTTGGTCAACGGGAGGCACCAGCAGGAGATGGGAGAAAAGAGAGGTTGGGGTATTTCTCTACGGCTCTGGTCCTATCCAGGTGTGTGTGGTTTTGGCAATGGCTGTGCCCTCTGCCAACCCCCTTAATAGCTCCTGCATAACCCCTCACCAGCCCTTCCTCCCCTCTTCAGCAGCGAGGGAGGGTGAGGGGCTCCCCACCCCCCTATTGCTAGTCCCAGGTGCCCCAACACCCCATGCCAAGCTCCTTAATGCCCACACTCAAGTAAATAGTCCCTTCGTTAAATTCTCTTATAAACAAACAAAACAGCTGAGTCTGCTTTTTTTCCTGCCAAGGGCTTGGTTTTGTTCTAAAAGCGCAGCAGCCTGTGGAATGTCTGGGACAACAGCTAAGGACAAGACCCCAAACTCCTCTGATTATCACCCCACATTCAGCCTGAGCAGGAGAGGGCTGAGCAAGGGCAATTTTGGAGGGAGTTCCTAGAAGCAGAGAGCACTGAAGGAGGAGATTCCCCAATCCAGGCCCGTTTGCCTGCAAGAGACTACAGCTGAGCTCCCGAATCCAGCCCTCCCCAACCCTTCCCAGAGGCTGCCACTGTAGCAGGTGGGAGTCCCGGAGGGTGTGAGCCCTGGAGCTGCCATCCATGTAGGGGGCAGGGGCTGCTCCGTCAGGGGCAGGACAAGAATGTTCCCCAGTGGGTGCTGATGGGGAACATCGGGTCACATTGGACTAGGGCCCACTCTAGTGGGCCTAATTTACCCTTGCCTGAGGCCATTCATTTTTTTAAGGTGGGGGGGTCGGGGTGAGGGGGCGGGGAGAGAGAGATAGATGTGAGAGAGAACATGGATCATCTGCCTCCCGTATCTGCCCTGACCAGGGATCGAACCCACAACCCTTTGGTTTACAGACAATGCTCCAGCCAACTGAGCCACACTGGCCAGGGCTAGTGGCCTCATTTTAATAGAGGTCTAATGACTTCTTTAAAGGCTCTGTGTCCAAAAAGAGTCATATTCTGAGGTGCTGGGAGTTAGGACTTCAACACACGACTTTCAGGGGCCGCATTTCATCCCGTAACAAGCTCCTGGATGCATCTGACACTCTTCGCCCCTGCTGAAGAGGCGGGGAGCAGACGGCTCTCCTGGAGCTAGAGAGAGGGAGGGGAAAAAGTAAAATGATGACAAGTGCTGTGAAAAAGAAAGGGACAGTGAATGGGGGTGGGAGAGGCAGTGGTGGCTGTGGGGTCCCAGGCCCAACAGGGTCTCTTGTGGTAGGGAGCACATTCCCTCCCCAGGTTTTTTTTTTTTCCTTGTAAAGGGTAAAGTTAGTAGGGATTTGGTGTTTCTCCACACTCTTTTTGTAGTTTGGGGCCAGTTCCATTATGCTTAGAGTGTGGCCAAGAGAAGAAGCAGGTGGGAGATGGGGAGGGTACAGAACGCCAGGCTAGGCATTTGTTTGGGATTGACCCCAAAGGCCTTTGAGATTAGGGTATGAGAGATATGCCCTTCTGACCTGCTTACCATCGGGGGTTTATGTGACGTGAGTGCTTGGTTTTATTTTGATGTGTGCGTGTTGTGCGCACCTGTGCGTGTTGCCTACTGGGGAGAAAACAGATGAAAGGTTGTTTTTTGTTCTCTAAGCAACCGAATGAATGCACGCCACGCCGTAGTCGGGGAGAAGGGCACTGAAAGGCCTGTTATTGGAAAACAGCAGTCCCGTCCTAGTGTTTGAGGAGACCTTGCTGGGTTGAGGGGGGGGGAGTCTCTTCCATTTCATTGTGTGGCCAGCCACACTGGAGGCTTGTGTCCTCATCCTGAGAAAATTCTTCTCTGTTACCTCTTCTTTAGCTGCTTGCTCCCCTCCATTTTCTCTGCTTTCTTTCTGATAATTTTATTAGTTGAATGTTGGACCTCCCAAATTGAACCTTTATTTATTCTTTTCTCTGGCATTTTTCCATGTCTGTGTTTTTAAATCTAATTTATGGAGCATACCCTTAATGTCCAACACTCCTATTGATGTAAAAAAAAAATTGGCCATCATGTTATTTTTATTTTCCATTTCCTCGTTTTCAGGCTTTATTGGGGGGTATAATCTACATATTGTAAAATCTACTCACTGTGTGTGTACAGTTCAAAAAGTGCTCACTTAAACTGACTTTACTTACAGTGATTTTAGGTTCACAACAAAACTGAGGGAGGGGCAATACAGAGGGGTTCCTGTATAACACGTGCACAGCCTGCCCACCCCGCCATCAACACCCCCCGTCAGAGTGGTACACGGTTACAGTCAGTGAACCTACATAGTTTTGCCTTTTTCAAAGTATCATATAGTTGGAATCATACAGTGTGTACCCTTTTCAGATTGTTTGCTTTCACTTAGTCATATGCTTTCACTTTTCCTCCGTGTCTCTCATGGCTTGAGAGCTCATTTCTTTTCAGCACTAACATTCCACTGTCTGGATGGACCGCAGTTTATCCATCACCCACTGAAGGACATCTTGGTTGTTTCCAGGCTTTGGCAGTCATGAGTAAAGCTGCTATATTTGGGCAAATACCAAGGAGTGTGATTGCTGGACTGTATGGGAAGGGTATGGCTAGTTTTGTATGAAGCCACCAAACTGCCTTACCGAGTGGCTGTGCCGTCCACACTCCCACCAGCAGCAAACCAGAGTCCCTGCTGCTGCACATCCTCGACAGCATCAGGTGTCATCAGGGTTCTGGTTTCCAGCATTCTTACTCGTTTCTTTTTTAAAGATTTTATTTATTTGCTTTTAGAGCGAGGGGAAGGGAGGAAGGAAGAGAGGGAGAGAAACATCACTATGTGAGAAAAACATTGGTTGGTTGCTTCTCGCATGCGCCGCAACCGGACACTGGCCTATTACCCAGGAATCGAACTGGCAGCTTTTTGCTTGAGGGGATGATGCTCAACCAACTGAACCACACCAGCCAGGGTGTCACCATTCAGATAGGTATGCGGTTTTGTGGTTTTAATTTGCAGCTACCCGATGACATGTGAGATGGAGCATCTTTTCATATGCTTACTTGCCATCTGTATATCTTCTGTTGGTGAAGTGTCTGTTCAGATCTTTAACCCATTTTTAAATTTGGTTGTTCAGGTTCTTATTGTTTAATTAATTGCTTCTTTTTAATAGCATGCATTATTTTTTCTTGGGTTTGTTTTGCTTTATAGATGCATATTTTCCTTTATTTCTCTGAGGATATAAACTATAACTTGTGAATTCTTCTTCTGTTTCCTGCATTGTCTCTCTTTTCTAAGTTTGTTTGATTTGGTCACTCTCTCTTGTGTTTGAGGCTTTCATCAGATCCTGCCTCTGATTTGTTCAGGTTCAGGCAGAGGGTCCAGGTGGGGCTGTGCCTCACTGCGGCTCATGAATCAGAATTGTGTTCTGCTCCACAGAACAGAAAACCTGACCACAGTAGCACAACCAGGTGGAGGTATTTTATTTTTGTTCTCACAAAACAAACAAAACACAGAAATGGGCAGAGCAGGGCTACTTGAGTGTTTATAACTTTTTTCGCTTCCATGCTGTCTTTTCAGTGAGTTTTGGGAGGAAGAGGAAATAAGAATGAGAGATGAATCCACCAGAATTAACCCCATGGGTTATATATACACTTCATCTTATTCTAAATAATTTCCTGTTGTAGGCACAATGTTTTGCCTTTTTAAAAAAACTTTCAGGTCCTGGCTGGCATGGCTCAGTGGATTGAATGCCAGCCTGTGAACCGAAGGGTGGCTGGTTCAATTCCCAGTCGGGGCACATGCTTGGGTTGCAGGCTAGGTCCCCAGTAGAGGGCGTGCAAGAGGTAACCACACAGTGATGTTTCTCTTCTTCTCTTTCTCCCTCTCTTCCCCCTCTTTAAAAAATAAATAAATAAAACATTTAAAAAGGAAAAAAGCTTTCAAAACCAGCATTTATTTTAAAAGTGAAACACTCAAGAGACTTTAGAAAGATCCAAAAGCCTAGAGGTACCCAGTTTTCAGGTGAGATCATAGGCAGGTGCTGACTGTCAGCTTCTCTGTCACTAAAGCCTGACTCGCACTGTGCTCAAGTCTGTCCCTCACTGTCTCCTACTGGGACAGCGGCGGGTTCCTCTGGCTCTCAGGGACAGCCAGGCTTACTACACTAACAACGGTAAGAAAAGTGGTTGCAGTTCCTGCCAAGATGGAGGCGTAGGCAGAAACACTTTGCTTCCTTGAACAGCCAATCTAAAAACAATAAACACCAGAAGCATCAGAAAATCACACTCCATGGAACTCTTGACAACCAAGGAGTTAAAGAAACATTCATCCAGACCAGTAGGAGGGCAGGAGGGGCTGAGACGGGCAGCTGAGCAGAGAGGATGCATGCGTGGCGGTGGACTGGGAGGACGAGGTGGGGCTGGCTGAACAGGAAAGTAAAGACTCAAAGCTCACAGTAAACTGCAGGGGTTGCCACGGCAAGAGAAACTTCCAGTCTCACACGAGAGAGTTTGTTGGAAAGTGGGGCTAGAGCAGAGCAATTGAGCCACATTGTTTCCTCTCTGACCCCTTCCCCACGTACAGCACCACCAGGCAGCAAAGAGGGTTGCCTTGTCTGAGTGAATACCTAAGGCCCCGCCCCCTTACAACATAACAGGTGTGCTGAGACAAAGAAATATGGCCCAAATGAAAGAACAGATCAAAACTCCAGAACAAGAACTAAGCGATGAGGAGATAGACAACCTACCTGATGCAGAGTTCAAAACACTGGTAATCAGGATGCTCACAGAACTAATTGAGCTTGGTCGCAAAATGAAGGAAGAAAGGAAGGTTATACAAGATGAAATAAAGGAAAATATACAGGGAACCAACAATGAAGGGAAGGAAACTGGGACTCACCTCAATGATTTGGAACAAAAGGAAGAAATAAATATTTAACTGGAACAGAATGAAGAAACCAGAATTCAAAAAAATGAAGAGAGGCTTAGGAAACTCAGGGACAACTTTAAATGCTATAACATCGGAATCATAGGGGTGCCAAAAAATGGGAGAACAAGAGCAAGGAGTTGAAAACTTATTTGGTCAAATAATGAAGAAAAACTTCCCCAAACTGGTAAAGGAAATAGACTTCCAGGAACTCCAGGAAGCCCAGAGAGTCCCAAAGAAGTTGTACTCAAAGAGGAACACACCAAGGCACATCATCATTACGTTACCCAAGATTAAAGGTAAAGAGACAATCCTAAAAGCAGCAAAAGACAAGGACGCAGTTACCTACAAAGGAGTTCCCATAAGACTGTCAGCTGATTTCTCACAAGAAACCTTGAAGGCAAGAAGGGGCTGGAAAGAGGTATTCGAAAGTCATGAAAAGCAAGGGCCTACATCCAAGATTACTCTATACAGCAAAGCTATGATTTAAAATGGAAGGGCAGATAAAGTGCTTCCCAGATAAGGTGAAGTTAAACAATCTCTTCATCACCAAGCCCTTATTATATGAAATGTTAAAGGGACTTATCTAAGGAATAGAAGATCAAAAACTATGAACAGGAAAATGACAATAAACTCACAGGTAATAACCGAACCTAAAAAAATGAAAAAAAAAAAACAAACCCCAAAACTAAGCAAACAACTGGAACAGGAACAGAATCACAGAAATGCAGATCACATGGAGGGTTATCAGTGGGGAGGGGGAGGAGAGAGAATGGGGGAAAAGGTACAGGGAATAAGAAGCATAAATGATGGGCATAAAATAGACAGGGGGAGGTTAAGGATAGTATAGGAAACAGAGAAGTCAAAGAACTTATATGTAGGACCCATGGACATGAACTAAGGGAGGGGGGATGCTGGAGGTTTGGGGGCATAGGGTGGAGGGGAGATATAGGGGGGAACTGTAATAGCATAATCAATAAAATACACTTAAAAATTAAAAAAAGAAAAGCGGTGGCAGCAGCAATCACTGCAGGGGTGGATGTCGTATGATCCAGGGAGGAAGCTGCCACGGCAATTCCAAAAATCAAAATGAAAATTATTAACCTGGTAAAGAAGAAAATAAATCATTTGCAGAACCTGTAGGAACACTTTCCTTGGATGACTGTCTGCGACCAGGTCTGCTGACCGCACACTTGAGGTGCTCAGGTCATGAGATTAAATGCAGCTCTTGAACAACCAGGAAAGTCAAGCTCCTGTCAAGATGCAGTGTGTTTTGCCTTTCTAAACAAGGAAACTGAGGCTCAAAGAGGCAGCAGGGCCGGGGTTCAAACCTGAAGCTTATTCTTTTCCTACATTCCTGGGAGCCCCGGGAGGCCCAAGAGACTTCTGACCACATGGCAGGGGCACATCAAGCCTTTGGGACACCTGTGGGAGCTGGGTGGACCATGTGCAGTGAGGACACAGTCAGAGGGAGATCAAGGCAGGGAGGAGAAGGGCCCACAGCCCACGGAGGGGATGACGTCCTAGGGTGCTGGGTGGCCGGCATGCCACAGGCCCATGTGAGTGGGTACACACGGTGTTCTCTGAGGCACTGGCCCCACAGTACCTCTCCTTGACACCCAGTTGGCTGGGTTCTGGCTTCTGCTGCCTTGTTTCCTGCACCCGGCTGCATTCCTGTCAGCTCCTGAGGGCAGGTGCTGGCCCTGAGCCTGTACCCCAGTATTTGGTCTGCACCAGGGAGCCACCCTGAGGGCTGATGGCCTGGCGGGAGCACCTGCTGAAGGAAGGAAGCCTAGGTTGTGTGAGGCCCAAGGGGAAGGAAGGAATGGTGGCGGGGTGTGGGGGGAGCCCAGGGAGAGGGGAGGGGGGAAGGGAGGATTGGGTGGAGGGGTTGGTGCATAGCACAGGAGGCTGTAAGACTGGAAGGAGCCCTGGCTGGTGTAGCTCAGTGGATTGAGCAAGGACTGCGAACTAAACGGTTGCTGGTTCGGTTCGATTCCTAGTCAGGGTACATGTCTGTGTTGTGGGCCAGGTCCCCAGAAGGGGGCACGTGAAAGGCAACCACACATTGGTTTTTCTCTCCCTCTATTTCTCCTTCTTTTCCCCTCTCTCTAAAAATAAACAAAGATTTTAAAAAGTTAGGTTGGTTTGTAAACTGTAAAGTGCCCTACACATTCAAGAGCTTCTTCTTGGAGATGCTTTAGTAAAAACAATGGAAAAGCATGAGCCTGGGAATCCAGACTCAAGTCCCAAGTGTAATTGCTTTCTGATGTGAGGGACTAATGGGCTCAGAATTCTATTTCCAGTAAGTTCTCTCAGCACTAAACTTTCTTAGCTCTGTGTAAGTTGTCTAAGTTCTCCCTTTCTCTCCCCTGCACAATCATCCCACCGTTTCCTGAGCACTCCAGCATTTACAGAGCACCTGTTACGCATCAGTCACTGTGAGAAGGCAGGATCAGAGCACTGAAAGGCGTAGGCCCCACCCTGCTCACAGTGCTGAGACTTCAGGGAGACAGAATGAAACAAAGAGCTGCACACCCATGTCCTCACTCATGCATTGTACTGAGCCGTGAAAATGGCCCCTCTTGTGGCAATGGGGACCCTCCAAGGACCTGAACAAATGGAATCACCAGCCCTCCTGGAGCTGCCATTTGGGTGGGGGAAAGGACAATAAACAAGGCTCACAGGTCACTTATATAGCTTGCTAGGTGGTGACAAGTGTCATGGAGGGAAAATAAACCATGCAAATGACATTGACTGAAAGGGGCTGAAATTTTATCTAGCTAGAGCAAGGGCAGGCTCAGTGAGAATGTAAGATGGAATTAAAGCAGGGATCAGCAAAATTTTTCTGTGAAGAGCCAAACACCAATTACTTCAGGCTTCGGAAGCCATGTGGTCTCGGTCAGAGCTCTGCCGCTGTGGTGCAAAAGCAGCCATGGCCAGCCCATGAACACATGATCACGGCGGCGTTCCAATGTGGCCTCTCTGACCAGCAGGCAGTGGGCTGATGTGGCCCACAGTGTGCTGACCCCTGGAACAAAGACGTATGGGAAATGAGGGAGGGAGCTGTGAGGATATCTGAGTAAAGAACAGTTTGGGCAATGAAAGCAGTATGTGCAAAGGCCCTGCGGTGGCAGTGTGCCCATATGTTTGAGGGACAGTGAGTCCACCAGGGTGGCTGGAGCAGAGGAGACCAAAGTGGGAAAGTAGTAGGAGAGTTCAAGAGAAGATAGGGCAGGTTCTTCAGGGCTTGTATAGTTGTGAACTGTGGGAAGGAAGGGCTGTGTATAAGTCCAAGGCCTGTGCACAGTTGCTTTCATCTGGTTACACCAACAGTAAATGTCTAGTTCCTGCCTGAGGTCGAACTAACAGCTGGTTCTTTTTCCTGCTAAGAGAGTTGGTTATGAGTCAAAGAAGAGACTTACCAGGATAAGAAACACCAAGGCCAGTTCCAATACCTCCTCCACCTTCCAGACCTTGGAAGGAGCACAGGGTAGGCTCTCCTGCCCAGGGCCAAGCAGACAGTGGGGCCAGGCAGGGATGGGGAAGGGGTGTGTGTCATGTGGGCTGCCTTGGGGTCCCTGATGGCCTGGGTCTCCCGGACCCAGTTGTGGCATTGCCAACTGGGATTCCTGTGACCTCTGAGGTCTTCCCTGGCTGGATGAGGGCAGTCATGGCTCTTAGGGAGAATGGCCATGCCCTTTTGGGCTGGGACCCTCATAGGCAACCTCTGACCTATACAAGCTAAAGTTTCCAATAAAGCTGAATGAGCCATAATTTCTTTCCCTGTTTGTCCTCCTGTTGCTGGGCATTTGGGTTGTTTGTAATGTGGTTATAATGAATAAGGCTGCAGTGAACGTTTGTGGCCTGTCTTGTGTGGCCATGAATGTTCATACGCCCTCACTCCCCTCAGATGTCTAGGTGGGGATGTAGGGCCACAGGGCACAGTGCTTAGCTTTGGGAGAGGCTGCTACACACTCTCCACAGTGACCACACCAGCTCACAACTCCAGAGGCGATTCAGGAGACTCAACCTGATGTTGGCTGCGAACTGCAGCTAATTTAGAGGACCATCCAGTGCTCCCAAAGAGGGCACCTCAACATACCCTGGCTCTTTCTAGGGTATTGTCTTGGTGTCCCACCAACACACTCAGTGTAGCCAGCCTTACGTGCAGGCCCCGACTTGTCACAAATGGAGACAGCTGGTGAAGTCCAGTGTGTGGCTCCTCATGGGGTTGTCTGCTGGGAGGGAAATGGGGATTCCCTCCACAGGATGTTTAGGGAACATCCTGTGGAGGAAGAGAAACCTAAGCAGGGACCTGAAGGATGAGTAAGAGTGGGCCAGACGGGAGGGAAGAGGCATCCCAGTCTGAGTGGGCCTCTCCTGGGCCCTGCTTGCTGTGTTGAGAAGCAGCAAGGAGGCTGGTATGTGTGGAGCAGAGAGAGTGAGGGGTGGAGGCGGTGAGCACAGGGAGAAATGTGCGGCTATGGGCCATGGATGGGAGTGTGGACTGACAACACCAAACTGCTGGAGAATTAGAAGCCCGAAAGGACCACACTTTTTAAAATTTGTATTTATTTGAGTTTTTCAGTTAGATTCACCTGCAGTTGCAAGAAATAATACAGAGAAACCCAATGTATCTTGTAACCAGTTTTCCCCAATGGTAACAACTTGAAAATTATAGTTCAGTATCACGACCAGGATATTGACATTGACGCAGAAGAGGCAGAGCACTCCTGTCACCACAGGGCTCCCTCCTGCTGCCTGCTTTTACCTACACACACTTCCCTCCCCCACCTCCCTCCTTACCCTGCCTCTCAGCAACCACCAATCATTTCTGCCTCTTTAAGAATGTTGTATAGGACTTCTGGCCAAGATGGAGGCATAGGTAGACACACTGTGCCTCCTCACACAACCAAAAGAAGGACAACAACAATTTAAAAACAAAAAACAACCAGAACTGACAGAAAATCGAACTGTATGGAAGTCCGACAACCAAGGAGTTAAAGAAGAAACATTCATCCAGACCGGTAGGAGGGGCGGAGGTGGGCAGCCGAGGTGGAGAGGACTTGAGGAAAAGCAGCGGCTGGTGGACCCAGCGAGGTGGTGGATTGTGGAACGGGGCAGGCCAGGCTGCAGCTAGCAGACCCCGCAACAGACCTTGCAACCCAGAGTTCTAGGTGGTGAAATAAAGCCTCTAACCACTGGTTGAAAACACCTGTGGGGGTTGAGGCGGCAGCAGGAGAAACTTCCAGCCTCACATGAGAGTTCGTTGGAGAGACCCACAGGGGCCTAGAGCGTGCACAAGCCCACCCACTTGGGAATCAGTACCAGAAGGGCCCAATTTGATTGTGGGTAGCAGAGGGAGTGACTGAAAACCATCAGAGAGTGGAACAAGTGCTATTTTTCCCTCTCAGGCCCCTCCCCCACATACAGCGTCACAGTGCAGCAACATTGGTTGCCCCGCCCAGGTGAACACCTAAGGCTCCGCCCCTTATTATGTAACAGGTGCGCCAAGGCCAAAAAAAAATGGCCCAAATGAACGAACAGATCAAAGCTCCAGAAAAAATATAGATGAAGAGATAGCCCACCTATCAGATGCACAGTTCAAAACACGGGTAATCAGGAAGCTCACAGAATTGGTTGAATTTGATCACAAATTAGATGAAAAAATGAAGGCTATGCTAAATGAAATAAAGGAAAATGTACAGGGAACCAGTAGTGATGGGAAGGAAACTGGGACTCATATCAACGGTATGGACCAGAAGGAAGAAAGAAACATCCAACCAGAAAAGAATGAAGAAATAAGAATTCAAAAAAATGAGAAGAGGCTTAGGAACCTCCAGGACATCTTGAAACGTTCCAACATCCGAATTATAGGGGTGCCAGAAGGAGAAGAGGAAGACCAAGAAATTGAAATCTTATTTGAACAAATAACGAAGGAGAACTTCCCCAATGTGGCAAAGGAAATAGACTTCCAGGAAGTCCAGGAAGCTCAGAGAGTCCCAAAGAAGCTGGACCCAAGGAGGAACACACCAAGGCACATCATAATTAGATTTCCCAAGATGAAACAGAAGGAGAGAATCTTAGAAGCAGCAAGAGAAAAGGACACAGTTACCTACAAAGGAGTTCCCATAAGACTGTCAGCTGATTTCTCAACAGAGACCTTACAGGTAAGAAGGGGCTGGCAAGAAGTATTCAAAATCATGAAAGGTAAGGACCTACATCCAAGATTGCTCTATTCAGCAAAGCTATCATTTAGAATGGAAGGGCAGATAAAGGGCTTCCCAGATAGGGTCAAGTTAAAGGAGTTCATCATTATCAGGCCCTTATTAAATGAAATGTTAAAGAGATTTATCTAAGAAAAAGAAGATAAAAAATATGAACAGAAAAAATGACAGCAAACTCACAGTTATTAACAACCACACCTAAAACAAAAACAAAAGAAAACTAAGCAAACAACTAGAACAGGAACAGAACCACAGAAATGGAGATCACAATGTGGGGAACCGTTCCAAGCGTGGGAAATGTGGCTCAGTCCCTACTCGGAAAAGCCAGTGGGGAGCGAGGTTGGCGGGCAGGACCCACGTCCATGGATAAGTTCTCCAGTGGGAAATCAGGCCTGCATTGTACCCAGACTGCTATGAGACTTGCTCTTGCTGAAACTCCCTCACCCTGAATTGAAGAAGCAAATATTTACTGAGTATTTTTATCTTCCCAGAATCTGGGAAGCTAGACCCTCCAGGTATGGGGCAAAGCCATTTCGACCATTTCTCCTTTTACATTGCAAATGTCCTCCTTTGATGTATTCAGTGACATCCTCTCTGTTGTCAGCAAAAGATAACCACCCAAGACAAACCTTTGTATTGTAAAAGAGGACCTTCTTTGATGTCAAGGGCCTGAAAAACCTATAAAGGTTGGTCAAGGCAAGGCTCTGGGCGCTCCCCCCTTGAGGGAGTGACCAAGGTGATCAGAGGCACTCTCCTCTTGAGAGAGTGGCAGCGCCGTCCCTTTTCCCCCACAGGACGTCTGTAGTCCGTGTGTATGTGTATTGGAATACTGAAACCTCAACAGCAGATCTTGTGGGCCGAGATCTGCTTCACAAAAACAAAAGCGAACTAAGCAAACAACTAGAACAGAAACAGAAGCACAGAAATGGAGCTCACATGGAGGGTTATCAACAGGGGAGTGGGAGGGGGAAAGAGGGAGAAAAGGTACAGAGAATAGGTAGCATAAATGATAGGTGGAAAATAGACAGGGGGAGGGTAAGAATAGTATAGGAAATGTAGAAGGCAAAGAACTTATATGTATGACCCATGGACATGAACTAAAGGGGGGGAATGTGGGTGAGGGGGGTGTGCAGGGCGGAGGGGAGTGAATGGGGGGAAATGGAACAACTCTAATAGCGTAATCAAATATATTTTAAAAAAGAGAATGTTGTATAAATGGAATCATACAACATATAACCTTTTGGGGTTGGCTTTTTCATTCAACATAATTCTCTGCAGATTCAACCATGTCATTGTGTGTATCAATAGTTTGTTTCTTTTTATTGCTAAGTGGTATTCTGTGGTGTTCATGGATCACTTGGCTTAATCATTTACCTATTTTTTTTTAATTTTTTAAATTTTTATTGTTATTCAATTACAGTTGTATGCCTTTTCTCCCCATCCCTCCACCCCACCCCAGGTGAACCCACCTCCCTCCCCCACCTCCACCCTCCCCCTTGGTTTTGTCCATGTGTCCTTTATAGTAGTTCCTGTATCATTTACCTATTGAAAGACATCTGGGTTGTTTCCAGCTTGGGGCTATTATGAATAAAGCTGCTATAAATATCTGTGTACAGGCTTCTGTGTGGACACCATTCTTTATTTCTCTGGGATAAATACCCAAGAGTGCAGTTGCTGGGTTGCGTGGTAGCTGCGTGTTTACTTTTTTAAGGAATTGCTAAACTGTTTTCCAGAGTGGTTGTATCATTTTACATTCCCACCATCAGTGTGAGCCATCCAGTTTCTCCACATCTTTGCCAGCATTTGATATCGTCATTTTTTTTTATTGTAACCATTCTGATAGATATATAATTATATCTCAGGATTTTAATTTAAATTCCTCTAATAATAATTTTGAAGATCTTTTCATGTGCTTATTTGCCATGGGCATATCCTTTTCAGTGAAATGTCTGTTCATGCCTTTTGCCCATGTTGTAATTGGATGATTCACGTTTGCACTGCCAAGTTTTCAGGGATCTTTATATATTCTAGATGGCAGTTTCATTTTTGGGAGTCAGATGTGTGGTTTACAAATATTTTCTCCCACTTAGTGACTAATCTTTTCAACCCTTTTACAGGGGTAGGCAAAGCAACCCTTTACACAGAGCAAACACTTTACATTTCGATTGTCTAATTTATCAATTTATTCTTTTATGGATTGTGCTTTTGGTGTCATGTCTAACAACGTTTTGCCTAGTTCTACATCCCAAAGATTTTTCTTCTAGTTTTTTCCTAAAAGTTTTATAATTTTATAATAGATTGGTGATCCATTTTGAGTTAATTTTTGTATAAGGCATGAGGCTTAAGTTAAAGTTTTCATTATCATTTTTTTGCCTATTGCTCCAGCATCATTTGTTGAGAGGGCTGTCTTTCCTACACTGAACTATTTTTATATCTTTGTCAGAAGTCAGTTGGGTATATTGACGTGGGTCTCTTTCTGGTTCTCTGTTCTGTCCCACTGATCTGTGTGTTTGTCCATCCACCAGCTCCATAAAGTTTTGGTTACTGTAGCTCTATGATGTCTTGAAATTGGATAAATTAATTTATCTCACTTTATTTTTTCTTTTCAAAATTGTTTTTACTATTGTACTCCCTTGGCTTTTCCTTACAAATTTTATAATAATTTTGTCTATATGTACAAAAATATCTTACTGGGATTTTGATAGGAATTGCACTAAATTTGCATATCAATTTTGGGAGCATTGATCAACATCTTTACTATCTGGAATCTTCCAATTCGTGAACATGGTATGTCTCTATATTTATTTAGATCTTTGATTTCTTTTCTCAGAGTTATGTAGTCTTCAGCATACAAATCCTGCATATGGTTTGTCAAATTACAAATAATTACAAAATAACTATAAAATACAAAATAAATACAAAGGCCACTGTGGCTCAGTGGACTGGGCGCCAGCCTGTGAATAGAGAGTCACCAGTTCAATTCCCAGTCAAGGTACATGCCTGGGTTGTGGGCCAGTAGGGGGATGCATGAGAAGCAGCCACACATTGATGTTTCTCTCCCTCTCTTTCTCCCTCCCCCCACTCTCTAAAAATAAATAAATAAAATATTTAAACAAATAAATAAATACAAAGAAATTAAGTATTTTTTAGTGTTGTAAATACTCAAATATAGTAAAAGCATTGTGTTTTTAATTCAGTGTCCATGTGTTCATTGCTAATGCACAGAAATAGAGCTTATTTTCGTATGTGTTGCTTGTGTCCATTGATCTTGCTGAACTTACTTATTCCGTCTAGGAGATTTTTTGTTTTGTTTTTTTTTGGTTGTGTGTGTGTGTGTGTGTGTGTGTGTAGGTCCCTTGGGATTTTCTACATAGACCACCATGTCATCTGCAAATAGAGACAGGCTTATTTCATCCTTTCCTCTGTGCTTTTAATTTCCTTTTCTTGCCTTATTGCACTGGTTAGAACTTCCAGTATCATTTTGAATAAGACTGGTGAGAGCCTACATCCCTGCCTAGTTATCAGGGTGTGGGGGGTGGGAGGGAAGCCTTCAGTCTTTCACCATTACTGATAACATTAGCTGTAGGATTTTTGTAGATGCTCTTTATCAAGTGGAGGAAGCTCCCCCATATGCCTATTCTGATAAGAGGGATTTTTTAAAAATCATTAATGGATATTGACTTTTGTTACATACTTTTCTACTCCAACTGATATGATTATGTGATGTTTTTCTTAGTGTGTTCATATGATGGATTGTATTGATCGATTTTCAAACACTGAACCAATTTCTCATCCCTGGATTATTAAGTCTAATTTATCTTCTCTCTACCTTTCAGTTTTGCCTTGTTTTATATCCACTTTGTTATGGTGTATAATTCCCTTTTTTAAAAAAATATTGTTGGATTCTATTTGCTAATATTTTGTGAAAGATTTTTGCGTTTATTGATGAGACATATTGGTTTGGATATTTATCTTTTAGAACTGTCTTTTGTTTTGATATAAGGTGGTACTAGGTTTATAAATAAATTAGGAAATATTTCCTCTTCCTTCATTTCTCTGGGAGATGTATAGAATTCATGTAATTCTTTAAAAGTTTGGTAGAATCCTCCAGGGAAATCATGTGATCCTGGAGATGATCTTTTCCTGGTGAATATTGTGCCACTTCATTCTAGCCTCCAAATTTGGTGTTTCTTTTTTTTGTAATCTTCACCCAAGGACATTTTTTCATTGTATTTTTAGAGAGAGAGGAAGGGTGTGGGGTTGGGGCAGAGAGAGAGAGAGAGAGAGAGAAACATTAATTGGTTGCCTCTTGTAGGCTCCCTGACTGGGGATTGAACCCACAGCCTTTCATGGGGTGAAGCTCCAATCAACTGAGCCACATCTGGCATAGCCGGCCTCCATGTTTTTGTTTTTGTTTTTTTAAGATTTTATTTATTGACTTTAGAGACAAGGGAAAGGAGGGAGAAAGGAAGAGAAACATCACTGTGTGAGAAAAACTTATCAACTGGCTGCCTCTTGCACGTACCCCAGCTGGGGACCTGGCCCATGACCCAGGCATGTACCCTGATGGGGAATCTAACCGGTGACCTTTTGCTTTCTGGGATGATGCCAACTCACTGAGCCACACAGGCCAGGGCTGGCCTCCATGGTTTTTGAAGAGAAATTTGCTGTTATTTGATTGTTTTCCCCTATAGATAAAATGTTATTTTTCCCTAGCTGCTTTAGATACTTTATCTTTAGTTTTCAGAAGTTTAATTGAGATGCATCTTGCCTGGATTTCTTTGGGATGCCTGTTTGGGGTTGCTCGTCTTCTTTAATGTGTAGGTTTATGCCCCTTGTTAAATTTGGGGAGTTTGCAGCCATTTTTTCTTCGAGTTCTTTTTCTGCCCTTCCCTCCTTGACTCTTGTTCTAGGGCTCCAGTGACACAAACACTAGATGTTTCATTATAGACCCACAGGTCCCCGAGTCTCTATTAATTTTTTTTCATCCTTTTTCTTTCTGTTGCCAGATTGGTATTTCCATTATTTTATCTTCCCATTTGCTGATCCTCTCCTCTGTCCCTCCATTCTGCTGTTGAGCCCATCCTCTGCACATCTTATTTCAGTTACTGTATTTTTCAGTTCTACAGTTTCCATCTGGCTGTTCTGCACAGTTTTTATTTTTTCTGAGGCTTTCTAAGTTCTCGTTGGTCTCAAGTGTGTTCGTAATTGCCCACTGGAGCATGTTCGCATGGCTGCTCTAATGCGTTTGTCAGCAATTCTAACACCTCTGTCACTTTCTTCATTCAGTGTCAGATCCTCCAGGTTCCTGGTATGATGAGCGATTTTCAAATGAAACCTGTACAGTTTTAAATCATGTTATGACACACTAGGTCCTGTTTAAAGTTGTCTTGGCTGGCTTTCTCTGACACCCCTCTGGCAGGGGGGCAGGGTGTTGCGTTGGCATGCCAGAGGAGGGCAGAAGTCCAGGGTCCTCATTCTGCCTTGCTGACATCCAGTGGCTGGGGTGGGGGTCCCTGTGACTGCTCCGTGGGGTCAGAGTTTTGGCTCCCCATGTGACCTCCACTAACACTTTGGGGTCTGGGAGAGAGCTATTACTGGCTGGAAAGTTAGTGTCCCCTACTTGGCCTTCTCCAATACACTTGGGTGACGGGGGACGTCTGGGCTTTCCACCTGGACCTCGTTGGCGGGTGGGGTGGGTTTGCTTCATCTCTGTGGTGTCTGGCTGGAGCAGGGTATTTATTGTCTAGTTTTCTGTCTTGCCAGACTTTCCCTTTCCAAGCTCTTTGGCCAGAGAGAACAGGGTTTGTTTTTTTTGTGAGGGGCCAGGGGCTTGTTTTGTTTGTGCACATTGGCATTTCCGGGTTGCCTGCTCCTGGCATCTGAGCCTGGGACAGTGAGGCAGGAGAAAACCCAGGGCCCTTACCTCCTCTTAGTTCCACTGATGGCCCCAGCCCATCGGCCTCCATCTGTTTCCTTGTTTTATATCTAATGTCCAGGCTGTTTACTCATACTTTGCACAGGAATAGGAAAAAGCACATTGACCCCATTTTCCTGCAAGTGGAAGTCCCTCAAACAAATTTCACACACAGATATGTACATCTGCCACCATGACCCAGAGCAAACATTTCTAGCAGCCCAGCAGGCTCTCTTGTCTCGGCAGGACACATTTTGATGAACAATCTTTAGAAGGTGGGCTGGTTGCAGGTGGAGATGGGTGGCTGAGCAGCAGGGAATGGAGGAGCTGAGGTCCTCAAGCCCGTCAGCTGTTCCAGGTGGGCCCTGTGCATCGGATGGCACGGCCTGTGTACCCTGTGGATGCTCCCATGTCTGCTTAGGCCTCTCAGCTGACAGCCTTCTCTCCTCCTTCCTTCCTGGCACTAGGACATCAGTCAGGATGGAGCAACCTGGGCCATCTGCGCAGGGTGGGGACCTCTTGTTCTCCCTGCCACCAGACTCACTGTTGGAAAGCAGAAGCAAATTCCAGCCTTTGGACACCTCCTTTCTGACCTTTGGGGTCAGCTGTTAATTTCCTGTTACCTAATCTTTCTTCACAGTGTTCCACATTCATTTTATCAACAAACAGGTTGTACCATGGATTGCTAAGGGCCTGGCTGTTGGGGCCACTTTGCTCTGCCCAGCCCTAGGTCATAGGGTGGGGGCGGAGGGGGGCAGAGGGGAGCAACTGGCCAAGGGTTTAAGAGAGGAAGGAGAAACATTGTGTGTGTGTGTGTGTGTGTGTGTGTCAGAGAGAGACAGACAGACAGAGGCCAGATGGGCTTGGCTGTGAATCACTCGGGTACCCTGTTTCATCATCTGTAAAATGCAGCCGATATTTCCACATTTGGAGGGATCCAAGGAGACTTGGAGATTCAGTTGTACAAGGACTCAGCATATTTTAGGAGCTCAGTAGGTATGTGTGGTCATTATTATCAATGTCACAAATAAATGGTACTTGATCTGCAGGGCAACTGTTTTCATGCACTCCCTAAGGTCCTGCTTCTGTAGGAGTCTCTTGGCTTTTATTTGACAAAGAAGAAGGGGTGAGGCCTTGGGGAGGGAGGCTGAGAACCAAGGCAGGGAGCTTGGGGAGATGTGGGCACAGTTAGGTGTGTGACGCACGCTTGCCTCGGCCTTCAAGGCAGGCTGATACTAACGGCTGGTGTTTACTGAACACCAATTGCTTGTCAGGCTCTATGTAATAACCCTGAACAGTGGTAATTTTTATCTTCAGTTTAATTCTGGGGAAACTGAGCTTGAGTGAGGGGAGTGACTCATTCCAGGGAGCTGGGCGGAATCTGTGTCTGAACCATGCCAGAGCTTGGGGTCAGCTGTTAATTTCCTGTTACCTAATCTTTCTTCACAGTGTTCTTTGTGTGTGTGTGTGTTGCCCAGTGCCCGCCCCCCCACCTCCAACTTTGCTGGTCTGGCCCACACTGGAGGATGGTCTAGGCCAGCTGGCCTGTGGAGATGCCTATGCAGAAGTCTGGGCTGCAGCAGGCCCCGATGGGGTTCAGTTTGGCTGTCTGCCTGTGATCAGCTGGGAGGCTCTGCCTCTCATTTCAACGGGGTCTAGGGGTCCTGGGCCCCACTGGGCAGTCTGTGGTGAGGAGGTTGCTCCTCAGACACCAGCTGGCCACGTCTCTGCTTCCAGGCTGATTGCCTGGACTTTCGGACCTGGGTGGGCAGCGTGGCTGTCCGAAAGAGGGAGGTACAGAGCAGGGGAGAGGCTGGAGCCAAGTCCAAATTCTGACTTGGGGGGAAGATGAAGCGTGAGGGAGGGTTGGTGCCAGCAGCCTAGGACCGAACCAGCTGGTGTGAACCTCCAGGGAGGCGCTCGTGGGGTCGCCCAGCTTCACCACTGTTGCCTCTGCCCCCTCTTCTGCCGCCCCCACCTCATTTGGTACCTCCCCACCTTCACATTTTGTTGGGCCCTGCCCCGCAGCCTGCCGTCCTGTCCCCCGTATTCCAGTTGTGGCTTCTCTGTTTTCTTCATTACATGCAGCAAGTATAATGCCTGACCATTTTAGCTGCTGAAGCTTCAGTATCAGAGACCCGTGTGAGCACTGGGGAGTCATTCAAGCTCTCTAAGCCTCAGTTTCGTCCTCTGTAAAGTGGGGGGTTCATTCCCATCTCAGGGCTGTGTGAGGGTTTACAAGAGGTGGTTCCTGTCTCCAGGTGCCTCCTGCCCCTCCTCCTGCCCCTTGGACGGGCACCTGCTTCCCTCCACTTCTGATCTGCTTTACCAACTGCCAGAGTGAGGGTCCAGATGTTCTGCTGAGAACCCCACTCTGCTGGCTCCCCACTTTGTTTCTAGATGATGGAGCCTGGTTTTCCCAGCCCGAATCCAAGACCCTCCAAGCTCTTCCCTTCACCCTCTTCACATGCTTGCTGTTCACTGGGCCTGTTCTGGGCCAAAATGTGTTCCATCAAAATTCATATATCGAAGTCCTAACCCCTAGTACCTCACAATGTGACCATATTTGGAAACAGAGGCTTTCAATAGGTGTACCTGGTTCCTATGCAGGGAAAGTCCAAAACCTGCCACACGGCTCTCTGTGATCTGTGCTGGGGGGCCACAGCCTTGGTCCCCTCTCCTTGCCTCCACGTTCACCCACTCTGCCCTCATCTTGTGCTGGCCTCTGCCCATGCTGTTTCCTGTGCCGGGGCTGTCCCTCTCCTTCCCCAATACATCCCATGAGGGGGTTAATTCTCACTCGTGCTGCAAGACTGGCCCTTAGTGGCTCCCAAGTCTGGGTGAGTGGCTTCCCCCCAGCCCCCCGCCACCCAGGTCTGATGGGTCCTTGGGCTTCTGCACCAGCACCGGCCATGCTGAGGGGCCGCTGCCTCTGAGCTCCTGGGGGCGGGGACTCTATCACTTACTCCTAGCCCCTGCATCCGGTTCCAGGCATTTCTGAAACAGGAGGAAAAGCTGGGAGGAGGGAGACAGTGGGGCAATTCCCCGCAGGAGTGAGGGCATTCTAAGTGGGGGAAGGGCAGGGGCAACAGTGTGGGGCTGGGCATGCTGGGAGACCCTCGGGCTAGGGCAAACCTGGCACACAGTGGCCATGGTGAAAGGGCAACACAGTCCTAGGGGCCAGGGCACCTGAGTCTTCCTTCTGGGACTGCCACTGGAAGGTCCTCCTCAGCTCTCCGCACCTGTCTCCCTGCTCAAAAACCGGAGCCAGTCATCACTGTGCTGTGAGAATTGGCTGAGGCAGCTTGTTTGCAACATATTGTGAGCCCTACATTGCAAAGCAAATGTTGGTTGATGTTTTATTTTAAAAATTATTTCAGGGAGCCTGGATCAAATCAGTTTTGGGGGCTTTGGAAGGAAGCTGGGGAGCTCAGACTTTCCTCCAGCTGCCTGTGGGAAGCCCTTGGAAGCTGGCCAGCAGGAGAGGGGGTGGGGCTAGGTGTCAGCATCAGTCAGGGTCAGGAGCAGCCACATGTGGGCCTGGCCTTTCTGGCATCCAGACACCTGCCCAGCCGCAGAGCGCAGGGACTGGCCTCCACGTCCCTCTGCCAAGTGCCCCCCACCAGCTCTGAGTACAGAGGTCCGAAGTAGACACCAGTTGTAACCAGAGCCATCGGTGGGATGGGGGACATGTGGCCTCATGCCTGGGAGCCTGACTGAGCTGACAGCAGCCTCACCAACTCAGTAGCGTCTTGGGAACCTTGACCGCAGCCTGGAATGGGCCTTTCAGTCCGAGGGGCTGGCTCAGGACTGGAGCCACCCGTGATGGGAGGGGATGGATGGCCCTGGAGGGACTGTCCCAGAAGTCAGAACCTCACAGGGATTCCAGGCCATGGACAGCCTTATCTGGATCTCTGTTCAAAACTGAAAGATGCCAGCCAAATATGGAAGCTGCTGGGGAGCTGGCACCTCCCTCTAGTTCAGCCGTCTCTGGTCTGAAACTTGTCCCACTTCAAGGCCTGCTCCTCCATCACCCAAAAGAGGCCTGAGCCCTTGGGCCCAGCTGCTCAGGCCAAGGCTCTGATGCCTGCACAAGGGGTCCCAGCACAGGGCCAGGGCAATAGTAAGGATGGTCAGGGGGTTCTGCAGGGCGTGGGGAACACATCCTGCTGCCTCTTGGGGCCAAGGCCAGGGTCCAGGGCGTGGAGGCAGCCATGCTGGCATGGGTACCAGAGCAGTTGGGGGCACTGCAGCACCCCCTGCATCCAGCTCGCCACCCGGACAGTACCTGGAGGCCATTAGCTTGACAGGACAGTGGCCTTCTTCCTGAGCCCTACAGGAGATACTGTGGGGCAGAGCCTGAGAGATGACACGTCTCTGCCCACCCTGGACCCCTGTTCCTGTCTCCCGTTGCCTCACAAGCCACGCTCCAGTGAGGCTCTTTCTCTTGCACCTCTGGATCTTTGAGATGATGGTCTTTCTGCTAGAAATGTCTTCTCACGTCTACACCTCTGCTGACCAAGTCAGATTCATTTTCCAGGCTCAGCTTGGGCATCGCTTTGTGGAGAAGACCGTCCCAGATGTTCAAGTCCAAGAGCGGGGCCTTTGCTTGGTCCTTCCACATCTGCTCTCACCCACCCTCCTCAGAGAGCTCTTCCCCAGGCCTAGCCTAAGACCCGGATGTCTTCCTTGCTAGACTGGAAGTACCCTGAGGGTTTACCAGTCCACTGAGGGCCAGCACAATGCCTGATGTGTGTGCTCAATAAAAATTTATAGTATGGATGGAAGAATAAAAATAGATCATTGGATGGATGGATGGGTAGGTGGGAGGGTGGGAGTGGTGAACTGCTCAGCCACCTGGCAGAAATCAGGGACACTGCGGGTGGGATCAGCACACAGCACAGGCTGCCCAAGGTCAGGGTCTCTGGGCTCTTGTGGGAACACCTGCCTTGGAGACCTTCACAGGCCTCTGGGTCTAGGAGTGGCACTTTGGCACTTGGGCACCTGGGTGGAGGCTGAGGGAGGACAGCGGGTCCTCCTGGGGAAGGCGCAACGGCTAGGGAACTGCAGCAGGCCACCACTGGCCGTGGCGGCCGGGGTGATCCCCCGCCCATGGCCTGGGCCTCGCTGGCAGAGCTGGGGGCATCCAGGTGTTTCCCAGGAGCACAGAGAAGGGAGAGACTTCAGACAGCAGGACCGGATGGGGAGAGATCTGGTGCTCACCAGCACCGCCCCGTGCCAGGCTTCCTGGTGAGGGCCAGCTGCCCCATGCCCTTTGGATGTTTCCGGGCCAGTAAGAGGAGCAGGACAGTCCCTCAGAAGGGAACTCTGGACTCACCGAGCCCCCCTCCACTTACACATCAGGAACCTGGGGCCCAGAGAATGTCAATGATTTGCCCAAGGTCACACTGCAAGCTGGGCCAGAACCATCCTGATTCTAAACAGACCGGCTGGGCCAAGTTTTCTTCCCCCCTGAGGCAAGTGACTGAGGTACAGCAAGACCACACACTTTTCCACACTTGTTATCCTAGTTGACGTGAGTTCTGCCACCCAAGGAAACTACAGAATGTAGTGTGGGAGTCCGACTGCATGGCTTTGGATTCCAGCTGTGTGTCCTGGACAAGTGGTTTAACCTCTGGCCTCAGTTTCCTCTTCTGGAACACAGTACCTCCTTCACAGGGTGCGAGTTCGTGTGTACGCTCGGAACAGCACCCTTGGGCAACAGTGTGTGATACGTTTGCATGCATAAGGGAGTGAGTGAGTGTGAGTGCCTGTGTAAATGTGCAGGAGTGTGAGGGCCTTGGTGCACAAGAAGTGTGTTTGTATTGCAGTGTTAATGAGCAAGCACGTGTGTCAACCTGTACACACATTCGCACGTGCATGAGTTGGGGATGTATAGAGACGAGAGCAGTGAAGGTGGGTGTGTACACAGTGTGGGGAAGCGGGAGTATTTTCACCCTGCATGTGTGTGAATTCACATGGGAGGTCGTGAAAGGGGGGGACTAGACAGGTGACTGAGTAAGTGCACTTGCGTATGTGAAGCAGCTCCTGCCTTCATCAGGGGACTCGGAAGCCTCCCCAAACAGGGTTTCAGTCTGAGAGACTGTATTTTTGGCTGCTGAAGCTGGTTTTTCCAAAAGTGACCTCACCCCCTCAACTCCTTCCAGCTCAGAAGCTGAAGCCAGAGCTCAGGTGAGTGGCCTGGGCTGGGCCTCCAGAACCTGGTCCCACAGGGAGGGAGGAGCCTGGTGTTTGTGGGGGGGATGAATGGATGCATGGATGAGATAATGAATGAGTCTGTCTCCAGAGTCCAAAGTTCACACCATTCCCACAGCTCAAGCTCCTGAAACCCAGGACCATCCTTCTGTCCAGGCCCTGCCCTGTCGATACACAATAGTGTATAAACAGTTAACAGCTAGGTCCCAACACCCAGAACCTAGTTCAGTGCTCCGCAGCACCTGGCAGGTGCTCAGGAAGCATTTGCTGACTGCTGATTTGACTCTGACTTCCCGGAAGATAATGACAGCTGAGTTCACCGGATGACATCATATGAGGGGTAGCTGACACTGAATTAAGAGGTTTTACTTTTGACTTTGAAGTTTTCTTTTTGTAGTTTGGAGACTCTTGTTTTCTCATTGGGTTTCAGTCACCCCCAGAGACTAGAAGCACTCACAAGCCTCTGGAGCCTAGTGGATATGATGGGGCCGTCCATGCCTGACCTCAACAGCCAGCCTCCCTGGACAAGCCCTTCTCCCCAGAGCCCAGGAGGGGCCCTGAGAGTGAAGGGCAGGTCTAGGCCTTTCTCCAGGAGCACAGCTCTGGGAGTGGGGTTGCTCCCACCCTCCCTTCTTACAGCCTCACACGGTGAGGTCCCTCATGTGCCCAGGCCTGGTTTGGGTCTCTTCCCTGTAGCCTGGCTTTCCACCCACCTCCAGCCCTGTCCTCCTAACCTGTTGCCCACGCAGCAGCCAGAGTAACGAAGGCTGGCCTCTTGGGTGTGTAACCAGTGTCGTCACTCAGGGCCAGTCCGCAGAGGGCCCTCTGCCCAGGGGGCAGTGCTCTGCAGTCGCCATCTGGAAATACTTCATAACTGGAGCTTTGAGTTTGTGTGGAGCAAGCACCCTCCCCCTCCCTGTTCTTATCTTTTCCCGTCTCCATGGTGACTCACCACTTCAGCTTGCCTGCATCCCAGCCTCTGCCAGGGATTCTGAGCCTGGCTCTGTCCCTCCCTCTTCCAGAGCCCTGGTTCCTGCAGTCCTGTCTCCTCCCCCTGGGGTGAGTCCAGAGGCAGCCTCCTCTTTCCCGGCTGTCACATCTATTTTTCAGCTCTGACGAGTTGGCTGCTCAGGACCATCCCCCCACACTCTCCACCTGACACAGCTCAGCAGCCCTTGCAGTCTTACTGCTGCTGAAGGCCCCAGGGGCCTCCACCCTCGGCTGTGGACCCGCTCCCCACTGCCAGCCTCCCATGCCCAGGTCTGCCCTGTCCGTTATCTCCTTTTGTCACTGGTTTGGCAAGCAGGCAAGTCTTCTCAGATTTGGGGAAAGGGGTGGGGGTGGGAAGGGGCTGCCTGGGGACGGGGTGGGCGTGCAGACGGGGATGAGAGGCTGCTAAAACCCGAGATGAAGACAGACATCTGGGTTCTTTTCAAAATGACGTTTTTTGTTGTTATTTTTCCCCCAAAATTTCCTCTCCAAGGAGAGAAAGCAGAGCTTCATGGGAAACCACAGCAACAGTTGGTAAGTAGCAGGGCCTGAGGGCAGGACCTAGGTAATGGGCCTTGTAGGTCACCTGGTCCAGGAACAGGAGGCTGTGGCTGTCCCAGGGGAGGGAGCTCAAGGCTGGATCTGCCCGGTTTGGAGGAGGGTGGGGACAGGGATATTGGGTGGGTGCTGCAAGGCAGCCGATTCCAGCTCGGAGTGGGAGAGTGGAAAGAATCTTATAAGGACCAGAGCCTTCTGCCCCACCACCAGGGGGCTCCCACACTCTCCTTGAAGTCCCAGCTCTGGTGTGTTTTAAGTCGCTGTAGGAGGCTGTAGAAGGGACCACTCATTAAGCTATCCAGCCGGGTCAGTAACTCCTTGAGGAACCCCTGGCAGCAGGAGGCCGTGGGTGACGGTTTTCACGAGCCTTTGCGCCAGACGCAGGGCAGTGTGCTTGTGCAGCCCCTGCCCAGTGCCTGGCACCAACCATCTCCTCAGATCACTCCATCGGCCCCAGGAGGCAGGCGCTGCTCCTTTTCCTCTGGAAGTTAGGACACTGGGGCCCGGATCGGGGGAGAAACTTGCCCAAGGTTGTACTTGGTGGTACGGCAGAGCCAAATTTCATCCGTTCCAGGCTGCCTCCCTCCCCGGGCTCCTCTCCCCAGGCTCTGCTGCCCCCACGCTGGGGTCCCCAGGCTCTGTGATGCAAGCCAGGGAGGAACGGGCAGAGCGGGCAGAAAGTGGCTTCCCTAGGCACAGCCTGCCGGCTCAATTCCTGGCCTGTACACCCTGCACCTCACATGCTGCTCTCAAACGGCCCGTGCCGCCCCGCAGGTCCCACGCACCATTCCCCAAGTTGGAGCTGGGCCTGGGGTCCCGGCCCTTGGCGCCTCGCGAGCCCCCCGCCTGCGGCATCTGCCTGGAGCGGCTGCGCGAGCCGGTCTCCCTGGACTGTGGCCACGACTTCTGCGCTCGGTGCTTCAGCACGCACCGTCCGCCCGGCGGCGAACGGCCCCGCTGTCCGGAGTGCCGCGAGGCGTGCGCGCGCAGGAAGGGCCTCCGCGGTCTGCGCGACAAGATGAAGGGCCTGCTGCGGGGGCCGCCGCCCTCCGCTGCGCAGGTCTGGTACCAGGCCTCCTCCAGGCGGGGCGAGGGCCGCGTGGAGAGACAGGGTCAGATCCGGGGCGGGGGTGGCGGGCGGTGTAGCTCTGGCCCCAGTCTAGGATGTCAGTGTGAGAAAGGGAGGTCGGGGCCGGACACACTCCAGACTTAGGGCCCGACTGGCACCGCCGGGAGGCTGAAGGGCCCTTTTCTCTCCCGGCCAGGAGGCCTGTACCTCGAGGACCGAGCCCCTGCTGCTGGTGCGCATCAGCGCCTCCGGAGGCCTCATCCTGAGGATGGGGGCCATCAACCGCTGCCTGAAGCACCCCCTGGCCAGGGATACCCCCGTCTGCCTCCTTGCCGTGCTGGGGGAGCAGCACTCAGGAAAAACCTTCCTCCTCGACTGCCTGCTCCAGGGGCTGCCGGGCCTGGTGAGGGCGGGCTCGCGCAGGGACTGGGGCAGATGAAGGGTCCCAGCCGAGCTTTGGGAGCGGAAAGGGGACTGGATGCATCCACCCATGTTCTCTGCCCTGCAGGAGACCAGCGAAGGCGGCTGGCTGAGAGGAGGGGGCTCCCTGCAGGGGCCCCGATGGGGCGCCAACAGCCTCAGCAGGGGCATTTGGATGTGGAGCCACCCCTTCCTGCTGGGGAAGGAGGGGAGAAAGGTGAGGGGAGGCAGGGCAGGGGAAGTCAAGAGTGGGTCGGGGAGGAAGGGAAGAGACAGCAGAGATGGGCAGAGGGGAGGAGGATGGTAATGAAAGCCCTGGAGCAAGGACAAGGAGATGGGGTGGCCAGAGGTACTGAGGCCTTTGACCC
Source organism: Desmodus rotundus (assembly GCF_022682495.2). Taxonomy (NCBI): domain Eukaryota; kingdom Metazoa; phylum Chordata; class Mammalia; order Chiroptera; family Phyllostomidae; genus Desmodus; species Desmodus rotundus. The sequence continues at coordinate 62,987,704 of NC_071395.1, forward strand.
CTCGGTTCGTCCCCTGCCACTGCACAGGTGGCTGTGTTCCTGGTGGACATGGGGGACGCTATGAGCCCTGAACTGAGCCGGGAAACAAGGACCAAGCTCTGTGCCCTCACCATGATGCTGAGCTCCTACCAGGTGGGGGCGCTGTGATCTGGTGTCCTGCTCCAGCTCAGCTTTTTGCAAACCTGGGGCATCTCTGCCGGGTCTAGCCCTGAGAGCACAGGGGGCAGTCACTGTATCTCGAAGGCTTTTGTGTCCAGGGTCCCTGCAGATTCTGGGGGTGCCCCTGCAAAGGAAGGATGCCCCCAGTTGGTGAAGGTGGGAACATCGCTTGTTCTAAAGGTGGGTGGAAGCTCCCTTGGGGACGGGGGTGGGGGGGCAGTTGAAGCTCTGCAGGGTCACTCCCTTGCCTGCCTTCCATCCCTCACAGCCAACTGCTCTGCAGGCTGTGGAGACCCCTGGCTGGGCTCTCCAAGGTCCCAAGACCCACAGCCAGCTGGTGAGATTCTTCCTCACTGAGGTCTTCCCAGTATCTCTTTGCCTTTGCAGACCCTCTTCCATCTTGTTCTCCTTGGTTCCAGATCCTCAACACTTCCCAGGAGCTGAAGGACACAGACCTAGAATATCTGGAGGTAAGGAGACATCTGGTGTTGGGGTGCCCCTGTCCCTGCCTTGACCATAAGGCTAGAGGACTGGACCAGGCCAGAATGAGGTGCTTTCCAGTTCTGGCCTAGGATCCCAGGACTTGGAGCTGGGTTGGTGGGTGTGAGGCAGAGGATGCAGTGCGGACACCTGGTTGGTGGGAGGCTGGAGAGGCCTGGAGCTGGGAGCCGGGAGCTGGGTTGCACAGTGGGCCCAGTGCAGAGGGGAGGCGTTGACCCTGAAGAGGCCTAGCTGTGACTCTCATTGTCCCACCTCTAGATGTTTGTCCATGTGGCCGAGGTGATGGGCAGGCATTATGGGATGGTGCCAATACAGGTGAGATGCCAATTTCTGGACCCATCACTCAGACCCAGACGCCCTGTCCCTCGGCTGCTTGTGTCAGGGCCTCTTCTCTTCCAGCGCCTGGATCTCTTAGTTCGTGACTCATTCCATCCCAGCAAGGCAGGGCAGGGGCATGTGGGTGATGTCCTCCAGGTGAGTGTGCAGAGGGAGAGGTGCGGGGTTGGGGGTGGACAGGTTGAGGTGAGGGATCCTGTAGGTAAGCTAGGAATGGGGATGGATTGCTAGCTCAGAGATCTCTTCATCCATCTCTCAGAAATCTGGCAAATACCCCAGGGTTCGGGAGCTGCTACAAGGTCAGCAAGCCCGCTGCTACCTCCTGCCTGCCCCAAGGAGACGCTGGGCCGATGGAGACCAGGGAAGCCCAGGAAGTAAGTGTTCCCAGCAGCAAAGACCTCCCCAGCTTGCGCTCCTCTGGGGGGCCAGATCCGTCCCACACTGGCCCATGTCTCCCAGCCTCTGACACCCTTTCTCCCCACCGAAGCCCGGTCCTGCTCAGTCCCATCTCCTCAGCATGAGAAATCTCTTCTGCAGACACAGAGGATGATTTCTGTCATCTGCGAGCCTACATTGCTGATGTGCTGAGCACTGCCCCCCAGCACGCCAAGAGCCGTTGCCAGGGGTACTGGAGTGAGGGACGCCCCATGGCCAGAGGGGATAGCCGCCTGCTCACAGGGCAGCAGTTAGCTCAGGAAATCAAGGTGTGAAAACTCTCCAGAGACCCAGGGGAGCCCGCTGGCCCTCTGCCCTCCCTGACCCCTCTGATGATGTTTCTGCAGAACCTCTCGGGCTGGATGGGGAGGACAGGGCCTGGCTTTGCCTCTCCGGATGAGGTACAGAGCTCCCCGGAGGACCCAGGGGGCCAGGAGGGGGGCGAGCTGGTGCACCCTGGGACCCTGGGAGGAAGCGGGAGGCAGCCTGGCTTTTCCTGTGGTCAGATGGCTGCCCAGCTGCACGACCTGAGGATGCTGGAAGCTGCCAAGAAGGAGTTTAAGGAGTTTGTGCAGCAGCAGGTAAGACCCCAGGCCTGCACAGGGGCCAGGTGTCCAGATGGGGGGAGCCCATATTGGGAGAGGGCTCTGAGTTTCCTGGTCAGGGCTCCTTCTTTCTCCTCCTGGCATAGGATGTGGCCACCAAGCGCATATTCTCTGCACTCCGGGTCCTGCCTGAGACCATGCGGAACTTCCTCTCTGCCCAGAAAGATGCCATTCTGGCTCGCCACGGAGCAGCCTTGCTGTGCCAGGAGAGGGAGCAGGCTTTGGAGGCCCTGGAGGCCGAGCTGCAGGCAGAGGCCAAGGCCTTCATGGACACCTACACCATGCGTTTCTGTGGCCACCTGGCTGCCGTGGGGGGCGCTGTGGGGGCCGGGCTCATGGGCCTGGCCGGGGGTGTGGTAGGTGCGGGCATGGCCGCAGCAGCGCTGGCTGCAGAGGCTGGGATGGTGGCAGCTGGAGCTGCAGTGGGAGCCACAGGGGCCGCTGTGGTTGGGGGTGGTGTGGGTGCTGGGTTGGCTGCCACCGTGGGCTGCATAGAGAGGGAGGAGGAGGAGAGGGTGCAGGAAGGGGACCGAGAGCCCCTGCTCCAGGAAGAGTAAACAGTCCCCAGGAGACAATAAAAGGAGGGGGAGATTCGATGGGGAAGGGAAGGAAGTGGGGGAGGGAGTGATGTTCTGAGGACCCCCATGTTCCACTCTGCCCTGGTGAATGCCCAGTGTGTGGGTAGCTGACTGAGCTGAAGAACCCAGGTGGCCCCAGGAACCTGGGGAGGGTCCCAGGGGCCATGAGGCAGTACTTAGGGCAGTAAATAGGATAAGGACCTACTTTTGGTTGCAGATAATTGCTAACCTGCCATTGACCCAAATGTGTTTGACTGCAGTGTCTCCCACCAAGAGTGAGGCTCCACCCTCCCAACAGGGGCTTATTTTCCAAGGAGTGTAGGAAGGCTGAGTGACCTGGAAGGTCTCCCCTTGGGCGGAGAGGGCCTGTCCTTCACAGAAGGGAGCAACCTAGTTGAGTGGCCTTGGTGTTCAGGATTGGAGAGCACTACTAAGGGGCTGGGGAAGGGGGTGCACCAGACAAAACCAAAGATTCTATGTGAGGTGGACAGTGGCCTAAACCCTAGAGTGGGGAAACTTGTCCCTGTGACTCTCCCCAAAGCCGCCAGCAGGACAAAGGTGGTGCTCCTCCTCCTGAAACCCCAGAGAGTCTGCGTGTGGGCCTTGAACAGGGTCTCCTGGCTGTGTCCTTGGTCACACCTGGCCAAATGCAGAGTGCCTGTTGTTTTTGTGGAATGCCATCCCAGCAATGGGTCAAATGCCAAAAACTCCTACCTGTGACTGTATCCGGAGCCCAAGCAGATGGCCCTGGGGCCAGCCTGGGAAAGTCCTGTGAGCATCCACAAGGGAGAGTGTGCGAGACGACATGCCCTGCCCTGCCTGTGAGAAGACCCCTCTGTTACACATTAGTGGGGGGCCAGATGCAGCCCCCACAGGGAACCTGAGGGCCCAGGGTCCCTCCCAGGGGTTGGGGAAGTCCTAGTAGGACAACTTCTAGGCCATTGAACTGCAAAGGGTTAATGGGCACGTTATACGAAAAATAAAAAGTGTGTGCTTGAACATTAGCTTTCCAGTAAATTTTTGAAAAAGTGTTTGAATTCAGCCCCCAGAGGGCTTTGGGGCAGGAGGAGGTGAACCAAGGTGCTCTGTTAGGGGGACTCATGGATGTGGGCGAATGAAATTCAAGAGATCTGGTAGCTGAGAGCCTGAGGCCCCCACTTGGAGGATTGTAGGAGGGCTCAGGCCAAAGGCCAAGGGCACTTTCACCTTTGCAGGCTGGTCCACTAGGACTTGGGGTCCTGCTCCCTGGGTCTCTCCTGCTTCAGGTGGCCCTATGAACAGGTGGTCACCCGGCATCTGCCCTGGCAGGAAGAGAGCATGGAGGCAGAGATGGGAAGTCCTTGCTGAAGCTATGGGGGTGGGGGGCAGGACCACTGCTGTGGGGCCAGACAGCTTAGGGTTCTCCCAGACCCCCCATAATTTCAGCAGTGGTCACAGTGTCCAAATCCTGACTTGCACAGGTGCAAACACAGGGAGGGAAAGTCTCAGCGAAGGCCCCCAGCTGGCTGACAGTGAAAGCAGAGGGGTTCCGAACCCCTGGTCCCCCTTCACAGATGCTGGAAGAGGTTTTGTGAGACTGGGCTGGGCTGAAATGGAGGCGCTCCTCCTTGGTGATTTCTTACCCCCACCCCTAACCCACTCCAGCTCTAAGGAGCAGTGTCGGGGGACAGAGGCAGACAGACGTAGTCTGGCACACATGGCTCAACAGGAGAAGTCACCGTTAGTAAGCTGGGGACAAAATTCTGATGCAGAGAAAACTCAAAGCCAGGGTGGAGGGCAGGTGGGGTGAGGACCAAGGGCTGAGGGTGGCTAACGTCTGCAAACTGAGCCTGAGGTGGGCCAGCGCCCACACTCTGGAGGTCTTTGTTGAGAGAGCCTTCCCGAAAGCCTCTCTTCAGGCCCTTCCATCATCATCTGGTAGACACAAGAGCTACAAACCTCCCCGACTTTGGGGCTGGCAGGTTCAGGACTTGGGGTAGGGGCACATTAAGAGGAGTCATAAGCCCTGGCTGATGTGGCTCAGTTAGTTAGAGCATCATCATGATATGCCAATGTTGTGGGTTCAATTCCTGATCAGGTCACAAACAAGAAACAACCAATGAACAAAAAAGTGATGTTGTCTCTCTCCTCCCTCATCCTCCCTCATTCTCTCTCAAATTAATACATAAAAAAACTTGCCCCAGTTGGTGTAGCTCAGTGGATTGAGCTCTAGCCTGTGAACCAAAGGGTTGCCAGTTCGATTCCCAGTCAGGGCACATGCCTGGGTGGCAGGCTGGGTTCCCAGTGAGGGGTGTGCAAGAGGCAACCACACATTGATTTTCCTCTCCCTCTATCCCTCTCTTCCACTCTCTAAAAAGAAGTAATAAATAAAAAATTTTTAAATAAGTAAATTTTACTTTTTAAAAAAGATTTTACTTATTTATTTTTAGACAGAGGGGAAGGGTGGGAGAGAGGGAGAGAAACATCAATGTGTGGTTGCCTGTCGCTCACCTCTACTGGGGACCCGGCCTGCCACCCAGGCATGTGCCCTGACTGGGAATCGAACTGGCGACCCTTTGTTTTGCAGGCCAGTGCTCAATCCACTGAGCCACACCTAGCCAGGGCAATAAATTTTAAATTATAAAAAAAAGAAAAGAAGAGTCCCAAAGAAGCTGGACCCAAGGAGGAACACACCAAGACACATCATAATTACATTACCCAAGATTAAATGCAAGGACCTACATCCAAGATTACTGTATCCAGCAAAGCTATCATTTAGAATGGAAGGGAAGATAAAATGCTTCTCAGATAAGGTCAAGTTAAAGAAGTTCATCATCACCAAGCCCTTATTATATGAAATGTTAAAGGGAGTTACCTAAGAAAAAGAAGATCAAAAATAGGAACAGTAAAAATGACAGCAAATTCACAGTTATTAATGACCACACCTAAAACAAAAACAAGAGCAAACTAGGCAAACAACTAGAACAGGAACAGAACCATAGAGATGGAGATCACATGGAGGGTTGTCAATAGGGGAGTGGGAGGGGGAGAGGGGGGGAAAGGTACAGAGAATAAGTAGCATAGATGATAGGTGGAAAATAGACAGGGGGAGGGTAAGAATAGTGTAGGAAATGTAGAAGCCAAAGAACTTATAAGTATGACCCATGGACATGAACTATAGGGGGGGAATTTGGGAGGGAGGGGGTGTGCAGGATGGAGTGGAGTGAAGGGGGGAAATGGGACAACTGTAATAGCATAATCAATAAATATATTTAAAAGAAAAGAAAAGAAAAGAGACCCAGAGAAACTTAGACCCTTCCACCATGCAAAGACATGGCCATCAATGAGCCAGGAAGAGGCCCCGCATCAGTTACTGTTACTGACAATGTTGGTGGCAAAATGGCAACAGTCATTACTGGCAAAATTGGACCTCAGTTCTAGAGTTTGACAAAGAAAGAATTCAGAGTCATAAACTCAAATTGTAAGAGAAAGTTTATTTAGGAAGTTACAGAGATAGTAGGAGTGAGCCAGCTGGGCTGTGTGGGCTCAGGAAACAAGTTACAGAAGCAAAGGAAGGGCTCCTGAGGCTTAGGAGAGAAAAAGGCTGAGACCTGGGTGGGGGTGGGGGGTGGGGGTAAGGGAAGGGCGTGGGCCTGCTCTCCCAGGAGAGGGGAGAGCGAGAGTATAGGATCCTTCCTCTTGTGAGTTTTAAAGGCTGGGACCTTAAGGTCTTATGGGGAGGATTTAATAGAATATTCATCAGCTTTATGCTGATGTGCCCAAATGAGATTTATTCCCACCCCCCACCCCCCACCCCCCACCCCACTGCCGACTCCATCCATCCTTCCGTGTGGTTGGCACCAATGGCACCGACTGGATTCCTGCGATCCATCTCCCTGAGTAGGTGTTGCATGCTATTTACTCTCTGGTTTGGAAGGAAAAGTGTCAACCATTTACTTTTTTTTTTAACTTTTTAAAAACTTCATTTGAGAGAGAGAGAAAGAAATCAATTTGTTTACTTATTTGTACATTTATGGTTGACCCTTGTATGTGTCCTGACCAGGGATTGAACTCACAACCTTAGTGTTTCAAGACAATGCTCTAACCAACTGAACTACCCAGGCAGGGTGCTAAACCGTTTTCCCTTAAGTACCTTTGGGTTAAGAAAGATAGGATTTTGCGATTTACTAGATGACTGTAAACTGCTTGGCCATTTACCTATCTGTCTCAGTTTCCCTATTCCACTTGTCCTGGCAGACTGGCCTGTCTCATTTCCACTTTAACCTCTTGTCTGGCTTGAATTCTTTCCTGCTCAAAACCAAGAACCATATTAGGTTGAGGCTTGAGTCCCCACTAGGGCCTCATTCCTCTAGTATCAGTAAGTCCTGATGCCACTGGTAAGCAGAATGCAAAAATTGTCCTATGGCCTATGAGAATTTCACAAACTGTGCGAAGACTTTCTTGTTTGCATTTTCACATGATTAACTATTTGAAGATTTTTTTGTAGTTACTCACAAAGTCTTACTGACACAGAGAGACCTGATCAGAGCACTGGGGAGTAGGGAGGGGCTGTAGGAGGAGGCTGCCTGAGGCAACGGTAAACAGTCTAGGATGGGATTGGCTGAGGGGCTGAATGCCTCCAGAGCACAAGGAATTATGGACAAGAAGATTTGAAATAAAAAGAGGGCAGAGACCAGCTCTTGGGCTCTTCTTCCTTGAGGATGCCTGGATGATCATGCTGCAGCTGCCTGCATTTCCCAAAGGATGGGATTTTGGGTGGATTTGGGGTGGATTTTGGATGGGAGAAGAACTCTGGGCACAGCCCAGGGTCAGGCAGGCCTGGCAGAGGGTGGTAGGTTTACTCTTTGGGTGTTTTAAAGGAGACAAACTCTGAGGCAGAAGCCTGCCATTCTTCCAAAATGGTGTAGCTTTTGTATCTTATATTGTTTTAGTTTGTAAACTAACCCTGTAGAAATAAGGTAATTAAAAACTAAGGGAAAAATGATAGGAGAACTCAGGTGTTCAAGATTTTAGCCTTAATTGATAGGCTTAAGTGATTAAAGCTATAAGTGGACTAAAGCATGTGGAAAGCTGTTATTCCAAAATTGAGTAGCTTTTGAGTAAAGACTCCTTGCCTTTATCACCAAACATGTGCCTCCTAGAGGGTGGTAGCAGGCAGCAGGCCCCCACTTGCTGTTCGCTAACATTACCCAATTGTAGCCTAAGGAACAGCATACCGTATTTTGCCATGTATAATGCTCACTTTTTTGCCCAAATTTTTGAGGCAAAAATAAGGATGCACATTATACATGGGTAACACCTGGAATACCTTGTATCTGTTCTTATGTTTTGTAATTATTTGTTATATAAAATTTCTTGTACCATAACATATTAAAAAATAAATGATAAAATGCCTTTATAATGCAAAAAACAAGTATCTAAATATAAATAAATAGAAAATTGAATTAAAAAATTAAAATGAAAGATTTTTTTCCCTAAAAGTTTGGGCAAAAAACATGGGTGCACATTATACATGGCAAAATATGGTAACTCCAGAGCCTGACAAGCTAACGTGGTTTTCTTCTATGGCCCAGTACACTTGTCCTGTGTTCCCTTTAATTGCACAAGTAACCTCACACTTACATGATAATGTAGACCCTTTGGTAATTGTTCTAACATCCAAATAATATTTCTCAGGCGCAAACGTAAAGACACCCATTGCCATTTTTATTTAGTATTAAAGCCTTCTTGTGAGGCTCAGAGAGGCACAGATTCAGTTTCCAATGTTCCTGTTCACGGCTAGTTTGAGTCTTAAGGGCAAACCCACCTTCTAGGCCGTTCTCCTCAGCAGTCCAAACCAGTCGTTCCATTACTATAGTAGGACTGTCCTGCTAAACTAGTAAGGAGATCGCAGGGCTGCTTGGTGGCTAACCAGTAAGCTCTGTTCTCACTGAGCATCTCTGAGACCTTTTGTGGTAAGTTTTTGTTCCACCATTAAATTATTCCCAGTAGTCCAATTTCAAATTTTCCCATTTTTATTACAATTATATTATTGATAGAGAGAACTCAAGAGTTGAAGACTCTAGTCTTTGTTGACAGGCTTAAGTGACTAAGGCATGTGGAAAGCTGTTATTTCAGGAACTGGAATGTATGACTACAGTGACTCCAGAAGTTCGACAAGCAATTCAACCTTGTAGCCCAGGGGTCTGCCAGTCATGGAGACGGTACCGGAGCCCTTGTGTTCCAGGGACTGGGCACTGGTGATACAGATGAAGAGTTGTTGATCAACAGGTGAAGTAGCAGGAAAACCGCAGCTGGATCGCAACTCTTATCCAAGTAACCTTTTCCCCCCAAACTCCTTACTTATTCTTCTATCTAACTAACCTTTTTTTCCAAACCCCTTACCCATACCTTTCTTCTTATAAAGAGGTCAGCTTGAGGTGAGATGTTAAGACAGTTTTTGAGGGTATGTAACCCGTTGTCTTTTCAGATTGCCGACCATATGAATAAAGTGCTGATAAAGATTCAATTCTTGTCTCTACGCATTGGTTCTGGTGGTGACAGGCAGCACAGACACTGACTTTCCTAGTTTCACTGTGTGTTTTCATAATTGGCCCAAAGCACTGAGTTGATTACTCAAAGTATTAATATCAAAAAGCATCAACTAGACCTTTCCTATTCAATTACTCTAAGAATTGTGTTTAACAAGTCTCTTTTTGTCCTCGGATGGCCCTAAACAGGCCCCTTAATGAACAGATTCCATGAAGGGAGGGTCCAGGAGATACAATTTCACTTATAAAGACTATTATTCTCAGAGGTTTTGTGTAAAATTTTGGGTTTGAGTATTGACAAAGATTTTCTTTTTGACCAAATTGTACTCTGGAGCTTTGGAATACTCCTCAACTAGGCCCTGACTTTTTGGCTTCCCTGTTCATCTCTGCAACATTGTGATTCATAAGAAATATATATTTGGTTATTCAGATGACCAAAATATATTTCTCCTATTTATTTGGTCTTCATCCACAGTTTCTGGCTCACAGCTCCTAAACGCTTGGAATTTCGTAAGTGAGGAATGAGCTAAAGGTGTCTTTTGTTGTGTTAATGAAGCAACTTCTGGAAGCACCTAAGAATGAGGGCTGGTTTACAGGAGAACCAAGCATGCCATTAGAGGGCTGGGACTTTCACTCCTACTCCAGACCTCCCAGTGGTGGAGAGGGTCTAGAGGTTGAATCGATTCCCAATGTAAATGATTTAATCAATCATGCCTAAGTAATGAATCCTCCGTAAGACCCCAAGAGGACAGGGTTTGGAGAGCTTCCAGGTGGTAAACACAAGAAGATGTGAGAAGAGACCTTGAGTGCCCTTTCCCCAAACCTTGCCCCTGTGGGGCAGGAACAAACTTTCCTCTTACCTCAAGGTTCTTTTGACTGGTCTAATTGATACTAATAACCTGGCCAGACCACAGGTGGGGGGAAAAGGAAGGGCCACAGGAGGAGATTGCAAGCCACCAGAGGCAGCTGGTGAGACTGTGTTAATTGCGTAAATAAGCTAGTGCCTTGTGAACACTCATTGGGGCAGCACATCCTGCTCTTGGCGACAGGAGGGAACATTGCACTGAGCACACACAAGTCTAGCAAAAATAACTGGTAGGGGGAAAAGCCCTCCTACCCCCTTCTGGTACCTGATTGGGGGGTGGGACCAGGGCAGGCACATACACCATAGAGGTCAAGATGGTGGCAGGGGGATTTGCTGTATCGAAGAAACCTGTCAGTCTAGCCTGGGGAAAAGAGGGGATTTATTGGGGGAAAAACCCTCCCAGAGCCCTCGGAAGTTTGGGTTAAGAAAAGCACCTGGTCCAGTCCACATGGGAAACTAATATAAACCCAGGGGAAGGAAGGGATGCTCTCTTGCCCACCTTGTGAATGCACTGGCCAGTGTTTTCAGGACCTTCTGGTACTAGATGCCATGGGGCCAAAGGTGGTGCCAATGGTGGTGCCAGCTCCTTCTGAAGAATGGACCTGAAGCTAGACAGCAACTGGGAACAAGCTGAACCACCTGGATGGTCATGCAGCAGCTGTCTGAGGCTCCCGAAGGACAGTATTTTAAGTGGAAGAAGGAACTCTGGATACTGCCTTTGGTTTTAGTCTGGCTGAGGGTGGCTGGCATTTCCTTTGGGTTTCTGGAGGGGACTGGCTTTTGAGACAAGAGTCCACCATTTTCCCAGATTGTGCAGCATTTGAATAAAGACCTCTTTCCTTTCTCTCCAGCCTCTGCTTCTGGAATTTGCCTAATTGTGGTGGGCAGCTGAGCCCCCACTTTTTGGTTCAGTAATATAACACATGAGATAAATTAGCAAGAGAAAATAACCACATTTAATACATATGTGCGAGAACTCCCTGTACACGAGAGATTCCGAGGCCCCACATGCACGAGAGGTCCAGATTTAGAAAGGAAGTGCTGATGTGTGTAAGACATTCTGAGCTAGGAGTGAGGTCATGCACCTTAGAGGCTTTGAAAGTTCATTGCAGGACAACCAGAACAGAAGTTTAGTAGATAGAAGTTTGCCCTGCCATATCGGTGGGTCAAAAAGGTTACTCCCTGATAATCTCTTATTATGAGGCAAGGCCCCTAATTCAAGTTCTTCTAGGTAGTTAATTACTTAAACCTATCAATTAAGGCTAAACTCTTTAACATCTGAGCTTCTCCTAGCTTTTCCCTGTTAGTTTTGAGTTATCTTGTTTCTATAGGGTTAGGTTATAAGCTAAAACAACATAAGATACAAAAGCTACACCATTTTGGAAGAATGGCTGGCTTCTGCCTCAGAGCCTGTTCCCCCTAGAACACCCAAAGAGTAAACCTGCCACCCTCTGTCTGTCAGGCCAGCCTGATCCTAGGCTGGGCCTGGAGTTCCTTCCCATAGAAAATACCATCCTTTGGGAAATGCAGGCAGCTGCAGAGTGATCATCCAGGCATCCTCAAGAGAGAAGAGAGAGGGCCCTTCTTTAATTTCAAATCTTCTTGCCCATAATTCCTTGTGCTATGGAGGCATTCAGCTCCTCAGCCAATCCTGTCCTCAGGCAACAGTAAACAGCCCCTCCTACAGCCCCCCTCCCTTCTCCTCCCCAGTGATCCCATCAGATCTCTCTGTACCAATATTCACTACTGTGAATAAGAAAGCAAGGCTGTTTATTGAAAGAACACAGCCGGCCCCATTTGCTATTGTGGCACCACTTGCTGAGCAGGCCTATGGCCTTGTTAAACGTGACTGCTGTTTTACTCATTGGGCTTACGTCCCCAGGACTGGAAATGACTGGAAAGCAACAACAGATCATGACCAGCCACTCCCTACAACCACAGACACAAGATAACTTTGGAGCAACTGCAACCTCTTTTTCCAGCACCAACAGCTCAGGGGGCACACAAGAGCAACCCCCCACCCCGACCCTTTTATAATCCAATTATAATCCAATAAAAGCTCAAAGCCCCCACCCCTCAGTGCTGGTGTATCCCTCCACACTGTGCGCCTCTCCTTTCTTGGAGAGTGAGTAAAACTTTACTCTGCACTTTCTTCTCTTTGTGAATTCTTCCCCAGCCCATGTCACTGACCATCTAACATTTATAACAGTAATTTCACTAAAAAAGCTCTTTTCAGTTGAGTTCAGTACCAATATCAGTGCAAGAACACCTAAGTTGCAAGTCCTCGTGGGAACCTTGGTCCATTGCTTCTGAGATGCATGCATCCAGCTGGGTTTTCTTTCACTTTGGTAGCCCCCATGTGGTGACAGCCATCTTTCCTCCAGAACACCTGCATTCATGTGAAATCTCCGGCAGGTAGGGTGGCAGTCCTCCTTCAGTGGGGTCTTCCAGGTCCTTATGCCTTTAGGTCTCAGGGTTTCAAGATGCCCTGTTAAGTATTGTACATGGTTATGACAAGATTCAGCTAAATTGGGCCCAGGATACAGTCTCAGAGCCAAATTCCTAGCTCTTTCAAACACAGCTCCTAAATTCAAAGGGAGAATACCACACTTTGCGGGAGGGCTGCCCTCATTTTTAACAAGGCTCGTGCTATAGCTATAGGCCATTTTTACCTGATAGACTGATGCATAAAATGTTCTGAGTCAGAGTCATTGCTCAGCCTGCCCAGGGGGCTGAGGGGACAGGGCGTGGGAGAGTGTGGTCTGCGTAAATCCTGAGTAACAGCGGACTTTAGGCCATCTGGACATGCTGCCAACCATGATGAGACAAAGCTGCTATTGTGTCCAGCTGCCACTGGGTGCATGTGTGGCAAAGCCAGTCGAAGAAACTGCCTGCACTTACCCAGGCTGTGGCCTGGAATAGATTCTACTAACAAACCACAAACCTCTTATACATTTGGGATAACATCACGTGTTTGGTAGGCATAGTAAGAGTCTAGTGCATAATAAGAGTCTAGTGCCTTTAAAATTGGAAGGGAGAAAGGGGAGAGAAACATCAATGTGTGGTTGCCTCTCACATGCCCTCTGCTGGGGACCCAGCCTGCAACCTAGGGATATGCCCTGACTGGGAATCAAACAAACAACCCTTTGGTTTGCAGTCCGGCGCTCAATCCACTGAGGTACCCCAGCCAGGGCTGTGAAGCATATTTTTGAAAATGGACAGAAGTTCCTTGTGACATCTAAGTTTGAGGTTCACCATGTTTTAACATGGGCTGCTGCTGCTCTGCCAACACAATCACCTCTGGAAACTGTCATCTGGCCCCATATGAATGCTGCCATGAGTTGCTGATACTCATATATCAGCAACTCAATAACTCAATTTTCTGTGAGATATTTTAGTTCCCATCAAAGTCAATAATCCCCAATTTTTCCAAATTTGCCCCATTGCATGACTTTTTAAAGATTTATTTTTAGAGAAAGGGGAAAGGAAGGAGAAAGAGAGGGAGAGAAACATCAATGTGTGGTTGCCTTTCGTGCGCCCCATACTGGGGACCTGTCTTGCAACCCAGGCATGTGCCCTGACTGGGAATTGAACCAGCGACCCTTTGGTTTGCAGGCTGGCACTCAATCCACTGAGCCACACCAACCAGGATTCACGACAGATTCTAGACAACTACTTACTATCAGTATGTACATTCACGTTAAGACTTGAACTGAGAAGCGTGGTCCTAGTAGTCTAGTAACTGCTAGTAATTAATTTTGCTTGTACTGATTTAATTACAGGCAAAACCTAAGCTTCTGAGATTTCACAAGCAGCCACCACAACAGAGAAAGTCTTAACTTGGCCACTTTTTTTCTGTATATAACTCAGCAGAAACCAGGATCAAATCTAAGTTTAATAAAATAATTTTATTTATTTATTTTTAGAGAGAGGGGAAGGGAAGGAGAGAGGGAGAGGAACATTGATATTAGAGAGAAACATCAATTGGTTGCCTCTTGCATGCTCCTAATGGGGGACCAAACATGCAACCTAGGCATGTGCCCTTATGGGAAATCGAACCGGCAACCTTTCACTTTGTGGGGTAACACCCAACCAACGGAGCAACACTGGTCAGGACTCGAATCTGAATTTTGGACAGAAAGGTCGGATAAATCACATCAGCACCTAAGGTCTTCCTCTGTTGCCATTGTGGTTGTGACTGTGTGTGTGACCAGGGTCTGGTAAGAGAGTAGCAGGGCTTAGAAGATCACATGTCCCAAGCACAATGTGGGTGTTGGTTAATAATGATTGTTCATAGCTGGACTGATGGTTCACTTACAGTTCTGGGTCTTATGCTTTGAAAGATAGCTCTCATGGAGTGTGGGACATGCGAATAAATCGAGTGACCCCAAGAAGGAACTTTCAGACTGATCAATACTGGTGCTCACTCAGGGCTGGGAGGAGGTCCCGCATGCAGAGACCCGGTGGTACATGGGACTAGATATTGCCTTTCTTGAAAAAATGTTGCACTTCAATCTGGAGCACAGCTAAACTATTAGAGATTAATTCGATCCTTTTAAGCTGTTTGTTAGCAGAAAATCCCACACTCTTTACAGGAATTCAACATCTTGGACCCAACGATGTAAAAATCACAATGTCTAGTATCCAATTAAAAGTCAATAGACATGACTTAAAAAGGAAGGAGATCTTGTCACACGTACAGCATGAATAAACCATGAACACATGACACCCAGTGCCGGACTGGCCAGTCACAAAAGAGCATACACTGTACAATTCCATTCATGTGAGGTGCCCAGAGTAGTCAGATTCATGGAAATAGGAAGCAGGGTGGTGGCTGCCAGGGGCTGGGTGGTGTGGGGGCAGAAATGGAGGGTTAGCATTAAATGGGAACGGAGTGCAGTTTTGTCGGATGAAAAATGTTTGGAGATGGATAGTAGTGACAGCTGCACAATAATGTGAATGGACTTAAGGCCACCGAACTGTACACTCATAAAACGGTTACAATGGTGAATTTTAGGTTATATATATTTTACCAGTATTTTTTCAAAATATTAATAGGTATGAAAAGGAGCAGAAAAATATTGCCTATAACCAGGAAAAAATATATCAGTAGAATCAGGTCTGTATGTGACAGAGAGATGATGGAATTCATAGATAAAGGCGTAGAAACAGCTGTCACAAATATGTTCTGTATGCTCAAGAATGCAGAAGATCAGGCAAGAGATAGAAGATATTTTAAAAAGAAAGACTAGATGGGTTTACAACAGAGTAGCTGTTACAGAGAAAAGATGAGAAGAAAGAATGAAAAGAGGGAAAGAAAAGGATATCCAGGACTTGCAGGGCTGAGACCATTTATTGTTCCAAATCAGATTGTGGGAGGAAAAAACCTCAGGTCACTGAGCAAAAGACAATCTGAAACGCCACATTGGTGTCAGCGAAGCCTCAATACAAAACGCATGTCCAGCTGACTCACTCCTATCGTAATACTGTGCGGGGTGGGCGAAAGTAGGTTTATGGTTGTGAGTATGCAAAACACGGGGTTTATTCTTGTATTGTTAAATAACACAAGAATTATTAATTATTGTTTTATTTATTTGTATTATTTGTCTTCTTATTATTGTTATCATTTGATATCCTTACTCATGACTTATCTTTTAGGTAATGATGGCTGCTAATTTAACCAACATCTTTTTCCGTATGAATGACTGTGAATCTACATCGCCCAGCCCTGGGTTTGCCCTCTCTCTACATTCTAGACTGCGCTAGGGTGTTACTGCTCATGTGGCCGTCAGAATTGTACTCGTCTATCACACTAACTTCTCCTGTGCATTCTGAGTAATTGTTAGAGGTGTCTAGACATTTAAAACTGCTACCCCTCCTGTCAATCATATATCCAAAAAAAGATATACAGAAGCTTCTAAAACAAAAGAAACACAAGTTATTCTTAAAATTTTCTAGAAGGGGTGATGTATTCCCTTTCAATGCACACCCCACAGAAAACAATTCCCACAAGAAGAATAAAACAATTAGAATAGGTAGTCCAAAGTCGTGCCTAACCTTCACCAAAGTCACAAACGTTGGGCTGGTGAACACGGCACACAGTGTACAGGTGAGTGTAGTAGAATTGTGCACCTGAAGCCTCTATGATTTTGTTCACCAGCGTCACCCCAATAAATTCAACAAAAAGGGGGAAAGAGTCATAAATGATGATACCTTTGTTCCAAAAGCCCAACAAACTAATCTAAATGCATTAACTAAATCAGCCACAAACCGGCTGTAGAGCTGTTGATTCACTCTTAGCCAGTTGAGGGGGAGCTGATGCGGTAGCACACATTTCTTGTAGGCCCCTCTCTGTAGGGACTGCAGGATGGATAGACGGTGTGCAACTAAGCTTGAAGAAGGACAGCTGACTCTAAAACAAACCCAAGTGGGTTCTGGGGCCCATCGGCTCTGAAACCTATTGCAAACATTAATAGTCACTTTGTGGCACTAGTTGCCACAACTAAAACTAGTCTATTTTAGTTGGTTCTTGTATCCTGTTCAGGGTTTTAAATGCTACTGCACAGCCACTGTCATGTTAAATGGTTCAACAGCTCATCCTATAACAAAAAGAGAAAAAGAGATTAACTTTGGATCAACTACAGAGTATATTTAATACACATGCTTCTGATCTTAATCAATAAAATCCAGACCAGGGTAAAAATCTGGACATCACAAATTAGTGTTCTGTGGTCTAATGTTTGTCCTTGGCCAAAAGAGAAACCAAGAAAGAGAAAGCAGCTCCAACATCTGGAGCACATCTGATATTCACAGCTAGGTCTAAATGTGGTCAGGAGCCTGTCAGGGGCTCCCAGCCAGGCTGCTTGGTTCCGTTGGACATGAAAGCCCCATAGACTGTAAACCTCAGAGGTTACTCTGAGACCAAGATGAAATGGAACAAAGCAAGGCTGTTCCACAATTTTATCTAAGAACAGACAGAAATAAGGTTACTGCACCACTCACAAAGTACCCAGTCACAGAACTGTCCTCTGCTTTTTTGTTTCATCACTGTTTGATTCTTATGTGTGCCTTGACCAGGGATTGCACCCACAACCTTGGTGAATTGGGAGGATGCTCTAACCAATGGAGCTCTACCTGGCCAGGGCTGTCCTCTGCTTTCTATAATACCACTTAATCTAGAGCAAATTCCTGGCTGCCGTGGGCCCTCCACCAAATCACCCACGTAACAGCCAAGTCCCATCATCGGTTTCTCTTCATACCCTCTCACTAACAGCCCTGGATCCCATGGGTACCTTCTCCTTCCTTGCAGCCAGTAAAAAGTCCATTTGGGTCAGTTACACATGTGTTTCTGGTGCGATGGCTAAAGGGCACTGCGAAGTCAAGTGTACCTGAGCACAGAGGCTGTAGAGCGGGCTTGGTGGGGGTTCTGACACTTCCCGCTGGCACCCTTGTCCCACCTACGGAAGCCTTGCTCCACCTAAATGCATAAAACAGGAGCATTCTATCTCAAAGGGGGTGGTATGAAGAATAATGAGAAGAGTCCCCCCCCCAAAAAAAGGTAACAGTGACTTACTATTCTTTCTTCTTTCAATTGTAAATTACTTCAACTACAACGCAAGATTTGAGTTCAACAGCTCAGGCCCAGCTCCTTGCAGGGCAGGGCCCAAAGCCCCAGAGCCATCACTGTGGCTCCACAGGCCACCCAGGTGCGCCAAGCTAGCTCAGGGTGGGCTCACCCTCCAGGTGTGGCAGAGCAGCCCACAGGCCTGTTCCCCCTCCATCTCATGGGAACTCAGCTGGCCTCCCCAGCACCCCTTACTCCTACCCTGAATGAAAGTATTACCATTAGCTTAATGTCTATATAATCAGCCCTCCGGGATCCACAGATTATCTCCTATTTCCAAAAGGGTGTAACTTTTTAAAAGGAACAGGTGGTCAGACTCTACCTTCCCCTTGGGACTGGACTCTGTCTCTAGCTCATTCCACCTTTGGCGGAGGAGAGGGGGTGTTGCCACAGACGTCTCCTCCTACCTCGACCCCATACCATTTATCTGTGACCCAGAGATGGATTACAAGTTTTAATTCACCCAGCACCCTTAAATATTTTTGGTTAAACAGTCAAATTATTCATATTTATTGTGGCTAAATATACATAACATAAAAGTTCCCATTTTTCCTATTTTTTCAGTGTACAGTTCCTTGTCGTTAAAGACATCCACACTCAAGTGTGAGCTGGCAGCATCTGGGAGGAGTGCAGTGCTCCTGTTTCTCTCCCCTACAACTCAACAAAGATTCCTGTGCTCAGCCCAGCCGGAAGCCTGAGCAACGCAGAGCGATCCACACTGTGCGCCTGAGGGCAGGTGATTAGACCCTGCAGGGGTGGTGGCAGGGATTCACCTTCAGTCCCAGGGGTCGCCCTGGCAGCTGCACAGGTGAGGCCTTTGACGGCCTCCCACTCCCACCCGGTGAAGGAAAAGGGCAGCAGCCATTTGGTGCCCACTACGTGGACGCCTCCCCGCCCCCCACCCCCGGGCATGGCAGTGCTGGGCAGAGGCCGCTGGGGGCCACACACACATGGCTTAGGCCTCCCAGCTGCTCTGGCACCAGAGGTCATGGGAAACTGGGCAGCCAAGGCAGCGGGGTCCGGGTATTGCTTCCCCACCCCCCACCACGCCATTGGCGCGGAGACACAGATGATCCCTGCAGCTGCGCTGTGAGCCCAGTGGTGCCACCTGCGACCGCAGTGAAATCCCTAACCGCAGTGGCATTGGCAGCAACAAGGCATTAGTGACCTCAGAGGCAAAAGCAGTGGAAAACACGGCACCAGGGACAACCCCGGCAGAGGCTGGAGAGAAGGGCCGTCTCTTACCTGGGACGAAATCTGCGAAAAAATCCAACCTTTGTGCTGTACTGTCATCTACTGGAAAGCAAAAGAAAGGCCTCTGATGACCAACTGGCTGCATTGTTCTCTGCTTCAAACGTGCAGTCAGTGGAACAAGCCACCAAGCACCGTGAATAACCACAGCGCCACCAAAAGGAAATGGCAACGCTCAGAAACCAAACTCAAAGTCACGAAAGTTTGTGATGTAAACGATAGAGATTTAAAAATAGCTGTCATGAAGTAACTCAAAGAGATGTAAGAAAACCGAGAAAGGCAGTTCAGTGAGCTCAGAAATAAAATAAATGGATAGAAGGAGTATTTACCAAAGAGATTTAAATTCTAAAACCAACCAACCAACCAACCAACAAACCAAACAAACAATTCAGAGCTGACAAACTCAGTAAATGAGATGAAAAACTCATTAGAAAGTAGTGGGAACAGAGCAGACCCACTGGAAGAGAGAATTTTCAAGCTTGAAGATAGAAATAGAAATGGCTCAGGTGGAAGAGAAGAGGAAACTAGGATTTTTATTTTTATTGTTTTTAATGAAAGAGGCCACTGCTGGGAAGCCGGGGGAACCGCCTGCATCGCTGCCCTCCCCGCTGGAGCGTGGGATCGCCGGATGCTGGGGCTGGGGCTGCACCACCCTGCGGACATGCCAAGGGCCCGAGTGGCTGGCCAGACAAGCAGGAGCCCTGTGGGAGGGAGGAAGATCTTCCCACAGAACTCCCTGCGAATGTGCCAGCCTGCAGAGCCAACTGCAGGCTCGGAAGGGGAAAAGAAACTGAGGATGCAAGATGAAGGGAGCGCATACCTCCTGGGCAATCTCCTGGACAGAATCAGGGCAGATGAGTAGGCCTGTGGAGCACTGCCGTCCTAGGAGAGGGCGCTCCTGCTTGGCCAAGGGTGAGGCTGTGGATGTCTAGCACGAGCACAGCAACTGCTTGGAGGGGTTTGAGTGGTGCAGGCCACCACCCCCCTGGAAAGGTGGTTTCGGAGGCTCTGGCTCCATCCTGTGCAGCGGCAAAGAGAACCCGGACAGGGATGCCTACCCAGGTGTGGATGAGGCAACACGCTGGAGTATGGGGAGCTGCAGTCCCCAGATGCTGCACCGCCTGCACCTGTGAGGAGCCAGAAGCCGGGTAAAGTCGAGGACAGAGAGGCACTCCAGGAGTAGCCCTAAGTGGCAGCCCTCCCAGCACATGCATCACACCTGAGTTCTCCAAATAGGCCAGGGATGAGATGCCCCTACCAGCAACAGGGAGAGCAGAAAGCAGGAGGCCATGCAGAAGACCTGTGAGAATAACGACACTGAGAAAGTAACCACATTTGAGGCCCTGAAGGCTCAGGTCAGGGACCTTGAATGGCAGCTCTCCTGTGGGGACCCTTACAAATGCCTCATCTGCTTGGACTCATACTTGATGCCCCTAACATCCATCCAGTGTGGTGGGTGCACTTTGAGGAGTGCTGACTGTGGACCCTGGGCTCCCAGAAGCTCTGCCCTTAGTGTAACACTATCACAGAGCCCAGGGACCTGTGGAGAATATGCCTGTGAGCGAGCCACCCCACAAGCCTTGTCTCAAGCAACCCTGCCTGCCTCTGTGATGCAACCCTATCCCTTGTACATACTTGCACACGGGTTCCCTGTGTACGTACACACGCATTCACACACACACACACACACACAAAGGCCTCTGGAGCCATAGTGGAGGCTGAGGGCCAGGCCCTGTCTGCTGGCTCCCACCAAAATTGGGGACCATACCTATTCCAGGTTCTGTTCCCTGGTGGGGCAGGTAGGTGTATGTGAGGTGGGTAGCAGGGCAAAGCCCCTTAGATCCTGCCCCCAGGCCAATTGACAGACAGACAGACACATGTGAACACCAGACTGAAGTCCTTCTCCCTGTGTAAACTACATTTGACATAGATCAAACCAATATAAACAGCTAAAAAAAAATGACAGAACTCTATGAGAACTAGCTAATTGTATTAGAAAGGGTAACATAAGGATACCAGGTAGCCCAGAAGGAGAGCAGAAGAAGGAGACAGGGAGCCCACTAAAAGAAATAATAGATAAGAACTTCCCCAAACTAGGGAAGGAGCTGGGCATACAAGTACAAGAAATTAACAGAACACCTAATTGTCTCAAAAACCACCTCCAGGACATTGTAGGGAATCGGTCAGCATGGCAGTGGCAAATGTAGCCCAACCCTGAACCGGAAAACCGATCGAGTGCAAGGCGGCACACAGGACCCAGGCATGCAGACCGGCTTTCCCATGGGGAACCAGGCTGGCATTGTACCTAGGATGCTTTAAGGCTTGCTTTTGCTAAAACTCCCTCACCCTGAATTAAAGACTGCAGATGTTTAATGTATATCTCTGAAGCAACTCCCTAAAATCTGTGCTAAGCCGTCCCAAGGATGGAATGTAACCAGATCAATCACTGTTATAGTTCCCTTACATTTGCAACATTTTTTTCTTCATTATCTGTAAGAAGTAATCACTTAAAGTAAACCTAAGTATAATGAATGAGAACCTTCTTTGATGTAATGCTACTGGAAAGCAATGAAAGCCTATCCAGGCAAGGGTCGAGGCGCTCTCTCAGAGAGTGTCCGTGCTGTCCCTTTTTCTCCACAGGACTTCTGTAGTCCATGTGAATTTGTTCGTTGCATCCACAACACACGGACCCCGTGGCTGGAGTCCCCATCAGGATACATTAAAACAGTGAAAAAGCCAACCATAAAGAAAAAATTCTAGGTAGGCAGGCATGTCTAGCCTCTTTGTACAACCACATCAAAATTACAACTAAAATATAGAACAACCATCACTCAGGAATGTCAGATATTGAGCTGACTGGAAATCTGACAACCACAAAATCAAGTTGAATGGAAGTCTGACAACTATAGAATTAAAGAGACCACATCCATCCAGACTGGTAGAAGGGGTGAGGATGTGGAATAGGCTTGTCCCACACCCATGTGGATAAAAATTCAGGAGGGATATCTTGGGAGTGAGGAGTCCCAGACCCATGCCAGGCCCCCCAGCCCAGCAGTCCAGTTCCAGGAAGATAAGTCCCCACAACTTCTGGCTGCAAAACCAGTGGGGAATGAATCAGTGGGAAAAACTTTCTGGAGTCCCAAGCAGTTCCTCTTAAAGAACCCATGCACAGACTCACCTACTCAGACTCATACCCTCTGGGCTCCAGCACCTGGTAGCAGCTTGAAAGGCACCCCAGTGGTATACAAGTAGAAACTGAAATGTCTGGCATCAAGGCAAGTAGGGGCCATTGTCCCCTTGCTATAACTATCTCCCACAGAGCTGGCAAGCTGGTGCCATATCTGGGACTCCATCAACCTGGGTAACACTGTTTGACCTGCCTTAGAGATCCCCAGAAGCTCTGTGAAGCCCAGAAGTAGGGCCCACCCAACTTACAGGCCCACCCAAGGTGCTTTTCCATAAGAATGGCTGGTCTTAGTTCCTAAATCCTATCAAACAAGCAACTCTGACTTTAGTGGGCCCTAGTGGCAGCCAGATTAGATCCACAGCTTGGCTTCACCTGGGAACCTCCTAGCCCAGCAGCCATCTCAGATTGCTTTATAGCTCAGGCAGGGTACCCTGGGCAAAACACAGGTGGGGGCTGACCTTGGCCTGCACCACCCATGAAACTCCAGGGCCAGTGCACCCAGTGGACAGCTATAGCCCATGTTGGAGGACTCCCACCCTGCCCCTGCACAGCTGATCCTCCACGGACAGCGGAGATTGGTGGTTAGTGGTTACAGCCAGTCCTTGCAGTTGACTTGCCTGGGTAAATCCCTCCTATTGACCTGCCAACAGCAATCAAGTCTCAACTACAAGAGGAGGGTGTACTCAGCCCACACGAGGGCACATCTTGAGTACCCAGCTTGGGTGATAGGGAGTCTGTGCTGCTGGACCCTATAGGACACCTACTACATTAGGCCACACTACCAAGACAGGGAGTCAAAGTGGCTCTACCTAATACATAGAAACAAACACAGACAGGCTGCCAAAATGAGGAGACAAATAAACAGCCCAAATGAAAGAACAGATCAAAACTCCAGAAAAAGAGCTAAACGAAATGGAGATAAGCAATCTATCAGATACAGAGTTCAAAACACTAGTAAAAGGATGCTCAAGGAACATAGTGAGGGCCTCAGCAGCATAAAAAAGACCCAGCCAGAAAGAAAGACCCAGACTTTATTTCAATACGCTAATTGAAATAAAGAACAATTTACATGGAAACAACAGTAGAGTGGATAAACCTAGGAATCAAATCAATGATTTGGAACATAAGGAAGCAGAAAACAACCATGCAGAACAAGAAGAAAAAAGAATCCATAAAAATGAGGATAGCATAAGTGGCCTCTGGGACAACTTCAAGTGGTCCAACATTCTCATCATAGGGGTACCAGATGGAGAAGAGAAAGAGCAAGAAACTGGAAATCTATCTGAAAAAAATAGTGAAAGAAAACTTCCCTAATTTGATGGAGGAAATAGACATGCAAGTTCAGGAAGAACAGAAAGGCCCAAAGCAAGATGTATGAAAAGAGGCCCACTCCAAGATACATCATAATTAACAGGCCAAAGGTTAAAGATAAAGAGAGAATCTTAAAAGCAGCAAGAGAAAAGTAGTTACTAGGTGATTGCCAGCTGGGAGAGGGGAGAGGGAAGAGGGAGAATGAGTGAAGAAGTGAGTGGATTGAGAAGTAGAAATAGGTAGTTACAGAATAGCCGTCTAGATGTAAAGTACAGTCTAGGAAATGGAGTAGCCAAAGAACTTACACCCATGATCCATGGACATGAACAATGGTGTGGTGATTGCCTGAGAGAGTAGGGGGTGCTGGGTGGAGGGAGGCAAAGGGGGAAAAATCAGGACAACTGTAATAGCATCAACAATAAAATATAACTTTAAAAAATAAGAAAATTCTGAAGTTAACCAAGGGGGAGAAAAGACAATAACATACAAAGGAAACCCCAAAGCAGGCTATCATCAGATTTCTCAGCAGAAACTCTACAGACTAGGACAGAGTGGAATGACATATTGAAAATATTGAAAGAGAAAAACTGCCAGCCCAAACTAATCTACCTAGCAAAGTTATACTTTAGTTATGGAGGAGAAATAAAGGCCTTCCAGGCAAACAAAAGTTGAGGCGGTCACCACAACGAAACCTGCCATACACAAAATGTTGAAAGGAGCTTTTCTAACCAGAAATAAAAAGGCAAAAGTACACAAAAACTTTGAGTAAGGTGATAGATTCAGAAAATTGTGATTCTATTACAGAATAGGGTGTTAAACACTTAATTGTAGCATAAAGGTAAGAAAGAAAAAGCATAAAAAACAATTATAGCTACCTCAATTTGGTAATGAACACAATATAAAATATATAATGAATCACAATATAATTTATGAAAGTGAGAACATAAAAGGGGAGGAAAGAAAGGACAGGTGTATATGCAAAAGAAGACAATATGCTATCAGGAGAAAAATGACTATTTTATCCATAAGTCATTTTATATAAACCTTATGGTAACCGCAAAACAAATATTTAGAGCAGAGTCCTGGCCTGTGTGGCTTGGTTGGTTGGAGCATCATCCTGGAACCAAAAGGTTGCAGGTTTGATATCCTGTCTGAGTGGGTACAGGAAGCAGCCAATTGATGATTCTTTCTCTCATTGATGTATCTCTCTCTCCAAAAAATAAATTAATTAATAAATAAGTCTTCAGGTGAGGATAAAAAAGATTAGAGCAGAGACATGAAGCATTATAAAAAAGGAGAGTGGAGAAAAAAAATCATAGAAAACCAGCAAACTAAAATGGAAGACAGAGACACAAAGGTAAAGAAAAAAATGTAGATATAGAACAGTCAGAAAACAAAAGGTAGAATGGCAGTAATAAGTCCTCATATATCAATTATTACCTTAAATATAAATAGAATGAACTCACCAAGCAAAAGGCACACAGTAGCCCTAGTTGGTGTGTCTCAGTGGATTGAATGCCAGACTGCGAAGCAAAAGGTTGCTGGTTTGTTTCCCAGTCAGGACACACGCTTGGGTCTCGGTCCAGGTCCCTAGTAGGGGGCGCGTGAGAGGCAGCCACACATTGATGTTTCCCTCTCTTTCTCCCTCCCTTCCCTTCTCACTAAAAATAAATAAAATCTTTAAAAAAAGGCACAGAGTAGCTGGATGATCAAAAACAAGGCCCAACTATATGCTTTCTGGAGACTCCTCTGAGCTCCAAAGAAAGACAAACAAAGGCTCAAAGTGAAGGGCAGGAAGGTGATACTCCAAACGTCAGCAAAAAGAAAGTGGGTGTAGCTGCACTTATATAAGACAAAATAACTTTCAATCCTAAAAATGTAATAAGAGACAAAGGTAGATATTATATAATGATAAAGGAGACGATCCATCGACAAGACACAATATGCACATAACTTAGGAGCATCAAAATATATAAAGTGATGCCAGCATCATCCTAATCCCAAAACCAGATAAAGATACTACGAAGAAAGAAAACTTCAGGCCAATATCGCTGATGAACATAGATGCTAAAATTCTCAAAAAAATATTGGCAAACCACATCCAGCAATACATTAAAAAGATCACACATCATGACCAAGTGGGATTCATCCCAGGGATGCAAGGATGGTACAATATTCGCAAATCAATAAACAATACATCACATCAACAACAGCAAAGACAAAAATCACGTGATCATATCAATAGATGTGGAAAAAGCATTTGATAAGATACAGAACCCATTTATGATAAAAACACTCAGCAAAGTGGGAATAAAGGGAGCAGTCCTCAACATAATAAAGGCCATATATGAGAGACCTACAGCCAACATCAGACTCAATGGACAAAAACTTAGAGCTTTCCCACTAAGATCAGGAACAAGACAAGGATGCCCTCTCTCACCACTCCTATTCAACATAGTTTTGGAAGTCCTAGCCACAGCAATCAGACAAGAAAAAGAAATAAAAGGCATCCAAATTGGAAAGGAGGAAATGAACTGTTACTGTTTGCAGATGACATGATAGTGTACATGGAAAATCCTATAGATTCCACCAAAAAACTACTCGACCTAATAAATGAATTTAGCAAAACAGCTGCATACAAAGTCAATACTCAGAAATCAAAGACATTCCTGTATACCAACAACAAAACAGCAGAAACAGAAATCAGGAAAAAATCCCATTTGATATAGCAACAAGAAAAATAAAGTACCTAGGAATAAACCTAACCAAGGAGGTAAAAGACCTGTATTCAGAAAGCTACACAACATTGAAGAAAGAAATTAAGGAAGACACAAACAAATGGAAGCATGTACCATGCTCATGGATTGGAAGAATTAACATCATCAAAATGGCCATACTACCCAAAGTGATTTATAGATTCAATGCAATCCCTATTAAAGTACCAATGACGTACTTCACAGATATAGAACAAACATTTCAGAAATTCATATGGAACTATAAACGACCCCGAATA
Source organism: Desmodus rotundus (assembly GCF_022682495.2). Lineage (NCBI taxonomy): Eukaryota > Metazoa > Chordata > Mammalia > Chiroptera > Phyllostomidae > Desmodus > Desmodus rotundus. The sequence goes on from NC_071395.1 coordinate 63,014,099, forward strand.
GCTGCAGCAATTTTGAGAAAGAAGAACAAAGCAGGAGGGATCACAATACCTGATATCAAACTGTATTACAAGGCCACTGTCATCAAAACAGCCCGGTACTGGCATAAAAACAGGCACATAGACCAATGGAACAGAACAGAGAGCCCAAAAATGAACCCAAGACTTTACAGTCAATTAATATTTGACAAAGGAGGCAGGAGCATAAAATGGAGCAAAAATAGCCTCTTCAGCAAATGGTGTTGGGAGATCTGGACAGCCACGTGCAAAAAAAATGAAACTCGATCACCAACTTACACCATACACAAAAATAAGTTCAAGGTGGATAAAAGACTTAAATATAAGTTGTAACACCATAGAAGTCCCAGAGGTAAACATTAGCAGGAAAATCTCAGGTATTCCATGCAGCAACATCCTCACAGACATGTCCCCTAAAGGAAGGGACATAAAGGAAAGAATAAACAAATGGGACCTCATCAAAATAGAAAGCTTCTGCATGGCTAAAGAAAACAGCATTAAAATAAAAAGAGAACCAAGAGTATGGGAAAACATATTTTGCCAATGATACCTCAGACAAGGGCCTGATCTCCAAAATATATAAAGAACTCACACAACTCCACTCCAGGAAGACAAACAACCCAATTAAAAAATGGGCAAAGGACTTGAACAGACACTTCTCCAAGGAAGACATACAGAGGGCCCAGAGACATATGAAAAGATGCTCAGCATCACTAGCCATCAAAGAGATGCAAATTAAAACCATAATGAGGTACCATCTCACACTGGTTAGAGTGGCCAACATAAACAAATCAACAAACAAATGTTGGAGAGGATGCGGAGAAAAGGGAACACTAGTACATTGTTGGTGGGAATGCAGACTAGTGAGGCCACTGTGGAAAACAGTGTGGACTTTCCTCAGAAAACTAAAAATGGAACTGCCCTTTGACCCAGCAATTCTGCTGCTGGGATTATACCCTAAGAACCCTGAAACACCAATCCAAAAGAACCTGTGCACCCCAATGTTCATAGCAGCACAATTTACAATAGCCAAGTATTGGAAGCAACCTAGTGCCCATCAGCAAATGGGTGGATTCAAAAACTATGGTACATTTACACAATGGAATTCTACGCAGCAGAGAGAAAGAAGGAGTTTATACCCTTTGCAACAGCATGGATGGAACTGGAGAGCATTATGCTAAGTGAAATAAGCCAGGTGGTGAGGGACAAATACCATATGATCTCACCTTTAACTGGAACATAATCAATAGAAGAAAAAAGCAAACAAAATATAACCAGAGACATTGAAGTTAAGAAGAATCTAACAATAACCAGAGGGGAGTGGGGAGGGGACAGTGAGGAGAGGGGATTACAGGAGCTACTATAAAGGACACATGGACAAAAATCAAGGGGGGACGGGGGAGGGGGGAGGGAGGTGTGTTTGGCTGGGGTGGGGTGGAGGGATGGGGAGAAAAGGCAGACAACTGTAACTGAATAACAATAAAAAATTTAAAAATATATAAAGCAATTATTTTTTAAAATACATTTTATTGATTATGCTATTACAGTTGTCCCATTGTTTCTTCCCTTTATTCCCCTCTGCCCTGCACACCTCTCCCTCCAGCATTCCCCCGCCTTATTTCATGTCCATGGGTCATACATATAAGCACGTTGGCTTCTCCATTTCCTATACTATTCTTACCCTCTCCCTGTCTATTTTGTACCTACCATTTATGCTTCTTATTCCCTATACCTTTTCTCCCATTTTTCCCCTGCATCTACCCACTGATAACCCTCCATGTGATCTCCATTTCTGTGATTGTGTTCCTGTTCTTATATAAAGCAATTATTAACAGACTGTAGGGGGAGAATATGAAAGTTGCACAGTAATAGTAAGAGACTTTAACACCTGACTTACACCAATGGATAATCCTCCAGACAGAAAGTCAACAAAGAGACATCACTTTAAATGACACGTTAGAGCACATAGACTTGATAAATATATATAGAACATTTCATTCAAAAGCAACAGAATATGCATTCTTCTCCAATACACAAGTAACATTTTCAGAGATAGAGTATAGGTTGGAACACAATACAAGTCACAATAAATTTAAGGAGATTGAAATATGCATCTTTTCTGACAACAGTGGTATAAAACTAGTATAAAACTAGTAATTGATGAAAAGAAAGCTTGTCTTGTTTTCTTATTCATTCAGCTACCCTATATTTTGATTTGAGCATTTAAGCCATTTACATTTAAAGTGATTCTTGATAGGTATGTATTTATTGCCATTTTAGTCTTTATAACTATGTTCTTCTTTTCTTCTTTTTTTAAAAGTATATTTTATTGATTATGCTATTACATTTTTCCCAATTTCTCCCCCTTTATCCCTGCTCCATCCTGTACCCCCAACCCTCCAGCATCCCTCCCTTAGTTCATGTCCATGGGTTGTACATATAAGTCCTTTGAATTCTCTGTTTCCTATACCATTTTTGACCTCTTCCCATCTATTTTTTAAAAGACTTTATTTATTTATTTTTAGAGAAAGGAGAAGGAAAGGAGAAAGAGAGGGAGAGAAATATCAATGTGTGGTTGCCTCTCCCACGTTCCCTACTGAGGACCTGGCCCACAACCCAGGCATGTGCTCTGATTGGGAATTGAACTGGTGACCCTTTTGTTCATAGCCTGCGCTCAATCCACTGAGCTACACCAGCCAGGGCTGCCTATCTATTTTATGCCTACCAATTATGCTTCTTCTTCCCTGTACCTTTTCCCCCCTATTCCTCCCTTCCCCCTCCCCACTGAATTCTCTCCATGTGATGTCCATTTCTCTGATTCTGTTCCTGTTTTAGTTGTTTGCATAGTTTTTTTTCTTTGTTTGTCTTTTCTTTTAGGTTCATTTGTTGATAGTTGTGAGTTTTTGTCATTTCACTGTTCATATTTTTTATCTTCTTTTTCTTATATAAGTCCTTCTAACATTTCATATAATAAGGGCTTATTGATGATGAACTCTTTTAACTTGACCTTATCTGGGAAGCACTTTATCTGCCCTTTCATTCTAAATGAAAGCTTTGCTGGATAGGGTCATCTTGGATGTAGGTCCTTGCCTTTTGTGACTTTGAATCCTTTTCAGTCCCTTCTTGCCTGCAAGGTTTCTTCTGAGAAATCAGCTGATAGTCTTATGGAAACTCCTTTGTAGGTAACTGTCTCCTTTTTTTCCTGTTACTTTGAAGATTCTCTCCTTATGTTTAATCTTGGGTAACTTAATTATGATGGGCCTTGGTGTGTGCTTTCTTGGGTCCAACTTCTTTGGGACTCTCTGGGCTTCCTGGACTTCCTAGAAGTCTATTTCCTTTGCCAGATTGGGGAAGTTCTCCTTCATTATTTTTTCAAATAAGTTTTCAGTTACTTGCTCTTTCTCTTCTCCTTCTGGCACCCCTATGATTCAGATGTTGGAACATTTAAAGTTGTCCCAGATGTTCCTAAGCCTCTCATTTTTTTGAATTCTTGTTTCTTCATTGCTGAGAACCTCCCTGCCTGGTTTCAGAAGTTGTAATCCCCGGTGGCTAAGGCTGAGTTAAAAGACCTTGGACCATAAACCATTTAGGAGACAAAGCTTATCTTCCTGGTAGGGGCTCTGCCTGTGCCTCCTTTCACTTCACCCTGCTTGTTCCCAGGTGGATGACTGGTTAGACAATGATGGGTAAGATTCCTCAAGGGAGGGACAACCTAAGACAGGCATGGTCGTGAAAGGGCCCTCAGGGAAGGACTTGGGGGGCTGTAGAAAAAGGGAGTGAGGGACCCTCGCCCCTCGGCTTGACATAGCCTAAATCCTCATTCTGTCTGCAATAAGTCTCCTAATCTCTTGGCTGCCTTACTTCCCCTCCCTGATTTAAGCCTGAAACAATGCCTGAGGTGGGTGTGGCCCTGTGCTGGAAAGGGCCGGTTCCATAGGATGATCAGGACTAAGAAAGAATGCATAAAGTCCTATGAAACCTACTTCGCTCATACCCTCAATTTAAATGATATGGGTCCAAGCATAAAATGAGTTTGTTTCCCCAAAATTTTATAGCCCTTTAGCTATCTGACCCTGACTCTAAATAAGCCCTCATAGTTCTTTGAATGTTATCTATTATTTGATCACTTCTGCTTGATAATGATTGATGAGCTTTACGTATACGCCCTGTATTCCTGTACAAATTAAGCCAATAAAAGCCTGTCAAGGCAAGGGTCAGGGTGCTCTCCTCTTGAGAGAGTGGCCATCCCTTTTCCTCCACAGGACTCGGTAGTCTGAATTTGTATCGTCTTAGCCACAATGCTGCAGAAACTGCTTGCCAGTGACCGTCACTTCATTCTGTTCTGGTTGAATGTATCTTTCTTCCTTCTGCTCCAAGTCATTGATTTGAGTCCTGTTTTCCTTCCATTCACTGCTGATTCCCTGTACATTTTCCTTTATTTCACTTTTCATAGCCTTCACTTTTTCCTCTATTTTGTGACCATACTCAGCCATTTCTGTGAGCATCCTGATTACCAGTGTTTTGAACTGTGCATCTAATAGGTTGGCTATCTCTTCATCCCCTAGTTCTGTTTCTGGAGTTTTGATCTGTTCATTAATTTAGAACATATTTCTTTGTCTCATCCCACCTGTTATGTAGTAGGGAAGAGCCTTAGGTATTCCAGGGCGGGGCAACCCATGTAGCTGTGTTGTGGCATTATATGTGGGGGAGGGGTCCAAAAGGCAACACTGCTGCCTGCTTGGCTCTGGCTGGCTTTCAGTCACTTTCTCTGCTACCCACAAGCAAATTGGGCACTTCTGGTGCTGATTCCAGGGTGGGTGGGATTGTGTACATTGTAGAACCCTGTGGGTCTCTCCAACAAACTCTACTGTGAGGCTGGGAGTTTCTCCCACCACCACAACTCCCACAGGTTTTTACAGTCAGAGGTTTTGAGTCTTTAGTTTCTTGTGCTGGAACCCTGAGTTGGGTGGTCTGTCTCACTCCCCAGTTGTTCCTTCTGGTTTATCCACACACAAATGTGGTATTGCCCAGTCCACCAGCCGCCACCTTGTCACACGTCCTTTCTGGCCCTGGCTGCCTGTCTCTGCCCCAGCTGCTCATCTCTGTCCCTCCTATTAGTCTGAATGAATGTTTCTTTAACTCCTTGGTTGTTGGACTTCCACACAATTCAATTTTCTGGCAATTCTGCATATTTTTTGTTTTTAAATTTGTTGTTGTCCTTTTTTTTTGGTTGTGCAAGGAGGCAAAGTGTATCTACCGACACCTCCATCTTTAGTTTCTCGAGCATTTTTATAACCATTGATTTGAACTCTATATATGGTAGGTTTCTTGCCTTCTCTTCATTTGGCTTTTTTCCCCTGGAGATTTATCCTGTTCTTTCATTTGGAGCACGTTTCTCTGTCTCTTCATTTTGGCTGCCTCTCTGTGTTTGTTTCAATGCATTAGGCAGGTCTGCTATGTCTCCCAGTTTTGGTAGGGTGTCCTGTGGGACCCAGTGGTGCAGTCTCCTTGATCACCTGAGCTGGGTGCTTTAGGAATGTCCCTTGTGTCGGTTACATGAGCCCCCCTGTTGTAATTTGTTTTTTTTTTTATTAAATTCATTGGGGTGAGATTGGTTAAAAGAATCATATAGGTTTCAAGTGTACATTTCTATGATACATAATCTGTATATTGCATTGTATGCCCACCACCCAAAATCAAATCATCTCCCTTCGCCATATATTTGGCCCCCTTTACCCTGTACCACCTCCCATCCACTTCCCTCTGGTAACCACCATACTTTTGTCTGTGTCTATGAGTTTCAGTTTTATAACCCCCATATGAGTGAAATCCTCTGGTTCTCAGCCCTTTCTGACTGACTTATTTTGCTTAGTATAATATTCTCAAGGTCCATTCATTTGTCACTAGTGGCAGTATTTTGCTGAGTAGTATCCCATGGTATGTATGCACCAAATCTTTATTCCATTCTCTGCCAAAGGATACTTTGGTTGTTTCCATGTCTTGGCCACCATGAATAATGCTGCAAGGAACATAAGGATTCATATATTTTTGCAAATAAACATTTTAGAGTTTTTCAAGTAGATACCCAGAAGAGGGATTGTTGGGTCTTATGGTAACGCTAGTCCTAATTTTTTTAGGAATCGCTATACTGTGTTTTTTTTTTTTTTTTTAATATAGTGGATGTACCAATTTACATTCCCACCAGCAATGAATGAGGGTTTATTTTTCTCCACAATCTTTTCAACACCTGTTATTACCAGTCCTGTTGTTAATAGCCATTTTAACAGGTGTGAGGTGGTATCTCATTGTAGTCATGATTTGCATTTCCCAAATAGCTAGTAGAGTTGAACATCTTTTTATATATCTGTTGGCTGTTTGTATGTGTCCCTGGAAGAGGTGTCCCTGTTCTGGTCCTCTGCCCAATTTTTAATTGGATTGTTTGTTTGGTGTTGAGTTGTGTGAGTTCTTTATATATTTTGGATATTAACCCCTTGTCAGAGCTTTTTTTTTTTGCAAATATCTCCTCTTTGGTTGGTTGCCTTTTTGTTTTGTTGTTAATTTGTTCTGCTGTGCAGAAAATTTTGAGTTTGACATAGTCCTACTTATTTATTTATTAAGCGACTTTATTTATTTATGTTTAGAGAGAGGGGAAGACAGGGAGAAAGAGAGGGACAGGAACACTGATGTAGGAGAAACATTGATTGGCTGTCTTCCTTATGTGCCCCAACCAGGAGCCAAACCCACAACCCAGGCATGTGCCCTGACTGGGAATCTAACCAGTGACCTTTTGCTTTGCAGGATGACACCCAACCAACTGAGCCACACCAGTCAGGAACCATTAATTTATTTTTGCCTTTACTTCCCTTACACTGGGGGGTCTCAAATCTTAAAATGTTCTCTATAATCAAGGTCCATAAGTTTAGTACCTATGTTTTAATCTATGTAATTTATTGTTTCAGATTTTATACTAGGTCTTTGACCCATTTGGAATTAATTTTTATACATGGGTGAAACCTGTGATCTAATTTTATTCTTTTGCATGTGATTTTCCAATTTTCAGAACCACTTATTGAAGAGAATTTCCATTTTTCCTTTTTCCATTGTGTGTTTTTGGCTCCTTGGTCAAAAATTATTCACCCATATACATGCGGTTTTATCTCTGGGCTCTCAATTTTGTCCTGTTGGTCTGTGTGTCTGCTTTTCTCCTAATACCATGCTGTTCTGATTATTGTAGCTCTGTAGTCTAATTTGAAGTTAGGTAGCTTGATACCTCTGGCTTTGTTCTTTTTTCTCAGGATTGCTTTGGCCATTCAGGGTCTTTTTTGGTTCCATACAAACCTGATAATTTTTTGTTCTATTTCTTTAAAAAATGACATTGGGATTTTGATGAGGATTGCATTAAATATGTATATTGCTTTGGGTAATACAGCCATTTTCACTGTGTTGATTCTTCCAATTCATGAACAGAATATCTTTCCACTTTATTGTGTCTTTTTCAATGTCTTTTAATAATGTTTTGTACTTTTCAGTCTACAGGACTTTCACATCTTTGTTAAATTTATTCCTAGGTATTTTATTCTCTTGGTTGCAATTGCAAAAGGAATTGTTTTTTCATTTCTTTTTCTAAAGTTTCATTTTTAGGACAGAGGAAAGCAGTGGATTTTTGTACATTGCTTTTGTATCCTGCAACTTTTTATTTGTTTATTCTTTCTAATAGTTTCTTTTTTGGTGGAATCATTAGGCTTTTTATATACAGAATCATGTCATCTGCAAAAAATGACACTTTTACTTCCTCCCCCCCCACAATTTGGATGCTTTTTATTTCTTTCTCTTGCCTGATTTCTCTGGCTAAGACTTCCAGAACTATGTCAAATAAGAGAGGTGAGAGTGGGTATCTTTGTCTTGTTCCTGATTTTAGATGAAAAGCTGTTAGTTTTTCACTATTGAGTATGATGTTAGCGGTGGCTTTGTCATATATGGCCTTTATTATGTTGAGGTACTTTCTTTCTAAAGCCATTTTTTTCAGTATTTTAATTATAAACCAATATTGTATCTTATCAGAAGCTTTTTCTTCATCTATTGATGAGATCATTTGATTTTTATCCTTTGTTTTGTTAATGTGGTGCATTACATTGATTTGCATATGTTGAACCATTCCTGTGCCCCACTTGATTGTGATATATTATTTTTTAAATGTATTATTTGTATGCAATTCTCTAGTATTTTGTTTAGGATTTTTGCATCTGTAGTCAACAGAGATTTGTCTGTAGTTTTCTCTTTTTTGTGCTATTTTTGCCAGGTTTTATATCAAGGTTTAGTTGACCTCCTAAAATGTATTAGGAAGTGTTACCTCTTCTTCAATTTTTTGGAAGAGTTTGAGAATAGGTATCTAATCTTTTTTAAATGTTTGGTAGTATTCACTAGTGAAGTCATCTGTTCCCAGACTATATAGTCTTTCATAGTACTCTAGTATGATCCTATGTATATCTGTCATGTCTACGGTAACTCCTCCTCTTTTATTTCTGATTTTGTTTATATGAGTCTTTTCTCTTTATTTCCTTAATGAGTCTAGCTAGGAGTTTGTCAATTTTGTTAATCTTTTCAAAGAACAATTGCTTTGTGGTATTTTTTTGGTGTGTCTTTCTGTTTTCTATTTTGTTCAATTCTGCTCTAATTTTATTATTTTCTTCTGCTGACTTTGGGTTCATTTTGTCCTTCTTTTTATAGTTCTTTAAGATGTAATGTTAGGTTGTTTACTTGGGATTTTTCTTGTTTCTTGAGATAGACTTGTAACAATATAAACTTCCCTCTTATTAAGACTTGAAGGTAGATCCACAGAGAGTGTACAATCCAAAGAACACAGAGGGTAAAAAGGAATGAACAGATAGACCCTCAGAAAAGGTGGGGACACTTTTAAGTGCATCAGAAAACACACGATGGAAATACTAGGAGAGGAGGAAGAAAAAGAAGTTGAACAAAAATGTTTGAGAAATAATGACAAAATCTCCCTAAATTTCTTGGGGGAAAAACCCACTACACATACAGTAAACTCAACAAACACTAAATAGGATACATGAAAAGAGATCCAAGACGCATCACAGTAAAAACACAAAAGCCAAAAACAGGGAGAAAATCTTGAAAGCAGCAATAAATAAGACACGTCACTTACAAGAGAATCCCAATAAGATTAACTGCTAACTTCTTCCCCAGAAACAATGGATGTTAGAAAACAGCGAAATGACTTCAAAGTGCTCCAAACGCTGCCCCACAGTTGGCAACCATGAACATTATAACTACCAAAGCTACCATTTAAAAATGAAGATGAAATAAGATATTGCCATATAAAGAAAAACTAAATTTGTTGCCGGTAGACTAACCTTACAATAAATCTTAAAAGAAATTCTTCAAGCTGAAAGCTATTTGAATTATCCCAAATAATTCAAAATACACATGAAAAAGCAAGTAGCAAAATTAAAGGTTAATTATGTAATTAAATAATATTGTAAAAATGAAAATTTACTCCTTTTACCTCTTATTTAAAGAAAAAGTATATAAACAATTGTGCATTCCATATACATATGTATATAATGAATTTTGGGGCCTATCATATCTAAAAATGTGATATATATATCAATAACAGCATGAGGAAGTGAGTGGCAGCAAAAGGAAATGACTCCAGATGGTAACTTGAATTTACAAGAACAAATGAAGGTAAGAAAGAATAAGTAGAAGATTAATATAACAGTAGCAATAAATACATGCTTGCTCTTCTTTCTTCTCTTTGCTTTTTTGAAAGACATAAAGTTATATAAAGTAATTATTATGGCAATACATTTCTGTAGTAGTAAAATTTGTAGATGCAATATATATAAGAATAATGCCATAATTGCAGTATTGCAGGATTCTGTATTTGTCTGTATATATAACTTTACCAGAGAGCTTTACATTTTCATATGCTTTCCTGTTGCTCTCTAGTGTCCTTCATTTTGACTTGAAGGACTTCCTTCAGCAAGTCTTATAAGTTAAGTCTAGTGAAGACAAACAACCTCACCTTTTGTTTATCTGAATTGGTCCTTATATCTCCCTCATTTTTTGAAGGATAATTTTGCAAGACACAGTGTTCTTGGTTGGCATTTTTTCCTTTCGGTATTTTGAATACATCACTTCATTATTTTCTGGTCAGTAATGTTTCTACTGAGAAATCCACCTATAAATATAATGGGAGCTCCTGTGTACATGACAAGTTGCTTTTCTGTTTCTCCTTCCAAGATTCTCTCACTTTCACACTTTGATTACAGTTATACCTCATTTTATTGTGTTTCACTATATATTGCATCCACCAGCAAAAAGATTTTAACTCACTGAATATTCAGACGATGGTTAGAAATTTTTAGCAATAAAGTTTTTTTTAATCCTCACCCAAGAATATGTTTATTGATTTTAAAGAGAGAGAGAGAGAGAGAGAGAGAGAGACATCAGTGTGAGAAAGAAACATTGATTGGTTGCCTCCTGTATGTGTCCTGACCAAGGATCAAACCTGCAGTCTAGGTATGTGTCCTGACCTGGAATCAAACCCACAACCTTTTGGCGTATGGGATGATGCTACAGCAAACTGACCCACCCAACCAGGGCTGCAATAAAGTATTTTAAATTTAGGTATGTACATTTCTTTTTTTAGACATAATGTTATTGAGTACAAACATAACTCTTATATACATTGAGTAACCAAAAATTTGTGTAACTCATTTTATAGTGATATTTGTTTTATTGTGTTGGTCTGGAATTGAACCTATGATATCTCCAAGGTATACCTGTTTGTGTCTTAGTGTAGGCTTCTTTAGATTTATCCTATTTGGAATCATTTGACCTTCTTGAATTTGAATGTCCATTTCTTTTCTCATTGTGAGCATTATTTCTTCAAATACGCTCTCTGTCCCTTTCTCTCTCTCTTCTCCTTCTGGAACTCCCATAATATATATGTTGGCTAACTGGAAGATGTCCCATAAGTTCCCTTAGGCTTTCTTTGCTTTTCTTCATTCTTTCTTCTTTTTGTTCCCCTGACTCAATTTGAAATAACTTGTCTTTGAGTTCATTGATTCTTTTGTTTGGTCAAATGGGCTCTGGTGAATTTTTCAATTCAGTTATTGTATTATTCAGTTCTGAAATTTGTTTGGTTCTTTTAAAACAATTTGTAAAAATGTTTTAATGTTATCACCTTATTTAGTAAAACAGTAAATGGATTTTAATGACAGAAAGAAACTAAAAACAATAAAAATATACTTGTCTCATTTGACAAGGCACAAGGAAAAGGGCTTCCTTAGTTCCCCAGCATATGCAACAGATTCCTAATTGTCTCTAGTCAGAAGTGACTAGAGCAAAAGATAGGCCTGAGACTGGGAAAGAAGGAGAAAGAGTGATCCTATATATAAAGCAACTTCGAGTAGCATCTACAAAGCTCACAGGTGTACCTTCGAAACTCAGTAACAATCCTACTCAGCCAATAGGCTTTGGCACATATGGCAGTAAAAGTGGGGAGGTGGTTAAGACATTGTAGTGGATGTCATTTTCAGCACAGTGAAGAAAAAAATCTCTTCTTATCTATCTGGACATTCTTATTCTTCTATTCAATAATCATTACAGACTCCAAAAGCCCAATTCTGAGAATCTTCCATTTCTAACTCCCAGTAATATCTATCAAAGGTAGAAGTCTGAGCACCTCATACAAGAAAACACTTAGATCTTGGGGATCACATCCAACACTCATGCTTCTCAAATTTCCATATAGGAAGACATGACTATTCTTTCATGTTCCAAAGTAACATTCACGCTTAAGCAGTTGAGCCTTTTAATCAGTTCAGTGATGGGCCCTGCCCTAAGCTCTGAGTGCACAGGCGGTAACAAGTGCACCTCCACTGCCTCCCTCTTATTCAGTATGCCTCCAAAACCCAGCAGCAGCTTTGCGTCTGGTTCGTGGCACATTTCCTTCAGCTCTTTATGCATGCCTCTTCATGCGCCCTCTAGTGAGCCATCCTGGCTTTACTTTCCTTGATTTGCTGAAAAATCTCCTTGCCTCCCCTCTCTCTTGGATGTCCAACCTTGAGGTGTCTCTGCACCACAATGGAAGAAGAGTTGTCTTGGGCCACACATTAAATACATTGTGACACGTAATCACAAAAAACTCATAATGTTTTAAGTAAATTTACATTTTTAAGAGACTTTCTTTATTTACATTTAGAGATAGGGGAAGGGAGGAAGAGTGGGAGAAATATATCATTGTGTGGTTGCCTCTTGTGTGCCCCTACTGGGGACTGGGAACTGAACCAGTGACCCTTTGGTTCACAGGCTCACACTCAATCCACTGAGCCGTACCAGCCAGGGCTGTTTCTCTCTTTAAAGAAACACAGTTCTCCCAAGGTCACATTGTGATGGCTTCTACATTTGGGTTTCTGTCATCTTCACAAGTTTATCCCACACAGAGTGTGTTTTCTTCAGGGTCCCTCAGCAGCTTCACAGTGGACCCATGCCTGTGAGCCCCAAGCTCCTGAGAGCTTGAGCAGAGGAACAGAGCAGGCTCCTGCCCTTTTCCCAGAAGACCCACTCTGTCTCCTGTGCATTCCGCGCCCATTGTCCTCAGAGCCCAGGAATTGCTGCACACTGGCTTCTCTGGCAAGGAGAGCCAGTTTCTTGACAAAACTACTTGTTTTAAAGACCCAATGCTGTGCTGTTCTCCTGCATTCAGAGCAGTGAGCAAGAACTGCGACGTCCTGCCCGCTGGGGTAGACACAGGACTTGCGAACGCTATGCCCGCAGCCTGTGGAGACGGGGTCTATGAAGTAGTGTGTGCAGATGGAGCAGAGGAGTTCCTTCTAGAAGACTTGCAAGATCCTGGAATCCACATTTCAATGCTTGCTCTGGAAGTATTAATACGAAGACGTCAGCTCAGGGACCAAGCCTTCCAAATGTGCTGGCTGTAGCTTTCAGAAATCTCCCTAGCCAGTTCCAAACACATTCTCCCTGTTTTGTTTTGTTTTAGTTTTTATCTTTGTTGATACCATTATTTTGTTTATACACGGTCTTCCTGATTTTGTTTAGTTTTCTATCTGTGTTGTCCTGTATATCATTAAGCTCCTTTAGCACAATGATTTTTCAATTATTTCCAGGTAATTCATAGATATACACTTCTTTTGGTTTGATTTCTAGAGATTTGTTTTGTTCCTTTCGTTGGAACGTGTTTCCTTGTTTGTTCATGTGCCTTGTGATTATTTGCGGGGCTTTATGCATTTGAAAAAAAAAAAACAGCCAGTTGTCTGTCTTTACAGACTGGCTTCATACAGGGGAAGACTCTCTTCTATTAGCGCAGCTAGAGATTCTGGGGGTCTCTGAAATCTTTTAGGGGGGTGCTGCAACTTCGCTGGACTTGGTGCAATTTCCCAGTTAGAGAGGGCAGCCTGTATCTTTTCAGGAGCGCATAGTCTCGTGCTCCCCCTGGTGTCAGTCTGTGGTACTTCAGCTTCTCTGGCACCCCAGCCGCAGGCGGCCAGTTTCTCCTCTGCTCTCGGGGCCTCCAGGCGTCAGTATGCCTGCTGCCCCCTGTCAGCTTCCCAAATGAGGCAAGACAGATACCGCAAGCAGCTCTCCAAAGAGTCAGAACGCTGGCTCTCCCCTTCCTCCCAATAGCGGGAGAAGCTATTGCGTTAGGTGCCTTCTCCGACCAAGCCAAGCTGCCTTGGCCGTGTGTGACACGCAGGACCCCAGCGCTGTGGAAAACTGCCTCCGCGCTCTCTTGCTTCTGGAACTCCAGGCATTCAAACTTTTCCAATTCTGTTGGCCATCCCCGTCAGGAGAGAGGGAAACTGTCTCCGAGAAGCCATCTGAAAGCTGGACCGATAGCATGGGGTCCTACTGGCTCCCTGTGGAGCAGCTGCACTGACTTGTGGAGGGTGGTTCTGGGGTATGGCGACTTCTGCACCATTTCTACAGTTTCCCTAGAGGTATTTTGGCCTGCATATTGTTGATCATTTCTGTTGGGAAATGAGGGCAGAGACTTCTTATTCCACCATCTGTTGCTGATGTCACCCAACTCCTCTGTTCTTGACCTTAGAGACCACATGAGGTGGTAAGATGTATGGAGCCTGGTGCCCAGCTCAGACATGTTGAGTGAAAGATTGAATGAGTGAGGCAGACCATACAAAGGTTATACCTCCCGTAACTACTGAGGAAACTAATGATCTGGAAGGCTCCAAGATATGCCCCAAGTCCGTCTTATTCTGTAGCAGAACAGCAATCAGAGACCCAGAGCACTTGTAAACAAGATATGGGTCTGCAGAGGGCTGATAGTGTCACCCCAAAAGTCATATCCACCAGGAACCTCAGAATGTAGCCTTATTTGGACATAATAGGACTGTTGCCGATGTCATCAAGGGAAGAATCTAGGAAGAAATTGTCCTGGATTTAAGGTGGGCTATATATCCATGGACTCGTGTCCTTATAAAAGAAAGGAGAGAGTTGTTTGAGACAGAGACGCAGAGAGGGAACACCTGGTGAGAATGGAGGCAGAGAGTGCAGGGATGCACCTGCCAGCCAAGGAACACCAAGGGTCGCCAGCAACCACCCGGAGGAGGAGACAGTATGGAGCAGATTCTCCCTGGAGCCTCCAGAGGGAACTTGTCACGTTCCCACCATGATTTTGGACTACTGGTCTTCAGAACTGCAGGAAAATAAATTTCTGTTGTTTTAAGTTACCCAGTGTGTGATTCTTCACTACAGCCACCCTAGGAAACTACGATGGGGTCTAACTTCCCTCTCAGAGCTTCACTTCTATCCCCAATCCCACCAGACCTTGAAAGGGGATAGGATTCCAGGCACTCTCTCCTCATGTTGATTGGATAGTAAGCTTGTAAAGATGTTTTGTAGGACAATCTGACCCCACACATCAAATTTAAATGTATTTTGTTTGTTAGAACCAACAATTATAGAAAGCTCAGTCTAACAAGACCCCGAAGGTCCAGAGTGTACAGGACTACTTAAGGAGCCACACTCAGAGCCTGAGACCCTCCAGCCTAGTGGGCCAGGCTTTCCCTTCCCTGGGCTCACGTTCTGTGTGCATGCTCTGCCCTTGGTCATTCTGAAGGAGAGACCAGACTTTCTCAGATGCAACAGAAAAAAACCCCTGATACTACATCCTAAAACACCCCGTCCTCACTTCAAGGTGGAGCTAAAACTATTTAAAAAAAAAAGAAAATTCAACAACTGGAGCAACAAAGAAATTGGTGTCCAAAGAACACATTCAATGTTCATGTGTACCTGTAAATGCCCCTGAAAACTGAGGACCTGTCCCTGGCTAGTGGGCTGTCTCTTCGTTGGACAAGGGACAGGGTACAAGGTGTCATTCTCTTGGTACAGGACCCATGGAAAACTAACTAGGGAAACTTTTTCTAACACAAATAATGCAAGCACTTATTTACCTTCTCATAATTAAATAAACAGAGATGTATAGAAAGAGAAATTTCCCTCCCCAGAATTATATATCCCTCTCTAGAGGTATTGATCGTCAGAACTTTTGTTTATATGATTTCGATGTTGCCTCATTTATTTAATGTACATAAAACATGCACAAATGCAGAATTTAGAAGTAGATTTTATGCCTCATTCTCTAACTTGGCACATGCTTTTCAAAGCATATTAGGCTGTAGAGATATTTTTAGGTAACAAAATATACATCCACCCTGTTATTTTTAGTCTCCATATTATATATAATGAATAGCAATCATTTATTCAAGTGTTCCCACTTGGTGGGCATATAGAGTATTTCTTCTACTTTTGCTAATACAAACCATTTAGACTGAATAATTTTTACATGCTTCTGTTATAATTTTTCTCCAGGAGAGGTACCTAAATATACAATAAAATTATTGGTTCTAATAACAAAAAGTTTAAATTTGATATATACAGACCTGAGTATATTTTTTAGGTCAATTCTGATCTGAAAAATGTCTTTATTAGTTCATGCTTATGATGGTTAATTTTATGTGTCAACTCGACAGGGCCACAGGGCGCTCAGATATTTGCTTAAACATTATGCTGGGTGTGTCCCTGGGGGTGGTCCTGGATGAGAGGAACATCTGAATGGGTAACTGAGTATAGAAGCTCGCCCTCCCCACTGTGGGTGGGCCTCATTCAATCTGTTAGAGGCCTGAATAGAGCAAAATAAGGGAGAATCTCTACCTGACTGTCTTTGAACTGGGACGTAAGCCTTCTCCTGCTTTCAAACTTGGGCTCAGACTGGAGTCACATCATCAGCTCCGTTCTCAGACCTCTGGACTCAAACTGAAACTGTGCATCAGCTCTCCTGCGGATGCAGCTTGCTGACTGCAGGTTTTGGGACTTCTCAGTCTCCATAACCATGGAAGCCAATCCCTTTATTCAAATGCAGACATTCTGAAAGTGTAAGCTCCTTCCTATAAAGCTTGTGATACAGTCTCCATTTCTCTCCTTCATAGG
The DNA here is from genome assembly GCF_022682495.2 of Desmodus rotundus. Taxonomy (NCBI): domain Eukaryota; kingdom Metazoa; phylum Chordata; class Mammalia; order Chiroptera; family Phyllostomidae; genus Desmodus; species Desmodus rotundus. The sequence continues at coordinate 63,030,614 of NC_071395.1, forward strand.
GCTTCTTTGACTACTGCACCTCTATAGGCTGCAGATTTGAAACTACAGGGGACCTGAGAAAAAGGAGTTGGTCTTAGTTAGGTAAATCTAGCCCCTAACTTTTCCTAACCTATGAAACACTTATAAATGGAAACCATTTAAAAATCACAGACATGGGAGGGGACATTTTACTTTGTCTTCCTTAGGGATGGCCACCTCAAACTGGGACATTAAACAGATGACCTTGGTGGCTTAGAGTTCATAAGCCAGATGCTGGAGCAAGGCAATGAGAGTCCAAGGGGGCCAGGGAGGGGTGGCTCTGACTCAGCGCCCCCCGGCCTCTGGGCCCAGAAAGCACACTTCTGCAGCAACACTGCTCTCAGCACGGGCCTTCATTTTTCATCCCACGTTCCACAATCTGTTCTCACTCCTCCAGCCACTTCCCAGGGGAAACCCTCACGCTCATTCCGCACACCCGTGGCAGTAGCCTGGTCAAGAGATTTCATTTACCTGTCACCACTCAAAACAGGAAAACTGACAAACGTGAACGAGTCCACAAATGGCAGGCAGCTCTGAACAAGGGGTTGTGGTGAAGTGGATTAAGGGAGAAGGGCTCTCGTTTGCCAATATGTGACTCTAAGTTGTGATCCCAGAGTTGTTTTAAAAAGTAGAGATCACAGACAAGCTAACACAGAGCATGGGTGCTGGGTGCTTCACCGACTCCCACCTGAACCTCACGGCGGCCACCAGCCGTACGTACTTCACACATGGGTGGTGAGACTGCGGACCAGTTGCAGGTGGGGACTCAAATTCTGGTCGCCTAGCTGCAGCAACTTGATGAAGCCTCAGGGTATGGGCGCTATGTGCTGTGCCTCATTTCCTTCCTGGGGACTTTAGATTGACCATGGAGGGGAAGGAGCACTGGTGGGTCAGAGTGCTGAGGGCCCCATACAGAAAGAACACTGCAAACATTTCAGTCATCAGCTCCATCTGTGGCCACTTCACATGGATTCCTTCATGGAAATCCTTTCGGGAACATGGGGAGGGTCTCCTGGCGCAACATGCTTTGCTATTCTCCTTAATTCTTTATTTATTCACTCTGTGGGGCAATGTTCATGAACATAGTAGGAGCTAATGGAAATAATTTTCAAGAACAATGCCCACAAGGCTCCACACCCCCTCAGATAAGAATCGACTTTTGAGATATAGCCCCTAATATCTTCTTAAGTTTCCTTCTTAAATATCTTCTCTTGACAGCTCGTCTGTGACCTCATGGCAATAGGCCATGGTACATTCAGTGGTAAATTCATCAATATACTGGACATCTCCTGATTGCCTGCACAGGCGTGGGAGTCTGTGGGATGGAGGAGGGAGGACTCTAGGCAGGTTGGGAGGATTTATACAGTGTTCCATTGGAAGGGGGCTGCATGACGTCACAAACGTCCCATTGTGACACATGCAGAGCCTCGGCTTGAACTGGTTGAGTGGGTGCAGGGTGGGGATAAGAGCCCTGGCTCTGGGCAAAGAGGGGGCTAGGTGGCTGCATTCTCCTGGCGCCCCCTGCAACCCTGCCCCCTCTCCTGGTCTCGGTCTCAGGTCTCCCCCTTTCTGCCCACACCTACCTTCTCTATCCAGAGGCAGCTAAAGAAGCAGAAGAACACCAAGATGGGCTCAGGAGGGAAATACAGAAACGCAGAAGCTTATAGAACAGTGACGAAGGGGCACCCATCACCTCAATGAGCGAAGTTGTGAGCTCAGTGACTTTAGCAGAAACTTGGAAGTCCCAGGAGGGTGGAAGGTGGTAGATGACCTCCAGGTAATGCAGCACACCATTCAGCAGTGACAAAGACGTGCCACAGGCAGAGCCTTATGCTGAGTGAGGGAAGTCTTACTCCACACAGCACATACCACCTGATTCCATGAATATGAAGTTCAAGACCAGGCAGAACATGTGTGCATAGTGGAGGAAAATCAGAGCAGGGACTGGGGCTGATGAGCCAACAGACACGAGGGTGAGATAGCATGCGTTGCAGGAGACCCTGTGGACTGAACACCTGAGGAGAAGGGGAAAACCTCAGGGCAGATGCCAGGAACTTCTGGGACCAATGCTAATGGATAGAAAAACATCTGCCTGTCTTCCAGTCCCAAGTGAGAATGGCAAGGTTTGCTGGAGGAACACCAAGGAAGCTGCAACACGACACATGTCCATGCATGGGGTGCAAGCCAGAGAAGGAAACGTAAGGAAAACCTTGGAATGACATCAGAGCCCTACATGAGCACCATCGTCCCAGGCTCTGCATCTTCAAAAGAAAAAGGAATGCTGGAGATTCAGTCCCATTTAGTGCATTTTCTTTTCCACCCAACAATACCTGAACCTGCGAGTCCAGAGGAATGGTTACTTGATAGAGGAGCAGCCAACACACAGGTTTTTGCATCCTGTGGTGGTCCCTGTGCTGGGACCAGGCACCCTGGGGGAAAAGTGAGTCCACAGTCCAGGCGTTTGTGTTCTGTGGGGCCCTCTGGGCTGGTGAGGCCTCTGTCCCCACAGAGACCGCCACGGTTCTTCCACTCTGCATGAGGCTTGCCTGTTTTAAAACTCCGTATTTGTGGACTCATACAGTATGTGCTGTGTTGGGTAAGGCTTCCTTCACTCAACCTAAGATACTGGTAGCACTTTTTTTTTTTTAATTGCTGAGTGTTCTTCCATTGCATGAATTGCTTTACATGCTCTTATTGATGGAAACCTGGGGTATTTCGTTTGGGGATATTGTGAATAAAGCTGCTATGAATACTGGTGCCCATATATATATTTTTTAATGGAAACTTACTATCCTTAGCCCTTAAATGCTATCAATAATTTTTCAAAATTATTCATACAGACTAAGTCAGCAGTGATAATTTAAAGCAATTTTTAAATTTTATTGGGGTGACATTGGTTAATAAGATCGTACAGGCTTCAAGTGTACATATCTGTGATATGTGATCTGTATATTGCATTTTATGGCCACCACCCAAAGTTTACCTATGCTGCCATCTTGCCCAGAAGTCTTAATTTTATTTTTGAATTTTTCACTGCTAGTGTGTAAGAATACAACTGATCTTGTATAGTAACGTATCTAGCAGCTTGCCTGCACTAAGGGTTTTGAGTGTATTCCTTAGGGTTTTCTGTGTTCAAGATCACATCATCTGGAATTAGAGACAGTTTTACTTCTTCCTTTCCAGTGAAGTCGTTTTTTTATCTCTTGTTCTTGTTAATTGCCTTGGCTAAAACCTCCACTGTGATGTTTAATAGAAGTGGCGAGAATCAACGTTGCTATCTTGCTTTGTATTTCAGGGGTAAAACATTCAGTCTTTCACCATTAAGTATGACATTAGCTGTGAGTTTTTCATAGATGCCCTTTTCAGGTTGAGGAGACACTATTCTATTCCTAGACTGTTGATTATTGAGTTGTTTTTTATTCCTAGATTTTTATCATGAAAATGTGTCGAATGCCTTTTCAATGTCTATTGACATGGTATGTCCTTTTTGTTTGTATTCTTCTGATATGATGTATCAAATTAATTGATTTTGTGGTGTTAAACCAACCCTGAGTTCCTAGGGCAAATCCCACTTGGGCATGATAGTTTTGTTTTTGTAAAGCAACAGACAATTCTTTAATTAATTAAAGAATTAATTCTATTAATTAATTAATTATTTAATTAATATTGTGGTGAGAACACTTAATATGAGATCTACCCTCTTAACTAATTTTTAAGTGTACAACACTAATTATTGTTAACTATAAGCACTATGTTGTATGACAGATCTCTAGAACTTCATCATTTTGCAAAACTGAAACTTTTTAAAAATATATTTATTGATTATGCTATTACAGTTGTCCCATTTCTCCCCTTCACTCCACTCCATCCTGCCCTCTCCCTCTCTCCCACATTCCCCCCCCTATAGTTCATGTCCGTGGGTCATACTTATAAGTTCTTTGGCTTCTACATTTCCTATACTATTCTTACCCTACCCCTGCCTATTTTCCACCTATCATTTATGCTACTTATTCTCTGTACCTTCTCCCCTCTCTCCCCCTCCCACTCCCCTGTTGATAACCCTCCATGTGATCTCCATTTCTGTGGTTCTGTTACTGTTCTAGTTGTTGGCTTAGTTTGTTTTGTTTTTGTTTTAGGTGTGGTTGTTAATAACTGTGAGTTTGCTGTCATTTTTACTGTTCATATTTTTTATCTTCTTTTTCTTAGATAAATCCCTTTAACATTTCATATAATAAGGGCTTGGTGATGATGAACTCCTTTAACTTGATCTTATCTGAGAAGCACTTTCTCTGCCCTTCCATTCTAAATGAAAGCTTTGCTGGATAGAGCAATCTTGCATGTAGGTCCTTGCCTTTCATGACTTGGAATACTTCTTTCCAGCCCCTTCTTGCCTGTAAGGTCTCTTTTGAGAAATCAGCTGACAGTCTTATGGGAACTCCTTTGTAGGTAACTGTGTCCTTTTCTCTTGCTGCTTCTAAGATTCTCTCCTTATTTTTAATCTTGGGTAATGTAATGATGATGTGCCTTGGTGTGTTCCTCCTTGAGTCCAGCTTCTTTGGGACTCTGAGCTTCCTGGACTTCCTGGAAGTCTATTTCCTTTGCCACATTGGGGAAGTTCTCCTTCATTATTTGTTCAAATAAGTTTTCCATTTCTTGTTCTTCCTCTTCTCCTACTGGTACCCCTATAATTCGGATGTTGGAACGTTTAAAGATGTCCTGGAGGTTCCTAAGCCTCTCCTCATTTTTTTGAATTCTTGTCTCTTCATTCTTTTCTGGTGGGGTGTTTCTTTCTCCCTTCTGGTCCACACCGTTGATTTGAGTCCCAGTTTCCTTCGCATCACTATTGGTTCCCTGTACATTTTCCTTTGTTTCTCTTAGCATAGCTTTCATTTTTTCATCTAATTTGTGACCAAATTCAACCAATTCTGTGAGCTTCCTGATTACCAGTGTTTGGAACTGTGCATCTGATAGGTTGGCTATCTCTTTGTTGCTCAGTTGTATTTTTCCTGGAGCTTTGATCTGTTCTTTCATTTGGGCCATTTTTTTTTTGTCTTGGTGTGCCTGTTATGTAAAGGGGCGGGACCTTAGGTGTTCACTGGGGCGGGGTAACACTGGTGGCTGCACTGTGACACTGTATGTGGGGGAGGGGCCGAGAAGGAGCATTGGCGCCTGCTCCACTATCTGCCGGATTTCAGTCACTCCCTTCACTACCCACAATCAAATTGGGCCCCTCTGGTGCTGATTCCTGAGTGGGTGGGCTTGTGCACGCTCTAGGTCCCTGTGGGTCTCTCCAGTGATCTCTCCTGTGAGGCTGGGAGTTTCTCCTGATGCCGCCTCAACCCCCAAGGGTGTTTTCAATCAGAGGTGTGAGGCTTTATTTCCCTGAGCTGGAGCCCTGGGTTGTGAGGTCTGCTTCGCTCCCCTGCCATTCCTCCCGGTTTATCTATGTGCGAATGTGGGGCCGCAGAGTCTGCCAGCCACCACCTCACAGTGAGTCCTCTCCGCCCTAGCTGCCCGTCTCCACCCCTCCTACCTGTCTGGATGAATGTGTCTTTAACTCCTTGGTTGTCAGACTTCCATACAGTGCGATTTTCTGTCAGTTGTGGTTGTTTTTTGTTTTTAAATTGTTGTTGTCCTTCTTTTGGTTATGCGAGGAGGCACAGTGTGTCTAACTATGCCTCCATCTTGGCCGGAAGAAGCGCAAAACTGAAACTTTATACCCATTGAACAACAATGCTTTCTCTCTCCTCAGTCATGGCAACCATCATTCTACTCTCTCCTCCCACTAATTTGACTATTTTACCTCAGATAAATGAAATCATAAAGCATTTATTCTTCTGTACTGGCTCACTTAGCATAATTGCCTCCAGATTCATCTATCTTGTCACAGATGATATTTTCCTTCTTTTTAAGTCTGAACAATAATATTCCATTTTATGTACAAACCACATTTTATTAATCTGTTGATGGACATTTAGGTTGTTTCTACATTTTGGCCTTGTGAATAATGCAATTAACATGAGAATAAATATATCTTTTTGAGATCTTGCCCTGGCTGGTGTGGCTTTGGATTGAGTGCTGGCCTGGGAACCAAAGGGTTGCCTGTTCCATTCCCATTCTCAGGCACATGTCTGAATTGAAGGCCAGGTCCCCAGTAGGGGGCGCTGTAGAGGCAACTACACTTTGGTGTTTCCCTCTCTCCTCTCTCTTTCCCTCTCTCTAGAAATAAGTAACATCTTAAAAAAAAAAACAACTTCGTGAAGCTGTTACCTCTACAAAGAGCGGACAAACATCCAGATGCCAGGGCACAGGCAAAAGGCAAGAAATACAGAAGGAGATCACATAAACGTGGGGCAGCTCAGAAAAAAGAAGGGACAAACTACAAAAATGTTATCTTTTTGGAGAGGGAAATGGATGAGGGGTATGGTGGTGGTGGTTTTTTAATAAAAATTCTAGAACTGCTTGGCTCTTTAAATTATGTGCATGTATAACATAAAACAGTCTATATCTGACACCACTGCAATGTGCTTTTCAACGTTGATTGATGGACGAGTCCCTCTTAGTTCTGGCGTCTTCTTCCAGCTCTGCCTCCTAACATCCTGGACTCATCTGCATGTTTCTTCCCTTAAATCTCAATCCCGCTTCTCCAGTTGCTGCTGCTCATTCTTCTGGGGCGCAGGCAGTCACCCCAGAGCCCAAGTCTCCAGGCCAGTCCACCCCAGAGCATATCCCACAGCATGCTCGTGCCTCCTCTCAATGTCCCTGGTGTTCTATCTGGTCATATGAGCTGATTTTATATATTTTTATATATATATACACACACACACACACATATATATACATATACATATATATATAATTTAAGATTTTATTTATTTTAGAGAGGGGAAGGGAGAAAGAGAGGAAGAGAAACATCAATGTGTGGCTGCCTCTCCAGCGCCCCCTTCTGGCGTCCTGGCCCGCAACCCAGGCATGTGCCATAACTGGGAATCCAAGCAGCGACCCTTTGGTTCGTGGGCCTGCACCCAATCCACGGAGCCACACCAGTCAGGGCTGCGCGGTCATTCTTGATTACAGCATAACAGCAGTAAGGGTTGGAAGACCCACCCTTCTCTGGTCCCCGCAGCCTTGAGGCTTGTTTACTGTCACCATGGAAACCCGGGGCGGGGCTTTGGGAGAGTCGAGGTCAGAGTCTGGAGCTGAGGACCCGGAGCCTGGAGGTCTCCACCTCGGACTTGGACAGGGCGGCTCCAGGACCGGGTCTCAAACGAGCGCCCCGGGCCTCTTGGAGGCCTCAGGCCCGTAGGAGGCAGCTCGGCGTGAGGGGGCCGGGCTGGAGGCGGCCTTCCGGCGGCGGTGGCTGAGGTCCGATTCTAGAGTGGAGGAAGGGCGGCTGTTGTAGGGTATTAGGGGGCGAGCGAGGCGGGAGCTGCAAAGGGAGCTCTGTGGGTACACGGGCTGGGGCGTGAGTCGTTCTGGGGCAAGGAGTCACGCGGAGGAGTTTCGTGTGACCGAGTATGTGGGGAGGGACCCCCGACGTGCCGCTGTGAGGCGCGCGGGGTCTCAGCCAGGATTAGCCGAGTGAGGATAAAAAGCCCCGGCCAGCAGAGGCCGGAGGGCGAGTCCGCGCTACCTGCGGGCGCTGCGGTCCTGCTGCTCCTGGGGCTTTGTGCTCGGGTCCTCGGCGCCCACCCTGCTGAGCGGGTCCCTCTCACCGGACTGTGCCCGGGAACCAGCCCTGCCACCACCTTCAGTTTGGACGTCCAGCTTGCATATGTGTAGAGAAATAAAATTCTGCACTGTGAGCCACCCAATCTACAGTACTTTGTTGTGAGAGTCTAACACATTAGTCATCAGGAAATGCAGATCAAACCCACAAGGATATGCTGCGTCATACCCACTTAGGATGGTGAACACGTAATACCAAGTGTTGATGAGGATGTGATGTGGAGAAACTGGGACCGTCATACATGGCTGGTGGAAATGTAAAATGGTATAGCTGCTGTGGAACATGGTTTGGCATCCCTTCAGTAAGTTAAAGATGGAAATACCACATTGCCCTAGATATATACCCCAAAGAATTGAGAACAGGTGTTCAAAACCTTGTACACAAAAGTTCACAGAAACCCTATTCACAACAGTCCAAATTTCCATTAGCTAATGAATGGGTAAACAAATGTATCATATCCATAAAAGGAAATATTCAGTCATAAAAATGAATGAAGTATGAATACTGCCTACCACTTGGATGAATCTTGAAAACATTATGCTAGCCACAAAAGGCCACATATTGGATGACTCCATGTGTATGAAACAATCAGATTAGGCAAACCTGTGCAGACAGAAAGCAGATTAGTTTCGCAGGGTTTAGAGGGAGGGGAGAATAAGACATGACTGATCAGTGGAATTGGGTTTCCTTTCGAGGTGATGAGGATTGTTTGTTACTAGATAGAGGGCGTTAGAGGTGACTGATGATTGCATTACTCTGAGTGCACTATGTCACTGAATTGTACGTTATAATGTCAGAATGGCAAATTTTGTGATGTGAATTTTATCAAAATAGAATATAAAGAATGTTAGGATTGTGTCTAGTAGGCCCTCTGTAATATACAGTAAGTCCCCTAATACTCTGAGGGCCTGCCTCCTAGACCCTTCCAGCTAAATGAGAGAGCATCTGCAGTATTTACAGGCAGTGACTGCTGTGTGTCGTCCTTCTGGTGCAAACAGTCGAAGAGCCTATCTTAGAAAGGAAAGCAGTGGTGGCTTTTGTGTAATGGAGTAGGCAGAGACCACAAACTGTGGAAAGGAATTTTAACAGATTTCATTCAATCTGGACTGAAAGGGACAGACACATTACAAATTGGGAAGAGACCTCTGGACCCCACACTTGTCTGGGCCTACTCAGGGGCGAATGGGGATCTTTTCTTGTGGAACAGAAGGACTGGTCAGAGTGCAGAGCCCAGGGCTGCAGCCTTTCCCAGGGAGTCGATCAGGCCTGAGCTGTAATGAAGGACCTTTAGTCTGGGCCAGACTGGAGCTCAGATTGCTGTGGGCCTGCTGTGCACCCAGTCTCCCCGCTTTAGAAGGTAGTGTCTCCAGCAGCAGTCCTACCTGTTTCTTCTGTAACACGCTGGGTATGTGGGCATGTGTTTGTTTAATTCTCATTGTCTGATTTCAAGAACCTCCCCAGGGAAATATCTTGAGGAGCCTCCTCTTCTGCATCCAGACCCAATTTTAGATGATTGTACCCTAAAGCTCAAGTCCAAGCCTGATGCCATAATGGGATGAGAATTTTCACTGTTTTGGGAGAGGGTCTGTATATTTTGCACAAGGGAAGAATGTACATAATTTGTGGCTGTATTGTGGCTGAAAATTCTTCTATGCACGTGCCATGAAGAGGTGGCAGTGAGAATCTGCCCCTCAGCACTAGGCAGTCTGCTTTGACCAATAGAATAATAGACCCATAGGATAAAATGTGCCAGCTTCTGAGCCAGGACCTTAAGAACGTGACACTTCCCTTTGACACTTCCCTTTCCTATCTCTTGGAACAGTCTTGATCCCTGACCTGTCCTGTAGAAAGTCCAGCTCTCTGAAACTACATGGGCTCTGCTGAAAGGACATGGGCTTATCTGGTTGAGAGTCCCACTGAGCCCAGCCTGCCAGTTAGACCTCGCAGAGGACAGCTTGTGAGCCACCTGCTTCTCTGCCAGCGAATGTCCCCATGATCTTAGCCAATACTTGTGGATTTGTAGAGATATAATTTGTGAGATATAATTGGGTACTCTTTTCAGTCACCAGCAAAGTCTCTAAGCCCCCTCTTGCTGGGTTTCACTGCTCACATCCATCCCTGCGCCCCACCACCTTGGATGCAGCAGCCCCCGCGGACAGCACAGGCAACATGTTTGGGACATATCCTCCCTTACAACTGGCAAGGTGAACCTGTGTAAGTCATTGTCCCTGAGCCCTTGAGTATGTCTTTGCAGAGTGAGACTTCTGGTTCTGCAGAGCACAGAGCATGGAGTAGATGGGGGCTGGAGCTGGAAGGGGAAGGACTGTTGTGGGATGTGGCTGAGGCAGGAAGTAGGACAAGGCACTTCGACAGGGACTTCTGCAGATTCAGTCACATGGGAAGGGGAACGTACAACGTCACAGGCATCCCTGATATGACAACACTCGGAGCCGCAGCTGGGACTGGCCAGGTGGGTGCAGAGCAAAGATAAAAGCTGGTCTTGGAACTGAAAACAGATGGGGAATCTGTACCAAGAGGGCAAGTGTGCCACGCTCCTCTGTTCAGGGGTCTCAGGTCTAACCTGAGGCCTCAGGTTTCCCACCCCAGCTTCAGCCATCAGTCCTGAGGGCCCAGGGCTGGGGCTGCTACATCCCACACTTGAGTCTCCCAGGCTCACCGCAGCCTTGGCCTGGATTCCCCATGTAAGCACCTGCTGCTTCCCTCCTTTGTGGGCATATCCGTCTAACCACCAGGGCCGGGAGCATGTGAGAAGGACAGACGCCATGGGACACTGCCTCCTTCCCTGCAATGCCTTCTGGTGTGGGCACCAATGGCCCCTGTGGGGGCCAGTGTCCAGCTGGACAACTCTAGAGCGTCTAGTACAAATTTAATCTGAAACCCACTGAATATCTGGAAACATTCATCAAGGAAGTGGAGTTAGAGCGTATAGGATTAAAATAAGTGAGGATCATGCCCTGTGGAGGAAAATAAAAATAAAAAATGAGGAAATAGGTTTTAAGAGTGTTTAAAAGTTTTGACAGGTGCAGACACGCTGCCTTTTTCACCTTTGCTAAGAAACATCAGAACCTCATGTAGGGCCTAGAAGAACCCCCAGGTCCTAAGGGTGCAGGGAGCACAGTTCTTTCTCTTACAGAAGCCTGGATTGATTGGCCAACAGTTATCCGGAGGGAGATGGGGAAACTAATCTGGGCCACAATCTCTTGAAGTGTTTTGGGAACCTATAATTATTGCTACTTTATTCTTAGGAACACTTCTTTCAAAAAGAAAAGATATCAGTTGACTAAACAGCATTAAACACGTTCAAAAATATCTCCCTAAACACACAAGTCCTTGCTCTATTGTCAAAATATGAATGAAAACCAAAGCAGAAAATCTCTTGGGAAAAAAACAAAAACAGCAAAAGTGTCTTCAAAGGAAATTATTCCATATAAGTAAGGGAAAAAAAATAAAGACCATCAAAAAAGATGAAATTGTACAATGAAAGAATTTAAGAGCAGATTGGTTGGGAAGATTAAATGAAGTAACATGTAAACACTTACTGTGGGGCCAGGGAAATAGTAGGTCCTCAGGAAAAGTAATTGATAAAATCTGAATTTTCAGACCACTCAGAGAAGGTTTGTGAATCATTTTGAGATGATGATTCCCTGATTTACACACCCATCAAATAAGGCCAGAGGTTCTCTGGGCAGAGGTTCTCTGCTATTCTGGGCAGAGGAGAGAAAAACAGGACAGCCCTGGCTGGTGTGGCTCAGTGGACTGAGTACTGACCTGCAAACCAAGGGGTCACTGGTTTGATTCCCAGTCAGGGCACACGCCTTGGTTGCAGGCCGGGTCCCCAGTTGGGGGTATGTGAGAGGCAACCACACATTGATGTTTCTCTCCCTCCCTATCTCCCTCCCTCCCCCTCTCCCTAAAAATAAATAAATACAATGTTTAAAAAAAAACAGTATAAGAAAATGAAGTGGGAAAAGGGGTCTGCACCACAGCTATCTTCTAGTTTATGTAACTCCACCAGAAATATTAACAGCAAACTTAGTTACTTAGTTACTACTGCTTGGAGAGAACCTAGAATTAGGTTAAATTATATACCACACCCCATGGTCCTCGTCAGCGCCTCAAAGTTCTAAATTCTGACATGTTTGTGGAAGCTTAATAGTCATGCTAAATATTAAGAAACAAAAGACTGTTGTCTCTGGGACCCATCTATAGAGCATTACTTCATCTGATCCTCGCAACAGCCCTTTGAGATAGGTTACATTGCACCCAGTTGAATTGAGGATTCCGTGACGGGAAAGTTGGGTGACCTGTCCAATGACACACAGCACTGGGCAGCAAGCACAGGACTGGAACCTCTGTGCTCTGGCACCCAGCTGCCTGGTATACTTGATACCTCCTTCTCCATAGAGTGGATCTTCTCAGGGTCACCCTTCCTTGTTTATGCTGCTGAGAACATTTTAAACACATAATTAAATTCTGGTAAACAAATTGTAGGGACATCTTTGTAGTTAAAACCATACACTATATTGGAAGCCAGCTGCTTTAGTTCCAAAAAGTTGGCTTTGTCTTCCCCTTGCTATTGTAGTATTACAGGGCCCTGTCCACCAATGAGGCCTCTCTACATGTGACCCCACTCACTAAATCAGATTTGCTATCGGTTGCATTTGGTGGGTGTTAGTAAGCAAGGCCTTTGGTTTTAGTTAAATGCCACGTTCAGATCTCTAGGCTGGAAAGTATCTCCAGAGCTGAGTTCAGCCAACATGGTCGCACGAGGCAAAGATAAATTGAGAAAGTTTTGCCATAGAGGGTCTAGCTGGACAGAAACCTTGTCTTTGCACTCATAGCTGTTACCCTAACAAACATTAAACTTTCTGTTTTTGGCATTTCATTTCTCCCACGTAGAGGACATCCATGCTGCCCCAATCTCTTTTGACCATGAACTAACACAGCAGTCTTGTGATCAAACAGACCACTGAAAAACATTCAAGCCCTAACTCTTCAGCCAAACGTACGCAGGCTTAAACTGACCCGTGCACGTCCTAAGCAAAATCAAAGCCTAACAGCTCACAGAAGCTTTATTTATTTATTTTTTTACTTTCTATTTATGTTATTTTATTTATTTATTTTGCAAAGTGGTGAAAAACAGGGATCCACCAACAAGATTATTATCCCCAGCAAAGCTATCATTTAGAATGGAAGGGCAGATAAAGAGATTCCCAGACAAGAAAAAGCTAACGGAGTTCGTCACCCCCAAACCAGTATTACATGAAATGTTAAAGGGTCTTCTTTAAGAGGAAGAAGAAAATCAAAATTATGAACAATAAAATGGCAATAAATACATATCTATCAACAACTGGATCTAAAAAACAAAATAAACAAACAAGCAGAACAGAAACAGAATCATAGGTACAGAGAACATTTTGATGATTGCCAGGTGGGAGGGCGGCTGGGGGATGGGCGGCAAAGGGGAAGGCATTAAGAAGTACAGACTGGTGGTTATAAGTCACAGAAGCTTTAAAAGGGGGAGGACACAGAGGGAAGAATGGTGTAGCCATTGTTTCCACATGTAATCCTGTTGGATGTTCCCATTTTAAGGGAAGGTTTCTTTCCCAATGTTTTTGAGGCACAGCTCAAAGAATAAAAACCTGGCAAAACCCAAATCATCATGAAAATCTAAGTGCCTCAAGTTCACAAACTCCCCAGATCTGTGTTTTTTTTCCCTCTACGCAGCAGCCAGACTCAAATTCAGTCTCCCTCTCGTGGGCTGATGGGGGACCTTCCTGTCCCTTGACCAAGAGGCTGCAGCCTGGAGGAAGCCTGGCTTCTGCTTGGGGCTCCAAATTATGCCACACTGGTTCTCGGTAAGTATTTCTGATGAAAATTTCAACTGTTCCAACAGCTTCAAGGGTATTTTTCTTCTAAAGAGTGGGGAAGTCAGTGGATAGCCTCCAGCTATTAGCCTTTGGCTTGCAAGCCGAGATCCCACTCCTCCAGCAGTGGCCCTGGCCCTTCATGGAGCAAGGCAGGGTCAAAGGGCTCAGCCGTGTCCACCTGACCCGGGATTCCTCCAGCAGGCAGTCTGCACTTCAGCCCTCCTCACCCAGTTGGCAGAGACCTGCCAGGCTTGCACCATGCACCTGACAGATTCAGCTTCTGCCCATTTCCTTTCACAGTGTTACCCCCAGAATAAACTGTTGGCATTCCTCACTGTCTGCGCATATACTTCCAAAGAACCAGCCTGCAATAAGCTGTTCCCCAAACGGCGTTATACGGAGGTAACCCACTCCACAGAGCATGGTGCTATTTTTTCCCTCAGGGTTCGTTTTTTAAATCCTTGGTTGGAATTTGTCGGAGAAGGAACATGTAAATCTGAGAGATAGAGGACATCTTTGATGGGCTTTGGGGAATGGGAACATGTTCAGGCCCTTAGAAAAGAGGAGCGAATAAATAATAAATACATATCTATCAACATCTATCTTTTCCTTGGCTAATAAATAATAATTGCCCAGGTCTGAGATGATACTAAACTATGCAGAGACTATGCTAAGTAGGGACTGAGAAGCCAAAACTAACGTGGTTTTCTCATGGGCGGGGCAACTCTTGGTATAATCCCTGCATCCTTTCTCCTCCACAGCAGTTGCCCCTGGAGTTTTCACTACTACATCCCTTTATTCCAGTAGCCTTATGTGTTCATTACCAAAGACACACACTCACCGAGGCCAGCTTCCCTGACTCACTCCCTGCACAGCAAAACAGTCAAATGGCCTGATGCTTCATTGTTATAAACACAGTTTTGATGAGAACAATCTTAAAGGTATATCTCTGCACTGTTTCTTTAATACATATATTCCCTAGAAGAGGAAATGCTTAGACAAAAATATTAAAAAAAACATTTACAATCCAAAAAGCTAGTACCACTTTACAGTTTATTCCAGTCTAGAATGAGAGTGTTTCCCCACACTCCTGTCAATGTTGGTAATTATCATCCTTTTTACTTTTGTATTTAATTGGACACTGACTTCTTAATTTTGAAAATTTCTATATTTTACAGAAGTTTATTTCTTTTTAAAATGGGGTTTAGTTCTAATTTTGGTGAGCAGCAGGACCAAGTGAGACTAGGGTGAAGCAAGTCAGGCTCTCTCCTGGGTGCAAAATTCAAGGGGGAAAGAGGCCAAAAAATCAGCAGTCAAGATAATAATAATAATAAACTGTTATTAATAATAAGTTTAATAATAACTGTTAATAATAAAAATAATGCAATATTTAAAAAAATAAAAATTAATGCAAAAAATCCACGATGAGCAAGGTCCCAAAATTTTAAATAAGGGGGTTCAACCCAGGACTATTGTATAACTGCTTTGCTCCCTTCACTCTAGTCTTTTCCCTGGCGAGCAGGGTTCTAACCTAAAAGGCACTCAACTATATCTGCACAAATCTCTTTAATACCTTAACTCAAAAGAAGTTTTGGTTCCACATCCCAGAAGAGGTGCAGAGACATGACAGGAACATCCAAAAATCTGAGCAAGGGTTTCAAGAATGTCTCAGGTCTTTCTCTGACTCTGAGACATTCCTCCCAGTAGCTTCTGGACCCCTGACCTCTGTGGGAACGGCACTGGCTCTTCCTCACAGTGACTTTGCTGTATGGCCAGTGCTTCAAGGGGGAGAAGGGAAGGAAGTCTGTGATCAGCCCGAAAGCGAGACCATCTCTTGTTTAAGCATGTCCTAGATATCTGAGAAGTAGTTTCCACCACTCCCTCGTGCCCATTCCTTCCCCTCCTCCCGAGCACCCAAGGGCCAACCACAGCAGTGAGGAGGCGACTCCTGTCTGGTTGCCTGGAGGTGGACCCAACGATCACGCTGTGGGACGGCTGATGCTCCTGGACAGCAGTGATATAGCCTTCTGGTGTCTGCTTCTCTGACAGCCTTGGGGGAGCCACCTCAGGATTCACAGTGAATCTCAATGCCTGCTATTCTCATACTTTTCCACAAACACAAAAACTGCCATGACTTCTTTTCTATTTGACAGACAGGGCTTGTAGAAGCTCTGGTGGCCTTAGTGTGGTGAGACAGCCCTGTGCCCCAGCAGCTGCTCTCTTTTTGCACTGGACACAGTACCTTCTTTCCTTCTACAAGGACTGGAGCCCATTCCAGATCTTTCCTTCTCTTAAGAACATCAGGGTCTGTGGGTGTTGTATTTGTTGAATTAAGATTGATACTTCATGTTCTTAAAAAGATTAGGATAGTGATTTATCTTTCTTAATTGACTTTTACTTAAGAGCTCATTTATTCATTTATTTAATAGTGTTAACCCTGAGAATGAATGAACCTAATGAGAAGGGCTCCTATCGCCAACTGGGCTCAAATTTATGAACAGAGGCTAGCAGCTGTTGCTACACAGGGGCCTCTTACCCAACCCCATTTTAAGCCTGCAGTGAACTGCCTGCATTATAGTCCTGTCCTCTGAGCCATCCCTTGAAACATGGTGACAAACTCATTTTTACCGGGGGCCACATCAGCCTCGCAGTTGCCTCCAAAGGGCAGAATGTAATTTTAGGACTGTATAAATGTACAGTAACTACTCCTTAACTAGGGGCAAGGAACTCAGCACTGCTGCTGGGTAGAAACAAGGTGCCAGGCCAGATAAAACAAGGGGGAGGGCTGGATTCCACCCGCTGGGGCCTTGTGTTTGCCACCTGTGCCTTAAAAAAAGTTCCTGGAATCATATTCCAACCAATAGGACTGAGACTTCCCCCATTCAATCAGAGATGTGCAGCTGTTTCTTCATTAGCATCTTCACCAACAGGTTAGAGCAATTCCATTCTGACCAATCAGGACAGTGCTTTTTGGACCAATCAAACTGATAATTTGGAACCCTTATTTGCATGATAACAGACCAATCATGTTCCAGAAGTGGGGAATTTTCTGTACACAAGTCAGCTTCCCTTTGGCTCACAAAGCTCCTTAGGCTGACTCTTAGTCCTGCTCTTTCATGATTGAAACAGTATTGAACTGTCTCACAGTAATACTGTATCACAACTGTTTGCACTGCATAATGTTTCCTTCTTCACAGCACACCAAATTGGGAATTCCAGTTGAATTGGTACTGAAGACCATCAGTTGACAATAGTTTTATCTGTTAATTAATAAAAAGGAAAGCATGCTGTCAAAAGCAGGAACTTAAAGCCTCCCATGAGGTCTGCCACACACCATTTAAAATCATGCTGGGGACCTGACCTAGTGTGAGAAGCGTTCAGTGAAGAGAAGATCTCTGGTTGGGTTCTGGTCAGGGCACATGCCTGGGTTGTGGCCTGTCCCTAGTTGGGGCATGTGGGAGAGGCAACCAATGGATGTTTTCTCCCTCTTTCTCCGTCCCTCCCCCTCTTTCTAAAAATAAACAAAATCTTAAAAAAAAATTATACTAGGGAAAAATATTAATTAAATCATGGGGACAACATAAAAAGTGAGAAAATTAACATGTACAGTATAATCTCATCTCAGTCATGTACCCGCAGTGACTGGATCTGGGTACTGGACCCACAAGTATCTGCACTTTGACAAATTCACGGGTATTTTTCCGTATGCGTGCTATTCATCAACTGAAGATTCAAAAATATATTTGGGATACGTAAGTAGCCGGCAAAAATCTGCAAGAAGAAACATAGCACATCGAAATACTAGCACTGGGATTTTCAGTGACTAATTTTCTTTCAGATAACATTACTTTCCGCAAAGAAAATGTTTACTTTTACAGTCTAAAAACAATAAAGTTACCGAGTTTTCAAAGCTTGTTTGTGAAGTCTGTGTTCGGGCTAGGGAGTTACCCAATTCCTTTTACTTTCCTTCTTAGGGGAGGCCTGGAGAAAGGAGCCCCAGGCCCAGCGTGGTCTCGGCCACCTCGTCCAATGTCCTTCGACCACCCCAGCAGTGACCCCGAAATTATGAGTTGGGGGCGGGAGACCCGGCAAGTTACGCCCCACGAAACGAAACTCGGGGACCCCTCCCGACCCCCACGAGCTCCTCTCATTTCTCCGCTGCAGTCAGTCAGGCCCCGGGGCCCTCGACCCCGCTCCCACCCCACCGCTCAGTCTCCCGTCCCCTCCGCCGTCCCCACGTGGCTGGCCCAGACGCGGAGGGACAGGAGCCAAGTCTCCGCCCGCGGTGGCTCCGCTTTGGCGCCGCACTCAGGCTCTGATGCCCCAGAAGCACCCCTTTCCCAAACCCCGAGAAACTACGTTGGAACTTCTTTCAAATGTGTACTGGAATTCAAGAAAGACTACACGCTCCGTCAGATCTACTAGCCAGGACGCCGCAGGCACAGTGAGGCCTTTAATAATGCAGAGTCATCTGCTTGCTGGGACCTCGTGGCGCAATGGTAGCGCGTCTGACTCCAGATCAGAAGGTTGCGTGTTCAAGTCACGTCGGGGTCACGTCTGGTTCTCTTTTTTCCCCTCTCCAACTACAAAGGACTGTAACAGAGTAAAAGCAGTGAATGAAAAATTTGGCCTCAAGAAGTGTGTGTCGTCCTTCCAACAGTCCCAGTACCCCGTTTTTTCTTTCATCAGGAATATAGGATTCATCAACTTGCAACTGCGAGAGGAAGAGGTTCCTTCTGGCGACGGACACGACTCGCTGAGCCAAGCCTCACAGTGACCCCGAGACGGCCTGGACTGACACAGCACGGCACAAGCGGGCCCCTGCCCGCCTCCGCTCGCGCCGGACTTCCCGGACTGGCCCTTCGGGATGCCCGCTCCCCCGCCCCGCCTCGCCTCCCTCGCCTCCGCAAAGCCACGCCCACTCCGACCTTGTGGATAATTTCACTCGCCCCTGGGAAGGTCCAGCAGTGGACCTTCCCTCCCAGGAAGGACTGGTTCCTTTTGCGTGTCTCCTCCTTGCTTGTTTGTTCGTCTTTTTTCTTTCTGCCCCAGACGTTCCTTCTGGTGGTCATTCTGTCACCACCTGGATTGTCCCCAACTCTCAGAAGCTTTATGGATTTAGCTACGTCCATAATGCCTGCCAATATTATTTGTGAATAGTTTAAAAAAATAAAAAGCTCTGTTCACCAGCAGCCGAATGTATAGGAAAAAAGCAAGTTGCATAAAATATTGAAAACAAAAAATGTAAACACATGCTGTACATGTATCCGTATAGTGCTATGAATGGGAATTATACACACCAACTCTGGAGTAGAGGTTACCTCTGGGAATGAGGAAGAAGAGGTAAAGACAATTTCTAACTTTTTTTAAATGAACATTTTCAAAATGTTAATATTTATTAAATCTGGTTAGAGAGTTCATGGAATCTAACATTTTGAAACATGGGTTTCAGGTTGCAATTAACTCTACATGAATAGTCCAAAACCTCCAAGTCAAGAATTTAATTTATAATTTCGCAGGTTAGTAGGACCCATGCCATGCTGGCAGGACTAGAGTTAAATTCTCTCTGAAAGAAACACATTCTCAAAAGAGGCCTTCTAGTTTTTACACATATAAAGTCCCAATCAAAATTTGCTCATAATATATTTTATTTTTTAAAGTATTTATTTATTTATTTTTAGAGAGAGGAGAAGGGAAGAAGAAAGAGAGGGAGAGAAACATCAGTGTGTGGTTGCCTCTTGTGCATCCCCTGCTGGGGACCTGGCCTGCAACCCAGGCATGTGCTCTGACTGGGAATCAAACCAGTGACCCTTTGGCTCACCCGCCAGTGCTCAACCCACAGAGCCACACCAGCCAGGGTGAGAACACAAAATATTAACTATCCTGTAATCCAGTCTCCACCTTACTTTCTGGGACCTCGATGTAATCTCCCACCTGTATGTAATCTTTAGGTTTCCTCCTTGCTTTTTAATGTGTAAAAATAACTGCAAAACTGTTGTTCTCTGAAGCATCAGATCTGGCTCCCCTACTTGAGTCACCAGTTTGCCTCAAATAAATTCTCGTAAACATTCTCTACAGGTTTGGGTGTTTCTTACTTTGACAATAGCACAAAGCACATGTTTGAAAAAAAAAAAAAAAGTTAGTCCTGCGTTCTTAGCCCTTGGTTTAGCTCAGGGCAGTAATCTTCCAGATGTCTGGTGGTCTGGATAATGAAACATTCTTTCTCAAGCATGACGAGTGGCCACCTATAAGAGATAGATACATCTCCAGCATGTGATCATTCCTTCTTAAATCCTTCAGAGGTTTAACTGTGGCATTTGGGTGAACCCAGGCACTGGTGCACAACTGAAAGTTCAAAAGTTTAAGTTTGCAGGGTAGTTAAAACAAGAAGAGAGTTGTGTCCTCATTGCCTCAGCCTGCTTGATTCTAACAGTTTAGCAGCTTGCTATAGTGACTCCATTTTATTTCTTTACTCTTTTCCTTCCTGGATTGGTACTGAAGACAGCAGGCTGACTTTGTACAAGTCTGACACATAGAAGGCTGGCTTCCTGGGCTGGTTACTGTAAGGAAGGGGTTGGTTTTCTGGACTGGTTGCTCCAAGCTGTGGGTCAGAGTTCTAGTTTATACACGTTTGTCTATTCGTGCATTCAGTCTCTCAGAGGGCCTTTGCCAGCTGCCTCCCTGCATGGTCACTGCAGACTGTGGCCTTGACCAAAGTTCACAGGTCATGTCAAGTGACCCTGTCCACAGGGCTCCCTCTGTCCCAGGAACTGGTAACCACGGCCTCTTCTCAGGTCTGCAGACCCCGTGCTGAAAAAGCACTGCACTGTTCTTGGCCTCAGGGCACACTGCGCTGTGCTGGACCCTTAGGGCAGGGCTTTCCCTGTGGAGGGGTTTCAAATGAGTCACTCCAAATGTGCCTGCGTGACATATCTGATTGCTGTGGCTAGGACTTCTAATAGTATGTTGAATAAAAGTGGTGAAAGTGCCTCTAAGAAGTTCTGAGCTTTAAAAAAAAAAAAAGTGGTGAAAGTGGACATCCTTGTTTTGTTCCGTATCTGGCCTTTATTATGTTGAGGTATCTTCCCTTTATACCCACTTTGCCGAGAGTTTTTTTTTCTTTTCCTTCTTTCTTCTTCTCCTCCTCCTCCTCCTCCTCCTCCTCCTCCTCCTCCTCCTCCTCCTTCTTCTTCTTCTTCTTCTTCTTCTTCTTCTTCTTCCTCTTCCTCTTCCTCTTCTTCTTCTTCTTCCTCTTCCTCTTCCTCTTCCTCTTCTCCTTCTCCTTCTCCTTCTCCTTCTTCTTCTTCTTCTTCTTCTTCCAATAAATAGATGTTGGATTTTGTCAAATGCCTTTTGTACACCTATTGATATAATCATATGCTTTTATACTTCATCTTGTTTCTGTGGTGTATCACATCAATTATTTGTGGACACTGAACTAGCCTTGCATATGGGAATAAGTCCCACTTGATCATGGTATATAATCTTTTTAATGTATTGCTGGATCTGGTTTGCTAATATTTTGTTGAGGATTTTTGCATCTATGCTTATCAGGGATATTGGCCTGTAGTTATCTTTTTAGTTGTAGTGTGTTTGTCTGGTTTTGGTAGCCTCGTAAAATGAGTTTGGGAACCTTTCCTCCTCTTCATTTTTCTTTGGAATAGTTTGAGAAGAATAGGTAATAACTTTTCTTTGAATGTCTGGTAAAATCCACCTGTGAAACCATCTAGTCCAGGACTTTTGTTTGTTTGATTCAATTTTATTAGTAGATTTGTTCAGATTTTGTGCTTCTTTCTGATTCAGCCTTGAAACATGGTATGTTTCTGGAAATTTATCCATTTTTTAAAATCTTCACCTGAGGATATGTTTATTGATTTGAGAGAGAGAGAGAGAGAGAGAGAGAGAGAGAGAGAGAGAGAGAGAGAAATATCACTGTGAGGGAGAAACATTGATGGGCTGCCTCCCATGCACGCCCTGATGGGGAGTCACACCTGCAACCTTTGGTGTACGGGGCTGCACTCCAACCAGCTGAGCTACTCGGCCAGGGAAGACTCTCTCTATTTTTTCCAGGTGGTCCATTTTGTTGGCATAGTATTTTCTGATAATACTTTACATTTCTGTAGTGTAGGTTGTCACTTCTCTTTTATTTCTTATTTTATTTATTTGGGCCCTCTTTTCTTGAAGAGTCTCACTAAATGTTTATCAATTTTGTTTATCTTTTCAAAGAATCAGTTCTTGGCTTCTTAATATTTCCTGTTGTCTTTTTAGACTCTATTTCATTTATTTCTTATCTGATCATTACTATTTTCTTCCTTCTACTTAGTTTGGACTTTGTTCTTCTTTTTCTAGTTACTTTAAGTGTGAAATTAGATTATTTATTTGAGATTTTTTTTTTGTTTCTTGAGGGAGGCCTGTATTGCTATGAATTTTCCTCATAGAATTATTTGGGTTGTGTCCCATAGATTTAAGGTCAGTGTGTTTTTATTTTCATTTGTCTGAAGGTATCTTCTGATTTCTTTCTTGATCTCATTAACCTACTTATTGTTTAGTAACACATTATTTAATCTCCATGTGTTTGTGTGCTTTTCAGTTTTTTCTTTTCTTTATTATTATTTTTAAATATATTTTATTGATTATGCTATTACAGTTGTCCCATTCCCCCTTTTTTTCCCCTCTGCCCTGCACACCCCCTCCCATCCACATTCCCCCCCTTTAGTTCATGTCCATGGGTCGTACATATAAGTTCTTTGGCTTCTACATTTCCTACACTATTCTTACCCTCCCCCTGTCTATTTTCTACCTACTATTTATGCTATTTATTCTCTGTACCTTTCCCCCCTCTTTCCCCCTCCCACTCCCCTGTTGATAACCCTCCATGTGATCTCCATTTCTGTGGTTCTCTTCCTGTTCCAGTTGTTTGCTTAGTTTGTTTTTGTTTTTGTTTTAGGTGAGGTTGTTAATAACTGTGAGTTTGCTGTCATTTTACTGTTCATATTTTTTATCTTCTTTTTCTTAGATAAATCCCTTTAACTTTTCATATAATAAGGACTTGGTGATGATGAACTCCTTTAACTTGACCTTATCTGGGAAGCACTTTATCTGCCCTTCCATTCTAAATGAAAGCTTTGCTGGATAGAGCAATCTTGCATGTAGGTCCTTGCCTTTCATGACTTGGAATACTTCTTTCCAGCTCCTTCTTGCCTGTAAGGTCTCTTTTGAGAAATCAGCTGACAGTCTTCTGGGAACTCCTTTGTAGGTAACTGTGTCCTTTTCTCTTGCTGCTTCTAAGATTCTCTCCTTCTGTTTCATCTTGGGAAATCTAATTATGATGTGCCTTGGTGTGTTCCTCCTTGGGTCCAGCTTCTTTGGGACTCTCTGAGCTTCCTGGACTTCCTGGAAGTGTATTTCCTTTGCCAGATTGGGGAAGTTCTCCTTCATTATTTGTTCAAATAAGTTTTTAACTTTTTGCCCTTCCTCTTCTCCTTCTGGTACCCCTATAATTTGGATGTTGAAATGTTTAAAGATGTCCTGGAGGTTCCTAAGCCTCTCCTCATTTTTTTGAATTCTTGTCTCTTCATTCTTATCTGATTGAATGTTTCTTTCTTCCTTCTGCTCTAAACCATTGATTTGAGTCCCAGTTTCCTTCCTTTCACTGTTGATTCCCTGTACATTTTCCTTTATTTCACTTAGCATAGCCTTCATTTTTTCATCTAATTTGTGACCAAATTCAACCAATTCTGTGATAATTCTGATTACCAGTGTTTTGAACTGTGCATCTGATAGGTTGGCTATCTGTTCGTCACTTAGTTGTATATTTTCTTGAGCTTTGATCTGTTTTTCCATTTGGGCCTTTTTTTTTTTTTTTTTGTCTTGGCGTGCCTGTTAGGTAAAGGGGTGGAGCCTTAGGTGTTCACCAGGGTGGGGTAACCCACGTTGCTGTGCTGTGATGCTGTATGAGTGGAAGGGGTCCGAGAGGGAACAATGGTGCTTGATCCGCTGTCTTGCCAGATTTCAGTCACTTTCTCTGCTACCCACAATCAAATTGGGCCATTCTGGTGCTGATTCCCAGGTGGGAGGGTTTGCGTACATTCTAAGACCCTGTGGTTCTCTCCAGCGAACTTTCCTGTGAGGCTGGGAGTTTTTCCTGCTGCCGCCCCAACCCCCACAGGTATTTTCAGTGGTTTGAGGCTTTATTTCCCTGCAATGGAACCCTGGGTTGTGTGGTCTGACTCCGGATCCGCCAGCTGCAGCCTTGCCCACCCTGCTCCACAATCCACTGCCTTGCTGGGTCCACCAGCTGCCATCTTGCTGCAAGTCCTCCCTGCCCCGGTGCCAGTCTCCGCCCCTCCTACTGGTCTGGATGAATGTTTCTTCTTTATGTCCTTGGTTGTCGGACATCCATACAGTTTGATTTTCTGTCAGCTCCGGTTGTTTTTTGTTTTTAAATTATTGTCCTTCTTTTGGTTGTTTGAGGAGGCACAGTGTGTCTACCTACGCCTCCATCTTGCCTGGAAGTCCCAGTTTTTTCTTGTAATTAATTTCTAGTGTTATACCATTGTGATCAGAGAAGATGCTTAATATGATTTTAATCTTCTTAAATTTGTTGAGACTTGTTTGGTGGCCTAAAATGTGGTCTCTCATGAAAAATGCTTTGGTGTGAAATGTCAAAAAATATCAATTAAATCTATCTGGTTTCATGTATCAATTAAGGCCCCTGTTTCCTTGTTGATTTTTCTGTCTAGATGAGCTATCCATTGATGACAATGGGTATTAAAGTTTTCTACTATGATTGTATTACTGTCAAACTTTTTTTTTGTCTGTCAATATTTCCTTTATATATGTAGGTGTTCTTATGTTGGGTGTGTGGGTGTTTATATGTCATATATTCTCTTATTGTAGTGGTGTCAAACTCATTTTCACTAGGGGCCACATCAGCCTTGTGGTTGCCTTCAAAGGGCGGAATGTAATTTTAGGACTGTATAAATGTAACTACTCCTTAACTAGGGGCAATGAGCTCGGCTCTGCCTCATGGTAGAAACAACATGGCGGGCCAGATTAAACAAGGTGGAGGGCCAGATTCGGCCCGCGGGCCTTGTGTTTCCCATCTGTGTCTTATTGGGTTGATCACTTTATTGTTATGAAATGCTGTTTTTTTTATCTCTCCTTACAACCCTTGTTTTAAAGTGGGTGCTTGTAGGCAGCATATCTATGGGTCTTTTAAAAAAAATCTATTCAGCCACCCTATGTCTTTTGATTGGAGTATTTATTAGTCCATTTATGTTAAAGTAATTAGTGATAAACGTGTAGGTATTGTCACTAATTGTTTTCAGATTATTTTGTAGTTCTCTGATCTTTTCTTATTCTTTTGCTATCTGCTTTTGTATATTGATGAGTTTTTATAGTGTTGTGTTTAGATTCCTTTCTCTTAATTTTTTGTATGTCTCTTGCAGACTTTTGGTTTGCAGTTACCATGTGCTTCATATGTACTAAGCTATGTTTAGAGCAGTCTGTTATATGTTGATGATGACTTACATTTGAACACACTGTAAAATCACTACAATTTTTATTCACTCCCTCCATATTTATCTTTTTTTGTCATTATTTTTACTTCCTTTGTGTGTGCATTTTTGCGTACCTCTTAATTTTTTGTTGTATGTATATACAATGTTTCTATTTTGTCTTTTACTCTTTGTACTAGTTATGTAGCAGTTGAGCTACTGCTTTTACTAAGCATTTGCCTTTGTTAGTTAGAATTTATTTCTTTCCTATATCTTCTTATTCATATTTAGATCTTTTCCTTTCTTTTTAAATTTTCTTTTATTGTTGTTCAATTACAGTTGTCTGCATTTTCTGCCACCACTCCCCCTACACCCCAGCCATCCCTACCTCCCTCCCCTGTTTCCACCCCCCCCTTGGTTTTGTCCTTGTGTCCTTTATAGTTGTTCCTGAAAACCCTAATCCCCTCCCCCTCCATTATCACCTCCCATCTTTCCTCTGGTTACTGTCAGATTGTTCTTAATTTCAATGTCTCTGGTTATATTTTGTTTGCTCTTTTGTTTTGTTGATTAGGTTCCACTTAAAGGTGAGATCAACTGGTATTTGTCTTTCACTGCCTGGCTTATTTCACTTAGCATAATGCTTTCCAGTTCCATCTGTGCTGTTGCAAAGGGTAGGAGCTCCTGCTTTCTTTCTGCTGCATATTTTCCCATCATGTAAATGTGCCATAGTTTTTTGATCCATTCATTTACTGATGGGCACTCAGGTTGCTTCCAGCAACCTGGCTATTATAAATCGTGTTGCTATGAATATTGGGGTACATAGGTTCTTTTGGATTGGTGTTTCAGACTTCTTAGGATATAGTCCCAGCAGTGGAATTGCCGGGTCAAAAGGCAGTTCCACTTTTAGTTTTCTGAGGAGATTCCATACTGCTTTCCACAATGGCTGCAACAGTCTACATTCCCACCAACAGTACACTAGGGTTCCCTTTTCTCCACATCCTCTCCAACACTTGTTGGTTTGTTGCTTTGTTTATGATGACCGGTGTGAAGTGGTATGTCATTGTGGTTTTAATTTGCATCTCTTTGATGGCTAGTGATGCTGAGCATCTTTTCATGTCTCTGGGCCCTCTGTATGTCCTCCTTGGAGAAGTGTCTGTTCAGGTATTTTGCCCATTAAAAAAAATATTTAATTTATTTATTTTAGACAGATGAGAAGGGAGAGAGGAAGAGAGGGAGAGAAACATCAATGTGTGGTTGCCTCCTTCACACCCCCTACTGGGGACCTGACCTGGCCTGCAACCCAGGCATGTGCCCTGACTGGGGAATCCAATTGGCTACACTTTGGTTCACAGCCCGACACTCAATTCACTGAGCCACACCAGCCAGGGCCCATTTTGTAATTGGGTTGTTTGTCTTCCCGTAGCGGAGTCATGTGAGTTCTTTATATATTTTGGAGATCAAACCCTTGTCTGAGGTATCATTGGCAAATATGTTTTCCCATACTGTTGGTTCTCTTTTCATTTTAATGCTGTTTTCTTTAGCCAGGCAGAAGCTTTTTATTTTGATGAGATCCCGTTTGTTTATTCTTTCCTTTATGTCCCTTGCTCTAGGGGACATATCGGTGAAAATATTGCTGTGTGGAATATCTGAGATTTTGCTGCCTATGTTTTCCTCTAGGACTTTTATGGTGTCACAACTTATATTTAAGTCTTTTATCCACCTTGAGTTTATTTTTGTGTATGGGGTAAGTTGGTGATCGAGTTCATTTTTTGCATGTAGCTGTCCAGATGTCCCAACACCATTAGTCGAAGAGGCTATTTTTGCTCCATTTTATGGTCCTGCCTCCTTTGTCAAATATTAATTTACTGTAGAGACTTGGGTTCATTTTTGGGCTCTCTATTCTGTTCCATTGGTCTATATGTCAGTTCTTATGCCAGTACCAGGCTGTTTTGATTACAGTGGCCTTGTAATACAGTTTGATATCAGGTATTGTGATCCCTCCTGCTTTGTTCTTCTTTCTCAAAATTGCTGCAGTTATTTGGGATTGTTTATGGTTCCATATAAATTTTTGAAATGTTTGTTCTATATCTATGAAATATGTCATTGGTACTTTAATAGAGATTGCATTGAATCTATAAATTGCTTTGGGTAGTATGGCCATTTTGATGATGTTAATTCTTCCAATCCATGAGCATGGTACATGCTTCCATTTGTTTGTGTCTTCCTTAATTTCTTTCTTCAGAGTTTTGTACTTTTCTGAGTATAGGTCTTTTACTTCCTTGGTTAGGTTTATTCCTAGGTATTTTATTTTTCTTGTTGCTATATCAAATGGGATTTTTTTTCCTGATTTCTGTTTCTGATATTTCATTGTTGGTGTACAAAAATGCCTTCAATTTCTGAATATTGACTTTGTATCCTGCTGTTTTGCCAAATTCACTTATTAGGCCAAGTAGTTTTCTTGTGGAGTCTATAGGATTTCATATGTACAATATCATGCCATCTGCAAACTATGACAGTTTTGCTTCTTCCTTTCCAATTTGGATGCCTTTTATTTCGTTTTGTTGTCTGATCACTGTGGCTAGGACTTCCAATACCATGTTGAATAGGAGTAGTCAAAGCTGATATCCTTGTCTTGCTCCTGATTTTAATGGGAAACCATTTAGTTTTTGCCTATTGAGTATGATGTTGGCTGTAGGTCTCTCATATATGGCCTTTATTATGTTGAGTAATGCTCCCTCTATTCTATGTTGCTTAGTGTTTTTATCATAAATGGGTGCTGTACCTTATCAAACACTTTTTTCTGTATCTATTGATATGATCGTGTGATTTTTGTCTTTCCTTTTGTTTATGTGATGTATTACATTTATTGATTTGCAAATATTGTACCATCCTTGCATCCCCAGGATGAATCCCACTGGATAATGGTGTGTGATCATTTTAATGTACTGCTGGATGTGGTTTGCCAATATTTTGTTGAGGATTTTAGCGTCCATGTTCATCAGTGATATTGGCCTGTAGTTTTGCTTCTTTGTTATGTCTCTATCTGGTTTTGAGTTTGAGATGATGCTGGCTTCATAATAAGAGATTGGGAGTCTTCCCTCTTCTTGGATTTTTTGGAATAGTCTGTGAAGGATAGGGGTTAGCTCTTCCTTAAATGCTTTATAGAACTCTCCTGTGAAACTGTCCGGTCCAGGGCTTTTGTGTGTTGGGAGGTTTTTGATTACTGCTTCAATTTTGTCAGCCGTTATTGGTTTGTTCAGGCTTTGTGCTTCTTTTTCATTCAGTTGGAAGATTATATTTTTCCAGAAATTTGTCCATTTCACCTAGGTTTTCAAATTTCTTGGCATATAGTTCTTCTTAGTTATTTCTTACAATCCTTTGTATTTCTGTCTTATCAGCTGTAATCTTTCCTTTTTCATTTCTGATTGTGTTTATTTGGGTCCTCTCTCTTTTTTTCTTGATGAGTCTTCTTAAAGGCTTGTTGATTTTGTTTATCCTTGGAATTGTGCTTTTATTCTCTATGTCATTCAATTCTGCTCTGATCTTGGTTATTTCCTTCCTTCTACTTGCTCTGGGCTGTCTTTGTTGTTGTTACTCCAGTTCTTGTAGGTGTAGGGGTAGGTTGTTTATTTGAAATGTTTCTAACTTTTTTAGGTAGGCCGGTATCGCTATGAACTTCCCTCTCAGGACTGCCATTGCTGTGTCCCATAGTTTTCGATTGTTGTGAGTTCACTTTCATTTGTTTCCAGAAACTTTTTGATTTCTTCCTTGATCTCATTTTTAACCCATTCATTGTTTAATAGCATGCTACTCAATCTCCATGAGTTTCAGTGTTTTTGAGTTTTTTCCTTGAGGTTGATTTCTAGTTTCCGTCCCTTGTGGTCAGAGAAAATGCTTGATATGATTTCAATTTTCTTGAATTTGTTGAGGCTTGTTTTATGTCCTATCATGTGGTCTATCTTCGAAAATGTTCCATGTGCATTTAAAAAGAATGTGTATTTTCCTTCTTTGAGATGAAAGGCTCTCTATATATCAGTTAATTTCATTTGATCTAGGACATTGTTCAATGCCTCAATATCTTTGTTGATATTTTGTTTGGAAGATCTATCCATTTTTGACAATGGGGTGTTAAAATCCCCTACTATAATTGTGTTGCTGTCAATATCTTTCTTGAAGTCCTCCAAGATTTTCCTTATATATTTGGGTGCTCCTATGTTGGATGCATATCTATTTAAAATGTTTATGTCTTCTTCATGGGTTCTTCCTTTGAGCATTAAGAAGTGACCTTCTGGATCTCTTTTTATGGCGCTTTTTTTGAAGTCCTTTGTCTGATGTGAGTATTGCTACCCCCGTTTTTTTCTCCTGTTCATTTGCTTGGAATATTTGTTTCCAGCCCTTCACTTTCAGTCTGTATAGGTCTTTTGTCCTGAGATGGGTTTCTTGTAGGCAGCATATGTGTGGGTCATGATTTCTTATCCATTCAGCTATTCTGTCATTTGATTGGAACATTTAATCCATTTATGTTTAAGGTTATTATTGATAGGTACCTATTCATTGCCATTTTTTTGTACCTGTGTTCCTCTCTCTCTCACTATTTTTTTTCCTTTTCGTAAAGCAGTCCCTATAGCATCTCTTGCAGAGTTGGTTTGGAGGAGGTGTATTCTTTGAGCCTTCTTTTGTCTGGGAAGCTCCTTATTTGGCCTTCCATTTTAATTGAGAGCCTTGCTGGGTAGAGTAGTCTCTGTAGCAGGCCTTTGTTTTTCATTGCTTGGAATATTTCTTGCCATTCCCTTGTGGTTTGTAGTGTTTCTGTTGAGAAGTCAGCTGCTAGCCTTATCGGGGCTCCCTTGTATGTTACTTCCTGTTTTTCCCTTGCTTTCTTTAAGATTCTCTCTTTGTCTTGGAATTTTGCCATTTTAATTACGATATGTCTTGCAGTGGGCCTCTTTGGGTTCCTCTTGATTGGGACTCTTTGTGTTTCCTGTATTTCTGTGACTTTTTCTCTCACCAAATTAGGGAAGTTTTCCATCATTATTTTTACAAACAGGTTTTCTATCCTTTGCTCTTCTTCTCCTTCTGGTATCCTTATTATACAGATATTATTATGTTTCACGTTGTCCTGCAGTTTCCTTAACACCTCTTCATTCTTTTTGAGTCTTATTTCCTTTTCTTGCTCTTTCTGAATGTTTTTTTCTACCTTGTCCTCCAGCTCGTTGATCTGATCCTTTGCTTCATGTAGCCTGCTTTTGATTCCTTCTACTGTGTTCTTCAATTCAGGAATTGTATTCTTCATTTTCCCCTGGCTCTTGTTGATTGTTTCTATTTTCTTTTTCATGTTGATATGGTTTGCAATGAATTCATCATAGTTTCCCTGTAGTTTTTGGTAATTCTCTGTGATTTCATTGAGCTTCCTTATAACCATTGCTTTGAAGTTAATATTTGATAGTTGACTTGCCTCTATTTCATTTAGCATTCTTTCTGAGGCTTCCTCCTTTCCTTTTGTTTGGGGTTTGTTTTTTTATCTTCCCATTGTTTGTGAGACTCTTCTTGTTAGCCTCTGCTTCTTAAATTGATCTGTTCTGACTCCCTGGGCTTATGGTGTGAATTTCTATGGTAGGAGACCTGTGAGACTCAGTAGTGCAGTCACCTCGATCTCCTGAACTTGCTGCTCTTGGGTTGTCATCTATGTTGGCTCTCTGTATGTCTTTGGGTTTTCATTGTTGTTGGGTCTTTGTTTGGTGGGTCCTTCCCTCCAGCTGGTTAATTGGGGGTCACTCTGCCCACCATGTCTTGTATGTTGTTGTGTAAGTGTGGACAGGTTGTGTTGAAGCTGGTTCTTCTGTCTGTCTGAGGTTATGAGGCTTCTCTCTCACTATTGTTCAGTTGTTCTGAATAATTTCTCCACTGTTTAGTTGTAATTCCAAATTGGTCCTGAGTGGAGCTTAGTGTGGTTTTCAGGCACTTCTCCGGCATCTTCCTTTATTATCTGTTGGTGGTTCCTTTGTTGGTGGGTTCTCTCTTCCAGCAGGTATATTGGTGTTCACAGCTCCCACCTCTTTTATGTGATCAGTTGGAGGGGGAAGGCAAAATGGATTAAGACAGCCGGAGTATATTCTATGGGATTTAAAGTACCAACCTGTAGGGAAGAGTTAGGAGATCCCTTGGATAAGTATACTATTAACTGTGATATTTCACCCAACTAGCCACTTTTTAGGAAGGGTGGAAAAGAGATAACACTCTTGTTAGAGGGGGAAGGATTGCAAGTTGAATCCACAAAACAGAACTCTTGTGGGAGGTCAGATTATGAGATATAGTGGGAGTAAAGGATAGGAAATAGGCATAGTGTGGGAGAGAATAGAGTTGCCACAATAGTAATAAAGTTCTGGAAGACAGTGCAATGGGTTAAGATACAGGAGGGATGCTGTGTAGTGTTTACAATTGTATGGAACAACAATTATTACAATAATACTGGAACAACAACAATAGGACAGGAACTATGTGATTTGAATAACAAGAATAGGAAGTACACGACCTAGAGTAGTGTGCTGTTGGAACACAAGTGAAGTGAAAGAAAGAAAATTAAAAATACACTATGAAAGAGAGAACAAGGAAAACCAGTCAAACAATGCAATTAAACAAGCAAAGAAAACAAAGAAAACTAATCAGAAAGAAATTTAAAAAATACTAATAAAATAAAAGAAGTAAAAATATTGAAAAATAATAATACAAATAAACAATAACATGGAAGTTCTCTGGAATAGCAAAATGAAATTTGTCTCAGTTTCTCAGTTGTTGGGATTAGTGTTGCAGTCCCTCTTTGGGTCTGACTCTGGTCCTTTTACGACTCCAGGTCTTATTGTGTCACTTGGGGGAAAAAAGAAAAAAAAAAGCCTCCTGGTGACTTTTAACTGGTCAAGTGAGTTCTTCTGTGTGTGAGAGCTTTATCCTGCAGACCCCCCCACCCTGAGCATCTCAGATGAGAATAAATCTACCAAGACATGATCTGCTTGGGGAGGAAAAGCGAGTCTCTCAAAGAAGAAGGGCCTTGAGCCTGTTCCTCAATGGACTTTTATTGGACTCAATTTGCACAGGAATTCAGGTAAAGCTCATCAATCATTGTCAAGCAGTAAGGATCAAACAATAGATAACATTCAAAGAGCTATGAGGGCTTATTCTGAGTCAGGGTCAGATAGCTAAAGGGCCATAAAACTTTGGGAAACAAACTCATTTCATGCTTGGACCCCTGTCAGAAAATTGAGGGCATTCTTAGCAAAGCAGGTTTCACAGGATTTTATGCATTCTTTCTTAGGCCTGATCACCCTAGGGAACCACCTGTTCCTGCCCAGGGCTACACTGCCCTCTGTCATTGTTTCAGGCTTAAGTCGGGTGGAGGAAGTAAGGCAGCCAAGAGATTAGGAGACTTCTTACTGGACAGAATGAGGACTCAGGCTATGACAAAGCTGAGGGGCAAGGGTCCATCACCCCTTTTTTCTATAGCCCCCCAAGTACTTCCTGAGGGCCCCTTCATGACCATGCCTGTCTTAGGTCATCCCTCCCTTGAGGAATCTTACCCGTCATTGGCTAACCAGTCATCTACCTGAGGCCAAGCAGGGTGAAGTAAAGGGGGCAGAGGCAGAGTCCCTGCCAGAGAGATAAGCTTTGTCTCCTTAGTGGCTTATGGTCCCAAGGTCCTTTACTCAGCCTTAGCCATGGGGAGTTACAGCTTCTGAAACCAGGCAGGGTGGTTCCCATACTGTCTTATACAAATGTATACTTTCTTATACAAAAATGAACTTAAAAGGGTTAAAGACCTACATGTAAGGCATAAAGCCATAAAATTCCTAGAAGAAAGCATAGGCAGTAAAGCCTTTGGCATTGCTCTTGGTGATGTTTTTTTGGATATGTCCTTGATCAATTGAAACAAGCAAACAAACAAAAATAAACAGATGGCACTACACCAAACTAAAACATTTTTGCACAGCAGAAGAACCATCAAAAAATGAAAAGTCTAGCAGCTGGACCAGTAAGATCTGAAATGAACCAAATAATCCCATTTACTTAAACTGTTCTCATTTTATGTATTTCATTATTGTAATTAGGATCTTCTGATAGTGGAAATTTTCAGTAAATAGAATTTATGTAATTGGAAATTTGTTATCTAGGATTGATTTTTCATTTGCTGGCATCTCACAATAATTAATAATTTAAACTTTAAAAAAATTAACAGCTCTTTGTTAGGTGGTTGTCTTGCTTTGTTTTTCCTTCAGCCTCATCCTAAGTGCAAAACTACATGAACTACCATTAAATTAATTTACTTGAATGAATATAGCTTGCTACTTTTTATAAAGGAATATTGTAGCAGCTGGTCACATTTAAATAATGAACGTGCACAAAAATTTTCTTGAAGGCAGTACTCTGCTCTGCATATTGCAAAGCTGCTTCAAGGTTGTGACCTTTCTTTAAAAACATATAACATAAGAGGCTTGCTTTCCCTATTTTATTCTTTATTTTGTTGTAAATGATTACAAGTTATTTGTTACTTTTATGAGATGAAGTACCTCAAACTTGGAAGAGATTTGAGGAGGCTGGTTACATAAGTGAGGGACATTTTAGAAGTGATTCCAGTAGCAGAAGGACTCAAGTACTTCAAAAGTCTTTCTCTGCTAAGAGTTCATCATTCAATAATAGATTTCAGTTTTTGTATGTGTTCTTGTCATTTTAGTTTTTTCTGAAGGCTATTCCCAAAAATTTGAAAAAGAAATCACAGTCTTTTCTTCTTATTAAAAAAAAAAAAAAGGAAAGACAATCTACTGAATGAAAGAAGATATTTGTCAATGGTACATCTGATAAGAGATTAACATCCAAAATATATAGGGAACTCATACAATTTAACATAGAAAAATCCTCTTAAAGAAATGGTCAGAGGACCTTAAGGGACATTTCTCCAAAGAAGACATACTGATGGCCAATAGACACGGAAAGATGCTCAAGATCATGGGTCATCAGGGAAATGTAAGTTAGAGCCACAATGAGGTATCACCTCACACCTGTCAGAATGGCTGTCATCAGTGAATTAACAAACAAGTGTTGGTGAGGATGTGGAGGAAAGGGAAGCCACATGCATTGTTGCTGGGATTGCAGATTGGTACATCCACGATGGAAACAGTATGGAGTTGACTCAAAAAATTAAAAATGTAACTACCATATGGTGCAGCAATTCCACTTTATCCAAAACACTAATTTGAAAAACACTATGTTCAATACAGCATTATTTACAATAGCCAACATATGAAAGCAACCTAAGAGTCCATCATTGGACAAATAGATAAAGAAGATGTGGTACAATGTGTGGATGAAAAGGGGCCATATACTATTCCTGACAATCTCAGGGGAGGTCTGTGTGGTGGCCTTAAAAACTCAGAGACCTAAAGTAACCACACAGGATGGTCTGAAGTGAAAACTTCCCAACTAAAAGTGAGTCTCAGTGGGCAGTTTGTCCTGAGCTAAAATCTGCCCTGAAGGAGGTCAATCTTCACCTTAACTGAGCCTGTCTGTTGTCCTTTTGCATCTATGACAACATACCACACCTGAGCAAAGACCACAAATCCCCTCATCGCTATTGTTATCATGTGGTTGACTGTTAACTACCCTGTACCCACCTATGTAAAAGAAGTGTGTGTCTATCATTTTACTTTTTAGCCAATCCCAGAGGTTTCCTCGCTTTGCTTTCTCCTGCCTCCCTAATCTATCACCAATGGATTTCATGTAACTCAGTTACATCTTCTCTTTTGATTGCAATGTGTAAAATAAGGCGCAGAACTGCTATTGTCTGGAGCATTTTCTCAATCCATTGAGATTTTGCTTCCTAGCAGTTGTCATCAGTTTGGCTCAAATAAACTCATAAGCATTCTTATAGTCTTGAACGTTTCCTGTGTTGACAAATGGAATATTACTCAGCCATAAAATATGATATTTTGCCATTTGCAACAACATGGATGAACTTAGAGGGTATTGTGCTAAGTTAAATAAGTCAGAGGAAGACAAACACCATATTTCACTTACATGTGGAATCTAAACAACAAAATGAACAAACAAAACAGAAATAAACTCATAGATACTGAGAAAACATTAATGATTGCCAGATAGAGGGATTGGGGTATGGGTGTAAAAGGTGAAGAAATTAGGAAGTACAAACTGCCAGTTATAGAGACATAGGGACGTAAAATACAGCATAGGGAACATAGTCAATAATATTAAAAAACTATAGATGGTATCAGATGGATACTAGACTTATCAGGGTGATAACTTTGTAAGTTATATAAATGTGCAATCACTGGGTTGTACACCTGAAACTAGTATAATATTGTATGTCAATTGTAATTTAAAAAATTTAAAATAAAATAAAATAAAAATATTGGGAAATCTATGATGAGTTTAAATTAGCATCCTAAAAGAAAAGAAAAAGGATTATTTCAATTAATACTGAGTAAATTCAGATGCATGATTTTTATAAGCCTTTTAGTAGGAATCACAAATGAACATAATAATGACTATTTATCAAACATCATCAGCGAAGTTAAAACCACACAACTGCACCACATCATGACATTTTGGACAAAGATGGACCACATGTACAACAGTGGTCCCTAAGACTGTAATGGAGCTGCAGAATTCCTATCACTTAGTGACATTCTATGCATCATAAAGTCATAATGCATCACACAAATACTTGCCATTGTGCTACGGTTGCCTACGGCAGCACAGGAGCACACTGTATATTTAGTACAGTAGCATGCTGTATAGCTTTGTAGCCTAGGGTGTGTAGGGTCCAGAATTTGTCACCCCAAAATATGTCCCTTTGACTTAAGGATTATTTTAGGCTGGTCAATTTTAAGAAACAGCAGACATGGGAGAAGTTCTGAAAGCCAAGTAGCTGGAACCCTTTGTAAAAGACATTTGCGTTTGTAAAGGAAATCTCCTCTTGTAGAGGGTGTCTCTTTGGATGTACCAGGAAGAGGGGGATGACTTTATTTCTAGAAACTGTCAAAAAATATATGCTAAATGGAGCCACTTTAAAATGGTGCCAGTGAGCTCTCCCTGTCTGTGCCATGGTGTGGAGTGGTCCACGCCTAGTAGCAGAGATGCCCCACCTGCACTGTCAGGATGGCCAGTGAAGACTGCTGCCCCTGCAGAGCAGAGGTCCCCAACACCAAACTTGGAGGAGTGAGGCACCGCTGATGTGCAGATCAATGACATTTCCCTGCAGGGTTACACTGTGGTGAAGAAGAAGGATGCCAAGTGCAGGACACTCTGCAACCAAGCGCTTCTGCAAGGAGTGGTGCCCTGTTGTGGACACCTCACCAACTTAACGATGATACTCAGGGAAACACCTACAAAAAGCTCATGGCCATGCGCATCAAGTGTGCCTTTGAGATCATCCATCTGCTCACCAGCAAGAATCCCCTGCAGGTCCTGGTGAATGCCATCATCAATGGTCCCCAGGAGGACTTGACCTGGCTGGACAAGCTGTAACAGTGAGGCAACAGGCTGTGCTGGGTGAATCAGACTGGCTGCTTGTTGTGCGCAGGTGCCCATGAGGCTGCCTTCCAGAGCATCAAGACCACTGCCGAATGCCTGGCAGATGAACTCATCAATGGGACCACGGGCTCCTTCAACCCCTATGTTACCAAGAAGAAAGACAGTCGGAGCCTGTGGCCAAGTGCCACTGTTGATCACCTCGCTGTGGCCCCCCAAAATCTGTTGGCCCCTTGGTGCAGCATGTAAAATAAAATAAAATAAACATCTAAATTAAATCGATCAGACCTGCCATGGCAGACTTGCATGGCTTTTACCCCAATCTTTGATATGTTAAAACAGGACAAAATAATATTTGAGGGGCCTAAAGTAACACTGTACCTACCAAAACTTGTTTGTAGCAGATTACAAGGAAGTCGTTACGACTACCGGACTGAAAAAACAAACTTTTTTTTTAGAATAGCATCACTACGTTATGTTATCTGAACCAATGGAAATGCCTTCTGTCCATATTGATGTAATTGCTCCCCCTCCATTTCTCATAAATCCCTCTCGCCTTTGTCTCCTAATCAGAACACTATTTGGACTTCTGCCTGAATCAGTGCTTCCCAAGCAGCTATTCTTCTGGATCTCAACAACTGCTTGTTGTCTCTAGCTTTGAAAAGCCCTTTTAGTTTTTGTTACTGAACTCTTATCACTGCAGACCAGAACTTCAACCTGCATTCCAACCTTACTCTTGTTGAGTGTGCTTTTTCTGGTGCTCTCCCATGCCTGACTCCCTCAACTCCCAATGCCTTCTTTTGTCTTCAGCTGAACATGGTATTTAAGGTAATGGCTTCAGCCATTTCAATGAATTACTTTGTTTTTCTCCTATTAAGCTGTCTTTTATTACCGGGATGGCTCAGCTGAGCACCAGGAAGGGTAGAGGGAAATGATTTTTCCTCCCCTACTGAGCAATAGGCTATACTGTGCAGCCGAGGTGTGCTTTGGACCACACTGTCACCTAGGTTTGCACAGTGCACTCCGTGATGTTCACTCAGCATGGAAATGACCCAGGGAGGCAATTCACAGAAATCCCCACCCCTAAGCAGCAGCATGACTGTATGCATTTAGAGGAATCCCAGAAATTGATTGAATTAGGGGTATGATTAAACTAGAAATTCAGTATTTTAATTAGGTACTTTCTTTCTGAATAAATCTGTCATAAATGTAATGGCAATCAAAATCCTAACATTTCCAGGTCAAGCAGGTTTTTCAACTACTTATGACACAGGCTGAGCCTTCATTATAATAGTGAAAAACACACCCATGTGTAGAAATTTAACATTCTCTTTTTTAAAAAAAAGATTTTATTGATTTATTTTTAGACAGATGGGAAGGGAGGGAGAAAGAGAGGGGAAGGGAGGGAAAAAGAGAGGGAGAGAAACCTCAATGTGTGGTTGCCTTTCACACACTCTCTACTGGGGACCGGGCCTACAACCCAGGCATGTGCCCTGACTGGGAATCTAACTAGCGACCTTTTGGTTTGCAGGCTGGTGCTCAATCCACTGAGCCACACCAGCCAGGGTGGAAATTTAACATTCTAATGAGACATGTGACTCATGAAAACACATGTAGTTCCACTGTCCAAGTGCCAAAGAGTCCCAACCTCTACATATTTAGACATCATTTTTCCTGCCTCAACTTCTCCAAAACTATCCACAGCCTTTGTTTGGGGAGCAGCCCATTATTCCCTTCCCTGGGGGCTAACTCCCTGGCATGCACAAGCTTCTTAATAAACCTCTCGTCTGAGTACTACTTTTGTGGTGACCTCTTGTATTCCATCTTGAGAGGTTTTCAGCAGTTCTAATGTCACCTATCAATGAGGTCAATTTTTCTGGCTACGTATTGTTCCCTTATCTGGTCATATAGTCTTGTGCTAACTGCATATTGTTTTATTTTTTTATTTTTATTTTTTTTTATTGTTATTCAATTACAGTTGTATGCCTTTTCTCCCCATCCCTCCACCCCACCCCAGGTGAACCCACCTCCCTCCCCCACCTCCACCCTCCCCCTTGGTTTTGTCCATGTGTCCTTTATAGTACTTCCTGTAATCCCCTCTACCCACTGTCCCCGCCCCCACCCCCCACCCCCACCCTGGCTATTGTTAGATTGTTCTTAACTTCAATGTCTCTGGTTATATTTTGTTTGCTTTTTTCTTCTATTTATTATGTTCCAGTTAAAGGTGAGATCATATGGTATTTGTCCCTCACCTCCTGGCTTATTTCACTTAGCATAATGCTCTCCAGTTTCATCCATGCTGTTGCAAAGGGTATAAGCTCCTTCTTTCTCTCTGCTGCGTAGAATTCCATTCTGTAAATATACCATAGTTTTTGGATCCACTCGTTTGCTGATGGGCACTTCGGTTGCTTCCAGTACTTGGCTATTGTAAATTGTGCTGCTATGAACATTAGGGTGCACAGATTCTTTTGGATTGGTGTTTCAAGGTTCTTAGGGTATAATCCCAGCAGCGGAATTACTGGGTCAAAGGGCAGTTCCATTTTTAGTTTTCTGAGGAAATTCCATATTGTTCTCCACAGTGGCCTCACCAGTCTGCATTCCCACCAACAGTGCACTAGGGTTCCCTTTTCTCCACATCCTCTCCAACATTTGTTTGTTGATTTGTTTATGTTGGCCATTCTGACTGGTGTGAGATGATACCTCATTGTGGTTTTGATTTGCATCTCTCTGATGGCTAGTGATGCTGAGCATCTTTTCATATGTCTCCGGGCCCTCTGTATGTCTTCCTTGGAGAAGTGTCTGTTTAAGTCCTTTGCCCATTTTTTAATTGGGTTGTTTGTCTTCCTGGAGTGGAGTCGCGTGAATTCTTTATATATTTTGGAGATCAGGCCCTTGTCTGAGGTATCATTGGCAAATATGTTTTCCCATACTGTTGGTTCTCTTTTCATTTTAATGCTATTTTCTTTAGCCATGCAGAAGCTTTTTATTTTGATGAGGTCCCATTTGTTTATTCTTTCCTTTATGTTCCTTGCTTTAGGGGATGTGTCTGTGAGGATGTTGCTGCGTGGAATGTCTGAGATTTTCCTGCCAATGTTTTCCTCAAGGACTTTTATGGTGTTACGGCTTATATTTAAGTCTTTTATCCATCTTGAGTTTATTTTCGTGTATGGCGTAAGTTGGTGATCGAGTTTCATTCTTTTGCACGTAGCTGTCCAGATCTCCCAACACCATCTGTTGAAGAGGCTGTTTTTGCTCCATTTTATGCTCCTGCCTCCTTTGTCAAATATTTGTTGATTGTAGAGACTTGAGTTTATTTCTGGGCTCTCTGTTCTGTTCCATTGGTCTATGTGCCTGTTTTTATGCCAGTACCAGGCTGTTTTGATTACAGTGGCCTTGTAATACAGTTTGATATCAGGTATTGTGATCCCTCCTGCTTTGTTCTTCTTTCTCAAAATTGCTGCAGCTATTCGGGGTTGTTTATGGTTGCATATGAATTTTTGAAATGTTTGTTCTATATCTGTGAAATATATCATGGGTACTCTAATAGGGATTGCATTGAATCTATAAATTGCTTTGGGTAGTATGGCCATTTTGATGATGTTAATTCTTCCAATCCATGAACATGGTACATGCTTCCATTTGTTTGTATCTTCCTTAATTTCTTTCTTCAGTGTTGTGTAGTTTTCTGAGTACAGGTCTTTTACCTCCTTGGTTAGGTTTATTCCTAGGTACTTTATTTTTCTTGTTGCTATATCGAATGGGATTTTTTTCCTGATTTCTGTTTCTGCAGTTTCGTTGCTGGTGTACAGGAATGCCTTTGATTTCTGGGTATTGACTCTGTATCCAGCTGTTTTGCCAAATTCATTTATTAGGTCGAGTAGTTTTTTGGTGGAGTCTATAGGGTTTTCCATGTACACTATCATGTCATCTGCAAACAGTGACAGTTTCATTTCCTCCTTTCCAATTTGGATGCCTTTTATTGCTTTTTCTTGTCTGATTGCTGTGGCTAGGACTTCCAATACTATGTTGAATAGGAGTGGTGAGAGAGGGCATCCTTGTCTTGTTCCTGATCTTAGTGGGAAAGCTCTAAGTTTTTGTCCATTGAGTGTGATGTTGGCTGTAGGTCTCTCATATATGGCCTTTATTATGTTGAGGAATGCTCCCTTTATTCCCACTTTGCTGAGTGTTTTTATCAGAAATGGGTGCTGTATCTTATCGAACGCTTTTTCCGCATCTATTGATATGACCATGTGATTTTTGTCTTTGCTGTTGTTGATGTGATGTATTATGTTTATTGATTTGCGAATATTGTACCATCCTTGCATCCCTGGGATGAATCCCACTTGGTCATGGTGGATGATCTTTTTAATATATTGCTGGATGTGGTTTGCTAATATTTTGTTGAGAATTTTAGCGTCTATGTTCATCAGCGATATTGGCCTGAAGTTTTCTCTCTTCGTTGTGTCTTTATCTGGTTTTGGGATTAGGATGATGTTGGCTTCATAAAAAGAGTTTGGGAGTCTTCCATCCGTTTGGATTTTTTCGAATAGTCTGTGAAGGATAGGGGTTAGTTCTTCCTTAAATGCTTTGTAGAAATCTCCTGTGAAACCATCTGGTCCAGGGCTTTTGTGTGATGGGAGTTTCTTGATGACTGCTTCAATTTCCTTTGCTGATATTGGTCTGTTCAGGTTTTCTGCTTCTTCTTCATTCAGTTTTGGAAGATTATATTTTTCTAGAAATGTGTCCATTTCATCTAGGTTTTCAAATTTCTTAGCATACAGTTCTTCATAGTAATTTCTTACAATCCTTTGTATTTCTGTGGTATCAGTTGTAATCTCTCCACTTTCATTTCTAATTCTGTTTATTTGGATCCTCTCTCTTTTCTTCTTGATGAGCCTACTTAAAGGCTTGTCGATTTTGTTTATCTTTTCAAAGAACCAGCTCCTGGATTCATTGATCCTTACAATTGTGCTTTTAGTCTCTATGTCATTTAGTTCTGCTCTGATCTTGGTTATTTCCTTCCTTCTGCTTGCTCTGGGCTGTCTTTGTTGTTGTTCCTCCAGTTCTTGTAGGCATAGGGTTAGGTTGTTTGTTTGAACTGTTTCTAACTTCTTAAGGTCGGCCTGTATTGCTATGAACTTCCCTCTCAGGACTGCCTTTGCTGTGTCCCATAGGTGTTGGGTTG
Source organism: Desmodus rotundus (assembly GCF_022682495.2). Classification (NCBI taxonomy): domain Eukaryota; kingdom Metazoa; phylum Chordata; class Mammalia; order Chiroptera; family Phyllostomidae; genus Desmodus; species Desmodus rotundus. The sequence continues at coordinate 63,072,470 of NC_071395.1, forward strand.
TTGTGAGTTCGTTTTCATTTGTTTCCAGGAAGTTTTTGATTTCTTCCCTAATCTCGTTCTTGACCCATTCATTGTTTAATTGCATGCTATTCAGTCTCCATGATTTTGAGTGTTTTGGGTTTTTTCTCTTGGGGTTGGTTTCCAGTTTCAGACCCTTGTGGTCAGAGAAAATGCTTGATATGATTTCAATTTTCTTGAATTTGTTGAGGGTTGCTTTGTGTCCTATCATGTGGTCTATCTTTGAAAATGTTCCATGGACACTTGAAAAGAATGTGTATTTTGCTTCTTTGGGATGAAAAGCTCTGTATATATCAGTTAAGTCAATTTCCTTTAGGATATTGTTAAGTGACACAGTATCTTTGTTGATATTTTGTTTGGAAGAGCTGTCCATTTTTGATAGTGGGGTGTTAAAGTCCCCTACTATAATTGTGTTGCTGTCAATATCTTTCTTGAAATCCTCCAAGATTTTCTTTATGTATTTGGGTGCCCCTATGTTGGGTGCATATATATTTACAATGTTTATGTCTTCTTGGTGGATTCTTCCTTTGAGTATTATGAAGTGACCTTCTGGGTCTCTCTTTATGGCCCTTCTTTGGAAGTCTATTTTGTCTGATATGAGTATTGCTACCCATGCTTTTTTTTTCCTGTCCGTTTGCTTGGAAAATTTGTTTCCAGCCCTTCACTTTCAGTCTGTGTAAGTCTTTTGTCCTGAGATGGGTCTCTTGTAGGCAGCATATGTGTGGGTCATGTTTTCTTATCCATTCAGCTATTCTATGTCTTTTGATTGGAGCATTTAATCCATTTATGTTTAAGGTTATTATCGATAGGTAGTTATTCATTGCCATTTTTTCCTATGTGGGTTCCTCTGTCTTTCTCTTTTCCTTCCTTTCCTTAAAGCAGTCCCTTTAGCATCTCTTGCAGAGCTGGTTTGGTGGAGCTGCATTCTTTTAGACTTCTTTTGTCTGGGAAACTCTTTATTTGGCCTTCTATCTTGATTGAGAGCCTTGCTGGGTGAAGTAGTCTTGGTTGCAGGCCTCTGGTTCTCATTACTTGGAATATTTTTTGCCATTCTCTTCTGGCTTAGAGCGTTTCCATTGAGAAGTCAGTTGCTAACCTTATTGGGGCTCCCTTGTATGTTACTTCCTTTTTCTCCCTTGCTGCCTTTAAGATCCTCTCTTTGTCTTGGAATTTTGCCATTTTAATTATGATGTGTCTTGCAGTGGGTCTCTTTGGGTTCCTCTTGCTTGGGACTCTCTGTGATTCCTGGATTTGGGTGACTTTTTCTCTCATCAGATTAGGGAAATTTTCCATCATTACTTTTTTAAACAGGTTTTCTATCCCTTGCTCTTCTTCTTCTCCTTCTGGTATTCCTATTATACGGATATTGTTATGTTTCATGTTGTCCTGCATTTCCCTTATTGCCTCTTCATTCTTTCTGAGCCTCTTTTCCTTTTCTTGCTCTTTCTGGGTGTTTTTTTCTACTTTGTCCTCCAGCTCGCTGATCCGATCCTCTCCTTCATCAAGTTTGCTTTTTATTCCTTCTACTGTGTTCTTCAATTCAGAAATTGTATTCTTCATTTCCTCTTGGCTCTTACTGATACTTTCTATTTCCTTTTTCATGTTGATATAGTTTCCAGTGAGTTCATTGTAGTTTCCTTGTAGTTTCTGGTAGTTCTCTTTGAGCTCAGAGAGCTCAGTGAGCTTCCTGATGACCATTGCTGTGAACTCAGTATCTGATAGTTGACTTGCCTCTTTTTCAGTTAGCATTCTTTCTGAGACTTCCTCCTTTCCTTTCATTTGGGAATTGTTTCTTTGTCTTCCCATTGTTTGTGAGGCTCTTCTTGTTGGCCTCTGCTTCTTAAATTGCTCTATTCTGACTCCCTGGGTTTATGATATGAACTTCTATGGTGGAATGCCAATGGGATTCGGTGGTGCTGTCTCCTTAATCTCCTGTGCTCACTGGTCTTGAGCTGACGTTTATGGGTTTAACACGGTCTAAGTGTAGTCTTTTCAGCACTCCAGGTTTTGTTATCTCACCTGTGGGAAAAAGAGAAAGGGGGGAAGAAAGAAAGAAAAAACAACAACAACAACAACAGCAAAGATGGGAAGGAGGGAAAAAGGGAATAGAAAAGGAGGAAAGGAAGGAAGGAGGGAAGAAGGAATAAAGAAAGATCGGAGGCAAGATAAGAAGGAATTTTAACAAAAATTAAAACATAGAAATAGATAAAAGAAGGCAGGAAGAAGACATAAAAATGGTAAAGGATGGGAGGAAGAAGGAATGAAGAAAAAAAAAGAGAGAGGAAGAAGGAATTCAGTGGGAAAGGAGGAAAGGAAAAAAAAAATCTTCTGCTGGCTTTAAACGGGTCAGGTTAGTTCTGCTGGTGTCCTGTGCAATGGGAGGGGGTGGTTGGAAGGATTGGTTTCACTTTTCTCCCTTCCTGGGCCACACTCTTCGCTGTTGTTCAGCCTGCAGTCTCCCCTAGCACTGCAGCTCTCCTCTGCTGGGTGTTCTGCCTTTGTCCTAGAGAGCTAGTAGGCCCTGCAGGGTGCGCAAATGTTATGTAGGCGTTGTAGGTGTGGTCCCTGGCAGGCAATCAGGCCGTTGATCCGCCAATCCAGCAGCTTTGTTCTTGGGACACGCAAGCGGTGGCTCCAGCCGCTTTGGCTTGGGACGCGAGCGCGCGCAGCATGGGCATCCAGCCGCTTTTGGGTTTGGGACGCTCTCAAGTGGCTTTGTGCTTGGAGCGCGCAGCCGGCTGATCCAGCCGCCCGGCTTGGGACGCGTGCGCTCGCGCAGGCGGCGGATTCAGCCGCCTTGGGTTTAGGAAGCTCGCAAGTGGCCTTGTGCTTGGAAAAGGCGCAGCCAGCCGGCCCTGCGCTTGGGAGGCGGATCCAGCCGCCCTGGGCTTGAGTCTCTCGGGTGGGCGGGGCCGCCCTGGGACTGAATCACGCAGCACTCGGTTCCCACGTTTTGGGCCTGTGGGTGGAGCAGCTAGCCTCTGCTCCAGATGCTCTCGGAGGTTTCAGGTGTGGGCGCCCCTCCGGGGTTTCATGTATGGGCCCCCGTTCGCTAATCTGCGCGTGCACAACTGGGCCTCAGGTGAGCGCCGGGGCTCTGGTGCTGCTTATCCCGCGCTCGCAGTCCAGGGGCGGAGGGGGGAGGGGCGCCAGGGGCCGCGGCTGCTGCAGAGAGTTCTCTAACTAGCCCCTGAGTGTCTCTATTTTCTTTTTCTTTTTGAGAAATTCCTCCTTTTCAAGCCCCCCTGGTCCAATCAAGCTCCTGGCTGCTCATAGCTCAGCCTGGCCCTCTCCCAACACTCCTGCAGCAGCCCCTGCGCCTGGGCTGGCGCTTCTGCCGCCCTTGTACCCTGCGGTCCCGGGTCCCGGGGACCTTATTGTCCTTGAGCACTCTTCTTACCATCAGATCTTTCAATGTCCTCTATCTTTGGTCTCTGATCCTCATATATGCTGGAATACTGTTGGCTGTTCGCTCTGCTCCTCAGATCAGCTAGGTATTTCCCTGGCGTTGAGGGGAAGTGGATTCCGCTCCCACCTATGTTGCCGCCATCTTTCCCAAAAATAAAATTCTTGCAATAAGAATTGCAAGATCTTACCAACCTCTGTGATTGTACCTCTTACTAATACCTACTTGCTACCTCTCTTCTAGTCACACTGATCTTTCTTACCTTGCTATCCCATGAAAACGTCAAGCATTCTTTCCCCCTAGGTCTTTGCATAATCTGTTCTCACTGCCTGAAAAACGTCTCTCGCATATTGTTTTAAAAACTATTTATTGACTGATGGGGCTACTTCTTTCCACATTACTTTGTTTCTTCAGAAAAATTTTTTAAATATCCTTGCCTATTTATATTCTCAAATATTTTTAGAATCACTATTAAAAATTTAAAGTATGAAATAGATTGGGATGGACTAAAACCTGATATATTAATTGGAAAAGACTGGTCCTCTACAAGAGCAGCATGTGTTTTTAACTAATTCATGTCTTTCCTAAAATTCATAAATAAATGTCACACATATTTCACATTAAAATTATTCACATTAAAACACACAAGAAATGTTTTGAGGATCTACCACAATATACAGTGGCTGTGTTTTGGCCCGATGGCATCTAGCTTTGACTTCGTCATCCCAATGGTGTGAAGATTAGAGAAAACCAAAACATAGAGACAGGTCAAATACTTTCATGTGCATGTTTTTCCATATTAAATGTAACCTCCAGACAATACTTAAAAGCTACAAGTGTTGCTCTCAGCTCTCCCTGCAAGTGAAAAACTTCAAACCGTTCCCCAAACCCCAGTTCCATGTTGGTTTTGTCTGCTGTTGAGAGTTAAACCTCTGCAGGAAATTTTCTAGCTATTTGCTGTCGAGATTGGAGCAGGTGCTCTGGTTGTAGTTACACAATAACTTTCAGGAGCTGAACTGATACTGATACATTATTACCAACTAAAGTCCATACTTTATTCAAATTTCCTTAATTCTTGCCTAATGTCCTTTTTCTGTTCCAGGATTTCCCCCAAAATACCACCTTACTACATTTCAGGCCATGTCTCCTTAGACTCTCTTAGCTGTGACAGATTTTCAGAATGTCCTCAATTTGTTGATGTTGACAGTTTGGAGGAGTGCTGGTCAGGAATTTTGTTGAATATCCCTCTATCAGGATTCGTCTGGTGTTTTTCTAAAGGTTAGACTTGGGGTTATGGGTTTAGGGGAAAAAGACCATAAAGGGAAAGTGCTATTTTTATCACATCATATCAAAGGGCATGGTTGAATAGTGTCCCTCCAAAATTTGTCTGCACAGAACCTCAGAATGTGACCTTATTTGGAACTAGGGTCTTTGTAGATGTGATGAAGTTAAGATGAGGTCATGCGGATTAGGTTGGCCCTGATCCGATGACTTGTGTCCTTAAAAAAAGAGAAAATAGAGAAGCAGACAAACAGGTGATGGTGGAGGCAGAGGCTGAAACTGTGCTGCCACAAATCAGGGAATGCCAAGAACCACAGGCAACCACCCGAAGCTAGGAGAGAAGACACGAGCAGATTCTCCCTGTGAGCCTCCAGAAGGGACTAACCTGGCCAACTCCTTGATTTCTGACTTGTGGCCTTCAGAACTGAAAGAATAAACTTTTGAGGGTTGTGTTTTTTAGCCATCAAGCTTGTGGTAATTTGTTAAACAGCATCAGGAAACTAACACAGGCACATACCATCAGCATGGCGTATCGCTGTGGATGCTAACCATGATCATGCATGTGAGGCAGTGCTTGCCAGGCTTCTCCTCTGCAAAACTACTGTTTCTTCCTCTTTCCGTCCTGCCTGCCTTGGAAGGAAGTTACTGTACACAGTCCCTGTAAGGCGTGGGGGATTATGTTCCACATCACAAGAAGTGTTCATTCATTGCTATTGCGAAAGAGATTTCTTCTTCCAATATTTTCATTTGTTATTAACAATATAAAGAGCTGATATCGTCTGTTGAAAAACCTGTATGTAGCAACATTATTAAACCCATTTATTACTGGAAAGAAACTCCAGACAAAGAAATCTGGAATTGCCTGGAATTATAACTACAAGTAATATTTTGCCTCTTTCTTAATATTTGTATATTGCATTTTTGTTTCATGTCTTACTACATTGTTCAAAACTCCAGAAGACTATTAAAGAGTAGCAGTGATTGAAGATGTAGGTAGATTCTAGGATTTTTGTCTGCTGGACCCTCATTGCTTTTGGGAAACTCCTCCCCGTCCACTCCCCATGTGTAGAGTTGGTGGCACTATTGCAGTCCCAGCACCCAGCCCTTTTGGGACAGAGCTGAGTTCATGGTCCAGGCCCAGCCAAACATAGGACCCTATTTCCCTGGCCAGGATGATTGTTCCAAAGATGGGCAAGAGACCTGCATACAGCCAAACAATTGTCTCCCTTCTGTTTTGTTTGTTTGTAGTTAGAAGTGAAGTGGTAGGAGTGTCATTTTCTGGCTTATAGGGTAGGAAGGATAGGAATGAAGGTTTCTGATACAAAAGAAGGGAAACAATTTGCTTTCCCCTCTCTGGTTCTTTTTGGCTGGTTGAATAATCAAATTGACAGGAGACAGATTAACAAGAGAGAATCCAATTTAGTTTTGTGCACATGGGAACCCCCTCCAAGAAACAGTCAGAGACCCCACATATGTGAGAGGCTCAGGACAGGAAGGGGAACTGAGGCGTACACACGGCATTCTGAGTTAAGGGCAGGTAAGGCACCTTGGGGCTTCAGAGGTGAGGAAGGTCGCTGCAGGGGTGGAAGAAGAGCAGGTGTTCAGTAATCAGTAGTTCACCTGCCACAGGTGAAAAAGTTATCTGATAATAACTCTTATTACCAGCAAGGCCCCTAATTTAAATTCTTCTAGATAGTTGGAGAGGGGAGGCAGAAGCTCCTCTAACCCTGCCAAGCCCCGAGCCCCAAGAGTCTTCACCACCTTTAGTGCAAAGTAATCTGCATATCACAGAAGCACATTTGGGGTGACTCATTCTGAGCCCCTACACTAGAGGGCACCCTCCCCAGAGCAGGAGAAGATTGCTGCCTACAGAGAAAGAATATCACCAAGGAGAGAATCAAAAGTAGTGGGAAGAGGGAGGGGCTGGGGAATGACTGGAGAGAAAGAGAGCACTGATGAGTCTGTTTTAGAATTCCTGAATCCGGACTTCCTGATTACGTGAGCCCCCAAATTCACGCTTTCCACTTTCTTTGCTTATGTTAGGTCATTTACAACAAAAGGATTTTTTTACTATCACAGAAATCGTCCTTGTCCTGGTAACTATCATTTGTTAGGCAATTATTGTGCACCAGGCTGAGGGCAGGTGGTCCACCTATGCCATCTGACTTAATCCTCATCACAGCCGGTGATGTAGATATTTTGAGAGTCCAGATGAAGAAACTGAGGCTCTAGGAGGCAGGCAAGTTGCCTCTGCTCGCCCAGGTAGTACGTGGCAGGTGTCCTTTTTTGAAGCCATGAAGCCACATTTGCTGATGCTCACGGTCTCTTGTTTCCCACACCAGGCTGACGAGAATCATCCAAGAAAACCAGCCCACGTAACAACAACGTAACACGATCGGTCCTACTGGAAATGTTTTATCCTCACAGATTCTAAATTCTGTATTGGAACAAGCAGGGAGAGAAAAGACTACGCGAATTCCAAACTCCACGTGCTAAAGGCCTGTGCTGAAGGCAGTCTGCAGAACCGCTACCACCAGAGCGGAGGTGTCCAAGACGCGGGCGTGCGCCCACCGCGGCCCTGGCTGGCCTGGCCGGGGGCTAACTGCTTCCACCCACGCTCCAGACCTTAAGACACCCCTGTGCCTCCCCTCTCCCGCCTCAGGCGCGGAGCCCAGGGCAGCCCCGGTGTCGGAGGCGTCGTCGGAGGCTCGGCGGGCTCAGCCCCTGCCACACTTTCAGTTTTGTTTCCAGAGCTTTTCCGAACCTGGCCTTTCAAGTCTAGGAGTTCTCGCACGCACGGGTGCCAGGGACGCGACCGGATCGCAGACCGGCTGGCGGCGCGCCCCTCCGGCCCGGGCTGCGCGCGGGCTGCGGCGGCAGAGGGCGGGCCGGGGCGGGGACTGAGAAGAGTGGGCCCTTCGCCCTGCCGGCAGCAGTCTCCGCACTCCCGGCTGCACCGCGCCAGACACATGGAGTCCCCGGAGAAGCCCGGGGCCGGACCCCGAGACCGGGAGGCCGCCCCCAGGCGCCGCGGGCCGCGCTGCCTGCCGCTGTCCAACTTCCAGGAGGAGCTGAGGGCGCTGCTGGTCCTGGCGGGCCCCGCGGTGAGTCCGGGCGGTCTGGGAGCCCATTGACCGTGTCGCCTCGTGACCGCGTCGCCCCTTGTGACTTGGGAGGGGTGAACTAGCGAGAGCTGGAGGCGGCGGGCGGCTGCCGGGCGCCAGGGGCAGGCAGGCGTCCTGGGCGGGCGTTCGTGGCTCGCTCGCTCAGCACGGCGCCCTGCGCACCCACCCGCGCGGCGGGCCAGCGCCTGGCTTTGGGAGACTGCTCACCTGAAGGCGCTCATCCTGCCTTCTCTGGGTGCGTATTCCCGCGAAGCAAGCAAGTTGCCCGAACCGCAATACACTCGGGAACTTTGACAACTGGCAGTCCTGGCGTCGAGGTGTCTAAAGTATCTAGCGGCAGGGAGGGGGAAGGTGAATTCTCTGTTTTGGATTAAGAGCTCCAAAATATTCCTTATCTAGAGTCAACCGCTACGCGAGGACACAGAGGGCACGCCGCCCCACACTGGCCTCCCCCCACTTGCTGCTCTCAGGAAAGTTTTGGGTTGAGGTTTTGTTTGCTTTTATAATTTGGTTAGGGCTCTTTCTGCAGGATGTAAAAGTAACATGGATTTCCCAAACCACAAGACCCACAGAAAAGTAATCCCAGCCCTGTTCTGCCACCTTGGGTGGTTTTTAAGTTAACAGGGTAGGAGAGCCATCACTGGACAAGGACCCCGTGTGATTTCACGGCGCAAATAAGCCTTTGGACCTGGATAGACATTCTGCATCGGCAAAGCCTCCGCCAGTGTGCCCTCTGGCGTGGTGAGGCCGTAGTCTGGGCGAACTTGTGATACTCACTGTGGTAGGCACAGTGGCAAAAATAATGCCGGGACAACGACAGGAAATGAAAATCCGCCCAGCAGGAAGAGAAGTTCGTGAAACTTTGCAGAAGCGAAAGAAAATGCATGATCTGGAATATCGGTCCCTGGGGCCCAGGGCCCGGCTTTGATCTCAGCAGGTGGGTGAGGAAACCGCAGGCTTGTCCCCTCTCCCCACTCTGCTCAGCGTCTGTAGCAGGAGAATGACTGTGCCTTGGCTCAACACCCCCTCACAGAGCGGTTGTGAGAAAGGTCTTCACAGGCTGTTACTGCTCTGATAGTACAAAAAATGAACAAACAAGGCAGCTTTCTGAGACCCGGCCCCTCCCAAGACAGGTGCTTGCCTCTGCTGACTCCAGCAGTGAGCTGGTCCCCTTGTCCCCTTGAAGGAGGGGACTTTCTTGGTCCCCAGGGATGAGCACTCCACTGACAAGCTGAGCCCCTTGCCCTTTCTGTTTTATATATATACATGTATGTGTATATAACTGCGTTAAGTGCAAACATAATATATATGCCTTGTAGGAAAAATAGGAAACCAAGATAAAGAACAGAAAAAAGCTCTGAAGTTTGACCACTGAGAGATAATTCAGAAATTTTCCTTCCAGTTTTTTGTGTGTGTTTCTATGTGACGGTTTACCCAGTGAGGTCCTAGCCTTCTGGCACCTGTTCAGTCTCTTATGAATTGCAGATGGAGCCCCTCCAACTCCCATCTCTGCTCCTACCTGCTGTGAGTTTTCTATCTCCCCAGGGGCAGGGCGAGGGGGAGGAGGAGATGTCTCCTTTTCCTCCCATGCTCAGAGTCCCATGCTCTGCTCTCCAAGGCTCCACCATACACTAGGTAGTAGAGGATGCCTGGTCTGGATTTCCTGTGTGATCTCTCTCCCACTCCCTGTCTGCCTTACAGCCCTCCCATGTTAACACTGACTCACTAGTGTCCAAGAGGATTTGGTGATAGCACTTACCACTCTGCCACTGAGCTTTAATGAGGCCTGGGGAGAGAGAATAATGCATGACAGAAAGGGAAGTGTGAGATGTACAGCTCACACCTGCAAAGACATTATGGAGACACTTTTCATTTATCTGAAGAAAGCCTTAGGAAAGTGTGTATTTGTAGGGAGGAAAGGTGGTAGTGGAAATGGCCTAGCCTTGGGCATTACAACCATGCTTTCTCTTTGTCATTAACACCTCACTGCCAGGCTGAATTGTCAGAAATCTAAGATCCCAAGGAGGGACTGCCATTCCCCACAGGCATGGGCTGTGCACAGCATGACAGAAGGTGTTAGAGAGGGGCCGTCACATTGAGGGCGCTTGTGTGTGAGGGCTCTCGTTTCCATCTGTGTGGAGAAAGGAGTGCCTGGGAGCCAGAAAACTTTTAGAGCCGCAGGGCAGAAAGACCATGAGCCTTTTCCGTCGGGGGAGGAGCACCTGGAGAGATTGGCTTGACTGCAGGCAGAGGACACGCTAAACAACCAGTTAGCGGGCTAAGGTTTGACCTTTATCTAGTAGGCAGCTTGCTGCGTCCGAGTCACTGCCCGTTCAGGCTGTTGAGACAGGAGTCCTTGAGACATCTAGGGGAGCAAACCAGTATGCAAGTGGAGATGGGATAGTTCTGGAGGGGCTGGCCTTGACTAGCGCATTTTGATTGGATGCGTATGGGGTAGGGGTGGGGATATGCAATACAGATCCCTCCTTGCCATAGACCTCAGAATCGATCTTTTCAGATTAGGCTTCAGCTGGGCGAATACATTCCGCAGGTGATTGATTGGTCTGTGCAGGAATCACAAGCTGTGACCAAGAGCTCACCCAAAAGGCTTGAAACCAGGAACTGAGATCAAGTACTGGTTAGCAAATAGGACCTCTGGGCCAGGGTCCTCCCGGGACTGAGGCTCAGGAAGAGCCCCTGTACTGGACCATCTGAGCGTGGTGTTTCGGGGCCTCTCGTCTAGTGACTTCACTGTAGTCATTTGCCACTTAACGGCAAGGATACGTTCTGAAAAATGCATCCTTAAGCAATGTCATCCTCATGCGAACTTCATAGAGCGCACTTACATAAACCTATATGGTATAGCCTACAACACACCTAGGTTATATGATGTAGCCTATTGCTCTGTAGGGAAGGAAAAATTTTCCTTGTGACCCTCTGGGTTCATGGCTGAGACAGCCATGTAATAAAAGACACATCAACAGGAGAAAAACAGACTAGTTTAATAATATGTCTCCCTCCTGTATACGGGAGAGACCCAGAAAAAGTGAGTAACTCGCCAAAATGGCTGAAGCCACCACCGTAACTACCATCTTCCGCTGAAGACGAAATAACATGTTGGGGGGAAGAGTCAGTTATGGAAGGTTACTAAGAAAAGCACGGTTAACAAGGGCCACGTAGTTGTGCAGATTTAAGTCTTTGACTTCTTCACAGATACGAGTTTCTAAAGATGAGGTCATTCCCTACCTGACCTGCCAGGGTGATGCCCCTGCCCGTGGAGATTTTCCTCACAAATGTAAATGCTTTTTCCTAAGGGTAACTGCTTGGTTTTCAAAGCACCTTTTTTGTCTGCTGTGTCTTAAAATTAACCAACCTAAAATAATCCTATGCCAAAGAGATATTTTAGTGTGACAAGTTGTCCCCTACACCTCCTACACTATGACTCTGTGCAGTGTGTTACTGTACTGAACACTGTGGGCACCAGAAAGTGTGTGTGGATTGCATTGCACTAGCGCGGAGAGCAAGAGCAGCACAGACTTTATGGACACCTTTGGCAATGCGGTACAGAGTCGCTCTCAGCCATGACTGTTACGTCGAGTACTGCGTCAAGACTAAGGTAATGGGGTGTGACAGAAACACCCAAAACCACAAGTCTGGACACAGATATGGGTGGGATCTCCACCCCTGGTGGGCTGTGAGAACCCAGAGCTCCAGCTTGGAGCCCTGCCACTCCCCGAGATGGGGCCACACCACAGCCTCTGGGCTTGAGACCACCCCTCCCTCCCTACCTGCAGACACAGTCAGTGACTGGAACTTCCCTCCAGAGGCTCTCTCTCTGCTCGCTTCCACTGTGTACTGTTTCCCTCTCTGTGTGTAACCTGAATGTGACTACTGACTGATGGAGGGGTCTCCCCTAACAAACCTAGCACTGGGGAGAGGTTACCAGTGATGCTGGCAGTAACATAGCACCAGTGGTTACCGGCAAAGCTGGACCTTGGTTTTTTAGTTCTGTGGAAGAAGAGGGGCCACATATTAACCTGACAAGCTCAGGGGAGGGCTGTGAGGCAGCCTTACAAACTCAGACCTAAAGTAACCACAAAGGTGGCTAAGAAAGGACCAGGAGGCACGAAGATCAATTAAGGGCTTTTCTTGAGGCAGGACACTGCGATCAGGCAGGCTGAGTCCAAGCAGACTGCAGCAGCAAGAGAAAGGGCAGAAGGGTTTTTAAGGGTGTGTAGCAGACCCCTGAGTAGGGTGGGTCACCCTGCTGATAGGCCCCAGGTGTCCTGGGTGTAGGTTTGCAAGACTGTCCTCTGATCAGGGATGGCTGATTCTGGCAACAGAAAGTCTGGGAGATTTACGGGAGATTTACAGACCTTGGCTCTGGGAGAGGCTCAAGAGAGAGGGGAGGAGCAGTGAGGATTCAGCTGGTTTCCGGCAGGATGCCAGTGGCTATACCTCAGTTGCTTCTGATAATAGGGAATCTCGTGGTCAGGTACTTAGCTGTGACGCATACCTTCTTTGTTCCAGCACAGGCAGTGACTTAGGTCCTCCATGTCCCAGTACATTCTAACAGGATGGTCTATAATGAAACTTATTAACTAACAGCAGTTCATGGTGGGTAGTCATGTCCTAGGCCAGTATTTTTCCCTAACAAAAGTCAATGTTTACCTTAACTGAGCCTGTCTGTTGTCTTTTTGCTTCTATGATAACAGAGCTTTGGAATGTCAAAGTAATTTCCCTTTTTCCAGACCCTTTGGGCACAACCTGAGACCAAAAATCCCCTCATTGTGATTGTTATCATGTTAATTGTTGACTGTTAACTATCCTGTACCTACCTATATAAAAGAAGTATGTGTCTATCATTTTACCTTCTATCCAATCCCAGAGGTTTCCCCATTTTGCTTTCTCCTGCCCCCTCTAATCTATCACCAGTGGTCTTCGCATAACCCCCTATGGCTCCTCCTTTGATTCTAATGTATAAAGTAAGGTGCTAAGCTGCCATTCTCCAGAGCATTTCTCAATCCGTTGAGGTGTTGCTTCCCAGCAGTTCTTATTGGGGAAGCAACACCTCATATAAACCCCCAAACATTCTCTACAGGTTTGAATGTTTCTTACGATGACATTAACGTGGCGTAGTCAGCAGGATTCCAAAGAAACCCACCCAAGAGCACCTTGCAGACCCGGACTGGTGCCAGAGACCAGCAGGGGCCCATTGTGCCTCCCCGGTTCCTCATTTTGCAAAGGGTGAACTTGGGTGAGTTTCAACCAGAATCCTGGACCCCCTGTTTCAAGGTCTGAGACCCTGACTTTATTTGAGCTGTTACCTTAAATCCTCAAGGTGGAACTAAAGGTTAAGGGTTGACAGAACCCAGGCTAAGGCAGGACTGGAGGGAAAAAAAAACAGTGGCTGGTTTTCAACTTTTGTTACAGAACAGATGGGGGGTAGTTCACGATATATTATTACAGAAAGGATCCCCCCTTTCTCTCTCTGGGGGTCCCCCCCACCTACTAGGTTTGAAATGCCTGCCGCCAGAGGAAAGACGTCTCTCAATGCCAGAGACTGGTGAAAAGGAAAGAAATTATTTATTTAAAAGTTACACAGACTCAGAGTAATGACTTAATGTCTTCATTAAAATACTAAAGTCCTCTAGAATACCCACAGATGCACAGTCCTTCCCTCACCCTCTGCCCAGTCTAGGGTATCTCAGGAAAAGAAGTAGAAGTCCGTGATTCAGGCTCCTGGCACCATCAGCTGTGTGGCTGCTGCAATCTCCAGTTAATCCAGAGCCATGTGGCACCTTCTCATGGCCCACCAGCAAGAGTCCTTTCTCCCTTTTTCTTCCCAGCTCTGCTCTCCTGCTGCCTAAGCCATGTGGCAAAAAGGAGCACCCCCAAACCACATGGTCCTCTCTATTCACTTTGGCTTTTCAATTGGTATTGCTCTCTGAGAATGTAAAGTGCAGACTTTACAGACCTCAAAATAAAACTAAAATTAACATGGGAAATTGTGCCTCGAAGGCCAGAAAGTCCCAGACCCCAAACCTCATTAATCCTCCTGGTAGGAAGACTTGACTTCAAAGTGCATTACAGAAGTGGGAGAATTTCACTAGAAATGATATCAACTTAAAATGTCCAAAATGCAGTTTTCTTTTGGTGCCTAATTTTTTTGCATGCAAAATTAGAAAATGCTGGCTCTAAAACTAAACTGAATGAATGGGAAGCATATATTGATTTGGAAATTAAAAGTTTCTAGGAGGAGCAAGATAATTTTTTTTTAACGTTAATAAATTTTAGGGACTGTCTCCGAACTACAGAAGGCTTCTGAAGCTAATAAGTGCCAGTGACCTCCTCCTCCTCCTCCCCCTCTACAACTCTGAAACCAAAGTCTGTCTTTGAAATGCAAATACAAGGTCTCCAGGAACTCTTACCTGCACCGTTTCTTATACTGCAAAGTTTTGGAAGGTAAAAATTGAAAGGTTTTCTTAGGCTCTGCCGAGGAAGAAATGCCAATCAGCCACAAAATTAGGCAGTACAGAGCTTTATTGAGGTTTGTGCACCCGAGCAAGGTTCCCTGGCCCCGCCCAAGCAGGGAATATGGTGGGGTTTTATGCACCAAATTCTGGTTGGCTCTCTTCGTGGGGGCTAGGGATTGGTCTCCTTGAACAAAGCGACAATCTATCATTGGTGGTTCCCTGGTTTGACGTCAGCTGTCTCTTCTGGGTTGTAGTGCGGCTGCCATTTTGTCCTATCCCACCCATCCTGCCACAAATCTTATCAAAAGTGTTGGAAAGAAACCCCTTAATCATATCTGATCAAATCAATTTAATTTATTTCAGCTATTCCTTTCTAAATTAGTAAATTTTGATTAAGGTTATTCGATATCTAGATATTTTGAAATGCTAAAATGTTGATTGCTAGACAAGTCTTGGGTTCATCTGCCTTTGGTTTTGGTTGCAGAGAGGCTGTGGACTGGGTTTGAAGCTGTTAATGAGTGTCTTTTTCACAAACGTCTCTGGTGTGTTTCTTGAAAGTGAGTGTATTTGCCAATAGAGGAATCTATGGTTCTACAGGTTATGAAATGTGTTCATAAAGTCAATCTAGAGAGTACTGGCTACTTATTTTTGGTTATTATAGGAAATTGAGGTTACTGAAAATTAAAAATCCAAATTAAGTCAGAAAGAAATTGCATGGTTTTCATAATAGAAGGCATGAGATAAAAATACATCTGAGGGAAAAGGAAGAAAGTGAGTTATAAAGATGGTTATTTCTGAACAGATAAGGTTTGTGAAACTGTAAGACTTTGGTTTTTAAAAAGGTTGTGAAGGTTGTAGAAATTTGTGAAAGTTTTAAGTTTATAACCTTAAATGGCTAAAGTTGCCCTTGTCCTCTCTAGAAAAATTAGTAATTCAGATTATGTGTATGGTCTTGATGTGTATGGTTTTAATGTAATATGTGTTCATCTGTATAATACGTGTAGTGCGTTTTTTCCTGCCTCCAGACAGCATTACCAGGGCATAATATTTTATTGGCTTGTTATGGGACAAATGACTCAGACGAAGTCCTGGGGTAGTGAAGTGGAGTTTATTTACACATGCGGACCCAGAGGAGGCAGTCTCCAAATTCTGGGCCCTGGGGCAAGACAAAAGCTTGTTTATATAGGCAGGGGGCTGACCATTACTATTGGTGCGAGAATGTGGGGTGGAGCATGGCGCAAAGGGGGAAGCAGGGGCTTACAGAAGCAGAAGGCGGAAGTTAGCGTGGTGGCTTATGGCTGGGTAGGATTGGAGTTTAGCTGTCCTGTCACAGGCTTAAAGAAATTAAAATACTTATATAAATTAGGCAGGGTCCTGTGGTCTGGACAAAGTACTTCATATTAAACCTGGTTTAAGTTTGATTGATGTCTTAAAAATTTTTGTTGTTGTTGTTCAACTACAGTTGTCCCCATTTTTCTCCCATTGCTCTCCCCTGCCCTACCCCCCACCCCCAGATTGATGTCTTTTAAAGTTATTGCCATGAAATATGTGTTTATTTTACCTAGATTTACAAAAAGTCTTGTGTTATGGTCTTTTAGGTCAGTGTGTATGACAAACCTTCCCAAAGTTTACATTTTAAGAGACTTTTTAACTGAACACTGACTTGGAGTTGTTCCAATGGGTCCCGGAATACCGCAAGGATTTATTCTCTCTCTTTATAGAGGGAAATTTTAAAACTAATTAGGCCTATTTGAGATGCGTGATATTACATGGGAAGCTTTTCCCAAATAAGAATAAGAATAACTATGCTCTCTTTGTATACCTCTTTGCTTTCACCTGGGAAGATTACACGTTTACTTGGACAGCAATGCCCCAGGGATACAAGGAAGCATCTAACCTATTGCTTTAGATACTAGAAGCTGATTTAGATGACGTTAAATTTCCTAGAGATTCCACTTTAATCCAATATGTGGATAATTTAGTTTATACTCTAGGCATTTACTAGGTTCCCAAAAGAATGCAATAATAGAATATCAAAGGACAAGCTTGATTCTGTTTACCCCAGGTAAAATACTTTGGTTATCTGATATATAAGGATAGGCCACTAATCAACCCTGAAACACTCAAAGGAGTCCTGTCTTTCCCTCTTCTAAAAATAAGAAAGCAGCTTAGAGTATTCCTGGGTTTGGCTGGATATTGTCACAGTTGGATTCCAAATGTTTATTAATGGCCCAGCCTCTATCTCTTATTAAAATCAAATTGACCCGACCACCTTCTTGTTCCTAGGAATGGTTTATAAGAAACTCCTTGATAATGCTGATTTAATTTGGTATACAGATGGATCTTTGAAAAATAAACAAGAATATTACTGAGCTGAATATGCAGTAACATCCATGGTGGACACAAGAAAGTTCTTTACTTGAATAAGATCTGCCCAACAAGCTTAGTTATTTTTTCTACCTCGCACTTGTCAATCGGCCTAAATGTCTACTAGCCAATGTTTACACTGATAATAGCTGTGCCTTTGGGGCGCCCCATAACTTTAGAATATTGTCAGAGCAGCGAGGCTTCTTAATTTTCTCAGGGTAGCCCTTAAAAAAAATGGAAAGTAGATTGCAAAATTGCTAGTTGCAATACAAAAATTGAAACAATTGGCAATTATCAAAATTCCAGGGCTTTCTAAGCTGCCACCATGGGAGCAAAAGGAAAGTATTTAGCTAATGCTGCAGCTAGACAGACAGCATTAAACAGCCAAGTTGTCCAGACCTGAGAACGCCCCTTGATTCCTAGTAAATCAATAAAAACTCTTTTATAGGTCCAGAGGACAGCTGCAGAGGAAAAGAGGATATAGCAACAACAGGGGCAAACTTAATCCCGTACAAACAGATATGGCTTGGAACCAATCAGAAACCAACCCTACCTGTAGGAACTTAATTACCTATACTGTACTTTAGCTTGTACATGAGCTAAAATGAGAGTCCTAAAAGATGACTTCATGGAGCAAACAATGTTACTGGGAACCGCCTCCTACTGCACATCATAAAGTATAGAGCAAATATTCTCTCTGTCCAAAATACAGCCCAGGGAAATCATTCTATGGGGCCCAAGGACATTTCTCACTTCCTTTAGATCCAGGTATGGTCACTGGATTTTATCCAAATGTCACCATCTCAAAAATACAAAAATGTTTAGTCATGATTTTGTATGGGTTGAGGCATTCCCTTGTAGGAGGGCGATAGCTTTAATAGGAGGTAAATTATTTTAAAAAGAAAAATTAAATTAATTCCCAAATTTGGGAATTCCCTTGGAGTTGGTGACTGAGGGACCCTTTACTAGATGAACGATGCAATCCATTTGCACTATTTGGCCTATTCTACAGTATTTTCATTGTGCCTATCACCCCTAGTTCTCTGGATTGGCAGAACATACAAGTGATACAATTAAAACTCAACTAGGCAGATTTTCAGAAGCTTTTAATCTCCTTTGACCAAGAGATCTCCTTATAGTGCTCCTCAACCTGAAATCTATGGCAAACATAGCCTTTCTCCTTATGAAACAGTCACTAACCACCCTATAAATCTATATGAAGGGACATGATTCAACTTTAATAAAAGGTGATATTCTTCATTATTATTAAGGGCTCATTAATCAGCTTATAGGTATGAATAAATCAGTAACATTTCACATTGCGCTCTTGAGAGATACAGACTTCAAAGACCATGATATACAACCAGGAGATTTTTGTTCATGTGAAAAGCCATTAAAGACTCTCCAACATTGTTGGAAGGGACCTTAAGGGGCCTAATGACAAATGGATACCTGTCCCTGTCTCTGACGCTCGCCTCCATCTACAGCAGAGATCAAGGACTTTTCAAGGACGAGAAGCTGCTGACAACGAAGGCAGACAGCTGTCCCTGACATCAACAAGGCCTGCATGCTCACAAGTTGATGCTTCTATTGATTGAATGTACATAAAGTGGTTTTTATATTATTATTATCCTCCTTAGAGCTTCCTAATGGAAACTAGCTGTCTTCCCAGACCCCCTCCCTTATTAGACATGAAAAATTCAATGTGGGTACCCGCTAATCTTTCCCACCTACTGGACAATGATATTCTGTTTACCAGTCATGATAGTGAAGTTAATGCTTCGCTGACCACACATTTGTCTTCTCCTACCATCAGTATAAGCTTTGGTACATTTTTTTCTGGATATATCTATTATAAACGACCCATTTTGGACAAATACCTCCAAGAATACCTCCCTGATAATTCCACTGGTAGAACAAATGTGGATCCACCTAGCTGAGTATTATGTAGCCATAGCAATGGGTGATGAAAAGCTAAGAAAAATACCTGGATGTGTTGGGAAGGGTTTGTAGTGACCTGCCCTGTGTTTCACTTCAGACTCACCAGCCATGCTGCTGTGTCTGGATGTCCATGAAATAAGAAAAAAACATCAATGGGCCCTCATTTCAGAAATTATTGGGATTACTTGGTAGGTTGATTTGTCTGTAAATTGCCCACCTTCCTTGCGTCCTGGAAGCTTGTGGGAAGCCCTATGGAATACTCAAACTCTAGCTCATTTGGGGGTTCCTATAGCATGGGAAACTCAACATTTCTGGGTCCATTCATTATACCCCAATTGTGCCCCAACAATAGCTACCCAATGGTAACAACATTCCTAGTGGATCTGACAACATTGGCCCTCTAAAAGAGATAAAAGGGGAATACTTGGAGGATTAGGGGCTGTCCTTAGGATTCTGGGACAAGCTGAACTTCCAGTTAATGAGCACCTCTATCTAAAACAGGTCATATAGAAGGAATGCTGTTTCAAGAAGGAAAGGGGTGGGAGTCAGCATGGAAAGCCAATAAGGCCTTAGCTCAATGGATAGAACAGACTCAACAGACTATAAAAACTCATACACAAACCCAACAATGGGAATGTGCCTGAACCCTACTCAACAGGGCCCAATGTCTATGCCAGTGGTCCCCATGCTTTGTGGTACCAGGGATCGGCTTCGTGGAAGACGATTTTTCTTTGCGCAGGAGGCATATCTCAGGTACTAATGTGAGTGAAGCTTCGCTCTCTGCTGCTCGTGCAGTCTGGTTCATAGCAGTCCACAAGCCGATACTGGTCCCTGGCCCAGGGGTTTGGGACCCCTGGCCTATGCCAATGCAAACAGAATCTGAAGTAGGTCTGAAAACAGTAGCCATCTATAATGGGTGCAGAAGCCCAGGCCAGACATTTATGGGACTCATGGATCCCCTGGAGTTTGGAAAATTTTGAATGGGGACTGTAATCTACAACATTGTGTCTTAAAAGCCCAGGTACTTGGTTAGATCCTAAGCTTAAATTCTTAGTAGACCATCCTCAGCAACACTGGAATACTCCCAAGGGGAAGGAGGTGGGCCATATTTAAAAATAATAAACAGTGGAAACCCATCTCAGTATTTGTGAAATTCATAAAGGTGAATGGTTATGCCTCTAATCTATATGGACTACCGAATTCACCCAATCCTGGCCTATTGTATC
Organism: Desmodus rotundus; assembly: GCF_022682495.2. Classification (NCBI taxonomy): domain Eukaryota; kingdom Metazoa; phylum Chordata; class Mammalia; order Chiroptera; family Phyllostomidae; genus Desmodus; species Desmodus rotundus. Next base: position 63,092,310 of record NC_071395.1, read on the forward strand.
TACCCCAACAAATAGCAATATCTGGTATATGGGAAAGGGGCATTTTTGCTGGGAAGGGTGAGAGAATTCTTCTGTTATACCAAGTGATTTTTATCATAATAATACCAAGTTTATGTTAAATACTACTGGAATATGGTGTAATACTGAAATCATAGGCAAAATAATTCTATCTCAGGTTAAAAAAAGATTATGATAATATTGATACTGAAAATCCAATATTTTGGGAAATTGAACTTAATCCTCCCCATGAAGTCATTTCTATGTAAACCAAGTGTCCAGCAAAAACAACAGAGCTTCTGAATAATGAAATAGTAGGAAGTCTTAATTCATCTGGCCAAACATATCGTAAGGAACAAAGGACAGTGGACGGAGGAGGAAAACATACTATTAGCTTCACAAAGACGCTGTGATGACACATGTGAGGGTTTCGGTCGGCTGGGATGCCTGTTCCCCTCAGACGCTTCCTCGTCTAGTATTAGACATTTTCTGTCCTAATTGGTTTAATACTGTTGCTCTTGTTCCTAGTATGTAAATGTTATACTAGATGCAGACAAACAAAACTTAAGACAAGCAGCAATCTCGGATCATGGTAGCTCAAAAATTACGATGATCCAGAATACTTTTGAACAAGGGCAGAGAGGATCTGAGTGCCTTCCAGTCACCTGCCTTTTTGAATAGTAGCAATTTGACCTTGAGTGCCATCTGAGGTTACGGTCTTGCCCTGTCCCCAGCATTTGCCCTGTTCAGCAAGACTGATGTTGACTCTGAGCCTTCCTAGCAGTGTGGGACTATAACAGGGTGCAGCCAGGGCCCCCCCCAAAGAGGGATTTGTAATGGGGTCCAGAATTCAGGGTGTCCAGGAAATATTAAAAATATGGGATGTCCTCACCCCTACAAGTCTGAACTGGGGGATGGGACACATGGAGCAGGGCCATCTAGAGCTGTTCTGCATAGCAACAGTTTTGTAGATAACCTCAGGCATGGTCATTTAACATATCTATAGCTTTGACTGGTTTCATGGATATGTTAAATAGCCATGGCCATGCTTTGAGCCAGGGGGATGGGAGTGACTTCCACACAGGATGTAACTGGGGGGCAGCTCCCCCTGGTTATTGCGCCTGAGTGAGAGCTTGGAGTAAGAGGGGACCGCACAGCTTTGGCGAGAGGAGAACCACGTGGCTTTGGGGCTCCCTTTGCCAAGCAGCTTAGGAAGATGGAAAGCGAGATGTAGCAGCGATGCAGAGCTCTGTCTTAGCAGTTTGGGAGAATGCAGGAGAGACACTGCTGGAAGGAAAGGGGTGAAAGGACTCTTGCTGGTGGGCCATGAGAAGGTGCCACATGGGTTTGGATTAAGAACTGGAGATCGTGGCGGTGACACAGCTGATGGTGCTGAGAACCAAGGGAAGCCGGCCAGCCAAGCATGGTTACTGGGAAGAACTGGGGACTACCTGAGCCACAGGCTTCTATTTCTGTTCCTGAGATATGGTGCCCCGGGCTGAGCAAAGGGGGGAAGGAAGGACTGTGTGTGTTTTTGGGTGTTTTAAGGGACTTTGAGATCTCAGTGAAGACATTAAGTCGTTACTCTAAGTCTGTATAACTTTTTGAATAAATAATTCCTTTCCTTTTCACCAATCTCTGACATTGAGAGCTATAATTCCCTGGCTGTGGGCAAGGCGAACCCAGCACAGGGGAACCTGGGGGAAGGGGGGTCCATTCAGTAATAGTATTTTGTCCGCCCTCCCCACGGGCCCGTTCTGTAACAGTGTTTGGCGACTCTGGTGGGACGATAATTGCCTGGCAGACCAATCCCCTCAGGAGTGGGAGAGTGAGACTGCGGAATTCTCCCAGTCTCAGAATTTCCCTGCACTCCTCCTGAGGGCGTTGGCCGCCCAGTCACGCCCAGAAAGGTGGAAAGGAAATGGGTCTCAGAACAGAGCAGAGAAGGGAAATGGTTTGGTTGAAAACTTGTTTCTGAACACAGCTTTGGAATAATGGGGTTGTGGATAATGGTTTGGTTAGTGTGCTGCTTCCAGGTTGCCCCTGGCTGCTCACTTAGAGTTTTGCTGGGCCCAGGTGGTGCTAAGGGAACCTGTGCTCAGGTTTGGGGAGGAAGCAAACCCCTAGACTCTGAAAGTGAGCCTGCATGAATGTTGGGGATTGGACAGCAAGCCACGTGGGTGCGTCACCATTTCGGGTAAAATGGAGGATGAGCCACGTGAGTGCCCCACGGCGGAGGACGGGTCCTGCATGCGCGTCGCCACCTTGGATGGCCTAGCGTGCTCGGGCGCTGCCAGCTTGGATGGTGGGTCACCTGAGAGTTCCGCCATCTTGGAACTGGGCGAGGTGCTGGGCTAAGGGTTGTCTTCAGATTATGTGCTGTGTGTTGCTGCTGTGGGGGCACTGCACCAGTCAGGTTCTCTGTGCAACTGGTTCTGATAGGGATAGCTCTGGTTCTGAAGGTCATGAACTGGGGTCCAAGGGTGACCATCTGATTTATAGGGTGTTTTCAAGGTCTAAGCTTCAGAAAGCTGCAGGATGTCCCTGAGAATCTAGGGACTTTTAGTGGAAGGTGCCTGCAGTGCTAGGGACTTTTAGCTGCCACATATTGAGTTTAAGTACTGAGTTTAAGTACAGTCCTTCCCAGTGTGGGAAAGGAAGAGGGATTAAAATTGAATTATGGTTAAATCTGGATTGGTAAAACTATGTAGGAAAGGTGAAAGTTTTAAACCTGGAGGAAAGGAAACCTCAACTACTCATTTTCTGGTTTTATGGGAATGTGGTTTCAGTTGGTTCTGTTTCTGATCAGAAGTCTTATGTACCTGAAGACCTAGTTAAGGTCACCTGTAAGACGTAGGAAAGGTCGCCTGTAACCGGTTGGGAGAATTCCTTTGCCACTTGGGACCCAGGAAGGGTCATTTGGTCCTGATGAGTGTTTCAGCCTGAGGCAAAGGAGCATGTCTCTGCCAAGACACAGGGCCTGAAAGAGCAGGTCTCGGCGGAGGCACCAGTGGACACAATGGTGCAAGAGAATGCCTCTACCTGTGTACTGTTCTTCAGGACCTCTGTGATTTGGATTTTCTCTGTCTCTGCTCTGAAAAAGAAATTGAGGTTTCCAGGGATGGTTAAAACTTCACACTCTGTAGGAAAATGAACAATGGAAAGTGTAAGACGTGTAAATGAAGAAGGTGTATAAAAGCATATAGAAAGTTTGTGAATGCTGCAGAAGGTCTATGGGAAGCTATAAAGATAAATGGAAATGTGAAAGTTTTGAACTTGAAGGAAAGGAAACTTCAGCTAAATCAAGGTTTTCTGGAGAGAATATGAGGCATGGAAATGAAGAGGGTTTGCAAAGATTGTAGAAGTTTGTGAAAGTTTTGGAAAGAAATTATGTGGTGTTAGTAATGGAAGGTATAAGGCATGGAGATGCAATCTTGGTGGATATCAGAAGGAAAAGGATTTTCTTTCATGCTTTGTATTTTCGCCCTACCTAACCCCTCCAGAACTTGGCATTCTGAAGGAGTGAGTGATGACGTAAGGTTTCTTTGCATAAATCCATTAAGACCAGTCATTGATGGTGGTTTTGTTAACCAAGATTTTGACTGGAATGTCATGCCTGAAGGAGGCATGTCTAGGTTCTGGTTGTCACCAGAAGGCCCTGAGGAACTGGGATTGACTTGCAAAGCAAGAAAAAGCCTGGTACCTTGCTTGGTTGTGCAGTTCATGGCAGTCTTTCCAGAGAAGGAACGAAGGTTGCTTTCCTGAAAGATGGCTAAAAACAAACCTGTAGGCACAGTGGAAGCCTCATGGATTTGAGTGAAACAACTGGTACAGGTGAAGCCAGATGGCAGATGTGTGGCTCTGCTTCTGTGCCCCGAGGGGCAGATTGAAAAGTCAATCTAAAGGTTCCCTGTGTGAGTTCCAGCAAAGTGGACCTAAAGATCCCAGGTGAAAGAAAATCACAATGCTCAGTATTGGACATTGGAAGGGCACAGCTAACTGTCTTGAAAGTTTGTTTTCATTTGAAAGTGGATACTGGGTTTGTAATATCACCAAAGATGTCCAATTTGCAGGCACGAAGGACCTGTCAAATTGCCACTGTTAGATGTCATTGCAGCAAGGGCCTTGCAATGGGATGTCTTCCAACACACAGTCTCCCAGGCACAGAGACTGGCTTGGGGACTGTTGTGTGAGGTAACATATGTGTTCTTCCTTCTGTTTTCATAGGGCGTGTTCCTATGACCTCCTTACCCCAGTGATTGGTTGCAATGTAGACCTAACCTAAGGAGCCTATCCTCATCATCGCCCCCTGACACTCAACGGTTTGGCTGAACTGAGTGATTGGGTTGGCGAAAGGTTGGGTCGGTCTGTGGGCTTCACTTTAGAACTGATCTGAACTTTTCTGTCCTAATGTCTTGGACAGAAAGGGCCCAGAATATCTGAAAGGGGGGAAATCCTAAAATATTCCCCTCCGCCCAAGCTAAGTACAGTGGGCCACAAGGGCTTTGGATAGGTGTAGCATGCCTTGTCTACCTTCCTCCAGATGAGCCATTCTTTACCTAAGTCCCCGCCTTCGTCATCTAGTGGTTATGATTTAATTGTGCCTTCCAACTCTCTTGACAAATCTGTCACCTCCAGAATATGACAAGGATGCCAACTGTCCAGTAATGCCAGCCTTTGGACATTGAGCCTACAACTTCCCGGTGACAGCTCAATGACCTGGATTCTGTAAGACCCTTCCACTTATGGGAAGGATGCCCTCTATGCTGCCCCCCCCCCTTTCAGGGAACCCCTGACCCAAGGGTGTATAAGACAACATCCATGTCCAGCCAGAAGTAGCTATAAGAAGATGAGACCTTTGCCCATTGTCCTTTATATGATTATGAAGGGGTTATATATCTGAAAGGGGGGATTTGTAGTATGGTGCAGCCAGGGGGGACCCAAATAGGGATTTGTAATGGGGTTCAGAACTCAGCGTGTCCTGGAAATATTTTTTTTTAAAAAAATATATAGGTTGTCCTCACCCCCAGAAGTCTGAACTGGGGGATGGGACACATGGAGCAGGGCCATTGAGAGTTGTTCTGCATAGCAACAGTTTTGCAACTAACCTCAGGCATGGTCACTTAACATATCTATAACTTTTAACTGGTTTCATAGATATGTTAAATAGCTGTGGCCATGCTTTGAGCCAGGGAGATGGGAGTGACTGTGACCCCTGACATAACTGGGAGGCAACTGCCCCCAGTTACAGCACCTGCGTGAGAGCTTGGAGATGATTGGCTCCACATCATAGGGCCATGCCTGCCCGGACTTACTATGGCAGCCCAGAAAAGCTGGAAAAATATGGGAATGCTGGCAGGTGTAGCCAATTGTGGGAGGAGTTGGAAATAGGGCTGCAGAGGAAGATTGGCACTGGGATTTAAACCAAGGCATGGCAGCCATGCTAGGTGGGGACCATGTGGCTTTGGGGTGCTCCCTTTTGCCATATGGCTTAGGAAGCAGGAGAGACCTTGCTGGGAAGAAAAGGGCTGAAAGAACTCTTGCTGGTGGGCCATTAGAAAGTGTCACATGGTTTTGGGTTAACTGGAGATTTCGGTGGTCACACAGCTGATGGTGCTGGGAGCTGAGGGAGGCCGGCTAGCCAAGCATGGATTACTGGGAAGAACCAGGGGCTACCTGAGCCATGGACTTCTATTTCTGTTCCTGAGATGCGATACCCCTGGACTGGGCAGAGGGGGGAAGGAAGGACTGTGTGCATTTGTGAGTATTCTAGGAGACTTTGGGATTTTAATGAAGACACCATTAAGTCATTACTCTCAAGTCTGTATAACTTTTGAATAAATAATTCCTTTCCTTTTCACCAATCTCTGACATTGAGAGCTATAATTCCCTGGCGGTGGGCAAGGTGAACCCAGCACAGGGGGACCCGGGAGAAGGGAGGGTCCATTAGGTAATAGTATTTCGTCCCTGCCCCGCCCCGCCCTCCCTCCGGTCTGTTCTGTAACAGGACCTGGTATCCAACCAGACGGTTGGTCAGCAGTGCATTGTTTGGATTGATTTATGACCAAGAGGGGGACATGTGGAAGAAAAGGGGCCATATATTAACATGACAAGCTCAGGGGAGGCCTGCAAGACAGTCTTACAAACTCAGACCTAAAGTAACCAAAGAGGATGGTCTAAAATGAAATCTTATTAACTAAAAGCAGTTCATGTTGGGTGCTCATGTCCTGGGCCAGTATTTTTCCCTAACAAAGGTCAATGTTTACCTTAACTGAGCCTGCCTGTTTGTCTTTTTGCAACAGTGGTAACGGACTCCTGGAATGTCAAGGTAACTTCCGTTTCCCCCCCAAAACCCTTTGGGCACAAGGTGACACCACAAACCTCCTCATTGTTACTGTTATCATGTTAATTGTTGACTGTTACTATCCTGTACCCATCTCTATAAAAGAAGTGTGTCTATCATTTTACCTTTGATCCAATCCCAGAGGTCCATCCCCCACTGCTTTCTCCTGCCTCCCCTAATCTATCCCCGATGGACTTCATGTAACCCCCTTGTGGCTCCTCCTCTGATTCTAATGCACAAACTAAGGCGTTAAGCTGCCATTCTCTGGAGCAGTCCTCACACTGTTGAGGTGTTGCTTCCTGGCAATTGTCAGTTTGGCTCAAATAAACTCACCAAAAATTCTCTACGTGTTTGAATGTTTCTTACATCAATAGTTCCAGCAAAGAAAGAATGCAGAGCCAGACTCAGACTACAAGAGAAAGTTTATTTAGAAAGTTACAGAGGCAAAAAAAGGTCCTTTGGAAGAAATGGGCTCAGGAAACATGTTAAAGAGGCAAAAGAAGGGCCTTTGGAGCTTAGGAGGGAGAGAGATAAGGTAATGCTCCGGGGGTGGGGAGAGGGAAAGGGAGAGAGCTCTGGGTCCTTTGTCTTGGGGGTTTTGAAACCTGGGACTTCGGGGGAGGATAGCAATAGAACATTCATCTGCTTCATGCTGCTGTGCCCCATGAGATTTATTCCCCTGACTCCGTCCATCCTTCGGTGTGGCTGGCACCAATGGCACTAACCGGATTTCTGCGATCCATCTCCCTGAGTAGGTGATTTGAACTATTTACCCTCTGGTTGGGGAGGAGAAGTGTAAACCGTTTGCCCTTAAGTGTCCTTGGTTAGGGAAGATAGGATTTTGAGATTTGTTAGATGGCCGTTTAACTGTCCCTCTCAGTTTCCCTGGTCCACTTGTCCTGGCTGACTGGTCTGTCCCAGGAAGACACAAATATGTGTGAGTGGCTCCTTGCAGGGAACGGACGCTCCCTTGCTCGTGACAGCTTAAAGGTCACTGGGTGGTAGGAATTTTAACCTTATGGGACCACCATCATATGTATTAGGTTCACCATTGACCTTGTCAACTGAAAAATAATATCAATTAGATGTTTCATCACCAAAAAAGATTTATTTGGGGAAAAAGAGAAAGGTCGTGATAGTCCCGGGATTAGGCCAGAAGCTTGAACGAAGTAATCAGAGGTGAAGCCCCAAACCACCCCAATGGTGGAGGCATCTGACACTCACCCTTCCGCCCCCTGTCCAGGAGCTGTGGTGGTTGGCAGGGGCCCCCTCTAGAGGAGCCTGGGGTCACTGTGGGGGAGGCCCAGGGCCTCTGTTCCCCTCCTTTAGGCTCCAGGTCTGTTCTCTAAGTTTGCTTCACAGCCACACTCCTGGCCTTAGCCTGAGTCCCTTCCTGAGCCAGGCCTGGGGATTTGCTTCAGGAGTTGTTTGCCCACCCTGCCTGCCCTCTTCGAGAGGCTGGTGCTGAGGGAGCCCTTGCCACCTGCCTCTTCTGCCATGAGCCCGACAGCCCTGAACAGGCTCGATCCCTAGGCTCGTCTGCCCAAGCTCTCTCCCCAGGCCTTCCTCCGAGTTGCTGCTGATTTTGTTGTATTTCTGACCTCCACAAAAGCAAGAGCACTGTCTTGTCTACCCCACACCACATACCCCTCAGTTTGAAGAGGCCTTGAAATTGTAATGCGGAGGCTGGATTAAATTTCCCTCCCCACCTCTCTACACAAACACACACTTTAGTACTACCTGTGAAAACTTGAAATATGTATACCCTTTGGCAACAATTACACTTACAGGAATTCCTCTTAAAGGGTATCTTCCCCTAAGTGTACAAAGAAATGTGTGCAAGTGAGAAGATCATTACTGTGGACACTCTGTGGGTTGAATTAAGAAGTGACGCATTCATGCAACGGAGAAGGAAAGAGGTGGCAGCCAGAGCATGCAGACATTACAAGCCATGTGCACACACTGCGTGGTGTGCCTCGATGGAGAAGTACACGTACAGTACTATTAGGAGGGAAAGGAAGTTAAGGGGAGGGACAGCTACCCCCATAGAGCTTTACCGTGAGCATAGTTTTTCCTGCAGGATTCTTGTGATGACATGGCATTCGGCACTCCTCCCAGAACCCCTAGCTCCTCCCACAGGCCCATGTTTATTTAATCTCTCTGTCATAATCTTTATCATCCAAATGTCATCACTAACCCCGAGAAAATGCCCATTCGCCTCCCGAGTGAGTATGTTCTGTGCAGTACGGTGTGTAAGATCAAAACCTGGGGAGCTGCCCAGAGGCCTGACTGAAGAGGATGCGGAGCATGTTTTCATGTGAAGCCATGAAAAAGCTGACATGTGGCCTGTGGGGACTCAGGGCACTGCAGTGGAAATGAGTAGGGGAAAGCAGATTCCGTAACACAACTGACTGCAATGATGTATGCACATAAAGGCTTAAGAGACAAGCACCTGAAAAACTGGAGAGTGATGCTGACTTTACAGAAAGAAAGGACGCTGTGACCCTTGAAGCTGTATAAACTCACAAAGAGACAACAGGCTCCACGGAATGGAAGTACAGGGTTATCTGTTAGGGCGGTGACGCACCTCCTGGTGCGGGCCGTAGGGTCCCTCAGCTCTCGCTTTGGCTTTGCAGATTTGAGCTCTTCATGCCAACTGTTTCTATTTACATGCCTGCCCCTCAGCTTTTTGGTGTCCTTTGTCTTCTGCCTCATTTCGGCTATTTCGGTAATGCATTCTAAAGACATCCCTTGTGCTGCGTAGCAGGAGGCCTTGTTGGAGGTTAGAGTCACACTTGGTTTCTGTGTAGTGAGAGAGGTACCTAGGTCGTGGTTGGTTGGAAGTTAATGCAGAAAAGGTGCCCCCCCCCCCATGTGGTTTGGAGCAGGCCTCTCATGTCTTAAGATCTGGGCCCATTAGCAGACTTGAAAACTCCACAGATGTGGATTCTGGGAAGGAAGAGGGCAGTCACCTGAAACATCAGGGGCAGGAACCTGGTTAGGTCCCAGCAATGCAAATTTGGACCCGCTGTGCTGTTGGTTGTGTGGGGGCTGACGGATGCGAGGAGCAGCAGCTGCCACTGGGAGCCCAAGAAAGACAGTCTTGTCTGAGCTCAGAACTGAGAGGTCTGCTTCCCATGAAGAGCTCAGAGGCAGCACCGCAGCAGCAGCAGTCAGTCTTTGGCACCTGTTCTCTTTTTTCGGGAGCAGGAGATTCCGAGGGATGCACCCCTTGGACCACAGGAGCCTCCCAGGAAAGAGGCTTTCCTATGATATGCTGGAATGATGGTCTGGTGAGGGGTAGGGGTGAGGGGTGAGGGGAGATGGGAGGTGGTTTTAAGTTAACTGCTTTAACCCTGGCTGGTGTGGTTCAGCAGATTGAGCGCTGGCCTGCAGGCCAAAAGGTTGCCAGTTCAATTCCCAGTCAGGGCACCTGCCTGGGGTGTGGGCCAGGTCCCCAATTAGGGGCATGTGAGAGGCAACTGATCGATGTTTCTCTCCCTCTCTTTCTCCCTTTCCCTGTCTCCAAACATATATAAATAAAATATTAAAACAAAATAAATTAACTGAAGAAAATGAAATAAGAATTCACAGTGGTTCCTGGAATTGTGAGGAAGAATGGCTCATAGTCCTAGAAGCTGAATTTGCCCTCATACCTGAGCCTTCACAGAGTTCAAGAATTAATGGTGCTCTGAGACTGGTAACACTCCACCCCGAGATTCCAGATCCCACTGGCCTTCCGGTTGGATGGTATTACTTCTGCCTCAGCTGCCCCTGTCTGTGGACTTTCTCGTTGCCTATTGGAGGCTGTAATCTCCCCAGTTCTTACTGTGAATCTGGGATAGCAAGGGGTTTATCTCAGAAGATAGCTTCTGCAAATTTCAGAAATATACATGTGATCTATGGCAGGAGAATCAAAAGTGAAAACTTAAAAAGCTAGGAAGCTTTTAAAACTGAGATTCTGATAGCAGTTACAAATGAGCTTTCTAATGTTTCTAGAAGCCCACCAAAAATCCCACTTTGGCCAGTGCAAGCTAGCAGATGTCACTAAAAGCTTGATTTCTGACTGGGCGGAGCTGCCGCAGGAACCGCGCCCCTCTCCTTCACTCGTGCTGGGCTGGCATCCATATGTAACTTTGTTTTTGGTCTCTCCCCAGTTCTTGGCCCAGCTGATGGTGTTCCTGATCAGTTTCATAAGCTCCGTGTTCTGTGGCCACCTGGGGAAGCTGGAACTGGACGCCGTCACACTCGCAATCGCAGTGCGTAGGGGCTGTTCTCACACATTTGCATTGGGTGTGTCATCCGTATTAGTTTCCTCTTGCTACTGTTAGGAATCACCACACTCCGTAGCTTAAAACAACGCAATTGGATCACCTTGCAGTGCTGGGGTCAGGAGTCTGCAGTGGGTTGCACTGAGCTAACTAAAATCAAGGTGTTGGCAGGGCCTCGACCTTAATTCTCCTGTGCCCTGTGACTTCACATGTTCCCAGGCTCTGGGGGTTAGGACACGGACATCTGGGAGGGACTGTTATGCTGTCCACTGCATCAGCTTGGTTCCACACCTGGGAGAAGAGAATTGGAAAAGAGGGTTTAGCACTGATGTCAGAAGAAACTGCGATCTCTGCCCCCACCCAATGACTTGTGTGTCTCACTGAGAGTCCTACTCTAGAAATGGAACTGGAAGATGATCCTGATATCTAAATCCCAAATCAGAAAGAACCCCAAATCCTCCCTGGATCTTATATGCAAATCCCCCCAAACCAGGGAGAGATGTCATTGACTTCTGCCGGGGCTTACCTGGCTATGCTTGGCCAGCTGGCCCTGGCCAACCTGTTGGTTTGGCCCGCTAGGTATTCTTAGAAAAGTGGACTCAGTGGCTTTCAGCAACTGTGCTCCTGCTCTCCTCTGCCTCTGAGTCCCCTTTGCTCCTGCCCTGACCAGGCTCACACTCACCTGACTGCTCCATCCAGGCATTGGAGTTGTTATCTGTGAACCGTGCAAGGCAACTCAGAACTAGTCCCCAGGTATGAACAGATTATTTTGCTTTTAGGGGGCAACATGGACAACCCTAGGCTTAATTATCCTTTTTGTTTTTAATGTTTGGAAGTTTGGGGGAAGATAGAAAGGCACTCAGCTAGCCTCCGCTGTCTTCTCCTTGGTCAAGGAAGTACAAGAGAGCTGGTGCGGTGCGGGCTGTCGCCCTGGGCATCTCCCTGCAGCTCGGGTGGAGGTAGCAGGTCCAGTCAAGGACAGAATCAGATGTCCTGCCATGCCACTCCCTGATTTGGGGGTTGCTGCCTTGGGCCTGCCAAGTTTCCAGTGACCCCAGGGTTTTGTTGCTGACCTAGTCAAGACAGGTACATCTCGAAGGCCTCCGGCACGGCCTTGGCCTCAGAGACTTGCTTCTGTGCTCCCAGAGTCCTCCAGGATATTGTAACAAGCCTTGTCTGGTCATCAGCAAGGGCACCTACCCCAAACTGCCATTGCGTCATGCTGCCTTCCCCTGATATGAGGGAGCAAAATGCTTAGGGTTTGAAGAAGAAAAAGGCTGAGTAATAAACTCTGGCCTTGCTCTTTCTTCCCTCTCAAAACTTGTGCTTGTCCTTCAGTTTAGCAGGCTGGTGGGTTTGGGCAGGGCTCCAGGCGGAGGACAGAGGCAATTACAGTGACAAGCTGCAGAGGCACCTGTGGCTCTGACCCGTGCACAGAGAGTTTGCCCTCCTGCCTTCCTTGAACTCTGAGTGGCCTCTCCTTTGTACTTTTTTCCAGGTTATCAATGTCACTGGCATCTCTGTGGGATTTGGCTTATCTTCTGCTTGTGACACCCTCATGTCTCAGGTAAATGGAAGCCCCAGGTGATCCTCACGGTATGACCTAGAGATCTCTCTTGAGTGTGTCTGGGAGAACCCCACCGGCAGCAGCAGTCCTGTGCACAGAGGGACAAAATCCTTGATGGCAAACCCTGGGGCATTTTGCCAGCCATCAATTCCAGCTCTCCTTGCCTGCTTCTCTGAAGTGTGGCTGGGTGCCTGTCTCAGGCCTGTGGAAGTAGTGTTTATCTGCATGTCTCCCTTATACTGCATTTTGACCACATAGGGGACATTTTGTAAAAGTCCCTTCTGTCACTTTCCACATCGAGTTTGGGACAGTCTGTGGTTCTCAAACTTCAGTGTTCATCCGAGTCCCCTGGGGGCTTGTTGAGACGCATGTAGGTGGGCTCCCCCCAGGGCATGCTGGTAAATGCTGAACCACCAGGTGTTGATGGAGGAGTGTCCCTAAAACTCCCTGGGATGAGCGCCCAAAGAAAGAGTCTGATGACCCCGTCACTGCATCTGGAGCTTATGAAGGGAACACACAAGGGAAGCACGCCTCTGGTGGCTGGCAAGTCCACATGGATGTCCTCTGTGCCACATGGCAGGCACGAAGAGGTCATACAGGGCAAGGCAGGGTGGCACTGGGGCACTGTGGTGAGACCCGTCCTAGACAAGGGGAAGTGTCGCATGCTGCCCCAGGCAGGGCGAAGCCTGTTCTAGGAACCTGCACGAACCAGCACCCTGTGGAGCATAGGGGAAGGGTCCATCAGACAGTCTGTGAGGAGACTTAGGGGACACACATCATGGAAGAGTCTCTCCTCCACATTCCCCCTCAGGACCAGCTCCTACAATGTTCCGTGCTTCCCTCTTCCCTGAGGTGCCCTGAGTGATTGGCAAGGGGCTTCGTTAGTAGATATGTAGCTTGCTTAGTCACCAATTGGACACATTAGGGACACAGTCCACAGCAACAATATAAACACTACAAGAAAAAGAAGGAATTAAAAGAAGCAATCCAACTATTAGTAACGATGTTTTCCATCACGCCCCTCAGGATCTGGATGGAGTGCTAGGTCCCCTAGACTTGGGCTTGGGTCACTTCGGGGGTTCACTTGAGTTTCCTTGTCTTAACAAAGAAGAAATATTAGCAGATTCATCTGATATAAAAAACACAACATTCAGCTGGGGTGCCCCCCAAAAAAACCTATTGGTTGCCACAGGAGCAGTAGAAGTCTAAGGTCAGAAAGACCAACATTCAGTAGGGACTTGAACTGGGAGGTCTTCTAGTGTGTCTCCGTGGGTATCAGGATGACAGGGGCCCATGGGAGACTGAGAAGTCCCTCCCCATCCAGGGATGTGAAGTAACTGACCCACCCCAGCAGAATGTCCTTCGCAGATTCCAGTAATGGCCCCTGTTCCAGGGACAGTAGGTCTTGGTGCCCTCGTTACCATGGCCCGCTGGACCCTGGCAAGCACCTGTGCCACTGCTGTGCCCTTTGTTTTCACACCTTTGCCATGTGGGCTCTTCAGTCTGAGTCCCCAATCTGGCCTATGGGACAATATAGGCCCCATGGGTTGGTCATTTGAATGTGTTAATGCCTGGAAAAGCACCTTGGTCTGCCTGGCCAAGGTCTGTCTTCCAGCTAATAATTTTATCTATGGCCGAAGGACACCATTTTTCTGTTCTATCCACCCAGCTGATTGTGGGTTACACGGAAGGTGGAACCTCCATTCAGAATCAAGTTCTTCTGCCCATTCTTGTACATTGCATCCTTTGAAATGTGACCCCCTGGTCACTGTTTGATGGGGGTGCCCATACATAGTACTTAGATTTTTCTAGACCCTTTATGGTAGCAGCCTGATTAAACTGCCGACATGGGGAGGCCTGAGTTAAACTGCATTCGGTGTGGACACGCACCGGAGCCTATTTAGAGCCTTTACTCAAGGGGAGAGGCCGATGTCGTCAGTTTGCCCGTCCCTTACCCGTTGGGGGCTGCAGTGAATGGACAGACTTGTGCCAGCACCTTTGCTGACTCCAGAGCCTCTGTCCTTAGCTTAAGCTCCAGCCTCTCCTCCTTAGCTATGTGCCATCCTACTTGGGCACTAGGGAGTCCACTTCCTCAATGTACCCAATTTTCAGTGTCTGTTGACAGGCCAGTTGCTATGGCACATCTTTTTGCCAACGCATCTACTTCTCGATTACCTGCAAGTGTAGATGCCCATGGGCAGGGACACGGGAAACAGTAAGATCTGCCTCTGTCTTTTGCAAGTGAGCCCAAGTGTCTTCCCACATCTCTTGTCCCTGTAAAGGTTTGCTCATGATTGTCCGCTCCTCTGCCTGTCATTGTCAGAGCCACAGAGTCAATCCCTCCAGAGCAGACCCACAGTCAGGACCAGGGTCAGTGGCCAGGTTCTTGTGTGATTACCAAGCAAACTACTCTTAACTCAGCCCATTGGCTGCTGGGATTTTTCCTGTTTGCGTTCAGATAGTGTCCGTGTGCCACTGCATGGGGACAGCAGCCAAGTAGACAGATTGACTGGGTAGAGCCATGAGGCTCCAGCCAGCATTTCCCCTCCTTTTTTGCAGGTCCAGGGGCTGACACAGGGATGGGAGTACGAGCATTTGGAGGTTCTATATATTCCACAGGACCTGGTAGCTGCTGAGCCCACTAGAGACAGGGCTGTCTGACAGAGCACTCCTCTGTTGTAAGTGGGCATGCATTTCCTCAGCATAGGAGACTGAGCCGTGGCAGAGGTGGGTCCATGGAACTTGTTGTTGATCCACCCCTTGACGGGAAGGGAAGTTCTTAGGGTAGTTGGCTTTCTACCGGGGTGTATCTGTTCTCTGCCCCCTCCCACAGTTGGGACCAAAATCTAAACAGCACTCTTTCTTTTTGCCATAATGCCCAGCTCATGCCTCCCAGGGTTACTGAAACATCCAATTCAAACAGCAGCCCCACCTGTGAGATCCCCAGAGCTGATCTGTTCGACCAGCATTTTTGCTTTCTCAAAGCCAGCCTGTTCTGTCCCTAGTCCCATATATGTCCCTTCTTAACCAGGCATTGTAATGGGCAAAGGCATTGAGCTAAACGGGGTACAAACTTCACCAACACTGCAGAATTCCCATAAAAGACTGTACCTGTTGCACATTTTATGGTCCTGGATAGGCTTGTAGTTTGTCCATGACAGCCTTGGGGACAAAGCAGGTCTTACCCAACCACATGGTTTGGTTCCCCAGAACTTTGTTGCGGTGCCCAAACCTTGAATGCTCTGTGGATTCACTGCATTGTCAGTGGCCTGGGAAAGCCTGCGAGGTTTTCTGCAGCAGAGGCAAGTCTCATGGGCTCACACTTATGTCATCCCACAGAGGCTGTGAAAGAAACGACGACAGGTCCCAAGCTACCACCCCATGGCATGTGGTGGGGTGGTGTGAGTAGCCTTCAGGGAGCACTCGGAAGGCACGCCAGTGGGAAACACAGTTCTAACAGTGGTTTTGGTAACTCTGAGGATATCAGCCTTGTGGCAGGTGATGGCTTCCCCCCATCCAGAATATAGACATGCAACAAGGACACATGGACCACCTATCCTGACTGGCAATTGAATGAAGCCCAGTTTAAATGCATTAGGAGGCACGAAGGAATGCAAAACATGAAACATGGGCTTGCCACGGAGCCCAGAGGACAAGGCGGCCGTCCGGGTTTCCCCCAGCCCCAACTCTTCGTTTCATCTACAGCTGTCGTTCCCCCGCCTCAGCGCCTCTGGTTCAGGAGCAGACTGTAGCCATGTTACCAGGACTTCAGGGTGGCAGAGTCTGGCCCTGAGGGGCTGTTTTTGCAGAAACAGAATGGCCTCCATCCACATGTGCCACTATCTGATACTCAGGTCCAGTCCTTTTAGTGTGACAATCAATTTTGATGACAGACTTCTTATGGCAGGATAGCTCAGATTTCCAGGAATTTCACAAAATTTCTGGGACAATTATATACAAATTCAACATAAAGAAGGGTCAGTGTTATTTTTATTTGACAGTGTTTCCCATGTAATTTCACCATAACAGGTAAGCCTAGTTTAATATTTTTCTTTTATAAGGAGAGAAAACAAACCTTTTTAGGCATTCCAGGGGCCTCTAGAGTACCTCCAAGCTGTTTCAGGAAAAAGACTCTAATTTTGCCTCAGATTACTTTTGATATTTAAATTCACGCACTTGATTAATTCAGCTTGACCACACAAAATTTCTTTTCTGAAGATTGCTTTTTATAAGCATTCCATTACATAACTCTCTTTTTTAATATTCAGATATTAATTAAGTCTGAATATTATATTTTGTCCTGTTTTTCCTCTCTCCATTCTGAATCAACCAGCCTCACTTTAGGACAAAATTACTTTCCTTTCTCTCAAAAATATTTTTTTATACCTTTTCCTTCCTTTAACTGAAAGCATATATTTTCCTTTCATCTTAATTAGAATTCTTAACCCTGAGATAACTCTAAGACATGTCTGTTCTACATAAGCCAGCAAACTTAAACTAGCTTTTATTTGCTAAAGATTAATCTTATATCATGTGAACTTGAAAAGCATTTGGGTTAGTTTCTGCATTTCTCAGGATTTTAGACTAGCCAATCTTTATATGTGTTTACTTGTTTTTTAAGCCAATTAAACACAGCTCAGTTACAAATTAGCAGTACAATCCAGAGGCAGAAAATAAGCACATATCTGCAACAATGTATAGACACATGTGCACATACAAACAGACACAGAGACAGAGACCTCGTGGGCTCCATAAAGGAAGTGGGATCTGCCCTGGTTGCGTGGCTTGGTTGGTTGGAACATTGTCCCGTATATGGGAGGGTTGCGGGTCTGATACTCAGTCAGGGCATATACACAAGTTGCAGGTTCAGTCCCTGGTTGGGGTGCGTATGGGAGGCACCAAATGATGTTTCTCTTTCACAACTCTCTCTGAAAATAAATATGTCATTGGGTGGGGGCTAAAAAAGAAGTGGGATATAAAGAGACCTTTTCTTCTCTGCAAACTTTATCATCCAGTCCCAGTGAACAGAGTTGCAGGCAATATTTTATTATCTTTTTCTAGTTTTAATTCATCCTCTAGTTTTCTAACCTGGCTTCTGCCTCCTGCTGGGTATTGGTGGTCAGCCAAATTGCCCATGAGAGGGGTCAACTCTCAGCTGTGGCCATGTGCTTTCCTTCCTTGCCACAGCTAGTATGTAAAGCAAATTTCTTCAAACAAATGCATAAGATCAGCTGGCATGTTCGGAGCAGTACTCCCTGTACTCCCATGGCAGTCCACAAGTATAGCATATTGGCCACTGGGGCCCACACGGAGGTCATGCTGACCTGGGATTTGCCCTGCGGATGCCTCTTTTCCAAGGCCCATTTCTAGGGTCCCCTGGCTGGCTCACCAATTATTACATGTAAAATTTCCTGGGGCTGAGAGACCAAAGAAAGGAATGAGAACTCCATTATTACATCAAGAATTTATTGAGGCAACTTGCAAAGGGGTGTCTTGTGCAGTAGTGAGATGATGAGGATATTCTCCACACTACATGACAGGCGCGAAGGGCTTCTATAGGACAGGGCAGGGGGGTAGGGGTACTGGGGTGCGACCCACCCGCAAAAAGGGAAAATGCCTTGCATGCTTGCCTGAGGCAGGGCCACAGCCTGCTCCAAGAATCAGCATGCCTGGGGAACAGGGAGGGGTTGAGTAGACAGTCTCCTCTGGGGGAACTTGCCGGAAGCCATCTTTTTATGGCCAGGATCTAGCTGGTGGTGTGGGTGGGCAGCAGGCAGGCAGCCATCATGTCAAAGAATAGTCTGTCCTCCACAGGGAGGGAAGGAAACATTGTGACTTGTATTGTTGGCTGATTCTAGTGGTGTAATAACTTCCTCTGTAGCTAATTTCCAGTTACCTCACATATGTCACCAAACAGGCACCTGGGAAGAGATGTGCACACTTTGGCTTTAGTAAGCCAATAGCAGCTGGCTCCAGCATGCCTTAGATATTGCATTTCTAACAAGTCTCCTGGTGATGTAACCCTAAGTGCACATTAGAAGCACATGGAGAGTTTTTCAATATTATCGACATTCACCCCTCCTCCCCAGACCAGTGAAATCCGGGCCAGCTTTAGTGGGATCCTGGCATCAGTGTTTTAAAAACGTTCCCTGGTGATTCTTACAGACAGCGAAGTTTGAGAACCACCAACACAGAAAGGATGCATTAGAGTCTTTAGGATCATTTGTCTCTACACAAGGCATGCTTAAAGGCCTTTGTGGGGGTGGTGGGGTGCCATTTCTGTACTAATGGGTTCATTTTGGCTATGTGCACCCAGACCTACGGGAGCCCTAACAAGAAGCACATGGGCGTCATCCTGCAGAGAGGCACCCTTGTCCTGCTTCTCTGCTGCTTCCCCTGCTGGGCGCTCTTCCTCAACACCCAGCACATCCTGCTGCTCCTCGGGCAGGACCCTGACGTGTCCAGGTAGGATGGGCCCTGCCAGGGCGGGATTAGGGCCATTTCAGCAGAGAGATGCTCCCATGCAAGCTTAGCCTCTGGGAATTACCAAGGCCAGGGACAGGGCCACACCCCACGAGGGGCTCAGCTGTCCTCAGCGGAGTCCTAGCAGGCTGTGGTGCTTTCCCCTCACTCTAGACCCCTCCACACCAGGTGACTTCAGGGTAAATAGTTTTGAGAGAAATAAGATTTGAAAAAGCCTTCATGTGAGATTATTTGTGGTGTTTATTTGTGGTTTTGTGATTATTGAACCATAGTATTAAATCATCTCAGTGCTTTTAAAACCCACCCCCACCTGGTCCTCCTTCCCTCCCAGCACTCTGTCATAATTGGTCTGGAGGGAGGCCTTGACATTGGTGTCTTTCAAAGGTCACCTGGGTGCTTATAATATGCTGCCCAGTTTAAGACCCGCTGGCTTAGTTGATAAAGACCTTTAAAATCCTTGTCTTAGCCCAGTGGCTCTGAGCCCAGGGGACATTTGGCGATTCGGGCAGACATTTATGGTTATCAGTGCTGGGGCATTGGTACTGGTAGAAGCCTGAGATGCTACAAACCATCTCAGGACACACAGGAGAGTTTCCCGCAGCAGAGAATTAATCAGCTTGGTGCTGAATTTGAAAAATGCTGTCTTAGAGACTTGGAAGAACCAGGGGAGGTAATTTGGGTTATGAGATGACAGGTTCTATTGTATATTTTCACATTTGCTCCAGGAGTTAAATCCATTAATTTGGAAGAGCCAAGAATGTGCAAGGCAGTGACGGCTGGTTGATCCTGCCCTCCCTTCCCTTGAAATGAGGACCTTCATCACCTTTTCTCTCTTTATTGTGCAGGCTCACCCATACCTATGTCATGATCTTCATCCCGGCTCTTCCTGTAAGTTGTCAAGGGTTAGCGGTTCCTTCTTGAGGCGCACTGATGAACGGCAGCTGAGGCACCTGGGAGCTCAATGAGTCGAATCAGCTTCACATGAATCCCATGTGTGGCATTGGCTCATTTAGGAAAGGGTGGTTTTAATTATGCTCGTGAAAGACACAAACGTTTGTCCCTCAAGAAACACCAAGGTTGAGGTGACTCCAGGAGGCCACTGTCCTGAACTCCTACAGCTGGAGGGAACTCCGGGATCATCCACAGAGAGGAGCTCAAACTCCTGTCGTGTGTAGGGCTAAGTTCTTCCGCATCTCAGAATACCTGAAGGCCTCACTCTGAACCTTTAGACAGTTTTTTTCCTTCCTGAATATGATCACACAAAACTGTAAGTGTGTGTTAGTGTTTGACACAGACATGTGTGGTCAATGAACAGTCTAAGCTGATATTATTCAGTTGGACATGGTAGCTGGACAGTTAGGTGCCGCTGAATGATATTTTGGACAGACTGCATATACAATGGTGGTCCTGTAAGATTATAATGGAGCTTCATGGGGAGGAACAAACTTTCCTTTAACCTTAAGGGTCTTCTGGCTGGTCTAATAATGAAATAGACATGAAACATATTAACAAGAGAAAATAACCAAATTTAATACATATTGTGGATGAAAAGGGTCCACATACTCAACTTGACAAGCTCAAGGGAGGCCTTCCTGGCGGCCTTACAAACTCAGAGACCTAAAGTAACCACACAGGATGGTATGAAATTAAAACTTTTTAACTAAAATCAAGTCATGGTGGGTGGTCATGTCCTAGGCTAGAATCTTCCCTGACAAAGATCAATCTTTGCCTTAACCGAGCCTGTCTATTGTCTTTTTGTACCTATGATAACAGACTTTCAGTCAGCGTACTCCCGTTCGTGGAGGACCCCTCAGGGCACAACCTCCCATGACAGCAGGAGACCACAGAGCCCTTTATTGTGACCTTGTTCTCCCACACACCATCTCCATGTGCTGGAAATGGTCATTGCTAACTATCCTGCACCCCCCACTGTGAAAGACGTGTGTGTCTACCTGGTTTGCCTTCTGTCCCATCCCAGAGGTTTTCCCACCTTGCTTTTCCTGGTCACTTCCAGTAACTGCCCCTCCTCACCCCCCACCCACCACCAATATGTTCTTTTGTCTTCAGGTGATGGCTTCAGCCATTTTGGTGAGTTACTCAGTTTTCCTGGGTCTCTTACGTGTATACAGGAGTATACCTGTTATTAAACTGTTTGTTTTTCTCCTGTTAACCTGTCTTTCATTACAGGGATGGCTCAGCCAAGAACCCTAAAAGGTAGAGGGAAACGATTTCTCCTCCCCTATGGAGCACTAGGCTATACCATGTCGCCTAGCTGTGTGGTGGGCTACACAGCCCATGTGTGTACAGGTGCGCTCTGTGATGTTCACACAAGGACAGAGTCACCTAAGGACGCATCTCTCAGAACACATCCCCATGGTTAAGCAGTGAATGACTGGACTCCTTTGCTGGGGCCGTCCTAACAAAATACACACACTGGGTGGCTTAAACACAGAAATCTATTTTCTCGTAGTTTGGAAGTGGTAAGTCCAAGGTCAAGGGACCGCAGCGTTGGCTTCCTCTGAGGCCTTTCTCCTCAGCAGGCCCACAGCCCCTCCTTGTACACACCTGTTGTGTCTTTTGTCTGCTCCTGAGCATACCCGGCCAATTGGACCAGGGCCCATCCTAATGGCTTCATTTCAACTTAATCACCTTGTTCAAGGCTTTATTATCTCCACATGCACTCACATGGGGGCTGGTGAGGGCTTCAACATATGAATGGGGGGGACAGCACAATTCAGCCCTTTTAAGTAGCCATCTGCTCTCATAATTGGTATCATGGCCTTTACTTTATTCTGAGACCTTAAAAAGTTTAGTATTTAATTACCACCACAAAAGACGGTAGCCTAGTCTACAAAAGGAGGCAGGCCCTAGAGTTCGCCTGGGGCTGCCTTTACAGCCTGCTGCCTGCAGAAAGGTCCTTGCCGTGCCGCCAAGGACGGGCACTCCCAGAACCCAGGATTGGGACACCCCAGCTGTACAGACCCTGCCCCCCCAACCCCTCCTCAGGTGACATCCCTCTGTGGCGCCTGCGGGAGCAAAGGGCAGTCAAATAGAGGGTGTCAGCTCTGTTGGCACGGCCAGGCCAAAATGTTAACACTCATCTCTGTTGTTCTCTTGTAGGCAACGTTTCTTTATACACTGCAGGTTAAATATTTGTTCACCCAGGTAATGCAGGCCTTCTTTCTTCTTGGGGGTGCTAATGGGAGCTTACAGCTTTTAGGGGTTGGGGGCCCGGAAAGTATTCAGAGGTAAGGGAGACTGGAGCCCGAGTTCTTGTGATGTATTTCCCCACGTTGTGCATGCAAGCCTTTTGTGTGGAGAGGTCCGTGAAGTGAGATATTAAACACCCCCCCCCCACATTTGCCCTGGCTGGGTGGCTCAGTTGGTCATCCCATACACTAAGAGTTAAGGGTTCAATCCCCCGTCAGGGCATGTAGGAAGGCAACGGATTGATGTTTCTCTCTCACTCCACTCCCCTGTCCCCTTCCTCTCTCTCTCAAATCAATAAACATCCTTGGGTAAGGATTTTTAAAAAGACATATTATTACTGGCCTTGGAAAATTCTTATGGGATTCCCACTTGGAAATACCGCCTTTGGCAGGAGGGGCTGGAGCACAGCATGTCTTGGCTTTGTGAGGTCAGACCTGGGAGTGAGAGCCGGGCTGTCCCCTCCGGCCTGTCCGAGGAGGCCCCACGCTCAACTCTGCAGTGGTGGGGGGGGGGGGTGAAAGCCCAAACTGTAACAAGATCTCACATCGGTCAGAGTTCTCACGTAGTGAATGGGCTGCTCTGCTCGGTAGTTGTGGCTTTGTGAGGCCAGCATGCAGGTGGTGGGCTTTCTCCCAGATGAGTCCTGGCACATAAGGGGCCAAGCAGTGGGCTGTGGCCTTACCAGCAGGCTCACAGGACTGCAACACAAGGGAAGGGGGTGGAGTGAGTAGGGGGGATGTTTCCACCTATGTAATATTCATGAAATTAAGATGTTACCCTATCAACACAACAGCAATATTTCAAATCTCTATTACTATCACAATTACAGGCTTGAAATGTCTATAAAGAGGGGGAATCAGCATGGCTGAGCCCTGCGCTGTCTGCTGAGGTCTATAACCTTGTTGGAAGCTGTGTAGAAGTTCCAGCACAGTGTGGAGCCTTCCCTGAGCTCTGTCTCCCCCAACGCAAGGCCTCCTAACTGCTGGCTCTAACCTGATCTAGTGAGGAAAGTGGGTGCGAAAGCCCCACTCCAAAACTGTGAAGGAAAGACCCAGAAGTAGGAGCTGTGAGTTGAGTGGGGTTGGGAGACGTGTGCCCGGTGATGAAGGGTTTCCATGGCCAGGAAGAGGCGTGAGCATCACAATCCTGCAGGCAGCAGGAGCTGGTCAGGGAGGAGGGGCATGCAGAGGCTGACAGAGGTCACATTGTAGGGGGAGGGTTGTCGTAGGTGATGGGACTGGCCTGGGGTCAGCACATGCAGGGTCTGCGTTGTTTGCTTTGCATTTTAGTTTGTGGGAAAAAAGTTAGTTGCTAGGGGAAGAGAGAAGAGTCATGGACGTGGTCCAAACAAAAGATCATGCGTGCCTGTGACAGAGAAAGAATTGTCCTGCAGGAGCAATGGGGCAGGATGGGGTTGGTTCTGTGGAAGGAAGAGACCTCGGGAGGAGGAGGAGATGCATTTCAACAGCTTCCATCTTGGGGAAACCTGGCCCATTTGTAAGAGCAGGACACAGGAGAAGCAGCTGGTTTTTTGGAGAAAGTCAGTGCTGTTGGAGAGGGCACAAGGTGGGAAGAGAACCCGATGAAAACTGGCAGGATGCTTAGACTTTTGAGGGGACAGTGAGAAGACTTGGAAGGAGAAGGTGACTGGGCCAGCCTCATCTCCCCTCACCGGAAAGAAGCTCTCTCCTGGTGTGTGTTGGTTCCCATCTGCATGCCCTCGACGCCACCTTTATGTGTCTGACCTCCTGGTGTTCCTTCCCACTGGCTGGAGCGACCCATGCATGTTGCACACTTGACCTTACCTTCGTCCCCCACAAGTCTGCTCCTCCACTGTCCCTCATTCTTTCTCAATCAGCTGCTATTTCTCTCTACTAACCTGTCCTTCATACATTCCCACTATCTGTGACCCCATCTTTTTCTTCATGCCATCTCCGGCTAGTCACTGGGCCCTGCAGGTCCTTCCACCCCTGTCCCTCCCCTTTGTCCCTGCCTTGGTCCTCTCTCATTCTTTCCCCTCTGGATTACTTCAGCAGGGTCTCACCTCATACCCCTGTGGCCAGTCTTTCCCTGGCTGAGTCACACACCACACTACTTCTTTTACCCTCCTTCTGAAATGCACATCTGACCACCTAACTCCCTTGCTTAAAACTAACCAGGCTCTCCTCATAAGTAAGTGACCCACATAAATAGTTGGCCAAGACCCTTGTCCTTGCCCCTGAGCCCAAGACCACTGAGACCACCAGAGACAAACCTTCAGTCCAGCAGTCAGGTTCTTCAACCCACAGCACTGGGCTGCCAGAGGGGCCTTGGACTCTCATCAAACAAAGGGGGATGGAGTTCAGATGACATCCAGAAGAAGCCACATAGGCTCACAGCAAAGCAGGCTATGAGTAAAGGGATCCATACTGGGTCTGCATGCTGCCCACTCAAGTCCTCCCTCCTTGGAAATAACAATTTAGGTTGCAGGTGGCAAACACCAGGCCCACAGGCCGAATCGGCCCTCCACCTTGTTTTATCCGGCCCAGCACCTTGCTTCTACTCAGCAGCAGCACCGAGCTCCTTGCCCCTAGTTAAGGAGTAGTTACATTTATACAGTCCTAAAATTACATTTGGCCCTTTGAAGGCAATGGCGATGCTGATGTGAAAATGAGTCTGACACCCCTGGTTTAGACGAATATCGATTGCTGTGTCTGGGAGTTCATGTGAAGCTTTGCACCTGGGTTGGAAATTGAGGCTGTGTGTGTGTGTGTGTGTGTGTGTGTGAGAGAGAGAGAGAGAGAGAGAGAGAGACTGCAACCCTCTAGGCAAGAGTGGGGTGTTTTATTTGTACTGATATGATTTCAAACAGCAAGATTTCTTACACTTGGTGGTTTTAGAGAACAAAGTTTCTCACAGAGGAAGAAAGCAGTAGTCATTCAAAGAAGGGAGTGAGCCCTGGCCGGGTGGCTCAGTTGATTGGAACATCGTCCCTTTGCACCCCTTGTGGGTTCGAACCCAGGTCAGGGCACATGCAGGAAGCAACCAGTGAATGCATAGATAGATAGAAGAGCAAATCAAATTGATGTTTCTCTCTCTTTTCCTTCCTCTCTCTCTCTAAAATCAATTAAAATATTTTTAAAAAGAGAGAAGGGCATGAGATGACACTACAGGTGGGAGAAATAGTGTTTCCTATTAACTTCGCAGCTGGCTTTACCTGTGTCTGTTATATCCTGATGCATGGCAAGATAGCTGCTTATTCCCCACGTCCAATACCGTTGTACGCCTTAAGTCTTACTTTGAGATGCCAAATAAGACAGGGTGTTTAGCCCCTGTACTTCTGAGCAGAGCCAGATGTGATGGCATACATTCCACACTCCAGTTTCATTAGCTCTTCTTCAGTCAAGTTTCCAAATTTCTTTTTTTTTCAAAACAGAATTTATTTATTAAAAATGTGTATTTCGTCTTACATGCTTAAGCTTCAGTCACCTTCAGAGCACTCTCCATTCAATGCAATACATCTATCAAGATTTTTTTCCACTGCTCAAAACTGTTTTTGAACTTGCTGATTTTGCCAAATTTCAATTTGGGTTGAGGAACATGTTGTAATTTCACCCACAGGCTTGTTTATACTTTTTAACCCCTGCTGGCATGTGCACACTTGTCTTCTTTCCTCTCTGCTGCCTTCTCATCTCCTTCCCATACCTACCTCTGGCCAGAGCTATACCCCTCACAGCTCAGAGAGAGGAGGAAGTGGAGGGGTGGGGAGGGTGAGAGGGTAAGGCAGCAAGGATGGGGCCCCCCCAGTTAGGACAGCCTAAAGTATATTTGGGTAGAAAACAGCCCTCCCATTCCTGGGATCTCCAGCAGGGGGTGGTCTCTCCTCTTTGTAGGGAATCGTACTGCCCCAGATCCTAACTGGAGTTGCAGCCAACCTTGTCAATGCCCTCATCAACTATCTGTTTCTCCATCAGCTGCATCTTGGTGTGATGTGAGTCCAGCCAATTTTGGGGACCGAGAAGGAATGACCTGCATGTGGCTCTTCCAGGGAGGTGGGAGAGAGGGAGACCTTTATCTGGTCACTGTGTGCACCTGTGGTCCCCTCCTTGGGCCACTCTGGAAAACCTGGCTGGAGACGGAGAATAATGCTGCATTGGAAGGACGATCACGGGACCTACTGCAGCCACTGCAGCGAGGGATGGGAGCTCACCTCGCTAGGCGAGGCTGGGAAGGGGTGGGGAATGGTACCCCCCTCACTGGACTGTTCTTCCCAGGGGCTCAGCACTGGCAAATTTGATATCGCAGTTCTCCCTGGCTCTGCTCCTCTTTCTCTACATCTTCTGGAAGAAACTGCATCAAGCTACCTGGGGAGGTAAAGGCTGCCTTTTGTTTTCCAACTCAACGTGGTTTTGTGTTGGGTGGAGCTCCAGGCTGATGGCTGGTGAACTGTGACTGTGCCTGTGCCCCACCTGCAGGGTGGTCCCTGGAGTGCCTGCAGGACTGGGGCCCCTTCTTCCGCCTGGCCGTCCCCAGCATGCTCATGCTGTGCATCGAGTGGTGGGCCTACGAGATCGGGAGCTTCCTGAGCGGTCAGTGTGGGGCCAGCCGGTGGTGGTGGCGGTGGAGGTGGCGGGGAGTGTGAAGCTGTGTCTCTCCCTCAGGCATCCTCAGCATGGTGGAGCTGGGAGCCCAGTCCGTCGTGTATGAACTGGCCACTGTTGTGTTCATGGTGAGTGTCCAAGACCGGTCGTGTGGGGGTGCTCACTGTGTCTCTTGAAAGAGTCCTAAGGTGAGCTTAGGCTTCCTATGGAACATTCAGTCATAATCTGTGAAATGATTCAAGAAGGTAAAATTTTATCCTAGAACCTGAGAGGGCCCTTTTGGTTTGGAGGAGTGTTCCTGTGGGCTGAATGGGCTTGGGGAGAGTCTAAACGACTAGTTCAGTGCTAGTCTCCCATGCCCCCACACGGGTCAAACCGGAGAGGCTTCACTTGACAAGTAGTTGTCACAACGCAAATGCCTTGAGGGCAGGTGGGGCATAAAGGGAGATGGTGCTGAGTTTCTGGCAGTAGGGCTGAGCCCCTGTGTCTCACCCTGCTCTGCTCCTGCCTGGGTATGATGCCTCTTAAAGCTTGGTGTGGCCACTCCTGGGTTGGACCCAAAAGCCTCGAAAGCAGAGACAGGAGCAGGTGTGCACACCTGCGTTCATAGCAGCATCATTTATGCTCCCCCAAAGGTGGAAGCAGCCCAAGTGTCTGTCCACAACTAAGTGGCTGAAGGAGCTGTGGTCTGTCCACACCGTGGGATATTCACTCAGCCTGGCAAATGGAGAGGTGCTGATGTGCTAGAGAAGACCCCCAGTTGTCAGAGGCTTTCTTTTTGACTTTGTTTTACTGAAAACATCAGCTGGAGTTCTGAAGGGCTTTCTTCTCCAGCTAGCAAGTGTCAATCAGAACGAAGGTGAAAGGTGGGATAGAAAGGGAGCATGGGCTGGGGAGAGAGACTGAGGCCAGAGCGGGTGCTCTGGCGCTGTTTGTTGTGCTAACACTTGGACGCCCGGCCCCCAGACTTGTTATATTTTAAAGTACATAGATATGCATTTCTTGTTTTTTTTTTTTTTTTCAAGAATCATTTTCTTGAGGACCTAGCCTAGCCTTTTTTTTCTATTATTGGTAGAATTTTTTAACCTGAACTTCTGTGTGTGTGTGTGTTTGTGTGTTTATTTTTAGAGAGATGAGAAGGTGGGGAGAAAGAGAGGGAAAGAAGCTGTGTGAGAGAAACATCGATTGGTTGCCTCTCACACACATCCAAGTAGGGGCCTGGCCCACAACCCAGACATCATGTGCCCTGACTGGGAATTGAACCAGCGACCTTTGGGTTCATAGGCCGTCATTTAATCCACTGAGCCACACCAGCCAGGGCATAACCTGAACTTCTTACTTCCAAAACTTTTTATATTTATATATATTTTAGATTTCAGTAAGTTCAGTAACTATATCTGATTCAAAATTCTTAATGGTACATAGTAATCCATTATATGCAGTATAATTTTTAAACTGTCTCCTGCTGTTGAATATTTACTTTGTTTCCAATGTTTCAATATTACTTTTAAAGATTTCATTTATTTATTTTTAGAGAGAGGGGAAGGGAGGGAGAAGGGAGAGAAACATCGATGTGCAAGAGAAACATCAATTGGCTGCCTCTTGCATGCCCTCCAACCAGGGACCTGGCCCACAACCCAGGCATGTGCCCTGACTTGGAATCGAACTGGAGACCTTTCAGCTTGCAGGATGATGCCTAACACACTGAGTCGCACCAGTCAAGGCTGTTTCAGTGTTAAAATAACACTTCATTGAACATCTTAGGACAAATATCTTTGTATACTTGCTTGATTATTTCATTAAGACAAATTCAGTTTTAAGTTTTAAGCCTTTTGCATACTATATATTGTATGATTTCTAACAGGCTTATAAAAATTTATATTTATGTTTCTCCATAAAAGATTTTTACTCTTTACTCATATTAACCCATTATTTACATTTCACCACATATGCTTGCTTTCTGTCTCTCTCTCCACAGTTTGTATTCAAATTCCATCCATTGTTCTGGTAATGTCCTTTATAACTTTATTCCCCCTGGCCTCCTTAGTGTGTCTAGGGTGTTGCTTCTTTAGTGTCCTTTAATCTAGAACAGATCCTAGGCCTTTGTCTTTTTCTGACCTTGTTCTTTAGAAGAATAGAAGCTATTATATACAGGCTTTCTCTCAATTTGTTGTTGCTGATACATTCTCGTGAACACATCCCGACTCTACAGGTGATGTGGATTTTATATAATAGGTGGTTAGACAGGCATGAGCAGGGTAGGAACAGTAAGCCAGGTACAAGAACTCACCAGGGTGGAAAGACCCAAATGCCTAAATTGTAAGGTAGGACCTTTCCTCTGCCAACATAACAAATATTCCAATTGTAGAGCAGGTTTGGTGAGTTTATTTGAGCCAAACTGAAAATAATTGCTGGGAAGCAAAATCTCAACAAATTGAGAAATGCTCCAGAGAATGGCAGCTTAGTACCTTACTTTATACATTCCAATCAAAGGGGGAACATAAGGGACTTACACGAAATCTTCTGGTGATAGATTAGGGATACAGGAGAAAGCAAAGTGGGAAAATTTCTGGGATTGGATAAAAGGTAAAATGATAGACACCCACTTCTTTTACATAGGTGGGTACAGGATAGTTAACAGTCAACAATTAACTTGATGACAATGAGGGGATTTGTGGTCTCAGCTTGTGCCCAAGGGGTTTGTAAAAAGGGAAGTTACTTTGACATTCCAAAGGTGTGTTATCACAGATGCAAGAAGACAACAGACAGGCTCAGTTAGGGTAAAGACTGACCTGTGTTAGGGAATAATAGTGGCCTGGGACATGACTACCCTCCATGAACTGCTTTTAGTTAATAAGTTTTCATTTTAGACCATCCTTTTTGGTTACTTTAGGCGTCTGAGTTTGTAAGTCTGCCTTGCAGGGCTCCCCTGAGCTTGGCCCCTTTTTGTCCACATGTCCCCTGTGTATCGCTGGTCATGCACTTTATACTCCCTGATTTTTCATATTGTTGGTCATGTGGTGTAGACTGTACCATAACCTTTTCTTCCCTGGATTGTCACTGGTCATGTGGAGATCCCCTTAGAGGAGGAAAAAGTGCCGCAGATGGAGATGGGGTCCAGGTTCTCGGTGCTTGCAAACAAAGAATTGTACTGACCACACATATAAAGTAACACCAGTGGGAAATTTATTAAAGAAAGTACACTTCCCAAGACATGGGAGCAGGCCATCTCTGGCCAGGGAATGGACTTCTTCTATTAAATGACTACAGACTTATACGGTTTTTACTTAAGCTTCTATGCATGTAATTTCCCACAATCCTCTTTGATTGCCCACCTGGGGAGGAAACCACAGTGCTAATTATTATCAGGTATCACAAGGCAATTCTCAGAAGCCAGGATGCTGACTGATGACAACTGCAGTGTCTTGGGGTTTCCTATTCTATCTCTTGCCTCATCTTTCCCCTGAGAGACATGGGGTTGCTGGGGGTGGGTGGTCAGTCTTCTGTATATACTTCAGTCTTCTGTATATACTTCCTGCTGGAACAGGACAGTAGACCCTGCCTGCTGAAAACCATGAAACTTTTGCCTTAACTTATCTAGAGGTTGGAGAGAAATTCCTGAGATCAGCATGGACTCTATGTGATGTAAGATGTTGGCATTGGATTCCTTAGGGATTGGTCGAAAACCCTGGAGCTTCATCATCCTGATGTGGAATTGTTTGAGTATTAAAGATAAAAATTAAGATGAAAGGGCCAGAGATTAGAATTATTATAATTAACCAAGTTACTGAGGGAATGTATCCCTTAATGATATCCCAGTTAGTTTTAGGGATACAATCTTATTACCATGTTGCTTGGTGTAATATTTTGTCAGCACTCATTTCAACAAGTATTAGCTAGAGCACAAACCCCACCCTCCTGGACCAACAAGTAACACACTTAAAAGTCCACTCGGGTTCCTGGGCTGGCAAGAGTACTTGAGGCTCAGATTATGCGTTCAGGAAGATTAGGATTAGTTTGTTTGGCCCAAAGTACTGTTAGGGATATTCCTCGCTCACTGTATTGTGGTTGGTGATGGCAAACCTAGCAACTGCTACAAGTATTGCCCCAGAGAAAATCCTGGGTAATTTGTAACAGAGAGTTATTGACCCAAGAAAGACTAGAAAGAATGCAGATTGTTAGCAAAAAGAGGTTTCATATTGACTTACCTTTAAGGTTTCTTCTTCTTGAACAGGAATTTGAGGTCTTCATAGCAACAGTATAGGGCATTGTGGAATAATCAGGCTTTCAAATTGACAGGTGACAGGGGGTGTGTAAAAATAAGTTTGAGATTTTTCTTCAATGCCCATAATATTAATTGAATTAGAGGAGAGAGGTCTAGTGTAAGAACTGAGAACAGAGTAAGTGGCCCCAGTATCAACAAGAAAATAAATTTTCTTACTTGCCACATCAAGGGTTACCTGGGGTTCCTCTGTAGAGATCAAAGTGCTGGTGTAGGCTGGGTAAACCTGTTCCTGGGCAACCTCCATCCTCAAGGGCTGCCATAGACTTAGGTGATGACCCCTTTCCACCCTGCGAAGGGGGTAGTCTACCTGCCAAGGCCAGGAAACAGGGTTTGCGCCTTTGCCCATGGGACATGACCCTGGCGGTGGCCTAGTGCAATCCCTTGCCCAGTGTCCAGGATGTTTACACTTACAGCATGTTCAATCTTTTTGCCCTTGGTGTTTCTGTGGCTTTCCTGGGTCACCTTGTGGTGGCTGGGCACTGCCAATGGTGCTGCTAATAGCTGGTGTTATTAGTTTGGCCTGCTTTTCCACCCCTGCTTTTTCTCACACTGGCTCTGCTCTTTCTTTTCCTAATTAGACTCTGTGTTTTTGGACCTCTTCCTAAATTTGTTGCTTTTCTTCTGGAGAGCAACAGGTGGTCAGGATTATATAAAAGTCTTTCCAGGACACATTGAAGGCAAGGGTTAAAGTTTGGAAGTTACTAGTGAAGTGTGAGGGATCTTTGAAGAAGTTTCATAGCCTGTCTTTGTGCTGCTGTGGGCCAGTTATTCAAAAGGGTACGTGTATCCGAACAGGGCCTTCTATACCTGTTACTTCCCTCTGGGGTAGGAGGGCAGGAGCAGTGGGGAGATATGAAGCTCCACTAGAGTGTGCCCTGTGGGACTAGGTTTCTGGTAGTATGAGGGGAAGAGGTTAATTCTCTGAGGTGGGAGCAGAGATTCAGGACTCTGGGGCCTACTTGGTTCCCCCTGAAACGGAGGTGGGGAACTTAGAAGGGGGTCATCTAGAATGTCATTGTTGATCCTTCAAGGGGCTGCCTCCCTTGGCCCAGAACAGAGGGCTGGGTTGCAATACAGTGCCATGAAGGCTTGAACACTGGGAACCTCTGACCATTTGCCCAACCTCCTACAAAACAGGTCTAACTGGAATATGGTGTTGTAATTGTTGCTCCCATTTTCAGGCCAAACTTCCCCATCTCCTAGTTCATACTGAGCCCAAGCCATATTGCAAAGATTAGCCTCTCTTTGTTGAGATTTTCAGGGTCAAATTTTCCCCAGTTTCCAACAATGCATCCCAACGGGGATCCTGAGGGAATAGAGGGTGTATTACCCATCTTGTCCATGACATAACTGGGGAAGAGAAGAAGAGAGTAGCACTTCCTGACTCCCTAGAGGCATCCCTCTTCATCTGCTTAAAGAGTTCCCTACTGGGTTATAGGGCGTCCTCTGTTATCCTGCTGTCCTAAGCCTCCAGTTGTCTCTGGTGAAACCAAGAGAGTCTGAGTGTGCCAGCCAGCAGAAAACAAACTAGAGTTGTTATGGACTAATTTTTTGTACCTCCTTCCTGGTATCTCATTCGCAGGCCTTGGCTAAGATGGGCATGGCTTGTCTTGTGAAGAGTCTAAGTTGTAGGGAGGGGACTGTGCCAGTCATTGAAACATTTCCCAAGACCAAAAGAAAAACTGCTGTTAAAGTCCCAGAGGGGTAACTGGTGAACTCAAACTACTGTAATTTGCCGTGTATAGTGTCACCCAAGTTTTAGTACTAGGTCCCATGTATAATGCGAATTAGTACTACCCATGTATAAAGCACATCCTTATTTTTCCCTCAAAAATTTGGGAAAAAAAGTGTGCATTGTACATGGAAAAATATGGTAGTTTCCTCTGTTCCTCATAACTGATTAACTCTGAACTAATTTCCTCTACCTAATAATTGATTAACTTGAATCAGTTTCCTCTGCTTCTCATAATTGATTAATTTGAGCTAGTTTCCTCTGCTCCTCTGCTTCTCATAATCAATTCCTCTGAAGATGGGGCAGGAGCATTCTAGTTTATCTCTTTTACAAACCTAACATGGGTTGGGAAGGCCTGCAAAAGGATTTTGAAATGGTCACCCACCTTGACCTCAGCAAAGGCAATCACTGGTTGCAGAAGAGACAGACAGGGAAGAGGTGCAAATAGAGACCAAAATTAAAAGTGTGAAGCAAGTCTTAGGAGGAACATGGTTGGCTAAGTGAAGGAGGGAGCTGCACCTGGCAACCCTTTCTGAGAGTTACAATAGTCCTGAATGGAAAGCCATGGGGGAGGGATGATGTTGTTTTACAGTGTGCCTTGTTATGTGGATGTTGTCTTGTGCCTGTCAGGAAGCTAGTCTCTAACCCCAATACACGGCCAGGTAGTCCTCACATGGGAGTCTTTTAAGGGGCGGGTGCCATTTTGGCAGTTAACTGCCTGACCTGTGCCCACAGAAAAGTGGCAAACTCTCTTCAAGGTGCCGGGGTCACTCAAGGCATAAAGGAGACAGAGAGAATGAAAGTCTCCTCCAACCACTGGGGAGGGTAGTAGGGGTTGCCTTACCACTCTGGTGTTTCCACAGCTCTCCTGGCTGGCTTGTCAGATTGCTGTGGATGGAGGTGGGGTCCAGGCTCTTGGCAGTCAAGAGCAAAGAATTGGACTGATCACACAGATATTGTAAAGCAAAGCAAGTAGGAAATTTATTAAGGAGAGTACACTTCCCAAGACATGGGAACAAGCCATCTCTGGCCCGGGAATGGCCCTCTTTTATCGAACAGTTACAGGCTTTATAAGGTTTTTACTTAAGTTTCTACACATGAGATTTCCTACAATCCTCCTTGATTGCCTACTTGGGGAGGAAACCACAGTGCTAATTATTATCAGATGTCACCAGGTGATTCTCAGAAACCAGGATGCTCACTTACGACAGCTGCAGAGTCTCAGGATTTCCTATTCTCTCTCTTTCCTCACCAGAGGGCTGGAGAATAGTCTCATACAACTGCTGTACAAGCCCTTGCATGACCACTCCCTTAAGCATTAAGCCCTAGAATTACCATCTAGGCCTCAGTTGTGATCCAGCTCCAGGCCCAGAAAAACAGCAAACCCAGGTCTGTGGATGCCATGACTGATATCAGGACCGGCTGTGATACCTAATGACCTCCTGCCCTGGCACTGACCAATGAGCGGAGACCATGACTCTGAAAGGACACACCTGGAGAGCTGACGGATATTCTATAAAGATCCTCTGCTGGGGCCTCCAGATAAAACCCCTCAAAACAAAGGACTCCCCTCACGTTCTCTCCTCTCTCTGGCATGCCCACACCCCCCACCCCCTCACTGGAGCATGCCTGCAAATTCCCCCCTCTCCTTCCCCTGGGTGCATTCCTTTTTGCCTTTCTCCTAAGCTCAAGGACCTCCCCTCCTTTTTTTTTTTGGCCTCTGTAAATTGTTTTCTGAGCCCATGCAGTCCAGCTGGTTCACATCTTCCACAACTCATTTATTCTACCTCTGTGACTTTCTAAATAAACTTTCTCTTACAATTGAGTTCCTTGGCTCTAAACTCTTTCCCAGCTGAACTCAAGAACTAAGGTTTGTGAACCAAGGTCTAACATCTGGTGCCATTTTGCCATTCACAGATTTGTCCCATTATTAGTGATATTAACTGATTGCTTGGTTAAAGCACTGCCCACCAGGTTTCTCCACCAAGTTACCCTTTTTCATTGTGATTAATAAATACTTTGTTGGGAGACTCAGATTTTCTATAGCCCTGTCCTTTAGCAATCCTGGTCCTAAGGCAAAACTCGTGTGTAAATAAGTGATGACTCTTTTTTCTTAATACTAATTTCTCAATAATACATTTTTAGATAATAGTAATGGATAATCTTTACTGAACAACTAGTATGTGTGAGGCATTATTCTAAGTAGCTAGCATGTATGGACTCATTTAATTCCAATAATAGTCCTAATATGCATATACTATTATTATGAGGTCCCTTTCACAGATAAGAACTGAGGTGTAGTGAGGGTAAGTAACCTGGTCAGAGCCACACAGCTGATAGGTGGCTGAACTAGGATTTAACCCAGACAGTGTGGCTTCAGAATTCCCACTGCTAACCACAGTGCTAAACTGCTCACCTGCATCTCCTTTACCACCACCTCTGCCCTCACCAAAAGGGTAGCACTGCTATCAGCTGGTATGCACCTTTCTGTTTTCCTTTAAAAAATTTTTTTTAAAGCTTTTGTTTATTTTTAGACAGAGGGGAAGGGAGGGAGGAAGAGAGGGAGAGAAACATCAATGTGTGGTTCCCTCCTATATGACCCCCATCAAGGACCTGACCTGCACATGTACCCCTACTGGGAACCCAAACAGCGCCCAATTCACTGAGCCACACTAGCTGGGGCTTTTTAAAATTTTAATTATTTTTATTTTAGAGAAAGGGGAATGGAAGGAGAAAGGGGGAGAGAGACATCAATATGAGAGAGAAACATCGATTGGTTGTGAGTGGCTACCTTCCATACGTGCCCCAACTGGGGACCGAACCTGCAACGCTGACTAGGAATCAAACTGGTGACCTTTCGGTTTGCAGGATGACACCCAGGCAACTGAGCCACACCAGCTGGGGCAGTTTCCTTAAGTTCCTCTTATCCAATATTTGTGGGAGTGGTGTCACCATATTAGGGTTCTGTCTTCTAAACTTGCTCCCGTGATGGTCTTTCGGAACAGATCTATTGTGGGCTCCTGGCAGCCCATCCTTCTGCACCCAGAGGGCGAATCAACTATGCAGGGCCTCCCAAGGCCCAGGTTGGAAGCTCTGTAGAAAAACCAGCCAGCCCAGGGTTCCAGGTTCCATGTTGTAGC
Organism: Desmodus rotundus; assembly: GCF_022682495.2. Classification (NCBI taxonomy): domain Eukaryota; kingdom Metazoa; phylum Chordata; class Mammalia; order Chiroptera; family Phyllostomidae; genus Desmodus; species Desmodus rotundus. The sequence goes on from NC_071395.1 coordinate 63,127,918, forward strand.
CTGGGAGCTCCCAGCTAGACATAGGGGTGTTGCAAATTAGTTTTCTTATAACTTGTAGGGCCAAGTGAGGTGGGAAGCATGATTTACCTAGTCCCTCTTCTCTGGGGAAGGTGTATGGTGAGGCTCAGTACAGAGCTGGGAGGCAGGGCTGCTCTTCCCTGCTCCCTGCTCCCTGCTCTCATTGTTTTCTTTTCCCTTTAGATACCTACTGGCTTCAGCGTGGCTGCCAGTGTCCGCATTGGGAACGCGCTGGGTGCTGGAAACATCAAGCAGGCCAAGAGGTCCTCAGTCGTCTCCGTGCTAGTCACAGGTGCTTCAACTGTTTAGTCAGTGACTCGTCTGAGCAGTCTGTGCACTTGAAACCTGGGTTCCCGGTTCCCCCAGACCCCCTTTCTCACTGTGCTGTTTCTCTGCCCTTTTACCTCCAGAACTCTTTGCTGTAGTCTTTTGTGTCCTGCTGGTAAGCTGTAAGGATCTTGTGGGCTACATTTTCACTACTGACAGGTGAGTGCTGAGATTTTCTTGAAATGTGAATCTGTGGTAAAGAAATAGATGCTTTCACATTTGCCTCCTGGGGTTGTTGCATCTTGCGGGGTTCTGATTTCATTTACAAAATCAGAAACTCACTGATGTTACCTGGGAAGAACTGATTAGGTGCAGGGACTAATTTGTACTCTCAAGTGCCAATTTAATGGGCATTGGTGGTGTTACAGGTTTCTGGTGCTCAGGATACTCAAGTATTTTAAGGAAGGGAACTCATTTTTGGTACCATTGACTACATGTTCAATTAATTATTTCATTCCAATGACAAAAATCATTGTGATATCTCAGAATTTGTCAGAGTACCTGGTGTGTAGTATTTGTATAATATATTTGCCAAGCCAAGTTGAAGTTAAAATCTCACCAGTGAACTGTATTCTGGATTCTGACAATGACAGATGCCTAACCTGATCCAAGGGAGAACAGAGAACGCCTCTAAATGAAGTAAAGAGGGAAATCACAAAACTACCTTTTAAAGCACAAGAGACTAGTTTGCATAACTTTTGCAAGTAAAATTTAAAATCTGGAAGAAATAAATAATTTTCTAGGAAAATAATTTATCAGAACTTACCCTAGAAAACACACTAGGTCTTAAAAGACTGATTTCCTTAGAAGAAATAAGAAAAAAATATTTTATTTTTAAAACTTAAAATCATGTTTCACTTTCAATTACAGTTGACATACATTATTGTATTAGTTTCAGGTGTGCACCCCAGTGATACATGTTATATAACTTACTAAGTGATCATCCTGATACATCTTGCACCCATCTGACACCATAGTTATTTTTTTTAAAGTTTAAAAAGGATTTTATTACTTATTTTCAGAGAGGGGAAGGGAGGGAGAGAAACATTGATGTGAGAGAGAAACATCAATTGGTTACCTCTCATACGAGCAGTAACCAGTGACCAGCCCACAACCCAGGCACGCGCCTCTGACTAGAAATGGAACTGGTGACCCTTTGCTTTGTGGGACAATGCGCAACCAACTGAGCCACACCAGTCAGGGCCATACATAGTTATTAAATTATTATCAACTATGTTCCCTATGCTGTACTTTACATCCCCATGAGTATTCTGTAACAACCAATTTGTACTTAAAAAAACCCCATTTTATTTATTTTTAGAGAGAGGGGAAGGGATGGAGAAAGAAAGGGAGAGAAATATCAATGTGTGGTCGCCTCTCACGCGCCCCCTACTGGGGACCTTGCCCACAACCCTGGTATGTGCCCTGACTGGGAATTGAACCAGCAACCCTTTGATTTGCAGTCCGGTGCTCAGTCCACTGAGTCACACCAGCCAGGGCCAATTTGTGCTTCTTAATCCGTTCATCTTTTTCACCCAGCCCCCCAAACATCATCCCATCTGGCAACCATCAAAATGTTCTCTGTATTTATGAGTCTGTTTCTATTCTGCTTGTTCATTTGTTTTGTTTTCAGTTTCAACTGTTGATATGTATTTATAGCCATTTTATTGTTGATATTTTTTGATGTTTCTTTTTTTTTTTTCTTAAAAGGTTCCTTTAACATTTCTTGTAATACTGGTTTGGTGGTAATGAACTAACTCCTTCAGCTTTTTCTTGTCTGGGAAGCTCTTTATCTGTCCTTCAATTATAAATTACAGCTTTAATGGGTAGAGTAATCTTGGTTGTAGGTCCTTGCTTTTCATCACTTTGAATATTTTTTGCCAATCTCTTCTGGCCCGCAAGGTTTCTGTTGAGAAATCAGCTGACAGTGTTATAGGAGCTCCCTTGTAGGTAACTAACTGCTTTTCTCTTGCTTCTTAAGATTCTCTTTGTCTTTAGTTATGATGTGGCTTTGCATTCTAATTATTATGTCTTGGTATGGACCTCTTTGGGTTCATCTTGTTTGGGACTCTCTGTGCTTCCTGGACTTTTATGTCTATTTTCATCACTAAGTTAGGGAAATTTTCTGTCATTATTTTTTTAAGTAGATTTAAAATTTCTTGCTCTCCGCTCCTTCTTGACCCACATAATGTGAACACTGGTACACTTGAAGTTGTCCCAGAGGCTCTTTACACTATTCTTATTTGGAGTAATTCTTTTATCTTTTTGCTGTTCTGATTGGGCTTTTTTTGCTTCCTTATATACCAAATTGCTGATTTGATTTTCAGCTTCATCTACTCTACTGTTGATTCCCTTTAAATTATTCTTCCTTTCAGTTAGTGTATCCTTCATTTCTGACTGGTTTTTTGTGGGTTTTTTTTTATTTTTTAAGGCTGTTGAGGTTCTTGCTAAGTTCATTGAGAATCCTTACGCCCAGTGTTTTGAACTTTGCATCTGGTGGATTGCTTGTCTCTATTTTGTTTAGTTCTTTTTCTGGGGTTTTGTTCTGTTCTTTCATTTGAACCATGTTTCTTTGTTACCTAATTTTACAGCCTCCCTGTGTTTGTGTTTATGTATTAGGTAGAGGAGCTATGCCTCTCATGCTTGGTAGAGTGACCTAATGTAGTTGGTGTTCTGTAAGGTCCAGTGGCACAGCCTACCTAATTACCCAAACTGGGCACTTGAGTTGTGCTCCTCATGTGGGCTACATACACTCTTCTCTTGTAGTTGAGCCTTGATTTGCTGTTGGCACATCGATGGGAGGGACTTACCCCCATGCTGATCAACTTCATTGACTGTCTTGACTACTGACCACCGATCTTCAACCACCATGGAGGATCAGCTGTGCAGGGGCCCATGCCACAGAGCAGGACTTACTTCAGCAGGACTCTGATGTCTGCTGAGTCCAACCTTGAGTGTGTTGCTTGTGGAGGTGGTTGGCTGGTGATGCTTTGATGTGGCCTGAAGCTGCCCACTGGGTGCACTGGCTCTGGGGCCTTCTGGGAGGTGCAGGGCAAGGTCTGCCACCACATGTGTTCTGCTCGGGGCCACTCAGCATGAGCTACAAAGCAATATGCAGATGCTGCTACTTGTGCTGGGCTTGGAGGTGCTCTGGTGAGGCCAAGGTGTGAACCAAGCCTGGCTGCTGCTAGTGCTGGGCCTGGGGCCACTTAGTGAGAGGCATGGGGCTTGCTGAAGCCAGATTCTGCTTGTTTGAGAGACTTTAGGAAAATCTGAAACATGACCCAAGATGGGCAATTCATATGGAAAAGCCACTGGAAACAGCTCGAGTGGGCCCACAAATTGGGTGGGGCAGTGCCTCAGAGTCACCAGGGTGGGGCGAACAGTGTGAGCCAGGTTGATGGAGTCTCTGATTTGGTGCCTGCCTGCCAACTCTGTTGGGAGAAGGCTCAGAAAAGTAGCAATGGCCTCTGCCAACACTTGTGCTGGGAGAAAGCTGCTCCCCCAGTTCTTGCCCTGATGCCAGACAACTCAGTTCCTCTCCGTATGCCTCTGGTGTCTTTCAAGCTACTGCTTCAGCATGGGAGCTCAAAGGGAGTGAGTCTGGGTGAGTTCATGTGTGGGCCCTTTAAGAACTGCCTGGGCCCTGGCTGGTGTGGCTCCATAGATTGAGCACTGGCCAGCAAACTGAAAGGTCCCAGGTACGATTCCCAGTCAGGGCACATGCCTGGGTTGCAGGCCAGGTCCCCAGTTGGGGGCGTGTGAGAGCCAACTGATCAGTGTTTCCCTCCCTTCCTGTCTCTCTAAGAATAAATAAATAAAATCTTTAAAAAAATAAATAAATAAAGAGGAATTGCCGGGGTCTCCTGAAGCCCTTTGTCTTCCTCAACTTCAATCCCTGCTGGTTTTTACAGAAAGAAGTTATGAGGACTTCTCTTCCTGGCACTGGCACTGGCACTGGCCATGGGCTGGGGAGCCTCAACAGCCAAGATGTCCCTCCCTATTTTTATCTGCCACAGGTGGGCGTGGAGCCAGCCCATTCCCCAGTTGTAGGGCTTCTGTTCAGCCAGGTTTTAGATGGTTCTGAATGGTGGTTGTTCTGTAGTTTAGTTGTAGTTTTGATGTGGTTGTGGAAGAGGATGCGTACTGCATTTACCTATGCCAACATCTTGACTGGAATTTTAAAAAATTATTTTAAAATTTCAAAAAGCACCAATCCCAGAAGTTTCCAAAGGAGCATTGTATAAAACCTTTCAAACTTAGGTAATTCCAATGCTGTCCGAACTATTCCAGAAAACTGAAAAAGGACAGTTTCCACATTGTTCATGAAGCAAATATAACATTGGTATTAAACTCTGACAAAGTTAGCACAATAAAAAAGAAAGTGACAGAGCAATGTCACTTATTAATATGAATTTTAAAATCCAAAATAAAATATTAGTGGACAGAATTCAGCAGCACATTAAAAATAATATATTTTGATGGAATATATAATTGAATGTATTAGGAAGGAGAATAAAAGTGCAGAACATCATGTAGAGAATGCTGTAATATGAAATACTAGAGTCTAGAAGGTGAACACAAGAACATATATATTTGTATTTCCTTATTTTTCATAAGCACTAAACAAATGCAGACCGTGATAAGACTTGCTACCTGGTGGGGGAGGGGTGGTAATGGGAAGGCTGGACTGGGACAGGAGTGGAAGACAGATGTTTCTTGACTTCTTTTTCATAGTTTTTCTTTTAACCATTTTCACATGTTGCCTAGTCAAAAAATAAAATTAGTTTTGAAGAAAAGAGCTGTATTTCTGTCCTTTTTGGGGGGACAGTAATCACCTTGTTCAGTGCTAGATTTCATATTTATTAATTCATGCAACAAGTGTTTGTTGCCAGGCAGGGTTCGAGTTTGCTTGTCAGTCATTCAGGGTTTTCTGAAATTTCCACGTCCCTGGATCAGGGCGGCATTTTTGTAGTCTCCCTTCAAGTGTGGTGTTCAAATCCACGAGTCTAGTTTTAGAGGTTAGGGCCCATTTCTAGGAACCAACGACCATTCTGTAAACTCTGTGGCTTTTATAACTGGCCAACCTCTGTGCCACAGACAGAACCTTAACTCTTCTGTTGTGCTTCATTCAGACAAACAAAAGGACGTGTGGGATCAAATCATTGGATTTAACTGTCTAACTGTCTACATGTCTATACCAAATGGACTATATATTTCTTCTCAAAGTCGTGAGATGTGATGGAGAGTTGGGTCCCCACTGGCCCAGAAGCAGCAGTGTGGTCCCTGAATGGACTACCAGAGCCGCCTCTCTAGTGCCCAGAAAACGAGCGCCAGCCCCCGGGGAGCTGCAGTGCTCGCTGCTCTGGGCCTTTGTCTGCTTGTGACCCCCGTGTGCTCTGCTTCCTAACAGAGACATCATTGCTCTTGTGGCTCGAGTGGTTCCAATCTATGCTGTTTCCCATCTCTTTGAAAGTCTGGCTGTAAGTATTATGCAGTGGTCCCTTAAGCACCTTTATGATCTGTGTGCTTCTTCTGATGATGGTGAAATGAGACAGAGAAGGGGGTGGGTAGGCAATACCAAACATTTTCTATTGCTTTCCAAGAACACTGGCACAGGGCAGTGCCGCAGATGGCGGATGGGACTGCTCGGGCAGGGGCTGGGCATCTTGCCTCGGCATTGTGCTGTTCACACTGGTGCGTGTTATTTGCCCGCAGTGCACAGGTGGTGGCATTCTGAGGGGAAGTGGGAACCAGAAAGTTGGAGCTGTCCTTAACGCCATTGGGTACTATGTGATTGGTCTCCCCATCGGGATTTCACTGATGTTTACCACCAGACTGGGAGTGATCGGTAAGCGCTAACCGGGGGCAGGCAGAGCCGAGTTCCTCACCGTCCTAAGTGACTCTCAGAGCAGGTAGGCTTTCACTGAGAGCACTGGCACTTTGGAGCTCCTCCACATTCATCCTGTGCCAGTCAGAGGCTGGGGGGGGGGCGGGCAGGAGAGAGCCGAGTCCCAGGGCTGCATGCTCGCCCCTCTTGACAATGTGCGCCATCTCCCACACTCACCCACTGGAGTGGAGCAGCGTGGCCTTTCTACTCATCCCCCCTCCGATGACATCGAGTGTCCACGTCAAAGTGGGTGGTAGGAGGGGCTGTTGTGGAAATATTCAGAAATGTGTCTGTTGTGGTTTGAGCCCTGTACTTTGGGGACAGCTCTGTATGGTGAGGCCTAGAGAGGGAGTCTGCAGGACTGACTGAGGCTGTCAAAAGCTGGCCACATGGGAGTGTTTGGGATGGTGGCAGGGGGAGCCACAGGACAGCCTTGGTGTGGTTCTTACAGAAGTGACAGGAGCACCCGTGGTGGCTGTGTACATCCTGGAGCAATGCCCCCAGCCGGTGGTGCCTCTGGTAGGACTCACAGGAAATGGTCCCGGAGTTGCACCCTCAAGGTCACCTTCACCGCCACTCTGCAGCCTTCCCCTCTGGCCTGGTGCAGCCCTCTAAGCCTTGTGTCCTTGGGTCTCCCCACAAGGCCATGTGTGTGCTGTGTATGAACAGCACACAAGGAGGGCAGGGTGAAGGGGACCTTTTCATCATCTTCATGTATTTGGAGGAAAGAACTTAATCTATAGTGCCAAAATTACCAGACTAATTTTTTTTAAAGTAGGAAAAGATATGACTGCCCAGCTTTGATTTCTAAAATAATAATTTGGAAGGCATTGGCAATTAGTCAATGATTATATTGAAGTTTGAACACATTATCTTTGGGCGACGTCGAAGTTGACTGAAGCCTGGTTTGTTTTCATTCATCAGCACTTGGCAGGTTCTGAGGGGATAAGGAGTCATCTGATACTTCGAATGAACTTTCAGTCCAAAGTGTCCCATTACATTGCACCTTTTTTCTCAAGTTCAATAATATTTTAATGAAAAATACATGGAATGTATAAAGAATGGAGTTGCCAATGCAAAGTTCACTGGGCTTGCATCCTGGTGCAGAAAATTATTTAACTGAGTTCCTATCATTACTCATTTTTTAGATTTGACAATGGTATATAGCTATGGGAAATATTGGAGGAATCCACTTAAAAATATAGATGCATCTATGTCCCAAGTGCTGTACTAGAATCACTAATTTATTTAACAAACATACCTACTATGTGCAAAGTACAGGTAGTTAAGGATCACTTAAAAGAAATTCTGGGTACAAACTGCTGGCTGTAAAATAAATGTCATGGGGATGTCATGTACAGCGTTGTGACATTGTGTATTTGAAAGTTGCTGAGAGAAGGTCTTAAAAGTTCTCATCATAAGAAAGAATACTAACTATGGCTGGCAATGGATCTTAACTAGAATTATTGTGGTAATCATTTCACAATACATTTGATCCTTGAACAATACAGATTTTAACTGCTCAGGTTCATTTATATGTGGGTTTGTTTCAATAAATACAGTCAGCCCTTTATATCCTCAGATTTTACATCTGTGGATTCAACCAACCACAGATCCAAACCGTATTTTTGTTTGTGGGAGCTTTGTCCAGCAGAGCCCCCCCCAGCCATCGCAGATGAGAATAAGTCTACCAAGACATGATCTGCTTGAGGAGGAAAAGGGAGTCTCTCAAAGCAGAAGGGCCTTGAGCCTGTTCCTCAATGGGCTTTCAATTTGCACAGGAATACAGGTAAAGCTCATCAATCATTGTCAGGCAGTAAGGATCAAACAATAGATAACATTCAAAGAACTATGAGGGCTTATTCTGAGTCAGGATCAGATAGCTTAAGGGCCATAAAACTTTGGGAAACAAACTCATTTTTGATAAGGCTTGGACCCTTATCAGAAAATTGAGGGCATTCTTAGCAAAGCAGGTTTCACAGGGTTTTATGTATTCTTTCTTAGGCCTGATCACCCCAGGGAACCAACTGCCTGTTCCTGCCCAGGGCTGCACTGCCCTCTGTCATTGTTTCAGGCTTAAGTCGGGTGGGGGAAGTAAGGTAGCCAAGAGATTAGGAGACTTCTTGCAGACAGAATGAGGACTCAGGCTACGTCAAAGCCAAGAGGTGAGGGTCCATCACCCCCTTTTTCTACAGTCCCCCAAGTCCTTCCCTGAGGGCCCATTCACGACTGTGCCTGTCTTAGGTCATCCCTCCCTTGAGGAATCTTACCCTTCATTGGCTAACCAGTCATCCGCCCAGGGCCAAGCAGGGTGAAGTAAAAGGGGGCAGAGGCGGCACCCCTGCCAGGGAGATAAGCTTTGTCTTCTTAGTGGCTTAGGGTCCCAAGGTCTCTCACTCAGCCTTAGCCATGGAGGGTTAAAGCTTCTGAAACCAAGCAGGGCGGTTCCCAACATTTTGTATTTCCAAAAATGGTTTCCCAACTGTGGATCGAAAATGCTGTTTTCGATTCATGGTTGGTTGAATCTGAGGATGAGAAAAGTCAACTGTAGTTAGATTTTGGGAGAGTCAAAAATTATATGCAGATTTTTGACTGCAGTCATGTGCACCTTTAACCTCTGCATTATTCAAGAGTCAAGTGTATGTACAAATATTGAATCATTGTGTAGTTCACCTGAAACGAATATAATGCTGTAAGTCAATTACATCTTAATAAAAGATGTTAGGGTCTTGATGCAAGGGGGGAGGCCTCTGCGAGAAGACTGCAGTCAGTCTCTGCCACACTCACTTTTTAAAAAAGTATAGTTCCAACTGGCTTTGAGGATGAGATCAATTCTGGCGGGCGGGCAGTGTACCTACCCGAGGTGCCCAAGGGGCGTCAGAGTGCCACAGGTTCTCGTGGGTGGCTCCATTCTAATTTCCTGGGAAGCTTTTCAGACACACAGACTCCTGGGCCCTGCCCAAGGGGTTCTGATAATCACCCTGTTGTAGGGTTCTTAGGTTGAGTGAAACAGCAATCTTTTAAATACTGTGTAGTGAAATCCTGGAAATCTAATTCACAACTTTCAAATTACAGCTGGAGACAGCTGGTTATATTCCATTCAAGATGATTAGAGTGAACTTGTAGTCTCTCTGGATCGGGAACATTGGATATGATGTGTATGTGCTTTTACTAGTCCATATGGGAAGGGCAGGTAGTCACCAACTCTATTCTAAATATCACGCTGATCACACCTGGAAAATGTGATCTGAGAGTAATTGGTACCAAAGAGCAGAGTTGAAAACTTTGCACTGAATTTGGGTTCCTCCACCTGTACACCATTAGCCCAGTCTAACCACCTTCCATATACCCAGATCCAGAATTCAAAAGAGACCAAGCAAATGGGCCAAGCAAAAGGCCATTTATTCAGCGCTTGCGTTTCGCCAGAGACTGAAAGGCAGGCAGAGGAGTGGGAGAGCCTCACAGCCGTGGGCCAAAGGGAAGGCTCAGGTGTGCCCTGAGGGAGGCTGCTGGCCCCGGGAAGCTGGGGGCAGGCTGACGAGAAGTGGGGTGTTCTGTGTGACTGCTCAGGGGTGTGTGTTTTTTTCTGGCTGGTCCTAAGTTGGAAGCAGGGACAAAAATTAGGGAAGCTGTCGCTTATTGATCAAGTCCTGGCCATCTGGGGTCAGTTGTTGCAGAAAGCATTATTGAGTTTCTTAGTTTGGCCCTACCTAGCAAGAGCGGTCTGGCCTTCCATAAGGCTGAAGTACATCAGACTGGCTTCTGGGATGTTTATTGCTGATAAGGGGCTGGGTGTTCAAACAGGTTGCTTTAGGTTGTGTGTCAAAGTTCTTTTTTAAATATGGTTTGACTTTTGTCTGTTTGTATATTTATTCTCTCACAGCTATTGTTAGAGTTTCTGATGTCATTAGTTCACAGTTGACCCCAAACCCCTCATCCCTCGGGGTCTCCCTCTGTGTTTGTGTGGGAGAGTTTGTGTGGTACTAGGGGGCCTGCAAGGCTTTTCCCACGCTCCACCTCCTCTCAGCCTGTCCTGCTGTGTCATCATCTCCCTGCAGATGGCCCTGCCCGGGGAGCTCCTGAAGTGAGCAAGACTCTGCAGGCAACTCCCAAGGAGAGCTTCAGTCCTTTAGAGGCTGGTGACTTCTGCCTGTTTAATATGTTCTTTCCATTTTTGAAGAAAATAGGGCATAGTAGTTTGGAAGTACTATTAGAAATAGGAAGTTGTTTGTCCTATAAATGTTATTTCCTTATAACTGTCACTTTTCTTAAGAGCTAAGCATTATGATTCTGAACAAATGTTCTGAGATCCCAAACCCCAAGAAGTTGAGCACTGGGGGCCTCCCAGGACCTTCTGAACGCCGAAGGAGAGGGCTAGAGGAGTCTGGCTCAGGCTCAGCCGTGCACACAGGTTCTCAGAAGTGAGAGGGGAGAAATGCTCCCCAAGGGTGGCCGGTTTCCCACGGAATTAACCTCTTTTAAATATTTCCACTTTCAGGTCTGTGGGCAGGGATTATCCTCTGCACAATCTGTCAGGCTGTGTGTTTTCTAGGCTTTATCGCTCGGCTGAATTGGGAAAGAGCCTGTCAACAGGTAACTATTCTCATCACTATCCTGGGACAGGTTCCCTTCCTAGAAAACAAGCAGGATTAGTGTGCTCTCTCTCTTTCTCTCTCTCATTTTAGAAGGTTCTTTTCTCTTTGTATCACAAAGGCTACTTTCTTATTGTTTTAACTGCATTTAATTGAGACGTGAAGAGCCAGATGACCCTTGCTTTATCCATTCCCCTTCTGCCTGAAAAGCCAATTTCAGGACAAAATTTGGAACTGGAGAGATAGGTGGGATACCATCAAATTTATCCTGATACTGTTTTTTTTATGATCCCAAAATATTCCATTAAGATAACTTGTATGCATCTTTCCAACTTTCTAGGGTCAGTGTGGGGTCTGAAAAATAGGTGATAGTTAAATGAGATGAAGGAATAAGAAGGCATAACTCTAAAAGATCTTGGTCCCCATCTTCCCCCTCATCTTGTGCTTTTCTGTCCAGCCTTCGCATTCTCTGAGCCCCGTCAATCATTCTAAAGATGATTCCATACTTGTGACCTAGAGAAGCGCCAATGTTACATGTTAGTTAGAAACAATGGCTTGGCTTTTCCTAAACTGGGGACTCCAGTCAAATGTTTTAACAACACTGTGGTAAAGCCTGATGGATTTACTGTGTATTTCATCTTGTAGGCTCAGGTACATGCCAATATGAAACGGAACATGGCCCCGGATGGGACTCCTCTCTCTCAGGGCTTCCTTTGCCCAGGTATGATGTCACTGCCTCTCCAGGTGGTCCTGCAGGGGCCATCTGTGGGACACAACTGGACACAACTGCCCTGAGCCCCCATTTAAATAGGGCGATAACATTTCAGAAAAATAGGATTGAGAAATGCCCAGTTTGAGGGAAACAGACTTGTGATGTGTTTGCTGTAATTCCAGACATTAACAAACTGCTGTAGATGATTCAAGACCGCAGGGAGCCGTCTGCTGGCTCATTTACGGTGCTCATCCAAACATTCTAGGGGCACTCCTAGTGCATGCTGATGCTGCTCCTTGACCTCATCTTGGAAGCTGACATGTGTGTGTTGTTTCCATGGCGTTCTCCTGTTTGCCTATTCTCCTGTGGGCTTAAAACAGATCATTGTTTTGACTTTTGACTGTTGCTTCTGATGAACACCGTGCAAATGTGTTTATCATTTTTTGTCAGTTTAATAATCCCCCAGGTTCCCAGTTCCTGAGGCATTTAGTCATGCACTCACACTGTTCTTTTGCTGCTTTGTAATGGAAACCCTTTTGAGTTCATAGACTGGCTGAATTACAGTCAGTGGTCAATTCTGTGGTTTCTGCCAGGTCTCATTCATGTGTCTAGTCTCCCCTGTGCCTGGTTATCTCTGATTGTGTTCCAGACTTTTGTATCTGAAAATTGTCTGTCACAGTAATCTGAGGCCTAAGGTAATGTCTGTTTTCAGAGAGGATATTCCTTTGCTTCTGTCCAACACTTGCGGGTACTAGCAGTCTAGGGCAATTTCGGAAATGGAAGTTTCTGGACCACCTGGCTGAGCCAAAGGTGACTAGTGTAAGGGCCCGTTTACTTCTGGTTCATCCTTAATTCTTGGATGCAGTCCTTCAGAGCTCCAACCTGGAGTGTGGAGAGGTTTGCCTGGGTTGCTGCCGAGCTTCCCAAAGTGAGGCTCAGTCCATGTGGAGATCTCCTAGGTCAACGGTGGCCCCGGAGCCTGGTGTCCACCTGCCCTAGATGTTGCCTGGTGACTGACTTTTCATTACATTGTTAGTGCTCTGGCACCTTCAAGGTGACATTTTTCATTTATTTTATCCAGCTTTTGTAGTTATCTTCAGAGAAGGGGCTGGTCCCAGTTTTCTGCCATCTACCATTTGTTAAAAGCTGGGATAAGAATAGTACTAACCTCTCCTTGCAGTTGAGAGGGTTCGGGGGCTCACGCTGTGAGTGCCGAGTGCAGTGCCTGACTCGGAGTAAGCCTTCGTAAGCGTGAGGTGACATCATGCTATTTGAAATTATTTTCTCCCAGAACTCCAAGGACGTTGTAGCATGCCTACTACCAACTCAGGTTTACTAAGAAGTGAATGCCAGTCTCATTCTTGTTCTGTTAGGTTATCTGCCCTTATTTTTCTCTTGGGAAGCTTGTAGGATATTTTTCTTGTTCTTGCTATTCTGAAGTATCATGTCACTAAACCCAGGGGTCAGAGTCACTGTCACGCCAGGTACTTAGCAGGCCTTCCAGAGAAAGGGTTCACGTCTGTCTTCAGTTCTGTGAATGGCCTTGAATTATATCTCTTTTCTGTTGAACTTGTTCCCTTTCTGAAATGATTATACAGGTGATGGCCCCTTGAAAATTTCCCCTATAAACCTTAACTAAGAAAGCTGCCACATTCCCTAGTTCCCGCCGTGGGATAGGCCCCCGGAGGCCCCAGGCCAGCAGCAGGGCCGGCCGTGCCTGTGAGTCAGAATCTCCCCGTGTAGCACATCTTCCTGGACAGACTCTCTCCCAGCCAGTAACACACACTACACGCCACCTTTTATGTATCTGTCATACAGATGGAGAAAGTCCTTTTAAGCTGCTAACTAAGTTCCTTCTCCCCTCAGTGGGCCCTGAAAGCCATGGAGAAAGTTTAATGACAGATGTCGAAAAAGAAGACAAGACCCAGTTGGATCAGCAGATGCACCCAGAAGAACGTCTTTGGGTCCATCCAAAGGATGTGACGAAGTTGACTGGGAGACAGTTGGTGCTATGGCGAGGGCTTGTGCTCCTCGGGGCCATTTCAGTCTTGCTGGTGGGGATTTTAGTGAGAGTGTGTGTTAGAACTTAGTGAGGTGGCCAGAGAGGGAGTCCGGTCAAGTGATACTTTGAGCTCATGAGCAAATAATTCATAGGCCCAAAGATGGGGATTTGTTTTCAGTTAAGGTCATTCAACTGTGCCCATGGATTTCAAGAACTGAGAGTTCAAAGATATGTTTTCTAATGAAGAAATGAACTAAGTTACAAAACTATGTTCTAGTCTAAGACAATGTCTGCAAGATTACACTAGAGTAGTAATTCGTCCACCGCTGTCTCAACCAAAGGCCGTTGTGTGCTGACTACCTTCATCTATGGCTTTGATGTTCTACTTGCTGGGTTTTTTTTTTTAGATAGAAACCCATGTACTGAGTGCTTAAGGATTGTTGCTGTCTGAATTATTTAAAATATATGGCTATGTTACAATATAGCTTTCCTTGTGCCTGAGATTATTATTCAATGACATTGTTAATATTCATTTGGGGTCAGATCTTGGGCAATGGAGATGCCTGGGAAACAAAGAGGAGTCCCATGGCATTGGTTAGCCAGTTCCCTATTAAGGGCCTGGTACCATGGCCAGTCTGGGCTGACCCAGACAGGCAGCGATCAGGAGGGGTGAAGCTGCAGGCTAAGGCCCTACTGGGAACCAGCACTTAGTTTTTTCTAGAGTGGCGGGCATCCCACAGAGAAATAAGTGCTTTGAAGAGCTAACTGGGGGAAGAAATCAGGCCTTTTACTACTTTGAGAGAAGGGATCATGAAGTTGGGAGGCAGCAGGAAAGAGGCTGCTAGGAGAGGGGAGGCTGGGGTCCTGGCAGGCCCTGTTTATCTTCTGTTTGGGTCTGTTCTTCAAAAGGCATGGGCTTTTGGTGGCAGACATGGTGTGTATCAAGGAGGTTTTGTGTGGCATGTCTCGAAATGAGGAGGTCTTATGAATGTTCCCTTCTCCCTGGCCTTAGAAAATCACTGGGGAAGTCTTAGATCTATGGAGTGCAAACAACCATTGCTAAATTCCCCTGGGCGGGGGTGGGGTCAGAGGATGAAGGCTCAATCGCAGCAGTAGGGTAAGTGGAAACCACATTGGATTCAGCCTGCTGGGGAAATTTCCACACCCTTTGCTCCGAAAGCCTCTGTGTGCGTTAAAACGCCTCGTGCAGGAATGGATACAAAGGCTGCTCATGGTCTCCGCCATGCAAGGGCAGGGAACAGACACTATCGGAAAAGTCAGCGACTGTGAGGGAAACACCCTGCTGCTGCTGTGTACCATGCAAAGTTTATTAAGGAAAGTGTGTCTCTTAATGAACCAAGTGAAGTGCAGTTAGTGTGATTTGTGAAGGGACTACACTCCTGAGATATGGGAGTGCTCATCTCCTTGCCAACAAGGAAATGACCTCTTCTACCCAAGAGATGTGGGTTTTAAAGGGACGGGGGTGTCTCTTAACCCTTTGTCTTGTTTCCAGGCTTTTGGCAGTGCACGAGCAAAGAGGCGAATTCCTTTGTTTCAATTCGTGGGCTTCTTACTGTACATGCTTAGTTAGTTATATAACCTTAAAGCTTGTGTGTGGGGGGGGCCTTTCCCCACAATTCCCCTTGAGTGCCCTCTCAGGGTCAAACAGCAATGCTAATTCTTTATAGAATGATCATTAAATGGGGTGAAACAGAGGTAAACTTCCAATAAAGCTACCTGTGGGCAGGCATGGTTTCTACCTAGGTGCTAAAAGGCGTTTCCTGGCAACCAGGATGCTAGGTGCTAGCCAGCCACAGTTGTGCAGTCTCAGAGTTCCTCCACAGCTATGCTATCTCCTCCCTCAACTTCCTCCTGAGACCCATGGTTCTCAAACATTCCTTTCTGGGTTGCTGAGAGGGGTGGTCCGTCTTCTATAACTGCTTCAAGCTAAAATGGGACAGTAGACCCTGCCTATTGAGAACCGGGACCTCTCGCCCTATTCTAGCTGGGAGTTGGTGAGGAATTCCTGAGACTGTCAGGGGTGCTGCACATTGATGAGGTGTAGCATCACCCTTAGGAATAGGTTGGAAACCCTGGACCATCATCACTGTGACGTGGTTAACTGTTCAAGTCTGGAAGATACAAGTTTGAGAGTGTTAGTACTATGAATAGGTGTAAGAATTCCATTCTGAATTTAATTATTAATATTTTGGTGTACTGCCAAAGGGATGAGTCTACCTGGGAGAAGATAAGCAAGCTTCCCTGAAAAAAGCTGGTAGTATAAGGAAAATGCCAATAAGGATAACTGTCCAGGCTGGAGGTGACTTAAAGGCTTCTCTATCAATCACTACTTGACTTTTGAGTCATCTTTTTTTTGAACAGGATCTTGAGGTCCTCCAAGAGTTCACAGTGTAGGCAGAGTCCGGATTCCTTTGCTGGTTGGGGGGATAGGCCACATCAACTGGAGCTGGCTTCACCCTGGAAATATGGACCCAACTGTCAACCCCTAATAGCTTCACAGCCATGGGGGTGCTCAGGACAACCTGGTAGGGTCCCTTCCATTTGGGGTTAAGTTGATCTGCAGGGGATCCTTCTCTCCAAGTTTTGGGAAGTACTCAGTCTTCCTGGGAGATACAGTGGCCTGGAGTTCTCCTCTGGGAGAAGGCCAGACTTCATTCCTACATTCCTACAGTGCTTTCTGTACCTGCCCCACATTTATTATATGCTTCAGTGCTTGTTGGGTCTTGGCCTCAAATCTTAAATCCAGGGTTAGGAATGGCCTGCCATATAGCATTTCAAATGAGCTGAGCCTAGCATTGGCCTTAGGGGCGCCCCTGTTTCTCCTGAAGTCTATAGGCAGTAATTTAACCCAGTTCTCAGAAGTCCTGACAGAGCATTGCTAATGTTCTTTTTGTGGTCTGATTCACCCGCTCTACCTTCAGGGAGGACTGGGGTCTCCAGGCAGAGTGGAGGTAATGTTTTATGCCTAGGGCCTCAGAGGCTGATTGAGTGAACTTAGAGGTGAAGGGAGGCCCATTATCACCTTGTGGGGAGTGTGGGAGACCAAATTGGGGTATTATTTCTTTTAGGAGAGCCTTTGCTACCTCTGTGGCCTTCTCCATCCCTATCGGAAAGGCTTCAATCCACCCAGTGAAGGTGTCTATTAAAACTAGCAGACACTTGTGTCCTTTACAGGGGGGCATCTTGGTAAAATCAACCTGCCAGGCTTTTCCTGGATAAGTCCCCCTCTGCTGAACAGGCTGTAGATGTGGGGGAAGGGATGGCTTTTGCCCGGGGTTGTAAGTGCAGAGAGTGCAGGCTTGGCAAATATTCCTTATAGTAGTTGTTGGTCCTTTGCCTGTCAATAATTTATTAACTAACACTGTTGTATCATCTCTTCCTATGTGGAAGGAGTCATGCAGGGCCTTTAAAGCATTCCATTGAGAGGCCCGGGGAAGGAGATGTTTCTGGCCAGTGTAAGTCCAGGGCCCTTCCTGAATGCCACCTTGCTCTACAGCCTGAGATCTCTCCTCAGATGTGTAATCGGGCTTCAGGTAGCATTGTCTATGGATGGGAACAGAGCCAATCCTGCAGTTGGCCTCTGAGCTGCCTTCCTAGCTGCTTGATCTGCCTTGCTGTTCCTTTTGGTAATAGGGGACATGTCCCTCTGGTAACCCCTACAGTGCATTACTGATACCTGTTTAGGGAGTCTGACTCCTTCTCACCTGTGCTTAATGGGGGAATTCCTTGCAGAGAAGAGTCCCCTTTCTTTCCAGATGGCATCATGAGCAGGTAGAACAAGAAG
The DNA here is from genome assembly GCF_022682495.2 of Desmodus rotundus. NCBI lineage: Eukaryota > Metazoa > Chordata > Mammalia > Chiroptera > Phyllostomidae > Desmodus > Desmodus rotundus. The sequence continues at coordinate 63,145,264 of NC_071395.1, forward strand.
GGCATATTTGAAGTCTGTAAAAACACTAATTCTTTCTCCTTGTCCTAGGATGAGAGCTCAGTAAGAGCCATAATCCCTGCCTTCTGGGCCGAGGTCCAGGGTGGAAGGGGTTTTGCCCAATGGCGTCATATAAACTAACCACGGCATATCCTGCTGTTCACTGCCCCTTCTGTACAAAGCTGCTCCCATCAGTGAACCACTTCTTGTCAGGGCTGTCTAAGGGCTGGTCTAACAAGTCAGCCCTGCCAGAACAGGTAAGATAAATAATCTCTGAGCAGGAATGAGCTAAGTCTGGAGGTGACCCTATAAGGGATCTGGCATTAAGAAGGCCAGATTTAAGGTATTAGAGTTTTTTATAGTTACTTCAGGATTGTCCAGGAGAAGGGCCTGATATCTGGTTAATCTATCTCCTGTTAACCAGAGGTGCCCTTTCATTTCTAATACACCTTGGACTTGATGTGGAGTCAGAACCGCTAACTTCTGTGCAAGTGTCAGCTTTGCAGCCTCCTAGGTTACTGTGGCTGTGGCTGCAACTGCACTGAGGCATGGAGGCCACCCGGTTGCCACAGTACCCAGCTTTCTAGAGAAATAAGCAATGGGTTGAGGTTCATTTCCTAATCTCTGGACTAAGACTCCTAAGACTATTCCCAGCTTCTCTGGTATGTATAAAGAGGAAGGTTTGTTTAAATCAAGGCAGCTGTAAAGTTTTTTCACCTAAGTCCAGCTTACGTGCACTACGATGCTTGAAGGACCAAACAAACAAACAAACAAACGCCAGAGAGCCAGGACGAACCAAGCAGCTGTCCTGGGCTTCCCATGGCCCTGACTATGCATTTAACTTAGAGCCAGTGTTTGCCCACACAGTGTCCCCTAGAAGATTTCATCACTTATTTCGCAGTGCTTCCCATGCAATTATAGATCTTCTGAGGTGTTCTGGGGGACCTTCTGAAACACTGAAAAGTTATTTTTTATTTTATTTTTTATCGTTACAGTTGTCCCAATTTTTCCCCCTTTGCCCTCCTCTGCCCATCCCACCCCCTGCTCCCACAGTCAATCCCCACACTATTGTCCATGTCCATGGGACATTCGTACATGTTCTTTGTCTAGTCCCTTCCTGTTCTTTCTACCATTATTCCCCTGCCCCTCCTATTTTTGATTTTAGAGAGGGGAAAGAAGGAAGAAAGAGAGTGAGAGAAACATTGATGCGAGAGAGAAACATCGACCGTTTGCCTTCTGCATGCACACTGACCAGGGACCAAACCTGCGTGCACCCCAGACACGGTCCTGACTGGGAATTGGGCAGTAATCTTTTGATTTGAAGGATGACACCCACTTAACTGAACCACACTGACCTAGGCTGAAAAGTTATTTTTATATAGATTGAAATTTTAACCTGGAAAACCTCGATGTGTAATGAAAGCTAAGAAGTAATCAATTAGCATTATTTAGCTTGGACATTTTATATACTCTCTAGAAACTTTTTCCATCCACGTAAAAAGTCCATTATTAACATGGTCTTATTTTTGTAAAACCCCAGGCAAAGTAAAGATATTTGTGTTATTTGTAAACCAACAACTTAAGGTAGCTTTCATTTATTAAGGATTAATTTTAACTTACGTGAATTTGAAAAGCAATTGAGTTAGTTTCTATATTTTTGAGAATTTTAGAATAGCCAATTCTTACAAGTGCTTGCCTTTAAATTAATTTTAATTTTACTACCATTCTACTATAATTAATGTGAGAAAATTATCTCACATTTACAATATACATGTCACAAACAGAGAATAGTTGGATCCATTTTTTTTTTGGAGGCATTTACAATTTAGATTTGTCCTTGGCAAGTCAAGTTCCAAGAGACCTTTCCCCTATATAGTAAGGACAACCATTTTTTAAAAAGGTTTTATTTATTTATTTTTAGAGAGAGGAGAAGGGAAGGAGAAAGAGAGGGAGAGAAACATCAATGTGTGTTTGCCTCTCATGCGCCTGCTATTGGGGGCCTAACCTGCAACCCAGGCATGTGCCCTGACTAGGAATTGAACCAGTGACCCTTTGGTTCGTAGGTCAGCACTCAATCCACTGAGCTACACCAGTCAGGGCAGGACAGCCATTTTTAACAAGGACATACCTTTAAGAGTCAAGCAGGCACCTAAATGACATACTAAGTTGATTTATTTATCTAGAACCTATTTTTGAAGCCTCCAGAGACCAATTAAATATGTTTCCATTTATTCTGCCTGATTCTATAGCCAGCCTTTTTGCATTGTGCATGCAAAATTAACTTGGAAGGATCAAAGAAGCTCCATCCCGGTCACCTTAGCAGTGACAGGAGGCTGACTGTGGTGGGCCTTGTTAGCCTGGGAGGCAGGATTTCCCACATTAACATTGAGATCTGTAGAGTCTGTATAAACTTCTAGGGGAAGTCAGGCTTTGCGAGCTCATCTCCAGAGGAGCCAGTGGCACTGCTGCACTCTCCAGAGGGAGTTTGCCCCAGGCAACCCCAGGAGATTCCTCATCACCTGAGAATGGTCTAGCAAGGGCCAGCAAGAGCTAATGGGACACCGTTGGAACCCCAGTGTTTTCCAAGGCTCGGGCTCCTCCCTTGGGTACACCTGTCCCAGGGCCCCCTGTCCTTCTCCCTGGGGTTCCCACCAGCTCCTTTGAGATCAGCTGCGTTATCACAATGGACATCTCCCGGCTCCCATCGCTGCCACTTGGGATTCAGGGGTCTGACCAACTATCATCAACCCATTGACTATTCAGGCTGGGGGAGCAAGTGCCCCTTCTCTCTCAGAACAAAAAAGAGTTTAGTCTCTTATTTAACCAGCAAAGATTTTGTTCAGACTTTCAGTAAGCAGTCCAATTAAAAAGCCAAATTTAAAAGCACCAACTTATTTTTTGTCTTTCCCTGAGTTATCTCAATCCTTATCCACCATGTGGATTTTCTAAGAACAGCTCAAATACAGTCATGGCCTGATATGTAAAGCAATAAGGCCCACAATTTCGAGAGAAACTCACCCAAGTTCATTCAAAATGAAGTGGGAGTGAGGCACAATGGCCCTTGCTTGTATCTCACACCGGGTTTAAATCCACAGCATGGTTTGTGGTGGGCCTCTTTGGAATCCTGTAGCACTACGCCAAGGAAATGTTGACATAAAGAATGTCCAAACCTTAGAGAATATTTTTAGTTCACTTGAGGCAATCCTTGTGGAGTACTGCTCAAGATGGCAGAGTAAGTGAAAGCTGTGCCTCCCTCTTCCCATGATCACATCGAATATGCAACTAAATGATAGAATGTCCAATCTGGAGAACCATACGGAGACCAGCTGAACAGAAGTGCTGTAACTAAGGATATAAAAGAAGAAGCCACATGGAGACTGGTAGGAGAGGGAAGAGATATGAAGTGTGCTGCCTCACAGTCACGTGTGGTGGTTGAGAATTGAGGATATCTCAGCTGCAGAGGTCCCCCCTCAATGTGGGGCTCCAGCCCCACATTGGGCTCCCCAGCCCAGAGCCCCAGGTTTTGGGAAGTGGAGTCCCCACAACATCTGGCTGTGAAACCAGTGGGGATTTTGTCCAGGTGAGACAGAAGGCTGCTGGAATCCCAAGTGTCCTCTTAAAAAGATAGGCGCACAGACTCGCTGGCAGGAACTCACCCTGGGCTCCAGCAGAGGGACAGCAGCCAGGGGTAGGGGAGGAACGTACAGGAAGAAACTGAGTTCTGCGGCTTCAGGGTGAGGGCTGGAGAGGCAGCTGCCATTGTCCCTGTGTTGAGCCCTCCTCCCACACAGCCAATTCTGAATCTGCCTTAGCCTGGTGGACTCCACTCTCCCCACCTCCAGGACTCCCTGTGGCCCTGCCCCACCCAACTCTTACACTTCCAAAGGCTCTGCCAGTGCCAGCTGCCTGCCTTGACCCTCGCTGTAGTCTTTCTTAAAAGTCTCAAAGGGACAGGAGGCAGTGGTAGCAGGCAGGGCTGAGGGAAGAAGGTGGACAGTGTGGACTGCATAGACATACACGGATGTGGTCAGGAGTCCACCAGGAACATGGCCGCCACAATCAGACACATTCGCATGATGATGTCATCCCTCCATGTGCACTGACGGCAATGCCCCAGGGGGCCGGAATTACATGGGTTCCCTCCCACCTACTGCTGGTGGCGATGCCGCTACAGGAGCAGCACAAAATGTTGCCTATGTGTGTGTGTACTGGAAAGAGCACTGCATTATGTATTGGAAATCTGACATGATGGACACCAGATGAAGACAACTGAATCCGTTCATTCTTTGGGAATAAATCATATTTTGGAGATAAAACTTTTTGTGTATTAGGCAGATGGTCAGTCAAAGGGGTTTGCCCTTTTTGGTGTTGGATCTGTTGTCTTCATAATCAGGATCCTGCTGCAACTCGATGAGTAAACAGTTCCTGAATCAATTTGAAATGCAGTCCGGGAAAACTACAGTCAGGACAAATGGCTGGGGAAGGTCAAGCTGCTCCTGTGCAGGGCAGTTCAGCTGCAGCATTTCCAAGAGGTGGAAGAGGACAGGGCCAATTCAGGAGCTGTTCCCAGTGGTGACACATTTTCTGGGCCAGCAGGACCAAGAAGGCCACTGTCCCCTTTTCCAGCTAGACAGACTGTACCATGTCCACCCTCAGGTCCTGCAGGCCTACCTTGTCTCCCAGGTCTTCCATCTCTTGGGCAGGCTCTGCCGTCTTCTTTAGTTGGGTCTCCTAATTGAGAACACCCTCCACAGCCAGTTCTTTTTCCCAGGCAACTTTTTGGACAGCCTGCATTGGGTTCGCTTCCTCCTGGGCCACCCCCTCCAGTTTCAGGCTGCAGCCGCCCCTCTGGTCCACTTTGTCTGCAACAGGGACCACCTGCCCCTCCAGGCCCTTTCTCCCTCACCCTCTTGGCCCCCTCAGGCCGCCCCTTATGCTGGTTTTTCCTCTGCATCTTCCTGGACCACCTCCAGGTGCCCCACTGCCCGCTCCACATGTGAACCTGGCTTTTTTTCTTCCATCAGCTCACAGCAACGTGCTTACATCAGACAGTCAGGGTCCACCACCAACAGATCCATGTGGCAGACCTTCACCATACCATAAGGATGACTATAGGCCTCCTGGAAGGGGAATAGATAGAGCAAGAGTACTGTTGAGTGAAGCTGAGTTTGAAGAAATCATGACTAGGAACAGGGTGGTTTTAAGCAGTGCTGTTCCAAGAGCTGTGTCTGATGCCAGCGTGGGTGATTATGGGAGAGCCTCTGAGACACTGGTAACTGCAATTTCTTTAATTAAACAATCCAAAGTATCTGATGATGATCATTGCAAAGTGGTTACTAGATCTTTGCAAGATTGCATGGTGGAAGTGAATCCAAGTCTTATGGTTCTGGATCCGGACATGTACAATCGAGAGAGGGATCAGTGTAGATCACAAGAAGAGAGCTGGCTCCCAAATCTCCAGGTGGAGAGCATTGCAATGACTATCACAGAGAGAGAGGCAGGGGGTGAATGAGACAGTGGGAAGGCCTGAGAGCTGACCTGGTGCACCAGCCTCACTGCTGTTAGAAGCTGAGGGAAGAGGGACACCTTGTGAGACAGAATCGTCTTCGTGAGGGAAGCCTGACACTTGTCCAGTAATTTGCTTCCTGTGACTTCATTGAAGCTATAAGGACTTATGGCTAAAATAAACAGGAAGAGATCTGAATACAAAAATCTGCATAAATGGTAACCAGGAGCTCTACTTTTATTTTTGATGTTGCTTAACAGTGTTATTGGAAGAAAACCTATATGCTTTAAAAAGATACACCTTTTGCAACTGTAATAGTAGTTATGACATTTTGGCCATTATAATATGTAAGTAATTGGATGGAAATGTCAAGCAAATGTTTGTTTTTATAGTATTTGTTCTTGTTAAAAATGTTAATGTCTATAAACAACACCACTTTGATTACAATAGCTGTGGTGTTGTAATAAATTGTCTCATGGGTTCATGTGTAAAGCTGTTCAATACTGAATGTTCACACCTCAGGGAAAGTCTTGTGTTCAGCAATATCTAAAGATAATGTCACTATGACATTTATACTGTTCTTTAAAAGCATTGCAATAGCGTTTGGGGGTATGCGTCAATCTAATCTTGTGTTCAGTGAATTAAGCATACTAAGTGTCCCTTAATTTTGATATTAGAGTAGGTGATCACATGGATATTTAACATAATCAAAAGTAGAATATGTTTCTATATTCTATTTTTCTAGCTGTTTTTACCCAGTTGGATTGGGATTTTTGCTGAACAGTATGTAAACTTGTAAAAAATGAAATTTCACAGGTGTAGCAATCCAGGGAATGTGTTAAGAGTCAAAACAATTTTGTGATTTTTAACACTTTAGTAAAAACCCATACATTATTTGCAGCTTAATTACAACACAGTTGTACTTAAATGCTTAACTGTAAACTGCTGGCATTGAAGAAATATTTTGACATTTCTGATTTGATGCAGCAGTTGATTTTGTTTTTTAATTTTTATTGGCCGAGAGAGTGGGAGAGAGAGACAGAGAGAGGGAAAGAGAGAGAGAGAGAGTTGTTGTTCCACTTATTTAATGCATTCATTGGTTGATTCTTGTATGTTCCCTGACCGGGGATCGAACCGACAGTCTTGACATATCAGGAGAATGTTCTAACTCAATGAACCACCCAGCCAGGATTATTTATGTTTTTATATTGATAGTGCTTGTAGTTACTTTTTGAAGCCACACAGAGTGTAAATACAGTCATGTAACAGACAAATTTTAATAAAGAGAGCCTTAGTTTTATTTTCTGGTTACTATAGATTTCTGAAGGCTGTGATGTTTATTAACATTGGGTTGTATTCAGCTGTGTGTGTAATGGGAGATTACAGGTGTACCCTATCTCCACAGTTTAAGGAACTCTCTGTGCACCCATGCGACCTGTTGATTCATGCTAGAGCAGGGCTGTCAAACTCATCTCCACCGGGTGCCACATCAGCCTCGCGGTTGCCTTCAAAGGGCTGAATGTAATTTTAGGACTGTATAAATTTAACTACTCCTTAACAGTTAACTGTTAAGGATGGTCCTTCTGAATCACTGCTTCAGAAATTTGACTTAAAATCCTTAAGCAGATATAATTTGTGTGTTGCCACCCTTCAAGGCCAGGCAGGTTCGTGGTATTCGTGCAGATGGAAAAATATTGACGGAGCTGTTGGGGTGTCTGGCATGCCTTTATTCATGGGTGGGCGAGCCACACACGCTGCGAGCTGCGTGTCTATCCTCATGTGTTGTGGCCCCTGCTCCCCAGAGTGGCACCCGTCATGGCACCTGTCCCCTTGTGTGTCTCTAATCATCATCGCCCCCAGCAGGGAGTCCCTACCTGTTTAAATACTAGAGGGGAACATAACATAACATAATTCTGCACATTTGAGCCCACTTCATGTTATGGGAAGTTTATCGGACCCAGTCTCAAGGCTATGATAACACTAGTTATCAGGCCCCTCCAAGGCTATGGGAACACCGCTTCCCTTAGTTACCCAGACACCTGGGTGAGGAAGCCAGACTGCCTCCACTTGCCCTACAATCCACCCCTTCTGGGTTCCTCATCTTACATTCTATGCGAGGAAATCTTCCGCAAAGGTCCCTTGGTGAGGAGGGCAGAGCCCTACACCCATAACCCACAACAGCAGTACAGGCTACAGCAACAAGCAAGCAAAATACAAGCACTGCCACAGCAGCAGTACAAGCTTCAACAGCATACAGCCAAGACACAGGTAATCAGGCCACCCACAGGTACAACGGCCAGTCCAATTCCCATACAAGTAAGGCCACTCATGTGGACCACCCACCCAGAGGGTCCCAGTAGGAACTGCAGCCCATGCACCATTCTGCACCTCTCAGCAATGTCCAAGAATATGGGTCTGACACAGATCTGTCAGAATCCAGCCCACCTGGGCTTGTCCTTTGGAGTTCTCAATGCAAAAGGGAGCTCGTCCAGCCAGCTCCACAGCTGTGAGCCACCCCGAGCCATCCCATATGGAGAAGCCACTTACTGGCCTGGGCCAGTCATACCACTGCTTCACCCCAGCATAGATGTCAGTCCAGGTAGCATTCCACAAGGGATATTAGCTGTTACACTGGTTCTGAAGCCAAGTCCAATTTGAGACAGAAGCAGAAGAGATGTATCATGGGAGGCCGGCAGATGTGCTCAGGGGGAGTTCAGTGCAGACCTAGCATACTGATTGGTCAGCCACTAAGGCATAGGTATGAACCCAGTACACCAAGGTGTTAAATTTCATTCTTTGGGCAAAAAGAGCAGTTATGGGCACCAGTAAAGGCAAGTCATGATCCTCTGGTCATAAGCAAGCTCTGGTGAGCTGATAAGACAGTGGATGGAAGAGGGGTCTTCCTGGGCATGATCACCAGACCTTTTGTGCCTCAACTGGGAGTTCAGCATCTACTTGCAACAACAAGGGAGGACTCATAATGGGCCATAGGGAAATCACAAAGGTGCCACGAAGAAGCATTTCATGGTCTGCTGGCCCTGGATATGTCACCTTCAAGACTGGGGGCCAAGTCCCAATCACTCAGGGTACTACTTGTAAGTTTCTCTCCACCCCTTGGGCCCCAAGGGGCAACAAGAGCCACCCAGTGCATGTGGGGGGCTTTGACTTCCAAGGCCACATCTGAGTAGCTGTTTGCCCTCACTCCAGGTCCTCTGGAGCAGGCAGAATATTCCCCTGTTTTCCCAGGCCTGGTTTCAGCAAGGCACCCTTAATCTGTACCTGCAGCTGAATTGGAGCAGCAGTCCGGTGAAGCAAGGCTTCCACCGGAGCTGGGCCTCCCTCTGACTCCTCTCGTTTAGAGTCCAGAGGACAGTCCATAAGCGTTTCGTCCAACCCCTCAGAGTAGGGGTGGCAGCCGCAGCTCACAGGCCCTGCTTTAAGAGACCGTTGTACCGTTCAGACATTCCAGCAGCTTGGGGATGATAGGCCATATGAAATTTCTAGTCAATCTGCAAGTTCTGAGCCCACTATTGTACCTAGGCCCCAGTAAAATGCGTCCCCTGATCACTTTCAATGATCAGGGGTCGCCCACAAGCAGCACATAACTGCTCCAGTGCAGCAATCACTGCTTTCTGACCTGGGTGCCGTGCGGGATAAGCAGCTAAAAGTCCTGTGGCTGTGTCCACACCTGTAATAGCATACTTATACCCCTCTGAACTAGGTGGGAGCCCAATCACATTCACCTGCCACCGGGTCAGCGGCACCCATCCCCGCACCACCTGTCCAGAAGTTCCCACAGGCCTCCGGGGATGCTCTCACAAGCAGACAGCACAGATCTCACAGGCTTCTTGTGCCTCTGCCAACGTAATAGGTGACCCCCAAGTTTTAATAGTGGACCACATGGTCTTCTGCCCAGCATGTAAGAGGCGACAGTGTAGCCACTGGGCTACTCCCCTTCCTGAGGGACTGGCAGGTACCATTTCTAGCCACTGCACCTTGGCTAGAGTATTAGCCCCATCACTCCCAGGGGAAGCAAGAGGTGCATGTCCAGTCAGTCACATGATGTACAGTGATTTGTTCCTGGTGCCTAACTCCCATAAGTCTTGCCACAAAGCCTGTCCCCACAATGGTCTCTGCATAACCATCCACTTATTTGTATGCCAGGCAGAGACCTATAATGTCAGCCCCTGGTACAGTGTCCAGCTATCTGTGCAAATAGTCAGGGGCGGGCTCCATTGACCGCCACGAGCCATATGGCTCAGAGTTCCACCCACTGGCTGCTCTGTCCCATGCCAGTGTCAAACTAGATCGTCTCTGTTTCTGGCTGGACGGACACTGCAGTCAACACAGCAGGCTGGCCCCTGCTGGACCCGTCAGTGTACCATGCATCTGAGGGAATGGGTGCCTGCCCCTCCTGGAAGGGGCTAGTTTCTACCTTCTCTATAGGGACAGGAGCAGTAGATTTCTTATCCACATAAATAACTGGACCTAACACTTCCTGTAGCTCAGCCTGAAAAAGGTTAGTGGACAGAGTACTCCTTTGTCGCAGATAAGCCCCACACTTAGCTAACGTTGGCGTCTGAGCCATCCCACTAGGAGGCTTGGCCATCCAGTCCCGGACCCACCCTGCAATGGGATAGATGGTCCTAACTGTAACAGGGGCAGTTTCTGTTATGGCCTCTGTGGCCAACAGGGCAGCATATACTGCAGCCAACTGCTTTTCAATCAAAGAGTACCGTACCTCTGCTCCTCCCTCACATAGCTGGGACCAGAAACCCGAGGGTAGATGAAGCTGTTCTGATAGCTGCCACAGGCCCCACCCAAAGCCTTCCTGCGTCACACGCACATCTAGCTCACTGGGTCTAGCAGGATATTTCCTCCCTCTTTTTGCGAGGCTGACACAGCCAAACGGCCCTTTAGACACACAGGACCGGCCTTTTTTGGTCACACCTCCCGGGGTTTGGACAGATAATTTGGGCCTGCATCGGACGCCGGTGTGCGGGCACCAGGAGCAGCACTTGTGCAGCACCACACGCTGCCAGGGTGGGCACCAGTTGTTGGCCCTGCCACTGCATCCCTCGCGTCACTGGGCCGCTGTTTCTGCAACTCCGGTGACTGCTGTCTCTGTGGCTCCATGTGCCGCTGTCATCTTCTGGGACCTCTCTGATGGGTGCTGAGCTCGCCTGCCGCCGCCACGCTGTCTCACCTGCTTCCTATCTGTGAACTTTTTGGTTGCCAGCACCTGCTTCCCTAACTCATGCCAGCTCCAGCCTGCTCTCTCACAACCTCCAGAGTCACACCACCAGCTCTAACACCAGCTCCCACAGTCGCCACTCCTCCTGGAACACTGCTGCAAAGCTCAGCTCCAAGCACTTGGCCTTGACCCACAGGCACAGGAGCCCACGCTGCTCGCCTGCCTCTTCTGATCAGCGTGCTGGGAGCAGAGCTTTCCTGGTGCTGGCGCCGCTGCTGCCAGAGCACCCAGCCTGGGCCGGCCCTCTGGCTGGTCACTCTCAGCAACCGTGTTCCACATCTGTGTGGGGCAAGGGAGGGAAGGGGATTCCCAGACCCAAACTTCTCCCAGGAGCCACAGGCTGCTGCCCTCAGGCAACTCAGTTCCTTTTCCTCCCACCCTTTTCCCCTGAATCACTCACTATGAGAGGGGAGGAGGACTGCATGCAGCAGCTCAGCTGCTCAGAGGTTTTTTACCAGGGCGCAGACTCAAGCCTTCAAGGCTTTTTTCCTCTGCCTCGGATTTCGAGTAACTTCCCGAGCGTTGGGAAATGCAGCCTCCTCTTCTCCAGTCTTCAGGGCTTACCCTCCCTCTCGGGGCTCTTGGAACTTCGCTGTCTCATAGTGCAGTCTCCATCTCAGCTCGCAAAGCTGAAAGAAACACCCAGCCCATGGCCCCATGGCCGCAGGGGCACTGTGCTTTTCTAGGGTTTTCCTCACCACCACAGGGCTTTCTCCACTGTGTCTGTGCACCACTGACATGGGCCAATAAAGGGGCGGGAGGCCAAGCTACCAGGAGCCTGGCCACCAGTTACTACCTGCCGGTGATCAGCAACTCCAAGCCCCTCTCTGGGGGTGCCAGCTCTATAGCATTCTGCGACGAATCCTGCCGGCTACGCCAATTGTGTTGCCACTTTTCAAGGCCAAGCAGGTCCATGTTATTCATGCAGACAGAAAAATATTCACAGAGCCGTTGGGATGTCTGGCATGCCTTTATTCATGGGTGGGCAAGCCACGCACGCTGCGAGCTGCATGTCTATCTGCATGTCTCATGTCATGGCCCCTGCTCCCCAGTGTGGCACCCATCGTGACACCTGTCCCCTTGCGTGTCTCTCATCATCATCACCCCCAGCAGGGAGTCTCTACCTGTTTAAATACTAGAGGGGAACAAAGCTGGAAAACTGCCGGAACCTTACATAACATAATTCTGCGCATTCGAGCCCACTTCATGTTATTGGAACAGTTTATTGGACCCAGTCTCAAGGCTATGAGAACACTGGTTATCAGGCCTCTCCACGGCTATGGGAACACTGCTTCCCTTAGTTACCCAGACACATGGGTGAGGAAGCCAGACTGCCTCCACTTACCCTACAATTTGCTTTGAATGTTTTAAAGATATGATTATCTTTGAGAAATCTCCTGATAACACACATTGGTTTTTGTAGGGTCCAGTGGCACAGCCACTATTCCCATAACATGAATTGGGCTTGCATGCCCAGAATTATTTATGTAGTGTTCTGGCAATTTTCCAGCTTTCTTCCCTTCTAGTACTTATACAAATAGGGGCTTCTCACTAGTTAGACACATGCAAGGGGACAGGTGCCATGATGGGTGCCATGCTGGGGAGCAAGGGCCACGATGTGTGACATGTAGGGAGACACACACCTTGCAGCGTGCGTGGCTTGCCCACCCATGAATAAAGGCGTGCCAGACATCCCAACGGCTCCGTGAATATTATTCTGTCTGCATGAATACATGGACCTGCCCAGCCTTGAAGGATCACAACACAATTTTTAAAAGTATCACCAAATTTCAGGACAACGCTCAACGTACTTTTGGGTGCCCTAGATAGCAGTGGTGTGCAGCATTTAAAACCCTCCAGAGCTCTGTGCTGTGGTCCTTCCCTTTCGCCTTGTGTGCGGCCTCACTAGTTCTCACAAAATTAGCTCTTTCAAGTTATTCATTTTACTGCCAGTTTTATTTTAACATTTTGTGAGAGCATCTGTGCATGGCATCATTGGTGTTTATCAGAACTATTTGCTTGCAGTTTTTAAAAGTGTTTCATCTTGATTGTATTGTACTTCCGGCGAAGATGGAGGCACAGGTAGACACACTGTGCCTCCTCACACAACCAAAAGAAGGACAACAATTTAAAAACAAAAAACAACCAGAACTGACAGAAAATCGAACTGAATGGAAGTCTGACAACCAAGGAGATAGAGAAAAAACACTCATTCAGACCGGTAGGAGGGGCAGAGACGGGCAACCGGGTGGAGAGGACTCATGGCAAGGCAGCGGCTGGTGGACCCAGCAAGGTGGCGGATTGTGGAGCAGGAGGGGCAAAGCTGCAGCTGGCCAGCGAGGCAGCAGCTGGTGGACCGGGTGACAGACTACGCAACCCAAAGTTCCAGCGTGGGGAAATAAAGCCTCAAACCACAGACTGAAAACACCTGTGAGGGTTGAGGTGGCAGTGGGAGAAACTCCCAGCCTCACAGGAAAGTTCGTTGGAGAGACCCACAGGGGCCTAGAATGTACACAAACCCACCCACCCAGGAAGCAGCACCAGAAAGGCCCAATTTGATTGTGGGTAGCAAGGGAACTGACTGAAAGCCAGCAGAAAGTAGAGCAAGTACCATTGCTCCCTCTCAGCCCCTCCCCGACATACAGCATCACAACGCAGCTACCAGCATTACCCCGCCCTGGTGAGCACCTAAGGCTCCACCCCTTATTACATAACACGTGTGCCAAGACAAAAAAAAAAATGGCTCAAATGAATGAACAGATCAAAGCTCCAGAAAAAATACAACTAAGCAACAAAGAGATAGCCAACCTATCAGATGCACAGTTCAAAACACTGGTAATCAGGAAGCTCACAGAATTGGTTGAATTTGGTCACAAATTAGATGAAAAAATGAAGGCTATGCTAAGAGAAACAAAGGAAAATGTACAGGGAACCAATAGTGATGGGAAGGAAACTGGAACTGAAATGAATGCTGTGGACCAGAAGGAAGAAAGAAACATCCAACCAGAAAAGAATGAAGAAACAAGAACTCGGAAAAATGAGGAGAGGCTTAGGAACCTCCAGGACACCTTTAAATGTTCCAACATCCAAATTATAGGGGTGCCAGAAGGAGAAGAGGAAGAACAAAAAATTGAAAACTTATTTGAACAAATAATGAAGGAGAACTTCCCCAATCTGGCAAAGGAAATAGACTTCCAGGAAGTCCAGGAAGCTCAGAGAGTCCCAAAGAAGCTGGACCCAAGGAGGAACACACCAAGGCACATCATCATTACATTACCCAAGATTAAACGCAAGGACCTACATCCAAGATTACTGTATCCAGCAAAGCTATCATTTACAATGGAAGGGAAGATAAAGTGCTTCTCAGATAAGGTCAAGTTAAATAAGCTCATCATCACCAAGCCCTTATTATATGAAATGTTAAAGGGAGTTACCTAAGAAAAAGAAGATCAAAAATAGGAACAGTAAAAATGACAGCAAACTCACAGTTGTTAACGACCACACCTAAAACAAAAACAAGAGCAAACTAGGCAAACAACTAGAACAGGAACAGAACCATAGAGATGGAGATCACATGGAGGGTTGTCAATAGGGGAGTGGGAGGGGGAGAGTGGGGGAAAGGTACAGAGAATAAGTAGCATAGATGATAGGTGGAAAATAGACAGGGGGAGGGTAAAAATAGTGTAGGAAATGTAGAAGCCAAAGAACTTATAAGTATGACCCATGGACATGAACTATAGGGGGGGAATGTGGGAGGGAGGGGGTGGGCAGGATGTAGTGGAGTGGGGGGGGAATGGGACAACTGTAATAGCATAATCAATAAATATAAACAAAAAAAAGAAAAGAAATGCTCTCCTGGAAGAAGAAAGATATTCAATTATAAGAAATAGTGAAGAACACTTCACAATTATAAAAATAGTAAAAAGCAGGAAAATTAAATTTATAGATTTAAAAACTATGATGGAGTTCACATTTGGGAGAAAAGTTTACTTAAAATTTTAACTCCTGTCCTGGCCTATGTGGCTCAGTTGGTTGGAGCATTGTTCCATAGACTGAAAGACTATGGGTTTGATTCCCAGTCAGGGCACATACCCAGGTTGAGGATTCGATCCCTAGTTGGGATGTGTACGAGAAGGTAACCAATCGATGTTTCTCTCTCACATTGATGTGTCTCTCTCTCTGTCTCTTTCTCTCTCAAAGCAATGAAAAAATGTCTTCGGTGCGGTAAATAAATAAAATTATGATTACCTTCTTGACCTTCAGTAGGATAGTGCAGAGTCTTGGAATAACTAAGAATACATCAGTAATATTCTTTTCATGAACAGTTGAGAGCAAAACCAACTTCCAAATGACAAAGTCACTCCCCATACACAAGGCATACCTCAGAGATTGTGGGTTGTTTCCAGACCACCACAAGAAAGCAAGTCATAATCTTTTAACTAGCAGAGGGCCTTGCTTTCAGTTTGTAAAAACTTAACACCTGTGAAGTACAATAAAGCAAAGCAGAATAAAATGAGGTATGCCTGTATGGAATATAAGGATCATTTCTACTTTGTGGGCTGCTGATAATTCTTCTATTTGAGCCATGACCATTGAGAACTGTCATTAAAATTCCTGCTAAAAGAACAGTAACAGCTAAAGCGATTCCATGATAGAAAATCAACTGTGTCACTGGCAAAGCATCCCCAAACAGTGGATACTGCATACGGGTTGTTTTCTTGCATTACCATCAAGTTAATGGTTCTGTTCAGATGGTATCAGGTAAAACCATTCCATTAGTTCCTTTGTTTTCCAGGATAGTTCCATCTGTTTGCTGAGGACAGTGCAGTATTTAGTTATGTGCTGGAGTGAGTTAAAGGGATGTTACTAAAGGTAACAAGAAGGGTTGCAGGTTTGATTCCTAGTCTGGGCACAGGCCTGGGTTGCAGGCAAGGTCCCCAGTAGGGGGCGCTCGAGCGACAACCACACATTGATGTTTCCCTCTCTCCCTTCCATCCCCTCTCTAAAAATAAATAAATAAAAATCTTTAAAAAATGAAATACAGATTTTTCTCTTTAAAAAAATTAAAAAGTAAAGGTAACATGAAATACACTGTAAGCAATGATCATCAATCATTGGTTAGTGTATGTGAAATTACATTAAAAACATTTCATAGGAGAACCCAGAGTTGATCTCCCAATTATTAGGGTAGAGACAAGTTTTACTGAACTAAAGCGCAGAATCTCATGAACCAAGCAACTCCAGACGCACCAAGTGTCACCTTGTACGACAGGAACAGAGTGCACAGGAGGATGTTTGCCTTTTGTTGTTGGGGTAGACCCTCAACCCATTTCAGCCCAGCTCAAACCTGTGCCTAAAACAACTGTCACAGAGGTAAATGAAATGCAAATCAAGTTAGGCTAGTAGTCTTTTGTTAAAACGTCATTTAAGCTACTGCTGAAAGTACTGCTAAAGGATCACAACACCTAGCACAGTGTTTTGGGGTCCTGAAAATGGCAATACCAATGGAACATTACACTAGAAAACCACTTTTCTTCTCCCCAATACCCAGCTCACAATAATAATAAAAAAGCTGCTGGTTGCCATAGTTGCCAATTCAACATATCTTTTTGCACTTGTGCCCATTAGTGTTACTAAACATCAAGAAAAGGAATAAGGCTAAAGATAAATGGTGTTGCCATCTAATGGATAGTTTTTGGTCCAACTTAATGTCCCATACACTTTATTCTCTCCATAAGTCAAACCAAAGATAAGACAGATATACTTTTGGGTTGGTCAAAAAGTTTGTGTGGTTTTCTTTCGTAAAATAAAAGACACATTTTCATTTTCACCAATAACTTTAATGATTTGGATATTTTGAGTATGCTGGCTATCTCCCACATGGTATAACATTGATTGTTTTCAATTAATGCCTAGATTTCATCAACTTCAACTGGTCTACCTGACTGTGGAGCATTGTCCAGTGAGAAATCTCCAACATGAAACTTCACAAACCACTTTTGACACTTCTGATCAGTCACAGCACCTTCTCCATACACTGCACTAATCTTTCTTTGCATTTCAGTTGCATTTTTACCTTTCTGGAAATAATAAAGCATAATATGCTGAAAATGTTGTGTATTTCCTTCCATCTTCGATATTAAAATGGCTGCACAGAAATTTACCACTTTTGATGTTATTTAAAAATGCATGCTGATATGACAACTGTCACAATACAGTCTAACAAAATTGTTTCAAATGAAGTTGAAGACAGCTAAGCACTACTAGAGCCATCGTACAGAAAAAACCAAACAAACTTTTTGGCCAACCCAATACATCACAATTAGAAAAATCAAAAATGATATGAAACTAGAGAGTGGTCAAAACTTAGACTGTGACAGTTTGTGTACATACTCCTGACTCTTTATGAATAATACCTCCCCTAAGCCAACTTCCCATCCATCTCCTCTCAAGCCTCAATGCAATAAACAAGGCTGACATTCAACACAGACCCCGATCCTGTGCCCACAGGCATGGCTCTGCCCGGTGTACTTCCCACTGATCACAGGCAATTAACATACTGCTTTTCAGGAAGCCATGGACAAAAAGATTTACAGAGAGAGGCATAAAAACAGACAACAAATCAGTAAGAATATGAAATGAACTACTATTTTTCTAAGATTATCACACCAAAATATTTTCTAAGGTAATTCTTTTTCGTTGAATCCCAATTAGTAGATGCTAAATAAAGTCAAACAAAAAGGAAAATGTGATGAAAATACGATTTTCTTCTGTTCCCAACCCCCACATTAGATGCATTTCATGGTTCAAAGTGAGTCATGTCACCAACGGCAGTACCATTTTCACCCTAAAAGATTCCTCATCATCCCTGTGATCAGTTCAGCACTTCTAAAAGGATGACCTGTTACCTGCTCTGTGACTCCATTCTAGTGTATCCCCCAGATGTACACAAAATAGAAAACACCTTGAATGACACAAATCTCACTCCATACCGGAAACCTGTGGATGTGAAACGAATATCACGGTTTAGATCTTCTTCATTGCTGTTCCCTTCATCATTAAAATTCTTCCCAAACTACTTATTGGCAGGGTACACTTTGGTTGAATTAATGCCCCTAAAATTTTAGATAGTTATGGTCCAGGATTAGACCCAAGCCTACTATGGATCTATCAATGGTAATTAATTGGTCAATAAATAGTATTATTTAAAAAAAAACCAAACTGCTGCTTTATATGCTGATTTAACAAATACTGGCTTTGTTTGTGCCAGGTATAGTTTTAAGTGTTGGAGACACAGAATCAAACAGGCTCACAAGGTCAGTGCCCTCATGGAGCTCATATTTTGCTGAGGGAGACAAACAATAAACAAGGAAACTCAATGGTTTTAAGGGGAATAAGTGCATGAAAGCCGTTGGGCAGAGTGCTGTCTTAATGACCTGCAGCTGCCTGTCAGTGCACTGCTCTCTGGTGCGGGGATGCCAGCTGTGCGGGCTCTGGCTCCGGGAAAAGCCCTGGGCAGAGGGAAGAGCAGGTCCAAGCCCAGAGGAAACCAGCCCACCTGTCGCAGGAGCAGAAAGGCCTGTTAGGAAGGGTAGGGGCGAGGTGGCATGGAGGGGAGAGGTTCTGAGAAGCCGGACACTCAGGGTGGGCATTCAAGCCTGAAAGGACCCAGGTTTGATTCGGAGTCTCATGGGCACCTGCTGGAGGGTTTTAGATTGGTGTGTGCATTTATGTATATGAGGCCTGATGTTTTCAAAGCCCACTTTGAAAACCATCTCTCCAACTGCTGAGGGGAAAAGGTTAACTGAGAATATAAAGGGCCCCATTTAAAAACATAAAATGCCTATGTACTTATGAGAGGAAACTATTTAAACCACTTAAATATCAATTATATATCAAAGCAGATATAAAATATATTTTTTACTTTTGTACTTACATACACTCATACATCAACAATTTTACTACAAAGCAAGCTACTCTGACTAGAGGTGGGATACGATATATAAGCCTTCATCACGTGTCTGGGGCCCCACGCTGGCAAAGAAACAAGACTGGGCCTCCCACAGACTTCTGGCAGGTAGACAGAACTGGACTAATCTTGTTGAGAACAATCTTGTTGAGAAGTAGGTGGACTGACAATTTGATAACCTTTGATCAAGTGATTCCATTCTCTGGAATCTATCCTAAGGAAAGATTCAGGAATGTCCCTAATATTCCATATACCTACGGTGCTCATCACAGTGTGATTCATAAAGAGGAGCAATTTAAATGTCCACTCTTAGGAAAGCATTAAATAAATGATATACGGAAATGGTATACAGTTACTAAAAACCACATCTTTAGTATGGGATAGGGGGAAATTACATATTCACTATAACTCCACATTTGTAAATCATAAAAATAGGTACTGGGATAAAAATAATTTAAAAATGTAAAATAAAATACTCTGCCTCAGCCTTTATATCTTAGAATTGAAATTATAGATATTTAATTCTTTGTATATTTTATGTATTTTCAAAAAATTTCTATATTGTTAATGTATAACTACAAATTTTAAAGTGTTATTTAACAAATCTGAGCACTTACTACATAGACTAACAAGAAGCACTATGGTGGATAAGGAGGAAAGTCTGGTATGTTTTTATGCTGAAGGAGCCTAGAGTCTCATAGGGGAGAGTTTTCACATTTTTGCTTTTTTAAAGTGCAGTTGAATTGTAAAACCCCAGCAGCTTATCAGGGCAGGGGCTCTTGCTATTTGATTAAATGGAATTTCCCCGAGTCTAGGACAATGGTTGGTAGAGATGAGACTATAATAAATAATTGGCAGCTCTGTGTCCCAAACAGAGAATGATCCAGTCCAGCTTGACATTAATCAAATACTGTATAGGCTCTCAGCCTGTACTGAACTTCAAAAAGAGAGTTGGCATTGAACACAGTTACTCATTAAGCCATTAAATGACATTTCCAAAAAAGTCAAGATAAAAAGCTAAGATGAAAGAAAGCTCTTGTGACAGCCACAAGATTAAAATTTCACAGAGAAGTGGAACAGATTCAAAAATGTTTAAATAGCAAAACATGTACTAGTAGTATATAAAACAAAAGGAGTTATTTGAATATATACTACAGCATTCAGTTAATCTGATAGGCTATTTTTTCCAAAGAAAATAAAATTGTTACTATGAAAATAGGATAAAAAAGGGAAACCTCATTTAAAAGAGAATCAAGAGGTCTGAAGGCAGAGCTCACATGCATTACCACCTCAGTTACAGAGCCCAACAGGAAAAGAGGGCACCTTTCATTCCCAACAGGAATCATCTCTGCTACTCCAGCAGAAGAAAGATTTTCTCCTCAACTAGCAACACACCCAGCCAATGAGAAACCTCTGTGCTCAGCCAATGGGAAGACACTGCACTTGGAACTTCGGGTTTCCTCCAATGGGCATTTTGTTTATAATGGACCCTCTCAACATCCCCCTTTTCCCTGTAAAGTAAGGTTCCTCTCATTTGTTCTCAGGACTTGCCTATGGTTTTGCCATAGTTTACATGTCCTGAATTGTAATTCCTCTGCTATTTCCAAGTAAACCCATTTCTGGTAAAAATAACTGGTGGTTTTATTTTTAAGGTTGACATTACCGAAAGAAGTCTATAAAAAATGAAAATGTGAGTATATGTGCGGAACACATACAGTACATAACAACTTACTCTCCCAAGCACATACTAGATTATTTGTACAATCCTATACATTTATAATCTTAATAAATAGATAGTTTTTAAAAAGTATATACTTTGCCAAAGTTGACCCAACAAAAGACAGAAAGTTTAAACAGACAGATTTTCAGAGAAGAAATTGTGAAAGCTATAAGGATAAACTGCTCCAAAATACCAGGTCAGTAAGAAGCTAGGAAAATTCCTGGGCAAGTGGAATGGGGAAGCTGAGACAAGGAGATTAAACATGGCCAAACGATTTGAAAAACTTACAGCCAGTTAGTGAATTGTAAGACCTTACCCTCCCTGACCAAGGACCCTGGAGATCAAATGGTTTACACTGCCCCTCCCTGATCAGAGAACACACAGCTTAAGTCACCCTGGTCAGGGACATAAAGGACAGAGACTCAGTTAATGCCATTAGTGCCAGCTCGATCCAAGGACAGATGAACTCAGGTGAACAAAAAGCCAATTAGAGCCAGGTAGACCCAAGATAAAGTACAATGGTAAAACAGACCAAAGAATAACCCCAAACTCCCCTGATATACACTGATATTTCAGCGTATTAAAAATGCATCTGGAAAGCTGACATTAAAAAAGCTGACAGTTGAAAGCTGACAATTCAACTGAAACTCTCCTCTAAGATTCTTACTGCAGAAGAAAAATAAAAACCCTTAAGACAAAGACCCAGTGCAGGCTTGCTCTAGAGCACGCCCGTGCCCCTTCTCAGGCATAAACTTTTTACTTCCTTTCTTCTACACTCTAAGGGTCCCCACAAGACTTGCAACCAGGGGAGCAGCAGGCAGTGGCAGCTAGATCCAGGCTAACCCCTTGAACCTGTCTCCGAGGCCCCTTTTCTCTGACTTCCCAGTGAGCTAAAGCAGCCCTGCCTTGGCTCACTTCTTTCCTATAGCAGTTCTATGGAGCCAAAGCAGAGCACTGCCTGGGCTCTCCTATTGCTCCTTGTAACCTAAGCCCTTCCTTTGTTTCACTGACTCCAGCTTTAGTAAACGTGCTCTCAGAATCACCTGGACTCGTGTTGTGAAATCTTTCCTCCATGAAGTCAGGAGCCCACACACTACAGGCCGGCCTTAGGCAGCCCTGCTCTGAGCTTGGTCCCTGTCTGGCAATAAAACATCAAACCTTTATAAAACAAGTTGTTCCTATACTATGTACATTCTCCTTATGAAGTGAATGTGATATTAATATCATTAATGCCAAACCCTAAGAAAGATTACACAAAAGTCAAACTACAGCCAATCTTACTTATAAATATCTTTGCAAAATTCTTATGTAAAAAAAGAATCCAACAGCTCAATATAAGAATAGTACATATAATCAGAATTTTTCAATATGAGGAAAACAATATTATTTGTCATCATAATAGATCTAAAGGAAAAAATTATAGGATCATGTCTAGAGGCAATAAAGTCATTTGACAAAGTGATCAACCATTCTTGTTGGAAACATTTAATAAAATAGACCCCATAAATACTTCCTGAACAGGATTTTTAAAAGTATGCACACACAGACTTGTGTGTATTTGTGTGTGTATATATGTGAGCCCCAAAGCCAGTATTATATAGAATAGAAATATTGGAAGCATTATCTCTAAAGTTCTGAACAAGACAAGCACACTAATACCATTAATACCACAATATTAATTCCATTAATGCCACAACAATTTGTTATACCATTAGAGGCGTTAGGCAAGAAAAAGAAATCAGTGGTAGTATAAAATCTTGAAAAGGAGACTAAAAATTAAGATTATTTGTAGATAATGTTATTATATCCTTGAAAAACCATAAGAATCAACTGAAAACTAGTGCAAACTATACAAGGAATTCAGAATTGTCACAATATACAAAATTCACATACAGTAATTAACAACAGCCACTTAAATTATATAATGAAAGGGAGGACCTCATTTACAATGACAACAAAAGAATAAAATGTTTGGGAATATACTTAACAGGACATGTATAAAAGCTTTACAAAGAAATGATAAAAGCATGCCTGAGCAGAAGCTAGCATTTCCAAAATATTCATCAGATATTTGAACATAAACATTGAGAGTATTAGAGAAGCACCCATTTTATGAAAACACAAATGACCTTCAGGTCTTGGACCAAGGTAATAACAGAGAAACTTTCCTTCTTCCATGCCTTTTAATTTTCTTTTTCTTGCCTAATTGCTCGGTCTTCAACTTCCAAGACATCCTTGTCTTGTTTCTGATCTTAGGAGAAAAGCTTTCTGTCTTTCATTATTGAGTATGATGTTGGCTGTCAGTTTATATATGGCCTTTATCATATTGAAGAATCATCTTTTTTGAATTACTTTTACATCTTTTTCTCTCCCATTTCATTTTTTAAATTGTGGTAAAATGTACATAACATAAATTTACCATTTTAAAGTATGTATACAATTCAGTGCCATTAAGTACAGTCACTGTCCCAAGCCCCTTTGATTTTAATGCCCCTATTATTTTTGGCAGCTAGAATTAAGTAATTTAATTCTTAATTAGGCCTTTGTTCACAGGTTAACCCCTCTTCCTGCCCCTTTTGTTCTCACAAATGTAGTCATAAGTTGCTGATGTGGTGCCCCTTGGTCAAGCAGAAGGAGATAACTTCAGGGTCATGAGGAAAATTTATGAATTTGTTCTATCAAAGAGAAGATGTCTTCAAGGTAGCCGCCACACCAGCTGCCACCACCCAGGAGTCTGTGACTAAAGAAACCTCTCTCAGTTCTTTAAAGAAGCCTTCTCTCTCAGTTCCCATGACCTGCCCCTCCCCTACTTCCCAGATGCACAGAACTCCCTACTTTTGTTTTTTGGGAGAGTTGGATTTGAGAGATCTCACTCCCCTGACCCCTCACCTAGGCCAAATCAGATAAACTGGTCTCTGTCTTCAAGCACCAGCATCTCAATGTTTTGGCCTATTAGTGCATTGGGTACTCGAACCTGAATTTGGGGAGGTATTCAGTAACATCAGCACCATCCACCCATCTCTAGAACTTTTTCATCACCCCAAATGGAAACCTTCAACAATGACCCCTCATTGCCCCCATTGCCCTCCAGGCCTTGGTAACCACCATTGTCTCTGTGTCTGTGAATTTGACTACTCTAGATGCCCCATGTATCTGGGATCATGCAATATCGATCCCCCGTTCACTTTATGTACTTTATGTATAACAAACTTCCTTTATTATATCTCTTGTTCACTCTACCTTTTGTTGTTTCTAGTTGGCTTTCATCTCCATTAAAATGTTCTTTTTCTCTTTCATTTCTTTCCTGAGTTTTAATTCTTGTTTGTCTTCTTCTATAGTCTTATTTTCTATCCTTTAATCTTGTACAGTATTTCTTTGGGCTTTTTTCCTTGTTTTCAAAGATTATGTTTCATTCTTTCAAGATACTGTGAGAATCACACATCTGGATAATTCTTCTTTTGTAGAAGACTTTTACCTCCCCTCTCTGAGAGGTATACGTATGCGTGTGTGTGCTACCTATGCGTGGGTCCTTTGCTCTTTTCTATTCCTGATCTGTGGACACAAACAGCTATGTCAGGCACGTATTTGCTGAAGAAGGGTGTGGTCAGAGTTAGGACAGGTGTCCAAGGCAGTCTGAGGATTCAGTTAAGGTTTGTTGTCTTAAACACCTTTCATAAAATCTATTATTCCCTGCCATGGAAATGTACATAAATAGTCAACAAACATATGACAAGGTGACCACTATCGTTAGTCCTCAGGCAAATGCAAGTTAACATCACAACGAGACAGCACTACATAACCCACCAGAACAGTCAAGTTTTAAAAAACTGCATTATCAAGCATTGGAGAAGAGGTAAGCTACCAGACTGTCATATAGTACTGGTGGGGACTATAAATTGTTGGAAATTATCTGACTAGTAAAATCCAACCTGTTAAACATTTATTTGCTTTCACCCAGAAATTCTGCAGTGTTGATTGGGTGGGGGCATAAGAGGGATGCTGGTAATGCTCTGGGTGGTAGATACCTAGGTCAGACAACTGTAATCATTCATTTTTTACATTTATAACTTATGCACTGTTTTGTACTTATTTCATATCTAGTAAAAATGTAATGGTGATTACCAAAAAATGGTAGCTTCTCTGCAAGGATTAGATGTTTGATTTCCTCAGTTGTCGTCCGGAAGAGCATTCTTAAAGGCAAGGGTGAAGAAGGCACCCTTCATTCTCTCAACCCTTGGGGCATGAAGGGCAAAATGTATGCCCAGGACTTCTGTCTTCCTTCTGGCCTTCGTTTCGTTTCCTAGCAAGCTGAACGATTTGTTCATTCTTAACTTATGTTCCCCTAGAAGGAGTAGGCCCATCGCTTACACGTTTTCATTTTTTAAATTTTTTAACCCTTTTACTCCACAGTGGAATCAATCTGAGGACCAGTCAACATAATTAGTGAAATGCGGTAAGTCTATAATCAAATTATAGGCTCTTTGGTAGCAAGTTGCAAAAATTCAGTTCAAGTTTCAGGTCCTTAACACTTGGAATTGTATTGGCTTATGGAACTGTGATGGTGTACTTCACAGAGGTACTTTCAGCTTCAAGCCTTACCTGGATACAAATAAGCTTGTCAAGACTGTCTCTGGGCTCTGTCTTCCTCTGTATCAGCTTTATTCTCAGCAAGTCCTTCCCCTTCAAGTGCCAACATATTAGTTACAGGTGGCTCTGGGATTATATCATCCATGTAGCTAGTGATCTCATGGGGAAAAAGCACAGAATTATCTTTCATGATAGTTCTAACAGAAGTTCCAGGGAGGGCTGAATGGCCACCTGCAGATTCCTCAATCAGTCCCTGCGGCAGGAGGATCTGATCCTCTAACTACAGGCATGGCTCATACGAAAACCCAGAGGTTGTGAAGGAGAGGGTGAAGGAGTGGATCACCCACAATAAAGAAACTGTCTTTAACAGCACAAAAGAAGGGAGAGAGTAGGAAGAGTAACGTATTTTTTGGACCATAAGACACACCTAGGTTTTAGAGGAGGAAAATAGGAAAAAAAATTGTGAAGCAAAAAATGTGGTAAAATATGTAATAACATAAATAACCCCTCCCCCCAGCGAGCCAGGTAAGCTATATTTGGACTATATGATGCACCCCCATTTTTCTCCCAAATGTTGGGGGAAGAGTGCATCTTAAAGTCTGAAAAATACGGTATTATGGCAGGCACTAAAATTACCACAGTCTACTATATTTCCTGGAAGAAAGAGATTGTGAGCACTCATCCCATAGTCCTATATGCTGCAGTGGTGATTTCCTGGGCCCATAGCTACTTAAATCAATGAGTATGAGGGAGGACACCAAAAAACCCAGAATTATCTTCTGGAAGTGTCTGTATCAGTGTACCCACTGCTGTTATTGTGAGAGGCTGCATTTGGCTTCAGTGAATTTTTTTTTTAAGACAACATATTTGCCCATTTCATGATGGGTGATTTACCAGCACACCTGACCAAACCGCGCTGAGTGATCAGCAGTTTTTGACCAAAGACGGCATGATCCCTGTGCCCACACTCCCTATTCACTTGATCTCACCCAAAGCTACTTTTTTGTTCCCCCAGGTGAAAAAAGTCCTCATAGGGAAATGTTTTGCCCATATGAAAGAGGTGAAACAAAAAACAGCAGAAGCACTAAAAGGCATCAAAATCGACAAGTTCAAAAACTGTTTTGAGCAGAGGAAAAGCATCTCAATAGGTGTAGAGCATCAAATGGAGAATACTTTGAAGGTGACTGAAACTTAAATATGAAAGAATAAATACACAATTTTTAATAAATAAATTCTGGTTTTTTTGTGTCCCCCCTCATATACCATATTCAAAAACTGGGAGAATGTTTCGACTTGGGAATTTGGTAAAAGAATTCCCAGGCCTCTTTCTGGTTCTATAAATATATTACATTTTTCTGCTAAGCATTTGGATGTGGTTTTAAAGTATGTCTAAAAACGCCATCAATTGATTTCTACAGCTAATGAAGAAAATGTTTGAGAGTTGGTGTGGAGTCAAACTCTTGCTGATTGTGCCATTAGACTCAGAATAGATTATTTTAAAGCTATCCTTACATCTTATCCTCAGCAGGAATAGCTCTTTGCTACTGAGACATTAAATTGCCTTAGATGATACTGATTTCTGTTCTATTTTCTGTTGAAAATGTGTTCATTACTTACATTTTTAAAAAAATTGTGGCATGGTTCATACCTCAATTTATCTAGTCACTTACATAATGTTTATTAGGGTTAAAAATTGTCACTCAGATTAGATTAAAAATATAATTGGGTAAACTCTGTGGTGAACTTTGAGCTGATTTAAAACATTGCTACAGGATAGAGGAAAGATGGCAGTGAGATAGGTGGGAGCAGAGTCCATTTCCCTTTGCACACGGGTGAAACACCTACCGATCTACTGAGGAACAAAGTGAACAGCCAACAGTACCCCAGCATTTATGAAGATAGGAGACCAAAAAGTATAGAGGACACTGAAAAAACAGACGGTAAGGGGATTGCTTCGGGACAAAAAGGTCCCTGGGACCAGCGCGGGGACCAGGGTGACTGCAGCCCCAGGCCCGCGCCTGCCGGGCCTGCTGCAGGACTCCTGGGAGAGAGCTGAGTTAACAGCTCCCTCCCCTGCCAAACAATGCTTGAGCAGCACCGAGAGAGACATGGTTGCTTGAAGTCGCAGGGAGGGGAATAAGGACGAAGTGGTAAACCCACGGAGACCATGTGCACCAGCTGGGGAGAGTTGAGAGTTGGGCCGAGTGGGGCCCTAACCTGGAGAGTCCCCAGTGTAGCTGGAGAGGACAGACCCTTCCTTATATGGAGGGAGTCACAGGATTGAGCAAGAGGATTTTCCCAAAAAGAAAAAGACCCTCGGGGGCACTTTGGGGAATTCCCCTGCAGCAACAGCTCCAGTCTCCTCTCCACCTGGCTGCCCAGCACACCTGCGGGGTTGTGGGGGGCATCAGCCCAAATCTGAAGCACGGGAAGAGTGCAACTCGGAGGGACCTGAGACCACAGGCAGTGACTGGGGAGAGTGCAACTCAGAGAGACCTGAGACCACGGGCATCAGGGAGAGTACACATCATGGAAGGCCCCCCGTGCACACACCCATAGCCCAGAGGAGGGTGAGTGCCTGAACCTGTGGGTCCGGGGGCCGCTGGAGAGCTGGGCTGGAGCCCCAATAAACTGCAAACTATATCAACATGAAAAAGGAAATAGAAACTATCAACAAGGGCCAAGAGGAAATGAAGAATACAATTTCTGAACTGAAGAACACAGTAGAAGGAATCAAAAGCAGGCTCGATGAAGCAGAGGATCGGATCAGCGAACTGGAGGATAAGGTAGAAAAAAACACCCAGAATGATCAAGGAAAGGAAAAGAGGCTCAGAAAGAATGAAGAGGGGTTAAGGGAAATGCAGGACAACATGGAACGTAATAATATCCGTGTAATAGGGATACCAGAAGGAGAAGAAGAAGAGCAAGGGATAGAAAATCTGTTTGAAAAAGTAATGATGCAAAATTTCCCTAATTTGGTGAGAGAAAAAGTCACACAAATCCAGGAATCACAGAGTCCCAAGCAAGAGGAACCCAAAGAGGCCCACTGCAAGACACATCATCATTAAAATGGCAAAATTCCAAGACAAAGAGAGAAACTTAAAGGCAGCAAGGGAGAAACAGGAAGTAACATACAAGGGAGCCCTGATAAGGTTAGCAGCTGACTTCTCAATGTTCCAAGCCAGAAGAGAATGGCAAAAAATATTCCAAGTAATGAGAACCAGAGGCCTGCAACCAAGACTACTTTACCCAGCAAGGCTCTCAATCAAGATAGAAGGCCAAATAAGGAGTTTCCCAGACAAAAGAAGTCTAAGAGAATATACCTCCACCAAACCAGCTCTGCAAGAGATGCTAAAGGGACTGCTTTAAGGAAAGGAAGGAAAAGAGAGAGAGAGAGAGAAACACAGGTACAAAAAAATGGCAATGAATAACTACCTATCAATAATAACCTTAAATGTAAATGGATTAAATGTTCCAATCAAAAGACATAGAATAGCTGAATGGATAAGAAAGCATGACCCACACATATGCTGCCTACAAGAGACCCACCTCAGGACAAAAGACCTACACAGACTGAAGGTGAAGGGCTATAAACAAATTTTCCAAGCAAATGGAGAGGAAAAAAAAAAAAAAGCAGGAGTAGCAATACTCATATCAGACAAAATAGACTTCAAAAAAAGGGCCATAAACAGAGACCCAGAAGGTCACTTCATAATACTCAAGGGAAGAGTCCACCAACAACACATAAACATTATAAATATATATGCTCCTAAAACATGAGCACCCAAATACATGAAGAAAATCTTGGAGGACTTCAAGAAGGATATTGACGGCAACACAATTTTAGTAGGGGATTTTAACACCCCATTGTCAAAGATGGACAGATCTTCCAAACAAAATATCAACAAAGATATTGTGGCATTGAACAACACCACAATGCCACAGATGAAATGTACTTAACTGATATATATACAGCTTTTCATCCCAAAGAAGCAAAATACACATTCTTTTCAAATGCACATGAAACATTTTCAAAGAAAGACCACATGATAGGACACAAAACAAGCCTCAACAAGTTCAAGAAAATTGAAATCATATCAAGCATTTTCTCTGACCACAAGGTACTGAAACTAGAAGCAAACCTCAAGGAAAAAACCCCAAAACACTAAAAAACATGGACATTGAATAGCATGCTATTAAACAATGAATGGGTGAAGAATGAGATTAGGGAAGAAATCAAAAAGTTTCTGGAAACAAACAAAAATGAACTCATGACAATCCAAAACTGTGGGACACAGTGAAGACAGTCCTGAGAGGGAAGTTCATAGCGATACAGGCTTGCCTGAAAAAGATAGAACCATTTCAAATAAACAGCCTAACACTACACCTACAAGAACTCGAGGAACAACAACAAAGACAGCCCAGAGCAAGTAGAAGGAAGGAAAGAACCAAGATCAGGGCAGAGTTAAATGACATAGAGACTAAAAGCACAATTCTAAGGATCAATAAATCCAGGTGCTGGTTCTTTGAAAAGATAAACAAAATCGACAAGCCTTTAAGCAGCCTCATCAAGAAAAAGACAGAACCCAAATAAACACAATTAGAAATGAAAGAGGAGAGATTGCAACCGATACCACAGAAATACAAAGGATTGTAAGAAATTACTACAAAGAATTATATGCCAAGAAATGTGAAAACCTAGGGGAAATGGACAAATTTCTAGAAAAATATAATTTCCCAAACTGATGAAGAAGAAGCAGAAAGCCTGAACAGACCAATACCAGTTGATGAAATCGAAGCAATAATCAAAAAGCTTCTGACACACAAAAGCCCTGGACCAGATGGTTTCACAGGAGAATTCTACAGAGCATTTAAGGGAGAGCTAATTCCCATCCTCCACAGATTATTTCAAAAAGTTCAAGAAGATGGAAGACTCCCAAACTCGTTTTATGAAGCCAACATCATCCTAATCCCCAAACCAGATAAAGACATAATAAAGAAAGAAAACTTCAGGCCAATATCACTGAAGAACATAGATGCTAAAATCCTCAACAAAATATTGGTAAACCACATCCAGCAATACATTAAAAAGATCATACACCATGATCAAGTGGGATTCATCCCAGGGATGCAAGAATGGTACAATATTCGCAAATTAATAAACATAATACACCACATAAACAAAGACAAAAACCACATGATCATATCAATAGATGTGGAAAAAGCATTTGATAAGGCACAGCACCCATTCATGATTAAAACACTCAGCATGGCGGGAATAGAGGGAGCATTCCTCAACATCATAAAGGCCATGTATGAGAGACCTAAAACCAACATCATACTCAATGGACAAAAACTTAGAGTTTTCCCACTAAGATCAGGAACAAGACAAGGATGCCCTCTCTCACCACTCCTGTTCAACATAGTATTGGCAGTCCTAGCCACAGCAATAAGACAAGAAAAAGCAATAAAAGGCATCCTAATTGGAAGGGAGGAAATGAAACTGTCATTTTTTGCTGATGACATGACAGTGTACATAGAAAATCTTATAGACTCCACCAAAAAACTACTCAACCTAATAAATGAATTTGGCAAAACAACTGGATACAAAGTCAATACTAAGAAATCAAACGCTTCTTGTATACCAACAATGAAACATCAGAAACAGAAACCAGGGGAAAAAAATCCCATTTGATATAGCAACAAGAAAAATAAAGTACCTAGGAATAAACCTAACCAAGGAGGTAAAAGACCTGTACTCAGAAAACTACACAACACTGAAGAAAGAAATCAAGGAAGACACAAACAAATGGAAGCATATACCATGCTCATGGATTGGAAGAATTAACATCATCAAAATGGCCATACTACCCAAAGCGATTTATAGATTCAATGCAATCCCTATTAAAGTACCCATGACACACTTCACAGATATAGAACAAACATTTCAGAAATTCATATGGAACCACAAACGACCCCGAATAGCTGCAGCAATTTTGAGAAAGAAGAACAAAGCAGGAGGGATCACAATACCTGATATCAAACTGTATTACAAGGCCACTGTAATCAAAAACAGCCTGGTACTGGCATAAAAAGAGGCACATAGACCAATGGAACAGAACAGAGGGCCCAGAAATAAACCCAAGTCTTTACGGTCAATTAATATTTGACAAAGGAGGCAGGAGCATAAAATGGGGCAAAAACAGCCTCTTCAACAAATGGTGTTGGGAGATCTGGACAGCTACGTGCAAAAAAATGAAACTCGATCACCAACTTACGCCATACACAAAAATAAACTCAAGGTGGATAAAAGACTTAAATATAAGTCCTAACACCATAAAAGTCCTAGTGGAAAACATTGGCAGGAAGATCTCAGACATTCCACGCAGCAACATCCTCACAGACATGTCCCCTAAAGGAAGGGACATAAAGGAAAGAATAAACAAATGGGACCTCATCAAAATAAAAAGCTTCTGCATGGCTAAAGAAAACAACATTAAAGTGAAAAGAGAACCAACAGTATGGGAAAACATATTCGCCAATGATCCCTCAGACAAGGGCCTGGTCTCCAAAATATATCAAGAACTCACACGACTCCACTCCAGGAAGACAAACAACCCAAAAATGGGCAAAGGACTTGAACATATACTTCTCCAAGAAGGACATACAGAGGGCCCAGAGACATATGAAAAGATGCTCAGCATCACTAGCCATCTTTCACCAAATTAAAACCACAATGAGGTACCATCTCACACCACTCAGAGTGGCCAACATAAACAAATCAACAAACAAATGTTGGAGAGGATGCAGAGAAAAGGGAACCCTAGTAATGCATTGTTGGTGGGAATGAAGACTGGTGTGGCCACTGTGGAAAACAGTATGGAATTTCCTCAAAAAACTAAAAATGGAACTACCTTTTGACCCAGCAATTCCGCTGCTGGGATTATACCCTAAGAACCTTGAAACACCAATCCAAAAGAACGTATGCACCCCAATGTTCATAGCAGCACAATTTACAATAGCCAAGTACTGGAAGCAACCTAAGTGCCCATCAGCAAATGAGTATATCCAAAAACTATGGTATATTTACACAATGGAATTCTATGCAGCAGAGAGAAAGAAGGAGCTTATACCCTTTGCAACAGCACGCATGGAACTGGAGAGCATTATGCTAATTGAAATAAGCCAGGTGGTGAGGGACAAATACCATATGATCTCACCTTTAACTGGAACATAATCAATAGAAGAAAAAAGCAAACAAAATATAACCAGAGACATTGAAGTTAAGAGCAATCTAACAATAGCCAGAGGGGAGGGGGGAAGGGATGGTGGGGAGAAGGGTTTTCAGGAACTACTATAAAGGACACATGGACAAAACCAAGGGGAGGGTGGAAGCTGGGGAGGGAAGTGGGTTTGGCTGGGGTGGGGAAGAGACGTGTAGAAAATGCAGACAACTGTAGTTGAACAACAATAAAATAATTTTAAATATTATATATCATGGAAAAAATAAAACATTGCTACACAGTTCTAGATATTGATGTTAGACAGTTGGCCTGCTGTGCACAGGTAACTCGTGCAGTTAGTTATGGAGTTGCTTTAAAGACTTGGTGCTGTTAAAGCTACAACTTTTCCCTGTAATGTAAGAAGACTGCTCACCTGCAGTCTCCCATTTAGCCATGACATCTCTGGGTGGACTTTTTATTTTTTTCCTCCAAAAGAACACAAGAGAGAAGTGGAGGTAATGAAGAGTTTGATGGTCATGCCAACTTCCTTCCTTCACCAAGAATCTCTTTATTGTTTTTAAAGATTTTATTTACTTATTTTTAGAGACAGGGGAAGGGAGGGAGAAAGAGAGAGAAACATTGATTCGAGAAATATCTATCATACATCGAATGTAAGCTCCATGACTGAATTTGCAACCCAGACATGTGCCCTGACTGGGAATCGAACCTAATGTAACCATTTGCTTTATGGGACGACGTTCAACCTACTAAGCCACATCAGCCAGGGCAAGAATCTCTCTTTAAATAAGCCTCAAATTTTACAGGCTGCTGAGAAAGCCACAATAACGGACAGTGCCAAGACACTGAGACTAGAGTATTTGAGAGTTTACTATTCATTTTTTCGAGTACCTACTATTGGCCATGTTCTATAATGAGAATGATATTACAGTGAACATGAAAAAGTCCCTGACTTTTAAGACATTCGGTGGGGAAGAGAGACATAAAGAAGTAAACTAAAACAGGGTAAGGGACAGAGCAGCAGAACTTGCGACTTTAGACATGGTGGTCAGTGAAGGCTTCTTTAAAGAGGTAACATTTAAGCAGAGATTGAACTAAGTGAGAAAGTTAGCTGAGCACTCAGGCAAAGAAAACAGCAGAGTGCAAAAGCTCTGAGGTGGGAACACAGTGTTCAGTGAACAGCAAGGAAACCGCTTCAACTAAGTGAGAGAATACTACAAAATGAGGTTTGAGAGGAAGCTGGGGGCCAGGTCATATAGGGCTTGTAGAATATGGTGTAGTTTTGGATTTTATTCTAAATGTCATAGTAAGTAGAAGGTTGTGAGCAGGGAAGTAACATAGTCAAGGTACCTTCTGAAAGGGTTGCTAACAGGTAGGTGGAGGAAAGGCTGTATATATAGCAAGTTGCACTAGTCAGGATCCAGCCGTGAAAAGAGAAACTGCTCTATAGTTATTTCAGGTGCAGGGAATTTTAAGAGTAATAAATTTCAAAAGGAAGACTGGGGTGATGTAGATTAGACGCTGTTCCAAATACCCCTGGCTGGAACCCATAGGAAGGGGACCTGCTTCTGTGCCATTTGGAGATGCTGTCACCGCCCTCCTCCATGTACTAGATGCGCCACCTCGACCAAGGTAGGAACTGCTAGAGTCAGGAATCATCCCACCTCCACCTCCAATATGGAAATGGCCAGCAACTGCTGCACGATTGAATCCAGGAGCAAAAGTTACTTTCCTCCCCCTGCCTTTTTATTACCTGCTCAGGCCTCCCACTGGCAGAAGGAGCCAGGTGGTCTGAGCGCTGGGCCCCTGCATGACGGAGTGTAGAATGGCACATGCAGATCTGAGGCTTGACAGACCACCTCCAGGTGCAGGGAAGCAGGGAAGCTGGTAGGATGCTGGTGCATCTCCAGCACAGGTGGAAATGATTCTGACTTGGACTGGGGAGAAGTGGTTGGCTTAGATCTATTTTTTTGAAGACAGGGCCAAAGAAAAGCGTCAGGAATGATTCCAAGGCCTTTGGCCTGAGTGGGATGAAAGGCGGTACCATTTATCGAGATTGGGAACACTGGAGGAGGCGTGTGTTTTCCTTGGTGGATGAGGATACATCAAAAGTTCTACCTGAAGCGAACTTGGCGATGCTTACTGGAAGTTCAAATACAGGTGAGTTGAACAGACGTACCCCTTGGAGTTCAGAGGAAAGAGTGAGACCGCAGGTGGAATGGGAAACTTCTCTGACCACCTCAGGACTGGATGAGGAGCGACTGTGACCAGAGAAGAGGGCCAAGGACACGGCCCTGGGGCACCTGAGCCCTTAGCACGGGTGTCAAACTCATTGTCACCGGGGCCACATTGGCCTCGCGGTTGCCTTCAAGGGCCAAATGTAATTTCAACTCCTTAACAGTTAAGGAGTAGTTACATTTATAAACTCCTAAAATTATTTTGGCCCTTTGAAGGCAAACGCGAGGCTGATGTGTCCCCTTGGAAAATGAGTTTGATGACATCCCTGCCTTAGAGGTACGGAATGGGAGAGAGGTCTCGCTAAAGAGAGCCCAGAGGGCTTAGCCAAGGAGCACAGGATGGTGGAAACCAAGCGAAGGCAGCTGCTCTCCAGAACACTGATGCTGGGCTGCGGCCCGGCCGGTGTGGCCGGAGACGCTCCCGCGTCAGGCACGTCAGAGGCCTCGGCCACAGCGCGTTGCCCCCCCCCCCCCCACCCCCAAGCCACGAATCCGAGGCCGGAGGAGAAGCCCCACCCCTCCGCCCGCCCCGTGCCCCACCCCGCGGAGAGCGTCTCCTTGTGGGGGCTGCGTAGGCCCTGGTGGTGAGCGCTTCCTGCCCAGCACCCGACTCTCCTTGGCACCCCAAACCACTTCACGGGGACCCCTCGTGGCCGGCCCCAGAACCACTCAAAGACTCGTCTGGTCAGTAGGCCGCAACCCCAACATCCGGATCAGGGCCCGCCCCAGAGAGTGGGCGGGGCCGGTGACTGTTGGGTCACGCGGCTGGCTCCGACCAATAATTGCAGGGCTCGAGGGGGCGAGCCCAGCCTTCGGGTGGCTCTCACGCAGTCCGGAGAGTGGGTGCGGAGGACTCGTTGGTGAGTGAGGCGCGGCTTGGAGTCAGTCTTGTGAGGCTCACGGGACCCGGGGGCAGAAAAGAGAGGCAGAGAACGGCGGCGCCCGCCCGCCCCGGCGTCCGTCGCGCCCCTGCTACCGCGGCGCCCCCCCCCCCCCCCCGACGTCTACTGTCTTCTTAGCACAAGGAAACCATGGAGCGCCACGTCCAGCGGGTTCGCGACGCCTTCCAGACCGGCCGGTCGCGACCCCTGCGGTTTCGGCTGCAGCAGCTGGAGGCCCTACGCAGGATGGTGCAGGAGCGCGAGAAGGACATCCTGGCGGCCATCGCCTCCGACTTGTGCAAGGTACGCCCTACTTGGGGAGCGCACTGCTCCTGAGCTTTTGCTCTTCATTATTTGTGATTACACAAGTACTGTGGGAGTATTATTTCCAGCAGTTCAGATGAAACAAAAATTCCCCTGACTTTCCCGTCCCTCCCACCTTGCTTAGCGACACCCCTGTTGTGCGTGTCAGCAGACACAGAAATGTTACGTTTTCTCGCTTCTTTTTGTGAAATGCTTCATATTTTTTTCTTTGCCTATTTTTCTGTTGTATTTATGATACTTTTCCCGTAGAAATTCTTTGTAAATCATGGGTTTCGGTAATTTGTCATCGTAATTATTGCAGATATTTTTTCCCTATTTCTTGTTTTCCAACTTTGTTTACTGTTTCTTTTGTAGAAAGAGGGTTTTGGTGGTTGTTGTTGCACTTAAATTTTCCTCCATGATTTCCTTTTAGGTCGTTGTTCCTCCGGCTCTAGTGCATTGGCGAATCACCTGGGGATCTTGTTAAAATGCAGATTATGGTTCAGAAAGTCTGAGATTCTAAGTTTCTAATAAGCTCCAGGTGATGCCGTGCTGCGTATTTCGGAACCAAGCTTTGAGTAGCAAGGGCTTGGGTAGTATTAGGGCATAAAGGTATTCCTTCATATTTTCTAATAATATTATCATTTTGTTTTTACTTTTTATTCTTATTCCGCGGGTGACAAGACTTCGCTCTGGTTTTGAGAGTCTCCCTTTCCCTTCCTCATGTCCCCCAATCAAAGATTATGTTGAATAGTAGTAACATCAGTAGTAATAGTAACAACAGTATAAAATTTCCTTTAGTGCATGTATTCTAGGTGGAGAGGGTCTGTAGTACCAAATAAACAAGATGGGGTCATTAAAATATTTAAAGGTCGAAATCATTTATTCTACAAGTATCAAATGTTTGTGTGAATAAATGCATATATCGAATTACTAAAGAAATGTAGTAAGTTGCTTGCCCTTGAGAGTTTTAAATTTGGTTGGGAAACTAAACATACATAGACAAAACATGAGTATAGTTATAACCATTGTATTAAGGGTGAAATACTGTGATACAGGTCAAAAGCATAGTTGCAATGGTTTATAAAGTGTGATCAAAGCAAGCCATTATTAATCAGGGAAGTCATCCTGAAAGGTACGTTTAAGACTGCTTTTCAGTGGCCTGGATCCCTAAAGAAGGATTTTGAGGGCTTGAATATGTTAGAGAGGGAGTTAGCAAGTCGTGATTGAGAGTTTGGAGGGTGCAACAAAAATCTGGATGGCAAATCAGCTAGTTTGTTAACACCAGTGTTCCCTACAGGTGTACGTGGCCTGAAGTTTTTGACATTCAGGGCCAAACATGTCATACTTATGCAAGGTTTGCTGTGATTTTCTCCTAACAGAGTGAACTTAATGCATACAGTCAGGAAGTCATTACCATTCTTGGGGAAGTTGATCTAGTGCTAGAGAAGCTTCCTGAATGGGTCACTACTAAACCAGCCCAGAAGAACCTGCTCACCATGCTGGATGAGGCCTATGTTCAACCAGAGCCCTTGGGAGTCGTGTTGATTATAGGAGCTTGGAACTACCCCTTTGTTCTCACCATTCAGCCACTGATAGGAGCCATTGCTGCAGGTCTGGTGTCAGTTTATGTCTTTATACCATTTTAGAGGGTCTCATTCTCTCACTGATTATAAATTAAGGATGGTGGGTAATTAAATACATTAGCTTTGATAGTATGCCTTGGTTTATACCAGCAGTATACTGAGAATTCATAAATATTTTATATTTTTAAAAATGGGCTCCAGAGATTTGCAGAGTAACTTTCTTTCCCCAGATTTTATTTATTTATTTTTGGAGAGTGAGGAATGGAGGGAGAAAGAGAGAGAAAAACATGGATTATCTGCCTCTGGAATGTGCCCCAACCAAGGACGGAACCCACACCTCAGGCATGTGCCCTGACTGGGAATCAGCCCTGCAACCTTTTGCTTCGCAGGATGACACCCAACCAACTGAACGACACTGGTCAGGGCCAGCATAACTATCTTTCATAGCGCACAGGAAATGAACCTATGAGGGTGTAAAGGCATAAATATAGCCTCAGGAATTTGGGATCAGGCATCCATATTCTAATGTAGTGTCAGTTGCCAGCTCTGGCCGTGGATGAACCATTTGATTCTGTCTGACCATTTCTTCCTTCAGGTAAGGGCTTTGGTAGTAAAGCTAGCTTGGATTTCTAGTAAATGCCAGTAGATTAATGTCTCACTTCTGCAGGATTCAGATCAATAGCTTTATGTTGACAAGGCCATTTTGACCAATAATTGCAGGACAGAGAGGAAAATCCAAGAGTGGGAGTGGGAGGAAAGTGATGGAAAGGTAGAGGAGTGGGGGAGGCTGATGGAGCCCATTGTCAGTTACCTGAAGATAATGAGAACCAAGAAGTTGGCATTTGAGAAAGTGAGACAAGCTCTTATGCTCATGATGAGGAAGAGCAGAATTAAGAGCAACAGAAATAATTGGAGTATATAGCCTGAATTCCCTACATGAACACCATTTTGGTAGCTATTAAGAAGTTTAGTTGAGCATTACATGATAATGTCCTGCTTTTTGCTTTGTCTAGGAAATGCTGTGATTATCAAGCCTTCTGAAATAAGTGAAAATACAGCCAACCTCTTGGCTAGGCTCCTTCCCCAGTATTTAGACCAGGTAAGAATGTCTTGACCATCTTCAACACATCTGCTTATTGTGGGGAGCACCCACCTGACCTCTCTACTAGTGTGTGTGACTGATGGCTGGGGATCTGTTTGCGTTTCCTTAAGTTCCGGCAGTTGGTTTAATAAAAGAAGTTAAGCTCCAAAATCAACTGTGGAATAGCTCAGCTGTTGTGGTTAGGAAATCCATTTGGGCCCATGGCTTCCTTCATAGACATCCCTGCTGCTTATAGATCCTCCTCTGCCATCTGGCACTTTGGATTGACCTTCATTTGATCTAACACGATTTTAGATGTAATCATTTAGAGAGAGAATTATTTAATGAGAGTTAGTGCTGCGCTGGGTTCTGACAATCTCTCTTGTCTCAGTGGAGCA
Organism: Desmodus rotundus; assembly: GCF_022682495.2. Classification (NCBI taxonomy): domain Eukaryota; kingdom Metazoa; phylum Chordata; class Mammalia; order Chiroptera; family Phyllostomidae; genus Desmodus; species Desmodus rotundus. The sequence goes on from NC_071395.1 coordinate 63,184,024, forward strand.
CGACTGTATAAGAACACTTGTGCTTTTAAAGTGAGTCTGTTTGTGGTATGGAACTATGGAAGGAAAATGGCCTCCTGAGCCAGAGTGGGGGCCATCACTCGGGTTAAAGTGCTGGCATTTGAGAGTATCAAAGCTGAATGATGGAAATGATGGAAATGATCTCCTCAACCACAAGTGGTTCACACGTCTGTTCAAATCCAAGGTCCTCACGCCTTCCCTGGGAGGGAGTGCCAGAGGCCCCACCATGGAATCGGGACTGTTAGTTACACGGGGACTTGCTGCAGAAAGGAGTCCTCATCTCACTTTCATTGACAGGCAGCTTTAAAATGTCATACTTGTAACCACAAGTACACATTAACATATAATAATCTAGAGGCCAACTCTGGCCTTTGGAATAATACTGCTCTTTGTCATCATAAGCCCTGTTACAGCAGCCCACAGAACTATGTTGTTCTGATGGCTGTGGTTGTCTAACTCAGAAGGAGGATGAAAACAGTGACGTGTCATGGGTTGAGTAGGATTTGGAACCAGAAGATAGTTTGCAGGTCCTACTTTGCCCTTTACCAGGGGTAAATTCTTCACTGTCCAGATGGATAGACTAATGCCCACCCTGCCTCCCTTAGCTTGTTGTGGGGATCAGTCACATATGCTCTGCTGATTAAGCCATACACAAGTTAAAACTTGAAACATTTTGGGGGCAGTTGAACTATGAAGTGAATGAGGACTAATTAGCCCTCCTAATTAGCAAGAGACCAAGTGGAACATGAGGTCCACAAGCCAACTTTTACTTCACACCTGCACCTCAGAATCTTTTGAACTTATCTCTGCCTTCCTTTCATCTGTTCTGTCATTCTTTTCATGTTGTTTTCCAAGATGTTTCCTCTTTCATAATAGTGTTGATAGTGGCACAGTCATGTGAGGGCTCAGTCCAAGCTGGGTGACTTCTCCCTGGTTACAGATGAGGAGACTGAGCCTGAGAGATGTTCAGTGCTTGCCAAAGGTCTTGCGAGCTGGTAAGTCACAGAGCGAAGATTTAGCCCAGACCTGACTTCAAAAGCTAGTGTTCTCGCCTGCTATGCTTTGCAGACCATTTATTCAGCAGATGTTTACTTGGTTCCTACCACAGGCTAAGCCCTGTGCTGTGTTGTGTAGAGAGAGAATGTTTGGGTGGGGTCATTCACAGCAGCCACTGTCTTCTTACCCAAATCCCCAACCTGCACAGCCCCCATCTTAAACATTTCCCTGATCAAGTCTGCCTGTCTGCTCTCTTTGGTGTCTTCATCACTGAGCTCATGTTGGAAACACTGGGCCCTCCAGGAAGTTCCACAGAAGGCTGATGGCTCTCAGATGCCATCTGACTCTGTTCTGCCCTTGTCTGCCGTCTGCTCCCTCTTCTGTCTTCATAGGGGCTGGTCTCCAACTTTTCGTGGTTTTACTCAATGTTACTTGTTTCTGGTGAAGAAACTGCTCATGTTACACAATCGGGTTAATTTGGCAGTATAAGTGTTTATGTCTGTCTTTCTTTTAAGGACCTGTATGTTGTAGTTAATGGCGGCATTGACGAAACCACAGAGCTTCTGAAGCAGCGATTTGACCACATTTTCTATACTGGAAACACTGCAGTTGGAAAAATTGTCATGCAAGCTGCTGCCAAGCATCTGACTCCTGTGACCCTTGAACTGGGAGGCAAGAGTCCGTGTTACATTGACAAAGATTGTGACCTGGACATCGCCTGCAGGTGAGCCTGTCTTTCCGGTCATCTGGGGTTGGCCTAGCACAGTGGAGACTTTTCCAAATAGGTGGAAATGTGTCCTCTTTGCATTGGACCCCACACCTCCTGGCCCCGAGCAAGAAGATCGTTCAGCTTCAGCGGCTGATGTCCTCAGGGGCAGCAGGACTCTTTCACCCACTGTCCCTTTCTGCCAGTGCCCGTGGAGATGGGCAGTCGGTCATGGCATGACAAGATTTCCCTTAGGAGTTGTGGAGAAGGTGCTTTCTGTTCTTTAGATTATAGATCTGTAAGAAAGTGTACTATTTTGCTGCTAGATGATCCAGGAAGTAGGTAATCCAAAGCACTGTGTGTGCCCAATAAAAATCTTAAAATTTTCAATGGAAAGGTTGTTATGTTGATCCCTTAACTGAGTTCCTTTGTTGATAAAACCAGAATTACTTTTCTTTTAACTTAGACTAGCAGCTTGCATCAGGGAACTAGAAAACAAAAGGTTTCAGGTTCTCTCTGCTAAATCAGGTTTAGCTATCAGGAAGTACCAAAACCCAGAACTGACTGAGTGCTCAGAGTGCTGTGGCTTTCTCTCCCCTTCAGAGACGGGCAGCAGGACAAGATGTAGAGGGTTGGGCTGGGGGGACGCTGGCTTGGTAAGTAGAGGTGTACTTGCCACAATGTGGGACCCTCCGTCGGTAAATGTTCACGTCGTGGACTTTGGTTCCTACGTGGGCACAGTTTGCCAGTGCAGGGAGGGGCTCTTGTTCTGCAAGCCTGAACACTGCCAGCAGGACCTAAAGCCGCAGCCAGAAGAGGTGGAACTCCCGTCATCCCTGATGTCCTTTTGGCTGGAGTGGGAGGAGGAAGTGGGTGTGGGGAGGCTCTCTCTTTTCTTGTAGCAAGAAATGGCTTCTCTGCTCTACAGTCCCATTTCCCACGAGCTGGCATGAGAACTTCCCTGCTCTTTTGAGTACTTCACGTTGTTTGTAAAATGCATTCTAAGTTCCAGTCAGCTGATTTAGAGATGAGTTCTTAAAACATTTATATTTTTTATAAAGATTACCAAGTAAGTCTTTGACTACAGGCTAGTTGGAAACATTCAAACAACACAAAGTTATGCAACAGATGAATCATAAACCTAATTCCAGGGCTTCTGGGTTTCCCCCCGCAGACGCATAGCGTGGGGGAAGTACATGAACTGCGGTCAAACGTGCATTGCTCCTGACTACGTTCTCTGTGAGCTGTCTCTCCAGAATCAAGTCGTGCAGAAGATTAAGGACAGTGTGAAGGTTTGTGCTTAACACATCTGATTCCATTGGCTTCATTAAGGTGGTTCAATCAGCTCTTTGTAGGCAGCGTCCATATACCCTCCCTTTCTCAGGAAAATTCCAATGTGACTAAATTAACTAAAATTCCAATGTGGCTGATTAAAAATTCTCTGTGCCCCTTTGTAGAATGTCTGCTGAGAGCAAGATTAGGCCCGTGTTAAACCCACTTAGATAATTGATTTGTTGGTAAAACAACTGGTTAGTTTTGGCACATATTTTAAAATGAATTTTCAACTTTTTTCATTGCATGCCACACGCACAAGCTGATTACTAAAATTCGGCACACCGAAAAATACATTTTTTGACAATTCTCCCCCCACCCCCCAAAAAACCGGTATAATTTGGAGTCATTCACACTGGATGGCTGCTGTTGTGTGGCTGTTGTCACTTTTTATTTGACAGTCTGAGGAAAAAGAGGTCGGTGCCCCTGACTACACAGTTAGGTACTGCATGTTTTACAGATTGTTGTAGCACGCTGGTTGAAAAATCAGTGCTTTAAAATTAAGTAAGTAACTATGTTTTGTGGTTTTGAGAAAATGTTGCTAATGCTTTGAAGTATAATCAGGGTGCTTTGGCACAGTGGTTATTGCTAAGTAAGGTGATCAGTTCCTGTGCATGTAGAGTGTTTAGGAAAGCCAATAGTTTGGAGGGCTGAGTTAATCAAATACCTATTTACTGTATATTCTTGGCATGATTATCAGTTTTCCAGTGTTTAAAGTAAAGATCTTCAGTGAGGGAATCAAGGCAGGCTGGTCGGTGGTGTCCTGACCTCAGCCTTGAAGAAACATATAATTTGGAATGAGGCAAGGAATGGGATGAGCCAGTGTGACAGAGTTCACCAGTGGGCCGTTATGTCCCTGGGTGGGAGAGAGAATGGGAACAGTTGTCCACTTGACGGGTGCTAACTGAGCACTGAGAGGAAGGGTCAAGAGCACCAGAGAGTAACGTTGTGAGAGAGACTAGAAACTGCAAGGAAAGGGAGAGAAATGCAGTACTCCGGGCAGGGCGACCGTGGGCCTGAGCGCCAAGGGTCTTGGGCAGAAGTGATGTGACTGAAGATGGAGCCAGACAAGGAGAACATGAAAGGGAAAGTGGCTGGACTTGGGGAATGTGGGCTGGCAAAGAGCGGCTTAAAGACCCCTGTGAGACTGGAAATATGTGAGAATTGGAGAGGACGTGCTTAGTGGAGTGGGGTGAAAAAGTCGGCTTCACAGGAAGGAGTGAGCCCGCAGTCTGTCTTTGAGGCGTTTCACACGCTTAACACAGTGGTTCTCCACCAACGTCACTAGGGAGCCACTTAAGAGAAGTTCCCAGTTGTGCCTTCCAAACTGGGATTCAGGTAGGCTGGGGTCTTCTGGTGACACTGAGGTGCAGCCACATTGAAAACCATGGTTGGTGGCACTGGAGCTGGGGCCCAAGGACTTGCGTTTCAGCATGCAGCTTGGATGCCTGGCCCCGTGCAGACTGGAGGCTGTTTGTGGAGGGTGGGGGAGCAGGGTTCCTCATGGTCTGAGAGTAAGCTGAGAGCTTTCACGAGGCTGCAAAGGGATGCAGCCGTTCAGTGATTTGTGTTTGTTTTATATAATAAATATTGATTATATGGCCTTTGGGGTTGCTTTACTTGTTTAATTTACCAAAACTGTATTTTGATCTTCTGAGTGGTTTCCCTGTTATCCGTGACTGGTGGAAATACCAGTCCAGAGAAGTTAAGAAACAGTGAGATAGCACAGAGCTCAGTAAACTGTTTCTGTAAAGGGCCAGCTGGTGAACAGTTCAGGCTTTGCAGGCCAGAGGGTCTCTGCCACAGCTTGCAGCTCTTTGCAGGAGAGCAGCCACAGAGAAGGGGCAAATCAGTGTGGCCCTGGAATAGAGCGAGGCCTCCTTCTGCACCTGCTCTTGCATGGTAGGGCCCACGGGGAGATTGCAAGAGATCCACACGAACCCCTGAAACCATGGGACATGATGAGTGTGTGTATGTGCTTTAATTCTGGTCCTTGACATGCCAAGGAATTCACAGCTAGTACAGCTAGCTTTTCCTTGGCTTACAGTGGGGCTACATCCTGGTAAGTCCATTATAAATTGAACATGTAAGTTGGAATTCATCTAGTACACCTAACCTACTGAACATCATAGCCGAGTTTAGCTTACCTTAAATGTGCTCAGAACACTCACGTTAGCCCACATCGGGGCAGATCATCTGCTGCCGCCGCCCAGCGTGCGATAGAGTTGTACCACGGATCACTAGCCCGGGGAAAGATCACACTCCGAAGTACGGTTTCTACTGAATGTGTATCACTTTCATACCATCATAAAGTCAAGACATCGTGACTTAAACCCTGTAAGGCGGGCACAGTCCGCACTGCTGAAGTACTTGGTGGGGTGGGGTGTGGTGGTATAAAGCCAGTTTGATTTGGGGGCATGAGTAGATTTTATACTTATTAAATTGAAATCTAGATCTTTTGTGACAATTAAACATTATTGCTTTAATAGGAATTTTATGGAGAAAACATAAAAGAATCTCCTGATTATGAAAGAATCATCAATCTGCATCATTTTAAGAGGATACTAAGTTTGCTTGAAGGACAAAAGATAGCTTTTGGTGGGGACACTGATGAAGCCACCCGCTACGTAGGTAATGGAAATCCGCCTTTTCTCACGGGGCAGTGGCAGTTTGACAGTTTTATTGACACTGTTTTCTGACGACAAACAGATACTTAGTGTTTAATAAACTATTAAATACTGCTTTCTGGTATACTTTTATAAACCCTTAAAAGATGATCACGTGTATGCACATGTTTCATAATACCACCTGTGTTGTGAAGGGTTTTTTATATTTACACATATTTTATCTAATTTTTTTCTTCCTCAGTACCCTGAGAAGCAGAACATAACTCTGTGGAATTAGTCCCAGTTCGTGGGTGGGAAAATGGCACAAAGGAGGAAGTAGCTCAGCCATGATTCCACCAGCAGCTGCTGCCGGCGCTGTTTCAGAATAACTTTTTTGGTGTATTGTGCTTGACATTATTTGCTTACTGTCTTTTTGTGCTTTTTTTATCCTTTGCCATAAACATGTATTAGTTTTAAATTTTACGCACATTTTTCTGAAGAAACATAACAGAAGAATTACACATTTAGTTGGCAGAAAAGCTGCCCCAACTAGCTTTACTTATCTTCTATTATCTAATAGGATGCTGTGCATTACAAAAAAATGCAACTTCAAAAAAAACTTAGAGGAGTTAAGCAATAAGGAAAATGTATTCTCTAATAATGAGCAGCCCCAGAGTACTTCTGGCCTGTGAATTCAGTGGCTCAGGAATAGCCTCGTAAAACCCCACCCTCAGCATGTTGACTTTGCCTACTTCTAGGCTAATCAACGGCAGGAGGAAAGGTCTGTCATGATTAGCTCAGACTACTTAGGGACTTCCCCCCGACCTGGAGTCAGGGTCATCTTAGCTGAGCATGTGGCTATGCAGAGGAGGGTGGACACCCAAGCCAATCAGTCCCCTGACCAGGGAAGCAGCTTTTACACTAGCGGAGCGTGCTGGCAAGAGCTGCCACCACGTTGCCAGAACCGAGTAGGAAACTAGGAACAAAGGGAAAGAGCCACCTTGTTATTGTCAGGTGTCTTCCTTTCCGGTTGACCATCCAGTGTGTTCATGGGCTCTTTTTGAGTAGGCTGCCTGGTGACGGACTCGAGTGAGTGTTGGGATGCTCTGCAAAGCTGCATCAACGTCCAGACCGCCCTCCTTTCTTGTGCCCCTTCCCCACAGTGGCTGGAATACTGAACTAAGGGTTAGGGACTCTTGACCATTTAAATATGCTTTCTTAATCTGTAATGGAATGGAAATAAAGGTCAATGAGATTCTATGAAAGAAAGCACTTGAATTAAGAAGTGTTGTCCTGGCCAGGTGGCTCAGTTGGTTGGAACGTCATCCCGTGCACTAGAAAACGGTTGCAGATTTGATCTGTCGCGGACTATACCTGGGTTGCAGGTGCAGTTCTTGGTCAGGGCGCATATGGGGTACAGAAGACAACTGATCAATATCAGTCTCAATCAGTCAATCTCTCCCTCTCTCTCCCCCTTCCTCCCTCCCATCCTCTCCGCCCTCCTGTAATAAATTGAGTAAACATATCCTTGGGTAAGGATTTAAAAAAAAGAAGAATTATTGATTTGATCCACAGAGGGTCTGTCTGCTCCCAGAAAGATGTGACATGATCTCCTGTTACAAACGTGGGTACGAACATGGCTATGAACAGTGTTAAACACGTATAGGATATGTCCAGGCATAGATCTTTGTTTTGGTTTGCGTGAGGATCCTTTGGTTCACGTGCTTGTGGTCATTTAATTTGCACAATCCGCCCGTACACTCAGGGCTTTTTCCCAATGGGTAACACTTGGGTAGGAATAGAGACAGGACAGATGGGTGACCTGATGAAAAAAAGTGTAAGGTGAGCATTTTGCGTTTCTGTCTTCTGTAGCATTTTCACTTTGCCTATTTCCTTTTCAGCCCCAACAATACTTACTGACGTTGATCCTGAAACCAAGGTGATGCAAGAAGAAATTTTTGGGCCAATTCTTCCAATAGTGCCTGTGAAGAATGCAGATGAAGCCATAAAATTCATAAATGAACGTGAAAAGCCCTTGGCTTTCTATGTATTTTCTCATAACAATAAGGTAAACTTTAGCAAACAGCACACTGTGATAAGCCACTGCTGTAACTCGCGTTCCCCTTTGTGGTAAAGCAAATGATGGTGTATTGTGTGTGATACCAGAATCTACCAACTGAGGATCTGCTCCTAGATTTCTGTCTTGGGTAATAAGGCCCTGGGGCTCTGGCTGTAACCTTTGCTACTTCCTTGGGAAAGATCTGTGTCTCCATGGGTGACTGTCACGAGTTTTTTAACTCGAGTACCTTTCCTGTCATTGGAAGAATTTCATGTACCACCATTAGGAGCTTTCCTGACATGAATCTGCTGGACATTTCTGTGTAAGAGCTCCCCCCTGCTTTGACCCAGATGGTATTCACAGACACTCAGGCGGGGTTGTGCGGGACAGAGACCCCTGTGAGACCTTCAGTTCCTCCATTTACATTGCTTTGCTGTGAAAATGGTATAACCGTACCTGCAGGGGAGCATTTTATACCATGTGACAACAGCATGGGCACCCTGGCCGCTGGAAAAGTGCAGAAAGTGTGGCTGATTTATTTGCATCACAAGGGAACTGGCTGCTGCTCAGGGACAGTGGCCTCAAGGTGGGCAAGTAGACTCAAGAGCCCTCTGCAGAAAAGCGAGACCTAAAGGGGAAGATGGGACAGTCACGGTTTGAGCTCACGAATCCAATGGATCGGCAGGCCTCTGGTGGTGGTGGACAGGTGGGATTGTGGCAGCTGCAGGAGCTGGTGGTGCTGCTGAGGTGCAGATCGCTGCAGGTGCGCTAAGGGAGACCGGTGTGCAGCTCAGTAAAGAAGGGATGGTGCACGAGAAGAGGTCTGGCATTTTAAATGACCTTAGGTGACACAGTGGATGGGACCCTAAAACCTCAAGTCCCCTGGCCAGGGTGCACTTGGGGGGAGTGCTTCAGTTGAGTGCACAGTGGTTGGGTGATCTGTGGTGAGTAGTCCCCTGCTGTTTCCTAGGAAGAACCCTCAGGCTTGTTGGGACCCAGGGCAGATGACTTGTACCACTCGGCAAGTGTCTTTTTCCCTGTTAGCTTAGGACAGCCATTTAGTTCTTCAGAAACTGGCACTAAATCTTAAATATTTGTTGCATTTCAAAACAACTTAAGTTCTATTCTGTAATTTAAAGGAGAGATATTAACAATATTAACAATTCTTAAAAACCAGAGTAAAGCACTTTAAAAAATGCTTTGTGCTGCCATTTTGGGTAGTCCAACTTAATAAGACCAACTCAGGTCTGCTTCCGTCAAAGCACTAGATGTGCGTCTGAGAGGTTAAATAGTGAGCACGTTTGCTGTCTGTCCTTTAGTCCAGGGATCTTCCTCTCCTTGAGTTGTTCCATAATTTGGGAAGAGCAAGAGACTCCCGGTGTTCTAGAGAGGATGGCAGAAAGACCTATTTTTGGTGAAGCTCTTGGCATGGTGTCTCCAAACTCAAATAGCTGTGCAACACTTGAAGGCAGACGTGTGTTCCAGCACACAGCCCGCTGTGGCGCTACTGACCCGGAGCCTTTGTTCTGTTGCTCAGCTTGTCCGACGGATGATTGACAGCACATCCAGCGGGGGAGTCACAGCCAACGACGTGATCATGCACTTCACACTCAGCTCTCTGCCCTTCGGAGGCGTGGGTAAGTGTCCTCTCCTGCCCACGGCAGGCCCTCCAGAGGCTCATGGACAGCCGCTGCTGGGGCAGCTCTGCTCCATGGTCCCCTCCTGACCACCGGGCAGGGAGTCCCTACCCTGCCAGGCCCTCTGCTGTGCGGCCTGTCTCTGCCCTGTCTCCCCCCTCCCATACTTGGTAACACTTAACCTTTCTGCCATTATTTTGCTCCTTTCATTGCTTTACTTGTCTATTGTCCTTCTCCCAGATTTAGGGGATTTAGGGGGGCCAACAGGTAGGTCTCAAATTAAATAATAACATCCCTCTGACTTTGGTTGAAGGGCGGTGGCACGTGAGAGGCTCAGAATGCCAGAGCAGACTGCAGGCCAAGGATTTTCAGGTCCCTGGGTGTCTACCCGGGGTGGTTAAGTGGTGCTCCCTGGGCTGCTCCCCAGCCCTCTGACCCGGGGCAGACGCTGCCTGAGTCGGTTCCGCTTTGAGGAGAGCCTCCCGTGTTCCAGAGAGGCTGGGCTGAAAGGGGCTCGCTCTCAGCTGAGCTCTGTGGACACAGCCTGCTGCTCCCTCTGGGCTGTGACCTACCCGCCTCTTTTTCACCTGGGATGACTGACCTCACCTTTTTATTGTTTGCTTTGGAATCTAGGTAGCAAGCTTCTCTATTATCTATTAGATGTTACAAATTAACAAATGTGTAAAAACTCTCATAGCAGAAAGCAAACAATGAAAGCCAGTCTTACAAGTGCCTGCGATGCTCTCTCCGTGAAGGCGTAAACAAACTGCGCCGTGGGAACGCAGTGGCCGGCTCTGCCCGTTAACCACCTCTTCCCGCTTAAGGCAGGCTTGTCCCGGGAATCCCCGGGCTGCTTTCCAGATTGCCACAGGTCCCTGTCTGGGACGTAAACATATTGCCAGCGCCCAGCACAGTGGCTGACATGAGGGGCAGGTGGGGAGGGGCTTGGTCGGGGGACATTACAAGGTAGAGACTGGCACTGGTGGTGACTTGGACTAGGATGGTGGCAAGGGAGTGGAGGTTTTAGGGGTCAAGCAGCACAGTTTGCTGGCGGACCGGGTGTGTTTGGGTGTGGAGAGAGGTAGTGAATGAAAGAAGGGCCGGTTAGCGGGATTTGGGCTGCAGTCACCGACGTTTCACTGCCCCCCATTCTTAAAGGGTTACATTAGCCTCTGTGCGTCTGGTTCCTCCATGCGCACAGGATCCGGCTCCCACCCACAGCAGCGGCCAGACGCTGCTCCCTATAAGGGCGCAGACGTGGTGACCTGGGCGCAGGCCGTCTTTGACGAGGTGACCGACGCTGGGAACCATTGACCGCTTCTGTGTGATGAAACCAACCTGTTGCCCCTAAGTGCAAAAGGAAGGTGGGCTTATTAAGAAAACTTGGAAAAGGTAGAACTAGAGCCCCGCCCCCCCCCAAAATTTAGATTTTTGTATCTAAAGATAATCTCTGGTGTATGCCTTTCAAATTCTTTTCAAAATGTCTATCTCTTGATATATATTGCCAAATTTCCCTGCCACTCCAGCTGTCATCTCAGTGGTGGGCCGGCAACCCAGCCCGTGAACCGCCTCCTGACCCCCTGGTGCTGGTGCTGGTGCCGGTGCCACTGCGCCCCGACCTGGGGTCTGCCCCGTACACGGCATAGGTCCGAGAAGTGAAAACTGCACAGAGCGCGGCTCCTCGGGAGGGCAGGGGTTCACACTCACTTGTTATCACCCAGCTGCGTGACCCTGTCCTGCTGGACTTGGCTCCTTTCCGGGGGCTTAGAGGAAGCAGGTAGGTTTGCAGGGCTGTGGAAAACTACAGCTGCGCGGAACGGCGGGGACAGAACACACACAGCACTTAAGTGCAGCCAGTCTGGGTTCAGGTTCTGCTTTGCATTTTTCACCTTGGGCAGGTCCCCTGACCCTGCGAAGCTCCCTTTCCCTCTCTGGACTTGGGCGTGGTGATAATTCCTGATCCCCTGGGAGTGTGAGAGGGAGAGCAGAGAGCGCATAGCACTGCCCCTGGCCTCAGTGAAGGCCCCGGCCCTGGAGAGCTACGTGTGCCAGCCCTGCTCTACAGAGCACCCTTCACAGGGAGGCTCGCCTTGCTGGGGCGCGCTGGGAGGGGTCCCTGAAAAGAGCCACGTGTGCTGGCCCAGAAGATAAACGGTGGGGGGGCAGGCAGCAGGGAGCATTTACACAGAGAAGTAGCTGGTGTCACCTACAGCGGAGCCTCCTTTGTCTATTCCCTGTATTTCAGGTTCAAGCGGGATGGGAGCTTATCACGGAAAACATAGTTTTGATACTTTTTCTCATCATCGTCCCTGTTTATTAAAGAGTTTAAAGAGAGAAGGTGCTAACAAACTGAGATATCCTCCCAACAGCCAGTCAAAGGTGAATTGGGCCAAGTTTTTCCTCTTGAAACGGTTCAGCAAAGGAAAACTCAGCCTCCTGCTCCTCGCTTTCCTGGGCTTCGTGGCCGCTGTGCTTGTCAAGGTGAGTCGTGCTGACCCGCCTGAGTGGCCGCCCCGCTGCACCTCTTTTGCCCTGGGAGCTCCTCTAGTTTCTGAATTAACTGCTTTGGCAAACACGGGCCTGCTGGCCAGTCACCTGCTTTTGTAAGATGGTCTCACTGGGGCACGGCCAGCCCCGTTGCCTGATCTGGGCGCAGAGCTCCGAGCCAGCGGGCCCTTGGAACCTCCCGCCCTGGTGCCTCAGTCTCGGCTTTGTTCTGAGTGTGCACCAAAGCAGTGGTCCAGGCTGTGGAGGTGGAGAGAGTCCTGCGGTGATGGGAGTGCTGGGAAAGCAGCTTCTGGGAGGGAAGTCGGCAGGCTTTTCCTGCGAATTTGACTGCCATGTGAAGCCTGTCCTTGGTGACTAGTTCTTACAGGCGGGGCGTGCTGAGAGGCCCACCAGACCGCTGGCTTCCCAAGCAGCTTGTGTGTCCTTGAGGGGAAGGAGAAAATCCATGGTAATGACAGTGAGGAAGGACAGGCCAAGGTGTGGTCTCTCGGGACTCTCAGCCAGCCGTCTGTGACGCCAGAGGGAACACACTGACGATGCAAAGGAGGAATTGGGTGGGAAATAGCTGTGTTTATACCTGCATTTTGTTTAAATGTAATTTGATAGGGGGTTGGCTCATAGTATCACAGCTTTGGTGGAATTGGAGATACCAGCTGCCTTTGAAATCATCTGGGTTTTCTCGGAAATTCCAAGCTGTGCTGGGGGGAAAGGCCCTGTGGATTTTTCTGGCCATCCGTGAGCGGTGAGCGGTGGCCAGCAAAGTTCAGAGCCCAGCGCTGTCTGCTGAGAGTGCGGTAGAAGCGCCTCCTTTTGTTCACGTGAAGTGGGCCACGTGGGGCATGTCTTCTTTTAGGTGTTTGTTTCTCTACAGCTGGAGGCTTACAGGTTGTTGAAAAAAGATTTAACTTGTCTTCAGGAACTTTGGACTTGTCCCAGACTATCAGCATGTAAAAACTTCCACAATTTGAGAAGGGTGAGGGTGGGTTTCTGGAATCTAAAGAAGTGTGGGGGGATGGCCTAGCAGGGCCCAGCACACATCACTCCCACAAAGGAACACTCCTGCGCGGCTGCCCCGGAGGAGCGCAGGCCGCCAGGCTCCGCGGATCAGCGCCGATCAGACACTGAGCTCTTTGTTTCACAGTCTGAGAACCTTCTGAAAACCTCTACGTCACTTTTCGTTTTGAGTAGTTGTTTTGGTTTTTACAATGTGCCTTTAGAATCCGTGGTAGCAAACTTAGTGTGTGCCATCTAGGAGCTTTCTGCCATTCTTCTTCTTCCTGAGGTCCGAGGCGCGTTTGGGTCTCCGGGCAGCATCTGCCTCTCCTGCTCTTTTCCCGAGACACCAGCCCCAGCCCGACATGCATCCTCTCAGTCGGGATGGGCTCCTTAGCCTCGTGGAACACTTGGTGGTCCACACGGACTGTGCTCCCCAGGCTCACTGTGGTTCTGGGAAGACTCCTTCAGGGGCAGGGCACCCTGCTAGGCAGCCTCTGCCCAAAGTTCCCAAAGGGTTTGGCAGACAGGCCTTTCTCCCTAAGGGTCTAGAGGAGCAGCATGCATAAACCTGTTCAGCTGGGAACAGAAATGTGGCTTTCAGATCAACTGAGTGATGACTTTGGGCCCTTTCTGAGCCTGTCCTTAGGCCTGGGCTCGCCCACTGACGGAGCAAGGGAGTGGGCATCAGTGGCTGGCCGCCTCTTTGTGCTCCACCCCGCAGTTCTGCAAGCTGGGAGTGGGTGTGTCAGTTGTCCAGGCTGGTTTGGGTTCAGCATGAGACTAGGTAAAGATTTGGTTTTCTTTTCCTTTTGCTGCTTCTCTGCCCTTCTCTCTGAGCTTTTATCCATTTTTTAAAAAATTGAGTCATCTTTTATGTCAAGTATTTTACTTGAGGAATCTTTATTCTGATTGCAAACCTTTTTCTGAAATTGCTTTTTGTACTAGTTATTTTGTTTATGTGTGGATGTGATTTTATTCACTTTGCTAGAATTAGGATGGATTTGAAACACTTTTCAATGGGAAATCGAAAGGGAGCATGTCAGAATCTCAGAGCAGGAAGCAGTTTTCTCTGTACATTTAAGTGTGTACATACAAGTATACAAAAGAGAAAGTTCCAGTGAAACTTAACACAAGCAACAGAAAGCATTGATTGTACAGGGCATGGGTTAGGCCTTTGAAAATCGAACATGCCACTTGAGCTCTAAGGTTGTGTTGTGGCAGCGCTTCTTCGGCTTCGGTGGGTGGTGGGTTCAGTTCTGTCCTGCTCTGGCATTTTAGTGGCATTGGCACTGCTCACCAGCCTTCGGATTCCACGTAGAGACCTCAGCTTCCTACTCACAATGCGAGGACAGTACATGAGTATTTTTAACTCCTGTCTGTATTCTCACGTTGTCCCATTGATGCTGGCCAGAATATCGCCTCCCTCACCACCTGTCGTCTTGTTCCTGTTGTTTTGGGGGAGAGCATAATCTTTTATCCTCTTCCAAACCGCACTTGGACTTCTCGGGGACAGGGGCCTTTTCTGTATAATGAGTTTAGAGCCCCAGGCCCAGCTCACGTTCCAGAACCAGTTCGGTGGGTTTTTAAACCAGCAGAGTGACTTGCATCCCTTTCTCTTCTCTCCAGGCTGGCTCCTACTGAAGAGTGATCCTGTTCAACCTCCTTCCTAGGTGCCTCCACTGAATTATTCCTCTGTCATATAGTTAATGAACCAGTAATTTTAACATCTTACCAAAAACAGTAAGAAAATATGCAACACTGTAATCAACCCTAAAGGTCATTGCCAAGCACCACTAACAAAATTTGCCATTTCAGCCCAAGCCCAGCAGCGCCCCCCTCCAAGTGAGGAGGCTGGGAGAACCTGTTCTAGGTTGTGGTGCCCAGATCTTAGGGCTGTGGGCTAGGGGAGGAGAGTGTCTTAAGCTAAATCACGCTCCCTGGGAGATGGAGTCTCAGAACCTGCTCAGTGACTGTCTCACTCCAGTTCATGGCACGAGGGACACTCCACCCGTCCCCGCTGCTGCCTCCATCACTCTGGAAACTTTTAGAGCTCAGTGCTCCCCAGGGTCACCACCAGTCCTCTGCAGTCCACAGAGATGAGGCAGGTCTTCCCAGGCACTTGAACGGGGTGGGGTGTGGGAGAGTCCTTGTCCTTCATCCCTTGGGACTGGAGGACCTGACCTCCAGGAGTTGGCCCTTCCATCAAACGAGCCACCTGACCAGTGCTTTTCCTCCTTTCTCATCCACTCACCACCCTGCCTTGTGTCCGGCTTGTATCAGCCTCTTGTCCCTGTCCACAAGGGCTCATTGTGACCAGTCACACCGAAGCATATTGTAAATCCTGGGACTTCCTGGAGGACAGTTGCCAGTTTCATTCAAGTGTTACCTGTCATTCTTACAATGCAGGAGTTGTAGAATTCCTCATCTGACAGAACCTAACTGGCATTTTTAAATGTGGTAATAGCAGTGCTGTACTTACCACAGCACTTACCTCTGTCAGGACCCTGAAGTTGCTAATGAGTGGATCTCTAAGGACAAATCTTCACATTTTTTATTTCTATAGTACAATGCAACTCAATTACACTTTTCTAACTTCAGAGAGGCCCCTTCTGAAATAAATCCAACCTACAGGACTTCATGTGGGGAAACAATTTCCTGTCTGTCATGGACAAGAAGCCCTGAATATTCAGGATTTTGGAGCTTGAGAGCTTGGGGCTGATGGTGATTATTTGGAGAAGGTTGCAGAAGGACTCTGTACATTGTAGCAGCTGGCGGTGCTGAAGGGGATGGAGGACTGAGGGAGATCTGACCACCGACAAGACCCGGCTGCTGCACAGTGCTGAGGAGGAGTCCGGTGCACGTAGCCCCCTGTGGGTGTGGCCATGTGACTGGCTGAGGGCGCCCCACCCTTCCTCCTTTTTGAAAACAGACTCCGCCCACACAGTGAGAATGTAATTTACTTTATAGAATGTATAATCAACTTTGTTGAATGATTTTGTTCTATTAAAGCTGTCTAAAGTATGTTATGTCTTTAACACAAGATGAGGTGTCAGGAGTTAATCACTAGACTAGGAAAAAGCTGCTTAAACTGTCTCCAGCTATTAGAATAATCAATTATTAAAAAGTCCTAGGTACAATTTCAATACGGCATTCTCAACGTAGTTTACATTATTATAATTTCTAGTTAAACCAAATTATTGACTTGTCTACGAGTATGTTCTTCAAAATAAATACATTATATTTGATAAAACTGGCATGATTTCAGTAACATTCTTAGTGTGGAGCCTCAAATATGATCATTTGGAGATAATTCTTTGATCATAAATTTTCTCCAACTATAAATACTTACTTTGTCTTTGTCAAGGGTGGTTATTTGCCAACTTTAAGTCATGCTTTCTCATTTTAAATTCTTAGCTAAGAAGATAGTTTTCAAGCTTTGTCATTGGTTTTTTGTTGTTGTTTGGTTTTTTGTTTCGAGAATACATTTACTAAAGCTGGGGACAGTGAAAGAAGGGTGGGCTTGGCGCAGAAGCAGCACCAGGAGAGCCCAGCATGCTGCTTTGGCTCCCTTAGTTCTTCAACATACCTATGTAGTAACTAGGCTTTCTCCAACTACATCCTCTGTGCTCTGGTAATTTATAATAAATCTGTATATTGTCTTTATAACTATTCCTGCCACAGAGCTCCTGACATCCTTGGAATTTCCTAAGCGATGAGAGTGATAAAGGTGTCTTGTTAACAGTAACGATATGACTTTTGGACAGGACCTAAGGACAGGGGCTGGTTGCCAAGGAAACCTACTTTGTGATTAGTGGGTTGGAACTTTCAGTTCCACTCCCAGACCTTGCGGGGGTGGGGGTGGGGGTGCTGGAGGTCAAGTTACCTCACCAAGGCCCAATAATTTGATCGATGCTTACAGAATGAAGGCTTCATAAACCCCTAAAGGACTGGTGAGCATGTGGAGGTCCATATCCCCACCCCATACCTGGCCCTGCACATTGCTTCCAGCTGCATCCCTTAGTTATACTTTTTTATAGTAAACTGGTCATCTGAGGTCAGTGAGCCACTCTTAACAAATTAAATGAACCCCAGGAGGGGTCCTTGGACCCTCCAATCTGCAGCTGGTCGGTCAGAAGCACAGGTGACAACCTGGACCTGTGATTGGGGTCTGAAGTTGGAGGTGGGGGAGGGGGGACAGTCCTGTGGGGCTGAGCCCTTCACCTGTGGGATCTGACGCTGCCTCCGGGTAGACGGGGACAGTCAGCAAGTGTCAGAATTGCTGAGTGGCACACGGAAAGCACACGCCAGAATTGGTGTCAGGATCTTCTCCCCCGGCCCCATGTACTGATCTGAAACCCGTGCATCACAGGACACTGACCCTATGAGGTTTTACACGTAGGTGGTCCCACCGCCCATCTTGCCTGCTGGAGTCTGTCCAGTCCGCCAGCGCATTAAAGGCCCAGCTCCTGTGGAGCCTGTGAAGTGCCAGTGTGGTTCCCAAACTTAGTCAACTGGGGAACACTTTGTCCTCAATGCCTGTGAGCTGTAGAGCACAGCTGGAGAAACTATTACTTAGCTATGCCCTGTACCTCGGTGTTTTATTCGGTGCTAGAAGCTGACTGATGAAAGGTGGTACATCACAGACAAGGATAGAGGCTGAGCAGGAGGCCCGGGATGTCTCCATGGGTACTGAAAACACTGTGAAGCTGAATACATAGCATGTTGGTGCTTCAAGATGGGCTTGGACTCCGTGCATCCTTTTTCCTATTGTCCTTGATCAGTAAATCCGTTCTCTGTGTGAGTGTGTTTATAGCTATCGAGAGCAAAGGCACTGTTGCAGTGGACGCCAGTCTGCCTTCCACTTTCGATGGGGGTATGCGGCCTGATATGGCAAAGAGCCCGGAAACATCCACCAGGCCTCAGAAAAAGCATCCTAGGATTCGGCCCAACACTGAATTCACGGAGGCTCTATGGCAGAATGACCTGGGTTTTGCCGCCCTTGTTTGTCTCACAGCACTACTGTAAGAACAAGGGTTTCTCAGGGCCTGTGATAAGGGGGAATGCCAGTGGGATGAAAGGGTTGGAGGAAAGGTGAGGAAGAGTCTGTGGACAGCCTCCCGGGCTGGTGGGGAGGGGTGTGCATCTCACAGTAGGAGTTGGGAGAGCCAGCAACAGATGGGGCTCTCAGCCCACTGACCCCTTTTCCAGAACTTCCTAAAAGGCTTTGTGAACAGACCTGGGCAAAAGACCATGGCTAGAAAATGCATACTTTCTAATGTCATGGTTTTTGTTTTGATTTGAAGTGTCCAACTTGAAGCTGTTTACATTATTGAATCATATACATTATGAAATCATAGTGGTGATCCCAGTTTCCTCACTCTTCCGTCAGCTGGTGTCTTCCAAAGGGTAGTCCAGGTCAAAGGAGAGAAAGCCATTTAACCATAACACGATTGTCAGTCTGCGCAATTCAGGCCCCTCTATCACAGGAGGCACCTGCTGAAGGTCCTTTGCTGAGGACCAGTCCAAAGGGTGCACATGCACTGGACCCCATTGGTGCTTTGGGAGGGCGGACCTGTCGGGGTTCAGTGGAGGCAGCCACTCCTGGCGTCCTCTCTGTCTCCAAGTTGCTTCACTAGTGCCTGTGGGTCAGGACCCTCACGATGAGCCCCGCTGTCAGTGTGGCCACCGCCGCCCCCAGAGCAGCCCCTCGGCGGAGGGCCAGCTGTCTCCCTGACAGTCTGCCGGAAAGAGCTGGAAGGGCGTGGGCTGCCTCTGGAGTCCTGAAGAGGTCCAAATCACACTCAGGCTGTGAGTACATCGTCAGGGCAATGCCAGGGCTGCTCCCCGTGGCCACTGCAGAGACAAACAGGAGCAAAGTCAGCAACACTGGGGGCAGCGTGAAGAGCCTTGGAGGCAGGAAGCCGAGGCTAACTGCCTGGTTGCATGTGTCCTGCTGTGGAACTGGTTAGCTGACCTCTGCACCTGACAATAAAAATGCCTGTGCGATAGAAACATGTCTGCCTTGACCTATTCTGCAGCAGGGCCAGAGGAGGGGAGCAGGTGGGGGAGCATCTGAGACTGAAGTTGATGGACAGATGAAGTTAGTTACCGCTAATAGAGTGGATGGAGCGTGTTCTGTCTCAGCCTGTCTTTGTCGGGACATATGACACATCGAATGTCACTTTCACATATGACTTCAGAATGCATATTAAGTGTTTAGTTGGCTCAGCCAGCTGGCTCACCATTGTGCCAGTCTGGGCATCCCTGGCTGAGACTTGGTCACTGGGATGACAAGGGGCTTTGGGCTGCATGCTGCGTGCCTGGCACGAGGGCGCCTGTGCCTTGAGCTGCGGCCATCGTTTCATCGCAGAGATACTGGACATAAAGCAGTGGTGCCTGTCTGTCTGACGGGTACAGAAGGGAGATGGGAGGTGCCCTGACTCCGGTCAGTGAAGCCAGGCTGACCTACCCAGACCAGCAGCGGTAGGCCAGGATGTGGCCTCCTGCCCTGAGCTGGAGCCAAGTGGTGAGAACGTACTCCAGTCGGATGGGTCTGTGCTGGGTCTGATCTCCTGCCTTTGCCAGTTGAGGGTCGGTGAGGAAGAGGTTGAAGCTCTCAGCCTCACCTCCTCATCTGACAACAGGGCTACTCACTAGGCTGGGGATATGAAGGACACTAGTGTCATCTTCCTGGGGCTTACTATATCATTTTCATGTGGTGAGGATTGAGCTTGCTTGGCTCCCCATCACCTGAGACACATAGGGCAGCCAGGAGCAGCGTGCCCTGGCATGTTAGCAGGAGCCCAGTGGAAGCTCCCTGACAGCGTCACCTGAAGCTGCAACAGCTGAGTCAGGCCCAGGCCTGGGGGCCACGCTCGCCACGCTCGCCACGCTCGCCTCGTTCGCCTCGTTCGCTGTGCCCGTCTTGCCCTGCTGTGGCAGCCCCATGCGCTTCTGAGCCTAAAGGAGAGAGCTGGCCTGGGTCAGCCTGCCAGCCCTCCCATTCACTGCTGGCTTTGCTGGGGAAGGCCATCAGGAAGATGTGACTGCTGGTTCAACCGCGAGCTGGACCTGGAATTGGACACTCCCTCCCCTGTGCTTGGAACGTGTGCTCTGCTTGTCTCCCCTGCCCTCCAAGGTGCCCAGGGACACAGCCCCAAGAGGGCGATGAGCTGGTGAGATGACCCACACCGGGCACGTGACTGACCCCAGTTATAAGGCCTCTGTATAAGCTTTGAAGATTCTGGTGGGTGGGTGCAGAATCGTCTAGCTGCCACCTCAGACAAGCCTCCTATGTAAGTTCCCTTGCTTGTTGAATCTGCCCCTTGGCAATCTGAAGTGGCCTCTCTCTTTCTTTGGTCTCTCCTTGCCCTCCACCTACTGGGGGTGCTTTCCGATTATACCCCAGAAGCTCCCTGACTGGATGCTATGATGCATCCACCACCTGCCTTTAAAACAGAACATGCTCATACACTCACAGTCAGGGGTAGGGCGTGTGCTTTAAAGTGGCGCTGTTTTAAATCCACATTTACCATTACCTTACATGCCAGGATGAATTTGTTTCCCACGTGAGGGCAAAACTGTTCCCTGCTAGGAATCAGGGTCTTTGAGAGAACATGCCCTCTGTGCTGTGCCTTCAGGCTGAGCCAGGCCACAGGATGGAGGAGCTCATGCGGGCCTTTCCCAGAGGAGGTGGACGGAGTAATGATTACCTCTCCCAAAGTCACGGCCCACTCCCAGACGCACCAGGGTTCAGACCAGTCCGGCCGAGCTCCCTGCTCTAGTCTGGTTTTCAGCAGCTGTGGCTGGCTAAGGGCAGTTTGGGCGTGTGTTTCTCTGCAGTTGGAGAGTGTGCAGCTTGCACTGGCACTGTCCAGGGTCCAGTTCCAGTGACAGGAGCAGATGTTGAGGCTGTGACCCCACCCATCATTGCTGCTGAGGACTAATGTGCTCTGGGGATTTCTGCTGAGCAGTCACTTCACCTGGTTGGCCCAGTGAGAGTGTCTCCAGGCCAGGGGCTACAGACTCACCTCTTCTGCAGCTAGCTTCCAGTTTATCCGGGCAGTGTAGGTGACAAAGGCAGCAGCTGCCAGCAGGACACAGGCCAGCATGCCCAACCAGAGGCCTGCAGGAGACAAGTGACAATGGGGAGAGTGTCCAGGGAGCACCCAGGCTCCCCTGACTTTTCCTCACACCACGTACCCACGATCCCCATTCCCACCAGGAAGGTCAGAACGATGCCCAGTGGGAGGCCGATGACGTAATAGGCGATCGCATTAGCCAGGGCTCCGAAGGCTTGCCTGCCGGTTCCCCTCAGGACTCCGCTATAGACGCACTGGGAGGGGGCAGAGGGGTGTTAGCAGTGATGAGACTGAGGGTGGTCTCATGCAACAGGCACTTTCTAATTGAGTCCCATCACACAGCCCACCGCCCTCTTGTGACACGGGGTGCTCTTAACCCCCTTTCTTCCAGGAGAAGACTGAGCCAGGGAGGTCAAGCCACTTGCTCAGCGTTACACAAAGTAGCTGTGTTTCGAACACAACTGCAGAGCCCCGGCCTGCACCTCCACAACACCACTGCCTCACTAGAAAGTGCAGGTCTAGGAGACTGGACTAACTCCATACAGAGACATGAAGTGTTGGCGGCTTTCTATTGTTGCTGCAGGAAATTGCTGCAAACAGAGTGGCTTATGACAAGACACATTTATTATTTTATAGTTCTGGAGTTTAGAAGTCCAAAATGGTTTTCACTGTACTCAAGTCAACACTGTTTCCTTCTGGAGGCCCCGGGGCAATGCTGTTTCTTTGCTTTTTGCAGTATCTGGAAGCTGCCTGCCTCCCCTGACTCCCAATCCCTGACCACAAGGGCCTAGCTGCCCCTCCGCTTCTGTGGTCGCATCTCTGACTCTGCAGCACTCTCTCACTTGTGAGGACCCTTGTGATTACTCTGGGCCACCAGGATAATCCAGGAGAGTCTCCATCTCCAGGTCCTTCGTGACATCTGCAAAATCCCCCTCCCGGACCACCTACCATTCACAGGCCCCAGGATTAAAATGGGATTTCTTTGGGGGCCATTGTTCCACCTACAACATGAAAGCGAAGGGGTCATCGTCTTCCATCCCAGACAGGCAGCCCCTGCCCATCTTGTCCTCCCAAACCAGCCCCAGACTGAATGAACCGAGGGACATGGGCACAGCTCATGCTCGGTCAGCACTGTCGATCAACGGATACGTCATGGTCGTCTTTATTTTGTTAAAATGAGGAATGTGGAGTTTTTGTGGTTTGCTTTTACACGTTGAAGCAAAGAGGTTATGCACTGGGGGTAGGAGGTGTGTGCCTCATGAACTTTGAAATATGGTGCACACTTTTCTCATTATTATATATCATGACACAGAAGATGATGATTTTGGTTATAAAAAAGACTTCTCCAAAACTTTGACTGATATGCTCTGGTCAAGTATTCTCACCCTGGGGGCAGCCTTGCCCTCCAGGGGGTGTTGGCGATGGCTTGGTTGTAACTGGGGCTGCTACTGGGATGCTGCTGAACATCCTACACTGCACAGGGCAGCCCCTCAACAAGGGATGGCCCTGCCCCAAATGCCAGTAGTGCCAAGGTGGATAGGCCCTTTAGAGCATGGTGACACACAATGACCACCTCAGGGCAGTCACAGGAAGGACCAGTAGCCCCGCCAGCCCTAGGTTGTGGATCTGTTTTGGAGAAGCAGTGAGCCGGTGGACAGACAAGGACTCAGCAGAGTGCTCCATGAGGTAAAGCAGCCAGTGGGGAAGCAGGGAGCTTGGTGAGTTCTCCATGTATCAAAGGTTGGCTGGAGGCTGTGTGTAGGTGTAGCAGAGTCTGGTGCAGACCCATGCCACACACACAGCCCAGACGGTGGAAACGGCACACAGAAGAAACACCAGGGGACCCAGAAGGAAGCAAAAGCTGGACAGACTTGAAACAGCCTGAAGTTGGAGAGTGCCCCCAGCCCACATGCGGAGCCTTCAGCAGAAAATGGAAGCCTTCCGCTGGTCAGAGGTGTCCGAACACCATAGTCAACCGCAGTCAGTAGCCAGCTGAACACTGAACTATGCAGACATAGAAGTGACCCCGAGGAAACTAAGTGTAAAAATAAACAAGAAAGAAACGAAACAACAAAACTAAGCAGAGATAGCAGCTGCAGATTGTGCAGGCGGGATTCACAGGAATAGTCCAGGCAAGTGACTAAACGAACAGCAGTGCCTGGGGAAGGGCCGCACGCAACAGACTCCCGGGTGGGCGAGTGCTGGGCCCCAGGCAGGTCTCAGGACAGTTGGGAACACTGAACGCATGCAAAATGCGGTATGTTCTCTGACCACAACAGAATTCAGTTAGAGATGCATCTCAGAAAGAAATCTGGGAACAACCCAACTATTTGGAAATTAAACAACACACTTCTAAATTCTTGGGTGAAAGGATAACTCACAAGAGAACATTTGAAATATTTTAAACTGAATGAAAAGAAAAAGAATATCTCAAAATGTGTTAGATGCAGTTAAAGCAGTAAGTACTATGGGTGATATGCATAGTTTTAAACGCCTGGATCAGAAGAGAGGTGTTTCAAATCAATGGACTAATACTCCTTACTAAGAAACTAGTAAAGAAGAGCAAACTATCCTGGCCGATGTGGCTCGGTTGCTTGGAGCATCGTGTTGTAAACCAAAAGGTTATGGGTTAGATTCCTGGTCCGGGCACATGCCTAGGTTGAGGGGCGTGTGTGTGTCTCTCTCTCCCTTCCTCTCTTTCTCTGGAATATATATATAATACATATATACACATGTGCACCTTTTTTTTGCCTTTTAAAAAAACTATTTATTTTTAAAGAGATGGGAAGGGAGGGAGAAAGAAAGGGAGAAAAACATCCATGTGTGAGAGATACATCGATTGGTTACCTCTCACACACCCCCAACTGGGGACCTAGCCCATAACCCAGGCCTGTGCCCTGATTTGGATTTGATCTAGCAACATTTCGGTTTGCAGGCCAGCACTGAATCCACTAAGCCACACCAGCCAGGGCTTTTATATACTTTTAAATTTATATATACATTATTATATATATTAATTATATATATTATTAATATATATTATTGTTATATATATTGTAAAGAAGAGCAAACTATACCTAAATAAAGCAGAAAGATGGGAATAATGACAATTAGAGTGGAAATCATTGACAGACAAGAGAAAAACAACAGAGAAAATCATTGAGACCACAAATTCTAGTTCTCCAGTAAGATCCTCAAAGCTGACAAACACTTACCAGGGATTTGACATTGGTAAATAAGACCAAGAAAATGGGAAAGTGAAGACACAAATGACCAAAATCAAGAATGAAATAAGGGATGTTACTACTGACTGTAAAAAAAAGTATTATAAGGGAATATTATGAGCAACTTCATGCCAAGGAATTAGACAATTTAGTTGAAGTGAATAAGGTCTTAGAAAGACATATATTACCCAAACTAACTCAACAAGAAATGGAAGATGAATAGACCTATAACAAGTAAATTAATTGAATTAATTTAAAATCTTCTGACAAAATCTCAGCCTAGATGGCATCATTGGTGAATTCTATCAAATATTTAAAGACGAAATAGTGCCAATCCATCACAAACTCAAAAAGCATAACAGCGGAGAATATTTCCAAAATTATTCTATGAGGCCAATGTTGCCCTGACACTAAAGCCAGATCAAGATATTACAACGAAAAGATAAAAATTACAGACAAGTGTCCCTCATGAATGTAGATGAAAAATCTTTTAACAAAATATTAGCAAACCAAATTCAGCTATATGTGGAAAAGATATACACCATGATCAGGAGGGGTTTTTCCCAGGAATGCAAGGCATAACATCTGAAAATCAGTTATGTAATTATGCCATATTAATAGAATAAAGGACAAAAACCACACAATTATCCTAATAGATGCAGGAAAAGTATTCTTCAAATCCATAAGAAAATGTTTCAACACACTAGGAGTGGAAGGGCTGTTTCTTAGCCTGGTAAAGAGTGTTTATAAAAACCCTACAGATAACATATTTAATGCTGAAAGACTGCACACTTCCCCCATCGCTGGGCACAGGAGTACATGAAAGATCTTGCCACTTCCTTTTCAATATTGCACTGGAGGAATTTGAAAAGAAGTTCAATATTTCTTTTCTAGCCAAAGAAAAGGGGGGAGTAAAACTATTCACAGATGATATGATCCTATAAGTAGTAAATCTTAAGGAATCCACACACCAAAAAACGAGTAGAATGAGTTTATCCAGGTTACAGGGCAAAAGATCAATAAACAAAGATCAATTATATTTCTATAAACTAGCAATGAACAAGCTAAAAACAAAACTAAGAAAAAAGTTCCATTCATAAGGGCATGAAAAAGAACAAAATATTATGGGATAAACTTAACAAAAATGCGGTGAGATTTGTCCACTGACCAGTGGACTACAAACTATTGCTACACTAGAGAAGGTCTAGCTAACTGGAGAGACACTCCTGTCCATGGAATGTTAAGATGACACTTTTTAGGGAGAACCAAGATGGCGGTGTAGGTAGACACACTGCGCCTCCTCGCACAACCAGAACTGACAGAAAATCGAACGGAAAGGGGGTCCAACACCAAGGAAATACAAAATAAACATTCATCCAGACTGGTAGGAGGGGCAGAGACGGGCACCGGGGTGGAGAGGACTCGCGTGGCCGTGGTGGGACTGAGACTGGCGGAGTGTGGGACAAGTGGGGCAGGCAGTCCGAGCACTAGCAGACCCTGCAACCCTACATTTGCGCAGATAAACCGAGAGGGCCGGACTCAGAGTGGCGGAGAACGGGGCAGGCACAGCAGTGGGTAGCACCCTGGGGCCCCACATTCACACACAGATAAACCAGGCTAACGGCGGGGAGCAAAGCAGACTGTGCAACCCAGGGCTCCAGCTCCGGGAAATAAAGCCTCAAACCTCTGATTGAAAGCGCCTGTGGGGGTTGGGGCAGCAGCAGGAGAGACCCCCAGCCTCACGGGAGAGGTCGTTGGAGAGACCCACAGGGGCCTAGAGTGTGTACAGGCCCACCCACTCGGGAACCAGCACCAGAGGGGCCCAGTTTGATTGTGGGGATCGGAGTGAAAGATTGAAATCCGGAGGAGAGTGAGGCGGGCACCATTGCTCCCTCTCGGCCCCTCCCCCACATACAGTGTCACAGCACAGCAACCAGCGTTACCCCGCCCTGGTGAACACCTAAGGCTCCGCCCCTTAAAGTAACAGAAGCACCAAGACCAAAAAAAAAAAAAAAAAAAAGAGGCCCAAATGACAGAACACTTCAAAGCTCCAGAAAAAATACAACTAAGCGATGAAGAGATAGCCAACCTATCGGATGCACAGTTCAAAGCACTGGTTATCAATATGCTCACAGAATTGGTTGAATCTGTTCGAAAAGTAGATGAAAAAATGAAGCCTATGCAAATAGAAACAAAGGAAAATGTACAGGGAACCAATAGTGAAGCGAAGGAAACTGGGACTCAAATCAATGGTATGGACCAGAAGGAAGAAACAAACATCCAACCAGAAAAGAATGAAGAAACAAGAACTCGGAAAAATGAGGAGAGGCATAGGAACCTCCAGGACATCTCATAACGTTCCAACATCCGAATTATAGGGGTGCCAGAAGGAGAAGAGGAAGAACAAAAAATTGAAAACTTATTTGAACAAATAATGAAGGAGAACTTCCCTAATATGGCAAAGGAAATAGACTTGCAGGAAGTCCAGGAAGCTCAGAGAGTCCCAAAGAAGCTGGACCCAAGGAGGAACACACCAAGGCACATCATCATTACATTACCCAAGATTAAACGCAAGGACCTACATCCAAGATTACTGTATCCAGCAAAGCTATCATTTAGAATGGAAGGGCAGATAAAGTGCTTCTCAGATAAGGTCAAGTTAAAGAAGTTCATCATCACCAAGCCCTTATTATATGAAATGTTAAAGGGAGTTACCTAAGAAAAAGAAGATCAAAAATAGGAACAGTAAAAATGACAGCAAACTCACAGTTATTAACGACCACACCTAAAACAAAAACAAGAGCAAACTAGGCAAACAACTAGAACAGGAACAGAACCATAGAGATGGAGATCACATGGAGGGGTGTCAATAGGAGAGTGGGAGAGGGAGAGGGGGGGGAAAGGTACAGAGAATAAGTAGCATAGATGATAGGTGGAAAATAGACAGGGGGAGGGTAAGAATAGTGTAGGAAATGTAGAAGCCAAAGAACTTATAAGTATGACCCATGGACATGAACTGTAGGGGGGAATGTGGGAGGGAGGGGGTGGGCAGGATGGAGTGGAGTCGGGGGGGAAATGGGACAACTGTAATAGCATAATCAATAAATATATTTAAAAAAAAAGATGACACTTCTTCCCAAATTGCTGCATAGATTCAACATAATTCCTTCCAAAATCCCAGTAGGCTTTTTAGTAGAAATTAAAAATCCTAAAATACTTGGGAAATGTAAAAGATCTAGTAGAGCCAAAGCAATAAAAAAAGAAAAACAACAAAATTCGTAATAACTGATTTCAATACACACTAAGGCTACAGTAATTAAGACAGTGTGGTACTGGCATAGGATAGGCATACAAATCAATGCAACAGAATTGTGAATCTAGAAATACACCAGTGCATTTATGACCAATTGATTTTTGACAAAGATGCCAAGAAAATCCACTGGGGAGAGGATGGCCTTGCACACACCAGTGAACAGTAGTGGGACAACTGGGCATGTGTAAGAAAAAAAGATAAATTTAGATAATTATCTCATACCACACATAAAATGACCTCAAAATAAATCATAAACCTAAGCATAAGAGCTAAAACTATAAAATGTCTGGAAGAAATCGTAGGAGAAAAATTTTGTGTCCTTGGGTTTGGCAAAGTGTTCTCAGATATGACAGTAAAGCATGAGCCTTAAGAGAAAAGAAATTGAGGCACTGACTACGTTAAAAGTGCCTCAATTTTTGCAGCTCAAAGGAGACCAGTAAGGAAATGAAAGGCAAGCCATAGGCTGGGCTTGCAAATCATATTTCTGATAAAGGACTTGTATGTAGAACATATAATGAATTCTTGCAACTCAATAAGAAGGTACATACTGGGTTGCCCATTTAGTTTTTTCTGTAAAATAAGACACATTTTTCATTTTCACCAATAACTTTATTGGTTTGGAAATTTTGAGTACGTTGGCAGCTATCTTCCGCATGGTATTACATTGATTGTTCTCAATTAATGTCTCTATTTGATTGCTATCAACTTCAACTGGTCTACCCGACTGTGGAGCATCATCCAGCGAGAAATCTCCAGCGTGAAACTTAGAAAACCACTTTTGACATGTTTGATCTCCTTCTCTGCCCACAGCACAAATCTTTTTCTGCATTTCAGTGCACTTTTACCTTTCTTGAAATAATAAAGCATAATATGCTGAAAACATCACATATTTCCTTCCATCTTCCATATTAAAAAGGCTACACAAAAATTCACCAATTCGGGTTTTTTTTTAAAATACACGCTGATATGGTAGCTGTCACAATACAATCTAACAAAATTGTTTCAAATGAAGCTAAAGACAACTAGATACTACCAGAGCTATCTTACAGAAAAAATAACCAATTGAACTTTTTGGCCAGCCCAATATTATTTATGGGTTGCATTGTGTCCCCATAAAAGATGTTAAAGTCTCAGTTTTCAGGACCTGTGAAGGTAACCTTAATTGGAAATAGGGGCTTTGCAGATGATCGAGTGGAGATGAGATCATCAGGGTGGGCCCTAACCCAGAATGACAGGTGTTCTTACAAAAAGGGGAAATTTGAACAGAGGTAGACAGACACACCCAGAGGAAAACAATGTGGAGAGACACAGGGAGAAGACAGCAATCGGGAACCCTCAGGATCCTGCGAGCCAGAGGAGATGCCTTGAACAGATCCTTCCCTGGTGCCTTCAGAGGAAACCTGGTCCTTGGGTTAGGACTTCTGATCTCCAGAACTGGGAGATGACAAATTCTGCTGTTTTAAGTCACTCGGCTTTTGGCACCATGCTACAGCAGCCCTAGCAAGCTAAGACAACAAACAACCCAATTTTCAAATGGGCTAATGATTTGAATAGACATTTCCCTGAAAAAGACATACAAATGGATCATAAACACACACAGAAAAGGGCTCAACGTTAGTCATCACAGACATGCATGCTAAACCGCAGTGAGATACCCATACAGACCCACTAGGATTGCTGTAGTGAAAATGAGGAACAATCCCAGAGAGCTACTTTGTGGATATCAACAAACTGACTCTAAAGGTAATGTGGAAAGGCAAAGAAATCCCAATAGCCAACACAATATTAAAGGAGAACAATGTCAGAGGACTGACACTACTCAACTTCAGGACTTAACTACAAAGCTACAGTGATCACACAGTGTGGTGCTGGCACAAGAATAGACAAAAAGATCAATGGAGCAGCGCACTCAGGAATAGACCTGTGCAAATAGGCAACTGACTTTTGACAAAGGAGCAAGGCAATTCAATGAAGAAAGGAGGTTTGGTTTGGTTTTATTTCTGCTGTTGTTTTTGCTAGAAATGGTGCTGGGACAACTGGACATCCACATGCAAAAAGAATGCATACAGATGCCCCTTGACCTACGTACCCATTGTAAGTTAAAAATATCATAAGTCAAAATTCATTTGATACACCTAATCTACCAAACCTCATATAGCTTAGCCTAGCCTACCTTAAACATGCTCAAAAAACTTTACATTAGCTGAGAGTTGGACAAAATCATCTAAAGCCTATTTTATAATAAAGTGTTAAGTATCTCATGTAACTTATCATGTATATAGCCCTCACGCCATTGTAAAGTCAAAAACTCGTTAAGTCAACCTTCATAAGTCAGGGACCACATGTGTAGACACGCATCTTATACCTTTCACAAAGAGTAAAAGGGATCCTACACCTAAATGCACAGTGCAAAACTGGGAAGCTCCACTAGATATTAGAAGAGAAAATCTAGGTGACCTTGGATTTGGTGATGACTTTTTAGATATGTTACCAAAAGCACAATCCATGAAAGAAAAAATTGAGAAGTTGGACTTCATTAGTATTAAACACATCTGCTCTGTGAAAGACCTGGTTAAGAAAATGAAAAGAAAAGCCACAGGCTGGCAGAAAATTCTTTGAAAACCCACATCTGATAGACTGGTATTCAAAATATACAAAAATTCTTAAAACAACAACAACAAAAAAATCAATTTAAAAATGGATAAAAGTGCTGAAAAGACACCTCACCAAAGAAGATATACCCTACGACAAGTAAGCATATGAAAAGACACTTTACATCACATGTCCTCAGGGAACTGCAAATTACAGCAACGAGGTACCACTTTCACACCTATTAGAATAGCTAAAGTCTCAAACACTGACAGCACCAAATGCTGACTAGGAGGTGGAGCAACAGGAGCTCTCACTGTTGATGGGAATACAAAATGATATGGCCAGTTTGAAAAACAGATGGGCAATTTCTTACACAGCTATAAACATAATAATAGTACCACACTCTTCAACAATCATGCTCCCAGGTATGGGCAGAAAGAGTTGAAAACTATGTCTGCACAAGAACCTGCACAAGAATGTTTATAGCTTCATTCGTGATTGCCAAAACCTAGAAGCCATCGAGATGTCCTTCAATAGATGAGTGGATAAACTGCGGTCCATCCAGACAATGGAATATTAGTGCTGAGAAGAATTGACCTCTCAAGCTATGAATAGGCAAGGAGGAACTTTAAATGCATGTTACTAAGTGAAAGTAGCCGATCTGAAAAGGCTACATACAGTATAATTTCAACTATGAGACATCTCCAGAAGGCAAAACATGGAGACAGCAAAAATATCAGTGACTGCCATGGGTTCAGGGTGGGGGTCCACAGAGAGAGGGGAGAAATGAGTGTGTAGTACACAGAGGAGTTCTAGGTAATGAAGTTATTCCTATACTATAATGGTGGGTACATTTCATTATGTATTTGTCAAAACCCATAGAATGTACAACCAAGAGCTGAACCCTAACGTGAACTATGGACTTCAGTTAGTAATAACACATCAATGTTCTTTCACCAATTTGACAAACATGCCACACTAACATAACTGTTGATGGCAGAGAAAATCGAGGGGAGGTAGGTGGTTATGGTCATAAGGAGAAAACCACAGGCTGCAAAAAGCAGCACTCGTGCTAAAAGCCATGAGAGCAAACTTAGATTTCACACTTGATCTAATTGCAGTCTCAGCCTCTCCCAGAAACATAATCGTAATCGACCAGTCTGGCATTTTCTGATCAATACCAGAAAGGTCATCTGTCACAGGGACCCTCTCCACCCCCCATAAAAAGGAGAGCCAACCCGCAGGATAACAACTCACCCCCTCTCTCCCCACGAAGGAAAGATGTCTGGGGCCCAGAAATAATCCTTTCTTTTCTTTTGATACTATATCCTTGCCTCACCCCTTTCCTATAAAAACCTTCCATTTTGTCCAACCCCTCTGAGCGCCCTTCTCATTGCTGGACGGGATGCTGCCTTTGTGAATCACGTAATAAATCCAACTAGATTTCAAATTTACTCAGTTGAATTTTGTTTTTTAACAACGGGGACTCAATTTTTTTTGCCCTATTTTTATGTGAACCCAAAACTGCTCTTAAAAATAAACTCTATTAACTTCTTTAAAAGACAAACAATGCCAAGAATTGGCAAAGAAGCAGCGAAAGTAGAATTCTCACATACTGCTGGGGGGATGTAAAATGATAGAGCTGAGATGGGCATGCCGCAAACACCTGCAATCAATCAAGGCTACAGGAACTGTCAAGAAGGTAGAAGATCACCCCCACATTGGATTTATGGCTTAATACTGACAGAGACCAGCTTGATCCGACATGGAGACTAATTTCACCTGACGGTCACCCCAGCCTCATTATACGCTCATTGTAATACGTTAGCACACTAATCAACACACCTGGCACCTGTCATGATCAGAAATGAAAAGCCTACATAGAAGGACACAGATTGGCCGACAGAGCCCCTCTGAGAAATCTCCACCCCTTTTCCAGGAAGACTCTGAATATTTCTCACCCTTAATGAATACCCTACACCTCCCTTAATTAAATGAACCTCAATAAAGGAAGGAAATTCTGCTAAAGGTCGGGGGGCTTCTCTGTCTGTGGAGTAGCCCACTTTTTGTCTCACTGTTTTACTAATAGACTCACTTCCACTTCAAATTCTGTGCCAGCTGTGGTTTGAATTCTTTCCTGCATGAAGCCAAGAACCCACAATAGGTCCTGGACCCTCAGGTCCCTGGACCCCCAAAACGCCTGCATCACAGCCACTTTGGGAAACTCTGGCAGTTTCTTAGAAAGTTAAACATAAATTTATCATGCAACCCAACAATTCAACCCCTAGGACTCTACCAAGAGAAAGGAGAACATACATCCACACAAAGACTTGTACAAGACTGTTCCCAGCAGCCTTAGTCATAACAGCCAAAAAACTAGAAACAACCCACATGTTCACCAACTGATGAATGGACGAGCAAAATGAGTTTCATCCACACAATGGACTGTTGCTTGGTAATAAAAAGGAATGTGGTACCTGGAAAATGGTACCACATGGATAAACCTCAAACATCCTAAGTGTAAAAGGGCATATTATCCTAAGTGAAAAAGAGCAGTCACAAAAGATGTATGATTTCCTTTGTATGAAGTGTTCAGAAAAGGCAAAGCTCACACATCCAGAAAGCGCATCAGTGGACTGCCTGGGGCTGGCCAGGGATTGACTGCAGAACAGGTTCCCGGAAATTCGGGGGATTGAGGGAAAGATTCTGAAGCTGGATTGCAGCAACGGTGGCACACCTCTGAGTTTATTTAAAATCACTAATTTACTCACTTAAAATGCATGAATTTTATGGTATGTAGGTTATAACTCAATAAAAGTACAAAAAATAAAAATAAGGTCCATGGAAAACATGGACCGAGCTCTCCGGCCCCTAACACTTGGCAGCTGTCGGTTTGTCTCCAAGCCCCTGGGCAGAGAGAGCAGAGAAGTGCCGCCCACCGGAGAGGAGGTGCACTTAATTTCTTGAGAACCGCAAAGCTGTTCCCAACCGTTATCAGTGGTCAGGAGAAAAAACATGAATAGTATCCTGACAACATCCCGAAGAAAGCAACTACAGATTCCACAAGATAGTTTCTTTCAGTGTTCCATGACAAAAACTGCGGTATGATGGCAGAACACGGCCCAGGGGAAGCCGTTCTGCTGAGGCGAAGAGCATGTGTTCCAAGTGTGTCTTCTGAATGCCCAGCTAGATTCCAAGGTAAATTCTAGAATACGGAGCAAACTGGATAGCATGCCCCACAATTTCTCTCAGGGGGTTATTTTTTGAGTGCAGGAGCTCTGTGTCTCTAATTAAGCCCACACATCCTACACAGAGCTGTTGGATGTTATGTAAGGGATGCATTCCTGAAGGGCTCGCTCAACCCCAATGCAAAGGAGAAGACACTGGATTTCAAATCTGGCGTACAAAGTGAGACTTCAGTGTTTCCTTTTCTTATGCCGTGCTTGTAAAAATTCATATAATTCAAATCTGCACTAAATGGGACCTGTCCTTTCATGGTCAAAGGGACAGAAAATTCAAGTTGCTCTATATTCTGGGTTGACTCCCCCTCTCAGAAATGTCCCTGTGCGCTGGCCCCGGTGCAGGGTTGCTGTTGAGCTCCTGCTGGTCAGGGGCACCCGTCAGTGCCTGTGGCCCTGCTCATAAGGAACAAGGAAGGAAGAGGGTTCGAGAGTTTGCACTGGTGCAATTTTTCAGGGCTCTGCTAATCTGCACTCGTCTTTTGGGTTGTTGGAATTGCAGAAGGTAAGGGGAGTCACTATTGTGAATACAAGTAGAGCTGACATGAGCAAATACTTTGGGCATTTACTGCGAGGCCTCAGGAACGGCAGGTGCATCAGCAGTACTCACACAGATGCCCTCAAAGAGCTGAAAGACGATGTAAATGGGCAAGACCTTGTTCACCAGGGCGATGGCTTCTCTGCAGAAGAACAGGAAAGAGCATTCAGTGGGAGCACTAAGACATGACTACATTTTTAGGGACCCAGTTATATCCCTTTAGTACACCACCTCCCCAAAATGTTGGGATTAGACATTGCTGCCCCCCACATGCCCGACACCCTTGGCCCTGGGTTTCTGCATGTCTGTAGGTCTTTCTAAGCTCCAGAAGAGCCCCAACTTTGTGCTGCCCCTCTATCAGCGTCTTGTCTCTGGACGAGCCGGAGGTGGAGGCCCTGGCCTGGGACACAAGCACAGACACTGGCTTCCTCTCTGTGAGGACAACGCCAGGGCCAAGCCAGGCATGTGACAAATCTCTGAGGACTGAGGGCTGGCGGCAAGCCACTCTGACATCTCCCAGAAGTCAATGAAGAAAACCGATTACCTACTCATCATTGGTAAAAATATACCCCAGTTTATTTCTCAGGATGCTCAACAGGGCACTGATAACCAGCGAGATGCCAACTGAAAGAGACAAAGGAAGAGCATTCAGCTAAACACAACCCATGGCAGGCGGGGGGCCAGAGGCGGGGTTCCTGCTCCAGTCAGCACAAGTCAGCCCCACCCTCCGCACCCACAAGCCCAGTGTCCCCTGCATTAGAGGATTCATTTGGACTATGACATTCTTTTGCATCCTGCAGAAAGGACTACATATAAAATGACTTTCCTGTCCCAGCTGGTGTGACTCAGTTGGTTGGAGCATCATCCCATAGACCAAAAGGTTGTGGGTTCGATCCCTGGTCAGGGCACACACCCAGGTTGTGGGTTCAATCCCTGGACAGGGCGCAGATGACTGTACCCTGGTCGGGGTTTGGACGAGAAGGCAACCAATTGATGTTTCTCTCTCACATCATTGTTTATTTTTTTCTTTCTCCCTACCCCTTCCCCTCTCTCTAAAAGCAATGAAAAAAATTTCCTTGGGTGAGGATATTTTTTTAATGTTAAAATGCCTTTCCTCCTGTGATTCTCAAAGTAGGGTTTCCTGGACCAGCAGCAACAGGACTACCTGGTAACATGTTAGAAATGCAGAATCTCAGACCCCCATCCCCAACCTGCTGAGCCAGAAACTCCACGTGGTGAGACCAGGCAATCCGTGGGTTTTGCCCCGGCCTCCAGGGGATTTCAGGGCATGCAGAAGCCTGAGAACCGCTGCTCTCAACCGAGGAGCTGATCTGGACCTGTCAGCCTCGGGAAGCAGAGCCGTGGTGGAGGACACAAGACCTGTTCCTTCTGAGGGTGGGATGCCCAGCTCCCAAGCTCCTGGGGATGCTGGGAGAGCAAGCTTGCAGGGGACCCTGAGCAGCTGGCAGGCAAAGCTCAGGGAAGAGGAACCTTTAAAGGGTCACACGAAGGGGAGTGGCAGCAAGCTATCCCTGCAAGGGCCCAACAACCCCAGCAGCAGAGGAGAGAAGGGGCATGTCAGGCAAGGGAGGCAGTGGCTGCTCACTGGGTTGAGGGCTGAGGCACCATCCACTTACTGGCTGGTGCTGCTCTGGGCCCGAATGCAGGTATTGCAAGTTTGGAAGGTAAACCTGTCCATTCCCACAGCTAGCCATGCCTCCCACAGGCCAGGCCCTCCCTTGGCTTTCCAAGCCCCGCCCCCCCCAAGAGAGGACTCCACCCACCTATGCAGAGCACGCCTGAGACAGCAGATCTTTTCGCCTGCACAGTGTCTGAAGCTCCCAGGAACATCCCTACTCGGACACAGACTGAGATGCTGAGTCCCATTGGAACCTGGGATGAGGGGAAGGAGACGCTGTTAGTGGAGCCTGCCTCTGCCCCGTGGCAGGCAAGTGCTGCACCGAAGGAGGCCAGGGCTGGCAATGGCCCTGCGGCCCAGGCCCTGGTGCAGGAGGGGAGGAGGGCAGCGTGAGCCCAGGGAGGCCCAGGAGAGGAGAGGGTGTTCATGGCTACCAGAAACAGGGGGTGGCATCTGAGGTTGGGAGATGGGTGGAGATACCCCAAGTGAGCCAGCTAGCTCCCCATCCACTCCATACACTCCATTAAACATCACAGGCAGACTGGCCTTGCAGTCAAAATCACTGTGTTCCCAAAACTTCGGGGGTAAACAAATTTTTAAAAGGTGAATATGGCCCTAAGTATACCAGAAAAGCTCCATTTAAGGAAAAAAGTCGGTGTTTTTTTCTTAAATGGAAAAAATTGGTAAAAATAAGAATCTGTAAAAATAAGAATCACCTTATAAATGAGTTTTGTAACTGTAGACTTTTGTGAATCCTTTGCTTAAACAGGGGCTCACAGACTGCCTGCCCCCAGGAGCCTGGCAGATTTGCATGTGAGGGACAAGGACAGCTTGTGCTGCTGTGGGGAAAGGAGGGCCTGGGGACTGTGTGGGAGAAGAACAATGCCCCCACCAGGGTATGCTGTCACCCAGCTCTCTCCAAAGGGGGCGCAGGAACAAGGGCCCACCGCTAGGTAGAATGTCCATTTTTCAAGAAAATGCAAAAATCCAGATGATGATGTGAAATCTCCCAATTTTTAAATGGTGTTAATTAGGTCCAAAAAATTGAGTTCAGTGTTATCCACAGGGT
Organism: Desmodus rotundus; assembly: GCF_022682495.2. Taxonomy (NCBI): domain Eukaryota; kingdom Metazoa; phylum Chordata; class Mammalia; order Chiroptera; family Phyllostomidae; genus Desmodus; species Desmodus rotundus. The sequence continues at coordinate 63,220,577 of NC_071395.1, forward strand.
GGAGGCTGCGGGTTGCCTGCGTATGAGTCGGCAGGGCCTGGGCCTGCTGGCCGCCTGGAAAGTTGGGGAGGGACCCCAGGAGTGGCAGCCTGCCTCCTCCCACAACACTCCCAGGGCAGTGGAGGATGTGGGCCAGGGTGGCGGGCATGGGAAAGGCAGCCCCAGAGCCTCACCATGTAGATGACTGTGGCCACCTCGTACAGGACAGCCTGGGCCGAGAGGTCCAGCACACTGCGCAGGCCTGTGGGAGACAGCGAGGGGCCCTAGGCTGACAGAACACCCCTCTGCTTGGGAGGCAAAGGTAAATGATTCTGAAGGGCAGATGCAGAACAAAATGTTCCTGCTTGTCCTTCAGCCTTCCGGGAAAATCCTGCCCAGTTATGGAATTTGCTGCAGGCTGTTTCCCGGTGTGGTTTGTCTCTCAAGCTGAACTCTTGGAAGGATGTGGCATGGCATGCAAAGAGAGCTAGACCAGGACCAGGAAACCCAAGTTCAGGTCTCCATTCTGCCACCGTGCGACTCTGGACAGTCTTTCTTGTTCTCGGGGTTTGGTTTTCCCGTCTGTAAATGGGGGCAGTGTTTGGACGAGAAGGTCTCTGGGGCGACTGCAGCGCAGGCCTTCTGACTCTCAGGCGGGTAGACTAGACGCGGAGTGCCCACACCTGCCCCAGCCACTCATGCTCGGGTGCCAGTCCCTCCAACCTCCCTTCCCCCACTGACTCGACCACCTCCACTGGGGCGCTGCGGCAGTGCCTTCTGGGAGCTCACAGAAGGGTGGGGAGATGAGCGAGTAACGGACCTATCGTGGGCCTGGGCCGGCCCCGGAGGGGGCTTCTGAGCTGGGGGAGCCGTTATATGTTCCCCCGGCCCTGCTCGTCCACATACCCATGAGGAAGCTCCAGATCTCGTAGGCCCACCACTCGATGCACAGCATGAGCATGCTGGGGACGGCCAGGCGGAAGAAGGGGCCCCAGTCCTGCAGGCACTGGATGGACCAGCCTAGGAGCAGAAGCCCTGAGGACTGAGCAGCAGCGCCCCCTGTGAGCCGACCCTCTGCCCACTCCCGGACTCAGCTCAGCAGGTCTGGGTACTTGGTGTTTTACACAGAGCATGCCAGCTGGTCCAGTGCAGGTGGGGGATGGGGGTGGGGGCAGGAGAACTCGGAGACAGGGCACCAGCTCCCTTGGCCAGCACCATGGAGGAACTCAGGACGGGAGCCTCAGGCACCGCGAGGCTTCCTGCTGGGCTTGTGACACCACAGGACTGTGGACAAGGACTCTGCCCTTTCTGGGCTGTTTCCTCATCTGAAAATTTGAGATCTTATCTTTGCCCTGCCTCCCCAGAAGGGTTTTTGGGAGGATGGCACAAGCTCAAGGATGCAGAAGGATGCTTGAGGCAGAGGTCAGTACAAACTGGCGAGGGCCCCACCCTGAGGGACTCCCCGGGGGCCGCAGGACTGCTCCCTCTATGCCTGGAAACGGAGCCCACAGGCTACAGAGACAGGCTTCTGCAGGCAGGAAAGCTCGGAGCCTGAAGCCTGGGAGGAAACAGCCATGGAGTCCAGCCCCCATCATGGACCATCTTGGGGGTCAATTACTTAACCTCTCTCTGTCTCAATTTCCTCCTTGTAAATAAAATGGAATAATAAGGTGTTGTAAAGTTTAACTGAGATCAGGAACGCCGGGCACTCAGCCCACAGCTGACACCTGGGATTTTACCTGAGTTTACTCTAACCGCCACCCTGGCATTTAGAAGCCAGCGGAAAACTCCCTGGGCCTGTCTTCATCAGGGCTCTGCACTGGGGCACATGGCATGAGGGGACCCTGGGACTTTGGGGTGGGAGTTCTGAGGGGTGGAGCAAAGGGAAGGGGGCCCTGAAGGAAATAGAGGCAGGCCAGGGATGGGGCTCCTCCCATGGGGCTCCAGCTGAGCCCTCTCCTTGCCAAAGGAACGCCCTGTGTCCGGGCTGGCTCGCCTGATGCTCCACACCCCCAAAAGCAGGGCAGTCTCCCCACCTGCCCATGTAGCCACATGCAACTTTTTCAGCAGGATGTAGAGGAACAAGAAGGTCATCTGCACAATGTGGGCGACGGTGCTGGCATAAGCAGAGCCCCTGGGGAAACCGGAAGAGCAGGGTTGGAACTGGGCCAGCTCTGTCCCTTGGGAAGGTGCTCCCCTGATGGAGCCTGCAGGGCATGGAGGGGCACACAAGCATGGCTAGCTCAGCAGCCCAGTCCCACTGCTGGCCCGGCCCAGGACGCAGCAGGCACCACTACCACCCTATTCTGCCAGGCTCTCCCTCTCAGCCTCTCCTAGAAGGCTTGCGCATGGTTTGGGAGGGGCCCCTCTCCTTTCTCTTTGGTGGCCAGTCCCCATCAAGTTCCTCAGGACACCCCACTTCAGGACGGTGCAAGCAGCCTCCACAAAAGAGACAAGGATGATAACTGGCCTGCCCCAGTGAGGGGCGGGGAACTTGGAGAGCAGTGCTCCCCCTCCAAGCCTCTGCAGCCCACCGGCCTCACCTGACCCCCAGGCTCAGCACAGAAACCAGGATGTAGTTGGCCAAGCCGTTGATGCCATTGCCCACAACGCCACTGAGGACTTGGGGCCAGACGATTCCCTGAAATAAATGAAAACTGGCCTTGCTATGGGGTGGGTAGGACCGTGGGCACATGCAGCTCTTCACTGGCCCCTGTACCAGAGGTCAGGACATGGCACTTCGGATTCACAGGTGGTGCAGAGGGCAGCCCCAGGCTCCCCTCCCCACTGGAACAGGGCAGGTGTGCTGGCCAACCCCCCAGCCAGGGCCCTGTACCTGAGTTTGCAAATATTTTGCCAGCAGGTTGTAAAGAAAAATCACCTGTATAAAATAAAATATATACACACACAAATAAACATCAACTACCAAAAAACAACCAGATGAACATTAACAGATATTTCTTAGATATCAGAGTTTGGGGGCAATTACTTCATCAAACTATGTCTGAGGCCCAGCAGGTAGGCTTCACCTGGTTGTGAGCTCAGCCTTACCTATGGGAGAGAGGAGGGCTGCCCGGGGGCCTGTGCACAGGACATGCCAGAGCCCAAACCCACAGGTTGTGGCCACCCTGGGGTCTGGCTGCTGCCCTTCTGTCCTTTGTCAAAGCCTTCCTGTCCCCTCCCTTCCCTAAGCCCTCTGCTTCTTTTTTAGCATAGCACAGGGGTTAAGAGCACGAAGCTAGAACTATACTGCTTGAGTTTAAATACTGGTTCTACCTCTGAGGGGCTGTGTGATTCCAGGCAAATTACATAACCTCTCTTGCCTGTTTCCTCATCTGTAATGAGTGTAATAATATGTGTATACTTATTATTTATATATACATATGTGCAAAGTGCTCACAAAACAGCACTTGGCATATTTAAGCATTCCAAATGTTAGGTAAGCATTGTATAAGTATTTTTATTGTTAATTAAATTTTGCACCTGCACTTTGTGGGAGGGACTTGCTACATTTGATAAAGGAGTTGCCACAGTGATAACTTTATAGTGTTTTCCTGCCCTGGCACAATGGCCCTGCTGGACAAGGTACCACCATCTCCTTCCAAAGAGCCAAAAGGTGGTTTCCATGGAGCTGGCCGGGCCCCAAAGAGATCAGGACACTGGGCTTTCATTGTGAGTGTGGCTGGGGTTCACCCTGCCAGTCTTGGGCACCTTTTAGCCTAATCTGAAGTCACATGACCTATTCCCTTCCCAGGTCTCTCCTCCAGCACACCGCCCCCTGGTGCTGTGGAGGATAAAGGGGTGCTGAGGTTCCAGAGACAAGACAACTCCAGCCAGCAAGACCATGCCTGATTCAGAACTGCCAAGGAGTAAGTATGGTGTCACCGAGCTTCGACAAATCTAATAGTGGGCGGTGGATTCCAGAGTAGATGTACAGGCCGCTGGGTCAGGCGGAAATCTCAGGAACTGCCCCAAGTGGACACACGGCTTATTTAGTACTCCATAAACTCATAGAGAAAAGAAAGAAGGGAATAGTCAATAATTAGTCTTAGAAAGAGTTCATTAAATGGATTAAAGCCTTAGATTTAAAAATGGAAATCATAAAAGGATTCACAGAGAATATGGCAAATTTTAGATAATCTTGATATGGGTTAAGTATTTTTAAGCTCATCAAAGACAGATATAAAGAATAAGGTTTATGGATCTGTTAATATACATTAAAAATTCTTTAAGTCAAATATATCAAAAAATTAAAAGGCAAGTGACGAACGGAAAAGTGTTTGCAACATATATGACAAAGGGTTAAGCTATTATTTAACAAGTTATTATAATTAGAGAAAGATTAACCCACTAAAATAAGCAAAGGCTATATAAACAATTGACAAAAGAAAACCAATGATCGATAAATACATGAAAAAATGTTCAACTTCACTGGCAATAAAATACATGTTAAAACTACTTCTAATTGGAAAAAATTAATAATGCTCTGCGGATGAGGGCGTTGCTAGTGGAAGTACAACTGGTACAAATTGGTATCAAAAGCCATTGACAGGGGGCTTCTGGCCAAGATGGAGGCGTAGGTAGACACACTGTGCCTCCTCCCACAACCAAAAAAGGACAACAACAATTTAAAAACAAAAAACAACCAGAACTGACAGAAAATTGAACTGTATGAAACTCCGACAACGAAGGAAATAAAGAAGAAACATTCATCCAGACCAGTAGGAGGGGCGGAGACAGGCAGCCAGGGTGGAAAGGCCTTGCGGCAAGGCAGCGGCTGATGGACCCAGCGAGGTGGTGGATTGTGCAATGGGGCAGGCAAGGCTTCAGCTAGCAGGCCCCACAAGGTGGTGCCTGGCGGCCCCTGTAGACCCACATTCGCGCATAGATAAACCGGGAGGAACGGTGGGGGAGCGAAGCAGACCATGCAACGCAGGGCTCCAGCTCGGGGAAATAAAGCCTCAAACCTCTGATTGAAAACACCAGTGGGGGTTGAGGAGGCAGCAGGAGAGACTCCCATCCTCACAGGAGAATTCGTTGGAGAGACCCACAGGGGCCTAGAGCGGGCACAAGCCCACCCACTAGGGAATCAGCACCAGAGGGGCCCAATTTGATTGTGGGTAGTGGAGGGAGTGACTGAAAATCCGGCAGAGAGTGGAGCAAGCACCATTGCTCCCTCTCAGCCCCTCCCCCACATACAGCATCACAGCGCAGCGACCAGCATTACCCCACCCTGGTGAACACCTAAGGCTCTGCTCCTTTAAGAACAGGCATGCCAAGACAAAAAAAAAAATGTCCCAAATGAAAGAACAGATCAAAGCTCCAGGAAAAATACAACTAAGCAACAAAGAGATAGCCAACCTATCAGATGCACAGTTCAAAACACTGGTAATTAGGAAGCTCACAGAATTGGTTGAATTTGGTCGCAAATTAGATGAAAAAAATGAAAGCTATGCTAAGAGAAGCAAAGGAAAATGTACAGAGAACCAATAGTGATGCGAAGGAAAGTGGGACTCAAATCAATGGTGTGGACCAAAAGGAAGAAAGAAACATCCAACCAGAAAAGAATGAAGAAACAAGAATTCAAAAAAAAAAATGAGGAGAGGCTTAGGAACCTCCAGGACACCTTTAAACGTTCCAACATCTGAATCATAGGGGTACCAGAAGGAGAAGAGGAAGAACAAAAAATGGAAAACTTATTTGAACAAGTAATGAAGGAGAACTTCCCTAATCTGGCAAAGGAAATAGACTTCCAGGAAGTCCAGGAAGCTCAGAGTCCCAAAGAAGCTGGACTCAAGGAGGAACACACCAAGGCACATCATAATTAGATTTCCCAAGATTAAAGAGAAGGAGAGAATCTTAGAAGCAGCAAGAGAAAGGACACAGTTACCTACAAAGGAGTTCCCATAAGACTGTCAGCTGATTTCTCCAAAGAGACCTTACAGGCAAGAAGGGGCTGGAAAGAAGTATTCCAAGTCATGAAAGGCAAGGACCTACATCCAAGATTACTGTATCCAGTAAAGCTATCATTTAGAATGGAAGGGCAGAGAAAGTGCTTCTCAGATAAGGTCAAGTTCAAGGAGTTCATCATCACCAAGCCCTTATTATATGAAATGTTAAAGGGATTTATCTAAGAAAAAGAAGATAAAAAATATGAACAGTAAAAATGACAGCAAACTCACAGTTATTAACAACCACACCTAAAACAAAAACAAAAGAAAACTAAGCAAACAACTAGAACAGGAACAGAACCACAGAAATGGAGATCACATGAAGGGTTATCAGCAGGGGAGTGGGAGGGGGAGACAGGGGGGAAAGGTACAGAGAATAAGTAGCATAAATGGTAGGTAGAAAATAGACAGGGGGAGGGTAAGAATAGTGTAGGAAATGTAAAAGCCAAAGAACTTGTAAGTATGACCCATGGACATGAGCTATGGGAGGGGGGGAACATGGGAGGGAGGGGGTGGGCAGGATGGAGTGGAGTGAAGGGGGGAAATGGGACAACTGTAATAGCATAATCAATAAATATATTTTAAAAAATAAAACATCAAAAAAAATAGCCATTGACAGAATGACTCTAATTCCAATAATACATCTTAAGGAAATCATCACAAATGTTCACAAAGTTTTTCTATAAGAATGTTTATTTATAATAACAACTATTGGAAACAACCTGAATACCTAACATGAAAAGTTTGGTTAATAAATCATGGCACTATAGGATACTATGTAGCCTTTGAAATGGCTGTTATGTGAGACTATTTAATCATATCAAGAGACAAATGACATATTTGAAAGGGAAAAAGCAGATATTAATGCAATATAGACACACTGACCTCATTTCAAACGATGTGTGTATCTGCGCTTGAAACTACAACTCATGAATAGAAATAACCTGGAAAGAGAACCTATGTTCTCTCTGGGTGGAAGGATTATGGGTGATTTGGAATTTTTCTTCCCCAGGCTTTCTACAGTTTCTCCAAAAAACGGTTTTCTAACCAGAAAAACACATTCTGTTACTTTTTAAAAGCCCAGTCTGCACCCGCTGGAAGGGGAACTTCTCTCCCACCCCTTCAAGCATCCTCACTGCACAGAGGAAGTCGCTGCAGGGCCGGGAGCCTCGCCAGCGGGTAGGGTGCAAAGGCAGAAAGCCGGAATCCGGGGAGGGTGCCTGCCCCCGCTGCCGGGCTGGCTGACAGCGCGCTTACCGGAAGTGATGGTATGGCGATCAGCACGTATTCCTGGGTCAGCCTGCAAGAGGAGCAGAAGCTGACCCGCTGTGCCCTTGTCAGGGGGCACGTCTTGGGAACCCAGGTTTGAGGAGGGGCTTCCCCAGGCCCTGGGCAGGTCTCGGACCAGACCCGGGAGCTTCAGTAAGTAGTAGGGAAGGTGGCAGGAGGAGGCAGCAAGGACCCAACTGCAGGGGCCTCGTAACTTAGGGAACTTAAACTTGGAGTAAAACGTGGTTTGTAAGGGGGTAAAAAAGGTTCTCTCTTATCAAGAAATAACCAAATGAAGTGCACATAATATAAAATGAACAAGGCACTCCTCTGAGAGACCTTTCTCAAGTTAATAATAAACCGTGTAATTCATCAGAAATTGGTTTGGTTCTCTTTCTCCTTTTTGGAATGTGGGGTAGTGCGCACGTCATTTCTTCAAAAACGTCGGTGAAGTTCCAACTAGTGCTGGCACACAAATGCAAACACCACCCAAATTCTCTTTGCTGTGAATTAAAATCGGCCGTTCGTCTGCCCCCTGCTGGTCACAGCTGGAGCACCACGCTGCGCAGAGGAATCCCCAAACCTAAGCTGAAACCTCTCCGTGCTTCCGACTGCTTGTGGGGCCTGCAGGGAGGCTTCTTTCGGGACTCCTGCCCTGGCTTCCCAGTAGGAGCCAAGCGTACCTGGACACGTCCGGGTCCTGCCCGAGGAGCAGCAAGATGTGCTGGGTGTTGAGGAGGAGCGCCCAGCAGGGGAAGCAGCAGAGAAGCAGGAGGAGCGCCCCCCTCTGCAGGAAGACGCCCACCTGCGTCTTGTTGGGGCTGCCGAAGCTCTGCAAGACAGCAGGCGAGTGTTCAGAGCCTCCTCCTCCCCCGGGAGCTCCGCCCGCGTGTCCCCGCCGGCGGTGCCAGAGCCGGGTGATGGCCCCTGCACACGCAGTACGCACCAAGCAGTACCCTCAGGAGCAGAGGTCTGGCAGCCTCTGCAGGGGTTCAGCCAGCTCACAGGATTACAGTAGGGGCTATTTACTGAGTACCAACCTCTGTCCACCCATTCTCCCCAGTTCTCCAAAGCGCCTGGTGAGGGAAGCGTTATTTCCCCACTTCGCAGCGGAGGCGAGCGACGCTCCGAGAGCATTGCCAAGTCACCCTGCTAGGAAGTGGCAGCCAGGGCCGACTCAGGTTCCCAGGTCCACCGTAAGCCAAGAACTCTGGGTCCCCGAGGGCAGGGGGTCCCATGTATGCACCCTCAGCATTTGAGCAGGGCAGGGTACTGTCTCCGCCCTTTCCCTTCCAGGATTCTCTTGTCTGCCTATCCAGACTCTTTCAAAGGGGAGGGTCCAGTCTCCTGACAGCACCTGATCCTCAGGGGCTGCGTGGACAGAAGAAGGTAGCTGCCCCATCGGGTTCAGGGAGTACTGAGAGGCTTGGGAAGGGAGTCCCCAACCCCCACCATTTCTGCAGCAGTTGAGGGATTGTCTCTGGCCCTGCCCAGCTTCAGGAGGCTCACCTACCTGGGACATCAAGGTGTCACATGCTGAGGAAAAGCCGAATCCTACGGAAACTCCGCAAACATTGACAAACTGAAGCCACACAGGAGAGAACACAGGGGTCGTCAGGCAGAGCCCAAGGAGGGGACCCTGCATGTGGGGCGAGGCCACGCAGCAGCTCTGATGTGCAGCTGAGCCAGACACCCCCTTCTGCTGGGGTCCTGCCCGCACGTGCTGTGTCCCACCTTGTGACAGCCTCAGGTCCCAGCTGCGAATGCAGCTGTCAGCCCTCAGTCTGAATTTTCTCCCTGGAACCCTGGGGGAGGAGCCCGGGAGGGACAGCCCTACACGTCCTGGCTGTACTCACGGCCACTGCCAGGGTCACCGACGCCAGCTCCACTTTGCCCAGGTGCCCGCAGAATGCTGAGCTCACGACATAGATCATGAAGGACAGCACCTGGAACAGGACCTGGAGGGGGCAGCCTGGGTCAGGGGCACTGCTCCACCGCGCCTCAGCCTGCTGCCCCGCATTCGCACCGGTGATCTGCAACAGCCACTCAAAGCCACCAGGCATGTTGCCCAAGAATGTGGCGGAGGCTGACACAGCATCCAGGGCTGGGAGATCAGGAGACCTGAGTGCTGCTCTTCCTGTGCCGGCAGCAGACTGTTAACCCCAGGCAGCCGTTCCCCTGCCTGACCGTGCAGGAATGCACAAGGGACACCTGCTCCGAACCTGGGACCCGGAGCCCAGCTCAGGCATCCAATCCTGCTATTGATGTTGTTACTATAACCGGTTGGCCAGGCCACGTATAAATAGAGAAGAGTAGGGATAAAATCCATCAAAAGCTTAGCAATGGGTATGTCCAGGTGGTGAGATTGGAGATGAATTTCTTTCTTCTTTATAACTTTTAGTTTTGTCTGAAACCTTTACAGGGAGCACGTATCTATTAGCTTTTCTGGTCAGAGCAAAATGTACCTAAAGCCATTTTTCTTTGGCAATAAAAAGGGCACAGGGCCCATTCTTCCCTGCAAACACCTCTTTGGGGAGATCTGTAGGCTCCCGCATCAATGGATCTCATCTGTCATCATGAATGTTTCAACCCCGCCTTCCTGTGGGATTCTGAAGGAGGACACACCGGTCCCTGCTGAGCATGGCCAGGCCCCACAGCCCCCCGCCCCCCCAGCACTGTCCAGGGACAGTCGTCTTGCCGTCACCTGCTCTGGGCAGCAGCCCCAGGTGCAGCCTGAACACAGCCAAAGTGGCAAGTTCCTGGGGCAGGACTCTGAGCCAGCCCTGCACACCCCAAATGGTGCCTGGACAGCCACTGGCGCCCAACCTCATGACCCCTCACCTCCACCTCCTTACCAGGGGTCCGGACAGGACAAAGAGCTTCCATGCCTCAGCCCTAAAGCCCACGGGGACCAGCCTGAAGAGGGCACAGCCACGGCCCCCTTGGTCCAGGGTAACTGTGTCCTGGAGACTGTCCATTCCAAGCCTCCCGCTTTCTGGCCACCTGCACACCTGAGCACTCCCACAGGCAGCCTTGGCTGGCCACAGCCTGAGTTGCCCTCTGCCCTGGCTAATGAGTAAGTGTGGGGGGCAGGGGTGGAGGGTCTGCCTCAGAGACCTGTAGGATCCGCCTTGCCTCCCTGGGCAGCCTGCTGGCCCTGGCCGCAGGGGGAGCCAGGACAGAGCCCTAGACACATGGAAGTTACCCAGGCTGATGCTTGTGGGTGCCTTGTGCCTGCTCTCCCCAAGGGTCAGCAGCACAGCCCCAGAAGGGGCAGGGTGGGAGCTGTGCAGAGGGGGTGGGCCTGGGGGTGGGCTGGGACACTGGGAGTCTTACACCTCGGCAGGATCATGTCCAGATGTCTCCCATTTCACAGACGAAGAAATGGAGTCTCAGCCAGGCAGCAGATTTTAGGTTCCACGCAGAGGGGCTGCCTGAAGAACCCTGCCCTGGGAGGGCTAGGCTCCAATTTCTCCCATACACCCAGCTGGTTCCCACCCCACCCCTGCAGTGAGGGGGTGGCCAGAAGATCCCCTGGCACAGCCCCCAGAGCTGCATGGAGGGAGCGAGTCGGGACAAAAAATGAGCAGAAGGTGCTCTTTCCAGCCCCCTCCAGGGCTGCCTCGCACCACGCCCTTCTCCACATTCACACACAACCTCCTTCCTTCACGCCCAATGCCAAAGCGCTCCCCTGAATTGAGCATCTGGGTTACCTGGGCAATGTCTGTTCCCTCGTCCTGCCAAGCTCCCACCTGAGTATTCCACAGCCCGTGCTCTCTTAGTAACTTTACCACCGAGGAAGGAAAAGGGGAAGGCATTTTATTACCACTGTAACTATCACTAGTATAGGACACAAAAATGGAGGGATCCAGATTAAAAGCCACAACACTCTGGTTACAAGGTCGTTGCCAGTATTCACTATGTCGTCCTCCAGTGCCTCTTCCATGTCCTTGTCATCTCTGGCTGGTTCTCAGCTGGGTTGGCTTCCTCTTCCGAAAGGGTAACTGAAAAACCTTCCTTTACTCTGGGGGCCTGAGCCTCAGGGCTGTCTGTTATGTGGATCTCGCTGCTCCCCCTTGGTGGAATGTGTGGTGAGGGCATCCAAAGTCTCATCCGATAACCTGTGTCCACGTCAGGACCCAACCTGGAAAATGACAGAGGTCATTTCTGCCTTCTGTTGGCCAGAGCTCAATGCAGGCTGGCCGAGACTTGACGGAAGAGAACTCAGCTCCGTTTCTGAAGGTACACGTGGCAGAGATTCTGCAGTCTCACCGTCTGGCACAGACACACACACGGTCCCCACTTTCGCCCCACCTCCATTCCCTTGTCTCCTGTCCAGTTCATTCCCAGTGCCCAGCCCTGGACAAGGGCAAGCGATAAAGTCTCTGGCCCTACTGGCAAGGGCGCTCAGGACCCTCATGGGGAAGAAGGACCCAAAGCTACCAAGTCCGGGAAAGAGTAGTGAGACAGGAGCTAGAACAGGAAATTCTGAGACACTGCAGCTGTCGTTGGTAAGCATTCTGGTTTCTGAGAATCCTTGTGACATCTGAGAATAATTAGCACTGTGGTTTCCTCCCTGGGTGGGCAATCGAGGAGGATCGTGGGAACCCTGGCTGGCCTGGCTCAGTGGATTGAGTGCTGGCCTATGAACCAAATGGTCACTGGTTCAATTCCTAGTTAGGGCACCTGCCTGGGTTGTGGGCCAGCTCCCCTGTAGGTGGCGCAGGAGAGGTAATCACACATAGATGTTTCTCTTCCTCTCTTTCTCCCTCTCTTCCCCTCTCTAATATAAATAAATAAATAAAATCTTTTAAATAAATTCTTTTAAAAAAGGAGGATTGTGGGAAATCACATTTGTAGAAGCTTAAGTAAAAACCCTATAAGTCTGTATTCGTTTAATAGAAGAGGGCCATTCCCTGGTCACCATTCCCTGGCCAGAGATGGCCCGCTCCCATGTCTTGGGAAGTGTACTTTCCTTAAATTTTCCACTTGCTTTGCTTTACAATATATGTGTGGTCAGTCCAATTCTTTGTTCACAACCACCAAACACCTGACCCTGTCTCCATCTGCAGCAGTAGAAGGTGGGGTGAGGGGGAAGGGGGAACAGAGAATCATTGCAAGGCTCCTGACACATCTTGGAAGTTTCCAACCAAAAAGAGGGAGCCTTCCTGGGTAGCTGGATCCCCACATCTGGCAACCTCACTGTGCCATGAGACATTTGATGTGCTGGGTGGGGCTCAGTAACCATGAGATAAAAAAGCAGGGAACTGGGCCAGAAGCCCCTGGCTTAGGCAAATTCAGCAGCCCCACAACCACGAGGCTGCCTCTGGCTCCCCACCAGCTCAGAGCCAGCCCAAGCGCACGTTGTCCCCAGCTGCAAGTCCTGCAGCACTAGGACAGTTTTACTGCGGGGAGGGCCTGGCGCTTGGGCTCTGCCCTCAGGTAACGTTGCCCAGGGTCCTGCCAGGCACTGTGGGAGCCCGGGCCTCTGGTAACCTGGTTACTTGTTAATTCTGTTCACTCTGTACACTTGGTTACACATCACCGTCCCGAAGCCACTGAGTTTGCCTTTGGCCTCTGAGCTTTGCACCCCCAGGTCTGCTGATTTCTGGACTTCCACATGAGAAAGCATGCTGTGAGAGTAGGAAAAAGTGACTCTAGCCTTAGAATCCAAATGGCCTTCTCAAGGGTGAGTGGTGTGGCCTACCTCCTGTATGGCGGGCATTCTTGACATTCAGTCCACCCTCGCAGGGACGACCTGTGCCCAAGCAAGTCACCTCAATGAACCCTCACAGTTGCCATGCACTGGGGCCAGGGGTTGACATAGGGCCATATCAGTGTGACTCTCTTCTGCTGACCTTCAGATCTCCATGCTGAAGTCTCTTTACCTTCTCTGCCCTCCAATTTCCAGAATAATCTCCCCAAGATGCCACAGCCATCCTTTTGGAGAGTTTCATTTGCTGACTATGGCTACCAACTTGTCATAAATACTGTCTACTTAGTTTGTTTCTATGGGATTGGCCAACAAGTTTGTTCAGTTTTTTCCACATGATGGCTCTAGTAGCACTTAGTTGTCTTCAATTTCACTCAAGACAATTTTATTAGATTGCATTGTGACAACTGTCATATCAGGGTGCATTTTAAAAAAACATCAAAATTGGTGAGCTTTTGTGTAGCCATTTTAATACTAAAGATGGAAGAAAATATGCAACATTTTCAGCATATTATGCTTTATTATTTCAAGAAAGGTAAAAATGCAACTGAAATGCAAAAAAAGTTTTGTGCAGTGAATGGAGAAGGTACTGTGACTGGTCAAACATGTCAAAAGTGGTTTGTGAAGTTTTGTGCTGGAGATCTCTTGCTGGACAATGCTCCATGGTCAGGTAGACCAGTTGAAGTTGATAGCAATCAAATTGAGACATTAATTCAGAACAATCAATATTCTACCATGTGAGAGATAGTCAACATACTCAAAATATCCAAATCAATAAGGTTACTGGTGAAGATGAAAAATGTGTCTTTTATTTTTACCGAAAAAAAACTAAACAGACTTTTTCGCCAACCCAGTAAGTCTCTAGGAATTTTTTTTTTTTTTTTTTAAAGAGAGGTAGTCGGTGTTAATCTTGTCTTTTTATTCTGTATTTTTTGCACTCTGACATCTCATAGGCCTTGCTGACCCTGGAGGGACAGCCCCTCCCGGGATTAGCCAATTCCTAGAGATACAAGCAGCATTGCACGGATCACATGCAAACCAGCCATCTGGGTGTTTACACCCCCAACACCTCCACTCTGAGCTCTCTGACTCAGGCCATCGTCCCTTCGCCCAGACTACCCCAGAGCCACCCACCTGACAGCTAGGGACAGCCCTGTGCCCAGAGCCAGCTGAAATTAGTCAAACTGATCCATCTGAAACCTGCCTACCTGCCTCATCTGTTCCTTCCCTGGAAGGCACACTCAGGCTCTGGCCCACACCCCCACTGACTGACCTGGGGCTTCCCCGTGTGGCCCCCCCCTAGTGGCATGGAGGACCCTTCCTCTTGGGAACTTTGAGCAAGAAGCTGCCTTTTCAATAGCAGCTGTCTCCTCATCTATTGGCCTTGCCATACGTGAATAATAACAAAACCCACATTTTAAAACAGTCCAGAAAAGGTGCTGGGGAACCCCTCATTACTCAGAGACCCAAAGCTTGTGACAATCCGAATCTGGGCAGCCCTCCCCCGCTGTGAGGCAGCCTAAGTTGTGTTATCAGCCCATCCAGACTGTGTTTCCACCTTCATTCAAGGACACACTCATGAGGGAGTCCTGGGCAGGAAGTGGAAGGGGGCCTATAGTGTGTAAATCCACTGTGGGAGGTAAGCCCTCCATGGAAAAAAATGCAGTGTACCTGGGGACAGAATGAAGATCCAAGTGACAGAACATACTGGCAAGTGTAGGCTTCATGTACTGTACTAGTGAGGAAGTCCGAGACCCACACAGTAGTTATGGATGATTCCACCTCAGTAAAGCAGACTGCACATTAGAATCACTTGGAAAGATTTTTTTCAAAATTTCTGGGTGTGGCCTAATTATCTGCATCTTTATTTTTGTTTATTTGTTTTTTTAAATTTTATTTTTCAGTGACAGTTTACATTCAATATTATTTCGTATAAATTTCAGATATACAGCAGGTTAAACTCATTTTCACCAGGGACCACATCAGCCTCGTGATTGCCTTCAAAGGGCCAAATATAATTTAGGACTGTGTAAATGTAACTACTCCTTAACAGTTAAGCAAGAGCTCGGTGCTGCTGCTGGTTAGAAACAAGGTGCTGGGCTGGGCCGGATAAAACAAGGTGGAGGGCTGGATATCGCCTGCGGGCCTTGTGTTTGCCACCTGTGGTTTAGACAATCACATGCTTTGCAAAGTGTTTCCCCTATACAATGTAAGTTTAACAAATTCAAGAAGACTGAAACCATGTTAAGCATCTTCTCAGATCATGAGGCTATGGAAACTGGAAATCAACTACAATAAAAAAAAAAAAAAAAAAAAAAAAACAACTGAGCCCTGGCTTGTGTGGCTCAGTGGATTAAGCGCCGGCCTGCAAATCAAAGGGTTGCTGGTTCAATTCCCAACCAGGGCACATGTCTGGGTTGCAGGCCAGGTCCCCAGTGGGGGTCGTGCTAGAGGCAACCACACATTAATGTTTCTCTCCCTCTATCTCTCCCATCCCATCTCTCTAAAAATAAATACATAAAATATATTAAAAAAATGAAAAACATTCAAACACATGGAGGCTAAATAGCATGTTATTAAACAATGAATGGTTGACAATGAGATCAAGGAAGAATAAAAAATTACCTGGAAACAAATAAAAATGAGAACACAACAGCCCCACACCTATGGGATGCCGTGAAAGCAGTCCTGAGAAGGAAGTTCATAGCATTACAGGCCTACCTCAAAAAGCAAGAAAAACCTCAAATAAAAAATCTTACCCTACACCTAAAAGAACTTCAAAAAAATAACAACAAAGCCCAGAGTAAGTAGAAGGAAGGAAATATTAAAAACCAGAGTGGAAATAAATGACACAGTGACTAAAAAAAGAATGAAACCAAGAGCTGGCTCTTTGAAAAGATCAACAAGATTGACAAAACTTTAACCAAATCCATCAAGAAAAAAAGAGAGAGTACCCAAATAAAGAGGACCCAATCAGAAATGAAAGAGGAGAAGTAACAACCAAACAAATATGAAGGATTGTAAGAGATTACTATGAACAACTATATGCCAACAAATTGGACAATCTGGGAAAAATGGATAAATTCCTAGAAACATGCAAACTTCCAGAACTAATTCAGGAAGAATCAGAATACCTGAACAGACTTATTACAAATAAGAAAATTGAGCCAGTAATGAAAAATATCCCAGCAAACGAAAGTCCTGGACCAGATGACTTCACAGGTGAGTTTTACCAATCATTCAAAGAAGAACTAACACCTATCCTTCTTAAACTATTCCAAAAATTCAAAAGAAGGGAAGGCTTCCAAGTTGTCCTTACAAGACCAGCATTATTCTAATACCAAACCCAGATAAAAACAATACAAAGAAAGAAAATTGTAGACCTCAAATGCTAAAATCCTCAATTAAATAGTAGCAAACCAGATCCAGCAATACATTACAAAGATCATATACCATGACCAAGTGGTCTGAGGATGCAAGGTTGGTACAATATTTGCAAATCAATAAATGTGGTATATCAAATTTAAAAAATTAAGGACAAAATTCACACAATCATATCAATAGATGCAGAAAAAAGCATTTAGTAAAATCCAGTACCCATTTATGGTAAAAATTCTTAGCAAAGTTGGAATAGAGGGATCATACCTCAATATAATAAAGGCCATATATGACAAACCTATAGCCAACATCATACTCAAAGGGCAAAAACTAAGTGTTTCCCTTAAGATCAAGAAAAAGACAGGTACCCTTATTCACTTTCACCACCCTTATTCAACATAGTGAAGTTGTAGCCACAGTGATCAGACAAGAAGAAATTACAAAAGGCATCCAAATTGGAAAGGAGGGAGTAAAACTGTCACGATTCGCAGCTGACATGATATTGTACATAGAAAACCCTGACGACTCCACCAAAAAGCCCACTAGATATAAAAAACGAATTCAGCAAAGTAGAAGGATTGATTGCATTTTTATACACCAATAATGAACTATCAGGAAGAGAAATTAAGAAAACAATATCATTTACTACTGCAACAACAAAAATAAGGTACCTAGAAATAAATTTAACCCATGGGGGAAAAAAAGTACAAAAACCTATATACGAAAAATTATAGGACATTGAAGAAAGAAACAGAGGAAAATACAAACAAGTGGAAGCATATACCATCTTCATCGATTGGAAGAATTAACATCATTAAAATATCCATACTACCCAAAGCAATCTACAAATTCAACACAATTCCTATTAAAATACCAATGGCTTATTTCACAGATTTACAACAAATATTCAAAAATTTATATGGAACCAAAAAAGTCCCAAAATAGCCTCAGCAATCCTGAGAAAGAAGAACAAAGTTGGAGGTATCACAATGCCTGATATCAAACTATACTATAAGACTGTTGTAATCAAAACAGCCTGGTACTGGCATAAAAATAGACATATAGATCAACAGAACAGAACAATGAGCCCAGAAATAAACCTATGCCTTTATGGTCAATTAATATTTGACAAAGGAGTCAAGAGCATATGGTGGAGTAAAGACAGTCTCTTCAATAAATAGTGTTGAGAAAATCAAACAGGTACATGCAAAAATATGAAACTAGGCCACCAACTTACATTATACACAAGAATAAACTCAAATGGATAAAAGACTTAAATGTACATTGTGAAACTATAAAAATCCTAGAAAAAAACATAGGCAATAAAATCTCAGACATTTCTTGTAGCAATACATTTTCTGATATATATCCTTGGGCAAGGGAACAAAGGAAACAAAAGAGACTACATCAAACTAAAAAGCTTCTGCACAACTAAAGAAATCATCATCAGAATGAAAAGGGAGCTCCCTGTATGGGAGAACATATTTGCCAACGATACATCTGATAATGGGTTAATTTCCAAAATATATAAAGAATGTATACAACTCAACACCACGATGTCAAACAACCCAATTAAAAAATGGGCAAATGACTTGAATAGACACTTCTCCAAAGAGGACATACAGATGGCCAATAGACATATGAAAAAAATGTTCAACATCACTAATCATCAGAGAGATAGTAACCATATAAAAAAGGACATAGAAACCACGAAAAGAAAGTCAGGAATGAACTATACAATATCTGAAATGAATATATATAGAGAATTGGCCACCTGTTAAATTAAACAGAAGCTGGAATCAGTGATTTGGAAAACAAGGTAGCAGAAAACCCCCAATCAGAGCAGCAAACAGAAAAACAATTTTAAGAAATGAGGATAGTTTGAGGGACCTCAGGGACAACATCAAGCATAAGAACATCTATATCATAGAGGTCCCAGAAGGAGAAGAGGGAAAGCAAGGGATAGAGGCTCCATACAAAGAAATAATGACTGAACACTTTCCTAACCTGACAAAGAAAATAAACATCCAAGTCCAAGCAGCACAGAGTTCCAAACAAGATAAACCCAAACACACCCACACCAAGACACACCATAATTCAAATGGCCAAGTTTAAAAACAAAGAGAAAATTCTTAAAAGCTGCAAGAGGACAGGAGTTAATTACCTACAAGGGGGCTTTCCTAAGACTGTCAGCTGATTTCTAAACAGAAACATTTCAGGCCAGAACAGATCCACAATGAATATTCAAAGTGTTGAAAAGCAAGGACCTGCAATCAACACTACCCAAGAAGCCTATTGTTTAAAACTGAAGGAGATGTAAAGAGTCTCACAGATGAGAAATAGTTAAAATGAGATCGGTACCACCAAGCCAATATTACAAAAAACTGTTAAAAGGACACTTGTAAAGTGTGGGGGAGCTCTGTCCCACTGAGCCCTCCCGGCCACCACGGATGAGAATAAATCTACCAAGATATGATCTGCTTGGGGAGAAAAGGCTGACCAATCTCTCAGAGGAGAAGGGCCTCGAGCACCTCCTTCCCTGGGCTTTTACTGGGTTTAGTTTGCATAGGAATACAGGGTGTATACATAAAGCTCATCAATCATTGTCAGGCATTAATTATCAAGGAATAAATAACATTCAAAGAACTCTAAGGGCTTATTCTGAGTCAGGGTCAGATAGATAGAGTGACGCCAAAGGACCATAAAACTTTGGGAAACAAACTCATTTTATGCTTGGACCCTTAACATTTAAATTGAGGTTATTCTTAGCAAAGCAGGTTTCACAGGATTTTATGCATTCATTCTTAGGCCTGATTGCCCGTTCTGGCATAGGGCTGCACCACCCTCTGGCAAGGTTTCCAGCTTGAGTCAGACAGGGAAAGCAAGGAAGCCAAGAGATTAGGAGACTTCTTACAGATAGAATGAGGATTCAGGCTATGACAAAGCCAATGGGTGAGGGTCTTTTGTCCCTCCTTCATAATCCCCTAAGTCCTTCCCTGATGGCCCCTTCAAGACTGTGCCTGTCTTAGATTGTTCCTCCCTTGAGGAATCTTACCCATCATTGACTATCCATCCAGCCATTCTCCAGGGGCCAAGCAGGGTGAAGTAAAGGGGGCAGAGGCTGCTGACCTGCTGGGAGGATAAGTTTTGTCTCCTTAGTGACTTATGGTCCCAAGGTCTTTTTACTCAGCCTTAGCCATGGGGGGTTACAGCTTCTGAAACCAGGTAGGATAGTTCCCAACAGTAAAGAGAGTGAAAAAAAAAAGTGGAACACAATGATAAAGTAAAATGGCAATAAATCCATACCTATCAATAATCACTTCAAATGTAAGTGGATTAAATGCTCCAATCAAGGACATAGGATAACTGAATCAATAAGAAAACAAGACCCACATATAAGCTGTCGTACTGTCTACAGGAGACCCATCTCAGAAGGAAATACAGATTGAAAGTAAAGAGTTGGACAGGGATATTGCATGCAATGGTTACACACAAGAAAACTGGGGTAGCATATTTTTATCAGAAAAAAATACCTTAAAACAAAGACTACAATAAGAGACAAATAAGGACTTTGCACAATGAGAAAGAGATCCATCCAACAATAGAATATAATCTTTGTAAACATTTATGCACTAAACATAGGAGCACCCAAAAATATAAAGCAAGTCTTGATGGACATAAAAGGAGCAATACAGTCATAGTAGGGGATATTAATAAACCCATTGACCTCAATGGATAAATCTGGGCATAAAACCAACAAGAAAACAGCTGCCTTAAATAACACATGGACGATTGATTGAATTGATGTTTTCGTAGCATTTCACCCAAAAGCAGTAGACTATTCATTCTTTTCAAGTGCTCATGGAACATTTTTCAGGACTGACCACACGTTAGGACACAGAACTAGTCTCAATAAATTTAAGAAGATTGAAATCATATGAAGCATCTTCTGACAAGAATGGTGTGAAACTAATAATCAATTACAAGCAAAGATACTGCAAAGCACACAGAACATGGGGCTGATCAGCACGGCAGTAAACCATGAGTGGGTTAGCAATGAGATCAAGGAAGAAAGTAAAAGATACCTTAAGACAAATGAAAACGAGAATGGAAGAACCCACAACTGATGGGACAAAGAGAAAAGCAGCCCTACCAGTGAAATTCATGGAAACGTTGCTCTACCTCAAGAAACAAGAAACGCCTCTAATAAACAATCTAAACTTACACCTAGAGAAACTGTAAAATGTCAAGCAAAGCTGAAAGTGTGAAGAAGAAAGAAAATCATAAAGATCAGAGCAGAAATAAATGAAATAGAATCTACAAAAACAATACAAAATTTCAATGAAACCAATAGCTGGTTCTTTAAAAGAATAAACAAGATTGATAAACCCTTAACCAGACTCTCAAGAAAAGATATAGTGAGGACCCAAATAAATAAAATAAGAAATGAAAGAGGAGAAATAACAACTGTACCAAAGAAATACAAGGGATTGTAAGAAAATATTAAAACAATTATAGGTCAAGAAATTGAACAATCTGGAACAAGTGGATAAATTTCTGTGCAATCTTCCAAAACTTAGTCAAGAGCAGATCAACTACAAGTAATGAAATCAAAGTAGTAACCAAAAAACTTACAACAAAATCCCGGACCGGATGCCTTTACAGGTGAATTTTACCAAACATTTAGAGAAGAACTAACACTTATTCTCCTCAAATTATTCCAAAAAATTCAAGGGGAAGGAAAACTCCCAAGCTCATTTTATGAGGCTAGCATTATTCTAAGTCCAAAACCACATAAAGACACTACAAAGACAGAAAATTATAGGCTAATGTCTCTGATAAACCTAGATGCTCAAATCCTCAACACCATATTAACAAACCAGAGCCAGCAATACATTAGAAAGAAAGCAAACCTGCTCTGCATTCATCAGACCTGTGTAGGTATTTTCTCTTGACCTCTTCTTGGCTGTGTGAACTTGTGTGAATTATTCAAACCGTCTGAAGTTTGGATTCCATATCTTTAAATATAGACATACAATGATTCTTACCTCATAGAACTGAACCAGATAGCTTATGTAAATTGCCCGGGAGAATGCCAGGTTCATAGATGGTGCTTAATAAATGATAACTAGTAGAGATGGTGGAGAAAAAGCATAAAATCCTCATAACGGGGAAGCAGTCATCCAGAGGGTGTGAAAAATTGACATAAGTGAAGCCACTTTAATATGGGGGCAGAGCAGCCAGTCCACAGGCACTGTTTGCATGTCCTGCTCCTTGAAACTTTGGAATGTTTGAACTGGGAAAATAACTTTGGAATGGTCCGAATCAGCTTTGATCACAAACAACTCATTGCAAAACTCACAAGAAAGAAGACATCCTGACCACAACAACTGATGATTATGGAGTCTCTTTCTGAAGATCAAATCAGTAACCAGACACATATAGCTTATTAGCACCAATAAAAACATCTTTCTCCATTCATGCCATTATTCCCTTCCTCTCCTCACAGAAATCCCCTTGCCCTCACCCTGTGATGCGAACATTATTTGGATTTCTGCCTGAATTTGTGCTTCCAGAATCGCAATTCATCTTGATCCCAAATAAACTTTGTAGGTTTGAAAAAAATCCCACACCATGATCCAGTAGGAATTATCGTGGGGATGCAAGGTTGATATATTATCTACAAAGCAATAAACGTGACACATCACATAAAAAAAGAAAGGCTAAAGATCACAGGATCATATAAATAGACACAGGAAAAGCTTTTGATAAAATCTAGCACCCACTCATCATAAAGACTCTCAGCAAAGTGGCAATAATTGGAACATACTTTAACATCATACAGGCCATGTATGACAAACCCACAGCCAACAACCTACTCATTAAGCAAAAAATAAAATGTTTCCCTGAAGATTAAAAACAGGACATGGATGCCCACTTTCACTACTCTTATTCAACATAGTACTAAAAGTCCTGTCACAGCATTGAACCTAGAAGATATAAAAGGCATTCAAACAGGAAAGGAAGAAGTAAATGCTCATTATTTGGAGATGACATAATACTGAATACAGAGTACCCTAAATATTATACACGCACACGACCTACTAAACTGATAAATGCATTCAGAAAAGTAGCAGAATACAAATATTCAGAAATCAATTGCATTTTTACACATCAATCATGAACTCTCAGAAAGAGAACCTAAAAAAAGTCTCATTTACAATTTTATCAAAATCAAAATAAAAATACTCAGGAATAAATTTAACTAAGGATATAAAAGCCCTGGACTCACAAAATTATGACATGGAAAAATATTTGAGAAAGATTCAAATAAGTGAAAGCATAAAGCATGTTTATGGATAGGAAGAATTAACTTCATTAAAGTGTCCATCCTACCCAAAGCAACTTATAGAAATTCAAAATAATTCGTATCAGGATAATCAATGGCATATTTCACATAACTAAAACAAATACTCCCAAAATTTATAGAATCACAAAAGCCGGGATTTCGGAAGATGGCGGCAACATAGGTGGGAGCGGAATCCACTTCCCCTCAGCGCCAGGGAAATACCTAGCTGATCTGAGGAGCAGAGCGAACAGCCAACAGTATTCCAGCATATACGAAGAGCAGAGACCAAAGATAGAGGACATTGAAAGATCTGACGGTAAGAAGAGTGCTCAAGGACAATAAGGTCCCCGGGACCCGGGAACGCGTGGTACAAGCGGCAGAAGCGCCAGCCCTGGCGCAGCGGCAGCTGCAGGAGTCTTGGGAGAGGGCCAGGCGGAGCTGTGAGCAGCCAGGTGCTTGATTGGACCAGGGGAGCTTGAAAAGGAGGAATTTCTCAAAAAGAAAAAGAAAATAGAGACACTCAGGGGCTAGTTAGAGAACTCTCGGTAGTAACCGAGGCCCCTGGTGCCCCTCCCCCCTCCGCCGCAGGACTGCGAGCGGGGGATAACAGCACCGGAGTGACGGCGCTCACGTGAGGTCCGGTCGCGCGCGCGCAGATTAGCCAACGGGGCCCATACTTGAAACCCCGGAGGGGCGCCCACACCTGAAACCTCCGAGATCATTTGGAGCTGAGGCTAGCTGCTCCACCCACAGGCCCAAAACCTCGGAACCGAGTGCTGCGTGATTCAGTCCCAGGGCGGCCCCGCCTGCCCGAGAGACTCAAGCCCAGGGCAGCTGGATCGGGCCCCCAAGCATAGAGCCTCAGGCTCGGCGGGTTGCGCGCTCACCAAGTGCAGGGCCGGCTGGGTGCGCGTTTTCCAAACACAAAGCTGCTGGCGAGTGTCCTAACCCCAAGGCGGCTGAACCTGCCGCCTGCGCGCCAGCGTCCCAAGCCCGGGCGGCTCGATTGGTCGGCCAGCTGCGCGCTCAGGGCACAAAATACCGTCACAAACCCAAAGCGGCTGGATTCCCCTGCTGCGCGCGCACGCGTCCCAAGCCAAAGCGGCTGGAGCCACCGTTTGCTTGTCCCAAGAACAAAGCTGCTGGATTGGCTGATCAACGGCCTGATTGACTGCCAGGGACCACACCTACAAAACAGCGAAGAGCGTGACCCAGGAAGGGAGAAAAGTGAAACCAATCCTTCCAACCACCCCCTCCCGTTGCACAGACAGGACACCAGCAGAAATAACCTGACAGGTTTAAAGCCAACAGAAGATTTTTTTTTTTTTATCCTTTTTCTTTTCTTTCCTTTCCCCCTGAATTCCTTCTGCCTCTCTCCTTTTTTTCTTTTTTTTCATTCCTTCTTCCTCCCATCCTTTATCATTTTTATGTCTTCTTCCTGCCTTCTTTTATCTATTTCTATGTTTTAATTTTTGTTAAAATTCCTTCTTATCTTGCTTCCGATCTTTTCTTTATTCCTTCTTCCCTCCTTCCTTCCTTTCCTCCTTTCCTATTTCCTTTTTCTCTCCTTCCCATCTTTGTTTTAGTTTTTTGTGTGTGTTTTTTTTTTTCCTTTTCTTTCTCCCCCCCTTTCTCTTTTTCCCACAGGTGAGACAACAAAGCCTGGAGTGCTGAAAAGACTAGAGTTAGACAGTGTTAAACACATAAATGTCAGCTCAAGACCAGTGAGCACAGGAGAGGAAGGAGACAGCACCACCGAATCCCATTGGCATTCTACCATAGAAGTTCATATCATAAATCCAGGGAGTCAGAACAAAGCAATTTAAGAAGCAGAGGCCAACGAGAAGAGCCTCACAAACAATGGGAAGACAAAGAAACAATTCCCAAATGAAAGGAAAGGAGGAAGTCTCAGAAAGAATACTAACCGAAAAAGAGGCAAGTCAACTATCAGATACTGAGTTCAAAGCAATGGTCATCAGGAAGCTCACTGAGCTCTCTGAGCTCAAAGAGAACTACCAGAAACTACAAGGAAACTACAATGAACTCACTGCAAACTATATAAACATGAAAAAGGAAATAGAAAATATCAACAAGAGCCAAGAGGAAATGAAGAATAAAATTTCTGAATTGAAGAACACAGTAGAAGGAATTAAAAGCAGACTTGATGAAGCAGAGGATCGGATCAGCGAGCTGGAGGATAAAGTAGAAAAAAACACCCAGAAGGAGCAAGAAAAGGAAAAGAGGCTCAGAAAGAATGAAGAGGCAATAAGGGAAATGCAGGACAACATGAAACGTAACAATATCCGTATAATAGGAATACCAGAAGGAGAAGAAGAAGAGCAAGGGATAGAAAACCTGTTTGAAAAAGTAATGATGGAAAATTTCCCTAATCTGAGGAGAGAAAAAGTCACCCAAATCCAGGAATCACAGAGAGTCCCAAACAAGAGGAACCCAAAGAGACCCACTGCAAGACACATCATAATTAAAATGGCAAATTTCCAAGACAAAGAGAGGATCTTAAAGGCAGCAAGGGAGAAACAGAAGTAACATACAAGGGAGCCCCAATAAGGTTAGCAACTGACTTCTCAATGGAAACGCTCCAAGCCAGAAGAGAATGGCAAAAAATATTCCAAGTACTGAGAACCAGAGGCCTGCAACCAAGACTACTTTACCCAGCAAGGCTCTCAATCAAGATAGAAGACCAAATAAAGAGTTTCCCAGACAAAAGAAGTCTAAAAGAATACAGCTCCACCAAACCAGTTCTGCAAGAGATGCTAAAGGGACTGCTTTAAGGAAAGGAAGGAAAAGAGAAAGACAGAGGAACACAGGTAGGAAATAATGGCAATGAATAACTACCTATCGATAATAACCTTAAACGTAAATGGATTAAATGCTCCAATCAAAAGACATAGAATAGCTGAATGGATAAGAAAACATGACCCACACATATGCTGCCTACAAGAAACCCATCTCAGGACAAAAGACTTACACAGACTGAAAGTGAAGGGCTGGAAACAAATTTTCCAAGCAAACGGACAGGAAAAAAAAGCAGGGGTAGCAATACTCATATCAGACAAAATAGACTTCCAAAGAAGGGCCATAAAGAGAGACCCAGAAGGTCACTTCATAACACTCAAAGGAAGAATCCACCAAGAAGACATAAACATTATAAATATATATGCACCCAACATAGGAGCACCCAAATACATAAAGAAAATCTTGGAGGATTTCAAGAAAGATATTGACAGCAACACAATTATAGTAGGGGATTTTAACACCCCACTATCAAAAATGGACAGGTCTTCCAAACAAAAGATCAACAAAGATATTGTGTCACTTAACAATACCCTAGAGGAAATGGACTTAACTGATATATACAGAGCTTTTCATCCCAAAGAAGCAAAATACACATTCTTTTCAAGTGTCCATGGAACTTTTTCAAAGATAGACCACATGATAGGACACAAAGCAAGCCTCAACAAATTGAAGAAAATTGAAATCATATCAAGCATCTTCTCTGACCACAAGGGTCTGAAACTAGAAACCAACCCCAAGGGTAAAAACCCAAAACACTCAAAAACATGGAGACTGAATAGCATGCTATTAAACAATGAATGGGTCAAGAACGAGATTAGGGAAGAAATCAAAAACTTCCTGGAAACAAATGAAAACGAACTCACAACAACCCAAAACCTATGGGACACAGCAAAGGCAGTCCTGAGAGGGAAGTTCATAGAAATACAGGCCTACCTTAAGAAGTTAGAAACAGTTCAAACAAACAACCTAACCCTATGCCTACAAGAACTGGAGGAACAACAACAAAGACAGCCCAGAGCAAGCAGAAGGAAGGAAATAACCAAGATCAGAGCAGAACTAAATGACATAGAGACTAAAAGCACAATTGTAAGGATCAATGAATGCAGGAGCTGGTTCTTTGAAAAGATAAACAAAATCGACAAGCCTTTAAGTAGGCTTATCAAGAAGAAAAGAGAGAGGATCCAAATAAACAGAATTAGAAATGAAAGTGGAGAGATTACAACTGATACCACAGAAATACAAAGGATCGTAAGAAATTACTATGAAGACCTGTATGCTAAGAAATTTGAAAACCTAGATGAAATGGACACATTTCTAGAAAAATATAATCTTCCAAAACTGACTGAAGAAGAAGCAGAAAACCTGAACAGACCAATATCAGCAAAGGAAATTGAAACAGTCATCAAGAAACTCCCATCACACAAAAGCCCTGGACCAGATGGTTTCACAGGAGATTTCTACAAAGCATTTAAGGAAGAACTAACCCCTATCCTTCACAGACTGTTCGAAAAATCCAAACTGATGGAAGACTCCCAAACTCTTTTTATGAAGCCAACATCATCCTAATCCCAAAACCAGATAAAGACACAACGAAGAAAGAAAACTTCAGGCCAATATCGCTGATGAACATAGACGCTAAAATTCTCAACAAAATATTAGCAAACCGCATCCAGCAATATATTAAAAAGATCATCCACCATGACCAAGTGGGATTCATCCCAGGGATGCAAGGATGGTACAATATTCGCAAATCAATAAACAAAATACATCACATCAACAACAGCAAAGACAAAAATCACATGATCATATCAATAGATGCGGAAAAAGCGTTCGATAAGATACAGCATCCATTTCTGATAAAAACACTCAGCAAAGTGGGAATAAAGGGAGCAGTCCTCAACATAATTAAGGCCATATATGAGAGACCTACAGCCAACATCACACTCAATGGACAAAAACTTAGAGCTTTCCCACTAAGATCAGGAACTAGGCAAGGATGCCCTCTCTCACCACTCCTATTCAACATAGTATTGGAAGTCCTAGCCACAGCAATCAGACAAGAAAAAGCAATAAAAGGCATCCAAATTGGAAAGGAGGAAATGAAACTGTCACTGTTTGCAGACGACATGATAGTGTACATGGAAAACCCTATAGACTCCACCAAAAAACTACTCGACCTAATAAATGAATTTGGCAAAATAGCTGGATACAGAGTCAATACCCAGAAATCAAAGGCATTCCTGTACACCAACAACGAAACTGCAGAAACAGAAATCAGGAAAAAAATCCCATTCGATATAGCAACAAGAAAAATAAAGTACCTAGGAATAAACCTAACCAAGGAGGTAAAAGACCTGTACTCAGAAAACTACACAACACTGAAGAAAGAAATTAAGGAAGATACAAACAAATGGAAGCATGTACCATGTTCATGGATTGGAAGAATTAACATCATCAAAATGGCCATACTACCCAAAGCAATTTATAGATTCAATGCAATCCCTATTAGAGTACCCATGACATATTTCACAGATATAGAACAAACATTGCAGAAATTCATATGGAACCATAAACGACCTCGAATAGCAGCAGCAATTTTGAGAAAGAAGAACAAAGCAGGAGGGATCACAATACCTGATATCAAACTGTATTACAAGGCCACTGTAATCAAAACAGCCTGGTACTGGCATAAAAACAGGCACATAGACCAATGGAACAGAATAGAGAGCCCAGAAATAAACTCAAACCTATACGATCAATTAATATTTGACAAAGGAGGCAGGAGCATAAAATGGAGCAAAAACAGTCTCTTCAACAGATGGTGTTGGGAGATCTGGACAGCTACGTGCAAAAAAATGAAACTCGATCACCAACTTACGCCATACACGAAAATAAACTCAAGATGGATAAAAGACTTAAATATAAGCCGTAACACCATAAAAGTCCTTGAGGAAAACATTGGCAGGAAAATCTCAGACATTCCACGCAGCAACATCCTCACAGACACATCCCCTAAAGCAAGGGACATAAAGGAAAGAATAAACAAATGGGACCTCATCAAAATAAAAAGCTTCTGCAGGACTAAAGAAAACAGCACCAAATTACAAAGAGAACCAACAGTATAGGAAAACATATTTGCCAATGATACCTCAGACAAGGGCCTTATCTCCAAAATATATCAAGAACTCACACGACTCCACTCCAGGAAGACAAACAACCCAATTAAAAAATGGGCAAAGGACTTAAACAGACACTTCTCCAAGGAAGACATACAGAGGGCCCGGAGACATATGAAAAGATGCTCAGCATCACTAGCCATCAGAGAGATGCAAATTAAAACCACAATGAGGTATCATCTCACACCAGTCAGAATGGCCAACATAAACAAATCCACAAACAAATGTTGGAGAGGATGTGGAGAAAAGGGAACCCTCGTGCACTGTTGGTGGGAATGCAGACTGGTGAGGCCACTGTGGAAAACAGTATGGAATTTCCTCAGAAAACTAAAAATGGAACTGCCCTTTGACCCAGTATATCCGCTGCTGGGATTATACCCTAAGAACCCTGAAACACCAATCCAAAAGAATCTGTGCACCCCAATGTTCATAGCAGCACAATTTACAATAGCCAAGTACTGGAAGCAACCGAAGTGCCCATCAGCAAACGAGTGGATCCAAAAACTATGGTATATTTACACAATGGAATTCTACTCAGCAGAGAGAAAGAAGGAGCTTATACCCTTTGCAACAGCATGGATGAAACTGGAGAGCATTATGCTAAGTGAAATAAGCCAGGAAGTGAGGGACAAATACCATATGATCTCACCTTTAACTGGAACATAAGCAATAGAAGGAAAAAGCAAACAAAATATAACCAGAGTCATTGAAGTTAAGAACAATCTAACAATAGCCAGGGCGGGGGTGGGGGTGGGGGCGGGGACAGTGGGTATAGGGGATTACAGGAACTACTATAAAGGACACATGGACAAAACCAAGGGGGAGGGTGAAGAGGGGGGAGGGAGGTGGGTTCAGCTGGGGTGTGGTGGAGGGATGGGGAGAAAAGGCATACAACTGTAATTGAATAACAATAAAAAAATAAAATTTAATTTAAAAAAATGTGCAACCCCCCCCCAAAAAAAAGAATCACAAAAGCCTCCAAATAAGCACAGTAACCTTGAGAAAGAAAAACAAATTTGGAGGAATTATATTAACTGACAACAAAGCATACTACAAGGCCATAATAATCAAAACAGCATTATACCGGCATAAGAACAGCTATAATGATCAATAAAACAATAGAGAACTCCAAAATAAGCCCATGCTATTATGGTCAATTAATATCAGTTCATATATGACAGAGGAGACAAGAACATACAATGGGGTAAAAACGATCTGTTCAATAAATCTTGTTGGGGATATTGGACAGATACATACAATAAATGAAACTAGACCACTTTGTTACACCATGTGAAAGGTTCAACTGAAAATGAGTTAAACGCGAAAATGTAAGACCCCATACCATAAAATTGGGATGAGTGGGGGGAGGATGGGGCAAATCTGAGAAGTTGCAGGGGAGGGGCTATTGCACAATACTGGGTACAAACACAACAAGTTGTCCATTTCTGGTTTTGTTAGCAACAAATACACATATGCACCCATATTTGTCAGGTGTGTTTGCCTACACAGGTGGTGAGACATCCTTTAAGAACCTGAAGGGGCCAAAGGGGTGCTTAGAAGCCGCCCAGCCTGGAACCGAGCCCTAAGGTGAGCAGGGAGCTCCGCAGCTGACTGCATTTTGTCCTGGACAGCTTCCTGGAACTGAGCCCGTGGGAGGGGAGGCTACGCTCCCCTGTGTGTGCCCAGGCAAAGGGTGGAGGCCTTAGTCTCCCACAGAGGCCTCGTGCCCAAGGACAGACAAGAGGAAGGAGCAGGTGATGGGCCCAAGCCTGCAAGACCAGCCTGAGAAGCACAGGGCCGACTCTCGGCCACAGCTCTTCCTTTGGCGGAGCAACGCGGGGAGGAGACTCTGCAGGAGACTGCAGGCCAGCACTGCCCAGTGGAAACGGTGGGGTGGGAAGGGAGCCCTGCCGGCCCCTAGGTCGGTCCGCCTCCCGGGCTCAGCCGGGCTCCCCAGGAGCTGGCCCCAGCGGGAGCGGGCGGGG
Organism: Desmodus rotundus; assembly: GCF_022682495.2. Lineage (NCBI taxonomy): Eukaryota > Metazoa > Chordata > Mammalia > Chiroptera > Phyllostomidae > Desmodus > Desmodus rotundus. Next base: position 63,251,194 of record NC_071395.1, read on the forward strand.
CGGCGAGGTCTCAGTCCACCGCAGGGGGCAGCAGCGCCTGCCCGCGCTCCTCTCGGCGGCGGAGGCGGAGGCCCAGGACGCCCATGCTCACTAGCAGTGGCGCGGTCTCTGCCTGGTTGGAGGAAGCGGGGCTCCTTTGTGCAACGGAAATTGGTCGTCGCTGTCGCTGCCGTGTCGTTGGGCGCCGCCTCCAGCGTCTTCTACTCGGTGTCACGGCACTGAAAGGCTGGACAGGCTCTGCTTCTACTAGTACAGGTTCATGAAGGTGCGCACCGGGCTCCGCGCCCTGGAGCCGACGGCCGTGGGTAGCCTGCCCTCCTTGGCCCCCCGGGGCCTCTCCTGGGCCTTCTCCTGTCCGCGTGTCCTGGGCGCAGACCTACCTCACAGCGCTTCGCAGAGAGTCACTTGGCCTTAGGTTTAGCAGGGGCCGCCTGGAGAAAGCACGTCTGTGAAATCGGGCTTATTGGTTAAAAGGCCTGAAAGCTCTGGGCCCGGAGTTTTGAGCTCAGTGTAAAAGCCTGTTATCCCCGGACCTTGCTACCATACGGTGAGGTCAGATTGTCAGTCCCCTTGCAGGACAGAAGCTTGGTGACCAGTGTCTGGCTCCTGAAGCTCGGGAATTCTGTACTGAACAGATCTCTGAACCCAGGTACCTACCCAGGACTGGCTCAGAAAAAAGGCAGTTAGTCTGAAGTTTTTGCCTAACGTTTATTTGAACGCTATATTCTGGAATGAGATATGTAAAAGATTCTAATATCTTACTGATTTTGCTGCGGTACAACAGAACAAACCATTCTCCTTTTCTAAAGTTGCCCTGCTTCTCTTGATAAGGTGAACTGGAAGTTGTTGGTGTGCAGGTAATTATAGGACAAACTTAGAGAATAGAAATATAAACTGAAAACATTTTATTGATAAAGGTTCATCAGGTACAGCCTTGAAAAAGTCCAAGATGTGAATCAGGGCTAGGAGGAGCTTTGCCTCGCTACTTGGTGTGCCATCTGGGTCCACAGTTGAACAAAAGTATGTATGTGTGTTTAATTTCTAAGGATTGAGAGTTTTCACACCACTTAGTAGCTGGTTTCAGTGTTAAAAAGTGACAAGTTTTGGCTTAGTAGACACCTAAAATTTTGAATACGTGAGTTTAAATCTCTTATTCTGTGTTTTTTGGTGAATTCCAGTCATGATGGTTTTCTAGGTTCATTAGCCTATCTCTTTTTTGATAGTTGCATTCTGACCACAACTCCAAAACTCTGGTTGTGAAAAAGTATTTACATCTGGATTCTCTCCAGTGTGGCCATGTCGTTTTTTAACATGCGGGGCTGTGTAGGCCCAGGAATGATGTACTCTCCTTGTGCAGTGATGTTCCTGCTAAGCCACTGTAATAAAAGATGCAACTGAAATGGGATGTCTGACAGAGAGTACAGAGGGAACTCACTGATCCAGAAATCCTTTGTCCCACCCCCTGGCTAGGAGCTACCCTGAAGCCAGGGGAGAAAGAGAGATCTAAGGATACAGTGTGGGGACAGATGCACTGGAAGAAGAAAAGGCAGCCACAGAGATCAGGGCCCTTGTTCCGACTGAAGCATCATGGAGTACAGGAAATGCTTAACCTGTCCTTCTCTTGACTTCTTCAGGCTTCCTTCTGGCCCAACACCAGTATCCTTTCTGACTCACTATCTTTCTCACTCTAAGCTGACAATGGCTTTGGTAAAAGGTGATTCAGAAAGTAGAAATCTCGGAATATAAGTTGTACAATATAACTTAGAGATAGGGAGAGGACACACTGGGGAAGTGTCTGGAATGCTAGAAATTTCATATTCTTTCATGGCTCTTCAACCTCTTAACGTGTGTATAGAGAACCCTAAAGATTCCACCAAAAACTACTGGGACTGATAAGTGAATTCAGTAAAGTGGCAGGATACACAGTTAATATTCAGACATCAGATGCATATTTTTACACCAATATTGAACTATCAGAAGGGGAAATTAAGAAAATAATCCCATTCATAAATGCTTCAAAAAGAATACAGTACCTAGGGATGAATGTAACCAAGAATGTAAAAGACCTGTACTGGGAAAATTAGTAGACACTAAAGAAAGAAATTGAAGATACAAATAAGTACAAGCACATACCTTGTTCACGGATAGGAAGAATTAACATCAGGAAAATGTCCATATTACCAAAGCAACCTACAAATTCAGTGCAAGTCCTTTCAAGATACCAATGGCGTATTTTACAGAACAAATATGGGACCACAGAATTCCCAGAAATTTGTATGGAACCACAAAAGACCCTGAATAGCAACAGCGATCTTGAGAAAGAAAAACAAATTTGGAGGAATTGTGTTGCCTAATATCAAACTATGCCAAAAGGCCCTAGTAATTAATACAGCATAGTGTTGGCAGAAAAATAAGCATGTAGACCAATGGAACAAATTAGAGAGCACAGAAATAAACCCATGCCTTCATAGTCAATATCTGACAAAGGAAGTAAAAAATACAATGGGCTAAGGATAGTTTGTTCAATAAATAGTGTTGGGAAAATCAGCCAGTTATGTGCAAAAGAATGAAACTAGACCACCTTGTTACATCACACACGAGAATAGACTTAAAATGGATTAAAAACTTAAATGTTAGACTCAATACCATAAAAATCCTAGAAGAACACAGGCAGTAGAATCTTGGACATTACTTGTAGCAACACTTTTTCTGATATATCTCCTCAGGCCTAAAAAAAAGAAAAAAAAGAAGAACAAAAGGGAGTACATCAAACTAAAAAGTTTTTGCACAGCAAAGGAAACCAATGAATTGAAAATACAACCTCCTGAATGGGAGAACATATTCACTGATACATTTGATATGGGTGTTCTATCCAAAATTTATATGGAACTTTTAAAAGTCAATACCAAGAACCCCCCAAATAACCCAATTAAAAAATGGGCAAAGGACTGGAATAGACACTTCTCCAAAGAGGACACACAGATGGCCAATAGACATGAAGAGATGCTCAGTGTCACTGATTGGAGCACATAAGTCATTTACATTTAAAGTGATTATTGACAGATATGTATGTATTGCCATTTTATTTTTTAAGTATGTTCCTCCTCTTCTTTTTCTTTCTTCTTTTTAAAGAAGTCCCTTTAACATTTCTTGTAATGCTGGTTTGGTGGTGATGAGCTAACTCCTTTAGGTTTTTCTTATCTGGGAGCTCTTTATGTCTCCTTCAATTTTGAATGATAGCCTTGCTGTGTAAAGTAGTCTTGGTTGTAAGTCTTTGCTTTTCGTCACTTTGAATATTTCACACCAGTCCCTTCTGGCCTGAATTGAATCTGTTGTGAAGTCAGCTGACGGTCTGATGAGAGCTCCATTATAGACAATTATCTGCTTTTCCCTTGTTGCTTTTAAGATTCTCTCGTTGTCTTTATCCTTTGCCATTTTAATTGTAATGTGTCTCTGTGTGGGCTTCTTTGGGTTCCTCTTGTTTGGGACTCTGCACTTCCTGGATTTATGTGTCTTTTCCCTTCACCAGGTTAGGGAAATTTTCAGTCATTATTGCTTTAAATATGTTTTGGATCTGTTGCTCTCTCTCTTCTGCTGCTACCCCTATGATGTCGATGTTGTTACACTCCTGTTGTGCCAAAAGTCCCTTAAACTATCTTCATTTTAAAAAGTCTGTTTTCTTTTTGCTGCTTTGATTGGGTGTTTTCCTCTACCTTGTATTCCAAATCAGTGGTTCCAGCCTCTGCTTCATGCAATCTACTGTTTATTTCTTACAGTGTATTCTTCATTTCAAAGATACTGTATTCTGTATTTCTGACTGGTCCTTTTTTATGGTTTCTGTGTCATTTTTTCATGCTTTTGAGCATCCTTGTAAGCATTTCTTTGAACTCTCTATCTGATAAATTGCTTGCCTCCATTTATATATCTCTTTCTCTGAAGATTTCTCCTGTTGTCTCATTGAGGGCCTGTTTCTTTGTCTTTCCTTTTGGCTGTCTGTTTGTTTGTTTTTTACATATTAGAAAGATCTGCTATGACTGCCAGTCTTGGTGGGGGTGGCTTTCTGTATTAGGTGTCCAGTGGGGTCCAGTGGTGCAGTCCCCTCGATCACCTGAGCTGGGTGCTGCAGGAATGTCCCTTGTGTGGGTTATGTGTGCCCTTCTATTGTGATTGAGTCTCCATTGCTATTGGCCTGTTTGTGCATGGGATCAACCCTCAGGCTGCCTGACTGGGAAGCTCAACTCCAACCATTGCATGTGAGCTGGTGTGCACGTGCTGACCACTCGAAGAAGAATTTTCCTCAGCAGGATTTGGTGCCTGCCCAGATCTTCTTTTGGATGTGCTGCTTGTGAAGCTTTCGGATCCTGCTCTGATGTTGTCTAAAGATGGCTACTGGGTGTGTTGGTTCAGGGCCTCTTGGAAGGAACTTTGGTGTGGACCAATGTAAGATACTACCTGTGAGTACCCCTAGGGAACTTATTTGCAGTGACTCCATTTGTGGTGCCTCTGCTGCGCCTGGGTGTGTGCACCCCAAGGTTTGCTTTTGCCAGCACTGGGCCCAGGGGAAGGTCAGCAAAAATCTAAAGGCAACCTAAGATTGCCTCCACCTGCTTTTGTTTGCCGACTACCTGTTAAGCTCAGTCACTGAAGAGCCTCTGGCTGTATTCTAGTTGCATGAGGTAGGTTCACAGTGAATCCCCAAGTAGGGGTGAGGCGTGTTCATCAGATCAATACAGCTTCAACCTGGATGCCAGTGCTGGGTCAGAGGCCGCTCAGCCAATGTCCACGGGTATAGCAAATCTAGCTGTGACCCTTTGGGTGCTGCACCCCTTTGTGTTTGGTGGGGTCTCAGGGACTCATGAGGGTGAGGCCAGCAGACTTTATCAGGACAAAACAGACCAAGATTTGGCCATGTGAAGGGAGGGCTCTGCTCTTGTTGGGTACATGGCTGGGGGGGGGGTGGAAATCTCTACTTGTTTTCAGATTTAGTATATTTTTCTGCTGTTCAAAGTGTGCAACTAAAGTCATCCAATGAGACTGCTGGACAAGATGGAGGTGTAGGTAGATACACTTTGTGTCGTTGCACAACCAAAAGAAGGATAACACCAAATTTTAAAACAAAAAATAACCAGAGCGCAAGAAAATCAAACTGTATGGAAGTCTGACAATGAAAGAGTTAAAGAAGAAACATTCATCCAGACCAGCAGGAGGAGTGGAGACAGGCAGCTGGGATGGAGAGGACTTGAGGCAAGGTGATGGCTGGAGGACTGGGGTGGGTGAGGCAGAGGCTTATGGGGAATCAGCTGATTTCTCATAAGAAACCTTGCAGGCAAGAAGGGGCTGGAAAGAAGTAATCAAAGTCATGAAAGGCAAGGACCTACATCCAAGATTACTCTATCCAGCAAAGCCTTCATTTAGAATGGAAGGGCAGATAAAGTGCTTCTCAGAAAAGGTTAAGTTAAAGGAGTTCATCATCAGCAAGCCCTTATTATATGAAATGTTAAAGGGACTTACCTAAGAAAAAGATCAAAACTATGAATAGTAAAATGACAATGAACTCAAACTATCATCAGCTGAACCTCAAAAAACAAAAAGAAACTAAGCAACTAGAACAGGAACAGAATCACAGAAATAGAGATCACATGGAGGGTTTTCAGTGGGGAGGGGGAGGAGAAAGGGGGAGAATGAGGGAAAAGGTACAGGGAATAAGAAGCATAAATGGTAGGTACGAAATAGACAGGTCAAGGTTAAGAATAGTACAGGAAATGGAGAAGCCAAAGAACTTATATGTACAACCCATGGACATGAACTCAGGTGGGGGAATGTGGGTGGGAGGGGGGTGCAGGGTGGAGGGGAATAAAGGGGAGAAAAAATGGGACAACTGTCATAGCATAATCATTAAAATATATTTAAAAAATAAAGCCATCCGAAGAGATTCAAATATAGTACTTTGCAGTTCTATAATCCCTATTAATTTGGTTATAGATTTTCATTGTTTTCAAATACTCTATCCATTTGTGTAAACATATTTTATTTATTTATTTCTAGATGGGAAAGGAGGGAGAACTAGGGAGAGAAACATCAGTGTGGTTGTCTCTCGTGCGCCCCCCTATTGGGGCCTGCAACCCAGGCATGTACCCTGACTGGGAATTGAAGCAGTGACCCTTTGGTTCTCAGGCTGGCACTCAATCCACTGAGCAACACCAGCCAGGGCTCTATCCTTCTTTTTATCAATTGCCACCCTCTTCAATTTTTAAAAACATATGAATCATAGCAATTTTGAAGTGTGTGGCTGTTAATATCTGGATCATTTCCAGATTGTTTTTATTGGCTGTTCTCTGTCATTCATTATCAGTGACCTGTTTGTCTGTGCATGTCAACTGTATTTTATTTCTGAGCAATGTGGATGACAAATATAAATTTTAGAAGCTATTTTTCTCTAAAGACTGTTGAGTCTTATTCTGGCAGACAATTTAATTCCCATTGCATCACCTAAATCTGGCCAAAGGTTGGGTTTAGGTTTCATTAAGGTGTGTCTCTTTTAGTTTTGTCTTTATCCTTTGGGCACAGCTGTTGTTACTGTAGTACGGTCCTTACTCCTAGGATGTGGACCGTCTGGTGTCTCAATGCCCAGGGTGCTCAGAAAGGTCTGTTCATTCCGCCTGGGCCTAAATTGCATCATGTTTCATCATTGTGTGTTCTCCAGCATCTCTACACACTTCGCAGACTCCCAACAACTGCTCTCAGCCAGGCCTCCTAGAGTCTAGCTCGTTAGATGCAGCCCAGCACTTCGTTGGCCAGGGCCCAAACGTAGTTTTCTATGCACATTTCAAAAGGCCATTCTCTGCAGCTCCCCATTCTCTGTCATCATGCTCCTTAAATCCAAATCACAACTCCTGAACTTTGATCTCTCTCCAGTGAGATGCTGTTCCCTTTTGGGCTCCAACTCCCTCACTGGTTCAGAAAGTGTTACCAGGTTGAAAGCCTATAAAAAACATGGGGTTCAACATATGTGCTTTCTTTCTACCAAGGATCCCAGTATAAAGTGGTTGCCAGGGGCTGTGGGGAGAGGGGTGGGGAAAACAGGGAGAGGTTGGTAAAAAGGTACAAGCTTCGGTTGTTAGATGAAAGAGGTCTGAGGATCTACTGTATAACATGGTGACTATAATTGTAACAGTGTATTGTATAATTGAAATTTGCTAAAAGAGTAGAACTGAAATGTTCTCCCCCCCAAGTTAAACATGTGAGGTGACGGATGTGTTAATTAAGTTGATGGGGGATCCTTTCATAACATATATGCAAATCAAGTCATCACGTAAACTTTAAATATCTTACAACTTTATTTGTCAGTTACACCTCATTAAAGCTGGGGGTAAAAAGGATCACAGCCCCAAATTCATTGTTCAGGGCCTTCAATCAGTTCTTTTTTATTATGTTTTGTCCAGGTGTTACAGTGGATATCAGCTGCTCCACTGTGGCTAGCAGCAGAAATCCCTCATTATAGTTTCCAACATCTTATGAAAAATTTCTAACATACATCTAAGTTGAAAGGTGTACAGTAGACTCCTGTATATGTAGCAACTAAATTCTACTATTAACGTTTCATCATACTTAATTTTATCACATTTTTACTCATTTATCCAGCCATTAATCCATCTTATTTTTTGACACACTTCAGATTGCAGACATGAGTACACTTGCTCCTAAATACCTCATTATGTGTACATTACTAAAGTTCAGTATTTTAAATGTTTGTTTTCCTTTTAGGCTAAATTTATCAGTGGTAAAATACACAGAGCGTATATTGGCTGAGTTTTAACAAATGTATATACATGTGCATCCCAAGCCTTACCGAGATGCAGAGCACTGGCGTGTCTAGAAAGTCCCCTCATGCCCCTTTGCAGGCAAGAACCAACCCCAGTGATTCCTTCGATGGAATCACTATTCTGATTTTTCCCCGCCATAGATTATTTTTGCCTGTGCTAGAATTTCAAATAAATAAAACCATACAGTATGTGTTCTTTTTTGTACACTCAGCATGTTTTCATCCATGTTGTATGTATCAGTAGTTTGTCCCTTTTTGTTGCTGAGTAATATTTCTTTCTTTTTTTAAATATATTTATTGATTATGCTATTACAGTTGTCCCATTTCCCCCCCCACTCCACTCCATCCTGCCCACCCCCCTCCCTCCCACATTCCCCACCCATAGTTCATGTCCATGGGTCATACTTATAAGTTCTTTGGCTTCTACATTTCCTACACTATTTTTACCCTCCCCCTGTCTATTTTCCACCTATCATCTATGCTACTTATTCTCTGTACCTTTACCCCCCTCTCCCCCTCCCACTCCCTTATTGACAACCCTCATGTTCTAGTTGTTTGCCTAGTTTGCTCTCGTTTTTGTTTTATGTGTGGTCGTTAATAACTGTGAGTTTGCTGTCATTTTTACTGTTCCTATTTTTTATCTTCTTTTTCTTAGGTAAATCCCTTTAACATTTCATATAATAAGGGCTTGGTGATGATGAACTCCTTTAACTTGACCTTATCTGAGAAGCACTTTATCTGCCCTTCCATTCTAAATGATAGCTTTGCTGGATACAGTAATCTTGGATGTAGGTCCTTGCGTTTAATCTTGGGTAATGTAATTATGATGTGCCTTGTTGTGTTCCTCCTTGGGCCCAGCTTCTTTGGGACTCTCTGAGCTTCCTGGACTTCCCGGAAGTCTATTTCCTTTGCCAGATCAGGGAAGTTCTCCTTCATTATTTGTTCAAATAAGTTTTCAATTTTTTGTTCTTCCTCTTCTCCTTCTGGCACCCATATAATTCGGATGTTGGAATGTTTCAAGATGTCCTGGAGGTTCCTAAGCCTCTCCTCATTTTTTTGAATTCTTGTTTCTTCATTCTGTTCTGGTTGCATGTTTCTTTCTTCCTTCTGGTCCAGACCATTGATTTGAGTCCCAGTTTCCTTTACATCACTATTGGTTCCCTGTACATTTTCCTTTGTTTCTCTTGGCATAGGCTTCATTTTTTCATCTAGTTTTTGACCAAATTCAACCAGTTCTGTGAGCGTCTTGATAACCAGTGTTTTGAACTGTGCATCCGATAGGTTGGCTATCTCTTCATCGCTTAGTTGTATTTTTTCTGGAGCTTCGAAGTGTTCTGTCATTTGGGCCTCTTTTTTTTTTTTTTTTTTTTTTTTTTTTTTGTCTTGGCGTGTCTGTTACTTAAAGAGGCAGAGCCTTAGGTGTTCACCAGGGTGGGGTAACGCTGGTTGCTGCGCTGTGATGCTGTATGTGGGAGAGGGGCCGAGAGGGAGCAATGGTGCTTGCTCCACTCTCTGCTGGATTTTCAGTCACTCCCTCCACTACCCACAATCAAATTGGGCCCCTCTGGTGCTGGTTCCCGAGTGGGTGGGCTTGTGCACACTCCAGGTACCCGTGGGTCTCTCCAACAACCTCTCCTGTGAGGCTGGGAGTCTCTCCTGCTGCCGCCCCAACCCCCAGGGGCACTTTCAATCAGAGGTTTGTGGCTTTATTTCCCAGAGCTGGAGCCCTGGGTTGTGCAGTCTGCTTCGCTCCCCGCCACTCGCCCAGTTTATCTGTGTGCGAATGTGGGGCCCCGGGGTGCTACCCACTGCTCTGCCTGCCCCGCTCTCTGCCACTCCGAGTCCGGCCCTCTCGGTTTATCTGCACAAATGTAGGGTTGCAGGGTCTGCTAGTGCTAGGACTGCCTGCCCCGTTCGTCCCACACTCCACCAGTCTCAGTCCCGCCACGGCCACGTGAGTCCTCTCCACCCCGGTGCCCGTCTCCGCCCCTCCTACCGGTCTGGATGAATGTTTATTTTGTATTTCCTTGGTGTGGGACCCCCTTGCCGTTCGATTTTCTGTCAGTTTTGGTTGTGCGAGGAGGCGCAGTGTGTCTACCTACGCCGCCATCTTGGTTCCTGTTGCTTTTGAGTCTCTTTTTGTGCAGCTGCTCTACCTGGTTGTTTCTTTCCACCTTGTCTTCCAGTTCACTAATTCGTTCCTCTGCTTCATCCAGCCTGGTTGTAATTCCTTCTAGTGTGTTTTTTATTTCCAAAATTTTATTTTTTATTCCTTCCTGGTTTTTGTTTAAAGTTTCTATTTCCTTTTTCATATTGTTGTGGTTTTCAATCAGTTCCTTGTAGTTGTGAGTTCCTTAAGCATCCTTAGAACCATTATTTTGAATTCTATATCTGATAGTTTGCTCACCTTCGTTTCATTTAGGTCTTTTAGTGGGGAGTCGTCCATTCTTTTTGATTGCAGGTTCTTTTTTTTCTGTCCCCATTTTAGGTAACTCTTTTTGTTTCTGTGCTTCCTGAAATTCCACTTTGCTAGCTATCTTTGTAGGGTGAACTTCTATGGTAGGAATTCTATGGGACTCAGTGGTATGGTCTCTTTGATCTCCTTGTCTGGATGCTCTAGGTTTGCCCTTTCTTCTGTTTGTGTGGGCTCTCTTGTTGTACTTGGGTTTTTACCTTTTGGTGGTTCCTTTGTTGGTGGGTTCTCTCCCCCAGCAGGTATACTGATATTCACAGCTCCCACCTAATCTTGTATGTGATCAGTGGCAGGGGATAGGTAAAATGGATTAAGACAGCAGGAGAGTATTCTAGGGGATTTAAAGTACAAACAAGTAGAGAAGAGACAGGAGGTCCTTTGGATAAGTAAAGCATTAACCACGATAGTTCTCCCAACTAGCTGCTTTTTATAAAAGGTGAAAGAGAGATAAGACTCTTGTTAGATGGGAGGAGGATTGTGAGCTGAATCCAGAAAACAGAGCGTTTGTGCAAGGTTAGATGATGAGATATAGTGAGAGTAAAGGATAGAAAGTAGGCGTAGTGTGCGAGAGAATAGTTAACCACAACATAATAAAGCTCAGGAATAGAGTGAAGTGGGCTAAGATCCTGGAGGGTTGCTGTGTAGTATGCACAATTGTATGGAACAACAATTATTTACAATAGTACTGGAACAATAATAATATGACAAGAAATATGTGATTTGTATAACAAGAGTAGAAAGTACACAATCAAGAGTAGTGTTATTGGAACACAAGTAAAGTGAAAGAAAGAAAATTAGAATACAATATGAAAGACAGAATAAGGAAAACCAGTCAAACAGTGCAATTAAGCAGAGAAATAAAATGAAGAAAATAAACAGAAAGAAGATAAATAAATACTAATAAAAGAAGTAAATATAATGAAAAAATACAAATAAACAATAAAATGTCAGTTCCATGGGATTGCAAAGTGAAATTTACCTGAGTTTCTCAGTTGTTGGGGTTAGCCCTGTGCTTCCTCTTTGGATCTGCCTCTGGACCTTTCAGAGCTCCAGGTCTTATTGTCTCACTTGGGGAAAGAAAAAAAAAAAAAAAAGCCTCTTGCTGACTTTAAACCCACTGAGCAAGTTCTGCTGGTCTTCCTGGATGCCACTGGAAGAGGGGGGCTGGACTTCTCTTTTCTCCCTTCCTGTGGTTTTGTGAGGATGGGGGCCAGGTCTGGGCTGCAATATTCACAGTTGCCCAGCCTCCAGCCCAGGTCCTCTGTGAGCTGCCAGGCCCCCACTGTCCATCTGCACCAGGCTAGTGCCTTTAATCCACCAATTGTGCCAAGGTCCATGTGTTGCACCTGCTCCTTGCTCTTTGTGAGCCTACCATGGCTGGAGCCCACTCCCAGGTAAGTGGTGCCAGTCAGCCACTGGGAGAGCAGCTTGAAGCAGCCTCCAGTCAAGCGGCTCAAATTAGGTGCTGGGTGGAGCAGTGCGAGCCAGCCACTGTGTGATAGTTCCTTAAAAAGTGGCTGAGAGCCTTTCTTTTTTTGAGTAAAAGCCTCTTGTTTAAGCCCGCCATTCTTAACAAGCATCCAGCTTTTCATACAGTCCCAACTTTCTAACCAGACCAGAGACTATCCAGGTCAGGGTCCAACACAGCCCAACTCTTCTCCTTTCTCACCCGGCTCCCGGCTCCCCGATTTCTCTGGTAATGACCTAGCCGGCTTCCACAGCCCCAGCGGGTGTATACCACCTCTGTGTCTCTCCCACTTCATCTTTATTCCCCCCAGTGACTTCAAGCATCCAGGTCCCTCCTGGTGCCAGGATGCCCTCCCTGCTTTGGTAGGGGAGGGAGCTGATGATCTAACTCTCTTCCAAGTATCCTGTGGCAGGTGCTGGGCTAGGGGCCACAGCAGCCTTGGTTCCTGCACGGATCCTAGGAACCTTAGCATCCCAGCCCAATCTCCTTACCATCTATTTTTCAATGTCCTCTACAATTTTTGGCCTCCAAATTTCATATAAGCTAGGATTCCCTTGGCTGTTCACTCTGTTCCTCAGAAGATCAGCTAGGTGTTCCAGCTGGGCACAGGGAGAACTGGAGTCGGCTCCCACCTACCTCACCACCATCTTCCCCAGTCAAAGTCTTAGTTATTAAAACGATAATTTGAAACCAGTCTTATTTCATGCAAAATAAATTTTATATCCTTACTCATTAAGAATGCCAAATTCTACAGGGTTCAGGTAGGGAGAAAAAAATACAAAGCAAAAAGGAAAATCCTTGTCCTTCTAATATCCACCAAAATTGCATTTCCGTGCCTTAAATCTTTCATTACTTTATGACTTGGTGTGAAATTTTAATTCTTCCTGGGAAATGTCCATTTCTCCTAAAAACAGAAACAAAATAATATCAAAAAAAAGAGAACAGAATTCCAAAAGTAAAACATAAAAAAATAAGAGGGGATAAAAACTAGCCTTAGAATCTTGTCTCCCACCAATTGGTCCCACTAACTGATCACACAGATGATCTTTCTCAGGTCCCAAATAGCATGAAGCCCTAATGGCATAGACATTCCCTCACCCCAGCTGGCTCTAACTGGCACCAGACAACCTTTCCTAGGTCTCAAGTGGCACAAAGCCCCAAATGGCAGAGATACAGGATTCCCAGTGTAAACAAAACAGTTAAAGTCCCCAAGTCCCCAAATGATAAAAAAGTGAGAAACAAAACAAAACCTAAGGCAAAGAATAACTCAACCCAATCACTGAGGTTTCTTTCCTTTCAAAAAGAAATATTCCACACCCTTCTGTGGCCTCTACCACCTTCACAGACCTTCTTACTCACCTGGGGATAACCATAACTCATTTTCTTTTTTTTAAATGGACTTTTCTTTTTTAAATTTTTTAATCATAATTTATTGATTACTGTAATACAGCCGTCCTGATTTTTCCCCCTTGCTCCCCTCCACCTAGCAACCCTTACTCCCTCAGACAATCCCCCCACCATTGTTCACATCCATGGGTCATTACGCCCAAGTTCTCTGGCTACTCCATTTCCTCTGCTGTACTTTACATCCCCATGACTATTCTGTGACTACCTATTTGCACTTCTGAATCCCCTTACCCCTTCAACCATCCTCCCCTTCTCCACTCCCATCTGGCAACCTTCTGGTAACTAACCTTTTCTCTTGCTAATTTCAAGTCTCTTTTTATCTTTAAACTTTGGCACTTTAATTATGATGTGTCTTTGAGTGGGCCTCTTTGCATCCATCATAATTGGAAATCTGTGCTTCCTGGACTTGTATGTCTACTTCTTTCACCAAATTAGGGAAGTTTTCTTTCTCTATTTTTTTCAGATAAATTTCCAATTCCTTGCTCTTTCTCTTCTCCTTCGGGCACCCCTATGAGGCAAATGTTGGACCTCCTGAAGTTGTCCCGGAGGCTGTTGATACTACGTCATTTTTGTTTGTTTAGATTCTTTTTTCTTCTTATTGTTCTATGTGATTGTTTTTTTGCTTCCTTATGTTCTAAATCATTGATTTGATTCTTGGCTTCATCCATACTGTTGTTTCCCTGTAAATTGTTCTTTATTTCAATTAGTGTATCCTTCGTTTCTGACACGGTCTTTTTTATGCTGCTGAGGTCCTTACTAAGTTCCTTGAGCATTCTTATAACCACTGTTTTGAACAGTGCATCTGATAGATTGCTTATTTCCATCTCATTTAGCTCTTTTTCTGGAGTTTTGATCTGTTCTTTCATTTGGGCCATGTTTCTTCATCTCCTCATTTGGCAGCCTGTCTGTGTTTGTTTCTATGTATTAGGTAGAGCTTCTTTGACTCCCTGTCTTGGTAGTGTGCCTTAATGTAGTAGGTATCCTGTAGGGTCCCATAGCACAGCTTCCCCTATCACCCAAGCTGGGTACTCAAGGTGCACCCTTTGTGTTGGCTAAATACACCTTCCTCTTGTATTTGAGCCTTGGTTGCTGTTGGCAGATCAACAGGAGGGATTTACCCAGGCCAGTCAGCTGCAAGGACTGACTGTGACCACTGGCCACCAACCTCTACCCTCTGTGGAGGATCAGCTGTGTAGGGGCAGGGTGGTGGTGCTCTGATGTGGTCTGTAGCTGCCCACTGGGTACACTGGCCCTTGGGCTTCCCAGGTGGTGCAGGCCAAGGTCAGCCCCCACCTGTGTTTTGTCCAGGGCACCCTGCCTGAGCTGTAAAGCAACATGAGATAGCTGCTACTTGTGCTGAGCTTGGAGATTCCCAGGTGAAGCCAAGCTGTGACACTAATCTGCCTGCTGCTAGGGCTCACTGAAGCCAGCTGTTGCTTGTTTGATAGGATTTAGGAGCTAACACCAGCCATTCTTTTGGAAAAGCAGCTTGGGTGGGCTTGTAAATTGGGTGAGGTAGAGCTTCTGTTGATCTCCAATGTAGATAACACAGGGTTAGCCATGTTGATAGAGTCTTAGATATGGCTCCAGCCTACCAGCTCTGTGGGAGAGGGGAGGGCTCAGCAAAGGGACAATGGCCTCTGCTGGCCCCAATGCCAGACACTTCAGTCTCTTCCCTGGTGCTGGAGTTCAGACGGAGCGAGCCTGAGTAGGTAAATCCGTGTGTGGGTTCCCCAAGAACTGCTTAGGGCTTCAGCAGCTTTCTCCACCAACTCAATCCCCACTGTTTTTCACAGCTTGTGGTGACTTATCTTCCTGGCACTGGAATCCTGGGCTGGGGATCCTGATGTGGGTCTGGGACTCTTCGCTCCCTAGATATCCCTCCTGAATTTTTGTCCATGTGGGTGTGGGGCCAGCCCATTCCATGTCCACTCCCCTCCTACCAGTGTGAATGGATGTGGTTTCTTCAATTCTGTAGTTGTCAGACTTCCATTAACTTGATTTCTGACATTCCTGAGCAATGGTTGTTCTATCTCTTAGCTGTAATTTTGATGTGTGTGAAGAGGTGAGCCATGTCTGCCTATGTTGCCATCTTGACCGTAAGCCACAATTTTTCATAACTCACTTTCAATCCTTGTCCTTTTTAACGATGGAACAGACCACCCTCAAACTCAGTATCTGGCAGCTATAAGTCCTTAAATCTGCAAACATGTTAATAAAGGAAAGGAACATTTTTCACTCTGCATTTGGGCCTGCTCTCTTCTTCCAAAATAGAAATTTCGTATCTCTTTCTAGTACAGGTCCAGCTTTCCTTTAGAGCATCAACTACAGCAGCAGGGTTCAAATTCTCCTCAGGAGGTGCCCATTTTATTTGTGTGTGGTGGATCCAAGGCTTAATTCCCATGAGCTGCAGAGAAGAAAGAGTTGTCAGTAGGGCATCATAGGGGCCAGTCCATTGCTCGGTGAACTGCCGTTCAAGTCCTTGAGTCTTCCAAGTCTTTAGTAAGACTCAGTCCCCCAGTTGGAATGGGTGTAAGGGCTCATCAGATGGTAGGTGGACCTACAATGAGCAAATTTGTGCAAAATGGTTAGTGTTTGCCGTAAATGTTGTGCATATTGCTTAATTTTCCACCCATGCTCCAAATCTGGGCAGGGAGGCATTCCCAGAACCGAGATTTGGAAGGGTCTCTCATAAAGTATTTCAAAAGGGCTTAACTTAAGCCCACTTCTGGGTGTTACCCTAATCTGGAGCAAAGCAATGGGAAGTGCCTGGTCCCATTTCAAATGCATTTCCTGACATATTTTTGCCAGGGTATTCTTTGTTGTGTGAATCATTCACAAATGGATTCTACCAATAACTGATAACAATATACCAATATAGCAAAATTATTCACTACGCATCAAATCCATACTAGATGGCAACTATTATAGTAGGCCTTGGAGAGAGAACAGTAACAATGACATCAAGGCAAACGATGAACCATTAATGGTTCTTTTTCCTATAAAAGACTATCAGAAAATTCAGTCTATGCCTTTGTGTAACAATGTTCTAATATTAGACAAAGAAAAGTATTATTCAGTAAGTCAAGGTTTTTATGAATGTTACTTCACTGTGACTTTAGTAATTTGAGGGATGGGATAGTTCTATTATTACTCTGACATAACTTAGGACCATAATCCACTCAGTAGAGAAAACACCCAGTGTGTCTAAAGTTCAAAGCCATGGCATCCAGTCAGGTTCACTGGAGAGTTACACATGATGCAAAAGGTTATTAGAAAAATATAATGACACATATTTTCTGCCATCCTACAAAAATAAGAAAACCACTATCGTTGCAATAACTTATTCTCATAGTAATCACAAATCACAGTATTTTAAAAATCCTGTATGATTTCTCCTTGTGTTCAGTCCAAGTCACAGAAAAGAATTCTCTCTCTTTCAAGTTTGGGCTCCTCCTTCACTCGATTTACCATGGAAAGTGACTCTGACCTGACCTGTATCTATATTCTTCAGCAGTTCCAAAGGTGGAGAAACCTCAATTCAAATGGCTAACTTTCAAAGTTTGTAAGTAAACTAGATAGTCCACTGGAACACCATTCCCGCAGGGAAGCATATTTACAAAACAGTATTTGATTTCCATAGCAAATATAGCCAGAAGGGTATTTACAGCCAAGTTATAACACATATTTTGAAGTTTCCCCCAGAAAAGAGCATGACCAAAGAGCATGATCACTGGTGTTGCCAGTTTATGGCCCATTTAAAATGATCCAGAAGTGGACGCTTAAAACAAACATATGTCTAAATGCAAAGTTATGCATGGTTCGGGGACCAACACAGAACACCGACTGGAAATAATAACACTCCCTTACATAAACTTACTTGACTCTTTTTTTTGCTGCAAAACATTTAAATTTGTTTACAATTTTAAAATAGTATAGGAACAACCAATAAACATGAGACATTATATTTCTGTTTCTCAGATTCAAGTAAGGAAGTAATCAAAGGCATGCACCAAAAACCCCAAGAAAGAAATCTCAGGTATTCAGTTTCTTTTCTTTTCTTTTTCCCCCCACAGTCATTGTTAGTTCAAAAACCAAAATTCAGAGGATACTGGCACTTAAAGGAAAAAAAATCTTCCACTGTCATTTTAAAATACACATTCAAAATAAAAGCTAGCAGGTTGGGTGGTGCAGAAAGAAAATTAGGTAATGCTAAAACAAATACTAATAATTTAATGTAATATACAAAAAATTACCACTTTTACTTAAGCATACCTTTTAAAAATGTACAAATTGTATTTACATAATCATATACTATGTCTTTGATTTTTTTTTTTTACTATCTTTGCTCATCTCTTCTTCATGTTTCTGAATTTCCTAATGTATAGAAAGCATTGTCAATACCCTATCTTGTCTTTGCAATGTTTCAATAAAAGGAATCCTGTAAACTCTTCCTAAGTCCAGAGCCTGTTTTGTGTCTTCTGTTTTAGGAGGCAGATCACATTTATTTCCAACCATGGCCATGAGTACATCTTCAGAGTCTTTAACTCTTTTCACTTCTCAATAACAGTGAATATCTTCAAATGATTTAGTATTATTTCAGGCAAACACACAAGGAAAGGGACTCGTGCATGTACTGGTCCCTCCTGTCACTGAGCTCCTCTTGACTTGCTGTGTCGAGAATATCCAAGAAACAGTTACTCTCTGTTATTACTTGTTTCCTTCAGGAATCCGCATTGTAGGATCATATTCATCCACAAAGCAATTCTGAATTAGCTGTATCATCAAGGCACTCTTGCCTAAGCCACCAGCTCCAACTACCACAAGTTTATATTCAGGCATTTTCAGCAGGTCTGGGAGCTGCTGAGGCTCTAACCCCTGCCAGTGCCTTCAGTGCCTCTCCAGAATTTGGCCAATCCTCACCCAGATCCCAGTTCACAGCCCTAAAACTCAGCTGATCCTTCCTCCTTTCCAGAGTCCATTCCCTTCCCAGACTAGTTTCATTTTCACCACCAGGTGTGTTTAAAGCGCAGATGCCCCAGTAGGTGTGCACAGGAACTCCCAACAACTGGAAGCCCCACAGCCCCACTCCCTTGTGGCAGGGGTGGGATTTGACCTGCCACAAGCAGCTAGGGATCTACATTGGGCGCCACTGCCATAACCAAACAACCAGTGAGGTCCCCTTGCCTGCCACCCATAGGCAATAACTCTACAGATAGATTCCGGTGAAAAGGAAAATGTAATTTTTGTTTATATATATACAGTAGATTACTTGATGCCCACCCCACCCCCAAAGCGACTGGAGGAATGAGCAGGCTGCTGGCTAGTGGCCATCGCAGCTTTTCCCACAGCTTTGCCAGCGGGGAACGGGTGCAGGACTTGTCGCCAACCACTTCCCCAGACCTATCCATGCTAATCTCCTCACCCCACCCCGAGATCCCCTTCTTACTGGCCTTGCTCCCAGCACTGGCAGTGTTCCTGGTCAGGCCTGAAGAGCTCAGGGAGGGGCATGGGGCCTGATCCTCCCCAGCTACACTGTGGCTGGAGCCAACTGGCTGGCACTGGCATGGGCTACAGACAGACAACAGCTACCACAGCTTCACAGCTGGGAAGGGGCACAGACTTGCTGGCCCGTGCATCTGGGCTGTGGGCAGTCTGTGGGCAGGCTGCAGCCAAGTGATTTCCCGCCTTGGGGAGGGTCTCAAAGCTTGTCAGCCAGAGCCTAAGGCAAGGCCCTGAGCCTCCCCACCCCACCCCACCCCACCCTCCTATCCCAAGCTCACTGTGCTCCAGGCCTGCCCTGGGGTGATCAAGGAAGTGCTCCAGTAACATCCCCAGGTATCCAGGACACAAGCTCTGGGCCCAGGAACTCCAGTCTGTGTCTGTCCAGAGGGGAGAGAATCAGAGAGAGAGAGTGAGTGGTATTTCTGCGTGCTCTCCTTTGAAAGGATCTCCTCAGAATCTCCACCATGGCAGAAGTGGATGGGAGGGTATGTTCCTCCCATTTAATCACCTGCCTGGCTTTTGTCACCAGAGTAGCGTGCCCCTTTTTTCGTGTGTTATGCGAGTGGCATCCTGGCGCCCGGGGTGACACACATGCGCCATCTTCCATGCATCTTCACCCTTCGCCATTTCTGGGGAGATGTTCCCCCCAGTTACAAAATAACACGTGATGCAGTCAGCAAATTCCAAAACAAAGCTACAGGACAAACACTGTAAGGTTTTCACAAAAACATTGCAAGGAAGAAATTTTCCTCAAGATGGCAGAGTAGGTCAATGCTGTGCTTACCACCCCCAGTACTGCATCAAAATCACAGCTAAACTGCAGAACAACGCCCCTGGAGGACAGCCTGAAGACTGGCTCAACAGAAGTCCTATGACTAAGGATATTCAAATGAAGCTGCAATGATCCTAGTAGGAGGTTTGGAGAAGAGGGAAGGGGCAGGCCCCACACTCAGTGTGGCAGTTAAGAAATGGTGGGGAAGGTTAGTATCTGGGCTGCAGAGGTTTCCAATAGAAGAGCAAGGAGAGGCCCCAGCCCGTCTGGACACCCTCAGCACAGGGTCCCAGTGACAGAGAGAGCACTCCCCATGCTTTCTGGCTGTGAAAACAGGCAGGGACTGCAGCTGAGTGAAAGGGAGGGCTGTTTGCTGGAGTCCCAGGTGCTCCCCTTAAGGGGCCAGTGCACAGATTACTCACTGACACTCACTTGCTCTGAGCTCCAGCACTGGATCAAGAGCTTGAACGCCAGCAACTTAAACAGAGGACCTGCATTGTCAGGCTTCACAGCACAGGCAGGAGGAGCAGCCTTCTCCGAGAGAGAAGTGCGGGCAGAAGCCACTGTTTTCTTCTTCACCCTCCCCCACCCAGCTTGTTACCTGTCAATAATTTCTTCCCATGTAAATGGGTGAAATGCTCCATTCAAAACCCGAGCTTCCATTAATACACAAATAAATAAAAGGAATCATGGTCCATATTTACAAGGGAATATTACTCCACCAGAAAAACGAATGAAACCTTGCCATTCACAACAAGGTGGACAGATGGACCTAAAGAGTATTATGCTAAGTGACATAAGTCAGACAGAGAAAAGCAAGCACCATATGGGTCACTTACATGTAGAAGGTAAAATAGAAAATAAATGCACAAGGAGAACAGAAACAAATTCATTGACACAGAGAACTAATTCATGATTACCAGATTGGGGTTGGGGGTGGGGAAATGGATGAAAAAGGTGAAGGACTTGAGAAGTAATGAAGAAAGTGCCCATTATAAGATTAGTCAAGGAGATGCAAAGTGTAGCCTAAGGAATGGAGCCACTAGTATTGTAAACACTGTGTGTGGTATTTCAAGCCCAGAAGGAAATAGCCTGTTTTCAAGTGATTTCAATTTGATTTCAAGGAAAGACTCTGTCAACCATGAATTGAATATCCAGTGAAACTATCCTTCATGTATGAAGAGGAAACACAGACATTTTCAAGTGAATGGAAACTAAAAGAATTTGTCGCTTAGCAGACCTACCCATAAAGAATAGCTGAAATGCTCTTTCAACAAAAAAAGAAATGATGATGGATGGAATAATCATGGAGCATCAGGAAGGCAGAACAATGTAAGAGCAGCAATATGGCCAGACGCAAGAGACTGTACTTCTCATGAGTTTTACAAGTTTATAAAATACGTCTTCTGTCTGTTATGACATTTTTATCCTGAATCTAATTTTATTAATAAAACATTGTTATCTGGTCATTCTTTTAGTGCATATTCATCTGGTATGTCTTTTAGTGTCACCTGTGTTGTTTGGTTAACGATGTATCTTTGTAAAGAACGTGTTGCTGCGTCCAGCGATTTTGTTTGGATTGGTTTGGTTTGTTTGTTTGTAATTCATTTAGAGATTGTCTGACTTTGATGTGTGGGCTTGACATTTATTGTGATAAATGATATAACAGGTCTTAGTCTGTTTTCCCTTTACCATTCTTTCTTCTTCCTGCATTTTTCTTGTTGTTTCTTGTTTTCCTGTTGTCTGGGTTTCCACTGAATAATTAGGTCTTTTCTTCTGGTTTGAATGTTATACACCCTATGTTTATTCTCATGATACTCGTACCTAACTTATTAAAAGACACACCTATGTTTTCTCCCTGCCTCCCCCATCCATCTACTAAACTTGTGAATACGTACATCCTCCCTCTGATAAAGACAACTTAGCCATGCTCACTGTCTCATTACTACTTCCCACTGGCATCCCCAAAGGCATCATTAAGTTTTTAGTTGGATTTCAAGTTTTAAGTTTTAAGTTGGATTTATGTACATGCAACTGATGTTACCCTGTCTCTCTACCTCTGCTCCTTATTATTAAGATCATAAACTCTTTACTAGATTATTTCTTACCCTTATTTCTTTATATCTTGAAGCATCATTCTGATTATTCCTCCAAAGGACTTCTAAAAGTATTTTGTAAGCATGCACAAGACTATTTTGCCTCATTTATAAGCTACTTACGTAAAATATAAAGCTCTAGATTCAAAGTTCTATGTTTTACAATTTGAAAATAACATTTTCTTCTTGTACTCAGTATTACTATTGACAAATCAGATTCATTTATTCAATTTTTATTTACTGAGGCACCCAAAATGCTAAGCATTGTTTTTGACACTGGGGATTGAGTTTTGAACTATGTTTCTTCTGACAGGTTTTAGAATTTTTTGTTATTTATTATTTTTTAATCCCCACCTGAGGATATGTTTATTGATTTTAGACAGAGAGGAATGGAAAGAGAGAGAGAGAGAGACATCGATCAGTTACCTCCCGTATGCTCCCCAACCAGGAATCAAACTCACAAACTTTTGGTTCACGGGGCAATGCTCCAACCAACTGAGCTACCTGGCCAAGGCTTGTATTTGTTTTTGGAGGCAGTCACCTACCTGTGACTGCTGGTTGATCTGTGAGTTGGATCCAGGCAATTGGAGGCTAGTCATCCCCTGTCATCTCCTGAGAATGTATGTTTTCTGCCCACCATTCCCACACTAGCAGCCATTTCAAGGATGCAGCCTTGAGAATGTTTCATTGAGACAATCTGAACGGAATGTGTGACTGAACCCAGTTAAGGACTCTATATAAACCTTTAAGATTCTAGTGGAAATGTGCAGAGATTTACCCATCTCTCAGCCAACCAAGAAAAGCCATGTGTGTAAGTTCCCTTCCTTATTAAAGTTGCCACCTACTGATCTGGATTGTTCTGCTCTGTCTTCAGTCTCTCACTGCCACCCATAGGTGGGAGCCAGGTTCCAAATTCACCCAGGGAACTCTCAAGACTGTGAACCAACACTTACATTGTTGGATTTTATCATTTGTGGTGTCTTTTCATTTCGTTTCTGTTTGACTTTATAGGAGCACTTTCAATCTAAGTTCTTTAACTTTTCTTTATTTCTCCATAATTCTTGGTTATTGTTTCCTAAAATATTTTCTCCTGTTTATTCTTTATTTCATTCCAGGACTGTCATATTAATATCTAGTATGTCTCCATATTGCTTCACATTCCTTTTACATTTTTTACCTTTTTCAAATTCCCTCCTGATATCTGATTAAACAGTAGTGTTTTTGACTGATAGTCTGGCTTTCAAATTCACTATTCAGTTTTACACATTCTGCTATTCAATGAAGTATTAAATGATTTATTTCAACCATTATATTTTTCATACAGTGTTTTTATAAGTTGTTGCTTAATGTCTCTTATGTCCTCCTTTCTCTCTTTTAAGACAACTTAACAGTGTGCGAATTGACTGTGGGAGTAGGGAGGGGGTGGGATGGATGGAGAAAGGCAAAGGGGGAAAATTTTGGATGACTGTAATAGAGTAACAATCAAAAAATCTGAAAATAAAAAATAATACATATTATTCACCTGTTATAAATTGTTCGGTTTATTTTTATTTAATATCAGTAGAATTCTTCTGATATTTTTTTCCTTGTGAGCCCATATTCCCTACACCCAAGTTATAAGCTGTGATGTGTGGAGGGAAGGGAACCAAAAACTTCAAGGTATTTCCTGTCCTTCCTTTGACTTACCAGGAAGGGCACCAGCTCTGGGTGAAACATTTGTATGTATGTGGGGAGAGGAGGAGAGACTTGGGGAGATTTTCGTTTTCAAAGCAGAGAATCTATGGTGTTAAGATTTGGCATGCCACCCCCTTTACCATCCTCTTTCTACCAGGTGATTTTATCCCCTCAGGGAACATCTCCATCACTATCTCTTTTTTGCAGGGACCATCAGACTCACTGCAGGTATGTGTGCATATGCGTGTATCAGAGTGGGAGAAAGGTGAATAAAACCCTTTGAAATGGGTCCACTTTTATCTATTAGTATCTACTCCTCTCCCAGCCAGGCTCTAAGGCTACACTGCAATGCTGCTAGAGTGGGAAAGATGTACCTAAGGCAATGCAGGGATGAACAGAAAGTAACACAACAAAACGCTAAAAAAAAACAACCCCGCACTCCCTATAGCGCTTCCCCACAGTCCCTTTGTGGCATCTAGGAGTCTTCCATTGTGGTTGTCATTCTCTTACAAACCACACTCATACACACACACCCTAGGACAAACTGTAGCCATGTGTTCCAGAGTTTCCAATGAATTTTTCAATAGTTTTGCAATCCAACAACCTCGCCCTTTTAGAGGATCTCCAGGTTCGGTTTGGGGAAAGGAGGTGGCAACTTAAGTTAGGATACTGTATTAGTTATCTTTTTCTACATAATTACTACTATACACTTAGTGGCTGAAAAAAAGCACACATTTATTATCTCACAGTATCTGTGAGCAAAGGTCTGGGCACAGCTTAACTGGGTCCACTGAAGCTGGCTATCAAGGTCAACCAGGATTGGGTTCTCATGTGAAGGCTCTAGCAGGAATGATCCACTTCCAATCCTATGTGGGTTGTTGACAGGGTTTAGGCTTTTGCTGGCTGTTTGCTGAAGCCCACCCACAGCTCCTTGCCATGTGGGCCTCCCAAGTGTCACCACTTCCTTCATCAAAGCCAGCAAGAAGTCTCCTAGCAAAACAAATACTAGAATATGTCACCTTTGCTGTGTTCTATTGTTAGAAGTGAGTGCCAGATGCACACTGGCTGGGTAGCTCAGTCAGAGCATCACACTGGGTAAAAAAACAAATCCATGTCTGTCTGTTTCTCTCGCTCGCTCTCTCTCTACCCCAACCCCTTCCCCTCTAAAATCAATACTTAAAATTTTTTTTTTTAAATGAGTCAAAGATCCTACCCACACTCAATGGGATGGGAGCACAGGGTGAAATTAAACAAGGGTGTGAATACCAGGAGGCTCACATAATGGGAGCTGGATAAGGGGTGGCATCTCATGAGAACTAAAAATCATCTTTACCCAAATTTTTTGAAATTACAGGGTTTTAGGCAGTAAAGTAACATTATATTCTTGTTGGATAATGACCACTGGCCAGAAAGTGTGGAGAATAGATTGGTGAGAAAGAAAACTTGAGTCAGAGAATCAGTTAGTGAAATGATGGTGGCCAGAAATAAGATAATGCTAGTATGAGAATAGAGGAAGCTGGACACATCGGAGTCATTTGAGAAATAATAAATAGGGCTTGGTGATAGACAGACAGTGAAACAGAGAACAGTTGAGGATATTCTCATTCTTGCTTTTAAAATAGGTTTGTGAAGAGGAAGAGCAGTTGAAACACTTTGAGTCTGAGGTGGGTAGGTTTGTCCACTAACAGGATGAGAGACTAACTATGCTCCTTTGGGACAACCACCTCTTTTGTTTAATTTCAATTAACGGTTATGCCTGCTTGAAAGAATCTTTTGCTCAAGTTTTTTGAAACTGGTTGAATCTTTCCAACTTACCTTTTTCATACGTGAATTTGCAGTGTTACAGTAGTCCATTGACGGAGGCATTAACATCGATTTGCGTATACAACCCCGAGGTTCCTAAAAACACACCTTTCACCTCACTTGAAGGCAAAGGAGTTTGGGGAGGTTAAAAATAAAGAAAAGCCACAGCCTCCTCTAATATATCTTACATTTAGATGAATTTAGGTTGAATTCCTCAGCAGCCCTGAGCACTGGTCTGTAGTCCCCACGTGCAGAGAAGCGCGGGTACTCGCAACGACCCCGCTCCAAGTCTCCGACGGTAGCACTCTCTCTGGTGCTGTGGATCTCAAACGGAGGACGAAGCACAAACTCTCGCGAGAAGGAAAGAGAGGGCTGCTAGATCGCATCCCCCAATTGTGCCACGTGTGCTCCCACCTGCCGAGAAACGGAGTTTGGCAATTCCCAGAGACTTCTGGGAATCGTAGTTCTAGGGCTTTGGGAGGCTCTCCACACTTGCCCCCTCCTTCTTACGCATGCGCGACTCCAAGCTAGCCGGAGAAGTTCGTAGCCTTTGTCAAGCCTGGATGGGAGGTGAGTTGGTCCTTCTGAGGCCGCTTTTCTCCGATTGGCTTCGGTGGTAGCCCCGGGGCATCGATCAGAGCCGAATCGGGGCTGGAGTGTGTGTTGGTGAAAGGGGCCTCGAGGGCAGATCATGAGCCCCATCCCCTCCGGCCTGAATCCCTCCTGCGGGGGCCGCCTCCCTGGGACTCGGGTGCGAGCGCGGTGCCTGCGGAGCACGAAGGGCGGGGCGCGGGGCAGTCGCGGGCTGTGCGGAGAGCCCCGAACCCGGCGGGATTTTTCTACGCGCCTTGCACCTCCGCGGCAGCCCCAGCACCATCTCTCCCAGCAGCTCGGTCCCCTCAGGTACAGCTCCAAGCGGCAGGAACAGGCATCTGAGGATCCAGTCTCAGGGATGCTGTCCCCGGACTTCCAGGTGCCACCCTCGTAGGACCGAGAAAGAAACTGGACCCAACCTGATCCAAGCCTTTCCGCAGATCCCCCAGAGGGAAGGCAGAAGGAGGACTGGGAGGCCCCTGTCCAGACAGGTCTGAACTGAGGGGGCAGGGAAATCAGAATCTTCAGAACCAGGCGGATTGGTGATCATGGAGAGAGATCTGGCCGAAATGCCGAAGAGAGGTGAGAGTTACTAAAGTGTTGACTCGTGTTGTGGCAGGGTGAAATTCTTCTTCCTGAAGAGGAATCATTGTTGCCTCAGGGAGGTGGCTCTTGGCAGACAGCCCTGCCGGTCTCTTTGGCTGGGACATGGATGGGCTCCTTGAGTGAGAAGGGAGAGCTTGGTATGGGAGCATCCCCCTTTACACTGCAGCTGGGTACCCAGTGATCCTTCAAAGTCACTCCAAAATGGGAGCGAAATGTTAGCTTCTAAGGCAGGAGGAACGACTCAATTACTGTTCCTCACACGTTCTTTTTGTCAAACTATCAGTGAGGCTGAGAATTTACCTTATTGGTTGGCCAAAAAAACCCATTTTCCCACGTCTGTTATTTCACTTGGCACAATAATCTTATGATTTCAGTAGTGCAAGTACTTTAGTTTTGCGTAGTAGAAAACAGGCATAGAAGTTAGTAACTGACTAGCCTAGTCTTTCTTGAAGTTTGGTCTGTGACCTCATGTCAGAATTACCCCTGGGTGCTTATTAGATTTCTGGATTGCACCTCAGACTTAATTAATAATATTTAGAAGTGGGATCCAGTAATCTACGTTTTAAGTAAGCTTACAGGGTGTTTTTTGAGAACTGAGCCTACTTTTCTTATATTAATTTAATGTAGATTAAGCTTGGAAATAAATTGACTTATTCTAATTTCTAGGTTAGAGTACTGCCTATGAGTAGGTGTTGTGATTATAACAACAGTGAATTTAATTAAGTCCCCAAGTAGCAACATTCCTGGACATTCTTGAGGATCCATTTGGGCTTCCTTCAAGTTGCAGTGTTTGTAGGGAGCATCATTAGTATGGTGGAGTGATTTTTACCTTGTAAATCTGAATCACAAGATAGATTTAGATCTCATAATGACTGCTTTCTTGCCCTTAGCTCTGTCTTCCCAGGATTCTTCCTTTTCCCAAGAGAAGAGCACAGAAAAGGGAGAAGTGGCAGCTCTGCGCCTCACAGCCAGATCCCAGGTGAGTGGGAGTCTGTTGAAATTCCACCTTATTTCTCAGAGCACAAATGCACTCCCTTCTCTCTGATGTCCGCCAGGGCCCATCTGGAGAGCTGAGTTCTAATTCTAAGACTACTCAGGAGGCTAATGGACTCACTGGAAAATTTGTAACAGGCATGTAAGGAGCAGTTCTTTAGACTATTATGCTGATTTCTGAGCTTGGTGACTTAGGAAACTATTTTAAAAGAAAATGGGACATATCTTAAAATTTATGTTTCTCTAGGGGAAACAACATACACATGACTGTTAAGTAAGACTTTGAGAAAGCACCTTTCATGCTGAAGTGAATTATGAAAATAATAAATACTCAAAAGTTCAAAGGAGTGCTTAAAAGGGAAAGCCTATGGGAGGCTTAATTTAAAGAGTCAAAATCCAGCTCTTTAAGATGGTGAATGCTGAAGTTTAGAATTGAAGCAACTGACTTTCCAATCTGTCCTACAAGAGCAAATATTAAGAATTTTTTAATTTAAGTTCTGGTTGTACTATATGGGTGGTTAATATATTATTCACTTAACTATTTGTATGTTTGAAATTTTTATTAAAAGAAGTTGGGTAAGAGAAAAGGGTTCTCCGTGATGTATGTGGCATGCTACAACCCAAAGATTCCTGAATTAGCCTTTTTCTTTGCTACTGTGATCCCAAGTATAAAAAGTACACATTGAACATCGGTACCATTTGTAAAAGGGACTTCTCAGGACCCTTCTATACTTGCTTGTCTTCATGTTTCTCAGCTACATTACACTAGTGTTGAAGACTTTATTAGTCAAGAAGCTTAAGTTGCAGCTGATAAAAGCTCAATTCAAACTGACGTAAGTAAAAAAAGGTATTTATAGACAAACATAACTGAAACATCCAGGTCTGACTAGAAATAGTTCTCAATAGTAACATTAAAACCTATTTCCCCCATGTCACTGACCTTTTCTTTTCTCTCTATGGGTTTTCCTCTTAAGCAGGTTTTTCTCCTAGCACTGGCCCGTATCGAATCTAGGCTTCCATCTTCCCACATTGAAGATCAGAGACAAAAGACAGCTTCCCTCCCAGTCATTCCAGCAAAAATCCAGGGATTAAGTCTTTAATGGGTATCAGGCCCATTCTTGGGCTGGTTATTGTCCAGATCTGAGTGTATTTCTCTAATTGGGCAGACCTGTGGAACATACCTGCACATACACACATAGAAACGCACACACCACCCATGAGTCAGAGATGGAATTAATACTATCTGAACTACACTGGCCAGGCACGGCAGCAGAATACAAGTGCCAGAGACACTTTGATTCAAGACTGTTAGAGCCTCAGGGTAAATTAAAACCTTTTATGGAAATTTTAAAAAATTTTCTTTGTCCTTTTTGCATTTCATTAGATTTGGTGTGATGCTAATATTACGACGACTTTATTAGATTGGCCTGGACTACTTTTTGTTGACTTTTTAAAAATATTGAAGTTTTAGTTTTTGGTTATTGTAACCAAGTGAACAGCACAGATGTAGATAAATATGAAATATTTAGATAAATATGAAATATGAAAGATAAATATTACTTCCCCCCCAAACTCAGTCCCCTGCTTCTCCCTGAGGATAACAGTTTGATGTATATTCTTCCGTATGCTTTTGCTGAACTCGCACTACTGTATTCAGACATGTGATATTTCCTTTAATTTCTCCAACCCCCTGTCCCTAATTTTGGGGTGTTTTTAATGGTGTCTTTGTGTAAACAGAATTTGGCTTTTTTTCAGTTTTTAAAGGGAAACTAACTCATTCACATTAATATGATTCCTTGTATGTTTCAAATTTTTCTTGTCAGGTTATTTTTATAATTCTGTTTACTATGCTTTCTTTCTTTGTATTTTTTCTGCCTTTTGTGCAATGGTTTGCATTTTCATTCTGTTTTTTTCCTGCTAGTGGCCAAAGTTAATTTCTGTTGAGTGTCAGTTCAGCTGTAGATATGCAGATTGTAAGATCACAGCCATTTTTCCTCAAAATTTCTTGCCTACTTAGTGGCTATGTAGTAATTTACATTTTATTTTCCACGGATGATTCTTGTATTTTTTTAAGTCAGATTATTTCCATTTTGGGAAACTGTTTTTGAAATAATTTAAGGCTTAAAGGAATGTTATAAATGTTAAAAAGATTTTTTGTATACTCTCCATTCATATTCTCTAAAAGTTAACATTTTACCTTACTTTATTCTTGTTTTCCAGAATCAGGAAATTAGCATTGCTATAGTACTATTTTTCTTGTCCTTTCCTTAATTTCTGGTTTTATCCTGTAGTTCTTTGATTTTTTTCTCTAACTTGACTTGTGCGCTTTGTTCATTTACTTGCATTATTTTTTAATGAAATGGAAGTGTTTAAAGCTATAATATTACCTCTGAGTACAGTTTTAGCAATTTGGCATTGGTTTTGCCTTTTATTTTATTATTTTGATATTCTGATATGTTTTAAATAATCAGTTATTGCTTTGTTCTATTTCTGTTTGGGGATTTATTTAAATTTACTTTGTTACTTTTGCAAATGCTTCATGAATGTTTAAATAGGTGTTTTCTATCCAGTTATAACATTTGATATATATTCATTTCAACAACCTTAGAATATTATTCCCATTCTCCATGGTTTTATTTTAAAAGGCATGTAAAATTTATATGTATCTGCCTCCTTACAGTTTTGTATTTCTTTCTTGTCTTCTGTAAACCTAATTCTATGATATTTACACATAAACATGTGTGAGTTTTACCTGTCCCCTTAATCAGTTTGTTGTCATCATTTTTCAATTAGTGCTTTTGGCCTTGAATTAACTCCGAGCATGATTGGATGTGGCACTCAGTGTCAGTCTTTTCATTCCGTGACTTCTCCACTCACAGGGCTCGTACTGCAAGTCATCTTCTGGTCCGCTAGACTGACTCTACAAGTTTTTAGTGAGGACTCACAAGGAAAGTTATACAGACATGTCTTTTTTCCTCCTCTGCCTGTATTTTGTTTACTTTGTCAAACTACATTGTTGAGTCATTGGTTCATGTTTTAACTCTTTATTCTCCAGAAATATTATAGTGTCTCAGTGTAGAAACCATAGTTGTATTTCTTTTGGTTCTCATATTGAACGTAGCACAGCATGCCTGGCACGTAACTGACAGCCAGTGACTAAATATAGAATATTTAGAATCTGAATACTATTAGAACACTTGTCATTTTCCCTTTTGAATGTATTTAATCCCTCTTCTCCAGGGCCACCAGCAACAGGGTGGAGGCGGGGGTGAAAGGGATGCTGTTGAGTGAAAGATGGTAAACGAAAGTATGTTTTGTGTCTTAGGCATCCATGACATTCAAGGATGTGGCCATGGACTTCACCCCAGAGGAGTGGGGGAAGCTGGATCCTGCACAGAGGGATGTGATGCTGGAGAATTACAGGAACCTGGTCTCACTGTGTAAGGATGGGTTCTTTCTGTGACTCTGCAGTCTGCTAATGGGGACATACTACTTTATTGGGAGTAAAATAACTTAACAGAGTCTTCACTTTTCTATTCAGGAGTCATAAAGTATTAATCTCTTTGGTCCCAGAGAAAATCTATTGCTGTTCTAGTTCTTGGTGAACTGTCTGTGCTTGTTTTGTATTAGGATTCTTTGAATTCAAGTGACAGAAACCTAATTCTCGCTAGCTCAAAGAGGAAAAAATCTTTCTTTTCATTGATTTAAAAAAAATATTTATTGTAAGTTAAATAAATTTATCTATTTTTAAAGAGAGAGAAGCTTTCTCCCAACTAGCTTCTGGAATTGAGTAACAGTTGATGGCCTTGATCTTGCCTGATTGTTTTCAGATGGTTCTATGTCAGTTTTCCCCTTACTCCTAAGGTACAGTCTTTAGCCCTAAGGAGAGGAAATTACTTTTAAGGTATTTCTCTTCTTAGAGGTTTTGTTTGGCCTTATGGGTTTTCAACTAAAAGCCCACATTAACAGTTTATATTGATATGGAATAAAGTACAACCTCGGTTTCTAGAAATCTAGTTTCTAAAATCTCTCTTCAGCATTTTATCCCCCTAACTACTGTGTTCTACTGGCTAGCTTTATGTTGTGATTTTCATATGTACAGCTCAGGACTCAAAAAAATTAAATGGTATTTGCATACAGATTTTAGTGGTCTTTCTCTATAAGTACTTCCTGTACTGGCTGTGTTTCTTAAAGCACAGTGATTTGATAGAACCAAATTGCAGCCTCTCCCTGCAGCAGTGAGACTTTTGCTGTTTACTTGTACTGTACTGCCCACACCATGACCTGGCAATACCAAGGTGCATGTGAATACTGCATATGTTTGCTTCTGTCAAGTACCGTAGCACAAAAGTAAGGTATGGCCCATTTATGCCTTCAAAATGTGGTTTTATGAAGTTCATTTAGGTTATTTACTTGTCTTTCCACAAAAGAGTTAATCTGTTAGCATGTTGATAGGAGGTGGGAAAAAATGGGGTGTTTTTGATCTGATTAAGCTCACTCTTAGCTGAGCATTGTGAATCTGGATTAGAAGGTGTGGACTTTATAAATATTTCTGTCTTCCTCCAGTCATAAAGCTGGGCCTAGTGTATATTCCTACCCTTCCCACAGGGGTAAATACTTCTTTTATTTTCCATTCCCTTCTCCCGGCTGCACTGGGTTTCCACCACTGTGCCCAGGTAGCAGTGTGGTCGTCCATCCCCTGGAGGGAAAGGCTTCTGCTAATTAAGAGAGATGGGTCTAGGCAGATGCTAGATTCCATTCCCCAGGGGGAACAAATCTTCATTCAGGGAATCACATATCAGGAATTTATTTTTTTTTAATCACATGGTTTGGCTTTGCCCTGTATTGGCTTTATTCTTAGGAACTCCCCATGTGGCAGAGATGGCCACTAGCAGCTCTATTCTTATATTATCCTTTCAGTTAGAAAACTAAGGAAAAAAAGGTAGTGCTTCTATCCTGGAAGTTTCAGCAAATAGGGTCACAGGTTGATCAGTGAAACACAACTACTAGATCAGGGAAATAGGGTGCTCTGGCCAGTTTGGATCCTGTGACCACCTGCATGTGTATGCACACGTGCATATGTGTGTTTGTATGGGCATGGAAAGTTCTAGTAAATACAGAAGGAAGGAAGAAAAAGCATAGTTCTAGTTACCACAGTCACAACTTGGTGCTGCCACTGAGGTCCTATTTTCTCCAGCTTCTTCCCTAAGCTAGGGATTAATCTTCAGTGTCTTCCCAGAACTTCCTCAGTAAAGAAAGATAAATTCTCTTGTTTTTTGACAGGCAAAAACAGACTCTTGCTGCAGATATTTTAAGCTTCATGGAGAGGCCCATCTTCTCTCACTGCAGATCTTCCTGTAATCCTCTGTTGTCTTTGTATGTCAGGGGTTGGGCACTATGCTCTAGGGTAGATGATTGTGCCTACCACAAATAACCAAGTCCCACTTCTTTCTCTCTTTCTTTTACCTTTTAATGAGCAGGGCTTCCAGTTTCCAAGCCTGAGAACTACAATTTGGAGAGTGGAAAGGACCCATTGATGCTTGAGAAAAAAGTACCCAAAAGCAGCTGTTCAGGTGAGTTAGGTAGATGGGAATCTTTAGAAATAAAACCCCCCGAGGACAATGAAGAATTGTGCATAAGTAAGACTATCACAAGTGCCTACATGCTTTTACTTTTAAAATATTTTAAATTATATAGCAATTTAAATATATACGAAAGTCAAGAAAAAATATATACATATGTTTTACATTAAACACATGCTAATATTTTGCTTCATTTGCCTCTTTTTCTTCCTTTTTTCAATGTAAAGTAAATAAAATTATAACTGTACAGGTCTGTGAATTTTCACAAATTGAACATACCCGTGTAACTAGCACCCAAATCAAGAAACAACCTTACCAGCACCCCTAGAAGCACCCTTATGTCCTCTTTAAGTCACCTTTTTTCTTAGAGTAACCTTATCCTAATTTCTAATACCTCAGATTAGTTTTGACTGTTTTTGAACTTTATGTCAACAGAATCGTATTGTATGTATTCTTGTGCCTGGCTTCCTTCACTGAAGATTACTATGAGATACATTCATGTTGTTATGTTTAGTTGTAGTTTGTTCATTCTTATTGTTGTACAGTCTTTCATTACATCATTATACTAGTTTGTCCGTTCTCCTGAGATGGACATTTGGGTAGTTCCAGTATTTAGCTATATGAGTAGTGCTGCTATGTTTGTTCTGTCTTTTAATGAACACATATATGCATTTCTGTTGGATATATACATTAGGTAGAATTCGTGGGTCAGAGGGTAGGTCCATGTTCA
Organism: Desmodus rotundus; assembly: GCF_022682495.2. Classification (NCBI taxonomy): domain Eukaryota; kingdom Metazoa; phylum Chordata; class Mammalia; order Chiroptera; family Phyllostomidae; genus Desmodus; species Desmodus rotundus. The sequence continues at coordinate 63,284,719 of NC_071395.1, forward strand.
CTTTTGGTACATACTGTCATAAGGTTTCCAAAGTAATTATACCAATTACATTTCCACTAGCTGATTATGTAAATTCTAGCTGCTCTGCATCCTTATCTGCACTTAATATTGTCTGCCTATTAATTTTAGCCATTCTTACAAGTCTGTAATATCTTTTACTTTCTAAGAAATAAGAAATATTACAGATTTAAAGTCCTTTATTCTTTTTCTCCTAGACATAATCAATTTGTGCAATTGGTATAAAACATCCAAATCTGTGTGTGTGTATGTATGTATATATACACATATATATGTATGAAAATGTATAGATAGTATGGTATACTTTAATATTTCCATTTTTTAATTTAACATTGTGTTTGATATTAATCTATGTTAATACATATGAATTGTATTTATTCTCTTTTCTTTTTTAATTTTTATTGTTACTCTATTACAGTTGTATGCCTTTTCTCCCCATCCCTCCACCACACCCCAGCCGAACCCACCTCCCTCCCTCACGTCCACCCTCCCCCTTGATTTTGTCCATGTGTCCTTTATAGTAGTTCCCGTAACCCCCTCTCCCCACTGTCCCCTCCCCACTCCCCTCTGGTTATTGTTAGATTGTTCTTAACTTCAATGACTCTGGTTATATTTTGTTTGCTTTTTTCTTCTATTGATTATGTTCCAGTTAAAGGTGAGATCATATGGTATTTGTCCCTCACCACCTGGCTTATTTCACTTAGCATAATGCTCTCCAGTTCCATGCATGCTGTTGCAAAGGGTATAAGCTCCTTCTTTCTCTCTGCTGCATAGAATTCCATTGTGTAAATGTACCATAGTTTTTGAATCCACCCATTTGCTGATGGGCACTTAGGTTGCTTCCAGTATTTGGCTATTGTAAATTGTGCTGCCATGAACATTGGGTGCATAGGTTCTTTTGGATTGGTGTTTCAGGGTTCTTAGGGTATAATTCCAGCAGCAGAATTGCTGGGTCAAAGGGCAGTTCCATATTTAGTTTCCTGAGGAAATTCCATACTGTTTTCCACAGTGGCCTCACCAGTCTGCATTCCCACCAACAGTGCACTAGGGTTCCCTTTTCTCCACATCCTCTCCAACATTTGTTTGTGGATTTGTTCATGTTGGCCACTCTGACTGGTGTGAGATGGTACCTCATTGTGGTTTTAATTTGCATCTCTCTGATGGCTAGTGATGCTGAGCATCTTTTCATATGTCTCTGGGCCCTCTGTATGTCTTCCTTGGAGAAGTGTCTGTTCAAGTCCTTTGCCCATTTTTTAATTGGGTTGTTTGTCTTCCTGGAGTGGAGTCGTGTGAGTTCTTGATATATTTTGGAGATAAGGCCCTTGTCTGAGGTATCATTGGCAAATATGTTTTCGCATCCTGTTGGTTCTTTTTTTATTTTAACGCTGTTTTCTTTAGCCCTGCAGAAGCTTTTTATTTTGATGAGGTCCCATTTGTTTATTCTTTCCTTTATGTCCCTTGCTTTAGGGGATGTGTCTGTGAGGATGTTGCTGTGTGGAATGTCTGAGATTTTCCTGCCACTGTTTTCCTCTAGGACTGTTACGGTGTTACGACTTATATTTAAGTCTCTTATCCACCTTGAATTTATTTTTGTGAATGGCGTAAGTTGGTGATCGAGTTTCATTATTTTGCACATAGCTGTCTAGATCTCCCAACACCATTTGTTGAAGAGGCTATTTTTGCCCCATTTTATGCTCCTGCCTCCTTTGTCAAATATTAATTGACCATAAAGACTTGGGTTTATTTCTCGGCCCTCTGTTCTGTTCCATTGGTCTATGTGCCTGTTTTTATGCCAACACCAGGCTGTTTTGATTACAGTGGTCTCATAAGGCAGTTAGACATCAGGTATTGTGATCCCTCCTGCTTTGTTCTTCTTTCTCAAAATTGCTGCAGCTATTCCGGGTGGTTTATGGTTCCATATAAATTTCTGAAATGTTTGTTCTATATCTGTGAAGTATGTCATGGGTACTCTAATAGGGATTTCATTGAATCTATAAATCGCTTTGGGTAGTATGGCCATTTTGATGATGTTAATTCTTCCAATCGTGAGCATGGTACATGCTTCCATGTGTTTGTGTCTTCCTTAATTTCTTTCTTCAGTGTTGTGTAGTTTTCTTAGTACAGGTCTTTTACCTCCTTGGTTAGGTTTATTCCTAGGTAATTTATTTTTCTTGTTGCTATATTAAATGGGATTTTTTCCCGATTTCTGTTTCTACAGTTTCGTTGTTGGTGTACAGGAATGCCTTTGATTTCTGAGTATTGAGTTTGTATCCAGCTGTTTTGCCAAATTCATTTATTAGGTCAAGTAGTTCTTTGGTGGAGTCTATAGGATTTACCATGTACACCATCATGTCACCTGCAAACAGTGACAGTTTCATTTCCTCCTTTCCAATTTGGATGCCTTTTATTGCTTTTTCTTGTCTGATTGCTGTGGCTAGGACTTCCAATACTATGTTGAACAGGAGTGGTGAGAGAGGGCATCCTTGTCTTGTTCCTGATCTTAGTGGGAAAGCTCTAAATTTTTGTCCATTGAGTATGATGTTGGTTGTAGGTCTCTCATATATGGCCTTTATTATGTTGAGGAATGCTCCCTCTATTCCCACCTTGCTGAGTGTTTTAATCATAAATGGGTGCTATACCTTAAAAATGCTTTTTCCGCATCTATTTATATGATCATGTGGTTTTTATCTTTGTTTTTGTTTATGTGGTGTATTATGTTTTTTGACTTGCAAATATTGTACCATCCTTGCATCCCTGGGATGAATCCCACTTGGTCATGGTGTATGATCTTTTTAATGTATTGCTGGACGCAGTTTGCCAATATTTTTTTGAGGATTTTAGCATCTATGTTCATTAGTGATATTGGCCTGAAGTTTTCTTTCTTTGTTATGTCTTTATCTGGTTTTGGGATTAGGATGATGTTGGCTTCATAAAAAGAGTTTGGGAGTCTTCCATCTTCTTGAACTTTTGAAATAATCTGTGGAGGATGGGGGTTAGCTCTTCCTTAAATGCTCAGTAGAATTCTCCTGTGAAACCATCTGGTCCAGGACTTTTGTGTGTCGGAAGCTTTATGATTAATGCTTCAATTTCGTCTGCTGTTATTGGTCTGTTCAGGTTTTCTGCTTCTTCTTCATTCAGTTTTGGAAGATTATATTTTTCTAGAAATGTGTCCATTCCACCTAGGTTTTCAAATTTTTTGGTATACAGTTTTTTGTAGTAATTTCTTACAATCCTTTGTATTTCTGTGGTATCAGTTGTAATCTCTCCTCTTTCATTTCTAATTGTGTTTATTTGGATCCTCTCTCCTTTTTTCTTGATGAGCCTACTTAAAGGCTTGTCGATTTTGTTTATCTTTGCAAAGAAACAGCTCCTGGATTCATTGATCCTTAGAATTGTGCTTTTAGTCTCTATGTCATTTAGTTCTGCTCTGATCTTGGTTATTTCCTTCCTTCTGCTTGCTCTGGGCTGTCTTTGCTGTTGTTCCTCGAGTTCTTGTAGGTGTAGGGTTAGGTTGTTTGTTTGAAATGTTTCTATCTTTTTAAGGTAGGCCTGTATTGCTATGAACTTCCCTCTCAGGACTGCCTTTGCTGTGTCCCATAGGTTTTGGGTTGTTGTGAGTTCCTTTTCATTTGTTTCCAGAAAGTTTCCGATTTCTTCCCTAGTCTCGTTCTTGACCCATTCATTGTTTAATAGCATGCTATTCAATCTCCATGATTTTGAGTGTTTTGGGTTTTTTCCTTTCGGGTTGGTTTCTAGTTTCAGTCCCTTGTGGTCAGAGAAAATGCTTGATATGATTTCAATTTTCTTGAATGTGTTGAGGCTTGCTTTGTATCCTATCATGTGGTCTATCTTTGAAAATGTTCCATGTACACTTGAAAAGAATGTGTATTTTGCTTCTTTGGGATGAAAAGCTCTATATATACAGTTAATTCCATTTCATCTACGGTATTGTTAAGTGACATAATATCCTTGTTGATATTTTGTTTGGAAGATCTGTCCATTTTTGAGAGTGGGGTGTTAAAGTCCCCTACTGTAATTGTGTTGCTGTCAATATCTTTCTTGAAGTCGTCCAAGATTTTCTTTATGTATTTGGGTGCTCCTATGTTGGGTGCATATATATTTACAATGTTTATGTCTTCTTGGTGGATTCTTCCTTTGAGTATTATGAAATGACCTTCTGGGTCTCTCTTTATGGCCCTTCTTTGGAAGTCTATTTTGTCTGATATGAGTATTGCTACCCCTGTTTTTTCCTGTCCGTTTGCTTGGAAAATTTGTTTCCAGCCCTTCACTTTCAGTCTGTGTAGGTCTTTTGTCCTGAGATGGGTCTCTCGTAGACAGCATATGTGTGGGTCATGTTTTCTTATCCATTCAGCTATTCTATGTCTTTTGATTAGAGCACTTAATCCATTTACATTTAAGGTTATTATCGATATGTAGTTATTCATTGCCATTTTTCATACCTGTGTTCCTCTCTCTTTCTCTTTTCCTTCCTTTCCTTAAAGCAGTCCCTTTAGCATCTCTTGCAGAGCTGGTTTGGTGGAGGTGTACTCTTTTAGACTTCTTTTTTCTGGGAAGCTCCTTATTTGGCCTTCTATCTTGATTGAGAGCCTTGCTGGGTAAAGTAGCCTTGGTTGTAGGCCTCTGGTTCTCATTACTTGGAATATTTTTTGCCATTCTCTTCTGGCTTTGAGCGTTTCCATTGAGAAGTCAGTTGCTAACCTTATTGGGGCTCCCTTGTATGTTACTTCTATTTCTCCCTTGCTGCCTTTAAGATCCTCTCTTTGTCTTGGAATTTTGCCATTTTAATTATGATGTGTCTTGCAGTGGGCCTCTTTGGGTTCCTCTTGCTTGGGACTCTCTGTGTTTCCTGGATTTCTGTGACTTTTTCTCTCCTCAGATTAGGGAAATTTTCCATCATTACTTTTTCAAACAGGTTTTCTATCCCTTGCTCTTCTTCTTCTCCTTCTGGTATCCCTATTATACGGATATTATTACGTTTCATGTTGTCCTGCATTTCCCTTAATCCCTCTTCATTCTTTCTGAGCCTCTTTTCCTTTTCTTGCTCTTTCTGGGTGTTTTTTTCTACCTTGTCCTCCAGCTCGCTGATCCAATCCTCTGCCTCATTGAGTCTGCTTTTGATTCCTTCTACTGTGTTCTTCAGTTCTGAAATTGTATTCTTCATTTCCTCTTGGCCCTTGTTGATAATTTCTATTTCCTTTTTCACGTTAATATAGTTTGCAGTGAGTTCATTGTAGTTTCCCTGTAGTTTCTGGTAGTTCTCTGTGAGCTCAGTGAGCTTCCTGATAACCATTGCTTGGAACTCAGTATCTGATAGTTGACTTGCCTCTATTTCAGTTAGCATTCTTTCTGAGGCTTCCTCCTTTCCTTTCATTTGGGGATTGTTTCTTTGTCTTCCCATTGTTTGTGAGACTCTTCTTGTTAGCCTCTGCTTCTTAAATTGATCTGTTCTGACTCCCCTGGGTTTATGTTATGAACTTCTATGGTAGAATGCCAATGGGATTCAGTAATGCCGTCTTCTTAATCTCCTGAGCTCACTGGTCTTGAGCTGATGTTTATGTGTCTAACAGCGTCTAACTCTGGTCTTTTCAGAGCTCCAGGTTTTATTGTCTCACCATCTGATCTTTCAATGTCCTCTATCTTTGGTCTCTGATCTTCATATATGCTGGAGTACCATTGGCTGTTCGCTCTGTTCCTCAGATCAGCTAGGCGTTTCACTGGTACCGAGGGGAAGTAGACTCTGCTCCCACATATCTCACCGCCGTCTTCACACATGAGTCGTATTTATTCATTTTAACTACTATGGAATAAGTCCATTGTGTGAATAAACTGAACAGTTTATTTTTACTTCTTTGCCATTAATAAGAGAATTGCAGTGAATGTCCTTTTATTGACTCCTTATGTTCATCTTAAGAGTTGGTTTAAGATGCATAACAGAATAAGAATAAGTTGGTCTTAATGTATCACATGTTTAGCTTTATTAGAAACTGCCATAGTCCCATCACCATTCTGGCCAACAGTTGACACTATTAGATTTAGTAATTTTTGTCATTCTCATGCCTATGAAATGATATATCATATTTTTAATTATATTTTATTGATTATGCCATTACAGTTGTCCCAAATTTTTCCCCTTTGCCCCCCTCCACCTAGCACCCTCCAGTCCTTCAGGCAGTCCCCACACCTTTGTTCATGTCCATGGGTCATGTATATAAGTTCTTCAGCTTTTCTATTTCCTATACTGTACTTTACAACCCCATGACTGTTCTATAACTAAATTGTGCTTCTTAATCTCTTCACCTTTTTACTTCTTCCCCCAATACCGCCTCCTATCTGCAGCCAACAAATCATTCTATTTATGATTCTGTTTCTGTTCTGCTTGCATAGTTTGTTTTTTAGGTCCCATTGTTGATAGAGATGTATTTATTGCCATTTTATTGTTCTAAGTTTTGATCTTCTTTTTCTTAAGTAAGTCCCTTTATCATTTCAAGTAACGATGGTTTGGTGATGATGAACTCCTTCAGCTTTTTTTTGTGTGTGGGAAGCTCTTTATCTGCCCTTCGATTCTAAATGACAGCTTAGCTAGATAGAGTATTCTAGGTTGTAGGTCCTTGTTTTTCATCACTTTGAATATTTCTTGCCAATTCCTTTTAGCCTGCAAAGTTTCTTTTGAGAAATCAGCTGATAGTCTTATGGGAACTCCCTTGTATATAACTCCCTGCTTTTCTCTTTCTGCTTTTAAGATTCTCTCTTTAACCTTTGGCATTTTGATTATGATGTGTGTTGGTGTGAGCCTCTTTGCATCCATTTTGTTTGGGATTCTGACTTCTTGGACTTGAGTGTCTATTTCCTTCACCAAGTTAGGGAAGTTTTCTTTCCTTATTTTTTCAAATAGGTTTCCAATTTCTTACTCTTTCTCTTCTCTTTCTGGCACCCCTATAAGGCAAATATTGGTATGCTTCAAGTTATCCCAGAAGCTCCTTATAGTATCCTCATTTTTTTGGATTCTTTTTTTCTTCTTGCTATTCCTGGTCAGTTGTTTTTTGCTTCCTTGCATTCCAAATCATTGATTTGATCCTTGGCTTCCTCCACTCTACTCTTGATTCCCTGTAAATTGTTATTTCAATTAGTGTATCCTTTGTTTCTGACTGGATCTTTTTTATGCTGTCAAGGTCCTCACTAAGTTCCTTGAGCATCCTTATAAACAGTGTTTGGAACTCTGCATCTGATAGATTATTTATCTCCATTATGTTTAGTTCTTTTTCTGCAGTTTTGTCCCATTCTTGTATTTTGGCCATGTTTCTTTGTCTCCTCATTTTGGCAGCCTGTCCTGTGTTTATTTCTATATTTTAGGTAGAGCTGCTGTGATTCTCTGTCTTGGTACTGTGGCCTAATGTAATAGGTGTTCTATGGTGTCCAGTGGCACAGCCTCCCCTGTCATCCAAGCTGGGTACTCAAGCTGTGCCCTCTGTGTGGGCTCAGCTTGTAGTTGAGCTTTGGTAGCTATTGGTAGATCAATGGGAGGGATTTACCCAGGCCAGTCAGCTGCAAGGACTGGCTGTGACCACTGACCACCGTGGAGGATCAGCTATGCATGTACCCACTCCACAGAGCCAGACTTACTTCAACGGGGCTCTGGTGGCCGCTTGTGTTCCATCTGGGGCCACTTGATATAAGCTATAAAGCAGTCTGCAGCTGGCTGCTTCTTGTACTGTGCTTGAAGGTGTCCTAGCAAGGCCAACTATGAACCAAGGCCATCTGCTGCTAGTGCATGGTCTAGAGCTTCTTAGCAAGGTATGGGTGCTTGCTGAGGCCAGCTGCTGCTTGTTTGAGAGGATTTGGGAAGATCAGAAGAAGCATTAGCCAAGACAAGTCATTCATATGGAAAGGCCACTGTTAACCACTTGGATAGGCCTGTAAGTTGGGTGGGATGGAGTCTTAGGGAATAAACAAGGTGAGCAAACAGTATGAGCCAGGCTGATGGAGTCTCAGATATGATTCCTCCTGTGCTCTGTGGCTCTGTGTGAGGAGGGCTTAGAAGAGGAACAGTGGCCTCTGCCAGCAGTTCTGTCTTGGAGAAAGCTGTTCCCCAGCTCTCGCCTTGATGCCAGACACTTCAGTTCCTTCCTGTATGCCACTGCTGCCTTTCAAGCTGCTGTCCTGGTGAAGAAGCTCAGCGGGAATGAATCTAAGTAAGTCTCTTTGTGGGCCTTTTAACAGAAATTGTCCTGGAATCCAGAAGTTTCTTCCACTGACTCATCTCCATTGGTTTTTATAGCCAAAATCCACTGACTTATCTTCCGAGCACTGGAACCTTGGGCTGGGGACCTGGTGTGGGGCTGGAACCCCATGCTCCCAAGATATCCCTCCCGATTTTTATTTGCCACACGTAGGTGTGGGACCAGCCCATCCCACGTGTTTGTGTCTCTGCATCCGTGTTTCCACCCCGCCTACCAGTCCAATGGATGTTATATATTTCATACTTTTTAATTTATATTTCTGGTTATGAGTGAATTTGAGTATTTCATACAGGTATTAACTATTTTGGTTTCTTTGTAAGTTATCTCTTGATATCCTTTGCCTGCTTTTTAAAATTGGGCCATTCATATTTTTTTGATTTGTTGGGGTTTTTTATGTTTTAGGTGCTAATAAATGACAGAAGTACCACTATAAATCAGTGAGGAAAAAAAGGTTCTTTATTCAGTGGCTTGTTTTATTTTACTGTGCCTTATGCATACAGAATTTAAAATTTTTAATGTTACCAAATTTATCAATTTTTAATACTTCATGCTCTTTGTGAATTATCTTCCTTATTCCAGTGTTGAAGGTAATCTGTACTTTATTCTAAAATGTTCAAGTTTTGTTTAACAGGTAATTTTTTTTTTGTACATGTAGTGGCATAGGGGACAAATTTTATCTTTTTTTCATGCTTACAGCCAATAGTCTAGCATTATTTATTTTAAAATCTTATCTTTTATCACTGATTTATGTTAATTCTGTGCTAATTTCAGGTCCCATATAAACCTGTGTCTGTTTCTAGGCTGTCTGGTGTACTTGTCTATCTATCTGTTTCAAAATGTACTGTTTTAATTATTTTACTTTATAGTGTGTATATCATAAAGAAAATCTTCCCTTAATTGTCTTTTATTGAATATTGAAAGAGTTTTAAAATCTTCCCCTGTGAGGTGGGTATGTCTGTTTGCCCTGTAGACCTGTTCACTTTTGTGATTTGTCTATTCACCTTCATTATCCTTTTTTTGTGGAAGGTATTGCCATTGTCTTATATAAGCACTCTTCATATATGAGGTATTTATTCTTTGTCATGTTACAGATATTTTTTCTAGTTTTTGCCTTTTAGTTTTGCTGTTGTACAATCTTTTATTTTCTGTGTCTTGATTAATTTTTAGAAACACTCCAAGATTATAGAAATATTTGCTTCTCTTCTAGTATATTTGTCTTTTAATTTTTTCTTTAAATCTTTAAGCCATTTGGAATTGCCTCTTACTTCTCTGACTGTATCTTCACAGCTTTTCTATTCTGAACAATTAAGTTTGGATTGCTCAATGTTTGGTTTGAATCTCCCTTCCCTTTATAACCAGGGATTGTAAACCTGACTGCCTGCATGGGCCAGGGTAATATAATTGAGTGAAGCAAGCAAACTGGAAGAGTATATATCTCAACTGAAAGGGGTAGCCATCACTCCATTAGCTTTAGCTCAAGAGCTAGCTAACTTTTTATGTAAACAGCCAAGTGGTAAATAATTTAGGCTTTGTGGGACATATGTTATCTGCTACAACCATTCAATATGCCATGGTAGGATGAAAACAATTGTAGACAGTTTATAAATGAATGGGTATGGTTGTGTTCCAATAAAATGCTATTTAGAAAAATAGGCAATGGGGTGTACTTTCCAGTCGGTGCTGTACTTGGTTGTTGTCGTTCAGTATGCATCTAGTTTTTTGTGTCTTTCCCAAGAGAAACCCCAAATTTGATTGTTCATGTGAAATCTTTATATTTTTAACTGTTGACAACTAATCTCAAAAATTTGTATGACAGTGTGGGCCAAACAAATGTCTGAGGGCCTGATTGATCCAGCTAGTCACCTGTTTGCAGCCTCATCTGTTCCCATAGCCAAATTACTATCTCTTATCTAGATGAATCCCAAATTTGTATTTCTATCCTAGACCTCTCTTGGGGCTCCTGTTCTGAACATTTATGTAACTATTTGATGTCTCCATTTGCTTATACCAAAGACACTTCAAATACAACATATTTAAAACTGAATGCCTGATATATGCCCAAATTTTCCTCACCCAATGGGATCTTTTTCCCAATAATTGTCTTAATGACACTGTCTTATCAAATTTTACAAGCCATAAGTCTATGAACAGTCTTTTTACACTTCCCTCTCCTTTACCCAGTTCTGCATTGTGTTTGTCTAATTATATTCTATTTCTTCATTGTTAACATGCCTCCATCTCCCTTTTGTTTACCTGGACTATAGTGATAATCTCCCTGATTCCACCTTTGCCTCCACGTACTCTATTCTTTATATCGTTAGAGTGATGTTTTCAAAATACAGACCTAATGATAGCACCTTTTTTCTTAAAACATTTCAATGGCTTCCCATCGCTCTTAAGATAACAGCTAAAATCTCTGATATGTTCAATATCTTTCAAAATCTTTTACTTAATTATTCCAACCTTACCTTATACCTATCCTCCCTCTGTTTTGTACTCTGTCTTAGTGAATCTTCAAAGTTTTGGCATCATAGTACCTAATTTAACTCCAAAAATTATTGGGGACCCCAATTGGCTTTTGTTCATAGGAGTTATATCTAACAATACTTAACTGTCTTAGAAATTAAAACAATTATTTTAAACCATTAGATAATTCATTTTAAAATGCTCATTATAAATCCATTACATGTTAATACTGACAACAATTTTTATAAAAACAGCTATCTTCTACAACAAAATAGATGTTACTGAGAAGAATGGCATTGTTTTACATTATTACAAATCTCTTTAATGTATGGCTTAATAGAAGACAGCTGTATTGTCACATTTGTTTCTGAATGCAGCTTGTTGTGATATATTGTTCTGGTTGACCTGTATGAAATAAATCCATCCTCACACCAAAAAATAGTTGGCAAAGGGGGAATATTTTATAGACTCTTCCTATACTTGTAGGTGTTCAGGGCAAAACTGGGCAAGTGGTAGTTTCTTAAAGATTAGACAACTGTGGCCTCTGAATGCAAATCCATGAGTTTTTCATAGACTTAAATTAAAATCTATTAATATTTTTAAAAATACTAATTCACTGAGTTATGCAGATCTTCCAAATACTGTGTATTCCATTATTAATATTGTGTATTACATTATACAATATTAAAAAAATAACAATTTTTAATATCACCACTGACCTTGTCAGAAAAGTCATTAAGTATTAGGAAGACCGGCTATTGGGCCCTGGAATAGCTATCATACTATCGGTGGCAGTTAAGTTTTACAAAATTCTAATTTTTTCCTGAAAGCTCAACTTTTATGAAGTACTGTCGGTTTTTCTTGAAGTGACAGGCTCACTTTATTCATTTTTAAGAAAATACCTGCCAAATGTCCAAAATGGATAACATAATTTGTCTGTCAGTCATTGTTTCAAGAAAAAAGATGGTGCATGAAGAAAGTGACTAGTTCAGCTCACAACTCAAACTGTCTCGTGAGTGGTTATCTTCAAGACAACCAATATACTGTGATATGGCCAGAATTGTTTTATGAATGTCCAGAACATTAAAAAAGTATGTACTCAAGGCTTGAAGTTTAATAAAATTAATAATGTTTACTCAGACATTTTTAAGTGAAACTGGCTTTTTTCTTAAACCAAGAGTACATGGTGGGAAGAATGCAATAACTACTAATAAGTTTGGTGTCATTGTCCGGAATCATGCTAAGTCATGAGCAGTTTTACCACCATTACTTTTGCAATATCAGTGCAAATACAATGACAATGAAAAAGGTAATATTGAAATATTATTTTGAAAATAGTTTTGGCCCTGTCCAGCGTGGCCTAGTTGGTTGGGCATCGTCCTGCACACTAAAGGGTCATGGTTTTCGATTCCTGGTCAGAGCACATGCCTATGTTGCCGGTATCCCTGTTTGGGGGGTATAAACAAAAGGCAACCAATTGATGTTTCTCTCTCACATCGAAGTTTCTCTCCTCTCTTTTTCCCTCCTTTTCCCTCTCTCTGAAATCTATAAGTGTATCCTCTGGTGAGAATAATTAAAAAAGAAAAAGGAAATAGTGTTTAACTTACAAACACTCCCAGAGGTCCATGGACCATACTTCGAGTTCTCTATCTACTTATATGAACCTTGTATTAATATTTTATGTGTAGCACTTATGCTGTGTCAGTTTTCAGTGCTTTATAAATATTCTCATTTATGGCATATTTAGGTAGGTGTTATTATTGCCCATCTTACAGATAACTGAAGTAGAGAGGTTAAATAACTTGTCCCAGGTACACAGCTCATAAGGGGCAGAGCTGAGATTGAATCTCTGCCTTCTGATTCCAGAGTCCATGCTGTCAGCAGCTATGCTTTTCTTGAGTGTTCTCTCACTTCAGGGCTTCTGTACATATTGTTCCCTCTACCAGAGGCACTCAATTCAGTGTTTTTATACCTATTACTTGGAACACTCACCTGAAACACAGCTGAAGTGAAACTTCTCCTTCCTCAGGGAAGCCTCCCCTCATCCCTCTAGATTCCCATTCTTACATTTTGTCATAGCATCACTTGTTTGTTTCTTAGTACTTACTACAGGTGCAATTTTATATGTATTTGTGAATGTTAGACTAAATTCTCTCTTCATGTGCATAGGGACTGTGTGTGTTTTTCCCAGTGCCCAGAACAGAGCCTAGTGGATGGTAGATATTCAATAGATGATTGTCGAATAAATGGGTAGAAGAGTAGAGAGATGAATGAATAGAATCATTTTGCTGTATGGAATGAGGGACATATCTAAATTAATTTTTTCTAAATGTGTAATCAGTCATGGCACCATTTATTGGAAAAACAAATTATCCTTAGTTCACTGACTAAAATACTGACTGTATATTGTCCTTAATTCCTATATATACTTGACTTTATTTCTGAATTTATATCCTTTGTTTCTGACTGGGTCTTTTTTATTCTGTTGAGGTCCTTACTAAGTTCCTTGAGCATCCTTATAACCAGTGTTTGGAACTCTGCTGGAACTATCTATGGAACTCTGATATCTATCTATGGAACTCTGATAGATTGCTTATCTCCATTTCATTTAGCTCTTTTTCTGGAGTTTTGATCTGTTCTTTCATTTGGGCCATGTTTCTTTGTCTCCTCATTTTGGCAAGCTCCTTGTATTTGTTTATTTGTAATAGGTAGAGCTGCTTTGACCCTGTGTCTTGATAGTGTGGCCTAAAGTAGTAGGTGTCCTGTAGGGTCCCATGATACAGCCTCCCCATCACCTAAGCTGAGTACTCGAGGTGTGCCCTTTGTGTGGGCCAAGTACACCCTCTTGTAGTTAAGCCTTGGTTGCTGTTGGCAGATCAGTGGGATGGATTTACCCAAGCCAATGAGCTGCAAGGACTGGTGGTGACCACTGACCACCGACCTCCACCCTCCATGGAGGATCAGCTGTGCAGGAGCAGAGTGGTGGTGCTCTGACGTGGTCTGCAGCTGTCCACTGGGTACACTGGCCCTTGGGTTTCCCAGGTGGTGCAGGCCAAGTTCAGCCCCCACCTGTGTTTTGTCCAGGGCACTCTGCCTGAACTGTAAAGCAACATGAGATAGCTGCTACTTGTGCTGAGCTTGGAGATTCCCAGGTGAAGCCAAGCTGTGACACTAATCTGCCTGCTGCTAGGACTCACTGAAGCCAGTTATTGCTTATTTGATAGGATTTAGGAGCTAAGACCATTCTTGTGGAAAAGTAGCTTGGGTGGGCCTGTTAGTTGGGTGGGATGGATTCTCTGGAAATCTCTGAGGTGGATTAGTGTTAGCCAGGTTGTTGGAATCTTAGATGTGGCACCAGTCTGCCAGGGTTAGGGCCTAGAAAAGGGTTAATGGCCTCTGGTCGACTTGATGCCAGACACCTCAGTCTCCCTCTGCATACCACTGGTGCCCCTCAAGCCACCACCCCATTGCCAGAGCCCAGAGGGAATCTGAGTTGGTGAGTCCATGTCTTGGTTCTTTAAGAGAAACTGCTTAGGGCTGCAGCAGTTTCTTTCACTGATCCAATCTCCAGTGATTTTTGTAGCCAGAAGTTGTGGAGCCTTATCTTCCTGGCACTGGAACCCTGAGCTGGGGGGCCTGATGTGGGGCTTGGATTCCTCGCTCCCAAGATACCTCTCCTGAATTTTTATCTACCACATGTAGATGTATGAGCAGCTCATTCCACGTGTGCGCCCCTCATAGCAGTCTGGATGGATGTGGTTTCTTTAACTCCGTAGTTGTCAGACTTCCAATCAGCTTGATTTCTGACATTCCTGAATGATGGTTGTTCTATATTTTAGTTCTGATTTTGATGTGGTTGTGTGAAGAGGCTAGCCTTGTCTGCCTATGCTGCCATCTTGACCAAAAGATCCACTGTTCTGTTTTATTGATCTATTTATTCCTTTAAACCATACTCTTTAAATTGTTTTAGCCTTATAGTTTTATATTGGATATAAAAATTCTACTTTATTTATATTAGATATATTTAGAGAAGTCTAACTTCTGTCCCTGCCCTCCTCTGTTCTGTTACTTTCATTTAGGTAACCATTTTTATTAATATTTTTATTTGTGTTGTTGGTTTTGGTAAATATAACCAAATATGTCTATATATTTCTATCTCCCCTTTTTTCTCCACACAACATGTAGCAATCGATACACACTAATTTGTAGTTTGCTGGGTTTTTTAATTTAATATATCCTGAAGATTATAGCAATATGTAGACATCTTTCTTATTTTTTAAAAGTTGCATGGTACTCCGTTGTATGTACATACCATTGTTTATTTAATCAGCACTCTGTAGTAGGATATTTGATATGTTACCAGTTTTTGCTCCCCTAGTTAGTGTAGTAATAAATAGTCTTGTGCGTATATAATCTCATATATTTACCACTGTGTCTTTGGGAGCTCATAGGAGATTTTTGACCAGGGGCATATTATTAAAACATTGTTAGGGAAAATTAAACTGGAAATGGAATGCATAGTTGGATATAAGTAGGATTGGATGACTGAGTATTTATAAGTTATAGCTGTCTTCGTTACTAAGGGGATAACTGCCTGCCTGTGTATTACTGCAGTGGCATTTTAGTACGCTCATTTCCTGCTCACCCAGTGATAGACTTTTTTATCTGCGTCCTTCCATCTTTATTTCTGGTCTTTTTTCCCCCTATTGACTCTCCTGGATATGGTCTGTTTATTTTCTCTTCATTTCCCTCCATTTATCCCTCTTTGTGAATCATCTCATGAGTCAAGTCCACTTATTCATTGAAGGCATGCTTTTCACCTTCATTAACTCTTATGAGCACAGAAAATGAAGGAAATATGCATTTCCTATTTTTTTCAGAGTTGGAAAGTAGACCTGAGAGCAAAGATTCAACTTCAGTGCAAGATTTTTCCAAAGAAGAATCATGCCAAATTGCAATAATAGACAGAATGACCGGGAATAGTGTCTATGACACCAACTTGGAAACAACTCTTGAATGTGAAAATTTGTTAGAGAGTCAGCAAGGAAATCAGGGGAGACACTTGAGAGAAATGTTCACTTACATGAATTCACTCCCTGAAGGAAGAGCTCATGAGCATAATATATATTGGAAAAACTTAAGTCAGAAGTCTGTCCTTCTCACTCAAGACAGAGTTCCAAAAGGAACCTATGCCTTTCATACACTTGAAAAAAGACTGAAGCAAAAATCAAACTTAAGGAAGAAGCAGAGAATCTATAAAGAGAAAAAACCTCATAAATGTAGTGATTGTGGTGAACTCTTCACTTACCATTCAGTGCTTATTCGACACCAGAGAGTTCATACTGGAGAGAAACCCTATAGCTGCAGTGAATGTGGGAAATCTTTTAGCCACAGAGCTAATTTAACTAAACATCAGAGAACTCATACTAGAATTCTCTTTGAGTGCAGTGAATGCAAGAAAGCCTTCACAGAAAGTTCCTCCCTTGCAATACATCAGAGAATTCACATTGGAGAGAGACCTTATGAATGCAGTGAGTGTGGGAAAGGTTTTAATCGCAGTACGCATCTTGTGCAGCATCAGTTGATTCATACTGGAGTGAAGCCTTATGAATGTAATGAATGTGATAAAGCTTTCATTCATTCATCAGCACTCATCAAACATCAAAGAACTCATACTGGAGAGAAGCCCTATAAATGTCAGGAATGTGGGAAAGCTTTTAGCCATTGTTCATCCCTTACTAAACATCAGAGAGTTCATACTGGAGAAAAGCCATATGAATGTAGTGAATGTGGAAAAACCTTTAGTCAGAGCACACATCTTGTTCAGCATCAAAGAATTCATACTGGAGAGAAACCCTATGAGTGTAATGAATGTGGGAAAACCTTTAGCCGGAGTTCAAACTTTGCTAAACATCAGAGAATTCATATTGGAAAGAAACCATACAAATGTAATGAATGTGGAAAAGCCTTTATTCATTCATCAGCTCTTATTCAACATCAGAGAACTCATACTGGAGAGAAACCCTATAGATGTAATGAATGTGGGAAAAGCTTTAAGTGTAGTTCATCCCTCATCAGACATCAAAGAATTCATACAGAAGAGCAACCCTGAAAATTACTAAATGTGAAGAAATGTAAGTTGGTTTTATCACTGTGTTAAATATAGGAGTGCATAAGTGACCCTTAAATGCTGCTTATGGACTAATTTTGTATGCATCTAATTTTACTTGATTAGTATGTATTTTTGAGCCATAAACAAAATGTTCCTTATATCCATTGATTCGGTAATTATGAAAGATACTTTCCAGAGATTTCAGGTTTTGATCCCTAACCCCTCCCCAATACCCTTTTGTGAAATTCAAGAAATCCTTAGTAGTGGGTAGCAATATAATAATTGTGGAATCCAGTTTCTTTCTCTCTTTTTCACATTATAGCCCTGTTATAGCTTTTCACTTTTCAAGGAAATTCTTATTGGGTAGGTTAGGCAGAGGGTTCATATCCTTATCATCAGGAAGACAGAGTTGTTCCTCTTTGAATCCAAAGTAGAAATCTACATTTACAGATATTTTCATTTCTCCAGTGTCGTTTTATATTAGTTATAGAAAGTTAAAGGTTAAAAGTTGAAATATGCTTTGTATTTCCTCTCTTTCCACAAAGGCTATTCTCTAATTTGATTAACAGAAATAGAATGTATTTACAGTGGGCTGTAAGTTACATTTACATGGGTTATGCTGGTCATAGATTTAGATAATTGCTGGGTAGAATTTTATTTTCTACTTGCTTGGAAGTTACCCTGAAGTAGTATGGGTCAGAATCTTAAATGTAGTTTTTGATCAAGTCCCTCTTTTCTTATCCTTGGCATTCATTGAATGAATCCTTGGTTTTCTATGATTACAATATTAGGGAGATTTCATTTATTTACATTATTCTGCTTTCTGTAACCGATGCTTTGTCACTTTGAGAAAAAGTCACTGGGATGTTGAGGGTCTGAAAAGTTGATGGGTTTAATGTGTTAGCATATTTAAGATCCTTGTCCAGAAAAATAACTGAAACAACTATGAGATAGAAAAGGAACTGAAGGAATGAGAGAAATACCTTCCTGTCAGATAGGTTAAATAGTGACTCACTTGCCAATAAGCAGCTTCTCTCTGTGAAAAAGTTGCCATTTCTCTGACCTTCATGTATACCCACAATTTTTGTTCTTATTCTCTCTGTATGTTGGCTAGTCTTTGCTATATCTCAGAGCCATAAAGAAGATTGAAAAGGCATGAAACCACGTGATATATTGACATACTTAAATGGGTGACCAAAGACCAGTAATGTGATTGGAAACACAAAAGCAAAAGTTCAGATAAATATTTAGCAAAACAGTATACAAAAGTTAGGATTTTTATTGTTGTTATTCTATTAATACATATTGAGTGAAAAGATTATAGAGAAAGTAGAGGGAAACAGTAGTTATAGATTTCTTCTTCTAATTCTACCTTTTATGAACATTCAGCATCAGTCCATGTTTTGCTCCCTTCATGTTATCCCTGTGACTTAATTTCTTCCCTGTAGACTTTAGTTCTATTATTGAAGGAAAGTAGAATAAAGTTTTAAAAAGTGGTGGTAGTGGATAGAAAGATCATTAAGGATGGATCTAGTATAAATCCAGCAATGATTGAAATCCAACAATATGAAAGAAATGGGGCGAAAAGGACTTGGAAAAGGTTTTGTAAGAATTTTTAAAAACACATTGAAAGGGGTGAAGATGGTTGGGAGGGCTCAAGGTCTGCAAGATCAGGGTAGGAGAATGGCTGATGAACAAAATAAAGGGAAGGGAGCTCAGCCCTTTTCATCACCTTAATCAATAATGGTCTAAAGCAGAAATTGACAAACTGTGGCCTGGACCTGTAGACCAAGTATATCTACTGCTATTTCTGTAAGTAATGATTAATTGGAGTTCAACCACACTCATTCATTTACATGTTGTGTTCTATACTGTTATGGCAGAGTTGAGGAGTTGCAGCAGAGAGTGTATATATGTCCTGAAAAGCCTAAGGTACTTGCTGTTTCTTAATGTGCCAAATGCTTGAGTGACAGTAAGTGCATCATTTGGGGGCCAAAATATGACTAATAAAATAACACCAGCATGGGCTTTTCAAAGCTCGATTTTAATTCTGCCACCTCTTTTAGCAATTCTGTGACCTTGGAAGGCTACTTATTTTCTGAGCCTCAGTTTTTTATCTGCAAAATGGGAATAAATTATCCCTCATAAGGTTGTTGTGAGGACTAAATATGACAATGCAGGTAAAGGACCTGGTACACAATAAATTATATAGAGTCTCTTCCCTTCCCCCTCCCCATTCCCCTCCTTCTTCCTCCCTTCCTCTCTCTCTTAATGTATGTATACACACATATTTTAATGAAGTGTTTTCTTAGTTCATTTGGACTGCTATAACAAAAAAATATCTTAGACTGAGTGGCTTATACACAACATTTAACATTTTCACAGTTCTGGAGAGTAGGGAGTCTAAGATCAAGGCCCCAGCAGATTCATTCATTGTCTGATGAGGGGACTCATGGTTCAAAGACAGCCATCTTTTCTCTGTATACTCACATTCTGAAAGGGCAAGGGAGCTTTGTGGCCTCTTTTATGAGGTTACTGACCCTGTTCATGAGAGTTCTGCCATCATGACCTAATCACCTTTTAAAGGCCCCGCCTCCTAATACCATCACATTGGGATCAGGGTTCAACCTGAATTCGGGGGGGAACACAAACATTCTTGTAATCTAGTTGCAGTTTAAGTGGTGTTAAATGATTTGCTCTGTTAGTTTTACTGAGAACTTTGGCCCTTTACATTTCAGCATTTGTTCTTTTTATACGTGGTGTTCAATCTATGGGTTTGTATGTTGACCTGAATCCTGGTAGTTTTAGCAGTCTGCTTTTCAAATGTTTTTGGTTACCTATAAACCAAATTTGACTGTTCTTATTGCCTAACTGTCAATAAAGATGTTTATATATTTACTGTCAGAAACTTTTGTAAATGCTCTTAAATTCTCCTAATTTAAGCATATTTTAAGAGGTAAAAAAAAAAAAGACCAACCATAAAATACTCTGATATCATTCAGGAAACCAATCACATTTCTAATTATTCATCTGGCCTTCACAACTTCTTGTGACATAGATTGGGGAATACCCTCCACAACCCATGTATCTGTGAGAAGGTTAAAGAGTAGAAGAAGGATATTTCTATGAAAGAGTCCTTGGGCCAAGTACAGGCACCACTCAGGGGAAATAGGGGAACAAAGGAGGGAAGAATGAACTTCATATAAAACATACAGTTAAAACTAGGCAAGATAGGGTAAAAAACTGATGTAGTGTAAATTTTAAATTACATATGGCTTTCAGGAGGACAGTATAATGTCACTGAAAAGTACAAAGTGTTGGCATAAGAATACCAAACATTCAAATTGTTGGCAATTAACTAGTTCAGTTATCTATTAAAAGTCTCATAATCGTTGTATTTTCTCAAATGAGTTTTCACTTTTTAAAAAAATATATTACAGCAAGACTCGGGTTGGAAGCTCTTTGTCTCTACTTTCTCCCTTTCCTTACCCAATTCTTTTCTAGGCCTCAACCAGACAGTCTTGGAATCCAGAGCCAAATGAGCTGTCCCTCACCATAGGTATTGTTGGCAAGGCAAAAGTTGTGTTCTGTGGTAATAATGTATAATGTGATACCTATGGATTACCTTGTACTTCTAATTAATGTCATCTGAAAATTACATATTTTCACTGAATTGTTCTGTACATTTTTTACACTGTAACCCATTATTTTTTAACTTCTCTTCATCCATAAACCAGATAATTTGCCCTTAGACTGAGCTGACTATACATAAAATGTACAGTCCATTCACCCATAAACACATTATCATCATGTCAGAAAGTTCACATATCTGAGAAACCTAAGGGGTGAAACCCGACACTCCGACATTGCTAGATCGAGGACTGGTTACCTCCATCTCTGCTGTGGTTTCCTCTGTATTAGCTGTATTTTCATCAGTCTCCTCCAGTGATGTTAAATCCCTCTACTGGCAGTTGCAGGCTAGTATGGTTCTTAACATTTGCAATCTCAAGAATACTTCTTTGTAAATAGTTCCAGCAAAATCTCTTAAGACTACTTCCCAACTCTGCTTGAGTAATGCTGATCATTGAACCATTTACTGCCTTGAATTAGGGTCCTCATTGACCAGGCCTGACTCCATGTAAAACCCTGGAGGAAGGGAGGGTAAAGTCCACCCCTAAAAGAAGTCCAGGGTTGCTGGGCAAATAAAATAATCATGTCAACTGTAATTGAATGGCAAACTTCAGCATAAATACAAATATCCAATCTCCTCAAAAAAAGAAAAGGAAGAAAAAACTTTTCCAAAGATCAGTGACAAACTGATAGAAGGCCAAAACCTAAGAAAATATTCACAACATTGGCACAACAGGGTCTCTGGGGGGATTACAAGAGATGACATGTGAAAATGCTTTGTAAAGCATGTTGCAGAGTTATGATAATTTTCTTCAGTGTCATGCTCTGATATTGTACAATATATGTACAAAAAGTACATACCTCTCACCCGAGTGCCAATTCTTAACACTTAACTTGTGCTACCTGTCCACTGTGGGTTGGCAAGGAGTCTTTGCTCAATAGTTATATTCCCAATGTAGTACAGAACAGCCACTGTCTTAAAACATTACTTTTGCCATACCAAAGCCATGATTATTTTATGTATAGTTGACTCAATTCCCAATCTTATGATCCATGCATCTCATGTTGTAGTGACTTAAACTTACTGGTCTATCCAGGACTCTTAGTTTGTGAAAACCCATTTCAGGCAATCTTAAACAAAAAGGTTACCATGATTAAAGAGCATAAGTTTTGGATATGAGTGCATTTAAGTGTTCAAAAGATGTCATAAGGTCATTCTCTTACTAGCTTGACTCTTTTCCTCCAAATTGGTTTTATTTTCAGGCAGGCATAATGGCAGAGATAGTCACTGGCAGCTTTGACTTGAGTTATGCTGACAGCTGTTCATTCCAGAGTAAAGAGTATTTCATTGTCCATAGTGCTATTGAGAGTTGCAGGATGGATTCTGATTAAATCACTTGCACCCCATACCCATCCTTGAACCAACACTGTGGCCAAGGGAATTGGGTACTCAGAGAACATTAGAAAAGAAGGAGTGAAGAGAAAACATGCTGAGCAGCAAAAAAACAAAACAAAATAAAACAAAACTGAGAATTTATGCCTACCCAGTCAAGGGATATAGACTGTACTTACTAAGGTCTTACAGAATGAAGGCATGCCTTCTATAGACCTGGAAAGCAGTAGAGCAAGAAAACAAATAATGTGACCATGAATTACTTATTCATCCATCTTCAGGAGTTCTAGTTTCTCAGATTTATAGCAACCCAAAAGGGTAAGAACTTGCCTCTTTATTCCTAGGGATCTCATTTCAAAGTTTCATGTGCACATGAACATAAACATTGAAACAAGGTCTGTCAAGCTCTCCAGAAAAGGACAAATTTGAGTGGATTCTAGCCCCTCTATTAGTTTCTAAGTCCTTAATTCCATCTCCTTTACATTTAGAGCCAGGTATATGTAGCAACTCAGTTTCAGTCCCATTCTGTCATCTGTGATAGACATAAGGGAAAGTAGGAAAGGGAAATTCTCTGAAGTCTACCTGATGGTGGGGGAGTTTGGCCACATCAGTGCCCAAATATCCTGAAGTAGTAGGAGTCCTGTGAGGAGATAAACATGTGAGAAAGAGAAGGTGGTATGTGAATTTTTTCCCCTGCAGTAAGATTAGAGAAAGATTACGAAATTAGCAAACCACTACAATGTCATCTGCCTTGGCCTTCTCACTGGAACACCAATTCTTGATGCTTGTTTGTTTCACCTATTCATTGTGGATTGGCAGAAAGGTTCTCATTGTCATAGTCACTCAGAGACCCAAGCTGGTGAAGCAGCACCATCTCAAATATTGCTTCCACCGTGGTATAAGGAAAGGAAAGATCTAGAGTGTCTTGCCTTACACAATTCACTTCACAATTTTATGCACCAAAACAAGTCACATGCACCCATCCGTGTTTTTATTGGATGCTGGTCACATAGGCACCTTCTCTCTAAAATGTACCCAAACTGCAGAATTCCAGAAGGAAAGCGGGTGTTTAGCAAAAACCACATTGTTTGTACAGTTTAGGCACAATGACCATTCTTTATCAGTTCTGGGAATGGGAAACATCCAAAGTCAAAGTTCTTAGAAGCCATGTTCAACCTTGTCAGCAGGTCTTTCTAAAGATAGCAGTCGTAGGCTTGCTGTATTAACTCTTTTATGCACAATTTTTTTTTGCCATTACTGTTCCAAAATAGTCTCTCAACCACTCATATTAATCACAACACTTTGCTAACTAAAATAATTAACTAGGACATATGTGATTGAGAACTCATACACAAGCAATTTAGCAGATGGGCAAACATCACAAATGCATAATATGACAGTCGCAGACATCCCTTTTACACTTAACATGGCAAAAGTGAACACATATATTTGTATGTATACATGTATATGCATACTTATTTTCTCTACCTCTATCTACAGAATGGGGCTAGAATCAAATGCCTGAGTTGCAATAAGCTGAGATCTTCATTTCCGATACCATCCTCCACTAAAAGGAGCCAGAGTTCCTCAGAGAAATGACTGATTGCAAGTAATTGCAGTTGCAGTAAGAGCCTGAGACATCTTGTTCCAGAAAATAAGATAGTACTCAAAAAATAATTAGGGTAGGTCACAAAGGCAAAGAAACCAGCTTGAAGTAGACCTCACTGACCAAAGCTGGAACAACTTGAGCACCAAAACAATTAAGGCAGTAATGAATTATTAAAACATTGAAAAAGAGTAGTATATGAGTTCACATTGATAATGAGAAGAAAATAAATAAGGAAGAATAGAGGGCCCTTGCTTACAGCAGCAGAATACTGGATGCAAACTGGTAAAAATGATGCTGGAAAATTACCATTTTGTGGCCATCACAGTAAAGATTCTGGCAAGAATCATCCATGGATGATAAACCTAAGGGGAAATTTTAATGAGAAACGGGGTATGTGCAAGTATTAAAGTATCTTCATAGATTGCTTGTTACAATTGGCAATTGTCGGGGAAAAAATAATTATGTAATGATTTTTAAATAATTATATAATAATATTATATAGGGAACACCTTGATTGCATGATCAAACTTAACATAATGAACAAGGGGCAGGTGACCATTGTGTGCCTTAGATTTGATCCCATGAGAAAGACACAACATAATGTGATATTAGGGAGTGCATAACTAGAATTTAGTCACTAGGAAACATTCAACAAACCCCAAAATGAGGACTATTAAAAACAAAAGGACTGCATTCTTCAAAAATGTTAACGTCATGAGGCTGTGGCAGTGGCTGACCGGCAAGGTAGCTGCAGGCCCAGGGACCTGCATCACTGCTGCTGCTGCTTAAGCGCAGCCTGTATGGTGGCCCCCTCCACCTCCTCCTCTGAGCAATTTGAGAAACTGCAGGAAATTTTCCGCGCATCCATGCAGACCTATGAGGAGTGCCAGAGCAGCTCATGGGGACTGGAGGGACAAAAGAGAAGAAGAAATTGATCATAGATTTTGATGAAAAGTAACAGGAAGAAAATGGAATGCTGGAAGAGATGGAAGAGGAACTACTTATGCACCCCTATCTCTCTATAGCCCCATGTCTAAGCTTCAAACCTACCAGAAGGACCTTGCCAAACGCCACTGGAATGTGAGAAGCACACCTTTGACCGCCACACCTGCAGAACTCTGGCACATACACTGTAGAGAATGAACATATGACTCAGCTACTCTCTCAAAGGGCATTGCCTTTGCAAGGCACTGACAGCCTGAGCCAGACCACCGAGAGTACTTAGCATTTTCATTGGATGGCCACAGAGGCTGGCCAAATTGACTCAGAAATCATAGAAGAGCTAGGGAAGCAACATGACTAGTTGGAACGTACCAAGAATAGACTAGTATACACATGTGAAAACTTGATCAAAAGTCAGAAGGTTCTTCAGTCAATGTCCATAAAAGTGACAACCAAAAGCTGCTAAGTATGTTAAGTAACTGTCATCTTACTGGAGCTAACTGTCCTGGCAGGCCTACTTTATAACAGATTCTTCCACAAGTACTGAACTTCCTGCAGGGAAGAGTTTGTCGACTAAAACTTCAACCGTGTGAATGAATGGTGTTACAAATGTGGAATAAGCATATTGTTGCTGTGAGCTAATGGTTCAAGGATGCACTGTGTAGCCAGACTGTGGGAAGAAGGAAGGAAGACAGAAAACCAGTTAAATGTGAAGGAACAACAAGACCAGGTGATATACCAAGGTAATAAATGCTGTTTATGAGTTTCTTAAATTAAAAAAAAAAGTAATGTCTTAAAAGACAAAGACTGAATACCTGTCCTACATGAAAAGAGAATAAAGAGACAAGAGAACTAAATACAAATATGATCCTTGACTGAATCCTATATGAGAAGGAAAATACTATAAAGGTCACTATTGGTTCAATTTTTCAAAATTGTAACACAAGCAGTAGAGTGGATAAAAGTATTTCATTAATGTTAAATTTATTGAAGTTCATAACTATCATGGTTATGTAAAATAATATTCATATTGAGAAATGCACATTGAAGTATTTAGGGGTATAAACATATAATGTATTCAATTTTTCCTCAAAAGATTGAGAAAATATATGTGTATATAGAGATAGAGCAAATGGTAAAACAATAAAATTCTAACAATAAGTGAATCTAATAGGAACGTAGATATCTATCAATACACGTATTCTGTAAGTTTCAAGTTATTTTCAAATAAAACAATTTTAAGAAAACAGATACATTATATGATCCTAAGTTAGAGCCATTCTATAACATAAAAATGAGAGGCAAAGGTATACATAATACAAATATGTTGTGACTCTTTTTTTCTATTTTACTTAAAACCTATCTAAGTATCCAAAGCTTATCCATTAAGAAAAACTTTTTTTTTTACCCCAGAGCATTGTCCTAATATGCCAAGTTGCAGGTTTTATCCCTAGTCAGGATACATACAAGAAACAACTAATGAATGCATAAATAAGTGAACCAACAAATCACTCTCAATTTCTCTCTCCCTTTCACACTTAACTGAAAAAAGTACAAGAATTTATATCAAGAATTTTTTAAAACTTCTCAAAATCATTTAGGAAGATTAACAGCACATAGAAAATGCAAAATAAAATTAACCCTAAAAACAGTATATAAGGAATTTTAATAAACACATATAACAATGTGCTCAGGCATTTTAATAATTAAAATATCCAAATAAATAAAGATGAAATACCATCATGTATTAACCAGAATAACTAAAATGAGAAAGTAGTTTTTTGGATTCAAGATGGTGGCGAGATAGGTGGGAGCGGAGTCTACTTCCCCTCGTCACCAGTGAAACACCTAGCTGATCTGAGGAACAGAGCGAACAGCCAACGATATTCCAGCATATATGAAGATCGGAGACCAAAGAGAGGACATTGAAAGATCTGATGGTAAGAAGAGTGCTTAAGGATGATAAGGTCCCTGGAACCAGCACAGGGGACCAGGGCGGCTGAAGCCCCCGGCCCGGGTGCAGGGTCTGCTGCAGGATTCGTCGGAGAGATCCAGGCTGGGCTGTGTGAGAGGCCAGGTGCTTGTTTGGACCCGGGGGGCTTGAATAGGAAGAATTTTTCAAAAAGAAAAAAAAGAGAGAAAATAGACGCATTCAGCGGCTAGTTAGAGAACTCTCGGCAGCAGCCGAGGCCTCTGGCGCCCCTCCCCCCTCAGCCCGTGGACTGTGAACGCTGGAAAAGCAGCCCTAGCGCTCACCTGAGGCCCGGCTGGTGCATACCCAGATTAGCGGACTGGGCGCCCACAACTGAAACTCCGGGTGAGTGAGTGCCCTGATAAGTGGCCCGGCTGCCTGGGTGCCAGACCCAAAGTGCCCCAGTGGGCGCGTACCCCAATCAGTGACCTGGGGCCCACACCTGAAACCCCGGGTGGGCACGCGCCCTGATAAGGGGCCTGTCTGCCTGGGCCCATAGACACAAAGCACCTGGGTGGACGCGCACACCTGAAACCCCTGCTAGGCGCCCACACCTGAAACCTCGGGTGAGTGCACAACCGGATCAGTGACTGGCTGCCCTGGTGCACTGACCCAAAGCGGTGGATCAGCAGCGCAACCCAGGTGCAAAGCTGCGATCAACCTCGCAACCCAGTCAACGCCCTGGCTGCCTGTGGGTGACCACACCTAAAAGCACCGGTTCTGAATAACTCCTACCTAGCCCCTGTGCACAGAGCCCTGCAGGGCCTACTGGCTCTCTAGGAGGAAGGCAGAACACCCAGCAGAAGGGAGCTGCAGGGCTAGGGGAGACTGCATTCCCCGGAAACACTCTACCCAGTAGGGGGCTGAACTACCCCGTAGGAGCACAGAGAGCCCCTGGCATCTAAGACACCAAAAAGCAAGAAAGTGGAGTGTGAGTTGCCCCTACTTGGTGCAACTCAAGGACAGCACAACTGGTGAACTAAAGGCCTAGTGGGGAGCAGAAGGACGCGGAGGAACTGGACTGGAGGCTGAACAACAGCGAAGAGTGTGGCTCAGGAAGGGAGAAAAGTGAAACCAATCCCTCCAACCACCCCCTCCCGTTTCACAGACAGGAAGACCTGCAGAACTAACCTGACCGGTTTAAAGCCAGCAGAAGACTATTTTTTTTTTCTTTCCTCCTTTTCCCCTGAATTCCTTCTTCCTTTCTGTCCTTCTTTCTTTTTTTATTCCTTCTTCCTTCAATCCTTTACCTTTTTTAGTCCTTCTTCCTGCCTTCTTTTATTTATTTTTTTGTTTTAATTTTTGTTAAAATCCCTTCTTCTTATCTTTCCTGCAATCTTCTTTATTCCTTCTTCCTTCCTTCCTTTCCTTTTCTATTCCCTTTTTCCCTCCTTCCCTTATCCTTTTTTTATGTTCTTTTTTTCCCTTTTTTCTCTTTTTCCGACAGGTGACACAATAAAACCTGGAGTGCCAAAAAGACTAGAGTTAGACCATGTTAGACCCATAAATGTCAGCTCAAGACCAGTGAGCACAGGACATTAAGGAGAGAACACCACTGAATCCAATTGGCATTCTACCATAGAAGTTCATAACATAAACCCAGGGAATCAGAACAGATCAATTTAAGAAGCAGAGGCTAACAAGAAGAGTCTCACAAACAATGGGAAGACAAAGAAACAATCCCCAAATGAAAGGAAAGGAGGAAGCCTCAGAAAGAATGCTAACTGAAATAGAGGCAAGTCAACTATCAGATACTGAGTTCCAAGCAATGGTTATCAGGAAGCTCACTGAGCTCACAGAGAACTACCAGAAACTACAGGGAAACTACAATGAACTCACTGCAAACTATATTAACGTGAAAAAGGAAATAGAAATTATCAACAAGGGCCAAGAGGAAATGAAGAATACAATTTCAGAACTGAAGAACACAGTAGAAGGAATCAAAAGCAGACTCAATGAGGCAGAGGATTGGATCAGTGAGCTGGAGGACAAGGTAGAAAAAAACACCCAGAAAGAGCAAGAAAAGGAAAAGAGGCTCAGAAAGAATGAAGAGGGATTAAGGGAAATGCAGGACAACATGAAACGTAATAATATCCGTATAATAGGGATACCAGAAGGAGAAGAAGAAGAGCAAGGGATAGAAAACCTGTTTGAAAAAGTAATGATGGAAAATTTCCCTAATCTGAGGAGAGAAAAAGTCACAGAAATCCAGGAAACACAGAGAGTCCCAAGCAAGAGGAACCCAAAGAGGCCCACTGCAAGACACATCATAATTAAAATGGCAAAATTCCAAGACAAAGAGAGGATCTTAAAGGCAGCAAGGGAGAAATAGAAGTAACATACAAGGGAGCCCCAATAAGGTTAGCAACTGACTTCTCAATGGAAATGCTCAAAGCCAGAAGAGAATGGTAAAAAATATTCCAAGTAATGAGAACCAGAGGCCTGCAACCAAGGCTACTTTACCCAGCAAGGCTCTCAATCAAGATAGAAGGCCAAATAAGGAGCTTCCCAGAAAAAAGAAGTCTAAAAGAGTACACCTCCACCAAACCAGCTCTGCAAGAGATGCTAAAGGGACTGCTTTAAGGAAAGGAAGGAAAAGAGAAAGAGAGAGGAACACAGGTATGAAAAATGGCAATGAATAACTACATATCGATAATAACCTTAAATGTAAATGGATTAAGTGCTCTAATCAAAAGACATAGAATAGCTGAATGGATAAGAAAACATGACCCACACATATGCTGTCTACGAGAGACCCATCTCAGGACAAAAGACCTACACAGACTGAAAGTGAAGGGCTGGAAACAAATTTTCCAAGCAAACGGACAGGAAAAAACAGGGGTAGCAATACTCATATCAGACAAAATAGACTTCCAAAGAAGGGCCATAAAGAGAGACCCAGAAGGTCATTTCATAATACTCAAAGGAAGAATCCACCAAGAAGACATAAACATTGTAAATATATATGCACCCAACATAGGAGCACCCAAATACATAAAGAAAATCTTGGACGACTTCAAGAAAGATATTGACAGCAACACAATTACAGTAGGGGACTTTAACACCCCACTCTCAAAAATGGACAGATCTTCCAAACAAAATATCAACAAGGATATTGTGTCACTTAACAATACCCTAGATGAAATGGAATTAACTGTATATATAGAGCTTTTCATCCCAAAGAAGCAAAATACACATTCTTTTCAAGTGTACATGGAACAGTTTCAAAGATAGACCACATGATAGGATACAAAGCAAGCCTCAACACATTCAAGAAAATTGAAATTGTATCAAGTATTTTCTCTGACCACAAGGGACTGAAACTAGAAACCAACCCGAAAGGAAAAAACCCAAAACACTCAAAATCATGGAGATTGAATAGCATGCTATTAAACAATGAATGGGTCAAGAACGAGATTAGGGAAGAAATCAAAAACTTTCTGGAAACAAATGAAAATGAACTCACAACAACCCAACACCTATGGGACACAGCAAAGGCAGTCCTGAGAGGGAAGTTCATAGCAATA
This sequence comes from Desmodus rotundus, assembly GCF_022682495.2. Taxonomy (NCBI): domain Eukaryota; kingdom Metazoa; phylum Chordata; class Mammalia; order Chiroptera; family Phyllostomidae; genus Desmodus; species Desmodus rotundus. Next base: position 63,314,646 of record NC_071395.1, read on the forward strand.
CAGGCCTACCTTAAAAAGATAGAAACATTTCAAACAAACAACCTAACCCTACACCTACAAGAACTCGAGGAACAACAGCAAAGACAGCCCAGAGCAAGCAGAAGGAAGGAAATAACCAAGATCAGAGCAGAACTAAATGACATAGAGACTAAAAGCACAATTCTACGGATCAATGAATCCAGGAGCTGGTTCTTTGAAAAGATAAACAAAATCGACAAGCCTTTAAGTAGGCTCATCAAGAAAGAAAGAGAGAGGATCCAAATAAACACAATTAGAAATGAAAGAGGAGAGATTACAACTGACACCACAGAAATACAAAGGATTGTAAGAAGTTACGACGAAAAACTGTATGCTAACAAATTTTAAAACCTAGGTGAAATGGACACATTTCTAGAAAAATATAATCTTCCAAAACTAAATGAAGAAGAAGCAGAAAACCTGAACAGACGAATAACAGCAGACGAATTGAAGCAGTCATCAAAAAACTCCCAACACACAAAAGCCCTGGAACAGATAGTTTCACAGGAAAATTCTACTGAGCATTTAAGGAGGAGCTAACCCCTATCCTTCACAGACTATTCAAAAAAATCCAAAATGAGGGAAGACTCCCAAACTCTTTTTATGAAGCCAACATCATCCTAATCCCAAGACACAACGAAGAAAGAAAACTTCAGGCCAATATCGCTGATGAACATAGACGCTAAAATTCTCAACAAAATATTCGCAAACCGCATCCAGCAATATATTAAAAAGATCATCCACCATGACCAAGTGGGATTCATCCCAGGGATGCAAGGATGGTACAATATTCGCAAATCAATAAACATAATACACCACATCAATAACTGCAAAGACAAAAATCACATGATCATATCAATAGATGCGGAAAGGGGAGAACCAAGATGGCGGCGTAGGTAGACACACTGCGCCTCCTCGCACAACCAGAACTGACAGAGAATCGAACAGCAAGGGGGACCAACACCAAGAAAATAGAAAATAACCATTCATCCAGACTGGTAGGAGGGGTGGAGACGGGCACCGGGGTGGAAAGGACTCGCGTGGCTGTGGCGGGACTGAGACTGGCGGAGTGTGGGACAAATGGCGCAGGCAGTCCGAGCACTAGCAGACCCTGCGGCCCCACATCTGCGCAGATAAACCCAGAGGGCCGGACTCAGAGTGGCGGAGAGTGGGGCAGGCAGAGTGGCGGGTAGCACCCCGCGGCACCACATTCGCCCACAGATAAACTGGACGAACTGCGGGCAGAGAAGCAGACTGTGCAACCCAGGGCTCCAGCTCCGGGAAATAAAGCCTCAAACCTCTGACTGAAAGTGCCCCTGGGGGTTGGAGCAGCAGCAGGAGAGACTCCCAGCCTCACAGAAGAGGTTGTTGAGGAGACCCACAGGGGCCTAGAGTGTACACAGGCCCACTTACTCGGGAACCAGCACCAGAGTGGCCCAGTTTGATTGTGGGTAGCGGAGTGAAGGATTGAAATCCGGAGGAGAGTGAGGCTGGCGCCATTGCTCCCACTCAGCCCCTCCCCCTCGTGCAGCGTCACAGCTCAGCGACCAGCGTTACCCCGCCTCGGTGAACACCTAAGGCTCCGCCCCTTAAAGAAACAGACACGCCAAGACAAAAAAAAAAAAAAAATGGCCCAAATGACAGAACACTTCAAAGCTCCAGAAAAAATACAACTAAGCGACGAAGAGATAGCCAACCTATCAGATGCACAGTTCAAAGCACTGGATATCAATATGCTCACAGACTTGGTTGAATCTATTCGAAAAACAGATGAAAAAATGAAGCCTATGCTAAGAGAAACAAAGGAAAATGTACAGGGAACCAATAGTGATGAGAAGGAAACTGGGACTCAAATCAACAGTGTGCACCAGAAGGAAGAAACAAACATCCAAACAGAAAAGAATGAAGAAACAAGAACTTGGAAAAATGAGGAGAGGCTTAGGAACCTCCAGGACACCTTGAAACGTTCCAACATCCGAATTATAGGGGTGCCAGAAGGAGAAGAGGAAGAACAAAAAATTGAAAACTTATTTGAACAAATAATGAAGGAGAACTTCCCTAATCTGGCAAAGGAAATAGACTTCCGGGAAGTCCAGGAAGTTCAGAGAGTCCCAAAGAAGCTGGACCCAAGGAGGAACACGCCAAGGCACATCATAATTACATTACCCAAGATTAAACGCAAGGATCTACATCCAAGATTACTGTATCCAGCAAAGCTATCACTTAGAATGGAAGGGAAGATAAAGTGCTTCTCAGATAAGGTCAAGTTAAAGAAGCTCATCATCACCAAGCCCTTATTATATGAAATGTTAAAGGGAGTTACCTAAGAAAAAGAAGATCAAAAATAGGAACAGTAAAAATGACAGCAAACTCACAGTTATTAACGGCCACACATAAAACAAAAACGAGAGCAAACTAGGCAAACAACTAGAACATGAGGGTTGTCATTAAGGGAGTGGGAGAGGGAGAGAGGGGGAAAGGTACAGAGAATAAGTAGCATAGATGATAGGTGGAAAATAGACAGGGGGAGGGTAAAAATAGTGTAGGAAATGTAGAAACCAAAGAACTTATAAGTATGACCTATGGACATGAACTATAGGCGGGGAATGTGGGAGGGAGGGGGGTGGGCAGGATGGAGTGGATTGGGGGTAAATGGGACAACTGTAATAGCATAATCAATAAATATATTTAAAAAAAAAAAAGAAAAAAAATAGATGCGGAAAAAGCATTTGATAAGATACAGCACCCATTTCTGATAAAAACACTCAGCAAAGTGGGAATAGAGGGAGCATTCCTCAACATAATAAAGGCCATATATGAGAGACCTACAACCAACATCATACTCAATGGACAAAAACTTAGAGCTTTCCTACTAAGATCAGGAGCAAGACAAGGATACCCTCTCTCACCACTCCTATTCAACATAGTATTGGAAGTCCTAGCCACAGCAATCAGACAAGAAAAAGAAATAAAAGATATCCAAATTGGAAAGGAAGAAATGAAACTGTCACTGTTTGCAGATGACATGATAGTGTACATGGAAAATCCTATAGACTCCACCCAAAAACTACTCGACCTAATAAATGAATTTGGCAAAACAGCTGGATACAAAGTCAATACTAAGAAATCAAAGGCATTCCTGTACACCAACAACGAAACTGCAGAAACAGAAATCTGGAAAAAAGAATCCCATTTGATATAGCAACAAGAAAAATAAATTACCTAGGAATAAACCTAACCAAGGAGGTAAAAGACCTGTACTAAGAAAACTACACAACACTGAAGAAAGAAATTAAGGAAGACACAAACAAATGGAAGCATGTACCATGCTCATGGATTGGAAGAATTAACATTATCAAAATGGCCATACTACCCAAAGCAATTTATAGATTCAATGAAATCCCTATTAGAGTACCCATGACATATTTCACAGATATAGAACAAACATTTCAGAAATTTATATGGAACCATAAACCACCCGGAATAGCTGCAGCAATTTTGAGAAAGAAGAACAAAGCAGGAGGGATCACAATACCCAATATCAAACTGTATTACAAGGCCACTGTAATCAAAACAGCCTGGTACTGGCATAAGAACAGGCACATAGACCAGTGGAACAGAACAGAGAGCCCAGAAATAAACCCATGTCTCTACAGTCAATTAATATTTGACAAAGGAGGCAGGAACATAAAATGGAGCAAAAACAGCCTCTTCAACAGATGGTGTTGGCAGATCTGGACAGCTACGTGCAAAAAAATGAAACTCGATCGCCAACTCATGCCATATACAAAAATAAACTCAAGATGGATAAAAGACTTAAATATAAGTCATAACACCATAAAAGTCCTAGAGGAAAACTTTGGCAGGAAAATCTCAGACATTCCATGCAGCAGCATCCTCACAGACACATCCCCTAAAGCAAGGGACATAAAGGAAAGAATAAACAAATGGGACCTCATCAAAATAAAAAGCTTCTGCATGGTTAAAGAAAACAGCACTAAAATACAAAGAGAACCAACAGTATGGGAAAACATATTTGCCAATGATACCTCAGACAAGGGTCTGATCTCCAAAATATATAAAGAACTGACATGACTGCACTCCAGGAAGACAACCCAATTTAAAAAATGGGCAAAGGACTTGAACAGACACTTATGCAAGGAAGACATACAGAGGGCCCAGAGACATATGAAAAGATGCTCAGCATCACTAGCCATCAGAGAGATGCAAATTAAAACCACAATGAGGTACCATCTCACACCAGTCAGAGTGGCCAACATAAACAAATCCACAAACAAATGTTGGAGAGGATGTGGAGAAAAGGGAACCATAGTGCACTGTTGGTGGGAATGCAGACTGGTGAGGCCACTGTGGAAAACAGTATGGAATTTCCTCAGGAAACTAAAAATGGAACTGCCCTTTGACCCAGTAATTCCGCTGCTGGGATTATACCCTAAGAACACTGAAACGCCAATCCAAAAGAACCTGTGCACCCCAATGTTCATAGCAGCATAATTTACAATAGCCAAGTACTGGAAGCAACCGAAGTGCCCATCAGCAAACGAGTGGATCCAAAAACTATGGTATATTTACAGAATGGAATTCTACGCAGCAGAGAGAATGAAGGAGCTTATACCCTTTGTGACAGCATGGATGGAACTGGAGAGCATTATGCTAAGTGAAATAAGCCAGACGGTGAGGGACAAATATCATATGATCTCACCTTTAACTAGAACATAATCAATAGAAGAAAAAAGCAAAGAAAATATAATGAGAGACATTGAAGTTAAGAACAATCTAACAATGGGCAGGGGGAGTGGGGACGGGGCAGTGAGGAGAGGGGATTACAGGAACTACTATAAAGGACACATGGACCAAATCAAGGGGAGGGTGGAGGTGGGGGAGGGAGGTGGGTTCAGCTGGGGTGTGGTGGAGGGATGGGGAGAAAAGGCATACAACTGTAATTGAGTAACAATAAAAATTTGAAACAAATAAAATGAGAAAGTAAAGATTACTCTATACAGCAAGGCTGTCATTTATACTTGAAAGCAAAAAAACAACAAAAAACAAAAACAAAAAGAGCATCTCAGACAAAACAAAACAAATAAAAAAACAAGGTCATTACCACCAAACCACCATTGCAAGAAATGTTAAAGGAGATGCTTGAAGAAGAAGAAGAAGAAGAAGAAGAAGAAGAAGAAGAAGAAGAAGAAGAAGAAGAAGAAGAAGAAACAGAGAGAAGTATAGGCATAAAGAATAAAAATGGCAATAAATAAATGCCTATCAATAATAACCTTAAATGTAAATGTATGAAGTGGTCCATTCGAAAGACATAGGTCAGCAGAATGGATAAGAAAACATGACACATGCCCCAACTAGTGTAGCTTGGTTGGGCATCATCCCACAAACCAAAAGGTTGCCAGTTTGATTCTAGTCAGGGCGTATTGACTGGGTTGCAGTTTGGTGACTGGTCAGGGTGCCTAGAAAAGGCAACCAGTCAATGTTCCCCTCATATCAATGTTTCTCTCTCTCAATCCCTTTCCCTTTCTCTAAAATAAGAAATAAGAATTTGAAAAAATGACCCATAGGTATGCTATCTACAAGAGACCCACCTCAGAACAAAAGATTAACACAGGCTGAAAGTGGAGGAATGGAAAAAATATTCCTTGCAAATGATAAAAAAAAGTAGCAGTACTTATATCTGAGAAAATAGACATCAAAACAAAGGCCATGGCAAGAGACAAGTAAGGTCACTACATAATTCTAAATGGATTGACCGAACAAGAGGATATAACCCTGGTAAACATATAGGCACCCAATGTTGGAGCACCAGATTGGAAGAACTAACATCATCACAATGTCCATACTACCCAAAACAATTTATAGATTCAATGCAGTACTTATTAAAGTACCAACGACATATTTCACAGATATAGAACAAACATTATGAAAATTTATATAGAACCATAAACAACCCTGAATAGCTGCTGCAATTTTGAGAAAGAAGAACAAAGTAGGAGAGATCACAATACCTGATATCAAACTGTATTATAAGGCCATGGTAATCAAAACAGCCTGGTACTGGCATAAGAACAGACACATAGATCAATGGAACAGAATAGAGAGCTCAGAAATAAACCTAAGCCTCTATGGTCAGTTAATATTTGACAAAGGGGACAGAAGCATAAAATGGAGTAAAAATAGCCTCTTCAACAAATGCTGTTGGGACATCTGGACAGCTATATGCAAAAAATGAATCTTGACCACAAACTTACACCATACATAAAAATAAACTCAAGGTGGATAAAAGACTTAAATATAAGTCGTGACACCATAAAAGTACTACAGGAGAACATAGGCAGGAAAATCACAGATATTCCTCACAGCAATATTTTCACCGATATGTCTCCTAAAGCAAGGGACCTAAAGGAAAGAATAAACAAGTGGGATCTCATCAAAATAAAAAGCTTCTGCATGGCTAAAGAAAACAGCATTAAAATGAAAAGAGAATCAATTGTATGGGAAAACATATTTGCCAATGATACCTCAGATAAGAGTTTGATCTCCAAAATATATACAGAAATCACACAACTCCACTCTAGGGAGACAAAAAAAAAATTAAAAAAACAATTGAAAAATGGGCAAAGGACTTGAACAGACACTTCTCCAAGGAGAACATGCAAAGGGTCCAGAGACATATGAAAAACGCTCAGCATCACTAGCCATCAGAGAGATGCAAATTAAAACCACAATGAGATACCATTTCATACCAGTGAAAATGGCCATCACAAACAAAGCAACAAACAACAAGTGTTGGAAAGGATGTGGAAAAAAAGGGACCTTAGTGCACTGTTGGTGGGAATGCAGACTCGTGAAGCCACTGTGGAAAACAGTATGGAATGTCCTCAGAAAACAAAAAATGGAACTGCCTTTTGACCCAGCAATTCCACAGCTGGGATTATATCCTAAGAACCCTGAAACGCCAATCCATAAAGACCTATGCACCCCAATGTTCATAGCAGCACAATTTACAATAGTCAAGTGCTGGAAGCAACCTAAGTGTCCATCAGTAAATGAATGGATCAAAAAAATATGGTACATTTACATGATGGAATACTGCACAGCAGAAAGAAAGAAGGGGCTCCTTCCCTTTGTGACAGTGTGGATGGAACTGGACAGCATTATGCTAAGTGAACTAAGCCAGGTGGTGTAATATAAATATCATATGATCTCACCTTTAAGTGGAACCTAATCAACAAAACAAACAAGCAAACAAATTATAGCCAGTGACATTGAAATTAAGAACAAACAAACAGTAACCAGAGGGGAAGTGGGAGGGGATAATGGGGGGGAAAGAGTGAAGGGTTTTGAGGAACAACTATAAAAGACATATGGACAAAACCAAAAAGGGGGTGGAATCAGGGCAGGGAGATGGGGATGGCTGGGGTCAGGCGGGGAGTAGTAGGGGGAAAATGCAGACAACTGTACTTGAACAACAATAAAATTAAAAAATGAAAAAAATAATAAAGTGTTGGTAGACTTTAAAGGAGAGATTAGCAGCAATACAGCTACAGTAGGGGACTTTAACACCCGACTAACATTAATGTATTGATCCTCCAGACCAAAAATAGCAACAAGGAAACAGCAATTTTAAACAATAAACAACATACTAGATCAGAAGGATTTAATTGATGTTTACAGAACATTTTATCCCAAAGCAGCAGAATATACATTCTTCTCAAGTGCACATGGAGCATTTTCAAAGATAGACCTCATATTAGGACACAAAAGATGTCTTAACAAATTCAAGAAGACTGAAATCATATCAAGCATCTTCTTGGATCACAATGGCATGAAACTATAAATCAACTACAATAAAAAATTCAAAAACATACAAACATATGGAGGCTAAATAGCATGTTATTAAACAATGAACAGATTACCAGTGAGATCAAGGAAGAAATTTAAAAAACCATCTGGAAACAGATGAAAATGAACACACAACAACCCAAAATCTATGGGACACCGTGAAAGCAGTCCAGAGAGGGAAGCTTATAGCATTACAGGCCTACCTCAAGAAGCAAGAAAAATAGCAAATAAGCAATCTAATGCTACACCTAAAGGTATTTAGAAAAACAACAAGGAAAGTGCAGGTTAAGTAGAAGGAAGAACATAATAAATATCACAATAGAAATAAATTATATAGAGACTAAAAAACATACAAAAGATCAAGGAAACCAAGAGATGGTTCTTTGAAAAGATAAACAATTGATGAACCTTTAGCCAGACTCATCAAGAAATAAAGAGGACCCAAATAAATACAATCAGAAATGAAAGAGGCAAAGTAACAAGGAACATCACAGAAATACAAAGGATTGTAAGAAAACACTATGAACAACAAATTAGACCACCTGGGTGAAATGGACAAATTCCTAGAAACATAATCTTCCAAAACTCAATCAGGAAGAATCAGAAAACCTGAATAGACTGAACAACTAATGAAATTGGAACAGTAATCAAAAAATCTCCCAGCAAACAAAAGTCCTGAACCAGATGGCTTCAAAGGTGAATTTCACCAAACATTCAAGGAAGAACTAACACTTCTCCTCCTCACACTATTCCAAAAAAATCAAGAGGAGGGAGTCTCCCAAGCCATTTTATGAGGACACCATTATCCTAATTCCAAAACAAGATAAAGACACCACAAAGAAAGAGAATTATAGGCCAATATTCCTGATAAACATAGATGCTGAATCCTCGACAAAATATTAGCAAATCAGATCCAGCAATGCATTAAAAAGATCACACATGGTGGAGGACCAAGATGGCAGCGTAGGTAGATACACTGCGCCTCCTCACACAACCAGAACTGACAGAATATCGAACAGCAAGAAAGTCCGACACCAAGGGATAAAAAATAAACATTCATCCAGACGAGTAGGAGGGGCGGAGAGGACTTGCGTTGCCGTGGCGGGACCGAGACTGGCGGAGTGTGGGACGAACAGGGCAGGCAGTCCGACCACTAGCAGACCCTGCGGTCCTACATTTGCACACAGATAACTGAGAGGGCGGGACTCAGAGTGGTGGAGAACCGGGCAGGCAGAGTGGCGGTAGCACTGGTGGCCCCACATTCGCGCATAGATAAACCCCGACCAACGGCGGGGAGCTAAGCCCACAGCATAACCCAGGGCTCCAGCGCAGGGAAATAAAGCCTCAAACCTCTGATTGAAAACACCCCTGGGGGTTGGGGCGGCAGAAGGAGAAACTCCCAGCCTCACAGAAGAGGTCGTTGGAGAGATCCACGGGGGCTGGGGGCATGCACAAGCCCACTCACTTGGAAACCAGCACCAGAGGGGCCCAATTTGATTGTGGGTAGCAGCGGGAGTGACTGAAATCCGGCAGAGAGTGGATCGGGCGCTATTGTTCCCTCTCAGCCCCTCCCCAACGTGCAGCGTCACAGCACAGCGACCAGCGTTACCCCGCCCCCAGTGAACACCTAAGGCTCCGCCCCTTTAACAGAAGCACCAAGACAAAAAAAAAAAAAAATGGCCCAATGACAGAACACTTCAAAGCTCCAGAAATAATTCAACTAAGCAGAGAACAGATAGCCAACCTATCAGATGTACAGTTCAAAACACTGGTAATCAAGAAGCTCACAGAATTGGTTGAATTTGGTTGCAAATTAGATGAAAAAATGAAGGCTATGCTAAGAGAGACAAAGGAAAATGTACAGGGAACCAATAGTGATGCGAAGGAAACTGGGACTCAAATCAACAGTGTGCACCAGAAGGAAGAAAGAAACATCCAACCAGAAAAGAATGAAGAAACAAGAATTCGGAAAAATGAGGAGAGGCTTAGGAACCTCCAGGACATCTTGAAACGTCCCAACATCCGAATTATAGGGGTGCCAGAAGGAGAAGAGGAAGAACAAAAAATTGAAAACTTACTTGAACAAATAATGAAGGGGAACTTCCCTAATCTGGCAAAGGAAATAGACTTCCAGGAAGTCCAGGAAGCTCAGAGAGTCCCAAAGAAGCTGGACCCAAGGAGGAACACACCAAGGCACATCATAATTACATTAGCCAAGATTAAAGAGAAGAGAATCTCAGAAGCAGCAAGAGAAAAGAACACAGTTACCTACAAAGGAGTTCCCAGAAGATTGTCAGCTGATTTCTCCAAAGAGACCTTACAGGCAAGAAGGGACTGGCAAGAAGTATTCCAAGTCATGAAAGGCAAGGACCTACATCCAAGATTGCTCTATCCAGCAAAGCTATCGTTTAGAATGGAAGGGCAGATAAAGTGCTTCTCAGATAAGGTCAAGTTAAAGGAGTTCATCATCACCAAGCCCTTATTATATGAAATGTTACAGGGACTTATCTAAGAAAAAGAAGATTAAAAATATGAACAGTAAAAATGACAGCAAACTGACAGTTATTAACAACCACACCTAAAACAAAAACAAAAGCAAACTAAGCCAACAACTAGAACAGGAACAGAACCACAGAAATGGAGATCACATGGAGGGTTATCAACAGGGGAGTGGGAGGGGGAGAGAGGGGGCAAGGTACAGAGAATAAGTAGCATAAATGATAGATGGAAAATAGGGGGAGGGTAAGAATAGTATAGGAAATGTAGAAGCCAAAGAACCTATAAGTATGACCCATGGACATGAACTATAGGGGGGAATGTGGGAGGGAGGGGGTGGGCAGGATGGAGTGGAGTGGGGGGGAGGGGACAACTGTAATAGCATAATCAATAAATATATTTTTTTAAAAATCACACACCATGATCAATAGTGATTTATCACAGGGATGCAAAGTTGGTGCTATATTTGCAAATCAATAAAGGTAATACATCACATAATCAAACTGAAGGAAAAATATCACATGATCATATCAATAGATGCAGGAAAGGCATTTACTAAAAACCAGCACCCATTTATGATTAAAAAAGTCTCAGCAGAGTGGGACTACAGGGATCATGCTTCAACACAAATAAAGGCCATATATGAAAAACTTACAGCCACTACCATACTCAGTGAGCAAAAACTGAAAGCATTTCCCATAAGATCAGGAACAAGACAGGGATGTCTGCTTTCACTCTTATTCAACATAGTCCTGGAAGTCTAGCCACAGCAATCAAAGAGATGAAATAAAATGCATCCAAATTGGAAAGGAGGAAGTAAAACTGTCATTCACAAATGACATGATTTTGTACATAGGAAACCCTAAAGATTCCACCTAAAAACTAGTAGATTTAATAAATGAATTCAACAAAATAGCAGAATACAAAATTAATATCCAGAAACTGGTGGCACTTTTATATGAAGTCTAGAAAGAGGAACTAAAACAACAATCCCATTTACCATTGCAACAAGGAAAAAACCCCAACAATGTACCTAGGAATAATGTTAACTAAGGTGGTAAAAGACCTGTACTTGGAAAACTATAGGTCATTAAAGAAAGAAATAGAGACACAATTGGAAGTATACACATGTCCATGGATTGGAAGGATTAACATCATTAAAATATTAATTCTACCCACTAACATTTTACCAGTTCTACCAATTAACATTTAACATACTACCCAAAGCAGTCTACAGGTTCAACACAATTCCTATTAAAATACCAGTGGCATATTTCATAGACCTAGAACAAATACTCCAAAAATTCATATGAAACCCCAAAAGATCCCAAATAGCCTCAACACTCTTGAAAAGAAGAACAACGTTGGAGGGATCACAATACCAAATACCAAACTGTATCACAAAGCCATTGTAATCAAAACAGCCTGGTACTGGTACAAAAACAGGCAAATAGATCAAGGAAGAGAACAGAGAGCCCAGAAATCAACCCATATCGTAATGGTCAACTAATATTTGACAAAGGAGGCAAGAGGACACAAGGGAGTAAAAACAGTCTCTTCAATAAATACTGTTGGGAAAATTGGACTGGTACATGCAAAAAAAATTAAAATAGACCAACTTATAGCATACACACAAATAAACTCAAAATGGGTTAAAGTTTAACTTACATTTAGTAAATGTAAATGTAAACTTACATTTAATGGGTTAAAGACTTAAATGTAAGTCATGAAACTGTAAAAATCCTAGAAGAAAATATAAGCAGTAAAATCTCAGACATCTCACATAGCAATATTTTTGCTGATGCATGTCCTCAGGCAAAGAAAACAAACAAAAAAATAAACAAATAGAACTACGTAAAATAAAAAGCTTCTGCACAGCAAAAGAAACCATGAAAAGTGAAAAGAGAACCCACTGTATGGGAGAACATACTCACCAATGTACATCTGATAGGAGTTAATTTCCAAAATATATAAAGAACTTATACAACTCAACACCAGGAAGGAAAAAAAACCCATTTGAAAAATGGGCAAAGGACCTGAAAAGACTTCTCCAAAGAGGATATATAAATGGCCAATAAACATATGAAAAAATGCTCATCATATCATCAGAGAGATGCAAATTTATACCACAATGAGATACCACCTCACACCTGCCAGATTGGCTACCATAAGTAAATCAGCAAACAACAAGTTCTGGCAAGGATTTGGAGAAAAGGGAACCCTGATGCACCATGGGTGGGAATGCAGACTGGTGCAGCAACTGTGGAAAACAGCATGGAATTTCCTCAAAAAACTAAAAATGGGACTGCCATTTGGCCTGGTGATCCCACTTCTGGGAATATATTCTAAGGATCCCAAAACACCAATCAGAAAGAATATATGCACCCTATGTTCATAGCAGCATTATTTACAATAGTCAAGATCTGTAAACGCCTGAGTGCCAATCAATAGATGAGTGGATATAAAAGATACTGTACCTTTACACAATGGGATACTTCATGGCTGTAAAAAAGACAGAACTCTTATCCTTTGTGACAGCATGGATGGACCTGGAAAATATTATGCTAAGTGAAATAAGCCCGTCAAAGAAAGACTAGTATCATATGGTCTCACTCATATGTGGAATCTTATGAACAAAATAAACTGACAAACAAAATAAGACCAGAGGCATGGATACATAGAACAGCCTGACAGATCTCAAAGAAGGAGTAGCAGGGACTGGAAAAATTAGCCAAAGAACATATATGCATGTATGCCAGGCTCATGGACACAGACAACGATGTGGTGAAGGCTGGGTAGAAGGGAGCCAAGAGGAGGAAAATTGTAGGACATCTGTAATATTGCCAATAATAAAAATTAAATAAGGATAAAAAATAAAATGAGAAACTAATCTTATGTTACTTTTAAGTAGTTCCCAGTATTGTGCAGAAGGAATGACTATGACTATCATGGTTTCTACTGTGGCCAGCAAGACAAGAAGAGATGTAATCATTAGAACTCTCTTAAACTGGTGGTTGAATAGCGTATTGGTCAAACATCTTTGGAAAACTTTTTAGTGACATGTTTTAAATTTGAACATGCGCAGTAGTTATGACCAAGCTATTTTATATATACTTGTAGGTCCATACTTAACTAAAATATCTGTGCATGTGAACCAGAAGAAACTAAAAAGAAGGGTAGTAATTGCATTATTGCTAATAGCCCCAAACTGGAAATAAACCAAATGCCCATCAATAGCAGAATTGATCAATGTGGTATATTCATACAAAGAATACCGCAGAGCCACAAGAATGAATGAATTTCTCCATGATGGAGCAGTTACAAAATAGATGAATGTCACAGATATAATGCTAAGGGGGAAAAGCCAGACACAAAATAATTCCTACTATATGGTTCTAAATACCCATGTTTACATGTAACAGGTGATACTAATCTGCATTGTTAAAAACTAGATTGTTAACTTTGGTAAAATGTAATGGGTAGTGATGGGGGATTAACAGCAGCTGAGCTCCTGGGTTGCTAGTTCTGTTTTATTTGATTTTCTTGAAATGTGTTGTAGTTAAAAGGGTGTATTCAGCCCTGGCTGGTGTGGTTCAGTGGACTGAGCGCCAGCCTGCAAACCAAAAGGTTCCCCGGGTTGATCCCCAATCAAAGTACATGCCTGGGTTGCCAGCCAAGTCCCCAGCTTGGGGTGTGTGAGAGGTAATCAATCATGCTGATACTTCTCTTCCTTTCTTTCTCCTTCCTTTCCCCTCTCTCTAAAGAAAAGTAAATAAATAAAATCTTTTTTTTTAAAGGGTGTATTCACTTTGTGATAAATCATTGAGTAGTAGAGTTGTGATTTCTGTGTTTTTTGGTGTGTATGTTAAACTTCAATAAATAAATTTGAATATGTTTTTGCTATTAAGACAAAAGTGTAAATTAAATAAGACTTTGCAGTCTTAGTATTATTTCCATCTGATGAAAAATAGTCACCAGAAAAATGTAAACTTAAACACTTCAACTATATCACTTATATTTACAAATATATGTAATTTTTATAGATCCGCAACTATCTGATTTAATGTCATTTAAGTGTAGAAAAGCACAATTATATTTACGGTTAGCTGAATCTGTAATCTATTAGATGAAAGCTGAACTAGTTATCCATGTCTATCAAACTTCTTTCATGAAAAGTCTGATCCATGACAGTCGATAGAGACTTCAGAAAAGTCATTTCTTCATCTATGTAAAACATCACATTTCTTAGGAGCATAGCCCATCAAACTCTCACTTCAAGTGTTTTGTGCATTACTTTCTATGATTTTGTTATCAAAAAAGAATTTTATGCCCCAGTATTGCAAAGAGGAATAAGTATGACTATCATGGTCACCCCTGTGACCATCAAAACAAGACACATGATTCCCAAGATCCCGGCAATAAGCCTTCTTGGATGTAATGGGAAGGAAATCTGCCATCAACCAAAAAGTCATGGATCCTCTGTTGGGGAGGCGGGGCTACTGTCTGAAAAAGAGACCTGCTCTAGGAATTGTGGGGGCTGTGTAACAGTCTCTGCAAAGCTGTCTCTGTGTCTGATGCTTAAAGTCTGCAGGCAGTAAACAAAGGGAGATCACAAACAAGCTAGGATCCCATGAGCACAAGCTAGGACCTCATAAAGGTGAACTGAAACCTGTGTCCATTCTTGATGCCTCTGACCTTGATGACTGAAGTGTCCTGCAGAAGTCAGGAACCTTTGTCATGGAGCTGAACATACACTTGTAATCCAGGAATCAGAGAAACTGAAGGAAAAATTCAGGGAAGGCAAAGCAACTGTAGGTCGAGATTCTACTCCATGCCAGTGAGTTGTCAGCAGATGAGCAGCAATCGCATGTGTATGTGTGCTCGTGCTACAAAATATAATTATTTGATTTTATTATCAGTTCTAGGGTTTTTTTATCCTCACCCGAGGACATGTTTATTGATTTTAGAGAGAGAGAGGAAAGGAGAGAGAAAAACATCAATGTGAGAGAGAAGCATGGATCATTTGCCTCCCGTACGTGCCCCATACGTACCCCAACCAGGGATTGAAACCAGACCAAGGATCAAACTGCAACCTTTTGCTGTACAGGATGATGCTTCGACCAACTGAGCCACCTGGCCAGGGTTATCAGTTCTAGATCTTAAAGTTAAGCAGGTTCCTTTGGAAATTATGTACTGTGTATAAGCTAACTACAGAGCAACAAAATTTTGATAATGACAAGTCTATCACAAGTATAATTCAATGCAATTAAATACATAGTGTTAAATTTTCATAATCTTAAAGATAAGGGATTAATATAATTTAGCTGATAAGTAAAACTAGAAGCTTAGGTTAACTAAGACCTCACTGAAGAGTGGGAACTGGTTGCCAGGAGAACCCACCATGTGATTAGAGCATTGGAACTTTCAGTCCAAGAGGGTCTCAAGGTTAAATCAATAACCAATGACCAGTGATTTAATCAACCATGCCTCTGTAATGAAGACTATAAAAACCCAAAAGGATAAGGTTCACAGAGTTTCCAGGTTGGTGAATATGTGGAAATTTGGGGAAGGTAGTACACCTGCAGTGGGCATGGAAGCTCCATACACTTTCCCCATACCTTGCCCTATGCATTCCTTCCATCTGGCTATTTCTGAGTCATATCCTTTTATAATAAAATAGTGATTTCATATGTAAAATGCTTCTTTGAGTCTGTGAGTCTCTCTAGCAAATTAATTGAACCCAAAGGGTGGGGAGGGGAGCATTAAAAAACCTCTGATCTACAGCAGGTGGGTCATAAGTACAGATTACAGGCTGAACTTGCAATTGTGGTCTGAAGTGGGAGGTGGCAGTCTTGTAGGAATGATCCCTTAACCTCTAGGGTTTGAACTGTCTCTGGGTAGACAGTGTCAGAATCGAATTAAATTATAGGACACCCAGCTGGTGTCAAGAATTACGTGGATGTGTGGGAGGTAAAACCACACACATCAGAATTGGTGGTCAAAAACATACCAAGTCTTACCAAAAATAGAATGCATGTCAATAAAATTCAGGGAGAAATGTCTGGTTTTCTTTAAACTAACATTATCAAGCCAGTCTGATCTGTTCACAGATCCATCTTGATTACACACACTTGAATTCTCATATAAAAATACCTCTAAACTAGTGTTTATATGAGAAGTTTTAGTTTTGTTTTCCTTAAAAGGAAATGCAGCCTTTTGCTGCATTCAGAGTATTAGAAGTTTAGTTCCTTTCTTCTCTAGGAATCTGAGAGTTTCCTTATATTAGATTTATAGAAACCATTATTCTCTAGAAATTAATCAGAACCTTTTTACCTTAAGAGTCTTTATAACCTAATTTATTAAACCCTTCCAACTGTAGGAAAATATTTAAAAAGCACACAAATACTATGTCTCATTTACACAGATACACAGACAACTTGCAGCTTCATTTCACCAACCTTAACCACAGGTCAAAGTAAACAGTACAAAAGCTCACCTGTGCAGGTTTATAGGACTGTTCTCCTTTTTGGTGGATCTGAGACATTTTCTGGAGTTGTATGAAGTAACACAAAAAAAAAACAACACAGAGTTTTTACCTTCTGCCACACACATCAGAGAATATGTTGATTCCCTATCATTTACCCAGCAGAGATGTGATCTGAGGAACTTTCTAAAACAGGAAAAAACAAAAAAAACCTAGAGGGCAAGAATGGGAAAATTTATAAATAATGCTATCATTAGTCCATTATAAAAAAAAATCCTAGGAACATGAACACTTGTTAAAAAGGTACTAGCAAGACAAGGGGTATCATCTGATGTAAAGGTGAATTTTATACAAGAAAAGAAGATTCAGATGAAGGTTTATCTTCATGTTACTACAGAGCCTGCAAGAAAGTCCACATATGAATAAACATGGAATGAAGATCAAAAATAATTTTGACTTAATGACCCATCAGAGAAGTTACTTAAGAATGATAGTTTTAATTAATGTTAAACTTAAACCAGCACTAACACTTTATTTCATATAAGAACATTTATATTAGAAACTGTAATGGTTAATTTTATGTGTCAATTTACTGGGCCATGGGGTGTCCAGGCTTCTGATCAAACATTATTCTGGGTGTGTCTGGGAGGGTGTTTCCTGAACCCATGGAAAGAGTAAAGCAGATTGCCCTGCCTAATGTGAGTAGGCCTCATTCAATCCCCTGAAGGTCTGCATAAGAACAACAAGGATGAGTTAGAGATAACTCCTCCTCCCTGACTGAGCTGGGATGCTGGTCTTCTCCAGCCTTGAAATGCGGACTGAAACATCAGGTCTTCCTGGGTCTCAAGACTGCCGCTTTCAGGCTGATATTCAAACCATTGGCTCCCCTGGTACTTAGGCCTTCGACTTGGACTGGGACTCCAGCTTGCCAATTAGATTTTGGGCTTTCTCAGCTTCCATGATTGTATGAGCCAACTCCTTATAAAATCTCTCTCTCTCCCCTACCCTTCACCCTATGCCTGTGTGTGCATATGTTCCTTTTGGAACTTTTTCACACCCTATAGTTTGTGTTTCTCTAGGGAACCTAATTAAAACAAAAACCCTATATTTGACATATAACTCTCTCTACATATAAAGTAAAAAAATTATGAACAAAATCTGTGCAAATATAATAAATGTGAAAAACTTTTCTGTGATTCTAGAATCCTACCGTACAACAGATTTTGTAGAGTTTCCATTTCAGAATATAGCATATTGTTCACAGTCATCCAGCAGGTACATTCATATAAAAACAAGTCCCCCTCACCCCAGATAATATCATTGATTGCAATTAATAAAATGGAGTAAACGTGTGGTAGAGAAAGACACTAAGCTCAATTTGGGACAGCTTCAATTTGAGGTGTTCAGAGGGGCCTTGGGCACCTGCCTCTCTGTACCACCTCATCTGAAAAAAAATGGAATGAAAATATATACATACTTCACAGGTTGTGAGATTTAAATGATTGAATGTGTACAAATTGCTTAGAACTGTGCCTGGTCCATAATAAATACTATACATGTCAATCATTATTATGTACCTAGAGCTCACAAGTTTAGTTTGAACATTAATAGATAGCCTTTGGGAGTCATCTACCTGTTAATCACTGTTGAGGGCATGGGAGTGGGTCATCATACTCATCTGCAACATAGGAGAATGCTTGTTTCCCCACATTCCTGGCACATTTGCTATCAGCAGACTTTTTTATTTTATCATTCTGTAATTAATTGATTATTAATGAAATTGATCGTTTATTTTCATTTCACCGATGATTGTGAATATTATCTTTTTATATTTATTGGGCATCGTGTTTCCTGTTGTGAAATTGTATATTTTCCCATTTTCTTATTAAATTTTATACAAGATACAAATAATGCATCGATCAATTTTCAATTAAATAAAAACCAAAACCCCATGCATTATAGATAAAGCTAAAAACTCCTTTGCTCACAACCCTTAATATCACTTCCTCTTCTTTCCTCATTGGTAACCACTGTTGTCACTGGAGTATATATTTTTAGAATTTTCAAAAGTAGTTTTACAGGCTGAACCCCACTGATCCATTATAGCACTGAGGAAAGACAATCAGAAATGAACCTCATGATATTCGGTAGGAAGCGCACAGTAGCACCTAGGAAGTATTCTTGCCTAACAAGATTGAACTGAATCTAACCAAGCCTCTAGAACAATTACAAGTTTACAGGAAATATTGAAAGCAAAAGAACAGATAAAACAGTAAGAAAAAGTAATATCAACCAAATCGGAATTTGGCACATTCTACTGTACAAATGGCTCTCTCTCCAACAAGTCAATGTCAAGGAGGGAAGCAAGGAGGAGGGGATGATTACAGAAGAAATGAGGCTTGAAAGGCATAAAAAACTAAACTCAATGTGTGAACCTTGTCTGGATTGTCTGAATAACCAACTATAAAAAAGAGAGCTTTGAGACAATCAGGAAAAGATATTAAGATAGTTAAGACAATGGTGTTGATGATATTAGTAATATTAATGATATTAAATGATATTAATGATATTATTGATTTTGGCCCTGGCTGGTGTGGCTCAGTTGGTTGGAGAGTCGTCCCATGAATCAAAAGGTCGCAGGGGGTCAGAGCACATGCCTAGATTACAGGTTTGGTCTCCAACTAGGGCATGTACGGGAGACAACCAATCGATATTTCTCTCACATCGATGTTTCTCTCTCTATCTCTGGAACTAAAAAAAACAAGCCAATAAAAAGACTTATTGATGCTGCTAAGTGTGATAATGGCATGGTCATTATATTTAAGAGTTTTAAATCTTTAAAAATTCATTCTCAGTTATGTACAAGTGAAATGGTAGAATGTCTTACAAAAATAATGGGAAAACAGAATGTTATTGTTGAAGCTGGGTTATGGGTAGGTACATGGAAGTTCATTACATTATTTACTCAACTCTTGTACAAAATTAAACTTTTCTATAATAAAAAGTTTTAAAAATATTTAACAATTAACTCCATAAAACAGGTAATATTGTACAGTACATAAGGATATTTTCACAAAATGGTATTATAATTTATAATTTATTTTTATTTTCAATGTATTTTGAGATCTATTCATGTTGTGGCATATAATTTTAGTTTATTTCTTTCAGGTACAGTATGGTATTTCATTGTTGACTATACCACACTTATTTACTCACTCACCTATTGACAGGCATCAAAGGTGTTTCCTCTTTTCCCCGGTACAAACAAAGCTACGATGAACACTAGATAATGTTTCTTGTAGAGATAATATTCTTGTAGATGTAGAATTGAAAATTCATAGTGTATATACCTATGTTTGATTTTAATAAATATTACCAAATTTCCCCTAAAATGACTAACCAATTTACACAATGAGTAGCTGCCTACTCCTTTGCTAAACCTAGTGTTACCAAACTTTCTAATTTTGCCAGTGAATGAATTGTTTTCTTTGCATATATTTGATTATTAATGATATTGAGCATCTTCTTAGATAACTATTGCTTATTTTTAGTTCCTGTTATGAATTTCAATAGCTAAACATAGCTCCTTTCTTATCTCCCCCAGAACTTTAATGATAGCTGCAGATATTCTCTATCAGCCAAACACACAAAAAAATTTGGAATGGGAATATCATACATTGTAGAATTTAAGACAATATACTAAATTAAAAGGCACCTACTAATAGAAAATATAATCAATAATGAAGATATTATACTCTTTGATGCACTGAATAACTTCAAAATATATACAGCAAAAGTTGTCTGACATACAAAGAAAATAGAAAGGCATAGTTACTATGGGAGACTAATTGTCTTCTATCCATAAGTTAGATTTTTTATATAAGGTCAAACTTGTAAATATAAATGTATATCTTGAATTTTGTAATACATGGGCAAGAACACACTTTCTTTTACAGAATTCATGAGTGTACACAAAATTTATTACATATTTAGCCCAAAACTTTAGTAAGCTACAAACATTAGAAATTATGTGCGTGAAAAGGTGCATCCTTGCTATTTTAAATAATTATGCATTGCATCATATGGCTGTAACATAATTTATTCATCCATTCCCATTTTGATGGATGATTTACTTGCTTTTGCACACAGTACTACAGCAAGAATTCTTGCACAGATATTTTACAAACTCATGTTAATGTCATATAGATCATAAGAATTTCAGTTGAAGATTTTGATAGATTCTTCAAGAATGTCTTTCAAAAGATAGTACAACTTACATTCTTACCACTAGTGAATGTAAATTGTAAATTACTATTTTATTCTTTTTAAAAAATATATTTATTGATTGTGCTATTACAGTTGTCCCATTCCCCCCCTTCACTCCACTCCATCCTGCCCTCCCCCTCCCTCACACATTCCCCCCCTATAGTTCATGTCCATGGGTCATACTTATAAGTTCTTTGGCTTCTACATTTCCTATACTATTCTTACCCTCCCCCTGTCTATTTTCTGCCTACCATTTATGCTACTTATTCTCTGTACCTTTCCCCCCTCTCTCCCCCTCCCACTTCCCTGCTGATAACCCTCCATGTGAGCTCCATTTCTGTGGTTCTGTTCCTGTTCTAGTTGTTGGCTTAGTTTGCTTTTGTTTTTGTTTTAGGTGTGGTTGTTAATAACTGTCAGTTTGCTGTCATTTTTACTGTTCATATTTTTATCTTCTTTTTCTTAGATAAATCCCTTTAACATTTCATATAATAAGGGCTTGGTGATGATGAACTCCTTTAACTTGACCTTATCTGAGAAGCACTTTATCTGCCCTTCCATTCTAAATGATAGCTTTGCTGGATAGAGCAATCTTGGATGTAGGTCCTTGCCTTTCATGACTTGGAATACTTCTTGCCAGCCCCTTCTTGCCTGTAAGGTCTCTTTGGAGAAATCAGCTGACAATCTTCTGGGAACTCCTTTGTAGGTAACTGTGTTCTTTTCTCTTGCTGCTTCTGAGATTCTCTCCTTCTCTTTAATCTTGGCTAATGTAATTATGATGTGCCTTGGTGTGTTCCTCCTTGGGTCCAGCTTCTTTGGGACTCTCTGAGCTTCCTGGACTTCCTGGAAGTCTATTTCCTTTGCCAGATTAGGGAAGTTCCCCTTCATTATTTGTTCAAGTAAGTTTTCAATTTTTTGTTCTTCCTCTTCTCCTTCTGGCACCCCTATAATTCGGATGTTGGGACGTTTCAAGATGTCCTGGAGGTTCCTAAGCCTCTCCTCAGTTTTCCGAATTCTTGTTTCTTCATTCTTTTCTGGTTGGATGTTTCTTTCTTCCTTCTGGTGCACACTGTTGATTTGAGTCCCAGTTTCCTTCGCATCACTATTGGTTCCCTGTACATTTTCCTTTGTTTCTCTTAGCATAGCCTTCATTTATTCATCTAATTTGCAACCAAATTCAACCAATTCTGTGAGCTTCCTGATTAACAGTGTTTGGAACTGTGCATCTGATAGGTTGGCTATCTCTTTGTTGCTTAGATATATTTTTTCTGGAGCTTTGATCTGTTCATTCATTTGGGCCATTTTTTTTTGTCTTGGCGCACCTGTTATGTAAAGGGGCGGAGCCTTAGGTGTTCACCAGGGTGGGGTAGTGCTGGTCGCTGCACTGTGACACTTTATGTGGGGGAGGGGCCAAGAGAGAGCAATGGCGCCCACTCCACTCTCTGCCAGACTTTAGTCACTCCCTCTGCTACCCACAATCAAATTGGGCCCCTCTAGTGCTGATTCCCGAGTGGGTGGGCTTGTGCACGCTCTAGGCCCCTGTGGGTCTCTCCAACAAACTCTCCTGTGAGGCTGGGAGTTTCTCCTGCTGCCGTCTCAACCCCCACAGGTGTTTTCAATCAGAGGTTTGAGGCTTTATTTCCCCCAGCTGGAGCCCTAGGTTGTGCGGTCTGCCTCACTCCCCCTCCGTTCCTCCCGGTTTATCTATGCGCGAATGTGGGGCTGCAGGGGCTGCCAGCCACCACCTTGTGGGGTCTGCTAGCTGCAGCCTGGCCTGCCCCGTTGCACAATCTGCCGCCTTGATGGGTCCACCATCCACTGCCTTGCCTTGAGACCTCTCTGCCCTGGCCGCCCATCTCCGCCCCTCCTACTGGTCTGGATGATGTTTCTTCTTTATCTCCTTGGTAGTCGGACTTCTGTGGGGTTCGATTTTCTGTCAGTTCTGGTTGTTTTTTGTTTTTAAATTGTTGTTGTCCTTCTTTTGGTTGTGCGAGGAGGCACAGTGTGTCTACCTACGCCTCCCATCTTGGCCAGAAGCCTCAACACTGTCATTATTTTATTCTTTTTTCCTTCCCAGCCAACCTTTAGAAAGATGTCTATCTTTCCTTATTCCCATTCATTACTCTGCCATCTGCAGTTTGTTTTCCAGTCCTACCACACCACCAAAATTACTCAGTAAAGTCAACAGCCATCTCTCTTTTATTAAAGCCCATGGAAGTCTTTCATTCTTACCTTACTCAATCTTCTCAACATCAGACATCATCAATGACACCAAACTTGAAATCTTCGGTCTGTGCTCTTGCCTTCTTACCCTCAAGTTTTACCCCTGGACTGATTCAGTCCCTTGCCAGTGTCCCTCGGTCAGGGTGTTCTTCTGCCTGCCTCACCACTAAACTGTGAGTTCCTTAATGGTGGACCATGTTGTATCCCCAGTGCTTTCCACTGTGTGTGGCACATAGTAGGAGTCAATAAATATATGTGGAATTAAATAGTGGACCATGTCTTTTTGAAATTAATTTTTACTTGCATTGAATAACTTATACACATAATTAAAAACTCAAATAGTGCTAAAAGACTTATAAATCAAAAAACAGAATTCTTCTGCACACCATAATTGAATACTTTTCCACTCCTTCAACTTTTCAAAAAAAAAATTTGTCTGTATTTCTAACTAATATACTTATGCCATTCTTTCTTAATATATCAGTTTTAGACCTCTTATGGTATTTCACTTAACCTTTCTTCTCCAATCTTCTCAATATAGCTATATCACAATTGGGGAATAAATTATTAGTTGGCATTTACTTCTGTATTTATTGTTAACTTCTGATAAGTACTGTGATTATATGTGTTTCCTTTCTTGTGCAACATTTTATTCACCTTAAATTATTTGCTGACTTTTTAAAATTTATTACTCATTTTTCCCAGATTAGAAACTTTTTCCACATTTGTCTTATTTTTTCTTCTTTCATTCCTTGTGGGTTGATTCCCATTTATGTTTTTACTGTCATTGTAATGGATATAAAGGAGGGAGAGGAAGTAAACACCTGAAATCAGTACAACATTTGTAACGAAAATACATCCCGTTTATCCTGAAGACCAGCAATCCAAGAATTCTGGCAATAGACCTGAACTACATTTTGCAAGAAAAAGAAAACTTGGAGGAAATGTTACAGTGATCTTCAAATTAAAGGCTCTCTTGGAGGGTGACATAGCAGCTTTGATATTTACATAATCTCCTTTAAATACAGTGTGACTAAACATTCTTGATAAAATGTATATATGTAAGTGTAAACCAAAATTATTTTAGACTGTAATAAGGAATAAAAAGCATTTCTTTGAGAAAAAGGAGCCTCAAAAAGAGCTGAGACACACAGATTCAAGTTGCAGATTAAACTGTGCTACATAGAGACAAATGGGAGGACACCTTTTATAGAGAATTTTCCCTTCCACAGTTCCCATTTTGGTAAACAAGAGAGGCACAATGCCAAATTGGAGAGTTCAGTCTGAGGTTCTTCCTGGTATACAGAGTATGTGATGAGTGCCTGTCAACAAATGTCTGTTACACTCTTATTATTCAGAAAATTTGGGCCCTCAGTTGACCATGGGGAGTCTATCTCAGCAGATAAATTCCTTCTTGGGATTCATGTCAAATGAATCTCCTTGGGGTTCATGAAAGAAATATATATAAAAGTATATATACTTTTCCAGCGTTCCCCACACTGGTACCCTGGGTTGTGTGGTCTGTCTAGTTCCCCAGTTGTTCCTCCCGGTTTATTCACACACAAACATGGGACCACCCACTCCGCCAGCTGCCACTTCACTCACCACAGTCCTCCAGCCAATGCCTTGTGGAGGGTCCTCTCCACCTCAGCTGCCTGTCTCTGCCCCTCCTACTAGTCTGGATGAATGTTTCTTCTTTAACTTCTTGGTTGTCAGACTTCCATACAATTCGATTTTCTGGCAGTTCTTGTTATTTTTTGTTTTTAAATTTGTTGTTGTCCTTCTTTTGGTTGTCTGAGGAGGCAAAGTGTATCTACCTACATCTTGGCTGGAAGTGTAATCTTAAAAATTATTTTTAAAATCATTTCTTATTTTTCAATTACAGTTGACATACAATATTATATTAGTTTCAGATATACACTGTAGTGATTAGACATTATATAACTTACTAAGTGATCATTTCAATAAATTTTATACTGATGTGAAACCATCCATAGTTATTAGGATATTATTGACTATATTCCCTATGCTATACTTTATATCCCGGTGACTATTCTGTAACAACAAACCTGTATTTCTTAATCCCTTCACTTTTTCATCATCCCCTGAACCCCTCTCCGGTCTGGCAACTGTCAAAATGTTTATTATATCTATGAGTCTCTTTCTGTTCTGCTTGTTTGTTTACTTTGTTTTTTAGTTCTATTGTTGATAGTTATGTATTTATTGCCATTTTATTCATATTTTTATCTTTTTTTCCCTCCTCTTCAAGAAGGTGCCTTAACATTTCATTTAATACTGGTTTGGTGGTGATGAACTCCTTTAGCTTTTTCTTGTCTGGGAAATTCTGTATACATACTCTGATTCTATATGATAGCTTTCCTAGGTAGAGTAATCTTGGTTGTAGGTCTTTGCTTTTAATCATTTTGAATATTTCTTTCCACTCCATCTGGTCTGCAAAGTTTCTGTTGTGAAATCAGCTGACAGTTTTATGAGAGCTCCCTTCTAGGTAAACAACTGCTTTTCTCTTGCTGCTTTCAAGATTCTCTCTTTGTCTTTAATATTGGGCATTTTATGATGATATGTCTTGGTGTGGGCCTCTTTGGATTCATCTTTTTTGGGACTTTTTGCACTTCCTGGAATCATATGTCAATTTCCTTCAAGAGGTTAGGAGAGTTTTCTGTCATTATTTTTTTCAACCAGGTTTTCTTTCTTTTATTTTTTTATGTGGTTTTCTTTTTACATATTGAATTTTTTATATTTTTCCCATTACCAATTTTACCCCTTACACCCTTCTCCTCCCCACAATCACCACACTGTTTTCCAAGTCTATCAGACCTGTTTCCTTTTTGCTAAATCTCTCCACCCCTTAACCCCGCCCCCATAGCTGTCTTCCTGCTCTCTATCTATGAGTGTTTCTATTGTGCATGTTAGTTCAGTTTGTTCATTAGATTCCACATATAACTGAAATCATATGGTACTTGTCTATCTCTGACTGGCTTATTTCACTTAGCATAATGTTCCCTAGGTCCATCCAAGCTATCACAAAGGGCAAAATTTTCTTCTTTTTTTTTCACAGCTGAGTAGTCTTTCATTATGTAAATGTCCCATAGTTGTTTTATCTACTCATCACTGATAGACACTTGGGCTGATTCCATATCTTGCCAATTGTAAATAATGCTACAATGAAGATAGAGGTGCTGATGTTCTTTGAATCAATGTCTTGGATTTCTTTGGATATATTCCCAGAAGTAGGATTGCTGGGTAATAAAGCAGTTACATTTTTAATTTTTTGAGGTAACTCCATCCTGTTTTCCAGAGTAGCTGCAACCAGTCTGCATTCCCAACAACAGTGCACTAGGGTTCCCTTTTTTCCACATCCTTTCCAACACTTGTAGTTTGTTGCTTTGTTTATGATGGCCATTCTCACTGGTGTCAAGTGGTATCTCACTGTGGTTTTAATTTGCATCTTTCTGATGGCTAGTGATGCTGAGCATCCTTTCATATGTCTCTGGGCCTTCTCTATGTCCTCCTTGGAGAATTGTCTGTTCAGGTCCTTTGCCCATTTTGTAATTGGGTTGTGTTTCTGATGTGGGGTCATGTGAGTTCTTTATATATTTGGAGATAAAACCCTTGTTTGAGATATCATGGGCAAATACATTTTCCCATATGGTTGGTTCCCTTTTCACTTTGCTGATATTTTCTTTAGCCATGCAGAAGCTTTTCATTTTGATGAAGACTCATTTGTTTATTATTTTCTTTATGCCCCTTACTCTAGGGAACAAATTAGTGAATATATTGCTGTGAGGAATATCTGAGATTTTCCTGCCTATGTTCTCCGTAGTACTTTTATGGTGTCATGACTTATATTTAAGTCTTTTATCCACCTTGAGTTTATTCTTGTGTATGGTGTAAGTTGGTGATCAAGTTTCATTATTTTGCATGCGGCTGCCCAGATCTCCCAAAACCATTTGTTGAAGAGACTATTTTTACTCTACTTTATGGTTCTACCCACTTTGTCAGATATCAATTGACCATAGAGTCTTGGGTTTGTTTCTGGGCTCTCTATTCTGTTCCATTGATCTATGTGTCTGTTCTGATGCCAGTACCAGGCTGTTTGATTACAGTGGCCTTGTAATACAGTTTGATATCAGGTATTGTGATCCCTCCTACTTTGTTCTTCTTTCTCAAAATTGCTGCAGATATTCAGGGTTGTTTATGCTTCCATACAAATTTTTGAAATGTTAGTTCTATATCTGTGAAATATGTCACTGGTGCTTTAATAGAGATTGCATTGAATCTATAAATTGCTTTGGATAGTATGGACATCTTGATGATGTTAATTCTTCCAATCCATGAACATGGTACATGCTTCCATTTGTTTGTGTCTTCCTTAATTCCTTTCTTCAGAGTTTTGTACTTTTCTGAGTACAGGTCCTTTACCTCCTTGGTTAGGTTTATTCCTAGGTACTTTATTTTTCTTGTTGCTATAACAAATGGGATTTTTTCCTTATTTATGTTTCTGATATTTCATTGTTCCAAAAATGCCTTCAATTTCTGAATATTGACTTTGTATCCTGCTCCTTTGCCAAATTCACTTATTAGGTCAAGTAGTATTTTGGTGGAGTCTATAGGATTTCCTATGTACATTATCATGTCATCAGCAAACAATGACAGTTTTGCTTCCTCCTTTCCAATTTGGATGCCTTTTATTTCTTTTTGTTGCCTGATTGCTATGGCTAGGACTTCCAATACTATGTTAAATAGGAGTGGTGAAAGTGGACATCCTTGTCTTGTTCCTGATCTTAGTGGGAAAGCTTTAGTTTTTGTCCATTGAGTAAGATATTGGCTATAGATTGTATACGGCCTTTATTATGATGAGGAATGCTCCGTCTATTCCCACTTCCCTGAATGGTTCTATCATAAGTAGGTGGTGTACATTATCAAATACTTTTTCCACATCTATTGATATGATCATGTGATTTTTGTCTTTCCTTTTGTTTATGTGATGTATTACATTTATTGATTTGTGAATATGGTACCATCCTTGCATCCCTGGGATGAATCCCACTTGGTCATGGCATGTGATCTTTTTAAATGTATTGCTGGATACTGTTTGCCAATATTTTGTTGAAGCTTTTAGCGTCCATGTTCATCAGCGATATTGGCCTGTAGTTTTCTTTCTTTGTTGTATCTTTATCTGGTTTTGGGATTAGGGTGATGCTGGCTTCATAAAAAGAGTTTGGGAGTCTTCTGTCTTCTTGGATTTTTTGGAATAGTCTGTGAAGGATAGGGAATAGCTCTTCCTTAAACATTTTGTAAAATTCTACTGTGAAACACTCTGGTCCAGGTCTTTTGTGTGCCAGGAGTTTCTGTATTACTGCTTTGGGTTCACCAGCTGTTATTGGTCTATTCAGGCTTTCTGCTTCCTCTAAATTCAGTTTTGGTAGATTATCTTTTTCTAGAAATTTGTCCATTCCACTTAGGTTTTCAAATTTCTTGGCATATAGTTCTTCATAGTAATTTCTTACAATCCTTTTTATTTCTGTGGTATTAGTTGTAATCACCTCTTTCATTTCTGATTGTGTTTATTTGGGTCCCCTCTTTTTTTCTTGATTAGTCTGCTTAAAGACTTGTTGATTTTGCTTATCTTTTCAAAGAACCAGCTCCTGGATTTATTCATACTTAGAATTGTGCTTTTAGTTTCTATGTCATTTAATTCTGCTCTGATCTTGGTTAGTTCCTTCCTTCCATTTGCTGTAGTCTGTCTTTGTTGTTTCCCTCCAATTCTTGTAGGTGTCAGGTTAGGTTATTTATTTGAAATGTTTCTGTCTTTTTTAGATAGGCTTATATTGCTATACACTTCCCCCTGAGGACTGCCTTCAATGTGTCCAAGTTTTGTATTGTTGTGAGTTCATTTTCATTTGTTCCCAGAAACTTTTTGATTTCTTCCCTGATTTCATCCTTAACCCATTCATTATTTAAAGCATGCTATTCAACTCCATGAGTTTGAGTGTTATTGAGTTTTTACCTTGAGGTTGGTTTCTAGTTTCAGTCCCTTGTCACAGAAAGTGCTTGATATGATTCTAATTTTCTTGAATTTGTTGAGGCTTGTTTTCTGTCCTATCATGTGGTCTACCTTTGAAAATGTTATGTGCATTTTGTGTATTTTGCTTCTTTGGGATAAAAGGCTCTCTATATATCAGTTAAGGCTATTTGATCTAGGACATTGTTGAATGCCACAATGTCTTTGTTGATATTTTGTTTGGAAGATCTATCCATTTTTGACAGTGGGGTGTTGAAATCCCCTACTATAATTGTGTTGCTGTCAATATCTTTCTTGAAGTCCTCCAAGATTTTTTTTTATATATTTGGGTGCTCCTATGTTGGGTGCATATATATCTACAATGCTTATATCTTCTTGATAGATTCTTCCCTTGAGTGTTATGAAGTGACCTTCTGGGTCTCTTTTTATGGCCCTTGTTTTGAAGTCTATTTTGGCTGATATATGTATTTCTACCCATACTTTTTTTTTCTCCTGTCCATTTGCTTGGAATATTATTTTTCTAACCCTTTGCTTTCATTCTGTGTAGGTCTTTTGTTCTGTAGTGGGTCTTTTGTAGACAGCATACATTGGGTCATGATTTCTTATCCACTCAGCTCGTCTATGTCTTTTGACTAAAGCATTTAAACCATTAACATTTAAGGTTATTATTGATAGGTACTTATTCATTGCCATTTTACTTCCTTCATACCTGTGTTCCTCTCTCTCACTCTTTTTCTTCCTTTTCTTAAATCAGACCCTTTAGCTGCTCCTGCAGTGCTGGTTTAGAGGAGGTATATTCTTTGAGGCTTCTTTTGTCTGGAAAACTCCTTATTTGGCCCTCCATTTTCATTGAGAGCCTTGCTGGATAGAGTAGTCTTGGTTGCAGGCCTTTGGTTTTCATTACTTGGAATATTTGTTGCCAATATATTGTGGCTTAGAGCAATAAATAAAATGAAGAAAACTAAACAGAAAGAAGATAAATTAAAAATACTAATACAATAAAAGAAGTAAAAAATAATGAAAAAATAATAATAATACAAATAAACAATAACATGCAAGTTCTCTGGAATAGAAAGGTGAAATTTGTCTCAGTTTCTCAGTTGTCAGGGTTAGCCTTGTGTTCCTTCTTTGGGTCTGACTCTGGTCCTTTCACAGCTCCAGGTCTTATTGTCTTGCTTGGGGGGGAAAAAAGAGGGGAAAAAAGCCTCCTGCTGACTTCAAAACCACCAAGCGAGTTCTGCTGGTCTTCCAGGCTGAGGGGAGTTGGGCTTCGGTTTTCTCCCTTCCTATGGTTTTGTGAGGATGGGGGCCAGGTCTGGGCCGCAATCTTCACAGTTACCCAGCCTGCAGCCCAGGTCCTCCGCATGCTGCTGGGCCCCCACTGTCCATCTTCTCCAGGCTGGCGCCTTCAATCCATCAGTTGTGCTGTCCTTGAGGTGCACTAATTAGGGGCAACTCACACACCACCTCGCCCTCTTTGCTGTCCTAGGTGCTAGGCACTCTCAAAGTCTCTTCAGGGTAGTTCAGCTCAATATTATGAGCCAGATTGATGGAGCCTCAAGTATGTTTCCCAGGCTCTTTACTGGGGTGCTCTCAGAAAAGGAACAACTGCTTCTGCTAGTACTTCTGTATGGCAAAAAGCTGCCCTACCAGCTCTCATTCAGATGCCAGACAATTCAGTTGCTCCCTGTATGTCCCTGGTGCTTTTCAAGCTGCTGCTCCAGTGCTGAAGCTCAGAGGGAGTGAGTCGAGTAAGTCTGTGTGTGGGCCCTTTAAGAAGAACTTCCTGGGACTCCAGAAGCCTGTGTCTCACTCAACCACAATCCCCACTAGTTTTTACAGCCAGAAGTTATAGAGACTTCTCTTTCTGCTCTGGAGCCCTGGGCTGGGGGTTCCGGTGTGATGCTGGGACCCTTCACTTCTCCGAGAGGACCTCTGTAGCCAAAATACCCCTTCCAATATTCAGTAAAAAGTTAACTCTTTTATTTTCACTATCAGGTTAACACCATAGCAGTTACTTTCCTGCTTTCATTGGAAATAATCTTTTGGGGTTTTTTTTTTCAATCTCTTTCAGATTGGAGGATCAAACCTGAAACCAATCAAGCTGCTCCTACAACAGATATTTCTAAGAAATATGCCAGGGGACTATAAAAGGAAGATAAAAATGATCCACAGGACCCTACTTTAGGAGAATCCTGGAGAAAAGATAACAGGTTATAGAGACAAAATAGTTGGGATAATTAGAATAAGAGAATAATTACTCATGAGAAAACTCTCACTGGAGTAAGTGACTTCTTGTTGAAGTCTATTCTCTTTAAAGTACAGAGAACTCTTACAGAAAGTTTCAAAGAAGGCTCAGAGCTAATTGTTCAGTCAGAAACCTACTTGGGCAAAAAAAAACTTGAAAGACTGTTAAAGACAACAAAGTTGTGAGGCCTATTAAAATAGATAAGAAAATTAATGGTAAAGAGAAACCTTATAAATATATTATATATGGAAAAGCTTTTGTTTTAAATCATCACTTATTCAACACCAGAGAAGTTATACTAAAGTGAAATCATATAAATGGGACAAATGTGGGAAAGGATTTAGTCAATCTGCATAGTTTAATTAACATAAAATAATTAACAGTGGAGAAAAACCTTATAAATGTAATAGACAGGGAAAGTCTTTATTGTTTCCTCAGTGTTAATTGTAGATCAGCGAGTTCATACTGAAGAGTAAGCTTATGAGTGCAGTGACTGGAAAGGCTTCAGCCAATATGTACACCTTACACAGCACCTGAGAATCCATACTGAAGATAAACCTTACGTACATCATGAATGTGGTAAAGCTTCAGTCAGACAGTAAAACTTACCAAACGTTAGGAAATTCACACTGGGTAGTAGCCCTGCAAATGGAACAATTGTGGGAAAGCTTTTAGTAATAACTCACACCTTACTGTGCATATGAGGATCCATTTTGCAGAAAAGCCATATAAATGCAATGAATGTAGGAAAGCATTCAGGAGTATCCCAGATTTTACAATACATCAGAGAATTCATACTGGAGAGAAACCCCACAGATGTAATGAATGTGGGAAAGTCTTCAGAAGTAACTCAAGCCATACTTTGCATGTTAGAGTACATACTGGAGAGAAACCCTATGAGTGTAATGAATGTAGCCAATCATTTAGTCATACAGTAAATTTCACGGAACATCAAAGAATTCATACATGGGAGAAACTATTTAAATGTAACAAATGTGGTAGAGCCTTTAGAGATAAATTGCTTGATTTACTGTATATCAGAGAATTCATATTGGTCACAAACCATATAAATGCAATAAATGTGAAAAGGCCTTCTGGCATTTCTCATCTCTTATTATACATCAGCAAATTCATACAGAAGAGAAACCTTACCATGTAATGAATGCAAGAAATTATTCAGGCTAAAATCACACCTAATTGTTTGTCAGAGATTTCATACTGGGGATAAACCATACAAATGTACTGAATGTGAGAAAGCATTTGCTCAAATGGTAAATTTCACAAAAACCTAAGAAAATTCACACTGGATTGAACCATGTAAATGTACAAATTGTGAGAAATCTTTCAGGAGTAACTTGTTCCTTTTTGTATTTCAGAGAACCCTACTGGATAAAGACCACATAAATGTAATGAAGGTTAGTGTTCACTAACACATCACAGCTTACTCTGCATAAGCAAACTTATACTGGTGAGAAACCTTACAAATGCAACAAATGGGGTAAAATCTTCACAAGTAATTTAGGTCTCAATAGCCATCAAAGAATAATACAGAGGAGAAACCATTTAGATGTAATGACTTTGGGAAGATATTCAGCCAGATGATACATT
Organism: Desmodus rotundus; assembly: GCF_022682495.2. Classification (NCBI taxonomy): domain Eukaryota; kingdom Metazoa; phylum Chordata; class Mammalia; order Chiroptera; family Phyllostomidae; genus Desmodus; species Desmodus rotundus. The sequence goes on from NC_071395.1 coordinate 63,347,898, forward strand.
GTTACAGAAAATCAGAAAATGCATACTCGGGAGAAACTCCATAAAACATGAGGAATGTGGAAAAGTCTTAAGAAAAGGTTCTGCTCTGGCCAGGTAACTCAGTTGGTTAGAGTGTCCCAATATGTAAACATTGCAGGTCCGATCCCTTGTCAGGGCTTATACAAGACGCAACCAATGAATGTATAAGTGAGTAGAAAAATAGATCAGTATTTCTTTTTTTCTCTTTCTCTGTCTCTCTTTTTCTCTCTCTCCCTTCCTCTCTCTCTCTAAAATCAATTTTACAAAGAAGAGTTTCTTACCGTATTATGCATTTGCAAACACATACTGCAGAGAAGCCCTATGCATGTGAAGGATGGGAAAAGTCTTCAGGACTAATTCTGACTTTATTGTACATCACAGGGTACATACTGAAGAAGAGCCTTATAAATATAATGACTGTAAAAAAGCGTTTAGGTGTATCTCAAGCCTTACTACACATCACAGAACACATCAAAGAGAATGATCATGAAGAATGCAAGATGTTATACGATGTCAATTCTCAGAGAACACCAGAGGATACATACAAAAGTAAATCTTATATATTTAATTAATGTGGCAAGAAAAACCTTCATCAATTATTTCTACCTCACTGTTCATCAAGGAATGCATTAGGATGGTGAAAACTTATATCTATAACAAATATGGGAAATCAATTACTTATATATCATTTATGGCTTTATAAGAAAATTTATACTTAATAGACTAACCATAATTGATATAGAATGTTTGTCAGATATCATATTTGATTATTCTTTCAGTTTTCACTGAATACTTTGAAAACAATTTTGTAAAGCAATAGTACAGTGCAGTAAATCTAGGAAAGTAAATTGTAGAAGTAAGTATTCAACTTCAAAATTCAGAATAAAATAAAAGCCACTGACTCAACAATATCTTAAAAATAAAAATAATTATGTTAACAAAATGAAAAAATAATTAACATATAATCTAGCACTTATAGAAAATAAGATATGCAAATTTTTTAAATTAATTTTACTTTATAAAACCTACATAATTACATTACAAAATACTAAGGAAGTACAGGAAAGAGAAAACATCCCCTGTAATCCAGCCATCGTAATAATTATCATTTATGATTTTTGCTTATTTATTTCATCTTTTACAAAATAAAATAGCTTTGTGTTTTTATTGAATAAATAACAATGTTATTGTAATATGTGTAAAAATAGAAATAAATATTAAGAAAGTAAACAACGTAAATCCTACCACCCAGAAACAAGCATTATAACATGTTTATTCTGGGCTTTATATTTATACACCTATTTTGTAGTTTTAATCTTATTACACAGGTGTTTTATGTAACATTACACCATAAATATATTTACCGTGTTTTCTGTGTGGTGTAAGTGAGATGTTAAACACAACCCATGAGACAAAGGAATAAGCAACTTTATGTTTCATTTTCATTTTAAATCTCATCAAGATCTAGTGCTCCTTCCTTTGGATGAAAATTTATGCAAGCTATATAACATGTTGGGAAAAAGAATTTCTGTGATTATATTTGTAAAAATTTAGTCACAACTTAGAAAATAAAATGCTTAATTCTGTATAATAATCTAAGAATCCAATCTGGATTTGATTTAAAGTTAAATAATCTCTTCTCCAGCTCATTGTTTCATACAGGGAAGCCTACCATACAAAAGGAGGTCATGATCAACTTCATCCCCACTTCTCTGAATATAAGATGCCTACAGCTCCTTCAGATTTGGAGCTACGAGAGGGGCAAGAGTTAGGAAAAGACCTTACTTGACTGGTACTGTCGTGAGCTGGCCCTGTGTTTTTTAGACTTTGCAGAGGTGTAAAGGTGATTCACTACTTCCATGGCTCTTACACAATCTTTCCATTGTCAAACAAGAAAGAACTGAGGCCGCAAAATAAAAGTTTATTTGGGGGTCTTATTGAGAGTTGAACCTGAGAGACACAGATTCAGAAGAAATATACTCCAGGGAAGACAAAAACAGCTTATAAAGACAAAAACCACAACTTGTAACAAAATAAACTTTTTTTATTGGCTACCTAACATGATGTGATTACTAGTTCACAAAGGTTGGTCTGCTTCAGGTGGTAAAACTCTAAGGTAGGTCTCGGCATGGCAGTGGGGAAGAAAGTTCCAGGATGTGCAAGCAGGAAAGTCCAAAAGTTTAAATCTCATCTGGATGTGAGTGCAGAGAAATCTGACTTCCCTAATTGCCTCCTGACTCAAGTTTAGAGCCCCTTGATGGTAGTGACTCCACTTTAGATGTTTCTGGTCATACCATCATTCTGGAATTCTCTTAATGTATGCTAATGCATCCAAACCCTAATTGCTTATTCCTTACTGGGTTCTTAGAAAGCTGGTGAAATTTCAGCTGCTTCTGCTAAACGAGGGATGTCAAACTCATTTTTACCGGGGGACACATCAGCCTCGTGGTTGCCTTCAAAGAGCAGAATGTAATTTTAGGACTGTATAAATGTAACTAGTCCTTAACAGTTAAGTGAGAGCTTGGTACTACTGCCAGGTAGAAACAAGGTGCCGAGCCAGATAAAACAAGGTGGAGAACTGGATTCGGCCCTTTGTATTTGTCGCCTATGTGCTAAAGGTCCTTAGACCAAGCAGCCCTCAGAGACAGGATTCAAGATGACCCCATATTCATCTCTCTCACACATGGCCCTCATTTGGTCCACAGTCATGGTATGCATACTTTGCCTCAAGGAACTCCGCAAGAGTGAGTCCCTCATTCAACCACTTCTTTCAAATATATCAGCAATTAGACTTCTCATTTCTTATCCTTTGGATTTCTTAAGACGAGGTCAGACTGTGTAGACTTCAGTAGCTTCACTGTCAATTAGGCTGCAGCAAAAAGACTCACAATCTTTTTATATTCTCCAGACCTCAACCAGCTTATACTCTTCATGGGGAGGAAAAATTTAGAAATTATCTAATCAATTCTTGGCCTATTTAAAAATTTTGCATCTTTGGGGGCACTTTTGTTTATTATTTGATTATCTTTCATCTTGGGATTTTCTCCCATATTTCCATTTTAACAATTTGCTCCATATACTCTTCACAAAATTTTTTTAGAATCTACTCTCTTGGAAAACTTTTGCATATGCAATAAGTGTACATTTACAAAACTCATGAAATCCAAAACATATGCCTTATTTAAAATATTATTCCTTATATTCTTGTATTCAATGTTTGCTTACTTCTAGTTTTCCAGTAATGGATATCATAGATTCATTAAATATCAATAAATATCAGTATGGATATCTTTGTGCATATACATTTCACTTTGTTTTGGTTGTTTTCTTTTTTTATCAATTCTTAAAATAGGACCTCACAAATTAAAATAACTGTGTTAAATATGTGACTTTTATGATTTATTTAAACTTGCCTCCCAAAATAGCTGTGCCATTTTACAATGCCTCTCACCCTACTGGAATGAAAATTCTTCTCTTTTTAGTGTAACATAGACAGTTGAACTGAAGATCCCCAAAAGTATGTTTGAGAACACGAGGCGAAGGTATTTGTGCCCCAGGTTCTTGTTCTGTTGTAAGCTGTTGAACTTCTGCTTCTTGAATGGCTTATACAAGTAGGTAACTTTGAAGAGAAAGTATTAGATGAGGACAGCAGAGCCCTCTTTCCTGATGAATCTTAGGGGAAGGGAAGTTCTTTTATTTGGGGGGAGCAAAATGTAAAAGCAGCTACCAAAAGGAAATTTTGGAGAAAAAATATTAAAGCCAATTTTTTAGACATTTCATTGTCTGATATAACCCCTTACCCAAAAGTATTTAAGTAACTATATAAAATGATCACCCGTGTTTTGTAGATATATATAGTTATTTGTTTTTACGTATATTTTATTGATTATGATATTACATTTCCCAATTTTTCCCCTCTGTCCCCCCCTGCCCTACACTCCCAAGCCTACAGCATTCCCCCTCCCTTAGTTCATGTTCATGGGTTGTACATATAAGTCCTTTGACTTCTGTTTCCTATACCATTCTTAACCTCTCCCCGTATATTTTATGCCTATCAATTATGCTTCTTATTCCCTGTACATTCCCCCCATTCTTCCCCCCACTTCCCCACTGAAAACCCTCCATGTGATGTCCTTTTCTCTGATTCTGTTCCTATTCTAGTCGTTTGCTTAGTTTGTTTTCATTGTTGTTGGGTTTTTTTAGGTTCAGTTGTTTGTTTTAACCAAAAAATAAAAGGCCAAAATTATAGCCAATAGTGCAATTCTTTCAAAAAAGAATTGCAATCTGAGGGTATAGATTCAGGCAGAAACCCAAATTAGGTCCCAATTATGGGATGAAGGTAAGAGGTTTTATGAGAAGAGGAAAAGAATCATTACATGAATAGAAGAAAATAATTTATATTTATGTTTTAACAAGCTAGGTTAGTTATTCTTCAGCTGTACATGGCTGGCTTCTGATTCTATCTTCAGAAAGAGCTTTCATAATCAGCAGTCCTTGTGGTCAGGATGTCTGCTGCCCCATTAGCTTTACAAACAGTTGTTTGTGAGACACGTCAGTTTGGTCCAGTCCAAAGGTTCTTTTGCTCATTGAAACATCCCAAAGCTTCAAGAAATAAGTAAGGTGCAAGGCAGTTACTCTGGAATGCAGCTTTTTCTCTATTTTAAAATGGCCCCACTTTTCACATTTGTTTTTGTGAAGACATGAGCTCGTCACTGGGAGAGCACAATGCAGGCCTGAGGAGTCTTGGTTACACTAATTCGCAGGCAGCGGGGAAACCCCACATGTACCTGAGTTTTCATTTGTTCTCAGTTATCCCTGTGATTGCCCATTTATTGTATTCAAATATTAATACTTTTCTTATTTTGTTTAAATGTTTATAATAAAGGTAATAACCACATAACAGTTATTATAAAAATCTTTTCATAAGCCGATATTTGTCTTTGTGTTGTCATTAAGTTTTTTTCTCCTCTTAACATCTGTATATTTAGCCTTTTTATATAGGAGCATAGAATGCCTTTTCATTTGTAGTTCTTATATCTCTTATATAACTTCCCATATATTAGATATACACAATTTGCCGTATTATTCCATCTATGCTATCTCTCCTGATTATAGCCAGTTTCATAGTTAATTAGGTTAACTAACTATGAATAGGTGATAGGTTATGAGTGTGTTATGAGTGGTTAATTATAACACACTCATAACCTAATTAGGTTATGGGTGTGTTGCAGTTGCATATAAACCTATATTAGGTCCTGTAGTCCTCAGAGTCTGTTGTTCTCTACTCCTTCGATTACTTAGTAATTACAACTCATTTCCATCCAAACTTATTGGTTGATAATATTTTCAATATTCTGTGCTAATGTCTTCAGTGGTATGTACAATAATGACAATTGTGTGTCATGAGGGAGCAAAGGGAACCCAAAAAACAACTCAAAACCTAGCGCTGGACTAGAGACAAAAAGCAAATGTTTATGTAAATGGAATATTTGCATCTCAGTGTAGTCCAATTTTTAAATACTTTTAATGGGAAGTTTTCATACATAAAAGTATATAAAATGTATTGAATATTTTAAAAACAAACACTCATGAAAACTCCATCTAGGACACAAAATAGTACGTTACCAAAACTCCAGAAGTGCTGCACTTTGATCATAACCTGTTCTACACTCCTTGGCACTACTGCCTTTGCATCTGGGAAGGACTGCTGTCTGAGCTCTGAGTCTGGCAAGGACCCATTCTGCCCTTCTTCCATCTGCCACTGTCTCCATGTGCTGAGAAGTCTATGAGGCCATTTGAGTATGCCAACTTGAACCCATTCTTCCTTTCTAGATAATGCCCTAGGTACCCAGCACCTCAGGTTTATCCCCATGAGAATGAAACTTTCTATTAGTATACACATCAATAGTTCTGAAGCATTGTAAAGGGGCATACTCTTTTCTTGAGTGGAGGAGGGGAGTGGATTCAGTTTGGTAATGCAGAACTTTTGAGGTGTGAGCCATACTGGGGGTAACATAACTGAGTTGGCTGCAGTATGGTCTCACTACACCACCCTGTTCTGTCACAAAATTCTGATGAAGTACAAAAATATATTTGCCTAGAAAGCAGAAGGATTGAATAATATGTATTATTCAACAGTTTGTTACTTGATTTTTAAAATTCACATTTTCTTTATTTAGTCCATACAACACATTGATTTTAGAACTTGAAAAATTGGATAAGAACTTCCATATTAAATGGCAAGTCTATTACGTATTATAAGCAATGTCAAAGCAAAAAAAATTGTACATACATAACATTTCACTACAAAATTATAGATGTTTTCTTTTCTTTCCTTTTTATTGAATTTATCGGTGTGACACTGGTTAACAAAATTATACAGGTTTCAGATGCACACTTCTACAACCTATCATCTGTACACCGTATTGTGTGTTCACCAGCCCAAGTCAAATCTCCCTCCATCACCATTTATCCCCTTTACCTTCTCCAACTGCCACCACCCCACTCCCCACCCCAAATCACCACACTGTTGTCCATGAGTTTTTCCTTTTTTTCTTTGTTGCTCAATCCCTCCACATGCCACCCAGCTCCCAACCTCTGCCCTCCCCCAACAGCTGTCAGCCTGCTCCCTATGAGTCTGTTTCTATGCTGCTTATTAGATCATTTTGTTCAATAGATTTCACATATGAGTGAAATCAAATGGCACTTGTCTTTTTCTGACAGGCTTATTTCACTTAGCATAGTGCTCTCCAGGTCCGTCCATGCTGATGCAAAGGGTAAGAGTTCCTTCTTTTTTATGGCTAAGTAGTATTTCATTGTGTAAATTTAGCATGGCTTTTTTTATCTACTCATCAGCTAATGAACAGTTGGGCTGTTTTCAGATCTTGGCTATTGTAAATAATGCTGCAATGAACATAAGGGTGCATATATTCTTTAGTATCACTGTTTTGGGTTTCTTTGGATAAATTCCCAGAAATGGAATTGCTGAGTCATAAAGTGGTTCCATTTTTAATTTTCTGAGGTAACTCCATACTGTTTTCCACAGTGGCTGCACCAACCTGCATTCCCACCAACAGTGCATGAAGGTTCCCTTTTCTCCACATCCTCACCAGCACTTGTTGATTTACTGATAATAGCTATTCTGACCGAGAAGTAATATCTCATTATAGTTTTAATGTGCATGTGCATCTCTCTGATAATTGGTGACATTGAGCATCTTTTCATATGTCTATTGGCCATCTGTATGTCCTCTTTGGAGAAGTGTCTATTCAGATACTTTGCTCATTTTTTAATTGGATTGTTTGGTTTTTATGTTGAGTTTTATAAGTTCTTTATAAATTTTGGATATTTAGATGTCTTCTAAAGAAAAATAATTGTGCCACTTAGTCTTTTGTTTGTATAAAAATTTTTCTATTCTGTGCACATATATTTTATACAAAATATGATGGTTACATTTTTACTTATTACCATTAAAGAAAGATACAATGTACATACAATATTTAAAAGAATACAATATATGCTCTGGTCTGTGTGGCTCAGTTGGTTGGAGTTGTCCTGTGGAAAGAAAGTTCATGGGTTTGATTCTCGGTCGGGGCACATACCCAGGTTGTGGGTTCCATCCCCAGTTGGGGAACATAAAAGGGGGCAAGCAATTGATGTCTCTCTCTCTCTCTCTCTCTCTGTCTCTCCTTCTCTTCCCTCCTCCCACCCCACTTCCCCCTTCCACCTCTCTCTTCCTCTCTCTCTAAAAGCAATGAAAAATTGTCTTCAGTTGAGGAAAACAATTAAATAATACAATATAAAGTCACATTAAAAAGACACTTGGAATAGCAACATTTCCAATACATTTTAGAAAATATGAAATGGTTTATTCTTGTATTATTATTTATTATTGTATTATTTATTTGTATTACAACTGTAAACATTTTCCCCACCTTGTATATTATCTTTGTTCCTGTTTTTAAGATTTTTCTTTATTACTGGTTTGTAGCAGTTTGATTATAATGTGCCTTGGTGTGGTTTTCTCAATGTCTTTTTTTAAAATGTCATTGAGCTTCTTGGATCTGTGGATTTATAATTTTCATCAATTTTTGAAAATATTTAGCTATTATTTCTTCAAGTATTTTTTTACTCCCTCACTCTCTCTCTATTCTCCTTCCAGAATTCTAATTACACATAGTTAGGCTATTTCATAGTTTTCTATAACTCACTGGTGCTCTGTTCATTCTCCATTTTTTTTCTCGCTGTTTTATTTTGGGCAGTTTCTATTTGTATGTCTTTGACTTCACTAATCTTTTCTTTTGCAGTGTCTAATAATCTGCTCTTAATCCAATCCACTATATTTTTCATTTTGTGTATCATATTTGTTATCTCCAGGAGTTTGATTTCCCACTTGCATTTCTTTCCACTCTGATAGTGCAAAGGTCATTGTGTGATGTCACACTTTCCCCAAAGCTATCTATCCACTGCCTCTTTGAGATCTCAAGAGCCATTTTACACTGTGTTCAGATTCACCGAGCTTTCTCCCTCCCTGCAAATCTCCACCTTGAGGAGGCTCACCCTGACGGGCCTCATACACAATCAAAGCTGCCCAAGAACCCGAGACACGCGGAGGAAGAATGGATTAGAGGGGAAGTGGTCTCACCGCTAACGGAAGCAAGCTGCGCTAGAGCCCTGGAGGATTGTTCGTGGAGAATATGGCCTGAAGCAACGGAAAACATGCTTTTAAAAATAATCGTATAATACCTGTGTAATACATATACTATATAGTCATCCATAACATTTTATATTAATGACATTATTAGTTGTATGATACAATAAATTAATTACATGGTATATTAAAATTATTTAGTTGAACCAAGAAAGAAGCTCTGGTTCAAAGACCCAGAAACTATATAATGAAGGCATTACCGATTTTTTCGGTCAAAAACTTGAATGAAAGATAGCAAGGGTCTGGACACGCACCTGCAGGCGTCTGGGGTGTCAACTAAGCCACAGGAGCCCTACGTGTTCTCTCGGTGGCTTTATTTCTTTCGTCACGGAAATGTTTCGAGGCAAGGGTTGTGCCATTCTTCTTTCTGACGCTAGTGCTTGACCCACAGTCGTGGCCTCTCAGGACAAATTTATTCAACCTGAATTTTCATGGCACCCAAATTAACGATAAACACAGCCAATTCCCTCATAAATGCAAAAAAAAAAAGGAAAAGCTCAGGCGCTGAGGACTCTGGACATTGTAGTTCCGACGCCAGGCTGCGCAGGCTCACTGCCGTGCTGGCGACCGGCCCCCGGAGCCGGCGCCATCGCTGGACGCGTTCCCGCCCTGCTCTGCGAGTGCCCTCAGTTGTCCTCAGTTCCGCAGCCAGGTACTCGTTGCCCCAGGCGCCAGGGTCCAGTTTCCCGCCGCACCTCCTTCGGCGCGCGACTCCCCGCCGCGTCCGGGGCGTGGCTGTTTCTTCCTGTGCTCGGTCCCTGAGCCACCCCACCACAAGAGGAGATTGGAGCCGGGCCTCAGGCCGACCTGGTTTTCGCCTGGGTCTCCCCTCGGCCTCCTTGGGAAGGCAGCCAGTGCCCTCGGCGGCGGGAGTGGCCGCGCTGGGTTGGGGAGCGCCGGCTGCAGAGCAGGGGCAGGGGGCTCAGCCTGACCTTCCGGCCCTTTACAGTCCCCCTAGTGGGCAGAGGAGGCAGCCAGGGAAAGAGCGGGGCTGGTGGAGGGACTGTCCCAGGCCGGTTTCCGATCCCGCAGGGCTGGAACTGGGCGTCCGTACTGGTGACCTGACAAGTGGCATTCTGCCGTCTTTGGGTAGCCCAGGCACTTTTCCTCGGAGGCTCATTTTACAGCATTTCAGATAATCACTTTGAAGTCTCTCCTCTCTCCCTGACATGACAATAGTATTATTGCTTTGGTTGGGAAATGTTTGTCTGGGCCTTGGCGCTGACGTTCTCATTACTTTTAAATAACTGCACTGGCTTAGGAGCCACAGCAAGTGAAGTTTCTCCATAAGTCTTTGGAACTTCTGCAATGGTTGGGAAGACAGGGCTTGGGTAAAGTCACGACATCCAGAAAAAAAATAACTAGGAAATTATGACTCTGTGGATATCTTCCGCATAATGTCAAAGGCAAAGGTAGAAACATACAATGTGGTTAGCCTCATTTGCTAATGTTTGATTCATTGTGCTTAAGGTACTTGCTTATAGTCACATTTCCACAGTAGTCAAGCCAACATTAGGACCTGGGAGTGTGAACAGCTACTCTGGAATTTTACTGCAATACAAAACTCCTTTATATATAAACACTTCTTAGTGTCTACTTGGAGAGTATGGAGAAACAGAAAGAAGGGTAAACATCACAGACTCAGGTCACAGGGGTCTCAGTGGTTTTGGCTTACTGAGTTGCCATCTTTTTCTCTGTGCATTATTTTACACAATTGAGATCAAATAATATATTAAATTTTATTTTTTAATATATTTATTGATTATGCTATTACAGTTGTCCCATTTCTCGCCCCCCTCACTCCACTCTATCCTGCCCACCCCCTCCCTCCCACGTTCCCCCCCTATAGTTCATGTCCATGGGTCATACTTATAAGTTCTTTGGCTTCTACATTTCCTACACTATTCTTACCCTCCCCCTGTCTATTTTCCACCTATCATCTATGCTACTTATTCTCTGTACCTTCCCCCCCACCTCCCCCTCACATTCCCCTATTGACAACCCTCCATGTGATCTCCATCTCTATGGTTCTGTTCCCGTTCTAGTTGTTTGCCTAGTTGGCTCTTGTTTTTGTTTTAGGTGTGGTTATTAATTACTGTGAGTTTGCTGTCATTTTTACTGTTCATATTTTTTATCTTCTTTTTCTTAGGTAAGTCCCTTTAACATTTCATATATTAAGGGCTTGGTGATGATGAACTCCTTTAACTTGACCTTATCTGAGAAGCACTTTATCTGCCCTTCCATTCTAAATGATAGCTTTGCTGGATAGAGCAATCTTGGATGTAGGTCCTTGCCTTTCATGACTTGGAATACTTCTTGCCAGCCCCTTCTTGCCTGTAAGGTCTCTTTGGAGAAATCAGCTGACAATCTTCTGGGAACTCCTTTGTAGGTAACTGTGTTCTTTTCTCTTGCTGCTTCTGAGATTCTCTCCTTCTCTTTAATCTTGGCTAATGTAATTATGATGTGCCTTGGTGTGTTCCTCCTTGGGTCCAGCTTCTTTGGGACTCTCCGAGCTTCTTGGACTTCCTGGAAGTCTATTTCCTTTGCCAGATTAGGGAAGTTCTCCTTCATTATTTGTTCAAATAAGTTTTCAATTTTTTGTTCTTCCTCTTCTCCTTCTGGCACCCCTATAATTCAGATGTTGGGACGTTTCAAGATGTCCTGGAGGTTCCTAAGCCTCTCCTCATTTTTCCGAATTCTTGTTTCTTGATTCTTTCCTGGTTGGATGTTTCTTTCTTCCTTCTGGTGCACACTGTTGATTTGAGTCCCAGTTTCCTTCGCATCACTATTGGTTCCCTGTACATTTTCCTTTGTTTCTCTTAGCATAGGCTTCATTTTTTCATCTGGTTTTCGAACAAATTCAACTAATTCTGTGAGCGCCTTGATAACCAGTGTTTTGAACTGTGCATCTGATAGATTGGCTATCTCTTCCTCGCTTAGTTGTATTTTTTCTGGAGCTTTGAAGTGTTCTGTCATTTGGGCCTTTTTTTTTTTTTTCGGTCTTGGCGCTTCTGTTACTTAAAGGGGTGGGGTAACGCTGGTCGCTGCGCTGTGACACTGTACATGGGGGAGGGGCCGAGAGGGAGCAATGGCACCCACTCCACTCTCCACCAGACCTCAATCTTTCACTCCACTACCCACAATCAAACTGGGCCCCTCTGGTGCTGGTTCCCGAGTGGGTGGGCTTGTACACGCCCTTGGCCCCTGTGGGTCTCTCCAACGACTTCTCCTGTGAGGCTGGGAGTCTCTCCTGCTGCTGCCCCAACCCCCATGGGCGTTTTCAATCAGAGGTTTGAGGCTTTATTTCCCCGAGCTGGAGCCCTGGGTTGCATGGTCTGCTTTGCTCCCCGCCATTTGTCCGGTTTATCTGTGCGCAAATGTGGGGCCGCGGGGTGCTACCCGCAGCTCTGCCTGCCCCGTTCTCCGCCACTTTGAGTCCGGCCCTCTCGGTTTATCTGTGCGAATGTGGGGCCGCAGGGTCTGCCAGTGGTCAGATTGCCTGCCCTGTTCGTCCCACACTCCGCCAGTCTCCGTCCCGCCACAGCAACGCAAGTCCTCTCCGCCCCGGTTGCCCGTCTCCGCCCCTCCTACTGGTCTGGATGAATGTTTATTTTTTATTTCCTTGGTGTCGGACCTCCTTGCCGTTCGATTTTCTGTCAGTTCTGGTTGTGCGAGGAGGCGCAGTGTGTCTACCTACGCCGCCATCTTGGTTCTCGATATATTAAATTTTAAATAGCGTTGTTTATTTTGATTATAAAAATAAAAAGATGTTTATTGCACAGTTTGGTTGTTAAACATATTAGACTAGTATTATATACATGGCATATTGCCGAGGAATTTATTAATCTTCACAAATTTAAAAAGAAATGATGACTCAGACCAGTCTTACTAAGTTTTAAAGATGCAAAAATGTCTTAAGTCACTCTTTGTAGGTCTGCTTTTGTGTTTTGGAAAAAGTTAGTTTTCACTTATTTTTTCTTTAGCCTTTTTTTCTTTTCACCCTTGTAAAACTGGACTTCCTAACTTGAGGTCAGTGTATGGGTTTGGAAAGGTCAAACTCTCTGAAATCATATGCAGCATCATACATTCACATGCATTATTCTGTGGACAAGGTCAAAATCTCAGATGGATTCCCCCAAAATTAAGATCTACTGTTGTTTGTATGTAGTCATTGTTAATATTTGTTAGTACACCTTCAATTATTGCTTTAAATTGTGTTTAAACTTGGCACAAGTGTAGCTTCTGCACTGTGAGATGAAGAGTGGTTCAAGAAATACCAAGCATGAAGCAGAAATTCACCTGAGGGCACTAATGCAGTGCCACAGCTTTGCCTAAACTCAAGAATCCCCCTGGTAAAACATTTTGATTGGATTTTCAAGTTTGTAAAGAAAAGTCTTTAATTTGGGGTTCAAGAGTTATCAGTAGAATGGTATTTCTCAATATACTGGTTGAAAATGTAGATTTCTGTGCCTCACACTTATAGTAGAGATCCTGATTTAGATCTTGGATGGAACCATATAATTTCCTTTTTAATAATCATGCCTTGTGAGCTTTTCAGGCCAGAGATTTGAGACCCTTCTAGTTATATGTGAGAGTTTTCTGAGAGGAGAGTCATAATTTTCATTAGATTTGCAAAGGAATCCATTACCTGAAAAAAGGTAGAGAAACACTGGTGTAAAGAAAAATCTTTTATTGGTAACCTTGAGGCTTCAATATAGGAATCCTCCCAGATTATTCTTTCTTTATTCACATCTTAACCTCCACACTACACTGTTTTTTCCTCCCTCAACTCTTATTATTTCTGTTCCATCAAAATCTTCATTGTGTGAAACCCCCTAGTGGCATGGAATAAACTACATTCTTTTTTATAAAGTGTATTTTATTGATTATGCTATTACTATTGTCCCATTTTTCCCCTCTTTGCCCCCCTCTGCCCAGTTCCCCCCTTCCCTCCAGGGAGCCCCTCCACCTTAGTTCATGTCCATAGGTTGTGCATGTAAGTTCTTTGGCTTCTCCAGTTTCCTGTACTATTCTTAATATCCCTCTGTCTGTTCTGTACCTGCCCAATTATGCTTCTAAATTCCTGTACCTTTTCCCTCATTCTCCTCCTCCCCCTCCCAGCTGATAACCCTTCAAATGATCGCCATACCTATCATTCTATCTCTGTTCTAGTTGTTTGCTTAGTTTGTTTTTGGTTTTGTTTTTTAGATTCAGTTGTTGATGGTTGTGAGTTTGTTGTCATTTTAATGTTCTTAGTTTTGATCTTATTTTTCTTAGACAAGTCCCTTAAACATTCCATATAATAAGGGCTTGGTGATGATGAGCTCCTTTAGCTTTACCATATGTGGGGAAGTACTTTATCTGTCCTTCAATTCTAAATGGTAGCTTCTCTGGATAGAGTAATCTTGATTGTAGATCCTTACTTTTCATCACTTTGTGTAGTTCTTGACAATCCATTCTTGCCTGCAAAGTTCTTTTGAGAAATCAGCTGATAGTCTTACAGGAATTCCTTTGTAATTAACTCTCTGCCTTTCTCTTGCTACTTTTAAGATTCTCTCTTTATCTTTAACCTTTTGCATTTTAATTATGATGTGTCTTAGTATGGACCTCTTTGGGTCCAATTTGTTTGGGATTCTCTGTGCTTCATGGACTCGTACCTTATTTCCTTTGCCAAATTAGACAAGTTGTCTTTCATTATTTTTCAAATAGAGTTTCAATTTCTTGCTCTTCCTCTTCTCCTGGCATCCCTATGATTTAGATGTTGGCCCTTTTAGAGATGTCCCAGAGTCTTCTTAAACTCTCCTCATTTTTTTGAGTCCTTGTTTCTTTGTTTTGTTCTGGTTGAATGCCTATTTCTTCCTTATGTTCCCAATCATTGATTTGAATCCTGGCATCCTTCCCTTCGCTGTTGGTTTCCTGTGGATTTTTTTTTTTTATTTCCCTTAGTAGATCCTTTATTTGTTTTTTGCTTTTGCCGTATTCGATGAGATTTTTGAGCATTCTGACAGCTGGTGTTTTGAACTCTGCAGCTGATAGGTTGGCTATCTCCACATTGATTAGTTCTTTTTCTGGTGTTCTGTTTCTTCATTTGGGCCATATTTCTTTGTCTCCTGATTTTGGCAGCCTCTCTGTGTTTGTGTACTAGGTAGAGCCACTTTGATTGTTCTAGCACACCTGTTAAGTTGTATGGGGCAGAGCCTTGGATGTTCACCAGGGACTGGCAACCATGGCTCTGTGTGTTGGAAAAGGATCAAAGAGGAGACAATGCCTCTGCTGGGCTTGCCTGGCCTTTGTCCTGTTTCCAGTCACTTCACCCACTTCCCATATGCAACTGGCACCACTCCAGCTGCTGTCCTGGTTGTGGTTCCCAGAGTGGGTGGGTTTGCATGTATACTGGCAGTTTCTTCCACCACCCCAAACCCCACTGGGTTTACAGCCAGAAGTTATGCAGCTTTATTTTTTCTGGCTCTGGAGCCCTGGGCTGCACAATCTGGCCTATGGATGGGCTCACTAGCCCCCAAGGTGTCCCCCTGATTTTTATCCACCAGACATGATTGTGGGGCTGCCTGATACAACAGCTGCTGCTACTACAGCAAGTCCACTCCAGCCCAACCCCCTATGTCCACATAGCTTTAAATCCTTGGTTGTTGGACTTCTGTACAGTTCTGGATATTTTTCTGGGTGATTTCCTGGCAGTTCTGGGCGTTTTTCATTTTTAAATTAGTTGTGTTCCTTCTTATGTGTGTGCAATGAGGTGAGGTGTATCTACCTATACCTCCATCTTGACTGGAAGTCTATATTCTTAAGATAGTCACATTTTTTCTTGATTTAATTTAGCCCTGCTCTCTCTGTCCTGTTTACCTGATACTTTTAATTTTTTTTCTATGATCATTCACTCTATTAGTTAGGAATTTAATTTTGCAGCTTTAACAGAGTCCAAGTGCTTTGGACAAGAAAGGCAATTTATTTCTTTCTCATGAAGAAGTCTGAGTTGGTAGGTGGCAGGCAGCATTGAGGGTGGGTAGAGGTAGGCAGCTCTGGTACATTCGGTCACCCTATGTACATTCGGTACATAGGGTGTTGTCCTCCCTATGGTGAAAGCTGATCACTCGTACACTGCCTATTTCAGGCCACTGGAAAGGGAGACAGAACTAGAGGGCAAGCGGCTCCCTTTTAAAGATGTGACCTGGAAATTGCATACCATCTCTTTTATTTCTGATCCCATTTGCTGAAATTTAGTGACACGGCACACCTGCCTGCAAGTAGACTGGGAAATGTCTGTAGCTGGTGACCTTGTGGCCAGCTGAGACTTCAAACCTCTGTCAAGTAGAAGGGAAGATTTGAAGATGGAAGACAACGAGCAGTCTCTGCTACATTGGCTTACTTAAGTTTTCTGCTGTTTGAGTCAGTTTTGGAAAAATTTTAAACAAAAATTGTTCTTTAGGAAATTTTATTTTTTTGCCATACAGTTTTAAGATGTTTTACCTGTTATAGCCCCTTTCTTATTTCTGTCTTTGGTTTGTTGGTATTTTTTCTTTTTATTGTTCTCTGGTTTGTGTATTTCATTATTTAGAGGATTGGCTACTGCCTTTGACAGCTGTTTTGGTTTCTTTGTTTTCTTAGCATTAGTTTCTTCCTTTATTATTTCTTCCTTATGGCTTGTTAATTATTTTTCTTCTTCAGTCAAATGTTTAATATTTTCATTATTTTTAAAAATTTTACTTGAAAGTATTTAGGGTTATAAATTTATTCTCTTTAAAGCTCTGACAGCAACCCATGCATTTTAAATCTATAATACTTTTATTTTCGAATTCATTGGCAATTATATTTTAAAGTCCTCTCTTTGACTTACTAGCTACTCAGGAGGGTTTTTTTAATTTCCAGGTGATAGGTTTTCCCCTCTTCCCTTCAGACTTCCATTTACATTTGTAATTCTACCACATCGTGGTCAGAGAATGTAGTGTATTCAATTTCTTCTTTTTTATTGATACTTTCTTTGGTCAGTAATAAATGATTAACTTAGCCATTGCTCCATGAATGCTTGATAAATAACTTTTGAATATAAGTTTCAATATACTCATATCTATTTAAATTCTGTATCTCTGATGTTCTTTGAATTTATAATAGCCTTGCTTCATTTATTATAATTCTTGTTTTCAGAAGATAGTAAATAGTATCTTTTCGGATGAGCTGCTGATTGACACAGACTGTAAGATTAGATTAAAATCTACTATGTTTATTGAGCAAAAGCTCTATACTGAACCTTATGGGAAGCAAGGTGCCCATTCAGGGCAGGAGCAGATTCAGCATGTTAATTAAGCATAGCAAAGTCTCTATCTGAGGGCCATGGATCAGCTGAGTTGCTCTTCAGCTCCACATGGCTGGTTACAGATTCTGTCTTTAGAAAGAGACTCCATAATCATCGGTCTTTGTGGTCAGGATATCTGCTTTTCCTGTTGGTTTTACAAACAACTGTTTGTAAATGTTGCTATGACCCAGTCCGAAGGTTATTTTACCCAGTTCAAATATTCTTAAGGTTCAAGGAACAAGAGGTGCAAGGTGGTAGCTCTTTGGAATGCCTGCTCTGGCTCCCTTTTTAAAAGGGCTGTGCATGTTCACTTTTCACTTCACAACAAACTGATTTAGTGGAAAACGTGTGGGCATTGGAATTAGACTGAGTTGGAGTCATGGTAGCATTGGATGTGTAGATTAATTTTGCTAATCCTCAGCTTCCTCATCTATTTTTGTAATTCCCATGGGGTTGATGTGAAGATCAAATGAGAAAGTATTTTTAAATCTCCCTGTACAATGTCTGGCCTGCTGGCTGTTACTACAATTAATAGTATTAAAAATCTCAAGATTTCCAGGAGCAAGAATCTTTTTTTCTCCCTGATCTTAGGGGTTACTCTTGTATTCTTTGGAAGTCATGCTTACTTGCATGTTTGGATTCCAACTTGGTGAGTCTGAGATTAACAAGGCAGGATTGGTTTTCATGGCTTATTTCTCTTTCTCAGATATGTCTTTGTAGAACTCCACTCCTAGAGAGAGGAACAAAGAGGAGGATATAATGGCTGCTGTGCTTTCTTCAGTTGGACCTCTGGTAAGTTTGAATTCCTTTGTCTCTGATCTGCTGTGTTGGTTTGAGGACATGTCTTTTCCTGAAGTCTTGTGACTTCTCAACCTTACCCACACCCCTTCTGGAAATCGAATCAAATTGTTTGATTGGTGAGTAAAGGCTATAATCTATAGGAAGATTCACTGTATATATTGAACCAAATTTCAAGATCTTTCAAAAATATCAGGGCTACCTTTAGATATGATAGGCAGTCTACGAAATTTACTTATGATGTTAAATTTGTATTGTTCCCAGGAAATTTCAGTTATTTATAAGGTAGTAAAACAGTATATTTTTCAATTGGAAAATTTCACTTAGGAAATTTTGGGAAAAATATATGTATACACACACTCACACTCTTTATTCATAGGGGTCATTCCCATTCTGCCCACTCTCAGTAATTTCCTCTTTTTTACCCATTAGAAAGTGATCAAGCTTAATAGATGACATTGATCTGTTTGCCTGTCTTATGCCAGTACAAGGCTATTTTGATTACAGTAGCCTTGTAGTATAGTTTGATATCAGGTATTATGAGCCCTCCAACTTTGTTCTTCCTTCTCAAGATTACTTAGGTGATTCCAAATCTTTATTGGTTCCATATACATTTTTAGAGTATTTGTTCTATATACAAATGTTATGTTACAGAATTACATGCTTATGATTTTGTAATAAAAATCATAAAAGCTCATAAACAAGGTGAGTTACTTCTACTGGACCCTGTATGTGAAATATGCCATTTAATATTTTAAGAGGCCAGTATTATCCTAATTCCAAAACCAGATAAAGACACTACAAAGATAGAAAATTATAGGTCAATATCCCTGATGAACATACATGCTAAGATCCTCAACAAAATATTAACAAATCAGACCCAGAAATACATTAAAAAGATCACACAGGGTCCATACAGGGTCCAGGAATTGCATTGAATCTATAGATTGCTTTGAGTAGTATGATGTGGACTCCGACCAGTGGTGTCCGCAGTGTTGTGGATGCGATGAACAAATTCACACAGACTGCAGAAGTCCTGTAGAGAAAAGGGATTGTATGTCCACTCTCCAAGTGAGAGAGCACCCTGACCTGTGCCTGGACAGGTTTTTATTGCTTTTCTGGGAGCATTACATCAAGGAAAGTCCTCATGCATTATGCATAGGTTTGCTTTAGGTGATTACCTTTTATAGATAACAAAGAAAAGGATGTTGCAAACACAAGGGGAAAAGTGGTTAAACTGGTTACACTCCATTCTTGGGAGGTTTAGCACAGACTTTAGGAAGTTACTTCAAAAATGTGCATTAAACATTTGCTGCCTTAACTCAGGGTGAGGGAGTTTTAGCAAAAGCAAGCCTAAAAGCAGCCTAGATATAATGCAGGCCTGGCTCCCCATGGGAAAGCCAATCCGTGGGCCTGGTTCCTGTGTGCCACCTCGTGCCTGTCAGTTTTCCAAACCAGGGCTGAGCTACATTCACCATTCCCATGTGGACCGGTCCCCTATAGTAGTATGGATATTTTAATGATGTTAATTCTTCCAATCCATGAACATATACCACCCTTCCACTTTTTTGTGTCTTCTATTTCTTTCTTTAATGTTCTGTAATTTTCCAAGTTTAGATCTTTTACCTTCTTGATTAAGTTTATTCCTGTGTACCTTTTTTTTTATTGCAATGGTAAATGGGATTGTTTTCTTGGTTTCTCTTTATGAGACTTCATTATTGGTGTATAAAAATGCCACTGATTTCTGTATATTAATTTTGTATCCTGCCACTTTGCTGAGTTCATCTATTAAATCTAGTAGTTTTTTTATGGAATCTTCAGGGTTTTCTATGTACAATATCATATCATCTGAGAATCATGATAGTTTTATTTCCTCCTTTCCAATTTGGATGTCTTTTATTTCATCTTCTTGTCTAGTCACTGTGGCTAAGACTTTCAGTACTATGTTGAATAAGAGTGGACATCCCTTTCTTGTTCCTGATCTTAAGGGAAATGCTTGTAGTTTTTGCCCATTGAGTAAGATGTTGGCTGTGGGTTTGTCATATATGGCCTTTAATGTGTTGAGAGTTTTTATCTTAAATGGGTGCTGGATTTTATCGAATGCTTTTTCTGTATCTATTGATATGAACATGTGATTTTTATCCTTCAATTTGTTTATGTGATTATCACATTTATTAATTTGCAACTATTGTACCAACCTTGCATTCCTGGAATAAATCCCACTTGGTTATGGCATATGATCTTTCTAATGTATTTCTGGGTCTGATTTGCTAATATTTTGTTGAAGATCTTAGCATGTATATTCATCAGGGATATTGACCTATAATTTTCTATCTTTGTAGTGTCTTTATCTGGTTTTGGAATTAGGATAATACTGGCCTTGTAAAAAGAGCTTGGAAGTCTTCCTTCTTCATGAATTTTTTGGAATAGTTAGAGGAGGATAGGTGTCAGTTCTTTCTTGAATGTTTGGTAAAATTCACCAGGATTTTTGTTTCCTGACAGTTTCTTGATTACTGTTTCAGTTTCATTAGTTGTTATCAATCTATTCAGATTTTCTGATTCTTCCTGATTGACTTTTGGAAGATTGTATGTTTCTAGGAATTTGTCTATTTTACCCAGGTGGTCTAATTCGTTGGCATATAATTAGTTGTTCATAGTATTTTCTTACAATCCTTTGTATTTCTGTGATGTCCATTGTTACTTCACTTCTTTCATTTCTGATTATATTTATTAGGGTTCTCTCTCTTTGTTTCTTGATGAGTCTGGCTAAAGGTTCATCAATTGTTTATCTTTTCAAAGAACCATCTCTTGGTTTCCTTGCTCTTTTGTATTGCTTTTTAGCCTCTGTATAACTTATTTCTATTGTGACATTTATTATTTTCTTCCTTCTACCTAACTTGTGCTTTCCTTGCTGTTTTTCCAAATACTTTTAGGTTGAATACTTTTAGATTGTTTATTTGCAATTTTTCTTACTTCTCGAGGGAGGCCATTAATGCTGTGAACTTCCCTCTCAGGACTGCTTTTCACTGTTGGGTTGTTGTGTGTTCATTTTCATCTGTTTCCAGGTAGTTTTTTATTTCTTCCTTGATCTCATTAGTAACCCATTCATTGTTTAATAACATGCTATTTAGCCTCCATGTGTTTGAATGTTTTTTAGGGTTTTTGATTTCTAGTTTCATGCCATTGTGATCCAAGAAGATGATTAACATTATTTCAGTCTTCTTGAATTTGTTAAGACTTATTTTGTGTCCTAATATATGGTCTGTCTTTGAAAATGTTCCATGTGCACTTGAGAAGAATGTATATTCTGCTTTGGGATAAAATGTTTTGTAAGTATCAATTAAATTCATTTGATCTAATGTGTCATTTAAGGTCACTACTTTCTTGTTCATTTTTTTGTCTGGAAGATCTATCCATTGATGTAAGTGGAGGGTTAAAGTCCCCTACTATGATTTTATTGCTGTCAATCCCTTTTTCAAAATCCACCGAGAGTTGTTTTTTTTTTATGTGTTTAGGTGCTCCAGTATTGGGTGCATATGTGAGGTCTGTCCAGAAGGTATCCAGCCATGTAATATGAAAAATAGAGACATTTATTGAAGAAGATACAAGACAAAAGAAACATTATACACAAGACAATGACACCTCAGTCTCCTTCAAAGTAGGCACCTTGGGACCTCACACAGTTTTCCCAATCATCATCAGCTGCCCCATCTTATTTTCCTGAATCTCTTCAATGGTCTGAAATCTCTTCCCTTTCAAATGTGATTTTAATTTTGGGAAAAGCTGCTTGCAGGGTGACAAATCTGGGCTGTAGAGTGGCTGAGTCACCTGGGTGATTGATATTTCAACGAAAACCTCTGCACAAGACATGACGAATGAGAGGGTGCATTGTTGTGATGAAGCTACCAATCATCAGTTTCCCATAGCTGCCTCCTTCTAAATCATCTAAATAGTTTCCATGAAGGAATGTTCAAGCTTAACACAAAATTTGATATGGATTTGTTGCTCTACTTGCCCATTTTGAATGCGATGGCCACATGCTGACTCAATGGCATCTACTGTCCCCACTCACAAGTACAGTGAAGTTGTCATTGTTCATGCTTATGCATTCCAGTCCACTCTCCTTGGCTGCCAAGTTACATCAATGTTGTGCAAGTCGTTCTCATTATATTAACAGTAGCTGGATTTTTCTGGAAAGACCTCATATGTTTATCAGGGTTATATCCTCCTGTTGGATCAATCCCTTTAGTGTTATGTAGTGACCTTTTTGTCTCTTGTTATGGCCTTTGTTTTGAAGTCTGTTTTGTCAGATATAAGTATTGCTACCCCAGGGTTTTTTTGTGTGTGTGTGTTTCCACTTGCATGAAATATTTTTTCCATCTCTTCACTTGAGCCTGTGTGAATCTTTTGTTCTGAGTGGGTCTCTGCTAGACAGCATATATATTGGTCATGTTTTGTTATGCACTCAGATACCCTATGTCTTTTGATGGGCACAGTTAATCAATTTACATTTAAGGGTATTATTAATAGGTACTTACATATTGCCATTTTTATTCTTTATGCCTATGTTCCTCTCTCTATTTCTTCTTCTTACAGCAGTGCCTTTAACATTTCTGGCAATGCAGGTTTGGTTGTAATGAACTCCTTTAGTCTTTTGTTTTTCTGGGAAGCTCTTTATTTCCCCTTCAATTTTAAATAATAACCTTGCTGGATAGAGTATCTTGGAATCAGGTCCTTGCTTTTCCTTCTTTGAATACTTCATGCCATTCCCTTCTAGCCTGTAGTGTTTCTGACGAGAAATCAGCTAACAGTCTTATGGGAACTCCCTTTAGGTAACTAACTACCTCTCTTTTGCTGCCTTTAAGATTCTCTTTTTGTCTTTAATCTTTGCCATTTTACTTATGATGTGTCTTAGTTTGGGTCTCTTTCTAGACCTGGTTCTTTTTGAGTCTCTGTTATACTTCATAGGCAACCCTATCATTGAGTGATCTTACCCTGTATTCCCCAGCATCCTGAAGTTTCCCAGCCAGGTAAAGATCTTCATTTTCAAGTAGAAGAACCAGAATTGATAAAGGTAACACTTACCATTGCAGACAAGGAAAATAAAGAGAATGCACCTCTTTCACTGCCCCTAATTCTTAATATTTCCAGTTCATGGAAAGTGATAGCTGTGGTAATACCAGGGCTGGTAGCATCAGTTTGACAAATTTCTTTTCTCTAAGTAAATTAGGCAGCCCTAATTTGACAGATAGTTACATCATAATTGCTAATTATAAAGTATCTTATTATCACATAGGCTGATTCTTGCTTCACATTGTAAGACCCAGTACCATTAAAAATACCAAGAATACATTAACATCAGTTCCTATACCTTAAAAATATTTCTAACCCTGGCTGGTGTGGCTCAGTGGATTGAGTGCCAGCCTGTGAACCAAAGGGTCACAGTTTCGATTCCCAGTCAGGGCACATGCCTAGTTTTCGGGCAAGGTCCCTAGTAGGGTGCGCTCAAGAGGCAACTACACATTGATGTTTTTCTCCCTCTCTTTCGCACTCTCTTCCCTCTCTCTAAAAATAAATAAATAAAATCTTAAAAAGAAAAAAGAATATTTCCATTCTTGCCCTGGCTGCGTTGCTCAGTTGCTTGGAGTGTAACATGCACCAAAAGGTTTGGATTCAACCCCTCATTAGGGCACAAATCTATAGGTAAGTTGTGGGTTTGATCCCTAGTCTAAGTGCATACAGGAGGCAACCAATTGATATTTCTCTCTTTCTCCCCCCTCTTCTTCTCTCTCTAAAATATATATAATATTTCCATTCCTAACATGACTTTAATTTGTTTAGATATTTTTATTTCATTATATTAAGTTTACAGAAAAATATCAAAATCAGAAATTAATAAATTGTGTTAAGAAAAATTATCTAAAATTTAGAAATAAATCAAAAGATACGCCCTTTCTTTTCTTTTTAATATATTTTATTGATTATGCTATTACCGTTGTCCCATTTTCCCCCCTTTATTCCCCTCCACCCAGTACACCACCTCCCACCAGCATTCCCCCCCTTTAGTTCATGTCCATGGGTCATACATGTAAGTTCTTTGGCTTCTCCATTTCCTATACTATTCTTAACCTCCCTGTCTATTCTCTACCTACCATTTACACTACTTATTCCCTGCACCTTTTTCCCCCTCTCTCCCCCTCTGATAACCTTCACTGATAACCCTCCATGTGCTCTCCGTTTCTGTGATTCTGTTCCTGTTTTAGTTTGCTTAATTTGTTTTTGTTTTTGTTTTAGGTTCACTTGTTAATAGTTGTGATTTTTTTTGTCATTTTACTGTTCACATTCTGTTCATGGTCTTCTTTTTCTTAGATAAGTCCCTTTAACATTTCCTATAATAAGGGCTTGGTGATGATGAACTTCTTTAACTTGACCTTATCTGAGAAGCACTTTATCTTCCCTTCCATTCTAAATGATAGCTTTGCTGGATAGAGTAATCTTGGATGTAGGTCCTTGCCTTTCATGAAGTGGAATACTTCTTGCCAGCCCCTTCTTGCCTGCAAGGTTTCTTTTGAGAAATCAGCTGAAAGTCTTATGGGAACTTCTTTGTAGGTAACTGTCTCCTTTTCTCTTGCTGCTTTTAAAATTCTCTATCTTTAATTTTGGGTAATTTAATTATGATGTCTCTTGATGTGTTCCTCCTGGGGTACAGTTTTTTGGTGACTCTCTGAACTTCCTGGACTTCCTAGAAGACTGTTTCTTTGGCCAGATCAGGGATGTTTTCTTTCATTATTTGTTCAAATAAGTTTTCAATTCCTTGCTCTTCCTATTCTCCTTCTGGCACCCCTGTGATTCAGATGTTGTAATGTTTAAAGTTGTCCTAGGTTCCTAAGCCTCTCCTCATATTTTTGAATTCTTATTTCTTTGTTCTGTTCTGGTTGACTGTTTATTTCTTCTTTCTGGTCCAAACCATTGATTTGAGTCCTGGTTTCCTTCCTGTCACTGTTGATTCCCTGTACATTTTCCTTTATTTCACTTTTCATAGGCTTCATTTTTTCCTCTATTTTGTGGCCATACTCAAGCAATTCTGTGAGCATCCTGATTACCAGTATTTTGAACTGTGCATCTGATATGGCTATGTCTTTGTCACTTAGTTGTATTTTTTTCTGGAGCTTTGATCTGTTCTTTCATTTGGCCCATTTTTTTGTTTTTGTTTTGGCGCACCTGTTACTTAGTGTAAGGGGTGGAGCCTTAGGTGTTCACCAGAACGAGGCAACCCATGTTGCTGAGTTGTGGCGCTGTATTGAGGGTGAGGGGTCTAAGAGGAAACAACGCCACTTGATTAGCTCTCTACTGGCTTTCAGTTACTCCTGCTTCTACCCATAATCAAATTGGTCCCTTCTGGTGCTGATTCCCAGGTGGGTGGTTTTGTGTACATTTTAGGCCCCTGTGGGTCTCTCCCACGAACACTCCTGTGAGACTGGGAGTTTCTCCCGCCTCAACCGCCACAGATGTTTTCAGTCAGAGGTTTTGAGACTATTTCCGCATGCTAGAACCGTGGGTTGTGGGGTCTGTCTCACTCCCCAGTTGTTCCTTCCAGTTTATCTGCACTCAAATGTGGGACTGACTGCTCTGCCAGCCACCGCCTCACCTGTCCCGGTCCTCTATCTGCTGCCTTGCCACAAGTCCTCTCTGCCCAGCTGCCTGTCTCCACCGCTCCTACCAGTCTGTATGAATGTTTCTTCTTTAACTCCTTGGTTGTAGGACTTCCATACAGTTCTATTTTCTGTCAGTTCTGGTTATTTTTGTTTTTAAATTTGTAGTTGTCCTTCTTTTGATTGTGCGAGGAGGCACAGTGTGTCTACCTACGCCTCCATCTTGGCCAGAGAATATATGCCCTTGCAGTGTTGCATTAGATCACTATCTAACCAGCCTGTCTGATGGTCATCTGATATAGCAGGGAAAGTTTTGTTGTTTGACTTAGTATTTATTACTGATTACTACTCAGACCCTTATAGGTAGATGTTAACTTGCAGAATATTGAAGTGTCTAATGATTTCTGCATAGGAGAAATAATAATCCCAAAAGTTATCATTTTAGTGTACTATGGGACATTTACCAGGTTTCTAATTTTGCAGTCTTGGTTTAGCATCTTTTCTACCATCTACACATCTGCTTCTTATATCTTCTTTGAGCCAGCTTGTCAAGCTGCTTGTCTCTCATTAAGGACTTAATGCATCTTTACATACATGTGTTGATTATATTTTTAGGAGATTTAAGGTTTAAAATTTTATGTATAAGTTCAGCCCCTTTCTCTTTTTAGAATTATGTCTTTAAGTTTTTTTTAATTATACTTTGAAAATGGATTTTATTCCAAAAATGTCTTGTGTAAACATGTGTTTTTCTTTTTGTTTTTATGAGAAAATACATTCTGAGATTCAGTCTTAAAATTAACTTTTTGAAATGTATTACTGGACTGGTGATTCTTAAAGTGTTCTTTAACATATGACATTTGAGTCTTTAATATAAAATGTGTAATTTCAGACTTTGAATTATGAATCTTAGTAAAATACCATAATTTTTGACATGGTGACTACATCATATGGTTTATTTTTGTTCTTTTGACATAGGGAATCCCTGGCAGAAGATTAATTCTCTCTGGCTTTTCCTTATATTCTGCATCCTGCTTATAAGTACTGAACTCAGCTTTAATCTTAATTTGAGTAGAACCAATATTTTAATAAATTTTAACATGTCTATTTCTGCAAAAAAAAAGGGCAGATGGTATTTTCATAGGGCTTGCGTTAAATCTGTTGATCAGTCTGGGAAATATTGCTATCTTAACAATATTAATTTTTCCAATAGAAAGAATATGAGATGTCTTCTTATTTGGGTATTCTTTAGTTCCTTTCAGTGATGTTTTGTAGTTTTCAGTGTAGAAGTGTTGCACATCTTTTGTTCCTGGGTTTTTTTGCCGGGGTGGGGGGGGGGGGACATTGCTACTTTAAATAGGATTCTTTTATATTTCTTTCTGGGATTTGCATTTTTGAGTGTGTAGAAATAATTGTCTTAAGTATATGGATCTTGTATCCTGAACCTTGCTGGACTAGTTTTAGTTCTAATAGGGTTTTTTGAATGCATATGTCTGGGATTCTTCAGGGTTTTCTATATGCAAGATAATGTCATCTGTAAATGGAGATTATGTCATTTGCAAATAGAAATTTGCTCCTTCCTTTCCAATCTGGGTACATTTTATCTCTTTTTCTTATCTAATTTCCCTTGCTAAAACTTACAATACACTGTTGAACAGAAGTGAAGGGAAAGGACATCTTTGTTTTTGAGTCCCAAGGGGACTGTATATGCTTGTTCACCACAAAGTATGATGTTAGATTTGGGTTTTCATAGATGATCTTAGTCATGTTGGAAAAAGTTTGCTTCTATTTCTAGTTTGTTGGATTTTGTCAAATACTTTTCTCAGCCTGTTAGGATGATGGAGTGGCTTTTGTTGTTTATTCTCTTAAATGATGTATTACCCTGATTGATTTTCAGATAGTAAATCAACTTTGTATTCCTGGATAAATCCAATTTGTCTGTGGTCATAGTACTGTTTGTTGCTGGATTCAGCTTGCTAATATTTCATTGAGAATTTTGTATATATAGTCATAAGAGATACTGGTCTGTAGTGTTCTTGTGATGCCTTTGTCCAGTTTGCTAATACTGGCATCATTGAGTTGGACATTGTTTCCTTCTATTTTTTGGAAGAGTTGATAAAGGATTGGTGTTAATTTTTTCTGAAAATGGAGGAACTCACCAGTGAAGCCATTTGAAGCTGGACTTTTATTTGTGGGAAGTTTGCTTATATATCTATTCAGATTTTCTTTGCCTTGAGTCAGTTTTGGTAGTTTGTGTCTTACTAGGACCTGTCTATTTCATCTAGGTTATCTAATTTGTTGGCATACAGTTGTATATATTTTAGTCCTTTATAATCATTTTATTTGTGTAAGGTCAGAATTGTCTCCTTTTTCACATCTGACTTCAGTAACTTGAGTTGTCTTTTTCTTTCTTGGTCAGTCTAAGGGTTCATCATTTTTGTAATCTTTTCAAATAACCAAATTTTGCTTTTGTTGATTTTCTCATGTCTTTCTGTTCTCTATTTCATCTTCATTCTGATATTGATTTTCTTCTGCTTTTTAAAAAAGTATAGTTCACTCTTTCCTAGTTCTTTAAGCTATAAATTTAGGTTATTGGTTTGATATCTGCTTTTTTAATGTAGGTATTTTAGAGCTATGTATTTCCCTCTGAGATCTGCTGTCACTGTATTTCACAAGTTTTGGCATATACTATTCATTTTTATTTGTCTCAGAGTGTTTTCTAAATTCTCTTGTGATTTCATCTTTGACTCATTTATTGTTGAAAAGTCTGTGGTTTAATTTCTGCATATATGTGAATTTTCTAGTTTTCTTTTTTATTGGTTTATAGTTTCATTCCATTGTGATCATAAATGATACTTTGTATAATTTTGTCTTTTTAAATTTTTTACCCATCATTGTTGGTGCCAACTCAACACCCAACAGGAATCCCCAATTTGGGGTGCAGTGAAGGAAAACTTACCCAGTGCAAAACAGCTCAATGGTGACGTGGCATGGCACTGCTGTGAGACAGCCCTGGGGCCAGGTCCCTCTCCAACTAGGTGGCTCTATTCTGCTCTGGTGTGGTCTGCTCTGTTCCAGTGAGACATCTTCCAGTTGTTCAGCTCTAGCTGGGAAAACAGTCTTTCAGCCTTCAGTGGAAAGGGAAAGTTTGCACCCCAAACCAGAGGGGAGCTAGCTTATATGGACAGAAGTCCTTAACCTTGGTCTATGATTGGCCCTTCCTCATGCAAATGAGGACACCAAGTTCTCTAAAAGGCACTGTCCTGATTGGTCAGAATAGAGCCACTCTGATTGGTCAGAGCTGCACAGCTTCAATTTGATGGGTAAAGCCTCAGTCCTCTTGGTTGAAATAGGATTCCAGGAACTCCTTCATAGGGCTGGCTTAGGTGGCAGAAACACAGTGCACCCAGGCAGTTCAGTGGAGGCGTCTCTGTGAGGTGCAGTTTGTGTGAGATGCTCCTGTGTAGAAATGGCTGGGCTCTTTTTTGTTGTTGTTGGGGTTTTTTTGTTT
Organism: Desmodus rotundus; assembly: GCF_022682495.2. Lineage (NCBI taxonomy): Eukaryota > Metazoa > Chordata > Mammalia > Chiroptera > Phyllostomidae > Desmodus > Desmodus rotundus. The sequence continues at coordinate 63,376,892 of NC_071395.1, forward strand.
GAACCCAGTTAGCCACCAAAAGCCCCTTTTAGTCGGCACCTTCTTTCTGAGATAGCTGACATACTCAAAATGTCCAAATCAATAAAGTTATTGGTGAAAATGGAAAATGTGCCTTTTATCTTACAGAAAAGAAACATATAGGCTTTTGGCCAACCCAATAATTAACATCTTGACATAAAACAATGTATTTCAGATTAATGCCAACTTAGTTCTAATAGTATATAAATCTTTGCTCAAACATAGCTCCATTCCCTTCTCCCTCCTATTATTGTCCTACAAATTACACCTTTTATATATTGTAATCCCATCAACACAATTTTATAATTATTACTTTATGAAGTTGTCTTTTAAATAAGAAAAGAAAAAGAGCAACAAACAAAATATACTTATATTTTATTTATTTAGCTATGTTTATTGGTATTATTTCTTCACGTGGATTTCATGTGGATTTGTTACTATCTAGTTGTCCTTTCATTTCACTTGAAGGATACCCATTAGTATTTATCATAGGCCAGATCTGCTAGCAGTGAATTCTCTTAGTCTTTGTTTATCATTATTTTTGAAGGATAGTTTTGCTGCATGTAGAATTCCTTGTTGACATTTTTTACAATACTTTCTGCATTCTGGATGTTATACTACTGTGTCCTAGCCTCGATGGTTTCTGATGAGAAATTAGCTGACAGTCTTACTTAGGATCCCTTGTACATCAGGAGTCCCTTCTCTCTTGCTGCTTTGAAGATTCTCTCTTCCTGCTTTGAAGATTCTTTCTTCGTCTTCTACCAGTTGACTATGATGTAGCTAGGCATGGATCTCTTTGATTTTTATCCTACTTTGGTGTTCATTGAGATTCTTATATGTGAAGGTTAACATTTTTCATCAAATAAAGAAAGTTTGGGGCCATTATTTCTTTAAATATTCTTTCCTTTTTCTCTTTCTCTTGGATTCCTAATATGCATATATTGGAATTCTTGTTTACCCACAGATCTCTGAATCTCTGTTAATTTTTTTTTCCATTCTTTTTTGCTTCTATTCTGCAGTCTGGATTATCTCAATTGACTTGTGTTCAGGGTCACCAATTTTTTTCTTCCTGCTTAGTCTGTTCAGGCTTCTTTATCGAAACACAGCAGACTGGATGGCCTGTAAACAACAAAACATTTTTGAAGGTTAAAAAAATAACTTTTATTTACTGACAGAAAGGCTGAAACTGTTGTATGCTAATTTGAACTGCTATTTTGTAAAAGAAATGACTTGAAAATTCCCTTTTTGATATCCTCCAGTTGTTGGATTCCACTATGTATGCTTTGTTCTTTCATTAGATTTGGAAAACTATAAAATGCTTTTTCAGCAAGTGATTTATTCCTCCCTTTTCCAGGTTTAGAAATTCTTAGGAACCCTCAGACAGTTCCTTCTGGAACAAACTTTCCTCTTCCTCAGCCAGCCCCAGTGGGCTCCTCTCTATAGATTCTGGAACTAAGACAGGAGGAAAGACATATGAAATGTCCCTCAATGGGAATAAATTTATTTCTCACAGTTCTGTAGCCTGAAGTTCAAAATCAGGGTGCCAGCATGGTCAGATGAGAGTCTCTTCTAGGTCACAGACTTCTCATCTTATCCTCACATGGTGGAAGGATTAAGACTTCTTTCTGGAGCCTGTCTTTTTGTAAGATGCTAATCTCATTCATGACCATCTTGCCCTCATAATTTAAGCACCTCCCAAAGGCACCACCTCTTACCATTACATTGAGCAGTAAGATTTCACTCTATCAGTTTGGGGGGCCACAAACATTCAGAACATAATACTGTTCAAATTTGCTCTTTGCTTCCACTGAACCTTTCTATTGAATTTTTAATTTCAGTTATTGTATTTTTCAACTCCAGAATTTCTGTTTAATGACATAACATTCTCATAATTTCTTTTAACTCTTTAGATCTGGTTTTCTTTAGGTTTTTGAACATATTTATAATGGGTGATTTACTTCTTGCTTTCCTCAAGGACAGTTTCCATTGAATTCTACTTTTCTATTTATAGTCCATGCTTTTCTGTTTTTTCTGTGTCTTGTAATTTTGTTGACAACATGGTATTTAAAATAATACAATGTGGCAACTCTGGAAATCAGAGTCTCCCCTCCACAGGGTTTGTTGTTGCAGTTTGTTGTTTTTGTTATTACTGCTACCATTTTGTTTATTTAGCGACTTTCCTGGACTAATTCAGTAAAGTTTGTATTCTTTATCATGTATGGCCACTGAAATCTCTGGTTAATGTAGTGATTAATGATTAGACATAGATTTCCTTAAATCTTAAGCCAGTAAGTCTCCCAGCATTTGCCAAAGGCTTTTGTTTGTTTTGGACATACCTTCTATTCTTAGGTAGGCAGTTTACAACTTTGCCTTATCCTTCCTTTACTTCCTGCTTGCAGAGAACCTCAAGGTAAGCCAGAGATGAGAGTTGAGGACCTTTTTGGATTTTTCCTGAGGCTTAGCTCTTGGTGGAAAAAGAAAACAAGCCCAGTAAATTTACTATAATTTATGTGTGAAGTGATTAGCAATAAAGTTTATAAACTGTTATTGTTTCCCACATTACCCATGTTTTATTATTAGCGGAATTATATAAAACATGCTTAACAAATTTTGAGGTCCCAATAAAAGCTTTAAACTATTTGACAGTCATCCAGTAGGAAAACACTGCTGAGGAAATATATCTTCTTTTTTTTTTAACTTTTTCTTTTTTTCATTTTTTTATTTTTTTATTTTTAGAGAGAGGGGAAGGGAGGGAGAGAAACATCAGTGTGTGGTTGCCTCTCATGTGCCCTCTACTGGGGACCTGGGCCCATAACCCAGGCATGTGCTCTAACTGGAAATCAAACCTGCGATCCTTTGGTTGGCAGTCAAGCATTCAATCCACTGAGCCACTCGAGCCAGGGCTGGAAATGTATCTTCTGATATAGAGCAGACCTTAGCCAAATATTATGTAAGTTGAGACCTTTGCCTGATTAGTCAGCTAATAAGGGCTCTTAATTTAATAGGTCATTCAGTATAGTGATTACAAGCTTGAATTCTAGAGCCAAACTGCCTGAATTTGAATCTAGACTTTGTCTCTTTTATGAAGTTAGGCAAAGCACTTAACTTCTCTAAGCCTCACTTTCCTTATCTGTAGATAGCACCGTCCTATTGTGAGGGTTCAGTCATTTACATAAAAAGTCCTTAGATCAGTACCTGACAAGTGACATGTACTACACTCATACAGAAGTAAAGAGAGTAGTTTGATGAATCTTGTTGAACCCATCTTCAACACTTTTCAACACATGGACAATCATATTTTGTCTGTAACCCTACCCTCCCTCAGTAAATATTTTGAAGCAAATGTAAGACATCATATAATTTTATCTATAAACATTTCATTATATAATCTATAACAGATTATTTTTAAATGTTAGGTACAAAATTGACTCTCTAACTATAGAGGGGTTAGGGCCATTAGCCCTCATGATGTTAAAAATCTTCATAAAACCTTTACTCCCCAAGAACTTAACTACTAAAAGCCTTACTGATAACAGTCAATTAATAGATATTTGATATGTTAGATATATTATAAACTGTATCCTTAAAACAAAGTAAACTAGAAAAAGGAAAATGTTATTAAGAAAATTATACAGAAAGTATATTTACAGTATTGTATGTGTTTATTGAAAAAAATCCATGTATAAATGGATCTGTGCAGTTCAAACCTGTGTTGGTCAAGGGTCAACAGCTAAAAAACTAAAAGCCTTAATACTATCAAATTTGAGTTGGTATTTATTTCCTTAGTTGATTATTTTTAATTACTTAATATTATCTCTTTGGTCACGTTTATTTTTTAATTGTTTTTTATTACCCTTTGCTCTTTATTTTTTATTTTACTTATTTATTTATTTATTTACATACTTATTTTACTCTTGTTCAAGTACAGTTGTCTCCATTTTCCACCCACCAATCATGCCCCCTGCCCCACCCCTCCCTACCTCTCACCCTTGATCCTATCACCTTTGGCTTTGTCCATGTGTCCTTTCTACATGTTCCTGACTACCCTTCCCCTATATTCCCCCATTATCCCTCTGTCCCTCCCCTCTGGTTACTGTCAGTTTGTTCTTTATTTCAGTGTCTCTGGTTATATTTTCCTTGCTTATTTGTTTTGTTGATTAGGTTCCACTTATAGGTGAGATCATATGGTATTTGTTTTTCACTGCCTGCTGAAAGACAAATATTCTCCAGATCCGTCCATGCTGTCGCAAAGGGTAGGAGCTCCTTCTTTCTTTCTGCTGCATAGTATTCCATTCAGTAAATATACCACACTTTTTGATCCACTCATTTACTGATGGGCACTTAGGTTGCTTCCAGTACTTGGCTATTGTAAATTATGCTGCTATGAACATTGGGGTGCATAGGTTCTTTTGAATTGGTGTCTCGGGATTCTTAGGGCATAAGCCCAGTAGTAGCATTGCCAGGTCAAAAGGCAGTTCCATTTTTAGTTTTCTGAGGAATTCCATACTGTTTTCCACAGTGGCTACACCAGTCTGCATTCCCACCAACAATGTACTAGGGTTGCCTTTTCTCCTCATCCTCTCCAACACTTGTTGTTTGTTGCTTTGTTTATGATGGCCATTCTCACTGGTGTCAAGTGGTTTCTCATTGTGGTTTTAATTTGCATCTCTCTGATGGCTAATGATGCTGAGCATCCTTTCATATGTCTCTGGGCCCTCTGCATGTCCTCCTTGGAGAATTGTCTGTTCAGGTCCTTTGCCCATTTTGTAATTGGGTTGTGTTTCTGATGTGGAGTCATGTGAGTTCTTCATATATTTGGAGATAAAACCCTTGTTTGAGATATCATGGGCAAATACATTTTCCCATATGGTTGGTTCCCTTTTCACTTTGCTGATATTTTCTTTAGCCATTCAGAAGCTTTTCATTTTGATGAAGACTCATTTGTTTATTCTTTTCTTTATGCCCCTTACTCTAGGGAACATATCAGTGAATATATTGCTGTGTGGAATATCTGAGATTTTCCTGCCTATGTTCTCCGTAGTACTTTTATTGTGTCATGACTTATATTTAAGTCTTTTATCCACCTTGAGTTTATTTTTGTCTATGGTGTAAGTTTGTTGTCAAGATTCATTTTTTTTGCTTGTAGCTGTGCAGATGTCCCAACACCATTTGTTGAAGAGACTATTTTTACTCCATTTTATGGTTCTACCCACTTTGTCAGATGTCAGTTGACCATAGAGTCTTGGGTTTGTTTCTGGGCTCTCTATTCTGTTCCATTGATCTATGTGTCTGTTCTTATGCCAGTACCAGACTGTTTTGATTACCGTGGTTTTGTGATATAGTTTGATATCAGGTATTGTGATCCCTCCTACTTTGTTCTTCTTTCTCAAAATTGCTGTGGGTACAATACGATACCACTTCACACCAGTAAGAATGGCCATCATAAACAAGTCAACAAACAATAAGTGCTGGCAGGGTTGTGAAGAAAAGGGAACCCTAGTGCACTCACTGTTGGTGGGAATGTAACTGGTGCAGCCTCTGTGGAAAAAACTATGGAATTTCCTCAAGAAACTAAAAGTGGAATTGCCTTTTGATCCAGCAATTTCACTGCTGGGATTATACCCTAAGAATTCTGAAACACCAATTCAAAGAACCTATGCACCCCAATGTTCATAGCAGCACAATTTACAATAGCCAAGTGGTGGAAGCAGCCTAGGTGCCCATTACTAAATGAGTGGATCGAAAAACTATGGTACATTTACTGAATGAAATACTACAAAGCAGATAGAAAGAAGGAGATCCTACCCTTTGCAACAACATGGATGGAACTGACAGCATTAATGTAAGTGGAATAAGCCAAGCGGTGAAAGACAAACACCATATGATCTCACCTATAAGTGGAACCTAATTAACAAAACAAACGAGCAAGCAAAATATTACCAGAGGCATTGAAATTAACAACAAACTGACAGTAAACAGCGGTGGGGGGGAGGGAAATAACATGGGAAAGAAGGGAAAGGGTGGTAAATGAACATGTATAAAGGACCCATGGACAAAGCCAAAGTTGGGTAGGATTGAGGGTGGGAGGTGGGGGTGGAGAGAGCAGGGAAAAGTGGTGGTGGGAAAATGTTGACAACTGTATTTGAACAGCAATAAAAACATTTTTTAAAGAATGACTTTTATAGAAAAAATTGCTGTGGCTATTCATGGTTGTTTATGGTGCCACATAAATTTTTGAAATGTTTGTTCTATATCTTTGAAATATATTGTTGGTATTTTAATAGGGATTTCATTGAATCTATAAATTTCTTTGGATAGTATGGACATCTTGATGATGTTCATTCTTCCAATCCATGAACACAGTATATGCTTCCATTTATTTGTGTCTTCCTTAATTTCTTTCTTCAGAGTTTTGTTGTTTTCTGAGTACAGGTCATTTACCTCTTTGGTTAGAATTATTCCTAGGTACTTTATTTTTCTTGTTGCTGTAGCAAATGTGTTTCCTGATTTCTTTTTCGGATATCTCATTGTTGGTGTACAAAAATGCCTTCAATTTCTGAATATTGACTTTGTATCCTGCCCCTTTGCCAAATTCACTTATTAGGTCAAGTAGTTCTTTGGTGGAGTCTGTAGGATTTTCTATGTACACTATCATGTCATCTACAAACAATGACAGTTTTGCTTCCTCCTTTCCAATTTGGATGCCTTTTATTCCTTTTTCTTGTCTGATTGCTGTGGCTAGGACTTCCAATACTATGTTGAGTAGAAGTGGTGAAAGTGAACATCGTTGTCTTGTTCCTAATCTTAGTGGGAAAGCTTTTAGTTTCTGCCCATTGAGTATGATGTTAGCTGTAGGTTTCTCATTTGTGGCCTTTATTATGTTGAGGAATGCTCCTTCTACTCCCACTTTTCTGAGTGGTTTATGGTAAATGGATGCTGTACCTTAAATGCTTTTCCCGCATCTATTGATATGACCATGTGATTTTTGTCTTTCCTTTTGTTTGTGATGTTATTACATTTATTAAGTTGCAAATATTGTACCATCCCTGCATCCCTGGGATCACTGGCCCCCATGTGTCCTCTATACATGTTCCTTGACTTGACCAAAGGTTGCAGATTTGAATCCCACTTGATCATGGTGTATGATCTTTTTAATGTACTGCTACATGCAGTTCCTTTGGTCACTTTTAATCTAGAGATACCCACCTCCCTCTTTTTCCTCCCCTTATAGTCGTTTGTTGAAGAAACCATCAAAGGTTTGTTTAATGCAGTATATACAACCCACACGTACATGTGGCTATTGAGCACTTGAAATGTGACTTTCCATTTACAGATGTACAGTTAATTTAAAATACTATGTTTCAATAGCATAGTATAAAAAATAAAGTATCTTAATTTTACAACAGCCACTAATAATTTTTAATTCATTAAAGATTGCAAAATAGTGATGTTCTAATTTTTTTTATTGTTGTTCACTTACAGATGTCCCACATTTTTCCCTGTTTCTCCCCACTGCCCCACCCCCCACCCTGCTCCCACAGTCAATCCCCATACCGCTGTCTGTGCCCATGTGTCCTCTATACATGTTCCTTGACTTGCTGCTTCCCCTTCTTTCCCCTGATATGCCCCTCTACATCCCCTCTGGTCACTGTCAATTTGTTCTTTGTTTCCATATCTCTGGTTCTGTTTTGCTTGTTTGTTTGTTTGTTTTGTTGATTAGGTTCCACTTAAAGATGAGATCATATGGTATTTGTCTTTTACTGCCTGGCTTATTTCACTTAGCATAATACTCTCCAGTTCATCCATGCTGTTGCAAAGGGTAGGAGTTCTTTCTTTCTAAAGCATAGTATTTCATAATGTAAATATACCACAGTTTTTCTATCCACTCATTTACTGATAAGCTGTTTCTAGCACTTGGCTATTGTAAATTGTGTTGCTATGAACATTGGGGTGTATAGGCTCTTTTGAATTGGTGTTTCTGGATTCTTAGGGTATAATCCCAGCAGTGGAATCACTGGATCAAAAGGCAGTTCCGTTTTTAGTTTCTCTTCATGTACTAGCTGGAGTACTTTTATAAAGAGAAACCTCCCCATATCAGTTATTTGATCACGCTTGAATATTGTACAAACTATATATACTTTGCTTAGGAAAAGGATAAGAGGTTGATTCTTTCTCCGTATTTACCAGTCTCCAAGCTCTTTCCAAAGATGCTCAATGAGTATTTTTATAATTTTATTTTGAAATCATGGATTTAAATATATTTTTGAAAGCCATTACAGTTATTATCCTTATTGATGCTCAGATTGTCCCACCATCAACCAGTGGAAGCCTGTTCAAATTGACTCATGTCTTAGACATGATCTTAGCAGTTTTTGATAGCTTCTCTGCTTTTTAGTATGACAGAAAGTTCCAGGCCCTGATTCCTTTTGGTGGAAAGTGGTATTTAGAGGCCACAATCTGGCCCCCATAATGCTTTTACTGGGTATTGTTTCTTGGCCTTTTCAGTAGACAAAGCTGGGAAATATGGGGGGTTTTTCCCTTAAAAATAAAAAATCCTCACCCCTAGCCAGTTTGGCTCAGTTAGTGGAAGCATCATCCTGTAGACCAAAAGGTTGCAGATTTGATTCCCTGTCAGGGCACATACCCAAGATGTTGGGTTTGATCCCTGGTTGGGGCGCATATCAGAAGGCAGCCCAGCCGATCAATGTTTCTCTCTACATATCTCTCTCTCTCCCTTTCCCTCTTTTTTTCTCTCCCTGCCACCCTCTCTTCCTTTCTCCCTTTCTTCCTCTCTCACTAAAAAGTAATGACAAAAATGTCCTCGAATGAGGATAAAACAATTATAAAAAATAAAATATCTCATAAATTTAAACTGATATTTCCAACTCAATTTTGGATCTAGAGCTTTATATATTCTCATCAATATTACATTTATATCTTATTTTTCCCATGCCAAATGTATTACTTCTCAATGACATCAGTAAGCTAATTTGCTTTATCTAACACTGCACAAACAACAGTTACAAAATAGCATTTCCATTACTACCACCAACAATATGATTTTTTATTGAAACGGGCTCTTTGTGGTTTTTTTCTCCTTGGTGTGTATCTCACAAGGGATATTTAGAAAGGTTACTGTGTTTTAAAGTCACTCAAAATAGTTTATTTTTGATGAATGTGTATGCTACCAACTAGTTTCATTTTACTTTTAATTTTTAGAGATTGCTATTTCTGTTAGAAACAGGTCTTTTAACTATTAAGAGCTGACGGGTGACACCCCTGCCACACTCCACTCGGCTGCCCAGGCAGGAGGGCTTCTTGGCGGGTTTAACAGTGAGAAGCAGGGAAGGTCAACGTGCATGCCCTGGTGGCACTCTCTGCCCGGGTCCGGGGACTTTCCCTTAAGGGTCCGGGGGCTTTCCCTTAAGCGTATTTAAGGAACTGGGTCCTCTGTTTGTAGCCTAGGAGACAGGCCTTCAGCACGGACTAGAAACAGATCGTTCAAAACTAATACACCAGTTTTTCTAAAAAAAAAACTGTGGCCAAATCTTTACATAGTACATCCATATTCGTTTGATTTTTAAGACTACTTGGAGAATGTGATAGGGAGGATTACAAACATATTTGGGGGTCATATGCTGAGGGAATGAACAAGATATTACTTTAAAAGATTTTATTTATCTTTAGAGAGAGGGGAAGGGAGGGAGAGAAACATTGATGAGAGAGAAACATCAATTGGTTGCCTTTCATACATGCTCTGACCGGGCACTTAATCTGCAGCCTAGGCATGCGCCCTGACCAGGAATTGAACGAGTGACCTTTCACTTTGCAGGACAGCACCCAACCAACTGAGCCATAATGGTCAGGGCAAGATACAACTTTTTTCTGCTATGGTTTTCATCTTGTGGCACAGAAAATTACTCTGGACTACTTGCCTTGTGCCATAGTAGTTTTTTCAGATGCTTTAGATGTCGTGGTAGAAATGTACCATATTCCCACACTATTTTAAATTTTGTTTATTTTTGAAACAAGTTTGCAGATTATTTTTAAATTTAAATATTTCTTGTATAAATCATATGAAATATTCGCATGGTTCAAAAGTCATCTACAAAATAAGAAATATTAAGTGGAGTCTGGCTTCTATTCCATTTTCTGCACCCTATTTTCTTCTTCTAGTAGGTAATCATTAACATTTTAATGGGTAATTCTTCTATTTTTTACACAGTTGCATACATATTTCATATCCGGACCAAAGAAGTTCCACCAAGTTCTATGGTTTCTTATTTTTATTTCTCAAAGCACAGGCTTATTATAATATTCTTAATCTGTCATCTAAATGATAAACTACATTTTGATGAGCTATATTTTATATATTGGAGCCAAAAAACAGTTGATATTATACATAAGGAAGGGTTTTGAAGAAGAAAAGATGATTTGGGTGGAAACTACTAGCTGTTACCACATATTTTAAGGACTTTCTAGGGAAGGAGGAGAGCATGCTGCTTGACTCTAGGTAATAAAGTAAGACCAATATTTAGAAGTTAGAGAAAGCCACATTTTAATTAGTCTGGAAAAAATCCTGCTATTAGGTAAAACTGAAAATATAATGGGCTTCTTCTTGTGGTTTTAAGTTCTTGTCGCTGGGGAGACTCACACATCCTTTAAGGGTTGAACAGGCTGACTTCCATAGTCATTTGGTGATTCTGATTTCTAGGGTTCTTCCCCAGTTTTGTATAAATTATTCTGCCTAACAGGTCTTATTGTTTGGTCCTTGGGTGATCACAGTGTATTTGTTTTAGGATTCAGTGACATTTAAAGATGTGGCTATAGACTTCACATTGGAAGAGTGGAGGTTGATGGACCCTACACAGAGGGACCTGCACAAGGATGTGATGCTAGAGAATTACAGGAATCTTGTATCCCTGGGTAAGGATAACTTCTGTGTTCTCTATCTACCCACTGGACCAGATTGCTGAAGATATACAGCCTCTAAAATACTTATATGAATTTTGGCATTAAAATCTCATAATCATAGGAGAATATAATTGGGAGTTATGCTATTCCTCATTCTTAATTAATAGTCTACCCATTGTAGAGTATGAAATACATATTTCATTGGAATCTTGAAAATTGTTAACAGTCCCTCAGATTTAGGACTAAAGTTTTTTTCTAGTCACTTCCATAAATGAATTATCAGTGCCTTCAGAAATAAAAGAAACAAATATATTTGTTCCTTTTCTTTCTAAACAGATTATGCTCATGATCTATTATCCCAACAAACTTGGGATCATAGTGTTGAGATTCTTTGAGATACACTTGTAGTTCTTTATGGCATCCATTGTACAGTAGAAGGTTCTTCTGTAATAGGAATGGTCTACATCAGTGCTGTCCCATATGGCAAGCACTAGGCACTTGTGGCTCTTGAGCACTTGAAATGTGGCTAGTCCAATTTAAGAACTAAATTTTAAATTTCATATAATTTTAACTAATTTACATTCAAATTTAAACATCTACATGTGTAGCCACTCTGCACAAGAGTTTAACAATAGAGACTGAATTTGGCAATAGTTCTTGCCCATAGACATAGTCAAACCCTATTCATTTTCCTCTGAACAGGGCTTGCAGTTTCCAAACCAGATATGATATCTCATTTGGAGGATGGAAAAGGACCATGGGTGGTAGTGAGAGAAATTTCAACAAGCCCCTATCCAGGTGAGTTAATAAGAACCAGGAAGATGGGATTTATTCCATGACTGAATCAGAATATCTGAAATATTTTGGAGAGTATCTTTTTCTCAAAGCTATCTCAGAGGAAAAGATTCTCCCTCTTCCTCTCTCCCTATATGTTCCTCCATCTCTCATTCCTTCCTTCTCTTTCCCTCCCTTTTTCCCCTCTCCCCCCTCTCTCTGTCCTCTACTTTTGATTCCTGTCCCATCCCACTTTGCTTTCTTGGATTCATGATTTTAATTATTGTTCCTTTATTCTTTCCTCATTTAAGCATGCATAAAATATCCCTTTCAGTTCTACCATCTGCAGTTAAATTTACATTTTTTTCTTTAGCCATTTTCTGATATCTTTTTCCTTCATTAATTTTCTGAAAATGCTTTCTTGAGAATCAGCATTGACTTCTTTTAAGCTAAACTTACTTGGTCATTGTTTAACTTAATCTCTAAACCTGCTAAAACTTTGAGAGTTCTTAACTAATTGAGAATACAAGCAAGAAATCAGTTCAGAATCAAAATATTTATTCAGTTCAGTATTTATTTAATCATGTTTATTAAATATCTGTATACTGTGAACTAGGTTAGTGTTTCATTAAAAAGCCATGTATGCAAAAGTAGCTCCCAAATGTCAAAGGATTCAAGAGACCAAAGAATGAGGCAGACAAGTCTAGCTTGTCAGTTTAAAGAGTTTTAATAGGGAACTTACAGAAACATAGTGCTGGGCAGCTGGCGGCAGGAAGCAAGACAAAATGAATCCTTGCCTCGTTCACCGCCAGACCACCTGTTATATACTCCCCCTAAGAAGTGGACCTAAGTACTCTGAAAGGAATGGTGATCAGGGGAACGAAGGGACCGGATCCTGGGGCTCTGGTGGCCAGGGCAAGGTAACATTGAGGGTACATTGCAGAGAAGGAAGACTAACGGTAGACAAAGGATTAATGGTGGTTTGTGATTAACCTGGAGTCTCTATACACATTCGTAGTCCACCCAGGGGGAAATAGGAAGGGGTTAAGGGTTCAGGAGAATTAGTGTTAAAATGGAATTAGTTCTGTATACACAGTTATACACATACCCACACAGGTGCTAGGTCTTCAGTAAGATGGACCAGGTCCCTGCCCTCATGAAGATTAGTTTTTGAGAAATAGATAATTAACAGGTAAGTAAACAAAAACAAGCTAAATAGTGATCGGAATAACTTCTAGCTGTAAGATAAAGTGGGGGGATATGAAGGAATGACTGGGATGGGGAATGAGGCTGCCTGCTTTATATAGTGTGGTCGAGGAAGGCTTCTGAGGACATGACTTTAAGCTGAAACTTGAAGGATGAGAAGAAGCCAGCCATAGGATGAGGAAAAGAGGAGGATAACAGGCAAATAACCTGATACAGAAAACAATGTAATGTGTTCTAGAAATTAAAGGAAGCTGCTGTGATTGAAACATAAGTCAGAGGGAGACTGGTATAGAATAAGATTATTGAGACAGGTGACTGCCTGTTGAGGAATTTGTAGATGATGGGAAGTAGTTTGGATTTTGATCAAAGTGAGTATGCAGGCATTGGAAGATTTTAATCAAGGATTTTTAGGAAATAACCCTGTTTATGGAAATTGAATTTAAGGGCATAAAGCAAATAATCAGTGAATAGGTTGTTAAAAATGGTCTAGGCAAGAGATTACAGTAAATTGTATTAGTGTGATATAGTAGTGGAAAAGGAAAGAAGTAAGTGGATTCTAGTTCATTTGAGCATTCATTTTATTATGATGCCATCCATAACTGCATATATGTTACTTATATTGTTTGCATATGACATGTATTATATATTTTTTAAAGAGAGTAAATGAAAAGTAGACATTGGAGATAGTTTTAGATGACTCTTTAGAAAAAGATTCCCTCCCCGCCATGAAGAAGGAAAAAGAAATGCCGCAGTAACTAAAGTATGAACTGAGAAAAAACTCTGTTTTTGAGATGGGAATTTTTATGGCATGCTCGAGTATAGATTCAAATGATACCCCAATGGAAAGGGAGAAATTGATGTTGCAAGACAAAGATGGGATCACTGAACTAAAGTTTCTGGAAAGGTGAAAGGGAATGGAAATCTAGAATGGAAAAAGAGGAATTTACCTTTGACAGGTAGGGAGGCCACCTGGAGAAGATGGTACCAATATAGGTCAACTGGTAATAGGACAGTGGACACATTTTATTATGATAGCATCTGGATTCTCAATAAAGTAGAAAGTGAGGCCATCAGCTTATTGGACGACAATACAGAGTGGTAAGAGAGGGTAAGTTATATGTTTTATGGTACATAGAATTCACCAGTGAAGCCATGTTGACCTGAAGCTTTTATTGTGCAAGGTGTTTAATTGTAGCTTCTATTTCTTTTGTAGTTTATAGAACTATTTCCCCTTTCTTTCTTTTTTTAAGATTTTTATTTATTTTTAGAGAGAGGGGAAGGAAGGGAGAGAGGGAAGACACGTGATGTATGAGAGAAGCAGCAATTGGTTGCTTCTATCATGCCCCCAATTGGAGGCCTAGCTTGCAAACTAGGCATGTGCCCTGACTGGGAATTGAACTGGTGACCTCTCAGTCCACTGAGCCACACCAGCTGGGGCTTTTGTTTTTTTAATTTTTATTTTAGTTTAGTAAATTAGGTTTATCTAGGAATTGATCTGTCTGATCTAAAATTTAAAGTTTTTGGCATACTACTCTGTTTAATCTTTTTTTTTCTTTTTAAAGATTTTATTTATTTATTTTTAGAGAGGGGGAAGGGAGGCAAAAAGAGAGGGAGAGAAACATCAGTGTGTGGTTGCTTCTTGCATTCCCCTTCTTGGGGACCTGGCCTGCAAAACAGGCATGTGCCCTGACTGGGAATACGAACCAGTGACCCTTTGTTTTGCAGTCCAGCACTCATTCCACTGAGCCACACCAACCAGGGCCGTTTAATCTTTTAATTGTCTGTGTGGATCTGAAGTGATGTCTCCTTCTTCATTTCTGAGATTAATTATTTTGTCTTCTCTCTTTTTATCTTAGTTAGTCTTGTTAGGGTTTATCAATCTTATTTTGCTTTTAAAGAATTTTTATCATTTCTATTTTGTGTGTTTGTTTTATTCCCTTTCATTTTTTGTTCCTTCTTAGTGTTTAATTTGCTGATCTTTTCTAACCTCATGCGTTGGATACATATATCATTGATTTTCAGCCATTTTTTTCTAATGTATTTAAGGCTATCAAGACTGCACCACACCTTTTTTATGTAGTACCTTCATAAATACTGAGTTCAAAGTATTTGATAATTTCCAGTGTTAATGTCATTGGCCTTTAGGCTACTAAGAAGTATTTTTCTTAATTTTGTATCATATGAGTATTTTCTAGTAATCTTTTTACCTTAAATGCCACTGTGGTCAGAAGAAATGCTCTGTATGATTGCAATCTTTCCATATTTCTTAAAACTTACTTTACCGCATAGCCAGTTTTTGTAAACATTTTGTGTGCACTTGGAAAAATGTACAATGGATAGGTATCGAGTGCAGTTCTACATATGTTATTTGTTAATTATGTTGTTAAAGTCTATGTAATTACTAATTATCAACTTATTCTATTAGTTATTAAAGAAGATTTTTTAAAGTTTCCTAGTGTGAATGTAGATTTATTTCTTGCTTTAGATTCTTTATTTTTTTCCTTATGTATTTTCACACTGCATTATTAGATAAATACAAAATTAGAGCTTTTTTATCTTGTTGGAAAATTAGAACTTTTATCATTTTATGAAGTGTCTTCTTTATCTCTATTAATGGTTTTTGCCTTAATGTCTATTTTGTCTGATAATTAATATTAGTGTAGCATCATTCTTTTAGTTAATGTTTATATGGTACATCGCTTTTCATCTGTTCGCTGTAATACTTTTATTTTGTGTTTTTCTTGTTAAGTAGCACATGTGTTTTAACTAATCTGACATCTGTGTATATGGAAATATTTAGTTCATTTGTACCTAATACAATTATATAAGGTTTAAATTTATCATCTAACTGCAAGTGTCTTATCTGTTCTGTATTCTTTTTCCCATTTATGTCTTCTGTTACATTTATCATTTATTTTTCTCTTTTCCTCTCTAATCACTTGGTAATTATAAATTTTTAATTATTTGTTAAGTGGTTAACTTTGAAATTAAACCATACATTCTTGATTTAGCAGTGTAATGTATTGGGTTAGCCAAAAAGTCCATATGGTTTTTTCCATAAAATAAAAGACACATTTTTTATTTTCACCAATAACTTCATTAATTTGGATATTTTGAGTATGCTGGCTCTCTCCCATGTGGTAGAACATTGATGTTTCTCATTTAATGTCTTGATTTTATCGCTGTCAAGTTCACCCGGTCTATCCAACTGTGGAGCATCATCCAGCGAGAAATTTCCAGCACAAAACTTTGCAAACCACTTTTGACACATTCAGTCAGTCACAGAGCCTTCTCCATACACTGCACAAATATTTTTTGCTTTTCAGTTGTGTTTTACCTTTCTTGGAATAATAAACCATGATATGCCAAAATGTTGCATATTTTCTTCCATCTTCAATATTAAAATGGCTACACAAAAATTCACCAATTTTTATAAGTTTTTTAAATGCACACTGATATAACAGCTGTCACAATACAGTCTTAACAAAATTGTTTCAAATAAAGTTAAAAACAACTAAGCTAGAGCCATCTTCAAGAAAATCAGAACAAACTTTTTGGCTAACTCAGTAGATTTTTTCCCCCTCTTTCCAAATAATATACTGATTTTAGAGCAGCTTGTTCCATTTAATCTCATTTTCATTTACATGTTATTGAAGTTGTATATTTTAATTCTATATATATGTCAAATCTCATAAGACATTCTTGTTATGTGCAGTCACTATTCGTTAAGATTTACCTATATTTTTACCTTACCTTTCTCTTCATTTTTAAAATTTATTTCTGGGCTTCTACCTAGGGTTATTTTTCTTCTGCTTAAAAAATGCCCTTTAATGTTTTATTGAGATCTGCTGATGTCATATTCTCTCCATTTTTCTTTTTGCCTAAAAAATTGTCTTTAACTTTGTTTTTACCTTGTCATGTTCTAAAATTGAAATAATTTTTATCAAAATATATTTGCCTTAGGGATCCATCATTAGTCAGTTTTCTTGACTTTTAACAGACATGTCTTATTAGTTTGACCATGGTGTTTGTTTAATGGTAACTTCTAGTGCTACTGTGAATTAATAAAATATTGGTGCCTGTGACATTGCTTCCCTATTCAGAAGATCAAATGGAAGACAATGGATGACTTCTCTAAGTACAAGGTTTCCCAAAGTTTATGCTGTTATGTGGGGATATTAGTATATAATTTTAAAGTAAATTTACCAAAGAATATCTTTCATTTCCTACCAAAGAATATCTATTTCCTACATCTCAAGGACTCATGCCAAAATACATTGGTCAAGAGACACATTTTTCCCCTGAGTAACTTAGGTACATACATGAAAAAAAATACATTGTAACAATGACAATAACAGTCAAAATTTATTAGATATCTACTTCATTACTGGCATTCTGCTAGGAAATTTACTTACATAATTTCATTGGATGTAACCCTTAAAATAGCTCTATATAGTAAACATGTATGTGTTTAACAGCAAGAAACTGAAAGTCAAAGAAGTTAAATACATCCAGTTATTGTCAGAACTGGTATTTGGAAATTAATATGTATAACTAAATCTATGTTCTTGTCACTATGCTTCAGAGAAAAGGAGATGAGACCAAAGCTTGAAAATAGGGTTGAAGAGGGGGTGATTCCAAGGGAACAGGCTTCAAGAAAGTCCAGGAAGAATAGAGTGTCAACCCCTGAGTGTCTGACATAACAGTGAGATCCTATAAGGCAAGATGTCTGAATAGGTGGTATATTTCAAACCACTGGGCTATATTTGGAGCAAGAGACCTGTCTGTAAGAGGAAAAGGGATAGGGAAACTGAATAAGAACCTTCAGGACCTGGGCACTTAAGTAAAGAAGGCTGGAGACTAGGAAAAACTGGATTCTAGCCACAAGAACTAATGAAGTAAGAGGCCTCATGAGCATAGGTATTTGGAATCATGGTGATACTCAGTTGCGAAGGAGGAAGGATTATTGTAAAGAGGCTAGAGTTCTCACTTTGAACTCCTGGACTCAAACCTGTATCTGTCATTTGCCAGCTTTAGTTAACCATGTTGAACTTCACTTTATGAATAATAAAGTGAGAATTATATCTCTGTAACACCCGTGATTGTTGTCAAGAACAGAAATAAGATTATAAATGTGTTGACTATGGGATATTTAACCTTCATTTTTAATAAAATTTTTGATAAATTTAGAATTTTAGGTTGGCATTTGTATTCTTTCAGCTTTTAATGGTCTCATTCCATTGTTTTCTCTTATTACATAGAATCTGTTGCGAAGTCAACCATCTGTCTAATTCAAGAGTCAGCGAACTTTTTGTGTAAAAGGCAAGACAGTAGGTATTTTAGGCTTTGTGGGACTGCAATGTCTCCGTAGCAACTGCTCCATTCTGTCATTGTAGTACATCATATGCTTTTTAAAATAATGTTTTCAAGTTTTTCATTATTCTGTGCTTCAATATGGATATTTTCTGCTGACCAATTTTCCTTACACTCACATGTGCCATATCTACTTTTAGCCTATCCTTTGAGTTCTTAATTTATTTACCATTTCTAGAATTATCACTTGGTTCTTATTTTATACTTTTCAGTTATTTGTTGAAATTATTAATCTTGTCTTATTTTCTTGAATAAAGTAATCCTAATTAATTTGAAAGTTCATATCTGAGACATCAATTATTTGGATCTCCTTTATATTGATCTGTATTATCTTCTTTTTCTTGATTTGTCCTAGATGATTTTTATGTCCTTGTATGCCTATTATTATTCATTGTCAGGCATTGAATATGAAAACATGTAACAATAATATGAGGTTCTGGATTATGTAATTTTTTCATAAAGGATTGTTTACTTTTGGAAGGCTGCTAGGATACGGGCCTCTAACAACCTTCAGTCATCTTGCTTTAATTAGACATTTAAATGAGCTGAGTTTTAGTCCTTGAGTTATAGGGCTTTCTTCTTTGTTGACTTTGAATTCGAATCTTTATCCAGACATGTGTACCCATTGAAAGTTTTATTTACCTTGAGTTTTAAATCATAAAACCATTCTAATGACCACAAAAGATTTACATGCAATTTGTTTATTTAAAATTATTTAACTAAATGTTTAAATTTAGGTATAATTATCCTAAAATTAATTAGAAATATAAAAGAAGTATAAAAGTGATTTTAGAAAGTAACGTATTTATAAGTTCTTTGGCTTCTACATTTCCTACACTATTTTTGCCCTCCCCCTGTCTATTTTCCACCTATCATCTATGCTACTTATTCTCTGTACCTTTACCCCCCCTCTCCCCCTCCCACTCCCTTATTGACAACCCTCATGTTCTAGTTGTTTGCCTAGTTTGCTCTCGTTTTTGTTTTATGTGTGGTCATTAATAACTGTGAGTTTGCTGTCATTTTTACTGTTCCTATTTTTGATCATCTTTTTCTTAGGTAACTCCCTTTAATAGCATAATCAATAAATATATTAAAAAAAAAAGAAAGTAACGTATTAACTTGCACATACAAACAGGTTGTAGGACTGCCACCACACAAAATATTTTTTTTTTAGAAAGGAATTTTGAAAAACTATCAGAAATGTTCTTAAGACCCATAAAAAGGTTATAAAACCATTCTCGGTAATAGTTACCAATATTTGAAATATCAATAATCATAAACATTAATTTTGAGTAATTAGGTTATCCTACCTTCTGAAAAATCAGTCTTTTTCCGTAAGAATTTTATTAAAAGGTATGTACAAAGACTTGAATAAGCTACTATGACAGGGAAATATGAGAAAGCTCTCACAAAATTAAAAAATATCTAGTCAATAAAGAATGAGAACAAATAGAAAGTATGGTTGGGGTCAAATATCTGGTTTGTGGAGTAAATGAGAAGCAAGGAATTAGTCACAACTTATGAAGAATGCTCTCTAAAGAAGTTGACTCTAAAAAGAATGAGAAAAGAAATATTTGAGAGACTTAGATTCTTTGAGTGTTACTGTGAATTAGTTTTTTTATTTTTTATTTTAAAATAATTTTACTGTTATTCAATTACAGTTGTCCCCACTTCCCCTCCATTACTCTCCCCTGCCCTACCCACCCCCTACCTTCCACTTTCAATTCTGCCTCACATTGTCTTTGTCCATGGGTCCTTTAAGGGTAAAGTGAATGAATTTTTTTAATAGAGGAAAAATTCCTTGAATTTACTACTTTGGTTCTTTGCTGAATCAGACTGACTTAATTTTAGCTCCTTCTTCAAAAAAATAAAAAGGCCAATTTTCAATCAGTTACAAACCACATATTCTTTGTCAGCCCAAGTTTTCCTTTTATTATTCAGTTTAGTGAGTTTTCCCTAACTTAGGAAATGGAGTCATTTGATTTTTCTTTTTCCCCTTCCCCAGAGTTGGAGACCAAACTAGCAACCAAGAATACTATACGAACAGAAGATAACTCTGAAGATTTATCACAGGAGACCATAATGGAGAAACTCACAGAGAATGGTCTATGGGACTCCAGAATGAGAGGATTATGGAAATGGAATGACAGGATATTGAGACTGCAAAATAGTCAGGAGAGTCAGAGCCAAAGAATAGTTACACATAAGAAAATTCCCACTGGTCAAAGGGGCGTTAAATTTGGGTCTATTTTTTGTCCAGAAGAGCTCCACAGAAAATGCCAAACACATAAGGGAAATTTCACAGAAAATTTAGATTTGAATACAGATAAATTGGGGAAGAAAAATTGCGAGGATACAGATGGCAGCAAAGAAATAAGGCCTACCTCAGAACTTACTTTAGGGAAAAGACTCAACAATAAAGAAAAACCCTATAAATGTAGTACATGTGAAAAGGCCTTTCGTTATAGGTCATTACTCACTCAACATCAGAGAACTCACACTAAAGAAAAACCTTATGAGTGTAATGAATGTGGGAAAATGTTTAGCCAGCCTTCTTATCTTAGTCAACATAAAAAAATTCACACTGGAGAAAAACCCTATAAGTGTAACGAATGTGGAAAGGCCTTTATTGCTTCTTCATCACTTATGGTACATCAGCGAACTCATACTAAGGAGAAACCTTATCAATGTAATGTCTGTGGAAAATCTTTTAGCCAGTGTGCACGCCTTAATCAGCACCAGAGAATTCAAACTGGAGAGAAGCCCTATAAATGTAGTGAATGTGGGAAAGCTTTTAGTGATAAATCAAAACTTGCACGACATCAAGAAACTCACAATGGAGAGAAACCCTACAAATGTAATGATTGTGGGAAAGCCTTTAGGAATAAGTCATATCTTAGTGTACATCATAAGACCCATACTGAAGAGAAACCATATAAATGCAATGAGTGTGGGAAATCCTTCAAGAATACCACAATTTTTAATGTTCATCAAAGAATTCATACTGGAGAGAAACCCTTTAGATGTAATGAATGTGGAAAAGCCTATAGAAGTAATTCAAGCCTTATTGTACATATAAGAACTCATACTGGGGAAAAACCCTATGAATGTAATGAATGTGGTAAAGCATTCAATCGTATAGCAAATTTCACAGAACATCAGAGAATTCATACAGGAGAAAAACCTTATAAATGTAATGAATGTGGGAAAGCATTCATTAATTATTCATGCCTTACAGTACACCATAGAATGCATACAGGAGAGAAACCTTATAAGTGTAGTGAATGTGGAAAGGCCTTCATGCGTTCTTCATCTCTAATTATACATCAGCGAATTCATACTGAAGAGAAACCTTACCTATGTAGTGAATGTGGGGAATCTTTCAGAATAAAATCACATTTAACAGTACATCAGAGGATTCATACTGGAGAGAAACCGTATAAGTGTACTGACTGTGAGAAGGCATTCACCAAAATGGTGAATCTCAAGGAGCATCAGAAAATTCATACTGGAGTGAAACCCTATAAATGCTGTGATTGTGAAAAATCCTTCAGGACTAAGTCATACCTTATTGTACATCAAAGGACCCATACTGGAGAAAAACCATATAAATGTAATGAATGTGAGAAAGCTTTTACTAATACATCACAGCTTACTGTGCATCAAAGAAGGCATACAGGAGAAAAACCCTATAAATGTAATGCATGTGGGAAGGTTTTTACAAGTAACTCAGGATTTAATACCCATCAGAGAACACATACTGGAGAGAAACCATTTAAATGTAATGACTGTGGGAAGGCATTTAGCCAGATGGTACATGTCACAGAACATCAGAAAATTCATAGTGGGGAGAAACCCTATAAATGTGATGTGTGTGGAAAAGCCTTCAGGAGGGGTTCATACCTTACAGTACATTGGAGAACACATACTGGAGAAAAACCCTATACATGTAAAGAATGTGGAAAAGGTTGTATTACTCTATCACAGCTAACTCTACATCAGAGAATTCATACTGGGGAGAGGCCCTATAAGTGTGAAGAATGTGGAAAAGCCTTCAGAACTAACTCAGACTTTACTGTACATTTGAGGATGCATACTGGAGAAAAACCCTATAAATGTAATGAATGTGGAAAAACTTTTAGGAGTAGCTCAAGCCTTACTGTACATCAAAGAATACATCAGAGAGAAACTCAGCTAATATAAATAATAATAAATCATTCATCCAAATGCCTACTCAAGAATAATCATAATCTGTATGTTTTTAATGAATGTGTGACTTTCAGAATGAGTTTCCCAGGAAATACACACAGAAAAGACACTCTATAAACATGTCAATGTGGAAAAGCACTTAATCATATTAAATCTTAGAAGTTGTAAAAGAATTCACAGTAGAGTACAGTAATGGACAAATGAAAGCCTTCATCCAGATTTCATACTTTATTCATTTAACAGATTATCTTCAATGGGTTGCCTGTATATTTTTGCCTATTTTTCTATTGGTTTGTCAAATAAATTTGGAGTTGCTCTTTATATATTTTAGATATTAATTCCTTTGTCATGTGTTCTGCAGATGTTTTTCTCAAACTAGCATTTGTCTTTATAATTTTTTATATGAAAGAATTTACCATGTTTTCTATTTTTTCCATTTTCCTTTTTTCTTAATTTACTATGTTAGTTAAAAGGGTCTTCTTAACTCCTAGGTTATACATAGTCTCCTAAATTTGTTTCTAAGATTCTGATAATTTTATTTTTTACATTGAAGTCTTTAACCCATCTGGGCTTGAGTGCTATTGATAGAAGAGCAACTCCAAATGGCCATTAAGCTATGAAAATATTATGAGCCTAAATAGTACTCAGGAAATGAAAATTAAAACATCCAGTGATAACATCACTTTCACTTCATAGAGTTAGCCAAATTAAGAGATCTTTTACTAGTGAGGTTTAGGAA
Organism: Desmodus rotundus; assembly: GCF_022682495.2. Taxonomy (NCBI): domain Eukaryota; kingdom Metazoa; phylum Chordata; class Mammalia; order Chiroptera; family Phyllostomidae; genus Desmodus; species Desmodus rotundus. Next base: position 63,400,125 of record NC_071395.1, read on the forward strand.
ATCATGTACTCTTACCAAAAGGTTATATCAATTTCTATTTTTACCAGCAATCCAATTTAAAAGTATTTAATATTTGAAAAATAAAAAATACTTTGACTCAGAAGTTTGTCCCACAGAAATAAGAGCATCAGTGAATAAGAGTACACAAATAAGGATGTTTGTTTAAGTATAGTTTTAGAGGCAAAGAAGAAACCCAACTGGAGACAAAATGAAAGGCCACTAACAGGGGAATGGTTGGATGAATTGTGATATACCCTGATATATGTAATAGCATGAGAGTAATTTTTAAAATGAGTTATATCTACAAGTTGACCTCTTTTTTTCCACAATTTTTGATAAATCACTGCTTTAATACAGATATGTATGTATACTATCATTTTTGTTAAACACACAAATTTATATCTTTATCTGTGTATGTGATTAGATGAACATGGAAACAGGTACAAAAGAATATACACCAGACAGTTAACATTGGTTAACTTGGAGGAGAAAAGAAGTAGGGGGGTAAGTAAGAGAAAAGACTGGGGAAAAAAGAGAAATGTAAGAGCAGCATTATGGTATAAAACTGTAAAACTAAATGTTTGTGTGAACTTTGGGAGCCATGAACAAAGGGATGGTCTCCAAAACTTAATTGTTTCACAGTTGATGGAGTGTCAGGTGTTTTTTGCTTGACTTTTCTGCACTCCACTCTATTTTTAAGTTTTTCTTTACAGTGAGCATGAAAAACCTATTTTTCTTGTGAAGCTAATTTATTAGACACCTGTTATGCCAGGAATCACCCTGGGAGCTAGATATACATTGGTGGGGGATGGGTGCTCATGGATTTAAGAACACGGGAATTGGTTTTGATGCTGCCTAAATTCCAAAGTTACCCAGCACCTCACCTCCCCACCCCATGTATTTCATTTGGAGAAGGTAATATAAATTGTATATAGATGGAAAACATCCAAGAATATCTAGACATGTCCAGGTTGTAAAGAAGACTCCAAGCCTCAGAGAGAAGTTCCACTTTCAACACTGTGCCAAGTAAAGGTCACAGTGGTAAAAAGTTCTGGGTATAGCCTCACAGAACATTGGAGTATAGAGAATGGAATAGCCAAGGACTCCCAAGTCCACAAATGAAGGCTGGGGATAACTACGAGAGACCTGAAGTCAAAGTGGGAATCCAGAAGCCAAGTACCTGATACCAAAAGGCTCTAACAGACCATGAACCTGATACCCCAAAAGAGCAGGACAAGACATGATGAGCTATGCTTCAGTGGAGACTGAAGGAAAGAAAATCAAATGCCCCTCTTAACAATGTATACTGTACACAAGTGTCTATTTAATATTGGTGAGGGGATATTGAATAAAAGATATGTGCTATCTCCCATTATAAATGAATAATTTGACATTGTGGTTAAAATGACCATTTCTGATTGAATTTTAATAGTGAGATTTATTAACTATTACTGAGATTTACCTTCTTTGGATATAATGTACCACTTTCTGGTCAGAAAGTTTGAGGATTAGACCTTGAAATACTACTCTTAAAAAACCCTGCTGTCATTACAAACCGCAGGCATGTGAAGTACAGTATGGGAAGTATGGTCAATAATATGGTAATAATTATGTTGTGTCGGGTAGCTAGACTTACTGGCAGGATCACCTCATAAGTTATATAAATGTCTAACCCCTGTGTGTGACACCTGAAACTACTACAATATGGAATGTCAACTGTAATTGAAAAATAAATATTTTTAAAACACCCTGTTGTCAAACAGTTGACATGATGATGCCAACTCTCTTGGCTGCTTCTTTCTACCTCCTAACACATAAACCCAGACCCTGCTTCCTATCCCTGCTTTAGAGCCAAGCATTTCAAGAAGAGGAGCATAGTTAGCAGGTTCAAATGACATAAGAACTGAAAAGTGTCCGTTGGGTTAGGGAGTGGAAATGACACAGCGCATCTTTACTAGAGCAGTTTCAGTGGAGTGGTAACGGCTCCAAAGCCTGGTTCGAGTGTGTAATGGTATCTCATTATAGGTATAATTTCTGTTTCCTTGGTGGCTAATAATGTTGAGTCCCCTTTTAGGTGTTTAGGTGGTTTGTTGTTTTTTTTTTTTATCCTCTTCTGAGAAGTATATGTTCAAGACTTTTGCTCATATTTTCTTTGGGAACTCTTTTTGTTCATGTATACTTTTCTTTAAAATTCTGTATATAGGTATTAGATATTTGTAACATTACAAATATCTGCTTATCTGCTGCTTGCCTTTTCTCTCTCTAAATGATGCCCTTTAATGAAAAGACGTCTTTAATTTTGATGGAGTAATTCATCAAACTTATTTTTATGATTAGCACTTTTATGCCGAGTTTAAGAAATCTTTTTCTAACCCAATGTCATAAAGGTATTTTCCTGTGTTTTATTATACATATCCGCTATTGTTACTTTTAGATCTAAAATCTGAAATTAATTTTTATGTAGGGATAGGTAGAGGTCAAAAGTAATATTTTCCATTCAAATATACAATTTATTCAACATTATTTAATTAAAAGACCATCTTCTCCCCTCCTCCTTGAGTTGAAGCGGCACACTTATGACAAAGCAGATGATCATATCATGTGAGGGTCCATTTCTAGATCATCTGTTCTGTTGCATTGTTTATTAAATACCAAAGGTTCTTAGTGAAAACAGATTTAGAGTAAGTCTTGGTATCTAGTGGAATATATCTTCTAATTTTGTTCTTGTTTAAAATTGTCACTGCAATTTTAGGTCCTTGGCATTTTCATATTCATTTTTTAATGATTTTTTTCAATTACTCCACATGAAAAAGTTGGGATATTCTTATATATTATGTTAAATATATAGGTTAATTTTGGAAGAATGGGCATCTTAACAATATTAAGACATTCAGACTATGAGCATACAATACCTTTGCAGTTATATACATCTTATAATTTCAGCAATTTTTACATTCCAGTGTAGAAGCTTTGAACATTTTTGTTGAGTTAGTCATATGTATTTGGTATTTAGGTATTATAAATGTTATCTTAATTTCATTTTTTGATTTTTGATCATATATAGGGATGGGGAAAGTAGGTTTACAGTTGTTTGTATGGAAAATAACACCATAACTAACAAACAATAATACAAGAATAAGCTGTTTTGTGTACTCCCAACTCCTGAAACGTACTTCTACCCATCCCTGTATATTAAACATATAAATGATATGTTATTATAGTAAAGTGTATATAATAACTTTTTTTTTACATTTGAAATTATTTAATGCTGAAAACTTAACCCTAGTGGACAAAAAGATGTAAAAAAAAAAAAAAAAGGAAAAGGCACCATAATTAAGTTGTCCTTGGAAATGATGAGAGTGCCTTTTCTTTCAAATGACTCTACTTTAAAGCAACTTCAAGCTCAAACATTCTGGGTGGTAAACATCTCTGAGTAACTGCCAGTGGAGACACAGGCCAAGTGCGGGAGCAGTGGCTTTGCTGGGTCTGTGGTCACTCCACCTGCTCTAAAGCAGGGTCTTGGACATGAGAGCCCTGAGAAGCCCAGAAAACAAATGGCTAACCCAAGTTCCAAAGGAAGGTACTATGTAAGAGGGCACCTGAAAAACGAAATAGGGCCGGAGAGAGCCATGTCTGACTCTGGTTCAATGCAGTGACCCAGAGAAGCAGCATGCTAAGCCCACACTGCCCACGTGGGCTGCCCAATCTCGCCTGGCTGGTCTGCAGAGTGCCCACGGCCGTCCGAAGTTCAGATGCTTTGCCAGGCTAGCTTGGTCAGGATTTCAGTGAACAGGGCACTTGCAAGTGTGACAGAAGTCCTGGAGGATGCTACACCATTACTCAGAACTCCCAGCCCTGAACTTTGTAAAAGAAGGTCCTGCAAGTATAAGAGCAGCCTGCAGCTGCCCCCAAGAAGGGCTCAGAGTCCAGGTAGTGGCTTCCCCACAGCTCCCTCTCTGCACTAGGGGGCACTGCCCACAGCCGTCCACTCCCAAACTGAGCCAGCAGGGGCCCAGCCAGAGAGCACCAGTCCAGGGGCGCTTTCGGGGTTTGGGAACTGCAGGCTTAAAACTCAGCCTCTGCCAACAGGTAAGGGGAAGCTCATTTGGTCACTGTGTTCAACCTCTTCCTGAAGTTCCAAGGACACCTCATCCCAACCTCCTCTGGCCTCCCTGCCTGCCTGCCCTGCTTGCCCCCATCTAAAGTGCCGCGTGCCAGGGCCAGGCCAGAGCCTGGGTCACTGGGTGAGGCCGGCAGCCGGCGACCCAGCACACACACTGTACTACCAAAGGGAAGGGCTCACAGAAGGCAACGGTCAGTTCTCCAAACCCAACACAGAAAGGCAGATGGTCGTCTTCATGCATTGCTTTTAGGACTAAGGTACAATGTGCGTGTACTTGTTTTCCCCGTGATCTAAGATTACTATTGCTTCTTTCAGAGGACCATGAAAAGAATTTGTATCCTAAAACATGAAACTGCTGGAAAAAGAACGAGGGGAGTAAAAGAGCTGTTCCTGCCCCTGCCCCACGGTCATTTTGGCTCATAAGCGCGTCAGTGGCTGCAGCTTTCAGGGCACTGGCCTCAGGAAGCATCCCTGGATATCCAGCACTCTCCTTGAAGAAATTCAAAATCATTTTCTTTAGGACCTTGTCCAAGTAACTCAGCAGGCGACTCTTAGAGGGAATCCCCTGTCGCTTCTGGACGCGATCTTTGATGATGATAGTCTTGGCGGTCACGTAGCATGCGGGGCTCAGGTTGAGGGAGCTGCACAGTGCCTTCTGGCGGTGGGACAGCAGCTCGAAGCCCAGCAGGTGCTCGATGGCTGCGAACTCACCGTCCTTGGCGTCCTCCCACCCGCACTTGGTGCCTGCTGAGCCCCAGTTCTCCTTCCACTTCTCCCGCTAGTGCCAGGCTGCCTTGTACTTGGCCGACGACTCCATCTTGGTGAGTGATCCCGTTCCATTTGCAGCGCTGCAGCTCCCGGATCTTGGCGCGCAGCATCTTCTCCTTGGGCATGATCTCAAACAGGTTGTTGAACACCTTGCAGGACATGAACTGGCAGAGCGGCCTCAGCTTCAGCCGCAGCTCCGGCTCCTCTGTGAGCTTGCGCTTGGCCGTCTTCTCCCTGGCCTTCTCCAGGAAGGCCAGTACCAGGTTGCAGTCGCGGGCAATGTGCTTGCACCGCTGCTTCTCCCTGAGCTTCAGCACGTACATGTTCACGTGGGCGTGTTTGAGCTCGATCTCCACGTCGTCGTTGTCAGTAGTTGACTGAGAGGCCACTGATGAGTGTCTCAGCGTCCTAGTCGTACTCAGTCTCGTAGTCGGCCCGCAGCGGCAAGTAGCCCAGCTGCTGCTGCAGCTGCTGCTCAGCCACCGAGATGTCTAGGGAAAGCTAGGGAGTGGTGAGGCTGGGAGAGAGGGGCCTCCCCTGGGGCAGGTGTGGTCTGTCACCCGGTTGGGGATGGTGTCAGGGATGCAGGCCTTCCCCAGGTTGTCGAGGATGTACATGCTTATGTAATGCTCCATCACTTCCTGGGGAGTCCAGGAAGCTCCAACATGAGCAGCCCTGTCTTCCTCTGCAAGAGCAGGTGGTCTCTGCACCCCCAAAAGCGAAACTGGAACCCCTGAAACCAGCCAGTCCGTGCAGGCAGGTCTGTGACAAAATGGGCACAGAGGGGAGGGAAGTGTTCGTGACGCAGTTACCAGACGCAACATCTAGCACTCCTGTCAGGGCTCACTGGACCCTGCAGGCACTCTCCCACCAGGCGCCGGGGTGCTGAGGATGGAGCTGAAGGCAAAGGAACAAAGAAGGCAATACTGGGAACCAGTTTCCCAAGCCACACTGATCGACTGCATCCAGCAGCAGCTGCTCCTCGTGGCTTGTCCAGCCGCCCTCCCCCTAGGGCCCCCACTGCATGAAGCGCCCACTGTGTGCCAGCTGGTAGCCGCGGTAGCTGCGGTGCCCGGCCGAGCAGCACTTGTGGCACTCGGTGCCGCGGAAGCGCAGCTGAGCTCACCTCGGCCAGGCAGTACACACAGTTCTTCTATCCGAGCTCTGCCATCTTCCCAAGCTGGCCGCCTCCCCTCCCAACACCTCCCAATACGCGTTTTGAGCCGTACACTACAGTTGCTGCCAAGGAGTCAGCCAGCAGTAAGGGTCACCATCATGACAGGGATACTTGATCCCAGTGTACTTGAGAAGGCAGGGCCGTCACAGTATAGGAGAAGGGAGGAAGATGGTGGCACCCAGGTAATTCACTATAATACTGGAATACCTCTTAGTACTGTCTTACTGCATTTGGGTAGTAATAACTGCAGCAGTCAGAGCCTGAGTAGCCCATATTGATCAAGGCCTCAGGGATAAGCGTCAGAGTCATGCCACCTAGAAAGCTACCAAGACCAGCAGCGGTGCCAACTGAAGCTGAGGAGCATCTAGAATGAGTATTAGAGGAGTGAAATGAATTTAATTTGCAACTCTAAAGCCAGTTGCAGGGTAGGGGAGTCATCCCTCTCATAAGTTTCTTCCAGGAAAGAGACCCACGAGAATCCTGGAGTTGCTTCTTGCAAAGCTGATATGAAGTGAATCAAGGTGGTGAAAGTTATGGACTATAGTGGATGCTGCCTGTGCCACCCAGTCCCCCCTTTCAGAATTGAAGAATGCATTCTCCAGGTGCTAGAAGTGCTGCTGGCAGGCTTTCCTCGGCTTAAGAGAGTCACCTTACCCAAAAGCACATCCCGTTTCTGGGACAGCCCACATCCAATGACTGGGTAACATCAAAGCAAAGATCTGGCCCTTCCACTCCATACTGTGGCAATTTTAAAGGAGAATCTCAGCTCTGCACCTCTTTGTGGGGTCAGCTGATGCCTTTACTGAGACTGCACGGCAGCCCAACTTCTCTCTCCACAGCGTGATCCCAAAGACCTCCAGGCTAATGTCCATCTCAGCGTTGGCTTCCTGAGAAACTCAACCTGAGAGAGTCTCTTTTCCTGCCTCTCATGTCTTGAAAATCTAGGATCAGAGTAGCTAAGATTGCTTCTAATTTTCCACTATTGTAAATACAATTTTCATAACTCTACAGGAAAGCCTTTGCAAATGTCCTTAATTGTTTCCATGGGACAATAAAAATGGAATTCCTGAGGCAGAGCACACATACTGATAACACCTCTTAATACGCATGCTGTATGCCTTCCAAAAGCTTTGGACTCTCACTGATTGTGTATGAACGTGCCTCCTGCCCCTACATCTGTCGGCAGTGGGCAATCACATTCTTTTTAATAATTCTACTTTGACATTTTCTTCTCCAAGTTTGAGAACCTTCACATCCCATAGAAATTGGAAAAGGAGCCTTATTCTTTCCATGTAATATCTCTAAAAGAAGGAAATGAGCTTTTGAGAATGGCAAAATAATTGAGGTTAAGGCAAGACTCAAATGTTTGAGAGAAAACTTTCAATTCCTGCCATCCCTTCTGCATCTGGAGTTTCTCTTCACAGGAAGGAGAACACCACACTGTTGCTTAAAGCTGTGATATTGCTGTGGAATATCCTGCTGTTCCACATCCAGGCAGTAGGTCTTTTAGAGAAAACCAGTTATACCTAGAAATGTGAGAAGAGTGTTAGTGTGACACCATCATTGCTTTTCCTTCAGTGAGAAATTCCTAGGCAGATTCTGGCTCATATTTTCTGAGGCAATGAAAAGCTCTTGCCTCTTTCACAGTGGCTTTTCTGCAGGGCCAGGGCTTTACAAGTGAAAGCTGTAAAGAGCCACTGCCTTGTGCTCCTTTAATTCCTCTCTTACTCTCTAGGAGTTCTCTGTCTGGTAGGGATAAGTGACCAGTGAAGCCAGGGTAGTCACAGTAAAAGCAATAAGAAAACGGCATGTCTGTAGCCCATGTTCTTCAATTCTTTAAGAGCTAGCAACTGGAACCCCCCCCCACCCCAGAACATCCCTGAAATTACTGTGGACTGAAGCTCCTTCTCTAAAGTGAACAGTGGCGGTGAGGTCACCACTTACACATTCACAGGAGCCTTTTGGAGAAGAAAAACATCTTCATGAGTCAAAGGAATCTGATCAAATGGCAGGATTTCAGACACAGGAATTTTTGGTGTGAGATATACTGGAGGAAAGAGAAAGTTTATTTAAACCTCTCAGATTTCCTTCTTGAGCCACCACCTAGGACACCTCTAGGTAGGATTGACTTGTACAGTAAGGTCAGCATGGCTAGCATGCTCTTCCTGTTGAAGTCACAAGACTAGAAACAGCAAGTCATTCCCAAGACAACCCCAGTAGCTTCTCTGTACTAATACAGCATGGTGGTATAAATAACCACATGGGAGGCAGAGACCACTTCACCAGCAGGATCTCAGAAGGTGTAACTGGCCACATGATCTTCCCTGCTTCATGGGAACTGGATAATGTCCCAGATCCAACCTCAGAGCTATAAAGACTTTATGACTCCATATATAACTTATGCCCTCTCATCAATGCCAGTCCCCCTTAACCAATGCTGTAACAAACCACATGCTCACAGTTTTGCACTTTCTCTTTTTTGTTTTCTAATTATATATAACCTTATAAGCAGGAATGCTTGTAAGTTCAAGGTGATGATCAGGCTTATTTTATAAAAGCATTTCTAAGGACTTTATGAGTTGGAACAAAAGGAACAAAGTGACTCCCCATTGTACACAAGTTATGTTCACTTGAGACTCTCCATTTGCACCTTCAGAATGAACTCGATACCAGACACAAGAACTGCTAAGCTCCCTGGAATTGCATTTTTATCAGACCCTGTGCTCAACTAGGTTACCTCTCTAAGGACAAGTATCAATCTCCTGGCCCTTGCTTTTCAACCAGCACCACAGCGGCCACTCCACAGCTCCTCACACAGTGGGTGGCAAATAACAAAATGGCTGGGGGTCAAAGTGGGCTTCCTTCATGGTTCACGAGGCAGAGGCCTCAGAATGGGGGGGGGGGGGCAGTGTTACCACAGCAGCCTCAGAAAGAACTGCCCTTGTCCCCCACCATGGCCTGAACCTAGTCCTGTATTTTTCCTCCACCAAAGCCCCTCAGGCACAGACTGTGCTCCACTCTGCTCTCCTCTCCTGGGGTGTACAGAAAGCCCACGGGAGTTCAGTACCTCTTTTAAACACTTTATTTATTGCATAAATATAAGTGATTCCTATTTGTAAGAAACCAGATGCAACTATTATAATTATTTTAATAGTCAAAATAAGAAAAACAACTTGAGTGAAAGCATGTGAGGACATCCAGCCTACGTGAGTTTAGAGGTCATTAGTAATTAAACTTACATGAGTATTTGTGGACAACTGTTTTGTGGACATTATCATAGAGAAATACTCAAGAGTGGCATTGCTGCTGTGTGGGTGGGTGTATACTCAGTATAAAAGAAACTGCATTTTTACTTTCTACAACAGTGTATGTTTGAGAGTTCTTGTACCACATCCCCTATTTGGTATGGTCAGTTTTTTAATTTTAGCTATTCTATTGAGCTTGTGCTTTCAATATTTATTTTCTTGGTGAACTATGATGTAACCACATTTTTATGTGCTCATTGGTCATTCGTGTATCTTCATTTGTGAAAGGTCTGTTTCATGTTTCTGCCTGTTTTTTATAGCATTTTCTTTTTTGGTCAATCTATAGAAGTTCCTTATACACCTAGGATACTGGATCTTTGTCAAATATATATTTAACAAATATTTTCCCCACGTCTGTAGTTTGCCTATTTATGTTCTTTATGGTGCCTTTCGTACGTGCAGATTATACTTTCGACGGAGGGTCAACTGGTAGATGTTTTCTCTACACCTATTGCTTTCTGTAACCTAAGAAAACCGTCTACGCTCAAGTCGGGAAGATGGGCTCCTATGTTTTAGCTTTTATGTTTAAATATATACATGTCAAATTAATTTTTAGTACAGTGTGAGTTCTAATCAAGATTCACTTTTTCCACGTGAACATTTCACTTATTTCAATAGTTTTTACTCTAGACTTTCCTTTTCCCATTAGATTACTTTGGTCTCTTAGTTCAAAATGACACAGCCGCCAAGTATGGGTGCATTTCTGTTAGTCTATTCTGTCCCGCTCATCTGTTTGCCAGTCCTCTGTCAGCATCAATGGTTTGGATTACTGTAGTCCAAGTATCCATCAATACAGTTGCTATATTCGAACAATGAAATATTACTCAGCAACAAAAAGGGACAAACTACTGATACATACAACATGGATGAAAACATGCTGAGTGTACAAAAAAGAACACATACTGTATGGTTTTATTTATTTGAAATTCTAGCACAGGCAAAAATAATCTATGGCGGGGAAAAATCAGAATAGTGATTCCATCGAAGGAATCACTGGGGTTGGTTCTTGCCTGCAAAGGGGCATGAGGGGACTTTCTAGACACGCCAGTGCTCTGCATCTCGGTAAGGCTTGGGATGCACATGTATATACATTTGTTAAAACTCAGCCAATATACGCTCTGTGTATTTTACCACTGATAAATTTAGCCTAAAAGGAAAACAAACATTTAAAATACTGAACTTTAGTAATGTACACATAATGAGGTATTTAGGAGCAAGTGTACTCATGTCTGCAATCTGAAGTGTGTCAAAAAATAAGATGGATTAATGGCTGGATAAATGAGTAAAAATGTGATAAAATTAAGTATGATGAAACGTTAATAGTAGAATTTAGTTGCTACATATACAGGAGTCTACTGTACACCTTTCAACTTAGATGTATGTTAGAAATTTTTCATAAGATGTTGGAAACTATAATGAGGGATTTCTGCTGCTAGCCACAGTGGAGCAGCTGATATCCACTGTAACACCTGGACAAAACATAATAAAAAAGAACTGATTGAAGGCCCTGAACAATGAATTTGGGGCTGTGATCCTTTTTACCCCCAGCTTTAATGAGGTGTAACTGACAAATAAAGTTGTAAGATATTTAAAGTTTACGTGATGACTTGATTTGCATATATGTTATGAAAGGATCCCCCATCAACTTAATTAACACATCCGTCACCTCACATGTTTAACTTGGGGGGGAGAACATTTCAGTTCTACTCTTTTAGCAAATTTCAATTATACAATACACTGTTACAATTATAGTCACCATGTTATACAGTAGATCCTCAGACCTCTTTCATCTAACAACCGAAGCTTGTACCTTTTTACCAACCTCTCCCTGTTTTCCCCACCCCTCTCCCCACAGCCCCTGGCAACCACTTTATACTGGGATCCTTGGTAGAAAGAAAGCACATATGTTGAACCCCATGTTTTTTATAGGCTTTCAACCTGGTAACACTTTCTGAACCAGTGAGGGAGTTGGAGCCCAAAAGGGAACAGCATCTCACTGGAGAGAGATCAAAGTTCAGGAGTTGTGATTTGGATTTAAGGAGCATGATGACAGAGAATGGGGAGCTGCAGAGAATGGCCTTTTGAAATGTGCATAGAAAACTACGTTTGGGCCCTGGCCAACGAAGTGCTGGGCTGCATCTAACGAGCTAGACTCTAGGAGGCCTGGCTGAGAGCAGTTGTTGGGAGTCTGCGAAGTGTGTAGAGATGCTGGAGAACACACAATGATGAAACATGATGCAATTTAGGCCCAGGCGGAATGAACAGACCTTTCTGAGCACCCTGGGCATTGAGACACCAGACGCTCCACATCCTAGGAGTAAGGACCGTACTACAGTAACAACAGCTGTGCCCAAAGGATAAAGACAAAACTAAAAGAGACACACCTTAATGAAACTTAACCCAACCTTTGGCCAGATTTAGGTGATGCAATGGGAATTAAATTGTCTGCCAGAATAAGACTCAACAGTCTTTAGAGAAAAATAGCTTCTAAAATTTATATTTGTCATCCACATTGCTCAGAAATAAAATACAGTTGGCATGCACAGACAAACAGGTCACTGATAATGAATGACAGAGAACAGCCAATAAAAACAATCTGGAAATGATCCAGATATTAACAGCCACACACTTCAAAATTGCTATGATTCATATGTTTTTAAAAATTGAAGAGGGTGGCAATTGATAAAAAGAAGGATAGAGCCCTGGCTGGTGTTGCTCAGTGGATTGAGTGCCAGCCTGAGAACCAAAGAGTCACTGGTTCGATTCCCAGTCAGGGTACATACCTAGGTAGCAGGCCAGGCCCCCAGTGGGGGAGGGGGCGCACGAGAGACAACCACACTGATGTTTCTCTCCCTAGTTCTCCCTCCTTTCCCATCTAAAAATAAATAAATATGTTTACAAAAATGGATAGAGTATTTGAAAACAATGAAAATCTATAACCAAATTAATAGGGATTATAGAACTGCAAAGTACTATATTTGAATCTCTTCGAATGGCTTTATTTTTTAATATGCTTTAATGATTATGCTATGACAGTTGTCCCATTTTTTTCTCCCCTTTATTCCCCTCCACCCTGCACCCCCCTCCCACCCACATTCCCCCACCTTAGTTCATGTCCTTGGGTTATACATATAAGTTCTTTGGCTTCTCCATTTCCTGTACTATTCTTAACCTTGCCCTGTCTATTTCGTACCTACCATTTATGCTTCTTATCCCCTGTACCTTTTCCCTCACTCTTCCCCCTTCTCCTCCCTCTCCCCACTGAAAACCCTCCATGTGATCTCTATTTCTGTGATGCTGTTCCTGTTCTAGTTGCTTAGTTTCTTTTTGTTTTTTGAGGTTCAGCGGATGATAGTTGTGAGTTCATTGTCATTTTACTGTTCATAGTTTTGATCTTTTTCTTAGATAAGTCCCTTTAACATTTCATATAATAAGGGCTTGCTGATGATGAACTCCTTTAACTTAACCTTTTCTGAAAAGCACTTTATCTGCCCTTCCATTCTAAATGAAGGCTTTGCTGGATAGAGTAATCTTGGATGTAGGTCCTTGCCTTTCATGACTTTGATTACTTCTTTCCAGCCCCTTCTTGCCTGCAAGGTTTCTTATGAGAAATCAGCTGATTCCCCATAAGCCTCTGCCTCACCCACCCCAGTCCTCCAGCCACCACCTTGCCTCAAGTCCTCTCCATCCCAGCTGCCTGTCTCCACTCCTCCTGATGGTCTGGATGAATGTTTCTTCTTTAACTCTTTCATTGTCAGACTTCCATACAGTTTGATTTTCTTGCACTCTGGTTATTTTTTGTTTTAAAATTTGGTGTTATCCTTCTTTTGGTTGTGCAACGACACAAAGTGTATCTACCTACACCTCCATCTTGGCCAGCAGTCTCATTGGATGACTTTAGTTGCACACTTTGAACAGCAGAAAAATACACTAAATCTGAAAACAAGTAGAGATTTCCACCACCACCCCCCAGCTATGTACCCAACAAGAGCAGAGCCCTCCCTTCACATGGCCAAATCTTGGTCTGTTTTGTCCTGATAAAGTCTGCTGGCCTCACCCTCATGAGTCCCTGAGACCCCACCAAACACAAAGGGGTGCAGCACCCAGAGGGTCACAGCTAGATTTGCTATACCCGTGGACATTGGCTGAGCGGCCTCTGACCCAGCACTGGCATCCAGGTTGAAGCTGTATTGATCTGATGAACACGCCTCACCCCTACTTGGGGATTCACTGTGAACCTACCTCATGCAACTAGAATACAGCCAGAGGCTCTTCAGTGACTGAGCTTAACAGGTAGTCGGCAAACAAAAGCAGGTGGAGGCAATCTTAGGTTGCCTTTAGATTTTTGTTGACCTTCCCCTGGGCCCAGTGCTGGCAAAAGCAAACCTTGGGGTGCACACACCCAGGCGCAGCAGAGGCACCACAAATGGAGTCACTGCAAATAAGTTCCCTAGGGGCACTCACAGGTAGCATCTTACATTGGTCCACACCAAAGTTCCTTCCAAGAGGCCCTGAACCAACACACCCAGTAGCCATCTTTAGACAACATCAGAGCAGGATCCGAAAGCTTCACAAGCAGCACATCCAAAAGAAGATCTCGGCAGGCACCAAATCCTGCTGAGGAAAATTCTTCTTCGAGTGGTCAGCACGTGCACACCAGCTCACATGCAATGGTTGGAGTTGAGCTTCGCAGTCAGGCAGCCTGAGGGTTGATCCCATGCACAAACAGGCCAATAGCAATGGAGACTCAATCACAATAGAAGGGCACACATAACCCACACAAGGGACATTCCTGCAGCACCCAGCTCAGGTGATCGAGGGGACTGCACCACTGGACCCCACTGGACACCTAATACAGAAAGCCACCCCCACCAAGACTGGCAGTCATAGCAGATCTAATATGTAAAAACAAACACAAAGAGACAGCCAAAAGGAAAGACAAAGAAACAGGCCCTCAATGAGACAACAGGAGAAATCTTCAGAGAAAGAGATATATAAATGGAAGCAAGCAATTTATCAGATAGAGAGTTCAAAGAAGTGCTTACAAGGATGCTCAAAAGCATGAAAAAAATGACACAGAAACCATAAAAAAGGACCAGTCAGAAATACAGAATACAGTATCTTTGAAATGAAGAATACACTGTAAGAAATAAACAGTAGATTGCATGAAGCAGAGGCTGGAACCACTGATTTGGAATACAAGGTAGAGGAAAACACCCAATCAAAGCAGCAAAAAGAAAACAGACTTTTAAAAATGAAGATAGTTTAAGGGACTTTTGGCACAACAGGAGTGTAACAACATCGACATCATAGGGGTAGCAGCAGAAGAGAGAGAGCAACAGATCCAAAACTTATTTAAAGTAATAATGACTGAAAATTTCCCTAACCTGGTGAAGGGAAAGACACATAAATCCAGGAAGTGCAGAGTCCCAAACAAGAGGAACCCAAAGAGGCCCACACAGAGACACATTACAATTAAAATGGCAAAGGATAAAGACAACGAGAGAATCTTAAAAGCAACAAGGGAAAAGCAGATAATTGTCTATAAAGGAGCTCTCATCAGACCATCAGCTGACTTCTCAACAGATTCAATTCAGGCCAGAAGGGACTGGCGTGAAATATTCAAAGTGACAAAAAGCAAAGACTTACAACCAAGACTACTTTACACAGCAAGGCTATCATTCAAAATTGAAGGAGACATAAAGAGCTCCCAGATAAGAAAAACCTAAAGGAGTTAGCTCATCACCACCAAACCAGCATTACAAGAAATGTTAAAGGGACTTCTTTAAAAAGAAGAAAGAAAAAGAAGAGGAGGAACATACTTAAAAAATAAAATGGCAATACATACATATTTGTCAGTAATCACTTTAAATGTAAATGACTTATGTGCTCCAATCAGTGACACTGAGCATCTTTTCATGTCTATTGGCCATCTGTGTGTCCTCTTTGGAGAAGTGTCTATTCCGGTCCTTTGCCCATTTTTTAATTGGGTTATTTGGGGGGTTCTTGGTATTGACTTTTAAAAGTTCCTTATAAATTTTGGATAGAACACCCATATCAAATGTATCAGTGAATATGTTCTCCCATTCAGGAGGTTGTCTTTTCAATTCATTGGTTTCTTTGGCTATGAAAAACTTTTTAGTTTGATGTACTCCCTTTTGTTCTTCTTTTTTTTTTTTTTTTTTTTTTAGGCCTGAGGAGATATATCAGAAAAAATACTGCTACAAGAAATGTCCACGATTCTACTGCCTGTGTTCTTCTAGGATTTTTATGGTATTGAGTCTAACATTTAAGTTTTTAATCCATTTTAAGTCTATTCTCGTGTGTGATGTAACAAGGTGGTCTAGTTTCATTCTTTTGCACATAACTGGCTGATTTTCCCAACACTATTTATTGAACAAACTATCCTTAGCCCATTGTATTTTTTACTTCCTTTGTCAAATATTGACTATGAAGGCATGGGTTTATTTCTGGGCTCTCTAATTTGCTCCATTGGTCTACATGCTTATTTTTCTGCCAACACTATGCTGTATTAATTACTAGGGCCTTTTAGCATAGTTTGATATTAAGCAACACAATTCCTCCAAATTTGTTTTTCTTTCTCAAGATCGCTGTTGCTATTCAGGGTCTTTTGTGGTTCCATATAAATTTCTGTGAATTTGGGAGAACCAAGATGGCAGCGTAGGTAGACACACTGCGCCTCCTCGCACAACCTGAACTGACAGAAAATCGAACGGCAAGGAAGTCCGACACCAAGGAAATAAAAAATAAACAGTCATCCAGACCAGTGGGAGGGGCGGAGATGGGCAGCAGGGGAGGAGAGGACTCTCGTGGCCGTGGTGGGACCGAAACTGGCGGAGTATGGGATGAACAGGGCAGGCAGTCTGACCACTGGCAGACCCTGCGGCCCCAGATTCCCGCACAGATAAACCGGACAAACGGCAGGGAGCAAAGCAGACCACGCAACCCAGGGCTCCAGCGCGTGGAAATAAAGTCTCAAACCTCTGATTGAAAACGCCCGTGGGGGTTGGGGCGGCAGCAGGGGAGACTCCCAGCCTCACAGGAGAGGTCGTTGGAGAGACCCACAGGGGCCTAGGGCATGCACAAGCCCACCCACTCGGGAACCAGCACCAGAGGGGCCTAGTTTGATTGTGGGTAGCAGAGGTAGTGACTAAAATCCGGTGGAGAAGGGAGCAAGCGCCATTGCTCCCTCTTGGCCCCTCCCCCATGTACAGCGTCACAGTGCAGCGACCAGCATTACCCTGCTCCGGGTGGACACCTAAGGCTCCGCCCCTTTACAGAACAGGCACTCCAAGACGAAAAAAAAATGGCCCAAATGAAAGAACAGATCAAAGCTCCAGAAAAAAATACAACTAAGTGACAAAGAGATAGCCAACCTATCGGATGCACAGTTCAAAACACTGGTAATTAAGATGCTCACAGAATTGGTTGAATTTGGTCACAAATTAGAGAAAAAAATGAAGGCTATGCTAAGAGAAACAAAGGAAAATGTACAGAGAACCAATAGTGATGCAAAGGAAACTGGGACTCAGATCAATGGTGTGGACCAGAAGGAAGAAAGAAACATCCAACCAGAAAAGAATGAAGAAACAAGAACTTGGAAAAATGAGGAGAGGCTTAGGAACCTCCCGGACGCCTTGAAACGTTCCAACATCCGAATTATAGGGGTGCCAGAAGGAGAAGAGGAAGAACAAAAAAATTGAAAACTTATTTGAACAAATAATGAAGGAGAACTTCCCTAACCTGGCAAAGGAAATAGACCTCCATGAAGTCCAGGAAGCTCAGAGAGTCCCAAAGAAGCTGGACCCAAGGAGGAACACACCAAGGCACATCATAATTAGATTTCCCAAGATTAAAGAAGAGAGAATCTTAGTAGCAGCAAGAGAAAAGGACACAGTTACCTACAAAGGAGTTCCCAGAAGACTGTCAGCTGATTTCTCAAAAGAGACCTCACAGGCAACAAGGGGTTAGAAAGAAGTATTCCAAGTCATGAAAGGCAAGGACCTACATCCAAGATTACTGTATCCAGCAAAGCTATCATTTAGAATGGAAGGGCAGATAAAGTGCTTCTCAGAGAAGGTCAAGTTAAAGGAGTTCATCATCACCAAGCCCTTATTATATGAAATGTTAAAGGGATTTATCTAAGAAAAAGAAGATAAAAAATATGAACAGTAAAAATGACAGCAAACTCACAGTAATTAATGACCACACCTAAAACAAAAACAAAAGCAAACTAAGCAAACAACTAGAACAGGAACACAACCACAGAAATGGAGATCACATGGAGGGTTATCAACAGGGGAGTGGGAGGGGGAGAGAGGGGGGAATGGTACAGAAAATAAGTAGCATAAATGGTAGGTAGAAAATAGAGGGGGAGGGTAAGAATAGTATAGGAAATGTAGAAGCCAAAGAACTTATAAGTATGACCCATGGACATGAACTATGCGGGGGGGGAATGTGGGAGGGAGGGGGTGGGCAGGATAGAGTGGAGTTAAGGGGGGGAAATGGGACAACTGTAATAGCATACATAATTAATAAATATATTAAAAAAAAACACCTTGGCCTGGAAAGAAAAGACAAGACGGTCTGTTAGGGTATGAACCTGCCATCTTCTCAGATCGCCAGCCATGTGAATAAAGCGCCCACAAAGATTCAATTGCTCTCATTGCTTATTGAGTTTGGTAATGTCAGGCAGCCCAAGCGCCGGTGTATTTTCTGGTTTCATTCCCTTCTCACTGCCTGGTAGTCCTATCTTACCAGTCTCTGGACTTTGGTTCCAACAAGTGGTATTTTCATCTGAAAACAAGGAACAGCAGTCTCACTGGAAAACAACTCTTATTGCATCTTGATCTGTGGTTTCTAGACTCCAGAACAGTGAGAAAAGAAATGTCTGTTGTTTAAGCCACCCAGTCTGTGGGATTCTATTATGGCAGCCTAAGCAGACTAAGACAAGGAGAAACAAAAATCTTTTCTGAAAACAGAAAATCAACTGATAAAGTTAGAAGGGATGATGGAAATTTCAAAAAATTACTATTTTGTATCCATGGTAAAATTGATTTGGGCTAGAAACATAAATAAATGGCAAAACTAGTGGGTGAAAATTTGAGGATCACCTCAAATTTTTATTTATAAATAAATAAATGGAGAACCAAGATGGCGGCGTAGGTGGACACACTGCGCCTCCTCGCACAACCAGAACTGATGGAAAATCGAATGGCAAGGAAGTCCAACACCAAGTAAATGGGAAATAAACATTCATCCAGACCGGTAGGAGGGGTGGAGACGGGCAGCCGGGGCAGAGAGGACTCGAGTTGCCGTGGCGGGACCGAGACTGGCGGAGTATGGGATGAAGGGGACAGGCAGTCTGACCACTAGCAGACCCTGCAGTCCCACATTTGCGCAGATAAACCGAGAGGGCCTGACTCAGAGTGGCGGAGAACGGGGCAGGCAGAGCGTGGGTAGCACACCTCGGCCCCACACTCGCGCACAGATAAACCAGGACAAACGGAGGGGAGCGAAGCAGACCACGTAACCCAGGGCTCCAGCGAGGGGAAATAAAGCCTCAAACCTCTGATTGAAAATGCCCGTGGGGGTTGGGGCGGCAGCAGGAGAGACTCTCAGCCTCACAGGAGAGGTCATTGGAGAGACCACAGTGGCCTAGAGTGTGCACAAGCCCACCTACTTGGGAACCAGCACCAGAGGGGCCCAACTTGATTGTGGGAAGCGGAGGGAGTGGCTGAAACCTGGTGGAGAGTGGAGCGGGCGCCATTGCTCCCTCTCGGCCCCTCCCCCATGTACAGCGTCACAGCACAGCAACCAACTTGACCCCACCCCGGTGAACACCTAAGGCTCCGCCCCTTAAAGTAAGAGACGTGCCAAGACCAAAAAAAAAAAAAAAAAAAATAGCCCAAATGACAGAACACTTCATTTTTCTGGAGAAAGCTCCAGAAAAAATACAACTAAACAACAAAGAGATAGCCAACCTATCGGATGCACAGTTCAAAACACTGGTTATTAAGACGCTCACAGAATTGGTTGAATTTGTTCAAAAACTAGATGAAAAAATGAAGCCTATGCCAAGAGAAACAAAGGAAAATGTACAGGGAACCAATAGTGATGCAAAGGAAACTGGGACTCAGATTAATGGTGTGGACCAGAAGGAAGAAAGTAACATCCAACCAGAAAAGAATGAAGAAACAAGAATTCGGAAAAATGAGGAGTGGCTTAGGAACCTCCAGGACATCTTGAAACGTTCCAACATCCAAATTATAGGGGTGCCAGAAGGAGAAGAGGAAGAACAAAAAATTGAAAACTTATTTGAACAAATAATGAAGGAGAACTTCCCGAGTCTGGCAAAGGAAATAGACTTCCAGGAAGTCCAGGAAGCTCAGAGAGTCCCAAAGAAGCTGGACCCAAGGAGGAACACACCAGGGCACATCATAATTAGATTTCCCAAGATTAAAGAGAAGGAGAGAATCTCAGAAGCAGCAAGAGAAAAGGAGACAGTTACCTACAAAGGGGTTCCCATAAGACTGTCAGCTGATTTCTCAAAAGAGACCTTACAGGCAACAAGGGGTTGGCAAGAAGTATTCCAAGTCATGAAAGGCAAGGACCTACATCCAAGATTACTGTATCCAGCAAAACTATCATTTAGAATGGAAGGGCAGATAAAGTGCTTCTCAGAGAAGGTCAAGTTAAAGGAGTTCATCATCACCAAGCCCTTATTATATGAAATGTTAAAGGGATTTATCTAAGAAAAAGAAGATAAAAAATATGAGAGGTAAAAATGACAGCAAACTCACAGTTACTAACAACCACACCTAAAACAAAAACAAAAGCAAACTAAGCCAACAACTAGAACAGGAACAGAACCACAGAAATGGAGATCACATGGAGGGTTATCAATAGGGGAGTGGGAGGGGGAGAGAGGGGGGAAAGGTACAGAGAATGAATAGCATAAATGATAGGTGGAAAATAGACAGGGGGAGGGTAAGAATAGTGTAGGAAATGTAGAAGCCAAAGAACTTATGAGTATAAACCATGGACATGAACTATATGGGGGGGGAATGTGGGAGGGAGGGGGTGAGCAGGATGGAGTTGAGTGAAGGGGCGGAAAAGGGACAACTGTAATAGCATAATCAATAAATATATCAAAAATAAATAAATAAATAAAATTGTCACCTCAAATGATATTTATAGCTTGAAAGTGTCTTCCCACAATATATGAATTATTACAAAAGGTTAAAAAAAGGTGACTTCATGGAGAAACTTACCAAACATCACCAGTCCTGGACTAGGTGACAGCACTGCCTGGTGTGACGTACTGAGAACTCATCGCCACTTCTGTGGTATCAGTGCTAAAGGTGCATGACCTAGACCTACTCATGTGGAAACATCCAAGCAAACCAAACCGAAGGGCATTCAACATAATATATACACCAAACTCTTCAAATATGTCAATGTTGTGGAATGCAAAGGTTGAGTAGCTCTCCAAGATTAAGGGAGACTAAATACATATGACAACAGAATGCAGTGCATGAACCTAAATGCTCTTTTACCAAATGATAACTACATAAGAGAAATTTACCAATAGTAATTTCCTGATTTTGATAAATATACTGAAGTTATGTAAGAGAAATCCTTCCTTGTAGGAGTAGAAAGACATCGTACTACACTTTCTCTTCAACACGTCAGTAAAAATCGTGAATCTACAACCAGTTACCCATCCACATATCCATCCATCTACATGGGAGAAAGAGAAAGTGAAAGTGAATATAGTAAAATGATAATACTTTGGGGAATTCAGTGTGAAGGGTATCGTCATTCTGGTAGCTTTTCCATAAATTTGAAAATATCAAAATATAAAAATTATGGAGTAAAAGAGTTTAGAAAGATAGAATCTATTAGTGTTTACATACAAAGAAACCACAGTAATCCTTCTTTCACACAACAGTCCAATAAATAATTTACTTAATCACATAGGAAACCTTTCCCAACAAGTCTCACAGAATCTTCACAAAGGTCACATGGGCAGAGCTACCTCACAAGAACACTCTGTACAGGTCCAAGAGAGGAAGAGCATACTTCCATGATTAGCCCAGGCTAGTTAGGGTGTATCTCTGCATCACCTGGAGGCAGGGTGTCTCTGACCCTGAGGAAGTAGGAGACAGGTCCTCGACAGCCCACCAATTGAATCTCTTAAAACCATGTACCATTTTTTCAAAATAAATTCAGAAATATTGGTGATGGTGGTAGCAATAATAATAGCTAATGTGTATGTAACACACCATGTTTCAGGCATTTTATATTTGGTTTATGTAGATTAATTTCTTTTTTATTTTTTAAATATAGACTTTGATTTTCTGGTGCTTTTTAAAATTAAATTTATTGGCGTAACATTGATTAACATTATATAAATATCGGGTGTATAAATTTATAATATGACATCTATATACTTTCTTGTATGCTCCCCACCCAAAGTCATCTTCCATCCCTAGGTATTTGATCACCTTTACCTTCTTTACTGTGCCCCTCTGGTAACCATTCTTTTGCCTCTACCTATATTTTTCTTTGTTTGCTTTCTTTGTTTATTCCATTGTCGATTTTTGTTTTGTATCTCACATACAAGTGAGATCAAATGGTTCTTGTCCTTTTCCATCTGACTTTTTTCACTTGGCGTAACACTGTCAAGACCCACCCATGTTGTCACAAATGGCAATATTTTTTTTATGGCTGAGTAGTATTCCATTGTATATATGTACCACATCTTCATGCAGTCATCCATCATAGAACATTTAGGTGATTTTCATGCCTTGGCTATTCTGAATAATGCTGCAATGAACATAAGGATATATATATAATCTTGACAATTAAGTGTTTTCAAATTTCTTGGGTAGATACGCAGAAGAGGTACTTGCTGATTCATATGGTAGCACTATTCTTAAGTTTTTGTGGAACCTCCAGGCTGTTTTCCACAGTGGCTGCAATAATTTACATTCTCATTGGCTCTGTGTGAGGGTTCTCATTTCTCTACATTTTCTTCAATACTTATTATTTCTTGGATTATTCATAATAGCCATTCTAACAGCTATGCAGTGATATCTCATTGCAGTTTTATGATTTTCATTTCCCTCATTACTAGTGATACTGAGCATATTTTCAGGTATCTGTATATCTTCCTTGTAAAAGTGTTTATTGAGGTCCTCTGCCCATTTTTTAAAATCAATTTGTTTTTCTTTTTGTTGTTGTTGAGTTGTGTGACTTTTTTATGTTTTGGATATTAGCCCTTTATTGGAGATATTGTTTGCAAATATCCTCTCTCATTTGGTTGGTTGCCTTTTTATCTTGATGAAGGTTCTTTTTCCATGCAAGGCTTTTTGCTTTTCATTCATTTTTACTTTTATTTTCCTTGCCCTTAAAGTCAAGTTCACAAAAACTCCTCTGAGACAAAGGTGAATAACTTTGGTGACAACGTTTTCATTTATGTATTTTGTTCTTTCACATCTTACAGTCAAGTTCTTAATTAATTTTGAGTTAATATTTGTGTACAGTGTCAAATAACAGTCTACTTTTATTCTTTTGCCTGTGACTTTCTAGTTTTCACACCACCATTTGTTGAAGAGAGTTACCTTTCTCCACTCTATGATTTTTACTTCTTTGTTGAAAATTAGTTGCCCATACATGTGTGGGTTTATTTCTGAGCTTTCAATTCTGTTCCATTGGTTTATGTGTCTGCTTTTCTGCCAATACCATATGGTTTTCATTATTGTAGTTTTATAGTACAGTTTGAAGTCAGAGCGTTTGATGTCTCTAGTTTGTTTTTTCCCCCAGAATTTCTTTGGCTATTCAGGGTCTTTTGTGGTTCCATAGAAATTGGAGGATTTTTTTGGTCTGTAGCTGTGGAAAATGCCATTTGGATTTGGATGGAGATTGTATTAAATCTGTATATTGCTTTAGGTCAGCAATTTTCAGCTGGTGTGCTGATGCGGACTCTGGCCAGCAGTGTCCGTGATGTTGTGGATGCAACGAACAAATTCACATGGACTGCAGAAGTCCTGTGGAGAAAAGGGACAGCACGGCCACTCTCTGAGTGAGAGAGGACCCCAACCCTTGCCTGGACAGGCTTTTATTGCTTTTCTGGGCACATTACATCAGGATGGTCCTCATTTATTATGCACAAGTTTACTTTAGGTGATTGTGTTTTACAGATAACAAAGGAAAGGATGTTGCTGATTACTTCAAAGAAAAGGATGTTGCAAATGCAAGGGGAAAAGTGGTTGAACTGGTTATACTCTGTCCTTGGGAGGTTTAGCACAGACTTTAGGAAGTTACTTCAAAGATATGCATTAGACATTTGCTGCCTTAATTCAGGGTAAGGGAGTTTTAGCAAAAGCAAGCCTCAGAGCAGCCTAGGTACAATGCAGGCCTGATTCCTGATGGGAAAGACGATCTGTGGGCCTGGCTCCTGTGTGCCATCTCGCACCTGTCAGTTTTCCAAACCAGGGGTGAGCTATATTTGCCACTGCCACAAGGACTGGTTCCCTATAGTGTGCCTCAAGAATTTTTTAAGCATGCAATATCTGATTATTTAGTCAGGAGAACTGACCTCTTTTCCATTAGATTGTCAAATTAAAAAATGACAACAGTCAACACAACAATAGACATGGTGTGAATGACCTGTCTTGAACCATAAATATATAGGTGATATAATAGAATTGCAACTTATTGGTCATGTTGCATAATAAGGTTGTATCTGATTGGTTAATTCTTGGTACTAAACATCTTTGTATACAAGTATGGGCACCCACTTTTTTATGTTTAATTATTTATTTTTTCTTGAAAAAATTTTATTGTGGTTAAATATACATAACAGAATTTACTATCCTAATCATATTTCCATGCACAATTCAGTGGCATCACCACCATCATATCATTTTCCCAAACTGACACTCTGTCCCCATTAAACGCTAACTCCCTACCCCAACCCCAGGCCCTGGCACCCACAGTTCCAAAGTCTATCTCTGTGATTTGACAATGGTCTATGCCCTATATAATTGGAATCATAAAATGGTTGTCCTTTGTGACTGGCTTATTTCACTAAGCATAGTGTCCTCAAGGTTCACCCATGTTTTAGCAGGTGTCAGAATTTCCTACCACTTAAGCTGAATAATATTCCACTCTGTAGATAAAGCACATTTTGAAATCATTCATCTGTGGAGGGTCACTTGGGTTGCTTTCACATTTTTGCTATTGTGAATAATAATACTGTGAATGGTAATGTATAATTATCTATTTGAGTTCTCTTGGGGATATACCCAGAAGTAGAATTGCTGGGTCATACTGTAGTTCTACTTTTCATCTTTTGAGGAAATTCCACACAGTTATCACAGTGGCTGCACCAATCTGCATTCCCATGAACAGTGCACCAGGGTTCCAATTTCTCCACATCCTCAGCAACACTTGCTTTCTACTTTTTTTATTTTTGAGAGTAGCCACAATAGCCGTCCTAACAGGTGTGAAGTGATAGCTCCTGTGGCTCTGATCTGCATTTCCCTGGTGCTGAGTGATGCTGAGCACCTTTTCTCATGCCTATGGGCCATCTGTATGTCTTCTTCAGAAAAACGACTATTCTAGTCCTGATGGCCATTACTTCCATGAAAAAAACAACTTCCCCAGAGTATGTGTTATTTTCAAAATAAGTCTGTTTGATTTTGTGAACAGCAATTTAAAACTGAAGCAGGAGCTCCTCCTCTGCAGTTGTTGTCCCATTGACATGACATTCCTGGTCGGGGAAACGGGGCATTTCCCTCAGCACCTTGCACTGTGGGCAGAGAGGTCTGACCTCCATTGTGTGTTGATTTCAATTTTTGCCAAGATGATTGCCTGTTGCTCTGACACTGTTGAGGACCAATCAGAATGAACCCAAAGAGGCCTATACCAACACACATCACAATTAAACTGGCAAAGTTTAAAGACAAAGAAAGAATATTAGAGGCAGCAAGAGAGAAACAGTTACCTACAAGGGATCTCCAATAAGGCTGTAAGCTGATTTCTCAACAGAAACACTACAGACCAGAGGGGGTTGGCATGAAATATTCCAAGTAATGGAAAGCAAGGACCTGCAACCAAGACTAGCCTACCCAGCAAGGCTCTCATTTACAATGGAAGGTGAAATAAAGAGCTTCCCAGACAAAAAGGGCTGAAGGAGTGTACTTCCACCAAACTAGCATTGCAAGAGAGGCTAAAGGGACTGCTGTAAGAAAAAGAAATACAGAGGGGGGCAGGGAACACAGGTACAAAGGGAAAAAATGGCAATGAATAAGTACCTATCAATAATAACCTTAAATGTAAATGGATTAAATGCTCTCATGCAAAGATAGAGGGTAGCCAAATGGATAAGAAAACATGATCCACAAATATACTGTCTACTAGACACCCACCTCAAAACAAAAGATTTACACAGGCTGAAAGTGAAGGGATGAAAAAAATATATCCATGCAAATGGGGACAAAAAAAAAAAAAGCTGGCATATCCATACTTCTGTCTGACAAAATAGACTTTGAAACAAAAGCCATAATAAGAGGCAAAGAAGGTCACTACATAATACTTAAGGGTTCAGTCCAACGAGAGTATATAACCCTTATGTACCCAACATAGGAGCACCTAAATATAAAAAGAAAATCTTGGCCCTGGCTGGTGTGGCTCAGTGGATTGAGTGCTGGTCTGAGAAGCAAAGAGTCTCTGGTTCAGTACTAAGTTTAGGGCACATGCCTCTGTTGTGGGCCAGGTCCCCAGTGGGGGGCAAGCCAGGTCCCCAGTAGGGGTTGCACAAGAGGCAACCATACATTGATATTTCTCTCCCTTTCTTCCTCTCTTCTCCTCTCTAAAATAAATAAATAAATTAAATATTTTTTAAAATCTTGGAGGACTTTAAAAAGAGATTGACAGCAATATAGTCATAGTAGGGAAATTTAACACTCCAGTGTCAACAATGGACAGATCTTCCAGGTAAAAATCAACAGGGATTATAGTGGCATTAAACAACACACTAGATCAAACAGTTTAATTGATATCTACAGAACATTTCACCCCAAAGAAGCAAAATATACCTTCGTCTCAAATGCACATGAATCATTCTCAAAGATAGACTACATAGTATGACACAAAATAAGCCTTAATAAATTCAAGAAAATTGAAATCATATCAAGCATGTTCTCAGATCACAATGGTCTAAAACTAGAAATCAACCTCAAGAAAGAAAAACCCCAAACATTCAAACACATGGAGGCTAAATAACATGTTATTAAATAATGAATGGGTTAACAATGAGATCAATGAAGAAATCAAAAAGTACCTGAAAACAAATGAAAATGAACACACAACAACCCAAAACCCAAAAGACACAGTAAAAGCAGTCTTGAGAGGGAAGTTCACAGCATTACAGTCCTACCTAAAGAAGATAGAAAAATCTCAAATAAACAACCTACCCATACACCTAAAGAACTTAGAAAAACAATGACAAAGAAAGCCCAAAGCAAGCAGAATGAAGGGAATAATCAAGAGCAGAGCAGAAATAAATAACATAGAAACTAAAAAATAATCTAAAGATCAGTGAATCCAGGAGCTAGTTCTTTGAAAAGATAAACGAAATCGACACACCTTTAACCAAACTTATCAAGAAAATGAGAAAGAGGACTTAAATAAATGAAGTCATAAATGAAACAGGAGAAGTAACAACTGATACCACATAAATCCAAGGGATTATAAAAAATTATTATGAACAACTATATGCCAAGAAATTGGAAAACCTGGGCTAAATGGATAAATTTCTAGAAACATACAATCTTCCAAACTGAATCAGGAAGAAGCAGAAAACCTGAACAGACTGATAACAACTAGTGAAATTGAAACAGTAATCAAAAAACTCCTGACACAAAAAGCCCTGGACCAGACAGCTTCATAGACGAATTTGACCAATCATTCAAAGAAGAACTAACACCTATCCTTCTCAAACTATTAAAAAAAATTCAAAAAGAGGAAATACTTCCAAACTCTTTTTATGAAGCCAGTATTATCCTAATTCCAAAACCAGCTAAAGATACGACATAGAAAGAAAATTACAGGCCAATATCTCTGATGAACATAGATGCTATTGGGTTGGCCAAAAAGTCTGTTTAGTTTTTTCTGTAAAATAAAAGACATATTTTTCATTTTCACCAATAACTTTATTGGTTTAGATATTTTGAGTATGTTGCTATCTCCTGCTATGGGCTTCTAGTGGGTAGAGGCCAGGTGTGCTGATAACCATCTTCCAGTGCATAAGACAGACCCACAGCAAAGAATTATTTGGCCAAAATGTCAATGGTACCAAGAAACTTCACAAACCACTTTTGACATGTTTGATCAGTCACAGCACCTTTTCCATACACTGCACATATCTTTTTTTGTATTGCATTTGCATTTTAACCTTTCTTGAAATAATAAAGCATAATACGCCAAAATGTTGTGTATCTTCTTCCATCTTCAATATTAAAATGGCTGCAAAGAAATTCATCAGTTTTGATGTTTTTTTAAATGTATGCTGATATGATAGCTATCATATCATCAAAATCTAACAAAATTGTTTCAAATGAAGTTAAAGACAACTAAGCACTACTAGAGCTATCATACAGAAAAAACTAAATGAACTTTTTGGCTAGTACAATAAAATCCTCAACAATATTAGCAAATTGGATCCATTAATACATCAAAAAGATCATACACCATGATCAAGTGGGGTGCAAATCAATAAATGTGATGTATCTCATAAACAGAATGAAAAACAAAAATCACATGATCATGTCAATAGACGCCTAAAAAGCATTTGATAAAATCCATAACCCCAAGCCATTTATGATTAAAAAAAAACACTCAGCAAAGTGGGAATAGAGGGAGCACACCTCAACATAATAAAGGCCATATATGAAAAGCCTACAGCCAACAACATACTCAATGGGCAAAAACTAAAAGTGTTTCTTCTAAGATCAGGAACAAGACAGGGATGTTCACTTCCACCACTCTTATTCAGTATGGTACTGGAAGTCCTGCCCATAATCATCAGACAAGAAGAAGAAATAAAAGGCATCCAAATTGGAAAGAAGCAAGTAAAACTGTCATTATTCTCAGATGACATGGTATTGTTCATAGAAAACCCCATAGGCTCCACCAAAAACCTACTCTACCTAATAAATGAATTTGGCAAAGTAGCGGGATACAAAGTCAATATTCAGAAACTGATGGCATTTTTATACACCAATAATGAACTATCAGAAAGAGGAACTAAGAAAATAACCCAATTTAATATTGCAACAAGTAAAATAAAGTACCTAGGAATAAGTTTAACCAAGGAGTTAAAAGACCTGCACTTGGGGGGGAGGGGAAGATAAAAAATAAAATTAAAAAAAAAAAAGACCTGCACTTGGAAAACTTTAGGACACTGAAGAAAGAAATTGAGGAAGATACAAAGGGGACAAGAGCATACAATGGAATAAAGACAGTCTCTTTAATAAATGAAAAAAAGATCAACAAAACTATGAACAATAAAATAGCAAATAAATACCTATCTATCAACAATTGAATCTAAAAAAACAAACTAAGCAAACAAGAAGAATAGAGATGGAATCATCAATATGTAGAGCATTTTGATGGTTGCCAGATTAGTGGAGTGGGTGGCAGAATGGGTGAAGAGATAAGATTAAAAAGTACAAATGGGTAGTTACAGAATAGCCATGGGGATATAAAGTACAATATAGGAAATCAGGTAGCCAAAGAATCCTATGCATGACCTATAGACCTGAACAATGGTGTGGGGATTGCCTGAAGGAGTGGGGTTCCTGGGTGGAAGGGAGCAAACAGGAAAAAAAATGGGACTACTGTAATAGCACAATCAATAAAATATAATTGAAAAAACAAAAAAATACAATGAATGGGTAAACAATGGGATCAAGGAATAAATCAAAAGGTAACTTGAAACAAATGAAAAAGAGAACACAACAACCCCAAATCTGTGAGACACAGGAAAAGCAGTCCTAAGAGGGAAATTCATACATTACAAGACTATCTCAAGAAACAAGAAAAAGCTTAAATAAACAATCTAACTTTACACTTAAAGGAACTTGAAGAAGAACAACAAACAAAGTCCAAAGAGACTAGAAGGAAGGAAAAAATAAAGATCAGAGAGGAAATAAATAAAACTGAGTCAAAAAAATACAAAAGATAAGTGAATCTAAGAACTGGTTCTGCAAAAAGATATTCAAGTTTCACAATCCTTTAACCAGATTCATCAAGAAAAACAGAGACAGAACACAAATAAATAAAATCAGAAATGAAAGAGGAATAGTAATAACTGACACCAAAGAAATACAAAATATTGTAAGAAAATATTATGAACAGCTATACCCAATAAATTGGACAGTCTAGATGAATGGATAAATTCTGAGAAACATACAATCTTTCAAAATTCAATCAGAAAGAATCAGAGAATCTGAATAGATATCTTACAACTAATAACATTGAAGCATTAATCAAAAAACTCCTAACAAACACAAGTCCTGGACCAGATGGCTACATGGGTGAATTTTAACAAACATTCAGAGAAGATCAAAGTCCTCTCTTCTCAAACTATTCCAAAAAATTCAAGAGGCAGGATGACTCCCAAGCTCATTTTTTGAGGCCACCATTATCCTAATTTCAAAGCCACATAAATACACTACAAAGAAACAAAATCATATGCCAATATCCCCGATAAACATCATGCTAAAATCCTCAACAAACTATTAGCAAACCAAGTGCAACAACACATCAAAAAGTTTACACAACATGATCAAGTAAGATTTAACCCAGGAATGCAAAGTTGGTACAATATTTGCAAATCAATAAGCATGATACACCGCATCAACAAAATGACAGATAAAAACCACATGATTGTATAAATAGATGCATAGAATGCATTTGATTAAATCTAATGCCCATTTATGATGAAAACACTCAGTAAAACGGGAATTGAGGGAACATACCTCAACATGATAGAGGCCATACATGATAAACCCACAGCCAAATCATACTCAATGGGGAAAAACTACAAGCGTTCTGCTTAAGTCAGTAACAAGGCAGGCATATCTGCTTTTGCCATTCTTATTCAACATAGTATTGGAAGTCCTGCCCACAGCAATCAGACAAGAAGAAAAGTAAAAGAAATCCAAAATGGAAAGGAAGAAGTAAAATTGTCATTATTTGCAGATGCCATGATACTGTATATAGAAAACCCTAAAGATTCCACCAAAAAACTACTGGAACTGGCAAATAAATTCAATAAAACAACAGGATACAAAATAAATATCTAGTAATCAGTTGCATTTTTATACACCAATAATGAACTCTGAGAAAGGGAAACTAAGAAAAGAATTCCATTAATAATTACATCAAAAAATTGTTACCTAGGAATAAATTTAACCAAGGATGTTAAACACCCGTACTTGGAAAATTATAAGACACTGAAGGAAGAAATTGAAGAAGACACAAATAAGTGGAAGCGTATACCATGTTCATGGATTGAAAAAATTACCATTAAAATGGCAATACTCTGCAAAGCAATCTACAGATTCAACGCAATTCCTATTAAAATACCAATGGCATATCTCACAGATACAACACATATATTCCACAAATTTTTTGGAACCAAAAAGCCCCCAACTAGCCACAGCAATCTAGAGGGAAAAAATATACAGGTATCACACTATCTGATGTCAAACTATACTACAAGGCCATAGTAGTCAAAACAGCATGGTATTGGCTGCCGTGGCTCAGTGGGTTGGGTATAGTCCCACTGACCAAAAGGTCACCATTTCAATCCCCGGTCAGGGCACATGCAAGGGTTGCATCCCTGGTTGGGGGCATGTGAAAAGCAACCAATCAATGTTTCTCTCACACATCAATGTTTCTCTCCCTCTTTCTCCCTCTTTTTCACTCTCTCTAAATATATATATATTTTTTTATATATATTTATATATTTATATAAAATATATATATATATTTTAAAACACCATGGTATTGGCACAAAAACAGGCATATAGATCAATGGAATAGAGAGCCCAGAAATAAACTCATGCCCTTATGGTTGAGTAATATTTGACAAAGGAGGCAAGAATATACAATGGAGTAAAGACAGTCTCTTCAATAAACGGTGTTGGGGAATTGGACAGATACATGCAAAAAAAAAAAAAATGAAACTAGACCACCAACTTACACCATACACAAAAATAAACTCAAAATTAATTAAAAATTTTAATGTAAGTTGCAAAATCATAAAAATCCTAGAAGAAAACATAAGCAGTAAAATTTCAGACATTTCTCATTAGCAATATTTTGGCTGAAAGAAAGGAAAAAATAAACAAATGGGACTACATCAAACAAAAAGCTTTTCTACAACAAAAGAAACCATTAACAAAATGAAAAGGGAACCCTACTGAATGAGATAACATATCTGCCAATGACATATTTGATAAGGGTTTAATTTCCAAAATACATGTATTTTTTATTGTTGTTCAAGTACAGTTGTCTCCATTTTCACCCCTCCAAGCCCCCCACTCCACCCACCCCACCTCCCACTGTGGAACCTACCCTCTTTAACTTTGTCCATGTGTCCTTTATACATGTTCCTTGAAGGCCCTTCCCCTATTATCCCCTATTATCCCTCTCCCCCCTCCTCTCTGGTTACTGTCAGTTTGTTCTTTATTTCAATGTCTCTGGTTGTATTTTGCTTGCTTGTTTGTTTTGTTGATTAGGTTCCACTTATAGGTGAGATCATTTGGTAATTCTCTCACTGTCTGGCTTATTTCACTCAGCATAATGCTTTGCAGTTCTATCCACGATGTCGCCAAGGGTAGGAGCTCCTTCTTTCTTTCTGCTGCATGGTATTCCATTGTGTAACTAGCCATCAGAGAGATGCAAATTAAAACCACAGTGAGATGCCACTTCACACCTGCCAGAATGGCCATCATAAACAAATCAACAAACAGCAAGTGCTGGCAAGGTTGTGAAGAAAATGGAACCCTAGTACACTGTTGGTGGGAATGCAGACTGGTGTAGCCACTGTGGAAAACAGTATGGAATCTCCTCAGAAAACTAAAAATGGAACTGCCTTTTGACCCTGCAATACCACTGTTGGGATTACACCCTAAGAACCCTGAGACACCAATTTAAAAGAACCTATGCACCCCAATGTTCATAGCAGCCCAATTTACAATAGCCAACTGTTGGAAGCAACCTAAGTCCCCATCAGTAAATGAGTGGATAAAAAAACTGTGGTACACTTATCCAAAATACATTTTTAAAACTTATACTACTCAACACCAAGGAGACAAACAACCCCATTAAAAATGGGCAAAGGACCTGAATAGACACTTCTCCAAAGTGGACATAGAGATGACAAATAAAATTAAGAAAAAATGCTCAATGTCACTTATTTTCAGAAAGATGAAAATTAAAACCACAATGAAATATCACCTCATACCTGTCAGAATGGTTATCATCAACAAATCAATAAATAAGAAGTATTGGCAAGGACGTGGAGAAAACGGAATCCTGGTGTACTATTGATGGGAATGCAGACTGATGCAGCCTACTGTGGAAAATAGTATGGACTTGCCTCAAAAAATTAAAAATAACCCTAACCAGTGTTGCTCAGTTGATAGGGCCTTGTTCCACAAAGGAAAAGGTCACCAGTTTGATTCCCAGTCAGGGCAAGTGCCTGAGTTATGGGTTCAGTCCCAGGTCAGGGGGCATAGGAGAGGCAACCTGTGGATGTTTCTCTCCTTCTCTTTCTCCTTACCTTCCCCTTTCTCTAAAAATAAATCAATACAATCTTTATTAAAAATGAAACTGCCCTTTGACCCAAGGATTCCATTTCTGAGAATATATCCAAAGAAACCTGAAACACTAATTGCAAAGAATATATGCACCTTATGTGCATTGCAGTGTAATTTACAATACCCAAGATCTTGAAACAGCCCAAGTGCCCATCAGTAGATGAGTGGACAAGGAAGCTGTGGTACATTTACATAATAGAATACTACTCTGTTGTAAAAAAAAAAAAAAAAAAAAGGAAATCTTACCTTTTGTGACAGCATGGATAGACCTGGAGATTTTTATGCTAAGGGAAATAAGCCAATCAGAGAAAGACAAATACCATATGATGATGATCACTTATATGTGGGATCTAATGAGCAAAATAAACTGACGAACAAAATAGAAACAGAGACATGAAAACAAGGAACAAGGTGGGGGGGGGGGTTGCAGGTGAACGAAAGACAGTGAAGGCATTAAGAAAAAAAAAAAAAGATATCCAAGCTAAATAGCAGAGAAAAATAAGAATGGCAAGAACAAAAGAAGGAGGAGGAGGAGACAGACGACTATGGGGCCCAGTCAAAAGATCTAACTGTGTAATTGCCATCCAAGAAAAAACAGGAAGAGACAGGATGGGCAGATGCAATATTTGCAGTACTAATATTGAGAACTTGCCAAATTTGTTGAAAAGTTTCAACCCACAAATTCAGCAAGCTCAGTATCCCTGAAAAGCTTAATACAAAGACCACTATCATTAGCATATCATGGGCGAACTGCTAAAAATAAAAATCAGAAAGACACATTATCTTATCTACTAAAAACTAAGGCAGGTAAGAGACAAATAATATCTTTAAAATGGAAAAAAATTAAAACCTGTTTGTTGGGAACCACCCTGCCTGGTTTCAGAAGCTGTAATCCCCCATGGCTAAGGCTGAGTGAGAGAGGTTGGGATCCCTGTGAAACCTACTTTGCTAATACCCTCAATTTAAATGATAAGGGTCCAAGCCTGAAACAAGCTTGTTTCCCCAAAGTTTTATGGCCCTTTAGCTAACTGACCCTGACTCTAAATAAGCCCTCATAGTTCTTTGAGTGTTATCTATTGTTTGATCATTTCTTCCTGACAGTGATTGAGCTTTACATATATGCCCTGTATTCCTATGCAAATTAAATCCAATAAAAGCCCATTGAGGAAAAGGCTCCTGGCCCTTCTCCTTTGAGAGATCGGCCACCTTTCCTCCCAAAGCAGATCAAGTCTTGGTAGACTTATTTTCCAAGGGTTGGGGGGGGGGGAGGGGGCAGGGAGTGGGGCCCTGCGGGTGGAGCCCCACCACACCTGTTAGTTTCCGTGCTGTGCTTCCCAGTAAAAAAAGGCTACAACAGACGTAGGTGAGCAGTTGTGTATACCTAGGGGGAAGACAGTCTAGAAAGAAATCCCTCAAAATGCTTGGTTTTAATTTGTATCGATATTACACAGCTGTATAATGTCCACATTTCCAAAAATGAGTTTGAGTTTTATAACTGAAGTGGGCAGGGGGACGACAACTCACGATCATGCCATTCTTATGCTGTTCCCAGGTCACTTCGTGTGACCGCAGTGGTGTTTTTTCCCCTCTAATTATTTCCGTGGGGACAGACACTCCTGGGAGGGCGAGCGTCCTCCTAGCCCTCAGGTCTGTTCGCCGACACGAGTGGCGGATTTTCGCAGCCACGTCCTGAGCAGCCGCGTGGCCTCGCAGGGACTGGGATGAGGCCCCTCCATAAGCCCAACTCTGGTGGCCCTTGGAGACAGCAGCCTGGGCGCTCCGGGACTGCAGGGACGAGCCCGCCCTGAACCACTGGCCGCTGCACCTCTCTCCAGCAGTCGCCGATCGCCACGTCTGGCGGTGGAGGGCGCCTGAGCCTCCGGCTCCAAGCGGGGGCACTCCTGGGTCTCTGCGGTGGATTCCCCCTCTCCCCGCTGCCGGTCACTGCCACCCGGGCCCCCAGGCTCCCGCGCCGCTCCTTCACTTATTCCATTGGACCTGAAGGTCGTAGGGAAGCAACGTGGATGTGCTGGAGGAGAGAGAGTTATGAAATCTCAGTCCCCACACTCCTATGACCTTGTGGCATAATGGTAGTGCATCTGACTCCGGACCAGAAAATTGTGTGTTCAAGTCACGTCGGGGTCACGGGTGCCCATTTTTCTGGTACCAGTAAACCAAGAAACTAGGTTGATCCTCTGTTCTAATTTCATCCTTGCAAGGATATTCAGGGTTCACTGACCTTACAAGAAGCCAGAGGAATGAGCTTACACTGCGACCCTCCCATTCACTATTACACTACCAAAGCTGTCTCAAAAAAAAAGAAGAAAGAAAGGCCAACGACACATTAGCAAACAGGTACAGGACAAAAGTTTTTGGAAAATGAAATAAGTCATTTTAAACACTCAAAAAAACAACCTTCATAATAAGAGAAATGCAAATTAAAAGTAAAATTCAATGAGCTATTTTTACCCTGTGAGATTGGTTAACCTTTAATCATAAATCTTCTATTAAATTGCATTATTCACAGCCTTAAAGCTATGAAGAACAGGCTGGGATATAAGTCCAGGAACAGAAGTAATTAAAATAAAAGAATATATTTTCACTGAGTCTGTTAACCTCACACTGGAACAGTCATTTGAGGGCAATGTGATTCTGAATTTCTATCAAAACCGTCATTGTTATGTGAAATCTCAAGATGATAGTCAACTAAATGGAGATTCTGGTGCTTTACTTGATCCCAGGAAGGAATGAGAGCCTTCTCACAGAAATGGAGACAAACCAATTGTTTCTTGTGGAATGATTGCCAACAGCATGTTTAATGAGACATGAGAGTTGTTTCTGGTTGGCAATGAATTTTATTTGACATCTATTCCTCTGAAGAAGAAAAGTATTGCTTAGTGGACAGATAAAAATGTGGCATTCAGAAATCCCCCTGGAGAAGCCCACCTAGAAGAAAGATTCAAAGGTACAACAAGCCAGTAAACTGGCTTTAGCCAGGATACCCGTTGGATTCTGACCAAGACAATAATGAGCTCATAAATGGGGATTTTATTGCCTGGGTGCATACTGCAGCTTTACCTACTTTTTGTAAGGTATGTCTTACAGAAAGGAAACATGATTTACATCCAGCATTACCAGCTGGACAATACTATTTGAATATCACATAAAATTACCCAGTACATTCTTTTGTGGACAAAAATAGATGCTCATAAGCACTATTTCATGGATGGAAGGAAAAATTCTCCTGGGGGGATTGATTGTTTCCCCTGAAGCTTACACTTCAGAAGGTATGAAGAATACAGGTGAGATGGGCAAACTTCTTCGCGGACCTTTGTCTTCTGCCTCAACTGTAAACCAGATGTAAATGTTCGAAGGAGACTGTTTTCATTCATGTGGCATTTAATATTCAGAAATGTGCTTCAGTATCAAAAATTCCTCAAGTTGTTTTATTTTCCAGATAAGCGTTTTGACTTAATTACTAATATTACATTGCAGAAAGTTTGGAAAATAGTAACCTTCATTTCCTCTACATTTTATTCAATTTTTGGACATAGTCAAATATAGATGTGTATGCACCCTCTCTTTAGTTAATGCCCCAATTGTTTTTGGTTGGTTTTCCTAAGACATTTTTTATTGAGTTTACTGGGACGACCTTGGTTCACAAAACCACACAGGTTTCAAGTGTACAACTCACTAAAACATCATCTGCACACTGCATTGTGCACCCATCACCCCAAGCAAAAGCTCTTTCTGTCTCCATTTGTCACCCCTTTGCTAACCATCACTTACTCCCACCCCCCTTTCTCTCTAGCTATCACCACCCTTTGTCTGTGTCTGTGTTTATATATATATATCCCCTTCCCCTCTGACAGCTGTCAGTCTGTTCCTTGTATTCATGCCTCAGTTTCTATTTTGTTTACCAGTTTGTTTCGTTAATTGGATTCCACATATTTGTGAGTTCATACAGTATTTGTCTTTCTCTGACAGGCTTATTTAACTTAGTATACTAATCTCCAGCTCCATCCATGCTGTCACAAAAGGTAAGATGTCTATAGGGAACCTATCCATGTGGTATGGGAAATGTAGCCCAGCCCCGACTCAGAAAGGCCAGTGGGAAGTGAGGTCCAGCACACAGGACCCACGCTCACTGGTAGGTTTTCCTGTGGGGAATCAGGCCTGCATTGTACTTAGGCTGCTATGAGACTTGCTTTTGCTAAAACTCCCTCACCCTAGATTGAGGCAGCAAATGTTTACTGTGTATCTTTAACTTCCTAAAGTCTGAGCTAAACCTCCCAAGTATGGAGTGTAACCAGTTCAACCACTTTTCACCTTGATCTATAACATCCTTCTCTTTGGAGTAATTAGCAACATTCTTTCCTTTGTTATCTATAAAAGGTAATCACCTACAGAGAACCTGTGCATAGTAAATGAGGACCATCTTCGATGTAATGTACCCAGGAAAGCAATGAAAGCCTGTCCAGGCAGGGGTCAGGGCCCTCTCTCTCACTTAGAGAGTGGCTGTGCTGTCCCCTTTTTCTCCACAGGACTTCTGTAGTCTGTGTAAATTTGTTCATTGCAGCCACAACACACAGACCCTGCCGGCTGGGATCCGCATCAGATATCCTTCTCTTTTTTACGACCGAGTAGTACTCCATTATGTAAAAGTACTATAGCTTTTTTGTCCACTCATTTGATGATGGGCACTTGGGTTGTTTCCAGATCTTGACTATTGTAAATAATGCTGCAGTGAATATGGGGGTGCATATATTGTTTTTTATTGGATTTTCAAGATTCTCAGTATATATTCCCAGAAGTGGCTTTGCTGGGTCAAAAAGCAGTTCCATTTTTTAATTTTTTGACGCAACTCCATACTGTTTTCCACAGTAGCTGCTCCAACCTGCAGTCTCATCAACAGGGCACTAGGGCTCCCTTTTATACACATCCTCGCCAGCACTTATTGTTGGTTGATTTATTGATGATAGCCATTCTGACATGCGTGTGGTGGTATCTTGTTGTGCATTTAATTTGCATCTCTCTGCCCTTAGGTAGGTGGCTCAGTTGGAAAAGATTGCAGGTTTGATTTCTGCTCAGAGCACATACCTAGGTCATGGTTCAAACCCTGGTCAGGATGTGTATGGGAGTCAAGCGATCCTTGTTTCTCTCTCACATCAGTGTTTCTCTTTCCACCCACCCCCTTCCTCTGTCCTTGAGTGAGGATTAGAAAAAATAAATTTTAAGTTTAATTTGCATCTCTCTGATGATTAAAGGCATTGAGCGTTTTTTCATGTGTCTATTGGCATCTGTGCATCCTCTTTGGAGAAGTGTCTAATCTGGTCCTTTGCCCATTTTTTCATTGGGTTGTTTGTCATCTTGGTATCGATTAGTGTACGTTCTTTATATATCTTGGAAATTACCCCATATCAGATGTATGATTGGCAAATATGTTCTTCCATACAATGGGTTCCCTTATCATTTTGTGAATGATTTCTTTTGCTGTGTAAAAAGTTTTTTAGTTTGATGTAGTCCCATTTGTTTATTTTTTCCTTTCTTTCCCTCAACCAAGGAAATATATTGGCAAAAATATTGCTATGAGAAATGTCTGAAATATTATCACCTGTGTTTTCTTCTAGGATTTTTATAGTTTCACAACTTAAATTTAAGTCTCTAATCCATTTCAAGTTTATTCTCATGTATAGTGTAAGTTGGTGGTCTACTTTTATTTTTTTGCACATATCTGTTCAATTTTCCCAACACCACTTATTGAAGAGACTGTCTTTATTCCACTGCATGTTCTTACCTCCTTTGTCAAATATTACTTGACCATAAAACATGGGTTCATTTCTGGGCTCTCTGTTCTATTCCTTTGATCTATAAGCCTGTTCTTGTGCCAATGCCATGTTATTTTGATTATTATGGCCTTGTAGTATAATTTGATATCAGGTATTGTGATCCTTCCAACCATGTTATTTTTTTCTCAAGACTGCTGAGGCTATTTGGGATCTTTTATGGTTGGTTCCAAATAAATTTTTGGAATAGTTGTTCTAGATCTTTTAGGTATGCCATGGGTTATTTTTTTTTAATAAGAATTGCTTTGAATCTGTAGATTGCTTTGGGTAGTATGGACATTTTAATTATGTTAATGTTCCCTATCCATGAACACAGTATGTGCTTCCAGTTATCTGTATCTTCCTCAATTTCTTTCTCCAGTATCTTATAGTTTTTCAAGTACAGGCCTTTCACATCCTTGGTTAAATTTATTCCTAGGTACATTATTTTGTTGTTGTTGTTTGTTGTTGCGATAGTACATGGGATTGTTTTCTTAGTTTCCCTTTCTGATAGTTTATTTTTGGTATATAAAAATTTAACTTATTGCTAAATATTAATTCTGTATATTGCTACTTTGCCATGTTCATTATTACATTTAGTAGTTTTTTGATGGAGTCTGTAGGGTTTTCTATATACAACATCATGTCATCAGTGAGTAATAAGTTTTATTTCCTTCTTTATAATTTGGATGTCTTTTATTTCTTCTTCTCTGATTGCTGTGGCTAGGATTCCCAGTACTATGTTGAATAATAGTGGTGAAAGCAGACATTCCTGTCTTGTTCCTGATCTTAAAGGAAATGCTTGTAGTTTTTGCCCATTGGGTATGATGTTGGCTGTGGGTTTGACATATATGGCCTTTATTATGTTGAGGTGTTATCTCTCTATTCCCACTTTGCTGAGAGTTTTTTATCATAAATGGGTGCTGGATTTTATCAAATGCTTTTTCTGCATCTATTGATATGATCATGTGGTTTTTATCCTTCATTTTATATATGTAGTGTATCATGTTTATTGATTTGTCAATATTGTACCAACCTTGCATTGCTGGAATAAATCCCACTTGATCATGGTGTGTGATCTTTTTAATGTATTACTGGATCTGGTTTGGTATTATTTTGTTGAGAATTTTAGCATGTATATTCATAAGGGATATTGACCT
Organism: Desmodus rotundus; assembly: GCF_022682495.2. Classification (NCBI taxonomy): domain Eukaryota; kingdom Metazoa; phylum Chordata; class Mammalia; order Chiroptera; family Phyllostomidae; genus Desmodus; species Desmodus rotundus. The sequence continues at coordinate 63,440,407 of NC_071395.1, forward strand.
ATAAGTTCCTTTTTTATTGAAGGGTCTTTATCTGGTTTTGGAAATAGAATAATGCTGAATAGAATAATAGAATAATGCATAAAATGAGATTGGGAGTCTTTCCTCCTCCTGAATTTTTTGGAATAGTTTGAGAAGAAGAGGTGTTATTTTTTCTTTGAATGTTTGGTAAAATTCACCTGTGGAGACACCCCTGGTCCAGGATTTTTATTTTCTGAGAGTTTTTTGATTGCTGCTTCAATTTCATTCATTGTAATTGGTCTATTCAGATTTTCTTGTGCTTCTTGATTCATTTTTGGAAGATTATGTTTCTAGGAATTTATTCATTTTATCCATGTTGTCCAATTTCTTGGCATATAGTTGTTCATAGTATTATCTTACAATGTTTTATGTTTCAGTGGTGTCAGTTGTGACTTCTGTTTTATTTCTGATGTTATTTATTTGGGTCCTCTCTTTTTTCTTGATGAGTCTAATTAAAGGTTTATCAATCTTGTTTATCTCTTCTAAGAAACAGCTCTTAGTTTCATTGATCTTTTGTATTACTCTTTTAGTCTCTATGTTATTTATTTTGGCTGTAATCTTTACTATTTCCTTCCTTCTACTTACCCTGGGCTTTGTTTGTTTTTCTTTTTCTAGTTCTTTTAGGTGTAAAATTAGATTATTTGAGATTTTGCTTGCTTCTTGAGGTAGGTCTGTAATGCTATGAGTTCCATTTCAGAGCTGCTTCACTGTGTCCCATAGGTTTTGTGTTCTTCTCTATTCGTTTTTGCTGATCTCTAGGTACCTTTTGATTTCTTCCTTGATCTCACTGTTAACCCATTCATTATTTAATAACATTTTATTTAGCTTCTACATGTTCAAATGTTTTCCAGTTTTTTATTGTAATTGATATCTAGTTTTATACAATGTGGTCAGAGAAAAATGCTTGGTATGATTTTAATCTTTTTGAACTTAATATAACTTATTTTGCATTCTAACATGTGGTCTTCAAGGATGTTTCGTATGCACTTGAGAAGAATATATTTCCTGCTGCTTTGGGATGAAATGGTTTGTAAATATCAATTAAATCATCCAATCCAGTGTGGTGTTTAAGGACACTGTTCCTATGTTGATTTTTTTGTCTGTAAGATCAACCCATTAATGACAGTGAGGTGTTAAAAATTCCCTACTATGAATGTATTGATGTCGATCTCTCCCTTAATGGTCACCAAGATTTTCTTTATATATTTAGGTGCTCCTATGTTGGGTGCATATGTGTTAACAAAGATTGTATCTCTTGTTAGATTGCTTCCCTTAGTATTATGTAGTGACCTCGTCTGTCTCTTGTTATGGCTTCTGTTTGAAGTCTATTTTGTCTGATATAAGTATTTCTACCCCAGCCTTTTTTGTTGTTTCCATTTGAATGGAATATTTTTTCCATTCCTTCACTTTTTGTTTGTGTGTATCTTTTGTTCTGAAGTGTTTCTTTTGTAGACAGCATATATGTGGGTCATATGGGTCTTGTTTTCTTATCCATTCAGCTGCCCCATGTCTTTTTATTGGAGAATTTAATGCATTTACATTTATGGTTATTATTTATAGGTACTTATTTATTGTCATTTGATTCTTTATGCCTGTGTTCTTCTCTCTATATATCTCTTCTTCTCCTCTTCCTCATTCCCCTCCTCCTCCTTCTTAAAACAGGCCCAGTAACATTTCTTGCAATACTGGTTCAGTGGTAATAAACTCCTTTGGTGTCTTTTTGTCTGGGAAGCTCGTTGTTTTGCCTTCAATTTTAAGTGATAGCTTTGCTGGATAGAGTAGTCTCAGTCATAAGTCTTTGCTTTTCATCACTTTGAATATTTTGTGCCACTCCCTTGTAGCCTGAAGTGTTTCTGTTCAGAAATCAGCTGACAGCCTTATGGAAGCTCCCTTGTAGGTAACTAACTGTCTCTCTCTTGCTGCTTTTAAGAGTCTCTCTGTCTTTAACCTTTGCCTTTTCAATTATGATGTGTTTTCTTGTGAGCTTCTTTGGGTTTATCTTGATTGGGACTCCTTGCACTTCCTGAACTTGTGTGAATTTTTCCATCACCAGGGTTGGGAAATTTTAAGTCATTATTTCTTCAAACAGGCTCTCGATCCCTTTTGGAGTCTCTTCTCCTCTTCTTCTGGCTCACTCTCTTCTCCTCTGGTACCCCTGTAATAAAGATGTTGTTACGCCTGATGTTGTCCCAGAGGTTCCTTAGACTTTCCTCATTTTTTAAAATTCTCTTTTCTTTTTGATGCTCTGCTTGGGTGCTTACTGTTCTTGTCCTCTAATTCACTGGTTTGATCCTGTACTTCATCTAACCTGCTGTTGATTCTTTTTGTGTATTCTTCATTTCTGATATTGTATTCTTCATTTTTGACTAGTTCTTTCTTATTGTTTCTAAGACCTTTTTAATGCTTACTACCTTTTTGTTTAAGTTTTCACTGAGGTCATCTATTCTTCCCCAGAAGTTTTTTGAGCATCCTTATAAGCATTGTTTTAAACTCTGCATCTGGCATCTTAGGTGCTTCCATTTCATTTCAAACTTTTTCTGGTGTTTTTTCTTGTTCTTTCATTTGGGGCATATTTCTTTGTCTCCCCATTTTGTTTCTGTGCACTAGGTTGATCTGCTATGACTCCCAAACTTGTTGTGATGGCTTTATGACGTAGGTGTCTTGTTGGGCTCAGTGGCACAATCTTCCCAATCATTTGAACTCGGTGCTTCCGAATTGTTTTTGGGTTATATGCACCTTCCTTTTGTAGTTGAGCCTTGAATGTTCTTGGCCTTTTCATGGGTGGAGTTAACTCTTCAGGATGGTTGATTATAAGGATAAACCTTGATCACCATGTATGAGTCACTGTGCAGTTCGAGTTGGATCTGTACCTAGTAGGTTTTTGTGCTTGCTGGAATCCCCCTTTGGGTGTGCCACTTGTGTGGCTACTTGGGCAGAGTCCTGGTGTGTTCTAAAACCCACCACTGGTTTTGTTGTTTCTGGGTCCACTTGAGTGGGGCTCAGATACAGGTCTATGTCAGACATTGTGTGTACCTGACCTTGAGCTGCTCATCTGGAGTTACCATGCTATTTACTGTGTGTGGCTGCATCTGTGCGGGATGTGTGTGGGAGGGGTCAATCTGTGTACAAGGGTCAGCTTTCCCCAGCTTAGAGCTGGGGACAGAGCTATAAAAGGTCCAAGGCTCCCTGAGGTCCACCTCCACCTGTCAGCCACTCTGCCTCCCTCTGAGATTGCCTGGTCTTCCTCCAGAGCCTTCTCAAAAAAAGAATCTAGAGTGGGCCCAGCCTGGCCAAGACCCACAGACCCGTCCACAGGTTGCAAGCTCGGTAGGGCAGCACAACCAGGGTCATAAGGATGGGGCTAGTGTGTCCCCTACTTGGGTGCCATGTGTTCAGGCACTCAATAAGGGGCAAGTGGCCCCTACTCCAGAGCCATACCACTCTGTTTCTTTGAGAGTCTCCAACTCTAGCTCCCCCCAGCATGTTCAGGTTGGGTGCAGCCAGCCAGCCCCTCTGCAGGAGCAAGTTCAGCAGGGCAGAACCACTGGGATCTTGGGAAACTGATCAAAATAGTCTCCCATTGGGAGTAGCACAGGCCAAGTTTGCAGGAGTGGGCCAAGCACTTTGTCGTGGTCTCAAACAACAGCCTCCAAGGGAGACACTCCAAAGGTCTCAGCTCCGAGCAGTGCTCCCTTCCTCCCGCGGAGCTGAACTCAGAGGGTTGTGGCCACCGTTACTAGGCAAAAGCCTCTGAGGGAGACAAGCACCAAAGTTCCCAGCTTAAAGCAGCTCTCTGATCCCCCCATGAGACTGAGCCCAGCAGGGCGGGGCCCCTGGATGCCAAAAAAGCAGGTCAAATGACTGTCCCATTGAGGGAAGAGCACAGGCTGAGTTTGCAGGGGAGACAGGAGTGCCCCACTCCATGATGCAGCCCAGCACCCACTCATCTGACTCCTGGACAAAAGCCTCACTGGGAGATGGCACTCTGAAAGTCCCAGCTCTGCATGGCACTCTGATCCCCCCCACAGGACTGAACTCAGCAGAGTAGGGTCACAGGTAGTGGAACTGTAGGCCAAATGATTCAACAGGTCTGGGAGGAGAGGGTCGGGGCGGGCACTATGTGCTCAAAGTGGTGAAGAATGGTCCCCTTTCCAAAGTTACACAGTTCAATCACTGAGTCTCTACCAAGAGCTTCTCCAGAAAAAGAGTACCCCAAAGATCCCTGAGGGGTGCTGCCAGCAGACCCCTGTGCAGGACCTGAGCACAGCAGAGTGGTGGCATCAGTAGATGAGGGCCAGGCAGTGCACTCCCCCCACCGGGCCCCCTTCCCCCTGCTGGTGCTGTAACAGTAGGAGGGCTCCACCCTGGGAAGGTGGCGTCTGGGTCTCTAACAGACTCTCTTCTCTCCTAGGTGGACTGAATCTCCACTGATTTTCACACCAGACCCTATGCAGGCTGCCATGTGGGCTCCACTTCCCGTCTCTGTTGGTCTGGGTTTGAGATACCTCCATGGGGCTGAGACCCCACACTACTCGGGGGAGGGTGTTTCGCAGCCAAGATATCCCTTCAGCTTCTCAGCTGCCACATGTGGGCGCAGGGGCCAATCCTTTCCACCCCTCCACCCTTCTTATTAGTCTCTTACGTTACTTTTTATGTAAATCCTTTGTTATTGTATTTCAGTTCAGCTAAACTTCAGTTGGTTATTCAAGTTGATTTTTTCTATAATTAAACAACTGTGGGGTGGGATCATAAAGTAACTTTGCTTCCTATCATCTCTTAAAAATATATTCAGTTTGCTAATTTGCCTTCTCATGGATGAAGAAGGTAAGAGAGGGGAAGAGTCTAAGGGACAATAACGTGACTTTTCTGGTCACTTTGTGATAAGAAATGCTCCTCAGGCTGTGATTACAACATTTATCCTGTGTCATAGTCAAGTCTCTGAAAATAAAATTGGGGCTCCTTCTCCCCTTGTGTTCCACTTCTACCTTTCCCCTCACAGCTTGCTAACTGTGCCTCTGACCCCTTCAGAGTCAGAGCAAGGGAGAGCAGGTAAACAAAAGGCAGGGGAGGGCCTGTGTTTCAGGAGTGTTGCCAGCAAGGACCCTACTCTCTGGGAATTGTGTGGAATTTTGAAAGACTCACTGAGTGCTGAGGATCCTCTCCTGAATTTCGCTTAGCCCTGGTGTATGGTTTATTTCAGCTGGTTGTTTTTACTTAGTCAACATCTAGGATTATCTTCTAGGACATCTGATTAGCCCTTCAGGCAACACTGTTGATAGCATCTAAGAGGACCCCACGCACACAGATCAGGTCTTGACAATGGGAAGAATTCATGTATCTTTTGCCCCCAAATCTGTGCCCCATAGGTGTGCATACACCTTCTTGCAACTTAACCAGGAACAGCTAGTCAGGCTACCTCTTGCACCTTAGGTTTATTCAGCAAAACTATACATCAGGCAATTGAGTCCTTAAACTCCAGGGGACACATATCAAGCTCCCCAGGTGGCCTGTTGAAGCCTCTCTTACTGGGTTTGAACTATGGGGCAAGCAACCACCTCAGCCCCTTTCGTCTTGGAGCTCTTTCCAAAAGTTTAGAAATCCTCTTCAATCTCTGATACTCTCAATATGGGTGAAAGCCTTAACAATCACTAACAGTTTCTCAGCCGCTCCACTTGTTTTCCCTTGGCCAATTCTGTATGGTGGCCTGCCTGGCAACTCAGTTTAGGTATTTGGTGCCTATTGTCTTAGAGTCTTAGGAGAAACTTCCACTTAAACATCGCGCTGCACTTCAGCAGAAGGGAAAGACTACAGCGAACGTGCTAGCAGCGGATTCCCCAAGGGTGCACGCCTGACAGGCCCTCCTAAGTTGGCTCTGCCAGGGTCGTGCCTTATCCATCATCTTCCGTTGCCCCCTTTGCTCTCTGGCCGGTCAGCACTCCGGGGGCCAAGCTCCGGCAGAGGAGACGGCCCAGCGACCCTTCCCTTCGCCTCCCAGCCTCGACCTTCGGCCCCTCGGAGGACACGGGCTTGTGGGGCGCCCACACGGAGAGTGCGGTCCAGACCTCCGCGTGTAAGCGTCCAGGTTCCCTCGGCCTTTGCGGGGGGCACAGCCTTCGCGCAGTCACCTCTGCGTCAGCTGGACTGGCCCCACCAGGCCCCTGCAGACCCGGCCACACATACCTAGGGGCCGCGGGGACCCTGGGCAGCTGCCTCGCACTTCCGCACGTTGGGTCTTTGAACCAGGATCTTCTTCGGGGGTCGGACCTTCTCAGAGGAGGCCTGCGAGGCCCGCAGGGTGGGAGAGGGAACCACCCCCGGCCCCACAGTAAGCTGTCCCAGCAGCTCAGACCTGCCCCGGGCATCGGGAGGTGGGTCTGGGCCTGAGGCGGCCCCACCCCCTTCCGGGGGCTCGTTGCTTCCCCTAGGCCTCAAGAAAGTCCGCTAAGCCCTCGCGCACGGCGCGCAGAAAGATAACCCCTCCCAGCCTGAGCGACCCCCCCCCCCCCCCCCGGCCTGCAGAGGCACTGCTCTCTTTGCCCCCCAGTCCTGCCATGGGGACGCACCCAGGGTCCCGCTGAGGGGCAGGACGACCGGGGTCAGGTCTCTGGTCCTTGAGGCCGGTGATGGCAAAACCGCCCTGGAAGATGGCGCTGAACCTGGGTGGCAGTGGTGCTGGGGGGTACGAGCAAGCCGGGCACAGCTCAGGGGTCAGCGGCCAGCGCTGGAAGAAGATGGGAAGCTGGAGTGAACAGCCCTACGGGCGCGCGTGGCCGTGAGCAAACCTCCGGCAGACCCAGGGACTCCCTCCGCCCGCTGCCCTGGGCCGCACTGGCCGCAGCCCAGGGACCTCAGACCTCCTTAAGCCTTGGGAGGGATCGACCGGAAGGCAGACGAGCTCCTGGTCGAGAAAACGGTTTGAGAGGGTGTCCCAGCGGAGCCTGGGACCGGCCCTCACTCAGGCTGCTTAGGGGAGGGTAGTGTTGAGCAGCACGGGGAGTTTCGGGGGAGGGGGAGACCCGCCCGACCCCAGCCACTGCCGGGGAATGGGGGCAGGGGTGCTTCACGGGAGGCTCCGCCCGGTGCAGACAGCGGAGCGCTGCCTGCTTCTGCCCCTCGCAGCCGGCACCCTCTTTACCCAGGAGACAGCTGGCGTGGGGAGAAGGGGCTTCAGCAGGCCTACACGGGAGAGGCTGATACAGCCCAGAGAGGCCAGTTCAGTCTTCGCCTTCACCTATGCAGATCATGTCCAGGACACACAGGGGCAGCCAAGGGGGCAAGTCCCTTGTGGAAAAACACCTTGATATTCATCCATTGACAAATGGTTAATTTCAAACATTATTTCGTGACATCTTAACACAGCCTACACTAATGATACATTTAACAAAGGTTTTTATCTATTTTTTTTGTGCGTCCCCCACCCACCCACCCCCGTCAGCTTCATTGTGTAGCCGAACCCTTGGGATTTTAATACCCCTAGTATTTTTGGCAGCTAGAATGAAATAATTTAATTCTTAATTATGATATAATTATGTTTTAATTAAATAGGTTTCAATTGCTTTGGTTGTCACATAGCTTATAGTCAAAGATTAAGAAAGTATGTTAGTCATGTTTTAAAGGCTTACTTGTAAAACAAGTTCCAGGAGAAACGTTTAAAAGTACGCTCTGCTCGAGATAATAGAAAAATACAGCTACTTAGGCACAAAACAATGATAATTTAAACAATAGGTATAATCATAAGATGTCTAGTCTCTGCTTTAAAGATAATTCATAACACACAATTATGATGTATCTTGCAGAATTTTGATTCTTCAACCCAGCACCCCTGTTCTCACATAGAATTTATGCTGCTGATGGACTGTTTCTTTGTCAAATAGGAGGAGATAACTTCAGGACCACAAGGACAATTTATAAATATATCTTGCAGGAAAAAAAGAATGTCTTCAAGGTAGCTATGACCTGCTGCTGACACCCAGGGGTCTGATTTGAAAAAGCATTATCTGTGACTAAAAAAACACAGCCTTCTCTCTCAGTTCCCAGGAGCTCCCCTCCCCCTACACCCTAGCTGCACAAAAACTCGCTACTTTTGCTCTTAGGGGGATGGTTTTGAGAGATTTCACTTTCCTGTCCTCTTGTTTTAGCCCAATCCAATAAATATTTCTCTACCTCCAAGCACTGGTGTCTTAATGTTTTGACCTACTAGTACATCAGGTACATGAACCTGAATTTGGGGAGGTAATTCTGCAACAATTATGGTACAGTTGAAAAATCAGTGGCAAGGGAGCAGCTGGCACACCGGGCAGTCCCATATCTGAATGCGGATAAGCCCAGAGGAACAACTGGGGACCTAGACATACCACACAACCCAGGGTTACAGTGCAGGGAAATAAAGCCTCAAAACCTCTGGCTGTAAAAACCTGTGGAGGTTGCAGCAGCAGAATAAACTCCCAGCCTCACAAGAGGATTGGTTGGAAAGACTCATAGGGTCCTAGAGCATACACAAAGCCACCCACCCAGGAATCAGCACCACAAGGGCCCAATTTGCTTGTGGGTAGCAGGGGTAGTGACTGAGAGCCACCAAGAGTCAAACAAGCAGCATTGTTCCCTCTCGGACCCCTCCCCACAGACGGGACCACAACAAAGTGGGTTGCCCCACCCTGGGGAATACCTAAGGCTCCACCACTTACAATGTAACAGGCACAACAAGACAAAAAAAAAATATGGCCCAAATGAAAGAATAGATCAAAGCTCCAAAAATAAAACTAAGTGATAAAGAGATAATCAACCTATCAGAGGCAGAGTTCCAAACACTGGTAATGCTCACAAAAGTGGTTGAGTATGGTTGCAAAATAGAAGAAGAAGTGAAGGCTATGCAAAGTGAAATAAAGGAAAATGCGCAGGGAACCAACAGTGAAGGAAAGGAAACTGGGACTCAAATCAATGGTTTGGAGCAGAAGGAAGAAAGAAACATCCAACCAGAACAGAATAAAGAAACAAGAATTCAAAAAAATGAGGAGAGGCTTAGGAACCTCCAGGACATCTTTAAACATTCCAACATCCAAATCATTGGAGTGCCAGAAGGAGAGGAGGTAGAGCGAGAAATTAAAAACTTATTTGAAAACGTAATGAAGGAAAACTTCCCCAATCTGGTGAAGGAAATAGACTTTCAGGAAGTCCAGGAAGCTCAGAGAGCCCCAAAGAAGTTGGACCCAAGGAAGCACACACCAAGGAACATCATAATTACATTAGCCAAGTTTAAAGATAAGGGGAGAATATTAAAAGCAGCAAGAGAAGAGGAGAGAGTTACCTACAAAGGAGTTCCCATAAGACTATCAGCTGATTTCTCAAAAGAAACCTTGCAGTCCAGCAGGGGCTGGAAAGAAGTATTCAAAGTCAGGAAAGGCAAGGACCTACATCCAAGATTACTGTATCCAGCAAAGCTGTCATTTAGAATAGAAGGGCAGAAAAAGTGCTTCCCAGATAAGGTCAAGTTAAAGGAGTTCATCATCACCAAGCCCTTATTATAGGAAATGTTAAAGCAGCTTGTCTAAGAAAAAGAAGATGATCAAAACTATGAACAGTAAAATGACAACTAACTCACAACTATCAACAATGAAACCCCCAAAACAAAAACAAACTAAGCAAACAACTAGAACAGGAAGAGAATTACAGAAATGTAGATCACGTGGAGGGCTACCTGTAGGGTGGGGCAGCAGGGCAGATGGGGGAAAAGGTACAGAGAATAAGAAGCATAAAAGGTAGGTACAAAATAGACAGGAGGAGGTTAAGTATAGCATGGGAAATGGAGAAGCCAAAGAACTTATATGTACAACCCATGGACGTGAACTAAGGTGGGGGAATGATGGTGGCATGGGGTATAGGGCAGAGGGGAATAAAGTGGAAAAAAATGGGACAACCATAATAGCATAATCAACAAAATATACTTTTAAAAAATAAAATGGGTATATTAAGGGGGGGAAATTTACCCTGTAAGCTTTACTCTCCATTATTTAGATTATCCTTAATATTTCTCAAAATTGTTTTCTCACTTTCTCCAAAAAGTGTTTGCATATACAGCATTGATGAGGACTCCGGCCAGCGGGGTCCATGTGTTGTGGATGTGACAAACAAATTCACACGGACTGCAGAAGTCCTGTGGAGAAAAAGGAACGGCACATTGAGAGAGAGAGAGCACATTGACCCTTTCCTGGACAGGCTTTTATTACTTTCCAGTAGCATCACACCAAAGGAGGTTCTCACTCATACTTAGGTTTAATGTAAGTGATTACTTCTTACAGATAACAAAGAAAGAAATATAGCAAATGCAAGGGAACAATAACAGTGATTGATCTGGTTACATTCCGTCCTTGGGACAACTTAGCACAGACTTTAGGGAGTTGCTTCAGAGATATAGATTAAACATCTTCAGTCTTAACTCAGAGTGAGAGAGTTTTAGCAAAAGCAAGCCTTAAAGCAGCCTAGGTACAATGTCAGCCTGGTTCCCCATGGGAAAGTCAGTCTGCATGCCTGGGTCCTGTGTGCCGCCTCGCACCCAATCGGTTTTCCAGTTCGGTGCTGGGCTACATTCACCACTGCCATGCTGATCGGTTCCCTATACAGCATCTTATTCACGTGCTTCTAGATTCTTATTTTTGTTTTCATTCTATAACATTTTCTTCAGATTTAAACTTCATTCCCAGGAAAAGGTAAAGAATCAAAAGAATATTCAAGTATCCAGAAATGCATTAACAAGATATTATGCAATGAAGAGTTTGCAAAAATAAGGATAGTACAAAGAATACTCATATAATCTTTACCCAGATTCACCTATTTTTAACATTTTTCTCCATTTTCCTTATTTTCTGTGCCTGCTTAACTTCTCCTTTCTCCGAATGTAGATGCACACACGAACACACGTTTATAAACAGATAATATTTTTTTCTGAATTGTTTGAGGTTAGGTTACATATGTTATGACCATTTACTCTTAAATACTTCCAAAAATTTTTCTTAAGAATGAAGATATTCTCTCACACAACCACAGTACTGTTATCAACTTCTGCAACTTTAAAATTGATATAATACTTTAATCTATTCTACTGTCCCTTGTGTAATTTTTCAAATGACTCAAATGTCCTTTCTGCCTTTCAATTATAGGATGTAGTCTACAGTCAGTTATGCCATTTAATTACAAAGCATCTTTGCCTTCCTTCAATCTGGAATGTTTTCGTGGTTTCTCCTTGTGATTTATTATACTAGCATTTTATTAGTATATGGATTTCAGTCAGGATCCTCTCTGACCCTTCCAGAGTGGAAAGCACCCTATGTAATTAGCTTGCAACCAAGTGGCTTGGTGGGCGCCTCGTAGGATGGTGCTATGGCAGGTGTTCAGCATTGTTATCTCTTGCTGGTAGGCTGAATGTTCAAAGCAGCAATAATTTGATCATCCTTGGTGAATGGGAGCTTATGGGGATATGCCCATGCGTAGCCTCCATTTCCTCCTTCCATGGGTACTCTGTTCATAAGTGCATTGTGACAGCGCCAGGATGGCTAATGAAAAAGATTTGCTGATCACAACTGGACAAGTCTTCCTGTCTACTTGGTGATTTAGTGTTTCTTCTATAGTGGACTCTCTCTGGTGAGCATTAACATGTGGTACAAAGATTGTCACATTACATAACCCTTCTTATGGCTTCATCTACTTTCCTCTCCCCACCCCCACACCTCATCATCTCCATTCTTCCAATCTTCTAGCTCTTGAGTGACCATCCAATCCAGTCATCATTGCCCATGAATCCATGTATATCCTTACCTCTGTCCCCTTCTCTCTCCACATGAAATGGAGGACGAGGTGTACCACCAGAAGCTCCACTGGATCAGTGTCTTTTCATCAGTGTCCTTCAAGACCACCCCCATTCGCAGCATAATGCAGGAACAGTCTATGTTCAGTTAGCACCCACATCTCAAGCCAACTCTTCTATTAACCAAGTTGGGCTTTTTCTTCCTTCATTACCTGGTAACAAATGCACCACCACAACATGTCATAGACACGCACTGAGAGAGAGTTGGTGCATCATGATGGACAACATGAAGGTCTGGGTTACCTGTCTGCCCAGTTTACTTGTATCCTTTGGTAGCATTCACACCCTGTATCAACCATGTCTTTTATATTCTGTATTCTGTTGCTTTGACTTCTGGGACCTTTCTGACTGTGGAGGAACTGTCATTCCCAGAATTAGCTAATTCCTAGAGATAGTAAACAATTCCTAGGGATAGTAAACAACATGCTTTTCAAAAGAAAACCAACCAGTCCAGAGCCCATGCCCCCAACCTCCTTCTTTATCTCTCCATGCCATTATCCACCTGTCCTAACCACCCGGGGCCAAGCACCAGACCACTAGGAACAGCTTCTATTCCAGACAGTACCTAAATTACTCAAACTATCCATTCCTAAACCCACTTGTCCTGCCTCTCCATAGAAACCACAACAAAGGCTCTTGCAGTTTCCCCCTCTCTCTCTACCTCCTGACCAACACTGGTACTTCTTTATGTGGCCCTGATGGCATGGCCTGACCCCCCTTTTCTTGGGATCTGTGAGTATTACCTATGTTAAAGCATTGCCAAACTCAGATATACTACTTCGATCCTTTTTATGGATTACTCCTAAACCCACCAAAACTTATGACTTGGAGGATCTGACAGATCATAGCCCCTAATGAACATTTCACATGATGTCCTATGGTCAGACTTGGTGTCATGCCAGTAAATGATTTTTGAATGATGTACCATTATCTGCTGAAAATGTCAAAGCCTTGTTCCACAGCACCAGGGAGCTGTGCTGTGGTTCCCACAGTGGGGTTTGTCACCATAGCCACACGGTCTCTTTTTGCAGCCCAGATACTTTTCCAGCCCAAGCCAGGATGGCCCATCAAAGAGACAGGGCTGTTTGTACTGCAGTCTGGACTGGCTATCAAGCCTTTTCCTGCTCCACTCAGCGCTGACAGCCTCCATGTAGTAGATGAGTTAAATCAGCTTGCCAAGTTGAAATATTCCACTTTCAGAACCCACAGAGCCCTATCAGGTATCATCCTTCTTTTTTAAGAAGTAGGAGTGTAAGATACAATAACTCATCCTTTACACTGGAGGGAATTCCAGACATGTGTCATACTACTGCACCCCTAAAATTTTACTGCTGTGGCAGCCCCTGAAACTCTGTAGGATTTACCTCCATCAGCTGTATTTTTAACCAAGTTTTACCAAGACCTCCAACATGCCTGGCACTTCTTACTTATCAGGGAAATGAACACATTTGCCAGATCAATGACTGAATACTATATATTTAATGCTGTCTAAATCTGCTCTAGCAAAGCAATTGGAGTGACTTTTATGATTTTTATAGCAATCCACTGTCATTCTCCAAGATTCATCTGTCTTTTGGAGGTGCTTGATTGTTGAATAAATGTTGCTATGCTGAGGACCACCACCCTGCACCCTTTAAGTCATTAAGAGAGGAATGAATCTTTACCATTCCCTCTGGGATATGATGCTGTTTTGGGGGGAGGAGGTGTTTGTTTGTTTGTTTGCATCTTAAACAGGGATGAGTTTTGGAGGCAGTTTCAGAGCACTCCACTTGGCCTTCCACATTTTGATGGCTCTTACCTTACTGGCTGAGGAAGAAATTTGGCTTGCCAACTACAAGTATACTTATTCCAATTGTATGTTCAAGGTCTTGGAAAACTACCACCAAATGAGACATTGAACCCTGTTGACCTGCCATGAAACAGAACTCTACTTATTACCTGGTTCCCATATTCCTGCATTCTAACACAGAGGTCATCACGATGCTTCAGGTGCTTAAATACAGCCTGAAACTTGTCCGTGTCCCCCTTTTCCAGTATAACCATAGGTTCCTTCGGGGGGACTGGGAAATCATTGCCACAGGCGCTCGATGCAATGTTGCAGGGGCCTTCCCTCCAACAATTTGGCTTCTTCAGTCAACAGGTTATGGGTCTGAAAGCCGACTAAGGTTTGTAAATTGGGCAAAAGATTGTGACACTTTATTAACCACAATCTCTTGATCATCCATCCTTTATTTCACCTGATTGTGTAGATTGCACACCACCCAAGCTGTCTGCCCACGTGTGTCTGTAGATACATCTTGTTCTATTAATTGTCTCCATAGCTCTCTGAAAATAATGTACTCCCTCCACTCTCCTGCCACCCCTTTCCACTTTGATCTTATTGCTCATCATGTTCAACTGGCTTGCCTTGTTTCTGAAGGTTAAGTGCCACCCTGAGGGAGCCCAGTTCTATAACAAATCCCCTACTGTCAGCCTCCACCTGTGGAGGACAACCACCGCTGATCTTCTCACCAACACATTGTGTACCTGAGCAGAAGGTCTTCCAAGCCTTCCAATGAAAAAGAGCTGATTCACTTTCCAGCCTTACATACTCTGCCTGCTCTTGGTGCTCACTTCCCTAAGCCTTTAACCCCTTCTTTCGCTATTTGCCAGGAATTTCTGGCACTTCTACTCAGTGTAGGGCCATCTATTTCTCCAAGCCACCAAAAGTCCTAGCAGTATGTTAGCGCCATCTCCTGGCATCCTTGCCAGAGTGAGTAAACCCTTATCACATGAGTATACTCTGTCTTAATTGGCTTTCCTGTACTCAGCTGTATGCCCTGCCCTCCTTGACCCAGCATCCTCAGGATCCAGACCCATGTATTCTCCTGGTCCCTGCAGATACAGATCGCCTAGGGTCTGCAACAACTTCAAGGGGTAGTTCTTTTTCTCCCTTTTTCCTGAGATTTTGTTTGTTTGTTTAAGAAAGGGGAAGGGAGAGAAAAAGAGAGGAAGAGAAACATCAATGTGAGAGAGATACATTGATCAGTGGCCTCTCACACACAACTCAACTGGGGAGGAAACCTGCAACCCAGGCATGTGCCCTGACTGGGAGTCTAATTTGCAAGCTTTTGCTTTGCAGAGATAACACCCAGTCAAGTGAGCCACATCAATCAGGGCTTCTTTTCCTCCCTGATAAGGCCCAGCATTTCCCCTGTTGCATTCTGTGGTGACTTGACCCAAGTTATTGGTGGTGACCAGGAGGGAAGGAAAGAGTAGATTATGAGAGGAGCACAGGTTTTATTGCAAAGTAGAGGCCTCTGTCTACATCATATTCAAGCAAGACCAGGAGATGTGGGCCACTTTTGCAGGTCCAGAGAATTTAGGGGAGTTGGTGTTTTGAGATGTTTGCCTACATTAGTCCAAATGTCCCCATCCTGAGTCTCAAGGTTCTATTCTTTTCCAAACCGGTCCTGACCTTGTCATAGCAAACTTTCCGGGGTTGAGAATTCAACCTTATCTGAAGTTATGCTGCTCTGATATTTTGCCAACAGCCTTCAAGAAACCCTCTGATTTTCACACTTTTCCTCAAATTGGAGATTAACCACCCTCTCAGCCTTTCCTTGTCAATAGCTCCCAGTAATAGCCATTCAACTTCATAGTCCTTAAAATTGCTAACTCCCCAGTCTCACAAAGCCTTGAGATACAGCATCCATGAGTGCATTCCCTTCCATCAGTATCCCATCCCGGTTCAACACCAGTGACAGTTTTAATAATTATTCTGTTACAGCCTGACATATACTGTCAGCACTCCACCAAACACAAGTAAGAGTGTCCTCATTATCAGCAAGCTAAGAGGTGACTGGGAGCCAAAATCTCCATTTAGAGTCAAATATCCTAGAACCATTGCTAGAACTGACTGTTTTGGGGCAAATACCCTGGAAACAGATTCTGGATGGAGTAGATGGTGGAGGACTGCCTGCAGAAGTGTTATTGGATAGTGTTCTCTAGAAAAATACCTTTAAATGAATGATACCTGTAAGGAAAGTTAGGCAGATGGAAGTGTTAAAATGCTGTACAATTGAGACAAAGGTCTCACTTGATTCTGCAGAGAACTCAAGCTAGGGGGGGGCCCTTTAGAGAGGTTACAAGTTAAGGCAAAGGGACAAGGTCTTTGAACCCCTGCAGTGAGCATCACTGGATGTGGACTGCTCCTGGGGGTGAGATGTAACCTGCAAAGCCACTCTCTTCAGCCAGGACAATTCCCAGAGAGGTTTTTAGTTGTGAGCCATCAGCAAGCAAACACACTGGCAGCTTGGGGGATGGGTGCCCCACCCCATGAGCCCATCACTTTGTGCTCTATAGAGTGTATTAACATTTCCAGCCTCAGTTGCTTTATGTTTTGCTCCCTGCAGTTCTGTCAGTTATTGTTTGTTATCCTGAGGTCTATTGTTAGACACATACTCATATATTTTTGATGGATATATCTTTGCTGTCAAGTTTTCCTTTTACAAGTGGGTAACATGCTTATTTTTCCCCTTACAATCTTTTAAAATTTATTCCACTTTATAAAATATTTGGACTTTTGCCTGCATCAATCAGGGTTCAGCCAGAGAAGCAGAACCAGTAGGACATAATATATATACTAAAAGATTTTTTTCGGGGTGGGGGGGGCAAGGAATTGGCTTATTCAATTGTGGAGACCAATTAGGCAAGTTCAAAGCCCATAGGGTGGTCTTTCAGGAAGATCATGCTGGAAGCTTTTCCACAGTTTCTTCTTCATCAAGGAAACCTCATTTGTGCTTTTAAGGCCTTTCAACTGATTGGATCAGGCCCATTCAAGTTATCTAAAGTAATCTCCTTTACTTAATTCAATTGAATTTATGGACTTTAACCACATCTACAAAATACCTTTACAGTCCTGATCAGTTTGGCTCAGTTGGTTGGACATTGTCTTACAAAGTCAAAGGTCACCAGTAGGATCCCCAGTCAGGGCACATGCCTGGGTCACGGGTTTGGGGAGTGTACTACAGGCAACCGATTGATGTTTCTCTCTCACATCGATGTTTCTCTCTCACATTGATATTTCTCTCCTTTTTCTCTTTCCCTTCCCCTCTCTCTAAAAATAAATAAATAAACTCTTTTTTTAAAAAAAATACCTTTACAAAGCCTGGATTAGTATTTGAATAGTGGAAGATTGTAGCCTACACGAGTTGATACATTTGCCTGGTGTGGTCATGCTAAGACTCTGTGACACTCCTGCCATCAAGAGATGGGGTCTCTATCTGCCTCTGCTTGATTCTGCACAGACTTCTGACTGGTTTGACCAAGAGTATGACGGAAGTGATGCCAGGAGACTTCCAGGGCTATATCATAGTCAGCCATGTCCACTACAACACAGCTCTTAAAGCCCAGTGCCACCAGGTAAAAAGTACAACCACCCTAGTTCTCCATGCTGAAAAGGCCACATGTGAGCATTCTGGTCAAATCCAAGTTGAGCTCATCCTTAGGCCATGTCAGCCCATGCACAAGACATGTAGGTGAGCAAGCGAGCATAATAAATAGTTATATATATTTTTAGATTTATTTATTTATTTATTTATTTATTTATTTATTTATTTTTAGAGAGAGGAGAAGGGAGGGAGAGAAACATTGATCTGTTGCCTCTAGCATGTCCCCAGCGGGAGGGGCCTGGCGGGCAACCCAGGCTTGTGCCCTGACCGGGAATAGAACCAGAGACCTTTCCGTTTGCAGGACCTGTCAGGGCTAAATGGTTTTTCTTAAAAACCATTAAGTTTGGAGGTAGCTTGCCAAAACATCAGTAGACAACAGGAACACCCAGAATATGTTTTTCTTTCCTTTTGTTGTCAAGTATTTTGTGTTTTGGGTCTCTTACAAACAACATGCTTTTGGATGTTGTTCTTGTTTCTAATCTGAGAGTCTCAGAATCAGTTTCCTGGGGAGGAGGTCAGAGCATCTAACAGTGAATGATTATTTACAGTAATGCCCGAACCAGCATTTCAAGTCCTTTTGCCTTTAGACCCGCATCCTCTCTGCCCATCCTTGCTCTGGGAAATCTGGCACCAGGTGTACTCTCATTAATTAGCGCGGAGCTCCAACCCTCCCCATCCGCATTCTCCCTCCGTCCCCCGCAAAATGCTGGTAGTATCTCAGCTTCCAAGCCGTCTACCAGACCTGACTCTGGCCAGGGAAACTTTAAGGTTCCATTCACAGCCTCGAAAGCGAACGAGCAAGTTACAGTGATAGGGCGGAGGAGGTTGCCATGGCGACAAGTCAAAAGATAGAGGCGAATGGGGCCTGGGGCGCGGCTTCGGATTGGCTCAACGTGCGCGCAGCGTTCGCCTCGCGCACATGCGCAGTGGCGTCGAGGAGAGGTCTCGGCGAAGCTGGGGCCCCTGGGTTCCGGGCCGGGCTTCTCAGGACTGGGCTGGAGCGCGCTGTTCCTGGCCGACCTACGTTGTGCTTTCCGGGGAAGGGCAGTGGCGGAGCTAGAGGCCCCTCTGCAGCGCGGGACTGAGCCCGCCACGAAGCGCCCGCGAACGCGCCCCCGCCGCCATTGTTGCCCGGGGCCTCCCGGCGGCTCTGGCTCCGCGTCCGCCGGGTCCCAGCGGCAGGTAATGATGTCGCGGCGCCGGGGCCGAGTGCCCGTGCGGTCGGGGCCGGAGCCCTAGCCGATTCATGCCCGGGCGCTAGTGCTCGCGGCCTGCGGGGAGGTGAACGCAGGGTGAAGGCTGCTGTGGGGCGTCCAGCCCCAGTACAGCGCGTTGCTTGGCTCGGACTCCCGCTGACCGCGACTCTCCAGGTGAAGAGGAGTTAGGGAGACCCGCTGGAAAGGGGAGGCGACGGGAGGCGAGGCCTACGCACCTGCTGTGCAGGACCTTGTAAACTGTTGGACTTGGTGACAAGACTCATTGAGGAGGGCTCAGAGCTGGAGCCCCTGGACAGGTGTTAGCGGTTCTTCCCCAGGTCAGGCCTATTTGAGGTTTTCTTCGGGGATCCTGGCTTCAAATTTATTCATAAGGAATTGTCTCCTTAAGAAGCCCATAAAGGGTTTCAAATCATACCAGTCTTTTCTACTTCTTTCCAGCCCTGCCTGCTTGTCTCCTCCGCCCTCAGATAGTGAAAAGCTAGGATTGGCTGACACTAATATGCAAAGCAGGTAAATGGTTAGCTCTCTTATACATCTAAAGATATGAGGAAAGGAGACCAAGGTAAATTCTGTGTGTTGGGTGTCAAACTCATTTTCACCGGGGGCCACATCAGCCTCGCGGTTGCCTTCAGAGGGCCGAATGTAATTTTAGGACTGTATAAATGTAACCCCCGTTACCCCCTCCCCTCCCCATTACATTTATACAGTCCTAAAATTATATTCGGCCCTCTGAAGGCAACCGCGAGGCTGATGTGGCCCCCGGTGAAAATGAGTTTGACGCCCCTGCATATGTGTTTGTACGCACTGGGTACTCTCTGTGCATGTGTACAGCAGAGAGCACCAGGAATTCTTGACTTTGTGGTCTGTTCTTGTGTTTCAGGGTTTCCTAACCATCCCTACAACATCCCTAGGCTCAGAATTTGTAACTAAGGCTGATGACTCTACCTTGAGTCTCTTGTGCCCTTGTCTTTGTGGCTCTAAGATGAGACTCAAGCAGTGGGCTCACTACTAGAGAAATAAAGGATATTGCCAGATTGACTCTGCTGCAATGTCAGCCTCAAGTAAGAGGATGACCAGTTCTTCACGCTCCCAAATCTTTCTAATGTGGAAGCCAGACAAGGCTCAGAGTGGACCCCACAGTGTTGAAAAGGAAACCCTTGCTTCAAGACTCTTGCGTGACAGTGAGACTTGTCGACTGAATTTTAGGAATTTTTCATATCCAGACCTGGCTGGTCCTCGAAAAGCATTGAATCAACTCCGAGAGCTCTGCCTTAAGTGGCTGAGGCCTGAGATTCACTCAAAGGAACAAATCCTGGAACTGCTGGTGCTGGAGCAATTCCTGACCATCCTGCCTGGGGAGGTTAGGACCTGGGTGAAGTCTCAGTACCCAGGGAGCAGCGAGGAAGTGGTGACTCTGGTGGAGGATTTAACTCAGATTCTAGAAGATGAAGGTGAGAATTTTAGAGCAGAGAGGGAAGGAATCCTGGGTATTTAGAGAAGACACCAAACATATCTGAGAGCAGCCTGCTAGAGCAGTACGGAAAAGGAAGGGCAGTGAGTGAGTAAGAACAGGCTTTAACGTAAGCCCCAGCCTGTGTGGCATTCCCCTTCAGATTTCTTGGAACCAAATACACATTATCTAAACCCAGAGGAGATGTGTCGTAAAACAAAGTCCAGATACAACCAAATTACCCCCTGGTGAGCCCTCGGAGTTTACCTGCAGAGGTTTGAACTATTCTGCCAACAAATCATTTGCTTTGTGAATTGGAGTCTACAGTAACATACTTCCAAATAGGTAGAAAAGGGCCCAGAGAATATTTCCTTATTTAGTGAACACACAAATCAAAATTTATATCACATGAGGGATTAGTAAAAAATTACAAATTTGGTACATATACTTAAGAATCTCAGAGCAGACTTATTTTTGAAGCCTGCACTGATGTCTTAAGACAAGTTATTGCCTCTTTCCGCTGATTTTTTTTTTTAAGAGAGGGGAAGGGAGGGAGAAAGAGGGGGAGAGAAACATTAATGTGAGAGAGAAACTGATCAGTTGCCTCTTGCACATGTCTTGACTTGGGACCAAACCTGCAACCCAGTCATGTGCCCTGATCAGGAATCAAACCAGCAACCTTTCACCCTTTGGGATGACACCAACCAACTGAGCTACACCAGTTAGGGCTCCGCTCATTTTTTGAAGCAGAAGTGCTGTGTTTGGTTTCCTTCTGACTTCTTGTGTTAAGCAAGTGTAGGCATCTGTTTGGTGATAAGTTCCCTAGGCAATTTAAACAGGACTGATCTCTGTCATGGTCTCTTTCTCTTCCCTAGCTGCTCCTCAGAACTCTGCCCTTTCCCAAGAGACCCGAGAGGAAGACCCCAAAGGAAGACATGCTTTCCAGGCAGGGTGGCTAAATGATCTGGTGACCAAAGTGAGTTTTAGTGTCTTCTGTAAAATACCTTTGTAGTGTGTGGTGGCATTTTCCATCCTGGCCCTCTAATTTCAGTGACCCCAAAAGTTCCATCAAAGACCTAACCCTCAGTTTTTCTCCTTAAGAGGGTTTAAGGCCAACACCTTGGCCTGTTAGGGTAGGTGAATGCCCTGTATGGGTAATGGCATTGCCTTCTCTCACTTTCTGACCTTAATGCAGCAATATCGCATTGAGGTTAAGGGATTGACCTGCACAGCCAAATGGGTATAGGTTTGATTCCTGGTTCTGCCATTGAACCTATAATTTGGGGCAAGACACTTAACCACTCAGCCTGGGTTATCGGACTCAATAAATAGGATATTCTTCTTAGATTATGAGGATTAAATTTATGAGACTTGGTACCCTCAATTACAGTAAGTGATTAGTAAGATCACAGTAGAATAAACAATAGTTACTAATATCATTTTTCCTCATTAACAAGTAATTAAAGGCCATATATTACATGTAGTGTTACTTTTGATCATGAGTCTGTGTCATTTTAAGGAAGAGCAACTCAGGCCACCATAAGAGAAAGGTTTACTGTAAAAATATACATGGTCTGAAATTGGTAACCAGTGTAAAATTATTTATGGGTAATATGAACGTTTGCCTGAAAAAACTAAGAAAACAAAGGAAAAAACTGTTAGAAACAGTAATAAAAGTCGGAAGTGACTGCTACAGAAAATGGCATACAAAAATTAACCACTTTAACTATATAAAAACCAGATAGATGATAAAATGAAATTAAAGATTCATTCACAGTATTACCCCCCTCAAATTTAAAACAGCTAGGCTAAACATTATGTAAATTTTGCAGTAACTTCATGTTTTGTATAGTTCTGTTGGATATGAAAAAGTCTTGAATATTGTAAAACTGTCACTTGTCCCTACCTTATAAACTTAATGTGATTTCAAATTCCTGATACAATTTTTTAAAGAAACTTAAAGTTTATTTGAAAACCACGTAAGTGTAAACAAGATATTTTTTTAAACAAAAGGACGAAGAACAAAGAGGGATGCAAAATGTACCTAAAAAATACAGCAGTTCAACAGTGACGAAAAAAAGGAAGGCCTCTGCCCTTCATCACAGAGCACACAAAATAGCTAAACTTTCAACTTAGAACACAGCGAATTCATTCATTTTTTTTTTTTTGCAGATAACAATGGATCTCTATTTTTTTTATTTTGTTGTTGTTCTATTAAAGTTGTCCCAATTTTCCCCCGTTGCTCTCCCCTGCCCCACTCCCCCTCTGCAGCAAAACCATTCAATTCTGTGTCATCTATGTGTAAAACCCTTTCTTCTTTAAGATAGAACCACCAATGTATGCACTAGTGGCAGCTGAAAACAGTAAATTCTACTTTTTATTCAATTTTTCTTTTAAGACTGTTCAGGTATGCTCATCTACACACTGGGTAAAGTTTTGACTAGACACCTTTAGGGTCCCACTAAAGCTCAAGCTTATATGATTCTCCCCACCACACACGCACCTAGTGTTAACACTCTCCCCTTCCTACTAGTTCTTGAACCAAGTTAAGCTATATTTGCTGTTTTAGGAATCAATGACATTCAGAGATGTGGCTGTGGATATTACCCAGGAAGACTGGGAGCTAATGCGTCCTGTACAGAAGGAATTGTACAAGACCGTGACTTTACAGAACTATTGGAACATGGTTTCTCTAGGTAAGCATCGTCTACACCCACTCCTCCCAGGATATCCACCAGAGTATCTTTCCTCCTTCTGTTGTTAAAGATGGGTTGGGTCTCTAAAGTACTTGGCCAAAAATGGGGTCTAGAGATCAGCTGTGCTTACCCCACTTGGGCACAGAAGTAGCTGTGTTCTATTCCCTTTTTCCCAAGTGAAAGGTTTCTAAATGGAAGATCGTTGAAAACTGATGCGCAGTTTCACAGGGCTGCCACCAATGCTGTACCTTGCTCATTCCCCACTGCCCCTGCAATCTCCTTCCCACATGATCTCTAAGCACATACCCTCCAGGGTGCCAGGAAATTTCTGTCCTGGCTCTGAAAAGGACAAGGACATAATTTATTACATCATAGCCATGAACTCTTGTTTTCCTGTAAAGGTCTATCCATGTGGATAAGCCAGGTAATAAAATTTGAACAAATGTTTATATTCAGGATAAAACTCACTGTATTCCTCCTGAACAGGACTGACAGTGTACAGACCAACTGTGATTCCCATATTGGAAGAACCATGGATGGTGATAAAAGAAATCTTAGAAGGCCCTAGTCCAGGTGAGAGAAGAACTGGCAGATGAGAGGCTTTGCACTTAGCCAGTATTACCCTAAGTGTGGTTAGCAGTGTTTTTAAATATGGCCAAGTCACTTTCCACAGAGACATCCCAGTCTGTCAAGAACACTGAGCTGTTTGGCATCACTTCCTCACAGCGGCCATCTTCAGGAAAAGATTTCCCAGGCATCATTTCTGTACCTTTTCCCTGTATCTCATCGTATCTTCCCCATGAGTCCCACAGCTTAGCACTCTGAGGCTTTGATTGTGCCGTTATTCTATCCAAGCATGCACGAATGTCATCTAAAATCTTAATTTCAAACCTTTTTTAGTTTCTTTTATTTATTGACAAAACCCTGTAGCCCCCTTCCTCCACTTCCGTAACTCATTTCTTTCTTTTTTATTTCCTAATTATTTAAAAAGACAATTTACTCACAAGACAAAAATTTTCATATATAAAATATCTTTTTAAATTTTATGTGAAGCCAAACAAAAGTCTTTCATGTGTGTACCCCATTCACCCAGTTCCTACATCTCCCCAACACACAATCACTGTTGTTTCTAGTTTATTCTCACAGGTATTTGTTTTATTTGGTTTGCATAGAAAGTCAGTGTGAAATATTTGTCTATGTGTAGCACACTGTAAACACAGTTTTGTACTTTGCTTTCATTACTTAAAAGTATATCTTGGTAAATGAGTATGTAAGGAGTTTAAATATCTGTATCAAATTTTATTGTGTGTCTCATATTTTATTGAACCTGTTCCCTAGTGATGGTCTTTTTGGTGGTTCCCATTCCTTTCTTCCTTCACAACAACTTTATTTTGAAAGATTTCAAGCCTGCTGAAAAGTTGACAGGAACAGTACATTGAACACCTTTATATTTTTTACCTGGAGTCACCATTTATCCTCATTCAGCCATTTTTGCCTTATCTCCTTACATGTACACACAGACACACTTTGTTTTTGCACTGAACCATTTAAAAATTAGTTGCAGGCATCATGACATCTCACCCCTGAATATTTCTATATGTATCTTCTAAGAACATGAACATTCCCCTAACATAAGTACACCACCATTCTCTCCAAATATTTAACATTTATACGGTAATGCTACTAATGTATAGTCAAATACTTAGATTTCTCCAGCTGTCCCAAAATACCCTTTTTAGATATTTTTCTCCCCAATCCAGGATCTGGTCAGGAATCACATGCTCTACTTGGTTATCCTTCGTCTTGGTCCTTTTTAGTTCAGAGCTCTTCCCCAGCCTTTTCTTTTTTTCTTTTCTTTAATCTTTCATGATATCAACATTTTTTGAGGGATCCAGGCCAGGTTTTTTAAAAAGTGATCCACATTTACCTGATTGTTTCCTCATGGTTAGATTCAGATTAAACATTTATGCCAAGAGGCCCCAGCTAGTGTGGCTCAGTGGATTGAGAACCGGCCTGCAAACCAAAGGGTCATTGGTTCGATCCCCAGTCAGGCTACATGCCTGGGTTGCGGGCCAGGTCCCCAGTAGTGGGCATGTCAGAGGCAACCACACATTGATATTTCTCTCTCTCTTTCTCCCTCCCTTCCCTCTCTCTAAAAATAAATAAATAAAATCTTTAAAAAAAAAAACAAACACATTTTTGCCAAGGGTACTTCATAGGAATGTACTTTCCATTGCATTTCCTCAGGAGACACGTAATGTCATTTGTCTCATTATTGGTGATACTCAGTTTGTGCTGTGTACCGGATCTCTCCATTTTAGATGCTTAACTTAGGTGCTAAGTTAAAGGTGCTTTTTTTTTCTTTCTAATTAGTAGGAAGTCTGTGGATTGATACTTAGATACCACATGACTGTTATATTCCCTGATAACCTTTTATCTAAGGTTCTTATCCACTGATGATCCTTGCTTTATTACATAGCTGGTTACAAAATGTGATTTTCTAATTCAGTCGTCTCTTCTAAATGATTAGTAGCACTCTTTTGTAGAAAATAACTGTCCCTCTTCCCACTCCATTTTCATGTGTGTATCGCTATAGACTAATGGAATTTTTAAAAATTCAATGTGTCATTAGTTCATTCCAGTTTGAGGGGGTTCCATTTTTGATGCTTGATTGTCTCCAATTTGGGCAATGCAAGACTTTTTTTAAATTGAGGTATAATTGACATAAAACATTGTATTAGTTTCAGGCATACCATGTAATGATTTGATATTTGTATACATTACAAAATTAGCACCACAATAAATCTAATTACCGTCTGTTACCATACATAGTTACAAATTTTTGTATGTGAGGAAAACTTTTAAGATTTACTGTCTTAGAAACTTCCAAATATTCAGAAACTTTCAAATATGCATTATAGTTTTATTAACTATAGTCACCCTACTGTACATTATATCCCCAGGACTTACTTATTTTATAATTGAAAGTTTGTACCTTTTGACCTCCTTCACCCACTTCTCCCACCACACCCACATACCCCTTCTTCCCCTCTGGCAACCAACAATCTGTTCTTCAATCTAGAAGTTTGGTGTTTTGTTTTTCTTTGACTTGTTGGTGGTTTTGTTGTTTGTTTGTTTGTTTTAGATTCCACATATAAGTGAAATTGTACAGTATTTGTCTTTCTCTGTCTTTCTTATTTTACTTCGCATAATGCCCTCAAAACCCAAATAACAAGATTAATTTTTTATGGTTGAGTAGAATTCTGTTACATCTATAGACCACATCTTCTTTATCCATTGATGGACACTCAGGTTGTTTCCATATTTTGGCTATTGTAAATAATGCTGCCACAAACATGGGAGTACATATATCTTTTTTAATTAGTGAAGAAAATGAATTAAAAAATTCATTTTCATCAGATATCCAGAAATGGAATTGGATCATATAATAGTTCTATTTTTAATTGTTTAAAGACCCTCCATACTGTTTCCCATAGGGGATACACCAATTTAAATTCCCACCAACAGTTCACTCCTTGCCAACACTTGTTATTTCTTGTGTTTTTTGATGATAGGCATTATAACGTTTGAGGTGATATCTCATTGTGGTTTTGAGTTGGTTAGTGATGCTGAGTATTTTTTCATGTGCCCATTGACCATCTGTATGTTCTTTGGAAAAATGTCTGTTCAGGTCCTCTGCCTATTTTTTAATTGATTGGTTTCTTTTGCTTTATTTTCTGTTAAGTTGTATGAGTTTTTTATATATTTATCAGATACATAATTTGCAAATATTTTCTCCCATTCTCTCTAAAAAAAAGTAGATTGCTTTATCATTTTGTTGATGATTTTCTTTGCTGTTCAGAAACATTTTAGCTTGATGGAGTCCTACTTGTTTATTTTTGCTTCTGTTTCCTTTGCTTTTGAAGTCAGATCCAAAAACTCATTGCGAAGACTGAACTCAGGGAGCTTATCACCTATGTTTCCTTATAGGAGTTCATTGCCTCCGGTCTTACATTCAAGTCTTCAATCCATTTTGATTTAATTTTTGTGTGTAATTTAAGGTAGTAGTCTAGTTTCATTCTTTTTGCGTATGGTTATCCAGTTTTCCCAACAGCGCTTAGTGAAGAGACTGTCTTTTCCCCATTGTATATTCTTGCCTCCTCTGTCGTGGATTAATTGACTATATATGCATGGGTTTATTTCTGGGCTGTCTGTTTTGTTCTGTAAATTTGTGTCTGTTTTTATGCCAGTACCATATTGTTTTGATTGCTATAGCTTTTTAATATAGGTTGAAATCAGGGAGTGTGATGCTTCTAGTATTGTTCTTTCTCAGTTTGCTTTGGTTATTTGAGGTCTTTTGTGGTTATACAAATTTTAGGATTGTTTTTTCTATATCTGTTAGAAATGCCATTGGAATTTTGCTAGGGATTGCATTGAGTCTGTAGATTGCTTTGGGTGGTGTGGACATCTTAGCAATATTAATTCTTTCAATCCATGAGCATGGAGTATCTTTCCATTTATTTGTGTTGTCTTCAGTTTCTTTCAGCAGTGTCGTGTAAGTTTTTAGTGCACAGATCTTTTACCTCGGCTAAATTTATTCTTAGAAAGTTTATTCTTTTTGATGCAGTTATAATTGGGATTGTTTTCTTAATTTATCTTTCTGATAGTTTGTTGTTAGTGTATAGAAACATAACAGATTTTTGTACACTGATTTTGTGTTCTGCTACTTGACTGAATTGACAGTTTTTTGGTGGAGTCATTAGAGTTTTCTGTATATAAAATTATGTCATCTACAAATAGGAACAGTTTTATTTCTTTCTTTTAAATTTGGATGCTTTTTATTTCTTTTTATTGCCTTATTGCTCTGGCTAGGACTTTCAGTACTATATTGAATAACAGTGGCAGAGTAGGCATCCTGATTGTGTTCCTGACCTTAGAGGAAAAGCTGTCAGCTTTTCACCACTGAGTGTGATGTCAGCCGATGGCTTGTCTTATATGGCCATGTTGAAGTATGTTCCTTCTATACCCATGTAGTTCAGAGTTTTAATTATGAAAGGATGCTGAATTTTGTCAATACTTTTTCTGCATCTTTTGAGGTGATCATATGATTTTTTGTACTTAATTTTGTTAATGTATCACAATTGATTTGCAGATGTTGAGTCATTCTTGAATCCCTGGAATAAGTATCAGTTGATTGTGGTAAATGATCCCTTAAATGTATTGTTGAATTAGGTTTGCTAATTTTTTGTTGAGGACTTTTGCATCTGTGTTCATCAGGGATGTGGCCTCTATTTTTCCTTTCTTGTGGTGTCCTTGTTTGGTTTTGGTATGAGGGTAATGCTATTCTCATAAATGTGTTCGAAAGCATTTCTTTCTCTTTAGTTTTTTGGAAATCATCAATGAAACCATCTGGACTTTTGTTTGTTGGGAGGTTTTGATTACCGATTTAGTCCCCTTACTAGTAATTTGTCTATTCAGATTTTCTGCTTTATTATATAGTCTTGAAATGTTGTATGTTCCTAGGAATGTATTCATTTGTTCTAGATTGTCCACTTTCTTGGTGCATAATTGCTCATAGTAGTCTCTTATGATCCTTTGTATTTCTGTGGTATTAATTGTAATGTCTCCTCTTTTATTTCTGATTTTTATTTATTTGAGCCCTCTTTTTTTCCGGGTGAGTCTAACTAGAGGTTTGTCTTTTTTTATCTGTCTTTTCAAAGAACCAGCTCTTAGTTTCATTGATCTTTTCTGTTATCTTCTCAGTCTCTATTTCATTTATTTTTACTCTGATCTTTATTTCCTTCCTTCTACTAATGTTGGGCTTTATTTGTTCTACTTTTGCTAATTTTTTGAGGTGTAAAGTTAGATTGTCTTTTTCTTTCTTTTTATTCTTTTTTTTTCCCTTTTTAAAATCTTTTTTTCTTTTTTAATTTTCTTTTATCTCAAATATTAATTTGGTCTTTTTTATTTATTTATTTTTTATTGTTGTTCAAGTACAGTTGTTAAAGTTAGATTGTTTGAGATTTTTCTTGTGTTTTGTGTGTGTGTGGTAAGTATGTATCACTGTGAACTTCCTCTTAGAACTGCTTTTGCTGCCTCCCAGAAATTTTAGTATGTTTTTTGTATGAAGGTGGTTTTGATTTCTTCTTTGACTTCTTTGTTAACCCACCGGTTGTTCACTAACTAGCATGTTGTTTAATCCACACCTAGTTGTGATTATTTTCAGTTTTCTTCTTGTAATTGATTTCCAGTTTTATAGGATTGGTGTTGAAAAAGATGCTTGATATAATTTTAATTTTTTTTTAATTTATTAAGACTTGTTTTGTGGCCTCACATGATCTGTCCTGAAGAATGTTTCTTGTGCTCTCAAGAAGAGAATATGTGTTCTGCTGCTTCTGGATGCGATGTGTTGTGTATTTCAAGTCCATCTGCTCCAATGTGCCCTTTAAGGCCGATGTTTTCTTACTCATTTTCTGTCTGGATGATCTACCCATTGATCTAAGTAAGGTATTAATGTCATCTACTGTTTTTATATTGCTATCTATCTCTCCCTTTAGGTCTGTGAATATTTGTGTTACATAATTAGGTGCTCTTTGATGCATAACTACTTGTAAATGTTATATCTTGTTGGATTGACCCCTTTATCATTATGTAATGTGCTTCCTTGTCACAGTCTTTATTTTAAAGTATGTTTTGTCTAATATAAGTATAGCTTCCCCAGCTTTCTTTTGGTTTTCATTTGTATGGAACATCTTTTCTACCCACTTTCAGTTTGTGTGGGTCCTTATATCTGAAGTGAGTCTCTTATAGACAGCTTATAGTAGGTCTTGGGGTTTTTTATCCATTTAACTACACTATGTTTTTTGATTGGAAAATTTAGTCCATTTACATTTAAAGTAATTACTGATAGATATGTGTTTATTGCCATTTTGTTCATTGTTTTCTGGTTGTTTTATAGTTCCCTCTGTTCCTTTCTTCTTCTATTGCTCTCTTTCTTTGTGGTTTGATGACTTTCATTAGTGTTATGTTTAGATTCCTTTCTCATTGTCGTTGTTTTTATCTATTACAGGTTTTTTTCTTTGTGGTTACCATGAGGCTTACATATAACAACCTATACTTATAATAGTCTATTTTATGTTGATAATTTAAATTTGAACACATTCTAAAACTTTAAATTTGTATTTCCCTTGATGTTTGTTTTTGATGTAAATAAGATTTACATCTCATTATTTTGTGTATCTTTTAACTAATTATAGTAATTATAGTTATTTTTACTATTTTGTCTTTTAATCCTTATACTAGATTTATATGTGATTAATTCACTACCTTTACCATATATTTAACTTTACCAGTAAAATTTATACTTTTATATGTTTTTTTATAGTAATTAGTGCCCTGCCATTTCAGCTTAAAAAAATCTGTTTAACATTTCTTGTAAGTCTGGTTTAGTGGTGAATTCCTTTAGTTTTAACTTGTCTGGAAAATGCCAGGTAGAGTATTCTTGTTTGGAGGTTTTTTCCTTTTAGCATGTTGAATATATAATGCAAGTGTATCAGGCCTTTCTCACCTGCAGAGTTGCTGCTGAAAACTCTGCTGATAGTCTTGTGGGGGTCCCCTTGAATGTAACAAGTTGTTTTTTTCTTGCTACTTTTAAGATTCTCTATCTTTAACTTTTGACATTTTACCTGTAATGTGTCTTGGTGTGGATCTCATTGGGCTGATCTTATTTGTAACTCTCTTGGCTTCCTGGATCGAGATATGTTTCCTTCCCTTGGTTAGGGAACTTTTCAGCCATTATTTCTTCAAATAAGTTTTCTGCACCTTTCTCTTTCTCTTTTGGGACTCCTACAATGTGAATGTTACTCTGTTTATGTTGTCACATAAGTCCCTTAAGTTATCTTTACTTTAAATTTTTTTTCCTTTTTGATGGGGGTTCTGTTTGGGTGAGTTCCACTGTCCTGTCTTGAGATTACTGTAGAGTATTTTTCAGTTCAGTTACTGTATTCTTCAGCTCTGTAACTTTTGTTTGGAATTTTCTTGCATTTTATATCTCTGTTGACATTCTCACTGTGTTCATCCATTCTTCTCCCAAGTTCAGTGAGTATCTTTATGACCGGTACTTTGAACTGTATATGGTAAATTACTTATCTCCATTATATTAAGGGTTTTTTTAGAAGGTTTTTTTTCCTTATTCTTTCATTTGGAACATAGTTCTTTGTTTCCACATTTTTCATGTTTTTCTGTTTGCTTCTATGTATTAGGCAAAGCAGTCGCCTCTTAGTCTTGAAGGAGTGGCTTCATGTATAAAATGAATCTTATTGTTCCATCTTACCCTAGTGCTTGGTTGTCTCTTGAAATTTTATGATTGTCTAAGCAACCTGACTTGTTTTATTTTTTTTCTTTATTTTTATTTATAGATTTTTGTGTGTGAGAGAGAGAAAGTGAGAGACAGAGACACAAAGAGAGAAACATCAATTTGTTGTGCACTTATTTATGCATTTGTTGGTTGATTCTTGAATGTGCCCTGACTGGGAATCAAACCTGCAACCTTGGTATATCAGGAAAATGCTCTAACCAACAGAGCTAACCAGCCAGGGCCCAGCCTGATTTATTATTTTTTAAATTATTTAGTGTTGTTCAATTACAGTTGTCTCTGATTTATTTTTAATAGCTCCAGTTTGGGGGGCTATGCCAAGACCTGTCAGTGTTCCAGAGGGAGGGATTTCAGTCAACTCCTAGTTTCATGATGATTTGAAGCCAAATCCTCAGGCAGCAGCTTTTATAGTGTACGAATATATACAGTCCTTTGGGACCACAATTGCAGGTGATTTGGAGGTGTCCCCCATGCAGCAGCTGCAAAAATCAGGGCTCAAGGTGAGTGTAGACGATCCTTTCCGGGAGGTACTGGTGGGCTGTGACAGACAGCAGGAGAGCACACAGATTGCACCCCTGGTGTCCGCTCCCTGAGAGCACCTCCGCAGCCTCGATGTGTGGCACACCTGCAACCTATCCTTCAGGCTGAAGCTCCAGGACAGTAAATAGGCATCTTTCAAAGGAAGACTGGGATCATGTTTCAGTTTGCTGTCTGTGCAGTGTCCTGGGGGTGGTAGCCTGCCAAGAATTGTCCCTCTGATTGTCACAGTCCCATGGGACCCAGGAACGCAAGTACCCCTTGCCTCCAGAACCACATACTCAAGGGCTGTCCCCTGCATTGCCACTGCAAAAACCGGGGCACCAGATAGAATAACACCTGGGTACCAGGCACCTATAAGAGCTCCCCTCCTGGAGATCCTGGCACTCTGAGCATGGCAGAGGGAGAGGGCAAAGTGGCACCCACCAGTGCCTCTGTCCCCAAAGAGAATTCCCACAGGCCCCTGTTCCTGTAGCAGATGCTCTAAGATTAGCAAGTTCATCTCCTCCACCTATAGTCTGAGCGCTTTTCAAGCTACTGCCTCCCTGCAAGAGCAATCTCTCAGGTTGTTACAGTCCCCCAGGCCTTGTGAATTCGAGCTTCATTGGTTTTACAGCCAGATTATTTAGGGGGCTGGTCCTAAGAGTTGGGGTGCCTGAGGTGGGTACAAACCCTTTGCTCCTCAGGGAGAAGCTCCCGATTTGTGAGATCCTTCCCAATTTTGGGTCACCATGCTGTGGATGGGAGGTTTGGTGAGACTGCATCTCAACCTCTCCTTCCCACCTCAGTGTGATCCTTTTCTCTCTTGAAGTGAAGCAGCTGTTCAGCTAGTTTTCAGGTCTTTTTCAGAAGGAATTGTTACATTCATGTCTATAGATTTAGTGTGTCCATGGAAGCAAATGGGTTCTGGATCTTCTAAGATCACCTGGACTACCTCAGTGGGAGCTTTTGAAACCAGGTCCAGTGTCCTTTAAGATGTCCCCATTAGTCTTTGAGCATTTCCTTGCTTTCTGGCACAAGGTATTCTTCAGGCTCATCTTGGGCATTCCTTGGACCTGGAATTTGTCTAAGGAACCAAGGTTCATTTTAGTGGAGAAACAGTACTTAGAAACTAGGATCTGGGCACTAAGTATGCTCACTACTATGGGGTAGCATTGCTTCTAAATCTGTTCAGTAGATAGAGCTGGGAAATATAGGCGTGGGCAAAAGTAGGTTTACAGGTATTCAAATGGAAAAAGTCATGCCGAAGTCTACTTGAGTAGAGCAAGTAGACTATAAGAAGGTATAAAAATGGAAGCTGGCAATTTGAGCACTTACAAGATTATACCTAAGTGCACTGTGCCATTGTGACATTCTTTTCAGTTGATAAAGCTTTTGTAATAATCATAACCTGCATGTCTTTTTCCATATGAACAACTGTAAACCTACTTCTGTCAACCCACATATTTGTACATATGTATTATGTATGTAGTTTCAGGACTTATGAATTCATACTGCTAACTTTTCCCATACTCCATTTTTATCTTTCCTTTGCCATATAATAACCTGGTTCCCAACCACATCATATATTGATCCATTTGCTGTATTATATAATACACACAGAAATGGTTTGAGAACTATATCAATATCAGTACCAATAACAAACTAGCTAGGTTCAGAGTTCCTTCAAATTCCCTTTTTTGTCCTATTCCACTAAGGCTATCCAGAATACTGGATTCAAAAGTTAGTTGAATTCTTCCTTCTGGTTATCTTAACATATATAGTTAAGTTTGTTTGATTCTCTTTGCGCCCAGGTTTAGTGTTTTCTTGGCTTGTGATTCTTTTTTATTAAACTTCACATTTTTGAGTATATAAAAACATTAATATGGTTCTAAAGTCAAAACTATTTAGAAAGGTATACACTCTCATCTCTTCTGCCCTGTTTCCATTCACTCCATTTAGTTAACCATGTTCATTTGTTTCTGATTTTCTTTTCTATGTTTCTCTTTGCAGAAATCATAAATACAGTCATACCTCCTTTTGTAAACAAAAGAAGTGCACTATATTCTTCTGCATTTTGCTTGCCTACTTCTTAAGGCACTAACTTCTAGTATGTCTGCCAATATTGATGCTAGAGTACAGCATTAACAATAAATTAAAAAATAGTGAGGGACTATAACAGTAGAGTGACTACCTTAAACTGACTTGCTTCACTTTTTTAAACTTTATCTGATTTATCCCTTTTTTAATTTGGTCATGGAGTATTTTTAAGGGTCACACTAATTGAAAAGCTTGTTCTCATAATTTATGGCTTTATTTGCCGTAGTCAGCAGAATGAGACAAAATATACCTGTAACACACTAAGTTCTTTGGGGAATGTTTTCAGCACCCTCTAAGCAGTGAGAAAACATGCATGGTGTAATGGAAATACGCCTGGACTGGAGTCAGGGTAGACTTCTGAGCAGGGCTGCCGTCTGGAAGCCTTTCAGGCTGACTTCTCAGCATGAGGAGTCCTTTAGATGATTCAGGTAGCATAAATTAGGGCTGTAAATCTACCAGAGGGAGCAGTTTATGATCATGTGTTTTAAGGGTAAATTTTTCTCCTGCCAAAGAGCACCAACACTGAAAAAGGCACATTTCTTTTTTTTTATTGTAGAGGTGAGGTTTTTTTCAGTTTTGTTTATTTTCTGGCCTGTCCTTATACAGAGTATATAATAGACTCCTGTCAGCCTTCTCTTGTTGGTTAGACCCTGGGCTTTTTCTTCTGGTCTCTGAGCCCCTTGTGCCCTCAAAGTGGAAGCTTAAGGTCATCAACAGGATTGAGGGGCTGTCACAAGCAGCCAACTTGAGCTCTAGCTGATTTCCTGTCTTCTTGATTTTACTTGATTTTTGGCCTCTGAAGATTTTGCTTTCTTACCATCTCAGCAATACCTAGTAAGTTGAACCTCTGGTTAGGATACATCAGTCATATTTCAAGAAATGGAAACTGATAATGCACAAATAGAGTAGGAATATTGATTGGTCTTCGATGGCCATTCCTGTCTCGGAACTTTGACCTAACCATTCTTTAAGGTTCAACTCCCATCATACCTCCCTCCACCCTCAGAGCCGTCCTTCATTACCTGACTCAGCACTGATCTTCTATCAGAACTAAACCCTTGTTTGGCGCTACTGACCAACAAATACTTACTGCTTCTAACCAGTCCTTTCTGGTTAGTTACATACACATGTTTAAGCCCTACTTAATTATCTCAATTGCTGAATTTCCAATAAACTGATTAATTTAAAAATGTATGTTTTATACTAGCAATTTCTTCATGGTCATTATTCAGACTTGTTACCTTAAGTTTGTTAATTATAACCTTTTCAGGTATATGAAATTCTGTCATAAACTAATTCTGATTACATAGAAATTAAACTCAGCTTCCGATATTATCTTACTCTGTGTGAGTGTATCTCTCACACACACATTTACCTACACAGTCCATTAACATCCTCATTTTCTTTTTTTGTTGGGGGGGTTAGTAACAAATCTGGTTTGAAAAAGTTGTTTTTATTTTTTCTATAAAAGTAATATAACTACATTTCTAGTATTAAACAGCCATAAAAGTCATAGCCAGTTTATTGAATATTAGAAAATATTTTTTTAAACCTATAATCTCATTGTTGGCATTTTGATATTTGTCTAGTTCTAATGAGTTTTCATGCTAGTTATGATATTGCTTGATTTCATTTAACATTATTCTTAATTGTTTTCTAGTGTTACTCTTGATTTATTTTTTTAAATCAAAGTAATAAAAGTAGCTTGTAAATACAAGCAGTACAAGTAAGCCAAATGAAATATGTGTCTCCTTCCCCATACCCATGATTAGGACCTTCTCCCCTTAGATTATCACTACAGTATGTGATGTGTATAAGTGTATCTAATGTGCATATGTGTGCATGTATAAGACACTTAGCATATCTTCACACAGATAGGTTCTTGCTCTACATACTGTTACATACCTCTTTTTTTCACCTAATAATATGGCCTGTACACCTTTTCATATCAATGTACATAGATCTACCTATAATTTTTATCAGTTAATCAGTATTCCATTATTCTCTATCCTAGCTACTCCTTTATTGATGGATGATTCTATTGAGTGATTATATTTGTGGTTATACTTTGATCTGCATCTTAGAAAGTTGCTGTGTCATTTTTGCTATATTATAAACTTCATATTTAATTATATTTCCTTAAATAATTCTTAATATTTGCAAGTTACATGTTTCCTACCTGCTGTCAAAGGAGAAAGGTACTCTAACTTAAATTTAAACTATCATAATGGAAACATAATAGGCATCAACAAATACAGGCATACCTCACTTTTGTGCTTCACTTTATTGAGCTTCTCAGATACTACATTTTCACAAATTGAAGGTACCTTCCACCAGCAAAAAGATTACAACTTGCTGAAGGCTCAGATGACGGTTAGCATTTTTTTAGCAATAAAGTGTTTTTTAAGTAAGGTATGTACATTTTTTAGATATCATATTGCACACTTAATGGGCTATAGTATAATATAAACATAACTTTTTTAAAATATATTTATTGATTATGCTATTAAAATTGTCCTGTTTCCCCCCTTCACTCCACTCCATCCTGTACACCCCCTCCCTCCCACATTCCCCCACTATAGTTCATGTCCATGGGTCATACATATAAGTTCTTTGGCTTCTACATTTCCTATGCTATTCTTACCCTCCCCCTCTATTTTCTACCTACCATTTATGCTACTTATTCTCTGTACCTTTCCCCCCTCTCTCCCCCTCCCACTTCCCTGTTGATAACCCTCCATGTGATCTCCATTTCTGTGGTTCTGTTTCTGTTCTAGTTGTTGGCTTAGTTTGCTTTTGTTTTTGTTTTAGGTGTGGTTGTTAATAACTGTGAGTTTGCTGTCATTTTTGCTGTTCATATTTTTTATCTTCTTTTTCTTAGATAAGTCCCTTTAACATTTCATATAATAAGGGCTTGGTGATGATGAACTCCTTTAACTTGGCTTTATCTGAGAAGCACTTTATCTTCCCTTCCATTCTAAATGATAGCTTTGCTGGATACAGTAATCTTGGATGTAGGTCCTTGCCTTTCATGACTTGGAATACTTCTTTCCAGCCCCTTCTTGCCTGTAAGGTCTCTTTTGAGAAATCAGCTGACAGTCTTATGGGAACTCCTTTGTAGGTAACTGTGTCCTTTTCTCTTGCTGCTTCTAAGATTCTCTCCTTCTCTTTAATCTTGGATAATGTAATGATGATGTGCCTTGGTGTGTTCCTCCTTGGGTCCAGCTTCTTTGGGACTCTCTGAGCTTCCTGGACTTCCTGGACTTCCTGGAGGTCTATTTCCTTTGCCAGGTTAGGGAAGTTCTCCTTCATTATTTGTTCAAATAAGTTTTCAATTTCTTGGTCGTCTTCTTCTCCTTCTGGCACCCCTATAATTCGGATGTTGGAACATTTAAAGATGTCCTGGAGGTTCCTATGCCTCTCCTCGTTTTTTTGAATTCTTGTTTCTTCATTCTTTTCTGGTTGGATGTTTCTTTCTTCCTTCTGGTCCACAGCATTGATTTGAGTCCCAGTTTCCTTCGCATCACTATTGGTTCCCTGTACATTTTCCTTTGTTTCTCTTAGCATAGCCTTCATTTTTTCATCTAATTTGTGACCAAATTCAACCAGTTCTGTGAGCATCCTAATCACCAGTGTTTTGAACTGTGCATCTGATAGGTTGGCTATCTCTTCATTGCTTAGTTGTATTTTTTCTGGAGCTTTGATCTGTTCTTTCATTTGGGCCTCTTTTTTTTTTTTTTTTTTTTTTTGTCTTGACATGCCTGTTCTGTAAAGGGGCAGAGCCTTAGATGTTCACCAGGGCGGGGTAATGCTGAGAGCTGCGCTGTGACACTTTATGTGGGGGAGGGGCCGAGAGGGAGCAGTGGCGCTTGCTCCACTCTCTGCTGGATTTCAGTCACTCCCTCTGCTACCAACGATCAAACTGGGCCCCACTAGTGCTGATTCCGGAGTGGGTGGTCCTGTGCACGCTCTAGGCCCCTGTGGGTCTCTCCAACGAACTCTCCTGTGAGGCTAGTAGTTTCTCCTGTTGCTGCCTCAACCCCCATGGGTGTTTTTAATCAGAGGTTTTGAGGCTTTATTTCCCCACGCTGGAGCCCTGGGTTGTGAGGTCTGCTTTCCTCCCCCCTCCATTCCTCCTGGTTTATCTATGCACGAATGTGGGGCCGCAGTGGCTGCCAGCCACCACCTAGTGGGGTCTGCTAGCTGCAGCCTGGCGTGCCCCCTCCACAATCCACCACCTCGCTGGGTCCACCAGCTGCCACGTTGCTGCGAGTCCTCTCTGCTCCAGCTGCCCTTCTCCGCCCCTCCTACCGGTCTGGGTGAATGTTTCTTCTTTATCTCCTTGGTTGTTGGACTTCCATACAGTTCGATTTTCTGTCAGTTCTGGTTGTTTTTTAAAGTTTTTAAATTGTTGTTGTCCTTTTGGTTGTGGGAGGAGGTACAGTGTCTCTACCTACGCCTCCATCTTGACCAGAACCAAACATAACACTTATATGCACTGAGAAAGCAAAAAATTCATGTGACTCACTTTATTGTGATACTCATTTTATTGCGGTGGTCTGGAACTGAACCCATAATATCTCCAAGGTCTGCCTGTATATATTTGACTGCTGTGCAGGGAGGTTTGGGGTCAGAGGTTTTTGTTTGTTTGATGTGTGTTTATGTGTGTGTTTGCTTTCATTTGAGTCCATCTTTTTACAATAAGTTACTGTGTTATTTTACCAATTCAGTTGAGTGGCCACCATATCTAGTCTTGGGCCATTTTCTGAAGGAAATGTAAAAGAAGCATAACTTCTGTTTTTCTTCCTTTTTATTCTCCTTTTCCAAGCTTTAAGGACCTTGTTATGAGGTTGTCAGAACCATAGTTTTTTAGGCATTTTATTCATGTTCATTATTTTGTTTCTATTTTGGCAACTTCCTTTCTCCAAATAGAGAAACCTTTTTATATTATTTTTGTTTCAGGACAGGAAACAGAAGCGCGAGATTGTAATCCAGTTAAAAACATTCCTAAACTCACAACAGATGGAACCCAGACCATCAAATTGGAAGAACCATATGACTATGGTGACAGATTGGAGAGGCAAGCACCAGATACCTTCAAGAAAATTCCCACTGAAGAAAGTAATTTCAGTCTGAAGTCAGCTTTTTCACAAGAAGATGATCCTACAGAAGAGTA
Organism: Desmodus rotundus; assembly: GCF_022682495.2. Taxonomy (NCBI): domain Eukaryota; kingdom Metazoa; phylum Chordata; class Mammalia; order Chiroptera; family Phyllostomidae; genus Desmodus; species Desmodus rotundus. The sequence goes on from NC_071395.1 coordinate 63,479,243, forward strand.
TCTTAGTAAATATGGTATATATGGGAATCATTTTGAAAAGCATTCAAACCTATTTATACAGTTTGATACTGAGTCAGATGATAAAACTGCTATATATAACGAAGGCAGGGCAACCTTCAGTCATGTCTCATATGGTATTGTACATAGGAAAATTTATCCTGGAGAGAAGCCTTATAAATGTAATGTGTGTGGGAAAAAGTTTAGGAAATACCCATCCCTCATGAAACACCAAAGTACCCATACCAAAGAGAAGTCTTATGAATGTGAAGAGTGTGGAAAAGAGTTTAGGCACCTCTCATCCCTTATTGCACATCAGAGAATGCATACTGGAGAAAAACCATATGAATGCCACCAGTGTGGTAAAGCCTTCAGCCAGCGAGCACACCTTACTATACATCAGAGAATTCATACAGGAGAGAAACCATATAAGTGTGACGACTGCGGGAAAGACTTTAGTCAGCGTGCACACCTTACCATACATCAAAGGACACATACTGGAGAGAAACCATATAAATGCTTGGAATGCGGTAAAACGTTCAGCCACAGTTCATCACTGATTAATCACCAGAGAGTTCATACTGGAGAAAAACCTTATATATGCAACGAGTGTGGGAAAACTTTCAGTCAGAGTACACACCTTCTTCAACATCAAAAAATACATACTGGAAAGAAACCATATAAATGCAATGAGTGTTGGAAGGTATTTAGTCAGAGTACATACCTTATTCGACATCAGAGAATTCATTCTGGAGAGAAGTGTTATAAATGTAATGAATGTGGAAAAGCCTTTGCTCATTCCTCAACTCTTATTCAGCATCAAACTACTCACACTGGAGAGAAATCCTACGTATGTAAAATATGTGGGAAAGCCTTCAGCCAGAGTGCAAATCTTACTCAACATCATAGAACACATACTGGTGAGAAACCATATAAATGCAGTGTGTGTGGAAAAGCATTCAGCCAGAGTGTACACCTTACTCAACATCAGAGGATTCATAATGGAGAAAAACCCTTTAAATGCAACATATGTGGGAAAGCATATAGACAGGGTGCAAATCTTACTCAACATCAAAGGATTCATACTGGAGAGAAACCCTATAAATGTAATGAATGTGGGAAAGCTTTTATTTATTCCTCATCACTTAATCAGCATCAAAGAACTCATACTGGAGAAAGACCTTATAAATGTAATGAATGTGATAAAGATTTTAGCCAGAGAACATGCCTTATTCAACACCAGAGAATTCACACAGGAGAGAAGCCCTATGCATGCCGTATCTGTGGTAAAACTTTCACTCAGAGTACAAACCTTATTCAGCATCAGCGTGTTCATACAGGTGCCAAACATCGTAATTAATGGATGTGCAAGAGTATTTAGGTGTTACAACTTAATCATTTAAATTTTATTCTGTACGCTCTCTGAGTGTTAACACATTATTCAGAAGAAGTGCAATATGCTCGTATGTCAATACCACTGAGCAGAAGTATCCAAATTCATAATGTGGATATAACTTATTTAAATTTAATGTGAAATTTGAGAACATTCGCTGTTTAACCTTTATTTGGTTTATTCCAGAAGGAAATCCTGTGAAAAGAGTACTCAGAAACCTGTAACTCACCAACTCTTACTGTATTTCAAGTACTCCATGAGGCCTTATGAATGTAACTTGTGAAAGCTTCCAGCAAGTAGAGAGTAATCCTGGGGAGAGAGAAAAGCTGCTTTTGGGCCTTTACTTCTACCCAGCTTCGAAGCCTTAAATATGTAAAGGGTCCCTCCCCCTTTTCACCTCCCTTTTCATATTATGCCATAACTGCCATGTGGAGCTAGTAGGTTTGAAAAAAATTGAAAGTATCTTAAAGGTTTCTCTGTGGCCACTGTTTAATTATACTTTGTTTTAAATACTGAAATATTCAAGGAAGAGAACGTTAATGAAAGATGATGTTTGGATAGAGAAACTAATGTGTATATAACCCTTAGTCATGTACAAATTTAGTGAAACAGGCAAAAATTAAACACCCACGCTTAAATTAATTTTTATAATGGTCTTAGATTCACTAGGTTTTTTCCTATTTATTTATTTATTTTATTATATTTTTTATTATTTTTTATTAGTTTCACTAGGATTTGACCTCTGTCATCCTATAGGAAAAAATAAGAATACAGTTTTCATTTTTTTTCACCTGACACCAAAATGTATAACTTAAGGTTCCCATTACAGTTTTACTGTAGAAAGTCCATTTCTTCCATTGAAATATATATTTCTTGAGTGCCTGCTGTGCTCAGGGCGCAAACTTCCTAATTGATCCTTTCCGGGCTTCCTGTAGTGCTATAAAAGCTTTCTACAGTAATGAAAGATGAGGATATAATGAAAGTAAGGACATGAGCTTAACTATAACAAGTGTGTTGTGAATGAATGAGTATACAAACCCTAAAATGGGTTGCCAAATTTGACCCTGTAGATCCTAAGGTAAGGAGTAATAAAATTATTTAAATAGTGTGAGAAAAAAGTAATGGAAAATAGATATGATTTCAGTGCAGGAAGTGGGTCAGGGAAGAAAATCAAGGTGAAGACAGGAAAGAATACGTAGGTAACTTATAACATGAAATGTTACTGGACTTGGTTTACCTAAAAATAAATAGGAGTAACTGATTGGATACAAAGCAGAATTCATCCTGTTGTCTGTAAGAAGAAACCAAAAATGAAATGTTTGATTTTTAAAGGAATAATTGCAATTGGTTTTCCTTCATATAGATAAGTAGGGTACAGTCTTAAAATATCAGGAAGAAATTTCATTGGAAAAGGCATGGATGCAGAAACTATCATTGGTGCAGTAATCACTAAACAGTAATAACTGAGTTTTTCAGAGTCCTAAACAGCATAAAAGGAAACCTGGCAGAAATGCAACTACAAATAGGTAAAAATACTATTGCATTTAGTATCCACAGCATTCCACTTGCAGAATACACGACCATGTTCCAAGAGCTGAGTTTTCATATTGCTCTTGTTCTTCAGTGCCTTGCATATATAGCAAGCAGGTGGTCAATATATGTTGAATTAATGAATAAATAAGTTGAGTAATAAGGTAGAATTAACTGAAATGGAGTGAAATTGGTAGAATATTTTGTACATACCTGCAAAGAAATATTTACCAAATACTGGTCATTGATTAGTTAATTGGAACTACTTAATGAAAAAACAGAATTCCCAGATATTAACAATGGGGATATTCCCAAGAAGTCATGGGACATTTTTGTACAGAAAATTTTCCTGAGCTAGAAGAAGAAAAATTGATACAAATTCTGGCAACAAAAATATCAATTTAAACATGTGTTGACCTTTGGCTTCATCTGGACGTGACTTTATGTAAACATCCTACAAAGAGGTGCTGAAGGAAAGACAACTTGAAGGCTTTCTTGTTGAGTGTTTTCCTCAAGAAGTTGTTGCTTTCCCTTGTCCTCACCTTCATTAACCTTGATGTCATGGAATCACCCTTCACAAAGTACAGATTGTCCTAGGTTGCATTATACTCAAATTATGCTTATGCCATAGTTATTAGGTTAAAAAATAACCATTGCACCTAAGATGGAACTTCATACCTTACACAACACTTTTTTTTTCTTGGAATGAATGTGTGGAGTATTATAGTCCATATTATCTTTCTTTGCATTAATTTGTATTTCCTGCTTTTACGTGTTTTATGTAAATAATGCATTTATAAGGTCTTCCAATGATACACTGAAGCAACTGATGCTCTTATAAAATAATACAGTAATAATAGTGAAGAATCCTAGACCTTTGTGTACTTTTTCCACTTTTACAGTTGTCTGGCCCAAGTATAACTCAAGTTTTTTATTTTCCACAACTTTTTATTATGAAGATGTTCAAATATACAGAAAGTTAAAGAATAATAAACTATATTTGCCACTTAGATTTGAAAATTCACATTTTGCTATATTTTTCTGAACAATTGGAAAGTAAAGACATATTTCACCCTTAAGCATGCATCTCATAAAAATGAGTCTTTTTACATAACCACAATACCTTTACATACCTCAAAAAATGAATAGTAATTCCCTAATATCTAATAGTTAGCCCATGTTTAAATGTTTCCTGTTAATCCAGTCAAATGCCACACTTCACTTGTTATGTCGGTTTCATCTATCTAAAACAGTCTCCCAACTTCGACTTTTTCCCCCCAGAGTGTTGTTTGTTTGTTTGTTTGTTTTAAATACAGCAGGTCAGTTGTAGAATATTCCACATTCAGGATTTAACTGATTGTTTTACAGTTTGTTTTTCAAGTCAGTTAACAGATCAGTGGTTTGTTTATCTTGTTCTGGTCATTTCTATAAATTAGTAGTTAAGGCCAAAGGCTTCATGTATTCAGGTTACACATTTTAGCATTAACACTTCACAGATGTGTGTCAAATTGCATCGTATCAAAAGTTTTACCTGATTGGCTCACTGTCAGCAGTGCAAAATTAGCTCACTCAGTCAAGGTGGTCACCGCCCTATCTTCCCAACGCAAAGGTGTGTTTTTCCTGTTGCAGTTAGAGAATCTGGGGACTGAGACCTTGGCAGCATATGGGGAGCCTGTTTACCCACAGCATTCACCTTGTGGTTTTGGTCTCCACTGATGATGATTCTTGTCTGAATCAATTATCTCCTCCAGATTTGCAAAATGGTGATTTTCTAATTCTGTCATTCTACATGTATTAACTGGCATGCTTCTGTAAAGAATGGCTTCTCTCCATCAACTGCAATACACTTGAGGCAGGATCAGGCTCAGTTCTTTTCCTTAAGTTGTGAATTGCCAGAGTAAGGAGTTGGCAGTGATGACAAATGATTCAATGTATTGTTATAAATTATGATCATTGTTTCCAATGCTCAAATCATCCTGACTTTGGCAGTTGGACATTCACTCTGCAGTCTTTGGGCACCTGATTGCCTTCTGACAGAAGATACCTCAGGTTCACCTTCCACTTTCAATGCCTCAGACGTGAGCCACTTCTCCAGGCATTCCTGGCTCTTTAACAGGCATCTGTTTAGAAACCAATATCTGGGCAGTAAGCATGCTCACTGGTGTGATTAGCAAGTAACCTTTGACACTTTCCAACCATTCAACTTAGTTTTCATAAAGACAGCCCTACTTGTCTAATACCTAATTATGTAATGAGATAATTACATAATGGGAGAAACTGTTTTAGGAGCCAACAACTAAGTCTTGTTAAATATTCAACTAAATAGGAGAGAATAGAAGTGTTAAGTGTACCAGAAAGCAGCAAACTTAACTACAAAAGGTCTGTGCTGAGACCATTACAAAATTTTACGGAGGAGGAAGATCAGCTGATCTGGTGAGCAGGTTAAGTGAAGAGCAGTACTAAACGTACGGCACCTGCTATGCTGTGCTTTAACTGTTACAAGTCTTGATAATTTACTGTTACAAGCTAATCATACTTCTTTCCCATCACACTCCTTAAAGGCAGGTTTCTGATCTAAATTTGAGAATCTGTTTTATGCAAATCGAAATACTGGGGAGGTTTTTTGCTAAACTTCTAGTTGGTCTTTAAAACCCAAAGGCCATTAGATTTCATTCTTTGACTATACCTTCTGGTACCAATTCACTTGCGTATGTGCCTGCAAATATAGTCTGCTTAGTCCTCTTATTTCTGTTATTTTCCACGTGGCTCTGTATTTCGCTATGTGTATTATCCCCTAGAACACAGGTGGCAAACACAAGGCCCGCGGACCGAATCTAGCCCCTCCACCTTGTTTTATCCGGCAGCAGGGCCGAGCTCCTTGCCCTTAGTTAAGGAGTAGTTACATTTATATAGCCCTAAATTACATTCGGCCCTTTGAAGGCAACGGCGAAGTTGCTGTGGTCCCCGGTGAAAATGAGTTTGACACCCCTGCCCTAGAACACAATAGCTATTAAAAGTGGCAAGACTGTGCCCTGTGGTGATATGTATAAATATGTGTGTGAACTTGTGAGCGACAGAGTCCTCTGGGCAGGGAAGGTGATGCCCATGATGCCAGTGTCTTGCCTAAGGTTGTACATGTATGGTGGCGGCATAAGGGTTGGAACCCATTGCTCCAGCACTTAGTTCAGTTCTTCCCGTAAATGTTAAATGAAAATTCAGAGCACAAAAAGCATGTACCTACAATTTGTAAAATTATGTGTTTTGATTAGAGCATTGAAAGTTTGTTTCTCCTGTAGTTTCTGAAATTCAAATCTTTAAATGAAAATAACTCAGCAAAGGACGTGCTAGTCCCTTCAGTGTTGATCTTCCACCCAGATCTTGCCCAAGTTTCAGAACATATAGTCAGCAATCACCTGGAATTATCTCACAAGTACTTTAAGTACTTTAATTTAAAACTGAATTGTTCTCACCCCTTGAACCTCTTTGTTAAGTCACCATAACTTTGGGAGGCAAGAAGCCACTCTTCTTGCGGTAGTTATTTTCGTCCTATTGATTTTACCTCCTGTGTGTTCCAGTTCACTCTTCTCTGTCCCCACTGCCACTGGCTTTTAATCAGCTCTTGTTTAGATTGTTTTGTAGCCAGGTAAGTGTTCAGCCTGCCCCTGATCTTACCTTTCAATGTATTTTGCACATCTTTGCCGAACTGATCTGAAAACTTCCAACTGGGACCACTACATGTAGCTGTACAAGTCAGTGCACTTAGAACCCGTCTTCCTATCTGGTCATTGTCAACAGCAGTGGGTTTCACTCTTAGATACACATCAGAATGAGCTGGGAAGCTTTTAAAAGTACCAATGCCAGGGCCCCGCCTCTAGGAATACTGAATTTCCATATTTTGTCATGTGTAATGTGCACTTTTTTGCCCAAATTTTTGATGGAAAAGGATGTGCATTATATATGAGTAGTGCTAGTTTCATATCTATATAAATGTTTTTAATTCTTTTACTTACACTTATGCATTAAAAGTGTAACTCTAGAAAGCAATAACAACATCTGTATGCAAAATAATGCCCTGGAATACGATAATCCGTTTTGTTTCTAAGTATAAATAAATAATTGAATTTACAAGTTGAAATAAAAGATTTTTTTTCCTGAAAGTTTGGGCCAAAAACGTGGGTGCATGTTATACACAACAAAATACGGTATTTCATTTGGGTTGGGGCCTGGATATCAGTATTTCTTCAACTCCCCAGTGAGTCTAGTGCTCAAAATGGTGCAAGGGCAGAAGCAGGGAAACCAGTTAGGAAGCGATTTCAGGGATTTACAGAAACAGCGGTGGTTAAGAAGTGACCCAACGCTGGATATATTATGAAGGTAGAGTCCATAGGACTTGCTAATGAGCTGAACTGGAATGTGAGAGAGGAATTAAGGCTGACTGCCTCTCCTACCGAAGCACGTACCCCCCTACAAGGGAGAGACTGTCATATTCACTTTTGTATCGCCTACACCAAGCACAGTGCCCTCAATATGTGTTACATTAATGCATGTCTTAAGGAACTTTTGCAAAGTAATCCAAATTGTACTCTCAGAAAAAAATATTTCACATATGTGTATCAAACTGTGAAGGGTTTTGGATTCTACCTGACAAAAGATAAACTGTCATGTTAGTATTTCATGGATGCTGACAGGAGACCTGAGACTCCTGGGTGTTAGCCAAAGATCTCTTATTTCTCATGGCAAAAGCAGTATCCAGGCTTCACATATAAGCCGATTACTCTTGCCCACCCCACCCCTCGACCAAGAGGGCGACAGGTGGGCCTAGATAGACTCCAGCACAGAGTGCTGCATTACAGGAAGCCAATCCTTAGCCTGAAGGAATCACTACTTTTGTACTGAACAGTAAACAAGCATATTCTACCTTCCGGGGAGACTGCCTTCCATGTTTCCTTGCTGTAAACACAAGCCTGAGAAATGGCCCAGGTAAGGAATGGTGAAGACCTTGCATTCTTGGCATACCCAGCACGAACATGCGGGATGCTCAGGGCCCATGATATACTGCCTCTCCACAAAGAGCCCTTTCTTGTCTAGTCCTTTCCCTCCGAGAATTCAGGGAACGTTCTGGCTTATAAATAGAGAAGATAGGAAGCAAAACGAAGTTGTTTCAAGCATACAGCATAGATGTTTTCCTTAAGAAAATCTCAGGTCATCCCAAATCAGAGGTACACCCAGAGATTATCTCCCTCCTACACAAAAGCTCCACCAGGAATACTGTATTCATTCTGAACATTATACTTGACACCGGACTATAATACATTAGGTTTAAATGATTAAACTAATTAAAAGACTCTTCTCTGGCACTTGAAATTCGAATTTCAGTGTCCAGGTTTAATTGGAACATAGCCACACTCATTCGTTTAAGTATTGTCTATGGCTGCTTTCCTGCTATAATGGCAAAGTTGTGGACCATAAAAAGATCGATAAGCCTAAAATGTTTAGTAGTAACCCTTTACAGAACAAGTTAGCCGGCTCTGCATTACACACGGGGTGGGGGTTTAGAGTCAGTCAGTTAGGGGCTTTGATGCAGGAAAAGAAAGGGCACATCACCAGAAATCTGGCTTCGGAAGGGAAGGACGGTAAAGTTTGTTCAGGAAGCAGGCGGTCAAGGGTGCGGAAAGAAGTCTGGAGGAGCAGTGAGGCCCTCTGTCGCCCACCCCACGCTGGGTGCCTACCACGCTCGCCTCCCGTTACAGTGGAAGCGGGCGGTAGGCGGAGAATGGGCTTACTTTTGAGAGCGCTCGGAGAGCGGATTCAGAGGAGGTGGTTTCCCTTTCTGGAGTCGCCGGTGTTCACGTACTCGTTTTCCAGTCTTGCCCAAGGCAACGTGGATTCAAGTTAGCACTGTGTTCCTAACAAGCCCTGTAACACGGTCAAGTTAGTGCCGTTTTCCTAACTCGTGTGTCACACCGACATCCCTCTCCACTCCTAACTTTAGTCGCTCGCTCCAACAAGATCGCAGGAAAGGTAGCTGCTCGGAAGTGAGTCCTCTTTTCACTCTTCACTGTGAAACTCTTTGTAGCCTCCACTGCTCATCGATGCTCAACTTCCTCTGCCTCCGAGGGGCTGCCAGTCCCCCCACGAGGCCGAGTGATGCCCCACCCGCTCGCCCTGAGGCAGCGCGCAGTCTGGCTGGGTGGGAACCACCGAGGGATCCAGCTCACATCCCTCAGGAGGGGTTCGAACCTAAAGGTCGTACAAAAAGGCCTGCAGTGCAAGAGCTACCCCTCCCGCAACCGACTCTGGCGTCTTCAGAACCGACAGCTCTGCTGCCCTAGACACGGGCCAGAAGCCCAGCCAGACAAGACCCTGCTCTCAGGAACTGTGAGCTGCGGCCTCGGCGCGCGGCTCCTAGCCCCTGCAGGCGCCCTCGCGTGGCCCGGAGGAGAGGCGCGGCCGCGAGCTGAGCAGAAGGCGGTGCACTAGGGAACAGCAACTGAGCTACTTTAGGGAGGTTGGCTTTCAGGGATGAAGAGAATTGTTGACGGGGTTTCTTCAGGTAACCGCGTTGGCCCCATTATTGGAGTTACCATCATCTCCTTCCAAAAAGGAGTGTTTGCAGCAGCGTTCTCATTGGTCTGCACATAAATCAAATACCTGACGACCTGCTTCAACAGTCATCCCATCTCGTTTCCAATGTACTGCCCAGCACACTTCCACCACCCACACATGCCCGTTATTGTGAAGCAAACCTCAGCGTAATGTTACTCTACCCGTAAACATTTCAGTATACATGTCTAAAGATAGAGACGCTTTTTAAACATAGTGACATCTTTCTTGCATTTTTAAAACTAGTTCTTTAATAGCAAAAATTGAATGTTTAAATTTTCCTGCTTGGTGTAAATTCTTGCATTTCTTACAGTCTGTTTCTTTGAGTTAGGATCCAGGAAGGTTGAACACTTTGGAGTTAATTGCCATGTCACTTATCTCTTTTGCATTCTATAAGCTCCTTTCACATTTCTCTTATTTCTTTCAATGTGCTTCTTGGAGAAACTACTTCTTTTGTCCTATAGCATTTCTCACAGTCCAGACTTTGCTGGGTAACCAGGGTGATGTTTTACATGCTCTTCCACCCCATGTGTTCCCTATACACTGATAGCACAAGAAACTGTGTCCCACTGAAGTTCAATTTTTTGGCAAAAATAATTCATAGGAGACTTCTGTTCTATTAGGAGGCACATGATATTTGGATTTCTTTTTGTGATGTAAGCAATTATTGATGATCATTACCTAAATCTATTCATTCTGAAGGGTTGCAAAATAGTAATATTCTAAATCTGTAATTCTTTCTTCTTTATAAATAGAATTATTGCCTGGCTGGTGTGGCTCAGTGGATTGAGTGCCAGCCTGTGAACCAAAGAGTCACCAGTTCAATTCCCGGTCAGGGCACATGCCTGGGTTGCGGGCCAGGTCCCCCGTTGGGGATGTGCAAGAGGCAGTGGTTGATGAGTCTCTCCCTCTCTTTCTCCCTCCCTTCCCCTCTCTCTAAAAATAAATGAGTAAAATGTTTTGAAACAAAAAAAAATTTTTATAAACTCCATCATCAACTATTGGGCTACCCTGGGGTACAGTATATATAGGAAAGTGATAAATGGGTGATTTATTCTTTTACTTAATGACTTTCAAAATAAGTTTGTTCCCTAGGGACACTCCAAAAGTGACCAATGAGGTTTTTGCATATTTAGCTCACTTGCTTTTTTCCCTAACAAAATGACCTTTTTATTGCTATAATCCACAACAGACAAAAGGTTACCTTTAGCAGGTATATAAATCCGCAGTTATTATGGCATAAACTACGAGTTTAACAGGTTTTTGCAAAAAGAAGCTATTTTGTAAATAACTTAAAACCAAAAATAAGATTATTTGGCTGTGACCTAATGCTTAATAATTTACAAAGTTAGGAAATCAGCTTTAAGTCAGGTTAAGAGACTTTGCACAGATATCATTCACATTTACAACCTTGGCTCCAACCCTGGCCTCTGGCCAATGATCTATTTACAACTAAACGTTCTAAGAATTAGCCCCTTTCGTGCCTGACATCCCTCTTTAATGACAGATTTCAAAGAGCGGGCAGTGGCAGAGCAGCAGCTGCTCTTAGCAGTGCAGTGCAAGGTCAAACACCTGCGCATTTGTTCCGCCAGACTCAGGTAACGCAGGTTCGCTCATCTCAACACCAACCAGCATCTGCGAAGGACTCGAGAAGGAATGACAGCAATGAGTGGATCAGATGCTTCAAGCTTGTTTGCTTTTTAAGTGTCATGTGGGTTCATGTATTTAAACTATTTAATGTGTTTCCAATTCATTGCAGTTATTCTTACTAATGCTCAAATTGTCCCATCTTTGACCTATGGAAGTCTTTTTAAGTTGGTTCCTGAGCCCATTACATAACTGGTTATCTTTAATAGTTCTTTATTTCTGAAATAAGGTGTACCAGGCTCATTTGCACAGTTTCTTCTCCAGGCCTGGATTTAACCATTTCTTCAAGGAGCCCTTGGTCCTTTCTAACGGAAATTGGTATTTAGAGACCACACTCTAGATGCTACAGGCGTTCATCACTCATGAATAGTGATATTTATAGGCCTTTTCCAAACAGAGCTAGAGTTCAAACTGATACTTCCAATTGAAATTCAGGACAACAAGATTTTTACTTAATGCATCCATCTTAGATATGTATTTCTATTGACCCATGTTGAAAACCCAAATTCTCAATGATACGAATATAAGTACTAATTTTCTTTACCAAACAATACTTAAACAAGTCCCAGAACAACCCTAACTCTACCACAAACAACACATATTATTGAAAAGTTTAAGATTTGTTAAAAAATTTTTTCTGTCCATAGGGTATACCCTACAGTCATTTTGATATGTTTTACAGTAACTTGGAAAAATTCCTATGTGGATGTTTTAAAACCAACTCAATACACAGTGTGGTAGACTAAATATGACCCCAGAAATATCCTAATCTCTGGGACCTGTGAATGTTACTTTAGATGGCAGAAATGGACTTTTCAAATGTGAATAATAAGGATTGTGAAATGGGGAGATTATCCTGGATTATTTGGGTGGCCTTAAATGCAATCACAAAGGCCTTCTAAGAGGAAGCAGAAAAGAAGAGAAGGTAACATGATTGTGGAGGCACAGAGAGGAGAGATGCAGTCACAAGCCAAGCAATGACAACAGCCACCAGGAGCTCGAAGAGACAAAGAATGGACTTTCCCCGGGGCCGCTGGAGGGAGCACAGCCCTGCCTTGATCTGGTCCCACTGAACTAAGTTTGTGCTTCTGGTCTCCAACACTGTGGGAGAATAAATTTCTGTTGTTTCAAGCCACCAAGTTTGTGGTGAGTCGTTACAGTGGTCTTAAGAAACTAATATACACAAGGTCATTTGTTTCATTTTACTTTCAAAATTCAGGGATTGCTTTTCTTTACTGTAGATATTGACTTTACTGGGCATGAAGCTAAGACTTGGGGTCAAGAGTTTGTGAGCAAGTCTTCAGTAGATGGGGGGTGGCCGGGTGACCAGCAGGCTTGCTGATAAATGACAACACAGTGAGCATGATGCTGGATCCTAGGTGCGATGAGCTTTAAAGGAAAATAAAGCAAAATATTTTCACATTGAACTTTGGTTAAGCTTTCTTATCATGCTGTCCTCTCCTCAATGTACTTTTCTTATGAGGATCAGAGAAATAGAGAGTCTAAGAAGTAACAACATATTTATAGTGTACAATGAATGTAGATATTTGTATTTTTTCATATATCAGATATCTAAACTTGTAAGAAAATAAAGAGAATGTTTAAAATGCAATTTTGTATTTTTAAAATGTCTGTATCCTAGAGAACTAAAGTAGGGTGGAATCATTGTTTAAGCAACCACTCATCTAAGAGAAAAGCAAATTTTTAAGTCTGTAAAAATCTTTTTCCAAGTCAAGCATAGGACATTCCGGGAAAATGTCTCTCATAACTTTAAAAAGTAAAATCAAATAAAAATCAGCAGTGTTCAAAGGAGCAGCTTTGTTCAAACCTTTTACATTCACTAAATAAAGATTTGCTCTCATCCTTGCTGCTGCCAACCAGTAAAAGAATAGGGAATACAAATAATGCGGTTATTGATTTAATTCAGCCTCATTTCCAGGGTTTGTGACTACAACCTCCAGTAGGAAAATTCAGCCCAGAAACAGAGCACCTTTCCGCTCATCCCGCAGCCAGGCCACTCCCTTCCTGCCCTCAGAGCTGCCCTTGTCCCTGGGGATGCTGCTGCTTTGCCTGAGCTGATAGACAGAGGCCACAACACAGACTTAAATGTAACAATGTCTGTGGTATTGAGGTATAATAAGAAATACATATATTGGGCCTCATCCCCATCTCCTGGCCAGAGCCCCTGAAACCTTTGTAATTGCCTAAGTAATAAGAGGCTGTTGTAATACCGTTTGTTGTAATATTTGGGTAGTATGAGTGATAACAGTGAAAAGGGCACTGTTTGTTATAACACCTGAGTTTACATCAATGGGGTGACTTTTGGAAAACCCCTACAAATGGGGGGCTAGTTTCAGGGGAATCAACCATGTGATTAGAAGTTTGGAATTTTCAGCGCCTCTGGAGAGTTTAGAGGGACTGGAGATGGACTTCACCCGTCATCAAAGGTTTAGGCAATTGTGCCTATGTAATTGTAAAGGAAAAACTCAAGAGTTCTACCTTCTATGTAGGGAAAATCCCAGTTCTTCCCTGCTATGACTTTCTGTCCTGTGCAACACCTTCACTACTCACGAAAAACATTTCACTTTGATCACCAAATGTGTGGGGGTTTCTCTCCACACCGAGAAGTTCTCTGCAGCTCTAGCTGGGTGTCCTGCACTTTAACTCAATTCTGACACTAGCTTCCTAGAGACTGTCAGATCCCAAAGGGTAAGGGCTCAGTCCCAGGAGACTGTTCCCCACAAACGCACACACTCAGTGCTTCAAACGCCAACCGAAAGCCAGGCTATCACCTGCACTTCTGACCAACCAGCTGTGGATCAGAGGTTCCAAAGACCCCTCCCCAGGTGAGATTAACTTGCTAGAGCAGCTCACAGAACTCAGGGAAACAATCACTTACATTTACTAATTTGTTAAAGGCTAGGATAAAGGACACAGATGAGCAGATAGGTGAGGAGATACACAGGGCAAGGGCTGGGAGGGTCCCGAGCACAGGAGCTTCTGTCACCACGAAGTTGGGGTGAGTCACCCTCCTAGTTTGTGGTTGTGTTTACGGACCTGGAAGCTCTCTGAACCCGCTAGTATTAGGATTTCATGGAGCTTCCTCCTGTCGGTATGACTGATCATTTCCAGCCCCTATTCCCCCTGGGGAGAAGTGGAAGGCGGGGCTGAAAATCCCAAGCTTCTGATCATGGATTGTTCTTTCTAGTGACCAGCCCATCCAGGAGCCCACCCAGAGTCTCTGCATGAGAACAAAAGATGCTCCTGGCACTCTTATCACTTAGGAATTTACAAGGGTTTAGGAGCCCTGTGTCAAGCAGAGACCACATATATATTTTTTCTATTATCTCACAGTAACGAAGCCTCCAGAAAAACCTCAAACAACAGAGATTCAGAGATCATTTAGATCAGTGAGATACTGAAGTGCTGGGAAGATGATGTGCCCAGAGTGAACCTAGAAGCTCTGTACCCCTCCCCCCAACACCTCGCCCACCCTATGCATCGCCCATTTGGCTGTTCCTGAGTTGTGCTCTTTACCATAAACTGGGAAACATAAGTAAACGTTTTCCTGAGTTCTCTGAGCCATTCTAGCAAATTGTCAAATCCTATGATAGTAATAAATGTGGAAACTATTTGTATTTATATTTTACTCAATGTCAGGAAATTTACTCTGCAAAGAATCTTTTCAATGCAAAATAAGCAGAATACAGACCTTTATACTATATCACAGAATTCAAACCATCAAGGGACCCTTTGAATGTCAGCAATGAAGAAATGCTTTCAGCCAAAGCTTATCTCTCACGCGTAGTCAGAGAATTCACCCTGTAATAGATGATTTCAGAATGAGTGTAGGGATTGCGGGAAGGCCTCAGTCCCAGGCCTCAGTCCCAGGTCATCCCTCGCAGACTCAGAGGATTCGTACAGACAGAGGCTGTCTGTGTACCAGATGCAGGTATGTCTAGCAGAAGATCATCTCATACTGAAGCAGGGTGCAGCCAAGAGGAGGGCCCCAAGAAGGGACTTGTAATGGGGTCCAGAACTCAAGGTGTCCAGAAAATATTAGAAAAATATATATAGGATGTCCTGATGTCACAAGCCTGAGCTAGGGGAAGGGATACATGGAACAGGGCCATTCAGAGCTGTTTTGGGTAGCAACAGCTTTGCAGCTAACCCCTGGCATGGTCATTTAACATATCTATAACCTTCAACTGGTTTCATGGATGTGTTAGATAGCTGTGGCCATGCTTTGAGCCAGGGAGATGGGAGCGAATTCCACCCAAGATGGGACTGGGAAGCAACTCCCCCTGGTTACAGGGCCTGCGTGAGAGCGTGGAGATGATTGGCTCCATGCCATGGGGCCACACCTGCCCAGACTTACTATGGCAGCCCAGTAAAGCTAGAAGAATATGGGGATGCTGGCAGGTGTAACTGATTGTAGGAGGAGTCGGAAACGGTGCTGCAAAGGAAGATGGGCGCTGGGATTTAAACCTAGTTGCGGCAGCCATAGAGGGAGAGGACCACAGGGTTCTGAAGGAGAAGAGGGAGGACCACGAGGTTTTGGGGAAGAAGGAAGAGGATCGTGCAGCTTTGGCAGAGTGAATAGGAGAGGACCATGTGGTTTTTGGAGTGCTTCTTTTTGCCACATGGCTTAGGCAGCAGGAGAGACTTTGCTGGGAAGAAAGGGGAGAAAGGACTCTTGCTGGTGGGCTGTGAGAAGGTGCCACATGGCTTTGGATTAACTGGAGATTGCAGCAGCCACACAGCTGATGGTGCCGGGAGCCTGAATCACAGACTTCTTTTCCTGAGATACGATACCCCGGACTGGGCAGAGGGAGAGGGAGGGACTGTGCATCTGTGGGTATTCTAGAGGACTTTAGTATCTTAATGAAGACATTAAGTCATTACTCTAAGTCTGTGTAACTTTTAAATAAATAATGTCTTTCCTTTTCACCAGTCTCTGGCATTGAGAGACATCTTTCCTCTGGCGGTGGGCATTTCGAACCTAGCAGGTGTGGGGGAGTGGGGAGGAACCTCCAGAGACAGAAAGGGGAATCCTTCCTGTAATAATTTATCGTGAACCACCCCCCACCTGCTCTGTAACAATACTTCCCATCAGAGTGTCCGAACTAGGGGAAAACTCTGAATATCATGAATTTTGGATGTGTTTCCATAATTACAAAATCTTTTTTAAACATTAGAAGATTTATACTAAAGAAAACCTTATGAATGTGTTATACATGAGAAAATCTTTACTTAGAGCATTAAATGTGTTCTACGCTGAGTGCTTACACCGGAGAGAAACCCTATAAACGTAGTAACTGGGAAAAGTGTGAAATCACAGCTCGTTCTTTATTGCCACCAGAGCGGGCCTAATACGGGAGGAAGCCCTAGTGTACTGGATGCACACCGTTGTCAAACAAACTAGATACTTTATTGCAGTGGCCCCTCCTTATCCAGGGTTTCGCTTTCTGTGGTTTCAGTTACCCACAGGCAACCACAGCCTGAAAATATTAAATGGAAAATTCCAGAAATAAATAACTTACAAGGTTTAAATGCCATGCTGTTCTGAGTGAATCTTGGTATGTCCATCTGCACCCCACCCAGGCAGTGAATCATCCCTTGGCCCAGTGTCTCCACGCCACGTCCACGTCTGTTCCCTGACCACTGGTCACTCCGGAACCATCTCAGTGACCAGATGACTGTCACGGTGTCACAGTGTTTGTGTTCAGGTCGCCCTTATTTTACTTAACAATGGATCCAAAGCACAAAGTAGTGATGGTGGCAATTGGAATATGCCAAAGAGAAGTTATAAAGCGCTTCCTTCAAGTGAAAAGGTGGAAGTTCTCAACTTAATAAGAGAAGATTTTTAAAAATCTGTTGCGAGGTTGCTAAGATCTACAGTAAAAATGAATCTTTAAACTGTGAAACTGTCCATTGTATAAATTAAACTTTATCACATGCGTGTATGTAGAGGAGAACACGGACATATAGGGCTTGGTACTATCCGCGGTGTCGGGCTTCCACTGGGGGACTGTAGTCCCCACAGATAAGGGAGGACAACTGTAAAGATCAGATCAGGGAATTGCCGTAGAAAAATATTTTATCAGTGTAAAAACTGTGAAGAAATCTCTTTGCCAAAGTACACACCTTCCTAACTAATAGGAAATTGACAGTAAAGAAAAATCTTACAATTATCAATTAATGTACAAACACTGATGTGATTATTCAGGTCTACTTTGACCTCTGAAGATTTTTACCAGAGAGAAATCTCATGAACTCTGTGCAACAACTCTCAGCGAAGACTTGCATCTCAATGCATCTCTGAAGATGAACTCGTGCATGTGCTCATCGCTTAGCTATCACCACATAGTACACAGCAGAGAAAATATCTAAAACGGTGTTGGCATGAGAAACCCTCCCCTGGGGTGTGTTGCCAGATGTTTGTACAGTTGAATAAGTCAAAGGAAAAGGGGGCTACTTTTTAATGTATAGTCATGAAAAGTCAAGCTTTCTGTAAAATCAGAAATGTATTTACCAAAACTAAAACAATAATAGTTTAATAAACGTAAAAATCTCTTAGTGAAAAAAGTATATACACACACATTAACCTATTACTATGTTTCTAACATTAAATTATGTTCCCAATCTAATTACTAAACCAATGTATTCTGATGAACACATAGGCTTAGTAATTAGATTGAGAACACTTTAATCTCACAGTAAGCTTTGAAGTTTTGTTTGGTCCTAAAATATAGTAGTTTAAATTTTTACCTATTTCTCCTTTGTTCTCCAACATCAAGGTAATCATGATTTCTTTTTAATGTGGGCACAAAATCTGGGAAATTTATGAGGAATTCCTGAATCATCATTCAGTGTGTGTAACCACTTAAGTTCTATAATCACATTTTTATTTCAGTGTCTTTTTAAAAATATATATATTTATTGATTATGCTATTACAGTTGTCCCGTTTCCCCCCTTCACTCCACTCCATCCTGCACACCCCCTCCCTCCCACATTCCCCCACTATAGTTCATGTCCATGGGTCATACATATAAGTTCTTTGGCTTCTACATTTCCTATACTATTCTTACCCTCCCCCTGTCTATTTTCTACCTACCATTTATGCTACTTATTCTCTGTACCATTCCCCCCTCTCTCCCCCTCCCACTCCCCTATTGATAACCCTCCATGTGATCTCCATTTATGTGGTTCTGTTCCTGTTCTAGTTGTTGGCTTAGTTTGCTTTTGTTTTTGTTTTAGGTGTGGTTGTTAATAACTGTCAGTTTGCTGTTATTTTTGCTGTTCATATTTTTTATCTTCTTTTTCTTAGATAAATCCCTTTAACATTTCATATAATAAGGGCTTGGTGATGATGAACTCCTTTAACTTGACCTTATCTGAGAAGCACTTTATCTTCGCTTCCATTCTAAATAATAGCTTTGCTGGATACAGTAATCTTGGATGTAGGTCCTTGCCTTTCATGACTTAGAATACTTCTTTCCAGCCCCTTCTTGCCTGTAAGGTCTCTTTTGAGAAATCAGCTGACAGTCTTATGGGAACTCCTTTGTAGGTAACTGTGTCCTTTTCTCTTGCTGCTTCTAAGATTCTCTCCTTCTCTTTAATCTTGGATAATGTAATGATGATGTGCCTTGGTGTGTTCCTCCTTGGGTCCAGCTTCTTTGGGACCCTCTGAGCTTCCTGGACTTCCTGGAGGTCTATTTCCTTTGCCAGGTTAGGGAAGTTCTCCTTCATTATTTGTTCAAATAAGTTTTCAAATTTTTGTTCTTCCTCTTCTCCTTCTGGCACCCCTATAATTCGGATGTTGGAACATTTAAAGATGTCCTGGAGGTTCCTAAGCCTCTCCTCATTTTTTTTGAATTCTTGTTTCTTCATTCTTTTCTGATTGGATGTTTCTTTCTTCCTTCTGGTCCACACCATTGATTTGAGTTCCAGTTTCCTTCCTATCACTATTGGTTCCCTGTACATTTTCCTTTGTTTCTCTTAGCATAGCCTTCATTTGTTCATCTAATTTGCGACCCAATTCAACCAATTCTGTGAGCATCCTAATCACCAGTGTTTTGAACTGTGCATCTGATAGGTTGGCTATCTCTTCGTTGCTTAGTTGTACTTTTTCTGGAGCTTTGAACTGTTCTTTCATTTGGGTCATTTTTTTTTGTCTTGGCGTGCCTGTTCTGTAAAGGGGCGGAGCCTTAGGTGTTCACCAGGGTGGGGTAATCCTGGGAGCTGCACTGTGACACTTTATGTGGGGGAGGGGCCAAGAGGGAGCAATGGCGCTTGCTCCACTCTCTGCCAGATTTCAGTCACTCCCTTCGATACCCACAATCAAACTGGGCCCCTCTAGTGCTGATTCCCGAGTGGGTGGGCTTGTGCACACTCTAGGCCCCTATGGGTCTCTCCAACGAACTCTCCTGTGAGGCTGGGAGTTTCTCCTGCTGCTTCCTCAACCCCCATGGGTGTTTTCACTCAGAGGTTTGAGGCTTTATTTCCCTGAGCTGGAGCCCTGGGTTGCGCGGTCTGCTTCGCTCCCCGCCGTTCCTCCCGGTTTATCTATGCGCAAATGTGGGGCCACAGGGTCTGCTAGCAGTCGCACTGCCTGCCCTGTTTATTCCACAATCCGCCACATCTCTGGGTCTGGCCATGTTGCCGAGAGTCCTCTCTGTCCCAGCTGCCCATCTCCGCCCCTCCTACTGGTGGGGAGGAATGTTTCTTCTTTATCTCCTTGGTTGTCGGACTTCCATACAGTTCGATTTTCTGTCAGTTCTGGTTATTTTTGTTTTTAAATTGTTGTTGTCCTTCTTTTGGTTGTATGAGGAGGCGCAGTGTGTCTACCTATGCCTCCATCTTGGCTGGAAGCTTTATTTCAGTGTCTTAAACTCCTAAATAATATCACATGGTTTGTTCATGAAATTATCTTTTTGGGTGAATTGAATCAAAATGTTAAATAAGATATAAATGAAAATTCTAGAATTGATTAACATTTCGAAATTTAAAATACAGCCCATTCTTCTACAATGCTTGTTTTAAAAGCACAGATTTGTGCCACCAAAATTGCTGAGAAAACAGTTTGACCATAATGCACCTTTTAGGTTTAATTCTGTGTTACTTCATCCATGAAAAGCATGAGATGAATGAGAGAAGCTGCGCCCAGCACCACCACCCACACTTAGGAATACGCAAGATACACATGTACACGTCCATCCATACTTGATGTTACAACTTTCTACCCAATTTCAGATAACCTCGCCCCTCCACTTTATGAAAAATCAAAACCTGCAACACTATGGTGCCCACTCCCACAAGCAAGCTTTTTCAAGGTAAAATACCATTTATGGCAGTATTTATGGATTTCCTAAACATTTAACACATGTAAAACTGTGCTGCCATTTTTCTTCAGTTCCTGTCTCTATTCTTATATGTCACTGACAAAAGTTTTGAGTGCTGTTACCCAATCCCAGTTTTCCCATAAGCTCTGTGGTTCTTAGGGCACGATGTTGCATAGTGGGTTTTTAGGAACACAATGTTGGCATTACAGAAAAACTAACTGTACTGTTAAAGATGGAGCTAAAGCCCATAGACTTTTAAGTAGTCATCATAGTAGCTAAGCCTTGCCGGGTTGAAAAGCAGGCAAAAATGTGAACAGAATTAGACTTCTATAATATAATAAAGCTAAGGGTGTTATTCTATCTTATAGATTTTATTATCTTATTGCTTAAGGAAGCACTCATTTTCAGAATAGGAGCAAAAACAAAGAAAAGTAAATTAAAGTTACTGGATACAATTTGATGAAAGTAGAAAATATAAAATTCCCAGTTACCAAACACAACCCTCCAGTCCTTAGTACACGCATGTGACAGAAGAAACGACCTAAAGACGCAGCTAACATCTGTCCCACAGCTCCACACCACCCTCGTTGTTTTCGGGAGTAGATTTCATCGCGCGCGATCACGCACAGCCTATCGGGCTAGAGGAAGAGAAATATGAAAGACAACAGTACTGAACACGATGACTTATGCACAACCACTAGTTAGTGGAATGTTTAGAGAAATGGTCTCAAGATCTTTTTAAGCATATGTTTCTATTAGTAAAAATATCTTCGGAGCACCCACCTTCTATTACATTATATATTGCTTATCTTACACGGTTCATCTGTGCACTCAAGCCTGCTTGCACACTTCCTCTCCCAACAGAAATCTAGAATATGCTAAATGCTCCTCCTCCATGCTTCTTGGAATGAGGCAGAACCCATCAGCAGGAAAGAACTAGAAGTTACCTTATTTTTGCACATAGAGGTTTTTCTAAATAGAGGTTTTTCTCTCATGGAGATGAATTTTGAAGATTCATGCGCTACTCTAGATACACTGCTAAAGCAACAAGACTTAGGAAAAGATTAAAAAGGCACCACAAATGTGTTGATTTAAAAAAAAAATCAGAAGTGGGGTAAGCAGTCTCCTCAGACTCACCTGATGGGAAGGTGCACCTGATCCAAGATGGCACAGATCTCTCGGTGGACTCACTGTTGCACGCCTGCCTTCCTGAGGCCTTCAGGCCCCAGTTTACCCAAGAAACTGTGGCATGAATCCAAGGGAGATGGTTCTGTGGAAAGGGAAGCAGTCCTAAGCCCTGAGAAGCTTCCACTAGGAAGTAAGCAGAAATGCTGACCCAGAGCATCCTTGGGCCCCTCCAGAGAACGAACAGTGGTCTGAGGAGGGAGTCATCCACAAGGATCGTGACCATGTGGCTCAGGACAGCAAGCTAATTTTTTCCAAAAGGTAGATGCAATTAATCTCCTTATTCATTTTCCCCACTGTCTCTCTTTCAATTCACTGATTTTCTCTCTGAGCTGCTCCAATGTCAAGTTTATCCTATATGTAATTTTTAAAATTTCAATGACTATTTTTTTATTTTCAAATTTGAAGAGTTTTAAATTGTTTCTTTAAGCATCACCTGTTCCTGTTTCCTGTTCCTGTTTTGTTTCTGACTGCTTTTTCAATAATTTTTTGCTCTTTTTAAAAATTAAGTTAGTACTATTTGAGTCTCTCTGTGCATGGCACACATACTTATTTTGATGTCTTCATCAGTCTGTTTTGAAGTGTGAATTTGGAGTGGATTCACATACCAATTTTTATTTTCTTGGAAAGTTTTTTAAAGATTTCATTTATTTGTTTTTAGAGAGAGGAGGGGAGGGAGAAAGAGGGAAACATCAATGTGTGGTTGCCTTTTGAGCGCCCCCTACTGGGGACCTAGCCCCCAACCCAAGGCATGTGCTCTAACCAGGAATCCAACTGGCAACCCTTTGGGTTCATAGGCCAGCACTCAATCCACTGAGCCACACCAGCCAGGGTCAGGGTGGAAAGTTTTTATTTTTAATTTATTTTCTTTCTTACACTGCTCTCACCCCTTTCTATGTAGTGGTTTTGCCACTGCTTCGTCTGACCCCTGGCTCAGCCATAATCTTGCAATGCCATTTTGGAACTCTCCTGCCCCTTGGTGGTTTCAGAGTTTCAGATTCAAGTACTATGCCAACTGGTGACTTGGCTGTGATGCTCGTCTGTCTTTCTGCCTCCCTAGTCTTGCAGCTTATGAAATGTCATCTCCCCAGGTGATGATTAGCAATAATTGTTTATTTTTTCCCAACTTCCTTTCATGACCTATTCTTCCCCTCACTTCCAGCAGGGAGTCTTGCGTGGAACATTTTTAGTCCTTTATCTCATAGGATTCAAACTTCCAGCCAGTTCTGCCCACTTCCAGACAAGTGCACAGGAAACCCAAGGCTGCAGTCCCCAGCTTTACAGATCTGCTTCATCTTTTCTGCTTTCAAGTATTCATCTTACCTTTGAGTCTATCTAAATATTTTGGATTTTTTATTTCAATACTTTTTCTGTCACTGTTACAGAACAGACCCATAGGGGGGTAAACGATATACTATTACCAAAAGGACCCCCCTTTTTCTCCAAGGGTTCCCCCTCACCTACTAGGTTCACTTTGCCCACCGCCAGAGGAAAGACATCCCTCAATGCCAGATTAGTGAAAAGGAAAGGAATTATTTATTTAAAAGGTATACAGACTTAGAGTAATGACTTAATGTCTTCATTAAAATACTAAAGTTCTTTAGAATACCCACAAACGCACACAGTCCTTCCTTCTCCCCTTTGCCCAGTCCGGGGTACCATATCTCAGGAAAAGAAGTAGAAGTCCGTGGTTCAGGCAGCCCCTTGCTTCCGGCACCATCCGCCGTGTTGCCGCCATGATCTCCAGTTAATCCAGAGCCGTGTGTCATCTTCTCATGGCCCACCTGCAAGAGTCCTTTCTCCCCTTTTCTTCCAGGCAAAGTCTCTCCTGCTGCCTAAGCCACGTGGCAAAAGGGAGCACCCCAAAGCTGAGTGGTCCAAACCTACTCTGCCAAAGCCGCGTGGTCCTCCCTGGTATGGCTGCACACCTGGGTATAAATCCCGGAACCAATCTTTCTCTGCAGCCCCATTTCCAACTCTTCCCACCATCAGTTACACCTGCAGGATTCCCGTATTCTTCCAGTTTTACTGGGCTGCCATAGTAAGTCTGAGCAGGTGTGGCCCCATGGTGTGGAGCCAATCATCTCCAACCTCTCACACAGGCGCTGCAACTAGGAGGAGTTGCTTCCCAGTTACATCCTGGGTTGAAGTCACTCCCATCTCCCTGGCTCAAAGCATGGCCACAGCTGTTTAACATATCCCTGAAACCAGTTGAAGGTTATAGATGTGTTAAATGACTATGCCAGAAGTTAGCTGCAAAGCTGTTGCTGTACAAAACAGCTCTCAATGGCCCTGCTCCATGCATCCCATCCCTCAGCTCAGACTGGTGGGGGAGAGGACATCCTATATATATTTTTCTCTAATATTTCCTGGACACCCTGAGTTCTGGACCCCATTACAAATCCCTATTTGGGGCCCCCCTTTGGCTGCACCTGTTACAGCGCTGCTGTATGTTTAGAGCAGAGAGGGCACATCAAAGCACAAACTCTCCGTCTGACCGCTCACCTTCTTCGTCTGCCCCGGGTGTTTACATCCGGTGGCTTCCAGTATGCAAGGAGGGGGGGCTTCAGCCTGCAGAGCCCCCCCATCCACCACAGATGAGAATAACTCTACCAAGACATGATCTGCCTGGGGAGGAAAGGTGGCCGATCTCTCAAAGGAGAAGGGCCAAGAGCCTGTTCCTCAATGGGTTCAATTTGCACAGGAATACAGGTAAAGCTTGTCCATCATTGTCAGGCAGTAAGGATCAGACAATAGATAACATTCAAAGAACTTTGAGGGTTTATTCTGAGTCAGGGTCAGTTAGCTAAAAGGCCATAAAACTTTAGGGAACAAACCCATTTTATGCTTGGACCTGTATCAGAAAACTGAGGACATTCTTAACAAAGCAGGTTTCACAGGATTTTATGCATTCTTTCTTAGACCTGATAGCCCTGGGGAACCGACACTTTCCAGCACAGGGCTGCACCCCCTCCCCACCTCCAGCATTGTTTCAGGCTTAAGTCAGGCTGGGGAAGTAAGGCAGCCAAGAGATTAGGAGACATCTTGCAGACAGAATGAGGACTCAGGCTATGTCAAAGCCCAGGGGCAAGGGTCCATCACCCTCTTTTTCTATAGCCCCTCCAAGTCCTTCCCTGTGGGCCTCTTTGTGACCATGCCTGTGTTAGGTCGTCTCTCCCTTGAGGAATCTTATCCGTCATTGGCTAACTGGTCAAGCTCAGGGCCAAGCAGGGTGAAGTAAGGTGGGCAGAGGCGGAGTCCCTGCCAGGGAGATAAGCTTTGCCTCCTTAGTGGCTTAAGGTCCCAAGGTCTCTTACTCAGCCTTAGCCATGGGAGGTTAAAGCTTCTTAAACCAGGCAGGCGGTTCCCAACATAAGGGAAGTTTTGTGTCTACTGATGCACTGGTGTGTCTAGTTCTGTGTTTTCAAGCCATTTACCAGAGAGTTTCAGCAGCGGCCCGATCTTTAACGTGATAGACAGTGACGGCTCTGTTTCTGAATGGCCGAACAGATTATGAGCCAACTCCCTCCTTCGTGCCTGGAAGCACTAAAAGAGGTGTTGAATTTCAAAAATCAGAGGTCTTCTCCAGATCGAAAGGACCTCCCCTTAAGATATTACTTAAGAGGAATGCACAGCAACCACGTTATTTTTGAGAGTTTGAAACAGTGAATTTGTAACCAAACTTACTATGAGCTCATGGGCCCATCGCGTCCTGGGGTACGTATCACTGGGAAGCATGTTACAGCCTCACTACAGAGCACCCCTGCCAGTGATGGGCTGGGGTGCAGCTGGACACAGCTAACCCTGCTGATCACTCACAAGTAGTATTCCTCCTATTCAGAAAGTTCCTTTCCCCCAGTCCGGGGTGGGCCTTCACCCATCAGAGCAAGGGAGTCCACCTCCCTTCTGGAGGAGAACAAATATGGCACAGGGCTCCAAAGCGTGCATTTGGGAAGCTGACTGTGATTTTACTCCCAGCTCTGCCACTGGCCGGCTCTGTGAAACTGGGCAAGTTGACGCTTGCCGCCTTCATTTCATCATCTGTGGAGAAAGGAGTAACATTGTCCTCCCTCCTAGAACCACCATGAACATTAAATGAAATAGTGTGTGTAAAATGCAGGCCTGCACTACTCCATCTGTTCCTCAAAAAATTAATAAACACAGAGTTACCATATGGCCCAGCAATTTCACTTCTGGGCACATACCCCAAAAATTGACAGTGGGGACTCTAGCAGGTATTTTATACCCATGTTTACAGCAGCATTATTCATATAACCACAAGGTGGGAGCAATCCAGGTGCCCATCAACAGATGAGGAGATAAACAAAATGTGATAAATACATACCGTGAAACATCATGCAGCCTCAAAGAGAAAGGATATGCTGGCATGTGCTGCCACGTGGATGAACCTGGAGGACATTGTGCTGAGTGAAACAGGCTGGTCACAAAGAGACAAATACTGTGTGATTCCACTCGTGTGAGGGACCCAGAGTATGGATCTGTCCGGAATTTGACGGAATAGAGATAGGAAGTAGAATGGTGGCCTCCCCTCTAACTGGTAGAGCTGCACATGTCAAAGCCCGCTGTGCGGGGCCCTTGCTTTGCTCAGCACATCCTCCACTGAAGGACTAAGCTGTGATAGCATCCCAGCTCTGTGTGACTTCAGTTACATCATAATAATGAGGACACTTTAGTTGCAAATGGCAGAACCTCAATCAGAATCAGCTTAGGCGAAAAAAAGAGAAGAGGCTCAGATAACCAAACTGCAAAGAAGCAGGGCAGACCTGGCAACAGGGACGGCTGGAACCGCATGACTCTCTCTCTCCACGTCCTAGCCCACCCTTCTGGGTATTTTGGCTTCATTTTGCTTTCTGCAGTTAAGCTTCTTCACACAGGACAGTAAAGGCACCTTCATCCTTGAGTTTGTATCTATGCCTCTAGTCCGAAAAACACTGGGGGGGCCTTGGATTGAGCATTCCCTCTGTGGCTGGAGCAGGAGGTGTTATCAGAAGTGAGGAAGGGGTACTGCTCCAACAGAAACAATAGCCACACATGCATTTGATCAAAATGAGATCTGCTCACCTTCCCCTTCCAGCTTCCTAGTGACCCATCTTTGCCACCTGTTCCTGCTGCTCCGAGCCAGGGAATCAAAGTGTAGCCTCAGAAAGCATATCACAGGAGTCTTGCCCCCGCAACCCCTCCCCCCACCACTCCTTCCTTGGGCAGCCAGGGTTGTCTGAAATGTAACAGGAGAAAATTCTAACCAGGCAAGATGTGGTAAATCATACACCATGATGGGACGTAAAATCTGTGTGACTAAAGTTGGAAATTTTTCAGTAAGATAAACTGATACTATATATCTCAAGTAATCCTTCTTCAGTTTCTACTGGCTCATTCTAGTTTATTTCATTTATAGAATTTATCACACTCTGCAGTCACTTGGTTTATTTGCTTGTTTATTGCCCACGTCTCCTGCTAGGAAGTAAGCTCCACGAGGACTGGGATCTTGGCTGTCCTGTTGCCCCAGTGCCCCTCGTGCGCAGCACAGCACCTGGACTGCCACTGCCTGTGACGTCTGCAAGAGATTGAAGGCGCAGAGTATTCTGGGATTTTGCCGAGGGTCCATTCCACTTTTTCTCTGTGTGTATTGATTTAAATGTCTGCAGGAACTTCTCTGAATTTATTTCTGCTTGCATTGCCCCTTGCAGAAGTTCCTTGAAGTCCTGAGACCTAGACGGCTGCTTTCTAGTGTAATTTACTACTATTTTGTGATATCCTTTTAGTAATTGATTATTTATTTTTAGAGAGGGGAAAGGAGGGAAACATCAATGTGTGGTTGCCTCTTGCATGCTCCCTGCTGGGGACCTGGCCCAGCAACCCAGGCCTGGGTTCCCTGACTGGGAATCCAACCAGCGACTCTTTGGTTCACAGGCCAGCACTCAATCCACTGAGCCACACCAGCCAGGGCTGAATGCACTTTTTTCTTTCCGGGCCTTTCTCCACCCTTGGCTTCCAGGGTGCTTCATCTTAATTTGCCCTCTTCCTCTTTGACATTACCTCTAGGTTCTGTTCATAGCCTCCCCTTCCTCCTCCAGCACGTTAAACGGCACAATGCCCCACTGATCTGTCCTCGTTCATCTTCTCATCCCTGGTGACCTCATCCACTCACTTGGGTTCAGTTACTTCTGGCAGTTCTCAACTGCATGTGCCTAGTTGGAGCACATTCTTGTGCTTTTTTTTTTTTTTTTTTTTAAAGATTTTTGACAGAGGGAAAGCGAGGGAGAAAGAGAGGAAGAGAAACATCAATGTGTGGTTGCCTCTCATGCACCCCCCTACTGGGAACCTGGCCCACAACCCAGACATGTGCCCTGACTGGGAATCGAACCAGTGACCCTTTGGTGCACGGGCCAGCACTCAATCCACTGAGCCACACCCTGTGCTTTTGCAATGGGCATCTCCAGCTCCATATATGCAGCACAACAGTCCTTTTCTCCCCACACTCTGGCTCCTCTAGCTTTTTTTTCCTCTTTCCCTCAGCATTTTTCCGCCCTCATTAAACTTGTAACCAAATCCTGTCAATTCTAAATCCTCAACATGTCTCTATGACCCTGTTGCTGGTAGAAATAATGTCCTTTTACAGAGTCACAAGGAAAGCATTCCAGGGACCCACATTCAGGAGGATAAGGCTTATTGTGGCACTAGATGCAAAATCAAAGGACTGCCCCTGAGTTGCCAATGTCTCATCGCCATCCATCCGCTGTGAAAAAATACAAACTTGTCTTCATCAAGCCCAGTACAAAGGCCAAGGTCCAAACATTCTGTGCCACGCCAAAGCTTAGTCCAGTTTAGTCCATGTTTGTCCCCATCCAGCCAGTGTAGTCTGTTCCCAGCTGTGCCCAGCTAGCACTGTGCGCAGGCCTGCAATCGGAGTCTGCGTGGCTGCCGGACCCCAGGTGACTGCTGGGGCCACATGGTTGCTATGGAGAGACAACATGTGAATGAGTGAAAGAGCGTGTGTTAGGGTTAAGACTGGGTTATATTAGACTTGGGAAGGACCAGGTGCTTTTTCAAACTAACCAATCAACTTCCCAATCCTTCATGGGCTAGTATGGGATCACCCCCTAACCAATGCCTTTCCTAGATTCTCCCTGGTTCTGTGTCCCTTATCCAATCCAATCCTTTCCCCAGGCTAGACAGACAGGCCTTTATGGTCACCATCTTAGTTCTACTGCGCATGCCTCAAAGCAGAAGCAACCTCCCCACTCCCCACCCCACTCCCGCCCCCCACACCCCGCCATCACCACCTTGGCTTCTACTGGACATGTGCCCAACAGAGGAATTCCCCCTTTATTGTTTTACCCCTCCCCTGGTATCTGCTGGGAACAGACCAGTTGTACCCTGGGGAGATTGGAAAGCGGGTCCTTTCCCCCTACACAGGGGAGGGAGGGGTGTTAATCCCCTTGGTGGGGAGATGCTGTGATTCCCTGGAGAGTGAGTGAAGCTGTAGCTTCCTAGCAGATTACGCACGTGGTCCCTAGTTGATTATGCTTAATAATGTCTAATCCCCTTCACTCCTTTCCTTTATTAACTTAGCTACCTATGCCACCAACCCTACCTCTCCGCCCTGACCACCCTTATTTTGACTTCGGCCTGCATCATGTCTACTAGTCATCTCTCTGTCTCCTTGCCTCCAGTTCTTTTACTCCTATTAGTTACCTCCACAGCCCTCTGGGGGAATACTCCCACAGCACAGCACTGTCATATCACTCTCTGACTTCACCTTTCCAACACTTCAATATCATGAATGCAGAATTGTCACCTAAGACCTTTCATTGCCAGGCCCTACTACCTTTTCAGCCTCCCCTCCATCCCTTGCACCAACTCTATGGAACCATTTGCATCCAATGCGCCAAGCTACAGCACGCTGCTTCCTCTTTTCAGGATTCCTCCCTTAGTCAGCCTGGAAAATGCCACTATCTTCAGTACCAGGCTGCCAGATGCCTCTCAGGACCCTCTTCCTCCTTTCTGAGTCTGTACCCTACCCTGTGTTTCTCTCCCACAAGCCTGGTAACACTTCATTTATCTGATTACAAGTCTACTTTCTCTGCCAGACTATAAATTTCATGACACACAGTAGGCTTTCAGTGCATGTTCCGTGAGTGTATAACACATAAACTGCATGATAGGGAGACTTTGTTGTTTCCGACACTGCTCAGCATCCTCAGAGGCTGAAACAATGCCTGCTGCGTGACAGACATTCAAAAAATATTGGTTGAATCTGTGAGTGAATTCAAATAAAAATATACACACCAAATGTATTTCTTATACACGTATTCTATAGATGAACATTCCAGGGGTCTTCAAAGCAAGCACAGGAAGATATCACCACTCCCCCGTCCCCTCAGCAGCCAGATGCCAGCTGAGCAGTTGTCAGCTTCCTCCCAGGCCTCCCGATGACTCAGGAGCACTTCCTTAGGGACGCGTGGGAGTGATGGCTGACAAAAATAACCCCAGACGCTTGGAGCATCATCAAGTCTCTGTCTGTGGATGAATATCAGGGGTGAATCCAAGGGTTTCTCCTGGGCAGGACAGAACAGGTATCCATCCCTCCAGCAACAGTGGTTATCAAACAATCACAGACAGAGGGTCAGACAAGCTTAGTGTAAATCAAGTGAAGTAGCCACTGCTCCTAAGCAGTCAGCTGTTCATGTGATATATAAATATTCTTCGTAGACTGTGAAGGAAACACATTTGGGAGTAGTGATTGTTAAACATCATTACGTTAATAATTCTTCTGTGTGTCTTTTTTACTTTTTACAAAGGGATTTCCCATACTTTATCTCATTTGAAGATAACATCTACCAGGAGATAAGGGCAATTTACTAATGAAAAAGACTCAGAGAATCTTTGACTTGCTTACAGCACGATTCTCAAAGTGGTCCAAGGACCAGCAGCATCAGCATCACCTAGGAACTTAATGGACATGCAAACTCTGGGCCCCAGCCAGATGTACTGAATCAGAAACTGGGATGAGGCCCAACAATGTGTTGCAACAGACCCTCCAGGTGACTCAAATGCATGCCCAAGTTTGAGGACCACTGACTTAGAATCACACATGCAGCAAGTTACAGTCCCTGGGTGAGAACCCAAGGATGTCCTTAGGTGCTACCCTTCATTGAGTTACTTGCATGTTAATAGCTAACAGTTTCCTGCTCCTACTTTTCCACAAAGCCGTGCCCAGACCAGTTCCAGCTACATCTCCACTCCACTCTCCCTCCCACCGGCCTGATCTACTTCTTAGACATGCCAAGCTCTTTTGTATCCCAGGACCTTTGCACATACTATTTCCATTGCCTGGAATGCCATCCATCCTGGCTTGATTCTTGTCATATTAGGTCTCAAGGCAAGCATTCTCACCTCAGTGAGACTTTTTCAGGGCACCTCCATGACTGTCGATCCGTCTATTTATTCCCATTGTTGGCTTACTAGAAAGTAAACTCCTTGAGAACAGGGTCCTGTCTTATCTACACTTTGTCTCCAGAGCCCACTACAGTGCTTAACACATTGTAGAAGCTCAGCAAACATTTATTGAATACATAAGCCACAAACTAGAAGCAACTCAGAAGAAAGAAAAGGCAATTTCCCCTATTCCTGACTGCTGTAAGAATGGCTAGTGTCGGCTCTCCTTTGGGGGAGTAGAAAAAGGCAAGTAACAGTTTCTTTGACTAACAGGGGTACCTGATGGAAGCTCCCACACAGGACTCAGGATAAGGCTACGAATTAGGCTGCAGTGGCCACAGATGGGAAGGGGAGGAAAGCTGATTCTAGATGGAACAGTGGAGCGGTGGGACCAGGGAAAGGTGTGGCTTCCCTCACACTGGAAGGGGGACAGCTCTTTTTTTTTTTTCAATTTGTAGTGGAAAAAATAGCATGAAACCTGCCCTCTTCACAAATTTTTAAGTGTCTATTATAGTGTTGGTAGTAGGCACACGTGGCTGTGCTGCAAATATCTAGAATATTTTTAATCTTGCAGGGCTGAAACTCTAATGTTCCCTAAACCAGCAGTCCCCAACCTTTTTGGCACCAGGGACCAATTTCGTGGAAGACAATTTTTCCAGGGACCAGGGTGGGGGACACGGTTTCGGGATGATTCAACCGCATTGCATTCACTTCCTGCTGTGCAGCCTGGTTCCTAACAGGCCACAGACTGGTACCGGTCCATGGCACAGAGGTTGGGGACCCCTGCATTAAACAACAGCTCCCCACTTCCCTCTCCCCCCAGCTTCTGGTAGCCACCATTCTACTTTCTGTCTCTACGAGTGTGGCTGTGTTAGATACCTCATATAAGAGCAGTCACACCGTATTTGTCATTTTGTGACTGGATGATGTCACTTAGTTTAATGTCCTCAAGGTTCATTCATGTTGTAGCATGTGACAGGATTTCTTTCTTTTTTTAAAGCTGAATAACATTCCATTGTATGTACACGCCACATTTGCCTCATCCACGGATGGACATTTAGGTTGTTTCCACCTCTTGGCTTTTGTGAATAATGATACTAAGAATGTAAGAGCGCAAATATTTCTTCAAGACGCTAATTTCAATTCTTTTTGATAAATACTCCAAAGAGGACTTGCTGGGTCGTACGGTAAATCGATCTGTAGGTTTTGAGGGGCGGCCAGACTGTTTCCCAGAGCAGCGGCGCCATTTCACAGCCCCACCGGCAGTGCACGCGGGTTCCGGGTCCTCCACATCCTCGCCAACACTTGTTATTTTCCGTTCTTTTGGTGGGGGGGGTTGTTTGTTTTGGTTTTGTTTCGATAATGATGACAGCTACCCTAACAGGTGCAGGTGAACGTTCATGATTTTTGTCTGTCTTTCTCTGATGATTAGCGACATTTGTATGTGGTCATTTGTATGTCTTCCTTGGAGACAAGTCTCTTCAAGTCCTTTGAAGGGACAGCCCTTTTTTGGAGGGAAGTTTTGCAATAGGTAGAGACCTATTGGTGTCCCATTTACATGACATGGAAGGGGTGGCTAACAGCTGCCCAAGGAGGGAGGGGCCCAGGTGAATTGCCTGGGGGCGCTGGGCAGAACGCAAACACTCAGGCCTGACACAGAGTATAGTGGGCATATTGATAGAAATATCTGTTCAAGTCCCTGCTTTCAATGGGGCATCCACTTAGAAGTGGAATCGTGGGATTATATTGTAATTCTATTTTAATTTTTGGTGGAACCACTATACTGTTTTCAGTAGTGGCTGCACTATTTTACATTTCCATCAACAGTGCACAAGTGTTTCAATTTTTCCACCTCACCAATATATTGTTATTTTGTTATTTATTTATTTACTTATTTATTTATTTTTAGCGAGAGGGGAAGGGAGAAAGAAAGGAAGAGAAACATCAATATGTGGTTGCCTCTCATGCGTCCCCCAGCAGGGGACCTGGCCTTCAACCCAAGCATGTGACCTGACTGGGAATTGAACCTATGACCCTGTGGTTCACAGGCCGGCGCTCAATCCACTGAACCACACCAGCCAGGGCTGTTTTTGTTTTTGTTTTTGATAGTCACTATCCTCATGGACATGAAGAGGTATGTCATGGTGGTTTAATGATTAGTTATGCTGAGCAACTTTTCATTGGCCATTCAGATATCTTCTTTGGAGAAATGTCGATTCAAATCCTTTGCCCATTTTTAAAAATCAGGTTGTTTGTTTTTGTGTATGTCTATTAAGCTTTCTATCTGGCTTTTGATCTTGCCATTATAAAGTAGTATATGTTAGGTGTTGTGTAAAGCCATAACACGCACAATCTCACTTTATCCTCACAACAACCTTGAAATGCAGGTAAATTCAATACCTGCATCTCACAGAAGAGGCATCAAGGCCCAGAGAGGTTAAACCTCCCGCCCGAGTTCCCGCAGCCAGTCCAGGCCTGTACGATCCCAAACTCTGGCTCCTAACCCCGGAGTTGTCACCCCTCTCATCACTGTGGCAGGTTGATACGGAGGCTGGGTCAGGGCCCCCCACCAGTCCCAGGGGTCTTTCCCCCATAGTCCAGCGTGCCAAGAAGAATCCCAGATTGGGGATTAGGAGCCTGGGCTCTGGTGGTCACAGCCCTGCTCCAACTGGCTGGGAATCTTCCAAAACAGCCACCCCATCGTCCTGGCTGTGCCAGCACTGAGAGTCAAGGGAGGTCACGGCCGGAAAGTCCTTTGAAAAGTCGTAACACACCCAAAGGAAGTGACGCAGGTAAGGATTCACAAGGCGTCCTGAGCCAGGCCTGTGCTCTAGGCACCTCAGAGCCTGGACTGTCTCCTGGCCAGCGGCTCACTGAGAGTCTGGGGTGGGGGCAATCTTGCTTTCTTATGCGTCTTTCCTCAGACACCCGCAGGCACCCAGCAGAGAAGGTGGGGGCAGTTGCAGCCAGTGCTAGCCTCTTGAGGGGACCGGCCTCCGCTGCCCCGTGGGGTTCAGGAGGCAGAGTTGTTCTCTGCTGTGTGGCTGTTCTTATACCCACCCATTGAGAAAATGCTCTGGAGAATGGCAGTTCTTTTTATACATTTAGAACCAAAGGAGAAAACATAGGAGAGTTACAAGAAATCTACTGGTGGTAGATTATGGAGAAGGGAGAGTCTCCTTACGCTGGTGAGCTCAGGTTAACATTTAATATTTACAGTAAACAGAGACGGAATGCTGGCAACAAGGTAACAATGAGAAGTTTCAGTCATCATGCTCCAGTGCCTGCCCATACAGGTCTGGAAAAGGACTCTGACGTTTCAAAGGTGTGTTATCCTCGATGCACAGACAATCGACTGGGCTCCCTCAAGGTTCACACGGACCTTCTACTAAGAAAGCTACAGGCCTGGGACGTGACCACCCACATGACCTGCCCAGTTAGGAATCTGTGAGAACATCCTGTGGGGTTACTTTCTCTCACTGAGCTTGTCAGGTCTGCCATGGGGCCCCCTCATTCATACATGGCAAAGGGGACATCACGGCATGATTGAGTTAAGAATCTTCAGGTGGGGCAATGCAATATTGTGATTTATATTTGGTCTTAGTTCACCGTTCCTGGCTCATAGCTCTGGGAACCCTTGGAATTTCCTAAGTGTTGAGAGGAGGAGAGGTGTCTTTTTTTACGTGAACGGGGTGACATGTGGACCCTGCCTAAGGATGGGGGCCAGTTGCCAGTGGAACCAACCATGTGATTAGAGGGTTGGAAATTTTAGTCCCACACACCCTCCCCAACCCTCCCCACCCCTGCCTCCCAGATGGGAGAGGGTCTGGAGGTTGAATTATTCACCAATGGCCAGCGATCTGATCAGTATGTGACCAAGCCTCCATAAAAAACTCAAGAGTTGTGAGGTGAGGGGAAGTGCCACCTGGAGTGGGCATGGAAACTTTTCGCCTTTTCCCCATACCTCACCCTGTGCATCTCTCCCATCTGGGCATTCCTGAGTTTATCGTTTTACAGTAAACTGGTGATCTAGTAAGTAACACGTTTCTGAGTTTTGTGAGCCATTCTAGCAGTTTAATCAGACCGAAGGAGAGGTTTGTGGAGAGGTTCAACTCATAGGCAGTCAGTCAGAAGTACAGGTGACAACCTGGACTTGCAATTGGCATCCCGAATGGAAGGGGTTGTTGGAACCTTCAATATGTGGCCGGTCAGTCAGAAGCAAAGGTAACCTGGGCTCGCGTCTGGCATGTGAAGGAGGCGTGTGGTGTGAGACAGTCTTATAGAACTGAACCCTTAACTTGTAGAATCTGATCCTATCTCTGAGTAGGCGGTGTCAGAACTGAGCTGAATTTTCAGACAACCTGATGGTGTCCGAGAGTTGTTTGTTGGTGTGGGGAGCCCCTCACCCATGGAAAACTGTGTCTCAGAACACTAATTTAGGAGATTATCCTGAAAAATCTGGGAGGGACCAATGTAATCACAAGGGTCCTCATAAGAGGGAGCCAGGAGGGTCAGAGAGAGAAGAGGTATGACCTCAGACACAGAGGTCAGAGTGATGTGCTGGCGGGAAAGGAGGGCATGAGCCAAGGGACGAGGGCAGCCTCTAGAAGCTGGAGAAGTGAAGGACACAGATGCTTCCCTGAAACCTTCAGACTGAACGCAGGTTTCCCAACACTTTGCTTTTACCCAATAAGACCCATTTTGAACTTCTGACCTCCAGAACTGTAAGTTAATAAAACTATGTTCCTTTAAGCTGCTAAGTTTGTGGTAATTTGTTACAGCAACAATAGAAATGAATAGCCAATAGAAAGTGGACAAAAGAAGTGAGCAGGCCTTTAACAGAAAAGTACATTGGTCAGTACACACTGAGACAGTCAACACCATCAGCTGTCCTAGCCCACTTCCAGCTGCCACTAGGTGGCTTAGAACGGACATTGCCATTCCAAAGGGAAATACAGAAAAGAAGGAAGGGATGACAGGTCCCATGCAAGTCCAAAACCTAGTCTTTGTTATGGCCATCTAAACTAAGTGATCAGCTATTGAGGAAATGCAAATTGAGGCCCCCAATAAGATTCCATTTTAATTAGCAAAGTAATTGAAAAAAATTAATAAGACTATCAAGAGCAAGCATTGGAGAGAAGAGGTATGGGTGGGGGGAGGATCTCTCATACAAAGCTGGGGGTGGACGGCCATGTGCTGGAAAACAAGTTAGCATTTATCATAAAGCCAACCCATTCCATTCCCAGGGTCGTACCAGGTGTGCAGCAAAAACGTGCAGGAACATTCATGCGCGTGTTCTTCCCAACAGCAAAAGTCCAAAACAACTTGAATGGATGTCGGTGGCAAAGTGGAGAAATAAACCAAGTTCCTTTCACACAATGAACCATTATACACAGGGAAATGAATGAACTACTATGACATACAGCAACAAGGACGACTCCTACCAACACAATATTCAAAAGAATTAGCTGCTTTTTGGAAAAAGTAGCTCCAAAAATTCCATAGAGCAAGATACCCTCTTATAAAGTTAAAGACGACCAAAATAAAAAACAGATACCCTTTAGAAACACATGTAAGTGCAAAACAACCATGTAAAGAATGTGGAAACAGAGGAAATGGGTGGGGGTTCGAGTGAAACAAGACTGGACATGACTTGAAAAGTTAAAATCTGGACCATAGGGACACGTGGATTCACTACACCAGTCCCTCCATTGTAAAAACAAATTTTAAGTAATATAAAAAGGAGTGACGAACACAGGGTTCAGTCAGTAGGCAGAGACACGGAACCCTGGCGAGGAAATGTCGGTTATTGCTTGGCTTCACCTGGCTGTGGATGTTGAGTTCATGGGCACTTATTACATAACTAACTAAACGACTGAATTCAAGCAAGCCATCCATGGCAATGAAGAAATAATTAAGAAGCAGAGGAAGAAATGGCACTGAAGTCTTCTGGTGCTCTGTGTGCAAGGAGAGACCTTGGAAGTCGCAGACACCTGGACACTAGGTCCCCTGCCCTCCTTAGGTCCTTCTCCCCGGGAGATGCTTTGTCTCTCGTGTGTGCGCGACCAAAGGCCTGGACAAGGCATCCCTGGGCTTGGAGGTTCCTGATAAAAGCTGGTCAGGTGTTTGGAGTGTCACACTGGTACCTACTGATGGACTTTCGTACTAAAATGTGGGGGTTGACACTCATTCCCCACACGTCAACATTCAGAGACACTGACACATTTACCTGGCAGCTGAGAGAAGACACCAGGTATGCTGAGAGGGTGGGCTGAGGGGCCTCTGAGAAAGGGGGTGGGGCTCCCTTCAATATGGAAATGAACTGAGAGTCAGGGACCTTTCCCACACTCTCGTGCGTGTGTGGGTGTGTGTTTTCAGTGTTCCCTCAGGGCCAGGTCTGGCCATGCTGCTCTGAGTTCCACTGAGTCCAGAAACGGTTCTGTCCCCCTGGCAGCCATGATGAGCCCTTAGGAGAGAAAAACTGTTGCTCCCCTCCTCTCCTCACCCCATTTCTTCCAGATCTGCTCAGATGCTGGTCCCCAGACCAATCTGATGGCAGTTCTAGTATCCCTGGAGACTCGTTAGAGATGAAATACCCCTGACTTACTGAACCTTAAACCCTGAGGGTGGCCCTCGCACATGAGTTGTAGCCAGCCCTCCCTGGGGCTCCGATGCCTGCTCCGGGCTGAGAGCCACTGACTGAAGTCCACTTTTTCCCACCCCTGGACTCTGAATGGCTTCCCCACCTTCCCGGACAGTATTCCACAGGTCATCGCTTCCAGGACCTACGGCCACCTATTTGCCTTAAGAAACTCCAGCAGAGCCCTCAGTTGCTTAGAGCACTGTCCCATACCCAAGAGGCTGTGGTTCGATCCCCAGTCAGGGTGCATGTGGGATGCAAACGATCAATTTTTCTCTCACAGCAATGTTTCTCTCTCACATCACTGTTTCTCTCTCCCCCTCTCTCCCTCCCTCCCCCCTTCCTCTCTCTAAAATCAATAAATATAACATCGAGGATTAAAAAATAAATAAAAGAATTACCAAAAAGCATAAATTCTATGAGTACCTCTCATAGAATTTATGAATAAATGAATAAATTCTATTTATTAAGAGTACCTCTTAATAAAATGATCTCTCTCCCATGTGAAAAACAAACAACAAAAACCGCCCATCCCATTCACAACCAAGAGTTTTGAAGAACAAGCGACACGGTATCTCTCTACTGTCTTACTTGCCTCCCATTTGCCTCTTCATTCCTTGCAAACTGATTTCCTAGAGATCATCAGTAGCCTCCACGCCCACAAACCCAACGGCATTTTAGTGCTCCTGTTCACTCGGTCCTTTTCTTGAGCTACGGGCACGTCCTGGGTTCCTGGCACTAGGCTAACACACAGAGGCGGTCATGGGCTTTCTCATTCAGCAAGTGTTTGTGTTTTGATTTTAGCTCCTCCAATGTGCCAGGCACTGTGCTCTGCAGGCCCTGGCGCACAGCCTGCCCCCGGGGTGTTTACAGGCCATCACAGCAGCAGCAAACATGGGCAGCGAGACTTAGAGAACCCACCAGATGGACACCTAACTTCAGCCAGGGGGAGGCTGAAGCCATCGCTGAGGAAGTGACACCTGAGTTTAGTCTAAAGAATGAGGAGGGGTCCTGACCAGCGTGGCTCAGTTGAGCGTCATCCCAAAAGCAAAAGGTAGCTACTTCGATTCCCGGTCAGGGCATGTGCCTAGGTTAAGGGCCAGGCCCCTGTTGAGGACTGTGCAAGAGGCAACTGATCGCCATTTCTCTCTCTCTTTCTCCCTTTCTTCTCCTCTCTAAATAAATAAATAAAATCTTTTTAAAAAATAATAAAGGATGAGGAGGGATTGAGCAGTAAGGGGATGAAGAAGGACGCCCCAAGCAGAAGAACAGCATGTGCCAATAACCCACAGAAACACAGTACGAGATGTTCACAGGGAACTACAGTCACATGGAGGAGGGCACGGGGGCAGTTGGGGGAGGCTTCCTGAAGAAGGTGGCACGAGTAGGCATCTGTTAAGGGATGAAGGTCATCCAAGGAAGACAATACAGTATAAGCAAAGGCACGAAGTATCACATCTTGAGAGAGGTATACGTAACACGGGATGACACTAAAGTGCAGAACAGAACCTGAGGACAGTGTAGCAGCTAGGGACAGCAGTGCCACGTTACACAGTGTGGACTAAAAGTGATAGGACTCACCCTGGCTGGTGTGGCTCAGTGAATTGGGTGACACCCTGGAAACTGGGAGGTTGCTGGTTCAATTCCCTTCAGGGCATATGCCAGGGTTGCAGCCCAGGTTCCCAGTTGGGGGCGTGTAACAGACAACCAATTGATGTTTCTCTCTCACATCGATGTTTCTCTCCTCTTTCTCCCTCCCTTCCCCTGTCTCTAAAGATAAATAAATAAAATCATTTAAAAATAAAAGTGATAGGAATCACTGAAGAGGAGAGGGGAGTGTGTGTTCCCTTTTTACAGTGATCACTCCAACTGCGACATGCAGGATACATCAGAAAGGGCAAGACTGGAGGTGGGGAGAAACGTTGGGAAGATGGCTATTGTGATGCAATGATTGGGGTGAAAGAATGACAGCTCCTCCATAAGGCAGTGGTTGTAGGGTGTAAAATTTAAGCAGTAGGATCAATGACATAAAGTAATATTAACAATACACAGACTGGAGACCCTGAGTCACGGCTCTGCCCCTTACTATTTGTGCAATCTTGGGCAAGTCACTTGGCCTCTCTAAGATCCCATTTCCTCACCTGTGAAATCGAGACAATCATAGAGCTGATCTCACAGTTGTTGAAAGAATGAGACAGTGTAATATACACAATAGAGTATGAGACTGAGCAGATGGTGAATGAGCACAGATGAGAGCTCCCATTCTTAGCATCATTAACTGCACTTCATTGACCAGCTGCAGATACTAAGAGAGACCAGAAATGCTCCAGCATTTCTGTCCTGCCCTTACTAAGGACAGCAAAGGCAGGTTGGAAAGGCAGCACTCACTGTTGGAAGACTCAGTCCTCTGCGAGGCTCTCTCACTGCTTCACATCTCACTGTGTGTGCCAAGAACACAGGACCCTGACCTATTGTCACCTGGGCCACTCCTCAGGGCTGTGTACACAATGAGATACTGTCTCCCCTCCAGGCTTGCTCACTGCTTCCTAAGAAGCAGCAGATTCCCGGGCTCGGTATCCCACAGCTGCAACACAAACCTGCTCCATGTGGAGCATCCATCTGGGCCCATCGCGCTACCCCTGTGGGACTCAAAGGCAAAGGGAACTGATGCAAATATGCCAATGCTCATGCTGTGTGCCCGGGAACAAAGTCCTGTGTCTCTGACCCAGGAGTCTCATGTCTCTGCCAGCAACTGTGAGTCAGTGACAGGTTAACTTATTAGCTTCTGAGTTTGAAAGAGAGACTTGGAGTCATCGGTGTGTGGTTGTAGATAAAGCCCTGCATGTAAATAACACCACCTCGGAGGAGGTCTGAGGCCACGCCCTGGGTAACACGAGTAAGTAAAGGATGAGTGTAGGAGGGAAACCTGGGGGAGAGTAGTTCCCTACAAGCCAAGGGAGCAGAGTTTAAATTAAAACAGAGTTGGAACCCTGGCCAGGTAGCTTAGTTGGTTAGAGCACTGTCCCGATACGCCAAGGTTGTGGGTTCAATCGCCGGTCAAGGCACATAAAAGAAAATGACCAACGAATGCATAAAGGAGTGAAACAGCAAATCAATGTTTCTCTCTCAAATAAATTTTTAACAAAGAATATACAGATTTAAAAAAAAACATAGTTAGGAATGGAGTCAATTGCTGCTTAAAAGTCAAATAAGATGAAGACTGAAAAATGACCACTGAATTTAGCAACTAGGTCACTGGCAACAGTCCTTTCAGTGAAGTGGTGGGGCCAGAAGCCAAACTGGAGTGGGTAAGAAATGAATGGAGGTAAAGAAGGTGTGGCATAAAATACAAGGTACTTCCCAAAAGCTTAGCTGAAAAGGAAAGAGAGGTGGGCCACTGGTGACCAGAGGATATTGGACAAATGAAAGTTTTCTTTCTAAGTAGATGGAAGAGACTGAGGAGAACAAGCCAGAAAAGTGGGGAAAGTTGGGGAACAATTAAGAGCAAGTTGAAGAAGATAAAATAAGGTCTCTGAAGAAGAGAAGGTAACATTCAGATCCCAGGTGAGAGGCTGGCCTGAGCCCTCTTCCATAGAGATGGCATTTGCCCCAGCCCCATACCCTCAAGCAGGCCAACCTGCTAGCTCAGGCTAGCTCAGCCCACTGTCCCTAGAGAGGGGCTTGGCCAGCATCTCTCCCTGGACAGGCAAGTTTGGAAGGTGACACCCCAAGCCCTGTGAGGTCAGCTGGCAGGGAGACTGAATGTCCTCTGCCAGCAGTGATGGACGGGCACTTGGAAGTGAGCGTCCAGAGGAAAGAGAGAACCTGCTGAGGGAAACACAAACCTCAGCCCCCTGGTACTCAGGACTCACAGAGAAACGCCCTGTGGGAAGACCCAGTGACTATAAGTCCCAGAGGAGGAAAAGGAACTCTCCTTGGTGGAACA
Source organism: Desmodus rotundus (assembly GCF_022682495.2). Lineage (NCBI taxonomy): Eukaryota > Metazoa > Chordata > Mammalia > Chiroptera > Phyllostomidae > Desmodus > Desmodus rotundus. Next base: position 63,520,988 of record NC_071395.1, read on the forward strand.
CCTGTGTTCTGCTTGGAGTTTCTGCATCCCCTCACCTTATTCTTCCAATTCCTGACAGTGTTCTTATCCCAACATGACAGAGGAAGTCACTAGGACTGGCCTGGTGCTTAGCATCACCTCATGGTAGGTCCCAGCTCTCTCTGATTTGGAATCTGCCTCTCCTGCCCCTACAGCCCACACTGTCCTTTCCTCCCAAAACAGCCCCCGGGGCCTGGGCCAGAGTCAAGCACACACGACTGCGGCCCCTGCCACCCTCTGGCTGAGCCCAGGGCAGCCACCTCAGCCTGCTAGGGCGGTCTGTGGCCTGTGACAGGGGAGGCCCTCCAGGTGCTTACTTAGCCTTCTCTCTGCTGGGGCCCTGGTTGGCTTTCCAAGCACCACCAGACCCCAGGGGGTCTGGTGTCTTATGGGCTGGGCCTGGCAGAGGTGGCCAGGGAGGGAGGGCCAGCAGGAGTGTGTAGCTGGGCTTACCTGTGGACATGCCTCTGCTTTTTTGTAGGGGAGGTTACTCCCAGGAACCATCTCCAGAGGTGTGAGAATGAGAACAGAAGACAGCAGCTCTTTATACCTTGAGGGTCTAGACCAGCGATTTTCAACAGGTGCACCACAATAATTTTTAAAACATGCAATATCTGACTATTTAGTCAGGGTCACAGACCTCCTTTCCCTTAGATTGTCAAATTAGAAAAATGACAACAGCCAACACAACGATAGCTGTCCGGTGTGAGTTCATCAACCTTATACCTATATTTTTTTTGGTCAGGTCAGCAAAAAATACAATTTTTGGTGTGCCACAGAATTTTAGTAATTAATTTGTTGTGTGCTATGAGTTGAAAAAGGTTGAAAATCGCTGGTCTAGACTCTTTGAGAGATTTACAGAAGCAAAAGGTCGATTCTCTGCATAAAAGGGCACACACGCAACAGACAACCTTGCACAGTTTCCGGGTCCACTCACCAACCACCAGCAGCCAAGTGTCAAAGGAGCACATACCAAAAACAGTCGAAGGGCTGGCTTAAAATGCAGGTGCACTTTTAGCAGAGATTCTCATTTAGTGGATCTGGGGCAAGGCCCGGGAGTCTACGTTTTTAACCAGCGCTTCAGAGGACTTGGGCGCTGAAGCTCAGTGGAACCCACTTTGAGAAACCCGACTCTGCGGCGGAGAGGTGGCCCGGTGCTTTAAACTTGCCCCATCCGGGATGCACGAACTGTCTCCCTTCCCGTCCTTCGGGCCTCACCCTCACGCGAGGTAGTGGGAGCATCTGGGAACCCTAGTGGGGACAAGCGATGGCTCCTAGGGCCTTCCCGCCCCGCCCCGGTAGCCACCGCGCCACTGCTCCCCCGGAGGCGCAGTGGCACGGTGGCCCGCAGGGGGCGCGGTGCTGCAGCCGACGCCAGAAGAGGCTCCCGTCAGCCCCCAGCCCGGAGCGGAGGGTCGGGAAACAGAGGGGAAGGGAGGGGAGAGGAACGGTGGGAAGAGGCTGGGAGGGAAGCGGCGCGCGGCGGCGCCCCGGCGCAGGGGCGGGAGCTGGAGCCGGAGCCCGGCCGGGGGCGGGGCGGGGCCGGCGGGGGGCGGCGAGCGCTAAGGGAGCGCGCTCGGGGAGCGCGGAGGGCGGAGCGAGCGGAGCGCGGGCCACCAACGCCACCGCCCCCGCCCCACACCGCCCGCGCGCAACAGTTCCCCCAAAGTTGCAGCCTGGGAGGCGGGCCGCGGGTCGTGGACGCCGCGGTATGGGCACCCGGCAGACCAAGGGCAGCCTGGCGGAGAAAGGCAGCCCGGGCGCGGCGCCTGGTCCCCGCCGCGAACGGCCGGACTTCTGGGCGTCGCTGCTGCTGCGCGCCGGGGACAAGGCGGGGCGCGCGGGCGCCGGCGCGGGACTACCCCCCTACCACAGGCGCGTTAGCATGGTCCAGGAGCTGCTGCGGATGGTGCGCCAGGGCCGGCGGGAGGAGGCAGGGACGCTGCTGCAGCACCTACGCCAGGTGAGCGCGGCGAGGGGCGCGCGGACCGCCAGAGCGCCCCGCCCCTTCCCGGGGAGCCTGGGGAACGCCGAGGGGCACCGCCCAGGGCCCCCTGTTGCGAGGATGGAACCCGGTCTGGCAGCAGGTGCCACAGTGCTCCCGCAGAATTTGAGGCCTCAGGACTGGGCGGAGGAAGGATGGCCGGGCAAGGCTGGGCTGCCGGGGACCTGTTGAAAGAACGTTCCCGCTTCTCTCCTCCGCAGGCAAAGGAGGCTGATCCCAGGCATGGTTGGAGAGAGGGTATGTGGGGAAGGTTGCCTGGTCTGGGCCAAGTGCCTTTCCTCCTCTCTACCCACTGGCAGTCACCCTCTGCCAAGGGTCCTCAAGGAATTCGTAGTTGTCAGCTTCTCCGGGGAATCCAAGGGCACGGCCGTGGGGCTGCTGAGATGCCAGTCTCTAGGTCGTTGCCCACTTGGAGGCATTCTAGATTGCACTTAAGGTGGGAGACAGTGTTTTATCTCCCCTGAAAAACTTTGACAGGTGCTCAGGCATGAGCCCCTACTGAACACTGGAGGGGAGAGGAGAATTGGATTGGTTTCCTGTGGGACTGTCTGGCTGCAGAAACTTCAGGAAGCTGCCAGCGCCCTGCCCTGTGCCTGTCCCTGTCCCACTGGTTAGCCACTGCCTGCAGATCTGGCGCTCCCCTCTGCTTCAGGTCTGCCCTTGGGGCCCACCCTGTCAGCCGCCTCTCTTTGGCTTGTTTTCCTTCCTTCCTTCCTTCCTTTCTTTTGAGAGAAGGGTGGCCTGGTCCATGGATTTTGTTGAGTGGGAGAGTCAGGATGGTGTACCCCCTGAATTATCAAATAGATTGTCTTCACCCAGCTTTGTGGAGGTCGAGCCCAGGGCCCATATTCTTGCTAGACTGACCCCATCAGTGGTGGAGTTTATGTGGATGGGACAGGGTATCACAGGTGGCATTTCTGAAGTTTAACCATCACTAATTGAAGAGGATGAAGAGGCACCTTCCTGGGAGGAGCTTCCAAAACCTACTCAGGTCCAAGTCCCTCCTGACTCTGTGGCGCCCACCCCCCTTCTATCTAGTTTGCTGGGACCCTGGAGTGTGTGGTCCCAAGGTGTGCACTGCAAGGGGAAGGGGAGCAGAGACCTGAGGCAGGGGTGGGGGGGTCAGCTCTTACCTCAAGCTATTACAAACAGAATGAGGCCTGAGCTGCCACGAGATTCCCAAGTGCCTTCTCTGAACTGAATCATCAAAGAAAGATGGCATTATGCACCGCATAACTTTAGCTGTGTGTATTTCTTTTTGTCTTTCAAAAATTGGAAACCAGTGCATGGCCTCTGTGGAAGCTCTTTTGCTTTCAAACAGAATAATGGATTTTCCAGACTATCATATCTCATTTGCACACCAGACAGTAAGGAGATTCGACTGATCCCATGCTGTTCCCCCAGCACTGGGGTGGGTGCTTCTGGGGAAACAGAAGGGTTGGGGGGCGTGGGCTGACAGGTGGGAACAAGATAAGCCCTTCTTGGAGGGGAAGAGAACAAAGTGAAGTCAGCATTCTTTAGGGCTGGTCACAGGAGACCGACGCCATGGGTGCCTCCGGCCCATCTGGGCTGAGTGCGGTTCCACATGCTGAAGCTGACCTTCTCCCTGGTTTGTGAAGAATAGATAAGTTCCTGTGGCCCCACAGGGTCCTTGAGACAGGGAGCGTTTCCTGAGAAACATTGGTCTTGTTGGTGTCCTGATGGCCTTCTTTGGTGGCAGAACTGGGGGGCAGGATGGGCGTAATCAGACTTTCCCCTTTTTTATGTAAACAGAGGAATAATTTCCCCCCTCCCCCACCCCTGCGGGTTGGCTTCTTTGTTCCCCGGCAGTGGGCAGGGTCTGTAGGCCTCTACAGAGCCAGCGACAGGCACGCCTGTGGACCTGGAGCCTGGTGTCCATGTGGCCATGAGAGACAGACAGCTTTCTAGGACCCTGAGGCTGTTCAGGGGAATGTTGAGCTGGGTCTGTGCTGTGCACTGAAGGGGTCCTTTCTCCCAAATTGTGTTTTTCCTTCTCTAGCCTGAAGGTGGTAATGTTCAGAACGGGGATGAGCAGTTACTGGGAGACAGGAAAACACCCATGGCCTCACTGGGGGTCGGGCCAGGGAGAGCATCTTCCATAACACAGTAGGCAAAGACAGGGGTGTGTGCAGAGCTCAGGGTGGTCAGTCCCACTGTGGTGTTGTCTCGAACCTACAGGGTGGGCATTGGGGACAGGGCAGGAGTAATGACAGCCAGAACAGTAACAGCCTTCTGCGTTTGCAGGGCACTTGATCCTGTGTTTGACAATGACCCTTTGGCTGCAGGGTTTGTGTATACCCAGAGCCCCAAGGTTGGGGGTCTACCTGAGATCTTTAATCCCTGCAATCTTAACCTCAAGTCTTTGAGCTTTTTGAGGTCTCGAAAGACACTCTTCCCAGACAAATACACCAGCATACACATGCTTGCAAGAATTTCAGAGGGTTCACAAGCCCCAAGTTCAGCATATGCCCCTGTCCGGCACCGTACCTCCGCCCGCTATGGAAGCAGAGACTGAGGACCATGTGTGGCAATTCGTGGTGACTCCTGCTGCTGCTTCTGAATGCCCCTCATTCAAATCTAAGATCAGGGGGTCCCTGATTGGAGACTCTCGAGCTGTCCGTGCTTGTCACTTGCTTAATGTTAGCGATTCTGAGCTGTGGCCAGTGATGTAGGCAGGATGCCTGGAAGCTGCCTTGAAGGAGCAGAGCATGACCCCATCCCTTCAGGAGCAACATAATCATGAGCAGAGCCTGGGCCTAGGGTCAGCTCAGAGGCTTGCCTTCTGATCCTCAGTCTGCTTTGACCTTGGACCCAGCAGATAATCTGAGCTGTGTTTCCTCATTCCCCCAAGGGTATCAGGGATACTGAGCAGAGCAAACGCTACACACTGCATTGGCTCTGCAAGTCAAGACACATTTTTACAGCAAAGATGATAAGAAACAGAATAATCAGCCCTTCTTTGAGTTTGGCCTGGCTACAACCAAGGTCTTAGTATCCTTTCTCAGGCTGAGCTCACGGAGCTTTGGGATTGTCTGCCTGGCCAGGGCTCTGTATGGATGCAAAGCTCACTGTGGATCTGAAGCTGTCCGGAGTGGGTGCTCATGGGGATAAGAGAAGCCAGCTGAGGATAGAATAGGCCGCACCTTTCCCCTTCCCCAGCCCTAACCCTTCAGGCCTCAGGCTTCCCCAGATGTCCCTCCCTGAGTCCTGGGATCAGGCTTGCCATCTCTGAGGAGCCCTGGGGAAGAGGTAACCCTTAGTCCTGAAGAGGGGTGAGGGCCAGCCCAGCTCAGTTTTTCTGAGTCCCAAGATTTCCAGACTGGGACGTCAGCCAGCTTCATGCAGCACCAGAGTAAGGGGTCAGTTTCCCCAGGATACACCGAACTGAAGTGGCTCACTTCCTCCTGTTCACTAGTCTCCCTGCTTTCCTGTAAAGAGGGTGTGATTGGGTTGGTTTACTGCCACTCAGTATGGCACAGCCCTGTTGGGCAAAGCTGCCTGCCCCACCCAGTGGTGTGGCTTGGACATGGACTCATAGTTAAGTCTACTATAGCCAGGGTGGGTGGCCTGGCTTCACTCTACATGTGGGAGCAGGAGCCACACCAGCTAATGCAAACAAGAACCTCCCCCTGCCCCCAGGACCTAGGGTATCGCTTCCCAAAGTGGGCTGGATAATGGACAAGCACTTGGAAGCTCCCTGGGGACCTGGAGATGGGGCAGGTCTTTTCTACCCAGAGACAAAAAATGAGTGGAACAGCCCTTGAGGTCATCGTTTTTGCTCTGATACCTGACCTATGAAAAGCTCTTTAGGCAAACAGGTTGACAGGCCACCAGACAGCAAGCAGGGAGGCCCTCAGCCTTGGCCTTGATCTTAATCTTCCTTCACCCAGAATGCATTTCCTTTTTTCTGCTGAACTCCCCTTACCTTTCCAAGGCCGCCTTCCTGGGCCATGTTGGCCCCCGGCTCGGAGTCCAGTTGCCTTTTGGGTCCTTACCACACCGGGTGGCATTTCATTATCCATAGACAGTCTCCCCTGATACTCCTTTTGTCTGTCAGACTAAGTCCTAGGCTTCCTGAGGGTGGAGACACCACGGCCACCATTGTCCCTGGCATTGTTTTGAACACCCAGGCCTGTAATAGTCTTTAGTAAGTCTGAGCCGTGCAGGTGTGTGTCTGCCACCGCAGTCAGCGTGTGAACTCAGACAGCATTCGGCTCTCGGGCCACGGCTGTGTGCCTGGGGGCGCTCTCACCAGGCGTGTCAGTGTGGCCGTGGGACCTGGCACGTTTGCCCACGTGTGGTTGGATTTCTGGGAGCAAGGTCCAAGGGGCTTGGCTGTTCCCGGCAGCCTGTCAGGTGCTGGTGTTCTTGGATAGAGGGATGGCACGGTGCCCAGCCTCCGTGGGCACCTCGGGGATCCCATCTGGCAGGTGTGGTCTGGGGCCTCTGCCGAGGCGGCGGGAAGGGCTGGGGCCTGCCGGAAGAGGCTGGCCTCAGCGTTCCTGATCTGCTGCTTGCGTGGAATCCTGTTCATCCCATCCACAGAGAGAAGCCTTTTTTAAAATCTACCGCTCTCAGACTGGGCACAGGCATTTCCAGTGAAAAATGCAGAAGGAATACAGGGCCAGGACCTGCTTCACTGGTTTCTAAGGGCAGGCTCTGTGCGGCCAAGCGTGAGCGCATGGCCTGGTGCTGGGCCAGCTCTCCTGGCTTAGGTCTGGTCGGTGGGGCTTTCTTTTGGAACAAATGCCCATCTCTTCAGGGATGACCAGAACCTGCTTTGCTCTTTCTTCAGAGCTCCTAAAATAAATTGGGGTCTGTCCATGGACACCCCCGCCATGCACGCTCCTTGGTGGAGAGGCGCATACCCTCCCCCTTCACCTAATGCTGTGTCATTTCTCTGCACACTTTTCTGGAGCAGAGGCTGTAGATTCCATGCTGGGCGCAGTGGATTTTCAGGAAATCCTTACTGGATGGTTTTAAACTTCTCCGGAACCACTGCCTCTGACCCTCAGGAGCCAGTGGGCTCTGGCTCAGACTGACCTCACGTTTCACACCCAGCCCCAGACCAGGTTAGCCTTCCGGAAATCCACAGAACGGGGGTTGTCACTCCTCCCCATGCTTAGCGTTCCAATGGCTCCTCTCTGCACCCCACACACCTCCTGCCCGCAGAGCCACCTGGCAGAAGGGTTATACAGGTGATTAGGGCCTTCCCAAGGGTAGGGTCAACATTTGAGGAGATCTCCTCCCCAGAGTGGGGTTCTGGGGCAACCACCTGCACCTCCCAGAGCAGCACTGTGGGTGACCTGTGAGAAAAAGGACACACACACGCCCTCTCTGCCCCCTCCCTTCTGTCTGGATCACACCCTCTCTCACTGGGAGAAGCCGGAGTGTAGGAGGGGCCCCCTGTTTAAAACAGCAGACTCAGTCACTGCATCTGGCGCTCACTGTCACTGAAGAGTCGGCTGTTCTAGTGAGAATGGTGACCTTGGTACCCCCCTCTCCCAGTTACAGTGCCTGCTGTCCTCCCCACCCCACCCACCGGCCTGCGTGGTGCCATGTGCCTCTCTGGGAGCATTTCCCAGCTTTTTATTTTTTATTTTTTAACTTTTATTAGCTCGAACTCCTGGTTGCTGCAGCCATGTGGAGCTCTACCAATGGCTGCTGCTCAAAGGGATGTGGCATTTTGATGTTTCCAACTTTATCTTCACCAGCATAGGCGCAGGAGCCGGCCGGTGTGGAGAGGTTCAGGGTACATTTGCCTGCAGAGCGGGCCTCGCCGCCCCGGGTCTGAGATCGGCACCCACCTCGAGAGATGCCCCTACCCTGCCCCATTTTGGTCCTCCACGTCCACACCTATCTTTCTGCCTGTCTCCCCACCACTTCCTGCGGCTTCTCTTGGTGTCTGTTTCTCTCTGTGTCTCTCCTTTCCCTTGGGTGAGGCAGAGACACTGACTTTTCATCTCGTGTTAGTTTGCCCATCCTTGGTCAGTTTCCCTCTACCCTCTGCCCACCACTTCCCCTGCCCCAGCCTCCAAGGCAGGACGACTGGAGGAGCAGTGGGCCCTTGAGAAGTGGAAGGAGTAGGAGGTGGTTGGGAAAGGGGTCCCTGCCCATCCTGGTTATTTAGTGTTGGCCCAGCGCCTTGGGGGAAGAGCAGGCATTGCTGATGCCCTTCCCATCTGCAGGCTGCCTTCCCTTCCACAGAGCATTTTCTTGTGTGTATTTTGCTCCTTAAATAGTCTTGTGAGGTTGGCAGGATATTTCTTAAAGTAAAAAGTGGCAGGTTTTTGTAATATAAAAGCATTGCACAACTGTAGGGAAATGAGAAAATACAGATGAGCAAGACTAAGACTGTAGGAATGCAGTGAATGTATCCACAGTCTTGTGCCTGCTCTTCCAGGCACTGTTCCAGGCTCTGGGAAGGCAGCCGGCAACCAGACAGGAAGAGCATTGGTAGCCATTGTCCCTTACCGCACGGAGGGAGCTGTGAGGCTCCAACTGCCAGAGTCAGTGGCCGAGCTCCACATGGCCCGCAGTGAGGGCTTTGTTGCTGTGGCTGCCTTCACTGGAAACCAGCTCAGCCCTGAACTTGCCCAGCCCCTTCCCTTCTCTGGCCTCAGCTTCCCATCTAAAAATTGAAGGGGAGGGTAGCAGGGTGACCACCGAGCTCCCTGCCACCACGCAGGTCCCATTGGCCGGCTGTGTTTTCAGAAAAAGGCATTGATTCCTGAGTTGGGTGAGTTGGTTTTTTCTTCCAGGCTCTGAGCTGGATTCACATTCGTGCTGTGAGGTCACTCCCTGGGCCCCAGCCAGTGCAGGAGCCAGGACAAGGGGGGGGGGGCTTCACAGGGATGCGGCCCCCAGGGGTTCTGTGGCCGCCCCCCACCCCATATCCCACATACTGGCCACTGCAGAGGCCAGCCTGTCCTGCTGACAGCAGCCCTAGTGACTTGCCCCTTGTCTGACAGAGGAGTGTAGTCACATAATACGGGGCAGCGGCCAGATTAGAAGACCTGGAAGGCCTGCATGGTGCTGCGAGCCACAGTGCTAGAGCGAAGGCCGGTACTGACAGAGGTCCGTGTTGTCCCAGGAGTCTTGGGTCCTTCACGTGGGTGTCTGGGGCGAACAGACCCGTTGCCTGCCTGCCTCACCACCCTCCCCCACATGCGGAGGCTGCCAGCTCTCCCCCCTCTTCCAGGTCCCCTGCCCTGAGGGCTCACTCAGTGTTCATGCCACACTAGCTTCAACCCTCTCCTGCCCACAGAGACCCAGACCTCCCAGTGCAGGCAGAGCTTCAGATGCCTGGCTGCAGGAGTTCTTGCATCTCTCACTTGGCTGGCTCTCCTGGGTACCCAAGGGGTGGGTGGCACCAGGAAGAAGTGGGGAAAGCAGAGCCTACCATGGTGCTCTTTCTAGAGTGGGTCAGAGCGGCAGCTGGTGCTGTAGATAGGAGTGAGTGTAGACCCTGCTGTGGCCCGTCAGCTCCCGCTCTGCCATTGACCGATGCTGAGTGGCCAGGCTGGGCAGACAGCCAGGACAGTGGCAGTAAGGGACAGCAGTCGGGGGCATGGTGCAGGCACACAGCTCATGCTAGCTGCTATGCATCCCCCTAAATGGGCACAGGCGCTGGGCCTGGGAGCTACAGGGAGTCACCCCCCTACTGGCATGGGGGCTTTGTCTCACCTGCCCTGCATGGCCCCTATCAGTTGCTCAGACCTGTCTCTCTTCTCCCCATACCCTCAGCCCAGGGCTCCCCCATGCCCTGCACAAAGCCCCAGCTCTCTGTGCCCCCAGCAGGCCCCCCTGCCCCTACCTCAGCCGCTGTCCCCATGGAGCCTTCCCCTATAGCTACAGCCTGTCCGAGGAGGCTTGCAGGGTGCCCACCTCCAACTGAGGGCCACCAGACTAGGGGAAGGACCCCGAGGGAAGACCAAGGCCCTCCAGCACACCATCCACCTGCGGGGAGCAGGGACTGGCAGCCTGGGGAGGGGCAGCCTGGGACTCTGCAGCACCCGCCGCTCTGAGCTGTGTAAATACAGTCACTGCCTCCTGGCACACAGGACTCAGGCCCCACAGAGTGCGCTGGGGGCAGAAAGGGACCAACACAGCCCACACCTGCACCTGGCAGCCCCACCCTCACTGCACCCCTCCCCTGGCCTGGCCCCTCCACCTCTGCCTCACCTGAGACCCTGTGGGGCAGGGAGGAGGGGGTGCAGACCTTGGGAAAGGCTGTGTTATAGAACCCCGGGGGGAGGGGAGGATGGATGGAGGCAGAGTGGGCAGGTGCTGCCAGGAAGGGAGGGCTTTGTGGCCCCAGAGGAAGCTGGAAACCAAACCTGGCTTCCTGATTTTCACTTCCGGTGGAGGGTAAGATGGGAACTGCCTGTCCCACTGCCCAGGGGCCTGTTCCCCAAGTGCCCTACAGGGCTGGAGAGGCCATTCCTCATTCCTCTGGTGAGCACCAGGCTGCCTCACCAAGTCTAGCCTGTCTGGTCAGTGGTGCCACCCATGAATAGTGCCTGACCCTGGCCCCACACACACTCAGACACCTGCTGAGATGGCCACCTTGGGCTTGTCCTCCTCTGCGGCACCTGCTAGGACACAGTTGTTGAAGATTCAAGCCCTGTGTTCTGGGGAAGAGGCCTACAGCACACTCAGCGTGTCTGGGAGGTGCTGGCTGAGATTGGTTTATAATCTCTTACTTAAGGCACCTAATGGCCTTCCCATAGGGACGTCACTTCCCACCAGATGTGGAAGCTATCAGGAGAAAGCAAGAGCTACAGAGGGGTAAGCACCTGTACCAGGTGCTGCGCCAGCTGTCGCGCCCTTCAGTGGGCTACCTGACCGCCTCATACATGGCAGTCTGACTGGCTCAGCCCTGGCAGTCTGGGTCCCAGCCACCAGAGGACAGGCCGCGCTGGGGCTTCATGTCCTCAGAGGTCCAAGGGACCTGGATCTGCCTGTCCTGCCTCCCTGGTCGAATGCGAGGGAAGGAAAGGGGCTCCCATGGTTTCTTTGGTGAGAAGGCATGCTGCAGTCAGTGCTGAGATACTGGGGGCCCAGGGAAGATCAGGGGAGGCAGGCCTGAAAAGGAGAGGGGGAATGTGGATGGAATTAGGGAAACTGATTTAGAAAACTGGCAAAAGGTTGCTCAGGAACCCAAAGGTATAAGGGCAGCTGGTGGGGAACGTGAGAGCAGGTGTGGAGCAAAGAACTCCTGGTGGGCTCCATCTGCACAGCCTCTTGAAGGAAGAGGTCCACCGAGGGAGACCCTGTGGGCAGAATCCAGGGATGCTGGGATGGAAGGAGAGGCCTAGGACACTGGCGGCAAGCCCTGGGCCTTCACCGGGCCTATGGCTTTGCTCGTTGCATCTCACTCACCTCCTCCCTCCCAGGGTCCCTAGAATCTGTGGACAAACTCGATGACCTTCCAGGAACCAGGCAGAGGTCCCTGCCTTGCCCAAGGACACAGCTTTCAACCTCTTGTTCCTTCTTTAAGTCTCACTAGTTCCTTCTTGCTGCTGCTGGTATGGCCCCTGTTTTTCCAACTGCAGGAGAACGAGGCCCTGAAGAACAAGGCCTGAAGGTGGGGAGGATGCCCCCTGCCTGGGTTGTCCCTCTGTCTCCCTTCCTGGGCCAGCTCCTGCCTGCCCCTCTGCCTGGAGAATGGTGAGAAGCTCCTTAGTGACAGGCCACTGTGCTCACTGGTTCTGACTCCAAAGGTCTTGGGGAAATCGACAGGGCCCAGAGGTGCATGCAAGGCCTTGCCCACAGTCAGGGACCCTGGGGATCTCCTGCTCCACCCCTCACCCCCCCCCACCCAAGGCTTCCCGCCCAGAGTAGGGAGCAAGCTGGATCCCTTCTCCAGGGTGACTCATCTCTGCTCACCCAGACTCTTGGAGACTTTGCCTGGGCCTGCCTCTGACCTAGAGATTTAAAGTGACAGAGACCCTTCGTTTGTTGGGATGGTTAATTTTACCTGTCAACTTGGCCAGGACGTGGTAGCCAGTTTCTGTTCAAACACAAGTCTAGGTGCTGCTGCAAAGGCATGTTTTAGATGAGATTAGCATTTAAATCATTGGACTTTGAGTAAAGCAGATGACCCTCCATAATTTGGGGGACCTCACCCCTGAATCAACTGAAGGCCATCAGAGAAGAGGCTGGAAGGAGTTCTGCCTCCAGATGCCTCCAGATTTGAGACTGCACCGTGAGCTCTTCCCTGCGTATCCACCCTGCAGACCTCAGGCTCAGACTCGCCCTATCCCAAATTCGTGAGCCTATTCCTTAAATCAGTATCTCTTCCCACCCACCCCCCGCCCTCCCCCCACACACACTGGGTTCTGTTTCTCTGGAGAACCCTGACTAATAATATGCTTGTCCCCAAGGCCTGGCAGGGGGGCGCGGGGATGGAGTTAGGAACTTCTAGGAGCTCTGGGCCCTCCTGTCCTTGCCACATGCTCACTGCACTAGACGGCCCTCAAGTCCTCAGCTTCTCACTCCGAGAAATGGCTTTTCTTCTTGGGAAGCAGGTTGCTGGGGAGCCAGAGGAGCCCCGAAGTCATTGCTCTGCCTCGTTGTCATGACCCAAGAGTTCCTCCGACAGGGAACCAAACCTTTCATCTGAAATGGACAGAATTATCACAGAGAGGGACAAACAGGCTGAAGTGCGTTCACTGGAAGACGTAAACAACGGATTCCGGTTTTTTCCCAAGCAGAGCAATCAGGAGGGCTCTAGGATGGATCATAAGTGCTGAGAATTCGTGGAATGTAGGAGCGGAGGGACCTTGGAGACTTCCTGCAGGAGAGTCCCAGTCCTGCAAGATGCCCTGAGGAGGGGTTCCGGGTGGGCTTGAGAAGTAAGTTTGGGAAGTACTGCAAGTGCCACCTTTTCATTGAGCCGTAAAGCACAGTAGCTGAAAAGTCTGAGATGAAAAAGGAAATGGATATTGGTTGAATTTCTAGTGTTCCAAACCTCTGTGGTCCGAGATGCCCTTCTCCCGCTTTCTGCTCACTCTTCAGGAACAATGAGCTTGTACATCCTCATCTGTGGGGGTGGCTGCCCAGGACCACACAGTGACCTGAGCAGAGTCGGGGTGGAGCTGTGGTCCCAGGGGAGCAGACCAAACCCTCCTCAGGCTGCTGAGCCTCCCGGCTGCCTTTATTTTCTTTTAAGAGAAAGCATCCTTTTGGTATTTGTTGCTGGTGCTGTTTCTTGGATTCTAATTAAATCACACTTGGCAACAGCCCGGCATCCGTTTCCAAAAGCCTGTTTCTTTCAGAGGATGTCATTTTTAAAGACTTCAAAGTTGAAACACAAACAACATGCAGCCATGAAGCCCCTCACTGAGCAAAGCTCCGCGTCCTGGCAGGGAGGGCAGATCTGGCGCGAGCACTTGTCAAAATAAAGGCAGGCCAGCCTGCCAGGATGCCTGGCTTCAAAATGCTGCAGGGGCTCAGTGACGCTGGAGGAGCCTGAGAGTAAAGGCGGTCCCTGGGGGGACAGCAACCCTTAGGTGTGACCACCAAACCCCAGTGCCCTTCACTCCAGTGGGCAGGTCAGGCAGGGGGCAGTGGGTGGCCAGTCACCTCCACCAGCCATTTCTTGACCTCCTCAACTTGGCCTTCTCCAGCCATGTGCCCTGGGCATCCCCATGGATGCCTCCAGCTCTGTGGGCCTAGGGATGGAGGGCGCTGAGCCAGCCCGCCCTCGAAAAGCAGCATCCAAGGCTGCGGCCTGGGGCAGAGCAGTGCCCACCCTGGACACCTCAGGCCCTGCTCTGGTGTTGCAGGGCAGGGCTGGGGTTGCTTTCTGACTTCTGCAAGTTTGCTTTGCTACCTGGTGGTGTCATGAGCTGCAGGCCTTAGGCCCTTAAAGTCAGCAGCCCTCCCTGCCCTGGGGCAGCGTGCTCCCCACCCACAGAATGGGAGCTGCCCCTGGGGCCTCATCTGCATCCTTGAGTCCCTGGGAGGTTTTTTGTGTTGTTCCTGGGGGGCCCGTGTGTCTGTTCACACGCACCACACCGCACATTCACATGGACGCCTTGTGGCTGCTTGGGTTTTCTCAGTTACTGTTCAACATATTGAAGTGGATTTTTTTTAATTTAAGTGTAATTGGTGTGGAGTAGAATTTTGAAGACTAATGTTTCCCCAAGATTAAGTTGAACCTACAAATTTCATTTTCTGTTTTTGAATCTAGTCAATTTCAATGATTACATTTAAGGGTGGGGGTGTTTTTAACTAAATTTCTTTAAATATCTTAGTGATGTTTACAAATTTAATGTATGCTGTTTTCTTAAGCTTATAAATCGCCATCCTAAAATTCCAAGGTTCTAAACATTTCTTAAAATCTAACAAATTACATGTATAAATAGGGTGAATATTAAGTTCTCTCAGACATCTCAAACTGTCACAAACTCAGCCAGCTCCTCTTTCAACGTTCTGGTTAAAATCATAAGCCTGAAGTGGGTGACTCGATTATCCGTTTTAAATTGGAATTGCAAGGCTAATCCGTGGGAACTCTGATATACCTAATTCTCTTAAATGTTACACATGTATGAAATACCAGAGTTATACATTCCTAAATTTACCTGAGCTTGGTTTACTTCAGTATCTCCTGGTTTAATTTAATTCACCCCTTTCTGAGTTAAGGACACTTTGTAACCAAGGAAGCAGTTTTGCTCTTCAGAGCCACTGAGCCCAGGAAGATGGTTGTTTGGGCCTTTGAACTCCAAGTGTCACTGCCAGTGGCCACATCCTCTGGTACAAGTGACCTTTCCTCTTCTCCAGTCTTCACTTCCCTCCACCCCCACAGTTCTCCTGCTCCTTCTGCACCCAGGTGGCTTCATCGCTGGATATGGTTCTGTTTCTTGCTTGATTCTCTCAGTTCTTTCCCTGTTCTTCCCGTCCTCAGGGCCCTACCTCCTGCATCTGTTCAGGGGCATCCTCTTGGATGGTGTACACCCCCACACCCTTGGCTCTGGGATGTGCGCCCAAGGCCATGCTAATGACGAACCACAGGGAGCCCAAGGAAGGTGCCTTAGTGGTTACCTTCCCTCTTCATACAGAAATCCCCTGCCACAGCAGGGCTGAGCACTGGTATCTCTCCGCTGCTTACAGACTTCCAATGACTGTGAGCTCACCACTTGTTTTAATGGTAATGAAGTATAACATAATGAAGTATATAACATAAAATTTACCATTTTAACCACTTTTGGGTGTGCAGTTCAGTGGCATTAAGTGCACTCACATTATTGTGCACCATCACCAACACCATGCATCTCCAGAACTCTTTTCATCTTCCTGAACTGAAACTGTGCCTGTTAAACACTAACTCCCCTTTCCCCTCCGCCCAACCTGGCAACGACCACTCTGCTTTCTGCCTCTATGAATTTGATTACTCTAGGTACCTCATGCAAGTGGAATCATACAGCCTCAGTCCTTTTGTGTCTAGCTTATTGCCCTTGGCATAATGTCCTCAAGGTTCATCCTTGTTGTTGCATGTGTCAGAATTCCCTTTACCACGTGTTTTTAAATGTTCTTTCTTCTATTGAGCTGGGAACCATCTTCAGGCAGATGGTCCTACAGGAAGCCTTTCTGACTAGCCCAGACCCACCTCTGGGAGCAAAGAGCAAGGAGAGTGTGCCGGGGCTACATGCGCCCAGAGGACCCGGGCTGATGAGACAGCACATACATTTCTGACAACAGTGGTTCTTGGTTTTCCACAGCTGTGCTCCTGGCTGAGGTCAGCACCGCCAGAGGGGAGGGGTCCAAGCCCACTTGCCCTGACCTTTTCTCCGTGGTGTATTCCCTGGGGAAAATGCCTCCTCTATTTCCATTTGGTGTATGAGTTTCCTAGGGCGGCCATAAGAAATGACCACCAACTTGGTGCTATAGAACAACAGAAATTTAATCTCACAGTTCTGAAGCCAGAAGTCTGAAATCAAGGTGCCAGAAGGACCTCCTCTCCCCCAGAGGCTGTAGGGGAGATTTCTTTCTTTGTCTTTTCAGCTCCTAATGGTTATGGCTGATGGATCCCTCCAGTCTCTGGAGGGATTTTATATCCCCTTCTTCTCTGTGTCTTCTTCGTGTGCCTCTTGTAAGGACACCTGGATATAGGGCTCACCAGGACAATCCAGGATGATCTCATTTTAAGATATTTAACTTAATCACATCTACAAAGACCCTTTTTCCAAATAAGATACCATGCACAGGCTCCGGGGACTAGCACGGACATGTCTTTTTGGGGGCCACCACATAGCCCACTGTCTCCCACACCTGTTTCTGGCGGTCAGTGTGTACACTGACCGAAGACGTCCCCTCTGTTCCCCGTGGCACTTCTAAGATTCTGCCCTCCTTCCCTGACTGGTTTGGCTTAGTTGGTTGGGTGTCATCCCACAAAGCAAAACGTCGCTGGTTTGATTTTCTGTCAGGGCATATGCCTGGGTTGCAGGTTCCATCCCCGGTCAAGGCACATGCAAGAGGCAACCAATCAATGTTTCTCTCCCTCCCTTTTTACCTCCTTTCCCCTCTCTCTCAAAATAAATAAAATCTTAAAAAAAAAAAAAAAAAAAAGACACTGCCCTCCTTCCTAGGAGGCCATCCTCTTCACTCAGCAAGCAGCTACTCAGAGTCTGCACCAGGCCCCTTCATTCTGAGACATCTGGCTTCTCTCCCTGGTCACTTCCTGGGGCTGCATTTCCCTAACAGCACCTGACAGTTTTATTCCCTCCCCTGGGAATCCTGCCATCCCCACCCACCCCAAGGCAAGCCAAAATGTCATGGGGAAGTGGACACAGAGTTGAGTCACTCAGGTAAGGCCAGTATTCTACAGACTGTCCCCTCCCTCAGGAGGAGCTGCTTGTGATGTCCTAGAACCACCAAGAGAAAAACAAGCCTATTCCGCCTCCTTCTTGCCCTCTAGACTAATTAACTTCCTTCTGGTGGGCTGTGTTTGATTACAACCTCATAAGCAGCTTTGTGCATTCTGGCTCTGGTGGTTTCAATATTGCAGCTATCCACCTTTGCTGGTTAGTATTCAGAGTTTGCTGCCTCCCTCCTTTCCTCGCTCTGTTGCAGAAACTGTGGAGTTATGCCTGGAGGAGAGAAACAAATACAAGCTAATTTCCTGAAGGGCCTTACCTCTGGGAATGGGTTTAAAACCTTGAGTTTAAAAGGAAAGGGGAGTTGTTGAGGTTTAAAATAATATGGCAGCCTCCTATGTGCCTTCCCCAGTTTCTCCAAAAGTACCAAAGACACACCAAAAAAAGATGAAAAATGCTGAAAACAAACACAAGCAGATGGTCTGGGAGGTACCTCCACCAGCTCTAAGACAGTTGGAGCTGGTTCTGGGTCCCCCCCAGGAATCTGAGACCTCCCAAGAGTAGGGAGTGTTGCCAGTGGAAATGGAATCTTGCTGGTAGAAATGGGATCTTTTCAGAGTCGCAAAAAAGGCATTTCCAGGGATTCCCACATTGGGAAGTTGAGGTAAGATTTATTGGACTAGAAATAAAAAACTGGCCCCCAGGTGCCCAGGGTCTCATCTCTGTCCATCCTGCTGTTGAAGAACTCCAGTCTTATCTTTATCAAGCCCAGAGAAGGGCCAGGGTCCAGAAATTCTGTGGAAAACCCATTGGTTCAATCCGGTTCAGTCTCTGTCCCCATCCAGCTAGGTTAGCCTCTGTTCCTGCCTGTGCTCCAGCCAGGCTTGCACTTGGAACACACATGGAGCTTGTGCGGTTGACAGGCTCACACTTGGGGCCTGTGCTGGGGGCCTGCTAGACCCACATGGTTGCTACAGAGAGAGCATGTGAATGAACAGGTGAATGAATGTGTGTTACCAGGCCAAGCCTTTATTAAACTGATTATCTCGGGCTTGGGAAGGACAAGGTGCTCTTTCAAACCAACCAGTCAGTTTCCCAGTTCTTCATGGGCTTGTGCTGGGCCCTCCCCCTAACCAATCCGGTCTTTCCCCCAGATTAGACACCTTTTTTTAATCACCATCTTGGTTCCTATTGCACATGCCTCAAAGTAGAAGGACCCGCCCCGCTCCATCTTGGCCTCTGCAGCGTGTGCCCAACTGAGGAATTTCTCCTGCTGGTTTTATTCCTTCGTTGGTAATCCCAGCTAATGACTGGTAAGGTCCTTCCTGCCCGCTTTGGGAATTAGGTCCTGGGGGCAGAGGGTGCAGCAACCGCCAGGGAGCCTATGAATGCTGCAACTTCCTAGTGAGGCCGCTTATTGTCCAAGTCAGCCCCCTAGTTTGTTATGCTTAATGTCTGATTCCCTTTGCTCCATTCCTTTTGTTATAATTAACTAGCATTTCTCCCACAAAGATCCCTGGGACTGGTAATCTTACAAGGGTAATTGGCTGAAAGTCTCATCTTCTGTAGCTGCTACCTGCCTGTCCCTGGCCCAGAGATTCTTGCTATCTGCCAAAGGAAGAGGGGAGCAAAAGGGAAGGGGAGCCTTCATGTGAGGGAAAGGGGTTTTGTAAAGTTTGGGTCAACCTGCTGTTCTTGGGAGGTGACAGACATGATATTGGCACTGCTGGACAAGTAGGTGTTCGTGTTTTTTTTCTAGAGGTGACAGTTTGGCAAGAAGGTTGAAAAGCATGGTCCTAAAATGAGGAGAATTATAGCAACAAAAGGTCTGATGAGAGGTAAGAACCAGGTGATAAGGGTTGAGACTAACTTCACAGTGTCTCAGGTTAAGTTGGAGGAGGGGCTTCCCTGGACAAAGGTGTGTCACACCTGTCTGAAACCCTCTTGTTTACTGTACTTAATTCAAATTAGGCTAAGGGGAACATTCTAAGATTTTCCCCTAAAGCAAGCCTTTTCTGTTTCAAACACTTGGGCAGAAAAGAGAAAGCAGCCTCAAGGTGGCGGGACTTTGGTCCCTTCAGCCCCACCTTTTAAATAATAAAGTTTTATGCCCTAGCTGGTGTGGCTCAGTGGCTTGATCGTCAGCCTGCCAAGCAAAAGGTTGACGGTTCAATTCCCAGTCAGGGCACATGCCTGGGTTGTGGGCCAGGTACCCAGCTGGGGGTATGCAATAGGCAACCTGTTGATGTTTCTCTCCCTCTCTTTTTTCCTCCCTCCCCCTCTATAAATTAATTAATTAATTTTTACATTCTAGAAGCAAAGCTGATAGACCGCTCCATTGTTTACCGATTCAGCCATCTAGTCCTGACAACAAGTCAGTTCAGCCAAACCGCTGAGTTTCATTTTAGGAAGTGGCAATGCTGTTGGGCTTCCAGAGTGAGGCTTATATTGTATAAAGAAGTAATCAGGTAAATAAGGTGCCTGCCTATGAAAAGAAAAGGAAAAACACAAAGTTTAATGAACACAGCAAATCGTAAACCAGTGTTTGAGACTGCGAGACTGTCGGGTGAGAGGACTGCCCGACGTGAGGCTTCGCTGGAGTGAGAGCGGCAGTGACAGGCCGACAGGTCCTCCTCGTCTGCAGTTTGAACTTCTCTGCTGATTCATCAGCCGCTCCAGTAAATGCTATGTGGCATATACAAGCCTAGGAGAAAAAAGTTTAGTTCTCAATGATTCCTAGTCTAAGGACAGGAGAAAAATGAAACAGTTTGGAGGGTTGAAGAAAACTAGAAGAATTCAGGAACCAGTTCAGTTTATAGGTGACGAATAAAACTTTGAAGACAATTAACTGAACTAGAGTCTAATATTTACAATTGGGCATTATGATTTCTATTAAAACACAGTTTTCCCCCTAAAATCACTCTCATTTTTACCAGAGAGACTACATTAAGTTCACTCTCAATTTGGCCTGATTATTTGCATAAACAACAAGAATAGCAATTGTTCATACGGTTCTCCTAAGGAATCTTCAGACTGAGCTTCAATCAGCCCCTCAGGGCGAGAAGCCAAGCCACACAGTTGCCATTAGGCTTTGTTTGCAGTACCTATAGGAATTGGGTAAATTACTCAAGATCTTGAGGTCTTCAAAAATGTAATGAGGTTCCTTTCTTGCCATCTCTCAGGAAAGCAACCTTCGCTCCTTACCTGGAAAGACTGCCATGAACCGTGTGACTAAGCAAGGTACCAGGCTGTTTCTCTAAAGGGCTTTTATTGGCTTCAAAAGTGCATTTTAATTCCTTCAGGCTTTCCAGTGGCATCCAGAGTCCAGGCATGACTTTCAGACATGACATTCTAGTGAAATTCTTGGTGCATGAAACCACAACTGGAGCAGATTTGTACTGGATTCATGCAAACACGTGTTGCCATGACCAACTCATTAAGAACGGCCAGATGCTAACTTCTGGCCAAGGAGGAGGAGTAGGTAGATACACTTTGCTTCCTCATACAACCAAAACAAGGACAACAACAAATTTAAAAACAAAAAAACAACCAGAACGAACAGAAAATCGAACTGTATGGAAGTCTGACAACCAAGGGGTTAAATAAGAAACGTTCATCCAGACTGATAGGAGGGGTGGAGAGGACACACATCAAGGCAGCGGCTGGAGGACCCGGTGGGCGAGGCAGTGGCTGGCAAAACAGGCAATCCCATATTCGCCTGCAGATACCAGAGGAACAACTGAGGAGTGAGACCACACACCCCAGGGTTCCAATGTAGGGAAATAAAGCCTCAAAACCTCTGGTTGTAAAACCTGTGGGGGTTGAGGCAGCAGGAGAAACTCCCAGCATCACAGGAGTTTGTTGGAGAGACCCACAGGGTCCAAGAACATACACAAACCCACCCACCTGGGAATCCGCACAATTTGCTTGTGGGAAGTGGGAAAAGTGACTGAAAGCCTGCCGAAAGCCAAGCAAGCAGCATTGTTCCCTCTCAGACCCCTCCCCCACATACAGCCCCTATGAAGGTTGCTATAGCAACACAGCTATGTGGGTTGCTCTGCCCTGGTGAATACCTAGGGCTCTGCCCTTTACTATGTAACAGGTGGGCTGAGACAAAAAAAAAAATATGGCCTAAATGAAAGAATAGATCAAAGCTCCAAAAATAGAACTAAGTGATGAAGAGATAGCCAACCTATCAGATGCAGAGTTCAAGATACTGGTAATCAAGATGCTCACAGAAATGGTTGAGTATGGTCACAAAATAGAGGAAGAAGTGAAGGCTATGCAAAGTGAAATAAAGCAAAATATATAGGAAACCAACAGTGAAGGGAAGGAAACAAGGATGCAAATCAACGATTTGGACCAGAAGGAAAAAAAAAAAAAAACATTCAACTAGAACAGAATGAAGAAACAAGAATTCAAAAAAATGAGTAGAGGCTTAGGAACCTCTGGGACAACTTTAAGTGTTCCAACATTCTTATCATAGGGGTACCAGAAGGAAAAGAGGAAGAGCAAGAAATGGAAAACTTATTTGAAAACATAATGAAGGAGAACTTGCCCAGTCTGGTGAAGGAAATAGACTTCCAGGAAGTCCAGGAAGCTGACAGAGCCCCAAAGAAGTTGGACCCAAGGAAGCACACACCAAGGCACATCATAATTACATTAGCCAAGTTTAAAGATAAGGAGAGAATCTTAAAAGCAGCAAGAGGAAAGGAGATAGTTACCTACAAAGGAGTTCCCATAAGACTAGCGGCTGATTTCTCAAAAGAGACCTTACAGGCAAGAAGGGGCTGGCAATAAGTATTTGAAGTCATGAAAGGCAAGGACCTACATCCAAGAATACTCCATCCAGCAAAACTATCATTTAGAATGGAAGGGCAGATAAAGTGCTTCCCAGATAAGGTCAAGTTAAAGGAGTTCATCATCACCAAGCCCTTATTATATGAAATGTTAAAGCAGCTTATCTAAGAAAAAGAAGAAGATCAAAAATATGAACAGTAAAATAACAACAAACTCACAACTATCAACAACTGAACCTGAAAAAAAAAAAAAAGCAAATGAACAGGAACAGAATCACAGAAATGGAGATCACATGGAGGTTTGGGGGGGGCTGGAAATGGGGGGAAGGGTACATGGAATAAGAAGCATAAATAGTAGGTACAAAATAGACAGGGGGAGGTTAAGAATAGCATAGGAAATGTAGAAGCCAAAGAACTTATATGTATGACCCATGGACATGAACTAAGGTGGGGGGAGGGGAATGCTGGTGGGAGGGTGGGTGCAGGGCAGAAGGTAATAAAGGGGAGAAAAAATGGGAAAACTGTAATAGCATAATCAATAAAATATATTTTTAAAAAAAGAATTGCCAGATTCTAGAGGAATCAGGTAGGAAGGAAAATATAAAGCAAAAGGAAAATCTTTTCCCTTTAACAGAGCGAAAGGGGCCAAACTGCAACTCTGTATCACCTAAAAAGTAAGTAACTAACATTCTTTAGATTGGCAAACACATTTTGGTACTTACAGAAGCACACTCCCACTTTTTTTTTTATCCTAACCCAAGGACATGCTCATTGACCCCAGAGAGAGGCGAAGGGAGAGAAAAAGAGGGGGAGAGAAACAGTGATCAATCATCAGATCAATGGGTTGCCTCTTGCACTAGTGCCAAGCGGGGTGGGGAGCGTGTGGTCTGAACCAGCCACCTAGGCACCTGCCCCGACCAGGAAGGAACCAAACCTGTGAGCCACAGCAGCCAGTGCCACACTCATACTTTCAAGAGATGTACTTCTATGAGACAGGTATTATAAAGCAAAACTCACTGATTTAGAAAGGAACAGCTGACATAAGTTGATTTGTTCCAGTGGCTTTTTTTTTCTCTTGATTTCTTGATAAGATTTACCTCCCAGAAATTTGCATTTTAAAAGATGGCCTAGGTAGAGTTCTTAAAGACCAGGTATTTACATTTCAGAAGTACAGACTTCAATTTCATAAAGCCAGTTATCTATAAGCCTTTTCCTTAAGAAACCCAGTGTTAAATTTTTCCCAGTTGACAAGTATGCACCCCAAACAGGAGTTTCTTGAGGCACTGTGGTATTGCCTATTGTCTTTGGGGAGAGAGACCTCCTTTCCTGCAGAAGGAGAGAAAGCTGGGTCACTAAAGGAAGAGATGGGCATCCTCAGTTTTTCCTAGTACCACGTTGTGTGGACTTGCGACCTGGTGGCAGTTCTGACATCCCAAAGCCTGAGCCTTGCCCCTCTCCTGACGGGGACAGAGGCCCTCCCAAAGATGGCAATACAGCATGCCCAGCTGTGGAGTGTCACCCCGTCCCCTGCGGGCAACTTTGTTGACCAACAGTGGCAGTGGTGCTCAGGCACCGCCAGTTGGGCTCACTCCATTCATTCAGGCGGCCTTAACTCCACATGGGCGATTTTGATGGTACCTCCACTATGTCTGGTGGAAAACTTCATCCTAAAACTCTGGCCTTTAGTAGTTGGGCTAGTAACTTTCCCTGCCTTTCCTATTCCCAGCAGTCCTGTCCTTCAAGAGGCCTAGTAAGGTTGGGCAGCTCCCTGTTAAGCCTTCCTAAGGATTAGTTGGACTGGCCAGACCAGGACAGCATGCCTGGCCCGCAGGGCAAACCCTGTCGGCCTTCTCCAGTAAGATCATAAAGTGAGTGCTGGGTAGCCTTGGGTATGAGAGGGCACAAAAGTTGTGGGAAAAATTAACATTCAATGAGTCTTAAGATTGTTTTCCCCTTGAGGAGGTTCTTTTAAAATCATTACTTTCCAATTAGTTTAACATAAACCTCCCTATTTCCATGAGTACTTGTATCTGAGGCCTTCTACTTAACTGCAGACCTGCAGGAGCATTAATTAGGACTGGCTCTGGGGGTTTTCGGCCTTGGAGGCACCGTTTCCTCTGTATACTGCACAGCGAGGGCAATGTGGCCACTCTGGGCTGGCACGACTCCCGGGGTGCAGACAAGCAGCTGTGATTGCAACAGGAGCTGGGAACAGCAGCGGGCTGCAGGTGGCAGCTCCCATTTCACCGGGCCACAAGGTTGCCAGTGGCCACTCCTGGGTCATGAGCCTGCTGCCAGGAGGGAGGTGCCTAGCCCCTCAGGCTGCTGAGAACATAGGGTCCCCAGGGTAGGCAGACTGCAAGTGGGCCTTGCGCTCACTGTGCACCGGGCAGGCCATGGGAATGTTGTTGGTTGGTGGGTGGCGGCAGCTGAGAGGGTGCTAGGTGATTAAGCAAGGCCATTCAGCCCACACTCATGAAGGTGGGGCCAATGGGACTTTTGGATCTGGAGCTGAACCGGTCAGGGAGGGAAAATAGAGAAGAGGAACCAAAAAACATACACAGGCAACAGCACAGGGGAGACAGACAGACAGACAGACTAGTGAGGAAAAGACCTCCCAGCCTCCCAGCTCAGGGGAAGTGAGGTCCCAACTCTTACCACAAGCCAGACGTCCTCCCATTCCTCCATGGTCGTCCGGTGTTGCCAGTGGAAATGGGGTCCTTTCACGGAGATGCAAGAAAAACAGTTCCGGGAACTCCCGCATGAGAGGTTGAGGTGTAGTGGTAAGATTTACTGGACTAGAGATAAAAGACTGCCCCCTGGTTCCCAGTGTCTCATCTCTGTCCATCCCACCGTGGAAGAAGTCCAGTCTTGTCTTCCTCAAGCCCAGAAGAAGGACCAGGGTCCAGAAATTCTGTGCCATTGGTTCAGTCCAATTCACTCCGTTCCTGGCTACACTCAGCCTCTGCTGTGTTGCCACATCCAGTGCCCAGGCTGTCCTTGCGTCCCCCCTGAAGCCCACACGGCTGCGAGGCCCAGGTGACTACAAATGAACAGGTGAACGAACATGTGTTACTGAGCCAGAGGCCTTTGTTAGGCTCTAGTCGTGTTATCTCAGGCTTGACAAGGACTAAGTGCTCTTTCAAATGAACCCAGCTGTCAAATGCTTTGGTGCAGTCTCTAACCAGTCCAGTCTTTTTCACAGATGAGACCCCTTCTTTTATGGGCACCATCTCAGCTCCTGCCGTGCATGTGCCCAGTAGAGGAGTTTCTCCGGCTGTTTTTATTCTTTCATCGGCAACAATCCTTCCTGCCTGCCTCCGGGATGAGGTCCTCAGGGCGGAGGAGGATTCAGCCATCCCATGGGAGCCTGTGAATGCTGCAGCTTCCTAGTGAGGCAGCTTACTGTCCAACTCGGCTCCCTCATTTATTATGCTTAATGTCTGATTCCCTTTGTTCCCTCTTTTTATTGATACTGACCAGCTACCTACACTAACGGGAAGAGCCCCTTTCTTCCTCATTCTGAGGACCTCCCCAATTGAAAAGTCAGGCAGCTGCCCCTTTTCCATGTGACTGGTGATTTGGAGGTAGAAACAGTACCGATTCCACCTTCCCCACACCACACCCTCCTTGGGCTTCTCTCCTCTCTCAGAGAAAGCATGTCGCAAGGAGCCACCATGGCCAGGCAGGTGTGAGAGAGGTCACCGGAGGCATGGTGCCTGACATCCAGCACAGCCGGTGGTCATGGCCAGGGATGAGCAAAGTCCTGAAATGTTGCCACTATTGTGGATTTTCATGAACTCCATCAGTAGTTGGTCCCCTGGCCACCAGCCCCATCTTAATGTGATGGGGCTTTCCAAAAGTCATCTCCTTAACGTAACAAAAGATGCCTTTGTCACTCTCCTCACTTAGAAAATTCCAGGGAGCTTAGGGTTTCTGTTCCTCAAATGGGACAGAGACCAAAATATTTCTTACCTGGATATTAAGCGGATGCTCCTGGGAAGGGAACGGTATGCTGGGACTGTCCCGGAGAGGCAGCGTGAGGTTCGTGGCAAAGACAATCCTATGGGCATCTCGATAGAGAAAGAAGTTAAAGACAGAAAAATCAGGCAGCTTCAGGATGGTGTGCCGTGCTGAATACCAAGGGCAGCCAAGGAACAAAGAGCTGCCTTGTTAGCGCTTTGAAAGGGATTTCTCTCAAGCCAGGTTGTCTTCAGGAGCAACTCAACGTACAGGCTTTTCAGGTAGGCGAGAGCTTGGGAAGGAGGTTCCCCTGTGTGCGTCCAGAGGGGAGGGCTCGTCCTGGATGTTCCCCAGCAGCACAAGAGCACAAAGTGCAGGTATGCGTCCAGTCTCGGGAGAGGACTGAGCTGTGGCAGCCAGCATACCAGCTCAGTCCCAACGGCTTGCAAATCTGTCCAAACCTGAACGTAAAATGCCAAATTGTATTAGTAATAGAGTTGTTTCAACATTTTTTTTTAATGAGTGGTATCCTAGATCTAAAATCTCCAGTTATGCCAAGAAGGGAGGAGCTGGCAGTAAGCCAGTGTCAAAATAACCTGATGACCCTCCCCCTAGCTGCTGCCTAGATGTGGAGCTGGGCTCTCCGACACTGCCTGGTGCTGGCCCCGCGGCACCCTCTCCAAGTCCAGGGCCGTGCCTCGGACTGTACAGCGCTCCTTCTCCCAGAGACCAGCTGCAGGCGCAGGGCCAGCTGCCCCCTCCTGGGACTCTGCACCGCCGCACAGAGCTTCCCCTGCATCGATGGGGAGCCTCACTGAGGGCGGGGGCTGGAAGGGGGAACATAGGCAGCTGGCTGTGTGTCGAGTAGGAGTTTTTTCATGCCCCAAAGTACCCTGTTCTAACCCAGCAGTTTTCCAACTTTGTTTGGTGTCAGGATCCCTCTTTATGCTCTTTTTGCTTAATTGTTTGTTTTAGGAAAATCAATTAACATTTATCCATTCGTAATTACGGTTTTAACATCTGTATTAAGAATTACATATTTGAGACCATAGTTTGGCATCTGAGTTCCAAAGTTACCACTTAAAATTCAGAATGAAAATCTACAGTCTTTTCAGAAAGCAATTCCTTTCTTTATACTGTCACAGGTGACTTACCAACTGACCATAATATCACAGTAAGTGGGCACTACTTCGTCACTATGGAGAAAAAACTCTATGATCAGACGAAGATTCTAATAATGGTGGTCCTGGAAGACCACACACTCTCACTCTACACAATATACAGTGATTATAATAAAACAGGATACGCTTGGAATGGCAGTAAGACACAAAAACCAGGTTATATTAATGTTAATATAGGTTCTGCTACATCAGAATTCTGGGTAGGTGTTCACAGTTTGGGATTTATAAGGACAAAAAGAGCAGTTATCTAATGTTTACATATAAGAAACACCTGAATGCATAACACAGTTGCCATTGGGCATTAACATGGAATTTACAAAAAAAAAATTTTAAAGGAGTGGCCTATCTATATAACCTGTATTTATACTTTTGTTAAATTGAAATGTAATTGACATCTAACACTGTGCAAGTTTAAGGTGTACTGCGTATTACTTTGATACATTTACACTGCAGCATGGTTGCCGTCGCAGCCTTATCCAACAGCCCCCTGTGCCACCTAGTCATCCTCTCTTCTTGAGGCAGGAGCAATGTAGAGTTAGTGTCTTCGCAAGTGGGATGTGTAGAATACAGTTTTGTTGTCCACAATCACTGCACTGTGGTAGGTGTCCAGGACTTACCTTCTTATTCCAAGTATGTGCCCTGAAGCAATACCTCACCCATGCCCCCAGCCCCTGGCGACACTCCTTTTTTGAGTTTGGTTCTTTTGAGATGATACACACTGTAAGAAATATACAGTCTTTCTCTGTCTGACTTCTCTCTCTCAACATAATGTCCTCGAGGTCGAACGATGTTGTTGCAGTGGCAGGATGTCCTTCCTCATGGCCGAATAGTGTTCCATGATCTATGTGGAGGCCACATCCTTTTCCATCCATCCACTGATGGGCACCTAGGTGGTTTCTGCATCTTAGCTATTACGAATGATGCTGCAGTGCACGTGGGCGTGCAGATGTCTCTTCGATGGCCATCTCACTTCCTCTGCATACGTACCCAGAAGTGGAATCGCTGGATTGTATGGCAGTTCTAGTTTTAGTTTCTCGAGAAAACTTTATACTCTGGTTATCGAGGACCTAAAGTTTTTCTGTATGTGGGCTATATCTAATGAATGCTATTTATTAAATTAGAAATCAACAAAAAATATTTGAAAGATTTATTTCTTCATTTAAAATTAATAAGCTTGTCTGAAAGAGTTCTTTACAAAAATAACTAGATAAAAACTTAGTGAAAAGAGTGGCATTGTTTCATGGTTTTGCGAATCTCTTTAATGTGTGGCTTAAAGGAGACAGCTGCAGTTTCTCACACCTGACGCTTCTGCTTTGGTCTCTTGCAACAAGTTGTTTTGATTGAAGTCTACAAAGGTGACAGAGCATGGCTCTGATACGTCACTGGAAAGAGGACTTCACAGAGCCCCTGAAAGGGTCTCAAGGGCCCCCTCCGCACTTTGAGAAATGCTGTTCTAACCTGCCTGTGTGAATCTCCACTTGTCTTTGGAACAAGTCCCCGAACCTACTTCTCCAAGCTCCACTCCTGTGAGAGGACGTGTGCTGGCTGTGCTGGCCACTGGCCCCCTTGGTGCCAGCGTGGTGGGGAGACAAGGAATCAGGGGCCCCTGGAGTAGGACATTTTGCACCTTCCCAGAACTGCCCCAGCCTCCGGGGTTAGCAGCTAGGATCTCCTCGGTCCTTCCAGAGTGAGACAGCCTCCACTGACCTGGAAAGAAGGGCAAACGGGAAGATGGGGCAGGGCTGGTAGGAACCCAGTAGAACCAACAGTGCTCCGGTCCAGGGTTTTCGAACTTTCCTTTGGCTACAGAACTGCTGTGTGTGTGTGTGTACAGGGAGGGGCAGCCAGCGGAGCTGCTCTGCTGAGAGCCGAGCCGCCTGCAGCCTTGCAGACTCTTCTGACCTCTCGCTGACAGACCTTGGGACACAGTTTGGCAACTGTGCCCATTTCACAGAGGAGGACTTGAGAGCCTAGAACTCAGTGCTTCCTCCCAGGGGCATTCAGAGACAGGGAGCAGGGATGACTGTAAAAGGAGACCTCTGGGCGCATATCCTGGGCAGGGGTACACCCCGAGGAGAGGAGTCACGGGCAAAGCACAGGAGCACAGAGGCTGGCGTCAAGTCTCCCACCCGGAGCCGGGTGCCCAACCTGCATGACAGACAGGAAAGGAAAAATACACCCATCTTCTGGCCAACTCCTGGGGCCACAAATCCAGCCTCTGACCATGAGAACATCCATCCCTCCATTTCCACCCCAGACTCTGCCTTCCACCCCACTTTCCTGCCGCAGGGAAGGGCGGCCTGGCCTAAGACACATGGGCCTGTCCTCCACCCAAGAACACAAGCCCTTGGACTTCCCCTCCCTACGTTCCCAGCCTCCTCCTGCCCCAGAGAGGGTGGGTCCGGTGTTCTGCACATTTCTGGGTAATAGTTTGTGTCCTAAGGTCGTGAGGCTCCTCCTCCCCAGCTGACCAGGAGGCCTGGGCGGATTGTGTGCAACAAGCTCCCTGTCCTGCCCTGACTCGCGGGTTTTCCTAGAGAGGTCACGGCTTGTGACATTCTCAAGTGGGTCTGTGGTCCAAAAGAGGTTCAGAAGCACTGCATGATGGGAGAAGGGGCTTCCCAAGGGAAAGGGGTGAGGGAAAGGAAGGGGGGGGTATGTTAGTAATTCTCTTTTCTGTGGGAGGCTGCACATGTTTTACTTGGTTTTGTTTCCCTCACGTACTAGTGGTGCCAGATCACTGTCCCCATTTTACCGATGAGAAAACTCAGAGGCTCCCTGCCATTAGGGAGCTGGCCCGGGATGCAGCCCGACTGAGGGGTTGAACGGGACAGAGGCAGAGGCACAAGGCAGTGCTGCACTGGGCGCTCAGCTCTTAGACCACGGCAGCAGACAAGCTGAACGTCCGCCTACACCCATGCACGCGGATCAGGGTTGCCAGTAAGTTATTTCAGCAGCCAGAGAGCCTGGCGCAGGGCAAGGCAGCTGTCCTCTGAGGCTATTCCTGCTGAATGGAAAACAGAGCCCCCCAGACTGGCCCCTGGTGTCTCATCCCTTTCTAACAAAGAGGAAGGAGGAGAGTGCCCCTGACCTTCACAGGCAGGACCTGGCTAGAGCTTGCCTGGCCCAGTGAGGCTGGAAGAGGCAGATCCATCAGCCGCAGGCCCTTTCTTTCTCTGCTCTTAGATGTGTCCACCGACAAGCCACAGAACAGCACTTCGGCTCTCCAGCCTGCCTTGTCCCCAGCGCCCCCGTGCCAGGGGTAGAAAAGTCAGAGCAGTCTTTCAAAACAGGCCTGAGGCTGGGTGTAGGCCCCCCACCTCCACCATCCCTGAACTTCATTTTTCTAACATATTTATTACCCGTGATTTTTTTTCCGGTGTTATTGAGATGTGAGGTACAGCACTGTAAAGTTTCAGGTGTACAGTATAATGAATGACTGGGTGTACATGTGTTGTGAATGATACCACAATAAATTTAGTTAGCATCCATCACCTCATATAGCTGGGGAAAAAAGGGGGGGAAACGTGGTTTTTGCTTGTGATGAGAACTTTTAGGATGTTAAAAAACAAACTTCAAATGAGTAAATTTTATTAAGTGATTCATGAATGGGGCAGCATCCCATTTAGTAGATAGAAAAGTGCTTCGATGAGTCACAACAGAAGGTTTTTATAGGCAGAAAGAGAGGCCCTAAGAAGTTAAAAGAGTTGGTAGTTTGGTCCCCAGTCAGGGCCTGTATGAGAGGCAACCAACTGATGTTTCTCTCCCTCTCTTTCTCCCTCTCTTCCCCTCTCTCTCAAAATAAATAAAATCTTTTTTTTTCTTTTTAAGAATGAGTTAGCCATGGTGGGGCGGCTCAGTTGGTGGAGCGCCATCCTGATATGCCGAGGTCGTGGATTCGATCCCCAATCAGGGCACGTACAAGAATCAGCCAATGAATGCACCAATAAGTGGGACAGCAAACTGATATTTCTCTCTCTCTCTCTCTCTCACTCTTTCTCTTTCTCTCAAATCAATAAGTAAATAATAATTTTAAAAAATTTAAACAGTGAATTATTTCAAGTAAGTTTTCCTTTCCTTAGGGAAAGGCAGAGGGTCTTATCAAGTAGTTCACCTCACTAGTGCTGATGGAAAATTCCAGACTGAGTGGTTTAAAATTCCACTCCTGGGAGAAGCTGGAACTGCAGTTAGGTTAGTTATTAAGGTTTTGTTTGCTACTGTACCTTAGCGAAAGTGACTCCATTTTGGCCTATTGTTTCTCTCTCTCTCTTTTTTTTTAAACAAGGACCTACTCCCTTACTAACTTTCAAATGTACTGTACAGCAGTATTAATTGTAGTCATTCCTAGAATCTTTGGACAGCTGAAGAAGTCAGCCCCTCTGGGCTTCAGTTTCTTCATAAAGTAAATTAGGAATGATGATGCCCAGCCCACTTGCCTTACAGGGATTTCTAAGAATCACATGAGGGAAGGCATTTCGAAAGGTTGCCACTGCTCCCACCCCTCCCACTGGGCAGACCCACTTGATACCCTCTCTTTGGAAGTGACAGCAAACCCCTGCTGGAACTCACCCGTCACCCATACACTTCCTGTCCCCTGGTCACTGGACCCTGGTAGCCCAGGCCGGGAGCCTCTTCTGGGCTGTGCTGGGGCAGCTCCACATGTGGCTTGGGAGCCTAGGGGGCTTAGGGTGAGGGCAGCAAAAGTGGGTGGTCCTGCTTTTTCTGCCCCCCCCTCAGTGGCCCCTTGGTCCTCAGGGTGAGGTGGGAGCAGTCTCCGGGTGGAAGCCTGGTTTGTGCCAGGTACCAAGCTAGGAGTAGAAACCAGGGCTCTCTCCCAAGGACAACAGAAACTGGGGAGAGGGATTTGAGGAAAGGCAGGAGGTACGCCCATGCTCTTTCACACAGGGGGGGCATCAAGCGTCTCCAGCACTCTAGGGTAGAAGACTGTGTTTCTTCACTTCTCTAAAGCAGTCAACTCCATTTCCAGCTCCCGCTGCCTTGGCTGGTGGGAAATTCAAGCTTAGTCATATTTGGAGGGTCTGCCTTTTACCTGGGGTTGTGCGAGAATAGAGGGATCTTCCATGATCCAGAGCATTTGGAGCAGGGCCATTGGGTGCCAACCCACACTGATCACTACTGGTGGCCAGGGGTCTCTGCAGAGGCTCCCAGATGGGACTCCCTGTGTGTGGGATCTCCCAAGTCCTTGTCTCTCCTCAGGCATGGGGAACCTCTGCCCCTGTGGTTTCTGCCAGAGCTCCCATCCCTCCCATTAGGCAGACCCACTTGATGCCCTCTCTTTGGGAGGCCTGGTGGGGCTTTCTTCCTGGGGCCTGGCAGCTTCTTCCTTCAAACCCACAATTCAGAAACTGTCCCCCTCCCAAGGCAAAGGAACACTGAGGTTAGGTCTCCTGCCGAAGAAGCAGTGAAAATGACCTCAGAAGCAGGATAAAAACAAGTACCAACGCATGATCCTGTCACAAGGCTGGGAAATTTGTTACTCATGCCATTTTCAAAGTTCATCCTAGATAAAGAAGCAGCTGCATGCCCGCATCTGACCACCTGGCCAGCAACCCTTGGCTTCATCCTGGGGAACCTGAGAGGTGGTAGCCGGGGTCTGTCTTGGGAGGGGGATGTGAACTAGTCAGGCCAGCTCTTCACAAGCTAGCCTGGTTGCCGGCAGGGCGGGGGTGGGGGGAAGAGCTCTGCAGATGCTTCCTGAAGGTTAGGAGCCCTCTTGGAGGTGTCTCTTCCCTTCCTCCCTTGCCAGGGCTCTGTTCTGGGGGCAGCTGAGCTCCCTCCAGGGGCTGCTGTGGGCATTTGGATGGGACTGGGAGGGTAGAGCAGGACTGCCCTGACCTCTGGGTCCCGTCATTCTTACAGGACCTGGGCATGGAGTCTACCTCGCTGGATGACGTTCTGTACCGCTATGCCAGCTTCCGGAACCTGGTGGACCCCATCACACATGACCTCATCATCAGCCTGGCTCGCTACATCCACTGCCCCAAGCCGGTAGGGTGGCATGGTCTAAGCTAGCCAGGTCCAGGGTGTGAGGCGGGTGCCTTTCTGGGCAGAGCAGCTCAGTGTCCAGACCCAAGGAAGTGGGCCCCACTGTAGGCACCCTAAGGGTAAGCCTGAGGTGCCCGTCTGTCCCCTGGCCCAGCATCCGTGGCAGAGGCTGCACACTGGCACTGTCAGGACAGGCTTTGTTTGGCCCATGAGTGTTTTAAATCTAGATTTATTGCCAACATTTAAAAATCAGAATATTTCACACAATCCCTGTATTCAGTTGCCCTTGAAAAATGGGGAGCTCCAGCAACCAGAAGCCCTCATTTCTACAGGGCTGGAGCTGAGTGGCCACCCCTGTTATGTGGCACCAGGGCCATCAGGTACAGTTGTGTAGGTTGTGCCCTGCACAAAGATGTGCAAACGCAGGGGTGGCGGGGGTTAGGGGAGACAGGAGACAGTTCTAATCCAGCCTTCTCTCTGCCCACCAAGCCATGGGCACTGGTGCAAGACTGTCCACCAAGAGATGAGCTTTTTCTTGTTTGCACAAAGGTGCCATGTAAGTCCAGCAGTGGCCCTGCATGGTGCTCTCCAAGTTGCCTCAGTCCCCACCACCCCCAGTTGTCTTGTCTCTGAGGCTGTCATTTTACACACTCCTCCTGCTGCCCCACCGCCCAGCAGTTAACCCAGTCCTGTCTGGGCAGGTCCACTTCCTCCCTGGCTTCGGGAGTTGAGCAGGGGAAGCTCCAGGGTTCTCCAGGCTCTGCAGGCACTGGTCTGCCTCTTCTGGACAGGAGGGTATGCCCTCTGCCTGGCTGCTGGGCCATGGGCCTTGCTGGGTGCCAGGCTGGCTTACCCAGACCTGCCCACTTAGACGTTGGCAGGAAAGGGGAGGGCCGGGCTGAGGCAGCTCCATGCTTGGGCATTTCTCTGTGTTGTTTGGTTCCTTCTCTTCCATCCCTCAATTTCCAGCAGCTTCCAAAAGAAGTGCTTCCTCAAGAAGCTGTGGCGGGGCAGGAAGCCAGACCAGGTCTGAGTGCCAGAGGGACGCCTCCCCTTTCAGGGGAGGATCTGAGATAAGAGGGAGGTGGTAGTTCCAAAGCCACCTTCAAGTGGCCTGGGTATAGACTTGAACACAGTCACCAGGGGCCTGGAACCTTGCCTTGGGCTGACCCTCCATCTGGGGCTTTGTCTAGGGCTCCTCTCTGGCCTCTGGGGCTGTCTGATGTCAAGACGCAGAGGCTGGGGTAACTGTGAAGGGCTGGGAACAGGTTGGGGTCCGGTATGGGGGGTGGGTTGGTGACAGGATGCAGCAGAAGGTGGGAATGCTGGGTTCCAATATGCACAGGTAAGAAAAGGCCGGCGGTGAGGTTTGGTGGACTGGGAACCTCAAGGCCTAGGGAAGAAGAGCTGGTGCCAGGAGCCACAGGGAGGCAGCTAGAGCTGGACAACCATCTCTGCTCCTGGGGGTTATACCTGGCTCAGCCTGGGGAAGTGGAGACCGGGGCTTGTAGGAGGCCTTTCAGGTGTCAGACCCCTGCCTTTTCTAAAGCACAGATGTAGTTACCCACAGGTAAGAAAGGGGACAGGCTATACTGGGGCACTCAGAGCAGCTAGTAGGAGAGAAGTGCCCTTTATGCCCATCTCAGAGTTGAGGAAGTTGGAGTTCAGGGAATGAAGTGATCTGAGAAAGGCCACATGCAGGTGAGAACCCCAGCAGGGAGCTGGGCCCCAGTGTTCAGAGGCTGGGTCTCTGCTATCAGGGCTCAGCTGGGGCTCCCAGGGCTGCAGCCAGCCCCAGGGCACAGGGCCCTGTGTGGGGGCAGCTGAGCACGTGCCTCCCTCCACACAGGAAGGGCTACAGGTGGTTAACTGCTCAAGTCAAACCCCAGGAGACAGGACTGGGCTAAGGACAAGGACAGGAGGCCAAGGGTCCTGCATTGCAATCTGTCCCTTCATGGGGATGGGGACAAGAGGGGCTGTACCTGGGTTGTCTTAGCTCAGGCTGCTATAACAAATTACCACTGACTGCGTGGCTTTTAAAGAACAGAAATTTATTTCTCAGTTCTGGAAGCTGGAAGTCTAAGATCAAGGTGTTGGCATGGCCAGGTTCTGAGTGGGAACCCTCCTGCTTTGCAGACAGCTGCCTTCCTGCTGTGCCCTCACGTGCTGGGAAGAAAGGGAGCTAATTCTCTGGCCTCGCATAACCCTCATGACCTCAGCTTATCCTACTTACTCCCAAAGACCTACCTTCAAACACCATCACATTGAAATTGGGGTTCAGCATATTAATTGGGGCGGGGGCATAATCATTCAATCCATTACATGGGTACAACCTTTCTCAGATCTCGTAATTTGCCAAACCTCGTTTTTCTCAACTAAGGTGGGCATGAAACTCACTCCTGCAGGGCTGTTTAGAGAATTCAGGGAGATGGTTCTTGAGAAGTGTTGGCCTGTGCCTGGCACAGCTAAGCACCCCATGCACAGAAGTTGAGGTGTAACTAATCAGTGAGCACCGACCAGGTGCCAAGCAGGCTCAGTTGTGGGACGTGATGGCAAGTAAGACATGGCCCTGGGCCCTGGCCCCTGTGGGCTCAGAGGCTTGGAAATGACCAAGCTGCCCTCTGAGCCAGAGGCCTCCCTCCACACAGGAAGGGCTATAGGTGGTTAACTGCTCAAGTCAGACCCCAAAGCAGCCAGGGCAGAGTTAGCTCTGCTGGAGGCCCAGGGGCCTGGCCAATCCTGGCCACATCCTCCTCCCCAGGGCTACTGCAATAGCCTCCAGCTGGACCCTGGGCCGCCTCTGTGTGCTCTGGGAGCAGCCAGGGAGCCACCTGCCAAGGTACTGTAGTTTTCGGACTATAAGATGCACTTTACCCCCCACCCCTCCCAGATTTGGGAGGGAAATGGGGGTGCATCTTATAGTCTGAATGTAGCTTACATTTACATTGGTGAAAATTATGTTATTTATGTTATTAAATATTTTACCACATTTTTTGCTTCAAAAATTTTTTTCCTATTTTCCTCCTCTAAAACCTAGGTGCATCTTATGGTCCTAAAAATACGGTAAATTGGATCACACACATACCTGCTAAAAAATGTTACATGCAGCCTTGTGTTGTAATTTCAATAAAACCCAAACTCCTTACCTGGCCCTGCCAGAATCTCCTATCTCATCTCTCCCACTCTCCACCCTGCTGACTGCTCCAGCCACATGGGCCTCTTCTCCGTTCCTGGAGCATCCAGATGCTGCCATCCCTGACCACACCTGCCTCCTCTGTCTGAGGTTCCTCTTCTTCAGACTCAGCCTGACAGTCACCTCTCAGATCTTCTTTGATCAGCCTACCTCTTACTGGTCTCCCAATCAGCCTTTCTCTCTCACGCTCTGTTTATTTCTTCATTTCACTCACCAGCCTCCCAAATTATCTTTCTTCTTTATTTGTTGACTAACATATTGTCTGCTTTCCCTACCAGAAGATAAACTGTACAGGGGCAAGAGGCAGCATCTGTCCCATTCACAGTTACATCCTATAGCAAGCAGAGCCCTGGCAGGAAGGGGTCCTGAGACCC
The DNA here is from genome assembly GCF_022682495.2 of Desmodus rotundus. Taxonomy (NCBI): domain Eukaryota; kingdom Metazoa; phylum Chordata; class Mammalia; order Chiroptera; family Phyllostomidae; genus Desmodus; species Desmodus rotundus. The sequence continues at coordinate 63,557,370 of NC_071395.1, forward strand.
TTTCTATTGTGAATTTTTCAGAGTATTTATTAAGGGTCGTGGCGGGATAAACGAAATGAGCAGGGGACAGTGAGGCCCCAGAGACTAACAGCAGGAAGTCATTACCATGGAAGGAGTGGCGGGTGGCAGCTGCGTTGAGGCTGAAGCCAGGCTGAGAAGGCCTCCTCCAGAATCGTGTTGTGTTTTCTATTGCTATACAGTCTCTGTAGGTCAGGAATTCTGCAGCGGCTTAGCCAGGTAGTTCTAGCTTAGCGTCTCTCGAGACAATGGCCAAGGCTAAATACCTGAAGGCCTGACAGAGGTTGTCAGGCCCACCCCCCTGGATGGCACATCCCACGGTTGTGGGCAGGAGGCCTCAGTTCCTTGCCATGGGGGCCTCTCTATAGGACTGCTTGAGTGTCCCCACATCATAGCAGCTGGCTCCACCCAGAGCAGGCAATCCAAGAGAAAGCAAGGCAGAAGCCACACATCTTCTATGACCCAGTGTCAGAGGTGATACACCACCACGGCTGCCGTAGTCTGTTGACCCACCCTGAGACAGCACGGAAGGAAACTACACTAGGTGAGGGCACAAGGAGGAGGAGTCCGGGGTCGTGAGGGCTGTCCTGAAGGCTACCTGCCACACATGCTGGAGCAGGGTGGGAATGAGAACAGTAAATCCCTTGACCTTTCTCTCCTCCTGCCCTCTGATCTCTCTCCCAGTTGCTCCCATTAGCTTAACCCAGCTGGGAGCCATGTGCAAGAGGGCTGGGTGATGCCATCTGTGGGGCTCAGCTGGGAGGCAGTAAACAGAAAACCTAGCAAAAGTCTCCAGTATGGTATTTGATGAATGAATGAATTTATGAAGGAATGATGGAGCCTTTGGGCATATAGCTGTGCAGGGCTACGCTTGTTTGCCTGGGGGCAGCGTGCAAAGGTGCCTAGGGAAGTGAGGGTGTCAGGTGAGTGGGGCTATTGGACAGCTGAGAGATGGGGCAGGGTCCTAGCGCTTGTACTCCTCCTGGGGGGAGTGCAGGTCTGCCTTGAGCATCATTCCTGACAGGCCCTCGAGAGTCCCTCAGGTAGATTCTAATCCAGGGACTCCAGCACTGGGCAGGCCAGAGAGGCTGCTGTCCTGACCTGACCCATAACCTACCCTGCAGTGCCCAGTCACCCCTGCTGCACTAGCCCCTCTCCTGCTTCACCTTCCTTTCCCACAGGTAACAGAATTGATTCCACAAACTGCCTTTGAGCCTCCTGTGTGGGTTAGGACTCTGCTGCCAGAAGCCCACTCTGGCTGCCTCAAGCTAGGGACAGAATTTATGCTGATACTGAGGGGTCTTGTGGGGCCTAAGGCAGCCAAGCTTGAAAGAGGAACTGGAACTGCAGACAAACAGTGCAGACCTCCCCTCCCCTGCCTCCCCCAGACCCACTCTTTTCTCCCTCTTTCCCTCCCGATTTGCATGAGTCAGGATTCCAGGGAAAGAGCTGATTGGCTTCCCTCTGCCAGTTTTGGACCAATCAGCTATGGCTTGGGAGTGGCCTGTAGTTACCCAAAAGGGATGCTGCGCAACAGCACTTTTAAGAAGAAATCTTCAGAGGAGACCTGCTGGGTGCACCGCCGAGCAAAATGTGCGGCCTATTGTCAGGAGTTCCCGCCCCCTCCCACCGCAGGTCAAACAAAGGGCCTGAGGGGAGGCTGTTTCTCATTGCTGAAACCTCGCAGAAATGGCACTTTGCCCTCCTCCCTCCCCTTCCACCTGCTGTTTTCCCACCTTCTCGAGCTCTCCTTACTCCTCCTCCTCTGGGCTAGCCCTGCTTTGTCCTGTTCTCCGCAGGAGGAAGGCTTGAAGGAGGCTTTCAAAAAGTAATGGAGCTGAGAAAAAATTAGATGGGCCTGCTTAAGTCTTTTCTGGGTGCAGATGATAGAACCACCTTGAACCAACCTAAGCGCAAGATTATCTCCAGGAGGGCAGAGGAGGGTGGCAGGTTGGGAACCTGCCGAGGTTTGGAGATTTGGATCCTGATGCCATCTTACACATTGTGTAGTGTGCCAGTCTATTCAACGTCTTTACCCCCAGTTTCCTCGTTTGTAACCTGGAGACAATAGTAGCCCGTTTCATAAAATTGTTGTTACAGCTTTATGATGAGTTCAGGCATGCGATGCACAGAGGCAATGCCTAACATACGTATATAGCGGATGCCTAAAAAATGTCAGTAGTTGCTTATTTGGTCCAAACAAGTGGAGGGGAGCCCCCACTTCTGTGAGGACACCAGCTTACGTTTGGTCTTGGGTCAGCCTCCTTAGGTGGCTATGTTGTTCTGGGTTGGTCAAGGAGGAAGCAGGCCCATCCAGTCTCCCAGGTCCGGAGCCGCAGCACGGAGTCAAACCCATTGCCTCGCCCTGCGCACGGCTGCCCCCTGGTGGCAGTGCCGGCGCACTGGGGCGGTTGCTTTGCCTCTTTTCACAGTTTTTGCCCAGGCCTACAGGATGGAAAGAAAGCCCAAGGCCCCTGATTTTGGAAACTGGGAAGTGGTTGGAGGAGGAGCTAGGAGTTCTCCAGGAGAGGAGGAGCTCAGTTCTCAGCCTTGGAGAAGGTGTTGTGGGAGACCGGCAACACATTCTGCCTCTGACTATGCCTTCTCAGTCCCTGCCTGTCCAATATGTCTGCCCCTTTGATGTTGCAGCTTCCCCCTGCCTTCCCCTCTGCTCATTTCCTGGCCAGGGGCTTTAATCAAATGCCAATGGACAGTCCAGCCCGGACGTCTCTTGAGCCCCAGCCCCACAAATCCATTTCCATCTCCCAGCTGGAAATGAGCTGGCATTCTCCTGTCCTGCTTTCATTAGCTTCTCATCCAGAGCCTTTTAGATTCTTCTGCCCCCGTCTCAAGCCGAAGGCCTAGACCCCTCCTCACCCCTCTCTGCCCGTACCCTCTCCTCCTGTGCATGGCCCATCGAGTATGATGGCCTCTGTCACTGGCAGCCCTTTCCATGGGCCTGGCAGGGATTCCCCAAACCACATGTAAGCAGATGGGCCTGGCCCTGAGTCACCCTCTCTGCCTCCAGCCCTCCCCTTTCTCCATCTCCCAGTCCAAGGGACAGTCCTAAAATGCAAATGTGACACTGCTGCTCCCCCTTTGCCATTCCCCTGCTGCCCCCATGATGGAACCCCTGCCTGCTTCACTGCCCATTGTTGCTCACCACACACCCTTAAACCCAGGCTCAGCAGGAAAGGTGTGAACCCCAGGGGTTGTAAATGCATTTGCCAGGTGACATTCATTCTCTTGGGCAGGCTTAGGCAATAGGAAGTGGTGAGGTTTGTGGAGAACTAGAGACCAGAGGTTTCCTCTAAACCATTGTCATTCAGTCTTGGGCCTTCCTTTCTCTGCTGGCTCCTTCTACATATATTCACCTCTTTGAACGCTCAGCTCCCTCCTGCCTACCTCCCCTGTCTCTTGTCTCCCTCCCTCAGAGTCTCCTTCTCTTGCCTTTTCAACAGCCTTGGCCCTCTGAGCCTGTTTCCTCCTCTGTAAAATGGGAATAATGAAAGCATTTACTACAGCAGCATGCTGTGGGAATTCCATAAAGCCCTAGCGTAATGTCTGTGTGCACTAATCCAGGTGACAGACAATAGTGGCTTGGGCCAAGGTGGTACCATGGAAGTGGTGAGGTCAGGCCCCAGACTGTCACCTGCCCCCATAGCTGTAACACCCCCAAGCCCTTGGACATGTTGTTGTCACTAATCCATCTGCTCTTAAAAGCCCAGCTCAAATCTGAGCCTGGGCAGAAGTAATCTTCCTTCGTTACCTTGCTAGAGTTCTATGTGTTTGCGCTACTCCTACAATACGGCCTGGTGCTGATTCAGCGAGCATTCCTGGAGAGCTTGCTGTATGCCAAGTTGTATTCAGAGCACTTTACAAGTAGTAACTCATTTAATCCTCACAAAATCCCCTGTGAGGTCAGCACAGATGAGGATCAGAGGCATACACAGGAGGTGACAAAGCAAGGACTGAAATCCACAGTTTGGTGCCAAATTCATTCTCTTGATTACTCAGTGTGCTGCTTCCCTATTAGCGGAGTGATGGTGATGATGGCAATAAGAATCAAGCTGGCTTTTACTGAGTGCTCACTCTGCCAGGTGCTCTGCTGAGCACTGGATGTGGGTTAATGGTTAAACTGACCATATCCACACTTCTGTCACAAGCTGGTTTCCATCTAAGCCCTGGCACTCTGGCTCTTGACCCTGGCACTGGACCATCTGGTGGGAGCACACAGTCTCGGCCACTTACTCCCCCAGGGCTGCACAGTGACTGTTGGGTTGCCTTCCCTCGGGATGGAGCCGGAGTCTGTCCAATGTCTCCCCACTGCACCCTTCAACCCGGAGTGTCAGTTTGCTCAGGCTGCCATAACAAAATTCCACTTAAACAACAGAAATTATTTCTCATAGTCTGGAGGCCAGAAGTCCAAGATCAAGGTGTCTTCAAGTTCATTTCCTCTGAGGCCTCTCTCCTTGGCTTGTAGATGGCTGTCTTCTCACTGTGTCCTCACATGGTGTTCCCCCTGTACCTGCCAGTGTCCCAGTCTCTTCTCATGAGGATACCAGTCACTGGACTAGGGCCCATCCAGTGACTTCATTTCACCTTAATTACTCTTTAGAGGCCCTGTCTTCAAATACAGTCACATTCTGAGGTGTTAACAATTTGGGGGGACACAATTCAGACCCAAGGTCTCAGACGCAAATGCTGATGGGCCAGACAGGTAACAGATGAATCAGGCTGGGAGAGGCATAGCTCCTTCATTCTTTTCCCCCCACTTTTGACATGGGTATAAGACATGGTAAAAGTATTTCGCTTCTCTCTGTACCATGAGAAATACAAGAGCAAGGACATTTGGTCGTGGCTGTGTCCTCAGCTCCTACAACTGTCTGGCACCTATAGGTGCTCATAAATGTTTGTTGAACCACTGAAGGAGCAGAATGGCCCTGGATGTTGGGGAGTGGCAGGGACCCTAGTGAGCCCTGGCTAAGGGATCAGCAGGCAACTCAGCTCCAGTCAGTTGTTGTCAGGTCACCCGGAATCCAGACTTTTATATACATCTCCAGCTTTTTATCATAGCAACTAATTCACAAAAACTAAAACCATTATGCAGATCAGTTTGTAATCACTGTTCTCCGCTGAGGGCGCCCACCTTGAGCCAGCAGATCGGGCCTCCCCCAGCTGAGCCTGGGTGCCATGCTCTTCCTGCAGGGACAGGAGGCTGCAAGTGGTGGGCTGGGCTCTTACCCCTGCTCCCCACCGTGGTTGCCTCTGCAGGAAGGCGATGCTCTGGGTGCCATGGAGAAGCTGTGCCGACAGCTGACGTACCATCTCAGCCCCCACTCCCAGTGGCGGCGGCACCGGGGGCTGGTGAAGAGGAAGCCACAGGCCTGGTGAGTCAGGGTCACCTGCAGTGGGTCTGCCCTGCCCCCCTGCCAGTCTCCTTCTACAAATGCAGCCCAAAGATAGCCTATGTCAGGCTGGGTGTCTGATACACAGCAGCACCCCCTCCCAGGACAATGGAGTAAAGGTAAGAGCTGGACCAGAGAGGGTTGTCTTGGAATGCTGCCTGAAGTAGGTGAGATGGAAAGACAATTCTGTGGTGGGGAAAGCAGCCAGGAGAGCACTCCAGGTGGGCATGAGCCATGTGAGGCCCTGGAGGCAGGGCCCTGCTCTGTGGGGTGGGGGCTGGGGGATATGGGCCCATTCTGAAGGATTGCGGGGGACGTGAGTTTCTGATCCCTGGTGTACTGTACTGAATGTAGGCATGCTCACTGATTACCCCCTAGGGGGACCCAGACCCAGGCATATCCCTAGTCCATGCAGCGGTGACAATCCTCAGGGGATTTGTGGCCCCCTGAAGACTGGCAAAGAGGTGGCACCTGGGACACAGAACCTGTGGGACCTGACAGGAAGCAGGTGGAGGGGAGGCCGAAAGGAGGACTTTCTGGAGGAGGAACACCCCTGCCTCTCTTGAGAGTGGCCATGGGGCATAGCGCCTTCCCTTCTGAAAGACAGGCTGGGCCTTGCTGCTGCCATGGGCTCTCCTTCTAGGCCCTGCAGCTGAGGAGAGGCTGGACTGGCTCCTCTTTCCCTTATGCACAGCTTCACCCCCAAGCCAGGGAGGAGCTGGTGGGTCCTGGGGAGGCCTCCCCAAGTGGAGGAAGTGAGGCTCCCACTGGGCTGAGGGCAGGGCCATATATGGGACAGAGCAGAACAGGAGAGAGAGAACCTATGAGACCTGGAAGGCCACAAGGAGACTTTGAGAGCTAGTTCTTTAGGATTGAAAAGCTGGGAATCGGAGCTCTGTTGGAGTCCAGGGGCCTCTTCTCCTGTCTCCCCATCACGCACACATGCTCAGTCCATTCTTCATTCAGAAATCTCGCTCCCCTCAGTGGCTTCTGGCCACGTCGAGTGAAACACAAACAGGGCCCTGTGTGATGGGGTCCTCAGCCCCTCTGTTCTGTCTGCTCCCACTTTCCTGTGCCCCCTGCCCCTCTTTCCTTCCTGCTGGTTCTCAGACACCTCAAGCTCATTCCAGCTTCAGGGCCTCTGCACCTGCACTCCCTCACTGGAGCTCTTTCCAAACCCTGAAGGCCTACTTTTTTTCTTTGCCTGTCACCTCAAAAGTTATCTCCTCAAAGAAGCCTTCCTGAGTGGTCATACCCCCAAGCTACTCTCGGGCTTCCCTCTCAGATTGGTTTGCTTGTTGGCCAGCCCCTCTCTGGCAGAATGAAAACGGGAGTCTTGTCCACCTGGTTCACCACTGTGGTCTCAGTGCCTAGGGCAGCCCCTGGCACCTAGTAGGAGCTTAACAAACACTTGTTCAAGGATTGACCAAGGTCGGGGCTATTACTGTTGCCATCTGACTGGCCACAATTAGCCAGCTGGTAAGTGGCAGGGCTGGAATCCAACCCCAGGCTCAGGCTGTTAACCACCACACTACCTATTTCCCTGGTGTGATAGGCCTGCTTTATTAATGACATAGACAAGAATTACAGCCAGCACTTAAATCACGCTACACAAATACCAGGCGGTGTTCCAAGCCCTTACATGTCGTGCCGTGAGAGCTTTGCCTTAAACTCCCTGGGGCAGGGCAAGACGAGCAAACCATTGGTGACCTTCCAGCTTCAGGAGATCAGAGGGTAGGGGTCTGCCCAGCTGTTTAACAGCACCTCCCCGCTCCCTCTCCTTCCCAGGGCTGGGCCCTCTGGGCTTGCCTGTGATACCTGGAAGTAGGGAGCTGTGGCCCCAGAACAAGGAGCAGGGGAAGAAAGAAGAGCAAGGGATGGCACAAGGCAGGGAGCAAAGAGCACCCCGCCTCCAGGAGTCAGCAGCTCCCACTGGGCTTGGAGCTCCCTCATCCTCCCCTGCCCGCCATCCTGGGGGGATCTGCCTAAGGATCCCCGTCTGGTGGGGAACATGGCCTTGGCCACATCAGAAATCGTGGCACTCTCACAGAAGCAGGAAGCTCAGCCCAGGTGATCAATCAGCACAGCAGCAGGTATTTATCCACCCCTCACCCAACCAGGCACTGTTTTAAAGGCTTTGCATTATAGACTTACTTCACATAACAATCCTGTCGCACTCAAATAGCTCCATTTTCCAGGAAAGTAACTGAGGCACAGAGAGGTTAAGTACCTAACTGAAAGTCACACAGAGTAGGAAGGAGTTAAGATGCAAACCCATGCATTGTGGCCCCAGAATGTACCCTTCGTCACTGCAGAAACACTTGGGTGTTTCCCTTGTGGCCTGTCAGGCTCTGACCAGCTGGGCCCAGCCAGGCTGAGATGTGGGGTAGAGCCAGGGAACCAGGGCTCTGTTTCCGCCCATCCCTGGAGTGGAGACCATGGTGCTAGCTCTGCTGTAATGGGAGAAAAGCCTGGCCCCACTTACCGGAACCTTGCTTGTCCCTTCTCCCCTCCAGTCTCAAGGCTGTCCTAGCTGGAAGCCCACTGGACAACACGGTAGACCTGTCAGGCATCCCACTGACTTCCCGTGACCTGGAGCGGGTGAGCAGCTACCTGCAGCGCTGTGGGGAGCAGGTGGACAGCGTGGAGCTGGGCTTCACAGGCCTCACAGATGACATGGTCCTACAGTTGCTGCCAGCACTCAGTACACTGCCCCGCCTCACCACGCTGGCCCTCAACGGCAACCGGCTGACCCGAGCCCTGCTGCGTGACCTCACCGACACCCTTAAGGACCCCAGCAAGTTCCCCAGTGTCACGTGGATTGACCTGGGCAACAACGTGGACATCTTCTCATTGCCCCAGCCCTTCCTGCTCAGCCTGCGCAAGCGCTGCCCAAAGCAGGGCCACCTACCCACCATCTTGGAGTTGGGTGAGGGCCCAGGCTGTGGAGAGGAAGTCCGGGACGGAACAGTGGGCCAGGAGGACCCTGGAGGGGACCTTCTGGCCCCTGCCAAGGACTACGAGGGCAGGGAGACTGCAGGTGCAGCTCAGACGTGACACCGAAGTGGGGCCTTGTGGGGTAGGATGGCTGAAGCAGACTAATGGCTCCTACCAGGATGCTCAGGCCATTACCTAACACAGGCCTGGGCAGCCCCACCCATGGGGAAGCCAGATTGCAGAATCTGGAAAAGGCAGGTTGTGTAATGCCTCTCACTGGTCTTCCCTCTTCCCCCTTGTTATCTTTGGCTGCTGAGAAGCGATCCTTGGCCCCAAAGAATCAATCCTCGGCCTTCCCGGGTTTAGGGGGTGGGGATGCTGGTAGCCTGAGATGTGAGCAGGATGTTAAAAGCTCTCGCCCAGAAAAGGAGTGTAGGGGTTGGGATCCTACATCCAACCCCGGACTTTGCAATTATACACACTTGTCCTGTTCAGGGTAGCAAACTCCAGGCATGTTGGAATCTTAGCAGCTCTCCCGAGTGGAGGAGGTCGAGGTAGGGGACTGGCTGCCAGGTTCCAGGAGCCTAGACTCCCTGTGGACTATGGACTTAAGGCGATCCACCTACTCGTGGAGCCCTGGGCTCCTTGTAACTGACTTCCCAGTTAGTCTCTGCCCTCAAACCCATGACTCCAGAGGTCTGCCTGTGGAACCAGCCACCTTTCAATAGTCTCCTAAGGTGGCTGGGGCAGCCACATCAAAGGCCACTGTGAAACCCCATGCCATAATCCCTCCACACACACAATGACCAGACTGTAACGTCCTTTGCCGTGTTGCCCTGTACAGGCCAGAGCGCTGCCTCCTTTGAAATAGGGTCTAAGGACGCTTTCCCCATAAAGTTCCTTAAGTCCCTAAGTATCCTTGACACTTTCAGCACATTTCCAGAACCTACTACGGAAGCCCGTTATTAAACACCCAGGACCAGAATGGTGCTAAAAGCACTCCTACGAATTCGTGGAAGACCTGCCTCCAAAGATGGCTAGGTGGAAGAAAACTAGGTCCCCAAAAGCAAGGGTTTTCACCCACTGTTACCAATGGCCTGTCTTTAAAAAAAGAAAAAGCAAGATGAGCTAGGCTGAGAGGTGGGCTAAACACACAACTTTAGGAGTTACTAGAGGAAGGCTAGGCAAAGGGACAGAGCCCAGGGGAACTAGGGACTGGACTCAAGTATATGGAAGCCTTAAATGCTTTGGAATTTTCGCCCTCAAAGTCTAGAGAGAACTTAGACCCCAGGGAAGATGACAAGTGGACTGCTAATATTTGACAGTAGTCAAACTTAACTCTTCCTTCAAATACACATTTTAAGAACCAACACCAAAGACCATCCTTTATTACAATGTTAGTTTATGGTAACTGCACATGGATATTAACTTCAGGAGGAAGTTTCCAGCTTAAATACCTCAGACCCTTGCCCAATATAACAAATACAACACTAAAATGTACAGAAGCTCCTTTTGATCAGGACAATACTAGAAAATTCATGAATGCCAAAGTGCTTGTCCTGCGCAAAGGTTGCCAAATCCATTTCTTGGCCCTATTGTTGGTAAGTGTCCTCTCTGATGCTCAGCGTAAGGTGAGAATGTTTCTACAGCAACAATGTTGAAGCCTAGGGTCTCCCGAGTCCAGGTTGTCCAGGTGGTACTGGTCCTGGCAACTTCGAATGCTGCCCCTGCTGCAGCATGGCTGACCATCCTCTGGAAATGCGGTCTGCAAAGAAACCTAGTGTCAGTCACACTCTCTGCTCCCAACAACAGTTGTTCACAGCCTAGGACATCCTCAGAAAACGGTAGATTCACCACCATACAATCTGCCGGTAATTCCAGCTATTTTGGGTGATATCATCATTTGATATCCTTTATTAAATTGCAACAGAACTAGCTGCCCATTCATTCTACTATGGGGCAATCACTGTCCAGGTGAATTCTTACCTCTTCCCAGGGGAGCTGCTGCTTCCACCATCACCAGCTTTCAAAGTGCACTGCTGATCACCACCCTTCACACTCAAAACCTAGGGGAATGAATAAAGCACCTAGTTAGCAGATGTAGTTCTGATCCTAATAGCCTCAACTAAGGATTAAAGTCAGTCCATTTCAATAAGAGTCCGTAAGAACTTAGTCCTAATTGGCTTCTTGGGTGTTGAATGGCCATTTAGTCAGTATTTTCAACATCACAAACCCAATTTTTAGAATGAGAGAAACCACATCTTAGAGCAGACAGTCAATTTGCTCAGGACTATATAACCATAAAGTAAAAAGGAACTCATGGGTCTCTGCTCAACCACTAACCTCTACCTCTCCACAAATCAAAGCTTAGCTCATGCCAAGCCAATGCTTCTCACTCCAACACTCAGCTTTCGCCAGTCCTCCATTCATTTGCAACCTGGGTGAATAAAAAAATGAAGGGTCTCAGTTCAGACCTTACTCCTGGGCACCAGCAACTTGAGGACTTGTAGACTGCAGTCAGCCAGGAGTCATCCTCAGTTACCTATTTCTGATGGCACTTCCTGTTAGTGATCTCATCAGAGCAGCCAAGCTCCCCACTACTCCCGGTTCTGCTCCAGGGCCCTGCACGTTACCCGGAATTTAACGTTGCCTCAACAGCCAGGAGACATTTGAATGCAGTTTGTTTATGCACATAGATGTGATTTAAATACTTGCAGGTTGGGGGCAGCCACCTCCTAGCCATTGCCAATTATGCAGTTAGGTAGTGAATAAACACGTAAAAACTGCAACTGTGCAACATCAAGGAATTTCAGTGCACTTAAGGTAGCAATACAGGTAAGTTCCATATTAATTCCTACCTAGACCAGGTCTTACCTCAAAGTGGGATGCTGCTCCTGTCTTCGGTACTCGTCAGTGGGTCTGCCATCTGAAATAGGAACACGGACATGCATTTAGGGTGGATTCTGGCAGTTAAAAAGAAACTAAACTATTGAGGTTTCAGCGACTGCAGTCAGATAAGCATAAAAATCGTCAGTTTTCGCATCTGACGGCACTTCCTAATGTTAGTATCATCAGGACAGTCAAACAAATCTTCCTCGTGGTCCCCAGTGCAGGAAGTCCCCTACTTAACCTGTTCTCTCAGATCTGATCACTCCCATCCGGGAGCCCACGGAACGGAGTTCCGGCTTCCGGGAACCTCAGGCTCATTGGAGGCGGGGGCCCTGCAGGACCAGCGCGCGCCTCGCTCCCCGCTCGCCGGCAGCGTGGCGCGGCCCTGGTGGGCTGCGGCGGCCACAACGCCCGCCCCGAAGCCCACGTGCGAGTAGCCACTCTGATTAGGCTTCCCGGAAACATCCTCCCAAAGTTAGAAAGGCACTAGCTCATTCGCCCTTGCTACCAGCTGCGACCGCCAGATGCCAAGACTCCTTTTTACTAACAGGTTACAGTGGAAAAGGTGGTGCCTGCGGTGGCCGAGGCCCTTAAGGAGTTGGAACATTCCACTCTTCACAGAAGGGAGGGTGATGCCGGCAAAGACTCACGGGAACTTCCACCTCGTTTTACCAGACAGGCGCCGCGCCCCCCTAGGCCTCCCCCTCCTGTACAGCCATGGTCGCCTCGTCGGCCTCGGGAATTCTGGGCCACAGGCGCGGCGAGGCCCAGGGCGCCTGCGCGGGCTGCATTGCGCTGCGGTGTTGGCGCCGCTGCTTGAGTTTGCTGGCGCCGCCTGGGTGCGTGACCTTGGGTGTTTTGATCGTCTGTTGTGAGGTTCCCATTGCTGTTCAGGGAGGTGGAGAAACTGCGGCCTAGAAGGTTGTTGTGAGGATCACACAAGATGAGACCTTTGAAACCCTGCAGCACCTTGGCAGGGCACGCAGCGAGCCAGTCTGCTCCCAGCTCACAACTCTGAAAATGCACACAGATCCTCGCAACCGCGTGCACATCTCTATAGAATGGCCTCTGAGGACAGGGCAGCCATCCTGTCTCCCCCTCCCCTTTGCTGATTCTCCAGGGCTTCTCTACCCCATCCCCCTGTGACCCTACACCGAAGGGCGCACAGAGGGTCAGCCGAGGGCCCACTGTAGCTTGTGGGCTCTTAACTTAGCGTCGGAAAGACTTCACAAAATGAGTGCAGGTGACTATGAGACTATAAGGATGTTTATTAAAGCTGAGCACAGTGAAACAAGGGAATGCTTAGCATAGAAGAAGCAACAGGAGAGCCTAGGCTGGGCTGCCTGAGCTCACTGGGAAGCCAGAGAAAAGAGGGCCTTGGGGACAGCTTCAGAGGATCAGCTTGTGACAAGCTGCCAAGTGTCCACTGCCTTAGAGTTTAGGAGATGCGTGCCTGTGGGCAAAGAAACGGGGGAAGAAGGAAAAGGGAATGGCCCAGGCTGCTCCCCAGAGGGAGAGTGCAGGGGTGCTGGGTCCTTTGTCTTCAGGCTTTTATCTCTGTCTTGTGGACGGGAACCTTAAGGGAGGTTTCGGGAGAGGGTTTCAATAGAACGTTCATCAGTTCTCCAGGTGGGACCTTTCAGAGTCCTGGTCTCCACTGATTGGCCAGTGTCAGGGCAGGGGGTCGTTAGCTACTGCACTAGGCTCTGGCATCGCGCACCTTGTGTTGCTGCTTTTCTGGGCCTGGAGCTGAAACACAACTGAGGCCTAGTTGTTATCTTCAGGGAGGAGAGGCCTGGGGAGGAAAGGTAACCCTGGGATGCTGGTCCTTGTTCCCCAGTTTTGCTCCCGACTTTGATTGCTTGGCCATTGTGTTCAGTCATCTGTCTCAGTTTCCCTAGTCCACTGGCCAAGGAATTTTCCTGTCTTCTTACTATCCTGTCTCACTCCTCTCTCAACAGCAGTGGAAACCTCTGCCTTCCGTTCAGCATATGACCATGCTCTTGTCTTTCCCATTTAAAAAAAAAAATGCAATCGTGCATACACATTAAATAAACGCATTACCCCAAGGGGGGCAACTCATTTTGACTGAAGTAAATTGGAAAGCCTATCATGAAACAATTCTTGAGCTGGTCTTAGAATAATTGTAGTATCTTACTGGAGTGAGGGATTTCAGAGAGCCAAGTCAAGGGATCAGGCGGGCTTGAGGCCCATTGGCCTATTTGAAGAATTTATTCAAAGAGCTGGCGGGGCGGGGCGGGGCCAGAATAGGGCAGGTAGCAGAGGTATGGGAGAAGCGGTGTGTGGAAATGCTCGGGCAAAACCACAGAGGGCTGGGGATGCCATTTTGTGTGTCCTGTGCGTACTGGGGACACCCTCAAGTCTTCAGAGCACAGAGGTACTGTGTTTCTCAGTGTCAGTGTGTCCCCTCTGGCTACTCTGCAGAGAACGGCTTGCAGGGGTATAAACTGAGCAGGAAGCCCAGTGGGGACAGAAAGCAATAATCCAGAGTCTAAACTAAGCTGAACTGCTCAAAGGCTTTGAAGACACCTGTTGGAGGTGGCTTTAAGGGGGATCTGGAGGCTGTGGGAGGGAGAGGAGAGTTGGCTGCACTTGCCCATGTCCACCATCTCCCATCTGCCATAATAGCGAGCCGAACACCTTGGCCAGCTCCCTGCACTCTGCTAACGAGGGTCCCCTGTGCCAGGTGAGGGCAGATCATCCCAGCCCTGGACACAGGCTTGTACTCACAGTTATGCAGATGTCAGTCAGCCTAAGGGCCCCGAAACTTTGCTCAAATGTTTTCAGGAGAGTTAGCCATAAGAAAATATTTATTGATTTGCCACCAAAGTTCCCTAGGGCCCCAGAGCCAGCAGGTAGAGCTAGAAAGATGTCCTGGCTCTGTCCTGCCAGCCTCCTGCTGCATCCAGGCCATTAACTGGACTTTAGGACACGGAGGGGAAGATGGTCCTCCTCCAAGGCACTGTCCTCCTCGGGTTGGGAGGCCAGGGCGAGGTTCTTCAGGGTGCCTGTAAATGGGAGAAAGAGTACTGTGACTTGGCCTTAGGGGTATGTCCCCAGGAGGCAGGCAGTAGCGAAACAGGAGGAGGCCACAACCATGAAGCCACATCATGCCCTGTGGACATCAGGGGATCCTGAGGTCCCCAGCAACTCCTCTCCCTGCCTCCCTCCTTCCACAAGCATTCCTGAACCTCTCCCCTGTGCCAGTGAGGGCCTCCTCCCAGGAGCTTAAAGTCTCTGGAGGTGACAGACTTTTGCATTAGAAGTGAGAACACCTGAAACTTGCTGAAGAGCTGGAGGGAAGTGAGAGTTAGGTGCTCAGGGAGCTCAGAGGGAAGAAGGGACCCAAACCACAGGGAGGCAGCAGGTTTGGACAGCCAGAGGAGCAGGAAGGGCACTCGCAGCAGGTGCAAGAGCTAACGCAAAGGACGAGTACTGTTGACAGACTGGCTGACACATGGAGAGGGGTGTGGGGAATGGGTGGGACAATGGCTTTGCTCCTTGACCTTCATGCTGAAGAGTGTGACCCTCCAGGGAGTGGGGGCCAAGTGTAGTTTTGTCTACATAGAGGAACAGGAAGGGGATAAACCTGGAGCAGGGAGACTTGTCTGGAGGTCGGGGTACAGGCTGAGCAGCCCTGCAGTGGTGCAGAATCAGGAGAAATGGGGGGTGCAGAGGGGCAAGGGGCTGCCGTGGGGTCCCGAGGACACTCAGCACAGATTGGGGCCTAGGGGAGCAAGAAACCCTCAAGGCCTCCTGCCTGGGTGAGGAGGGGAAGAGTTGCAGTTACCTGGTAGGGCAGCCCCAAGGTTGCTCGCCTTTGGGGATGTCAGTTGGAGACCCCAGCAGGCAGTGGGGTGTGGAATTGGGGTGTGGAATGAGGAGCAAATTGACTTTCAGAGTCTTGGCAGTGAAGTGACAGAAAAGCAGGACTCGGAATTAAGGACTAAGCGAGGGTGGACAGGAAACCTATGGGTTTGGAGGGCCTCGGTCAGGGACCAGGACCTGGGAAATCAGCGGGCTTTGAGCAGGAGGCCAGAGGAGTCACGGGTGGTGCAGGAGGCTGTTGTGGGAGGGGCTGGGGCCAGAGGCACAGGCAAATCGGGTCTCTTTGAAAGAGAATGAGAAAGCAGAGGGAGAGCTAGCAGAAGATGAGCTGGGAGCTACTGAAGGTTCCAGAAAGGGTATGCTGTGGAGGGAACTAATTCTTGGAACAGGACTCTGGGTGGGAGGAAGGAGTCACTCCTGGTAGGAAGTAGTAGGGCGAGGACAGGGTGGGATGTGCCACACTGGGACGAAGAGGATACAGGCACTGAGGGGCAGGAGGGGCACAGGCAGTGGCTTCCTCTCCCAGGTTCGGGGGCTGGAGGTGGGAAGAGGCTGTGCTCTCGGGTCAGCAAGGCTGACCAGGACAGAGCCGGTGGGGACTCCGGGAGATGCCACCTGAGCTATGAGCTGGGTAGGGCGCCTTCCCTAACTTGTTGCCCTGCTGGGTCTCCAGGCTCGGCCCAGGCCTGACACTTGAATGGGCACAAGGTGCAGTGGGTTGAAACCTGCCGAGAGGTGGGGTGGGGATGAAGAGGCAGGAGTGAGGAGAGGCTGAAGGCTGGACCGGCAAAAGCACTAACAGCCTCAGAGGTTTTCCAAGGCTAGTTAAGAGGTGAGGGTAGAACAGACAGTGGGGAAGCACCACTTTAAGGGGGGCAATTTCTTTAAATGAGTGTAGCTGGGGAGTGGCCAGAGCAGAGGCCCTGTCCCAGAACCTCCATGGCTGTGTGGCCAAGTGCATGCATGCACATGCCTGCACACACACGTGCGCAAAAATGCACAGGCAAACACACGCACTGTCTCACCAGGGCTACTCACCAGGGTTGGGCCCTGTAGGTTCCTCAAACACAGTAGGCAGCGTCTGCTCCCAGGCAGCCCAGTTCACTTCCTCCACCCTGAGGCAACAGAGCAGCTCTGAGCCAGCCGGATGCCCACAGTACAGTCTGCCTGGCCCCTGAGTGGGTGGACTCAACAGACATTCCGGGGGACACAGGGACCGCAAGGAGGATGGGGTTCTCTGCCCTTCTCCACAGGACACAGGATCCCCCACCATGCCCCTAGCCCTGCCCTTGCAGCTGTCCCCTGGCTTTCAGAGGAGAAGGCTGGGCTTCACCCATTGCCCTTCCCAGCCTCTCACTCACCTGAAGCACCAGCGCTCATCTGGGCTGCCATCTGGCCTGGTGCCAACTGTCAGCTTCACACCTGCCCGCTGCTTCTTCCTCCTGCACCACCAGTAGCCATTCTCCATCTCCAGGACAGAGATGGCTTTCTGGGGACAAAGGACACATGAGACAGAGCAGTCAGGAAGATGTGCCACGCACTTGACACTATAACCCCAAGTCCACTAAGCACGCAGGTTGGAATCCAGTTCCAGTGTTTGATTGCCTGTGCAGTGCTAGGCCCTCAGTGCCTCAGCTTCCTGCCTTACAGACTGAGGGTAATGTGCCCAGTGGTTTGGGGAGTCACCATGTAGAGAGTGCTCAACAATTACTATTGTATCATTACAGGTCCCAGAATTTCACACCACCAGGTACAGAAGTTCATTTGCTCCACCCTACATGTGTGCCTGCCCACTGGTATGTGAGTCAGGTGGGGGCAGAAGTTTGCAGGTGAGGACATGGAGTCCAGAGAAGACGGGCTTACCCAAGGTGGACAGTGAATTGGAAATACAGTCCAGCCACCTGGGCAAGGCCTTCCCTACAGAAACTGTCCAGACCCACACCCAGCCCTGCCCAGGTCAAGAAGCAGCTTTTGCTTCCTCCACTGTAAGTGGGTGTCATATCAGTCCCCAGCTTCAGGGACCTCTGGTCCCCGACTTCCCCAAGCTGAGCCAGCCCCAAGAGTGCACAGCCTGCCTGCCTCACCCACCAAATCAACCCATTTAACATGCAATGAACACAGAATTGGAGCTCCACGAGGACAGACTTTGTCTTGCTCGCTGTTGTGTATTTATAACCTAAACCTGTGTCTATCCCCATAGAAGACACTCAAGAAATACTTAATAACTAACACATTGAACACCTGCCATGTGCCAGACACTGTTCTAGGAGCTTTAGATGTACGAGTGTACTCGATCCCCACAGCAACCCAGGGCCCGGGATCTGCTGTAGGGGACCAGCTCAGCTGGGTCCTGCCCACTCCTCCCTGGGCCCAGAACTTGGGGATGGGAAGGGGAGCCTCCCAGGGGCACCTGCAGTTTCCAGATGCTCCAGCTGTCAGTGGCAACACTGTTGACAGTCTCGCTCATGAGGGCGATGAGCATGTTGAGCAGCAGGACGTAGGTGAGCAGCACATAGGCCAGCAGCAGCAGCAGCACAACCCCACGGAAGCGTAGTTGCTCCTGGAAGGCCAGCTCACCCATGCCGATGGTGAACTTGAAGAGCTCCAGGGAGGCATCCAGGATGCCACTGTATGGGGCCGAGCTGCCCTCCTCATCCTCCCGTCCTGCCCCGGGCCTCACTGTCTCTGTGGCATTTGACCTTGTGGGGACTACTGGGCCCTGAGCCTCCCGGCTCAAGCTCACGAGGGCTGTAGGAGGGTAGAAGGGGGTCCTCAGCCTCGGAGACCAGTGGGCAGACAAGGGTTTGCAGGGCAGGCAAGGGATGGGCAGGGGCCAGAGGGGAGCCTTTACCTACAGCGAAGCCGAAGAGGAAGACTAAGTAGACCAGAAGGAAGCGGAGGAGGTCCCGCAGAATAACCTAGAACACAAGCACCAGGAGCTGGGGTGGGTGACTGGGTTACCAGACATGACCCCAGATCCCTGCCTTGGCCTTGAGCATGGTTTCCTACATGCATACCACACACACACACATGTGTGTGCATGCACAGGGCCCTGTGCAGCTATACTGAGCCAATGGATCTTTTTAAAATCTACATCAGATCACATAATTTTCCTGCTTCAAACCCTCCAGAGTCAAAAAATTAAACAT
Source organism: Desmodus rotundus (assembly GCF_022682495.2). Taxonomy (NCBI): domain Eukaryota; kingdom Metazoa; phylum Chordata; class Mammalia; order Chiroptera; family Phyllostomidae; genus Desmodus; species Desmodus rotundus. The sequence continues at coordinate 63,575,620 of NC_071395.1, forward strand.
AGAGTTACCGTATGATCCGGCAATCCCACGTCTCAGTATGTAACCAAAAGAATTGGAAGCAGGAACTCAAATAGACATTTGTACACACTGAAGTTCACAGCAGCATTATTCACAATACCAAAGGGTGGGAACAACTCACGTGTCCATTAATAGGTGAAGGGATAAACAAAATGTGGCATATCCATAAAATGGGATGTTACTCAGTCTCAAAAAGGAAGGGAATTCTGACACCTGTTACAGCATGGATGAATCTTGCGAACATTATGCTGAGTGAAATAAGCCAGTGACAAAAGGGCAAATACTGTGTGATTCCATTCATATGAGGTACCCAGAATAATCAAATTCACAGAGACAGAAAGTAGAAGGCTGGTTGCCAGGGGCTGGGGGAGCGAGGGGGAGGGAGTTCTTCCTGGGGACAGAGTTTCGGTTTGGGGTAGTGAAGGTCCTGCGGATGATGGATGGGGAGCTGCACAGCGATCTGAATGTGCCTGATGCCACTGAACTGTGTACACTTAAAAATGATTAAAACGCCCCTGGCTGGTGTGGCTCAGCGGATTGAGTGCCGGCCTGTGAACCAAAGGGTCACCAGTTGGATTCCTTGGCAGGGCACATGCCTGGGTTGCAGGCCAGGTTCCCAGTAGGGGGTACGTGAGAGGCAACCACACATTGATGTTTCTCTCCCTCTCTTTCTCCCTCCCTTCCTCTCTGCCTAAAAATAAATAAATAGAATATTTTTTTTAAATGGCTAAAATGGTACCTTTGTTATGTATATTTTACCATAATTTAAAAAATATATTTTTTAAAACCTCCTGGGCCTCCAGATCCATCCCTATGGCCAACAACGACCCCCCCCACCCCCCCACCCCCACCAAACTTCCTCTCCCCCACTCTCCCAGCCTCCTCAATCTGTCTCAAGCACTCCAATGTGTTTCGACCTCTGGCCTTTTTCTTCGCTGTTCTCTTTGTCTTAAATGCCTCTTCCTTGAGTCTGTGCCGAATCATTCTTTCAGGTCTCAGTTGTCGCTTCTTCTGAGATGCCTTCCAGACCCCCCTATCTGAAATACCACTGCCCTGGTCATTCTTCCTCATACAGCCTATGATGTTCTCATTTGTTTTTTTAGTGTCTTCCTTTCCCCTACTGGAATGTGAGCTTCAAAAGAGCACGGACTGCTCTATTTTGTTAGTGAACAAAATAGTATGTTCCCAACACTTAGAACAGGGCCTGGCCCATAGTATGTACCCCCTAAACATCTGTCAAGTAAATAAATAAACACAGACACATCCATATGCCCAGATGTCCCAGGGCTCAGGCACATAGGTGAACTCGTGTGCCTAGTCTCTGCCCCTCAGTGTACAAGGATGTGTGTGCTCCTATGTGGACACTTGCAAACATGCATGGGCAGGTATTTGCTTGCATGTGCCGAGCGCAGGCCGCTGAGAGCAGGTATGTGTACCCCCATACTCCTGCTTGTACTCATCGAGCATCTGGGTACGTGAAGCACATACTCATGTCCTCCTCTGCCCCGGGTGGCTTCACCTGCCTGCTGAAGCCAAAAGGAGTCCCGCCGGAGCGGGATGTCCAGCCCGCCCAGTCTGGTTGCAGCGGGGCCACCCCGACCTCTCACCTTCTGGATCATGACACTGTAGATGCCCGTGTGCTGGAAGCCACGTGTATAGTAAAGCAGGTTCAGCCAGCCCAGTACCAGCGAGGACACAAGCAGAGGCAGGTACCACTCAATGGCCAGGAAACATAGCACTTGAGACAGCACCGTGAGCAGGGCCTGGACTAGGCTGGATGGGGGCAGGGTATGGGTCAGTTTGCAGGCCACTTGGCAAGGCCCCCTTAGTCTCCACTGGCCAGTGCTGACCACCACTATCTCTCCCACTGCAGGCTGATGGTGAGAAGTTCCCCACCTATCTGGGGTTAGGCCCAGTCAGGTCCTGACCTGCACCCCAGGCAAGTTATTTAACTCCTGTGGGCCTCAGTTCCCTCCCCTGGGAAATGGGGGTAGCGGTGATCGCATCTGATTCATAGAGCATTTGCGAGGATTCAGTGAGACAAGACATGTAAAGGGGTGAGGCCCCACTGGTGCACAGTGAGGGCTCAGTAAAGATCTATAAGGGTGGGAGCATAGAGACCCCCAACTGGACAGCTGGACTACCCTCTGGTCCCAAACCCTGGAGCTCCCTGGCCCTGGGTCCTCCCCTCTAACGTCCGCTTGGTACCCTCTGCTACAACCACCTCTCCCAGGCCTGAAATAAAGAGGGAGTGAGGCCCCACATACAAGAGGATTTCAAAGTAGCTGTCCATGAACGAGATCCAGATGAACAGCCGGCGCCTCCAGAAGTACCACAGCTGCGGGGGTGCAGAATGACAACAGGGGAGGAGGGGCATGTGAAACTTGTTTTCCAGGCCACAGCCCCAAGCTGCTGCCCCTCAGTGCCTGGGCCAGGGCTCCCACTTGCTCCCTGTCTTCGGGCCGTGTGGGGGCCGTCTGTGACCTGTTACAGGAGCTCATAAATTTTGCTGATAGCCAAGAAAGATTAATATCCTGTTTCAGAGAAGTACAGCCACCCACAGACTCGGAGACAGTGCCAGGGGCCTCCTGGCTCCCTCTGGATCCAGATAAAGAACTCACGCACTGCATGTGGTAAGGGGGACAGCTCCTTTCCCTCCCTCTCCCTGGCCCCTCAGTGACCACTCTGTGCTCCAGCCAACCTGGATTTGGTGCCCAGGTTCTGCCCACTCTGAGAGTTTCCATGCTGTGGCCCAGCCTGTCTCCTACAAACTTGCAGCATTTTGAACTGAAGAGGCCCTGCTGGGGCAGTTGGGATGAGCCCCGCCTACCTCCACCTTTCTGTGTCCCCCAAGTGAGGGATGCCCAGCCTGGGGACCTGGGGCAGGGCTTCCAGCTCAGTTCCCTGGCAGTAGAGCAGGCACTGCCAAGAAACCATAGGAGCCATTGGCTACCCCACAGGCACCCAGGAAGCAGAGTAAGGAGGGTACCCAACTCTGCAGGCAAAGCCTTCAGCTGCCCAGAGGCAGGTCAGGGTGGGATCAGCTATCAGTTTTCCCATGAGTGAAGGTACTGTTGTTCACTCACTCTGCAGCTCCTCCTAACAGAGTTCCAGGTTTGCTCCTGGGTTGGCTGGGAGCCAAGTGGAGTAGGGGAAGGGGAGGAGCCCTCACCTGGCCCACAAGGAGGTAGACCCCCCCAAGCAGGATCAGGATGTGGCCCAGCAGCAGCATGGAGTTTCCAGCTGTCACTTTCATGGGGAGGACGGCCTGTAAAGAGACTCTCAGGTAGGACCTAGGGTCCCCTCCCAACACCCGACCCTCTGACAGCCAGAGCTGAGGGCCTACTCGGAGCAGCACAGAGAACATGCACTCCCCAGCAGGACCCCTGGAGTCTAGCCTATCCCGTGTAGCAGTAGTGAGCATGGTGGGAACGGGAGCCAGACTGCCCAGGCCCAGGTCCCATCTCCACCACGAGCAGCCTCTGTGAGCCCAGATACGTTTCTGAGCCTTCCTGGGCCTCCCTCCCTCAGCTGTGGGCAGGGATGACAGTTCATCATCTCAGAGGGTTGCTGTGGAACTGAATTCAGTAAGACATGCCAACAAATCAGAGTACCTTCTCACACGTGGTACGCACTAAGTATTTTTTGTTGTTGTTTGTTCTTTTTTATTTTTCCTGGCACTCCCTATTAATTGTCATTGTTGTTAGGCCTGCAGTGCTGGCTGCCACCCTGTTACCAGCTGGGTAAAAACCTCCCAGGATATGCCCCCACCCTGCCCCCACCCCAACCTTGCCTTGTCCAGGGCAGGCTGGTGGTAGACAACAGCGGTGAAGATGAGCATGTAGGTCAGGTGACACAGGAAGTTGAAGAAGAACCTGGGGAGAAGCAGGTCCCATTTCGCCTGCAGCAGCTTGTTCAGCGGCTCCAAGACCACCATTCGGTGTCGGTGCTGGGGTGTGAATGTGAGAGTCAGGGTACATTCAGCAGGTACCCACAGGGGACCCACTCATGTATTGGGCTCAATGCAAGGGCTGAGGGAATGGAAGAGAGAGGAGGGGGAGCTCCCAGTGACGCCTCCCCACCTGCCTCCCCCCACTGTCGTGGCTAGGCAGTGAGGCCCTCAGTGGTAGCCACCAGGACCCTGGCGTGATCTCTGAGTTGGTTGGGACTGAAGTGTGGAATGAGTGTGGTCCCAACGGCCGGGGGCAGGATGTGCAGTCACACCCCCACTGGACGGGAATAGGGAAGGTGAGGTCCCGCAGACAGGCTGAGTTGTGGGCCCTGCAGGAAGCTCTCTGCCAGAACCCCTATGCACAGGCAGGCCCCGGCAGGCTCACCAGGCTCCTGCAATGGAAGGCGATGATCTCCAGCACTGAGTTCTCCTCCCAGCTGTCCACAGAGGCCAGGTCATACAGCGACACCCGGACAGGCCCGTAGCACCACTCAGTGAACTTTCGGGAAAGGGGCTGGCATGGCCCCGAGAACTCCCGCTGCAGGATGTGTCTGAAAATCTGCAGGGCAGGTCACGTGAGCCTGGCCTGCCTGGCCACCTCCCAGCACTGACTGGGAGTCTGGGAAATACTCAATACCCTGCAGAGCTGCAGCAGACACATGCACACGCCCTGTACACACAGGTCCTTCTGTGTATAAACTCTTCCATACGTCCACACATGCTCGGCCAGGGTAGACATTCCCTCCCACCCACCCACATATGCCCAGGCCTGCCAGCCAGCCTGGGTCATCCTTCCCCACTCTTGCCCTTGGCCTCTTTCGTGAACTCCTCACGTGGCCGAGGGACCACAGTCCAGATCAGAGGCTCTCAGCTGCACACATGTGTGCCCTCCAGTGGTCGGAGTCCAGAGCTTCCAACAGAGCAGAAAGGGCCACTAACCTGAATGGGTTAAGAAGTAATTTGGTTTCACAAATGAAAACTGGAGAAAAGGAAGGGCCAGACTGGGGAGCAACTGCTACAGGGCACACAGCAGCCACACAGCCATGCCTCCAGAAAACACAGGGAAGTTCCCACACTCCAGGGACCTAAGCAGGAATAAAATAGCAGAACTTCTACTTATGTTTAGACTTTAAAATGCTTCTGTTCTAAGCTTCTCTCAGGGCTTTGTGAGCTGCACAGCCCTGACGATAAGGATAAGCTGGGAAGCCATTTGGGAAAAGGTAGAGCTGGATCGTGTTTACTCTTTATACCAAAATGACTCCAAAGTTTGAGGCACTAAAAATGAAGCCGCAAAAGTCTGGAAGAAAATATGGATACGGGATACACACACACACACACACACACACACAGTTGTAGATACGTAACCTTGCAGAAGGATTAAATAATAGCAAAACTCTAAAGGACAACTACAACTTGCATAGATAAAAATATAACAATTCTGTGTGGCAAAAAACACTATAAAAATTTTGTTAATGTTGAACTGGGAGAAAATTTTGAACTGTTAGAATAAACAAAATGTTAATATGTTCAGTATAAAAGACACTTACTAATCAAGAAGAAGAAAACATAGTAGCAAGTCTAATAGCAGAACAGGCAAGGATACGAAAAGATTGTCTCCTGCCCTGGCCGGTATCTCTATTGGTCAGTGTTGTCCCCACCCACCAAGATTGCGGGTTCAATCCCTGGTTAGGGCACATGCAAGAATCAACTAATGAATGCATCAGTCAGTGGAACAACAAATCGATGTTTCTCTCCCTCTCTCTCCCTCTTTCTCCCTTCCTCTATCTCTAAAATAAATCAATAAATGAAAAAAAATGTTAAAAGCTTAAAAAAGAAAAAGATTGTCTCTTAATCAAGAAACACAAATGACTTTAAAAAAAGAATCCTTGTGTTTTATTGAAAGTTATATATTTTATTAACCAATGTCACCCCAATAAGTTCAATAAAAAATAAAAATAAAGTGGAAAAGATCCCTGTGTTTTATAATAGGATATATTAGTTCAGTAGTTCAGATACAGTTTATCAATAAACACACATATTAAGCCCAGGTTGATGTGGCTCAGAGGATTGAGTGCCAGCCTGTGAACCAAAAGGTAGTTGGTTTGATTCCCAGTCAGGGCACACGCCTGGGTTGCGGGCTGGGCCCCGACCTGGGGGCGTGCGAGGCACAATTGACAGATGGATCTTTCACACTGTAGTCGCTGTTTCTCTCCCTCTCTCCCTCTCTTCCCCTCTCTCTAAATAAATAAATAAATAAATAATAAACACATTTTAGAAAATGTTCTTAGTAATAGGAGTATTTGATTGAAAAGTGGGGAGCCCACTGATCTAAAGCAACACCCCAGGCTCTTTCTCCAGAAAACTCAGGGTGAGCCCTGTTGCTTCCTGGACAGGTGGGGAGGGGAAGGGGGCCAGCCACTCACCTCCATCTTGCCTTCCTTGGCAGCCAGCTTCAGGGGCGTGAGGCCCTGCAGGTTGGGGATGTCCTCCAGCTGCACAGTGGGGCAGAGGCGGACTCCAGCTTGGAGGAGCCTGTCGTACATGTGGATCACCAGTGCGCTATTCTCGGCCGAGTTGTCTGCAACCATCACCAGCGCGTGCAGGACCGTGTTGCCCAGTGAGTCGGCAGCCTGCAGGCTGGCAGGCTGGTGCTGGTTCTCCAGCAGGTAGGTGACCACATCCCATTGCTTGGTGCATGCCGCCAGAGAGAGGGGCAGCTCACCTGGGGGCCAAGGGAGCAGCCTCGGCCTCAGGCCTCCCAGCTTTCACCTGCCTACTCCTCACATTCCTTGGACAGAAGGCCAGTCCTCCTCCAAGCAGGTCAGGCACCCATGGGAAAGGATGGCGCCCTGCCTCGGGGTCCCCGGCCCCATTTAGGGTAGCTGTGCCTTCTCCTAAGGAAGCAGAACAGGGGCCAGCTCCCAGGAACCCCATCTCCTCTCTTTCTCTTCTTCAACAGAGCCCAGGCCCACTGCTGCCTGACAGAGATGCCCTTCGTTCAGCCAGTTCCTGTCTGGTGGACTCTCGTCACACACCAGTTTTAGCAGCCACTCCCCAGTCCCGGTCCAGGCTCCTTGGCCAGACAAGGATAAACATCTCTTAACACAAACTTCTTCTGCAGGCAACCTAGTGGTTAAAAGCATCGGCCTCAGCGTCAGACAGAACTGGTTTTAAGGGCCAGCTCTACCACCCCTTAACCATGTGACACCCCCACCCCTCTATGCCTCAATTTAATCAAGAAAGACTCCTCACCAAAATAGAAACAAGCCCCTTGGCTTTTCTTCTGGAAGAATTGGCCACAGGCCCGGGCATGCACATCGGCACCATTCTCCACCAGCAGCTTCACACACTGCAGGCTCCTCTTCTCAATGGCAATGTGCAGGGCACTGTGGCCTCGGTAGTACTCATCTTTGCACTGGGCATTGACCAGGGGTCTGGGATTGCCAGAGTCCCGGTCAATCTGCAGCAGCGGCAGGATGCAGGCGTTGGCCCCATCCCGAAGGTTCAGCACAGCCTTCATCAGGCACGTCTTCCCCGTGGAGCCCTCTATGGGAGAGGGGGAGGGGAAGGGGCACGAGGGTGCTCAGGCCTGGAGCAGCTGGGCGGTCTGCCAGCTTGTACATGAGCTCAGGCTCCAAAATGCTCCTTGGGAGGATAAAAAAAGACTGCACAATCATGATGCGGGGTATTAAGACTCCAGTGACTACCATTTCTGCCCTGGAAATTGTTCCTAAGACATAACTTGTCATGCATGCAAAGCCGTCTATACAATAACATTCGGAGTGGTGTTTGTTAAGTGGCTTCACCACTTAATGGCTCTGTCTCCTCAGTCAAGTCACTTGGCCTCCCTTCAGCTCAGTTTTCCTCTCTGTAAAATGGGAATGCTCCATGGTTATTGTAAGGATCAAATGGAATTATATAAAAAATGCTCAGCACACAGGGCCTGGCACACAGTATGTTGAGGCCAAAAACTACAAACAACCTAAATGGCCACCAAAAAGAAATTAATTAATGAAATTCCAGCAACTCTATGAAATGGAAAACTCTGCAGTTGTAAAGTGACTAAGTTGCAGGAAAATACACTGAAGTGGAAAGTGCTACAAGATGTAGTAAGTGGGGGACGCACATTACGAATTAGTGTGCATGGCACTACCCCATTTATGTAAATGCACACCTAGCATGTTTCAACAGTTTGAAAAGATGTATTTGCAGGGATCCAGGATGACAGACTTTTTACCCTCAGCTTTATACACTGCGTTACTATTTGAATCTTCTAAAATGCACACATTATTGTTCTAATCAGTCCAAATAATGAAGATATTTACATTTGGGGCAGAGAATGCTCTGAGATGGATAAAATATTAAATATATGAGCTGAATATTAGGAAGAAAGAAAGAAAGGGAGGAACGGATAAAGAAAGGGGATGCATGGAGGAGGCCCACAAGCATGCGCTCGGTGCGGGGGAGTGGAGGCAGGCCGGGAGCTGGTGGGCTGGTTGGAAGTGGCAGGCACAGCCCTGACAGTAAGTGAAGCAGGAGCCCTTGGCTCTGTCAGCAGGGCCCCTGCAGCCATTTCAATAGGAAGGTCCACTGCTAAGAACACATCCCTTTAAAAAAAAAAAAAAGAGAAAGCCATGGCTGGTGTAGCTCAGTGGACTGAGCATGAGCTGAGAACAAAGTAGTCACGGGTTCGATTTCCAGTCAGGGCACATGCCTGGGTTTCGGGCCAGATCCCCAGTGGAGGGTGTTCAAGAAGCAACCACACATTGATGCTTCTCACAATCTCTTTCTCCTTCCTTTCCCCTCTCTCTAAAAATAAATAAATTCTTTTTTTTAAAAGATTTTATTTATCTATTTTTAGAGAGAGGGGAAAGGACGGAGAGAAGCACCAATGTGTGGTTGCCTCTCATGTGGCCCCTGCTGAGGACCCGGCCCACAACCCAGGCATGTGCCCTGACCGGGAATCGACCCAGCGACCCTCTGGTTCGCAGCCCGCTCTCAATCCACTGAGCTACACCAGCCAGGGCTAAAAATAAATAAATTCTTAAGTAAATAAGTAAGAGAGAGAAAACACTTGCCCCTTGTCTCCTGGTCTCCTGACCATGGTCAAGGCCCACCCAGCCCGTACAGTCTCAGCACAGTGCGCAGACAGAGGCTCTGGCCGAAGGGCAGGCCTACCTGTGTACTCTGTGTCGGTCAGGTACTTGGTGGTGCGGCGCAGGTACTCTGGTAGCCCAACCAGATCCTCGGGGACACCCCGGGCAACCACACTGAAGAGCCAGTCACGGTCAAAGCAGTTTGGGTCCAGCTGGCTGTAGGAATGTGGTTTGTGACTGATGCTGTGAAAGAGCCATGTGCCCCCCAGAAAGCTCCCCATCCCACAGAGCCCTTTCAGGAAGCCTGTGAGCACTGTGTGCCCTGAAGATCCAGGAGTCCCACAGGAGTCTTCGTAAGGGCCTCTGCCCTCCCAGAGCAAGCCAAGGAGATCCCAAGGGCTCAGAGCCCCAGGAGCAGGGATGGGGGAGCTGTCCGGAGCACTGGACCACAGCATCTCCATGGCTCCAACATCACAGATGTTCCCCAGCATCAGGGGCTTATCATTTATTTGTTAGATCCTTGAAGAACTCACAACAGGCTCACTATCCCACAGGGTAGGTTTCAACACAGGAACTTGTCATGACTCCTGAGCTGGAGACCAGGTCAAGACAGGCCTACAGTAGACAGGCCTACTGACTGTTAGGGGACTGTGTACAGCCCCTAACAGTCAGGCCCACAGACTGTTAGGGGCTGTACACACTGCTGGTCTCCACTAGGAATCAAGAAAAGCTCCTCATCCTCTCAGAAGCCATTTGTGGACTCATAATGGAGTATGTGCACCTTTAATCCTCACTTTTGCCCCAGGGTCAGGAATCACTACTTTCCCTTTTAGACAAGCAAGGAAATAAAGCAATATCCCCAAAGTCCTGGGGCTCCCACGGGGCGTCTCACTAACTCCAGACCCTGACTCTGACCCCAGAGACTCTAGGCCAGGCAGGCAGGCAGTTTCTCAGAGACATGTGGACCCAGCACTGAAACCTATCAGATGCTCACTGGACTTTTGCTGAGAAGCCACGTTTCCCGGAAAGGCCCAGAATGGGCCTTACAATTCTTTAGAATCTATCAGTGTCTGGTGACAGGGAACGGGAAGAGGTGCCTGTCCCTGGGCATGTCACTATTCACAGAGACAAGCTCATCCCTGGGTCCCTCACACCTTGACCAGCAAATACGAAGAGACAGACAGCAGGGACTATTTGACACTTTGGGGACCCTCAGATCCTAGCTTCACAACTCCTGTAGAATGAGCCAATCCACTAAGGGTTGGCGACTCTGATGAATGAGGGGAGTGCTGGGATCAGCTGGGTTTTAAGCCAAATGCACGTGGCCAGAGGCCACACCCTGCCTCCTCCACACCAGGAAGCTGCATATCTGCCTGGCCTGGCCAGGTCCACCATCATCTGCCCAGGGGACCACGTGTCCACAGCATGACCAAGAGGGCTCTGCAACTGACTAGGGAGCCCTGCGGGGAGTCCAGCCAGCAAAGTGTCTATTTGGACAAGGTATTTCCTTTCTCAGGATGACATCACAGTCTTGGGGTGGGGAAGCCCCATAAGGGCACAGATTGAGACACCAAAGGACATCAAAAGGCCCATTCTGCCTGTTGGGCAGGATACCCAGCTCCCCAAAGCCTCACACGCATCTTCTCCTGCCCATGGTCTGAACCTGCCACAGAGTCTGAACCTGTGCTGGTTTGTCCTCCAGCACAAACAGTGCAGGGGCTCTGGGCTGGGAGACCATGGCTGGTGACCACATCCCAGTCATGAGGAGGAAGGAAGTGGCTTGCCTGGCAGAGTCCCGCCTGGACCGTGAAGATTTTCCTGGTCAGACCTTGTAGGTCAGACCTCACACTGGGGGGGGGGGGAGGTGCGGGGGGGAGCACATGTACCCCCCACACCCCCCACAGGTCTGGAAGTGTCACTCCCAGCAAGAGGGGGCTCACTCTGTCTGAGGTGGTAGAGATCACAGGAAAGTCAAAGTGAAGATGACTCCCAGCAGAAGCCTACCATCCACAGTCCCCAGAGTCCACATCCCCTAGAAGACAGGTTCAGTCTTGGAGCAGAACCCAGGAGTCCCTGGGACATCTTCACTTGTCCTTGCCTCTCTCCTTGAACTGGAGTGTGGATCCTGCTACCATCTGTCACAGGAACCATGACAGGGTGGGGGCCAGAGCATAAACTGGGGGATACAAGGGTCAGTCGAGTACTTGGAGCTGGTAGAGTATGTCCCTATGAAGAAGAACAGGACCTCAGAAGGCAGAAGGCCAAGAATAAGGAAGGTTCTGGAAGGAGCAACCCCAGAGAGCAGAGCAGAGTTCAGCCTGTTGGGCCCAGGAGCTAGCCCAGCCAGACTGAGGACCCTGCAGGTTGTGGGGAAGGAGCACCAAGTCAGCACCTGTGCTGGAAGTGAGGGACCACCCCTAGCTGCACCCCCATTTGCTGCCTTACCTGGCACCTGCTCCCCTTCGGTATTTGAGGTTCACTCTGATCTGAGGGGGGAAGTTCCGGTCCTCGCCCTGGAATGGTGACTCCATGGGGGGCGGCACATGTCCACTGGCCAGCTTTCTCTTGTCCACATCAGCACCATCTTCCTGATCTCTATCATATGTCTCCAACCTGAAGGCAGGAGGGCTGGAGGGTGTGGTCATCCTAAGGGATGGAGGCTGCTCTGTCCAGCTGGAACCTCCAAGGAGACCAAGACGTCAAAGGCCACTCCTTCCTCCCAGCCCCAGGTAGGGGTAAGAAGTCTGGGTGGGGCTGAAGAAAGAGAGGTTTAGAAGCTGCGCACAATTAGGCCCACCCACTGTGTGGAGCTCCGCCCAATGGGGTGAAGGGTGGAGGAAGGAGGAAGGCCAAGGGTGAGGAGAGGAAGGGAGGGTCTGGCCTGAAGATGGCACAGTGTCCTGGAACAAGGTGGGAAAGGGGCTCAGTAGGCCTGCTCTTTGACACTGTCCCACAGGAAGGGGCCCTGAGTGTCCCTGACTTTCCCACCAGGACTTCCGGATATTGAGAGTCCACAGCTCCTCGTTGGGGGTAATGAACATTTGCATTGACAGCACAACCCTTTCTCCACATGACATTTTGCCCAGTGGCAGATAAAAGTGCAGTTGTGCGGTGGGGGCAGGTCACTCCAACTCTTACCACGCAAGGGCGCCCTGGGGAAAACCGTTGGAAAACCTCTGGTCTATCAAACCCCTCATTTTGTTGCCAGGGCAACTAAAGCTCAAAAAGGGGAAGTAACTTCCCCAGGGTCACTACCTGTTGGCAGAACCTGGTCTAAGTCTACCTCACCCTACCATGAGGTTCCTCTTCAGTTCTCAAATCTTTTGGGGCCCACCTATATTTTTGGTATTAGTCATCTCTGAAGGCAATGAATGCCACCTTTTTGTGCCTTAGGGTCTCCAGGGGCTGCAGAGTGTGGAGGGAGACCCCTCCATGGCTCCCTGTGACAGGCAGGCCCCCCTCAGGCCCTGTGCCAGCTCTGGGAGCTCAGCTGACAATACCATCACATGCTCACCGAAGAACTAAACCACAGCCTCCGCTGCAAGGCAAGGGGTAAGCCACAGTGGGGAGGGGTGGGTTGGAAGGAAAAAAAGAGTCAGAGATGGGTGGGGAGACAGCAGGGTGGGAAAGGGGGGCAGGGAGCACACAGAGCACAGAACGGGAAGAGAAGATAGGAGAGTGGAGAGAGTGGGATGGTGGGATGGTGGAGTGGTGGGGGACCACTCGGTCCAGGCCAGGCGCCCGCAGCCCTGGGGAATTTGGGTGGGGAACTTCCCTATTGGAGCAGGGGAGGCTGGGACCTGGCTGAAGGCCTCAACATGCGGTTTTGATTCACCATCTTTCTGCCCATACTGGGCGTCCTTCTGGGGACAGACACCATTTAACCTGGCTTAAGCCCCCGCCCCACCCCTTTCTGCCTCCCTGGCTGCCCCACACAGACCACCACTCCCAAACCTCAGCAGCAACAGCTGTCTGTCCAGCCCTGGTCCCCAGCCCTGGCCGGGAAGGAAGGAGCGAGGAGCCCACTCGGGGGGCCCGCCCCCGTCAGTCAGGCTTGGGGACCCGGCGCCTCAGATGTCCCGGAATTGCCCCCGACTTACCTTTCCCGGCTGAACTAGGGCGTGCAGGCTGCTCGCTGCTCGCTCGGGGATTGTGGAGCCTCGGCGGCTGCCGGGCTGCGGGAGGAAGTGCAACCGGGAGGGGCCACGAGCTCTGGCCGCCGCGGAGCCGCAGCACCTCCCCTGTGGGCTCCGAGCGGCAGCTGGGGGTCCGCACCCCAGCGCTCCGGCCAGCCTGCTGGTGGGGAGAGGGGTTAACTCCCCTGTCAGGACAGGCTGGCCATCAGGGACTGACTTTTGGACCACTGGCCACACCCTGCCCTCATGGAGACACGCCCCGGCTCCCCACCCCCACCCCCACCCCTATCGCCTGGCCACTGAGGTCCCAGGTGGGGGTGGGGGCAGTCAGGGGCAACCTTTGGTGCTGGGGGGGGGGGTCTTACCTCTGTGGGGGGGCTGTCATAGGTGGGGTGTCTAGCCCTCCTGCACTGACACCTACCCTTCCCCTTCCTCTCCACAAGCTTCCTAACAGCTCTATGGCTCAGTCTGGGAACGGGTTGACCCATCACAGGGCAGAGATAGCTGGTGTGATTGGCTTTCAGGGACAGGAGAGGAGAGGCTCAGCCCAGCACATGTCCCTGGGAATGCATCCCACCAGTTCACCCAACAGTTTGAGGGGAATTTCCCACCTCCTGGAATCTCCCCCAAGGCCACTAGCCAGGGCCCAGAGGACTCCAGACTTCCCTTAAAGGCACTTTCAGCACCAGCCAGCATGGGGGACAGGGAGGCCCACTTGTACTGCCCTGGTCTGGACTCAACCTTGGGGCTATCATCTCTCCTCCAGGAGACCACAGCCCCCTCCAAACTGGTTTCCCAGCTTCCCTCCTGCCCCACCCTCACCCTCACCCTCATTATCCATTCTCTCTACAGTAACTGGAATGATCTTCCAAAACTGAAAACCAGATCACCTTACTCCCCAGCTTCACTTCCCCATGCCCAACCAATGGTTTCCCTGGATGCTTAGAATAAAATGCAAACTCCACACCACAACCCTGTACAATTTGGATGCCCTTTTCCATCACTCTACCTTCATCTCTCATTGCAACCCTGTTATACTCTAGACCTTTGCTGACAACGTGGTAGTCACCAGCCCTGCCCATGCGGCTCAGTCGGTTGGAACGTTGTCCCGTAAAGTGAAAGGTCATGGGTTCAATTTGTACGAGAGTCAACTGATCAATGTTCCTTTCCCTCCCTTTCTCCTTCCCTTCCCCTCTATAAAAAACAAAACAAATAAAAAACCCCACACACCATTGCCCCTGGGTAGCCTGTCCTAGACCCTGGACTGGATTAGGAGTCTGCACTATGTGTTCTCATGACACTTTGTACTTCTCTGATCATAACTTATTATCCTTTATTGTTAACATTTATTGTCTGGCTTCACCTTTACCAATAACAAGTGCCTATTGAGTAATAGGCACTTGTTATTGGTAAAGGTGAATAATAACTATGTGCCAGACACTATAACTAATAACTATGTGCCAGACACTATATTGAGTGCTTTACATTTAACTCTCAGAGTAGCCACATTTCACAGGTGAGGAAACTGAGGCTAGGCAGGGTTGTGTAACTTCCGAGGTCACATGGCTGGGATTCACGTCCAGAGCCACACCCTTACCCACCAAGCTTTCCAAGGGATGAGATGTTGCTTTTTTAAAAATGTGTCCCAGCACCCAGTTGGTGCACAAGGCTTTGAATGACTGAGTGGCTAATCATAATGCAGAGGAGATTACTACACTGTTGGGAGGAAACTGGAGACTAAGTGGAGACTGTCAAGTCTTTCAGAGGCGTCACCACGTCAGGTGACAATGATGATTGGGCAGACAACCCCACATGCAAAAGCAGCTTATAAAAAGTCCTCAGATCAGTAGCCATAAAGGAAATCCAAAACCACTATGAGATACCAGTTCACATTCACTTGGATGACCAGAATCAAAAAAATAGATAATTAGAAGTATTGGTGAGGATGTGGAGAAATTGGAATTTCTTGTAAACTGCTAGAGGGTTGTAAAATAGTGAAGCCATTTTGGAAGAGTCTGGCTATTCCTCAAAAGATTAAACAGTTAAAATATGATCTTGCAATTCTACTCAGGTATCAACTAAAGAGAAATGGAAACATATATCCACACAACACTCATACACAAATATTTACAGCAGTATTATTCATAATAGCCGAGTGGAAACAAATCACCCCTACCCACCAAGCTCTCCAAGGGGGGAGGTCTTGCTTTTTTTACTGTCCATCAACTGACAAGAGGATAAATAAAATGTGGTCTCTCCATACGATGGAATATTATTTAGTCATAAAACGGAATGAAGTACTGACACATGCTACAACATGAATGAACCTTTAAAAAAATTAGGCTAAATGCCTGGCTGGTGTGGTTCAGTGGATTGAGTGCTGGCCTGTGAACCAAAGGGCTGCCAGTTCAATTCCCAGTCAGGGCACCTGTCTGGGTTGCAGGCCAGGTCCCCAGTAGGGGGTGCGCAAGAGGCAACCACACACTGATGTTTCTCCCCCTCTTTCTCCTTCCCTTCCCCTCTCTCTAAAAATAAATAAATAAAATATTTTTAAAAATAAAAATCATTAAATAATTAGGCTAAGTGAAAGAAGTCAGTCACAAAAGATCTCATATTGCACGATTCCATTTACATGAAATGTTCAGAAATCATAGGGAAATCTATGAAGACAAAAAGTAGATTAGTAGCTGCCTAGGACAAGGGAATTTGGGGGAAATGGGGTGCTAATGGGTACAGGGCTTCTTTTTGGGATGATGAAAATGTTCTAAAGTTAATTGTGTTGGTGGTTGCACAACTCTGTAAATGTACTAAAGACCCCACCGGCCACACATCCCCCAGCTGGCCACGCCGGGGCCTTCTGGCCGCGCCTCCGGCCAAGGTTTTAACAGCCCTCACTAAAAGCCATCACAAATGGGGCACGCCGTGGGAACCATAGTTTTCATGGTTCACAAATTTGCTGGGAATAAAGGCTACTTAACAAAGGAAGACCTGAAAGTATTCATGGAAAAGGAGTTTCCCGAATTTTTGGAAAATCAAAAAGACCCTCTGTCTGTGGACAAAATAATGAAGTTACCTGGACCAGTGCTGAGACTGCAGAGTGGGCTTCCGGAGCTTCCGTTCACTAGCTGCTGGGCTCCGCAACACAGGCGGTGACTATTTTGTAGTGCACGTGGGGCCGAGGGGAAGAAGTGGGCAGCACTGAGCAGGTACTCCCGCCCCGGTGAGAGTGCCCCCCAGTGGTCACTTAAGGAATCTCTGCCCCAAAGCTTCGTGCCCATGAGGATTTCATGAGCAGATTGGGACCCTTAGAAAATGTGCAAATGAAATTCCACCGCATTTGACAAGAGAAAAGAAGCCAATTAAGGTCAGAAAACTTTTGATTTTTTTATATTGCTTGCATCTTCTTGCCCTCAATAAACAAATTCCCTTTTTAGTTCCTAAAAAAAATACAAAAGACCATTGAATTATACACTTTAAATTGATGACTTTTATGTGAATTATATCTTTTTTAAAGGCCTCTGTACAGGGAAAAATTCCTGTTTTTAGGGGGAAACGAATCAAGCAGAGAGAAGTATGTCTTCCTCAAGCCCAATGCCATCAGAACCACATTTTGAGAAGCTTCACCCAGTCCATCCTCCCCACAAGGAAAATCTCCCAAACAGCCTTTATGTGGTATCTTTCCTATGTGCTTCATTTCACACTTAGTAACTTTTTGTACAGCCGTGTTTTTTAAATTTGAATTTATTTGCAGAATCAATTTTAATAACAGGAGAGAGGTCACAAAAATATGTCAGAGATGTGATTTGGAGACGGGAACTATGGGTCAATGATGGTAAGGCAACTTTTTTTTTAGTGAGTAAGCTTTGTACTATTTGAATTTTATTTTTATCATTTTTACCAAATACAGGTATCCCTGCTTTATGAAAGTTCTCATTACACCACTTTGCTTTTACAAAAGATCTACATTTGTACATGTTTTTGCTAACCAAAGGAAATCCAAAGATTTTTGCCTTTATGAAAAAAGGCAAAAGCGAAAATAGCATTTAGCAGTTTTGCAGCAAGCCACTGTAGAGGCAGCGAGCCCACCCTCAGCAGTGACAGAACCGTGCCACTTGCAAAGCATCTCAGCATCAAGCGCCATAGCTTGAGCTGTGTCTGTGAGCGGCTGTGCTTTATGCAATTTATTTTGTGTATCTGTTAAGAAGATGTGCCCTAAGGTATCAGAAAAGCCTAAGAGAGCTTGTAAGGTTGTTTAAGCTTGGATCTGGGAACCCTCAAAAGATTTTCCACATAAATTTATAGTAATTGCTTCTTCGCTTTACACATCTCAACTTACAAAAGTTTTTATGGAAACTCTCTACATTAGAATAGTGTGGGAAACCACTATCCCAATTCAACTCAATTTTACAGGAGATGTCTAAAGCCTGCGCATAATTAAAGTAAATTCTAAAGAGAGGTGGGAGAGAGGGGTTGAGTCTGGAACGTGGGAATTGCTCTGGCCTTGGAGGGAAGGAAGGGTGGGGCTTGGGGAGCGGGAGGTGGCCAAGCTAGAGTCTTTGCTTTTCCTTGGATCACCCCCAACACTTGGTGCAGAGTGCACTGGGCCGTCTTTCCTGGCTAGAGCTAGCCTCCCTGAGACAGGAGCTAGAAATAGCTCGGCAGGCTTGATGGGCTTCCTGGGACAAGAGAAAGAGGCCAGAGATGAGCAGGCTCATTCCTGTGGGGAGAAAAACAGGCGCGCTGGGGTGGCCTTGATCCTCAGAGGGCGGGGCTTTAGGCAGCTTTCAGAGGCCGAGGCCGAGGCCACCTCATGGAGGAAAAGCCGACCGAAGTCCCGCCGGTGCGGGCTCGGCCTGCGGGCCTGAGAGGGTTCGTGTTCACGCAAAGTGCGCTGCCCCTTCCCACACCGCCCCAGGGAGCGCTCCGAGTCCCCAGCGCCACTGCTCGGCCAGGCCCGGATGTAAGGCGACGTCGTCCCAGGACCCAGAATGGCGGCTGCAGGCCCCAGGCCAAGTCCGGGAGCCCGGGCTCCGGCCGCGAGCCCCTGGGGAATCCCCGGCCCGGGCGGGAGCCGGGCCCGTTCGCAGCAGCCCCTGCTGTTGGTTAATGGATGTCTGGCTTCGCTACCGAAAAGACCGGGAGCAAGGGACGTTCTACCATCTGGGAACCAGAACAGAAGAAAGGCGGCGGAAGGCTGAGCTGCGGTAAAGATGGGGCAGAGAGCGGCAGCCCGGGTCGGACAGACGCAGTCAAGACGGACCAGACTGCGGCCTGCGGACCTGGAGACCCGGCGGGTCGGAGCCCCGCGCCAGGGGCGTGGAGGAGGGCGGGCGCAGGCAGCTCCGGCCTGGGCCCGGCTGCATCACACAGCCCGGACTCACACCAGGGAGACCGCGCTGCTCCGCGGTCGCGGTCCAGCACCGAGGGACGGAGGCTCAGGAGGCAGGAGGCTGACCCCGAGCCGCACCGCCGCCCCACCTCCGCCTCCCGGGTGGGAGACTGCACCCCTCCGCGCCCCGGACACGCCCCCCCACACCCCAGGCCCCTCCGCACCCCGTCGCGCCTTAGACACGCCCCTTCCTCGCCTTTCCCCACCCCGGACTCCTCCAGCCTCCCCCAGCCTCGACCCCGCTCGCAGTTCCCCACGCCCCCCCACTCCGCCCCGCCCCGGCTAGGCCACGCCCCCTTTCGCTGGGAACGGCCGCCCCGCGCGGGACACGCCCTCCTGGGGCTGGGCCAGCCAGGTGTCCGAAGTCCTTGGTGAGGCTGCAGGGCCAGCCATGGGAAGACCGCAGGACCTCTGCTTCCACTGGCCACCGCGCTCCTCATGCTGCACAGTTCTCCCCACTTCACAGGACAGGGCAGTGAGGATGTCAGAGCCTGTGCCCTCTGCCTCCCTCCAAAGGAGCAACTGTACCCTTCAGAGGGCTGCACCCAAGGGACGGGAACAGGTGGCACCTCCCTCGGCCTTCAGGGCTCCGGGGCAAAGCTGGAAGCCTGAGCTTGAGCTGTCAGTCAGGAGCTTTATAGGCATTTTTTTTTTTAACCCTTACCTCCACCCTAGGAGGTAGAGCCCGTTGGAATCTCCACTTCAGAAAAGGGAAATGAGTCAGAGAGATAAAATTGTATCCAACTGCCATTCTTTTGACCTTGTGTCTCTAAGTGCTGACTCTGACTAATATGTAGATTGAACAGCATGTTTGTATAAGAATCCTAGGAACTAACTGCAAAAGATAAAGACTCACACCTTCAGGCATCCCAGCTCTGGGAGGTTTGCTGGCCTTCAACTTTGAAGCCAGGATGACTAAACCAGAATGTTGCAAACTTGACTGTCACTTGCCTTATCAGAATGGGCTGTGCTCGTCTGCACGTGGATAACTTTGCTGCCCCCTCCCGTGATCTCTTTGTCCTGTTCCCTTCTACCTCCTATAAAAACCTCTGCCTCCTCTGAGTGGTGGAGATGGGCTTTGAGACGTGAGTCCCCCATCCTCCCAGGAGATGGGCTTTGAGACATGAGTCCCTCTTCCAGATTGCCGGCACCTGCAAATAAACCACTTTCCTTTACATCAGCACCTGCCTCTCAAGTATTGGTTTAAATCAGTTTAAAATAGCTTGTTTTGGACTACAGCACATTGTGAGTGATGGCAGTGGGATTTGAACCCAAGTATTCTGACCTCCCTTTGCATTCCATCTCTCTTTGACCAAAAAAAAGGAAAAAGTTTATTGTGATGTAATTCACACCCTTTAAAAACTTATTTTGTAATTTAAAAAAAAATTATGCCCTATTTATGCTGACAGTTCAAAAAAAATTGGCAAACCTATATACTGTAATCCTATCTACCACCACAGCTGTCAAGATATAGAGCATTTTCTTCGCCCCAAGATGTGCTCTGGGGCTCCTTTGCCCTCCCCTCCCCTCCCCTCCCCTCCCCTCCCCTCCCCTCCCCTCCCCTCCCCTCCCCTCCCCTCCCCTCCCCTCCCCTCCCCTCCCCTCCCCTCCCCTCCCCTCCCCCATCGCCCTGCTCGTAACCAACCAGTGACCTGATCTCTGTTCTTGTAGCTTGGCCCTTTTTCTGAATGTCATGTGAATGGAATCACACAGTGTGTACCCTCCTGTGTATCTCTCACTTGAGGACATGCTTATTGATTTTTTTTTTTTTTTAGAGAGCGGAAAGGGAGGGAGAGAGAGGGAGAGAAACATCAATCAGTGTCTCTCATACCCACCCCCCGCTGGGGACCAAACCCACAATCTAGGCTTGTGCCCTGACAGGAATCGAACCGCTCCCTTTAGGTTTACCAGAAGATGCTCCAGTCAATTGAGCCACACTGGCCAGGGTTTTCCCTGGCTTTTAAGGTCCCACATATCTTGTTCTTGCTGCAGTTCCCTTTGGCAATGTCTGTCCCCTTACTCAGACCCCCAGACTTTCAGGATAGTTCGTTGCCACTGCCTGGAGGTAGTGCAGGCCTGGGAAGGGAAGGATAGGCTGGGTTCTAGTTTTGAAGGTGTCTTTGTCTGCTTGGGCTGCTATAATGAACCACAGACTGGGCCGCTCATGAACAACAGAAACTTATTTCTAGTAGTTCTGGAGGTTGGAAGTCCAAGATCAAGGCACCAGCCTGTCCCACACTGGCTCACAGCCAAGCACCTTCTTGCTGCTTTCTTTTTTATGTCACTAATTTCATTCCCAAAGTCTCCACCTTCCTGACCTAAACACCCCCAACGGGCCCCACCTCCTAACACCGTCACATCTGTGCATAAGGATTTCCACATTAGAAGTTGGGGTGGGATGGGGGGGACACAAGCATTCAGGCCATAGCTGAGAGATGACAAATTGCATAAAGATCCAGGGACAGGAATTTGGAACAAGAGTTTAGGAAATATCACTCAAATTTAAACTTTATCATGTAAATAACAATGATTTAGATTTGAGTGTAGACCCTCCCTCAGAGCCCCAGGGTTGTGGGAACCTGACTCCTTTCTACTAAAGCTTTCTCTGAAGAGTGTTGTTGGTGGGGGCTGCTCCAGACTCGATGCCTCAGGCCCGCACTGCCTGGAAGTAGCACGTAGGGCCCAAAGTCAGAGAGAACAGGAAACTGTGACTGCGTGCGTCACAGTTTTCTTTGTTTCTCTGTGTTGTCTCTTTTTACCTCAGTTCCATTTCCTCCTGGTAGAGGCTTTCCTCAAATGCCTGGTACATGGATGGGGTTTGCTTGAGCACCCCCTAGGGTGATGTCATGGTTCCCAAAGTTTAGTAAACAGACGTCCACTTCATTTCCCCTGGTTAGCTGGGTCTTATCTGTCTGTGGGTCCCCAGGACACTAAGATCTCACCTCTCCTAGGTGACAAGTGGTCCTCCTGTCTGTGGTGCAAACACCTCTGGCCATGCCCCTCTGCTTGGTCTCCTTTCCTACACTCATTGTCCTTGAGGGTTTACACCTTTTTTATTCTTTTACGATCTTTTAGAGGAAGTTGAGGAAAAAGCCATTTTTTAACTGTAAGCCCAATCATAACTGTGATTAGTTATTTATATTTTTAAAGACAATCTGGATGCAGAAAAGAAAAAGTGAAGAAGTTGCAGTTGAGACAACACTTTGGAGGTGTTTCATCATACAGGGAAGCAGGGACGTGGGGCACTAACAGAAAGATCTGGGTGGGGGGAGATTGTTTGTTTCAAGATCAAAGATACATGAAATGAAAGATTCTATTTGTATGCTGATGGCATTATCCAGTAGTCGGGAGAGACCGATAATGTGGGAAGGAGGGTACCTGAAAGAACAAAGTCCTCGAGAAGCTGAGAGGATGGCCCAAGTGGGAGAGCTCTTCCACGTTCCTGCAATGGAAGACAAGAATGCAAGGCAGGTGCACGTGTGGACAGGTTTCAGACCAAGTGTGGGAAAATCTGATGATTTCTGTTTTCTCAAAAAAGTGTGAGGTTAAGGTCAGAGCTGAGAGTAAGGGGCGATGAGGAGATTGAAGAAAGAAAATAAAGCACATCACCTCTTAGACTAACGGAGTGTAATTAATTTCCTGGCAGTGTTCAGAATCCCTTTGAGTTTTGCAATCATGAATTTAAAATGAAACCAGTCTCCTTAGTTGTGACATTTCCCCCAGCAGCTGAGTGTAAGCAGGGAGAAGGCAGGGGGGAGACTCATCCAGGCTTGGGTTTTTGCTAGATGACTGGGAAAGAAAAACACAGCCAGTTACTCCTCACCGCACAGAAGAACCCCTCTAGTCATGTTTTCACACGTAGCTCTCCAGAGAGCAGCAGCATGAGGGCAACTCACCCCTAAACCGCCATTCCCTAGGCCTGGCTGTTTTGAGAGGGGATGAGTAGGCAACTGCCAGGAGTCAGTCAGTCCCCACCCATTTTTCTCAGCATCTCCCAAACACGGGAGGCCTGGGTGGCCCTGATTTGACTCCAAGTGTATCTGGAGCAGAGCCCTGAGTCATTGCAGAGAGGGAGGCAGGCACCGTGTGTTCCTTGGCAGTGAGTAGGGGGAGAGAGCAGAATTCCACTCCTCCATTTTATCTTCCCCATTCCAAACAGCACACCCTAGCCACCTTCGCCCTGGCCATGTGGCTCACTTGGTTGGAACTTCTTTCCGTAAACCAAAAGGTTGTGGGTTTGATTCCCAGTTAGGGCACTTGCCTAGGTTGTGGGTTTAGCTCTGGTGGGTCAGGGTACTCTCCATCTCTGTCTTCCTCCCTTCCTCCCTCTCTGGGAAAAAACTCCAAAAAACAAAAACCCAGCACATCCCTCTCATCACCTCTTTGGGCCTTGATTCACACTGAGCTGTTTGGCCCCACCTTTCCAGAATGGAAGGGGTGATAATTGCCAATTTCTGGGTATCCCCAAACCATGCTCCACAGAAAGTTTGGTTCTCACTTTTTCTTCCTTACATTCTGTGGTCTGGGGTTGCCAAAGAAAGCCTGCACAGATGTTCTATTTACTTCGCGGTATGTCTTTAGGCACAGGTCCCTTATTTCAGTATAAATTTCCATGTTAGAAGACCCATTTCAGCCTTACTCACATGAGCCCAGTGGACAGAGCTTGGAGCCAAGATATACTGCTCTGGCCTGAAATACAAGTGGAGAGGACAGAGCTCAAAGTGAAATAAGTGAATTATTTTAGGTGGGTGAAATCAGTCTGCAGGCAAGCAGCTATTTAGAGGAAATCATCAGCACATTACTGGAAGCAATTCTTGTGGTTTTGCAGAAGAGGAGGAACAGCAGAGATATCAGCTGCTCAGGGAAGCCTGAGGCCCAGAGAAGCAAAGAGGAGGAGACACAGCGCTGTGCACACTATGCAGACTCTTTCAAGCACGCCCCCCCCTCCCCAGCACCCCTTCCCGCTCCTGGCTGCCTTTGCCCCTTCAACCTCTCCCTTCTTGTCTCTGGAGGTCT
Organism: Desmodus rotundus; assembly: GCF_022682495.2. NCBI lineage: Eukaryota > Metazoa > Chordata > Mammalia > Chiroptera > Phyllostomidae > Desmodus > Desmodus rotundus. The sequence continues at coordinate 63,599,227 of NC_071395.1, forward strand.
CTGTTTTTGAAGGTCATGCTTTCAGGTGACTCAGGACCTCCTCCTTTCTCTAGGTCTTGGCCGCTGTGGGGGCACGGAGCCATATTGCCCCAGGAAACTTTGCCAAGCTGCTTCCAGGAGAAGCTCAGGACGGGAGGGAGAGGAGTAGGGTTGCTCAAAAGGCCATCAGGGCTTCTGCATTGAAGTACTGGCTGTAAAGAGAGCCCATTTTAGCTTCTAAAGGAGATCACACTCAGGCCTGATGCTCAGAAAAACAGCTTTCACAGGGGTGGGTGGCAAAGGGGGTGATGCTTCACAAGAAGCCAAGGCAAAGCAGAAGGTGTTGGAAGCTGCCAGCTAACCGACAAAGTGTGGGGTGGAAGCCCGGTTTGTCGAAAGGTGGAACATAATCTGGAGAGTGTATTGGGTCTTAAAAGTAGTCTTCCTCTCGTAAGTCCCAAAGATCTTTTTCTCCCCCAAATGCTGAAGCACCCCCTTTCCTGGATGCAAAGGCCAGTATTTTCTACTCTGACAGGGTGAGCAGAGCAGTTCTGAAAATTGGGAACATTACCTCCATTCCTCAAGGCCAGTGTTGGGGAGGCATGGGCTACATATTGAAGTCGAGGTGGGGTGCCCCTGCCCACAGAGCCACCTGGTCCCAGAACCTGGCCAGCGCCTCATACCAGCAAGTTCACATCCATCTCCACAGCTGCACTGGGACCAAGGTGGATGGATGCCTGGTTCTGCTAAGCTTCCCCTATCTTCAGGTTCCTTTGGGTGCCCACTATTAATTGACCTGGAGCCTAGACCCTTGCTCCAGTAGCAGGAAGGAAACTGCAGTTCCAGGACCACCCATGGAGCTAGTAAATGACACCTAATTGCACAAATATAAACTAGTGTGGATGGAAAATCCCATACAAGGATGGGCTTGTGTAGTTGGGATCCTGGCAAACTGCCTTAATGCCTCCTAATTACAGGGAAATTTCTGAAACTCTAAAATTTAACCCCTGAGCAAAATTGCAGTGTCTGTAGCAAGGGGTCAATGTTCTTAAACATATAATAAGCACTTAGCAAACCAGTAAGACAACTGAACAAAATTTTAAAAAACTGAAGATATTAAGAGTCTAGAGAGAGAACATGCCAAACTTCACATCAAATAAATTTTGAATTACCTATTTGAATAGTTAATATTAGCCCATGATGAAAATTCAAGCAATTCAAAAGATACTGTATTTTGAAAAGGATGTATCCCCTCCCACTGTAATTTTTTTTATTAAAATGTTTGCTAGATAACATTAACAATTTCTAGGTATTCTTCTAGAATCATCCTATGTGTATGCAAAATCATTAAAATATCATTCAAAAGGGAATTACTTAATCCCCTTTTCATACAAGTGTTAACACATACTGCTATTCACGTTTAGGTTGTTTTAGTGTATTGCTATTTGTGGGGAGCCGTTCCAAGCGTGGGAAACGTGGCTCAGCCCCCACTTGGAAAACCAGTGGGGAACGAGGTTGGCAGGCAGAACCCACGTCCATGGGTAAGTTCTCCAGTGGGAAATCAGGCCTGCGTTGTACTTGGACTGCTATGAGACTTGCTCTTGCTAAAAAACTCCCTCACCCTGAATTGAGGAGGCAAATGTTTACTGAGTATCTTTATCTTCCCAGAATCTGGGCTAGACCCTCCAGGTATGGGACATAGCCCTTTCAACCATTTACATTGCGAATGTCCTCCTTTGATGTATTCAGTGACTTCCTCTCCTGTGTCTGCAAAGATAACCACCCAAACAAACCCTTGTAAAGAGGACCTTTGATGTTAAGGGCCTCAAAAACCAATAAAGGCTGGTCACCCCAAGGCTCTTGGCCCTCCCCTCTTGAGGGAGTGGCCTAGGCGTTGAGAGGTGCTCTCCTCTTGAGTGGCCGCACCGTCCCTTTCCCCCCACAGGACGTCTGTAGTCCGTGTGTATGTGTATGGGAATACTGAAACCTCAACAGCAGATCTTGCAGGACGAGATCTGTATCAGCTATTATTAAGAATACAGCAGTTAACATCTGTGTTCATGTTTCTTTGTTCACATTTGTGAAAATATCTGAAAAATTCTTAGTAGTGGAATTGCTGGGTGAAAGGGTATGTGCATTTCAAATCTTCATAGGTACTTACCAACTACCCTCCAAAGAGGTTTTACCAGTTTATACTGACCAGCGAACGATGCATAAGGATGTTATTTCTCTACACCCTTGGAAATAGTATATTAGCAGTCTTGTTTTATCTGTTAATCTGGAAGATCTTTTAAAATGCTATTTCATACATTTATTGGTCATTTTTCTTACAGTAAGCAAAGCTGCACATCTTTTCCTGTTTTAAGAACCATTTTCTTCTTTGTGAATTGTCTGCTCCTATCCCTTGACTATTTTTCTATTTGATTACTAATCTGTTTTATATATTTGTAGAAACTCCTTACATATTAAAGAAATTAACCCTTTATATGTCATATTTTTTTAACTGAATTCATTGGGGTAACACCGGTTAATAAAATTTTACAGGTTTCAGGTGCACGATTCTACAGCACATCATCTGTACACCGTACTGTGTTCACCACCCCAGGTCAAGTCTCCTTCCATCACCGTTTATCCCACCTATACCCTCCTCCACCTCCCTCCACATGTTGTAAATATTTTTTTCTGGTTTATCTTTTTTTAAAAAGAGATTTTATTTTCAGAGAGAGGGGAAGGAAGGGAGAAAGACAGGGAGAGAAACATTGATGTGTGAGATATACATCAACTGGTTGCCTCTCACATCCCCAACTGGGGACCTGGCCCACAACCTCAGCATGTGCCCCACCAGCGCTCAATCCACTGAGCCACACCAGCCAGGGCTGGCTTATCTTTTGACAAAAATGTGAAGGGATGAATTTGTAAAGGTATTGATCATGAAGTTGTCTACAAATGTGCGATTAATATGGATTAAATAAATTATGATACAATAGAATGCTATGCAGCTATTTAAATGATTTATATTAACATAATTATCTATGTATAGTAAGTAGAAAAAGCAGGATATAAAACAAAACATATGAGCTTCTATTTTTAAAAATGTTACCAATAGTTGCCTCTAGTTGGTGGAAATTCAGGTAATTCATACAGGTTATTTTACTTTCTTCTTTTTCCCATTCTGTATTACCTGAATTTTTAAAAAATTAATGTGTTGTTCCTTTAATAAGATAAAAATATGAATCGAGCTATTCCCATTTTGAAAAAAAGTAAAAACTTAAACCCAAAATATCAATGGGGCAAAATTGATCAGTTTCATTAGCAAAGGACTGCACTTCCCCCACCCTAAAATGTTGGTACTAACTCCTAAAGCATTATGCTGGTTAGAGCGCCCTGATACGTCCTCATTGTTTGTAATATCAATGTAAGTATTTTAGTCTTTTATTTTGAAATATACTTAACTTACGAAGAAGCATGGGGCTATCATATGAGTGACAGAAAACAAAGGTAAGTGTTCAGTATGCTTGGCAAACTATAATTATGTGATATATCAGAGCCACTGAATGACATTGAAGATAGACATTACATTAATCCAGAGGTTTTTCAACCTTTTTCATCACATGGCACACATAAACTAATTACTAAAATTCTGCGGCACTCCAAAACATTTTTGCTGATCTGACAAAAAAATAGGTATAATTCCTCAGGGAATTGAACGCCAGCCTGCAAACCAAAAAATAGGTATCAGGGAATTGAACGCCAGCCTGCAAACCAAAAAATAGGTATAACTTTGATTCATTTCCACCAGATAGCTATTTTTGTGTTTGCTGTTGTCATTTTTCATTTGACAAGCTAAGGGAAAAAGAGGGCAGTGCCCCTAACCTGTCACATAGTACGTTTTAAAAATTCTTGCACAATACCAGTGTGCCTCTCGCAGCATACCTGTTGAAAATCAGTGAGTTAATCAGCAGATAGTCAATGGCTCCAAAGAGTCTCTGTCACTAGTTTGTTGATCGCTGTGGGGAAAGAATGCCATTATCGTCTGGGAGTTACGGTGGTGGCAGGTTTCTCTTCCTGGAACACTCTTCACCCACCCAGAGGGGTGTAGACTTGTATGATTCCCTTTCTTTAAAAAAAAAAAAAAAAGTGTTGTAGTTATCAACAAGCCTTACACTTCTACTTATTTCTTTTGTCCAGTGTCACAAAGAAAAAGATTGCCAGGTTCTCTTTCAGCTTCAAAGCTTGTTTTTACAAAAGATACCATAAAAACTGAAATAATAGTCTGAAAGACACTTTATCACAATTAGAACAGATAAATTATTACTTTTTAGAAGAGGTCCCTACAAATAATAATAAAAGGGCAAAGATGTAAAAAGGTAATCCTCAGTGCAGATTAATGTTATACATACAAAATGTGTTTATCTCACAAGTTGAATCAGATACATGTAAATTAAAATGATGTGACATTTTTGCTCTTCAAATTATCTGTAGTTGAAATGACTCATGATGTATGTTAAGGGTATGGAAGGCTAGATACTATAAAGATAATAATGGGATCAAAAAAGTATAAAAAAAGGAAAATCTCAAAACTTACTTCCCTTTCTGTACTGCTGCACTAAGTGCTATATACTTTCCCAGAATCAACATTTTAAGAGTTGGCTGGGCCTAATTAGAAGGGAGGCATGGCTTGCCCCTTCAGATTTGAGGAATGAGCAGAGTACAATTAAAATGAAAAATCTTGAGATTCAGGGAAGATTCATGAAATGTAGTTTCTAGAGGCCCTTTTTTTTGATTCAGAGAATGAGCCAGAGACTTATGCATAGTAAGTAACTCTACTCACTTTGGGGTATCAGTTTGACTTCAGGGCAGAAGCACTTTAATGGCTATTATGGATGCTTGTTGTGAACAACGCTGATTCTAAGTTGCAAAATGACTTCAGGCCTCCTGGAGGAGGCCTATAGGTGACAGGAATGAAAATACTAGAATGGAGTTGAAAACACACCTCCCTTCAAAACCACCTTTTATCTCCCTTAAGTGACCAATGTTAAACAGGGGCCCACCCTTTTGTACACCCAAGGTTACAAGCTAGTAAGTGGAACCAGATTTAAACTCAAGTAGTGTCTAATCACTGTATTACACTGCAATGTTTTTATATAGAATTTATATAGATTTATATAACCTATAATCTATAATTATAATCTGTATTTATATAATCTATAATCTAAATTGAATACTTTTACATATAACCCACTATGATGTTCTCATTTTTTCCCATTTCACTAAAAACTGGCAAAAACTACCTTGGAGTGGCATCAGCTACAGGGACTTGCTTTCAGTATGCCAAGCCAAGTATCCTGTTAACATATTTGCACACACGTGCAAGTATTCTTTTAGGAAAGATCACAGGATACAGACATATTAATGAATTCCTAAGTAGAAAGTAGACACTGAAAATTACAATTTAAGACAGTTAAGTTGCAGCTTGTTCCGCAGACTCTGGGTTCTCAAGACATAATGATGTATAAGTAGTTGTGATAAACACATGGAATTTGCTTTTTGGAGATAACACAGGGACAAAATAAAATGGGTTCAAAGTAAGTTTTTGGAAGACTGACCCACATGTACTTTGGGCACCACCCTAACAAGTCAAAAAGGTCCATCCCATAAGTCACTTCTGTAGCACTGTACGTTTGTAAGGGTGGGGAGGTCCAGGGAGACATTTCCTTAGAGGGCAATGAGGGATTTGCACCATAGGCTGTAACATGTACGGCTCTTCCTTCCCATGGGCTCTTTAACATCTGGACCAACGCTGCAATTCAGATTACTGGCTGTTAGATGACAAGCAGCTGGAAAATGAACTTAAGCTGGATAGGTGATAGGATACATGAAAAAATTATCAACTCTCCCCAAGTCATCCCAAAATAAAGTTCCACTCCTAATCATGTCTTCTCATGGCTCCGCTGGCCAAAAGTGAGCAGGAACCACAAACTACAACTGGCCTGTCATATTCAGTGTAGAACAAGGTTTGAGGACAAGATTAACCCACTTCCACAAACCAATTAAGCACAGGTTAGACACATGCAGACCCTTTTTTGTTCACATTTCAAGTGTGTGCAGGGTGAAATTTGCCAAGATTGAGAAATACCTTTGGGGATCCCTATGAAAGAGATCTTGAGAAGACACAAACAGCCGAAACTCTTTTCACAAGCCTACAGACCAGACCAACGCATCAGGCATGGTGAAGATGCGATAGAAACACAATTGCCCAAACCACCCACTCTTCAGTCAAATGCATTTATTCTTCAGGTTTATTAATCAAGGCATTTATTGAATGTAAAGAAAAATGTGGGGAAAAAAGTGACTTTAAAACCCAGCTTTACTATCAAAAAAACTGTTTTAAAGTTATCCTATTGTATATTCAGCTAAAGACCTGCTTAATAAAAGCACTACTTTGAGGACATCCTGAAGGGCAAGGAAGCTAATAAAACTTAATATATTTTATGATGTTAAGTCCTATGTTGACAGGACATTTGGATCCCAGTCCTTGATTTGCCCCTAACAAGAACTAAGCTTTGACAGAATCAACTTGAAATGGTGGGGCTGGAGATGCCACCTTCCAATGCAACAATGTAATATGTTCCCTTCAGTTTAAGACTTTTTAAAGGCTTGGTTTTTACCACCTCCAAGGAGTTGAAGCTTACTGTATGAAGCTGAAATTAAGTGCTACTTCCAATGTTCAACTTAAGAACCCAGATTTAGGTACTCCAATTTATGCTGAGATTTAAGAGGATTTCTAAAATACATGTTTGAAGTACTACTGCTAAGGCAGAATTCCTAAAATTATGCATCAAACCATTCTAAGGTATTACCTGGAATATCAAGGCACATTTCTAGGCACCTGGTGCTTGGTTTTCTTCATTTTAATATAGAGTGATCTGAGATACACCTGTGATTGGTACCACTGTTAATACCAGTAATTTCCCTACAGCATAAACTGAGAAAACCAGAGCTTCCAATTTCTTCCACTTATACACTCCCCACTCAATTCAGTTTTGTCCCAAGTTGAAAAATCACCGTGTAACTGGTCACCACAGACTTGACTGTAACAGGGAAAGAGATCAAGAACTTAAAACTGCACTATAATGGTAACTCATGTCCAAATAGATTCTTAGTTCCTTGAAATTCTTCTGATATTCAAGATATACTGCCTATTGTTATTAGCGTGACAACGTAAAAACTGCTTGTTAGGTTTAGACAAAACTTTTATCAAGTCCCCCAATTAGAGAATTTCATTAGTTTTGTTGCAATCTTATCTTACTCCTTAAAAAAATGTAAAGCTGACTGCTGTTAGGACCCACCTTCATCTGCTGCCCAACATACCAGTGTCAGCACAACTTGCCTAAGAGCAGAATACCCTTTTAAACTGAGTTCTTTCACAATCTCACCACCCGGCCTGTCTGTTGTATGTAGTCTCACATACAACAGATAGGATTAGGGTTCCACTTCACTGCAAGTTAAACACTTGAACATAATGCACGAGCAAGCAAGAAAAGCACACCACTATAAACTGGTGATTACAAGACTTAGAGAAGTTCCCATATCTTGGCACACTCAATGTTTACCACAGTCAAAAGACTTAATTTCAGTCACATTAACAATCTCACAATTAAAACCCTTCCTTGAACACCTTTCATCACCAGTTAGGATTTCTCACATCACTAATTTCATGACGACAGACACCAAAAGTTGCTACCATGCAATGAAACTTTTATTAACACTTTGAACAGTTCCAGCTATTACCGAAACCAGTAATTTCTAAACTTAAACCGGGAAAAATGGCTAGAATGCAGAGTAGTGGCCATCATTGGGCACTATGAATGCCAAAACTAAAGAATTAACAGCCACCTCCCCTCAGACGGAGGACCAGGTGCAGGGTAGACTCTTTCTGGATGTTGTAGTCAGAAAGAGTGCGGCCATCTTCCAGCTGCTTGCCTGCAAAGATGAGCCTCTGCTGGTCAGGGGGGATGCCTTCTTTATCCTGGATCTTGGCCTTCACGTTCTCAATGGTGTCACTGGGCTCCACCTCCAGGGTGATGGTCTTGCCGGTCAGGGTCTTCACGAAGATCTGCATACCACCTCTCAGGCGCAGGACCAGGTGCAGGGTGGACTCTTTCTGGATGTTGTAGTCAGAAAGAGTGCGGCCATCTTCCAGCTGCTTGCCTGCAAAGATGAGCCTCTGCTGGTCAGGGGGGATGCCTTCTTTATCCTGGATCTTGGCCTTCACGTTCTCAATGGTATCACTGGGCTCCACCTCCAGGGTGATGGTCTTGCCGGTCAGGGTCTTCACGAAGATCTGCATACCACCTCTCAGGCGCAGGACCAGGTGCAGGGTGGACTCTTTCTGGATGTTGTAGTCAGAAAGAGTGCGGCCATCTTCCAGCTGCTTGCCTGCAAAGATGAGCCTCTGCTGGTCAGGGGGGATGCCTTCTTTATCCTGGATCTTGGCCTTCACGTTCTCAATGGTGTCACTGGGCTCCACCTCCAGGGTGATGGTCTTGCCGGTCAAGGTCTTCACAAAGATCTGCATTTTGACCTAGAGTTCGAAAGGCAAAAAATTAGTCTATCACTTCAGGACTTTCACATTTATTACTTTTATATCTAATCAATTCCCCAAAATGCCTTAAATTACCTGTATCTCTGACAAACTTTAATTTTTACTAATGAAAAATTTCTTTAAAAAACCATAGGCCTGGCTGGTGTGGCTCAGTGGGCTGAGTGCCGGCCTGCAAACCAAAGGTCAAGCCACCTGCCCGGGTTGCAAGTCAGGCCCCTCCCCCCCCGCCCGCCGTGAGGGGCACGTGAGAGGCAATCGCACATCGATGTTTCTCCCTCTTCTTCCCTCTAAAAATAAGCCTTAAAAAAGAAAACAAAACCACGTTTACTTTCTTTAAAAAGAGAGAGAAAAAACATCCATCAGCCGTCTCCCACATGAGCACCAGGGATGAAACCAAAACAATTATACGCCCCGACCAGAATTCGAACCTCCAACCCTTTGGTGTGGTTTCCAATACTCCAACCAACTGCAAATGGGCCACACCAGCCAGGAATGAATACGAAATACTTTAGTCAAGGCTTCAACTTACACTGGTTGAACGATCGAAAGTGCTTTGCAAATTTACATTTCAAAACTTTGTTCCTTCAGTGTACTAGACACTTTGCGAATCATTAACTATTTCTCCAAAACTTAACCACAGCACGCGTAATAGGACGCGGAGAAGTAAACATTTCCATTTAAATAGAAGTGGGACGCGCCATTTTCTGTACGTTGCGATTCCAAATTACGTTTCTACAAGACGCATTACCTTATTCCCGCCTTGCCCCCCTGAAACAAACACGACGGAACCTCCATCGGTTAAGTGTCCGTTAGTCTCGGCGCGCGCGCCAAATAACCCCCTGCTCCTTACACGTAAACAAGGCCCACTCTTCCGGAAACTTCCGGCAGCGCATCACCTCGCCTACGCCTCCCCCTCCCCCTTACTCCTTTCACAGAAGCCCACCCAGCCACAAGACTTAGCCAATGTCATCTTACTTGGGCCTCCCGTAACCCTCCCAGGTCTCAAAAGCTGTGGACCAGTACCTGCTAGCGATTGGAAAAAAACTCCAAACACGTCGAGTCACTTCAACGACACCACACCACCATTTAACAATGCCAGCCGCTTCTGAAAGTTCCGGCTCCGCAGAACTGAAATTTATGCAACGTCTGTTGCGTAACTCATCACTTCTACGTAGCCGCTATGTCCATGCGCCGCTGAAAGTAGTTCGGCCGGCCCCCACATCCCGCAATGAGTTAGACCTTTCTACCAGGCCCCAGATTCCTCAGAGCCGGAAGAAAGGATCCTAAAAATTCATCTCCCCTCTATTCCAGGCTATCCCTCTCCTCCTTTAGGAAAAAGTAGGAAAGTTATCAGGCGGATGAATTCGAGTTGAGGGAACCTTGCTCGAAAGCTCTGGAAACTTCCTTGCGGCGCCGGCGCTGATTGGTGAAGCGAGTGAAGGCGAGGCCTGCCGTGATTGGTGACGGGGCGCGGTGGCTCGGCTGTTGCTGGGCTCCTGGATAGGAGAGCAGCCGTTGCTAAGTGACTGAATGCGCGTGCGCCGCGGAGGCTTGCTTTTGGGAGTGAAGAGTGTTTCCGGCCGGTCCTGAGGACCAGGTCTTCCGTTCTTGCCTCCCAAGGCTAAGCGTCACAATCTCCGTGTTTTAAGGCCTTGAGAAGAGAAAGCAGGGAATCTGCGCGGCAAATTCCCAGGGAAGGCTGCCCCAGTCCCCCTTTGGAGGTGTTCAGAAGCGGGGCGGTGCAGCCGGCAGCTGTTTTTCCTGGTGTCTGCGGAGAAGCGCAAACCCAGATCTCGAAAAACGCGTGCCCCTCAACACTGGCGGGTTTTTATTTTTGCTCTTGGTGATGGAACTTTTATCACGCTTCTTTACAATCAGTGCTTTGGTCGTACTCGACCCTCATAAGAGCTCCGAAGAGCGTCTATAGATCTAGACTCTAGTAGTGGCACCCTCTGCGGAGCCCCAGCCCCCCACTTGGCCTTCAGGCCCAGAGTTGCGTGGCTCCGGCTGCCTAAGACAAAGGGGCCGGGCTTAGAGCTGGCTCCGGTAAAACCTGCAAGTCCCTTTGCCTCCTTGCTGTTTCTCCAAACTCTGGTAAGGAGAGAGAGAAAGTGGGTTAGGAATCTGAAAACCCTCTTCGAGAAACGGGGGGTTCATGTACCAGAAAGTAAATAATATTTCTACCAATAATGTGTTGTGTGACACCGAAGGCGGGGTTATCCAGCTAGGACCGGCTGGTTTCCATGACCCCGGGTGTGGCCAACTAGTCCCTCCCAGAGATAATCCGAAGAACGTGCGTAAAGCAAGTTGGTGTGGGTCTGGTTGCTAGAGGTCCTGCGGCTGAGTCTTGGAGGTGGGAGTGTAAATAACATGCAAATTGCTGTCGTGTAATAACTTTTCTAAGTGAGAAGTAGTGTGAAGATTTGCATTAATACAGTTAGATATCAGGAAAGGTCATTAGTTATTCAATTACAACATTTCTAAGCATACCATTAAGAAACGATGTCGATAAGTGTCCAATATAGACCGGTATGTGAGTTAACACCTAGACAGTTTTAAATTTACAAAAACTTGGTAAAATCTACTTATTTGAATAAGCAGGAGATAGAAATAAAATTTCTTTAAGATAATTTTGGACTTCAAGGTAGTTGACAAAATATTAATTTTACAAAGTATGAATTTTCATGTTTATAAAGCCAGTGAATTTGAGCTTGTTTCTCTTAGCTTCTCCTGAGTCATACCTGTTAATTGGTAGAATGATCTAGAGTGGACACTCATGATTGATGATGATGATTTTGCTGGGAGTTACAGCAATTCCCAGAAGTTAGTCATACAGCTTCCTGGTTTAATATATTTTGCCAAAGTGGGTCATTTGGTAACCTCAACAAAGCAAAATGTTTTCAGAAGGAAGGTGTGTGTTGTCCAAGAGGAATTGTTTGTGGTCTGTTTATAAATGAAATTTAGTACTATCTTTTCTGGTGATAGAAACAAAATCCAGAGGTCAGGAATTTGGTAATCTAGCACAATATTTCTCATTGTGCTCAAATGTTTGTTCAGTGAATGAAGTACAGTTTTCCCTTTTGTTCAACTGGGAAACACCCCCCACACACACACACAACTTTATGACAGCCTTAGGGCCTAAATTACAAAGCAAAAAGTACTTAATTTCCATAGGCAAATAGTTTTTGCCTTGGTAGTTCCTTTCAAAGAAACAAAGAGATACTGATTCTGAGATTCTAAGTGATTTTACTTGGCTAGATGTATTTTTTAAAAGATTTTATTTATTTATTTTTAGGGAGAGGAGAAGGGAGGAAAAAAGAGGGAGAGAAACACAGATATGAGATTGATTGGTTGCCTCTCACACACCCCAGCCCCGGACCTGGCCAGCAACCCAGGCATGTGCCCTGTCTGGGAATTGAACCCACAACCTTTCGGTCTGCAGGCCAGCACTCAGTCCACTGAGGGACATCAGCTAGGGATTGGCTGGACGTCTTAATAGAAATCTGTGAAGCACCTGGCAGGGTGGCTGAGTTGGAGCATTATCCTGTACACCAAAAGATTAGGGGTTCCATCCTAGGTCAGGATGTGAATGGAGGTTTTTCAATCTCTCACTCTCTCCCTTCCTCTCTAAAATCAATAAACAAATCCTCCAGTAAAAAACTGAGAAAACTGTGGTTCCAATTACAAATTTAAAATTGTCTTGACATTATCAGTTGAATTTTAATATATGGAGTTAGTTTGTGGTTTGTCATTTCCTCATTTGTCTATTTATCTCAACAAAATTATGAGACTAATTTATTACCAGCAAATTAGAAACTTTAATTTTGAATGCTCAAATGAACACAGAGCAAAATTCCATGTTGTCTTTTCATTGGGCCTCAAAATTATAAAAATCTTCCCATTTAAAAGTAGCTACTTAAAAATGTTTTATTATGAAATATTACAAACATATGTGAAAGCTGGAGATAAAACAAACACAATAAAACCACCACCCCACTTTAGTAAGGCTTAACGTTTTGCTATTTTGCTTCAGCTTAAAAATGTTTTAGCATAGTAAAAAATACAGTATAAAACTTAACCATCTTGCCATTTTTAAGTGTACAGTTCAGGAGATGTTAACTATATTCACAATGTTGATTTCTGGAACTTTTTTATCTTGCAAAACTGAAACTCCATACTCCTGAACCACAACTCCCCACTTACCTCTCCCCTCAGTGTCTGATAATCACCATTCTACTTTCTATTTCTATGATTTTAACCTTGTATAAGTGGAACCATACAGTATTTGTCTTGTTTGTCACTGGCTTATTTCACTTAGCCCGATGTCTTCAACATTCATCCATGCATTTGACAAAATTTCCTCCTTTTCAAAGGCCGAGTGGTATTAAGGTTATATATATACATTTTATATATATATAATTTATAAAATGTATATGGAGAGGGATATATACATTTTATATATATTCCCATTTATGTGTATATATACACATAAAATGTATATGTGCATATATAATGTATATTTGTGTATATATACATATATAATGCGTGTTTTTCCTTATATACATTTAATAAATTATATATAATGTATGTGTAAAATTTATATTTGTATACATATATACATACACACACACTCTCTCACGTTTTGTGTTACCCATCCATCTGTCTGGATATTTGGGTTGCTTCCACCTCTTGGCTATTGTGAATAATGCTGCAGTGAACATGGGTGTGCAAATATCTTTTTAAGATTCTGCTTTCAGTTCTTTTGGATATATACTCAGAAATGGGATAAGTTCTATTTTTAGTCTTTTTAGGAACATCCATACTGTTCACACAGCAGCTGCACCATTTTACATTCCCAACAGCAATGTAAAGTGTCCCAGTTCTCCACATCCTTACCAACATTTGTTACTTTCTGTTCTTTATTTGCTTATATAGTGGCCATCCAAAGAGTGTGAGATGATATTGTGGTTTTGATTTACATTTCCATAATGATTTCTTTTTTATTTTTCAATGATTATAGGTACACAGGAAGTAGTAAAAAAAGTAATATTTCATTGTATCCTTCACCCAGTTTCCCCCAATGATAACATCTTACATGACTGTAGTAAAATATCAAAACCGGGAAATTAGCCTTGGTATAATCCACAGACCTACTCAGATTTCAACAGTTTTACATGCACTTATGTGTGTCTGTGTGTGTATGAAGTTCTGTGCAGTTTTATCACATGGGTGGACTCACATAACCACCACCATGATCGAGACGCAGAGCTGTTTCTTTACCACAAGGATCCCTGTGCTCTGTCTCTATGGTCACAAGCTTTTCCAATTCCTTCCTCCAAGCCCAGGCAACCACTACCTATTCCAGCACCTTTATAATTTTGTCATTTATAATTTTGTCACTTTGAGAATGTTACAAAAATGGAATCATACAATGTTTAAACGTTCTATGATGTATACATTTAATATACAATGTATAAACTTTTGATATTAGCTTTTTTCACTCAGCATAATTCTCTTTGATATCTGCCCAAGTTGTTGCATAGATTTTCATTCCTTTTTTTGCTGGTAGCATTCCATAGTATGGATGCACCATAGCTGGTTTATTCATTCACCTGTACATGGATTTTTGGGATGTTTCCAGTTTTTGGCTATTGCAAGTAAAGCTGCTATGAAGATTCATGTACACACTTTTTTGTGTGAATATGTTTTAATTTCCATGGGATGAATACCCAGTAGTGTAATTACTGGGTCATATGGTAAGTATATGGTTAGGTTTTTAAGAAACTTCCAAGCTGGTTTTTAGAGTGGATGAGCGATTTACATTCTCTCCCTGAGTGTATGAGAGATGCAGTTTCTCTGCATCTTCACACATTTGTATTGTTACTTTTTTCTTTTAGCTGTTTAACATACAAGGGGACCCCTCCCCCCAAAACAGGAATTATATTCTGGAGGGCAGGCCCCTTGTAGTACAGGCTTCCCCTGCTAGGTGAGTATTCTAAGAACCCATTTGCATTAGTATACCAGCTAGTGTTGTTGTGAGAGGCTATATTTGGCTTCAGTGAATTTTCTGAAGACTCTTTGAATGCAACACATTAGCCCATTTCATGATGAGTGATTTATGAGTGTACACACAGTGCTGAGTGTTCAGCAGTTTTTGACCCAAAACAGCATGACCACCATGCCCCACCCTCCCTATTTACCTGATCTAGCCAGAGCAACTTTTTTTTTGTTTCCCCAGATGAAAAAAGTACTCAAAGGGAAACATTTTACCAATTTGGAAGAGGTGAAACAAAAATGGCAGAAGCACTAAAAAGAATAAAAATTGACAAGTTCAAAAACTGTTTTTAGTAGTGGAAAAAAAGTCTTGATAGGTGTATTTCATCCAATGGCGAGTGCTTTGAAGGTGACTGAAGTTTGAACATATAAGGATAAATACACGACTTTTAATGAATAAGTTCTGGGTTTTTTTGGTTCCCCCCCTCATATGTGTGGTGATGTTTCATTGTTCTTCTAATCTGCATTTTCCTAATGATAGATGGTGTTAAACATACATTTTATTTCTTTACTTGCCATGAGTGTATCCTCTTTGCTGAAATGTCTACTCATGTCTTTTGCTCATTTTATAATTGGATTGTCTGGCTTTTTGCTGTTGAGTTTTGAGAATTCTTTATATATTTACAGCTACAATTTCTTAGATATGTGTGTTTTGCAAATATTTTATCCTGTTCTATGTTCTGTGTGTTGTCTTTTCATTTCCTTGATGGCATCTTTTGAAGTACAAAAGTTTGTTATTTTGAGGACGTCTCAGTTTCCTATCCTATACCACTATTCCCTGATCTCTTCAACCATCACCTCCATTGCTTCAGCAACGAGCCTTGCTATCACCACAAGGTGACTGAACTCTGCTTTCTTTTTTTTTTAATATATTTATTGATTATGCTATTACAGTTGTCCCATTTCGCCCCCCACTCCACTCTATCCTGCCCACCCCCCTCCCTCCCACATTCCCCCCTATAGTTCATGTCCATAGGTCATACTTATAAGTTCTTTGGCTTCTACATTTCCTACACTATTTTTACCCTCCCCCTGTCTATTTTCCACCTATCATCTATGCTACTTATTCTCTGTACCTTTCCCCCCCTCTCCCCCTCCCACTCCCTTAATGACAACCCTCATGTTCTAGTTGTTTGCCTAGTTTGCTCTCGTTTTTGTTTTATGTGTGGCCGTTAATAACTGTGAGTTTGCTGTCATTTTACTGTTCCTATTTTTGATCTTTTTCTTAGGGAACTCCCTTTAACATTTCATATAATAAAGGCTTGGTGATGATGAACTTCTTTAACTTGACCTTATCTGAGAAGCACTTTATCTTCCCTTCCATTCTAAGTGATAGCTTTGCTGGATACAGTAATCTTGGATGTAGGTCCTTGCGTTTAATCTTGGGTAATGTAATTATGATGTGCCTTGGCGTGTTCCTCCTGGGGTCCAGCTTCTTTGGGACTCTTCTGAGCTTCCTGGACTTCCCGGAAGTCTATTTCCTTTGCCAGATGAGGGAAGTTCTCCTTCATTATTTGTTCAAGTAAGTTTTCAATTTTTTGTTCTTCCTCTTCTCCTTCTGGCACCCCTATAATTCGGATGTTGGAACGTTTCAAGGCGTCTGGGAGGTTCCTAAGCCTCTCCTCATTTTTCCAAGTTCTTGTTTCTTCATTCTTTTCTGGTTGGATGTTTGTTTCTTCCTTCTGGTCCACACCATTGATTTGAGTGCCAGTTTCCTTCTCATCACTATTGGCTCCCTGTACATTTTCCTTTGTTTCTCTTAGCGTAGGCTTCATTTTTTCATCTGTTTTTCGAACAGATTCAACCAAGTCTGTGAGCATATTGATAACCAGTGCTTTGAACTGTGCATCCAATAGGTTGGCTATCTCTTCCTCACTTAGTTGTATTTTTTCTGGAGCTTTGAAGTGTTCTGTCATTTGGGCCATTTTTTTTGTTTGTTTGTTTGTCTTGGCGCGTCTGTTACTTTAAGGGGCGGAGCCTTAGGTGTTCACTGGGGCGGGGTAATGCTGGTCGCTGCGCTGTGATGCTGTATGTGGGGGAGGGGCCGAGTGGGAGCAATGGCACCCGCCTCACTCTCATCCGGCTTTCAATCTTTCACTCCGCCACCCACAATCAAACTGGGCCACTCTGGTGCTGGTTCCCGAGTAAGTGGGCCTGTGCACACTCTAGGCCCCTGTGGGTCTCTCCAACAACCTCTCCTGTGAGGTTGGGAGTCTCTCCTGCTGCCGCCCCAACCCCCAGGGGCGTTTTCAATCAGACGTTTGAGGCTTTATTTCCCTGAGCTGGAGCCCTGGGTTATGCGGTCTGCTTCACTCCCTGCCGTTCGTCCGGTTTATCTGTGGGAGAATGTGGTGCCGCGGGGTGCTACACGCTGCTCTGCCTGCCCCGTTCTCCGCCACTCTGAGTCCGGCCCTCTGGGTTTATCTGTGCAAATGTGGGGCCGCAGGGTCTGCTAGTGCTCAGACTGCCTGCGCCATTTGTCCCACACTCCGCCAGTCTCAGTCCCGCCACAGCCACGCCAGTCCTCTCCACCCCGGTGCCCGTCTCCGCCCCTCCTACCAGTCTGGATGAATGTTTATTTTCTATTTCCTTGGTGTTGGTCCCCCTTGCTGTTCGATTCTCTGTCAGTTCTGGTTGTGCGAGGAGGCGCAATGTGTCTACCTACGCCGCCATCTTGGTTCTCTCTCCAACTCTGCTTTCTTAAGCCCCATTATTCTATCCTCAGAGTCCAACCTCTCTCCCTTCTAGCTTCTTTCTACCTTGTTTCTACATCTGCTTTGTAAACTTTTTAAGACTTCCGCTTCCCCAGTTCTCTGTTTTCTCCTCTTAACAACTTCTTTCACAAAAATTTAAAATTTCTGATGGAGTCCAATTTGTTGGTTGTTTTCTTTAATGGATTGTGCTTTTTGGTATCTTGTATAAGAACATTTCACCTAGCCCTAGGTACCAAAGATTTTCTCCTGTGTTTTCTCTACACTTAACCTATGATTCAGTTTGAGTTAATTTTGGTATAAGGTGTGAGACTTATGGTTCCCCTTTTTTCCTTTGGATGATCAATTGCTCCAGCACCATGGAAATACTATACTTTCTCCATTGGGTTGCTTTTTCATCTTTGTCAAAACTCAGTTGGCTGAGGGGAGGGGGGCAGTGATGGAGGACTGGGTACAAAAGGTGAAGGGATTAATAAATAAAAATTGCTAATTATAAAATAGTCATGGGGATGTAAATTACAGCATAGGGAATATAGTCAGTAAGGTACTGGAAATAAAATATGGACGCGGTCATTTTGTAAAGTATATGATTGTCTAACCAGTATGCTGTCCACCTGAAACTAATACAAAATAACATTGAGTGTAAACTGTAATTGAAAAATAAAGTTAAAAAATGTAAATTATATGTTCTGTTAGTTTTTGTTTTTTTAAAGTATTCTCTTTCTAATACCAATCCTTTCTTTTCCTAGGTAACACAATGTTGAATTTGATGTTTGTCAACCTAGGCTCCTTTTGAAACTAATGATATGTCCTGGCTGGAGTGGCTCAGTGGATTGAGTGCTGGCCTGTGAACCAAAGGGTTGCCCAGTTCGAGTCTCAGTCAGGGCACGTGCCTGGGTTGCAGGCCAGGCCCCCATTAAGGGGCAGGTGAGTGACAACCACACATTGATGTTTCCCTCTGTTTCTTCCTCCCTTCCCCTCTCTCTAAAAATAAATAAATAAAATCTTTAAAAAACAAGAAAGAAAAGGGAATTAGACTTAAAAAAATAAAACTAATAATATGCATTTATGGATTCATAAATATTCCAAGTTGTTACAGACTGGATGTGTCCCCCATGTTGAAACCTAATCCCCAATGTGATGGTATTTGGAAGAGGGGCATTGGGGAAGTGATCTGGTCGTGAGAACAGAGGCCTGAAGAATGGGATTAGTTCCCTTGTAAAAAAGATGTCTGAGAGCCTCCTTGCCCCATGTGAGGATACAGGAAGTGGGCCCTCACCAGATGATGAATCTGCTGGCACCTTAGTCTTGGATTTCCCAGTCTCCAGAAGTATGAGAAATAAATTTCTGTTTACAAGCCACCCAATATATAGTATTCTGTTAAAGCAGCCTGAACAGACCAAGACACATGTTTTTAGACTTTATAGAAATGATATATTCTGCGTATCATTCTACAACTTTCTTTTTTTGTTTTAATATTGTTTTTGAGATTTAGCTGTGTTGGCAGTAGATCTAGTTCAACTGCATTAGCTGCTACATGGTATTCTGCTATGTAAAGGTACCACAATTTAACGTTAAGATGTTCCCAAGTTTTCACTTTAAAAACAAAACAACTTTAAAAACATTTTTATCTTATATTTTTGAGGTCTCAATATGTCTTTTTTTTAAAAAAAATTTTTTTAATTTTTCTTCTAAATTTATTTAATTTTTTTAAGTTGTAGTAAAAGACAAAATTTCCATCTTAACCATTTTTAAGTGTGTAGTTAAATGGCGTTAAGTACCTTCACATATTTGTGGAACCATCACCACTATCTAGTTTCAGAACTCTTTTCCTCTTGCAAAAATGAAATTCTGTACCAATTACACAACAACTCCCATTCCCTCCTACCCCAGGCCCTGGCAACCATCATTCTACCTTCTATTCCTATGAATCTGACGACTTTAGGTGTCTCATATAAACAGAATCACACAGTATGTGTCCTTGTGTCACTGGCTTATTTCACTTAGCGCAATATCCTCAAGGTTCATTCATCTTGTAGCGTCCATCAGAATTTCCTCTTTAAAGTTTAAATAATATTCCATTGTATGTGTATGCAACATCTTGTTTATCCATTCATCTTTGATGGGCTCTTGGGTTGATTCTGCCTTTTGACTATGGTGAATAATGGTGCTGTGAACACGGGTATACAAATATATGTTAAAGGCCCTACTTTCAAATCTTTTATTTTTATTGGTTTGAGAGAGAAGGGGCTGGGGGAGAGGAGAGAGAGAGAAAGAGAAAATGTCAATTTGCTGTTCTGCTTATGCATTTGTTGGTTTGTTGTTGTATGTGCCCTGACCCAGAGATCAAACCCGCATATCGGGGTGATGCTATAACTAACTGACATACCCAGATACAGCCAGAGTTAATTTCCCTATCTCTAAAGAGAAAATGTGGACCAGGTGTCATCCTACTTTGTCAACTTGTCTTAAATCTAGGTAAATCACCTGGCACTTAGTAGATGTTGAACAAATGTCACTTCCATTCCTCAGTCTTTGCCTTTTTGCTTAGTTCCTTTTAAAGCCGGCCTTTGAGAGACTGATATTTTCTTTTTCCCAATTAATTACCTTTCTAAGAAATTCTCAAACATATTCAATGGACTAAGAAACTGAGGCTTGCCCTATCAATTTTCCCAGCCTATAGAAAATTATATTAGGTATCCAGAACTGATATGGCAATAGTAGCGATTATTTGGTTGGATAAATAATTTTGTACCATTCCCTTAGTCTTAAAGGAGTTATTCTTTTTCTGATTGAATTTATTCTGATATTTGAATGATATTTTAAACTTTTATTTATTATGTCTAATATTTTCTGTCAAAGTGAAGGACCAGAAAACCTAGACAAAACAGATGGTTTTATATAGTGATATGTTATTTTTGTTAGCTGTGTTGCATTTAAACATAGATTAGGTTTATTACGGGAGCTGTCTTGAAAGCAGTTCTTTGCTCTTATTTTGCTGTCAGAGGAGTTGGTTAGTACATCTTCTGATACATAATACAATCTCTGAATTCCCTTGTCTCACATTTGAAATGCAGAGACTATGCATGTTAAACCAGCCTTTATATTAATAAGTTCTCAATATGTATTTACAACAGGTTTGTTATCCATTGTCATGATTTTCTCCAAGCAACTATTCTTGGTCACTGTATTTTCTTGAAGTTTGAATCCTGAGCCAAGAGAAAGACACTAGGTCTGCTGGTTTATTCATTCATTCAGCAGACATTTATTGAGCAACTCTGGGTGTGGGAGGCATTGGGATGGCTGACTGGGACAGGCATGGACCCCACCCAAGAGAGTCATGGTCTTAGCACCAATAAGTGGGTTGTTGTGAGGGCTGGGAGGGTCTGCCTCAAAGAGTTGTTGGAGGACTCAATGAGTTAATTTGTGTCAAGAGTTAAGAAGAAAGCCTGGAACATAGGGAGTATTTGATAAATGTTAGTCACTGTTACCAATCTTGGAAGACAAAAAGGGGCTTAGTTGTGAAAATACAAACTGGACAGTCTTGGTTGAAATCCTGGCTCAACTATTTACTCATCGTGTAACTGCGGGCAACTTACTTCTCCGGGCCTCAGTTTCTTCATCTATATTGTAGAGATAATAATAATGCATGGCTCATAAGAATTTTTGAGGATTAAATGAACCTGCCTCATAAGGTTGAGTTTATATAGGTTAAGTGCTTAGAACTATGCCGGGCAAATAGAAAGCACTCAATAAATGTTAGCTGTATAAAAAAGAAGTACCTATAGACATCTGTGGAGGCACAGAGATGGAAGCAGTAGTCTGGCTGCCTGGAGGAGGGTAGGAGAGGAACCCAAAAGTTGCAATGAAGGTGTTATTTAGAAACCCAACCACAAGCAGGAGTAGGATTGTCCAGGAGGAAGGAGCTGGTGAACAATGAGAAGACACGGTGTGTGGAGGAATGGTGAGTAGCTCTGCATGTCTGCAAGTTAGGGTGGCTGCATGGTGGCCTGTGGTTTGTGGAAGAAGGCTGAAGAAGTAGGCATACCTCAACTCTTCAGCATGCTCACTACCTCCAGCCACACTGGCCACCCACGCTTTTTCTGACTTCTGGATCTTTGCCCTTGGTATGTCCTTTGCCTAGACCTCTTCCCATGACCACTTCTGTCTCATCTTTTGGGCAGCATAAATGTCACCTCCTCAGAAAGGCCGCCTCTGACATCCACCCTGCTCCAGGACTCAATCAAAGCATGCTGCTTATTTCTTTAACAACAATTTCATGTCTATCCAATCCATAATTATATTGCTTATGTGGTTGTTTATCTCTTTGTCTCCCTCACTAGGATATAAATTCCATGAAGGTATAGGCTATGTCTCTCTGGTTTATCACCATACCTCCACACTTAGCCAGGTTGCATAGAGGCTGGTACATAATCAGCACTTAGTAAATACTTGTTGAAAGAATGTATGACTAATGAAGGATCTGCCTTGCTCTGCTAAGGACCTTCAGCTGTTCCTGTAGGTGTTCTACTTGGGAATGTCAGGATTAGATTTCTGTTGTATAATGATAACTTGGTGACATCATAGCAGGTGAATAGATGGGGGATGAAATTAGAGGCCAAATCTCCAGAGATGGTGGCAGTTGTCAAAGCAGGTTAAGATGAGCCTCTGTAAGCAGCCAGGTCAACAAAATCCAACATCCTTAAAGCAAGTGGAAGGAAAAGAGCTAATAAAGTCAAACTGAAGCAGAGCATTGCTTACTTGTATTTGGTCCTTGTTTCAGAAAATGTCCAAGGCCCTGGCCAGGTAGCCTAGTGGGTTAGAGCATCATCCTGATACACCAAAGTTACAGGTTCAATCCCAGGTCAGGGCACATAAAAGAATCAACGAATGAATGCATCAATAAACGGGACAATAAATTGATGTTTCTCTCTCGTAACAGGGAATAAAACCTTTATATTACTTCGACTTACCATGAAATAGAGTTGGAATAAAATGTACTGACAAACTGATAAAAATAACTTACACAATGACAGTTTCTTTGTGAGCACATTGCAGGTACCAGCAGTTCCAGTTCCTGCTTGTACAAGAAACAGCTGTGACCACAACTTTGGGTGACACAGATCCCCCACCTGCAGGAACTTGGCTGGCACTGACCAGCTCCAGGAAGCTGACATTAGAAATCCATCTCAAGACCAGCAAGGACACTGCCTGCATGTCCACACCTCTCCCCTGGTCTCTTTGTTCTCCTTGTCCCTCTCCCTCATAAAATCCCTGCCTGCACTGAGGTGTGGAGATGGGCTTTGAGACATGAGTCCCCCATCTTCCAGGTGTCTGGCATCTGAATAAAACCACTTTCCTTTACATCAGTACCTGCTGCTTGAGTACTGGCTTTCGAAGCAGCAAACTGCACTCAGTTACTCTCTCTCAAATCAATCAGTACAAATTTTAAAAAATACCCAAGATGACTGACTTAAATGTGTATAGTATAACATAATATTGTATAATATAGTTAATATAACAAAATAAAAGAAGTGGATGAAGAAATTACAACAAAAGGAGAGGAAAAAGAGATTGGAAATGAGATTGGCTTTGAAATCTGTCCTTTTGCTAGAGGTGGGCCGTAAAATCTATGTTTTGGGGTTCTGTTTTTCTCAGCATGGAGAGAGAATCGGTTACATAATAAGTTCATGTGATAAAAATTGTAGTATATCCATACAATGGAATGCTTACTACTCAGCAATAAAAAGAAGTGAACTATCAATGCACATAACAACATGGATGAATTTCAAAACAATTATGCCGATTGAAAGAAGCCAGACAGAAAGGAGCCATACAATCTATATTTCACTCCATATAAAGTTCTAGGAAGTGCAAACTAATCTATTGAGAGACAAAGAAGATCAATGGGGATGGAGGCAGAGAGAAGTAATGAGGTGCAATAGATTATAAAAGGCAGGAGAAATTTTTGGGGGGATGTGGAAAATGTTTCTTTTCTTGGATTTTGGTGATGGTTTCCAGGGTATAAGCATACATCCAAACATCAATTTATATACTTTAAATATGTACAACTTATTGTGCATCATTTATACCTCAATAAAGCTATTAGAAAGTTGAAGTAGAGAAACATTTGCTCTGATGTAGCTCAGGTAAGTCTGATGAGCATGAAGGTATCTTGGAAAGTGAAAGTAAAGCTACTTCAACGATTGTTAAAAATTTTTTTAAAGATAAATATCAAAATCTTTTATAAAATATAAAGACATATTTTACACAATTTGAGACTTCTCAAGTCATGTTAATGTACCAGACATTAGGCATCACCTTAATAGATCCCCTTTGAATTTATTTGAACCCAAACGGAAGCTGAAGAACAGATTCCTTAATTACTTTGGAATTTAATGCTGCCCTTTGAATCCAAACAGATATCTTGTCAGAGGGTATATCAGAAGACTCTAATAGGAATGAACCTGTGATGCCTGACGGTAGTCACAGGGTAAATTCATTGCCTAAATGATGAATGCCTCAAGCAGGACGCACATCTTCTCTACGCTTCCCTAATGCTGACAGGCACAAAAACTATGCTCCCTTGCTATCCTGTGTTGAGAGGGAGAACCTCTCAGATGCCGATTTAATTATCATTATGACAAGCTCTCCAGAGACTCTTATCTGTAGGGTAAATATAACAGAGAAGTTCATTTATTTAAAAATTTGTTTTTATTTGTTCGTTTTAGGCAGAGGAAGGGGGAGAGAGGAATGAAAACCCATTTGTTGTTCCACTTATTTATGCATTAATTGGTTGAGTATAGCAGATTCTCAAAAAAAATTATAGCTAATCAACTTAACAATTCTGAAGCAGAAAAGTGTGTGCGTGTGTGTGTATCTTAGGGACCAGAAAATACTAAAGGTCAGAGGAATTTGAGCACACAGAACTGCTTATCATAAAGTGAAAGTGATTATGATTATACTGATTGTTGTGTCAGGACTTTCGTTTAGCATTGTATCCTGTAATCTTCCCAACAAAGTAACTTCCCAAAGTAAATAATGTGATTGTGCCCATTTTATAAATACTTGGGGGGAAAAGCTAGGTAAGTAGTCTACAGTCACTGCTAAGAAGTGGCAGAAGTGAGATTTCAACTCAGGTTTCCCTGACTCCAAAGCCCAGAGTTTCAAGCCACACGCTAATTGTCTCCAGTGGTCCCTTTATGGCTATTAGAAATAGGCTGCAAATTTGGGGGTAAACTACTTAAGTGGTGAAAGCAAAGAGGGAAACATGATTAGACATATACTGTCCCTAAGATACAGAGAAGTTGACTGACTATTCAAGAGAAACAGAACTTCTCCTGAGAGAAATGGCTTGTACAGGTTCTTACAAAGCGTATGATCTATGATGAATGGAGAAAGCCCCCCATTTGCATCCCTCCTGTGGAGAGAATCAAGAAATTTACTACAATGAGATGAATAACAACTGGGAGTCAAATGTAGAGCATGGTGACTGTAGTTAACAATACTGTGCTGTATACTTGGAAGTTACTAAGAGTATAGACCTTAAATGTTCTCACCACACACACATAAAAGTAACTATGCGAGGTGATGGTTGTGTTAAGTAACCTTATTGTGTTAATCATTTGTGTATACATATATATGTATTTATATTGTATACACATGCATAATTATGTCGTGTACCTTATGCTTACATTACATAATTTGTCAGCTCTATCTTAAAGCTGGGGAAAAATGATTTTTACCACAGCTATCTCCTATGGTGACCCCTGATGTAGACTTGCGCCTAGCTGTTCGATGACAATCCAACCCAGTTTGTCCAAAATCTCAGATGACATGGCTTGGAATGTGGGTAAAAATATCTAAACTAGATGGGCCACATTCACATTAATACTTTGTCTCAAAAGCAGTCTTTGTCAAGGGTGGAACAGTAGTGAGTTGCTCCAGGAAAAACTCCAAATGCCTTGGGCATTCAAGTTTGTCCTCAGTTGCACCCACACAGATATCTCACCTAACCAGTCATCTGTGCCCCCAGCACACAGCCGAGTTGAATGGCTTGGTGCCTGTTTCAGAGTAGCTTATCATCCAACTAAATAGGAAACATGTAAATAATAACTCCAATGCCATAGAGAAACACTATAAGAAGAGTTTATAAGAAACAATGGTAGCATAAAAGGTGTGCTCAGCCCTAGTTGTTATGGAGGGGGGAATTTTCCATGGGAAGACCTATGAGCTGGATTCGACAGAATGCCAAAGTAAGGTTTAAATCTCCTAGCTCAGAGACTCGGTTCCATGCATGCTGAGATCCATACAGGTAGCCATGGCTTGGAGGTCTCCCTGTCTATTGGGAGGCCATCCCCACCTCACCAGTGTTGGATGTCACAGCCATGTAGATGATAGTTTTTCTGATGTCTCTTCTGCATTTGGGCCTCCCAGCCCCAAGCCAAACATAGCCCAATATAAAGTGGGCATGTTCCATTGCTGGAGAATCCAGAAACTCAAATTACATCACTCACCACCTGTCATTTCCCTGCTCCCTATTACACCTAGAATAAAACTCAGACTCCTTACCATGGCCTACTAGTCCAGCATAGTCAACACATGCCTCCCTCTCAACTTCAGCGCCCTCCACTTCCCCTTTAACCACTTGAATCCTGCATGACAACCTTCCATCCATCTTGTTGGAGATGGTCATCAAGAGGATGTGACCTTTGGTTGGCCTTTGAGCTACCCAGAGCAATCAGAGGCTCCTCCCTCAACCTTTCTCTTTGGAATGTATGGTCCACGCACTGTTCCTGCACTAGGAGCCATTTCAAGGACACAGCCTTAGACTGAAAACATGACTGAACCCAGTTAAAGCCTCTATATGAATTTTGAAGATCCAGGCAGGCAGGTGCAGAGATCTACTGGTCTTGCTGCACCTAACACGAGTCTCATATGTAAGTTCCTGTGTTTATTAAAACTGCCATCTACCAATCTGAAATAGTCTGCCTCTTCCTTTGGTCTTTTCCCTGCCCTCTGTGTACAGGGGCCAGTTTTGAATTTCACCCAGGGAACCCCTAAAGTTTCAAACCAACACATCCCCCAGACATGGCAAGCTAACGCTGGTCTCAGGACTTGTGCTATCCCTTCTGCTTGACTGTTCTTCCCTTTACCTCATCATTCAAGTTTTAACCCAGGAGTCCCTTCCTCAGAGAGGTCTTCTTCCACTGTCCTGTCATACTGCACCGCATTATTCTTATCTTCAGAGCACTTACCTATCTGATATTATTCAGCTTATTCATATTTTTATCCCCTGTACTTTGGAAAGTCCATGAGGTCAGAGACTCTGTGTTATTCATGGCTGCCCAGAGCAATGCCCGGCACAGGGTAGGTGCTCAGTGAGCGTCTGCAGTCTGGCTAACGGAACCCCCTCCCAGGCTTACCAGCAGAAAGTGTTCCTTCAGCAAATGGGTCCGTGTCGGCTCCAGGAGAGGGCGCTGTGGCGCAGGACATTGTGACACAGGACAGTGTGAGGTTTCCCGATTATGCTGGAGGAGACCTCCAACACAAGTGTTCTCCCTCAGACCCCAGGGGACATCAAAGGAAGACAGTGACCCTTTTGGTGCAGAGAGGCCGTCCCTTACTCCAAGGAGACAGATCTTGCCCATCATCAGCAGTAGCCCTTATCTGGCTCATTGGGAGGACCTGTCCACCCCCCATCCCCGTGCATCCCAGAACAAAAGGAAAAGTGAACAAATAAGATGGATATTTGAAGGCATGATGGTGGACAGAAGGGCTTAAAGCACTCTGTCCACAGTACTGAGAGCATCAAAGGCTGTGGTGTCTGAATGGATTAGTGTGGGGTAGAGAACCAGAGACCCAGGGAAGGCTCTGGGGATGCAAAAAGGCTGGATCACCAAGGGGCAGAGTGGAGGTTCTGGCCCCAGGATGGCTCCAGAGAGACCCCGGGAGCACTAAGGAACGAGGTGTTTCCAGAGGAAAAGGAAACTTTGGCCTGTTTTGAGGTTTTTCTTTTTTAAAATAACAAAACCAAACATTCATTACTAGACATCTGTTGAGGTTAGGGCTGAAAACAGAAACAGTTATGGCCCACTAAACCATACCTGTTAGGTCCTAAATAAAATGGAATAAGAATAAGATAAATATATATATATATATAAATCCCCAAATGGAGAAACATATCATGTTTATGGATTGAAGTACTCAAAATGATTAAAATGGCAGTTCTCCCCAAATTGATTAAATTTTATGCAATCACTATTAAAATTCCATTGGGCTTATTTTTTAAAAAATGGAATTAATAAGCTGATCAAAATTTATATGAACATGGGAGGGGCCTGGAATAACCAGAGCTATTCTTGGAAACAAAATGAACAAAATTAGATACTGACATGATTTCAAACTTACTGTAAAGACAATAATCAAAACGGTGTGGTGCCAGCACACGGGCAGACATGTAGATCAATGTAAGATGAGTCCAGAAACAGACCTTTCTCATTTATCCACAGCTGACTTTTAGTAAAGGTACTACGGAAACTCAATTGGGAAAGGATAGTCTTAAATGAACGGTACTTGAGCAATTGTATATCTGTACGCAAAATAAATAGTAAACTTACACCTCTGCGTCACATTGTACACAAAACTTAAGTCAAGATGGAGCATCAACTAAATATAATGAAAATTATAATTAAATAAAAACAAAAAATTTTGTGACCTTGAGTTAAGCAGAGACTTCTTAATTATGACACACAAATCCAATCATAAAAGAAAATATTGATAGATTTGAATTAATTAAAATCAATCTGCTCAAACCCTCAGAAATATGAGATGACATATTTGCAAATAAGACTCTAAATTCATTAGGTGGTTAAATACTATTTTCCTGGGAAATCTTCGAGGATGTGGCCAGTTTGAATGGAGTTTTTATTATAATGGTTAAGCACTAGCCAAATATTTCTTAGGCTTTAGACAGCTGTGGCTACATGTACCAACTCAGAGATCTTGGCTGGCTTTTTTCAAGCCTCTCTATCATTTGTCTGGTCTTGCTTCTTTCATTCAACCAGTTCATTAAGTGCCTACTGTGTTCCAGGCACAAATCAAGGCCCTGAAGACATAACAGTAACCAAGACAGAGTTTCTGGCTCATGGAGCTTATTTTCTAGGAGAGAGATAAAAACAGAAACAAACTTTGTATGTTAGGTAATGATGAGTGCTATGGAGAAAAATAAAGCAAAGATTAGAGACATTATTGCACCTATTTTTTTAAAAAATAACTTCTTAAAGACTTTATTTATTTACTTTTAGAGAGGGGAAGGAAGGGAGAGAGGAAGAGAAACATCAATGTGTGATTTTCTCTCATGCACCCCCTACTGGGGACCTGACCCACAACCCAGCCATGTGCCCTGACTGGGAATCGAACTGGTGACCCTATGGTTCACAGGCTGTTGCTCAATCCACTGAGCCACACCAGCCAGGGCTGCTGCAGGTATTTTAGATAGAATGATGGCCTATCTGAGAAAGTGAATATTTGAACAAAGACCCGCTTTAAGTGAGGGAGCCTGTCATACAAATACAGAACAGGGTGTGGAGAGAGATTCCAGCAAAAATACAACTGGAAGAGAGCTTGGGGAGTTAGGAATGTGAAAGATGGTGTGATTGGAGCACAGAGAAAGAGGGGACAGTGGGAGATGAGCTGGGGGTGGGGAGAAGTAAAGTTTTTGTGTGGAATGGTTTATAAAGCCATAATAAATTGGTTAGATTTCAGTTTAATTTTGCTGGGAAGGTCCCTTGTCTGTCTTGTTCACTGTTACCCAGGGCCATGCATAGTATTTAGCACATAGATATCAGTTTATCCAAATTGATCTATAGATTTAATGATCACCAATCAAAAAATTTTTTTAATTTTTTGTGCTGTGTGTGTGTTAGGGGAGAAGGTCATTGCTAACAAAAGGGAGAAGTGTATGGGTGAGTCAGCGTGTTAATGAGAAGCCCCTCACCCTGCTGACTAGGACCAATAAAAAAGAACAGAGCAGGTGGCGGTTTCAGTCAGTGGCATTTGGGTAGGGTAGAGGGCAGTGGAACAGCTCCCCCAGTCCCTTTTCTCCCTCAGCAAGGACAAGAACAGAGCAACGTTAGCCGCCGCAGGAAGCATTGAGGTCACACACAAGAATGAAACATCAAGGGCAAAGGGGTCCTAGTTTGGAAGGGGTAGGACAAGGCGTCTGGGGGCAGAGGCCAAATAATTGGGGAGAGAGTTGGAGATCCTCTAGCACCATGCTCCTTTTCCTGCCCTCCCCTGATTTCTCTGTGTTGACTCCAGAGACACTTTGGCACTCAGAGCTGTGACCCCTGATTGCCTAAGTGCCTCTTGACATTTAACTGATACCTGCAGAGGGCTGTGAGGGTGCTGTTGAGAAAGCGCCAGTCTGTGCCCCTCCCATGGGCAGCCTGGAAGAGGCCTTTTTGGGGGCTTTAACTGACTGTCTAGAATCAGGGGTATCCAACCTGCGGCCCACATGCTGTATGGACCCAGGATGGTTATGAATGCGACCCAACACAAAATCGTAAATTTACTTAAAACCATTTATTCATTCATCAGTTTTTTTAGTGTTTGTGTATTTCATGTGTGGTCCAAGACAGCTCTTCTTCCATTGTGGCCCAGAGATGCCAAAAGATTGTAACCCCTGGTAGATATTAATGACCCAGGGAGGCCTGGCAGGGCAGTGAACAGGAGGGGATTGGGGTAGGGGAGGACTTGGGCACCAACTGGAGGCCCTCTTGGTCCTCTTGATGGCAGCCCCTGTCCTTGTGGCAGAAGCGGAAACCCTGAGAGCTGGCAGCTTCACCCACCCTCTGTGCCAGTTTAGGCAAGGGCAACAGCCGCCAATCAAAATTTTAACAGGATTATATGGGGAACTTGAAAAGCAAATCTAAAATTTATATGAAAGTGCAAAGGGCCAAGAACAGACAAGACACTCCTGAAAAAACAAAGTATCAAGTGTTTATTACATTATAAAATTATAGTAATTAAGACAATGTGGTTGGCTTGCGATTAATGAAACACAGTAAAGAGCTCAGAGAATGAGCCATGTATGTATGAAAACCTAATACACAAAGAGTGGGGAAAGGAGGGTCTATGGTCCCAGGACAGTTTTTAAAAAGTCAAAATAGATCTCTACTCTGTACCACACCCAAAAGTAAATTCCGGATGGATTCAAGCCTGAAACTTCAAAGCCAAAACTTTGTATTTTTTAGAAGGAGATGTAGGCAAATATTTTTATGACCAAAATAAAAAAGTTCGGTAAATCTTTCATAAATTCCACTATACTAAAATTAGTGACAAAAGTTAATGGTGCCTCTACTAATGCTCAAAAAACAGAATTCACCCTCAGCCTATTGGTAGTAGTGATGTCGGTATTAAGATAAATGATATCAATGCGGGAAGAAATCAGGCCTTTCACATGAGCTGAGAAATTTGGGGGCCCCTCCTGTGTTTGAGAGTACAGGGAGGCCAGTCCACCCTGACCTCTGTCAAATGCTTTCCCCACTTAGAAGTAGCTGGAGTTTCTGTAGGCCTCTCAAGCTGGAGGGTACCGAAATGGTGCCTTGAGGGGCTTGAACTTGGTGCTGTTCCCACAGGATCTGTATGACACAAGGTCTCCTGCCCCCTGGTGGTCGATTTGGACTCTGCACACACCCTGGAGCTAAACACAGAATTCTGTCTATTGGGAGCAGTACCAAGTATTATTCATGTCAAGCAGAGACAAATCATATCTGAAAAGCACATTTATGTAGGAAGGCACCATTGTTTACTCTCTTAAGCTTCCATATTTCTAGCAGTCCTGTCCCGAACCATGGTAACTTACACACAGAGCTTTGTGTTGCATGCAGTTGAGTTGGCTCCAGCTTCTGGCAATTCTATGAGTGAGTATGTCTACAATGTCCTGTCCTCAGCAGCTCTGCTCAGCTCCTGGAGACTCATGCCTATGGTTTCTTTTATGGAGTCAGTCTGTGTCATATGTGGTCTTCCTCTTTTCCTGCTGCCTTCTACTTTTCCAGCATTATTGTCCTTTCCAAAGAGCCCTGCCTTCTCATGATGTGCCCGAAGTTGGACAGCTTCAGTTTGGTCATTACAAAACGTATTTTTTATTTACTTATTTTAGAGAGAGAGAAAGGAAAGGGGGGGAGAGAGAGAAACATCAATTTGTTGTTCCACTTACTATTTTTTCATACTCATCAGAGGACATGTTCATTGACTTTAGAGAGAAGGGAAGGGAGGGAGAAAGGGGGGAGAGAAATATCGATGGGAGAGAGAAATATCAATCAGTTGCCTCTCATACATACCCTGACCAGGGACCGAACTTGCAACCTAGGCATGTGCCTTGACTGGGAATCAAAACCAAGACCCTCCAGTTTATGGGATAGAGCTCCAACCAACTAAGCCACACCAGCCAGGGCTGTTCATGCATTCATTGGTTGATTTCTGTATGTGCCCTGACTGGGCATCAAACCCATAACCTTGGCGTATCAAGATGATGCTCTCACCAGCTGAACTACCTGGTCAGGTCTAGTTTGGTCATTTTTGTCTCCAGCAATGTTTTAGGTTGAATTTGCTCTAGGACCTGAGGCAGAATAGAAAGAAATTAAGAAAAACTCCCAGCAAGTGGAATGAGGAAGTAGCAGTGGACATCTCAGACCAATAAGCCGGGTAGGTCCTCTCAGCAGAGCCCCCATCTTTGAGCATGATCAAAGGGAAACAGCTTATGGCAGGAAAACCCCTGCAGTGGTCCCAAAGTCAGCAACAACTAGGACTGGCTAAGACCAAATCAATCCAAGATGGAGGAAAAGTTGACCAGATACTGACCCTAAAGCTCATTATAACATCATTATAATGAAAACTGACACCACAAGTAGAAGAGGGCCAAGGGGGTCTATAGCCATGATACTTCTTGGACAAACCATATTAGGAACAAGAGCCCTTCCCCCAACCAGCAGGTGGAGTCAGAATTTGGCACCACAAAGTGGAGAAATGATACCCTTGGAAATGCATAAAACCCCAAGAACTGACTGACGCAATGTGCAACTCACCAGTTTGCCTGCGTGCACTCCAACATGTACTTCTGTTTCTTTTACACTAGTGCATCCTAGTCTCTTTTTCTCTACCTGAATAAAACTTGCTTTCACTCTCATTCAGACTCATTCTTGAAATTTTTCCTCCATGAGTTAAGAGCGTGAAGGTCCCCTCACCATGCCTGGGCAGGGCACAAAATTGGTCTGGTGACAGACCCACCCAGTTCTTTATCTTTGAGGCGGTCCAAATTATCTGTAGAGCTCTTCAACACCATATTTCAAATGGACCGAAAAGCGAAGTGGACACACTATACTATTTTCAGATTCCATTTTCTTAAAATCCTGTACAGATTTGCCAGAGTTTTTGTGTTTTCCTTTTAGAGTTGAGTGTTGCATTTGTTCTCCTTCTGGAAGCACATTGCATACTGATCTATTTATCCACATCCTGAGTCACCAGAGACCTCATCATGTTGGTTTTAGGGGCCTTAATGGGAACCAATACCTACTTAAAATTTTAAAAAATCATGGTAAAATTTACTTAACATAAAATTGATCACTTTTGTCATTTTTAATTGTTCAGTTCAGTGGCATTAAGGACATTGACATTGTTGTGCACCATCACCAAAATCCATCTCCAGAACTCTTTCTCATCTTCTCAAACTGAAACTCAGTACCCATTAAACACTAACTCCACATTTCCCTTCCCTCGGACCCTGGCAATCACCATTCTACTTTCATCTCTATGAATATGACTCCTCTAGGTACAAAAACACCAACTTTTGATTTTCATGGGAGGGCTTTTGTAATGTAAATTTGCTTCTATATTATATATACACACTGTACAAATGATAAAGAATTGTTCCCTTTATAGTTCCAGCCAAGATGGAGGTGTAGATAGATAGGCTTCACTTCCTCGCACAACCAAAAGGAGGATAAAAACAAAAAAAACCCAGAACTGCCAGAAAATCGAACTGTATGGAAGTCTGCCAACCAGGGAGTTAAAGAAGAAACACTCATCTAGGCTGGTGCGCTGAGACAAGGAAATATGGCCCAAATGAAAGAACAAATCAAAACTCCAGAAAAAGAACTAACTGACTAGGAGATAGCTAACCTATCAGATGCAGAGTACAAAACACTGGTAATCAGGATGCTCACAGAAATGATTGAGTATGGTCACAAAATAAAGGAAGAAGTGAAAGCTACCGAAAGTGAAATAAATAAAAATACACAGGGAGCCAACAGTGAAGAGAAAGGAACCAGGACTCAAATCAATGATTTGGAACAGAAGGGAGAAATAAACTTTCAGCTGGAACAGAACGAAGAAACAAGAATGCAAAAAATTGAGGAGGGGCTTAGGAACATCTGGGACAACTTTAAACATTCCAACACCGGAATCATGGGGGTGCCAAAAGAAGAAGAGGAAGGGCAAGAAATTGAAAACTTCTTGAAAAAATAATGAAGGAGAACTTCCCCAATCTGGCGAAGAAACTAGGGATGGAAGTTCAGGAAGCTTAGGGAGTCCCAAAGAAGTAGGATCCAAGGAGAAATGTGTCTAGGTGTCAAGACACATAATAATTAAATAACCCAAGATTAAAGATAAGGAGAGAATCCTTTTTTAAAAAAGATTTTATTTATTTATTTTTTAGAGAGGGGGGAAGGGAGGGAAAAAGAGAGGGAGAGAAACATCAATGTGTGGTTGCCTCTCATGCACCCGTAACTGGGGACCCGGCCTGTAACCCAGGCATGTGCCCTGACTGG
The DNA here is from genome assembly GCF_022682495.2 of Desmodus rotundus. NCBI lineage: Eukaryota > Metazoa > Chordata > Mammalia > Chiroptera > Phyllostomidae > Desmodus > Desmodus rotundus. Next base: position 63,633,405 of record NC_071395.1, read on the forward strand.
GAATTGAACCTGCGATGCTTTGGTTTGCAGGCCTGTACTCCAGCCAAGGGAGGCTATTTTTTTTTAAACCCTCAGGGTATGTTTATTGATTTGAGAGAGAGAGAGAGAGAGAAATATCAATGTGAGAGAGAAACATCCACTGGTTGCTTCCCATGCACACCTCGACTGGGGATTGAACTCCCAACCTGGGTATGTGCCTTGACTGGGAATTGAACCTGCCACCTTTTGGTGTATGAGAAAACACTCTAACCAACTGAGTTACTGGGGCAGGAACAAAGAAGAGACTATATTTAAAGAGCAAAGTGAATAAAACTAGCATTAGAGTTCCCATTTGCTACAATGAAACTGAAAGACAGTGGAACAATAGCTACAAACTGAAGAGAGAAACTGCAACTAATAGCCAAGAATCCTATTACCAGATAAAATGTCATTCATTTTCCAGGTCAAAAGAAAAAATTATAGACACCCAAGGGCTTATATATTGCCCATGGATCCTAGCTGAGGAAAAAATTCAAACATCTTTAAACAATTGATAATTACATCAGAGAAGAAAAGGTCTCACTATTGGGTAGATGAAGAGTAAAGTGCTTGTTGTGAATAATTTACCTTCTAATATATATAGTTATGTCTTAATTCAATAAACATTTTGAGCGCCAGGCTCAGCAGCAACTTTTGGAGCTGACAAGTATGGTTATGAAACTAATGAAATAAGAAATACATGGTATAGCCCTGACTGGTGTGTCTCAATGGGTTGAGCATCGTCTAGCAACTCGAAAGGTCACAGGTTCGATTCCTAGTCAGGGCATAAGCCTAGGTTGTGGGTGTAGTCACCAGTTAGGGATGTGCAAGAGGCAAATGATGGGTATTTCTCTGTCACATCAATGTTTTCTCCCACTCTTTCTCCCTCCCTTCCCCTCTCTCGAAAAATAAATAAAATCTTTAAAAAAAAAGAGAGAGAGAGGAGGAGACTTCTGGCCAAGACGGAGGCGTAGGTAGACACACTGTGCCTCCTCGAACAACCAAAAGAAGGACAACAACAATTTAAAAACAAAAAACAACCAGAACTGACAGAAAATCGAACTGTATGGAAGTCCGACAACCAAGGAGTTAAAGAAGACACATTCATCCAGACCAGTAGGAGGGGCACAGACACACAGCCGGGTAGAGAGGACTCGAGGCAAGGCTGGGGCTGGAGGACCCAGTGAGGCGGTGAATTGTGGAGTGGGGTGGGCAAGAAGCAGCTGGCAGATCCCCTGAGGCAGCAGCTGGCAGACCCTGTAGCCCCACATTCACGCACAGATAAACCTGGAGGAACAAAGGGAGAGCAAAACAGACCACACAACCCCAGGGCTCCAGCGTGGGGAAATAAGCCTCAAACCACTAGCTGAAAACCCACTGGGGGTTGAGGCAGCAGTTCCTTGGAGAGACCCACAGGGACCTAGAACGAACACAAACTTACCCACCCAGGGAATCAGCACCAGAAGGGCCCACTTTGCTTGTGGGGGTGGGGGAAGTGACTGAAAACCTTCAGAGAGTGGAGCAAGCACCACTGCTCCCTCTTGGACCCCTCCCCAACATACAACATCATAGCACAGCAACTAGTGTTACCCCGCCCTGGTGAGCACCTAAGGCTCCGCCCCTTTACAGAACAGGCACGCCAAGACAATAACAACAAAAAAGGCTCAAATGAACGAACAGATCAAAACTCCAGAAAAAATACAGCTAAGCAACGAAGAGATACCAACCTCTCAGATGCACAGGTCAAAACACTAGTAATCAGGACGCTCACAGAATTGGTTGAATTTGGTCACAAATTTGATGAAAAAATGAAGGCTGCGCTAAGGGAAATAAAGGAAAATGTACATGGAACCAATAGTGATGGGAAGGAAACTGGGACTCAAATCAACGGTGTGGACCAGAAGGAAGAAAGAAACATCCAATCAGAAAAGAATGAAGAAACAAGAATTCAAAAAAATGAGGAGAAGCTTGCTTAGGAACCTCCAGGACATCTTGAAACGTTCCAACATCCGAATTATAGGGGTACCAGAAGGAGAAGAGGAAGAACAAAAAATTGAAAACTTATTTGAACAAATAATGAAGGAGAACTTCCCCAGTCTGGCAAAGGAAATAGATGTCCAGGAAGCTCAGAGAGTCCCAAAGAAGCTGAACCCAAGGAGGAACACACCAAGACACACCATCATTACATTACCCAAGATTAAAGAGAAGGAGAGAATCTTAGAAACAGCAAGAGAAAAGAACACAGTTACCTACAAAGGAGTTCCCAGAAGACTGTCAGCTGATTTCTCAAAAGAGACCTTACAGGCAAGAAGGGGCTGGAAAGAAGTATTCCAAGTCATGAAAGGCAAGGACCTACATCCAAGATTGCTCAATCCGGCAAAGCTTTCATTTAGAATGGAAGGGCAGATAAAGTGCTTCTCAGATAAGGTCAAGTTAAAGGAGTTCATCATCACCAAGCCCTTATTATATGAAATGTTAAAGGGATTTATCTAAGAAAAACAAGATAAAAAATATGAACAGTAAAATGACAGCAAACTCACAGTTAATAACAACCACACCTAAAACATAAACAAAAGCAAACTAAGCAAACAACTAGAACAGGAACAGAACCACAGAAATGGAGGTTACATGGAGGGTTATCAACAGGGGAGTGGGAGGGGGAGACAGGGGGGAAAGGTACAGAGAGTAAGTAGCATAAATGGTAGGTGGAAAATAGACAGAGGGAGGGTAAGAATAGTATAGGAAATGTAGAGGCCAAAGAACTTACATGTATGACCCATAGACATGAACTGAAGGGGGGGAATGTGGGAAGGAGGGGGTGTGCAGAGAGGAGGGGAGTGAAGGGGGGGAAATGGGACAATTGTAATAGCATAATCAATAAAATATATTAAAAGAAGAGAGAGGAACACATGGTGTAAATGTTCAGGAAGGAAACCTTCATATAGAAGATATACTTCAGAGGAGTTGGGCATGGGGGTCTATGGGAAAGTGGGGAAGTAAAATAACAATTTCTAAAATTTTCATTTAGGTGAAGGGATGGGTGTGTGAGCAGGTGAAATGTTTTGGGAAACATGTTTATTGATCAATTTTGAAATATTACTAGAAGAGTATAGGTTTCATCATAACTACTAGGTATGGGAAGAGAAACATCAGCATTATGGAGACAGATTAGAACTTCCAAATTAACAGGAGGGCAACAAGGGAGTGAAGAGAAACTTTTCCAAGCCAATACAAAGAAAAAGAACCAACATCAAGGTAAAGTAGAAAATAAACATAAATTAATGGGTATTTTTATTGATTTAAGACAATCAGAAAGATTTTGCCAAAAACAGAAAGATTCCAGTCTAATAATTGCAAAAGAGCTAAATTCCCCTGTTTAAAAACAAAAAGATTTATTGAGGTATTAAAAATCCACTTATTAATCATTTACATTTGGAAGTTAAAGAAGAAATGAGAACAAAGCGATAGAGGTAGCTATAGATTATATAAATATAAAGAGAAAGCAGGAATGGGGTATTGTCATCAGATAAAGTTGAAATAAAGGCGAGATACATTAAAAAGTGCTAAAAGGCTATTCTTTAATTAAAACACATAATATTAATGTTTATGTATAATGTAAAATATATACTTTCCATACTTGTAGTTAAAATTCATAATTATATGTAATCTATGAAGACAACGTAGGAGTCATTGATGTTTATGCACCAAACATGGCCCAATAAAATTAGAAATTAACCACCAAAAGATTTTTTTAAATTTGCTTGGAAATTAGGAAGCAATCTAACATGCTGGTTTAAGAGGAAATCAAAATTATTAGGACAAAAAAGTGAATTTATCAAGGTCAGTGGGTACAAGGTCAATATACAAAAAATCAATTGTTTTCTATGTATCAGCAACAAACAAATGAAAAAATAAAATTTAAAAATACTATTTTAGCAACAAAATATCAAATATTTAGGGAAAACAAAAGATATATTAAATTTATTACAAAACATTGCTGAGAAAAATTAAATAGGATTTCATAAATGCAGAGATATATTTATAGATTGGAAGACGTAATACTGTTAAGAAGTCAGTTCTCTCTGACTCAATGCAACTACAGATTCAATGCAACTTCAACCCCAAATCCCAGCAGGTTTTAAAATTCTTATAAGAAAAAATACCCAACAACAAAAACCCACAATGGCAAAATTTCCATCTCTCATTTTGGGTGCTCTGAGCTGCCAATTATTATAAAAAAAATTCTGAATTTTCTGAGGCTACCCAAGGAAATCAAGCCATATGGAGAAGCTCAGGGTTCCAGTTGAGGCCCCAATGGATCTCCCAGCTATCAGTCAGCATCAACTGTCAGCCTGGAAACAAAGCCACCTTAGAGGGCCAGCCTCTTGCCACCTTCACATGACTGTGGTCTCAGTGACATCGCAGTGAAACTGCATGAGAGACCCCAAGCGAGAACTGTCCAGCCAAGTCCTTCCTTGTTTCCTGTCACACAAGATCTTGAGGAAAATAAAATGGTTGATTAAAAAAAGGCATAGCACCCTTATTCTAATAGCCCAAAACTGGAAACACTCTAAATGTCCTTCAACAATAGAAAGAATAAATAAAACGTAGTATATTCATATACCGAAATACTACACATCAATGAAAATAAATGAACTATAGGTACATGAACAACATGGATGAAACCCACAGACTGACACTGAGTAAAATAAGTCATACGCAAGAGTGCATATTGTACAGGTGCATTTATATGAAGTTCAAAATCACGACGGTGAAGCAAGAGTGGTCTCCCATGCAGAGGACTGACTGGGAGGAGGACAAAGGACCCTTTTAAGATGCTAGAAATGCTGTTTTGATCTGGGTGGTGGTTGTGAAGTTGTGCATATATGTAAAAATACTTCAGTCTGTGTAAGGTTCAGCCCGATTTAGAAATGAAAAACATGAATTCGAATTTTATCTTAAAGATATTATACTGTTAAATTGGCTTGAGGTGAAAAAAACCCCGAATGAAGTTACTGCACACCCCAAACCCAAGAAGGCAATTAAAAAGGTATGTGCCTGAACAGTATGATTCTAGGAATTAAGTTGACTTGATTCAATCAAATAGTAACTAGAGTAATATGAAAACATTAGTTGGTCTAACTCTGAGGAGAAGTGAAAGAATGGAAAGAGAAAAATAAATTGAAGTCATGGGCGCATGCGCAGAAGAGAGCTGGTGCGGGCGGGTGGGTTTGGGGGAGTGGGGAGGGGCTGGACTCTGCCAGCCTGGCTCGAGCTATTTGAGACAAAATTCAGGACCCCAGGGCAGACAGTGAGTGGAATGAGATTTTATGCAAAAAATAGGGCATGTTGCCCACGAAGGAAAGTTTAAACGAACTGGAAAAGGAGGCAGAAGAGGCAGAGCAGCGAATCCTTCGGCAGTCAGTTGTGAAAAAGATGATAGATACGACTTCGGAAGAACTGGAGGGTAGTGAAGACGAATTTAATGAGGAAGACCAACGAGCTATTGAAATGTACAGGAAGCAGAGACTGGCTGAATGGAAGGCAACTGAAGTGAAGAACAAATTTGGAAAAGTTTTGCAGATCTCAGGAAAGGATTGTGTTCAGGAAGTTACCAAAGGTGGAGAGGGCTTGAATGTGATCTCGAACCTCTACAAACAAGGGATTCCTGTCTCTGTGCTGATCAATCAGCACTTCAGTGGACTTGCCAGGAAGTTTCCTGAGGTCGAATTTATCAAAGCCATTTCAACAACCAGCATACCCAATTATCCTGGTAGAAATCTCCCCACAATGGGGAGATTTACCTTGAAGATGATATCAGGCTCAATTTATTGCACCTCTGGTGTTTGCTGGCATGAACCTGACAATAAATGGGTTGGAATGGGAATTATCTGAGTATAGAGCAATCAAGACAGACGTGGAGGAAAACCCTAAGACACCAACTGAAGACGTGTTTCTGTCCTTGGTGGGGTGTTCATACCATGAGGAAGGGCAGTGATCCAGAGAACGACTAAGGCTGTGGCTGCAGTAATATTTTTTCCCCTAAAGATTTATTTATTTATTATTTTTTACTTATGATTTTAGAGAGTGAGAGGAAGGGAGATAGAGACAGACGGAGAGAGAGGGAGAGACAGAGAGAGAGAGAGAGAGAGAGAGAGAGAGAGAGAGAAGGAGAAACATCAATTTGTTCTTGTTCCACTTGCTTATGCATTGATTGGTTAATGCTTGTACATGCCCTGGGGGTTGGAACCTGAAATCTTGGCATTATGGGGACCATGCTCTAACCAACTCACCTACCTGGCCAGAGTCTGAACTTTCCCTTTCCCTTTCTTTCTTTCCTTCCTTCCTTCTTTCCTTCTTTCTCTTCTCTCTCTTCCTAGATTTTATTTATTTATTTTTAGAGAGAGGGGAAGGGAGGGAGATAGAGAAGGAGAGCTGACTGGGTACCTAACTCAAAACCCAGGCATGGATTGCCCTGACCAGGAATCCAACCCCTGACCTCCTTTGCAAGACTAAGCACAACCAACTGAGCCACACCAGTCAGGGCTGAACTTTCTTGATGTGACAAATCATCTGGATTTTTTAAAAAAGGAAAATGTAGGAATGAATCCTTTGGTTTTAGCCTTTTGTAATTATGTTTCAAATCTCGTAGATCTCAGAAATAATCATTGCTGTGAATCCTATTCCATTTCTTGGAACTCTTTTTTTCCCCTTTTAATATTTTTTCATTTTCATTTTATTTTTTGTTGTTTTCAGTTATTACTTATTTTTGTTTTTCTCTTGCTCTTCTTTAAACCTCTCTTTTTAAATGTAAAACATTTCCTTTAGAAAAAGCTATTGGTATGACAAAAACAAAAATTAAAGGAATGAAGTTAGGAATATTAGATTAGAGGACCTGAGAAGTATGGTTGATATCAAACAGGCTGCTTTGTAGAAGTTAATATCTGATTCCATACTGAATATGGAAATGCACAGGACTTTGAAGGACAAAGATAATCTTGAAGAACAAATCTGGAGGACTCTGATTTCATGACTGAGTAATTAAGAAAGTAATTAAGACAGTTTATATAGAAAATTCTTAGAGAACACCATATAAAACCCTAATGGATACAGCTAAAGCTATACTTAGAGGAAAATTTATAGTTGTTAATATTTTTATTACTAAAAACACTGAAAATAAATGAATTATGTATTTAATTCAATAAACTATTAAACTAATGATAAGATAAACAAAAACAGAAGAACGAAGAAGGTTGAAATTAAAGAAATAGAAAACAAAAAAGTAGGAGAATGAGTTAGAGAAAATGTTATTTCTTTGAATTTATGAGTAAAATATCTAGGTTTCATCACCGGTTCTTGTGATTTTTGGCTTCAAACTTTGGTGGTGTGTTCAACAAAACCATAATCACGTAATTTAGTCAGGGTTTCATTCATTCATTAATTCTAAAAAACCTGTTGTCCACGGTAAACAGGTTTTTTAGAATGAATAAATTGTAAAACGCACGCACACACAGAGTTTTATGTAAAGAGGGAAAGACGGCGTTTAATAACTGTGGTTTGGGCTGCTCTTTGTCCAGCAGGTAGCCGGTGCCAGGCCATTTACACACATTAGCTCATTTCAGGCGCACGCTGGCTCCAGATAAGTACTGTCCTCTTCTTGAAGACAAAGTTACGGCAGGTTCCCCGCTGGGATGTAGCTGTGAATTCAAGGCCACAGCCCCCCTAGGTCAGGAAGGAAAGAAGCAGCACTTTGGATTCAGAGGAGACGGAGGCATCTCTGCTGGTGCAAACAGGCTCTGGGTGTCGGGAGACCAGGCCTGAAGCGCGGTCTTGTTTGGCCTGCATCTGGCAGGTGGCAGGTGCAGGCCGGAAGGCTGGCGAGCGGGCGAGCTGAGACTCCGTTTAGTGCGCAGCGGGTTGCGGGGAGCCAAGTGCGGCAGGCCGGGGACCAGGGCCGAAGCCCGAGGCCGGCGCCGGGGCTGGCGGGCGCAGCGCCCCCTGGGCGTGCAGGTTGGTCTGCGGGAAAGGGCGCGCGCGGGGCAGCGGGGACGCGCGGGCTGCAAGGCCTAAGCGCCGGGCTGCGGGAGCCATGCGGCAGACTAGGAGCAACGCGTCCTCTGAGCCACGCGGGCAGAAGCGGCCTGGGGCCTCAAGGGCTCCCGCCGCCGCCGCCTCAGCTCCCGGCGCCACCCGCGCACGGCGTCCCACGGGCCAGGCGGGGGGCAGGAGCCTGGCGGCGACCTGGAAGCCGTCGGCCAGGCAGCGGCCGAGGCAGTCGTCGCCGCTGGCCCAGGAGGCGGACCCCGGTGAGCCGGAGCCCGCGCTGCTGCCACCGCCACCGCCCCCAACCCCGGTGACTCCGACGTCCTCGGTGGCCACGTTGGACCTGGGCGACCAGAGGGAGCGCTGGGAGACGTTCCAGAAGCGGCAGAAGCTCACCTTCGAGGGCGCCGCTAAGCTTCTGCTGGACACCTTGTGAGTGCTGCGGGGCCGGGAGCGCGGGAGCCGGGGCCACGCTGACACCCTCAGCCGGGGAATCGGGTCGCCGGCCTGCCTTGCGCCTCTGCCTACTTGCGCGTTTGGGACATATTTTAGGTTCTGCGTCTTACCCGTAAGGTGACCGCTGCGCTTTCCCCTGGTGGCACCAGGCTCGTTCCTAATTGTAGCGGCCTTGACTAGAGTTGGGGCTTCTCCTCGGGAAGGGTTGGGGCGCCGCCTCGGATCTTGAGGGACTCAACGGCGCCCTGGGACACGAAGGGTGTTTCCCGGGACAGCCATCGCGTCTCTTGCCTTAGCGGGCAAAGGGTGCCCGGGTCTTTCCTAGTGAAAAGACGATAAATGCCACGTCTTTCCTCATACCTGTGTTGCTTTTTATATTTACGCAGGTGTTTTTGGAAGGGGTGGGAGGGGAAAGGTATGGGGATGAGAAAAGCTTAATAGAAGTTTTGAATCAACTGGGATGAGAAATCCCGTTTTTGTTCCAGGCGCTCGCTGGGAGGGAGCGGGGCGGCGGGGAGGGGTTGCTGCATCCCGGATTAGAGCGCGCACAAAGAGGTGCTGGGATTCAGGAGCGCGGCGCGGGCCCCTAAGATGAGGGAGCCTCTCTGTTCTCCACCTCAGATGCTTCTGGGCAGCGCACTCTCCCTGCGCTCCCACAGCTTCCATACTGCAGGGAAAAACCCTCCAGCTCCTTAGGTGACCAAAGGAGGATTACACAATGTCCATGATGTTGGGAAGGGGCTATTAATGTTATCTTTGGCAAGGTCTGCCTTGTTTTCTCCAAATGTGATAGCATATAGATTCCAGCTCTGGAGAACAGCTGTGTTACAGAGAAATATTTTAGTTCCCCAATAATATCTCCCAGTGTCGATTATTTTATGAATTGGAAAGAACCACCGAAACCCTAGAGGAAACAAGAACAACCTAACAATTGCCTAACAACTTGAGGATTACCAATTGAATAAAAATGTCCCTTGTCTTTGTTCCAGAAGAAATTCTCTTGGTGAGAATTGCCTCTCAGAGACGCACTATTCGGATTTGTGTGAACCTCACTTTTTATCACTTTGGAGTATAGACTGAATATTTTTTTACCTATAAGAAACCGAAACTCACCATATTAACTTATGTGCAAAAGGAATGTATAATTCTGCAGTTTTTGTTAAAATATTGTATGAAAAAAAAGTCTGGAGGACTATTTAGCAAATAGTTAACTGGATTCCCGTGGGTGTTAGGATTATAGGAGACTTTCACTTCTAATGTTACCAAATGCTGTACCGTTTTACATTTTTACAGTAAGTATTAATTGTATATGCAGAAAATATTTACATCAAATTAACTGATTCAACTTGTAAAGAAACAAGATAAAGCATTCAGTCTTTAAATTTTTAAAAAACATTGTAGCTCATATACCACATTATATTAGTTTCGGGTGTACAACATAGTGATTTGAGGTTTATATGGCTTATGACGTGATCACCAGAAGCCCAGTAACTCTGCCATCACACAGGGCTGGTGTGTTCTTACGGACTGTGTTCCCTGCGCTGCAGCTTAGTGAATCCCTGTGACTTATTTTATACCGGGAACGTTGTACCTCTTATGCCCCTTCACCTTTTTACCTGTCCCCCCATGTAGTCTTAATAACCAAATAAATGCAGGTTAAAACCACGGCAAGCTGTTTTTCCTATAATTATTGCTTGAAAGGTACAGTGAAATGTTTTCTCATTGATGACTGATAAGAGTGTCCAGCCGTTTTGGAAAGCATTTTGATGATATCAAATCTTAATCATGTTTAATTAAGGACCTGCTTATATATATATAGTAAGTTTTAAAGGGATTAAAGTTGTATGTAATGTTTATGTATACTTCTGTAAAAAGTTATCTGTATGTAAAATACTGGAGGGGAATATAGCAAAATTATAAGGGCCGTTGTAACTTTCTCAGAAGGCTTTTGTCTGAACCCTCAGACTTGGTTGGGTCCCTGTGCCTTTCTTTTTCATAGTGGCCTGACCACCTTTATCACAATCATTTCAATATTATTTGGGTAATTTGTTTGACGGCTGCCTAAGGGCAGTAAGGCCGGGAGCCATGCCTGCTGTATCTTGGTTACCGCTCTCTTTTCAGTGCAGTGCACTTGTTTCGTAAAAATTTTTAGTAAATATTTGACATATAAATAAAAATGTTTGAGTGGTGGGATTAGAATTCCCACCACTGCCTTGTCCCAAATTTTTGGAATGCTTTCTTTTCCCGTTTAACATATAAGGCATGGGACTCACGTGAGTTCTCATATAAGACGAGAGCTCATGGGCGAAGAAGGCACTGAGACCTTTCTTTTATAAATTCACACACAGTTCCTCCTCAAAAACAGGGGCGTCTGTTGTCATGTAGAGAAGAGTTTTGTCCATCTCGCTGCTTTCTTTCCACAACAGAAGAGAGAAGAAGCACGCGCTATGCAGTGGGGACCCGCTGGAGTCTTCAAGAATTCTTACCCTCCCGATGTTCTGTTTTGTGCAGTGAGTACCAGGGCCTGGTGAAACACACGGGAGGCTGCCACTGTGGAGCAGTTCGCTTTGAAGTCTGGGCCTCGGCAGACTTACACATCTTTGACTGCAAGTGAGTGTGTTCTCTTCCCAAGCTAGTTGAGAAGGACTTCTGAGTTAGAACGCAGGGCTTCAACATCTGCTGGGGAGTTGGGGTATAGATGAATCAACATATACCTGGTAATTGTTGGGGTCAGGTGATGGGTATTTAAGGGCTCATTGTTCTATTCTTTCTCCTGTAGCATATACTAGAAGTTTTTAATAATAACATTTTTTTTTAAAAGATGGAGGCTAAAAATAACTAAGCCTGTTATGTGTCTGTGTGAAAGAGAGATGGGGAGAGAGCTCACTCCTACAGCCCAGCCCCAGGTGACACAGCAGGGTCCTGTGGCTTGTGCCAGGCAGAGTCACCCCTCAGACAATTCTGCTGGTGGGTGAGGGAGTGGTTAGCTGGAGGTCGGTCGGTCTGGGCACTGAGTGAAATGCCTTGGACAGAGTCTTCAGTGTTGGGGGGTAAGGGCAGTAAATAAGCGGGTGTGTGCACCTGGAGCTCACCATTCTCTAGGCCCTCTCGCTCTATCCTTCAGGTGAGGCAGATGGCACTGCCAGGCTCTGTGGGGAGGGGCTGCTTTTTAGCACCTTCCCTGGCATTGTGACAGAACCAGGACTGCAGGCTCTGGCTTCTGTACCTCTTGCCCCTAGCTGGTACCTGAATTATACATGAAAAATACATCGTGGAATTACTCAAATGGGGAACTGACCAGGCTACTAAGAGTGGAGTCCAGATTGGAGAAGCACCATGGATTCTTTTTTTTTTTTTTTTAATTCTAGGAAGAGGAGAAGGGAGAGAGAAAGAGAGTGAGAGAAACATTAATGTGAGAGAGAAACATCGCTAAGTTGCCTCTTGTATGTGCCTTGACCAGGGACCAAACTGGCATCCCAAGCATGTGCCCTGACTGGGAATTGAACTCGCAACCTTTTAGTTTGTGGGACGACACCCAACCGAGCCACACTGGCCAGAGCAGCACCATGAATTCTATACTAGAGGATTAGAGGATCCTCTAGATAGAGGATTCTGTACTAAATTAGAATTTTTTTGAAGGTGGACTGAAAAGAGGTGGCTTAGAGTGAAATCCAAAGATGGCGGTCCCGAGGACCTGTTTTCCTTGGAGCTAGGCTCTCTGGGCTGCGTGGATGAGGACAGAGGGGGACAGAGCCTTCCCTGTCCGCCTGTGGTGTGGCTGTCCCAGAGGTGTCAGACTGGCTGTGCCAGATATAGGTGTCTGTAGAACGCAGTGGCTCCCTTCACTGTAATGAGCTGGAGGCAGGGTTGGGAGGAGGCACACGGCAGAAAGGTGGCTCTCTTGGCCCTAGTTTTGCAAAGTTGCATGGTCTCAACTGCTGGGTGTGAGACCTGTGGGCAGAGACCTTCCCTGGATAGTGTTGAAAGCAGCTTCACTTCTGGGGTCAGCAGGCTCTCAAAGCCAATCAGGTTGGGCCCCTTGGGCACTCAGAGGGTGCAGATGGCTGTTCACAACCTGGGACTTGCTCTGTCTTTCTGTAGCTGCAGTGTTTGCAAGAAGAAGCAGAATAGACACTTCATTGTTCCTGCTTCTCGCTTCAAGCTCCTGAAGGTTAGTGCTAAGAGCAGGGTTGAAGATGCAGAGCCCGTGGGTGAGTCCCCCGCCGACAGCACAGCCCCCGGAGTGCAGCGGGAAAGGAGCACAGCAGGGCCGCTCTGGGGCTTTAATTTCCCTGGACACCAGCTGTCGTGTTTATTTTTAAAATGTTGTGTTATTTTTTTCCCTTATATTTTGGATACTTATTTGATATTACTGAGGAGACATTTTCAAATAAATAAGATCACCCAAATCCTATCAACCAAAGGTAACCACTGCTAGTATTTTGATGTACAGCTCTGACTGGTGTGGCTCATGCCTGGGTTGTGGGGTTGGTGCCCGGTCAGGGCATCTGCAGGAGGCAGCCGGTTGCTGTATCTCTCACACATCAGTGTTTCTCTCCCTCTCTTTCTCCCTCCCTTCCCCTCTCTCTAAAACTAGATAGACAAAATCTTTTAAAAAAAGAGAGAAATAACTTTAAAAAATATTTTGGTGTATATCTTTGTGCATTATTTTCTACACAGATAAATACATCTCTCTCTATTTTTTTTATCAAAGTAGGATTTTACCTTTCTTTCTGTTTTATAATTGGCTTTAGCATTTTCCAATGAAAAATATATTTTAAACTTTATTATTGTGGGAAATTCTTTGTGCTCAGTGCAACGTTTGGAAGGTACAGAAGGCCATATATACAGTGAAAAGTCTTCCCTCCACCGTTCAGTCTCTTCCTCCCCCACCATTTCCTAGTTCACCGATCCCGCTGTTCCTGTGTTTGCACCATGTTTTGTTATATGAATCTACCATAAACAACTCTCTGTATTTGACCTTTGAGGTTGAGTGCTATCTTTTTCCAATCATAACCAACACTGTGGTGAACCTCCCTGTGTATAAATCTTCGATAATTTAGAAAATATATTTTTAGGCTCAGTTCTCTTAGAAATAAAATCTGTGGTCAAGCAGTAGAAACTCTTTTAGAAGGTCTTTGGCACAGTGGTGCTACTGTGAGGTGGGGCTTTCATTCCATCCTTGGTTCCCCTCGGTTGCCCCCGTGTGGTCTGACAGATCTGTGCATTGGGGTGATCATCTGCTTCCACGCTTGTCTCCTTTACTAGACCATGAGGGTCTCAAAACACCATCATTTGTCAGGTCTGCCCAGCTCCTGGCTCATAGGCTTGACATTAAGGAGGTACTCAGTGTCTTGCAGGAAAGACTAAGTGAATGAATGTGTGAGTAATGGTCTTTCCTAGGTAGTGAGAGACTTAATCCCAGATACTTTGGGCTGATTTGTCTTCTATTCCCTTAAAAACTTTTTAAATAAAAATGGAAAAAAAATTTATTGCTTTTAGAGAAAAAAGAGGAAGGGAGACAGGGAGAGAGAGGGAGAGATTAATTTGTTGTTTCACTTATTTATGCCCTCCTGGTGATTCTTATATGTGCCCTAACCAGGGATCGAACTCACAACATTGGCACATTGGGACGATGCTGTAACCAACTGAGCTACCCAGCCAGGGCCTGTGTCTTATTCTTTATCAGTTCCTTGATCCTCCATGTGACTGGTAGGGGAGGTGGGACAGGCGGGCAGCATACCTGTGTCTCATCTTTCCCATAAGCCCAGAAGACCGCCAGGGTGCTCTCCTGAGATGCCTGCTGGAGGCAGTGGCCCCAGTTCACCTTTGCTCCTGAGCACCCAGGACAGATGGTTTCTGAAGACACCACCAGGTGCAGCCATGGGCTCTTGGGTCTTGGAATTGATATTTTTTCCCTTATTTTTTCTTCGTGGTCCTGCTTATCAATGCATTTTTTGTGCTCTACAGCAGCGTTCTCTTTTTCGGCTCCAGCCTGTTGAAGGAGCAAGTTTCTGCTTGTTTTTATTTATTTATTTATTTTATTTGAGATATATTTGACATACAACATTTATATTAGTTTCAGATACACAGTATAATGATTCATTATATATATGGTGTTGGTTTTTTTTAACAAACTAAGTACAAAACTTACTATTCATACAACAGGTATTTATGGGACACCTACTATGTGCCAGGCACTGTTCCACTGACGCTCAGCAATTAACAGGACAGATAAGGCCCTTCTTAGAGTTTACGTTCTGTAGTGGGGAGGCGGAAAAACTGAATAAGAAAAACTCTGGTAGTGTTGTATAAGGAGTTAAAGGACAGCAACGTGACAGAAGATCACCGGGTGGCTGGTGTAGACTGGTCAGCAAGGCCCTCTGGTGTTCTGATCTGAAGGGTGCAGACGGGGTCGTGTGCAGGAGTGCCCCAGGCGAAGGGAACACAGAGCGGAGGGTGTGAGGAGCACAGACGCAGAGTGTCTGAGGAGCTGACCCACGGCAGGTGTGGTGGAGGTGATGGAGGAGACTAGGGTGAGTTGGAGAGAGGCAGGAGCAGACAAGGAAGTAGATTTTATTTTTTGTGTAGTGTGAAGCTTGTGGAGGTCTTTAGCCGGGTGGTGAGGAGACCTGCTTCAGTGTTTTCAAAGCTTGCTTTGGCTGCGGTGTGGAGAGTGGGCTGTAAGGAGGTGAGTGCAGAGACAGGGCTTGTTAAGGCCGGTCAGCTGAGAAGTGATGGCAGCTTGGATTACGATGCAGCGTGGAGATGGGAAGAACATAGAGGATTGGAGATATGCTTTGAATAGGTAATTGGACAAATGTGTTCAAGCTGTGGTTTTCAAACCTCATGTGTGTGCACAGTCCCTGTGTGAAAACAGACAGCTGAGCCCCACTCTTGATCCTGTGGGTACTGGGACGGGGTGGGGGGATAAGAATTTACATTTCTTACATGTTCAGGTGATGCTGCTGGCCGGAGGACCCCGCTCTGAGAGCCACTGTTCTAGTGAAACGCTGAGCAGAACTCTGAAGGATTGGGCATGCAGATGAGGAGGACAGAGGAGTCAGTCACAGCCACAGTGTTGGTCTAAGCGACCAGGTGAATGGAGATGCCAGACCCTGCAGGAGACACAGGTGGGGGTGCTGGAATGAAGAGCTCTGTTTTGAGAAAGTTCAGTTGAAGAGGCCTGTTGGACATTCATACAGAGAGAGGAAGTGGGCAGCTGGTATAAAGCCTGGGGTTGTGGAGAGAGATCAGAGTGGGAGCTTTGGTTTGGTGGCTGTTGCCTTGTTGATGGTGTGTAGAGCCAGGAGACTAGTCAGCTGGGTAGAGATGTAGCCAGAGGGCAGGGGCTGAGGACAGAGCCCTGGGGCAGGCCAGCAGTCATAGAGAGCCCTGAGAAGGAGGGAAAAACAGGAGAGTGTGGTGTCCTCGGAGAGATGTTCCAAAATGGATGGAGTGGCACCGAGAGGTCAGGTTAGGAAGAACAAGAATCCAATGGTCAAGAGATGTGACCATTAGATTTGTCAACATGGAGGACAGTGGTGATTTCTGACTTGGCACGAAGACAGAAGACGTGACCAGAGACGTTGAGAACATGGCAGTTGGGTGATGACAGGCCGTGCATTTTAGTGAGGAGCAGGAGGCCGTGGTCAGGTTGGTGGATGCGCAGAAGAACCAGGGAATGAGGATCTGGACATCACTGGGTGACCTCCAGTAACGAAAGAGGTGAAGCAGGGTGTGAGGCAGCTCCCA
The DNA here is from genome assembly GCF_022682495.2 of Desmodus rotundus. NCBI lineage: Eukaryota > Metazoa > Chordata > Mammalia > Chiroptera > Phyllostomidae > Desmodus > Desmodus rotundus. Next base: position 63,649,677 of record NC_071395.1, read on the forward strand.
GTTTCTCTCAGTAATTTCTTGGGGCAAAGTGCACACTCAGAAAATCCTGGATGGTTCCAGACCACTTGGCAATTGTTCTTTGCTGCTTCTCTGTGGTGAAGTGGCTGTGGGGTGAGACCAGGCCCCTCAGGGAGCTCTGCTTCTGGAAGGCACAGGGCTCCAAGGGAGTTCTGGTGGCGGGGAGGAGGGATGCAAAGGCCTCCAGCCCAACCACACACACACACACACACACACACACACACACACACACACACACACACCCCAGCATGTGTGCCCTTTTTTATTTTATTTTATTTTTTGTTTTATTCATTTTCCTTTTTTTGTATATCTTTAAAAAATAGAAATGGTGCTATACTACACAAATGGTTTTATACTTCGCTTTTTCACTTAACTTTGTAACCTTGTAGATTGTCCCATATTAGTATTTGTAAATAGAACTACCACATTCTTTTCAAAAGTTGCAGAATACTCCATTTTATGAATGCCCATAATTGCTTTAACTAATCTTCTATTGATGGACATTTTCAATTTTTCCAATCTTAAGCCTTTACAAACAGTGCTGTAATAACTATATACAGATGACATTGGATACATATGGAATTTTAATTGTAGGATGAATTTCTAGAAGTGGAGTGGCTGTGTTAAAGGGTATGTTCATTTAAAATTTTGGCAGATGCCAGATTTTACCAGTTTACATTCCCACGACTGATACACGAGAGTTCATGTTTCTCCACATACGCCTCAATCTGGGTTAAACAACTTCTTGATTTTTGCCCCCCTGGCTGTGAAAGTGAAAAGGATCTCATTGCAGTTCATGAGTGTAAACATCGTTTCACAGGTTAAAGAGCTGTTTGTTTTTTCTTTTCACTATTTGGTCATGTCCTTTGCCCAATTTCCCATTTGTTATCCATTTAGGAAATCAGCCCTCTGTCTGCGATGTTGGCAAATATTCTTTTCTTAATTTGCCCTTTGTAGATGAATTCAAATACAGTTAACAGTTTTCTTAAGACCTTGAGCAGTGCTGTGTGTGCACAGGGAGAGCCAGCCCCTAGCACGAGCCCTGGGGAGCAGACGTTTCTCTGCCTGCCACCAACAGGGCACACCGTCTTCCCGTGGACCAGGGAGGGGATGAAGCTGAGTTGTTCTGTGTGCAGCTGAGCCTAGAGAAGGTGTGAGCTGCTGCTTCTCTGGGTCGGGGACCCACCTGCATGGATGCATCTCCGGGCAGTGTGGGTGGTTCCCTGCCCCAGAGAAGCCTCCAGTCTCTGGGAGGTTGGATATGTCCTCATCGTCCTGAGAGCCCTACAGAAGGGCCCCCCAACCCACTGAGCCTTTTAAAAGATGTATTCTTCAAATGACAAAAAAAACTCTCTTTGTAAAGAGAGCACCCGTCTGTCTGTTTCCCCTCAGGGAGCTGAGAGCATAACCACGTACACGTTCAACACCCACAAAGCGCAGCACACCTTCTGTAAGAGGTGTGGCGTGCAGAGCTTCTACACACCCCGCTCCAACCCCGGTGGCTTCGGTGAGTGAGGGCATTGGCCACAGCCCAGGGCACACGGTCGCCTAGGGCCGCCCTGGGTGGGTGTGCTGCTGAGAAAATTGGGCACTGGTGCCCTTGGCTGGCCTCCCGCTTGGCGAGGCCCTTCCACGTGCATGTTTTGGATGAACGGGGCTCTTCGGCAGAGCCTTTTTGAAACGAAGGGATGTAAGGCTGGCTCTGGTCATTCAGGTGCCAGCCAGGTCCTAATTCTCATTACTGGTGCTGCGGCGCTGTGTGCCGCCTGGCCAACATTGAAAGGTGGGGAGGAAGGGGGAGACGATGGGCTGGTGGAAGGGGGAGGGAATTTTAATAACAGTGGCTAAAGGGATAAAGAAAGCAAGAATGAGGAGCATTGATAATGTCATTAAAAATTTTTGGTTAGTTCAAAACACAAACAGGAGAACTCCCCCTGCCACAAGTCCCTCTTCAAGTCCTACTTGGATCTGGAGGGAGAGAACAACCTTTAAACATTTGTTCGGAATGATGCCAATTGCAGGGCGAATTGAGCGGAAAGCAGCGTTGAGGATGCTCCTGAGGCATCTCAGACCCTGTATGGAGCACCCCCCAGAGCTATGCTGGGACAGCTGTGGCCATGACCTTCCCGTGGCAGGTGGTCCCGCATCACCCTTGTCCTTCTGGCCCATTTCTTTAGTAGCCCCTGTGTGTTCCTCATGTGTCGCACGGAGACTCCTTTTCACCTCCCTTGAGGCACAGGAAAAACTTCTGGAAAGTGTCAAGTCCTATACTAATGTGAGGCATTTAAGGCTTAGAGAGTTACCTGTCTAAGCCCTGGAAAAGGCCTGTTCGAGATCGCTGTAGGCTGAGGCTTTCTCCTCTTCTGTGCTCTCAGCTTGGTGCTGACTGAAGTCTGTCCTTGGCCACCCCTTGGCTCAGGAAGCCCGCTCCCCAGCCGGGAGACGAGGATGATAAGCCCTGAGGCTGACACTGTAAACTCCGGTGTATCATTCTGAAAGCCTCCCATGCAGTACAGTGATGCTTGCAGGTGTGGGCCTGTCCCAGAGCCAGTACAGCACCTGGTCTCACGCATCCTGGGGACCCCTTTCTCTGTGCCACTTCCCTCCAGGAATCGCCCCACACTGCCTGGATGAGGGCACCGTGAGGAGTGTGGTCATCGAGGAGTTCAATGGCAGTGAGTGGGAGAAGGCCATGAAGGAGCACAAGACCATCAAGAACATGTCCAAAGAGTGAGCTCCTGCTTCTTCCCTTCCTGAAAAGGAGGGTGATTGGGGCCAGCAGTTTGCTGTCCCCTCTGCACGCGGTGGCGCTGTGAACCTGGCCGACCCTGGCTGCGGCCGTGCAGAGCTCTGCCCTTTGCTCCAGCTACCGGTTTCTTTAGGCAGCTCTCTGTCCTTCGTCAGCTCAGATCTTGATGCAGGCTAGTTAACATCTTTCTTTCCTTCCCCAACTTTTGTGTGATCTTTTAGAAAAATAAATATTTTAATATTAAAGCAGTTACTATGATTTATCATTTTCTTCGCACTTCGATTTTGCTTCTGAGGCCAGTCAATCAATAGCAGATGTTTACTGACTAAGGTGCTTCAGCCACATTGGGAGGGGAAGACAAGCCAAGTGGACACTGTTGGGAATGTGAGAATGTGGCTGATGACGAAGCCTCGTGAACTGTAAAGATACCACAAGCTCCAGGGCTTCAGAGGAGGGAGCAGGCTGGTCACAGAAGACGTGGGGAGTGGGAACGGTGTGATTTAAGTCTTAACGTAAACAACACATTTTTAGTGTATGTTTTTAAAGGAAGCCAAGTTTAGGAAGGGAGAAGGGAGAAGGAACTGTGAACAGGAAGGGGCACATGCTAATGCCAGGCTGAAGTGGGTACTTCTGATGGGAAGAAGTAATAAAAGAGATCAGAAAATATGTTGAAGCTGGACTGCGGACTGTTTTGGAGATTAGGCTCAGGAATTAGGCCTTTATTTTACAGTATTGGGAAGCCCTGAACAGCTTCGGAAAGGACAAAGAGGGCCTGGCCTGGAACCCAATCTTTTGGCTGCCTCCCCTGCCCCCTTGCTTGACATTTTGTCTGCCTGTTACTATTGGAAGAACCTTTCCTAAAGCATTCCTTTCATTACCAAATCGCCAAATCCGGAGTGTATGCGTGATGGCACATGCTTCATGGACATTTGCTTTTTGCGTTAAAAAAATTAACTGAAGTGATTTTGAGGTAGACTAGCTAAGGGAAAAAAGAGGGGAGAGGAAATTCAGTAGTTCCCCTATCCGTGGTTTGGCTTTCTGTGGTTTCAGTTACCACGGTCAACTACAGTCTGAAAATATTAAATGGAAAGTTCCACCTCCCTTCATCTCATCAGTGGGCACAGTGCCATCTCACATCACAAGAAGAAGGGTAGGGACAGTGGGACAAGATAATTTTAGAAAGAGGACACATTTACATAAATTTGATTATAGTATATTGTTATTTTCTGTATAGTTATTGTTAATCTCTTATTGTGCCTAATTTGTAAATTTAGCTTTTTCATAGGTGTGTATGTATAGGAAAAAGCTGTGTATACAGGGTTTGGTACTGTCTTGGTTTCAGGCAGCCACTGGAGCTTTGGAAGGTCAGCCCTGCAGAAAGCGGGGAGAGGCACTGGTGTTCCTGTGGTCACCGCTTCTGCGTCGTTGACAGTCTGTCGGCAGGCCACTAGATTCAGACTCTGAGGTGGGAGGACCTGCTAATGATATAGGTGAAACGAGTATATTCTGATACAGTGAATGTTCCCTCTGATATGCCCACCTTGCCAGTTGGTAATACCATGTAAAAATACATAATTTTGTGTATCTTAAAAACATAAATGACATCATATTATACCTTTCGTTCTGCAACTTGCATTTTTGTTTAAAAACATCTTGATGTTTTCATATCAATATACATAGTCTCATTATTAGCTGTTACATAGAAATTGTGTAGTATGGGTTTAATTTATTTAACCTTTTTTTTTTTCATGGAAATTGGGGTTTCCAGTTTTTGCTTTACAGTGAGTGTTAACAATGAACACCTTTTTACTTGCTTCTTTATATACGTGTGTATTCTTTGAGGATATAGAAGTGGAATTGCTGGGTTGAAGATACACATATTTTAAATATTAAAAATACTGCTAAGTTGCCCTCAGAGTGTATACCAGCTTCTAAAATACCCATCAGCCTGTTGGTGCTCTCACCAACACTTGATGTTTTTAATCTTTTTAATTGTGACCAAGCTGTTGGGCAAAACATTTCATTTTTTTAAAGATTTTATTTGTTTATTTTTAGAGAAAAGGGAAGGAAAGGAGAAAGAGAGAGAGAGAAACATCAATGTGTGGTTGTGTCTTACATACCCCATACACCCCACACTGGGGACCTGCCCCGCAACCCGGGCATGTGCCCTGACTGGGAATCGAACCAGCAACCCTTTGGTTTGCAGGCCTGCACTCAATCCACTGAGCCACACCAGCCAGGGCAACACTTCATTTTTTAAAATATATTTTATTGATTATGCTATTACAGTTGTCCCATTTTCTCCCTTTCACTCCCCTCCATCCTGCTCACCCCCTACCACCCACATTCACCCCCCTATAATTTATGTCCATGGGTTATACATATAACTTCTTTGGCTTCTACATTTCCTATACTATTCTTACCCTCCCCCTGTCTATTTTCTACCTACCATTTATGCTACTTACTCTCTGTACCTTTCCCCCTCTTTCCCCCTCCCATTCCCCTGTTGATAATCCTCCATGTGATCTCCATTTCTGTGGTTCTGTTCCTGTTCTAGTTGTTGGCTTAGTTTGCTTTTGTTTTTGTTTTAGGTGTGGTTGTTAATAACTGTCAGTTTGCTATCATTTTTACTGTTCATACTTTTTATCTTCTTTTTCTGAGATAAATCCCTTTAACATTTCATATAATAAGGGCTTGGTGATGATGAACCCCTTGAACTTGACCTTATCTGAGAAGCACTTTATCTGCCCTTCCATTCTAAATGAAAGCTTTGCTGGATAGAGCAATCTTGGATGTAGGGCCTTGCCTCTCATGGCTTGGAATACTTCTTTTCAGCCCCTTGTTGCCTATAAGGTTTCTTTTGAGAAATCAGCTGACAGTCTTCTGGGAACTCCTTTGTAGGAAACTGTGTCCTTTTCTCTTGCTGCTTCTAAGATTCTCTCCCCTTCTGTTTAATCTTGGCTAATGTAATGATGCTAAAAGCTTCTATTAACATTTGTTTGCAAGTTCTTATATGAACATATTTCAGTTTTCTCAGGCAGATGCCTAGGAATAGATTTCCTGGGCCATGTGGTAAATCTTTAAGTTACTGAGGAACTGTGTAACCGTTTTCCACAGCAGCTGAACCATTTTTCATTCCTACCAGCAATGTATGAGGGTTCCAACCTCTCTGTGTGCTCACCAGAACTTGTTATTTTATGTGTTTGTTTAATCATAGCCATTCTAGTGGGTGTGATGTAATATTTCATTGTGGTTTTAATTTGCATTTTCTTAATGACTAATGATGTTCTTGTGCTTGTTGGCCATATGACTATCTTTCTGGAGAAATGCATATTCAAGTCTTTTGCTTATCTGTTAATTAGGTTGTGTTCTCATTGTTGAGTTGTTAGAGATCTTTATATATTCAGGATATTAGACCCTCAGATATATGATTTGCAAATAGTTTTTCCCATTTCACTTTTATGTCCCTCGATGCACAAAGTTTTCTATTTTTTAATTGCTTGTGCTCTTGATATCATATTTAAGAAATTGTTGCCTAATCTAAAGTCGCAAAGATTTACATCTGCTTTTTCTTCTAAGAGTAGTACAGTTTTAGGTCTTATATATAGGTCTTTGCAGTAATTTTTGAAATCAGGTGTCTGAATCTTCACACTTTATTCTTTTTAAATATTGATTTGGCTTCCAAGTCTTCCAATTTCATATGAATTTTAGGATCAGCCTGTCAATTTCTGCAAAAAACATGGCCAGGATTTTAATAGTGATTGTAAAATTTAAATAGATCAGGACACACAGATGGCCAATAGACATATGAAAAAATGCTCAACATCACTAATCATTGAAGAAATACAAATTAAAAACACAATGAGATTTCACCTCACAACAGTCAGAATGGCTAGTATCAATAAATCAACAAATAAGTACTGTGAGGATGTGGGTAACCCCTGTGCACTGTTGGTGGGAATGCAGATCGGTGCAGCCACTGTGGAATTTCCTCAAAAAATTAAAAAAGAAACTGCATTATGACCAGCAATTCCACTTTTGGGAATATATCCAAACAAAACCTGAAACACTGATTTGAAAGAATATATGAATCTCAATATTCATTGCAGTGTTATTTACAACAGCCAAGATCTGGAAACAGCCCAAGTGCCCATCAGTAGATGAGTGGATTAAAAAGCTGTGGTACGTTCACACAATGGAATTCTAATTGGTGATATAAAAGAAGGAAATCTTAACCTTTGCAACAGTGTGGATGGACCTGGAAAGTATTATGGTAAATGAAATAAACCAGTCAGAGAGAGACAAATACCATGTGATTTCACTTATTTGTGGAATCTAATGGACAAAATAACTGATAAACAAAATAGGACCAGAGCCATAAATACAGAGAACAGACTGACAGCTGTAAGAGGGAAAGGGGGTTGAGGGGCTGGGTAAAAAAGATGAAGGGATGAAGCAAAAAACAAACAAAAAAACCCCCTTTGTAGTCAACAGACAATAGTATGGTGATTACCAGAGGGAAGGGGGTTGGGGGAAGGTAGAAGAGGGTAAAGGGGGGATAAATGGTGATGGAAGGAGACTTGACTTAGGTGGTGAACACACAATACAATATACAGGTAATTTATTACAGAATTATACACCTAAAACCTATCTAATTCTATTAACCAATGTCACCCAAATAAATTCAATAAAAGAATCAAAAATAGATTTTACATCTTTTGTGTTAAACTTTTTCATAGTATTTTATAGTTCTTGGTTTTGATGAGAACGGGATTTTTTTCCATTTTAATTTCTGTCATATTATTGCCAAGTAAAGGAAATCTGTTGACTTTTGTAATGATATCTATTATCCAGCTGTCTTACCAAATTTCCTCATTTATGATAGCAGATTTTATTGATATCTCTTGGGTTTCTAACATAGCTGTCTCTTTCAGCACTTACACCAAAAATTTTTATTGTTGTCTTATTTCATTAGCTTCACCCTTTGGAACAATCTGGATGATAAAAGTGATGGTAGTCTGCATCCCTACCTTGCCAGCTTAGTTTTAGACTGCCAGATTTTGGTGAACAGTCTTTATTATATTGAAGTTGTTTTCTTCTCCTATTTTTCCTAAAAGTTGTTATTAGGAATAGTGACTGTATTTTATCTTTCAACACCTATAAATAAAAGAATATGGCTTTTCTTCTTAATTTGTTGAGGTAATGATTAATGTTGATGGATTTCCCAAAGTAAACCCACTCTTGAACTCCTGGCATAATACCCTACTTGGTCATGGAGTAATAATTCTTTTTTTCTTTTTTCTCTCTTTAGAATAAACAGCTTTCTTACATGAGCTAAGATAAGAAGGAGGAGGATTTTTTAGCTTTCCAGGACTTTGTTTGCCTCAGATGGAACTCCAGCTCCTTGGCCTCCAGCACATGGCAGTGTGTGTGGCCACTTGGGCCTGGTCTTGAAGTGGTGCACGTGAAAGCTTGCCCCGTTGGAACTGCTCCTCCAGCACACTGCTCACTGTGGCATTCTTTTTCCTTTCATTGTATTTCTGCTGAATTTTCTTTGATCGTTTTTGTTTAATATCTCTTCCTCCTCAGGAGTAATCTTGGCCCGCTTCTTGTAGCCCACGGGCAGTGCACAGTGGGACTCACAGCACTGTGGCGCGGTGTGCTGCCAGGGAGCACCGTGCCATTCTTTACTGTGGTCTTGGTGCAGACCAGTTCCTTGTTGGATGCTTTGTAGACAACTTTAGTGATCCTTGTTTTGCATGCACAACACTCCGAGCCCAAGAAATTGCCCACGTCCAGCCTCACGGCTTGGTGCTTCTTGTTGCCTCCCCACACATGGACTGTGTATATGCAGAAGGGACCAATCCTAGTGTTAACAGCAGGGCGTCCCAGTTCATATTTTTGCTTTGTGAGGTAGGGCTTTCTCTTGCCCCCCATCTTGAGAAGCTTGTGCCAGTTGTCCAGAGAGATGCCCATGACTTGGCGTCAGCTGGAAAGAGAATGAGGATGTATTTATTGGTTTGAGAGAGAGAGAGGATGATAGAGACACAGAAAGAGAGAACATTGATCTTTTGATGTACTATTGGTTTCAATTTGCTAATATTCTCCTTTACATTTTTGCATCTATATTCACAATAAAATTGTCAGTAGTTTTCTTTTTCGTGCTATGGCATGTTTTGTTATTATGTCCATGAGTTGGAGCACTTTTCTATTTTATGTTCTAAATAACATTGGAATTATCTTTAGATAGTGTTAAAAACATCAACACTAGGAATCTTTTAAAATCTAACATAATTACATTTCTAATATCTTCTGATATTATTTCTTTGGTCTGTTCTCTTTTACTGTTAAAGTAAATTTTAGTCATATAAAATCCCATTAATAAGATGCCCTGCCATCGAATTAATCCAGTTGTCCATGGGCACCAGTTCCCATCCTCAAATGTGGGTGGTCCAAAACTGGTGCTGGGGTGTGGGGGTAGAAGGGGATTTGGAAGTGACCACCTACTTGGGACTTGCTCAGCTTGAGAGCATTTATTTACGTTGCAAAGACTCAACAAAAGGAGCCCTGGCTGGCGTGGCTCAGTGGATTAAGTGCAGGCCTGTGAACCATAGGGTTGCCGGTTTAATTCCCAGTCAGGGCACATGCCTGGATTGCAGGCCAGGCCCCCAGTAGGGGGTACACAAGAGGCACCCACACATTGATGTTTCTCTCTCACTCTTTCTCCTTCCCTTTCCCCCCTATCTAAAAATAAATAAATAAAATCTTTAAAAAAAAAGACTCAGTGTGAAACTTTGCAGTGGAGGGGATAGCTACCACGTCTATATCAGTTTGTCTGGGGGACCAACTCCTATAGAGCTTGGCTCACTTCCCTTTCTTCCTAACCCTTCCTTGCAAGCACAACAGCTGTCTGCCTGAAGATGGGCAGCACCACCTTTGTGTCTTGGATGCACCAGCTTGATGCCAAGTCATGGAAAGATGACAAAATACTGGTTTTCATTAATCTTGCAGTGATGCAGCCCTGCATTTTTTAGGGGATTGAAATATTTAGACCCCATTTTTACATTATGGTAGGGTTTTGTGGAAGTCCAAAATTTACTAGGAAGTTATCCATTTCTTTTAGGTTTTCAATTTTGTTCCTATGGATTTGCACACCATCTAATTTTTTCACTTTTTTTTTTTTTTTTTTTTTTGTGGCTTTGATATCTATAGCATTACCAGTAATGGCAATTTTGTTTGCTCTTTCTGAATTTGACTTGCCGGGTGTTGGCTTATTTGATTTTTTTAAACAAAACTTATCCTTTCGCCTATTTTTTGTTTCATTTATTTTTATCTCTCATCTGTATTCAATCCCTTTTCCTACCTTTTTCTTGGCTTATAGTGTTGATTTTCTTAAATGAGTCATGAAGTGCATGGTTTTTCAATCCTTTTACAAAAAATAAAAGTGTTTAAGACTACAAATTACTTGAATACAGGTCCTATCTAAGTGTAATTTTTATTACTTACTAGATAATGCATAATTGCTTTTTGATCTAAGGGTGAGTTAGGAGTTTTCCTGATTTCCATGGTTTTGTTTTTTGATAATTTTTATAAGTTTCTTGAAAGTTATTTGATTTTGACCAAAAAATGCTTTGGGGAATTTATTAAGGATTTCTCAGTGGCCAGTAAATAATTGTTCTTTGTTGTTGTTGTTTGTATTTTAAAAGATTTCACTTATTTATTTTTAGAGAGAGGGGAAGGGAGGGAGAAGGAAAGGGAGAGCAACATTGACATGTGACAGAAACATTGATCAGTTGCCTCTCGCAGGCCACCAACTGGGAACCTGGCCCACAACTCAGGCATGTCCCTTAACAAGAAATCAAACCAGTGACCCTATGGTTTGCAGAATGATGCCCAACCCACTGAGCCCTACCAGTCAGGGCTAAATAATTTTTCTTTTGTGAATGTTCTATCACACAAAAAATGAATGTTGACTTTAAAGTTCCTTGTGTTATTCAAATGTTCTGTCTTTACTTTTTGTCAACTTGATTTGTCAAAATTCTGAAAGAATATTAAAGCCTTCCATTATTATTATTATTTTTTAAATAAAGAACTTGTATTTCTGGGAGATTTCATTTCTTGTTTCTGGCTGCTGTGATACTTGGTGCCTATCTTCTCATGGAGTGAAGCTGTTATGAATTATTTCCTGTTGTGCAAGATTTAATGCTTTTTCATGTCTGGATGTATGTCATTTGTCACTTTTGTTGTCTGGTAAATATTCTTATTTTAGCCTTGGTCATTTTTAGATGTTGCTAGATTTTGTTTTGTAACTTAATTTGGTAGACTCTGTTTTGGTAGGGAAATTAGCCCATTCATTTGGGTTATTTTTTAAGTAACTGATACCTGATTTTATTATTTTCTTTTTTTCTTTATATTTTATTGATTATGCTATTACAGTTGTTCCAAACTTTCACACTCTGTTTCCCTCCACTCAGCACCCCCACTTCCTCAGGCAATCCCCACACCATTGTTCATGTCCATGGGTCAAGTGTGTAAGTTACTTGGTTACTCCATTTCCTATACTGTACTTTGCATCCCCATGGCTATTCTGTTACTGCCTATTTGTACTTCTTTTAAAAATATATTTTAATGATTATGCTATTACACTTGTCCCACTTCCCCCCCTTCACTCCACTCTATCCTGAACCCGCCCCCTCCCACATCCACCCCTATAGTTCATGTCCATGGATCATACTTATAAGTTCTTTGGCTTCTACATTTCCTATACTATTCTTACCCTTCCCTTGTCTATTTTCTACCTACCATTTATGCTACTTATTCTCTGTACCTTTCCCCACTCTCTCCCCCTCCCACTCCCCTGTTGATAACCCTCCATGTGATCTCCATTTCTGTGGTTCTGTTCCTGTTCTAGTTGTTGGCTTAGTTTGCTTTTGTTTTTGTTTTAGATGTAGTTGTTAATAATTGTGAGTTTGCTGTCATTTTCACTGTTCATATTTTTTATCTTCTTTTTCTGAGATAAATCCCTTTAACATTTCATATAATAAGGGCTTGGTGGTGATGAACCCCTTGAACTTGACCTTACCTGAGAAGCACTTTATCTGCCCTTCCATTCTAAATGAAAGCTTTGCTGGATACAGTAATCTTGGATGTAGGTCTTTGCCTTTCATGACTTGGAATACTTCTTGCCAGCCCCTTCTTGCCTGTAAGGTCTCTTTTGAGAAATCAGCTGACAGTCTTATGGGAACTCCTTTGTAGGTAACTGTGTCCTTTTCTCTTGCTGCTTCTAAGATTCTCTCCTTCTCTTTAACCTTGGGTAATGTAATGATGATGTGCCTTGGTGTGTTCCTCCTTGGGTCCAGCTTCTTTGGGACTCTCTGAGCTTCCTGGACTTCCCGGAAGTCTATTTCCTTTGCCAGGTTAGGGAAGTTCTCCTTCATTATTTGTTCAAGTAAGTTTTCAGTTTTTTGTTCTTCCTCTTCTCCTTCTGGCAGCCCTATAATTCGGATGTTGGAACGTTTCAAGATGTCCTGGAGGTTCCTAAGCCTTTCCTCATTTTTCCGAATTCTTGTTTCTTCATTCTTTTCTGGTTGGATGTTTCTTTCTTCCTTCTGGTCCACACCGTTGATTTGAGTCCAGTTTCCTTCACATCACTATTGGTTCCCTGTACATTTTCCTTTGTTTCTCTTAGCATAGGCTTCATTTTTTCATCTGGTTTTCGAACAAATTCAACCAATTCTGTGAGCGTCTTGATAACCAGTGTTTTGAACTGTGCATCCGATAGGTTGGCTATCTCTTCATTGCTTAGTTGTATTTTTTTCTGGAGCTTTGAAGTGTTCTGTCATTTGGGCCATTTTTTTTTTTTTTTTTTTGTCTTGTCGGGTCTGTTACTTAAAGGGGCGGAGCCTTAGGTGTTCACCGGGGTGGGGTAACGCTGGTTGCTGCGCTCTGACGCTGTACGTGGGGGAGCGGCTGAGAGGGAGTAATGGCGCCCGCTCCACTCTCCATCAGATTTCAATCTTTCACTCCGCTACCCACAATCAAACTGGGCCCCTCTGGTGCTGGTTCCCGAGTGGGTGGGCTTGTGTATGCCCTTGGCCCCTGTGGGTCTCTCCAACAACCTCTCCTGTGAGGCTGGGAGTCTCTCCTGCTGCCGTCCCAACCCCCACGGGTGCTTTCAATCAGAGGTTTGAGGCTTTATTTCCCCGCGCTGGAGCCCTGGGTTGCGTGGTCTGCTTTGCTCCCTACCGTTCATCCCTGTTTATCTGCATGAATGTGGGGCCGCAGGGTCTGCTAGTGGTCAGACTGCCTGCCCTGGTCGTCCCACACTCCGCCAGTCTTGGTCCGCCACAGCCACGTGAGTCCTCTCTGCCCCGGTGCCCGTCTCCGCCCCTCCTACTGGTCTGGATGTATGTTTCTTTTTTATCTACTTGGTGTCGGACTTCCTTGCCATTCGATTTTCTGTCAGTTCTGGTTGTGCGAGGAAGCGCAGTGTGTCTACCTACGCCGCCATCTTGGTTCTCTGCTCATATATTTTTTGATAGCTTGGGTGGGTAGAGTAATCTTGGTTGTAGATCCTTGCTTCTCATCACTTTGTCTATTTTTTGACAGTCCCTTCTGGCCTGCAAAGTTTCTGTTAAGAAATCAGCTGACAGTCTTATGGCAGCTCCCTTGTAGGTAACTAACTGCTTTTCTCTTGCTGCTTTTAATAGTCTCTCTTTGTCTTTAACCTTTTGCATTTTAATTATGACCTGTCTTCCTGTGGGCCTCTTTGGGTTCATATTGTTTGGGACTCTCTGTGCTTCCTGAACTTTTATGTCTGTTTTTCACCAGGTTAGGGAAGTTTCATCATTATTTTTTCAAATATGTTCTCAATTTCTTTCTCTCTCTCCTCCTTCCAGCACTCCCATGATGCAAATGTTGGTACACTTGAACTTGTCCCAGAGGCTCCTTACACTATATTCATTTTCTTGAATTCTTTTTTATTTTTACTTTTCCGATTGGGTATTTTTGCTTCCTTATATTCCAAATCACTGATTTGATTCTCTGCTTCATCTACTCTACTGTTGATGCCCTGCAAATTATTCTTCATTTCAGTTAGTGTATCCGTCAATTCTGACTGTTTTGGGTTTTTTTTTTGTGTGTGTGGTTTCCATGTCCTTTTTTATGGTGTTGAAGTTCTCACTAAGTTCATCTACTGTCTTCCTAAGTTCACTGAGCATCCTGATAAACAGTATTTTGAATTCTGCATCTAGTAGATTGTTTGCCTCCATTTAGTTTAGTTTTTTGTTTTTTTTCTGGAGTTCTGTTCTGTTCTTTCACTTGGGATGTTTGTCTCCTCATTTTGGTTGCTTCCATGTGTCTGTTTCTATGTATTATGTAAAGCTGCTATCTCTCCATGGCTTGCTAAAGTGGCCTAATGTAGTAGGTGTCCTGTAGGGTCCAGTAGCACAGCCTTCCCATTCACCCAAACTTGGCACTCTTGGTGCGCCTCTCACTTGCCTGTGGGCTCTGTACATCCTCCTGCTGTACTGAGGCTTGACTGCTATTGGCATGTTAGTAGGAGGGATTTACCTCCAGGCCAATCAGCTGCAAGGAGTGGCTGCAAACACCATGGAGTATCAGCTGTTCTTGGGCCCACCTCACAGACCAGAACTTACTTCAGCAGGGCTCTGGTGTCCACTGAGTCTGCCTCGAGAGTGTGTTGCTTGTGCAGGTGGTTGGGTGATACTTTGAGGTGGTATAAAGCTGTCTACTGGTTGCACTGGCTCCGGGGTCCCACAGGAGGTGCAGGCCAAGGTCAGCTGCCACCTGTGTTCTGCCTGGGGCCACCTGGTATGAGTGATAGAGTAATCTGCAGATGGCTGCTACTTATGCTGGGCTTGGAGGTGCTCAGGAAAGGCTGTGATCCAAGATTGGCTGTTGCTAGTGCTGGGTCTGGGGCCTGTTTGTCAGAGGTATGGGGCACGCCAAGGCCAGATGCGGCTGTTTGAGAGATTTTAGGAAAGTCTGAAGCAATAGCCAAGACAGGCTATTTGTATGGAGAAGCCACTGGAAACAGCTTGAGTGGGCTTCAAATTTGGTTGGCACGGGGTGTCAGGGAATCACCAGGGCAGGGCAAAAAATACCCAATGGCAGTATGAGCCAGGTTGATGGAGACTCAGATGTGACACCCAGCTGCTGGCTCTGGGGGAGGGGGTGGGCTCAGCAAAGGCACAATGGCCTGTGCCAGCACTTCTGTCTGGGAGAAATTTGCGCCTTCAGTTCTCATTCTGATGTCAGACAGTTCAGTTCATCCTTGTATGTCTCTGGTGCCTTTCGAGCTGCTGTCCCAATGATGGTCCTTGGGCCTCCTGAAGCCCTCCATCTCACTTAGTCGCAATCCCTGCTGTTTTTTACCAATTTTTTATCTACCATACTTTGGTGTGGAACCAGCCCATTCTGCTACTCTGCCCCTCCTACCAGTCTCCATGTGGCTTCTTTAAATCCCTAGTCATAGGACTTCCAGTCAGATTTCAGGCCGTTCTGGGTGATGGTTATTCTGTAATTTAGTTGTAATTTTGACATGATTTTGGGAGAATGTGAGCACTGCCTATAGCAACGCTGCCCCATTATTTTTAATGATGTCTGTTACATTAACTGTTCCTTCAGTGAGGGCTGCCCACTCCAGAGAGTAATTTCTCCTCCCTGTGAGCCTCCTCAGGGAGGGTTCCCCCTTTTGTACAGGTCATGCTTGGTCCTGGCTGCCTGGAGTCAGAGTGCGGGTGTGGCTGGCATGTGGATTTGGAGACTCCCTAGCAGCTGCCAAGTGGGACTTGGGGACTGTCCTCCTCCTGTTCTCAGCACTCCCTGTTGCCTTCACTTGTGATTGCATCTCTGCGCTTTCTGGTTTGGGATTGTAGTCCTGGGGTAATTAAGGTGTCTTCTGGATTGTGTGACAGCTTACAGAGTTTTGCCTGGTAGAATTTTATTACAAGTGGAAATATTGTACACTAGAAATGCTAGTTTTCAAGGATGTGTACATTTTTATAATGTTTTTACTATGAATCTTAGATAATACAAATATAGGACTTTCTTATTTTAAAACATTAAAAGGACACAAATGGAATAATTGCCTATTTTATCAGAGACTGAAAATAAAGGGTAAAATTTGTCAACTGTGTGGTAGTGTATGGTCACAATTATAGAACAACGTAGGTCAGTATGAAGTTGTGGCTGGTCCTGGGTGTCACCTGGTAATGACACCCTCTGTGGCAGTACTAGGGTGGACTGCCCTGGTCACTGGAAGTCAGATTGGATTCCAGCCAGTGTGACTTGTTATCTCATAGTTTCGACGGCGCTACAGACATAATGAGATGCACAGCCTTTTTATGTAGATGTGGTAGGATGAGTACTTTTATGACATGGAAGGCCTTATAGAGGATCACAGTGAGTCTTTTAAAAATGCCAAGGTGAACCCTTCCTGGTGTGGCTCACTGGACTGAGGTCACCAGTTCCATTCCTGGTCAGCACACATGCCTGGGTTGTGGGCTAGATCCCCGGCTGTAGGTGTGAGAAAGGCAACTGATCGATGTATCTCTCACACATTGATGTTTCTCTCCCTTTCTTTCTCCCTCCCTTCATCTCTCTCTAAAAGTAGATAAATAAAATTTTTGAAAATAAATAAATAAAAATAAAAATGCCAAGGTGAGGCTTACATTTTAGAGTACAAATGCTCAAATTGGAGCTAAGTTACATTTCTTTTATAACCTTTTGGGTATCTGATCAGGTGACAAGATTTTCTATTTATACAGTGATGCAATAAACTCAGCACATGTTGGCCACCTTTGGGACCGCTGTTACTGATTTGTAACTTGAAAAGGCCATGGTTGACCATGGCCCAGCCCCCACCACCCAACCCACAAAATATAGACAGGAGCTTGAAATGACCCAGTGAACATAAAATAAAGGCAAATTTTTATTTAAAAATAGTTTTGTGGTATTTTATTGTTTTACCTACAATATACTTAGACAATCTTTAACTGATGGACATTTGGACTAGATCATTATTTTACTATTATAAAGTGTTTCAATGTCTATCCCTTACCTTATACACCTCTTTTGGCACCTGAGTAAATCTACAGTGTAAATTACTGGTAGTGGAAATGCTGGATCAGCGGTTATATAACTTCACTAGAAATTGCCAAGTTGTCCTCTGCAGCAGTTGAGATGGTACCTGAAAGCACATAGCAAAGGGTCTGACATGCAGTAAATGCTCAAGAAAGATGAGCCACAGGTACTCTGAGAACTAAAGAGTAAGTAGACACCATTTACGTGTCTACCAGCAGCATATAAATGGCTAGCACTTTACATAATTGAAATTATACTGACTATACATTTAAAAAATTTCACATTTTATCAAGTTATTTTCTCACATAAAAACTATTTATACACAATGAAGGATGGTGAAGGGATTAGCCCAAGTACATTTATGCATGACCCATGGACACAAACAACAATAGGGTGATTGCCTGAGGGGGGGGGGGTGGGCAAAGGGAGAGAAACTGGGGACAAATGTAAAAGCATAAATAATAAAAAACTATTCATAAAAAACAAAAATACTTTACACTTGATCTTAGCCAAAAGGCCGAGAAGCGATTAAAAAAAAAACAAAACCTTTAAAATTATAAATGTTCATTGTAGAAAGATGGCCTTACAGATATATAGCTTTACATATACGTATATTTATTTGTATACTTTTATGTGTGCCATTGTTGAATTTTAGCATTCCTTACCTGGTTTTCAAAATTTAATGTATCATGAACATTTTTCCTTGTTACCAAATATGATTGCATCACTAGATTTTTCTCATTATGCTATTTTAAATAATATTGTGATAATCTTTATGTATACAATTTTGATTTTTTAAATATTTCCTTAGGTCAGAGTATGTGTATTTTAAAAGCTCTTAACATGTATTGAGAATTGCTGTCCCAAAACGCTGGGTGGGTGTCTGTCTTCCTAGTAGCAGGATAGGAGTCAAACCAGTCCCCCAAACTCTAACCAGGGTTAGTGGCTTATTTTTTTTGTCACTTTCACATGAAGGCCATTAGGAGCTACTAATACATCTTTAGTAGACAGGTAACAGCCAGTTTTGCATTTTCATTTCCAGCCTAGGGGCCTGATAGCTCAGTCAGACTCATTTAGCCCCTAGGAGGCATTCAAGACATTGGCAAGCACCAGAACCAGGAAGCAAGTGTGGGTGGAGAGACCCAAGAAGCAGCTCTCTAACCTGCTGCTATGGAGACAGAAATTCAGGACTTCATCTGCCAGGCAGAGGAAATACGCAAGGATGATGCACACCAAGGTCTTTTCTGTATCAGGCCTTTGATTTATGCTACTCCCTCTGCTTAACGCCTACTTACTCTTTAGGTCTCAGAATAGCTGTGGCTCATCTTTCTTGGGCAGTTACTGCACGTTAGACCCTTTGCTATGTGCTTTCAGGCACCATCTCCTCTGAGGTTGGCACATAATTGTCCCCATTTTGCAGATGAGAGAATTGAGGCAGAGAGAGGTTAAGCACCTTGACTCTGGTTACTTTGCTGGCAATTCTGGCCTCACACCAGGGGTCACCAGTCTGTGGAGCTGCCCTGCCTCAGGCCACTTCCCTCATTCTGTGAATTCCCTCATAGCTGGATTCTGTGAGTAGCCTCCAAGCCTGACCTCTCAGAATGCTTTTGTTTACAATTTTTTAAAACATCAGGTTCTTGAGTGTGTGTATGTGTTTTAAAATGTCCAGATTTCTCTTCCTATTTCCTGCTTTTTCCAAAAGGTTGAGAGCTGAATATTTGATTATAAGTTCCCTGAGAGCAGGGCCCGCATCATGCAACTCCGTGTGAAACGGCCCAGCACGTGGCTCAGGGCTGGGGTGCCCCATCAGTGACCATGGTGTTAGCGCAGGTTTTCTCTAGATTCAAATCCAATACACAGGCCACAAAGATAAATCAATGGAAATATGGTTGAACTAATTCAGTACAGAATTTTCTTGTGTGTGTGTGTGTGTGTGTGTGTGTGTGTATTTGGTGAGCCTGCTTTGGTAACCATTTCAATGGGCTGCATCACACCTATACGTGATTTTAGCACACTTTTACAATAAGCACAGGCTCTGTGCTAGGTGTCTGAAGTACATTGTGCTCTCATGTATAGTGTTTTCCACAAGAACTTGAGAAGCTATTATTATCCTTGGGTTTATTTGGTTTTGGGTGTTGTGTTTTTCTCCCCAGAAGGAGAAATGAAGTTTAGATAGCCCGTTGGCCTGCGTAACCTCCCTTTCATTGGGGGCTGTAGCTCTGACAAGCAGAATTCTGGGGGCCACCCCACCCCGGAGTCTCCTTTGGTTCTGGAAAAGGAGCCAGCTCCAGACTGGGGCCCAGGCTTCCTAGTCTTCTTACTCTTTATTCCTTGGATCTGTGGAGGCTTCCAGACTTCAGAGAAAGTGCAGAGAGTTGATTCTCATGTAGCGGGAGAAGAGCACGTAGAGCCGGCGGAACCAGAGGAGCTGGCTGCGGTGGCAGGACATGGCTCTCTGGAAGAGTCAGAGAACCAGCTGTGAAACACTTGCACTGGAGCAGTTCCTGCTGTTTGCAGTTTTGTCTCCTTCTCAGTAACACCCGTCATGCAGTAGCCAGCCTTATCTGGCTTCTTCCTATGACCTGCAAAACTCTCTGGACTGGCCTCCAACCCCTGCCTCCCCTCCCCCACCTCTACTTACTCCCCTGTGATAATAGCAGAGGATGCTACTGGCTGCTAGAGTGCTCAGTCTCCAAGAATTATTTCAATTTAACAACCCAGTGAGTTAAGTACCATTATTGTTACTTAAAAATAATAGATGAGGAAGTTCATTGATCTCAAATAGCTAGTAGGTAGTAGAGCTGACATTTGAGCCCAGAGCCACCTTCTTTCTCGATCACTTTGCTCCAATACTTCACATATATAACACATACAGGGATGTTTTATAGGAAGCAAGCTAAAATACTATCCTCTGAATTCAGTAGGCTGGGAAGGTACAAATCGCTATTAGAGAAAAGAATGGTCATGTAGGTATGGGCTCTCTTTACCACCTAGTGGAAGAAACGTTTATTATCTTGTTATTCAGATGTGCTGTGGCTCAGTTTTTAAACAGAATAGATCACAGCAACTGATTTAACTACATGTAAACATATACGGTTCCTGCCTGCTTTTCTCTAAGTACCAAAATGAATCTTCCTCTCTAAGTTGATATCATTACAAACCTGTGTCTGGAGAACTCATTTTATATCTATTGTCAGAACACACATGGCTTTAAAGATGTAAGCAAGAACAACCGTAATAACACAAGCTGTAAATGGTAAAGGGGATGATTATCACAGGATATATTCAGGCAAAATGTTATACAGCATTGTTTCAACAGGAAGTTCAACTACATTTTTTAAATAAAAGTTATTTGCAAAAACTTTGGAACTCACAGGATAGTGTTACAATTTTGAAGACCATAGTAAAAATAAAGTGTTCATTTTAGAAAAAACTTGAGTGAAGGGATGACCTTTGTGGTTCAAAGATACTGTTTTTTTGTACCTATAGTAGTTTCCAAGCTATAAGAATTTCCACATTATGCTGCCCAAGTGTTGGATCCCCCAATCTTTCAATGACTTTTCAGCATCCATTCAATTAGATCGGCACTTACAGGAATTATATATTTATTGCCAATTTGGTTTTTTACAGACTTAATTTTTCTATTACTTTTTCTTCAAATTTTCCAAGAATACTACAAAATATCAAAATTGTTTCGACTCCCCCTCCCCACTTTAGCATTTGCATTACATGTCTTTCAAACTATGATTTTTACTGGTTATACAATACTTTATCTCTCCCCTGCTGATTATTAATTCCTTTTTTAGCTATCACAGAGAACAGTAACGAGCATCTTTCCCATAAATCTCTGGACACACCTCTGTTCATTTCTTTAGGATAAAATTCTAAAGATAAAAGTTATTAGGTCAGAGTACATATAAATTTATTGTATTATACAAGTAATAATGATTATTTTATAGTGTTTGAAAAATTAAAGGAAACAATTAAACTCACCTAGAATCCCACCACCCAGAGGTAATCAATATTGATAATTTTTGCATGTTCCTTGGCTTTTTTCATGTGTATATGTGAAAAATGTGTGTGTATATATATGTGTGTGTGTGTGTATATATATATATATTGCTCTGTAACCTATTTGTTTTCACTTAGTATATCAAGAATATCAACAATTTCTGAGATTTCTGACATTTATTAATATTACTTCCCAGAAAGGTTATATCAGTTTACATACCTATTTCATTTAATGCTCCAATAATAGGTTCTATAATTTGACCATTTCCATTTTGCTAGCAAAATGTTATTATTTTAAATTTATCTTTTATCTTTAATTGAAGTAGAAAGCACACAATATAAAACTCACCATCTTCGCCATGTTTAAGTGCACAGTGCGGTGGCATTAAGCACAGTGACATTGTCACGTGACTGTCACGTGTCAGAACTTTTTCATCTTGCAAAAATAAAACTCAATACTCATTGAACAACTACCCATTTCCTCCCCTATCCCCTAGCAACCACCTTTCTACCTTGTCTTTCTATGATTTTGGCTACTAAAGATACCTTCTAGAAGTAGAATCACATAGTATTTGTCTTTTTATGACTGGCTTAGTTCACTTGGGATAATGTCCTCAAGGTTCATACATGTTGTAGCATGTGACAAGATTTCCTTCTTTTTATCAAGGCTGAAATTGTAGGTATCTACCACATTTTCTTTACCCATGCACCTATCATGGGTATTTGGGTGACGTCCACCTGACGGCTATTGTGATGAAGCAATAATTTATGCTTCCTGTTCCAAACACATAGCAATAAAAGAGAAAAATGCAAAGAGAATATAAAAAAGATAAGGATGGATCAACACTAAGAACAACAGCACCATGAACAGAAAGAACACACACAGGGGCCAAAGCAGAGGGCTGGCTTGCCGACAGCCTGGGAGCACCATGGTGGCTGAGAATTCTGCTCCTGAAGGGCACTCACTGAAGGGACTCTGGGACAGGGAGCTCAGGCATGCTGCTTGGAGCCAGGGCTGGGGACTCCCTTATCTGTGAAAAGGGGCTGGGAAAAAACATGTTGCCAGTTATGTAGCTCACAGCGAGTTGAATGTCTTGAAATCAGCACCGAACCAAGTTACCTGCTGGCTTTATACCTGGAACTGCTATTAGAGGACCTGATTCTGGCCAAGAAGCACCTGTGAACTCTAGACAGGAAAGGGGAGCACATAGGAAGAAAGGGACACAATCCCCTGATTCATCAATAAAAACGCCTTCTTCCTATTTGGCAAATCAGAATTCCTGAAGACAGGAATGATTTTTATGCAAAGAAAGAAAGCTAATGAACTCAGCACTAAGAGCATGAATATATCTAGATAAAAATAATGTTATAGGGAGTTCCGGCCAAGATGGAGGCATAGAGAGAAACCCTTTGCTTCCTTGTACAACCAAAAGGAGGGTGACAACCAATCTAAAATGAATAAGCAACCAAGAGTGCCAGAAAATCAAACTGCATAGAGTTCCAACAACCAAGGAATTAAAGAAAAAATCAACCAGAACAACCAGACTGGTAAGGCAGCTGACCACGTGGGCCGACTGAGAAAAACCACTGTGAGGCGGCAGCCTTGGGGGAGAGGCTGCGTGGGAGGGGCTGACTTAAGGGGAAAACCGAGACTCAGGGCTGTGGGCTACTGCTGGGGTTGCCGCAGTTGCCGCAGTTGCTGCGGTGGGAAATACTCCCAGTCTCACATGAGAGTTAGTGGAAAAG
This sequence comes from Desmodus rotundus, assembly GCF_022682495.2. Classification (NCBI taxonomy): domain Eukaryota; kingdom Metazoa; phylum Chordata; class Mammalia; order Chiroptera; family Phyllostomidae; genus Desmodus; species Desmodus rotundus. Next base: position 63,672,307 of record NC_071395.1, read on the forward strand.
TGCACCATAGACAGCAGGCAAGTCACACTGTTCCCTCTCTGGCCCTTCCTCCACAGGCAGTGCCTCAGCACAGCAAAGAGGGTTGCCCTGCTTGGGTGAATACCTAAGGCCCCACCCCCTTACAACCTGTCAGCTGCGCCAAGACAAATATGGCCCAAATGAAAGAACACAGCAAAGCCTCAGAAAGAGAACTAAGCGAGGAGGAGATCACCAACCTATCTGATGGAGAATTTAAAGCCCTGGTAATCAAAGTGCTCACAGATCTGATTGAGCTTGGTCAAAAAATGAAAAAACAAATGAAGGATACCCAAAGTGAAATAAAGCAAAATATTCAGGGAACCAACAGTGACAGGAAGGAAACCAGGACTCAAAGCAATGATTTGGAACAAAAGAAAGAAAGAAACATCCATCCAGAAGAAAAGAAAGAAACAAGAATTCAAAAAAATGAAGAGAGGCTTAGGAACCTCTGGGACAACTTGAAACATTCCAATATCTGAAGTATAGGGAGTGCCAGAAGGAAAACAACGGCAAGAAATTGAAAACTTATTTGGACAAATAATGAAGGAAAACTTCCCCAATCTGGCAAAGGAAATAGACTTCCAGGAAGTCCAGCAAGCCCAGAGAGTCCCAAAGAAGTCAGACCCACCAAGGCACATCATCATTAAGTTACCCAAGATTAAAGATAAGGAGAGAACCCTAAAAGAAGGGAGAGGAAAGGAGAGAGTTAGCTACAAAGGAGTTCCCATAAGACTATCAGCTGATTTCTCAAAAGAAACCTTGCAGGCAAGAAGGGGCTGGAAAGAAGTATTCCAAGTCATGAAAGGCAAGGACCTACATCCCAGATTGCTCTCTCCAGCAAAGCTTTCATTTAGAATGGAAGGGCAGATAAAGTGCTTCCCAGATAAGGTCAAGTTAAAGGAGTTCATCATCACCAAGCCATATATTATATGAAATGTGAAAGGGACTTATCTAAGAAAAAGAAGATAAAAAATATGAACAGTAAAATGACAACAAACTCACAACTATCAACAAATGAACCTAAAAGAAAAGAAAAACAATGAAAACAAAAACTAAGCAAACAACTAGAACAGGAACAGAATCAGAGAAGTGGACATCACATGGAGGGATTTCAGTGGGAAGGGGGAAGGGAGGAATAAGGGGGAAAAAGTACAGGGAAGAAGAAACACAATTAGTAGGCATAAAATAGACAGGGAGAGATAAAAAATGGTATAGGAAACAGAGGACTCAAAGAACTTTTATATGTACAACCCATGGACATGAACTAAGGGTGGGGGGAATGCTGGAGGGTTGGGGGGCAGGGTGGAGGAGGTATAAAGGGGGAAAATCTGGAAAAACTGTAATAGCATAATCAATAAAAAATACTTAAAAATAATAATTTTTATATAGTTTGTCAGAGACTAAAATAACTGTACTTAGGACATTCAAAGAGCTAAACAAAAGAATAACAACTTTAAAGAATAAGGAATTTTGTAATAAAAAAACAGGAAGTGAAACAATAGGTGGGCATTAAATAAAAAATTAGAAATCTCAAAAATTAAAACAACATATGATATAGAAAAAAAAATCGAGAGAACAATTAAGAGACACAATGCATAGAGAAAGACGCCCCACTCTGTATATATATTTCACAGGTGTCCATGAAGAGAATGGAGAACTTCCTGCAAGGGATATTTGAAGAGACAATAGGTGAGGATTTTTCAGACTTGCTAAAAGACAAGGGCCCTCAGTTGGAGAGTACTGAGTTGAATAAATATAAACAAGTTCACCCAGACATATTATAAGACTGCTGAACCCAGAAATACGTGGACAATCTTAAAAGCCACTGTAAAAGAGATTAACTGCACATGAAAAAGATTATACTGACCAAGGCTCCTGTCAGCAATAGACGCTGCCAAAACATCAGGGAGTTACACCCTAACACACACTGGGAGGAAGGTAATGCAAACAAACTTTTACTCTCAGCAAACTCTCCCAAAAGACAGGACATGCAAACATTTAAAGGCTAAGTGAATTCGCCTTCTTTAGACCCTCACTAAAGAATTGCTAAAGAACATGCATCAGCACAAGGAAAAGTGAACCTAGAGAGAAAGTGTGGGGCATAAGAAACAATGGAGGCCCTGGCCGGGTGACTCAGTTGGCTAGAGTGACATCTCAATACAGCAAGGGTATGGGTTCCATCCCCAGTCAGGGACCATACAAGAAGCAACCAATGAATGCATCAATGAGTGGAAAAACAAATTGATGTTTCTCTCTTTCTGTCTCCAGTCAATTAAAAAACGACAACGATAAAGGGCCAGGAATCAATACGTATCAGCAATAATATTCTAAACTATAGTAACAGAGCGGGGCCGGGTTGACCAGTCAGTAGTCCAAACATGCTGAATTTCGATAAGTCTTTAAAGATCACTATTACACAAGCCATGTTTACTGACTAGAAAGCGATTAAATTATATACCAGCAATAAAATGATTACATACATTCTTATACATCACATAATAATCACATATGATCATAGTCATATCTATCAATATATGATTATCATATATGATATATAATATTATTGATCAGAATATATATGATTCTCATTATTCATAGCAGTCATGTTCTGTAAAGTTACCGCAAACACCTGCATTAGTCAACACTGTATCGCTGTTCCTAGGGCATATATAGGTTTAGCCTCTGGTCACGTCATTTTCAGCAAATGATCAATATATAACCTTGTTTTATGTGTGTTTCTGTGTAAAGACACCTGATTTAATATATTACTGATTCATCAACACTGAACTCATGGCACTATGCATGAATGAATATGAATACATGAAAACACATGTATTTTCTCCATACGGCCCATTTTAGACTTCTTGTGCTCAGCACCACTGGACAGCACTTCTGCACCATAATTAGAGTCCAGTTTAAAAAGCAAACTCACCAACAGAAAGCACAGAAGTGAGAACTATGTGGCACTGAACATTCCATGGAAAAGACACTTTTTAACAGTATGAGATGAAAGAAGAAGGCAGAGGTTTACCTTCTCCAGCCTCAGCTGGGAACGTGCGTGTGCATCGATGACTCAGATTTCTCACTGCTCTGCAAACACGCTCGTCTACAAATGCCCATAAAAGCACTGCAAGTGTCCACATGCGTCACAGACACATTTAAGTAGGCAAATAGGAGATCCGTGGATAATGAAGGCTGACTATACACACACATTTGTAAACTGTAAAATATGCGCACACTAAAACTTCATGGGTTAAAAGGGAACTCACACCTTGGTCAGGTAGCTCAGTTGACTACAGTGATGTCCCAATACACCAAGGTTGTGGGTGTGATCCCCAGTCAGGGCACATGCAATAAACAACCAATGAGCACATCAGTAAGTGCAACAACAAATCCATGTTTCTCTCTCTCAAATCAATAAAAAATATTTAAAAGAACTCACAATGGAAACTCTAAATTACTTATAATTGAATGACAACAGAAGAACTATATATCAAAACTTATCAGGTGCAGCTAAAGGAATACTTCAAGGGAAATTAATAGTATTAAGATGTATTTTTAAATTGATGAGAGAGAGAGAGAAAGAGAGACAGAAACATTGATTTGTTGTCCCACTTATTTATGTGTTCATTGGTTGCTTCTTGTACATGTCCTGACCTTGGCAATTTGGGAGGATGCTCCAGCCAACAGAGCTACCCAGCCAGGGTAGCATGTATTTTTATAATCCAAAAAAAAGGTAGAAGTTCCTGAAAACCTATGACTGCCAGGGAATAGCAGCAGTATGAACACTCGGGGACAGAAGATGAACTTCTGTGGAAGGTCTTTGGTCAGGGCCTCTGCAGAGCCAGGGCTCTGCGGAGCCAGGAGTCAGGGGCACATATCTGGAGTGGGGGTCCAGGAAGTTGCAGTCCTTACCTTGGCCTGTGCTGCTTCTTTGCTGGTGAGCACGAAGAGGACATCGCTGGTGTAAAGCAGAGAAAAGGGCAGGTCTAGAAGGGAGATGTACTTGCGCAGCACGCTCACAGACTGAAGGGTGAGTACCCTGCACCCTGGTGGGGAGGGAGAAGGGAGAAGGAAGAGTGTTGTTGCTTATAGACAGATTCTCCCCTGAGCACCCTAGTGTCCCTTGGGGCTCAGGGCAGGGCAGTGGCCAGAGCTTGCTCCTCAGCACCAAAGCTGCTCTTTGTCCATAGAACGCCTGGCCTGCTGCCCTCTCCCTGCTACAGGTCCTAGCAAGGAACAATAGGTTGTTAGAGGTTGGGATTTGGCTACATCGGGGCCAAGGGAAAGGGATGAGACCTGTGTCTAGACCTGGTTCCTGCTCTGTCACAAAAGAACTGAGACTTTTTCTTATCTGTGAAATGACATTGATAGCACGGGACCTGACTGTCTCACAAGGTTGACATATACGAATCCAATGAACTACAGTCTTGTTCCAAAGGCCTCACAACTGGTAAGCTCGGGAAGTCCATGGGGAAAGGGTGCACACTACTTATGTTTTCATTCTTTTATCTTTATATCATCCCTGTGGGGGATATATGTTATCCCCACTAACAGACCAGGGACTAGCTCATCGAGGTTAAGCACCTGTGTCATACAATAAATGGGTAAGTGGGTCAAACACCGTTCTTTGACTTAGGAAGAGTTTTTAACTCAAGCAGATTAGCCCATTGAGCACCCATCAGTCACTTACAACTTGGTGAATGACTAGGGGTCAGGAAGTGAGTTAGGATGGACAGACGGAAAGAACAGCAGAGGTGGGATAGACCTGCCCGGTGAGAGCTGGGCAGGTGACTGGGAAAGGCCTGGTGTGTTTTTTTTTGTGTCAACTGTTCTGCCTGGTGCCCAGATATTTGGCGACACATTTCTGGGTGCATGTGAGGCTGTTTCTGGATGAGATGCACATCTGAGTTAGTACAGCAGGCTGCCCACCCCAGTGTGGGGGCCTCCTTAGACAGCTGAGGGCCCGACCAGAGCAGAGGAAGGGAGAACTCCTTCTCCTTGGCCGACTGAGCTAGGATATGATAATTTCCTGCCCTCGGACTGTTAGGTCATCAGCTGCCTTGCTTCTCAGACCTTTGGACTCAGGTTGAATTACACTACCAGCTTTCTTGGGTCTCCAGCTTGTGGTCAGCCTGATCATGGGACTTCTCAGTCTCCATAATTGCATGAGCCAAGTCCTTATAATAAAGCAATAAATAAAGAATCCCCTATTGGTTCTATTGGCTGTATTTCTCTGGAGAACCCGCACGAACACCTTCAATCTCCCCCTGCACCTGGAGGCTGCCTGGCTGGCAGGGCACTTCTCAATGGATACAAACTGATTTTGGGAGTTGGGGACCTGCACTGACAGAAACACCCAGCCAAGTCTGGAAGAGGGTGGCCAGTCTTCCCCACCCCCACCCCACCTCTGCTTGGCCTAGGGCAGCTCTGCATATATATTTACAAATTTCACACTAATTTTTCTAGCAGACCATGGCTTTACCTTACCTAGCAGCCTTTGGCACAAGGGACAGGCCTTACCTTCCGGTAACCTTCCTTCCGAGTGTAGGGTCCTGGAGAGGGAAAGGACAAGACAGAGAGGAGTAAGATCACCTTTGCAGGTAACAGGAAGGGCTCTCAGAGTAAGGCCTGCCACATCCCATGGTCCCTCCAGGTAAATTTCTAAGTAGTTTCTTTTGCATAAATTGCCATATAGACTTATGGGATTCCCTGCTTTGGCTACAGCTGAAGGGACCGTGGCGGGCACCTTATGCAAGGACAGCCAATGTGAAGGCTGGCCACGGCTTATGAAGTGCCCAGGCTAGGGCTTTGCCTGGGAGATGAAGGTGACTGCAGTGGACTCCTTGAGGCTACTCCTCTTTTGAAGGTGTAATATGATACAGTGGGAGAATATTTTAAAATATTGGCATTTCTTCCCTGATAGTTCCTTTTCCCCTTTTTGACCCACCTCACTCCCACCTCTGACAGTGACGCCATCCTGTTCTCCTGCTGTAAGAGGACGAGGGAGGTAGGGCCAACACCCAGACACATATGTGCATACAGGGGTTCTTGGGAGCAGAAGTCGAGAAGGAACTGATAAACTATGGGCCTGATCTCCCAGCAGAGCCCTGAGAAGCAGAGAAATCTGAAGGAGGGTTCTGGCATCCTGAGAACAGAAGCGACTCATCCTGCAGTCTGGACAGAGCTCTGGGGAAACCCTGAGTTGGAGGCAGTCAGGATCTCCAGGGACAGGGCTGGGAAGGCGGGGCGGACGGTGCGCTGGAGATGCACACCTGTGCCGAATTGCACAGTGGTGCAGAGGGAGGGACCTGAACTGCAAGGAGCTGGTGCTGGGGCAGGCAGCTCTGGAACAGGTCATGGAAGGGCTTGTGGTGGGAGGAAACCAGAAAGAGGCTGAGGACTAGCCAGAGGGGCCAGAGGAGGGAGGATCGGCTGGCTCGACCAGGTCAAAGCAGCATTTCAGTGAGTGACAGGCCAGGTCAAATGCCACACAAACCTTCAAAGACAGCTGAGGACTGAAATAAACCTAGGGAGTTCAGCAGCCTGGGGGTGATAGTGGAGACAACAGTTTTCATAGGTTGAAAACTGGAGTTAGAAGGCAGGGAGAGGGACAGAAGGATGAAAGTGGAGAGGACTCATCATCTGCTCAGAGCAGCATTAGTGCCTGGGGTTGGGGGCCAGCCCTGACTGAGGAGGGTCCTCCAGGCCACAAATGGAACCCAGGCCCAGAAATGGGAAAGAAGGGAAGTTTAGAAGACAAAGCTTATTTCCTCAGCATTTCTGCTTTGAACTGAGGGGCTCGTGTAGCTGCAGGTGGCAGCGTTAGGGGACAGGTAGAGAGGCCCAAGGAGCAGAGCAGCAGGTGGAACGGGGACTCAGGGTCTGCCATCAAGGTGGGCACTGGCAGCAGTGACACTATGAGACTGCTCCGGGCCTGGGCGTGGACTGCCATCCTGGGGCTGCCTGTCCTAGGAAGTGCTTCCTGTAATTTATACAGTGGCTGTGTGGTCCCCTCCCTTCCCCAGGGTCTCCCCTCCTTCTGTGAGGCTTCTTTGGTTTTTCTGGCAGCTTCCACAAGCAACTGTGTATGGCAAGAAGAAAACAAAAGCAAGGGCCAGAAAGGCTCCTGGGAAGGAGTGGGTGAGGAAGACAGTACTGATTATGTACTGGATGCTGTTCTGTTAGATGCTTTGATTCAACATCTTGTTTTATTTCCTCAGACCAACCTGATAGTTAAGGTGTGAAGGTTCTCATCTTTTAGCTGACAAAAGTAAGGCCCCTGAGGTCATTTACTCCAATGCACACGGGCTTCCTTACTAAAGTGGCAGTGAGGTGCCCTGCACAGCACTAGAAAAGGAGGCAGGAGATCCAAGTTCTAGTTTCTGTTTGTGTCTGGACAAATCACTCCTCTTTTTGGACTGTACTCACTCAGCAAGGACTGCAGGAAATGACTCTAGAGCCTTCCCCTGCGCCATGACATTAGGTGATCGCAGACGGATGTCACAACTGGGTGAAGTGGCCAGCCACTTGGTTTCAGATACAGGAAGGACACACCTGACTGAGGCTGAGATAAGGAAGGGGCCATACCTGGGCCAGGTCGGGGAGAGGAGAGACAAACCCGGGAAGAGAGGGAACTGGGAGGTGAGGGCCTAGCAGCAGTCAGGGCTGAGGCCCAATCTGGTCTTTACTCTGGGGCAGCTTCGTGGAAAGTGGTAAGGCTCAGTGTGTGTCGGAAACCAGGTGGAGCCACTACTTCAGTTCTCCATGGGGCTGACTGCCCTCTCTAGTCTTGGAAGCCCAAGACATCACATGGTTGGTTGGAAAGACCACTCCTGGGCTACCTCACTTTCCCTCCCATTGTCACTGAAAATTGCATCTCTGGCCCTGGCTGGGTAGCCCAGTTGGTTGGAGCATCATCCAGATACATCAAGGTTGTGGGTTTGATCTCTGGTCAGGGAATGTACAAGAATCCACCAATGAATGTATAAATAAGTACAACAGCAAATCACTGTCTCTCTCTTTCTCTCTCCCTTCCTCTTTCTCTCTCCAAAAATCAATCAATAAAAATTTTTTTGAATAGCACTTCTGTATAATGCAATTTCAGGTCTTCTGTACAAGTGTGGCCTCTGGCTGGGACAGGACGTGAACAGTCTTTATAGAGGCAGCATTCCTGCTTTCTCTAGTTCCACAGTCAAGGCAGCAGGAGGGTCTGTGTGGAAAGACTGTGGATAACAGTTTATAGTAGGGAGCACACAGTTTAGGGACTCAGCTGGAAGACCCTAATACTGGATGGGTCTTCACAGGGAGCAGAGAAGATAATGAATGTACACCTAGGATTCCTGGATTCAGCGCTGCCTCTGCTTGTTCAGCCTGGCAGCTAAGGTGAAATGAGGAGGCTGGATGTTTCTGTCTTCACATATTTCTCTGCTCCAGTCTGAGAATGTTGGGCTTGTTAGAAGAAGGTGATAAGGTAAGTCCTTCACTTCAAGTTGCCCCACTCCTTCCTTAGTCGCTGGGCCAAGTCCACCAGCTGCTGCTCCTGGCGCCCGGGGGAAGCACTTCTGAGGGTAGGGAACCGACATATGTTTGTAGGACTCTGAGTAAGTCCCTAATGTCTGGGAGGTTCAAGTCAGTAAAACAGGGTAATGTGAAGTACAAATGAGATTTCCTATTACGTATATATATCCTTCTCTAAAGAAAGATTTGTGATAGTGTATAAAGTATACAACAGATGATAACAAAATAAATGAGAATCAGGGGAGGAAAAAGAAGATGGAGCCAGGAGACACACTGGTTCACAGAGCTCAATCCCTCAAGGCTCTTACGCTTGCTACGAAGGGTAGCAAATTTGGTTTTATAGCTTTCTGTGGGCAAAGCAAAGAAAGAATTAAATCAGTTACCCCTTTGCTGTGTCCCTGGGGTAAAAAAAAACCCCAAATTTTCAGCTGTTTAGGAGACTGGAGAGAATTTTCACAGGTAGTGAGGTGCAACAAGCATCATGGGCAACACTGCTATATGATAATAAAGTTTCTTGGGGCTCAGATACTGAGGGGGCAGCGATTTAGAAACCGCAGGCCCCTGAGCAAACAAACAAGACCCTCCCACCTCAATCACCCCAAGTCGTACCTCATAGCTGCGTACAAAGCCACATGGTTGCTGTGCCCACTGATGCCCCCTGCGTCAAATGTCACCACCTGCAGGGAAACATTGGGCTCCATTCAGGCCTGGCTCCAGGCCTGTTGTCCCCGCATACATGGGGAAGGAGAGAAGAGGGCAGAGCCGTGAAACCTTTCTCGTTTTGAGTTTAAATAGACTGGCTTTGGCTTAGATCAATGGCGTGCAACTATCGGTCTGGCCGATCGTAGGGAGACTTTCCGTCTTGGGATTTTCCTGTTTATTTTTGTTCCTGGCTGGTGGAGTAGAGTGGAATTTAGTCCAGTAGAAGCTGGGCTCAGAATATCTCTGTTTCTTATCTGCCTAGTCAGTGATGAGCACATTTACTTTTCCTGGCTGGCTGCCATGTGAACTTTGTTCACATAGTTGCTACCTGATTGACTGGGTCTCTTTTCCTTGTGCCTTGCTGAGGGCACAAAAGTTTTAGGGGACAATTTCCACCACATCCTGGGATTAAATTCACAGAAGAAATGCGTATATTTATAGACCGCCTCTGCTTCCATGTTCACAAACACAGATCCGCTTATCAACTAAAAGCTGAGTCTAGGTTTCAGTATTTCATTTCTACACACATGGATTTTTAAAAAGCTCAAGGAACAATTAAAAAAATAATAAAAGGATAGTTTGAATAATAAAAGAAATATTTTAAAGAAATCAAGGACTCAGAAAAAGGAATAGTAGTGGTTGGCTGGGGGTGATGGAAAGAGGCAAGCTGTCCCCAAGGAATGAAGGTGACCACACAGCATGGACAAAGGGGCCTGGAACCAGGCTTCGAGGAGGCTGGGAATGGATTCGCTGTTGGTCTTTCTATACTAGACCACAAAACATGTTGACTTCCTTTATAGACAATTCTGAGCAGCTAACTTTTATTGAACACAGGCTGGAGGATGGGACTATATATTAAAAGAAAATTTAAAGTCCTGTCAACTGATCCTGATTCAAACAAGCTGCAAGAATAAAAACATATTTATGACATCAGAGTATTGGAAATGCAAAACATTAATTAATTTTTAGTTGTGATAACAATATTATAGTTACGTTAATAAAAGACTTAATCTCTTTTAGAATTGCATACTTTCCCTGATTGGTGTGGCTCAGTGGATTGAGCGCCGGCCTGTGAACCAAAGGGTTGCCCAGTTCAAGTCTCAGTCAGGGCACATGCCTGGGTTGCAGGCCAGGCCCCCAGTAGGGGGCATTCAAGAGGCAACCACACACTGATGTTTCTCTCCCTCTTTTTCTCCTTCCCTTCCCTTCTGTCTAAAAATAAATAGAACTGCATACTAATGCATACTTAAATTCGTATTTAAATATGAAATATGATGGCAAGAATTTGCTTTAAAGTAATACAGCAGGTGGGGAGGTATTTAAATGAAAATAGTATTGACTGTGTGTTAATTATTGAGGCTGAGTGATAGGAACACAGAGGTTCATTAAACTATTGTCTCTACTTTAGTGTGCTTAAAATTCTGTATAATGAAGTTTAAAAAATAGGAGTTAAAGGTTTATAAAAAGCTAATCAAATAATGGTGGATATATGTCATTATACATTTGTCAAAATCCATGTTATACGACACCAAATTTGAACCCTAAACTATGGACTTTGGATGATGACGATGTGTCATGTAGGTTGACCTATTGCAACAAACCGTGGAGGGGGGTCTGAGATGTACTTTCAGCTCAATATTTGCTGTGAACCTAAAACAGCAGCCTATTATGTTGTACACCTGAAACTAATATATTGTATGCAACTGCAATTTAAATTTTTTTTAGAAATTTAAAAAATACAGTCTATAAAAAAAAAAGTTAACCATATAACTCAAGTACTGATCCCATCCTTCCATGCAACGCAGTGGGGAGGGGCGGCATGGGGAGAAACTGCAGCTGCTCTTCTCTCCAACACTAGTTAACCCCAGCCCGCTGGGCAAGTCACAGACCTTTACCACTGGAAGTTATCTCAACTTACTTAAAAAAAAATGTTTGCCCTCACCAGTGTGGCTCAGTTGGTTGACTGTTGTCTTACAAAGAAACAGTCTCTGGTTCAATTCCTGGTCAGGGCACATGCCTGGGTTGTAGGCCAGTCCCCAGCTGGGGCATGTGAAAGAGGCAACTGAAGTTTCTCTTCCTCTCTAATCCCTCTACAAATAAAAAATATATATATCTTTATGGGTTTTAGGGAAAGAGGGAGAGAGAGAGAAAGATCAATATGAGAGAGAAACATTGACCAGTTGCCTCCCACATGCACCCCAGAAATGGAACCTGAAACCTAGGTATATGCCCTGACTGGGAATTGAACCCCTAACCCATTGGTGTACAGAATGATGCAACTAACTGAACCACAGCAGCCAAGGCAGTTATTTCAACTTTCAATGTCTTGGTTTCCTCATCTGAGACGTCAGAGATATAATACCTGCCCTGTTGGGGACTACTCCGTGTGGTTGCGGAGACTGTAGCCCCGCTGAGCAAAGCCTTGGAAGAAGCCAGTAAGTCTCCCTGGAAAACCAGGAAAGCAAGTAGCAGACTCTACCCAATACTAACACTGAGGGTTCTGGTGGGAAATCAGACATGAAATATACGTTGTATTCTTTGAAGCCTGCACTGCCTAGTAATAGCTCTGTTGGTATAAGCCAGATGTTTGCGTTCAAAGGATAAGGAGTGAACTCCTTATTTCATGAACACACCTTAACGACCACCTGGTGTCAGCATGTCTTGCAGACCCTGAGGGTCTCTGTGTTTCTTCAATTGTTATCTATAGATAGTGTCAGTTTTTTATGACTACAGCCTTTTGGACATTTATTGATAAGCTATGCATGTATGTTGCATGCCCCTGCACATTCTGATCCTAATAAAAGCCTTTTGGAGAACGGCTTGGGGCATTCTCCACTGGAGGGAATTGCCATCCCCTCTCCCTGCAGGAACAACAGATTGTGTCGGGATGATTTCTTTCTTTTCATCTGCCCTGGCCAAGAGAGCTCTGCTGGGTGGAGCACACAGAACCTGGGCCCGCCACCCCCCCAACCTTTGCTCACTGGGTTGAGATGAAGATCAAATAAAGCCCTGTGGAGGTGTTTAGAGCCATACAGCAATAAAGGCTAGAGGGTCTCAGCTCTTAGTCCCCTGCCATCAGGTAAAGCAGCAGGTTGGGGCCAGGTTATTATCATAGGCATGCCCTTGGTTAGGGGATGTGGGGCCAAGTGGATTTTGGCTCAGGCACTTTAAAATTCTCCAAGGTCTTTGTTTCTTCTTCATTTTACACATTTTTTTTGGGGGGGGGAGGGTGAATTTTAGTTGTTTTCAAAGGCTCAGACAAAGCCTAGTTCTTTCCAAACTGTCAAGTTTACCCTCAACTTATAAAAATGTTTCTCTAGATTTCAATAACCAGAGAAAAGATCAAGAATAAGAACAAGTTCCTCATTTGCAGATAATTTGACTTTTCTTTTAGCTACCTTTAAGATTTTCTTTCTCTTTGGAATGCAGTTTCATGCTGCAGTTCATTACGATATACCAATGTATGGATTTCCTTTTATTCTGTGTGGGGTTCATCGGGCTTCTTGAAATAGTAGGTTAAGGTCTTAACCCTGGAATATAGCCCTTCAAATATCTTCTCTGACGTCACTTTCTTGTGTCTCCTTTCAATAAATGACAGGACGAGTAGATAGGAAAATCAGTGAAAACATAGTAGATGTAAAAATATAATTAACAAATGACAATGAACGAATATAAAGGGCTGTATCCAACAAATGCAGAATTTCTTTAAAAAAGACAGGTCTTTTTCTAAAAATTGAACATTTTGTGACCCATAAAGCAAACTGTCCACATCTTCTTATAGTCTCCTTTTTCTTTCTGTTGCAAGGGGGGCTGAGCCAAGTTGTGTCCAGCTCCCTGGACATTTGCAGACTTGTGCCTCGCTCCTGTAGTTCTTTATAGACTCCATCCTCTACCCACCTAAGTTGCAGAAATCTTTGTTCAAATGAAATCTGACCCAGTCCCCAACAAACAAGAGACAACAATGGGACTGCTCGGTTTCTCAAAGACTGGTTCTCACCTGGGGACAGTTTTTTGGCCATGTCTAGAGACATTTTTATTGTGACGAATGAGGGGGGTTGCTACTGGGTAGAGGGGGACTTATTTAGTGGACCCAGTCCAAAGATGCTGCTAAACATCCTATAATGCCCAGGACAGCCCCTGTAGCAAAACATTATCCTGCCCCAAAGGTCAATAATGCCCTTGAGACATCCTGCCCTAAGGGAGCAGGAACTAGGTGTATCTGGCTCGTTGCTGCAACCCCTGTTCGCAAGAGATAGTGAATATCATATAGCAGGTGCTCAGTAAATATTTGCTGAATGAAATAGAGGGGTTGGACCCTAGACCCAGACTATCTTCTGTAGAGGTGTGCTTTCCAAAGCTCTGTCCTGTCAGCTGTTCCAAGGGGTTCTCTCAATGCTGTCACAGGGAGTAGGACAGACAGCTCAGTATCCGACAGAGCTGGGACCAAACAGAGCCCAGGTTTCTTCCATCACACTGTTCTAATGGCTGCAGAGCTGGCTTTGGCCTTGGACAAAGGAGAGTTTTTAGCATTATCCCAGCACAGCCCAGGTGAGAAACCACCTTCCCATGACTTAGCTCTGTGCTCCACACGTCTGTCTATGCTTCCCTGTTGGTGCTTCATCTTCTCTGATTGTGCAGTTGACACTTCCAGTCTGGATGTGGCACTTGGATCCTTCCAAGCTTTGTGCACTCAGCCTGGTACGGGACACTGCCATGGAGTGACTTCCCATCTGCCCAGTATTAACCCTACTCCTGCAGGGACCATGGGTCTGTGTGAAACGAAACCCATACTTAGCTCACTGCAGCCACTCAGGTCCACACTGGTTGCGGGGTCAGGAGGGCCTTATGCTTCTACCACTGCGTAAAATGCAGCCCAGGGAAGTTAGTCCCAGTGCACTGTGAGAATTTGAGTTTCCCTAATAACAGCAATGTATGTTAAAGAGCTTTTTTCTAAAGAGGATTTCCTTGTTTACAACAATTAAGTCAATTCAAGATTATCCTGACAACACGGGCCCCAACTCCTCGGAATGAATGTGTACAGCCCAGACAACAGGAGGGTCTCCAAGCAGCTGGGTGGCAGTGAGGAGTAGCAACTGTTTTGGGATGAGCAGTGTCTGGGACATGGAGCAGGCCTCTCCATGGACCTCACACTCTGGTACATAAGACACAGTCTGCAATTTAGAGGACAAATAGCAACATATATCACCGGCATAAGACACAGAGCCGCCACTGTAGGAATACCAGGACAGCTGAAGAAGTCAGGGAAGTCTCCTTGGAGAAGGCAGTCTTAAGGGGATCCTAGACCACAAATCACTTTTTTGGGACACACACTGGGGAGACTCTTTCGAGAGCAAGAACGGCAGAGCAGTCTGCGCCCTGAAGATCCTCCCTGGATGTTCAGAGCCAAGGCTGGCTGCAACATGGTCTAAAAAAGACATCTGGCCCCTCAGCAAGGACCAATCCTATTTACAGTGTTCCATACTTAAGGGCCTGATCAAAGAAGGCCAAGTTTAGAAAGACTGAGGTTTATCCTACAAGCAGAAGTTACTGGGGAGATCAGCTGTTCTTGTGCACTGAAGTAGGGGAGGAGAGAGAGTATTTGGGGGCTGGTTCCAGGAACCCAGGGGGTGCTGCAAGCACACTTTACAGACCTCATTGTTTTACTGTGGGCTGCTCTACATAGCTGGGCTTGGGAACTCGCGAAGTTCTGATTGTGTGGGCCGGCACAGTCAATGGGCAGGGAGTTTGAATCCTGTGCTGATGGACTCCTCCGTTTTTCACACTCAGACCCCCTGGGAAAGTATAGGTAGGAAGTGTGGACCTGCAAGCTGCTGGTGACCGTTTTTCCAGCCAGGAAAAACAATAAAGTCAATGCACAGAGCAAGAAAGAGACAAGCCCTGATAGGTCAGGGGCCCACCTGTATCACCACTTGCATATGATTTGGAGTGAGCCAGTGAGGTGATCTTCTGTCATTAGAAAACAAAGATGGTCTAATAATTCAATGACAATCTGTTCTTATGAAAAGTCTAATAAATCAGTTCACTCTATGAATTTATTATTGGTAAAAGCCTAACATGTTTCTCTGCCAGAAGGGTTCATCTTTTAATGAGGATTTATCAATACTTAATTTTTGATATGATTGGGGCTTTAAATGGTCAAATGTTAGGTATTAACTCATGAAGGGTTGTTATTTTAGAAGTGAGACTTCCGGCCAAGATGGAGGCATAGGTAGACACGCTGAGCCTCCCCACACAACCAAAAACACAACAACAATTTAAAAACAAAAAACAACCAGAACTGACAGAAAATCGAACTGTATGGAAGTCCGAAAACCAAGGAGATAAAGAAGAAACATTCATCCAGACCAGTAGGAGGGGCGGAGACAGGCAGCTGGGGCCGAGAGGACTAGTGGCAAGGCGGCAGCTGGCAGACCCAGTGAGGTGGTGGATTGTGGAACAGGGCAGGCCAGGCTGCGGCTGGCAGACCCCACAAGGTGCCAGCTACAGCCCCACATTCGCGCATAGATAAACTGGGAGGAATGGTGGGGGAACAAAGCAGACAGCATAACCCAAGGCTACAGCACAGGGAAATAAAGCCTCAAACCACTGAGTGAAAACACCCGTGGGGGTTGAGGAGGCAGCAGGAGAAACTCCCAGCCTCACAGGTGAGGTCGTTGGAGAGACCCACAGGGGCCTACAACGTACATAAACCCACCCACTTGGGAATCAGCACCAGAAGGGACCAATTTGATTGTGGGTATCGGAGGGAATGACTGAAAACTGGCAGAGAGTGGAGCAAGCGCCATTGCTCCCTACTGGACCCTTCCGCCCCACACAGAGTCACAGTGCAGCAACCAGCATTACCCTGCCCTGGTGGACACTTAAGGCTCCGCCCCTTTACAGAACAGGCATGCCAAGACAAAAAAAAAAAAAAAAAAAAAAGCCCAAATGAAAGAAGAGATCAAAGCTCCAGAAAAAATACAACTAAGCAATGAAGAGATAGCCAACCTATCAGATGCACAGTTCAAAACACTGGTAATCAGGACGCTCACAGAATTGGTTGAATTTGGTTGCAAATTAGGTGAAAAAATGAAGGCTATGCTAAGAGAAACAAAGGAAAATGTACAGGGAACCAATAGTGATGGGAAGGAAACTGAAACTGAAATGAATGCTGTGGACCAGAAGGAAGAAAGAAACATCCAACCAGAAAAGAATGAAGAAACAAGAATTCAAAAAAACGAGGAGGCTTAGGAACCTTCAGGACATCTTTAAACATCCCAACATCTGAATTATAGGGGCACCAGAAGGAGAAGAGGAAGAACAAAAAATTGAAAACTTATTTGAACAAATAATGAAGGAGAACTTCCCCAGTCTGGCAAAGGAAATAGACTTCCAGGAAGTCCAGGAAGCTCAGAGAGTCCCAAAGAAGCCAGGTACAAGGAGTAACACACCAAGGCACATCATCATTACGTTACCCAAGATTAAAGAGAAGGAGAATCTTAGAAGCAGCAAGAAAAAAGGAGACAGTTACCTACAAAGGAGTTCCCAGAAGACTGTCAGCTGATTTCTCAAAAGAGACTTTACAGGCAACAAGGGGCTGGAAAGAAGTATTTGAAGTCATGAAAGCCAAGGACCTACATCCCAGACTGCTCTCTTCAACAAAGCTTTCATTTAGAATGGAAGGGCAGATAAAGTGCTTCTCAGATAAGGTCAAGTTGAAGGAGTTCATCATCACCAAGCCCTTATTATATGAAATGTGAAAGGGACTTATCTAAGAAAAAGAAGATAAAAAATAGGAACAGTAAAAATGACAGCAAACTGACAGTTATTAACAACCACACCTAAAACAAAAACAAAAGCAAACTAAGCCAACAACTAGAACAGGAACAGAACCACAAAAATGGAGATCACATGGAGGGTTACCAATAGGGGAGTGGGAGGGGGAGAGAGGGGGGAAAGGTATAGAGTATAAGTAGCATAAATGGTAGGTAGAAGATAAACAGGGGGAAGGTAAGAATAGTATAGGAAATGTAGAAGCCAAAGAAGTTATATGTATGACCCATGGACATAAACTATAGGGGGGGAATGTGGGAGGGAGGGGGTGTGCAGGATGGAGTGGAGTGAAGTGGAGGAAATGGGACAACTGTGATAGCATAATCAATAAATATATTTAAGAAAAAAGAAGTGAAGAGCAAGCCTTCTAACAGACTTAAAATTAACCACTGGCAAGGCCACTGCTGTGGGTCCTAGCAGAGCTGAGAGGGGTTTTCTCGGACTTCCCCACCTCTGCAAATAACCCTAATCTCCACTATTGCCCTAAGTGTGACTCAGATGCTTTCCCTATAGGGGGTATGACTTTATCCTTGTGGTTTTTGGAACTGAGGTTTAAAATCCTTGTTTTGCCCCTTGGTAAACTGAAACTTGGGCTAGCTGCTTGACCTCTGGAAACCTCAATTTCCTTGATATAAAATGAGAATTACAACAACATTTACCTCTAAAGTTAAAACAATACAATAACTATGAAAATGCTTGGTGAAAGGTGAAGTTCTGTACAAATGAGAGTTACAGCACAGGGTCTGGGGATTTTTAGGTGGTGGGACAGAGTTGGGGATGGAGGAAGGAAAAGAGGACATGATGGGAGAAACCTGTGCCTCTGAGTGCTGTCACCGTAGTTACTCAGCCTCACAAAAGGTGTGCTGTCATCAGGAGGCTCTTTTCAGCGTTGCCCTGGAGGAGGGCTGCACGTGGGAGCGCAGCCACAGGAAAGGTGGGACTGGGCCCAGCTTTGAGTTCTGGGAGCACATCCCCTTACCAGGTTGATGTCATTCACTCCTATGTGCTGGAGCAGGATGCCGGCCACACTTGCTGTGTCCCACTGCACACCTGGGTCATCTGGGAAGTCCCTGGAAGGAAGAAGCACAACTTGAGCACCATTTCTTATTGGTGGCAGCTTCTCCCTAAGCTCTGCTGGGTGTGTGCCAGTCTCCTGACAGGAATTGTAGGGGGTGGCTGGGGCTACCCTTAATATGCAGGTTTCTATTTAAAAAGGTAAAATTTAGAAACATGACACCACTAGATATTGATGGAGAATTCCACACTATACACTTTGGGAGCTTTGGGCTCATTGCTAAGGGGAAAAAAGAGGTCAATCAGACCAGGCTTTGTCTACATGTTGGGGAAACGGATGTTAACTGCAAACCTGACACAAGGCAGAATGATATTTATGTTTATAAAAGTAATAGTAATAGCGCTTTCATAGAAAAAGTACAAAAATCTGGACTTTATCGATCCCTGTGGCCAAGATGGAGGCATACGTAGACATACTGTGCCTGCTTGCACAACCAAAAGAAGGACAACAACAATTTAAAAACAAAAAACAACCAGAACTGACAGAAAATCCAACTGTATGGAAGTCCGACAACCAAGGAGATAAAGAAGAAACATTCATCAAGACTGGTAGGAGGGGCGGAGACGGGCAGCCAGGGCAGAGATGTCACGTGGCAAGGTGGCGGCTGGCGGACCCAGTAGGGGGTAGATTGTGGAGCAGGGCAGGCCAGGCTGCAGCTAGCAGACCCCACAAGGTAGTGGCTGGCAGACCCTGCAGCCCCACATTCGCACGTAGATAAACTAGGAGGAATGGTGGGGGAGCAAACCAGACAGCATAACCCAGGGCGCCAGCAAGGGTTAATAAAGCCTCAAACCACTGATTGAAAACACCCGTGGGGGTTGAGGCGGCAGCAGGAGAAACTCCCAACCTCACAGGTGAGGTCGTTGGAGAGACCCACAGGGGCCTAGAGCGTGCACAAGCCCACCTACTCGGGAAGCAGCACCAGAGGGGCCCAATTTGATTGTGGGTAGTGGAGGGAGTGACTGAGAGTGGAGCAGGCGCCATTGCTCCCTCTCGGACCCCTCCCCCACATATAGCGTCGTGGTGTAGTGACCAGCGTTACCCCGCCCTCGTGAACACCTAAGGCTCCTCCCCTTTACAGAACAGGCGCGCCATGACAAAAAAAATGGCCCAAATGAAAGAACAGATTAAAGCTCCAGAAAAAATACAACTAAGCAATGAAGAGATAGCCAACCTATCAGATGCACAGTTCAAAACATTGGTAATCAGGGAGCTCACAGAATTGGCTGAATTTGGTCACAAATTAGATGAAAAAATGAAAGCTATGCTAAGAGAAACAAAGGAAAATGTACAGGGAACCAATAGTGATGGGAAGGAAACTGGAACTCAAATCCTTCTGGTCCACACTGGAACGGTGTGGACCAGAAGGAAGAAAGAAACATCCAACCAGAAAAGAATGAAGAAACAAGAATTCAAAAAAACGAGGAGAGGCATAGGAACCTCCAGGACATCTTTAAATGTTCCAACATCCAAATTATAGGGGTACCAGAAGGAGAACAGGAAGAACAAAAAATTGAAAACTTATTTGAACAAATAATGAAGGAGAATTTCCCTAATCTGTCAAAGGAAATAGACTTCCAGGAAGTCCAGGAAGCTCAGAGAGTCCCAAAGAAGCTGGACCCAAGGAGGAACACACCAAGGCACATCATCATTATATTATCCAAGATTAAAGAGAAGGAGATAATCTTAGAAGCAGCAAGAGAAAAGGGCACAGTTACCTACAAAGGAGTTCCCAGAAGACTGTCAGGTGATTTCTCAAAAGAGACCTTACAGGCAACAAGGGGCTGGAAAGAAGTATTCCAAGTCATGAAAGGCAAGGACCTATATCCCAGATTACTGTATCCAGCAAAGCTACCATTTAGAATGGAAGGGCAGATAAAGTGCTTCCCAGATAAGGTCAAGTGAAAGGAGTTCATCATTATATGAAATGTTAAAGGGATTTATCTAAGAAAAAGAAGATAAAAAATATGTACAGTAAAAATGACAGCAAACTCAGTTATTAACAACCACACCTAAAACAAAAAGAAAAGCAAAGTGAGTAAACAACTAGAACAGGAACAGAACCACATAAATGGAGATCACATGGAGTGTTATCAGTAGGGGAGTGGGAGGGGGAGAGAGGGGGGAAAGGTACAGAGAATAAGTAGCATAAATGGTAGGTCGAAAATAGACAGAGGGAGGGTAAGAATAGTATAGGAAATGTAGAAGTCAAAGAACTTATATGTATGATCTGTGGACATGAACTATAGGGGGGCAATGTGGGAGTGAGAGGGTGGGCAGGATGGAGTAAATGAGGGGGAATAGGACGAATGTAATAGCATAATCAATAAATATATTTAAAAAAAGAAAAGAAAAAGTACAAAAACCTGTTACTTTAACCTCACTAACACCTTGAAGGAGCCTTGATAGATGAAGTTAAGTAGCTTGTATTAAAGCCTGTTAAAGTTGGATTTGAACCCAGGGTTTGTGATTGTAAAGCCAAGATGTTTTGTCACCAGGGAGCTGGCAACATAGCACCTCCAGTGAGGCCACAGCACATCACCTGTCTCAGGCGCAGAGGCCTCTGCAGGTTAATATGCACTGTATCTGCATCTCCATTTTAATACATCACAGACCTATCTCTGCCTCTGTTGCTTTTCAGTGTATGGATCTATGACATCACCTGATATGAGGCCATGGCCTCAATTTGAACCCCTTTTTAAGGTATTATAAATAGATACCCATCTCTCTTTAGCTCAGGTCCTGTGGCCACCCCCACAATGTGTCTCAAGAACACAGGCTCCCTGCTTCCCATCTGGCAGACTGCTGTCACCTCTCTACAGACAAAGGCCATTAAGTGACCCTCTTATGACTTTGGTCAAAGGAGAGTCACTGAAGGTTTTTCAGCAGGAAAATGACATGAACCTCAGCACTAAATAATATAGTTATTTCTATCGCTTCACTGCTACCTCTACCAAACCCCTAGGGCGTCTTCAGTGGAGGGCAGCTTTAGACTTAGCTGCTCTATGTGGTTCTCATAGTGCTCCTGCAGTAAGCAGGACAGAGATCTTGGCTGGTGGGGAATAGGTAGGGAAAGAGTCCAGTCCAGTCCAGTCCAGCTTTATTTCCTGGAAATAGACCTAAATATGGTATATAGAACATGACCTGCTGAGCTTGACTGCTGAAGGAAAAACAGATACAGGAATCAGGGAAAATACCTTGGTGTGAAAACAGATACATATATCCTCCTGGTGCAGAGGTCCACAGAAAATGTATCAAGGCATCATTTTGGAAACTGAAAATACCAATAATAGTCACATGGACCTGATATGCAAACCGTACAACTGGTCTTGCTTCAGCAAGGGACAGGTATTCTAAAGCAGCTGCTTTGCAGCTTGTTGTTTTCCCAGATCTGTACAGGCCTACTGGGAATGGCAATAAAGTTATGGAGTTTAGAGTTCCTAGAATCTTTCTTTAATTATTAGCAAGGTCCTTCATGGTTTTTACTGCAATTTGAATGGAAGAGTATGGCAATCTCTCAGATGCTGACGTGCCTGGGTAAGTTTGCTAAGATGTAAAGCTGAGCAACCCTTTCTGGCTGAAACAGATGGATATAGTGAGCTGAAAGACATTTTGACCAGCTAAAGTAGAGATGACAACTGAAGCACTGAGGACCAGGAAAACCAGGGGCAGTGGGTGGCATGGTGCTTACTTGATGTGCCTGTCTTGTCTCAGGACAATTCCAGTCTACAGAGCACTCTCAGCTCGGAAATGGTAAATGAAATCTCTGCAATATCTGGAAAGTCATACCTTGTACCTACTTTCTAATTTACAGACCTGAGGTCTTTCCACAAAGCTTTCATTCACTCTATGTCTACAATCAATCAGGTGGTGTGTCTTGTTAAGAAGCTAGCAAAAGAAAACTAGGAATTGTTTAAAACATTAAAAAGGTCTATTAAAGATTGTTTAAAGAAACAGGTATTTTACAAAGAAAGAAATTTTAGCTGTCAGCATATATTCTTCCAATTTTCGGAAAGAATCAAAGAAATGCTAAATTAAAGTAGGACATTTGTGTGGAGAAGGGCACAAGGAAAGGCGCTGTTCTATACTATTGGCGTGAGTTTAAAAAAAATGTATTGATTGATTTTTTTAAAGATTTACTTTATTTATTTACTTTTAGAGAGAGGAGAAGGCAGGGAGAAAGAGAGGGAGAGAAACGTCAATATGTGAGAGATCTGGTAGCCTCTCACACGCCCCCCACTGGGGACCTGTGCCCTGACTGGGAATCAAACCAGCGACCATTTGGTTCACAGGCCAGCACTCAATCCACTGAGCAACAGCAGCCAGAGTATTTATTGATTTGTTGGACAGAAAGAGAGAGACACTGATTTATTGTCCCAGTTACTTATGGAGTCATTGGTTTTCTTGTATGTACCCTGACCAGGGATAGAATCCACAACCTTGGCCTATGTCAACAATACTCTAACTAACTGAGCTACAGGCCAGGGATGTTGGTGTGAGTTTAAATTGTTACATCTCAATGAGAGGACAATTTGGTTATATGCAATTATTTGTGCCCTTTGACCTTATCTTTCTAGAAATTTACTCTAAGGAAATAATTAGAGAAGCCTTCAAGTCTCGGTCAGCTCCAGCAGAGACACCACTTTCACTGCGACTAAAAGCGGAAGGAGGCCCGGAGTTTGGTTCTGCCTCCAGGGAGCAATCTCTCTCACTTCCTGTTTTGCAGTTTATGAAAATGCTGAAGATAACATTATTAGAGGCGTGTTCAAAGCAAAAGTAAAGAAAGTATAGATATACCCAAGGTAAGGAATGTTAATGCAAAACAAAACAGAAAACCCCCTGAAGTTACTAAAGTCTAATTTTGCTTCTGATTTCTCAGTCTAAAAGAATGAGACATATAAAAGGAATAGAAATGTACTTAGAGGAATTAAATTTTTAAAGCAAAATAAGGTTGTGAGAGAACTCCTAAATAAAGGGCTCTGAATGTGTCCAAGTCTGCAGATACCTTACTCTAGGTTTCCCCGAGAGCGGAGCCTAGGTAGGACTCAGGCGCACTGGATTGGGGTGCATGGCACCGGGAAGCAGGAGCGAGTGGCAGAGGGAGGGAGGCCCACACAGGATGATTTATCCTCCTGACGCCCCATCTGGGACTGTCTGAAATGCTGTATGGAAGCTCGTCTGACCAGGAGGTGAAAGAGGGAAGTGTTTACTTCCATGGGATGCTAACTCTCCAATACTTTAGGCGAGCAGGCTTGGGCACCCGAGCCTCTGAGCCACGGCAGAGAACACCTAGGGCAGAGAGCAAGGGGTGCGCCGTGCTCCCCCGCCCCCAAAATCCCCTACTGCACCACCTTGGCCAAGGCCGGAGAAGGCATCCGGAGCGGCACACACCCCACACCCCACCCGGGAGCGGGCTCTGAGGAGCAACATCGCTCCTCTAAACCACCGGACCTAGCTCACACTGGCTCCCAGCCTGGGGCTGAGGGCAGGAATTCCACCGGCAGCCTCAGGAGGCTTCAGCTGCGGGGCGCGGTTTGCTTCGCTGCATTGTGAGAAGGGGCTCGCAGGGGGAGGAGGGGGGCGACCGCAGAGGGAAAGGGCGCCTGGCGGTCGTGGCATCCCTCGCTCACCGCCCAGCCATCAGCCCGGGGTTGCTGAAGCTCATGAAGCACCTTAGGGAGACAAGGCACTGTGCAGGGCTCTGAAGACCTCTGAGGAGAAGGAGATGTTCTGGAAGCCATCAAACACCGCAGAGGACACCGCCTCTCGCAGGGCTGTGGTCGGATAACTACGGTCGGCACAGCCCCTCCCCTGGCGTGTATGTGGCGAACACCGTGTTAACACCGCTGGGCAGCGCCCCGAACCTGGCCCGGCCCCAGACCTTGGCCTGCAGTAAACCAGCCAGACCTCTCTCAGCCCAGGGCTCATAAACACGACGACCGGCTGAGCATCCTCAAGTGCCGACCTAGTCCACACGTTCGAATAACTCGCCCTGGTGGGCCTGTTTAGCGTCGAGCCAGTCCAGTTATGGAAAGGCTTGGTGAAAGTCTGCGGGGGTGGGGGGTCAATTCCATTGGCCACAGGCCCTGCTGGCGAGGAAAGACCCCTACGCTCCCCATGAGGCAAAGCCCCCAGCCCGGCCTGCCCTGCCCCCTCCGCAGCCCGGGAGGAAGAGGCGCTGCTGCCGCGAGACCGCCAGGCTTGGGTAAGCGCCACTCTCTGGAAACCGAGCTCCACTCTTGCACACGGCCCTCCGAACCTTCGCACAGGCGGAGGCTGCTCGCACGTCCTTATTTGGTCTCGCGGCTGGCGCAGCCCAGCTGGTAGGTGCGGCCAGTCCCTCCCCCACCACCTCAGGCACATTTCTAAACTTGATTACTTCCTTTGTTATTCCAGGCGGGCAAAGGTCATTTGAGTTCACTGAAGGGAGGCCCGAGGAGAGCAGGACCATTACCTGGGGCCTGGCGGTCCCAGAGGGCCTCAGCGGCTCACTCCCTGCCCCGCCCCCCCCCCCCACAACTGTGGCGGTGGTGGTGGGGTAACTGGGATCCGAGGAGCAGGGCTGTGAGCATGGCTAGAGCCACAAGAGCTCGAAGGAGTTAGATGCTGAAGGAATGATGAAACTATGTCCTTCTAAAGCAGAGCAGGCAATTTCTGGGGCTGCCTCGGGGTCACGATGACTAGCCTAAGATAAAGTGAGGAAAAGAAACATTTGGGGAAAAGAAGTAAAGGAGAAAGGAAAAGACAGAAAAAGAAGACTGAAAAAAGAAGTGCATGCATAAAAAGCAATCCTTTTTTTTTTTTTTTTTTAGCATCTACTCTGAGAAGGCCCCATCCTCAAGCAGTTTAGGAGCCCAGACAAATACCAAATGTCCCCAGAGACCCTCGTCCCCATAAGGCTTAAAGCTTCCAACCCTAAGCATAAAATGTATTTTTCCTTTCTCATAGAACATTAAAGGAACTTGCAAATCATGGGTGTTTGGTGTTATACTGAAATCAGTTATAATACCTGTGCCCACTCTTCTTGGATAGAAGCATTTCATATTACTGCAAAAATAAATTCTATAGAGTTTGCAAAGTTCATGTGAGAAATCTTTTTGCAAAAATTGCCAATTTGCTGTCTTCTGTGGCTACTGTAAAACAGAAAAGAACTTGTTCACTAAACTCACTTCCAAGAAGTCATCGGGCTCTGCTTGTCCCTAGTAGCCTCAAAAGAGGTGGTTCATTAAGAAGCGGATGCCTGTATCCAAACCCCTCCTCCTTACCCCACTCTTGACAGAGAGTGGTGGTGGGAATAGGTTCGCATGTATTTGTGGATACATGTGGACTGAGAAGGAACCTCCTGAGCAGCATAGAGAAAGGGGCAGTAGAAAGGTGCCTGAAATTTCTGCTACATGGGTGGGTTGGCCTTCCTTCCTTCCTAAATGAATTAGGGTTAATTCAGAGAGGAGGTTCATTCCTGATATTGGCAAGCATCTGAAATGCCTCCATAAGCCAACAAGCAAGACAAGACAGGAAGCCACAGTGTTGGGGCTTTGAATTCCTGTGGGCTGGCTAGGTCTTGCTGACAACAGCACCCACTGTTGAGGGCTCTGTCCTCTCTGTCCCTGACCAGGGTGATTTAAGCTGTGTATTCTCTGGTCAGGGAGGAGAGGTGTAAACCATTTGCTCTCAAGTGTCCTTGGGTAGGGAAGAAGGGTCTTACGATTCACTAGCTGGCTGTATGTAGGTTGTTCAAATGGTTTGGGCTTGTTTAATTATCTTGTCTCAGCTTCTCCACCCTACTTGCCCAGGAATTTTGCTTCAGAAACTCTGAAGAAGATGACACTGGGAGCCCTGGAAAGGCTTTAAGGTGGGAATGGCCCTTGAATATTTAGGTTTCTCTAAGCTGCAAGGCACTGTGCAAGATGATAGAAGGAATGCGAGTGGGCAGAATGATCAGACAAGTGTTCAAATAATGAAATCTAAGACAAAAAAGTAGTATAAGAAGTTAAGCAAATTGCTATGAGGGTTCAGAGAAGAGACCTACGAGGTTTTATGGTATAAATCAAAGATGTTTCATGAAGGCAGGGCATCTGAGCTGGAGGGGACGCATAGGCCTCCCAAAGGGAGTTGAGAATTCAGATTGAGAGAGTTTAGGAGGAAGTGAAAAGTTCACGCCTGAGAAGGGGAATGGGCATGCTCCAAACCAGGTCTTTGTCTTGAGGGTTTTTATCTTTTGTGAGTGAGAATCTCAGGGGAGGGCTTCAGTAGAATTATTCACCAGCTTTCCAGGTGTGTGTTTAATATGCTGATGTGTCAAAATGAGCATATATGGGATTATTCTTTGGTTTGCTTTACTGTTCTACTTTTGGGTCTGCCTGGCTCTACTTGGGTTTTTGTTATTTGTTCCACTGACTTCATCCATCCTTGAGTTCAGTTGGCACAAATGGCATTAACCGGGAGCTCTATCCTCTATGTCCCCGACCAGGGAGATTTAAGCTGTGTATTCCCTGGTCATGGAGGAGAGGTGTAAACCATTTGCTCTCATGTGTCCTTGGACAGGGGAGAAAGGTCTTACGATTAGCTGGCTGGACTGAAAACGATCTGATTTATCCTACAACTTGGAAGTTACCAGTAACCCTGAGGAAGAGGAATTTCAATGGCAGAAGGAAGAGAAAAGATGGGTAAGCCGGATTTTACTACATTGGGGAGTGAATAAAGGGGTGAGTGTGTGCAGATGGTGTGTATAGATAATGCAAGATTATTAAAGAAGACAGAGAAGTAGGGTGGTAATGGGTCAGAGGAGAGTTAAGTGGAGGTTTCTGTGTTTGTTTGAATGTTAAGGGAATACTCAACAAACATATGGTAAGAACCAACCCCCCCCCAAATGACACAAGAACAGAGAGGTTAGTGAAAATTTCCACTAAAGCACGCTATGGGTATAACAACTTATGTGGCATAGGTCAGGATTACTGATGAATGTCAGTAAGAGGCTGTAAATAACATGTCGAGGTGTAGCCCTGGCAGCTAGTTCTAGGAAACAGATCATTGTTTCTTATTTTCTCTAATTTCTAAACTATACTCTCTAAATTTTGGGAATTTATTTTGTAGGTAAGACAATGGAGGAAGTAGCAAGTTGATAACTACAATCTGTTTCAGGCTAAGGACAGACAGGAGACAAGGTGGCTCACAATAGGGAAGTGGTGAAATCGACTTTCAAAAATGACATGACAGGGAGTGGCATTCAGGGCCTCTTGTATTTTATCTGACAACCCTATTTAGGGTACATAACTTTTTGTAGGGCAATTATTCTACTTATTGAATCACAAAATGTTAGTTTTGAAAAAGACTTTAGGGATAATCTAACTCAACACCCTTACCGTATTAAGAGAGGAAGAGGATCAGGGCAAAGATATGCCTGCCAGTAGTTACTTCGTCAGACAGGAAGTAGGCTGGAAGCCAGGTCATAAAGTCCTTGGGAAGTTCCCAATTCTATTTCTGAGTCTAGCTCCAGGAGACATAATAAACTTATAGTCATATTAATTTTAAAATAACTTATTTAAAAAAGAAATTCAATAACTTTCCTATGACATTAAAAAAATTCTTTGTTTTTATTTTTTTAAAGGATTTATTTATTGACTTCCAGCCAAGATGGAGGCATAGGTAGACACACTGTGCCTCCTCCCACAACCAAAAGAAGGACAACAACAATTTAAAAACAAAAAACAAGCAGAACTGACAGAAAATCGAACCACATGGAAGTCCAACAACAAAGGAGATAAAGAAGAGACATTCATCCAGACTGGTAGGAGTGGCGGAGACAGGCAGCCAGGTGGAGAGGACTCACGGTAAGGCAGCGGCTGGTGGACCCGGTGAGGTGGCAGATTGTGGAGCAGGGTGGACAAAGCTGCAGCTGGCAGCGAGGCAGCAGCTGGTGGACCAGGTGACAGACCATGCAACCCAGAGTTCCAGCAAGGGGAAATAAAGCCTCAAACCACTGGTTGAAAACACCTGTGGGGCCCTGGATGGTGTGGCACAGTAGTCTGAGTGCCAACCTGTGAACCAAGGGGTTGTGGCTTCGATTCCCAGTCAGGGCACATGCATGGGTTGCTGGCCGGGTTCCCGGTGCGGGGTGCATAAGAGGCAACCACACACTGATGTTTCTCTTCCTCTCTTTCTTTCTCCCCTCTTTCCCTTCTCTCTAAATATAAATAAACTTAAAAACAAAACAAAACAAAACACCTGTGGGGGTTGAGGTGGCAGCAGGAGAAACTCCCAGCCTCACAGGAGAGTTCATTGAAGAGACCCACAGGGGCCTAGAACATACACAAACCCACCCACTTGGGAAGCAGCACCATAGGGGCCCAGTTTGCTTGTGGGTAGCAGAGGGAGTGACTGAAAACCGGCAGAGAGCTGAGGAAGGGCCATTGCTCCCTCTCGGCCCCTCCCCCACATACGGTGTCACCGTGCAGTGAGCAGCGTTACCCCACCCTCGTGAACACCTAAGGCCCTGCCCCTTTACAGAACAGGCATGCCAAGACAAAAAAAAAAAAATGGCCCAAATGAAAGAACAGATCAAAGCTCCAGAAAAAATACAACTAAGCAATGAAGAGATAGCCAACCTATCAGATGCACAGTTCAAAACACTGGTAATCAGGACGCTCACAGAATTGGTTGAATTTGGTTGCAAATTAGGTGAAAAAATGAAGGCTATGCTAAGAGAAACAAAGGAAAATGTACAGGGAACCAATAGCGACGGGAAGGAACCTGGAACTGAAATGAATGCTGTGGACCAGAAGGAAGAAAGAAACATCCAACCAGGAAAGAAGAAACAAGAATTCGAAAAAACGAGGAGAGGCATAGGAACCTCCAGGACATCTTTAAACGTTCCAACATCCGAATTATAGGGGCACCAGAAGGAGAAGAGGAATACCAAGAAATTGAAAACTTATTTGAACAAATAATGAAGGAGAACTTCCCTAATCTGTCAAAGGAAATAGACTTCCAGGAAGTCCAGAAAGCTCAGAGAGTCCCAAAGAAGCTGGACCCAAGGAGGAACACACCAAGGCACATCATCATTACATTATCCAAGATTAAGCAGAAGGAGATAATCTTAGAAGCAGCAAGAGAAAAGGGCACAGTTACCTACAAAGGAGTTCCCAGAAGACTGTCAGGTGATTTCTCAAAAGAGACCTTACAGGCAACAAGGGGCTGAAAAGAAGTATTCCAAGTCATGAGAGGCAAGGACCTACATCCCAGATTGCTCTATCGAGCAAAGCTATCATTTAGAATGGAAGGGCAGATAAAGTGGTTCCCAGATAAGGTCAAGTTAAAGGAGTTCATCTTCACCAAGCCATTATTATATGAATTGTTAAAGGGACTTATCTAAGAAAAAGAAGATAAAAAATATGAACAGTAAAAATGATAGCAAACTGACAGTTATTAACAACCACACCTAAAACAAAAACAAAAGCAAACTAAGCCAACAACTAGAACAGGAACAGAACCACAGAAATGGAGATCACAAGGAGGGTTATCAACAGGGGAGTGGGAGGGGGAAAGAGGGGGGAAAGGTACAGAGAATAAGTAGCATAAATGGTAGGTAGAAGATAGACAGGGGGAGGGTAAGAATAGTATAGGAAATGTAGAAGCCAAAGAAGTTATATGTATGACCCATGGACATAAACTATAGGGGGGGAATGTGGGAGGGAGGGGGTGTGCAGCATGGAGTGAAGTGAAGGGGGGGAAATGGGAGAAGTGTAAAGGCATAATCAATAAAATATATTTAAAAAAAGATTTTATTTATTTTTAGAGAGATGGAGAAAGAAAGGGAGAGAAACGTGAATGTGTGGTTACTTCTCATGTACCCTCTACTGGGGACCTGGCCCTCAACCCAGGCATGTGCCCTGACTGGCAATCAAACCACTGACCCTTTGGTTCATAGGCTGATGCTCAATCCACTGAGCTATATGAGCCAGGGCTGTCCTATGACATCTTTAGGATTTATTCAAGATGGATTAAATTGAGCAATCATGCATGATTTATCCCAACTATAAAAAGGCTGAGAAATAGTTTATACTGGACATAAATCCAAGGGAGAGGTTATTATGTCTCCTTAAGTTTGGGGGCATAACTTGTGTGGGTCATCTAGCATGTTTGTAGGAAGGTGACTGATACTCATATATTGAAATACATGCCACATAAATTTACCTCATGTTCTATCTAGTAATTTGAAACTTATTGTGGGATCAGAGGGTCAGTCCAGGAAGCCACCTGCAAAGTAAGAGCACAGGAAGGATGATGAGGCTAGAGGAAGGATTGAATATGTTGTAATGGGAAGATGGAGAGTAGCAGTGAGGCTGGCATCTGATTATAATTTTTTATATACTTCTATTTTAATTTAATTTTTATTGAGGTATAGCTGACATATATGATTATAACCTTAAAAGTATAGATTAGTGCTGAGGAAAACCCCATTAGGGTATGGATTCAGTTCCGTAACTTTATAAAGACTGATGAATGAAATGCAAAATTATGAAGATAACCTAGGTTGACTACTTGAGAGGTTCAGTGACTCATTATTTAAAACAAATCCTTGATTTACTCTGTCTTACTGGACAGCTCAGAGGATAAACAAGCAAACTAAGTGCTCTGGGAACGCTTGGCTCACTCCTTCCCTCTACATCCATTCCCAGCTGATCTCAACTCCCAAGGTCATATCTCCTAGCTCTGCCCCTCCAGCCCTTCCCAACTCCTTCGAGCACTGGGAACTTGGATTCCTGCAAGCTTCTGGGTCTGTCAGTGCCTCTGGCCCCCCGCCCCCCCCTCCGGCATCTGACGGGCCTTGCCCTAACTTTGGCTCCTAAAGAATGCCATTCCAGCCCCACCTGGAGGCTGAGGGATTAAAAATGCCCACATCATCACCTAATGCTCCCTTGCTGCACTCATGCTGTACAGCACAGCTGGCAAACACAAGGCCCGCAGCTGAATCTGACCCCCTACTTTGTTTTATCCAGCCTGGCCCCTTGTTTCTACCAGGTGGCAGTGCCTAGCTCTCACTTATCTGTTAAGGAGTAGTTCCATTTATACAGTCCTAAAATTACATTCAGCCCTTTGAAGGCAACCTCGAGGCTGATGTGGACCCCGGTGAAAATGAATTCGACACCCCTGCTCTACAGACACTTCTTCAGGATGGCTTTATAGCAGTAAGGACAGACATTTTGATTTTTCTTCGGATCAGCTAGGACCAATGAAAGATGTTTCTCTATGCCTTACCTTATACATGCAAGCCTTTCCTCTGAAAAATAGCCATTTCCAAAGTTAAGGAAGACACTGAATTGGAGGGTAAGAAGGACGAAGAGATGACAGATAAAGACCTGTAGTACAGCTTTGTGGCAAATAAAGGAACTATATTCTCATCTGTTAGTCAGAAGGAAGCTAAGATGAGGGTGAGAGGCCCTGTCTAAGGAGACACTCCCAAGGACTCTAATAAAAAACTGTTAATTGCTCCTGTGGTCGTGTAAAAAGTAAGTGAAGTCAGAGCTAAGGCTGCATTATCTTATACACTGGGTAAGGGGATGCACCTTACTTTGGGCTACACACAGAGGTTTGTCCCAAGAATGCCAAGTGACTATGTTAGTATAGGTAGCTGGATGTTAATACAGGAAGGAAGCCGAAGCTAATTTGAGGAAATAGCCTGGTACCTTGCTTGGTCGTGTGGTTCATGGAAGTCTTTCCAGATAAGGAATGAAGGTTGCTTTCCTGAAAGATGGCAAGAAAGGAACCATTTTGGGGGAACTCAAGAACTTGAGGAATTTACCCAAACCTATAGGTATTGCAAGCAAAGCTTAATGGCAACTGTGTGGCTTAGCTTCTTTGCCCCTGAGGGGCTATTGAAATTCAATCTAAAATTCCTTATTAAGATTCCAGCAAAACAGAATTAAAAGAGCCTATGTAATCAATTGCTGTTCTTGTTGTCTTTATGCAAATAATCAGATCAAATTGAAACTGGACTTAACGGAGTCTCTTTGATGAAAATGAGGGTAATTTTAGGGAGAGAAATTGTGTTTCAATGGAAATAACAATATCTACAAGTCCAATTGTAGATACTGGACTCTAGTACAGTTAACTTTCTTCAAAGTTTTGTTTTTCACTTGTGAACTGAGCTTGTTCCCTAAATTCTTCTAGTTTTGTTCAACTCTCCAAACTAATTTTCATTTTTTCTTCCCATCTTTGGATTAGGAATTATTGAGAACTAAACCCTTTTTTAAGGCTGTGACTGTACACACCACACAGAATTTACTGCAGCACCTGATGAATCAGCAGAGAAGTTCAAACCGCAGACGAGGAGGACCTGTCAGCCTGTCACTGCTGCTCTCACTCCGGTGAAGCCTCACATCTGGACGTCTTCTCACCTGACAGCCTCGCACACTCAGAAACTGATTTATGATTTGCTGTGTTCATTAACCTTTGTGTTTTGTTTTCTTCCTTCTGTGTTCATAGGGTATATCCCTATGACCTTATTTACCTTTAGACATCATGTATGCTGCCTCCTAATAACAATGCCAGACTGACCTGGACTTTGCAAAATCCCTTTTTGCTGCATAAAGACTCCCCTCCCCTTTTGCTCCTTTCTTCCTTTAGCACATAGGAAGACCGTCAGGGGCCTGGGGATAGGCAGTACTCCTGACAGCAAGAAGCAGCTATAGAAGGTGATACCTTCATCCATTTACCCTTGTAAGATTACAAGGCCCGTGGTCTTTGTGGGGGGTGGGGAGAAATAGTGTAGGTAGCTAGATATTAATAAAGAAGAGAGCAAAGGATTAAAGCAATAGAGCAAAAATAATTAGACATTATTAAGCATAATCAACTGGGGAGCATGAGCATGGAAGCTATAGCTTCACACACTCCCCAAATAATCACTGGTCTGTTTCCCATAGACTACTGGGGGAAGGGATAGAACAATAAAGGGAGAGGTAAGCACACAGGCAGTAGAAGCCAAGATGGTGATCACAGAGACCTGTCAGTCTAGCCCAGGTAAAAAATGAACTGGTTAGAAGCCCGGCCCAGTACAAGCCCACAAAAGCTTGGGAAGTTGACTGGTTATTTTAAATAATCACCTGGTCTTTCCCAAGCCTGAGGTAATGTAATCCCATGCAATCCCAGGGAACAAAGCCCTTCTTCCCTCCCCACCTCCCATCCTCTCTTTCTCACCAGTAATACACTCTCCCTGTTTGTTCACACATTCTCTCCATAGCAGCCACGCGGGTCTAACAACCAGCTGGGGCCATGGCAGACTGCACAGGCTCCAAAGGACTAACCTTTAATACAAAATAGGAACTCTGGACACTGGCCGTAATGAAGGCAAGAATAAATTTTTTCCATGATGGGATGGACAGAGATGCAACATTTGAAACCCTGGGACAGCCTTCTATTTCTGTCAGAATAAATCTTGCCATACAACACTGTCCTGTTCATGGGCCCATGGAATGTTTTCCTTCTGAACCATGGAAGAACACAATTTCTACCAGCAGCTACCAGAGAGTCCAGTAGTTTCTTCCTTACTCTCACAGTGCTTTCTGCCCTTGCATTTTTATCAGAAAGCTTGCTCACAAGCCTGTACTCCAAGGCAAAAGTCCTATAATCCCACCCTCCCAGGCTACCTAATCTCAGCTTGTTGACTCCAATTCTCATGACTAGAGATCGAACTCGCAACCTTGGCTTATCAGGATGCTGCTCTAACCAAATTAGCTACCCAACCAGGGATATTATCATTTTAATAACAGCTTCAATGAGATATAATTCATATACTACATAATTCATTCATTAAAAGTATACAATTCAATGGGTTTTTTTTTTTTTGTATACTCAGAGTTCTGCAACCACCATCAATTTTGGAAGATTTTAATTACCTCAAAAATAAACCCCATTATGAATCACTTCCAATTTCCCAATCCTCTCAGCCCCTGGCAGTCAGTAATCCATTTTCTGTCTCTACAGATTTGCTTCTTCTGGACATTTCAGATAAATGGAATCAAAAGATGTGGCTTTTTTTGTCTGGCTTCTTTCACTGAGTAGACTGTTTTCTAGGTTTATCCATGCTGTACCATGTGTCAGTACTTCATTCTTTTTTATGGTTAAATAATATTCTAGCATATGAATATACCACATTTGGTTTATCTATTCATCAGATGATTGACATTTGGGTTGTTTTTGGGTTTTTTTGGGGGGGGGTTGGCTATTGTGAATAGTGCTGCTATAGACATTCACGTACAAGTTTTTGTTTGAATATCTGCTTCCAATTTTTTTAGGCATTTATGATGAAGAAGAATTGCTGGGTAATAGTAATTTTATGTTTAATTTTTCTGAGGAGCCACCAAACTGTTTTCCACAGTGACTACATCATTTCACGTCATTTTACATTCCTATCAGCAATGTATCAGGCTTGCAATTTCTCTGCATCCTTGCCAATTCTTGGTATTTCCCTTTTTACTTTATTTTTAAAAATATAGTCAACCTGGTTGATGTTAAGTGGTGTTTCACAGTGATTTTAACTTCCATTCCCGTAATGGTTACTGATATTGAACGCCTTCTCCTGTGTTATTGGCCATCTGTATATTTCCTTCGGAAAAATGTCTATTCAAGCTCTTTGCTCATTTTTAAATTAGTTTGTTTTTTTCTTGTTAAGTGGAGGAGTTTTTAAAACACAGTCATACCTCGGTACTTTTCGGCTTCAGAACTCAGCCAACCCTGTACTTGTTGCATTTTGATGAAAAAAAATGTTTCAGTACTCAGCACTTCCTCAGAACTTGTGGCACTTGCTAGAACTTGTATGAGTCAGGATGCCACCCCACAAGAGAAAATGCTTCATCGTTTGGTACTTGCTGGTTTCAGCAGTTGTCACAAGTTCCAGAACGACTTAACAATGAGTACCAAGGTACCACCGTATGTTATTTTATATGTTATATGTTATTCTATTTGTAACATATAGTATACTATATATCTACATATGGAATATTAATCCCTTATCAGATATATGATTTGCAAATATTTTCTCCCATTCTATGAGTTATCTTTTGACTCTATTGATAGTGTTCTTTAATGTATAAAAGTTTTTGATTTTGGTGAAACCCAATTACTCTATTTTTCCTTTTGTTGCTTATATGTGCTTTTGGTGTCATATCTAAGAAGGCTTTGTCTAACCTACTTATGAAGATTTACTCCTATATTTTCTTTTAAGAATTTTATAGTTTTAGCTTTTATGTTTAGGTCTTTTTGAGATAACTTTTGTGTATAATGTGAAGAAGGGTCTAACTTCATTATTTGGCATGGGCTATCTAGTTATCCCAGCACTATTTGTTGACAGGAGTGTTTCTTCCCCACCGAATTGTCTTGGAGCCATTGTTGAAGATTAATTGACTGTATATGTGAGGGTAAGCATGTATTATTAAAAAAAAAAAGAAAATCCAAAAAAGAATAAAGCCTATAAATTCTTTTGTTAGAGAAACTACCTAGTTGAGCTGTGGCTCAGCCTTGAGGAAATAGGCCTCTCTAACTATGACAGTTTTACCCAACTAGCAGATGTAATACCACATCATCTTAAATTGCAACACACACAGGCAGCTGCAAATTTTCTTATCCCAAGGCTAGAGAAAATCCTACAAATAACTAAGAATTACTTCTTGGAACTTAGGGTTATGGAGAAATAATCTGAAAGATCAACCCAATAACCTTTCTTCAGGACACACACATTATTTGTCTGTGAGACTTGCATTTTAGAGAATTAGTTGCCTCCTATCCAAAGTTTTTGGTTCCTAGTACAATTTTTGTAGATGTTATAGGCTGAATATTCATGCCTCCTCAAAATTTGTATGTTAAGATCCATTCCAATGTGACAGTATTGGAAGGTGGGGCTTTGGGGAGGTGATTATGTAAAGTCCTCATGAATGGAAGTAGTGTCCTTATAAAAGAGACCTTCAGAGAGCTGGCTTGCTACTTCTGCCATGTAAGGACACCTCTAGAAGATATGAACCAGAAACAGGCTCTCACCAGACCCCAAATCTGCTCACATCTTGATCTTGGACTTCTTAGCCTCCAGAACTGTGAGAAGTAAATTTCTGCTGTTTATAAGCCACCCAGTTCGTGGTACTTTTGTTATAGCAATTTGAGTGGACTATGATAGTAGAGGTAAAGGTGAACTGGCTAACCTTATTTTGGTTAAAGAAGGTCTACTTTGAGTTTCTTTATATGCATATTATACTGTAGATGGTATAAAAAGTGTACAAGTGATTAATAAAATGGAAAGCCTTTACTAATATCAGATATATGGCTGAGTTGAGTACATGAACATCCATTTATAGAAGAATGACTATATCTGAACATGTCCTGCTCTGCTCCTGGAGCAGATCTAGGTAAAATCACCACTCGTTCATCATTTTACACATAAAAAAGACAAGCCCAGAGAGGGAAAATTATTTGCCAACGAACACACAGCTTGTTTGTAGTAGAGCTACAACCTGAACACACATTTCATGACTCCTGGACCAGTGCTCTTTCCATCATCATGTACTTTCCTCACTAGAGTCTTGTTTCCTCACATTCATTCTT
This sequence comes from Desmodus rotundus, assembly GCF_022682495.2. Lineage (NCBI taxonomy): Eukaryota > Metazoa > Chordata > Mammalia > Chiroptera > Phyllostomidae > Desmodus > Desmodus rotundus. The sequence goes on from NC_071395.1 coordinate 63,709,043, forward strand.
CAGCTGCCAGTAGGAATCTGTCCAAAATGGAAGTATGGACTTCTAGTTATAGTGCTAATGACATTTTTACTTCACTCTCTTCCCTCAAACTCCAATGAAAACACTGCAAAAGAAATAAAAATTATATAGCATCAACTTCGATACAGCAAACAAACCGCTATATCAGAAAATCACCGCACGTGAAACATACCTGCTTAAAACTGTGAAATCTGTCCCAGAAAGAGGTGGCCTGCAGGATTGGACAAACCCTGGTAAAGCACACTGGCTGGCCTGTGGCTGAACACAGGATTAAGACTGAACAGGGACAGTAACTACGGTTTTTGAAAAGAATGTGTTATAAATCTTGACAAAGCAGAAGTAATATAATAGGAATTTGGGGAGAAGGGTTTCTGGGGAAAAAATCTAAGTACATTTACTTCCTCTAGGCAGTTAGTAAAAAATCCTACCACCACCACCAACAAAACCTCACTGACTGCAAACTCCAAATATTTCACACTCAGTTTTGTACAGATATTTCTGGAATTAATCCATTGTAATTGAATTAGATGGAAACGTTTATGTGAAGTTTATATCAAGTTAAAGTTCTTTAGTTTCACTTCCATTTCTTTTAAGATATTATTTATTTTCAGAGAGAGGGGAAGGGAGGGAGAAAGAGGGAAAGAAACATCGATGTGTGAGAGAGACATTGATTAGTTGCCTCTTGCACACCCCCAATTGGGGACCTGGCCTGGGTGCAGGAATGTGCCCTGACTGGGAATAGAACCGGTGACCTTTTGGCTTGCAGGCCAGCACTCAGTCCACTGAGCCACACAAGCCAGGGCATTTCATCTCTTTTCAAATAACAATCAATTTTATTTGTTTGTTAAAACCATATCATCCATAGAATTATTTCCATTTTTCTAAAATTATATATTCATCTGTCTGCAGAAGGAAGGCTAGCACTGAGGACTGACAATGGTTATTTCCAAGTGAGAGCATCCAGAAGATTTTTACTTTGTTTTTAATTTTTTTATTATAAAAATATATATTTTATTGATTATGCTATTACAGTTGTCCCATTCCCCCTCCTTCACTCCTCTCCGCTCTGCACACCCCCTCCCGCCCACATTCCTCCCCTTTAGTTCATGTCCATGGGTCATAACATATAAGTTCTTTGGCTTCTACATTTCCTATATTATTCTTACCCTCCCCCTGTCTATTTTCTACCTACCATTTATGCTACTTATTCTCTGTACCTTTCCCCCCTCTCTCCCCCTCCCATTCCCCTGTTCATAACCCTTCATGTGATCTTCACTTATGTGATTCTGTTCCTGTTCTAGTTGTTTGTTTAGTTTGCTTTTGTTTATGTTTTAGGTGTGGTTGTTAATAACTGTGAGTTTGCTGTCATTTTACTGTTCATATTTTTTATCTTCTTTTTCTTAGATAAGTCCCTTTCACATTTCATATAATAAGGGCTTGGTGATTATGAACTTCTTTAACTTGACCTTATCTGAGAAGCACTTTATCTGCCCTTCCATTCTAAATGAAAGCTTTGCTGGATAGAGCAATCTTGGATGTAGGTCCTTGCCTTTCCTGACGTGGAATACTTCTTTCCAGCCCCTTGTTGCCTGTAAGGTCTCTTTTGAGAAATCAGCTGACAGTCTTCTGGGAACTCCTTTGTAGGTAACTGTGTCCTTATCCCTTGCTGCTTCTAAGATTCTCTCCTTCTCTTTAATCTTGGGTAATGTAATGATGATGTGCCTTGGTGTGTTCCTCCTTGGGTCCAGCCTCTTTGGGACTCTCTGAGCTTCCTGGACTTCCTAGAAGTCTATTTCCTTTGCCAGATGAGGGAAGTTCTCCTTCATTATTTGTTCAAATAAGTTTTCAATTTCTTGGTATTCCTCTTCTCCATCTGGTATGCCTATAATTCAGATGTTGGAACATTTAAAGATGTCCTGGAGGTTCCTAAGCAAGCCTCTACTCATTTTTTTAAATTCTTGTTTCTACATTCTTTTCTGGTTGGATGTTTCTTTCTTCCTTCTGGTCCATACCTTTGATTTCAGTTCCAGTTTCCTTCCCATCACTATTGGTTCCCTGTACATTTTCCTTTGTTTCTCTTAGCATAGCCTTCATTTTTCCATCTAATTTGCGACCAAATTCAACCAGTTCTGTGAGCTTCCTGATTATCAGTGTTTTGAAATGTGCATCTGATAGGTTGGCTATCTCTTCGTTGCTTAGTTGTATTTTTTCTGGAGCTCTGATCTGTTCTTTCATTTGGCCTTTTTGTTTTTTGGTCCTCTTGGCGTGCCTGTTCTGTAAAGGGGCAGAGCCTTAGGTGTTCACCAGGGCAGGGTCACCTTGCAACGTGACTCTGTATATGGGGGAGGGGTCCGAGAGGGAGCAGTGGTGCTTGCTCCACTCTCTGCCGGATTTCAGCCACTTCCCCCGACTGTGGGGGAAAGCAATGTGGGCCCTACTGGTGTTGATTCCCAGCTGGGTGGGTTTGTGTACATTCTGGGACCCTGTGGGTCTCTCCAACGAACTCTCCTGTGAGGCTGGGAGTTTCTCCCACTGCTACCTCAACCACCACAGGTGTTTTCAGTGGTTTGAGGCTAGATTTCCTCACACTGGAGCCCTGGGGTTGTGCTGTGTGTTTCGCTCCCTCTTTGTTCTTCCAGTTTTATTTGCGTGTGAATATGGGACCACAGGGTCCGACAGGCACTGCCTCACAGGATCTGCCAGCTGCTCCTTGCTGGCCGCTGCAGCCTTGCCCGACCCGCTCCACAATCCGCTGCCTCACAGGTCTGCCAGCCGCCATCTTACCCCCCCCAGCCCTCCAGCCACCACCTTGCCGCCAGTCCTCTCTGCCTAGCTGTGCATCTCCGCCCCTCCTACGGGTCTGGATGAATGTGTCTTCTTTATCTCCTTGGTTGTCGGACTTCCATACAGTTCGATTTTCTGTCAGTCCTGGTTGTTTTTTGTTTTTAAATTGTTGTTGTCCTTCTTTTGGTTGTGCAAGGAGGCAGTGTGTCTACCTATGCTTCCATGTTGGCTGGAAGTCCTACTTTCTATTTTTTAAAAAGTTTTAAAAATATTATTTATTTATTTTCAGAGAGGGGATGGGAGGGGAAAAGAGAGGGAGAGAAACATCAATGTGTGGTTGCCTCTCACACACCCCCCAATGGGGACCTGGCCCACCACCCAGGCATGTACCCTGACTGGGAATTGAACCAGCAACCCTTTGGTTCACAGGCTGGCTCTCAACCCACTGAGCCACATCAGCCAGGGCCCATTTTACTTTTTATAACTATGTATTATTAAAAATACCTTATGTACACAAATATCACCATCTTGTTTATTTGTTCAATGTCTCTTAATTAATAAACATATATATATATATATATATATATATATATATATAGTTGAAAAGTTGTATCCACACAAGAATCTGCCCATAGATGTTTACAGTAGCTTTATTCATAATTGCCAAAAGTTGGAAGCAACCAAGATTTCCTTCAGTAGAGATGCACAGGTAAGTAAACTGTGGTACATTACTTAATGCTAAAAAGAAATGAGGTATCAAGACATAAAAAGACATAGAGGAACCTTAAATGCATATTAGTAAGTGAAAGAAGCCAACTAGAAAAGGCTGCATACTGTATGATTCCAACTATATGATGGGAAGGCAAAACTATGGAGACAGTAAAAAGATCACTGGGTGCTAGGGGTTGGGGAGAATGACAAATTGGCAGAGCACAGAGGACTTTCAGGGTAGTGAAAATTCTCTGTATATTATAATGATGGATACATGTCAGTATGTATTTGTCCAACCCCATATAAGGTACAACACCAAGAGTGAACCCTAATGTAAACTACAGACTTCAGGTGATTATAATGTAATGAATGTCCCACTTTGGTGGGGGATGTGGATAATGGGGGAGGCCATGCATGTGTGGAGGTAGGGAGTATAGGGGAAATCTTTGTATCTTCTTCTCAATTTTGCTGTGAGCCTAAAACTGTTCTAAAAAAAAAAGTCTTTAAAAGTTTTTTTTTAAGTACTGAAAGAAGTGCATTTAGAAATAATATATTTTAAAGTAAAGCTAATAAAACTTTTGTTTTACAACTAATGAATGCTCATTCTCAAAACTATGGAAAACCCAGAAAAGTACAAAGAAGAAAATATATACTGCTTTTTAAAACTCAATGATTATATTATAAACAACTTCTTAGATTAGTAAACATGCACAGAAAAAAGTATGAATTGTAGTTTAATGTTCCGGCCTATGGCCATGTAATTGTCTATTGTTACATTTAGTTTGCTACCATTTTTTTGCTATCATAAATAGTATTGTAATGAGTATCACAATACGAGGTCACTTTGAATCCTATTTTTGTGGTATCTTCAACTATTTTTATTTTAAGGAGTAGTATTAGCCACAAATGCATGTTTTGTTAAGGCCACTGCTCCCTTGTCCCACTTTACTTCTTCTGCACTGACTCCCCCAGTCACGCTACTTAAAGGCCCAGCTTGCCTTCAGTTCACAGAGTAATCTGCCTCTGAAGCAGTACTTGAAGCAGCCTTCAATTTTCACATATTGGCTCTATATCAGCCAGGCCCACCTCGGTCTCTTTCCCTGGTTTCTTTTCTAGGAAACATTCTTGTCCATTGCACCTTGTGGGAGGATGGGAGCCCAGCCTTGTTCTTGCCAACTAGGGCTGGAACTGTGCCCTTGAGCTTTGGCCGAGTCACTCCTTTGTGTATTTGGAGAAGATTGCAGGAGGCTTTATTTTCATCTCTTACAGTGACAGGGCACTTGGTCAGATCCACTTTGGCAGCCCGCATACGATCATTTTTGCTTTTTTAAGGGAGAGGCTCTTCCTGGGCCTCAAAAGGAGAGGGGGTTTAATTACCAACATAACCCCAACAGACCCAGACTCTGCTTTGTGGCTTCTCTTTCACTGTATGATTTGCATGAATTTATTAGAAAACAGAGAGAGTTTCAGGAACTGCTAGCAAGCCAGGTTCATTTATGTTTCCTAATAGTTACTGGACTCTATTTTCTTGTTAGCTAAAATTAGTCTATAAAAGCCTTGGGCTTGTTAATGTCAAACTGATGTTAAGACAAGCACTAAAAATGAGATTTTTATTGTGTTAAAACCTTAGGAGAGTGTCGCCAAATCTGTAGAATGGAAAATAAATAGATGTAGAAAAATCCTTCCAAACTGAATACTCATTTAGAACTTTCCAAAGGGTTAAAAATAACTATGCAAATCAGGAATCTAGACTGCTTTATTTAATTAAAGAATGTGAAAACAATTTCACTTAAATCTTGGGAAATGGTTTGCTAATCACCATTTCTGGGTAAATGAAGAAAAAGTGACAAAAGGGGGTTGATGAGGGGAGTGGAGTATAAGGGGACTAAAGGTAATGGCAAAAAACCCCCAAAACAATAAAGATTAAATTAAAAACAAAAGTAGGTTGAGATGCATAGGCATCCATTTAAGTTCTTCAAGACCACACATTTAGATGCTGGCCACAGGAAGAAAGCTCACAGTGTATGTGGAATCATTCATTTATTCAACAAATATGTACTGAGCAACTACTATGTATCAAGGGTTATGACAGAGGCTGGGGATACAGGAATAAAAAATACAGAGGGGTTTATAGCATGGACTAAAATCAGTGTGCATGATAGGATACAATGGAAAAATGAGAATGTAAGAAAATCTGGGCAAAGCAGGACGGTGTCAGAGTCTCAGGTAATTCTTGAACTGAGGTTTGAGTATGAATAGGAGCTGGTTGAAGAGACAGGTAAGGGGTGTTGAGAAGTGAGAAAGCATGAGAGAGGCAGGCACAAGCACAGGCAAAGGCGTATACACGTAAGAAAGCATGGTATGAGGGGCTGGGGGCTGGGTGGAGGTGGGCGTACAGGGGTGCTAAATGGTGATGGAAATATTTAGTAAATAAAATGATGGGGGGAAAAAGCAAGCATGGTATGTTTGAAGCCCAGTTTAAAAAAGGGACAAGAGATGCAGAGAAGACACAGATTGGGGTACTTGGCAGTCCTACCTATTTTTGTTATAGGAGTGGATGTGATTTAGGTAAAACAGGCTAGATCAGGGGTGTCAAACTCATTTTCACCGGGGGCCACATCAGCCTTGTGGTTGCCTTCAAAGGGCTCAATGTAATTTAGGACTGTGTAAATGTAACTACTCCTTAACAGTTAAACGAGAGCTCGGTACTGCCGCAGGGTAGAAACAAAGTGCCTGGGCAGGATAAAACAAGGTGGAGGGTCGGATTTGGCCCTTGGGCCTTGTGTTTGCTACCTGTGGGCTAGCTGATGAGGCTGACCAGGGAGACAGAGATCAGACCATAAACAGCTTTGAGACCTTGCAAGTTTTGTCAAACAATAGGTCATTGGGCCCCAGAGTACTTTAATGGTCATGGATTACAGTAGGGGAGATGTGCTTTATGTTATTTCATCACATTCAGCCTCTCTTGAGGGCCCACCATGCCTAGTCAGAGTGCTTAGGAGCAGTGTATCTGAGGCTCTTCCCACCCACTGAGGCCTATGAGAAGACCATAGTGTTTATAAAAAGGCTTACAAGCATTATTATTTTTTCAATGAACTCTATTCTATTCTTTGAATTTATCAAGTCAAATATCAAAATGTACATATTTCTAATTTAGCATTCACTTGTACAGATAGAAGCTGAGCAGAGAGGGAATAATGTTTTATTAGATATGCGGGGTAGTCGTGCTCCTCTATATGTACACATGCATGTACACACATACACATGTGCACACACATGCACACACATGTATGTATGTACACACACATGAATTTTAAAAATAAAAGCTTCCTTTAAAAAATCAAACTGCACAGAATTCTGTGAAATTAAAAAATGAAAGTGCGACAATGAGAACCAAGATGGTGGCGTAGGTAGACACACTGCGCTTCCTTGCACAAGCAGAACTGACAGAGAATCGAATGGCAAGGGGGACCGACACCAAGGAAATAGAAAATAAACATTCATCCAGACCAGTAGCAGGGGCGGAGAGGACTCGTGTTGCTGTGGCGGGACAGAGACTGGCGGAGTATGGGACGAACGGGGCAGGCAGTCCGACCACTAGCAGACCCTGCGGCCCCACATTCGCACACAGATAAACCAGGATGAACGGCGGGGAGCGAAGCAGACCACGCAACCCAGGGCTCCAGCACGATGAAATAAAGCCTCAAACCTCTGATTGAAAACGCCCGTGGGGGTTGGGGCGGCAGCAGGAGAAACTCCCAGCCCCACAGGAGAGGTTGTTGGAGAGACCCACAGGGGCCTAGAGTGTGCACAAGCCCACCCATTCGGGAACCAGCACCAGAGGGGCCCAATTTGATTGTGGGTACCGGACGCAATGACAGAAATCCAGTGGAGAGTGGAGCGGGCGCTATTGCTCCCTCTCGGCCCCTCCCCCACGTACAGCATCACAGCGCAGCGACCAGCGTTACCCCGCCCCAGTGAACACCTAAGGCTCTGCTCCTTTAAGTAACAGAAGCGCCAAGACAAAAAAAAAAAAAAAAAAAAAAAGGCCCAAATGACAGAACACTTCAAAGTTCCAGAAAAAATACAACTAAGTGAGGAAGAGATAGCCAACCTATCAGATGCACAGTTCAAAACACTGGTTATTAAGACGCTCACAGAATTAGTTGAATTTGTTCGAAAACTAGATGAAAAAAATGAAGTCTATGCTAAGAGAAACAAAGGAAAATGTACAGGGAACCAATAGTGATGCGAAGGAAACTGGGACTCAAATCAATGGTGTGGACCAGAAGGAAGAAAGAAACGTCCAACCAGAAAAGAATGAAGAAACAAGAATTCGGAAAAATGAGGAGAGGCTTAGGAACCTCCAAGACATCTTGAAACATTCCAACATCGAATTATAGGGGTGCCAGAAGGAGAAGAGGAAGAACGAAAAATTGAAAACTTATTAGAACAAATAATGAAGGAGAACTTCCCTCATCTGGCAAAGGAAATAGACTTCCAGGAAGTCCAGGAAGCTCAGAGAGTCCCAAAGAAGCTGGACCCAAGGAGGAACACACCAAGGCACATCATCATTACATTACCCAAGATTAAAGAGAAGGAGAAAATCTTAGATGCAGTAAGAGAAAAGGACACAGTTACCTACACAGGAGTTCCCAGAAGACTGTCAGCTGATTTCTCAAAAGAGACCTTACAGGCAACAAAGGGCTGGAAAGAAGTATTCCAAGTCATGAAAGGCAAGGACCTACATCCAAGATTGTTCTATCCAGCAAAGGTATCATTTAGAATGGAAGGGCAAATAAAGTGCTTCTCAGATAAGGTCAAGTTAAAGAAGTTCATCATCACCAAGCCATTATTATATGAAATGTGAAAGGGACTTATCTAAGAAAAAGAAGATAAAAAATATGAACAGTAAAAATGACAGCAAACTGACAGTTATTAACAACCACACCTAAAACAAAAACAAGAGCAAACTAGGCAAACAACTAGAACAGGAACAGAAACACAGAGATGGAGATCACATGGAGGGTTGTCAATAGGGGAGAGGGAAGGGGAGAGGGGGGAAAGGTACAGAGAATAAGTAGCATAGATGATAGGTGGAAAATAGACAGGGGGAGGGTAAGAATAGTGTAGGAAATGTAGAAGCCAAAGAACTTATAAGTATGACCCATGGACATGAAGTATAGGGGGGGAATGTGGGAGGGAGGTGGTGGGCAGGATGGAGTTGAGTGAAGGGGCAGAAATGGGACAACTGTAATAGCATAATCAATAAATATATCCAAAAAAAAGTAGCAGGATACAAAGTTAATCTCCAGAAATCAGTTGCATTGTTATATGCCAATAATAAACAGAAAGTTAAGAAAACAATCCTATTCACAATAGCTCCAACAAGAATAAAATACCTAGGAATAAACCTAACCAAGGATATAAAAGACCTGTCCATGGAAAATTCTAAGACACTGAAGAAGATACAGATAAATGGAAGCACATACTATGTTCATGAATAGGAAAAATTAACATCATTAAAATGTCCATACTACCCAAAGCAATCTACAGATTCAATGCAAATCCTATTAAGATTCCAATGACATATTTCACAGAACTAGAACAAATATGTCAAAAATATATATGGAACCACAAAAAGCCCCTCATAGCAACAGCAATCCTGAGAAAGAAGAATAAAGTTAGAGGAATCATGGTATCAAATATCAAACTATACTGTAAGGCCTACTAATTAAAACAGCCTGGTACTGGCATGAAAACAGACACATGGATCAATGGAACAGAATAGAGAGCCCAGAAATAAACCCACACCTTTACAGTCAATTAATATTTGACAGAGGAACCAGACACATAAAATGGGCTAAAGATAGTTTATTCAATAAATGGTGTTATGAAAATTGGACAGATATGTGCAGAAACATAAAACTAGACCATCTTCTTATACCACACACAAGAAGAAATTCAAAATGGATCAAAGACTTAAATGTTAGACCCGAAACCATAAAAATCTTAGAAGAAAATATAGGCAGCAAATTCTTGGATTTTTTAGAAATTTTTAATTGGATATATCTCTCCAGGCAAGGGAAACAAAAGAAAAAATAAACAGATGGGACTACATCAAATTAAAAAGGTTTTGCACAGCAAAAGAACACATCAACAAAATAAAAAGACAATCCACAGAATGGGAGAACATATTTGCTGATATATCTGATAAGGGGTTAATATACAAAATTTATAAAGAACTTACAAATCTCAACACCAAAAATACCAAGCAACCCAATTAAAACATGGGCAAAGGACCTGAATAGACACTTCTCCAAAGAGGACGTACAGATGGCCAATAGACATGTGAAAACATCACTAATCATCTGAGAAATGCAAATGAAAACCACAATGAGATACCATCTCACACCTGTCAGAATGGCTGTTATCAAAAAAATCAACAAACAACAAGTGTTGGTGAGGATGTAGAGAAAAGGGGAACCCTTTTGCACTGTTGGTGGGAGTGCAGGCTGGTGCAGCCACTGTGGAAAGTAGTGTGGTGAAACATCAAAAAATTAAAAATGGATCTGTCTTTAGACTCAGCAATTCCATTTCTGGGAATATACCCAAAGGAACCCAAAACACTAATTCGAAAGAATATATGTACCCCTATGTTCATTGCAGCGGCAAGATTCAGAAGCAGCCCAAGTGCCCATCACTAGATGACTAGAGATAAAAAGCTGTGGGACATTGACACAATGGAATTCTACTTGGCTGTGAAAAAAAGAAAAGTTTACCCTTTGCAACAGTATGGATGGACCTGGAGAGTAGTATGATAAATGAAATAAGCCAGTCAGAGAAAGACAAATATGACGATTTCACTCATATGTGGAATCTAATGAACAATCTGAACTAAGAAGGAAAACAGAGACAGACTCATAGATGGAGAGCAGATGATGGGTAGTGGGGGCGGTGGTGGGTTGGGTTAGGGGGTAGAGGGATTGAGCGAAAAGGAAGAAGGACTCATGGACATGGACAACAGTGTGGTGATTGCTGGGGGGAGGGGTTTATAAGGGGACTAAATGGTAATGGAGAAAAAAATACAATAAAGATTAAATTTGAAAAAAAAAAAAAAAGAAAGTGCTCTGCTCTTCCTGGCCCCAATTTAGTAGCAGCTACTCTGAAGGAGTCTGGTATGTATCCTTTTAGAAATTATCTATGCATATAGAAATGTGTGGGCACTTTTTGTTTTCTTTTACTTTGAAATATAAATGAAATAATTCTATGGATTCGTCCTGATATATTAAGAAGCACATAAGCAACAGATGAGCACTAAATCCACAGGTTGCATTTCCAGTCACATCCAGTTCCCTAGTGTCCCGGGAGCCTCCCTGACCTGCAAATGAGCGTAGGCATAATGAAGAGCTTTTCCGCAAGGGCAGCCGTGGTGCCTGTCCTGCCAGCTCCTATGTCCTGAAACTGCTCTTCTCTTTCTTCAACACCTATCACAGTACCTCGCCCAATCCAGGCATTTACTACGTATCTGTTAACAACATGTATTTTAACATCATATGACTCATTAAATTAACAGAACTTCATAGATATTAAGGAACTGGGGAGAGTTACTGAAAGTATCCATTTAGGCATCTAATGACTGACATTATGCCTTCTTTTCTTCAGAACTAATTTTCCCCCCATCTTTTTAAGGGATCAGATAAGGGGTGTACTTGGGGAAGCTCTTCTGGTTAAATGTTTCCCTGAAATCTAGCAATGAAGTTCACAATAATGGAAGTAAAAACTGACCACACACAAGGTCAATTATATGTACTTAAAAACATGCTGGTCTTTCAAATACAGTAACAAAGTGGTCACTTACTTTCCTGTAGAAAGCCAGGAATCTATTCTGTCTTCCTTTCTGTTTTTGAATTCTAGCATTGCCATTTATTAAATGTGTGACCTCAGAGGAGTCTCTTAATCTCTCTGAGCTTTAGTTTCTTCAAGTGAAACAAAAGGATAAGGAAACCTATCTTACAAAGTTGGCAGATGGGTTAGATGAGATGGCCTTTGTGAAAGTTGGTGTCAGGCATGGAGTAGGCATAAAACATAGTGGTTAAAGCTCAGGTTCTGGAGCCGGACTGCTTCTCCTCAAATGCCAGCTCCACCACTTATACTGGAAGACATGCAGCAAATTATCAGCCTCTCACTAACATATATAGTTTCTTATCTATAACATCAGAAAAAATTGGATTATTTTAAAGATTAAATAAGCTGGTTTTGGGTAATACTATTTATTGTTATTATTATGAGTATAGGCCCTCCATAAAATTTCCTTTCTCTTCTTACCCTTCATTCTTCTCTTTGACTCATCTAAATCACCTAAAGTAAAATTCCAAAGCTCTGCTTTTTCTGGGTTGTAAAGTAAGAGGTTGAAAGACTATAGGCTGCATGTTGCTAGGGGTTGAACTGCATCCTCTCTAAACCCATCTGTTGAAGAATTAACCCCCACTATGACTGTATTTGGAGGAAGACGTTAGGAAGTAATTCAGGTTAAGTGAGGTCATAATGGTAGACCTAATCCTATAGGACTGGTGGCTATAGGACTATAGGACTGAATAAGAGAAAAGAGAAATCTCTCTACTTTCTCCTTCCACCATGTGAGCAAACAGTGAGAAGTTGGCCATCTCTAAGTCAAAAAGCAAATCCCCTCCAGAAATTGCCCCTGCTGGACCATGGTCTGGGAATTCCAGCCTCCAGAACTATGAGATAATAAATTGCTGCTGTATAAGACTCCTGGTCTATGCTATTTTGCTATGGCGGCTTGAGCTAAGATACATGGTTTCTTTGACTCTTCAAACTGGTTTCTTGAAAATTTTATTTTTAACAAGTTTACTACCCCTCTACAAATTTCACAAATAGGAGATGTTGCTGAAGCTGCATGATCTTCAGGATATGTAAAACATAATTAATTAAGACATGATGAGAGTAAAGATCTTGATAACTGACCTGAGATCTTTGGCTTGACAACTCAGATCTGACCCTGAAAAAAACATCTTGCATTGCTGGGCTAAAGCAAGCACTGCACAGGCAGAAGTCTGAGTGCAAAGGGGGTGCCTGAGCAGAGAAGCCCATTAATATTATTGTTCATATTAACAGGGAGATAATAAATCACACCATATACCCACAGAGTAAAAGAGAAGTACGTCATCTTTGAGAACAAATGAGCAAATGATTTATTTCGCAAGTTGACTCAAAACGATGTATCTTCCAAGGGTTACAGAGGAAGAAGTTTAGAAACAGATTAAGGAACTTGCCTAAGTGACACAGTTAATGACCTGACGAAGCTGGGGTTTTAGTCCCAGTACCTCCTTCTAAAAGCATTACAAAACCCACTTGCATGGACAGAGAAGAAATTCTCCTGTGGCGATCCCAACAATTTACCCTGAGCCAATGAACTGACAAAGAATTGAAACTGAGAATGAATTGAAATTTCCCCCTTATCTCTTCGTAGGGCACTGAAATGAACAGGAGATCCCTCTGCCCAATCTAACACAATGAACATCAATTCCCAACCACTATGAAAAAGATAAAGACTACCTTTCAAAATATCAATTCTGGTCAAGATGGAGTTTCAGTCCCGGTAGTCTGGCTCTAGATTTGAGTAGGTAGAAACCCTTCCGTTCCTCGCACACCAAAAGGAGGATAACAACCAATCTAAAATCAATAAACAACCAGAAGTGCCAGAAAATCAAACTGCATGGAAATCCAACAACCAAGGAATTAAAGAAAAAATCAATCAGAACTACCAGACCAGTAAGGTGGCACTGGCTGGCGGAGAAAAACTGCTGTGAATTGGGGGACCTTGGGGGCAGGGCTGGCTGCAGCCTGGTGAGGGGCTGCAAGGGCTTCGAGGGCGGGGCTGACTTAAGGGGAAACTGAGACTCAGAGTTGATATGGCAGTTGCTACAGTGGGAGAAACTCCCAGTCTCACACAGGAGTCCATCCAAAAGTGCACTAGGGACTAGCAGATGAGCAGCACTGTTCCCTCTCTGGTGCCTCCCCAACAGGCAGCACTGCAGTGCAGCAAAGAGGGTTGTCCTGCCCCCTTACAATTTATCAGCTGTGTCAAGATAAAGAAATATGGACCAAATGAAAGAACATAGCAAAGTCTCAGAAAGAGAACTAAGCGAGGAGGAGATCACCAACCTATCTGATGGAGAATTTAAAGCCCTGGTAATCAAAATGCTCACAGATCTGATTGAGCTTGGTCAAAAAATGAAAAAACAAATGAAAGATACCCAAAGTGAAATAAAGCAAAATATTCAGGGAACCAACAGTAACAGGAAGGAAACCAGGACTCAAAGCAATGATTTGGAACAAGAGGAAAAAATAAACATCCAACAGGTACAGAATGAAGAAATAAAAATTCAGAAGAGTGAAGAGAGTCTTACAAACTTCTGGGACAACCTGAAACGTTCCAATATCTGAATTATAGGGGTGCCAGAAGGAGAACAATAGCAGCAAGAAATTGAAAACTTATTTGGACATATAATGAAGGAAAACTTCTCCAATCTGGCAAAGGAAATAGACTTCCAGGAAGTCCAGCAAGCCCAGAGAGTCCCAAAGAAGTTGGACCCAAAGAGGAACATACCAAGGCACATCATTAAGTTACCCAAGATTAAAGATAAGGAGAGAACCCTAAAAGAAGGGAGAGGAAAGGAGAGAGTTAGCTACAAAGGAGTTCCCATAAGACTATCAGCTGATTTCTCAAAAGAAACCTTGCAGGCAAGAAGGGGCTGGAAAGAAGTATTCCAAGTCATGAAAGGCAAGGACCTACATCCCAGATTGCTCTCTCCAGCAAAGCTTTCATTTAGAATGGAAGGGCAGATAAAGTGCTTCCCAGATAAGGTCAAATTAAAGGAGTTCATCATCACCAAGCCATTATTATATGAAATGTGAAAGGGACTTATCTAAGAAAAAGATCTAAGAAAAAGAAGATCAAAAATATGAACAGTAAGATGACAACAAACTCACAACTATCAACAAATGAACCTAAAAGAAAAGAAAAACAATGAAACAAAAACTGAGCAAACAACTAGAACAGGAACAGAATCAGAGAAGTGGACATCACATGGAGGGATTTCAGTGGGAAGGGGGAAGGGAGGAATAGGGGGAAAAAGGTACAGGGAAAAAGAAGCATAATTAGTAGGCATAAAGTAGACAGGGAGAGATAAAAAATGTTATAGGAAGCAGAGGACTCAAAGAACTTATATGTACAACCCATGGACATAAACTAAGGGGGGGAGGAATGCTGGAGGGTTGGGGGGGCAGGGTGGAGGGGGGATAAAGGGAGAAATAAATTGAGAAAACTGTAATAGCATAATCAATAAAAAATACTTAAAAAAAGACTGTCTTTCATAACCAGCAGCTAACAGTTAATGGTGAAACACTAGATGCGTTCTCAATCAAATCACTAATACAGCTGAGTTACCTGTTGTCAATAATCATTACACTGGAGGCTGGAATCCCCAAAACATCACAGCTCTGCAAAAGTTCTTTCTTACGAATCTCGCCTTGATTGTAGTAATTTCCTGAAGATAACAAATATACAATGGAAGGTTTAACAGTAGAGATTTATGGGTTCACTCATTCTTACCCTGTCTTGTTCCCCAGAGTATTTAAGCTCCCTGAAAATTTTGTGGTTATGATAAGAAGTTGAAGAAAATACAACACTAAGATTACATCAGATTCTCCTGTGAGAAGACCACCAGCAGCACAATCTTTTTTTTGTTTTTTAAGATTTTATTTATTTATTTTTAGAGAGGGGAAGGGTTGGAGAAAGAGGGGGATAGAAACAACAATATGTGGTTGCCTCTCACACGACCCCACTGGAGGGGACCCTGCCTGCAACCCACGCTGGGAATTGAACCAGCAAACCTTCAGTTTACAGTCTGGTGCTCAATCCACTGAGCCAGACCAGCCAGGGCATCAGCAGCACAATCTTTAAATCACTGTTAATTCTTTCCCATCTGTACCTCCCTCTCTGCTCCTCAGGCTGCCTAGCTGCCTGCCTGTCTGCAATGTAGTTTCATGCTATAGGGAGCCATTGTGCATCTGAGAGAGCAATGGCTCTGGCATTAGGCAGAGAACCCTTCTGTAACAACTCAGAAAAAGTGGGGTCCTTGAGCCCACTATTAGTTTGAGCCCTTTAAATTAATAGTCCTCAAGTATCTGTTAAGCATTTACTTAAAGAAGAGGCTCCTGAGTATTATAGGAAAACATCCTCCTTTGGCAGACAGCAAGTGTCCACCAACCCTTGGTTGGAGATAAAAGAAGGAGGTAGTGTTACTGGAGCCCAGAGGCCTGGGTTCCCCAAATGAAGCTGAAACCAACAGGGCTGAACCCTCTTCTATTAGAATGTATCCCCAGAACCCAGCTGGAGAAATCGTGATTTAAATGAAACTAGCATAAAAATAGGGGCAAGTTACCTGAATAGACGTTTCTCCAAAGATAGGCAGACGGCCAACAAGCATGTGAAAGATGCTCAACATCATTACTCACTAGGGAAGTGCAAGGCAAAACCACAAGAGATATCATTTCATAGCCAATAGCATAGCTAGAGTATAAAACCAACCAAACAAACCCAAATAAAGAGACAGAAAATTACAAGTGTGGGTGAGGATGTAGAGAAATTAGGACTCTCGTGCATTGCTGGTGGGAACATAAAATGGTACAGTTGTTGTGGAAAAGTTGGTGATTACTCAAAAATTTAAGGATACAGTAGAATTGCCATATAACTCAGCAATTCCACTCTTAGGTATACACCTAAAAGAACTGTAAACAAGGATTCAAACAGATACTTGTATATTCATGTTCACAGCAGCATTATTCAAAGAGCTGAAAAATGGAAACAATCTAAGTATTCACAAATAGATGAATAAACAAGCAAAATGTGGTATATACATAAATGGGATATTAGTCAGTCTTAAAAAGAAATAAAGTTCTGATATATGCTACAACATGGATAGATGTTGAGCCCTGGCTGGTGTGGCTCAGTGGATTGAGCACTGGCCTGAGAACTAAAGGGCTGCAGGTTCGATTCCCAGTCAGGGCACATGCCTGGGTTGCAGGCCAAGTCCCCAAGGGGCGGTGTGTGACAGGCAACCACAAGTTGATGCTTCTCTCCCTCATTTTCTCTTCCCTTCCCCTCTCTCTAAAAATAAAATAAATAAAATCTTTAAAAATATATGGATAAATGTTGAAAAAATGCTAATTAAAATATGCTAGACAAAAAGGGCAATTGTTGTATGATTCCACTTGTGTAAAGTATATATAATAGTCAAATTCAGAGATAAAAAAAATAGAATAGTGGTTGCCAGGGGTTGGGGAGAGGAAGGAATGGGAGTTATTAACAGGTGGAATTCTGTTTGGAATGATGAAAAAGTTCTGTAAATAGATAGTGGTGATGATTATACAATGTTGTGAATGTACTTAATGCCATCTACAGAACTGAATACTTAAAAATGGTTAAAGAGGTAAATTTTGTTATGCCTATTTTACCACAATAAAAATTTTTTAATATATATTTATTGATTATGCTATTACAGTTGTCCCATTTCCCCCCCCTCACTGCACTCCATCCTACCCACCCCCTCCCTCCCACATTCCCCCCCTATACTTCATGTCCATGGGTCATACTTATAAGTTCTTTGGCTTCTACATTTCCTACACTATTCTTACCCTCCCCCTGTCTATTTTCCACCTATCATTTATGCTACTCATTCTCTGTACCTTTCCCCCCCTTTACCCCTCCCACTCCCATATTGACAACCCTCCATGTGATCTCCATCTCTATGGTTCTGTTCCTGTTCTAGTCGTTTGCCTAGTTGGCTCTTGTTTTTGTTTTAGGTGTGGTTGTTAATAACTGTGAGTTTGCTGTCATTTTAACTGTTCCTATTTTTTATCTTCTTTTTCTTAGATAAGTCCCTTTAACATTTCATATAATAATGGCTTGGTGATGATGAATTTCTTTAACTTGACCTTATCTGAGAAGCACTTTATCTAAGCCCTTCCATTCTAAATGAAAGCTTTGCTGGATACAGTAATCTGGGATGTAGGTCCTTGCCTTTCATGACTTGGAATACTTCTTTCCAGCCCCTTCTTGCCTGTAAGGTCTCTTTTGAGAAATCAGCTGACAGTCTTCTGGGAACTCCTTTGTAGGTAACTGTGTCCTTATCCCTTGCTGCTTCTAAGATTCTCTCCTTCTCTTTAATCTTAGGTAATGTAATTATGATGTGCCTTGGTGTGTTTCTCCTTGGGTCCGGCTTCTTTGGGACTCTCTGAGCTTCCTGGACTTCCTGGAAGTCTATTTCCTTTGCCAGATGAGAGAAGTGCTCTTTCATTATTTGTTCAAATAAGTTTTCAATATTTTGTTCTTCCTCTTCTCCTTCTGGCACCCCTATAATTCAGATGTCGGAACGTTTAAAGATGTCCTGGAGGCTCCTAAGCCTCTCCTCATTTTTCCGAATTCTTGTTTCTTCATTCTTTTCTGGTTGGATGTTTCTTTCTTCCTTCTGGTCCACCATTGATTTGAGTCCCAGTTTCCTTCGCATCACTATTGGTTCCCTGTACATTTTCCTTTGTTTCTCTTAGCATAGGCTTCATTTTTTCATCTGTTTTTGAACAAACTCAACCAATTCTGTGAGCTTCCTGATAGCCAGTGTTTTGAACTGTGCATCCAATAGATTGGCTATCTCTTCCTCGCTTAGTTGCATTTTTTCTGGAGATTTGAAGTGTTCTGTCATGTGGGCCATTTTTTTTTTTTGTCTTGGCGTGTCTGTTACTTAAAGGGGTGGAGCCTTTGTTGTTCACCGGGGCGGGGTAACGCTGGTCGCTGCACTGTGATGCTGTACATGGGGGAGGGGCCAAGAGGGAGCAATGGCGCCCGCTCCACTCTCCACCGGATTTCTGTTATTGCCTCTGGTACCCACAATCAAACTGGGCCACTCTGGTGCTGGCCCCCGAGTGGGTGGGCTTGTGCATGCCCTAGGCCCCTGTGTGTCTCTCCAATGACCTCTCCTGTGAGGCTGGGAGTCTCTCCTGCTGCCGCCCCAACCCCCACGGGCGTTTTCAATCAGAGGTTTGAGGCTTTATTTCATCGTGCTGGAGCCCTGGGTTACGTGGTCTGCTTTGTTCCCCGCCATTTGTCCGGCTTATCTGTGCGCGAATGTGGGGTTGCGGGGTGCTACCCGCCGCTCTGCCTGCCCCCTTCTCTGCCACTCTGAGTCGGGCCTTCTCGGTTTACCTGCGCGATTGTGGGGCCGCAGGGTCTGCTAGTGGTCAGACTGCCTGCCCTGTTGGTCCCTCACTCGGCCAGGCTCGGTTCCACCACGGCTACGCGAGTCCTCTCCGCCCCCCGCTGCCCGTCTCTGCCCCTCCTACCGGTCTGGATGAATGTTTATTCCTTGGTGTCGGACTTCCTTGCCGTTGGATTTTCTGTCAGTTCTGGTTGTGCGAGGAGGAGCAGTGTGTCTACCTACGCTGCCATCTTGGTTCTCTCATAAAAATATTTTAAAAATTAGACTTGCCTTGCATAAAAATCTTTCAATTAAATGTTGTTACTGTAAAACAGAAAAGACGTCTTTAAAATTGGCAAAACAACCTTTTAAAAGATCATTAAAAAAATACTGAACATGTATGTATGCAGCCAAGATCAAGAAACACTACCACATGCTATTATCAACCAATATACCCACACTTGTAAGTACATGTTTTTTTCATTATTTCCAAAAGCAGTGTGTTAATATTTGTCTTTACTAACAGAAACACTACTTTTCATTAGTTTCTCTGCTCTGTGACTTATGGATAGTCATTAACAAGGCCAAACATATTGGAAACAGTCTTTTTCTGAATATGACAGGCATATTTGTATCAGATGGAATGAAAAGTACCCACTGCATGAAAACTGTGTTCAACTCATTGCAGTGAGCAGTTAAAAAAAAGTATTTCCAATACTAAGCTCTTCAAGACTCATTACATTTTGTTGATTATTTCTATTAATAGAATTAATCTTCTATTATTTAATAGAAATGAATAGAATTATTTCTATTCTCTATTCTGGCAGATTAGCCCTGTTGCATTTCCTTTATTTTTCACACTTGCATCTTTCTTTTTTCCACTGTTCACAGGCAGTCTATGTCAGTGTGGAATTTTTCTTTGGTCTCTGACATGATTTCTTCCCTAATGTTTATTAGCATTTCTTTTATGGTTTCTCATAGTTTAAGCAAGTTCTTTATTTTTACACTTAAAACTCTTAACTCATTAAGTAAATAAAAGCTCCGAAAAGCATATAACATTCCTCAATTAAGTAAATAAATACTTAGCAGGACATAAACATTTTTATAAACACCTAATATACATTAGGTTCAAAATAGGGGATGTGATTAAGATTACCTAACATATAAATTCTAAGCTTAATTATAAAAACCTGGTAAGTTAATATAATACTTAGAGTTAACCTATCATCAGCATCAAGATTTATGAATAGGTATTGTTTTCAGTTAATCATTGAATCCTTATGCATTATTTAGCTGGCATATCACATAAAAATCCTATCAACCTAAACCTTAGAGAAAAGTGCCTAAGTATTTATATTTATATATATGTATATTTACAAAATAGGACCACAGATATATAACCAGAGTCATGTTGTGAAGTTTTATAGCTCCCTTAAAAAAAGGTAATTCATATTTTTAAATATTAGTGATTTATTCCATTCTTGTCAGCATTTGATTAAAAAAAAAAAAAAAAAAGAAATCCCAAAAGTTTTGGGTCAGGAACAAAAGAGACAGATGAGACTAATACTTTTGAGGATGAATCTAAATGTCTCTCAATCAGGAACACTTTGAAGTTTTATTTATGACTAAAAGTCATTATTAAGAATAATCTGGTAAGTTCTGTTTTAGGAAAAATGGTGAATTAGATGTCCGGAAAACCCTCTTAGCATAGTACACCTAGTGTAAAATACAAGGGAAACATATTGCAGAATGTATGGCTGAATTAGCAGGAATGTAAGGGCTATCTTTGCCAGTCTTAAACATAAGTACAAATCCAGACAAGGAGGGTGGAGCTGAAATTGGAGTATCTGCTTATGCCTGGTTGTCTAAAATTAGGGCAGAAGATAAAGGCTGGGCACAAATAAGGAGACATCCACACAAAGTCAGGACCTTCCAAAGGCTATACCTATAGTGAGTGAACCAGAAAAAAAACCTCATTCTGAACACAGATGGGGGGGCCACATCTTTGTCTGAAGAGTTGGTGTTAGGGGAAGGGAAAGTAAGGAAACTGTTCCCCAATACGGATTGTTAATGATACACTTGCCTTCACTTGGTGTGGCACATTATATTTTCCAAAAATAGCTACAGCAGTATTTCTAGTCCCACATGTACTTATAGAACCTTGTTGCTCTCTCTGAGGAAGTCTAGTTCTTTCCTTGAAGCTGGATGTGACTTATGACTGCCTTCGCAAACAGAATTCAGTGAAAGTGATACTGCATGACTTCCAAGGCTAGGCCATAAAAGGTAATGTGGCTGCCTCTAAGGATTCTTGCCCAGAAACACAGTCACTAGGTTGTAAGGGAGCCCAAGCTACGTGGATTTACTACATGTGGATTCTGTGTGGATGTTCTGTCTGGCCAATGTCTCTAGCTAAGTCAGGTGATTCCAGTCCTCAACCTTTGGATCCTCCAGCCAAAATACTAGACATCCTGGGGCAGAGACAACTGTGCTCTATCTGAAACCATGAGAGATAAAGTTTAGTACTGTTTTAAGCCATTAGTTTTGAGACAATTTGTTATACAGCATTAGACAACTAATGTGTTTGGACCCTGAATTTACATTACCACGGTGGACTGAAAAAAAAAATTGCAATCTAAAATGTTAGTACTGCCCTTTGCTGCCTGGCTGAAGCAAACATAAATCATCAAAATATCATCACAAATATAGTTTCAAGACACATGTGCTTACAATGAAAATTATCACAAAACACACATGGAAACAAGTCACTCAGAATAAGTTACATACTCAAAAACAGAGTCAGACACACAGACTAAAGAATTGGAATTATTATAGCAGATACAAGTTTTTAATATATTTAAGAAGGATATCACACTATGAAAAGTTATGAGACAATAATATTTGCAAAAAGAACTCCTAGATATGAGAAACAAATTAAAGAATAAAATTACTAACCATCTCAATATTACATATGTAGTATTAACAGACTAAAAGAAGACATTAAAGAAGGCCAATATAAATGAAGGGATGTACTATAACGTCATAGATAGAAAAACTTTATATTAGAAATGTATCAATTTCCCCTATAACAATCAATAGTCAGTGAAATTCTAATAAAAATGCCAGCAAGGTTTTTCTTTGAATGTGACCAAACTAATTCAAAAATATTTGGAGGAAAAAAGGTCAAAAACAGCAAATACACCCTGAAGAACAACAAATCAGAGGGCTGGCCATACTGGATAATATTGCCATAAAGGCTTAATTAAGACAGTAATTAATACAGCATGATATTGGCACAGGGATGTCAAACTGATTAAAGAAACAGTATATAGATTGGAAATGCATGAACATTTGATATATGAGAGTTGGCAGTGCAGTCTGGAGGGGAAAGGAAGAGCTGAATTTGCTTTCCTGACTCCACTCTTTTCCTCCAAACCGTTTTCCAATTGCCACCAGAATGAGCTTTCTCAAACACAGAATTGGTTGTGTTAATTTTCAACCAAATATATCCAATAATGCCCTACCATCAACTGTAGTTTTCTCCCATGTGTATATATTAACAGGTTACATAATTTGGGAGAAATGCTAGACTAAGTAAAGTTAAATAGGATTTTTTTTTACAAGACTTCTCAAAGATGTTAAAATGCTAATAAGAACTTTGAACCTCTAAATGTGGGATAGATAGCACATCTGGCTAATTTCCCAAACTTGTCAGGCCAAAGCCTTTTTTTTTTTTTTTTTTTTTTAAATAGCAACTTGATGAACTAGAGTTTCTTTGATCATGCACTGGAGATCAAAATAGTTATTTCAACTGACATAGCATACAAAGCAATACAAGAGGCAGATTGGGTGCAGACTGATGGCTTTTATACTGTAACAGTTTGGAACAGGTAAGGGCACAGGGTCCTGGCTCCTCTACATTCTAGCTGTTCACTTTGGTCAAGTTACTTACTTCTCCTTGACTTCAATTTCCATATCTGTATAGTGGGAATAACAAATTCTATGTTTATAATGTTTTATGCATATATAATAATGCCTATCATAGGATTGCTGAGATTAAATGAGCTGCTAATAACAAAATACTCCATTTTTTTCCTGCTTGTCCCTACCCCTTAAAACTGGAGATATAGATAGAACGAATTATTCATACAAGTCTAAGACTTAACTTACATTTTTCCTACTGCCTATAATGATTTGCCACATTTACTATATACCTTGTCCTATTTTTAAAGATCACCTCCAAAGAAAACTTCTTTGGAGAAATTTCCTTAATCCAAACCCCTGAAATGAGAATCCACACTTTTCTTCATTTGGTATCCACAGTACTTTATCACACCATTACAGTTTTCATTACATTGTATCACAAGTTATTAGCTTCCCATTTTTCATGTTAGAATAAGTCAGTAGTGTGGGTATAACGTTCAATACACACATTTCTGCATGAATTGGGAATTTTGAAAGTAACTTGAAAATTAAAAGAGAAAACAATCTAAATAGCAAGTTGGATTCAGAGGAAGTAATGAAAGACAAAATAAGGATCCTAAGTGTTCAATACATGCCAAGGGAACACATTATGTTTTTAAATTTGAAACAATTTTGAATTTTAGTCCCAACCTATTAAAAAATAGGAGAAATTTATAAAAGAATCCAGTGTACCTATAATACTTTGTAAATAAAATTGACTTCTCGTATAGATCTTGAAACAAATTAACTTATAAGTTGTAGTATAAAACATAAAATTAAAAGCAAACAAAAGTGAGGCCTTTAAGTGAATTTATTTGCAATTGATATCCTTAATAGCACAAGCTGAGAAGAAAAGTACTTAGACCCAAATTCTCCATAAATATGAAAATATTTAATGAAAATGAATATTTAATGAAAATATTTAATCTTACTGGCAGCAAAAGATTTGAGGGGAAATAAGTGTTTATCAAATCAAGAAGTATTATTAAAAAACATTAGTCATTGCTAGGGAGGGTACTATATTAAGACAGAGATTTTCACTACCAGTCAGTGAGAAAGTAAACTGGTATGTTTTTGGGAATGCAATTTGCATGAAAAGCCTTCAAACGGCCAAATTTAGGAGTCATTCTTAATGAATACTATGCAATACATACAGATGTTTACTGTTATTCATAATAGCTACACTAGAAAAAAACCCCCTAAACATACACACAATAATGGATGACTAAGATTTATCTCTATAAGACCACTTAAAAAGGCTACATATCAGTTATTATTAATATGGGTAATTATTTAAGTTACAAGTTTCACAAGGACACAGTCCTTCTCTAGCTTGTTTTCACTGTTTATTTCTAGGGCATAGAACACAGGTGGCGAACACAAGGCCGAAGGCCGAATCCGGTCCTCTACCTTGTTTTATCTGGCCTGGCACCTTGTTTCTACCCAGCAGCAATGCTGAGCTCTAGCTTAACTGTTAAGGAGTAGTTACATTTATACAGTCCTAAATTACATTTGGCCCTTTGAACGCAAACATGAGGCTGATGTGGCTCCCGGTGAACATGAGTTTGACACCCCTGGAATATAATAATGCCTAGCATAAATTTTTTAAATTAAAAAGTTTTTTAAATTAAAACTTTATTTTTTTAAAAGAGCAATCTTAGGTTTGTGGCAAAATTGAGGGTAAGGTAGAGATTTTCCCATTCACCCCTGACCCCACATATAGACAGCCTTCCCCACTATCAACATTTCTCATCAGAGTTGTACATTTGTCACCTAAAGCCCATAGTATACATTAGGGTTTACTCCTAGTGTTGTACATTGATTGTATGGGTTTGGACAAAGTACAATGACATATACCCTTAATTAAAATATCATACAATATTTTTCACTACCATAAAAAGTCCTCTGTGTTCCACCTATTTATTCATCCTTCCTCCCATATGAATCCCTGGAAAAGAGTGATCCTTTTACTGTCTCCATAGTTTTGCATTTTCCACATAGTTGGAATCATACAATATGTAGCCTTTTCAGTTTGGCTTCTTTCACTTAGAAATATGTATTTAGGGTTCCTCCATGCCTTTTCATAGCTTGACAGCTTATTTTTTTTCTTTAGCACTAATATTTCGTTGCCTGGATGTACTAATAGATTCATCCATTCACCTGCTGAAGAACAACTTAACTGCTTCCAAGTTTTGGCAACGATGAGTAAGCTGCTATACACACCTGTGTGAAGGTTTTTGTGTGCACCTGCTTTCAACTCCTTTGGGTAAAGAAATACCAGGCAGGGTAACTGCCGGATGGTTTGGTGTTTGGCTTAGTAAGACACTGCCAAACTAACTGACTTCCAAAGTGCCTGAACCATCTTGTATTCCTATCATTAATAAATGAGAGTTGCTGTTGCTCACCAGCAATTGTTGTTGTTAGTACCCCAGATTTTGGCCATTCTAAGTGTAGTGCACATAAATCTTTAATAAATATTTGCTAAATCAATGAAAAAATAAGGTTCAGTGGAAAATATAAAACTGTACAATGTTACTTCTATGAAAATCTGTATAGAAAAATAAATGGAACGATACACCACCAGATGGGAAAAAGAGGTCATGTACATTTGTTAAAAACAGCTTTACTGAGGTAAAATTTTCCATAACATAAAAGTCCACACCCATTGTACATGTAGAGTT
The DNA here is from genome assembly GCF_022682495.2 of Desmodus rotundus. NCBI lineage: Eukaryota > Metazoa > Chordata > Mammalia > Chiroptera > Phyllostomidae > Desmodus > Desmodus rotundus. The sequence goes on from NC_071395.1 coordinate 63,734,475, forward strand.
CAATTACTTCATTTATACACTTGTATAATTATCACTATAATCCAGTATCATGGCCAATTTTGTTTTCTCATTCCATCTTTTCTGTATGGTGAAGGAGGACTTATTTTTTGAAAGTCCCCTTCACTGAAACGAAAGGACAAAAGCCCCTTTCCAGCCCTCTTTACCAGAGCTGGCTCCTCCTCTCTCCCCTCGAGTCTGTCAGGCATAATTAACTACTGTTTCTCTGAGCCTCTGTTCTCAGGACTGGAGAGGTTGCTGGTAAGCATCCCCCGTGCAGGTGCTTTAAAACATATACAAACAGGACTTATCAGACCTTAGCGCCTAGGTTTTGAACCCAAAGATAACAGCAAAGCAAACTGAAGTCTGCAGTAACATCCCGAAACCTCCTATTTACAACTAAATTGACACGACTAACCAGCTACAGCCCCCTTCCCCTTTCCAGACCCAATAATAAAAGCTCAAAGCCCCTACGCATCAGGGTTGGTGCATTTCTCCGTACCCAGCCCTCTCCTTCTCTTGGAAAAGTAAAAATAAAACTTTGTTCTTCGCATTTTCTTCTCTTTGTGAATTCTTTCACAGCCCGCGTCACTGACCACCCTAACATGAAAGCTGGGTGGTACTGAACTATAAAATTATTTTTTAGCCTGATGATCTGAATCGATTTCATCAACTTGACATGTGCATCTTTTTAGGACAAAATAAATTTAAAAAGCAGCAGGAAAATCCTTTGCTACGGCTAGAAGTAAAACTTTCAGGCTTGATCAGGCATGATACAACCTAGATTGTTTGGAATACTATGGTAAGATCATTATTCTTGGTACTTCTGCAAATAAAAAGGTTGCACAGAATAATGAGTACGGTCCCATTTCCCAACGGAAATGTAGGTATTGAATGGAAGCAAACGTGAACTGTTTTCTTGTGCTTAATCCTTCTAGCAGAGAGTACAGTAAGAAAGCTGAGTACGTCCTCCAACCAACCTGGGAAGCTGGCCGCTACAGTCCCTACGCTGGAGCCACCGATTCTCTGTGGCGCCCAGAGAAGGGACCTTCGGAGTATTATTCACTTAGCTTTCTACAACAGAGAACCTCTGGGAAAAAGTAGACTGAGATAAGTTGGCACTTAAATATCCTTCACAGCTCCTGGTCCCAGGGCCCCGCCTTCAGTCTCCTACCTGCGGAGAAGCACAGCAGGAACACGCGGTGCCTCAGGCGGGCCAAGCCTAGCAAAGTGGGAGCAAAGAACATGGCTTCATCGTCTGGGTGCGCGATCACCAGGAGGGTCCGACTTCCGTTTCCTAACAGGCCAGCCTGCACCTGACTCTTCAATCGTTCGGAGGAGTCCCAAACCCAGAACACGATCCGTGCTAGGGCCACCACCGCCAAACACAGAACGGCCACCACTTCCATGCCGTGTAAGTGGCACTGCGCCTGCGCAATACGGAAAGGTGCTGTGTACCCTGACGCCGGCGGGAAAACTCCACTGTGCAGAAATTGCGTTCCGAGTGGAGGTTTCGCCCAGCTAACCAGCTCTTACGGCTTGGGGCCTTAAATGTCGGGTTCCTGTGTGGTTCTACATTGACGCCTCCCAACACTTCTTTATCGATTTCCCTGTACTTTATGTAGCATTTACGAGGTCTGTGCCTGCACATGTTGAGAGCTGAACCGAACCCCTTCCTGTCCAGTTTTCTACCCTTGTCCTTACACCGTCCAGTCATTTCATTGGAAGTGAGACTTGAGGGCGCACTTGGTTGTCTCAAGGGCCACAGGCTCCTCCGAGGAGTGACTTAGATTAAGGACTGACATCATAGACAAATCGGCATCGGCCGCCTTTCAGTGACGTTTTAGTGCGAATTACAGCCGGAGCTCTGGGAAATATCTTGGGTAGGTCGATGTGCACCCCTTCGGCTCCCAGCACGTGAGGGCCGACTTCCCTGCCCGCAGCCCGCAGCCGGAGGAGGCCGCCGCCGTCCCGCTGCGCCGCGCAGGGGTCGCAGAGCTCGTGGCTGGCTTGCGTCCCTCCTTTTCCCACGCTCCGGGGAAGGCCCCTACAGCGGGAAGTCAGCGGGGTCGTGGTGGGCGCCCCAGCCGGTGCGTGATGGCAGTGCGCTGGTCCGGGTCGGGCACTGTGCTACCCAGGCGTGTCTCCGGTTGAGGGGACCGTCGCCCCCGCCAAGCCGATGCGAGATACGGAACCAGACCGTGGGCAACCCAGGAAACTCTGTTGAGGTAGGAGACGCGCGACGCCAGCGGAGGGAGTCGGTCCTCCAACCTTCCGGAAGGAGGAGGGGCCGGCGCCAGAGCAGCCCAAGCCGGCCGCCGGGGCTGGCGTGGGGAGGGAGCGGGGTTGAGTCAAGATGGCGGCCAAGGTGGCGAAGCAGCAGCAGCAGCCGCGGTGCCGGTGGCGGTGGTGAGTGGAGTGATCGCCTAGCTCGCCCCGTCAAGGGAGGTCCCGAGGTAGGGACCCGCGTCGGGGTCGCGTCCCGCTTCTCAGGACCGGGGGCGCGCCGGTTACCACACTCCTACAGCTCCGGGTGAGTAGGCCCCGGCCTCCGGGCCCCGGCTCGGTCGAGAGCTTCCGAGGGCTCTCAGGGCACCGGTCGCTGGGACGGCTTCACTGCGTGGCGGTGGGGCGTGACGGGCCTGGCAGGTTGGGACCCACTCCAGCCGTCTGGTCTCTTCTCGGCCGCCCAGGGCCAGCGGTGCGGCGCGGGGAGCTCGGGGGTCGAGTGGAGGCTTGTGGAGTTTGGAGGAAGAATGGGCTGCGGCCGGACTGGGGCCGGCGGAGAGGTGTGCTGGGTGGAGGGGGCGTGCGCGTCGTGGAGGGCCCCCCGAGGGAGACCGAGTGGGCCGGGGGACCCCGGGAGGGGCCAGCACAGGCTGCCCCTGGGCTCACTCTGAGGCGGAGCTGGTGGCCGTCTTGGGAGTGTCGAAAGGGTTAGGGAGGGTGACAGCGATGGACTAGTGCGTGAAGATCGAACTAGTTCGCCTTTCTAACCAAATCTTTCAGGAGTGTAATGGCGAAAGGGTGGAGATTGCAAAGATCGGAATTCTGTACCTTCTGCCTTTTGTCGTTGGTGTTTTAATATGCGAAGTCTGTGCATTCTCTTTTTTGGGGGGAAGAGGGATTTGAGAAACTGTAATAGAGAAATCAGTCTTAATGGAGAGGAAACTGAATTTGAATTCTTCGAATTAACTGGATTAGGAGCAGTCGTGTATTAACGGTGTGGATGGGAAAAAGTCATGTTTCTGAAACATCAGTGTCAGTTTTCTTTACTGATGTTGTGTGCCACAGTGCTGCTTCAGTAGGGTTAACCTTGGAGACAGTGTGGTATGGGTAATTCCAATCTTTGGGATTAGTATATTCACCTGCATCAGATTTGCTTCACTAATCACACCCTAATAATACTGAAATTTACATTCCCTGTGTGCACACTGGTGAGGTAATGATGGGATGCGGAACATTGTGCAAAGAGCAACAGGCCCGGGATTTTAAAATGCCAACAAATACTCATTCGTTCGTTCAAGGTGTCTTGATCAATAGGTGTTGCTGAGGGGTCACATGTGATTGTCCCTTGGATAACTGAAGAGTTGATGACATTATTTAGTTTTTAGTGGCTTTTTGAAAATGTTTTCATGTACCTTTTCATAAAGTTATTTATTGGATGAACCAATTTGCCTGGGCTCAGGAGCAGACCAATTTTAGAAACTTATTTTTAAATGGGTAATGGTTGCAGAAGTAACCACAAATTGTTGGAAAAAGAAATACTGTTTTTATTTTCTTACTTTGTTAAAATCCATGGAAGTTTATTTGTTCATTTAATATTTACAGTTGCTTTCCCTTGCTTTTGGCACATCTGTTACTGGAAATCAAGGTTAACAAATGTAAAGCAGAGTCTTTCTTTAATGCATTGTGACATTTTGGAATATGATCAATCTTTCTGTGCTTCAGTTTCCTCACCTATGATAGTAGGAAAACACCTGCTCTCCTAGGGTTCCTAAGAAAGTTAATAGTTATGAAATTACTTTAAACAGATTAAAAGGTTTATTCTCCTGTGAGGTAGTAACAGCTCCCTCTGCACTTGTGAAATGCTTTATTTGCACATCTTATGACATTTACACTTTCTATTTTGTGTTTAGGTTTTACATACATGTTTTAGCTCCTCTTGAGGGCAGGATAGATCCTTCACTAATTTTATCTTTAAGGCACTGTGTAGGGTTTTATTTTCTGAGTAGAATATTGACACTGCAAGTATTTATTGAACATATAAACATTGTATTCTAGGTAGAAAAATGTATTTCACATACAACTTATCCAAATACACTTGTCTCTGCTGTAACACATCTGTCGATGTGTAGCTGTGATATTCTCCATGGCCTCTGAGGAATATGTATTTTTAACTGGATGCCTTGTTGAATTTAATTACCGTATTTTTCGGACCATAAGACACACCTACGTTTTAGAGGAGAAAAAGAGGAAAAACATTTTTGAAGCAAAAAATGTGGTAAGATGTGTAATAACATCCTTTAAAGCAGAAATCCTGTAGCAAGCCAGGTAAGCTACATTCAGACTATAAGACGCACCCCCATTTTCCTCCCAAATTTGGGGGGAGAATTGCATTTTATAGTCCGAAAAAGACAGTATATATTAAAACTTAAGTATTTGGCCTGCCCACCTAAATTTTTTTAAAAACACAAAGTACTTGAAATTACCTTATGTTTTTTAAAAAAATTTAATTGGTTAAAAGTTTGTTCCAAGACTAGGCAAATTTAAATGAAAGTTTTTTCAAGGTTTTTAAAGGGTGAGATTTTCTTGCCATTGTTATCTGCAATTGAAAGCAAAGGCCTTTGAATAGGCCAGGGATTGATGTAGGTCAGCAATTTTCAACCTCTTTCATCTTATGGCACATATAGACTAATTACTAAAATTCGGCGGCACACCAAAGAATATATTTTTCTCCAACCTGACAAAAGTTATATATAATTTTGATTCAATCACACCAGACGGCTATTGTTGTGTTAGCTGTTGTTATTTTTTTACTTTACAACCTAAGGGAAAAGAGGTCAGTGCCCCTGACTAAATAGTCAGGTATTTCATATTTTTAAAAAATTGTTTTGAAAAATTTTATTTATTTATTTTTAGAGGGGGGAAGGAAGGGAGAAAGAGAGGGAGAGAAATATTGATGTGCGAGAGAAACATAGATTGCTTGCCTCTCTCATGCCCCCAACCAGGGACCTGGCCCATAACCCAGGTGTGTGCCCTGATGGGAACCCACTGAGCCACACCAGTCAGGGAAGGTAGTGCGTGTTTTAAAAATTATTGCAGCACACTGATTAAAAAACCTCTGATGTAGGTAAATTGCAAGCTGTTTGTTACTTGGTTTTGTGTGTGTGTGTGTGTGTGTTTTGTTACTCAGTTTTAATTGTATTTTGTGATGTCTTAATTGCAGTTTCAAAATCTTACTGATGCCTGAGAATGCTAGAAGTCTCCATATTTAGTTACTTCCAGCTATTCTTTTACTTCAGATTTGGATTTTACTAGAATATGGCACAAAGGATAGTAAATGTTGATCATAATTTATTATTTGTCGATTAGAGGTTCATGTATAGTTCACTGCCCTGTGCAACCAGCGTTAAGTACCTTTTGTTGTTGAGGGCATGTTGCTAAATGCTATAAAGGTGTATAAAGTTGAGCAGATTAATATGTGTACAAATAACTGTAGATTGCCTGGTGTTTTGTAGTTTTCAAGCTTGAGGATGCAAAAAAAGTACATTTAGATGTATGGTTAAGAAAACATTTTATTTGTTTCTTTTTCTATCAGGACTTATTAGGAGTATTGGAAAGCTATGAAAAGCTTCTGGTATGTAGCAGTAACTATGTAGAGCATCTGTTTTTTATTTTGGTATTCTTGTGGTAGTGGTTTTCCTTGAATATTTTTACTGTTTTACTACCATTTTTTCTACCCCAGGAGCTAGTGTGGTCAAAATACTATATTACTTGGATAGTCTTCAGATACAACATACTTTTTTTTTTTTCTGAGTCCTCTTTGGATTTGAGGGTGAGACTATACAAACCTCTGTAAGAATTTCTGTGGAATTCCTCCATGTGTGTTGCTAATATTTTTACTTAAAGGTGATCTAAAAAAATGAAATTACTAAAACAAAATGCTAATTATGTATAGAATTATAGAATGTAGAGTCATATACATTATCTACAGAAGCTACCCCTGATAAACCCACCCTAAGTTGAAAATATTGTAAGTTGAAAATTCACTGGGTAGACCTAACCTACCCAAGGAACATCATAGCCTAGCCTAGTTAAACATGCTGAGAATACATACATTAGCTTACAGTTGGGCTGATGTAGTTTCATCTCACCAGTAATTGCTTTCCTTTTCTTGCCAGAAACAAGAGATACAGATGGGCCTATTGTAGACATGCTGTGATGGGAAAACAAAACACAGTATCCAAATAACGCTGGCAACACAGTATACTGTAGAGTATTTATTTACTGGATCAACCCTCTTTGATCTGGTGCCTGACTGGGAGTCTTGCTTGCTGCTGCCGCCCAGCATCTCCAGAGAGTATTATATTGCATATCGCTAGCCCAGGAAAAGATCAAAATTTGAAGTATGGTTTCTACTAAATGCTTTTCACTTTCACAACATTGTAAAGTTGAAAAAAGTTGTAAGTAGAACATACGCAAGTTGGGGGCTGTCTGTAGTCATAACTTCTTTTCCTGTTTTCTGAAGGTCACAGAAATGAAGTGATCTGCCTAAACCATTGTATTCTGGAACTAGCAGAATCCAATCTTTTGACATCCACTGTGGTACTCCTTTCGTTACATCATGTCGTCTATGGCAGCAGTTTCCACCGGTGTGCTGCAAGAGCTTTTAACACACGTAATATCTGACTGTTTAGTCAGGGCACTGACCTCTTTTCCCTTAGCTTGTCAAATAAAAAAATGACAACAGCCAACACAACAATAGCAGTCTGGTGTAAATGAATCAAAATTATACCTTTTTTTTGGTCAGATCAGCAAAAAACAATATTTTTTGGTGTGCTGCAGAATTTTAGTAATTAGTTTATGTGGCCATGAGATGAAAAAGGTTGAAAATTCCTGATCTATGGGATTATTCACTGTGATGATTGACAGTTACTTAAAACAAAAATTGGGGTGGATGGAATGAGAAATAATTTATTCAGCTTAGGTATTGAATTTAACACATTTCTTTAAAATTTCTTCAATGAAAATATATTTTGAAAAAAATTAGTATTGCTCTACATCTGTAATATGATCACTGGGAATTATTTACTTTATTTAAGTGTCAGTCTGCTATGATTAAACAAAAATGTCTTTGAGGTTATCTGGACCTAGTGATATTTCATGGAATTAAAGTATTACAGGAAATTTTATTGTGCCAGTGTTTACCTCTGAGAACTAAACAGAGAGATTAAATTATTTTATAACTTAGGTATTGCTTGCTTTGCTAACCCTTAAAACCTCTGGATTGTTTTTAAATTATGAGGGACTTTAGTTATATAGAAGCTTAGCTAAATAGCATGAGCATGAACTGTATTCATATTGCTATATTGAAAAGCTCATATAGAATATTAATTTTCTTTAGGTTCTCAGGCCATAAAATTTATTTTAAAGAAAATTTTATATTATTCTTTTAAAACTGATATCCCCACATGAATATTGAAGTATGGCATATTTCTTTATTCCATTGGGCTATTAAATAATATGCCTATTTTATGTTACATTAAGAAGTATTGTTATTTCTCATATTACGTCTTTTTCTGGTTTGCTATTTCCCTACTTGACTCTTCCAAACTCTGCCATATCTTAATCCTGCCTATATTTTTTAGGGTTTGATTACATATCACTTTATCCGGGAAGTCTCCCTCTTACTTCTCCAAAGTTGTGTATTTTTCATTCTGAAAATTCTTAATGCTTTATTTATGCCTGTACTATAACATCATAGTTATTTGTGTACATGTTCATTTAGTCCCCACTGTGCCATAAACCCTTTGTGGGCATACCTCTATCTCAGTAATTTCTAATCCTTCCTCTGCCCTCACTCTGAATAACACTTTGCACCCAGAAAGCGTGTTGTAGAAATTTGTTGAGTTCATGAAAAAGAGCCTGGCTGCTAGAGTTATTTGGTGTGTTTGTTGTAGAAACTGATTGATACACATGTGGGAACTTGATGGTGAGTTTTTGGAAATTAAAAAACAGGAATTCACCAGTGTCAGGCAACATGTCTGTAATCAATGAATTATCAAACCATTTCTTTTTGTTAAAGATTTTATTTATTTTTAGAGTAGGGTGAAGGGAGGGAGAAAGAAAGGGAGAGAAACATCAGTGTGTGGTTGCCTCTCACATGCCCCCGGTTGGGGACCTGGCCCACAACCCAGGCATGTACCCTGACTTGGAATTGAACCAGCGACCCTTCGGTTTGGTTCTGAGCCACACCATCCAGGGCTCAAAGCATCTTCCTTCCTTCCTTCCCTCCTTCCTTCCTTCCTTCCTTCCTTCCTCCCTTCCTCCCTTCCTCCCTTCCTCCCTTCCCTCCCTTCCCTCCCTTCCCTCCCTTCCCTCCCTTCCCTCCCTTCCCTCCCTTCCTTTCCTCTCTCTCTCTCTCTCCCTCCCTCCCTCCCTCTCTCTCTCCCTCTCTCTCCCTCTCCCTCTCCCTCTCCCTCTCTCCCTCTCTCCCTCCTTTCTCCTCTCTCTTTCTCCTCTCTCTTCTCTTTCTTTTTCTTTCTTTCTTTCTTTTTTTCCTTTTCCTTTTCTTTTCTTTTCTTTCTTTTCTTTTCTTTCTTTCTTTTCTTTCTTTCTTTTCTTCCTTTTCTTTCTTCCTTTTCTTTCTTCCTTCCTTTCTTCCTTCCTTTCTTTTCTTCCTTTCTTTTCTTTCTTCCTTTCTTTCTTTCTTCCTTCCTTCCTTTCTTCCTCTCTTCCTTCCTTCCTTCCTTCCTTCCTTCCTTCCTTCCTTCCTTCCCTCCCTCCCTCCCTCCCTTCCCTTCCCTCCCTCCCTTCCCTTCCTCCCTCCCTTCCCTCCCTCCCTCCCTTCCCTCCCTCCCTCCCTTCCTCTCTCCCTTCCTTCCCTTTCTTTCTTCCCTTTCTTCTTCCTTCCTCCCTTCCCTTCCCTTCCCTTCCCTTCCCTTCCCTTCCCTTCCCTTCCCTTCCCTTCCCTTCCCTTCCCTTCCCTTCCTTTCCTCCCTTTCCTCCCTTTCCTTCCCTTTCCTTTCCTTCCTTTCCTTCCCTCCCTCCCTCCCTCCCTCCCTCCCTCCCTCCCTCCCTCCCTCTCTCTCTTTCTTTCTTTCTTTCTTTCTTTCTTTCTTTCTTTCTTTCTTTCTTTCTTCCTTTCTTCCTTTCTTCCTTTCTTCCTTTCTTCCTTTCTTCCTTTCTTTTCTTTCTCTCTCTCCTTTCCTTTCTTTCCTTTCTTTCTTTTCTTTCCTTTCCTTTCTTTCCTTCCTTTCCTTCCCTCCCTCCCTCCCTCCCTTCCTTCCTTCCTTCCTTCCTTTCTTTCTTTCTTTCTTTTTAGCTTTTTTAAAAAATGTATTTATTGATTATGCTATTACAGTTGTCCCATTTCCCCCCCCTCACTCTACTCCATCCTGCCCACCCCCTCCCTCCCACATTCCCCCCCTATAGTTCATGTCCATGGGTCATACTTATAAGTTCTTTGGCTTCTACATTTCCTACACTATTCTTACCCTCCCCCTGTCTATTTTCCACCTATCATCCATGCTACTTATTCTCTGTACCTTTCCCCCAATCTCCCCCTCCCACTCCCCTATTGACAACCCTCCATGTGATCTCCATCTCTATGGTTCTGTTTCTGTTCTAGTCGTTTGCCTAGTTGGCCCTTGTTTTTGTTTTAGGTGTGGTCGTTAATAACTGTGAGTTTGCTGTCATTTTTACGGTTCCTATTTTTTATCTTCTTTTTCTTAGATAAGTCCCTTTCACATTTCATATAATGAGGGCTTGGTGATGATGAACTTCTTTAACTTAACCTTATCTGAGAAGCACTTTATCTGCCCTTCCATTCTAAATGATAGCTTTGCTGGATACAGTAATCTGGGATGTAGGTCCTTGCCTTTCATGACTTAGAATACTTCTTGCCAGCCCCTTCTTGCCTGTAAAGTCTCTTTGGTGAAATCAGCTGACAGTCTTATGGGAACCCCTTTGTAGGTAACTGTCTCCTTTTCTCTTGCTGCTTCTAAGATTTTCTCCTCTTTAATCTTGGCTAATGTAATGATGATGTGCCTTGGTGTGTTCCTCCTTGGGTCCAGCTTCTTTGGGACTCCCTGAGCTTCTTGGACTTCCTGGAAGTCTATTTCCTTTGCCAGATGAGGGAAGTTCTCCTTCATTATTTGTTCAAATAAGTTTTCAATATTTTGTTCTTCCTCTTCTCCTTCTGGCACCCCTATAATTCGGATGTCGGAACGTTTCAAGATGTCCTGGAGGTTCCTAAGCCTCTCCTCATTTTTCGGAATTCTTGTTTCCTCATTCTTTTCTGGTTGTATGTTTCATTCTTCCTTCTGGTCCACACCGTTGATTCGAGTCTCAGTTTCCTTCGCATCACTATTGGTTCCCTGTACATTTTGCTTTGTTTCTCTTAGCATAGCCTTCATTTTTTCATCTAGTTTTTGAACAAATTCAACCAATTCTGTGATCGTCTTAATAACCAGAGTTTTGAATTGCGCATCCAATAGGTTGGCTATCTCTTCCTCGCTTAGTTGCATTTTTTCTGGAGCTTTGAAGTGTTCTGTCATTTGGGCCTTTTTTTTTTTTTGTCTTGGTGGGTCTGTTAACTTAAAGGGGCGGAGCCTTAGGTGTTCCTCGGGCGGGGTAACGCTGGTTGCTGTGCTGTTAAGCTGTACGTGGGGGAGGGGCCAAGAGGTAGCAATGGAGCCCGCTCCTCTCTCCACCAGATTTCAATCTTTCACTCTGCTACCCACAATCAAACTGGGCCCCCTTGGTGCTGGCTCCTGATTGGATGGGCCTGTGCACGCCCCATTCCCCCCCCCCCCCTCCAACGACCCCTCCCGTGAGGCTGGGAGTCTCTCCTGCTGCCGCCCCAACCCCCACGGGCGTCTTCAATCAGAGGTTTGCCTGGGTTGCGCGGTCTGCTTCACTCCCTGCCGTTTGTCCGGTTTATCTGTGCCTGAATGTGGGGCCGCGGGGTGCCACCCGCTGCTCTGCCTGCCCCGCTCTCTGCCACTCTGAGTCTGGCCCTCTCGGTTCATCCGTGCGAATGTGGGGCCGCAGGGTCTGCCAGTGGCCAGACTGCCTGCCCTTTTGGTTCCACACTCCGCCAGTCTGGGTCCCGCCACAGCAATGCGAGTCCTCTGCGCCCCGGCCGCTGTCTGGATGAATGTTCACTCTTCACTTCCTTGGTGTCGGACCTCCCCTCCGCTGGTCAGCTCTGGTTGCGCGAGGAGGTGCAGCGTGTCCACCTACGCCGCCATCTTGGTTCTCTCAAAGCATTTCTTTAAAAAAATGTCAGTTTACTGGGATTTTCGAGAGAAAGAGTAAGTAAACATGGGATTGGTTCATCCCAGATTATTTGTATTTTTGTATTTCAAGGTAATTTGAGAGCAAGAATGTGTTAATTTATATGTGCAGGGACTTAGAGAGTAGTTTCAGTACTAGGAAAAAATTGTGAATTAGGAATAGTTGGTTATAGGATTATTGTGGAATCCCTTTGAAAGAATAGTACTGATAAGTTTTACATCAAAAATTAAATCTGTGTCCTGACTGGGTGGCTCAGTTGTTTGGAGCATTGTCCTGGACACCAGAAGGTTGCAGGTTCCATCCCGATCTAGGCACATACCTACCTTGTGGGTTTAGTTCCTTGTTGGGGCACGTACCAGAGGCAGCCAATCAGTGTCTCTCCTCTGCCACTCCTTCTCTCAAATCAATAAACATATTTTTGGGTGGGGATTAAAAAAATTAAATCTTTAAGTAGATGAGTTAAGTGCAAAGGAAGAGAAAAGTCAAAATTACCAAATTATTTTGGTTATTACCCTCCCCAGTGTCTACTTGAGGAGTAAAACATGGCTGTTTGTTTTTCTAAATACCTGTATAAATTCATATCAAAGCAGAATAAATTGAGGTTGCGTTTTTCTAGAAAAATTGACTTTTAGATTTGTGAGAGTCACAGATCACCTCTTCCTCCTTTTTTTTGGGCCATTCATTTCCCTTGGAATAACATACAGATTTGTATAATTTTGAAATGTTTGTTTTAACTAGTAATCATCATGCTTCTATTCAAAGATGTTTAACTTGGTATTGCTTTTGATTAAGTTCTTCAGTTTTGATTTATAATAACTTTGTGTATTTGAAATGAAACAAAAACTTGTGCTTTTTAGGAGTTAGCAGCCTAAAATATACACAGTGTAAATATACCAGATAGAGGTAGTATATAGTCCATCAGCTGTGTCTGTCTGTGTGTGCCCATGTGTGTCTCTGTGTGGGGTGTCTGTGTATGTCTCTGCGTGTGTATCTGTATGTATGTGTATGGGGGGAAGAGAAGAGAGGGGAGGGGTGTAAGGAGAAGTTACTCTGTGTTCACACAAAATCATTTTAATGAGTGAAGGAGGATATGTTATTTTAAAATTTTGTCTTTTGTTTATTATAAATAGTACATTTTTATACAAGTACAGTGCAGTATAGTAGCATATAAAGAAATTCCTGGATGTTCCACTTCCTTGATGTAATCTGCTAAGTGTTGCACATTTTTTCAGATTTTTTCTGTGTATGTAGGTAATTTTCTGTATTATGGGATCATACTGTACTGTTCTTTTGTACTCTACTGTTCTTGTTATATTTAGAGCTATTTCTATCATTAATAGTTACATAGTATTGTACTTATGAAAATACCATAATTTGTTTAATCAATTTATGGCCACTAATGTTTTGTTTTGTCAGAAAAACAAAGCTGTGAAGTATTTGTGTGTGTGTGTATTTATTTTGTATAATTGTAGAAGCAGCTTTATAGGATAGATTCCTAAAGTAGAGTTGCTGTTGTATACATGATGTAAATTTGATTTTGACACAAGTATATTTCTATGCCCTAAACCCTGGCCAGTACCAGCTACTACAAATTAAAACATTTTGACAATTTAAGGAGTAGGAAAAAAGTGATTCTAATTGGCCTTTTATCAATCACTTTTTTTTTAAATCACTTATGATGTTGAACATTTTTACATGGGGGGGTTGTATTTCCTTTATAAACGGCCTACTTTTGTTTCGTTATTTTTGATGAGGTTATTGGTCTTTTCAGATTGATTTGAAGAGTTTTTTACATACTAGAACATTTACTTTTTTCATGTATGCATGTTCCCCCCCACAGCTATTTTTTTGTAGTATTATATAGCCAGAGATATCCAGCCCTGCCCTGTGCTGTCTTTGTGACCTTGGGCACGTTATTTAACCTCTCTAAGCCTTAATTTCCTTATTTGTAGAATGGAGATGATGTAAACAACATTTAGCACAGTAGCTGTCACATAGTAAGTAAATAATCAAGATATGCTGGCTGTTTTCAATCTATATATGGCTTCTGGTTTTCATGTTCTACTTTATAAAGACCTTCCTTACTGTAAACTTTAATATTTTCAATCTATTAAATTGAAAATACAAAGTGAGGAATATTATGTGGAGTATGCTACTGCTTGTCTTAAAGAGGAAAAATAATGTATACATACATCAGTATATCATAGGATGTTTTTGAAATGAAACCCAAGAAACTGTTAACATTATTTGTTGTAGGAAGAACTGAGAGACTGAGGCACATGACTGAGAAAAAGACTTTTGAACATATACCTTTTTGTATTTTTAAAACAGGAGTCCTCAGATTTCAATTTAACATTTTTATGATTTCTTTTTCATCTTTGCCTAGCTTTTATTGAATTTATTGGGTGACACTGGTTAGCATCTTTTTTTAGTTTCTATTTTTTTGCTCTATCTGGAATTTATTTCTGATGTAAGAAGTGAGGTAAAGATATATTTTGTGAGGGATATATGTGCATGTTTTTTTCTATCAAATAGTTAGCCAGAAGTTGTCAGTACCGTTTAGTGAATAATCCATCCTTTAGATTTGCAACTTTTTATCATTTATTCCAAATGTGTCTGAAACTGTTATGTTCTATTATGTTCTCTTTATCTTTTGTTGTATATTACCATATTTTAAAAATTATTTTTGTTTTATAATTGTAATACTATTAGGGTTAGTCACCTGTTCATTACTCTGTTTTGTTTTGTTTTTCTTTTTCAGCTTTTGACAGTTCTGGTCTGTGTATTCTTCTGGGTAAATTTCAGAATCGTTCGGAAGTTCAAAAGGAAATCTTGCTGAGATTTTTATGGGGAATACTGACTATTAATTGGGAATATTGAACTTAAAGAAAGGTTAATTTTGGGAAAATTGACACCTTCATGGACTTCCTATCCTTTTGTTCAGATAGACTTCTTTTCTCAGTAGGTTTCCAAACTTTACTTAAATAATCTTTAAATAAGTTCTTTACTTTTTTGTTGTTCAACATATATAGTAGGAATCAAATAAGGAGTTTACATTCTGTGGGGGAAGACAGTACCTATAATCAAGTAAAACAAACTAATTCATTAGATTATGATTAATCTGTAAAGGAACAAAAAGGGTGATGTGATTGAGAGTAACTGGTGGGAGCCCACCTTATAGTGTGGGTGGGAAAGGCTTTTCTGAGATGACATTTGAATTGAGATCTAAGTTTGAGGAGTCAGCCACTTGAATAAGCCAGGGATACCTAGAGTAAAGGACAAAGGCCTGAAGCTAGAAAGCCTTCTCCCTCTGACCCCTCAAGGTGAAGGAACTGTAATGAAGCTTCTGTTGTTGGAACCTACTGAACAGTTGGGAGAGAAGACAGGCCAGATCAGGTGGGGCCTTGTTGGACATAGTGACTATTGGGATTTTATTTGAAGTTGCGCGGTAAACCGTGGGGAGTTTTAAGCAGGAGAGTGACATGTTCTGATTTATGGTTTAAAAAGAAAATTTTGATTTTTGAGTGGAGAAAGTATTGAAGTGGGAAGTCCAGTTAGGAGTTTCTTGCATCAAGAGATGTAGAAGGGATAGTTGAGATGGAGAAGATGGGAGGCTTGGGGATAGAGTGGGGTGTGAAAGGAAGAAGAGGGCTAGTAGTTGCAATCGGCATTATTTGAATTAAGCACTGTTAGGTGTTAGGGAGGCCATACAAGCACCTTACAGGTGTCTAGTGGTTTTATTTTTTGTATATAATTCAATAAATTTTATTTTAATTGCTTTTCTCTATTTTGGTATGTACCTAGAAATAGAGACTGTTCATTAATTTTGTTTTATTTTGTTTCATAACTTCTAGCAGTCTGTCTCTGTTAGTGGGTCAAAGACCATGATCATTGAGGTAATGGTTTATGATTTTTAAAAATATTACCTAGGGGAAGTTACTTAGCCTTTTTAAAGCCTTAATCAGGGACAATAATGGAACTAGTGTTTTAGGTGAGCTCATGCATGGTCAAGATGTTAGTATTATGGTAACTTATTATTATTCTCCTTAGGTAATGTCCTATCTGTTAATTCTGGCCAAGCATCTAAAGTTCAAATTTTTCTGATCTCAGTACATTGTTATTTTTTGTGTTAATGGAGGAGAGAATTAGCTGTTAGTTGTCCATTTTGCCATTAAAAAATATATGAATATATTCTTATAGTTGAAGGGGTGACTATTGCTCAACTCAGAGAATTAGTTCAATATAGTGCAACTATACCTGCAAGTTCTCAGTTGTGTGTTGTCTACTGCTGTCTTGAGAAACTTGTTCTTTCTCATTTTATGTAGGGATAAAGCAGCATTTTTATAAAATTCATGAATTATTTATTGAATGCCTGTATTCTTAGATTAATTATGTAATTATGTCCTTATTAATGTCTTTCTTTCAATTATGATACCTTATTGGTGTAGGATAGTTTAACCCAAAAGGCCTCTTTTTCTTGGCTTCCATTCATCTATCTTCTAAGTGGGTTGTCATAATGTAAAAAGAGGCTACAGATAAAATACCTTGTTAATGTCATTCCCCCAGAGGAGCTCCTTTTTTAAAAGGGAAGAATGCTTTAGTTTATTTCACAGGAGAAATTTTATTCCAGTTTAGCACCACTCTGATCTCATACAAATTACAGAATATACTTAATGATTTCTAGTCTCTCTCTCTTCTGGGGGCTGGACTCTGAGATAGGCTCAGGAGATCAGTTTTCTTTTATTAAATTAAAATTTTATTTTTTTTATTTTTCAATTATAGTCGATGTACAATATTAGTTTCAAGTATATAACATAGTGATTAGACATTTATATGACTTACGAGGTGATCCCCTCGGTAAGTCTAGTACCCATCTGACACCATACAGTTATTACAATATCATTAACTATATTCCTTATGTTGTACTTTACCTCCTCATGACTTTTTTAAAAGACTTTATTTATTTATTTTTAGAGAGGGGAAGGGAGAAAGAGAAACACCAATGTGTGGTTGCTTCTTGAGCTCCCCCTACTGGGGACTGGCCTGCAACCCAGGCATATGCCCTGACTGGGAATCAAACCACGACCCTTTGGTTCACAGCCTGGCACTCAATCCATTGAGCCACAGCAGCCAGGGCTACATTCTTGTGATGTTTTTAAAGTTCTTAGTTTATTAATCCTCATACGAGAAATTTGCACAATAACCACGGATAAAGTAACCGAAGAATCTTTACTCCTTTTGTTGTCCAATTTCTAGCTTACTTTTTGTCAGCATCACTGTAGGCCTTTGCAGCTCCCTAATTTTCTTCATTTTCATCTTGTATTCCTTTCTTGAGGTCGTCATCTTCTCATATAAGTCATGTCTTGCAAGTTTATGTTTGGGTTCATTTTTCTTTGGGTAATCCAAGGAATAATAAATCATGCCAAAGCTAGTTGTCTTGCTACTGCCAAAATGGGTTCTGAATCCAAACACAAAAATGACATCTGCCTAGGTTGTGGATTTGATCCCCAGTCAGAGTGCTTACAGGAGGCAACAATTAATGTTTCTCTTTCACATCGATGTCTCTTTCTCCTTCCCTCCCCTCCCCTTGATGCTTCTCTTTCACATCAGTGTTTGTTTCCTTCCCTCACGTCTTTCTCTAAAATCAATAAATGTATCCTTGGGTGAGGACTAAAAAAAAGACATCTGTTGTAGTACACATTTTGGCTAGTTTTCCCTGAATTTCTCTCTCAGGTACTGTTGTCTTTTTAGGGTGAGTGATATTGATGACCATTTATTTCCAATGAAGTAGTCTGTTGGTCATGAACTTCCTGGTCTGTACAGTTACTGTGTCCTTCATGGTGGTGGCTCATCTTCAAGCAGCCAGGGAGGATAGGCCCCATGATTGTTTTTATAACTGGCAATTTGTACTCCTCAATCCCTCCCCCTTTTTCACCCACCCTCCAAATCCCCTCCCATGTGACAACCATCAAAATGTTTCATGTATCTCAGTTTGTTTCTGTTTGTTTGTTTGATTCCACATATAATTGAAATCATGTGGTATTTGTCTTTCTCTTATTTATTTCACTTAGCATAATACACTCTACATCTATGTTGAAAATGGCAAGATTTTGTTCTTTTTTATAGTAATAAAAAAGAGTAATATTCCATTGGCTGAGTAATATTCCATTGTCTGTATGTACCACATCTTCTTTATCCAATTGTCTATCAGTAGACATTTAGGTTGCTCCCATATATTGGCTATTGTAAATAATGCTGCAGTGAACATAGGGGTGCATATGATTCTTTTTAGCCTCTCCTTTCCTAGTGTAACTTTGGAGTTGGACAAGAGCTGGGCTTCTCTGTGAGAATTAGTGAGACCTGATTTGCCTCAGTTTAGTAACTAATATTTTGGCATCTGTAATGTTTTAGAGGCCATTCCCCTATTCCATACTTTTGTATCAAAAGGTTTTAATATTTGATCATCTAAAAGAAAATTCAATTGTATATATTTTTTGTAGGGTTCTTTTTCTGCTTTGGTGAACCGTGGGCTTCACCTTTTTGTGAACTTCAGTGGGTTTGTTCTTGCTCATCAAAAGAGGCATCTGCAGTTCTGCCACAGTGAAGTACATTTTTAGTTTTCTTTGCCCAAGGTAGCTTAGGCCACCTTGAAAATCTATCCAAGTACATTTTGGTTATGCAAAGGTTCTAGGCCAAAAGCCAGGAATTCCTGGTGAGAAGGGATTGGATTTTTTTTTATGATTGTTTTCGAATTTTTGATAAGTTTCCTGTTGAGTAAATTTGTGTGTGTGTGTGTCTTTATTACAGTAGTCCCTCCTTATCTGCAGGGGATATTACCGGACTACTTCCATGCCAGGGGCTGGCCCTGCGCCTGCACAGTCTATAACCTTTTGCATGTCAGGTGACCTCCAGGTTCCTGACTCGGGCAGGGAAAACTTCAAGATACATTCCATGTGAAAGTGAGAGTAAGTTAATTAAAGTTTGAGACAGTGAGGCAAAGGAAGGGCCCCTGGAGACAGGATCAGGGGATAAGCCTGGAATGAGCTGCTGTTGCCTGTTGCTCCCCTGGGTGTTGGGACCCTTCCAGCTTGGGATAGAAGAAGTAAAGTACACGCCTGAGAAAAGGGGGGCATGGGTGTGCTCAATGGAGGGAGTGTGCAGGCGTCCTTTGTCCTGAGGGGTTATCTATTAATGTTTTCTATAGGCGGGACTTCTAGGGGCGGTTCCAGGGGAGGATCTTAACAGAATAGTCATCATATTTCTGAGTATGTTGTGTAGTATACTGACGTATTAAAATGAGCTTATAGTGGGGTATGAGGTTATTTTCTGGTTAGATTTGCTTTTATCTTGGATTAGTCTAGCTTTAATTGTGGGTTTATTTTTTTATTTTTTTATTGTGTGTGTTACCTATCTCCCTGACTAAGGTGATTGAAACCATCTGTTCCTAGATATCTTTGGTTTGTAAGGATAGGTTTAAACCACCTGCTCTTAGGTGTCTTTGGTTAGGGAGGATAGAGTCTTGTGATTTGTCAGCTGGCTGTTAATTGCTCAGTTCTTCTATCTATTTGTTCAGTCATTTATCTCAGTTTCCTCATTCCACTTGCCAGGGAATTCTTACTCACCTGCCTCAGGAATATATTCCAAGACCCTCAGTGGACCTAAAACCATGTATAGTACGGATCCATATATATACTCTGCTTTTTTACTATACATACATACCTTTTCACTTAAAGGAACCAGTTTCTTTCCTTTGGTATATCCGAATTGCCAGCATCACTACTCTTGTGCTTTGAGCCATTATTAAGTATAATAAAATAAATGTTACTTGAACACAAGTGCTATGATACTGCTACAGTTCATATGATAACCAAGATAGCTACTAAGTGACTAATGTGCGAGTAACATATACAGCATAGATATGTTGGACAAAGGAATGATTTATGTCAGGGCAGGATGGTGTGGGACGGCGAAGGATGGTTGGAGATTTAAAAATTACGAATTTTTTATTTCTGGAATTTTCCATTTAATATTTTTATGCTGTGGTTGCCCATAGTAACTGAAACCAGTGGCTGGGGTGGGGGTAGGGATTTACTGTACTTTGATGTGGGAAGATGCAAAAGGAATTTAAGTAGAGCAGTTTCATTTTACTATGTTTTGTTGCCTGTTTATAAAATATAGGAGGTTAGATTATCTGGGTTAATCTGTAAAATTCAGATAAAATACGCTCGTCACTTATAACTATGACATTTAATTTTAGTGTATTACTTCCATTCTAAAATATTATATATGTTTATGATACGAGGAGGTTGCACATAAGACCTTGACCAGGTTTCTTTTAGGTACCCAAATGTGCATCAAATTTTAATAAGGTCCTCTACACATGTATTTTTTGCTACTAAAAATTGAAATAGCACATCAAAAAATTTTGTTACAATTCAAATTTTTGAAAACCAGAGACTCTAGTTAATGCATCCTATGCTAAATTAGTCTCTAGCCAAGCCACCCAGTGCTTTCTTTTTTACATTCCTCTTGTACAAGTTACTGTCTTCTAATTATTTTTTGAAAAATATGTGTATTGATTTTAGAGAGTGGAAGGGGAGGGAAAGAGAGAGGGAAACAATGATGTGAGAGAGAAATATCAGTTGATTGCCTCTCATATGCATTCTGACCTGGGATCGAACTTGCAACCCTTTGGTTTATGGTATGATGCTCCAACCAACTGAGTCACACTGGCCAGGGCACTTGCTCCTAATTCCTTTTAGGTTTTTTTTTTTTAAGATTTTATTTATTTATTTTTAGAAGGGAAGGGAGGGAGGAAGGGAGAGATATATCCTATATATGAGAAAAACACCTGGGGATCTGGCCTGCACCCCAGGCATGTTTCCTGACCGGGAATCAGACCAGTGACCTTTCAGTTTGAGGGATGATGTCCAACCCACTAAGCCACGCTGGTCAGGGCTAATTCTTGATATTGGGTTTCATCTTACTGACTTCAGGCTTCTAAAATACACCAACAACACTCAAGACCTATTTGTGCTTCTTTGGGTCAAATAAAAAAGTGGAACTGAAGTATATTGAAGTGATTCAAATGAAAGCTACAGATTTTTTATAAGTTATTGGCATCAAGATAGACTTTCAAGGAAGAGATGCAAAAAATGAGACATCACAGAACTGCTGTCATAGATTATCAAAATATTGATATATGATCTGTCCTAGCATACAGTTGCTCTCCCAAGCTGCTGCATAATGACCCTGAAATTACCAGCAAGGAAAAAAAAGGTACAAAAGTAAGGTTTATGGCTAAATTGATGTAATATCTTAATTATTCTTTTTAAAAAAATTATTTATTTATTTATTTTTAGAGAGGGGGGAAGGAGAGAGAAAGGGAGAGGAACATTGATGTGTGGTTGCCTGTCTTACTTCCCCAACCAGGAACCCAGCCGGCAACCCAGGCACATGCTATGACTGGGAATTGAACCAGTGACCCCATGGTTCTCAGGCAGACACTCAGTCCACTGAGCCACACCAGCCAGGGCATAATATCTTAATTATTCTTTATGCTAATATTATCAAAGGGATATCCATGAAGTAGGCAGTAATGATAGCTACATCTGAATTTTCTGACTCTTGATTTAATCTCAAGTTTCCTGTGGGTCTTTTCGAAATAGAGATGGGGTACTGCGGTATCTAATAACCTGTAACATTCTTTCTTTCCAAGCAGTTGCCAATGTCCATACTCCCTGTCTCCTGCAGAGTGTGCCTTGACCCAGCCCCAGTCCAAGTTCCTGAAAGTTCTTTCCTCTGCCCTGCTGTTGGTAGTGAACATCCTGGGAGAAGGGAGGGGAATTTGGTACTTGGGTTGAAAGTCAAGTTCCCAAGGTTCTTTTCTAGTACTTCTGAGACAGCTTGAGAGCGAGCATGTGAGAAGACTTCAAAGTCAAGGTTGGGTTAAACTTTTTGGTGAGTCCATTGGAAGTCTAGTCACAGCTTGAAACTCCTCCAAGATCCCTCCTCCAAAAAGGTTAAAGTGGAAGGTGATGCACAAAACTCTCAAAATGCTACAAAGCAGCCTGGAAAGAACTGTATAGCCCAGAAATAGCTAGAACAGTTAAAATTTTAAACATGGTGAAAGAAAGAGTTAACTTTGATCAGGTTTCTTAAAAATTTCACAGAATTTTTACATTTCATAAATTAGGCATATACCTAACCCTGAGTTAACTGGTACAAAGAACTTAAAATTTGAAAATGCCACTTGAGGTGTTCTCTTTCCCTTCAGCCTTAATTTTAAACTGGATTCTTTTATTTCAATTGTTTCCAAACTGTAAAGTGTTCTGTGGAGGTATCTTGGTGAGCCAGAACTGCAGTTAGGGTGGAAGGCAGGACTGGGCAGAGAGACCGAAAATGATAGAGTCTAGGTTCTCCATTCTCACTGAGTCAGAATATTTCTCCTTTTTATCAACATTAATGCATTTGGCTTTCATGTACATGGTTGAGGGGAGAGCCCTGTTTAAAAACAAAAGGTCTGAACTGTTACTATATGTATCATGCTGAAGGTTTGAGGAAGGTCATGGTCTCCAAATTATGTAGCTCTTGTGATCAGGGGTAGCGTCTGCTTTGACTGGTAAATTTGTATACCAATAAGGGCTAATCTCTGATTTCACAGATGTTTTATTGCCACCTTTGTTGAGCTGCTAGTATCTGACTTTATTTTATTTTGGAAATAAATCAAGTTAAGCTCGCTAAAATCACTAAACTAGAACAACTCTAAGGATTACTGACAAAAGGGAAACATGGACAAATCATTTGAGTCATATTTGAGTGACGTTGAATGCAGATGTTGAACTCAGGACTCAACATTTCTGAATATTTAGAAAGACCCCAGGACTGCCGGCCAAGATGGAGGCGTAGGTAGACACACTGTGCCTCCTCACACAACCAAAAGAAGGACAACAACAATTTAAAAACAATCAGAACTGAGGGAAAATTGAACTGTATGGAAGTCTGACAACCAAAGAGATAAAGAAACATTCATCCAGACCGGTAGGAGGAGCGGAGACGGGCAGAGATGGGCAACCGGGCGGAGAGGACTCACGACAAAATGGCAGCTGGTGGACCCAGCGAGGTGGTGGATTGTGGAGCAGGGTGGGCAAAGCTGCAGCTGGGTGGTGAGGCAGCAGCTGGTGGACCTGGTGACAGACTGCCCAACCCAGAGTTCCAGCACAGGGGAAATAAAGCCTCAAACCTCTGATTGAAAACACCTGTGGGGGTTGAGGTAGCAGTGGGAGAAACTCCCAGCCTCACAGGAGAGTTCACTGGAAAGACCCAAAGAGGCCTAGAACATACACAAACCCACCCACTTGGGAAGCAGCACCAAAAGGGCCCAATTTGATTGTGGGTAGTGGAGGGAGTGACTGAAAACCAGCAGAGAGCTGAGCAAGGGCCATTGCTCCCTACTGGCCCCTCCCCCACATATAGCGTCACAGTGCAGCAACTAGCATTACCCCGCCCTGGTGAACATCTAAGGCTCCGCCCCTTTACAGAATAGGCATGCCAAGACAAGAAAAAAAATGGCCCAAATGGAAGAACAGATCAAAGCTCCAGAAAAAATACAACTAAGCAACGAAGAGATAGCCAACCTATCAGATGCATAGTTCAAAACACTGGTAATCAGGACGCTCACAGAATTGGTTGAATTTGGTTGCAAATTAGATGAAAAAATGAAGGCTATGCTAGGAGAAACAAAGGAAAATGTACAGGGAACCAATAGTGATGGGAAGGAAACTGGAACTCAAATCCTTCTGGTCCACACTGGAACGGTGTGGACCAGAAGGAAGAAAGAAACATCCAACCAGAAAAGAATGAAGAAACAAGAATTCAAAAAAACGAGGAGAGGCATAGGAACCTCCAGGACATCTTTAAATGTTCCAACATCCAAATTATAGGGGTACCAGAAGGAGAACAGGAAGAACAAAAAATTGAAAACTTATTTGAACAAATAATGAAGGAGAATTTCCCTAATCTGTCAAAGGAAATAGACTTCCAGGAAGTCCAGGAAGCTCAGAGTGTCCCAAAGACGCTGGACCCAAGGAGGGACACACCAAGGCACATCATAATTACATTACCCAAGATTAAGCAGAAGGAGAGAATCTTAGAAGCAGCAAGAGAAAAGGGCACAGTTACCTACAAAGGAGTTCCCAGAAGACTGTCAGCTGATTTCTCAAAAGAGACCTTACAGGCAACAAGGGGCTGGAAAGAAGTATTCCAAGTCATGAAAGGCAAGGACCTACATCCAAGATTACTCTCTCCAGCAAAGCTATCATTTAGAATGGAAGGGCAGATAAAGTGCTTCCCAGATAAGGTCAAGTTAAAGGAGTTCATCAGCACCAAGCCCTTATTATATGAAATGTTAGAGGGATTTATCTAAGAAAAAAAGATAAAAAATATGAAGAGTAAAAATGACAGCAAACTGACAGTTATTAACAACCACACCTAAAACAAAAAGAAAAGCAAACTAAGCCAACAACTAGAACAGGAACAGAACCACAGAAATGGAGATCACATGGAGTGTTATCAACAGGGGAGTGGGAGGGGGAGAGAGGGGGAAAGGTACAGAGAATAAGTAGCATAAATGGTAGGTAGAAAATAGACAGGGGGAGGGTAAGAATAATATAGGAAATGTAGAAGCCAAAGAGGTTATATGTATGACCCATGGACATGAAGTATAGGGGGGGGATGTGGGAGGGAGGGGGTGTGCAGGATGGAGTGGAGTGAAGAGGGGGAAATGGGACAATTGTAATAGCATAATCAATAAAATGTATTAAAAAAGAAAAGACCCCATAAGCACCACCATACTATATGGATTTTTTGTCATGTAGGCTAGTGTTGGAAAAAATGTTGATGACCTTGAGCTATTATTATTTTTCCTTTTGCTTCTCCATTCCTTTTGTAGCTTTTATTTACTTGGCATGTCTGAATTGGGTGGAGAGTTCAGAGAGAGATCATAAAAGCCTTTCTTACTGTTGCAAATCAGAATTACTGGAAAACTTTAATAAACTATTTGTGAACATTCATACAGGGAAATACTGTACAGCAATGGAAAGAGAATAAAGGTTTTTGTGGACTCTTGAGAATGATTGTTAAGATATATTGCTAAGTAATAAAAGCAGGATATGGAACAGTATATCTTCTATGCTAACATTTATGTAGGGAAAAGACTATTTCTAAAGGATACTCTAGAAAGTAGTAACTTTTGCTTGCCTTCTGGGAGGACAACTGGGTAGCTGAAGGGGGAGAAGATTTTTGTCTTTATATCATATAGTACTTTTCAAAAACTCTTAAATACCCAAACCAAAATGAAACAAATCATCAACCCCATGTGCTGGCATTTCCCCTTCTACCTGGAGTGAGTGCAGGTGTGTAGAAAGGGAAAGCTGCCCAGTTGGTTTTAATGTGCGGTCCCACTGAATGTCTCAGTTTCTCAGAGTAGTTCACTGTTTACTGAGAAAACGGCAGTTATCACAGAAAACATTAGCCTCTCCCATTTTTGCCACTGACAGCTTTGTGAAATTGGAGAAATAGAATTTCTTTGTGCTTTATTTCCTGTTCTGTAAAATCAGTGTTAGTTGGGTAATCTCAAAAGCTCCCAGTTCTTAGTTTTTCTAACTTCCATGCCTTGAGAAGGGAACAGGTAGGAAACAGTCTGAGGAGATAGCTCGTTCTGTCTTCTAACTCATCCCCTGACCATGTTCTCCTCCAACAGAAAAAATGAAGTAAGTAGTAAGGATGGTATGTTTATGTAAAATATTCATACGTTACCTAGGACCACATAAAATTTAAAAAGTTTTCTCTCTCTTTTTTTAATCCTCACCTGAGGACATGCTCATTGATGTCAGAGAGAGGGCTAGAGAGAAAGAGAGAGGGAGAGAAACATGGATGTGAGAGAGAGACATTGATCGGTTGCCTCTTACGTGCTGCACCCTGACTAGGATCAGACCCAAGCATGTGCTCTGACTGATCATTGAACCCACAACCTTTCGGTTTATGGGATGATGCTCTAACCAGGGCTAAGTTTTGTTTTAAGGTTATATTGAATTTTAGTTCTCTAGAAAATTTTACTTTCTAAACCTAGTTTATAAAGAATTTGTTGATTAAAATGGGGAAATTGGATTAAGTTGGCATACTGAATTTTTAAAAATTTGCTCTACTCCCAGATTCCTTAAAATGATGGAAACAAAACAAAAACTTTACTAAATGGTATAAATTATTAATGAATGGGAATTTTCATATATATATATACACACATACATATGTGTATATATACACACACATATCACACGGGTATCATTACTTATTGTATTATTTTTCATACAAATTTTAAATCTGCTTTTGTAATACCCTGGTGTATATATATTTATATATAATTTTTATTTATTCAGGGTATTACAAATGTGTATATATAGTTATATATAACTTTTATTTATTCAGGGTATTACAAAAGCAGATTTAAAGTTTGTATGAAAAATAATACAATAATAAATAATGATACAAGAATAAATTCTGTTTTGTGTACTCATAGCTGCAAACCTACTTTTACCTCACCCTGTATATACTTTCTGTCATGAGTATATGTACACGTGTGTGTGCATGAACATAGTATTTCTCATGGAAATTTTACGTATTTTACATATAATTAACAGAATTATATATCCTACACATTTTCCATTATACATATAATGGAAATATATACAATTTGTGTATTTATTCTTACATGTTTAAACTTAAGTCATCTTCAAAGTACCCTCCATTTGATGCAATACACCTATTGAGATGCTTTTACACTGCTCAAAATAGTTTTTGAACTCATGGGTTTTGATGCCTTTTAGAGCTTCTGTTTTGTTCCACTTCTTTCACATTGGCAAAATGTTTTCCTTTTAGGACTTTTTTCATCAGAGAAACAAGGAAAAGTCACTCGGGGTGAGATCGAGTGAATAGGGAGGGTGGGGCACAGGGGTCGTGCCGTTTTTGGTCAAGAACTGCTGAACACTCAGCGCAGTGTGGGCAGGTGTGCTAGTAAATCACTCATCATGAAATGGGCAAATGTGTTGAGTCTTGAAAAAAAATTCACTGAAGCCAAACACAGCCTCTCACAACAATGCCAGTGGTAACACTGATACAGACGGGTTCCTAGAACACTCACCTAGTGGGAGGCCTGCACTACAAGGACCTTCCCTCCAGAGGATAATTCCTTTTTTTTTGGTTCCCCCTCATGTATGTAAAATATTCCCGTCTTAATTGCACACACACACTTTATTTCCCGTCCTAAAACATAAAGATACATAATCATGTTTTAGGATGAGAATGCTCAATAGTATAAAGTTATCTGTTGTTCTCCCTTTAGTCAGTCTATACATTCAATATTTATTGAATCCATAAATAGTACATTCAGCATTTATTGAATCCATAAATAGCTCTCATCCATAGTATTTTATGGGGCCTGACAAGCTGACTCTCATATTCATGTGAAAGAGGAAAAGTGCTAGAATAGCACTCTGTAAGGTGCGAAAAGTAGCAGCAGCAACTAAGCACTGAGAAACTTGTCCTACCAGATATAAAAGTCTCATAATGTTACAGTAACTTAAAAAGTGTGGCATTGGCATAGGAAGGGGCAGTCAAATTAGTGAGTTTAGAATCATGGACATATGGAAATATACTTTATAATAAAGGTGACTTTTCTTTTTCTTTATGAACTGTTTCAGGCCCATAGAAGCATGCATAGAGTAATATAAGAAATGCCCATGCACCTACCATTTGTGTTTAAGAAAACAGTATTTTATTGTGCTTGATTCACCTTTTGTTTCAAGAAATAAAGTATTAGCCCTGACTGGTGTGGCTCAGTGGGTTAGGTGTCCCGCAATCCCAGAGGTCATAAGTTCAATTCCTCATCAGGGCACATGCCTGGGTTGCAGGCCAGGTTCCCCATTGGGGGCATATGAGAGGCAACCAATCCATGTTTCATACATCCATGTTTCTCTCTCCCTCCCTTTCCCCCTCTTTAAAAGTAAATAAATAAAACCTTAAAAAGAAAAGAAATGAAGTGTTGGCTTTGGCTGGGTATCTCAGTTGGTGAGAGCATTTTCCCGATACACCAAGGTTGCGATTTGATCCCCAGTGAGAACACTTACAAGAATCAACCAATGAATGCATAAATAAGTGGGACAATGAATTGATGTCTCTGTGTTTTTCCCATCCTCCCTCTCTCCCTCTCTGTCAAATCAGTAAATAAAAATTAAAAAAAGAACTTACTAAAAAAAGAAAACATTTAAGATTGTACCCACTTCCTAGATCTTTTCCCTTCCTTAGTTGTAATTATTATCCTAAGTAGATGTATAGCTGATATGTTTACACTTTTATTATGTGCATATGTAAAAATAAATAGTATTATTTTCTATGTTTGTAACATGCTAGTATCACTGTAAGTTGTTTTTCCTCAGCTTCGGTTTTTTTTGAGGTTTACATGTTTTGAAACATATAGTTCTAGTTTTTTCATTGTAACTGCCGTTCAGTATTTTATCATATGAATATACTACATTATGGAATTTAGGTTGTGTTCAAATTTGCCTTTTGCATTGCTGCAATGAGTATCCTTTTGTATGTAAGTATTTGAGTTTCTGTAGGGTACATAGTGAAATTGACGGGTTATAATGGGGATGGCATTTCAGAACAGTGTGGAAAGGCAGACGTGTTCAGTAAGGGTTTTGTTAAGATAATTAACTATCAAAATACAGGTAGCCTTCTACTTCATCAGTATTTAGAAAAAATATTTAGGTGTTTAAGGAGCTAAATATTAAAAATACAAAGCTTTAAAAAGTGTAAGGAGAATGTAGAAGAACATTTTAAAAATTTGGGGTGGAGAAGGTCTTCAGAAAGATGAAACAAAGTATAAATTCTGGAAGAAAGTACAGTGAGTCCTCACCTGAGTTCCTCAATAGGTTCTGCGACTTTAAGTGTTTCAAGAAGTCAGGGTATCAGGTCATCCTAGCTGAGATTGGCCTTCTATGATCACCCCATCAGAAATGTTTTTCTTCCCCCTCCTCTCTGATTCTGTTTTAGTTATAGCACTTCATACTATTTCATAAATTTTTTTTTCTATGTCACCTCACAATAAGATGGCATGTCTTGGTCACCATTCTGTGCCAGTATTTATAACAGTGTTACAGTGTTTATACCTAGTGGTATGTACTGTTCAATAAATATTTGTGGAATATATGACGTTTCTGTTTTTGGTCTTAAAATCTTGTGAAGATATGACAGACACATGAAAAATTGAATACTAATGGATACACAAATTATACATTTGTAAAACAAATATTCTCTTATATAGACTTTTTGTGGCATACTCTAAATAAAATTTCCCATTAGCTAAACTTTTTAAGAGACAATTTCCTAAGCTCATATACTGTGTATTTAGGACAATTCCTTGAGAAACAGCCTCAGGCATTCATCTTTGGGTATTGCTGTATTGGATAATCGAATGAATTTCTAGAAGTCGAATTGCCATTGTAGAGGTTATGCATGTTTTCACGGCTTATGGTGCATATTGCCATTCCTTAGAAAGTAATTTGTACTCATTTACATACCAGTAGTGTGTAAAAGAGTTCCTTTTTACCAAACTGTCAACAACAGTAGGCATTATTTTTTAAATATTTCTCAAATTAGGGAGTGATTTTTTTTACTTTTCTGTGATTATTTATGGAGTTGACTTCATTAATTTTATTTCCCTTGTTAATCCCATATTCTTGTCCTGTGCATTTTATGTATTTGTTGTGATAATTTTTTCTTATTTATTTGTAAGAAATATATCTACATATATACATATTTGCTGTATCAAAATTTTGCTATTGCACTTTTTCTGTTTTGTGGTTTGCCTCTTAAAGCTGTCTTTTTTGTACAGAAAAATAAAAAATATATATTTGATAAATCAAAGATACCAACCTTATATTTACTTTTGGGTTATACTTAAAATGTTCTCTGTCCCTAGTTTATATGTGTATTGGGTTGGCCAAAAAGTTTTCGGTTTTAAAATAAAAATAAAAGACATTTTTCATTTTCACCAATAACTTTATTTGCAATACAGCCACTGTTTTGTTCTACTGCCCTCTGCCATCTTTCAGGCAACTTCATAATTCCATCTTCCCTAAGCTTTTTATCTTTTTGAGCAAAGAACTGTTCCAGGTACCTTTTGCCGTCTTCCAGAGAATTGAAAATTTCCAATAAGAGAATTTTGTAAATACTGAAATCAATGGAAATCTAAAGGTGCAATGTCTAAAGGTGCAAAATCTAAAGGTGAATACAGCAGAGGAATCAGAACTTCCCAGCCAAGCTGTAACAGTTTTTGCCTGGTCATCAAAGAAACATGTGGTCTTGCATTAGCCTGATGGAAGATTTTGAGTTTTCTTTTGACTAATTCCAGACACTTTTCATTGAGTGCTGTTTTCAGTTGATCTGTTTGGGAGGAGTACTTGTTGGAATTAATTGTTTGGTTTTGTGGAAGGAGCTCATAATAAAGGACTCCCTTCCAATCCCATCATAAATGCAACATCATCTTTGGATGAAGACCCGTCTTTGGTGTGGTTAGTGGTGGTTCATTTTCCTTGCCCTGTAATCTGTTCTACATTATTGTGAAGTATCCACTTTTCATTGCCTGTCATAATTTGTTTTTAAAAACAGACCATTTTTGTTACATTTAAGTAGAGAATTGCATGCAGAAATATCATCAGGAAGGGGGTTTTTTTGCTTAGCTTATGTGGAACCCAAATATCAAAGTGATTAACATAACCAAACTAGTACAAATGATGATTTTCAGTGCTTGATTTGGGTATTGTGAGTGTATTGCCTGTCTCCCACGTGTTATAAAATTGATTAGTCTCAGTTAATGTCTCAATTTGATGACAGTCAACTTCAACTGGTCTACTCAATTGTGGAGCATCATCCAGCGAGAAATCTCCAGCACAAATTACTTTTGACATGTTCGATCAGTCATACACAGCACCTTCTCTATACACAGCACAAATCTTTTTTGCATTTCAGTTGCATTTTTACCTTTCTTGGAATAATAAAGCATAATATGCCAAAAATGTTGCATATTTTCTTCCATTTTCAATATTGAAATGGCTACACATGTACTCACCAATTTTGATAAGTTTTTTTAAATATGTGCTGATACAACAGCTGTCACAATGCAATGTAACAACAGTTGTCACAATACAATGTAACAAAATTGTTTCAAATGAAGTTAAAGACAGCTGAGTGCTACTAGAGCCATCGTAGGGAAAAAATCTGAATGAATTTTTTGGTCAAATCAATGTTTCTGTTAGGCTTTTTTTCAAAGTACTGCAAATGTTACCTGGTCTTTTAAACAGCCTCAGATTGGAAGTCACTTTGAGGATATTAATGTCCTTAATTTTCTTGCCTTATCTTAAGAGTCAAGAAACAAAGAGAAGAAAAGCAAATGGTAATTTCTGTTCTTTGAGCTTTCCAGGGAAAGATTTAGAACAGAAACCAGAGATATTAACTCTAGTAACTCTTAACACTTTAATTCAGCAACTAGATATCTTTGCTTATAAGACAATGTTACTTACCTCTAAGATTAAAGAAAAAGTGCTGCTAATTAAACCATAAACTGCCATTGATTGTAGGATGTATGTTGACTTCAGAGTTTTTAAGATATGAACACAGGGATATTATTATGTTATATATTCACTTAGACTGCAGCACAATAATTTTTAAATCTTGTTGCTTTGTATAGTTTTATTTGTTTTAGCTTGCTAATTTTTAAAAACAGCTTTATTGAGATTAATTTTTAGTCTATTCAGAGATATGTAAAAACATTACTATAGTAAATTTTAAAACATTCTCACTACCTCAGAAAGGAACTCTAATACAAAGGAATATTATTTAGCCTTAAAAAGCAAGGTAATTTTGATATATGCATAAACCTTGAAGACATGCTCAGTGAAATAATCGAGTCACAAAGAGACAAATACTGTATGATTCCACTTATATGAGGAATAGCCAGATGTATAGAAGCAGGGAGTAGAATGGTGGTTGCCAGTGGGAAGGGGAACAGGGAGTTAGTTTTTAGAGTTCCCATTGGGGAAGATGGAAAAGTTCTGGAAATAGATGTTGGTGATAGTTGTATAACAATATGAATGTACATAATGCTACAGAAATGTACACTCTAAATGGCTAAAGTGGTAAATTTTATGTGTATTTCACCACAATAAAAAAAATAAAAGAAATCCCAGACCCTTTAGCTGTCACCTGCTTTGCATTCCTTTATCCGCATCCCACCACTCCTAAGCAGCCACTGATCTACTTTCTATCACTATAGATTTGACTATTCTGGACTTTCATATGGAAAGCATACAAAATGAGTACATTTATGGTTGGCTTTTTTTTTTTTTTAAACTTAGCATAATGTTTTCAGGATTCATCCAAGTTACAGCAGGTATCAGTACTTTTTTTTAAGGGCAGAATAATATTCCCTTGTATGGGTATACCTGATCTTATTCATTGATCAATTCATGGAAATGACACTTGGGCTGTTTGCAAGGTTTGTATAGTTATTTTGGGACTTAGCTTGAGATCTTACAATTCTAAGAAATAAAAATTCCACTTATATTTAGTAAATGAGGACTTGCTGTAAGACTGTGTAGGCAGTTGAACACGTATCCAAGGACTAGTAGGAAAGAAGTACAGCAGCTTCTTGTGGGAGCTGACCCTGGAGTGAAGAGTGAGGAGCCCTGGCAACTAATTGCTGCAGGGTCTCGGGCCTGCAAGTTCTCTTGGCTCCACTTCTCTCTGCATGTCTACTCTAGTCTGTCTAGATTGGCATTCTTGCTCCCTCTGTAATTTCTGTGGCACATGGTTTGGCTTATCTTGACTCTTGCTATGGCCATTTTGCAACTCACTTCCTTGTAGCTGATGTTCTCAATTCCATATTCCTGAAGAGGGATCTGATTGGTACATCCCTGGAATAGTAGAGTAGTTCACGTGTACAAACATGGTGTCAAAATCAAATCTTAAATTTAGGGCAGGTTCTCTAGGACTGTGCACATATGGACTTGGGTGTGACTGGACTGTGTAGGACCCTAATGCTAGTCAGTCTAAAGATTGACTGAATTCTCTAGGCCAGTGGTCATTAAACATTCCAATCTCAAGACTCATTTATACTGTTAAAAAATTAGAACTCCAGGAGCTTTTGTTTGTGTGGGTTATCTATGTTGATATGTACCATATTAGACATTACAATGGGGGAAATTTTATTTTTTTTAAAGGTTTTATTTATCCATTTCTAGACAGAGGAGAAGGGAGGGAGAAAGAAAGGGAGAGAAACATCAATGTGTGTTTGCCTCTCGAGCATCCCCACTGGGAACCTGGCCTGCAACCCAGGCATGTGCCCTGACTAGGAATCGAACCAGCGATCCTTCAGTTCTCAGTCTGGCACTCAATCCACTGAACCACACCAGCCAGGATGAAAATGGGGGAAATTTTAAAGATATTTATTCATTTAGAAATAATAAACAACCAGCTATTTTCCAAAATTAAAAAACCCCCACAAAATTTGTTGAGAAGAGTTGCATTGTTTTACGTTGTTGCACACCTCCTTAATATCTAGCTTAAGAGAAGATAGCTTGATTCTCATATCTGCTTCTGCATTCAGTGTCTTGCAATGTGTTGTTTTGATTGAAGTTTATGAAGAAAAACTCACCTCACCAGGTATATTTTTGGAAGAGGGAGGAGTATTTTAAAAGCTTTTTAAGATAATTGTGGATATTCTTTAATACCACACCTAAATCAGATAAGTACTTTTTAAAAAGTTAGTTGCTGTGTAGAACCTGAAACCATGTCAATGAATCTTTCATATTCTATCACAGTAAACATTTTTTGGTTTGTCATGTACTTTATTTGTGGTAAAATATCTTGTACTTTAAGTAAATATTCATGCATAATGTTATAACTCTGTATTAGTCATTTGGAAAATACTGATTTACTAAGTTTTGCAGATATATCAAATATTGGAACATTTTATTAGATTATATAAAAAACACTCAAGTCACCACCAGTCTTGCTAGGAAAATCTGTAAATGTGGGGAAACTGTCAAGTTCAGGGTGTCAGATAAAAGTGTTTCCTAATTTTCACAAATATTGACAGTTGTCTTCTTTGAAGTGATAGCCTTACTTTGTCCTTTCTTGAAAGCTTTCCCATGAGTGCCTTCTTAGGCTATCATTTTGGGGCAGAATTATTTAACAAAGAGAATATTTCCTCTGCACAAATGCCTACTTTATAAATACTCTTGAATCCTTTCAACAGTGACTTTTTCACAACCACAAATTTACAATCATAGATTTTTGGTATTGTAATATATAATATTTGTTTCTCAGACTTTTATAGAAAGACAGGCAATTACTGAGCAGTTGCTAATATGCCAGGTCCCAGGTTTTAACTTCATATCCCTCTGATATTTGTGGTATATTAAAGAATCTTTTTTCAGTGTAAAGCGAAAGATCCGTTAATGTTTTTTAAATGTCACTAACTTCTATTAAGTAAACACATGAGAGAAACCTTTTACTAGTAATTGTTGTTTTATTTATGTAGCTATAGTTATAATTTATTAGAAGTACACCTGGTGCTTTAGTTCTTATCAGTTCTATTTTTTCCCATTTTGTTTAGGTGGTTTCCTAGAAACATGATTGTTTGTTGGACTTGATCTCACAGCCTGGTGAGGACTTCTTTACTGATAATGTCAAGTTCAGGTTATCCTCCCAACCAAGGAGCATTCAGCACAGAGCAAAGTCGTTATCCTTCCCACTCTGTTCAGTACACCTTTCCCAGCACCCGGCACCAGCAGGTAAGGAACAAATACTATACAAACTGCATATGTGTTTTGTGTTTTTCTTTACTTTTCCTATTTAATATATTTGTTGGTTAGAAACCAAATGTAATTGTTTATATATATATATATATATATATAATGGTAAGAACCATCCCCAAAGATGGAGAATTAAAGGTTGGGGATAATTATCTTTGTTTTCTTGTTGTGGCTTTATGACAGGTATGTGACAGGATGACCTTTTAGGATTTTGTTGTAGGATTAGGGTATTTGATTGTAGGATTTGTTGGTGGAAGATTATCAGTTATCTAGAGTTTCTAGGTTAAGACCTGTATTTATGCTCCAAGTTTTGGCTGAGTATTAAGCTGGCCTCTAATAGATAATTGGCCTCCTTTGAGTGATGGCCAAAATAAGGCCTCGCTCTTCTTGAGAGATTTAATGGTAGGAAGATGAAAGTTTGTATGATTGATTTACCTTGGGAGAAAATAAAATATGAGATGAAGCTATTATCTTCAGTGTGGGCCAGGTACAGGGATTTAAGAGATTTGACGAAAAAATGGAACAGAAGGAATGAAATGGTCATTCAGAGGAAAAGAAAGCAAATTTATCAGCAAAATATAGCTGAGTACTGCTGGATTCTACTGAGGACTCCTTTGAAGTGTGGTCATGCTTGCAGAGTGAGAGTGGACATGGACATTCTTACCTTGTTTCTGTTTAGGGAAACATTTAGTCTTCCACCATTAAGTATAATATTACTGGCACATTTTTGTAGATGCTTTTTTGGTTGAAGAAGTTGTTTTCTAGATCAAGAATTTTTATCATGATTGTGTGTTGATTTTGGTTGCATGTACTCCCTCTCCCAGTGTTATTCATCTGATTACTATTTTCCTAGATTATTGTTGCTTCTTTATTTTTTAAATCAACTGTGAGGTTTAGCTTATATATAATAAAACTTAAATATATGTATACATTTTGATGGATGCATACACCCAAAAAACCACCACCAAAGTGAAGATACAGAGCATTTCTGTCACCCCTGAAAATTCCCGTTTTCCTCATTCAGATTAGGCCTCCTCCCCCACTTCCCACAAACCTTAGCTCCCAGGAAACCACAGATCTCCTGTCTTGTCATATATTTGTCCTGAGTTTCATGTGAACTCTTTTATCTATGGTTTCTTTTGCTTTCTCATGACATTTGTTTGAAATTTATTTATGTTTTGGCATATCTCAGTAGTTAACTTTTTAAAAAAATTTTTATTTATTGATTTTTTTTGGGGGGGTGGGGGAGAGAGAAACATTGTTTTGTTGTTCCACTTGTTCATGCATTCAGTGGTTGATTCTTGTATGCCCTGAGCTGAGATAGAATCCACAACCTTGGTATATTGGGATACTGCTCTAACCAAGAGAGCTACCCGGCTGGGGGAATAGTTAACTTCTTTTTATCTACCTGACTGGATATGATTATACCACAATTTGTTCATGTAGTTACCTATTCCAGTTTTGGGTTATTTCAAATAAAATTACTTAGAAAAAATGTATCTGTGTTTGTTGTATTTAGGTTATATAAAGTATTCTTGTATTTTCTTATTAGTATCCTTTGGAGAGTTATGTTTTTAATTTTTGTTAAGTCCAGTTTATTAATTTTGTCTTTTATATTTCTTGCTTTTTGTGTCATATTTAAGCAGTTTTTGCCAAACTTAAGGTCATTAAAACTTTCTCCTAATTTTTTTAATTTTGCATTTTACATTTAAGTTTATGACTTATTTTGAATTAAAATTTTATGTGGATATTCAATTGTTCTAGAAACCATTTGTTGAAAAGATTATTCTTTTACCAATGATTTGCTTTGGTACTTTTATTGAAAATCAGTTGACTCTATTATATGCAGGTCTGTTTCTGTTCTCCCCACTGTTTCGTTGATATATTTTCCATGTACACATTTAATCTTTTAATAAAGTACTTCACACTGTCTTGAGTATTTTAGCTTTAGAAGTTGAAATTAAATATATGCTTCCTTCCTGAATTATTTTGAATATTTTATGTCTTTAGCATTTCTATATACATTTTAGAATTAGATTGTCAATTTCTACAAAATGCTTGCTGATATTTTGATTGGGGCTATATTGACTCGAGATTAATTTGAGAGAATCGACATTTTAAGAACTTTGAATCTTCTGGTCCATGAACACGGTATATCTCTTCATTAATTTTTCTCAGTAAAGTTTTCAGTGTACAGATACACATTTTTTGTCCCATTTATTTCCAAATAGTTCATATTTTTGATGTTATTGTAAATGGTATTACTTTTTGGATTTCAGTTGTTCATTGCTACAACATATAAAAACATTGATTTTATATCCTGCAATCTTACTTATTACTTCAAGTTGCTTTTATAGATTCCACAGGATTTTCTATGCAGATGATCATGTAATCTGAGTTAAGGACAGTTTTGCTTCATCTTTCCAAACTGGGTGCCCTTTCTCTTTCATTCTTATTGCACTGGCTAGAATGTCTAGTACAGTGTAGAACAGAAGGGATGAGAGTGGGCATTCTTTCTTGTTTCTGATCTTAAGAGGAAAACATTCAGTCTTTCACCATTAAGAATGTTGTTAATTTGGGAGGTATTCACTACTTCTGTATCTTCTTACAGAATTCATGTAGAAGTGATACTTTTTTCTTCCTTAGATGTTTGATAGGATTTGTCAGTGAAGCCATCTAGGCTCAGAATTTTCTTTGTGGGAAGTATTTATCTTATGAACTCAGTTTCTTTAATAGTTATAATTTATAGTCTTTATTTCTTTCACTTTGGGATAGATTTTGTTGTTCAAGATGTTACATTTATTTACATAAGTTATACTGTTTCTTTATTCAGTGTCTTTGAGATGTGTTTGATGTCATCTTCACGTTAAGAGTTTTTCCCCCTTCTTTATTAGTCTAGCTAGAAGTTGTGTACCAATTTAATAGATTCTTTTGTTTGAAGAACAAGTTTTGGTTTTATCCATTTTCACTCTTTTTTTCTATATACTGATTTCTGCTCCATATTATTTTTTCCTCCTTCGCCTTTCACTGCTCTGTATATGTTCAGGTTTCCTTTTGGTATCATTTTCTTTTTGCTTGAAGAACGTCATTTCACTTAGTTCACATCTTTTGGTAATGAACTTTCTCAGCTATAATTATCTGAAAAAGTTTATTTCAACTTCATTTTTCACTGGATACAGAATTCTTGGTTGATGATTATTTTCTTTCAGCACTTTAAAAACAAAAAGATTTTATTTATTGTTAGGGGAAGGGAGGGAGAAAGAGAAGGAGAGAAACATCAATATGTGGTTCCCTCTTGCATGCCCCTTACTTGGGGACCTGGCCCACAACCGAGGCATGTGCCCTGACTGGGCATCGAATAGGAAACCCTTTGGTTCACAGGCCTGTGCTCAATCCACTGAGCTACACCAGCCAGGGTAGCACTTTTTTTAAAATCCTCACCTGAAGACATTTTTTTCATTGCTTTTAGAGAGAGGGGAAAAGGCTGGGGGAGGGGGGCGTGTGAAGAGAGTGAGAGAGTGAGAGAGTGAGAGTGAGAGAGAGAGAGAGAGAGAGAGAGAGAGAGAGAGAAACACACACTTATTCATTGCCTTCTTATACATGCCCCTGCCAGGGATTGAACCTGCAACCTGGGTATGTGCCCTGACCTAGAATCAAACCCTGCGACCTTTTGGTCTATAGGATGATGCTCCAAACAACTGAGCCACATTGGCCAGGGCAATTTTCTTTCAGCACTTTAAATAAAAGATGTCATTTGTTGTATTTTGGCTTATATGGTTTCTGACTAGAAGTCTTCGGTCATTCTTATCTTTGTGTATTCATATATAACCATCTTTTTCCCCTCTTGTTACTTTTAAGATTTTTTTCTTTATCAGTGATTTTTAGCAATTTGGTTATGATGTGCCTTTTTGGTGTTTTTTTTTTTTTTAATATATATGTTATTGTCTTTGGCATTTACTGTGCTTCCTGCTTTTGTGTATTTATAACTTTCATAAAATTTGTGCAAGTTTTGGCCACTATTTCTTCAGATATATTTTTCTGTCTACTTTCTCCCAAATATCTTTCTGAGATGCCAGTTACTCATATTTCATATTATTCTACAGGTCCCTGGACCCTCTGTTCATTTTATTTTTTGTTTTTTTTAGCTATTTGCTTCATTTTTCCATGGCTTCATGTTCAGTGACCTTATCTTCAGCAGTTTCCAACTTATTGTAATTTTATCCAGTGAAATTTTTATTGCAGACATTGAATTTTTAATTTTTTTATTGGCATATGAACACTGAATTTTATGCTTTTTAATGCTGGTTTTTGTTGTGTTTATTTAAAAAAAGTTGGGTTCCTTCTGGTAGGCAGTTAAATTACTTCTGAGATTTATATTTAAATGCTGTTAGAGCGAGTCTAAAGTAGTCTTTTTTTCCCCCACCAAGTAGTTAAGACCTTTATTAACAGGTGCTTGCAGTTTGTTGACTTTTTTTTAAAAAAAATCAGGTCATAGACTTTCATTACAAGTTAAAAATGAGATTCTTAAAAATCTCAACCTGACCAGATATGAAACAATTTAAAAACCTTTAAAGACATAATGAGAAAAACCAGGCTTTTTTACAAAATCGTTTGTCATTATTAAAGAGATGTCTTTAGGTAAAAATAATGAAAAATTCCATGCTGCACAGATGATGCAGCTACTTCTAGTTATCTGGTCGGTGGGCAAAAAGCAAGTACTTAAGTTCTTCAGCTCCAATCTTTTGCTTATTTCTTATCGCTGAAATTTCATATTCATTTTTTTCTTGTTGGATGACTACAGTAGATGATGGTAGAGAGCCAATGATAAGCCTGCATTTACTCTGCTCTGTTCAGCCCTGAGCAGATGAATTCTCAGCTGGTGGATCAGCTGCTTTTGTCTTTGCCATCTGTGGTTTAGGGTTTGCTAGGCATCTGCATTGGTAATTAAAGTTGCTGCAGTACGAAGTGGCTCATTTTGATTTCCCTGATCTTCATTGCCATCCTCTCTGGCTGTCTTTGGCAAGGAAGGCCCCTGCCAAATTGTGGTGTATAGCCCCGATACATACATAGTCTGTCTCACTGGTCTACCTTGTTCTCCTGCACCCTGGTCGTCAGCACTCTCCATCACTTTTTCTCGCACCCAGAGGGTTGGGACACTGTGGTCGTTGCCCATAGAATCTCTGCATATAATAAGCTGGGGATTGTTGCCTGCAGTAGGACTGGCACTGTTGGGCCTGCCTGGCCTTCAGGAGCATTCTTCGATCCCTCATTCTTTTCCCCATTCTGACTATCCTGATAATTCTGCTGGTAATTGTGTGTAGGATCCCTACGATGTGGATACTGTCTATAATGGTTAAAGTCTGCTGAACATTTACTGCCTTGCACTGTTACATCCACCAGGGCCTATAACATTTGCTGCCTCTACACCTTTTTCTCCAACATCAAATACCACAGTCTCTCCATTGCCTACACTGCGAAGGTATTGGGTTGGCCAAAAGGTTTGTTACTTTTTTCTATAAAATAAAAAGGCACATTTTTCATTTTTACCAATGACTTTATTGATTTGGGTATTTTGAGTGTGTCAGCTATCTCCTTCTATTGGTTTCTAGGAGGTAGAGGCCAGGGGTGCTGCTAAACATCTTCCAGTGCATAAGACGAGTGAAGGACTATTTGGCCAAAATGTCAATAGTACCAAGAAGCTTTGCAAACCACTTTTGAAATGTTTGATCAGTCACAGTACCTTCTCCATGCAGTGCACAAATAGGTTTTTGTGTTTTTACATTTCTTTAAATGGTAAAGCATGATATGCTTAAAATGTTGTGTATCTTCTTGCATCTTCAATATTAAAATGGTTGCACAAAATTTCACCAATTTTGATAAGTTTTTAAAAAATGCACGCTAATATGATAGCTGTCACAGTGCAGTCTAACAAAATTGTTTCAGACGAAGTTAAAGACAACTAAGTGCCACTAGAACCATCTTATGGAAAAAGCTAAACAAAGTTTTTAGCCAAGCCAATACTTCCTGCGGTTATTGTTCTTTACAACCATTTCACTGTTCCCAGAACCTTAGTTGCAATGACCTTGTTGTCCCTGTCAGCACGCACTGTCATTGTGAGGCTGCCCAGGACACCTCTTTTTGTGTTGCTGCCCCATGGTGCTGGACTTGGTATTTGACAGCACTGAGAGTAGGGGCAGCGATAGGTGGCTGCTGGGTCATGGTTGTGGTGATGAGGGTGAGTGGGGCCAGCTGCAGCAGCTGTGGCTCCTCCTGGAGTGTGATAACTAGACGGGCAGCAACCATGGGGCTGCTCAGTGCTTGCTGGGACCAGTGCTCGCTGGGGCCTACGCTCCTCTGCTGCTACCAATGCAAATACTAACTTAGAGTAGTCTTTATTGTAGCTCTAATTTATTTTATCCTCCACTTCCAAACTGGTTTTTGGTGGCTATTTACTGAATGTCTCGTGTATTCAGTTAAGTTTCTTCCTTCTGGTTAGAGCAAATTTGAATGAGTTCTGGCCCTGTGTGAGTTCTGAGAATTGCTTGTTTTACATGTCCTCCTAATTGTTATTTCATC
Source organism: Desmodus rotundus (assembly GCF_022682495.2). Taxonomy (NCBI): domain Eukaryota; kingdom Metazoa; phylum Chordata; class Mammalia; order Chiroptera; family Phyllostomidae; genus Desmodus; species Desmodus rotundus. The sequence continues at coordinate 63,775,502 of NC_071395.1, forward strand.
AGATCCTGTTCTTAGCCCAGCTTTTAAAGACTGGGCTATGCTTTTCCTGTGCATTTACAGATTGGAATTCAGCTAAAGATTTAAGGGAACTCAAATTCACATTTCAGAAAGTGATTCTCTATGTAATGTCCTTCTCTCTGGAAGTCTTCAGAAAATCTGTTTGTCTGGCTTACCCAAACTAGTATGGTTGTTTCTTCAGTGACCAAGACTGTGGGGCACTTTCTGGGTTCCCTTCCCAGGCATGCAGTTTGGAAATCACATTCAGGCAGAAAGTTTGGAGTATGCTAGGACTCATCCATTTGTGTCATTTTTCTGAGGTCAAGTCTTGCACAGCCCACTGTCCAATATCTGAAAATAGTTACTACATTTTGCCTAATGTTTTAGCTGTTTACTATGGGAATATAATTCTGGATAGTGGTGTCTTTTCTTCACTGTCTTTTCTTGGTTATGTTTTCAACGATGTAGCTTATTTTTGCGTACTATGTATGAACTATGTTTTGTTATCTGTCTATAGTGATGGGTTTTGGATCACTTATCTACCCCATATTTCAGTTTGGACAGTTCAATTTTATCTGTTCATGATTTAAAAAATATTTTTGTTGGGAGTACCGGCCAAGATGGAGGCGTAGGTATACACACTGCGCCTCCTCGCACAACCAAAAGGACAACAACAATTTAAAAACAAAAAACAACCAGAACTGACAGAAAATTGAACCGCATGGAAGTCCGACAACAAGGAGATAAAGAAGAAACATTCATCCAGACCGGTAGGAGGATTGGAGGGGCGGAGAGAACTCGTGGCAGGGCGGGGGCTGGCGGACCCAGTGAGGCGGTGGATTGTGGAACAGGGCAGGCCAGGCTGCAGCTGGCAGACCCCACAAGGTACTCCCTGGCAGACCCTGCGGCCCCACATTCGCGTATAGAGAAATCAGGAGGGACAGTGGGGGAGCGAAACTGACAGCATAACCCAGGGCTCCAGCAAAGGGGAAATAAAGCCTCAAACCACTAATTGAAAACACCCGTGGGGGTTGATGAGGCAGCAGGAGAAACTCCCAGCCACTCAGGAGAGTTCGTTGGAGAGACCCACAGGGGCCTAGAGCGTGCACAAGCCCACCCACTCAGGAATCAGCACCAGAGGGTCCCAATTTGATTGTGGGTACTGAAGGGAGTGACTCAAATCCAGCAGAGAGTGGAGCAAGCGCCATTGCTCCCTCTCGGCCCCTCCCTCACGAACGGTGTCACAGTGCAGCGACCAGTGTTACCCCGCCCCAGTGAACACCTAAGGCTCTGCCCCTTTATAGAACAGGCATGCCAAGACAAAAAAAATGGCCCAAATCAAAGAACAGATCAAAGCTCCAGAAATAATTCAACTAAGCAGCGAAGAGATAGCCAACCTATCAGATGCACAGTTCAAAACACTGGTAATCAGGAAGCTCACAGAATTGGTTGAATTTGGTTGCAAATTAGATGAAAAAATGAAGGCTATGTTAAGAGAAACAAAGGAAAATGTACAGGGAACTAATAGTGATGCGAAGGAAACTGGGACTCATATCAACGGTGTGGACCAGAAGGAAGAAAGAAACATCCAACCAGAAAAGAATGAAGCAACAAGAATTCAAAAAAATGAGGAGAGGCTTAGGAGCCTCCAGGACATCTTTAAACGTTCCGACATCCGAATTATAGGGGTGCCAGAAGGAGAAGAGGCAGAACAAAAAATTGAAAACTTATTTGAACAAATAATGAAAGAGCACTTCCCTAATCTGGCAAAGGAAATAGACTTCCAGGAAGTCCAGGAAGCTCAGAGAGTCCCAAAGAAGCCAGACCCAAGGAGGAACACACCAAGGCACATCATCATTACATTATCCAAGATTAAAGAGAAGGAGAGAATCTTAGAAGCAGCAAGGGATAAGGACACAGTTACCTACAAAGGAGTTCCCATAAGACTGTCAGCTGATTTCTCAAAAGAGACCTTACAGGCAAGAAGGGGCTGGCAAGAAGTATTCCACGTCATGAAAGGCAAGGATCTACATCCAAGATTACTGTATCCAGCAAAGCTTTCATTTAGAATGGAAGGTTAGATAAGTGCTTCCCAGATAAGGTCAAGTTGAAGGAGTTCATCATCACCAAGCCCTTATTATATGAAATGTTAAAGGGATTTATTTAAGAAAAAGAAGATAAAAAATGTAAACAGTAAAAGTGACAACAAACTCACAGTTATTAACAACGATACCTGATACAAAAACAAAAGCAAAGTAAGCCAACAACTAGAACAGGAACAGAACCACAGAAATGGAGATCACAAGGAGGGTTATCAACAGGGGAGTGGGAGGGGGAGAGAGGGGGGAAAGATACAGAGAATAAGTAGCATAAATGGTAGGTAGAAGATAGACAGGGGGAGGGTAAGAATAGTGTAGGAAATGTAGAAGCCAAAGAACTTACAAGTGTGACCCATGGACATGAAGTATAGGGGGGGAATGTCGGGGGGAGGGGTGTGCAGGATGGAGTGGAGTGAAGTGGGGGAAATGGGACAACTGTAATAGCATAATCAATAAATATATTTAAAAAAACTGAACAACAATAAAAAAATAAAAAATATTTTTGTTGACATAAATTTGTATAACATAAAATTCATTGTTTTAAAGTGTATAATATAGTGGTTTTTAATATATTCACAATGTTGGCCAACCAGTATCAGTTCCAGAACTTTTCATCACCCAGAATAAAACCCCACATTGAATAGTGGCTAATTCCAACCTCCCCTCTTCTCTCCAGCCGCTGGCAACCACTGATCTACTTTCTCTTCCTGTTAGTTAGCCTTTTGTAGATAGTTCATATATATGGATCATATAGTATGTGGCCTTTTGTGACTGTTTTTTTAACTTAGCATTTTGTTTTCTAGGTTCATTTATGTTGTAACACATATTAGTAGTTCATTCCTTTTTGTGTCTAAATAATATTCCATTGTATTGATAGATGTGGGTTCTCCTGCTATCCAGTAGTAGATTGTTCCTATGAAACCTTTCATAAGCTGAAATGGTGGAAAGCAGAGAAGCAATTACCATTATCTTATATGGATAATCTTTTGAGCATTCCCAGATCTCCAAAATAACCTAATATGTAAAACCTAAAGTAACACTAGCATATAGTAAAAGCAGGAGTGATATGATAAATACGTAGCCTATATAAAGTAGAAATGTACAGTGTACTTTAGCCTATTAAAAAGATTGATTTCTCCTTAAGTATAAGGTAATGGCATGGCCAGTAGTTGGTTGGAGCGTCTTCCTGATATGTGAAGGTAGTAGGTTCGGTCCCTGGTCAGGGCGCATACAGGATTCAAGAAATCAGTGTTTCTCTCTTTCTCTCTCCCCCTTCCTTTACCCTCTACCCCCCTCCCTGCTTTCTTTCTGTGAAATCAGTTTAAAAAAATTAGCTGTGGCTGGTGGGGCTGGGTTGGTTGGAGTGTCATCCTGTGTACTGAGGGGTTGTGGATTCGATTCCCCATGAGGGCGCATGCCTCAGTTGCAGATTTGTCCCTAGTCGGGGTGCATGTGGGAGGCAACTGATCAGTGTTTTTCTCTCACATCTCTCTCTCTGTCTTTCTCTCTCTCTCTCAAATCAATAAATGTATCCTTGGGCAAGGATTAAAAAAAAGATAATGGAGCACCATGCTTTGTACACCCATCAATCCACTCAAGCAGTAGACTTTCCATTTTATCCTTTCCTAGATGCTGACTTAAAAGAGATCACTTTACTACTAGCAAAAGTAATAGTAACTTTGGCAGCTTTCAAGATTCTTTCTCTTTGTGTAAATAATACAAATGGTGGTCATAGGCAAATTCAACTCATATACAGTGTTTTTATTTTGTTCACCACCATTGAAATGCTTATGTCCAGTTTTATGCTAAGCATAACACTCTTAGGAGTTCTTACACATTTCTGATATCTTAGAACATATCTTACTAACAGATATGTAAAATAAATCGAGATAAAGCACAGATGCTCACACACACATTTCAAAGCTATGGTGGCTTGATGCTGAGATGCTGAAGGTGGTTCCTGGGGAAGGAGTTTGGAGGAACTAGTCTTGCTGCTTGGCGTGCACTGCTTCTGCAACCGCTCACAGCAAAACAAACACTGAACGCTATTTTCACTTTTTGCTCTTTTTTGTAAAAGTGAAAATCCTCTTTGGATGTCTTTTGGTTAGTGAAAATAGTTACTAATGTAGCTCTTTTGTAAAGTGAAGTAGCGTAACTTGAACTTTTTTTTTTCCAAATAAACTATGGAATGCTTCACAAATTTGCATGCCATCCTTGTGCAGGGGCCATGCTAATCTTCTCTGTATCCTTCCAGTTTTAGTATGTGTACTACCAAAGGGAGCGTGCAACCCAAACTTTTGAAAAGTGGAGGGATACCTGTATACCATATTTTGTTTGTCCATTCATGAGTCAGCGGATCTTTGGATTTCTTTCCCCTACTGTGAATAATGCTGCTTTGAAAATTTGTGTGCAGATTTTTGTGTATAGACATATTCCTTTTAAAAAAGATTTTATTTATTTATTTTTAGAGAGGGGGTAAGTGTGGGAGAAAGAGAGGGAGAGAAACATTGATTGGCTGCCTTTCACACTTGCCCTGACCTGGGAACAAACCTGCAGTCCAGGCATGAGCCCTGACCAGGACTTGAACCTGTAACCTTTCACTTTGCAGGACAACATCCAACCAACTGATCCACACCAGTCAGGGCGATATATTCTTTTAATTACCACGTGTATATACTTAAGAGTGGGATTCCTGGGTTGTTTGGCAATTCTGTGTTTATGATTATTAGTATTATTAAATTTCTTTTGACAAGGAGCCTTTGCATCTTCAGCAAAAAGTCTACAAAAGAAAAGTAGGAAAACAAACATAAAACCACTCACTCTGAAATGATGGGAAAACTCTTAACTAGCATGTTATTCTCTGGTTTCCTGTTTCTTCATTTGTAATATACATGGATTTAACTAGATGGATTCTGTGACCCTTCCAGCTTACTGATTTTGAATTTAAGATTGGCATGCTTTTTTGGATTTCATATGGAACACATGAGTTTGAGAACTTATACATGAGTAATATTGGATTGGAAATTGTTATAATATGTTGTTAGAAGAATGAATCAAAAGTGAACACAGAATTTAATTTGAATTCTTTTGAATGATAGATAGTGAAAATGTTGATTGTTTTAGGTTTAATGGAAGGAATTAGATAAGTAAAGGGTTGAAATCATTATTGCTGTTTCTCTCCATACGTAGTAGCCATGACTGCCTTCATGCATTTATGCATGGTTTGATTTTATGATACTTTTCACTTTTTGGTTAATAATTAATTTGTGATTATTTTAATACTAGGAATTTGCAGTCCCTGATTATCGTTCTTCTCATCTTGAAGTCAGTCAAGCATCACAGCTCTTGCAGCAACAGCAGCAACAACAACTCCGGAGACGACCTTCCTTGCTTTCAGAATTTCACCCAGGATCTGACAGGTAAAATGGGATTTCGTTTATGTTTCTCTCTAGGACTGAATTTGAGAAGTGTATATACTTCACAAATGTGTCATTATCTTTAATTTTTTAAATTTTATAATTCTATTAACCAAGCCTTGACTGGTCATTTATAGTTCGTATTTTGAACTTGTTTATATTTGTTTATTTTTTGGAGTAGTTAGTAATAGTTAACAGATTCTTAAAACTTGTTCCCAGTGTTCAGACTTAATGGTATGTATTGGGAAGTCTGGTAGACCTACTTTTGAATCCTGGTCAGCAGTGTGGCCCTGACCATATGACAGAGGGTCGGGCAAAAGTAGGTTTATAGTTGTTCATGCGTAAAATGATACAATAATTAATAAATAATAGTACAAGAATAAACTCCGTGTCGCATACTCACAACTGCAAACCTACTTTTGCCCCACCCTGTATAAACTGGCGTTCTTCATTTAGTCCCATTTCAGAACACTGGTGACCCTTGAACAGTGTGGGTTTGAACTCTGCAGGTCCACTTATACACAGATGTTTTTTCAGTTGACCCAGTTCAACTGACCACTGTTTAGTTGACCACACAGTTGAAGTCCCATTTGTTCGAGGGTCAGCTCGCTGTTGGCACTCTTCATATATGGGTGGTTGACTTAAGTTAAAGTGGATTTTATACTGTTGGTGGGGTTGTCACCCTTAACCTCTTCATTATTCAAAAGTAAACTGTACAATTAAATCAACCTCTAGTATTGAGCCCAGGCATTTGTTTATGTCTAAAGTTTCCCAGGTGATTCTCATTTGCAGCCAGGATTGCAAATCACTGATTTAGGGTCTTCAAACCTTAGTTTTCTAACCTATAAAAATGAGGATAATAGTGGCCTGTCCTCAAAGAATATTAAGTATTTGATCAGATAATATTGGTCCATTACATGTTAGGTACTCATTTTCCCTTGTGCCCTTACCATCTCTGCTATCTTTGACTCCATTCTCACTCTTGATATAAAGTATTTTGAAATACAGTAACTACCTTTATTAAATTGTCTTTTTGGTTTTAGCACTTTTATAAAGAACCGGATTTCCTATTTTAAAAATGTTTACTGTTTAAGTATTAAGGTGATAAAAGGTTTGAAATTATTTGGTCATGTTTAAAATATATTTCTTGGTGAAGGTTGCAGAGAGAATTCAGGTCACTCTCCCCTCAATATTTAGTAAATATAAACAAATAGTTTTTTTAAAAGGGGGGCTAAAATGCACCCTTTATAAAGAAAGAAAGGCATGCAGCCACTGCCATAAACCTGGAAAATTGGAATTTAAGAATGGAATTAGAAGAATCTTCGATCACTTGGCTTCTGCACTCAAAGATACAGTGTTGAAGAAAGAAAGAGGGTCAGTAAAATCCTGGGATTTCTCATGAATACTCTTTAATTGGAGAAAATGTAAGTGTGGATGATAGTGGTGGTGGTGAATGGTTTGCTTGGGGATGCGCACATGCCGTCCTGCAGGAAGGGCTGTCATGGCGTGTTCTTTTCCAAATTGGTGAGCCAGAACTCTCAGGACTGGTTTACATGTCTGGCTGGTGGAGTGGGCCAGGATTCTTAGCAAGGGCTGTGATAGCCTGAGCCAATGTTTCCCTTCCTTTGTCCCATCCCCATCCCTCATCCCATAAAAAACTTATCTAGAAAGCCATACCCAGTCCTCCATTTGTAGACAGACACATGCCAGGCAAACTGGGGATGAGCAAGGAAAACCCATACACACTGTTCCACACCAAAGAGAAAATCTGGATGGGACTGCCCATGGTGTACCTAAGCAGGAGGGTGAGGGATGCCATGAACGGGGCAGACATACTCCCAGAAAAGAAAATTAATAAGCAGTATAGTATGCCCAAAACAAAGACCTCTGTGTAAGAAGATTTAAAAAAAACAACAACAACCAGTCCACATGAGTGCTGTGCATTATGGAAGAACTTAAAATTAATGATGAAGTATTTAAAAACCAAAATAGCCGAATTAGGTAAAATGAAGAATTGGACATTCCAGTGCCCCAAACCCACACTATAAATTTAACATAAAATGAGGAGAAACAAGAAATGGGTGTGGCTAAAAGCCAGACCTTTGTCATGGAAGAAAGTGGAGATAATTAGAATGAATGCAGAAGAAAAGGACAAAGATTAAAGCAATTAGAAAGAAGTTGATAAATATGGAGGACAAATTAAAATCATTCAGCATATCATATGAACATGCATGTCTGAGATGGAGAGGTTGGTAGAGGAAAGAAAATAATATTCATAATTTAAACATCCTTTTTTTCCTTGTAAAGTTAAGGAAGTCCTCTGTAGACTGATAGGACATAACCATACCTGTCTCCAGGAAAAATTTACACAGAATGATCAATATCAAGACAGATCCTGGGTAAGTTATGAAAGTTCAAGGATAAGTAAAATAATCAGGGGCCAAGAAGCAAAATAAATCCTTGACAGGGGGAGGAAACATCTGGCCTCAAACTTCTATAGTGACAGAATATAATAGAGCAATAGGTACAAAGTTCTCCGAAAAAGAATCCAAGAATATTATATTATCCTACTAGACATATTATACTAGACATGTTTAAGAACAAAAGCAATAGGCAGACTTTCTTAGACATGAAAGCACTGAATATCTGAAACTTCTTAAAGAATTTCTAGTTGGTGATGGATGCCATAAACCCATTTAAGTAAAATGTCCAAATGAGACTCCCAGATGAATTATGGTTTCATAACAGAATGTCAGTAGTAAATCTTGACAAAGTAAAAATAATATAACTACCTACCCAGAGGTACAGTAAGTATTGGGAGAATGTTCAAAGGTATGAATTTGAAAAGTGTGGCTGGAGTGATTTGGTATTTCTAAAAATGGAAGTTAAATGAAATTCTACCTTTTGAATGGTTTAAAAAAATTTTTTTCCTTACTCTTTAGTAGGAATTTCTTTTAGGAATTACTTTTCTTGGTATAAAGGAGCATTTATCTAGTATCTAGTAACAATTTCTTCCATTTTAAGCTTTATTACATTTTATTTTTTCTCTTATATCTGTATAAAAATAAACCAAATGTTCTTCTTTTAAAAAAAAACACTGTATTTATTCTTTTGTTGTTTTATTCATCCATGTGTAAAAATAAAGTGAGGTCTGAGAATAGTATTCATGTAATTTTAGCATTGCTTATATTTGGTGAGATTTGGGGTGATCTGCTGCTTAGTTCTTTTTTGTATTCCTGGAATTTTTTTGTTAGCAAATGTTCATAAAAAGTCAGTCATTTCTGTGTGAATGTCATCCATCATATTTTTTAGATTTTATTGGGAAAATTAGTTCACAAAGCTACTCAGAATATTTGGATATTTCTTTTCTTTCTTTCATTCATTCATTCATTCATTCATTCATTTAATTGTTGTGCAAGTACATTTGTCTCCATTTTCTTGCCACTACTCTCCCCTGCCCCAACCACCCAGAGTATTTGGATATTCAGATAAAAAGATATCAAACAGTTGAAGTAGTTTCATATATTTTAAAAGATTCACTAAAATGGAGATACTTGGTTTTCCCCTGAGCAACAGAAGAAGCCATAACACAATTGTAAATTTTTAAATTCAAGTGAAATCAATTTGTTTCAGAGAACAACCTTCCTTAGCTGGAACTAAATGAAATCAATTGATGTAATTCTCGGTGATCTTTGTGGACCACTATTTTGAATAGCTGTAGATTTTATAGCATTCCATTAAATGATGGCTATCTTTTCTTTAAAATTAAAATGGTAAAGTATAGGTATATTGCAGTAAAAAGTCCATTTGATAATTTTAATTTGTTTTAAAGGTATTTAAAGATGGTATTAAGAGATGAAAGTCAGTAAAATGTAGGCACTTCTAAGTTTAAAAGTCTCCAGCATTTTTATTACAAAAATCTGTTTTCGGATATATATTTTATTTATCCATTCATCTCATCAATTCATAGATATTTGAGTTGTGTTCACTATTTGACTTATGAATAATGCTACTATGAACATTCATGTACAAATTTTTGCGTGGCCATATAATTTTCTTTCTCTTGGTAATTTACCTTGGGATAGAATTGCTGGACTATACGGTAAACATTAACCTGTAAGGTTTCTTTGTTTTTAGCATTTGAGAAACTACCAAACTGTTTCCAAAGTGGCTACACCATTCTATGGGTATTAGTTTTTACCAGTGAACCACTAATGCCTGGCCTAATAACTGGGTATTAGTTTTTAAAAAGCAAATATCTTACTGTATAATTGCCATGTATAATGTACACCCACTTTTTTTGCACATTATACATGGGGTTACTATACCCATAGCATATAATCATTATACTCTAACATGTATAATGCACATCCTTATTTTTCCCTCAAAAACTTGGGCCAAAAAGTGTGCATTGTACACGGCAAAATAGGTAATTTAAATGCAAATTTCATGCTTACCTCCATCTGGACTCCCAATATATAATTGTAATTGTTTTCACAAAGATTTTTGTAGTTTATTTAAATTTTTTGAAATTTTAAATATTAAATTATGTATTTACTTATTAATATGTCAGTGGTTTTGTTCTTCTAAAAAGGATTAGCAAGATGAAATGGGAAAAATCTGATTTTTTATGGAAAGAGAGCTTTCCATACTAAGTTTTTTGTTTTTGTATTTTAATTGTCCTGCATCCTAGCTGCCTTAGGTCTCCAGCACTGGGTATACTTCGCCTTCTGGCTTTGGTGAATCTCACAGGCAGAGTCACTGGAGATAAAATGTCATACTTGGAAGTTAGGTTTTGTAGGTTGTGTCCAGAGCAAGGACACCTATTTGAGCGGCCAAATGAGGGCTTAAATGCAACTCGGGCCATTAGCCAGGCCCTGTACACCAGAAGGTTGCATGTACTTAGAGAAATTTCACACAAAACCCCCATGCAGGCCAGCAGTGAGTGGCCCTGGTTCTCAGTGCTACATTGAAGGGCTTGGCCTTTAACCTAATGCTGGATGATTGGTTTTGATATATTACCTCACCTCTGTTTGTTTTGTGGAAGTGAACTTGAGGGTATAGAGACTAGAGGCAATAGATAACACATAAGGGATCTGTAAGAGAAAGAGAGCATATGGGCATATGACAGGGTGATGTAATTGAAATGGAGAGGAGATAGACGAGTAAATTAAGAGGTAAGGCTTCTAAGACCTGGCAGTTGGCAAAGGTGAGGAGAGAAGGCTGGAGGAATTCTAGGTTTTAAGTTGTTGGGTGGTGTTGGTTCCAACAACTGTGATGGAGATTAAGGATAGAGCAACAATGTAGTAAGATATCTTGAGTTGGTGTGAATCAAGTTTGGGGTACCCATGAAACATCCAGGTGGAGGTGTATCTAACATGCTTGTGGAGGGACTGGATTTAAGATACAGATTGGTATATGTGATTGACGAAGTGTGAAAACTGAGAAGAGCAATAGTTTACAGACAAATCTGTAAGATTTCTAACATCTGAAGACACTGAGACAGAAGCATCTGAAGGAGAGAGAGAGGAAAATCATTAAGACAGTGACCTTCATACTTGTTACTTACATATTCTACAAAAGAATTTTGAAAAGCTCTATTCTGCCTTGTAATTTTAAATTGACATCTAAGATTCTTCAGAGTAAGTTTCAAAGATGAATATAATTTCTCATATTGAAAATTCTGACATTTTGAAACAAAACTGCTGCAGTATGCTTTTAAAACTATCCAATGAAATCTAAGTACCATAGTGATTTGTTACTATGATCTCCTTAAAACAACACTCTATTTGAACAAACTTATCTTTAATACAGCTTCTTTTTTATGCCTTTTTTTCCTTGGAACTCATTCTTCATGCAAAATTTATTCTAATGTGATATGTTCTTATTATAGAAAGTCTTAAACTGATCAAACTATCACATTTCTGTCCCACAATAAAAAAATATAAAAGTATCTATCTGTAAGGTACTCTATTAAAAAAAAAAAACTTCTGGATTTAAATATAATCATTATGTTATAATTTTTTTTAACATTTTAACTTTATTTTCAGTTACAGTTTACATTCAGTATCATTTTGTGTTAGTTTTAGGTATACAGCATAGTGGTTAGAAAATCATATACTTTACAAAGTGGTCCCCTTGATATTTCAAGTACATATCTGGCACTGTACATAGTTATTACAATATTATTGACTATATTCCTTATGCTATACTTTTACGTCCCCAGAACTATTTTATAGCTACCAATGTGTAGTTTTTAATCCCTTCACTGTTTTCACTCAGCCCCTCTTTGCTCCTCCATTCTGGCAACCATCAATTTGTTCTCTGTATCTATGTGCCTGTTTATATTTTGTTTGTTCATTCATTTTGCTCTTTAGATTCCGTGTATAAGTGAAACCATATGGTATTTGTCTTTTTCTGTTGGACTTATTTCAATTAACATAGTACCCTCTAGGTCTACATCCATGCTGTCACAAAAGGTAAGATTGCCTTCTTGTTTATGGCAGAATAAAATTCTATTGTTTGTATCTACCATAACCTTTTTACCAACTTATCTATTAATGGAAATTTAGGTTGCTTCCATACCTTGGCTATTATTAAATATGCTAAAGTAAACATTGGGGTATATATGTCCTTTTGAATTAGTTTTGGATTTCTTTGGATAAATATCCAAAAGTGGGATTGTTGGGTTATGTAGTAGTACCATTTTAATTTTTTGAGGAACTTTCATACTGTTTTCCATAGTGTCTGCTCCAGTCTGCATTCCCATCAACAGTGAACGAGGGTTCCCTTTTTTCCACATCCTTGCCTACACTTGTTTATTGATTTATTGATAGTAGCCATTCTGACAGGTGTGAGGTGATCTCATTATGGTTTTAATTTGCATTTCTCTGAAGATTAGTGTTCATGTTTTGCATACCTATTCAGGTCCTCTGTCCATTTTTTAATTGGACTGTTTGGGTTTTTTTGGGTTGTATGAGTTCTCTATAAATTTTGGATATTAACTGCTGATGTATCTGATATCATCATTAGCAAATATCTTCTTCCATTAACAGGCTGTCTTTTTGTTTTTTGATGGTTTCCTTTGATTTGCAAATTTTTTACTTTGTAATCACATATGATTTTTTCATTCTTGCTTGAGGAGATAAATCGGAAAAAATATTGCAGAGAAATGTCAGAGGTTTTACTGCTTATGTTTTCTTCCAGGAGTTTTATGGTTTTGAGTTTCACATTTTAGTCTTTAATCATTTGGAGTTTATTCTTGTGTATGGTGTAAGAAAGTAGTCTAGGTTCATTTTAGATTGCATGTATCTGTCCAATTTTCCCAACAACATTTGTAGAATAGACTGTCTTTATACCATTGTATGTTTTTGCTTCCTTTGTCATAGAGTAATTGACCAGATAGGTGTGAGTTCAATTCTGGGCTCTTTATTCTGTCCTGTTGATCTGTGTGTTTCTTTATGCTAGTACCATGCTGTTTTGATTACTGTAGCCTTGTAGTATAGTTTGATATCAGGTAGTGTGAGACCGCCAACTTTGTTTTTAATTTTCAGGATTGTTGGGCTATTTGGGGTATTTTGTGGTTCCATATAATTTTTTGGATTGTTTGTTCTAATTCTGTAATAAAACCATTGGTATTTTGATAGGCATTGCATTGAATCTGTAAATTGTTTTGGGTAGTATTATAACAGCAAGTGAGATCCTGCTGCCCAAACCTGCCACCCTCTAGGCAAAATTCTGGGGCACAGGTTTGGTGAAAAAGGAAAGGAGTCTTTATTCAAAAGCTACACAATTTTGGAATAACAGCTTTCCACATGCATTAGTCACTTAAGCCTATCAACTAAGGCTAAAATCTTTTAACTCTTGAGTTCCCATTTACACCCCCTGTTAGTTTTTAATGATCTTACTTCCTTTTAAAATTATTTTTATTAATATTCAAATAAAGTTGTCTCTATTTTCCCACCACCACTTTGTCCCACCCCACCCACCACCACCACCTACCCTCAGTCCTACCCCCCTTTGGCTTTGTCCATGGGGCCTTTATACATGTTCTTTGATGACCCTTTCCCTTCTTTTCCCCATTATTTCCCTCCCCCCTCCCCTCTGGTTACTGTCAGTCTGTTCTTAATTTCAATGTCTCTGGTTATATTTTGCTTACTTGTTTGTTTTGTTGATTAGGTTCCACTTATAGGTGAGATCATAAGGAATTTGTCTTTCACCACCTGACTTATATCACTTAGCATAATGCTGTCCAATCCATGCTGTTGCAAAGGGTAAGAGCTCCTTTCTTTCAGCTTCATAGTATTCCATTGTATAGATGTACCACAGTTTTTTGATCTACTCATTTACTGATGGGCACCTAGGCTGCTTCCAACACTTGGCTATTGCAACTAGTGCTGCTATGAGCATTGGGGTGCAGAGGTTCTTTTGAATTAGTGTTTCAGGATTCTTAGGGTTATCCCAGCAGTGGAATTGCTGGGTCAAAAGGGAATTCCATATTTAGTTTTCTGAGGAGATTCCATACTCTTTTCCACAATGGCTGCATCAGTCTGAATTCCCACCTACAGTGCACCAGGGTTCCCTTTTCTCCACAATCTCTCCAACACTTGTTGTTTGTTGATTTGTTTATGATGGCCTTCTGACCAGTGTGAAGTGATATCTCATTGTGGTTTTAATTTGAATCTCTCTGATGGCTAGTGATGCTGAGCATCCTTTCATATGTCTCTGGGTCCTCTATATATCCTCTGAGAAATGTCTGTTTGGGTCCTTTGCCCATTTTTTAAAAATATATTTTATTGATTATGCTATTACAGTTGTCCCATTCCCCCCCCTTCACTCCACTCTGTTTTGCACACCCACTCCCGCCCACACTCCTCCCCTATAGTTCATATCCATGAGTCATACATATAAGTTCTTTGGCTTCTACATTTCCTATACTATTCTTACCTTCCCCCTGTCTATTTTCTACTTACCATTTATGCTACTTATTCTCTGTACCTTTCCCCCCTCCCACTCCCCTGTTGATAACCCTCCATGTGATCTCCATTTCTATGGTTCTGTTCCTGTTCTAGTTGTTGGCTTAGTTTGCTTTTGTTTTTGTTTTAGATGTGGTTGTTAATAACTGTGAGTTTGCTGTCATTTTTACTGTTCATATTTTTTATCTTCTTTTTCTGAGATAAATTCCTTTAACATTTCATATAATAAGGGCTTGGTGATGATGAATTCCTTCAACTTGACTTTATCTGGGAAGCACTTTATCTGCCCTTCCATTCTAAATGATAGCTTTGCTGGATAGAGCAATCTTGAATGTAGGTCCTTGCTTTTCATAACTTGGAATATTACTTTCCAGCCCCTTGTTGCCTGTAAGGTCTCTTTTGAGAAATCAGCTGACAGTCTTCTGGGAACTCCTTTGTAGGTAACTGTCTCCTTTTCTCTTGCTGCTTGTAAGATTCTCTCCTTCTCTTTAATCTTGGCTAATGTAATGATGATGTGCCTTGGTATGTTCCTCCTTGGGTCCGGCTTCTTTGGGACTCTCTGAGCTTCCTGGACTTCCTGGAAGACTATTTCCTTTGACAGATTAGGGAAGTTCTCCTTCATTATTTGTTCAAATAAGTTTTCAATTTTTTGCTCTTCTTCTTCTCCTTCTGGTACTCCTATAATTCGGATGTTGGACCATTTAAAGATGTCCTGGAGGTTCCTAAGTAAGCTTCACCTCTTTTTTTTGAATTCTTGTTTCTTCATTCTTTTCTGGTTGGATGCTTCTTCCTTCTGATCTACAGCATTGATTTGAGTTCCAGTTTCCTTCCCACCACTATTGGTTCCCTGTACATATTCCTTTGTTTCTCTTAGCATAGCTTTCATTTATTCATCTAATTTGCGACCAAATTCAACCAATTCTGTGAGCTTCCTGATTACCAGTGTTTGAACTGCATCTGATAGGTTGGCTATCTCTTCGTTGCTTAGTTGTATTTTTTCTGGAGCTTTGATTTGTTCTTTCATTTGGGCCATTTTTTCTTCTTGTCTCGGCGCTCCTGTTCTGTAAAGGGTGGAGCCTTAGGTGTTCACCAGGGCAGGGTAACGCTGGTCACTGCACTGTGACTCTGTATGTGGGGGAAGGTCCAAGAGGGAGCAATGGTGCTTACTCTGCTCTGTGCCGGATTTCAGTCACTCCCTCCACTACCCACAATCAAATTGGGTCCTTCTGGTGCTGCTTCCCAAGTGGGTGGGTTTGTGTATGTTCTAGGCCCCTGTGGATCTCTCCAACCAACTCTTCTGTGAGGCTTGGAATTTCTCCTGCTGCTGTCTCAACCCCCACAGGTGTTTTCAGTCAGTGGTTTGAGGCTTTATTTCCCTGTGCTGAAACTCTGGGTTGGGCATTCTGTCCCCAGGTCCAACAGCTGCTGCCTAGACACCCAGCTGCAGTTTTGCCCGCCCCACTCCACAATCTGCCACCTGTCTAGGTCCGCCAGCTGCCGTCTTGCCATGAGTCCTCTCCTCCCCAGCTGCTCGTCTTCGCCCCCTCTACTGGTATGGATGAATGTTTTTTCTTTATCTCCTTGGTTGTCGGACTTCCATACAGTTCGATTTTCTGTCAGTTCTGATTGTTTTTTATTTTTAAATTGTTGTTGTCCTTCTTTTGGTTGTGTGAGGAGGCACAGTGTGTCGACCTATGCCTCCATCTTGGCTGGAAGTCCCTTTTCCCATTTTTTAATTGGGTTGTTTGTCTTCCTGGAGTGGAGTCGTGTAAGTTCTTTATGTATTTTAGAGATCAAACCTTTGTCGGAGATATCATTGGCAACTATATTTTCACATACAGTTGGTTCCCTTTTCATTTTGCTACTGTTTTTCTTTTGCCATGCAGAAACTTTCTGTTTTGATGAGATCCCATGTTCTTTCTTTATTTTATGTCCCTTGCTCTAGGGGACATATCGGTGAAAATACTGTTCCGTGGAATATCTGAAATTTTCCTACCTAAGTTCTCTTCTAGGACTTTTATGGCATAAAAACTTATATTTAAGTCTCTTAGCCATCTTGAGTTTAATTTTGTGTATGGTGTAAGTTGTTGATTGAGTTTCATTTTTTTTGCTTATAGCTGTCTAGATATCCCAACACCATTTGTTGGAGAGGCTATTTTTACTCCATTTTGTGCTTCTGCCTACTTTGTTGAATATTAATTGACCGCAGAGACTTGGGTTGATTTTTGGGATCTCTCTTCTGTTCCATTGATCTATATGTCTGTTCTTATGCCAGTACCAGACTGTTTCGATTACCGTGGCCTTGTAATACAGTTTGATGTCAGGTATGGTAATCCCTCCTTCTTTGTTCTTTCTCAAAATTGCTTCAGCTATTTGGGATATTTTATGGTTCCATGTAAATTCTTGAAGTGTTTGTTCTACATTTCTGAAATATGTTATTAGTATTTTTTTTTAAATTTTTTATTGTTATTCAATTACAGTGGTCTGAATTTTCTCACCATCCCTCTATCCCACCCCATCTGAACCCACCTTCCTCCCCCACCTCCATCCTCCCCCTTGATTTTGTCCATGTGTCCTTTATAGTAGTTCCTGTAAACCCATCTCCCCACTGTCCCCTCCCCTCTCCCCTCTGGCTATTTTAGATTTTTCTGAACATCAATGTCTCTGCTTCTATTTTGTTTGCTTTTTTCTTTTGCTGATTATGTTCCAGTTAAAGGTGAGATAATATGGTATTTATCCCTCACCGCCTGGCTTATTTCACTTAGCATAATGCTCTCCAGTTCCATCCATGCTGTTGCAAAGGGTATAAGCTCCTTTTTTCTCTCTGCTGTGTAGAATTCCATTGTGTAAATGTACCATAGTTTTTGATCCACTCATTTACTGATGGGCACTTAGGTTGTTTCTAGTTCTTGGCTATTGTAAATTGTGCTGCTATGGACATTGGGGTGCATAGGTTCTTTTGGATTGGTGTTCCAGGGTTCTTAGGGTATAATCCCAGCAGTGGAATTGCTGGGTCAAAGGGCAGTTCCATTTTTAGTTTTCTGAGGAAATTCCATAGTGTTTTCTGCAGTGGCCTTACCAGTCTGCATTCCCACCAACAGTGCACTAGGGTTCCCTTTTCTCCACATCCTCTCCAACATTTGTTTGTTGATTTGTTTATGTTGGCCACTCTGACTGGTGTGAGATGGTCCCTCATTGTGGTTTTAATTTGCATGTCTCTGATGACTAGTGATGCTGAGCATCTTTTCATATGTCTCTGGGCCCTCTGTATGTCTTCCTTGCAGAAGTGTCTGTTCAAGTTCTTTGCCCATTTTTTAATTGGGTTGTTTGTTCCTGGAGTGGAGTCGTGTGAGTTCTTTATATATTTTGGAGATTAGACCCTTCTCTGAGGTATCAGTGGCAAATATGTTTTCCCATAGGATTGGTTCTCTTTTCATTTTAATGCTGTTTTCTTTAGCCATGCAGAAGCTTTTGATTTTGATGAGGTCCCATTTGTTTATTCTTTCCTTTAAGTCCCTTGCTTTACAGGACATGTCTGTGAGGATGTTGCTGTGTGGAATGTCTGAGATTTTCCTGCCAATATTTTCCTCTAGGACTTTTATGGTGTTATGACTTATATTTAAGTCTTTTATACACCTTGAGTTTATTTTTGTGTATGGTGTAAGTTGGTGATCGAGTTTCATTTTTTTGCACGTAGCTGTGCAGATCTCCCAACACCATTTGTTGAAGAGGCTACTTTTGCTCCTTTTTATGCTCCTGCCTCCCTTGTCAAATATTAAATGACCGGAAAGACTTGGGTTTATTTCTGGGCTCTCTGTTCTGTTCCATTGGTCTATATGCTTGTTTTTATGCCAGTACCAGGCTGTTTTGATGACAGTGGTCTTGTAATACAGTTTGATATCAGGTATTGTGATCCCTCCTGCTTTGTTCTTCTTTCTCAAAATTGCTGCAGCTATTCGGGGTCGTTTATGGTTCCATATAAATTTCTGAACTGTTTGTTATATATCTGTGAAATATGTCATGGGTACTTTAATAGGGATAATAGGGATTTAAAAATAGGGATTGCATTGAATCTATAAATCGCTTTGGGTAGTATGGCCATTTTGATGATGTTAATTCTTCCAATCCATGAGCATGGTACATGCTTCCATTTGTTTGAGTCTTCCTTAATTTCTTTCTCCAATGCTATGTAGTTTTCAAAGTATAGGTCTTTTACCTCCTTGGTTAGGTTTATTCCTAGGTACTTTATTTTTCTTGCTGCTATATCAAATGGGATTTTTTTCCTGATTTCTGTTTCTTCAGTTTCGTTGTTGGTAAACAGGAATGCCTTTGATTTCTGAGTATTGACTTTGTATCCAGCTGTTTTGCCAAATTCATTTATTAGGTTGAGTAGTTTTTTGGTGGAGTCTATAGGATTTTCCATGTACACTATCATGTCATCTGGAAACAGTGACATTTTCATTTCCTCCTTTCCAATTTGGGTGCCTTTTATTTCTTTTTCTTGTCTGATTGCTGTGGCTAGGACTTCCACTACTATGTCGAATAGGAGTGGTGAGCGAGGGCATCTTTGTCTTGTTCCTGATCTTAGTGGGAAAGCTCTAAGTTTTTCTCCATTGAGTATGATGTTGGCTGTAGGTCTCTCATATATGGCCTTTATGATGTTGAGGAATGCTCCCTCTATTCCCACTTTGCTGAGTGTTTTTACCATAAATCGGTGCTGTATCTTATCAAATGCTTTTTCCGCATCTATTGATATGATCATGTGATTTTTGTCTTTGCTGTTGTTTCTGTGGTGTATTATGTTTATTGATTTGTGAATATTGTACCATCCTTCCATCCTTGGGATGAATCCCACCTGGTCACGGTGTATGATCTTTTTAATATATTGCTGGATGCGGTTTGCCAATATTTTGTTGAGAATTTTAACGTCTATGTTCATCAGTGATATTGGCCTGAAGTTTTCTTTCTTCGTAGTGTCTTTATCTGGGTTTGGGATGAGGATGATGCTGGCTTCATAAAAAGAATTTGGGAGTCTTCCATCAGTTTGGATTTTTTCGAATAGTCTGTGAAGGATAGGGGTTAGCTCTCCCTTAAATGCTTTGTAGAATTCTCCTATGAAACCATCGGGTCCAGGGCTTTTGTGTGTTGGGAGTCTTTTGATTACTGCTTCAATTTCGTCTGCTGTTAATTGGTCTGTTCAGGCTTTCTGTTTCTACTTCATTCAGTTTTGGAAGATTATATTTTCGTAGAAATGTGTTCATTTCACCTAGGTTTTCAAATTTCTTGGCATACAGTTATTCATAGTAATTTCTTACAACCCTTTGTATTTCTGTGGTTTTTTAATAGGGATTGTATTGAATTTATAAATTGCTTTGGGTAGTGTGGGCAGGTTGATGATGTTACTTCTTCCAATCCATGAAAATGGTATATGCTTCAATTTATTTGTGTCTTCCTTAATTTCTTCAATGCTGTGTAGTTTTCTGAGTACAGGGCTTTTACCTCCTTGGTTAGGTTTATTTCTCGGTACTTTAGTTATCTTATTTTTGTAAGTTTAGTTTACAAACTAAAACAACATAAGATACAAAATCTACATCATTTTGGAAGAATGGT
Organism: Desmodus rotundus; assembly: GCF_022682495.2. Classification (NCBI taxonomy): domain Eukaryota; kingdom Metazoa; phylum Chordata; class Mammalia; order Chiroptera; family Phyllostomidae; genus Desmodus; species Desmodus rotundus. The sequence goes on from NC_071395.1 coordinate 63,795,599, forward strand.
AGGTTTCCACCTCAGAAACCTTTCCCTCTAGAACACCCAAAGAAACATAACCTTGCTGCCCTCTGCCAGGCCAGACCAATCGTAGGCTGTGCCTCTATCTCTTTCCCATTCAAAAGACCATCCTTTGGGAAACACAGGTGGCAACAGTGCAGTTATTTAGGCATCTTTGAGGAAGAGGAAGAGAGCCAATCTCTGCCTTCCTTCTATTTAAATCTTCCTGCCCATAATTCCATGCACACCAGAGGTATTCAGCTTCTCGATCAGTCCTGTCCTATATTGTTTACCATTGCCTTGGGTAACCTCTTCCTACAGACCCTTCCTTCTCCTCCCCAGTGATCTGATCATACCTCTCTGTATCAGTATGGACATTTAGTGATGTTCCTTCTTCCTGTCCTTTAGTTTGGTACATGCTTCCATTTATTTGTATCTTCATTTTATTTCCTCAGTGTCTTAACAGTTTTTTGAGAAGTCTACTACATCTTTCATTAAATTCATTCCAGGGTTTTTTTTTTTTTTTTTTTTTTTTTTAATGCAATGGTAAATGGTACTTTTTAAATTCTTTTTCTGATACTTCATTATGGGTGTATAAAAATTCAGCTGATTTATGAATATTTTGTATCTTGCTACTTTACTGAATTCGTCAGTTCTAAAAGTTATTTTTATGGAATCTTTAGGATTCTCTCTATATAATAATGATAGTTATACTTCTTCCTTTCCAATTTGGATACCTTTATTCTTTCTTCTTGTCTGATCACTGTGGCTAGGACTTCCAGTACTATGTTCAATAACCTTAATGAAAGTGGACATTCCCGTGTTGTTCTAGATCTTAGAAAAACACTTTTAGTTCCCCCCGCCCGTTGAGGATGATATTAACTATGGGTTTGTCATACATAACCTTTATAATATTGATGTATGTTCCTTCTCTTCCCACTTTGCTGAGAGTTCTTATCCTAAATGGGTGCTGGATTTTGTTAGGTGCTTTTTCTGCATGTATTGATACGATTATATGATTTTTATTTTTCATCTTGTTTATGTGGTATATATCATGTTAATTTGATTTGTGGACATGGAACCAACCTTTAATCTCAGGAATAAATTCCAGTTCATCATGGTGTTTGATCTTTTTAAAATATATTGCTGAATTCAGTTTCCAAATACTTTATTGAGGATTTTTGCCTCTATGTTTATCAGGGATATTGGCCTATATATATGTTTTTTATTGTAGTGCCTTTATCTGGTTTTGAAATTAGGATAATGTTGACCTCTTAAAATGAGCTTTGGAGTCTTCCATCCTTGAATTTGGGGGGGAATGGTTTGAGAAGAGAGGTATAGGTTTTTTGAATGTTTGGTAAAATTTACCTGTGCAGCCATTTGGTCCAGGATGTTTGTTTATTGGGAATTGTTTGATTACTGCTTTCAGTTTTGTTGCTTGTAGTTGGTTTGTTGAGATTTTCTGATTCTTTTTGATTCAGCCTTGGAAGATACTATGTTTCTTGGAATTTATCCATTCCAGGTTGTCCAATTCGTTGGCATATAGTTGTTCGTGATATTTTCTTCTAATCCTCTGTATGTCTGTGTTGTCAGTTGATACTTCTCTTTCATTTCTGATTTTATTTGGTTTCTCTTTTTTCATGAGGAATCTGGTTGAAGGTTTATCAATCTTGTTTATCTTCTCAAAGAACCAGCTCTTGGTTTCATTGATCTTTTCAATTATTTGTTTTGACTATTTCATTTATTTTCATTCTGATCTTTATTATTTCCTTCCTTTTGTCACTTTAGATTTTCTTGTGTGTTCTTTCTCTAGTTCTTTAGGTGTAAGGTAAGATTGTTTATTTGAGATTTTTCTTGTCTGTTGAGGCAGGCCTGTATTGCTATGAATTTCCTTCTCAGGAGTGCTTTTGTTGTGTCCCACAGATTTTGGGTTGTTGTGTTTTCATTTTTATTTGTCACAGGGTAAGCTTTTATTTCTTTGATCTCATTGTTAACCCATTCATTGTTTAGTAAAATGTTATTTAGCCTCCATGTGTTTGTGTGTCTTTCAGTTTTTTTCTTGTAATTGATTTTTAATTGTGGTCAGAGAAGGTTCTTGATATAATTTTAATCTTACATTTATCAAGACTTGTTTTGTGGCTTAACAGGTGGTCTACCCTGGAAAATTACCATGTCCACTTGATAAGAATGTATGTTCTGCTGCTTTGGGGTGAAATACTCTGAAGATATCAATTTATGAGACTGACGCGCAGCCTACTTTGCTAAGGGAGTCCCTTGAAGATACCAATTTAATTCATCTGGTCTAGTGTGTCATTTCTTAAAAAAAATTTTATTTATTTATATTTAGAGAGAGGGGAAGGGAGGGAGAGAAACATTGATGTGAGAGAGAAACATCGATCAGTGCTCTCTTATGCGTACCCTGACTGGGGATCACACCCACAGTCCAGTTATGTGCCCCGACCAGAAATTGAACCAGTGATCCTCCGCTTTGTGGTGCAGTGTCCAACCAACAGAACCACACTGGTCAGGCCCTGGTCTAGTGTGTCATTTAAGGCCACTCTGTACTAGTTGATATTCTCTCAGGAAGATCTATTTATTGATGTCAGTGGGGTGTTAAAGTGTCTTACTATGACTCATCACTGTTGATCTCTCACTAGATTTGCTTTACATATTTAGGTGCTCCTATGTTGTCTGCATAAAAGTTTACAAGGGTTATATCCTCTTGTTGGATTGATTCCTTTATTATTATGTAGAATCCTTCTTTGTTTCTTGTTATGACCTTTGTTTTAAAGTCTGTTTAGTCTGATATAAGTATTGCTACCTCAGCTTTTGTTTTTGTTTTTGTTCCATTTGCATGAAATATTTCTTTTTTCATATCTTCACTGTCTGTCTTCTGTTCTGAGGTGGGTTTTTAGTAGACAGTACCTTTACGGGTCTTGTTTTCTTTTCTTTTTTTATTGTTTTTCTATTCCAGTTGTCCCAGTTTTTCCCCTTTGCCCTCTTCTGCCCAAGCCACCCCCTGACCCACAGTCAATTCCCACACCATTGCCAATGTCCATGGTTCATTCATGTAAATTGTTTTCTTATTCATTTAACTACCCTCTTTTGATTAGGGCATTTAATCTATTTACATTTATAATGATTATTGATAGGTATGTATTGTTATTTCATTATACATATTACACGTGTATACATATTATACATGTTCCTTTTTTTTTTTTTCTTGCTTGCTTCCAAAGAAATCCCTTTAATATTTCTTATAATACTGGTTTGATGGTAATGAACTCCTTTATAAAGGGTTTTTTGTTTTTTTTTGTTTTGATCTGAGAAGCTATTTATTTTTCCCTTCAGTTTTAAATGATAGTAGTCTTGGGGTAAAGTAGTCTTGGTTATAGGTCCCTGCTTTTCATCACTTGGAATATTTTGTGCCATCCCTTCTGGTTTAAAAGTGTTTCGGTTGAGAAATCAACTGATGGCCTTGTGGGAGCTCTCTTATAAGTAACTATCATCTTCCTCTTGCTGCTCTTAAGATTCTTCATCTTTATCCTTAGCAATTTAATTATGATGTGTCTTGGTGTGGGCCTCTTTGGGTTCATCTTCTTTGGGACTCTGCTTTTTAGAGTTGTGTGTCTTTTTCCTTCACCAGGTTAAGGAAGTTTTCAGTCATTATTTCTTCAACTTGGTCTCAATCCTTCAACCTCCCTTTTTCTTCTTCTTGTAACTTTATAAAGTGGATATTGTTATACTTGATTTTGTCCCAGAGGTCCCTTAAACTTTCCTCATTAAAACAATTTTTTTTCCTGCTCCGATTGGGTGTTTTGTGCTACCTTGTCCTAAACATCGCTGATACTCTGATTTCTCTAATTGTTGATTTCTTCTAGTATGCTCTTCATTTCAGATACTGTATTTTTTATTTTGGACTGGTTCTCTTTTATGGTTTTTATGCCCCCTTTTTTGTTCTTACTAACTTTTTTATTAAGTTCTCATTCAGTTTATTTGTTCTTTACCTAAGTTACTTGAGCATCCCTATAACCATTAAAATTTTCTTATATTGATTCTAGAGAGAGGGGAAGAGAGGGAGAAAAACATCGATGTGTGAGAGAAACATTGATTGGTTGCCTCTTTCCTGTGCCCTGATGGGGGACTAAATCCATAACCCAAGCAGGTACCCTGTCCAGGAATTGAATCTGTGACCCACTGGTCTGCAAGATAACACCAGTCCAACTGAGCCACACCAGTCAGGGTTATAACCATTGTTTTGAGCTCTGTATCTTGTAGATTGCTTATGCCATTATAGTTAGTTTTGTTTTTTTTTCTGGGAATTTCTCCTATTCTTTCATTTGGGGTATGTTTCTTTGTTTCCCCATTTTGATTACCTGTCTCTAATTGTTTCTGTGTATTACATAGGCCTACCACATTTCCCAGTCTTGGCAGGACGGTCTTATGTAGTAGGTGTCCTATGGGGCTCAGTGGCACAGTCTCTTCCTAATTCACCTGAGCTATCTGCTTCAGGAATGTCCCTTGTGTGGGTTATGCGAGCCCTTCTGTTGTAGTTGATTCTTGATTACTGTTGGTATATTTGTGGGTGATTACACTGAGGCTGGCTGACCATGAGGATTGACCCTGCCACAGTGTATGACCTGTTGTGTGGGACTGACCCCACTAAGTGGAATTGTCCCCAGTAGCATATGGTGCCTGCTGAGATCTCCCTTTGGTTGTACAGCTGTTGGAGCTAATCGCATAACACTCTGAAATGGTCTGATGTCAGCCTCTGGGTGTGTTGGTTCTGGGGGCTCTTGTGAGGGACTGTGGTGTAGGTCAGTGTCAGACACTCCTTTGACCAACCCTGGGCTTGTTATGAACTGTAAAATGATCCATGGTTGGTGGCTTCCTCTGCTGGGCCTGAGTGTTAGTCAAAGGGGCCAAGCTGTGTTCCAAGACTGGCTCCCACTAGTACCATGCCTGTTGCAGGTCAGCAAAAGGCCTAAGGCACCCTGTGATTTGCCTTTGCCTTCTGGTTGCTTGTTAGGCTCTGCCACTGAAATTGCCTCTGCCAGTACGCGACTTGCTTGGGACAGGTTCTCAATGAGTCATCTGGAAGGGGTGATTGTTGTTCATCAGGTTGCTGCAGATTCAAACCTGGCACCAGTGCTGGGTCTGAGGCCATTCAGCAAAAGTCTCAGAGTACACCAAGGCAAGCCTCCACCTGCTTGGGGCCCGAGGACCATTGTGGTCTGTCTGGTGGGGTCTTAGGGAGACAGCAGGATGAGACCAGTAGAGTCATCAGGTTAAAACAGATTAAGATTTGGCCATGTAGAGGGAGGGCTGTGTTCAGGAATGGTGTCACTGGTTGGCTTATGCCGGCAAAATGGTCCTCACCAGAAAGCTACACAACTCTTGTCTCTCCTTATGTGTCTCTCACAACCCTCGAGTCTGCCTGGATCTCCTTGAGGGTCTCCTTGAGAAACAATGCAGTGCAGGCGCAGATTGGTGGGAGGTTAGGCTTGAGTCCCTACTCAGGTATTTGGGACGGTAGGGCTGGTGCATCTTCATAGGATGATGCCATGGGGTGGCATTGCTAGTCAGGAAAACGGCCCTCGCCCTAAAACCATTCTACTTAGTGTCTTCCTTGAGTCTTCCTGGATCTCCTCAAGAACTTCTCAAGAAATAGTGTATTGGTCCCAGACTGGCTGTAGCCAACAGATTCTTCACAGTGTGCAAGGTTGGCATGGCAGGTCCCAGGTAGACTGGATTGTGTGGCTAGTGCATTTCCTCAGGTCTTTGATGTGGGGGAGGGGGTGGAGTCAGTCAGAAGCATGGAAAAAAATGGCCCTTGCCCTAAAGCCATGCCATTCAGTCTCTTTCTGTGCATTTCTGATTGCACCGACGTCTGTTGGACTTCTTCAAGAGTCTTCCAAGAAAGACTGCAGTGGGCCCAGGCTGGCCACAGCTAGCCGATTCCTCCACGTGGCATGAACTTGGCAGAGTGTTGCCACAAGGAGTGGGGCGGGTGGGGCTAATGCATCTTCCCAGGCTGATGCTGTGTGGAGGGGAGAGCTACAACCAGTAAAAATGGTGTCTGTGAGTGGTGTGGGCTCAGCACAGGAACAATGGTGGCTATTTCTCTAGCCCCACCTCTGAAGCTGCACAACCCAGTCTATCCCTGTATGACTCCTCTCCACTCTGAGCCACTGTCCCTTTGCTCAAGCCTAGGGTTAAGTGCCCATTAACGAAATTTTGTGCACCGCCCATTTAAGAGGGCACCTGGGTTTGTAGCAGTTTCTGGTCTCACTCTGGTGGTTGGAATTTCTGCTCATATTTACAGATGTTATGTGGGCTCCTCTTTCTGGTACTGGTACTCTGGGCCAGGGACCTGGACATGGAGTTGAGACCCCTCTTACCTCAGGTGGGAAAATTTGCAGCTGACATATCCTCCCACTGCATGTGGGTGCAGGGCCAATTCTTTGTGCATCCTTGACCTTCCTACCAGTCTTCATGTGGCCTCTTCTGTAAATTCTTAGTTATAAGACTTCTGTTCTGCTAGCCTTGTATTGGTTATTCAGGTTGATGTTCTATAATTTAGTTGTAATTCTGATTTGCTCCTGGGAGGAGGTGAGTGTAACTTCCACTGACTCTGGTGCACATTGTAATTACTATAAAATTGATAAAAACAATAATCCTTTAAGAAGACAAGATATAAATTTATTAAATATGAGTAAAATTTAGTGGCAATACATCCATGGTCTAATGAGATAGATGGGGCTGTTTTAAAAATATTACTTATTGGAAGAATGAAGATAGCAGCATTTAATCTATTCTTATTTTTTATTCCGATGAAAGTACCAAGAAACCTTTTCCACAAATAATTTCTTATGAGGTATATGTCCCAAATCACATGCTTATCTAAGATGAAAAGAGCAGTTTAAAACTTAAGTTCTTTAATTTCCTTGAAATTAAAAATTTGGGAACCGTTAGCTTGCAGAAGGATTTGTTTCTTTGCTACTATGGAAGTGTCTGCCCTTTGACAGTCAGTCAGTGCTCCAATGTAGGAAATAGGAAGGAGACTTAAGCTTTTCTTTATGAAATGACAGAAGGGCAATTGTGGAAAAGAAATAGGGAAAGGAGACCTACAATTAATTATCTGGTAGGTTAGTTTTTTTAACCTACAGGTAATAATAACAGTAATTTTATAGATGAGGAAACTGAGGTTTGGATATATTTAATGGGTGCCAAAGACACACAGCTTGTTTATGCCAGACCCAGGACTTGAATTGAGCACTTCGAAAGCATAACGTAATGCCCCATCCATTTTACCACACTGCCTCTCAAAGTAGGTCAATTTAAAGAGTGTATATGTAAGTTCAGAATCTCTGGAAGTTCATTGTTTTAAAATTATCAGTGCTGGCATCCCCTGTGAAAAACCATTATCTGTGGCAGGGAATATAGTGTCCTGGAAATCAACAGATGGAAGTTTTAAGAAGGAAAGGAGTAAGTGAATTATAAAATGTTGCAGAGAGGCCAGCATGTGTCTAAACATATTCTTTCATTTTCCGTTTGGGGAGGTCATTCATTGCTGACTTGAGTGGTGAGCTACTGGAATAAAATAAAATGATGGGTAATTAAGTCAGAGTTCAGTCAGTTTAGTGCATTGGAAGAGAAACTGGTAAAAAAGTCTAAATCATTCTTTCATGTAGTAGTAATCTACTAATATAAAGTTTAATGCTGGAATTTTAGATCTCTATTTCCTACGCTAGTCCTTAATAATATTGATTCTGAGAATTAAGTTAGGTGTGAATTTTTCTATTGTGGTAAAATATACATAACAAAATTTACCACTTTATTCTTAAGTGTTCTAATTTATTGGAATTAAATAACATTCACATTGTGGTGTAGCCATCACCACTATTTCCATAACTTTCTCTTTATCCTAAAGAGAAACTCTTCACCCATTAAGCAATAATTCCCCATTCTCCTCTCTCCCAGTCCCTGGTAACGTCTAATCTACTTTCTGTCTCTATGTTGCCTCTTACAAATTTTTTACATAAATGAAATCATAGAATAGTTTTCCTTTTATGTGTGGCTTATTTTATTTAACATGTTTTTGAGATTCACCTATATTGTAGCATGTGTTAGAACTTTATTTCTTTTTTGCTTGAGTATAAAAATATTGTTTATCCATTCATCTGTCAATGGACATAGGTTGTTTCCATATTTTGGATTGTGTAAATACTGCTTCTATAAATATGGCAGCATAAATACCTGTTTGAACCCCTGTTTTCAGTATTTTTGGTCATATGTACCTAGGTGGAATTGCTAGGTCATATGATAATTCTATGTTTTAACTTTTTGAGGAGCTGCCAAACTCTTTTCCAAAATGGCTGTACAATATTACATTCCCACAAATAGTGCATGTAGTTCTGATTTTTCCATATCTTGTTATTATTTTTTAAAAACAATTTAAGCTACCCTACTGGGTATGGTATAATATCACATTGTGGTTTTGACTAGCATTTTCCATAATGATGAATGATGTTGAGGCTTTTTTCATGTACTTGTTGGCCATTTGTGTATCTTCTTTGAAGAACTGTGTATTTAAGTCCTTTGTCCATTTTTTGGGGGTGGGGGTTGCTTGTCTTTTTATTGTTTAGTTGTAGAAGTTCCTTATGTATTCTGGATATGAAAACATCATCAAATGCATGATTTGCAAATATTTTCTCCCATTCTGTGTATTTTTCACTCTCTTTATAGTGCCCTTTGATATACAGAAGTTTTCATTTTGATTAAGTCCAACTTACCTATTTTTTCTTTGTTGCCTAGGCTTTTAGTGTGATATCCAGTAATTCACTGCCAAATCCAAGGTCAGGAAGATTTTTCCCTGTTTTTGTTCTAGGCATTTTAAACAGTCTTACTGTTTAAGTCTTTATTCTGAGTTATTTTTTGCTTATGGTGTTAAGATAAGTTTCATTCTTTTGCAAGTGGATATCCAGTTTCTCTAGCACCATTTATTGAAGAGATTGTTTCCCCACTGAGTGGTCTTGTCACCCTTGTTTAAAGTCAGCTCACTACAGATGTAAAAGTTTATTTCTGAGTTCTCAAATCTATTGGTCTGTGTATCTATTCTTGTGGAAGTATACACTCTTGATTACTGTAGCTTTGAAGTAAGTTTTGAAATTGCAAAGTGTAAGTTCTCTGATTTTGTATGTCTTTTCCAAAATTGTTTTGGCTATTTCGGGTCCCTTGAGATTCTATATGAATTTCATGATGGGTTTTTACTCTTTTTCCAAAAAAACGCCATTGGGATTTTGATACAGATTACATTGACTTTGTAGATAGCTTTGTGTAGTATTGTCATCTTAACAAATATTAAATCTTTCAATACATGATATGGGATGCCTTACTACTTGTTTAAGTTTTCCTTAATGTCTTCCAGCAGTGTTTTGTGTTTTTCAAAGTATGTCTTGAGCCTCTATGGCCAAATTTATTCCTATTCTATGCTTTTGCATGTTATTGTAAGTGGAATTATTTTTGTAATGTCATTTTCAGTTGTTCATTGCTAATATATAAAAATAAAACTGCAAAAATCAGTTTTTTGCAGTTTTATTTCTATAAATGATGTCGACTTTGTATCCTATAATTTTTGATGTTGATTCTGTATCCTGTAATTTCGCTCATTTATTAGCTCTAACATTTTTTTGTCTGTGAATTCTGTAGAGTTTTCTAGATATTAAATCATGTCATCTGCAAACAGAAATACTTCTTCCTTTAAAATTGGGTGCCCCTATTTTTGTTCTTGTCAAGAGCTCTGTCAGCCCCCAATACTATATTGAATACAAGTAGCAAAAGCAGGCAGGCATCCTTGTCTTCCTGAAACTTCCTACTCCACTATTTTGTTGTGACATCATTGTGAATTTTAAGATAATGGGATTTTATGTGTTGAATGAGATTTCAAATTTTTGAAGTATAATACTTCTATAGACCTCAGGGTTTATTTCATCATCTATTCTAAAAAACTAAGCCCACTGATTGTCACTTCAATGAAATATTTTTTAAAATTGATTAATTATTTTTTTTAAGAGAGGAGGAGGGAGGGAGGGAGAGAGGGAGAGAAACATCAGTGTGAGAGAGAAACATTGATCAGTTTTGGCCATAAAATAAATATTACTTCTATAAATATCTTGGTAGAAAATGAAAAGTCAAGTAAACAAATTACCCATATATAGTACTCTGTACAGTATATCATTTAAAGAAACCAAAGACAGATTCCTCACCTTCCTACATACTTGGGGAAACTAGACAGAATACATGTTTTGGTGGGTCAGAATTATATCTTCAAAACAATGTTGCATTTCCACTCAAGAGACTAAGTCTTCATAATACCTCACAACTCGTCATTTGTTCATGTAGCAATTGCTAGATTTTATTTTTCTGATTGTTTTTACTATTGGTTAAAAATGGTGTTCTTCTAGTCTTGATTATGCTGAATTCAATAATTATAGGTTTAAAAATATTACTTTATGGATATTCTTAAGCAACTTTAAATTTTTTGCAAATTGAAATCTTTTGTTACATCTTTCACTTCTTTACCACTAGTACTCCCACCCCTTCTCAAGAAAATTTTTCTATTAGAATTCAAAATGTAATAGTAGTTTATAGTGAGGTATATTTTTCTCTGCGGTGGGGGAGGCAGGGGAAGGGATTGACTTTGAAAATAGGCATAATTATTTCATTTATTTCAAAGTCCAACCAGGGATATTAGGAAGTTGTACATCACTTAAAAATGTTAAGTGTTTATTTTCTTTGTATGTATTAGGCCTCAAGAAAGGAGACCTGGATATGAACAGTTTCACCCAGGCCCATCCCCAGTGGATCATGATTCACTGGAATCCAAGCGACCACGTTTGGAGCAGGTTTCTGATTCCCATTTCCAGCGTGTCAGTGCTGCGGTCTTACCTTTAGTGCACATGCTGCCAGAAGGGTTGAGGTCTTCTGCAGATGCTAAGAAGGTAAATATTTGTTCTCTTATCCTGTGGAATTGTCAGTTTCTGTAATTTATTTAATCACATTCAGGCATTGTGCCTAAAAGTTTAGCACTAACTGTCTAAAGGTTAGTGCTATGGGAAAGTGAAAATTATGTTAAAACTAGAAACTACAGACTTTTAAAGTCAGCACTTTTTACTTTTTGGTAAATGAAACAATCTGAGGACTGTTACAAAGAAAAATTGCTATTGAAAAACTCTCAATAGCAATTTTGTACTGGCTTGCTGGGCTATAAAATGTGGTCAGAGATACTCAAGACTACCATAATTTTATTAAATTTAAATTAAATTTTAAGTAATCCCCTGTAATTCAGTTGTCATTTATTAACTGTCTATGTGGGAGAAGACATATTTTAGCTAAGGTTTAATGGTGCCTATAATTTTGATACAGAAAAATATTTTTTTTCTGATTTATGTAAAAGATATATGTTCTTTAGGAAACTTGGAAATGCAAAGGAACAAAGTTACCCGTAATTCTATATCTTGGAGATAACTACTTTTATTTATTTATTTTTTCAATATGAAAAGAAGCAAAGATATTTATTAAATATTAAGTAATAAGCAATTGACAGTGAAGATAACCTCATTCCTTACCACTTTTAATATGTAGCTATGTTTGACATTTCAAACACTGTGTATTTATGAGAAAGTTCTATTAAGGTAAAACCACTTTTCCTCTGTGTTTATTATTATTTGTTTTCCTTTAATGTATGTTTGTGTACTATGCCCTTATTTTGTCGTTCAGCTTATCTCTTTTTTTGTTGAATTTATTGGGGTGACATTGGTTAATAAAATTATAGGTTTCAGGTTTACAGTTCTGTAATATATCATCCGTATATTGTATTGTGTGTTCACCACCCCAAGTCAAGTCTCCTTCCATCACCACTTATCCCTGCTTTACCTTCTTCTACCTCCTCCCACCCCACTTCCCTTCCAGTAATCATCATGCTATTGTTGTCTGTGTCAATGAGGGTATTTTTTTTTTTTTTTACCATTTGTAACAACATGGATGAATCTAAAGGGTATTATGCTAAATGAAATAAGCTTGTCAAAGAAAGACAAGTACCGTATGATTTCACTCATGTGGAATCTAATGAACAAAATAAACTAACAAAATAGAAACAGACTCATAAGTTAGTGAACAGACTGACATCTGTCCAAGGGGAAGGGTGTTGCGGGGCTGGGTGAAAAAGGTGAAGGGATTAAGCAAAGTTTATCATTTTTAACTGTCCATTTTGCTTATCGTCAAACCTGGAACTTTGTTGGAACTGAATAAATAGTTACTTTAGAGAAAATAAACTATTGAAAATTCAACAATACAGTGTTAACCCCTTAACTATCATACATTTATATCTCTTACTTTCCCCCTCTTTTTATTATCAAATCTTTCTTCTAGTTTATTTACCTTTATGAATAATGGCCCTTCCCAACCTGATGTTAGATACATACCTAAATATTTTCTTTGAGTTTTTATGCAGTGAAAGTGATTTAAGAGATCGTGAATGTCTGCAATTTATTTTCACATAGTTGAGCCAAGAAAAAAAAGTAGGTGTGTGTATGTGTAGAGGGAAAACAAAGTAAAATGTTTTAACTAGTGAGTCTAGATGAAGGATAAATGACTATCTATCAACTTTCAACTTTTATGTAAATTTGAAAATTTACAAAATAAATTGGGTGGGGAAAACCTCTTTGTGATAAGCTAGAAATGAGCTAAGCTTCAGGGAGTTTTGATATCTTTCTCTCTATATGAAACATCTGTATTATAGTTTATGGGTATAAAAGAAGTATTTTGTAGCATTAAAAAAAAAGAATATATTGAATAAAGGTCTTCTTCCTTGACTGAATATATTATCACAAATGTAATATCTAGTTACGGTATTTTTAGCAAAAAGGGATCTTAAAAGATTATTCATAGGGGTATAAGGATGGTTCAACATTTATCAATCAATGTGCTATATCACATTAACAAAATAAAGGATAAAAACCATGTAATCATCTCAATAGATGGAGAAAACGCATTTGACAAAACTCAATATCCTTTTATGACAAAAACTCCCAATAAACTGGGCATAGAAGGAACATAACCGCATAATAAAGGCTATGTATGACAAACCCACACCTTGTATGCTCAATGGTGAGAAGCTGAAAGCTTTTCCTCTAAGATCAGTAACAAGACAAGGATGCTAACTATCACCGCTTCTATTCAGCATAGTGTTAGAAGTCTTAGCCACAGCAATCAAACAAAAATAAGTAAAAGACATCCAAATTCAAAAGGAAGAAATAACACTATTTGCAGATGACATGATCTTATATATATAGGAAAACCTAAACACTCTACCAAAAACTTGTTAGAACTAATGAATTACTTCATTAAAGTTGCTGGATATAGAATTAATGTACAGAAATCTGTTGTGTGACTATACACCAGTAACTAGTGATCAGAAGGAGAAATTAGAAAAACAATCACATCAAAAAACATAAAATATCCAGGAATAAAATTTAACCAAAGAGGTGAAAGATCTGTACTCTGAAAACTCTAAGATATTAAGGAAAGAAACTGAAGAATAAATAAATGGAAAGGTATACTTTACTCATGGATTGGAAGAGTTACTATTGTTAAAAATGTCTTTATTACCTAAAGGAACATACAGATTCAATGCAATCCCCATTAAAATACCAATGACATTCTCAGAATTAGAACAACTATAGTCCTATGAATTATGCTTATTCCAGACTTCTTATAGCCTAAAGAAAACTAGAACCTTAATCTGTAATTCATCTGCTTTACAGTATTGCTTACACCTTGACCCTAGACTGGTGTGTGTGTGTGTGTGTGTGTGTGTGTGAGAGAGAGAGAGTGTGTGTGTGAATGTGCGTGCGTGTGTGTGTGTGTAGAGGGTGGTAGATTTGGGGTAGAGGGGCTTTTATTCTGCCTCTGCTGATTTTGAGGTGGAATGGGATGATTTTTTTGACTAAAGAGATGTTATATGCGCTGTAGTGTGGAAGGGTTAGTTGCCCTTTATGAGCATAGGCCTAGGTGATAGTAGCAACGGAAGTTCCAAGGCCATTTCTGTAACTTCTGTGCCTCCCCTGGAAACCCTGAAAATGTTTTGATAGGAACTCTCTATAGTTGTTAAGTTGGGTGGGCACACAAATTTTTACCTGGAGTTTATACTGTTTTTCAGGCTACATGTTCTGATCTTTTCAAGTATCATTGTAAAGAAATGGCTGAGAAATTGATATCTTTCTTTGTCATGATTATATTATTTCCCCAGAGATTCTCTATAGTTTCAGTATTGTTATACAGAAGGTTGGTCAGCCAACTTGCCACCTCATTAATGTATAGCTTTTGGGATCTTCAAAATAGTGAATGATATATCTAAATTATAAAAGTAGTATAAATGCCAGTGGGGGTTGTGTGTGTATAAAAATTACTACTGTAGGACTACCATATAGAGAAATAGAACACATGGCTCTACTATGTTTTTGTGAACCCTGAAAGGAAAGAAAGACACCTACTTAAGAAGGGCTCCTGGTGGCTAACTGCGCTTAAAAAAGTGCAGAGTCTAGAAGCTGTTTGCACACAGGTCCTCTCGTGCAAACTGCTCCTTATGAAGGTGCCCCTGTGCTGAACTGCCTGCCTCCTTGCTGATCTACCTGCCTCTGTGCTGGAATGCCTGCCTACACTGTGCCTCTGCTCTCTGAGTGAGGCCGTATAAAGGTGTTCCTGGAGTTTTGACCAATGGGACTGAGGCTTTCCCCAGCCGTTGGGGAAACCAACCAATCAGAGTGGCTCTGTTCTGACCAATCAGGACAGTGCTTTTGGAGCAATCATACTGTGAGGATTCAGAGTCCTCATTTGCATGAGAATGGAACAGTCAGAGACCTGGGTAGGAACTTCTGCCCATACAAACCAGCTCCCTCCTGGCTTGGGTGGAGCACTTTCCACTGAAGACCCTGTTTCTCCTGCTCCAGTTGGGACTCTGAATCATGCATGAGCAGATCTGTCCAGCTGAAGAAGGGCTTGGCTCCAGGGCAGCCTCACAGCAGAACTGTTTTCATTTCACAGCCACTCTAGCACTGTTGAGCTATTTGCACTGAATATTTGACTGAGTAAAGTTTTCTTCTTCACTGCACCCCAAATTGAGGATTCCTGTTGGCATTGGATTGGTGCCAGTGACCATTGGTTGGCATTTTAAAATTGACTTTTTCAGTTAAAAGAATCTTGACACTAACATTGGCTGTTTGTGAGGAATAAATTCTTGTTCTCAAATTTCTCCAAAGGATCCAGCATTTGGAGGCAAACATGAAGCTCCATCCTCTCCAATCTCTGGGCAACCATGTGGAGATGATCAAAATGCTTCACCTTCAAAACTTTCAAAGGAAGAGTTAATACAGAGTATGGATCGTGTAGATCGAGAAATTGCGAAAGTGGAGCAGCAGATCCTTAAACTGAAAAAGAAGCAAGTAAGTGTTGGATTTTACTGTTTAATGTATTCTAAGAATGAATATTTTTCCCCTAAAGAAGATAATGTTGAATTTTCCATACATTTCAGTAGTTTTCTATGATTTTGTGACTTGTTTTTTCTTTTTTTGCTGTTAGTTTCTTCCATTGATTTCCTCTGGTGTATTGTTTGATTATATGATATTAGATAGCAAATCTTGTTTGTCCATCCTATTTTTTATTTCATTGTATGGGTTGTTTCTAATTTGTTGCTGTTTCATTCAGCGGTGCTATGTTTTTTGGTTCACATGTAAACAGAGTTTCTAGGACATGTGTCCAGGAATGTCATTGCTTGGCCAGAGGGTAAGCATATCTTTGAGTATACTAGATAATACCACATTTGCTAAAATGCCAGTACCATTTTACATTCCCACTGGTAGCATGTACACATTCTTTTTGTGTATATCCTTGCCTTCATTTCATAATTTTTTTCAGTTGGATATGAAATAGTTCTCACTGTGGTTTTAATTCGCACTTCCTTCATCAGGAATGAGATAGAGCTTATTTTTAATTGTTTATGGTTTTATTTTTGTGTGTGTGTTTATATTATAAAGATTTTATTTATTTATATTTTTAGAGAGAGAGTAAGGGAGGGAGAAAGAGAGGGAGAGAAACCTCAATGTGTGAGAGAAATATCTGCTCCCTTTTGCTCACCCACAACTGGGGACCTGGTCCACAACCTAGGCATGTGATTGTTGTGGCAACCTTTTGTTTTGTTTTCTTTTCTTTTTAAAATATATTTATTGATTATGCTATTACAGTTGTCCCATTTCCCCCACTTCACTCCACTCTATCCTGCACACCCCCTCCCTCCCACATTCCCCACCTTATAGTTCCTGTCCATGGGTCATACATACAGGTTCTTTGGCTTCTACATTTCCTATACTATTCTTACCCTCCTCCTGTCTGTCTTCTACCTACCATTTATGCTACTTATTCTCTGTACCTTTCCCCCCCTCCCACTCCCCTGTTGATAACCCTCCATGTGATCTCCATTTCTGTGGTTCTGTTCCTGTTCTAGTTGTTGGCTTAGTTTGCTTTTGTTTTTGTTTTAGGTGTGGTTGTTAATAACTGTCAGTTTGCTATCATTTTTACTGTTCATATTTTTTATCTTCTTCTTCTTAGATAAATCCCTTTAACATTTCATATAATGAGGGCTTGGTGATGATAAACTCCTTCAACTTGACCTTATCTGAGAAGCACTTTATCTTCCCTTCCATTCTAAATGATAGCTTTGCTGGATAGAGCAATCTTGGATGTAGGTCCTTGCCTTTCATGACTTCAAATACTTCTTTCTAGCCCCTTGTTGCCTGTAAAGTCTCTTTTGAGAAATCAGCTGACAGTCTTCTGGGAACTCCTGTGTAGGTAACTGTGTCCTTTTCTCTTGCTGCTTCTAAGATTCTCTCCTCCTCTTTAATCTTCGGTAATGTAATGATGATGTGCCTTGGTGTGTTCCTCCTTGGGTCCGGCTTCTTTGGGACTCTCTGAGCTTCCTGGACTTCCTGGAAGTCTATTTCCTTTGCCAGATGAGGGAAGTTCTCCTTCATTATTTGTTCAAATAAGTTTTCCATTTTTTGTTCTTCCTCTTCTCCTTCTGGTACCCCTATAATTTGGATGTTGGAACGTTTAAAGATGTCCTGGAGGTTCCTAAGCCTCTCCTCGTTTTTGAATTCTTGTTTCTTCATTCTTTTCTGGTTGGATGTTTCTTTCTTCCTTCTGGTCCACACTGTTGATTTGAGTCCCAATTCCCTTCCCACCACTATCGGTTCCCTGTACATTTTCCTTTGTTTCTCTTAACATAGCCTTCATTTTTTTCATCTAGCCTGCAACCAAATTCAACCAATTCTGTGAACTTCCTGATTACCAGTGTTTTGAACTGTGCATCAGATAGGTTGGCTATCTCTTTGTTGCTTAGTTGTATTTTTTCTGGAGCTTTGGTCCGTTCTTTCATTTGGGCCTTCTTTTTTTTTTTTTTTTTTTTTTTTTTTTGTCTTGGTGCACCTGTTCTGTAACTGGGTGGAGCCTTAGGTGTTCACCAGGGCAGGGTAATGCTGGTCACTGCACTGTGACTCTGTATGTGGGGGAGGGGCCGAGAGAGAGCAATGGCACTTGCTCCATTCTCTGCTGGATTTCAGTCACTCCCTCCACTACCCACAATCAAATTGGGCCCCTCTGGTGCTGATTCCCGAGTGGGTGGGCTTGTGCACGCTCTAGGCCCCTGTGGGTCTCTCCAAGGAACTCTCCTGTGAGGCTGGGACTTTCTCCTGCTGCTGCCTCAACCCCTACAGGTGTTTTCAATCAGAGGTTTGAGGCTTTATTTCCCCTTTGCTGGAGCCCTGGGTTGTGTGGTCTGCTTTGTTCCCATGCCATTCCTCCTGGTTTATCTATGTGCGAATGTGGGGCCGCAGGGTCTGCCAGCCCACCACCCTGTGGGGTCTGCTAGCTGCAGCCTGGCCTGCCCTGTTCCACCATCCACCACCTCGCTGGGTCTGCCAGCCCCCGCCTTTCCTGGAGTCCTTTCCACCCGGCTGCCCTTCTGCGCCCCTCCTACCAGTCTGGATGAATGTTTCTTCTTTATCATCTCCTTGGTCGTCGGACTTCCATACAGTTTGATTTTCTGTCAGTTCTGGTTGTTTTTTGTTTTTAAATTCTTGTTGTCCTTCTTTTGGTTGTGCGAGGAGGCACAGTGTGTCTACCTGTGCCTCCATCTTGGCCGGAAGCTCCCCTGTCTTTTTTATCATCTTGGGCAGTGAACTTATATTCCCATGACTATTTGTTGAGCATTTACTAGGCATCACTTATTGGTGTTGGGGGAGAAAAATAAGCAGTGAACCAAGCAGAACAAGTCTCTGCTTACTTCAGTAATTATTGTAGGTAACAACATTTTATTAGATGAACACTTTTAGTTCAAATGTGTTTTTGAGTCATTCAGTCCTCCGAAAAAGCTATGTGATAAGTAGGGCTAATATCCCTACTTTACATGAGTGGTTTATGTTCTTGCTCAAGATTGAGGTAAGGACTTAGAATGGGTAGTTAGGAACACACCACTTACAGAAGGGTGAGCCTGAGGCTCCAACCCACGTAGAGTAATGCAGATAGCTTTCTGCGTTTAATCGCACACACCAGCAGTCCATATTGTTGTGGTTTTGCCAGTGCCTCTTGACTACAAAATATAAAAATTGGTGGGAAGGGTGGGGAATGGTGCTATGCTGAGCTAAGGATTATCCTTAAACACACCCATGCACTCTCCCCACCAGACAGTACACATACTGTGTACCTGTGACATATGAAAGTGTTTTCCAGTGCCACAAAAGATCATTGTGATAGAGGTTTATGGGGATATATTTATATGTTTAGTTTCTCATTATTTTGCTTCATTTATAAGATTACATATAAAAGGATTTATCTAATGATGATTTATGTTGTTTAGTTATTTGTCAAAATAAGTTTGATTGGATTTGTTAGGCCCCTTGGGTCTATTAGACCTAGAAGATTAAATGATTACCCTGTAGAGTCAGCATAGCACTGCTCAGTAGCATGTGTTATCTCTGGTGGTTAATTACTGGTGGGGGGTGACATGCAGCAGATGCCTGACTCTTCCTTTCTGGGTCTCTTAGCAACAGCTTGAAGAAGAAGCAGCTAAACCTCCTGAGCCTGAGAAGCCTGTGTCTCCTCCTCCTGTGGAACAGAAACACCGCAGTATTGTCCAGATTATTTATGATGAGAATCGGGTAAGCTCATGCCATTCCTGATGGCACAAGCCTTTAAAATTCTTTGGCTGTGCCTTTTCTAAGTTGTCAGTGTGTTCTGTAGTGATGTTAATTGAATTAAAATCTGGTTTCTGCTTTAATTTTTAATGTTCTTAGATTTTGATTGACTGAAGCTTGGCGTTTTTTTCCTTAAGATTGAAGATAAGCTGACAGTTGTGTCTTAAATTATTTAATATTTTATATACATGCTATACTATTTAAATATTTAATGAGAGTATAGTTTCATCGGCTGAGTCTCATATAAATACTAGCAAGCAAGTTTGTACCAAATAATACAAACAATTATTCTATAGTTTTCCTTTTATAAGGGACATTTAATGCCAAATACTGATACTATTCTAATAGAGATGGGTCCTTGGATGTGAAAATGGCTTACATTATCATCTCCAGAATTAATAGCTGGACTGTGGTTTGAATCTTAGTTATTGAGTGTGAGGCCATTGATCTTTGGGTAGACTTTGCTTTTTTAGGTTTTTAAAATAATTGTTTTAAAGATTTTATTTATGTATAAGAGAGGGGAAAGGAAGGAGAAAGAGGAAGAGAGAAAATCAATGTGTGGTTGCCTCTCACGCACCCCCTAGTGGGGACCTGGTCTGCAACCCAGGCATGTGCCCTGACTGGGAATCAAACCGGTGACCCTTTGGTTCATTGGCTGGCACTCAATCCACTGAACTACACCATCCAGGGCTTAAAATAATTTTTATATCCATAATTAAAAGTGTCCTTGGGTTTAGGGAAGCCAAGCCTCAGTTCTATGAATAATTTTGTGATGTCAAAGTTAGTTTTTGGCCAGAATCCAGCCCAGCAACTAGCAGTTAAAAGGAAACTTATTTCATCTTAATATAAACAAAACTTTACACAGAGCTGTTTAAACAGTGGGCTTCCAGAAATCCTCAGGCCAGAAATGAATAACATGCTTTAAGTACTGTGGGAGAGAATAGGCTTGTTACCTAACTAAAGTTGCTGGTAGTTAGAAGTTGGTATTGTTTCAATTTGCTTCTTTGTAGTCAGTGGAGCAGTATATCTTACAGGCAACCTATAACTTTATAATAGCCCAGATTCTAAAGGAAGTTGGCCTTAAGAAAAGCAGCTGTGAGTTAGTCATTAAATAAACATTTATAGGAATGATCTTGGACTCATGTACATGTGTCTGTCTACATGAATAACTGAAAGTCGTCAGATATGTAATACTTGAGATAATTGGAAATGTCATGGCAGGTAATATGGGCAATTAATATTATTTTCTTTCGTGAGCTCAAAATTGTCCACTTTATTGAATGGACAGAGCCATGTACATCAAGATCTATCCAGTGAGGGTGAAGGGCAGTAGGACTACCTCCTGGCATCCTAGAGGAGCAGTGTTCTGTGGTCATGCAGGGATGTGGCCCAGGGTTGACAGATACTCTCTTATTTAAGAGAAGCCAGGAACATGGAGATTTATGTGAAATTTCCTGCTTGAAAAAAATACTCTAGCCCTGGCTGGTGTGGCTCAGTGGATTGAGTCCTAGCCTGGGAATCGAAAGGTCACCGGTTTGGCCTTTTGATTCCCAGTCAGGGCACATGCCTGCGTTGTGGGCCAGCTCCTCAGTTGGGGATGTGTGAGAGGAAACCGATTGATGTATTGCTCACACATCAATGTTTCTCTCCCTCTCTTTCTCCCTCCCTTACCCTCTCTCTAAAAACAAAATCTTTAAAAAGAAATCTCTATAGTGGGCTAATGAGCTTCATGGTCTCTTGATGACCTCAGAGATAAAGTAAATAGGGATTAGAGGTGATAACAATGGAAAAGAATCTTCTAAAATAAAACGTTGAATTTTTTTTTAGTAGGAGTTAATTTTCAAGTAAGTCAAATTCAGTGATATTTATTAATTGATTGATTTTTCTTAATTACCCTTGTCTCACAAGCCTAATAAACTGTTCCAACATTAGTGAATTCTGTGGTTGCCTGACTAGAATGTGAGGACTGAAAACTATTGAGCAAGATATGATAGAGAATTTAATTTGTGTTTAATTTTTGTATATGTTTTCATTAATTAGTATAGTAAATGTTTCTTGATGCCTGTCAACAAAACTGAAAACTTGCAGATTTCTCTTTTCCATTTTAGAATTTACATATTCAGTTTGTTGTGCGGTCTGTAAAGAATAGAACAACCAAACGTGTAATCTGTGTTAGTATTAGAATTACAATGCAGGTGATTTTAAACTCCCAGTGTGGTAGGAATCATCTTTTTAAAAACATACTATTTTTGTCTGCCCTGCTACTCCCATCTGCTGTGGTTGTCCTTGCAGGTTGTATCAGAGCGCAGCCAGGCCAGAGCACGGGCTTTCTCACTGCTCGCTTTTCAGTGCTTTTTCTGCTTCACCTCGCTGCCTTTTGTACGGTCCTCACTGCTTCTGGAGCTTTCTGAAATGAACGACTTTATCTATTTTGACACCATAGGCACCTACATCTACCTCTTGTTCCGTGTTTGGCAGTAGTCTACACTGGTTGGGAATTATGCCAGATGTAGCTTAAGAGATAGGGGACATTATCTTGTGTAAGGCATCTTTCTTTTATTTAGAAAGTTAGTGGGAGGAAGAAAAGTCCCCAAAAGTGCCTTAATTTTAAAATTGCCTTCCTGAGAGAAAAATTAATTGCTTTCCATCATATTTAAACTTCAGACTAAGATTTATTTTATCTCTAAACAGACTCTTCTTCTGGATTATTCGTAATTGTTCAATTTGTTGTTCCCTTCCCAGTTTTGGATTCCAAAAATACTTATAAATGCTCTAATTTCAGAATTATAATACATATAGAAGATGGGGGGTTGTTCAGAACCATTTTGTTTATATTTTGATGGAATGATTTTCAAGTTAATGTGACACCAGAGGAAACAAAGGTATTGATAGTAGAGTGTCAACACCCTCTAGTCCCCTAGGCCAATGTCCTAGGAATTACCTATTTTGCTTTCTTTACCATAGTAGATTTATCTGATCACTGAAGACCACCAGTCCAACCTCCTAAATATTGGTCTGATCAATTGCTTTTCTCTTCCTTTTTTTGGTAGTAACTTAATTTGAGCCCTTATCGCTAACATGAATACTGAGTTTCCTTCTTTCAGTCTTTTTTCTTTCTAACCCATCCTTCGTACATTAGTCCTATGACGTGATTCTCCAAATAAAACCTTTTGATGATATCCCACTTTCTGCAGAATAGCCCTTCTCCTGATACTCCTTTCCTAGTGGTACCCTGCCAGAACAGGTTTTGGAGGTTCCCTTGAAGTTGTTAGTATCTTTACACCATGATGTTGCCCTGCCTTCAGGTGTTCTGTGTCTTGTCTTTTTTCTCTGTTGTCTATCAATTGCACTTGTCCTTCAAGACCGAGCTCAATGTCATTTTCTCTATGAAGCCTTTCAAGACCACTGCCATTCCTACCTACTCGAGGAAGGGCAGTCTTATTCATTGTTTTCTTAGGGTCTAGCAACGGTCTAGAACATGCTCAACATAAGGCTGAAAATGAATTACTTCTGTCTATGAACTTAAAATAAAAATTTTAATATGGAATCATGAGGGTTTTAAATTAATTTTTTTCCTTCCAAAACATTGATAGGTTAAGTTCCTCTTAGCAATTAAGCCAACATCAAGTCAAATATTTAATGAAATTTTGCAAAATTTAAATCTTGGGGTCTTCAGACCATCTGAGTTACCAGCCTTTAAAATTACCTTGTAAAGGTAAGTACATTTACACGGTAGGATACTAGGAAATATGTGCCATGAGGTAATTTTGCTCCCTTGTCTCTCAGTATTATTTATGTACAGTTCCACTTAGCTTGCCTCTTCTTGGTGTAGGCTCTAATACAGAGCGCCCTGAGAAAGAAAATTTAAAAACTGACCTAGAGAGAATAATTTGCAGGTGCTTGATATTTCCAAATACCATTCGTAATGATATTTGTGTGTTATTTAATATATGCCTAAAGCTAATAAATTTGAATTTTATTATAATTACATTTTGGCTTCTTGACATTACTGTTTACCTCAGAACAGGTGTCCTCAACCAGAGAATATTTTGATAGTCATAACTTGGCAGAGAGGTGGAGGCTACTGGCATATAGTGGGTAGAGATCAGGGATATTGACAAATATTCTACAAGGCATAGAGAATATCCCCCACAACAAGGAAATATCTGGCTCAAAATGTTAATAATACCAAGGTTAACAAATTCTGCCTTAAAATTATCTATAGAAATAGAATTTGCTATGCAAATATAATGGATATATTTGTAGTTGAGTATTTGACAATTTTGATATGTTTATTTCTCATCTTAATAATACCTTTTAGGTTTCTTTATTTTTTAAATTTTTTAATTGTTTTTTGAATACAGTTGTCTCCATTTTCCCATAACCACTTTCCCCCGCCTTTCCCACCCCCACCTCCCACCCTCAATCGTACCCCACTTTGGCTTTGCCCATGGGTCCTTTATACATGTTCCTTGGGGTTTCTTGGAATTTGGAAAGTCCATTACACTATTTTGTGCTTCCTAAGCTGTTTAAACATTTTTTTCCCACATATTATATACTAAGTAGATATTTGACTCATTGATTGTGTTCAGTAAATAAGATGAAAAGGGGAATATTTATTTTAAGGGAATGTCTTCCTTTACACTTGGGAAATACTGACTGATAATCCATTTCCATTTATATTTCCCATCAGAAGCCCTGGAGAGCTCCCCCAGCCAAATGCAGTGAGGTGGGGTCTGCAGCAGGCCATGAGCCATGGTTACTAATGAGACTCTGTTGGGAGCAAGGATTTGAGAACCACCGAGACATTTGTTAGTTATATAATTCTACTTTAGATATCCTCAGTATTGAATTTTGTTATATTTCATTTGCCTTTTAAAGGATGATTTCTGTTAGAGAGCACTTATTTTACTTTTGAAAATAGCATGTAAAATATATACATATATAATTCATCATTTGCTACTGAGCACTTGAGTAATTCAGACTATTTGCTTCCTCTGTCACTTGGGTTTTCTTGTAACTAGAAAGTAACCTTATTATTATAAGTTGTTCTTCAAAGAGATCAATTTGGCTTATTACCACAGTAAAGATCGGCAACTTTATGGTGTTATATGTATTTAAATTTCATTAAAAACATTATAAGTTGAAGTATTTAGAATGTTTGAGGAATTCATTTCTAATTGTGGATCTCTGTTCCCTCTTCTTAGATTTAA
This sequence comes from Desmodus rotundus, assembly GCF_022682495.2. NCBI lineage: Eukaryota > Metazoa > Chordata > Mammalia > Chiroptera > Phyllostomidae > Desmodus > Desmodus rotundus. Next base: position 63,820,110 of record NC_071395.1, read on the forward strand.
TATATGTTTGCTTTTAAGAATTTACCAATTCTTTATATAGTGCTTTCAATACAGATATTAAGCTTTGACTGAATTTTGACAAAACTGTGAAAATAGAAATGAGTGTTTTAGCCTATCATGAAAGAAGAATGCTTGGAAGTAAGGGTAAATTTAAATATAGACTGGTCTTCAGGTATATATTATTAAATTGGTAGTGATTTTGCACTTAGGTAATATAATTTTTAATTATACAATATAATAATGTCTTTGTAGAAAAAAGCAGAAGAAGCTCATAAAATATTTGAAGGTCTTGGCCCAAAAGTTGAACTGGTAAGTAAGAAATTTCTTTCTTTCTTTCTTTCTTTTGTTTCTAGTGCTTTATTTGTAGTGTTTTTCTTGGGGTAAGATGGAATATAATCTATTTATTTTGGGGCAAGAGGAATGTAGCCAGGCAGTAAGTTTGTGATAAAGTTTAAAATAATGGTGCATGAACTTGGTTAACTTTGAATAAGCATTAACCTGAGCAACCCTTACTCACTCCAGATAGGAGGAGGAAGTAAGAACCAAAATAGAAAGGTCTTTGAATCATACTGTTAGGATGATGATGGTGCTTAGCCTTTCTTTGCATTTAAAATTAAAAATCTCTGAATGAATGTATTCATTATGGGAACAATGAATTTATAAACTTTCTTACAAGAGTGGCATTCATTGTTTAGGGAAAGTTATTCAGGGAACCCAAAGGTCTGGATATTTTGATAGGGCATATATTGTATAGACCCATTAATACTCTATCTAGGTTTCTAGTAAGATATAAATTATTTTTGTCTCTTTATAGGCATATGTACAACATTTTATATATAAATATTTGATTTATTTTGTAGCCACTTTATAACCAGCCATCAGACACCAAGGTGTACCATGAGAACATCAAGACGTAAGTATTTGTCGTCTCTGGAGTTCTTCAGTTAAAGACCATGTATTCTATAAAGCGGTTGTTTTTTTTTTATGTTATCTTCTGACATATTACTATAATATAGTGTTAGTATGTTTTAGATTTGTGTAATTTGCTGTCGTTTTACTATATGTTATCTTCCTCTGGCTTTTTGGGGGTTGGGGTAACAGCTTTGAGTTTCCGAGGCCAAAAAAATGAAATAAATTATTGCATAAAACTAGCTGGTTTTATAATCTGCTAGTAAAAAAAGGTGGATACTTAACATTGAAATGGCTTACCTTGAGGCTTGAATTTTTTGCCTCCTGTTTTGTCTTTTTTTCAGTGGAGTACCTGCAAGGCGCATGATGAAGTAAGATAATGAAGCTTTTTCATTTAAGACTAGTGATGACACCGTCCCCCACCAAGCCACATCTGCCATTGCAAAGTAGAAGTGCCACGGATCATTTTATCATTATTCAAAATCCTATTCTAGGGAAATCCCTTCCATGACTCTTGCTATTGACGGTATTTGTAGATCCTTCTGCCATTTAATGTCCTGGTGCCTTGGAAGCGCTCAGTCACCTCACCTGGGTGAGGAGACTGCTCCAGAGTGTAGTTTGCTTAGCCTTGCATATCCTAGATACCACCTTTATGGATGTGGATTTTGGAATAAGAAAATAAGTAAAAAAGAAAACCTAATTTCTTGATCTGATTGAAGAGAGGAGGCTAGATAGGTATCTTTTAAAAAAAATTATTAGACTTTAAGAGAATTTCAGGTGAATTATTCTTAGTTTGTAACAAAAATGTGGTAATTCTACTTTATATGTTTTATTAAGTATAACCAGAAATTATAATTATTTACTAGTACAGTTACTAATGAGCACATTGCTATATATACATATCTCTATCTTTTTTTTTCTTTTTAAAAAATTTCTTACTGAGAGTATGTGCAATAGTTAACTACTTTGCAGAACTGGTGGCAGATAAAATTTGCATGGTAGTATGCATGAAAAAAATTGAATAATTTTAACTTTTGTTAAGAAAGTGGTTCATAATAAAAGTCATAGAATTTTTCTGTGAGGTGCTACTCTGGTTTTGGCAACCCTTAGGTTAGGCAAAACTCTTATAAAGTATATCTTGTTTTGGAGTTGTTTAGCTGTTTTAACATTTTTTAAAAGAATAGTGGATAAAATATAGTTGGCTGCTTTTAATGATTTTTTTGTTCCCCACGAAGCTTCAGTTATGTTTGTGTTCTGTCTTTTTCTCCGCCAGTATTAGTTGGAGAGCAGCTTTGTCTGACTTATTTCATGTTATCTACAATGCTTAACACACTGTCCTGAGCTGGGTTACTGACTAGCTGACTTCTTCATTTAAATTCTTAGGAAACATTTTAAATTGTTTATTGATTGTCATTTGCTTTTGAGTAGCACATAATTACAATTAGAGCAAACTGAATATGTGGTAATGCTTCTACTGTATGTGTGAGATTCTTTGTGAACTATCATTTATTCAGCTGCATGTACCCATTATGAATCATTCAGTAGCTATTCTTTCATCACCACCATTTGCTTTGTATGAAATAGCAAATGTACCTTTTAATAATTCTTTTCATCTCTTGGCTACTTTCCCATATAGCCAGCTCCTGATTGTCCATGCTTATTTGAGTGGAGCCAGTGTCACTATTAGTCCTGAGTGGCAGATAATCCAAAAAATTACTTCTCCTTGCCTTGGCCTTGTATTTATATTTGAATAATCAGCTTGAAATCCTTTCTGGAAGTAGGTGGGGTAAAAGTATTTATATTTGAACCTGCATGTTACTGTTTTTGAAGGTCACGATGCTTCAGATTTAAGAAGTGAAACTTACATTAAGATATAAGAGAAGTTTTACTATCTTGTCACATAGCCTTCCATTACTTCTTAGAGCAGATAGTGCTATTTCTGTGACTGTAGAAAATCTTCTGCTTAAAACAGAAGTCACCTGTTTGTGTTGTATACATTCTCATAGAAGGGAAGTCAGCGCCAGTCCTGAGGTCGGGAGATAACTTAAAAGCATTTCCTTCTCTCCTGCCTCCCCTGTCTCCCTTCCTCCAGAGTGTATGAAGACCTCATATCACCAGGGTTTATAAGGAGAGCTGTGCAATTATAACTTGAAAATAATATTTACCTTGAAATTGGATATAATGATTAAAAATGAACTATTTATATAAAGTCTTGTAGAATGGGAGGAATTTTAGTTCTAATTATTGCAAAAGTCTTATTTTGCAGGGCAAAAAAAATAAAATTAATTTTGATTATGCTATGTTACATATGTTAAGTGATTTTTGCTTGTTTTTCAGTGTCTGTGAAAAATGAAAGTCAATGCATTATTAAATTGTACTTTTTTTTTCTTAATGTCATACAACCGTATTTTTCTCTTCTAGAAACCAGGTGATGAGGAAAAAACTCATTTTATTTTTTAAAAGAAGAAATCATGCAAGAAAACAAAGGGTGAGGCCCTATCCTTGTTAACTGAAATTTGTACAACTTTTCCATTCATGCTCATATAGGCATTTGCCTTTCCATTATTAATGAGAATGGTTCTTGATTATATTTGAGAGAAGATTCTGATTTAGAAAATAAATATGATGCGACTTAGATATAAATCTAATTCTGGCAACATTTTGATGTCGTAATTCACATTTAATATCATTATCGAGTTAATTACTTTGGTTGTCTATGTATAAAATTTTCATCTGACCAAAATAAAGAAAATGGTGAGTAGTTTACACATGTGATAGAGAAATAGGATGATCTACATTCTCTTAACCCTCAACCAAATGTGGGTAAGTTATGGTCATGCTGATCAGATATGCTTTTCTCTCATTAGAAACTGGGTCAGCTAAAGTTCAGCTTTTTCAAATTCAAACAGTTTGTTTTTCATATTTATTATATGACTTGCAGTCTAAAAGTTTTGTGGGTATAGTCTTCATGGAAATGAAGTTACAGAAAACATGCTACTATTTGTATTTTCATAACATGTCTGTACTGGTTTTAGAGAAACTTTTGATTCATTTAATTCAGTTGTTTAAGCTTCTGGCCAAGATGGAGGCACAGGTAGACACACTGTGCCTCCTCGCACAACCAAAAGAAGGACAACAAGAATTTAAAAACAAAAAACAACCAGAACTGACAGAAAATCAAACTGTATGGAAGTCCGACGACCAAGGAGATAAAGAAGAAACATTCATCCAGACTGGTAGGAGGGGCGCAGAAGGGCAGCCGGGTGGAAAGGACTCCAGGAAAGGCGGGGGCTGGCAGACCCAGCGAGGTGGTGGATGGTGGAACAGGGCAGGCCAGGCTGCAGCTAGCAGACCCCACAGGGTGGTGGGCTGGCAGACCCTGCGGCCCCACATTCGCATATAGATAAACCAGGAGGAATGGCATGGGAACAAAGCAGACCACACAACCCAGGGCTCCAGCAAAGGGGAAATAAAGCCTCAAACCTCTGATTGAAAACACCTGTAGGGGTTGAGGCAGCAGCAGGAGAAAGTCCCAGCCTCACAGGAGAGTTCCTTGGAGACCCACAGGGGCCTAGAGCGTGCACAAGCCCACCCACTCGGGAATCAGCACCAGAGGGGCCCAATTTGATTGTGGGTAGTGGAGGGAGTGACTGAAATCCAGCAGAGAATGGAGCAAGTGCCATTGCTCTCTCTCGGCCCCTCCCCCACATACAGAGTCACAGTGCAGTGACCAGCATTACCCTGCCCTGGTGAACACCTAAGGCTCCACCCAGTTACAGAACAGGTGCACCAAGACAAAAAAAAAAAAAAAAAAAAAAAAAAAAAGAAGGCCCAAATGAAAGAACGGACCAAAGCTCCAGAAAAAATACAACTAAGCAACAAAGAGATAGCCAACCTATCAGATGCACAGTTCAAACCACTGGTAATCAGGAAGTTCACAGAATTGGTTGAATTTGGTTGCAAGTTAGATGAAAAAAATGAAGGCTATGTTAAGAGAAACAAAGGAAAATGTTCAGGGAACCAATAGTGGTGGGAAGGAAACTGGGACTCAAATCAATGGTGTGGACCAGAAGGAAGAAAGAAACATCCAACCAGAAAAGAATGAAGAAACAAGAATTCAAAAACGAGGAGAGGCTTAGGAACCTCCAGGACATCTTTAAACGTTTCAACATCCAAATTATAGGGGTACCAGAAGGAGAAGAGGAAGAACAAAAATTTGAAAACTTATTTGAACAAATAATGAAGGAGAACTTCCCTAATCTGGCAAAGGAAATAGACTTCCGGGAAGTCCAGGAAGCTCAGAGAGTCCCAAAGAAGCCGGACCCAAGGAGGAACACACCAAGGCACATCATCATTACATTACCGAAGATTAAAGAGGAGGAGAGAATCTTAGAAGCAGCAAGAGAAAAGGACACAGTTACCTACAAAGGAGTTCCCAGAATTCTGTCAGCTGATTTCTCCAAAGAGACCTTACAGGCAACAAGGGGCTGGAAGGAAGTATTTGAAGTCATGAAAGACAAGGACCTACATCCAAGATTACTGTATCCAGCAAAGCTTTCATTTAGAATGGAAGGGCAGATAAGTGCTTCCCAGATAAGGTCAAGTTGGAGGAGTTCTTCATCACCAAGTCCTTATATAAAATGTTAAAGGGATTTATCTAAGAAAAAGAAGATAAAAAATATGAACAGTAAAAAGGACGGCAAACTGACGGTTACTAACAACCACACCTAAAACAAAAACAAAAGCAAACTAAGCCAACAACTAGAACAGGAACAGAACCACAGAAATGGAGATCACATGGAGGGTTATCAACAGGGGAGTGGGAGGGGGAGAGAGGGGGAAAGGTACAGAGAATAAGTAGCATAAACGGTAGGTAGGAGATAGACAAGGGGAGAGTAAGAACAGTATAGGAAATGTTAAGGAAATGTAGAAGCCAAAGAACTTATAAGTATGACCCATGGACATGCACTATAGGGGGGGAATGTGGGAGGGAGGGGGTGGGCAGGATGGAGTGGAGTGAAGGGGGGGAAATGGGACAACTGTAATAGCATAATCAATAAATATATTATAAAAACATTCCACTGTTTAGTAAATAAGTGATGTTCTTTAATTCACATCGTAAGTGAACTTTTACCTTACATTTAATTACCTGACAGTTAATGAATTGTAATGATTGAGAGTCAGTAGCTTTTATTTGGTATATAAGTTCTGGTGTTCTCATTGGCCAGTGCAGTCCTCCAGCCTTGAATTTTTTTGTCTGTGCACCTAGAACATACAAATCTTAAATAAGAAATTAGCTGAAGTATTTTTTTCTATCCAGTAATTTTCTTTATAATTATGGAATTGCTAAATTTGCTATCTGGTGATGTAAACACAGAAGGACAGATTTTGTTTTCGTACTTCATAGAGTAATGAAGTTTATGTGGTCACTCCCTTGATTAATATTCATTGGCTATTTATTCTTTCCCATGTATCATTCTATAAAGGTGAGCAAGATAGCCATGTGGTTTTAGCCCATATGTATCTGGGGATAGATAATTCAGCAGGCAATGAACAGTATTGTGATCAAACTGTAGGAAAGGACATTCACATAACTATGAGCATATAAGAGGGACAGGTAATGTAGTTATGAATCATGAAGGGAAGTTTCCCAGGAAAACTAGTACTCTGGAAACTTGAACAAGCACAGGAAGCATCCTAAATGAAGATGTGGGAAATAGAGAGAGTGTGGAAGGTTCAGGGATAGCTGGGGCTTAGACTGAACTGGGAGTGTGGTAAGAAATGAGGCTGCTGGAGGAAGCCAGGGCCAAGTCCTACATAACCCTGGAGGTCTCCTAGGAGACTTTGGATTACATCCCAAGGGTATCTCTTAAGAGTGTTTGAATTGAGGACATGAAATGTTCAGGTTTGTATTTTAAGAATTTGCATCTGGCTACACTATTAAGAATTTGCCAGGTGGTTAGTAGAAATACTTGAGGTGGGGACCACCTTGTAAAGTATATGATTGTCTAACAAGTATGCAGTGCACTGGAAACTAATACAAAATAATACTGAATGTCAACTGTAATTGAAAAATAAAATAAAAGAGTGTTTGGGAGACATTGGGAGGCCCTTTAATCTAGATAAGGATTGATGTTAGCCTGTACTGAGGAGGCAGCAGTAGAGATGGAGTGGAGGGGAAGGATAACAAAGACATATTGGAGCAGAAAAGAAGGGTGGGAAGTTTTGGGGGGTGGTGTGGAGTGTGAGGAAGGTAATTTTCTCTAATGCCACTTTTTGAGGTGACCAGTGTTAACAGTACTTTTCTTATCCGTGTGTTGTCAGACATGTACACAGTTCTGTGTGGGAGGGTTCTTCTTTCTTTTGTATTATAAAATGAGATCATGCATTACTCATTTTTCTAAAAATGTCCTTGATTTCATGTCATTTGCTGAATTTTTATCATAAAGTATAACTAATTTCTTTTTCAGATTGTCAAAATATTTATTTTATAGCATTATTTATAACAAAAATATGCAAGTAACCAAAACCTGCATCAATAGAGGAATGATTAAAGTGTGTGTTCTGATACATTGGAAGGATAACAACAAAATGTTAATATAGTTGTCTTTGGGCGATTGGGATTATGAACTATATATATGTTTTCTTAAAAACATTTTGACAATGAAGATGTTACCAGAAAAATAATAAAAGTAGCTGATCTGCTACTATTAGTAGCTCATCAGTTCATTGATTAATTTGTATAGCCTTCATGTGAACTAAAGAAATTCCACCAAAATATGTTCTATATGTCAGACCATTTGTAGACAATGAAGCTCCCTTTCTCTTTCCTCTTTCAGATCAAGGACAGCTTTTCATTCACAATTGAGTTATAGGTCAAACGTACTTTTAACTTAGCCTTAAGAAGTAGCATATACTTTAAAGTATTGGGTTTATCAGAATCACAATTTTGTTTATTAATTTGCTACGGGTATTTAATAGGAACAAAAAATCTGCCAACGTTATGATCAGCTCATGGAGGCATGGGAGAAAAAAGTGGACAGAATAGAAAATAATCCTCGGAGGAAAGCTAAAGAAAGCAAAACAAGGGAGTACTATGAAAAGCAGTTTCCAGAAATTCGAAAACAAAGAGAACAGCAAGAAAGATTTCAGCGGTAAGTAGTTTGGTGCTTAATGGCTGTGCTATGTCCTTTGAATCACACTTGATCTTTTACAATATTTATTGTTACCTGACTGATCATTAAGAACATTTATAAAGAACTGTTGTTTTGAATATGTGTTGGTGAATTTAATATTAATTTTTTATATTTAATCATGATGTATCTAAATTTAAGTGAATATTTTGAAATTAATTCCTCAGTTCTTAAAAATACTCATTTCTTTGGAAATGACAGTTAATAAGAATAGATTTGAATATTTTGTAGTTTTTCATACCTACCAACATAGTCAAACAGTATTAAATTGGTTGCTAATTATAAAATTCTTTGATATTGGTAAGATATTTTATTATTTGTTTTTACTTTTAGAAAACAAATACTTTGCAAAGGTAAAAACTTTAGTGTTTGTCTCCACTGTCTCATGTAAGAGTCATGTAACATGACTCTTTAAACTTAATCAAGTTTTCATGCGGGGTGATGATTGTGTTTTTCCCCTGTTTTAAAAAATATTTGATGTATTTTTCTAAGCCTGCTGTTCTGTTCTCTGGAAAGTAGGCAAAAGACTGTTAAATGGTAGTGGCACCAATCATTGTGGCTTTCCAGAGTGTCTCATAAAATAGTTCTGCTGTTTAAACTTGGACATGTAACTTTTAAATCTTAATCTCAGCATTCAGAGTATTAATTTTATAAATGATTCAAGCAAATTACTTAAAAGTAATTTAGGTTTAATCTCTGACTTCTAGTTGTGAAAAAAATCTTATTCAGAAAAATAATCTATATAAAAGTAATTTAGTTTATATGTCTTCTTTATAAAAGGCCTTTAAATTATATTTATAATTTCTCATATTTAGAGTTGGGCAGAGGGGAGCTGGTCTTTCAGCCACTATTGCTAGAAGTGAGCATGAGATTTCTGAGATTATTGATGGGCTGTCTGAGCAGGAGGTAAGACAATTGATTTAATTTAATTCATTATTTAGGAATTTTAGCCTCACACCCCGGGAACTAAGGGTTTATTTGTATGTAAGTGAGAGAACATTTATGGGGTTTGGACTGTTCCAAAGACTGTGGCTAACCATTGGAGATTTTAAAGTAGGCAATCACATGATCATATTGGTATTTTATAAATATGGCTTTGGCAACAGGGAGGCTGTTACAAAAATAAGGACTTGAGTCAGGACAACAATGTTAGGGTTGTATAGGAAGAAACTGATAGGAAAGATTAATAGAAGGTACAATGGACAGGACAAGATTGGTGGGTGAAGTGTGGGGGTGAGAAAGAAGAGAAATGGAAAGTGACTCCCCTGTTTCTAGGTTAGAGGACTGAGCTGGTAGTGCCATTTCATAAACCAGCAAAAGAGTATATATTTTGCAGATGTTTGTGTATTCACTTCTTGAGATCGTATCTTCAAAGGGTGCTTTTTAGCCAGGTGAGTCTGGGAGAGAGATAGGATATGCTATTAATAAACCAGTGCTGAATAAGAATAAATTTCAGTCCTGAACATTGAGTCTTTGTAGCTAAATGTTCAAACTATCTCTTAAAGTTGTTCCAAAGCCATCAACCTATTGAGTTTTGCTAGTCTTGATTTTATAATATGGCTTTTAAAAGCCTCATCTCTAAATTCTGAAGGTCTTGTTCATTTGAATGTGGTAGTCCCTTAATTAATGATCAAAGACAGTTATCACATTGCTTTATATTTTAAAATCTATGGCCATAATTCCTGTAATGATGACTAAATCTGCATTAAGTTTCTTAGCTTGCTCTTTGACCACTTCCATGTAAGCATCTAAAACTAGTATCAGTTAAGGTGATTTCAAACTAATGTCTGCCTCAAACAGTACTTTGGTGTCCAGACTGATTGAGAGTTCCTCATAAAAGTATAGACTTTGTAAGGACTTGCAATATTTACTTCTCTGAGGAAAAATCTTAGGGAAAAACCTAGCCTTGTATTGGAGTCAATTCTGTAATTTTGTAAAAAGTTTTTTTGTGAAAGTTTGTGTTTATAAACTTAAATTAAACCTTGGGAAAATAAACTATATAGATGTAAAAGAGTTTTAGTTGAATTTCTACGGATAATAGACTCAAATTTTTAATGGAAAGCTTGCTAAGTATTTAATACTTAAGTGAGTTTAGTTACTTAAAAGTCACTGATCTTAAGATTTTGGTGCCTGTTTGCTTAATTTTGTGTTTATTGTTCTCTAAAATAATGTTAAGATTTGTTCTCTAAAATGGTGTTAAGACTTTAAAAAATGAAACTGAATATAATTAAAGTGTTTCAAAGGGTCATTACATTAATGAACTTGACATAACTCTGTGTCTTCTAATTCTAAAATTCCATTATCTGAAGTATCAGCTTTGTTTAAGTAATTGAAGTAGTGGATTATTTAAAAAAAATATATGTATACTCTCTGGCTATAAACTCATTGAATGGATATTTATTAGACATATGAGTAATTACTATATGTTAGATGTTATGGTATGCACCATTACTGTTATTGAATTACCTGTGTGGGTATTTCTTTTTTTTTAGTATATATTAAGACACTTGGTCTATGGCCCTCTTCAAATTTTATTTTGTATGAACTGCACTTCTTTTTGTTGCAGAATAATGAGAAACAAATGCGGCAGCTCTCTGTGATCCCACCTATGATGTTTGACGCAGAACAAAGACGGGTCAAGTTCATTAACATGAATGGGCTTATGGAGGACCCCATGAAGGTTTATAAAGATAGGCAGTTTATGAATGTTTGGACTGACCATGAGAAGGAGATCTTTAAGGACAAGTAATTTAAATTTTAAATTACTATCCAATAGAAATTTACATAAGTTAGTAAAAAAATCTTGGCCGTGTTTTGGCATTTGAGTGGATACTCTGGAAAGTAAGAATATAACTTTGACGTAATCTTCCTATAAGTTTATAGATGGAAATATAGGTAACAAATAAGAACTGGGGTTATCAAGTCATGTTAAGAGTGTATCCAAACTTGGGTGGTGTCTGAGTCATCTGGGGATACTTTTTAAACAAGTACAGATCTGTGCTCTATCCAGCCAGTTCTGATAGATAGTTCCCAGGAATCTGTGCCCTTTAAAAGACTCCAGTGATTTTACAGTTGTTCCTCAGGTTGGTAGCTAGGAATCACTGGGAATTAGTTGGTACATATTTCTATTCCCAAGGCTTTCTTTACCCCTCTTTTTGAGTTGTTAAAAATGTTTGTGTGTGTGTGTATGCTCTCCTCCCCACAACAGGTTTATCCAGCATCCAAAAAACTTTGGACTAATTGCATCCTACTTGGAAAGGAAGGTAAGAAATAGTTTGCATTGAGAATGTTTATAAATTTGTGATAATTGCTACTTTGAAATTTTATGCTCTAATGCCCAAAAGCAGTTAATGAGAACTGATCTTTGCAAAAGGGCTTGCCACAGAAAAGATTTTCATGTGACCGGTATAGTGATATTTGCTATTATTATTTTTATTAAGTATATTTTATTGATTATGCTATTACAGTTGCCATTTTATTTCCCTTTGCCCCCCCTCCACCTGGTACCCCTATTCCCTCCAGGAATTCTGCCCCCCTTAGTTCATGTCCATGGGTCATACATATAAGTACTTTGGCTTCTCCATTTCCTATACTAGTCTTAACATCTCCTGTCTATTTTGTACCTACCAGTTATGCTTCTTATTCCCTATACCTTTTCCCCCATTCTCTTCCTCCCCCTCCTTGCTGATATCCCTGCATGTGGTCTCCATTTCTGTGATTCTGTTTCAATTGTTTGCTTAGATCATTTTTGTTTTTTTAGATTGACTTGTTGATAGTTGTGAGTTTGTTGTCATTTTACTGTTCATAGTTTTGATCTTCTTTTTCTTAGATAAGTCCCTTTAACATTTCATGTAATAAGGGCTTGGGTATAGTGATATTTATAATTATGATCACAACTCCTAAACACAGAACACAGACTAATATGGTTAATGAAAAATGACCTGATATTAATCTATGTGTAATCAACATATAGATTACAGTGCTCTTTGAGCCTCATTAAATTTCTAATTAAAATATCAGGGTCCTGATTTCCTCTGATTTTTTTTTTTTTCACAGTAAGTTGAATGTAGTGTTTTGGGGGCAACATATTTAAAGAGACATTTCAAATGTTTACATATATACAGTAAGAAAGGGAATTTAGTTATTGGTTAATTAAAAAGTGCTTGAATGTTTCTGATATTGGTCCTGGTAGTTTTTTACATAATTTGGATTGCCCATTAAAGTAGTAGACATAATGTGTTGATTTTTAGAGACTAGCTGTGCTTTAAAATGCTTGTCATGTGTGTTTCTTCTCAATTTATAGTGCAGTAATACCAGAGATTTTCCTTGAAAGTGTTACTTGATTTTTTTAAACACTTGATTCATTGGATACTCAAAAACATTTTTTTTTTTACTTACAGAGTGTTCCTGATTGTGTTTTATATTACTACTTAACCAAGAAAAATGAGAATTATAAAGCCCTAGTAAGAAGGAATTATGGAAAACGCAGAGGAAGAAACCAGGTGTGTTTTAATACTGTGTGGAAGATGTTTCAGGGTTGGTGTAAAAATGAAGATACACTTGCTATAACAGGAGCTTTGTACTTAATCATGTGTACCTCAGGGATTGGCATTTCTGTTCAATTAATTAGGATACTGTGAACATGGTATGATTGAAGTTAATATATGTAAGTTGTCATATTTTCTATTTGGAATGTTTTTTAAGTTTCTATTAATGAGAAAAGTTTTATACTTCCATGTTATCTAAATCGTACATGTAAATGTTAACAATAATAATGTAATTAAATGCCAGACGTTTAACCACTTTATTTATTATGTCATCTTTACCAGTCCTTTTGTCTGAGGAGGGGACAGGTAGGTAAGGTAAGGAAATACAGCATGGTAATGACATTATGGAATTGTTTGCTGAAATACATGGGGGCTTATTTTGTTTTAGATTAACTTCATTTTGGGAATTTAGATAGTTTTAAGTCTTAAAAAGTACCTGACCTAAGAAGATAGTTTTTAATACAATGTAGCATATGTTTTTATAGTTGCAACTCAGTTACTTTTTCCAAACTAGCTACTCAGCCGATGTCACAGCTCATGTGTGCTTTACCATTGAGGCTGCTGGGATAGCACAATCACCTGTTACCTTCCACACCCAGATACAAGTGGCAGCATGGAATTATATGTGTGAACTTAGACAGCTGCTGACTGTTTATTAGCATTCCTCAATTTTTTTGGTTTGTATACACAGCTACCCTTTCTTCCCTTGGTCTCTTTGGTCAAGAGTGCAAGTTTTTTGACACAGTTTTTTAAATTACTTATAGTAGAATTTTTTGTGTTTTCTGGGTCATTGTTTCTTACAGAACACCATCACTTAAGATGTGATTACATATTCTTTGAAAAAAGTATTTATTGATCAAGAAGTATAGGGAGTATTTCCTGAGTCAGCTGTGTAAATTGCTACTGGAGGTTGAGTCAGCCGAGATGATCCTGACGTGTGTTTTCAGTGGGTTGGTGAGGGAGTGAGAAATAAGATTATAGTGAGAAGGAGATATAGAAGGTGTGAAAGTGGCAATAGTATAAGTGTAACTTTTTTGTAAGATCTGCTTATAAAAGGCACATGGGTAGCAGGGCTGATGGGGATCAGAAGAGAGGAAAGGAGCATGATGTCATGATGTACATTGTTGGGACCAGTCGTGTAGAGAAAGAGGTAGATGATTGTGGAGCTCTGTGAAGGTTTACAGACTCTGGGAGAGCAAATTGAATGTTGATAGTGAGGTAGCAAATACTGTTCCACTAATGGAGCCGGGGCTTTTCCCTGTTTCACACAGACTAAGTGGAACCAAGGTCCTTTAGCTGAGATGCTTGAGTTCAATTATGTTTTAAACAAGTTTCCGCTACAGATTTTTAAAACTAGCTTTACTCCTAATTACTAGTATTTATAACTTTAATTTCATTTTTAGCAATTATCTATGTTACTGTTTAATTTTTTCCATCCCAGATAATGTAAAGGGATAACTTGATATTTATTATGCCTTACATTTGCTGAATTAGCAGTCTCATGCTTGTGATGATAGAGGAGAAGGCTCTATTAGGAAGTTTTGTGTGACAGGGAGTGTCTCTGTTAACTCTGAAACATTTGTCTTCTAAAGTTATTTGGGTTATAAACCATTTCTCTTTTCTCTGGAACACTTGCTCATGTTAGGTTTCAGCCATATTAGTGTTTTCCTGTGCACATTCTTGTTCTGTGTGATAGCAGCCTTAGCGCATCCCCAGTGCATTTGCAGAACTGAGATTTTTCATATGTATCCTCACCTTGACCTGACTCTTAGGTTGTTTGCTCCCAGGTAGGTTCAGTTTTGGTTTGATTGGCCTTCCCAATGGTCTAGTCCTCCCCACAGTCACTTTTAGATTACCTTGAAGATTGTATCTTTAGTTTTATATTTTTCTGGTTGTTTCACTGGGAGTTTGTGAAAGGAGGGGGTTAAATGATGGACCTATACCACCATTTCAGACCAAAATAATCTTATTTCTGTTTCTTTTTTCCCCTCTCCCAGATTCTTTTTTAAAAAAATATTTTATAATATTTTTATTGATTAATAATAATATCAATAATATTTTATTGATTATGCTATTACAGTTTTCCCAACTTTTCCTCCTGTATCCCCCCTCCACCTGCCCCCCCGCAGCCCTCCAGGATTCCCCCCTCTTAGTTCATGTCCATGGGTTGTACATACAAGTTTTTTGAGTCCTCTGTTTCCTATACTATTTTTTATCTCTCCCTGTCTACCTTATGCCTACTAATCATGCTGCTTCTTCCCTGTACCTTTCCCCCCCTTTTCCTCCCTCCCACCCCTCTCCCGTGAAATCCCTCCATGTGATGTCCATTTCTCTGATTCTGTTCCTGTTCTGGTGGTTTGCTTAGTTTTTGTTTTCGTTGTTTTTCTTTTCTTTTAGGTTCATTTGTTGGTAGTTATGAGTTTGTTGTCATTTTAGTGTTCATATTTTTGATCTTCTTTTTCTTAGATAAGTCCCTTTAAGGTTTCATATAATAATGGCTTGGTGATGATGAACTCCTTTAACTTGACCTTATCTGGGAACACTTTATCTGCCCTTCCATTTTAAATGAAAGCTTTGATGGATAGAGTATTTTGGATGTACATCCTTGCCTTTCATGACTTCAAATACTTCTTTCCAGACCCTTCTTGCCTGTAGGGTTTCTTTTGAGAAATCAGCTGACAGTCTTCTGGGAACTCCTTTGTAGGTAACTGTCTCCTTTTCTCTCGCTTCTTTTAAAATTTTCTCTTTATATTTAATCTTGGGTAACTTAATGATGATGTGCCTTGGTGTGTTCCTTCTTGGGTCCAACTTTGGGATTCTGGACTTCCTGGAAGTCTGTTTCCTTTGCCATATTGGGGAAGTTTTCCTTTATTATTTGTCCAAATAAGTTTTCAATTTCTTGCTATTGTTCTCCTTCTGGCACCCCTATAATTTGGATATTGGAATGTTTCAGGTTGTCCCAGAGGTTTGTAAGACTCTTCACTCTTTTTTTTTTGGGGGGGGGGTTAGGGTTAGGGTTAGGGTTAGTGTTAGGTATAGGGTTAGGGTTAGGGTTAGGGTTACTGTTAGGTTTAGGGTTATGGATGACTCTTCACTCTTTTGAACTCTTGTTTCTTCATTCTGTTCCCGTTGGATGTTTATTTTTTTCCTTTTGTTCCAAATTGTTGCTTTGAGTTCTGGTTTCCTTCCTGTCACTGCTGGTTCCCTGAACATTCTGCTTTATTTCACTTTGGGTATCCTTCATTTGTTTTTTCATTTTTCGACCAATCTCAATCAGATCTGTGAGCATTTTGATTACCAGGACTTTCAATTCTCCATCATACAGGTTTGCGATCTCCTCCTCACTTAGCTCTCTTTCTGAGGCTTTACTCTGTTCTTTCATCTGGGCCATATTTCTTTGTCTTGGCGCAGTTGATAGGTTGTAAGGGGTCAGGGCCTTAGGTATTCACCCAGGCAGGGCAACCCTCTTTGCTGTGCTGAGTTGCTGCCTGTGGTGGGTGGGAGGGGGGTGCCAGAGAGGGAACAGTGCGGTTTGCCTGCACATCTCTAGCGCCCTTTTCAATGGATTCTGTGAGACTGGGAGCTTCTCCTACCACCACAGCCGCCATAGCCCACAGCCACCTCTAAGGCAGTGGGGGGGCTCCCCTTAAGTCAGCCCCTCCTGTGCAGCCCCCGAGCCTGGCAGCCAGCCCCACCCCCAAGGTCCGCTGCATCTCTGTGGTTTTCCTGAGTCGGCCTGCACGGTCTGCTGTGCTACCTTACGGGTCTGGTTGTTCTGGTTGATTTTTTCTTTAATTCCTTGGTTGTTGGAGTTCCATGCAGTTTGATTTTCTGGCGCTTTTGGTTGTTTATTGATTTCAGATTGGTTGTTATTCTCTTTTTGGTTGTGCAAAGAAGTGAAGGGTCTGTACCTACGCCTCCATCTTATTTCTGTTTCTTAATTGCTTGTGTATTTCATTTTGTTTGTGTCAAAAAAGATGGACAGTTTTCTCAGAAATTAGGTAGTGTTAGGGTTTAATATAGACCTGAATGACATTAGCACTGATACAGAATGGGAGGAGAAGCCATTGGACTTTTGAGCAGAGAGGAATATCAGATTCAGTTGTGACAGGGTTATTCTGGTTGATCTATTGAAGCTAGCTTGTGAAGCAAGGGAAGAAGCAGGGAGAACAGGTAGGAGATTATTTTAATAATCCTAATGGCTTTGAGTAGGTTACAGTGGGGGAGGTGAAGAGAACTGATCAGTTTCTGGATATGTATTTAAAGGTAAGGCCAATAGGTTTTGCTGATGGATTGATTGTGGGAGAATGTGAGAAAAACAATTACCAAAGATAATCCAGGTTTTGGCCTGTGGAGGTGCCATTTACTGTGGTAGGCATGACTGAAGGAGAAGCAGATTTTGCGGTGAAATGGGACATACTAAATTTCAAATACCCATCAGATGTCCAAGTGGAGATCTAGAATACACAGTTAGATGTGTAAGTCTGGAGTTTAGGGAAAAGATCTGGTTTGGAAATAATAGAATTTGCTATATAGAAAGAAAAAAAGTTTAGAAACACTTTTTTAAACATCTAGTTATAAGTTAACTTCTACATTCATGTTTCTTGATTTTATTGTACGTTTTTTATTTTAATCTGGTGGATATATCATAGACATCCAACTAATTTGAAAATCACTTTACTGATTTATTATCCAATCAAGTTTGAATCACTGGGAATTAATTACCTCAGGTAATCCCAGAGTGATTAAAACAAATTTATTTCAAGACGGTAGAATTCTGCTGAAGTTCTGCTTGATTCTTTCAGTTTTTTATTGTTTTTCCCATGCCCCACTCCCATCCTGTTACCCATAGGAAGTAATTTTTACTTGGTCAATGAATTTGTAATATGCTATTGACTGAGAGGTTCCAAGTTTGTGACCTTTGATTTTTAACCTATTATTGCCATATTGTTTACTATCAAAATGAGTTTTAATCTTAGATCATAGAAAATTGAGACATATAATCATGTTTTTGTTAAAATTGTGTTCAGAGATCATTGACAAACATTTTGACTCTTCTCACAAAATGCTGTTAGATACTACCCAACCCAGGTTTGCATTCAACTAACTAGCATCCCATGATGAGAATGTGTGTGGTTCGTTATAAATTTTAGTTGAAGCCATGAATACATATCAAAGATTGGAAGCCAAAAACTATCCAGTACTGTTATTTGGCATTTAGAATTATAAATAATATGTCAAGTAGTAATTTGAGTCTGTGTGTAACATTTTGTTAGAAGTAAGAATTCTTCTTACTTTCTAGCATAAATTCTCATTTAATAAGCCCACCACCCATTGTATAATCTTGCCCTTTTTTTTGTCATAGATTAATTGACCATATAGGTGTGGGTTTATTTTTGGGTTCTCTCTTCAATTTCATTGATCTATGTGTTTGTTTTTATGCTAATACCATGCTGCTTTGATTACTATAGACTGGCAATATAGTTTGATATCTGGTAGCGTAACACCTCCAACTTTGTTCCTTCTCAAGTTTACTTGGGCTATTTTGGGGACTTTTGTGGTTCTATATAAATTTTAGGATTATTTGTTGTAGTTCTGTGAAACTACAGAACTACATTCTTCATTTCATTGCTTTGGTAGTATGGACAGTTTAACAGTGTTAATTCTTTCTGTCCATGAGCATGATACATGCTTCCATTTATTTGTGTCTCCTTCAGTTTTCTTAGTTTCTCTTTTGGATAGTTTGTTACTGGTGTATAACAATGCAACCAATTCCTGAATATTAATTTTGTATTCTTCTTTGTTAATGAATTCATTTATCAGTTCTAATAGTTATTTGGTGGAATCTTCAGGATTCTCTATATACTGTATCATGTCATGTGCAAATGACAGTTCTTCTTTTTTTCATTTTGGATGCCTTTTATTTATTTTTCTTGTCTGATTGCTGTGACTAGACTTTCAATACTATTTTGAATAAAAATGGTGAAAGTGGACAACCTTGTTGAGGGAGAGCCCCCAAAACAAGCCTAAATTTACTATTGATTTTGAAAAACTGACACATTGTCTTATTTAAATTCTTAAGAGTTTTAATAGGAGGAACTTAAATACACAGGCAAAGAAGCTGCTCCCAGTGGTGGCTGACTGGGAAGAATCAACACCCCTTCCAGTAGGGTCCTTTTTAAATTGGGTTCATAGTAGGGGTTAATAACAAAACCAGATGTTCAGTAGTTGTGTAGACCTCCTGAGAGAACAATGTATTACTAAATTAAAATAAAATTTAAAAGATAACATCAGGCAGTTACTATACATTATACATGTATTCATTAACATCCTTCCTGGGGTCATGGCCTTTGTCTTTGGGCAGCATCCTGGCTTCCTGGGTAGTTAGCCAAGTGTGAAGTTGCAGAGAGTTCAGCAGTTGTAGAGAGTTCAACATTGCTCATACTCCTTTGCTGCTGGAACCACATTGCATCTCTAAAGTGAGGTCCTTTTCACTTGTCTTATTCCTGATCTTTTTTAAAAAAGATTTTATTTATTTATTTTTTAGACAGAGGGGAAAGGAGGGAGAAGGAAAGGGAGAGAAGCATCAATGTGTGGTTGCCTCTCATGTACCCCTTACTGGCCACTTGGCCCACAACCCAGGCACGTGCCTTGACTGGGAATTGAACTGGCGACCCTTTGGTTTGTAGGCTGGCACTGAATCCACTGGCCCACCAGCCAGGGCTGTTCCTGATCTTAAGGAAAACACTTTTAGCTTTTTCCCTGTTGAGTATGATGTTATCTGTGAGTTTGTCATATATGGCCTTTATTTGTGTGGAGCTATCTTTCCTCTGTTCTCACTTTGAGAGAGTTTTTATCATAAATGGGTGTTGGATTTTTTCAAATGCTTTTCCACATCTATTGATATGATTATATGATTTTTATCCTTCATTTCATTTGTGTGGTCTATTACATTAATTGATTTGTGGATATTGAACCAAACTTTTCCCCAGTGGGATTGATCATGGTGTATGATCTGTTTAATGTGTTGCTGAATTGTTTAATTATATTTTTGGAGGATGTTTTTTATATCTATGTTTATCTGAGATAATTGCTATTACCTTTCTTGCCTTCATGATGGTGTCTCTTGGTGATTGAGAGCTCAAGAAAGCTCTTGGTTTAAAGGCATTAGTAATTAATATATTTTGATAAGATCAGCATATTTTCTATTTACTGCTTGAAGTACTTCTTAAGGAAAAATTCAGTGGCTGAAGTAGTACTGTTTTCTTTCTGCTTCCTATACACTCTTAGTTAACTATGTTATCAGTGGAAATCGAGGTCTTGCGGTATCACTAGGAAAAGAATGTCTTGAGACTCACAATGGAGGCTCACTTTATTGATGATGTAAAATTAAGGAGGTTCCTTTCCTAACTTCCCAATGTTTTATCTCAGTTAGTCCTGCCACGGCAGAAGCCCAGCCTTGTATTCAGCGGGGCCAGGGTGAAGGCCACCGCCCAGAGTTTCTGCTCCGTATTGAAGTCTGTTCCAGTCCAGGATCCAGCCAGCTTAGCGTGTGTTCCCAGATGCAGCCCATTGCTGTGCTGTGGTGATCAGCCACACCTCTGGAGCTTGTGTGTGGAGTTTGCATGGCCATGGGCCACATGGTGGCTAGGGCCACATGGCCATGGTGAAAAACAGTTGCATGCACTGTGTGAGTGCAGGTCATCGGGCAAAGGAGAGAGAGAGCTTCTTTGATCCCCTGGAATTATATTAATTTAGGCTTGGGAACCACCAAGTGCTTTTTTCAAAATTGCCAATCAAATTCCCAAGCTTTTGCAGGCTTTGGATGGGTTTACAGCCCCTAGTTAGACTGACAGACCTCTATGGTCCAACACCTTCTCCTGCATGTTCCCTGTGGTATTTAACTAATTATTAACGGGAAAGGGGAGCAAAGAAATTAGACATTGAACTTAATAAACTGGGGAGCATAAGCATCCTTGCATAGCTAGGAAGCTGCATCTTTAAACCCGAGGGGATTACAGCATTGCTCCGCCAAGGGAATTACCACCCCTTCCTTCCCACTGGATTGTTGGGGGTGTGCAGGAGGAAGGGCTGGACCAGAGGCCTATCAGTGTAACTAGGGGGTGTAAACCCATCCACAGCCTACAAAAGCTTGGGAATTTGGTGATTTTGAAAATGCTCTTGGTTGTAATCCCAGGGGAACAAAGAAGCGTGCGTGCACATGCTCTCTCCGTCTCTCTCCGCCCTCCCCCATGGCCCACACTCCCACTGTGCCCTTGCACATCCTCCCTTCATAGTCATGTGACCTTAGCAGCCACATGGACCGTGGCAAAGGGCTGCAGCTGCAAACACTCACTAAGCTGGCAGGATGTTCGACTGGGCTGTAATGTAATTTGGAGCAGAAACTCTGGGCAGTGGCCTGCACCCTGGCCCCACTGAAGACAAGGCTGGACCTTTTCCATGGTGAGACGGATGGAGATGGGACATTGCGAAGTCAGGAGGGGAAATTTTACATCATCAGTAAAATCTACCATGGAGCCCCATCCTCCTGTGTAGGTCTGAAGAAATTCTTTTCCTCACAAGAATCCCACTTCCACTGATAAGAACTGTAGCTGCTTGTTTTTACATTTAGTCTTATCTCTTTTTTTGGTAACTTCAGTGTCTGAGGAGTGAGAATTTATTTATCTGTTCTGTAAAGACGAGCATTTTAACAAATATAGTATGTAAATGAGTGTTAGATATTCAATTAGATATAATAGTAATAAATCTCAACATAAACTATTTTTAATGACACTATAAAGGACTGTCCCAAAATTGACCTTGTTCTTCTTTTATCATTATGAAACATAAATAACTTTCACGTTTTTCATTTTGTTTTATAATGTGTCCTTGCACCTGTAGTGAATACCCTGTTGTTTGGCAGAAATGTTTCATATTATAAGAACCTTCCTATCAAAATGAAAGTTTTTTAATTCACTATCAATTGTTGGGTTTAAGGAGGAAGAAACCTAGATTCGAAGCACTGGGAATGCCAGCCAGTAAAGGGTTGGGTGATGTAACCTGTAACTTCCATCCTAGACCATGGGGAATGTCACTTCTCTTTACACATTTGCCTGAAACAAAAGCAATTCCAGCCACTTCTGGTTTAAACTGTTACAGGCCCAATGTTCATGTGCCAGATGCTACTAAACAAAGGCCAATATTCGATAGAGTTTGGGGCAAGGGGAGTTGTATTGATAGACAAGGTCTGGCTGGACAAGATGGGAGAACTAATGCTCAAATCCATTTTAAGAAAGTCTGGAATCCAGGCACCCTGTATTGTTACGGGAAGGAGGGAGGAGGGATGAGGTAAAGGCGGGTGCTGGCCATAGATAGGTAGGCAGCAAAAGGGATCTGAGGACGATTGCTAAATTTCTTATTCCCTTTCTTCTTGTTTGGTCCATTGATCCCCACTGATCTGAGTCCTATTATGGAGACTCCTGCATATCTTTGAAAAACTCTCATTACTTTGTGCATATTTTCCCACCTCTTTGCTGACCAGTAGCTGCTTGAGCCTCATTCCTCAAGTTAATTAGTATAACTTATGGCAGGAGCTATTAGCCTACAGGCCATTAGAGAGAGGAAACATTTCATTATTGTAAGAAAACAGAGGCTATTCCTTACTCTAATACCAGTGGCAGTCATTCAGTGGGTCTTGATGCTTATTACCTAAAGATAAGTGCTGGCTGCACTCTCTGGCCTCCTTAGCACTCACTCCCTTTCCCCTCACTGCCATCTAGTCAGTGTGGTCCTGCAGGATGGAGTGTAAGAGTTTCTGCTTTGGAGGTGTCACGCACTTCTCTAGGCTGTATCCAGCAACTCCATGAGTTTCTTTGGATCATTTCTATACCCTCTGAAGAACTGTGAGCTGTGTTTCAGAAGGGATCCTTTTTAATTTTCCCGTTGATTAGTTGAAGCAGGTGCTGCAGTTGCTTCTCAGTTCCCAGCACTATGGCAGGTGGAGTAAAGTCAGCTGTTTGCTGGATATCATGCAGCAGGGAACTGGTGGGATTGTTTCCTTTCTTCATAACTATGGTTTACATCAGAAGGAGAAAACCGTTAGTGGAATAAACTTATATAGTCCAAGTGTGAGGGAATAGTGAACCTCTTTACTTACCTTCTGCTGAGTTGATACCTCCCCATTATTTCTTAGGGCTGCAAACTATGTTCTGGGTTACGCATCCTACTTTCTAGGCAAAGGGCAGTGTTTGCCATTGGGATGCTATTTTGTTGGTTCAGAATGATGGATGCTGCATTTATGGTGCAGGTGAAGTTACCAATATTTGAAATAGGCCTTATGGCCACTGTGATGTGAAGGGACTCAATTAGACATGAATAAAACATCCCAGTTGTAAAGCATACCTAGTCATGGTTGGAGAGTATACATTTGAAAAATCTGATTTTTTAGTGTTTTTCTAATTGTCAATATAAGGAACATCCAAACCTGTAAGAAATTTTATGAGTTTGAGCAGAGCTGTCAGCAATTGCCAGGAAGCAAAACCTCAATGGATTGACAAAATGCTCCAGAAAAATAACAGTTTTGTACCTTATTTTATATATTACAATCAAAAGAGAAGACCTACATAGGTCACATGAAATTCATTGATGATAGATTAGGGAGGTGGGGAAGCAAAGCAGGGAAACCTCTGGAATTGAATAAAAAAGTAAAATGATAGACACACACTTCTTTTACAGAGATGGGTAATGGATAGTTAACAGTCAACACTTAACAGGATAACAGAGCACTGAGGGGATTTGTGGTTTCACTTCTGGTGCTTTGAGGAGTTCAGAAAAGAAAATTTGACATTCCAAAGGTGTATGTTACTGTAGATGCAAAAAGACAGTAGACAGGTTCAGTTAAGGTAAAGATCGACTTTTGTCAGAGAAGATTCTAGCCTAGGACATGACTGCCTATGACCTGCTTTTATGTAAAAAGTTTTAATGTCACACCATCCTTTGTGCTTGCTTTGAGTCTGTAAGGCCACCATGCAGGCCTCCCTAGCTCTTCAGGGTTAGTGTGTGGCCCCTTTTCATCCACATAGTGATAATAAATACTCAGAAGAAATGGTAATGGGCAGTTAGCCAGGGTAAAAAATTGGGAAGGTCACATAAAACGAATGAGGGAATGATGGTATTGAAACAATTTAGCCAGAGCTTAGGGTGGAAAGTTGATGCAGATTTTCCTGATGGACCATGATATTTTCATGGAATAAAGGGATCAAAGGCATTGACATGCATGTTAAAATCTGAAGAATAATGGCCAGGCATAATGAACCATGTGATAAAACTATCTCTGTTCTTGGGAGTATTTGAGAACTCAGTATGTAACTCAAAAAGAGGAACAAAGGGATCATAGGTAGGTTTTGTAAAATCTGAAAAAGCAAGTATTTTTAAAGTACTACATTTTAGCAGTGTCCTGGAAGTAGCAGTAGGGGACACCAAGAATACGGGTTCTTGTTTCCACTATGGTTGGAAGAAGGCATAATGTGGGACCTGTTGTGGAGTTGTCAGTAAGGCCTTTGTTATCTTAAGAAAAGAGCTAAATTTTACTTTTGGTAGTAGGTAAAAGACTTTGAGATGGTATTAAGAATTAAGGAACATTTTACTGCAAATAAATGGGTACTTCATATCTGGTGAAAGGAACAGGTAAGTGGACACAGGCAGTTATTTTCTGAGGCAAGATTGACATTAGCCTGGATCAGAATGAAAGATTTAGGTGGGAGGGCAAAAACTTTTCAGATTACCAGAATAAAGGAATTTGATTTTTTCTGTACCTAACACATGTAGATACTTCCATGGTCCCAATGTTCTGCTAGGAAATGGAGATACTTAGGTGATTAGGGTTGAGTCCTCATGTTCCTGAACAGGGACCAGACTGGAGTGAGTCTGCCTAGGGCTGGACTGTAGCATATGGGTTCTTGCGTTTGTGCAGGAAAGATTTCACAAGGTGAGTCCAGGCGATTCTGAGAGTGCGTTTACTAAAGTTGGGGACAGTGAAACAAATGAAGGACTTAAGATAGAAGAAGCAACAGGAGAGCCCAGGTGGTGCTCTGCTTTGGCTCCCTAGAAACATTATAGAAAAAAAGTGAGCCAAGGCGAGTCTGCTGTTAGCTCACTAAAAAGTCAGCGAAAAGGGGGCCTTGGAGACAGGTTCAGGGGGTTCCTGTGGGTTGAGCTGCCACTGCCTGCTGCTCCACTGGTTGCAAGTCTCATGGGGACCTTTAGAGTTTAGAAGAAAAGAAAGCAAAAGTGTACTCAAAAATGAGATTTGAGCAGGAGTGCTCCAAGGGGTTTGCACACTGGCATCCTTTGTCTTGAGGACTTTTATCTCTTTTCTTCTGGTGAGCTTAGGGGAGGTCTCAGGTGAGGGTTTCAGCAGAATACTCATCAGCCTTCCAAGTGTGTTCTTTAATGTGCTGATGCATCAAAATGAGTGTGTGGGGGAGTTTGGGATCATTCTCTAGTAGCTTCACTGTTTTCCTTTTATCTGGGACTGTCTGGCTCTAATACATGTTTTGTTTTGTTTTGTTGTGTTGTTTTATTCCCCGACTTCATCTGTCCTTAGTTTTGGCTGGCATAGATGGCACTAATTTCATGTCTGTTGCCTGTCTCCCTGACTAGCAGGATTTAAACTATTTATTCTCTGGTTAGGGAGGAGAGGTATAAACCTCTCCTTGGTTAGGGAAGATAAGGTCTTGTGATTCATTAGCTGGCTGTAAATTCTTCAAATTGTTTGGCCTGGTTTAATTTTAATCATCTTGTCACAGTTCCTCATTCCGCTTGCCAAGGGATTTTCCTAGCTTTTTTACTGTCCTGCCTCACTCGTCCTTTATGAGATTATAACACAATGAGCCTGGTAGACCGTAGTAACCAGATACTATACCACCCTGTAAAAAGTGCTTCAAGCTGATGTGGACATGCAGGTGAAAGGTAGGGAGACAGGGCCTTCAGCTTCTGTGGAAATCTAGAAAAGCCTCGCGGGAGATGTAGCGTTTTGAACTGAATCCCACTGGATGTGCAAGGGTTTTCTAGGCAAGGGTGTTCCAGGCAAAGGCATGAAAATGGTGGGTGTCTTATGGGACTGCAGAGCAGCAAACAATGTAGGAAGGTAGGGGATTGAAAAGAGGTACACATGTCGTTACCAGACAGGAGTCTGGCTCAAAGCAGGTCAGCCTAGGGCCAGCTGGTAGTGTGTGGGTTCTTGACTTCGTGTGGGAAAGATTTCACAATGTGAGTCTAGGTGACTATAAGGGTACGATTATTAAAGCTGGGAACTGTAAAACAAGGAAGTACTTAGCATAGAAGCAGCACAGGAGAGCCTAGGCTGAGCTGCCTTAGCTCACTGGGAAGCCAGAGAAAAGGGGGCCTTGGGGACAGGTTCAGGAGGTTAACCAGGGACAAGCTGCAGTAGCCGGTTGGCCCCAATGATTGCAAGT
The DNA here is from genome assembly GCF_022682495.2 of Desmodus rotundus. Lineage (NCBI taxonomy): Eukaryota > Metazoa > Chordata > Mammalia > Chiroptera > Phyllostomidae > Desmodus > Desmodus rotundus. The sequence continues at coordinate 63,846,234 of NC_071395.1, forward strand.
CTCGAGGTCCCTTTTGAGTTCAGGAGATGCATGCCTGGGGGGGAAGAAGTGAGGGTAGAAGAGGGGAAAGGGAATGGCATAGACTACTCACTGGAGGGAGTGCACCGGTTCCTTTGTCTTTTATAGAGAGGCTTTTATCTCTCTTGCAGGCAGGGATTTTAGGGGAGGTCTCAGGGGAGAGTTTCAGTAGAACACTAATCAGTTCTCCAGGTGTGCCCTTTCAAGGTTCTGGCCTCCACTGATTGGTCAGTGACAGGGTATCCTTTAGTCATTGCAGCCGGTTCTAGCACTGCCCACCTGGTTTTGCTGCTTTTCTGGGCCTGGACCTGAAATACAGCTGAGGCCTGGATGTTATCTCTAAGGAGGTGACCTTCTGTATCTGGCTGTAAATTGCTTGGCCAGTTTGTTCAGCTCTCTGTCTCAGTTGCCCTATTCTGCTTGCCAAGGAATTTTCCTCAGTGGAGTGTAGGCTGTGTGCTGTGATGATGAGTTGGACTTCCATTCTAATTAGTTTAGACAGTCCTGATTTCTGAATTAAATACAAATAATAATACTCAACACAAACTTAAGTTTACTTTTTTCTTTGAAAGTCACAATTTTAGGAAGTGAGACATTAAAGATGAAAGGGGCCATACTCTTATTCTCTTTCAATCTTTGTTCATATACATATTTTCAAATATATAGTTGGAATTACAGCTTAGAAATATTTGTGCTGTACTTTTCATTTTATTATATCCTTAGTAGTTTTCTAAACTCTTTGTCTTTATAATGAACATAGCTGTCTGCTATTCCATTAAATCAATGTTCCCCCCAAAGAGTAAAAGCGTAAAGATGTTTCTTGTAGTATTTTCCATATGATGAAAAAATTGAGAACATAGCAAATATCAAATATTAGAGGGATAGTTTGATAAATTATAGGTTATCATATTTTTAAGGTAGAGTTGAAATGCTTGAGTGACAGATTAAATGTAAGAGTTAACGAAGAGAGAGAACCAACCTGGGATTTTTTTTTTTTTAATCCATATCTGAGGACATTTTTTCATTGCTTTTAGAGAGAGTGGAAGGGGAAGAGAAAGAAACATCAGATGTGAGAGAGAAACATACATTGGTTGCATTCCATAGGCTCCCTGAACAGGGATTAAACCCACAACATAGGTATGTGCCCTGACCAGGAATCAAACCCTCAACCTTTTGGTGTATGGGACAATGCTCCAACCTCCTGAGCCACACCAGCCAGGGCCCAACCTCAGATTTCTAAATGAAATCTTGACATTTTCACTTCCCTGATGAGTTCAAACACTATGGGCATTTGTGCTTGTGTATGTGTGACCTTTTAAACAATATATAGAGAATATATTAGAGCATTAGACTAATTTCTTTAATGATTTTTTATTTATTTTTTAGAGACAGGGCTGGGGAGGGAGAAAGACAGGGAGAGAAACATTGACCTGCAAGAGAAACATAGATCTGTTGCCACTTACATGTGCAACCAGGGACCTGGTCTGCAAGCAAGGCATGTGTCCTGACAGGAAATTGAAGTGGCAGCCTTTTGGTTCACAGGCTGGTGCTCAACCCACTGGGCTATACCAGCCAGGGCTAGACTGATGAATTTTTAGTACATCATCTCTAATTACATTGTAATTGATTAATAAGTTAATCAAATTTAATCATTTGTTGATTTTTTTGCATATTTATTAAAATTCATCATCAGAATTTGAGTAGCTGGTTCTTTTATCTTTGAATTTATAAAATGATGGTTTATTTTAGCAGCAGATTGCCCGACCATCACAAGAAGAAAAAGTAGAAGAAAAAGAAGAAGATAAAGCAGAAAAAACAGAAAAAAAAGAAGAAGACAAAAAAGATGAAGAAGAGAAAGATGAAAAGGAGGACTCTAAGTAAGTAAAATAATTAGTTAAATAATTAACTATTATAGTTATTTTTAAATAATGAAGGAATAAAATTTTAGATAAAAGAATCATTGGGGTGTATGCTTTAATCATCGTAATTATTTGACATAATTAAAGAATGGAGTATTTCAATAAATAGAACTTTTGACTTAATGGACTTATTTCCTAGATATGATATATTACTTCAGAAGGGATGGGCTACAATAATACACACTTATTAGTGAGATATACCAAATATAATTTAATCTTTGATGTGGAAGATACCTCAGGATCCTTTTTTGTACCTCAGATAGTGTATGTTAGTGTTAAAATGCTGATAAGTGGTTTATTTGTATAATACATGTATTCCAGCATTATTCATTTTATTTATTATATAAAATAGAGTTCCTGGTTTGTTTGTAGTTGCTGTTTTCCAGGTTATAAAAATAATACTTGAGGGAGGTGGGTTCGGCTGGGGTGGGGTGGAGGGATGGGGAGAAAAGGCATACAATTTTAACTGAATAACAATAAAAATTTTAAAAATAATAATTCTTGCTCATTACTGAAAACTAGGAAAAGAGAGCAAAATATAAATAAATTTAACCTGTGATTCCGCCACTTTGAGACAGTTACTATTGACACAATCGGCAGAGGGTCGTAAGGGCAGGGTCTCAGCAGCTGGATTGTTTGTGTCTCCCCAAGCATCAGCTTTATTGAAACATTATTTACATAGAATAAAATTTAACAATTTTAGGTATATGTGTTGGTGCATTTTGACAAATATGTGTGCATTGGTGTAACCACTGCCACAATTGTGATGTATATAGAGTATTTTCATCACCTCCCAAAAGCTCTGATGTGCTCCTTTAAATAGTTTTCTCCCCCCTTTTCTAGCCTCTGACAACTGCTAATTTGTTTTGCTTTTTCTGGAATTTTATAGAAACTGAATCATACAGTATATAATCTGTGTGTGGCCTTTGAGGTGCATACATAGTGCACATATTAGTAGTTTCTTTTTAATATTTATTGTACTTTGGCAGTTCGTCCAATGTAGGTTGGCCTCATGACCAGTATACTTGGGTTGCCTGGCCACATGGATTGGCCTTATGACCAGCAACATTGGTAACATGGCCAAAGTAGTTTGGCCTCAAAATCAGTGTATGTTGGCAGCGCAACCAATGTAGGGAGTATCAAGCCCAGTGACAGATGGCTACCCGGCAAACGTAGGTTGGCCTTCCTACCAGTGTACCATGGTTCCCTGGCCAACATAGTTTGGCATAACAACCAACATAACATTGGCAACATGGCCTATGTAGGTTGGACAAATGACCAGCATATGTTGATAGCAAGGCCAGCGTAGATAGGCCTCATGATCAGCGTATGTTGGTAGGTTGGCCTCATGTCTGGTGTACATTGGCACCATGGCCAGCGTTGGTAGGCCTCATGACCAGTGTACATGGGCTGTTGGGACAATGTAGCTTAACTTTATCCCCACCCTACGTTGGAAGCCTGGCCAAAGTAGGCTAGCCAAAAACCAGAGTAGGTTGTAATGCTGCTAAAGTGTAGTTTGGCTTCAAAACCAGTATACGTTGGCACCCCAGCCCACATAGGTGTTCTCAAGCCCAGCACTGGGGGGCTGCCCGGCCAACATAGGTTGTCTCATGACCTATGAGACAATGTTGGTTGCCCAGCTAATATGGTTTGGCCTCACAACCAGTGTATGATGTTTGCCCAGCTAATATAGGTTGGCCTCATTAGCAGTCTACATTGTCAGCATGGCCGAAGTAGTTTGGCTTCGTGACCAGCATACTCTGGCAGAGGGACCTATGTAGGTTGGACTCATGACCAGCGTCTGTTGGCAGCAAGGCCAATGTAGATGGGCCTCACGACCAGTGTACGTTGGCTACCAGACCACCGTAGGTTAACCTCTTCACCAGTGCACCTTGGCTGGGCGAACAACACAGTTTGACCTTACAACTAGTTATGTTTGCTGCCTGGCCAACGTAGGTTGGCCTCATGACCAACAGATGTTGGCATCCTGGGCTAGGTCAGTTGGCCTTGTGAATAGTGGACTTTGGCATCTCATCCAACATAGGTTGGCCTCACAACCAGCATATGCTAGCAGCAAGGCCAATGTATGTTTGTATCATGATCAGCATACATTGGTAGCATGACCAGTGTAGGTAGGCCTCATGATCAGTGTATGTTTGCTGCCTGGTTAATGTAGATTGGCTTCATGACCAGCATATGTTTGTCACCTAGCCAACATAGTTTGGTGTATGACCAGAGTACACTGGCATCCTGGACAGTGTACGTTGGCCTCATGACTAGCGTGTGTTGGTATTCCGGGCGACATAAATTGGCCTCATGAGTAGCAGACTTTGGCATCTTTTCCCATGTAGGTTTGCCTTATGACCAGTGTACCTGGCAGCCCAGCTAACATAGGTTGGCCTCATGACCTTACATCACTTGACATGGTTATTAAAGGTTGAATACTCAATGCCATTCTAGTACTCTATGCTAAGAAGATACCTATTTAAAATTTTTCTTTCTTTAGTTTTCCAAGTATCACATTTATAGTCCAAGGTGCTCATTGGTTCTGCTCACATGGAACTCCTGTATTTTGATTTTGCTCTTTTATTATAATCTTTAATGTATTTAATAAACTTTTATTTATTATTGATGTGAGCTAGGTCTTGAGGAGGCAAAAATGTGTAAGGTATTCACTGTTCCCAGGAAGTTTATGACCTAATAGGAGAAAATTAGGCAAGATACTAGTACTATTTAGGAAAAAGAGAAAAGCCTGGAAGAAATGAGCAAAACCAATAAATTATGTTGAAAGATTGAGAAAAGGTTGAGGCTTACTTCTCTCTGGCTAGTTTGAAGGGTTTTATGTAGGAGCTAGTGATTAAAGTAGGTAAAGGGAATAGCACATAGAGAGACAATGCTTTGAGCAATGGTGCGTAACAGCTTCGTTAGACTGGAATATGGGGTGCCTGAAAAAGAACAGTGGAACATGGATTGGGGTTAGATTATGCAAAGACTTAATGAAAGCTAAAATATAGACTTAATTTAGGAGGCTGTGTAGGAGTAGGCAGGGTTTAGAATGGATGGAATAGTTTATTATCAAAGGTATTCTGGTAGAATATTGATCTATTAGCAATATAGAATATGTCTGTGGATTGGAGATAAAAGAGTCAGGGAGGCTGTTATAAAAGTCTGTGGCTGGGGGTACTGAGGTACTGAATAAATACAGTGGTAGTAGAAATAGGGATGGTGACTTAGTGGGAAAAATACTAGAGAGATGAAATAACCAAATTTTGGCATTAGATTACATACAGGATGTAAAGAAAAAGGGAAAGAGCTAAAGAGGATGTCAAATCTGTGAACCTCAGTGATTATGAATATGGTGATACTGTTAACAAATAATTAGAGTGAGGTGGAGCAAGCAGCAGGGTAGTAAGGATGAGCATGTTTTTGGATATTGGTGGGAGATTCAGGTGGTTGGTTATTCCAGCAGATAATTGGGAATACAAGTCTGGATCTTAGAAGATTTAGGAGATGGGGTATGAGCCTAGCAGAGATGCATATGGGTAACCTCACAGAGCTTTAAGGCCAGAATGAGCCTTGGGAAATCCCAATATTAAAGGATGAGGGGGAAAAAGGGAGTCCCCAGAAGGAGAGCCAGAATAGCAGTGGAGAAACTAGGAAAGTGTGAAGTCCTAAAAGCAAAGTTGAGAAGGATATAAAAAGAATTGCCCACAGTGTCAGTTCCAGGAGAAAGAGTAATGCGAAGAGAATTAAGAAAGGGGCATTTGATTTTGCAGTTTTTAAATTAGTGACTTTTGACAAAAACTTTTTAATAGGAGGCTGTAGTAGTAGCCAGATTGGTAAGGAAGTAAAGAAGTGAAGGGAGAGAGAACTACATGGTAATTTCAAGGATAATTAAGAACTGAAGGGGAAAGAATTATTCTTGAAGCCTTTTTAACTTTGGGGAAAAAACTAACTTTGTAAGCCACAGTAAGTCTTTATTTGAAGTAGATAAAAGAGAAAAAACAAAATAAAAAAACCCCCTTCTATTAAGCAGGAATAGTTGATTGTTTAAATACTGCCATCTTCTTATTCATTTGCAAAAACATACATTAAGCGCCTTGCTTTCTAAAAAAATAATGTTGATTTTTTAAATTGAGTTGATACACAATATTGTATCAGTTTCAGGTGTACAACCCAGTGACTAGACATTTATATACCTATGAAGTGATCACCCCAATAAATCTTAAGCACATTACTTTTAAATATAACAACCCTGGGAGATAAGTACTGCAGAGAATGGTTTTCCAGTATTACATGTAATACTATTGCTATTAATAGTAATGATCACTTACTGAGTTTTTCCTAAGTGCCTGAGACTATGATAAGCATTTTATAGCCTGAAGGAGGTTTAGCTTTTATAGTGCTTACCATGTTATGGGCACTATTCCAAGCATTTTACATAAATTAACTTCCTTAATTCTCACAATGGTCCTATGAGACGTAGTGTTATTATCCTCACTTTACAGATGAGGAAAACTGAGTTTCATAGAGGTAAGGTTGCTTGTCCAAGGTCATTACAGGGCTAATTATCACATAGAGCTCTGTATGAACCCAGGCAGCCTGGTTCCAGAGGCCATTTTCCTAACTACTAGGCCAAACTGCCCTGTTGAAACTATTGAGCCTGTTTTAATAAAACAATATCGTAGATTATTGTTGCAGAATGGGTATCTGTCATGGAGAGTGTCTGTTTCAGATTCTTCATTTCACAAAGTAGAAAACTTATGTTGGAACAGAGGCCAGAGATTAAGAAGTCCTGCCTTTGGGTGCACCCCATTGCCTCTGGAGTGCAGGTGTATAGGGTTTTTTGCTGCCATTCATTACTTCCTTGGAGAGAGTGTTCTTGTACCCAAGTCAGGTGATTTGAAATGGTTTTAAATTTTAAGTCCATTAATGAATAAAACAGGCCTTTGTGAAATATCTTAATTTGAATCAATCAACTCCTCAAAATTGGGACATGACAGAATTTTTCATAAATTTTGTTTTAGTAACTAAGGGATTGGTTAGTTTTATTCAATTTGTATTTAAAGAATTTTCAAAGCTGCACTTTTTAGTATATGTATACTTTAAATCACACAAAATTATTTGCTTTTGTTTCCAGAGAAAATACCAAGGAAAAGGATAAGACAGAAGGTACAGCAGAAGAAACTGAGGAGAGAGAGCAGGCCATACCGCGGGGGCGAAAGACTGCCAATAGCCAAGGCCGCCGAAAGGGCCGCATCACCAGATCCATGACAAATGAAGCTGCTGCTGCCAGTGCTGCGGCTGCAGCAGCCACAGAGGAGCCCCCTCCACCTCTGCCACCGCCACCAGAACCCAGTGAGTGGGCGCATTGGAGTGCGCAGGCCATACTGTTGTTTGGAATTCTGTTTCAGTGCCAGGGTGGAGCAGGAGGGACCTCTGATACTAACAACCTAGAACAGGGATTTCAAACTCATTTTCACTGGGAGCCACATCAGCTTCTCAGTTGCCTTCGAAGGGCTGAATGTAATTTTAGGACTGTATAAATGTAAGTATTCCTTAACTAGGGGCAAGGAGCTCAGTGCTGCTGCCGGGTAGAAATAGGTGCCCAGTTGAATAAAACAAGGTGGAGGTCGGATTCGTCCCTGCGGGCCTTGAGTTTGCCACCTGTGGCTTAGAAATAATTTTCAAGTCAGACCTTTACTTTTTCAAACTTTTTATATGAAAGTCTTTTGTAAAAGAACAACAGTCCCAATTTTGGCTACTCCAATATACTTGTATTTCTTTTGACTCACTTATAATCCTAGTATACATGCTACTTTATTTTCTGATGTTTTCACTTGGCATATATCATGAATATTTCAGGTTTCTAAGCAATCTCCAATTTTACTTTTTTGATAGCTGTGAAATGTTGACATTATGCTGTTCCCTGAGGTGAAATTTCCTGAACTGTTCTCTACTGCTGAGTGACAAGGCTATCCCCTCCCTTCCTCTTAAACTTATATAGATAGCACTATAATTTTTAAAAAGATACCATTTATTTATTTAAAGATTTTATTTACTTCCTGGAGATAGGGATAGGGAGGGAGAAAGAGAGGGAGAGAAAAATCGATGTGGGAGAGAGACATCAGTCGTTTGCCTCTTGCACGCCCCCAGTTGGGGACCCGGACCACAACCCAGGCACATGCCCCAACTGGGAATTAAACTGACGACCCTTCAGTTCGCAGGCCAACACTCAATCCACTGAGCCACACCAGCCAGGGAGATAGTACTGTAATTAAAAAAAAAAAAAAATGTACATAGCATGTTCCTTCCATTAAGTTGTTTTTCATAAGAATAAATTCTTAGACAAGGGAATATTGGGTGTAAGAGACCAAGCATTTCTCTCTCTAGGATTATGTTAGTGACGACCACCACCATTGGTGGTTCAGTGTTACCAGTTTCACTATAACATTAAGTATGAAAAAAACACAAGTTCTGGGAATGGCAAGAATGATGTGAGGGAAGTTACTGGACAAATGGGGGTGGATCACAAATGGCTGTGTTTGAACTCTCTCCTGCTTTGCTAAGGAGGGGGGAGCTTACAAAGATTTTTAAATGAAGGAGCACTTTGATTAGGCCAGTGTTTAGGCAGATAACTGATTACAGCTGTGGAGGTAGGTGGAAGAGGGACCAGCTTTAAGACTGGAATTAACACAGTTATTGGATATGAGTGGTAAATGAGAGGAAGGATTCAAAAATTATACTGAGGATCCTGTTAATAATTTCAAGTGATTGGGTGGATCGTAGTACCATTAATTGAGAAGGGGAATATAGCAGAAGCTCGTTTCAGGCCTGATTGTCCCAATTTTCTTTCTAAAGTAAAAGGGAGAGTGTTCAGTTCATGATCCATCTGTGTTTACTAGATGTCAGGCACTGAGGGTGACCAAGCTCTGGCCGAGTGGTCCAATTGTTTGGAGCATCGTGTCATACAACAAATGGTTGTAGGTACCATCACTGGTTGGGGCACATTCGGGAGGCAACTGATCAATGTTCCTCTCTCACGTTGATGTCCATCTCTCTCTGTAAAAACAAAACAAAGCAAATAAATATATTCTCAGGTGAGGATTAAAAAAAAAAAAGCCTCCAAAAGTTAGGAGGAGATAGAGGAATCAGAGAGTAGGAGAGAACTGTTCCTGGATCAGAAGGCGGAGTACTATTCCTTTCTTTTGACACTTGAGGAGAGGAAAGATGGACTCTAGTAAGTAGGAAGGCTCTGAGTGAGATGGGACTCCTTAGAAAATAAATTAATGGTGTTCAAACATGTAGATACAGATTGAACTTTAAAAAACAGTGAGAAGGATCACTGACGTGTTGAAATTTCCCCTTTAATTTGATGGGGGGAAGAAGCTGATACCATCCTATTTCCATAGTTTCTTTCACTGAATGCTTTAAACAGGCTTTATGTCACATAAATAGATTACAGATTATGCTATTGGTGCCATATAATATATGAATGAAGGAATTAGCTAAATTTTTCTTTCTCTTATTGGGTTATTTCTCTTTAGTTTCTACAGAGCCTGTAGAAACCTCTCGATGGACAGAAGAAGAAATGGAAGTTGCTAAGAAAGGTAAGTGACAGTTCAGATTCCTTTGGGGTTTTTTTGCTTGTTTGTTTTAGGGTTATGAATAATGAGTGAGATAGTGCTAATTTTTTAATAATAAAATAGTTCTTCCACAGTGATAAACAGAATTTAGAGGTAAACTTATAAGTTGGGTTGTTTTTTTTTTACCATGTTTACCTTGTAAGGTACCCCAAGTGTGCCTTGTTGAAGAGGCCCACTTTTGAGGGCTTTAAGGTTCTCATTTTATTAGAGAACAAGTAGGCTATTTTCACTTTAACAGAATAGTTGTGATTAAGTGTTATTACAGTTGTTTTGGAAGGTATTTTCATAGAAAAAGTCTGTATTTCTGTTATTTAAAAGTTTCATTCACTAGAGTGGTAAATACTTTTTTAGTTTTCACTTGGTAAGGCATTTGATTATAAACTCTTAAGAAATTACACTGCAATTCAGAGAAGAAAGCATGGACTTTGTGACCAGACAGACAAAAGGTTGAATCCTGTCTCTGCCACTTTCATAGCTGTGTGTCCTTGATCTTAACCTAGAGTATTATGGATCTTGTTGTTGCTTATTAATGTAATATAAAAATTTCTAATGAACTAAAATTTCTAATAGGATAAATTGGATTATAAATAAATAATTTAGTTTTTAAATAAAATAATTTTGAGAAAGATGACCTGATTTTTGGGGGGGTTAAGTATTTATCTTATAGTTCTAGCGAGAAGTTATTGTAAATAGCTTGACTTTTAGTGACACATTTCAGACCTACTTTCTGTTAAGCAGGTAATGAGTGTACATTTCAGAATCATATAAGCCAACTTTACCAAAACTACAGCAGTTCTTTTATTTGAAACTTGTCATGATTAGATAATTTGTGATCTGTCATGATTGCATGTATAACTTTTTAAAAGATTCACATTTATTCTTGTCTGATCATCAAAATGTCATAGTGAAATAAGTAGATATTGGCTATATCATAATCTTTTTCAGGTACTTATACTTACATATGACTGTTTAGTCACCATTCTTTTTATTTCTTATTCATGTATTGAGCAAGATTTAGGAATGATCTTTCAATTATTATTAAGGAAGCTATTTGTGTTAATGTTGAAAAACTGATGTTTTTATTTCTACTGGAAGTTTTTGCTTGGGTTCATCTGTATCTAAAGTTTATCTCTGGCTGTGTAGCTCTTATGTATGTATGCTTTTATATACCCATGTTCCTTGCCCATATATATGTGTGTGTGTGTGTGCATATATGTATTATTTGATGAAAGAAGTGTCATATGCCATAGGTGTCTGTGATGCATTCTATTACAACAGGTGTTTTGAAACTGGTTAAATTTTTTGAGGGCATTCCATGATTGTGAATGAACTGAAGACATGCTGGTTATCTATGGAAGCATACATACACACATACACATACTCTCTCACAAATATAGTGTGGGGCAAAAGCAGGCTTACAGTTGTGAGTATGCAAAAGTTTATTCTTATATTATTATTTAATTATTGTATTACTTTTTGTATGAACAAATGTAAACCTACTTTTACCCCACCCTGTATATATCTCTGTTAATCATTTATATTTGATTACATTATTAACTTGATATACTGTTTTCAAAGATTCAGAGTACCTTATCAATCAGTTTACAAGTGTTTGAACCATTTCTATGTGCCCAACATTGTCCTAGCCCTCTGGGAGATACATAAAGATAAGGTTGAATCTTTTCACTAATGAACATGTTTTAATTTGGACAGAAAAATAGAGCTGTTACAGAGTATCAATACATATTTCAGTGAGTATTGAACCATATCAATAAATAATTGAAAACACTTTTAGTGTTAATGGTTGTGAATACAATGATTAAGCTGATTTTATTATTTCCTTTGTTTGCTTTATTAGGTTACTGTTCATTAATGTTTGGTCTGTTTTTAAAATACAGGTCTAGTAGAACATGGTCGTAACTGGGCAGCAATTGCCAAAATGGTGGGAACTAAAAGTGAAGCTCAGTGTAAAAACTTCTATTTTAACTATAAAAGGAGACACAATCTTGACAATCTCTTGCAGCAGCATAAACAGAAAGTGAGTATATTAGGGATGGTGAATCTTTTACTTACAATTTTTTTCCTGAAGATTTTTGTTTGGTTTTTTTTTGAGCTTGAGAGGTTGGTTTTGAGAGAAACGTGTGTAGCTTATATTTTTATTTATTGTATTTGCCTGTAAACAAATAGTTTCTTAGCACAAGTTGACTATTTATTTATTTATGGCCAAAGGAATAAAATCTTGGTTAATAATAATGAGAATTCAGTATTCTTGAATTGCTGTAGACTGGATTTCAAAAATAGAAGCATTTTGGAGTTTGAATTGAAAACTGTAGTTGGAGTGCTTTTGACAATGTTGAATGAGTTGATTGACATATTACAAAACATTTTCCTAGAAAGATTACATGGGATAAATGGTAAAAACCAGAAAGTATAAAATTATTGAAAATTTCTTAACAGGGAAACTTCAGTGTTCTCAAAGTCGATAGGGTTCTTTGAGGGTTCATTGACATCAAGACTATTTTCAGAAAATCTTAAGATGTTACTTATTTTTAACACTATATTGACATTTGCATTAAAGGTTGAAATCAGGACACCATTGCACTAAATAGTCAAGTATTCTTAACTCCAAGTATTTGTAGTTTTTTTTAAGCCAGTCTCACTTAAGAATGTTCTTGATGGACTTCCAGCCAAGATGGAGGCGTAGGTAGATATGCATTGCTTCCTCGCACAACCAGAAGAAGGACAACAACACATTTAAAAACAAAACACAACCAGAACTGTCAGAAAATTGAACTGTATGGAAGTCCGACAGCCGAGGAATTAAAGAAGAAACAAACATTTATCCAGGCTGGTAGGCAGGGTGGAGACAGGCAGCTGAGATGGAGAGGACATGCGGCAAGGCAGTGGACTAGGCGAGGTGGCAGCTAGTGGACCAGCAGATCCCACATTTATGTGCAGATAAGCCAGGAGGAACAACGGGGCAAACAAGAGAGACCACACAAGCCAGGGTTCCAGTGTGGGAAACTATAGAGCCTAAAAACCTCTGGCTATAAAAACCTGTGGGGGTTGTGGCAGTGGGAGAAACTCCCAGCCTCACAGGAGAGTTCATTGGAGAGACCCACAGAATGTACACAAACCTACCCACCTAGGAATCAGCACCAGAAGGGCCCAATTTGCTTGCGGGTAGCAGGGGAAATGACTGAAAATGGGGCAAGAGCAGAGCAAGTGGCATTGTTCCCTCTCTGACCCCTCCCCCACATACAGTGCCACAACACAGTGGAGTGGGTTGCCTCGCCCTGGAGAATACCTAAGGCTCTGCCCCTTACAACGTAACAGGTGCACTGAGACAAAGACATAGGGCCCAAATGAAAGAACAAATCAAAACTCCAGGAGAAGAGCTAAGCAACGAGGAGATTGTCAAACTATCAGAGGCAGAGTTCAAAACATTGGTAATTAGGATGCTCACAGAAATGATTGACTACAGACGCAAAATAGAGGAAGAAGTAAAAGCTATGAAACATGCAATAAATGAAAATGTATAGGGAACCAACAGTGAAGGGAAGGAAACCAGGCCTCAAATCAATGATTTGGACCAGAAGGAAGAAATAAACGTTCAACCAGAACAGAATGAAGAAACAAGAATTCAAAAAAATAAGGAGAGGCTTAGGAAGCTCCGGGTCAACTTTAAACATTCCAACATCCAAATCATAGGGGTGCCAGAAAAAGAGGAAGAAATTTAAGCCTTATTTGAAAAACTAATGAAGGGAAATTTCCCCAATCTGTCAAAGGAAATAGACTTCCAGAAAGTCTGGGAAGCTCAGAGAGCCCCAAAGAAATTGGACCCAAGGAGGAACACACCAAGACACATCATAATTAAATTACCCAAGATTAAGATAAGGAGGGAATCTTAAAAGCAGCAAAAGAAAAGGACACAGTTACCTACAAAGGACTTCCCATAAGACTATCAGCTGATTTCTCAAAAGAAACCTTGCAGGTAAGAAGGGGCTGGAAAGAAGTATTCAAAGTCATGAAAGGCAAGGACCTACATCCAAGATTACTCTATCCAGCAAAGTTATCATTAAGAATGGAAGGGCAGATAAAGTGCTTCCCAGATAAGGTGAAGTTAAAGAAGTTCATCATCACCACGCCCTTATTATATGAAATGTTAAAGCTACTTATTTAAGAAAAAGAAGATGACAAAAAATATGAAGAGTAAAATGACAACAAACTCACAACAATCAACAACCGAATGTTAAAAAAACACACTAAGCAAACAACTAGAACAGGAACAGAATTACAGAAATGGAGATCACATGGAGGGTTATCAGTGGGAAGATGGAGAAGGGAGAATGGGGGAAAAGGTACAGGGAATAAATAGCATAAATGGTAGGTAGAAAATAGACAGGGGGAGATTAAGAATAGGATTGGAAATGGAGAAGCCACAGAACTTAATGTGTCACCCATGAACATGTACTAAGGGTGGAGGTTAGGCTGGTAAGAGAGGGGTGCAGGGCAGAGGGTAATAAAGTGGAGAAAAAAAATGGGACAACTGTAATAGCATAATCAATAAAATATACTTAAAAAAGAATGTTCTTGATGAAGCAATAAAAATCAGCTTTACTAAATAAATCTTGACCTTGAGTGCATACATATCTGCGTGGTGAAATGGGAAGTGTGCGTAAAGCCCTTCTGCTCACTACCAAAGTATGATGGCTTTCTCAATGAAAAGCACTTTTGAAAATTGAGTTCCAAGCCTCTCATTTTTCATAGAATGTCATTTTTAGTTAAAAGAATGACAGACTGTGTTTTTTCAGACTGGATATTTTGCAGATGTTGTCTTAAAAATGAGTGAACCTGTCTTTCATAGACAACAACCAGTACCATTTGTTGCCACTTTTAACTTTTGAGCTTTCAAACAAACATTAGAACTTTGGAGACTGCGTATCTCTCAGCATGAAATTAACATATTCCAAATACTCAGATTTCTCTTATGAGCTCAGTGTTAATAATTAGTAATGTGTCATTTTTAATTATAAAAATCTACCTAGCTCAGTATTTTCCAAATAAGATCAGTTCATGATGTCACAATGGATATCAGATTCATAAAATGTTTTTTAATACACCCAAGTGCAAGATGAATGGTTTTTAATAGAGTACAAAAATGTATGGACATGTTTTTGGATTTCACATTGCAGCTAACTTGAGAAATGGCTGCTTACCAAGTTTTGGTACAATGTCAAAGAATAACATTCACACTCATCTGAAAAGACTATTAAAATATGCTTTCATTTTCAAACTACTTATCTCTGTGAGGTCAGAATGCTTAAAATTCCTTTAACCAAAGCAGTAATATCTCCACAGGTTAGATTACATGTAGAAGCACATTTGAGAGTTGTGCTATTTCCCTAGTAAGTCAGACACTAGAGATTTTGAAAAACATAAAACAATGCTACTTTTTCTCTAAGTTATTGTTTTGTTTTGGAAAGTAATTTTTTTATTTAAAATATATTCTTAATGGTGACATGTAATGTGTTTATTGTTATTTTTAAATGAATTAATATTTTAAATGTTTCTCATTTTTAATTTCAAATGTAGTAAATATCAATATGTATTTATATTGGAGAAAAACTCTTTCGGGTCTTGAATACTTTAAAAAAAATTGTTTTAATCCTCATGTGGGGATATTTTTTCATTGCTTTGAGAGAGATAGCAAGCTAGAAAGAGAGAAAGAAACATCAGTTGCTTACCTTCTCATACATGCCCCAACCAGGGATCAAACCCACAGGGCGGGTGTGTGTCCTGACTAGGAATGGAACTTGAAGCTCTTTGGTCTACGGGATGACACTACAACCATCTGAGCCACACTGGCCGGGGCAAGGGTCTTGAATATTCTCAAGGAGTGTGGTGTTCTTAAACCAAAAAGTATGAGAATCATTAAGAATGATAGAATGGGTTGGGCCTGGCCCTCAGGGCAGGTAGGTTCTTCAGAAAAGCCACAGGCCAATAGAGAGTGGGGTACCAGGAAGCATGATAGTGGTCACTGAACCAACTCAAGAGGCAGCAAGGAAAAGGCTGGCACAGACAACAGAGCACCAGTTTTTCCTTCAACATTGTGTTTCCATACAAGAAAACTATGTAAAAGACTTCAATATCCTTGGAAGAGGTCTTTGAAAACTATAATAATTGACAATTCACCACAAGCTTTTGCATACAGGTAGAAAGAGAGTTGCTGAACAAATTCAGATAAAAAATACCGTGAGAATGAATACTGCCAACCAGTATATAATGGGAGAAGAACTGAACTTTTACTGGTGGAATTTCTCTGTTTAGTGCCATCTTTTAGAATTAGAAATGCTAAATTGGTATATTCCTTGTAGGAATTTTTTGAATGAAACACAAGGTTGAAAAATCTGAATAAGATGGAGATATAAAATACACATCGTTTAATAGCATTCTTACCAGTTGTTACTTTTG
Organism: Desmodus rotundus; assembly: GCF_022682495.2. Classification (NCBI taxonomy): domain Eukaryota; kingdom Metazoa; phylum Chordata; class Mammalia; order Chiroptera; family Phyllostomidae; genus Desmodus; species Desmodus rotundus. The sequence continues at coordinate 63,862,291 of NC_071395.1, forward strand.
TAATTTAATCATAAACATGTTTGAGAAATACAAATAGCTTAACCATGTTCATCTGGTCTGTATGATTTGACATTCTGAAATATTTTCTAAGAAGACTATTTGTCTATATATTTGTACCTTTGTCAGTGTTACTTTTGAAATACAATTACTTCTAGAGATGAGCCATTCTTGCAGGTTACATTTTATATTATTAATATGTTCATGTAATATGTCTGAGATTTGCTTAACAATAAATCAATGCAGAATGGGGATGGTGGAAAGTGGGTTAGGTGTAGATGAAACAAGATTTGCCCCTAACTTCTGAATGTATTTTTATATTTCCATAATAAAAACTAAGAAGAAATTTAAGAATGATATATTAGGTAATAAAACTGCATATGCTTAAACTGATTAACATTTGAGCTATAGTAAGAGTACATGAAGTATAACATTGATTTAAAAACTTACACAAAAGAGGTTTTAGTTTAACAATAATGAATGCAAGAGTTAAAAAGTGTGCTGTAATAACTAAAGCATAAGGAAACTAACAACAAAAAAATCTGAGGAGAAACTTGACTTCAAAACCTTTGAAATGTTTTGGGGAAAAAAATCAAAGAATGGATCAGACATGTTTTTAAAAGATATACATTGTATTATCAGTCAGGGCTCTTCAGAGAGGCAGAACCAATGGGATGGGGCATGGCATGGTATAGAGCAGGAGAAAGGAAGTGGGAGTGAGACTGATTTATTTTAATAAATTGGCTCATGATTTTTGAGGCTTGGTGTGTACACAGTTCGATGGGATAGACTGACAGAATGAATGAATGCTCAGAAGACGTGCAGTTGGAGTACAAAAGCAGTCTGCTGGCAGATTTCCTTCTTGCTGTAGGGTGTGTGTACTAGAGGGTAGGGAGAAGGGAGCTAGAAGGGATCTGTCAGTCTTAGTTTTGTTAAGAGCAAAGGCTCACCCCACATTATGGAAGGTAATCTGCTTAACTTGGAAGCCTATTGATATACATACTAATTTCATTCAGAAAACACCTGCACAAAAACATCCAAATCTTCCACCACATATCTGGGTACTGTGGCCCAACCAAGCTGATACATGAAATTACCATCACAAATGTCTTTAAAATTTATTGTTCTTATCTTTTTATTTATTGATTGATTGATTTTAGAGAAAGGGAAAACATCAGTTTGTTGTTCTCTTATTTATGTAGTCATTGGTTACTTCTTGTATGTACCCTGACTGGAGATTGAAGCCACAGCCTTGGCATATTGGGGTGATGATGCAACCAACTGAGCTACCAGGCCAGGGCTGTTGTAGTCATTTTATAGTATTTTTTAAATCCTCACCTGAGGACATGCTTATTGATTTTAGAGAGTGGGGGAGGGAGTGAGAGAAACATCTACATGAGAGAGAAACATCAACGGCTTGCTTCTCATACACTCCTGGACCAGAGGCTGAACCTGCAGCCTAGACGTGTACCCTCACCGTGAATGGAACCTGCGACCTTTTGGTTTATGTGACTATGCTCCAGCCAACTGAGCCACACCAGCCAGAGCCTGATCATTTTTATTACAACTGAAATGGGACAGTAGGCTTCATTTATTCATCTAGAGTGTTTTATCTTTTAAAAAAGATCTTGGAAAACAAACAAATAAGCAAAACATAACCAAAGATATTGAAATTGAGAACAGGCTGACAGTGAACAGAGGGGAGAGGGGAGAGAATTTCAGGGGAAAAGGATGAAGGGTTTGCAGGAACAATTATAAAGGACACATGGACAATAATGGGGGGGGTTGAAATGGGAGGGAGGTGGGGAGGGCTGGGATGTTGGGCTGGGGTGGGGGGAAAAGGCAGAAAACCGTACTTGAACAACAATAAAAAAATAAAATATTAAAAAGATTTTGGAAAAACATAACAAAATGTCTAATATCTGTTCAAACTCAGTGGAAGATATATGAGGTCTGTCCAGGAAAAAGTCCAGCCATTGTTAATATAATGAGAAAGGTTTGCACAACATCGTTGTAATCTGACAGCTAAGGAGAGTGGACTGGAATGCACCTGCGTGAACAATGATGACTTCATGTACTAGTCAGTGGGGGTGGTAGACGCTGTTGAGTGCGCATGTGTACTGTGTGGTTATAGCATTCAAAATGACTGTGCCAGTAGAGCAACGAATCTGCATCAGATTTGTGTTAAGCTTGAACATTCTTCCATGGAAACTATTTGGATGATTCAGAAGGCCACAGCTATGGGCAACTGGTAATTGGCAGCTTCATCACGACAATGCATCCGCTTACACATCACTTCTCATGCAGGATTTTTTGGTGAAACATCGACTCACCCAGGTGACTCAGCCCCACTACAGCCCAGATTTGGAGCCCTGCGACTTGTGGCTTCTCCCAAAACTAAAATCACCTTTGAAAGGGAAGAGATTTCAGACCATTGGTGAGACTCAGGGAATATGACAGGGCAGCTGACGGCGATTGGGAGAACTGTGCGAGGTCCCAAGATGGCTACTTTAAGGAGACTGAGGTGTCATTGTCCTGTGTACAATATATCTTCAGTAAATGTCTCTAGTTTTCATAGTACATGTCTGGATACTTTTTGGACAGACCTTGTATATGTATTATATTTGTGTGTATTTGAATTATTACATTAAAATTAATAAATACTATCATAGATAAAAAGCTTGGAGATGTAGAAGATTATTATTTGTGAAGATTCCACATTTTATCGTCATTTTTATTAGAACAATACACTAACAAGAGGGAGAGGAGAGCAGGAGTTTTGTGATTTGGGGCTATTTGCACATGTATAGTGGTGAGTAGTTTAAAAAATGGTTCAGATGTTACTTTTGATCAACTTGATGAAAGCAGTTCATCTACACAAAGGACCAGTTAGTGGTTCCCTAGAGCAGTCTCCAACCGTTTTGGCACCAGGGACTAGTTTCATGGAAGACAATTTTTCCACAGACTCGGGGTGAGGGGTGGTTTCAGGATGATTCAAGTGCATTACATTCAAACCCACCTCCTGCTGTGTGACTGGGTTCCTAACAGGCCCCTGTACTGGTCCGAAGCTGGGAGGTGGGCTTCCCTTGTCCTAGAGAACTTTAATCAGAGCAATCAAACATGCAGCCTTCTCTTTTAGAATGTGTATATTAGTGTTCTCTGTGATTTCGAATGTAAAAAGGGCTTCTTTCATTTTGTTGCTTAAATCATAAATAATTTAATATGTTTTACTCTAGACTTCACGAAAACCTCGTGAAGAGCGAGATGTGTCTCAATGTGAAAGTGTAGCTTCCACTGTTTCTGCTCAGGAAGATGAAGATATTGAAGCCTCCAATGAAGAAGAAAATCCAGAAGACAGTGAAGGTATCTTAAAGTCTTACATTTCATTGTTACTTCTGCTAGCCCAAATGTGTAATTTTTAGCTTAGTGATTTGACTAGTTAGGAATTGCTTCATTAAGAAAAATAGTACATCAGCCCTGGCTGGTGTAGCTCAGTGGATTGAACGCGGGCTGCAAACCAAGGGGTCGCCAATTCAATTCCCAGTCAGGGCACATGCCTGGGTTGTGGGCCAGCTCCCCAGTAGGGGGTGTGCAAGAGGCAACCACACGCTGATATTTTTCTCCCTGTCTTTCTCCTTCCCTTCTCCTCTCTCTAAAAATAAACAAACAAAATCTTTAACAAAAAACAGTACATCAGTGTTTTCATGGCACAGACACTTTAAACTTGAATGGAGTTATTTATTCAACCAACATATATTTATAGCATTTGGACCATCTTAGGCCCAAGTGCTACAAATGAAATATCTTGAAAATGGCAGTCAAACTTCAAACACTGAAGTGCCAACATCAGTATTTCTTATCTTTTTGATAGTAGCCATTTTAATAGGTGTGAGGTGATTACTTACTCTTTTCTATGTTTTCTTTGCTATTCCTGAGCAAAGCAACCCTCACTTCAGGGGTTTTGTATGTGCTAATCCTCTACCTGGAGTGCTCTTCCCCAAATGTGCCCATGGGCTCATTTTCTCATTTACTTCCAGGCTTCTGTTGAAATGTCACCATACCTCCTTACCAACTGGTTCCCCAGATTTTTTTTATTTATTCACTGTACTTATTACCGCCTAATATGTCTTCTATTTATTAGTCTGTTTCATACTAGAATGCCAGCTCCATTAAAATGTAATTTGATTTTTTTTCACTGCTGTCTGTCACCAATACTTCAAACAGCTAAATTATCCTCATTTATCCTAAATTATTTTCTAAAAGTTGTAAAAAATCTATTCCATTTAGAATTATTTTTATGTATACAAGATAGAAATCTGTATTTTTCTTCCAAAGAGAGAGCTAGTTTATTAAACAAGTCATTCTTTACCCAATGATTTGAAATATCACTTTTGGTATATACTAATTTCCCATATACTTTAGGATCTAAGCTTAGACATTATCTTCTGTACCACTGATTTATTTTATCTATATTGTGGCAGTTTAAACATCTTGTGATACATTGGCTTTATAATAAGATTGAACATCTGGAGAAGCAAATCTCTTTGAATCTAGTACTTTTCATCCATTTTTTGGATTTTTCTCAGGGGCTTTTTCATATAAGCTATAAGTTTGTTTATCTAGTTTAAGAAAGTTTTCTTAAAGCTATTGGTATTCTCATTTGAGGTATGTATTAATTTTAGGGAGATTTAAATTTTTATTGTTTTGTAGTTTATGAAAATAATTTTAAAATGTAATGCTCTAGTGAACATATCTATATACTATTTATAACAGTGACAAATTGAATACAATAACGGAGGAAAGGTGAAGTAAATTTAACACATGTTTATGGCCATTTATTTACTTTATATTTCAGCAAATATTTGAGTCTGTTGTGTGCCAGGCACAGTACTTGTCACTAGTATTTAAATGATAAGCAAAATAAATGATTTCTGCCAGGAATCAAATAATTGTGAATAAATGTAAAATTGTAACTGTAACCGGTACCTGTGTTGTAAGAGCTATAGTAGCAAAATTTAACTTTGTTAAGGAAATGATAGAAGTTAAAGCATGTGATATTTGAGGGAATATCCAAAGGAAAAATAGGTGAAAGAGCCTTTTCAGTAAGAGTAAATGGCAGTGTATGAAGTCTGAGATAGAAGACATAGGGGCATTCACTGAAACTGAAAGGCGGCCAGTGATAATGGAATACAGGGAGAATACAGGATGCAAGATAAAAGTTGCAAAGGTGGGCAGGGGCCCACCAGCCCGGGCCTTGTAAGAAGACTATACTCAGAATTTTGAAACTCTATCCTAAGAGTAATGAGGTTTCATTGAAATGTTTTACGAGGTAATTAAAAAGGGTGGAAAAGGGTAGGAGAGAGTGTGAGTAAATTTGGGTAAGATTTGGCTTTTTAAAAGCATTGTTCTGGAGAATGATCTGAGGTGGAAGGTGAGAAGAAAAGGCATATTTGGACTAGAATGGCAGTTGTGAAGTTGAGTAGAAATGGATAGATTCAGGGAATATTTTTAGAGAAAAAACCTGTGAGATTTGTTGAGGCAAGATATGGGAACATGTGATAGGAGCATTTAAAAGGATTATGGTTTACATCCAAGCTGGTGTGGCTCAGTTGGTTGGAGCATTGTCCCATGAACAAAGAGGTTGTGGGTTCGATTCCTGGTTAGAGTGCATGCTTGGGTTGAGGCTTTGGTGTTTCTCTCTCATGTTGATGTTTCTCTCCCTCTCTCCCCGACCCTTCCCCTCTCTCTAAAGCAATTTGAAAAAAATAAAAATAAGTTTCTGGTTTGTTTAATGAATAGTAAACACTAGAAAAGAACATGATTTCAGAGCGAATACAGTCCAGTGTCAATCATTGAATTTGTGACTTGTTTGAGATATCTAGTTAAAAATGTCAAAGCATTAAAAGTAAATTTATAAAATGATTCAAGTGATGTGGAGAAAGACCAATGTGTGACCTTACATTAAAATTCTATAGTATTATTGTAGAGCTTTGCTGTCCAGTGTGGTAGCTGTTGAGGTCTTGAAATGTGACTAGTGCAAGTTAAGATGTGCTAAAAATGTAAAGTGTAATCAGAGTTTGAATTTGAAGACAGTACCAAAAAAAGGTAAAATATCTTATTATTAGTTTTATATATTGATTACATGTTTAAAGATATTTTGAAATGATAAATAAGACATATTGTTAAAGTTAATTTTATCAGTCTCTTTTTCACTTTTTTAATGAGGCCACCAGAAAACTTAGACATACGGACATATCTTGCATTGTATTTCTGTCCAAAGCTGCTGTTCTAGGGTGTCAACTCTCCTGGTAAAAAGAAAAGCACAGAAACAGGCTGGTAGAAACAAACCAGAATGATACCATTTATGGGAATGGTTTTTGTTTAGTTTTGTTTTTTAAAGTTCATATATATTAATTTCAGTTATTAAAAGCTTTTTACACTTTCAGTTTCAGAAGGTCAAGACAGTTTAATCTTTCCCTTTCATATTCTGTAGAAGACTGGCTGTCCCAATGGCTGTCATACTTCAGTGAGTTCATTAAAGGAGTATTATTCATCCTAAACAACTACTTTCAAGCATGGTTTCTATCACCACCGGAAACGTGTTTATTATTAGATTTTTATGCCGTATCATTATCTTTAAGGTGCTGAAAATAGTTCTGATACAGAAAGTGCTCCTTCTCCTTCACCAGTTGAAGCTGTGAAGCCCAGCGAAGATAGCACTGAAAATTTGACTTCTCGAGGAAACGCTGAACCTGTGGCTGAGCATGAGAGTACCACTGAAACTGTTCCCAGTGCATCTCCCTCCTCTTCAGTTCCCAGTACAAAACCAGCCGAAAATAGAGGTTTGGAGACCCAGGTGAATAGCAGCATCACTGTTGAGACAGCAGAGCCAATGGATATCGAACATCAGGAACCAAGTGCTGAAGTGACTTCTGTTCTTGATCTTCCCACAACTACCAAAGCAGCCTGTGTAGATGTTGAAATGGGGGTGGCAGAAAACAATCCATCTCAAGGTGAAAGCGATACCAAAGAAAGAGATGCGGAGAGAGCCAGTGAGAAGTCAGAGCCTCGAGATGAAGATTTGGTAGTGGCTCAGCAGATAAGTGTCCAAAGGTCTGAGCCCCAGTCAGACAATGATTCCAGTGCCACCTGCAGTGCTGATGAAGATGTGGATGGAGAGCCAGAGAGACAGAGGTGAGACTCATTCCTTTAATATTATTCTGTGTTTACTCTGATCACTGAGTATATCACAGAATGGTGCTGGCTAAGTACTCTTGTATCAACAAGTTAAAGGTAGTGTGTGTGCTTTTAATATTAGTTTATGATGCTGTTTATTTTTTTAACCAAGAAGAATTGTGTGATCATTTTTTTAAAGATTTATTTATTTTTAGATGGGAAGGGAGGGAGAAAGAGAAGGAAAGAAACATCAGTCTGTGGTTGCCTCTCATGTGCCCTCCACAGGGGACCTGGCCTGCAATCCAGGCATGTGCCCTTACTGGGAATTGAACCAGTAACCCTTTAGTTTGCAGGCCAGAGCTCAATCCACTGAACCACACCAGCCAGGTCAAATCATTATTTTTAATGAAAAAGAATATAGGCCCTGGTCGGGTAGTTCAGTTGGTTAGAGCATCCTCCTGATGCACCAAGGCTGCAGGTTTGATGCCCAGTTAGAACACACATAAGAATTAACCAATGAATGCATGAATAAGTGGAACAACAAATTGATGTTTCTCTCTTTATCTCCCCCTCTCTCCCCTTCCTCTTTCACTCTAAAATCAATAAATTTAAAAAGGAAAAAAAAGGTATATATATTTTTACATTAGTTGCTGCATGCATTCCATATGATAGCAGAAAGGGGCATTTTAGCTGCCAAAGTTGTGAACGAAACCACAGATCACAACCATTCATGGTGATGGAAGTAGTATGATGTAGTGATGGGTGGAGGCAAGAGTCATTAGCTCCAGCTTTGTTTGCTCTAAAACACTGTGGCCTCAAAGCAAGGCCTACTGTAACCTGAGCATTAGGTGTAATACTGAGAGGAGAAACATGTTAAGTGTTCTGAAAATATTTTAGAAAGCATAATGTAAATACAGGTTAATAGTAATTGTAATTACTTAAAGAAACATTTATTTTTTAGAAACAGGGGAAGGGAGGGAAGAAAAGAGGGAGAAAAACTTTGATGTAAGAGAAGATCATCGATCAGTTGCCTCTTATATGTGCCCCGACTGGGGGCTGAACCCAGAACCTACGCATGAGCCCTGACCAGGAATCGAACCACTGACCTTTCAGTTTGTGTGATGACACCCATCTAACAGCCACAGTCATCAGGGCATATATAATCACTTTTCTTTCTATCAGCTTAAATTTGAGATGATCATATTTGTAATTTAAAATTTCAGGTATACAAATTAACTTACAAGTATTTTTAGTAATATAAAAATGAATCATCTTTATGGCTTTTATGGAAATTACAGTAAGAAACTATTTTACAGAAGTAACTACTACTTTATATATTTGATTTTCTGGTGTTTCTTTTTCTTTGAAATAAATGGAGTCACCTAGAATCACAGTAAAATGTTAGATTGGTGCAAATTCTAGAAATGAATTAGACTAAAACCTCATTTACTCAGAAACGCAATTCAACCTTGTCTTTTTTCCCTTTTTATTTTTTTATTTTTAGAGAGGGGACGGGAGGGAGAAAGAGAGGAAGAGAAATATCAGTGTGTGGTTGCCTTTCACATGGCCCCCACCAGGGACCTGGCCCAAAACCCAGGCATGTGCCCTGACTGAGAATCGAACCAGTGACCCCTTGGTTCGCAGCCTGTACTCAATCCACTGAACTATGCACCAGCCAGGCTTCCCTTTTTAGTAAGTGAAAGTCAATGAAGCCACTCAGTAGAGAGCCCAATTCTGTTCATAGTGTGTACTGCTTGGTATCATTGTGTTTTTACTCCAAATCCAGTATATTTTATATCTTATGCATTTCTGAATGACATTTGATACTACAATAATAATATCAAGCATTATAGTGATGATTTCTCCAAATAGATTTTCATGTAGTAAATATTAGAATTTTAATAAACAGGAATTAAAATAAAAAAGGGTCCTACTTAACCGTGAGTTTTTCCAGAAAATTCAACCATCTAGCAGTCTTTTTCCCTCCTCTCTCAGTAATCTAGATTTCAATTGTCCCAGATTTTGACTGGAGTTAATGTAAATGGATTCCAGCTGTGAAGACCCTTTTTAAGCATTCTTTTTTTTTTTTTCTTTTTTGATTTCTTTCTTTATTCCCAATCACTTTTATTTTTCAACTACAGTTGACATACAATATTATATTAGTGTCAGGTGTACACCCCATTGATTAGATATTATATAACTTACTAAGTGATCATCCCAATAAATCGCATACCCACCTGACACTATACATAGTTATTAGAATATTACTGACTGTATTTCTTATGCTGTATTTTAAATTTCCATTACTATTCTGTCATTACCAATTTTTACTTCTGAATTTCTTCACCTTTTCAACCATCCCCCTAAACTCCCTGTTAAAATGTTCTCTGTATCTATGAGCCTGTGTCTGTTCTGCTTATTCTTTTGATTTTTAGATTCAGTTGTTCATAGATGTGTATTCATTGCCATTTCTATTGTTCATATTTTTTTTCTTCTTAAAGAAGACCCTATAGCACTTCATGTAATACTGGTTTGGGGGTGATGAACTCCTTTAGTTTTTTCTTGTCTGGGAAGCTCTCTATCTGTCCTTCGATTCTGAATGCTGGCTTTGCTGGGTAGAGTAATCTTGATGGTGAGTTTTTACTTTTCATCACTTTGAATATTTTTTGCAACTCCCTTCTGGCCTGTGAAGTTTCTATTGAGAAATCAGCTGACAGTTTGCATGGGAGCTCCCTTGTAGGCAACAAACTGCTTTTCTTTTGATGCTTTTCAGATTCTGTCTTTGTCTTTAAACTTTGGCATTTTAGTTATAATGTTTCTTGATGTGGGCCTCTTTGGGTTCATCTTGTTTGAGACTCTGTGCTTCCTGGAATTGTGTGTCTCTTTCCTTCATCAGGTTACGGATGTTTGGAAGTTTTCTGTCATCATTTTTTTCCAATAGGTTTTCAGTTTCTTGCTCTCTCTATTCTCCTTCTGACGTGACCGTGATGCAAATGTTGGTACACTTGACGTCCCAGAAGCTCCTTATATATCTTACTGTTTTTGGATTTTTTTTGATATATTTACTGATTATGCTATTACAGTTGTCCCATTTCTGCCCCTTCACTCAACTCCATCCTGCCCACCCCCTCCCTCCCACATTCCCCCCCTATAGTTCATGTCCATGGGTCATACTTATAAGTTCTTTGGCTTCTACATTTCCTACACTATTCTTACCCTCCCCCTGTCTATTTTCCACCTATCATCTATGCTACTTAGTCTCTGTACCTTTCCCCCCCTCTCCCCCGTCCCTCTCCCCTTATTGACAACCCTCCATGTGATCTCCATCTCTATGGTTCTGTTCCTGTTCTAGTTGTTTGCCTAGTTTGCTCTTGTTTTTGTTTTAGGTGTGGTCGTTAATAACCGTCAGTTTGCTGTCATTTTTACTGTTCCTATTTTTGATCTTCTTTTTCTTAGGTATGTCCCTTTAACATTTCATATAATAAGGGCTTGGTGATGATGATGAACTTCTTTAACTTGACCTTGTCTGAGAAGCACTTTATCTTCCCTTCCATTCTAAATGATAGCTTTGCTGGAGAGAGTAATCTTGGATGTAGGTCCTTGCCTTTCATGACTTCAAATACTTCTTTCCAGCCCCTTGTTGCCTGTAAGGTCTCTTTGGAGAAATCAGTTGACAGTCTTCTGGGAACTCCTTTGTAGGTAACTGTGTCCTTTTCTCTTGCTGCTTCTAAGATTCTCTCCTGTTTAATCTTAGGTAATGTAATGATGATGTGCCTTGGTGTGTTCCTCCTTGGATCCAGCTTCTTTGGGACTCTCTGAGCTTCCTGGACTTCCCAGAAGTCTATTTCCTTTGCCAGATGAGGGAAGTTCTCCTTCATTATTTGTTGAAATAAGTTTTCAATTTTTTGTTCTTCCTCTTCTCCTTCTGGCACCCCTATAATTCGGATGTTGGAATGTTTCAAGATGTTCTGGAGGTTCCTAAGCCTCTCCTCATTTTTTTGAATTCTTGTTTCTTCATTCTTTTCTGGTTGGATGTTTCTTTCTTCCTTCCGGTCCACACCGTTGATTTGAGTCCCAGTTTCCTTTGCATCACTATTGGTTCCCTGTACATTTTCCTTTGTTTCTCTTGGCATAGGCTTCATTTTTTCATCTAGTTTTTGACCAAATTCAACCAGTTCTGTGAGCGTCTTGATAACCATTGTTTTGAACTGTGCATCCGATAGGTTGGCTATCTTTTCCTCGCTTAGTTGTATTTTTTCTGGAGCTTTGAAGTGTTCTGTCATTTGGGCCAGGTTTTTGTTTTTTTTTTTGTCTTGGTGTGTCTGCTACTTAAAGGGGTGGAGCCTTAGGTGTTCACCCGGGGCGGGGGAATGCTGGTCGCTGCACTGTGACGCTGTACGTGGGGGAGGGACCAAGAGGGAGCAATGGCCCCCGCTCCACTCTCCACCGGATTTCAGTCTTTCACTCCGCTACCCACAATCAAATTGGGCCCCTCTGGTGCTGGCTCCCGAGTGGGCGGGCTCTTGCATGCCCTAGTGCATGCCCTAGGCCCTTGTGGGTCTCTCCAACGACCTCCCCTGTGAGGCTGGGAGTCTCTCCTGCTGCTGCCCCAACCCCCACGGGCGCTTTCATACAGAGGTTTGAGGCTTTATTTCTCCGCGCTGGAGCCCTGGGTTACGTGGTCTGCTTCGCTCCCCGCCCTTGGTCCTGGTTTATCTGTGCATGAGTGTGGGGCTGAGGGGTGCTACCCGCCGCTCTGCCTGCCCCGTTCTCTGCCACTCTTGAGTCCGGCCCTCTCGGTTTATCTGTGCGCGAATGTGGGGCCGCAGGGTCTGCTAGTGGTCAGACTGCCTGCCCCTTTCGTCCCACACTCCTCCAGTCTCGGTCCCCTTACGGCCACGCGAGTCCTCTCCGCCCCGGCTGCCAGTCTCCGTCCCTCCTACCAGTCTGGATGTATGTTTCTTTTTTATCTACTTGGTGTCGGACTTCCTTGCCGTTCGATTTTCTGCCAGTTCTGCTTGTGCGAGGAGGCGCAGTGTGTCTACCTACGCTGCCATCTTGGTTCTCCGTTTTTGGATTCTTTTTAAGTTTCACTGTTTTGATTTGGGTGTTTTTTGCTTCTTTATATTCCAAATCACTGATTTGATTCTCAGTGTCATCTACTCTACTGTTGATTTGCTGTGAATTATTCTTTGTTTCAGTTAGTGTATCTTTGATTTCTGACTGGTTCTTTTTATGGTTTCTATGTCTTTTTTTATGCTGTTGAAAGTTCTCCCTAACTTCCTTGAACATCCTTATAACTATTATTTTGAACTCTATGTCTGGTAGTTGTCTTGCCTCTATTTCATTTAGTTCCTTTTCTGGAGATTTCTCCTGTTCTTTCATTTGGTACGTGTTTCTTTGTTTTTTAACTAACTATTTTTTAGCAGCATTTTGGCTGCTTCCCTGAGTTTGTTTCTATGTATTAGGTAGAGTTGTTATGTCTCTTGGACTTGCCAGGGTGGTCTTTTGTACTAGGTGTCCTATAGGGCCCTGTGGCACTGTGTCCCCAGTCTCACATGCTACGTAGTCCAGGCGCACCCCTCTGTGGGCTGTGTGCACTGTCCTGTTGTAGTTGAGCCTTGAATTCTGCTGGTGTTATTGGGTATTGACCCTTAGCCCAGTCAGCTGTGAGGACTGGCTTCAACTACAGTGGAGGGGCTGCTGTGCAGGAGTCAACCCCATAGAGGTGGACTTGCTTCAGTGCAGTTTTGCTGCTCACTGAGTTCACCCCTTAAATGTGTTGCTTGTGGAGCTAGTTGGGTTGTAACCAGGTGTGGTCTGAAGCTATTCACATGCGATAGCTTTGGGGCCTCCCAGGAAGTGTGGAGTCAGCTATTGCATGTGACCTTTTGGGGGCCACCTGGCACGAGCTACAGAGCAGTCTGAAGATGGCTGCTACTTGTGTTGGGCTTGGAGGTGCCCAGGAAAGGCTAAGCTGTGAACCAAGGCGGGCTGCTGCTAGCGCTGGGCCTGGGGCCAGTTAGCAAGAAGTTGGGGGCAAGCAGAGGCCAGATGCTGTTTGTGTGAGGAATTCTAGGAGGATTTCGAAGCATGAGGGAAGAAAGGCCAGTGTGTCATGGCTAGGTGGCTCAGTTGGAGCATCATCCTTTACACCAAAAGGTTGCAGTTTACTCCCCAGTCAGGGCGCATACCTAGGTTGTGTTATCAGTCCCAAGTTGGGAGGCAATTGATTGATGTTTCTCTCCCTTTCTCTCTCCCCCTCCCTTCTTTTCTAAAATGAATAAACATATCCTTGAGTGAGGATTTTAGAAAAAGAGAGAGATGCCTGTTGTATGGAAATGCCACTGGAAATGGGTTGGATGGGCCTGCAAGTTGGGTGGGGTTAGGTCTCAGGGAATCACCAGGGTGGGGCAAACAGTGTGAACCAGGTTGATGGAGACTGGGATATGGCACCCACCTCTTAGCTCTGGATGAGGGGAGGTTCTCAGAAAAAGAACAGTGGCTTCTGCCAGCACTTTTGTCTGGCAAAAAGCTGCTATGCCCCCTGCTTCCTCCCCTCCCCTACCCCGCCTCTGGCCTGATACCAGAAAATTTAGTCCCCCCCGTATGTCTCTGGTTTCTTTCACACTGCTGCTCTGCTGGAGCTCAGAGGGAGTGAGTCCATGTAAGTCCGTGTGTGGGCCCTTTAAGAGGAACTGCCTGAAACTTGGAGTAGCCTTCTGTCTCACTCACCCACCATCCGTGCTGGTTTTTATAGCCAGAACTTATGGGGACTTCTCCTCCCAGTCCTGGAATTGTGGGCTAGGGAGTCCAGTGTGGAGCTGGGACCTCTCACTCCTCAGGGGGGACTGGGACCTCCACAGCCAAAACATCCCTCCCGATTTTAAACTGCCAGACGTGTGGGTGTAGGACCAGCCCATTCCTTGTCTCGTGTGGCTTCTTTTTTAAATCCCTAGTTGTAGGACTTCCATTTAGCTAGATTTCGTGCAGTTCTGAATGATGGTGGTTCTGTCGTTTAGTTATATTTCTGATGTGGTAGTGCAAGGATTTGGGTACATCATTTACCTATGTCACCATCTTGACTGAAAGTCTTAGGCATTTTTTAGTGAAACATCTCATCTAAAATAAAGATATTGTATGGTTTACACTGGTGGTTTTGGTAACTATATTTATAAATGAAGGAAAAGTTAGGGGTAAATTAATCTAAATGAGGGAGCATCCTAAGAGATTAACATCTTGAAATTCAGAAACTCCTTGGTAATACATGGTAGTCTCTGAACGACATTTCTAAAGTCTACATTATTTTCAAATTATCAAAATAACACTTTCAATTTTCTAAATCTTTAATATCTTTATTTTTATATAAAATATAAATTATTTTCTTCATACATTTTAATTTTCTTATCAATTTATACCTTTTAAAATGTTACCTTCCCTCAATCATTGACATTGGGAAATACAATGAGGCCCATTAATGTATGGCACTATTGTATAATTTTCCATCTCCATATATTGGGTGTTCTAAACTCAAGTATACGCACTGAAAATGAACGACGGCAGTGGAGTATAAGACGGCAGATACTGTGTGCACGGAAGAGCACGTGTCTGTCTGAAAAGGCAGCTGCTACAAGCCCAGCCTATTATTGCTACGCAGGAATGCTGGTTTCATGTTGCCATTTCATTCCATTTTTTCATCAGAAACCAGGTGTATGGGATTCTGGGTGAAATTCTCAATTTTAGAATGGCAGTGGTTTACTCATATGTTTTAAAAATATTCTGATCCTTGAAAACCATTTTGTAAAGGTAACTAGTTTGTAACCTGTGATAGTGATAAATTAGTACCTAACATGTTAGGATGGCATTTGCTCAGACGGTTTTGTTGGTTAGCTGCAGATGATTAAATTCAGATAAATTTCAACCTATAAATCAACATTAGGTTTCTTTGCCAGGAAATTTAGCATTATAGATTCAAATATCTTATAAGGTTAATGTGATGTGTATGTGTACATATTGAGTTAGAAGGAATTAGGGTGATTGTATCCATGGTGGGTCATAAGCAGGTTTACAGTTGTTTGTATAGAAAATAATACAATAATAAATAAATAATAATACAAGAATAAACTCTATACTTCAGGAACTCAAAACTCTAAACCTACCTTTGCCCCACCCTGTTTTTAAAGTCTTAGACAAGACTGTGTTAACTTATCCTTTTATAATTGCCAATTATAGAATGTTTCCTATGGACTCAAAGCCTTCAATGCTAAACCCAGCTGGATCTATACTGGTGTCATCCCCAATGAAACCAAATCCACTGGATCTGCCACAGCTTCAACATCGAGCTGCTGTTATCCCACCAATGGTAAATTTTCAATATGAGTAAGAAAAGTAAAGTTAAAAAACAAAGACCTTTAGAGACATTGTTTCTGTTCTTTAATGAGTACTTGATTTAAAAAAAAATTTTTTTTATCCTCACCCATGGACACGTTCTTTGATTTTAGAGACAGGAGAAGGGAGGGCGGGAGAAGGGTAGAGAAACATCAATGTGAAAGGGAAACATCAATCAGTTGCCTCTCCTATGCACCCCTATGGGACTGAACCTGCAACCTAGGCATGTGCCCTGACTGGGAACTGTACCCACAGCCTTTCTGTTTACGGGATGTTGCCCTAACCAACTGAGCCATACCAGCAAGGGCTAAGTAGTACTTGATTTAAAAAAATTTTTTTCTTTTTGGTTGGTAAAAATCACGTAACATAAAATTTATCATCTTAGTCCTAAACAGTGTGGCTCGGTTGGTTGGGAGGACACAAAGCAAAAGGTCGCCAAGTTGAGTCCCCGGTCAGAGAACATGCCCAGGTTACGGGTTCTGTTCCTAGATGGGGTGCATTATGAGAAGCAGCCGATTTATGTTTCTCTCTTGCACTGATGTTTCTCTACCTCTCTTTCTCCCCTCCTTCCTCTCTCTCTAAAAATAAACTTAAAAAATGTTTTTAAAAATTTATCATCACAACTGTTTTTAAGTGTACAGTTCAGTAGTGTTAAGTGTGTTCCTATTGTTGTGAAACAGATCTCCAGAAGTTTTTCATCTTGTAAAACTGAGATTCTATTCTCATTAAACCATTAACTCCTCTTTTGCACCTCGCTCAGCCCCTTGTAATCACCATTCTACAGTACTTTCTGTTTTAGGAATTTGACTACTTTAGATACCATACAATATCCTTTTATGACTGGTTTATTTCACTCAGCATAATGTCCTCAAAGCTAACCTATGTTGTAACATGTCAGAATCTTTTTAAGACTGATAATATCCCATTTTGTTTATCTATGTATCTGCTGGATAAATAGATTCATTGTGATAACTGATTGACACGGTTATTTCCAAGGAGGAGGGAACAAGAGAAATATAATGCTCTAGCCATAAATATTAGTAACATTTTGCTTTTTTTTTTTTTGCCTGATGACAGTAGAAGAATAAACAGGTAACTAGGTTTTGAATATTTAGAATGAAGTATATAGATTGTGGCTCATTTCAGTATACAATTTCCAACCTAGTTTTATTTACATTTCACCTTAATGTCTATAAGCTTGAATATCTTTGGTAATGAATTCCAATCTTGGGTATTGTTTTTTTTTTTTTTTACTTAATTATATTGTAGCTCCTGCTTTATTTCAGAGAATAAAAATTTGTTTCTTTTCTTACATGATATTTGGGAAAAGTCAGGTTTGTGCTTATGATAAAGCCTCACATAAAAAATAATTAAACATTTGTTTATTCATTGATTTATTCAAGTGGATATTTATTGAATGTCTGCCTAGTTCAAGACAACATTTTTAATGCTGTTTGGGATATATACATATCACAGTCTCTGAATTCAAAAAACATAGAGATTGGTCTTAATAATAAGACATAGAAAAAACCATAATGAATGTTAAAATGAGAACTTTCATTTTAATGAGACATGTAATGAAGATTTCACTTAGGAAATAATACTTTGGTTAGACCAGAATAGTTCATTTGGCTTTTTATAGCAAAAAGAGGAAAAGCCATTTTTACATATAAGCCAAAGCACAAAAGCAAGAAAATTATGTGTGTTCACATTCAGAGAAAAAATCCTATTTATAGTAGCAGAAAAAAACATGGAAGTCTTTAGATAACAAGTTCTACAAGAGGCCAGCTCTCTACTCCTCCCAGGACTATTTTGTATCCATGAAATAATGGACTGTATAAGAGGCTGTTTAATTAGTATTAGACACAGCAGTTTGGGTCTTTCATGAAGTGTGAGATACAAAATGAAGAAAACAAACATGTAATTGCAGATTCTCATAAGTGCTATGTCCTATGAATGAAGTGAACTGGCTACAATAAGAAGGAAAATGAGGAAGGAGTTCTAAATAGGGTGGGTGTACAGTTCTTCATATGGAAAATAATTCAATAATTAATAAATAATAATACAAGAATAAACTATTTCACAACTGTACTCACAACCATAAACCTACTTTTGCTCTACCCTTTATGCTATTGAATGATTAGGAACAGCCTGTCTGAAGAAGTAACATTTAATTTCCAACTGGAGAATTGACATGTTAATGAATTAGTTTTGGGGGGTGGAGAGATAGATTAGTCAAGGGTGACTGCCAGTGTTGGGTTAAGCTACTGAGGTTCTATTTTCTAAAATGGAGGTCACTGAAGGAGAAGCATTAAGTTTAGAAAATGAAAAATTCAGTTTTGAATATAGGTGTTGAAGTATCTAAAGTGGAGTTACTAGGTAGGTAATTTTTTTAAGGGTGGACTTTGGAGAAAAATGTCCTAGAGATAGAAATGTATGAGTCATTAACATATAGATGACCTTTAAGTCCACAGAAGTGGATATGATTACCTGGTGAGAGGACACAGGGAGGGGTAAGGACGCAGGGCTGAGCCACCAGGGATTCTACCGTTATGAGTTAGAAGCAGACTTTATACTTGATTGCTTTGATTAAAAAATGGTAAAATCAATTTAACCAGTAATATTATAGAAATAAGCATTAGTTGCAATAGATGGTAGCTATTATTATGTTGGTTATGGCATATTTAGATTTTTTTCCTTCCTGTAGGTTTCCTGTACCCCATGTAATATACCAATTGGAACCCCAGTGAGTGGATATGCCCTCTACCAGCGGCACATTAAAGCAATGCATGAATCAGCACTCCTGGAAGAACAGCGGCAGAGGCAAGAACAGATAGATTTGGAATGTAGAAGCTCTCCAGGTCCATGTGGCACCTCCAAAAGTCCAACCAGAGAGTGGGAAGGTAGGTAGAGCTATTACCACAAAGAATTTACCTGAAAGGAAACAAAGCTGTACTCAAAGGTAGTGAGTGTCCTTTGTGCTTTTGAATTTATCAGCATATCAATTGCTTTATTATACTTTTTCCAAACAGATAAATTGATCGCAGTTAAATTATTAAGTAATGTATTATTGAATATTCTGATATTTCATCTTTATGCTGGGAGACTGTATAAAAGCCATGCTTTATGCTTTTTGTCTGAGTTTTCAAAGTATGAATTATCTCTTTTTTAATATATTTATTGATTATGCTATTACAGTTGTCCCATTCCGCCCCTCACTCCACTCCATCCTGCCCACCCCCTCCCTCCCACATTCCCCCCTATAGTTCATGTCCATGGGTCATACTTATAAGTTCTTTGGCTTCTACATTTCCTACACTATTCTTACCCTCCCCCTGTCTATTTTCCACCTATCATCTATGCTACTTATTCTCTGTACCTTTTCCCCCCTCTCCCCCTCCCTCTCCCCTTATTGACAACCCTCCATGTGATCTCCATCTCTATGGTTCTGTTCCTGTTCTAGTTGTTTGCCTAGTTTGCTCTTGTTTTTGTTTTAGGTGTGGTTGTTAATAACTGTGAGTTTGCTGTCATTTTTACTGTTCCTATTTTTTATCTTCTTTTTCTTAGATAAGTCCCTTTAACATTTCATATAATAAGGGCTTGGTGATGATGATGAACTTCTTTAACTTGACCTTATCTGAGAAGCACTTTATCTTCCCTTCCATTCTAAATGATAGCTTTGCTGGATACAGGAATCTTGGATGTAGGTCCTTGCCTTTCATGACTTGGAATACTTCTTGCCAGCCCCTTGTTGCCTGTAAGGTCTCTTTTGAGAAATCAGCTGACAGTCTTCTGGGAACTCCTTTGTAGGTAACTGTGTCCTTATCCCTTGCTGCTTCTAAGATTCTCTCCTTCTCTTTAATCTTGGATAATGTAATGATGATGTGCCTTGGTGTGTTCCTCCTTGGGTCCAGCTTCTTTGGGACTCTCTGAGCTTCCTGGACTTCCCAGAAGTCTATTTCCTTTGCCAGATGAGGGAAGTTCTCCTTCATTATTTGTTGAAATAAGTTTTCAATTTTTTGTTCTTCCTCTTCTCCTTCTGGCACCCCTATAATTCGGATGTTGGAACGTTTCAAGATGTTCTGGAGGTTCCTAAGCCTCTCCTCATTTTTTTGAATTCTTGTTTCTTCATTCTTTTCTGGTTGGATGTTTCTTTCTTCCTTCTGGTCCACACCGTTGATTTGAGTCCCAGTTTCCTTTGCATCACTATTGGTTCCCTGTACATTTTGCTTTGTTTCTCTTAGCATAGGCTTCATTTTTTCATCTGGTTTTTGAACAGATTCAACCAGTTCTGTGAGCATCTTGATAACCAGTGTTTTGAACTGTGCATCCGATAGGTTGGCTATCTCTTCCTCGCTTAGTTGTATTTTTTCTGGAGCTTTGAAGTGTTCTGTCATTTGGGCCAGTTTTTTTTTTTTTTTTTTTTGGTCTTGGTGTGTCTGTTACTTAAAGGGGCGGAGCCTTAGGTGTTCACCCGGGGCGGGGGAATGCTGGTCGCTGCACTGTGATGCTGTACATGGGGGAGGGGCCGAGAGGGAGCGATGGTGCCAGCTCCGCTCTCCACCAGACCCCAATCTCTCACTCCGCTACCCACAATCAAATTGGGCCCCTCTGGTGCTTGCTCCCGAGTGGGCGGACTCTTGCATGCCCTAGTGCACGCCCTAGGCCCTTGTGGGTCTCTCCAACGACCTCCCCTGTGAGGCTGGGAGTCTCTCCTGCTGCTGCCCCAACCCCCACGGGCGCTTTCAATCAGAGGTTTGAGGCTTTATTTCCCCCCACGCTGGAGCCCTGGGTTGCGCGGTCTGCTTTGATCCCCGCCGTTTGTCTGGTTTATCTGTGCGGGAGTGTGGGGCCGAGGGGTGCTACCCGCCGCTCTGCCTGCCCCACTCTCCGCCACTCTGAGTCTGGCCCTCTCGGCTTATCTGCGGGAATGTGGGGCCGCAGGGTCTGCCAGTGGTCAGACTGCCTTCCCCCTTTCGTCCCACACTCCACCAGTCTCTGTCCCCGCAACGCGAGTCCTCTCCGCCCCAGCTGCCCGTCTCCGCCCCTCCTACCTGTCTGGATGAATGTTTCTTTTTTATTTCCTTGGTGTCGGACTTCCTTGCCGTTCGATTTTCTGTCAGTTCTGGTTGTGCGAGGAGGCGCAGTGTGTCTACCTATGCCACCATCTTGGTTCTCTCCAAAGTATGAATTATCTTGTCCACCAAGCAAATCACTGTGAACAGGGTAATATTCTAATTCTCTGATGTGATGGGAGACAACTTTGTGTACTGTGTGGAACCATTCAGACCCTGATTTAACCCTCCCCCCATCGTTTACCAGTGTGCAGCAATGGCCAACTCACTGAACCTTTCTGAGCTTTAGCTTTCTCCTTCGTAAAGTGCAACTTACCTTCCTACCTACCTTGCTGAGACTACAACCTGTAAGAAAGAATGAACATTCAGTGTTGTTTTATAACACATGGCTCAGCCTTATTTTATACATAATATATAATAATGCATACTAATGAGTATATTAGTATGTGTGTATGTATCTATTATAAATAAATACCACGAATAAATAGTATAAATAGATACCATGAAGGTATTGTTATCATTGTTACATCACTTGTTATTTCAAGTGACAGATTTGAGTTATGCATGCTTTTTTTAGTTGGTGTATGAGACACTTTTTTCTTTTAAACAAAGAAGAAAGCGAATGATTTCTAAATTTTAATAAGTTCTCACATGGTTAGAAGATGGCACATGTGTTCTGGTTGATAATTAATTTATGGACCATATGCTATGATGTGCTTAGAATATAAGAATATTAAAGTCCTCTATGATTATGGCTTAGTTTTTTTTGCAGTGGTTCAGAAGACTCTTTGCAGTACCTTTTATAGATAAGAGCTATTAGCTGTAGAATGCCATACATTTCAAGGGTGAAAAAGGAACTGGGGTATTTAATTGATCCTGCTGACTCCCCACCCCAGGCATGTGAATAAATGAGTTAGTAGATAAATGATACACTGAACCTTTTATGTTAGAGTTTTAAATAGAAAATTGTTAGTGTTTTAAGCATAAACTTTACGCTAGTAAAAGTAAGAACCACAGTGATAATACCCACCAAAGCTGGGTGTGTAATAAATACCAAATGAATATTTCTTGAGTAAAGGTAGAAATATTGATAACTTTTGGGGTTTTAGTATATTACATTTAGGGAATCCTAATCCCTAACTCAATAATTGTCATAATAATGTACTCAGTAATTACATGTTGAAGGAATGAATTAAGTGAACCACAGAATATAAATGGATTTAGCAGATGTGCTTAAGAGCATTCCAGTTATGAGAAAATGTCATTATAAGAGTGATAAATTATAGGATGATTAAAAAGTTTGTTGATCAATTTCTTTCTTTTTAAATCCTCACCTGAGAATATGTTTGTTGATTTGAGAGAGAAACGTTGATGTGAGAAAGACATGGATTGGTTGCCTCCCGTCGCCCCTCGACCAGGGATTGAGCCTGCTACGTTTAGGTGTACGGGACGACACCCCAACCAACTGAGCCACCCGGCCAGGGAGTTGATCTGTTTCTTACATGAATGATTCAGAATAAATTTTGTGACGGAGAATTAAAACAAAAATGATATTCAAATGGTATTTGCGGAACTTACGCTAAAGTTTAACATTATTCAGTTAGTAATATAGTTATTTGAGTACCTCAATATTTTTTCTTGATCTACTTTACAAAATGGGTTGTATTGGGAGCTGCAAAGACTGAAACAGGTTAGAGCCCCAAGTTCTGAGATTCCAAACTGTGAACTGCATTTCTCAGTGGTCAGTAACATTAATCCATGTGGTTTAGATTCTAGTGGTATCCTAATATTTAATCATAATGTGGTGGTCTTAAAACCAACCTCTATTTATATTTTTGATTAACATGACATCAAGGTATTTATTAATATAACACCAATTTTGTTCAAGTTTACTCTACAAACTGGGACAGTTGATTACATTTTATTGCAAGGTTAAGTTTTGTTTTAAAAAATCTACCCAGTATGTTCATCCAGTAATTTTTTTAACAAGTGCCTGAAGTCTTTCCTGAGTTTATAGCTATCCCGTAGTTCATTGTAAAATATAATCTTCCAAATGGCATAACATAACAGTTAAATTGCGTCTTTGTAGAATTTTTGACACAAATATTGCTAATGCAACATCATAGAGCAGTTTATAGGATGTTAAAAATAGTGAGAATGTGAGGCAGTACCCTCTGCAGTCCTGGGATCTGTCTCTTCAGCAGGGTTTAGATGGAGCAGATCCAGGGACACCCCTTCTTTCCACCTACCCTCCAACCTCTTTGCTAGTCACCAACTTTGGAGCCACTTCAGCCACCCTCAGCCTCTTGCCAAGACCAGCCAACTTGCCAAAGAACCATGAGCTTCCACATTTGTCAGAATTATTCCCCCAAGGTGGAGGCTGCTATCAACCACCTGGCCAACCTGCATCTACAGGCCTCCTACATCTACCTCTTTCCAGGCTTCTGTTTCAACTGTGACAATGTGGCTCTGCATGGCATGGGCCACTCCTTCCGAGAGTTGGCCAAGGAGAAGCGTGAGGGCATCGAGTATCTCTTAAAAGCAGCAAAACCAGCACAGTGGCCACGTTCTTTTCCAGGATGTGCTGAAACCTTCCCAAGATGAGTGGGGTAAAATTCAGGATGCCATGAAAGCTGCCTTGGCCTTGAAGAAGAACCTGAACGAGGCTCTTTTGGATCTGCATGACCTGGACTCTGCCTGCACAGACCCTCTTCTCTGTGACTTCTTGAAGAACTATTTCCTGGATGAAGAGGTGAAACTCATCAAGAAGATGGGCAACCACCTTACTAAAATCCGCAGGCTGGCTGGCCCCCAGGCTGGGGCATGTATCTCTTCGAAAGGTTCACCCCTAAGCAAAGCATGACTAGGAAGCCTTTGGAGCCCAGAGGCTTTTGAGGGGCCCTCTGCATTTCCCTGGTATCTGGCTTTTGCCTGAGCCTCTCCCTGAAACCACTAGTCACCCTTTTAACCATCCTGGAACTGTCTCCCATGCACTGGACCAAATGGAAACAAAGCTTTTTGCAGCAAAAGAAAGAGAGAGAGAGAGAGAGAGGGAGGGAAGGGAAGAGAGGAAGGGGGAGAGGAAGGGAGAGAGGGAGAGAGAGAGAGAGAGAGAGAAAGAAAGAGAGAATGTGGATTTACGTATAAACCATCACTGGTTATTATTATAAACAGGCTGGTACAGTCCACCTGAATTAGGACTGTGGTTTTGATTTTTCCTTCATGGTCTCATATAAAAAGTAACAGGCACCACCTGTGTTGTCCAGCTGTTTGATTGTATTCATTTTCTCTTAATGTCAGTGCTACAAATAATTACTGTAAATGTGCCCCTTTTAAGCGGCATAAAGCCTTTCCATCTATAAAAAACTTGAAAAAATATCTTAGGGAAGAATTGTTTTCACTTTCTAGTAGTATTTACACAAGTTGACCTTGCTTTAGTTTGAAACCTTTTTTCTACAGTGAAGGAACTCAAATATCCGTATGTAGAGATAGAGTTAGAATTACACTTCTAAAGTAGGTTAACCAGATATAGTTGAAATAAGAGTTAATGCTTTTAGGCAACTGAATCTAGTTTGTTTATTTTGTTTTTGTTTATTTTTTCAGCTCTGAATACATAATGATTTAAGTAGTTGTATTTAGAACCATATAAATTTTGATTGTTTCTTTTTCTTTAACAACTACTAGAGTAAAGTGGAGTTTTCCATATAATTATAAACCTATTGGAAATGGCAAAGCAATCAGACACTGAACTTATAATACAATATCATGTTAAATTCTCCAGAGAGGAGGAAGTGATTTTGAAGTTGGTTTATTTCATAAGTCTTCAGTGGTAGAACACTTACTAATTATTTTAATATGTTGAAGAAGGAAGAGGACCATAATCCTGATGGGTGTCCCAGAGGCATCTGAAATTCAACACCCAGTACTTCAGAGAGACATCAGTGCACTGTGCTTTAGAGGGTAGCACCAGAAATTATATTGCTTTTGAAAAATCCCTGGTAGTGTGACCTCAGTTGGGCAGTTAGGTGTGATTCTTTGAGCCTCAGTTCCCTCATCTGTAACATGGTGTTAATACTCTCATTAGTCACAAGGGCTAAATGAGATAATTCATGTAACGCACAGTGCTCTGCACATAGTGCATACTAAATGTTAGCTGACATTTCTATAATTTTTTCTGGTTTTTAAAAATATCTTAGTGAACCAAAGAACTTTTTATGCCTTGTGCTTATGAATCTTTCTTTGAAAGCAATTACAAACCTCCCACTTAATAATGAAATGCTAGAGACCTTCCCTTGGAGGGGAACTATCAGGACCCCACCATTACTTATTATAGTACAGTGAAAAGAAAAAAATCAAAGAAGAGGTTTAGCTATTTGAAGGGAGAAGACTTTTTATTCACAGGATAAGACTACCTACCTGGAAAGCCTAATAAGAATAAACTGAAAAGTTATTAGAGCTGAAGAGAACGTTTGTTAAGATTCTAAGAAAAAATTAATATACAGATATCAACATCTTTCTGTCCTATATATCTATAAACATATATGAAAAAGGTAGTTTTCCGAGCAACAAAATATAAAATATATATAAATAATTTTTAACAAAGAATGTGTAAGATCTATATGAAAATATATTGGTTTCTTAATTAGAAAATTCATTATTGTGAAATGTCAAGTCTTCTGTATTCATCAATTTAATGCAAGTCCAGTGAAAATTCCAGTGATGCTTTGGGGAGGAACTACTCAGAATGATTTTAAATTTAGATTTATCTGAAAGAATAAATAGATAAGACTAGATAAGCAAAAGAATAGTAAACTGAACAGGAATTTGTTCTGGCAGACATTAAAATGCCACAAATCTAAGTGGTTTGGGTTATGAGTGATTTCACTTTCTTCTTTGTGTTTTTTTGAACTTTCCAAAATTATGTGTCAATTTCATTTTAAAAAGGAAAATTATATATTATATATAATATATATATTTTGTGTCTTACTATGACTTGCATTTATGTCCTTTAAATGTCTAAAGTTTTTTTATACTTTTATGTGGAGATAAATTCCATGGAGTAATTTTTACTAGTATGATTGCAGTAAAATTCATAGTTTTATAAGCTTTGGTAGATTTTTTGGATTAGTTCGATCTGCAGCTTTTGAAAGGCTTCTTCTTCCATTTCTTATTACATTTATTGCTTTGCCTGTTAAGCAGTGGGCTTCAGCAGGCTAATTATAAGATTTGGAATCCTCAGAGATCTAACTTCTAATTCAAGCCAGACTTGAATTCACAGAATGGCTGGATAATCTGGTGTTTGCCTGCTGTGGTCTTTATTGCATGTGAAAACACTTGATTTTCCTAATGAAAGGAAAGAGAAGTTCTTTTTCCATTTGAAGGGAAAAATTATAATTGAATTTTTGAGGATTTTATTAGCCTATAGTGATGGTGTGTACACAGGAAATTTAGATTTATAGGGTTTCTTAACCTCTCTGTGGAGGAATTTTAGGCCTTGATTTCAGTATACAATTGGATCTGCCCCTGGATGGTGTGGGCTTGGTCCTTTCACACTTAACTTTTTTAATTTGGGGTTTTCTCCTTATTTTGGTAACTTAACTTTCATAGGAAAATCAGTCGCCTCTATGCCTCATGTTGAGGTTAAACATGCTCTAGAGCAGGAAGCACAGAGGTGCAGGACTGCAGCAGGGTCAGCCTCACCGTGTGGGCTCTCCCCTAGAGCAGTCAGTAAAGTCACGCCGCAGCCCGATAGGAGTGCAGCCTGCTCTAGTGTCCTGCCAGGTAAATACTGTTCCTCTGTGCAGTGGCTGCTGGCCATCTACCTACAGATATTAGACATGGGTGGTTTAATCTTGTGAACTAAGGGCTCTTCCAAGACTTGGCCTTGTTTTTTCAGAATAACTTTCTTATTTCTCTGCATTCCATCATTAGTTACGTTCAGCTGAGATTCATTGGGCCACTGCGAAGTTTATGTTGACACATGTATATTGTGACAATGACTGGCTTTCCTCTTATGAGTACAAGTACTTTTTAAAAATCTTGAGATCTCCACTGTCCCCCACTTACAGCAGAAATTTAAAAGTCAGAGAGAGCTAGAATCAGTAAATGTTTCTCAAATTATGTGAGATAAAAAGAGGATGTATAATTGGTTGTCAGTCATGTCAGTAGATATCAAGTATTCCTAAGGAGCACCCTTTTATCTCACCTCCATTATAAGGTCCAAAGAGTGATGGAAAGAGAGAAAAAAATTACCATATTTTGCCATGTATAATGCATACTTTTTTGCCTAAATTTTTGAGGGAAAAATAAGCATGCTCATTATACATGGGTATGATTATTACATGCCATGGGTATAATAATGGGTATAACAATCCCATGTATAATGTACACAAAACGTGGGTGCGCATTATACACAGGAGCATGTTATATGTGGAAAAATGTGGTATTAAAGATTGCTATTTACATATGCTAAGCAGAAATAGTTTGAAATGAACATTAGCTTTTTCAAAAGCTCTGGTTTGACAGGGAGTTAAATTTTTCAACTTCACAAATACCGTTAGTGACCTGATTATGTATACAGGTTTAATTCAAGTATCAGGGAAATTTAAAATAGAAATGTTCATCCTCGGCTTCATCTTGCACTTATAATTTAATTTTTGATTCAGAAATTTAGGAATGACTAAGATAGGTAAAATGTTTCAGACTAGGAAATTGACTATTTTAAATCTTTTTTTTTTCCTTTTAAAAGCCCTCCAGCCTGCTCCACATCAAGTGATAACTAATCTCCCTGAAGGGGTTCGGCTTCCAACAACTCGACCCACTAGACCACCTCCTCCTCTCATCCCATCATCCAAAACCACAGTAGCTTCAGAAAAACCGTCTTTTATACTGGGAGGCTCCATCTCACAGGTAAAATGGCTTCTCTTTCCAGTAGCTGTCCTGTTGAATATGGCTTTGGTAAAAATTATCCTTTCTTCTCATACTAATTTGTCAGAATCCTAATAAATAAAAATCTTTGTCCAGGTATAGGTATGAAGGGACAATGCCCAGAAAATGCAGCAATCACTATATTCCATGCCACACAGAGAAAGTTGGTGCGAGTTACATGCCCAGCTTGAGTGACTGTGGCATACCGTCTGGTTTAATCGTGTGCTCTGAAGTTTAGTGTAATTGAAAATGGAATATTTTCAAGTGACTGGAATATTTGTTATATTAAGAATATTTGTTATTATAAAGACTCTACATATTAAATTATAGATGATTGTCAGGCCCTAGTTTATTCTGACTTTGGCTAGTATATATTTTTTCTTCTTTTAATATCATCTGATCTTAATGGTTCGATCAGTTTTGACTATTGTGCACAGCCAGTGACCACACTCCTGTCGGGTTACATCGAATAGAACAGTTCTGTCGCATCAGAATATTTTCTCATGCCCTTTTCTAAGCAGACCTCTTCCAGTGCCTGAAGCAGCCACCGTTCTGCTTTCTGGTATTGTAGATTAGTTTTGCCTTTTCTATAACTCCATATAATTGAATTATACAGTGTATACTCTTTTGTGTCGGTCTTTAACTTAGTATAGTGGTTTTAGGAGTATATCTAGGTTTTTGTGTAACCAGTAGTTTCTTCCTTTTTATTGCTGAATATTTCTCCATGGTATGAACTTACCAGTTTGTTTATCCATTTCCTTATTGATGGAAACCTGAACTGTTTCTAGTTTTTGGCTACTGAAACTGATAGGAATATTTTTGTACTGGGCTCTTTATAGACATATGCTTTCATTTCTCTTGTGTAATTCTGACAGTGAAATTGCTGGGTATACGTATGTTTTACTACATAATTTTCCAGAGTGGTTCTACAGTTTTATACTACCACCAGCAATGTGTGATACTTCAGGTTGCTTCATTTGTTGTCAGTTATTTTTTTTAATTTCAGTCAGTCTAATGGGTGTGTAATATCTTTGTGGTTTTAATTTGCATTTTCCTGGCAGCAAATGAGGTTAAGCAGTTTTTCATATACTTACTGGCTATTTGTACATCTGATTGTGAAATGACTGTTTAAGTCTTATCTCTTTTTATTGGGTCTTTTTGTTAACTAGATTGTAGAAGTTCTTTACATATTACAGACAAAAGCCATATCTTCTCCCATTGTGAATAGGTTGTCTTTTTTGATGTTTTGTTGATGGTTTCCTTTGCTGTGTAAGCTTTTTGGTTTGCATAGTCCCATTTGTTTATTTTTGCTTTTGTTGCCTTTGTCTGAGGAGACATATCCAAAAAATTACTGCTAAGACTGATATCAAAGAATTTATTGCCTAGGTTTTCTTCTTTCTTTTATGGTTTCAGTTTTACGTTTAAGTCTTTAATTCATTTTTTTTTTAAATTTTATTGTTATTCAATTACAGTTGTCTGTGTTTTCTCCCCATCCCTCTACCCCACCAAATCTTTAATTCATTTTAAGTTTAGTTTTGAATACAATGTAAGAAAGCAGTCCAGCTTTTTTTTGTTTGTTTGTTTTGCATGTGTCTGTCCAATTTATGAAGAGACTGTCTTTTCTCCATTGGATATTCCTACCTCCTTTGTCATAGATTAATTGATCATGTAAACAGATTAATTGACCATATGAGTGTAGAGTGACATTTTTTAAATTGACCATTTTATTGTATGTTAGTTGACACTTTATTAATTGACCATATATGCTTAGATTATCTGACTGTATAAGGATTTCCTTGCTTTACAAGTACCTATTTTACATTTTGGGCAGTGGAGGTATAAATTTTTATAAACAGAAATGTGAACATTAAATTTATTATTTATAGTTGACCTTGTGAAAAGGCGGTGTTATTTTAGTCTTTTAAAATTATTTGTAGGGAACACCTGGCACTTATTTGACTTCTCATAATCAGGCTTCCTACAATCAAGACACAGCAAAGCCCTCAGTGGGCTCTATCTCTCTTGGACTACCACGGCAACAGGAGTCTGCCAAGTCAGGTCAGTGAATAAAACTCAGTGTTTCTGCATTTGTAGCATCTTAGTCAGTAACTCAGTGCTTGATCTCTTCCATTTTTCTCTTACTTTGCTTCATAGCTACTGTGCCCTACATCAAGCAGGAAGAATTTTCTCCCCGAAGCCAAAATTCACAACCTGAGGGTTTATTGGTCAGGGCACAACATGAAGGAGTGGTCAGAGGTAAAAATATGCTGTTCAGCAGAAATATTAAGCTTTTGTCCCCAATAAATTTATTAAAGTAAGTAATTGATATGTTTTAATGGTGGGTTTTTAAAATTAGAGCTTTTAAATTCTAGATTTATGGTTTCTTTCTATGTAAAATCTATTTAAGAACTTTGAAATTCCATATTTCAGCAGTCCTTTGTAGTAATTGCATTATTTTAAAAAGACATCTCAATAAATCAAAAACTATTTTTTTGTGCTGCTATTTCCTTCTCTTCTTATCCTTCTCCCAAGTAGGGGCTGATTTTTTTGTTGTTGTTTGCTTGTTTTCTGTGCAAGGGTAGGGGATGTAAATTGTGAATGATTTTCTTTTTATTCAGGTACCACAGGAACCACTCAAGAAGGAAGTATAACTCGGGGAACTCCAACCAGCAAAATTTCCATGGAAAGTATCCCATCCCTACGGGGCTCAATCACTCAGGTTTGTTACAGTGATTTCTGAAATACCATGAATACTGGAGGTCAAATCTCAAGAGCTTTGGCTGTTCCAGCTATGTATTATAATTTTGTGGTTAATTTGTTGATTGTTCTGGGTTATGGGACTGGATTTTAGTGGTGATAAATTCCAGATCCATAAACTGTCTGCATAAAGACATTAATGTGATTATTTTGACTACAAGCTGTATTATCTATACTTGGTTCATTTGAAAGGTCAATTATTTGAAAATTGGCAGAAGAAACAAGTTGAAATTGATGCACCTCTCACTGTCTTCCTGGCAAAGCTCTTACCACATGCTTAGCTTAAATAGAAATCGAAAGAAAATCATTATAGATTATTTGCTTGCTTTTGTCTCCTGAGAAAAGGAAGGTGCACAATCTTAGTATGTGAGCTGCCTTGCTAGAATCAGTGCTAAACTAGGAAATGTGGATGACATTGACAAATGCGCTAAAAATCAATCTTCTTCCAATTTTTAGGCTAAATAAATTGCTAATTTTGAGCAATAAAAGGTCTTTTCCTCAGATGTTAATAGTAGTTTGACATGTAAAACAGTCCTTAGCCATTTTATTAATGTAGATCTGGGAAAAGGAAATTCTGTGTTGGGAAATTATAAACAGAGTCCTGTGCTTTTGCGCATTGTACCTATCACAGGTTTTCTGTTCTATTCCTCTTCCTTGTTGTTTCTCTTCCCTAGGACAGTGGTTGTTAAAGTGTGGTCCCTAGACCAGTAGCATCAGTGTCCCCTGAGAAATTGTTAGACATATGAGGCCCCACCACAGATGTACTGAAATCTCACCCATGGGGATGGGACCGAGCTATCCGGATAGTCAGCCCTCTAGGATTTGGCTGCATGCCCATTCGAGAACCGTGCTCTAAGACCTTGTGCCCCAGATTATCAGCATTACCTGGGAGCTTGTTAAAATAATGCAGAAATTTCAGTCCCCACTTTAGACCTGGTGACCCAGAATCTCCATTTTAACAAGATCCCTTGGTGATCCCTCCTTAAGATATGGTTTATAGTATATAGCATATAGTGATCTACAAAGTTACATATTAACTCTTCAGGTCTCTCCTTCCACATTGACCAAAGTATACGTTCCCCTGAAATTAGCTTGTAGAATAAGCCAACACTTTAATTTAAACAGAAGAAAAATAAATGGCCTGTGTGCATTATTTTTTCTTTTTCATTTTTGCTCTGGTATCCAAACTGTGCGTAAGAAGACAAAATGAACTAGATCAGTTGAGGCTAGTCCTTACCAGTTTAATTTCAAATCAGTCTGACATGGGCACTTTCAATTGAGTAAATATACTGGTCTCCTTATTCTTCCTGCTGTAAGCATGTCATTTCACATTGTCCTGTCTAGAATTTTGGGGACTTTAAATGGGTAAGTGGGTTAAGTCTGGGCTTTCCACTTTCATTTCAACCCAGGCAGCTCACTTATACAAAGTATTCTACATATTTGGTTTCATGAATGATTTTCCTTGAAGGAAGGGTTTGCTGCTTAAAAGAAAGGTAAA
The DNA here is from genome assembly GCF_022682495.2 of Desmodus rotundus. Classification (NCBI taxonomy): domain Eukaryota; kingdom Metazoa; phylum Chordata; class Mammalia; order Chiroptera; family Phyllostomidae; genus Desmodus; species Desmodus rotundus. Next base: position 63,894,109 of record NC_071395.1, read on the forward strand.
AAGACCAACCCAGAAAAGGACTAATGATGGTGAAAATTCAGATAATATGGCCTAACCTGAATCCAAATTACAAAATGGAGGCCTCTGAGTTTTATTACCCTGCTCTTACTGATGACTAGAGATCTAACCGAGCAGACAGTTTGGTAATTGAACTGTTCTTTCTTCTTCTTATCACATTGTGAGAGAAAGTTGTGGTACTCTAAAAGTTACAGCTTAATTTATTAACCTGTTTTTATTAGAAATTTTGAAAAAGCTTTATTACATTTACATGATTTTAGGCCTCAAAACAATTTTTTTCACCAGTTAAGCACCTTCATAAATGTTTGAATTCCCAGTGGGAAAGAAAGCTGATTCAACTCATATTTATCAGCATTTTAAAGAGGTCTTGTGTGTCATCGTTCAAAGATGAAGATACAATATTTCTTTATATTTAATGTTATAAAAAACTTAATGTCTGATTTCCTCCCATGTGCTTGTTTTCTCTCCTTTGAAGATATGGGTTGGTCTGACTCTCAGTGTGGTAGGTTAAATTTTCTGAGTGACTTTTCTGGTATTTGTGTTTGATTTGATGTCAGGGTACCCCGGCTCTGTCCCAGGCTGGCATACCAACTGAGGCTTTGGTGAAGGGACCCATTTCTAGAATACCCATTGAAGAGAGCAGTCCTGAGAAAGGCAGAGAGGAAGCTGCATCCAAAGGCCATGTTATTTATGAAGGCAAAAGTGGACATATTTTATCTTACGACAGTAAGTATTAACATTTGTAAACTGGAAACATTGCACCTGGTTCCCCACATACTTGCTTTAGGGAAGTTAGTTTCCCTTCTCTAAGCCCAAGTTCCCTCTCTCTAAAAGGGGTTCATAATAGTGCCTTCTTCTGAAATGTTTGAGAAAACTGAGTGAGGCAGTCAATGAAAAGTGACAGTACAGACCTCATAGTGTAGCGTAAATGGTATCTAATGTGAACTACAGTCTGTCAGTTTAGCCTAGGAAAAGAGTCTTTGTTAACTTTAACAGAACCACTTCTATTTTAGAAAGATTTCTACTTTATGAGTTAAGCATTAGGGAGTAGGTGATAGTCTGATAATCCTAGGAAAAGCATTAAATATAAATTCCTCGTAAATATAACTATTTTAATGTCCATATGAAAACATTTCTTTAGATATACTCTTAAGTTATATTTCTCCATTAATATCACTTTATAAGAATTACTCAGTTATGGTATAAAAGCCAAGTGATGAACTGGATTTGAGTTCTCATTTGCAAATGTTTTTGTGATCTGAGTAGTTATTAGTTGTGCTTTATCTTTCTCCTCAAATACAAAGAAATAAAATATGGGAGCACAGAGTGCCTGATACAAAATATGTGGTAACTTTTTTATTTCCTTCCTCCTTTATTGTTTTAACATCCTGTCATATATTGGTTTACATTTTATTTCTGGTGAAAGAAATTAGTATACATTGTCTAAGCCGGAAGTCTTATGTCATCTTTGACTCCTCCTAAAGCTTTCCACATCCAGTCAGTCAGTCACTTAAGTTGTTCCTGTTCTCTTTCCTAAAGTTGCGGGAATCCTTCCATTTTTGTTTATCCTCCAGTGTTACTACCATCTTTCATCTGGAAAGCTCAGTAGCTGCCTGATTGATCTCCCTGCCGTCAGTATTAGCCCTTAGTCAGAACTGTATGTCATGTCACTTCTTGCTTGGCTCTCCATTGCCTTTAGGGTTATTGTTGTAAGCTCCTTACCTTGGCTTAATCACCTTTCTATGATCTGCTTCCTGCTCTCTCTTCAGATTGTTCCCTTCCCGGGTTTTTCTTAAAGATTTTATTTATTTATAGACAGGAAGGGAGGGAGAAAGAGAGGGAGAGAAACATCAATCTGTGGTTGTCTCTCATGTGCCCCCTACTAGGGACCTGGTCCACAACCCAGGCATGTGCCCTGACTGGCAGTGAAACTGGCGACTCTTTGGTTCATAGGCTGGCAGTCAACTCACTGAGCCACACCAGCCAGGGCCCTTTCCACTCTTTCCCTTAGCATCCTTGCATTTACTCGCCCTACATTCTTTTTTCCTAGATTCACTGTATACACATTGGCCATTAACTGAGTTTAAGGATTTTTTAAATTTATGTTTTATTGTATATTTTTCCATTGCCATTTATCCCCCTTATATCCCTCTTCCCCCCACGATCACCACACTGTTGTCAATGTCCATGAGTCGTTTTTCCTTTTTGCTCGATCCTTCCACCCCCTAACACCCAAGTTTAAGTTATTTTAATGTACCATACTCTGTCTTGCCTTGGGGTCTTTGTGTTCATTGTCCCCTCGGTCCGTGTCACCTCTTCTTCCCTTTACTTTCGACTTAAGCAACTCTTACTTGTCATTCAGTTCTAAGCTTAAATATTACTTCTAGCAGCCTCATCAGTACCTTTAAGTGTTAGGTTCCCCTTCCTGCATTCTCATTGCACATTGTATTTCTCTTTTCATAGTAGTTATTACACTCTGTAGTAATTGCCTATTAATTTATCTGTATCCATCACTATTGGGTAAGTTTAATGAGCAAAGGGACTTAAAGTTAACCTTATCTATAAGCCTAGCTTAAGCCTGGAACTCAATAAATATATTTGAATGAACAAAGACATTTTTATAAATATCATTTGCACATATTTATATTGTAGGTTAAGACTAGTTTTTATATTCTTGTTTTTATAAAATAGACTATGAAATTACAGTAACTTCCTTGCTGTACAGTAGGCTTTGATCTCTGAGCAATTCTTGTTTCTGTATTCTGCAGATATTAAAAATGTCCGAGAAGGGACAAGGAGTCCGAGAACAACTCATGAAATCAGTTTAAAAAGAAGCTATGAATCAGTGGAAGGAAATATAAAGCAAGGATTGCCAATGAGGGAGTCTCCTGTATCAGCACCGTTAGAGGGTAAAGTCTTGTTTCCAGAACATCATTTAGATACATTTAATTTTGTATAGTAAGTTTACATCGTTGAGTAAGGTTATATTCAAACTGTTGTTTCTCCCTGGAATTTATATTTACATAGAAATGAAACATACTAATATATTATTAATATTTTTAATGTAGAAAATAGATAATATGAAACAATATGTTTAATTTCATATTTACATATAAATCAGGTAGTACATGTCAGTGGAAGTAAAAGTTAAACATAATTGGCCACATCATAGGTAACTACTAGAATTATCATATAATTTGTAGGTTTTCCTGTTTTAGTTAAACGAGTTTAAAAATGAGAAATTCATTATGAGAACTTTGTTTTTATCGTGAGGCAAATAACGTGGTGTAATGGATAGAGCAAAGACATGTATATGAATTAGAACTTCTTTCTTTGTGAATTTGTGCTGATCATATAATATACATTCAGTAAATGATAGTATGGCTTTTTTCTTTTTAATGACTAACTTTCTTTAAGTCTTAACCTACCTCAACTGTTTAATTTTAGTCTAGATGAAACCAGGGTAAGGATTTATCAATCTTAGAAGTCCTATCTAATTTTGGATTTTCTTTGTATTTAAAAATAATCTTACTCCCCTTTACTTAAGGGTAAATGGGTATGGTTATTTCCAATCCTTGATTCAAAATTATCAGCAGTACAGGGTGGGGCAAAAGTTGTGAGTGCTACACACAGAGTTTATTCTTGTATTTACTTTCCATACGAACGACTGTAAACCTACTTTTGCACCGCCCTGTACACATAATGTACAACATGGGATTTTTTGAGGTTATTTATAACTCTTTAATTTTGATTTTCATGTTTGCTTTATCTATTTTTAAGTTATCCATTTTTTATGTTTTCCTTTTCTCACAGATATATTTCAAAGCTAAACAGTGATTTTCAGTCCCTTTGTATTTTCTCTCCTTGGTAAAGAAGCATTGGGATTTTAGATTTATTTTGAAAGTGTCTTTCTTTCCTTTTTTTAAAATCCTCACCCAAGAATATGTTTATTGATTTTAGAGAGGGAGGAAGAGAGAGAGAGATACTCATCGGTTGCCTCCCATACACACCCCAACCAGGGATTGAACCCACAACCTAGACATGTGTCCTGACCAGGGATTGAACCCACAGCCTTATGGTGCATGGGATGACACTCCAACCAACTGCACCGCCTGGCTAGGGCTTGCTGTTTCTTTCTTGACCCCAAATAGAGTCTTTTGTGGCCATTTTTTATGTAGAAAAACATTTAGAAAGGAATAGGTGGTCATGTTTGATACTTCCGACTTTTATTTCATGACATTCTTCTGAGTAGTTCACAGATTAAAAATCCCCCCTCCCTTTTTTAAATTACAGTTGACATTCAATATTATATTAGCTTCAGGTATACAACATAGTGCTTAGACACCTATATACTTTAAGAAGTGATCCCTCCAATAAATCTAGTGCCCACATGGCACTGTACATAGTTTAAAATGATGCCCCTTTCTCCATAGAGCTTTTATCAAAAACGTATATTCTACGGACAGTATAAAGTATATGTGAATTGACATATCCATTGTGTTTAATGCTTGAATTGCTTTCTTGCTTTGAAAGGGCTGATATGCCGAGCATTACCCAGGGGAAGTCCTCATTCTGACCTAAAAGAAAGGACTGTGCTGTCTGGTTCCATAATGCAGGGTAACTGTCTGTCTGTCTGTCTGTCATGACTGCCTCACTGGCAGAGTAGTTGGACATTAACTTGCAGTGTGTGAAACCTGCTTTTCAAGATATTTTCCTTTTTGAAATATTAGATATTTAAGTCTTGATTATAAATCTTCTGAGCTGTGTACTTTATTCGCAGATGATAGTTGCCTAATAGTTGAACTAGAGGCATCTTTACTATATAAGAACCATTGTGTGACTGTAATGAATGATGTCTTAAATTTTGAACAACCCTAAAAAATGACTGATAAATATTTATTGAAGTATTTGTTGTAAACAAAAAATTTATTAGAAACTGCAAGGTGAACAGGCATTAGTTTTCTTAAATTGTAGTAAAATATATGTAACAAATTTATCATTTTAACAATATTTTAAAATATTTTATTTATTTATTTTTAGAGAGAGGGGAGGGAGGGAGAAAGAGAGAGGAAAACATCATTCTGTGGTTGCTTCTCACTCGCCCCCAACTGCAGACCTGGCGTGCAACCCAGGCATGTGCCCTGACCAGGAACCGAACTGGCAACCCTTTGGTTCACCTTTTGAGGCTGGTGCTCAGTCCACTGAGCCATACCATCCAGGGCTCATTTTAATAATTTTTAATTGTATAGTTCAGTGCCATTGTTATGTAGCTGCGGGTGTTATTTTAATAAGTATGTATCTTGAATTCTTTTTTAAAGGCACACCAAGAGCAACAACTGAAAGCTTTGAAGATGGCCTTAAATATCCCAAACAGATTAAGAGGGAGAGTCCTCCCATACGAGCATTTGAAGGTGCCATTACCAAAGGAAAACCATATGATGGCATCACCACCATCAAAGAAATGGGGCGCTCCATTCATGAGATTCCACGACAAGACATTTTAACTCAGGAAAGCCGGAAAACCCCAGAAGTGGTCCAGAGCACAAGGCCCATAATTGAGGGTTCCATCTCCCAGGTAATTGGATCATGGTTCTTTTTGGTAGTCATTCTACTTTAGACAAAGCATTTTAAAAAGTGCAGCTTAATAATGATAAATGAGGTCAGATCTTTTGGAAGTAAATGTGAAAGTGTTGTGTATGCTTTATCATTCATTAGTTTTTATTGTGTCCATAGTGTGGAGTGTATAATGTGGGAAAGTATGCAGCTCAGAATTGGTGGGCTTGTGATTGAGACATGCACATAGACAATAAAGATTACAATACCCAAAACACTAACTTGAAAGAATATATGCACTCCTATGTTCACTGAAGCATTATTTACAGTAGCCAAGATATGAAGCACACGAGTACCCATAAATAGATGAGTGGATAAAAAAGTTGTGGTACTAGCCCTGGCTGGGTACCTCATTTGGTTATAGCAGCATTCCAGTACACCAAGGCTGTGGGTTCGATCTCAGGTCAGGGCACATACAAGGAACAAACCAATCAATGCATAATAAGTGGAACAACAAATTGATGTTTCTCTCTTTCTCTCACTGTCCTAAAAAAAAAAACAAACAAAAAAACCCCAATAAATTTAAAGAAGTGTGGCACATATATACAATGGAGTATTACTTGGCCGTAAAAAAAAAGCTTATCATTTGCAATAGCATAGATGGACCTAGAAGGTATTATGCTAAGTGAAATAAACAAATACTATATGATTTCACTTATATGTGGAATCTAAAAAACAAAACAAAAGGAACAAAGAAAACAGAAACAAACATAGATACAGAGAACAAACTGAGGGTTGCCAGCTGGGAAGGGGGTTGAGAGGCTGGGTGAAAAAAGTAAAGGGATTAGGAAGTACAAATTGGTAATCAAAAAATAGTCACAGGGATATAAATCACAGCATAAGGAATACAGTTAATAATATTTTAATAATTACATATGGTACCAGATGCGTACTTGAAATATTAGGGGAACAGTTTGTAAAGTATTATGATTGTCTATCCACTACGCTGTACACATGAAACTGATACAAAATAATATTGAATGTAAACTGTAATTGAAAAAAAATGATTAGCAAACTAATTTCCATGAGCCAAAAATAGATCTTAGATAGAAAAATATTTAGGTGCTTTGGGTTACCTGTAATATTTGTTTCTTTCCCTTTAGGGTACACCAATAAAGTTTGACAGCAGCTCTGGTCAATCTGCCATCAAACACAATGTCAAATCCTTAATCACGGGACCTAGCAAACTAGCCCGTGGAATGCCTCCACTGGAAATTGTACCAGAGAACATAAAAGTGATAGAACGGGGAAAATATGAGGATGTGAAAGCAGGCGAGCCAGTGCGTTCCCGCCATACATCGGTGGTTAGCTCTGGTCCCTCAGTTCTTAGGTCAACTCTTCATGAAGCTCCCAAAGCACAGCTGAGCCCTGGGATTTATGATGACACCAGTGCACGGCGGACACCTGTGAGTTATCAAAACACCATGTCCAGAGGCTCGCCCATGATGAATAGGACTTCCGATGGTATGTTACTCTTGTATCCTCATCTGATCATTTTTATTGTACTTCTTCATGTCTGGCAAGTAGTAAATGTCAAATTGTCAGCTTTACATGGTCACAGATTGTACTTGATGCTAAGGCTATGGAGGACTGCCAAATTAAAAGTAGACATAATTGTAGGTAAAATACACAATGTTTTAATCAAGTGCAGAGTAGGATAGAGTCCAGAAATGCTCTAGAATTAAGTATAGTCTTACAGGGGGTGTGTGTGTAAATAAAATGAGGTAGTATGGTTAAGGAACTTTCAAAGAATAGTGCTGGGTATGTTTAAAGGACTCAGTAAATGTGCACTACTATTGTTTTACTGCGGGTACCTCAGTAAGGTAGGGGACATAGATTTTTGTCAGGTGGTTCCTGAAACAATGTGACCCTTAATAGTGAATCCAATTATCATTTTAAATTTTATTGAAGTACCTGTTGAAGGCTCATGTGGAAGGCTCTTGGCTAGACGCTGAGAGATTAAAGGTGAAAGGTGTTTTAGGCATAGGGAGAGGTGTAGTAACATGGAGGAGGAGATAAGGGAAGTGCCTGCCTGTTGGTAGAGTGGTGAATCTGAAACCTTTTGGCTCTAGTTTTGAAGAAGAATTGCCCTGCATAAGGAAAATGAACTCTCTGTGTGAGCAGGGTGAGTCTGGGAAGGGGATGTAATAAACCAGAGTATGTTTCTGGCTTGTGACAGGCAGATTTGTTTGATAAACAAATATGATTTATCATGATAAAGTTAATAGTATCAAAACAAATAAAGATGGTGGTGATGGTTATATAACATTGTGAGTGTATTTTGCCACTGAATCGTACACTTTAAAATGGCTAAAATAGTAAATTTTATTTTTTGTGTGTTTATTTTGGGTGTTCTGAGACCCAGCTTCCAACATGCTGTGGCAGGAGTTGGGGCGGGGAAGGTTCCCCACACGAACAAGCAATTCTCAAACTTCAGCAGGGTATCTCAGAATTCAGTTTATTTCCAACACTACCTACCCAGACATAGCATCAGATTCCACAGGTTACAGGCCCATCCTGTAAGACTTTGCACCCTCCTGACAACATCAAATGCCACTCGGGCTCTCGGGCTCTTACTTCTGCTTCTGACCAACTGGCTGCAGGTTGGAGGTTCCAAGGACACCCTCCAACGCAGGGTGCCAGTCGCATGTCCGGAGTGCTACCTGTGCTTTTGACCTGCTGGCAATAAACCAGAGGTTCCCATTCCCCGCCCCCCCTTGGGTTCAGTTACTTTCTAGAACAACTCACAGAAGTCAGAGAAACATTTTAGTTACTAGATCATCAGTTTATTTTAAAAGGTTGTAAAACAGAAGCAGCTAGATGAGAGACTTGTAGGACATGGTATGGCGAGAGGAGCATGGAGCTTCCATTCCCCTTTCCCCGCACCTCCATTGCCCACCATCCTGGAAGCTTTCTGAACACAGTCCTTCTGGTTTCTTATGAAGGTTTTATTATGTAGGCATGATTGATTAAATCAGTGGCTATTGATGATTGAATTCAACCTCCAGCCTCCCTATAGGTCAGGAAGTGAGTAGGGCTGAAAGTTCCAACCTTCTAACCATGTGGTTGGTTCTCCTTGAAATCATCCCTGTTCCCTAGGTGCCTCATAAAAGTCACTTCATTAACGTACCAAAGACAACTTCATCCCTCTAACACTTAGGAAATTCCAGTGGTTTTGGGAGCTGTGAGGTAGGAACTGTGGATGAAGACTGTCTGTTTATCTATCTGTCTGTCTGTCTGTCTATCTATCTATCTATCTATCTATCTATATCTGTATCTATATCTATATCTATGTATAGATATATTTTGGAAGTGGGGAGAGAAACATCAGTAGGTTGCCTCTGGCAAGGGCCCCACGGGAGAACCCGTCCGTGCCTGTGGGTCCCGCCTACCCCTCCTGCGAACAGTGGCCGCCACCCGGTCCTGGGTCCCTGGTTCTTCCCTCTGGCAGTGTGCCTTTGCGGGGGTGGGAGACGTGCTTGGAAGTGTGGTCTTCAGGAAAAGGTGCGGCCCTCTGGGAAGCAGGGAAAGTGTCCAGTTCCACGGACACAGTCAAAGGGACCCTGTGAACCTGGTATGATGACTGAGGGGTGGAGCACGTTGCCCCGGGGGAGGGAGGCGTTGTCTCCAGGGAGGCTTCTAGTGTTAGGGGTGGCCGTGCACTTCTGCCCCACCCCGCATCCTGGCCCCAAACGAGCTAGCCGTGACTCTGACTGAAGCCATCTTCTGGGGGGATCACCTGTTCTTTCCATCCGTAAGGGGAGGGGACCCCCTTACGGATGGAAAAACAGGGCGATCCTCGCAGTGGGGAGGCCTGAAGTGGAGGAGCCAGCACGTTTCCTGCAAGTTAGGCGAGTAACGCGCACCCTGGTCCCCAGGTCCGAGCTCTGTGGTGGCAGTGGACCATTTCACGCAGAAAACAGACATCCTGTGGGGGATCAAGGGACGGCATGGCCACTCTATAGGAGAGAGAGGGCACCAGGACCCCGAGCGAGCCCCCAGGAAAGCCCAAGGCATGTGCCACAACCTAGGCATGTGCCCTGATCAGGAATTGAACCAGTGACCTATATCGATTTTCAAGCTGATGCCCAACCAATCAAGCCACCGCTGGTCAGGGCCATGTATCTTATGAATCAGGTATTGCAGTGTTTTGCCACAGTTATTAAAACAGTTTAGGGTGATTTCCAATAAATGATAGGCATTAGTGGGATCGTCTCACCTCTGTGTCTTTTATAAAAGAAGAGGCTGAGTAGGGAGGAGATGGAGGTTGATGAAATGAGAGTCTTCGTGAAAGTACAGAGCAAGGAAAAATAGTACAGCAGTTCCCACTTACCTGCAGGGGATACATTCCAAAACCCTCAGTGGATCCCTGAAACTGAGGATAGTACCAAACCCTAAATGTGATGTTTTTCCCTATACATACCTTTTCACTTAAAGGAAGCAGACTAGTCTTAGTCTTCTCTTTGGCACATCTGAATTGCCAGCATCACTACTCTTGTGCTTTGGGACCATTTTCAAGTAAAATAAGGCTTACTTGAATACACAAGCGCTGCAGTACTTGGACAGATGACCAAGATAGGTATTAAGTGACTAATGGGCAGACAAATGAAATCTCAGGATACAAAAGAGGGAAAAAGGGGGAGTGGGAACTGCTGTATAACTTAGCAACTGATAGGCGTCGAGGAGGCTGGTTAACACAAAGAGAGGGAGTTCAGATTTGATACATGTGAGATCAAAAGAATTGATTATGTTCAAGTCACACAGAAAACAAAATCATTTATAATGGGATGTAAAGAAGAGTGTTGAACTTCATTTTAATCAACATTAGGTTGTAATATGCTGGTGCTATGATCCGAAAGGTGGTAATCTTCTGCAAACCTCAAAATCTTTTGCTAGTTCTTCACATTTGCATATTTTACAAGAATGAGTGTTAAATGTTTAGTGGACAGGGGAGATCAAAATATCCTATGACTATAGGTCTTTGTTTGACTGGTTGAGAAATGGTTAAATATAATAGCAAGTTTTCTTAAGAATTTGTGGTGTTGGCTCTTTTTTACAGTTACAATTTCTTCTAACAAATCTATCAATCATGAAAGAAAATCAACATTGACTCCTACCCAGAGGGAAAGCATACCAGCTAAGTCCCCAGTCCCTGGGGTAGACCCTGTAGTGAGCCACAGCCCTTTTGACCCCCATCACCGGGGCAGTACTGCAGGAGAGGTTTACCGGAGCCACCTTCCCGCGCACCTGGACCCAGCCATGCCGTTTCACAGGGCTCTGGATCCCGGTAAGCAGCGTGTAGTGCTAACTTATGGCAAAGAAATAATACACCGGTATGACTTTTTAAACTTTCTGTTTATTAAAATACAGTATGCAGACAATTGCACATATTATTAGTCTCCAGCTTGGTGAATTTTCATACACTGTACCACCCCATGGTACCAGGATCTAAGTCAGGAAACAAAATATTACCAGTACCCCTTAAAGAATTTCAAGTAATAGGTATATGAAAAGCCCTCTTATCTGATGGCATTTGTTTACGGTAATTGAAAAAGTGGCTTAATGTATATGAAGAATTACTTTAAATGGCACAGACATAGCTTAAACATTTTAATTTATAACTTAGGCATTTATTTACCAGTGTTCTGACCTAAGGTAAAGGTCCATTGATTAAACCTCACTATGTCTTTCTTACATAAACAATACTTATGTTTCCAAGTTTGGTGTTTTTCAGTGAAACTAGAATATATACACTTAAAATTAATCTAAATACAGAATCCTTCTAGATTTTTTCCCATCTTTTAAAATGGCCTAGATCATACTTGATTCAACTTCTGTATTGAGTCTTTCCAAAGCAGTCAAGTTAATTTCTAGAGAAACCACTCTTTTCATGTTTCTCTCAATTTACAGATTATTTTATTAAGTTACATAATTATAAAATGAAATCTCAGGATACAAAAGAGATACAGTACAATACAATTATAGTAGCAAGTATAGCTAGAAGGAACTTTTGAACACACACCATTACCACTGACTGTGGGTAAATATAATCTGGTAGGTGTAGAAGTATGTAGGTTTTCTAGAGAGCAGTCCGCACTGGACACGGTGCTGCTTCCCACCAGGGACAGGGTGGTGTGCTGTAGGACAGGAATGGAGTCTGGGCTGGCTGGCTGGCAGAGCGTCTCTGCTGGGCTGTCTATCATGACCCGCCTGCTGTGTAGGCTCCACCCTGTCCTCCCGGGTTGCAGCCCTGCTCCTCTTGCCTGCTCTGGTGCCCTCAAGTGTTTTTCTGCTTGTGCCTCTTCTGCTAGCTTGTTACATCATTCAAGTTGAAATTGGGACAAAGAATGCTTATGTCTCACCTTGGTCTTTAGGGACATGATTTTCATTACCAGTATGGCAAGATTTCTAATGGTGTATGTAAAAAATACTTTATCTGAATTGTTTAATCGACAACAGTAAGTTTCAGACGAGTCCACACCTAGTCCCTTAGGGACTGTCCAGAATTGAGGCAGAAATTCCCAGAGAGTCAGTTGACAGACTTAGCTGGCTGGAGTTCTAGATGAATGGGAAACAAACATTCCAGAACACTTGTGACACATTGTTCTATGTAAAACACACACAAACACAGACAGACACACACACATATATATGATAGTTTAGTCAAGTTGTCAGACCAAATTGAATATTGAGACTTTTGTTTCATGTTTCCCGTAGTCCTTTATTTTATAACAGTTCCATTTGCCTGTCATTTTTGAGCTTTTGCTGGATTACAAATGTTTTGAGGATAGAGACATTATCTTTTTCTTTTTACTGTGTCTACCCCTTCCTGATATCTAGTGTTGTTCTCTAACCTGGGGTTGTCAGACTGTGGCCTGGGGGCAAAGCTCTGCTACCACCACTTGCACAGATAGTCCCATTAGCACACAGCCCTGCATTTGTTTGCCTTGTGGCTCCAATGACTAACACCATGTGGTCCACTAAGCCTAACTTTTTTTACCATTTGGCCCTTTATATAAAAAGTTTGCCAGTCTCTCCTCTAAACACAGGGACAGATTAAATGCTTATAATCATTTTCATTCCCAGGGAAATAAAGTTACTATTTGTCACAAAGTGTTTTCACATCATTTTGATTTGGTTGTATGGGATAATCAGTACTTCAAAAATAATTTTATTTTCAAACAGTTCTTGGAGACTTGAGGTGAAAATATAAAATTACATGGCAAAGATTGAAAGTGAAACTACTTGAGAATTTTTTTAGCTTCTGTTCTATTAGTACAAAGGTTAATACTCGTATTTGGCTAGTTTCTCCTTTCCCTTTTCCATTACATCTGATATTAGAATATATATATTAATATTGATGATATATCAAGTCTAAAGAATCCACCTTAATCTCTAAAGTGCCACCTCCACACTAAATAAAAGTTGAATGTGCACATTAGCTCAACAGATTGTTTTTTCCTTACTCATTTTGTGGGTGATATTTAGCAAGTGAATTTAACTAGACTGTAACTCAAATGCCTTTCTCTCATTCTCTCAACCAGCAGCTGCTGCGTACCTGTTCCAGAGACAGCTTTCACCAACACCAGGTTACCCAAGTCAATATCAGCTTTATGCAATGGAAAACACCAGACAGACAATCCTAAATGATTACATTACCTCACAGCAGATGCAAGTGAATTTGCGCCCAGATGTGGCCAGAGGACTCTCCCCACGAGAGCAACAGCTGGGTCTCCCGTACCCAGCAACAAGGGGTCTGTGTCTTTGCAGTGCAGCTTTCATAGAACTTACTATGTTTACCCGGGGTTTTCTAGGTACTCAGTAAATATTTGGTGAATGAGTGATGCAAAGAAAGAAAAGAAGGCCCATACTTCTTTCTATAGCCTTTACCCCTTGAGAGCAAACAAAGTAATGTATTGAAACGGTATTTTGGTGAACACTGAAATAACTAAACCAAGTTTTAGTGTGCTAGGTATTTGAAATCATTGTTTTTCCAGTTTTCTGTCTCTCTTAGGTTACTGGGATGGGACAGAGTATTTCATATCCTTCTCTAGATTTAAAAGTCTTACCAAGTGAAGATCTTAAACATTTTTATTTGTACTGTATACAAAGTATCATTGGGTCATAGAGATAACTCTTCACCACCACCACCCCCAAGAAAAGCCATGCATAGTTCTGTATCTTTAGAGTAACACTTAAAGTTAACATAATTTTATTGCATTTGTCTTTTGAGCAGGAATCATTGATCTGACCAATATGCCTCCAGCAATTTTAGTGCCTCATCCAGGGGGAACGAGTACTCCTCCCATGGACAGAATCACTTACATCCCTGGCACACAGATTACTTTCCCTCCCAGGCCCTACAACTCTGCTTCCATGTCTCCAGGTAAGAGTCCCTACAGTCACATCCCTCTGTGATATGACCAGCGTGCTCAAGTACAACATACATAGCCTTTGAAGGTATCTTGGGCACTTTTTTCCCCGTTGGGTCTTCAGTTTTTCATTTAATATTTAGTAATAGTTCCTATGTGCCATCTGTCACTAGTTACTCTAGAAATATCCTAAAGCTTGTGTTATGCTCCATTTGTCATCTAATACTCTTAATAAAATGAACTTCCTACATCTCAAATATGAAACTTTCAAAAAAATTTTTCAGTCAGTTTGATGTACCTATACCTGATATGTTAATATTTTTGTCTTTAAGTGTCAGATTTCTGTGTTTTACAGGACACTCATCACACCTTGCAGCAGCTGCGAGTGCTGAAAGGGAACGAGAGCGAGAGAGGGAGCGGGAGCGGGAGAAGGAGCGGGAGCGGATTGCTGCGGCCTCCTCAGACCTCTACCTTCGGCCAGGTGAGCGGGACGGCGTTGTTCACACTGTGGACATTTCTTGGTAATCTGGAATGATGGGGCATTGTGTTGAATGTTGTGGGGGATGCCAAGGTGATCTTACAAGTAAGAATTACAAGAGAGAAAGTAATTAAATGCCTTAAGGGACGTGTACAGGTTAACAGTGCTATAGAACTTGAAGTGGAGTGGAGATGAATTTTCAACAGGAAAATGATTCTCATGATGAAGGTATCATTTTGATTTAGCCCGCATAGTTGGCTACAATTGGGCCTGAATATACTGATCGTGGAACTCATTGGAGCTGAAAGTAGCCCAAGCAAAAAGCTCATAGATAGGAAAATGTGTGTTACTGAGCTAAAATTTAAAGAATGGGAAATATGGTTAGAAAGTTTTGTGACAGTTTGAATTATAAGTGAAGTGTTGGCTGCCACTTGGTGTGGTTGGTAGGTGACATGATCAGAGGGGCTTTTACACAAGAGTGGCATGAGATGGGTTAGAACCCTGAAGGTGGATATGGGCTGGTGCCAGGAGGGCAGTAAGACTGTGACATTGACACTGGCAGTGGCCAGAAAGGAGCTGCCAGGAAGTATATGGTTAAGGTGAATCAATAGGACTTAATAACTAGATAATGGGGAGTGAGGAGGAGGTGAGAGACAAGATTGTCTGCACATAAGACAGACCAGACAGCATTAATGAAAGCAAAGGCAGGGGTTTTTTATTTTGGACGTACTTAATCTGTCTTTGGAATATTTGTTTTATGCATGGTATACTTCTTTCCCTCAGTGACATCATATCACTCACTCTTTTCATATTGTCAGATATATAGATCTGGCACTTAGGAGGAAAGACAGAACTTGGAGATTGTGACTTAGGAGTCATCTGCAAGAGTCAAAAACGGCTTGACTGAGATTTCCATGGCAAGCACATGTGGAGAGGAATAAGTCAGCCCTTAGATGTTACGGGAAGGGATGTTACAGATTGAGACCAAAGGAGCCAGAGAGGTGGTTAGAGAGGTTGGTGCAGAACCGAAGGTCTCAGTGCAAGGAGGCTGTCATATTTATAAGGTCACAGGAGACAAAACTTTTGAAATCAAAGCGATGGCACTATTATATAGAAGGAGACTGAAAGCTAGCTATCATATTTGACTATTATTTTGGAGGATTTATCTTAAACAATTCAATGGCTGCAAAGCCTAAATTTAGATGTACCCTATTGTCTACATATAATAAAAAAATCAGTAAGTGTCTGACAATAGGAAATGTTTAATGAATTATAGGTAGCTCTATAATATTGATTATATGTTGATTGTATAAAAACATGGAAGTTGATTTAATTTTAGAAAGCCATGTACAAATGATACATAACATTAGTAGGAACTATATTTTAAAAATCTTTATGGTATTTTAAAATACTATGAACAACATGCAGATTTAACCCAATAAAATACCATTTTTCTTCATCACATGTAAAAGGTTGATAAATACTTGGTGTTGGCGTGTCTGAAGAAATACTGACTCAGACATTGTCAGTGGCAATGTAAGTGAGGATAGCCTTTTCAGAGATACAAAAATTTAAATAGCAATTCCACTTCTAGGAATATACCATATAGAAAAAATCACCGAAGCTTATGCGTGGTCAGAAGGGATGAAATTGCTGAAAAGGCCCATAGGTGCTACCTGCTACGAGAATAGGGGTGTGTACCGAAACTGCTAGCTCTTATGAGGGCAAAGAACCAGTTAGAAAGTCAGAGTGTGGGGCATGGAACAAGAAGAGGCAAGAAAGAAAGTGATTAGAGAAGAAATCTGAGATCTTCTGAGTGAAGTAGTTTTGACCAGGTCCAAGTTGTAGCTTTATTATGGGAGAGCTAAGGTTAAGTAAACAAAAATGTCTCAAATATCGAAGAAGTGTAGTTAGTGGAGCCGCACTTTGGGAAGGGCAGTGTAAGTGATTTCACGTCAGAAGAGAGCTTGCGGAGAGAAACAGTGACTTGTGGAGAGCAGAAATAGAGTAGAGCGGGAAGAACTGTGGGGGGGTGAAACAGCCTCAAAACCTGGGGTAGCAGTAGTTGTTTTTTGTTATTATTATTACTATTATTATTATAAAGTTGTACCAAATTTGATTTTGGAAATGATAAACACATCAGAGTTTGAGGAAAAATCTGAAAGATGAACTCATCTGATTTGTATTAGTACTTCATTATTGGTGGGGTTTTTTTTTCCTCTTTGGAATCAAGACGGCAATGACAGTAAATGATAGTTGGTGTTTTTGTTTCAAGTTACTTGTGTAGTTTTCTTATATCTTTATTAAGAAATTCTTATGGAACATATTTGTAGAAAGGCCAGAAAGTAGGGTATCAATTTTCTTATCTCATTTTCCTTTTACCTATTTAGGAATATTACGAAATTAATAGTCCCTAAATGTTGCTGTCTCTAGCGTCTTCCTTATTACCTGTGTTTCTTTGTTTTGTTTTGTCTTGCTTTGTTTTCTTACCCCCTGCAGGCTCAGAACAGCCTGGCCGGCCTGGCAGTCATGGGTACGTTCGCTCTCCGTCCCCTTCCGTCAGAGCTCAGGAGACCATGCTGCAGCAGAGACCCAGCGTCTTCCAGGGACCCAATGGAACCAGTGTCATTACCCCTTTGGATCCTAGTGCTCAGCTACGAATCATGTAAGTCAGTCGTATACATTTTGACAAAAAAAAAACAACAACAAAACTTTCTTGCATACACACTTTTTAGTTTGTGATTGCAGTAATCTTAGTAATGATTTACTACCCACTAAACATTTTTTATTGTTGTCGCAGTTTGTCCTTTCATCTCCCCACTACACCCCCCAGTACAGAGTCTCCCTTTACAGTGTGGTTTGGTTTTGTTTACAGGCCACTTCCTGCTGGGGGCCCTTCAATAAGCCAAGGCCTGCCAGCCTCCCGTTACAACACTGCTGCAGATGCCCTGGCTGCTCTCGTGGATGCTGCAGCTTCTGCCCCCCAGATGGATGTTTCCAAAACAAAAGAGAGTAAGCATGAAGCTGCCAGGTTAGAAGAAAATTTGAGAAGCAGGTCAGCAGCAGTTAGTGAACAACAGCAGCTAGAGCAGAAAACCCTGGAGGTGGAGAAGAGATCTGTTCAGTGTCTGTACACTTCTACAGCCTTTCCAAGTGGCAAGCCCCAGCCTCATTCTTCAGTAGTTTATTCTGAGGCTGGGAAAGATAAAGGGCCTCCTCCAAAATCCAGATATGAGGAAGAGCTAAGAACCCGAGGGAAGACTACCATTACTGCAGCTAACTTCATAGACGTGATCATCACCCGGCAAATTGCCTCGGACAAGGATGCAAGGGAACGTGGCTCTCAAAGTTCAGACTCTTCTAGTAGCTGTATGTATCTCAATCTGAGTTTCGCAATGTGATATCTGAGTAAAGAATGACTATATTCTTTAGGCAAAGCAGATCAATATGGTATAAAAAAAATTCTAATCTTGATAGTAAATGTAAAGAAAGATTTTTGGGTTAGTGCAATAATGTGTCTTCTGCAATTTATGATTATTTAAATGTCAGCATTTCTTACATATACCTTTCAAGTTATTTTTCATGAGAAAATTGCGCTCTTTATTAGAGTTAAAGTTGGAAAGTGGTTAGTTAGATGGAGTGTAGAGATTATTGCTGTTTTCAGGCATCTGAAAGATAATAGATGTCTCATTAAAGCTCTGTGTTACTGAGGCCTAATTTCAAGCAGTGTTTTCTGGGATATAGTTGGTTCAGTATTTAGGCTGATACTCCAAAACTTCATATATTTTGTGTAAGTTACAGAGTTTTTAAAAGGGAGACCACTTTATTATTATTAATTAGTATTTACATCGCACCTTTCTTGCAACCTTGTAGGTCTGTAAGAACTCACAAATCTACAGTAAAATGGTAGAAAAGTTATTTTTATGTGTTGCCTAAATTCTCTATAGAATGGCCATTTCTGAAGGAACAAGCAGGTATTCATACAAGCATCTGTAACATGTGAAATAATTTAACCATACATAGCCATCTCTCTGTTGTTTGCATTAATGAAATTAAGTAGAGTTGGAGATAATGAAAAAAAAAATGATTTCTAGTGCACCAGCATGCAATGTGCAATTTTTTTTTACCTTCATGCCTAATTATAATTTGGGTAAATATCGCCCTCATTCCTGAGGTTTCTGGAGAGGTGGGGGCAGCTTGGTCGTTGTGTAGACAAAATCTTTTAGCCCGGGATTACGACAGTCTGCAGAACAGATACCAGATATGCAGAAATGGCTGGCCAGGGGAGATCTGTGGTCATGTGCATAGGCCCTTTGGAGAGGAGTCACCAGCACACACAGTGACCCCCCTGCCTGTGGCTTATTGAGTGCTATAGACACTGGGTGGCTCTGCTTTTCGGTTTGCGTCACAAACTGAGCCTTGCTCCAGGAGGTTGACTTAGAAGGTCCGAGGATAAAAAGTCTGGCTTCTTTTCTGAGAGTTTATGTTTCTGAGTGTGGTGTTTCTGTTTTGGGGTTTGTTTTTTAAATCATTAGGTAAATTACTTTCATAAAGCCCATAAGCTATTTACAGTTACTCAGTGTGGTTTTCAGGTTTTATCTTCAGAGCTTTCCTCCCTCTGAAAGTGAAGCACAGAGCCTTCACCTTACTCTTAAGGCTTTGAAACCAATGAATGTGGCTTAAGCATCAGGCTTTCTGTTGACACTCTCTCTGACGTGGTAAGCAGATTTAGGATTTGGGGTACATAAACAGTGATATGTACTAGTGGATACAAAAGTTGCAAAGTAGTATAAATTACTTTGATTATAGTGATTTATTTTAGTTCCCCAAAGAAAATTTTCATCCCAGTTATCAGGTTTCTGTTCTGTTGAACGTACTAGAAGTTAGGTAACTGTAACTTCCATGACCTGGTGAAGGGTTGGAGGAAAGGGCTGTGCAGCTGAGCACTGGCGGAACAGGTGGTGGCCTGGTAGGAGAGTCCATTCCCATCTTCTGTACCTGTGTCCAGGATCCATTGTCTGATCACGCTTATCAAGCCAAGGTCATATATCCTTTAGGCCTCTGACAGTTTTCTCAGTCTCCATGGTGCAGCATGTAGATGCAAAGATCACTGTTAAGTCAAAAGGTTCCTGAGTAGGAGGCTGCATCTGCCTCTCCCCCATTTGCAGCTCTGAGGCCATGGCAGGGCTCTGAAAAGCTGGCTGGACCCCTGCTGCAGAGACCCTTGGTGTCCTTGGGGTCCACATGTCAGAGGGAAGGGCCCTTCTCTGTTGGGGGCTTCCCTTCTGACGGTCCCTATCACTTTGGTTCACTTTCACAGTGTGACATGGTGCTAAAAATTGTGTGGAGTAATTTTGTCAAAAATGCTACAGTGATTTGAGAAAATGATTATATAATGTTACTTAATCTGAAGCTTTAAAATCATCACGGTAATGAAGTTTTTCTATAAGCTGGCTGTCCCGCAGAATTGAAATTACATATTGAAAATAAACTGTGGAGATATACCCTCTTATTTATTAAATTTGTTCTGATAAGTGTTTATTTCCTGGGGATTTTCTTTTCCTGCTCCCAGGAGACTGTCACAAATCTGTTTTTTATTCTGCCTCTCCTAAAGGTCTTAGAGCCCAAAATTCCAGAAAACTTTGTATCCCACCAAAATCAGAAATACCAAGGAAGCATTTATGGTTCATTGAGCTCAATATTTTTTTATCATTAATCTAGGTGCCATTGGACATTTCTGAGAATAAAAAATAAAAATATGCAAATAGGTTTGAAGAACTTGGACTTTTGAGACTTTTCATAGGATTAGTTTTAAAATAAGATTCTTCTCTTTTCTTAAAGTATCTTCTCACCGGTATGAAACACCTAGTGATGCTATTGAGGTCATAAGCCCTGCCAGTTCACCTGCGCCGCCTCAGGAGAAACTACAGCCCTATCAACCAGAGGTTGTTAAGGCAAATCAAGCAGAAAGTATGTCTTTTTTAGCCACCAGTTTACATGTTTTGATATTTGCATTTATCATTTGCTTCTAATTATCTGTCCAGAGCATGGTAAGAAATAACTTGTTTTATTAGTTCTGTTTTAAAGTAATCTGCATTAATGAAAAACTGTTGTATTTTTAAGCTCTTATTTGATTATTCATTTGCTTATTATTCATTCATTTAATGATAGAGGAAGGAGTTATTCATTTTCTTTTGCTCACTTATGATTTCAATTTTTATTGTATATTAGTCCTCTAGTTTCTTTATTCTGTAAATAAATATTTTTATTCAAAATTAAGTAAGAGTCCTATTTAGAGAAATGTACTGTATCCCTTTCATGTGTTCCTCAGAGCTGTGTTTAATCTTTGATAATGGGTGAGAGGTAGGGCATCTCTGGAGTAAGACATCTATCTTTCCTGTGTTAGCTGAAGCTACCAGGCAGTACGAAGGACCATCACATCACTATCGACCACAGCAAGAGTCACCGTCTCCACAGCAGCAGCTGCCCCCTTCTTCACAAGCTGAGGGGGTAGGGCAAGTGCCCAGGACACATCGACTGATCACACTTGCTGATCACATCTGTGTGAGTTTTTCATTCTTAATTTTTTCTATCATGCCGAGGGCACATTTCACATAGAATCAGAGTAAAGATGTCTAGTTTTGGGGGGGCTACACTTTCTTTACACTTTCTTAATGGGTTTAATTCTTTTCTCATTCACAGCAAATTATCACACAAGATTTTGCCAGGAATCAAGTTTCCTCACAGCCTCCCCAGCAGCCTCCCACTTCAACATTCCAAAATTCACCATCTGCTTTGGTGTCTACCCCTGTGAGGACTAAAACATCAAATCACTACAGCCCAGAATCCCAGTCTCCGTCTGTCCACCATCAAAGACCAGGTTCAAGGGTCTCTCCAGAAAATCTTACGGACAAATCCAGGGGAAGGTATGGTCTTTATTTCAAATCATATGAAAATTTCCCAACAGTAAAACAATTTTAATATATCTACAAGATAGAGGATTCATTTCTTAACTCTGAAGTTTATTTACCTTCATTCCTTGGAGAGTGTAGACAATTGCTACATCCTGTTCGTAGGTTTGCAAAAGCAATTATGAAGACTATGTAGTTTGGTAGTAGTATAAGGACATTTTGAGTGGTCCTTTAGAATCATCAAAACATTTTTCTCTCCCCATGGTTTCTGTTGGGTTAGCAGCAATAGATGTTTAGGAAGTTGACATTTAATAATGAAAATGAGGCCAATAGAGGTACCATGAGAGGTAACACATTTTATATGGCCGGACCGTCAGGTAAAAGGCATTTCTGCTTACCCAATGCTGTTAGTGCACACAGACCCAGAGAAAGGACCTGGGATGGAAAATCCACCTCTGTAAGCAGAGGGCAGGAAAAGACGGAAGAAAGAGTCTGGCCTTTTCAGTTTAGTAATAGTAGACTTTTTACATAAAAAACATACATTGGCCATCTGCAAGATGAAATGGATTCTTATACTGCTTGGAAAGTGCCAGAGAATTACATAGGGTAAAGTGGGGGGTTAGTCACAGGTACTAATACATTAGTGCCCTTAGAAATTAGTTCACACGCTTGACCAGGTCAGGACAATAGCCTGTTCCAGGACCCAGCACATAGTAGGAGGCAAAGGAGGGGCACTGGTTTATATCACAACAAACATCGATGATGCACAGACAGTTTCCATTAGAGTTTCAGAGAAGCAGTTTTCCCCTCTCTTTCAGGTCCAGCTCACAGGTCAAGCAGTGGTCATGCCTTAGAACAGTCTCTCCTCCATACCCCACTTCTCGTGGCTGGCTCTTAAAATCTGACACGCACCCCTTTTCCACCATGTACCCTAAGTGGTCAGTGTGGCGCTTCATTTAGCACGGAGGTAACTTGCTTGGTTGCCAGTTGGACATACCACAGCAACAGTGTAGGCACATACAAGAAAAAAGACAAAAGAAACACTCCAAGTATTAGTAACAGTTTTTTCCACCATGCCACCGAAGATCCAAACCAGTGTGTTAATATGTTTCCTAGGCTTGGGGGTAGGTCACTTAAAACATTCACTTGTTTTTATGTGGGTCCTAAAGAGGAGATACTATCAGACTCATGTGGTATTAAAAGCACAGCATTCAGTTTGGATGATGGCACTGGTGCCTGCCCCCTGTAACTGGATGCCACAGGAGCAGCAGAAGTGTAAGGTCAGAAAGACCAATATTCATAGGGACTTGAATTCAGAGGTTGTCTTCTATGAGCATTACTCTTGGAACCTGATCTCTAGATGTTAATGTAGCCCCTACCTTAAGAACTGGCCTACACTGGCCAGGCTGTGTAAATGCTACATGCTGGCAAGGGGAGGATAGTGCTGTCTGGTGTAGAGGTGAATAGGAGGGGGAATATGCCAGACTAGGACCCCTAGTTTTTCCCGTTTTGATGGTGCACATCTCTATCCATGTATAGTGTGTCTCCACAGGTCCTGATTGCATTGGAATAGCAGGATCCCACCAGAGGTTTATGAGTTCCTCCGTGAAAGGTTTTCTTAGGCTCCGGAGGAAGAAATGCCAATCAGCCACAAAATTAGGCAGTACAGAGCTTTATTGAGGTTTGCGCACTTGGGCAAGATTCTCCGGTCCATGGAGCGGGCCGGGGAAATTGCGAGCAAGCAGGGAATATGGCAGGGTTTTATGCACCAAATTCTGGTTGGCTCTCCTCGGGGGCTAGGGATTGGTGTCCTGGAACAAAGCCACAGTCCATCATTGGTGGTTCCCCTCAGGCTCAGGCTGCCAGGTGGATATCCCTACCCATCCTGACACTCCGCACCTCAGTGGTGTGGCCCATTGCAGGTTCCAATAAATGGTCACCTTCTCAGGGACAGTAGGGCTCGATGTCCACAGTATCATTGCTCGATCCATTGCAAGCATCTGGACTATCACTGTGTCCTTTCTTTTCCACATATTTATTGTATCGTTCCTAATCTGGCATTTGGGGCAATAGGTCCCATGGGTTGGTCATTTAAATGTATTAATGCCTGAGGATGTGCTTGTCTTTGTCTACCCAGCCAAGGTAGGTTTTCCATTTAGTAACTTTATCTGTTGTTTAATGACACTATCTTTTTCATTTCACTTGCCCGACTGGCTGCCTTTGGGTTTTATGAGGTGGAATTTCCATTTAATATTGTGTTCTTGTGCCCATTCCTGAACATCATGTCCTTTGAAATGTGACCCCTGATCACTCTCTATTCATTGGGGATTCCCACACATAGCACTTACCTTTTCTGGTTCCTTTACAGTGGCAACATTAGTTTACTCACGTGGAGAGGCCTGAGTTAAACCAGATTCAGTGTGGACATGCACCGGAGCATATTTGGAGCCTTTACTCAAGGGGAGAGGCCATGTAGTCAGTTTGCCAGTCCCTTACCCATTGGGGGTTTTGTTGGATAACCCCAGAGTCTCATGGTGGTTGTCCAGGGTATCACTGGAGCAGACAGGATAGGATACAGCTGCATTAACCAGATCCCTGGGTTGTAAAGGTAGCTTGCCTCCTTATATATGTGCCATCCTGTTGAGGCACTACAGTGCCCGGTCCTCTGTTGTCCCCAGTTTGCCTTGTACACTGATCAGTCAGTTGCTAAAACATATATTTTTGCCAAGGCATCTGCTTCCTGATTACTTCGGGGTGTGGATACCCTATGGGCAGGGACCTGGAAGATAGTGAGATCTGCCTCAGGCTTTTGTAAGCGAGCCCAAATATCCTTCCACACCTCTTGCCCCATAAAGCTTTGTTCATCATCATCCACCCCTCCTTTTTCCGTTGTCTGAGCCACAGTGTCAATCCTTTTAAAACAGCCCAACTGTCATTGTATAGGATTGGTGGCCGGGGTGCAAGTGTGATTACTAACCAGGCAGCTGTTACCTTAGCCCTCTGGCTAGTGAGGTTTATTCCTTGTTTCCCTCCAGATAGTATCCGTGGATGGCTGGGTGGCAACTGCTGCCCAAGTAGGTGGACACCCTGACTAGAGCAATTGGTACACCAGGCTTCAGCTGAGGTTTCCCCTATTCCTATTTTATAGGTTGCAGGAACCAACATGGGTATAGGAGCAGGGGTATTTGAAGGGTCTGTATATCCAAGGGGGCCTAATAGTTGTTGCATCTCTAAACAGAGGGCTATTTGACAGTGTACTCTGCTGTAGGTAGTCATGCCATTTACTCAGTGTAGGAATCTGGGTGGAGGCATTGCACTAAATGGGGTATGAGTGTTCTCCAACACCCCAGAATCCCTGCAAAAGCCTGTACCTCTTTCGCGTTTTTTGGTATGGGATAGGCTTGCATTGTATCTATGGTGGCCTCGGGGATGATCATGGATCTTATGGGCCAAACAATTCCCAAGAGCTTTATAGCGGTGCTTGGACCTTTAATTTTCTGTGGATTCACTGCCCATCGTCTCTGTTGTAGTTGATCCAGTAAAGCCCACAGGGTTTTCTGTAGCAGAGGCAAATCTTCACAGATTAACATTTATGTCATCAATGTAATGCGCCCATTTCACTGGGGTTGGGAAAGAAAACAGTGACAAATTGTGGTCACCATGCCATGGCATACAGTGGGGCTATGTAGATAGCCTTGAGGAAGCACTTTGGAAAGCCCATTGTTGACCCTCCCAGGTAAAGACATATTGATTTTGGGACCCACCAGTCAGGGGTATGCTAAAAAAGACATTAGCCAGGTCCAGCGTAGCGTATATTTCTAGGACAATAGCCACATTATCTAATATAGGGCCAGTATTGGGCACAGCTACATGAACAGAGGATGGTTCCTTTTTTAGCTCTCTGTAATCTACTGTCATCCTTTAAGAGACATCTGGCTATCTTACTGGCTGCACTGGTCTGTTAAAGGCACCATGTGTCAGGCACATCATGCCCATATGGTAGAGCTCTTGGATAGTTTTCCCATCCTTAAGTCATTCCCAGTAACTCTCTGCTGTGGTGGTAAACTGACTGGCTCTCAGTTAGCACTCTCTCTTAGTACTAATTTGATTAATTGTCCTTGAAGGTAGAATTTCCTGATAGAGGTTTGTAAAGTCCGTCTTTGCAAGATGTCAATGCCTGGTATGTTTTGGGGATTGGGGAGATGAAGACTTCATACTCCTGGCGGTGGGAACGCCCAATTTGCAGAACAAGGGGGACTTTCTGACTATTAGTCGCCTCCATAGCTCTCTATGGATTATCATGTATTGGGTACACTCAGTGCATGTCAGCCACAGCAGTTACCCTCTTTATTTCTGGATGACCAGTGGATGGTGAGTTCCATATGAGGCCTCTGATTGCCTCCTATGGCCCTCACCCAAGGACAATCTTGGCCTTCATCCTATATGGGCTTTTGGGTTATCCTCACAGGTCCTTTCTCTTGTACTGTCCTGATTCCTACCCTCTCTTTCCTTCTGCCCAAGTTCTGAGTATTTCCCACAATTTCAGATGCTCTCTGTGTCTGGTCAGTTTTCCCTAAGTCTGCCTCCCATTTTATAACTCTGATTTCTGCCTCTAGCTGGGTGTCAGTGGTCAGACAAGGGGCCAGCCTGCAGCTATGCCCATGCACTTTCTTTTCTTGTTGCAGTATGCGATGCATAGTTCTTCAGATAAATGGAGGAGACCAGCTAGCATTTTCAGGTTGTCCCATACTCACATGGCAGCCCACATAGAAGTGGATGGCGAGCCAAGGCCCATTTCTTTGGTCACTTGACTGGCTCACCAGTTGTTAGTACAAGCAGACTCAGGGAAAGGTCAGGGACTGAAAATCTACCTCCATAGCAAAGGGCAAAGAAAGACTGAAGAAAGAGGCTGGTCATTTCAGTCTGGTAATTGACACAGTTTATTAAGGGATACTTACATACTTAGGCAGTTGCAAGATGAAGTGGATCCTTGCACCTATGTAATTCTTTGGCACCTGCCAAGAATTATATAGGGTAATGGGGGAAGAGGGGACTGATAGTCACAGGGTACTAGTACATGAATGTTTCCAGGTATAGGAAGTTACTTTACATGCTCGACCTAGTCAGGTCAGTGGCCTCTTCCAGAAACCAGCACGTAGTAGGAAGCAGAGGAGGGGTGCTGGCTTATGTGAGAGTGAATATAGATTACGATCAGACGGTCTCTAAAGGTGGTTTTCAGGAAGCAGTCTCCCCGCTCTGGCCCTGGTCTCTCTTTCAGCTTAGGCAGCAGCCATATCTTGGAATAGTTTTCTCCATAATGTTCTGCACTTGGGTGTGTGTTTGTTTTTTTTAATGGAGGCAGGTTTTTGGTTCAAGGTGGTAGGTAGACTAAGCATTGGGACATGCTAAATTATAGTATAGTAGCATGAACATTCATAAAATTCATAGAAGTGCTGAGAACAAGTCTGGGATGTTAGCAGGTCAAAGATAATGGTAAATATCTGGAAGATACACAGTGGGTTGGTGAACCTAAGTAGTGGGGGCCCTCATTCAGAGGATGAAAAAGAGAAATTGGTAGCAGCGGTGCTTCTCCAGCCTGCCTACCAAGCCCTCCAGTTAGCCAAGGACATGAAGAAGTAAGAATAATTTAAGAAGCAGAATGATCCTCATTCAAAAACAAAAATACTTTGTTGTGGTATTTTTCAAACATTTACAAAAGTAGAGAGAATAGTATAATATGCCTGTACATATCTATTGCCCAGCTTCAGTACTCATCAGTATAGGGCTAATTTTGTTTCATTTTTATTCCTACTTGTCCATCTTCAAACTGGATTATTTTGAAGCATATCTCAGACATAATCATGTCAAGAAGCTTGGTGATGTTAAAGATATGATGAAAACACATTTTTTCTTTTAAAAAAAATTTCCAATTATCAAAGAAAGTTCACAGCTTGTATAGCAGACTTGTGGTTCACTCCTGATACAGAGTTTTATGTAGCAGATTTTGAGTGGTCAATGGTATTTGTGAAAATTCCATTTGATTTTTTCACTTGTAATTTGTACATCACTACAACTGTGCATTTGAATTAGGATTGTCACATTTCTTTCATTGGATTTTAGTCATATTCTTGGTTTTACAGTTTTAAATGTTCACACAATTTATAGTATTATAAGGCACCATTGCCGGGTTTTTCAATCTGTAAGCAAAACAACACACAGGAGTTTTTCTGGAGTTCAAGACACAATGTAAATGCTGTAAATCACAGAAAAAATGGTTGAATATGCTATGTAAAATTAAAATAGACAAACTAAAGGTTAAAATGGGCAACATAGAGAAGGAAGCCAAGTTCATCTGTCATGGAAGGGAGTTGATAGATACAGTTTCAAGTTTTATAAATCAAGAAAGGTATAAGATTATTTACTAAGGTAAGCACCAAAGAACTAAAAGAAAAAAATGGTCAAAAATGGCCACCTCTGAGAATTGGGTAGAGTTGATTGGGAAAAGAAATCACAAATTATACTTAAGTATAACAGTAATAAAAGCAGATGTTAAAGGTCATAAATATTTCTTAACATGAATAACCACTAAGCCAAAAACATTTTTTTTTGGTCTGAACAGTGTGTTTCTCTCACATTATCCTTACCAACATGGTATCCAAAGGAAGAACATTAAATTGTGAAGAACTTCTTAGCCCTACAATGATAATATCAGAGCCTATCTTGACTCACTGGACAAACCTTAGGTTTCAGTTTAGTTCTCAAGTACTTTATCTTTTAATTTAACGGGGAAAGACCTGGTAAGGCGTGACTCAAAATGAGCCTTAAAACCTATGAGGGCTCACCTGAGTGGCTGGCCAGGGCCGGTGGGTGGGGTCTGATGCTGCAGCACAGAGGAGCCTCCTGACAGGGCTGGCTCTGCCCTGGCTCTGCATGTAATGTGACTCCCCTGTCTGTCAGGCATGTGTGGGTAAACCAGGAGTGACAGACTTTTTTTGATAACCACATATATAATGAGTACTTCAGGAAAATTTTTACTGATATAAATTGGCAACTTTTGTTCATTTTCTCCTGAATGAAGTAGTGAGTTAAGTAAACTGCAGGTGAGCCCTAGGAGTACAATCTAATATTTTATGTGTTATATTCTTAGGCCTGGAAAATCCCCAGAGAGGAGTCATGTCTCTTCAGAGCCCTATGAACCCATCTCCCCACCCCAGGTTCCAGTTGTGCATGAGAAACAGGACAGCCTGCTGCTACTGTCTCAGAGAGGAGCAGAGCCCGCAGAGCAGAGGTGAGGAGCGAGCTGCCCAGCCTCGCTGACAGCTCCCGTCTATGAGTGTGTGTGTGTGTGTGTGCGCGCGCGTGCGCGCACGCGTACGCACTTGCAGTGCCTTTCCATTTTCCTTAAAGTCGGTGCCTTTTTCTTTTTGGGTTGTATGTCAGGATAGGACTCTCAGAGGACCATTCAGTTTGTTTTCCTAGTGATCTGATACTAGTGGATTTTAATGAAAAATTATAATACTTACAGGTTATAGGAAAGAATTATTATTCTCCTTGAAATTAAGTCCTTCTAGATCTTTTATTAACCCTCTTTTGCCTGTGTGGTCCCCCTCTGAATTCAGCCACCATTTGAGTGCTAACCATGTACCAAGCACTGTGGACTCACAGTCCACAGTATGGAGGGGAAGTTAATGATTACCTGTGCCAAGCTGCATTACATTATTTTTCTTACCTTTTTCTACCCCTAACCCAACCCTATGAATTACTAGAATTCTCACTTGGATTAGACAGACATCTCTGATTTGCCTCCTCTCCAGTGCACTTCCACCAGAGTGAATTGTCTAAAATGCTGAGAATCAGGCTTACACTGCTCATCGCCTTTTCTGCCACTTTTCCCTTATACTTTATTCTCATCCATATCAAGTTGTCTGTTGTTCCCTGAATTCCTTTCAGTCCATATTCATGCTGTTTTCTTGGTGTGGAACACCCTCTCCCAATGCTCTGAGAGGTGAACACATGATCTGCCCGTGGTCAAATAAAGTAAGAGAGCAAGCCTGCCTTAAACCAAGATCTGTTTCACCCCAAACTGTTAGTGTGTTTCTTTCAATGTGTTGTTATTTACTTTATATATACTCATAAACATTCAAATAGATGTTGATACCTTTCAATGAAATGAGGAAGAAAATGTTTGAAGAGGGAATGATGTTAAATGTAATTATACATTTTTATATCACCTTATTCATCTTTCTTGGCAAATGGTAGCTTCAAACATATTCTCATGTTTCAATGATGAATGGATCCATGTGACCGGATTATGTTACCTGCAGTCTTCTATATGTTCGGTTATCATCTCTGGCTCCAGTTAGAGCTTGGTAGTCTTGAGCTGTTAAAGGAAACTTGTTTTTTTTAATGTGTTCATATAGGAAGCTGCCAATGAAACATGGAACCCTTTACATGAAACTTAGCTCATCTGGTAGGAGGCATTGAAATGATTGTAACAATTTCTTTGTTATAGTTACTCTGTTCAAGCCCAGTGGTTGATTACTTAAGTGTGAACTCTTGCTATTTTACAGACCAGAGTGCTATTGATTATAATTGTATTTTACTTCAAAGTAATTCTGCTAGTAAAATAGTTCCTAGTTCATGTGGTAACCATAGGCAGATGGTTATGCATGCAGCATTATGAACTGCTTCTTAGTTTTTCTGCTAATAATGTTTGCTGCTTATTCTGTTAAGTCTTTGTTCTAGATTATCTCCATTCCGGTTCTCATTTTGTGATTTCACCTTTGAGTGTTAAAGTATTTGTGTCCTCAAATATAATGTACTAACTGGCTTATGGTCACACATTGCTCCTTAGGGTTGTAACCACACACACGAGGTAGTAGTTTTCTCAGATACTCTATGACTGTTATTATCATTGACAGAAAAGTCTCTCAGGTTAGGAGTTCAGATGATAATAGACATAACTGTGTTCTCGACAGGAGTGATTCCCGCTCACCAGGGAGTATAAGCTACTTGCCTTCGTTCTTCACCAAGCTTGAAAACACGTCACCCATGGTTAAATCAAAGAAGCAGGAGATTTTTCGTAAGTTGAACTCCTCTGGTGGAGGTGACTCTGATATGGGTAAGTAGGATTTCTTTCATAAACTCCAAATAAAGCATGCATTAATAATGATATCTCCAATGTTGCCTCTTGTGTAATCCTTGTGTTTAAAGGCTCTTATAGGCATCTAACTACACCTGATCCTGATGTTTCTTCTCACATGTCTACCAGTATATAAAGACTCTGTTAGGGAGCAGGAACTTGCTATTTCTGAAGCTGTCCATTTCCTCTATGGATAAATGCTGGGTCTAGGAAACATTTTTCTTATGTGGGGCTGGATTAGTTCTCCATATTTTTCCCCCCACTGGTCTTGGTTTTATCCATTTGGGCCATCTCTATATAACATTTCTTCAGCCATTTGAAGACAGGTCATAACCTTTGGGCCTTATCTCTGTAAATATCCCCAGTTCATCATCACAACTGGCCTGGTTCTGAGTATTCATACATCTTAACTTCTCTCTACTAAAAACATTCTATGTAGCTTAGCCTTTTAGTAGGTTCTGAGATTCATCACTATTAATGGAGTCTAATATTATATTAGGGTTTTTTAGCAACCTACCTACTGTTAAGTTGTAGTGTGTTTAGCACCAATATAAATATCAAGATCTGTGCTGCTTTTGATCCATACCCTTCCCCTTTTGTACTTAACTTGCTCCAAATATAGGATGATGCACTCAGTGCTTGCATCATTGACTTTTTCTACCCTACTAGTGTCTTTTGGATCTCAGTTCAGTTATTCAGCATCCATCTGCAAATCTGATAAACCCACCATCTGAAAATATCAATAACAATTGGTATTGGCAGAAAACAGTTTACACACACACACACACACACACACACACACATAACTACTTACTATGCTGTCAGCGCTACTCTAAGCATGTGCATGTGTATAGTAATTCAATCCTCACAACAACCCTACACATTACAAATTATAATTGCCTGTGTTTTGTAGTTGAGTAAGTAGACTCAGAGGTTTAATAACTGGTGCAGGTTATGTAACCGGTAAGTAATGGGGCCGTGGTTCAGACTCAGGCATTCCAACCCCTGAGTCCATGCTTCTGCAGTTCTGTACTTGTAGCATCATCACTACCTAGATCTTTGGTAAATATCCACTAGGGTAAAGCTTTGTGGTATCCCAACCTTTCCTTTTGGTTGGTAAATATGCCTTAATCAGAATCTTCTTCATACTCTGTTATTTAGCACACTCACTCACACGGGATTGGCTAAAAAGTCTGTTACATTTTTTCCATACGACCGTTCTAATGGTGTTTAGTTGTCTTTAACTTCATTTTGAAACAATTTTGTTAGATTGTATAGTGACAGCTGTCATTTCAGCAAGCATTTAAAAAAGATACTTCTCAAGACAAGTAAATTTTTGTGCAGCCATTTCAATTTTGAAAATGGAAGAAGATACCTAACATTTTTGGCATGTTATGCTTTATTAATTCAAGAAAGGTAAAAATGCAACTGAAACACAAAGATTTGTGCAGTGTATGGAGAAGGTGCTGTGACTGATCGAATGTGTCAAAAGTAGTTTGTGAAGTTTCTTGGTACTATTGACATTTTGGCCAAATAATCCTTTGCTGTGTGTTGTCTAATGCACTGGAAGATGTTTACCAGCACCCCGGCCTCTCCCCACTACAAGCCAATAGTAGGAGATAGCCAGCATACTCAAAATACCCAAATCAGTAGTTATTGGTGAAAAATGTCTTTTATTTTACAGAAAAAATGCAATGGACCTTTTGGTCAACCCAATACTATCGCCCAATCTTAACTTATCCACCTTTTACTCGAGTATATCCAGTGATGCAGAGAGGCTTGGTTGGATGCCTTGCAGCAATCTGGGTACACCACACTCTGCTCTCTTTTTATGAATTAGTCTCCTGACTCTGTCAAAAGAAAGGAAATTGTGGCCTGTGCACTTGTAACTGCCAGGTGGGTGTGTGGATCTGTGACACTGGGTGATTCATAAACGTTGAGTGGCAAAGGGGAAAAAGGATGAGCCCAGGGTCACTTATTATTTGTGAACTTACCCTAGCTCTTAATTACCAGTTTATCTTAAGTGGCAACAAATTATGGAAAACAGGGATGTCCAACCTTTTGGCGTCTCTGGGCCACACATTAAATACACAAACACTAACAAAAACTGATGAGCAAAGAAAAGGTTTTAAGTGAATTTATAGTTTTGTGTTGGGCCGCATTCATTGCCATCGTAAGCCATGGGTTGGTTGGGTGTCCAACCTACAGCCTGTGGGCTGCATGCAGCCCAGCATGGCTGTGAATGCTGCCCCACACAAAATAGTAAATGTACTTAAAACACTATGAGATTTTTTGTGTGATTATGTGTCACAATGTATTTAACGTGTGGTCCAAGACAGCTCTTCCAGTGTGGTCCAGAGATACCAAAAGGTTGGACACCCCTGTTAAGAATGTTGACCAGTATTGCTATCAGGCTTATAGTATCTTTTCTTCTTCTTCTTTTTAAAAAATAATATCATTACATTTATCTGCCTTCAGTTCAATGGTTTCATCTATTATTTATAGCTCCTCAAATATCACCAGCAAAAAATATGGAGCTGTCATGTTCAGATTCTCACAGAACCCAGAGAGGAATCTGAGCATGGAGACACAGAGGCTTCAGAGCAGCCAGTGGTTAATTAAGCCTTGTCTCACCTCTGTATCGTTTGACCCCATCCTCTCTAGTCTTTGTGTTGCCATTTCAGTGGGGAAAAAATTGACAGGAAAATGCCACATATGAATTAAGCCTATAGTTTTCTCTTATTTTTTTCCATTGGTCTTAGCTCTCTCATTTATTAACTTAACAGTTATTAATTGAGCAGGCTAGCATGTTGGATGCTTTTAGGATGATAGATGGTTTCTAATCTCTGAAAATAATGAAACAAGTATCTAAGTTTAACAGAAAATAAAATGTATTAATGTTTTAAGGAAAGTGCTAACAAAATTGCTTAAGTCTGGGGTTTTCTGATTGCAAGAAGTCATTTTGATTATGGAAGGGGACAGTTAAGGAATTGAGAGTTAAGCAGTGATTTTCAGCCTTTTTCATCTCATGGCACATATAAACTAATTATTAAAATTCTGCAGTACACCAAAAAATTTTTTCTTTTGCTGATCTGACCCAGAAAAAGATAAAATTTTGATTCATTCACACAGGGAGGTATTGTTACATTGGCTGTTTTCATTTTCTTATGTGACAATCTAGCGAAAGTGACCCTAAGTAGGTCTTGCCTGTGGAAATCTCTGGGATGAAGGAGCCAGTGGCCCCTCTGGGCTGCAGGGAACGTCCAGGCCTCAGCAGGAGGTGTCACTGAGAAGGCCATCCCCCACATGCACCTGCCTCAGCTCAGGGCTCCAGCAGAGCTGGACCCCAGCACCTTTCGTCTTCAGACTCCCTGGCTTTGACACCGGACTTTATTTGATCTCTTTGTACCTGCTGATAATAGTGAACCACTTCCCTCTTCGGGAATCTTTTTCTCTTGGCTTTCAGATACTACTTTATCTTGTTTCTTTTCCTACTTGTTCGTCCATTTCTCCTGTCTCCTTAGAAGCTCAGTCTTGCTTCGCCTAGCCCTTGAATGTTGGTTTTCCTAGTTTTCTCCTCATACAACTCCTCAATAAATCACTTTCTGATTTATTTCATCCACTCTGGGAGTTTAAACTGTGCTGGAAAACTCCCCAACTTCTAACTGGAGTTCAACCTTTTCTACTTTGCAGACTTCATTTCTTCTTGAATATCTTACTGGCTCCTTAAATGTTTAGACACTGAATTAACATTGTACCTCTCCGAAGGAAGAAATCTGTTCTTCCACCTTCCCTACCAAGTTTACCTTTATGGTGGCTCCACTAAGTCACTTTCTTGGCAGTTCCCTCTCCCGCCTTCTGTACTGCTGATGGTACTACGTCCTCCTGCCAGGTCTGCCCCCTAAACAGCTCAAATATCTTTCGTTCCCTCCTTTCTGAGTAATTACATTCTCTCACAAGTTTGCCCATCTGGAGTGTCCTCAGCATCCCAGGGATGTGTCTCTCACTTCAACAAATCCTATTTGGACAGAACAGACCTAGGATGCCCCTTCTTCCAGCCTTCGATCACCCTCCAACTTCTTTTCTAGTCACTGCCAAAACCACCTTGGCCATCCTTAGCCTCCGAGACCAGCCAACACCATTTTCTGACCTTAAACTCATTGCCAAACAACCATGAGCTCCCAAGTTCATCAGAATCACTCCACCTAGGTGGAGGCTGCCGTCAACCACCTAGTCAACCTGCATCTGCGGGCCTCCTACACCTACCTCTCTCTGGGCTTCTATTCCCATCGATGTGCTGTGGCTCTGCACAGTGTGGGCCACTTCCAAGAGTTGGCAGAGAAGCACAAGGGCACTGAGAGTCTCTTAAAGGTGCAGAACCAGCATGGTGGCCACGTTCTCTTCCGGGACGTGCTGAAGCCTTCCCAAGATGAGTAGGGTGATACTCAGGATGCCAGGGAAGCCATCTTGGCCTTAGAGAAGAACCTGACCCAGGCCCTTGTGGGTCTGCAGGCCCTGGGTTCTGCCTGCACAGACCCTCATTTCTGTGACTTTCTGGAGAACCACATCCTCATCCAGGAGTACGGGTGACCCCCCCGACTTACCTCCACAGACCGGCCAGCACCCAGGCTGGACGGGTGGGAGTCTCTTCAAAAGGCTCCCCCTCAAGCACAACTAGAAGCCTTTGGAGCCCAGAGGCCTTTGAGGAGACCCTGTGTGTCCCCCGCTGGTGTCTCTAGCTTTTGTCGGAGCCTCTCCCTGAAACCACTAGGCCTCCTTGGAACCACCCTGGAGCCCTCTCCCATGCATTGGACCAAATGGAAATAAAGTTTTTTGCAGGGGGGGAAAAAGTTTTCCCATCTGCTTTAACCCAGAGGTGCTCAAACTTGACTATCATATCCATGACAGCCACCTGGATTGCTTGTTAAGTATGTGAATTACAGGCCCCAGGAATCTAGGAAAGTACATTTACTAAATTACCCAGGTGATTCTGATTTGGTGGCCCTAACACCACACTGAACTGTAAGCTCCATAGGTAAAAGAAGTGCCTTTTAAGTCCAGTATCATACAGTATTTTCATTGGCTATAGGATATGAAGTTGTTTTCACCTGACCACTTTTGATCAATAAGGTGATTTTATTATGATTCAACAAAATAACTGCTCAATAAATATCTGTAAAATGAATGAATGAGTCCTATCCCACAAATTTGTTATTTCAGGTTGAGTGTTACATAAGTAAGGAGATTGTCATCGTAGTTATTGTTTTATAGTTCTTCCTGAAGATTTTGCTCCTCTTCTTGCCAGTTTAAAGCTTCCCTAATGAAGAAAGTTCATTTCTAGGCAAATGTACTCCCCACCTTCACAAGTACATTTCATTCCTTTCTGTGGTCTCATCCAAAATATAATCTTGTTTGGAACATAATTTGTTTAAACATCCACTACTTATGTTCTTCCTTTTTCAAATTGTCTATATAAAATTGGAAGACATGATGAAAAACACCATTTATGTCCCCAAATTCCTTCTATTTTTGGTACAGTGCTTTATAGGTAGTCCCCAGTTGTCCCAGCTGTTGTCATTCAAACTGTACAGATTGGCAGGAATGAAAAGAATCAACATGCAGAATCTTTGTCTTAACCTGGTACCCTATGGATAGTTTCCAGTTAACCATGGCAGGGAAACACAAGGTCATTTTCATACTATTCATTAAGCTGTCTTTGCCTTTGATCTTATCTCACGTTGCTTCAAACCTGTTTATATTTTTGTAGGGATCATCTTAGAATACAAGCTTTCTCTTCTAAATAGCCTGGATTCCTGTTCTTTGACCAACTTTTTCCTATTTGTGTTTCTCCTACAGTACAAAGTTTCTTTTGTTCCTCTGGGTTATATTAGTTCTGTTCTGACTTTCCCATCTCACCCAATATTTTATTTCCTGATTTCCTTTCTTTAAAAAAAATATTATTTCACTTTATATTAATGGGTGAACTATAAAGTTGAAGTCATGAAGAAAAACTGGTTAATTTTATTATAGAATTTTTTTTGAGACTTGATCTCTTTATGTCCATGATTATCACATCTCAATTAACTTGACTATTTATTTAAATACAGCAGCTGCTCAACCAGGAACTGAGATCTTTAATCTGCCAGCAGTCACTACCTCAGGTAAGGTTCAAAATACATTACTTGCAATATGAAATCAGGAGGGCAGCAGTCAATCCAACAGATATGTATTGAGTACTGACTGCATAGTGGGGAGACTACTCCAGTACAGAAAAATGAATAAAAGCTTGTAACTTAATCAGGGAGATAGTATCAATAAAAAGAGAGTAAGCCCTGGCCTGTGTGGATCCCTTGGTTGAAGCGTCATCCCATCAACTGAAGGGTTGTGGGTTCAATTCTCAGTCAGAGCACATGCGTGGACTGCAGTTCAGTCCCTGGTGGGGGCACACAGGAGAGGCAACAGATTGATGTTTCTCACAATGATGTTTCTCTCCCTCTCCCCTTCTTTCCCTCTATCTAAAAGCAATAAGCATGTTCTTGGGTGAGAATTTTTTAAATAGTGAATTGAGATTCAATAAATACATATTAGAAAGACAAGTGAACAAAGAGAAGCAAAACTATTAACAGTGCAGAAGCTAGGAAACTGAAAGTAGACAAAAACTGTTTTAGTAAATTTAACACAAGTGGGTGACTGATTCAATTAGCCAAGAAAATCAAATGTCCTTGTGTTATTGGTGAATTTAGATGGTGTTTATGTGGCTCTTAGTGGTGTTTTAGGAAGCTTGCCAGGTACAGTCAGACCTCGGTACTCATCAGCCTCAGAACTTGTCAAACCTTGTATTTGTCGTATTTTGGCAAGAAAAAAAAGTTTCAGCATTGGGCGCTTGCTCAGGACTCAATCACACTTGCGAGAACTTGTGTGAGTCATGATGCCACCCCACAAGAGAAAATACTTCATCATTTGGTACTCGTCGGTTTTGGCACTCGTCACAAGCTCTGGAATGAATTAATGACGAGTACCGAGGTGCCACTGTGTTGTGTGTATTCAGTGAACCAAAGGACTGTCTGTGGTCTGTTCATTTGTTTCCTGATCGACCTCTCAGAAATAAGCAGAGATGTTATGGTTATCTCTTCAGGCTCAGTTAGCGCTAGAGGTCATTCTTTTGCCGATCCTGCCAGTAACCTTGGTCTAGAAGACATTATCAGGAAGGCTCTCATGGGAAGCTTTGATGACAAAGTGGAGGACCACGGCATTGTCATGTCCCAGCCGGTGGGAGTAGTGCCTGGTGGTGCCAACACTTCCATCATGACCAGTAGTGAAACACGGAGAGAAGAGGAGGACCTGTCACCTCACTCAGGTAAGGTTTTCTTTCTCATGCTCTTCTGTTTGCTTTCCCAAGAAAAAGCCAGCTGCTCATTTTTATGTTCAGAATAACCTCTGAGGGTTTTAGTTACTTCAAAAAAAATGTTTTTCACCTGCTCATTTAGTAGCATGAACAGATACTAATATGGACAAAAATTCCCCCCCCAAATGTCACCCTCCCGCATATTTGTTTTTACTTTTGTTTGCATCTCGTCCTTATCTGTATGTATACTTTGTAATTGTAATACAAGTATAATTTCATATTCTGCTTTTGAATAAAAGTGACTTGTAATAAGAATGATAGGCTCAGAATAAAAGAATTTTATACTAAGAAAGAGTAAGGAAAAAGGGGAAAAAAACCCTTTGGAGATCATATTATCTGGAAAGCTTGTGCTGCTGTTTGAGGAATGAGCGTTGTTCCAGACACGTCCACTGACAGACACATATAAAAGGATGAATGAAATAATTTACCTGACGGTCAGCATTATTTCAGGTTTCATTCTCCTATTATTGTCAAGCAAAAGACTGCACTAAGGTTAAGAAAAAGGTAGAGAGATTAGAAATACTGTTTTTACCTATACACATTAATTTTAGGACAGTATAGATTCACTTCCTGCTCTGAAAGATGAGCTTTGTCTTCCCCTTTCTACTCTTATATTCCAATTTTTAATGTTTTTTTAAGTGTGTGTGTATTTCGAGGTTGTAATATTGTTGACTGTTACACGATTGAAGTTATCCTGGTTGTATGATCTTTTTATTATGGCATTTCTTTTTTGTAAAGGTTTACATACCCCATTCTCTCACAAAGGATGTTATATTCTAAGAAATTTAATGCTAGGGAAATTTTTTGGCCGTTGCCTTTATATTTGAAACAACAGCTTGGCAGGTTATAATTTTCTTAACACATACTTTTCTCAAAACAAGATTTACTTTCTTTTCTGGCATTCATTGTCATATCAGAAATGAGGCTAGATGTTTCTCCCTACCCCCACCCCCTACTTTTGGTGGATGACAATTTTTCTGTCTAAAGAATCCTTTTTTCTTCAATTTAATAAATTAATTATCAGCATGTATTAGTATTCATCATTCTGTATCAGATTTTCCTGATCACAGGAGGGCATATGCATTTTCAGGTGGATTTTTATACTCAGGGAAATAAGTGTTCTTCTTAGTTATTTTGTTTCTTTGGTTAGGCTCTTTTTCAGAAAGTTATCTTTTTGCTGGATAGTCTTTGCCCTCCTTATTTGTTATTTTCTAATTATTTGTTATCTTGATCTCTTTCTGTTGCTTTTCCTGTATCTCAGTTTTTTCCTTTATACTTATAATTCCCTTTTGTTATACCTGGTCTGATCCTTCCTGTATTTTGTTTCCTAAGCCTTTTCACCTCATTCTTGGCATATCAAGTTTTTTTATAAACTGGATTCATATATTTTGAAGTTTTTCTTCAGTGCAGTATAGGAAGCACCTTTTCTTTCTGCTGAAGCCCAGTAGTGCCAAGAAGGGGCTTCTGGTCTAGTTTTTCACCTTTGACCTGTTTCTTAGGGGCAATGTAATAACTCCTCTGTATGCTTCTCTGTAAGTTGGTGGGGAAGGAGATAGTGAAGATTTAAGAATTTTGTCAGCCTGCTCTGATTTCCTTAGCAGTTTTTTTGCCCCGAGGCCAGGAAAGAAATATTCTTCAAATTTTAGTTCCTTGGTTACATGTTTTTAAGTTTGGCATGAGGACATGCCCCCTTTTTTTGTTATAGTTGCCATAAGTATATTCTGGCTTTCTTTTAAATATTTTTACTTCATTGGATACTAGGATCTAGGTTCTTCGTTCATTTAGCATTATGTAACTGTCAGTGTTTCGGTGGGTTTTTAAGTTGAGAACATAATTACTATAGATCAACAATTAATAATTCATTTCACTTTTAGGAGGAGTGTGCAAACCAAAGCTGATCAGCAAGTCAAACAGCAGGAAATCTAAATCTCCGATCCCTGGGCAAGGCTACCTGGGAACTGAGCGACCCTCTTCAGTCTCCTCTGTGCATTCCGAAGGGGATTACCACAGGCAGACACCGGGATGGGCCTGGGAAGACAGGCCCTCCTCAACAGGTGAGGAGCTTACTGCTGGAAAATTAGTCTTAACGTAGTTTATATTAATGCCTTGGTTAGTACTTCCACAATCAGAAACTTTGCTTGTAAAACTACTATTCCCATCCCTGTATCATTAATAGGTTTACTTTCCATAATAGAAATTGAATACATATAACCTTAAAAATATTAAGAATGCAGGGTCTGATCACCATGAACAAAGGAAGAGTTATGAAAAAATATCTCATCCATTCCCCCCTCTTCTGTGTTATGCTGGGCCGGTAGTCAGCATCTGCTGTTTGCAAAACTAAGTCTGTGGTTTCAGTTTTTCTGTGAACTTTACCTAAATGTAAAGTGCCACTCCCACAGCAGCTTCACCTTTACCCTTTCATACAGGGCCTCCAACCGGCGGCTCAGGATGGCTATGAATGCAGCCCAACACAGAATCGTAAATTCACATAAAACGTTATGAGATTTTGTTATTAAGTATCACAATGTATAGGACATTCCTAATAGGCTCTTGGGGAACACTGGAACACCAAAGTCAGAAATGGGAAGAATAGTTTAAAAAGCCACTTTCTCTCTTTAGGTTCACTATGTCTATACAGACTGATGAAAATATCTAGGATATTTAGTAAGTGCTTTCCATTTTGTACCCGTTTGTAAGCTTTTTAAACATAATAACCATAATAATGGTAGTCTTAAAAAGGAACAGACTTCTCCTATTTTTATAAAAATAAAACTAGGATGTTTGCTGTGGATTTAAGTTTTCAGAGACTATAAGCCATACTTTTCTTAGGGGTTAAATATACATGTATGTCCATGGAAAAATCTGAAATTTCCCCCCTCAAGACACATAAATTTCATATGGATATTATATCAGCATAATTTAAGGCTTTTTGGTTTCTAAAATTCTCATACCACATGTAAAATGGTTATGTACTAATTTGAAAACTTATATCCTAGATCAGTGGTTGTTCTCAAATGTCTTTTAGGGAAGGAATTATTAAAACCATTCATGAAATCACTTGATAAAATGGTATGTTCCCCGTTAGAGTTTCTTAAGCTGTAGGCGTCTTTCCGGGGACAGTGAAACAATCTAGAAATTGATAACCAGTAGCAGTGCCGTCATTAGGTTTATGTACCCTTCTTCTAGATCTTGTACATTTATAAATCTGCCCAGTGAGATCCAGCAGGTGACATGCATCCTGCTGCCCCTTGACCTGCTGAAATTCCTGGGTATTTTTCCCTCTCATCCTGTGAGAACTGTACCCTGAATTTATCTTTAAGAGTCAAGAAGTTCTTAGTACAACCAGAGTCTT
This sequence comes from Desmodus rotundus, assembly GCF_022682495.2. Taxonomy (NCBI): domain Eukaryota; kingdom Metazoa; phylum Chordata; class Mammalia; order Chiroptera; family Phyllostomidae; genus Desmodus; species Desmodus rotundus. The sequence goes on from NC_071395.1 coordinate 63,935,403, forward strand.
TTGGTTAGAGCATAATAATCCAGTAATTCTACTTGGATTCTCTATGGAAACACCTAGTTCTAGCCTTAACAACTAAAAATCCAGGCCTGAGCTTTCACTTCTGGGCTCAGCAACCCTCACCTCATGTGTTTGTATTATTTATCCTCTCTAGACTGATTGTTGCATTATCACTGGCTACTGTTTAAGTGGTGAAACCTTGGCCCTTCTATATTGTTCATTTTGCTTAGTTTCACAAGACCATTTTAGTATAACCCTGTCCTCCTCCCTCCAGTGAAAGTTGGGTGAAACAGCAACTATGCTCATGACAATGAAAACCTAATTTTTATTTTGCCAGGTTCAACTCAGTTTCCTTATAACCCTCTGACCATGAGGATGCTCAGCAGTACACCACCAACACCGATTGCATGCGCCCCCTCTTCTGTGAACCCAGCAGCTCCTCATCAACAGAACAGGATCTGGGAGCGAGAGCCAGCCCCACTGCTCTCGGCACAGTATGAGACGCTGTCGGATAGTGATGACTGAACTGCACAGAAAGGGGGTCTTGGTGGGGCCAGGGTGTGGGGGAGGGATCTCTAGTTTCTGCTGGTTCTATTTTTAATTGCAGGTCAAAACCTGCCTTCCCATGACTTATGCCCAGAGACTTTTCAGGAGAGCCTGGACCATGGATTGATGAAATGATGGAAACACAGAGAGAAATGAAGAAAAACTGCTTTTGATACAGGCAGTTCAGTGGATTGTAATAGTAGAAGGCTGAATTTTTTTAAAGTGGACAATTCTTGTTCGTACATCTGTAAAGAAAACCATAATGTCTTTAAATCACTCTTCTGTAAATAGATTATCTTTTGCAGTGGTTCCCCTTGCTGTAGTATCTGGTGTACTTATATTCAAGTCAGCATCAACTTTGGGGGCAATTTTTAAAAATCTTTTCATCTATCTTTTTAACTCTTGCCTTCTAAACAACCTCAAACAGACCAGTTACATAATGTTGACTGTCACGGGCATTGTACTTTATTCTGTTTTGTTTCCTCTAAATTCAGGTTCCCAGGTGATATTTAAAATCTTGTGGAAATGTTAAGATTTTTAACCAGACCCTGTCATAAAAGCTGTATACTGACATGTTATGGTCAAAAGGTAGAAGAAACAAAATTCTACCACATTGTAAATTTCCAGTGCAGGCTTACATTTTTTTTTAAATTAGCAGCACTTAAAAACTATTACTGCATGGGTATGTTATAGTTCAGTTTTTTAAGTTTTAAAGGCTTTTTTGAGGCATACCTCACTGTTACGCACACTGGTTAACTTAACCATGCCCCTAAGTATTCTTTTTATCCTGCATTTGATGCGGCACAACAAAGCTTTTGCTTTGAAATAAATTTGACTACCCTGTCCATGGGTATAGTAGATGGTGATTTAAGGCTCTTGCTGTCTCAGGTCGCAAAGGAAAAACTTGTACTTTTATTTAGTTTTGTTATATATTATTGGCTGAGTTAGAAGATAATGATTTGTATAGAGCCTCAGTCACTTACAGTCACTTCGTGCTGCATATCCTGAACTCCTCGGGTCCGTCCCCTTCTCTCTGCACCAGTGCTTCCTCTCACTTTGATTCCTTGTTGGCAAGAGTTTATTGTTGAATGTTTTCATTTCACTGAATCTCAAGGAGCAAATAATGTAAGACTGAATTTTAAACTGATTATGGTACTAGAGAGTCAATTTTATCCATTAATTATTGCTTTTTGAATTTTTAGATTTTTTCCCATACAACTTAGCATTGAAGCTTCCTGCTGTAGCATATAGATGTTAAACAGTTTGGGGAGAATGCCACTGATTTAGAAGGGGGAGAAATAGAGGTCTCTCAGGATGGTAAAAATCAGCACTTTACAGACTTTTAAATAGACCTGAACTTTTTAACGAAAAGTACTCAAGCCTCTAAAGGAAACAGATCTATGGTGACCACTGACTGCCTTCTTTGTGATGAAGTGTCTCGTGTGTGATCGCAACCTTCACATTGCCCGGCAGCACTGGTGTCCAGTCCCCATTTTACAGATAAGGGCACAGGTTCAGAACTTTGCTCATGGAGTTAAATAAGCAACAAAGATAGGCCATAAACATATGTTTGCCTGAAGTTAAAGCCTTTGCTCCTGTTACTATTCCACTCTCGTATACTTGAGATCCTGAAAATAAACTTTAGATCGGATTTTAGCGATCAGATTCCTACTACTTGGCAAGTTGGAATCACTTTATTATAAATACAAATCGTACACATTTTAATGTGAATGAAAACACAATAACAATGTTCTACATAACAGTGTTCTGCTGAAATGTTTTTAGGTGCTGACGTCATTAATAATTTATATTGTCAACTGATCTAGAAGAGATTATGATGGTATTTTTCTTATGACCCTGAGGGTCTTAACCTCTTCCAAGACAGAATAGTTTTTGAGAACATGTCAAATCAGAGCCTAACCTGATACTTCTGCAGTTCCACTTGAGGGCCCCAAAGTGGGTAGCTCGTTAATCCCTCTCCCAAACCTTATCACAATGCGTGTGTTACTTCATCTACCGTCACCTAGAGAAGAGGTTTCGGACTGGGAGGTAAAATCCAGTACTGTTGCTTAGTTCAGAACAATGAAAGGACAGAATTCACACATGCCTTACCTATGGAACAAACCCAGGAGGGACAGTGGGCCACCTCAGCACAATTGAAAGCAGCAAGCACAGCAGTGGGGAGTGAGTGATGACTTGTTGAAGTCGACTGTAAATCAAGGTGTAGCCTTCTTTGCAGGCTGAGGTTTCAGTGTTCTGAAGCTACTACATCTTTATGCACGATTTCTTAGCACCCAGAACTAAAAGTCTTTCCAATATTGTTCATAGAAATACTCTGACAGCCCAATTTCCAGTGAATGTTTACAACTGAAAGTTTCATAATGCTTTAATTTTGGTGTGCTGAGTGATTCCGTTTTAAAAATATGCCCTGAACAGCTAGTACATGATGAGTAAATGGGTCAGTCCTCCTGCTTTGCTACCTTGTTTTACAACATTGCAAATGAACTTGAATGAGAACACCCACATAAAGAGACTTTCTGAAAACTCCTAGTTTTTCCAGCACCGGGACCATGAGCTGAATCATTGTAGAGGATCAAAAATTCTTAAATAAAACCTGAAGTGAAAAACCTAACTTTCAGTAACCCCTGCAATTTTGAAAAGGTAAAAACATTCTCAATGCAGAAGGTGAGTAGTTGACAATTTTTTTAAATCACCAATAAATTAAGAATGGGCTGCACTGAAACTTAGTCTGATTTATATTACAGTTGATCTGAGTTAAGATGATTAAGGAATTAGCCGAGTGGTAAATGCAAATAGATAAACACTGAGAAGAAATTTGTATCTGTAAAATATAAAATTCCAGTTTTAGTCTAATCCCTGAGAATTTGGACCTCAGGGTTTCTACTATTTTATTTTTATTAACTCTTCAGTAAGTAAGTTACTTTTTATGAGAAACTCAGAGTATGGAATACATACAATATTGTGGTAGAGTCTCTAGTTTATTATGAAAGGATTCTTCTGGTATGTACACAGGAACCAAAGTATCAGTTTATCATTCCCATTCACACAACACCAACAGTAACAGTGTTCCTTCACGGTACTTAGAGAAACTGCCTTTCCCTTGCAAGTGTCTCTCTGCGAGACTGCAAAAGTAAAAACACTCATCTATGAGTCTTGTATTTACAGTCCCTAACTTAACAGTGGTTCGACTTAATAATGTTTTAACTTTACGATGTTGCAAAAGTGATATGCACTCAGTAGAAACCACCCGGGCTAAGCTGATATTCAGTAGGTTAGGTGTACTGAAGCATTTTTAACTTACAGTATTTTCAATTTACAATGGGTTTATCAGGACATAACCCCATAGTAAGTTGAGGAGTATCCACACACATGTTCTAGACACTGAGAAAAAAAATGATAAAGCTCTTTCAGCATGGCAATCTATTCATTTATGATAATTTGATCAAATCCCATCTCCTATGGCCACGAGAGACTCCCTACTTTACAAATGAGGATACTGAGAGCCAAATTCAGAAGCCAGGACCAGGATCCAGGCCAGTGATTCTTGATATGTACTTGCAGTACATATCAGCACTGGTTTGGGGCAGGTTTTGAACCCTATACTTGTAGGGCCCTACCCTGAGGAAGAAGGGTTTTGGGTGCAGCCTAGGCACGTATTTCTTGAAAGAGCGCCTCAGATGATTGTTCCATGACCTGGGCTGCAAAGGAAGTGGAATGCTCAGATTTGACAACAAGGATGTTACTGTCCCTCCTCCTCTATGCATTCAGTCCCATATTGTGCTTCATGAAATAGATTATAAGAAAAATAACTCACCATAATCCCCCTTTTCCCATGAGACAGGCAGCTCTGGCAGACCAGATGTTGATAAGAGAAAAGAGGCAACAAATCCATAGACCAGACCAAAACCTTAGGGCCGAGATGCCTGCAGTTAGGGCAGCACAGCCAGCACTGACCACCCGCTGCAGCTGAGGGCACCACCTGACAGCCTCAGAAGTCAGAATCAGTCGGGGTGAAGGCTGATTTGCCCTTAAAAAACCAAAGTGGCAGTGCATTCATTAACTTGTCTTTCACCTAGTGTAAATTGAGAAACTATCGAGGACAAAGGATTTAAGGCAGTGATTTTTCAACCCTTTCTTACCTCATGGCACACATAAACCAACTACTACAATTCTGCAGCATACCAAAAAATTTATTTTTCACCAACCTGACAAAAAATGTAGGTATAGTTTTGATTTACTCACACCAGTCAGCTATTGTTGTGTTGACTGTTGTCATTTTTTTATTTCACAGTCTAAGGGAAAGAGGTCAGTGACCCTGACTAAACAGCAGCACACTGGGTGAGAATCGCTGATTTAAGCCATTGATTTGGGTGCTAACTGAGACTGGAATTATAAGCTGTTACTGGAAATTCCCTACAACAAAAAGGGATTTAGAGCTTGATAAATTTAGGTCAAAAGTCTACTTTTTCTTGACAGCTCAGCCAGTTCTTCCCTAATGTGCTGTATAGAAACCTCATCCCTTTTCAGCTCTGCTTGCTTCAGTGCTTCCTGGTAGATCTCTTTTGCTTGTGCATATCGTTCTAAAATAACCCAGAGAGAAGGGAGAACATAATAAAAAAAAAGTGTTTCAAAGTCATTCTGAAGAGAAAGCACTACTTTAACCCAGGCCTAAGTTATCGTGTGCTTTAATACGTAACAGGCCGGTCCTGCCTCATTTCATCCCCAGGTGACAGGCTGGCTGAGAGAGGTGGTAAGGTGGGGCAGGCACAGGGAACTTACCCTGGTGAGTGCTGTAGGACTCCTGACTGTGCCAACACACCCCTGGGGCCCTTACTGCACTGGCCAAGAACTTCCCCAATGCTGAAAAAGGACCTGTCACTCCTGGTTTCTGGAAGCTGTAGGTTGAGGCCCTGAGTACTATGGTGTAGTATGTCTGTCCAAATGATATTCTGTCTTGGCAGCTTCGTAAGTACACAGAACATACACAGTTGTACGTGTGAAAACATTTAGAAATCGGTAAAGCATTACAGAAACGAAGCACTGTTGTCGCAAAGTTTTCTCTACAATGATGTGGTTCAACAGGCTGAGGCAGGACTACAGAAGTTATGTAAACTGAGCACAATGGCATTACATCCTTTGTTGTATTATTCAGCCAGCCTTTTAATTAGAGGACTCTAATTAAGTTTTAATTGTGTAGCTTCCTCACTGCCCAGCTTTGCCCTCCCAAAATACCATTTCCCAATTTATAAATCCAGTAGCACCCTCCCTACCTCTGTGCATCAGAATTGCTGCCAGATTACTGAGCACCATGTGTAGCTCAGGATGTTCTGTTTGTCTTGCCAGATCTGATGCCCTTTGCACGTAAAAACAGGCCTCATCCAAGTGGCCTTGTGCATCCAGGCTGGTAGCCAGGTCACTCATCAGCACGATGGTCTACACAAGGAAGAAAACACGGGGAGCTTAAAAAAAAAAACCACCTACAGAGATTTAATGTCAATTTGGAATTTTATAAACTGAACATACACTTAAAATTTCATCTTTCCTAGCATTCCACAAAAGGGGAGGGATATCGGCCTGTAACAAATACGTGCCTCAAGCACTCACAGTATATAATGGACAGCATTAGTTTGACCCTCTGAAAAAATGATACAAATCCAGGAACTAGGGAACAGATTGAACATTATTTATTAATATAACTATCATACTAGAAACGTGAAAAATAACAGCACAAAGCTAGAATATTCCATTTAAGGTTCAGCAATCTTCAAAAGCCAGCCCCTGGAGCCGTACTGTAGTGTAATGTCATTCCTGTTGGTGACCCTGAGACACATCAAGAAGAAATGTATCATCCACTTTAGGATGACTCCCATTTAGAGGTTTTTGAATGTTGGTACTAAGAGAGGTAGGTGCTATCTCCTCCATGAAGTCATGCTTTAAGCCCCCCAGTTATAGTACTTGGTGATTTGAATTTCATGTTTGTCTTATTTCTCAATGATATTCCATTAACAGGACTCTAGAAAAAGTCCTACACATCCCTTTCCTGAAGATAATTCTTAGCCCATAAGTTACCCCACCCATCTACATGTTCAGTCCAGTTAAAATTTTTGTCTCCTTTGTTGCTAGTACCAAGCATTCACAAATTGATCCACCTGTTACCTCTACAATTTGGAAGGAGAAACAAAGATATGATTTCAATTCAATTCAATGTAGTGTTCTAACAAAGTTTGTACACTGTGCTTAAATTGTCAGTGGTTTTTAATTTTTTTAATGCAGACTCTCCTCCTTTTCCCCACTTTCCTGTCATTTTACCTGTGGGACGTGGGAGGCGAGGACCTTCGGGAGTGTAGCTGTTCCTAATAGGATTCAATATTTTGAAATACAGCGCTGTGTACTCTGAAGCCCCAGAAGCACACAGGTGCCTGGCTAGACCTGCCTTTTAGAAAGGTTGCGTGATGTGTGAACTGATACTCATTCAAAATGTTCTGGACAGATCCAGTAATTGATCAGCAGTCTCAAATCCTTTCTGAAACAAGTACTTGGGGGGGGGGGGGGGAAGTGGTGGAAGGAAAATGAATGGACTGGGGCACAAGGAGGAGAGTATACAGGGGACCATCTGCTGACTATCCCTGAAGAGTGTGGCATTACACACCTGTAAATTCTGAAACCTCTGTTTTCCTCGCTTACCTGCGGGTGTGTTTCTCCTAGTATTTCTTCAGAAATATGCAAAGCCTTTTCATACATCCTTTGTGCCTGTGACGGGTACTTGGACAACAGAAGATAGCGAGCGTAGGCATCTAAGCACATGCCAAGGAGAAGGTGGGTATTGGCTTTCTCGTCCACTAAAAAGGAAACGAGCATTGCTGTGATACAGCAAGTAGAGTATAGAAAGTGAGTCAGAACTGGCCAACCTACCCTAAACATTTTTCTTTTTACCAAGACCCATAAATATTTAATACTACAGGACCCCTGAACACATCATGTCACGTAAGTACTCCTAGCCTGACAATTGAGGTGGATTAACAGCTAAATCAGTTCCTGAAACCAGTTCCAACTTGTGTGTAGGCAGGCATAGGGTCCCCCACACCAACTAGCATCAGCCAGGTATCCAAGAATTCAACTTGCTTCTGACACCATCTACCAGAGATAGCATCAGATTCCACAGGTTCATGGTTCAGTCCTGCAACACTACTCTCCTCCCTCCCCAACTTTAGACACCAGTCACAAGTCCAGCTTGTTACCTGTGCTTTGGACAGAGTAGCTACAAATTTCCAACTACCCCCTCCAACTTAGGATGCCAGTTGCAAGTCCAGGTTGTTGACTTGTGCTTCTGACTGGCTGCAAATCAGAGGTTCCCAGAACTCCTTCTGTGAGTTCAATAAATTTGCTAGAGCAGCTCACAGAACTCAGAGAAGCATGTTACTTGATTACTGGTTTATAATAAAAGGACATAACTCAAGAACAGCCAGACAGAGAAGCACTGGCCAAGGCAGTAGAAAGGGGTGCAGAGCTTCCATGCCCTCGCCAGGTGTGCCACTGTCCCAGCACCTCCGTAAGTTCACCAACCCAGAAGTGCTACAAACTCCATCATTTTGGGGTTTTATGGAGACTTCATCCCACAGGCGTGACAAGAAACACTGACCACTGGCAACTGGTTCAACCTCCAGCCCCTTTCCCCTTAGTAGAGGTCACTGGGTGTGACTGAAAATTTTTTTCCAACCCTCTAATCACGAGATTGGCTGCACCGGGGAACAGCCCCATTGCTTAGGTGCTTTCCAAAAGTTGCCTCATTAACATAACAAAAGGCATCTTGCTCACTCTCAACACTTAAGAAATTCCAAGGGTTTGGGAGCCAGGAACTGTGGACAAAGACCAAATAAATACCCGTGAGAAATATACATTTGGTCAATACTGCAACACCCAATTACATGACAAACTTTTCCCCACTTAACTGAGCCCACACATTGATTAAAATGTGGGAAATTATTTTAGTTTGAAACTAATATGTAGCATATACATGTAAAAATAAGACCTGAAGTAGAATGAGTTAACAACAAAGTCTAGGGCCAATGAGAAAGCTTTAAGGTGCAAAAAAAGCAATGTAGTAAGAAACCACAGGCCATTTGAATCCTGAAATGGAAAGTCACAAGCCAAATTTCAAGAACAATTTTAAAGATCCGTTTTTTTGAATAATAATAAAGATTGCAACGATATAGCACTTCTTTACACACATTACAAAACTGACTACACAGCGTCTGGTAAAAGGAAGCACCAAATGCCCTGTAGAACTGGAGAGCACAGATCAAGCTCTTAAGAGGCAGTGACTTTGTTTTACTTATATCTCAGTGCCCAGTGTGTCTAATGTGTCTGGCATGTAACAGGCATTCAATTGTACTTCCTGACTGGTTGAATGAATTAAAAACAAAGGTACTGAACTAAATATGGAAAAGGTATACCAGTAATGAAGTTAAAAATTAATGGAATTAAATAACAGTCACTCCATTGATCTATGAAAACTCAACAGAGCTGTCATTACAAATCAGTAAGGATAGACTAATAAAACAGATCTGAGCTAAAACCTGTCCATACGGGAGGAAAGAATTATATTGCTACCTCTTACCACATAAAAAATAAATACTAGGTACAACGGCTCAGTTGGGTGGAGCATTGTCCTGATACAACCCCGGTCAGGGCACACACAGGAACCAACTGTGGAGTGCATTAGTAAGTGGAACAACAAATCAATGTTCTCCAAATCATTTAAAATTTTAAAATTCTAGGTCACAGAATAAAAGACACATGGGGAAAGAGAAAGGTAAAAGAATGTTAAATTGTACTCATCTTACAGAAGAAACTGAAAACAAATGTTTTTTTCTGAGTCAAGTATGTTTGGAAGAAACTTTTAGGTGAGCCTTAACAGAACTGACAACCATGCATATGCCTTCCTTTCAAAATCCATAAATGGATATGAGTGAGGAAAACATCCCTATAGGGGCATAAGGACCTGAAAACAAAAGAAATAACAAAAATAGAAAACATTTTTTTAAATGAAACAATTAGACCAAACATCACTTTAGTACTAATATAAATAGGTTTTAAGATTATCTCAAGACAATGATATTTTTTAAAAAATCTAAACAAAACCTTCTACAAAAGTCATACAACAAATGACTCAGAGAAAGTTAAAAAGGCAACATATAGTCAACAATGTAAAATTAAATTTGTGACAAATAGGACAAAAATCTTTCTGATGGAAGAGACAATAAAGATATATATCTCCAATAATATATATATGTCAATGAAGATATATCTAGGACTGTTTAAACAGCATAGTAATGTGTAAAGATCATAAAAACAAAAATTATGCCTAGAGCAACAAAATCATCAAAACTTGGGCAAAACTAGAATCTCGGTAGACATAATGGACATATATAAAACATCACCCAATAACAGAATACACTTTCCTCTCAAATGCACATGCAACATTCTCCAGGAAAAACCATATATTGGGCTATAAAATAAGTCTCAATAAAAGGACTGAAATCATCAGAGCATGTCTCTCACCACAAGAGAATGAACTTAGCAATCAACAGCAGATGAAATTTTGAGGAATTCACATGTGTAGGAAATTCATCAACATACTCCAAAATATCCTAAGAATAGAAAATACTTTGAGACATGAAAATGAAAACACACAAAAAGTTTATGTACAGATGCAGCAGAGAAATTTATAGTTGTGAATACCTATATATATTAGAAAAATCTTAATCTTCCACCTAATACACTAGGAAAGAGCAAAATAAACTCAAGGCAAGCAGAAGACATAATAAAGATTAAGAGTGGAAATAAATGAAATAATAATATAGAAAATGAAAACACAAATTGGCTCTTTTTGAAAATATTGAGAGCTTCCAGCCAAGGTAGACACACTGCGCCTCCTCGTCGCATAACCAAAAGAAGGACAACAACAATTTAAAAACAAAAAACAACCAGAACTGACAGAAAATCGAACTGTATGGACAATCAAGGAGATAAAGAAGAAACATTCATCTAGACCTGTAGCAGGGGCGGAGATGGGCAGCCGGGTGGAAAGAACTCGAGGAAAGGTGGGGGCTTGCGGACCCAGAGAGGAGGTAGATTGTGGAATGGGGCAGGCCAGGCTGCAGCTAGCAGACCCCACAAGGTGGTGGCTGGCAGACCCTGCGGCCCCACATTCACGCCTAGATAAACCAGGAGGAACGGCGGGGGAGGGAAGCAGACCATGCAACCCAGGGCTCCGGCAAAGGGGAAATAAAGCCTCAAACCTCTGATGGAAAATACCCGTGGGGGTTGAGACAGCAGCAGGAGAAACTCAGGAGAGTTCGTTGAAGAGACCCACAGGGGCCTAGAGTGTGCACATGCCCACCGACTCGGGAATCAGCACCAGAGGGGCCCAATTTGATTGTGGGTGGCGGAGGCAGTGACCGAAAACTGGCAGAGAGTGGAGCAAATGCCATTGCTCCCTCTTGGCCCCTCCCCCACGTACAGCGTCACAGCTCAGCGACCAGCGTTACCCCGCCCCAGTGAACAACGAAGGCCTCGCCCCTTTATGTAACAGGTGCACCAAGACAAAAAAAATGGCCCAAATGAACGAACAGATCAAAGCTCCAGAAAAAATACAACTAAGCAACAAAGAGATAGCCAACCTATCGATGCACAGTTCAAAACACTGGTAATCAGGAAGCTCACAGAATTGGTTGAATTGGGTCGCAAATTAGATGAAAAAAGTGAAGCCTATGCTAAGAGAAACAAAGGAAAATGTACAGGGAACCAATAGTGAGGTGAAGGAAACTGGGACTCAAATCAATGGTGTGGACCAGAAGGAAGAAAGAAACATCCAACCAGAAAATTATGAAGCAACAAGAATTCAAAAAAATGAGGAGAGGCTTAGGAACCTCCAGGACATCTTGAAACGTTCCAACATCCAAATTATAGGGGTGCCAGAAGGAGAAGAGGAAGAGCAAAAAATGGAAAACTTATTTGAACAAGTAATGAAGGAGAATTTCCCTAATCTGGCAAAGGAAATAGACTTCCAAGAAGTCCAGGAAGCTCAAAGAGTCCCAAAGAAGCTGGACCCAAGGAGGAACACACCAAGGCACATCATAATTACATTACCCAAGGTTAAAGATAAGGAGAGAATCTTAAAAGCAGCAAGAGAAAAGGACACAGTTACCTACAAAGGAGTTCCCGGAAGACTGTCAGCTGATTTCTCAAAAGAAACCTTTCAGGCAACAAGGGGCTGGCAAGAAGTATTCCAAGTCATGAAAGGCAAGGACCTACATCCAAGATTCCTGTATCCAGCAAAGCTATCATTTAGAATGGAAGGGCAGATAAAGTGCTTCCCAGATAAGGTCAAGTTGAAGGAGTTCATCATCACCAAGCCCTTATTATATGAAATGTTAAAGGGATTTATCTCAGAAAAAGAAGATAAAAAATATGAACAGTAAAAATGACAGCAAACTGACAGTTACTAACAACCACACCTAAAACAAAAACAAAAGCAAACTAAGCAAACAACTAGAACAGGAACAGAACCACAGAAATGGAGATCACATGGAGGGTTATCAACAGGGGAGTGGGAGGGGGAGAGAGGGGGGAAAGGTACAGAGAATAAGTAGCATAAATGGTAGGTAGAAGATAGACAGGGGGAGGGTAAGAATAGTATAGGAAATGCAGAAGCCAAAGAACTTATATGTATGACCCACGGACATGAACTATAGGGAGGGAATGTGGGAGGGAGGAGTTGGGCAGGACGGAGTGGAGTGAAGGAGGGGGAAATGGGACAAGTGTAATAGCAAAATCAATAAATGTATTTTTTAAAAAAGAAAAACTAATAGTTAATACTAAAAAAAAAGAAAATGTCAACAAAATTGACAAGCAGAAACTGAATAAATAATCAGGATAATCCTTCATAAACTGAGACTGGTAAACAATATAGAGAAGGTAAATCATTTAATAAATTACATTAATATATCACAGTCCAGCAAACTTACATAGTATTTAATGAACACTAGTCACAGTCTTATGGTATTTAATTCCCATAACAACTCCATAAGGCAGGTTCTACTACTATTTCATTGATGAGGAAACTGAGGAAAGTTAAGTAACTTACCTACAGTCACACTAATAAGTATAAGAGCCAGATTTTGAACTCAAGTTCCAGACTTCAAGCCCTCATGAAACTAAATCCGCCACCAAAAATACTTCAACTTTCCAGAAATGTTTTGATTATAATATAAAAATGAATGAACATTTCAGCTCAAGGAAAGGAGGAGGAAGAAATCAATGGGGGGAAAAAATCTCTTAAAAAGAAGGAGTAACTCCATAAAATTAAAAACTGGGAAAGGAATATGTTTGCAGCTTCATAGAGAATACTGTGAATTATGCTTTCAAAATATAATCCCATAAGAAAGGTTCTTCTAGGAAAATGCAGCTCTCCAAAATCCTTTTACTCACTCATTCACTTATTCAACAGATATTTATTAACACTGTGTTCTTGGCACTGTCCTAGCTACTGAAATCAAGTCAAGAAAAATGGAAGAAACTTAAATGTATGAGTAATTGAGGAAAGAAGAAAAAAAGTTGCCAGATAATCAACTAGAAAGATCTGGCCCATATGGTTTCATAGATCCCATAACTCTGAAGGAATAGAGCTTTCCTATGTAAACCCCATACCTATTCCCAAACAGAATATATAGAAAGCATCTCAGTTCATCTTACACATTAATACAGTCCTGTGATGACAAGCACAATAAACTATGGATCTCGTAAGAAAATAAATGCAAAAGTTCTACATAAAATCTCAGCAATAAACATTATCCAGCAGTATACTGAACAATTAACCAATTACTAACAAGCCCGGTATATCCCGGTTGGCTCTAGATATATGATAATAAATCTGTTCATACAGTTGCCACCAAACTATAAGACAAAGGTGTCCATCACCACTACCATTCAATGTTGTTCTGTGATTATAGCCAATGAACTAAATTTAATGGGGGAAGGGGGAGAGACACAGAAGTACATCTAAAAGGAAACAATTTTCATGATTTCCCAAATGTATAATTACATATGTAGAAACAGTGTGAATATCAAATGAAAGGCAAATAGTTTAGTCAAGTATCCACTTGGAATCAAATGGAATTAAATAGATGTTACATCTATGTGAATAAATCTGTAAGCAAGAACCGTATCACGTTCCTCAATGGGACAACTCGATATTGCACGAACAGTGTAGTGAGGGACTTCTCTTGCTAGCATGGCTGCAGTTTGTCCCAGTAGCCCTCCTTTCAAGCAGAGGGGATTTCTACCCTCTGTTGGGAATGGATTCTGACCAGTTTTAGCCTCTCATGGTAATCCCATTTCTCTGGCCAAAGACTGGGTTAGAAATACCAAGAAACCCAAATTCTAGCCAATGAGAAGGAATAATAAATCTACCTGTGGACTTCCAGAAAAGATGACCTGCATTCTATAAGAAACAAAGAAGTCTCCTTTTCTCCAGATGTTGGCATTTCTGGGTGAGATGCCTGGGACCTGGTATGGTCACTTCCTGACCACAGGAGGGGGGGTGCGAGGGTGACCAGAAGACCAACATCCAGAGCGTACCAGTGAGGAGGGGAGTGAGGAGACAGCCCTGCAGGACCTCCATCCTCCCCCGACAACACACGTATCAACTGGCCCAGCAGCCTGGCCCCTTCTGCACACTTGCCAGTTACAAGAGATAAGTGTCATTACTGTTTAGCTTAATTTGACATTCTCTGCTATTTGTAGTCAAATGGTAACTTATTTATTTAGATGTCAAGCTCCTCAAACTAACATAAATATAATGCAAATCTAGTAATTCAGTCTCAAAGCACTTGGGGACTTCACAAAATAATTTCAAATTCATGTGAAAATAAAAATAGGAAAAAATTTTGCAAAAGTAGCATTTGTGAACTTGGGGTAGTGAACACAGAATACAGTGTACAGATCGTGTGTTATAGAATTACGCATCTGAAACCTGTATAATTTTGTTAACCAGTATCACACCAATAAATTCAATAAAAAGGAAAGAAAGTAGCACTTGTGAGTAGCATCTGTATTGCCATATAACCCAAACATAGAATACCACACATTAATAATTTAAGCAACGTATACTGTTGTAAACTTCATCAGATGAATAATCTAAATGGAAAATCCCAAGAGAAAGCCAAGCACATACTTAATATGTAAGTACATAATGGTGATAGACTATCTCTATAGAAAGAAAGAAAAAGAAAAGTTAGAAGGAAAAATGGGTGAATATCTGATTTCAACACTGGAAAATGCCTTCCTAAGCACAAAGTTCTGAAAGAACAGGTACTGTTGCCTCACTGGCCTCTCTGCAAATCCTAGAACAATAGCTGGCATAGAACAGTTACTCAATATTCATTACAAATTAACAAAAGCAAAGAAAATAAACAAAGAATTCATATCCAATCCCAAAAAGATTGAAGACTGGTACAAGTCATATTGTGTAAGTCATTTATGTGAAATATATCACTAAGTTTTAAAAAAAATCAGGCTGCAAACAGTATATACAGTATGATCCCTAATGTTTCTTCAAATGTAAACAGCATAGGGCAAAAGCAAGCCTACAGAGATGTACAACAAGAAACAGTAGATTATGGATGATCTTTATTCTTAATGGTTTCCAAATTTTCTTCAATGCACTGGTATTACTTTTGGAATCCAAAAAGATAACTTTACACTCTTAAGAAACTGTCTATAGTGGATGCAACGAATGAAAGGCAGCAAAGGGTACGGACAGCCAGACTTGTTTTCACATCTTTTGTGAACTTCCTCAAAGCACTCCATGCTGCACAGAAAATTTCACTTGTTTTGTTGAGTCTTTTATTCTTTCATTCAACAATTACTGAGCCTCAATTATCTGCTAGGCACAGCTCCAGGTACTTAAGGATATAGCTGTTAATAAAACAGATGAACTCTATCCCTCTTTGATAGGGAATACAAATACTAGAAGCACTTGAACAAAAATATACTTTTAGTGGCAATACAAACACAAGCACACAACACAGACCTGCTTTTAAGTGTGAATAAGAAAAGGAAAGAATGATAAGGTGCAAAGAGATGACGGTCTTCATCAGGGTAAGCTGCCTGAGGACATGATATATGAGCGCAGAACTAAATGAAAAGAGCCAGCCATGCGAAGGTACAAGAGAACAGGCTAGGCAGAGGGAACAGCAAGGAAAAAGGGCTGAGACAGCATTGAGCTTGAAATGAACAACAGCAAGAAAAAGACTTGTGTGGTGAACATGGAATAAGCATGGGGAGAGCAGAAGATGATGTAGAAGTGGCAGTTGGGAGTCAGATTATGTAGGGCCTTATAGGTCCACACAGAGATTCTGAATTTGTTCTAAAGGTGATGCAAAAGCACTGATTTCTTAAAAGATCAATTTGCTTACTGCACAAACAGATTGTGTGAGGGAATAAAGGGAGACAAGAAAACCTATGAGACACTATTACAGGTGTTCAGGCAAGAGACAGCAATGGCCTGGACCAAAGCAGCAGGGTGAGAGGATGGGATGAGGTGTGGTCTGAGAAGGGGATGTTTTCATGGTTGATAAAATATAATTTGTTGGTGAATTATATATAAGAAATGAGGAAGAAATCATAGATGATTCTTAGGTTCTTGGCCAAGCAACTAGGTGAATGGTGGTACCACTTACTAAACTGAGGCTTGGTAGAGAAACAAGTTTGTGAACGGCCAAAACCATGTTTGTTTCAGACATGGTAAGTGTGAGGTGACCATTAGAAATTCAAGACGTCACGTACACAATCTAACCCACGAGTCTGCAGTATGCGCAAGTTGGGGCTGAAGGTGTAAAACTGATATTAAAGTTATGGGGTTTAAATGTTACCTCCTAGGGTGTGAGGCAGAGAGAAAACAAGAAGAGGGCCGAAGACAGCCCTGAGGTCTGCTAACTTCAGAGAGGGCGAAGGGGAAGACAAGGAACCAGGGAGGCGCCCACGTTTCCAACAGGAGACAGCGATCATCTGGGTCAGAGATGCTGAGGACAGCAGGGAAGATAAGGAATGAGACCTGGTAACCTTCATAAAAAGAGCTTCCGTAGAGTGATGGAAAAAACGGTTTCTGCTCAAGAGAGAACTGGAAAGCAACTGAGTACACACAACTCTTTCAAGGCATATTTATTGCTTTAGAGACAACAGAGTTGACTGCTACACCTTCAACATCTTGCTAGCTCTTGGCATAGATAAGTGTGAAATTAGAGAAGGAAAGAAGGAATGTCAAATCTGAAAACTCCCAATACTTCAAACCATATTAAAAAACCCAAATGGTTTAGAGCTGGAGAGCTTCCTGCCCATCCCTTTCTATTCCTAGCTTAACTCTTTACGCTGCTCCTTCCACACTGAGGATGAGTTGCAAAACCACGTAACTTGGTGTTTATCCGGAACCAACAGCAATTAATTAGAATTGTGACTGGCAGCTGAAGCTTCCCTTTCTGCTCAATTTTCCAGAGGTTGTATATAATAAAAGTCAACAGATCAATTTTGAACATGTAACCAAGGAGTTAAAAAAACAGTGGCCAAGTCATTTAACCAAAATATCTTATTCCAAATCCTCTGCTGAGACCTTAAAAATAGCCACTTAACTTCCCAAATACATGACTTTCCGTCCCCCAACTCCCTTTCCCACAGACTGACGGTGAAGCCTTTTGGGGAAATGTCCAGAAAACAGCCAGAGTTCCCTACCTGACAAAATGTCTTCTACTATTTCCTTTTCTCTTTCAATTTTTTCCTCTAGAGTTGAAATGCAGAATTCATAGCCAGCAAGAGCAAATTCATGTCTGTAAAGCAAAGATCAGCAATCTGTTATTTGTCTTTCCACACAAACTCTACTTTTATCCTCATTTCCCCAGCTGCGGTTTCGAGATTATCAAGAAAGTAAGGTGGGAAGAGAAATTTTGTTTCAAGTCTCTGAGGGACATCAATCTGCCCTTTCTCAAAAGTTGTGTTTTTTCCAAGTCACCCATTTAGTGTAACTTAAGACATAAGGACCTGGGACCACAGCCGTAGTTTTGTAACCCACACAACCAGCAGCCTCCATCCTCTCCCTTTAACAGTTCCGAGTGAGTCCACCTCTCCCCTTTGGAAGCCTGCACCTGCTCAGAGTAACACCACAAACGGAGGCTGAGGCCACCTTGAATGCCCCAGGGGCCTAACTGATGGCCTCATACAACTTCTGGAGAGGTTTATTACCTTTATACTTCTTCCAAGCTGTTGGTCTTTGATGCAAGTTTCTCTTACAGAAATGGCACTAGAAGGCATTTAGCCTGACGCTAGCCCTGGACCCTTTAGCCCTTACGTCCTCGCCCAAGCAGCAGGCAGACTGACTCTGGATAGAGCGAGCATCAGCTGCTGGTTTCTGTAAAGACATGCACAGAAACATGATGGAAATTCCCTCTCCATCCAGAAATCCAATCCTGGTTCTTGCTGTTTGGCTCCAGTTTCTTACCAGAAGCAGCACTACAAAGCTCACCCCCTCTCCTCTGGTGCCTTGCCGGGGGAGAACAGATGACCCCACTGTTCTGCTCTGTTCCCAGAAGAACAGAAGCTTCCCCAGGCCCGCACCTTGGCAGACATGGCTTGGTACCCAGCCAGGACACAGAGCAGGGGAGGTTGGCCACAAGATGCATAGTATCTATGAACAACTTCTGGTTTCATGCTTGTCTTAATAAAACAAAGCAAAAATCATTCTTGAGGAGAGTACAGAGTAATTTACAAATTGTTAGTGGCTTCTACGCAAGTTTTCACGCCTATAAGACTATGACCTTGTCTCCTTCTTCAGTGTTACCAGTTTGGGGCTTCTTCTCATCCTAGGAGGTCACACCCCTTCAACATCTAGTCCCATTACTCCTCCAAGGGAGACTGATCTCAGCTGGAATGCTCCCTCGGATGGACCAACTTCACAGCTCCACACCAGACTTGAAATTAAAGGCTCTCAGCAGCTCTGGCCTATCAAGTATCCAACCAAATGTCGGGAGACTAAGCCACTCTTGCTGAGAACAAAGGAGCTAGTGAGCAGAGCAGCAGCGACCAGGGTCAGGGCCCCTTCTCTTAGTGAACGCTCAATCTACAGCACCAGGCTTGAGGTCATTCCAAACCTCCAGGACCCAGCTTCTGCGGCAATTAACAATGTACGGAAAAGCTTGTCCTAGGTTTTCCCGTAAACTCACCCCAAAATGTAACTCTCTAGAGGAGTTCTCTGCTTACATCCTAAGTGATTTTTCTTTGATCTATACCTAGAAAAAATGAAAGGCACCAGGTTTCACTCACCAGTGAACTTCCTCATTTGCTGATACTTGTGAAAACAGTTTCTTCAAAGTTTATTATCCCCAGTAGCTTTTATGTCGCTCCCTCCTCTCTAGAAAGAGCTAAACTGAAGTTCTAACTATAATTTCCCTGATTAGCTTTGTCACTGTGCAGCCAGGGTTGAGGGCTGTATGTCCCACTCAGCAGGCCAACAGAAACAGCGGGGGCAAACTGGGGAAGACTGCAGATTTCAAAGACAAGGGAAGGGAACACTTTGAATGTGACACCAGTTTTTTTGAGATCCAGATAATTATTAGGTAAAGGAAAATTATATAACATCCCGGGGTCAAAGTGTTTTCTGCCCGCAGTCCTGCTGCCTTGCCTGCCATCACACCTAGCTTCTCACTATACTCACCTATTCTGAGCAGCATAGATACTAGCCAACTTTAGAGAGATTTCAATGATTGCATTGTCTTCCTGTTGGGAAAAAGAGAAATGAAATACATGACGAGTAAAAATTCCTCATGGAATATTTCTGATCAACCTTTAGATTGACTTTGGCCTGAAAGCCATAGTCTTTATCTTTTTAGAGGAATTAGGCAACCGTGAATCCCTCATCTACCATGCTTTTGCTTGAGTGAAAGATCGGCAGTTTTATACAAGTCCTAGGTGGGAAAAATCTACCTTTTTTTGGGCCAAAGCAAATTTTGGGGACTGGATGGAGTTTTTTCAGGACACAAGACTATTTTGGATGGCAGCTATGCTCACCACTATACGACCAACGCCACCACAAGACTATTTTGAAACCTCCTTTAGCAATGGCCCAATCCTAGGCAATGTCTTTACCTGTTGCATGCCCCCTCCAAGCAGGTAACTCATTGTTGCTTTAAGAAGTTTTTCCGCCTAAAACCATAAGGAAAAGATTTCTCTTTTACTTGCTTGGGCCACACTCTCTATATGACCCTGGATTCTAAGTACTAGTCTAATGCATCATTCTTTATTAAACACAGCACACACACTCACATTCACACACACTCACATTCACATACACACAGAGAAAAGTATCCTTGTGATGGCAAAACAGACTAAAAAGACCTGGACCCCACATCCTTCGTGCACCTTAAAAACTAGTCTGTGATGAGTAGAAACTTTAGAAATTAACTTCTCATCCAAACCGACTGTGGCAGAGACTGCAAACTATTCCCTAATATTCCCTCCCCTTTCTATCTTTTCAGTTACAGAATCTCCTCAATTTTTAATAGGTCAGCCTCCTTTGCAGTTAGGAATAGGTCATACGATAAGGTTTTGGCCAAAAGATATATGCAGAAGGAATGCGAACAATTTTTAAATCATATTTTATAAGGAAACTGCTTGCCCTCCATTCTCTCTTTCTTCCTTCCTTCCTGCAAGCTGGAGGTGAGCCAACTCATTTATGCAGATGAAGACATATCTAAGAAGGAACCTGGGCTTCTGGAACACTGCATGTAACAAAGGTACACAGGCCTCTTCAGTGTTTAACGACATCTGGACTAATGCATTAAAAAGAAACACACATCCTTCCCGTTTAAGTCATTCTATTTTGAGGTCTCTTTGTTATAAGTGGCCTAACCTGTACCCTTACTAATAGCATTCCTGTGAAACTAGTCCTTCACAAATTCAAGATATTACTAAGTGATTTACTTACATTTTCAAGCTGACCACGTATAAATGCTAAGTTGGCCATCTGAAAGCAAATAACAAATTGTTTTTCAGTTTAGAGCACTGTGTTCCTACTTATTTCAAATGCTTTAAGCTAAAGACTCCTTTTTGCTTTTATCCTCTAAATAAAAAAAATTTTGGAGAAAAATATGTCACTAATCTAGCAAAGTACAACAATGGTATGACAATAAATACTTGCATATACTTTGTGGATGTCAAACCAAATGCATATCCACTCATTCTTGAAGAAACAAATGTTGATATTTGTTTCTTTTTGGTCTGGGATTGAAACTTCTCCTAAGGGACACCCCAAGGGTAGTAAAAATTGAAACAAAAAGAAAAAGTGAAAACAAAAACCAAGAGCTTTACATTCCTGACAGGCAGGAGAGTAAGAACGCTTCCCCGCAGCTACCCTTCCTCAGTGGCTCAGATTATGAGTTACCAAGTCGTAAGTGTAAGTGATGGCCTTCTTGTTACCACTCTGATAGGCAAGACGAAGTGCGTCATGCAAAATTAGCTCAGCCTCTTCTGGCTCATCTTTCATGATGCTCAACTGAAAAGAGAAAATGGAAAAGGAAAGGTAAAGAAAGCACATGCATGTGCTACCAGACAGAAGAGGATATGGCTACACATCTCAATACATTGAAGGAAGCCATTCATTCATTTATCAAATGTTTACTGAATTCCTACCACACACTAGGCATTATGTCTGCAATGTTGACAGGGAGCTGTCTTGCAGCTATGTGTGGCCATATGACAAAGTTTTGGCCAACAGATGTAGACAAAAGGAACGTGAATAATTTTTACATTATACTTTGTAAGAAAGCTCCTCGCTCTACATACTCTTTCTCTCTTCCTGCAGGCTGGAAGTGACCCTGTACAACAAATAAGCTTAATTACAACTAATGATAAAAGCTATGAAAAAAGTAGTAAGAAGGAACAATAAGGGTCTCCTTTAAATGGGAGGGCCAGAGAAGGATGAGAAAGAGTCAACCAAATAAGGACTTGTGGGGGGAAATGACCCAAACAGAGAGTAAGGAATGAGCAAAGGCCTTATAGGCTAAAGAGTATGATTCTTTTTTTTTTTTTTTAAGATTTTATTCATTTACTTTTACAGAGAGGGTGAGGGAGGGAGAAATAAAGGGAGCGAAACATCAATTGGTTGCCTCTGCCCCCAACTTGGGACATAGCCCCCAACCCAGGCATGTGCCCTGACTGGGAATTGAACCAATGACCTTCCTGTTTGCAGGACGATGTCCAACCCACTGAGCAACACCAGTCCAGGCAAGAGTATGGGTCTTTAAAAACCATTCAAAAAATGAAAAGAAACAGATGTGAAAGGGAAGATGGTGAACCAGAGGACTGCTATCAAATGGGTTGGCAAGGTAGGGTGGTATCATGTAGGGTCTTGCAGGCCATGGCAAGGAGTTTGAATTTGATCATAAATGCAGTGCGAAGTCATTCAAGATTTTTAGGCAAGAAAGTGATATGATCTAATTTACTTTTAAAAACTCACTCTGGCTGCTGCACAAAGAATGGAATGCAGGGCAATAGGGCAGGAGAGACTACTAGGGTAGTAGGCTGTGACAAAATGGCTGAGTGATAGCAGGGAAGATAGAAAAAAGGGGGCTGACCTTCTGGATTTGGCGGCAACAGGACTTGTTGCTGGACTGTACGAGCATTGGGACGCAGTGGTAAGGTACCATAAGTTTTAAGAATGACTATAAGGTTTCCAGGCTGAAAAACTGGTTGATGGTAAAAAAGAGAAGAGGGTAAAGGAAATGTGTTGGGGAGAAATCAAGAGTTTAGTTTTGGGCAAGTTAAGTCTGAGAGGTAGGCAGAGCCTCAAAGGGGAGATGGCATGTCAGTAGTGCAGCGTGGGGATATAAATCTGGATGTTGTTGGCATCAAGGTGGTAGTTAACCCAATAAAAGAGCTGGGATAACCTAGGAAGGATAAGAGAAAATAGAAAAGAATGTGGTGAAAAGAGTTTAGAAATCAGAGAACGAAACGCTCATAACGAGCACTGTAATTCATTTTCAGGACGTCACATACTGTACTTAAATTCCCTATGCCCGTCCCGTCAGCGTGGCTGGTTCACCGACAAAACTACAAAACATTTCTGCTAATCTTGTTTAAAAGAACGATGCCTGTGGCGCCACTGCCATCTGCACCTGAGACTGCAGCGTTCTGCTGCACGCTGCCGAGTGTGACGAGCCTGGACGGGTTCCAACACCGCATCTAGTGCCCTCGGAGCCTCGTCTTCGCCAAACTGGCACAGCAATGCGCATCCCTAAGGCCGCCTCACCTTGGCCCGCTTCAGCAGCACGATGATCTCCGCCTCGGCCTCGTCCGCCGCACCCTCGGCGGCCGCTTCCGGCCGCTCCTTCTCCTCGTCCGCTCCGGCGGGCCCCGAGAACCACGCGAGGGCTGCGGAAAGGGGCTCCGAGGTCACCAGGCGGGCCTACGCCCTCCCCGCCCGCCGGCCCCGCCCGGCCCGCAGCCCTCACCTGCCAGCAGCGGCAGCAGGCCGCGGCCCCTGCCCCGCGACGCGACTCGGGGTGGCGGCACCGCCACCTCGGGCGCCCTACCCTCGGCGGGCACCGGGAGCAAGCGCGCAGGACACACCCGACACCGCCGCCCGGCGGCCCGCAAAAGGTCTCGGGCCAGGCTAGGGCTCAGAAGCCGGTACATGGCCGCACCCGGTCCTCTGCGCACTGCGGGACCGGCCAAACCCCGAGACGTCCCGCTCGAGCGCTACGCGCGCAGCGTTGGTAGGGCCGTGACGTACCTAGGAGCGACAGCCCTGCCGGCCGTTTGCGCGGTGACGCAAGTAAGTGTAACGGCGCCGCGCGGCACCGCCCCCAACGGGGGCTAGTAGTCCACGAGTGGGTTGTGACGGTGCTCTGGCTGGGGTGTCGGAGACCGCGCGCGGTAGAGCATGGCTGTCGCCTCACCGGCAGTCACGTTGCCGGCCGTCGTGGGGGAGCTCCTGAGCGAGATGGCCGCGGCGGTGCGGGACGGCGCGCGAAGTGAGGCCCGGAGGCGGGTGGCTGAACGGCGGGTCGTGGGCGGGCCCCGTCCGGCCGGGAGGCGGGAGGCGGCGATCCCTCAGGGCGCGGCGTTCGGGTCCTCGACCCCGCGCTCCCCTCCGTTTCTCCGTGTGCTCGTTTCCCGTGTGGTTCTGTCTCCAACTCCCCTGGTTAGTAAAAAATGAAAAAAAAAAAGGGAGGAGTAAGAGGGGGAGAAGATGAGGTGGGCGAGGGGAGAAAAGAGATAAGCTAAATCTGCCCGGGGATCGGTGTGGTGATTCTGTGCGCCCCCCATCGGGTAGTGGGCGGCCCAGGGGAGAACCGGGGGCCTGGAGGGCGGAAGGGACGGGAGCCTGCAGGGGCTCATAGGCAAAATTTTAAGTTGTTAAACGTGACGATACTCTTTTTCTCATGATCTTAGGTTAATTTTAATCCTCTCATACACTTTCTTTGGCAAAAAAATATTTTAGGGCCACAAAACCCAAATGCACAAGCAGTGACTGGGATAAGTCTGACTTTCGTGAGAGTATCTTTTTCCCCTCCGACCGGCAGAGCCCGCTCTGTGACCGTGCTCACCGAAACCACCGCGAGGACCTCAGGACACAGTACGAAGAGGATGCTTGCGATCAAATGCATAGGCTAATTAGAACTACTCAACTGGTGTAAAAATGGACAGTTAATAAATAGCAAAGTCGGGCTCAATTGCCATTACTTATTCACTACAGCAGGTTTTTAAAAAAAATTTTTTTTAGCGTACTGATTTTAGAGAAAGAGGGGAAGGGGAAGAGAGAGAAAGAATATCAATTTGCTCCCCTTATTGATGCATCCGTTGGTTGATTCTTGTATGTGCCCTGAGGGGGATCGAACCCGAAAGCTTGGAGCATTGGGAGGATGCTCTAAACGGCCAGGGCTTATGGACTGCACTGTTTTTAAAGAATTGAGAAGAGTAAGCCAATCTTTTTTTCTCATTTCAGTTAAAATTAAGGACATATGTATATGCTTAGAAGATTAGGCCAGCCAGGTATTCACGTTCTGATCCCAAAAAGGGCAAGGAAAAAGTCAGTCTGTTGTCAGCCCAAACCGTGGTTACCAGACGGGGGCTCTGTGTCCGCAGTGTTTGTCCAGCACTGTGGCAGATTGGAAGACCGACCCTGGTGCTGACAGCTCAGACAGATGGACCACCACCACTGTTGTGTTTATTTTCAGCAGAACTGTTTTCTACTACGTAAAGATCTTTGTGCTAGATAGTCATACACTCTTCCTGACCGCCATTTTTCAGTGGTAATTTTTTAGAGCAAGATTCTGAGTAATTTGTATGATAATATAAACACAACTGAGCCATGTAGGAAGCTGTGATTACTTTTCCTTCCCTGTGTAACTTTGCATTTTACCTGGAGTTACAGCTGCCGTAGTTGTGTATATGTGCTTGTTTGGCTGTCTCTGTATCCCTAGTTCAACCACAAATTCATCGTCAGTGTTCTAAATCTATGTTCAAGATGCTCAGCTGAATGAGAGGTTTGATCAGTCTCGTTTTCTGTGGAAGTTGCTCTGATAGGGGCACTGGCTGCTCCCCAGCTGCCTCTTGAGATCTCCCTCCACTATTTTTATCATGGGAATTCCCATCACCAATGTTGAACCTTGTATTTCTACAACTTTCTTTTTCTTGGTTTGCTACTTTATTTTATAGAACTCATACTGTAGTAACTTCCTGGAGAAAAATAAGAGATGTGCTTTTTGATAATTTACATGTCTGAGAAAAGTTCTTTTTCTATCCTCACACTGAATTGATAGGCGAAGTATTGAATTTTATGTTGGAAATAATATTTCTTCAGGCTTCTGAAAGTATTAGTTTGTCAACTTCTAGCTTCTTAAACTTACTTTCAAAGAGTCTTATTTTAGCCCCCCTGCTTCACCCCCACCTCCAGAGGTATCTGGTGCCACCAATTTCTGAGAGTTTGGGGGCGGGGGAAGATAGTAGATTCTGGAGGGTAAATCAGATTGTTGCTTGGTTCTCATCATTGCTAGTATAAGATTCACTTTTGTCAGGTCTTGTAAATTATTTTCCAACATGTAGGTATCTGTGGGGGTTTATGCTTTTTATTTTATTTTTTTAAGATTTTATTTATTTATTTTTACAGAGAGGGGAAGGGAAGGAGAAGGAGGGAGAGGAACATCAATGTGCAAGAGGTACATCCATTGGTTGCCTCTCGCACACCCCCAATTGGAGACTCGGCTTGGCAGTCCAGGCCTGTGCCCTGAATGGGAATCCAACCAGCAACCTCTCAGTTCCAAGACTGGTGCTCAATCCACTGAGTCATACCAGGCAGGGCGGGAGTTTATGCTTTTTAAAAAAAAGTCTTATTTAGTGGAATATTGGGAAGGAGTACAATTAGATACATAGGCTCAATTCACCATCTTACACGAAAGTCTTTTTGGTTATAGTCTTTTTAAGATTTTAAAAAATTTTTTTATTCATTGATTTTAGAGAGAGAGAGGAAGGGGAAGAGAGAAAGAGAGAGATTTGTTGTTCCACTTGTCTGTGCATTCACTGGTGGTTTATCGTGTGTGCCCCGACTAGATACTGAGTGCACAACCTTGATGTATCAGGATGACGCTCTAACCTACTGAGCTTCCCGGGCAGGGCTCTTCTTAAGATTTGTATGTTTGCAGTCAATGGTTATGTTTGCAGTCAGTGATTAACTTTCTTTCCATCCCTGTTTTACAGTTCCTGATGAGCATCTATTATCGTAAGTATATATCCTGTTATATGTGGGGTTTTTTAGTCATTAATGTGTCTTAAAAGTAAAATCCTTTTTACAGCAATTCTTGATTTTTAAAAATATTCTTACTAAACTAGGAACAATATTTTCTTGACATGATTATTAGAAACCTGTTTCAAGTGAACAGCCAAAACCATGTTTGATTGTGCATGGCATTCCTACACTGTTTTGTGTAACATTGTTCTAGAAGTGTAGCTGTTACAAGAAATTAGAAGTATACCTAACTGCAACTAAAGATAGTTGTCCTATTTATAGGTGATACAACTTTTTTAAACCAAGAGAATGAAGTTATTTTTTAATAAAGAAATTAAAAACGTTTTTGCTTCATACACAAAGTTCAAAAATAGAATTACATTCTCAATAGCAACAAAAAAGTGAAAGTTACCTAGGAATAAAGAGCATTCCATTGCATATATACACTTATATTTAAAAGTCTACAAGAATATACACCAGCCTATACTAGTAATTATCATAGCAGAAATGAAGGAGGTAGGATTTAGAGAAGGGCTTTAACCTTTTGTCTGTTATTTTAAATCGTTTTTACAAAGATTATGTTTTAAAGAACCCATATGATCTCACACAGAATTATCCATAGATAATCCCCTATGTTTTTTCTAATAATACATTATTCAGGAAAAATTACTACTTTTAAAACAAAGAGCAGGCAAATAATAAAAGAATGCACATTACCAAAAACTCTGGGGGGAAATGTAAATTTGGGTGGTCATAAAAATAAAATTAAACTGGCTACCACAAAGGAGATGTTGGTCAGAATGTTCCAGATGTTGGCTAGAGCATGGAGAAAAGGATAACTGATACCCTGGCAATAGGAGTGTACTTTGGAAGGTAAGCTGGCAATAGGCAGTAGGAGCTATTCTGTCCTGGCTGCTGTGTCTCAGTGGCCTGAGTGTCAGCCTGGGAACCTAGGTGTCATCAGTTTGATTCCCAGTTAGGGTATGCGCCTGGGTTGCAGGCCAGGTCCTCAGTGGGGGGCTCACGAGAGGCCACCACACATTGATGTTTCTCTCCCTCTCTTCCTCCCACTCTGTCTAAAAATAAATAAAAAGCTTGTTAAAAACACGCATATTCTTTGACCCAGAATTCTGTTCATAAAAATGTGTGCCAAAGAAGTAATCGTAGATGTCCATAAAGATTTTGCAGTGAACATATTCTCCCATGTTGTTTATGGTAGCGAAAAAACAAACAACCATGAAAACAGTCTTAATTCAGATTAGATTTAATTAAACTATCCAAAATAGAGTTTGGGAAAAATAAAAGTAATTCATCTTTACAGTGGAATTCTTTGTAACTGTTAAAAGTGATAGGGAAAAATATTGTATTCAAGAGATTCTTACAGTGTATTACAAGGTGGATAAGGCAGGTTGAAAACTTTTTGTTAGATCCATTTTTAAAGTTAATTGTAATTACCTCTGATAAAGTTATCACCAAGTTTTTTTGTCCATAAATAATCTCCATATGTTCAATGTAAAAAGTTGAAGAACTCTTCCCATTCTGATAGTTTATTGTATAAAGAGACTAGTTTGTTGGAAGTCTTAGTAGTTCTTTCTCTGTGTCAAATCATATGGGTTCTTTAAAGCACTTAACTTTTCAGTTTTGATTTATCCCAACCATTTGATTTTCCAGTTTATAAAAATAATCCATACTTGTTAAAAAAAAAAAAAAGTCCTCGGAAAATAAAGGAAACATGAAAGGTATCAACGGTCTTACCAGCCAGTGATAATCATTGTTACATTTTGGTTTATTATCTTCTCGGGGTTTTTTAGTTTTATTTTGAGGTAATCATAATTTTTTTTTAGAATTTTTTAAATATATTTATTGATTATGCTATTACAGTTGTCCCATTTGCCCCCCCACTCCACTCCATCCTGCCCACCCCCTCCCTCCCACATTCCCCCCCTATAGTTCATGTCCATGGGTCATACCTATAAGTTCTTTGGCTTCTACATTTCCTACACTATTTTTACCCTCCCCCTGTCTATTTTCCACCTATCATCTATGCTACTTATTCTCTGTACCTTTCCCCCCCTCTCCCGCTCCCACTCCCCTATTGACACCCCTCCATTTGATTTCTATCTCTATGGTTCTGTTCCTGTTCTAGTTGTTTGCCTAGTTTGCTCTTGTTTTTGTTTTAGCTGTGGTCGTTAATAACTGTGAGTTTGCTGTCATTTTTACTGTTCCTATTTTTGATCTTCTTTTTCTTAGGTAACTCCCTTTAACATTTCATATAATAAGGGCTTGGTGATGATGAACTTCTTTAACTTGACCTTATCTGAGAAGCACTTTATCTTCCCTTCCATTCTAAATGATAGCTTTGCTGGATACAGTAATCGTGGATATAGGTCCTTGCGTTTAATCTTGGGTAATGTAATCATGATGTGCCTTGGTGTGTTCCTCCTTGGGTCCAGCTTCTTTGGGACACCCTGAGCTTCCAGGACTTCCCAGAATTCTATTTCCCTTGCCATATTAGGGAAGTTCTCCTTCATTATTTGTTCAAATAAGTTTTCAATTTTTTGTTCTTCCTCTTCTCCTTCTGGCACCCCTATAATTCGGATGTTGGAACGTTTAGAGATGTCCTGGAGGTTCCTATGCCTCTCCTCATTTTTCCGAGTTCTTGTTTCTTCATTCTTTTCTGGTTGGATGTTTCTTTCTTCCTTCTGGTCCAGACCCTTGATTTGAGTCCCAGTTTCCTTTGCATTACTATTGGTTCCCTGTACAATTTCCTTTGTTTCTCTTAGCATAGGCTTCATTTTTTCATCTGTTTTTCGAACAGATTCAACCAAGTCTGTGAGCATCTTGATAACCAGTGTTTTGAACTGTGCATCCGATAGGTTGGCTATCTCTTCCTTGCTTAGTTGTATTTTTTCTGGAACTTTGAAGTGTTCTGTCATTTGGGCCTTTGTGTGTGTGTGTGTGTGTGTGTGTGTGTCTTGGCTGGTCTGTTACTTTAAGGGGCGGAGCCTTAGGTGTTCACTGGGGCGGGGTAAGGCTGGTCGCTGTGCAGTGACGCTGTACGTGGGGGAGGGGCCGAGAGGGAGCAGTGGGCCCTGCCTCACTCTTCTCCGGATTTCAATCTTTCACTCCAATACCCACAGTCAAACTGGGCCCCTCTGGTGCTGGTTCCCCAGTGGGCGGGCCTGTGCACACTCCAGGCCCCCGTGGGTCTCTCCAACGACCTCTCCCGTGAGGCTGGGAGTCTCTCCTGCTCCTGCCCCAACCCCCAGGGGCGCTTTCAATCAGAGGTTTGAGGCTTTATTTCCCGGAGCTGGAGCCCTGGGTTGCGCAGTCTGCTTCGCTCCCCACCGTTCGCCCGGTTTATCTGTGCGCGAATGTGGGGCCCTGGGGTGCTACCCACTGCTCTGCCTGCCCTGCTCTCCGCCACTCTGAGTCCGGCCCTCTCGGTTTATCTGCGCAAATGTAAGGTTGCAGGGTCTGCTAGTGCTCGGACTGCCTGCCCCGTTTGTCCCACACTCCGCCAGTCTCAGTCCCCCCACAGCAACGTGAGTCCTCTCCACCTGTGCCCGTCTCCGCCCCTCCTACCGGTCTAGATGAATGTTTATTTTGTATTTCCTCGGTGTCGGACCCCCTTGCCGTTCGATTTTGTCAGTTCTGGTTGTGCGAGGAGACTCAGTGTGTCTACCTACGCCACCATCTTGGTTCCCCATCCATAAAGTGATCGGTAATCATAATTTTTTAAAGAAAAATTAATATCAAGAGTTTCTAAATTTACAATTTTGTGTCTGACCTTACTCATCTAACATAAGAATTTTCCCACATTTTTTTGATAGATCATTAACAGCTGAATGGCCTTTATTACTAGTCAAAAAGTACAAATTTAACACCCATCAGATGGTCAAACATGAAAAAGTCTAATACTGATGTTGG
The DNA here is from genome assembly GCF_022682495.2 of Desmodus rotundus. Classification (NCBI taxonomy): domain Eukaryota; kingdom Metazoa; phylum Chordata; class Mammalia; order Chiroptera; family Phyllostomidae; genus Desmodus; species Desmodus rotundus. The sequence continues at coordinate 63,965,728 of NC_071395.1, forward strand.
TGATGATGTGGAGAAAATAGAACTCTCTCACAGTGCTGGTGGGAATGCTGTTTCCACTGTGGACAGATGCTGTCAACACCTGTTGAAATTGAAAAATGTACATATCCTAAGACCTAGCAATTCTGCTTTTACTTTAACCAGGAAAAATTCTCATATGTGTGTACTAAGGGACAGGCACAGCGATAATTATTATTTATATTAGAGTAAAATGGAAACAATCAGAATGCCCATCGGTAGAGTTCTTAAACTCTACTTTAGTTCTTAAACTAAAGAATATGTACCTACTACTTTTATATATACAATAGAACATTATTCACAAGTTAATTTAAATATATATACACACACACACGTATATATCAGTATGCATCATTTTCTAAAGCAGGTTGAGTAGGGAAAAAATTACCAAAAAGCCTACAATACACTTTTGTTTTAAAACTTATAAAACAATACCATATGTATAATGTGTGTGTAACCATAAATATACACATGTACTAAATATAATAAAAATACAAGGACATTAATAGGAAGGAAACCAACAAATGCTTGTGGTTGTCTCAGGAATGAAGGAAGGTTCCAGAAGAATAGGAAGCACTATGAGGCATAAAAGGGGCTTCTTTATTTGTAAATAACATGTTAACATTTATTTTGGGGGATTGATTGCATAGGGTTTTGCTATATTATCTTTTTTCCCAAACTAAAATGAATTAAATTTTTTAAAAGTGTTGCTGGTGATCCTTTGGGTCAAGTTACAGAAGTGAGTTTGAGAGTCAGGCAGTCTAACGTGAAACCTTTCTATTTCCCAGGCTGAAGTTTGTCTTTGGCTCATCAGCCCTCCAGGCCTTGGACCTTGTTGACCGACAGTCCATCACTTTAATCTCATCGCCCAGTGGGCGGCGTGTTTACCAGGTAGAAATCTAGAGGTGGGGGAATCTCAGCAGGAACCCCTTGGGGCAAAATGTTTCCAAAAATCTCTGTGGAAGCTGGTGACCAGCCTTAAGTATTTCCTGCACTGTTGAAAAGCATTTGACCCAACTTAGTAAAATTAGTGTGTTAGTAATTAAGATACCATAGGTATGCCTTGTTAACTCTGCACAGTAGCACTGTATAGAACTGCCAGTGGTGTGGAGGGGCTCTTTTCTCCATCTAACGGACTGCAGTTGACTTCCGATTTGCCATTGTTTGATAATAGAGGTACTTTCCCAACACCTCCCCACCAAAAATGTGCTGACATCTTCATCTTGTTCATCATCTCTTGCTTACAAGCAAAAACCAAAATGTATTTTTGAGGTCCTTCCATATGCTCATATTCATCAGAAATGATCTTTTAAAATTGTTTTCAGGGTATATTTACTAAGGGTCAAACTGCACTGAATGTAGTCTACTTGGACCTGAATTTTGCTCTATGTCCAGAACAGGGGTGTCAAACTCATTTTCACCGAGGGCCAAGTCAGCCTCGAGGTTGCCTTCAAAAGTCCAAGTGTAATTTGAGGACTGTATAAATGTAACTACTCCTTAACTAGGGGCAAGGAGCTCAGCACTGCCGCTGGGTAGAAGCAAGGTGGCAGGCAGGATTCGGCCCTCGGGCCTTGTGTTTGCCACCTGTGCTCTAGAGTCTAGGGTTTAACACAGGTGGATTTGTAGAGTAACAGCCTCTTATCAGGCTCTGAATTACTTTCCTGTGCTTTTTTCCATTCTCCTCAAAAGCCCAGCAATGGATCTTCCAGGAAACTGAGATGCAGAAAAGTAAACTAATAGTCACAGCCGGCAGATGGGATTTGTAACTGCTATCCCACACTGCTGGTCTTTGTATCAACAGTGGGCCAGACACGAGCCCAACCCCACAACACCCCAGTTTAGCTACAGGAGACGATGGTAAATGCAGCTGGGATTGAAGGACGAGAATACTGTGAATAAAATAAAAATACTTTTATTTTCCAATATTTTATGCCTGGCTTGGAAGGGGTTAAAAAGATGTCAACTCTTATATATGTAATTCAGGCCTTGATGAAGACCAGGAAGGGGGAAGTAATTCAGTGTTTGGATTCTGACTTATTTCCATTGAACTTCTTAGAGCTGAGACCCTGTCAGTTAATGATTTGTGAGTGATTGACTTGAGGGAAGCCTGATTGGGCAATAGGAGCCTTGGCTTAGTGAATTAACTTGCCATCCCACATTGTAGCATAATGTAGCTGACCTGGCAAAATTTTCATGCATTTCTTCATTAAGGATAATGGGGTAATTAGTGTTGAATGCTGCAGTTAGAACTTTTGCATTGTATTTACTTAAAAGAGGCTGCATATTAGAATTTTCTCCTGGTGAATTTATAGATTAATAATCAGAGCTATTAAGTAATGTTTATACATGAGGAGGTATTTTCATTTTCTTTCCTTTTTTTCCTTTTTTTTAAAGGGCAGTGCTATTTTTATTCAACATTCTCTTATGAAAAAAATAACCAGAATGTGCGTGCAGAACTAGGAAGGATCCCTGCCTGCTGGGTTTCTGTGTGAATCACAGCCTCCTGCCCCCAGCCCTGCAGAGCCCCCTCCCCACATTAAACAGCAGGCTCAGGTCAGGTCTTCTGACATCGGGCACATTGCCCTGCTGCTACATCTTCAACAGTCCAGACTGCTCTGGAAACTTCCACCCAGCTGCCTGGGAAGATAGTGAACATAGGTGACTGGACAAAGAGTGGGCCTCCCTGGAAGTGGTTGGGGGAACTCTTTCCCTCCACACTCCTGGCTGTCCCTGGGCCAGCAAGGTTCCCAAGGAGGCCTGAATGATCCCCAAGTGGGAGCCAAGGCAGAGAGGAGCAAGGCTGTGGCAGCAGGAGGGGGTACCAGATTTTGTTCCTAAGATCTTAGAGGCTGGGAGAGGGCACCTGGAGAGGCTCAGGCATGCTCTGTGGGGCTAGGCTGTCAGCATGGGAGTGGGCAGGGGTGGCGGCCTGCCAGGGGCCAGCACTGGGCTCCGGAGACGCCAGCAGAGGGGCCAAGAGGTCACTAGCAGTGTCCATTGTTGAGGCCCAGCCTCCAGTAAACTCCTCACAGAGGCAGATAATTAGCTTCGCAAAGACTCCAGCTTTTCCACCACCAGAGACCCAGGGAGAGATGGGAGCCCAGTGAAGAAAATGGCACCCTACCCCTGCCTCTCCCCTCTGTGCAGGTGCACTGTCAGGCAGTCGTGGCTGAGCAGGAGTCACGGGGGCATGCCCTGCATTGAACCCTTTAGCACCCTAAAGAGAGGAGCCATGCAGGACCAGCTGATGAAGGTCTGTGGCCTCTGCAGGTCCCTCCACTGACCTAGCAGGTGTCTGCCCTTCCACGTGGCTGTCCTAGCCCCCTCTGCCATTCTCAAGAGGCAGGGCTGAATCGCTATCCTGTAGTTGCTCAGGCCAGAGGCCTGGCCTTTGGGGGTGATGGGGACAAACATGGGAATGTGAAGGGATGCTAAAAACTAGTGGGACTATGAGCAATGTCCCCAGCAGGGTCTGAGAACCCCCCCCAAGACCCACTCAGGACCCTTCTCTGAAGGCCTGGCATGTGGGAGGTGATCGTCGTGTGTCTGCTGAGCCGGTGGGTATTAGGGAACCAGAGGCAGCCCCAGAATGCTCTGGAAAAGTCTAGAACCACTCCCTCCAGCTGGGCAGTGACATAGCATCCCCACAGAGTCCAAGATGGGTGGGGATCATGAGGGTTGGCACTGAATCCAAGCCCATGCTGGCACTGGATATCTGTATCTCCCCCCCGCCGACCCCCAGTTGGCTCCTGTGAGGCAGAAAGGAGCCTTTAAAGCCACCATAGGAAGGACAGCCTCCTCTGGGCAAAAGAGCCAGGGGGCATGGGCTCCGTGTCTGCTGGGCCAAGTCTGGATTTTCCAAGCTAATGGGGGTGAAGATGTACGGCCTCCCAGTTTCTAGCCACAGTTTCCCACTATGTAACTTACACTTGGACTGAGCTTTCTCAGGGCCCCTCTCACTCAAAGGCCTCAGGTTTCAGGATTCTAAGTGGCTCCACAAGGGCTGGGGTGATGGGCCATGCTCACTGCGGTATCCCTGGGGCCCAGCATGGGCCTGGCGTGGAGGAGGGCTCTGGCTTCCAGGGTCATCCTCTGCTTGGAATTTTACCTCCTCCTTTCCAGGACCCCTGCTCCCCCCCCCCCCCCCCACACACACACTGGGGGTTTGGTGATGCCCACATGGAATTGCCTCCCTGGGCAAACACTGCATCCTGGACATAGCCAGGGTGGCCAAGAGGAGCTAGCACAGCCTTGGCTGGAATCTGTGATTAGATGTTGATTAAAAAGCTAAAAGGAGCCCTGGCAGGTGTGGCTCAGTGGATTGAGTGCTGGCCTGCAAACCAAAGGGTCACCAATTCAATTCCCAGTCAGGGCACTTGCCTGGCTTTCAGGGCAGGCCCCCAGTTGGGGGTGTGTGAGAGGCAACCACACATTGATGTTTCTCTCCCTCCCTTCCCCTCTCTAAAAATGAATAAAAAATTTTTTTTAAAGAAAGCTAGAAGAAGCAGACAGTTCAAAAAGGGGCAGCTGGCACCCTGAGCAGGAACCCTGGTTCTGGCCCTCCCAGCCCTTGAAGTTCTGTGAGTTTGATCCCAGTGCCCACTGGATGTTATAAAGTGTCTGGATCAGATGCTGTGACCGGGAGCTCTACCCTGAAACCAGGGTTCTGTGGTGGAGACCAGGTAGGGGTTTGAGTAAACAGGACCTTTGGGGTGCCAGGTTGGGCTGGGCCAGGCCCTCATCTGCAGGTCTGGGTACAGCCCTCTTTGTACCTGGTCGAGTAATGCTCCTCCTCTAGCTCATAGAGGTTGATGACAATCTTGTCCCCCAGGGTGATGAGCTTCCAGTCAGTCATACTCCTGCAGCGCTGGCAGCGCTGTTCAGTGGCCTGGTTCACTGCATGGAAGTCATTCAGGATGAGGAACTGCTTGAGGTTGGACTTGAGCTTCACCAGGGACTTGCCAGCTCAGACCTCAGTGGTCCTGATGATCTTAGTGAAGTTGTGTGTGATGGACTTGATGTCATCCTTAAGCAGCTTGTTGTAAGACTGCAGCAGTATCTCCTTGCTCTGCGGCAGGGCTCTCTGCTGGGCTGTGGCGAGGCCTCCATTAGTGCAGAGAGCAGAGGTCTGGGGCCAGCGCTTTGTCCGCAGACCCTGGACAGGCGGGCACCTGGCCCAGATGGGGTGGGGGATGAACAAGCACCCCTGGGGAAGTCCCAGCTCCCTGATGCCTCTCCATGCCTCAGTATTTTCATTTTCTTTCCTTGTGTTTTTTATTTATTTATTTATTTATTATAGCTAAAATATCCTGAACAAGGACCTTTGAGTTTTTCCCATGTCTTTCAGTTTCAGATTTTTTTTGTCTCAGTTCCAATATCAGCATAACACTTGACCTGCCCAAGTGGACTTCCAGCTGTTCTCTAGTTCTGTTATCTAGTTATTAGTTAAAATCTTAAAGATTTTGTTTAAAATATTTCAGTTATTGTTGACTTTTTGTTCCTCCTAGGATACCATAACTTGTTTTTATCATTCACATCCTGCATTATATTACATTGCTTTATTCATCATGAAAATGATAACTTCCGCCCTGGTTGGTGTGGCTCAGTGGATTGAGTGCAGGCCTGCAAATCAAAGGATCACGGGTTTGATTTCCAGTCAGGGCACATGCCTGGGTTGCAGACCAGTCAGGTCCCCAGTAGGGGGCTTGTAAGAGGCAACCACCACACATTGATGTTTCCATCTTTCCCTCCCTTCTCTGTCTAAAAAGAGAAGAGTAAATAAAATCCTTTTAAAAAATGGTTAAGATGGCAAATTAAAAAAAAAATGCTAACTTCCTAGAATTATGGCTCTCCACTTGGATTTTGAATTAAATGAGGCTGTGGAAATCTTACATGCACCCTCAAATTAACCATAGTGGTTTCATTGTATTGTAATACAGTAAGAATGGCATAACGCAGAGGTCCTATGAGATGATAAAGTTGAGGCAGACGGTGCTGTGCCGCCCTGCTGGTTCTGTCCCACAGGTCAGCCTTCTCCCATCCTCACTGTCCTACAGGTACAATGGTCATTATGCAAAAGTCCCATTATGTTGTCACCTGAGTTGCTTTTCTATAAACTTTTTTTGGTTCACCTAGGAAGGGAGATGCATCAGTCAGGAGAGTCTACATTATGCAGTGGTAACAGTGACCCCCGAATTTCAGAGGTTTACAAAAACAAAGTTACATACGTCATCCGTGGTGCATGTCCGTTAAGAGTCCGTTGCAGTTCTGCTTTAAAACCTCTGTCTTCAGGGGCCCCCATTCGCAGAGAAGCCCCTTCCTATCTAGACCTTTGTGGATCTCAGCAGAGGGGAAAGATGATGTGGTATGCACCAGTTTTTAATGTTCTGCTTGGCTACTCACATTTTTCTGGCCAAAGCAGGTCACATAATCAGCCTGTAAGCAATGGGGCAGGAATGTATAATCCTCTTTCAGAGAGAGGCACCGAACATGGAGAACAATAGAGAATGCAGTTTCCTACTGTGATCGGCCCTGAGAGGCCTGGAACAGTCATAAAACTGTACTGTGCCCTGGCAGGGTGGTTCAGTGGGTTGGAGCGTCACCCCATACACCAAAAGGTTGCGGGCTTGATCCCTGGTCAGGGAACATACAGGAGGCAACCAATCAATGTCTCTCTCTCCCCCACTTTCTCTCTAAAATCAGTGAACATATCCTCAGGTGAGGGTTTTAAAAAATGTACTTTGAGTGGATGGCAGCTTAAGGTGGGTGGCCCTCCTTAGAACCTCACTGCAGCCACAGCAGACTTCCTCCAAGTGACATTCCTACAGGTCCAGTCATGGGCCTTGGTAGCCTCTTCCCTGCATGTTTCTTTTTTAAAAAGCTCTCCCCTTCCTGGGATATATTCCAGACTCTGAGTGGGAGGACTGGGAGCAATTTCTATAAGAGGTCATTTTTCTATTGAAGAGTAAAGGAATTAAATTAGATGGTCCCTAAGGTCAATTTCCAGTTCCGAACATTTCTAACTCAGATTTTTTCCTGGTTATTGGGTTCATTAGGTGTCCACTGCTAGATGAGGAAGGAGCAAATTCATAACTTGCTATCTCTTTATGGTATTTACTGCCTCAGGTACTTAAGCATTGTATTTTTAGTCTTAACCAACCTTTGAAAGGATCAGGCAAGGGAGGCTGTAGAATTTCTCCCCATCTCTGAGGCACTAGGCATTTATTTATTCAATATAATCCAGAGAGTACTCTGATAGTTTGAGGACCCATGATAAGAAGGAACCAGTGGACTAGTCGAATCAATGTGGAATTCCAGGGGCTTATGCCTGCTTAACTTTGTATCTAGAGAGACCAGGAGATGACTAAAGTCATTCATTGGCAATAATTTGGAAACCTAAGAATGGCACTGCTGGATGTTGATGGGTTTTCTTCCAGGATTAAGTGGAAAACAGTCTAATGCTCTTCCTTAAGTTTAGGTTTTTCCAAGACACACTAGGGAAATTCCTTCACCAATACTCAGTGGTGTGGGTGATATGTTTAAAACATCAGTGCCTTGAGAATGGAAATTATGTAAGATGCAGGGTTTTTTTGATACCTAATTTGTAACTAAGGCTGAAGTTTTTGAATGGGTATAATAGGCATTTTCTTACCCAGTCACTGGCCATTTCTGGTAATCTAGCAACCGCTGAGGAATTCTGCTGAGTGGGTCAGAAACCATAGTGAACGGCCACATTGTGAACCACCAGACAACTGGCAGAGGCACACTTGTGCAGCGTGATGCGTTGGTTAAGGCCTCACCTGTTGTATTTTTTGTGGAGGAGACAAAGGCAAGAATCCTGGGGGTGCTGGCATTGTAATCTTTTTCAAAATAAAAAAAGTCCTGCCCTTTTCATTTTAGGTTGCCATCTTGAGCCTAAAATTAATTAGAAAGCACTGTGGCAGATTCCTAAATGGCAGCTCATTGTAAAATAACCCTCGGGATGTTTCTGCTTCCCTTGGATACTAATTTTACATTCAAGTTTGGAAATTAACTTTAGGAATGAAGCACTCAACATTTTTGTTTTGGGCTGTTTTGTGATAGAGACTTAAACAAGTGAGTTCTCCAATAAGTCTGTCACAGATATATCATGTTTTCCCTACCGTCTTCTTTTTTTATGCCTCGATTGCCAACAAGGCTGTTTCTTTGGGGACTGGGCCTCTGCCTAGCCCCTCACATATCTCTATATTTTCCTTCCATCCTACTAGATGAATAGGCAGATCTGGGCTTGCCTCTTTCTGAGAACTCCATCCTGAGCAGCTGAGTCATCCATTTTGCAAGGTCCTGTATTCTCCCTGCTGCTCTCAGATGCTTTTCAAAGCCTTTTCCCATTTCCTTTAGAGACCTTTCTGTCTCTTTCCTTACCTTTCACCTGTTTTCATACTCTCTCAGGTGTGTGGTGGAAGCATTAGAAACCCGCACACATGCTGTGAGAAATACCGCATGGTAAGTAAGAAACACCCCAGTAAAGTGCAGATGAGGGAAGGGAGCACCCTGTGCCACCTCTTTATAGTATTCTCACAGAGTCAGCCCTTTGAATCACCAAGCAGAGGAACAAAATGTTTTGTGTGGACAGTTTAGCCTGAAACTCTCCTCAGTTTCACTGTATGAAGTCCTCAAAGGCAAAGCACTGAGACGGAGGAAAGCGTATACACACAGGGAAGTGGAGTTTCCACTTTTTTGTAAAAGAATACTGCAGTTCTTCCCAGTGCGACCTGCAGAGTAATGAGTCACCAAATCAATTCAAGGGAATGAGGCAGTTTCCAGCACACCTTTGGAAATTTGATCGCGTCTGTCCTTTTCTTTCTAGGTGCTTGGAAGTTCTGGTAAAATGTACACGTGCTTGACTTCCTGCCACTACTGCTCCTGTCCTGCTTTTGCCTTCTCAGTGCTACGGAAGAGTGACAGCCTGCTGGTAAGCGGGGGGCCCTGCCCACAGCATTCCAGTCAGGGCAGAAATTGTTGGCTCCTACTTCATGGTTTAACAGTTGTACAAAATGGGAACTTTACCGCATGTTGAAACAGATAGTTGTTTATTGTCCTTGACTTCAGTTAGTCATCTCTTTCGGGTTTACTCTCCCCAAATGCTATCATTTTTAGAAATACATCAACCCCAATTTTTTATTTAAAAGGTCATAGACAAGCCCCACCCAGTGTGGCTCACTTGGTTGGAGAGTTGTCCTCCAGACCAAGCGGTCATGGTTTCAGTTCCTGCCCAGGGTACATGATATGATAGGATTGTGGGTTCATTCCCTGGTTGGGGTGTGTACAAAAGGCACCTGATTGATGGTTCTCTCCCTCTCATTCTTCCTTCGCCTGTCTCTAAGAGCAGTAAGCATGTCCTTGGGTGAGGATAAAAATAAATAAATTAAATAAATAAATGGTCATAGATTAAGCATTGGGGAGGACAAGATAATCCCGAAAGGCTGGGAACTAATAAGTTTGCACTGGAGAACTAGATAGGCCAATAAAAATGTGAACTAAATGTGATGTTGGCAGCCTTGCACATCCCCAACTCCAGCCACGAGGTGTTCCCTGCCACTGCCTGTTAGACTGCCTGGCACGCCTTCGTGCTTGACTTTCACACAAGGCAGGAGGGCACGCTGACGCTTTTGCTGATTTCACAGCAGTCTAGAGCATCAAGTGGAGGAAAGGCCGTGCTGCTGTAGCTTCTTATCCCGAGGAGAAAGCACTGCCCACCTGAGAGCAGGCAGCTGTTTCCAAGTCTTGCCAAAGAAGAAAATTACAGCATCCATTCCATTCTTCCCATTTTTTTTACACTGTTAACTTCATTAAACATCTTGGGAATTGGGTGGCCAGTTGGGTATCCCATTGTATAAGAGGCCACATTCGTAGCTGATGTGCCATAGGTTTATTTCACCTGTCAGATGACATGATTAAACCAGGGCCCATTCAGTGTGTACAGTTGTGTGTCGTGTGATACAAGGTCCAGCTTGGAGCCCCTCCTCGGAGTGTGTATAGGCCAGTGTGTGTGAGGGCTCCACCACTCTCACCCCTCCACCCCATCCTGTCCCCCAGGAGTATAATGGTGGTGAAAGGGGTCAACTGCAGGCTCTGAGCACCTGGTTAAAACAGAGGCAAAGAGCTGTTCTTGTGGGTAGCTGCCATGTTTAAATGAGATAATCTCTGTAAAGCACCCAACCACACAGAACCTCAAGGAATGTTGCTAGTAATAGCTTTCTGAAGGCAAGGGGGAAAGAAACAGAACTGAGGACTAAAATGAGGAGCCTGTCTTGGTTATATTCCCTGTGCCAGGCTGTTTCCCAAAACAGTGAGCCAAGTAAGATTTCCTTTGTGCCCTCTGACTTCTAGAACGAGTACATCTGTCCCTCTTTATCTGCAGTTTTTAATCAGTGAGTTTGAGGCCCAGAATCTGTGTGCCCCACGCCTTCCCTGCTTGGTGTGATGGTAGTGAGAGGGCTTGGCTTGCCGGCCCTGCCGGTGTCCAGCAGGTCTGTGTGTTTTGTGTTCCAGTGCAAGCATCTCTTGGCAGTTTATCTCAGTCAGGTTATGGGGACCTGTCAGCAGCTTAGCGTCTCAGACAAGCAGTTGACTGACATATTGATGGAGAAGAAACAAGAAGCATAAAAGGTACAGATTGAGCATCATTATTTTTTAAAATAGAAGTCCCCAAAACAAGTGGATTTAACCTATCATATTTCCCAGGGAAGAGAGGTGAAATAGAGCTTCCATTGGGTTGGCTAAAAAGTTTGTTTGTTTTTTTCCATAAGATGGCTCGGGTAGCGCTTAGTTGTCTTTAACTTCATTCTAAACAATTTGGTTAGATTATATTGTGACAGCTGTGTTAACAGCATGCATTTAAAGAAAAAAATCAAAATTAGTGGATTTTTGTGTAGTCATTTTAATATTGAAGATGGAAGAAAATACACATTTTTGGCAGAGTATGCTTTATTATTTCAAGAAATGTGAAAAATGCCACTGAAATGCAGAAAAAGATTTCTGCTGCGTATGGAGAAGGTGCTGTGACTAATGAAACGTGTCAAAAGTGGTTTGTGAAGTTTCACGCTGGAGATTTTTTACTACACAATGCTCCATGGTCAGGTAGACCAGTTGAAGTTGATAGCGATGAAATGAAGACATTAATTGAGAGCAATTGACATTATACCACACAGGAGATAGCCGCCAACATACTCAAAATACCAAATCAATGAAGTTATCTATTGGTGAAAATGAAAAATGTGGCTTTTATTTTATGGAAAAAACTAAACAGGCTTTTGGTCTGTTTTTGCCTTCTGGAGTATAGAAGGCACTGTGGGTTGGAACCCAGGATTCGTGTATGGTTTGAAGCCCTTTACAAGTCTCCATGAAAAATCGGAACCAGTCTCTAACCTCCATGGATAAAAAAAATTTTTAGATGGAATCAAGCATTTTAGACTCAAAGCCTAATATATGTCTTGTTCACAACTAGATTCTTAAGTAACTGAAGTAGTAGTAATTTTTAAGAGGTTGAAAGGGTAGACAAAACTGAGTAGGATGAAATTCAAATGAATAAATGTTAGTACTCTACCTTGGGTTCAGAAAATTATTCTGCAGCAGTAACAGATCAGAGTAGAGATGTGACTAACCAGCAGTGATTATGAAAACACTTGCTGGGGTTCTGGTTTCAGAGCTTCAGGTTATGTGTGGTGTTGGTGCCAAACTAGTTTAAGGAGGCTGTTGGAAGAGCAGTAGCACCTAGACCAGGGGAAGTGCTGGTTTTACTCTGCGTGCATTTCTGAGCTGTATGTAACAAGCCAAATGAAGGAAGGGACTGCAATGGATGTCCTGGAGGAAGCTTTACTATGGATGTCTAGTCTGAAAAAGAAGAGGCAAAAGCGATACCAAGAGGAGTGTTAGAAGGTAGAAAATGGGACTTGTTTGGACCCTAAGAGAGTGCACAGGAGTTATAACATGAAAATGAGACAGACTTCAGCACAGGACAAGAACTCTTTAATAGGTAAAGCTGTCCATCCAGAATGAGATCACGGACGGGCAGGGATTTGCTATCTCTGTGAGGGTTCATAGACCTGCATTGTCTTTGCAGGGACTTGCAGAAGCAATTGAAGCCATGAACAGATGAAAAAGATGATTTCACAGCTCAGGAAACCCCCAACCCTGGGCCCCTGAAACAGGAGGTGCCAGTGAATGAATGCTGTGTGAAAAGGCCACAGGTGGCGCAGTGTTGTGTGGTTGGCAGAGCCTTTTGCTACAGTGAAGTTTGGCAGACAAAAGCTATCAAGACTTACGCTACTTGGGAAACTTGGGCTGGATAAATAGAAAGTACATACAGCCCTGGCTGGTGTTGCTCAGTGGGCTAAGCTCCAGCCTGCAAACCAAAGGGTTGTTGGTTCGATTCCTAGTCAGGGCACATGCCTGAGTTGCAGGCCAGGTCCCCAATAGGGGGTGTGTGAGAGGCAACCATACATTGATGTTTCTCTCTCTCTCTTGTTCCCTCCCTTCCCTCTCTGATGATAAATAAAACCTTTCAAAAAAAAAAAAATAAGGTACAGCTCTGTATGACAAACCAATGCAGTACCCTAAGCTTGTTTTCTTTTTAACTTTTATTTTATCTATCATACACAGTTGTGTGATTTTACTTAATAAAAATTTCACACTTTGAGATCCAGAAAATAGGTAAAGCTTGAAGTTGGGAGAGAAGTAAAATTCAGAACTCGCTCCAGGAGGGAGAAATGGAATCTGGTAGAAGAAGGGTCCCGTTTCTCTAGTTATTTAGGGTAGTTTGTTATACATGGAAAAGAATGTTACCAAAATTGTTATCTGATGATGTTCTACTTAAGAACTTATGAGAGTATCATTTCCCTCAATTGACATAGTAGTTTCTTGATTAATTTCACTGATCAAGAAACATGTATAAAGGACACATGGACAAAGCCAAAGGCGGGTAGGATGAGGGTGGAAGGTGAGGATGGGTGGGGCTGGGGTAGTGGTGGGAGAAAATGGAGACAACTGTACTTGAACAACAATAAATTTAAAAAATTTTAAAAACATTTATATTTAATTTTCCTGGTCTCCTTCCTAGAAATAAGTATATGTTTTTAGTTACATCCAACTTTTATTTTTCCATTGCCTTTAAGTTTAAAAAATGTTTGCATTATAATGTTTCACAGTGTTTCACAGTAAAATAGTTTCATTTTCTACCACGAGAGAGGCAGACTTTAAAAACAAAACAATGTTCTTTTACAATCCAGTCAAGCCATCAGTTTCATCTGCACAGTAAGAGCATATTTGTCAGCCCTACGGATAACACGTACATGTTAGTTAGGTATGTGGTAACTCCAGGGGAGTGCTCAGGAGAGGCAGCCCATGTGCTCCTGAGCCTTGCCTGTCTTTCACGATGAGAATCAGCCAGTCGTATCCTGTCCCTTGGTTTATTGTGAATTTGTACCTTCTTAAAGAGGACAGAGCCTAGGTCATAGGCCCATGTCAAGAGCAGGCTGTGCACCCCCCTGCCCATTCCCGCTCTTGAAGACATCTGTCTGGCAGAGAACATACCTGGAGATGATTTTGTGAAAAGTATAGCGGAAGTCTCGGTTCCTGTAGGCATAAACAATGGGATTGACCACTGAGTTGGCATGTGACAGGAGAATAGCCATGTTCATGGCCCACCTGGGCTTATTCTTAGCCTGAGCCGGCTGAAAAAGAGTGACACAGTTGATGGCGTGTACTGGTAGCCAGCACAAAGCAAAAATCCCAACGATCATGGCTAGGGACTTGGCGGCGTGGATCTCCCGCTGGAGGACGGTCTGTGAGTGGTCCATCTGCTCAGTGCGCTGGAGCTGCCTGCAGGCCACCATGAAGATCTTGATGTAGATCACTAGCATTATGAGCAGTGGGGGCAGGACACAGCCAAAGAAATTGAAATACACCATGTAGCTCATGGGGACCACATTCTCAAAGAGGCACTTCACAAAGCAGCAGCTTTCATTCATGGTGCTGTTTGGGGGCTTTGTGCAGTTGATGGCACTGTCTTTACTGTTCCACCCCAGGAAAGGGGTCAGTCCAATGCCAAAGGCGAGCACCCACAGGACAGCAATGACTCCTCTCGCTCGGATCCCTGTGACCAAACTCTTGTATCTGTTCAAAAGAACACCATGTGTTACTGTCAGTTTATGGTCTTCTGCGACCAAAGGCCAGCGTCCCTCCTCTGCTGCTGTTCCATGGCCTCATCTCCTAACAGCCTCTCAGGGTCATCCTTAAAGGGTGCCATGGCCTCTCTCAGTGCTAGATAGAGACACGTGAACAGGTATGAACAGCTTTGCTCTAAGAAGCTCAGTAAGACTGTCACTGCTGACTTAACTCACTTCTGTTTAGTGACAAATTATGGTCCAAGAGACCAAGTATAGAAGTCTCAGAGGGTATTTTCTGATTGCTCAGACACTGGCCTCTGAACCTAGACGTACTCTAAGGCCCTGTTGTAAGTGGCTGAGATGCTCCAGGGAGCAGGACACACAGAGACCCCTACTGACATTCTAGCAGGGGGAGACAGGCAATAATAAACAACAAATAGAGGTTAGTAAATTACATGGTATGATAGAAGAATATATGTGAGTATTTAAAAAAACAGAGTTAGGAAGATCAGAACCAGCAGGGACTGTAGTTTTAACCCTGCAGAGGTCACAGTTAAAAAAAATTACAGCGTAGGTCATGTGTATCCAAGAGATACATTCATTACTTAGTATGTGCTGAAATGTGAAAAATTGTTTTAAACTGCAAATTTGCATTTATTATACTTATATAATAAAACGATTATTTTCAGATACAATCTGGAAAGTATTAATGAAATATAAAAACAAAGAATAAAACTTTTTTTTCAAACAACAGAAACATGGATATTGCTAAAAAATACAACCAAAAAATGTCTTTAACGTTAACTAATCAGGATCTTCAGTAGTTGTCTCTGCACAAGGTTTGTAATAGTCATCACAGACAATACTGCTGCGCTCAAGGCATAAACACTTCACAACACTTGCGAAAATGTTTTGATGAGCGACTCATTTTGGATGCATAGCACCTAACAACATTTTTTTCTGCTTTGGGGGGGGGGCATCTCTGTGTCACCATTAGAATTTCTTTCAATTTGTGTTAGTCATGTACAAACATGTGGGTAGTCATGACCTTGAACCTATGCACCTGATACATGTACCGTATTTTTTGGACTATTAGACACACCTAGGTTTTACAGGAGGAAAATAGGAAGAAAAAACCCGCTCCAACGCTGCTCCCACCCCAGTGAACTGGGTAAGCTACATTTGGACTATAAGATGCACCCCCATTTTCCTCCCAAATTGGGGGGGTACATCTTATAGTCTGAAAAATATGGTAATAATATTTAAGAAAAGAGTTTGTATCTCTCAAATCAGCCACGACCTCTGCAGGGTTATAGATAGAGGTCAGTCAAAGGAGGCCCAGTGACAAGGTGACACCGGAACGAAAGCCTGAAGGAGTGAGGGCTGGCTCCTGGAGTCAGGCAGTGCTACCTGGTGCCTCTGGTCAGAAGAAACCCTTCTGGTCTCCCACAGATACACGAGGGGTCTGCCTGGGACTGTGGGAAGAATCATCCCCAAATACCTCTGTAAACTGTTGGAGAACGAGTTCTGGCAAAGTCCCTGTCTCTGCTAGCAGCAAAGTTGATACAAATTGGGAAATATCTTAGCAAATATTAATTTTTAAATATTTTAAACCATTAAATCTTATTTAAAATAAGTAGAAATCGGGATATACATTTTAGACATTTTGCTATAAACTAGGTCATATGTGGTTTATAGCAAAACTAAGTTTAGCTATTAATAACTTATTCATAATATGTATTCAATGTAATGTATTGAGAAAGTGAAATTAAATCTTTCACCTCAGAGGAAAATTTGGAAACAGTTTAATACACATGATCTTAAGACTTTGCCAGCAGGATAAAGTCCATACTTCCCAGCATTACCCACAGAGCCCTCCACACCCAGCGCCACACCCCTAGTGCCTGCCCTTCCTAACCAGTGGCTTCTCCTGGCTCTCGCTGCTCCGAACATTGTATAAAACACCTGCTCTTGTTTCTAGGGTCTCCTCCTCTTCTGGTCTCTTCTTGGGCTGAGGTGGCCACGCCCACTCTTTGGCCCCATACACTCTGTTTCAGAGCTTGTTTTATCTGTTTCATTTCTTCTCAATCAGAATGTCAGTCAACCTCTTAAGGACTAGGACCTTGTCGCTTTATATTGGTATTCCCCAGGACCTGGCTCAGTGCTTAGCACATAGTATATTTTTTAATAATATGGCCATTATGAATGCAGTCCTTATTTGTTATCTGGTATCTTATCAAACTGCTTTAAAACAAGATTCTGCGTATTGAGAATAACCTGATGCTGTGCCCTGGATGGGCAGGAGAAGTAACACCATTTACTGAGGAAGTTAACTAACTGACATCTGACCTCATAATTGGACGAGGAAGTGATCCTTAATCTCCTCTGCTCCCCGTCAGAGCAGCAGCCGGCAGGTCAGCCGTGGGAACTTTGCTACAGACAACCTGCTGGGCTTAGTGGCTCACTGTTTCTTGGCCAATAAATCCACCCATTTCCAAACCCTTTCTGCTTCCTTTCTCATTCAGGAATGGAAAGCCATTCCTTTAAAGAAAAATGTTACTCTTGGCCACTTCCTCAGCTGAGATGTGAAGAATGCAATTAGTCTCTGCAGGATAACAAGGGAGCCTCTGAAAGGCCAAGCACTTAGAATCAAAGGACTTCAGATCCAGGAGACAACCCATCAACAGCCCTGTGTTAATTCTTGTTTGCAGGACTCACCTGTCTTGAACTGAGTACAGCTGAATACAGGCTGACCCTGGGGGATGAATTCTATGTGGGGTGAGCAAATTCTCTTGTTGGTAACGGTTAGTGGTGGAGTTCTGAACAACTAAACCAAAGAAAGTCTGCCAGGATACTCCCAGGGAAGGTCTACTTTTTTTTTTTAATATTTCAGATATTTTTTATTTCTTCAAATTTGTTATCAGGCGTGACTGAAATAATAAATATAATTGAGTCCGACCATCACCATGGAAATGGCTTTAAGAGAAACCTGGTCAGATGATATTATTGCTTCCCATTTTCAACCAGTAAATAGTCGCCATCGATGAATAGACAGCCAACAACAGTCAAGAATGCTCAAGACATGTTACATAATACAACACGCCTGTTCACGGGGTTGGTGGGAGGAAGACTACGAGATAATTTATGTGAACTTCTTGATTCCGTCATACAAGACAAGCACCAAAGCATCACCCATGCCTCTGAGAACACTAGACTGTGCACCCTTGAAAAAAGCTCTGGCTCCTTCATCACGAGCAATTTCCCTCCAGCAGTCGAGCGTGCCCGTGTACATGATATCAGTTCCTTTGTGCCCTGCCTGCAGCATTGTGCGGCGACGAACAGTGTCAAACGGGTAAGAAGTCAACCCAGCCACTGCTGTGACGGACTGTGCAGTCGTCCAGCTGATGAAGATGTGAGTACTCTCGGGGTCTGGGAGCATTCCCTGTGCAGTGTCATAGATCCCGAAGTAGGCAGCAGGTAGATGATGATACCCTGCACGGACACATTAAAGCCTCGGCGCAGGCCCTTGGTCCCATCAGATCTGTAGATCTTAATCAGGCAGTCACCGAGGCCTTTGAATTCCCTTTCAGCTCCAGCTTTGCCCACATCAGCTGCTACACGGGTACGGGCAAAATCAAGAGGATACACAAAACACACAGAGGTGTCCCAGCAGCACCACCTGATGCCAGATTCCCTGCAAAGTAGTGCCAAAACTGGGTTCTCTTGTCCATCCCACCCAGGAAGATCGCCTTGTAATTATCTCTGAAGGCAAAGTTGAGAGCCTGGATGGGGAAGTATCTGATGACATTGGCCAGGTTGCCACGCCAGAAGGACAGGACTCCCTGCTCCTTGGGGACACGAACCACGCCGTCTGTAATGCCCTTGTATTGCTTATGTGCGGTGATTTGCTTGCTGGCATGCTGCACCTGCAGCAGCAGCTTGACCTGCTCCATGGGCACGACCGCTGTCTTGGAGATGGCCACGCCACTCCACCTGCCAGGAAGTCCTTGGCAAAGGACACAGCAGCATCTGTCAGGATGAAAGGAAAGAAGGAGCAGGAGAATGCAGGACTAGGTTGTAACCAGCTGGGACTCCGGGGCTCTAGGAGAAGGTCTACTTCTTGATAAAAGAAGAGATCCATGAGGAGAGTTCTTCCCCATGCCCTTCCTTCTCTGCCTTTTATGCTCTTACAAGAGGCTGTGATCCTGGAGCAACAGCATTCATTTTGTGACCAGGAAGGACAAGACTGAAGACAAAATGCCTGGCAGAGCAGAAGGAGGGTAAGGGCCCGGGTCAGTCCTTGATGACATCTTTGAACCATTTCACCAACCCTAGAGCCACCGTGGCTCCATATTCTAGTTCAAGACGTAAGTAAATATCTTGATCGCTTAAACCACTGTCACCTGCAGCTAAAAGTATACACCTACTAACTGGAAGGGACTTTTTCTCTCTCCTAGTGCCACCTCCCTTATTTTACAAATACGGAAACAAACAAGGAAACAAAGGTACAAAGTCTTTGAGTAGAAAAAGCAATATGAAATCTAAAGACCAAAGCTGAGCGAGGGCTCTCAGGCCTGTGTGCCTTGGACTACGTTATGCTGCTGCTTATTTTGCCCTTCTTTAAAAAGCAGCATTAGACACGAGTGCTCTGTACATAGGGGGGTCACGGTGGGCTTCCCACCACAGTTGAAAGCAACTGGAACCCATCCACATCTGAACTTGTCAAACCTGCTGGATCTGCACATGTGAAAACTACAGTTTTATGCTAAATTGTCTTAGATATGGAAAATCAGCTGATCCATCAGGGGAGCAGCTGTCACAGCTTTCTCTGAAGTCCCCAGCACAGCCTTTCTCTCCTGTTGGCCCACAATTTCATTCAGAGTTCTTCCTTTGTATCATGCACTCTCTAGACAAAATAAACATGATCACCGCCCTCATGGGTTGTAAAGGTAATGGAAGAGACAGAAAGTAAACAAGTAAGCACACAAATGTATAATTACAAATCAGAATGAATTTGGCCAAACCAAAGTGAATAGAATGCACATAAGAGAAAAACGAGAAGACCTAGGACGTGGGATGTCTGGGAAGGTCTTTAGGTAGAGCTAACGGTCAAGGAGTAAAAAATTTCAAAGGTGGAGAGAAGACCATCCAGGCAGAACAGAATGTGCAAGGCTCTCAGGAAAGGATTTTATTTTCCTAAAGAAACAAAAGGAAATGAGGCAAGGGCCAGCCCATAAGCATAGGAAGGAATCTGGATTTTGATACTCAAAGTTCAGTGAGAAGTACTGAAGGCTTTTAAGCAGGGCAGTGGTACTGATTTATGTCTCATACAGTATGGTGATTGAATATTAGGAGAGCAAGAAGACAAGCAGATCAGTTAGGAAACTGTTTTCTGTGATTAATTCAAGACAAAATGTTGACTTGGAGAGTCCCGTCAAGATGGCGTAGGTAAATGCAATGCTTGCATCCTCCCACAACCACATCAAAATTACACCTCAACTACAGAACAACCTTTGTTCAGAACCACCTGAAATCTAGCTGAACGGAAGTCCCAGAACTAAGGATATACAGAAGAAGCCACACCGGACTGGTAGGAGAATGTGGAGATGTAGAACGGGCTGGTCCACACCCACATCTGGCAGTTAAAAAAACCAGAGGGATTAGCACATCACAAGTCCTCCCCCGGGCAGTGGGGCCAAGATTTGGTAGCTGGTGCTGAAAGAAAAACCTTCAGTGCATCCTTGCCCTGGGACTGTGCCTGTGGCAGCTGTCACTCAATGATGCAGAGAGGGGGGTGGGGTGGAAACGTATCTCAGATGTGGAGGCTCCCCATGAGGAGCAAAGGCTCCTATCCCACACCAGGCTCCCCAGCCAGGAGGAGAGGTCCCCATAATTCTCTCTGTGACAACCAGTGGGGATTGTGGCCAAGTGAAATGGTGGTGTGATGAGGGGCTGCTGGAGTCCCAGAAGTTCCTTTTAAAGGGCCGGCACGTGGACTTACTTAAGACTCCCTCACTCTGAGTTCCAGCCCTGGGGCAGCAGCTCAAGAGGCACCAAGGATATATGGGGATGAACTGAGTTGTCCAGCAAGGGCTAGAGGGCTAGAGGGCCCTCCCCGCAAAGAGCCAGCAGGCAGGCACTGTGCCACAGTCTCCGTCAACATGGCTCACACTGTTCCACTGCGCTGGTGATTCCCTGAGACCTGTTCCACTCAACCTGCAGGACCTCCCAAGCCATTTCCAGTGGATTTTCCACACAGACTTACTGTCTTGGCTCATGCTAAAGTCTTTCCTAAAATTTGGCAGGTTCATGAACACCAAACAAGCAGCATCTGGTCTCCACATGCCCCTTACATCTCACTAAGTGGCCCCATGTGTGGCACTACTAGCAGCTGGCTTTGGTTCAAAGCTTGGCCTCTCCCAGGTACCTCCAAGCCAAACACAAGTAGCAGATGCAGATCGCTCTGTAGCTTATGCTGGGTAACCCCAGGCAGGGCACGTGTGGTAGCTGACCTTAGCCTGCACCCCCCAGGAGGGTCCAGAGTCATGCTACCAGTGGACAAGAGCTTCAGACCATGCCAAAGCATCACCCAGCCACCTTCATGAGCAGCACACTCAAGGGGCAGACTGGTCAGGCACAAAAGCCCTGCTGAAGTGAGTCCTGCTCCACAGCGTTGGCCCTTCCACAGCAGATCCTCCACCACAGTCAGGGCCAATCTTCACAACCACTCGGCCTGGGTTGGGGGGGTTGTTAAATCTCTCCCAATGATGTTCCAACAGCAATAAAGATTCAGTGTTAACAAGAGGATGCACACAGCCCACACAGGGGTGAATCTGGAGCATCCAGCTCAGGGGACAGGAGGCTGTGCTGCTGTGCTACCACATAAGTCCACTATACGAAGACCAGGAGATTCAGCAGTTCTACCTAATACATAGATACAAATGCAGGGAGGCCACCAAAATGAGGAGACAAAGAGCATGGCCCAATGAAAGAAAAGAAACAGAAATAAACGAATTGGAGAAAGCAATCTACTAGATGCAGAGTTCAAAACACTGGTTATAAAGATGTTCAATGAACTTAAGAGAAAAACTAGATGAACTTAGGATTTCAACAAAGAGATAGGAAACAAAAATAGAGTCAGAAAACATAAAAAAAAACAACCAGTTGGAAATAAAGAATGCAATAACAAATGAATACATTGCAAGGAACCAACAGAGTAGATGAAGCAGAGGCTCATATCAGTAATTTGGAAGATAAGGAAGCAGTAAACACCCAATCAGAACAGCAAAAAACTCAAAAATGAGGATAGTTTAAGGGGCCCCTGAGAAAACAAAAAGTATACCAACATTTACATCATGGGGGTGCCGGAAAGAGGAAAGAAAGCAAGGAATTGAAAGTCTTTTCAAAAATAATGAGGGAAGGAAAAGACACACTAGTCCAGAAAACATAAGAGTCCCAAACAAGATGAACCTCAGGGGACTCACAACAAGACACACCATAATTAAAATGTAAAAGGTTGAAGACAAAGAGAATCTTAAAAGAAGCAACAGAAAAGCAGTTAGTTACCTATAAGGGAGCTCCCATAAGACTGTCAGTTGATTTCTCAACAGAAACTTTGCAGGCCAGAAGGGATTGACAAGAAATATTCAGAGTGATGAAATCAAGGACCTACAATCAAGATTACTCTACACAGCAAAGCTAGCGTTTAGAATTGAAGGACATATAAAAGAATTTCCCAGACAAGAAAAAGCTAAAGGAGTTCACCATGAAACCAGTATTATATGAAATGTTAAACTACTTTAAGGAGAAGGGGAAAAAAGATTGAAAAAATATGAATAATAAAATGGCAATAAATACATTATCAACAATTACTTTAAATGCAAATGAATGAATTTCATCAATCAAAAGACACAGTGGCTGAATGGGTAACAAAACACAACCCTTGAGTATGCTGCCTACAAGAGACTCACTTCAGACCAAAGGACACACACAGACTGAAAGTCAAGGGATGGAAAAGATATTTCATGAAAATGGAAATAAAAAATAAAAAGGTGGGGGTAGCAATTCTTATACCAGAAAAAATAGACTTTAAAATGATGGCTATAGCAGAGACAAAGAAGGACCCAGCAACTCTACCTCTAGGTTATTTATCCAAAGAAATCCAAAACACTTACTCAAAAATCATACGCATTCATGTTTATTGCAGCATTATTTACAATAGCCAAGATATGGAAGCAACCTAAGTGTCCATCAGTAGACGAGTGGATAAAGTAGTGGTGCATATATACAAAGGAATATGACTCAGCCATTAAAAAAAAGAATAAAATTGCCCTGGCTGGTGTGGCTCAGTGGATTGAGTGCTGGCCTCCGAACCAAAGGGTCACTGGATTGATTCCCAGTCAGGACACATGCTTGGGTTGTGGGCCAGGTCCCCGGTGGGGGGCACACAAGAGGCCACCACACAGTTATTTCTTTCCCTCTCTTTCTCTCTCCCTTCCCATAGCTCTAGAAATAGATAGATAAAATCTTTTTTTATAAAAAGGAATAAAATCGTTCCATCTGCAATAGGGGGTATGTTGCTGAATGAAATAAATCAGACAAAGACAAATGTCATATGATTTCACTTATATGTGCAATCTAAAAACCAAAACAAATAAACAAGTAGAACAGAAACAGACTCGTAGGGAGAACATTCTCACAGTTGCCAAATGGGAAGAAGAGTATGGGTGAAAAAGGTGAGTATGGGTGAAGGGATTAAGAAGTACAAGTTGGTAGTTACAGAATAGCCATGGGGATGCCCAGTACAGCATAGGATATATGGTCATTAAATTGTAATAACTATGTATGATGTCAGATGGATACTAGATTTAGCAGGGTGATCACTTCCTAAGTTATACAAATGTCTAATCACTGGGTTGTACGCTTGAAACTAATATAATGTACATCAACTGTAATTATAAAACAAAAAAATATTTTTAAAATGACAAAACACATAATATAATAGGGGAAACAAGAGAAGAGAGAAAATTTTAATTCGGACCAGGGTGATAAGAAAGATGGTGCAGAGAGATGTACACCTTGGAGGTAAAACAACAGATCTCAAAGGTAGATTGTATGTAGGAAGATGAAGACTTAAGGACAATTCCTAGGGCTTTTTCCTCTGATGCATTAACATTTAATTAATACTGAAACAATATTAAAGGGCAGAGTGGACCCCAACGCCACCTAAGGTCCAGGGTGCAATAAGGGAAGGCATGTCCCTGGTGCAGGGAGGGAGGAGGCAGGCCAGGGGTGGAGGGAACCTTCGGGCAAGAGGTGGGGATAGCTGGGTTCTGGTGATGTCCCAGAGAGCACAGTGCTTGGGGAGTGAGGCGGGACCTTGGGTCCAGCCAGCCCAGGGAGAACACCGTGAGGCTGAAATTAACTGAATTATTTTCTGAGGACCTGAAGTCTCAGCTAAAGCTGATAGGTCCAACCCATGTCTCCCATTTTCATCTTTAATATACTAATGGTACTTGAAACGTTAAGTAAAAAATAAAGTTCATCCATTTCTTCATCTAAAACAAGTTCTTCTTCATTTCCTCCCAATGTTCAGACAGCCCCCCATTCTAGTGGCCTCTGAGCCACGTGGCCAGGTGCCAGGTTCTGGAGACACATGCCTGTAGACCCTGCCCCCGCCAGCTGTACAGAAACACACTCATGTGTCACATAACACGGAGCTCTCTCTACCTGAGCCCTTGCTCTGGGAGGCACTCAGCTACTGGCCTACACAGCCCACCCAAACCACACCTCCTGAGGGCAGAGCCAAAATCACCATTTTACAGACGCAGGAACAGGCACGCAGAGGTTAAACGATTGGCCTGCTGTCCCTACACCGCAGTCAGGGCACAAACCCAGTCCAATCTGACTCTGATTTGCCAAGAGCTGCCATTCACAGCTCTGCTCACAAATCCCAGCTTCACCCTCTGCCTGGTCACCTGGCCACAGGCCAGCCACTTCACTTTCTTCCCCAGACCACATCTGCCCTTGCCAAAGCTTCTTGCATGTTCCATGGAACCCCAGCTGCAGCCAGCTACATGGGAATTGGAGGCTTGAAGGAAGAAGGGTGAGCTCCAAAGACAGAGTACTTTCAGCACCGGAGCTCCAGCTCTGTAGTGGCAGAACTGTATCCATGAGGCCCACGCCTAGGACAGGGCACAGATAGTCAGGGATGCTGCGGAAGGCCCATATGTCTCCCTGCACTGAGCAGGATGCTGGAAGAGATGACCGCTGGGGTCTCTGGTGTCCTAGGCAGGCTCTGGTAACCTCCTGCCATTTCTCCTCATGTCCCACTTAAAGCTGTACCCCTGCCCCTTCCCTTCCTGTCCCCACCTCCTGCTTGCAGACGCCACCCGTTGCTCCCTGTGCACCAGCTCTCAGAACATTTGAGCGTGTGTGTGCACATGAGTGTATGTGTCCAAAAGATTCATGAAAGGTGGGGCCGTGACCTCTCCTACCTCTGCCCGTGTGCCGGTCAGAGCCTTTCTGTGGAGGTGCCTGACCCCAGCAGTACGGCCAAGGAAGCCAGGCATCTGCCCCAGGTGTAGGAGAAATAAATAAAAGGCCATATGGAAATGAATAAAGGAAATGTAGGCAGCTTTATTATCCCCAACAAGCAGGAACAACACTAGCCCACACAAAAGGGGTGCTCTACGAAGTCCACGTCGGGTAAGTGGTTGTGCCCCGCTGCTGTGCACAGCTGCAATACGCCCTTTATACCAGGGCCTGTTAGTTCTGAAGATCAATAGAGTAACAGTTGCATGGAGGGAATTGGCAAAGGGGAACAGCGTGGACCCTGAGGTCACATAATGAAAGAGGGACCCGCTAAGTCCTGCATAGCAACTGCTGGCTTACTTCTGAGGCAGGGTTTTCTCTGGCTCAGCAGTCCTCAGCTGAGACCAGGCCACCATCTCAGCCTCAGAAGCCAGACTTCCCGGACTGGGTGTGGCTGGGCCAGCCAGTGGCTGGAGAGAGCCTGAGCTCTGGCATCAGAAGAACAGGGATAAGGTTGGCTGCAGAACCCGCCTTCATGCTGGGGCTTTTAATACAGATATAATGCATACAAAGCACTTTATAAATGCAGATCACTAAGTAAATGCCCATGGAGTTCTGTCACAGCTTCTTAAAATGGTTTATTTAGGGACTTTTTTCATTCTATTCTGCCTAGGCTCACAAGTATTGTTCCTCTGTAATACAAGCATTTCTGCTATAAAGCAATACGTACACACTTAGAAAACCTCATATTCTCCAAAACTGCACACAAACCATAACAGGACTTATGTGACAATGGGGTTAGGACAGACCACTCAAACATTTTGTAACTACAGCACTAACAACAAAGGTTAGACCACCCCCAGGGCAGGCAGTTCTGCAGGACTAGAGGCGGCCACAGTGACTATTAAAAATGTACCTAAAAAGCCTAAGGGAAATCCTGGCAAAACTTTAGAGCAAAGCTGATGGGTGCCAAGACAATGCAGATGAGAGAAGAGTTCCCAGCCAAGGGGAAGCTATTAAGAGGGCCCAACGGGCAGTGAGGCCTGCCAGGACCAAGGCCGGTGGGCTGGGATGCGGCTTTCTGAGGAACGAGGTGTTTTCTCCTCCTCTTCCCAAGAGCCCAAATGCCAGCTGGGCTATGCCGTCAAAGGGAGAGCTTTTCCTTCCCTGCTGAGACTGGAGTGCTGCTCCCTCTACTCCAGCCTTTTTTGCCTGAGCGGAACCACAGATGAACCAAAGCAGTTGTCTGCATTGTGCCAATGTCCTTCCCCTACCCACCTATCACATGTGCACTCGTTGCCATTATAAATTCACACAGAGGCAGACCCGTATGTACTGGAATCTGCTGCTGTGCCCCCACGGGGCCCCACGACTCCCGCAGCACACCCTGCAGGGCCCTCCCACAGCCCTACCCTCGGTCTCCTCCCACAGTCATGCACTCTGTAACAGCACACTCTGTCTGTTGTGACCAACACCCTGTTGTACCTAAAACACCTAACACAAGTGCTAGATGAAAGCCTGAACTTCTAAGGAGGGAGTGGAGCGCTGGCTTCTCAACCACACAGGCGTGTGTAGCCCTCACTTCGTGGCTCGGAACAAAACAAGGCAGGGGCAGCGAGTGTGTCTTGAGTTTCAGCGCTTAGTTCACAAGAGGCCGTCTGTATACGAGGGACAGTTTTATACTGAGTAGTGCTTCTCATTTCTCAGAGTTCTCACAGCACCAACCAGGGCTCCTTACAAACTGTCATGGACAAAAGATGAAATAGAGCATTTGAATAGCACTGTGTATCTATTGAAGAAACGGAATATATAACCAAACCTTCCCACACAGCAAACAAGACCCCCAGGACTTCACTAATGAACTCTCTCAAACATTGAAGGAACAAATAAGACCATCCTTACACAAAAACGGTAGACACTGTTTGGTCCTATTTATATGAAGCTCAGGTCTGCGCTGTCTCCACAGTCTGAGAGGGTAACGGCACCAGCCTGTCTCAGGGTAGTCTCGGGAAGGGACAGTCCCTGCCTGCCCACTAGATACCAACCTGTGGTGTCCCAAGTTTACCTTCAGGCTCAGTAATCTTGAGGGGCTAGGACCCTTGGTACCTGGCTCCTGAGAGGTTCTCATCCACTCCCCCAAGTTCAGACATGTCTGAGCCCTAGAGGCAGATCCAGTCAGGGCCTGAGCTGAGCCCCCAGGCACACAGGAAGGGGGTTGGAAGAGGTGCCATTTGTCCTTCACAGTCACCTGGGAACAAGACCTGAGGAGTGACGTGGCACTGCCCTCCACCCCGCTACGTCAGCAGGAAGCCATCAGAGGAGTGGGTCATGAGTCTCCCCACTGAGATGGAGGGCAGGACTAGGTCCTCCAGGGTTCACCTTTGAGGCTGTTTCCTGGTGAGTCCCATGGTTTAGTCTCATGTCAGGTGTGCCTCAGCGAGAGCACAAGGGAGCTGAGGCCCTGACCGGGACTGCCTTCACATGGAATGAGAGCCCTGAGAGAAGGGGCCACTGCCTGACACCAGACCACGGGAGAAAAAGGCATCTCATCCTCTTCCCCGAGGAGTGCCCTTTAGAGGCCGTGGCCCAGTTGAGCACCAGCTGCTTCAGACATCATGCTCACTGACAGAAGCAGCAGCTTCCATGCCCGCAAGCGCCAGCTGGAGGGAGCCATCAGGAGATGCAAACTCTCACGGCGCCCTGTTGCTGGTGACATGGACTCTGGCCACTTGGTGATCATCGTGCCTGCCACCTTTCTCCACCGTAACTACTTTTCCCTTTGAAATCAGTAGGTAGCTTGTGGTAGACACTGTGAGACTTTGTACATATCTTGCTTTTCATCAGACCTTCACCAGTGAGTTTTAGCACCTGTTGATTCTTGCCTAAGCCAAGTGATGGTCTGCTTCATGGAGTCATCCCTACTCGTTAATTAGATGGCATTCTACCAAAAGCAAGAGTTCCTCCAGTTCATTATTTAAAAAGAAAAAAAATCTCCTAGCTCTGTTCATTGCACGGGCCTAGAAGAAATGTGCATGCCTACCTAAACCTTGGCTTCTAAGTACCATTCTCCACTGAAAGGAAATAGGGCTCCATGGAGAAACGGCTGGTTCCAAAGCTGGAAAATACACTGTGAGTCTGAAAAACCTTTCTGTACCCAAAGGAAGGAAGTGATTGAAAGATTGAGGGGAATACGCAAACTCAAGTGAACTTGAATGGGCTCCCATTGGCCAAATGTGGGCATCAAAAGGAGTAATAGGAATGGACTACAACACAGGGAATGAAACTAAAGTTCTGTAAGTCTATACTGATACTAAAAAATAACTTAGGAAGAGCAGGGAAAAGGTAAACCTCTTTTTTAATAGAAGAATGCCCATTGATAAAGGTGGAAGGAATGAGAAAAAAGGAAATGACCGTTTTCATGGTAATAACTGACTCAGGCAAGAACCATCAATACGGACACATGGGTGTACAGTGAGCAGCCCCGGCAGACGGCCATAACCGAGCAATCAGATCTAATGCACCAGCAACGGGGCATTTAGACACTGTTCTCACGGGATGCACCGGAGTGAACACGACATTATGCAGTTAGCATTCCAACGTTCAACAACCAAAAACGTTCATCGTGGAACTAATCATGAGGAAACAACCAAGCCCACGTTATGGGACTTCCTGTAAAACAATAACCTGGACTCTTCAAAAACATTAATGTCTTGAAAGAGGGGAAAAAAAAAGACTAAGGAACTATTCCAAATTAAAGGAACCTAAAGGAATTAAGGGCATGTGTGATTTTTTTACTGGAACCTGTATTTTTTATTTTAAAAGTATAAAGAACATGATTGGGATAATTGGGGACATCTGACTACAGATTGACTGTACTGTTAAAATTCCCAAGTATAATCTAAGTGTGTATATGAGACAGAAAGCAAATATAGCAAAATATGAACAATTTGTGTATTTAAGGTAAGAGAATCTGAGGACTTCTTATATTAGTTGTGCAACTTAGAAGCTAGGGGGCAAAAAACACTATTTCAGAATGAGTCATTCTTTTTGAAACCACAGGCCACACGAGATTAGTCAAATGGATACAAGTATGTGTGTGTACATATGTATATGTATTTTAATAGCAGGGACATTTACAGAATGAATGCAATGTGTGTATACTTATGTATGAATGTAAGCACACACACACATTACCTCGTTTGTTTTGTCATTTTAAAAAACGTCCCTGTTGTTAAAAAATTAAGTTATGCCCTGACTGGTGCGGTTCAGTGGGTTGGGCGTCATCACGAAAACCGAAAGGTCACCGGCTCGATTCCCAGCCAAGGCACATGCCTGGGTTGCAGGCAGGTCCCTGGCTGAGGGAGAGCAAGAGGCAAATGATTGATGTTTCTCTCACACATCGATGTTTCTTTCCATCTCTTTCTCCCTCCCTTCCCCTTTCTCTAAAAATAAATAATACAACCTTTAAAAACAAACTAAGTTACTAAAGATTCCTGAAAATGCCAAATTTAGGAGCTATTTTATCCCTTTGTAAGACTGCTAACCTCTCCCTACTGAAATCTCCCTGCTGGTTTTGGCAAAGCCAGTCTATAGTTTTTCTCCTACCTCTCCTCAGTCTCCGGCCGGCTCCAGTTTCTCCTGTCTAGGCAATGAGCTATCCGTCCGTGGGGGGGCCAGTCTCCTCCAGTGCACCCCCCCCAGCACAGACAGACACGTGCGCACACATATACTGCTGACTCCTAAATATGTCACAGGCTCGTAACTGGACTAAGTGCTGGAGATAAAGAGGGAACAACATGAGCCCTGCTTACAATGAAGAGGGGAAGGTGGCCTTAAACAAAGTACTAATAATTAAGAAAATAGCCACAAGTTTACAGAGAACTTCAAAGGAACCCTGGGTTCCTCTCAGACACTGGAGTGAAAATCAGGAAGAGTCAGCAGGTAACGAACATTCCAGGCAGCGAGAACAGCATGTGCCAAGGCTGGACCTCAGCATGACCCAAGGATTTAGAGGGCTCCTGAGAAGCCAGAGCAGAGAATCAAAGAAAGGGAGGAGCGGGGATGAAGCTGCAGGAGAAGGGACTAGAACCAGTGAGGGAGCTAAGGCCTTACCCTGAGGCACCAGGCAAGTGAGGTGAAGGAGGGACACTACTGCTGCCCTGTAAATGGGCTAAAAGGAGCAGCATGGTGTAGAGAGACTACTTAGGAGACTGGCGTCCTGGGACAGGGCAGAAGTAGAGATGGAACCACAGAGAGGTGACTGGAGGGCAGGTTCAAGAAGCACAACTGCCAGAACCTGTTCTGTGATGTCCCCTAATAGAGCTTTATAGTTGTCCACAGTTTTTAAAAAAGGCAGATCCGACAGAGGTCTTGAAATCAGCATAGGAAATCGAGATGGCACATACAGAAAGCTGCTTTGGGAAGTCTGTGGGTGGCCGGACTGCAGCAAAACAGGCAGTAAAACCAGAGAAGGTGAGGCTGAGAGAGGTGAGAGGAGCCAAGATACGTTTAACTTGCTAAGGAAAGGGCCTGGCAGGAAGCCAGGAGGAAGGAACACAGCTGGGCTCCAGGCTGGGCACGGGCAGAGTGGGAGGGCTTGGGTACAGAGCCAGGCAGAAGGACTGACCAGCAAACGCCCCAAATTCAAACACCCACTGCATCTCTCGGCCTGCAGATCTCTTAAATGAACCTATGCAACACTTGACCAAAGCTCCCCTTGTCTTTGAGATGGCACCACGCAGCTGCCCCAAAATCTGGGAGTCACCCTAGACTCTTCCCTCTGCCTCGTGCCCAACATCCAACCAAGTCAGCAAGTCCTCTAGGACCTGTGCCCTAGGATCCCATCTTCCAGCCACAGCACACCATGCAATATGTGGTGTCAATACAGACATACTTGCCCATCACACAGGGAGACTGGCCCTGCAGGCTTCACAGCTGGTGGCCCCACCCTGGCCAGCCCTGTCCTTGTTCACTGATCCTTGGGCCCACCTCGGGTCTCAGGATTCTTTCCTGTCCTGGTCTCTTGGTAGGCTACATGGCTACATGTTTACCTGTGGCCCCTGTGCTCCAAATCCCTTAGCTGACATCAGATATCAGCCTACCCGGGTGCAGACATTTAGATTTTACATGTCTCAAATATCCCTAGATGTGCCTCCACCTCCACCACCCCCACCCTGGTCACGCCGTCCCCTTCTCACCTGGAGGAGAACTGAGTCCTCGAGATCCATCCTGCCTGCTGTCCACCAGGATGACTGGCTAATGATGCAAACCTGACGATGTCAGACTCTTGATTAAGATCCTACATTGGCCTGCCAGGTTCCACCTAATTACCATTTTTCAGGAAATCACATTGAAATAACAGTATAAAAATACAAAAGTAAACACCATCCTAAATATGGAAGTGGAAGATGACATCAGCAAACCAGAGATTTTGGTGAGTTTCTAGAAACCAGAAGGCAGACAGGATCATTAGGATGAGACACAAAGCCCTGAATCCGAAACAGGATGGCCAGGAAGAGAGGATCCAGTCTGGCAGACATCAGGTTCCAGAACAGGATTTAGAAGAGGAACAGAAATCAAGGGAAAGACAGCCTGTGGACCAGCTGTGTGGGCTGCCTCACCCACCCAGCCACTGTTCCCCCACCTCCCACGGAGCTAGGCATTTACTCCCACCTCCCGCCCTCTTCCAAGGTTGAAGCGTGAGTCCTAGTGATGGAGGGGCTGTTGGAGGAAGAGGTGATTAGATACACCTTGTGCCACATGAAGTAATCTGAATCATGTGAATCCACAAAAAGGTTTTTCAAAAACTTAAAAAATTTTAACCTTAAATCAATAAAGTAAAATGAATGCTAAATTTAAAAAAAATAGAAAAACTAAAGGGAAAGAGTCAAGGAACTTTTCCAGAGGAGAATGAAAAGCTAAAGTATCAGAAACTTATATCAGAGAACACTTAAGACACAAAGACAATGAATCAAGGAGGGTAAGTATCCATCTATCTATTAAAAATCCCAGAAGGTGCTCCGGCTGGTATGGCTCAGTGGATTGAGTGCCGGCCTGCGAATCAAAGGGTCGCCGGTTTGATTCCCAGTCAGAGCACCTGCCTAGGTTACAGGCTGGGTCCTCAGTGATGTTTCTCTCCCTCTCTTTCTCCCTCCCTTCCCCTCTCTCTAAAAATAAATAAATAAAATCTTTTTTTAAAAAACCACAGAAGGAAAGAGTAGAGAAAATGGAGGTAAGGAAAATCAAGAAAATATTCTTTTGTAAAATTTCAGAGCTGAAGACAGACCAAAGTCTTCAGATTGGAAAAGTTTGCCTAGAAATACCGTCCCCAGCGAAGGAGGAAACCTGAAAGTCAACATGGAGACCCAGCTTCTCAAAATCGCAGAACATCAAGCAAAAGCAAGGGACCCCAAAGGCTTCCAGAGGAGAAAATATGAGTTAAAAACAAGAATCAGGAGGAGAACCAAGATGGCGGCGTAGGTGGACACACTGCGCCTCCTCGCACAACCAGAACTGACAGAGAGTCGAACAGCGGGGGGGACCGACACCAAGGAAATAGAAAATAAACATTCACCCAGACTGGTAGGAGGGGCAGAGACGGGCACCGGGGTGGAGAGGACTCGCGTGGCTGTGGCGGGACTGAGACTGGCGGAGTATGGGACAAATGGCACAGGCAGTCCGAGCACTAGCAGACCCTGCGGCCCCACATTTGTACAGATAAACCCAGAGGGCCGGACTCAGAGTGGTAGAGAACGGGGCAGGCAGAGTGGCGGGTAGCACCCTGCGGCACCATATTCGCCCACAGACAAACAGGACGAACGGCAGCCCACGCAACCCAGGGCTCCAGCTCGGGGAAATAAAGCCTCAAACCTCTGATTGAAAGCGCCCCTGGGGGTTGGGGCGGCAGCAGGAGACACTCCCAGCCTCATGGGAGAGGTCGTTGGAGAGAGCCACAGGGGCCTAGACTGTGCACAGGCCCATCCACTTGGGAACCAGCACCAGAGGAGCCCAGTTTGATTGTGGGTATCGGAGTGAAAGATTGAAATCCAGAGGAGAGTGAGGCGGGCGCCATTGCTCCCACTCGGCCCCTCCCCCACGTACAGCGTCACAGCGCAGCAACCAGCATTATCCCGCCCCGGTGAACACCTAAGGCTCCGCCCCTTTAAGTAACAGACGCGCCAAGACAAACAAACAAACAAAAATGGCCCAAATGACAGAACACTTCAAAGCTCCAGAAAAAATACAACTAAGCGAGGAAGAGATAGCCAACCTATTGGATGCACAGTTCAAAGCACTGGTTATCAAGATGCTCACAGACTTGGTTGAATCTGTTCGAAAAACAGATGAAAAAATGAAGCCTATGCTAAGAGAAACAAAGGAAAATGTACAGGGAACCAATAGTGATGAGAAGGAAACTGGGACTCAAATCAATGGTATGGACCAGAAGGAAGAAACAAACATCCAACCAGAAAAGAATGAAGAAACAAGAATTTGGAAAAATGAGGAGAGGCTTAGGAACCTCCAGGACACCGTGAAACGTTCCAACATCTGAATTATAGGGGTGCCAGAAGGAGAAGAGGAAGAACAAAAAATTGAAAACTTATTTGAACAAATAATGGAGAACTTCCCCGATCTGGCAAAGGAAATAGACTTCCGGGAAGTCCAGGAAGCTCAGAGAGTCCCAAAGAAGCTGGACCCAAGGAGGAACACAACAAGGCACATCATCATTACATTACCCAAGATTAAACGCAAGGACCTACATCCAAGATTACTGTATCCAGCAAAGTTATCATTCAGAATGGAAGGGAAGATAAAGTACTTCTCAGATAAGGTCAAGTTAAAGAAGCTCATCATCACCAAGCCCTTATTATATGAAATGTTAAAGGGAGTTACCTAAGAAAAAAAAGATCAAAAATAGGAACAGTAAAAATGACAGCAAATTCACAGTATTAACGACCACACATAAAACAAAAACGAGAGCAAACTAGGCAAACAACTAGAACATGAGGGTTGTCAATAAGGGAGTTGGAGGGGGCGAGGGGGGTAAAGGTACAGAGAATAAGTAGCATAGATGATAGGTGGAAAATAGACGGGGGGAGGGTAAAAATAGTGTAGGAAATGTAGAAGCCAAAGAACTTATAAGTATGACCCATGGACATGAACTATGGGGGGGGAATGTGGGAGGGAGGGGAGTGGGCAGGATGGAGTGGAGTGGGGGGGGAAATGGGACAACTGTAATAGCATAATCAATAAATACATTTAAAAAAAACACAAAAAAACAAAACAAGAATCAGAAGATGGAGGCATAGGTAGGCACACTGTGCCTCTTCGCACAACCAAAAGAAGGGCAACAACAAATTCAAAAACAAAAAAACAACCAGACCTGCCAGAAAATTGAACTGTATGGAAGTCTGAAAACCAAGGAGTTAAAGAAGAAACATTCATCCAGACCAGTAGGCGGGGCGGAGATGGGCAGCTGGGTGGAGAGGACTCGAGGGACACTGGCAGCTGGCGGACCTTGCGAGGTGACGGAATGCGGACCAGGCAGTCCCACGTTCACGTGCAGATAAACCGGGAGGAACAACTGGGGAGCAAGACAGACCACACAACCCAGAGTTCCAGCACAGGGAAATAAAGCCTCAAAGCCTCTGACTGAAAACACCTGTGGGGGTTGAGGCGGCAGCGGGAGAAAACTCCCAGCCTCACAAGAGAGTTCATTGGAGAGACCCACAGGGTCCTAGAACATACACAAACCCACCCACCCGGGAACCAGCACCAGAAGGGCCCAGTTTGATTGTGGGTAGTGGGGGAAGTGACTGAAAACCAGCAGAGAGTGGAGCAGGCGGCATTGTTCCCTCTCAGACCCCTCCCCCACATATGGTGTCACAACGAATTGATGTATATTGCCCTGCCCTGGTGAACACCTAAGGCTTAGCCCCTTACTACGAAACAGGTGCCCTGAGACAAAAAAAAAGTCCCAAGTGAAAGAACAGATCAAAGCTACAGGAAAAATACAACTAAGCGATGAAGAGATAGCCAACCTATCAGATGCACAGTTCAAAACACTGGTTATCAGGATGCTCCAGGAACTCACTGGGTACTTCAACAGCATAAAAAAGACCCAGGCAGCAATGAAGGTTGCATTATGTGAAATAAAGAAAAATCTACAGGGAACCAACAGTGACAGGAAGGAAACCAGGACTCAAATCAACAGTTTGGGGCAGAGGGAAGAAAGAAACATTCAACCAGAACAGAATGAAGAAACAAGAATTCAAAAAAATGAGGAGAGTCTTAGGAACCTCCAAGACATCTTTAAACATTCCAACATCCGAATTATAGGGGGGCCAGAAGGAGAAGAGGAAGACCAAGAAATTGAAAACTTATTTGAACATATAATGAAGGAGAACTTCTCTAATCTGGCAAAGGAAATACACTCCTAGGAAGTCCAGGAAGCTCAGGGAGTCCCAAAGAAGCTGGACCCAAGGAGGAACACACCAAGACACATCATAATTACATTACCCAAGGTTAAAGATAAGGAGAGAATCTTAAAAGCAGCAAGAGAAAAGTACACAGTTACCTACAAAAGAGTTCCCAGAAGACTGTCAGCTGATTTCTCAAAAGAAACCTTGCAGGCAAGAAGGGGCTGGAAAGAAGTATTTGAAGTCATGAAAGCCAAGGACCTGCATCCAAGATTACTCTACCCAGCAAAGCTATCATTTAGAATGGAAGGGCAGATAAAGTGCTTCCCAGGTAAGGTCGAGTTAAAGGAGTTCATCATCACTAAGCCCTTATTATATGAAATGTTAAAGGGACTTATCTAAGAAGAAGAAGATAAAAAATATAAACAGGAAAATGACAACAAACTCACAGCAATTAACAACCGAATCTAAAACAAAACAAAACAAAACAGAACAGAACTAAGCAACAACTAGAACAGGAACAGAATAACAGAAATGGAGATCACATGGAGGGTTATCAACAGGGAAGTGGAGGGGGAGAGAGGGGGGAAAGGTACAGAGAATAAGTAGCATAAATGGTAGGTAGAAGATAGACAGGGGAAGGGTAAGAATAGTGTAGGAAATGTAGAAGCCAAAGAACTTATATGTATGACCCATGGACATGAACTATACGGGGGGAATGCAGGTGGGAGGGAGTGTGCAGGGTGGAGGGGAATAAAGGGGGAAAAAATGGGACAACTGTAATAGCATAATCAGTAAAATATATTTTAAAAAATAAAAATAAAAATAAAACATTGCTACTCTTTTCATACACGCACACAAAAGGAATCACATGCACATCAGACTTCTTGAGCAATGCCTTTAAACTTCTGAACCACATTCAAACTACCAATCACATGTGAGAAATAAAAACATCTTTGGCATTTAAGAACCCAGAAAGTTTATCTCCCATGTCCTTTAAAGGTTACCTAAGGATTGTATACAAACAAACAAATATGGAATCCAGAAAGGGAAAAGAAAACATGGAATGCAAGACACAGCAGAGCAACTCCGAGAGTACAAAGAAGGCACAGCTGACCGCGTGCCCCCAGTCAGAAGGCTCATGCAGCCAGTCAGCAGCGAGGATGACGAAGAAGCTGGCTTTTCATATGCATATGGGAAGCCATGTTCTTCCTTTGACTTTCTTTTTATTTCTTGATGAGAAAATCGTGATCCAAACATGAAGCAGACTAAAAGGTGGTGTAATTTTGAGCCATGGATAGCACCTAAAAATAGAACCCACTTGACCTGGTTATTAGAACCATCTTCTTGAGAAGCATGTGTTTAGAGACAGAATGCATGTCCTACTTCAACCATACTGCTCCGTTCCGGGACGGGTGAGATACACACAAGAAAACATCATAAATGCCGTTACTCAGTTTGCAATTCTCGGAAACTCTCTAAGTTCAGGAAACTTTCTTCTAGTTACAAAATACAAGGTAAATGGTGTTAACCTTGACAGTGTAAAGTAATGGTACAATATAAATGTGTTCAGTTCATAATTTGTGTAGGTAAAAAAACCCACAAGGAACAGCAGTTGCCTTTGATAGGCAATCGGGAAACCAGAGGTGAGAGCTTGGTGGCTGCTTTTACATTTATCCTTTTCTGCACAATTTCTGGCTTCAATTTCTGCACAATATGAATTGCCTTTCTGAAAGTAAAACCTTGACTAGGTAGGCAGTGTGCTAAAATAAAGGTAGAGTTGATAGCAGGAGGTGGAGAGAGGTGGGAGGGATGACGGCAGTATGCTTTCCTCATTTCTCTTGACAGTTAATAGATACTGCCTACAATTGATGGAATTAGAAATGAAGGCTGAAAGAATTATCCACAGGAAAAAAAATTAAAATACTGTATAACAAAAACTGGAAAGAGCAGGATTAGGATATGGGCTTGAGTGAGCCTCAATCCTCCTATTACGTGGCAAAGAGTCAACTGGTCCTGTTAAAAGATGGTGGCACACCACATGAAAATTACAATTAAATTACCAAACAACCACCACTCAGAACCACCTGGAATTTGGCTGAACAGAAGTCCTACAAGGAGAGATTTAAAGAGAAGCCACATCATGACTGGTAGGAGAGGTAGAGACACAGAATGGGTTGGTCCTACACACATGTGGTGGATAAAAATAAGGAGGGAGCCCTGGCCAGGTGGTTCATTTGGAGCGTTGTGCCTTACACCAAAAAGCTGCAGGTTCAATCTCTGGTTGGGGCGTGTATGGGAGGCAAGTGATTGATGGTTCTCTCTTTCTCTCTCAATTCAATAAGCATATCCTTAGGTATGGATTTGAAAAAATTAGAAGGGATATCTCAGCTGCAGAGATCCCTCACTGAGGAGTGAGGTGTCCCAGGCCCACACCAGACCCCGTCGCCCAGGGTTCCAGGGTCGGGAAGAGAAGTCTCCATAAGTTCTGGCTGTAAAAATCAGCAGGGAGTGTGGCTGAGTGAGACAGAGGGCTGCTGGACTCCCTGGCAGTTCTTAAAGGGCCTGCAAATGGGCTTACCTGGACTCACTTGCTGAGCTCCAGTGCTGGGGCTCCTGCTTGAAAAGCACTGGAAACATATGGGAGGAACTGAAGTGTCTGGCATCAGAAAGAGAGAGCTAGAGGACAGCTTTCTGTCAGACAAAAGTGCTGGCAGAGGCCATTGTTCCTTTTCTGAGAACCCCCCACTGCACCCCACAGAACCAGCAGGTGGGCACCAATATCTGAGACTCTTATCAACCTCACTCACACTGTTTACCCTGTCCTAGTGATTATCTGAGACCTTGCCCTACCCAACTTTCAGCCCCACTCAGGCTGTTTCCAGTGGCTTTTCCATATGAATGGCCTGTCTGGCTCATGCTTCGGATTTTCCTAAATCTCTCAAACAAGCAGCCTCTGGCCTCAGTGTGCCCCATAACTCTCAAGCAACCCCAGGTCCTATGCTAGCAGCTGCTGGCCTTAGTTCACAGCTTGGCCCCTCCTGGATACCTCTAAGCCCAGCATCAGTATCAGGCATCTGCAGGTCACATTGTAGCTCATGCTGGGTGGCTCCAGACAGAACATGGGCAGCAGCTGACCTTGGCCTGCACCTCCCCTGGGAGGCCCCAAAGCCAGTGCAACCAGTGGACAGCTTCAGGCCACATCAAAGCATCACCACCCAACCACCTCCACAAGCAACCCAGTCAAGGGGACGACTCAGAGGTCACCAGAGCCCTGCTGAAGTAAGTCCAGCTATGTGGGTGGACCCCTGCACAGCTGATCCTCAATGGTGGTTGCAGCCAGTCCTTGCAGCTGATCAGTCTGAGGATAAATCTTTCCCACTGACATGCCAACAGCAATCAAGGCTCAACGACAACAGGCAGGTGTACACAGCCCACACGGTGGGCACACCCTGAGTGCAATGCTTGGGTAATTGAGAGGGCTATGCCACCAGACACCTCGAAACACCTACTACATTAGGCCACTCTACATTAGGCTACCTGGGAGATGTAGCAGCTGTACCTAATGCATAGAAACAAACATGGGGACGCTGACAAAATAACGAGACAAAGAAACATGTCCCAAATGAAAGAAGAGAACAAAACTCCAAAAAAAAAAAAAAAGAACTAAGCAAAATGAAAACAAGCAATCTACTAGATTCAGAGTTCAAAACACTGGTCATAAGGATGGATGCTCAGTGAACTTAGAACTTCAAGAGCATCAAAAACAAAAAAAACATCAGAAGTGTATGATACAGTAACTGAAATGAAGAATAATTTATAGGGAATCAACGGTACAGTAGATGAAGCAGAGAATCAGATCAGTGATTTGGAATATAAGGAAACAAAAAACACCCAATCAGAATAGCAAAAAGAAAAGTGAATCCCCCCAAATGCAGATAGTGTAAGGAGTCTCTGGGACAACTTCAAGTGTACCAATATTCGCTGCTGGAAGGAGAAGAGAGAGAGCAAGAAATTGAAAACCTATTTAAAAAATAACAATGGAAAACTTCCCTAACTTGGTGAAGGAAATAGACATACGAGTCCAGGAAGCACTTAGTCCCAGACCAGATGAATCCAAAGAGGCCCACACCAAGACACATCATAATTAAAATGCCAAAGGTTAAAGCCAAAGAGAGAATCTAAAAAGCAGCAAGAGAAAAGCAGTTAGTTACTTACAAGGGAGCTCCCATAAGACTGTCAGCTGATTTCTCAACAGAAACTTTGCAGGCTAGAAGGAATTGGCAAGAAATATTCAAAGTGATGAAAAGCAAGGACCTACAACCAAGACTACTCTATCCAGCAAAGCTAGCGTTTAGAATTGAAGGACAGATAAAGAGCTTCCCAGACAAGAAAAGCTAAAGGAGTTCATCATCACCAAACCAACATTACAAGAAATGTGAAAGGGTCTTCTTTAAGTAGCAGGAGAAGAAGCCCTGGCTGATGTGGATCAGTGGATTGAGTGCCAGCCTGCGAAGCGGAGGTTGCTGGTTCAATTCTCAGTCAGGGCACATGCCGGGGTTGCAGGCCAGGTCCCCCATAGGGGGTGTGTAAGAGGCAATCACACATTGATGTTTATCTCCCTCTCTTTCTCTCTCCCTTCCCCTCTAAAAATAAAAAAAATAAAACCCTTTTTAAAAACAGAAAAAAGAAAAATATGAATGATAAAATGGCAATAAAGGCATATCTATCAACAATTGAATCTAAAAAACAAAACAAACAAGCAGAACAGAAACAGACCCATAGCTACAGAGAACATTTTGATTATTGCCAGATGGGGGTAGGTGAAAAGGTGAAGGAATTAAGGGGTACAAATTGGTAGTTACAGAATAGTCACGGGGATGTGAAGGACAGCATAGCGAATACAGTCAGTAGTATTCCGATAGCTGTGTGGCTGTCAGGTGGGTGCGAGATTTATCGACATGATCACTTAGTAAGTCATATAATGTCTAATCACCAGGGTGTACATCTGACACTCATATACTAATGTTTGTCAACTGCAAAAATAAAAATGATTAATTCAAAAAACTAGAAAATAAATAAAGATGGCAGCACAAACCCAGGTGTTGCCAGAAAGAGTGGCATGGCCCTCAGAAGACATGCCGTCAGAAACAGTCTGAGAGGGCTGCCCAGCAGAGGGGCAGGTAAGGGGCAGAGACAGGACAGGTTCGCTTTCCATCCTGTGCCCTTCTGTACTTTTGAATACGTACTTTTGTGCAGACTGATTGATTTCTGTCAAAACAAAAAGAATAATAATTTTAAAAAACCTCCTTCATCCTGGCCAGTGTGGCTCAGCTGGTTGGAGTATCGTCCCATAACTGAAGCATTGTGGGTTCAATTCGCGGTCAGGGAACATACCTGGGTTGTGGGTCCAACCCCCCCATCCAGGCATGTACGGGAGGCAACCAATCGATGTTTCTCTCTCACATTGATGTTTTTCTCTCTCCCTTCCTTTCTCCCTTAAAGTGATGGAAAAAACACCCTTGGGTGAGGATAAAAAAATAAAAATCTCCTTCATGGACTTACCAGTACCTTGAGAAGAACACCCATGTTCCTCAGCAAGCAGCTGAGCCCTCCTTGACCTGCCTGCTCTCGGACCCTCAGCCACACCAATGGCTGGGGAGCCCAGAATGGCTCCCCTGCTTGGCTATTGTGCATGTGCTCCACCTTAGTTCGAAATGCTCCTTCCTCCCATTTATCCCATATGCAAACTCGGCACCAGCCCCCCAGAAAAAGCACTCTTCTCCCTCCAGAAAGCCATCACGGAGCCCGAGACTGGCTGTTCTCAACTTTCATCTGGTTGAAGAAGATCCATTTGCTATTTGCCCTGAAGTCCCTACTGCCAGTGGCAGTTGTCTCCAGCCTGTCAGCCTAGGAGGTCCCACCTCTTAAAAGCCCCGAGGGGAGAACAGCCCCTCTGAAGCCCTGTTTGGAAGGTCAGTCAGGAATCTGCAGCCTCAGGACAGGCTGGGCCTCTGTTCCCCTCCCACCCCCCAGGAAGGAGGGGCAGGAGGAGGTCCTCCAATGTCCCTGCAGTTCAGGGACACTTCATGCACATTGGCCAAGGGTTCGCCGTCTCCTCCTCATTTGGTCTTTTTACTATTTAGCTATAGTCTTCTTTGTCCCAATTGTAATTGTCCTCCCTTATCTACTCCTACAAGGGACCACTCATTAAGGGGGTGTTTTTGGATGACCTTCAGCTGTTCACATCCTGGGAAGACAGGTGTACCCAACGCTGGCTCCGGCGTGACCCTGGGCGGGTCCTCGCTCGCAGAGTCCGGAGTTCCTCGTCTGTGAAGTAGCAGGGAAGCATCTGCCCTGCTACTAGTGTAAAGGTGAAACAGGACGAGGTACATAAGGTTCTGGGCACACAGAAAAGGCTTTAAAAGAGCAGTGCTGTTCCCAGGATTAAAAATTCTAATGTCCAGAGCAGCTGAGGACACAATTCCTCATATCTGTCCCCACAACTGTGATCCCAAGCTGAGAGATGAAAACGTGCCGGCAGGGAGGGTCCCATGACGAAGGAGACTTGTGCCCGCCATTACGGAGGAAGGCAAGCAGATGGCCTACCGCATGAAAACGGTTAACTCTTGTCCCTCTGTACACACTTGTTCTCCAGGTGATCAAAGGCAGCCATCTGTACCTTTCAGAATTCTCTGGGAACAGTGCTGAGACTGGCCAGGTGCTTCCCAGGCCAGTGCTGCCCCAGGGCAGACTCGACACCTTCCTGCATACCTATAGGGGACTTCCGCTGCCCCGAGTGTGGGCTGCTGTGGTCCCCAGTCCCTGGGCTGATGGACCCTTCTCGACCTTCAGAAGAGCCCTGTGCTCCCACCCACAGGCCTGAATGCTCAGAGGCCCTACTGTGACCTCCTCCCAGCTTCAGGCTCCTAAGGCTCCTGATGACTGGCCAGCTGGCTGCACTCCAGCCCCAGTGACAGCACGGGACCTCCAGGAAACCATCCAGATTGGATTACACTGGTTCCCCCTCAGACGGTGCTAGAGGGCCCCATTGGCCAGACCAGACCAGACCTTATACTCTGCCTAGGCACATGTGTGCCCAGAGGGGAA
Organism: Desmodus rotundus; assembly: GCF_022682495.2. Taxonomy (NCBI): domain Eukaryota; kingdom Metazoa; phylum Chordata; class Mammalia; order Chiroptera; family Phyllostomidae; genus Desmodus; species Desmodus rotundus. Next base: position 64,007,951 of record NC_071395.1, read on the forward strand.
CTAAATTGCTCACAAGTATGATGGGGCCACTAGAGGTTCCCATTAACACAGCCCTAGGCTCAGCCAGAGCCCGGCAGCACCTGTGTCTGGTAGTCATGGCTCCAGGCTGGGAGGTGGAGTGCAAAGAACGGCATGCAAACTGTGGGTAAAACAACAGCACACTGGAACCCAGGACCCTCCCTCCCCCTGAGTCCGGAGACTTCTTCTCCAGGCCTGATCTGAGGGCATGTTCCCTTATGAAGGGGGCAGGCATCCCCAGGCCTTCGAGGGACAGCTGGGAGTCAGGGCCTGTGGGCCCCCCCAGCACCTGCGGGCCAGTCCCTGGGCCAGCCCTTGCCCGCAACACCTGCTGCCTTGATCCAAGACATCAAGAAGTGACTGTTAGATTCAGCCACAAAGGGGTCATGGCAGGGGTGACCTGACAGGAGCAATTCAGTGACAATTCCATGGGGCCCATGGAAGGGGAGGCAGTGAAACTGGATGACTTGTCAGAAATGTTTACTGTGGAGAGAATGAAGGACAAGCCAGTACGTGGAGAGGGTGTGCAGTCGACACAGTTGATTTAAGCATATTCATGTAGTAACGGTGGTTTCCCGGGGCTACTGCAACACAGCCACAAACTTGGGGGCTTAAAGTGTCGCTTCTCTCGGAGTTCTGGAGGCCAAACTCCTGAAAGGAAGGTGTGGGTGGGGCCCCGCTCCCTGCAGAGGCTCCGGGGGAGAATCTGCCACTCTCCCAGCTGCTGGTAGTGGCCCCAGCCCCCTCTGGTCTCTGTCTCCTTTCTCTCTGCCTGCCTGTGTTGTAACCATGTGATTGCATTTAGGGCCACCAGCTAACCCAGGATAAGCTCCTCTACTCAAAATCCATGTAAGGAAACAGTCCTTTCCCAGATAAGACCCTATTCACAGGCTGGGGAGGGGGCCCTCTTCAACCCACGACAATGGGAATGACCAGCCCAAGAACGATAACATTGATATGGAAAAGGCAGGACCCAAGGAGGGGGTCGTTGGAAAAGCTGGGGGGCGGGTAGGACCCAGAGCTGATAAACTTCTCTCCTAGCTTTACTTCAAAACAACATTAAAGGTGAATTTTATCATATGAGAACAGTAGCTCAAATAATAAAAAAGGAAAAACCTTTGAAAAAACACTCAAAATCCCCAGCCTCCCACCCCTACATGCAGCTCAGTCTGATTAAGTGGAGGCTGTGTTTTCACCCAAGACATCACCCTCTTGCTGAGAAGTCGTCAGTACCTATCTCAGCCCAGACATGTGACGCATGAGAAAAAGCGACTAAGGGCCCTGTCTGGTGTGGCTCCACGGACTGAGTACCAGCCTGCAAACCGAAAGGTTCGATTCCCACTCAGAGCACATGCCTGGGTTGCAGGACAGGTCCCCCAGTTGAGGATGTGCAAGAAGCAACCGATTGATGTATCTCTCACACATTGATGTTTCTCTCCCTCTTTCTCCCTCCCTTCCCCTCTCTCTGAAAATAAATAAATAAAATCTTTTTTTTTAAAAGAAAGAAAAAGAGAAAGTGCCTAAGGGACCCAGGGGCGGGGTCAGGGTCCCTGGACAAATGAACCCCTTCCAGTCTGTTGGCGACCCAGCCAACCTCTGGAAAACACCCTCCGCAGCTCCCCTGGAGACTCAGCACTCTGGGCAGGGAGCTGGAGTCCAGGAGCAGGGCAGGGAAGGCTGCTGGACAGAGGTGACTCACACAGCGGTGGCCCAGTCCCAACTCAGCTGGGAGTGTGGCGTGAAGGGGACCAGGATTAGTTCAGGGAGGAGGAAGGGCTCCAACCGGAAACAGCCCGAGGGTGAAGTGAGCTTTGGAGCAGCCTGGGCAGATGCACTCCTTAGGGACACACAACCCCGTGCACCCAGCTCTGCCGCACGCACGGCCCCATTCCTGCCCACTTCCCATGGCACCACTTTGACTGGAACCTCTGCCAGGAATACCAGGCACTGTACACACTTGAACCCGAGGCAGCAGACCCTTTTCATTTGTAGACAGCCCCCAGTCTGAAGGCCAAGGGCAGTGCCTTGATCTGAGCAGACACTCCTCATTTTCAAGTCCAGCCCAACTTGTCATTTTTGTGCACAGCATCACCTCAGGGCTCCCCTTTCCTCTTGCACTGTCATCTCCCCCTTCTTTGTAAACGCATGGGCAGCTGGGTGACAGTCAGGGAGGGGCTGAGGGTCCGTGGCCTGGAGCCCTGGGGCACAAATGCCTCCAAGCCCACAGCATCAGTGAGTCAGTGAATGGGTAGAAGCCAGGGCTAGTCCAAGGACTGCTTTTGCCCTCAGTACCTGGACCTCGCCTTCATTACTGCTTGCTTTACCAGGGACACACCTCGGCACTCCCAACTTGACTCCTACCTGGATGTCCATGACCCAAGAGGGGCCTTGGAGCCACATCTGAGCTGGGCCCCAACCACCCATGTCAATAAAGTGAAGGGGAACCTCTGGGCTTCATGACCCCAAGAGGGCTCTCAAACCTGGGTGGGGACAGAAGTTCCTAATTAAAGACACTGACACAGGAATCACACACATACCCCACCCCAGAGATGGACTCAGTAGGGCCTGGTGGGGCCCTAAATCATCATTTTAGCCTTCACACAGGGGCCACGGTCTTCAGAAGCAGGGAGTGAGAAACCGCTGAGGGACAAGGGCCCTCAGGCCCCAGGAGGGCTCTGGAGCCCTGAGTGTCGCTGGTACAAGCTTGAGGGGGACAGTGGGTGCTGGGGACAGCTCAGGTGCCCAAACCTTCCCAGGGCAGGGAGGTGCTGCCGCTTGCACACTCGTCTTCTAGACCTCCCCACTCATGTGGGTGGGCCAGAGGGCAGCAGGGAGGGACCAGCCTCGGGATGGCTCTCCAAAGAGCATTCTGCCCTCTCTACTTACCATCTCCTGCCCTTAGCAATTGCAAAGGAGAAGTTACCAGCCAATGATTCACATTTCTTTCTTCTTAACACACCCACACCCATTTTTTTCAAGTCTCCACCCAGCACAAACCAGGACAAGAACTAACAGATTTAAACTTTTATGGAATTCCTGCTCCACACAGGGGATTCCCCCAGTAACTCCCACTGAGCTGGGGCCTCTTTGGACCCCTGCCAGGGGCAAGCCCTGGGCTTCTATTATACGGGTAACTCAGGGTGGCATTTGTGACTGCCTGCTGGATGCAAACAATCCAAAAGGCCACCAAATAACCACCAGGAGGACCTAGAGGCAGGAAAGGGACCCTGAGAGAGAAGTGTGCCATGCCACCCCAAACCTTGGGCGTCCCTGGGCCCTGTCACACCTGATCAGATGCAGGAGGGCTCCTGGTTAGTTGCCAAGGGCAGCAGCACATGGAAAGGCCCAGGCATGTAGATCAGACTCACAGCCTGGCAAAGCATGAGCTTCCTGTTCGGGTTGGGACCAGGACACAACCCACAGGGACAGGCTCAACATGTCTGTCTGCTAAAAAAGCTGCTGGGAGCACCCTCCAGGCCAGCTCCCTCAAACCCGTTTCTCTTCCAACTGCCCGTTCTCTGGAGGGAGGATCTGCTCCTAGAAGTCGCAGTAGGCTTTCGGCCCATGTTCTGACACTGACACTGCACACAGCCCTGCGGGACGGCCTGCAGGCACAGCAGGACAGCAGTGCCAGCCCTGGGTTCAAGTCCTGGCTCGGAGACTCACTCCAAATGCACCATTCTGGGCAAGATGCTAATCTCCCTCACCTACCAGCCAGGCTCAGGGAACAGTGACTCCCTTCTGGAATTACTGAAAGGATTAAAGGATATAAGTTTAATATAAACTGCCCCACAGAGTTGGCACTCAAGTTAATTCCTTTCCTTCCTTCCTTGTCCTGTGACAGTTCCCTATCTCACCCCGAAACCAAAGAGATCCCAAGCTCACCCAACTCAGAAATGCCCAAGGGGCCCAGACACCACTGACAGGGCATAAATACTCTCAATAAGCCCCGAGGCTTCCAGGCACTCCTGCCCTTCCAGGGCAGCTCAGGTCCTGGGTCACCTACAGCTGGGCTCCACTCCTCTTGCTAGCTGGCTCCATCCCCTGAACCCTACATTTTCTCAGTGTGGGAGAAAGCCAGAACCCTTAACTTCTTCAGTTCTGAAATGCTGGTGGCCCGCTCCCAGCCTGCTGGGATGGGGTAGCGGGGATAAACAAGGCTATGCAGCGGCATGAAGGGGAGAAACACTTGACCTCTTTCTAAAAGTATATGGAGGTGATCTGAGTCACCATTAAGCATGCAGGGACACGTGTTCCAGCATTCTGCAAAGTTAGCTGACACCTTCCTTCCCGCCCAGGAAGGCCTAGCTCCCATTTTGCACCAGGTACATTCTGAACTTGGGTCGTGTGTGTAGGGTCTATTCTGGTAACACTAAGTCCCAGCGTCCGAAGTTGCCCTGGAAACTACCCAGACTGGCCTCCCGGATCCCCAGCACTCACAGTGCTGCTGCTCTGCCCCACCATTCCTCCCCCTCCCACCTCACCCCACCCCACCCCCCACTGGCCGCGAGTGAGGGGTGGAAGGAAAGAAACAGTTCTTGCTGAAAGAAGGAGATACCATCAGCAAACCTCCGGCTTCTGGGCCTCTCCACCAGCCCTCAGGGGTGGTGCCTTTCCTGGAGTTTGCATGGCAGGCCCGGCTCCCGGGGACAGCACTGCCCAGAACCCCTAGAGTTGTCCCTACACAGATCCTCTCAAAGAGAGGCACGCATCCGGGGAAGCCCAGGCCTCCAGAGCCCGGCCCGAGCTCGTGCCTGGCCCGTTCCCGACGCCAGGAACCTGGGCCTGGAGCGCACGGTCGTTGGCAGGGCTTCGACGGGGCTCGAGGCCGCCGCGCGCCTCACCTGAGCGGGACACGGATGGCCAGGTACCTGTCGACGGCCACAGCCAAGAGGCTGAAGATGGAACTCTGCGTGAGCACGAGCACAAAGCAGGCGAGGAAGAGGCAGCTGTAGAAGTCCGTAGAGATGCCCAGGCTGATGGTGATGGCAAAGGGGATGGCGAACAGCCCCACAGCCACGTCCGCTGCGGCCAGGGACACCAGGAAATAGTTGGTGGGCGTCTGCAGCGCGCTCGACGTGCCCACTGCGGCGCACACCAGCACATTACCCGCCACCGACAGCGCGGCGATGGCCAGCTCCAGCGCCACATACAGCGCGTCCTGCGCCTCCAGCCGCATGGCCGGCGGCGTCTCCTACTCGGGCCGCGCCGCGCGCGGGGCTCCTCGGAGCACGGCCGGCCCGCAGCGCTGGACCGCGCCTCCGCCTGCGGCGTCCTACCCGCCAGGCTCGCGCTCTCGGGCCGGACCCAGAGGCGGGACCGCGGAGGGGTGGAGACACCCGCTGGCCGGTGCGCCCTCCCTTCTCGGGCTCTGTGGAGCACCGCCCCTTCCCCCGCCCGGGTCCGTTGGGCCTCGCCTGTCTCTGCTGCGCTCCGGGAGGCGCGGGCATCGGTCCCCCAAGTGTCCAGGGGTGACAATATCGAACCAAGTCAAGTTCCCCAACTTTCCCTAATGCTCCAACTCGGTGGGTGCGTCCCGAGCTGTCGCGCGATCTCTCAGCCCGGGCGCCGGGGAGCCTGGGGCCATTCTGGGGACTTAGGACTCTGCGGGGAGCGACCCCTGTTCCAGCCAGCCCACCGCAAGAGGACCGCCCCCTAAGCCACTCCACCGCCTGGCGGGGCAGGTCAGGAACCTGAAGCCTTTGGAGGCTTCCCGACCTGAACCCTGCGGACCTCACTGGACGGGCAGGACTCGCCTTGCTACCTGGATGAGATGCTGCATGAGGGGACGGAGAAGCCCAAACTCGCAGGCGGCCAAGGGACACACGCTCGGCACTTCACGCGAGGACGGCTCTGCCAGGCTGCAGCTCTGCGCCTCCGACCCCGCACTGCGCTCCAGCCTCCCCACCACCACAGCCCAGCGCCTCCAGCTCAGGCTTCTCCCAACTGGTGACATGCTCTTCACCCTCGCCCACCACCCCCACCCCTCAAAGTGCAGTGCTCTTCAGGCGCTCTCTTTATCCTTCGGACCCACCCTGGATCATATCAGGCTCCCAAGGCCTCACACGTGGCCTTACACCCTCAATCCCAAACCTTTTCCCTGTGGTCCTGAGCGCCTCCTGAGGCCAAAACCTGAGCATCCCACGCCCGCAACTTTGTGACTCCGCCACAAGACCCGGAAGCCCCCAAATCCAGCAAGTCCAAAATCAAGCTCATTTTTAATCTTTCTCCAAACCTGTGGCCCTCTCCTCCTTGTGGTACTCAGTTATTGACCTTACTTCTCACTCCACCGCACCGCCCCACCCGGGTGCTGACTGACCCCTTCCTCTTTCATCCTCCCGACATTCCATTCCGTAGTGCTGTGGATTCTGATTCCAGAGCTTTGCTTCTCTCCACCCCAAAGTCAGGTCCCTGCTCTCCGCAGTCAGCTGCTGTCACTCCCTCAGCTCTTTCTCGGGCTCCGCTCAGTCACTGCTCCTTCAGGCTTCCCGCTCCTCCCCAACACTATCATTCTAGAACACCTCAGCTGTGCCAGCCCCTCCCCCAAAATCCTTCTCTAGCAGTCACCAGACAAGGTAGTTAAGAAGATTATTGGGTAACAGGAAGATGCTTGCAAAATAATGTTAAGCAAAAAATAAAACATGGAGGTTACCGCTAAAGGGGAGAGGATTTCTTTTGGGGGTGAAAAAATATTTTAAATGTGATGGTTGCACAGCTCTGTAATATACTTAAATACTACTCAATTATATGCTTCAAGAAAGTGGATTGTGTGGTATGTGAATTATATCTCAGTGTAGCTGTAGTAACAACAAAACCCCTCAGCCTCTAACAAGCCCAGCAATAATAATCTGTTTCTGTAACAACAAAGGAAGAAAAGTCTCCAAAAACACTCCCAGTAGAAGGCCTAGCTGGCGAGCTTATTATAGGGGATTTTTTTCTCTCTCCATTTGCTGTGTGTGTGTGTGCATTTGGTTCTATAATAACGAAACGTGATTCTATGTTAAAATATTGGAGAGCCCACAGATTCCATGCTGAGTCTGATATCATCTCCACCACTCGTGTTTCCACACCATGTGGCACAAACTACTATTAGCACATATGTGATAAACTGGAAACTTGGAGAGATCAAGAGCCTTGTCCAAGCACTTCTTTTGGATTGGGGATGGTGAAACAGTTACAGGAGGCTTCCCAGGGAGGTAATTTTTACAGAGTGGGCAAGACTTGGCAGTGGGGAGGTTTGGGGTAGGGAGCCATGCTGGGCGGAGTTGGGGAAAGGGGCTCTCTCAGGGAAAGCCTTGCCCAGGAGAGCAGAGAAGGGAGGGTGGAGCCCAGGTTGGTGTCCGAGCTGGGTAGTGAGGGATCTGGCAGTAGTGGCTGTAGAGCCAGCAGAGGGGGAGGAGGCGGCAGGATGGAAGCCACTGGTTGTGGTGAGTGCTTCCCGCACACTTACAGCTGGGGACCTGGTCCCAGGTCCACACCTTCCTGAGCCTGGAATACCCATTTCTCCTTACTAGAGCCTAACCTCCTCAAGGAAACCAAGTCACCTGAGTAGAAAGGGTCCCCACTGCAAACCTAGGCCTTCCCTGCCTTGTTGCAGCCCCTCAGTTCCACATGACTGGTGCCCACCTCTGGGCACCCACCAGCACAGCCTCCCTCCTCTCTGTCCTCTCCCCAACCAGGCTCCGCCTAGCACAGTGCTCTTGTATTCTCCAAGTTCATGTGCAACAGAGTTATCCTGACTCCATCAGTCCCGGTCTAGAACTCACACTGGGATTTAAACGGGACTCACAGGACCCAATAGGGATGGCAGTAATGGCAACAGGCAATTATTGTTGCGGAAACACAAGAAGAAGAGGTGGAGTCTGGAGGTTTAGTCATGAAAGTCGTGAGTAGAGGACCTCGCTTTGATTCCTAATTTCATCTGCCATGTGACCTATTACAGTGATTGGGAGCATTTGGATGAATTAGGCCAGAGCCCTAGAAACCTGAGCAGGTCTCTAAGTGGTGAAAGTGGAAGGGTAACATTCGTGAATCAATGGACCCTCTGTAGACCTCTTCTAGATGGCTGCCATCCATCCTCTCATCTCCCACTCCTGCTCCATCTTGCCTCAGCTGCCAGAGCAGAATCCAGGTGGCATCCAGATGGCACCACAGCAGGTGTAATACTCAGAGATGCAGTCAAAGACCCAGGCCGGCTCTGTCTTTTGGCTCTGCCACCTTTAATCTTAAACTAATTACCTCATGGTCACGAGAAGGCTGCCGCAGCTGCAAGCATCACTTGCTCAAGCAACCACTTTGCAAACAGAAGGGGGCTGGCCTCTACCATTATTTATTGTGGGGCTAAGTCCTGGGTCACCTGCTGCTCTACACTGACTGTGAGCTCTGGCAGTGGGACTGTGCCTGGCTCAGACCAAACACAATTCAATACATGGGGCAGGCGAAGAGGCCCACCTGCCCCAAATATGTTGTCACCTAAATAATCTTGGGTTCTATAAACAGGAAGGGAGGACAACACACACTGTCCCTCACTGTCTGCGTGACAATTGGAGGGAGAGCCCAGCTTTGAGCCTGAGTGTCCCAAGTCTCACTGGTTTGTACGCAAAGTGGGGGCACATCACAGGCAGGGAATGAGAAAAGACGGTAAGTAAAAATTCACTTCTAGAAGACAGCAATTACTACAATAAACCCTAAAGGACATTAATCAGTAACTCAAGTCTGCACGAAGAAATAAAATATGCCAGTTAAAGTAACTATGTAGGTAAATATAAAAGACAGTATAAACATAAATATAAAAGGGAGAGAAAACAATAATTATAAATCTGTGTTGACAGGCACACAAGATATGATTTGTGTGACAACAACAGCAAAAAGCAGGGGAAATGAAGCTGTATGGGAGCAAAGCTTTTGTATATCATTTTATACTCTAAAAATCAAAGAATTGATATGACCTTTCGTCACCAGATCTTAATGGTGTGGGGACGGTGGCGGCAATGAGACAGAAGCACTATCTCAAGGAAACTGCAAGACAGCTGCCTGGGCCAGGCCTGCTGTCTCCTCTGGGCCTACAGTTAGTCAATGATGCTAACAGCACTTTTGAAGGAGCATATCCACACTACTTCCAGTGCCGTTGCTGGGTAATTCTCAAGTGCACCTCAAACCCAAGCCCAAACTGACACCCAAAATACAGAAACTTCTTAATTTAAAAGCAACAAATTATACACTCAGTTTTTAAATTTTTTATTTATTGATTTTAGAGACAGAGAGAGGAATAGGGAAGGAGATGGGGAGAGAGAGAGAGAGAGAGAAAGAAACACTGATCTGTGGTCCCAGCCATTCATGCATTCATTGGCTGACTGCTGTGTATGCCCTGACTGGAGATAGAACCCACATCCTTGGTGCATCTGAAGGACTCTCTAACAAACTGAGTTATCCAGCCAGGGCTACACTTAGTTTTAAAGAAGCATAAATTGTGGAAAAGTACAAAGACTCCAAAAGTGTATTGTTATTACTTTTAAAACACGCAACAAAATAGTTACACATCATGGTAAATGTCAAAGCTCGCCGTCAGCATTGAAGAGCCACCCCACCGCTCCTCTGAGTAAACTCAGCCTGAAGACACCAGATACAAGTTCTCCAAGTTCTGTGGACCTAAGTCATAGTATGTCTGCCTCCACAGGCAAGAAAGAGCCCAGCATTGACTTTCAGAACAGTTACATCAGGACAGTGAACACCCACTTGCTTCTCAAAAAGCGTGAACAGGCCCTGGCTTATTGAATGGATTGAGCACCAGCCTGTGAACCCAAGTGTTGCCAGTTCAATTCCCAGTTAGGGCACATGACTGGGTTGCGGGCCAGGTCCCTGGTTGGGGGTGCCCGAAAGGTAACCACACATTAAAGTGACTCTCCCTCTTTTTCTCCTTCCCTTCCCTTATCTCTAGAAAATAAATAAATAAAATCTTTATTAAAAATGTGAACAGGAGAACCAAGATGGCGGCGTAGGAAGACACACTGCGCCTCTTCGCACAACCAGAACTGACAGAAAATCCAATGGCAAGGAAGTCCGACACCAAGTAGATAAAAAAGAAACATACATCCAGACTGGTAGGAGGGGCGGAGACGGGCAGCCACGGCGGAGAGGACTCGCGAGGCCGTGGCGGGACCGAAACTGGTGGAGTGTGGGACGTACCAGGCAGGCAGTCTGACCACTAGCAGACCCTGCGGCCCCACATTCGCGCACAGATAAACTGGGAAGAACGGCGGGGAGCAAAGCAGACCGAGTAACCCAGGGCTCCAGCGCGGGGAAATAAAGCCTCAGACCTCTGATTGAAAACGCCCATAGGGGTTGGGGCGGCAGCAGGAGAGACTCCCAGCCCCACAGGAGAGGTCATTGGAGAGACCCACAGGGGCCTAGAGTGTGCACAAGCCCACCCACTGGGGAACCAGCACCAGAGGGGTCCAGTTTGATTGTGGGTAGTGGAGTGAAAGACTGAAATCCGGTGGAGAGTGGAGCGGGCGCCATTGCTCCCTCTCGGCCCCTCCCCCATGTACAGCGTCACAGCTCAGCGACCAGCGTTACCCCGCCCCGGTGAACGCCTAAGGCTCCACCCCTTTAAGTAACAGAAGCGCCAAGACAAAAAAAAAAAAAGGCCCAAATGACAGAACACTTCAAAGTTCCAGAAAAAATACAACTAAGTGAGGAAGAGATAGCCAACCTATCGGATGCACAGTTCAAAACACTGGTTATTAAGACGCACAGTTCAAAACACTGGCTCACAGAATTGGTTGAATTTGTTCGAAAACTAGATGAAAAAACGAAGGCTATGCCAAGAGAAACAAAGGAAAATGTACAGGGAACCAATAGTGAGGCGAAGGAAACTGGGACTCAAATCAATGGTGTGGACAGAAGGAAGAAAGAAACATCCAACCAGAAAAGAATGAAGAAACAAGAATTCAGAAAAATGAGGAGAGGCTTAGGAACCTCCAGGACATCTTGAAACGTTCCAACATTCGAATTATAGGGGTGCCAGAAGGAGAAGAGGAAGAACAAAAAATTGAAAACTTATTTGAAAAAATAATGAAGGAGAACTTCCCTAATCTGGCAAAGGAAACAGACTTCCATGAAGTCCAGGAAGCTCAGAGAGTCCCAAAGAAGCTGGACCCAAGGAGGAACACACCAAGGCACATCATCATTACATTAGCCAAGATTAAAGAGAAGGAGAGAATGTTAGAAGCTCAAGAGAAAAGGACACAGTTACCTACAAAGGAGTTCCCAGAAGACTGTCAGCTGATTTCTCAAAAGAGACCTTACAGGCAAGAAGGGACTGGCAAGAAGTATTCCAAGTCATGAAAGGCAAGGACCTACATCCAAGATTACTGTATCCAGCAAAGCTATCATTTAGAATGAAAGGGCAGATAAAGTGCTTCTCAGATAAGGTCAAGTTAAAGGAGTTCATCATCACCAAGCCATTATTATATGAAATGTTAAAGGGACTTACCTAAGAAAAAGAAAATAAAAAATATGAACAGTAAAAATGACAGCAAACTCACAGTTATAAACAACCACATCTAAAACCAAAAGAAAAGAAAACTAAGCGAACAACCAGAACAGAAACAGAACCACAGAAATGGAGATCACATGCAGGGTTATCAATAGGGGATTGGGAGGGGGAGAGAGTGGGGAAAGGTACAGAGAATAAGTAGCATAAATGATAGGTGGAAAATAGACAGGTGGAGGGTAAGAATAGTGTAGGAAATGTAGAAGCCAAAGAACTTATAAGTATGAGCCATGGACATGAACTATAGGGGGAGAATGTGGGAGGGAGGGGGTGAGCAGGATGGAGTTGAGTGAAGGGGCAGAAATGGGACAATTGTAATAGCCTAATCAATAAATATATCAAAAAAAGAAAAACAAACAAAAAAAGTGTGAACAAAGAAACACTTCTCTCAACTAAAAATGTTGCTGAGTCAGAGTGAATCCCAAAAGAATTGAAAGATGGACTTCAGAAATTTCTTATCTTCTTTGTAAAGGATGGACTATGAAAATAAAAAATGTTTAATGCAATTACTGAAACTAAAAAAAATTAACTGATATGAAATTAGAATATATCTATGTAACAAAAGAGAAGGCCTAGTGGAGGAATAGAGGGGCAAAAAAGGCATAAGAATGAGTATAGCAAACACATAGCAAAATGGTAGATGTAAATCCTACCTTATCAGAATACCATTAACTGTAAATGGGTTAAATGTTCTAATTAAAAGGCAGACATTGGTAGAATAGATTGAAACACTAGATCCAAATATATGTTGCCTATGAGAGAAACACTTTAGATGCAAAAACATGAACAGACTGAAAGTAAAAGGATGGAGAAAGATATATCATGCAGAGTAACCAAAAGAGAACTGGAGCAGCTATACTAATACCAGACAAATAATATTTTTAATGAAAAAGGATCAATCTCTTATAAATATATATGTACCTAATAATGGAGCCTCAGAATACATAAAGCAAAAATTGTCAGAACTGAAGGGAGAAATAGACACTTTAACAAACATAGTTGAAGATGTCAGTATTCCATTTTCAATGATGGATGCAAAAACTAGATGACTGGATAGAAGACCATGGAAACAGAAGACATGAGTGGCACTGTAAACCAGCTAACCCGAATGGCCATCCAGAGCGCCCTCCGCCCAGCCACAGCAGAATACACGTGTGCTCAGTGCGCGCGGGGCACCTTCCCAAGTTGGTGACAAAGTAGGTCGTGAAGCAGTATCAGTGAACTTAAAATGAACGAAACTGGACAAAGTGTGTAGTTCACCTAAATGAAATAAAATTAGAAATCAATACAAGCGGATAGTTGGGAAATTCACAAATATTTTGAAATTAAATAACACACATAAGTAATCAAGGAGTTAGAGAAGAGATTATAAAGGAAATTAGAAAATATTTTGATATGTTTTGAGAAAGCAGAACTACCACATACCAAAATATATGGTATACAGTGAAAGCAGAGCTTAGAGGAAAACATAGTTGTAAAAGGAGAAAAGAGATCAAATCAATAACTAAAACTACCACCTCAAGAAACAAGAAAAAGAAAAGCAAACTAAACCTAATGTAGGAAGAAGGGAAGAAAGAATAAAGGCTAAAATGGAAAACAAGTGGAATAAGGAATAGAAAAAGAGAACAAGTAAACGAAACCAAAATTTGTTTTTCTTGGAAAACAATGAAATCAACAAAACTTTAGCTGAACTGATCAAAAGGGTAGGGGAGAGAAGACGATTTACTGAAATCAGTAATGAAGAAGAGCCATTACTACCAACCATATAAAAACAAAAAGGAATATTAAGAAATACTATGAACAATTGTGTGCCAACAAATAAGATAACCTACATGACATGGACAAATTCCTGGAAAAAAATGAAAACTACAAAACTAACTCAAGAAAGGATAAAAATATGAACAAATCTATAACAAGTAAAGAGATTGAGTTAGTAATAAAAAATTCTTGCCACAAAGAACAATCCAGGCCCACATGGCTTCACTGGTAAATTTTTTAAAACATTTAAGGATGAATGAATACCAATCCTCACAAACTCTTCTTGTGGAGTTTCACACAAAAGTGGAGAAAATGTGTCCCACATAACTTTATGAGGCCAATACTATCCTAATACCAAAAGCAGAGGAAGACATAACAAGAAGCCCTGACTGCTGTGGCTCAGACGATTGGGCGTCATACCACAAACAGAAGGGTTGCTGGTCTGGTCCCTGGTCAGGACTCTAATGACAGGCAACCAATTGATGTTTCTCTCTCAAATCAGTGGTTCTCTCTCACTCTTTCTACCTCCCTACTGGTCTCTCTAAAAAATAAATAAATAAACTTAAAAAAAGACATAACAAGAAAACTATAGATGCAAAAGAAAATTTTTGCATCTATATTCCTTATGAATATAGATGCAAAAATTCTCAGCCCACACCTGGATCCAGTAAAATATAACAAAGATTATACACCATGATGAAATGGGATTTATCCGAGGAATGCAAGGTTGGTTTAAAATACAAAAATCAACTTATGTAATACACCTTGTTAATAGAATAAAGAACAAAAAGCATGTGATCATACCAATAGACACACACAAAGCATTTAATAAAAACCTAACATTCTTTCATGATTAAAAAAATTAAAAAATAAAAATGGAAGAAAACTTTTTCAGTCTTCAGAGGCCATCTATGAGAAACTCACAGCTAATAACATACTTAATGGTGAAAGACTAAAGGCTTTCCCTCTAAGGTCAGAAACAGGACAAGGGTGTTGGCTCTTGCAATTTCTGTCACTGGCCTAGAGGTTCTAGCCAGGACAATGAAGCAAAGAGAAAAATAAAAGAGAATTAAGAGGCATCCAGATTGGAAAGAAAGAAGTGCAACTGCCTTTACTTGTAGATGCCATTATCTTGTATATGGAAAACTCTAATGGATACACAAAAAATAAAAATGAAAACCAAACAAACGAAAACATATTTGAACTAATAAATGAGTTTAGCAAGGTTGCAGGATATAAGATCAATATCTTATAGAAAATATAAAAGCAACTGCACTTTAAAAAATAATTTATTTTTCAATTACCATTGAGGTACAATATTATATTAGTTTCAGGTATACGTCCAGTGATTAGACATTTATTTAACTTACGATATGATCACCCTGATAAGTCTAGTACCCACCTGACACCACACATAGTCATTACACTGTTACTGACTATATCCCTCATGCTGTTCTTTACATACCCATGACTGTTTTCTAACTGCCAATTTGTACTTCTTAACCTCTTCACCTTTTTCACCCACCTCCTCAACAGCCAACCCCCCAATATGGCAACTGTCAAAATTTTCTCTGTATCAATCAGACTGTTTCTGTTCTACTTGTTCATTTATTTTGTTTTTTAGATTCCACATATAAGTGAAAACATATGGCATTTGTGTTTCTCTGTCTGACTTATTTAACTCATCATAATAACCTCCAGGTCCATCCATGTCGTTGCAGATGGCAACATTTTATTATATTTTTTATGGTTGAGTCATATTCCATTGTGTATATGCACCACTTCTTCTTTATCTATTCATCTAGTCATGGACACTTAAGTTGCTTCCGTGTCTTGGTTATTATAAATAATGCTTCAGTGAACATATGGATGTAGACGTCTTTTCGAGTTAGTGTTTGGGTTTCTTCAGATAAACGCCCAGAAGTGGAGTTGCTGGGTCCTTCTTTGTCTCTTGTTATAGCCTTTGTTTTAAAGTTTGTTTTATCTGGTGTAAGTACTTCTGCCCCAGATTTTTTGTTTATTCCCATTTTTAAGAAATATCTTCTTATCCCTTTACTTCTAAGTACATCTTTCAACCTAAAGTGAGTCTTTTGTAGGCAGCATATGCAGTCTGTTGTCTTATCAGTTCAGTCACCTTATATCTTTTATTTGGAGCATTTACTCCATTTATTTTCTTATAAGCCTTACATCAATTCTCAAGAAAAAAACACAACAGCAAAAACAAACAAAACAAAACAAAACAACCTTGTAAGGCATGACCCCAATTTTTACTCTTAGGCTTGAAACTCCATGACTGTGAAGTTCATCCTCAAATAGGAGAACTTTTTCCAAAAATGTAATCTGTTCTCTGAGTTAAAAGTTTCTTTGTACTATATGATCTGTTGTAGGTACAACATTAACCTAAGAGACTCTCCAAGTAATGTTCTATTATAATCTACTATAATCTACTGTATAATCTACTGTATGTAGTGGTTTAATAACCTCATTGCAGTATTCCTGCTCTCACCTGCTCCTGGTCACTTGTGAGGCCAGGTTCTCCAAACATTCCTCAGTAGCTGCTTACACATCTGCATGTACCTGTAGCATTGAACTCAAACCCAAGGCCAGAACCATGCTGCATTCTTAAGCCGTGTTGTCTGCAAACATCATTCTGGGGAGAGATGGCATATGCAATTCGTCAGCTAAATTCATATCTGCTAACTTCATGATAATCAGCTTTGGCTGCTTCCAACTTCCAGACCCAAAGGGAGAAGTCCTCGAGCCTGCTCTGGAAGCTATGGATCCTCATGACCAAGGCAGGGCCTGCCATTTTTTCTTTTTCTTAAAGAAGTCCCTTTAAAATTTTGTATAATACTCTCTTGGTGATGATGAACTCTTTTAGCTTTTTGTTGCCTCGAAAGCTCTTTTTGTTATCTGCCCTGTGATTCTAAATGATAGCTTTGCTGGGTAGAGTAATCTTGGCTATAGGTCCTTGCTTTTCATCACTTTGAATATTTCTTGCCAGTCCCTTCTGGCCTGAAATGTTTCTGTTGAGAAATCAGCTGACAGTCTTACGGGAGCTCCTTTGTAGGCAACTCTGTGCTTTTCTCTTGCTGCTTTTATGATTCTCTCTTTATCTTTAACCTTTTTGCATTTTAATTATGATGTGCCTTGGAGTGGGCCTCTTTAGGTTCATCTTATTTGGGATTCTCTGTGCTTCCTGGACTTGTATGTCTATGTCTATTTCCTTCACCAGGTTAAGGAAGTTTTCCATCATTATTTTTTCAAATAGATCTTCCATTTTTTTGTTCTCTCTCTTCTCCTTCTGGTAACCCCTATGATGCGAATGTTGGTACAGTTCAGGTTGTCCCAGAGGCCCATTAAACTATCCTCATTTGGGGGAATTTTTTTTTTTTTTGCTGTTTTAATTGGGTGTTTTCTGCTACCTTATTTTCCAAATTGTTGACTCAGTCTTCTGCTTCATCTACTCTACTGTTGATTCCCTCTAATGTATTCTTCATTCATTTAGTGTTTCCTTCATTTATGACTTGTTCTTTATGTTTCCTTTTTCTCTGTTGAAGTCCTCACTCTTCCCCTGAGTTCACTGAGCACCCTTATTACCAGTGTTTTGGACTCTGCATCTAGTAGACTGCTCGTCTCCATTTTGTTTAGCTCTTTTTCTGGAGTTTTATTCTGTTCTTTCATTTGGGTCATGCTCCTTTGTCTTCTCATTTTGGCAGCCTCCCTGTGTATGTTTCTATGTATTAGGTAGAGCAGCTTCATCTCCCGGTCTTGGTAGAGTGTCCTTTCATAGTAGCACAGTGGCCCAGCCTCCTATCACCTGGGTGAGACGCTCCAGGTGTGCCCCCCATGTGGGCTGTGTACACCCTCTTGTTGTAGCTGAGCCTTTATTGCTGTTGGTACATCAATAGGAAGGATTTATCTCCTGCAGGTCAATTGGTTGTGAGGCCCGGCTGTGACCACAGCAGAGGAGCTGTTGTGCAGGGCCTGACCCCCTGGAGCAGGACTCACTTTACTGGAGCTCTGCTGCCCAACCAGTTGGCCCCTTGAGTGTGTCACTCATAGAGGTGTTTGGGTGGTGCTCTGTCATGATCTGAAGCTGTCCACTGGGTGCTCTGGCTCTGGGGCCTCTCAGGAAGGACAGTGGCTACTGCCTGTGCCGTGCCTGGAGCCACCCATCCTGAGTTACAAAGTGATCTGCAGGTGGCTGTACTTGTGCTGGGCTTAGAGGTGTCTGGGAGGGGCCAAGCTGTGAAGCAAGGCCAGCTGCTCTAGTGCCAGGCCTGGGGCCACTTGGCAAGAGACACATGACACACTGATGCCAGATGTTGCTTGTAAGGTGTTTGTGGATTTTTGTTAAATTTTAGGAAATTCCAAAAAGCTCATTTGTATGGAAAAGCCCCTACAGCAGCTTGTATAATGCTAGAATTTGGGTGGGGGGAGGTCTCAGGAAATCACCAGTGTGGGGTAAAGAGTGTTAGGTTGATGGAGACTCAAATGTGGCACCTGCCTGCTGACCCTGTGGGGAGGGTTCCACAAAGGAACAATAACCTCTGCCAGCACTTCTGTCTGGGAGAAAGGTGCCCCTCCAGCCCTCGTCCTGAAACCAGACACTTCAATTACTCAACAAATGTCCCTGGAGCCCTTTGAGCTGCTGCCCAGTGATGGAACTCAGAGGAAGTGAGTCCGAGTATGTCCATGTACAGGCCCTTTAAGAAACACATCTGGTACTCCAGCAGCCCTCTGTCTCACTCAGCCTCAATCCCTGCTGGTTTTTTACAGCCAGAAGTTATCTCCCGGCACTGTAATCCTGGGCTGTGGAGTCTGGTGTGGGGTTGGGACCCCTTACTGATCAGGGGGGACATCTGAAGCTGAGATATCCCTCCTAATTTTTAACTGCCACGTGTCGGTGTGGAATCACCCCTTTTATAAGTCTCCATAGGGCATTTTCTGTAGATGCTTAGTTATAGGACTTCCGTTCAGCTAGACTTCAGGGGTTCTGAATGATGGTTGTTCTGCAGTTTAGCTCCAATTTTGATGTGGTTGTGGGAGGATGAGAGCACCACATTTACTACTCTGCCATCTTGACCAAAAGTCAAATCAATTGTATTTTTATTCAATAGCAATGAACAATCCAAAAATGAAATTAAGAAAACAATTTCATTCATCCAAAAGAATAAAGTTACTAGGAATAAATTTAACTAAGAAGAGCAAAACATACAATGAAAACTATGAGACATCACTGAAAGGAATTCAGAACACCTAAATAAATGGAAAGACATTCCATGTTCTTGGATTGGAAGAGTTAATATTCTTAAGATGGCAATACAACCCAAGCTGATCTACAGATTCAATATTATCTCTTTCAAAGTCGTTACTGACTCGCAAAAAAAAGACAAGCTAATCCTAAAATTTATATGGAAATGCAAGAGACCCAGAAGAGACAAAACAATGTGGAAGAAGAAAAGCAAAATTGGAAAACTAATACTTTCTGACTTCAAAACTCACTACAAACCTACAGTGATCAAAGCAATGTGGTACTGGTGTGGGGCAGACACAGAGGTTACTGGAGCAAAATTCAGAATCCAGCAGTAAACCGTGACATTATAGTCAACATGATGTTCAACAAAGGTCCCATGACAATTCAATGAAGAAAAGAATAGCCTTTTCAACAAATGAGGTTGTGACAACTGGATATCCACACACAAAAGAAATGAAATCAGACTTTACCTTCATAACATACAAAAATTAACTCAAAATCAGTCAAAAACCTAAATGTAAGAGCTAAAATTATAAAACTCTGAGAAGAAATCAGAGGTATAAGTGTTGTCACCTTGGATTAGGCAACAATTCCTAAGATATGACACCAAAAGCCCAAGCAACCAAATCAAAAATAGATACATTGTACTTCATCAACTTTTAAAACTTGTGTACATTAAAATGTTTTGTACGTCAAGGGAGTGAAAAGACAAAATGACTTCTGACAGTTTTGCCCTGCCCTCCTGGGCACTGGCTGGGGGAGTCCAACCAGCTCAAACTGCTCAGGAGCCTGGCGCCCCCAGGGATAGCCATGGCCCCTTCCTGCTCGGTCGTCATCCAAGTTCAAGTTTCTCCCAACAAATCAGACAATCTCGCTCAAGCTTCTGGCCTTGTCCAGAAGGCAGCCCACAGGGAGCCAGAATAGTTTCTCTGCCAGAATGTTTTAATTCTCCATGTGGCATGAGCTGTTTTCCTGAAAATGCAGAGAAAATGCCCAGTGAATGCATGCAAAATTTTTCTGAGGTGGAAAGGAGTGCAGCCTGCATCTCGTTGGAGGTTCCATCCCTGAGGAGGACACTGGCACATCACATGATGCCTGTGCCGGGTTTGAGCCTGATGGGACTTCACTGGTAATGCACAGAAAGCTCCATGTGTTTGACACTGATGTTCTTGGGAAAATTACATTTCAAGGATCTAAAACATTGGGTCCTGGTGATAGTTTCTCCATATTTGAGACTCCTTACTGCAGCACGGGCCTGGGCGTCTGTTATGATTTCCACTTTGCAGAGCCTGCACAAATCTATGCACAGAGAGGCTGCCAGCTGGGGGTATATCCTCCATCTTTGAACTTAACTGTTGGACCAGCTCACTGCGCGATGCTTCAATGAGTCAGGCTGTTGATAATCAGGTGTATGTGGCCACGGCATCTCCTGCCTTGGGTGACAGAGACTCCTATGTTGCCTGCAGACACAGCACTGATATGAATGCTTGGGTGACAGTCCTTGCCAAAGCTGGCCCTGAAGAAGTGATGGTGCATTCAGACACAGACTTGAAGAAGGAGGCTAGAATATGCCAGAAAATCCCTTTTTTAGCCATAAGTGATCAGACCTCCACAAAGTAGAGGTGAGAAAGACCTAAGGTTTATGATTCCTAGGGAGATGTGTTTCTGCAACCTCAACTCCCTGTTGAGTTCTTTAATGGGGATCCTTTAAAAAAAAAAAAAAAATTCTAGCCTTTTCCCTTCCTAGGAACTCTATTGAGATGATGGAGCTTCAGCACACCAATATTCCCCACACCATATTAGACAGTGAAAAAGGACTCAGGTTGCCACCGAAGAGCTGAAGGAGGGGGGTGGCTCTAAATTTTGGTCCACACTTAAATTGCCTCCAAGCAGTTGGTAAAAGTATCGGACTTGGCTATTCTGGCGGTTGATTCACCAGATACCAATGTGTTTATGTCATAAACCTGTTACCTCACTGAAATCCATGATGTAGAAAACGGTCGGTACAGTTGTTTTCCAGCAGTGGCTTCAAGTTAGTTTTGGTCTGTAAGCAGCTGTAGAGAGCAGGGAGATACTCCATCCTTGGTGTTTGCTAGAGGAGGTGGCGGCCCCTGCGGTGGCAGTGGGAAGGAGCTGGGGAGTCAATCTGAAACTCTCTGGCCTTGGGAGAAAGACTGTCAGCAGTGAGCCTCATGGGAGAAGGGCAGCGGCAGCATTTGGTCAGGCAGTGAACATGTGTGTTTGCAAAACTCAGCTGCCTCTCACAGGCGCCCCCACCACAACCGCCCCCAGTCGAACCAGCAACCTTTTGCTTTGTGGGATGACGTCCAACCAACTGAGCCACACCGGTCAGAGCAGAATTTCTTGTCTGAGAGTCTCTTTTCCTTTTTATTTTTCTCCCTAATAATACTTTCTAGCTTGACAAGGCAAATTTTTAGCCTAGTGGTTCTCATAATTCTTTTGCACAGTTAAAAATGAAGTTTTGTTTATGTATGTTATAGCTGGTCAATGTTTAAGAACCAGCTGTCTGAGAAAAAGCCCTGATTTTGTAGTAGCATTTGCCAGTTTCTGTGGTGTAAAAACTTTCACCAAGACGGTGCAGAGTTCTGCTCCTTTTGCTCAGGTCGGTCCAGTGTGCCCTGCAGCCTCGTGTCTTTCCTCCATGGAGAGGCGCTGGGCACCAGGCTGAGAGCACCGATAGGCCCAGGCCGGCCGCTGCCTCTCCCACTTCCACAGCAGGAAAGTAAATTCCAGGTCTTCTCTGGGAATCTTGTTCTGGTTCCCACCAAATGCTTATGCTTGCAAGCCCCAGTCACTGTGCTGTCTCTGGAGACGGCTGTCGTCCTTCATTTGCCACGAGGCCCTTGTTTCTATAGCCGATTTCACAGACCTCAGGTGGAAAATGTCATTTTTTTCACCAGTGTGGTTTGTAAAACACATGGGAGGCAGGTGAAGGAGTCATCAGGAAATTTCAGAATCCATCCATCAGCTCGTCCCCACACATTTGAGCTACTCACCCTACATTTGTAACTCTCCCTTCACTGCTCCCATGAAGAGGCTGGGGCATTGCCTGAGACCAAGCACTCAGAGTGGTCACTACCAAGACTTAGGACCTGGGCTCTCTGACTCCCCAACAGTAACCTCTCTCCAGGCTGTTCACAGAACCTCAGCGTAGGCAGGATCAGGACACCCAGAGGATGGCTCCTGACTGGTCTAAGACAGTCAGACAACCCTTTCCCCTCTGCCAGTGATTGGTCTAAGTGATGGGCGTGTGACTCGGTCTGGCCAACAGGATGGAAGGAGAATTATGCAGGGCACTTTGGACCTCCTCCTTGCCTTCCTGCTTTGGCTATCGCCCCTTGAAAACATGCGTCTAGGCTGTGGCAACCACAAAATGATGAATCTGATGTGAATACCAACACACAGAAGGTGATGGGAGAAAGATGGAGGAAAGAACTTGTGTCCCCAATCGCATCTTTAAACATCCCAACCACCCCAAGGAAGCTCAGGCTGAACTTCTTGTTCAGTCACACTATTGATGTCCCTAAGGGGGAAACTAGGGTCAGGCATCTTTTCCAGGATGTGCAGCAAAGCATCCTACAGACCTTGGCGCTGCCCACATGTCAAGGTCAAGTTCTCCTTGGCTCATCCATTCAGATAGAGCCTCATGAATGAGAGCGACAGTTGCCAGAGCCCAGAGCCCGGTGTCCAGGCAGGAGGAGGGGAACTCAGCTCTGCCTCTGTCCTTGGGTATCTGGGGGCAGCTTGAATTCTGGGAAAAATGATGAGACTGGGGAAGGAGAATTGCCATCCCCTTAGGGATAAAGGTTGTCCGTGGTGGGAAAGTAGAACTGGTTTTCCAGGGCTCAGGATGAAATGTGCCGGTGCTGGCCATGGCCAGATCTGACATGCCTGTTGTTTTGTTAGGTTTTCACATATTGCAGAAATGACATGTGCTCATAGTACAAACATGAACTCACAGGGATGTTTAAGATAGTACAAGTGCCACTCCCAACCTCCCTGCTCCTACCCTCCACAGCTCAGTTTTGAATATTGTTCCAGATATTTTTCTGTGCTTATGCAAATGTAATGTCATGTATTATAAAATTAAAGATGCTAGTGATGACATGTTCTATTAAAACACAAAAAGGTTATGGCCTGGAATTAGTGAAATGGAGCATATAGATTTACACGTATACAGGTTTTTCAAAAATGAAAGTAGACTTTACCTGTACTGCCAGGACACCTGTTTTTAACAAGTATTATATCATGGAGACATCTTTCGAAGAACACACCTGCCGCAGTCTTTCTTACAGATG
This sequence comes from Desmodus rotundus, assembly GCF_022682495.2. Lineage (NCBI taxonomy): Eukaryota > Metazoa > Chordata > Mammalia > Chiroptera > Phyllostomidae > Desmodus > Desmodus rotundus. The sequence goes on from NC_071395.1 coordinate 64,030,860, forward strand.
CCTAGTGTTCCACACCATTGAGCACACCCTATTCATTTATTTACTTAAAAATTTAAAATAATGTTTATTGATTTTAGAGGGAGAGGAAGGGAGAAAAAGAGAAACATCCATGCGAGAGAGAAACATGGATTAGTTGCGTCCTGGACGTGCCCTGACTGGGGATTACACTTGCAACCTGGGCATGTGCCCTGATTGGGCATCGAACCCCCAGCCTTTTGGTGTATGGGACGACACTATAACCAAATGAGCCACACCTTCCAGGGGACACTATTTATTTTTTACAACTCTTCCATTCATGAAAATTCTGAGTCTATTGCCATCATTTTTTGATGTTACTCCTTTTTTTAACAAAAAAGGTTTTATTTACTTACTTTTAGAGAGAGGATGAGGGAGGGAGAAAGGGAAGGAGAGAAACATTGATTGGTTGCCTCTCACATGCACCTTGTCTGGAGATGGAACCCACAACCCAGGCATGTGCCCAACTGGTTATCAAACCAGTGACCTTTGGCTTTGTGGAACGACAGCCTATCAACTGAGCCACATCAGCCAGGGCTTTTGCTGTTACACTTGTCCATAGTTCTTCCTGAATGTCTGTGAGTACTTCTGTGGGGTAGATTTCCAGAGATGGAAACACTGTATCAAAACTTTTTATGCTTGACATTTTTATGTAAACATTTAATATCAAATCACTCTCCAGAAAGATACTACTTATTTATCCATCCCCAGTGTATGAGAGCATCCATTTCTGCATAATTTTGTGAACACAGGACATTATCAACTTCTTAATTTCTTCTAATCTCTTAAGTAGATGATTATATATTGTCATTGTTTTAATTTACATTTCTTTACTTTCTAAAGAAGTCAAGTTTGTCTTCAATTTTACTAATACTTTGGATGTTTTTTTCCTAAGAATTTTCTGGGAATCCACTTTTTGACCGATTTGTCTTACGCATTTCAGAAACTCTTTGTGTATCAGTTACTACTCTGTATCTAGTATCTAGTATTTGTGTATCTAGTGAATACTCTGTGTTGCCAATGTTTTCCCCAGTCTGTTTTTCCCCGGTCTGTGTTTAATCTCTTAATTTTGTTTGTGTCTTTTGTTGTGCAGAAGTTTTTCATTTTATTTGGCTAAGCATGTCAGTCTCTTTCTCTCCCATTCTAGGTTTTGTGTCTTACTCAGTAAGAATCTAATCAGTCTTTTGTCCTGCCATGCGTCGGGACCGGCGGCAAGGTTCCCTCTGCCATGGGGACAGCTGCTGTGTTGACAGTGTCCCCTTTCTGTGGGGAAACGACTCCTTGCTCAGATCCCCAGCCCCTGTCTCGAGACTGATGCATTTCTGGGCTGTGCTCTGGGCTGATTCATGAATCTCTTTCCTCTCTTCTCTGGCTGGTGCTGCACTGGTGAAAAGTCCTGCGTCTCTCTGGTGTGTTTTGACATCTGGCAGCATGTGCCCCCCCTTCGTTATCTTTGCTCAGTATTTTCTTGGCCTTGGACTTCTCCGTGAGGTTCTCTGCAGGGAGCCTTGTCAGGTGCAACCAGCCCTCCTGGGGCCTGCCCTGAGCTGACACTCAGGTGAAGGGTATGGAGGTCAGCAGACACTATTTTCTTTCAGTTAAGAGATCCGGGCATTTAATGATAGCTTTGAGACTTGGCACTTGAGGCTGCGGTCAGGAAAATAACCACAGTGCCAGGCCTGCTCTTGGTGAGCATTTCATTGCTGAGCCTGAACTAAGCCCAGGGAATCCAGCTACACCCAAGGTGTGTCCCCACCCTCGGGGACTCAGGTCTCTGTGTGAGCGCTGAGTGTGGGAACAAGTGTGCAGATATCCTACTTGCGAGACTCCCAGGCCTCCAGTCCAGGCCCTGCACCAGGGCAGCCCGGGGGGCCGGCATCTCCACAAGTGAAAACCCACCTCAATGCGGCTCCTAGGCCAGAGCCTCTCTCAGGACGCCATGGTCAGGGGACAGATTCTGGTCCAACGTGTGGTGCTCAGACCATAGAGTGGCCTCGGTTTCCTCACGTTGACTTTTTAAAGAAACCATTTTAACCATTTTTAAGTGCACAGCCCAGTGTCATTAAGCATCTTCACATTGCTGTGCAATAACCTCCACCGTCCACCGCCAGAACCTTGTTTCCCAAATTGAAACTCTGTCCCCACGAGACACTGACTCCCCAGGGCCCGTCCCAGCTCCTGGCAGCCACCCTTCTACTTTCTGTCTCTGAGTTGGATGCATCTAGGAGTCTCGTTGGAGTGGAATCATACAAAATTTGTCTTTTTGTGTCTCAATTATTTCTCTCGGCACAACGTCTCCAAGGTTCATCCGTGTAGGAGCATGTGTCAGGATGTCCTTCCCATTTAAGGCTGAATACTGTCCTGCTCTGTGGAGAGACCAGACTCCCACATTCTGGCCAGAGCGACGTGTGCTGCTGGGAGGGGCAGGCATCGTGGTGGCTTTTGAGACAAGATGGAAGGAGGTGAGCACACCCTTCTTTCCACGTGGAAGGGACTCCCACCAGGCCAGGCCCCCAAGAGCCTCGCAGAGAACAGCATGTTCAGTGAGCTCCCTCCCTGGTGACGCAGGCTCCAGGCCGGCTCACCTCAGGACCCACCATGGGCTCCACGTTACCTACTGCTCTAGAAAGTACTCTGGACTCTCCAGGTCTGGACTGGATTCCACCTCCTCATGCACAGTGTTATTATGGTCCTCATATGGCTCAAAACATACCTTCATCTGACCCATGTCCATCTCTTCCTGACCCCAGGATTCTACTGGGCCATTGGAAACTGATGGTGTCATCAGAAAATGACCCAAACCCTTGGCCTCTTTGCTAAACCTTCCAGTTACCCTATAGCTCTGAAACTTCCCCCATCCCACCTCTGGGGCTGATTCCCCTGCATGCCTCTCCCAAGGAGGCTGATTCAGCCTCCAGGGCCCTGTGTCCCTGAGGACCTGGAGCTGACCGAGGGCCCCTCCTCAGTCTCCTGCAATATCTCCCTGCTCTCCTTCTGTAATAACGCAGCGTTTCTCTCCAAGAAGCATGCCTTCAGCCTACACCACCATCTGCCTTTCTTACCACAGACACCTGTTCACCCTTCTGTTACTCCATCCACTTCCAGGAATGTTTTTACCACCCCTCCCCCTCTCTTTCACCAAATGCTCCTGTCCTCCTTCTTCGCAGCTCCCAAAATGTCTGTCCACGATTCCTCTTGCTTCTATTTTTCAACGTCCTGGTCTGCGCTCTTCCCTCCAACTCACCTGCACCATCTTCACCCTGACTTCCACATGACAGTCCCTGCCAGTCACCAAATTGCTGCAGCATGTCTGTTCCAGGCACCCCTGTCCCGCCACTGCCTCCCCTGCAGCCCATTCCCTCCCAGACAGCCCCACCCCACCCATCTGGGGTTCACATCCCCGGGCCCTGTGCAGCTGCACCAGCTGTGAAAATAGGAGCACTGTCCACCCATGTGCACTAACAGCCACTGTCCCCGGTCCCCAGCATTCCCATTGCCTGGGCCTCTGGGAGCCTTCTGTGGGATTTCACAGCCTGCCCTGTCCCCATGTCCAGCTTTGCCGACCCTCGGGCCTCAGGTCTCAGGAATCTGCTATTTCCGTTGCCCCGGCCTCCTGCATCCACACATCCCCCTTGTCCCGGGCAACTGTGCTATATCCTTCCAAGAATATGAAAATGAGAGACACTCCCCGACCCCACAGCCCCTCCGGGGGTTTCTCCTTCTCTCTGTTCCCCTTTACAACAACACCCCTCCACAGCCAGGACAAGCCTCCACTTCCTTCTCGCACACTCTCTCTTCCGCCCCTCCGCAGCCTTGGGTCCCCACCCCACCCCTGAAACCATCTGCTAAAGTCACCAGCAGCTCACATCTTGCTACATCCAGTGTCACTTCTCAGTGCTCAGCTGATTCAACCCCTCTCAGCAGTGGCTGTCACAGCCTGTCACTTCCTCATTTTTGAAACACTGGCTCGCAGGTGCTGTTGCAGTCCATGGTGCCCTGGCCGGCTGTCCCTGCCGCCCTCAGCAGCGCTGGGGCCCAGGTCCCTTGCTCTGCCAGCTGCCCTGTGGTGGAGGACCCAGGCACCATCTTCACGCGGTTCCCTTTTTTCTTCTGCACTCCAGACTCTAGGGTTTCCTGTCTACTCAGCTCTCCTGTTGGATGTCCGAAGGCGTCTGAAACCTGACTCCAGATGCCCAACCCTCCCTACCAGTCCTGCCTCCTCCTGTTCAGCAAGTGGCCTGGTTCAGCAGATGCTGCTTTTCAGCACCAGCACCACACTTGTTCCTCTGCTGTCACTCCCTGTGTGTGCTGGCTCTGCTGTGAGCCTGCCCTGAGTCTGCCTGTTTCCCTGGCTTCCCTGCTGCCGTCCTGCTAGGCGTCCTCCCCTTTCATCTGAGCTATCGCAGGGCCCTCTTCACAAAAGCTTTACTTTATTATTTTTATTTTATTTTAGGTTTGCACTCTTGTCTCTCTACAATGAATTCTCTGCTTGACTTCCAAAAAGAATGTTGAAGAACCTGAAGAGACACAGTTCAGAACCCTCTGACTCATTCTGTGCAGCCGGAGGCTCCCACCTGCCTGCCTCTTCCTGCGAGCAGCCTCTTCCTGCCATGTGTGCAGCACGCACCGCAGCTGCCCGCCCCTGGACACCACAACCGGCATGTCCTGTTGCAGGGGCTTTGCACATTCTGTCCCCCAGCCCATCGGGCTCTCCCCCACATTTTCATATGGCTCCCTCTCATATCTTTCGGGCATCTGTTTAATCTGCCATCTACTCAAAAGAAGCTTTCTTTCACTATCCTACCTAGAACAGCACCTGCCCTCACTGGTCACTCATTTCCCCGCCCCCCACGCCCCCCAGCTTTTCTTCCTGGCACTTACCAGTACCTGTCATTTTGTATCTTCCTCTGGTTACAGTCCCCACATGTACCACAATGTGACCACCCACTATTATACACCCAGCACCCAGGACACTGCCTGGCATGGAAGAACCTCATTAGTTATTTGCAGATGAGTCCTGGGGTTGCCCAGAAATTCTAGGCTGAAAGCTCTGAAGTAGAGAAAATAAATGCCCAGGGGCGCTTCTTCACAGACAAATGCAGCTATTTCAAACAGTAAGTAGTAGGACAAAAGCCCCTTTCTCAGGCCTGCTTTCCTAGATCTGGCTGGACCCTATAAAGCATGACTGACCCTAATTGTTTCATGAGCCTTTATCCTCAGGACTAGAAAATTACTGGAAGCGCCCTGAAGGTGCAGAGGCTCGGGGAACTTACTAAACAGGACGTGTCAGACGGCAAAGACCGGACCTGACTCTGCACCTGAAGATAACAGCAGAAAGAGCTGCAGCCTGCACCAGGGTGGGCGGTGCACGTGTCTGCACCGGGCCTTTCTCTCCCTTGGGAAAGTAAAACAAAACCTTTACTCTCGGCATGTTCTGCTCTTTATGAACTTTTTCCCAGCCCTCTAACCAACCAACCTAACAGTGAGATTGTGGGAGTGGTTAGAAGAAATAGTTTGGAGAGAAAAATAAGGAGTGCCTCACTCCCATGTCTTACCCCCAAGCCTATTTGGTTTTTATACTTTTGAAAAGGAGGTGATAATTACTAAATCAGGTCACTTATTGAAAAATGAAAAAAAGCTTTTTGAAAAGAACTAGAGACTGGCAGACCCAGCACCAGCTGCCAGGCACCAGCCTGCTGATCCTGCAGACGCTGCCGCCGCACTTGTGTTCTGGGGCCCTGGGTGGGTGGGAGACGCCACTCCTCAGCTAGCAGGCAGCACAGCATGCCTAAAATCGATCAGGTGAACAGAGCTAGGCACGTCACAACCTGTAAGTAAGGAGGTGAAGGTCAAGTGAAACTTTGGGAAAACTGGAAGATGGGGGGCTGCTGGTGGTCAGAGCAGGAGACTGCTTCGATACAATTTGATTTTTTAACCATGAGCTTGTATTGCTATAGAGAAATGTAAATATACTTATTTTAAAGGATATAGATCCATTCCTCACATGTAAAATAAATCCCAAAAGCACCAAGGTTTTAAAATAGCAGTATGAAAGTTCTAGAAGAAAACCTTGGGGCATTTCTTTATAACTTTGGTAGAGGGAAGAGCTTTCTAATTTTGACTTAAAATCCAAAGGCATAAAAGAAGAGATAAAAATATAAAAACTTCCGCGCAGCGAAAACAAATTGACCATCCTAAGTGAAGACAACCAACCAGAGGAAACTGTTTGCGTCTCAAATCAGACACCATTTCTCGAATGCACAGAGAGCTCCAGGATAAGATTTCCAAACACTCAGTAAGAAATATGGGTGATTCAGGAAAGGAACACAGAATTTTAAAGCGTATTCATCCTCATTATAAGAAAATGCAAATTAAAACTAAATTCCAATACCACTTCCCACCTATCAGGTCACCAAAAATCCGAAGGTCTAATATAACAACCCCTCTGTGGGCCACGCCGTGGGAAAGAGACCCACAGGCTGGAAGCAGTTTGCACGTTTGCAGGAGGCATCGGGAGAGCCCTCTGCGGCCTGGGTTCCTGCTGACAGCCTGGGAGGACTAGAGGGCTGGCTCCCTGTGACCCCGTGCAAGCCATTCCAGGCAGGCCCTTCCCAGAGACGTGCTGAAAAGGGGCCAGGGAGGCGGGTTACCACGCACCCCCTGATTTCTTCTCCCCAGATGGCGGCAGTTGTGCAATTGGGACGAGCCCTTCAGCACTGCGGTGGTCACCAGCTGGGCTCAGTCCCTAGGGGGCCACCCCGCCTGCGGGTGCCCAACGCCACCAGGACATAGCATTATGATGATATGAGGCACCTTCCTGGCATGTCGATTTTACTCAAAGATTTTGGGAGGGAAAAGTCATCATTTTGTATATTAAACTACCACTGATATGTTATGAAGAGAACATAGAATTCTAAATGTTCTTAAAGCTTCAAATAAAAATTTTAACCCTTCAAAATAAAAGACATCCCAAACGCCTTGCAGCGCACAGCTTCGCACTGTGGGCTGGGCCTCCCTCAGGGGCGCAGTCGGTTGGGGCAAAGGGCGGCCGGCAGCAGGAACCTACTTGGCCCACAGAGTGGCATCTAGTCCCTTCATCAGCAGACTGGCAGAATAAATGCTTTAGAAAGATTTCTGATTGAAAAGATTTCGAGTTCAGAGTAATGGGGAGTACCCCTGACGCAGCACTACAGACGATCTTGTTTAGACCACTCACCCCGGGCATTCACGAAGAAAGATGTGTGTTTAGGAATGGTGGCTGGAGACCGCGGGTCCTTCCCTTGGTACACCGGCTCACTGCTCTCTCCTCCCCTCCCTCCTGCTCCTACAGGACGCCACTTACTGACCCCCGCACTCACCTCCTCAGTGTGACCGCCAGCAGGCTCCCAGGCCCCCATTTCGTGCAGACCACGGGGATAGGTCCCTGCCAGGGGACAGCTCGTAGTCTATGGGGTCAGACTTTAACCCAAAAGTCACACCCATTACTGGATAGTCATACATCTGACAGCGACCCTGGAGGAAAAGCGAAGGCTTCATGGAGAGGTCATTTCTGGGGGACACGATTTAATTGGGGTCAGGGAAGTGAAGGGAGCTGCTCACGGCAGTCTTATGAAAGGTGACCCTACAGCTGAGCAAGCAGCCAGCAGGTGGGTGGCGGGGGCAGAGCAGACTCAGCTGATCTGCAGCTCTCATGATTGGGAGGTGCACTGTCATCGGCTTCGGCTGGACAATTTGGGTCAAAAACCCAAAGTGGCTCTACACATGGTGAGAACAGACACCTCCAGGTGCTAGGGGGTTGTATGGTGAGGCAGCCAAGCTGGGAAAACCGCACTGGGCTCATGGTGGCCGTGAGGCCCAGCTCCTAAGCCACGTCTCTGCCCGGGGAACAGGGAAGAAAATCATCTCCCCACAGAGGACCTGGGAGGGACGCAGACTGGACACTGGTGGCAAGCTCAGGCCCCGCCAGGTTTGGCTGACTCAGGGCTTCTCGTTGGTTCAGGTGGTGCCTCTGCGGCAGGACAAGGACCTCCTTGGCCAGGCCTCGCACTGCCAGGGCTTCGGCCTCTGCACTGCAGCTGCCTGCCTGTCTGTCTGGAGGCTCTCAGAGGGCAGCAGGACCCAGCAAAGAAAAGTGCAGGACAGCCAGTGAGTTCTGAATTTCAGATAAACAACGAATAATGTTTCATATACGTATGTCCTAAACATTGCAGATGTACTTATGCTAAAAAATTATCCAATTGTGTGTCTGAAATTCAAACCTCATGGGCATCTGTGTTTTGGCTTGTGAGCTGAGTTGGCCAACAGACCAGGGCTGCCATCCCTTCATGGGGAGCAGACAGGAGAAAAGTTTTTGGAAGTCTCGCAGCCCCAAGATGCCCCAGGCCTCATGTCTCTGCCAGGGGAGTCACCCTTGGAGTCCCCACCTGAGGAAAGGTACCAGCTAAGGCTTCTAAGGGACCTGGAGTGGCAGAGAGGCAGGACTGGAGAGGAGACTGAGGAGGAGGAAACCTGGGAGGGCAGAGACACAGAGGCCCACCTCAGCCAGGGGGGCTGCACACCGTGTGGGCGCCGAGCTGGGCTGGGGGCTGAGCGACCTGCGTAAGGGGGATGCCGGAACCCGAGCAGAGGCTGCAGTGGCTGCAGCGGCAACTCTGTCCATGCAGCTGTCCCTCAACCTTTGCTGGACTCTGAGACAAGCTGTCCGAAAGACCTGAAGTGAGAACTCAGAGCAGGAGCGTGGAAGAGGCAGGTGCTGGTTGGCCACCAGGGACCACCCATATCCACAAGAGCAGCCTTCTTTTCGATTCTTGTGTAAGAGTAGAGTCATCCCCAAATAAGGGCGCCCTTTCAGCATGGGCTTCCAGGGAAGGCCGTCCAGGAAGTGGAGACCCTTCTGCTTACAGCCACTGTGGGCCACACTGGCAGGCCACCCAGAGCCCCCCAGCTATTGTGGGGTGCAGAGGCCCCTTGTAGAAAGGGTCATTTCCCACCAGAGCATCTCTCTTTGGCCAGCAGGCCCAGCGGGAGGATGTGGGGTGGGAGGGCCTACAGGCCTGAGGTGTAGACCCAGTGTCCACACACCCCAGGCCCTCCAGGTACAGTCTGTGGGAGGCAGGGCACTTGGCCCCTCTGGGTCCCTCTGAAAGTGGACCCCACTTCCTTAGGGTGGTGAGGACTGTAGGGGACATTCCTGTGCAGGTTCAGGCTGCACTGGGCAGAAGAACCCTCCTATTGCTTGCACTTACTCCCTTCCCTAAAGGTTGCTCTGTGGAATCCCAAAAACACATCCCTTGGGAATCTGAAGACCCTGAAAGGTATCATTGTCTGCACTGACCTGCCGTGTTCTTGAAGAAAACACCTGCAGTGACTGTGGCAGGCACCTCTGGTCACCCACTCCATGCTCTCCAATATTCCAGGCTAACTGAGCCCCAGTTTGTCCAAGGTGGACCCCTCCTTGTCCCTCAGACAAGTCACGACAGGTCCCCTATTCCCTGTCAGCACTGGCTGGATGGGGAGATGTGACACCATCTTGGCCAGTGGGGTGGAATCTGGGGGGTGGGGGGTGGAGGCAGGTCCAGGGACCTGCCCCTGAGCACAGATGTTCTGAACATAGATCTTGTGACCTCGTCCAGTCTGCCCTTAGACAAAGGAACTTACGCACAAACTCATCTTTTGGTGAAGATGCATTTGAGGTCTGGATGCAGGAACTTATTTCTAACCTTCACCAGACAGGAACATTTAGTTATTTCAAATGTGACTTCCTATTCAAATAGGCAATTACAGCCAGTGCATCAGACAGTGTCATTCCCTCCCAGGAAGGCTGCTCAGCGATGCCCTCCAGCACGCTCCTCCTTCCCCACGGCCATGGGTGGCAGATGGTTCTCACTGAATGGTGGCTGGAAGTGCAGGCTTTCATGCCAGACTGCTTGGGCTCCCAGTCTCTCTTTTTTAAAAAAGATTTTACATATTTATTTTTAGAGAGAGGGGAAGAGAGGGAGAAAGGGGGAGAAACATTGACATGTGAGAGAAACATCAATCGGTTGCCTCTCGTCCGCATCCCGAGCAAGCACGGAACCTGCAACCCAGGCATACGCCCTGACAAGAATTCAAACCAGCAACCCTTCACTTTGTGGGACGATGCTGAGCCCACTGACGCACACCGGTCAGGGCTTGGGTTCCAAATCTTGGTTTCCCTTCTCCAACCTAAGTTATCCTGATCAAATTATTGAACGTCTTCGAGAGTTCCAGCCAAGATGGCGGGCAGGTAAACAGTGCTCACCTCCTCCCACGACCACATCAAAATTACAACCGAACTAGGGAACAACCATCATTCAGAACTGCCAGAAGATTGGCTGAACAGAAGTCCTATAACTAAGGGAAAAAAGAAGCCACATCCAGACTGGTAGAAGGGGTAGTGATGCAGAGCGGGCTGTGGCCTCCAGATATAAACCAGGAGGGATGTCTTGGCTGTGGAGGTCCCAGTCCCCACTGAGACGTGAGGGGTCCCACCTGACTCCCCAGCCCAGGGTTCCAGGGCTGGGAAGAGAAGTCCCCATAACTCCTGGCTGTAAAACCCAGCATGGATGGTGGCTGAGTGAGACAGAAGGCTGCTCCAAGTTTCAGGCAGTTCCTCTTAGAGGGCCCACGCGTGGACTTACACGGACTCACCTCCTCTGAGCTCCCGCATGGGAGTAGCAGTGTGAAAGAAACCAGAGACATACAGGGAGGAACTCAAGTGTCCAGCATCAGGGCAAGAGGTGGGGGCCAGCTTTCTGCCAGACAAAAGTATTGGCAGAGGCCGTCGTTTCTTTGTTGAGCCCTCCCCCACCAAGCCTGCACGTGGAGGCTTGTGGAGGCCACGTGGCGGCCATGCATGTGGAGGCCATACCTGAGTCTCCATCAACCCAGCTGACCCTGTTTGTCCAATATCCACAAATCAATAAATGTGATACACCACACAAACAAAATGAAACATAAAAATCATAGGATCCTGTCACTAGAAGCAGAATAGCATTTGTTAAAATCCAGCACCCACTTATGATAAAAACAAACAAACACCAAACTCTCAGCAAAGTGGAAAAAGAGGGAATATACTTCAAGATACTAAAAGCCATATATGAAAAACCTACAACCAGCATCATACTGAACGGGTAAAAACTAAAAGTGTTTTCCTTAAGATCAGGAACAAGTCAGGGGTGTCCTCTTTCAACACTGGATTATTCAACACAGACTGGAAGTCCTAGCTGCAACAATGAGACAAGAAGAAGAGATAAAAGGCATCCAAATTGGAAAGGAAGAAGTAAAACTGTCATTATTTGCAGATGACATGATGCTGTATATAGAGAAACCTAAAGACTCCACCAAAAACTACTAAAAGTGGTAAGTGAATTAAGTAAACTAGCAGTATACAAAATTAATATTCAGAAATCAGTTGCATTTGTATATAGCAATAATGAACTAGCAGAAAGAAAAACTAAGAAACCCATTCAATTATAATTGCAACAATAACAACAAAAAGGTACCTAGGAATAAATTTAACCAAGGAGGTAAAAGATCTGCACTCAGGAAATTATAAGATACTGAATAAAGACGTTGAGGAGATGCAAATCAGTGGAAGCACATACCATGTTCGTGGGCAGGAAGAATTAACATCATTAAAGTGTCCAAACTACCCAAAGCAATCCATAGATTCAAGGCAATTCCTATCAAAGTACCAATAGCATATTTTAGAGGACTAGACCAAATATTGCAAAAATTTCCATGGAACCACAAAAGATCCCAAATAGCCTCAGCAATCTTGAGAAAGAAGAACAAAATTGCAGGTACTATGCTACCTGATATCAAACTATACTACAAAGCAACAGCACAAAACAGCCTGATACTGGCATTGAACAGACCAATAGATCAGCGGAACAGAATAGACAGCCCAGAAACAAAATCCACACCGTTATGTTCAATTAATATTTGACAAAAAAAAAGCAAGAACATACAATGGGGTGAAGATAATCTATTTAATAAATGTTGTTAGAAAAATTGGATACCTGCAAAAAAAAATCAACTAGATCACCTTGTTACACTATATAAAAGAATAAACTCAAAATGGATCAAAGATTTTAATGTAAGACTTGAAACCATAAAAATCCTAGAAGAAAACATAGGCAGTAAAATCTCAAACATTTCTTATAGCAGTTTTTTTTTTCTGATATATCTCCTTGGGCAAGGGAAACAAAAGAAAAAAATGAACAAACAGGACTACATCAAACTAAAACGTGTTTGCACAGCAAAGGAAACCATCAACAAAATGAAATACAACCCACTGAATGAGCGAACACATTCCCCAGTGATACATCTGACAAGGGATTGATATCCAAAATTTATAAAGAACTTATACAACTTAACATCCAAAACCCAAACAATCCAATTAAAAAATGGGCAAAGGACTTGAATAGACACTTCTTTAAAGGGGACATACAGATGGTCAATAGACATATAAAAAGATGCTCAGTGTCACTAATCATCAGTGAAATGCAACTTAAAAACACCTGTCAAAATGGCTATCATCAATAAATCAACAAACAACAAATGTTGGTGAGGTTGTGGGGAAAAAAGAACACCAGTGCACTGTTGGTGAGAATGATGATTGGTGCAGACTCTGTGGAAAACAGTGTAGAGTTTCCTCAAAAAACTAAAAATGGAAACTTCCTTATAACCCACTGATTTCACTCCGGGGAATTTATCCAAAGGAACCTGAAACACTCAATCAAAAGAATATATGCAGCTCTAGGTGCATGAGAGTTATTTACAATAGCCAAGATTTGGAAGCAGCCCAGGTGACCATAAGGGGATGAGTGGATAAAAAAGCTGTGGGACATTCACGCAATGGAATTCTACTGGCCACAAAAAGAAAGCCTTACCCTTGGTGACAGCATGAATGGACCTAGAGGGTGTTATGCTACATGAAATAAGTCAGTCAGATAGAGCCAAATACCATATGATTTCACTTATATGTGGAATCTAATGAACAAAATTAACAAACAAAATAGAAATAGACTCATAGATACAGAGAACAGACTGACCCCTGTCAGAAAGGAGGGAGGTTGGGGGACTGGGCGAAATAGGTGAAGGAAATAAGCACGCCCACCCCAAAAAACCCCAAACAAAAACAAACCAAAAAACCCCAAACAACTCATAGACACAGACAACAGTTGGGTGATAACCAGATGGAAAGGGGGTGGGAGGAGGTAGAAGGTAAAGGAGGGAAAAATGTCAGGAGGAGACTTGATTAGAGAATGGCGAACAGACAGTACAATATAGAGATGATGTATTGTAGAATCGTATACCTGCAACCTATATAATTTTATTAACCAATGTCACTCCAATAAATTCAAGTATTTTTAAAACAGAAGGAAAAATGATAAAGATTTTCAGGTTTCAAGTTTCTTCTCAATGGTCTTTCCATTTGCAGTTCTAGGATTTTTACTATCAAGCTGGAAAATGCTGGGAACAACTGATCACCGGACGGACCTCAGCACTGAGCCTGAGCTGGGTGCTGAGGCGTCTGTTCCCCAGAGTTAAATGGGAAATTTCAACTCAAAATGAGAGTTCAGTGTTGCTGGATGTTTCCACCAATTAAGCAACAATGATTTATCCAGCAACAATCATACAGAAGGTTGAGGTATCATGAGCAAGTGAAAATGTTGGGCCTGCCTTCTGGAAGTGGAGTAAAGTGAGGAGGTGTGGGAGCAAGGGGGCGTCTCAGCACTGGGAGAGGGTGCAGCTGCACACCAGGGGCCGAGGGGCTGAGGCCCATGACTTGGAGCTACCAGTCTTCCGTGGCAGCTCAGAGCCCATCCACAGACCTGCTGACAGACACCACAGTGCTTCAGCACTGCTGGAATCTCTTGACTGACACCTGTTTGAACACATATCAGCCATGGTAACACGTGCTACACGTATGTCTGGAGACGTGCGTTACTCAGAGGGCCCAGGCCTCCCTGATGGGCCCTAAACAACGGGAAACTATGGGAGAGATCAATTTGCAAGTGTGGAGATGCTGGCCACCCACCAAATGCCTGTGTGTGCATGCGTGAATGTGACTGTGTACACACATGCACACATGCGTGTGTGCAGACGAACACAGCTGCAGGTGATCAGATATTGAACCAACAAAGCCTGTAATCTCTTGGGTGCAGCACCACCACCTGCCAGCCCACCCAGGAAAGGGAATGGTGACTCATGTCCTGGTCAGTGTGTTAAAACTCTTGGCAGAGACTGGGCCACTCCGATAAAATGCAGAGCTCCGAGGAGAGAAACCAGGGACAGCATTGCCTCCCTTGAAGGGGGAGGGAGAAGTGATGATTCTAGAACAGGCAGCCTCCAGCGTGGCTAGTTGCCTGAGACCCTAGTGAATGTGGCCCCTGAGAGGACCCTCAACAGCCACACCCCGTGATCAATCAGCATGTACAACATGCTAGTGTCAGAACACATAGGCATCCCCTGTCTGCTAAAATTCACATTAACTCTGCCTCAATCTTTTTGTAAAAGAATTAAAAAATATATTCATTGATTTTATAGGAAGAAGGGAGAGAAACATCATCCATTGGTTGCCTCTTGTACATGCTCCGACCAGAGATCGATCCCACAACCTAGGTATGTGCCCTGACTGAGGATCGAACCCACAAACTTTTGGTGTACAGGACGCTTCAACCAACTGAGGCACCATACCAGGGCTGCCTCTTTAATCCTAACATAATCCCCTCCGGCCTAACACCTCAGTGTGGTTTCCAAGATGTCCAGGACCATCTGATCCCTGAGAGGGGTGGCCTGTGCTTGGGCGCCTACTGTGTGCACCTCTGCAGCATCCTGCTGGGCCCGGAAGGCTGATTTTCATAAGAGATCATAGTCACAGCAAGAGGGCTGTGAATGGGAGGCGGCTGAGGAGCAGCAGGACTCCAGTACTTTCCAGTACCTTCTAGTAATGCCAGCAAAGAACAGCTGCAGGGGGCTGGGGGATCACTGTCCAATGAGGAATAAGGATAGGATCATACGGTTGAAAACAGACTTAAGGTAAACTTGGCAATTTGAGAAAATACTAATAAATATCACTGGGAAAAATTCATAATCACAAACAAAATATATTTATTAGAAATATTAGAGTCATACACTTTTTCCCCATACACTTCATGTTAATAGTTAAATACAGCTCTGTTGGCACATGGTATCCTGAGAATGCTTGGTACAGTCTGGTGTGCTTTGTACAGAAACAAGGCTACAGATGTACCAATGGCATTCAACTAATGTAGTTAAAATTAGTAAGCTACTCAGGATGTTACAGCCGGGCTCTAACCTGGGTCAGAGAAGGGAAACACCAGGTGAACTTGGGCAACTGAGATATTAAAAACACTTCTAAAAGGTTGTGTTTACATCCTTCACTGCACGTCCTTGGTAGTTCGTCTCAACATGGCACTAAAGCTTTGGAAAGGTAAGAACTGCTCCTGGATTTGGCAAATGGGTTTGTATTTACAGACCTGAATCCTCTAACTCCGAACGCCTGCGAAAGCCTGCCCTGCCCTGGGTGGGGAAGTGGGAGGGGAAGAGAACACACAGACAGTCGCAGACAGACCTTATGGCCAGGTGGCTAATTACTTTGGGAAATGCATTTTGTGTAACATCTGCACATCCACTTTGGATGGTCTCAACAAAGCTACAGCACAGCAACAGAATGAAGAATGGAAACCAAAGGCTAGCATCGTTTGTGAAGTGAGAAGGGACCAGGATGCGAGAAGCATGACTTTGCCCAGGGAGACAGGGGGCGGGGCAGTATGACAGGTCAGTGAAAGTTCAAGTTCAGGAAACAAGTTGCAATGCACAGACCCATCCATGACTTCTCTTTACATCCTTTAAAAATTCCACTCTTCTGGGTTTTGCACTTTGCATGTCTTTTATATAAGAACAATACATTAATAAAGGATCTGCAGAACCACCAAATAGTTTTAAATGACTGAGTGTTGGCTGAAGGAAGTTGGGGAGAATCATGTAGCCTCTGAAAACCTCAGGAAAGCAAGCTGGAAAGGATACAGCTTGCTGACGCTACCTCATTTTCTCAGCGTGTCAATTTTCCACCTTCACTTTGTGCTGAGCTCTCTAATTTCAAACGGACCCAAAAACCCCATTCCGTGGCCCAGCCTGGTCTGGGACAGCTGCTTCCCAACCCTGAAGTGCTGGAAGGCCTGACCTTGCACTCCAGCCGCCTCAGTCCCCTCCCAGGACCCAGCAGGGCCAGACCCACCCCATACCATCTGTATTTCTCTTAACAGGACACACGTTTCCTCTCCTTGCATGGCCACCAGCAAAGAAAATGGCAGTAAAGGAACTTCCTTGAATTACAAAAATAAATCACCACATGGTCTTCCTTATGTAGGGCATTTCTTTCCTTCTTTTTAACCCAGAGGGAGTAGGCACCAGCAGGGAGGGAGGGGGTGGGCCCAGACTGCTGACCCAGAGCTGGTGCTGAATCATTTATGGTAATCACTAAAAACATGGCACTGATCATGCCAAACACCCCTGCGGGCATCCAAGACCTCAATGTCTCCCACACACAAAGACTCGTAGTAATCCCCGTTAAACATGGCCACCAACAGCCCCACTCCACTACTTGGCATGTTTCTTTTCCCTGCTGTAATGGTGAGCAACCCAGAAGCACGGGAAATATGAGTTATCAGTTACATCAACAAAAGACAGATGTAAGAAGCAGCACAAGTGGTAACTTTCGTTTGGGTACGTTCATCAGGGGGAGTCAGGTGAATTTGCTCATCTTGTGCCTCCAACTTCTTCTTGAACAAAAAGGGCCAGTTAGGAAATCCTCACCCCAGACTGCTCAGCGCTCCCTGTGCCACGCTGCCCTGGCCCGCCCTGCATGCCTCTCAGTGGATCTGGGAACTTGGACAATGCTCAGGACACATCCCTGGTCCCATTCCAGATACTTGGATTCAACTGATAGAGCAGGCCAGGAGACTAATGCAGAGCCACAAGCAGGACAACCACAGGGCCTGAGATGGAGGATGGATGCACCAGCAGAACCCAGGGACCAGCCTACAAAGGTGGCCTGGAAGGAGGGGCTGAGCTCAGGCACTGGCTGGGCCTGCAGCCCCTATGCCGACTGAAACAAGGGCCACCACCATGGAAGTGTTACTTGAAGCAACAACAGCAGTACTGTGCCTCAGGAACTTAGGGTAATAACGACCCTTTGTCTGAGGGGCAAACGGGCCCCTTCATATCACGGTGCACATGTGGTGACTTCACCTCAGACTCACTTATGTGAGCTGCACCCCACTGCTGTATCAGGTGCATTTATTTCCCACCAAGAACAGAGAATCGCCAGGTGGTTACTTGCACAGAGTACTTCTGAGGTGAAGGGGGACACTAGGGGGATTCTGCTGTCACTTAGGGTGAGGCAGGATAGTAGAGAAACTGCACTGTCCTTTATTCAATTATAAACAGAGTCACCTCTGCCCATTCCCGAGGGCTTCCTTTTGACATGTGAACATGGAAGGCCTGATGAAGTTCTGAATGCTACATAAGTCTAAAGTTGAAATACTGTCTAAATTTGCTGTCTGCCCAGTATCCCAAGAAATATGTATCTTCAGCTTGGTTCATTGCACAAATACCCGAAGACCCCGGCAGACACAGGACTCTGCACACGAGTAGTCTCTGTCCATTCCGAAGGTGGGGCGAGCGTGCTTGGGTGTGCTCAGTCAGGACGACACACGGAGCAGAGGCGGCCAAGAGCTGGCACGTAAGGTGTGCACAGGACCAGCTGAGTGCGGAAGCTCCATGTGCCTGCGTCCCAGCACGGCGCACTGGCATGCGCACACTTCTGTCTACCAGCCACCCCACAGGGATGGGGAGCCAACGCCCAGGGGCTCATTCTAATTCTCACAAGTTTCACTTTCCTTCCATGGAGTCAAGTGAGTGACAGAAAGACCTGAAATGTATCCGAGCTCTGGGTGCTGAAGTTGTCACCTATAACATCAGCATATTTTCCCAAAAGGTGGGTCCATGTGTTTCCACACTGCTTGAGGGCACATGTCTGTCTTATGTTGTTTTTTCTTTTTTGGAGGGAGGTGATGGGTAGAAAGGGCAAAGTTTTTATAAAGGCAAAAGCTGGGATTGTTAGTAAAAAGGTGGATGATGTCCATTGCTGTCTGTTCTAAGTCTTGGTGCAGCTTGGTGGGGAATTACTCTGTGTTCCTAGAGATGTCCCCCTTGGAGAGCAAAGCTTCCCCAACTTCCCTCTGAACGTTTCCAGATTCAAGGTGGGTGCATGGGGAACTCAGCTCTGTTTCCTGCTTGTGTGTGGGTACCCGCTGGATTGGACCTTCCTTTGAAAGGCAGAGCAAGGCCTGTGGAAAGTGACCAGGTGTTTCCAGGACAAAGTGCAGGCGGCGGCAGCAGTTGCTGTTGGGTCCTCGGGTCTACGTCTCAAAGTACTTGTATATCTGGGCTACGTACTGCATCACGCTCTGCCAGTCAGGCCGGTCAGTGTGCAGCATCTCGCTGAGCTCCTGCAGGAAAGAGAAAGGGTCACAGAGGGGCCTGGGCCCAGGGCAGGGCTGGTGCTGCCACGAAAACCTCCACTCACAAGGTGTCAGGTGGAGGCAACAACAACACAGTGTAGAATGTGATTAGTTAAAAGAAAAGCATTTTCTTCTTATTTATTCAGGAGATACCACCCTTTTTAAAAAACATTAAACATGACCTCCCACCCTGCATCTTTTAACAGTATGGCAGCATTAAAAAAAGTGTGAAAACACTAAGTCACCCATAATTCCATTATTGTAAAGGGATTTCTACTTCTCTGAGTTACCTGTGACTCCCACTGTGTCTCCGACACCATGGACACCCTGTGCGCTCTGTGCTTCTCACTGAGCGTCTTCATACATAATCCCCACACTGTGGCACTGTGTCGCTGGCTGACCCTTCAGTGGATGCACTCTCCAAGGGAATGGCTGTCCCCTCACTGGCAGATGTGACGGGCAGTTTGTGTCCACCTCACATCACAGATTTTGCAATAAGCATCTTGGTGCATACTGTTTCCTTATGTGGAACTAGTGCCTTAAGATATGTTCCCAAGAACGCGATCACCTTAAGTTCTTGAACCAGTTTGAAGTGCAGCCATTCGTCTCACCGGAACTAGGTGTTACCGCTCAGCATTAACTTAGCGGGCAACAAGGGGGCAGAAAGCAGAGGCCAGAAAGTGCCAGGCAACAGAGCTAGTCAAGTTTCCTGAAATGTATGCTACTTAACATATTTCATAATTCACTCATGATTGTATTTGGATTCTTTTGTGGTCCCAAGAACACAGTAGGAAAGGACCCTAATGTAGAGCCAGAAACAGAAACGCAGTGGAGGAATAAGGCTGAACTGACCAGCACATCTGCTCCTGGGCAGTGACAGAACTAGCTGTAGCCAGACATTTGTCCCCCATTACAACACGGTCGAAATACATTCCACTGAGATTGGTCCCTGGTTATAGTAAAAAATGACCCACATATCACTGGTCGTGCAAGAGGGGTGGAGAAGGAGTAAGTGCAACATTCTACACACATATATC
Organism: Desmodus rotundus; assembly: GCF_022682495.2. NCBI lineage: Eukaryota > Metazoa > Chordata > Mammalia > Chiroptera > Phyllostomidae > Desmodus > Desmodus rotundus. The sequence continues at coordinate 64,050,487 of NC_071395.1, forward strand.
TAGAAAAATTTAAAAAGAAAAAGTTTTCACAGAATACAAAGATAAAAAGTCTCCTACCTCAAATACAGTAGTCAGGGCTGTGCATACAGATTGATGCATGAAAAGCTAAAATTCTTATTAACAGGGGAATTGTTAACATGACAATACAAAAAAGTAGTAGTTGAGAATTGAGCATGCTATTTAGGAGATAAATGAGTGCTGAGAAATTAAGGAAGGCCCACAGATGCAGGAGAGATGGACGGCAAACTCGCCTCCACACGATGGGAAGGGTGTTCCTTCTCTCTCAGACAGGACTCAGAAGTCCGACTGACACTCAGTTTGACTCCGACTATCTCATGTGCCTGAACCTAATAACAGTTAAACCTAAAATGTTTTGGTACATTGTCAACATCATATTAGAAGATGTTTGAAGAAGTTAACACGTTTCAGGAAAAGAGAGAGTATGCTGCATTAATAGAAATCTGATGATGCATAATATTTATTTGAATTAGTAGTTAAAACCCTTCCAAAAAAGATAACACCAGGCCCAGATGGTTTCACTGGTTAATTATACCGAATACTTAAGGAAGAAATAATACCAATTCTACACAATCTCTTCCAGGAGATAGAAGAGGAAGGAACACTCCCTAGTTCATTCCAGGAAGCCAGCACCACCCTAAGAACAAAACCAGACAAAGACATTACAAGAAAACTACAGATCAATTTCTCACATTACGATAGACACAAGAATCCTTAATAAATATAAGCAGATTGAATCATGATCAAGTGGGGTTCACTTGATCGTGAAATGAAGGCTGGTTCAGTATCCATAAATCAATCCATGTAATTCCTATCAACAGACTAAGAAAAACATATGATCATATGAACAAATGCAGGAAAAGCATTACATAAAATTTAACAACCATTCATGATAAAAACTCTTAAAAAAACTAGAAATAGAAAGGAATTTATTTTACCTAATACAAAAAATACACCAAAACCCAAAAGTTGACACCATACTTAATGGTGAGAGACTGAAAAGTTTCCCCCTAAGATCAGGAAAAAGGAACAAGGCAAAAATGTCTCTCACTTCTTGTCTTCAACACTGTACTGGAAGTTCTAGCTAGTGCAATAAGCCAAGAAAAAGAAACAAAAGGCATACAGGTGAGAAAGGAAGAAATAAAACTGTCCTTATTTGCTGATGACATGATTGTCTATGAAGAAAATTCCGGAGAGTATACAATAAAATCTCTTGGAATTAAAATCTAAGTTTAGCAAGGTCTCAGGACAGAAAGTCCACATCTAAAGTCAAATGTTTTCCTACCTACCCAGCAACGAGCAACTGGAATTCGTAACAAAAAAATTTAAAGTGGAAGGAGAAGATGAAAAAAAAAAAAAGAGAAGGCAGAGGTGGTGAAAGAGCAGGAGGTAGAAGAGGTGAAGAAGGAGAATGGGGATGAGAGAAAAAGAATGACAAGAACAAGAACAGTATAAATCTAAAAACAAACAAACAAAAAACCAAAAAAACCCAAAAGACCAAACCTGTTTGGAATCTATATGCAGAACACTACAAATATACATAAAATCTAAATAGTGAAGATGTGTTAAAATGTCAAGTCTTCTTAATCTGATCTACAGCTACAACACAACCCAAATAAAAATCCCAACAAGCTTTTTTGGTAGAGATCAACACATTGATTCTAAAGGCACAGGTACTAAACAGCCAAAACAATTCAGAACAGAATCAAGTTGGAAGACTCAATTTCCTGATTTATAAAGCTGAATTAATCAGCAGAGTGTGGTATTGACCAAGAAATAGGCCCTTAAATCATGTTATTTGTATTTTACTACAATAAAAAAAATTGAGAAAAAAAGAGAGAGAAGCCTTCTTGCCCTTGGCAGCGCATGGCCTTGGGGTCGGGGTGGAGAGGAGCTCTATCATCAGGTAAGTTACAGCAGAATGTGGCCTGCAACACACAGGGCTTCGAGTAAATGGTGCTTTAAGGACCCAGAGGCAGCTTGGCCAGCTGCCTGCCTTTGCCACTCAGGGGCTGCTGGTCTCTCTCGACCTGCATGTGCCTCCTGTCCCCTGGTAAGGGGCACCTGGCTCCATGGGCCCAGGGAATGCGCACACGTAAATGCCTGGCACATAGATGTGAAGCACACGCTTTTCCTGTGATCAAGCTTGAAGGCACTCTGTAAGCTCCCTCTCTAAGGTTTATACTATGGAGCAGCCCAGTATTGCCGAAGGACGTGTTCTGACCCCTCCTACAATCCTGAGGTGTAAGCATCTCCCCACAGGAGGTCTGAAGTCCTGGAAGTGGGCGTGCAGTGGCTGCTGTGGTAGACACCCTGGTTTATTCAGTCACCGGCAGACAGACGGCCAGTGTGGGAGTGTCCCCGCATTAGGATGCACCAAACCCTGCAAGGCACACCCCCTGGCTGTTTTCGCAGTGACAGCGACAGCACCACAACGCCCCTCTCACCTGTTCTTTCTGTGAGGTGCTGCCCACAGGTGTCCCATGATGAGCCAGCCCTCTGAGTCACTCTGTGGTGGACATGGAGTGCTTGCTAAAATTTGGGGGACACTGTAGGTCTTTCACTTGTAAAAAATTTAATCCTTATGAATATGCTATACCCAGAAACCTATACTTTACTTGAATATACACATGTAAGTGGCTATTTTCCTAATTTAACAATAGAACTTGATCAAAAGCTTGGGATTATTATTGCTGCCAATTCTGACTGGAGTATTTTCAAAGTATCATGCATAATTAAATACATCATTTTTCAATCCACATCAGGATATTGAAAAGCAAATTTTTTTTTATCCTCACTCAAGGACATTTTTCATTGCTTTTAGAGGGGGACGGAGGGAGAAACATCCATGTGAGAGAGAAGTGTTGATAGGTTGCCTCCCACATGTGCCTGGACCTGGGATCAAATGCACAACCTAAGTATGTGCCCTGACCAGAAATTGAACCCACAGCTTTGTGGTTACAGGACAATGCTCCAACCTCCTGAGTTACTTGGCCAGAGCTGAAAAGCAAATTTAGTAATATAGGAAGTTTCTGTTTTGTTGGTGACATAAACTGGTTAAATGTCTCACAAGCATTCAAAGTACTTTTGAGATTAATTATGCTTGTCAGTAGCTCCTCATAGACATCTGTAAAAAATGGGATTGCTGGCTCTGACACTGAGGTCTGCAGATGATCTCATTCTCTCCCCAGCTTTTGCTAACTGCTAAAGTACATTTGATGAAAATTAGGGGGGGATGGGACAACTGTAATAGCATAATCAATAAATATATTAAAAATAAAAAATAAAAAATAATAGATGACAAGAAAAACGTTAAATTAAAAAGCAAATATTAACGGTAACAGAACAAAGAAAAATGTATTTTTGTATCTCTTGTATATAATATAATCTTCTAGTAAGTTCTGATTATATCTTTAATTCTCCATTCTGCCCAGAGGTGTAAGTCCTCTCGTTACTTTTTAAATTCTCTAGATTCAGACACATATGATAGGGATATCTTTTTTCTTGAAGGTGTAGTAGAATCTGGGCTTACTGGTTGTGTGTGTGTGTGTGTGTGTATGACTATATTTTACACAATCAATTCAACTCTTTTAATGGTTAAAATTCTATTTATGTCTGAGTAAGTTTTGGAGACATATTTACATGAACCTTTGAAATACATGTTTCTTTAGAAGACTGTTATATTTCAAACATATTGGTAAAGCACAGTTCATGTACTGAAATTTCTGTGACAGCTTTACTTTCACTTTTTCATTTCTTGGATGCCCTACAGCCTCGGAGGACTATGGAATTTTGTCTCACTACAGTGAAATTTTAATTTCAATTTTCCTGATCATTAATGAGATTGAACATCCTTTGAAATGTTCATTGGTGATTTGTCAGTTGCCTATTCTAGCCTTTGACAATTTTCTACTAGATTGTCTTTTAAAAAAATTTTTGGTTAGTAGAAATTATTTGTAGATTATCTGTCTTCATTTGCTTTTTCTGAAGTTATGATTCGTCTGAATGAGTATTTGTTTTATTTATCCTGTGAGATTAACTAAGAATCTTCAATCTTTCATCATTCTGGAAAAATTTCAGGCACCATTTCTTCAAATACTGTCTCTCTACCATTCAGTCTGTCCTCTTCTTCTGGAATCCCTACTTGACATGGGACACAGTCACCATCCGATTTTATTGTCCATGTATCTTAAGCTCTGTGATACCAAACAGTCAGCCCCAACCCCCTTCTCCCTTGCAGGCTTCCTCCTAGAGAGTCTGAAAATGTACGCTCACTTTGTCAAACTTCCCTGCTGCTGGAGTGACCATGTGACAGAGTAATGCCAATGAGCTGGGGGGACTCTGGGAAGTCTTTTGATTTCCTTACCAAAGGGGGAAAATGTGAGGCACTTGTTCTCCCCCTTCCCCTTCCTTCCTGCTCTGCCGAAAGAAATGATGTGCAGAGCTTGGCAGCCACGTTCAACTGCAGAAGAACAAGGAGGAGAAGGGAAGAGGCCAGCAGATCAGAGATGGTGAAGTACAGAGAAGACGCACTCTGGGTCCAGGGTTCAACACTGAGCTGGACCTGAAACCACTTCTGGATTTCTTTTTATTTTCTTTTTTAAAAAATAACATCTTTTTGGTTTAAGCAACTGTTAGTTGGGTTTTCCATTTCTTGAAGTTGAATATGGACTAACTCATAAAGCCCCTCCATTGTATTTTCCATTTTTCAATGTTTCTGTTTTATGTTCTGAGTAATTTCCTTAGGTCTATTTTCCAGTTCTCCTCTTCTGTATCTAATCAGGTTTTCAACCCGGCTGGTGTTTTTAATTCCAAATTTCCATTTCCAGAAGTTTTACTGGATTATTTTTCCAAATCTTTTTTATAACAACATGGTCTTTCCTATTTCTTCCATCTTAGTATGTTTAAACCCAGTTTTTGTAGTCTTTTTCTTATTGTTTTATTATCTCTAGTTCTGGGAGACGATCCTCTTGTTTGTGGTTTCTGCTGACAAGCTCAGATAGATAGTTTTTTGGGTGTTCTGTAATTTGGGCTTATGAGCATATCTCCAGCAATCACTGGACTACTAGCTAAGGAGTTCCCGCACCAGAGGTACAACCGTATAAACTAGGGGCCTCTTGCAGCACCAATATCACAAATTTGGACTCTAAACCTCATCTGGCTGTTTTCTTTTCTTACAGGGGAAAAGCAAACTTCCTCATCACCTCCCTGGACTAGCAGGTGTATTTTTTTTTTTATATCCTCTTTCACTAAGAAGAGCTGCATTTTGTGAGCCTTGGTTTTGTGCAGGGGTCTCCGTAGTAATGCTCTTGTTCCTGGGCGGGTATGAAATAATGTCCATCGTGACAGCCCAGCACCACGGCCCCCAGCCCTGGCCTGGGTTTGGCACAGTGTGAACTCAGGCCTCATGGCTCTGGTTTGTACTTCTCTTTTCATGTCTGGCACCTGGTTCTTTCCCACTCTTTCTTCAGAGCTTCGCTATGTACTGACATTTTTAAAATTACATGTCATTCAGATTTCCAGGTGACTTGCACAAGAGGGCTTTATTGATAATTCAGTTCACTGTGTTTCCAGAACTGAAATATATCCACAATAATTTTTTTTTTCTCATTAAACTTTGCTTTAATGGGTCTCAAAATTCTGTGACAGATTTTGGCCAAGCTATTTCCATTAAAAAGTACTGATTTAAAAAACTAATAACTTAAAAACTGCCACACACACAAAAAACCCAAATGGTCCACAAAACATTCTCCTTTCCTTCTGAACGTTTTAACGATGCATTGTAATCCTTAACCACTCCTTTACTATTAAACTTAAGTGGCGAATTGAGACAAACGGTTCTGAGACCGTTCTTCCACCACTGATTAAGACGGGTGGCAGGTGTTGGGGATAATATTCATTTAGCCTTCTGAGCTTTCTGGGCAGACTTGGTGACTTTGCCAGCTCCAGCTGCCTTCTTGTCCACTGCTCTGAACAGCAAAGCGCCCCAGGGGATAGTCAGAGAAGCTCTCAACACACATGGGCTTGCCAGGAACCATATCAACAATGGCAGCATCACCAGATTTCAAAAAATTTGGGCCATCTTCCAGCTTTTTCCCAGAGCGACGATCAATCTTCTCCTTCGGCTCAGCAAATTTGCAAGCGGTATGAGCTGTGTGACAGTCCAGAACAGGTGCATGTCCGGCACTGATTTGGCCTGGAAGGTTCAGGATAATCACCTGAGCTGTGAAGCCAGCAGCATCCATTGGTGGGGAAGTTTTGCTGTCACCAGCCACATTGCCACAATGAACATCTTTGACAGACACGTTCTTGACACTGAAGCCCACACTGTCCCCAGGAAGAGCTTCACTCAAAGCTTCACAGTGCATTTCAACAGACTCGACTTCAGTTGTAACACCGAATGGAGCAAAGGTGACCACCATGCCAGGTTGGAGAACACCAGTCTCCACTCGGCCCACAGGGACAGTACCAATGCCACCAATTTTGTAGACATCCTGGAGGGGCGGATGCAGGGGCCTGTCAGTTGGACGAGTCCGTGGCAGGATGTAATCCAGAGCTTCAAGCAGCGTGGTTCCACTGGCATTGCCATCTTTACGGGTGACTTTCCATTCCTTGAACCAAGGCACATTAGCACTTGGCTTCAGCATGTTGTTGCCATTCCAACCAGAAATCGGCACAAATGCTACTGTGTCAGGGTTGTAGCCAATTTTCTTAATGTAGGTGTTGACTTCTTTAATGATTTCCTCGTATCTCGTCTGCCGTAGGGTGGCTCAGTGGAATCCATTTTGTTAACACCAACAATCAGCTGTTTCACACCCAGTGTGTAAGCCAGAAGGGCATGCCTGGGGGGTCTGCCCATTCTTGGAGATGCCTGCTTCAAACTCACCAACACCAGCAGCAACAATCAGGACAGCACAGTCAGTCTCAGATGGCCCTGTAATCGTGTTTTTGATAAAGTGTCTGTGTCCTGGGGCATCAATGATGGACACTTAATACTTGTTGGTTTCAAATTTCCACAGGGAGATATCAATGGTGGTACCACACTCATATTCAGTTTTCAGTTTATCCAAGGCCCAGGCACACCTGAAGGAGCCCTTCCCCATCTCAGCAGCCTCCTCCTCAAATTTGTCGATGGGTCTTTTGTCGGTCCCACCACATTTGTAGATCAGATGGCCAGTAGTGGTAGACTTGCCGGAATCTACGTGTCCAATAACCACAGTGTTGAGTCTTTTCCTTTCCCATTCTGACTTGGATTTAGTGGTGGTTTTCTGGAAACCTGTGTTCTGGCGGCAAACCCGTTGTGAAAAAGCCCACAGTGAATCTTAATGGAAAAAACTCTAAATCATAGGGGGTCTGACCAATGCATAGTTGTATATTCGGGATCATGAGTAACACACCTTGAACAAATGGATTTTCGTGTTCTGTAAGACATCGTTAGTAGGTGGCATAAAGCTCTTCCTCGTATAGTTAGGCTAAAGTGTGACAAGGATACAAAATAGGGTTACTTACCAGGCTGGGTTTAATGCCTACACTTTCAGCTGCTTCAAATGCCAACAAGAGATTCCTTTTCTAAGTTGAAAAGATAAAAAGATTGGAATTACCAACTAAAAATATAAAGCTTTTGCTAAGAAGAAACACCAACGGACACTCCATATAGAAAATCTATAATATACTTAAAAATTTAAGTCAAATACACAATCAATGGCCTCAGTATAAGAAAATAAATTGACAGGTTACAATTGTCACTAAAAATAATATTGCTGATTGACTCTTGACCATCAAAGATAAAGTTTTGTTAGCTGCTATTTTTTACTTTGTCTAGATACAGAACATACACTACTCCTGCTGTGTGTCAACGCTGTCTAATCATGATGCTACATCAAACAAATTATCAAAATGTGCATAGTTCATACAATCAAATGAAAAAAACACTGTCCTCCCTCCCAATCCTGGGTCATTGGAAGAACCCCTCTTAGCTTCTCTCTCTGGTTCTCCGGGTGACTAGCCTGCAAATCTGTGCCACAGCCTCACACCACTGTGTCTCCGTTTCGAAAGCATTGCCTACTAGTTTCCTCCCAGAATGAGGACTCCAGTATCATGCGCCTCTCTCTGCTCTTCCTTATAGCCACATGGCTAATTTTAGTACTTTTATTAGTTGCGTTTGTGACTTTAAATGACATCCTTATATCTCCATTTCTTATTCCAGCAATTATGGACAGTACTTCCTGACTCCACTGTATATGGTAAAGGAAAAGTTCCTCTCATCTTTCCTCCACCTTGTCAAATTTTACTTTTAAATTATTAAAACCTGTGATACTCACTTCCTTTTCTATAACCACATTTAAGTCTTCTGTCCTCTCTTAAGAGGACAATTCTGAAAACTGAAAACAATGAAGAGCATTTACAAAGTAGTACACTACAGTAACATTTCCTTCTCTATAGTTCGTCATGATGCTGTGCCACTAAAAACATTTTTTCAAAGGATTTTCCTCTTTGTGACCCAGCCGTATCACTGTTCTACGAAGTCCTTCAGCCCTAGTGTGCTTCAGAACCTCTTGCCAGTTTCTGCATAACAGCCCTGCTCCACTGGGGCAGGTTCATAGGCTTCTTTCTTAAGAATGTACGTTGGAGAGATACATTTTCTGGAAGCATTCATATATGAAAATTTCTTTTGTACTATCACACTTGGTTCATAACTTGAAGTTGAAAATATTATTTTCCCTAGAATTTGAAAGATACTGCTCCATAATCATTTATCCCTAATTTGTTGCTTCTTTTTGAGACTCTTTCTGGTTGTTCTCTGGTATTTCTTCATCTGAATACATTTAAGAATCATTTGGTCATGCCTCTTCACCTCCATGATTTATATGAAAGTCATTAGGATTATATTAAAATGTAATTAAGTTAGTAAATTAAGTATAGTTGCTAGCTAAGGGTTCTGTACATACTCATGTTTTATGTTCCTCAGTAGAATTTTGTAATTTTATCCACTTGGATTTTATAAATAACTTTATACATTTTCTATCCCCACTGTGGCTTACAGCCTCTGTCCTTGCCAGCATACCTAGTGCCTGAAGATTAAGGGGTCCTGATACTGAAGCAAACTAGGTACCAGATCACGGGGAAACAGAGACACGGCAATGCACGTTTTCTGCTGGTCTGGGGCTGCGGTCTTGCAAAGCTGGCCATCTGCAGTCAACTTGCCCAAGCTGCCAGCCATCTTCTTCCAAATTAAGGGAAATGAATGGGGGTGAACTGGAAACCTTTCATGTTCCCATGACAGTACTTTCTGTTCTGTTGAGACAGGAGCTGTAAATTGGCTCCTGGCTTCCTTTAATTTAGCCCAAACTATGGAAGGCAATTCTCCTGTTTTGGTACTAATGAGCCCTTTGTCCTTATTTTAAAAGTCCTTTTGTTTAGTTTGTGGGAGGAAGGTTTTGTAAGCCAGTTTTTAGGCTACCATTATTTCAGAAGTCAAGATACAAATATTTTTTATGGCTTTTGGCATGTAAAGCAAGATTGTGTTCTAAAATGTTACACCAATTTTCAGTTTCATCAGTAATTATGTCCATTTTCTCATACCCTGACCTGCATAGAATATTATCGTATTTTTGGACCATAAGATGCACCTAGGTTTTAGAGGAGGAAAATAGGAAAAAATTTTGAAGCAAAAAATTGTGGTAAAATATTTAACATCCTTTAAAGCAGAAATCATGTAGCAAACCAGGTCAGCTACATTTGGACTATAAGATGCACCCCCATTCCCACCCCCACCCCCCACCCACCAAATGGGGGAGGTGCATCTTAGAATCTGAAAAATACGGTAGTTTTCTAAAATCTCTGCCACATGTGGGATGCTAAAAATATTTTATTGTTTTAATGCATATTCTTTGATTACCAGGAAGGTCTAGGAAAAAGGCAGTTCTAAACCTAAAGATTTATCCAGAATTCCCTCAAGACTGTTGTAGCCTGATTCTAATGAAACTGCTGGTGTTTTCTAAGCAGATACGCCATAAAGAAATGGTTCACAGTGAAAAACTGCCTCAAAATACTCTGAAATAGTGTGCCATACGACACGGAGCACTAGAGAGAGGTGGCTCTTGGTTAACAAAAGTGAGTCTTATCCATCTTGGTGGCAGCAGGACAGTGGTGACCAGCATTGTGGTGACAACGCTTCACAGCCCCTGTGAGGAGGCTGGTAGGAGGAAGAGACCACTGCCAGGGAGAGACAGAGAGTGCCTGGGCAGAGCATGGAAGGGCCTCCCGTCCCCAGCGCCTGCAGTGGTGCCTGTGGTGGCCAGGCAGGGGTGTACTGGTTGGGGGACAAGCGCAGGCATGGAACCTTCCAGCTCTAGGACAGTGAAAGTCCCCAACCCATGGTTTCAGAACTTGGCCACTGGCCTGGCCAGCACGGATCTCACCTGAAACTACCAGGAGTAGGAATCCCAAGTCCAGAACTTCTCAGTGTTTCATTTCAGACAGTGCTCCAAGCACACCCCATTCTACGTTTAGTGCGGAACACTAGAGTGGAAGTTTCACAGGATGACAGATAAATCTTTTTACTGAAAAATGCCCAAACCTCCACTGACTGTAACTCACAACCTCTGACTGTATATCTCTTTAGTGTCTTAGAAGATATCCTTGTTAGTTTTACCAGAAATTCCCTACTTGATACTGATGGCAAACTCACTTGGTTTAATTATGTCCATCTTGATAGGAAATGCTCATGATTTCCGAACTTTCTAGGCTGTATCATGCAATTTTTAGATTTTGACTTGAGTAGGTGTTTACAAACACAGGCCTCTTTTTTGGTGCCCTGACGTATTGGTACCCGCCCCACACTGGGAGCTTGCCAGAACAAGGCTCTTGCGGCAGGGGCTAGACGTCACTGATCCTAACAATGGCAAAGGGGTGCATTTCCCTCCAATTACCTTGTTCCCCTTAAAACAGACCTCACGCATGCCTCTTTCAGGGAGAGCTGCCCTCCTTCACCCTGTCTTCTCAGGGGGGAGATCACCTTGTGCTGCCTCCTGCATGAGCTCCATGTGACACTGCTGACATGCCATTCCGAAAACCTTCATCTGTGACTTTGACATGTATGAGTTTCTCTCAGTATACTGACCGGAAGCATTGCTCAAGCATGCTCATCACACATCAGGCAATGCTGAAGATTCACTCCACCCAAGTGCATCTACACAGGGGCATTCAGGAAGCAGGAAGCAGGTGTTCCCTGGGTGGGGCAGGGGGCGGGGGAGTGAGGGCAGGTGGTAACCAGCAGAGTCTGAGGCTCCAGGACGTAGACCCAACTCCAGCTAACAAGGAGGCTGTGAAGCCACAGAGGCCTGAAAATGGAAATTCCAGTGATCTGGAGCTGACTCCTCCACCTCTTCAGAGACCCACAATCTGACTTAGGTGCTCCCTGGTGACATTCATTACTGATAATGGAGAAGAATTTTGGCCCTGCCGGTACCATGAGGACAGTGGGAAGTGAGGAAATTGTGTGGTCTGTTTGTGCTAACAGAACATTTCCATGGCTGCAGCAGGTCTCTGGAAGCTGGCTGTGTGTGGTGTGCGGGGATCGCTGGGCACGCAGAGCAGGACGTGCAGCTTCAGTCCGTAGGAAGCATGCTTACGGCTTCAAAGTGTGAAAGCAAACATTTTAGGCTCATTACTTTCCAACAGATCCTTATTGACTGGAGGGCAAAGGGCCCAGGTGTATTTGTACACAGATACTTCACACTGCCACAGGGACACCTGCTTTAGACAGTGTGCATATCAGTGCGGAGACTTACACTTACCACAGTTTTAGTAAGGTCTTCTGATTATTTTGAATTGTTTTATGCCCATTGTTTACTCATTTATTTTGGTAATATCACAGGGAAAAGGCAGAGACGGAAGAGTGGAGAGGGCAGGAAGGAGAGGAAGGTCAAGGTCACTGCTGGGCTTGGGCTGGCTGCTCCTTCCTGTCTCCCCTTGCTGGGTCAAACCTTCCACCGAAACAAACACGGGAATCTTCACGGTTTGCTCCTTGGTCTTTCTTTTATGCCTCTGTGGTACTGTGATTTGTAATAAGAAATCTTATTTGGTCTTTGTCCACTGTTCCTGGCATGGAGCCCTTAAAGCCCTTGTAATTTCTTATATTAGAGCCACAGGGGCATCTTTTGTTATAATACTTGGGTTTTGTCTTCAGTTCCAGGACGGCTTCAGAGCGATGGAGGCGAGGCAGGTGTCTTTCGGAAAGCCCCTAGACAACTGCAGGACGTGGCGGTGGCCAGGGGAACCAACTGCGTGATTAGAGGCTTGGTGCGTTTTGTCTCAAGGCTTTAAATACCGCTTATGTCTCTCCTGTCCAATATAGTAGCCATATGGCTACTTTAAATGAAAAGTAACCAAAATAAAAAATTCACAATTTCAGTCACACTTGCCACATTCTATGTGCTCAAGAGTCCATGTGGCCAGTAGTGACCAGACTAGACAGCATAGATAGAGAATGTTTCCATCATTTCACGAAGTTCGGGCAGTGCGGCCTTAGTCACTGACGACCCCAAATCTGTCTTTCCAGCTCTGAGTTCCCTTTGGACTCCCGATTTGCTATCCAATTGCTTGTCTGACCTTGCCACCTGTATACTTCATGGACATCTTAACATCATTTGAAACAGAACTCAGTTGTTGTTTTCCAAATGTTTAACAATCCTGTCCAAGCACCACATAGAAAAGTGCTGTGAAATGTTAATATGCTGTGATGGTTAATTTTCTGTGTCACCTTGGCTAGGCCACGATATCCAGATATTTGGTCACACATTATTCTAGATGTTTCTGTGAAGGTATTTTTAAACTGTTAAGAACAGATACTACATTTGATCTTAGCCCAAAGGCTGAGAAGCAATCTGTGAAGGTATTTTTAAAATGAGATTAATGTTTACAATAGTAGACTTCCCACAGAGCAAAATATGCTCCATAATGTGGGTGGGCCTCATCTCATTAGTTGATGGCCTTAATAAAAAAAGATCTTTCCCTAAGAAGAGGGAATTCTGGCGGCAGACTGCCTCCAGACTCGCTCTGCAGCACCAGCTCTCCTGTCTCCAGACTGCCAACTTGTCCTGCACATGTTCAATTTCTCTGTCTCCACAATTGTGTGAGGCAATTCCTAAAGAGAATTCTGTCTTCCTCTATACATCCTATTGGCTCTGTTTCTCTGGAGAACCCTAACACACACTCTAAAAAATTAAATCCCTTTGTTCAGTTACTCCCACCATCAGTGCCATAACCATTTTTGGACTCTTTATTTTAATGTGGGATAATCAAAATAGAACTTTTAAAGATATCTACCTATTCCTTCTCCATCTCAGAAAATGGTCCTGTCAAGCGGGACACCTGGAGTCACTGATGACTCTTTCCTCTGACCCTCCTCTACAACCACTCAGTCACTAAGTCCAGCTGACTCTATTTCCAAAGCATATTTTGAATATCTTTCTATATACATTGCTACAGAGACAGGGTAGCAAGAAGACAGGAAAATTCCTTGGCCAGTGCACTAGGGAAACTGAGACAGAAAGCTGAACACAGTGGCCAAGCAATTCACAGCCAGGCACAGACAGTCACCGGGGGAAGGCCCCTGAGTGCCTGGCAGGGGGCAAAACTGAGAAAATGAGGAGCTCAGCCCCAGGGTAACCTTTCTTCCCCAGGCCTCTCTTTCCTGGAGACAACACCTAGGACTCAGTTGTGTTTCAGCTCCAGGCCCAGAAATGCAGCAAAACAAGGTGGGCGATGCCAGAACCTATGCAATAACTAATGACCCCCTGTCCTGGCACTGACCAATCACTGGAGACCAGGACCCTAAAAGGTCCCACCTGGAAAACTGATGAATGTTCTGCTGAGACCCTCCGCTGAGATCTCCCCTAAAATTCCTGCCTGTGAGGGAGAAATAAAAGCCTCAAGAGAAAGGACCCAGCACACCTGTGCTCTCTATGGGGCGCAGCGGTGCCATTTTACTTCCCTTCTCCTTTCCCCACTTCTTTCTTCACAGGCACACCTGTCTCCCAAACTCTAGAACAATGGGCAGCAGCAGCTCAACCAGGGCTGACCCCCTGAAGCTGTCCCAAGGGCCCCTTTTCTCTGACTTCCCAGTGACCTCAGGCAGCCCAGCCTAAGCCCTTCCTTGTTTCACTGTCTCCGGCGTTAATAACTGTACCCTCATAGTCACCTGGACTCATGTTGTGAAGTCTTTCCTACATGAAGTCAAGAGCACACACATTACAGCGGGCCATGGATAGATCTGCCGTAAAACTACTGCCCCAGGTAATGGGTGAAGCTGGAGAAACCAAGTTCTCACAGTGACCACTGCAAACAGACGCCCAACTGGTAGCTCCTGTTTCAATCTTGTTTTCTTTCTAATTCATTATGTTTCACAAAACAGCCAGAGATCTTTAAAAAACAGGGATAGTGTCTCTTCATAGATTGGACTCCTTCGATGACTTCCCATAGTGCCTGGAGCAAAATGCTAACTTCTACCAGCAGAGTCACGCCCAGAGGCACTGCAGGGTCTGGCCCACCTACACCCCTGCCCCACCCTCATGCACCTCACGCAGCTGGCCTGCCTCTGTGGCCTGGACTGCACCAACTTGTCTTCTTGCTCTGTGCTTCCCAGCCCTGGAAAGCTCCCCTTAGCTCTAAGCACTGCTGGGCCCTTCACGTTCTTTCTTTAGACTCGGCTGAAGTCACGCCTCCTGAGGAAGACCTCCTCAGGCTCCTCATCTGAATCATCCTCCCACTGTTCACCATTACCGCACTGTCTCATGGCCCTCCCATGGCTTATAACTCTGTGCTTATTATGTTCCTTACAGGTTTCTCACTTACTGATTGTCTCATGAGGGTGGAGAATACATCTGCATTGCTCCCTGCTGTCTGTATTACTGCGCGTGAGGCTCAGCAGGAAATGTGTGTTGGATGAATGAGTGCAGAGACCTCCAGGTGTTTTCCGAAGCACACTGTGCAACAGGATTCTGTAGGCTGTTCCAGGTCGGCGTTTTGACAACCGAGCCTGCGGGCTGCATCTAGCCTGCAGCCTGTTATTATAAATAAAGTTTTATTGCAGCACAGCCTGCCCACATTGCCCATGACCACTTGGGCGCTCCAATGGTACACTTGAGCCGTGACAGAGCCCCACAGATCCACAGAGTCTACCATTTGGCCCTTAACAGGGCAGGTCTGCCAACTCCTGTTGCAGGTACTTTGAAAAAGAAGGCTTGGTGGATGTGATCTATGCCAGGGCAGATGGGGCCGCACAGGGTCTTTAATGAAGTACCTGAAGCCCTGACTGCACTAATGAGCACAGCAAATCTCTAAAAGCATGACAAAAAGTACTGTTTCCCGAGTGTATTTGAGCAGGGAACTCTTTCGTGATGTTTGTTGGTTCTTTGAAGACTTTGAAAAAAGGGGGCCAAGATCTGCACACCATGAAGTTGAGACTCTGTTAGGACTTTCTCTGGAAAACGAGCGACAGGAACTTCTCAGTGGCCATGTAAATGGGTTTTCACTACGTTCCCCTAGGTAACAAGGGTCTCTGTTGAGAAGCGACCCTGAGAAGCATTTACTGAGGGTGGGGCTCTACAGTGCAGCCGCACAATCAGCAGTTATCCGTACCTGGTACCAACATCCTCATTTCTACTTCCCATCTCTAAGCCCTACCCCACCAGGACGCATTCTGGAGAACACCCAGGGTGACGGGCAGGGACTCACTTTCTCCTGGCTGTTCAGCTCCTGGTACGGGATGTGAGCAGGCAGGTAGGTATGGAGAAGAGCACAGAAGGCCAAGCCATCACTCCAGCTGCTGCTGAAATTGGTAATATCAATGTTCTGTAGGGGGGAAAGCAGTGTTAATTATCCATTGTGCACAGTAACAGAATAGGAATGAGACTGTGGAAAAATGGGTATCCATCTTTGGGTTTGCTGTAATGCAAGACAGGAAACTACTCAAGTCTGCAGGGAGTACATTTAATTTTGGAACCAGGAACAGCCGGGTGTTGCCTAAATCTTGAAGAAAAAGGCTTTAGACCTCAAAACACTAGGGAATTTCTGTCTGGTATATTAAAGGCTCTGGGAACCTTATTCTCAAATTAACCCACTTGATAAGCTCTGTGTAGCATTTCCCAGCCTTATTCGACCAAGGAAGACTCATCATCATCACCATCAACATAACCACCATCATCATCAGGTACAACCCTGATCAACAACAGTTGAACCAAGACAAAACAAAAAGATCATGAAGACCTATGGGGCCGTTCTCATGGCTTGCCCCTCGACCTCCCTCTTCTGTCCACAGTGTTAAAGCTTCTCAGCAGGAGACAACCCTGCTGGCACCCCCAACACTGGGGTCATGAGGGTCAGCGGGGGAAAGGAGCTGCCCCTTTGGGACAGGCAGGGATGCTGGAAGCTACTTAGTAAATCATGAGGAAGAAACCCATGTCCAACTTTATATGGCAGCCCATGGAGATGGTGGCTCCTAGTGGCTCTAGTGTACCTCCCCTTCTCACATCTGCACACCTGTCCCCTCCTGCTTCTTCCTCCCTGACTGGCCTTATCCCAGCAGGGGTTTCTTCCCTGATTCACAGAGCTCATCTCAAATGAAAATGTCCCAAATGAAATGTCAGTTCCAAAGCCCACTAACTCTTTAATGCTCAGGCAGGGTGCTGTTGTGGCTGCGTAAATGCACTGACAGTCTGGGCAGGGCCGGGCGGGGCCTGCAGAAGCGGCACCCACTTAGAGCTGAGTTGGAGCCCCTCTGGTCTAGTTGAAGGACACGGGAAAATGTGGGGCTTCTTCCATACTCTCCCCACAGCCACTGGGTGCTAGGAGGCAGTGAGGTCTTCCTCCTCCTCTGGACACCCCACCCTGGGAAGCAGGAAGCTGGCAAGGCCAGCTAAGGTGCATAGAGGTGGTAAACAGCCTGTCCTTTCTGGAGGAGCAGACACTGACTGCTTATCCCTCCTTGTGCCCAAGCCACATGCAACACTCCTCGGTGTAATCCTCGCTGCCCTGGAAAGGAGGGGAGGCCTTTGCACCAGAAGCCACAGGTGGAAGTGTGAAGAGGAGCAGGGCATGAGGTTCAGCTGCAAGGGGGAAGGGAGGTGATATAGAATTCCCTAAGTGTGTGTATAAACTGCAGACGGAAATGTGAAATAAGAAATGTGATATAATGTGTTTCCTGTGAGGTTTCCTGAGGGTTTTAGAAGCAAATGGCCTCTAATCTTGTCTGAACTTTTTATCTAGGCTTCCTCAGCATCAGTTTGAGCTATCATGGCCCAGTAAGATGGGGTAAGTCAAAAACTTCAGTTTACAGTAAAGAAACTGAGGCCAGAGGGGGTGCTGCTGCAGGTCGCACACACTGTTCACCTGAAAAATGAACGCGCCAGGCAGCCAGGCCCCATGGGCCTTCGGGTCTTTTCCATCGAACCTCTTCTCCCTCCACCTGGGTTCAGGATGATCCTGTGGACCCCAGAACCTCCCCAAAGCACCTGCTTGCAGTAATGTGCCTTGTTCTCCAATCTGTAACAACGCCCCTTCATACAGTTTTCATGACTCAAGCACAACCAAATTTTAAGAGTTGCTAAGCATCTGCGTTACATAAAAAACTGAGAATGACCTTGTTGAAAGGGCCCCGGCTCCATTTCAGAGTGAATGTACAAGAGCTGGGCTTAAGGCGATAGTCTGGAATTTTGGCTTCAAAAGTCTCTTTTGGTCCAACAGCTATTTGATGAGGCATGGAGGCTGCTTTAGAAACGGAACACTTTGATTTTCTAGTTTCCAAAGAGGTTTGTATGTTTAAAAAAGCAGAGGAAGTACTAGGTGGGGGCTATAACACACCCAGTTCGCTCGTAGTCCAGAGCACTGAAACCAGATGCTGCAGACAGCAGAGCCTGGGTTGGGGGTGTGGGAAGCAGGCCAGGCTGCCCGAGGGAATTGGCATCACTGCTCTTAAGACACTGGACCTGTTTCCAAACCCATCCAGAACTATGGTGCCTGTGATTTTCGGGAAGGAGAGCCAGACTTTTACTTCTGATTACCATTCATGGTGACCACTGGGCACCTGCATGGACAGGCCTGGCCCGGCCCCAAACAGACAGCATTCTTCTGAAAGGCAACGCGGGTATAGGCAATGCCATGCCCAAGAGAAAGGCCACACTTTAGACAGAAAACCAAATGCTCCAAGGTCCAGATCAAGGTCCCTTAAGTAACTCTCCCTTAAATGGTGCTGGTGGTACACGAAGTGACATTTGTTGAGTATCAATGGTGTACCTTTGATACCGTGTATATTCTCATTTAATTCTCAGAACAAGCACACAGAAGTGGCATTGTACCTAGTTTGTGGGCGAGAAAGCTGAAGCAAAAAGAAATCGTAGTAGTATGAGAGTTAGGATCAAGGTCCAGTCTTGTCAAACTTGAAAAGCGCATGTCCTGTGAAAAGCTTCCTTCCTTCCTTCTTTCTGCTCTCTCTTCCTCCTCCCCCTTCCCTCCCTCCTTGCCTTCATTCCTTCACAGATTTACACCTAAACCTTATAGTGGTTGATAAATCTTTCTTTTTCTAAAAATGAAAACACTTTATACATGTATCTTCTGTACTATGTAGGACACAAAACATCATTTTTTTATCTGCACAATTATCAGAAGCATTTTAAGAGGCCAAACGCACCCCAAGGAGCATCCAGTATTTTAGTTAACTGCCACTTAACAACAGTTTTTGATCTGTAAGTATAAATGAGTAATAGGCTGAAATTACTCTCTCAGATATAAAATCTGGTGAGATGAAAGCAGGGTTGAAAAGATCAATCAAAATGACCTACAAGCTGAGGAGAGCTCAGAAGAGCTCAGACAGCCCAACACATCGGGACAGACACACTGCAGTGCAGACCCGCGCTGGCAGCGAGACCAAGCAAAGCCGTATCGGAACAGCGAGACACTCCCAAGCTACCCAGGTCATCAAATCTAACATCTAGGGAAGGAAATATCTCTCTTCCATGTAACCTGCATTTACCACGTTTAAGACTTTGAACTGTTCGGACACTGGCAGAGATGGAAGGCAGCCAGCTGTAATTTGTAATATTATAGTCATTCCAAGCATATATCGCTATCAAATAAAAAGTTTACCCTTCTTACTTCTGAGTGGAACAACCCCAATTCTAGTTCCCTGGGCGCCATTTGAAAATGTCCATAATCCTATTTGAACATGGGAGTATCGGTAATTCCCAATGCAACACAGCTGGCTGAACAATGGAAATGTGTGTATATTTATGATACCTCACATAAGATGAGAAGACCAACTTGCAAAGCACTGTACAAGCCTCAGTGGTTGCTTTTGCTGCTATCATTATGATAAAGGTAGTTTGTTACCGCTCACTAGGCTTCATCCGGGAGCTGGGAGGTGCACTGGAGCGAATGAGGAGCTGGGGAGACAGGAGTTTTATACTGCTCATGTTTTTCACATGAGCCAGAAAGGAGATGAGTTGATTCCTGCTTTATCAGATCTTCTGCTCACATCATTTGATTATTGCTCACCTGTGCACCTCTCCAGCCATAG
Organism: Desmodus rotundus; assembly: GCF_022682495.2. Lineage (NCBI taxonomy): Eukaryota > Metazoa > Chordata > Mammalia > Chiroptera > Phyllostomidae > Desmodus > Desmodus rotundus. Next base: position 64,070,078 of record NC_071395.1, read on the forward strand.
CCTGAATGGCGCTCTAGACTCTCAGCAGCAGATCCAGGGGAGACACGGGGAGCCAAGAATGGCAGTAGATAGCCTCACTGAGCAAGGGAAGGGGCTACAAGTATTAAAGAAACCTGGGCTGTATTGGGGCCAGCAATTTTCCCAGGAGATCCTGTAGATAGGGCCATGTGGCAGTTCAAGGGTGTGGGCAGCAGCCTCGTGCTGTCTACCCATGCACTGGGAGGCTGGTTTCCCTGGACTGGTAAAGCATCCAGGTGGGGTATGTGGGTCCCAGGGATGTGGGCCATGATCCAGTTCCACTGAGACAGGATTGTAAGAAGACCCCGGAAATTCCTTGGCCAGTGGACTAGGGAAACTGAGACAGAGAGCTGAACACAAAGGCTGAGCAATTCACAGCCAGGTGCAGATGTCATCAGGGCGGAAGGCCCCCAGTGTATGGCAGGGGCAAAACTGAGAAAACAAGGACCTTAGCCCCAGGGTAACCTCCCTTCCTCAGGCCTTTCCTCTCTGGAGACAACATCTAGGCCTCAGTTGTGTTTCAGCTCCAGGCCCAGAAATGCAGCAAAACAAGGTGTGCAATGCCAGGACCAGCTGCCATGATTGAAGACCCCCTGACCAATCAGTGGAGACCAGGCCCCTAAAAGGACACACCTGGAGAACTGATGAATGTTCTATTGAAATCCTCTGGAGACTCCCCCTAAAATTCCCACCTGCAACGGGATAAAAGCCTCAAGACAAAGGAGCCAGTGTGTGTGCTCTCCCTCTGGGGAGCGGGGAGCAGCCAGCACCACGCCATTTCCTTTCCCTTCTTCTCCAACACCCGACCCCCAACCCCAGACTTCTTTGCTCATGGGCATGCATCTCCTAAGTCTAAGGCAGTGGGCAGCAGTGGCTTGTCCCAGGCTGATCCCCTGAAGCTGCTCCCAAGGCCCCCTTTTCTCTGGCTTCCCAGGGAGCTCAGCCAGCCCTGCCTGAGCTCCCCTGTTGCTTCTTCTATGCTAAGTCCTTCCTTGTTTCACTAACCCCAGCTTTAATAACTGTATCCTCATAGTCACCTGGAGTTGAATCTTTCTGACATGAAGTAAACAACCCACACACTACAGCTGGCCTCAGCAGACCCACTCCTGGCCAGGTCCCTGTCCAGTAACAACACCACGATGACCAGAGAGGTAAAGGAAACCATGGCAGGATGGTGCTCACATGCTCATGTGTGGGGTCATCTCACTGAGCTGGTGGGCAACAGTTGCCAATGCTCATCATAGCTGCAACCTCTGACTCAGGACAAAAACGAAGGAGAGAAACACAAACCCTCCAAGGGTGTTAATACGATATCCTCCTTTTCCTAGTTATCGTTCAGCTGAATCTTAGGGGTTCATCAAAAGAATAACTTAGAGGAAAGTGAAACACGGCCAACAACGCATTCTACAGGACACGTCTTCAATTATCTTCCCGAATAAAACTGACTAGGGTCATCGTTATCCTGGACTGGAGGTTTACACTGAGAAGTGAACAGGAGGAGGATTCTGGGTGCTGACAATACTGTGTTTCTAAACCTGGGTGCTGCTTGCAGGGGTCTATTCACTTTCTGAAATTTCACTGAGCTACACACTTGCATGTTGAAAGAAAGAAACAGAGAGAGAGGGAGAAAGGAAGAAGGAGGGACGAAGGAAAAAAGGAAAGACAGGTAGAAGGGAGGAGGGAAAGCAGAGAAGGAGAGACAGACAGACAGACTGACAGACCCTGATCGTGTCAAAGGACGCAACTGTGGCTGTTAAAAGGAATGAGACTGTTATGGAATTCATCCACAAGATTTCCTTGGAAGAAAAAGCTGAGGGACAGTGAAAAGAAACTTGTCGATTATTTTCCCAAGGGAGATGGTGATTACTCATTGAAAATGATCTTTAACTTTCTCTAGGATATAAATACTTCAGAGATATTTCTGAGTGAGAGAACATTCTGGGGGAAGGAAGTCTTAGAAATAAAAAAGGTAACATTCCAGGCATCTCTAAAATAGGATAAACCCCTAGGAATGCTTAGAAGAAAATTTTGTAAGAAAGAATTTTGTCCTCCTTGGTGCAGAAGTCATTTGACACAAGTGAATACCTTGGAGAGTCCATGGAAAGCTAAAAGCCCCAACTCTAGTGAATATCTAAGAATATTCTCTTGGAAAGGTTGAGACTGGAGACACACAAATAAAGCTCTAAGGGGTGAATGCAGAGGCAGCAATCTTAACTAAGACTGTGGGACAGAGCAAAGCAAAACCCAACCATCCACGATGTTTGCTTCCAGAAGGTCCATTTCATTTGCCTTTGTTGCCTGGAAACACAAACATCTGGTGAAACATTAAGCACTGGGGAGAGAGCTGCAGGGCGCATACTGAACTGCATCCTGTGCTGCACTGCACGGAGGCCTCTGCTGGACTCTGCAACGGTCTGACCTCATTCCCACCACCTCTTCCATTCCGCTGAGGCTTGCTGGGTTACTCCATTCGATTTCCACGAATGGGTCGACTCTGCACTGAATGCAAAAGTTTTTTAAAAAGTTAAAAAGCAAAAAGCAAAGCGTTTGGGAAGAAGGCAGGAGACTACTTAGAAAATGCAGTCCGTTCACTCCCTGGGATGTAGCTGTCATGGGCACAGTGTGACCTAAACATGCTCACTCCCAGGACCTCTGGGGCTTTTCTTGATAGTTCTTTATATTCGCTGCTATGGAAACAGACCCAGTTTTTTATTTGGGGGTAATACAACAATTTAAAGATCACAGAGGATAAAAGCAGCTCATTCTTCATTAAGGCTCAGCATGTGTAGGGAGAATCCTGGGAGGACCAAACTTACTTTGATATGGTGAGAAAAAATACAGAGCACATGCACATATAAATGTGTTCACTTAGAATCTCAGCAAATGCTGCCTATACTCCCTTCTCCGGACATGGATTCGTTGCTCATTCCTTCCTTGCCCAGGGCAGCCATCTGCACACACCCAATTTCAGTATCTGCAACCTGATTTCAGGCTATCTGGTAAACTTTGAACAGTCTGGCCCTGCATACAGCCAGCAAACCCTCAGCCGTGGACTCGCAAACCTACATGTGGACCATGGGCCCTCTCTCTGCACTGCTTCCTCCTTCCTGACACTCCACCTACAGACCTTCCTGACACTCCACCTACAGACCGTCACTGTGGTTATGCCTCCTCCGCTCAGTGGACAGCTGGGCTCAGACTAAACTCCAGGTCCCTGCACTGTGATATGCACATTGTTCCCAAGCAGAGAGCCAGGGACCAGGGGGACCACCTTGTGGGCTTCCCTTCTGTCAAAAATTAGTCCTGTGGTACCAGTTATTTAGAGATAACTTCCAGATGGATAAACTTAAAAACTGAAGTTAAACATGACTAGAAGAAAATACAGATAAATAGGTTTATAATCTTGAGAAAAGAAAGCCATCTCAGGCATAAAATGTAAAAAAACATTAGAAAAGGATTGAGAAAATCAACCACATAAAGTTAAATTTCTGTATGACAAAAAATTAAAAGTAATATATATGTATATATGGCAAATTACTAATACCCAGAATGTATTTCTATAATCAGTAAGAAAAAAACAAACAACTCAAGTGAAAGCTGCCCAAGGAATGAACCAGCAATACCCTGCAGAGGAAATACAAGTAGCTGGAAACATATAAAAAGGTGTTCATTCTCACCAGAAACAAAACAAAACAAAAACTCAACAGTTTGGCAAAAATTAAAAAGGTTGTTAATTCACAGAGTTAAGGAAAATGTGGGGAAATACATATTCTTATACTGGCTGATGGAAATGTAAATTTGTATAAGCTTGTAGGAAGACAAGTGGGAGCATTTTTTTAAAATGAAAACACAATTTGACCAAATAATTTCACATCTGGGTATCTAGACTATAGGAAACCATCATACATCTGCCCAAAGACATACCTATAAGAATGTTCACTTGATCCTGGCCAAGTGGCTCAGTTGGTTGAAGCATTGTCCCCATATGCCAAGGCTAAGGAATCAGTTCTTGGTCAGGGCCCATACAAGAATCAACCAATAGCCCTGGCTGGTGTGGCTCAGTGGATTGAGTACAGGCCTGCAAACCAAAGGGTCGCTGGTTTGATTCCTAGTCAGGGCACAAGCCTGTGTTGTGGGCCAGGTCCCCAGCAGGGGGTATGCAAGAGGCAACCACACATTGGTGTTTCTCTCCCTCTCTCCCTTCCCTGTTCTCTAAAAAAAGTAAAAAGAATCAACCAATGAACGCATAAATGGAAGAATAAATCGATGTTTCTCTCTCTCAAATCAATAATTTTAAAAAAGTATGTTTAAACAAAGAATGTTTACTGTAGCATCACTGGTCAGAATGTAGAACTAAAAACATCCTATTTGTCTATCAATTAAACTAAGTAAACTTTTTTTGGGGGGGGGTAATTTTCATTAAAAAAAATCTCTAACTCAATTTTCCAATCTGTAAATCTTATGAAGCTCATGGAAAAACTGATGTTCTGGTTTCTGATGAGTTTGCTATATGCATTTGTTCTAGATACTTGATACTTTACACTCATTATTGGATAAATGTCAACCTGGAACGTTGGTCCTGTTCTTTTCCACATTATCAGCAACTAAGTGGAGGCAACCTGGGTGGGATGAAGAATGACAATGGACAGTCTCAGAAAAGAAGAAGACTTCAGTAAGCCAGAAACAGGGACCCAGTTATGTGAGATGACATTTAACTTATTTCTTCTTCATCTTCTTTTTGGGTATATTTTACAATTTTCCCACAATGACCATGTATTACTTTTACAATTAGGAAAAATAATACATTATTTAAAATATTAATGACATCACATATTGTTCTATAATAAGTAAATAAGAACCTTAATAATTTTATGTTTCTATTTTGGATTAGATCCTGGAGTAATCCTTCTTGGGTATTTTTTTTCCCAAAAAAATTTCTGAGGAAGAAGAGTAAAGACTTGGTTATTGATGAGGGAAGAAATTGCAAGAAGGAACTAGAGCCCTGACCAGCATGGCTCGGTTGGCTGGAGCATCATCCTGTAACCAAAAGGTTGCAGGTTTGATTCCTGGTCAGGGCACATGCCTAGGTCATGGGTTTGATCCCCAGACTGGGCACAGACGTGTGTGATCCCTGGCCCGGGAGCCTATGGGAGGCAACGAGTTGATGCTTCTCTCTGCCATCGATGTTTCTCTCCCTCCCTTCCTCTCTCACTAAAACCAATGAGGAAAAAAAAAAAAGAATGTGCTAGGAGGGCAGGCAAGAAATCTTAACACTTTTTTCCTTCTCTGAAATCTTCCAGTTGAGAGGTGGAATCTAAGTCTCCTCTTGAATCTGAGCTGGCTGTAATAATTTGCATGAAGGTAGAGGAAGTAACTTGGGTCTCCCAAGGTTAAGTCATGGGAAATTTTTAAGCATCTTCCCAAAGCTCTTGAAACCCACTCTCTGGGAACCTTGAGGCTCCCGAGGTGTGTAGGAGTCCATGCTAGCCAAGGGCAGAGGCTTTCTGAAAAGAGACTGGCCAGACCAACTCGTCCGCCTTCTAGCCATGTGAGGCCCTGGACATGGTGGAGCAGAGAGGAGGAGTCAAGCCTAAAGTGCAGATGTGTGAACAAAACAGACAGGGCTATAGTTTGTTACACAGCTGCAGTTACCTTCCGAAGCGAGCTACTTCACTTTCACTTTACTTCTTTTACATCCTCAAGTAAATAACTGTGGAGTTGCCTTGAAATTCCTTTCTTCTTAGGATCCTATTTGTATCACTGCTTTAATCATTTATTTCATCAAGTCTGAAAACTTTTGCTTATCTACTAAGATTTTTAAAAACATGGCCCTAGTCAATCCAGTTAATGAAATATCTTTAACACTCTTAAATATAGGAACCACATTTAGGTCTAATGCACTGTTTGTGTTGTCCACCCTGGGAAACCTGAGGTAGGTGAGTGGGTGATGAGATAGGAGACTTCCTACTCTGGCTCCATAGCATATTCACAATCATTAGGGAAAACTCACCTTCATTATTACTCTTTCTCAAAACTTTCTTGGTCATTCTTTTTTGTTTTTCCACGTGAATTTTAAATTACTTAAGTTCAAAAAGAAAGAAATACTCTTGGGATTTTAACTGGAATTTAATCAAATTTAGAGATTAATTTCGAATAATTTACATTATAAAAATAATTCTTCCATCTCTTTCCAGCCAGCGCCAAGCCATGGGCATCTCTCCGGACAGCTGGCACAAGCACCGCAAGACCAGGGCAAGAGGAAGCCCTACCACAAGAAGTGAAAACATGAGCTGGGGCTCCCTGCTGCCAACACTAAGATTGGCACCCAACGCATAAACACAGTCCATGTGCGAGGGGGCAGCAAGAAGTACTGAGCATTGAGGCTGGACATGGGCAACTTCTCCTGGCGCTCAGAGTGTTGTACCCACAAAACAAGGATTACTACTTCAAGACACATCATAATTAAAATGGCAAAATTCCAAGAGAATCTTAAAGGCAGTAAGGGAAAAACAGGAAGTAACATACAAGGGGTACCCGATAAGGTTAGCAGCTGACTTCTCAATGGAAACGCTCCAAGACAGAAGAAAATGGCAAAAAATATTCCAAGTAATGAGAACCAGAGGCCTGCAACCAAGACTACTTTACCCAGCAAGGCTCTCAATCAAGATAGAAGGCCAAATAAGGAGTTTCCCAGACAAAATAAGTCTAAAAGAATATGCCTCCACCAAACCAGCTCTGCCAGAGATGCTGAAAGGGCTGCTGTAAGGAAAGAAAGGAAAAGAGAGAGAGAGAAGAACACAGGTACAAAAAATCGGCAATGAATAAGTACCTATCAATAATAACCTTAAATGTAAATGGATTAAATGCTCCAATCAAAAGACATAGAATAGCTGAATGGATAAGAAAGCATGATCCACACATATGCTGCCTACAAGAGACCCACCTCAGGACAGAAGACCTACACACACTGAAAGTGAAGGGCTGGAAACAAATTTTCCAAGCAAATGGACAGGAAAAAAAAGCAGGGGTAGCAATACTCATATCAGACAAAATAGAATTCAAAAAAAGGGCCATAAAGAGAGACCTAGAAGGTCACTTCGTAATACTCAAAGGAAGAATACACCAAGAAGACATAAACATTGTAAATATATATGCTCCCAACATAGGAGCACCCAAATACATAAAGAAAATCTTGGAGGACTTCAAGAAAGATATTGACAGCAACACAATTATAGTGGGGGATTTCAACACCCCACTGTCAAAAATGGACAGATCTTCCAAACAAAATATCAACAAAGATATTGTGGCACTGAACAACGTCCTAGATGAACATATACATAACTGATATATATAGAGCCTTTCATCCCAAAGAAGCAAAATACAAATTCTTTTCAAATGCACATGGAACGTTTTCAAAGAGAGACCACATAATAGGACACAAAACAAGCCTCATCAAGTTCAAGAAAACTGAAATCATATCAAGCATTTTCTCTGACCACAAGGGACTGAAACTAGAAACAAACCTCAAGGAAAAAACCCCAAAACACTCAAAAACATGGAAATTGAACAGCATGCTACTAAACAATGAATGGGTCAAGAATGAGATTAGGGAAGAAATAAGTTTCTGGAAACAAACGAAAATGAACTCACAACAATCCAAAACCTATGGGACACAGCAAAGGCAGTCCCAAGAGGGAAGTTCATAGTGATATAGGCCTACCTAAAAAGAATGGAATAATTTCAAATAAACAATCTAACCCTACACCTACAAGAACTCGAGGAATAACAAAAAAGACAACTCAGAGCAAGTATAAAGAAGGAAATAACAAAGATCAGAGCAGAATTAAATGACATAGAGACTAAAAGCATAATTCTAAGGATCAATGAATCCAGGAGTTGGTTCGTTGAAAAGATAAACAAAATCAACAAGCCCTTAAGGAGGCTCATCAAGGAAAAAAGAGAGAGGACACAAATAAACACAATCAGAAATGAAAGAGGACAGACTACAACTGATACCACTGAAATACAAAGGATTGTAAGAAATTACTATGAAGAACTATATGCCAAGAAATGTGAAAACCTAGATGAAATGGACATATTTGTAGAAAAATATAACCTTCCAAAACTCAATGAAGCAGCAGCAAAAAGCCTGAACAGACCAATAACACCTGATGAAACTGAAACAGTAATCAAAAAGCTTCTGACACACAAAAGCCCTGGACCAGATGGTTTCACAGGAGAATTCTACAGAGCATTTAAGGGAGAGCTAACCCCCACTCTCCACAGATTATTTCAAAAAATTCAAGGAGATGGAAGACTCCCAAACTCGTTTTATGAAGCCAACATCATCCTAATCCCCAAACCAGATAAAGACATAATAAAGAAGGAAAACTTCAGGCCAATATCACTGATGAACATAGATGCTAAAATCCTTAACAAAATATTGGCAAACCGCATCCAGCAATACATTAAAAAGATCATACACCATGATCAAGTGGGATTCATCCCAGGGATGCAAGGATGGTACAATATTCGCAAATCAATAAACATAATATACCACATAAAGAAAAAGCAAAGACAAAAATCACATGATCATATCAATATTTGCAGAAAAAGCATTTGATAAGATACAGCCCCCATTTATGATAAAAACAGCAAAGTGGGAATAGAGGGAGCATTCCTCAACATAATAAAGGCCATATATGAGAGACCTACAGCCAACATCACACTCAATGGACAAAAACTTAAGCTTTCCCACTAAGATCAGGAACAAGACAAGGATGCCCTCGCTCACCACTCCTATTCAACATAGTATTGGAAGTCCTAGCCACAGCAATCAGACAAGAAAAAGAAATAAAAGACATCCAAATTGGAAAGTAAGAAACGAAACTGTCGTTGTTTGCAGATGACATGATAGTATACTAGAAAGTCCTATAGACTCCACCAAAAAACTCCTTGACCTAATAAATGAATTTGGCAAAACAGCTGGATACAAAGTCAATACTCAGAAATCAAAGGCATTCTTGTACACCAACAATGAAACATCAGAACAGAAATCAGGAAAAAACTCCCATTTGATATAGCAACAAGAAAAATAAAGTACCTAGGAATAAACCTAACCAAGGAGGTAAAAGACCTGTACTCAGAAAACTACACAACACTGAAGAAAGAAATTAAGAGAGACACAAACATATGGAAGCATGTACCATGCGCATGGATTGGAAGAATTAACATCATCAAAATGGCCATACTACCCAAAGCGATTTATACATTCAATGCAATCCCTATTAGAGTACCCATGACATATTTCACAGATAGAGAACAAACATTTCAGAAATTTATATGGAATCATAAACGACCCTGAATACGAGCAGCAATTTTGAGAAAGAACAAAAAAGCAGGAGGGATCACAATACCTGATATCAAACTGTATTACAAGGCCACTGTAATCAAAACAGCCTGGTACTGGCATAAAAACAGGCACATAGACCAATGGAACAGACTAGAGAGCCCAGAAATAAACCCAAGTCTCTACAGTCAATTAATATTTGACAAAGGAGGCAGGAACATAAAATGGAGCAAAAATAGCCTCTTCAACAAATGGTGTTGGGAGATCTGGACAGCTACATGCAAAAAAAGGAAACTCGATCACCAACTTACGCCATACACAAAAATAAATCCGAGGTGGATAAAAGACTTAAATATAAGTCACAACACCATAAAAGTCCTAGAGGAAAATACTGGCAGGAAAGTCTCAGACATTCCACACAGCAACATCCTCACAGACATGTCCCCTAAAGCAAGGGACCTAAAGGAAAGAATAAACAAATGGGACCTCATCAAAATAAAATCTTCTGCATGGCTAAAGAAAACAGCACCAAATTACAAAGAGAACCAACAGTATGGGAAAACATATTTGCCAATGATACCTCAGACAAGGGTTTGATCTCCAAAATATATAAAGAACTCACACCATTCCACTCCAGGAAGACAGACAACCCAATTAAAAAATGGGCAAAGGACTTGAAAAGACACTTCTGGAAGAAAGACATACAGAGGGCCCAGAGGCATATGAAAAGATGCTCAGCATCACTAGCCATCATAGAGATGCAAATTAAAACCACAATGAGGCACCATCTCACACCAGTCAGAGTGGCCAACATAAACAAATCAACAAACAAACGTTGGAGAGGATGCGGAGAAAAGGGAACTCTAATGCACTGTTGATGGGAATGCAGACTGGTGAGGCCACTGTGGAAAACAGTATGGAATTTCCTCAGAAAACTAAAAATGGAACTGCCTTTTGACCCAGCAATTCCACTGCTGGGATTATACCCTAAGAACCCTGAAACACCAATCCAGAAGAACCCATGCACCCTAATGTTCATAGCAGCACAATTTACAATAGCCAAGTACTGGAAGCAACCTAAGTGCCCATCAGCAAATGAGTGGATCAAAAAACTATGGTATATTTACACAATGGAATTCTATGCAGCAGAGAGAAAGAAGGAGCTTATACCCTTTGCAACAGCATGGATGGAACTGGAGAGCATTATGCTAAGTGAAATAAGCCAGGTGGTGAGGGACAAATACCATATGATCTCACCTTTAACTGGAACATAATCATCAGAAGAAAAAAGCAAACAAAATATAACCAGAGATAGGCATTGAAGTTAAGAACAATGTAACAATAGACAGAGGGGAGCAGGGAAGTGACAGTGGGGAGAAGGGTTTTTAGGAACTACTATAAATGACACATGGACAAAACCAAGGGGGAGGGTGGAAGCAGGGGAGGGAGGTGCGTTTGGCTAGGGTGGGGGTGAGAGTGGGGAGAAAATGCAAACTGTAAATGAACAACAATAAAAAAATAAAATAAATAAAAAGTTAAAAAACAAACAAACAAGGATAACTGATGTTGTCTACAATGCATCCAACAAGGAACTGGTCTGCACCAAGACCCTTGTAAAAAACTGCACGGTGCTCACTGACAGCACACCATGCCACAGTGGTGTGAGTCCCACTGTGCACTGTCCCTGGTCCGCAAGAAGGGGACCAGGCTGTCTCCTGAAGGAGGAAGAGAATTTAAACAAACAAAAAAAGAGATCGAAGTAAATTCAGAAGAAATATGATGAAAGGAAAAAGAATGCTAAAATCAGCAGTCCTCTGGAGGAGCAGTTCCAGCAGGGCAAGCCTCTTGCATGCATCATAGACCAGGCCAGTGTGGCCAAGCAGATGGCTATGTGCTACAAGGCAAGGAGCCGGAGTTCTACCTGAGGAAAATTAAGGCCCAGAAAGGCAAATAAATCCTCCTCCCTCCTTTCTTTAAAGCTCATGTTAAAAAAAAAAAGGCTCATGTAATAAAGGCGTGCATTCTAGGGTTAAAAAACAAACAAAAAACCCTATTCTTCCTTCTTTTTACCTCCGTTGAAAGAAATGAGGGTTTGAGACTTGAGTGGGCCAGAAGGCCATAAAAGGACCACCTTTTGTTTTGCATACACCGCAAGGACCAGAGTGGTAAGGCACAAGGAGGAAGAGAGCAGGAATGCCCTCTACAGATGACAGCTTTCTAATGAGAGAGGGCTGTTCTGTCTCCAGAAACACACAGGCAGACATGGCAGAACCTCTCCCTGGAGACAGACTCAGAAGGATACTGACATCCGAAGAGTGGCTGGAGCTATATCTTTCCTGCCTTTCCCTTTTTCATTTAACATTACAGAGCTCCCACCCACAATGTTTCCTTCCTGAGGGCCTCTGGCCTAGGCCTGGTGCTGCCTGGTCTAGTTTCACTGCAACTATGCTGTCGCCCAGCACCTTCTGAACCACCCAGCTGGGCCCGCACCCATGATGGTGCCCTTTTGTGGCCTAGCACAGCCCGCAATATGGACTGAAGATGCAACATGGTGCGTGGAGCAGGGGGACTCGGGCCCTCCACTGCAGCTCCATGAGCAAGCTCCCTAGATTCTCTGCCAGGCTCTCACCCTAGATTCTCTGCCTAGATTCTCACCCCAGACCCAGACCACACTCCAGATTCATGGTGAAACACTTTTCTACAATTTCCTCCCCCTCCTTTCCTCTACTGCCTTTCCCTTGAGTTGATTACCTCATTTTCATTAATTTCACTCATTATCTTGGCTTAGTGGTTTTTTTTTTTAAATCAGTATAGAAGTCTTTTATTTTTTTCACACTTATCATGCCATGAATTCACAGGGAATGGGTTCCAACAGCTCAGGTTCCTTTCCATTAGTTCTCACAAAGTGTGCTTCTCTGGGTGGAGTAGGCTGACGCTTCAAATGAACCCAGGTACCTTTCTCTTTGGCTTCCTTCTTTTTTTGATGATTTTCCTTCACACATTTCAGGAAGCTATCTCGACTCTTTGCGTGTTTAATATGCTCAATTCATACATTAATTCTCTTGGCAAGAATCTTGTCCTTAACTTGTTTGTTTACGATAATGCCCACTGCATGCTGGGTAACATTGTAGACCTCCAGTTTTTCCATGGTAATATTTGTGGGGCATTCCTCTCTGAACAGTGCCCACTCCCCATGATATCTACAATATCACCTTTCTTGTAGATTCGCATGTATGTAGCCAAAGGAACAACTCTTATGTTTTCTAAAAGGCCTAGAGAATATATAACGGGTACCTCTCCTCTTTCCCTTTGTGTTAGTCATTTTGGTGAATTACTGAAAGATGGCAGTATGGCCCGAAAAGAAAAGCGGCTTAGTTTTTCTTAAAAAGGTAATGGTAATTTGCAGATCTGCTGGTTCCACTCATCCTAGAATTACCCCATCACCCACTTTCCGGATTAGCATCCCTAAAACCCACCCTTCTCCTAGCTAGTCAAGTGTTTATCTGTAGCAACAGTCAATCTACAAAATGGTAAAGAAACCTTTTAATGAACTATTTGCACCAATGAGTCAACTCTCCAGGCTGAAAGTAGAGCTCAACCCACGGTTCTTTATAATTAGAGCCAGCAAATGTCCATCAAGGCCCTCTCTGTGCACCGTGCTGAGGGGCAGACAAACAGGAAGCTTGGTCCCTGGCCTGTATGATTCACCACACAGTGGAGCAGGCAGAGGAAGACCAACTCTGAGTCTGGACTGTGGAGGCGTGATGTGGTCTGGGCTGCAGAGAGAGTGCATTGCAGATATGGTGTGGTTCTGAAAACACTGTAGATGAAAGTCTGTGTTTTGTCTTTTTTTTAAAAAGCTGATTGATTGAATAAAGCCTTGGAAAGCTAAGATGTAAATCACTGTAAGAAGGAAAAACCCAACCCAAATTGTGACTAGCTCCTAGTTCTGGATGTTCCTCTGTCACTAAAGCAGCTGTGTGACTATGACTATAGGCAAATGACTCAACTTTTCTGGATTTTTGTTTCCTCACCTCAAATGGTTAGATTTATTAGTGGTTTTGAAATGCTTGGCCATGACAACAAGTGCTGGCGAGGATGTGGAGAAAGGGAACCCTTTTGGACTCTTGGTGAGAATGCAGGCTGGTGCAGCCACTGTGGAAAGCAGTATGGAGATACCTCAAAAAATTAAAAATGGAATTGCCTTATCACCCAGCAATTCCACTTCTGGAAATATATCTGAAGTAACGTAAAACACTAATTCAAAAGAACATAAGCACCCCTATGTTCACTGCAGCATTATTTACGATCACCAAGGTATGGAAGATGCCCAGTGTCCATCAGTAGATGAGTAGATAAAACCACCATGGGACACTTATACAATGGAATACTACTTGGCCATAAAAAAACATTTTACCCTTTGCAACAGCGTGTATGGACCTAGAGAACATTATGCTAAGTGAAATAAGCCAGTCAGAGAAAGACAAGTATCAGATGATTTCACTCATATGTGGAATCTAATGAGAAAACTGAACTAACATGCAAAATAAGAAACAGACTCATAGAGAGCAGACTGGCAGCTATGGGGGCTTGGGATAGGGAGTAGAAGGATTGAGCAAAAAGGAAAAAGGACTCATGGACATGGTCAACAGTATGGTGATTGTGGTGGGGATTATAAGGGGGACAAATGGTAACAGAAAAAATACAATAAAAAAAAGAAATGATTAGGTATGGAACCTAGTTCTTCCACCTAAAGTTTCTGCAGAGCTTTTTCTAAAGTAGAGTTTGAAAACCACAAGATAAAATGACCTTTTACCAGCTTCTTTTGCATTCTTCCATATATATTTATCCTGCATTGTCTGACAGAATAGTCACTAGCCACATGTGGCTACTTAAATTAGCTTAAAATTTGAAATTCAGTTTCTCTGTCATGTTAGCCTGATGTGGCCAGTGGCCACCCTTTTGGACAGTGCAGACCTAGAGCATCCCCCTCTTCACAGGAAGTTCTGTGGGACAGCACAGCTCTGTACTTCCACAAACGTATCTATACATTCCCCCTCTTCTAGTGCGAATGGTAGCATGTTATGCACACTGTTCTGCACTGCTCCCTCCCCCCACTTACTAAGAGTTAATGATACAGGTCCTTTCACAACACAGAGAGAGTTACAGTGCAGAGACTAAGAGATTGGACTATGAAACCAGACAAGCATTAAATTCCAGCCGATCACTTACTAGTTGTACAATTGTGGTCATTTACTTAACCTCTTTATGCCTTAGTTTCTTCATCCTTAAAATGGGTCTGGAATAGATACCTAACAGGATTGTAGTCAGATCACAGTACACGCACAAATAACACACAAAGCATTTAAAGCAAGGCCTGTTATGTGGTAAATATTCAGTAAATACTAGCCCCTTTTCCATCATCGTTAGCTACTTTGTTCTTTTCTAATGGCTATGTATGGCTCCTCGTAGAACAGATAAACAGTCTGTTCAGGGTGTGTCCCACCTTTTGTATTTACTCTGCACACACGTGGGCTGAACTATGCTGGATTCTACCAAATTGCCCTTAAAGAGGTTCTTCCTCCTTCCATCTTAAATGCTCCCTGCCCCACAACATCAATGACTTACTTGCCTATGCATTCTTAAGAGAATCCATAAAGTTTCGGAGAACTACATGATTTTTTCCACACTATGATGCTCCAGCACTCCAAATAGAGTATTTTTAGTGCAGGGAAAATTTTTTTTAAGGGAAATGGTACTTCCATATTTTTGGATGTGCTTAAGAAAATAACACATAATAACTGAAAAATTTCTTCTGAAGAATTTAGTTCCAAGACCAAGTTTAATTTATACTAGACAATCTTCACCTCCCACCTCCCAGAAAGACTAGATTCAGCCTCTGAAATCACTTCTTGTAGCTAGACTACTTCTTTCCCCCAGATGAACACTTCATGAATAAGAGAACAGAAAAAATACTCTGCAGGTTCACTTGGGACTGTAATTGTCTAAGCAGGCTCGCATGCTGTCCTGGGGGATGGAGAGGGGATGGCGGTGAACATCAAGCCTCATCTTTCTAAATGATGGCAAGATAATAGTTTTTGGTGCAGACGGCGTCATGCTGCAGTACCAGCGGTGCTGGCACATCTGATCTGCAGGGGCCCCTGCCAGGACCGATGATGAACAGGGAGGAGGGAGGGCAAAGGCTCCTCAAATCACCCTCACCCCAGAGGGGGCAAACATTCTCACAGGTTTTATTTTGAAAATCCTGTTTTACTTCCTGAAGCTGGCAGCACATCTAACATTTCTATACCTATGAAAAAATATGTGCACTGGCAACATCTGGATGCAGATGTTTCCTTTAAATAATCCTTTAGAGGCAGAAGACTCCGCTCACTCAAGTCAAGAGCCTTTAACTGGAGTCTAGTTCTCCCTCTAACAGCCTGCCAGATTTCGCCCCCTCGTTCTCCCCTGTTTCATTGGAATTCAGCAGGAAGCGACTCCCTGGGTCCCCAAGGCTGCTGAGCTGAACCCTGCAGTTGGCTTCTGGTCTCCCCAGATGTGCCTGGGATTGGATGTGTGTGGGGGACTACATTCCATACCTCTGAGAAAAGGGACAAAATACAAAACCGCTAAATATTCATGTTAGACAGGCAGATCCTCCCACACAAATATGGGTCTAATTCAGCCCACAGAGCTGTTAAAAGTTTTAAAGCCACAGTGGGGTGTGGTCTCCAGAGCTGTGGCTCAAGGAGACTGCAGGGTCCCTGCTGAGTTCACCAGGACAAAGGCAAATGGACAGAAAAGCAGAATAAATGACACAGGCTGCCACAAAGATGAATCTTGAAGACACTGTACTAAGTGAAAAAACCCGGTGCTAGAAGGCCAGACACTGCACCAGTCCCCATGAGGTGCCCAGAATCAGTAAATTCAGATACAGAATAGAAGAGAGGTTGCTGCGGGCTGGGGGAAGGAATGGGGACAGAGTGTCAGTTTGAAAAGGTGAAAAAGTTCTGAAGATGGCAGAAACTTCAGTTAGAAGAACAGGTTCTATACCTAATCATTTCTTTTTTTATTATATTTTTCCCATTACAATTTATCCTTCTAATATCCCTACCCTTGCAATCACCCCTCTGTTGCCTATGAGTGCTTCTTCCTTTTTGCTCAATCCCTCCACCCCCTAACCGCACCCCATGCCCGAGCTGTCAGCCCGCTCTCTCTCCATTGGAATCTGTCTCTACTTTGCTTGTTAGTTCAGTTTGCTCATTAGATTCCACATATGAGTGAAATCATCTGGTATTTGTCTTTCTCTGACTGGCTTATTTCACTTAGCATAATGTTCTCCAGGTCCATCCACACTGTCGCAAAGGGCACCACAACATGAATGTACTTAATGCCACGGAACTTAGCACTACTGTTAAAATGGTAAATTTTATGTTATGTATATTTTATTACAATAAAAAAAAGAGATCAAGGACCCGAAGAACCGCTGAACAGATGGGACAGATATCATTCTATGTCCCCACAAACACTGATGAAATTAGCTCTGTGGATTTCACTGGACTACAATGAACCCTCTCTGTATAATTAAACTTTCAAGAATATCCTGCCCTCCTTAGCAAACTGCAAAGTAATTTCACCCCATCTGAATGAGAAGTTGCCAGGTATTCCTCTAAATCACTGTCCTGTGGTTCTGTGTGGCCGTGCTATTGTGGTTTTGTCCTGTGGTCCCCAGTCCCATGCAGTCTGGCAGAAGCATCACAGCCTCATAGCCGACACCACGAGATGTGCAGCACCTGTTCCTCCTCTCCTGCCCCAGCTTTCTCACCACCCTATCCCTTCCAGGTGGCTATCTGGCCCATCTATTCCAGCTCACAAGGCTCCAGGTTTGTTACAGGGTCTTCCAAGCCCCTCTCCCTCCCAGGTATAATGCTAGCTCTGGACTGCTCCCCTGGTGAGTGGCCTGTGTGTGTGGCCTGTGCATGAGGCCAGAGCAGCTGGGCCAACTCCGCCTCTGACTTCAGGCCCTCATGGGACTTGCTGAACCATATCTCATGACTCCAACTGGCTTTCTTTAGCTCTACATTTAAAAACTTTTGATTTGATGAAAGAGGACTATTTACTTAAATTTGGTGAGAACTGACTACCCCATCATGCTACTCAGATTCTCAGGCACAATGTCTGAGCTCTTCCCACCTTTTCACCCACACGCCTCACCATGTGTGTTGCTAGGTGACTGGGAATCAGGAAAAAGAAAATCAGTTAGAAAAGTTTACTAAAAACATAAAATAAGGTAGCTGAAATAAGACTCAATATACACAAATTAGCAACCAGAAATGTGGACGGCTAAATTTCCCCATCAGAGGAACTTTCAGATCATGCATGAAGCTCAACTATAAAAAACACACCTAATGCAGGCAACTCAGGGAAAACTGTACATAAGCTATAAAGATAAATAAAAGCTGAACAGAAATGGGAAAAGCAATGTTAGTATCATAACATGTAGATTTTTACATCAAAAGGTTTAACTGAAAAAAAGGTAAAATCTACAGAGAAAATATGAGCTACAAACCATAAGTTTATTTCTGAACTATCTGAAGCAAAAACTCTTAGAAATCAAATATTTTGACAACAACCACAATCAAAGGAAGATACTTCAATGCACCTCACTCAGATTTCAGTGGTTCGACAGGCCCCGCCCTGAAGGGCCCCATCTGGGCTCCAGCGAGGCCCACGAACAAGTGAGGGGCCTTACATTCCTGTAACTATAGGTCCTAGCAAGGCCTGTTATCCATAGAAAAGAGTACCCAGTCACAAGGAAAATTTAAGCCTTCACTTCTAGAGAACAGGAAAATTGGACTTTCTAAATGAGAGGTTTCCCAACTTCTACCCAACAAAATTCCAGAAAGCCAGGTTTTCGTTTGTTGGAAGCCACATCAGTCTTGTATGGGTCTGTCCTGTTCCCCAGAGCAAGGTATGTTCCTTCTGGCCAGGAATTCACTCTGTCAAAAACCTACTGGAGAAGGCAGCAAGATACTTACTGTAGTTTTTGACCATGTACATATCATAGGGTTTTTTATTCATATATTTTTTTAGAGACAGAAAGAAGAAGGGGGGAGGGAGAAAAAGAGAGGGAGGGAGACACACACACACAGAAACATTGATTTGTTGTTCCATGTATTTATGCATTTACTGGTTGATTCTTGTACATACCCTGACCAGGACCCAACCTTGGTGTACCAGGATGATGCTGTAACCAGCTGAGCAACTCGGACAAAACATGATAGGTTTTGTGCTTGCTATCATCGTAACAAAAAAATCAGGTATTATTGACTTCATTTGTACCTAAACCAAGCAAAAAGCCAAATGCCCCTTTATTATTAATAGAATATAAAAAAATAATATACTTTGTATCAAAGAATAACCACAGGCAGAGATTTCCCCCCAGGTATAATATACGATAGTATGTGCGGATACTACGGCCAAGTTAGAATTTTATTCCCAAGAATATAAGAATGTTTTCCCCATTAGGAAATTAATATATAATGTAATACATATATATTAATTCCATAAATGGCTTAAAAGAGAAAACACTTTATGGATTGCTCAACAAATGACAAAAGGAGTTTGCTACAACTCTTTCCTATTTCTGGATTAAAAAAACTCTCATTAAACTCAAAGCTGAAGTTTCCTTTAGTTGATAGAGTAGCAGGAAACAATACAAAAATTACATGTAAAGACTAGATGTTACTATTAATGCGAAACTATCCATCATTGATAACATTCAACATTTTCTGGGCTTTCATGAATGCAATAAAAAAGGTACATGAGGCATAAATATTGGAAAGAAAAGAGGTTATTTGCAACAGTCTAGCTTGAAAACCCTAGAAAATCAGCAAATATAATCAAATAATGAAAAAATGTTGAGATGTGAAGATTGTAACAGAAATATCAGTAACAATAACAGCAAACATTTACGGCCCTGTCCGGTGGCCCAGCGCACTGGTAGATGCCCACCGGCCACTTTCTTATTTCTCTGCACAGTAATAGTCTGTGGCAGAGGACCAAACTAACAGGTCTGTGGAAGGGACTAGAAAGAATGCTATAAAAAGACACCCACTAAATTCCCTTTATGCCAGGATCTATCAAGTGGTTAAACAAAGACTGTTAAATAAGATGCTAAAATAAATGACCATACATTCAGGAAAAAAGTTACAATACCATCTAGTAAAATAAACACAAAGTACAAAAGAAGAAAAGGTTTAAATACTCAAAAAAGATGATCTAGACCCTAGTGACAGATGAAGATGACCATTATTAAGGTATAACAAGCTCTGAGACTTTAAGGTAAAGATAGCAGATCGAACAAATATACTTTCATTCCCACTTAAAGCTCAATCAAAACCACTGAAAGATTCCCCCCTACCCACCCCAAAGGCATTAATTGATGGGGAAAGAGGGAATAAAATTCTGGCAGCTGAAAAGCAGATGGTCCAGAAAAAACTAACAAAAGAGACTGAAGAAAACTAAATCTCAAGCTGGCAGTGGGGAAAAGCAGAGACTCTATCTGATTTCACCACACGACCTCCCAAAAGCTCAAGAAACAACCAACCACTGGTGGCGGGAGGTGCTCCAGGGGGTGGGTAACAAGAGCAGGACTGGGCTGCAGGTGCCCCCTCTGCTTTGCACAGACAGGAGTTGGCCCTGCCCCTTACCTGAAGCCTGGGGAGTAAACGGTGTCCCCAGACAGGGGGCCCATTTTAAGTTGCACTTAATGTTAACTTGTACTTATCTATTTCTGGAATTAAAAACAAATTCTCTGTAAACACAAAACAGAAGCAACCTTCTTTTAGTTACCAGAGCATTTCAAGGTGAGCCATGAGTGGGGCCCTGAAAACACACATCAGGGGTGGTACTGGGGCCCAAGAGGTCGACGGCCCCTCCTACCCCCAGTTCCTTCTCCACTTTGCTCCCCAAGTCCTGGTTGCTAGGCTGATGTCCACAGGCAGGTACTAGGAGTTCCTTCTCGGGAGAATCTGGCCAGTCCAAGGGGAAAGCCTTGAAGACAGATATTAGGAGTCTTTCCTGGATGCGGACAGGCGCCAGCCTCCCACCACGGGGAACTGCTCGTGGAGCTCAGCATGCACCAGTCTTCTGAGGACGTCACCAACGCACTGCCAGTGGCTGGAGACACCAAGGGAACAGAGGCACCTGCAGCAAAGAGCCACGGCAGGGAGAAGATTTGGGGATAAACACAACCTATGACTCTCAGCAAGGTTAACTGATCTGTGAAAAAACAACAGAATGCTATAAAAAGTACAGGGTCCAAAAGAGAACCCCTGGGACTTTAAAATGTGATAGCAGAAACATACAACAGGACATTAATCAGCTTAAAAAAAAAGACTCTGACGTGTGGTACGACATGGGTGAACCTTGAGGACATTCTGCTCAGTGAAGTAAACCAGTCATAAAGGGACAAACACTGTCTGATGCCACTTCGATAAAGCAGTCAGACTCATAGAGACAGAAAGTAGGATGGCTGCCAGGGGCTGGTGGGGAGGAGAGTGGGGAGCTGTTGCTTCATGGGTGTAGAGTGTCAGTTCTGCGAGGCGAAAGAGTTCTAGAGATGGTTACACAACAATGTGAGTATATTATGCTTAAAACTAGTGAACTGCACAAAAAAATGGTTAAGATGGTAAATTTTGTTATGTGTATTTTACCACAATTACATTTAAAAATTGAAATGGTACAAAGAATTTATAGCAGAGACCTTGGCTTCCAGCCAAGATGGAGGCGTAGGTAGACACACTGTGCCTCCTCCTACAACCAAAAGAAGGAGAACAATTTAAAAACAAAAAACAACCAGGACTGACAGAAAATGGAACTGTATGGAAGTCTGACAACCAAGGAGATAAACAAGAAACATTCATCCAGACTTGTAGGAGGGGCAGACACGGGCAGCCGGGAAGGAGAGGACTCACGGCAAGGCAGTGGCTGGCGGACCCAGTGAGGTAGCGGACTGTGGAACGGGGCAGGCCAGGCTGCAGCTGGCAGACCCCACAAGGTGGGCTGTCAGGCCCTGTGGCCCCACATTCGCACATAGATAAACCAGGAGGAACAGCGGGGGAGTGAAACAGACCACACAACCCAGGGCTCCAGCAAAGGGGAAATAAAGCCTCAAACCTCTGAGTGAAAACACCTGTGGGGGTTGAGGGGGCAGCTGGAGAAACTCCCAGCCTCACAGGACAGTTCCTTGGAGAGACCCACAGGGGCCTAGAACATACACAAACTTACCCACTTGGGAAGCAGCACCAGAAGGGCCCAATTTGATTGTGGGTAGCAGAGGGAGTGACTGAAAACTGGCAGAGAGTGGAGCAAGTGCCATTGCTCCCTATTGGACCCCTCCACCACATACAGCGTCACAGCACAGCGACCAGCGCTACTCCACCCTAGTGAACACCTAAGACTCCACCCCTTTATGTAGCAGGTGTGCCAAGACAAAAAAAAGTTCCAAAAGAAAGAACAGATCAAAGCTCCAAAAAAAATACAACTAAGCAACGAAGAGATAGCCAACCTATCAGATGCACAGTTCAAAACACTGGTAATCAGGAAGCTCACAGAATTGGTTGAATTTGGTCACAAATTAGATGAAAAAATGACAGCTATGCTAAGAGAAACAAAGGAAAATGTACAGGGAACCAATAGTGATGGGAAGGAAACTGGAACTCAAATCAACGGTGTGGACCAGAAGGAAGAAAGAAACATCCAACCAGAAAAGAATGAAGGAACAAGAATTCAAAAATGAGGAAAGGCTTAGGAACCTCCAGGACATCTTGAAACATTCCAACATCTGAATTATAGGGGGAGAAGAGGAAGAGCAAAAAATTGAAAACTTATTTGAACAAATAATGAAGGAGAACTTCCCTAATCTGGCAAAGGAAATAGACTTCCAGGAAGTCTGGGAAGCTCAGAGAGTCCCAAAGAGGCTGGAGCCAAGGAGGAACACACCAAGGCACATCATCATTACATTAGCCAAGATTAAAGAGAAGGAGAGAATCTTAGAAGCAGCAAGGGATAAGGACACAGTTACCTACAAAGGAGTTCCCAGAAGACTGTCAGCTGATTTCTCAAAAGAGACCTTACAGGCAACAAGGGGCTGGCAAGAAGTATTCCAAGTCATGAAAGGCAAGGACCTACATCCAAGATTACTGTATCCAGCAAAGCTTTCATTTAGAATGGAAGGTCAGATAAGTGCTTCCCAGATAAGGTCAAGTTGAAGGAGTTCATCATCACCAAGCCCTTATTATATGAAATGTTAAAGGGATTTATTTAAGAAAAAGAAGATAAAAAATGTAAACAGTAAAAGTGACAGCAAACTCAGTTATTAACAACCATACCTGAAACAAAAACAAAAGCAAACTAAGCAAACAACTAGAACAGGAACAGAACCACAGAAATGGAGATCACAAGGAGGGTTATCAACAGGGGAGTGGGAGGGGGAGAGAGGGGGGAAAGATACAGAGAATAAGTAGCATAAATGGTAGGTAGAAGATAGACAGGGGGAGGGTAAGAATAGTGTAGGAAATGTAGAAGCCAAAGAAGTTATAAATATGACCCATGGACATGAAGTATAGGGGGGGAATGTGGGAGGGAGGGGGTGTGCAGGATGGAGTGGAGTGAAGTGGGGGAAATGGGACAACTGTAATAGCATAATCAATAAATATATTTTAAAAAATTATAGCAGAAATGAAACATTTTAATGGATGTTAGATTACCATATTTTTTGGACTATAAGACGCACCTTCCCCCCAAATCTGGGAGGAAAGGGGGGTGCATCTTATAGTCTGAATGTAGCCTACATTTACATTGGTGAAATATTATGCTATTTATGTTATTAAATATTTAACACATATTTTGCTTCAAAATTTTCCCCTTATTTTCCTCCTTTAAAACTTAGGTGTGTCTTATGGTCTGAAAAATATGGTAAGTTAAGGAAATGTCTCAGAAAACAAAACTGCAAAGAGATGGGAAAAAGTTCAAAAAGATATAATTAGGGGACTAGGCTAGGAGGAGTACCAGAGAAAGAAAACAGAGGAGCAAACATTACCAAAGAAATGATTTAAGAAAATTACATCATGAAGAGGCGCAGCGGGCGCCCAGCAAGGCACGCCACCCTGAAATTTGAGAACGTTGCAACCAGCGGCTCTGATGAGCTTCTGCAGATGAAAAACATGACATAACTATTTTGTTCTCCATGCAACACTGGAAACTACGAGGCAACGAGGCAATGCCTACTACAAAATTTGAAAGGAAAATACTTCATGACCTAAAATTTTTATCCAACGAATACATCAAGTGTCAGAGTAAAATAAAGTTGCAAAGTAAAAAGTTTTACCTTCCACGAGCCCTTTCTCAGGAACATACTGAAAGAACCAAAACAAGAATGGAAAGAAAAGGATAGGACCTGGGACACAGAGGATCAAAGAGAAGCAAAGATGTAACAGTAAAGGGATAGCCTGGGCCGACAGCTGAGCACTAGCACACAGTGCGAGGCTGGTGAAAACCCTGACACCTATGGTGGATGGAGATGTTTCATAAGGGTTTGGGACTGAATTAGTGACACGTGCCTAGCATGTACCAAAACTCCAGGCTCCCAGAAGGAAAGCAAGTGTTCAGCATAAACCACTGTATTTGTACCACCTATTAAAGCACCGTGGGTCCCTGCCAGTGTGGCTCAGTTGGTTGGGCATCATCCTGCAAACCAAAAGGTTGCTAGTTCCATTCCTGATCAGGGCACATGGCTGGGTTGCAGGTTTGATACCCAGTCAGGGTGTGTATAAGAGGCAACAGAATGATGTTTCTCCCTCACATCAATGTTTCTCTCTGTCTTCCTCCCTCTCCTCCCCTATCTCTAATATAAAATTTAAGAAAAGGTAGAGTAAGCTTCTCTTATCAATTCTGGGAATGGTGGGAACCCTCCTGAAATCCAAGTTAGCAGATGCTAGTCAAGAATCAACTCTGAAAACAGCCTTTGTGTAGGCCCTCAAGGGCCTGTCATGTCCACTCTTTTCTGCACAGTGGCCAACACATGGCTGGGAACAGCATGGGCGCTCTGTATTCCAGAATCATCTTCCGCTTGCATCTAGTTCCCAGACTACCGGGGAGGGGCTGTTGGGGCGAGCTCAGGCTGGGTGCCGGCCCTTGGACACAGTAGGAGCGATAGGGACTGTCCCACTGCTTCCTGGTCAGCCACATACAGTACATGAAGGGGGACAGGTCTCACCCCATCTGCTGTGTAAACAAGCTGACGGGTATTTGCACATGCTTTAATTTGGTATTTTTGTTAAAAAATAATTTTTTCTACTCAGTTTCATTTTTTTTATTAATTTTTAAAAATTGTTCAAGTATAGTTGTCTCCATTTTCCTCCCACCACTACCCCCATCTCACTCATTCCCACCTTCCATCCTCGATCCTAGCCCCTTTTGGTGTAATCCATGTGTCCTTTACACATGTTTCTGAAAACCCTTCCTCTTTTCCCCTCCTTATCCCTTCCCACCTCCCTTCTGGTTACTGTCAGTTTGTTCTTAATTTCACTGTCTCCGGTTATATTTTGCTTGCTTGTTTGTTTTGTTGATTAGGTTGTACTTACAGGTGAGATCATATGGTATTTGTCTCTTACCACCTGGCTTATTTCACTTAGCACAATGCTCTTCAGATCCATCCATGCTGTCACAAAGGGTAGGAGTTCCTTCTTTCTGCTGCGTAGTATTCCATCTGTAAATGTACCCCAGTTTTTGATCCATTCATTTACTGATGGGCACTTAGGTTGCTTCCAGCACTTGACTATTGTAAATTGCGCTGCTATGAACATTGGGGTGCATAGGTTCTTTTGGATTGGTGTTTCAGGGCTCTTAGGGTATAATCCCAGCAGTGGAATTGCTGGGTCAAAAGGCAGTTCCATTTTTAGTTTTCTGAGGAAATTCCATACTGTTTTCCACAGTGGCCTCACCAGTCTGCATTCCCACCAACAATGTACTAGGGTTCCCTTTTCTCCGCATCCTCTCCAACATTTGTTTGTTGATTTGTTTATGTTGGCCACTCTGACTGGTGTGAGATGGTGCCTCATTGTGGTTTTAATTTGCATCTCTCTGATGGCTAGTGATGCTGAGCATCTTTTCATGTGTCTGTGGGCCCTCTGTATGTCCTCCTTGGAGAAATGTCTGTTCAAGTCCTTCACCCATTTTTTAATTGGGTTGTTTGTCTTCTTGGAGTGGAGTTGTGTGAGTTCTTTATATATTTTGGAGATCAAACACTTGTCTGAGGTATCATTGGCAAATATGTTTTTCCATACGGTTGTTCCTCTTTTCATTTTAATGCTGTGTTCTTTAGCTGTGCAGAAGCTTTCTATTTTGATGAGATCCAATCTGTTTATTCTTTCCATTATGTCTCTTGCCCTAGGGGACATACTGGTGAAAAAATTGCTGTGTGGAATGTCTGAGATTTTCCCACCTATGTTCTCCTCTAGGATTTTTATTGTGTCATGACGTATACTTAAGTTTTTTATCCACCTTGAGTTTATTTTTGTGTATGGTATAAGTTGGTGATTGAGTTTCATTTTTTTGCATGTAGCTCTCCAGCTCTCCCAATACCATTTGTAGAAGAGGCTATTTTTATTCCATTTTATGCGTCTGCCCCCTCTGTCGAATATTAGTTGACCATAAAGACTTGGTTCTATTTCTGGGCTCTCTATTCTGGTCCATTGGTCTATGTGTCTGTTCTTATGCCAGTACCAGGCTGTTTTGATTATAGTGGCCTTGTAACACAGTTTGCTATCAGGCACTGTGATCCCTCCTACTTTGTTCTTCTTTCTCAAAATTGCTGTGGCTATTTGGGGTCATTTGTGGTTCCATATTACTCATAGTTTCATATATACACATAAAACTGAGACTGGGAAAGGGAGCAGCTAAGCATGCTGGTTCAGGAGACAGAGCCAGATGGAAGTATGGGTTGCAAGAGTGGACTGCATGTCTACCACAATGTGGGAAATAAAACTTTTCCTCCTTGCTTTCCAAATAAACTCTACTTGTCTTAGAATATAAGACAATAGCTGGTGCCATTTAAATTTTCTGCACAAATCATTGTATGGTGGACCAAAAAGTTTTTTTTTTCCCCTTATATGGCTCTAGTAGTGCTTAGTTGTCTTTAACTTCATTGGAAACAATTTTGTTAGATTGTATTGTGGCAGCTGTCACATCAGCATGCTTTTAAAGAAAAACTTATCAAAACTGTTAAATTTTTATGTAAAACCAAAATGAGCCGTTTAAATATTGAAGATGGAAGAAAATATGCAACATTTTCTGCATATTATGATTTATTATTTCAAGAAAGGTAAAAATGCAACTGAAATGCAAAAAAAGATTTGTGCCGTGTATGGAGAAGGCACTGTGGCTGATCAAATGTGTCAAAAGTGGTTTGCAAAGTTTTGTGCTGGAGATTTTACACTGGACGATGCTCCATAGTCAGGCAGACCAGTTGAAGTTAATAGCTATCAAATCGAGACATTAATGGAGAACAATCAATGTAATACCATGTGGGAGCTAACCAATATACTCAAAACATTGAAATCAATAGTTATTGGTAAAAATGAAAAATGTGTCTCTTATTTTACAGAAAAAACCTAAATGGACTCTTTGGCCAACCCAACAGCTACAGGAACAGAGACATTGGGTGGAAAGGGGCCTCACCAGAGTAGAGGTCAATACTGATATTCATTTGCTATTGAGATGTATTTATAATGAGGTCAGGGAAAGAACCACTTTGAATTGTGCATGTAGCCCTCAATAGACTCCCTCGAAGGAAGGAAGGAAGGGAGGGAGGGAGGGAGGGAGGGAGGGAGGGAGGGAGGAAGGGAAAAGAAAAAACAAGTAAAGTCTCAAATGGCCCCATGCACACAGGCTGCCTGCTATTGGACAAGCCTGTGCTACTGCTTGTCTGTGGGAATTCAGAGACATAAAAACAGAACTTGGCAGCGCCATGGGTGTTCTTTCCAGATGCAAAATAAGATTTGTTTTGGACAATACAAAGACTGCTTATTTCCTCTAACAGAGAAGAATATGTAGCTTCTAGCTAACTGGTTTAAAACAGGTTCAAAGATATCTTATTTGTGCCTTTGTGATAGCACAGCTATCCCCTGCCAGCTGAATTCTGGCAAATTCAGAAACTGAGCAGATGCAGATAAATTTTCAAGTACAAATCTCTTGCTCTGTGAACATCTGTTTCTTGCTATCTGAGATGCAAGGACCAAAGGTCGTTTTAATAACAGGAGATAATTTTGGGTGCATTTTTATCTAAGGGAGGGGGTAGCCAACTTCTTCTGTGAAGGGCCACGTAGAAAATAATTTTGGTTTCCTAGCTCATATTTTTTACACAACCCTGTAGTTGCAGTATAAAAGCAGCTACAGGCAATAAGTAAATGATTGGGTATGACTGTGTTATAATAAAACTTGATAAAAAGGTGTGGCATTGACTGATCTGAGTTGAGACTTAAATCCAGGGTAACAGGATCAGACCTGCATTATTGCTATTGCAAAAGGCAAAGGCTTTGATGCCATACAATGTTTGCTTTTACTGTTTTTAAAAAATAAGCTGTGGTCAGGCCAAAATGAAAAATTCTGAGTTATACTATGTGTAATTCAGGGTAAGGACATTTTAGGTATACTACTAAAAAAAGATGCCACTTTTCCTGAAAAAAATTGTATCAGTCTTGTATGTTTATATTTTAATTTAAAAGATGTGGTTAAAAATATTGACTTAATTGTCACATGGCTCTGAGGTGGCCCCAGAGAGGTGTAAATGGGGCCTGACTCCCAGGCTCCCAAGCCCCTTCTTTATACTGTAACTCCGTATGTGCTCTGTTCTTCCACTTTAAAATTTTTCTCAGAAAGGATCTGGTTTAATTATTGATTGCAATATACTTTTATGGCTTTTTCCCTCAGACTTTTGCCCCCAAATTACAGATCATAATATAACATTTGATAATATTAACAAAGAATATATGTGGATTCTGAATCATAATAAGGTGAATACCTGTGAATCCCACCTACCAAATAAAAACTAGCATAGTATACCTTGCATCACTTTGACTTTGTCAGACTTCAATCCTTTTCTTTATACAAAGCGACAGCAGTTTCCACCTCCTCTATGCTCTAACTGCCTTTTAAAAAAATAACAGGTTTACTGAGATACATTTCACTTATCATAAAGTTCACCCTTCTAAAATAAACTTTTAGCACATTCACAAGGTTATGCAGCCAACACTAATTCCAGAACATTTTTATTACCCCAGATGAAAGCCTGGAGCCCGTCATTCACTAGCCTCCCTCCCTCAGCCCCTGCCAGCCACTAATCTACTTTCTGACTCTACTACCTTGTCTACGCTGGGCATTTTATGTAAAGGGAATCATATAATAGGAGGCCTTTTCCATCTGGCTTCCTTCCTTTAAAAAGATGCAATTAAAATTTTTTTCCATTAAAAATTTACATATTCATTGTAGAAAATGAAAAATACACAAGAAAGCGTGAATAAAATTTAAGTACTTATTCAGTGATAACCACTGTTAATGTTGGTATAACATTTATATAAATTATTTAACAGAATTAGAATCACTATACAGATTGTTTCAGAATCTGTTGACTTAAACATAGTGGACACACTTTTTTCTAGTTCCTTTAAGTATATTTGTACAAAACAAGATTTTTAAGCTCGATTCTCCTACTGTTAGAAATTTGCATCATTTCCAGTTCTTTAAAAATAATTTTTAGTAAACAAAACTATAATAAACTTGCTCAAAATTGTATCTTCATAGGCATTCGTGATTACTTTCCTGAAACACAATTTCTGTGTTGAAGGGCACACTCATTTTTGAGATTCCTGACACATATTTCCCCCGCAAAAGGCTGTATTCATGCACAGTCCCACCAACCATGGAGTAGAAATCTCATTTTGACCATTTCATCATTTAAAAAAAATCTTCCCGAAGTGGATCTCATATTTTCATTTGTATTTCTTTGATTACAAGTGAGATTGAACAATGTTAATGCTTAATTTAGAAAACAACTTTAATATATTTCGCTATTTATAATTACCTATCATGCCTTTTGGAGATTAAAAGAACATTTCCATTAACATGGAATTCATGACAATATACTCAAGGATCTACACCCATAGATGGCCGTGCTGCTGCTAAGACCTTCAAAACTATGGAAGGCAGGACCATCACTTTGCGTCCCCTGGAGACCAGTGCGGGGTGCAATGATGCGCAGCTGGGGAGGGGTATGTGACTCAGGGCTGGTCACTCTCTGGCTGGGAACCCAGGAGCCCAGAGTCCTATACTCACTTGAAATAGGCCCACGCTCCAAATGTTCAACTCCTTAGTCTTGTCCCAACACACTCTGTACATTGCCCACCAATGTCCCCAGTCACATAGGCCTGCATCCCGTCCCTCCAGCACATCAAGCACCTTTGTGTCCCAACCCCTTGGACTGTTCCCTCTGCCTGGCAGTCCTTCTATCCCATCTCCACAGGGCTGTCTCTGCCTGTCCTTCTGGCCCACGTGAACGCCGCGCCTTCTCAGACAGGCCTTTCTCATCTGGAGGTCCCCCACGTTCTGCTGCACAGTCTGCTTAATTCCCTGCACAGCAAGTGGGCCTGTTCCCCTGTCCTACTCT
This sequence comes from Desmodus rotundus, assembly GCF_022682495.2. Classification (NCBI taxonomy): domain Eukaryota; kingdom Metazoa; phylum Chordata; class Mammalia; order Chiroptera; family Phyllostomidae; genus Desmodus; species Desmodus rotundus. The sequence continues at coordinate 64,100,170 of NC_071395.1, forward strand.
TTTATTTGTTGTCTGTTCCGTGACCCTTGACCCACCCTCTTTCAGGAGGTCTAGACCGGGTTGTGGAGCACAATATCCAGCAGCTGCTCAGTGTATGTTTGTTAAGTGTATGTATGGATGCATGAATAAAACTAGTTTGGTGACTATACCCCAACCTTGAACTAAAACTAGTTTGGTCATTCCATGATTAACCCACCTAACTGAGAGTCTCAGGACAGGGTTGGAAATGCCCTGCATCAGAATGGCTGGGAGTCCCACCGCTGGCCGCAGCCAGGCACAGCCCCGCTCCTGAGCAGCAGTGGTGCCCAATCCCAGCACCTCTGTCTCTGCAGCCTCACCAGGGTCGGTCCTGCTTGGGCTCTGCCTCTCACTTCCTCTGGCCTCAGGGCTTGGGAGAGAAAATGATGAAGTCCTCAAATTTTGATTCAGCCTTGGTTAAAATTAAGAGATAAAATATGAATCACAATGTTATGTGATAGGATGATTTGGGAAGAGAGCTGTTGAAAATTAAATTTTCTTACTAAATGATCTTTACTGAATTACTTTACTTAAATAATCTTACTAAGGGAAAGATAAAGAAGAGATAGTTAGAGGATATTTATATACCAGTGACTACAGAAACTCTGTGAAGAAAAACACTAGTCAGGAAGACAAAGGTCTTACATGAGTTTAAACCATGGAGCTTCTATTACACATCATAAAGCACAGTTCCTCTGTTTAAAAGTTTCCTCAGAAGGAGCAAGGAGCTCCTTGGACTCTTCAACTATTACCACGGTTTTTTGATTTAATCTTTCAGGAATGAAGCCTTTAACTATGAAGCATACTATGGCAACATAGCTTGTAAAACAGGTTTGTTAGAAGAAATAGATTTTATTTACTAACCTACAGAATATGTTATAAGAAAATCCATGTGCACTTAAGTGGTAAATAAACTCAAGAGACTTGAGGTAAATCACCCGGGCACACGGTCCATATGCGCATGTGTGTGGCGTAGGGCTTCACTGTCTATCACAGAGCTTCAGCATTGCTGGGTTAGCCTTGCAGGATGTGTGAGGTAACCAGGGCCTCTCACACAGTAGGCACCCTTATCTGTGGTTTGCTTGTCATGGTTTCAGTTGCCCATGGTCAACCACAGCTGAAAATATTAAATGGACAAAGTTCCAGATATAGACAATTCACAAATTTTAAATTGCATGCCACTCTGAGCAGCAGGGTAAAATCTTGTGCCACCCTACTCCATTCCACAGGGTTGGACGTGAACCATCTCTTTGTCCAGAGCATCCACATCGAATAAACAAATGGTCATTAGTCATTAAGTAGCTACCTGGGTTATGAGATGACTGTTGCAGTATTGTAGCGCCTATGTTCAGTCACCCTTATTTTACTTAATAATGGGACCAAGGACCAAAGAGAAGCCACAAAGTGCTTTCTTTAGGTGAAAAGGTCAAAATTCTCAACTTAATAAGGCATTTTTTCCATCTCACATCACAAGAAACATGACCTAAATGAAAGAACAGGTAAAAGCACCAGAAAAAGGACTAAACAAAATGGAGATAAGCAATCTATCAGATGCAGAGTTCAAAACACTGGTTTTATAAGGGTGCTCAAGGAACTTAGCGAGGATCTCAGCAGCATAAAAAAGATCCAGTCAGAAATGAAGAATATACTAATTGAAATAAAGAACAATTTACAGGGAAGTAACAGTAGAGTGGATGAAGCTGAGAATCAAAATGGTTTGGAACATAAAGAAGCAAAAAACAACCAATTAGAACAACAAGACTTTTTCTTCTTGTTCCAAAAAAAAAAGAGGATAGCATAAGCAGCCTCTCAGACAATGTCAAGCGTTCCAACATTTACATCATAGGGGTGCCAGAAGGAGAAGAGAAAAAGCAGAAAATTGGAAATCTATTTGAAGAAATAATGAAAAAAAATTCTCTGATTTGGTGATGAAAATAGACATACAAGTCCAGGAAGTACAGAGAATCCCAAACAAATTGGACCCAAGAGGACCACAACAAGACAGACACATCATAATTAAAATACCAAAGGTTAAAGATAAACAGAGAATCTTAAAAGTAGCAAGAGAGAAGCAGATAGCTACCTACAGGGGAATTCCCATAAGACTGTCAGCTGATTTCCAAGAGAAACTGCAGGCTAGAAGGCATTGACAAGACATACTCAAAGTCATGAAAAGTGGGGACCTATAGCCGAGACTGCTCTAACCAGCTAAGATATCATTTAGAATTGAGGGCAGATAAAGAGCTTCCCAGAGCAGAAAAAACTAAAGGAGTTCATCATCAGCAAACCACTATTACATGAAATATTAAAAGGACTTATTTAAGAAAAAGAAGATCAAAACTATGAACAATAAAATGACAATAAATACTTACCTACCAACAATTGAATCTAAAAAACAAACTAAGCAAACAAGAAGAACAGAGACAGAATCATGGATTCAGAGGCATTTTGATGGTTGCCAGATGGGAGGGGGGTTGGGGAGAATGGGTGAAGAGGTGAGAGAATTAAGAATTACAAATAGGTAGTTGCAGAATAGCCATGGGGATGTAAAGTACAGTATACAAAATGGAGTGGCCAAAGAACTTATGCCCATGACCCATGGACATGAACAATGGTGTGGGGATTGCCTGAGGGAGTGGGGGGTGCTGGGTGGAGGGGGGCAAAGGGGTAAAAATTGGGGCAACTGTAATAGCATAATCAATAAAATATAATTTAAAAAAACTATGTTTCCCATAAGAGTCACCTTGGTTATCCTTTTATATATTTCTTTCTTTCTGCTATAAAACTGCTCTGACATTCTAATTTTTAACACTTGAAATCTGAGGCCTTTAAAACTTTAAAATACAGTCTATTAAAACTTGCTAAAAGTTACAGATTCTAGTTTTATGAAGGTAGGCGAGATGTACATAATCCCTACCTATGCCCTCAACCAAATAACTCACCAGTGTGGCCACGTGTTCCAGGGAGGGCAGCCAAGCAAGGTGCCACTGTGAGGTCCAGGGTGGCAGTATCTAGCCATGCTCCCTGAGGAACTTTGCAGAGATTTATACCAAATTCCACCCCTTTGTCAGAGTGTGTTACAGGCCACCAGGACAGGAGAGAAATGACAAGGACCTGCAGCACCACACTAGTCACTGTCAGCTTCGCAACCGCAAAGTGCCCCCTCCCCCCATGACCTTTCCTGGGTGTCGGTAGGGCCTCAGCACTAATGGTTTAGTGCTAGAAAGTCACGGTCTGCTATCAGCCAGGGACCCCTCTCAACTCCTTCTGACATGCTCCCTCCGACTTCACACCCAACAATAGTGCACTGAGCCCTCCTTTGCATCAGAGAGAACGCTCAGCTTTTACATGGTTCATGAATCAGGTCTGCCTGGTATTCTCCCTTCTGCCATATGGAGGAAGGAGATTACATAAGGGCAAGGGCTGCTTGGGGTCTCTCAGAATTCTGCCTAGCACAGCTACCGCCCCGGCCTTCTGCCCCTACAAAAACCCTCACTCTCTTTACACTAGAGATGGACATTTTTCTGTCCTCACCTCAGATGGGAACTAAAAGCAGATAATACAGGGAGATGTAGGGGCTCTATGGGTGAAGTCTACCCCTGGTTTGAGACAGAGCTAACACGTACCCTTGACTGCTGTGGCTCAGTGGTTGGGTGTCACCCTGTAAACCAAAAGGTTGACCGTTTGATTCTGGGTCATAGCACATGCCTGTGTTGTGGGCCAGGTCCCCAGATGGTTTTTTCCCTCTTGTTCTCCCTCCCCCCCCACCCCTGCTTTCTAAAAGTGAATAAAAATTTATTTTTTAAAAAGAGATAGAGGTAACAGGCATAACAAGCACAAAGCCCAGGACCGAGAGCAATTTGCAGGGACTTCCTGGAAATCTGGCTTTTTCCAAAAAGATTCAAGGAAATCTGAGCTGAGCAGAATGTCGGGAAGGATCTCCCCTCTGAGGAGTACCACGTCCATGCAGTATGGACCTCGTGCCCTAGCGAGTGCATGCCTGTGGCCTTTCACTCCATCTCAGTCCTGGGACGACCTCAACATGCCACAAAGCTGCATCCAGGCCCAGTATGGGGGTCTGGCCTGCTAGTCTCAGTTTTCAGTGCTGCTAAATTGGACAGGCCACCTTGTGTTTGTAAAATTCCAACTGATATTATCACTAAAGTGATGACCTCCTCCTTCTGACCTTCCTGGCCTAGTACCTGGTGTAAGACAAACTTAATGAGGACACAAAGTCCTCACCTCCTTCAGTGAGGAAGCCATCAATCAATGTCCCCTCTCTACCTTTGTGTTAGAACACCGTGTGCACACCAAACACACCAATCCTCCTCCCTGCTTTACTTTTCTCCATAGCATTTATTACCACCTCCTCATACAGTGACTACTCCACTTTTATATTGTGATTAACCAACTATCCCCGTGAGTGCAGAGGTTTTTGCCTGTTTTCATTTCATTCACCGCCAACTTCCCAGCACCTGAACTATTTATTACCTGGCACTGAACAGGCCCCTCAGTAAAAATTCATCCAGTTAACAGATGAAGAGTTTTGACATGATCTATCATGCTATTCACAGGTAGGATAAAAAGAAAGTTATTTTAAAAAGAAATGTGCATGGCTACTGGTTTTCAAAAAGGCTGTGAACTATCTGAGTTTTCTACAATTTATTTTTGGCTTCCTGAGTCTAAGAGAACAAGATTTAGAAGGCTTATGAAGCTTCTTAGGTGAACAGGTCTAAACAGAGGATATTTAATGAAGAATAAATAAATCAGATACATAAGAACTTTACTTATCTCTAAATTTACAGAGATTTAACAATGAATGAAAAATACTCCAGGCAAATGTGTTTTGGGTTTCATCAAATATAAAATGTTTTGAAAACCCATTTAAGATGTTCACAAAACAAAACAAAAACACCACAGCAGCTGGAAATACTATTTTTGCTGTTAGACTATAAATGTCCTCCTTAGCCCTGGCTGGTATGGCTCAGTGGATTGAGCGCCAGCCCACAAACCAAAGGGTGGCTGGTTTGATTCCCAGGCAGGGCACACACCTGGAGTTGCGGGCCAGGACCCCAGCAGGGGGCGTGCAAGAGGCAACCAATCTTTGTATCTCTCGTACATTGAGGTGTCTCATCCTCTCTTTCCCCTCCCTTCACCTCTCTCTAAAAATAAATAAATAAAATCTTAAAAAAGAAAAGAAATATCCTCCTTAGAATAGGCTAAAGCGGAGAGTGGATGGAGGAGCTAAAAGAAAAAAAAATGGGTCAGAAGCAGGTTTATCCTCTGAGAGCCTCCATTATTGATCATTAACATGACTAATTTTTTTTCTTTTTCCTTTTTATCAGAAAATGAAGAGAAGATAATGTAAAAGGTACAGATACAAGGCTTTTTTACTCTTGGGTACAGTCTGATTTTAAGACACTTTGCTGCTGCTGATACAAGGAGACTCCCTGCCCTGCTGCTTTTTAACCCTCTGAGCTCGGTCTTAGCCAAGGACTGTTCTCATGCCTGTTTCTTTCTCACTCTCCGTCTAAAGTCTTGAGGCTGGGAAAGGAGCGTTGCGGTGCCAGCATCTTCAGAATTTTTAACAAAATGGGGCATGGGAAAGCTGGAACTGAGTAAGTAGAAGGGTGTGCGTTGGAGTTGGCAATTTTAAAGGGGGTGTCTAGCCCTGACCAGTGTGGCTCAGTTGATTAGGTGTTGTCCCGTGAATTGAAGGGTCACTGGTTCGGTCCCCAGTCAGGGCACAAGCCTGGGTTTCAGGTTTGGTCCCAGGTTGGGGCATGTACAAGAGGCAAGAGATCTATGTTTCTCTGTCACATGATGTTTCTCTCCCTTTGCCCCTCCCCTTACCTGCTGTCCATGAATCAATCAATCAATCTTTAAATGAAAAAATAAAGAGGGTGTCTATTCAATTGGAAAAGTAAAACAATCAACTTCTAGAAGAAAACACAGAAAAATATTTTCATGACCTTGGAATAGACAAAAATTTCTTAAACAGGATACAAAAAGCACTAACCATTAGAAAAAAGACTGATAAATTAGACTTAACTAAAATGAAGAACTTTGGTCAACAAAAATTCAAAACATCCTGAGAGGAGATATTTGCAATTATACATCTATTTGACAAACGACCAGTATCCAGGATATATGAAGGACTCTTGAAAGCAGTAAGGACAACCTGATTTTAAAAATGGGTAAAAGACCTGAGCAGGAACATCCAAAGGAACCTACCCAACTGTCCAATTAACCTGTGAAGAGGTGCTCAACCTCATTAGCCAGCAGAGAAATGCAAATCACAGGCACAGTGAGATACCACTACACACTCAACCAATGACCATGAATAACAAGACTGACATCACCAAGTACAGGTAAGAATGTAAAAACAGATCTCTCACACACTGCTGCTGGGAGGAAACTTGTAGAACTGCTTCAGAAATCTGTTTGGCACTATCTAATGTATGTTCTTGATTGCATGCCTACCCCGTGGCCCAGAAATTCCATCAGTTACTGATCCAGAGGAATGAGTGTGTACGTGTTCCAAAGGACATGTGCACAAACATACTAGCACTATTTAAAAGAGCCCCAGACTGGAAATAACCCATCTGGCCATCAATAACAGAATGGATAAATAAATAATGGTACGATCATGTAATAGGTTACTCAATGGTGAAGAAAATAAACTATGGCTATTTGCAACACAGATGGGTAAACCTATAGGTTTATATGGCTAAATCTACAGCTATAGGCAACGAGCTACATGGATAATCTTAATACTATGTGACGAGCCGGGTGCAAACATTACAGATTTTTACAGAAAACCATGAGGGAAAGCATCGAGGGGACGGCTGTCATTGGGCGTAGTGAGGGCTGTGACTGAGGAGTCGCGGGCAGATCTATGGGAACCAGCCATGCTCAGTTTCTGATGAGATCAGGGTGGTACGGCCACAGACTTGGTTTCCAGATGTGAGCACCGACGACATGGTTTTCACTTCATAATTCATGAAATTAATTAACATTTGATGTACTTTGATCTTTGTGTACATATGAAACTTCATAGTGAAAAAGCTTAAACTTGTACCTTCTTGTCTAACTTTCACAGAAAACAAATAATTTTCTGGTAAACTGAAGTTCCTAAATTAAATGCGAACAACTCAAAGTAAAAAGAAATTTAGAAAGCTCAGGTATGTGGGACCTTTAGGTGAGTTAGGAAAAGGCACCCTTTTGGGGAAGATACTTCAGCAAAGCTGACTCCTTAAGCCTATGCAGCCTGCTGGGCGTCCTGGTTGGGGGTTTGGCTCTCCTCTCACAAAGGGAAGGCAGCCCTTCCCACAGGACAGAGAGCGTGGCATTTCACAGCATGGTGGGCAGGATGCAGTGCAGACTGGCTTTCAGTGCCACTGCCTCTCTGTCTGGACACATCGCCCAGACAGCAAAGCCTACCTGGCTGTCCAACATAGGAAACTGGAAAGATGACAATGACATGCCCACTAGCCTCTCTAAGCCTACACACACACAGAGCACTTCCTGGAACAGACGACCCCTGTCCAGAGCTGGCTGGAGCTGTCCTACATGGCCCCTTACCGCGTAGCCTTCTGTCTTCTTCTGGCACCACTTTAGCAGAGCGTTGCGCTTGGAGCCACCGTACTCCCGGGCCAAAGCAGCCAGAGGGTCTCTTCTTTCCACACTAGTTAGAAAGAAAGAAGAGCACAGAGTAAAGAGAAGATGTTAATTGTCAGAACCCTCAAATACATAAGAAATAAATAATTAGAATAGAAAAGTCTAGGTCATTCCAGTGAGATTGAAGAAAATCAGTCACAACCAAATCAGTCACATTGACAATACTCTGTTATAATGTCTCATGGTATGAAAGATAAATTAAATTATGTTTCTTGGCTATTGAATTCTAGAAAGATTTTTTTATTTTTAAATCTATCTGTTGCTCTAGTCATCTAGTCTTTTATTTATTTACTTAAGTACAGGATCATTTTAATGAAAGATACCTAAAGAAAAAGCACTTTCTATTTTTTCAGGCCACACCATAGCTACATGTCATTTAAAGGTAGGTTAGAAGGGCTGCTTATGGGGAGGTGATGGGAATGGAGGTGAAAGGCAAAAATCAATGAAGATGACTCACAGTCTAAAGGTGGCATAGTCCTGGTACGTTAACTGAATTTTGAGCTCCCATTTAGCCAAAGGAAGTGATTTTACCCAATACCATGGCATTCTGAGAATAAGAGTTTAAGTGCCCCCTCTTCGATTTCTCTATAATGGTTCTGTTAATGTGTAAGTTTTTACGCTACCTAAAATTACCCAAATTCTAGAAAGCGACCTCAGACCATATTGTTCCTTCCATGAAGAATGCAGGAGAGGGTTCCTACAATGGTTCGTCTGCCCCGGTGGAACATTCCCCACCCCTGGCTCGGTGTGCAGGAGTGCAGGAGCAGAGCAGCGGGCAGGACGTCTCTGGAGTAGCAATTGTAGCAGGCGACAGTTTAGGAGCAGTAGGATTTAGTCCTAGATGTACACATCATCAGGGCACAAGAATGTTCGTAGCAGTGTGGCAGGCAGTGGACAGGCCTGAGCACAGCAAGGATGATGGGCCAGTTTTAGAAGGTCACCAGGGCAGAAAGACTCAGGTGCCTAGCAAAGGGCAACACTGGGAAAACAAGAACTTCACCCTGAGGGTAACCTTTCCTCCCCTAGCATATCCCTGGTCATACACAGTTCAGGCCCCCTGACCTTTCGTATCACTGGACAAGCGTTTTGAACCATCCCCTGACGTGTTGCTAGTCATGTGGTAGACCCCCTTGGAGGAGGAACATGGGGCTGAAGAGTGGCCTTATGTGACTCCCAGGTGGGCCCTGGTGCTACCACCCCCTTAAGCATTAACCTTGAGGGATGACATCCAGGCCTCTGCCCTGTTTCAGCTCCAGGACTGGAAAAGCAGCAAAACCAGACAAGCAACACCATGCTGACCACAGGACCAGCTTCACTGACTAATGACCCCCTGACCTAACCAAACAGTGGAGACTATGACCCTGAGGGGACACACCTGGAAAGCTGATGCATATTAAATACTAAGGGCCTCACCCTGGGATGGCCCCCTAAACTCCCTGCCTTTAAAATCCCTCTCCAGAGGGGAGCACACCAGCGCCTTTCCCCACTCCCAGCCCCCCGGCAGGTTTTTCTTGCCTCTCCTTTTCTCCTAAGCTCCAAGGGCCATTTTCAGCCTCTGTAACTTGTTTCCTGAGCCCATTTCTCCTACGACTCACTTCTACCTCTGTGACTTTGTAAATTACCTTTATCTCATAGTTTGAGTCTTGGCTCTGAATTCTTTCCTAGCCAGAACTCAAGTACAGAGGTTGCTGAGCTGAGGTCCAACTTCCAGTAACAACTGCAAACAACTGTGTTTGCAGGAAAACAGCAGCACTTTTTATAATATTAAACATTGGAAACAACCAAATGTACATCAGGAAAATGGGTAAACTGTGGTGTATGTAATAGAATACTATATAGCAATAAAAACCAATTAATTGCATATGTATGCAATAACTTGAATGACAGTAGGAACAATTTTGAATTAAAAATCCCACAATGTTTCTATTTATACAAAATTGTAAACATGCAATTTAAACAATATATTGTTTATACCGTTTGGGTATACAAAACAGATGGCGAAACTGTAAAGAAAAGCAAGGAAACATATATAAAATTCAGAGTGGTAGTGATCTTAGAAGGGGGCTAGAAAGGGGCAGGGAAGGGATGTAAATGGAAGGGGCTGGTAGGAAATTTCAAAAGTGCTAACAGCACTGGCTGGTATGGCTCAGTGGATTGAGCACTGGTCTATGAGCTGGGATTGCTGGTTCGATTCCCGGTCAGGGCACATGACTGGGTTTCAGGCCAGGCCCCCAGCTGGGGGTGTGCGACAGGCAAACTGATGCATGTTTCTCTCCCTCTCTTTCTCCCTCCCTTCCCCCCTCTCTGAAAACAAATAAATAAAATCTTTGAAAAAAGTGGTAATAATTTTCCTTAAACTGGAAGGTAGGGTATCCAGGTGGATCTCCATTGTGTTGCTATTCCTTAAACCTTATACATATTTTATTATTATTTTGTACCCATCCAATATTTAATAAAAATATTTCAAATGATTTAAAAAGGAGTAATGGGATAGTTTTAGACCCTTGGCAATCTGAATCATGGTAGGGAGATTTTAAGAAAAACTTTATGCTTGAATTAAAATTTTTCTTGTGCAATCTGATGACTGCTTTTCCTTCTGTCTGACAAATCTGTAAACACAAATCCATGAGTTTCTGTGGTCAGAGCTCTGTTTGTGGCAAAGTTGTGGCAACTCTGCCTGTGTTCACTGTGCCTGTTCTCACTGCATTGCTTAAGAGTGGAATTTCTAGCCTGACAAGTTAGGGGATACTGAAATGAAATGTTTGGGAAAGACTTTCTGTGTGAACAGATGACTAAAACATTTACCGAACAGGTTTCTTTAAAGAATAGAGCTAACTAGATATGAATGCAAGAAAAATTAGTAATGACAGGATGAGAATTTCCAAAGTAATTTCTCCTGCCACTGGTTATATCCACGGTCTCACTGACATAAATGTAAAAATACGTAACAAATTAACTTCACTGATTTAAGCTTTCATGATTAAAGGTATAATATAAATAGCATATTGATACACATATACCCCTTTTGTATACATTTCTGGCATAAAGCCAAGAACAATTTCAGAATAGCATTAATTTTGGTCCTTAAAACCTGTTTTGATTATTTGAATCTCTTGCACATAAACAAGACCAATATGTAACACCTGGAGCTTTAAATTAAACCTATGAATGATGTGACTCCATCACTTTGGCCCCCAAAATAGACTACACCCAAAGATATGACAACAGCTGAACTTTGCAGACTTTTACAAAATCCTTTTATACTATTCATAATGACAGTTATAATATCTATTATAAAGCCATTACTCCTAAAATAGCCAATTCTGTATACTCATGTACCTACCTATTCTTAATGTTTATTGAGTGAAATGCTGTGTGTAGCACAACGCGGGTTGAGAATGATATAAAAATGTAAGATGAAGTATCTAATGTCTGCTAAATTATAGCCTAAATGAGAGCAGAGGCAGGCATATTATGTAACCATGAGTTATTGGGTTGGCCAAAAAGTCTGTTTAGTTTTTTCCATAAAATAAAAGACACATTTTTCATTTTCACCAATAACTTTATTGATTTGGATATTTTCGGTATGTTGCTATCTCCTGCTATTGGCTGCAGTGGGTAGAGGCCAGCGGTGCTGCTAAACAGCTTCCAATGCGTAACATGGCCCCACAGCAAAGGATTATTTGTCCAGAATGTCAATAGTACCAAGAAACTTCACAAACCACTTTTGAAACATTCGGTCAGTCACAGCACCTTCTCCATACACTGCACAAATCTTTTCTTGTGTTTCAGTTGCATTTTTACCTTTCTTGAAATAATAAAGCACAATATGCTGAAAATGCTGGGTATCCTCTTCCAACTTCAATATTAAAATGGCTACAGAAAAAGTCACCAATTTTGGTAAGTTTTTTTCAATGCACAGTGATGTGACAGCTGTACAATCTAACCAAACTGTTTTGGATGAAGTTAAAGACAACTAAATGCTACTAGAGCCATTGTACAGAAAACATATAATGGATTTTTTGGCCAACCCAATAAATACCCAAATAAGTGTAAGATACCAAAGGCAAAGAAAAGGGCTGTTGGTGCTACCAGGGTAGTTAGCTAAGACCTCATGCATCGTTTGACCTTGAAGGAGACGTGGTATTTAGGAGTGAAAGGACAATTCAGGCTAGAACCATGTAAGCAGTCAGAAATGCTTGTGTTATGTAGCAAAGGCCTTGAACAGAACAGGCTCTGATGGAGGAATAACTGGCCTCAGAAGCATGGACCAAAGTGTGGACACAGAGAAGTGGGAGGTGTGTGATGTGGCCTGTGCAGGAAGCACGTGGTGCTTTAAAAGACTGACTCACCATGGAGGGTGGACAAGTAGCTGGAAGATGTCACCAGGAGCACTGGAAAGGGAGGAGGTGGCAGACGTGAGAGCAAAGACAGGCCTCTGGGGTCTGTGTGTGCTCCACCTTCCACTTCCTCCTTCGCACATGGTTGAAGCACTCTCTAAACACTGACCTAGAAGTTCTCCTCCAACCCTTCTTACATGCCATTGTTTACTGTACCACTACCACCACACAAATCAGAAACAGAATTCTACAGACTCAGTGGTTCCCACCACTTTACCAAAATGAGGACAAACATCTTACCTTGGCAATGAAGAACATTCGCAACATGGCTCCAACCTGCCTTTCAGTTGCGATACTCCAACTGTCCACCTCCCAACCGATGTTGACTGGATGCCTATTGGACACATGCCAGAGTCCCTGCCCTAATGAAGCCCACAGGCTAGTCTACCCAACTACACCAGCCACCCTTCCCCAAGCCTGGATCCAGCACTCCTCACGATGGTACCAGCAGGCCCACTGGCAGAAAGGCTGCTTCTTCTTTCCAGCCTTCTTGATTTATCGACCCACAACCCCCTCAAGCACTTGCCTCCACTGCTCTTCCTGCAGCCTTTCTTTCACTCCGCGCAGTGCTATGTCCCCTCCTACTGCGGGCAGCTACTGTGACTTAATCATTTGCATTCAGGAAATATATGCAGAATATATGCAGAAGTGTATTTGACCATAACAGATAAAACAGAAGGAAGATTACGAAGTTATCGCCCAGAGTGTTTCTGATTTCTCACTGTTGACAACGTGGTACCTGAGTTTGCTTTGTGGTTTCAGGCCCCTGGGAGAAGTGCTCAGCAGTCGAGTGTTCCCAAAGCCCAGAGAGGGGGGTCTGCTCAGTGACTCAAGTGAGGGACTCTTACGGAGATAGGGGTCTGGTTTCAGGTCCTCAGCTTGTCCTTTTAGAAGATCTGTGTGAACAATAACATAACCTTCATCTCCTGGAGAAATGTGACTGGTCATCATACTTGTTTTCTCAAGTACAATACAACTCTCATTTTTTTCCCCTAGTACAGATAACAGGCACAGATATATATGGATATAGGTTGTGGATAAGTGATACAAATGCAAATAGGGAAATGGTATTTTCTAGAAAGGATTCTTCAGGTAGGATTAACTACATAATTCAAAGGGACTAATGCCAAATTAGTCCTGTGTTCAAAAGTTACTGTGAATTTCAGGATGGCACCAGAGAGCATCAGCCCTATGCCATTACCAGGAGTCTGTGCAACTGCAAAGGTCACATGCCCACAGAGCCAGCTCTGCCTCAGGTCAAGTACTCTGTTTTCATTGATGGGCATCTGAGAGAGAGGGCTAGCAGGAAGATGCCTAGAGGGATTATCAGGTCACAGATGGTAGCAGGGAAAAAGCTGGGAACCAAGAATTATAACTATTTTATAAGTGAAAGAAATCATTACAATCACAGGGCCTGACTTACTACAAATAAGTAAAAATAATTCCTTGAAGGCTCCTCTCTGCTGTCATATTAATCTGAGTCAAAACAAGTAATGAAACTGGTTGACTCCTCCCAATGATATTTCTTAACAGACCACAAAAGTATAGAATGGAAGGAAATTTCTGGATTGTCTAGTTTGTCTTTACAAAGGAAAGGGGAGATCAGAGAATTAAATGACTTGCTCTGTGCCGCAGGCAGAGCCCACGGTCACCCTCTAGGATACCAAAAATTGTCATGGAAGAAAATAATATTGGCCCCACTAATAGCCACCAATTATGGGTAATAAAATTGGGAGTGAGGCTAATTAGCTCAGAAGAGCAGAGAAAAACAGTTTATCTCACTAAAGAAAACAACATAAACAGCACATCAATCCCCTCTCTGCAGCTTCTGATGACCTCAGTGTTGTCAAGGCAGCCTGAAAACAAGCGATTTTCTCGTGTAATCCTTTTCAGTTTAGTAAACAGAATCGCCCAGGTAAACAGGTGCCTGGCAGGGCAGAGGGTGCATTGTCAATGAACTATTTACTTCAAGGCAATCACTGTTGAAGTCTCAGCGACGGCACTGACCTTGCCAGTTAAAAGAATGGTTTCTTTACACCAAGGGAAATTTTAAAGCTGGAGGAACAGAGAAGACACAAATAATACCAAAAGATCACCTGGTACACTTGGAAATGGTAAGATAAATTTCATGTCCTAGGTATTTTACTACAATTAAAAAAAAAAAAACTTGGCTAGATGCACAGTGCTATGTATGTAATCCAGTTATTCCCAATTTTACACTACAGAGCAAATGTGGAGAACTCAAATCAGGCCGTTTTCAATGCTTTGCTTGATGTCCCAGTGAAGCTTGATGTTTCTAGTGAAGGTTCTCTCCTTTGCACAGGGTGACGACCTGCTTGAGGCCACACTCACCCCTTCTGTGCTCTTCTTTCTTCTGCTGACCTCAGACTACCCACTGGTCTTCAGTCACCATTACCTTCTTCCTGGAGGTCTTCACTATGACTCAAAGTCCTACCTGAACCTTTATCACTTCCTTATGAAGCCACTAAGAGCAATCTCCAGCCTCCTTACCAAAAGGCCAAGCTGTAGAAAAAATTAGGAAAAATCCTAACCTGGTCCTTGAGCTGTTCCAAAGCTGTAACATCCTCTGAGGTAAATGGCATATCTGCATTTCTGAGATGAGGGAAGCACGGTACAGAGAGGTGGAATAACTGGGCCAAAGCCAGTCCCTATGTGGTAGAGCCAAGATCCAAACCCAAGCTGTCCTACTCCCATGTTCCCCCTTAGCTGCTACTCCGCAGGGAGGGCCAGTGGGAGTGGAGAGGTGATGCAGTAAGGACTATGGATTACAGCTGCCACATCACCATCAAGATGGGAATTTTAAAAATATGTGGAAGAGGATTATACTCAAAGACAAAAATATAAGAAGCCTATGTTAGAAATTATGGAAGCAAAGACCTTCAGAATCAATTAAGATTTTTTTCTTAAAATACTTTTAAAGATATTCTCCTGAGATTCAGTAAAAAACAAACAAACAAAAAACTCCCAAAGTCTGACACTTCTCCCCCACACACGCACACTGAGAAGTGCAGCTAGCAGGAAATAGGATCTAGTAATGTTCACAATACACATACATTTAGAGTCTGAAACTGTTTGGAATAAATGCTGCTGATTTTTTCCTATGCTCAGTTTCATGCAAAGAAAACAAGAAAAGTTAACCCCACAAAAAAGTAAGTCCAAGTACTTCATATTTAAGACAATTTACCTGAGAGGGGAAGCTCTGGAAGATCCAAGCGCTGAGTCACTCCTCTGCTGGCAGGCCGCACGCTGCTGTAAGTTGAATGCCTCTAAAAACCAAAGGGCACACCAGCGTAGGTGGACTTGCACACATGGATGTACAACAGTTCTCAAGCTCACTGGACTCACCAGGGGCAGCTTTTAAAACAGCTTATTAGTTTGAATAGATAATGAATGCAATTGGCACAATTCTCAAAAGGGCCAGAAAAGACATAATAGTTAAAAGAAAGTCTCCCTTTCATTTCCATCACCTAGTTCTTCTCCCTGTGGATAATTATTATTGATCAGCCTTGTGAATATCTTCCTGGAATAGTCTGTGTATATTCAAGGGTATGTATAAAAGTACTGTTTTTAAATGGCCAACAGATGTACTGGGTTGTTTGTTTTTTTCTGTAAGATGGCTCTAGTAGTGCATAGTTGTCTTTAACTTCGTTCAAAACAATTTGGTTAGATTGTATTGTGGCAGCTGTCATATCAGGGTACATTAAAAATACTTATCTAAATTGGTGAATTTTTGTGCAGCCTTAATATTGAAGATGGAAGAAAATATGCAACATCTTTGGCGTATTATGCTTTATTATTTCAAGAAAGGTAAAAACACAGCTGAAATTGAAAAAAAAATGTGTGCAGTGTAGGAAGAAGATGCTGTGACTGATTGAATGTGTCAAAATGGTTTGTAAATTTTCGTGCTGCAGATTTCTTGCTGGATGATGCTCCACAGTCAGGTCGACCAGCTGAAGCTGATAGTGATCATACCACAAGGGAGACAGCCAACATACTCAAAACATCCAAATCAATGAAGTTATTGGTGAAAATGAAAAATATGCCTTTTATTTTACAGAAAAAAAACAAACAGACTTTTTGGCCAACCCAATATAAGAATATGCTCAACATCATCAATCATCAAGGAAATGCAAATACAACGAGAGATCACCTTACAGCTGTCAGGATAGTCATTATAAAACAACAACAACACAGAAAATAACAAGTGCTGAAAGATATGGAAAATTGAAAACCTTGTGCAGTGTTTGTGGGTACAGTAAATGGTGCAGCCACAATGAAAAAGAATAGGGAGGTTCCTCCAAAAATTAAAAATAGAATTACCATATGACCCAGCAATCCCAGTTCTGGGTATATACCCAGAAAATTTGGAAACAGGGTCCTTAGGAGACACCTGCCCAGCCAGGGTCACTGCAGCCAAGACGTGGAAACAGCCTGAATGTCCACCAGTAGATAAAGGGATTAGAAAAGTATATTTATTTAGCTTCATTAAGTAAGTACTATATGTGCACTGATTATTTAAATTTAAAACAAATCATTTCAATTATCTATTGCTGCCTGATAAGAAACCCACAGATCTTTGTGGGTTAAAACCAATTATTCATTTGCCCATGATTCTGCAACCTGAACTGGACTGGTGTTGGGAATTGTCCTGTTTGGTTTCAGGAGCTGCAACGCCACTAACAGGCTAAAAGGCCCACGGCTAGGGGACCTTGGGACCATAAGCTAGTAAGGAGACAAAACTTATCTTCCTGGCAAGGGTGCAGCTTCTGCCCCCTTGACTTCTCCCTGCTTGGCCCCTGGAAGATGGCTGGATAGTCAATGACAGGTAAAATTCATAAAGGAAGTAACAACCTAAGACAGGCACAGTTGTGAAGGGACCATGAGGGAAGGACTTAGGGGATTGTGGAGGAGGGACAAAAGACCCTCACCCCTCAGCTTTGTCATAGCCTGAGTCCTCATTCTATCTGTAAAAAGTCCCCTAATCTCTTGGCTGCCTTGCTTCCCCTACCTGATTCAGGCCTGAAACAATGCTGAAGGGGAGTGCAGCCCTGTGCAGGAACTGGCGGTTCCAGGTGGGGTGGGGGAGAATCAGGCCTAAGAAAGAATGCATAAAGTCCTGTGAAACCTGCTTTGCTAAGAATGTACTCAAGGGTCCAAGCATAAAATAAGTTTGTTTCCCAAGGTTTTACAGCTGACTGGCACCAAGACCCTGTCTACCAGACCCTGACTCAAAAGGATCCCCATGATCCCAGAAATGTTATCTGTAAACCATACCTCCTTTCTTTGCTATGCATCCCTATGCAAGCTAAACTCAATAGAAGCCCACTGAGAGAGAGGTTTGACACCTTTCTCCTCTGAGAGACTGGTCAGCCTTTCCTCCCCAAGCAGATCATATCTTGGCAGACTTATTCTCATCCGTGGTGGCTGGGGTGGCTGTGGGGGGGGAGCCCCCCCCACAGGCTGGCAGTGACAGTTCTTCTTGGCCACATGGAGTTTTGACATGGGCAGCTCAGCTAGGACTGAACTCCCAGGATTCCGAATGAGGTGGCTGGAAGGGCTCAGGTCTGGGCGGCCCTCTCTCTGTTCATGTAACTTTTCTCTCTGAGAGTGTATTTGATTGTTTTTTTTTTATATCATATCTGGTAACCAAGAGGGTAGAAGTGGATGCTGCAAAGCTTTCCGAGTTCCATGTCCGTAAGTTACACAAAATTATTTCTGCCACATTCTGCTGACCAAAGCAAGTCAAGGAGCTAGACTAAATTCAAGGGGCAGAGAAGGAGCCCCTTCCACTGGTATAGGAGTAATCACTAATAGCCAATTTTTCTGACACTCTACCATTAAGCATTTTGCTTTTGTTTTACCTCAGTAAGATCTCACAATATTGTTTCCAATAAAAGTGCTTTGAAAAAAAAGAAAATGTGGTATTTCCATACAATAAAATATTTTCAGTCTCAAAAAAGAAGGAAACCCTGTCACATGCTACAATATGAATGAACCTTGAGAACATTACGTGTCATGCTGGCAGGGACAGTACTGGTGGTGGTGTGGTCACAAAGCTGAATCTAGATCTTGACAGAAGCGGTAGCCCTAGGCAGGCACTTAGAAAGACTCCCTGATTCTGGCAGAAATAGAAGTGCCACCTTTGAGATATTCTGGGAACCTTTTCTGAAGCACAGTGCAGACTAGAGCCTTCTGTTCCAGTCCTCCCTGCATTAAATTCCTTTCTGCTTTACTAGCTAGAGTGATTTCTGATATTTGAAAATTAATCATGATATACTCATACAGAAATAGCCTCTTAAGTGGGCAAATATTTGTAAAAGAATTTCACTATTGTTTTCTTAAGTAAGTTTAATCCAAAATAAGCTAAATGCCCAACAATAGAGGGGTGTTTAAATAAATCACTGTACATTAGGTACCTTTAAAAAATGATTTCTCCAAATACTGACATTTAAAAATGTCTCTGATTTAGTCTTTCATTAAATAAATATATACTGAGCTTTCACTATATAACTATATGCCAGCCACTGTTCTAGACAAGAGATATAATAGTAGTCAAAATCAATAAAAATCCTTGCCCTCAAACATTATATTCCAATGACAAAGTGAAATGATCTAGTGTCTGAATAATACAATTTATAAAACTTACCCTCCCTACACAAACACACTTTTATGCCAAAGAAAAATGTCTAGAAGGGAATACAAAAAGCCACAAATAGTAGTTATTTCTAGGACTAAGGTAAAAGGGAGATTTTTAACTTTTCCCCAGAACAGAAATTTTTGGGAAAAGATACTTTAAAATCACCACTAAAGTAAAAAGTTGGTAATAATCCCAAAGTCAACCATCAGTAGAATTAATACAACAGAACACTATACAGCAACAAAAAATAACAAACTGCTGCAACGCATGAATGAATCTGACAGGCATAACACTGAACAAAACAATCCAGTCAGAAAAGAAAAGCTACTGTATGATTCTACTTACATGAAGACCAAGATCACTAAAACCCAGCTACAGTGACAGAGGTCAGGATGATGATTACTCTTAAGGGACTAGAGACTAGCTGGTGAGCTGCAGGGCCTCTGAGGTGCTGGAAGGGCTCAAGGCATAGGGGATGCATGGTGTGCACGGAGGCATTAGGGCCCTCTTTCTCAGATGTGTGGACCCACTGTGCATAAGCACAACCAAGTGCTGTGTGGCACCTGCTGTGTGCCTGCTCATAATGGCCAACTGTGAAACCTTTAGGAATTTTGCAATTATTGAAATTAAACTTATGAACAGCAAATTAGACACTCAAAACTCAATGCTTCCTAATTATCTTACTACACAGTACTACTGAGGTATTTATACTTACTATTATTTGTACAGTAGAAATACTATGTAATTAAGAACCCAGATGGAGGTGTAGGTAGACACACTGAGCCTCCTCGCACAACCAGAACTGACAGAAAATCAAATGGCAAGGAAGTCCGACACCAAGGAAATAAAAAATAAACATTCATCCAGACTGGTAGGAGGGGTTGAGACGGGCACCTGGGCGGAGAGGACTCGTGTTGCCGTGGCAGGACCGAGGGACCAAGACTGGCATTGTGTGGGACGAACAGGGCAGGCAGTCTGACCACTAGCAGACCCTGCGGCCCCACATTCGCGCACAGATAAACAGAGAGGGTCGGACTCAGAGTGGTAGAGAATGGGGCAGGCAGAGCAACGGGTAGCATCCCTCCGCCCCACATTCGCACATAGATAAACCAAGACAAAGAGCGGGGAGCGAAGCAGACTGCGCAGCCCAGGGCTCCAGCTCAGGGAAATAAAGCCTCAAACCTCTGAGTGAAAACACCCGTGGGGGTTGGGGCGGCAGCAGGAGAAACTCCCAGCCTCACAGGAGAGGTCATTAGAGAGACCCACAGGGGCCTAGAGCGTGCACAAGCCCACCCACTCGGGAACCAGCACCAGAGGGGCCCAATTTGATTGTGGGTACTGAAGGAAGTGACTAAAATCTGGTGGAGAGTGGAGCAGGCGCCATTGCTCCCGCTCAGCCCCTCCCCTACGTACAGGCTAAAATGAAGGCTATGTTAAGAGAAACAAAGGAAAATGTACAGGGAACCAATAGTGAGGTGAAGGAAATTGGGACTCAAATCAATGGTGTGGACCAGAAGGAAGAAAGAAACATCCAACCAGAAAAGAATGAAGAAACAAGAATTCAGAAAAATGAGGAGAGGCTTAGGAACCTCCAGGATATCTTTAAATGTTCCAATATCCGAATTATAGGGGTATCAGAAGGAGAAGAGGAAGAACAAAAAATTGAAAACTTATTTGAACAAATAATGAAGGAGAACTTCCCCAATCTGGCAAAGGAAATAGACTTCCAGGAAGTCCAGGAAGCTCAGAGAGTCCCAAAGAAGCCAGGCACAAGGAGTAACACACCAAGGCACATCATCGTTACATTACCCAAGATTAAAGAGAAGGAGAATCTTAGAAGCAGCAAGAGAAAAGGACACAGTTACCTACGAAGGACTTCCCATAAGACTGTCAGCTGATTTCTCAAAAGAGACCTTACAGGCAAGAAGGGGCTGGAAAGAAGTATTCCAAGTCATGAAAGGCAAGGACCTACATCCAAGATTCCTGTATCCAGCAAAGCTATCATTTAGAATGGAAGGGCAGATAAAGTGCTTCTCAGATAAGGTCAAGTTAAAGGAGTTCATCATCACCAAGCCCTTATTATATGAAATGTTAAAGGGACTTATCTAAGAAAAAGAAGATAAAAAATATGAACAGTAAAAATGACAGCAAACTCACAGTTATTAATGACCACACCTAAAACAAGAACAAGAGCAAACTAAGCAAACAACCAGAACAGGAACAGAACCATAGAGATGGAGATCACATGGAAGGCTGTCAACAGGAGAGCAGGAGGGGGAGAGTAGGGGGAAAGGTACAGAGAATAAGTAGCATAAATGATAGGTGGAAAATAGACAGGGGGAGGGTAAGAATAGTGTAGGAAATGTAGAAGCCAAAGAACTTATAAGTATGATCCATGGACATGAACTATAGGGGGGGAATGTGGGAGGGAGGGGGTGTGCAGGATGGAGTGGAGTGAGGGGAGGGGGAATGGGACAACTGTAATAGCATAATCAATAAATATATTTAAAAAAAAAGAAATACTATGTAATGCACATCTCTTTTCAATGGCATGTTCACTGGTGTCATAGAGATAGCCTGAAACTGGCAATGATGGTAATATTTATACCACAGAAACTGTCAAACAGTACAAATCTAGGTTCTGCCCCTAAAGTGCCAGTTGTTAAACATTTAAAGAAAACTAGTATGGGGACTCAATTTGAATAAGTAAAAATGAGGCATGGCCTGTTTCAGTTTTATTAAATAAATTTGATGATTATTATAAAATAATAATAATTGTTATATTTGGTTTTATATGTAAGGTGATGAAAGATACCTTCAAAGGCAAAAAAGTAGAAAAACAAAAACAAAAAAATTTGGAGATCCAAAACAATATACATAGCTACTAAGGACACCAGGAAAATGGCATCTGTTAATAACAAGATCAATCTTAGCTCAGGAGGAGCAGTGTGCTGAATGTTGTTTGTAACATCAAAGCCCTAGTCTTAGAAAATGCCATGAAGCTTTGGTCTAAAACGTTCAGAAGACAGCACAGGTGATAGGCTGCATCCAGTGAACTCTTCAGAATTTATAAATTGTAAATATTCTCTCTCTCTCTCTCTCTTGGGCATTTTGAAAATTCTTTTGAGAAAAACAACTAGTTCAATGTTCCTTTCTAATATAAATTAGAACCTTCATTTAATTGAAAACTTCAAGAGTGTCATCTCATGGAAAACAAAGAGTTGACAAAATTTTATGAAGTTTATAGTGTCTCTCTTGCACCTTTATTAGGCATCGAAAGTGTACATTTTAATGAAAGTTAAACTATTATTTTAGGCTTATTAAAAATGATGTTTAGCAGGCCTCAAAAAATGAAGCAATTGGTTTTTACTTCCCTTCTGTTGCTTGTGTATTGAACACTGTATAATGTGGGGTGGCACTGCCCACCGGCCACACACACGAAGCTCTTCCAATACCTGCATGGGAGAAACAGCGGCCGCTGGGGCGGTCCTCACTGGTATTCCACTCAGGGGGCTTCTGGGGGTCTTATGGACAGGAATACTCTGTGCAGCTCCACCTGCCAAGGGATGGGAACGTTTATACGTCACTGAGTTCAAAATAGCAATAGTTCTTGACTTGTTAGTTTTTGGTGACTAAAAAAGTATCCCGTGCTGCTAATAAAAGTATTATGCATACCATTTTCTTCTCATCTGGATAAGTGTAGAATTGGGGAAGGACAGGAATTAAGTAAATGGGGCTGGTCTATATAGGACACACGAAGAAAAAGAAAAGACGTGTAATAAGGCTCTTACGGCAATAAGGAGCAGGAAAATTCTTGCAGAAAACATTATGTTAATTCATTTCCCATCTTCATAGACTGAATGAAGTCATTGAGATTTCATGTCTTTCAATAATTGTAGCCTACTCTTCATCTAATACGGCTGCAAACTATTTGACCAGAGATAACCAGGTACATCCTAAGATTACCTAGTATTAGAGTGTTCCAAAACAAAAAGCATATTTGTTGTAGTCAGGTGAAGAATTATATTATTATTTTGGATAAATGCACATTTTTTTCTGTTTACTGTATTTATGGGTGTACAGTATAGATATGCACTTTTCTCATATATGTAGATAACAGTGAAGAAAGGCAACTGTCAGTCAGCCAGACATTTCCAAAAAAAGGTGGGAGTGTACTAAGTTCAGGAATGACAGACAGATCAGCACAGGTGCTCAGGTATAAGACAGGACCAGGCACAAAAGTCTAATTGCCTGTTGCAAGATGAGGCAGGCTGGGAGTAGCAATGAGAGAGATGAATGCAAGGACTCAGTGCCTCATTTCCTAGGAGATGAGGCCTATGGCTGACTCTGCTAGTTCTCATCAGACTGTAGAGGCAAATAAAATAGCAGCAACCTGAATTTACTGGGCAGAGAGGCAGAAAAGGGGGCAAGGCAGGATGAGGTAGAAAGAGGAGGCTGCATTGTATGTGAGCCAGAGTCCCATTGTTGCCTCACTGGAGCTTTGGCCAGGCTGCAGCAAGTCTCTTGTACACGGCAGCTTCATGTGGAATAGTCTAGAAGAACCCTTGTGCTTGCAGCAATTTGGGGCTAGTGTGGAGTAGAGATGGGTTTGATGTTTGGGGCCCTGGCCTGAATTTGAGTTTTGCTCATAAAACAGAACGATTAAATACCTGGGCGTCCCAAGTCAAATGACTTGATAAGGGACTTGACGGTGGTTGCAGGCTCCAAAGGTGTTGGAGATGTTCTGTTGACACAGACACCATGCCACCGGCCAGGAGCATCGACCTCCAAGGGCTCTGACTCTTCATGCACAGGTCTGCAGGGCAAAGAGCAAATGAGATTGAAAAAGAGAGGGGAATGCTCCACAGGGAAAAGACATGGATGGAAACAGAGCCAACAGGCAGAAAACACAGCTGGAAGGAGAACCCCAAATTTAAAATCCTGTTTTCTGTATCAGCTTTGCATCTTTAGGAAATAATGTAAGTGCTGCTGTCAATTTTTATCAGAGCTGTTTTCTTGGGAATGGCCAGAAATAGTATTTTAATATGTAGAGTGACATTAGCTCTTCGAAAAAGAATGTGAATCTATTCTGCAAACTGGAAAAAATATGTACAAATGTTATTCATCATAAATATTTAGCCTACTATCTGTGGTGACTACAGTAAATTGGCTTGTCAGTGTGTATTCCAGCCCCCAACAAAGGTGGGAAAGTGGTATCTCAGGACTCCCCTGCAACTAGAAGTCCAGATGGGATTTAGGGTCTATCAACCAGAAAGATGGGAGCAAGGCCTGGAGAGGGATCCAAGGTGGGGAGGGGAAGCAGGGCACGGGGCATTCGCTATGCTGAGACAGATGGCGGCAGAGGCAGCAGCTCCCTGGCAGCCTGATCCTGTGCTGTGACTTTGGGCGTTGTTCCTGGAAGCTCAAGCTAGACTGTTTCTTCAACCCTCCCAACAATGCTGCAAGCCATTTAATGCCTGTCTGCTTAAACCAACTAAACTATGATCTATTTGTACAACAGAATCCCAGGTCATACACTGTTTGCCCTTCCCGAGTGAGAATGGTAATAGTATTCTGGAATAAGTAATACCACAACTCTCCATAAGGCAAAGCTTCTCCTCTCACCCAAACTTTCCTGGGGAGTTCTCAACGTGGTTTCTAAATTCGAGCACAGACACATAGAAGGGTCTTTTAAAGACAGATCACCTGATTGGATCCTCTCATGCACAGCTTCTTCATCCAGGGGACTCAAGCATGTCGTTAAATCTCCTTGTGAATGATTTCCAAATCTTCTCATTTCTAAATCACTGCTCTTTTTATTTTATCAAATTGCCACACAGCTGTTTTGCAAGATGACTAATTTATGAGAATGGCTCAAAAAGACTATTTCTGGCAGTGTATTTTAATAAGGTCAGTGAGAGATTAAAATATTTACTTACTGATCTTTTTGAAATTAATCTACTCATAAGCTTCTGCAATTGAATTTACTTGTCCTTAATTCTCAAAGCTTTTTTCCTGTTGATCTGTAGTCAGTGTGAACAGAATAAATTTAAGTGAAATGGAATTTAAAACACATAAATCACACTGCTCTACACTCTTGTCTCCACAGCCCCTTCTTTTGAGTGAAAAAAAAAAAATCAGTAAACTGATGACATTTTTGGAAGAAAATAGTAGGCATTTCAGAAACTTGTAGGGGGATGGCTTTAAAATTTCTGTATTTAATGGGCTTGGTTTTTCTAGTATTTTCCCCATTGCGTTACGTAGTACAAAATCAGGAGGTGTATATACAGAAACAGGTACAATCAGGTTAGGTATGAGCAGAAAAATAATTTCCTATTTCTGTCACAGCCATTCTCAGGAAGGTCAGACACAAAGTAGACTGTCCTCTTACCAATCCATTTAAATAACTTGGTACCTCATTGTGGTTTTAATTTGAATTTCTCTGATGATTAGTGACATTGAGCATCTTTTCATATGTCTATTGGCCACCTGTATGTCCTCTTTGGAGAAGTGTCTACTTAGGTTGTTTGATCATTTTTAAATGAGAGAACACCTCACACCTGTCAAAATCAACAAACAAGTGCTGGTGAAGATGTGGAGAAAAGGGAACCCTCATGTACTGTTGGTGGGAATGCAGATTGGTGCAGCCACTGTGGGAAACAGTATGGAGTCTCCTCAAAATATTAAAAATGGAACTGCCCTATGACCAAGCGATTCCAGTTCTGGGAATTTACCCAAAGAAACCCAAACACTGATTTGAAAAACTATCTGCAGCCCTACATTCACAGCAGCATTATTCACAATAGCTAAGACATGGAGGCAACCCAAGTGCCCATCAATAAACGAGTGGCTAAAAAAACCTGCGGTACCCCTCTACAATGGAATATTACTTGGCCATAAAATGAACAAAATCTCACCATTTGTGACAGCACTGATGGACCTATGGGATTAGGGTACTAGGCTAAGTGATATAAGTCAGAGATGTACAAATACCATCAGATTTCACTTATATGTGAAATCTAAAGAACAATATAAACAAACCAGAAACAGATTCACAGATACTGAGAACAGACTGATGGTTGCAAAAGGAGATGGGGGTTGGGGGACTAGGTAAAAAACATGAAGGAATTGAGAAATTCAGATTGGTAGTTACAGAATATGGGGGTATAAAGGAGAGCACAGGGAATATAGTCAATAACACTGTAACAACTATGTGTGGTGTCAGGTGGGTACTAGAAATACCAGGGGAACACTCTGTAAAGTATGTGATTCTCTAACCACTGTGCTGTATGTACACCTGAAACTAAAACAAAATAATATTGAATGTAAACTGTAATTGAGTAACATTTTTAAAAAATTAAGTAACTTGTGCCCTGGCTGGTGTGGCTCAGCAGATTGAGTGGCAGCCTGTGAAACAAAGGGTCGCTGGTTCGATTCCCACTCAGGCCACATGCATGGGTTGCAGGCCAGGTCCCTGGTAGGGGGTGTGTGAGAAGCAACCACTCATTGATGTTTTTCTCCCTCTCTTTCTCCCTCCCTCCCCCTCTGTCTAAAAATAAATAAAATTTTAAGAATTAGTAACTTGCTACCAAAGGGCCTTGGAGAAACTTAGGGCACCCCTTCCTCAAAGGAAAATCATTTCTAAAAATTCATTTTCATTTCATTACCTGATAATTTATTAAAAATGAAATGGAAATCCTTCATCTGCTGAGGAAGTCCCTTTGGTTATCCAAGTTTCTTTATGAATCAAAATATCAAGTGGAAACTCCATTAGAAAATTGCAAGATTATAAGAACCAATTCCCAGTCCTCCTGCCTCCAGTTGGTCAGTCTGCTTGGCTAGAAAATGAGTCAGCATGAGAAAACTTGCACATGAAGTAGATTAGAGAAGCTACTGGTCTCAATACCACCGTGTTATACAATAGTTGTGCGTGTGTGCACAAATGTGCGTGCATGCAGATTCACAAAACAAAGCCTGAACTGAAGAGCCATATAAAAGTTATTAAGAGCAGCACTATTGGTTTTATTAGTACTTTCATCATAAACAGGCTTGAAAATCACTACACTAGCCTATCTTAGAATTACTTGGGATCAACCAGTAACAACCCCAGCAATAAATGAGATACACTTGACCTTGACCATGGGTTTGAACTGCACGGATCCACTTAATCAGGGGTTTTTTTTTCAATAAATACATATAGTACATATAGAGAAAAAACATATTTCTCTAGTTTACTGTAAGAATACAACATGTAATACAGTAACATATAAAATGTGTACTAATTGACTATGTTATTGGTAAAGCTTCCAGTCAACAGGAGGCTATTAGTAGTTAAGTTCTGGGGGAGTTAAAAGTAATGCGTGGATCCTTGAATGTGCCACTAATATCAGTGTAGTTCAAGGGTTAACTGCATTACATTTCCTCTGGCTCAAGGAAGAACTCTGTATTCTATAAAGAATATTAAGAAATGTTTAGCCCTGGCTGGTATGACTCAGTGGATTGAGTGCCAGCCTGCAAACCAAAGGGTTGCTGGTTCGATTCCCAGTCAGGGCACATGCCTGGGTCCCCAGTGGGAGGTGTGCAAGAGGAAGCCACACACTGATGTTTCTATCCCCCTCTTTCTCCTTCCCTTCCCCTCTCTCTAAAAATAAATAAATAAGATCTTAAAAAAAATAAAAAGAAATGTTTTAAGCATACAGACAGGTATATGACAGCAAGTATATTTAAAAAAATGGCAAGGTACCAGTGTTGGGTAGACATGTGTTCAAAGCTGGCTATTCACCTCTAAGACAGAGGCTGTCAGGTCCAAGATCAATCCAAATCACCCTAAAATGCAGCTTTTGTGGTTCATAAACACAACTGAATACCAACATGCAATCTTTCTTTCTTTCTTTTTTTTTAAGACTTTATTTATTTAGTTTTAGACAGAGGGAATGGGAGGGAGAAAGAGGGGGAGAGAAACATCAGTGTGTGGTTGCCTCTCTCGTGCCCCCTACTGGGGACCTGGCCCACAACCCAGGCATGTGCCCTGACTGGGAACCAACCCTTTGGTTCACAGGCCAGTGCTCAATCCACTGAGCCACACCAGCCAGGGCAACATGCAATCTTTCGATAAGCCTAATGCATTCCCTTTTCCTATAGTACTTAGCTTCTTTCTTCAGGTGTATCTCAGAGGAAGCAGCTGCCCTTGTTCCGGGGCCATGTTTAAAACAACAAAAATGAGGTATGTTTCCACCTGCTACCAGCATGTAAAACTATGACGATGATAATTTCCACAAGAAATTATGTAAATGACATAACTCCACAGTAAGTACCATGTGTCTTAAAAACACTATCTAAGGGGATTTTCCACAAAACTCCATCATTTTAGAATAAAAATTTGACAAAGGTCAAATGGCTTGTAAATGGTGAATCTGGAATGCAAATACAGCTCTCTTTGATCACGCCTTTCTCAAATTTTCAATAGTGCATGGGTGTGTCCTGTGAGAGGCTTACAAGGGTTCTTCAAAAATCTGGTGTTATTTCTTGGTTAATTTCATATAACATATATTTAAGAAAATAGTACCCATATTTATTTTATTGCTCTTATTTTAATGCAGTAATATGCTCTTAGGAAGTGGCAACCCATACCTGAGAATGACAGGCCATTTAGACAAGGTCACGTGGTACAGGAGATGTGTTTTCCATGGACCATGTCAGATACTCACTGACTGCTGGCTGGTGTACCTTATGTATCTTTCATTATAACTTAAACATATACATGCGCACATATGTCTGTGTCTTTTATTTCTAAAAAGTTACCTGATCTCTCTGAGGCACTGCTTCCTAGTGTGGTTCTGGAAGGGTCTATAACATCAGTTTACTACAGCACTTACCTCATCATAAAGGACACCCCTTTGTGTTGTCTGTTTTGATCTAAGAACACGTGATTTCTTTTTAAAGTATTCAAAGGCTAACTATGTTTGGAGAACATCATATTGCACTCCTGCTACCTTCTCAGTTGGCAGATTAATGCTTGAAAGAAGACCGGTCATGTTAATCACGTTTACACCACGTCTTTCCAAAGTTCGTGAAGCCCAGTGCCAGGCCTGTCCCGGTGCTGCGGAGACCTACTTCCCAAGACTCACCTGTACCCACCCAGCTCTCCAACCCTATGCCTCCCCACCTGGTGCTCTGTTCCTTTAGTGTCCTGCCTTTCATGTTCCTTTGTGCCTTTGCTTCTATGCCTTTATGTGAAACGTAATTTTCTCAAAATATTTCTTATTGTTACCTACAAAGCAAATCTAAAAGAAGTTTGTAGCTCTAGAGTGAGACAAATTAGTAAGTATTCTGTCTCCCAGGGCCCCGTGTCTTGAGTTTCACTTTTGAATTTCCACATAAGCATATACATGACAATAAAAACCAACAGATAAGGTGGTAATCGGAATATAAGCATCTCAATTTCCAACCCCAACAATAAGAACCAAAGAAATACGAGATCTGCCTGGAAAAAGTCCAGACATTGTTAATATAACAAAAACAGTTTGCACAACATCAGTGTAACCTGGCAGTCAAGGAGAGTGGACTGGAATGCGCATGCCTAAACAATGACAACATCACCGTACTAGTCAGTGGGGTGGTAAGACACCATTGAGTGAGCATGTGCACTGTGGCCATAGCATTCAAAATGATTAAGAAAGTAGAGCAAACAAATCTGTACCAAATTTTGCGTTAGGCTTGAACATTCCTGCGTGGAAACTATTTGATGATTCAGAAGTTCACAGCTACAGGCAACTGGTGATCCGCTGCCTCATCACAACACGCCCACTCACGCATCAGATCTTGTGCAGTTTTTTGGCAAAACATCAAGTCAACCAGGTAATTCAGCCCCGCTAGCTACGATTTGGCACCTTGTGACTTCTGGCTTTTCCCAAAACTAAAATCACCTTTGAAAGGGAAGAGATTTCAGACTGTTGATAAGATTCAGAAAAGTATGACAGGGCAGCTGATGGTGTCTGGGAGAACGGTGTGTGAGGTCCCAAGGTGCCTACTTTCAAAGTGACTGAGCCATCATTGTCCTATGGACAATGTTTCTTGTATCTTGTATCTTCAGCAAATGTCTCTATTTTTCATAGTACACAACTGGATACTTTCTGGACAGATCTCGTACATCTTAAAAATCTTTCTTCAGTATTGGAAACTACAGAAAGATATACCACCTACTTGCCTTAGGCTTTGAAGAATTTCTGCTACAAAGAGAGTAAGGGGGAAAATATGGAAAGAAAATACTAACGGTTTATCCCCAATTCCCTTTCAAAGAAAACAAAGATATGGGACCCTGCTCAGGTCCCCAGTACTAGCGGGCAGGGCTGGGAGCAGCACAGGACACCCAGACAGCACGCAGAGCATTCTCCCTGCAGGGGACCAGCAACATGCGAAATGACTGTCCAAGGGGCTATGGATGGTTTATCCCAGACACAAAGGACAGTAGCAAAATGGGGCAGATCAGAAAGCCTCAGTATGTGCCCTAAAACGGACAAAAGGCCAAACAAAACTAGACCTAGAAAGCTGGCTCCCACATTCCATTCTCACCAAACAGAAGAACTGGACAATAGTGTATTTCTTTTGGTAAGCCCGGATTCCTCTACACTCTGAACTTCCATGTCTCTGATATGTAACATAAATGTGCCTTAAGAGTCTTCCTTCTAGTTTAAGATGTAAGAAGATATTTTAAAGTAGTCAGCAAAGTGAGTATAGATCTAAGCATAATCCACAGACACTGCTCTTGGGAAAATGCCAGGCCCTATTACACTTTTACCCATTTAAGCAAGAAAAAAGATGGGCATAACCATGCCTTTACCTATGAATATATTTCATAATATTAATGAAAAGAATAAATCAACTCAAGGGAGAACAGATATTTATAAATTTATGACAGGAAAATAAATTAGATACTTGATAGCATCTGCCTTGAGATTACAAAAAAATTCAAGAAAATAATAAAGTATATAAAAGATGACAATTTTAAATGAAAGGATGAATTTAAAAAAATGGTATCAGCAACCTAATAATTCTATTAAAATATCTTTAAGTAGAACCAGCTCAAGAGAAAAAGGAAATCAGGGCATATGGAAAAGTCTCTCTGAACACAGATGACATGAACAAAGTAAGGTGAGATTTCAAGCCAGCAGGCAAAGGATAATTTTGGTAATAAATGGTGGCGGTATGACTGGCTCTCATATGGAAGAAAAAGACCTACACCTCACATCAGACCAGAAAAAGAAGGAAGAACTAAATATATGTATGTGTATGTGTCTATAAAATAGATGAAGAAAATGTAATAGCCTATTTCTAAAAGACTAGGGTAGAAAAAATCCGTAGACAGAAACAAAACACCCAGAAGCAGTAAAGGAAAATACTGACAGATTGTACTGCACAACAATATAACATTTTCCAGGACAAAGATGATAAAGACCAAAGACCCAAAATACACTGGGATAAATGCAAGTCCCTAATAAAACACTGATTTAAAAACTGATAAGAGAAAAACAATCAGCTTTTGAGTTAAACTAGCAATTCTCAACAGAGAAAATGCAAATGTTTAAGACATAATAATATGCTCAGGGAAATGCAAGTTGAAGTACTAATGAGATAGTATTTTTTGCTTACCCTACTGGTAAAAATTAAGATTGATACTCCCTGCAGCTGCTAAGGCTGTGTATAAACAGCTACTCTCATCAAGAGAGTAAAATGTCACCAGTCTCAAGTAAGAAATCCAGCACTATGTTAAAATGAAAAGTGTGCGTATTCTCTAATGCAGCATTACAAGCATTACACTTTTAGGAACCCAGTCTGTCAAAATAGAAACATAAGTATAAAGCTATATAAATAAGAATTATTATGGTATTATCTAGAAAGAAAAACACTAGAAAATATAACCTTGAGGTTCACCAGTGTGACAATATTTGAATACTACAGGGCACATCTGTCCACTGGGACACTGGGACACCACGAAACTATTAAATGAGTTAAATTCCTGTATATTGAGTTGGAAGGATGCCCATTTACACTCGTTACGTGAAACCTGAACGTGCAGAGTAATGTACAGACTATAATCCTATTTTTGTAAAAAATATATAAATTAACCATACATATGTATAATATATATTTATATGAGTAAGAGGAGAGGTAAAGAAAAATATTTACTATGAACACTGGTTACCTTACAGGGTCATCCTAGGGAGCAAGAAAGATTAATATTTTTCTTCATACATCTCCATTTTGTTACCAGTATACCCAAATATTGCTTCGTAAGTAAGAAGAAATCCAATACATTAACTCACCAAATGACCTATTTGTTTTTAATTTTCAAGAAGACAAATCTAGACTTTAAAGTTCATGTGAGTTTCCAACAGTTTTGCTTTAAAAATTAATTTATGCAAAATTAGTAGTTTTGCTTCTTGCTCTCTTGTCCTAATAAAATCACATAAAAATGACATTTATATTTAAAATCAACCTCCTGTCTACAGCCTGTATTGAAAGTCCAGCTTGCTACCTTAAGTTCTAGTTATCTGACGTGGCTTTAAAGTTCTGAAGCTACACGCACCAGAAAATTGAGAACAAAACGACATAAAGGCCCTGCAGAAATTTGGCCAGTGATTAAAAAAAATCAGGCAACAGACTGTTCTAAATAATAACATTTATTTAGTACTTCATAAATGCTTACATATAAAAATATCCAATAGTCCCCAGAATAAAGGCAAGTCAAAATATGGGGTGCAAATACAGCTGGGAATTTTAAGTTCACATTGGACCTTTCTTATTGTTTATATTTGGAAATGTCTGAGGTAAAGATGTCCCAAAATATAAATTTCTATCCCACCAGGTCTCCAATGTGACACCCACAGTGCTCCTCCTGGGTGGAAGAGCCGTCCTGTTCCTAAGTTTCCTTGGACCAGACAGTAACTCTTGTCTTATCCTTTGGATGACGTAGCTGCTAAGGCCCCAACACTGTGGACTGTACACTAGTTCCTCACATGAGAACTGCAGGACTTGCTGACCTGGATAAAGATCTTCACAAACCTATGTACTTCCAACAGTTTAAAATCACACTTTGAACTTTATACTTCTGGATTTTAAAAGTCTTTAAGTTTCCAGGGTTAAGTTTTATTCATGAGGCTTTGGTTACAGTTGTTATTTTCTGAGATTCCAATTAGGATTGTCACCGCATTAAGCTATCTGGTCTAACTACATCCTTTATTACCAATGAAACAACTATATATGTTGAGCCCAGCAGAGAGTTTTGGAAATCAAACCAAAGGTAAGTGGGTGGCTTATTTCAGATGAGGTAATGAAGTCAGACTCCCATTTGAACAGGCTCACTGAAGCCTTGGTGTAAATAAAACAGAACTTTCTAACTTCTTCAGAATGAGACGTTACACAGATGGCTTCCTCTTTTGACTCAAATAGTGTTAATTCCAAGATTGTCAGATACCATATTCAAAAGGAATCACAAAAATAAACTCCAAAAAGTAAGACACAAGCATGGCTTGACTCGTCAGCTCCCTGAATTTGCTCTGCCATGCTCTCTAAAGATGTGAGCTGTGCATTAATTTTTTCACAACACACTTACGGTTTATTTTTTTCACCCAAATTTCATTTTATGCTCCAAATAAAAGACTGCTGAATCTTCGAGAAAAAGGAAAAAAAAAAGAGGGAAGAATCATCTTTGTGCAATGAGTTGATTCCAAAAATGTAGGGAAAAGGTAAAGAGACTTGATCGTAATGACTCTGCGTGCAACAGTGGATATTATAAGGAGACAGCTCTTCATAAGGAGCTCATATCTCCTCTACACCATTTCCCCTTTCAAATAGAAATGACTGTAGTTTCCCGTCACACAAGGGCTGGGCTGTCTTTCTTCCATCAAATGCTCTGCTAGCTGACAGAGACCATGGAGCTGTGAAAATAGAAATGGGAGGGGAAAGGCTGGTAAAGGAGTTACTTAATGCAACATGATCTTAGTCTATGAATGTAAGTACTAAGAGCTGATACTGTCCCACAGGGAAAACCTAAGATCTAGAACGGGACTAACATGTTTGAATTCCTACTGTTCCAATTTTCTTGGAAGCCAAAATATCTTCAGACAGAGAAATGCTAGACTTCAAAATGCCATTACAAGTCTCCACTAGATCTTCACCAACAGATAGTTGTGTTGGTAGAGATGTCCAAGATAGATAAAAATCAGGCTTTCTGTAATTTACAGTGACTTGTGCTTCCCTCTGCTGTCCTATAGTGAAAACCAAAAAAGAGAAAAAGAAAAAAATTTCTTTTATTATTATAGCATAAAAATCCTAAAGACCTAAGGGAAGCTCATGTCCATGTACTCCAAAGCAAATCTGTAAAGATGGGGGTTGGGGAGCAGGGAAGCACACATAGCTGTTCAGAATTATAGGCTATGTATCTAGTGCCTTCAGTGCAAATTTAAGCTATGAAAAATTATGTAGTAGGAGAGTGAGAGACTTAAGCTTGTCAGGATACCAGAGGACCGCTTTCTACACTGACCAAATAAAAGGCCATAGGCCCCTGAAATCCAAAGGTACTGCTCAGAAATTGCTTAGGAAATCTGCAGGTGAGCTGGTCCCCTTCCACCAGAGCAGGGATACTGTATCAAAGCACCTGCAGCAGGAGAGCTGGAAAAGACGACTTAATGACAAGAATCTGTACCTCCAACTTCCACACTCTGCCTTCCAGTGACGACCCCAGAACTGTGGAGCAGCCATGATGTGTTACAGCTATAAGAACAACACAGGGCAGCAGGGCATACGACTGGCGTTAGCGCAGAACACAGCTGGGCACACAGACTTAAAAGCCAATTCCAGAGAGTCTGGCAGTGATGTGCAGCCATGCTGCTTGCTTCAGAGGTGACGACACGAGAACCAGGGGTACAAGCACCACACACTTCAAATCTTAGCATTCTATTAGAAACGATACAGTTAATCAGGCACAGACTGTTTAGTGATTTTAATGATCTCTCTCTTGAGATGTTTTCCATGGATGCTTATTGGTGTCATGGGATAAACACAGAAAGAATCGAGTAAGTCACCCTAAAACTAGTGGGCTTTACTGAGAAAATACATAGGTCTTTCCCTGCCACTGGCTGAGAGGCCCTGTCATGACTGCTCTTCAACAATGTCTCTCTGCAGAGTGACTGAATGTGGCCCATCAAGTTGTTAAGTCGAGCTGTATGTATGTTCTCTGTGTCTGCCAGGCCCCAGACTCAAAGTTTCATGAAAAATATTTGATGTTTTAATTTCAACAAAAGTTTTCATTTCAATGTCTTTCTCCTAATAGTTCAAAATGAGAAGCAGCCAGAGTTGAAAAGTTATTCATTATCCTTTCATCCATTAATTTGTACAAGTCCAGCTTTAAAACATAGTCACTTTCAGGTCCATAAAAACTGCATTGCTTGTTCAGATTTCTGAAGAGAAAGATGAGGTCCACAGCCCAGCTGAAATAGAGAAGTGCCGCTGCATCAAGGAGCGTCCAAGGACTGCACTAGAAAGAAGGCGTGGTTGGCACCGCAGCTCCTGACTCTCCTGTCAGAGACACCAGCTGACCAACAGGGCTTGGAAAACA
This sequence comes from Desmodus rotundus, assembly GCF_022682495.2. Lineage (NCBI taxonomy): Eukaryota > Metazoa > Chordata > Mammalia > Chiroptera > Phyllostomidae > Desmodus > Desmodus rotundus. The sequence goes on from NC_071395.1 coordinate 64,135,541, forward strand.
ACTGAGCTTACAGGGGCCGTAAACAACGACCCCAGCTTATCTCCTCATTCCAGAGAGGAAGGATCTTGCCTGGGAAAGACACCTTGCCAGTTGGTGGGAAAGACGAGATCAGAGTCTCATTCCCCATATACATTAACATTAGTAATTCTGACTCTAAAATAAAAATAACCTTTGAAAACATAACAGGACTGATGATCACTAATGAGCTAAGTTTTCAAACTATCTAAAATACTACATTATATAATAGTCCACTGTGTCTTAGCGATTGAGTTCTTGGTAATAAGTGCAAACTGCATTTGCCCTCCTACTAACCTAACTAGATTCCTTTGAGTGCTCATATTTGCAAAATGAGAATTTAAATCCCTGAATCCCATGTTACAATCAAGGTACTTTGCAGAGGCTCTTACCTTCTTCTCTTGGTTGTATAACTACTTGGAAGAGCTCGTCAGAGAATTTTTGCAACTTCTTTGGTTGTGTCTAAAGCAAGAATGACTTCTGAGTTCTCATTAAATGACTATCAAAGTCAAATGGAGTTTCAGTCAAGAACCCATTCAGTCAAGATGGGAATATTATGTCACTTCAGGACCTTTGAGGGCACGAGCTGGTTTCAGGTCTTGATCATGTGGTAGATTCCAGAAGTGGCTGAGCCATCACTGGGTAGTAACTTGCAAATAGGCAACTCTTTAGATGGGGCAGTATGCCAGAAAAGCATAGAATCAGACAGGAAACCAGCTCCAGCATTGTTTGAAGTCCTGCCCAATGCAATGATAGGCAAGGAACACAGTGAAGCCTACAGGGTTTTGGTAACATGTCATGTTCTGGATTGGTGGCAATTCTAAGATATGAAACATTTTGTGATAAGGGGTTAAACTGCTAGATTTTGGAAGTGGGTTTGAAAATCACTGGAAAATCAAAAGACAAATACATCATGTTAAAACACTAACCCTTGTTTGAAGATGTAGGATATAGCCTATGGACCCCTAAATTGTCAAGACGCACGCAGAGATTTCCTATGATATCAGAGTTCACGTAGTATAACCAGGCCTGTATAGTAGAACCTATGTTAGAAATGCAGCATCTCATACATTAACACAAACTCAAGACTTGCCTTTAAGCATTTATCTTTAAAATAATGTATAATGTAAGAATGCAAGTTATGATTTGGTTCCTCTACCAAACACACAATATAAAAGCAAGACAAATGGACAAATAGAGAAAACACAAGAGAACACCAGAATGACCTCAGGAATATTTCAATAGGGAAACACTATCTGTTCTCCTTCACCCTTAACTTAGAATTCACACGCTGTGGTGGCCAGAGGGTGCAGGTGTGACTGTGAGATAACAGTCTCGATTTTCGAGTGGGAACTGTGGAGTCAGCTACACATCTTACCTTAACCTCCCATGAGAGGCTCCTTAACAGAAAAGTCATAAACAAAAGAATGAGGAATTGACTGAAGCAAATTTGGTAAGAGAATCAACAGAATTCTAAAAAATCTATTCTTTCCATTGTCATGGAATTCATAATACACCAGACCCACAGACTCAGAATCTAGCCAATGAACAACCTTCCTGATCCTGGAAAACATGTACAATCAGCATTCAGACCCACTAAATCTGGTTTTTACAAATGCTACATTTGAGAAACACCTGAAAATTCAAAATCATTTCCTAATCTCAAAAGTAAGGAAGGACATTTACTCCTGATTGGGGATATATAACAGTGTATTAGTTAAAGCCTAAAATAATTATTTATAATCTTGTTTGTAAATCATTTAAATTTTAAATAATAATTAACTTTGAGATCCCTTTAGGAATACCTCCTTCTGAAATTTCACTGTTAAGGGAGCTTTCTGGGGCCACGGATTGTGTGATTTCCTTCCCTTAAGAACTGGTGTGGCTCAGTGGGTCAGGCGCCATCCCACAAAGCAAAAGGTGGCTGGCTCGATTTCTGGTCAGGGCACGTGCCTGGGTGGTGGGTTTGGTCCCCAGTCAGGGTATGTATAAGAGACAACCAATCGATGTTTCTCTCCCTCCCTTCTCCTCTTTCTAAAAAATTAAATTAAATTAAAAATAAGAAATAAAAGAACAGAAAGCAAAGCCACGTATTAGTCAGGTATGTGTTTTCCATGCTTATCCTTTTTAACAAAGTGGGTCATTTCCAGAGCTTCCTGGGGCAGCCCACAGATACTGCCAATGAAGAAGCGTGTCCCTGGGCTGGGAGGAGCGAGCCCTTTATCTGGTACTGACTCCCTCATGGCACAAGAGTGACCTGTGAGAGGTGCTGCTGCTGCCTGCTGATGTGGGTGCTTCCCTGCACTCACAAACAGCACTCACAGACACTGAGGTTTAAGGAGCATCAAAGACAAAACTTTCATTCTTTCAACCCAGGAGACACTTGGCTAGAGTGTTTGTACAAATGTAAGTGAAGAATTTTCTTATCACCTTAGGCCAACCCATGGCAGTGACCAGCATTGGATGTAACATTTCTACTGTGCAGTGGCAGTAGTGGTAGAGTAAGCTGAGAAAAGAGAAAAACTTTAGCACAGAGACACATAAAAGCATCACAGAAGGCCATGCACAGTGATTAAGTGAGAAGCCAAGCACTCTGTGGGAGCCCTTAGACTCACAAAGGCACAAAGGCATGGCTCCCCTCGTGACCAACCTGCTGTGGCCCTGCATGTCCCCCAGCTCTTTCTGCAGTCTAGCATTCTTTTCCTCTTCCTCCAACAGTCTCCTCTTCACTGTGCGCAGCTCCTGTTGGGCCTCACACTTGATGTCGTTGGCTACCACCACTGCAGTCTGCAGGTCTGCCTGGAACCGCCTCCACTCTTCAGTTTCCTCCTGAAAATGCCAGAGTCCATGTCAGCATCAGATGCCCAGCCACCAGGACTGGCCCCCTGCCAGCGGTTACAGAGACCCCATGCCCAACACTGAGCGAGGCTGGCTGGGCTGTCCGCAGTGAGGCACTGCTTTGATGGCACCCCACTACCGGGAAAAGGCACAGGTGGGAAGCACACTTCGGGTTATCAGAGTTCTCCATCCTGAACCTGAACAGCTGCTTTAATTTTACTTCCTGTCAACACTAATTTGGACCCATGCCATGGAAATGTACTATGAGAAAAACAGGCTACAGAGAGTATTCAGGGTATTTTTCAAAGGTTTTCAAACTAAAAGAGGAATATTTCTAGTAAAATGTTGAAGAAGGTCCCCATCCCCTGCTGTAACTGCATCTCACCTTTATCTGCTTAGTCAGAGTCTTCAGCTGCCTTTCCAGGTCTGCTTTCTGTTCCTCCAGCTTCAACACATTGCCTAGAAATAAATAAGTCAGACAGAGCTGGAAGAGTTGGGAGACTCTTGGGAGAAGATAAGCTAGGTAGGAAAGGAGCAGCTCTGGATTTGGCCCCAGACTTTAAAATCCATCTATTCTAGTATAAATTCCATCCTCAGCACCCTGCAAACCGGCAGCCAGAAGCAGGAGGTTCTTCTAAAATAGAAAATGGGAATACAAAACAGTGGTGTTTCAGTCTGGTTATACCCTCAGATGACAGGCTGTACAACCATGTAGCACTATGAGAAGAGACCTCAATAGCTACTCACACTTATTACACTTACTCTAGGTCTCCCTGATGTTTGTACCCATCATCCTGAATGTCCTTTATTGCTGTGAGGCTTCTGTGTAACAGAGGATATGACTGGTTATTACTATGGTGACTTTTAGACCCGTTTCCAGAGTTGTAGTTCTTAATAGAATTTTAACCTCACAATCACATGAAGCTTTTCATCAGCACAGATGTTCAAGCCCCAGACTCTGACCTTCGGAATGGGGATCTCCAAGGGCAGATGGAACACGGGTGTATATACTTTAACAGCTCCCTAATTAAGAACATCTTTAACTCCGTCCTCTCTCTGCCTCTAACTTTCACCATGTTGCTATCAGAGTCATTTCAAGGTAAATCTGATCATGTCCCCAACCTAGTTAAAATTCTTCAGTGTTTCCTCATGATCCACTTCAGAGCCATTGTTATCTGCATGAATCAGAATGATCAGAGAAGTTTCAGGAAACAAACCCACAGGGTTGGGTCCTACACCAGCAGTTCTAATTCAGCATGTGGGGCCTGAGAATTTGTGTTTGGGGTCAATGCTACAGAATGAGAAAATGCTCCTTAACTTCTTTAATTTTTTTTGTCCCTTTCTTTCAGGGATTTTATGGGGAGGAGTAATTATCCTCGGCTGGATTTTTGTATCCCTGGGCCTCCTAGTTAAAGAGACATCTTAATAATATCTTCCTATCCCTGACAGAAGTTAAATGTTTCTTACCAGATGCACAGTCTGTGTTATTTTCAATCCTGGATATGTTATGATACAAATGCAGGGAGTTGGCCTGACATCTGTCCTGGACATTAATTATAAGCTTCTTTCTTGGTATGTATGTGCTGACTTTAAGGATTTGGAGACAAAACAACCAAATTCTCAATTGCAGTATATTATTAAAAGGAAAAAAAAAAAGCAAAACTGGACTTCTGTTCTTTGACTTTATACTTTTCAAGTGTGGGCTGTGTTTGTAAATATACACTGACCACTGGCAATGATGGAGGGGCGTCTTGCTGCAGTTACATTTTTGTCAAACAAAATGTTATTTGTGTTTTATGCAGTAGGTTTGTTTGCCAGTGTCCTTGTAAAAAAAAAAAAAAAAAAAAAAAAGCCCCTCCTGAGTCAAAAGAGTAAGAAGCTAGGAAAATTCCTGGGCAAGTGGAATGGGGAAACTGAGACAAGACAATTAAACCAGGCCAGTCAATTTGAACAATTTATAGCCAGCTGGTGAATCGCAAGACCTTACCTCCTCTAACCAAGGACACTTGAGAGTGAGTGGCTTACACCGCTCCTTCTAGACCAGAGAATACACAGCTTAAATCTCCCTGGTCGGGGACATAGAGAACAGAGACCCAGTTAGTGCCATTGGTGCCAACTAAACCCAAGGACAGATGAAGTCAGGGAACAAATAGCAAAAACCCAATTAGAGCCAGACAGAGCCGAGATAAATGTAAAGCAGTAAAGCAGACCAGAGAATAATCCCAACTCCCCTATACACTCATTTCTGATGCATCAGCATATTAAAAAAGGCATCTGGAAAGCCGGTGAATATTCTGCTGAAGCCCTCCCTTAAGATTCTCGTCCACAGGAGATAAAAACCCTCAAGACAACGACCTGATGCAGGCTCACTCTAGAGCATGCCCATGCCCCTTCTCAGGCATGAACTTGTTACTTCCTCCTAAGCTCTACGGGTCCCCGGGAGACTTGCAACCAGAAAAGCAGCGGGCAGTGGTGGCTTGACCCAGGCTAACCACCTTATCCTGTCTCCAAGGCCTGTTTTTTCGACTTCTCAGTGAGCTAACAGCAGCCCTGCCCTGGCTTACTTCTTTCCTATTATGGCTCTAGGGAGCCAAAGCAGAGCCCTGCCTGGGCTCTCTCCTGTTGTTTCTTCTACCCAAAATCTTTCCTTTATTTCACTGCCCCCAGCTTTAGCCAACGTACTCTCAAAATCACATGGACTCATGTTGTGAAACCTCTTTGGTACAAAGAATCTACCACTACAGGCCAGTCTGAGGCAGACCTCCTTGGCCTGGTGACATTCCCATCAGTGCTGGAAACCTGGTGCCCACATAACCCTTTTCCTGCATAATAGTCAACAGGCATTTAAAAATTTTCTCTAGCCCTGGCTGGGTGGCCCAATTGATTGGAGAATCATCTGGTTCACCGAAAGGTCATGGGTTCAGTCCTGGTCAGAGAATGTAGAAGAGGCAACTGATTGATGTTTCTCTCTCACATATCAATCTCTCTCACACATCAATCTCTCTCTCTTAAAAAAAAAAAAAAAATCAGCCCTGACTGGTGTGGCCCAGTGGATTGAGCATCAGACTGCAAAGCAAAGGGTCACTGGTTCAATCCCCAGCCAGGGCACATGCCTGGGTTGCCGGCCAGGTCCCCAGGAAGGGGTGCATGAGAGACAACCACACATTCACATTTCTCTCCCTCTCTTTCTCTCTCCCTTCCCCTCTATCTAAAAATAAATAAAATCTTTATCTTCAGGTGAAGATTTAAAAAAAAATTTCCCATAGCCTCCTGATCTACAGAACCTGCCTCACCTGCAAATTTTTAACTTTCCTCATGAGCTGTGTGGCCTCTGCCAGAACTAGATGAGGAGATTTTAACGCCTTCCTGACCCTGGGACACATGACTATAAATTTGTCTGGTTTCTGGCTTCACAACAACACTGTCCATATGTTTTTGGTTTTTAATAGGTTGTCATCACATGAAGCCACAAATTGAGCCGCTTTCCCACAGCTTCATTGCACAGCGCAAATTTCACTGTGAGTGCTCTCGGGAGCAGTCTCAGATGCAGGCTGGTGAATGTCCACTTCCTTTACCCAGCGGTTTTAGTTAACAGGGAATTGTTCAATGAGCACTACTGATTTGTTAACACTGAACTTGCGGCCGACAGCAATGTAGCCTGTGCTCAAACAAGGCTGACCTAACTCACCTCCTTTTTCCACAAGGCAATTGCAGCCTTCCTGTGCATGGGGACCATTTTAAACAGTGAAATCACCCACACAGAGCATAAAACTACAAAACACAGGGCACTAAATAAGCCATGAAAAAGACACCTGTTTACAGTGAGCAAGTTGAAACCAGGGGGCGAGTGTCACGGAGTTCCGCCTGCACTGGGAATGCACTTTGGGAGACTCACACTTCCCACCGCTCTGCACAGGTCTGTGAATGACCTTCAGAGGGTTAAGAGAACTAATTCTGAAGCTACAAATAAATATTGGCAAGCAGGTGAGTTCACAAATATGGATTCCAGGAATAGACAATTAGAACTAGGCACACTGGGGAATTTTGCAGGCCACCAACTCTGCTATTTTTAGCAAAGGTTAGTGTCACTAAAAGCTTTGTGTGTTAATTTTTTTGTTACAAAAGCAAAAACACATTAGATGAGATCATTTAATAAGACTTATTTGGACAAAGCGGGCAATGTGTAACTGATCTCTTTTAAAAATGTCTTTCCCTATTCAAAGCAAACAATGATTCTGTAAATGAGCCATGTATTAGTGCCTCTTCAGTAACAAAGAGGCCACCTTTTCCATTATTTGATATCCTACCATCAAAGGGACACATGTTGAAATTGCTTCCTCCCTGACACAAGAGCACACATTGTTCAAATCAGTTTATCTGTCACACATCTTTTTATCCATCAGACCCAAAATGAGGACACCCTGTCATACGTGATGAGTGGGGTCCACCGTGTGGTTCACGCACAGTGTATCTAACACTCTGAAATGGGTTTACTCTATTTACAATCACCTCACGCTGTTGACTCACGTTCAACAACCTTTTCTTCTACATTACCCATTTTCCAACTTTGTCTAGGAGATTAATTATTCTGTCTTTCTTAATTGCCATTCTTCCTAGGACATTACAGAATATTCAAAAGAAAGACTTTTCATAAGTCTTTCATGCTTGCTTACATTACTCACTGCTGCTGGTTTCTTTCCTATCCTAGTCACACCTGATCCATGTTTCACCAGGGCTCGATTTCACTTACTTTCCAGCTCACTGATGAGTTGATTATTATGTAACTTAACAGCTCGATGCTGTTCCACCTGATCTTCCAACTCAAATATGGTTTCCTTCATGTCTTTAATCTCTGCATCACTCTCAGATGCTTTCTCTTGCAGTTTCAGGCTGGTTCTGCTCAGCTGTTCGGCTTGATGATCACATATCTCCTTCAAGTAAGAATAATCCTTTTCCACCTAGAATAAAAAGCAGGTTTCCTGGTCAATTTAACAGGAAAAAGTACCTCACACATTAGCATCGGGCTCATCAACCCAACAGCAAGGGAAGCTCTTGGCACATGCCATGCCGTCATCATTGCTGTAGACTTAGCCTTGGACTTAGCCTTAGCCAAGTCTATAAATACTCACAGAAATGTGATATGTGTAAAAGGACAAATGGGTGGATTCTGTGCCCCTTTCTACCGGCATAAAGAAAGCTGCACATACATAAATATCCTTCTTCAGGCACCTGGGTAAAACTGCACTCACACTGGGAGGCTCAGGTACCAGGTGTGGCTGCCAAACCTCACATCTGCTATGGAGCAGCGCCGTCTGCTGGTAAGCCAGGAACAACACCCCCTCAGACCTAACATCCCCTACAAACCCCAAATCTCTTTAATCATAAAGTACTTGTGGTGACAGTGGGGGTTTTTTTCAGAGGAATGTAACATTAACATCATAGGGAACACCAGTTGAAGGCACACAACACAGACCTGTGTGCGCGCCCCACAAAGAGACGCGGTGCAGCACACTCGCTCACCTGACCCTTCAACTTTTAATCATTAAACACTTAAAATATACAGAAAAGCACCAAAAGTGATGCAATAACCACACAGACTTAACAGTGGTTAAATTTTGCCACATTTGGTAATTTTTTTTACTTTAACAAGATTTGTTAAGACCTCAACTTCCCTCCCACCCTAGAGAGTAACATATATTTCCCTAAAATTGGTGTGTGGTCATCCCTTGAATGGTTTTTATACATAAAACTTTTACACAAATGATGTTATACTATATTATGCTTTTGCAGTGTACTGGATTATATTGCATTATATTATATGGTAATGTGTTTTTGTCCTGTATTACACTATGCTCATTACGCTTTTTTAACTCCTTTTTGAGATGCATCCATGTCAACATACGTCGCTCTAGGTCTTCACTGTAAATGTTGCATAGCATTCTGTTGTCTGAATATACTAATTTTATTATTTTGAATGTCCCTTTTCTATAGTCTCTTAATTACTGTTACTATATAGTTTTATATTTATCAGCTAATGTAAGCTTGATACCTAGTAGATTTCTTCCTAAATTTGGAGGGGTTTCCATATACAATATGTTTTTTCCAACTGTATTTCACATCTAAAACCTTCCTAGGCTGAACACTCTCTGGGGACAGAGACCCTGTATTCTCTCTTCACACTTGTATCCCCAGCGCCTACAGTGTCAGACACATAAGAGGCCCTAATAAATGTCTGATGAATGAACAGACAGTGGAAGGCAGCACAGAACTGTCTTTTGATCGGGAGGTTGTGACATACAATACAGAAAGAAGAGGGGGAAGGAGGCAGGGAGTAAGGAGAGAGTGCCAGCGTGGGAAAGAACAAGAGTACTGCTTACCCTTGGGGAGAGCACTGCTCCCTGAAACTTGTGTTTCAGCTATAAAGATGTATAGCTCTGTACTGCAACATAAACTATGTCATTGTGGGCTGTTGTCCTAAGTTTCAAATCTATTGTAGTACATGAAAATGACTAAGGGTGGGGCCTGGAGCCTGACTACCAGAGTTTAAATCCCAGTACAACCTGAGAGAGCTGAGGGACAGTGCCAGGGTCCCCATGCTAGGTCCCTCTCCCACAGGGCCCATAGACACCATCTCTCCTGAGCTGAGCACTCCCCTCCCTACAGCATCAGCCTACAGGAATGCACTAAATAGCCCCACCCTCCAACTCCCTATCCTCTGAGCTCACACCCTGGGGATGAGTGAGCTGCCCAGCCTGTGGTGTGGACTTTCTTGGATGGCTCTTGAGGGCGAACTATGCGGGTATCACAGATTGAGTTGTGTAGGTCTGGGGTGGGGGCTACTCCCCTCCCCCACCTCTGGCCCTGACCAGCTGCACTGCCCACCAACCCACAGGAGATCCACTAGCCCCACTCTCCCATTTCCCAGAGGCCCTGCCTTGCCATGCACTACACAGAAGTGAGCTGGCTATGGCCAGCATGGGAGCCAGCATGGCCCTTGTAGTGGCCTCTCCTGGGAGGCTCTCCAGGAGGGAGAGACTGAGCTGTGTGGCTCCAGGGCAGGGGCCACTCTTCCCTCACATGCCCGACCAGCGCTGCCGGTCCTGTGCACAGAGAGCCCTCCCTTCACACGGCCTAGTCTTGGTCTGTCGGGGCCTGATGAACCCTGCTGCCTTCACCCTAACGGCTCCTGGAGACCCTGCCCACCACAAAGGTCCACAGGCACCTGCGGTGCAGGCTGACCTTGCTGTGCACTGCGAGTGTCGCTGAGTGGCCCCAGTGCCAGCACTGGTGCCAAGTGTGAATCTTTTTCAGTCCAGTGAACACTATTCACCCCTACCTGGTGACTCACTGAGAACCTACCTCATGCAACCCATATACCGCCAGAGGCCCTTTCAGTGACTGAGCCTAGCAGGCAGCCAGCAGGCAGAAGCAGATGCTGGGGAGTCTTGGACCTTCTGCTGACCTGCTCCTGGGGCTTGGTGCTGGTGAAAGCCAACCTTGGTGTGAATTTCCCCTCCCACATAGACCCAGGCCCAACAGAGGCAGCCACAAGCTGTGGACTGCTTTGTGACTCCAAACAGGTAGCCCAGGGCCGGTCACAGGTAGCGCCTAACATGACCTGCACTGGATCCCTCCTAAGAGGCCCCAGAGTCAACATACCTGCTGGCAGGATTCAGACCACATCAGAATAGGACCCAATTTGCTCCACAAGTGGCACATCCATAGGCAGATCTTGGCAGGCACAAACCCTGATGGGGTGAATTCTACTTCACGGGGTCAGCCTAGCACAGCAGCTGCTGGTTCACTGTGGTTGGGTCAGTCCTCACAGTTGGCCAGCCCAGGGTCAACCCCACCCCCGGATGAGCCAACAGCAATCAAGATTCAACTATCATAGGAGAACCCACATATGAGACATTCCTGGAGCACCTAGCTTAGGTGATCAGGTGCCACTGAGCCCCACAGGACACCTACTACATAAGACCTCATACCAAGAGTGGGAATCATAGCAGATCTTATTAGTACACAGAAACAATTACAGAGAGGCAGCCAGAATGGGGAGACAAAGAAACAGGCCCCAAATGAAAGAACAAAAGGAATCCCCAGAAAAAGAATCGAATGAAATGGAGACAAGGAATCTACCAGATACAGAGTTCAAAATAATTGTTATAAGAATGCTCAAGGAACATAGGGGAAGGGTAGATGAGCTCAAGCAAGAATGTAAAGAAATAGTAAACATAAAAAAACCCATAAAAGCCATAAAAAAATAACTAGGCAGAAGTAAAGAATACAATATCTGAAATAATAATACACTAGAAGGAATCAACAGCAGGTTAGATGAAGCAGAGGACTGAATCAGCAGTTTAGAAGACAAGGTAGCAGAAAACACCTAATCAAAACAGGAAAAAAAAAAAAATTTTTAAATGAGGATAGTTTAAGAGACCTTCTCTTATACAACATCTGCATTATAGGGGTACCACAAGGAGAAGAGAGCAAGAAATTCAAAACTTATTTGAAGAAATACCTGAAAACATCCCTAATCTGGGGAAGAAAAAAAGACATACAAGTATGGGAACTGCAGACAATCCCAAACAACATGAACCCAAAGAGGCCCACACCAAGACACATCATAATTACGATGGCAAACATTAAAAAGAGAGATTCTTTTTTTAAAACTCCTCACCTGAAGATATTTTTTTCCTTGTCTTTAGAGAGAGAGGAAAGGAGAGAGAGAAAAACATGGATGTGAGAGAAACACCGATTGGCTGACTCCCAAATGTGCCCATACTGGGAATCATATGAGCCTGGCCCAGGTATCAAACCCACAAGCCATGTGTGCGGGAATGGACCTGCAACTTTTTGGTTATGGGACAATGCTCCAAACAACTGAGCCACACCAGACAGGGTGGGAAAAAGAAAGGAGATTCTTAAAAGCAGCAAGAGAAAGGCAGTTAGTTATATACGTGGGAACTCCCATAAGACTATGAACAGAATTCTCAACAGAAACTTTTCAGGGAAGAAGGTAATGGTGTGAAATATTCAAAGTAATGAAAAGCAAGGACCTTCGGTAAGACTACTTTACCCAGCAAGGCTATCATTTAAAATTGAAGGAGGGAAGGCGGAAGCATAGGTAAACGTGGCTCTTCTCACACAACCACAGAAGAATTACAGAACAAGTATCACTCACTCAAAACCATCAGAAAATTGAGCTGTATGGAAGTCTGACAACTGAAGAATTAAAGAAACCACAGTCACCCAGAAGGGTAGGAGGGATGGAGGGGCGGAGGCATGGATGGGCTGCTCTTAAACCCAGGTGTGGTGGATATAAAATGGAGGGATATCCTGGGAGTGAGGGATACCAGCCCACCGAGCCCAGGGTTCCAGTGCCAGGAAGATAAGTCCCATAACTTCTGGCTGCAAAAAGCAGTGGGGGCTGGGTCAGCAGAAGAAACTGCGGGATTCTCAGTCCTCTCCTCTTAAAGGGACTCACAGTGCACATGGACTTACTCAGACTCACTCCCTCTGAGCTCCAGCACCTGGGTAGCACCTTGAAGAGCACCAGTGCCATACAGGGAGGAAATGAAGTGTCTAGCATCAGGGCAAGAACTGGAGGACAGCTTTCTCCCAGACAGAACTGCAGAGAGTGGCCACTGTACCTTTCCTGAGCCCTACCTCACACAGAGCCACAGTGTGTTGGCACCATATCTGAATTTCCATCAACCTGGTTCACACAGTAAGCTCTGCCCTGACGATTAGCTAAGGGTCCACCCCATCCAACTTATAGGCCCACCCAAGCTGGTAACAGAGGCCTTTCCATATGAAGAACTGGACTAGGTGTAGGCTTCAGACCTTCCAAACTCTGCTCAAACAAGCAACAGCTGAGCCCAGCTCCCATACCCCTAGCTGAGTGGCCCCAGGCCTGGCACTAGCAGCAGCCATCTACAAATTGCTTTATAGCTTATGCAAAGGAAGCCCAGACAGACCACAGATGAAGGGTGACCTTGGAAACCCCAGAGTCTACACACCCAGCAGAGAGTTACAAACCAGGTCAGAGCACCATCCAGCCTCCTCCATAAGGCATGGTGGGAGGTGGTTGCTGGCCAGGGGTCACAGCCAGTCCTACCAGCTGTCTGGACTGGGTAAATCCCTTCCATTGACTTGCTTACAGCAATGAAGACTCACCTGCAAGAGGAAGGAGTACTCAATCCACACAGAGCGTACATCTCCAGTACACAGCTTGGGAAACAGGAAAAGACTATGACAGTGGAACCTACAGGAAACACCTACATTAGGCCATGCTACCAAGATACAGGGTCAAAACAGCTCTACCTAATACACAGAAATAAACACAGGGAGGCTGCCAAAATGAGGAGACAAAGAAGTATGGCCCAAATGAAAGAACAGAACAATACTCCAGAAAAAGAACTAAACAAAATGGAGATAAGCAACCTATCAGATGCAGAGTTCAAAACACTAGTTATCAGGATGCTCAAAGAACTCAGTGGGTACTTCAACAGCATAAAAAAGACCCAGGCAGAAATGAAGGTTACAGTAAATGAAATAAAAATATACAGGGAACCAACAGGGGAGGGGATGAAGCTCAGAATCAAATCAATGATTTGAAACACAGAAGAAAATGCATCCAATCAGTACAGCAAGAAGAAAGAATAATACCAAAAAATCGAGGACAGTGTAAGGAGCCTCTGGGACAGCTTCAAACATTCCAACACTCGCATCATAGGGGTGCCAGAAGAAGAAGAGAGAGAGCAAGAAATTGGAAACCTATCTGAAAAATAAAGAAAGAAAACTTCCCTAGTTTGGTGAAAGAAATAGACATGCAAGTCCAGGAAGCACAGACTCCCAAACAAGATGGACATAGAGGCCCACACCAAGACATATCATAATTAAAATGCCAAAGGTTAAAGATGAAGAGACACTCTTAAAAGCGGCAAGAAAAAAGCAAAGAGTTACCTACAACAGAGTTCCCATAAGATTTTTGGCTGATTTCTCAAAAGAGACTTTGCAGGCTAGAAGGGATTGGCGAGATCAAAGTGATGAAAAGGCAAGGACCTACGACCTAAATTACTCCATCCAGCAAAGCTATCCTTCAGAACAAGGCTTCTCCTCCAGACAAGCTAAAGGAGTTCACCATCACCAAACCATTACTATATAAAATGCTGAAGGAACTTATTTAGAAAAAGAATAAGATCAAAACTATGACCATTAAAATGGCAATAAATTCACAACTATCAACAACTGAATCTAAAAAACAAACTAAGCACATAAGCAGAACAGAAAATGAACCATAGATATGGAGAACATTGGGATGGTGGCCAGTGGGGTTGGGAGTTTGGAGGAGTCAGGGGAAAGGTGCAGGGATTAAGAAGTACAAACTGGTAGACATAGATAGAGTAGTCAGGGGATGTTAAGAACAATATAGGAAATGGAGTTTCCAAAGAACTTATAAGCATGACCCATGGGCATGGACAATGGAGGGGGATCACCGGAGGGAGTGGGTGGTGCTGGGTGGGGGGAGCAAAGGGGGAGAAATTGGGACAACTGTAACAGCATAATTAATAAATATAAATAAAATTTTAAAAATTGAAGGAGAAATACAGAGCTTCCCAGACAAGTAGAAGCTAAAGGAGTTCATCATCACATAACCAGTATTACAACACATATTAAAGAGACTTCTTTAAGAACAGGAAAGAAGAGAAACATAGTTATAAATAAACAGCAGTAAGTATGTACCTATAAATAATCATTTTAAATGTAATTAAATTAAATGTTCCAATCAAAAGACATAGGGTAGGTGAATAGACAAGAAAACAAGACCCATATATACATATATATGCTGTCTACCAGAGACTCACTTCAGAACAAAAGATACATACAGGCTAAAAGTAAAGAGACTGGAAAAGGTATCTGATGCAAATAGAAATGGAAAAAAACCCCCAAAACACTGGGATTGCAATACTTATATCAGACAAAACAGACTTTAAAACAAAGCTGTAGTAAGAGACAAAGAAGGACACTACATAATGATAAAATAGGATCAATCCAACAAGAGGATATAACCCTTGTAAACATTTATGCATCCAACATAGGAGCACCTAAATACATAAAGCAAATCTAGATGGACATAAAGGGAGAGACTGAAAGTAATAAAGTCATAGTAGGATACTGACATCAACGGGTAGATCTTCCAGAGAGAAATCAACAAAGAAATAGGGGCCTTAAATTACATACTAGATCAGAAGGATTTGATATTTTCAGAGCATTTCATACCAAAACAGAAAAATAAACATTCTTTTCAAGTGCACATGGATCATTTTCCTGGATAGACCACATGTTAGGCCACAAAACAAGTCTCAATAAACTTAATAATCCCATGACTATATGATCAATTAATATATGACAAAGGAGGCAAGAATATACAATGGGGTAAAGACACCCTTTTCAATAAATGGTGTTTAGAAAATTGGACAGATACTTGCAAAAAAAAAAAAAAAAAGAAACTAGACCAGGTTCTTACAGCATATACAAGAATAAACTCAAAATAGTTAAAGACTTTAACATAAGACTTAAAATCCTAAAAATCCTAGAAGAGTCCTGGCTGGTGTGGTTCAGTGGATTGAATGCCAGACTGCAAACCAAAGGGTCACTGGTTTGATTCACAGTCAGTTGTGGTCCAGGTGCCCAGTAGGGGTCACTCAAGAGGCAACCACACATTGATGATTCTCTCCCTCTCTCCCTCCCTTCCCCTCTCTCTAAAAATAGAATTTTTAGGGCTTCCGGCCAAAATGGAGGCATAGGTAGACACACTGTGCCTCCTTGCACAACCAAAAGAAGAACAACAATTTAAAAACAAAAAAACCCCCCAGAAATGACAGAAAATCGAACTGTATGGAAGTCCAACAACCAAGGAGATAAAGAAGAAATATTCATCTAGACCGGTAGGAGGGGTAGAGAAGGGCAGCTGGGGTGGAGAGGACTCATAACAAGGGGGTGGCTCCTGGACCCAGTGAGGTGGCGGATTGTGGAATGGGGCAGGCCAGGCTGCGGCTAGCAGACCCCACAAGGTGGTGGCTGGCAGACCCTGTGGCCCCACATTCACACATAGATAAACTGGGAGGAATGGTGGGGGAGCGAAGCAGACCACGTAACCCAGGGCTCCAGCAAAGAGGAAATAATAAAGCCTCAAACCTCTGACTGAAAACACCTGTGGGGGTTCAGGCAGCAGCAGGAGAAACTCCCAGCCTCACAGGAGAGTTCTTTGGAGAGACCCACAGGGGCCTAGAGCGTGCACAAGCCCACCCACTTGGGAATCAGCACCAGAGGGGCCCAATTTGATTATGGGTATAGCAAAGGGAGTAACTGAAAACCAGCAGAGAGTGGAGCAAGTGCCATTGCTCCCTCTCGGCCACTCCCCCACATACAGTGTCACAGCGTAGCCACCAGTGTTACCCCACCCCCATGAACACCTAAGGCTCCGCCCCTTTATGTAACAGGCACGCCAAGACAGAAAAAATGGCCCAAATGAAAGAACAGATCAAAGCTCCAGGAAAAATACAACTAAGCAACGAAGAGATAGCCAACCTATCAGATGCACAGTTCAAAACACTGGTAATCAGGAAGCTCACAGAATTGGATGAATTCAGTCACAAATTAGATGAAAAAATGAAGGCTATGCTAAGAGAAACAAAGGAAAATGTACAGGGAACCAATAGTGATGAGAAGGGAACTGGGACTCAAATCAAGGGTGTGGACCAGAAGGAAGAAAGAAACATCCAACCAGAAAAGAATGAAGAAACAAGAATTCAAAAAAATGAGGAGAGGCTTAGGAACCTCCAGGACATCTTTAAACATTCCAACATCCGAATTATAGGGGTACCAGAAGGAGAAGAGGAAGAACAAAAAATTGAAAACTTATTTGAACAAATAATGAAGGAGAACTTCCCTAATCTGGCGAAGGACATAGACTTCCATGAAGTCCAGGAAGCTCAGAGAGTCCCAAAGAAGCCGGACCCAAGGAGGAACACACCAAGGCACATCATCGTTACATTACCCAAGATTAAACAGAAGGAGAGAATCTTAGCAGCAAGAGAAAAGGACACAGTTACCTACAAAGGAGTTCCCAGAAGACTGTCAGCTGATTCCTCAGAAGAGACCTTACAGGCAACAAGGGGCTGGCAAGAAGTATTCCAAGTTATGAAAAGCAAGGACCTACATCCAAGATTACTGTATCCAGCAAAGCTATCATTTAGAATGGAAGGGCAGATAAAGTGCTTCTCAGATAAGGTCAAGTTAAAGGAGTTCATCATCACCAAGCCCTTATTACATGATATGTTAAAGGGATTTATCTCAGAAAAAGAAGGTAAAAAATATGAACAGTAAAAATGACAGCAAACTCACAGTTATTAATGACCACATCTAAAACAAAAACAAAAGCAAACTAAGCAAACAACTAGAACAGGAACAGAACCACAGAAATGGAGATCACATGGAGGGTTATCAACAGGGGAGTGGGAAGGGGAGAGAGGGGGGAAAGGTACAGAGAATAAGTAGCATAGATGGTAGCTAGAAAATAGACAGGGGGAGGGTAAGAATAGTATAGGAAATGTAGAAGCCAAAGAACTTATAAGTATGACCCATGGACATGAACTATAGGGGGGGAATGTGGGAGGGAGGGAGTATGCAGGATGGAGTGGAGTGAAGGGGGGGGAAATGGGACAACTGTAATAGCATAATCAATAAATATATTTAAAAAATAAAATCTTTAAGAAAAACCTTTAAAAAAGAATTTATCACAGTCCCTCACACATGGTAAACACTCAATACAACTTATTATTTCTCTAATAACTGCCTTATGTCTTAACTGTATACAATATTAGATATTATAACACAGGTCCAAGATAATTACAAACATGGAAAAGACAGAAAGCCCTATATCTGGTGACTACTTTATAAGCAGAAGAAGTTTTTAAGGAGTAAGGGCCCCTCTATTTTAGACACTAGAAGGCTGCTGTTGGACCGCATTTGGAAAGCAGTAAGGTAGGCAGAACTAGCTGGCTCCCCATTGGGACCTCAGGCTAAGGGCAGCTCACCTGGAGTCTAGAAACATGCACGATACTTGCTGAGACTACAAGGGTCAGCGGGGAGACTGGAGGATGTAACAAGTAACCCAGACGCTCAGCAGCCTGAGGAAACCTCCCCGTGCAATTGGGGTTGCTGGCCTCTCAGAGGCTCCTGCCTCCCAGTCCACCCTCTGCGTCCACAAGCACCAAACGGTAAGCACCAAATGGTAAGCACAGGGGTATAGAGAGGGACCGCCACAACGCATGCTGTGGGCTATGGAGTCAGTAACCCTATTAAGTCAATACACTGTTTCAAATTACACGCATCATTCTTCCTTCTCAATTTTGAAGTAATTCTCTCAAGCTTAGCAAAATATTACAAAAAGCTCTTGTATTTGAAAAAAGAAAAAACAAACCCTAAAGTAAACAGCTTCACCACTTCTCTCCCCAGGAGCTTGTTAGGTTGAAACAGGCAGGTATTTTTACATTTGTTTTCACAAATTAACAAATGAAGAGAGAGGAGATATTAAATCATTTGAAAAGAACAAACCAATTTATCAAGTAGGTAAAACCAAGTCCCTGTACTTTTTGATGACTGTTCAGAGTTCCAGGTTGCCTTCCACTTCACCAGCCTTTCTGCTGCCAGTTCTTTTGAGTCCTGCTTCTCCAGTGCAAAAATTGCACTGACACCCAGCCATGTGATTCCCAATGTTTCCCTTTAAAAGAAGGAAATCATTCTAAGCACCTCTCATTTTAAAAAATCAACATTCTCTAGAAATGGGGTGTGTGGAATTGCATTACAAATAAATTCAAATGTATTTCCTGGAAGCACCAATACTCCCTTGGAGATGTGGCAGTTAGAGCAACTGGTCCTTAAACCACCAAAGGCAGATGGCAGCAGAGACCAGTCAGTCCTCTCTGGCAGGGCACAGCCTCCTCACACAACCTTCTAGGATCTTGGGATGCAAGGACAAGCAGGACAGCTCTGAAACAGACTGGGCTGCAGTCTCAGCTAGTCTTACAGCCTTCCCTGGGTCAGACACCGAAACTGGGGAGAAGGCATGGCCACAGGTCTGGCTCCCAGGGAAATGGACTCTGAAATGGGGATGTTCATGCATGAAGCTTCCTGAACAGCGCCCAGCAGGTGAGTGCAAGAGGCCAGCTGTGGGAATGAAGGAGGAGAAGTGTGAGGCAGTCAGTGCAAGGGAAGCCCTGTCCCTAGGAAGCCCTTCAGAGAGGCTCCAAATTGAACTGAGGGCTTGGGCCTCCCCACATCCCCTCAATGGACAGCACTGGGTACAGCTATCCCTCGGGCAAGGAAGCCCTTCTCACAGAGGGCTGGCCCTAGAGAGGGCCTCCAGCTGGCAGCCAGCAGCCATCACCCCCCACAGCTGGGGGAAGGGTGTGTCTTGTCCTGAGGGGCTGAGGGTGCAGTCCCAACCATGGCAGACAGTACAGAGTACCCCTGTGCTGGCAAGTGTCATGCCAAACACCCCAGGCTCTCTTCCAGGAAAAGTGAACAGAGAAAGGGCTGTGCCAGTTGGACCACTATATGATCTACACGGGCAAAAAACAGTAAAAAGAAATTAAGAATCCTACCTAGCCATCTTCAATAACATATCCTCCTCTGACGGGACCGAGATGCTCTGCAAACCTCGGCAAATGTAAAATGCATCAGTAGCAGAACATCCCAGTTATACATATTGTTACTGCTTCAAGAGATACCAGAGGGGCAGAAGGAGACCTCAGGCAGAAGAAGCTGCTCTCAGGCGTGAAGGCACTTTTGACCTTAGGACCTGTCTATCTATGAAGGAGTGGTGACTCCAGGTCCATGTAGAGCAGTGCACCCCCTCTTAGGAATTACATGGAAGCCCAGGGAGTCCCACTGGCAAGACCACCCTTCTCAAACACTGGCTCTCTTGGTGTCAAACCCTCGGGTTAGTTCCCACCGCTCTCCCTCTTCACATGGTTCCAGAGCAGAGCCTGGCCAGACAGGTGATCCAACACCCTTGTAGCACATGATGGTCATGTGTTCAGGGCCACATGACTGTCACATCTGACCTGAAAAAGGAAGGGTGGGCATTCTGGTTTTATGGTTGAATCTTCTGAAGCTTCACCTCCAGGTGCATGGCAGACTTTGGGCTCTGCACAACAAGGCTGAGCCTGAGACCTATTTCCTGAGGCAACTGCCCACCTTGAAGGTTTCCAGGTGAAGAGCCTGCAGGCCTCTCCCTAAGCTGACTCAACGGGCCTTCTCCTGACTTCCCTGGGAGAGCAGGCACACAGGCTGTTTACCCAAGTTCCTTCCCTGCCCTCTTCCCAGCACGAAGTCCCAGAGCTCTGTTTCACCAAGAGCTCATAATATGGTTGTCAGCTAAATACACTGGAGAGAATGGGGAAACTGTCTGAACTGAAGATACTTGCAATATCCACGTTTTCAGCTTAAACAACTCCACCTTAACCAACTTTCCCAACAGTATCCACAATTCATGGGGAAGTGATCCCTAAGTTCCCCTTCACTCTATCGAAGACATTCATCCACCCTGCTGGGCTCCTCTGAGGTGCTAGGGATGGGCAAGTGGCTTTCACACAAGTGGTCGAGCTGATCTAGACTTGAAGGCCTGTTGAGTCCATGAGACATGACCCCACAGAGCTGAGGGCTTCTCTATAGAAGTGATGCCATAGTTGAGACCTAAAGCTTAAGAGAACCAGGCCAGTGAAGGATGGGGATCAAGGAGGCAAAGAGAGAGGTAAGAGTGCTTCTGGCAAAAGAAAGCCCCTACCTCCTTCACGTGATGAGTCAGGACAAGAACTCAGTCTGGCTGGGCCTAGGCGGGGAGGGCAGTGGTGGGACTTTATGCATGGGGGGGAGTGTTTGGAGCACAGGGAAACTACTGTGGGTGTCACACATTTCAGAGATCTCTGTGAGCACTTTGTGGATAACCAACAGGACTCAGAAAGAGTGAACATGTGGAGGGAGTCCTGTTGGATGCTGTGGCAAATGGTGCACTTTCTTACCCGGAAGCCATTCTTTCTTTTTTCTTACAAAGAATCCCAATTTTGTACAGGAATTGGGATATGATTGTGATTTCAAGGAGAGGGCTGGGGGAGGGTGTGCAACCCAGTTCTGACCATATCATATAAAGGGAGTTGCTGAGAGGGGTACTGGGGAAAAATGTTCACTGAGGTGCCTATGGATCTGCTGAGCCTCCTGCTGCGTGGACTGTAGGATGAGATGCTGAAGACGCCATGCCCCCTGCACCCTGGCAGGAAGGCTGAGAGAATCACAGAGCTGCGAGCCTAGAGGCTTGACATTACACAGCCCCCAGGTCATAGCTACCAACTGCCTACCTCCTGGACTTTTGGTTATGGGAGCAAAGAGCCCGTCTGTTTGTTTATGCCACTGACACAAGGGGGCTCCTGTTTCTTACCGTCCAAAGCATCACCTAGAAATCCTCACGGGCCACCTGTTATTTAAGCCAGGTTCCAAGATCTCATCTTTCCAGGAGTCCTGTTCTGTAGTCATGGTGACAAATTAATCTACTTGCCACACCCTTCTCTCAAGTTCTGGTTTTGTCATTTGTGGCCAGTGGCTACCCTAGTTTGGCCTGGTGACCAACATGGGTCACACAGTGATCCCTTTACCTCCAGTTTTCCCTGGTCACTCACCCCAAGTATTTCTTTATAATCTCCTTACTACTATGGAAGAGATGCCTGAGTCTCTGTAGAAAGAACTACATTTTTAAGGCAATATCACCTATAAGCTTTCAGTCTTGGGGTGGGGGGATAAGCAGTATTTCTTCTAGGATTCAAGCCTTATAAAAATTCTCTAATGTGAAATCAAGATCCCAAATGACTAAAAATTGAAAGTCAAAAAATATAAACCTGAGTTGCATTATAGCCTGGAAAACAATACCATGCAGCTACGGGCTGCTTCCTGGCTAGGGTGGGCACAGGTGTGGCTCACAGGAGGTTTCAACCTCAGGATTCTGTGGAACTAGACCTTCCCTCAAAGTTGTACAAAGGTGTGTTATACAGTCACACATTAAGTTGCCAGCAAAATGTACATGAAAGGTATGAGAGCGGCTGACAAGCATGGAGATGTTAGCAAAGAGATGCAGACAAAGCAATGAGAGGAAGAAAAGGCTACAAAACATTCCCACAATTATTGTAAACGTCCTACAGATTTTGTATGAGTATCAGATCCACCCAGAGCCAAAAAATAAATAAAGTACATTTTAAAGCTTTTCAGGAGCTCTTCTAACAACATCTCAGTCATTAAAGTAACTTACTAAACTGAAATAGATTAACTAAATCTGTTAGATTATGGGGTAGTTTGTAATATTCACCTACAGCCAAGAATTAGAGTGGGTAAATGCAGAGCTGAAGGGTGAAGTTGTTCATCACCACGCAGTTTGCTTTGGTGATGAATAGGACAGTGATTGATATCTGCTTAAGGCAGTTGTATCTGAAAGTTTTATACAAACATGTCAAGTAAAGCAATTGAGAACCGAAGAATCAGATTGACACCAGGAATGCAAAGATGACTGAACAGTACACTAAATTAGAAAACCTGTTATTGTAATTCACACCTCATTAACAAATTAAAGGAGAAAAACATTTTGATTATATAAAAACTAATATATCATGATAGTATATGTCCAAGATCTACAGCAGGGGTGTCAAACTCATTTTCACCGGCGCCACATAAGCCTTGTGGGCCAAAAGTAATTTCAACTCTGTAACAGTTAAGGAGTAGTTACATTTATACAGTCCTAAAATTATTCCAGCCCTTTGAAGGCAACCATGAGGCTGATGTGGCCCCCAGTGAAAATGAGTTTGACACCCCTGATCTATAGTATAGATCTTACAAATGTGTAAGATCTATAGTAGATGTAGAAAAATTCAATCTCCATCATTTTTTTTTAAAAAACAAGCAAACAAAAACCCTTCTTAGCTAACACTTTGCAATACCTCAATAAACGGTATGCCCACAACAGACACCCTTAATGGCAAAAAAGGTGAATGCACTCTTTAAGTAAGGACCAAGGCCAGGACCTCTCCACCATTACACTTGTACTCAACACTGTACAATGGAAAGGGGCCTGCCCACCGCCACAGAATAAACCATGAGCCAAGTCAGGTGGGCCCAGGCTTTGTACCTCCTGGCCCAGCACTTTACACCCTTCATTACAGTTTTGTGCTACCAGTGCTCCTGTTTCCTTTGGACATGAGTCTTTTCTGCCTTATCATTTGAACTCATGGTTGCTGGTGGATTAGTTGATATCCTGCAGTGGGGCTAAAACAAGCTGTTAGTCTGCCTAGGAGGCCTGGGTTTTACTTTTTCTATGGTAATAGAAAAGGACAGAAAGATTAGCACAAGTTACAACTTCACAGCAGTTACAGATCAGTGTCCCTGTACTCACAAGATAGCACAGAGCACAGGCCTAGGACCTTGATGCGTGCAAGAGAAACTCTGACACCACACCGCACACCTTTGACCTCAGACTCTGAAAACACTGTCCAGAGACTTGTCCACCTACTATCTCACACGTGATCATTCTAATCAGCAAACAATACATGACGATATGGAATGCATGCATACTATAATTAACAACTTGATATAGAACACGTTGTACCTTGTACAGAGAATGCAAAGGCTTTTCTTTTTTTCTCCAAATTTGACTTAGTTTATCCCCCTAAATTCTAGATTTTATTATTTTCCTTCAGCCAAAGCTGTAATAAAGGGCCAACTCATACATTTAAATGCTTTTGTTATTAACTAAGAAAGGACAAACTTAAGTAAACAAAGAATTTTACTCAAGAAACTAGGAAGAAACCAAGGAAATGTACAAAACCTGAATGAAATAATTGATAAAAATAAATTAGAAACAAATTAATCAGAAATAGATGGACAATGGAATTAATAAGCTACTCCAACTGGGCTTTGTATTCATAAAACAGGAATGACATACTCCACTCTTCTGAATAGGAAGATTAAACATTGTATGTCGATACCAGTGTGTACGCATGCCCAAATGTGCATACACTGGGCAAATGCCTGAAAAGACATATAACTAAATGTTAGCAGTATTTTTCTCTAAGCGGCTAAAGGTAATATTTTCATCTTTATACTTTTCTATATTTCCGAAATCTTCTATAATTAATATGCAATTTCATGATCAAAAAGAATCAGCCATTGTTTTAAGATGCCAAATTATTTCTCATTGACACATATATTTTATGTAAAACCAATCTAAATACCAAAAAATAGATGAGGGACTGGAGGAAGACTTCAAAAGGGTCACCTGGGCAATTAAACATTTTGCAACAGAATAATGGAAGGGAGACTTATTCCACAGATATTACAACTTAATGTAAAGCTACAATCATCAACAGTAGTTCAAATGGACATTCGGCTAGTACCTTTAATAGAACTACTCCGAACCTTCCATAAAATGCTGTGAGTTGCAGACACTGACAATGATAAAACTTACAGTACTACCCACTACTCAGATCATTAGACAGCCCAATGTCAGAGTCAGGTTGCAACTAACTAATCTTAAGGTGAGAAAGCAGTAGAGAAAAATCCCCCTGGAAGATCAAGACATAATTTGTTCCTTGAAACAGTCTCAATCCCCCTGAGATAGGTGGGGGGATGTTTTCAATCTCACTCACCAAGGACCCCTAGATCACAAGGAACCCTAGATCAGGGCACATGCTTAGGCTGCGGGTCAGGTCCCCAGTGGGGTGCATGCAAGAGGCAACCCCACACTGATATTTCTCTCCCTCTATTTCTCCCTCCCTTCCCTTCTCTCTAGAAATAAATAAATAAAATATTTTAAAAAATAAAATAAAATGAAAGAAGTGATCATTTAATTTGATCTTGGGTTGGGGGAAGGCCTGTCCAAACAAAAAAGGTGAGGAAAACAGAGGGCATGCAGACTGGGTTTGGCTGATCCAACAAGCTAACGTCGGCTGTTGGAAAGGGTTCAGGGAAACAAGCACTGTCATGATCTGCTGGTGGGAACTAAGTGGGATAACATTTCTGTAGGGCAATGTGGCTAAATGTATCCAAAGTCTTTAAAAGGGCCATACTCTGATACATCAAGTCAATGTCTAGGAATTTTCCCTAAGGAAATAAT
The DNA here is from genome assembly GCF_022682495.2 of Desmodus rotundus. NCBI lineage: Eukaryota > Metazoa > Chordata > Mammalia > Chiroptera > Phyllostomidae > Desmodus > Desmodus rotundus. Next base: position 64,160,613 of record NC_071395.1, read on the forward strand.
GAGCGATATAAAAATGTATTTATAATACCAAAAGACTGGAAAAGAACACAAACATTCAACAACAGGCACCTATCTGGTCTTTAAAATCATGTTTCTGAGAATATTCTCAGAAATGAATATTCTTAGAATGAGTCTAAATTTTTTTTTAACTTATGGGAATGACAAATATATATATATCTGGAAGAAAACACCAAAATAGTGGTTATACTGTTCCTTGGTGGGGAACTTTGGGGTGATTTTAATTTCCTGTTACTAGCAGCCCAAAGCATGCTAACTGATAGATCTGGATTAACTCTACTCATTCTTCAAGACTCAGTTCACTGTCACTTCTTTCAAGAAGTACTCCTGCACTACCCTCCCTTATCCCATGTACTCGCAGTGTTCCTCCTAGGCACAGTATTCTCTCCTCCATGACATCCGTTGTCCCTGCCTCACACTCACTGATTTGATTCACTAGATCCCCACTACACTTTAAATTGCCTGTAGTCAGAAAATGGGGGTGTTTCATTTTTGTATCTCCAATCTGTCTGGAATCTAACAAATCTTCAAGCTAGAATGCTGGGTTGATGAACAAAATTGATTAAGCGAAAGATTCTCTGTGCTCTCTGTGAATTCTCTGTGAATTTAAAGATCAAAAAGGAGGGAAATGTTAACAAGGATGAGCAAACACTGATAAAGAGGTATCTCCTTACCTTGGCTAACAGGCTTGAAACATGTTTAATTTCACCATGTGCCTTTAGTAATTCTTGTCTGAGCTCAGTGCAAGACAGTTCCAGCTGATCTTTCTCAGCTCGAGCTACTTTCAACATTTCTTGAATTGCACAGCGCTCTGCTGTTTGCCCCACAGGACTGGTCTTTACAGCTTTTTGCTTCTCATTCTCCAGATAAGACTTCAAAGACCCATTTTCAATCTTCAGCCCTTCCAAGGTAACTTTACACTCTTCCAGAGTTTTGGCCACCGTACTGCTATTATGCCTTTCCAGCTCCAGAAACCCATTCAGTTTCTCATTTTCTTCCTTAAGGTGTTGAATTGTTTCTAAAGCTCCTTGGTTTTCCTCTTCAGCCTTCCGTAAGCTGCAGGTCAGCTGCTGCTGAATGTTGAGCAGCTTCTCTCTTTCGAAGCGGCCCTGTTCAAGAATCTCTGTGCACTTCTGCTCCAGTTCCAGCAGTTTTCCTTCTTGAGCACTGGGCTCTTCATTCTTGACTCGCTCTTGTAGGAGATTTATCAGCTTCTCGTTCTCTTGACTTAGCTGTTCTGCCCTCTCTCGATGCTGATGAAAGGAAGTTTCCAAAATCGTTTTCTCGTCCACCAGTTTCTCATTTTCTGCTGTCAATTCCTGCACCATTTGTTGCTGGTCTGATAATTCTTGTAAAGTAGCCTGCAGTTCTTCTGCTGTGCTATGGTGATTTTCTTCCATCTTCTGTATCTTCTCCGTGAGGGAAGCCAGGGACAGTTCGCTCACGTTGTTAGGGGAACTCCCAGTGGTAGAACACTTTGAACTTTTAAAGGGGTTGCTCGGGGAAGACAGGGGCCTCGAAGGGGTGTCTGCTGTGATGTGCTCAAAATCGGAGGCATCCGGTGACAAGGAAGCTTTGGTAACATCACTACTTGAAGAACCTGATGTCCGTAATACATTATGGGGTATGTTTTTTTCATACTCATCGATTTCACCTGACAACTGATTTCCAGTTGGGCTTCCAAAGCTGGACTCCTGGGTTATGGAGGTTGGACAGCTGCTATCACCAGCGTGACTTGCTCCTCCTTCTGAATTTGGAGATTGCTCAAGGTAACTCAGTTTCTGCTTCAGGGCCCGGTTTTCTTCCTCTAGATCAGCAAGCTCTTTCTGAAAGGTCTTGTTCTTCTCCTCAAGAGCTTTTATCAAAAGTTCTGAGTCACTTGGTAAGACTGATGTTCCATCTACCTTTGGGTCCAAAGTGTCAGTTCCTTCGGTGTTCAAAGTCCTTTTCTCCTTGTATTTCTTTAGTTCACTTCGAAGCCGACTGATTTCACTGTCTTTTGCTTTGGCCTCTGCCAAGAGTTCCCGAACTTGGGACTCAAGCACGGCCCGTTCTCCACCTTCACCCTCTTGTCTGAGTCTTATGGAAGTGTTCCTCAGGGGCTTAGTAGGGGTGGGTGTGCTGGAAGAAGTTGGACTGGACACTGACTTCTTTGGGTTAGAGGGAACACGTGGCACAGTTCTCTCTCTTGAGATAGTTCCCGAAAGTTCTCGAGGAGCTGGAATACCTGTCCGTTTGGTTGTCACAGCCCCTAAAGACATAAGTAGAAACCAATGAAACAAAGCAAGCTTTTATAAATGAAACCCAAAGGACCTCAACAAGCATCGCATGGCAACCAGCAAGGCTGTTACCCTTCGTTCATTTCCCCAGCTCTAGATAACTACCTGGTTTAACTGGGCTTTCTCTACCTCCTCCTGCAGCCCCATATTTAAGGGAAGCTGACTTCCAGCCTGAGTCACTTAGCATAATCCCATCAGAGCTACAATGGGTAGTTCCAGGCATGGGCACCCCCCTCAACTAAGGTCAATGAAACGCAAGGAAAGGTGTTCTGTGTGAACTTCTAAAAGATGACCAGACATGAGTGAGAAAACATTTATGTCTGGGAATGGCTGGCAACCATCTTGTCATCACAAGAAGGTGAGAAGCAGAGTACAAAGAAGAAAACCAAATTCTTACTAGCACTGTGGATTTGCTAAATCAATCCACCCTCAGTCTTGGCCTATTGCTGGCCTTCCAATGATACAACCCAATAAAGACCTTTCCTCTCCTAGAAGTCACCTTGAATTGGGTTTTCTATCACCTACAACTTAAAATATCTGAACCGATAATCTTGACAACTAAACAACAGGCTTTTCCGAAAAACACGTAAAATTCATCATTAACATATTTTAACTGAGCACAAATCTAATTCAGGAATCAGAATAATCCTCCAGAGAGACTGATCTGATCCAATGGCCTATTGCTTTTCACATATGTGGAAGCGGTGTCCTCATGCGTATCCATAGATAAACAAGGACAAATGGGACAAGGGCATACTATATATTACCTATGGTACACCTTTAAATGTTAAAGGGATTTATATAATATGGAAATGATATGGAATTCAGAATACTTATAATGGGAAATGTAAGGAATTATCTTTTTTTAAAAAAGATTTCATTTATTTTTTTAGAGAGAGGGGAAGGAAAGGAAAAAGGGGAAGGGAGAGAAACATCAACGTGTGGTTGCCTCTCATGTGCCCCCCACTGGGGACCTGGCCCACAACCCAGGCATGTGCCCCAACTGGGAATCGAACTGGAGACCCTTTGGTTCACAGGCCAGAACTCAATCCACTAAGCGCCAGGGCAGGAATTATCTTTTATTTTCATCTATACCACTATACTATAATCATTTTAAAACTTTCATCTATACCATATCTTCTACTTTCATCTATTATTACAGACAATGTTGAAAACAATTGTAGGGATGAAATCCCAGACATCACTCTTGTGTGAGCTAGAAGTGAAACCCAACAGAGGGGTTCAAATGTCAATGGAAACCAGGGCCTGTTTTGCAAACTCAAAGACCATTTCATGAATCAAGGCTGCTATAAATTACAGACGTATGCTCCTTGGGTGGGAGGTCACTGACCCTAGGCCTCTGCAGTGCAGGAAAAGCTGGGGCAGGGGCTGCAGCCACAGACTGGCAGCAGCTCCAGGTTACCGAGGCAGAAGCAGAGCCCATCACTGCACAGCAGCTCTAAGCCCGCCACCCACACTGCTGCGCAGACAGGAGCAGCTGCTTACCCAAGCATCTTGGAATCTGATGTGATGTCAGCATCTGCTGCTCAGTCTCTGACAGCTGAGTGCTTTTAAAATGTCAACATAATAAGAGCTAAACTGTCATATTAATATACAGAAAAACTGTGGTTTTATATTAACTTGTCAAATTAAATTACTGAGAAGGTAAGAGTACCACAACACACACTGAATGCTTTCGGGTGCCCAGATGCCTTATGTGCATCTTACCAGATGCAATGAAAAAGGATTTATTTAATTATTCTTGTTAAGTGAAGACTGAAATCACTAAGCAATAAAATGTTTTAGTCACACCAGTTCTCTATGGTGAAGTGGTCTTGGCCAGGGCTGTAATGAAAACTGGAAGATACTTAAAGTTTCCCCATAACTATATATAGCCAGACGAGGCAACGCTGAGAGCCCAGAACCAATTATCACACAGGTATTTGCCATTCCTAATACTACTCCCAAAATTAAGGCTCCTTTTCAATTATTTGATGGCTTTGAAGATGGAAAGAGCTAAAATATGAGAGTATGTCAACCCAGTCATCATTTCTAGCTACAGTTTAACCTCTTCCTTTCGCTGCCAGAATCTTAGTTTGTTCTCCACTTAGGTGTTACTTAAGCCTTACTTAAACTACTAGGTTTTTTTTTTTTTTTTTACAACAAACCAAAGTTCATTTATGAAATATACCCAGTTGTGGATTATAAAACACATAATCCAGTTTTATTTTTTACTATCAATACATCTCCTTTTTCTGTTCTTGCTATTTCATCATCACTTAAAGAGTCCTCAGTATAATTGCTTTTGATTTCCTAAAAGGTTCTTCCCATCTCTGTACACATAATTTCAGAAATTGCAACTGGCAGAGGTGAATTTTAGAGAGTTGTTAAAATTCATCACCAGACCAAACTAGGGTTGGTGCTTGGGTGCTCCCCAGTTTTGTGCCTGCGTGTGCCCCCAGACAGACTCGTCACAGGCACTGCTGGGTAGGAGTCAAGCAGTGGCACTGCTACAGCTTGTGATGTAACCAATCAGTATTTCTACCCTTAGTTTCTTTCAAGTACCATGGATTCAATAGCTTCACTATTGAACAATATATCCTGTCACCCCTAAACTGGGTATGCTACCTAGCACAATACAAGGGGGACCCCCAAAACAGAATTTATTTATAAAAATTGGGGACTTATTTGTCACCTTCAAAATACTCTCCATTTGATGCAATACATCTATTGAGATGTTTTTTTCCACTGCTCAAAAGTTTTTGAACTCATCGATTTTGATGCCTTTTAATGCTTCTGCCGTTGTTTTGTTTCACCTCTTCCACATCGGCAAAGTGTTTCCCTTTGAGGACTTTTCTCATCAGGGGAAAAAATAAAAAGTCTCTCAGGGCAAGATTGGGTGAATAGGGAGGGTGGGGCACAGGGGTCATGCTGTGTTTCGTCAAAAACTGCTGAACACTCAGTGCAGTGTGGGCAGGTGCATTTTTAAATCACCCATCATGAAATGGGCAAATGCACTGAAAGAGTCTTCAAAAAAAAATTCACTGAAGTTGAATGCAGCTTCTCACACCACCACCAGTTGGTACACTGACCTAGGTGGGTTCCTAAAACACTCACCTAGCAACGGCAAGCCTGTACAACAAGGGACTCGCCCTCTAGAAGATAATTTCCTTTTTTAGTCTCCCCTTGTAGACTATGGCAAGAATGACAACAGAGTGGTGGAGAGTCCGGGGCCGATGGCAGAGACTGGCTCAGCTGGCACCCTTACTTTTTCTGTCTCCTTCTCATCCTCATACTAGATCAACACTTATTCCTAGTGAGGCTGAAAATAAAAGCAAATGCCACCTAATGTGGTAATTTATTTTTAATAACTCATGTTTGGTATGTTACATTTTTAAAGGCCAAATGAAAAATTATATCGTGGTTGATCACAGGTGCATCAAACTACATAGTCATAGAGACACATCGTAGGAAGGAACATATAATATTGAGAATCAGGGAACATTAAGTAGGTTGGACTTTTGAGTAAGTTTCCTACTTCTTTTTTAGTTATGTTTTTGCAATCAATTAAAAAAACAAAACAAAATAGGAACTTCCGGCCAAGATGGAGGGAGAGGTAAGTGCACTTTGCCTCCTTGCACAACTAAAAGAAGGACAATAACAAATTTAAAAACAAAAAATAACCAGAACTACCAGAAAATCAAACTGTGTGGAAGTCTGACAATCAAGGAGTTAAAAGAAACATTCATCCAGACCGGTAGGAGGGGCAGAGACAGGCAGCTGGGCAGAGAGGACTTTCCACAAGGCACGGCTGGAGGAATGGGGCAGGCGAGGTGGTGGCTGCGGACCGGGTGGTCCCACATTTTCATGAGGATAAACTGGGAGGAACAAATGGGGAGCAGGACAGATCTTGTTCCAGCACGGGGAAATAAAGCCGCAAACCTCTTATTGAAAACACCTGTGGGGGTTGAGGTGGCAGGAGAAACTCCCAGCCTTACAGGAGAGTTCACTGGAGAGACCCACAGGGTCCTAGAATGTACACAAACCCATCCACCCAGGAATCAGCACCAGAAAGGCCCAACGTGCTTGTGGGCAATGGAGGAATTGACTAAAACCCAGCCAAGAGCCAAGCAAGCAGCATTGTTCCCTCTCAGACCCCTCCCCCACATACAGAGTCACAACACAGCTAAGTGGGTTGCCCTGACCTGGCGAATACCTAAGGCCCTGCCCCTTGCTAGTAACAGGTGCGCTGGGACAAAACAAAACAAACAAATAAACAAAAGGCCCTAATGAAAGAACTGATCAAAGCTCCAAAAGTAGAACTAAGCTATGAAAAGATATCCAACCTATCAGATACAGAGTTCAAAACACTGGTAATCAGATGCTCACAGAAATGGTTTATAAGGTCACAGAAATGGTTTATATGGTCACAGAAATGGTTTATATGGAAGAAGTGAAGACTATGCAAAATGAAATAAAGGAAAATGTACAGGGAACCAACAGTGACGGGAAGGAAACTGGCACTCAAATCAACAATTTGGACCAGAAGGAAAAAATAAACATTCAACCAGAACAAAATGAAGAAATAAGAATTTAAAAAAATGAAGACAGGCTTAGGAACCTTTGGGACATCTTTAAACGTCTCAATCATAGTGGTGCCAGAAGGAGAAGAGGAAGACCAAGAAATTGAAAACTTATTTGAACAAATAATGAAGGAGAACTTCCCCAATCTGGCAAAGGAAGCAGACTTCCAGGAAGTCCAGGAAGCTCAAAGAGTCCCAAAGAAGTTGGACCCAAGGAAGCACATACCAAAGCACATCATACTTGATTTACCCAAGATTAAAGATAAGGAGAAAATCTTAAAAGCAGCAAGAGAAAAGGAGACAGTTACCTACAAAGGAGTTCCCATAAGACTAGCAGCTGATTTCTCAAAAAAAAAACTTGCAGGCAAGAAGGGGCTAGAAAGAAGTATTCAAAGTCATGAAAGGCAAGGACCTGCATCCAAGATTACTCTGTCCCACAAAGCTATCACTTAGAATAGAAGGGCAGATAAAGTGCTTCCCAGATAAGGTCAAGTTGAAAGAGTTCATCATCACCAAGCCCTTATTATATGAAATGTTAAAGGGACTTACCTCAGAAAAAGAAAATCAAAACTACAAACAGTAAAATGACAACAAACTCACAACTATCAACAACTGAACGTAAAAAAACAAGAACAAATAGTAAGCAAACAACTAGAACAGGGAACAGAATCTCAGAAATGGAGATCACATGGACGGTTATCAGTGGGGAGGAGGAGGGGGGAGAATGGGGAAAAAGGTATAGGGAATAAGAAGCATAATTGGTAGGTACAAAATAGACAGGAGGTTGTTAAGAATAGTATGAGAAATAGAGAAGCCAAAGAACTTGTATGTACAACCCATGGACATGAACTAAGATGCTGGAGGAAGGGATGGTGCAGGGCAGAGGGAGATAAAGGGGAGGAAAAAAATGGGACAACTGTAATAGCATAATCAATAAAATATATTTAAAAAACTGGAGGGAAAAATCCTACCATAACAATATGCAGAGAGATAAATGAGTGACAAAAAATATATATTTTTCAGAGAACAAAAAGCACATTCCAAATAGCAACAGTATGATCATTTAAACCATAAATCAGGCGACTGTTTTAAGCAGTAATTTTAATGAGCTGAAAATAAAATATTTCAGTCCCATTTTAATTTCCTCATCTTGCCCAAACAATATATTACTGAGGCTGTTCTTTGGTAGGTCTTCTAACATGCACCGATGAACAGTGACATTCTGAAATAAATGATCAATCTTTCCTTTATTCAAAAAGAGTTCATAGAGTACCTGCTCTGTGGGAGAGACAGGTGGGACATAAAAAGGAAAGTTCACCATCTTCACATACCACACAATTGCTACTTGGCCTCCTAAACACAAGACAACTTGCTCATTCTATTTCTAAGAGTCTAAACTATTAGATATTTTTTTTTACTATCACTCCACATAAATTTTTTCCTCAAAACGTTCCAATAATTTCTTTATGGACAAATCTGATTCCTACCCTTAATCTTCAGCCTTCTCAGCTTCTCAGTGGCAGCTGAATTTATCAGGGATCTGTTGCTTCTTTCCTTCCTTTTTATTCAACTCTGACAGCTGCACCAATCACCTTTGGATTCCTCCATTCAAGAAACCTTAAAAACATATTCAACCTTCCTTTCTCCTTTCTTTTTGTAACTAGTCAGTCGCTAAAACCTATGAACTGTTTTTGGAAATTATTCCATACTTTTCCTTTCCTTTCAGTATAAATCTAGCCCAGATCCTGTAAATTTTGAAACACTCTCATAGGTCTTCTTGATTCTAGCCTCTTTTACCTTTGAGATTCTGTATCAAGTCCCTTAACTAACTCATTCATTTTTCTGTTCAAGCATCTGTATTTCTTCTCACCTGCTGCAGCAATGTCAAACTTCTTCCTGTGGCATTCAAGGTCACACTTAATCTCTCTCTAGTCAACATTCAACACACCCCTTTAAGCCCAGCCAGTATCCTCAATATCCCCAATATACTTTTACTTGTTGAAATATATTCCCTTTCCACTGTATTCTTCTGACTGGCATTTAAACAAATTTAATTCCCTTCAACTGAAAAACAAAAAAACACCCCCAAAACTAGAACCCACATCTTCCTCCAGAATTCTCCAGAGTTATGCTCACTGGCTGTCTTCCTTTCTTCAGCTCTCACTCCTCTACCCATGCCCATTACTCAACCAAAACCCTGTCTGCTGAGGTCCTTCCTCATGATCTTCCTTCCATGTGGTCCAACACAGTGGATAGTTTTAACCCTCTTAGCAGACTTTGAACAGTTTCCTCTTTTTTGAAACATATCTCTGATGTCACATTGTCTTAGTTTTTCTCTTAACTCAATGGCTACCCTCTGTCTCCTTCACTTGTTCTTTCTCCTCTCTTCCCACTTTACATATTAGAATTCTTCAGACCTAGGTCCTGAGCTGTTTTTCGTCTCTTTCTCTCTCTTAAATCCTCACCCAAGAATATGCTTTTGTTGATTTTAGAGAGAGACACTTGATGTGAGAAACATCAGCTGCCTCCCATCTGCGCCCAACCAGGGATTGAACCTGTAACCTTTTGGTGTACAGAACGATGCTCCAATCTACTGAGCCACCCAGCCATACTGATGACTGATCAACTCTTCTATGGACCTCTCTGAGCAACATCTGAATATCAAACTACTTACTTGATAAGCATAAATGAATTGTCCCCAAAATAACTCAAATTAAATAAAAGGGAGGACAGAAGGCTAAGAAAGCATAAACAGAATGTGCAAAGGGCCTGGAGTGCAGAGAGCCATGGCAGGGAAGGGACTAGTGGGGAAGAAGGCTAATTTATATAAGGTACTTAAGAAAGGTCTACTGATTGAGATTCAAGGTGATACACATTCATTCAAATAAGGCGAGGGTGTTATAAAAAAAAGAACACAGATAATACAAGGGAAAGCTTTCAAAAATTTTAAATAAGCTTGTCCATTTAAAAGATTCAATAAAAGTGATGGAATGCAAAATCGATGAACTCTCCCAATATGTAGAACAAAATGAAAACAAGATGGAAATAGAAAAGGGTCAATCCAGGAGATCAAACAACCAATTAACAGAAGTTCCAGAAAAAAAGACCAACGGAAACAGACTGGAGGAAATTATCAAAGAACCGACACAAGAAAATTCCCCAAAGTTGAAGAAAATGAATTCAGAATTCATGTCAAGCAAAACAAATGAAAAAGGACCCACACGGATATAGATACATCTTGTGTAAAGTTTCAGAACACCAAGAATGACTAACGTTTGTTTGGGGAAGGGCTGTGGACTGAGAATGAGAATGGCCATCATCATTCATTAGCAAGTCTAAGTTCCAGAAGGCAATAGCAAAGGCCTTCCAACTTCTGAGGGAAAATTATTTTTAACCCAAAATTTTATACCCAACTTAATTATAAATCAAAGAGGTAGAGAATACATTTTATTTAAAAATTTTTAAGTTGAATTTAGAGAGAGGGAGGGAGGGGAAAGGAAGGGAGGAAAGGAGGGAGGGAGAGAAACATCAATTTGTTGTTCCACTCATTGATGCATTTTTTGGTTGATTCTTGCATGTGCTCTAACCCGGGATTGAACCCACAACCTTGGCTTATCAGGACAACACTCTAACCAACCAAAGCTCAGAAAACTTTTAGGGCAGTGCAACTATTTTGTGTAATACTTAACTGATGGATACATATCATTATGTGTTTGTCCAAATCCACAGAATGTACAACACCAAGAGTGAACCCTAATGTAAACAATGGACTCTGGGTGATCACGTGTCAATGTAGGTTCATCAATTATAACAAATGTACAACTCTGGTGAGGGATTTTGATGGTGGGGGAGGCTGGGTTGAGCAGGGGACATGTGGGAACTCTGTACTTTCTGCTCAATTTTTCTGTACTAAACTGCTCTAAATGTCTATTTAAAAAATAAGCCCTATAAGCATAATGAAAGGGTTACCTTCAAGAAGTGGGATGGGAATAGGAAGGTGTAAGGCAGCAGCAGTCTTGCTTTTCATAAGGGCCTTGTCCTATTTCATTTTTTTAACCTGTGCATATACTACTTGGATAATAAGAATTAAGAAACATGAATGCTTGCAAACACGATGAGGAAGCAGGCAATCAGCAACCTGGTGGTTTTATAGGCAGCACTGATCCTTTGGACTCGAGATAAAAGAAGTACTACCATAAGGAACTACATCTGTTATCAAACTCAGGGCCCCACCTTGCCTCTGGAATAAAGTAATTTTTTCCATAGCTGGACCATCCTTTGGGGAGTTTCAATGAAGTGTTTTCTAGAGATCCATGCGTAGCACACATTCAAGTTACTGCAAACACTCTTTGCAAACCAAACAGAGAAAAAAACACAAAAGAATCCTACACATACAAATGATCCAAATTACTTACTCATTTGCTTCCTTTGTTAAAAGCAAACAGTAGGGTCCACATTTAGAGATGGCTTTCATAACAGGATAAATGTTTTCTATCTTATTTTCATTTTACTTTTTTTTTTTTGCAGAATGCCAAATTAATTTTGCTCACACTCCACATGGGTTAGAGTTTAAAACACGTGTAAATCTGCATCTTTCTTTCCCCCAAATATTCATACTCTTCCAGGGCCACTATAAACAGTGCTTCCGAACGAGGGGGATTCTGAACAAAAGGCCACTAACATGCAGAAGGGGCTCTGGCCTGGGAGGACACAGGGACTGTTCTGTGTGGAGTTAAAGACGAGATAAGGCACGAGACAAAGCGACAGTGTTACAGAGGAGGTAATGCTATGGTCTAACCAGCTTCTTGCAGGCGGCCCACACAGCTGGCTGCAGTTAGTCATTTTAGGAGAAGCCAAAATGCAAAACGGCTCTGGAAGGGCAGCTCCCTATGTGCCATGTGCAAGTGCAAAGCAGGCAGGGACATCTAATTTCCATTGAAAATGAAGTGGACAGAGGAATGGTTGGTCCCAGAACTTGCTCTGTACACTGGGCAAGCCTCTTCACCCACTGTGTAGGCCAAATGAAACCCTCATCGCCTAACTCAAGAGATTGGCACCTCTGCATAGGAACTGTCCCCAGCACTCCCATGGTCTCCAGGCAGCAAACACGACGAATGAGGAGGAGCTGAGGGTTGTGGTGCTTTAGTGAATTAAAAAACTCGCTTCTCTGTGTGCAGCCTTCCTTACAGTAGAGATGGGAAAAAATTGACTTCCCGATTTCTGAGGCTTCATGCAACTTAGAATGATCTATTCAATCACAATTTAGTTCTGACTCCCTAAAATTAAACAATTGGCCCGGCTACAGCTGTCTCATAGTGATCACTGAGAAACTTCCAAGTTTAACCATTACAAGATATTAAATTCATCTGCATTTACAATTGGAGAAACTGGCGAATGACAGCTGTCTCATAGTGATCACTGAGAAACTTCCAAGTTTAACCATTACAAGATATTAAATTCACCTGCATTTACAATTGGAGAAACTGGCGAATGAGGTGGACTGGGCATGCTGAATCCTGTTTATTTTGATTAACTTTACTTTTTAAAAAAATTACCAGTATGTCAAAACATAAAAGTACTTTAAGAAGCTGCAATTCATATGTAGGGAAATTATAATAGAACTTTAGATTTGTGTAGTACTTTGGTTTTCAAAGCATTTTCATACACATTAATTTTAGGCTCACAAAAAATAAGTTTGTAAATTATTATCTTCATTTTTATGGTTAAGGAAATTGAGAGTCTGAGACTTCACAATTTGCCCAAGGGTCACATAATAAATATGCCTTCTGACACCTAAGGAAGTGTAAAATTGTAGTATTTCAAAACTGAAACAGAAATCATGTAGCTTAATCTTTCATACAAAGTTGTTATCAATAGCATTCAACTTCTGTTGCTGTTTACTAAACTCTCATATTCCAGTTACTGTTGAGTATTTTCAGTGAAAGAGGGCCCGGCATTAGACAGCCCCTTCCACTGTTGAGCAGCCCATAGTGGGACAATCCTCTTTTGTATCTGGCTGAATTCTATCTTCGTTAGCATGGTACATGTTGGTTCCAGTTCTGAAACAATCTGGAACCACAAAGAACAAATTTATTCCTTCTCCCACATGACATCTGAATATCTGAGGGCACCTTTGTTTCCCCTTGGTCTTCTATTCTTTCAGCAAAATATGCCTTATCCTTCCCACCAGGCCTCAGAGAACCCAGGGTCCTTCATTAGATGAATGACCTGGAGATTCTGTGACTTAGCAAGGGCCCTCTGAAATGTTACCCAGAATCTCAAGAATGCTGCAGATGTGCTCACTATGAATTAGAAATCTTTTCACTGCAACAGTAAGCCTAACTCAAGCTTGCTACAATAAAAAAAAAGATGGTTTTGCCCTATTGCATAAATACCAACACAATGTTAAATAGTGATAATACTTCCATTTCCTCTAGTTTTTCAAATTGTTATAGTCTGTATTTTTAACTTCCTTTTAAAAAGATTTTTTAATTTATTTTTAGAGAGAGGGAAAGGGAGTGAAAGAGAGAGAAACATCAGTGTGAGAGAGAAACACTGATGTACCCCAATGAGGGACAGAACCCACAACCCAGGCACATGCCCTGACTGGGGATCAAACAGGCAAGCTTTCACCTTGCCTGACAATGCCCAATCAACTGAGCCATACCAGTCAGGGCTGTATTTTTAATTTCTTTCATACCCATAACAATAGAGCCTTACTCATTTTTAACATTTTTCCTTTTTTTCCCCTTCCATCAGAAATAATTTCCATTATTTGCCTTTTCAAAGAAGTAGTGCTTGATCTTTTATCTTCTTTACCATTTAAAAATTTTCTATTTTATTCATTTCAGCTTTTATCATTATCGATTTCTTTGATTTTGCTTTCTTTCCTAGTTTCATAAGTTGACTATTTCACTCATATATTTTTTTCAGTCTTCCTTCTCTTATACTAATAAAAGCATCTATGATTATACATTTTCTTGAGTATAGCTTTAGTTCTATTCCATACATTTTACTACAAAGTTCTCCTTCCTCTGTTTGTCTCTAAATGATTTATAATTATTGTTTTGACTTTCTTTTGGTACAGAGATTATTTTAAAAGTGTCTCTGAATTCCAAAGTAGTTTTTTTTAAATATTCATCTTTTTTACCACTAATTTAATTGAATTAAGATAACAGATTATTACATATAAAATTTAGTTTTTGTATCTTACTTTAATTTTTATTTTTGATTTTAGAGAGAGGGGAAAGGAAGGAGAAAGAGAGGAAAATAAACATTGATGTGGGAGAGAAACATCAGCTGGCTGCCCTCTGCACACACCCTGACCGGGGACCAAACCCTCTACCCGGAACCCGAGACCCCTTCAGTTTGTGGGACAACGCCCAACAAACTGAGCCCCACCGGCCAGCCTATATTTTACTTTTTGTTTTTGGTGACAAACTACATGATCAACTTTTGTGAGCAATTTGTAGATCTAGAAGAAGGGTGTGTATTTCCCATTCTATAAATTTGTTGAATGTTATTTAAAAACTCTGTATTTTTGCTTTTTAAATTTGTTTCAGAGTTTGAAAACTGGCAGCCTGTAAGCTACAGATACATTTTGTTTGGCTGGCAAAATGCTTTACAGTATATGACTCTTGATGCCTGCAGGCAAGGTGTGCGTTCTCCAGTTCACTGTGCAAACCCATAGCTCTGCTGCCACATACCTATAATGCACATGTTCGTGCTGCCCACCTGGTCCCCATGGGCATCCAACCTGGCAATTGAGTTTCCTGACCCATCAAATTAGAAAAGAAACAATTTACATCTCTAAGTATAATAGAGTTTTTTAAATTAAATTCTTTTATTCCTAAATATTTTTAGTTTTTATCAGTACATAATGTCCCTCTTTGTTCTGTTCAATGCTTCTGTTCTTGCATTCTACTTTGATATTAATATTGCTGATCTTATTTTTTTAATAGGTGAATTTAGCTTAAGAATATTTATTGTGCAGCTATTTGGTTTTATTGTTTGCACTTCATTTTGTTTACTATTTATTACTTCTTGTTTCACCTCTTTTCCTCTCCTCACTTTTGCTGATTTGATGATATTGCTTCTATTTATTCTTTTCTGACCTACTTTTATCATTCTCAATTATTATCATTCCCAGTTGCTGTTATTTTGGAAATACTACACTTTTTACTGTTTGTGGTTACTGTCCATTCCTAACAGTCTTAACCAAATCTTCATCAAAATTAAATAGCTGTGCCCCCAACCCCTTGCCAACAAAGATAAAGATTAACTTTTAGATACTTTTACATCTCAGTGCCTGAATGCCTATACTTGCAGTCCTGGGTTTTCCTGAGATAGTCTAGAATTTTTAGTTCTAGGCTGTTCCCTAGATTTCCCCTGAATGAATAATCTGTCTTTTCAAGAATATATTATGAATTTCAGCCACATCAGTTTCCTCCACTGATGTATACAATGTTTCATGCTACAAGATTCACTGCTCACCAGTTTCTCACATTCTTCACCTTCTTCTAGCTTGATGCTCCTACTGATCCAATCAGTAAATCTAATTGCACATTTGAATATTTGCCCAAGTTGTGTATATACACCCTTCATGTGTAAAAATATACTTCTTTTGCTCTAGTCATTGAATAATATCTTGGCAGGGGAATCTGTATCTGGCATTCTCACTACCTAGCTTAAACCTTTCTTTCCTATGCTTTCACTACTCTATTAGTCTGGGTTGAAAGCAGGGTCCACCTACCATTAAATAAGCTGAAAATGTCAGCTATTTGCTTTCTTACCTCCACCCTCAACCTCTTGCAGCTAGGGTAGCCCCTGGAACCTGCTATTGTTTACATCTGCCCCAGACTTTGACTCAGGAACTACTGCTGAAAAGCAAGGAATATGATGGGAAATACCCAATGGCAGCTATGATTGTTGTAGAAAGATCAAGATTCTGGCAAGCGGTGGCCCAGGTGCCTGCTGTAGGCTCTAGGGCCAGCCTGTCTAGAGCAGGCTGCAGTGTCTATGCCCATGCAGAGCAGCAGTGCCCGGCATGAGCCAATTCCTGTGAGAGTTTAGGCACTGTTTCTGGCTGCACAGCCTCCAAGCCTCACTCTCCAGCCTTGGGACAATTCCACAGCAACTCAATATCCTTTAGAAATGGATTTTTCTTCCTAAACCAACCAAAATCAGCTTCTGTGGCCTGCATGTCAGAACCCAGGCCAACGTGGCTGGGTATAGAAGGCTTATTGTTCTTTAGTATCAATAGTCCCTACAGACACTACTGTAGCTTTTAGTGCACCAGCATTCCAATGCCATCCCAATTCTCCTCAAAACTGGCCTATCTCCCTATCAAGAAGTTGGTAGGATTTTTGTCTTCATTGCTGCAATCTAGTAATTAAGTTATGTCTTTTTCCAGAATTCCATGAGCCCTTTTATCTGGTCTAAAATTTCTTTCAGCTCAGAAAGTTTTCTCCTTTTATTTATTTATTACGTCTTCTCCATCTGATCCTCCTCCCCCCCTTCTAGGAATCTCGGTGTTTCACCTTATCATATTTATACTTTGTGTTTTACAAGATACTCCTTCCAGAAAATGAATTCAGTTCTCAATAGCATTGTTATCCTGTGTGTTTCATCTAGTGAAAGTTTCAAATCAGGAAAAATAACTCCGAATTATTTTTTCTGGTGAATGATTTCCTCAGTCTCTTTGATGTAGTTATGCCTGTTCTGAACACTCACCTTGAGCTCTTGATTTCCAGTTATTAAATCCCCTAAGTTGATCGTACTTTTTTTTTTTTTTTTTTTTTTTGCTAAATGTGGGTTTGGCACCCAAACATACCAGCATGTCTTTGCAGATCATCATGTGGAGGACACGGTGAGCCCTCTTCCACCAAGCCACTGGAACATCTCAGTCTGATCTCATATCTTTGAGAACAAACAGAGGGGAAGCACGCCTTTCCAGCTACTGGACCCTCCCCACTCCAGGCTGCTGGAATCTGCAGGAACTGGGGCCCCTTCAAGGACTGAATGCAGGAAGGGGAAGGAATCTGTTATACCTGACACAGGGTGGCTTTTACTGTGCTGAGAATCAATTCTGTTGTAGCTGTGGCCAAAAGACAGGACCAGGTCTGAGCTATATCTTCTATATACCCAGACTCCTGACCAGAGGGATGGGCAGCCCCCATCTTCCTAACCTGCTTCTGAAGCTTCAAATAGCCACTCCACGTGAATGAATCCCAAATATTCATCGCTAGCTATAAGATCTCCAACTACCTGTTTAATTTCTCCATTGCTATGTCATGGCATGAATGTAATTCAGTCTTTGCCTTTAACAAATCCTTCATAAATACCTTACATGTGCCAGGCACAGTGGTAAAAGGTATAATATGGTAGGAATGTATATAACAGGTACACAAGGAGATAGTTTCAATACAGTGCAATAAATGGAGTGAAAAAAGTAAACGTGGAGCGTTGGGAGCATAAAAGGACATGGGGTCCAGTCCAGAGGGTCAGAAACAGTGGTCCAGAAAGGGGTCACAACTGTGGTGGGTCTTGAAGGTAGACGAGTAAGTGTGGAGGACAGGTCACTTTGACAAAGCTAATGGGCTTGTGGATGAAGAATGTAGAGCTGAGAGATGAAGCCACAAACCCAATAAAATAAACAGAATGTAATGTCCTGGTTGGTGTGGTTCAGTGGATTAAGTGCTAGCCTGCAAACCAAAAGGTCACCAGTAGGGGGCACGCGAAAGGCAACCTCACAATGATGTTTCTCTCCCTCTCTTCCCCGTCCCTTCTCCTCTCTCTAAAAATAAATAAATAAAATCTTAAAAAAACCAAACAAACCCAGCATGTAATAATACTACAAACACTATACTGGCTTGCTAAAATTAGGGAGAAGCCAATCTCACCCCAAAATCTTGAAAAGTATCATCCTGAGAGAGAACAGTTAAAGAGGATGAAACTCAGAAGAGAGTCCAGAAAGACTGGGGATAGTGCAGCAGTGATAACAGCAAACACATAGAATTGTAAATTAATATATTATTGCTGTGGACTCTTCCTATTGGAAAGGAAGCATCCTGTCGGGTAGAAGAATGGATATTTAACCTATGAAAAAATACAGAACATCTCCATTGACCAACAACCCCTTTCCCTCACTACAAATAGCAGCTTAACAGAAGACGAAGAGTCAAGCAGAAGTGCCTGTGGGCTACAACTCGAAATTCCTAAACGTGGATTCTTGATGCTGTCCCTCAAGGTCTCCTCCTGACTTTTCTGGTGTCTCCCTCTCAGTGATAGCACAATTTTCCCAATCTTCCCATCTTCTCATTAATACATATAGCCTTTAATTCATTTCTCCCTTTTTACAAAGAAAGTTTAAAATTTTACCAAAGAATAGAAAAAATAATCAATGAAAATATGTATCACATTCCTAGAAGAAAAAGTTAATACTAGAAAATGTGCTGATTCTTCCCTAAAGTAATGCAATTTCACCAAAAGTCATGCCGGTTGTTGTTGTTGGTGGTTTTTGGTTTGTTTGTGGTATTTTTTTTGAAACCAGATAAAGTGACTTAAAAAATAAATGTCAAAAATGGTTAAAAAAATTACAAAAAAGCAAATTTTATTTACCGGATACTAAAACATTACATAGCTACCATTAAAATCAAATAACCAATGGAGCAGCATATAGAAAAGAGCAAATATATCCAAGAATATTTAGGTATGTAACATAAAAAAAAACCCGCAAATTTATCCCTGGCCTGGTGGCTCAGTTGGTTGGAGGTTTAATCCTAGGTCGGGGCACATACTCGAGGCAACCATTTCATGTTTCTCTCTCACATCGATGTCTGCCTGTCTGTCTGTCTGTTTCTCTCTCAACTCAATAAACATATAGACTCAGGTGAGAATAAAAAAACCCCAGCAAATTCAAATCAGTGAGGAAAGGCAATCTTGTTCAGTAAATGCCACTGGAATACTTGCTAAACATTTTAAAAACATTTTCTAGACTTCCTACCAAGATGGAGGCGAAGGTAGACACATTGTGCCTCCTTGCACAACCAAAAGAAGGACAACAACAAATTTAAAAACAAAAAACAACCAGAACTGACAGAAAATTGAACTGTATGGAAGTCTGAAAACTAAGGAGTTAAAGAAGAAATATTCATCCAGACCAGTAGGAGGGACAGAGACAGGCAGCTGGACAGAGAGGACTTGTGTCAAGGCAGCGGCTGGTGGACCCAGCGAGGAGGCGGCTGACAGACCCGGCAGTCCCACGTTCATGTGCAGATAAACCGGGAGGAACAACTGGGGAGCAAGACAGACCACACAACCCAGAGTTCCAGCACAGGGAAATAAAGCCTCAAACCTCTTATTGAAAACACCTGTGGGGGTTGAGGCGGCAGTGGGAGAAACTCCCAGCCTCACAGGAGAGTTCACTGGAGAGACCCACAGGGTCCTAGAACGTACACAAACCCACCCCCCTGAGAATCAGCTCCAGAAGTGTCCAATTTGATTGTGGGTAGTGGGTGAAGTGACTGAAAACCAGCAGAGAGCAGAGCAAGCAGGGCTGTTCTCTCTCAGACCCCTCCCCAACATACAGTGTCACAACACAGTGAAGACATGGTTTGCCCCGCCCTCGTGAACACCTAAGGCTCCACCCCTTACTACCTAACAGGCATGCTGAGATTAAAAAAAAATGGCCGAAATGAAAGAACAGATCAAAGCTCCAGGAAAAATACAACTAAGGGACAAAGAGATAGCCAACCTATCAGATGCCCAGTTCAAAACACTGGTTATCAGGATGCTCCAGGAACTCACTGGGTTACTTCAACAGCATAAAAAAGACCCAGGCAGCAATGAAGGTTGCATTATGTGAAATAAAGAAAAATCTACAGGGAACCAACAGTGACAGAAAGGAAACCAGGACTCAAATCAACGGTTTGGAGCAGAGGGAAGAAAGAAACATTCAACCAGAACAGAATGAAGAAACAAGAATTCAAAAAAATGAGGAGAGTCTTAGGAACCTCCAGGACATCTTTAAACATTCCAACATCTGAATCATAGGGGTACCAGAAGGAGAAGAGGAAGACCAAGAAATTGAAAACTTATTTGAACAAATAATGAAGGAGAACTTCCCCAATCTGGCAAAGGAAATAGACTTCCAGGAAGTCCAGGAAGCTCAGGGAGTCCCAAAGAAGTTGGATCCAAGGAGGAACACACCAAGGCACATTATACTTAAGTTACCTAAGATTAAAGATAAGGAGAGAATCTTAAAAGCAGCAAGAGAAAAGGAGACAGTTACCTACAAAGAAGTGCCCATAAGACTGTCAGCTGATTTGTCAAAAGAATCCTTGCAGGCAAAAGGGGTTGGAAAGAAGTATTCAAAGTCATGAAAGGCAAGGACTTGCATCCAAGATTACTCCATCCCACAAAGCTATTGTTTAGAATGGAAGGGCAGATAAAGTGCTTCCCAGATAAGGTCAAGTTAAAGGAGTTCATTATCACCACACCCTTATTACATGAAATGTGAAAGGGACTTATCTAAGAAAAAGAAGGGAAAAAATATGAACAAGATAATGACAACAAACTCACAGCTATGAACAACTGAACCTAAAAAAAAACAGGAACAAATAGTAAGCAAACAACTAGAACAGGAACAGAATCACAGAAATGGAGATCACATGGAGGATTACTAGTGTGGGATTTGGAGAGGGAGAGATGGGGAAAAGGTCCAGAGAATAAGTAGAATAAATGGTAGGTAGAAAATAGACAGGGGGAGGTTAAGAATAGTATAGGAAATGGAGAAGCCAAAGAACTAATATGAATGACCCATGGACATGAACTAAGGAGGGGGAATGCAGGTTGGAGGCGGTATGCAGGGTCGGGGTGTGCAGGAGGGAAAACAGGACAACCATAATAGCATAATCAATAAAATATATTAAAAAAAAAACATTTTCTTACATCATGTAGCAAAGTACATTCCAAAGGGATTAAAATCATAAATGTTAAAAAATGATATATGTGACCCTAAAACATGTGACCTTTGGGTGGGAAATATCTTTAAAAGCCTAGAAACAATGTAAGAAACAATCAAAAAAATAAATCTGTATCCTAACAGTTTTAGAATTCTGTATTTCATGAAAACATAACAATCTATATACTACCAAAAAACAAACAAACAAACAAAAAACCCCTGCAGGAATTATCTGCAACAGTTTAACAGAAATAAATTGGTAGTTTTAATATAATAAAAAAGAAACAAGAATAACATTAAAACCCCAAGAGAACACTGAGAAAAGACAGGAATAGACAAATCAGAAGAAAAATTAAAATAAATCTATGAAACTCAACAGACATGCAAATTAAAACAAGGAAATACTTTTTGTCTGTCCAATTGGGGACAATGACTTAGGAACATGACAGTGCTGGCACGGCTGCCTGACACCCACACTCGCCCACACGACTTACGGACTTGTAACACTCTAGGAAGAACACAGACATACACACCAAGGGATTTACAAACAACCTTACATTTTAGCCAAGTAAGTGTCTCTCTAGGAATTTAGCCTAAGGATATACTCAGAAACTTAAATACAGATTTATGCATTGGAATTATTTAAAATAGAGAAAAACATTGGATCCAACAACAGAAGGCTTAAATAAATTATGGTACTATACATAATAGAATATTATGAACATGTTAAGAATATTTGAGAATATTTTCATGACATGAAGAAATATTTTAATACACTGTTAAATAAAAAAGTCAAGACATGAATCTGAACACACTGTATGATTTAACTGTGTGAAAGGATGTGTGACCACAGCACACAGAGATGTCAAGAGTTATTATTTCTGAGTGATTTTTACTTCCCAAGTATTCAATACATTTCTTTGGTTTCTTAATTTTCTATAAAACTAACATGTATTACTAACATAATCAGACAAAACATTTATATTAAAAAAAACACAAAACATCAAAACAGCTCCACTAGCTAGTTCCCTTCTCTTCACAGAACACATTCCAAACCCATCACGGCACATTCTGCCTTAAACTACCCGTTTCTTTGCCTGCCATCCCTCCTTAATTTCTGGCATCATCAAAGATCTAAAGGTTCCCAAAACTGCTGGATTCTTTCACAACCCCTTATTTTGGCAAGTACTGTTTCCTCTGCCTGAAACCCTTCCACCCCATCAACGGCCCTTTATCCTTCAAGACTTGAATGTCCCCCTCCTGGGTAGCCTTTCCCAATTCCACAGGAAGCAACACTGCTCTTCGCGTGAGTTCCCCATGGCTCCAGCCAGGGCATCTCTGTGGAGTGAGTGTGCCATAGTAAAGTTTATTACATATCCTCCTCCCTGTAGTAGACTGAACAATGCCTCCTGAAGACATCCAAATCCCAATCCGTAGAACCTCTAAATAAATTACATGGCAAACTGAAGATCTTGAACTGAGGAGATTATTTTGGATTATCTGGTGGGCTCAATGTAATCACAAGGGTCTTATATGAGGGAGGGAGGAGGGTCAAAGACAGAGAAGTGAGACATGAATGTTGAGGCCCTGCCTTCTGGTTCCAACTGCTGCTTCTCTCTCCCTGCCTGGGCTAGAGGATCATTACCCTTTGGGGCAGACAAAAGAGCAAGTTGTAGCTGGACAGGAAAAGAATGAATGGCACTGAAACAGATGTCCAGCAGCACATGCTTTGTGGTCAGCAGAAAGTTTCTGAACATGACAGCATTGACCTGAACTGCAAAATGAAATGTTCTACTGCTGACCACCAATGGCAGGAACTGCAAAATGCCCAGCACTACACTGGCTGTCTGGTTTGATGGGACAGAACAGAGTTTTATAGCAACTCTGATAAACCAGAGTTTTTCTGGTCATCATCAGGCTGCCTCAGAACATGGCCTTGTCATTACTCCAGATGCCACCCTCGTGGCTGCATGTTAAAGATGAGCCCTGGCCAGGTAGCTCAGTTGGTTAGAGCATCATCCCAATATGCCCAGGTTGTAAATTCAATCCCCAGTTAGAGCACCTACAAGAATCTATCAATGAATGCATAATTAAATGAAACAACAAATCAATGTCTCTCTCTCTCAAAAACAGTCAATCAATTTCAAAACTATGATAGTTAAAAAAAAAAAAAAGTGAGAACCAGAACTTTCGCACTGCTGCTGGGTTTTACGTGGATGCCACTGAAGATCCTTGGTAAACTAACTAGAAAACATACTCTTATGTAACAAAGAAGGTTCTCCAACTCATAAATGCTAATTTTCCAGGGGTGTCCCAAAAGATGTCTATTTTGGCCACTCCATGGGAGACCATGGAGCTCTGACTTTTGCTTTAAAGCATTCTAGAAAATTTTATGTGTCAGCATTTGCTCCAATTTGTAACCTGGTGCTCTGTCCTTGGGGCAAAAAAAGCCTTTAGTGGATATTAGGGAACAGATGAAAGTAAATGGAAGGCTATGATTCTACCTATCTTGTAAAAGGCCCATCCAGTGTCTCAGCTGGACATACTAATCGATCAAGGAAAAGATGACCAGCTGACCAGTTTTTCTCAGATGGACAGTTACTGTCTGATAACTTCATAGTTGCCTGTACAGAAAAGAAAATCCTTGGTGTGTTTAGTTTATAGAAGGGTTGTGTACGACCACGACTACTATTTCATACAGCCTTTGTTGCTGCTCACACCAGGCATCATCCAAAATACCTAAATGCTTGAAAAACTTCAGATAAGAACATCTCTTTAGGGTTATAAAAAATTGTAATAACGAGAATTGTAGGGAAAAAGATTTGAAAACATTATATTTCATAACAATAAAAATGCTTCACTCTGTAGTTGAATCACCTTCTGAAGAAATGTATAAAACCTTAAAAAAAAAAAAAGGAAAGGAAAGAAAGAAAAAGAAGACTTGATGATAGAACCAGAGTCTGGAGAGAGAAATTGTGAAGACAGAAGGAACGGAAACGATGGTGGCCTTTAGAAGTTGGAAAAAGAAAAGAAAAGAAAAACCCAGATTTACCCTGAAGTCCCCAGAAGGAATGTAGCCCTGCCAACACCCTGATTTTAACCTCTAGAACTGAAAGAAAATAACTTTGTGTTGTTTTTAAGCCAGTAAGTTAGTGGTAATTTGTTACAGCGGCATTAAGAAAATAATAAATTCCCTGACTATACCAAGAACAACTTGGGGCAGGCATGGGGCAGAGGTAGGGGGTGTGGGGAGGTGGATTGTGGGTCACTACCTCAATGAAAATAACTGAAAAGAAGTAGGAAAATGAGAGTCAAGAGGAGGAATAAAAAGGAGTTAATAGTTATTGTTAATTTACTAGTTAACGTTCATTAACATTTTTTCACACATTACCTTCCAGGCATTGTTCTGAGAGCCTCTTTAAGGAAGTGCTGTTATCCCCACTTCACAGAGGAGGGAAACGAAGCCAGGCAATCAGAAACCAGCTCACAATCCCACAGCTAGTAAACAGGGAAATTGGGATAAGATGCAGGAGTTCTAGCTCCAGCAGAAAAGGATTAAACACTGACAGACTTGCAGGAATTTGCACATTTACACAAGGGGACTGAATATGGCTTAAACCAGGCCAAACTTTTACAGGAACATGCTGTATTCCATGTGCCATGTTCCGTGTGATTCTGTTTTCTGTGTCAGCTGATTCACACCTGGACTCAAATTGTGCGGCATTATGCAGAACGGGAAGTTGGAAGGGTGTGGAATGCTGCCTGGAGCCTACCCTTCGTGTGCATCCAGGACAGGCTCCCACCCCTCCCCTGCTGAGGCCCAGCGAATGCTCCCGGCATGAGGACCTGAGCTGGGCAGGGCCAAGAGGCCCCTCAGTACCTGGGCAGAGCACCCACGGTCTCCTCTTGGGTCGGGAATGCTGCCAGGAGAGAGGCGGGTGACCACAGTTTGGCAGCAGCCCTGCACTCCCACATTGGGCCAGTGTGTTAACCAGCTCTCTAGAAAGTCTCCCACCCATATTTTCAATAAAATTGGAAAGGAAAACATCTTCAAAGGGGAAACTTGGCATCAGAAAAGATTGCTTTCACGTGCAAAATACCAGCAATATGAACACTACGAAAAATCCAGTCAGTGAAGACGACTACCAACTAAGGAAATATACTCAGAACTCTGAGAAAAAGGGTAATGTGATGAATACAATGTTTTTTGTTCTCATTTTTAAAAAATTCAGAAACATGGAAAAAGAACAAAAAGATCCAATATAAGTCTGATAGGGAAGCAAGAAGATAGCAAGAAGAAAGCAATGGGAGAAACTTAACATGAAGCAAAGAAAGGGTTTAAAGACTTCCATCACCAACTACCAGGCAGAGTTAATGAAGAGGGGTTCTCACCTGGACTCACGACCAAAGGCTTGCACTCCACACACCAGGCTGACTCCAGTCAGAGGCTGGAGGTGAGGGGCTCTGACAATTTGGTGATGGGCTGAGAGACAGGAACCCCAGAATGCCTAGGTCCTGTCTGGGGACTCCACCGTCCTCTCCATAGGGCTCCAACCCAGAGGGGCTGCACCCACAGTGAACAAGTCCCATAGGAGACTTCACCCTGGAAGGAGCACTTCGGTGGCAGCTAGCCAGGGCTCTCCTGCCACCACTGAACAGAAGAACGCGAGAAGATCAAGACCTTTGAGAGGCCTGAAAGAGAAACTGCTTCTCCACTGTATTCACACCAACTTCTGACACCAAATGTGTGGCTTCCCCCCCACACTGACCAATTCTCCAATTCTCTGGACACCAACTGGGTGTCCTACCATCCAATTCTGATGCTCCCCACTACCCTGTTAACACAGGGTACGGACTCAGGCCCACAAGACTGCCCCACGTCAGGTGCTAGTCACAAGTCCCAGGTGGACAACTGTCCCTCCAACACACCAGCTATAAAATAGGTGTTCCCACAACCTCTGCCTCAGGTTTGATAACTTGTTGTAATGACTCACAGAACTCTGGAAAGAGTTTACTTACTAG
Source organism: Desmodus rotundus (assembly GCF_022682495.2). Classification (NCBI taxonomy): domain Eukaryota; kingdom Metazoa; phylum Chordata; class Mammalia; order Chiroptera; family Phyllostomidae; genus Desmodus; species Desmodus rotundus. Next base: position 64,186,478 of record NC_071395.1, read on the forward strand.
ATTACAGGTGAAGGAAACAACTCAGAACAGCCAGAAGGGAAGAGATGCACAGGGCAAGTAAGGGGTTAGCACAGAGCTTCCACACCCTCTCCGGTGTGCTGCCCTCCTGGCACCCTGATGTGCTTGGCACTCGGAAAGCTCTCCAAATCCCACTGTTAGGGATTTTTATGAAGGTGACATCATGTAGGCATGATTGATTAAGCCATTGGCCACTGGTTGTCAAACTCAACATGCAAACCCCCTCTCCTTCCCCCAGAAGTCAGAAATGGGGCTGCAGGTTCCAATCCTCTAATCACTTGGTTGGTTCCTCTGGCCACCAGCCCCTATTCTCTGAGAGTACAAACTCAAATATGGTTGAAAGAGACTTATTATGAGTAATAAAAGACGTTCCTCTTACCCCTATCCCTCAGAAATTCCATGGGATTTATGAGCTCTGTGCCAGGAACAGGGGAAATACTTCTCATACATCATAACATCACAAGGCCTTAAGTCTCACCCTCCACGCTGCAGGGCAAGCAGTGGCCTAGCCTCCCCTGCCTCGCCAGAGGCACAAAGGAGGTGGGTGGCTACGAGGTCCTGGGGAAACGGGCTCTGGCAGGAGGGCAGCACAGAATGGAGAATGAGTCAGGCCTGGGTGCTGACCTCCTGAGTCAGCCAGTCAGGTGCAGGACATGTGGTCAGCCTCAGAGTCAACTCCCTGAGAATGAACTTTTTAAGGAAGAAAATGGGTGTTTATTTGCTTTCAGGATATCAGAATGCCCTCTTCAGAGTAACATTCATAAAGAAAATGAAAGACTGCTCGGAAAAGCAAGGTAACAGATTTTCCACTGAAGCCTTCCCATGGCTGATGGGGGGAAGGAACAAAGGTCTGACCCCCGGCCTCAAGCTGGGACAACTGTGCAGGACCATCCTAGCTCCAGCTCCCCTTGGCACAGACTGAGACACAGATTGAGTGACTGCATCGTACTGCACTTTCCTTCGGCCTCCTGCCACTGCCTTCACCCTTCATAGGTACTGTGTCCACGGGCATCCACCGTGAGTTTTCTGCACACAAATCTCCGTATCAAGGCCCATGTCCCTGGGAAGCAACCAGGGCAATCTGTTATAACCTAAACACATATGTGTAGTATGTTAATTTAATTATTTTAACTAACCTTAAAATAGTATTTATTGTAATTTAGTCTTAATGAATCTTATTTTTTTCTAAGTTGGAGGTCAAAAATTCAACTGCCTATAAGCCAGATAGGTATATAAATGCCTGTGAAAGGCAAAGTAAAGAATCAAAGGGAGTGGTAGGAAATACAACCCATGAGAGCTCAGGCTTTGTCAAAACATGCCTACTCAGGCCCTGGCCAGGTAGCTCATTTGGTTAGAGCATCATCTCTATATGCCAAGGTTGCAGGTTCAATCCCCAGTCAGGGCACAGACAAAAATCAACCAATGAACCCAAGAATGGGTGGAGGAACAAATCCTTGTTTCTCTCTCTCTCTAAAAACCAATATAAAAAATGCTTACTCAAAAACTGTAAGAAACCCATAATACAAACAAGGCTTACCAATCTGTGTCCTTTGTACCCTCTGTACTATTCTTCTACAAACATTTAATCAGTATACACACAGTTTTACATTCAGCTTTGTCCGTTCTCCTCTGTATCAAACATCTCTCAACATGCGATAGAATCCTGACAATTACAGTCTGGATAGCAGTCTGCATACAGCCATCCATGAATCAAATAACCAAACTTAGGGAGCCATTCCTTTATGTTTAGATGGCTAAACTGTTGGGAGGTGACCTAGCCGTGTTTGTGACGGCCTCAGATAGGAGTGTTTACTGAATGTCTACCATAATCATTTGCGAGCCTACATTAATTTTTCTAAATTTAGCTTCTAAGCACTGCTCCTGGGATAGCACTCTCGAGGATAATATACGGTAACATCTTAATATTACACAAATGTCTTAAAAGGCTGAAGAGTAACTTCTTTGGAAATAATGGTCAAAGCTGACCATATCACCTAAATATGAACTAAAACAGAAACCTTTAGGTCAGTTAACAGTCTGCATTCTTTTCATGCCAGGGCAAAGGCTAGACTTGTATTTTAGTTATTGTTTCCCTTTGTTTCTCAGAATAGCTTCTGTATCCTTATTTGGAAGTTTTCTGTCCTACAGCTGGGGGGGGGGAAGTCATCTGTAGAAATTCAAAATACTTTCTAGTCTGGCCCCTCCAAAGCATATGACAGAATCATACACTTCTGACCAGTGGAAGGGACATCATAGACACAGCTCAAGTCCTTCTGCCACCATGAAAACACATCAAGGCCAGATGGGAGAAATGAACCTCGAGTCTCTGTCTCTGAATCCACAGTCTTGTCTAATATTCCAACCTGTCACCTAGGGGAAACAGAGTCTGCTTATTTCTTATAACCCATTTATGATTAAGCCTGACCAGAAGTCTCCCTATGCTTCAGTCCCTTAATTACATACACCGTCTCATTCCTAAAGGACTCAAGTCTGACTCTTACAGCCTTTGGGGGTCGAGTAGATTAAAACTTTTCAAGGGGTAAAGGACACAATCACATCGGCAAACACTCCTGGAGCCCAGGCCCACAGCCCTTTCCCACCTTTCCTCTTCCCATTTTCCTCCTCGCTTCATCTCGCTTCCCCCACAGCCTCCCCTCTGGCCTGCCTGGGTCCTCCTGCCGAAAGAAACCTAAATTCCTCTACTTTTCACCAACCCTGACTCAGCCCAACCAAGCCCAGGGGCTGATTCAACAGCCCCAGCAAACAAAGGATCTTGCCGCCTGGGAGAGAAAGGGATGCCTACCAGGTGGGGAAAAGGTCGACCTGGGGAGGTAACAGCTGAGCTGAGGAGGCCTGAAAGGATGAGTAGAATGAAAGTATAATTTATCTTTCAAATGGCAGCACTTTTAAGATTAAAAATAATAAGGGTAAACTGACCCCCAATGGATATTAACTGGGACTATCCTGGACAAGATGAGTCTTATGGTCAAGCTGCAGAGAAGTCAGCTGAGGGGAACACCCCTGCAAAGGGCAAGGAGGGGGAGTGTGATGTGGGTCCTGGGACACAGAGGAGGCCTGAGCATCTCAAGGGAGCGCTAAAGCTGGGGACCAGCCATTCAGCTCCCTGAGATACTGTCAACCAGGAACAAGAGGTCTCCAGAGAAGCTAAAAATGTCTGTGTCCTAAACTTCACACCATTTTATTATGAGAAGAATCACTTCTGACTTATACACAGTTCTGGCAGCTTTAGTGACTGGTTTCCAGGCATACGGGGAACAGATTAGAGGCAACAGGTGATGGGAAAGGAAGTCCAGAACGCTGCCAAGCAAATGACCCCAGCATGGACTGACCACAGCTATCAAGAAGCCCCGAGGGAACCCCTGGAGTCAAGGCTGGTAACAGAATTGACCTTGACAGTGATGACCTGAGTGATGGGGAAGGAGTAAAACAAAATGGGGATGTTTATGATATTTTCAGAAGTATTTTGTATCTGAAATGGCCAACAGAAGGCTCTAGATACCAGAATTTATTATAAAGAGGAGATCATCTTAATGTACAGTTTACATTAGCATGTAATCACTGATCCAACTAGTGTTATCTCTTGATTTTCATGCTTCCTTCTTAATCGCAATTACTGATTGAAAATCCCTTCCAAGGCACAAAGTACAAAAGCAGAATGCCACAGCCGTTAGGATGACAGGGAAGTTGTGAGGTGCATACACACAGACCTTCCTCCAGACCACCCCTCTTTGTTAACCTGCAGACTTTACCACATCTTCGGTCCGATGTGCAAGCTATGATTCCATTACTTTGGCTAATGTAATCAGATTGAAAGGAAAGCAGAAGAGACCAAAATAAAACTATATACGTAATTTTCATAATAGTTCTATGATCACTATGAATAGGCTCTTTGTTTATCTGTTAATAAATCAGAACGTTAGACTGCTGATAATTTAACCTTCCAAGATTTTATTTTTAATTTGGCTACTGTTGCTAGAGTGAAAAGCAAGACTAGTTAGAGGAAGGAGATGAATTCTTTGGCAGACAAAACAAAGGGGATTTTCAAGGGCTTTGGGGGTTGTTGGCACTAGTTCTTTATTGGATATAGTTTCAGGTCAAAATTAATGACTACTTTTCCAGTTTTATCATAACCCCTAATCTTTACCATTTATCCATAGTTAGGTTCAATTTGAAACAAGTAGCTGGAAATGAGGGGAGGATAAAGAGTCAAGAAGAGAAGCCTAATTTTTCTGAATAACAGAGGTGGAGGATAATGGTAAGTGAGTATTTACAAGTAGATATGGGCTATGAGAGAGTAGAGGAAGATGGGGGTGGTGGGCTGTGTCCAGCCTCTCAGACAGGGGTGCAGGGTGACAGTGAGTGGCCTGCACGTTCCCTGTGCCCGCCCCCAGGGCAGTCGTTGGTCCAGGATAGTCCATGATACAGGGGTTGTACTTGCAGTGACATGGAATATAGAAAAACAGTGAGAGCAGCTCTGCTGAAGTTCGTAACATTAAATGATTTTTTTAAATCTCAATTTTAAATATTCGGCCAACCATTTTAATTTTAAAATGTCAAGCCTATTCTGCTAAGAATTCAAAAATTTCCTGGAAATACAAGGGAGAGCAGCCATCAATGCAATAAATGTCTTCTCAGCTAGGGCCTTTGCAGAGTATTAGGAGCCAGGGAGATAGTAAGGTTTACAAGGAATCTCAAGTTCTTGCTCAGCTGGAGAAGAAGGATGCTCAAGGCCTTGATGGCTGAGTGGGGAGGTGGCAGACAAACTGGGGAAAGGACATTTCATGAAGGGGCGTGGCAAGGGTAAAGATGCACCAACTGGCTGGTCGTGGTTGGAGGAATGACTCATCAAGGTGCTTTCATCATGCTGAGATCTTCAGTGTGCTCCATGTTTTCATGCTCCTTCTAGGGCACTACAACATAGCCCGTCTCATCTGACTGAGGCCATATATAAACATTTTTAAAATGCAAAACAGATTTCAACAGACTAGACACCTCATAACTAAGGCACATTTTGGGCAACACACTCAACAGGTGACATCTCAGTCTTCTCCATCCCCAAAACACTTCTGAGTTAGCAAGTTCAAAAGTTTAAAAATATAACACAGCAATCAAGGCTCAACTACAACAGGAAGGCACACACAACCCACACAAAGGACACCACTGGAGCACCTGGGTCAGGTGACCAGGGAGATTGTACCACTGGGCCCCACAGGACACTCACTACACAAGGCCACTCTTCCAAGACGGGAGAGGTAGCTGCTCTATCTAATACATAGAAACAAACACAGGAAGGCAACCAAAATGAGGAGACAAAGAAATATGTCTCCAAATGAAAGAACAGGAGAAATATCTAGAAAAAAAGAGCTAAATGAAATGGAGGCAAGCAAACTACCAATTAGAGAGTTCAAAACAATGATTATAAGGTTGCTCAAGGAACTTAGTGAGAATTTTGGCAGCATAAAGGACATAGAAACCAGAAAAAAACAGTCAGAAATAAAGAATACAATAATGGAAATGAAGACTACATTACCGGGAATCAACAGATTGGATGAAGCAGAGGATCAAATTAGCAGTTTGGAAGATAAGGGAGCAGAAAACACCCAATCAGAACAACAGAAAGAAAAAAGAATCTAAAACATGAAGACAGTTTAAAGGGCCTCTGAGACAACATCAAACCTACCAACAGTCACATCATAGAGGTACCAGGAGAGAAGGGAGAGAGCAAGAAATTGAAAACCTATTTGAATGACAGATTATTTTTCTACCCAAGTGTTTCATTTCTTCATGAATTGATTTTTGAAGTTTCATTTTCCTAGAAAATTTCAATTTTATCAGTTTTCTATTTTTTGTGCTTTAAAAAATATCTCAACATCTCTGATTATATACATGCTTACATTTCTAGTTACGGATATTTTTTGTTATTTTTTAAAATTAGCCTAACTAGCTTATCTACTTCAAAGTTTTAAGAAAGAACTTATTCTCAGATTTTTTAAAAGATATTTTTAACTTATGTTTTAGAAAGGGTGGGAGGGAGGGAGAAAGAGAAGGAGAGAAACGTTAATGTGTGATTGCCTCTCACATGCCTCCAACCGGAGACCAGGTCCGCAACCCAGGCGTGTGCCCTGACTGGGAATCGAACCAGTGACTATCTGGTTTGCAGGCTGGTGCTCAATCCACTGAGCCACATCAGCCAGGGCTACTCTTAGATTTTTAAATTCTAGAGTTTTGTTTCTTTTTTGTTTATTCATATATTCATTCATTCATTCAACATACATCTGCAACCCTGTGTCATGTGAGGTGCTGGGTGATGAGGGTGAGAGGAAGTAAAACAGACAAGTCACAATTTACTTCGCATTAATCTGTCCCTTTAGAAAACTCACTCCTGTTTCCCAGACTTCTTTTACTGTTTATTTTCTAATTTTCTGTGTATAATAATTACTTCATTTATTTTCATTCTTTCTTTTTTGATAAAAGCTTTCAGAGGGATGAATTTGGTTATTATCTGTAACTTTATGAATTACTTCAAAATTATTATTCTAATTATTAGTCTATAACTATAGTTTTAAGTTCCTATATGGGTCAAAATTTCCAAATGGATAAAGTTTTTAAAGTTTCAACTTTTATTATCCACAATTTCATTGCATTATGATCAGAAAATGACTAGTATATTTCCCTTAACGTATTATAATGAGGTTTTCTTTCTGGTCTATAGCAGATCAATGTTTGAACAATCTAGAAAAATTGTTTATGTGAGACAAACTGTTGAATTCTCTCATTTAACCTGTTAGTTTTTCCACTCATTTCAATATAGGAGGCCCTGCCTGATACAAGGTCCTTTGTGGTGTGTGCGTGTCTTTAACTGATACCATTGTTTCAGCAGAATGACCATTAAGTCAGACAAAGCCATGAGAGACAGCCACTATTAAAATGCATTTGTGTTACTATCCAGAAAGATACCACCTTAAGAGACAGAAAGTTTAAGAAAAGCAGGTAATGATCTATCAAGTCAAAGGCCTTTAGAGTTAGGTGGGAAAATATTTACATATTTTAAGTACCAAAGAAGTGCAAACTCTACATGATATTTAAACAGAGGTTTCAAGCTCCTTGTAGAAGCTACAAGAATTAAATAAAATATAATTTGAATCGAAGGAGGTGGGCATCGTGACCACCTCCTTCAAGTTTAGAAGTCAATGTTATAGAGAGATCATGGTTATTTTGAACCTAGAATTCTATAGGGAAGCTGTGAATCAGGATGAGGGCAAAATATAGATGCCCTCAGGTAACCGCTGAGAAAATTCATCACACACAGGTTATCTCTTTACTGCCCAAAGCAAGTATGTTCAGAATATGCCCCAATCATAGCACACAGGGCTCCAGCTGATATTGGGAGTCCGAAGTAAGAATCCTATCCTCATCCCTGCCAAAAACCTCAGCAAACTGAGAGGGCCACCCTCAAAATTATATAGAATGAAATCCCAATATTATTTATTAAAATACTTGTGTAAATACCTTTTAATCCTAAAAAGATTTAGATCAAGTAGAGAAATATTTAAAAGAGTGAAATAAGTATTATGTATTAAGAAATACCTGCATTTTAGAAAGAGAGCATGTGTGTTTTGGAATATATGAGAGCCCTTAAGAATCATTATGTTTTTAAGAATTATGAAATTTAAAAGGCCTAAACTGGAACTGTTTGTCAATCAGACTTTTCAATTAGCAATAATCGCGCCTCAGATAAACCTCATTGGCTATGATACTGCCACTGCGCAAAGCTCAATCAGACTTTTAAAGAACAATTTAAAATATTTAAAACTTATTAACTAAGTTTATAAATGGGACTGAATATTAATCAAAGATCTCCTTCATTAGCGATAATTAAATTTTACTGGACACATAAATAGAATAACAAAATGTTAAGTGGGAAAGTCTAAAGAACTAGTCTTTTATTAGTCACAACTTTGACCATTTATTAAATCAAGTATCACCTGATCATACTTTCTTGCAGCATATATATTGTTTTCTGTCTTAATCTAGAGGAGGGGCTCCTTTTTTTTAATGGAAACTTTACTCAATCACATGTATTACAGTAACAGATATATCCGATATTCTTATCTTTTTTTACTATGTGTTATCACAGATCACCTATGTATACATACGCACATATATTAAACCTTAAAGGGCATATTTTCTTATTTAAAAAATATATTTTATTGATTATGCTATTACAGTTGTCCCATTTTCCCCCCTTAATTCCACTCCGCCCTGCACCCCCCCTCCCACCTGCATTCCCCCCTCCCCCTGTTTAGTTCACATCCATGGGTCATACATATTAGTTCTTTGGCTTCTCCATTTCCTATACTACTCTTAACCTCCCCGTCTATTTTCTACCTACCATTTATGCTACTTATTCTCTGAACCTTTTCCCCTTCTCTCCCTCTCCAGCTCCCTCACTAATAACCCTCCATGTGATCTCCATTTCTATGATTCTATTCCTGTTCTAGTTGTTTGCTTAGTTTGCTTTTGTTTTTGTTCTTTTAGGTTCAGTTGTTCATAGCTGTTTGTTGTTATTTCACTGTTCATATTTTTTACCTTTTTCTTGGGCAAGTCCCTTTCACATTTCATGTAATAAGGGCGTGGTGATGATGAACTCCTTTAACTTGACCTTATCTGAGAAGCACTTTATCTGCCCTTCCATTCTAAACAATAGCTTTGTGGGATGGAGTAATCTTGGATGTAGGTCCTTGCCTTTCATTCCAACCCCTTTTGCCTGCAAGGATTCTTTTGAGAAATCAGCTGACAGTCTTATGGGCACTCCTTTGTAGGTAACTGTCTCCTTTTCTCTTGCTGCTTTTAAGATTCTCTCCTTATCTTTACTCTTGGGTAACTTAAGTATGATGTGCCTTGGTATGTACTTCCTTGGATCCAACTTCTTTGGGATTCTCTGAGCTTCCTGGACTTCCTGGAAGTCTGTTTCCTTCTCCAGACTGGGAAAGTTCTCCTCCATTATTTGTTCAAATAAATTTTCAATTTCTTGGTCTTCCTCTTTTCCTTCTGGTACCCCTATGATTCAGATGTTGGAATGTTTAAAGATGTCCTGGAGGTTCCTAAGACTCTCCTCATTTTTTTGAATTCTTGTTTCTTCATTCTGTTCTGGTTGAATGTTTCTTTCTTCCCTCTGCTCCAAACTGTTAATTTGAGTACTGGTTTCCTTTCCTATCACTGTTGGTTCTCTGTAGATTTTTCTTTATTTCACATAATGCAACCTTCATTGCTGCCTGGGTCTTTTTTATGCTGTTGAAGTAACCCAGTGAGTTCCTGGAGCATCCTGATAACCAGTGTTTTGAACTGGGCATCTGATAGGTTGGCTATCTCTTTGTCCCTTAGTTGTATTTTTCCTGGAGCTTTGATCTGTTCTTTCATTTCGGCCATTTTTTTTTAATCTCAGCATGCCTGTTAGGTAGTAAGGGGTGGAGCCTTAGGTGTTCACCAGGGCGGGGCAAACCATGTCTTCACTGTGTTGTGACACTGTATGTTGGGGAGGGGTCTGAGAGAGAACAGCCCTGCTTGCTCTGCTCTCTGCTGGTTTTCAGTCACTTCACCCACTACCCACAATCAAATTGGACACTTCTGGAGCTGATTCTCAGGGGGGTGGGTTTGTGTACGTTCTAGGACCCTGTGGGTCTCTCCAGTGAACTCTCCTGTGAGGCTGGGAGTTTCTCCCACTGCCGCCTCAACCCCCACAGGTGTTTTCAATAAGAGGTTTGAGGCTTTATTTCCCTGTGCTGGAACTCTGGGTTGTGTGGTCTGTCTTGCTCCCCAGTTGTTCCTCCCGGTTTATCTGCACATGAACGTGGGACTGCCGGGTCTGTCAGCCGCCTCCTCGCTGGGTCCACCAGCCGCTGCCTTGACACAAGTCCTCTCTGTCCAGCTGCCTGTCTCTGTCCCTCCTACTGGTCTGGATGAATATTTCTTCTTTAACTCCTTGGTTGTCGGACTTCCATACCATACAGTTCGATTTTCTGTCAGTCCTGGTTCTTTCTTGTTTTTAAATTTGTTGTTGTCTTTCTTTTGGTTGTGTAAGGAGGAGGCACGATGTGTCTACCTACACCTTCATCTTGGCCAGATGTTCCAAAGGGCATATTTTCCAAAGTATGTCTCTCAGAACATTAGCTCTACTTGAAATTCTATGGAACAAAATACGTATGAGAAAAGCGCATACTATACTCTCCTCTCAGTTGATACTCTAAGATGAATTCTTGAAATCTGAAACTAACAGACAACAGAAGCCACTAACTCAACTGCTCGAGTCCTCCAGACAACTCTACATCTCTCCCCCTTAACTTACCCCCAAACTTCTGTGAATAAGAAATAACAGAAGACAAAAAATATTTTAGAAATAGAAAGTACAGTTAATAAAAATTTTAAAATTCATTTAAAAATGAAAACTGGAAGAAAAAGGTGAATATAGAGATGATAGAATATATAAAAGTTTGGTGACATATAGAATCATTGGAAACACTACAGCCAAAACAAAGGAAATATAGAAAAAAGGGAAAAGGGATCCACAAAGCAGTGTGCTAACCTGAAAGTGAGATAGGACCAAAAGGCAGCCAAGTCCAAACTAAGACATGAAGTTAGAGGAAAGGCTGAGAATAGTAACACAGACAGATTTCCAAGTGTAAGCCTGTCCTGACCCTTTACCTTTTAGCCTATGAATCACCACAGCACTCCTAGGAGGTATGTTATATAACACCCCCTTTTCTAGATTAAGCTGAGTCTCAAAGCACTTAAATCACTTGCCCAAAGTCTCAGAGATACAAAGTGACAAAACTGAGATTATGAACAGGCAGTCTGACTCCAAAGCCCAAACTCTTAACCACCTTGCTTTCTGTCTTCAAGAAGAAAATAATCCTCTGTAACAATCTGTAAAATCGAGATGCTAGATAATAGGTTAAAAGCATGTTAAGATAATTTGAAAATAATTATAACACTAGTACTAACTCCTTCCCAATCTCCTTACTCCTTCTAGTTTTCCTTTAAAATAATAGTCTGCCATAGATGTAATGTAAGATTACATTTCCTTCTCTGTAAACCTCAATGCACTACCTGATTCTCCAGTAAATAATACCTATAGGATCCTAATATTTTAAATGCTGATTGTTTTTCAATTTTTAAAATCAACCTATAAACAACACACAGAAAATTTAATAATACTCATTAAAAACAAAATGTTCTAGCCATGTAAAAGGCTGAGAGGCAGACTAGGGGTAGGGTGTGTATGATGCTGGGGGGAAAGGCAGAAGAAATTTAGGGAAATCATCTCCTCATTTACCTAGGCAAAATGATTGGTCAAGAAATACAGGGAGTAAGTGATAGATTTCCTTAAAATTTTTAAGTTTTTTAAAGTAAAAATTTCATACAGTAAACTTGAAAAAATTTTACAGTGAACAACTATATATCTATCACCTGTACTGCATCATTAGCATTTTACTATACTAAGAAGAAATTTAGAAAATTTAAGTAAGACTTGCAAAAATCTGGGGGTGGCGAGAGGAATATAGTAGCAAAAATGCACTTAATTCCTCAACTTTCAGAGTAAGGGCTTGGTAGACAGCCTCAAAAGTCAATAAATCAAGAAAAGTATAGATACAGCATGTAGTACAGAATTACCAGACAACCACTATTTCTTTGAAATACCTAAAAAATAAAATGGACTGATGGATGGAGAGAGGAACAAATAGATGGATAGATATATGAATAAAGCAAATACAGCAAAATATTAATTGCAGAATCTCAGTGGTGGGTATGTGGCTATTTACTATATGTGTCTTTCAATTTTTCTGATTAAAACTTTTGTAATAAAATATTGACACAAATGTGGTTGACAGTAGTCATGTCTGGAAAGAGATGAGGCATTCACCAGAATCCATCCATGTTGTCCTCTGCTTGGTACTCCAGAGACAACTTCCAGTTCTTAGCATCCAGGTGAGGCTACAAGTCCATGGAGGCCAGTGGAATGTGGGTAGAAACTGTTTGTACAATGTCTAGACCAAGCTCCTAACACCTTCTGCAGGATCCTCCGCAGACCTGTTCTATTCTCCTGACTGCTGGCAGATCCAGCGCAACTTGGGAGCCAGGCATTGAAGACCAGTTCACCAGCCTGAAACTCTAATACCTGTAACTACCCAGATAGCCACCAACTCACACTAGACTATGCCATGAGAAATAAATCAACTTTTAGTGCCTATTTTTGGGATTCCTCTTTGACCACAGCATTAATTATAACTAATACAGAATAGGACCTGAGGGAGTATGGGAAGAAGCTTTTACTTTTGTTTCATATCATTTAAAGTCACTGTTTAAACACATACATGGAAATTTAAACCAAATAGTGAGGAGCGCGCAGTGACAGTGGGGAAAACCTTCTAGGCCCATCTTCTGCTAAGTCCTCTTTAGCACACTGGGCACCTTTGTGTGACTATAAAAAGGCAAAAGTACAAAATGGCACCCCTTCCTCTGGAATGATACAATCCCAGCTGGGCCCACTCACCCCTTCTCCCAGAGACCTTTGAACAGTGCACAACCTGCACGACGACAGCCAGCAGCCCTCTCTGACAATGCAGACATGGGACGACCTGGTTGGAAATTGAAGGACTGTTCACTGGGACCTTCTAAGTAAGAGATGTGCTCATCAACATGTCCTGATTCCAGCTGCCCTCAACCACGCAAATTTTTGTCTTTTGCTTGACCGATTTCTCTTGTCCATTCTGCAATACCACAATAAAGTCACAGTGGCCTTACTCAGAGGTTCATAGATACCACCAGAGAGGAATCTTGCTGTTCCCACTGCTAATTCCAAGGCTAGAAAAGAGGAAGCAGCTGAGAGCCTATCTACTGCTTCCACCAGAAGGCATCCAAGAGGGAAGGAGGAGCTTCTGCATGGAAGAGACTGGGCACTTCCAACTCTTTTAAGCCAACAGGGGAGGCCTTAAATGGGGATTTTACCTCATTTTCACCTTAAATAGACCACCCCCATTCCTGCCCAAGAAACTGAGGTCCTGTGGAAGCCAGCCATGAGGTGTGTCACTTGAATCTCTACTGGAGAAAGAACTTAGCACTCAGCTGCAAGGACTGCAATTAGCCAACACTTCCAGCTGGATCCCAGGATCCCAGAGCCACCAGAATCCCAGGACTCAATCTGGCTTTTGAGCTGAAGGCACATTCTTTCCAGGTAGCCGCCAGCAGTGACTGACCACAACAAAAAGACCAGGACTGGCCATTTCTGCCAGATCTGGGACTCCTCAAAGTGGCAGTCTGCTCTGAAACTCCCTAATCAGTGGGCCAAGATTTCCGCAGATCTGCCTCATTATCTGAGGCTCTCTCTGCCCAAACCTGCTGCCTCCCCGTCTTCCTTTCTTAAGTGTTGGATTGCATCATGGAGCAGGGGTGTCTAACCTTTTGGCACCTCTGGGCCACACCGGAAGAATTGTCTTGGGCCACACATTAAATATACCGAGACATGTAATCACAAAAAAAGTCTCATAACGATTTAAGTAAATTTACAATTTTGTGTTGGGTTGCATTCATAGCCATCCTGAGCCACATACAGCCTGTGGGCTGCAGGTTGGACACACGCTGGTACAGCTTTCCTGGCACAACTCTGCCTCTCACCCCTTTTGTCTTTCTTAGGTGTTACTCTCGAATAGACCTCATTCATTTCTAAATCTGTTTAAGGGTTTGTGTGTCAAAGAACAAAACTGACACAATACAGAAACTGTAAAAATCAAACTGGGGTGTTGTTCTTGCCTCATCCAGCCTTCCTCTACTTTTCCCTTTACTAATCCTTGGGCCCCTTGCTCTGATGGCCCACTGAAGTACTTCTGATTCTAGTCCAATGCACAACTGCCTTATTACAGCCCCCACAGCAGAACAGATTGAAGATAAATTAATCTTACCAAAACTCTAATTTTCAGGATCTCACTGATGCATTTGATAGCATTTCATCACAGCATTAAGAGACCAATTAAAATTATACTCACACTTTGAACCAACAAATAGTCCAGCATTCAAAGTCTTTCCTAAGATTTTCTAGTCTTATTTGTAGCAAATCACTGAGTTCTGGGAGTGCATTCTGGGATGATATGCACTCTTTGAAAAATGCAGTAAAATAAGTAACTGACATAAAAGTCTCCTTTTCATCTCCTATCCATTAGAGTGCGTTAAAAAAAAGCACAGTCACTTAGAAATTGGAACACAAGCACCCAAGTAACTCTTAAACGCTCAAAGAAGGGGGACAGTCTCTTCCCAATATTGACACAAAGGAAATAATACACAGGGGTTTTCACAATACCTGGGCAGTTGTTTACTAATGAAAGCTGTTCTTAAAATGTTACATATCACTCACCTAACAGTGTATCACAGGGCAGTTTATGACAAAGGCATCCTTTTGCAAATATTGGTTATTCTCCCCAAAGAAGTTTGGGTAACTGCTGTGTAATTTAGGCAGTAACCCCTATGTAATCCATGCAGTCACCCCATCTCAAAAACTTTTCTTCACAGTATTCCCCTGTGGCAAAACTTCTGATCCTGGTGTTGTACCAGTCCAGTGTACCTGGCAGTGTACCACAACTGCCAGGGTGGCACCGCCTCAGCTCAGCCCAGCCCCAGGGATATGGCCCATGCTTGCCTGGCCTCCTTGCCAAGACCCACAGCTGAGACCCTGGGAGGTGAGTTCAAGGAGTAAGTCACTTGGACAAATTGCTCCACTTCTCAGAACCTCATTTCCTCATTCAATTCAAATTTAAAATTTACTCCCTCAAAAAAACTTTTAGAGTTCTGGCTCTGTCATAAAAAACACTGACTTGTCACCTGCCACCCCAGGACTCCTGCATTAGGTCGACTATCTCTCCCCAGTCAGTCAAGATGCAATTTTTGAGGCTAAATGAAATCTCATTTGCTTCACATGACAGTATAGAAAAGTTCTGTTTTGTTTTTAAATGCGACCCCGTGGTTATCAGCATCTAAATCTGTGCTGGAAGCCACGATGAAAACCAGAGCCTAGCTGACTCTCCAACAAACTCACTTAAT
Source organism: Desmodus rotundus (assembly GCF_022682495.2). Lineage (NCBI taxonomy): Eukaryota > Metazoa > Chordata > Mammalia > Chiroptera > Phyllostomidae > Desmodus > Desmodus rotundus. The sequence continues at coordinate 64,201,604 of NC_071395.1, forward strand.
TTCTGAGAAAATAAAAATTTTATAAACCGGAGTTTTTGGTATCCCAGAATAAGCACAGGCTATTCCGAGTAGGAAACAGTCGCAATCAAGTCCTTGGTCTGACCATGAGTAACAGTCTGCTGGCGGGTTATCACCTTCCGCGGGACTGCAGAAAGTGTGTGGTATGTAAATGAATCGCTGCAAAACGGACAATGAACCAGAAAACGACCGCCAAGGCACACTTCCCGTGGCAAATGTCTAGAAAGTCTGCAAGAACTGCCTACACACGGTTTACGAGACCCCCTCTCCAGGTGGCAGACAAGAGGACCAAGTGGGAGTCCAGCATAAAATCTTTACAGAAGATGCCCCCCCGCTGGACCCTCTCCACGCCCGGCCTACGCGCCCCTTCCCGCCCCCATCGCTGCGTGCAGTCGGACTCAGGGCTTCCAGGTACGTGATTATAATGAGTGGCATTTCCTTGTGACGGAGCAGCACAGGTAATTTCACAACCCCATGAGCGCATTCCAAAGGCAAGACTCACATCCCGGGAACTTCACCTTTCCACTCGCCCCCTCGGCGCCCGCACGCCGCGAGGCTGCCGCCAGCCCGGGAAGCGGGTGGGGGAAGGGCGCCTGGCCAGGGAGGGGGCGCGGCGTGACCCCGGCCCACCGCACAGACCTGGTTCGGGATCCTCAGGCCGCCCGGAATGGTTGCCCATGCTCAGCCAACTCGGCAGCTACCGGCCGGCCGGCCTTAGACACGGTGTCCGACGCGCGGCTGCTCACGCCGGCTCCGGCTGGCGAGGCAGCTGCGTCCGGCGAGTCCGCTCCAGTCAAAGAAAAGGCCGGGCGCCTTCGAGTCCCCCGCGGCGGCCTGCTGAGCGGTTCAGAGCCGCGCAGGCGGGCCCCGCCCCCTCATCTGCATACCGCCCGCCCACCTCGGTTCACAAGGCCGGCCTGGCGCGGCCCGCCCACCCTCATCTGCATACCGCCCGCACCCCCCTCCTCAAAGCGCTCCAAAGTGCCCTGAGGCCCTCCCGGCGTGGGCACTGCTGATGGACTTCGGGCCTCTGGGGCGGGCGCTGAGCACTGCGGAAGGACAGGGCTGGAAAAATCCAACTGCGGGAGGCTGAAGCCAAGTGCCACCTGACAGGCGAAATCCTGCGTCCTGAATTAAATCTGTGAGGACGAGGAAAGCCTAGGGTCGGCATAGGACCGGCACTTATTAACTGTTTTTGGCGTAAGAAGTGAATGAATCAATGGGCAAACGAGAAATTCCTCAGAAGGTGAAGAAAAATAACGCTTTCACAAAAATTGTCAAGATTGCCAAAATAACGCTTTCACAAAGATATTTCAAGATGATACCACCGCTAATAAAAATCCAAACCAGTCCTAAGTGGTAACTGTTTTGCTGCTATCACAAATGACTGACTTATGAAAATTACCCTAAACTTTCATAGTTAATCTTACAGTAAAAAACACTTAGAACTAAATCTCACTGTGAAAAAATATTTAGTAAAATCATGAGTGGAATGACTGGCTGTACCTCCCGCATCACTTGAACACTGTGGTCCATTCTCAGTTCTCACCTCACCTATCGGCATCTTAAGTCACCATTTACCACCCTCGACTTCTCACAGCTCTCCTTGACATCCAGCCCCTGTAGTGCCCTAAAGCTTAGTCATCTCTGTCCAACCTGGCCATCTCTTCTCTAACTTGGCCATCACAACAAACCTGTAGCTTTAAATACCACCAATATATCTTCAGTCCTCTCTCTTGAGCTCCAGATTCATTTACCCAACTACCTTCTTGACACTCCACTTAGATGTCTTAATAGGCATCTTCAATTTAACTGGAACTAAGCCAGTCTTAATTTTTCTTCCATAGATGTTTCATAGTTTTCTTCATCTCCATAAATGGAATATATTGGAATATGTATTGTAAATGCCACCCTATCTCAGCACTTCTCACCACTTCCATTGCTGCTATGTGATCCAAGCCATGAACATCATTTATCAGGATTATTGCAACTGCCTCCTAAATAGTCTACCTTCCTCCGTCCTTGCCTCTCTGTAGTCTAATCTTCACATAACTGAGCGATACGTCTAAAACCTAGGTTAAATCATACCACTTACAATGCTCTAATGGCTTTCTGTCTCATTGGGAGGAAAATCCAAACACTTACAATGGCACCCAAGGTCCTGAATAATCTTCCCCCTGTGCCCCCACCCTCCAACAGTGGACTCACTTTCCCCCTCTCACATTGATCTTATTTTTATTTATTTATTTTTAAAGTATATTTTATTGATTATGTTATTACAGTTTTCCCAATTTTCCCCTTTTGTCCCTCCTCTGCCTGTACCCCCAACCCTCCAGCATTCCCCCCCTTAGTTCATGTCCATGGGCTGTACATATGTTCTTTGAGTTCTCTATTTCCTATACCATTTTTTACCTCTCCCTGTCTATTTTATGCCTACCAATTATGCTTCTTCTTCCCTGTACCTTCCATCCCATTCCTCCCCTCCCCCTCCCCACTGAAAACCCTCCATGTGATGTCCATTTCTCTGATTCCGTTCCTGTTTTAGTTCTTTGCTTCTCATTTGTTTTCGTCGTTTTTCTTTTTTTAGGTTCATTTGTTGATAGTTGTGAGGTTGTTGTCATTTTACTGTTTATACTTTTTGATCTTCTTCTTTTTCTTAGATAAGTCCCTTTAACATTTCATATAATAAGGGCTTGGTGATGATGAACTCCTTTAACTTGACCTTATCTGGGAAGCACTTTATCTGCCCTTCCATTCTAAATGATAGCTTTGCTGGATAGAGCAATCTTGGATGTAGGTCCTTGCCTTTCATGACTTCAAATACTTCTTGCCAGCCCCTTCTTGCCTGTAAGGCCTCTTTTGAGAAATCAGCTGACAGTCTTATGGGAACTCCTTTGTAAGGTAACTGTGTCCTTTTCTCTTGCTGCTTCTAAGATTCTCTCCTTCTCCTTAATCTTGGCTAATGTAATGATGATGTGCCTTGGTGTGTTCCTCCTTGGGTCCAGCTTCTTTGGGACTCTCTGAGCTTCCTGGACTTCATGGAAGTCTATTTCCTTTGCCAGACTGGGGAAGTTCTCCTTCATTATTTGTTCAAATAAGTTTTCAATTTTTTGTTCTTCCTCTTCTCCTTCTGGCACCCCTATAATTCGGATGTTGGAACGTTTCAAGATGTCCTGGAGGTTCCTAAGCCTCTCCTCATTTTTCCGAATTCTTGTTTCTTCATTCTTTTCTGGTTGCATGTTTCTTTCTTCCTTCTGGTCCACACCATCGATTTGAGTCACAGTTTCCTTCCCCTTGCTATTGGTTCCCTGTACATTTTCCTTTGTTTCTCTTAGCATAGCCTTCATTTATTCATCTAATTTGCGACCAAATTCAACCAATTCTGTGAACTTCCTGATTACCAGTGGTTTGAACTGTGCATCTGATAGGTTGGCTATCTCTTCATTGCTTAGTTGTATTTTTTCTGGAGCTTTGATCTGTTCTTTCTTTTGGGACATTTTTTTTTTTGTCTTGGCATGCCTGTTACATAAAGGGGCAGAGCCTTAGGTGTTCACTGGGGCAGGGTAATGCTGGTTGCTGCACAGTGACACTGTACGTGGGGGAGGGGCCGAGAGGGAGCAATGGCCCTTACTCCACTCTCTGCCAGTTTTCAGTCACTCCCTCCGCTACCCACAATCAAATTGGGCCCTTGTGGTGCTGATTCCCGAGTGGGTGGGCTTGTGCACACTCTAGGCTCCTGTGGGTCTCTCCAAGGAACTCTCCTGTGAGGCTGGGAGTTTCTCCTGTTGCTGCCTCAACCCCCACAGGTGTTTTCAATCAGTGGTTTGAGGCTTTATTTCCCTGTGCTGGAGCCCTGGGTTGGGAGGTCTGCTTCGCTCCCTCTCCGTTCCTCCCAGTTTATCTTTGCACGAATGTGGGGCCACAGGGGCCACAGCCACCACCCTGTGTGGTCTGCCAGCTGCAGCCTGGCCTGTCCCGTTCCATAATCCACCACCTCACTGGGTCCAGGAGCCACTGCCTTGCCGTGAGTCCTCTCTGCCCCGGCTGCCCATCTCTGGCCCTCCTACCAGTCTGGATGAATGTTTCTTCTTTATCTTCTTGGTTTTGGGACTTTCATACAGTTCGATTTTCTGTCAGTCCTGGTTGTTTTTTGTTTTTAAATTGTTGTTGTCCTTCTTTTGGTTGTGCGAGGAGGCACAGTGTGTCTACCTATGCCTACATCTTGGCTGGAAGTCCACTTTGGGTATTTTTCATTTGTTCTTTCATTTTTCAACCAAGCACAGTCAGTTCTGTGAGCATTTTGATTACCAGGGCTTTAAACTCTCCATCAAATAGGTTGGCTATCTCCTCATCGCTTACCTCTCTTTCTGGAGTTTTGGTCTGTTCCTTCATTTGGGCCCTATATCTTTGTCTCGGCCCAGCTATTAAGTTGTAAGGGGCGGGGCTTACATTGATTTTCAACAGTGGCCTTCTTGCCATTCCTCAAATAAGTGAAGCATGCTCCCACCTAAATTCCTTTGCACTGGCTGTTCCTTCTGCCTGGAATGCTCTTCCACATTCCTATATTACATAGGCCATATGATTCAGGCTCTCACTCTTCTGAGGTCTCTGGTCAAATGTCATTGTATTAAGAGGGGCTTCTCTTGTCACACCACATTAAATTGTAAACCAGAACTTCAACACATGCACTTCTCTGCTTTATTGACCTCCACAACACTTATCAGCATTTAGTATACTATATATTCATTTGTTTACTGGTTTATTATCTGTCCTCTAGAGTACAAGGTTCATGAGAACTACAGGCCTCCTCTCAACGATGTCCATGTCTGGCTCAGATTCCTATGACAACCAAAGCTGCCTCCCCCACCTTGGCAACTATATCAATATTTGTCTTTATAGCTTTATCACTACTGATAGAGATGTATGGAAAGATAATCACCATCAATCTAGGTTTAACACTGTTTGCTTTAGAGAGTTGGTGTTCTGGAATCATGCTTTAACTTTCTTTGTACTTACCTTCATTATCTGAAAATTTTAAGCTATCAAGCATCGATCATTTTAATAAAACCATTGTCATTTTTACCAAAAATAATAACTAAAGGGGCTTTATGTGCACTATACTGAGTATATCAGGAGATGAGATTTTCCATGCCTTAGAGGGGCTTAGATTGCTTTATTCAATAAATAAAATTCAATGTTTGTTTTGTACATGACACCATTCAAAAGAAGGGGGAACATCAACTTTCTTAATAAGCCAAAGTCGAACCTGCTAAACAGAAACTAGATTCATACACACAAAAAAAAACAAAAGAAATTTGACCACAAGAAGAAAGAATACAAGAGGGTAACAAAGATTAGTAACTAAATCAAAAGTAAAGTACTTTGGGCAAATAGCATGTATATTGGTCTAAAGAAACACTCCAATGCTGAGAAAGTGACAGGAAGCATCAAGGTAGGATCTATAGAGACAGAAAGCAAGAACCAAGATGGCGGCGTAGGTAGACACACTGCGCCTCCTCACACAACCAGAACTGACAGAAAATCCAACGGCAAGGAAGTCCGACACCAAGTAGATAAAAAATAAACATTCATCCAGACCGGTAGGAGGGGTGGAGACGGGCATCCGGGGACTTGCGTGGCCGTGGCAGGACCGAGACTGGTAGAGTGTGGGATGAACAGGGCAGGCAGAGTGGTGGGTAGCACCCCGCGGCCCCACACTAGTGCAGCACAGATAAACCAGGACTAAACTGGGACAAACGGCGGGCAGAGAAGCAGATCACGTAACCCAGGGCTCCAACGCGGGGAAATAAAGCCTCAAACCTCTGACTGAAAATGCCCCTGGGGTTGGGGCGACAGCAGGAGAGACTCCCAGTCTCACAAGAGAGGTCGTTGGAGAGACCAACAGGGGCCTAGAGTGTGCACAAGCCCACCCACTCGGGAACCAGCACTGGAGGGGCCCAATTTGATTGTGGGTAGCAGAGGGAGTGACTGCAATCCAGTGGAGAGTGGAGCGGGTGCCATTGCTCCCTCTCAGCCCCTCCCCCATGTACAGCCTCACAGCAAAGCAACCAGCGTTACCCCGCCCCAGTGAACACCTAACGCTCTGCCCCTTTAAGTAACAGAAGCGCCAAGACAAAAAAAAAAAAATGGCCCAAACGACAAAACACTTCAAAGCTCCAGAAAAAATACAACTAAGTGAGGAAGAGATAGCCAACCTATCAGATGCACAGTTCAAAACACTGGTTATTAAGACGCTCACAGAATTAGTTGAATTTGTTCGAACACTAGATGAGAAAATGAAGAATATGCCAAGAGAAACAAAGGAAAATGTACAGGGAACCAATAGTGATGCGAAGGAAACAGGGACTCAAATCAATGGTGTGGACAAGAAGGAAGAAAGAAACATGCAACCAGAAAAGAATGAAGAAACAAGAATTCAGAAAAATGAGGAGAGGCTTAGGAACTTCCAGGACATCTTTAAACGTTCCAACATCCGAATTATAGGGGTGCCAGAAGGAGAAGAGGAAGAACAAAAAATTGAAAACTTATTTGAACAAATAATGAAGGAGAACTTCCCCAGTCTGGCAAAGGAAATAGACTTCCATGAAGTCCAGGAAGCTCAGAGAGTCCCAAAGAAGCTGGACCCAAGGAGGAACACACCAAGGCACATCATCATTACATTAGCCAAGATTAAGGAGAAGGAGAGAATCTTAGAAGCAGCAAGAGAAAAGGACACAGTTACCTTACAAAGGAGTTCCCATAAGACTGTCAGCTGATTTCTCAAAAGAGGCCTTACAGGGAAGAAGGGGTTGGAAAGAAGTATTTGAAGTCATGAAAGGCAAGGACCTACATCCAAGATTGCTCTATCCAGCAAAGCTATCATTTAGAATGAAAGGGAAGATACAGTGCTTCTCAGATAAGGTCCAGTTAAAGGAGTTCATCATCACCAAGCCCTTATTATATGAAATGTTAAAGGGACTTATCTAAGAAAAAGAAGACAAAAAATAGGAACAGTAAAAATGACAGCAAACTCACAGTTATTAACAAACACACCTAAAACCAAAACAAAAGCAAACTAAGCCAACAACTAGAACAGAAACAGAACCACAGAAATGGAGATCACATGCAGGGTTATCAATAGGGAATTGGGAGGGGGAGAGAGGCGGGAAAGGTACAGAGAATAAATAGCATAGATGATAGGTGGAAAATAGACAGGGGGAGGGTAAGAATAATATAGGAAATGTAGAAGCCAAAGAACTTATAAGTATGACCCATGGACATGAACTATAGGGGGGGAATGTGGGAGGGAGGGGGTGGGCAGGATGGAGTTGAGTGAAGGGGCGGAAATGGGACAACTGTAATAGCATAATCAATAAATATATCAAAAAATTAAAAAAATTAAAAAAAGACAGAAAGCAAATTAGTTGGTACCTGGAGCTGGGGATGAAGCAAGTGTCGACTGGAAATGGGACAAGGCATCTTTAAGTGGTGATGGAAATGTTTTAAAACTTAGTTGTGGATAGTTATAACTCAGTAAATCTGCTAAAAAATATTGAATTTCATATTTTAAATGGGTGAATTCTATAATAAATTATACTTCAACAAAACTATTTTTTTTAGTCAAGAGACAAATGGATGAGGCTCAAAAATCATATATTATTTCCTGGCTAAAAAGAACCCCATTCTCACCCTGAATCAATTAGCATGAATGAAGCCTGGGGGGAGGGGGGGTACTCGCTCCCAGGAATAAAGGCCAGAAAGACAAGGGCTTTGAAGAAGAGGAGATAAAGGGAAAAAAAGAGAATCATCACCCATATTCAGGATGTGCTTGCTTATTGAATGTGCTGCCAGCAGGGCCAACACACTGGGTTCCACCCAAAGCAACAGAGAGTTTTTAAGGCTGGAAACAGACACAGTTCAAGGTGGAATATGGTAAGCATCTGAACAGATATGCAAATGTAGTGCTACAGAAGATCTCTGAAAAGGAAAAAGCACATCCTACTGTGAGATCAAGAAAGGCTTTATGAAGGAGGTACTGCTTGGAGCTGTCCTTTCCAGGTGAACAGCCTTTCTGTCAGTGTCCAGAGTGGCAGAGGGGCAGGGGCAGTGGGAGGGAGGTGCCTGGCAGGAACACGTGCATCCCTGACTAGAAGGCCCCAGCAGCAGGGCTGTGTCTTTGTTCATCAGAGTGAACAAGGGCTTTATTGTGAAATAGTCCTGAGTGTGTTCAAAGAATAAGCCACCTTGTGGCCCAGAACTGCAGCTCAAGGCATGAATAGGGGATGAGATGGGCTGCAGTGGGACCCAGCCGATCCCAGGCAGAGGTTTGCCCTTGGTTCCTTACCCAGTGAGGAGTGCCCGGAGGTGCTGAAGCACAGAAGGGGTCTGAGGAAAGCTGTGATTTAGAAAAATTGATAGGGGACTCAAGAGTTGGAAAATTTTAGTTTAAGGTAAGAGGTTATGAACCTAGTAAGTAATGTATGTGTTAAAGCTTTTGTTTCAGAAACTACAGATAAGGCCCATCCTGGCTCCTGGGAAAACAGCCTACCTCCTAGGGCACTGTTAACTATTACTACCTGGGGACAAGTGGAGGCATCCAGGGCCTTTGTGTTCCAGAGAGACACAGATGACCACCCGCCCCTGAGAACAGCTAACTGCCCAGGACAGGAATGTTGCAGCTTCTTTCACCTAATCCTCCCTGAATCTCAAGCCCTCACTGCACCTTGTTTATTCCCTGTTATAAAAAGTCTGGCCTGGAAACAGAAGGGAAGATGCTTTGTTAGGGTATGAACCCGCCATCTTCTCAGATTGCCAGCCATCTGAATAGAGCTCCCTAAAAGATTCAGTCGCTGTCATTGCTTATTGGGTTTGGTAGTGACCGGCAGCCCAAACGTTGGTGTCTTTTCCAGTTTCAAAATTACTCTGGTGATACAAACCCTGCTTTCTTATACACCCTCTACCTAATATTTTACAGACAACCAAAATAATCAATACACCCCATTTTCATAAAACATACACCCTGGGCAAGATGGATACCCCTGGTTGGTAGGCTCCTCTCCAGATCAGCTGTGCACTTCTGCTCCCATCATTTGGGTTGTCTGCTTGCCACAAGTCAGGTGTATTTGTTCCAAACCTGTGTATGCTAGCTGTACTAGTGAATTTATTTACATAACTTAATTATTATGTAAACCAATGAAATGAGCACAGAGAGACAGTTTCTTCAAAAGCCATGCTGAATGCTTTGAAAAGACTCAGTGAAGGTGGGCTGTTAAGAAATGTGTGGCCCTGACCAGTGCGGCTCAGTTGGTTGGACATTGGCTGACAAACTGAGAGGTCACCAGTTTGATTCCTGGTTGGGGTACAGGCCTGGGTTGTGGGTTTGGTCACCAGTCAGGCATGTTTAGGAGACAGCCAATCAATGTTTCTCTTTCACATCGACATTTCTTCCTCCCCTCTGCCCTCCCTTTCCTTCTCCCTAAAAGATAATAATAATAAAATTAAGTTTAAAATGTGTGAAGCAACTATAAAAGATCAGGGAAATATTTGTAAACACACGAAAAGATTTTGCATACAGTCTTCTTCTGAATTACCTAAATTCTTGTTCCTGTTTAAAGAAACAAAAACGGAAAATCATGGAAGATGTATCACAAGTGTGGAAAGAGGTTAAAGAACCCTAATCGACGGATCTGCTCTAAGAAAATACCTTGGCCAAATGGGTGACTAAATATACACTTGTATGTTTTAAGTGAAAATAAAATGTTTAAAGTATACATGTTATATTTTTTAGGATTCCCTGATTTAGCCAACTTTGTCAATTAATTGACTGAAACTTATCCCAATCTCAAAGGACCAGAGTCTGGAGTGAACATGAGTAGCTGCGCATTTGCAACCAGGAAGCCTCAGTGCTTTAGGAGAGAGATGCTATGCTGGGTCGGGTCAGGGGAATCCAGAGGAAATGAAAAGAAGTGGAAAAGATGCAGCTGGAAAGGACAATTACACATTAAAGGAAAGGAAGCTGACAGAAGTGACAAGAGAATTTATCTGGGTGATGGAAAAAATGGCACTGTAGTCAGGCTAAGTCCGGATGCTAATGGCAGCAGTTAAGAAACTCTACAAGGAAGGTGGTGAGTTTCATATAGGCAATACAATGAGAATGCAATATAAAATCCAGGAGAGCAGGGGCTTCCATTGTTTTGTTAATTGCTGCATCCCTAGCATCTAGAAAGATGCTTGGAAAACAGTAGATATTCTAAATACTTGTTAAAGGAACGAATGGATGTACACACATGCAGAACAACCACAAGGCATTTTCAGCAAACAGTTGGAGTGTTTCCAGAAAACAGCGTGCAAGTTGGGACAAAGGTGCAGCCTTGGGAGTCATCAGGAACTTCATCTATTTTGTAACCCTAGGGCCTGGAATAGTGTCTCCCACGTGGAAGGAGACAAGAGAAGATATCAAAGAAAAGGTCTTTGACCTTAATAGCAATGTCTTCAGAGTTAGAAAGGACTCTAACAAAGATCTTCTATTGCCCTACAGCATTGCCACTAAGGAGTTGTTCAGCATGGAATGAATACCTCTCTAGTAACAACAGGGAATTCTTTCCTGTGACATACCTCTCTGAACTTCTGTAGTTACTAGCACATTTTTCCATATACTAAGTCAAAACCTGGACCTAATTTTACCTCTTGGAACCAAAAGGAAAAGTTTAATTTTGACCAGAAAAGGAATTGGTTGACCAAGTGCAAGTGATGAAAACTTTTGGAGAAAAAAATGTGTCATCTTAGGAAGGCAAAGCTGAGAGAGTCTGGGCAAGGTACCCCAGAGTCTAAGGCAGGTGGATTTTTTTTTAATTGCCTAAGTAGGAGATTCTGTTTAGGAAGATGGTTTGAGAGGAAAATCTCATTTTATAAAAGCATCTCCATTTCTGGTTCTGTTCTTGGTTCCTCACATATGCTGTTCCATTTCATCCTGACAACTCCTGAGAAGGGTGTGATTAACCTCGTCTCACACATAAAGAATCAGGCTCAGAGAGGCTAAGCAGCTTGTGCAAATTTTCACACATCATGCCTTTCCAAGGGGGAGATTCTGACCCCCAGTGGATAATGGACACTGATGGAGGTTCCTAAAACAATTGTATGCGTTGTCCTCAACGTGCTCAGGCAAACATGAGGGCATGGATAAAAACGAAAAAATAGGACACACCGCCGTGGATGAATATGAGGTTGGCTGAAACCTATCAGAAAATGGTCTGGAAAGCTAAACCTGAAAAGGTGCTGAGGTGTTATTGAAAATGATAAGGAGAAAAGCGACCTGGCTGTCCTTGCAGCTCTATCTGTATTTCTGTCTTCTCTCGTGCATGTATACCCCAAAATGGTCTATGCCCTGTAAAGGGTAGTAAGAGGAAACTGGTGTCCAAGAAAATCACCCAATGAGCCTAAGTGTCCTGGCCCAGGAACTTACAACCCCCAATGCTGAGATAACTGGTGAATAAGGCCACGGACTGCTATCAGTTACCACTGAGAAATGATGAAACAAAGCCAGAGAGAGATGCACACCAGAACGAAGAGGCTCTTTGATATGGATATATGTATTTTGGCCTCCAAAATACACTGTGCAGAGAAAAAGCACTAATGCAGAATGGTGTGCCCATTTATGCCACCATGTGTGTACAGAAAGGGAAGAGACCACACATTTGCTTCTGTATACACTGGGTAGCTCTGAGGGATACCAGATTGCTGAACGGTGGTCAACGGGTGGCTGCTCAAAGGTTGGGAGCAAAACTTTTCACTGTGCCCTTTACATCTTGAACCACATGAATTGTATTACCCATTCAAAAATTAAATAAAGTTTAAAAAGTTTTACCTGATAAAAGACCAGAATTTGATAGAACAAATTTTTAAAGAAATGGTCTATAAGTGCCTAAAATGACACACAGATATCACTAGGAGCCAATATGGATGAACTACGGAAAATCACTGAGAATAAGCCATACTGCTCTAGGTCTCTTTCCATTTGCATTCATTTCCAAGTCCACAGACAGCTACTCCCAACAGTAGGAGTGGTAGTGGTGGTGGATTCATTAAGGTCACAGAGCTAGGATGTAGCAGGAAGGACAGAACAAAGGTGGTCTATGTTCTCCATACATCCTTTCCTACAGTCTTGTCACTCCACTGACTGTATCCAAATCTTGCTTCCCACTGTGCTAGCATCAACCCCACATATAGTTTCTAATGTAATACCCTGCACATAGATGACCAAGTACATGTAAATTTAATTTATTATAAATCCCTTGAGCTAATGTTCCAAAACTAATTCCCACATCATAAAACCACCACAACCAGGCTGTCTTTTGGGATCAATCAAATAAATATAAGTATTTCATCTAAATAGCATTAAGAAAATCTGAGCAAGTTCAATTTGGGGGAGGGGAGATATCAACATTACATACTTCAACACTAACCGTCTGTACTGTAATTTCCTTAGGGAAAATATTTTCCACAGTATTAAACTGATTTTTGACATGGATGTCAATACACAGGCAAAGACAATTCAATGGCAAGCTCAGTCATCCAAATAAACTTTCAGGAAGGGAGAATACAACACTGAAAATCCACTGTGTGTTGGCAGCCAGGAAAAGCAGCATAAGAGAGCAGATCTGAGCCTGTTTTCCACCGAGGGACTTGAATGTTGCTGAAGGTCACGGCCAAATTCAAGGACTGGAACTTTGAGATTCCATAAATTCAGTGGAAAGACCTCCTGTTTCCTTTCCATCTAACGTGATGATTACACAGAACCAGAAAAGCAGAACTTTCTTCTGAAACATAAAACTTGTTCTATGGTGGGAACCTACATTTCCTTCCCTTTTCTCCTCTTCCACAATAAAACCTAGGGTACTGGTACTGGCCATGTCATTCTGACCATGAACCAGCCTGGAAAAAGGAGCAATACCCACAATCATTCTCTTAGAAAAAAGGAAATTAAAGGCATACATTTGGGAAAAGAAGCTGATCCCAGCTGTATTTACTCAGTGCATCTTCAACACCAGTTAGTTATTAACATAAACATCCATCACTGATAACACAGTATCACCATCTCTGAGGTTAGTTTAACTTTTATTACTCTAACACATAGTCTAATCCTCTTTCTTGGCACAGGCATAACTTCACGTACACTGAAATCTAACCAATCTGTTTCTCTCACACTCTCCCTCCCTCTCTCCCTCCCTTCTACTCTCTCTAAAAATAAATAAAATCTTTAAAAAAAAGAGGAAGAAAGAAAGAAAGAAAGAAAGAAAGAAAGAAAAAAAAAAGGATGGAAAAGAAAGAAAGAGAAAGAGAGGGAAAGAAACTTATGAGAAAAAAAGGGAGGGGAAAGCTCCTGGGCCCATCTTTCCTTCTCTTCACAGAGCAGAAGGGTCAGCATGGTAGCTGAGATACGGGGCAGAGAAAGGAGGTTAGGGAGCCATGCAGGGGGACCAGTTGGAGGGCCTGGAGGCCAGAGGGTGGGGGGTGGGGAGTTGGGTGGAGGTGTCAGGATGATTTCAGACCCTGGTTACATTGAATAAATAAGTACATAAATTGAAGATAATGAGAGCCATGTTCTCACTACCAGAGAAGATAGTTACAAATGCAGAAAGGAAGAAGGCACATATATAAAATATACATATGTAATAGTGTAAATATTCTACTTAAGTATATATAATGTGTAACACCATGTAAGTTGTGTTAGGAATGTGTACACACAGTGAGACTTGCAACCCTAACCATCTATTGGGATGAATGACACCATTTAGGGCTCACGGAAACACTTCACATCTCTTTTCCATGTCCTTGAAACAAAAGGAACTACAATCGAATGCTGTGAACTTCTGTGGGTTGTACTGCTGCCCACGATGGAAATGGAGCCTGATTTGGACTGCAGAATGCAAAGCCAGGAAGGACTTGGACAAGAACTCACTTAAAGGATTGACTTGTTGAATCCGTTGTTTCAGATAAGGCGAATCCAATCAATCCTTACACTTGGCCAGAAGTGTCGAGGGTTCAATTTCTATTTTCTTTCTTTTTTTCAAGTCCTAAAAGGTGGTTCTGGAGTACTCATGAATTCCCCCAGTATTTGCAATGGTTGTCAAAGTGGCTAAGAAACATTTTATGATATTAGGCAATACTTATTAATCTTTTAAAAATTTATTGATTACACTATTACAGTTGTCCCATTTCTGCCCCTTCACTCAACTCCATCCTGCACACCCCCTCCCTCCCACATTCCCCCCCTATAGTTCATGTCCATGGGTCATACATATAAGTGCTTTGGCTTCTACATTTCCTACACTATTCTTACCCTCCCCCGTCTATTTTCTACCTACCTACCATTTATGCTACTTATTCTCTGTACCTTCCCCCCCTCTCTCCCCATCCCACTCCCCTATTGATAACCCTCCATGTGATCTCCATTTCTGTGGTTCTGTTCCTGTTCTAGTTGTTGGCTTAGTTTGCTTTTGTTTTGGTTTTAGGTGTGGTTGTTAATAACTGTCAGTTTGCTGTCCTTTTTACTATTCATATTTTTTATCTTCTTTTTCTTAGATAAATCCCTTTAACATTTCATATAATAAGGGCTTGGTGATGATGAACTCCTTTAAATGGACCTTATCTGAGAAGCACTTTCTCTGCCCTTCCATTCTAAATGAAAGCTTTGTTGGATAGAGCAATCTTGGATGTAGGTCCTTGCCTTTCATGACTTCAAATACTTCTTTCCAGCCCCTTCTTGCCTGTAAGGTCTCTTTTGAAAAATCAGCTGACAGTCTTCTGGGAACTCCTTTGTAGGTAACTGTGTCCTTTTCTCTTGCTGCTTCTAAGATTCTCTCCTTCTCCTTAATCTTGGCTAATGTAATGATGATGTGCCTAGGTGTGTTCCTCCTTGGGTCCAGCTTCTTTGGGACTCTCTGAGCTTCCTGGACTTCATGGAAGTCTATTTCCTTTGCCAGATTAGGGAAGTTCTCCATTATTTGTTCAAATAAGTTTTCAATTTTTTGTTCTTCCTCTTCTCCTTCTGGCACCCCTATAATTCAGATGTTGGAATGTTTAAAGATGTCCTGGAAGTTCCTAAGCCTCTCCTCATTTTTCTGAATTCTTGTTTCTTCATTCTTTTCTGGTTGGATGTTTCTTTCTTCCTTCTGGTCCACACCCTTGATTTGAGTCCCAGTTCCCTTCTCATCACTATTGGTTCCCTGTACATTTTCCTTTGTTTCTCTTACCATAGCCTTCATTTTTTCATCTAGTTTTGAACAAATTCAACCAATTCTGTGAGCGTCTTAATAACCAGTGTTTTGAACTGTGCATCTGATAGGTTGGCTATCTCTTTGTTGCTTAGTTGTATTTTTTCTGGAGCTTTGATCTGTTCTTTCTTTTGGGACTTTTTTTTTTTTTTTTTTTTTTTAGTCTTGGTGGACCTGTTATGTAAAGGGGCAGAACCTTAGGTATTCACCAGGGTGGGGTAACACTGGTCGCTGCACTGTGATGCTGTATGTGGTGGAGGGATCTGACGGGGAGCAATGGCGCTTGCTCCACTCTCTGCTGGTTTTCAGTCACTCCCTCTGCTACCCACAATCAAATTGGGCCCTTCTGTTGCTGCTTCCCAAGTGGGGGGTTTGCGTACGTTCTAGGCCCCTGTGGGTGTCTCCAACGAACTCTCCTGTGAGGCTGGGAGTTTCTCCTGTTGCTGCCTCAACCACCACAGGTGTTTTCAATCAGAGGTTTGAGACTTTATTTCCCCACACTGGAACTCTGGGTTGCACTGTCTGTCCCTGGTCCACCAGCTGCTGCCTCGCAGGCCAGCTGCAGCTTTGCCCACCCTGCTCCACAATCTGCCACCTCACTGGGTCCAACAGCCCCCGCTTTGCAGTGGGTCCTCTCCACCCGGCTGCCCATCTCCACCCTTTCTAATGGTCTGGATGAATGTTTCTTCTTTATCTCCTTGGTTGTCGCACTTCCATACAGTTCGATTTTCTGTCAGTTCTGGTTGTTTTTTGTTTTTAAATTGTTGTTGTCCTTCTTTTGGTTGTGGGAGGAGGCACAGTGTGTCTACCTATGCCTCCATCTTGGTCAGAAGTCCCAATCTTATTAATCTGAAATTTGTATTTATATGTAAATTCAGACATGAGTCAAGTGTGATTCTGAGGGGGAAATATATCTTAAGAAATCAAAGGCTAAATCTCTGGATCTCTGGGCAAGGTATTATAGACACTAGTACATGTATGAGGGGGGGACTCAAAAACAGCCCCAGAATTTATTTATAAAAATTGTGTATTTATTCTTACACGTTTAAAGTTCAGTTACCTTCAAAGTCCTCTCCATTTGATGCCATACACCTATCAAGCTGTTTTTTTCTACTGTTCAAAACAGTTTTTGAACTCATTGATTTTTTTTAAAAAAGATTTTATTTATTTACTTTTAGAGAGAGGGGAATGGAGGGAGAAAAACAGGGAGAGAAGCATCAATGTGTGATTGAGTCCCACATGGCCCTCAGTGGGGACCTGGCCTGCAACCCAGGCATGTACCCTGACTGTGAATTGAACCAGTAACTCTTTGGTTTGCAGCCTACACTCAATCCACTGAGCTACACCAGCCAGGGTGGAACTTGTTGATTTCCATGTCTTTTAGTGCTTTTGCATTTTTTTGTTTCACCTCTTCCACATTGGCAAAACATTTCCTTTTAAGGACTTTTTTTTACTGGGGGAAACAAAAAAAAATGTCACCTGAGAGAGATCTGGTGAATAGGGAGGGTGGGGCACAGAGGTTATGCTATTTTTAGTCAAAAACAGCTGAACACTTAGTGTGGTGTGCTTATAAATCACCCATCATGAAATGATTTATCAGCTGTGCTCATAGATCACCCATCATGAAATAGGCAAACGCACTGAATCTTCAAAGAAAATTCACTGAAGCCAAGTGCAGCCTCTCACAACAATGCCAGCTGGCACACTGACACAGATGGGTTCCTGGAACCTAGCAGGGAAGCCTGTACCGCAAGGGGCCTGCCCTCCAGAAGACAATTCCAGGTTTTTTGTGGCTACCCCCTTGTACATTCTTTTTTTTTAAACTATCATAATTCCTAAGTAGGAGGTTCTATTACGGAAGATAGTTTGAGGGGTGAAAAAAAAACCATTTTATTAAGAAAATCTACATTTCAGGTTCTGCTCTAGGTTCTTAAACATGTCATTTCAGTTAATTCATATAACTCTAAGAGATGGGTAAATTTTACTTGATTTTACAGGTGTGGAAATAATAAAGGTAAGAGAAAAAATCAGTGAAATTAAAAACAGAAGAAAAATAGAAAAAAGTTAAGGAAAAAGGAGGGAGTTTTTAAAAAGATCAACAAAATTGACAAACTTCTAACAAGACAAAGAAAAATAGAGAAAATTCAGATTACCAACATGGAATAAATGGATATCATTACAGACCCTGCAGCTCAGAAGATAAAAGGGAATACTTCAAATAACTCCAGACATGTAAATTTGACAACTTAGAAGAAATGAACCAATAGCTTTAAAACACAGCATATCCAATATGAAATAAATCATTTATATATCCTTCTAATTATTAAAGAAATTTAAATTTGTAATTTTAAAAACTCTCTCCCTTGAAGAAAATCCCCAAGCTCAGAAAATTTCACTGGAGAATTCTACCAAATGTCCAATAAAGAATTAACACCAACTTTACACAATTTCTTCCAGAAATTAGAAGAGTTGAGAACAATTCTCAATTCACATTATAAAGTAGTATTATTGTGATACTAAAAACAAACAAAAACAATACCAAAAAAACTGATGCTCATGAATATAGATGCAAAAATCTTTAATAAAGGATTAGCACATAATTTAGCAATATGTAAAAAGAATCATACACCATGACTAAGTGGTATTTAAGGGATGCAAGGCACATTTGACATGTGAAAAAGCAATCAATGTAATTCATCACATGAACAGGTTAGAGAAGAAAAATTCCATAATCATATCAATCAATGCAGAAAGAGCACTTGACAAAACTCAACACCCATTCATGATAAATATTGAAATGAAGGTAAATTCTTCAGAAAAATCTTAGAAAAAATGGGACAGAGGGAAAAGTCTTCAACTTGATAAAGAGCACCTACAAAAACCTGACAGCTAATGTTACAGTTAATGGTAAAAAATTGAATGCTTTCAACCTAGGATTAGAACAAAGTAAATTTGTCCACTCTTAGCACTTTCACTCAACATTGTGGTAGAAGGGCTATACAATGCAATGAGGCAGAAAAGAAAAGAAAAGGGAAGAGAAGAGAAGAGAAAAGAAAAGGCACACAGATCCAAAATGAAGAATTAAAACTGTTCCTACTTGTAGAAGACATGCTTGTCTACATAGAAAATCTCAAAGAATCTAAAGAAAAAAACTTCAAGAACTAATATGTGAGTTCAATAACTTCACAAGATATAAGATAGACATACAAAAATCAATTGCACTTCAATATTCTAGCAATGAACATGAAAATAGAAAGTATAATAACATAACATGCACAATTGCTAGAAACAATTAGTGTAAACCTAAGGGAAGAAGTACAGGATTTGTGTGCTGAAAACAACAAAGTGCTAATGAAAGAAATTAAAGATGACCTAAATAAATGGAGAGACATACCATGTTTTTGTATTTAAAAAACTCAACACAGTAAAGATATCAATCCCCAGAAAATTCTTTTTGTAAACGTAGATGAGATTATTGTAAAATTTTTATGGAAAGTAAAAAAAAAAAACTAAGCTAGATAAAACAACTTTGGAAAAAATAATAATGTTGAAGAATCTGTCTACCTGATTTCAAGACTTATTACATAGTTACAATAATCAATATTATGAGCTACTGGCAGAGGAATAGACACACAGATCAATGGTACAAAATAGAGAATACAGAAATAAACCCACACAAACACGTCCAACTGATTTTTAATAAAGGTGTAAAAATGGTCCAATGGAAAAAGTATACCATTTTCAACAAATGGTGCCAGAGCAACTGGACACCCACAGCTAAAAAGTGAGAGGATGCAAGATGGCATTAGAGGAGGTAGAAGCTACAATCACCTCCTCCCAGGACCAAACTGGAATTACAACTAAATTACAAAACAATCATCCTGAATAACCAACTGCAGACTAGCTGCAGAGAAGTCTTATAACCAAGGATTTACAGAGAGGGCCACATGGAGACTGGTAGGAAGGATGGAGACATGAAAAGGGCTGACCTTGCTACCACATGAGCAGCTGAGGTTCCAAAGGGATATCTCAGCAGAGGTGTGTGGGGGGGTTGTTCCCTCTGAGAAGCGTGTGGGCTCAACACCAAGCTGGGCTCCCCAGCCCAGAGCACCAGAGCTGGGGAAAGCCACCCACATAACATCTGGCTGTGAAAAGCAGTGGGGTTTCTGTCCACCAGGAAGAGGTAGGAGTCTGCTGGAGACACAGGCACCCTCTTAAAGTGTCAACACACAAAATTTCCTTCATAGCCACTCAATATGGGCTCCTGGGGAGGAGGAGGGAGGAGCAGAATAGAGTCAGCTGAGGAGAGTCTGGGGTTTGTGCCCCTGTGGAAGGAGCTGAAGGGAAAGCTGCCAGGATCACCATGCTGAGTTCCTCTTCCAGACCCCAGACACCATCTTTCTTGAATGGAACACTCTCTTCCCTGTGGCAACAGCCTGGGGAAAAGCAATAGCCCCACCCTCTGTATTCCCTCTCACCCTAGAGCTTACAACTTGCTGAGAAGTACAGCCAGAGGCTCTTTCAGTGATTGACCCTAACAGGAAGCCAGGGGGTGGTGGCAGGCAGAGACAAATCTCAAATCTCATTGGAATGCCTTAGGACTTTTGCTGACCTTTCCCAGGCAGGTGCTGGTTGAAGCGGGGCTTGGTATGCAACTTAGTCCTTCCCACATGCACCCAGGCTCAGCAGAGGCAGCCACAAACTGAGGATTGCTTTTTAGCATCAAGCAGGTTGTGGAGGGCCAGAGTCTTACTTTAGCAGCACCAGAGTTCCTCCTAAGAGGCCCAGAACCAACACACACAGTGGTCAGCTTCAGATAACATCAGAGCAGGCTCAAATAAGCTTCACAAGCAGCATATCCAAAGGCAGATCTTGGCAGGCACCAGATCCTGCTGAGGCAAATTCTGCATCATGCGATCAGTACCTGCCTAGCAGCTCATGCACCATGGTTGGGGTTGATTCTCACAGTCAGGTAGCCTGAGGGTTGATCTCATGCATGAATGGGCCAATAGCAATCAAGACTCAATTACAACAGAAGGGCCCAAATAAGCCACACAAGGAACACTCCTGAAGCACCCAGCTCAGGTGATCAAGGAGACTGCACACTGGACCCCACAAAACACCTACTACGTAAAGCCACTCCACCAAGACTGAGAATCACAGCGGATCTATCTAATGCATAGAAACAAACACAAAGAGGCAACCAAAATGGAGACACAAAGAAACAGGTCTCAAGTGAAAGAACAAAAGAAATCCCCAGAAAAAGGGCTGAATGAAATGGAGGCAAGCAATTTATCAGATACAGAGTTCAAAGTAATGATTATAAGGGTGCTCAAGAGCATGAAAAAGAGCATAAAAACCATAAAAAACAGTAAGAAATGAAGAATACACTGGAAGGAATAAACAGTAGGTTAGGTGAAACAGAGGATCGAATCATCAATTTAGAAGACAATGTAGGAAAAAACACCCAATCAGAGCAGCAAAACTATAAAAAAAATACCCAAATGAGGATAGTTTAAGGGACCTTTGGGACAACATGAAGCATAACATCCACATCAAGAGAGGGAGCAAGGGATTGAGAAACTATTTGAAGAAATAATGATGAAAACTTTCCTAACCTGATGAAAGAAAAAGACAGCCCTGGTTGGTGTGGCTCAGTGGATTGAGTGCCAGCCTGCAAACCAGATAGTCACTGGTTCGATTCCCAGTCAGGGCACATGTCTGGGTTGCAGGCTGGGTCCCCAGTGGGGGACGTGCAAGAGGAAACCACACATTGATATTTCTCTCCCTCTCTTTCCCATTCCCTTCCCCTCTCTAGAAAATAAATAAATAAAATCTTTAACAAGGAAAAAAAAAAAAAGGAAAAAGGCCAGGAAATGCAGAGTCCCAAACAAGATAAACCCAAAAAGACCCACACCAAGACACATCATAATTAAAATGGCAAAGGTTAAAAACAAAGAGAATCTTAAAAGTCACAAGAAAAAGGCAACTGCCATAAGAGGGTCAGCTGATCTCTCAACAGAAACATTTCAGGCCAGAAGGGATTGGCATGCAATAGTGAAAGTGATGAACAGCAAGGACCTATAACCAAGGCTACTTTACCACCAAACCAGTACTATGAGAAATATTAAAGTGTCTTCTTGAACAAGAGGAAGAAAAAGAAGGAGAAGGAGGAGGAGAAGCAGGAGGGGGAGGAGAAAGAGAAAAACAACAAAGGGATATAGCTGAAAAAATAAAATGGAAGAAAACATAGGCAGTAAAATCACAGACATTTCTTGTAGCAGTATTGTTTCTGATATATCTCTTTGAGCAAGGGAAACAGAGGAAAAAATAAACAAATGGGACTACATCAAACTAAAAAGTTCTTGCACAGCGAAGTAAACCTTCAACAACAACAAAAAGACAACCCACTGAAATGGAGAACATATTCGCTGATACATCTGATGAGGGGTTAATATCCAAAAATCTATAAGGAACTTACACAATGCAACACCAATAAAACAAACAATACAATTAAAAAATGGGCAAAGGACTTAAATAGATGCTTCTCCAAAGAGGACATACAGATGGCCAATAGACATATGAAAAGATACTCAACATCACAAAGATAATCATCAGAGAAATACAAATTAGAACCACAGTGAGATATCACCTCACACCTGTCAGAATGGCTATCCTCAATAAATCAACAAACAAGTGTTGGTGAGGATGCGGGGGAAAGGGAATCCTCGTGCTCTGTTGGTGGGAATGCAGACTGGTGGAGCCACTGTGAAAAACAGTATGGAGTTTCCTCAAGAAATTAAAAATGAAACTGCCTTATGACCCAGTGATTCCACTTCTAGGTATTTATCCAAAGAAACCCAAAACCCAAATTCAAAAGACTATGTGCACCCCTATGTTCATTGTAGCATTATTTGCAATAGCCAAGATTTGAATGCAGCCCAAGTGCCCATTAGTAGGTGAGTGGATAAAAAAAAAACTGTGGTAAGCACTGGCTGGTGTGGCTCAGTAGAATGAGTGCCAGCCTGTGAACCAAAAGGCCACTGGTTCGATTCCCAGTTAGGGCATATACCTGGGTTGCAGACCAGGTCCCCTGTTGGGGGCATAGGAGAGGCCATCAATAGATGTATCTCTCACCCATCAGATGTTTCTCTTTCTCCCTCCCTTCTCCTCTCTCTGAAAATAAATAAATAAAATATTTTAAAAAAATCTAGTTCTGAGTATCATTTTTTAAGAAAGCTGTGGTGCATTTACACAATGGAATACTGCTTGGCCATAAAAAATAAGGAAAACTTACCCTTTATGACAGCATAGATGGACCTGGAGAGCATTATGCTAAATGAAATAAGCCAGTCAGAGAAAGACAAATACTGTATGATTTACTCATATGTGGAATCTAATAAACAAAATGACCTAACAGGCAAAATAGAGACAGACTCATAGATAGGGAGCAAGCTGACAGCTGTTGGGGGAAGGGTTGGGTGGGGGTGTAGGGATTGAGGAAAAACTCATGGACACAGGCAACAGTGTGGTGACTGCGGGGTGTGGAGAGGGGTGGTGGCCGTTGGAGAAGGGTATAGGGGATAAATGGTGATGGACGGAAACTTGACTTGGGGTAGTGAACATATAATGCAGTGTACAGATGACGTGTTGTAGAACTGTGCACCTGAAACGTGTATAATTTTGTTAACCAGTATCACACCGATAAATTCAATAAAAAAATAAAAAATGAACCTTGACCTAAGTTTTACAAATTATAGAAGAATTAACTAAAATGGATCCCATGCTTAAAAGCTAGATGTAAAACTATAACACTTTTAGAAAAAAAACACGGAAGAAAATCTTCAAGGTCTAGGGCTAGGAAAGAGTTCTTTTCTTTTTTTCTTTCCAATTTTTAAATTATTTTATTGTTGTTCAATTACAGTTGTCTGCATTTTCTCCCCACCCCTCTACCCCACTCCAGCCAAACCCACCTCCCTCCCTTCCACTCTCTCCCTTGGTTTTGTCTATGTGTCCTTTATAGTATTTCCTGAAAATCCCTCTCCCCACTATTCCCTCCCCTCTCCCCTCTGGCTATTGTTAAATTGTTCTTAACTTCAATGTCTCTGGTTATATTTTGTTTGCTTTTTTCTTTTGTTGATTATGTTTCAGTTAAAGGTGAGATCATATGGTATTTGTCCCTCACCGCCTGGCTTATTTCACTTAGCATAATGCTCTCCAGTTCCATCCATGCTGTTGCAAAGGGTATAAGCTCCTTCTTTTTCTCTGCTGCGTAGATTCCATTGTGTAAATGTACCATTAAACTTAACATCAAAAGCATGATCCATAAATGAAAAAACTGGAAGTTGAACTTCATCAAAATTAAAGAGTTTTGCTCTGTGAAAGACCCTGTGATAAGGATAAAAAGACAAAGTACAGACTGGGAGAAAATATTTGCCAATCACATATCCAATAAAGAACTAGTATCTAGAACATAAAAATAATTCACTGAACTCAACAGTAAAAATAAAAATCAAATAATCCAAATAAAAAGATGAGTAAATGCACAAATATTTCACTGAGGATACACAGATGACAAAAAAAAGCCCATGAAAAGATATTCAACATCATTAGCCATCAGGAAATACAAAATAAAACTCTAATGAAATATCACTACACATCTATCCCAATGGCTAAAATTAAAAAGTGATTAAACACCTCATGCTGGCAAGGATGTGGAGAAACTAGATCACTCATATGTAATGGAATATGGAACATGGGATATTAAATGGCATGGCCACTCTGGGGACACCCTTTGGCAGTTTTTTAAAAAACTAAACATGCAACCACTCCATGACCTAGCTAGCACTTGCACTTCTGGGCATTTTTCCCAGAGAAATGCTTTCAAAAAATGATCACGCAAACACCTGTATATGAGTGTTTATAACAGTTTTAGTCCTAATAGCAAAAAACTGGAAACAACCCAGATTCATAGAGAATACTTAAATTGTGGTATAGCTACACCATGAAATAGTATGAAAAAAATTAAAAAGGAACAAACTCCTAAAACACACAGCAACCTGGATTAATGTCCAGAGAATTATGCTGAGTGAAAAAAGCCAGTCCCAACAGTTTAATGCTGTGTGATTCTATTTTTATAACACTCTTGGAACAACAAATTGTGGAAATGGAAAACAGAGTGGTTGCCAGGGGTTAAGGGAAGTGCATGTGGCTGTAAAAGGGCCACAGGAGGGACCTTGCAGTGATGGAAATGTTCTATGACCAGACTGCACTGATGTCAGTATCCTGGCTGTGGTATTTTACTATCTTTTTGTAAGCTGTTACCATTGGGAACCTGGGTAAAGGGTACAGGGGAATCTTTCTCTATAATTTCTTACAACTGCATGTGAATCTTCAATTATTGCAAAATATAAAGTTTATGAACTTTATGAAAAACCACATGAAATATATTTTCAACCTGCATACTGTATTGACTTTACATTTTGATAAAAATTTAAATAAAAACTATTCACTCTGAATACCATCACATTTTTTTTTACTCTTTGAAAATGGTTACAAATCATGAAATGATAGAAATTGGAAAATGTTAACAATGGAACTCAGGGGGGGAAAAAGCTGAAAATAAAAAATAAAAATGAAATTTACCACACAAAATTCACCCATTACTGATAAAAACAATGAAAATGAGCAAGAATACTATTTTCATCAAATCCATAACCTAATAGGTCATCCAAAGTCCCTGAAACTTCATATTCATTAGTCCTATATTTAACTACTGATCAGAAAACTGCAAACAAATGTGCATCCTCACTTGTATTCTTGCCCTAGGTCTTGTAAATGTCAGGCAAGTGCCTGCTTCCCACAGCCCACTCTCCTCTCTTAGGGTACGCCAGCATTCCCGAAAATAAAAACAAAAAACTCTTTATAATGATCTGAGTCCAGAATCTAATCCTATTCTACATAGAAACACAAAACCATTTTTACACAATTATACACTGAATTTACAGGGAATGCAACTAACATGTGAATCAATCAAGGAAGACAGCACTTTGTATCGCTCAGAAATTTACCCTGAGTTGTCAGCAATGCAGGAAGTCACAGGTGTTGACATTGGCCCCCCACTCCCGTATATGAACCGCAGCACTGGGTCCCTTTTGTAGCATTTATCTTTTCTACAAGCATCTGTTTTCTAGGGCAGTCAGCTTCCAGCTTTCACGCAATAAAAAATGTCATTTTATTAGAGCTTGTTTTCCTTTTATTTCGCCTCTATTGTACAAGTAGGGCATTACATTGATTTTTCATTCTTCTTGACTGCATTTTGCTTGGAAAGCTAAGCATGGAGAAGTTACTGACACCAGCTAACATCAAGAGCAACCAGCTGAAATCAGCACAAGCACCAGCGGGGCTAATAGCGAGGGCAGGCATGCAAGCAGAAAGGGAGAATAGCGCCACCTTCAGGTAGCTGCCAAAACAACAACAAAGTAAAGAAGATGGCAAAACTTACCTCAAGGCTTTTGTACGCCCTGTGCTCTCACGCTGGGCAATGCAAATTTTTTTCCTTCTTCCTTTAATTGGACATAATAGATATGCCCTGATACTCCTCAGTGGAACCCTCTACCATGAAATCCCTTTCAGTGTCCAGTTCTGGACATAGACTTCCCTCTGTGGACAGTCCTAGAAACGTCACTAGGTCTACATGGAAAGTGAGGGCTGTTCATAAAAGGGGAACCATCTGAGGAACCTGGCAAGTGTGCAGGTATGAAGCAAGGTTGTCAGAAGGAACAGGAAATTTCAACCGTCTCTTATCTGTGTCCTCAATGAAATTCAGGGAGATTTTATAGCTATGAAGTCAGAGCAAGAAGGCACAAAGAAGAATCAATTTGAGATCAGTGAAATTAGACTAAAGTGGAAATAAAATAAAGCAAAGCAAAGCATATTAGATGAGAAACTTTTAAAAAATCAGAGGATGAATGAAAGTAATAAAAAATGAGATATGGTGGAAGACATACCCAGGAGACCAAACATACACATATTTGAATTTCCTGAAGGAGACTCCAAAATAAAGAGAAAAGCAATAACAGAATGTGTAGGGGGCATTTAATAAATCCATCACCCAATGCTAATAACAACTCTGAGAAAACAGGAAGAGAAGAATTGAACATCAAACAATATCTCAGCCAACTCTCTGCATCCTATTTAATGGCGAAACACCAACGGCACTCACAGTAAAATGAGAACAAGGGCATCACTAGCATTTAACACAGCTCAGATTTCCCCCACAATACAGTGCAGAGTGCATCACAAATAAAAGGTACAATTTCTGGAACGGACGAGCCAAAAAGCATTGTTATCTGCAGCTGCTATAACTGTCCACTTGGTAAACATGTGAGAATCAGCTGAAAACCATTACCAGTAAGTGAATGAGTCAGTTACAAATTATATAGTTTAAAAATATCTAATTAAAAGTGAGTGCTCACTTTAGCAGCATATATTCTAAAATTGGAATGACATATTAGCAGAGATGATATGCAAATTCATGAAACATTCCATATTTTAAAAAAATACAATGACTAAGGAATCCCATGCACAACACCAAATAAAAGTATACAACCTAGGCATAAATTCAACAAATAGAAAGAAGCAGGAGGAGGACGAAAGCAAACTTTAGGGAAAGACACAAAGAAGACGCAGAGCCCTGGAGAGACAGCCAGGTTTCTGGATGGCAAGACTGCAAAGATGTCAGTATTCTCGGCAAAGGTGCAGGGAGCACTCCCAGCTCTCTGAACCACAGTCTCCCCGGGAGGATCCAGGATCCTCAAAGCCCAAACCAGCTGTGCACCTTGTGCCTCTGCACCAAGTCAGAGAAAAGCCTGGCACCACTCCAAATGCTTGACTGGCTGATCACTCACTGCTGGGAAGTGCAGGGCCATGAAACCACTGGACATATCATCAAGCTAAGAATCCAGGACTTTACTAACATCAGTACCAAGTTCAAAAGCTCCTCATACCAGGGTTACCTCAGACACCACCAAAAATCAAAACTCATTCCTGGCCCATCACTAATGACAGGATAAAGAAAATGTGGTACTGAAGGGGTGCCCCCTGAGGCCAGTGGGAAGAGGCAGCGGTTGGGGATCCAGTTCCTGAGCAAGCCAGCACATCTCCACCACGATGCTTGGGACAACGTCGGGCAGTCGGGAGAGCAGGCTGCTGTGGCAGAGAGGAAAGTCCAGAGAACAGTGCCCAGCGGGTGTGTCTGGAGAAGCAAGTGAAAGAAACGTGGGTCCCAGGACACTAAGTGTCTTGCCCAGAGCTGATGCTGAGATTGATGCCCACAAATATTAGAGTAATCTTGGTTGTAGGTCCCTGCTTTTTCTCATTATGAATATTTCTTGCCAATCCCTTCTGGCCTGCAAAGTTTCCGTTGAGAAATCAGCTGATAGTCTTATGGGAGCTCCCTTGTAGGTAACTCTGCTTTTCTCTTGCTGCTTTTAAGATTATTTCTTTGTGTTTAACCATTTCCATTTTAATTATGAAGTGTCTTGGTGTGGGCCACTTTAAGTTCATTTTGTTTGGGACTCTCTGTGCTTCCTGAACTTATATGTCTGTTTTCCTTCACCAGGTTAGAGAAGTTTTCTGTCATTTTTTCAAATAGGTTTTCAATTTCTTGCTCTCTCTCTTATCCTCTGGCACCCCCATAATGCCAATGTTGGCATGCTTAATGTTGTCCCACAGGCTCCTTACACTATTTTCATTTTTTTGGATTCTTTTCTATTTTTGCTGTTCTGATTGAGTGTTTTCTGCTTTCTTATTCCAAATTGCTTATTTGATTCTCAACAGCATTTACTCTACTGATGATTCCCTGTAAATTATTCTTCATTTCAGTTTGTGTATCTGTCATTTCTGACTGGTTCCTTTTTGTGGTGTCCATGTCCTTTTTTATGCTGTTGAAGTTCTCACTAAGTTCATGGAGTGTCCTTATAACCAGTGTTTTAAACTTTGCATCTAGTAGATTGCTTGTCTCTATTTTGCGTATTTGTTTTTCTGGAGTTTTGTTCTATACTTTCATTGGGACATGTTCTTTGTCTCCTCAATTTGGCAGCCTCCCTGTGTTTCTTTCTATGTGTTAGGTAGAGCTTCTATGTCTCTCAAGCTTGGTAGAGTGGCCTTATGTAGTAGGTGTCCTGTGGAGTCCAGTGGCACAGCCTTCCTGATCACCCAACTTGGGCACTCCAGATGTGCCCCACCCCGTGTAGGCTGTGTATACCTTCCTGTTGTAGTTAGCCTTAATTGCTGTTGGCACATCAGTGGGAGGTATTTACCCCCAGGCCAATCAGCTGCAAGAACTGGCTGTGACCACCAACCACTGTGGCGTATCAGCTGTGCTGGGACCCAACCCACAGAGCAGGACTTACTTCAGCAGGGCTCTGGTGCCTGATGAGTCCTCCCCTTGAGTGTATCGCTTGTGGAAGTGGTTGGGTGGTGATGCTTCAACGTGGTCTGAAGCTGTCCACTGGGTGCACTGGCTCCTCAGCCTTCTGGGAGGTGCAGGCCAAGGTCTACCACCACCTGTGTTCTTCTCAAGGCCACCTGGCATGAGCTACAGAGCAGTCTGCTGATGGCTGCTATTGTGCTGGGCTTAGAGGTGCTCAGGAGAGGCCAAGCTATGAACCAAGGCTGGCTACTACTACTGCTGGGCTGAGGTCCACTTAGTGTGAGGTCTGGGGCATACTGAGGCCAAATCCTGCTTGCCTGAGAGATTTTAGGAAAGTCTAAAGCATGAGCCAAGATAGGCCATTTGTATGGAAAAGTCACTGGAAACAGCATGGGTGAACCCACAAATTGGATGGGGCAGTGTTTGCCAGGTTAATGGAGATTCAGATATGGCATCCACCAGCCAGCTGTGTGTGGGGGTGGGTCTCAGAAAAGGAACAATGGCCTCTGCCAGCACTTTTGTCTGAGAGAAAGATGAGCCCCATCCCTCACTCCTCCAGCTCTTGCCCTGATGCCAGACAATTCAGTTCCTCCCATATGTCCCTGGTGCCTTTTGAGCTGCTGCCTCAGTACTGGAACTCAGAGGGAATGAGTCCAAGTCTGTGCCCTTTAAGAGGAATGTCTTAGGACTCCAGAAGCCTTCATCTTCCTCAACCTCAATCCCTGCTGGTGTTTACAACCATAAGTTATGGGGACATCTCTTCCTGGCACTGGAACCATGGGAGGGGGTCCTAGTGTGGGGCTGGGACCCCTCGCTCCTTAGGGGAAATCTCTGCAGCAGAGATATCCCTCCTGGTTTTTATCTACCACACGTGGGTGTGGGACCATGCCATTCCACATCTCCACCCCTTCTACCAGTGTCCATGTTTCTTCTTTAATTCCCTAGTTGTAGGACTTCCATTCAGCTAGATTTCAGGCAGTTCTATGATGGTTGTTCTGTAGTTTAGTTGTAATTTTGATGTGGTTGTGAGAGGATTAAAGAACCATATTTACTTGTGCTGCCATCTTGACTGGAATTTTTGCTTTTCTTTTATTTAAAGAATGGCATTTCTCTATTTAGTAGTTTGATAAGAAGAAATCATTCTTTTGTTTTCCAGTAGGTGGCACTGAAGCACAAGTTTTTAAGTTTTTCTTGCACTGCCCAGGCTTCCTGGATCTCTGTGGGATGGAAGAAAATGTCCTGTATTCCCCTGGGAGTGGGCCAGGTCTCCTCAGTTTCAGGGCTCCAGCTGTGCAGGGAATGTGGTGGGCAATGTGGCTCCAAGCTGTGAAATCCTAGTGCTATGGGTGGGGATGAGGTGAGCTGGGAGAGGCTTGTTGGTGCATTTGTGGATTTGTTCTCCTCCCAGTAATGGTGGCTACAGGACCTCAGCTGCTTCCCCTTTGTATCTTCACCCCATCATTGCAATCAGCCACAGCATGTACATGCTGCTTAGGGTAAAACGCTTCTGTCTCTCCAGTTCTCAGAGGTGCAGATAACATGCTCTGTAGCTCAACACTCACTGGTATAGCTTCTCCTGGGGACTGCTGCTAGCTCTGGATGGGTGAGGGGAGGCAGCCAGGCTCTGGGGCTTTATTCCTCTGCCTGAGAGTGGCAGCCACCAGACAACCACAGCTGCACCTCTTCACTCCATCTCTGCCCAGGTCACTAGGTTCAGGTGCAGTGCACACCAACCCCTCCATCAGGAATGCTCACCTTACTGTACCTCTCTGCTTAGTAAGTGCAGACAGCCACCTAATACTTCCCTCTCCCAGGACGTGTAATGAGCTCCAGGCTGTGTCTGTGGCACCTGTCTCTGCTTTTCTCCCTTCTCACTTCCCCCGCTCCCTCTGACTTGCCCACCTTAGATGTTTGTGTTTTGAGCAGGGAATCCTTTTTTGGATTATTGCTGTTCAAATTTTTGTAACTTCAAGGGGAGAGACCAGGGGAACTTCTCATGTTGCCATTTTTCTGATGTCACTCCTCTGTTCTTTGATGTTTTAAGTTTCCCATGCTCTGAACTCAAATATAATGGTTAAAACACCTTTTCTGTTTCTCAAAAAGAGAGTAACACTGAGAAAGTTCACAGTTTCAGTGACCACTGCCATCTAAGCTACTCAGACTGGCCTCTGTGTGACGACTGCCCCACTTTCCCACAGCGTAGTGGGCCCCACACCTGTGAGGGGCCTGCAGGATTGGCTCCAGCACTCATTCCATGAATGTCACACCAGCCAGCCCCAGAACGTATGCCACTTGCCCTGGATGTCACACACTCATGATAACAGATGAGCAATCACAAGGACGGAGGGAACCACGACACTCCACATGACCTCTATTTTCTTGTCTGTCTCCCCACTAGATATAAACTCCCGTGGGCAGGATGTCTTTACCTAAAACAGGTCCTGGCCCAGAGTAAGTACTCAGTACATATCTGACAAGGAAGGGACCCATCCATCATTGAAGTGCTTCTACACGGCCAGGATGAATGACCTGCCTGGGTCCCTTCAGCCTGGATTCCTCCAACCAGGGCCCTTGGAACATGGGCCCTCTGACTGGGATGCCTCCTACCTGGGTGGCTCCTTAGGCGGCTCTCAGCAAGCTCGGAGATGGTTCCGGCTGTGGAAGTCTTTTTCAGTCGAACTACCCCAGAAGTGGTGGCACTTCCTGGTTTGTTGAGCATGTCCTCACTACTGGCCCTCTTGAGCTAAGAGAGAGGTGGAGGGAAAAAGAGAGGATGAAGAGATACACGTTCAGTGGGGAGAACTACAGACCATGAGAGTAACTGAGCAGTCCCACCTGCCTGGGGGCTAGACGCAGCAGTAGCTCTTGGAGGAGCATGGCCTGTGTTATCATGGACAGGTCTGAGGATGATCGCCCATCATCATTTCAAAGAATACTGTAAGTTTATGGCTGAATATTACCCATCATGTCACACTTTAAATAATGAATTCTTAAAAACCCTGCTTTTCTGGAAAAAAAATTTTTAGAAGAGCAAGAGCTGATGAAAAAAGAACTATGAGATGCACAAAAGTGAGGACATAGCAACACACCAAAAAATCCAAGGATGAGAGAATTAACTTAAATATATGTCTGGAGGAAGCAAATGGAAGAGGTAGAGAAGACCTGAATATCTATCCCACGCTCAACACCAAGTACTCTGTATACGATCTCATATAGACAATGTGTTCGTAGGGAAGAAAGGAACCGTTCTGGAGGCCAGAGAACACTGTTAATGAACGACAGAGAGCAGAACCCCCTAACTCCTTTTCTGCTTTCTTCTCTGTCATGAAAAGGAAGAACAAACATTTGTTGAAAGAAATTGAAGTTTAAGAGGGGGACACCCATTAAGCAACTTTGGGCTGAACAGGAGAGAGGCAGTGGGGCGTGGGAGAGAGCACAGTCAGAGCCTGCAGCTCCTCAGAAAAAGTTCTCCCTGTCGGTATTGGTATCTCAGCTGTGGGACTTATGCTGATGCTAGAATATTACATAATTTTATGCACCAGAAGTGTTGGATTATAGATTTGTATTTGACAGACCTCTTCCTGTGTCCTGTCTTTTATTTCTAATTGGAAGAGCCAGATACCAATGCAAAGATAAGGCCGAAGACCACACAGTGTCAGGTTGCTTATTGCTGGTTATGATAATATGGGTCCCCATATTTTCCAAGTCTCCCCATCTGCTAACTATTTTGACTGCAGAACTATGTCCATTGGAGCCCATACTTGCTTGGACAGACATGTGTCTGAGTCTGTGGAGTACAGTTTGAATGAACTGGTTAAGTGTGGTCTCCGTGCTTTACAAGAGACACTTCCTGCAGAACAGGACCTAACTACAAAGAACATTTCCATTGGACTTGCTGGTGAAGACCTAGAGTTTATGATGTATGATGTTGATGATGATATGTCTTCATTCCTGGGTCTTGAAGAAAGGACACAGAGAGGGGCGTAGCCTGCTCAACCTGCTGATGAACCTGCATAAAAGGCATTAAGTGATAATCCCGTCTCCATGTGTATCATCCAAGTGTGGAAGAAGAACATGGGAACCTGTCCTGAGAACAATGATCTATACTTTGAACCAAAAGAGGCAGTGGTAGAATGCTATGTTTTAGGAATCAGTACAGGTGTGAGTTTTTCCCAAGCAATGTCACTGAAACCATATAATGGGATATATTTTTTTTAAAGGGGTCTATGTAATCATATTCTAGAAAGTATTGTTACCTGTACTAATGTTTTTATGTGAAGAACATAGTATCTTGGAAGCCATCAACAAAATGAAAAGACAACCCACTGAATGTGAGAAAATATTTGCCCATACATCTTGATAAGGGGTTACTATCTAAAATTTATAAAGAACTTATACAACCCAACATCAAAGAAACAAACAATCCAGTTTAAAAAAATGGGCAGAGAGCTTGAATAGACATACAAATGGCCAATAGACATATGAAAAACAGGTTCAATGTCACTAATCATCAAATACAAATTAAAACCACAATGAGATATCAACTCACACTTGTCAGAATGGCCACCATTAATAAATCAACAAACAACAAGTGTTGATGAGGATGCGGGGGAAAGGGAACCCCTGTGCATTGTTGGTGGGAATGCAGATTGGTGCAGCCACTGTGGAAAACTATGGAATTTCCTCAAAAAATTAAAAATGAACTGCCTTATGACCCAGCAATTCCATTTCTGGGAATATATCTTAAGAAACCCAAAACACTGATTCAAAGAATATATGCACCCCTATGTTCACTGCAGCATTGCATACAATAGCCAAGATCTAGAAGCAGTCCCAGGGCCCATCAGTAGATGTGTAGATAACAAAGCTATAATACATTGACACAGTGGAATACTACTTGGCCGTTGAAATGAAGGAAATCTTACCCTCTGCAACAGCATGGATGAATCTGGAGAGCATTATGCTAAGTTAAATAAGCCAGTCAGAAAAAGACAAGTACCATATGATTTCACTCATATGTAGAATCTAATAAAATGAAATAACAAGCAAAATAGAGACAGATTCATAGACAGCAGGCTGACAGCTGTCTGGGGTGGGGCCTGGGGGCTGGTTTGGGGTGGTGGTGGAGGGATTGAGTGAAAAGGAAATACTCATGGACGTGGAAAACAGTGTGGTGATAGCTGAGGGTGGTGGGGAGGTTGAGAAGGGTATAGGGGATAAATGGTGATGGAAGGAGACTTGACGTGGGGCGGTGAACACGCAGTGCAGTGCAAAGATTATGTGTTGTGGAACTGTGCACCTGAAACCTGTAAACTTTTGTTAATCAGTGTTATCCCAATAAATTCAATGAAAAGGAAAAAAAAAGAACAGTGTCTTTGCGGTTTGAAAGACAACTGTGAAGTAAAATTGTTTCATCTGCTGCTGAAAAAAAAGTGGGGGACCCCTAAGTGATATCACACATTTGGTCCAGGAAAATTACATTTAAAGTTAATGAGAAAAACTACAAATAAGTTTTCCCAACTATTGTAAGTCTTCTTTAAAGGATATTGCTGAAGAGGAATAGTTCTAGGACAGCGATTTTCATCTGGTGTGCCACAAGAATTTTTAAAACATGTAGTACCTGACTGCTTCGTCAGGGGCATGGACCTCTTTTCTTGTAGATGGTCAAATAAAAAAAATGACAACAGTCAACACAATGACAGCCATCCAGTGTGAATGAATCAAGATTATACCTGTTTCTTTTTCAGATCAGCAAAAAAAATTTTTGGTGTGCCACAGAATTTTATTAGTTTATGTGTGCCATAAGATGGAAAAGGTTGAAAATTGCTGGTCTAGAACACCAGAGACAGGCAGATGCCCAGAGCCGTTAGGAATATATCTGACATCTGTAGAAAAATGTATGTAAAAGCCTTCAAATCAACTGAGGCACGAAATGGGCAGCCCCTGCCCGCTGGGCTCACAGGGGTCCAAAGGCCCTGGTCCACCTTACTCCACTGGCTTTGGTGTCATTTACTGAGAATTAGGAGTTTAAAGATTTTCACAATTTAAAAAGACATTTCGGGGTGCTACATACCCCCAGAATAGCCCGAAAGAGAAAAGTACGCTGATAGCAAGTGTCAGTGAGGTGGTGGAACAACCAGAGCTCTCGTGCTCTGCTGACGGGAGTGTACACTGGTACAACCATTTTGGAAAACAGGCAATGTCTACCAAAGCTGAACATTTGCACCCTTGTAATCAGCAGTCGTACTCCTAGATATATATACCCAAGAGAAGTGAGTACACAGGTTCATCAAAAGAATGTTCACAGAAGCTTTATTTATGACAGCCCCAAACTAGAACCAACCAAATGTTCCTCAACAGGCAAGGGGTAAATTAAATAGCAATAGAGTGTACAATAGAAAGTTCATGCAGTTTTTAAAAATTATGAATATACCAATAAGTGGATGGATCTTAAATACATTATCCTAAGTGAAAGAAACCAGAGACACAAAAGAATTTATACTGCTTGGTTCCATTTATATGAAGTTAAGAATTGGCAAAAGTAAATGATGGTTGTAGAAATCAAAACAGAGATTACCACTGGGGGAGTTACTGAGTAGAAAAGAAACTTCTTGGTGCTCGAATGTTCCGTATCTTGCCTGGGTGGTGGTTATGCAGACATAAACACACGCAAAAACTCAATGAACTGTACGGCTGAGACTAAGATTAATGCACTGCACATTCTTCACTCTAGGTATGCCACTCCTCAACCCAAAAGAAAAAGAAAATTACGGGGAGTTATAATTTGGGCAAAACCTTGGTTCCACCCTAGCAAAGTTTAACCTATTTTTTCCATCCCCCCCTAAGTATGTTTTATTGTGGTAAAATATGCTAACATAAAATTTACCATCTTAACTGAAAGGACAAACCAGCACCGTTTGCTATTGTGGTGCCATTTGCCGAGCAGGCCTATGACCTTGTTAAATGTGACTGCTGTTTCACTCTTCTGAGCTTGCGTCCCCAAGACAGGAAATGACTGGAAAGCAAGAAGAGAACTAACCACTCCCTACAGCCACAGACAGAAAATAACACTGGAACAAATTGCAGCCTTGTGTTAGAACACCCCCAACATCCCAGGGGCCACAAAACAGCACCCCACCCTTTTAATCCAATTATAATCCAATAAAAGCTCAAAGCCCCACCCCTCAGTGCTGGTGTATCCCTTCACACCGTGCCCCTCTCCTTTCTTGGAGAGTGAGTAAAACTTTACTTTCTGCACTTTCTTCTTTTTGTGAATTCTTTCCTAGCCTTTGTCAACGACCACCCTAATGTTAACCACTTTAACTGTAGTTCAGGGGCATTAAGTACATTCATGATGTGCAATCATCACCGTCATCCATACCCAGAACTTTTTCATCATCCCAGACTGAAACTCATTAAACAATAACTCCCCAGAGCCTACTTTTTAAGAGGGATGATGACAAAAGTCTTAGCATTAGTCAAGTAACCTTGGTCCAAATCTTAAAAAAATATTAATTTAAAAAATAAGTAGCCCTAGCTGGTGTGGCCCAGTAGATTGAGTGCTGACCTGTAAACCAAAAGGTCACCAGTTTGATCAGGGCACAAGCCTGGGTTGTGGGCCAGGTCCCCAGTGAGGGGCATGCGAGAGGCAACCACTCATTGATGTTTCTCTTCCTCTCTTTCTCCTTCCCTTCCCTTTTTGCTAAACAAAGAAATAAATAAAATCTTTAAAAAATGCAACCCCCTCACCCCAAACAGCTAACATTGAAAGGAGGGTTTGCATGCATTCTAGTTACTAGATGTCAATATAATCACATTTTCTGGCCAACTTTGGGACCCCTAGTTTAACAACAGGACTAAAC
Source organism: Desmodus rotundus (assembly GCF_022682495.2). Lineage (NCBI taxonomy): Eukaryota > Metazoa > Chordata > Mammalia > Chiroptera > Phyllostomidae > Desmodus > Desmodus rotundus. Next base: position 64,238,191 of record NC_071395.1, read on the forward strand.
ATGGCCCTTGGGTTGATGCAGAAGCCACGCAATCACCCTGATGGGGATTCCGTAACCATTTTTCTATTTCCCATTTCAGAGTAACAGGGTTGCTGCACCCAAGGTCTCCAGCTTCTCAAATCACATGCCAGGTCACCAGTGTAATGTTTTATATGACAACAGTTCATGATGTCAGCAACTTTTTCTCAATAGGAAAAAACCCCTATTATTTACTCTGTCTAGATGCATGCTCAGGTACTTCTGTAGATCCCTAGAGGAAAATCTACTCTGATTTTAGGCTTTGAAAATTCCCCAGACAATACCCCAAATAAAAAAAGGGAAATCACTGCAGTTAAGGGAATTCTTAATACAATAATGCAAATGACATGCACTTGGTTCTGCTTTCCTCTGCGATTCTGTGACATCACTAAAATCAGGAACTCTGACACAAAGAAGTGTGAATTTTCAAATTCCAGCACGAGGCCCAGGGAGCAGAGGCTGAGTCTACAAACCAGAGAGGAAATCCAACCAGGGAGAGGACGGCTGGGCCAGAGGTACAGTTGCCTCTGCACTTCCACCCCAGCCCCCTACCTTGTGGTGCCAGAGGGCAGAGCCTGCCTCCACCCACTCCTCCATAAGAGGAGGCAAGGTGGAGGTGAGGTGACAGGCAGAGGCAACAGGAGCAGCGACAGAGGACTGGAGAACAGGAGTCGGCAAGCAGTGGAAAGACTCCCAACTTTTATAAAGAGAGCTGATCCTGTCCTCTCTAAGCTAGAAGATAATTCAGACATGCTACAGGCCAATGGTGTACCATCTCCTTACCTCTCAGTGTGGAGTAAGAAAAGCTTGTACAGGGAACAGGGTAGTTCCCTTGCACCTTCCACAGGAATTCCATTTGAGAAAGACTTACTGCTTAGAAGCTTTTTCAGGAAGCAGGGCATAAAGGCAAAACCCCAGCTCTCCCTGTCCTCCTAAGCAAACAGCTGAAGCCACTCTTCCTCATCACTATTCTTTTGGGCGCCACATCAGAGACAGAAAGCTACTAGTCTCAGGCACTAATTCTTGTTCTTTCTCCATTCATGGCTGAATGTCTGGCTTTGTTTCCCAGTCACTGAGTGCAGCTTCAGCACCACCTGAGATTTCTGGTTTGTTATAGAAGATCCCTGTGGAGGTACTTGCTTTGGTGTTGCTCTGATATGTTCAGTAAGTACCTTCATGAACTGCTGCACTAATATATAAGCTGCCAAACACCTGCACATGAATGCTTACAAAAGGAAAAAGTTTAAAGGACTCTCTGCCACTCTTCCTCAAGCCTGTCATTCCCTTTCATGGACTTAGTTAGGCCTGAGAGCCCAAGAATCAGAAATGAGTGCGCAAAGTTTCTAATGCAAAAATCTGCTTTTCCCCTGACATTTCTCCTGGTGAACGGGTCCAAAATGCTCACCTATCAACAGCAGAAGCGGCCAACATCTCATTGTCCTCAGGGAACACTCCTGAGCTTCCAGAAGCTCTACTGGTCTGTTATTGAGGAAATGTATGTATTCACTTGAAATTTAAATTAAAGATGTCTCCCAACTGTGCTACTGGTCAAAGATAATAAAAACAAAATTCATGGAAATGATGGTCACGTCCAGGATAATAGAATAATCGATGGGCTTCTGTGTAGGGCACTTTGCCCACATTTACTTTCCTCTGAGAGTGCTGGAGTAAGCAAAGCAGCAGCCAGGCCTCCCAGGATGGTGATAGGCCCGCAGCGGGTTTCTGCCTGAGGTTTCATGAGCTTAAGGGGCAGAACCAGGGCCCCTCCTGCTGTCCACCCAGCCCTGAGTGCCTGCCTGGCTGCTCTATGAAGCCTGAGGGACAGAGTTGTGCAACAAACAAAACTACCCTCAGGGGGCTCACATACTAGCCCTGGGGAGACGGACACCCCCAAGCAGGTGTGTGTAGTGGCAGTGAGAGCCAAAAGGCAGGTGAGGAGGGTGTATGGAGGCCAAGGGTCACTTTCCATAGGTGGTCAGGGATGACATCTGATAGAGGGACATTTGAGCCTAGATGTAAAGGAGGAGAAATGGCAGATGTGTGAAATTGGGAGGGACGCTCAGAGGGAGGAAGGGAACAGACAGAGCAGCAAGCCCACTGCTGCAGGAGGAGCCTGCGCATCAGAGGGATAGCACCACTAAGCACTATGAGATGCGTGGCCGGCACTCCGGCAGCCAGGGCAGAGGGGAGGCCGATGCCACTTGAGAAAGAGTGGGGCAGGGTCTCTAGGGCATGACTGCTCACTCCAAGGGCTTTGCTCTTTGTGAATGGAGAGCCCCTAGAGGGTTTTAAGCACCGCAGTGATGTGATCTGTGTGTTAAAAGGACCACTCTGGCTTCTGTTGAGAATGGAGTGTGGGTGGAAACAAAGCAGAGTCCAGTTGGGAAGCCGGTGCAAGGAAGGCAGTGGCATGCCCCAGGTGGTCCCAGAGGAGGCAGTGGCAGTTGGTTGGAGTCGACATTTATGTTTAAGGTAGAAGTGATGGCATCTTGCTGATGGGCTATGGGATGTGAGAAAAGACATGTTCAAGGATGGTGCCATGGCTCTGGCCTGAGCAACAGAAGGGATGCAGCTGCTCTCGACTCAGATGGGAAGACTTGGGAGGGGCAGGTCTGGGGAGGAGTGAGACATGCCTGGGACCAAGATTCAGTTTTGGATGTGTTATGTTTGAGGTGTCCAAGAGGGTTTCTGGTTAGAGACACAAGCATGGATGCAATGAACACATGGTATTCATGGGAATGGATGCTATTACCTACTGTGAGAACAGCAGGGACAGTGTTGTCTCTCAGGCAGTGTGCTGGAAATTTGTGGGGACATTTTTAGTTGTCACCATAATTGGAGGTGCTACTGATATTTAATAGGTGGGAGGACAAGGAGCCTAGATGTCCTACAATGAATGTGACATTCCTGCGTAAAGACTGTCCCACATCTCCCACAATTTTCACCTATTCCATAGACATTCATGCAGGTGGAATACTTTGTCACGACTGGAGCCTAGAGCGTTCCCTTCATTTCATGTACAAAAACCGTGTACTTTGTGCACAGCTTTGAGATTCACTGACCTTTCTAAGGGTAATGCGGAGAGACTGCAATTGGGTTCTGAGCTTTACCAAGAGTGTCCAGCAATCCCATCCCTTCCTCGTTGTCCTTCAAGGCACCTGACTCACAGACACAAGGACCCTGAACTGGTCTGCATCACAGCTGTCATCCCAGTACACTAAGGAGTGTCACGGGCGCTTCAGTGCAGTCACGCTGAGCCACATGCAGGTGGAAACACAGATTATTTCATTATAAACGAGTGTCCTTTTATAGCTAGGATATTATGCTAATTTTTCAAAACCATGTGTGTAGGTAGGTTATGCTACCTCTGATTTCATCTCAGGGCAGTAAACCAGGTGTTGGATGTGACATAGTAGTTTGAAAAGAGCTGAGGTCCAAGGACTGTGACCGCGGCCCACCCCAAGTTAGAAGCCCAGGGCAGGGGGAAGAGTTGGCAGAGGAGGCTCCAAGATGCTGCCCTGAGGAGACAATGGAGAAAGAAGACATTCCCAGACACAGGGCCTCATGAACAGCGTTCATTCTGCTCACTGTCATGTAAGACACAGATGGAGAACTGACCACTGGGTTACCAGGGTCATCAGTGACCCGGACCCCCACCTAGTGGGGTGCTGGGGGTGACACTGACGGGAGAGCCCACAGAGTCCAGGGAAGGGGATCTGAACCACTGTGAATCATTTTGCAGGTTTTCTTTCTCGACCCCAGGAGCCCCAGCCTCACCCCCTTGGCTCTGCTCCTTTAGGTCAGGACAGGCTGGTTCCCCTGGGACCCTCCTTGGAGGCTCTGTTCCAGCTCTGAGAGGCTACGAGCTTTGCTTACTGCCCTCCCCAGTCCTCCAGAGCAGGGTGCTGGACACCCAGCTTCCTGGCCCTGGGTGTTTCAGTTGATACCTTGCTGAGTTGGGACTCAAAAGCCAGCGAGGTCGAAGACTTAGAACTCTTCATGCCAGAAGAGGCAGCAGGAAGAGGCCGTGCACGGTCGATCCCATGGGTCCCCGCTTTGGTGATTGGACTCCAGGCCTTGGCTGCGCTCCTCATGTTTGTCAAGTGGGTCTGTTTTGCTGTAGAAGAAATGAAGAAAAAAACACTCATGTCCACAACTTGAACCTGCCAAGTAATATCACAAAACTTTACCCAGGTACCACATGTACCATTGTTATCGTGAAGAACCAGTGTGTCTGCCTGGGCTGCAAAGTGCTCTCATCCTAAGGTGCCGCCCTTGCATGAGGCTAATCTTCCAGCTTTACAACAGCTGCTGCCAAGCTATAAAGACACGTGTGCAACAGCATTGTTCCTACATTACTTTTCAGCATATGATGGCTTCTTCTTAGTCAGGGACACCTAATACCATGTTACTATATACCCATACACTACCTATATTTCCCCATGTGAAACAGGCCAGCTTGAGCCAAAATATACCATGTTCATAAGCCTTGCAGCTTTAGGGCTGACAATGGTACAACCTACCTATCTTTTAAATAGACATAAGTGAATTACTTGAAAATTGGGTTTCACAGAAGCACAGCTTTTCTTCTTTTGGACAAACATGGATAACTTACAAATTATTAGAGCATATTTTAATTGGTCAGACCTGACATTATAGGACAGTTACTGCTCTAACTAAAATATTTTATGAAATCAAAATTGTTCAAAGTAGCAGCACGCAGTTAAAGACCTATGGGGAAAATCGGCATATAAAGAGACGTGGAAGGCGGGCGAGGTCCTGCAATCAGCAATCAGTGTTGCCACTCCTGGGCGAGGTGTGGCTGGCCATCTCTGCACCTCTCTGAGCCTGTTTCTTCCATCAATAGCACCACGGAACTGAATGATATGCCCTCTAGGATCTCATCCAGCTACAATCCGGACCCTGCCTGTCCCCAGACTCTTAATTACCAGGAGTGTGAGACAGAACACCAAAACTGCAGATAATGCTCCATCCTTTCAAAGAAACAAATTTTAAAATTCACTTTAAAAAACACCAAAAGGTGATGGATAATTCCAGTGGCCACACTCACAGGACCCAAGGGGTCTAATTAACTGCCCCTGAGGGATGACAGCTGGTGTTAGGCGGCTCTGGGCCTCCTCCCCCGTCGATGCATCCTAGTACACCGGTAGCCCTCCATGAGAGCAGCCACAGACCGCCTTCCCAGTCTTACTCAGGCTGTGACCTCTTCCTGCTCTTCTCTACTTTTCCTGGCCAGAGGAGACCATTTCAACAGATAGTCTCTCAGGGGGCCACCCTGTTTCTATTCGTACATTTTTTTACACATCAAAGCAATTTAGTATACTTCCTGACACTTTGTTAAAGTAAAGGCACCAGTCAATCCACATAGAACAGCAGGGTGCACTGGGGAGAGGCATGGTCTGGGGTGGTTGTGAAATAGGATAGATAGAGGTGGAAGAGTCAGGCACAGAACCATTCAGGATACTTACAAGCTTGCATTGGGAATCGAGTCAGTTTCTCCATCAACATTATTTTTTAGTGAAAAGTCACTACAATTAAAAAATAGTCCCAAAGATACCATGGAAAGACAGCTCTGTGTTCACCCAAGCTATAACAGAGTATACTAAAAATTTACTGTTGTCTCATTGTTTATTTTTTTAATTTATTTTTTTATTTTTAAATTTTTGTTATTCAATTACAGTTGTATGCCTTTTCTCCCCATCCCTCCACCCCACCCCAGCCAAACCCACCTCCCTCCCCCACCTCCACCCTCCCCCTTGATTTTGTCCATGTGTCCTTTATAGTAGTTCCTGTAATTCCCTCTCCTCACTGTCCCCTCCCCACTCCCCCCTGGCTATTGTTAGATTGTTCTTAACTTCAGTGTCTCTGGTTATACTTTGTTTGCTTTTTCTTCCGTTGATTATGTTCCAGTTAAAGGTGAGATCATATGGCATTTGTCCCTCACTGTCTGGCTTATTTCACTTAGCATAATGCTCTCCAGTTCCATCTATGCTGTTGCAAAGGGTATAAGCTCCTTCTTTCTCTCTGCTGCATAGAATTCCATTGTGTAAATGTACCATAGTTTTTTGATCTACTCATTTGCTGATGGGCACTTAGGTTGCTTCCAGTACTTGGCTGTTGTAAATTGTGCTCCTATGAACATTGGGGTGCATAGGTTCTTTTGAATTGGTGTTTCAGGGTTCTTAGGGTATAATCCCAGCAGCGGAATTGCTGGGTCAAAGGGCAGTTCCATTTTTAGTTTTCTGATGGCTCATTGTTTTCTAACAAATTCTGAAGCCAGTTTTATATTTCAAAATATAAAAACATTAGTGCTTGATTTTGCAGGTGTCCATTTTTAATGAAAAAAATCTGAGTGTGAATCCAAATGATCTTGAAGTTTTCAAGTTCCACTGGCTCATGAAAGGTGTCCTTGTGCTTCCAGATCCACGTCCACATTATGTCCTTCCTTCCTGGTGACTTTCCTTCCGCCCTATGTCTTCCCTTTCTGTGATTATGATTCTCATTCAGGTCTTCATCATGCCACTCCACATTGGTAGATTTGTCTCTGTTCCTCTACATATTGAGACTATCCATTACACATTTGCAAAAATATTCTTTCTCGGGCACTTCTTCTATCACAATATCCCACTGGACAAAAACTTCAGTCTTGTTAGGACCCATATTTTAATTGTTCACTCATTTATCTGTTCATTCAATAAATACGTACTGAGTGTCTACTGTGTACTAGGCACTCTTCTAGGCACTGAAAATACAACCACAAACAAAACAGACAAAAGAAAACCAGTGCTCTCATGAAGCTTATATTTACTCACAAGAATCTAGCGGACCCTTCACTTTCTACCACCTATGCCTAATTGGACCCTGCCAACCCTTCCCTCTTGTTCTTCCCACATTTCCTAGTTCCCTCCTCACCAAGCAGTGACCTAGTTACTCTCCAACACAGATTCTCTGAGCCAAGTAGACTCTGCCTTCTTACCTCATTCCTGCTTGACAACACTCTTCTCACCCTCCCGTAAGAACATGCACCTTTGCTGGTCCTCACCCTTCAATACCATCTCTCTTCTCATTCTCCAAATTTTGACTCAAATAATGTAAAGAGTATTTTCCTCTCTGACAAATTCCTTCACCAGGCCTTCCCTGTACTATTCTCATGTACACTTGATGGCAAATCCCTTTAAGTATTCATGGGTTGTTTCATAGGGTTAAGTTGCTGCCTGTGGCTAAATAGATGATTGCAAAAATTCCAAGGTCTAAGCAAGTCAGTGAGGCATGGCAGAAAGAGTCCGGGACCAGCAGTTGGACCATGTGGTTTCTCTTCTGGCTCTGTTACCAACAACCTAGTGTATAATCTGGGGCACCTTGAGCACATCACTTAACTGCCTCAGACCCCGGTAGTCTCCCTCACTGAAATGAGGAGGTCTCACCAGAAACATGGGTGGTCTATTCAACTTCCCTTGCCATTCTTCAAGTCTATTACTTTTCATTCTGAAATCACTTTTTTTACAACCAAATTTTTAAAATTGAATTTATTGAGGTGACATTGATTAATAAATGATATAGGTTTCAGGTGCACAATTCTACAACACTGTACACTGCATTATGTGTTCATCACCCCAGGTCAAGTCTCCTTCCATCACCATTTATCTCCCCTTTACCCTCTTCTACCTCCCCCCACCCCCCTTCCCTCTGGTCATCATCACCATACGGTCGTTAGTGACCATGAGGTTTTTTTGCTTAATCCCTTCACCTTTTTCACTCAGCTGCCCTGCAACTACCCTCCTCTCTGACAGCTGTCAGTCTGTTCTCTTTATCTATGAGTCTGTTCCTATTTTGTTTGTTAGTTTATTTTGTTCATTAGATTCCACATATAAGTGAAATCCTATGGTACGTGTCTTACTCTGACTGGCTTATTTCACTTAGCATAATGGTCTCCAGGTCCACTCATGCTGTTACAAAAGGCAAAATTTTCTTCTTTTTTACAGTGGAGTAGTATTGCATTGTGTAAATGTATCACAGCTTTTTTATCCACTCATCTACTGATGGGCAATGGGGCTGTTTCCAGATCTTGGATATTGCAAATAACACTAGAATGAATATAGGGGTGCATATAGTCTTTTAAATCAGTGTTTTGGGGGTTTTTTTTTGATATATTCCCAGAAGTGGAATTGCTGCGTCCTAAGGCAGTTCCATTTTTAATTTTTTGAGGAAACTCCACACTGCTTTCCACAGTGGCTGCACTAATCTGCATTCCCACTAACAGTGGATGAGGGTTTCTTTTTCTCCACATCCTCGCCAATACTTGTTGTTTGTTGATTTATTGATGATAGCCATTCTGACAGGTGTGAAGAGGTGATATCATAGTGGCTTTAATTTGTATCTCTCTGATAATTAGTGACATTAAGCATCTTTTCATATGTCTACTGGCCATTTGTATGTCTTCTTTGGAGAAATGTCTATTCAGGTCTTTTGTCCATTTTTAATTGGATAGTTTTTTTTTTTGGTGTTTAGTTTTATAAGTTCTTTATAAATTTTGGATATTAACCCCTTATCAGATGTATAGTTGGTGAATATGTTCTCCCATTCGGTGGGTTGTCCTTTCATTCTGTTGATGGTTTCCTTTGCTATGCAAAAACTTTTTAGTTTGATGTAGTCCTATTTTTTTTTTCTTTTGCTTCCCCTTCCTGAGAAGATACATTGGAAAATTTGCTAGGAGAAATGTCCTAGATTTTACTGCCTTTGTTTTCTTCCAGGATTTTTATGTTTATGAGTCTAACATTTAAGTTTTTAATCCATTTTTTAAAATCTTCACCTGAGGATATGCTTATTGATTTGACGGAGAGAGAAAGGAAGAGAATCATCAATGTGACAGAGAAACAACGATCATCTGCCTCCTGTATGCACCCTGATAAGTCTGTAATCCATTTTGAGTTTATTCTTCCTTTTGGGGGGGAGGACTTTTTTTTCTGCCTCAAAAAGCTTTATTGTTTCCATTTGGTCTAATGCATGGGAGAGGGCTCCAGGGTGGTTACAAGGAGGCCTAGTGGTTTCAGGGAGAGGCTCAGGCAGAAGCCAGACACCAGGGGGACACACAGGGGCTCCTCAAAGGCCTCTGGGCTCCAAAGGCTCCTAGTCATGTTTCATGAGGGAGCTTTTTGAAGAGACTCTTGCCCAGCCCAACCTGGGGGCCAGCTGGACAGAGAAGGCGAGTCAGGTGGTCGCCCATGTTCTTGATGAGTTTCACTTCCACATCCAGGAAGTGGTTCTCCAAGAAGTCACAGAGATTAGGGTCTGTGTGGGGAGAACCAAGGGCCTGCAGATCCACAAGTGCCTGGGTCAGGTTCTTCTCCGAGGCCAAGACAGCTTCCCCGGCATCCTGAGTGTCGCCCCACTCACCTTGGGAAGGCTTCAGCATATCCCAGAAAAGAATGTGGCCACCACGCTGATTTTGCACCACTCTTTAAGAGACGCTCAGTGCCCTTGTGCTTCTTCTCGACCAACTCTCAGAAGAAGTGGCCCACATCCTGCAGTCACATCGCATCAGTGGATATAGAAGCCCAGAGAGAGTTAGATGTAGCAGGCCCACAGATGCAGGTTGGCCAGGCAGTTGATGGCAACCTGTACCTTGGTGGAATAATTGTAATGAATTTGGGAGCTCATGGTTATTTGGCAATGAGTTTAAAGTCAAAAAATGGTGTTGGCTGATCTCGGAGGCTGAGGATGGCCAAGGTGGTTCTGGTAGTGACAGGAATAGAGGTTGGAGGGTGGCCAGGGGCTGGGAAAAGGGACATCCCTGGGTCTGTTCCGTCCAAACACTGCCTAAGCAAGAGACAGACCTGGGGGACTGCTGAAGGCACTGCCTGAGTTTATTCTGGTGTGGTGTAAGAAGGTCGTCTAGTTTCATTTTTTTTGCATGTATCTGTCCAATTTTCCCAACACCATTTATTGAATAGACTGTCTTTACCCCATTGTATGTCTTGCCTCCTTTGTCAAATATTAATTTGACTGTAAAGGTATGGGTTTATTTCTGGGCCCTCTATTCTGTTCTATTGATCTATATGTCTGTTTTTATGCCAACACCATGCTGTTTTGATTACTATGGCTTTGTAGTACAGTTTGATATCAAGTAATATGATTCCTCCAACTTTGTTCTTCTTTCTCAAGACTGCTGTGGCTGTTTGGGGTCTTTTTGGTGTAATACACATTTTTGGAATATTTGTTCTGCTTCTGTGAAATAAGCCATTGGTATCAAGGAACTGTGTTAAATCTATAGATTGCTTTGGGTAGTACGAACATTTTAATGATGTTAATTTTTCCTATTCATGAACTCAGTATATGCTTCCATTTATTTTTATTTGCTTCAATTTTTTCCTCAATGTGTTATAACTTTCCAAGTAGAGGTCTTTTATATCCTTGGTTAAATTTATTCCTAGGAAATTTTTTAGAAGCAATTTTGAAAGGGATTTTCTTAGTTTCCCTTTCTCATAGTTCATTATTGGCATATAAAAAAATGCAACTGGATATTTATTTTGTGTCCTGCTACTTTACCAAATTCATTTATCAGTTCTAGTAGTTTTTTGGTGGAATCTTTACTGTTCAACATATATAATACCATACCATCTGCAAATAATGACAGTTTTACCTCTTCCTTTCCAATTTTGATGCCCTTTATTTCTTCTTCTTATCAGATGCTGTGTCTATAACTTCTGGAACTATGTTGAATGAGTGTGGTGAAAGCAGATATCCATATCATGTTCCCAATCAAAAAGGAAATGTTTGTAGTTTTTGCCCATTGAGTATGATGTCTTAGTTGGCTGTGGGCTTGTCACATATGGCCTTTATTACATTGAGGTATGTTCTCTCTATTCCCACTGTGCTGAGTTTTTACCATAAATGGGTGCTGGATTTTATCAGGTGTTTTTTCTGCATCTATTGATATGATCATGGGGTTGTTAATCCTTCATTTTGTTAATGTGATGTATTGTGTTTATTGACTTGCTTATCTTTAACCAACCTTGCATCCCCAAAATAAGCCCCACTTAACCATGCTGTATGATCTTTTTAATGTATTGCTAGATATGGTTTGCTAATATTTTGTTGAGGATTTTAACATTTATATTCATCAAGGATATTGACCTATAATTTTCTTTCTTTGCAATGTCTTTATCTGGTTTTGAAATGAGGACAAGCTGGCCTTGTGAAATAAGATTGGAGTCTTCACTCCTCTTGAGTATTTTGGAATAGTTTGACAAGGACATGTGTTAGTTCTTCTAAGAATGTTTGGTAAAATTCACCTGTGAAGCCCAGAGAGCATTAGAGGTCCAGGTTTTTGTTTGTTGAGGCTTATTATTATTATTATTATTACTGCTTCAATTTCACTAGTTGTAATCTATTTAGATTTTCTGATTCTTCCAGGTTAAGTTCTCAAAGATTGTATGTTTCTAGGAATTTATCCATTTCTTCCAGATTGTCCAATTTGTTGGCATACAGTTATTCATAATTGTTTCTTACAATCATTTGTATTTATTTGGTGTCAGTTGTTACTTCTCCTTTCATTACTGATTATATTTATTTGGGTCCTCTCTCTTTTTTCTTGATGAGTCTGGTTAAAGGTTTGTCAATCTTGTTTATCTTTTCAAAGATAACCAGTTCTTGGTTTCACTGATCTTTTGCATTGTTTTTTTTTTAAGACTCTATTTCATTTATTTCTGTTCTGACATTTATTATTTCCTTTCTTCTACTCACATTGGGCTTTGTTTATTGTTCTTCTAGTTTCTTTAGGTGTAAAGTTAGAAGTTCATTTAAGATTTTTCTTTGTTTCTTTAGGTTTGCCTGTAATGCTATGAATTTCCCTCTACGGTCTGCTTTTGCAGTGTCCCATAGATTTTGGGTTATTTATTGTATTCTCATTTTCATTTCTTTCAATGTGTCTTTTGATTTCTTCCTTTGATCTCATTGTTAACCCATTTATGTTTAGTAACATGTTATTTAGCCTCCAAGTGTTTGTGTGTGTCTCTGTTTTTATCTTATGATTGATTTCTAGTTTCATACCATTATGTTCAGAGAAGATGCTTGATATGATTTTGGTCTACTTAAATTTATTGAGACTTGTTTTGTGGCCTAACATGTGGTTTATCCTATCACATTCCATGTGCACTTGAAAAGAATGAGTATTCTGGTGTTTTGGGATGAAATGCTCTGAATATATCAATGAAATCCATGTGGTCAGGTGTATTGTTTAAGGCTGCTATTTTTTTTTCTTTAAATCACTTTCTTTTATTTGCCTATCATTCATTCATTCATTCAATACCAAATCAATATTTAAGGGTACCTGGCCTGGGCAGATTCTACTAGGCATTGCACATGCAAGCTCATGGGATTATAAAGCAACATATCATTTCCTGTTTCCCATATCAATTAAACTCCAACAAAATTAAGTCACGGAATCCTTAGTGAAAGAGATAATTTCAGTCATATTTTCCAATCTCTGGTAATAATGGTGGTGATAACTCTCCATCACTGTAGTCAACATACATAAGGCTGCTGTTTTCTTGTTATTTTCTGTCTGGAAGATCTATCCACTGATGTCAACAGGGTATCAGAGTCCTCTACTATGGCTGTATTACTGTTGAGCTCTCCCTTTATGTCTATCAAGAGTTGCTTTATACATTTAGGTGCTCCTATGTTGAGTGCATAAAGGTTTACAAGAGTTATATCCTCTTGCTGGGTTTTTCCCTTTATTATTAAGTAGTGTCCTTCTTTGTTTCCTACTATAGATTTTGTTTTAAAGGCTGTTTAACAGGTGTAAGTATTGCTACCCCAGCTTTCTAAAACTTTCAATTTGCATGAAATATCTTTTTCATTCCTTTACTTTTCGCTGTGTGTATTTTTCATTCTGAGGTGGGTCTCTTATAAATAGCATATAAATATGGGTCTTGTTTTCTTATCCATTCAGCTATGCTATGCCTTTTGGTTGAAGAATTTAAGCCATTTACATTTAAATTGATTTTGTAAAAGAGTTTTATTTATTTATTTAGAGGGGAAAGTAGGGAGAAAGAGAGGGAGAGAAACATCAATGTGTGGTTGCCTCTTACATGGCCCCCACTGGGGACCTGGGCTGCAACCTGGGCATGTACCCTGACTGGTAATCGAACTGGAGACCCTTTGGTTCACAGCCCATGCTCAGTCCACTGAGCTACACCAGTCAGGGCTAAATTGATTATTGATAAATATGTATTTATTGCCATTTTATTCTATTAACTATGTTCCTCTGTTTTTCCCTTCTTCTTAAGAAAATACCCTCTAACATTTCCTGTAATTTTAGCTTCATGGTACCAAACTCTTTTTAGCTTTTTCTTATCTAGGAAGCTCAGTATTTCTCATTTAATGATGGCTTTGCTGGGTAAAGTAGCCATGGTTGTAGGTCCTTGCTGTTTATCACTTTCAATATGTCATGCCAACCAATTCTGGCCTAAAATATTTCTGTTGAGAAATCAGCTCACAGTCTTATGGGAGCTTCCTTGTAGGTAACTAACTGTCTTTTCTCTTGTGGCTTTTAAGATTCACTCTTAGTCTTTAGCCTTTGCTAATTTAATTAAGATGCATCTTGGTGTGGGCCTCTTTGGGTTCATGTTATTGGGGTTCTCTATGCTTCCTGGACTTCTGTGCCTTTTTCCTTCACCATGTTAAGGAAATTATTTCTTAAAATAGTTTTCTTAAAATAGTTTCACAATCCCTTGATCTTTGTCATCTCCTTATGGTATCCCTATGATGAAGTTGAAGTTATGCTTGATGTTGTTCTGAAAGTCCCTTAAACTATCCTCTTTTACTTAAAGCACATTTTATTGATTATGCTATTACTTGTATCATTCTTCCAGCCCCCTTATCCCCCTCTGCCCAGTACCCCCATTCCCTCCAGCAATCCTTCCCCTTAGTTCATGTCCATGGTTCATACATAGAAGTTCCTTTGCTTCTCCATTTCCCATACTATTCTTGACCTCCCTCTGTCTATTTTATACCTGCCATTTATGCTTCTTTTTCCCTGCACCTTTTCCCCCATTCTCTCCTTTCCCCTCCCTGCTAATCTCCCTCCATGTGATCTCCATTTCTGTGATTCTGTACCTGTTCTAGTTGTTTGCTTAGTTTGTTTTTGCTTTTTTAGATTCACTTGTTGATAGTTGTGAGTTTGTTGTCATTTTACTGTTCATAGTTTTGATGTTCTTCTTTTTTCTAGATAAGTCCCTTTAATATTTCACATATAAGGGCTTGGTGATGATGAACTTTTTAAACTTAACTTTGTCTGGGAAACATTTAATCTGCCCTTCCATTCTAAATGATAGCCTTGCCGGATAGAGTACTTGGATGTAGGTCCTTACTTTTCATGACTTTGAATATTTCTTTCCAGCTCCTTCTCACCATCAAGTTTTCTTTTGAGAAATCAGCTGATAGTTTTATGGGAACTCCTTTGTAGGTAACTCTCTTCTTTTCTCTTGCTGCTTTTAAGATCCTCTCCTTATCTTTAATCTTTGGCAATTTAATTATGATGTGTCTTGGTGTGTTCCTCTTTGGGTCCAACTTGTTTGGGACTCTTTGAGCTTCCTGGACTTTATCTTCACTTTTAAAGCTTCTTTTTTCTCAAACTTTCAGCAAGATGGAGGCATAGGTAGATACACTTTGCTACCTTGCACACCCCAAAGAAGGACAACAACAAATTTAAAAACAAAAACCAATCAGAACTGCCACAAAATCGAACCATATGGAAGTCCAACAATCAAGGAATTAAAGAAGAAACATTCCTCCATACTGGTAGGAGGGGCAGAGACGGGCAGACAGGGTGGAGAGGGTGCATGGTAAGGCAGCAGACCAGGCTGGCGAGATTGTGGCTGACTGGGCAATCTCCCATTTGTATGCAGATAAGCAGGGAGGAACAACTGAGACAAACCACACAACCTAGGGTTCCAGCACAGGAAACTAAAGCCTCAAAACCTCTAGCTGTAAAAATCTGTGGGGGTTGTGGTGATGGGAGAAACTCCCAGCCTCACAGGACAGTTTGTTAGAGATACACAGGTGATCCTAGAATGTACACAAGTCCACCCACCTGGGAATTAGCACTAGTGGGAATTAGCACTAGAAGGGCCCAATTTGTTGTGGGTAGCAGGGGAAGTGACTGAAATCTGGACAAGATCTTAGCAAGCGGCATTGTTCCCTCTCTGACCCCTCCCCCACATATAGTGCCACAATGAAGTGAAGTGGGTTACCTCACCCTAGTGAATACTTAAGGCTCCGCCCCTTACAAGGTAACAGGTATGCTGAGACAAGAACTATGGGCCTAATGAAAGAACAGATAAAAATTCTAGAAAAAGAACTAACCAACAAGGAGACAGCCAACCTCTCAGATGCAGAGTTCAAAACACTGGTAATCAGGATGTTCAGAGAAATGGTTGAGTATGGATGCAAAATAGAGGAAGAAGTGAAGGCTATGCAAAGTGAAATAAAGAAAAATATACAGGGAACCAACAGTGAAGGGAAGGAAACTGGGACTCAAATCAAAAATTTTGAACAGAAGAAGAAAAACATATTGAACCAGAACAGAATGAAGAAACAAGAATTCAAAAAGAAAAAATGAGGAGAGGCTTCGGAACCTCCAGGACAACTTTAAACATTCCAACATCCAAATCATAGGGGTGCTAGAAGCTGAAGAGGAAGAGCAAGAAATTGAAAATTTATTTGAAAAAATAATGAAGGAAAACTTGCCCAATCTGGCAAAGGAAATAGACTTCCAGGAAGTCCAGGAAGCTCAGGGGGTCCCAAATAGGTTGGACCCAAGGAAGAACATACCAAGGTACATTATAATTAAGTTACCCAAGATTAAAGATAAGGAGAGAATCTTTCTCTTTTAAAGATTTTTATTTATTTATTTATTTATTTTTTGAGAGAGAAGAAGGAAGGGAGAAAGAGAGGGAGAGAAACTTCAATGTGTGGTTGCCTTTCACATGCCCCTAACTGGGGACCTGGCCCATAATGCAGGCATGTGTCCTGACTGAGAATCGAACCAGCAACCCTTTGGTTGGCAGGCCAGCACTCAATCCACTGAGCCACACTAGCCAGGGCAGGAGAGAATCTTAAAAGCAGCAATAGATAAGGAGAGAGTTACCTACAAAGAGTTCCCATCAGGCTATCAGCTGATTTCTCAAAAGAAACTTTGCAGGCAAGAAGGGGCTGGAAAGAAGTATTCAAAGTCATGAAAGGCAAGAACCTACATCCAAGATTACTCTCTCCAGCAAAGTTATTATTTAGAATGGAAGGGCAGAATAAGTTCCCAGATAAGATAAAGTTAAAGGAGTTCATCATCACCAAGCCCTTATTATATGAAGTGTTAAGGGGACTTATCTAATAAAAAGAAGATCAAAAGTATGAACAGTAAAATGACAACAAACTCACAACTATCAACTGAACCTAAAAACAAAAACAAAAACAAATTAAGAAAACAACTAGAATAGGAATAGAATCACAGAAATGGTGATCACGTGGAGGGTTATCAGTGGGAAGGGAGATGGGGGAGAATGGGGGGAATGGTACAGGGAATAAGAAGCATAATTGGTAGGTACAAAATAAGCAGGGGGAGGGTAAGAATAGTATAGGTAATGGAGAAGCCAACGAACTTATATGTATGACCCATGGACATGAACTAAGATGGAGGAATGCTGGTGGGAGGGGAAATGCAAGGTGGAGGGGAATAAAAGGGAGAAAAATGAATGGGACAACTGTAATAGCATAATGAATAAAATATACTTAAAAATATCCATTATTGTACATTAAAATCTGGGATAGAAAAGGTTCTTTTTTCTCTTTGCAGCTCTGATTTGGTATTTCTTCTACTCTGTCTTCCAAATCACTGATTTGATCATCTGTCTCATTTGACATACTGTTAATTCCTTCTAGTGTATTCTTCATTTCAAACTGTTTTTTTTTAATGATTTTTATGTACTTTTTCATGCTGTTGTAGTTCTAATCAAGTTCACTGAGCACCTTTATAACCATTGTTTAGACCTCTATATCTGATAAACTGCTTGCCTCCCTTTCATTTCACTCTTTTCCTGGAGATTTCTCCTCTTTTTTTCATTTGGGGCATGTTTCTTTGTCTTATTTTGACTGCCTCTCTGTATTTGTTTCTATGTATTAGATCTGCTATGACTTCCAGTATTGGCAGGGTGGCCTCATGTAGTAGGTGTCTTTCTGGGACCAAGTTGTCCCACCGAGCTGGGTGCTCCAGGAATGTCTTTTTTTTTAAGTGATTTTTAATCCTCACCTGAGTATTTTTTATTGGTTTTAGGTGAGGGAGAGAGAGATATATATATATATCAATGTGAGAAATAAACATCGACAGGCTGCCTCCCATATGCACCACAACTTGGGATCAAAACTGCAACTTAGGTATGTGCTCCAACCAAAAATTGAACCTGCAATACTTTCGCTTGGCAGACAATGTTCCAACCAACTGAGTCACTGGCCAAGGCTCCAGGAATGTCTTTTGTGTGGGTTATGTGGGCCCTCCTGTTGTAGCTGAGTTTATTGCTATTGGCCCATTTTTGTTTGGGGTCAACCCTCAGGACAGCTAACTATGAGAATCAACCCCAACCATGGTGCGTGAGCTGCCATACAGGTGCTGATCACTTGAAGCAAAATTTGCCTCAGCAGGGTCTGGTGCCCACCGAGATCTTGCTTTGTATATGTATGCTACTTATAAAGCTTATTTGATCCTGCTCTGATGTTGTCCGAAGCTGGCCACTCTGTGTGTTGGTTCTGAGCCTCTTGGGAGGGACTTCAGTGCAGATCAATGTCAGATGCTGCATGTGCCTGGCCCTGGGCAACCTGTTTGGAGCTACACAGCAATCCACGGTTTGTATCTGCCTCTGCTGGGCCTGGGTGTGCATGGCAAGGACCAAGCTGCACACCAAGACCTGCTATGGCCAGCACTGGGCCAGAAGCATGTCATTAAAAGTCCCAAGGCACCCAAGACCTGAGTCCAACTGCCTCCACCAGCTGGCTGCCTGTTAGGCTCAGTCATTGAAAGAGCATCTGGTAGTACTCAAGTTGCATGAGGTAAGTTCTCAGTGAGTCACCACAAGGGATAAGTGGTATTCACCTGATCAATACAGGTCAAACTGGGTGCCAGTGCTGGGTCTGAGGCCACTCAACAAATGTCCCAGGGTACACCAAGTCTAGCTGCCACCTGCTGGGTGCTTGCACACCTTTGTAGCAGAGCAGAGTCTTAAGGAGTTGTCAGGGTGAGGTCAGCACAGTTTATCAGGCCCAAACACACCAAGATTTGGCTGTGCAAAGGTAGGACTCTGCACTGCTTGGACATGTGAAGGGAAAACGGCCCCTGTCCCAGAGCCACACAACTCAGTCAGTTTCAGATTCTGCCAGGAGGCCACTCTCAGCAGGAGGGTGCCACTGGGAGTTGGGACGATGAGGCTGGTAGATCTCCCATGAGGGTTTCGTGTCAGTTAGGCTTGGGTGAAAGTCGGGGGAGTAGCCCCTACCCCATAGCCACACAGAATCAGTCTGTCCCAGAATTCTGTCTAGACCTCGGCAGGCCACCAGGATTCATGAGGGTAGAGTTGCTGGGAGCCTAGATACAGGCACTATCATATCTCTGGTGACAGGGAGGTGCCAGTTGGGTTCATGAGAAAGGTGGGGGATGGTTCCCACCCCAAAGCTACACAACACACTCACTGACATCCTGAGTCTGCCCAGACCTCTATACCCCTGCCCAAGCAGCTGAGTCCTCAACAGGGTGCAAGCTCCACACGGTGGGGTGAGAGGGAGCCCCAAGGATGGAGCTATTGCTTTCCTCCAGGCAGATGTTACAGGAAGGGGAGTGCTCCACCCAAGAAAGATGGCATCTGTTGTGTGTGAGAGGGACTCAGCATAGTGATCCTGGAGGCTGTCCCTTCAGCTTTCTCTCCAGAGCCACAAACCCCAGACTCTGCTCACACAACTCTAGTACACTCTGTCCTCCCTTCACTGGAGCCTGGGGTGAGTGGCTGTGAACAAGATTTTGTGCATTAGCCCTTTAATAGGGCACCTCAGCAGACTCTGTCCCTGGTGGACAGAATCTCCACTGATTTCCATAGCCAGATGCTATGTGGGCACCTCTTCCTAGTTCTGGTGCTCTAGGCAGCAGAGCCTGGCTTGGAGTTGAGACCCCATGTTTCTCAGGGGGAAACCCTGCAGCTGAGCTATCCATCTGGAACCTCAGCCACTGAACATGGGAGTGGGGCCAACCCTTTTCGCATCTTCACTCTTCCTACCAGACTCAATGTGGCCTCTTTTGTGAATCCTTGGTTGTAAGACTTCTGCTCTGCTAGCCTTCAGTTGGTTGTTCAGGTTGCTTACTCTATATTTCAGTTGTACTTCCAGTTTGGTCTTGGGAGGGGGCAAGTGTAACATCCACCTGCTCTGCCTCCACCTTGGACCCCTCCTATTCCTACTTAAAGTGATTACCTGGTGGTGCGTGTCCAGGAACCTGCCTAGAACTCACTCTGCAGTACTGCTCTCCTAGCAGCAGTGTGGATCTGACTGCAGGTGAAAATAATTTTTTAAATACTTTACAGTTTGTTTTCTATAGTGTTTCTGAGAAAAATTATTCATGATTTCAGCTATATGGTAAGTTTAGAACCCTATTAGTCTCAGGTTGATTACAAGTATCATGACTTCCTAAAATTCTGTACTAAAAACCTAACTTCTCGTGTATTTTCCTGACACTTAGAAGCAATCATTTTTCTTTTTTGACCCATGATTTTTAATGCAGGTTTCCACAGCAACAGTGAGAAATTATTAGGCTAAGGCCTATATATTGTAGTAATTAATTTATTAGGACTCCCAATATAAAATAAACTAACATATCCTGAGTGATTCTTGAAGAGAATTACTGAAGAATTTTACCAATTACCACCAAACGAACAAGTAACATGTCACTCTGACCCATGGAGATGAATTAAAATACCTGTTTAATCAAGCCACCCTTTCATGGTATGATTACAACTACTTAGAAATAACTATTACAGGTATTACTTTATGAAAACATAAGGTGATTCTGTAATGCATCTACATTTTCCAAAATCTGCCCAGGTTACCCCTGAAATGAAATGCCTATCATTTATTCCTCCAAAAAAAGATAAGAATATAAAGATGAAAAGTGGCAGAAAGAAAATAGAAATTTTCCTCACCATCTTTGCCCAAATTTGTCAGAAGTCTGAGACCTTGGCTAAAAATAAAGGCACCATCTCAGTTCACATCTAAACTCCTCTCCTAACCTCTGGTAACAAATCTAACGATCTTCTGGAGGGTGCTCCTGACACCCGTCCAACCGTTTTCAGACGATGGCACGCTGCATGCTCTGAGGCAAAATTCTCGGTGTAACTTAATTTGTGTCATCACACCTTTTGACTCTCCTAGAACCTTCCAAACCAAATAAAATTATTTCCAAATTAGTGTACCGAGAGCATGTTTCCCATCTGGACCCCTCCTGTTTACCATGCAATCTTTTACTTAATTCCTTTCATTCTTCTTTCCCATTATTTCCCCCAGACTAAGCCTTCTATTTTCTACCCATCCACCAGCCAAATTCTTTCCTTCAAATCCCACCTTCTTTCAGAATTCAAAATACAAAGTAATTAACTAATTAATTTCCCACTCACTTGAAGCAGGAAGAGAAACCTACATGTGCAGGCTCGATGCCACTCCCCAGCCCAGGCAAGAGGGTGGGAGCTGGCACTGAGGAGAACGCTCCAGTCAGACTGAAGGCTAGCTTTGTGCTCTGCTCCTGCTCTCCGCATCTTAGAATATTACGAAACATCGCCTGCTCCCCATCCCAGCCTGGACCAGTGTCTTCGTAGAGTTCTCCAAATCTGGAGGCTTCCCCTCTCCCTTGTGCTGTCCAGCCTGGCCCTGGGCTCTCTGGAGCAGACTCAGAAAGGTGTGTCCTCAGGGCTGGCCACCCTCAGTGCTCTGTCTACTTCCAGGAAGGTCTCTGGCCAGGAGGAGGGAGGAGGGGCCTCCAGGTCCACTCCTAGCTTTCTGCAGACTTTCATCCAATCTGCTTACCGCCATTTCTTCTACGCCCCTCCTCTCACCCCTCTCTCCGGCTGTCTGATACAGGGAGCCAATTAATTACATAACTGTAGTGACTAAGAGTGACCACACTAATCCACTCTGGGCCTGGCAAAGCTTTGTGTGGGCGTCATAATTAAATCCTCACTGTAACCCTAAGAGGTGTCACCCCCAATTTACAGAAAGGGAAGCTTCAGTAGGCTCAGGGAAGCAAAGCTCAAATCACAGAGTTACTGATAAAGCCAGAACTGACACTCAGTTTCAACTGGCTTTAAACACCAGGGATGATACAGCCTCTCTGAATAACCTGCCTCGTGTGGGGAAGTGCAAGGGCTTCTGGATCCGATGCTCCTGGTCCAACTCCAGCTGCACCATTTACTGTGTGAACTCAGCATGTTCTTTCAACGCTGTGATTCTCAGCCTCTTCACCCAACCAGATGGAGTTATTAATGCCTGCTTCACAGAACTGAGAATATGGAGACCAAGGACTGGGCACACAGAAGGCACTTAAGAAATGTGAGCTGCCCTCCCAACAGACACTGCTGTGTTCAGTGGAGGACCATTGCGCTCTCTCAATGTAACAATACGTGGTAGTGGAGCAGTTAAATCGACACTCTGTGGCAGGAACCAAACACGTACCGGGTTTAAGGAAATTACTCTTCTTGGGGACGGAGCCGCCTATTTTCATTTGGAAATGTGAAAGAGGAAAAGTAGAGATGAAAACGAATGCTAAGAACAGACACCTTATGGTCATTAGAAGCAGCCCCAGCCTTCACACATCCTTGCTGCTGAGAGATACAGGTGAGAATGCTTGTGAGTGATACCTTTCTAATGGGTGTGGATTAGTCACAGCAAATTAATAGATGGGCTCTGGCCAAGTCCAAGACAATGAAAAAGAAAGAGCTTTGATGATTAATTCTCTGGTTTCTGAAAATCCTCCTAAAATACCTCAAAGTATCAAATTGATCAAGGAATTATAGTTAAATCTAGGAACCCACTCCCACAGGGACAGGAAAAGGGTCTTTCTGGGTTTTTTTTCCTTTCCTTTTCTTTTATTAATACTTATTGATTCTAGAGGGGGAAGGAGGCAGAGAGGGAGGAGGGAGAGAGAGAAAGATATTGATGGGAGAGAAAAACATTGATTGGCTGCCCTCTGTATGCACCCCAACTGGGGACTTGTACCTGTAACCTAGGCATGTGCCCTGACCAGTGATTGAACCTGTGGCCTTTCAGTGCACGGGAAGATGCTATAACCAACTAAACCATGCTAGCCATGGCGGGGTGTTTTCTTTAAATTTTTCGAATATTTTATTTTCTCAACAACCTTTTTTCTTTTCCATAATAATGTAAGATTTACATTTAAAGTGTAATTCATAACTGTATGGCATAAAGTAGAAAAGAAGAGAGGGGGGAGGAGGAGAAAGGGAACAGCTATTTAAGGAATACAATGGGGTGTTTGGGCATGGAGAGCAGCAGAGCCCACGGAGAGTGGCAGAGCCCATGGAGAAGTCTCCTGCTGCCTCAAACACATTACAACACTTGACTTAATCTCTGCCTTCAGAGTCTGTGGTGGATGGGTTGCTTTGGGGCCTCAAATTATCTTTTTAAGGCAAGAAAAGAGAAAGGCGACTGGGAAACCCTCCTGGCCATCACAAAATAAGGAGTCCCTGGGAGTGGGAGAGGGCACTGAGGTCTCAACTACAAGCACAATAAGTGCCAGGAAGTGGAAAGCTAAAGCATTCAAGTCAGAGAACTAACAAACTAAGAATGTTCACATAGCTCAATCACCAGGGGACTCAGCAGGAAACAGTGTAAGTGAGCAACATGCTGAAAATATCCAGCTAGAGCTTTCTAGAATGTGTGCCCTGTTTGCTCCAGACTTTTTCTATAGCAGTGGTTTTAATGGGTGGGGAGGGAGCAGCACAGCCAAGATTGAGAAACTCAGTTCTAGAGGAAGAACAAGAGTCCTGGGTCCCTGGTTCTTAGACCAGCACCTGGTTCATTTTCCATCTACACTGAAATGATAACGCTGAAGCTCTGGTTTGAGAGCAGCAGAGGGAATCCCAGACTTCAGCTGAAGGCCACAGGAAACATTTCAAAGCTTATTATTTCCTGTGGTTTTAAGGTGAAAAATCATCCCATTAGCCCTAGACTCCTTCCTGATAAATAAGGAAAAGAAAGATTTCCACAAAGCATCAGAAGAAAAATGGCCAATGAAAATTCATTTATCCCATCAGTAGAGGGCATTTAAAGAACCACTCAGTGACAAAACAATAACTAAACAGAAAAGAACTTTTGTACATCACTAACCACACCACCACAAGCCTGTACACAAACTTTAAAAATAAAATATGAACTTGCAGAAACTATGAAACACTGCCACCACGCAGAGCTCTGTAACAAAGAGGGCATGATCTGGAACAAGCTGCTGAGGAGGAGTGGAGCCACTAATATGGAATGTGGACCCCGAAGAGAGGATCTAACCTGGGAGCTGGATTGAGGCCAAAAGCTCAGAATCACTGGCCTGGGCAATTGTTCCTCCTCCAAAGCCCAGCCAACAAGCTGGTATTCCACAGCGCTGGGTGGCCACTGATCAGTAGTTATTGCCTTACCTACACTGTGGCTTCACGTCAGAGAATTAAAAATGAATGAGCCACAGCAGTAGAAAAGAAGATGGGAATAAAATACTTCAAGAGCTTTTTCAATAGGAATAGTTTAAAAAGATCTACTGAAGAGTAACTAAGAGTAAAAATACTACCATTCAATGGGAACAGAACAGTTTCTTTAGCAAATGTTGTTTGAAAAACTGGATATCCACATGCAAAAGCAAAAAGTTGGACCCTTATCTTACACCACAGACAAAAATTAACTCAAAATGGGTCAAAGACCCAAATATAAGAGCTAAAACTGTATAAATCTTAGAAGAAAACACAGGGAAAAAGCTTTGTGACATTGGATTTGACAATGAATTCTTAGATATGATACCAAAAACACAGGCAACAATAACAAAATAGATAAATTGGACTACATCAAAATTAAAAACTTTTGTGCATCAAAGGACATAGTCAACAGTATGAAAATGTTCTCCAAAATATCAAAATTCAAATTACCATATGATCCAACAATTCTACTTCTGGGTGTATTCCCAAATAATTGAAAGCTGGGTCTCAAAGAGATATTGGTGCACCCATGTTCATTATTCACAATAGCCATAGACAGGAAGTGACCCAAGTGTCCATCGATAGATGAATAGGTAAGACGAGCTCCATCATCCAATGGAGTGTTATTCAGCCTTAGAAAGGAGGGCAATGCTGGCACATGCTACAGCATGGATTGACCTTGAGAACATTATGATAAGTGAAATTAGCCAGTCGCAAAAAGACAGACACTGTGCAATTCCATTTCTATGAGGTACCTAAAAGTAGTCAAGTTCACAGAAACAGAAAATAGGATGGTGGTTGCCAGGGGCTGGGGGGAAGGTAGGTTGGGAGGTGGTGTTTAATGAGGACAGAGTTTTGGTTTTGTAAGATGAAAAAGTTCTGTGGAGGAGTGGTGGTGATGGTTACAAAATAGTGTGGATGTGCTTAATGACAGCGAACTGTGCACTTAAAATGTTCGAGATGCTGAATTTTATACTATGTGTATTTTACCACAATTTTTAAAAATGTGATAAGAAAAATAAACAAAACAAAAACTATAGTATAGGAGGAAACTGGAGACTTTTTGATCTATTCGGGCAGAAGCATCTTGAGCCATAATATTCAGTCCCAGTTATGGGCCCCTGTACAGGCCCCTGCCTCTGTCTGGGCCGTTAGCTGTGAAACTGAGGAGAGCTCAGAAAGGAACCATTTACAAGGCTGTGGGCAGGGCTTAGAGGACCAACTCAGGAAGGTGCCGGGCCCCAGGTTAGGGCCATTATCACCACAAGGCCTTCAGGGATCAGGGTGAAACCCAGAGAGAGCTAGACCCAGAGACAGAAGCTATGGCTTTGGTAGAGAAATGCAATCAACTCATGGAGACTGAGTGGGAGCTGGGGAAAGAAATGCCTCAAATTCATTTTCCCTCTCCCTCCAGCCTGCTGTTCACTGGCTCCTGGGGCATCCTGGCCCACTGATGATGCTGTAGGAGAGAGACGAGAGGAGATGTGGAGGAGCAGACAGAGGAAGCTTAGGACTCCGGTTCTGCCCCCTTGGCCTGGCTGACTTCACCACCACCTTCCAAGGGGAGTGCAAGGGTCCTCCCTCCAGATACCTGCCCTGCTCTAGGAGGCTCATGAGGGCTCCTGGATTTTTCTGTTGACATACCTACGGCAAAGCTGGCCTTTAGCCCTGACTGGCGGTTGCCAGTGTGTGGCATGCAGCACCATGCACAGCTCAGACCCCGAATAACCACCTTCACCCGACTCCACTCCCTAGTCTCAGTGCAGACTTCCCCTCACTCTCCAGACTCGAAACTTCAGTGGCAGCTTGGACTGTGCCCTGAGGCTCCTGTTTTTCAAACTCAGTCCTGTCCAGACTAGGAGAGCCCAGCATTTTTCCTCAGCAAAGAAGACCTGGGTGGCAGCTGTCACTTTTCCCCTTTGGAAGTTCCTCCTGAAGCTCATGGCTCCCCCAATTCCTGGCAGACTTCCAAGGTTCAGCTGGGACTGGTCACTCACTGCTCAACCCCTCTCGTTTTAACTTATTTCTAAGCTACCATTTATCAACACTGCCTACATGCCAGGCACGAGGTTCAGCAACTTCCCAGATGATTTTCTCTGGGGTCCCACACTGCCCCCTGACGCACTTGTCATCGTACTTTACAATCTGTGGCAACTGATGCCAGGAGTTTGTAACACCCCCTCAGGGGCCCACTCCAGCGGCCACCCATGCCCGGTGCACAGCTCCTCCTTGTTCAAAATGTAGGACTGCCCAGCTGACCTTGGCATGCCATGCTGACCACCTACCCCATAGTGTAGCCAATCGATTCTTCCCCACTGGGCCTCATCATGGGGTCCCCAAGGCCCTCCTCTGAGACCTCCCCATGAATAGTCTATCCCCTCCTTTGAGGCTTGTGCCAGGCAAGACTTTCTTACAGGGCTTTCTGATACTCTCACCTCCAAACCTCCAGAATATTCAGTAGCTCTCTCAGACACCACTGAGGCCCTTCCTGCTTCTGGCAGAGCCACATACTCCCGCCTGGAGCCACAGCACCCACAGTCCACCTCTGTTCTTGCCTTGTCTTACCCATAGTTAATGCCTACTCAGCAGCCAGAGGGGCTTTTTAAAAATACTGATGCAAATCATAAAAATGGCTTATATGGTAAATTTCATGTTGTATGTTTTTTTTACCACAATTCAAAAAAATTTAAATTAATCATATTTTAAAACACAAATCAGTTCATGTCCCTCCCCAGCATGGGGCCCTGCAAATGGGAGGCACTCACTAAGCAGGTGCTGAAGTAACAGGTGAACACAAAAGAGAACCATATAGCGATGGCCGTTCTTTTCCTGTAAGACCTATAAATGCTTGTAGACATTGAAAAAAAAATTCCCAAAATTGCTTTCAGGATGAGAACCCCATTGATATAATCTGTAGCCTTCCAGCATTATGACCTTGAAATAATATTCATGTTGATATATTTATAAACATCAGCATTATAAAAAATAACCTCACTTACTTATAAAGTGCCTGAGAAAGAGTTTCCTAAAATTATTCAACACCAAATCTCTAAAATCATCTGCTTTATCTCACTGCCTGAATTTATTCTTGAAGGATGGCTTTTAAAATTTTTGATACACATCCTAGTTTTACAGTAGTAGTAAATAATACTTTATACTTTTATGGTTTAAGACTTTAGATGTCTTAATTGAAACTAAATTTATGTCAGATGCTTGGCAAAGTGGCAGTCATTGGTGACCATAGATTTATGGGCCCAATAATTTAAAATAGCTACTCTAAGTGCCTCAGCTTCATCCAGCCTTTCTGCTTCTTTGTTCCTAACTGTAGCCTTTACGTCAAGTGGGGAAGAGGCAAAGCCCTATGATGTCAGGCCAGCTGGTTCTGACTCATTATGTTCCACTTCCTTTAGGAACAATGCAAGAACCTCATGGTGCACCACCCCACCCACCCAGCAAAACCCTGATGCCCTCCACCAACATGCTTCAGTGCCCTTGTGTTACTGAGACCCAAGAGGGTGGGGACAAATCCACTCCCCCAGCACTGCTGAGCATGGAAGCAAAAAGGGACTCCTGTGACAAGAGCTCCTGTTCCCAGGTGCAGACGTAGGTCCCTTTACCACATCCACCATCTCCTCTTTGCTAGCTATACTTGAGTCGTATTGGCCTTCTGGCCAAAGGAAAATAAAAACAAGAAAGAAGCACCAGCTCTGCAAACTTCTGAGAGGCAGCCTCGGAGGGTCACATGCCCTGCACACGCTGCACAACACATACTACAAATGGGACTCAACCAGAGCAACCAGGGGGTAATCTCACATGTCTGCTTGCTGAGACAGTGGCTCAGCGATTCAAGAATTGTGGTGAAAGAACCCCACCCACATACCCATGCCACTTCCAAGGTGCAAGTGCTGGTGTCAACCCTTCCACACCATCCCAGCCTGTCACCAGCCACAGTGGCACGAGCGTGTAGCCAGAGCCCTTGGTCAATTAGGTGCTCGGACTTCCTCAATGGCTCGTTTCGCCTTCAATCATTAAAGCGTGACTACTTAATTTCTCTTCCCCCTGAGAGTCGTGGGCCCATTCCTACCCGCCCCTCACCACTCATCTGCGCCTCTCCTCAGAGACTGGTGCTTCAAGGTGCCAAGGGAGAGGCACCCTACGAAGGCCTGAGCTGCTTGGACTAGTTGCTGACAGTGTGTATGTGTGTGGGATGTGGGAATGACCCATTTACAAACTAAAGTACATTTTAAGCTTGGAGAAATATAAAACTTAGAGGGAAAAATCAAGACTGGACTGGGCTCTTTACTTGCTCTTGCTTGAAGATAGCGGTCTCCTCCTGTGACAGGGACCGTCGGGCCTTCTGCATCCGACAGGCTCACAAGAACACTGCCAGGCATGAGTGGAGTGGATTTTCTACAATGATGGCAGTCAGTCATCTGAAAAGGCCCCTAAGGTAGGAGAGCCAGAAGAGTTTGGAGTTGCCGGTCACGGCTGGACCCCAAGCTCACAGAGTGGTGCAGCCCCCACATGTTGGGAGGCCGGCTGGGGAGGGCCCTGGCAGTCTGTCTGTCTGAGGAACTGAAGGGGCTCGCAGGAGAACTCGCATCATAGCAGACAAGGGAGGCAGGCAGGAATTGGGCCATCAATACAAACCTGAAGGAGCTCTTTCCTCAAGAAATTCTAAGGTCTCCCACTGTACCCATTGTGTCTTTGGGGACATACCAGAGACTTGGCTCTCTGGCATGTTCCAGTTACAAAGAAACCATGGTAGCGAGGCCCAGTGGAGGTGGAGAAGTGGCAGTGTGCCAGGCAAGGCTCCCATCTGTGCCCTGAGATCAGTGAAGAGGTGTCCACAGGGTTGTGGGCAGTGAGGACTGGGCTGCAGTGGGCAGCCATCCTGGAAAGTGCCCTGGGAGGGAAGGGGGGCACAGAAGACAGAGGCCACAGAGCAGCTGACCCTAGCAGCAGTCTGTGTTGGCTCCTGGGATCACCAGCAAAAAAGTGAGGGGAAGATACAACTTTCCCAGAGCTTCTACAGGCACAGAAGGCACAGAGACCTAAACTCACACCTATGTTGTCCCCCTGGTTGCCCCAGAGTCATGGTGGACAACCCTCTGAGTAATGAGTGAAGCCCGTCCCTTTGCACAGGCTGTCAGAGTCTGCCATTGCTCAGTGTTACTGGATTGAGTTAAATCACTGAATACAGCTGATTTCTTTTTTGTTTTCACATTCCTGAAATATTCTTTTCTAGACAGGCTTTAGCTATTTAGTGCCAGCTGGCTAATGAAAGCAACTGCTGTGCTTTGCAGGGTCAACATATTCAGTGCCTAGAATATGCCCTATCTTTCCCCAGCATGAAATGCTTCTAGTATTGTGTCTTAGATATATACAATAGCAATACATACACACACTCACACATCAATATGTACACACACACACTAGCCACAAAACTCAAGGAATAATGTTGCAGACTGCTTATTGGGTAACCTTGTCATTACAAGTTCATTGCATGGTCCTCAGGAGCAAATCCTCAAGGAACAGCAGTACACCAACAGCTCTGTGATCTGCCACCCACAGGGTGGGAGTGGAGACAAGAAGGAGCAGCACTGTGGTTGGCCCCTAAGGATGTGTTTTGTGATGCAGGCTCACCTGACTGACTTTCAGTGAAGAAGGACAGTCCCTGTCCTTCAAAGAGCACAGCGCCAGCCATGTCATGGAGGCACCCCCACCTTCTCTTTGTTTCAGGGTAAAGCACAGGGCCTGCTCTGCCCACTTCCACCAGGCACCCTGCACTGCAACCCCAGTACAGCAAGTGACTCCACGCCCAGGACGAAGGGCTCCCACCCCACCCCTGATTCCTACTTTCAGCCTATGCCTACTTTCCCATAAAACTCTGCCTGTACCCCTTGTCCAGGGACCAGTCCAGCTTCTCCACCATGACCAGCATCCACAGTGCCCCTTACACCAACCTAGCATTCTGCTGACTTCCTCCACCCAGCTCCCCAGCCCAGACGATCCCTGAGCAAAGCTTTCATGTCATTCCGCTACGGTGTCACTGCTCGGGGTCCAGTGTCTGGTCCACAGTAAATGTTAGTTAAAGATGAGTCATAAACCTAGACATGAAATCTAAATAAAATTAGAAAACTGTTAGAAGAAAACAGGAGACAACTCTTTGTGACCTTAAGTTAGGTAAAGATTTCTTATATACAACTCTGAAAGCATGATCCATAAAATAAATTTTTAAAAGACCCTGATAAATTGGATTTCATGACAGTTTACAATTTGTGCTCTACAAAAGACATTGTCAACAAAATGAACCAAGATGGCGGCATAGGTAGACACACTGCGCCTCCTCGCACAACCAGAACTGACAGAACATGGAAAGGCAAGGAAGTCTGACACCAAGGAGATAAAAAATAAACATTCATCCAGACCAGTAGGAGGGGCAGAGACGGGCAGCTGGGGTGGAGAGGACTCACATTGCCATGGCGGACCAAGACTGGCGGAGTGTGGGACGTGTGGGACGAACGGGGCAGGCAGTCAGACCACTTGCAAACCCCGTGGCTCCACATTCACGCACAGATAAACCGGGACAAATGGTGGGGAGTGAAGCAGACTGTGTAACCCAGGGCTCCAGCGGGGTAAAATAAAGCCTCAAACCTCTGAGTGAAAACACCCGTGGGGGTTGGGGCGGCAGCAGGAGAGACTCCCAGCCTCACAGCAGAGGTTGTTGGAGAGACCCACAGGGACCTAGGGCGTGCACAAGCCCACCCACTCGTGAACCAGCACCAGAGGGGCCCAATTTGATTGTGGGTAGCGGAGGGAGTGATTGAAATCCAGCAGAGAGTGGAGTGGGCGCCATTACTCCCTCTCGGCCCCTCCCCCACATACAGTGTCACAGCGCAGCGACCAGCGCTACCCCACACAGGGGAACACCTAAGGCTCCGCCCCTTTAAGTAACAGAAGCACCAAGACAAAAAAAAAAAAGGACCAAATGACAGAACACTTCGAAGCTCCAGAAATAATTCAACTAAGCAGTGAACAGATAGCCAACCTATCAGATGCACAGTTCAAAACACTGGTAATCAAGAAGCTCACAGAACTGGTTGAATTTGGTCGCAAATTAGATGAAAAAATGAAGGCTATGCTAAGAGAAACAAAGGAAAATGTACAGGGAACCAATAGTGATGCAAAGGAAACTGGAACTCAAATCAACAGTATGGACCAGAAGGAAGAAAGAAACATCCAACCAGAAAAGAATGAAGAAACAAGAATTCGGAAAAATGAGGAGAGGCTTAGGAACCTCCAGGACATCTCGAAACGTTCCAACATCCGAATTATAGGGGTGCCAGAAGGAGAAGAGGAAGAACAAAAAATTGAAAACTTATTTGAACAAATAATGAAGGAGAACTTCCCTAATCTGGCAAAGGAAATAGACTTCCATGAAGTCCAGGAAGCTCAGAGAGTCCCAAAGAAGCTGGACCCAAGGAGGGACACACCAAGGCACACCATAATTACATTACCCAAGATTAAGCAGAAGGAGAGAATCTTAGAAGCAGCAAGAGAAAAGAACACAGTTACCTACAAAGGAGTTCCCAGAAGACTGTCAGCTGATTTCTCCAAAGAGACCTTACAGGCAAGAAGGGGTTGGAAAGAAGTATTCCAAATCATGAAAGGCAAGGACCTACATGCAAGATTGCTCTATCCAGCAAAGCTATCATTTATAATGGAAGGGAAGATAAAGTGCTTCTCAGATAAGGTCAAGTTAAAGGAGTTCATCATCACCAAGCCCTTATTATATGAAATGTTAAAGGGACTTATCTAAGAAAAAGAAGATAAAAAATATGAACAGCAAAAATGACAGCAAACTCACAGTTATTAACAACCACACCCAAAACAAAAACAAAAGCAAACTAAGCAAACAACTAGAACAGGAACGGAACCACAGAAATGGAGATCACATGGAGGATTGTCAATAGGGGAGTGGGAGGGGGAGAGGGGGGGAAAGGTACAGAGAATAAGTAGCATAAATGATAGGTGGAAAATAGACAGGGGGAGCGTAAGAATAGTATAGGAAATGTAGAAGCCAAAGAACTTGTAAGTATGACCCATGGACATGAACTATATGGGGGGAATGTGGGAGGGAGGGGGTGGGCAGGATGGAGTGGAGTGGGGGAGGAAATGGGACAACTGTAATAGCATAATCAATATATTAAAAATATAAAATAAAAAAATCTTAAAAAAAGGCATTGTCAACAAAATAAAGACACAAGCTGTAGACTAGAAGTGAAGCATTTGTAAAACCCAAAACTTATAAGGACTTGATTCCTGAATTTATAAAGAACTCACAAAACCCAATAATGACAAAACACATAGCTCAATAAAAACGGTCAAACATTTAAACAAATACTTTGCCGAAGAAGATACTGGGATGGCAGATAAGCACATAAAAAGATGCTCAACATCATTAGTCATTTAGTAAATGCAAATTATAACTACAACAAGAGCTTACTACACACTCTTTAGGGTGGCTAAAAGGAAAAGGAAAGGAAAGAATATCAGCGCTGGCAAGGAGATGGAGCAACTGGAACTCTCATTCTCTACTAGTGGAAATGGAAAATGGTACAGCTGCTCTGCAAAACAGTATCACAGTTTCTTATAAAATTAAACATGTACTTATCATATAATCCAGTAATCCCACTCAAAATTTGTGTCAAACAGCTGTAATGCAAATGTTCATAACATCCTGATTCATAGGCTTGATTCATAGTAGCAGAAACTGGAAACAACCTAACTGCCCCTCAACAGTAAGTGGATAAACAAATTGGTGTGTCTATACAATAAAATACTTCTTAGTATATCCATAAGAAACAATGAACTCCTGGTACATGCCAAAAATAGATGAACATTAAACACATCATGCTAAGTGAAAGCAGCCCAACTCAAAAGGCTACATACTCTATGATTCCACTTATATGACAGTCAGGGAAAGGCAACACCCCAGGGAGAGGAAGCAGATCAATGGTTACCAGGGCTGGAGGGTGGGAGGAGGGGCTGTGGTTCAGTTAGAGATACACAGGGTTCCTGGTGCGGAGCTCCTAAAACCCTGGGGATGTCCTCAGGGATAGGAGAGTCTTTTGTCATTCAGGAGGAGCTCCTTTGAAGCACACCTGAGTTTATGCTAATGAGGCTTAAGGTGGGGCCCCTGGAGGGCCTCTGGATGGGACTGGCACCAGAAAGACCCAGGATTAGAGGGCTGGACTGGTCAGCCTCCACCCACTGGCCTCTGGGAGGGGACTGGGGAAGGCTATAGATCAAGCTCTATGTTGTGAACAACAAGATTTCACCAACTTCTGGGTGCAGAAGCTCCTGCACTCAGGACCCTTCCAGACCTTGCTCTATGTGCCTCTCCATCTCCACCATTTCTAATAAACTGTAAATAAATGTAAGTAAATGTTTCTCTGAGCAGCAAATTAATCGAACCCAAGGAGAATTCATGGGAACATCAAGTCTAAAGCCAGCTGGACAGAGGCACAGGTGACAACTTGGACTTACAGTGGTGTCTGAAGTAGGGAGAATTCTGTGGGACTCAGCCCTTAACCTATGGGGTCTGATGCTATCTATGTCCAGGCAGACAGGGTCAGAATTAACTTCTTGGTGGTGTGGGGAATCGCACACCCGGGGGGCTGAGTAGAAAGAGGGTGACCTTGAGGGGTGACAACGCTGGTGTAGGTCCTAGGTGTGGAGGCTGCACACAGCACATATTCATTCAGCTTGAGTGGGCCAAAAGAATGCAATTTCTCCTTGCACCAGCCCAAGCACACCTTTCCAACCCCATTTCCCATTCCCCTTTATGCTTTTAACGCTCCAGTCAAGCTGGGCTTCCCCCTCCCTGTCTTTTTCCTTGTTTTCCCCATAGTCCCCCTGCCCGGCCTGCCTTTCCCATGCACACACCAGTATGCCCAAATCTCATCCCTCCTTCAAGGCCCAGGTCAATGTCACTTCTTCCCTGTAACCTTATCTACCACCTCCCACTACCTACAAAAAGCTGGAAACTGTTTGGAGTGTCTCTAAATTCCAAGAATATATCTGTGTCTCTTACATTTACTGCCTTTTCTTGTATGATTGTGTATGTCAAAAGCATGTCTCTCCAACTAATTGTAAGCATCAAATCACACTGTGTTTGCATTTCTGCACATTGTCCGACGCACTGCATGTGGTAAGTGCTCAGAAGTTTCCAGTTTGATGAAGGAATGGAAAAGTAAGTGGCCAGGGTGACTGGTGGCAGGTTGGCGCTCAGAAAGAATTATGTCCCCCAGGATTTGGACACAATGTTCTCTCAGTGATAAGCACACAGGACAAGGGAGAGAAGGTACGACTCCACGGCTGCCGTTCTCACTGCAGTCACTCAGAGAAGTGCTTCCCCAGCAAGGCTGGCTGAAACACACAGGCCTGGGGTTCCCTCCCTGGAACCTGACTCAGTCCACCTGGGGTGGGTCCTGCTTCCAGCTTTTCTTTTTGTAAAAAATATATTTTATTGATTATGCTATTACAGTTGTCCCATTCCCCCCTCCGCCTTAGTTCATGTCCATGGGTCATACATATAAGTTCTTTGGCTTCTATATTTCCTACACTATTCTTACCCTCCCCCTTCCTATTTTCAACTTACCATTTATGCTACTTATTCCCTGTACCTTTTCCCCCATTCTCCTCTTCCTCTTTCCCACTGATAACCCTCCATGTGATCTCCATTTCTGTGATTCTGTTCCTGTTCTAGTTGTTTGCTTAGTTTGTTTTTGTTTTTGTTTTTTCTGGTTTGGTTATTGATAGTTGTGAGTTTGTTGCCACCAACTTTTCAATAAGCTCCTGGGATGGCTCTGAGCAGCCAAGCTCAGGACTTACTTTACTAAATGGACAGAAAGTGAAGATTCATCCACAGGTGGCTGATAAACATCACGCACACACATGTGTGTAAATGGATCATCAAACTGTAATATATCCATTCCTGGCAAAATAATACATAGTATATGGTTCCATTGATATGAAATATAATGTAGAGTGACAGAAGGTTGACCAGTGTTTGCCTGTGGCCAGGGAGTCAGGGGTGCTGGTGGCTGGGAAAGGGACTTTCTGTAAAGGGACACAGAGGGAGCTTTTTGTGGTGATGAAGATGTTCAATAGCTTGATTGTAATGGTGGCTCCATGGGTGTGTACCTTTAGCAAAAGTCATCAAATCACACATTCAGAATGGAGCATTCACCAAGACCCAGGATCTGGGAAGCTAATGAAGACTCTGTCACTGTCCTTCATCTTCTGTATCTAGACAGTCACCTGTCACTCTGATTCCAAAACCCCTCCCAACCTTCCTCTTCTCTTTATCCCCAGTGCTTCACATCATATTGGGGTCAGAACTACCGCTGCATTCCCTATTAGAGTCAGGACCATAGCCACTGTCTGCCACCGCACTGCTATCCACTCACATCCCTCCCCTGCTTTAATCCACCCCCCCAACTTTTTTCAGAATGAAGACCAAATCCCACATACCAGGCTTCTCATGGCCTCGAACTCAACCCATAGCCCCACTTCTTACCATTCTCTCACACACCCAGTGCAGAGACCTGCTCCCACGATGTCTCACTGTAAGCACTGTAGTCCCATGTGACTCCAGGCCTTCCCACGTGCCACCAGGCCTTCCCATGTGCCACCCCTCTGGCTGCAGCACTCTCCCCTCCTCAGCTCCCCGACTCCCAGGCACCATCCCAGGCTGAGCGGGGGGCATCCCTGAATGGGAGGCTTTCTGCTTGCCCTGATGCAGGACCAGACTGCATGCCTCCTCTGAACACTGGCATCTGATGCCACACTGCAGTTGCTGTACCTGGTCTGTCTCTTTCTCACCTAAGCATCCAGGGTGGGCACCATAATTTTTGCCTCTGGATGTCCAGCACCAAGTGGATCACTGATGCACAGAAGGTGCTCAGTACGTATTTCTGGGTATTTCAGATGAATGAATACCAAAGGACAGAGTGCTACTCCACTAAAGGACTGCATGATAATAGAGAGGAACTTGAGCGTAAAGCAGTATGTGAGCTACAGCCTTGTTATGGGCTGAACTGTGCCCCCACTATTCATGTGTTGAAGTCCTAACCCCAGCATCTCAGAACGTGACTGCATTTGGAGATAGGGACTTTGAAGAGCTAAAATAAAATGAGGTCATTGGTGTGGTCCTTAATCTAATGAACAGTGTCATAAAAAGAGGAAACTGGGTCACAGACACAGATGAGGAAAGACCTCATGAAGACACAGGGAGAGACAGCCATCTACAAGCCAAGGGGAGAGGCCTCAGAAGGAACCACCTATGCCAACACCTTGATCTTGGACTTTTGACACCCAGAAGTGAGACAGTTACAATTAATTTCTGTTGCTGAAGCCTCCAGTTTGTGGTACTTTGTTATGGGAGCCTCAGCAGACTCATACAGCTCAGAAGGATGGGGAGAAGTTGATAGGTGGACACTGGAACGAAGGGCATTCCAGGTGAGCAGCACCCTGAAAGACAGGTATGATTACAGGGCGTGTGCATGGGAGTGGCTGCATCACGGGAAGCAGTACAAAACAGCACTGGAATAAGAGCTGGCCAAAAGCCAGGTCCAGGAGTTTGTACTTTGTAGGCCAGAGTGCCTCATCCTTGAGTGCTTGGGGGCAACTCAGTATTTCCTCTGACCAAGGCAGCATGCTGGGGGAGGCCCCGCAGGGAAGGGCTGGAAGTCCTGCACACTGCACGTCCTAAACTGGTACACACAAGCCACAGGAGCAGCGCACATTTGTTAATTTAAAAATTCTATATGTATTTTTTTTCATTTTTTAAACAAATGTTTTTAAATTTCTTTTAGACAGAGGGGAAGGGTGGGAGAAAGAGAGAGAGAGAGAAATATCAATGTGTGTTGCCTCTTGCGTGCCCCACACTGGGGACCTGACCCACAACCCAGGCGTGTGCCCTGACTGGGAACGAAACCAGTGACCCTTTGGTTTGCAGGCTGGTGCTCAATCCACCGAACCACAGCAGCCAAAGCTAAAAATTCTATACGGATTTTAAAGTAGAGATTCAGGACCGTGCACTGTGGCTCTTTTGTAAAAAGTTAGAACATTGACCAGAGCCACAAACAAATAATGGGATCCTGACAGCCAGAGGGTCCCATGCCATTGGCTCTACTACGTTCAGGCCATACTTTTAATCCACCAAGATCTTCTTCCGACTTTGGCTCATTGCTGCCCACAGTGCTCCTTTTAAAACACAGGTCAGATCCGGTCATTCCCTTGCTCTGAGTCTTCCAGTGGGCCCCCATAACCAGAAAAATCCAAGCCCCCTCATCATGGTTCATATGTACAACCTGCATATCCCCACTACTCCAGCCTGTCCTGCTGCTTCCCCTTCATTCCCTGGCTGAGAATAGGAAAGTCAGGCCCAAAAGGAATCATGAGGATTTGCTCATTCATGCACTCAAACAGCTGAGGGATGTTTCATGCCTTAGTTCACTTCCGGGACAACTGCTGTGTCACAGACACTGTGGAGGCACCATGTACAGGGATGAGTAAACAAGACCCCTGTTCCCCTGGAGCTCATGATCCAGAGCAGGCAACTATCAAGTAGTCCCAAAAATACAAGATTTCAACTGGGAAAAACTACTAAGGAGAGTCACATGGTGCCACTAGAGCTTATCCTAAGGGAGGAATGACGAAGTCATGGAGGGCTCTATAAGGAAAAGACATTCCCAGGGTAACAGGTATCACCTGGGTAAAGAGGGGGAGAACACTGACAGGTAGAGGGAACAGCAAGGCAGGGGAAAGAGATCCTGGGGCAGGAGGCAGGAAAGCAAGTGTGAGGGACTGACTCAAAGACCCTGTGGCTGCAGGGATGAAGGCAAGGGGGAGCCTCCCGACACCAGGCTGGAGCTGGGGCATAAGGATGGCCCTTGCAGACCATCCCTCATTGCCCTAAGCCTGTCAGGTGGGCCAGGCCCTCCCTGGTGGTGGCCAAGGAGATGCCCAAACTGTCAGCAGCTCATGACAATCCACAAACACTGCTGCAGCATTCCCCAGTGCTAGAGCTGCTCCCATACAGCCAAGGCTCCTAAGGAGCACAGGTGATGCCAGGACACTGGAAACCCTTCCTTACTGATGTTTAGACCAAAGACAGGTCCTGGTAGGCAGTAGGGGCCAGAGAAGTTCTCAAGCCCTCAGGCTCAGGAAAGACTTCTGTTCACAACACAGACCATCACCCTAGGATCTCATCCTTTCTCTACTGCATTGGTCCCTCCCCACCTCCTCTGCTGACTCTCCCCAAGGGACCACTCCTTCGGTGACTTCCTTCAGGCTCCTCATTACAAGGCCCTTTACTGCAGCAGCAGGTGTGCTTTGAGGGCTATCCCAGAGGCACCCGGCCACCTGGGTTACCTCGAGCTCTGGGCTTACCTCACTCTTGGGATTGTATGAACTAAGGAAGTGCTCTCTAGCCTTATCTTCTGTCATGTCTTTCGTGTGGTGTCTGTCCTCCCTGAATTCACTGACAATACAATCATTTTCTACTGGCTAAATGTCTACACCTAATATACTTTTTTCCATAAATAGTATTCCATTGTGATCAGAGAAATGCTGCAGGCTTTACAGGCCATGTTTCAGAGGTTGCCTTCATTACTGGTAACCTCTTACTTTAATTTTTAATTTAGCATTATTTTATTTTCATTGTTTCTCATTTACAGTCAGTCACAAAGTTTCCTTTCAAAATATATTAACCCTGTATGGATGGACCTAAAGGACATTATGCTGAGTGAAATAAGCCTGTCAGAGAGAGAGAAATACCATATAATTTCACTCATATGTGGAATCTAAAGAACAAAGCAAACTACCAAGCAAAATAGAGACATTCATAGGTGGAGAGCAGGATGACAGCTAAGGCAGCAGCGTGGAGCAGTTAGGGGGTGGAGGGATGGAGCAAAAAGGAAAAAGCACTCATGGATATGGACAATAGTGGGGTGATTATGTGGGGGAGGGCCTAAATGGTAATGGAAAAATACAATAAAATTTTTTAAAATTATGTTAATCACGTAAGTCAGCTTTAGGAACTTCAATGAGTAAGTGATGGTAGTTGGCTATGGCAACTCTGTGGAAAGAGGAATTAAATGTTGAAAATCCAGGAAGCAGTGGTCCCAGTGGAAGAAATGAAGAAACAACAGTAGTGGTGGAGAGAAGGGGGCAAAAGGGGGCAAAAAGACAGCCTGGAGTGATGGACTCAGCAAGGCTCCAGGTGGTAGGGTGTGGCCCGGGAGACGGAGGCCTTACCAAGGGTGCTGTCCCACCAAACGCTCTGCTCTCTGCAGAACAGCTAGGCAGCTCTCTCTGTCCGCCCCACCCCCACCCCCCTGCTGTGATGACTCCTCCCTAGGAGCCCTTGTCTGCTCTCCTCCAGCAGATCTCCCTGTTTGGCAGCTCTGGAGCAACGCTCACAGCCAGGGATGAGTCTCATGAGTGTCCCTGCTGCTCCCACAGGCTGCCACAGTCTATCTCCTGCTCAACCTCCTTGTGGCTGGGCCCAGGGGACTGCCTGGCTGGCAAAGGGCACTAGTTACCTGCTGGGCCAATAACTGGATGAATGCTGGACAATGGCTTTTTTATAACAGTCAAGGAACACAGACAAAAAGGAAGGTGGAGAGCACAGTGAGTCTGGGTGGGGTCCACAAGCCGCACGTGTGGAGATGGCCCCCACACCATGTGAAACAGCTGCTCAGAGGTCAGCACTCATTGGTGAAGCGACTTTGCCTCTGTGTCTCTCAGGCTGAGTTTTCTCAACAAGTTCCTAGCTTCTTTTCTAAAACATAAGTGAAAACCTGTAAGGAATGTTAAAACACTGTCCCCCCAAATGGTCACTCTCCCAAAAATCTGTCATGTACTTTTCCAATACTAAGCCTCTACACTGGGGTCCTGCTCTCTAGAATTTCCTTACCTCTGAGCCTGGAAAAATGTCTATTTATTTATTTACACATGTAATAGATAAATACAAACTCATAAAAATTCAAATACAAAAGTATATCTAGCAAAAGGTGAAAGAGACCTTTATCTATTTCTATTTCCTTATCCAGAGGTAACATAAACAGATTATTATATATATAGTACCTTAAAAAATGAATTTTTATATACATATAAGTAAAAGTAATCACTTTAGGATTATTAACATGAATAATGGCATTTATAAATATGATTATATGCTTGAAAACATGTACAGTTTTTTTCTAACACACATCAAAGGTTTGCATGTTTCATATCTTGGTAGATCTTGTAAAATCGCCACACAGAAACACTACTAATTCCTGCTCCCACTAGCTGGGATTGCCAATGCTCATCTCCATATGTTCTCTTTGACACTGGATGTTACCTACGATTTCAGTTTTTGCCAATCTGATGAAGGGAAAATGGTATTTCATTAATACTGGGGTTGAATATTACATGTTTACAGGCCATCTACATTTTTTCTGTGAATTACATGTTTATAAAAATAATTATAAATTGCATCTTTATAAATTGCCTTTGCCCACTTTTCCTTTGTGTATTTTTCTTTTTCTAATTGATGTGTTGGAATTCTTTTACAATAAAAAGTAATTCTCTGTGGTGTGTGTGTCACTGTCTCTCACCCCCTGTCTTCCAATGTATGTAGAGTCAAACGCGTTATTCTTTCTCTGTCTCCCAAGATTACACAAAAGGTTGTTGGAGGCCGTAAAGAAAAACAATGACACATTGACTTTATATAAGAAGGTGTATAATGCACATATATATATATTTAATATATATAAAATATTCTATATACAAATACTTTTTCCTGTTTTTTTTAAATTTAGCTTTTACTTCCTCACCCCAAACCTCCACAGAGCAGATACCATTACTGTCCCCATTTTACAAACAGTAAGACTACGGAACACATAAGTTAGGACAGCAATCTGCCTCCAAAGCCCATGCTCTTAACCAAAACTTTATTTTGACTCCATGTTATTCAATATAACTAATTCTCTCTACATAGTATAAAATAACAAAAATGAATACAATGATAATGACACAGATGTAGTTAGCTCTGATAAATACAACAGATAATCCAGAAATATCATTTAACCTAGAAAAGCTGAAGGTATAAAAAACCAAAATTATGAAATATTAAAGAACAAAGATTGCTCATAAATGATATTGGAAAAACTATTTAGCATTCCTTTTTTTAAGTCAGTTTAAACCCATTTTTCATGACATCCACCAGGGTAAAAAACTAGAAGAAAAAATCCCTTAAAAGAGGATTAAGAACAGTTAGAGAAAAAATGGACAAATTTGGGCATGTAAAAATGTTAAATGACTACATATTTCTAAAAAATTCATTTTAGAAAGGTATACAATAGTCTTACAAAAAACAATGAAAATACACCAGATAAATCTTATTAAAAACACATATAAATTAGCAAAAAATTAAAAAGGCATTAAGATCTTAACAGGTAAATGAGCTAAAGAGAAAGCACAACTTGTAAACAAACATGTGAAAAAATGTTCAATTTAACTATGTTAAAAGAAATGCAAAATTATAAAAAAGGGCTTCTGTTGTGCCTATTCTTTTTTTTAATGATACTGTCACTGGTGGAATAGATACAGTTGAGCTGGCACTCTTCCACAGAGTGCTGACAGAAAGCAACGTAGCAACGCACACCAAGCACCATTAAAATATTCATGCCCCTTTACTTAACAATCCCACATCTGAGAATCTATTCTACAGACATAATCTAAAAACAGGAAAAATTATGAGAGTAAGACAGTTACTGAAGTATTATTTATAATAGCAACAAACAAACAAACAAAAAAAGAAAAGCAACTCAGTTTTTAAGAACAGGGAATAGTTAAGTAATTTATGGAACAATCACTCACTAGAACAAATACACTCTTAAAAATAATTGTGAAGCCAATAACATAAAGAACATTATGTTATAATATCTAGTTGTACAAGTAGAATGAAATATAGAAATTTTAAGTTGCTTTAGGGCATGGGATTGAGTCACTATTTTCTGTAATTTCTAAACTTGATTTGAAAAGACCCAAGTTCCAATCCCAGCTTCACCACCCATTCCACCCACTGATCAGAGTGGGCTTGGTGAAGCCCATCACCTTTTGATGCCTCTGTTTCCTCACCTACACAGTAAAGACCATAACTGAACCACCTCGTGGGACTACTGTGAGAACCATATGAGACAGTGCTCATGAAGAACTCAACTGCTGTGCCCGACACAGTAAGCACTCAAAAACGCTCTTTTTATCATTAAAAAAATTTACCGTGCTTTAAAAACAAAATTGATGTGAGAGAAAAAATATTTCACATGGGTTTTTTTTTTTCAATTGCAAGTTTAGTATTGTTAACTTTGACTTCCTCTACTTTTGCGCGTTTCTCCTAGCAAAAACAGACAGCACTTGCAGATTGGCAAAGGAAAGATTAAAGGAAGTGAAACGGCTACAATAAACCAGAACCATGTAAACATAACAAGTCTATGGAGCTGAGCTGTAAAGGAACAAGCGGAGCCATATTAGTGAGGACTACAGCACAAGCAGCAGATGTATGTATTTTCTCTGACTTCTAGTGAGGGGGGAATCACATTTCTTGAGTAAACTTAAAATATGGTCTT
Organism: Desmodus rotundus; assembly: GCF_022682495.2. Lineage (NCBI taxonomy): Eukaryota > Metazoa > Chordata > Mammalia > Chiroptera > Phyllostomidae > Desmodus > Desmodus rotundus. Next base: position 64,280,693 of record NC_071395.1, read on the forward strand.
CCTATATGACTGAGCTAAATATTTCACTCTAATAAGAAATTAGCTCAGTGGAAAAAGGAAATAAAAGAAGCTTAATTTCTAGAAAATAGAGTGGTAACGAAACATTTCAAAGTAGTTGAGTCCCTTGCTAGGGAACAAGGGTGGGACAAAATACTGCTTACACAGAAACCACCTAATAAGTTACTTCCTAGAAAAGCCTCTATCTTTGTCATAGCTTTGAAATTCTGCCATCTAAGCCTCATAAGCACAATGTTTGGCCCAGATATCAAGCACTGGGACATTATCAGGCCCTCTGCAAGATGCCAGGGCACATGTCAAAGTGCTGATCTTCAAGGGGAGAAGGCTCTCTAGAACCTTCTCCAGGGCTAAGAACCAGTCCAGTGGGCAGTCCTCTCCGTAGGATTTTAGAGTTCTCAGTCTTGGTGAATTCAGAATGCACAAAAGCAGCCCTATTCACCTTAGTTGTAAAAAACAGATCTCCACACTGTTAGTAATTAGTACTCATAGATGGGACTTCTTTTCCAAAGAACTTTATACATTTAACTTGAAGTTAGCATTAAATTATCCTGGCTTCGCAAGATGAAAAATTAACAGGCAGTGAGAAAAGACTATTTTTTCAAGATGACAGAGGATGAGTTTCAAATTCACGTTCAGCTCCCAAAATATGCATGTAATATTAGTTTATTTTGCCCACGAACCACAAATTAATGTATTAATAATGCCTTAGTTATATCATAATGTATGTTTGACATTATACCTAAAGCAAAAGAATGTCTTCTCCCGACAGAGCTGCTCTAAGATTTTCTATCCCCTCCTTCAATGATAACCAACTATGTACTTACTGCACAACCTTTAGTTCTCGTGTTTTCAGAGCTGATGACCTCAATCTGCAAGCCCGCTGCTCTATTCTGGGGTTTGGTGCTGGTGGGAAGGAAACCACACTCAGGAGACCAAGCAGTGAGCACTGGAGCAACGCTTCACTCAGGAAGCAGGCGGGCTCTGCTCCCCAGGGCCTCTGGCATCGCACGCCTCTCCCCCCCTCCCCCCCTCCCTCTCTCACGCACACGCACACAGTATAAAATTATTTCTATTCTACTTATTCCTAAATACATAGTGTGTATCTCTCAGAAACATAAGGATTTAAGATGTATGCTGCCTTAGTTTCTTGCTGATTGCTCCCTGAGACATCAAACAGAAAAAAAGGGGAATAAAAAGCCATGAGAACTTCAGAGGTGAGTCTGCCCTGAAGCCTCAGGGCCCCCACTGCCATGGCCTGCTAGTTGTAGAATGTTCTGGGTGGCATAGGGAACTCAGATAACAATCAGGAAGCATTTCAAAGCAGGAGATTCTGATAAGCTGACTCAAGGGACCTCCAGGGTAAGGCATCTTGATCTCCAAGGCTCTGGTAATTTGTTGCAACTTCTTTTTCATTATAAATAAATAGTTTCATGCCTAATTTTGAATTCAGAGAGCTCCAAAATTATATGAGCACTCTTACAAAACCTAGGGTCCTGTCTGGTGCTGTTACAGGGGCCCTATAAGCCCCAGTGACAATGAGATCTGCAATAGGGAGCAAACATACTGCACAGAAAAAAAAATGGAAGAAATTTTGTACAGGTAAACAAGCTACATGTGTTATATCCACACTCAGCTAAAACTGGAGTTGTCAGGGCTAGGTTAAACTCAGTCACGGCCATAGGTTGCTATTTTACTGGATAGTAGGTGTGTAAAGCAACCAAGTGGCTCTTACACGGCAGATGGTGTGGGTCAGCAGAGCCTCAGTGACACTGAGCCCCTGTGGTTCAGCATGAGCACCCCCTGTATGCGCAAGGCCATTCCAATCACAGACGACAGTGAGGAGCTGTCCTCACGCAGCTCAGCATTGGCCTTCACCTGCAGGGATGTTATTACGACTGTGGCCCCTGCCCCCTGGCAAATGCTGCCACCTCAGGTGGCTCTCCATCTTTGCCTTGAAGAAAGCAAGAGGCATAATGCATGGGACCTGCTCTCACTGAGGAATATGCATCCTCTTGGGAGGTGGGGCATACAAGGATCTGACTTATCTGGGTGTTCCTCCCCAGCCTGGCACCATGGCACAGTCATGAGGTAGCAGTGGTGGGGACCTGCAAGGGACAGAACTCCAGCTGGAACTTGCTTAAGCAAAACAGCAAGTTTATTGGCTTGACTATCTGGAAAGCCTCTGGATGAATTTAGGCTGGCTGTAAGCCATGAGGCCTAGAGGGTCAAATATCAGTGGGGGGTTGTTTTGCATGATCTCTCCCCTCTGCTTCCCTAGGTTTGCTTCATTCAAACACGGGTGCTCTTGGGATGGGAAAGCCTTTCCCAGGAGCATTGCAGGAGGAGAGGTCTTTAGAAATCAAGATGTCAGAAGAAGGGCTACACCCCTCAGAAAAGAACCCGGCAGTGATACACTGTCCAACCCAGTGGGCCAGGGAGAGGTGCCTGGGTGACTGGCACCCCACTGGTAATGAGAAGAGCAGCTCATGAAGGCAAAAAGTGCAAGACACAAAAGTAACAATGTGGTCACCCACGAGTGCATTGGATTATTAAGCCTTTCATGAGATCTTACCTTACTTGTCCAACTGGACTGTAAATCGATTACTAGAAGGATATACACAAAACGTTAACAGTGCTTATGTGTGGAAATGTGGGGTCATTTATTTTTTAAAATATTTTATTTATTTCTTTTTAGAGAGGGTGGGAAGGAGGGAAGGAGAGGGAGTGAAACATGGATGCAAGAGAGAAATATTGATTGGTTGCCTCTAGGACAGAACCTGCAACCCAGGCATATGCCCTGACCTGGAATCAAAACAATGGCCTTTCCCTTTGTGGAATGCCACCAAACCAAGTGAGCCATACCAGTCAGGTCGGGTCCTTTATTTTTTAAATTTACATTGTAGCTTCTAAATTTTCTAAAACAAGTAGATATTAAATTGTATAATAAAATAATACAATAAAATAAGTTATTTCATGCTAAACAAATCCTATATATAAAGCAAAAAATATATTAAAATATGTATGAATAAACCTGGCAGTCACCCTCAAAAAATCTATAACATTTTACTGAAGAACAAAAAAGAGGGCTGAATGAAAAAAATATACCACGTGCTTTCAATTAGATATTCATTCTCCACAAAATAATTTTATAAATGTGTTATAATTCCAATAAAAATTCTAATAGGACTAGAAGTATGGTAGAATAATTCTTCCCTACAGAAGGAAATTCTTTTTTTTAATCCTCCTCTGAGGACATGCTTATGGATTTTTAGAGAGAGGGGAAGGGAGGGAGAGAGAGCAGTAAAGAAACATCAGTTGTCTACCTCTCGTACCAGGAATGGAACTTGCAAACCAGACATGTGCCCTGACTGAGAATCCAACCTGTGACTTTCCAGTTGACAGTACAACACTCCAACCAACTGAGCTACACAAGCCAGAGCTAGAAGAAAATTCTTGAAAAAAAAATAATGAAAAGGGATCTGTACTGCCAGAAATAAAAATAGACCAGAAAAGTAAAATAATTACAATGGTATGGTTCAGAAGTAGAAAGATCCTCAGTGGATCATAACAAGGCCCCAAAACAAAAATTCAGGTTATTATAAAGATGAAATTACTAATCTGAAGATAAAAAGTCAATTTTTAAAAATATCATTGTGAAAATTGGCTAATCATTTCCAAATAAAAGACTCGTACCTCACACCCTGCACTCAAATGAATTTGATGAAATAAAGATTTAAGTGCAGAAAAAAAAGATGCATTATAAGAACTAGAAGAAAATAGAGATTATATATCTAAACAAGGTGAAAAAGGCCTCTTGACCCCATGTGAAAAGGCAGAATACATAAAAAAAAAACAGATCTGACTACTTGAAAATCAAAAACCTCTTCAAATAGAAAAATACTATAAACAAAATGTAAAAACCAGTGATAAGATGAGACAAATATCTGAGCAAAACCTTTGGTTCAGTTATTCCATTTGTAAGAATGCATCCTATGAAAATAATCATGAATGAATACAAAGCTATATGTGCAAGTTATAAAGTTATCTTTGATTATAATAATGACAACAAAGGAAACCAAAGTCTAGCTGGTTGTATTATGGCACATCCACATAATTAAAGATTATGTAGCCCTTAAAAGTGACACTATATCAGTATTCTTTATGATATAGATGCAAAAGTCCTCACCAAAATAACTACCAAACTAAATCTAGCTACATAAATACAGGATTATACACCATGACCAGGTGGGATTTATTCCGGAATTCAAGGTTAGAAAAACATATGAAAATCAATATAATATACCATATATAATAGAATAAAGGACAAAACCACGTGTGATCATCTCAAGAGATGCAGGAAAAGCATCTTACAAAATTTGCACTTTCATGATAAAAAACACTCAACAAACTAGGAATAAAGGAGAATTCTTCAACTTGAAAAAGAACAACTAGAAAATACCCTAGCACCTAAAATGATACTTAATGGTGAAATCTGAAAGCTTTCGCCTAAGAACAGAAACAAGATAAAGATGCCTCTGCTCTTACCACTTCTAGTCAGCATTATACTGGAGACTTTAGCCAGGAAAATTAGGCAAGAAAAATAAAGAAAAGACATTTGGTTGGTAAGAAAGTAATACTTTATTGGCAGAAGATGTGATCTTGTATAAATAAAATTCTAAAGAAACTACAACAATAAAACAGCTAATAAACTTGTTCAGCAAGGTCGCAGGATACAAAAATCAATTTTATTTCTGTACTCTTGCAATGAACAATTAAAATATATTAAGAAAACAAGTCCATTTACAAAAGCATCAAAAAGAATAAAATACTTAGCCATATATTTAACAAAATACATGCAAGACTTGTATACTAAAAACTACAAAATATTGAAAAACTAAGGCAGGCTTAAATAAATGGATTGATACCCATGTTCATGCATTGTAAGACATAAGGGGGCAATGCTCTTCAAATTATCTATAGATTCAACCTTATCAAAATTCCAGCTGTAATTTTTGCAGAAATTTACAAACTAATCCTATAATATAACTCTATGGAGATGCACAAAGCCCAGAATAATCAAAGTAATCTTGAAAAGGCATATTAAAATATGACTCACACATCCCAATTTCAAAATTTACAAAGCTACAGCAATCAAGAACTGTGTGGCAAAGGCAAAAACATAGACATACAGGGTGTGAAAAAAGCAGGTTTAGAGTTGTGAGTACACAAAACAAAGTTTAGTCTTGCCTTATTATTTATTAATTACTGTATTATTTCCATACAAACTGGAAAGCTACTTTTGTCCCACCCTGTATAAATCAATAGAATAGAACTGAGAGTACAGAAATGAGCACATTTATGGGTAGCTGATTGCAAAGACAATTCAGTGAGGAAAGAATAGTCTTCAACAAATGGTGCTGGGACAACTGGGTATCCACATGTAAAAGAATGAAGTTAGGCTCTTTCCTCACGTCACATATAACAACCACCTGAAAGATGTAAGAGCTAAAAATATAAAACTGTTAGAAGAAACAAAAGCGCCCTGGCCAGGTGGCTCATTTGGTTGGAGCGTTGCCTCATACACCAAAATGCTGCACATTTGATCCCCAGTCAGGGCACATACCTAGGTTGTGGGTTTGTTCCCTGGTCAGGACACATATGGGGAGGTAATCAATCGATGTTGCTCTCTCATAAAAATCAGTATCTCTCTCTCTCTCTCCTTCTCCCTCCCTCCCTTTCTCTCTTTAAATCAGGGGTGTCAAACTCACTGGGGTTCACATCAGCCTCACGGCTGCCTTCAAAGGGCTGAATGTAATTTTAGGACTCTATAAATGTAACTACCCCTTACCAGTTAAGCGAGAGCTCGGGGCTGCTGTTGGATAGAAACAAGGCGCTGGGCCAGATAAAACCAAGCAGAGGGCCGGATTAGGCCTGTGGGCCTTGTGCTTGCCACCTGTGCTCTAAATCAATAAACATATACTCAGGTAAGGATTAAAAAAATAGAAACATAAGTGAAAAACTTTGTAACCTTGGATTAGGCATTCAATGTTTTCTTAGATATTACATCAAAGATACAACAACCAAAGAAAAACTAGAAAACTTGTACTTCGTAAAATTAAACACTTCTGTGCATCAAGGGCACTATCTCAAAAGTAAAATGATAAGCCACAAAATGGGAGAAAATATTTGTAAATCATGTATCTAACAAGGATCTATTATCCAAAAAATATAAAGAACTCTTAAACTTGATAATAAAAGGACGAACAATCAAACTAAGAAATGGGCAAAGCATCTGAAGACAGATTACTTCAAAGAGAATACAAAATGCACGAATGGCCAATAAGCACATGAAAAGATGTTTTCCATAATTAGACATTAAGGATGTGCAAATCAAAGCTACAAGGAGATACCACTTCACACGTACTAGCATGGCTGTAGACAAAAAGACAATGACAACAAGTGCTGACAAGGACGTGGAAAAACTGAAACCCTCATAGACTGTGAGAATGTAAAATAATGTGGTTACTGTGAAAACCAGTTTGGCCGTTCCTCAGACAGTTAAACACAAAGTTACTGTTATGACCCAGCAATGCCACTCCTGGGCGTACAGCACAAAGAACTGAAAATGGGGCTTCACGCAAAAACCTGTACATGAATGTTCACGGCAGCACCATTCACAATAGCAGAAAAGTGGAAAAAACCCAAATGTCCACCAACTGATAAACAGATAAATATAATGGGTATATCCTTACAATGGAATATTACTCAAGAGTAAAAAGTAAAAAAAATGAGTTACTGATACATGCTACGACATAGATGAACCTTAAAAACATTATACTGAGTAAAGAAGCCAAACATAAAGTCAACATATTATATGATTGCATTCAAATTAAATTTCCAGAATAGGCAAATCCATAAACACAGAAAGTACATTAGTGGCTGCCACGGCATAATGGGAAGGGCACAAATAGGAAGTGACTGCTAACAGATTTGGGATTTCTTTTTGGGGTGATAAAAATATTCTGGAATTTGATAGTGGTGACTATTGCACAATTTTGTGAATATACAAGAAAATTACTGAATTTTGTACTTTAAAAGTGTGAATTTATGGTATGTGATTATATCTCAGTTTCAAAGTGATACTGTAACATATTTGATAATATGGAATAATATTATCCATATGACAATATATTTAGTGGAAAATAAATTGTAAATAGTGTATATAGTAGGTGGTTATATTTACCTTAGGCAAAAAAAAAAGACTTAGAGAAAATCAATATAATAAAAATGGTTATTCTTGCCACCCTATACTATACGTGTGGATTTATTCCTAGGATCTCTACTGGTTTATATATCTGTTTGTATGCTAGTACCATACTGTTTTGATTACTGTAGCTTTGTAATATATGCTTAAATCAGGAAATGTGGTGCCTCTAGCTTTGTTCTTTTTTCTCAAAATTGATTTACCTATTCATGATTCTTTAGTGGTACCATATGAATTTTAGAATTTTTTCTATTTCTGTAAAAAATGTCATTTGGATTTTGATAGGATTTGCATTGAATCTGTAACGGGGAAAGGATAGTTTCTTCAACCAATGGAGTTGGGAAAACTAGATATCCACATGCCAAAGAATGGAATTGGGCCCTTATCCTATGCCATACACAAAATCAAAATCAACTCAAAATAGATTTAAAAACTTAACATAAGACCTGAAACTGTGAAACTCCTAGAAAGAAAACATAAGGAAAAATCTTCATGATGTTGGTCTTGGTGATGATTTCATGTATATGACACCAAAAGAACAGGCAACAAAAATAAAAATAAGCAAGCAGGAATATATCAAACTAAAAAAGGCTCTGCACAGCAAAGGAAACAACAAAGTGAAAAGGCAATGTACTTAATGGGAGAAAATATTTGCAAACCATATATCTGACAAGGGATTAATCTCCAAAATATATAAAGAATTCCTACAACTCAATAGTAAAATAAATTAATATCTGATTAAAAGATGGGCTAGGGACTTGAATAAACATTTCTCCAGAGAATACATACAAATGGTATTTTCCTATACAACAGGTATAGGAAAATATGGTCAACATCACTAATCATCAAGAAAATTCAAATCAAAACCACAATGAAATATCACCTCACACTTATCAGGACATCTACTATTGAAAAAAAAAACCCAAAAGATAAGTGTTGGTGAGGATGTGGAGAAACTGGAACTCTTGCAGATTATTGGTGAGAATGAAAAATGGTACAGCCACTATGGAAAACAGTATAGATGTTCCTCAAAAAATTAAAAAATAGAACTACAATGTAGTCCAGCAATCCTACTTCTGGGCATTCATCCAAAGGAACTGAAATCTGGATCTCTAAGAGATATTAGTACTCCTATGTTCATTGCAGCCCTAGTCACAATAGCCAAAATGTGGAAACAACTTAAATGTCCAGATATACAGATAAAGAAGATGTGCTATATACATGCAATGGAATATCACTCGGCCTTTAAAAAGAAGGAAATTCTGCCATATAACAACATGGATGAACCTTGAGAACATGATGCTAAGGGAAGTAAAGTGGTCACAGAAAGACAAACACTGCATGATTTGACTTACATGAGATAACTAAAATAGTCAAATCCATAGAGTCAAAGAATGGAATGGTGGCTGCCAGGGGCTGGGGGAGGGGAAATGAAGCATCACTAGTCAATGGGCATAAAGTTTCAGGCAAGCAGGATGAATAAGCTCTAGGGATCTTCTGTACAATACTGTACCTCTAGGCAACAATGAGGTATTATACACTTAAAAACTTGTTAAGAGTATAGGTCTCCTGTTAAGTGTTCTTATTACCACAAAATAAAATGTCAAAAAATAAAACATCAATTACCAAAAAGGATAGTTATCTCTGGGTGGTGGGATGATGGGAAATTTTAATTTTCTTTATGCTTTCAAGATTTTTCTATACTAGTTGCAACAAACATGTAACTGTTTTATAATTTTAAAAGTACTATTTAATCATAACAACAATTATGTACCCTGAGAGCAGACTCTTTTTGTGACTTGGACGGCCTATACTTAGCAGAAAGTAAGTTCAATTCAACCCAAGAAAGTCTTTTGTAATTGTAAAAATAATTAAATCCTGGGAGAGACTTCCTTTGCGAGTATGAGATCCCTACTGTGGATTCTCTAAGAGCAGATTATGATGATGGGCTGCAGCGGGGGTGCTCATCTGCAGGGAGGCTGGGCGGTGCAAGTGTGGTCCCACCCCTCGGGCTGGGTCATGAGTCCAGGGCCATGCTGCAGGAAACCGCGGTGCAGGCTAAGCTCATAGCTGCCTCACTGGGAAACCTGCCAGCTCTCCACAGAACAGAACTTTCTCAATCTCAGCCAAAATCTAAGCCTAAATATGTTCTCTTTTGCTCTTGGAAAATAAATTTATCAAACCTAAAAATAACTAGGACAAAGACAAAAGATGACAGTGACTCTAAATGGTTTTCAGACAGATGTTTAACTAATTTTTTAAAGGCTGTCAGAGTGAGTCCTCAGGATTCCTCCATTACAGCAACGAGGTGCCCAAGAGCATGGGTTATGATGCAGGATGAAAGGGCACGCTCCCCGGGGCAGAGGGGGGTGAAAATCTTCATAGGTTGCTAAGTTGTGTCCAGGCAGCAACAGATCCAGATTTATTACCAGAAAATGAGTATAAATAGAAGTTGTCTGATGAGTTAGCAGGTCAAAATGAATATGCTAATATACCAAATAAAATACTCAATTTCACATAAGCATGTAGTATAGAAATATATTGCTCTTTTTGGTAAATATCTTTAAAGCTTCCCTGTAAACATTCATTCTTACTAAGAGGAACTTGATTTCTATGTTAACCAAACCATCTCTTTAAATGACTTTTTAATTTAGTTCTAAAACATAAAATGTCAGTAAGAAATTATACAGAGGGGAGTAATTGTAGAGGGACACAGGCTGCCCTGGGATGGCTGTGGTTAGTGAAGATGCTTTCTCATGAGCTGTGAGGCCAGGCTCTGTGCACCCGCCCTAAGAAAACAAAAAGGCAAGCCTCTTCTGTAAATGTGTGGCTAAGAACAAGAAGTTTCTCAGCTTACAAGTTACAATACGCGGATATACTTTTTTTTTTTTTTTAAAGTACTACCTTTGTGCTGGATAAATTCATATCCCTAAAGGAACCCTGAGAGGCCATGTAGCCATGAGACATGTCCTCCCAAACCAGTATGGGCCCCCTTCTGCTTCCAGGGCCATACACCTGCCCCCCACAGCACACCCCCTCCCCTGGCTGTGAAGACTAAGGCTATGCATATGTTTGCATTTGTTCAATTAGCCAGGAATAGGAAAGCAGCGAACGCTTAAAGCCGACGTTAAAACTAATTTTGAGAGAAAGACAAGAGACCCACAGAGTCTGAAGAATGACTCAGTGTCAGTTCCCCAAAGTTCCATCATACTTCAGACATGTGCCCTTCTACCCAACTCTCCTGCTATCAAGATTCTGAATCTAAAAGACATCTCTCTGGCTTCCAGCTGTTCTTTCCAGTTGCCCCACTACCATGCTCTCTCCCAGCCTGGCTTCTCCTCAGCCTCAGTTTCCTCCCCACCTCTGATGGACTTGCATGCCTCCTAGCCCATTCTGAACCCCAAGGTCAGTCATCTCCTTCCACTATGCTCCCCACCAGTCCCTGAATACACTTACTCTGGCCCTGCTCAGTCAGTCAGCTGTTAACCAGGGACTGCCAAATCACACATTATTCCTTGTTCCTGACCTGGGCCTCCAAACAGAACTACAGAGATTGAACTCCCATGACGCTATGTGGCCTTCAGTGTCTCCAACCAATTGATTTATTCAACTCTTAACTGGGGTCTTGTTGAACCCTCTGAAAAGCATTTATATTGTTCTAAAATTTAAATCTAAAAAAATTTCAATTAGTTTATATTCAACATTATTTTGTATTAGTTTCAGGCAGATAGCATAGTGGTCAATCATATTCTTTACAAAGTATAACCCCCTCCCCCCGACATTTCCAGTACCCACCTAGCATTATACATAGTTATTACACTGTTACTATATTCCTCATGCTATACTTTACATCCCCATGACTATTTTGTAACTACCAATTTGTATTTCTTAATCCCTTCACATTTTTTACCTAATCCTCTAATCCCCCTTCTCTCTGGCAACCATCAGTCTATTCTGTGTATCTATGAGTCTGTTTCAATTATGTTTGTTCATTTATGTTTGTTCTTTAAAGTCCACATGTAAGTGAAATATGATGGTATTTTTATATCTCTGTCTGACTTATTTAACTTAGCATAAAATCCTCTAGGTCCATTCATGCTGTTGCAAATAGTAAGATTTCATTCATTTTTTATGGTCAAGTAATATTTTATTGTATATATGTACCACTGCATTTTTATCCATTTATCTACTGATGGGCACTTGGCTTGTCTCGAAATCTTGGCTATTGTAAATAATGCTGAATGAACATAGAGGTTCATATACTCTTTCAAAGTAGTGTTTTGAGTTTCTTTGGATATATTCCCAGAAATGGAATCACCGGGTCATGAGGCAGCTCCATTTTTAATTTTTTGAAGAAACCCCATGCTGTTTTTCCACAGGTGCTGCACAAAACTGCATTCCCACCAACAGTGCACGAGGGTTCCCTTTTCCCCGCATCCTCACCAGCAGTTGTTGCTTGTTGATTTATTGATGATGGCCATTCTGACAGGAGTGAGGTGATATCTCATTGTGGTTTTAATTTGTATTTATCTGATGATTAATGATATTGAGCATATTTTCATATATCTACTGGCCATCTGTATGTCCTCTTTGGAGAAATGTCTATTTGGGTCATCTGTCGATTTTTTAATTGGATTTTTTTTTGGTGTTGAATTGTATGAAGTTTTTATAAATTTTGGATATTAATCACTTCTCAGATGTATCATTGGCAAATATGTTCTTCCATTTAGTGGGCTGTCTTTTTGTTTTGTTGGTTGATTGCTTCTCTGTACAAAAACTTTTTAATTTGATGTAGTCCCATTTGTTTATTTTTTTTGTTTCCCTTGCCCCCCCCAAATATATAAAAAGCCTTGCTAAGAGAAATGTATGAGATTTTACTGCCTATGTTTTTCCTCTAGGAGTTTTCATGGTTTTGAGTCTTAGATTTAAGTGCTTAATTTGAGTTTATTCCTGTGTGTGGTGTAAATTGGTGGTCTAGTTTCATTTTTTTGCATGTACCAGTCCAATTTACCCAACACCACTTATCAAATAGACTGTTTTTACCCCACTGTATGTTTGCCTCCTTTGTCCTAAATTAATTGACCATATAATCATGGGTTTATTTCTGGGCTCTCTATTCTGTTCCATTAATCTATGTAACTGTTTTTCTGCCAGTATCATGCTGTTTTGATCACTAAACTTGTAGTATATAGTTTGATATCAAATAGTGTGATACTGCCAACTTTGTTCTTCTTTCTCAAGATTGTTGTGGTTATTCACAGTCTTTGATGGTTCCACATAAATTTTTGGATTGTTTGTTCTAGTTCTGTGGAAAATAGCATCAGTATTTTGATAGGAATTGTGTTGAAGCTATAGATTGCTTTGGGGAATGTGAACATTTCAATGATTTTAATTCTTCTGAGCTATAAGCATGGTATATGCTTCCATTTATTTGTATCTTCTTTGGTTTCTTTCTTCAGGGTCTTATAATTTTCTGAGTACAGGTCTCTTACAAAAAGATCTTTTACCTCCTTGGTTAAATATATTCTGAGGTATATTTTAATGCAATTGTAAATGAAATTGTTTTCTTATCTTCTCTTTCTGATAATTTGTTATTGGTGTATAAAAATACAACTGATTTTGACCTGGCTGGTATGGCTCAGTTGGTTACATTGACCCATAAATCAAAAGGTTGCAGGTTTGCTTCCCAGTCAGGACAGATGCCTAGGTTGTAGGTTCAGTACTCGCTTGAGGCCTGTATAAGAGGCAACCAATGGATGTTTCTCTCTCACATCAATGTTTTTCTCCCTCTCGCTCTGTCCTTCCCTTTCCCTCTCTCTAAAATCAGCAAGCATGTCCTCTGGTGAGAATTTAAAAAAAAATACAACTGATTTCTGAATGTTAATTTTATATCCTGCTACTTTACTGAATTCATTTATCAGTTCTAGTAGATTTTTGGTGGAATCTTTAGGGTTCTCCATACATGCAGCTATGTATCTGCAATCACATCTCTATGCAGATATGTCATCTGCAAATAATGACAGTTGTATTTCTTCCTTTCCAATTTGGATGTCTGTTATTTCTTCTGCATCTCTGATTGCTGTGCCTAGGACTTCCAGTACTATGTTAAATAAGAGTCATAAAAGTGGACATCCCTGTCTCATGCCTGATCTTAACAGAAACACTTGTAGTTTTTCCTCACTGAATATGATGTTAGCTGTGAGTGTCACATATGGCCTTTATTACACTGAGGTATGTTCCCTCTCTTTCCATTTTGCTGAGAGTTTTTTTTATCATAAATGCGTTCTGAATTTTATCAAATGCTTTTTCTGCATCTGTTAATATGATCATGTGGTTTCTATCCTTCATTTTGTTTATATGCTGTATCACATTAATTGATTTGCAGATATTTTAGTAAACTTGCACTCCTGGAATAACTCCCTCTTCATCATGGTGTATGATGTTTTTAATGTATTGCTGAAATTCTATTGGTGTGCTAATTTTTGTAGAGAATTTTTGCATGTGTTCATCTGGAATATTTATCTATAATTTTCATTCTTTGTAGTGTCTTTATCTGGTTTTGGAATTAGGATAATGCTGACTTCATATAATGAGCTTGGGGTCTTCACGCCTCTTGAATTTTTTGGAATAGTTTGAGGATACATATTAGTTCTTTCAATGTCTGGTAAAATTCACCTGTGAAGGAGAACCAAGATGGCGGCGTAGGTAGACACACTGTGCCTCCTCGCACAACAAGAACTGACAGAAAATCCAACGGCAAGGAAGTCCGACACCAAGGAAATAAAAAATAAACGTTCATCCAGACCGGTAGGAGGGGCGGAGAGGACTCGCGTGGCCATGGCGGGACCAAGACTGGCGGAGTGTGGGACGAACAGGGCCGGCAGTCTGACCACTAGCAGACCCTGCGGCCCCACATTCGCACACAGATAAACCTGGACAAATGGTGGGGAGTGAAGCAGACCGAGTAACCCAGGGCTCCAGCGCTGGGAAATAAAGCCTCAGACCTCTGATTGAAAACGCTCGTGGGGGTTGGGGCGGCAGCAGGAGAGACTCCCAGCCTCACAGGAGAGGTTGTTGGAGAGACCCACAGGGGCCTAGAGTGTGCACAGGCCCACCCACTCGGGAACCAGCACCAGAGGGGCCCAGTTTGATTGTGGGTAGCAGAGTGAAAGACTGAAATCTGGTGGAGAGGGGAGCGGGCACCATTGCTCCCTCTCCGCCCCTCCCCCACGTACAGTGTCACAGCCCAGTGACCAGCGTTACCCCACCCTGGTGAACACCTAAGGCTCCACCCCTTTAAGTAACAGACGCGCCAAGACCAAAAAAAAAAAAAAAAAAAAAAAAAAGGCCCAAATGACAGAACACTTCGAAGCTCCAGAAAAAATACAACTAAGCAATGAATAGATAGCCAACCTATCGGATGCACAGTTCAAAACACTGGTTATCAAGACGCTCACAGAATTGGTTGAATTTGTTCGAAAACTAGATGAAAAAATGAAGCCTATGCTAAGAGAAACAAAGGAAAATGTACAGGGAACCAATAGGGATGCAAAGGAAACTGGAACTCAAATCAATGGTGTGGACCAGAAGGAAGAAAGAAACATCCAACCAGAAAAGAATGAAGAAACAAGAATTTGGAAAAATGAGGAGAGGCTTAGGAACCTCCAGGACATCTTGAAACCTTCCAACATCTGAATTATAGGGGTACCAGAAGTAGAAGAAGAAGAACAAAAAATTGAAAACTTATTTGAACAAATAATGAAGGAGAACTTCCCTAACCTGGCAAAGGAAATAGACTTCCAGGAAGTCCACGAAGCTCAGAGAGTCCCAAAGAAGCTGGACCCAAGGAGGAACACACCAAGGCACACCATCATTACATTATCCAAGATTAAGGAGAAGGAGAGAATCTTAGAAGCAGCAAGAGAAAAGGACACAGTTACCTACAAAGGAGTTCCCATAAGACTGTCAGCTGATTTCTCTAAAGAGACCTTACAGGCAAGAAGGGGTTGGCAAGAAGTATTCCAAGCTATGAAAGGCAAGGACTTACATCCAAGATTGCTCTATCCAGCAAAGCTTTCATTTAGAATGGAAGGGAAGATAAAGTGCTTCTCAGATAAGGTCAAGTTAAAGAAGTTCACCATCACCAAGCCCTTATTATATGAAATGTTAAAGGGAGTTACCTAAGAAAAAGAAGATCAAAAATAGGAACAGTAAAAAGGACAGCAAACTCACAGTTATTACCAACCACACCTAAAAGAAAAACAAGAGCAAACTAGGCAAACAACTAGAACAGGAACAGAAACATAGAGATGGAGATCACATGGAGGGTTGTCAATAAGGGGAGTGGGAGGGGGAGAGGTGGGGAAAGGTACAGAGAATAAGTAGCATAGATGATAGGTGGAAAATAGACTGGGGGAGGGTAAGAATAGTGTAGGAAATGTAGCAGCCAAAGAACTTATAAGTATGACCCATGGACATAAACTATAGGGGGGGGGTCATGTGGGAGGGAGGGGATGGGCAGGATGGAGTGGAGTGAGGGGGGCGGGAAATGGGACAACTGTAATAGCATAATCAATAAATATATTTTAAAAATTCATCTGTGAAGTCATCTGGTCCAGAACTTTTATTTGTTGGGAGTTTTTTTGACTACTGATTTGATTTCATTGGCTGTAATCAGTCTATTTAGATTTTCTATCTCTTCTTGATTCAGGCTTAAAAGATTATATATCTAGGAATTTAATCATTTCTTACAGAGTGTTCTAATTGTTGGCATATAGTAGTTCACAATATTTTCTTATAATCTTTACTATTTCTGTGCTGTCAGTTGTTACTTCTCTTTCATTTCTCATTGTATTTATTTGGGTCCTCTCTTTTTTCCTTAGAGTCTGGTTAAGGGCTTATCAATACTGTTTATCTTTTCAAAGAACCAGCTCTTGGTTTAATTGATCTATTGTATTTTTAATTACGTATACTTTATTGATTATGCTACTATACTACAGTTGTCCCATTTTTTCCCTTTGGCCCTCTCTGCCTGGTATCCCCTCCCCTCCAGCAATCCACCCCTTAGTTTATGTTCACGGGTTGTACATACGCATTCTTTGGCTTCTCCCTTTCCTGTACTACTCTCAACATCCCCGTGTCTATTTTGTACCTACCAATTATGCTTCTTATTCCCTGTACCTTTTCCCCCATTCTCCCCTTCCCCCAACCACCCCCCACTGATAACCCTCTAAGTGATCTTCATTTCTGTGATTCTGTGCCTGTTTCCATAGTTTCCTCAGTTTGTTTTTGTTTTTGTTTTTATATTCTATTGTTGATAGTTGTGAGTTTGTTGTCATTTTACTATTCATACTTTCAATCTTCTTCTTTTTCTTAGATAAGCCCCTTTAACATTTCATGTAAGAAGGGCTCGGTGATGATGAACTCCTTTGGCTTTACCTTGTCTGGGAAGCACTTTATCTGCCCTTCCATTCTAAATGATAGCTTTGCTGGATAGAGTAATCTTGGATGTAGGTCTTTGCTTTTCATCTCTTTGAGTACTTCATGCCAATTCCTTCTTGCCTGTAAGGTTTCTTTTGAGAAATCAGCTGACAGTCTTATGGGAACTCCTTTGTAGGTAACTGTCTCCTTTTCCCTTGCTGCTTTCAAGATTTTCTCCTTCTCTTTAATCTTGGGTAACTTAAGTATGATGTGCCTTGGTATGTGCTTCCTTGGGTCCAATTTCTTTGGGATTCTCTAGGCTTCCTGGGCTTGTATGTCTATTTCCTTCACCAAATTGGGGAAGTTTTCTTTCATTATTTTTTCAAATAAGTTTTCAATTTCTTGGTCTTCCTCTTCTCCTTCTGTGACCCCTATGATTCAAATGCTGGTACATTTGATGTTGTCCTGGAGGTTCCTAAGCCTCTTCTCTTTTTTTGCATTCTTGTTTCTTCATTCTGTTCTGGTTGAATGTTTATTTCTTCCTTTCATTCCAAATCATTGATTTGAATCCCAGCCACCTTCACTTCACTGTTGGTTTCTTGTATATTTTTATTTCACTTTGTATAGCCTTCATTTCTTCATTTATTATGTGGCTGTGTTCAATCATTTCTCTGAGCATTCTGATCATCAGTGTTTTGAACTCTGCATCTGATAGGTTGGCTATATCCTTGTTGCTTAGTTCTTTTTCTGGAGTTTTGGTCTGTTCTTTCATTTGGGCCATATTTCTTTGTCTCTTCAATTTGGCAGCCTCCCTATGTTTCTGTGTATTAGGTAGAGCTTCTTTGACTTCCCAAGTCAGCGCACTTGTTATGTTTTAATGGGCAGAGTCTTATGTATTCACTAGGTGATGCAACCTACTTCACCACTTTGTGATGCTGTATGTGGAGGAGGCATCAGAGAAGGAACAGTACTGTTTACTCAGCTCTCATTCCATTTTCAGTCACTTCTCCCATTTCCCACAAGCATCTGTTGACCTTCTAGCTGCTTCCCTGGTGCTGATGGCCAGAGTGGGTGGGACTGCATAAGTTCTAGGACCCTGTGAGCCCTTTAAATGGACTCTCCTCAGAGACTGGTAGTTTCTTCTGCTACCTCAACCCCACTGGTTTTTATAGCCAGAGGTTATGAGGCTTCATTTTACTAATGCTGGAACTCTGGGCTGTGCAGTCTGGCTTTGGGCTGGTATTGCTCATCCCCAGGTGTCCCTCCCAGTTTTTGTCCACTGTACACAAATGTCAGACCACCAATTCCACTGGCCACTGTGGCTCCTACCTCACCGTGCCACACCACATCTTCTCTGCCCCTCCTACCCATCTGGATGAATGTTTCTTCTTTAAATCCTTGGTTGTTGGACTTCCATACAGCTAAATTTTCTGGCAGTTCTGGCTGTTTTTTTTTTAGATTGGTTGTTATCCTTCTATGGTTGCGCAAGGAGTCTACCTACACCTCCATCTTGGCTGGAAGTTGATCTTTGGTATTTTTTTTAGCCTTTATGTCATTTATTTCCAATCTGTTCTTTATTTATTATCTCCTTTTCTCCACTTACTCTGGGCTTTGTTAATTGATATTTTTCTCATTTTTTTTTTAGGTATAAGATAGATTGTTTACTTGAGATTTTTCTTGTTTCTTGAGGTAGGCGTATAATGGTATTAGTTTCCCTCTTAGGACTGCTTTTGCTGGGTTCCACTGATTTGGGATAATTGTATTTTTCATTCCATTTGTCTCAAGGTATCTTTTGATTTCTTCCTTGATCTCATTGTTAACCCATTCACTATTTAGTAGTAGCTTATTTAGCCTCTGTGTGTTTGTGTTTTTCAGTTTTTTCTTGTGATTGATTTCTAGTTTCATACCATTGTAGTCAAAGAAGATGCTTGATATGATTTCAGTCTCCTTAAATTTACTGAGACCTGTTTTGTGGCCTACCGTGTGGTCTATGCTAGAAAATGTTCCATGTGCACTTGAAAAGAATATATATTCTGCTGCTTTGAGTTGAAATGTTCTGAAATATCAATTAAATCCATCACATCTAGTGTGTCACTTAAGGCTGCTATTTCCTTGTTGATTTTCTGCCTGGAATATCTATCCATTGATGTCAGTGGGGTGTTAAAGTCCCCTACTATGACTGTATTACTGATGATATCTTCC
The DNA here is from genome assembly GCF_022682495.2 of Desmodus rotundus. NCBI lineage: Eukaryota > Metazoa > Chordata > Mammalia > Chiroptera > Phyllostomidae > Desmodus > Desmodus rotundus. Next base: position 64,299,597 of record NC_071395.1, read on the forward strand.
TTTATGTCCATCCAGATTGGCTTTATATATTTAGATGCTCCTATAGTGGGTACATAAATGTTTACAACAGTTATGTCCTCTTGTCAGATTAGTCCCTTTTATCATTATGTAGTGTTTTTCTTTGTTTCTTATTATAGCATTTGTTTTAAAGTCTGTTTTGCCTATAAGTATCAATACCCCAGTTTTTTCTTTCGATTTGCATGAAATCTCTTTTCCCATCCTTCTACTTTCAGTCTGTGTGTCTCTTCTAATGTTTGTCTCTTGTAGACAGCTTATATATATATAGGTCTTGTTTTCTTATCTATTCTTACCTTTAGCTTTTTTTATTGGAACATTTAATCCATTTACATTTAAAGTGATTATTGATAGGTACATAGTTATTCCCATTTTATCATTCATATTTATGTTATTTTTTTTCATCTTCATAAATAAATCATTTTAACAATTCTTGCACTACAGGTTTGGTTGGTGATAAACCTCTTTAGCTTTTTCTTATTGGGAAGCTCTTTACTTCTTCAATTTGAAATGGTAGCCTTTCTAGGTAGAGTAGTCTTGGTTGCAGGTCCTTGATTTTCATCACTTTGAAAATTTCATGCCTTTGCCCAGTGGTCTGAGATATTTCTGTTGAGAAATCAACTGATAATCTTATGGGAGCTCCCTTGTAGGTAACTAACTGCTTTTCTCTTGCTCCTTTTTAAGATTCCCTCTTTGTCTTTAACGTTTGCCATTTTAATTATGATGTGTCTTAGTATGAGTCTATTTGAGTTCATCTTGTTTGGTACTCTCTGTGCTTCCTAGACTTGTGTGTCTTTTTCCTTCACTACATTAGGGATGTTTTCAGTCATTATTTCATCAAATAGGTTCTCAATTCCTTGCTCTCTTTTTCTATTTATGGTACCCCCATGATACGTATGTTATTACACTTGATGTTGCCCCAAAAGCCTCTTAAACTATCCTCATTTTTTTTGGATTCTTCTTTCTTTTTGCTGTTCTGATTGGGTATTTTCTGCCACCTTGTCTTCTAAATCACTGGTTTGATCCTCTGCTTCATCTAATCAGTTGATTCCTCTTACTGTATTCTTCATTTCACATATTGTACTTTTCATATTTGGCTGATTCTTTTTATGGTTTCTATATCCTTTTCTGTGCTTACTATCTCTTTGTTGAAGTTCTAAGTTCCTTAAGCATCCTTATAACCCCTGTTTTGAACTCTATAGCTGGTAGATTGCTTGCCTCCATTTCATTTAGTTCTTTTTCTGGCGATTTCTCCTGTTATTTCATTTGGAGCATGTTTCTTTATCCCTCAATTTTGGCTGCCTCTCCTATAATTTTCTGTATATTAGGTAGGTCTGCTATGTCTACCAGTCTCAGTAGGGTGGCCTTAGGTAGTAGGTTTCTTGTGGAGCTCAATGGCACTGTCTCCTTGATCACCTGAGTTAGGAGGTCCAGGAATGTCCCTTGTATGGGTTATGTGAGCCTTCCTTTTACAGCTATGTCTTGATTGCTGTTGACCCCTCTCTGTGGGGTTGGCTGACTATGCAGATTGGCCCCAACCTCAGTGTATGAATTGCTGTGTGGGTTCTAACCACATGAAGCAGAATTTGCCCCACCAGGGTCTGGTGACTGCCAACATCCCGCTTTGGACATGCCCCCTGTGGAACTATTTGGGTCCTGCTTTGATGTGAATGGAAGCCTGCCACCAGATGTGTTGACTCTGGGGCCATTTGGGAGGGATCCAGTGCACGTCAATGTCAGGTGCTGCCTGTGATGGGACCTGGGCTACTTGTTAAGAGCTACAACATGTTCCACAGTTTGTGGATGCCTGTGCTTGGGCTGGGTACATGTGGAAGGGGCCAAGCTGCCACCAAGGCCTGCTTCCACTAGTTCCAAGCCTGAGACCAGGTCAGCAAAAGGTACAAGGCATCCCAAGATCCACCTCCAACTGCTGGCTACCTGTTAGACTCAGTCACTGAAAGAACCTCTGGTGGTATGAAAGTAGTGTGAGGTAGGTTCCAAATGAATCAGGAAGTATGGGCAAGTGGTGTTCACCAGGTTGATGCTGTTTCAAACTCAGTGCCACTCAGCAAAAGTCTCAGGGTACACCAAGGGCAGCTACTACCAACCTGGGACCTTCAGTTCTTAGGGGTAGCACAGGGCCTCAGGAATTTGTTAGAGTGAGGCCAGTGGAGTTCATCTGGCTCAAATAAATTATAATTTGGAGATGCAGAGGAAGGACTCTGCACAGGAATGGTGGCATGGTGGTGCTGTTTGGGGCACGTGAATGGGGGGGTTAAGCTTTCGAGAGCCTTCCAAAAAAGTCTGCACAGCTTGCCCAGGGTGACCACAGCTGGCCCAGGCTGACTATAGTCAGCATACACCTCCACAGGGCATGAGCTTGGCAAGGTGAGGCCCCAGGGAGTCAGGAGGGTGGGGCTAGTGCATCCTCCCAGGCTGACACAGCATGGAGGAGAGATGGCATCTGTGAGCAATGTGAGAGAAGGACTCAGCACTGGGGCAATGGTGGTTGTTCCTCTAGCTCTCTGCTCAAAGGCACACAATCCAATCTCTCCCAATATGACTCTAGTCCACTCTGAGCCGCTCTTCCTCCCCCAGGACCCAGCAAACAAGATTTTGTGCATTGGTCCTTTAAGAGGGTGCCAGGGTTTCTGGGAGACTCTCATCTCTCACTGGCAGATGAAATCCCCACTGATTTTCACAGCCAGATGTTATGTGGGCTCCTCTTCCCAGCAGTGGTCTGAGGGCCGGGGAGCCCAGTGTGGGGTTGTGACCCTGTGCCTCTCAGGGGGAACCTTTGTAGCTAAGATATTGCTCCCAATTCTTAATGGTGCCAGGTGAGAGCAGGGCCAGCCCCTTTTGCATCTCTGCCCTTTCTACCAGTTTAGATGTAGATTCTTCTATAATCCTTGGTTATAAGAATTCTGTTCCACTTGTCTTTAGATTGTTATTCAGGCTGATTGTTGTATGTGTAATTTAGTTGTAATTCTGGTTTGGTCCTGGGAGGAAGTGAGTATAATTTCTACCTACTTCTCTGCCATCTTGGATCCTCCCAAAGAGCATTTATTCTAAGAATTTCTTGGTCAGGTTTAACTCAGAAATGCAAGGTCATTTGACTGACTGTGATCACAGGTTAGGGATTATCACTATTACCAAGGCTCATATCCAATTTCCATTAGTTTCATTCCTGACTCTTCTTTCTTCACTGATTACGAACGGTATGTGGGTGAGGAGATAATGATGTCCACAATTATTTTCCCAGCCTCCAGAAACCACCTTCAAACCTCTGTTCCCACCTTCCTCTGTGTGCATGGAGGGTCGTCCCTAAATCCACAGAAAGTAGAAGAAATAAGGAAATAAAAAAGCAATACCTTAGAATGGTCTTAAGTATTAAGAAGAATATAGCTGGCTCATAAAAACTGGTGTCTTAAAAGGACTAATAAGACAGAATCTTGGAGGAACCAAGATGGCGGCGTAGGTAGACACACTGCGCCTCCTCGCACAACCAGAACTGACAGAGAATCGAACAGCAAGGGGGACCAACACCAAGGAAATAGAAAATAAACATACATCCAGACTGGTAGGAGGGGCGGAGACGGGCACCGGGGTGGAGAGGACTCACGTGGCTGTGGCGGGACTGAGACTGGCGGAGTGTGGGACAAATGGTGCAGGCAGTCCGAGCACTAGCAGACCCTGTGGCCCCACATTTGCACAGATAAACCCAGAGGGCCGGACTCAGAGTGGTGGAGAGTGGGGCAGGCAGAGTGGCGGGTAGCACCCTGCGGCACCACATTCGCCCACAGATAAACCGGAGGAACGGCAGGCAGCGAAGCAGACCGCGCAACCCAGGGCTCCAGCTCGGGGAAATAAAGCCTCAAACCTCTGATTGAAAGCGCCCCTGGGGGTTGGGGCGGCAACAGGAGAGACTCCCAGCCTCACAGGAGAGGTTGTTGGAGAGACCCACAGGGGCCTAGAGTGTGCACAGGCCCACTTACTCGGGAACCAGCACCAGAGTGGCCCAGTTTGATTGTGGGTATCCGAGTGAAAGATTGAAATCCGGAGGATAGTGAGGCGGGCGCCATTGCTCCCACTCGGCCCCTCCCCCACGTACAGCGTCACAGCGCAGCGACCAACATTACCCCGCCCCGTGAACACCTAAGGCTCCGCCCCTTAAAGTAACAGATGCGCCAAGACAAACAAACAAACAAAAAATGGCCCAAATGACAGAACACTTCAAAGCTCCAGAAAAAATACAACTAAGCGACGAAGAGATAGCCAACCTATCGGATGCACAGTTCAAAGCACTGGTTATCAATATGCTCACAGACTTGGTTGAATCTGTTCGAAAACCAGATGAAAAAATGAAGCCTATGCTAAGAGAAACAAAGGAAAATGTACAGGGAACCAATAGTGATGAGAAGGAAACTGGGACTCAAATCAATGGTATGGACCAGAAGGAAGAAACAAACATCCAACCAGAAAAGAATGAAGAAACAAGAACTTGGAAAAATGAGGAGAGGCTTAGGAACCTCCAGTACACCTTGAAACGTTCCAACATCCGAATTATAGGGGTGCCAGAAGGAGAAGGGGAAGAACAAAAATTTGAAAACTTATTTGAACAAATAATGGAGAACTTCCCCGATCTGGCAAAGGAAATAGACTTCCGGGAAGTCCAGGAAGCTCAGAGAGTCCCAAAGAAGCTGGACCCAAGGAGGAACACTCCAAGGCACATCATAATTACATTACCCAAGATTAAACGCAAGGACCTACATCCAAGATTACTGTATTCAGCAAAGCTCTCATTTAGAATGGAAGGGAAGATAAAGTGCTTCTCAGATAAGGTCAAGTTAAAGAAGCTCATCATCACCAAGCCCTTATTATATGAAATGTTAAAGGGAGTTACCTAAGAAAAAGAAGATCAAAAATAGGAACAGTAAAAATGACAGCAAACTCACAGTTATTAACGACCACACATAAAACAAAAACGAGAGCAAACTAGGCAAACAACTAGAACATGAGGGTTGGAATAAGTAGCATAGATGATAGGTGGAAAATAGACAGGGGGAGGGTAAAAATAGTGTAGGAAATGTAGAAGCCAAAGAACTTATAAGTATGACCCATGGACTTGAACTATGGGGGGGGAATGTGGGAGGGAGGGGGGTGGGCAGGATCGAGTGGAGTGGGGGGGGGAAATGGGACAACTGTAATAGCATAATCAATAAATATATTTTTAAAAAAAGACAGAATCTCTGGCCAATCTAATCAAGGAAGACAAAGAGTAACCAAATCAGAAACAAAAAAGAGAACATATTTACATATATAGATTTGAAAAATAGGCAAAACAGATAATTTTCTAGGAAAACATAGATTACCAAAATTAACTTAAGAAACAAACAATCCCACAGGAAAAAAAGCAAAGGATAGGGAAAGGCAATTCACAAAAGGAAAAATACTACTAAACATAAGAAAATGCTTAGTAGTTTATTAAAATAGATCACTTAATATCCAACAAACATGAACTAAAGCAATAAGAGATTTTTTAGTAAGACAATCTAAACCCACAAAATGGACTACCATTTTTAAAAGGGATAACAGTGCTAGCAAAAAGGTAGGAAACAGGCACTTTCATGTACTTGTATGTATGGCTCTTAAAAGGCAGGTGGAGTGGAGATTGTAAAGGGGGACTTTTCATATTTGAATCTCTGTATTTCTATATTTGAATTTTTATAAGAATGTGTTTTTGTATTATATCTGAAATTTTAAAAGTGGAACTTCTCTGTCCGTATTCATAAAGACCAAAACCATAATTGCTATTATATGTTTAAGATTGGAGAACAAAGTAATTTGAAATGAGAACACAGACTTAAAATAGCTTATGGATCTGAAACCTAATAGTTAAGGAAAAGGAGAAACAGACAAATAAGCAGCAAAGTACTGACTAATATGATACAGAAGAAAACCACACATGTAAAAACATTACCTACTCAAGGGCAAAAACAGTGTGCTGCTCACTGCATGTCTCTCTGCCCCTTGCAGAGGGCCCACCACAGAGCACTGAATAAGTGTTCATTGAAAAATGAAAGAAAAAATGGCACTCAAGTATATCAAAAGGTACTCTGAGAATATAAATTTCAAAATAAACACAATAAACAAGCGAAATAATTTTGTTCATGTATATTTCACAAATATGAAAGGTAAAATTATTTTCACTGAAATCCTGTTATACTCTTAATGTAATATTAAATTTGGAATTTATACTATTCCTGGTCATTTTTCTGCTGCTAACTTTCAGTTAAAAGAATATTGTCTTGCTTAGTCCGTTACTATTTTCACAATAATTTTCATAATATTTGTGTACTGGTGTTTACATTTATTAAAATTCAGTTTTCATCTTTTTCTATTTTGTAACATTATATCAGTTCATAAAATTGATATAGCAAAGTGGTTCAATGAAGCATAACAATCAGGTTGAGAGTAATACAAATAATAAAGAAGACTCTCAATAACTATAAGGATCACTATTGCCCAGGACTAAAATGAAAGATGGAGAGGTGCATGCCCAGTATGCCAAGAGGTATGTCAGACAAGCAGTTAAAGAAGTGAGGGCAAATAGGAAGTACAATGGTGAATATTCAAAAATTGGAATTTTTTGGACCATTGATCCATTTGTCACTAAGGCTAGAGTGCTTTACTGTTTTTATAAAGCTTCTGAAACAGTGGCAGAAAGCCTCGGATGCCTTCCATGTATAGTGGCCTCTTTGGTAAACCAACCAAGTTCTTCCTTGAGAGCAAAATAAAGTTTCTCAGTTGAAAACTGATGCATTTCATCACCACACAAAAAGACTAAAACAACAAAGGCATCATTTAAAGTTGCACTCCTCAGAGATAAAACACATACAGAACATACACTAATGAAACATTTTTTAGAATAGCCCCCAAATTAATGATACATGATTTGGTAAGAAAGCAAACGGAACAAAATATTAGTGAAATTCCTCGATCAAATAACACTCTGACCAACAAGGAACCCCAATGGCATGCCATGTGAAAGAGGAATTGTTAGCACAGGTGCAGGTCAGCAGATAATTTCCCATTATCACTGAATGAAACCTCTGTGCAGGGAATAGATTAGTACCATTCATGTTTGAGGTTCATGTTCGAGGGCCAAGGTAGCCAGTGGAGGAGCCCAGAGATCTACACTGATGGAGGACCTGTTACGTGTGCCCCAGGAAGAAAAAGAGCTGCTACATAAAATAAAAGATGTTGCACTTAATGCCAATCTATACCACTGCTGTTTTTTTCAGACGAGTTGATGATCTAAATAAATAATCTGATCTTCATTCAGTACTGAAAAAGGGATAAACATTTTTTTAATCCTCACCCAAGTACATTTCCTCATTGCTTTTTAAAGAGAGAGGAAGGGAGAGAAAGCAACATCGATTGGTTGCCTCCCATACGTGCCCGGCCTGGGGATCATATGTGCCTAGACCAAGGATTGAACCACAACCCAAGCACGTGCCCTCACAGGGAATCAAACCTGCAGCATTTTGGTTATAGAATGATGCTCCAACCAACTGAGCCACACTGCAGGGCAGAATAGACATTTTGAATCAAACTACAGTCACGGACAATCTGTCTTTCCAATGTGCAGTATGGACAGTGAGTACCAGGGTTTGCTTTCCACTCTAGAATATATTGGCTGTTAAGGGGGAAGCACTCACACAAATACTTAAAATGAGAAACAATATAAAACTATTTCCTCATGATGTTGATAATGCTGATAAAGACCATTTCTATGATCTCAGGTGACTTGCTTACATAATATAACTCAGTAATCAGCATTTGGAGTAGCCCAAATTTTAGTCAAAATATGATTTTTAATACTAAGATATTAGGATACCTTAATATGACCAAACTGCAATGTATGCAGCTAAGTCTCCATGAGTTTCACTTCCCCAGTAGTTGACAGCTTTCTTTACAAGTTAAATTACTTTTTCATATATTATTGCATATTTAAAAACCACATTGAAATACCACAAAACAATATAAACACCACCGGTGTGATGGCTGAATTCTCCTGCCTGAGAGACAGGAGATTAAGCTGGAAAGCAAGACAGGGATTAAACATCAAATAGCTTTACCTGCATTGCTAAGGTGTTCAGACTGGATAACCCTAGTCAGCGAGGACCATTTAAGCAAAGAAGACAATCAAATTCACATTTTAGAATGACTTCTCTGGTAACAGTGAGGAGAAGAGATTATAAGGGAGTAATGCTGGAAGCAAGAAACCTGTTAAGAGGCCATGTAAACAGCCTAGAAATAATAAACTAAGACAATGACAGCGAAGTTCTAAAGAGGTTTAAACGACAGATACCTTAATGGAAATAACTGGACTTGATCACCAGTTGGATTTTGGGGAGGAAGGAAGAGCTTCAAGGTTTGAATACAATTTGCTGAGACTGGAAAACAGAAGGTTTGCCATGTGTATGGGTTATCTATACCTATATAACAAATTACCCACAAAATTTAGCAGCTTAAAACCACCAACACTTCTTATCTCACAGTTTCTGTGGGTCAGGAACCGAGGAGAGGTTTATCTAGGTTGCTCCACTTCAGGATCTGTCATGAGGTGACTGTCAAGATGTCAGGTGGGGCTACGTCATCTGAAGGCTTGACCAGGGCTGGAGTTCTCAGGACTCCCTCACACACCTGGCAAGTAAGTGCTGGTTGTTGGCTGGAGAACTCAGTTCCTTTCCAGGTGAACCTCCCTACAGGGCTGCTTCAGTACCCTTCCATTATGGTACCAGCTCCCCTCAGACCAAGGAATCCAAAAAAGACGGAGCAAGGAGGAGGGAGGCCACATGTCTTTAACGACCTGCAAGTCTCACACTGTCACTTCTGCTTTATTCCATTTGTTAGAAAAGTGTCACTCAGCCCAGCCCACATTCAGGAAGAGGGGAATTAAGCTCCACCTCTTGAAAGGAAAAGTATAAAGAACATGTGAATATATTTTTAAAATCATCACAACACAGAGGTAGATAATGATTTCAGTTCATGCTGAATCTGAAATGCCTGACACTCTGTTGGAAGGGCCAGCAGGCAGAGGAACCTACTGCGAGATGGCCACCATTGCATTTGGCAAGAACAGTCTATAGAATGACAGAAGCAAGGTCACAGAATTAAGGAGAAAAGGAAAGATAAGGAAGTAGAGTCAGGCTACTCCTAAAATCTTAGCCATGAAAGTAAGTCAACAGCGGTCAGAGAAGGGGATTCTGGTGGACAAGGTTGACAAAGGTCTTGGTAGAATATCTTACCCATTAACTTGTGACACAGGAGGGACTTCTGTACTTGAGAGAAGAAAAACAACAAAGTGGTGCCAGTTAGTGTGGCCATGTTTCTGGTACAAACAGATATGCAATAAACTGTGTGGGTTAGGAACACAGATGCAAACCCACAATGAGAAACACATCTCTAATTGTTTAGTTGATACTTGAGCCTTCCTACCTTTTCTTGTATGCAGACCCCTGCTACATCTCCCTGGCCTGTTGTAGCTTCAGTCATTCTGACTTACGTATGTCCTTTCCCATTGCCTAACTGATAACCCCTACTCCTCCCTGGGACAGTGCTTGACTGGGCTGCCTATCTATGAAGGGATGACTTCAGCTCGGCCTCAGAGTCTCCTCTGAGGAAATTCCCACCAGCAGCCCTAACAGGCCTCATACCTTGGGGCCCTGCCCTGCTCCCAGACTGTGGCCTAGTAGCCTCCCAGCTGAGATCCCTATTAGTATGGATGAAGTATTAAAGTATCTTTGCATCACAGCCCGTCATATTCCTCAGTGTGGAACAGATGAAAATGTGCTAGTTGTTTCTGCACTAGAACTCCATTTTGGTGTTGAGATTCTTTGATGTATTATCTTTTAGCTCTACTAAAATTTATTTTAATAAATTGTAGTTCCCATTCTGTTATTTATGGCCTCAACAAAATTTGACCAATAGTAGATGAACATTAAACTATGACAATTCATAAGCTGACACCAGCAAGTCCCCATCATTACCATGGTGACAGTGGGCATGAAGGCTATTTTCAGGTTCTTTCTTTGAAACATCTTATTAGGCACAAGATAGTAAAACTAATGAAATCATGGGTACACTTCTTATTTTTGAAATTTTAATGAAGAAGGTGATTAGGCTAGTAGTATTTTAGCTACTATTTTTAAAGCAACTATTACAGGTCAAACACTTCTCTAGGGTTTTTTCCCTTAATGTGCCACATTTAATCCTCAAAAGCTGCTGTAAACCAGGGACTATTTTTCCCCTCAGGGCAGTTGAGGAAACTGAGGATCAGAGAGGTTATATAATTTGCTCAAGTTCACACAACTTGTGGGTAGAAAACCTGAGATTTGCCCAGGAATTTACCTAACTCTAACGTCCATGCTTTTTCCCATTTTCCCACATTGTATCTCTAATAAATGGCAACACAGTTTAGGTATAGCAACATTAACCTCTTACCAGATGTTACCCAAAGGTCATACCACGCTGCTTTATTTTCTCCATAATGACTGATCACAATCCAACATTTTTACTTATTGCCTATCTCCCCACTATATTACAAACTCAAGGAGAGCAAGGTCCTTGTCTTTTTCATCTCCCATTGATTATCAGTGTCTAGAACATTATCTAGTATAGAGTAGATAATCATTAAACATTTGCTGAATTAACAAATGAATGAGAAGTTCTGAAGAAGAAAAAGCACTAAAGAAAATCCTTATATAAATATACATTTTAAAAGAAATGTACTTGATAAATTTGATAAGTTCCAGACAGAATTTACATTATGACTTTTTAAAAGAAACACCCACGTGCTTATCTGGTCACCCTGTGCTGTATGTTTCCACACACCATTTCAGTAAAGCAGTCAGCAAACCTGCAAGGTCATAACAACAAAGATGTGCTCCATAACGCTAAAACTGTGCCTAAAAAAGTTCCTTTTTGCCAGTTCATGCATACATTCTCTAAAAAATAGTACCAATTTTTTCCTTGGACAATATCCATGGCCAGTTTAACTAAAGGAAGATGATTACTAAAGTGCAGCTATCTGTGAGCCTAAATTAGAGTCACTATATTCCAGAACAATAACAAAAACCCCAATTTCCTCTGCCAGTCTGCATTCATTTCCTATATCGCTGGGGAGCTAGGGTAAGAAAAGGTAGAAGGATCTTCCCAAAGTCCTTCATTCTATTAACAAAATCAACTCAAAGCAAGTGAATAATTGTACATCCTAACAATGAGCAGATTATGCCCAGAAGAATCATGTAAAACATCACTGTGAAGATATTACTAAAATATTCCAACACGACTTCTCTCCAAAATAATTTTATTAAATTAGTATTTTTAAAACAATATTATAAGCCTAGATTTTAAAAACTTTTGATACTGGGCCCTGGCTGCCGTAGTTCAGTGGATTGAGCATGCTCCTGTGAACCAAAGGGATGCTATTCGATTCCCAGTCAGGGCACATGCCTGGGTTGTAGGCCAGGTCCCACAAGAGGCAACCACACATTGATGTTTCTCTCCCTCTCTTTCTCCTTCCTTTCTCCTCTCTCTAAAAATAAATAAAATATTAAAAGAAAAACTTTGATACTGGTACATGAATAGACAAACAGATTAACAATGGAATCCACAACACAAGAATTAGGTCCAAACATACACAGGCATTTAATACACAGGGTCTGGAAGAAGTAACACCTGCTTGAGTATGGTTGGTAGGGTATGTGAAAGTCTCACATAAAATGGACAGCAATTTGAACATTTCACCTAAAAGGTCATATGGTGTTCTTGAGTGTGATATTGTTATGTTACAGAATTACATGCTTATGATTTTGTAATTAAAAAAGGGGGTGTTATTTGTGACAAGCTCTGTATTATAAAGCTGGCAGAACAAAGGAGAGGATGGATGGATTCAATAGATGGTGTGTGACAGCTACACAAGCTTCTGGAAAAAGAGTAGCTGAGCACTCTACTTTAATCCTTCCACCAAAAATGATGTCACTAATACCACGTATCTCAAAGAAAAAATGGAAATAATTAGCAGAAGAAAACCCAACGGAAATTTTACAGTCAGCACGGGAAAGGTCTTTCTGTTTATAATACAAAAACTCAGAAGCTATTCAAGAAAAAAGTCAACTACTTATAGACCAAATCTTTCTAAATATTTAAACACAGAACCAACACAGTTAAATATACACCACTGAATGAACTGAGAAAAAACACTGTTTACTTATACCCAGAGAAAGAATTAATTTTCCTATACAAAACCAAGAAGAAAACCACCATTAACCCCAAATAAAAATGTGAAGAGATGATAAACAGTTCGCAGAAAATATAAATGGCTTTTTATTTTTGTATTTTTTATTTTTTTAAATTATTTTATTGTTGTTCAATTACAGTTGTCTGCATTTTACCCCCACTTCTTGCAACCCCAGCCAAACCTCCCTCCCTCCCTTGCTTCCACCCTCCCCCTTGGTTTTGTCCATGTGTCCTTTATAATAGTTCCTGAATACCCTTCCCCTCATTGACCCTTCCCCCTCCCCTCTGGCTATTGTTAGATAATTCTTAATTTCAATGTCTCTGGGTATATTTTGTTTGGTTTTTTTTGTTGATTATGTTCCAGTTAAAGGTGAGATCATATGGTATTTGTCTTTCACCGCCTGGCTTATTTCGCTTAGCATAATGCTCTCCAGTTCCATCCATGCTGTCCCAAAGGGGTAGGAGATCCTTCTTTCTCTCTGCTGCCCAGAATTCCATTGTGTAAATGTACTATAGTTTTTTGATCCACTCATCTACTGATGGGCACTTAGGTTGCTTCCAGCACTTGGCTATTGTAACTTATGCTGCTATGAACATTGGGGTGCATAGGTTCTTTTGGGCTGGTGTTTCAGGGCTCTTAGAATATAGTCCCAGCAGTGGAATTGCTGGGTCAAAAGGCAGTTCCATTTTTAGTTTTCTGAGGAAATTCCATACTGTTCTCCACAGTGGCTGCACCAGTCTGCATTCCCACCAATAGTGCATTAGGGTTCCCTTTTCTCCACATCCTCTCCAATACTTGTTTGTTGAATTGTTTATAATGGCCATTCTCACCAGTGTGAAGTGGTTATCTCATTGTGGTTTTAATGTGCATCTCTCTGATGGCTAGTGATGCTGAGCATCTTTTCATATGTACCTGGGCCCTCTGTGTGTCCTCCTTGGAGAAGTATCTGTTCAAGTCCTTTGCCCATTTTTTAATTGTTTTTTTTTTGTCTTCCTTGAGTGGAGTCTTGTGAGTTCTTTATATATTTTGGAGATCAAACCCTTGTCCGAGGCATAATTGGCAAATATATTTTCACATATAGTTTGTTCTCTTTTCATTTTAATGTGGTTTTCTTTAGCCATGTAGAAGCTGTTTAATTTGATGAGGTCCCATTTGTTTATTCTTTCCTTTATGTCCCTTGCTTTAGGGGACATATCACTGAAAATGTTGCTGCATGGAATGTTTGAGATTTTCCTGCCAATGTTCTCCTCTAGGACTTTTATGGTGTCACAACTTATATTTAAGTCTTTTATCCACCTGGAATTTATTTTTGTGTATGGTGTAAGTTGGTGCTTGAGTTTCATTTTTTTGCATGTAGCTGTCCAGATCTCCCAACACCATATAAATAGCTTTTTAAAATATAATGTGCTCAACCTCAGTTTTAAAAAAGGAATTGCAAATTAAAACTTCAAATACATTTTACCTATTAGTATGGCATGGCAAAAGTTTGAAAAGTTTGGTATATTGTTACATTGGTGAGAGTGTGAGGCAATTAGCTTTTTTTTGTTAGTAGGATATATATTGATAACTTCTATGAAGGACAATTTGAAATATCTATTAAACTTACAAATACACATATTCTTTGACAAAGGCAATTCCACTCTAGCAATGTATTCTATAGATCTATTCTTTCCACGGTTAGAAACTGGGAACTAGGCAACAGAGGCAGAAGAGAAACTTCTTTTTCCCCATATCTCTTTTTGAACATGTTAAATTTTGCACATTGTCATTTACTTTTCACAAAATGGAATTTTGTTATGTGTCTGTGAATTCTTATACAAGATATCTACTTATGCTCCCCTTCAGTTAAAGTCAAAATAGGTAAGGAAAGTCAGCCTATGAAGAAAGTAGAGAATGGCCTCAACCCTGAAAACAGACACGAATACTTCCTTCCAGAAACAGGAGTTCACTGAATAAAATAAAGGGAGATTCACAAGAACTGATACACACTTCTCTACATCCTGAACACATTATCAATTTCTCTAAGTTAAGTGACAGGCAGAAGCAAGGAATATCCTACTGAGGGCCCTGTTCCCCACTGAAGGAAAATACAGGAGAAATGTAAGTCATCATGGAAAAGCTAGTAATACAACCATAGGAAAGGAAGAGGATGCACATGCAGGAAAATCGTGACAAGATGAATGTTACATGAGGAACAGTAAGGAGTGAAACTAAAATGCTGAAACAGACAGTGAAATAGAAGACTCATTTGAGAAAATAGAATAGAGGGGGAAAAGGATGAAAGGGATGGTTAGATAGATGTTAATATGGAAAATAAAGAAATGATATACACCTAGTTGCTAATTCTGAAGAACAGCAAAACTAATGGTATAAGAAAAGAAATTAAAAGATATAATAGAGGAAAGTTTCCCCATATGCCAAAAAAAAAAAAAATCAGTACAGTGCAATCAAGACAGGACACACCCTAGCAAAGATAACTGGCACTCAAGGATGAAGAAATAACCTGCCAAAATGAAGCAGAAGCAGATTACCCAAAGAGGCAAACAAGTTAGACTACCCACCATCTTCTCCACAATATTAGAAGTCAGAAGACAAAAGAGTAATGCCAATGGAGTGTTGAAAGAAGGGACCCAAGAACTCTTTACCAAGTTAGAATGTCACTTATATTTAAAGGTGGAAAAGAGCCAACTTAAAATATAAAAAAATTAAAGGATTACAGCATTCAAGAATCCTTTGAAAAAATGTAGTTATAATCCAGCCAATTAAAAGTTAAACACAAACACTGCACTCATTAATGGAATGTTCACAGCATGAAACCACCCTGGTCCCATCTACCAGCATGGCCTGTTTGGTTTTTCTTCAATAAGCCAACTCACCTCCTTCCCTCCACTGTACACACTGCAGTCTACTCTCAACATGGCAGTCAGAGGGCCCCTGTGGACACCTATGGCAGAGCCCTCCAGTGGCTCCCCACCTCACTCAGGGTAAAAGAGTTGTCATACACTGGTCTACAAGGCACCCACACATGCCCTCTTGGCCCCTGTGACCTTGTCTCCCACTCTGCCCGGAGACCCCGCCTCCTTGCTGCCCTGTCCCACACACCAGACATGCTCCTCTCTGGATCTTTGCTCTGCTGCTTCCTCCACCTGGAAGGATTTAACTCCCTTTCCTACTCCAGGGCTTTGCTCAGAGGTCACCTTCTCAGTGAGGCCCTCCATGACCACCCTATTTAAAACCCTAACCCCTCCCTTCAGCACCCTGGATCTCACTCACCCTATTTTGTTTTTATCTCTCCATGAGCCACTTGTTCCCTTCTAACATACTATTTGATTTACTCATTTACTAGGTTCCTTATTTGCTGTTCCCTTTAGGACATACACTTCAAGGGGCAAGAATTTCTGTCTTTTTCACTTGTATATCCCAAGCACCCAGAAAAGCTTGTGATTCAGGGTATTCATTTAAAACAATAAATGAGTTAGTGGTAGCACTGAATTCAGTAAAGCACAGAATTAAATCTAACTAGAATTAAGTCTAAATAACCTATGTTAAGGATGGCTGCAAAACAGAACACAATTTTAAGAAGTCTGAAAAGAAAAGCTAATGATGTAAAAATAATTCAAAAAAATTCCCAAGTGGTCACAAAAACTAGAGATTAAGGGGTATAGGAAATGGATGTTGAGAGATTTCTTCCTCAGGTTGAGAAGTTTATAAAGATGTTTGAAGCATATTGTTTAAGGGTATAAAGGTAACAAACAGGGGGATCAAAAGCATACATGCATATCTTCCAATTAACAGAGGGGTCCTGACTGGTGTGGCTCAGTTGGTTTTGGGTGATGTACTACAAAGTGAAGGATAATGGTTTGATTCCTATCCAGGGCACCTACTTGAGTTGCAGGTTCTGTCCATGTACAAGAGGCAAACAATTGATGTTTCTCTCCTTCTCTTTCTCCCTACCTTCCCTTGTCTATAAAGAATGAATAAATAAATGCCTGGTTGGTATGGCTCAGTGGATTGAGTGCCTGCCTGTGAACCAAAGGGTCACAGGTTCAATTCCCAGTCAGGGCACATGCCTGGGTTATGGGCCAGATCCCCAATGGGGGGTGCTTGAAAGGTAACCACACATTGACACTTCTCTCCCTCTCTTTCTTCCTCTTTTCCCCCTACCTCTCCCCCCCTCTACAAATAAATAAATAAAATTTTTTAAAGAAAGAATAAATAAATAAATGTATATATTTAAAAATCTAAAAAAAGGAGGAAGGGGAAAATCATGTTGCAGAAAACAGAAATCCATATATAACTAAAAACAAGTGAGTAGGAGCTATTTGCTTCTTCCTTTCCTATGACCTCCAACCCAAACAACAATACTAATGACAGACAAGGAAGAAAAGCATTGTTTCAGATGAAGTAGGAAAACTGCTATATCCTCAGTCACAAACTATGAAAACATATGCCCAATAGCACCAAGTATGGATAGAACTAGAACATGGCAAGAGTTGGGATGTGCCAACTTAGACATCCTGTAGGATACAGATATCCCCAGGAGGCGGGGTCACCATGTCAAAGGGCACCTCCAGTGCTGGTCAATGGACCACGGTGGGAGGTGAGCAGGAGGCAGCCTGAAGGAGGCTTGGTCCACCTTACACAATTATTGGGAAGGGAGACTAAGGGAGAAACTGTGGCAACCATTATTACTGTCTGGGGCCCTCTGAGCCCTATGACAGCAATGGAAGGGAAGCATGGTAACATCTCACTCAGAAGTATGATAAGAATCAGAGAATACTGAGCAGACTAATGTCCCTACAAACAATGAAGGCACACCAGAGAGACTATATATTGAAACCATATATTGAAAGATTCACTGTGTACCTGGAAAAGGCAACTTACAATGGTCAACACTGAAACACTGCTAGGAAAACTACTAGACTTTTAAAGATAAAGAAAAAAATCTTTTCCACATCCAAGCGAAATAACCATCACTTATAAGGGAAAAAAAATCAAATTGTCATCAGACATTGACAGCAAGTAATAGAGTACCATACTGAAGAAACTCAAAAAAGAAAACAGAAGCCAAGAATTTTATAACCAACCAAAAAGGCTCTCAAGTATAAATGTTATAAACTGGTTTGAACATGGGAGAACTCAGGGGTAATTATTCCTGTGGACCCTTCCTGAGGAATCTCCCAGAGAAGAGCATTATCCAAGCAAAATATATGCAGAGACTTCATCATGAAGACTGGTAGTAAGAATGAGATAAATATTTATCCAGAAAACTATAGCAAAATAATAGTTATAAGGGAAACAGTAGGGTAAGAAATAGTTATATATTTTGAAAATGTTGCTTCACTATAACTATCAAAAAGTACTAGATGAAAATCTAAAGTCGAAGAGTTGGAAACACCATGCAATGCATGGCATAAAATCCAGAGCCATAAAAAAAGATTTATAATTTGATTAAATAAAAATTTAAAACTTTTACATAGACCAAAGCACCATAAATTCAAAAGACAAGAAAAAAGTCAGATGAAAACATGCAATATTGCTAGTATCACATTGAAATATAGAGAGTTCTTGTAATAAATACAACAGTCCAGTTGAAAAATGAGGGGAAAAAACACAGAATATACATGGTTATAAATATATGTGAAGAGAGTTCCAGGCAAGAGGGCAACATAGGTAAACACATTACTCGGAACCTCCCACAACCACATTAAAATTACTACTAAACTACAGAACAACCATCATTCAGAATGCCTGAAGTCTAGATGAACAGAAGTCCTATAACTAAGGATATACACAAGAAGCCACATCGAGACTGGTAGGAGGGGCAGACAGACTGGGCTGGTCCCACAGCCACCCCTATGGTAGTTAAAAATAGGGAGGGATATCTGAACTGCAAAAGTCCCTAAGGAGCAAGAGGTCCCAGCCCCACATCAGAACCCCCGGCCCACACTTCCTGTGCTAAGAGGAGAAGTCCCCATAACTTCTGGCTGTAAAAACCAGTGAGGACTGCAGCTGAGTGAGACAAAAAGGGCTGCTGGAGTCCCAGGTGTCCCTCTTAAAGGGCCCAGGGCATGGACTTAGACTCACTCACTCTGAATGCCAGCATTGAAGAAACTGAATTGTCTGGCTACAGGATGAGGACTGGAAGGGCAGCTTTCCCCCAGACAGAAGTACTGGCAAAAGCCATTGTCCCTTTTCTGAGCCCCCCCCTGTCAAGGCGTAGGCTTGTGCCATATGTGAGTCTCCATCTACCCAGGTAACACTGCCCTACCCTGGTGATTCCCTGAGACCCTGCCACACCCACCTTGCAGGACCATCCAAGCTGTTTGCAGTGGTTTTTCCATACAAACAGCCTCTCTTGACTCATGCTTCAGCCTTTCCCAGAATCTCTCAAAGAAGCAGCATCTGGCCTCTTCTCACTATGTGGCCCCAAGCTAGCACTAGCAGCAGCCAGACTCAGTTGGCATCTAAGCTTCTTCTGGGTACCTCCAAGCCCAACCCAAGTAGCAGCATTTGCAGATCACTCTGTAGTTCATGCTGGTGACCCCAGGCAGAGCACAGGTGATGGCTGACCTTTTATCTCCTGGGAGGCCCCAGGGCCAGTGCACATGGTGGACAGCTTCAGACTACACTGGATTACAACTCTACCACCTCCACAAGTGACAGACTTAGAGGGCACCAAAACCCCAATGAAGCAAATCATGCTCTGTGGGATCAGCCCCTACACAATAGTTCCTCCACTGTAGTTGCAGCCAGTCCTTGCAGCTGATTGGCCTGGAGGTCAATCACTTCCAATGATACCAACATCAATCAAGGCTCAACTACAACAACACAATGGACACAGCCCGCACATGGGGCAGACCTGGAGCACCCAGCTCAGGGGACACTTGAGGCTGTGTCACTGGGCCCCACAAGGACACCTACTATACATGGCCACTCTACCACATCCAGGAGATGTAGCAGCTCTACCTAATACACAGAAACAAACACAGGGAAGCAACCAAAATGAAAAGACAAAGAAACAGTTTCCAAATTAAAGAACAGGAGAAGTCTCCAGAAAAAGAACTAAATGAAATGGAGGCAAACAATTTACCAGATACAGAGTTCAAAACAATGGTTATAAGGATGCTCAAGAAACTTACTGAGAACTTCAACAGCATAAAGAAGGACATGGAGACCTGGCCAAGTGCTTAGTTGGTAGGAGCATCATCTCATACACCAAAACACTGCAGACTGAATCCCTCATCATGGCACATACCAAGGTTGTGGGTTTGATCCCTGATTGGGGTGCATATGGGAGGCAACCAATCAGTGTTTCTCCCTCATTCAATGTTTCTCTCTCTCTAAAATCAATATATCCGCAGGTGAGGATTTTAAATAAAAGGACATGGAAGCCATAAAAAATCAGGTCAGAGATAAAGATATGCTAACTGAAATGAAGACTAAATTAGAGGGAATCAACAGTAGAGTAGATGAAGCAGAGAATCAAATCAGCAAATTGGAACATAAGGAAGTAAAAACCACCCAATTAAAAGAGCAAAAAAAAAAAAAAAAGAAAGAATAAAAGAAAATGAAGACAGTTTAAGGAGCCTCTGAGACAACTTTCAGACTACCAACATTTGCATCATGGGGGTGCCAGAAGTGGAAGAGAGAGAGAGCAAGAAATTAAAAACCTATTTGAAAAAATAATGATAGAAAACTTTTCTAACCTGGTGAAGGAAATGGACATACAAGTCCAGGAAGTGCTGAGAGTCCCAAACAAGATGAACCCAAAGAAGCCCACACCAAAATACATCATAATTAAAATGCAAAAGGTTAAAGACAATGAAAAAATCTTAAAAGCAGCAGGAGAAAGGCAGTTATTTACCCATAAGACTCTCAACTGATTTCACAACAGAAATATTTCAGGGGAGTAGGTAGTGGTATGAAATATTCAAAATGATGAAAATTAAGACCTACAATGAAGACTATTCTACCCAGCAAAGCTATCATTTGGAATTGAAGGACAGATAAAGAGCTTCCAAGACAAGAAAAACATTAAGGAGTTTATCACTACCAAACCAGCATTAGAAATGTTAAAGGGTCTTAAGAAAAAGAAGAAAATAATAAAAATACAAATAGTAAAGTGGCAATAACTACATATCTATCAACAATTATTTTAAATGCAAATGGATTAGATACTCTGACAAAAGATATAGAGTGACTGAATGGATAAGAAAACAAGGCCCTTACATATGCTACCTTACATAGGCCCTTACATATACATATACAAGATACTCACTAAGATGGACACACACAGACTGAAAATAAATGGATAGAAAAAGAAGACTTCTGGCCAAGATGCAGGCAGGGGTAGATACACTTTGTGTCCTCACACACCCCCAAAAAGGACAACAACCAATTTTAAAACAAAAAACAACCAGATCTGCCATAAAATCAAACGGTATAGAAGTCAAACAATCAAGGAGTTGAAGAAGAAACATTCATCTAGACTGGTAGGAGGAGTGGAGACAGACAGCCAGGGCAGAGAAGACGCACAGCAAGGCAACAGCTGGAGGATTGGGGCAGGCAAGGCAGTCCCACATTTGCATGTGGATGAACTGGGAGGGACAAATGGGGAGCGAGACAGATTGCACGTCCCAGGGTTCCAGCATGGGAAAAGATAGCATTAAAACCTATGTCTGTAAAAACCTGACGGGGTTGTGGCAGTGGGAGAGACTTCCAGCCTCACAGGAGAGCTCACTGGAGGACCCACAGGGTCCTGGAAAGTACACACACCCACCTACCTGGGAATTGCACCAGAGGGGCCCAATTTGCCTGTGGGTAGTGGGAGAAGAGACTGAAAGCCAGCAGAGACCTGAGCAAGCAGCATTGTTCCCTCTCTGACCCTTCCCTCCCAACACAGCACCACAATGCAGCCACATGTGTTGCTCCACCCTGATGAATACCTAAGGCTCCACCCCTGACAACATAAGAAGTGTACCAAGACAAAAAAAAAATATATGGCCCAAATGAAAGAACAGATCAAAGCTCCAAAAACGGAACTAAGTGATGAAGAGTTAGCCAACCTACCAGATGAACAGTTCAAAACACTGGTAATCAGGATGCTTACAGAAATGGTGAGTATGGTTGCAAAATAGAGGAAAAAGTGAAGGCTATAAAAAGGGAAATAAAGGAAAATGTACAGGGAACCAACAGTGATGGGAAGGAAACCAGGACTCAGATCAACGGTTTGGACCAGAAGAAAGAAATAAACATTCAACCTGAACAGAATGATGAAACAAGAATGCAAAAAAATGAGGAGAGGCATAAGAACCTCCCGGACAAGTTTAAACATTCCAACATCTGAACCATAGGAGTGCCAGAAGAAGAGGAACGGCAAGACATTGAAAACTTATTTGAACAAATAATGAAGGAGAACTTGCCTAGTCTGGCAAAGGAAATAGACTTCCAGGAAGTCCACGAAGCTCAGAGAGTCCCAAAGAAGCTGGACCCAAGGAGGAACACACCAAGGCACATCATAATTACATTACCCAAGATTAAGCAGAAGGAGAGAATCTTAGAAGCAGCAAGGGATAAGGACACAGTTACCTACAAAGGAGTTCCCAGAAGACTGTCAGCTGATTTCTCCAAAGAGACCTTACAGGCAAGAAGGGGCTGGAAAGAAGTATTCCAAGTCATGAGAGGCAAGGACCTACATCCAAGATTACTCTATCCCAAAAAGCTTTCATTTAGAATGGAAGGGCAGATAAAGTGCTTCCTAGATAAGGTAAAGTTAAAGGAGTTCATCATCACCAAGCCCTTATTATATGAAATGTTAAGGGGACTTATCTAAGAAAAAGAAGAAGATCAAAAATAGGAACAGTAAAATGACAACAAACTCACAACTGTCAACAACTGAACCTAAAAGAACAAGAACAAAACCAAAAACAAACTAAGCAAACAAGTAGAATAAGAACAGAATCACAGAATTGGAGATCACATGGAGGATTATCAGCAGGGAGTGGGAGGCATGAGAATTGGGGAAAAGGTACAGGGAATCAGAAGCATAAATGGTATGTACAAAATAGACAGTGGGAGGTTAAAAATAGTATAGGAAATGGAGAAGCCAAAGATCTTATATGTATGAACCAAGGACATGAACTAAGGGGAGGAGGGATGCTGGTGGTACGTGGGGTGCAGGGCAAAGGGGAATAAAGGGGAGAAAAAAATGGGACAACTGTAATAGCATAATCAATGAAACATACTTAAAAAAAGATATTTCATGAAAATAAAAACAAAACAAAAAATCTGAGGTAGCAATACTTATACCAGACAAAACTGACTTTAAAACAAAGACAATAACAAGAGACAAAGAAGAACCCATCAACACCACTTGTGGGTATTTATCCAAAGAAACCCAAAACACTAAGTGAAAAAGACATATGCATCCATATGTTTATTGCAGCATTATTTACCACAGCCAAGAAATGGAAGCAACCTAGGTGTCCATCAATAGATGAATGGATAAAGAAGAAGTGGAGCAAATATACAATGGAATATCCCTCCACCATAAAAAAGAATGAAATCTTGCCATCTGCAACAACATGGATGGACCTAAAGGGTATTGTGCTAAGTGAAATAAGTCAGACAGAGAAAGAGAAATGCCGTATATCATTCATACATGGAATCTAGAAAACAAAATAAAGAAACAAGCAGAACCAAGCAAAAACAGACTCATAGATATAGAGAACACTTTGATGGCTGCCAGATGAGAGAGAGATTGCAGGGATGGGTGAAAGAATGAAGAGATTAAGAAGTACAAATTGGTAGTTACAGAATAGCCATGAGGATGCAAAGTGCAGCATAAAGAATAGAGTCAATAGTTAGTACTTTAATAACCATGTATGGTGTCAGATGGGTATTAGATTTATTGGGGTGATCACTTCGTAAGTTATATAAATGTAATCATGGGGTTGTATTAATATAATATATCAACTGTAATTTAAAAAATTTTAAAAGATACAAAATAATAATATTCTGATAAGTTTTCATAGTAACAGATGACAACTAGAATTACTAGAATGGGCACATTATAAGATATAATGCCAAATCACTATATTGTACACCTGAAACTAATTTAACCAATCTGAGATTTTATACCAACTATACTTAAATAAAAAATTAATTTATTTTTGAAAAAATTAAAAGCTATATATGTGAAAGGTTGCTCACACATATAATTTTAGTATACATAATAAAAAGAATGATCAATGATATATTTGTTAGACTGGTAAACACTGATAATACTAAGTGTTAGCAGTGTGATGGGAAATACTTATTTTTTACTGACACACATGTTGTGTAAGGAATGAATATCATAGAAACAATATTCCTATGCATTCAGAACACATTTCTAGGATTTTAATAAGGGAAGGGAGGGAAGTTTTTAAATGAGTACATAATTGTTTAAATGCAATTCTGACATACACTAGAGGGAGAAGTACAGGGTGCTCTGAGAGTGTAAAAAAGGGAGGACCTTATGTAGTTTGGGGGGAGCATTCTCAGCCACTGTAAATTGGTTGGCTTTTTAAGAGAGCAACTGGCAAAATCTCAAATATCCATCACTTTTGTCTCAGTAATTCTGCACCTAGATATCAATTTTACCAAAATATAATACTGGGCAAATATAAAAACAAATGACATTCACTGAAGCATGTTTATGACAGGAAAAAATGAGAAATAACCCAATGTCCATCCACAGGGTATTAACTAAATGAGGGTAGACTCACAAATTCGACCATCAGCTTTCTTATATTTTGATATCTAAGATACGCACAGACATACATGTAATACCTCTAACTCTGCCAATGGTGATAAGATAAAATTTTTCTTCCTAATCATAAAAAAATAAGATATCCACACCCTTGACTTGATAAATATGGTATTTAACATTTTAGTCTTTCCTTTTAGGTTCTATTGTTTCACTAAAAATGTAGGTTATAAATAAATCTACTTTACACGTGCCTTCTGCCAAAACCCACTTAAAGTAAACTGAAAAAACTATAACCTTACAGTCCCATTACCATTATGGTCTCAAAGCTAGGCTCAGCCTGCAACTACCCTTTCATTTGGAACTCTTGTTAAAATACCACACTATAAAAGAATGCCACACTATAACTCCTTTAAATAAAACAAACCCTAGGATAGCATGTTAGGCTTCCTTTGTTGCTAGTTATAATGACTAGGTTCTGTGTGTTCTTTCATTTAATTCCTACATATAAAAGTTTTATATGTTTTTCTCATTACATATTGATTCAATTTATTTAGGACACTGTCACACTCTTTTCTAGATGAATATGAGAGAGAAATTGAGCAACTGACTTAAAAGTCATAAAGTAATATAGTAGGAGTGTCAGTCAACAAAAGAAAAGCCCTAAGTCTTTTTCACAGAGGCTGAATACCAATTGTACATTACTCACCTCTAGGGTGAGCTGTAAGGCTTTGAAAGTCACTTTCAGTAATAATTCCAAGTGAAACATGTCCCACTGCCTTCCTGTTACCTAGTAAGAACAACCTCACATCTTATTATAGCCATTTTAGTATGCTGAAGCCAGTAAGATGCTTCCCATTCAGCAAGAAAAACAAGTTCTGAAACATTTATTAACTGGCCACAACTGGTGAACAGTTCCACTGCAACTTCTTTCCAGATCCTTTACTAGTCTCTCCAGAGTCAGAAAATTAGAAAAATACTTGGACTGTAAGATTAACAGTTTATGAGTTCAGTTAGCATAATTTAAGTCCAAGTATTTGTTAAGTGCCTCTTCTCTTCCAGAAACTGTGCTAAATACTGTGAATATAAAAATGGAAAAGATGCTGGCCTTGCCCCTAAGAAATCCAGTCTTGTAGGGGAGACACAGCGCAAAAATTATTATCATACTGAAATTCTACCTCCCCAACTTTGAGGATCTAAGTCACCAAGGAAATAGGAGCAGTTGTGACTACTACTACTTTAATGCCGTACATTATCCTCCCACTCTTCTCCCTTAGAAACTTATCAATATTTCTAAATACCATTCCCTACAAAAGGGAAGCAGGGCTCCCTAAAGAAATAGCTAATTCCAGGTGAGGCATACAAGATGAACAAAATGAGTCTGAGACATCTTATGGTGCCCAGAAATCAAAGAAGTGCCCCAAGACTAACGGGGCCAGGTCAAATGGACAATAGGAATGAACAGGAAGGAGCTCAATGTGGTACAATTTCAACAAAAAAGTATAATAAAAGTTATGAATTATAAAATACTAATGAAGACACTTATTTATACTAAAAATAATATCCAAAAATCAGTTAATTAATCAATAGAATAAATAAAAATCACACAATCATCTCAACAGACATAGAAGAAGCATTTGACGAAATTCAAACCCTGTCCAGAAAAAACACTCAACAAAGTAGAAATAGAAGGAAACTTTCTCAACTTGATGAAAGTCACCTACTAAAAATCCACAGCTGGCATCACTCGTAATTTGAAAGACTGGATGCTTTCCCCATAAAGTCAGGAATAAGGCAAGAATGTCTTCTCTGACACCTCTATTCAACACTGTACTGGAGCTTCTGGTCAAGGCAATTAGGCAAGTAAAAGAAATAAAAGGCATCCAGATTAGAAAGGAAGAAATAAAACTATCTCTATTCAGTCCTAGCTGGTGTGGCTCAGTGGATTGAGTGCTGGCCTGCAACCAAAACGTCACTGGTTTGATTCCGTGTCGGGACACTTGCCTGGGTTGTGAGCCAGGTCCCCAGTTAGGGGCATGCGAGAGGCAATTGATCAATGTTTCTCTCACACATTGATGTTTTTCCTTCTCTTTCTCCCTCTCTTCTCCCCTTTCTAAAAAATAACTAAATAAAATCTTTAAAATAGAAATCTTAAGGAACCTATTAAAATCAATTAGGGCTAGTAAACAAGTTCAGCAAGGTTGCAGGATACAAGACCTGTTGTATTTCTATACACTTGCAATGAACAATCCAAAACTGAAATTAAGTACACATTTCCTTACAATAACATCAAAAAGAATAAAATACTTAAGAATAAAATTAACCAAATAAGTATAAAACTTAAACATTGAAAATTATAACACATAGTTAAAAGAAATCAAAGATCTTAATAAATGGGAAGGTATCCTATGTTCATGGACTGGAACTTTTTTTTTAAAAGATTTTATTTATTTATTTTTAGAGAGAAGGGAAGGATGGAGGGAGAAAGAGAAGGAGAGAAACATGAATCAGTTGCCTCTCACACACCTCCAACCAGGGACCTGGCCCACAACCCAGGCATTTGCCCTGACCAGGAATCAAACCTGCCACCTTCTGGTTCACAGGCCAGTGCTCAATCCACTGAGCCACACCAGCCAGGGCTGGAACTCTTAACATTACTCTCCAAACTGGTCTACAGATTCAATAAAATCCCTATCAAAATCACAGCTGACTTCTTTGTTTAAATCAACAGACTGATTCTAAAATTCACATGAATTGCAAGGACCCAGAATTGCCAAAACAATCTTGGAAAGTATGGACAAAGACTTACTTCACACTAACAATAATCAAGACAGTGTAGTACTGACACATGGATGGACATATAGATCAATGAAATAGAGTTGAGAGTACAGAAATAAACCCAACATCTATGGTTAACTGATTTTCAAAATGAAAGCCAAGACCATACAACAAAGAAAGAATAGCCTTTTCAACAAATGGTGCTGGGACAACCAGACAGACACACACAAAAGATACAGTTGGACTCTTACCTCACACCATATACGAAAGTTAATTCTAAATTAATCAAAGATTTAAATGTAAGAGCTAAAACTATAAAATTCTTAAAAGATAGTATAGGACTTTTAAATGATCCAACATCCAAATCATAGGAATGCCAGAAGAGGAAGAGCAAGAAATTGAAAACTTATTTAAAAAAAAAATAGTGAAGGAAATAGACTTCCAGGAAGTCCAGGAAGCTCAGAGAGTCCCAAAGTTGGACCCAAGGAAGCACACACCAAGACACATCATAATTACATTAGCCAAGATTAAACAGAAGGAGAGAATCTTAAAAATAGCAAGAGAAAAGGACACAGTTATCTCCAAAGGAGTTCCCGTAAGGCTAACAGCTGACTTCCCAAAAGAAACCTTGAAGGCAAGAAGGGGCTGGAAAGAAGTATTCAAAGTCAAGAAAGGCATGGACCTACATCCAAGATTGCTCTACCCAGCAAAGCTTTCATTTAGAATGGAAGGGCAGATAAAGTGCTTCCCAGATAAGGTCAAGTTAAAGGAGTTCATCATCACCAAGCCCTTATTATATCAAATGTTAAGGGGACTTATCTAAGAAAAAGAAGAAGATCAAAAATAGGAACAGTAAAATGACAACAAACTCACAACTGTCAACAACTGAACCTAAAAGAACAAGAACAAAAACAAAAACAAACTAAGCTAACAACTAACACAGGAACAGAATCACGGAAATGGAGATCACAAGGAGGGTTATTAGTGGGTAGGGGGATGGGGAGAATAGGGAGAAAAGGTTCAGGGAATAAGAAGCATAATAGGTAGGCACAAAATAGACAGGCAGAGGTTAAGAATAGCATGGGAAATGGGGAAGCCAAAGAACTTATATGTATGAGCTGCAGACATGAACTCAACATCATAAGTCATCAGAGAAACATAAATCAAAACCACAGAGACATTCCATTTCATACCCACCAGGACAAAAAATGAAACAAAAAATGTCAGATAATAACAAGTGTTGACAAAGATGTGAAAAATTAGAACACTTGTTTACTACTGGTGGGAATGTAAAATGGTGCAGCCCTTTAGAAAACAGGCTGGTAGTTTTTCAAAGGATTAAACATAAAGATACCATATGACCCAGCAATTACACTGCTTGGTGTAGCCCGAAGAGAAATGAAAACAAGTCCACGTTAAAACTTGTACATGGGTAGTTAGAGCAGTATTGTTCATAATAGCAAACATGGTAATAATCGAAATGCACACAAACTGATGAATGGATAAATAACATGGGGTATATACATAAACTAAAATATTATTTGTCCATAAAAGGGAATGTTGTACTGCTACATGCTTATCACATTGATGAACCTTGAAAACCTTATATAAAGTGAGAGAAGTCAGTTACAAAACACCATATACTGCATGATTCCACCCATATGACATGTATAGAATGGGGAAATTTGTAGGGACAGAAAGTAGACTAGTGGTTGCTCAGGCAGGGGAAGGACTGAGAGTATATTAGTTTGCAAGTATACATAATGGATGGCTTGACAGTAACTAAGTACCACTAAATGGGTAGCTTAAACAATAGAAATTTACTTTTTCATGGTTGAAGGCCAGAAGTCCAAGATCAAGGTGTCAACAGCGTTAGTTTGCTCTGAGGGCCGTTAGGAAAGGATCTGTACCAGGCTTCTCTATTCAGCTTATAGATGGCTGTCTTCTCGCTGTGTCTTCACATCGTCTTCCCTGTGTATCTGTGTCCAGATTTCCTCCTCTTATAAGGACACTAGTTTTATTGGAGTAGGGCCCTTCCTAATGAATTTATTTTAACTCAAGCACCTCTGTAAAGACCCTCTCTCCAAATATGGTCATATCCTGAGTTAAGACTTCAACATGAATCGTTGGGGGATGGTGTTAGGATTTTGACATAACTTTTAGGGGGTAGGGGAGAAGCAAAATTCAGTCCACAACAGGGAAATAGGGAGATGGTTGCTAAGGGGTACAGGATTTATTTCAGAGGTGATAAAAAATGTTTGTGAATTAACTGTGAATATACTAAAAACCAGTGTACTCATTCCACACCTGAGTTGTATGGTATGTGAATTATATATCAATAAAGCTGCTGTTTTTTAAGTTGAAGGGAAATGCAAATACAGGGAGGGAACTGGAGAGGATGGGAAACAGTCCACTAGGTTTTGATGGGAGCTGGGTCTGGCCTCCCTCCTGGGATACACAGAACACTGCATCTTCAGACGGGGAATGTCGCTTCCCTTGGGAAAGCAGGGGAAAAAGAAAGAAGTCCCCAAAGAGAAAAGAATCTGGGAAGGTTACCAAAAAGAAACCACCCACATCACAAATTGTGCCAATAGTTAATCCTCCGAGTAGCTAACAATTTATGCTCCCCTAAGGAAAAGCAAAGCAAAATAACCTTTGTTTTCCATTCTTGCTCCTTGCCCTCCACACTCAGAGAACAAGTGCAGAGTTCTGGTTCAAGGTCCGTCCTGCTCCTACCTTCTCCACCCTCCACTCCACTATAATTCTTTCCTCTCCTTGGTACTGATTCCTTTCCATCTGCTGATCCATTCCACTCCATCAGACTCTTCCTCTTATTCTGACTATGACAGGTGGGGGTTCCCCAGGAGTCTTGCTGCAGGTCTCTTCTCCACCTGCCTCTTCCCAGGCACTCTCATCCACTCTCAGGGCTTCAACTTCCAGAACAGGCTCATATTCCCAAATCTTTCTCTACTCTAAACTGGAGCCCCAGATTTCCAACTGTGTAAAGCCACATCCATGTGGGTCCTACTCCCGACGTGGATTGTTTTCTCCAGACCCTGTCTTAGGCTGGGTTCCCCCAAATATACCCCCTTAAGATAGCAATTTGGGAGCACACTATTTGGGAGGTGATACCAGAAAACTTGGGCAGTCGAGTGAGAAGGTGAGACAGAAAATGAAAGGCAGCCGATAAAGTGTGCTTCATCAAGCAAGTTACCACTATGGGTATCTGAAGCTTAATAATCCAGAGGGACTCTAGGAATCAGCATATAAAATACGAGCCTCAGCACTATCCCACTGGTAAAGCAAGGAGCTGGGGTAGTTAGACACTAACTCCATTATCTTTAGAGGGATTCTGGGAGCTGGGAGGGTGCTAATTCCCTGGCACTTCCACTGTGCTGTTCTGGGTTGCAAAGTAGGCACCTGTGGGTATCACAAAGCCCTTGAGCAATGCAATGCAGGTTGGAAATCAGGCCAGCATTCACCGAAGGTGTGATGGGACGGGTATATGGGCAGGGTACCCATGCTTCTGCTACCCACCCAAACCTAGAATTCCTCCTGGGTTCCCTATTGCAGGTAGTATCACCCAAACCAGGGGAAAATGGTGTCAAAAGTGGCTGTTTCTTTCACCCCAAACCCAAGGCAGAAGCCTTGTCCTCACTCATCATCCAGGTTCCTAATGTCTTCGTTACATTTAAACTTTCTCCTCTTATCTATCATCTAAAAAGTTGCCAATGTGAACATTCTAAAATTTAGATCCATTTACACACCATGTTAAAAATCCTTCGACGGTTTGTATGAGGTACCTGGAATACTCAAATTCATGGAGACAGAAAGTAGAAGGATGGCAGCCATGGGCTGGGGGAGGGGAGTCAGTGTTCCGTGGGTATAGCGTTTCAGTTTGGGGAAATGAAAAAATTCTGGAGATGGTTGCACAGCAATGTGAACATATTTAATGACACTGAACTGTACACTGAAAATGGTCAAGACAGTTTTATGTTGTATATATTTCACCACAATTTAAAATTTTTTAATACTTCAGTGGTTCCCACTGCCTAAAGTATGAGGACATATTAGTCCCTGTCCTCTAGCCCCGGTCCATCCCTCTAGCCTCATCCCTTCCCCTCTCAACTTTGAGCTTCACCTCGCAGAATTTCCAACTACATGTAGCTTCCATAACACCTGTTTGCCTTTGCACTGAACTTTCTAGTTTCTCTTCCTGAAATGCCAATCCACCACTGCCTATTTCTCTTCTTTCCTTAAAACTCATTAATACATTGGTACGACAATGTATTTTACTGGGCCTATGATTTCTGTTTCCTAAAGGAAAGAGAGTAGTAAGAAAGACAGAGTGGGAACGAGTAACCCGAAGCCTGAGTGTGTACAAGGTCCTTGGGAAGCAATTACGAGGAGGGTCTCACCTCCCCTGGGAAAATCAAGGGAGCCAAAGCTTAAACACCTGCTCCTGTAGGGCGACCTCTGACGGAGTTAGTGTCTCTCTCACTGATGCTTCTTGTATATACTTTTCATTTTTGCACATGCCACATTGTTGATAATCACTTCACAAGCATCTGCATTAGTCATGGCTCTCTAGGTGGCAAGTGACATTAAGCTGAACTAGCATAAAATCTGACATAAAACTGAAATAACAAAATCAGACAAAAACCTGAACTAGCCTTATAAAAAAGAGGGGAGGGACTACCAGCTTCCATAAATAGATCCTGGGAAGCACTGAGGTAGATGTGGCCTAAGGGATAACTGGACTGGGGACACCCAATCTCCATATCTATCTGCGTATTGCCTTCATTTTCTCAGTGGGAGTCATAGGTCCAGACAGCATTATTAGGTTCATTAGATTAATTAAATGCACAAATACTGTTACTGAATGGACCTGCGGAGGGCCCAGATACTGTTACAGAAACAAGCCCCCTCCCCTGGGGTCTCTCTGTCACTGTGGATTCTTTGCCCGTCACCAGGTATTAGGAATTATGGTTCTCAATGCCAGAGTTTGGTAAAAAGGACAGGAACTACTTATTCAAAAGTTATACAGGTTTAGAGTAATGGCAGAATGTTGCCGTTAAAATCTCAAAGGCCCTTAAAACAGCTGCAAACACACACAATTCTTCCTTCTCCCCCTTTGCCCAGTCAGGGCAGTCAGGGGTACCATATCTCAGGGGAAAAAAACATTAGTCCACAGCTCGGCTAGCAGGCTTCCTGCAGTTCCCAGCACCATCAGTTGTGTCGCGGAGATCTCCAGTTCTTCATCCAAAACCATGTGGCACTTTCTCATGGCCCACAGCGAGAGTCCTTTCACCCCTTTTCTTCCCACAAAGTCACACACTGTCCTGCGTCCTGCATTGTCTCTCTGCATACTTTCGAACTGCTAAGAGAGAGCTCTCCTTGGCTGCTACATCTTGCTTTCCTGATTCCTAAGCCACAAGGTCAAGAGAGCCCTCTCCAGCCCCAAAACTGCCTGGCTAGAACCAGCATAGCTGCTGGTGCCTGGGTTTAAATCCTGAAGTGAATCTTCCTCTGCAACCCCATTTCCAACTCCTCCCACAATTGGCTACACCTGCTAGCATTCCCTTAGTTTCCAGCTTTTCTTTGCTGTTAAAGTAAGTCCCGGAGGTGTGACCCTGTGGCATGGAGAGAACCATCTCCAACCTCTCACACAGGTGCTGTAACCAGGGAGAGCTGCCTCCCAGTTACATCATGGGTTAAAGTCACTCTCTTCTCCCTAGCAAGGCTTGTTGGTATGCAAAATAACTGTTTTTGCATATCGGGTGTGAAGGTAGCCAGCTGTTGATATACAAAATAACTCTCAATGGCCCTGCTCCAGGTCTCCCATCCCCCATGGTGGCCCACCTTGTAGGGGGGTATCCTATATTGCTTGGACACCCCGAGTTCTGTACCCTGTTACAAATGCCCCCTTTTTGCAGGGGGCCCTGGCTATACCCCATTACAATACTATGATCCATCAATTCTAACATTTTTAAAAAGATTTTATTTATTTATTTTTAGAGTGAGGGGAAGGGAAGGAAAAAGAGAGGGAGAGAAACATCAGTGTGTGGTTGCCTCTTGTGTGCCCCCCACTGGACACCTGACCTGCAACCCAGGCATGTGCTGTGACTGGGAATCGAACCAGCAACCCTTTAGTTCCTAGCCCATGCTCAACCCACTGAGCTACACCAGCCAGGGATAAGGCACACATTTCAATATCCCTGAAATCAGCATGTCACCACTGTTGCTCTTAGCTGGTCAATGTCTCACATGAGCAAATGAGGTCAGTTAAAGAATAAGTTCACCAAAAAGCATAGTGACTTGATTTTCATTCCAGATGACCTCATAGATAAATGCAATCCTGTGATATTTCAGGCGACAAACCAAGTAAGGATAATTGAAGAAGAAGAGTGTGTCCTGGTTGCTTAGTCAACACCTTCTGTTGATATCTTTAGTTAAGATCAAGGAAGTGCCAGAAGCAAATTTGCAGAGTGGATGTCACAAACTCAAAAGAAAAAAAAAAGAAAAAGCCCTGAAGGCAACCTAGGAATACTTTTACAATCAGCCCATTGCCAGTGTTCTGGATGACAGAGCGACATGTCTTTGAAAATCAGACACAAGGGACTTGGAGTCAAAAAGTGATTCAAAAAGAAAACTCAAAATGTGAGGAGTTTTTAGAAATACCTTAACCTATTTATTTCATTTATATTTTCTTTCTTATATGTGTACAATAAGGTATATAATATAAATTCATATGTAAATAAATCTAAAAGATCTTTTAGTAAGTCTAAGATAAGTATACATAATAAAAAAGCAAGTGTCATAGTTTAATTGAAAGTATTTCTCTTTTTAGTGCAACTCTAATTTTTTTTAATTGATTTCATCTTAGACGAAGAAGGACATTACATAATGATAAATGCAACAAGAAATATAACCCTTGTAAACATTTATGCATCCTAAACATTTATGCATCCTTTATGCATTTATGCATCCAACAAAGGAGCACCTAAATACCTCAATACATAAAGCAAATATTTATGAACATAAAGAGAGAGATTGACAGTAATACAGTCTTAGTTGGGGACTCTAATACCACATGAAATCAGTGGGTAGATGATCTTCCAGACAGAAAATAATAAAACAACAGACTTAAATAACATACTAAATAGCATTTCACCCCAAAGCATCAGAATATACATTCTTTTCAGGTGCACATGGAACATTTTCAGGGATTAACCACATATTAGACCACAAAACAAGTCTCAATAAATTTAAAAAGACTGAAATCATATCAAGTATCTTCTCTGAATGCAATGGTATAAAACTAGAAGTCAATTACAAAAAAACCCTGAAAAACCCCCCACAACACACATGGAGGCTAAAGAACATGTCACTAAGCAGTAAATGGGTTAACAATGAAATCAAGGGAAAAAATCAGAAGATATCTTCAGACAAATTAAAATAACACAACAACCAAAAATCTATGGGACACACTGAAAGCAGTCCTAAGAGAAATTCAGAGCATTAAAGGCCTACCTCAAGAAATAATAAAAATCTCAAACGATCAAACCTTGCTCTAAAGGAACCAAAAATAACAATAAACAAAGCCCAAAGTGAGTAGAAGAAAGAAAATAATAAAGATCAGATAGAAATAAAATAGAGTAAAAAAATACAAACAATGAAACCAAGAGCTGGTTCTTTGGAAACAAACAAAATTGAGAAACTTTTAACCAAACTCATCAAGAAAACACAGAGAGGACCCAAATAAATAAAATCAGAAATTAAAGAGAAGTAACAACTGACACAACAGAAATACAAAGGATTAGAAGAAAATATCAGGAACAACTATATGCCAAAAAAATTAGTTAATGCAGAAATGAATAAATTCCTAGAAACATACAAACTTTCAAAACTGAATAAAAAAGAAACACAAAATCTAAACAGAATGATTACAATGAACAAAATCGAAGCAGTAACCAAAAAACTCCTAACAAACAAAAGCCTTGGACCAATAGCTTCATAGGTAAATTTTACCAAACATTCAAAGAACAAACACCTGTCCTTCTCAAACTATCCCAAAAATGTTAAGAGGAGGGAAAACTCCCAATCTCATTTTATGAGGCCAGCATTAGCCTAATTCCAAAACTAGATAAAGACACTACAGAGAAAGAGAATTATAGGCCAGTATCGCTGATGAACATAAGATGCTAAAATCCTCAACAAAATATTAGCGCACTGAATTCTGCAATACATTAAAAAGGACATACACTACAATCAAGTGAGATTTAATACTTGGATGCAAGGTTGGTTCAATATCTGCAAATCAATTACAGTGATGTACCATATATGCAAAATGAAGGATGAAATCATAGGATCATATTAATAGATGCAGAATAAGCATTTAATAAAATCTGGCACCCATTTATGCTAAAAAAAATCTCAGCAAGATGGGAATAGAGGGAAAATACCTCAACATTATACAGGCAATATATAACAAACCCACAGCTAACATCATACTCAATGAGGAAAATCTAAAAGTGATTCCTTCAATATCAGGAGCAAAGAAAGGATGCCTGCTTTCACCACTCTATTCAACATAGTACTGGAAGCCCTAGTCACAAAGCAATGAGGCACAAAGAAGAAATAAAAGGCATCCAAACTGGAAAGGAATAAGTAAAACTGTCATTATTTGCAGATGACATTATATTGTATATAGAGAACCCTAAAAATTCCATGAACAACTATTAGAACCGATACATGAATGCAGTAAAGTAGCAAAATACAAAATGAATATTCAGAAATCAGTTGCATTTTTATATACCAATAATAAATTATCAGAAAGAGAAGTTAAGAAAACAATTCCATTTACAATTGCAAAACAAAACACCTAGGACTAAGTTTACCCCAGGAGGTAAAGGATCTATACTCAGAAAATTATGATATTGAACAAAGAAACTGAAGAAGTTACAAATAAATGGAAGCATGTACTGTATTCATGGATAGGAAGAAATAACATCATTAAAACATAAACCAGGAGGAACGGCGGGGGAGCACAGCAGACCATGCAACCCAAAGCTCCAGTGGGGGAAACAAAACCTCAAACCTCTGATTGAAAACACCCATGGGGGTTGAGGAGGCAGCAGGAGAAACTCCCAGCCTCTCAGGAGAGGTGTTGGAGACCCACAGGGGCCTAGAGCATGCACAAGCCCACCCACTCAGGAATCAGCACCAGAGGGGCCCAGTTTGATTGTGGGTAGCAGAGGGAGTGACTGAAACCCAGCAGAGAGTGGAGCAGGTGCCATCGCTCCCTCTCGGCCCCTCCCCCACCTACAGCATCACAGCACAGTGACCTGCGTTACCCCACCCTGGTGAACACCTAAGGCTCCGCCCCTTTATGTAACAGGCACTCTGAGACAAAAAAAAAAAAGGCCCAAATGAAAGAACAGATCAAAGCCCCAGAAATAATTCAACTAAGCAGCGAGCAGATAGCCAACCTATCAGATGCACAGTTCAAAACACTGGTAATCAGGATGCTCACAGAATTGGTTGAATTTGGTTGCAAACTAGATGAAAAAATGAAGGCTATGCTAAGAGAAACAAAGGAAAATGTACAGGGAACCAATAGTGATGCAAAGGAAACTGGAACTCAAATCAAGGGTGTGGACCAGAAGGAAGAAAGAAACATCCAACCAGAAAAGAATGAAGAAACAAGAATTCAAAAAAATGAGGAGAGGCTTAGGAACCTCCAGGACATCTTGAAATGTTCCAACATCTGAATTATAAGGGTGCCAGAACGAGAAGAGGAAGACCAAGAAATTGAAAACTTATTTGAACAAATAATGAAGGAGAACTT
The DNA here is from genome assembly GCF_022682495.2 of Desmodus rotundus. NCBI lineage: Eukaryota > Metazoa > Chordata > Mammalia > Chiroptera > Phyllostomidae > Desmodus > Desmodus rotundus. The sequence goes on from NC_071395.1 coordinate 64,336,299, forward strand.
CCCTAACCTGGCAAAGGAAATAGACTTCCAGGAAGTCCACGAAGCTCAGAGAGTCCCAAAGAAGCTGGACCCAAGGAGGAACACACCAAGGCACATCATAATTACATACCCAAGATTAAGCAGAAGGAGAGAATCTTAGAAGCAGCAAGGGATAAGGACACAGTTACCTACAAAGGAGTTCCCATAAGACTGTCAGCTGATTTCTCCCAAGAGACCTTACAGGCAAGAAGGGGCTGGAAAGAAGTATTCCAAGTCATGAGAGGCAAGGACCTACATCCAAGATTGCTCTATCCAGCAAAGCTATCATTTAGAATGGAAGGGCAGATAAAGTGCTTCTCAGATGAGGTCACGTTAAAGGAGTTCATCATCACCAAGCCCTTATTATATGAAATGTTAAAGGGACTTATCTAAGAAAAAGAAGATAAAAAATATGAACAGCAAAAATGACAGCAAACTCACAGTTATTAACAACCACACCTAAAACAAAAACAAAAGCAAACTAAGCAAACAACTAGAACAGGAACAGAACCACAGAAATGGAGATCACATGGAGGGTTATCAACAGGGGAGTGGGAAGGGGAGAGAGGGGGGAAAGGTACAGACAATAAGTAGCATAGATGATAGGTGGAAAATAGACAGAGGGATGGTAAGAATCGTGTAGGAAATGTAGAAGCCAAAGAACTGATAAGTATGACCCATGGACATGAACTATAGGGGGGAATGTGGGAGGGCGGGGGTGGGCAGGATGGAGTGGAGTGAAGGGGGGGAAATGGGACAACTGTAATAGCATAATCAATAAATATATTTAAAAAACAAAACAAAAAACAAAATAAATCCATACTATCCTAAGCAATCTACAGCTTTTTAAAAAGTATATTTTATTATGTTATTACAGTTCTCCCAATTTTTCCCCCTTTGCCCAGTACACTCTTCCCTCCAGCAATCCCCTCCTTAGTTCATGTCCATGGGTCAAGGATATAAGTTCTTTGGCTTCTCCATTTCCTGTACTATTCTTAACATCCCCTGTCAACTTTGTACCTACCAATTATGTTTCTTAATCCCTTCACCTTTTCCCCCCATTCTCCCCTTCCACCTTCCAGCTGATAACCCTCCAAATGATCTCCATACCTATGATTCTGTTCCTGTTCTGGTTGTTGCTTAGGGGTTTTTTGTTTGTTTGTTTTTGTTTTAGATCAGCTGTTGATAGTTGTGAATATGTTGCCTTTTTAATGTTCACAGTTTTGATCTTCTTCTTTTTCTTAAATAAGTCCCTTTAACATTTCATGTAATAATGGCTTGGTGATGATAAACTACTTTAGATTTACCTGGTCTGGGAAGCACTTTATCTGTCCTTCCATTCTAAATGATAGCTTTACTAGAGAGAGTAATCTAGGTTTAGGTCTTTGCTTTTCATCACTTTGAATACTTCTTGCCAGTCTCTTCTTGCCTGCAAAGTTTCTTTTGCAAAATCAGCTGATAGTCTTATGGGAACTCCTTTGTAGGTAACTGCTTTTCTCTTGCTGCTTTTAAGATTCACTCTTTATCTTTAACCATTTTAATTATGATGTGTCTTGAGATGGTCCTCTTTGGATCGAACTTGTTTGTGACTCCCTGTGCTTCCTAAACTTGTATGTCTATTTCCTTTGCCAAAATAGGGAAGTTTTCTTTCATTATTTTATTAAATACGTATTCAATTTCTTGCTGTTCCTTCTCTCCTTCTGGTATCCCTATGATTCAAATGTTGGCATGTTTGCAGATGCCCCAGAGTCTTCTTATACTATCCTCATTTTTTTTTAAATTCTTGTTTCTTCTTTCTGTTCTTGTTGAATGTTTATTTCTTCCTTATGTTCCAAATCATTGATTTGAATCCTGGCTTTTTTCCCTTCACTGATGGTTCCCTGGAGATTTTTCTTTATTTCACTTAGCGTAACCTTCATTTCTTCCTTTATGTTGTTGTTGTACTCAATGAGTTCTTCCAGCATCTTGATCACCAGTGTTTTGAACTCTGTATATGATAGGTTGGCTCTCTTCATTTTGTTTAGTTCTTTTTCTGGGGTTTTGTTCTGTTCTTTCATTTGAGCCATATTTCTTTGTCGCCTCAATTTGGCAGCCTCCTGTGTTTATTTCTGTGTATTAGGTAGAGCTGCTTTGACACCCTGTAAAAGGTACCTGTAAATTACGTGGGCCAGAGCCTTAGGTTATTGCCAGGGTGGGGCAACCTGCTCCACCACTTTGTGGCTCTGTGTGGGGGGAGGGTTGGGACAGGGAACTGTGCTGCTGCCTGGCTTCCTGGGGTTTGCTTGGTACTTGCCCCATTTCCTGTCACTTCACCCACTTCCCCTATGTGACTGGCACCCTTCAAGCTGTTGTCCCACTGTTGAATTCCAGAGTGGGTGGGTTTGAGTACATTTTAAGACCATGTGGACCCTTTAAGTAGAGTTTCCTGAAAATCTGGCAGCTTCTTCTGCTGCCCCAACTCCCACTGGTTTTTACAGACAAAAGTTATGGGGATTTATTTTCCTGGTGCTGGAACCCTGGGCTGTGAGGTCTGGACTGGGACTCGCTGTCCCTCCCAATTTTTATACACCACACATGAATGTGCGACCGCCTGTGCCCATTCCACTGCTGCTGCCACTGCCACCACCTCTCCGCACCACACTATATATCCTCACCTCTCCTCTCTGTCTCCATGTCTCCGCCCCTCTTACCCATCTGGATGATTGTGACTTCTTTAAATCCTTGGTTGTTGGACTTTCATATAGTTCAATTTTCTGACAGTTCTGGGGTTATTTGTTCTGAGATTTAGTTGTAATTCTCTTCATGGTTGTGTGAGGAGGTGAAGCATGTTTATCTACACCTCCATCTTGACTGGAAGTCAGCGATCTATAGCTTTAGTGTGATTCCTACAAAATACCATGGCATGTTTCACAGAGCTAGAAAAAATAATTCTAAAATTTATATGGAACCACAAAGACCCTGAATAGCCACAGCAAGCTTTAGAAAGAAGAACAAAGTTGGAGGTATCATGCTACCTGACATCAAACTATACACAAGGGTATAGTAATCAAAACAGCAATGTACTAGCTTAAAAACAGACACCTACATGGTCAATTAATCTATGACAAAGGGAGGCAAGAATATACAATGGGATAAAGACAGTCTGTCCAATACATGGTGCTTGGAAAACTGGACAGATACACGCAAATAGAAAATTAGACAGCCTTCTTATACCATATGCAAGAATAAAGTCAAAATGGATTAAAGATCTACTAAATGGATTAAAGATCTACTACACTTTTTCTGATATATCTTCTCAGGCACGGGAACAAACAAAAAGTAAATAAACAAATGTAATTATATCAAATTAAAAAAATTGCACAGTAGAGAAAACCATCAACAAAAAAACAGCCTATTGATTGGGAAAATATACTTACCAACTATACTTTGATAAGGGGGTTAATATCCAAAATTTACAAAGAAATCATACAACTTAACACCAAAAAATCCAAACAAACAATTCAATGGGCAGAGAACCTGAATAGACACTTCTCCAAAAAGGACATACAGATGGCCAATAGACATGAAAAGATACTCACTAATCATCAGAGAAATGCAAATTAAAACCTCAGTGAGGTATCACCTCACACCTGTCATCAATAAATCAGCAAACATCAGTGTTGGTGAGGATTTGGAAGAAGGAAACCTTGGTACATTGTTGGTAGGACTGCAAATTGGTGCAGCCACTACAGAAAGCAGTGTGGAGGTACCTCAAAAATTAAAAATAGAACTACTTTATGACCCAGCAACTCCACTTCTGGGTATTTATCTGAAAAAAATCAAAACACTAATTTGAAAAGATATATGCACCCCTATGGTCATTGCAGCTTTATTTACCATAGCCAAGATCTGGAAGTAGCCTACGTGCCCATCAATAGACAACTGGTTAAATAAGATTTTGTACACATACACAATGGAATTTTACTTAACCACAAAAAGAATGAAATCTCACCACTTGCAACAGCACATACAGAGATAGACAAACACCATATTATTTCACTTATATGTGAAATCTAAAGAACAAAACAGACAAACAAAACAGAAACAGCTTCATAGATACAGAGAACAAATTTAGGGTTGCCAGATGGGAAAAAAGGGTGAAGGGATTAAGAAGTACAAGTTAGTAGTTACAAAATAGGGAGATGTAAAGTCCAGCAGAGGGAATATAGTTAATAATATTGTAATAACTATGTTTAGTGCCAAGTGGGTACTAGACTTATGGCAAGAGGATCACTTCATAAATTATATAGATGTCTAGACATTATGCTGTACACCTGAGGCTAATATAATGTTGAATGCTAATTGTAATTGAAAAATTAAAAAAAAAACACAAATGACCCCTCTCCAAAAAAAAAGAAATCAGGCTATATAAAGGCATTTTCAGGTATTATAAAAACAGAGAATTTATCATCACTGACAGATCTTATAGAGAATGTTTTTCAGGGAGAAGGAAAATTATCCAAGAAGAATATCTGTGATTAAGAAGGAATGAAGAAAATGGTAAACAGGTAATTAAAGCTAATAAATGCTGACCTAGAAAATTAATAATAATAACAGCAATAATGTCTAATTTGGATTTAAAGTAATGATAGAGCTAAGTCAAATGGGAGGTGACTGGATACCAAAACCCTAAATAAAATGTTAGCTACTTGAATATATCAGACAACCAAAAAGAACATTTTGAATTATCCCAGGATTTTAGAGACAGAAAATCTAGCAATGTAATCACCTATGTTAACAATTTTAAGAAGAAAACTACATGGTCATATCAATAGATGCTACGCAAAAGCATTTGGGGGAAAAAATCAACACTTAACCTTGACTTTTTAAATTCTTAGTAATTAGACATAAAGGGAAATTTACTTAACATGATAAAGAATAAACTAGTGAGGATACAGTGGGGAGCATTTCCCTAAAATCAAGCCCAAAACAAAAAATGTCCTATTTTACCTTAACTGTAGAGAGAAGGTAGTCAATGGAAGACAAAAAATAAGTACAAACATTACAGAGACATCTGTTGTTTTTTAACAGAAGATAGGGTTGTCTACCAAGAACAGCTAAACAAATCAACTGAGAAACTATTAAAACCGAGAGAGTTTAGTATGCAGGCTCAGCCTCACACCTAGATTCGGCTATCCAAGTAAAGGTGCTTACTTCGAGGGTGAACCAGGAAAAACTATATATCTGTAGAGGAAGATACTAGGATTGACGAGCTATTGTTCTCCCCTCCCCCCACAACGTCAATGTTGAAATAACATCGTATTTGAAGCTGGATAACAAAAATCTTCTGAAACCAAAATTTTTTCTGAAGGGTTGACTTGTGACTCTGCTCAGACCACTTTATCCCTTGGCCCTCGCTCTTGCAGTTACTAATGGATGGATAAACTTGTCAACCAGCCCAACATAATCCTTCCGATAGAGGGCAAGGAAGAGCACCTTCACCGTAACATTTTTTTTTTCAAACCAAAAACTGCTTATTATATAAACTTACGTACCAGCAAATGGAGCTCCCAAAAATAAAAATAAGACATTCAGGGTCAAATTTCCTTAAAAAAATAAGCACATAAAACTAATTTCACTTTGAAGATATTTGAGAAGGAGGTTATTCCTATTGCACTCCTGACATCCAAATGGTCCCCAGTGCTCACCAGGTGCACTGCGCTATGACCCCGCCAGCGGACCCCAGGGACACACAGCCCGCGTCCTTGCCGGTCAGCCTAGGGCAGGAAGAGGGTCGGAGCTCCGTGGACGTGGAGAACGGCCAAGGGCTACTAGACCACGGATATGCCACAGCACCCCAGGACAGAGGGGACACGGAAGGCTCCCGGGAGCCTGGGAGCTCCAGCCCGAAGCACCCACGCATCTGTCTCACCACAGCGAGAGCCGAGTGAGCCTCTCAGGCCTCAATTGTTGGGTCCCCTGGTCCTCGGTCCTGGGCTCCTGCGCCAAACCTCGGGAAGGGAGGGGAGAGGACGCCCACCTGCCGCTGTCACCTGAGGCACCCGTCTTGCGGCTCCCAGGCTGGGTGGGCAGGACAGGGCTGGATGTCCGTCGCGAGTAGGAGGCAGGACCTGCCAGGCTGCGCTGCGGCGTGGAGGCGGGGGTGGGGTAGGCAAAGCGAGACCAGGGGCCACCGCGGTGCCGACCCTTGCCTGTCCTCCCTCTGGAGGGGCAGTCCTGAGACCCCGTGCCCGGACCCCCGGGCCCCTCGCGCTTGCCCACCCGCCCCGGAGAGAGGACAAGGCTGAGGAGTAGAGAAGCCCGTGGCCAGCGCGGCTCCTACTCACCCGCCTCGTTTGGTCCCGCGCTCAGGGATGCTCTGGGAAAAGTCACCGGGATGCTCTAGGCAGCTCCCGAGCTGCCTTCAGGGGGCGGGCGCGAGCCGGCGCGGGGCAGTCTGGGAGATGTAGTCCTGGGGCCTCCGCGTCTTCCCCTTCGGCTGCTCTCAGCAGGCTGTTGGTGGTCCTTTGTTTCTCTGTTCTTCCTCTGTCTCCCTCAAGGGCCCGCCACTGCTCACGGCTTAATAAATTCTGGAGCGCCCCCGTGGAGCCCTGGGCTCCCTCCCCTCACTCTAGATCAGCGGTTCTCAAAGTGTGGTACTCCGACCAGCAACTTCAGTATCATCTGGCAACTGGGTAGAAATGCAAATTCTCCCATCCATCCAGGCCATTCAGTGTTTACTGTACTAAAAACTCTGGAGTTGGGTCTCATAAATCTGCATTTTTCAAGCCCTTCAAAGTGGTTCTGAAGAACCTTAAAGTTTGAGAACGCCTGCTCTAGACATATAGCTTCCTTTGCAAAGAACTACATCACAACTACATCACATCATTGTCACATACAAACATACATACACACATACCCGTATGTACACGGCCAGAGTTCCAGGCACTTATGGCCCAGCCTAGACCTACCCTGTCACTCCAGCCCTCCTTTTCCCATCATCTACCCATCATCTCCTCTAGGCTGTCTCTGAGACCCCTGAAACTCAGTAAGGTCAAGACCCAACTCAGGATCTTCACTTCCCTCAATGTGGTTCTCCTCCAGTGTGCCCTATGTCAGGCTGAAGAATGTCCACAGCATGTATTTACATGGAAGTCACTTAAATGAAAGCTACAGGACAGAACACAAGACCCTGGGTCATATTGGAGCGAGTGAGGATCAAATGAGGAAGGAGATATGGAGGCAGGGAGAATGACCAACTCTTGCAAGATGTGGTGGGGAGAAGGAGAGATGCTGGCGCCTGAGAGTGGAAGTGTTGTTGAGGGTGAATATTTTTTAAGATGGAAGAACTTCAGCATATTTAAATATTTATGAAAAGAGTCCAGCTGAGAGGGAGCTGCTAACTATTTCACAATGACTGATTCCTGAGAATGTTGTACATATGTGAGGACGTGGGGGTGGGGGTAGAGTGCCAGACACAGGTAGAGGGATGAACCTAGACTAGTGGTTCTCAACCAGGGACAATTTGCACCCCACCCCCACCAAGGCATATTTGGCAATGTCTGAAAACATTCTTGGTTGTCACAACTGTGGTAGCTACTTCCATCTAGTGGGTAGAGGTGAGGGATACTGCTAAACATCCTGCAATGCATAGAACGGCCTCCACAACAAAGAGCGGTTCCAAATATCAATCGTGCTGAAGTTGAGAAACTTTGGCCTGGAGAGCAGCAAGCTCTGTGTTATAAAAAGAGAGAAGAAAAAAAAGAAGGGCAAAGGTCTGGTTTGGTAGAGAAAAGTCTAAAGGGTTTTCTCTGGAAAGAGAACATACATAGGTGTGTGTATGTGTGTGTGTGTGTAAGGCTGAATTGTGGGATCTAAGCTGACTAAGAACTAAAAGAGAGAAAGCTGAATTGTTGGGAGAAAGTAGTTGGTTCAGCGGACTGGGAGTTTTGATGCAGGTCAGAGTAATTGGAGTAATTGGAAAAACAAAATGGAGAGAAGTTTCTGGTAAGAGAATAGAGATGGTTGATAATGCCTAGCTCAGGATGTGAGGATAAAGGGCTAACATAGAGTAGTGGCAGAGCCACCAAGTACCCTTACGTGGATTGTGTAGCTCTGGATGGAGGAATGGAGTGAACAGAGAGGCCAAGGTCATGCATGTGGTTGTGGAAGTCATTCATACACATGGCAGGACACTTTTTGCATTACTGGGAGTGATAGATTCAGTAAATGAGAAAGTAGAGAGATGTGAGGGTAATGTCAAATGACAAACCTTATGGAGCAAGGCTTTGGACAAGACTGAAGGGGAGGCATTGTCTGGCCCTTTAGAGAACGGTGGACTCATATATTCTCAGATAGTCTCAGGGAAGTCTGTGTTTCACTCAGGGCAGAGATGGAGAAGTGGAACCATTCAAAGTGCCTGAGGACAGAGGGGAATCAAAGGTTGTGGGGCAGAAGTTTCACAGCATTCTAAGTCAGGATGGGAACTGCTTGGGAGGTGGGTTCACACAGGTGTGCAGGAGGAAGGAGGAGGGGTGTGGGTTGGGAAGCCATCAGGAGCTAAATCCAGAGTACAAAATACAGAGCAGGGGGTATTGTGGGTGTGGAGGAATATTTTCTCTTTTGGAAGCTGACTGATGAAAACAGAAACAAAAAATGAAGACTGGGCCTCAAGAACAGGGAATTTGCCTCATTCTTCTGACCACTGTAGTCTTAGCAAGCCTTGTGAGTGTTAGTTATAATAACTTCCAAATAAAAATCTAATTTATTCCTGGAATAAGCTTACATGTCATGTTTAAAAAAAAATACAGAGGGAGATCCAAGATGGTGACAGAGTAGGTAGAAGCTACTCTCATCTCCTCCGAGGACCAAACTGGAATTACGATTAAAATGTAGAATAATCAACATGAATAACCAACTGAAGACTAGCTAAACAGAAGTCTTATAACCAAGAATTTACAGAAGCCACATCCAGACTGGTAGGGAGGGCAGAGATCTGAAAATAGATGACCTCACTCTCATGGGCAACTACTAAGATTCTGCAGGGATATCTCAGCTGCAAAGCTTCCCTATCAGGATTGTGAGGTCTCAACCTCATGCAGAGTTCTGCAACCCAAAACACCAGAGCTGGAAGAAGCATCCATATAACCTCTGTCTGTGAAAATCAGCAGGGATTCTACCCCCAGGAAAGGACAAGAGACTTCTAGAGGCAAAGGTGCCCTCTTAAGGGGCAAGTACACAAAATGTCCTTTGCAAAAATCTCTGGGCTCTGGCAGAGAGAGGATAGAGCAGAACAGAGTTGCATGAGGAGAGACTTGGGTTTGTAGCTCCTGAAAGAGAGCTGAAGGGACAGCCACCAGGCTCTCGGTGCTGAGTCCTTCTCCCACAACACAGGCACCATCTTTCTTGGGTGGAGCACTCTCCCCCCATGGCATCAGCCTGGGGGGAATGCGACAGACCTACCCTCCAATCTCCTTGTCACTCCACCCTGCAGAACTCACACACTGAGGAGGAGTCAGCTACCTGGACCTGGGGTGTAGAGAACCGGGCAGACTTAGGGGGTGTCAATGACTGTTTTGTGTGGCTCTGGGGTGGGGCCATTCTTCCTACCTTCCCATGAGCAGACTGGCACCTCCCCCAAACCAAAGATCTACTAGCCCCAACATCCAGGCTCCCAGTAGCACACGTTCCCAAATCCTGGTGGCCCCACCTTGCCAAGCAGGTGATTCAGGAAGTCCCTGCAGAATCAGGGACAGACTGAGTTTTGTGGCTTTGAGATGGGTCCACTTTTCCTCTGCACGCCCAAACAGTGCAGAGCCTTCTCCTCACACAGCCAAATCAAAGTCTGTTTTGGCCTGATAAACTCTACTGGCCTCACACTGATGACTCCCTGAGACCCTGCCCCACCACAAAGGTCTGCAGGCACCCGGATGGTGGCAGCTAGATTTAGTGTACCCTGCGACTTTTGCTGAGTGGCCTCAGACCCAGCACTGGCACCAAGTTTGAACCTGTATTGATCTGTTATATACCATTCACCCCTACCTAGTGACTCACTGAGAACTTAACCACGTACAACTTGATTACCACCAGATGCTCTTTCAGTGACTGAGCCTAAAAAGCAGCTGGCAGGCAAAGGCAGGTGGCGGTGGATCTTAGGGTGCCTTGGGGCTTTTACTGACCTACCTATGGATCTGCTGCTGGTGGAACCCAGGCTTGGTGCATAGCTTGGTCCTTCCCATGCACACCCAGGCCCAGCAGAGGCAGACACAAATTGTGGATCGCTGTGTAGCTCCAAACAGGTTGCCCTGGGCCAGGCACAGGCAGCATCTGCCATTGATCTCCACTGGAGTCCCCCCCAAGAGGCCTCAAAACCAACATATCCAGTGGCCAGCTTCAGACAACAACAGGGAAGCATTAGCTTACAGAGAAGGACAAGGTTATCAATTAGCTTCACATGCAGCATATCCAAAAGGAGATCTTGGCACAGAAAAAACCCTGCTGAAGCAAATTCTGCTTTATGTGGTCAGCACCTAAACAGCAGTGTGTACATTTTGGCCAGGGTCAGTCCTCACAGTCAGCCAACCTGAGGGTCAACCCCATGAATGAATGGGACAATAGCAATGAAGTTTCTATTGCAACTGGAGGACAAACATAACTTGCACAAGGGACATGCTTGGAGCAGCCAGATCAGATGAGCAAGGAGGCTGTGCCACTGCATCCCAGAATACACCTACTCCATAAGGCCAAACTACTAATACTGGGAGACATAGCAGATCTAACTAATACATAGGAACAAACACTAAGAGGCAGCCAAAAAGAGATAAAGGAACATGACCCATATAAAAAAAAAAAGCAAGATAAATCTCTAGAAAAAAAAGATAAAAGAAAGGGAGGCAAGCAATTTACTCAATATAAAGTTTAAAAATGGTTATAAGGATGTTTAAGGAACCTAGCAAAAATTTCAACAGCAAGTAAAAGGATATAAAACCATAAAAAAAGAGCCAGTCAGAAATGAATACAATATCTGAAATGAAGTATACAAATAAAGGAATCAAAACTAAGTTACATGATGCAGAGAATCAGATCAAGAATTTGGAAGACAAGGTAGCAGAAAACACCCATTCAGTGCAGCAAGGAAAAAAAAGAAATTAAAAAGTAAGGATAGTTTAACGGACATTTGGGACAACATTAAGCATAACAACATCCATATAATATTGATACCAGAAGAAGAAGAAAGCAAGGAATTGAAAACTTTGTTGAAAAAATAATGACTGAAAACTTTTCAAACCTGGTGAAGGAAAAAGGCACACAAGTCCAGGATGTGCAGAGAGTCTCAAATGAGATGAACCCAGAGAGACCCACACCAATACACATCACAATTAAAATGAAAAAATTTAAAGACAAAGAGAATCCTAAAAGTGGCAAGAGAAAAGCACTTTGTTACCTACAAGAAAGCTCCCATAAGACTGTCAGGTGATTTCTTAACAGAAACATTTCAGGCCAGAAGGGATTGGCATGAAATATTCAAAGGGATGAAGAGCAAGGATATATAACTAAGGCTACTTTATGAAACAAGGTTATCATTTCAAATTGAAGGAGACATAAAGAGCTTCCCCGACAAGAAAAAGCTAAAGGAGCTTGGTACCACCAAACCAGTAATACACAAAATGTTAAAGGGCTTACTTAAAAATGAAGGAGAAGGAGAAAGAGAAGGAGAAGGAGAAGAAGAAGAACAACAACAGAAGAACATAGTCAAAAAATAAAATGGCAGTAAATAAGTATCAATAATCATCTTAAATTTAAATGGCTTAAATGTTCCAATGAAAAGACAATACGGTAGCTGAATGGATAAGAGAAGAAGACCCATATATATGCCATCTTCAAGAGACTCACCACAGAATGAAAGATACACACATACTAAAAGTAAAGGGATGGAAAAAGATATGTTATGCAAGTGGAAAGGAGGGGGAAAGCTGGGATAGTAATACTTACATGTGATGAAATAGACTTTAATACCAAGGCTATAGTAAGAAACAAAGAAGGACACCACATAATGATAAAAGGAATAATCCAACAAAAGTATATACACTAGTAAACATTTATGCACCCTACATAGGAAAACAAATATGTAAAGTAAATCTTCATGGACATAAAGGGAGAGACTGACAGAAATGAAGTCGTAGAAGGGGATTGTAACAACCTGTCAACATCAATGGATAGATCTTCCACACAGAAAATCAACAAGGAGATGGCGGCCTTAAAGGACACACTAGATCAAATGAATGTAATTGATATCTTCAGAGGATTTCACCCCAAAGCAGCAGAATACACATACTTTTCAAGTGCACATGGAACATTTTCTATATTAGACCACATGTGAGGGCACAAAACAAGTCTTGAAAAATTTAAGAAGATTGAAATCATATCAAGCACCTTCTCTGACAATAATACTATGAAACCAGAAATCAATCACAAGAAGAAAACAGAAAATTACACAAAGACAGGGAAGCTAAATAACATATAATTGAACAATGCATGGGTTAACAATGAGATCAAGGAAGAAATCAAAAGATACCTTGAAACAAAGATACATGAAAATGAGAACATAACAACGCAAAATCTGTGGGACTTGGGGAAAGTAGTCTTAAGAGGGAAATTCTTAGCATTACAGGCCTATCTCAAGAAACAATACAAAGCTCAAATAAACATCTAATGTTAAAGAAACTTTAACATTAAAAAGAAAAACTAATAAACAACAAAGTGAGTAGAAGAGAGGAAATAATAAATATCAGAGCAGAAATAAATGAAATAGAATCTTAAAAAATTAGAAAAGATCAATTAATCCAAGAGCTGGTTCTTTCAAAAGATAAACAAGTTTGACAAACCTTTAATCTCATCACAAAAAAAAAGAGAGAGGATCCAAATAAATAAAATCGGAAATGAAACAGGAGAAGTGACGAGAGATGTTAAAGAAACTTTAACATCTACCTATGCCAAGATGACGGCATAGGTAGACACACTGCGCCTCCTCGCACAACCAGAACTGACAGAAAATTGAATGGCAAGGAAGTCCGACACCAAGGAGATAAAAAAAATAAATATCCAGACCAGTAGGAGGGGCGGAGACGGGCAGCCAGGGCAGAGACGACACTCGAATTGCCGTGGCAGGACTAAGACAGGCGGAGTGTGGGACCAATGGGGCAGGCAATCTGACCATTAGCAGACCCTGCGGCCCTACATTCACGTACAGATAAACCAGGACAAAAGGCAGGGAGCGAAGCAGACCAAGCAGACGGTGTAACCCAGGGCTCCAGCGCAGCGAAATAAAGCCTCAAACCAAAGAGTGAAAACACCTGTGGGGGTTGGGGTGGCAGCAGGAGAAACTCCCAGTCTCACAGGAGAGGTCGTTGGAGAGACCCACAGGGGCCTAGAGCGTGCACAAGCCCACCCACTCGGGAACCAGCACCAGAGGGGCCCAATTTGATTGTGGGGAGCAGAGGGAGTGACTGAAATCCAGCAGAGAGTGGAGCGGGCACCATTACTCCCTCTCAGCCCCCTCCCCCACATACAGTGTCACAGCGCAGCTACAAGCATTACCCCGCCCCAGAGAACACCTAAAGCTCTGCCCCTTTACGTAACAAGCGTGCCAAGACCAAAAAAAAAAAAAAAAGGCCCAAATGACAGAACACTTCGAAGCTCCAGAAATAATTCAACTAAGCAGCGAACAGATAGCCAACCTATCAGATGCACAGTTCAAAACACTGGTAATCAGGAAGCTCACAGAATTGGTTGAATTTGGTCACAAATTAGATGAAAAAATGAAGGCTATGCTAAGAGAAACAAAGGAAAAGGTACAGGGAACCAATAGTGAGGAGAAGGAAACTGGGACTCAAATCAAGGGTGTGGACCAGAAGGAAGAAAGAAACATCCAACCAGAAAAGAATGAAGAAACAAGAATTAGGATAAATGAGGAGAGGCTTAGGAACTTCCAGGACATCTTGAAACGTTCCAACATCTGAATTATAGGGGTGCCAGAAGGAGAAGAGGAAGAACAAAAAATTGAAAACTTACTTGAACAAATAATGAAGGAGAACTTCCCTCATCTGGCAAAGGAAATAGACTTCCAGGAAGTCCAGGAAGCTCAGAGAGTGCCAAAGAAGCTGGACCCAAGGAGGGACACACCAAGGCACATCATAATTACATTACCCAAGATTAAGCAGAAGGAGAGAATCTTAGAAGCAGCAAGAGAAAAGGACACAGTTACCTACAGAGGAGTTCCCAGAAGACTGTCAGCTAATTTCTCAAAAGAGACCTTACAGGCAAGAAGGGGCTGGAAAGAAGTATTCCAAATCATGAAAGGCAAGGACCTACGTCCAAGATTGCTCTACCCAGCAAAGCTATCATTTAGAATGGAAGGGAAAATAAAGTGCTTCTCAGATAAGGTCAAGTTAAAGGAGTTCATAATCACCAATTTCATAACATTATATGAAATGTTAAAGGGACTTATCTAAGAAAAAGAAGAGAAAAAATATGAACAGTAAGAATGACAGCAAACTCATAGTTATTAACAACCACACCTAAAACAAAAACAAAAGCAAACTAGGCAAACAACTAGAACAGGAACAGAACCACAGAAATGGAGATCACATGGAGGGTTATCAACAGTGGGGTGGGAGGGGGAGAGGGGGGTAAAGGTACAGAGAATAAGTGGCATAGATGATAGGTGGAAAATAGACAGGGGGAGGGTAAGAATCATGTAGGAAATGTAGAAGCCAAAGAACTGATAAGTACGACCCATGGACATGAACTATAGGGGGGAATGTGGGAGGGAGGGGGTGGGCAGGATGGAGTGGAGTGGGGGGGGAAATGGGACAACTGTAATAGCATAATCAATAAATATATATTTTTAAAAAGAAACAGGAGAAGTGACAACTAACACCAAAGAAATACAAGGGATTATAAGAAACTTATGAACAACTATGTGCCAACTCATTGGACAATCTAGAAGAAATGGATAAATTCCTAGATACATACAATCTTCTGAAACTCAATGAGGAAGACTCAGAGAATCTGAATAGACAGATTACAACTAGTGAAATTGAAGCAATAATAAAATAAACTCGAGGACTTACAGCCAAGATAGAGATGTAGGTAGATATACTTTGCCTCCTCACAAAACCAAAGAGAAGGACCACAACAAATTTAAAAACAAAAACAACCAGAACTGCCAGAAAATTGAACTGTATGGAAGTCCAACAACCAAGGAGTTAAAGAAGAAACATTCATCCAGACTAGTAGGAGGGGTGGAGACAGGCAGCTGGGGCAGAGAAGACTCGTGGCAAGGCAGCAGCTGGTGGGACAGGTGGTCCCACATTTGTGTGAGGATAAAGGAGGAGGAACAACTGGGGAGCGAGACAGACTGCACAACCCAGGGTTCCAGCACAGGGAAGTAAAGCCTCAAAACCTCTGGCTGTAAAAATCTGTGGGGGGTCAAGGCATAGGCAGAAACTCCCAGACTCACAGGAGAGTTCGTTGGAGAGACCCACAGGGTCCTAGAATGTACACAAACCCACCTACCCAGGAATCAGCACCAGAGGGGCCCAATTTGCTTCTGGGTAGCGGGAAAAATGACTGAAAACCAACAAAGAACCAACCAAGAGGCATCTTCCCCTTTTTGGCCTCTCCCTTATGTACAGCACCATAACCCAGCGACCTGGTTTGCCCTGCCCTGGCGAATACCTAAGGCTCCGCCCCTTACTACATAACAGGTGAATGGAGACAAAAAAAAATATGGCCCAAATGAAAGAACAGATCAATGACAATGAACTCAGAACTATCGACCACCAAACGTAAAAGAACAAAAACAAAAACAAACTAATCAAACAACTAGAAGAGGAACAGAATCACAGAAATGGAGATCACATATAGGGTTATCACCTGGGAGGCAGAGGGGGGAGAATGGGGGAAAGGTACAGGGAATAAGAAGCATGAATAGTAGGTACAAAATAGACAGGGAGTGGTTAAGACTAGAGTAGGAAATACAGAAGTCAAAGAACTTATATGTATGGCCCAGAGACACGAACTAAGGGGAGAGGGGATGTAGGTGGGAAGGGTGGTGCAAGGTGGAGGGGAATAAAGGGGGGGGGGAATCAGACAACTATAATAGCATAATCAATAAAATATTTTTTAAAAAAAGAAAGAAGAGATCAAAGCTCCAAAAATAGAACTAAGAGATGAAGAGATAGCCAATCTATCAGATGCAGAGTTCAAAACACTGGTAATCATGATGCTCATGGAAATGGTTTTCCTGTCACAAAATAGAGGAAAAAGTGAAGGCTATGAAAAGAGAAATAAAGGAATGCACAGGGAACCAACAATGACAGGAAGGAAACCAGGACTCAGATCAATGGTTTGGACCAGAAGGAAGAAATAAACATTCAACCAGAACAGAATGAAGAAACAAGAATTCAGAAAAACGAGGAGAGGCTTAGGAACCTCTGGGACAACTTTAAATGTTCCAAAATCCAAATCATAGGGGTGCCAGAAGGAGAAGAAGAAGAGCAAGAAATTGAAAACTTATTTGAAAAAATAATGGAGAACTTCCCCAGTATAGTGAAGGAAATAGACTTCCAGGAAGTCCAGGAAGCTCAGAGAGTCCCAAAGAAGCTGGACCCAAGGTGGAACACACCTAGGCACATCATAATTACATTACCTAAGATTAAACAGAAGGAGAGAATCTTAAAAGCAGCAAGAGGAAAGGAGAGAGTTACTTACAAAGGAGTTCCCACAAGACTATCTGTCAATTTGTCAAAAGAAACCTTACAGGCAAGAAGGGGTTCGAAAGAAGAACTCGAAGTCATGAAAGGCAAGGACCTATATCCAAGATTACTCTATCCAGCAAAGCTATCATTTAGAATGGGAGGGCAGACAAAGTGCTTCCTAGACAAGGACAAGTTAAAGGAGTTCATCATCACCAAGCCCTTATTATACGAAATGTTAAAGGGACTTATCAAAGAAGGAGAAGAAGATTGAAAGTATGAACAGTAAAATGACAACAAACTCACAACTATCAACAACTGAACCTAAAACAAAAACAAAAACAAACTAATCAAGCAACTAGAACAGGAACAGAATCACAGAAATGGAGATCACATGGTGGGTTATCAGTGGGGAAGGGGAGGAGGTAGGATGGGGGAAAAGGTACAGGGAATCAGAAGCATAAATGATAGGTACAAAATAGACAGGGGGTTAAGATTAGTATAGGAAATGGAGAAGCCAAAGAACTTATATGTATGAGCCACAGATATGAACTAAGGGGAGGAGGGATGCTGGTGGGATGTGGGGTGTAGGGCGGAGGTGAATAAAGGGAAAAAATGGGACAACTGTAATAGCATCATCAATAACATATATATTTTTTAAAACTTCAAACAAACAAAAGCCCTGAACCATATGGCTTCACAGGTGAATTTTACCAAACATTCATTGAACTAATACTTCTCAAATTATTCCAAAATATTCAAGAGGAGGGAAGACTCCCAAGCTCATTTAACAATGTCAGCATTACCCTAATTCCAAAACCAGATAAGGACACTACAAAGAAAGAAAATTATAATCCAATATCACTGATGAACATAGATGCTAAAATTCTCAACAAAATATGATCAAGCTGAATACAGCAATACATTAAAAAAATCATACACCATGATAAAGTGGGATGCAAGGTTGGTACAATATCTGCAAATCAATAAAAATGATATACCACATACAGAAGTGAAGGATAAAAACTGCATGGTCATATCAATAGATGCCGAATACACATTTAATAAAGTCCAGCACCCATTTATGATGAAACTCTCAGCAAAGTGGGAATAGGGAGAACACAGATCAGTGTAATAAAGACATATATGACAAACTCACAGCCAACATCATATTCAATGGGGAAAAACTACAAGTGCTCCCCTTTTAATATTGGGAACAAGGCAGGGATGTCCACTTTCTTTTCTCTTATTCAGCATAGTACTTGAAGTCCTAGCCACAACAATCAGACAAGAAGAAGTAATAAAAGGCATCCAAATTGGAAAGGAAGACGTAAAAATATCATTATTTGCAGATGACATGATACTGTATATAGAGAACCCTAAAGATTCCACCAAAAAACTACTAGAACTGATAAATGAGTGCAGTAAAGTAGCAAAATACAAAATGAATATTCAGAAGTCAGTTGCATTTGTATACACCAATAATGAATTATCAGAAAGAGAAGTTAAGAAAACAATTCCATTTACAAATGCATAAAAAATACCTAGGACTAAATTTAACCCAAGAGGTAAAAGACCTGTACTTGGAAAATTATGAGACACTGAGGAAAGTAATTGAAAATGATGCAAGTAAGTGGAAACTGTGTCCATGGATAGGAAGAATTAATATCATTAAAATGTCCATATGAACCAAAGCAATCTACAGATTCAATGTAATTCCTATCAAGATACCAATGGCCTATCTCACAGAACTGGAACAAATATTCCAAAAATTTATATGGAACCATAAAAAATCCTGAATAGCAATAGCAATCTTGAGAAAGAAGAACACAGTTGGAGGAGTCATGCTGCCTAATATCAAACTATACTACAAAGCCATAATAATTAAAACAGCATGGCACTGACAGAAAAACAGGCATATATATAAATGGAACAGACTAGAGAACCCAGAAATTAACCTATGTCTTTATAGTCAATTAATATTTGATGAAGGAGGCAAAAACAGTAAATGGTGTTGGGAAAATTGGACAGATACAGGCAAAAAAATGAAACTAGACCACCTTTTATACCACACACCAGAATAAACTCAAAATGAATTAAAGACTTAAATGTTATACTTGAAACCATAAAAATCCTAGAAGAAAACATAGGCAGTAAAAATTTTGGACATTTCTCCTAGCAACATTGTTCTGATGTATCTCCTAGGGCAAGGGAAACAAAAGAAAAAATAAACTAATGGTACTACAGCAAACTAAAAAGTTTTGCACAGCAAAGGAAACCTGATGCAGACTCAGCCCAGCAGTGTCCGGGATGTTGTGGATGAGATGAACAAATTCACATGGACTACCGAAGTCCTATGGAGAAAAAGGGACAGCACAGCCACTCTCTGAGTGAGAGAGCACCCCGACCCTTGCCTGGACAGGCTTTTATTGCTTTCTAATAGCATACATCAAAGAGGGTTCTCATTCATTATGCTCAGGTTTGCTTTAGGTGATTACTTTTTATAGGTAACAAAGGAAAGGATGTTGCTGATTACTTCTTACAGATTAACAAAGAAAACATGTTGCAAATGCAAGGCAATGATAAGAGTGATTGGTCTGGTTACACTCTGTCCTTGGGAGAATTAGCACAGACTTCAGGAAGTTACTTTAAAGATATGCAGTAAACATTTGCTGCTTCAATTCAGGGTGAGGGAGTTCTAGCAAAGGCAAGCCTCATAGCAGCCTAGGTATAACCTAGGCCTGCTTTCCCAAAGAAAAGCCCATCTTGGGGTCTGGCTCCTGTGTGCCAACTCGCTCCTGCCAGTTTTCCGACAGGGCTGGGCTACATTTGCCATTGCCCAGCAGATCAGTTCCCTATAGAAATCACCAACAAAATGAGAAGACAATCACTGAATGGGACAACATAGTTGTCAGTACACCTGATAAGAAGTTAGTATCCAAAATTTATGAAGAACTTATAAAACTTAACACCAATAAAGACAATCCATTTTTAAAAACTGGCAAAGGACCTGAATAGACACCTCCCTAAAGTAGACATACAGATGGCCAATAGGCATATGAAAAAATGCTCAATGTCACTAATCACCAAAGAGATGCAAAATAACACCACAATGAGATATCACCTCAATCCGTCAGAATGGCTATCATCAGTAAATCAACAAACAACAAGTGCTGGCAAGCATGTGGAGAAAGGGGAGCCCTTGTGCACTATTGGTGGGAATGCAGAGTGTAGAAAGCAGTATGGAGTTACCTCAAAAAATGTAAAATGTAACTGTTTTATGATCTAGCGATTCCACTTCTGTCAATTTATCTCAAGAAATCCACAACACTAATTCAAAAGAATATACCAGCCCTATGTTCATTGCAATATTTATAATACCCAAGATTTGGAAGCAGCCCAAATGTCCATCATTATATGAGTAGATAAAGCAGCAATGGTACGTTTACACAATGGAATTCTACTCAGCTATAAAAAAGAAGACAGTTTTACCCTTTGAGACAGTATGGATGAACCTGGAGAACATTATGCCAAGTGAAATAAGCCAATCAGAGAAAGTACCATATAATTTTTTGCATAAGTGGAATCTAATAAACCAAATGAACAAGCAAAATAGAGACAGACTCACAGATAGAGAACAGGCAGACAGCTCTGGAGTTGGGATTTTGGGTGTAAGGAATTGATCCAAAAAAGAGGGAGAGAGAGAAAGAATTCATAAACAGACAACAGTGGGGTGATTGTGGGAGTGGGAGGGTGGTGGGTGAAGATGGAAGAGGGTATGAGGTTGTAAATGGTAATGGTAAAAATGCAATAAAAATCACTCAATAAAGTTTTTTAAAAATGAAAGTGATAGTCAAAGGACCTGAATAGACACTTCTCCAAAGTGAACATACAGATGGTCAATAGACATATGAGAAGATGTTTAATGTAACTAATCATCAGAGAAATGCAACTTAAAACCACAATGAGATATCACCTCATACCTGCCAGAATGGCTATTATTAATAAGTCAACAAGCAACAAGTGCTGGTGAGGATGTGGAGAAAAGGGAATCCTCATGCACTGTTGGTGGAAGTACAGATTGGTGCGGACACTGTGGAAAGCAGTGTTATGACCCAGTGATTCCACTTCTGGGAATTTATCTGAAGAAACCCAAAATACTGATTTGAAAGGATAGATGGATGCCTATGTTCATACTGCATTATTTACAACAGCCAAGGTTTGGAAGGAACCCAAGTGCCCATCCACCAATGAGTGCATAAAAATACCATACAACATTTACACAATGGAATACTACCCAGCCATAAAACAACAGAACTCTTCCCCCTTGTGACAACATGGGTGGACCTGGAGATTGTTGTGCTAAGTGAAATAAGCCAGTCAGAGAAAGACAAATACCATAGGATGTCACTTATACGTGGAATCTATGAACAAAATAAACAAAATAGAAACACTAATAGAGAACAGACTGACATCTGTTAGAGGGAAGGGGGGTTGAGAGGTTGGGCGAATAGGTGACAGGATTAAGAAAAAAAGGCAAAAAAACTTCATAATCACAGACAACAGCATGGTGATGACCCGAGGGAAAGGAGAGTGGTAGAAGAGGGTAAAGGGGGTTTAAATGCTGGCGGAAGGAGACTTGACTTTGGGTGGTGAGCACAATGCAATATGCAGATGATGTTTTATAAAACTGTACACTTGAAACTTATGTAATTTTATTAACCAATGTAGTGCTAATAAATTCAATGATTTAAAAAATATAGTTTGATTCTGTTTGCTAATATATTATTTATGATTTTTACATCGATATTCAGAAGCGAGAGTGGGCTACAATTTTTTTCAATGTCTGAAGTTATATGGTTTCAGAATCAGCATAACTGCTCGTGTCACAAAGAGTTGGAATCTTTGTTTCTTTGCTTTTATTCTGGAATAATTTAAGTGGCATTAAAACATTCTGTCCTTTGAGGTGTGATCATTGCCCATTTGAAAATGTCTGAGCCTGATGCTTCCTTCCAGTTGAGTGGAATGATTGAATCCTCAAGGGAGCAGAACTTTGGACGAGAGTGTGGGGAGTGGCGAGCCGTGGCCCTTAGAACAGCACGTCAGACCTCTGTCTCATGACACACGTACACTGATTACTAAAATTCTGTGGCACACCAAAAATATATTTTTTGCTGATCTGACAAAAACTAGGTATAATTTTGATTCATTCACACCAGATGGCTGTGTTGGGTTACTGATGTCACTTTTTTTTTTAAATTTGACAATCTAAGGGAAAAGAGGTCAGTGCCCTGACAAAATAGTCAGGTTTCACACATTTTACAAAGTCTTGCCTCACAGGGTGCGCCTCCTGCGGCACGCAGGTGGGAAATCCCTGCTTTAGAGAACAGTGGGCTCAGAGCAGTGTGTGTCTCCAACCAAGGCCGAGGAGGAAAGGCAACCTTCTTCATTTTATCTTTCACAGCCTTCTTTGTTTCTTCTGGGGCAATTTTTTCAATTTAGATTTTAAAAACTCTTCTAGAGGTAATTTTGATTAGTTATATTTTCCTTAAAACAAATTATCCAATTCATCCAGATTTCTAAGTGTATTTGCATAAAAGTCAACAAAGCAGTCTTTTGTGAACCTTTTTAATTTTTTCCTGATTTCTTATTTTGTATATTTTGGCTTCCTTGGTTATCTTACCTTTAAATTTTTTAAAAAAGAATCAGCTTTTATATTTATTTTTTAGTTCTACCATTTTTGTTGTTGTTCCAAATTCATAAATTTCTGCTTTTATTTTAATGCCTTTTTACTGCTTTCTTTAGGGGTACTTTTGTTGCTTTTTTTCTAACTTCATGAGTTGGATGCTTAAATTCTAAATTCTTTTTTGTAAATGTAAATATTTAAGGTTAAGACTTAGCCCTTAGATATACACATGCACTTTAGATATACCCCATAATTTCTGATGTATAGTGTTTCATTATTTTTATTGTAGATATCCTAAAATTTTGGTTTTAATTTAGCTTTGATGTATTGGATTGGCCAAAAAGTTCATTTGTTTTTTCTGTAAGATGGCTCTAGTAGCGAGTGCTTAGTTGTTTTTAACTTCATTTGAAACAATTTTGTTAGATTTTATTGTGACAGCCATCTTATCAGTGTGCATTTAAAAAATTATCAAAATTGGTGAATTTTTGGGTAGACATTTTAATATTGAAGATGGAAGAAAATATGCAACATTTTGGCATATTGTGCTTTATTATTTCAAGAAAGGTAAAAATGCAACTGAAACATACAAAAAAGATTTGCGCCGTGTAGGGAGAAGGTGTTGTGACTGATCGAACGTGTCAAAAGTGGTTTGCGAGGTTTTGTGCTGGAGATTTCTCACTGGACGATATTACACAGTCAGGTAGACCAGTTAAAGTTGATAGCGATCAAATCGAGACATTAACTGAGAACAATCAACGTTCTACCATTAGGGACATAGCTGACATACTCAAAATATCAAAATCAATAAAGTCATTGGTGAACATGTAAAGCATGTCTTTTATTTTACAGAAAGAACTAAGTGGACATTTTGGCCAACCCAATAGTTGTTAAGTTGGGAGAATGTGAGAGTTGAAAGGCTTCCAGGTACAAGGGTCATTTTTTTATTATGTTATTAATTTTTAGTTTTATTTCATTGTGATCAGATCAGAGATCAGTGTTATCTGTACTACTTTGTATTTTTGAAATATTTGAGTTTTTCTTTGTGGTCAAAAGAAGGGTCAATTTTTGTGAATAATTTAAGAAACTCATTTTGTTTCTTAACTCATTAGTAGGCTGAAAACTATTGGGAAGTTTCTGTAAACAGAATATTTTTCAGCCCACTAATTTTGATATCAGTAGGTCTTCTTTATCCTTAAATGGTTTTTGACCTGTTGTAATCTGACAGAGGTAAGTTAAAATCTATCACTATTATTGTGGTTTTATTTCTCCTTAGTTTTTTGGAGTTCTTTATGAATAATGATGCTATTTTATTTGTTTACAAATACCTTCCTATATTCTTATAAATTGTTCCTTTTCATTATAAAATGACCTTCCTTTTATCAGTTAATGTTAACCTTTGCTCTGCATTTGAGCTTGTGTGATATTATGACAAGCCTGCTGAATTTTGTTTGTGTTAGTCAAATATACCTTTGCCCTTTTGTTTTCATCTTTTCTGAAGCCTTTTGTTTAGGTAATTCCCTTGAGTAGAGCATCAAGTTTTGCTTTGTGATTCAAACTGCAAATCTTTTTTCTTGCAATAGATGAATTTAGCCCTACTCATGTGACAGTTATATTATTTTATCGTATGTTTTCATAGCCTTTTTAGTCCTTTGTTACTCTTTAATTATGTGCTTCCTGTGTGCTTCGCTGTGTTTTAGGTGTGTTTCTTCTGATTAGTTGGAAGGTTTTTATTTTTTATTTTAAAGATTGTATTTATTTACTTTGAGAGAGAGGGGAAGGGAAGGAGAGAGGGAGGGAAACATCAATGCGTGGTTGCTTCTTGCACGCCCCCTACTGGGGGCCTGGCCCACAACCCAGGCTTGTGCCCTGACTGGGAATCCAACCAGTGACCATTCAGTTCACAGGCTGGCACTCAGTCCACTGAGCCACACCAGCCAGGGCTGGAAGGTTTGTGTTTTTATTGAAGAGGTTACTTTTATAACCATAACTTTGTATGATACTCTCAGTCCTCTATTTCTTCAGGCTGTGTCAGTTGATTCCCTGTTTGGACAATGATAACACAGCATGCTTTCTCTTTTCCACTACCCTTTCTCCTTTGCTGCACCGAATGTCAAAAGATTTGTTTAGTGTGTACTTTTTTAAAAATTTCATGTTTATACACACTTCCATTTCTTGATTTTAAAATGAGCCTTTAATGACATATTTTGATCCCTTTCTATATAAAAGAGATAAGGGAAGTAGTATGTTTAAACACCCCTTCCTTTTCTTTCCCTTTTCCTCCCAATTTTTGTTAATCATACCATTTCAGCTTTCCTCATCACTGGGTTTATAAAATTATACATTCTCCTCTGTAGCCATAATCCCCACATTTGTTTTCATTAGAATTTCTACTAGTTATTCCACCGAAGTGTTTTCTCCCCACTCATTTTGTGGGAGATCACACCTGGTGATCTCATCTGTTTTGTTAAACCAACTTTGATTTTTATTGATAGGTGACAACTTTATATGCCTATATATCATTAAACTGTGTACCTTTAGGGGTATAATGTTATAGGAGAACAGGCTACAGAATTAAACAGAGCACACTTCAGGAAAGATCTATCTTCATTATTTTGCCCATATTTCATTTTGTGTACACAGAAGCATGAATGCAATTTGAAGTCTTTTAGTGGCAATAAAGTCACAATCACCTGTTTATATGACTAACACCTTTACTCCAAATATTTGATCTATAATGTTTACATGAGCAGTTTCTCATTGCAATTATTAAAATGTACTTTTTCCTGTTAGGAAACAGCAACTTATTTTTTGTGTTTATTTTTCTTTTGGAGAACTATTTCTTCTCTGATAACTGGCTCATTTTTATTTTTTTATCAAAAACTAAAGGGTAGGGGGAGGAAATAGTGATGGATTAAAATTTACTTTTTAAGGAAAGATAAAATCAATTAAAAAAATTTACAAGTGTTGTTGCTGGTGTAGAATTTATTCTATTAAGTAATCAGATTGGGAATCAAATGCCAGTTCAGCCTTTCTTACTCAGGAATCAGCATTATTTCAGAATCATGTTTTTTTGTGTATTTTCTTAAGTCAAGCGACAGTCTGTTTCAACCAAATGATTTTGCTTTGGAAGTTAGGAGTCAACATAAACTATGTTGCGCACAAACCCCAAGGCACCTCCTTTTCATTCTAGCCCATTTATCCCCCAAAGGAGAAAGAGTTTCCTCTCTAAAGAGAGGAAGGCAGTCGATGCGGCTTGGTGTTGGCCAAGCAGGCGAACCACTCACAGTCAGCCACTCCTGGCCGACCCGAAAGACGCCTGCAGTGTCATGACCACCCGCTGCACTGGGCCGGGACAGCGGACCACTGCAAATAGTCTGTAGGGTCTGTGGCATTTAACATTCTTATTTTCAACTCCTGGAAAAAGCAGTTCTTTACTAATTTCCACATCCACAGGATATTCAGTATTTTTGATAAGCTTCTGACACCCACCAGACTCCTTGTGAACAAACTGGTGCAGGTGCGGCACAAGGACAGCAGGGGATCTTTGGAGTCACTCTTACTTAGACCCATCTCAACCTCTTGTTTGGTTTTTATGGTAATAACCTTGGACAGATTCTCTTGCCACCATGCTTTCCAACGCATCCTGGGCCATAGGTATCTTGTCAGACTGGACGTGCAGCTTGCAACATGAAAAATGACTGCAGAGTGGCAGATTCTTTTGAACTCTGCTGGTAAACCACAGACCTGATGTGTCCCTCCAAAATGCCAGTGATTGGGGTCTGAACAAAGTGCACCTGGAAAGTGACTGAAGTCTTATTTTTGGGCCCCACTTGCTCCCCTTCATCCTCACTTCCTTCGCCTAGTTCACTGAGTGGCTTTTGGGTCCATTGGAAATCGTTTTCCATTATTTGGTGAGAGAAGTTTCTTTAGGTTCAACATTTCCTCATGAAGTCCTTTTAGAACGAAGCCTAAGTATTCCTCAGCATCCTACTGTCGACCCCTTTGAGGCAGGCTTGACTTGATGACTGTCAGGAATAAATACATGCAGGTTCAAAAGCAGCTCCAGGGCAGATATCCCTCCTGATTGTATCCCTAAGAGCTGGTCTGGATTTTGGAGGTACTGTCCTATGAGTAAACTCATTCATTAGATGAACAAAGCTGTCTACCATGGGTGTTGAGTACAAGGTCTTTGCACCTTTGAATACAGAGGAGTGAACTTCATCAGGTGATACATCGCAGGGCAAGCACACAATTCCTGCAGTGTGGCATCATGGTAGAACTGGGTTCCTTTATTGGTCAGTCCACAGGGTTGTAATGATACTGGTTTATGTATTAGGGTTACATTCTTTACTAACTCTGCAATCTTCACGGCCACAGCATCCTCTGACACTGGAACAAGCCCTTCCTCATTGGCTTCAGCCTGCTTTTCAGAGACCAGGGGAGATGTGGCTGGCAGGGAATTCTTAGTTTCCACAGAAGTCCTGGGCGAGGAGGAAGACTGGCCCATGACTTAGGCTGACTGACAGCACGGTGCCCACCACAAGGGCTGGGCGTTGGCAGGAGGGACGGCGCTCTCAGCTGTAGCTAGTCTGAGTCCATGTTCCCACAGTCTGCAAATCCACCCCATTAGCAGATGAGCCCTCAGCCAAGGATTCAAGTACTTGTTAGCCACTCCAAGGTTTCCAGTAGGATCAGTTCCAGTGTAAGGGTGAGCCACAGCCGTCCTCGACAGGCGGTCCCTGCCAGCCTCTGCAGGAGACAGGACCAGTCAAGGGTAGGCCCTGGTCGCTGCCCTGCAGCCCCTCCATTGCTGCCCAGGGCTCAGGGAAAAGAGCCACAGGGCACAGTTGTCATAACAAGCAGCAGAGTCCCGAGGGCGGCTGCAGTGCCGGTGTCCCAGCAAAGGCTTGTCACCCACCAACTCTATTCCTCTGTGCCTGCAGTGTTACAGATGGCTGGGCTTCAAGGTCATTGATGGGGCTTCTTGGATATGCTGCCCTCACTGCCATCTTTCAAGTAACCATAATATCGAGGTGGACATTTTTTCTTCCCTATATGCTCCCTTGGTCCAACACCACCTGAGACACCATCATTTTCCAGAACCTCTGCCTCTGAGTTGGAACCACCACAGAGCATGGGTGGAGTCTGGGTACCATCAGTAGATGGAACTGTGTAGTTCACTTCTTTATGTCATCAGGAGTCTTTTGGGAAGTTGTGCAACTAAGAATGAATTTAGGGGCCTGAGGTGTCATGGTGCTTGAAATACTGTAGTTGGGAGTTCTCTGTTATTGGATTCAATGACTTCGTTTACACCAAACTTGGGTCTCTGATGGTCTCATCCATTAGGTAGCTCATCTGTAGCCTATGGCCACACAGAACTGCTCCATTGTATGGAGGAAGCACAACTGAAGAGGGAGGAGTCACAAGGAACTGACTCAACTCAAAAATATACAGTGGGCTGGGGAGGGCCTCCACTCTGCACACTGCCTACATCCCCCCACCCTGGGGTGCCATCTCATCACCTCACGATCTCATCTTCAAGAAGAATTTATAGAAAATACATCCTCTGAGCTTTTCATGTTCAAAAATCTCTGTTGCCTTCACTTGAAAAACTGTTTAGGAAAAAAACACAGTGAACCTCCAGTCAAGACAGCAGCACAGGTAAACACAGCTCACCTCCTCACACAACCACATCAAAATTACAACTAAAAAAAGAATTATAACTACATTATACAACACCAACACTCAGAACCATCAGAAATCAAGCTGAATGGAAGTCTGACAACTACGGAACTAAAGAAATCACATCCATCCAGACTGGTAGGAGGAGCAGAGACATGCAACAGACTGGTCCCACATCCATGTGTGGGTACAGATTTGGGAGGGATATCTCAGGACAGAGGAACCCCAGTCCCACACCATGCCCTCCAGCTAAGGGTTCCAGTGCCAGGAAGGTAAGTCCATATAACTTTCCACATAACTTCTGGCTGCAAAAACCATTGGTGATTGAGTCTGCAGAAGAAACTTCTGGAGTCCCAAGCAGCTCCTCTTAAAGAACCCATACATGGACTTATTCAAACTCACTCCCTCTGAATCCAGCATCAGGGTAGCAGCTTGAAAGGCACCAGTGGTGTACAGGAAGGAACTGAAGTGTCTGGCTTCAAGATGAGAGCTGGGGGACAGTTTTCTTCCAGAAAGGAAGGTGACAGAGGTGATTGTTCCTTTTCTGAACCCTCCCCCACAGAGCCACAGAGCTGGCAGGCTGGTGCCATATCTGAGACTCCATCAACCTGGCTAACACTGTTTGCCCTGCCCTGGAGATCCCCTGAGGCTCTGTCCCACCCAAATTATAGCTGTTAACAGTGGCTTTTCCACATGAATGGCTGGTCTTGGCTCATGCTTTACAACTTCCACAATCTTTTCAAACTAGCAATGGCTGGCTTCAGTGAGTCACCAGCCCTCTTGCTAAGTGGCCCCAGGCCTGGCACTAGCAGCAGTCACCCTAAATTCACAGGTTGGCTTCTCCTGGGAATCTCCAAGCCCAGCACAAGTAGCAGCCATCTCAGATTGCTTTATAGCTCAGGCAGGGTGGCCCTGGGCAAAACACAGGTAGGAGCTGACCTTGGCCTATACCACCTGGGAAACTCCAGAGCCTGCATACCCACTGAAAAGCTACAGATGACATCAGAGTACCATCACTCTGCCCCTGCACAGCTGATCCTCCCCAGAGGGTGGAGATTGGTGGTCAGTGGTCACAGCCAATCCTTGTAGCTGACTGGTCTGAGTAAATCCCACCCATTGATCTCCAAAGTAACCAAAGCTCAACTACAAGGGCAGGGTGTACTCAGCCCACATCATGGGTACACCTTGAGTACCCAGCTTTTGTGATAGGGGAGTCTGTGCCACTGGAACCTGCAAGACATCTACTACATTAGGCCATGCTACCAATACAGGGAGTCATAGCAGCTCTATCTAATACATAGAAGCAAACACAGGGAGGCTGCCAAAGTGAGGAGACAAAGAAACATGGCCCAAATGAAAGAACAGATCAAAACTCCAGAAAAAGAACTAAACAAATGGAGATCAACAATCTTATCATATGCACAGTTCAAAACACTGGTTACACAGATGCTCAAGGAACTAGTGAGGACCTCAACAGCATAAAAAAGATCTAGTCAGAAATGAAGTATACACTAATTGAAATAAAGAACAATCTACATGGAAACAACAGTAGAGTGGATGAAGCTGAGAATCAAAATAATGATTTGGAACATAAGGAAGCAAAAAGCAACCAATCAGAACAAGAAGAAGAAAAAAATTAAAAAAAAAACAAAAAACAAGGATAGAGTAAGTAGCCTCTGGGACAACTTCAACGATTCCAACATCCATATGATGGGGTTGCCAGAAGGAGAAGAGAAAGAGCAAGAAATTGGAAATCTATTGGAAAAAATAATGAAAGAACAGTTTCCTAATTTGGTGAAGGAAATAGACATACAAGACCAGGAAGCAGAGAGTCCCAAACAAGATGGATGCAAAGAGGCCCACTCTAAGACACATAATAAAATGCCAAAGGTTAAAGAAAAAGAGAGAATCTTAAAAGCATCAAGAGAAAGGAAGTTATTTACCCCCAGGGGAGTTCCCACAAGACTGTCAGCTGATTTCTCAAAATAAACCTTGCAAGCTAGAAGGGACTGGCAAGAAGTATTCAAAATCATGAAAAGCGGGGACTTGCAGCTAAGATTGCTCTACCCAGAAAAGCTATCATTTAGAATCAAAGGGCAGATAAAGAGATTCCCAGACAAGAAAAAACTAAAGGAGTTCATGATCACCAAACCATTATTATATGAAATGTTAAGGAGACTTATTTAAGAAAAAGAAGATCAAAACTATGAACAATAAAATGGCAAAAAATACATCTCTATCAACAATTGAATCTAAAAAACAAACTAAGCAAACAAGAACAGAGACAGAATCATGGATACGGAGAGCATTTTGATGGTTGCCAGATGGGAGAGAGGCATGTAGGGGAATGGGTGAAGAGGTGAGGGGATTAAGAATTGCAAAGAGGTAGTTACAGAATAGCCATGGAAATGTAAAGTACAGAATAGGAAATGGAGTAGCCAGAAAACTTACACAGATGATCCATGGACCTGAGGGGAATTGCCTGAGGGAGTGGAGGTGCTGCATTGGGGGCGTCAAACGGTACAAAATCAGGGCAATTATGATAGCATAATCAACAAAATATAATTGAAAAAGGAAAGAAAGAAAAACTGTTTAACTGAGTATGAAATTCTTGGGTAATTAATACTTTGTTTCTTGAGGGATGTGTAGATATTGCTTCATTGTCTTCTAGCCTTGAGTGTTGCTGTAATGAAGTCTGAAACCAGCTTGGTTTCTTGTTCCTCATAAGTTATTTAATTACCTTGCTGCCCCAATTATTATTTCTTTGTCTATGAAATTTATGTTTACTACTTTACATGGTTGAATTACCATTCTGTGCTGACATCCCTGGGACACCATGAAATGGCTTTGAAGTGAGTTCTTTTTAACTGGAGATTTTTCTTAACTCTGTAAATATTTGTTTTAATATGTTACTTCTATTATATTTCTAATTTTAATTCTACGTGTATGAGCACTGTACTCTCATTGTTCCTAGGAAGGGTTTTACACATTAGGCTCCACCCTCACCTTGGTAGTAAACATGACTGGCTCCTCCTCAGACCCAGCTTTCACCTATATGATTTTAAGTGCTTCTGTCAGCCCTCCAAGGTTTGGAATTTCGCCTGACCCCTAGGTTTATTAAAGGTGGTGCTTATGGCCCTGACCGGTGTGGTTTGCCTGGTTGGGCTTCCTCCTGCAGAGCAAAAGGTCTCCTGTTCACTCAGGTCAGGCACATGCCTGGATTGCGGGTTCCATCACTGGTTGGGGTGTGTAAGAGAGGCAGCCGATTGATGTTTCTCTCTCATATAATGTTTCTTTCCCTCTCTTTCTCTCTTCCTCCCCTGTCTCAAAAATAAATACAACCTTGAAAAAAAAAAGATAATGCTTATGTTTGTATCTCACATTTCTCATTACTGTTGGGTGATTTCTGGAAGAAGCGTGGAAAATTCCATGTCTAAGTGAGATTCATTTTTCAATCCTTTCTCCATTCTGTTGTATTTTAATTTTACCTATATCAGGTGATCACACATTGATCATCCAAACCAGGATACTATGAGTGTGAAAGAGGGTGATGTTAATACAATCCTGTACTTGCATTATATGCTGGGATTATCCCTGGGAAAGTAGGATGTATGGTCACCCTACCTTTTCATTGTTGAGTAGAGTGTCTACTTTCAGGCTTCTTTCAACTGGACAGCCTTGTTCCCTCCCTCTCCGTTAGTGTTACAATTCACTCTACTGTCACCCTGGGACCCCACTCCAGGCAGGTATTAGATGGGGTGGCTCAAGGCCCTGCCCTGAGGCTTATTAAGGGTATTGCAGATGCAGTCCCTAAGCCAGAGGCTGGCTTAGCTCAGTTCCTGTGTTCTCTCATCTCCCTGAATGGCCACTTCCCATAAACTGTAACCCTAGGCAGAGATGGTCAGCAGCTTTTTTTAAAATCACCTCTCAGGAGCCAGGAAGCCCACCGAAGACTCTATTGCCCCTCCTCTATTGAAGCAGTTTTATTTTAGTCCTATAACCCATGGAGTTGAACCCCCAGTGTCTCTGCCGGATTCCAGACCTGGGGTCCAGCTGTCCTATGGCTTTGGTCCAGCTGTCCTATGGCTTTGGGCCAGCGCCCTACCTTGTGTTTCTGTGGCACCTGTAGTCCATGGAATTATGTTCCATGGCTTTGAGTCTGGTTATCTATTTAAATGTTGCTTGCTACATTTCTTTGCTATATTGAGGGGATGAGTTTACAGTGCTATAGTGAGTGGAAACATCTTTATGATTTCTACTTTGGGACATATTTCATTCATAAATATTAAACCACAAAGAAAAATCTCAAAAAATTCCAAAATCAACAATCATGCTGACCCCAATGCAAAAATTAGAAATTAACCACAACTTAATGTTATAAATTACTCAAGTCAGGGTGGAAAGAGGAAATAAACATCAAAATTACAAACTCTCTAAAAATAAATTTTACATGAGAGTTAACTATCAGATCCTATAGGATGGTGACAAAGGACAACTCAGAGGAAAATTTATCCCCTTATGTGAATTTATTTGAAAACAAGGGAAAAAAAGCCTAAAACTAAATGAATCAAATTTTCAACACCAGAAGCTAGATGGATATAAGTGGGAGGAAATGATTAATAAAAGCAAAGGCAGAAGTTAAAGGGAGAGGGGAAAAGCAATGTTTGACCTGGTCAATAAACCAAAACATTGCTTCTGTGAAAAGACCAATAAAAAGAGCCAATGTTCCATTGAACATGCCCGGAGAAAGACACACAGCTTGCTAACTGGTCTCACTTCTAAATTCCCGGTCACACACCCCTCCTGGAAATCCTACAGTATTTCTGTTGCAATCTCTCTCTCTTTCCCTCTCTCCATGTATCCCCCTCCTTTGAAAAGCTATTTCCTTTCTCCTCTCTCCTCAAACCTCCAACACTTCCTTCCTGGTCCTCATTCTCAGTTGACCTAGCTGAGAAACCAGAAGCATTCAAGTGGGCCTACACTATCCCAGACAAAGATGACTTCCTAGGTCCATATATCTGTGTCCAAACACAGCCCCAGCACCTCCTGTCAGGGTGGGTGAATGGCCCTGGCTTCTAACCAAAGCCGGTGCTCCTCTGCACTCAGTCTCCCACCACCTGCTGATGTCTCAAGATAGCTTCAAAACCCTTCTTCCTTGCTCTGCTGTGCCATTAGTCCCTCACTTTCCACTAGTCATTCCCCTACAGCATATAAACTTAATGGTATTTCTCCCATCTGATAAATATTCTTTTAACCTCATTCCTCTCTCCAGCTACTATACCATTGGTTTCTTTTCATTTCCAGAAAAATTTCTCAAGAAAGTTGTCTACATGTGCTGATTCCATGTCTCTCCTGCCGTTCCCTTGTGAGCCCCTTCCACTCAGACTTTTGTCCCAGTCATTCCATGAAACTAGTCTTGTGAAGGTCCCCAAAGGCCTCTACACTTCTACATCTAATACTCAACTTTCAGGTCTTAGTTCTGCTTGACCTTTCAGCAGCGACTGAGCCAGCTGATCACTTCCTACTCTTTTCCCTACTTTACAGTGCTCTTCTCAGTGTATTCTTCTGATTTTCCTGCTACTTCTGGCTGCAACTTCTCAGTCTCCTTTGCTGGTTCTTCCTCATCTTCCTAACCTCTTGACCTTGGACTATGCCTAGAGAGCAGTCCTTAGACCATCTGTCTTTCTGCGTACACTCCCTTCCTAAGCTCTTTGTAATCTCATGGCTCTAAATGCCATCTGATGACTCCCACATTTTTATCTCTAGCTGAGGGTTCTCTGAACTCCATTCTCATATATCCATCTGCAATAATTAGCATCTCAAGTGCAATAATATGCTCAAAAGTAAAGTCCTACTTTTCTCCTCAAACTTTCCCTAGGATTGAGTGTCTCTCATGGCAATCCACTCAATCATCTGTTCAACCCACTCTGCCCAGGGACTGAGAATACAAAAATATTAAAGCTTTAATCTGTGTTTCTAGTTTGGTTGGGGAATATCTGTATTACCTGAGTCCTTACAACAATCAGTCCGGCAGTTAAAATCTGGAACAATAACAGCTCTAGTACTTTAGTATATTTAGGTCATTTTGAGATAAACAACCCAAGTACTGAAAGAAGTTCCGGTCCTTGGCGTAAAAATGTGATGAATTCAAAAACCCTAGGGCATCAAGTTTATTTGCGGGTTTTGCTGCCACCTAGAGGACTAATAAAGTACTGAACTGCGTGTGCTGACATTCGGAGCCCCAAACTGGAGGCTGCTTTCAACTGAATGAACTTAAAATATTAATATTTTCAAAAATTGTAAAGATTATTTGGAATTTTGAACAAAACTATCTAGATGTTTTAAGGCAGGAATTAATAAGACTTTGGGTCATGGACCCATTTTAAGATGTGATGAAATAATGGATACTGTCCTAGAAAAACACTGAAACCAATGAACACACTTGTAGGGAGCCAGGACCACAAAAGATCATACCCAAGTGTAGTCCCCAGTTAAGAACCTGTTTCACATGAAAGTTAACTAAAACCTCAGAATTCGATTCAATTTCAAATACAACTACAATTCAAAAACAGGCTCAAAATTCATCTATTTACGAAATATTTCTGAACTACTTACTGTTCCACTTCCCAGTGAGATGTTATTCCACACAGAGGCACACGTCGTGTGAGAAAGCAGAGTGGAGCTTGGAGCAGAGAGGCAGTCAGGCCTGGCCAACCTCCCTTGATCTCCAGTTCAACTCTGAGGACCCCTCTGCTTGCTCCAGAGCAGTGGGCAGGCCTTGCTGGACCCTGGATGGTCATGTACCATGCATGCATGTAGCACTGGATCTCAGCCTCAGTTTCTCCAGATACAAAATGAGTATAGTGATGGTATTGACCTCAGGGGTTGAAGTGAGGATGAGATGAGATAATCAATGACAGGAAACGCTGAGTTTAACAAATGTTAACTATTCATTACCTATAGATGGGTCTCCAGGTCAGGGCTGGATAGGACATTACACAGAGCTCTTGCCTTTGCTTTGCATCTTCAATACTTATGCAAGAGAAGAGTCCCAGGTAAAGATGGCCAACTGACCCACAGTGCCAGAATCTCCCTCACCTGAAATATAATAAAATTAACAAAATATAGGAGGAAACAGTCAAAAATTCACAGTGGCAATTAAAGAAAGGAGACATAATCTTATACAACAAACTTCAAAGCCTGGTAGCCAGGGAAGAAATGAGACATTCTGGTAACAATTAGCATGGTTCTGCATGAGGCCAGGTTCCAAATTCCAACTCAACTCCCAGATGAGTCTGGAGTATGTGGGCAGATGTAATGGTCGTTATTGCTGTTCACAAATATACTGTTTCTTCTTTTTCCAAGCTCACATTAGGATAACAGTTCCCTGCTTCACTTAAATTTCACCACTGAATTTTCCTTTGAAGTTAGGTATAACCATGCAACTAGCTTTGGTAAATTGAATATGAGAACAGAATCTCTGAGATATAGGGTATGCTTTGACATGTCCTCTTCACACTGACATGGTAACAGTGGATGCACATACGGCTAGGAAATCACAGTCAACTTGTGTCCTTGAGTACCACAATGAGCAAAGCTCCCCTGTGCACCTGCATTGGACAGGTAAGAGGAATGAGGAATAAATTATGTTGTCTTCAGCAACTGAGATGTCAAAGTTGGTTGTTACTGCAGCATACCCTGGCCTACACTGACTGATATAGCTGGCTTGGAGAAAGTATAGAATCTGCTTTTACTGGTAACAGCCTCAGTGAAAAACTGGAATAGACATTTCTCCAAAGAAGAAATACAAATGGCCAATTAGCATGTGAAAAAATACTCAACATCACTAGCCATGTGAAAAAGGCAAATCAAACCCATGAGGCAATAGTACTCCCAATAGCAATTAGTATGGCTGTTGTTTATAGAAACAAAAACAAAAATAAGCCCTGACCAGTGTGGCTCAGTTAGTTGGGCATCATCCTGCAAAGCGTAAGGTCACCGTTTTGATTCCTTGATTCCTGGTCAGAGCACATACCTGGGTTGCTGGTTCAGTCCCTGGTCAGGATGCATATAAGAGAGAACTGATCGATGTTTCTCTCTCACATCAGATGTTTACATCCCTCTCTTTCTTCCTCCCCTCCATGTAAAAATAAATAAACTCTTTAAAAAAAAATAAGTGCTGGGTGACAAATTGGAAGACTTGTGCTTTGCTGGTGGGAATGTAAATTGGTGCAGCCACTTTGAAAAACAGTTGGAAGTTCCTCAAAAAGCTAAATGTAGAAATTATCACATGAACCAGCAATTCTACTCCTAGGGATGTATCCAAAAGAATTGATAGTAGGAACTTAAACAATCCTTGTACACCAATGTCCACAGCAGCATTATTCACAAGAGCAAAAAGGTTGAAATAATCCAAATATCAATCAAAAGCTGATGGATGAACAAGAAATGGTATATACATACAATGCAATATTATCCAGTCTTAAAAAGGAATGAAATCGACATGGTACAACATGGATGAACCTCAAAAACATTATTCTAAGTGAAATAAACCAAACACAAGAGGACAAATATTATATAATTCCACTTATACTTGATACCTAGAATAGTCAAATTCATAGAGACAGAAAGTAGAATGGTATAGAATTGTACACCTGAAACCTATATAATTTTATTAACCAATGTCACCCCAATAAATTCAATAAAAAAGAAAAAAGTATAATGGTGGTTTCCATGGATGGGAGGAATGAGCAATGGGGAGTTAGAGTTTAATAAGTACAAACTTTCAGTTTGGGAAGATGAAAAGTTTCTGGAGATGGATAGTGGTGATAATTGTACGACAATGTGAATGTATTAAGCCACTGCATTGTACACTTAAATGTTTAAAATAATAAATTTTGTTATGTATTTTTTACCACAGTTTTAAAAAAGAGTAGCAGCTTCCACCTCCACATACTGTGGTATTTCCACAGATTGAGAAGGTCCACCAGAGCACTTCAACACTGGGATTCTGTGTTGAGTTGAAAGAAGCAACTATGCCCACAAAAGCGGGGTCTTCTACATTTGATGAACTAAGCAGGATTCTTACCTCCAGAGAAGGAAACTTTAGAAGGGGTGCTGAAGGTCATAGGACCCCCTTCGGACTTGAGATTGGGTTGGAAGGACCCTCAGAAGTCAGTTAACTCAGCCTTCTTGTGGTATAGAAGCAAAAATGATATATGAAGAGGGGGAAAGAACGCTGACGTAAGAAACATCCAAACCTGTAAAGAATTTTTATGAGTTTATTTGAGCCAAATTGATGACAATTCTGGGAAGCAAGATCTCAAATGTTCTGGACAATGACAGTTTTGCAGTTTCTTTCATACGTTTGGAATTAAGGAGAGAATGTAAGAAAGATTGCATTTCTCTTAAACTTAATTGTTAGCTCTCCACAAAACTAAGGAACAAGTAGAAAGAATGTTTTGTTGGGGAGGAAAAATCTTTCTTCTATGTGTCAAGGATCTTTCAGCTGGTCTAATAATTAAATCCACATGAGACACAGCCACAGGGGGAAAATAACAAAATTTAATTACATATGTATGTGTGAGAACACCCACACATGAGAGAGTCAGAGACCCCACGTATGTGAGAGGTTCAGGGACAGGAAGGGAAAATGAGGTGTAACCATGGCATTCTGAGCTAAGGACAGGTAAGGCACCTTGGGGCTTCAGAGCAAAGGAGGGTCTTGCAGGACAATAAAGAGAGCAGGGGTATGCAATTAGTAGTTTGCCTTGCCTTACAGATAGGTCAAAAAGGCTATCTCAGATCATCTTTTATGATGAGCAAGGCTGCTAATTTAAAATCTCCTAGGCAGTTAAAGGGGTGGGGCATGGCAGACGTTTCTCTTGAGAAATGTCTTATTTGGCTTTAGCTCAAAATAATCTGCACACTACAGAGGCACCTTTTGGGGTGACTTGTTCTGAATCTCTACAGTGTTAACAGAAAAGTCAGGTCTAAGTGGATGACTCTGGTTTTTTCACATGGAGGCACATTCACATGCGTGACTTCAGATGCATATACATCCTAGAGCAGTACAGGAATAAAAACATTTCTAGGTATACAGATGGAATTAGATGAATGGCCAAGACTAAGAGCCCTGGTTTCGGGGTCAGACAGAAGCATTCCAAACCTGAGCTCCGCCACCATGACAGACATTGTTTGTTCGCCCTCTAATATCCATCTTTGTCATCTAGTATGTATCTACAACCCCAGCTATTTCAAATGTATTGTTTCTGAAGAAACAAGACTCTGATGTTAACCCTCAACCCACAGCCCTGCTTTGCTCTAAACCTCCCAAAACATGGCTTCATCTAAATGTCACCATGGCTCCACCTTTCCCTCAAACCTGGAACAACTCTACCCTGTGATTTGTTCACTGCATCACCCCGTGGGTGCTGGAGGCAATTACCTGGTTTTGTTCAGATCGAAGGCTTGTACGTGGCTCCTCAGGCTGCCTGGGCCATACCATGTGCTCTGACACTTCTCTGCTTATAGGTTTTTGTTCCCAGTAAACTCACTGCTGTATTTGTATTCTGTGGTGTTGAGAGTGTTGGGGCTTGTGCTCCCTTCTCATGACAGTCCCCTCAAACTCTTGCCCAAGGATTTCCTCCTCTGCTTCTTCAAATCTCACTGCTCTGCAGGGACCCAGAGCTGCAGGGCCCCAGCTGCCACCCTCACACCCACGACTACAGTCTTCTGTCTCAGAACCCTGATAATAGAGTCTCTTACTGCAGACTCCAACAGCAGCCATGCCCGTTTCTCCCACCTTTTCCAGACCCACACCCAGTCCTAGGTGATCATAGCACCCAAGAGTAACATAAGTAAATGAGCCCCCTGGAGCATGCCAATGATGCCCCCTGGAGTTGTGCACCAGCAACTCTGCTGGCACCTGCAGAGAACAGTGTGACAGTCCAGGAGCCAGAGAATGAACCTCAGGGAGGCAGAGATAATGGTCAAGCAGGTTGCTGAGGGTTGGTAGAGGGAACCCACCAGACCTCCCTGACCTTCCTCCAAAACAGGGGCTTGTGCATTAATCCCTGGGCTGATAGACCCCTCCCTTCTTGGGGCAATGGTCTCTGCCCCCAAGTGCCTTGAGTTCCTGTGGCTGTGCTGCTGAGGTCCTTGTCATGAGGTCCTTCTATCTGCTGACAGCGAGTGTTGACAACTGTGAGTGCCATGCAGCAGTGGTGTAGAGAGAAGCAAGATGAAGTGGCAAGAAAACAGGCTTCCAAGCAGGATTTGGGCAAACTTTTCCTGTAAAAAGCCAGAGAGTAAATATTTCTGGCCTTAAGGGCCATTTAAGCTGTTTTGCAACCATTCAACTCTGCTCCTATAGAGTGAAAGCAGCCAGAGAGAATATGTAAATGAGAGGGTATGACTGGATGCCAATAAAACTTTACTTACAAGGATAGGCAATGGTTCTTCCAGCCAAGATGGAGGTGTAGGTAGACACACTGTGCCTCCTCGCACAACCAAAAGAAGGAAAACAACAATTTAAAAACAAAAAACAACCAGAACTGACAGAAAATCGAACTGTATGGTGGAAGTCCGACAAAACAAGCTGATAAAGAAGAAACATTCATCCAGACTGGTAGGAGGGATGGAGATGGGCAGCCGGGGCAGAGAGGACTTGCGGCAAGGCGGCTGCTGGTGGACCCAGCGAGGTGGTGGATTGTGGAAAGGGCAGGCCAGGCTGCAGCTAGCAAACCCCACAAGGTGGTGGTTGGCAGACCTTGTGGCCCCACATTCACGCATAGATAAACCGGGAGGAACAGCGGGGGAGCGAAACAGACCGTGCAACCCAGGGCTCCAGCAAGGGGACATAAAGCCTCAAACCACTGATTGAAACACCTGTGGGGGTTGTGGCAGCAGCAGGAGAAATTCTCAGCCTCACAGGAGAGTTTGTTAGAGAGACCCACAGGGGCCTAGAGCGTGCACAAGCCCACCCACTCGGGAATCAGCACCAGAGGGGCCCAGTTTGATTGTGGGTAGTGGGGGAAGTGACTGAAACCCAGCAGAGAGTGGAGCAAGCGCCATTGCTCCCTATTTGACCCCTCCCCCACATACAGCATCACAGCACAGCTACAAGCGTTACCCCACCCTGGTGAACACCCAGGGCTCTGCCCCTTTATGTAACAGGTGTGCCAAGACAAAAATAATGGCCCAAATGAAAGAACAGATCAAAGCTCCAGAAAAAAATACAACTAAGCAATGAAGAGATAGCCAACCTATCAGATGCACAGTTCAAAACACTGGTAATCAGGAAGCTCACGGCATTGGTTGAATTTGATTGCACATTAGATGAAAAAGTGAAGGCTATGCTAAGAGAAACAAAGGAAAATGTACAGGGAAACAATAGTGATGGGAAGGAAACTGGAACTCAAATCAACAGTGTGGACCAGAAAGAAGAAAGAAACATCCAACCT
Organism: Desmodus rotundus; assembly: GCF_022682495.2. Lineage (NCBI taxonomy): Eukaryota > Metazoa > Chordata > Mammalia > Chiroptera > Phyllostomidae > Desmodus > Desmodus rotundus. Next base: position 64,376,885 of record NC_071395.1, read on the forward strand.
GAAAAGAATGAAGAAACAAGAATTCAAAAAAATGAGGAGAGGCTTAGGAACCTCCAAGACATCTTGAAGCGTTCCAACATCTGAATTATAGGGGTGCCAGAAGGAGAAGAGAAAGAACAAAAAATCGAAAACTTATTTGAACAAATAATGAAGGAGAACTTCCCTAACCTGGCAAAGGAAGTAGACTTCTAGGAAGTCCAGGAAGCTCAGAGATTGCCAAAGAAGCTGGACCCAAGGAGGGACACACCAAGGCACATCATAATTACATTACCCAAGATTAAGCAGAAGGAGAGAATCTTAGAAGCAGCAAGAGAAAGGGACACAGTTACCTACAAAGGAGTTCCCATAAGACTGTCAGCTGATTTTTCAAAAGAGACCTCACAGGCAAGAATGGGCTGGAAAGAAGCATTCTATGTCATGAAAGGCAAGGACCTACATCCAAGATTGCTCTATCCAGCAAAGCTTTCATTTAGAATGGAAGGGAAGATAAAGTGCTTATCAGATAAGGTCACGTTAAAGGAGTTCATCATCACCAAGCCCTTATTATATGAAATGTTAAAGGGATTTATCTAAGAAAAAGAAGATAAAAAACAGGAACAGTAAAAATGACAGCAAACTCACAGTTATTAACAACCACACCTAAAACAAAAACAAAAGCAAACTAAGCCAACAACTAGAACCACAGAAATGGAGATCACATGGAGGGTTATCAACAGGGGAGTGGGAGGGGGAGAGAGGGGAAAGTATAGAGAATAAGTAGCATAAATGGTAGGTAGAAAATAGACAGGGGGAGGGTAAGAATAGTATAGGAAATGTAGAAGCCAAAGAACTTATATGTATGACCCATGGACATGAACTATAGGGGGGGAATGTGTGAGGGAGGGGGTGTGCAGGATGGAGTGGAGTGAAGAGGGAAATGGGACAACTGTAATAGCATAATCAATAAAATATATTTTAAAAAAACTAACAGGGGAATGGTAGGAGAACTCAGGTGTTAAAGTTTAGCCTTAATTGAAAGGTCTAAGTGACTAATGCATGTGGAAAGCTGTTATTCCAAAACTGTGAAACTTTTTGAATAAAAACTCCTATCCTTTATTGTCAAACGTTTGCCTCCAGAATTTTGCCTGGAGGGCGGTGACAGGCCGCAAGACCCCACTTGCTGTTCAAGTAACATTCCTGTAAAAATAAAAAAAAATTTAAAAAGAAGGAAAGGTGGGATGTCAAAATATGCTATATCATGACAGAGGGGTCACCAGCTGACTGTGTTTCCTGGGATATCCAGGAAGTCACTCCCTTCCCTAAAACCATAAGGAATGAATTAGTGGGGAAGTGACTCGATGGCTGCAAACCTGAAGGGTGGCCCACGACTCCGGGTAGGAGATGCTGTTATGGAACTGGTCTTCCTACTGTCCACAGTCAACACAGGATTTCAGAAGAGTAGCACTTCTGTGGAAGCCCTAACTTGGCAGAGACATAATGAATATAATTTACCACATAGGTGGGGGAGGTACCAAGAGTGCCATAACCCACAGGGCCAGTAGGAATGGCTAATCATGATTGTGTCCCTGGAGTGAGAAAGATTAGCAGTGTTATGCTCTGAATGTTTCTGTCCACCCAAAATTCTCATGTTCAAATCCTATCCACCAATGTAATGCTATTAGGAATAGAGACTTATAAGAAATTTAATATCATGACATGTGGCCCAACATTTGGATTTTTTCAGCTTGACCTTTGAAGCTGCTTACAAGGCAATTACTTTGTCCTTTTATGCTCCAAAACTGCCTGCAGAGCAAGCAGCCCCCCTGTGCTGATTGCACTGTTTGATAAATTGTACTCCCTACATTTTCGATAATCCTCCCTGTACTATAACAGTGTGATAAAAAAAAAACAACAACAACAACACACAACCTTTTTGTTCTCCAGGCCTGGGCTGAATCTAGGACTTGATAAATGCTTAATCATACTTTGTTCTCATCTCACAACCTCACTGGCTTGACCACTGAGTCAGCAGACTGTTGAAAGTCCAGTTGCCCCCACCAATAAGAAAATGAATAATGTTAATTTTATGGTATTATTTCCCCTAATAACCCACCTCTTTGATTATCGGCTTCTTGCAATTGAATTGATATCTTTAGGAACCTCTCCCTATCCCGCCCCGCCCCCCAATTTCAGAGTATATTCTTTGTCCACACCGAGAGCTACGTTGCTTGGTTTGCATAAAAATCTTTTTAATTTCTCAGAAGGACACTGGACTTTGTTTATAGGAGGTGATTAGGCCATCAGGGAGCTCTCATGAGTGGAATTAGTGCTCTTATACAAGAGACCCCTAGTGGTTCTCTCTCCCCGTCTGCCCTGTGAGGACACAAAGAGAAGGCTGCCATCTGTGATCTGTAAATTGGGCCTTCATCAGATCCCCAATCTGCCAATGCCTTGGTCTTGAACTCCCTAGCTTCCAGAACTATGAGAAACAAATGTTTGTTGTTTGTTTAAGTCACCCAGTCAATGGAATTTTTGTTATAGCAGCCTGAAAAGACTGAGACAAGCAGCCAACAAGTGTATTGTTTGACTTATAAAATCAGAATATCAAGATAAGATACCAGAAGGCTGATGTTGCTACCATGTTAGAAAAGTCATGATCTTTCATCAGTTTCGCAAACTGAGATAGTTCTAAGATAGTTTCAATCTAACAATTGAAAGAGAGGCTGAGTGTCCTTGAGGAAACATCCTGAAATGTCACAACAAATACAATATAGTAGGTATTCTCCTAATTCTTTCTCCAAACAGGTTTTCAGTCATTTATCAGAGCAACTTTCAACTGGGAAAAAGAGAACACTCCGATCCTTCTAGGGGTATGGGATTTAGGGTCTGAGCCGATACCAGGGGCCCTAAACAGTATCCTGCTCTCCTGTTAAAGTGTGGGGCATTTGGTGATCCTGTCCCATGTGTCTTCCACCATAGTCCAGTGGTTAGGTTTGCTGACCCACCCTGTGGTCATTTTATGACCCCATGACCATAATCCATACCTGATTGTGAGGCATAATCAGGCTGGATTTTCTTGCATTTGACAAAACCCTCTCATTGGCTCCCTGACCTGCTGAGTAAGAATCATTAAATTTAAATGAAGGAAAAAGAAAAAGAAAGACCAACTGGAAATCCCTGAAACTACCCCCACCCCCAGTCTCAATAATAGATCAAGCAATATTGCATCCTGGGTGGAATTACAGATTAGGCCTCCTGCAAGATTTAAAGAGCCAGAGGTGGTTCCCATTCTACCTTCCATGGTATTCACTGGCATATGCCCCTGCAAGACACAAATAGACCATGCTGGATGATGGTGGGGTACTGTACATTTCACCAAGAAGTAATCTTCACTTTAATTGCCATTTCAGATTAACATGGCCTCTGACAATTGGTATGTGGCTATTGATATGCATTACTTTCAAACTCCAATGAGGAGGATCAAAAGTAGTTTTCATTCACCTGGGATGAAGAACAGCAAAAATTCAGTCTTGTCCAGTTCATGACAACTCTACTGCTCTCAGTGTATTAGTCACAGTTCTTTAGAGAAACAGGAGAGAGAAAGAACGAGAGAGAAAGGGAGAGATAGAGAGAGACGGAGAGAGATTGATTTATTATAAAGGATTTGTTCATTTGAATTTGGAGGCTGAAAAGTCTCACTGTCAGCCATCTGCAAGCTGGAGAAATGCATGATTCAGTACGAGTCTGAAGGCCTGAGAACAAGGATCTGATGGTGGAAATCCCAGTCTGAAGGCAGAAGATGTGATGAGATGTCTAAACTCAAGCTACACGACAGGAAAAAGGGGGTGAATCCCTCCTTCCTCTTCCTTTTGTTCTATTCAGGCCCATAACAAATTAAATGATGCCCACCCACACTGGAAAGGGCAATCCACTTTGCTGAGCCCAAATTCAAGGGCCAATCTTTTCTGGAAACACCCTCACATACACACCCAGAAATAATGTTTAATCTGGGTACCTCATGACCAGTCAAACTGATGCATAAAATTAACCATCACACAATCAAAACAGTTTAAGCAGCACTGTCCAATAGAATTACGTGAATCACATATGCAATTTTAGTAACCACACTAAAAAATGCAAAAAGTACAAGTGAAATTGATATATACATATTATTTACTTTGTCCAACATACATCTAAAATATTATTATTTCAACATGTAATCAATGTAAAAATACTGAGATATTTTACATTATTTCTTAAACCAAGTATTTGAAATCTGGTGTGTATTTTACCCTATAAAACAGCTTGATTTGATTAGCCAAATCAAAGGTGCCAAATAGCTACATGTAGCTGGTAGCTACCATATTTGATAGTGTAGGTCTGAAGACTGCTTCACTGCCAGGACATTCTGCAAAACATCACACAGGGGCACTCTATTAGACATTCATCATGCTAATTGGACATAGTGAGCAAGAAATGGCAGGTATTCTGGATGCCCTGGTAAGACACATACATGTCAGAGGGTGGGACATAAGTCCTGAAAAGATTCAGAGTCTGCCATATTGGTGCAAAAAAATTTTTAAAGATTTTATTTATTTATTTTTAGAGAGATGGGAAGGGAGGGAGAAAGAAAGGGAGAGAAACATTGATGTGTAAGAGATACATCAACAGGTTGCCTCTCACATGTCCCCAGTTGGGGACCTGGCCCAAAACCCAGGCATGTACCCTAACTGGGAATCGAACCAGTTATCCTTTGGTTCACAGGCCAGCACCCAGTACACTGAGCCAGGGTGAAAATTTAAGCCTGTTAGATATTTATGTAGAAAATAACTTAACCTTGCCCAAAGAGAGACCTTGTCTTTGCCCTCAGCTGCTGGATGGTCATCTCTAGGCCCCTGGACATCATGCCTGATGCAAGTGTTCACATTTTGATTGGGGGTCCTGGGCCAGCCACATACAGTAGTAACAGTGTGATTTGGGGTCAGGGCATTGGGTCATGCAGTATCAGTGTAACCTCTCAAGGGACTGGAGATCAGCCACAAGGGCAGTCAACCATGTTTTCGGCGTGGAACCCCAGTAAAGATTCTCGACACCAAGGCTTGGTTGAGTTTCCCTGATTGTCCATACTCCATGTGTATCATTTATAAGAGCCAGGAAAGGAATGCTGTCCTGACTCCATGGGGAGAGGACAATGGGAAGGTCTGTGCTCGATACTTCCCTGTGCCTTTCTTTCCTTGGCTGGTCCCCATTCTTATCCTTTAGCTGTAATAAACTGTAACCATGAGTATACAGCTTTCAGTGAGTTTTGCAAGTCCTTCTAGCAAATTATCAAACCTAGAGGTGGTAGTGGGGATCTCCCCAACTTGCAACTGGTTCCAGAGATGAGGTTCATTTTGTTTGGACTGTGTACCCTAATTTCACAGTTGGTGATTTTCATATTATTATTAAATGTTTCTTTACATTTGTCCATGTATTCACCTCTTTCTTTGCTCTTTATAATATCTTGTTTCTTAGACTTTCTAGTTGATATTACTTTCCTTCTGTCTGAAATAAATTCTTTAGAGTATCCTTCAGTGGATTTTGTTGGTGACAATTTTTCTTTGTCTGAAAATGTCTTATTTTGTGCCATCTATGAAAGATATTTTGACTGGCCAAGATGGAGGCATAGGTAGATACACTGTGCCTCCTTACACAACCAAAAGAAGGACAACAACAAATTTAAAAACAAAAAACAATCAGAACTGACAGAAAAACTAAGGAGTTAAAGAAGAAACATTCATCCAGACTGGTAGGAGGGGTGGAGACAGGCGGCTGGGTGGAGAGGACTCCAGGCAACGTGGCCACTGGAGGACCAGGGCAGGCAAGGTTGCGGCTGGCGGAGCAGGAGTTCTCACATTTATGTGTGGATAAACAGGGAAGAACAACTGGGAAGGGAAACAGATTGCAAAACTCAGGGTTCTAATTCAGGGAAATAAAACCTCAAATCTCTGACTGAAAACACCTGTGGGAGTTAAGGCAGGGGGAGACACTCCTAGACTCAGAGGAGAGTTCATCGGAGAGACCCACAGGGTCCTAGAATGTACACAAGCTGATCCACCTGGGAACCAGCTCCAGAAGGGTCCAATTTGATTGTGGGTAGAGGAGGAAGTGACTGAAAGCCAGCAGAGAGCTGAACAAATGCCATTGTTCCCTCTTGGGTCCCTCCCCCACATACAGCAAGCAGCAAAGTGGGTTGCTGGGCCCTGGAGAATATCTAAGGCTCCGCCCCTTATTACATAACAGGTGCACCTAGCAAAAACAAAAACCAAAACCAAAAAAACCCTGCCCGAGTTAAAGAATAGATCAAAGTTCCAGAAAAAATACAACTGAGAGACAAAGAGATAGCCAGCCTATCAGATGCACAGTTCAAAACAATGGTAATCAGGATGCTCACAGAATTGGTTGCATATGGTCGAAAATAGAAGAAAAAGTGAAGGCTATGAAAAGGGAAATAAAGGAAAATGACAGGGAACCAACAGTGACAGAAAGAAACGGACTCAAATCAACCATTTGGAGCAGAAGGAAGAAAGAAACATTCAACCAGAACGGAATGCAAAAACAAGAATTTAAAAAAATGGGGAGAGGCTTAGGAACCTCCAGGACGACTTTAAACGTTCCAACATCCAAATCATAGGTGTGCCAGAAGGAGAAGAATAAGAGCAAGAAATTGAAAACTTATTTGAAAACAAAATGAAGGAGAACATCCCCAATCTGGCAAAGGAAGTAGACTTCCAGGAAGTCCAGAAAACTCAGAGAGTCCCAAAGGAGTTGGACCCAAGGAAGCGCACACCAAGACACATCATAATTACATTACCCAAGACTAAAGAGAAGGAAAGAATCCTTCTCTTTAAAAGCAGCAAGAGAAAAGGAGAGAGTTACCTACAAAGGAGTTCCCATTAGACTATCAGCTGATTTCTCAAAAGAAACCTTGCAGGCAAGAAGGGGCTGGGAAGAAGTATTCTTAGTCATGAAAGGCAAGGACCTACATCCAAGATTACTCTATATAGCAAAGCTTTCATTTAGAATGGAAGGGCAGATAAAGTGCTTCCCAGAGAAGGTCAAGTTAAAGGAGTTCATCATCACTATGCCCTTATTATATGAAATGTTAAAGGGACTTATCTAAGAAAAAGAAGAAGATCAAAAATAGGAACAGTAAAATGACGACAAACTCACAATTATCAACCAAACCTAAAACAAAAACAAAAACAAACTAAGCAAACAACTAGAACAAAAACAGAATCACAGAAATGGGGATCAGGGTTATCAGTGGGGAAGGGGAAGGGGGAATGGGGGAAAAGGTACAGGGAATAAGTAGCATAAAAGGTAGGCAGAAAATAGACAGAGGGAGGTTAAGAATAGTACAGGAAATGGAGAAGCCAAAGAACATATATGTATGACCCATGGACATGAACTAAGGGGGGGCGGGGAATGTGGGTGGGAGGGGTGTGCAGGGCAGAGGGAAATAAAAGGGGGAAATGGGACAACTGTAATAGCATAATCAATAAAATAGTTTTAAAAAATGCAGTATAATAACATCAAAAAAACAAAAACAAACAAACAAACAAAAAGATATTTTGATGGGTATAAGATTCCAGGTTGGTAGTTACTTTTTCCAGCATAATGAAGATTTAATTCCACAGCCCTCTGGCTTTCATTGAAATTGTTGAAAAAATCAGCTGCCTGTCTGAGTGCCATTCCTTGGAAGGTAATCATTTTCCCCCACCCCAGCTATTTTTAATAATTTTCCTTTGTTTTTATTTCCTGAAGTTTTGTTATTAGTAATCTAGGTACGGATTTCTTTTTCCTTATTTTGTTTGGGGTTCATAGTGACTCCTGAATTGATGGGTTGGTTTCTGTCATCACTGCAGGAAATTGTCAGCCATGAATTTTTCAAATATTTTCCTCCACTACATTCATTCTCTGTCTTCTCCTCTTCTGGGACTTTGATCAAACATATGGTAAACCTCCCCACTGTATTTTCTCTGTCTCCTACCTTCACTACGTGCTTCATTTCGGATATTTTCTTCTCATCTGCCTTCCTATTCACAAATTCTCTTTAGTTATAACCCTGCTTACAGATTTTTCTTTTCGGTACTCCGATTCAGTTCCAGAATTCCTAATTGCTTCTTTCTCATATCTACTCTGTTAGTTTTTATATTGTCCAGTTCTCTGCCAAAATTTTGATTTTATCTTTTATCTCCTTGAACATGTAAGCACAGTTATTTTAAAATCTATGTCTAATAATTCTACTATCTTGAGGTTTGTGTGACTGTTTCTATTGCTCGTCATTTCTCATGGCTCTTTTCCCTAACATCTTATCTCCTCTTATGCCTGATATGGGTGATTGTGCACCAGACATTACACTTGAAACATTGTTCAGGGCAATAATTTGAGAACTTTGGTGATCTTATTCCAAGAGGATTTTCATTTTCTCTGTCAGCCACCGGAGGGCACGAGCAATCAAGATTTTCTTAATTTACAGGCAGAGATCTAAATTTCCTAAGCCACACAGCTGACCTGAGGCTAGGTTGCAATTCCTGCAAGGGCTGGTTTCCTTCTAGTGTAGTTTTTGAGAATCAAACCCAAAACAGGCTGTGGGATCTAATTTTTGTGTTCTAATCTGTGAGTCTGTCAAAAGCAGTACTTATTTTAGTTTCTCAATCTCTTTTTCATGAATGCTGAGTTATCCCAGAGCAAGAGGCCTCAAATGCAGTAGTCAATTCACTTGATTTTTTTGTTTATCTTCTCTATCTATACTTGGTAATTCTTCATTAGCTTCTTTTTAAATTAATTTATTTTTTTTATCTTCATCACCTTCTTATTGCCTCAATGTCTATTGATATCTTGTTCACCTTTTTTAGTTTTCCTCAACAGGTGGGAGTCCAAATTACCTGTTCCACTGTTCCTGGAAGTGGAAGTCTCTGCTATGGAAATTTTAAAAGGTTATTATTGTTGTAATATACTGACTACTTATTTTGAGTACTTTGATGAGAAAATTGTGCAATAAACTCCCATTTATCTTTCATGATTGGAGACTATAGAAGACTTAAATTATGTTAAGCCCAAATTGCTTTGGTTCAGCTTTATTAAAGCTAAAATCAAAGGTCACAATTTTTAAAAGATAAATTTTACAAAACCACTGATGCAAATGGTTTTGAAAATGTAAAACACTGGGTGAAGAAGTAGCCTTTGTCATGAGTAGAAGGAAGAAAATAATAACAATTAGAATAAAAATAAATTATATAGGTGAACACACAATACAATATACAGATGATCTATTATACAATGGTACACCTGATACCTATATAATTTTATTAACAAATGTCACATAATAAATTCAATTTTTAAAAGTTTTGAAGAAGAAAAAAATGATATAGAGACTAAAGAATAATACAAAAGATCAATAAAACCAAGATCTGGTTCTTTGAAAAGATAAACCTTTAACAAGACTCATCAAAGAGAGAGAGAGAACCCAAATAAATAAAATTAGAAATGAAAGAGAAGAAATAACAAGTGATACCACAGAAATTCTAAGGATTATAAGAAAATACTATGAACAAATTATAGTGATGTGCCAACAAATTGAACAACTTGGAGGAAATAGATACATTTCTGGAAACATACATTCTTCCAAGGCTGAATCAAAAAGAAAATCTGAACAGGCCAATAACTACTAACAAAATTGAATTAGTAATCAAAGAACTCCCAACAAACAAAAGTCCTGGATGAGGTGGATTCACAGATGAATTTTACCAAATGTTCAATGAATTACATTTTACAAAGACCACCATTACCCTGATGTTCTAAAACAAAACAAATACACTACAAAAGAGAGAAAGAGAAAAGTATGGGCCAATGTGATGAACATATATGCAAAATCCTCAATAAATATTAAATAGCAAACCAAATTCAGTAGTAGTACATTAAAAAGATCATATACCATGAGCAAGTGGAATTTATTCCTGGGATGCAAGATTGGTTCAAGATCCACAAATCAATTACTGTGATACACCACATAAACAAAATGTAGAATAAAAAATCACATGATCATATCAATAGATGTGGAAAAGAATCTGACAAAATCCAGCATCCATTTATGATAAAAACTCTCAGCAAATTAGGAATAGAGAAAACATACCTCAATACAATAAAGGGCATATATAACACACCCACAGCTAACAACACACCCAATGGTGAAAAGCTAAAAGCATTTTCCTTAAGATCAAGAACAAGACAAGGATGTCCACTTTCACCACTTTTATTCAAATAGTATTGGAAGTTTTAGCCACAGCAAATCAGAGAATAAAAAGAAATAAAAGGTGCTCAGATTGGACAGGAAGAAGTGAAACTTTATGCTTTGCAGATGACATGATAATATATAGAGAAAGCCCTAAAGATTCCACCACAAAATGTATTAGAACTGATAAGTGAATTCAGTAAAGTAGCAGGATACAAAATTAATATTCGGAAATCAGTTGCATTTTTATACACCATTAGCAACTATCAGAAAGAGAAATTTAAAAAGCACTCCCATATACAACTGCATCAAAAAAAAATACCTAGGAACAAATTTAACCGAAGAGTTCAAAGACCTGTTCTCAGAAAATCATAAGACATTGACGAAAGAAATTGAAAAAGATACAGATAAATAAAAACATATACCGTTTTTATGGATAAGAAGAATTAACATCATTAAAATGTCTATACTACCCAAAGCAATCTACAGATTCAATGCAATCCCTATCAAAATACCAATGGCATTTTTTCACAGAAGTAGAACAAATAATCCTAAAATTTATATGGAATCAAAAAACACCCCCAGTAGCCAAAGCAATATTGAGAAAGAAGAAGAAAGTTGGAGATATCACACTACCTGATATCAAACTATACTTTGAGGTTATAGTGATCAAAACAGCATGGTAGTGGCATAAAAACAGACACATAGATCAATGGAACAAAATAGAGAGCCCATAAATAAATGTATATCTATATGTTCAATTAATCTATGACAAAGGAGGCAAAAATATACAATGGATTATATGAGGGAAAAGGGGTAAAGACAGCTTCTTCAATACATGCTGTTGATAAAATTGGACAGACACATGCCAAAGAAGAAAGCTGTATCAATTTTTTACACCACATACAAAGCTCAAAAATGTATTGAAGAACTAAATGTAAGGCCTGAAACTATAAAACTCCTAGAAGAAAACATAGACATTAAACTCTTTGACATCACTCTTAGTGATATTTTTCGGATATGTTTCCTCAGGCAGGGAAAACAAGAAAAAAAATGGGAATACATGAAACTAGAGTTTTTGCACAGTGAAGGAAACCACCAACAAAATGAAAAGATGATCCCCTGAACAAAGCAGGTATTCATTAATGATACATCTAATAAAGGGGTTAATATCCCAAATGTATAAGGAACTCATACAGGTGAACACCGAAAAACAAACGATCTGATTTAAAAATGGGCAGAGGACCTGCATAGACATTTCTCCAAAGAGGACACATAAATGGCCAACAGGCATATAAAAATAGTCTCAGCATCACTAATCATCAGGGAAATGCAAATTAAAACCACAATGAGATATCACTTCACACCTGTCACAATACCTATCATTAATAAATCAATAAACAAATATTAGCAAGGATGTGGAGAAAAGGGAACCCTTGTGCACTGTTGGTGGGAATGCAGGTTGGTGCAGTCACTATGGAAAAACAGTATAAAAGGTACTCAAAAAATTAAAAATGGAACCATCATATGACCCAGCAGTCCCACTTTGGGATATTTATCTGAAGAAATTTTAAAACACTAACTTGAAAAGATGTATGCATGCCTAAGTTTACTGCAGCATAATTTACAATAGCCAAGATATGGAAGCAACCCCAGTGCCCATCAATAGACGAGTGGACAAAACCATCGTGGTACATATGGACAATGGAATATCACTCAGTCATAAAGAGCACAACATCTTGCCATTTGTGGGAACACAGATAGACCTAGGGGGTATTAAGCTAAATAAAATAAATCAGAGAAAGACAAATATTATGGGACCTCACTTACATGTGTAATCTAAACAATAAAATAAATGAACAAATACAAAAGAAACAAACCCATAGATACAGAGAACATTCTGATGGCTGCCAAATGGGAGCGGGGTTGGAGAGAGGTGAAAAGGGGGGAGGGATTAAGATGTAAATTGCTGGTTATAAAAACAATCCAGGGGATATACAGTACAGCACGGGGAACATAGACAATAATATTGTAATAACTATCTATGGCACCAGATGGGTACTAGACTTTATTAGTGGATCACTTCGTAAGTTATACAAATGTGTAATTACTGTGTCACATGCCTGAAACTACTATTGTATGCCAAATGTAACTGAAAAAAATTAAATTAAAAAGTTATGTGAAAAATAAATAAATAAGTAAAAAGGTATAAGTGGGTAGTACATTTGAAATTTAGGCATGCCTACAAAAGTTAGATTATAATACATCTTTTTATTTTATCGTATTTTTTAAATCCTCACCCAAGGATATGTCTTACTGATTTTTAGAGAGAGAAACATTGATGTGAGAGAGAAACACTAGCCTCTTGCCTCTCTTACGCACTCCAACTGGGGATTGAACCCGAAATCTAGGTATGTGCCTTGGCTGGGAATTGAACCCACAATGTTTTGGTGTATGGAAATGATGCTGTAAACAATTGAGCCACCCAGCCAGGGCTATAATATATCTTTTTAAAAATCACCTTTTACTCTCTACTTCTTTTCAGTTGTTAACTATTTAGGTTGATTATGTTTACTTATAAAAAATAATTCATAGTAACTTAATAAAATGCTCATTTCGGAAAAAAAGGAATTAACCTTTGTTTAGACAGTTGAGAATTTTAAGATATCAATATGCAGGGACAAAAGTAGGTTTACAGTTGCTCATATGGAAAATAATATGATACTAAATAATAATACAAGAATAAACTGTGTTTCACATACTCACAGCTGTAAACCTACTTTTACCTACTCTGTATGTATTTTGGCTCTTGTCATAAAAATGTATTTTTATCTGTTTTATAAAAAGGTACAAAGACTCGTTTGAATAGTCTCTTTGAGGGTATATGAGTGATTGATACAGAAATTACATGTTAAAATGTTTGCAGTAGAATACAGTTCATTAGACTTGTAATCAGTTTGTCATAGATTAAGTTTATTTTTATTTTTTAAGATTTTAGTTATCTATTTTTAGAGAGGGTAAGGGAGGGAGAAAAAGAGGGAGAGAAACATCAATGTGTGGTTGCCTCTCACACATCCCCTACTGGGGACCTGGCTTGCAACTCACGCATGTGCCCTGACTGGGAATTGAACCAGCAACCCTTTGGTTTTCAGTCTGGTGCTCAATCCACTGCACCACACCAGCCAGGACCACAGATTAACTTTACTGATTGGTTTTGTGATAATTGACTTGCTGATTTTACCTCACTGGTTTGTTGTTATTGATACAATTGGTATAAAAAGACTGTGAGGATTCCCTTAAAATCAGGAACATAATTAAAGAAACTCCTTCTTGTAAAAATGTATTTTGTTTTACATGAAAATTAAAGAGACTCTAACAAATTAACTTGGAAATGCAATGTGGAGTATCAGTTTGCTACGACTAGGTATTCAGGCTAATGGAGTATTCTTGTTTTATTTTAACTTTATTCATATGTGGATCACCAAATTTCAAAAAATCAAGAGACCAAACTCTTAAAGCTTCCCCAAGTATACACACACTTTAATGGATGATGATTCAGAAGGCACATGCACAGCTAGGTATCACTCATTCCCTTATACTTGCCCAATTAATAGATCCCCCATGCTGGAACACTGGATAAATGGGTATTAGAAGCAGGTGGAGGGGAAGCTGGGAGGAAATGGCTATGGAGTCAGACTGACAGTGATTGAAATCATGTCTCAGTCCCTTACTAGTCTTGGGATCCTGGGTAAATCACTCGGAGCCTCAGGGTCATCACCTGAGATTTGAGGGTAATGTTGGTAGCCGTCTCATAGGGTCTTTCATAGGGGTGAAGGTGAAGGATTAAGTGAGGTTGCGATTATAAAGCATGTGATACACAGAGAGCACATGACTATGGGGAACCGTTCCACACGTGGGAAATGTGGCCCAGTCTCCACTCAGAAAAGCCAGTGGGAAGCGAGGTTCAGCAGTGGGCAGGACCCACGCCCACGGACAGGTTCTCCCATGGGGAATCAGGCCTGCATTGTACCTAGACCACTATGAGGCTTGTTCTTGCTAAAACTCCATCACCCTGGACTGAGAAGCAAATGTTTGTTGAGTATCTTTAACTTCCTAAAGTCTGTGCTAAACCACCCAAGTATAGAGTGTAACCAGTTTGACCACTTTCCCCCTTGAGCTGTAACATCCTTCTCTTTGAAGTAATTAGCAGCATTCTGTCCTTTGTTGTCTGTAAAAGACAGTGAACCTGTGCATAGTAAATGAGGACCATCCTCCATGTAATGTGCCCAGAAAAGCAATAAAAGCCTGTCCAGGCAGGGGTCAGTGCTCTCTCATGGGCTCTCTCTGGCCCTCACGCCCTCTCTCTGACTTAGAGAGTGGCCATGCTGTCCCTTTTTCTGTAGTCCGTGTGTATTTGTCTATTGCAGCCACAACACAGGATCCTGCTGGCCAGGATCCGCATCACATGACAAGTATTTCATAAACATTGGAGGCTGTTAGTGCCCAACTGGGATGTAGTGGGCTGCTCGGGGTGACAAAGGCAGCTCCGGAATTCTGCCAGGAGGGGCTCCAAGGCAGCAATCACATTGGAAGGCAGGTAGCATACTGCTATTACATTGATTCCATGCCTAGTTGGAGAGAATGAAGAAGAACTTGAGGTTTAGAAAAACTAGAGTGCTGTTCCCATACCCCTAGTTCACTGCTCCTACCCCGGAATTTTCAGGGCATTTCTTACACTCCCCCCTCCCAACAAATACAAAACAGCGTCTGCCAGAGGATTGGATTCTTGAAATGAATGAGAGAGAGAAGGGTGCCGCACTTTTTGGCTTAGTGTGTCTAGGCGCCTGTGCTTATAGCACTTCTCCCCTTACGCTGGTCTGGCAGAGAAATCCCACTTAGCACCCTGGCCCTGCTCCTCCTTGACTTCATTGCAAGTCTCCATTTTGGTTGGAGAGGGGAGAAGTGGGCCATGATCTGTGGTTTTATTGGTCACAGACAGCAGAGTGGTTGCTCCTGAGCACAGGCTGGTTTCCAGGGACTTCTCTGACCCCTAGGGGCACCATTCAGACCCCTTTGCAACCTTTCCTGAGGCTTGCCTCCAAGCCAAACAGACATCCACTCTCAGCACCAGTTCAGGTTGAGGATATAGTGGGGCATGGAGAGCCTTGGCCAGTGTCTCTTGCTCCTGCTGGGACATACTCCCCTTGCCCAAGGAGAGGCTGGACCTTGGGTTCTGGAAGCCCATTCTCTAGCTTGTAACCTTGGGCAGGTTATTTTATTATTATTATCATTTGTATCCTCACCCAAGGGCATTTTTTTCACTGCTTTTAGAGAGAGGGAAAAGGAGAGGGAGGAACACTTATGAGACAGAGAAGCATCAACTGGTTGCCTCCTGCAAATGCCCAGAGAGGGGATTATAGGCACCTGGGCCTGGACCTGGGATAGGACCTGCAACCTGGCCATGTGCCCTGACCCAGACCCAGTCCACGACCTTCCAGTTACAGGGTGACGCTCCGAAGAACAGAGCCACACTGACCAGGGCATTGGGCATGTTATTTTTATGTGTTTAGTTTTCTCCATACCAAGACTGACTCCAAAGACTGTCCTTAATCTGGAGGGGTTAGTACAGTACTTGTGCATAGTAAACTTTCAATAAGTATCAACTGTGAGTACCTTAAATGCCACAAATTGTTAGGTAGGACAAAGATCTCAAGGTCTGGGCCATTTTTACTAAATGCTATTCTTGCTAAATGTAAAAATGTAAAATGTGGCATAGTATTTTGCAGACTAGTTGTAGAGGGTAAGACCAACAGGAGCCCAACCTGGTAAGAGTAGCCAACTGCCAAAAAGAAATCAGCATGTATTTGAGCACATAGAGTATATACACAACAGCTAAGTTTCCCTTCAGGGAGACAGAGCTTGGATATAAATCCTGTCTCCCTTCCTTGCTATAAGGAAGCAAAAACGGTTAAGATAGGTAGCTTGTTAGACATGAATCCGGGCTGCCAAAGAAAGAGAAAGAGAATAGATTATCCTAGTGCATTCCTGCATGTCTACAGAGCCTAAGGCAAATCTAAACTGGACATGTCTCACCACACCCAGACTTGTGGTCACCAAATTTCTAATTCAATCTGAGGACATTGTTCTGCCACATAGGCCACCAGTTCCAGTCAACACACCACGTGGGCAGACAAGTGACAGGGGGCACTGAAAGGACAGAAGCAAAAGTCCAGGAAAAAGAGCCCACGAATACCTGAGCTTGGCGACTGAGAAGGCCCTCCCACTCCGAGATGCCCAGGCAGTCCCTTCTGAGTGCGCCACCAATACATCCTTGCTTGCCTTGCTGCACTTTGCCTCTTGATGGAAGTCTTTCCTTCAAGAAGACAACAACTGAGTTCTTGCTGTTAACTAAAACTACCTTGTGGCAGACACAGCTGGTTTCTGAACAGGGCACCCCAAGAGGCGAAGCCCTTGAGTCTGGTAACAAAACCAAAATAGACAAATCAATTAATTTGCTCTAACTATATGGTGAAAAGAGCCCCAGCTGTAGTTAGTCTCAAAGTTGACACACTGAATAATGTTGATAAGTTGCCTCTTATCTCTGGACCTCAGTTTCCTTGTCTGCCACCTGATGGACTTCATAGATTAAAAAAACCCAGTCTACCTTTCTGTAGTTGCTGTGATCTCCCAGGCCCCTTGGCAGCAGGAGCTCAACGATACAATCATTACCTAGTCCCTGGGCATAGTAAGGGGCAGTAAATGTGGGGAGGCTTGTTTCCCTCTGGTTTAGGGTCAAATAGACTGTCGTCAGATTCACAGGAAAATGGCATTTGAACAAGGCTTGAAGGATAATTCCCCGGAGTTTGCTGGGTAAATATTGGCGAGGCTTTTATGTGCCTCTGGAACCTGAGCATTCGCAGGGCTTGTGTTCTGAAAAGAAGTCCAATCCTTTTTCATTGCCAAGGTCACTGATGGAGGGAGCCAGTGCAGCCGCTTAAAACAGTTTATGCCTCTTAGTCTCCACCCGGGGACCCTGGTCGCCTTCAACCCGCAGCCGGGATGGGGGTGGGAGCGCCCTGGAAGAGCACGGGAAAGCGGTGCAGGGTAAAGCTGCTCTGGCCCGCAATAGTCTTTTAGCCAAACTCGAACCGAGAAACGGGAGGGGCTGGCCGGAGCGTGGCGGTCTTGGTCCTGCCTTTTAGAAGGGCACGCTCTGGACTCTGTCCGCAGCCGGATGCCGGATCCTAAGGCGGCGCGCCGTCCCAGCTCGAGGCTCCCGCGCCAGGCGGGTTAGTCCTGCAGGAACTGGGCCTGCACCACTCCACCGAGGGCCGGCGCCAGCCACAGCAAAGCTGCGGCCAGGGTCAGGGCCCTAGCTCGGTGGTAAGTGGCGCAGGCCGCACAAGCGCAGGAGCACGCGGGCTGCACGGGTAGAAGCGCGCGCCACAGCACCCTGGGACGGGGGCGGGGCCTGACGCGGGCCTCCCGTGAAGCCTCGCGCGGGGAAGGACCGGAACTCCGGGCTGGAGGCTTGTTATTAATATGGCGGCTGGACCTTCCTGGGCTTCTCGAGGAGGCTGTGGGGCCCAAACCTGGAGAAAGGGTCTCTTTTTGGGCTAGTGCGGCAGCCGCTGCGGACCCGGACGTCCGGGCCGGTTGCTGAATGAGGGGAGCCGGGCCCTCCCCGCAACAGTCCCCCCGCGCCCTCCGCCCCGACCCGGGCCCTGCCATGTCCTTCTTCCGGCGGAAAGGTAGCAGAGGGGGCGCCGGCGGGGAGTCTGCTCGCCCTCAGGGGCAGCGTTGGGGCTGGTGGGCCTGCAGGGGCTTCCTACGGGGCGGCAGTGAGGCAGACGCCCCTTGCGTGCCTCGACTCTGCAAGGAGGGAGAAGGTAGCTTTCTCACGCGAGGTCATTGGGGGGATTGTCCACTGGTCCAAAATCGTTTGGTGAAGCGTTTGCGAGTTAATGCCTGTTTGCGTAGGCAGCGCTTTCCGGGGGTGTGTGTGAGTGTGTGTACACTGTGAATCAAACAAAAGGAAGTTCCTTTAGTAGCTTGTTGCGAAATGTTCTGGCTTTTCAGAATATTGAGGGTCTTTTGTCTAAAAGCAACGTATGAAAAAATTGTTTTCTTCAGCTAGTGCTACTTTCCAGTTTTCCTTTTTTGGGGGGGAAGAGGAGTTGTGCTGTTCCTAAAATCACATTACTTACTGTTAAACGGTCCCTAATGAAGAAGACTACTTTTGTTAAGTTTACTAACTACTGGAACGCTACGTTTGTAAACACTACTCGTATTTCTGATTTTCAATTTCAATAACAGCTGCCCAGTTTTTAGGTAGAGACAGCATGATTTGTGTGTATGTGTGTACTGGATTGTTGCATTTCATTAAAAAAATAGCTGCACAAAGTGAACAGTGTATTTTGGGATGATAGTGGTCTTGTATCACTTCTTGCTGCTTCAGAGAAAGGTACCAGACAAAAACTGGTTTTGCAAAAAGCACTAAACTGTAATAAATCAGGGACTTGGGTTTACATGACAGCTCCACTGCTGAGTAACCTAGGACAGAAAAGTGTTCACCGACTTTGCTGTCCTCTCTCAGCTGAGAATTAAAATTTCCCTAAAGGCTCCATTATACTAAGACTATAAATTAAAGAATTCCTTTTAAGTACATACAAAGTTTGGTGAATGAATGAAAACAGTGCTGAGTAGATGAAACCCAGAACTCTGTAATTCGTTTGACAGTTTTGAAGTGGGTATTTTTTTTGTCATTATTCTATGTATAGTGAGACAAACTGCATGTTGCACAATAGACTGTTGTCTCAATTTATTCATCGAATACTTTTTGAAGTCTGCTCTTTGCCAGGCACTGTGCTAGGCTCTGAGCATAAGAGAGCACTAAACAAGAAAAAGTCCCTGCACTCATAAAGCTTACTGTCTTCACTCTCTTCTGGAGCAGACACACAGTAAATCAATGTCAATCTCTCTCAGTTGAGGAAGGTGTTTTGAAAGAGGTAGCTTGACAGAGGAAACATTTAGGTTAGATATTACAGAAAGGCCTCAGCAGATGACCTTGAAATTTAGAGCTGCAGGATCAGCAGGAGGTAGCATACAGAGGCCAGGGAAGAGCATTCTAGGCATAGAAGAAAGACCCTGTCCAAAGGTGGGGGGGCAAGAAAATGTGCCCTTCAAGAAAGGAAAAGAAAGTTACGCGATTCAGGCTTAGAGAGGTAGATGAGTCAGATGATTCAGAGCTTTATAGGCCATGGTTAGGTTTTATTCCAAGTGCAGAGACAATACTAAAGAGGAGTGATTTAATCTTGTATTTTGTTTTAAAAAGATTATTGTGGATGCTTTTTGGAGACTGCGATGAGAGTGGAAGCTGGAGGTGGTCTTACTTAGGGATTCCGTCCAGTATTTAAACACCATTATTAAATACTACCCATATGCTTATGATTCTCAAGTTTACATTTCCAGCTTGGATTATCTTCCTTGAATCCAGACTTGCATATCCCATTGTCAGCCCACTTTATACCTATTAAATATCTCATAAAGACTATTAATGGATAGTTAATTCTATTGATAGATATAGTAGATTAATAGATAAGTCTTTAACTGACTGTATCTAAAACCTAATTTCAGATTTAGTTCTCCCAAATGTTCATCAGCTTTCCCCATCTCAATAAATTTCATTTCTGGCTTTTTAATTGCTCAGGCTAAAACTTCAGAACATTCTCAGACCTCTCTTTCACTCCTGCTCTGTATCTGATCCAGCAAATCTGTTCTATGCCAGAACACCTGTAAATTTAACTACTTCTCACCATCCCTAGGCAGTCACCTCTCTTTAGATCAGGGGGTAAGGGAGTCCTCTGAGAGGATGCCATTCCGACTTCAGCTTAAATATCAAGAGGAAGCTGGTTTTATGAAAATTGAAGAAGCAGGATTATTTTGCTTACAATTTGGTTTCCCTACTTTCATCCTTGACCTATATGGTATATTTTCAAAATACCTCTGTTCAGTTTCCTCCAATGGCTTCCTGTGTACGTGGCCCTCAATAATCTAGACCCTGTTTCCTCTTTATGTTCACCTGCTTCTCTCTTCCATCACTCTTCCATTTATATTGCCCTCCTTGTTGTCAACTATATTTCCATTTCAGTGCCTTTGTGCTTCTGTCTCTGCCTGGAAACCTCTGCCCACAGATACCCACCTGTTCTGCTTCCTCATCTCTTTCAGGGTTGGTTTGCTTTTCTTTAAATATTTTATTCATTTATTTTTAGAGAGAGAGAACGGGAGGGAGAAAGAGGAGAGAAACATCCATCAGTGGCCTCTCGCACATCTGCAACCAGGGACCTGGCCTGCAACCCAGGCATGTGCCCTGACCAGGAATTGAACTGGCAACCTTTTTGTCTGCAGGACAGTGCCCAACCCACTGAGCCACACCAGTCAGGCCTCTTTCAGGTTTTTGATCAGTTGGCCTCTTAGTGAAACTTTCTTTGACCATGCTACTTAAGATCGTAGTCCCTGGTGCCTGCACTCGCATCCCCTTGCCTTTCTTTATTTTTTCTCTAGCATTTATCACCATCTGCATTACTATACATATTATTATGATGGAAGCCCACTTTTATTTTTAAGGGCTATATCTATGTCTACGTCAGTGCCTGCAATATAATTTGGAATTTAGTAAATGTTGGTTGAATCAGTAAATAAAAAAAGAAATATCAGTTAGCAGTAAGTTCTGTGCAGGGAATTTAAATAGCAGTGTAGGAGCAGATCACCAAGGGAGAGCCTAAGAAGATGGAATCTGAGACCTGGATGAAGTCAGAGAGCCAGCCCTATCAAGATAAAAGGAGCTGCATTCTACCCTGAGAGAACTGGTAATACAAATGCCCTGAGGCAGGAATGAGCTCCGTGTGTTCTGGAAACTGAAAGGCTGGACTGACTTGGAGAGGAGGACATGGATTTTAGAAGTAGAGACAGCATAACTTGAATGGTGATTGGAGTGAAGAAAAACTGAGAAAGCTTTGGGCTTAGAGCTCGGGATAGGAGGAATCAGAAATTGTGTTTTGACAGTTGTTAGTTTGTGATTAACTTTTAGACATCCATGTGGGTATGTCAAGGAAGCAGTTGGACATAAAAGTCTGTAGTTCTGGAAGGAGGTCAGAACTCGAGATCTGGATCTGGATTTAGAAGTACTTTGCATAACTGATCATTAAAGACAAGGGACTAGATGAGATCACCTAGGGATCACATATGAGTTAGGTTGAAAGGCTAAGCTTCCATAGCAAAGAAACATGCAAGAATAATGGCTCAAATAAGACAGACCTTTATTTCTCTCTTGTGTAACAGTCTGTATTCCTGGTCATCAGGTGGCTTTGCTTCATTCAAGGATCATTTTCCTCCCATATTGTTATTTCTCTTGTGCTTGGATTGTGTTCTGTTTTATCAAAGGCAGGTGGTAGCCTCTTCTGACTTTTCTCAGTCCTCTGACCCATGCATGGTAAGAGGAAAAAGTATAAAGGAAAAACAAGCTTTGGCCAGAAAATGGCATATGCCAATTTTATTTATATTCTGTTGTGAGAGCCTTGTCATATGGTCATGGATAATTGCAGAGGCTTCTGGGAAATGAAGAGTAGCTAGCCAGTTCTGTGCCAGGCTGTAGCTAATAAGGGGAGAATGAGTTCAGTGGCCAGGTAGCATCTCCTGCCATACTGTTGACAAGAAAGGAGCCTTGGAGAGGGCTCTGAGGTTAATCCAACTTTTAGAAGTTAAGTTGAGGAACATACCCAAGGGCAAAGGAGAATTGAAAATAATTGAAAATAAAATGTCAGGGATATAGGAGTGCAATGTCATGGAAGCTAAGGGAAGACGTTTCCAAAAGGAGGGAGTATTGTGTTGAATGTCATCTGCAAGGTCCAGATAATGTGGAAGTAATCAAACACTTTAAGCGGTGTCAGTGGAATTGGTGGAGGGAAGAATGTGAAGTGAAGAAAACAGTAAAAACACCTTTTTCAAGAAACTTTGCAGTGAAAAGTAACAAAAAGTGTCAATAGCTGGAAGGGGATATATTGGGTTGAGGTGTGTTTTTGTTTTGTTTTTAAGATAAAAGATACCAGAGGATATTTGTTTGCTGATAGGAATGATCCATTAGAGAGGGATAAAATGATACAGAACAGAGAGGTGTTGCGTGCTTTTGAGTACAGTTCTTGAGGACACAGACGTGTGGAGTGGGGAGTAAGCCTGCCGACACCAAGATTGCTCAGGACACGCTGCTGCTGGAAATATCAGTGCAACTGCTCGTGTGAAGTTAAAAAACTTCAAACAGTATTATATATTGTTCATAGATAACATAAATCTGTTGAAGAATAAAAATGTGGGTGGCAACAGTAAACATTCGATTTATGAATTTGTTTCTCCAGGGAGAAGGGTAACGAAATCAGGGTAATATTTCATTTGCACCTGCAGTGTTTTATTTCTTTAAAAAATTTTTCTGGAGCAAATACAATGTTAAGATTTGATAAACATGAGTATTCCTCATATTAAGTTCTGGTCTTATTTTTACATTTTAAATGTTTCATAATAAAAAAAATCATATAGTACAAAGTAAGGTGGCAGGAATGAACCTAACTGGATCAGTAATCACAATAAATGTAAATAGACTAAAATGTATATGGCTAAAATTCTAGTAAAAGTTCATATAACTAAAAGATAAAGACACAGGTTGGATGATAAATTAAAATCCATCCATAAGTTATTTATCAGAGATACAACCTAAACATAGGGGCATAAAGAATTTGAAAATAGGAGAGAACCAAGATGGTGGCGTAGGTGGACACACTGCGCCTCCTCGCACAACCAGAACTGACAGAAAATCGAACGGGGAGGAAGTCCAACACCAAGGAAATAAAAAATAAACATTCATCCAGACTGGTAGGAGGGGCGGAGACGGGCACCGGGGCGGAGAGGACTCGTGTGGCCGTGGCAAGACTGAGACTGGCGGAGTGTGGGACGAGCGGGGCAGGCAGTCTGAGCACTGGCAGACCCTGCGACCCCACATTCGCGCACAGATAAGTCGAGAGGGCCGGACTCAGAGTGGCAGAGAACAGGGCAGGCAGAGCAGTGGGTAGCACCCCGGGGCCCCACATTCGCACACAGATAAACCGGGCGAACGGCGGGGATCGAAGCAGACTGCACAACCCAGGGCTCCAGCACAGGGAAATAAAGCCTCAAACCTCTGATTGAAAGCGCCCGTGGGGGTTGGGGAAGCAGCAGGAGAGACTCCCAGCCTCACAGGAGAGGTCGTTGGAGAGACCCACAGGGGCCTAGACTGTGCACAAGCCCACCCACTGGGGAACAAGCACCAGAGGGGCCCAGTTTGATTGTGGGTATCGGAGTGAAAGATTGAAACCCGGAGGAGAGTGAGGCAGGCGCCATTGCTCCCTCTCAGCCCCTCCCACACGTACAGCATCACAGCGCAGCAACCAGCGTTACCCCGCCCTGGTGAACACCTAAGGCTCTGCCCCTTAAAGTAACAGTAGCGCCAAGACAAAAAAAAAAAAAAAAAAAAAAAAAAAAAAAGGCCCAAATGACAACACTTCAAAGCTCCAGAAAAAATACAACTAAGCGACAAAGAGATAGCCAACCTATCGGATGCACAGTTCAAAGCACTGGTTATCAAGATGCTCACAGACTTGGTTGAATCTGTTCGAAAAGTAGATGAAAAAATGAAGCCTATGCTAAGAGAAACAAAGGAAAATGTACAGGGAACCAATAGTGATGCGAAGGAAACTGGGACTCAAATCAATGGTGTGGACCAGAAGGAAGAAAGAAACATCCAACCAGAAAAGAATGAAGAAACAAGAATTTGGAAAAATGAACAGAGGCTTAGGAACCTCCAGGACATCTCGAAAAGTTCCAACATCCGAATTATAGGGGTGCCAGAAGGAGAAGAGGAAGACCAAGAAATTGAAAACTTATTTGAACAAATAATGAAGGAGAACTTCCCTCATCTGGCAAAGGAAATAGACTTCTGGGAAGTCCAGGAAGCTCAGAGAGTCCCAAAGAAGCTGAACCCAAGGAGGAACACACCAAGGCACATCATAATTACATTATCCAAGATTAAACGCAAGGACCTACATCCAAGATTACTGTATCCAGCAAAGCTATCATTTAGAATGGAAGGGAAGATAAAGTGCTTCTCAGATAAGGTCAACTTAAAGGAGTTCATCATCACCAAGCCCTTATTATATGAAATGTTAAAGGGAGTTACCTAAGAAAAAGAAGATCAAAAATAGGAACAGTAAAAATGACAGCAAACTCACAGTTATTAACGACCACACCTAAAACAAAAACAAGAGCAAACTAGGCAAACAACTAGAACAGGAACAGAACCATAGAGATGGAGATCACATGGAGGGTTGTCAATAGGGGAGTGGGAGGGGGAGAGGGGGGGAAAGGTACAGAGAATAAGTAGCATAGATGATAGGTGGAAAATAGACAGGGGGAGGGTAAAAATAGTGTAGGAAATGTAGAAGCCAAAGAACTTATAAGTATGACCCATGGACATGAACTATATGGGGGAATGTGGGAGGGAGGGGGCGGGCAGGATGGAGTGGAGTGGGGGAGGAATGGGACAACTATAATAGCATAATCAAAAAATATATTAAAAAAAAAGAATTTGAAAATAAATGGGTAAATACACTAGGCAAATGTTCACCAGAAGAAAGCTTGTGTGGCAGAGGAACTATTGTACTTTAAAGTATAAAGCATTGTTAGGGCAAAAGTCACTACATTATGATAAAATGAACAGGATACTAGGAAGATAAAATTCTTAACTAGTTTGTATCTAATATCAGTATCAAAATATATAAAGGAAAATATACAGAATTAGGAGAAATCAACAAATTCATAGAGCTTTAAGAATACTCTGTTTTAGAAATAAAGATCAGTAATCACAATAAACAGAAATGGGCTAACTCACATGGTAAGAAGATGGTGATCTTCGGATTGGACCCCTGCTATTTATATTTAAATATAAAAAAGATAATGGGAAGGTTAAAAGTAAAAGGATGGGAAAATACATTATAGCTATACAAACATCACAGATACACAAACATCATAGATAAATATATTTCTGCTATACAGAAATAAATTCCAGGTAGGTAAGAGCCAGAATTTGAAAAAGCAGAACTTGAAATCATATAAAAGAAAATGGAGGCAGAAAATCTGATCTTGGGGTAGGAAAGGATATTTTTAAAATAAGATAGGAAAGTACAATTCATGTAATGTAAGTTTGACTACATTAAAATAGAAAAACTTGCTCTTGCCAGGCAGCTCGGTTAATTGGAGCACAGTCCTATGCACCGAAAGGTTGTGGGTTTGATTCCCAGTCAGGGCACATACCTAGGTTGCAGGTTCAATGCACAAGTGGGAGACAGCCGATCAATGTTTCTGTCTCTCCCCTCCTTCCCTCCCTCCCTCTCTCCTCCCTCTCAAATCAGTAAATATAACCTGGGGTGAAGATTGGAAGGGAAAATAAAAAAAAGAAATAAAAACCTCATACAATAAAATATACTAAGGTATTTGCAATGCCAACAACAAAGGATTAGTATCCAGAATATGTATGGGATTTCTAGAAAAAGTAAAGAACATAAATAGGCAGTCCATAAAAGAGAAACCTGAATAGCCAACAAACACAAAAGGGTGTTACATTGAAGGAAATCAAGGAAATGAATTAAAAACATCATCAAATACCATTTGAAAACTATTAAGTTGGCGAAAATTAAAAATGCCAAGTATGCAAATATGAGCACAAGGATTGTGTAAATTGATAGAACTACTTTGGTGAAAAACACATAATTCGTTACCTAGCAGCTTTATTACTAGGGATTTATCCTGGGTAAATTCTTACATATAGATATAGGAAGACATGTACTAGAATGTTTGTCCCATCAATGTTTGTGAAAACCAGAAAATAAAATGTAGATTTTTAAAAAAGATTTTATTTATTTATTTTTAGAGGGAGGGGAAGGGTGGAAGAGAGGAAAACATCCATGTGTGGTTGCCTCTCACACCTACCCTGCTGGGGACCTGGCCAGTAACCCAGGCATGTGTCCTGACTGGGAACCGAACCAGTGACCCTGTGTTTCTCAGGCCAGCACTCAGTCTACTGCTCCACACCAGCCAGGGCTAAAACCTAAATGTGACCGAACAGGAAAATGGGTAAATAAAAGTGTATTTATTTAAAGGAATTGAGCAGCTAAAATAAACTAGAGCTACATGAAAACTAGAATTGCATCAATATAGACAAATGTCAAATTATTGTATGAGTACGAGTGTAAGATAAGTGTAGAAAAAGGCAAACCTCGGAGATAATGTGGGTTCAGTTCCAGACCACTGCAATAAAGACAGTGTTGTAATAAAGTGAGTCACGTAAATTTTTTGGTTTCCCAGTGCAGTAAATATAAAAGTTATATTTACACTATAGTCAATGAAGTGTGCAAGCAATAGCAATTATGTTTAAAAATTAATGTACATATCCTAACTGAAATAAATTTTGATTAAAAAAAGCTAACCTTCATCTGAGTGAGTGGAGGGTCTTGCATTGATGTTGACGCTGCTGACTGATAGGGGGGTGGTGGCTGAAGGTTGGAGCGGCCGTGGTAATTTCTTAAAAGTATGACAACAATGAAGTTTTCCACAGTGATTGACTTCCTTTCATGAATGATTTCTCTGTCGCTCGCGATGCTGAATGATAGCATTTTACCCCTACTAGAACTTCTTTCAAAATTGGAGTCAGCCCTCTCTCAAATCCTGACACTGCTTTATTAGCTAGGCTTCTGTAATGTTCTAACTCCTTTGTTGTCATTTCAAACATCTCTACCGCTAATAGATTCCATCTCAAGGAACCACTGTGCTCCATCACAGGAAGCAACTGCCCACCCGCTCAAGTTCCATCGGGAGATTGCAGCAGTCCCATCACACGTCCGGGCTCCACCTGTGATTCTCGTTCTCTTGCTATTTCCACCACACGTGCAGTTACTTCCTCCACGGAAGTCTTGAGCCCCTCGAAGTTATCTGTGAGGGGCGCTATCAACTTCTTCCAAACTCCTGTTAACGTTGATATTCTGACTTCTTCCCATTAAACACAAATGTTCTTAATGGCATCTGGAATGGTGGATCCTGTCCAGAGGTTTTCAATTACTTTGCTCAGATCCATCAGTGGAATTCCTATTTATGGCAGCCATAGCCTTACAAAATATTTATTTTTCTTTTTAAAGATTTTCTTTATTTATTTTTAGAGAGAGGGGAAAGGAGGGAGAGAAACATGATGTGCCAGAGAAACAGCAATTGGTTGCGACCTGGCCCACAACCTTTCGGTCCGGGGGCTGGCACTCAATTCACTGAGCCGCACCAGCCAGGGCACAAGATGTGTTTCTTAAATAATGAGATGTGAAAGTCAAAATTACTCCTTGGTCCCTGGGCTGCAGGGTGGCTCTGTTAGCAGGCATGAAAACAACACCAACCTCATTGTACACCTACCTCTGTCAGAGCTCTCAGTTGACCAGGTGCATTGTCAGTAGCAGTAATACTTTGAAAGGAGTGTTTTTTCCTGAGCAGTAGATCTCAGTAGCGGGCTTAAAGATTCAGTAAACTATGTTGTAAACATCTAGATGTGTTGTCATCTAGGCCAGAGGTGTCAAACTCATTTTCACCAGGGGCACCATCAGCCTTGTGGTTGCCTTCAAAGGGCCGAATAATTTTAGGACTGTATAAATGTAAATACTCCTTAACTGTTATGGAGTTGAAATTACATTTGGCCCTTTGAAGGCAACCAGGGGGCTGATGTGGCCCCCAGTCAAAAGGAGTTTGACACCCCTCATCTAGGCTTTGTTCCATTTACAGAGCACAGGCAGTTGATTTAGCATAATTCTTAAGGGCCCTGGGGTTTTTGGAATGGAAAATGAACACTGACTTCACCAGCTGCATTTGTCCCTAACAAGAGAATCACCCTGACCTTTGAAGCCACGCCTTGTGTTCTCTCTGGCTATGAAAGTCCTAGATGGCAGCTTCTAATAAAAGGCTTCTTTGTCTACATCGAAAATATATTGTTTAGTATAGCTGCCTTCATTGTCTTAGCTGGGTCTTCTGGCTAACTTGCTATAGCTCCAACATGAGTATTTGATGCTTCACCTTGTCCCCCTTGTTTTTAGATTTTTATTTTTAGAGACAGGGGAAGGGAGGGAGAAAAATATGAGTCAGTTGTCTCTCACATGCCCCCAGTAGGGGGCCCGGCCTGCAACCCAGGCATGTGCCCTGACTGGGAATCAAACCGGTGACCTTTCAGTTTGCAGGCCAACACAATCCACTGAGCCACACCAGCTAGGGCCACCTTGAAATTTTATGTTGTGGAGATGCCTTCTTTCTTAAAGCTCATGAACCAGCCTCTGCTAGCTTCCAACTTTCCTTCTGCAGTTTCCTCACCTCTCTCAACCTTCATAGAATTGAAGAGTTAGGGCCTTGCTCTGGATTAGGCTTTGGCTTCAGGGAATGTTGTGGCTGGTTTGATCTTATCCAGACAACTTAAAACCGTTTTCATATCAGCAATAAGACTGTTTCACTTTCTTATCATATGTGTCTTCACTGGAGTAGCACTTCTGTTTTCCTTCAAGAACTTTCCTTTGCATTCACAACTTGGCTAACTGGTACAAGAGGCCTAGCTTTCGGCCTGTCTTGGCTTTTGATATGCCTTTCTCACTAAGTTCAGTCATTTCTAGCTTTTAATTTAAACTGGTTCACTTGAACACTTAGAGGCCATTATAGGGCTATTAATTGGCCTAATTTCAATATTGTTGTGTCTCAGGGAAAAGGGAAGCCCCAGCAGAGGAGGAGAGATGGGAGTGCCTCGTTGGTAGAGCAGTCGGGCCACATTCAGTATTTATCAATTAAATTCATTGTCTTGTATGAGAGCTTGTCAAAATCATTAAAATAGTAACATCAAAGGTCACTGATCACCATAACAAATACAATAATAATGAAAAAGTTTGAAATATCACTAGAATTACCAAAATGTGATACAGAGACACAATGAACAAAAGCTTTTGGAAAAATGGCACCTACAGGCTTGGCTAAATGCAGGGTTGCCACAGACCATCAATTTGTAAAAAAAAACTTGCAATATCTGCGAAGTACAATTAGGTGCAGTGCAATTAAAGAAGGTATGCCCAAACCATTTACGTAATTTTTAAAGGTGTGCAGAATAATACCATGTTTTACTTTTTTATATATTCATACGTAGTAACAGCCTAAAAACATGCATGGCAGTCAATGCACCTAATTTAGGATATATTTATCTATGAGAAGAGAAGAGGAACATAGAGATCAGGTAGTGAGTGATAAGAACCTTTAACTATATGTATAATATTTAGAGGGGAAAAAAGGAAATAAGGCTGAATGCTAATATTTGGTGAAGTCAGGTTGTGTGTGTACTTTCATGTTTGAAATATTGAATGGAAGATCTGATGGGTTAGATAATAATGCACTGAGTGTGGCAAAGTGGAGCTGTAGAGGTATATTTTGGTGGTAGAATCAGTTGGTTTTCATTACTTACAAGTAATGATTTGGGTGTGGGAAGTAAGGGAGAGACTATGTTAAGGATGAGTCCAGATTTGGGGCCTGAGAAACTGTTTGGAGAGATGGTGTATCATTCATGAGAGAACACTAAGACTGCGGTAGGAACAGGTTTGGGGAAAGATGGTACATTTCGCTTTGGGTAAAGGGAATGATCGATGTAAGGTAGGTGGTTAAGTAACTGAATTTAAGATCAAAAAACGATTTAGACCCCTGGCTGGTGTGGTTCAGTGAATTGAGTGCTGGCCTGCAAACCAAAGGGTCACAGGTTTGACTCTTAGGACACATGCCTGGGTTTCCGGCCAGGGCCCCAGTTGGGGGTGCACAAGAGGCAACCACACACTGATGTTCTCTCCCTCTCTGTCTCCTTCTCTTCTCCTCTCTAGAAATAAATAAATAAAATCTTAAAAAAAAAATGAGTTAGATTAGAGATACAAATTTAGGAGCCATGGCATATCTCTGGTATTGAAAGCCTTAAGCATAGATAAGATTATCCAGGAAATACATACACTCATACTCACAGTGGGGCAAAGTAGGTTTACAGTTGTGATACAAATCAGTAACACAACAATTAATAATAATATGAGAATAAACTTTTGTGTACTTACAATGGTAAACCTACTTTTGCCCATGCTGCTATGTGGTGAAAAGAAAGGGGATCCAAATCCTTTCCCCTAGAAACTCCCAGTGGTCAGAGGAGAGGTCAGCAAGGGGACAAGCTAAGTAAGGAGTGGCTAGAAAACCAGGACAGTAGGGCGTCATGGAAGCCAGGATAAATTCGTGTTTCAAGTGGATGAAGTCCACTGGCAGATGCTGGAAGGGCTGCAAAAACCAGTGATCTGCACCTGAAAGATCTTAACTTTTGTCCACATTTGTCTCCACACACTTGCATGCGGACTCCTTGAAGGCAGGACTGTCCTCTCTGAGTGAGGAGAGTGTCTGGTATGTAATAGGCACCCAAATATTTGTTGATGGATTGATTTATCAGATACTGTGAGAACTAGTTATTTCCTGCTGCTGCCCTTCAATGTTTAAGAGCACAAGTAGAGAGATGGTTACATTGTGGGATTCATTCTGATAATATTTTCATGGTGAGGGTAAAGAAAATTTCATGTTGGAAAAACACCAGAAAAGAGGGTTAAAAATACTCTTATGTTAGATCCTGTAAGAGTTCGTACTTGGCCTAGGCTGCCATGCACCTTCCTTTCTAGGGCATATTGTTAGAGTATCTTCAATAGCAGCTCCATTGTTTTGTGTGATAGAGGGGGATTGTGTGATTTTTTAAGAAACAAGTTGTTAAACCTTGAGTATTAGAAGTTTAGTATGTTTGTAAGTTTAGAATGTTTGTATTTGATGCTGTGGTGGGGGATACACAGCAAGTAAGATGTGATGCACAACCAAAGAGCTCTTTTCCTTCACTAGTGGTTAGTACATGGTAACATTAGTTAACATCCTAAATTTACTGTGTGATGGTATTTCCCCTAAGCCCTTTAGAAGTATTTATTTTTTCATCTACAACCCTCTAAGGTAGGTATTATTATTGTTGACCTAATTTTATAAATTAATGAAATTGAGACAAGGAGGAGTCAAATTACTTGTTCATGATCCCGTGGCCAATAGGTGGCAGAGCCAGAATTTGAACCCAGGAATTCTGACATTGTCTCTTCACAGCACACTCAGCGTTCAAGACCGAATGCTGTTCAGAGGTCACTTCCTTAGAGATACCTCCCCTGTGACTGCGTGCCCTGACCCCTCTCCCAGTCAGTCCAGCCATGTATAATAGAATTTTGAATACTCATCTGTTAGAATAAAGCTTATCTAAGTTTTATAGTGTATAGAATGTATCTTTTTTACTGGAAATGTTGGTCATGATGCTCTTTTATCTTCTAGTGAAAGGCAGAGAACAAGATAAGACCTCAGATGCCAAGTCAGTTAAAGGTGAGTTCAGCAGCATTCCATTGTATTAAAAAGTGATGCGCTTTGCACTTACGAGATTTTTAATCCTGTTATCTTCTCCCTTCTTTTGCCATTAATCATTTCTGCCTTTTCTTAGAATTATTTATGATTGACTTATTTGCAATTTAACTTTTATATGCTCTTTGACACCTAGCATATGATGGGCTTTTACTAAGCACCTGTTGGCTGTCCTAGTGATTACAGTGAACCACTGCCTTTCTTACTAATCCCACATTTAATTGTTCCCTGTGATTAGTTGACTTTATTTATTTAAAAAACAATCACGAAAAGTACTGTTAACTTACAGATGAGTGATGGCACTGCCAGCACAGGCTTGCTTTTCTGTTTATCCAGAAGTGTGGGTGGTTACAGTTCACACTTCGTTACTTTGGATGAATGGCCTTAACTTAAAACTTATTCTGAGTACTTTATTGGAATCAATGTATTGACCCTATTCAGAAGAATTTCTTAAGTTATAACCTCTGCTGTAGTTTTGACTGATTTCATTCTGTCAATGTATAAAGATTAGAATGGGAAATTTATAATGGAAGTTATTTCCATAGCCATTACGTATAAATTTTATAAATGGAATTTATTTACATGATATCTATGGATTGCTACTTATTTAGATTTTTCTTTCAAATGTTTATATGTTGTGTGACTAGCATTGAATATTAAGTCTATAAGCTCAGTTTGCCAGTGTGACTAATTATAACTTGTTAGAGATTTGTAAGATGATTACTTGTTTATTTCTAATAATTAAAAGCCAGTTGAATTCCATGTTAGGTCATACTGCCCTCTAACATGATTGGCGTTGATAGAGGCTGAAAGCCCTTAGTAAGCAGAGCCTTGTGAAGACTAGATCTGGTTGTACGAGAAAAGAGGGACTTGGATGTCTCAGGCACACCACCCTTGTACACTAACAGTACAACTTTGGAAGTCATGTCACTTTCTTTAGAGTCTTCATTTGTAGAATGAAAGGATTGGCCTACCTAACTTCTAAATCTATACCAGGCTAAAAAAAAAAAAAAAATTCATGCTTGCACTCTTTTTATGACAGTAAATAATCCATGTCTAGCATTCCTAACTTAATTGAAAAAAATCATTTGAAGATAACTTCATTGCATAATTCTCCCAGCTCTTGTTGAATGGCCAATAAATATAGATACCTGAAAACAGGTATAAATATTCATGTTCTTATCTGCATTCTTTTATAAACACATCTCAAGGAGTAATAGATTAAATTACCGTCTTTATTCTGCAGCTTTAGTTTTATTCCTTGGGCAAGCAAGGGTTAAGGAATGAAAAGGGCCCATTTTCAGAAAGTTTGCTGGCCTTAGTATTGTCTGTCCTCAGAGAACTTCTCAAAGAAAGATCTCTCTTTTTTGTTCCATTTTGGCACAGTATTTTGAGAGTTGTAAATAGTAATATGGCATTTCTTTCTACTTTTCTGCTGTTTGATTAATTTACCTTTCCCTTAAGTCTTGTTGAATGTGCTCACTTAAGAGAAATGTTACAGAACTTAACTTTTGAAGTTCTTCTTAAGCCCTCTTTTGAGACACTTTAGAAACTACCAAT
Organism: Desmodus rotundus; assembly: GCF_022682495.2. NCBI lineage: Eukaryota > Metazoa > Chordata > Mammalia > Chiroptera > Phyllostomidae > Desmodus > Desmodus rotundus. The sequence goes on from NC_071395.1 coordinate 64,410,294, forward strand.
TTTTGTTTAATTTTTAACAATTTTTTGAAAAATTATAGCCTCAATATCCGTACATTCCCCACAAAAAAGCACTAAAAATCATGCCTTGCTGGAGGCTGCAGGACCAAGTCATGTTGCGATCAATGCCATTTCCGCCAACATGGACTCCTTTTCAAGTGGCAGGACAGCAACACTTAAGAAGCAGCCAAGCCACATGGAGGCCGCTCATTTTGGTGACTTGGGTAAGTGACAGTCACTTTTTGTTAACTTATAAAGAAGGAAGGAGTTGAGTATAGTATGTGAAACTGCTGTAAGTGGATACTGAACTGTATAATTGGAAGGAGCTTTGCAAAAAGTGTATTTTAATTAAAATAGCAGCTATAAGTGTAATGGAAGCACTGTTGTGTTCCTATAAACACAAAATATAAAGCACACCCAACAGAAAAATTGGCCATTTCCAGAAGAAGATATACATTGCCTGTTGAAAAAGATGCCTCATTTCACTAATAATCAGGGAAATGCAAATTAAATAAAAAGTTAATGTTCCCCCTAACACATTAGCAAGTATTTAAAGTTTGATGATTTGAGTGTTAACGTAGATGTAGAGAAATAGCCACTTCTTTTTAGTGGAACTCTGAATTGTTGAAGAATTTTTAGAAGGCAATTTGGAAGTATTTATCAAAATATATACAATCTAGTCCTTAGGTACACTCCCATATATTCATAAAGATGTATACATGACTATGTATAAGGCTATTCATTGCAGTATTGTGATAGGAAAAAATTAGGAACAACATATAAATACCCATTAATAGAGAGGTGGGCAAATTTTGGTATACCCATCCTCAGGAATACTATGTAGCCATTTAAACATCTGAAGAAGACATAGAGAAATATCTAAGATATGTTAAAGTGAAAAAAGCAGGTTACATAGCAGTATATGTAGTAGAATCCCTGTTGTGTTAAAATAACTTATTATCCCCCCAACCCAAAAAAGATATGTGGGAGATTTCTTACAACTGCACATGAACCTCCTATATCTCAAAATTAAAAGTTTAGTTGAGAAAATTGTAAGTCTTGGAGGGAATCAGGATTTCCTGAAGTTCATGAAACTGATGTCTACAAAGATGGACTAGTTAACATTGACAAGAAAGTCAGCAAGGATGATGACATGTGAATTGCTTCAAAGAATATGATTTGAATAGCAAAAGATTAAGAAAGCCCTTTTGAAAAATTGATGAAGCCATCAGTTAATATTATGAAAATGAACCTCTTTATGTCATCCTGTGACAGTTAAAAAAAAGATTTAATATTTTTCTGATAGCTGTGGTTATAACCATAATTTAAATTTAATTAAATATAAAACAAACTTGTTTTTATTAAGTTTAGTTTTATTTTTAAAGATAAAATTCCAGAGCTGCTCTTTATTCTGTTTTAAATAATGCTGAGAGTTCATAACACTTTCTAGCTATATCTACACATCCACAATTGTTCCTTAGGGTTAGTTCCTAGAAGTGGAGTTATTGGATTGACAGTCATGCATATTGCTAAGGTTTGCTATCTGTTACTGAATGCTCCTCAAAAAGGTTTTGCCAGTTGACATTCTCATCATCAGTGGCTGAGGATGCTTCCTGTTTTGTTGTGTCCTTGTTAGTGCTTGTTATTGATTTTTGAAAAAATATCTTTCAATTTGACAGGCAAAAGTGTTATCTTGTATTAATTTGCTTTCTTGGGATTTTTAATGAAGTAGAATATTTTTTAAAAATTTTACTAACCTTTTTTTCTTGTTTTGGGACTAGTATCGTAAGATTTTTAAAAAAAGGATTTAAATGGTCTGAATTGCCATTAAAAGAGATAATAAGGATTATTTGAGTAACATAGAGCTTTTTAATAATTTTAAAAAGTTTTGGACAGTTGTTTCTTTGCTTGTTTAGGAAACAAAACCATAATATTTCTAGTTCTTTATTCATTTACAGTGCTAGGAAGTAAACTTTTGAAGAACTTTGCTAAAGGTGAATGACTAACTTGTCATTCACCTATTTGTTACTGAACTGCTAAAATTCATTTGCTGTTTTTAGGCAGGTCTTGTCTGGACTACCAGATTCAAGAGGCCAAATCAAGCCTTTCAAAGACCCTTGAACAAGTCTTGCATGACACTATTGTCCTCCCTTACTTCATTCAATTCATGGAACTGCGGAGAATGGAGCATTTGGTTAAGTTTTGGTTAGAAGCTGAAAGTTTTCACTCCACAACGTGGTCCCGAATAAGAGCACACAGTCTGAACACAGTAAAGCAGAGCTCGTTGGCTGAGCCTGTCTCTCCATCTAAAAAGCAAGAAACTGCAACATCTTTTGTAACAGAGTCTCTTGACAAGGGATTAGAGGATTCTAGCTCAGCCCAGTTGCTTATGACTCAATCAGAAGGAACTGACCTAAATTATAGAACTAGCAACACCCAGAATCACTTGCTCCTTTCCCAGGAATGTGACAGTGCCCATTCTTTCCACCTTGAAATGGCCAGAAGAGAAGCTCATGAAGTTTCCACAGACACCCAAGAACCCTCCCTGAGACTTAAAGTAGCCAGGACAAATAGTCTCTCTTCTCCACTAAAGGAATTATCGGGAAAACTAATGAAAAGTAAGTATGTGATATCCATCTCTCTCTTTTTCCTGGTTTTGTTTTGTTTTTAGCAATGTACAAAATGGTGCTTGAGGTAGGGAATAAAAGGACTGGAATAATTTTTTTTCTCCCGTATCAACGTTCAAATTTGGGAGGATTTGGCAAGTGCCCTGGAATAGGATCAGTGTATAGAAAAAGAACCAAAGGGATATCTATTGTGATTGGATCCTCTAAGGAGAATGTTAGGAGAATTAACAAAAGAAGAAGGGTCAACTGCCATCCTGCTTTTTCCTTCTACAGATTTTGAAATCGAAGCATTATCCAGATAGGCTTAGTCCATCCTGTCTGTCTTAATTTTATTACAACCTGACTGTACTTTACAGATAAGTTTATTTTTTAATTGCTGGTAGTGACATTTATTGAGTTCTGTGCTAAGGGCTATACTTAGATTTCATTTACTAGTAACAACACGTCTGTGAGGTAGGCAGCATTATCCTGTTTTACATGAGAAAACCGTGGCTTAGAAGGGTTAAGTTGAGGTAGGCTATATAGTAACTGGGGAGTTAGAGAATAGCCTAGGCACGGGACAATAACACCTTTCTTTTTTAATTCTCCATTTGGAAATTGTGCACTCATTTTTCAATTATCACCTTCTGGAATTCTAATTAGACAGCCTCTGTTTTTTGTCTTATTTGTTCCTTGTTTCTCAAAGGGCTAGATGATTTCTTTTTCTTGTTCACTTTTTTCTTTTTCTATTAAGATTTATTTTTTTAGAGCAGTTTTAAGTTCATAGCAAAACTGGGGGGAAGGTGTAGATTTCCCATGTACTGCCTAGGCATTGTTTTGGTTCAATCTTCTGAACCAAATGATTCAAATGGTTCAAACATTTTTTGAGCCCTGAGCAATAGCCCTTGAAACTGCAAGCTCTAAGTCTCTTGAACTTGGTGGTTTTTCTCAGGTGAATACCCTCCCTGTCTTACACTTTTACTCTTGATTTACACTGGCTTCTATGGGTCCACAATTCCTTACCTACAATTCAGAAATCCGGCAAATGTCAACTGCTACAAGTTATTTTTAAAGTCAACGAAACTTGACCTGAACTGGTGTGAACTGGTATTATTGCAGAAATATGAACGTGTTTGATTATGAGGTACTGTCCTCGTGTTGCTGGGGTGTTGGTACAGTATATGTTAATACAGTGCGTGACCTCTGTAATACCCTCCCCCCAGTTCTGAATTCAAAAAGATTACCAGCTCCAGAGGGTTCAGATAAGGGAGCCACCTGTGCTTGTTTCTGCCTCTCATTTCCCATACTTTACCACAAGCTCTGATACACTTTTTAAAAGCATTTCAGGAGAATTTAGTGTTGGGGAGAGCTTGGTTGGGCATCTAGCCTACCCTGTTTCTAGAAATGGAAGTACAAAGTCTGTTTCTATAATTGTAATATCCTTTATTGTTTTGGGAAACTGTGTTTTGGTGGTACTTTATTTCAATAAAAAATAGAAATAGTAGTGGAGTTATTAAAAGAGTACTTGTTTTTTTCCTTTTGCATTACCTTTAAAATTTATGTGCAGTTCAGTTGACCTTTTTGATTTATACTTGTATGAATTTTGACACATGCATAGAATCCTGTAACTGCCATCACAAGCAGGCTAAAGATTGGTTTTGCCACCTAGGTAGTTAAATCCCTCTGTATTCCAACACTTGTGAATGAAATCACTGACCCATTCTCATTGTCTAGTTTTGTCGTTTCTGGAGTGCCATGTAAGTGAATTTACATAGTATGTAGCGTTTTAGCCTGGTTTCTTTTACTCTGCATAATAGCTTTGAAGTTCATCTATGTTGCTTATATCAATAGTTCATTGCTTTTTATTGCTAAGTAGTATTCCACTGTATGGTGGTACTATCCATCCACCTGTTGAAGGACATTTGGATATTTTCCAGCTTTGGTGATTATGAATAAAGCTGTTATAAACATTTGTTTACAGGCTTTTGTGTAGACAAAGTTTTTATATCTCTAGGGTAAATACCTATGGGGGTGCTGGATTATGTGGTGTGTATTTAATTATGTAAGAAACTCCCAGACTGTTTTGTAGAAGGTCTCTACCATTTTGCATTCTCACCAGCAGTGTGTGAGTTCTGATTGCTTGTCTCTTTGCAAGCACTTGGTAAAACTGGCTTTTTGTTTATTTGGGTGTTTTTAAGCCATCCTAACAGACGTGTGGTGGTATTTCATTATGGTTTTACTTTGGCTTTCCCTAATGATTAGTGATGTTGAATCATGTACATCTTTGCCATCTGTATATGTTCTTTGGTGAATTGTTCAGGTCTTTCTCCATATTTTTTTGGATTGTTTTATTATTGTTGAATTTTGAGAGTTCTTTTTATGTTCTGGATATAAGCCTTGATTTTCAAATGTTTTCTCCTAGTTTATAGCTTGATTTCTTCCATTCATTTAATAGCATCTTTCACAGAGCAAAAGAACTTTATGATTAAACTCAGTTTATCAGTTCTTTTTATGGATTGTACTTTTGGTGTCATACCTGAGAGCTCTTTGCCTAATCAAAGGTCATGAAGATTTTCTTCTATGTTTTCTTATGAAAATATTATGATTTCATACTTTACATTTAGATATATGATCTGTTTTGAATTAATGTAAGGTATGATGGTTAGGTCAAGTTTTTTGTTTTATTTTTGCATGTGGATACCTGATTATTCCAACAGCACTAACTGAAAAGACTGCTCTTACTACATTGAATTACCTTTGTACTTTGGTTGTCTTAGTGTAGGTCTTTTTCTGGACTCTGCCCTGTTCTATTGCATATGTCTATTTCTTCACCAATGCCAACCCTGTGTAATTTTGAGACTTAGGTTAAGTCTTAAAATTGGGTAGTATGATTCTTCCATCTGTGTTCTTTTTCAAATTGTTTTGTCTGTTCTAGTTTATTTTATTTTAACATAGATTTTAGAATAATCTTATCTCTATCTATGAGAAACCCTGCTGGGATTTGTATTGGAATTGCATTCAAACAGTAGGTCAGTTCGGGGAGAATTTACAACTTAACTATGTTGGCAGGGTGTGCCTCTTCATTTGTTTAGCATTTTATAGCTTTTAGCATAAAGATTCTTTACATGTTTGTCAGACTTATATCTAAGTATTTTTTTGGTGCTATTGTAAATGACATTTAAAAATTTTTTGTTTCTGATTTTTTAATGCTAGTTTATAGAAATATGACTGACTTTCATATGTTGACCTTCTATTATGACCCTATTAAACTCACTGATTACTTTTAGGAGCTTTTTGGGTAGATTGCTTGGGATTTCCTACAAAGACAGTCATGTTATTTGTGAATAGAGACTGGATTATTTCTTCCTTTCCAATCTGTTTTTCTTTTTCTTGTCTTACTGCACTAGCTGGGACTTCCTGTACCATATTGATTAGGAGTGGTGAGTCAGTTAAGTATGAGATTAACTGTGGGGTTTTTGTAAATGCCCTTTATCAAGTAGATGAAATTCCCTTTTCTTAATTGTTTATTTAGGGCGGTTTGAATCTTGAATGGTGTTGAATTTTGTCAGATATGTTTTTGTGTCATTTGATATAACCATGTAATTCTTTTTTGTCTGTTAATAGAACGTTGATTTTTATTTAATATTTAATAAGCTTGTGTTCTCACGGCAAGACACATTTGGTTGTGGTATATTATTCTTTTTATGTTGCTGGATTTGTTTTCCTAAGCATTTTTATTTCTAGGCTTATGATGCATATTGGTCTTTAGTTTGCCTATACTGCTTTTGTCTGGTTTTGGTATCAGTGTGATGCTGGCCCCAAAAATGAGTTGGGAAAGTTTTCCACCTCTTTTGTTTTCCAAAAGAGATGGTGTAGAATTGGCATTAAATGTTTGGGCCCTGGCTGGTGTGGTTCAGTAGATTGAGCGCCAGCCTGTGAACCAAAGGGTCTCCAGTTCGATTCCCAGTCAGGGCACATGCCTGGGTTGCAGGCCAGGTCCCAGGGGGAGGGGGCTTGTGAGGGGCAATCACACATTGATGTTTCTCTTCCTCTCTCCTTCCCTTCCCTTCTCTCTAAAAATAAATAAATAAAATATTTTTTAAATGTTTGGTAGAATTTCTAAGAGCCTGGAATTTTGTTTTTCAGATATTTTAAAGTGTGAATTCAGTTTCTTTAGTGTGTGTAAGACTGATCAGATTATCTTGTTTTTTAGTGAATTTTAGTCATTTATGGTTTTTAAGGAATTGTTAATTTAACCAAATTCTTGAATATATGGGTATGTAATTATCTACCATTACCTTAACACCTGTTTAATCTTGGGTGTACAGTGATATCCCTCTTTCATTCCTGATATTGGCAGTTATGTCTTCTTTTTTGTTTGTAAGTATGTGTAGGGACTTATTTGTCCTTTTCAAAGAATCAGCTTTTGATTAATTGAGCTTTATTTGTTGTTTTTCTGTTTTCAGTTTAATAAATTTTATGCTCTATATGTTTTCTCTCCTCCTGCTTGTTTTGGATTTATTTTATTTTTCTAGTTTATTAAGGTGGAAACTTAGATTGCTCATTTGAGATCTTTCTTTTTTAAGATAAGCATTTAACGCTATGTTTCCTTTTAACCACTGCTTTCGGTACATCCTACATCTTTTGAACTGAGCAAAAGTTAAATGTCTAACTTCCCTTGGTTCTTACCCATTTGCCCGTGGATTAATTAGAAATATGTTGAGAGGATCCAAGATGGGAGCAAAGGAGGTAGAAGTCACACTCATCTCCTCCCAGGACCAAATTGGAATTGCAACTAAAATATAGAACAATCAACCTGAATAACCAACTGAAGACTAGCTGAATAGAAGTCTTTACACAAGGATTTACACAAAAAGCCACATTGAGACTGGTAGAAAGAGTGGAGGTGCAAAAAGTGCTGGTTCCACACCCATGTGCAGCGGCTGAGAGACCAGAGGGATATCTCATCTGTAAAGGTGCCACCCCTAAGGAGCATGGGGTCTTAGCCCCACACTGGGCTCCCTAGCCCAGAGCACCAGAGCCAGGACGAGGAGCCCACATATCATCTGGCTGTGAAAGTCTGTGGGGATTCTGTCCATCAGGGAGAGACAGGAATCTTCTACAAACTCAGGTGCCCTCTTAAAGGGCCAGTGCACAAAATCACATTCACAGCTACTCATGCTGGGCTCTGGTAGAGGGCAGGTGACTCAGAGCAGACTAGAGTCATGCAAGGAGAGACTGGGTTTTATGGCTCCAGGGAGAGAGCAGAAGGAATAGCCACCAGTGTCCCTGTACTGAGTTCCTCTCCCACATAGCTCACAGATGCCATCTTTCTTGGGTTAAGCACTCCCTACCATATGCCATCAACCTGTGAGAAGGAAATTGCCTCACAGTCACCCTGCGATGTGGAGTTCACACCATGCAAACCAGGTACTACCTGGGCCCCTGTTACAGAGGTATGGGCACGCTCGGGTATATCACAGACTGAGTTGTGTGGCTCTGGGATAGGGACCATCCCCCACCACTCCCCAGAGCCTGAGCAGTGCCCACACCTACCCCCACAGGGGATCCGCAAGCTCAACCCTCCTGACTTCTGAATTCCTACTCTGCTGAGCTCGAGCTCTTGAGGAGCCTCAGGCAGAATGTGGGACAGATGGATTGTGTGGCTCTGTGGTGGGGGGCAGGGCAGCCAGTTTACCTTTGCATGCGTGACTGTTGCAGAACCCTACCTTCACACAGCCAAATCTTGGTCTGTTTGGGCCTGATATTCTCTGCTGGCCTCACCCTGATGACTCCCTGAGACCTCGCCTCGTAACAAAGATTTGCAGTCACCTGGTGATTCACTGAGACCCTACCTCATAGAACTCATATGCTGCAAGATGCTCTTTCAGTGAGTGAGCCTAATAGGCAGCTGGCAGGTGGAGGCTGATTGCAAGGTGTCTTAGGCCTTTTGCCTACCTGGCCCTGGACTTAATAAAGGTGGAAGCTGGTTTTGGGGCACAGCTTGGCCCTTCCCACACAAGCCCAAGCCCAGGCCCAGCAGAGACAGCCACAAAACTAGATCACTTTGTAGCTCCAAACAGGTTGGTGAGGGCTAGTCACAGTCAGTGTATGACATTGATTGGCACCTGGTTCCTCCGAAAGAGACTCCAGAACCAACAGACCCAGTGGAAGACTTAAACCATCATCAGAGCAGGACCCAGGTAGCTCCACAAGTGGCACGTCCAAAGGGAGATCTTAGAAGGCACCAGACCCTCCTGAGTCGAATTGTGCTTTCTGTGGTCAGCACCTGAACAGCTGCTAGTACACTGTGGTTGGCGTTGATCCTCATAATCAGCCAGCCTGAGGGTTGACCCCATGCACAAGTGGGCTAACAGCAATCAAGACTCAACTAGAACAAGAGGGTCCACATCCACACAAAGGACATTCCCAGAGCACCCATATCAGGTGATCAGGGAGAGTGTACCTCTGGGTCCCACAGAACACCTATTGATAAGGCCACCATACAATGACTGGGAGACATAGCAAGTGTACCTAACACACACACAAACACACAAAGGCAGCCAATATGGAAAGACAAAGAAACAGGCCCCAAATGGAAGAACAGGAGAAATTTCCAGAAAAATAAGTGAGATGGAGACAAGCAGTCTACCAATAGAGAGTTCAAAACAATGGTTATAAGAATACTTAAAGAACTGAGTGAGAAGTTTAGCGGCATAAAAAAGGACATAGAAATCATAAAAAAGAACCAGTCAGAAATTAAGAATACAGTATCTGAAAAGAAGAATACAGTAAAAGGAATCAAAAGTAGGCTAAAGTAGAAGATCAAATCAGTGATTTGGAAGACAAGATAGAAGAAAACAGAATTACAGCAGCTAAAAGAAAAAAAGAATTAAAAATGTGAGGATAGTTTAAGAGACTTTTGGGATAACAAAGTAAAACAACATTTGAATCAGGGGTACCAGAAGAAGAAGAAGAGCAAAGGATTGAGAACCTTCTGAAGAAATAATGACTGAGAACTTCCCCTAATCTGGTGATGGAAAAAGACACACAAATCCAGGAAGAACAGGAAGTCCCAAAGAAGATGAATCCAAAGAGGCCCACACCAAGACACATCATTATTAAAATGGCAGTGGTTAAGAACAGAATCTTAAAAGCAGCAAGAGAGAGACAGTTACCTACAGGGGAGCTCCCATAAGACTTGTCAGCTGATTTATCAACAGAAACACTTCAAGCCAGAAGGGACTGGCACAAAAATTCCAAGTGATGAAAAGCAAGGACTTACAACCAAGACTATCTACCTAATATGGCTATCACTTAAAATTGAAGAAGAAATGAAGAGCATCGTAGAGAAGAAAAGGCTAAAGGAGTTCATTACCAACAAACCAGTATTGCAAGATATGTTAAAGGGCATTCTGTTGTATTACAAGAACAAGAAGAAAGGGAAAAAAAAGAACTCCACAGAGGAACATAGTTAAAAGAACAAAAGGGCAATAAATAAGTACCTATATCAATAATCACTTTAAATGTAAATGTCTTCAATGCTCCAATCAAAAGACAGGGTAGCTGAATGGATAACAGAACACGATCAAGATATATATATATATATATGAAAATATATATACATAAGTAAATAGAAAAGGTCCAGCCATTGTTAATATAATGAGAACAGTTTGGGTGACATTGATGTAACCTGGCAGCCAAGGAGAGTGGACTGGAATGCGCATGCGTGAACAGTGACAACTTCACTGTACCAGTGAGTGAGGTCAGTAGACACCATTGAGTTAGCATGTATACTGTGTGGCCATCACATTCAAAATGACTGAGTGAGTAAGTAGAGCAACAAATCTGCATTAACTTTTGCCTTAAGCTTGAGCAGTCCTCCGTGGAAACTATTCTGATGATTTAGAAGGCCACAGCTATGGGTAAACTGGTGATTGGCAGCTTCATCACGACAATGCACCTGCTCATGCGTCATGTCTTGTTCAGAGTTTTTCTGCAAAACATCAAATTACCCAGGGGACTCAGCCCCCCTACAGCCCACATTTGGCACCCTGTGACTTCTGGCTTTTCCCAAAACTAAAATCACCTTTGAAAGGGAAGAGATTTCAGACGGTTGTTAAGATTCAGGAAAATATGACAGGGTAGTTGATTGATGGTGATTGGGAGAACTATGTGAGGGGCCAAGGTGCCTACTTTGAAAGGGACTGAGACATCATTGTCTTACATACAATGTTTCTTAGATCTACTTCAATAAATGGCTCTACTTTTCATATTGCATGGCTGGATACCTTCTGGACAAACTATAGTGTGTGTGTGTGTATGTGTACTGTCTACAGGAGACCCACCTCAGAACAAAAACACATACATAGACTGAAAGGAATGGGATGGAAAAAGTTATTTCATGCAAATGGAAATTTTAAAAAAGTTAGGATAACAATAGTTACATTTGACAATATAGACTTTTAAAACAAAGGCTATAGTAAGAGACAAGTAAGAACACTATATAATGATAAAAGGAGCAATCCAACAAGAGGATATAACCCTTGTAAACATTTATGCACCCTACATAAAAGCACCTAAGTATATAAAGCAAGACTTGATGGACATAAATGGAGAAATCAGTAGTAATACAATCACACTAGGGTATTTTAACACCCCATTGATATCAGTGGATAGATCTTCCAGACAAAATCAACAAGGAAACAGTGGCCTTAAATGGCATACTAGGCCAGATGGATTTACTTAATATATTCAGAGCTTTCACCCCCAAGCAGCAGAATATACATTGTTTTCAAGTGTACATGGAGCATTTTCTAGCATAGAGCACATGTTAGGCCATAAAACCAGACTCGATAAATTTTAGAAGATTGAAATCATATCAAGTATCTTCTCCAACCACAGTACTATGAAACTACCAATAGATTACAAGGAGAAAGCTGAAAAACACAAACACGTAGAGGCCAAGTAACATCTACTAAACAATGAATCATTTAATAATGAGAGCATGAAGAAATCAAAAGATACCTTGAGACAAATCAATATAAAACTACAATAACCTCACATGTATGGGACAGAGCAAAAGACATCCCAAGAGAGAAATTCATAGCATTATAGAAAGAAGAAAAATCTCAAACAGTCTAACCTTACATGTAGAGGAACCAGAAAAAGAACAAACAACAAAGCCCCAAATTAGTAGAAAAAGAAATAATAAAGAACAGAGCAGAAATAAAAGTCTAACAAAAGCAATATAAAAGATCAATGAAACCAAGAGCCAGTTCTTTGAAAAGATACACAAGATTAATAAACTTTTAACCAGACTCATCAAGAAAAAAAAAAGGATTCAAATATATGAAGTCAGAAATGAAAGACAAGTAACAGCTGACACCACAGAAATACAAAGGATTATATGAAACTATTATAACTATATGCCAACAAATTTGACAATCCAGAAGAAATTAATAAATTCCTGAAAGCGTACAATTTTCCAAAATCAAGAAGAAACAGAAAATTTGAAGACTGACTAAAAGTAATAGAATCGAAGCAGTAATAAAAAAACTCCCAATAAACCAAAGTCCTGGATCGATGATTTCACAGGTAAATTTTACCAAACATTCAGAGAACTAACACTTACCTTCTCAAACTATTTCAAAAATTCAAAAGGAAGGAAGACTGAAGCGTATTTTAAGAGAGAAGTACCCTAATTCCTAAACCAGATAAAGACACTACAAGGAAAGAAAATTAGAGGTCAATATCCCTGATGAATATAGGTGCAGAAATCCTAAACAAAATATTAGTAAGCTGAATTCAGCAATACATTAAAAAGATCACAGAGATCAAGTGGGATTTATTCTTAGGATGCAAAGTTGGTACAATATTCACAAATCAATTAACTTGATACACTGCATAAACAAAATGAAAGATAAAAATCATATCAATAGACACAAAAAATGATTTTGATAAAATCTAGCACTCATGATAAAAACTCTCAGCAAAGTGGGAATAGAGGGAACCTATCTCAATATAATAAAGGCCGTATATGACAAGCCCACAGCTAAGCTTACACTCAATGGGGAAAATACTGAAACCATTTCCCTTAATATCAGGAGCAAAACTGGGACGTTTACTTTCACCACCCTTATTTGACATAGTACTGGAAGTCCTGACCACAGCAATCAGACAAGAAGAAAAAAATAAAAGGCACCCGAATTGGAAAAGAAGAAGTAAAACTGTCGTTATTTCCAGATGACATAATGTTCTATGTAGAGAACCCTAAAGATGCCACCAAAAACTACTAGGAGTGACATCAACAAAGCAGCAGGATACAAAATAAATATTCAGAAATCAGTTGCATTTGTATACACCGATAATGAACTATCAGAAAGGTAAGCTAAGAAAACAATCCAATTTATCATTTTATTTAAAAAAAACCCTAGTAATAAATTTAATCAAGAAGGTAAAAGATCTGGACTGGGAAAATTATAAGCCACCAAAGAAAGAAACAGGACAATACAAATAAAAGCATATATTGTGTTTATGGATTGGAAGAATTAACATCATTAAAATGTCTATACTTCCCAAAGCAATCTATAGATTCAACACAACTTCCTTTCAAAATATAAATACTGTTTTTAACAGAACTAGAACAAATAATCCAAAAATGTATATGAAACCACAAAAGACCTCAAATATCTACAGCAATCTTGAGAAAGAAGAATGAAGTTGGAGGAATCATGCTACCTGAATGAAAATATACTTAAAGGCTATAGTAATCAAAACAGCATTGTGCTGGAATAAAAAGAGACATATAGATCAATGGAAAGAAATAGAGAGCTCAGAATAAAATTCACACCTATGTGGTCAATTAATATTTGATAGAAGTGGCAAGTACATACAATGAGGTAAAGGACCACCTTCATCTCTTCAATAAATGGTGTTGGGAAAATTGGACAGATAGTGCAAACAAATCTATACGACTTTATTTCACCATATACAAGAATAAAGTGAAAATGGGTTAAAGACCTAAATGTAAGATTGAAATCATAAATCTTTGGGGGAGAAATATAAGCTGGAGCATTTCGGACATTTCTCGGTAATATGTTTATGATATATCTCCTCAGGCAAAGGACACAAAAGAAAAAATAAATGGGGCTACATTAAACTGAAGAAATTTTGTACAGCTAAAGAAACCATTAACAAAAGTAAAATACAACCCACTGAGAGGGAGATGATATTCACCAAAGATACATCTGGTAAGGGGTTAATATGCAAAGTTTATAAGGAAATCACACAATTCAATACCAAAAAAACACAAACCAATTTTAATATGTGGAAAGTCCAGTGTCACCCCAATACATTTCAGTAAAAAGGAAAAATATGGGCAAAGGACTTCACTAGACAGTTCTCCAGAGAGGACCTACAGATGGCTGACATACAAAAAGATACTCAACATCACTAATAATTAGAGAAATGCAAATGAAATCCACAATGAGATATCACCACACACCTCTCAGAATGGCCGCCATAAACAAATCAACAAACAACAAGTGTTGGAGAGAATGTGGAGAAAAGGGAACGCTTGTTTATAAACTGTTGGTGGGAGTGCAGATTGTTGCAGCTACTGTGGAAAACATTATTCAGTAACCTCAAAATATTAAAAATAAACCCTCGACTATGTGACTCAGTTGGAGCATTGTCCCATTACCGAAAGTGTGTGGGTTTGATTCCTGGCCAGAGCACGTACCTAGTTTGCAGGTTTGGTGTTCTGTTGGAGAGCATACATCTCTGGTTCAAGCATGAATGGCCCTCAGTCTAGTATGTTTGGAAGGCAACCAGTCAATGATTCTCATATTGATGTTCCCCCCCCTTTCCTCTCTCTAAAAAGCAATGAAAAATTGTTCTTGGTTGAGGATAAATACATATTATGAATGAATGAGTGCATGAATTGTGTTATGACCTGGCAGTTCTACTTCTGGGTTCATATTAGAAGAAACCCAAGGCACTAATTTGAAAGAATTTATGCACCCCTACATTCATTGCAGCATTATTTACAATAGCGAAAATATGGAAGCAGCCTATGTCCATCAATAGATTATTTGAAAAAGTAGAATAGGTACATATATACCATGGAATATTATTCGGCCATAAAAAATAAGGATCTCTTACCACTTGGACAGCGTGAATGGACCTAGAGGGTATCATTGCTAAGTGAAACAAGTCAGAGACAGACATGATTTCAATCATATTTGGAATCTAAAGAACAATATAAAAGAACAAAGAAAATAGAAACAGACTCGTAGAGAATAAACTGATGGTTGCCAGGGGGAATGGTGTTAGGGGACTAGGTGAAAAGGTGAAGGGATTGAGAATTACAAAATAGTCATTAGGATGTTAAGTGGAGCATAGGAAATATCATCAGTGATATTGTAATAACTATGGATGGTGCCAGGTGGGTACTGGCATTATGCAGTAACCTCAAAATATTAAAAATAGACCCTCGACTGGAAATATTGAGGGGAACACTTTGTAATGTATATGATTGCCACTATGCTGTGCACCTGAAACTAACACAAAATAAAATTGAATGTAAGCTGTAATTGGAAAAATTAAATTTAAAAAAAATATATTGTTTAGTTTCCTAGTTTTGGGAGAATTTTTTTGTTATTGATTCCTGAATTATATTATGGTCAGAATATATTTTGATGGCTTCAACTTTTAAGTTTTTTAAAATTCTTCAGTGACCTAGGACATAGTATGTTTTGGTGAATATCTTATGTACAATGTAAAGAGTTTGTGTTCAGCTGATGCTGGGTGCCATGCTCCTGTTTATCTGTGGTAACCTCCATGTTCTGAGGTAAGAACTATCTGCTGCCAGATTTATATAGCCACTCCAGTTTCATTTGATTAGTGTTTCCGTGGTACCTTTTCCCATGTATTTACTTTTGACCTACCTTTATCATTCATTGTTTAAAAAATACTTTATTTATTTTTTAGAGGAGAAGTGAGGGAGAAAGAGAGAGAGAGAGAAACATGAATAGGTTGTTTCTCTGATGCCCCCAACTAGGAACCTGGCCAGCAACCCAGGCATGTGTCCGTACCCAAATTGACCTAGTGACCTTTTGGTTGCAGGCAGGTGCTCAATCCACTGAGCCACACCTGCTTGGGCCATTGATTGTTTTAAAAGTGAGTTTCTTGTAAGTAGCATGTTGCTGAGTCAGTTTTTTCTTAATCTGTTCTGACAATGTTGTTTTTTGTTGTTGGTAAATTTATTTCAGTCTTAAGTTTTAGAGTAATTATTTACATTAAATAATTATTACAGTATGATTATGTGAATTGTAATATGTAAATATAGTTATTGATATTTGTTATTATAACCTAAATGTAATTGCATTAAGTGTAATCCTTGGATTTAGTTTACCATTTTATTATTTGTTTTTTGTTTCCTCTGTTTTCCATTCCTTGATTCCCTAGTTTCTGCTTATTATGGATTGTTTAAATTTTTTTAGAATATATTTATTGAGTTCTTGGTTATATCTCTTTGTGTAGGGTTTTTAATGGTTTCTCTAGGGATTGCAATATACATAGTTTTCACAGTCTGCTTAAATGTGATCCTTTATCACTTCAAGTGGAAGGTAGTGACCTTACCACAACATAGTCCATTTAATGTTTCCATTTACATGTTGTTAGTTGTCATCTACATATGTTAAAAAACCCATCAGACAATTTTAAATTTTGCTTTCAACTGTTATATGTGAAGAATTTAAGAGAAGAAAAATTGTCTATTTTATTTAAACCAGACATTTGCTGTATCTCTTCCTTCATTCCTGAAATTCAGTTTTCATTTCTGTTATGTCACTAGTGTCTCAATTTCCTTTAGGCTTTTTTAGAGTAGGTCTGCTGTCAAAGAATTCTCTCAGTTATCCTCCATCTGAGAAATGGTTTATTTTCCTTTTTCTTGAAATAATTTTCACTTGATAGAGGATTCTAGGTTGATAGTTCCTTTACCACTTTAAAAATGTTGTTGGCTGCCTGTGTCTTCCATGGTTTCTGGTGAGAAATCTGCCATCTTGGAATCCTTACACTTAACATGGAGTCGTGGGTGTCTGTGAGTGTGTGGCCACTTTCAAGATACTTTCCTTACTTTTCATGTTAGCAGTTTGCTTATAGTATCTAGACATGGAGTTTTGTAGTTGCTTCCTGTTTGAGATTCACTGAGCTTCTTCCTTGATTTTATAAATTTGGTTTCATGCCATATTGGGTTTTTTTGTCATCATTTCTTTAGGTATTTTTTTTTGCTCTGTAAATTTTTCCTTTCCTTCTGGAACTTCAGTGACCCAAATCTTATACATTTGTCATCCCCTTGTAAGTTCTATTTACTTTTCTTTATAAATTTTTTTTGGGGGGAAAATTTCTTTTCATCTATCCCCAAATTTACTGACTCATTCCTCTATCATTTCCGTTGTGCTTTGTCTTTCTAATGAATTTTAACTTTTGGGTTGTTATGTTATTTAGTTCTAAAATTCCCTTTGTTTAAAATCTTCTGTTTCTCTGTAGTGGCAGTCTTCTATATGTTTCAAGCGTGTTTGACCTAATGGAGCATGATTATAATTGCTTCTTTAAAAAATTTTTTTTGTTGTTGTTATATAATTCCAGCATCTGTGTCATCTTATTAGGTTTAGAGGTTCAACCCCTGGACAGGGCACATACAAGAATCAACCAATGAATGCATAAATAAATGGAACAACAAATTGCTTTTTCTCTGTTTTGCTCTCTCCCTCTCTGTCTCAAAATCAATAAATAAAAAATTAGAAAAATAAAGTACTTGTTGATAGGGTGGGATTTTCTGTTATATTCTGGTTTTCTGAGTGTCTTTTAGGTCTCTTCTCCCTCTTTTTCTCTCTCCCTGTTTTCCTTTTTTTTTTAATGTAGTGGGCTTACATAGAAGGTCTTAGAGTGACAGCAATCTATTTTAAGCCAATAACAACTTAACTTTAATCACATACAAGAACTCTATGCTAGTAGTTCTCCCTGGCCCCATCCTTACCCCAGCACTTTTTGACTCAACTAAGTCATTTTAGTTTTTTGTACATAAGTTTCTTTTCTATAAAAATAGGATAAGCTACTCTGCTAACCCCACAGGTTCTATAAGTATGATTTACACACCCAGCGAGGGTCCCTGAGGCCTTTTCAAGGGGTCCATGTGACCAAAATGATTTCCACAACAATTCTAAGATGTTGTCTTTTTTGTGTGATCATGTAGGAAATATGCAGAAGCACTTCTGCATACTGAAGCATTTTACTTCTGTTAAGGAAAAGTACATGTGTAGCTGATTGTTTTTGTGAATTCAAGTAGCTGCTTTTTAAATGGAATACAAGTTTTACTTGTAAGAATGACTATAGACTATGGTTATGCAGAGTTGGATATTCAGCAAACATTTTCTTGGGAACAAATGAAGTAAACTTGTTATTTCAAGAACAGCTGACAGTATTTGTTGCCCAATGGTAAAATTTAAGCTTTTTGAGTGAAAATTACAATTTTGGAAAACTTGTATTCCCCACTCTGTGCCTTCACATCTTTAAAGAGCGTCCTGATAAGATCATTGCTAATACTGAGGATGTGATTTCTTTTTCTACTCTCTGATGCAACATAGATTTGAAAGATCTGCATAAGCCAGTAAACCAGTAGTTTCTAAAATATATGATGGAAATATCTGATGTTATAAAATCATGAGGAAAGAGATCCATGAAATTTGGGAGCTAGAGCAGTCAATTTTAATATAACAGAATATAAGTTCATTGTTGTGGTTTCAGAGTCTACATTCTTTTTTTTTAAATATATTTATTGATTATGCTATTACAGTTGTTCCATTTCCCCCCCTCCACTCCATCCTGCCCACCCCCTCCCTCCCAAATTCCCCCCCTATAGTTCATGTCCATGGGTCATACTTATAAGTTCTTTGGCTTCTACATTTCCTATACTATTCTTACCCTCCCCCTGTCTATTTTCCACCTATCATCTATGCTACATATTCTCTGTACCTTTCCCCCCCTCTCCCCCTCCCACTCCCCTATTGACAACCCTCCATGTGATCTCCATCTCTATGGTTCTGTTCCTGTTCTAGTTGTTTGCCTAGTTTGCTCTTGTTTTTGTTTTAGCTGTGGTCGTTAATAACTGTGAGTTTGCTGTCATTTCTACTGTTCCTATTTTTGATCTTCTTTTTCTTAGGTAACTCCCTTTAACATTTCCTATAATAAGGGCTTGATGATGATGAACTCCTTTAAGTTGACCTTATCTGAGAAGCACTTTATCTTCCCTTCCATTCTAAATGATAGCTTTGCTGGATACAGTAATCTTGGATGTAAGTCCTTGCGTTTAATCTTGGGTAATGTAATTATGATGTGCCTTGGTGTGTTCCTCCTTGGGTCCATTCTTTGGGACTCTGAGCTTCCTGGATTTCCTGGAAGTCTATTTCCTTTGCCAGATTAGGGAAGTTCTTCATTATTTGTTCAAATAAGTTTTCAATTTTTTGTTCTTCCTCTTCTCCTTCTGGCACCCCTATAATTCGGATGTTGGAACGTTTCAAGATGTCCTGGAGGTTCCTAAGCCTCTGCTCATTTTTCCAAATTCTTGTTTCTTCATTCTTTTCTGGCTGGATGTTTCTTTCTTCCTTCTGGTCCACACCATTGACTTGAGTCCCAGTTTCCGTCGCATCCCTATTGGTTCCCTGTACATTTTCCTTTGTTTCTCTTAGCATAGGCTTCATTTTTTCATCTGGCTTTCGAACAGATTCAACCAATTCTGTGAGCATCTTGATAACCAGTGTTTTGAACTGTGCATCCGATAGGTTGGCTATCTCTTCCTCGCTTAGTTGTATTTTTTCTGGAGCTTTGAAGTGTTCTGTCATTTGGGCCATTTTTTGTTTGTTTGTTTGTCTTGGCGCATCTGTTACTTTAAGGGGCGGAGCCTTAGGTGTTCACCAGGGCGGGGTAACGCTGGTGGCATGGCTGTGACGCTGTATGTGGGGGAGGGGCCGAGAGGGAGCAATGTCCCCCGCTTCATTCTCCTCCGGATCTCAATCTTTCACTCCGCTACCCACAATCAAACTGGGCCCCTCTAGTGCTGGTTCCCGAGTGGGTGGGCTTGTGCACACTCCAGGCCACTGTGGGTCTCTCCAACGACCTCTCCTGTGAGGCTGGGAGTCTCTCCTGCTGCCACTCCAACCCCCAGGGGCACTTTCAATCAGAGGTTTGAGGCTTTATTTCCCCACACTGGAGCCCTGGGTTGTGAGGTCTGCTTCGCTCCCTGCCGTTTGTCCAGTTTATCTGTGCGTGAATGTGGGGCTGCAGGGTGCTGCCCGATGCTCTGCCTGCCCCATTCTCTGCCACTCTGAGTCCGGCCCTCTCCACTTATCTGTGCGCGAATGTGGGGTTGCAGGGTCTGCCAGTGGTCAGACTGCCTGCCCTGCTCGTCCCACACTCTGCCAGTCTCAGTCCTGCCAAGGCCACGCGAGTCCTCTCCGCCCCGGTGCCCGTCTCTGCCCCTCCTACCAGTCTGGATGAATGTTTATTTTTTATTTCCTTGGTGTCGGACTTCCTCCCCGTTCGATTTTCTGTCAGTTCTGGTTGTGCGAGGAGGCGCAGTGTGTCCACCTACGCCACCATCTTGGTTCTCCCCGGAGTCTACATACTAACTAACCTTTAAGAAAGTACCACTTGGTAAGTTTTGGTGCAGTATCAGAGAAGACTATGTCCACAGTTATCTTAAAAAGCTAACTGCTTTTAACACTCCTTTTTCGAAGTACACATCTCTGAAGCCAGATTTTCTTAACATATAGAAAGAAATCCATTTTTCTCTTCACAACACTTCTGATACAAAATGTATGCTTTTCAAAGCAGTTCTCTTTCTGTGGACAGTAACTGGGAATTTTCCAGTTTCATTCATTCTGACAATAACTGCCTGGATTTAGTGCAGAATCCACAGGCTAAGGGCTCAGTCTCACAAGACTGCTCCCACCACTACTTCACGTGCCAGTTGTAAGTCCACTTACAACTGCTTATCTAGATACAAATTGTCACCTGTACTTCTGGCCAACTAGCTATAAATCAGGGATTTTTACAACACCTTCCTCTTCAATAATTTGCTATAATGGCTCACAGAACTTAGGGAAACACTTTGTTTACTGGTTGATATTAAAGGATAATAGAAAGTAAACAAAAGAACAGCCAGAGGAAGAGGAACATAGGGCAAGGTTCAGAAGGGTGTCAAGTGCAGGAGCCTCTGTCTGTGTGGAGTTCTGGTGTGCTATCCTTTCGGCACATGGATGCATTTACCAACCTGGAAACTGAACCACTTCATTGAGGGTTTTTATGGTTCTGGTATATGGGCATGATTGATTAAAATGTTGACCATTGGTCCTGGCTGGTGTGGTTCAGTGGATTTAGCACTGCTTGTGAACCAAAGGGTCGCCAGTTCAATTCCAAGTCAGGGCACATGCCTGGGTTGCAGGCTAGGTCCCCAGTAGGGGGTGCTCGAGAGGAAACCACACATTGATGTTTTTCTCCCTCCCTTCTCCTCTCTCTAAAAATAAATAAATAAAATCTTTAAAAAAATCTTTAAACTTTAAAAAAAGTGTTGACTACTGGTTATTAATTTATGATACCCAGCCTTTCTACCTTCCCCAGAGATCTAGCAACTAGCACCCTTTCTGCCAGTCACCTCATTACCATAGACTTTTCTATGGTTCAGAGGGGCTTATGAATAACAGAAGATGCTCATTTTGTCCCTACCACTCAGGAAATTCCAAGGATTTTAGGAGCTCTGTGCCAAGAACCAGAATGGAGAATATATGTATGTGTGTGTGTATGTATACACACACATTTTCTGTTATATTATGGTGTCACAATATACGTCAACCAAAACAAAAAAACCACACCCGATTGAATGCCAAAGCAGATGTGAGAGTCCAGTAATTTGCTCAGGACAAGTGTTAAACACTGCCCTCTTCTAACTAAATTTTTCAATTTGGAGAAGTCATTTTCCATTAAACAAATGTCTATGTTAACTTCTAGCAGATTTAACATTATTAATTTTAACTGAGTTTTCTCCTTTTTAATTTCTAATACCCTTAATATCTATAAATAAAACTCACATAAACAAAAATTGAGGTCCTCAATTTTTAAGATCATCAAAGTCCTGAGAAAACAAAGTTTGAGGTGCATTGTATTAACATTCTAGGGTTTTGAAGGTCAAATGAGTGAAACATTCATGAATGTGAAATTATTTTGTAACGTATTTAAAATGTAGATTTATAAATAATTTTTGAGCTCCTCCCTGTATATATTGCTGAGCAAGTCCTTCAAGTTCAGGCTTTGAAGAGGAGACTGGAAAGAGAGCATGCATGTGTCATTGCTCTTACAGAGCTTGTTAGCTTAGATGAGGAGTGGAGGGGAAATACACATATAATTCCTCCTTTCCACAAATCAGACTGCGAACAGCGATACTATGATGAGATCTGTTTTGTCCTAAATATATTTTCATGTGTATTTGTATGTGTAGTATGCATACAGGCACACACATTTGTGTGTGTGCACATGCATGTGTGTTTAGGCTCACAGCTGACTAAGCCCTGCTATTCATGAATATAATCCATTGCTAGTTCAATTTGCATTGTGAGTTTCAAGTTTTCCCCTTCTTCCTTTACAGGCATAGAACAAGATGCAGTGAATACTTTCACCAAATATATATCTCCAGATGCTGCTAAACCAATACCAATTACAGAAGCAATGAGAAACGATATCATAGGTAAGCAGTGCTTGAAGCTATGGCAAAAAGAAAGGTCTATTTCTCGTTATAAAAAGTTATCTTTTTATCAACATGGAATCCTAGTCTGTTTTCAGATATCTTTTTTTTTCCCCAGGTGTAATAAAGCATGTTTATTTTAAATATAACTTACAGGCTCTTAAGCACAGTTCTGTGTCCTTTCCAAATACTGCCACACAATCTGACATTGCTTCCTTTTAGAAAAACTCTAATCTTTTTCTTTGCATTTTTAAATCATTTTATTTTTTAATTACAGTTGACATACATTGTTATATTAGGTTCCGGTGTTCGCCCCAGTGATTAGACATAACTTACTAAGAGATCATACCGACATATCTCATACCCATCTGATACAATACATAGTTACTACAACACTATTGACTATATTCTGTGTGCTGTATTTTGCATCACATGACTATTCTGTAACTACCAATCTGTACTTAATCCATTCATCTTTTTCACCCACACCTCACCCTGCCTCCCATCTGTTTTCAGATATCTGTAACTCACTTACAAACTTACTCTCTTATATGTTAGGCCCAAATTCTTAGACTTTGACTGGAATCAAACAACAGCAAGAGCAATAATATCACACATTTTTGAGTACTTACTGTGTCCCAGACAATATTCTAAGTACTCCATGGGTAAACTCATTTACTCTTCTAAAGAATCTTGCGGTTTAAATGTAGTTATTTTATAAATGAGGAAACTGAAGCATGGAGAGTAAGTAATTTTCCCAACATAACACAGCTCAGATGTGGCAGAATCAGGATTTGAACCAGACCTGTACACATTAATCAGTATGCTATTTGGCAGTGTTTTTTAAACTAGATTGAGACTAATCTCTGTCCTCATCCCACTGCCAAAAAACAATAGACTAGAAAATCAAAGTGCTTCACAGTAGTAAAGGCAAAGAAACATAATTTCAGGAAGTTGTTTCCATTTTATATACACATGTATGTGTGTACTGAGTCACATAAGTATGTTTGTCTGTAAACCACACACACACAAAAAGTTAAGGCTTTTACTGTGTTTCCTCAGCAAGACCTTAGGTGCACCTGTAATCACAGGTAAAAATGGTTCATTTATTCATTGAACAGCTATTTCCATCAAGTTCTAGTAGTAAGTTCTGTATTTTTGTTACAAAAATTAGTAGTTTTGATTTATGAAATATAACATGTTATTCAACTCTTAGCAGATTCTTCCCAGCATGAGGTTCTTTCAGTCTTTACTGTAGGTCCTTTGCATTCTCTCATTATTGGAGGCAGCAAAACCTTCCCCAGTCTCAGCTGTGCTTCTTACAGTTGTCCTACCATACTGGCCAGTGAACAGCCATTGCTGTTTTTGGGTCCATCAGATGCTGTCCCTGTTGTTTTCCTTTTCTTTGACAGACACCTGTAACACATAGGTCTTAATGGCTCTTGGTGGTTTGTCCTTATCTACTAGTATTTGGGGATTTTCACCCAGTTTTGTTGCAAAGTTGTCATGGGATTTTGGTTTTTCTATGTAGTTCCATTGTCTGTTTTTATATGGGAATTTGTTGCTACTGTCTTCCAGACTTCCCTAGACTGACTTTTTCTAATAATACAACTGGAGTGTCTTAACTGATTAGAACTGGGCTAGTTAAAGAATTGGTTGGCTATTGATTCCTTAGGAGGTTTGTACCAATTGATAACCAAACTGGGGTAGGGGAGAAACAGAAGACGTTTTGAGCCAAATAAAACATTTGAAAATGAAATGTCATGGTAATTCTAATTTTTCTTGTTTTAAACTTTATCAAATTAATGATATAATCCCATGAGGAGAAAAATCTTCTGAAGGGTCAAGATGACAACATCTAGTGATTGATGGATCTGAGAAAGTTTCCATCCAGTGTCTATTATTATGCATTTTAAAAGGTTAATTACCTATATATCTTTAGAGCAATCACTTTTCCTTTTTTAAACTCATTCTTCTAAAGCCTGCCCTAATTATTTGTCTCTCTTCGGTTTGCAAACCGAATTTTAATACAGCTGTACTTTAAGTAAGTGGTTATTTGAAGAAGTCTACACGTAAGCTATTGTTATTGCGGTTTTTGTGTTATTATGGGTTTTTGTTATTGTGTTATTATGGGGTTTTGGTGTTTCTATCTAATTACTTAGTTTTTCTGTGGGGGTTCAAACTGACCCAAAGTCTGTGCTTCCACAGCGTCCTCCATTTTCCACAAATCCTTGAAGTGGTGGGATATTAAAAATACTTTGAAAGTACAGCTGACAGAATTTACTTTTGGTTTGAAAGTGAGTGTGTGATAGGGAAAAAGGAATCCAGCATGACTCAATATCTGAGAGAGTAGTTACCATTTACAACATGAGGAGGAGAGTGGGTGTAATAATAGCTTGTGGGGAAAGTCGGGAGTTTGGGTGTCGGATATCCAAATGGTGAATGTCAGGTAGGAGTTTGTACATCTGTGTGAGGAGTTCATGAGAGAGGTACAGGTTGGAGATAGGTGTTTGAAAGTCATCAGCATATAGATGGGTTTAGTCATGAAACCGGATTACTGCCAAGTGTATGTGATGAGTTAAGACAAGAGACCTAAGGACTGAATTCTAGAGCAGGCCTAACATGTAGAGTCTGTCAGATGAGAAAGAACTAGCAGAGGAGAGTTAGAAGTAACAGCCAGTAGTAATGTAGGCCCTTCTACATCAACTGTGTATGAAGAGAGTAGTTTTTTCTGGAACTGAAAAATGTTTCTGGGGGGAAAGGAGTGATTGGAGGTGTTAAGCCATGCTAATAGGTGAAGTAAGATGAATAGTAGGAATGGAATGGATTCGGCAACCCTATGGGCAATTGGACCAATGGTCATTTTAATTAGAGTGGACCTTTAGGGACAAAAGCTTAATTGGAAGAGCCTTAAGAGAGAAAAGGAGGAATGAAGACAGCAAGTACAGGCAGCTCTTAAGAGGCATTTTGCTCTACAGGTGAGCTGGAAGGGGATGTTACATCAAGGGACAGTGGTTTTTTGTTTTGTTTTTTTTTAAGTGACATGT
Source organism: Desmodus rotundus (assembly GCF_022682495.2). NCBI lineage: Eukaryota > Metazoa > Chordata > Mammalia > Chiroptera > Phyllostomidae > Desmodus > Desmodus rotundus. The sequence continues at coordinate 64,435,742 of NC_071395.1, forward strand.
TAAAAACAGATGGATGGTAGCATACAAACAAGTATACAGTGTATTTAGCTGGTGGGAATGAGGCAATCGCAAAAACAAAATTGATGCAGAGGAGAAGGGGGGACAGTTGGTAAAGCAGTTGGTAGAGAAGGCAGACGAGGATGGGGTCCAGTGCTCAAATAAAGGGTTGCTCAGGCAGGTGCGCGGACCGTTGATCTGCTGTTAACAGGAGAGATAAGTAGAGATACAGGTGGGTTGGTAGACGTGGTGGGAAGTTACAGAAATAATTTTCTGATTGCTCCTATTTTATTAGTGAAGTAGGAAGCAAAGAGAATAGAAGAGGTGTTAAGATGTGGAGAAGATGTGCCATGTCTAGGAGAATGTGAGAGAGTAAATGGACCGGGAAACTGTAGTACAGGCCTTGGGTTTCAGTAAGTTCCCACTGAGGTCATGGACTTAAAGTGAAAGCAGCCATCATGGTCGTATGGTTTTTTTCTAGTGATGTTTAATAGCTAAACAGCTTATTGATGTGCTGTAGTTTATTTAGGCAATTTCTAACATTAGCACATTTTATGTCTTTAAATTTTGGTAAACTTTTTTCCACATAAATCTTTACACAAATCCATAATCCTTTAGGTAACAGTCCTAGAAATGAAATCCCTGATGGAAAGGGTATGTTCATTTTTAAAGCTTATGCTAGAAACTGCCAAATGGCCCTCCAGAAAGATATACTAATTTATATTCCCACTATGTTAAGCATTTAAACACATGGATTGTTAAGATACTTTTGTGCCGGTTTACTAGACGAAAGGTGGAGTACCTTCTTATTTTAATTTGTAATTATATTTATTTGATTACTAATGAGTGTGCATATGTTTTCATATTTGCCATTTTATATTTGTTCTTTTGTAATTGTCTTTTCATGTCCTTTACTCTTTTATTTTTTGGGACATTTCTTATTAGTTAGTAAGACTCTTGATATACAAAAGATAATCTGTCATACATAGAGGAAACTGTCATACATGCTACAAATTTTTCCCCTATTATGTTTTTGAAGTGTTTTGATGTGTAGAATTAATTTTATGGTAAATCTTTTGTTGTCTGCTTTTGCATCTGTATATGCTTTGAAAGACCTTCTGTACCTCAAGATCAGCTGTTCTGTATTTTCTTTTAGTTTCATTTAGAACCTAATTTATTTTTCTTTATAGTTATTTCCTATTTTGATTCATAAATTTTGGGTTTAATAGAAATTTAATTATTTATCGTTTCTTTGACAGCAAAGATTTGTGGAGAAGATGGACAGGTGAATCCCAACTGTTTTGTTTCAGCACAGTCCATAGTCTTTAGTGCAATGGAGCAAGAGTAAGTTAATTTCATACTTTTACATTTTGCATTCTTTCTTGAGAGTTTGGGTTTAGTATTAGGAATGGGTTTCACTGACTGAAAACAATTTATCTTTGAGGATATAAGTATTTTGAATGTTTGTGGGATCTTACAGGCATAACTCTAAGACTATCTTAGTTAATTTTTTTAATGTAAATTATGAACTCTTATTAAAAATAAAACAAGTTTTCATTTTTGATGTTAATATTTTCTAAGTTAAAAGAATTTGTTTTTAATTTTGAAGTCATTTTGGTTTAATCGTAACTATTAGAATTGGTTTGTTTATTCAAACAATGCATGTGTCTTTGGGTAAATATCCTAATTTGTTAGTGCATGCTAGTGAAACTGCCTCCAAAGGGCTTTTTTTTTTCTTCTTAATTACTTACTGCTGCATGCTCTTAAAAAGAATCTTTGTATTCATTCTTATATTTAACATTTGTGAAAGGGTGCTTTCTGTTCAAGGCCTAGTTAGATATATTACCTGCCTGGAAGGAAGTTGCAGCCTAATGAGAGAAATAGGGCATGCTCTTCTGTTACTGTAACATGAGGTAGCATGTGTTAAATATCAGAGGAAAGCTATAGAGTCACCAAGAGGTGGGAGAGATACTTAGAGGGAGAGAAATCAGGAGCAGCCCCATGGGGAAGGGAGGTGGTGTTGACCTAGGCTTTTAAGATACAATAGGCACATTACGGAAAGAGTGTATTTTTCCCAGTTAAGCTCTTTCCCTTGGTCGTCCCTCAAATTGTCCCTTTTTGTCCATGTGCAGGCACTTTAGTGATTTTCTGCGAAGTCATCATTTCTGTAAATACCAGATTGAAGTGTTGACCAGTGGGACTGTTTACCTGGCTGACATTCTCTTCTGTGAGTCAGCCCTCTTTTATTTCTCTGAGGTAAAATCTGCATTTCCTTTCATACTCTGTTAGAGCATTTCAGCCTCTAAACTATAAATGCTGGTGCCCTGTCTATAGAAAATATCATAGAAGAGACAAATGATTTTCCAATAGGTCAACTGGATTTGAATAATTTCATTATTGTTTAAGTTGTATGTAATGGCAAGAGAACTCTAATGACATATTGGTCAGATTAAAGAGAGAACATGAAAATTCAGTGTAAAATAACTATTTTGAAAAACCTAATTAAGAAGAGGCATATTTTTAGTTATTTGGAGCTGTTTTAAAACTACAAAATTTGATGCTTGGTTCTAGTATGTAAATATTTGCAGACCAGACTTCAGAAGAGAAAAAGGAAAGTAGTAAATTTTTTCCTACTGTCACCACCTTTGCTTTAGCCACTTAGTGGGATGGCACAGTAAAGCATCTGCAAAATGCAGTGAGTATACTAATCTCTTTGGGGAAAACATTTTACATACCATATTTTGTGTATAACACGCTCCCATGTATAATGTGCACCCACATTTTTGACTCAAGCTTTCAGGAAAAAATCTTCCGTTTTAATTTTTTAATTCAGTTTTTATTTATTTATATTTAGATACTTGGGAGTTTTTTGTATTATAAAGGAATTTTAGCATTTATTTTTGAGCATATTATATAACAAATAATTACAAAACACAAGAACAGATACAAGGTATTTCAGGTACTACCCATGTATAATGCACACTCTTATTTTTCCCTCAAAAATCTGGGCAAAAAGGTGCACATTATACATGGCAAAATATGGTAGCGTAACAGTATTTGTAGGCTTCAGCAAATGAAATTCTTTTGTTGCAAGCAAATGACTATGAAGCAGAGGTAAGAGGATTCCCAGTCTCACTAAGCAGTAACTTCAATCCATGCTTGCATTCTATATCTTCACAAGAATACAGTTTAGTTGATTTATTTTTTCACTCCCTCTCTTTGCCACAAGTTTATGTCAGCATTTGTTCAGGTTACTATGGCTGCATGGAATGATGGAAATGATCAGGTATAAAAGGGTTGGTCTGGTGACTTTATTCTTTGCATGTTTGCCAGCGAGGAACCACTAATCCATCTTCACTGTAGTTTTTACTCCAGTTCATTAAAGTTTGCATCCAGCTGTGTGGTGGTTGTATTTTTGTAAGTTTTTTGGGTTTTTTTCCCCAAAGGAATGTTTTTAAACTTTTCGATTTCAAGTGACTGTAAGTTGTGATTGGCATTAACTAAACACATGGACCTGTTAGGGTTTTTTTGTTTTGGGGTTTTTTTTTTGCTCATATCCTATATTTTAATAGCTAGAGCTTACAAATCAGGGATGGTGAGAGAAATCTGAATGTAGTCTTATTTTCCTCTTTTGTATTTTTCCTTCCTAGTACATGGAAAAAGAAGATGCAGTGAATATCTTACAGTTCTGGTTGGCAGCAGATAACTTCCAGTGTCAGCTTGCTGCCAAAAAGGGCCAGTATGATGGACAGGAGGCACAGAACGATGCCATGATTTTATATGACAAGTGAGTTTTATTGCAGATATATTCAGCATTTACCAAATATTTTCCGAGTATTTGATACGTACTTCAGAAATACAAATGAATGAACTCAGTCTCTGCTGTCAAGGGACTCACAGGGAGCTGCATAGAGCTGCTTTGCATATGGTGTGTGTGCTTACAGGAAAACTTTCTGCTGGAGAAAAAGGGGAGTCTTGTGTGTGACAGGTAGAACAGTGGTGTGGAGTTTGGGGAGGGTTTCACAGAAGAAAGATTTAAATTGGGTCCTGAAGAATGAATTGAATTTTGCTAGCCAGAGAAGGCAGAAAAGAACATTCTGGGTAGAGCACTGACAAGCAAAGTCATAGAAACTTGAGAGAATGTGGTACTTTCAAGAAACTTAAGTTTGGGTAATTGAAACTTGGGCATGGAGTATTAGAGGAAGATGTAACTAATTGGAATAGGCTATAAAGGGTCCTGAATGAATATGTATGGTGTATTGTATTTTCTGGTGCAAATCTGCTCAGCCAGCTTAAGTATTCAGTGAATAATTAGTTTTCACTGAAAAGGAGAGGGCAGTGCAATCTTACAGTGAACAGAATTGAAAATACCAGGCAAGTGATAAAGCTGAGGCCGGCTTCACTTAACTTTTCTTACTTTGTGAAGAAAAGTAATGTGTTATTTGTATCCACAAACAAGTGCTAGGGGAACAGCTTCAGGGAAGAGAACCCATGAATGTTAGGGTTGGAAGAAAGCAGAGAGCCTCCAGATCAGTGATTGCTGAGCGTGGCTCTGCAGGCTGGGATGGCTGTCTGCCGGAGAGTTGCCGGGAGCTTATTCAGAGTAGGTTCCAGTCTTCTCTGAGAGATGGTGATTCAGCAGGTTTGAGGTGTGACTGGGAATCTTTATTTTTAGAAGACACCCAGATGATTGTGATGAATAGCCAGATTGAGGATCTCAGTCTGATTTTCCCTATTTTGCAGATAATAAAACTAAGGCTCAGAGAGGTAGTGACTTTCTCAAAGTTACAGAGCAAGTTAGTGGCAGCACTTGGACTGGAATGTAGTTCTTCATGTTTGTCCAGTGTTTATTGTAGTATATTTCTGGAAAATATGTAAGAAATATTGTTATATGGTCATTGAAATAGCAGGTATTTACATTTAGAGATTTAGTCTGGGGTGCCCAAAAATTCAAACCATGAAGGAATATTGATGAACTTATTTGTTACAAGATGGAAGATTCACTTTTTGCCAAGAAAGCACTGACAACAAAAAACAAGAGTTTTCTTTCTGCCGTAACAGAGAGTGGCCCTAGTAAGGTCCTGGCTGGAACTCAGTCACCACGCAGGGCACAGACCCTGTTTCCCCAGGGCTCCCATGTCCATGCAGGGAGCCATTTCTCAGTGAAGGTTACTATTAGGGTCCCTCACCTGCCTGTCGGCATCATCACAATCACGCCTCATCTGCCTTCCTATATTTGTATCACACAGAGGAGTCAGAAGCCCTAGAATGCTTCGTAGAGACCATATACATGTTTTTCTCCTTTAATGCTTTTTTCCTTTTAGTATCCACTTTACAATCAGCTTACCAAAACACTTAATTGCATTATATCCTGTTAAGTTAAAAATCTTTAAGTTATCATTGATTATTCCTTTTCCTTTAATACCAGTCATCAGCAAGTCCTATTATTCAATCCAAATAAATCAAATCCATCTACTTCACCCTCATTGTGATTTTGTTTTGAATTTATACACATATTTATGTGTGCCTCATAGTTTTGACAGTGTGTTCTCACTGAATCCTGTGCAGGGGTTTTTTTCTGTTCTGTTTCCAGGGGAAATGACTGTGTCTTACCCTAGTTCAAATCCATTGCTTTCTACCAAGTGCTGAACAGAGAATACATTCCCATTAAATATGTGTGATTGATCTATTTATTTGTGTGATTATAGCCTGACCCTAGAAAATCTTAAACGAGAGCTAAGTGTGAGGGAAGGCAGGTAGAAGCAGCAAGCAGGCTTGGCTGTCTTTGGCATAATGGGAGTAGAGGTTGCAGCCCGGCTGTCAGTGCACAGCTCTGTAATCCAGGTCTGCAGGCTGAATCAAATTCCCGCAGAGGAGGGTCTCCGGAGTAGATGCCAGATGTTGTGTGTATTTGCTGAGGAGTTTGTTTTACTTTGGCTGTCTTTCTGCCATAGGTACTTCTCCCTGCAGGCCACACATCCTCTTGGATTCGATGATGCTGTGAGATTAGAAATTGAATCTAATATCTGCAGGGAAGGTGGGCCACTCCCTAACTGTTTTACAACTCCATTACGTCAGGCCTGGACAACCATGGAGAAGGTAACCAAGAACTTTGAAAGTGTTAAACTGTAAGATTTACTGTTAGAACCCAGAGAATACAAAATGAGAAAAAACAAATCAATAGGACAGTGGAAAATTTCAGTAGCACAGTATAGTGATTAAGAGCAGTCTTTGAGTCTGACTCTTAACCTTTATGAGCTTCAGGCAGTTACTGAAATTCTTTAATGCCATTTTCCTCAGCTGTAAAATGGGGGTGATATGGATACTTATCTTGAAGTAATTTTGAGGATAAAAATGAGGTAAAATGTATATGAATAAAGTGCTTATTAGTTATATAGCCGTATTGGGGAAAGTTAGCTTAGGAATGATCCAGATATTTCACCAATATTTTTCAACAGGGTTGGAGCACTAGTTTTGTATAGTATCTTGATCACTTATTAGGGTATCACTACTAGCTTATTAATAATAAAGTACTAGAATTTGTGGGTGAATTATTCTTCTAATGAACTAGAACAGCTTTTACAAGGAATTGCACAGAGCCCAGGATAAGCCCATGAGGTTATATCGCTTACATGTGTCATGTGTATCTAGGTAGAGGAGTTAAGTAAGCACTGTTATGTAATACCTACATAAAAACTGAACTCCAGTAATATGGAAGAGTTAAATATAAAAATCAAATCATTAAAAAGCTAGTGGTAAACTGAATAGAGTATCAGCTATTGCCTAGGGATAATACATTTTCATGTTTAAAATTAAAATCTTTCTGATCTTAAAGGAAAAGTTCCAGGTCTATATCATATAAAGAATGTAAACTTCCTGGGTAATAAAGAAAATGAAAACACAGAGAAAATGAATTCTAATAATATATTTTATCAAATGTGTGTATGTAAAGAACTTACACTAATTCTAAGAATCAAGTAGATAAATAGGAAAAAGACAGGCAATTCCTTCACCATTTCTATGGGTATTTCTGCACTAGCTCTTGGTGTCAGTGGTACACGAAAGACATGTGACTTCTGCCCTCCTGGAGCTCTGTCTGTGACGAGGCACACATTAAACATGGGAGTAACTATGTACAGTTGTGCTGAGTGCTGTGAAGGAAAGATTGATAAGAGCAAATGCCAGTAATAAACATGAGAACTTATTCAGCATCGTTCATAATTTTTGAATGTGAATAAGAACATTCATGCATTATTAGGCATTTATTTAACAGTAATTTGAAAAATACAACCCCCTGTTAGAAAGCCTGTGTCAAAACAGATCCCTTGATATGTTGCTAGTGGGACAAAATGACAGCATCCTTCCGAAGGATAAATTGGCCATATATGTCAAAGCTAAAATGTACATATTGTTTAACTCGGTAATTGATGAAGACCCCGGCCTGCGGGATCCATGTGTTGTGGCTGCAATAAACAAATTGACACGGACTACAGAAGTCCTGTGGAGAAAAAGGGACAGCATGGCCTCTCTCTAAGAGAGAGAGAGGGCGTGAGGGCCCCCAACCCCTGCCTGGACAGGCTTTTATTGCTTTTCTGGGTACATTACATTGAGGATGGTCCTCATTTACTATGCACAGGTTTGCTGTTAGGTGATTACCTTTTACAGATAACTAAGGAAAGAATGTTGCTAATTACTTCAAAGAGAAGGATGTTACAGATCAAGGGGAAAAGTGGTTGAACTGGATACACTCCATACTTGGGAGGTTTAGCACAGATTTTAGGAAGTTACTTGAGAGACATGCAGTAAACATTTGCTGCCTCAATCCAGGGTGACGGAGTTTTAGCAAAAGCAAGTCTCATAGCAGCCTATGTACAATGCAGGCCTGATTCCCCATGGGAGAACCCATCCGAGGGCGTGGGTCCTGTGCGCTGGACCTCGCTCCCTACTGGCCTTTCTGAGTGGGGACTGGGCTACATTCCCCACGCCAGGCAAAACGGTTCCTATAAGTAATCACCCTCCTAGTAACTTATAATAAGGAAATCAGTTTAAAAGTAAAAGTCAATACATGCCCAGAGACTTCAATATTTATAACAAACCAGAAAAATCTGGTTTCAATATATATCCACTGCCTAGACTATTTCCTGGTCATTAAGAGTCTAAATATCAAGTCTATGTAATAGTTTCAGCAAATGGTTTTTTTTTGGGGGGGGGGCCTATAAATTGCCCACATATAATTTTAGTTACAATGTAAACTGTGTATAAAGGGATAATACCTGAAGTGTAAAAAGGAAAAGTGAAATTATTTGTGCTAGCTAATAGAAATATAGGTAAAATTTTGTTTTAAAATAAGGTTTTGGTTGTATTTGATTTCATTTTTAAAATTATGCTGGTCCTCTTGTTTAGGTGTTCTTGCCTGGCTTTTTGTCTAGCAACCTTTATTATAAATACTTGAATGATCTGATCCACTCGGTGCGAGGGGATGCGTTTCTGGGAGGGAACGCCTCGTTGACTGCTGCCGGCTCTGGCCCTCCTGATGACCCTCCCCAAGGCGGTGCTGACAGCTTGGCCTCTCAGGTACTTGCCAATTTGCCTCTGCCTTTAGAAAGTTGTACTAATCCTTTCCTTCAAATCCAGTAACAGATCCCATTTGTAACTTTTAAGTTGAAGAAACAAAGGAGGAATAGAATTAGCCTCTACTGTATATTCTGATCAAAGTGTTTGGGCCCTGGCTGTGTACCTCTGTTGATTAGAGCATCATCCCAATATGTCTGGGTTGCAGGTAAGGGCACATGCAGGAGTCAACCAATGAATGCATGAGTAAGGTGAACAACAAGCCAGTGTAGCCTCTGAAGAGTGCTTTGTGTACTTATTTGGGAAATTTTAGTAACTAAATTTGGGGTGCTTTTTTATAGAATAATTGAGTGAACTGCTAGATTTCTTAATATTGTAGTTCACTGAAGAGCTTTTGATTTCATTTTGAACTATACTGATTTTACATTTTCTTTTTTTTTGAGTGCTTTCATATATCAAACCTTATTGATTCTCCTCCAAATCCCATGAAATAGGTTATCCTCAGGAGAAGAGATCTAAGGAGGCACTAAGTGAACTGATTTTATTAAAGTCCCACAGTAAGTGCTAGAACTAGAACTCTCTTCCCTGTCTGGTGTTCCTCACCATAAGTTTAATAACATAGCATGATTATTTCATCATCTTTTGACAAATAATAACACTTTGGATTTTGGACCCTGGGCCTTGGACAAATTTTCTTAATTTATAAGACAGTACTATCTTATTGCCATCACCAAGGCTCGGTACATTTTCCTCCTCTGGAGGTTACATAGGAGGTAACCTGCTGGATGTGGTTGCCATTTTGTCTCTTTTATATAGGCTGGAATGTTTGGGGCTTTTTTAAGCATTTTAAAGGTCTAGGTACTAATTGTAAAAAAATATTTTTACATTTTGGTTGAAGTATAATATACATATCATAACTAACACAGCTTGAAGACTTTCCATTGCTAAGAACTAACCCTTAGCCAGCATCCAGACCAAGAAACAGAGCTTTATCAGTACGTCAGAAATTCTCTTGTAGCCCTTTCTAGTCACTAGCCTCCCCCTGCCAGGATGGCTACTGTCTGACATCTGATGGCATAGACCAGCGTTTTATTTGTTTTTGTCATTTTATAACTGAAGTCACACTGTATGGGTTTTTTTCTGTTTCATGTACAGATTTATTGAGATACAATTCACATACCATACAGTTGACTCATTTACATTGTATAATTTGATGGTGTTTAGTATGTTCATAGAATTGCTTACCTGTCACCACAATCCAAAGGAACCCTGTCCTTTAACTGTTGCCCTCCGAGCCCTCCATTCCTCCAGGCTATGCCAATCTACTTATTTCTTTCTCTATTGAGTTGCTTATTCTGGATATTTCATATAAATGGAACCTTACTGTAAATGGTCTTCTGCGACTAGCTTCTTTTACTTAACATATTTTTTCTTAGCATAATGTCTTCAAGGCTCATCTCTGTTTAGCATGTAACAGAAGTTTATTACTTATTGTGGCTAAATAATATTGCATTGTGCAGACACACCACATTTTGTTTATCCACCAGTTGGTAGACATTTGGGTTGTTTCTGCCTTTGGCTATTAGAAATTTGTGTTGCTATGTTTTTGTTTCTCTTGTGTGTTATACAATTGATAGGAATAGAATTGCTGAGTCAAATGGTAACTGTCTTGATTACTGTTGCTTTGTAATAACTTTTGAAATCAGGAAGTGGAAGTTTCCAGACTTAGTTCTTCTTTTTCAAGATTGTTTTGACTTTTCGGAGTCCCTTGAGTTTCCATTTGAATTTTATGATCGACTTGCCAATTTCTATGAAGAGCCAGTCGGGGTTCTGATTAAAGAGTGCATTGACTCCACAGATCAATTTGGTGTATTGCCATCTTAACAGTATTAATCTTCTGGTCCATAAATATGGCATGTCTTTTCATTTATTCAAGTGTTCTTTAATTTCTTTCAACAGTATTTTGTAGTTTTTTAATATGTTTTGTATTTTTAAAAATTTATTTCTAAATATTTTATTCTTTTTGATGCTATTATACATAGAATTGTTTTCTTAATTTCATACTCAGGTTTATTATAAGTGTGTAAGAATATCAAATAATTTTTTTTTCATGTCTAATTTTTATTCTGAAATGTAAAGCTCTTAATTAAAGTACAGTTGACATACAATGTTATATATTAGTTTCAGGTGCAGAACATAGTGAGCTTTCACATTTATGCACCTTACAAAGTGATCACCACAAAAAGTCCACTATCCATCAGTCACAATACTAAATTATTGTGATATTAACAGTCCTTACGTTGTCCTTTACATCCCCATGACTATTTACATTGTACCTCCTAATCCCCTTGGCCTTTTTGTCCATACCCCCACCGCCCAACCCTTTGGCAATTATCAGTTTTTCTCTATCTATGGGTCAGTTTGTTCTGTTTGTTCATTTTAGTTTTTTAGATTCCACCCCTAAGTGAAATGATACAGTATTTGTCTTTCTCTAACTTAATTTCACTTAACATAATAGCATCTGGGTCCCTCCGTGTTGTTGCAAATGGCAGGATCCGTTTCTTTTATAGCTGAGTGACACCCCAGTGCGTTGTGTGCACACACACACCAACTTCTATCCGTTCATCCAGTGAGGAACCCCTGGGCTGTTTCAGTGACTTGGCTGGTGTAAATAATGCTATCCCAGCTTCTCCTTTTTTTTCATTTCCATTTCGATATCTTTTCCATTTATTTATTTCCAGTCTCTGTGTAACTTTCACTCTGGAGTCTCATGTAGGCAGTATATGTAGGGGTCTTGTTGTTTTTTTTTTTAACCATTCAGACATCCTGTTTTTGCAATGGAGCACTTAGTCAACTTCAATCAAAGTAATTATTGATAGGTATATGCTTATTGCCATTCTAATTGTTTTCATACTACATTTATAAGTGATTGGTCTACTATCTTTACTATATGTTTGCCTTTACCAGTACATATTTTTTCATCTTATTTCTAGTTTTGGTCTTTTCCACTTAAAGTATTCCCTTTAACATTTCTTGTAATGCTGGTTTAGTGGTGACGGACTCCTTTAACTGTTGCTTGTCTGAGAAAATCTTGATCTCCCCTTCTATTCTGAATGATAACCTTGCTGGGTGGAGTATTCTTGGTTGTAGGTTTTTCCTTTCATCATGTTGAATATATCGTGCCACTCCCTTCTGGCCTCCAAAGTTTCTGTTGAAAAGTCAGCTGAGAGTCTTATGGGAATACCCTTCTATGTAACTAGTTGTTTTTCTCTCGCTGCTTTCAAGATTCTCTCTTTATCTTTAACTTTCAACAACATAATTATAATGTGTCTTGGTGTGGGTCTCTTTGGGTTCATCTTGTTTGGGACTCTCTGTGCTTCCTGGACTTGGATATCTGTTTCCTTTGCCAGATTAGGAAAGTTTTCAGCCATTATTTCTTCAAATAGGTTTTCTGTCCCTTTCCTCTCTCTTCTCCATCTGGGACCCTTATGATTCTAATGTTATTATGCTTGATGTTGTCCCATAGGCCCCTTATGCTATCTTCATTTTTTTTTTAATTCTTTTTTCTTTTTGATCTTCCAGTTGGGCGACTTCCACTATCCTGTTTTCCTGATTGCTGGTCCATTCTTCTGTGCCATCAGATTTGCTGTTGATTCCCTGCAGTGATTTTTTTCATTTCAACTGTTACGTTCTTCAGTTGTGTTATGTCCCATCTTGGAATGTTTAGGTCTTTGTTCAAGTTGCTGAAGTTCTGACTGAGTTCCTTCATTTGTCTGCACAGTTGAATGAGCATCTTCATGACTGTTACTTTGAACTCTTCATCTAGTAGACAGCTGACCTCAGTTTCATGTATTTCTTTTTCTGAGGTTTTATCCTGTTTTTTTGTTCGGAATATATTTTCTATTTTCATTTTGCCTGTCTGTTTCTATGTATTATATTAGGTAGGTAAGCTAAATCTCTTGGTCTTGAAAAAGTGGCCTTATTTTCCTGTGGGGTCCTTATTTTGATGTTCCCCTTGTTACCAGAGCCAGGTGGTCTAGAGGGGGGACTAGTACAGCCTCCTGTTGTGGCTGGGCCACAACTTCTGTGGACACACTAGCAGGCAAGGCTGCTATCTGGCCTGCTGGCTGTGAGGTGTGGCCATGACTATTGCAGGCTCAGTGGAATGCAGGGCAAGGCCTTGATGTAGCTGGTTGCAAAGCCCACCGCCACTGTTGGAGACACACTGCTGTGTGCCAGTGCTGAGTGATGCTGTCCACTGTGTGTGGCAGGGCAGGAAGTGCTTTAGAGGGGTGCTACCCTGGGTGGGCCCTCAGGGAAATGCCAGGGTGGGGGCGAACAGTGATAAGCAAGGTTAATGGATAGTGTCAGACCAGCCAGGTTCAAGGAAGTGGAAAAATGGTGCCCACCAGCACCTGTGGCGCTAGCAAGTTCCAACAGATCCCTGTCCCTCCAGCACACACCCTAAAATTAGTCAATGTATCACCTTCATGTATGACCTAGCTGCTTTTCAAACTGTTCCCTCTGTGCCAGAACTCAGAAAGAGTGTGACTTGGGTTTCCTACAGCCCTTTGGCTCTCCCAGATGTAAGCGTTGCTGGTTTTCAAAGACATGTTATGAGGGCTCCACTTCCTGATTCAGGTCAACCAGGCTAGGGTTCAGACCCTTCACTCTCCAGGGATGACCTCCACAGGTGTGATAACCCTCCCACTCGTGAGTCACTGCATGAGGAGTAGGGTGGGTGCTGACTAGGGTTAGTCTCCACCCCTCATACCCTTCTCAGTGTGGCTTTTACTTTATATCTGTAGCTGTAGAGAATCTTTCTGCTAGTCTTCAGGTGGTCTCAGAGATAGTTGTTCTATATGTAGTTGCAGTTTTGGTGTCAGTGACAGGAGGTGAGCACAGGATCTTCCTACTCTGCCATCTTGAACTTGAAGTCAAGGGCCTTGCTCTTGAATGCCAATTTAGTTTGTCCGTGAAAACTTGTTCCCTGTGGTCGGGGCACTGCCCCTGCCAGAAACGTGCCTCCAGACCACGCCGCCTAAGTCACTCGAATATCAAGTAATTTTTTTATTGAGGTAAAATTCACTTAACATGATAAAGTACACAAGTGAGTGACATTTGTATATTCCCAGTGTCGTGCAGTCAGCACTATACTGTCTGCTTCCAGACTTTTTCATTACCCTAAGTAGAAACCTTGTGCCAATTAGGCAGTCACTCCCTATGGCCACCTGTTTTCTTCTAAGAGTTTTAGGCTTTTGATCCATTTTGAGTTAGTTTTGCATGTTATGTGAGGTAGGGTCCAACCTGATTCTTTCGCATGTGGATATCTAGTTGTCCCAGCACAATTTATTGGAAAAAGAAACAACAACAACTGTTCTTTCACCATTGAATGGTCTTGGCATCCTTGTCAGAAATCATTTTACCATAGATATATGGGTGTATTTTTGGACTGTCAGTCCTGTTCTGTCAATCTGTGCTTCTATCCTTATGTCAGTACTACATTGTTTTGAGAAGTATTTGTCTTCCAACTTTGGTTTTATCATTTGCAGCAATGTTTTGGCTGTTCTGGGTCCCTTGCAATTCCTATGACTTTTAGGATCAGCTTTTACCATTTTGATCAGGATTACACTGACTCTGTAGATCGCTTTGGGAGTGTTGTTATCTTAACAATATTAAACCTTCCAGTCCGTGAACATAAGATGACATTCTGTTTATTTAGGTTGTCTTTAATTTCTTTCAGCAACATTTTGTAATTTTCAGTGTGTAAGTTGTATACCTTTTTAAAAAAAAATTTTAATTACACTTTATATTCAATATTATCTTATATTATTTTCAAGTGTACAGCATAGTGGTTAGACAATCATATGCATTACAAAGTGTTCTTCCCCAGTATCTCAGCTAACCCACCTGGCCCCATACATAGTTAGTACAATTAACTGTATTCCCTGTGCTGTAGTTTACATCCCTGGGACTATTTTGTGACTACCAATTTGTGCTGCTTAATACTTACACCTTTTTCACCCAGCAGAATTGTTTTCTTAATTTCATTTTTTTAATTGATAAACTGTTTATTTGTAGGATATATCACATCTGCCCACTTTTTCAATTTAAATATTCTGTAAAGTTTTGTTTTTTTTTAATATCAAGCCCCTGGGTAACATTAACTTGTGATTATATTTATTTATTGGTTGCTTATTGCTGGGAGGGTTCTTAATGAAAATTTTCTTCTAGGAGTTAATCAGGACTAGGCAATTGAAGTTACACAGTTCAGCTTTTGTGCTTATGTTATTTTCCCTGAACTTGTAAATATTTTTCTTAAAACTTTTCCTTAAGCTGTCACTTGTTTTATCTTGAATTGGATCAGATTCTTCCTTTCCAAAAGTGCTTTTAATTTGTGTGTGTGTTGGGGTCTTTGTTTGTTTGTTTGTTTTTACAGTCTGGGAAAGTAAACCTAATACATCCTTCTATTCTAAAAACATCATACATTATGAAACTGCCCTGACCAGTGTAGCTCAGTTGGTTGGGCATCATCCCACAAAGCAAAAGGTCACTGATTTGATTCCCGGTCAGGGCACATGCTTGGTTTGTGGGTTCTGTCTAAAGGCAACCAATTGATGTCTCTCTTTCACATCAACGTTTCTCTCCCTCTCTTTCTCCTTCTGTTCCCTTCTCTCTGAAAATAAAATAAAATCTTTAAAAAACATTATGAAACGTTGATTTTATATATAATTAATCTCATTTTTTGATTCATCATTGATAATGCATAGAAATGTAACTGCTTTTTGTGTGTGATCTGCCTTCAACATTACTAAATCCATGTTAACTTCAATAGTTTTCTTGTGGATTATTTAGATTTTCTGCGTATAAGATCATGTCATTTGTGAATAGAGTTTTCTTTCTTCCTGTCCACTTATTTCCTTTTCTTGCCTAATTGTTCTGTCTAGAACTTCCAGTACATTGTTGAATAGAAGCATTAAAAGTGAGCATCTTTGTGTTGTTCCTCATCTCAGGAGGAAAACTTTCAGTTTTTCATTATTTAGGAATATGTTAGGTGTGTGTTTTTCATAAACTCCTTTATGAAATGGAGGAAGTTCCCTAGTATTCCTAATTTGTTGGATGTTTTTTATCAAGAAAGTGTGTTGGGTTTTGTCAAATACTCTTTCTTCATCAGTTGAGATGATTATTTATGCAGGCTCTTGGTTTTTACTCTTGATATAGTGTGTGCACTACATTAATTGATTACCAGATATTAAGCCAGCCTTGCTTTCCTGGAATAAATCCCACTTGGTGGTGGTATATAATTATTCTTGTATGTGTCTAGATTTGGCTTGCCAGTACTTTATTGAGGATTTTGCATCTATAATGAAGACACATTGGTCTGTGGTTTTCCTGTGCTGTCTGGCTTTGGAATCCAAGTATCAGTGGCCTCACAGAAGTGCTCCCACTTCTTTACTCTGGTGCCTCTTTTTCTTTTTAGCCATGTGTCCTTCTTGCTGCATTAAGAGAACCCTCCCTCACCTTCACCCTCAAAGTATCTTCTCAGTTACTTACTTTATTAATTTAACCTGTACTTTAGTCGTGAGTATTAAGTGTGTTCCTGTCTTTTGTTTTTTTCAACAATGCCGCAGTGAATAATCTTGTTTATAAGTCATTTTGCAGAACCGTCAGTGTATAATTAAATCTTTAGAAGTGGAATTTCTGGGTCAACCCATGGCTACCCATGGCTCTGTATTTCATAAAAGCATCAATTTTAACTTGCTTTTTATGTGCGGGTGAGGAGTAGAGAAGTAGAATTGTGGAGGGGACTTTAATACACTCAGGTATTAATACTCTCATGGTCATCTTAGAAAGTTCCCTTCAGCTTGTTTTGTCATCTGGCATTCATGCTTATCTTGTGCAAGCTGGACTTTACATTCATTAGGCATATGTATCTGTATAGATAGGAGTTTTGCACACTAGGAACCCTAATGCTGTGAAGACAACACATTTGTGGGAACTTCAGTTGTTAAGAAAAACAGATTTGGCATGTGAATTCATCTTGTACATTTTAATAGTTGTTTTTTCCCTGTAGTTATATATTGATACATTTCAGAATCATTGCTGTTAAGCATCACAGTAATGATGGGGTTGAGTGAAAAATTACATGTATTTCAAACACTGCAGATTTTGTAAAAATCTGTTACATTCCAAAACCAGGAGTGATTTGATTCCTAAATAATATACTACTAATTTTACAATTTCTCTTGTAGACCAGTGTGAAAAAAGCTAGTGTTAAAATTCTGAAAAATTTTGATGAAGCAATAATTGTGGATGCTGCAAGTCTGGATCCAGAATCTTTATATCAACGGACATATGCAGGGTAAGCTTAGCACATGTCTAGAATTTTTTCAAGTGTAGGGAATTTTGCATCTTTCTATATTTTAACTTAATCTATTTTAATCTACTATTACATGCCCAGCACTTTTACATATAGTGTACAGTAGGACATGTTTAAGAGTGAAGGCTCAGGAATGACTGCTGGGTTTTAGTCGTGGCTCAGCCACTTACTGCCAAATACTTCACCTCTTTGTGTCTGAGTTTTCCATCTGTAAAATAAGGATAATGCTACTTCATTGGGTTGTTGAGGGGATTAAAGGAGATAACACATAAAAGCATTTAAAGCATGCTTACCATCTAGTAATCAGTCCACAAGTATTATTACCATCATTATTCCCTCACCATGTATGGGTTGGATGCAGTGTCATGTTGAAATGGTACATTTGGGGCTATTTTGTCCATATTTCATTTGATCCACATGTTAACTATTTCAAAGTCCCTGTCTTAAAACCAAAAATAAAATTCAAGTACAAAGATGCTAATATCATTTATTATGGTACAAAGATGCCAATATCATTTTACTGTATAACTAATACTTGTAAAAAAGGAATAAAATTATTCTTATGTATTTGAGAATTAAGTTGGTTGTTTATATTAGCCTGTAACAAAAGACAGTGATTTATAGGGTATGCCACTTACTAAATTTTATGAAAGATCAAATCATAAAATCACTTCCTCTTGCCTAAATAAACCTCTGTAATGGCTTGATTACTCAACCCCAACCCCAGTCCCAGCAGTACCATAAAAAAGGGATTTCAACACATTTAATTGCTTTTATCAGAAAGTAACAGTGATAGTTGGAAGAATAAGGAGTCTGAAAGGTGCTTTCAAGTAAGTGAAAGGTTATTTGACCACATTGTCTTTGGAAAGCACACTTCGGCTGTGCCAGCACTGATTTCTTTTAGGAAATGGTGGACTATAATCCTAAATGAGTTAATTTCCAAAGGTGATATTTATTCTTAAAGAATGGTCGGTTCATTTATTTAAAACCTTAAGAAAATGTCAATTGCAAGATGTTCTGTAGAGTTTCTTGGGTATTAAATATAATTTAAAAAAATAATTATAAAATTGGTCATAAATAGAGGTGATTTTTCCCCATCCTTTTTTTAAAGACTTTATTTATTTATTTTTAGACAGAGGGGAAAGGAAGGAGAAAGAGGGAGAGAAACATCAATGCATGGTTGTCTTTCATGCACCCCCTACTGGGGAGCTGGCCCGCAATCCAGGCATGTGCCCTGACTGGGAATTGAAACTGGCAACCCTTTGGTTCGCAGGCCACTGCTCAATCCACTGAGCTACACCAGCCAGGGGAATTTTTCCCCATCTTTAAAGGTAGTTTCCAGTGTTTACTTTTATGATTTTAGCATCTTCCTGAAATTTTTCTCAAGGGAAACAAATTTCTGTCAGCTGGTATAGTGGACCCATATATGAAATGACTTACTAGGAAGGCTGTCTCTAAAATCAGATCCACTTTGCCTGAAAGGAAATAATATATAGGCATCACAAAAGTTTGTTTTTCTTTTTTTAACTCACTTTTAATTACAACTATATTAATCTCTTCCTATAAAAAATTAAATGTATAGATAACACTAATGTCCCCTTTGATCACACACCAGTGCATATTTTCTCTCCTTCCTGATGAGGATAATCATTGTTATAATATAGTGTATATTTTTGTTTGTTTTTATGTAATTGATAATCACAATGTATTCTGTTTCTTGTACTTTCAGTCATAGTTTTGTAGATTTTTCTATGTTAGTCTATACAGATTTACCTCATTTTAACTATCTCATAGTATTCTACATATAATATTAATTATAGCTTATAACTATGGCAAAATGTTCCATATAACATATTGTGTCACTACTTGGTCATTTTGATATTGAGTATTTAAGTTTTCAATTTTTCACTGTTAGACACAGCATAGCAAAGCACCTCCTTTTATATCCTTCCTTGTTCCAAGAAGCAGATTTAAAATTTTAATAGATCTTACTAATTTACCTTTAAAAATATCTGTACATTTTACATTCTTACCAGTCATTAGTAAAGATACCAGTTTTCCCCACATCATTGTCAACTTTAATATCAAACTTTAAATTTTTTTTTAACCAATCCTGTATTATTGCTCATGAGATGGAGCTTCTTTTGGCATCTTTGTTGGTTGTTTAGGACTTTCCTTGAATTGACTCTTCATCTCCTTTTCACATTTCTCTGTTGGGTGATTCTGAGTGACTTGTTGGAATTCTGTATGTTTTTGGATATTAACTATTGGTTAGTAATAATCTGTTAAAAATAAGACCTTTCACTATGTTTTTTACCTTTTAAACTTTGCTTTATATTACTTTAGCTTTTTAGCATAATTATGTTATATGTTACTCTATTTTCATAGTACATTTTGCCCTACCATTTTTTCTCTTCTTTTACGAAATTATCTGGCTATTGTTGTGCTTTTTCTCTTCTTTTTGAATCTTAGAAATGTGGATTACCTGTGAACTTGTCATGTTTCATAAACCTTTTTGGGAATTTAAATGGAATTGCATTAAATTAAATATTATTCTGCTTTTTGTGGGGAGTAGTTCTATTTAAAATAAGCCTCACTTTGAATAATATGGGATAGCTATGAATTGTATTTCTTGCTTTTTAGATTTAGATGAGATGCTTTAAATTTGATATTTTTCTTCTGAATTTAAAATTGATTGTTAGAAATTATATTCTTTTCATACTTACATAGGAAGATGACATTTGGAAGAGTCAGCGATGTGGGACAATTCATCCGGGAATCTGAGCCTGAACCTGATGTAAAGAAATCAAAAGGTTTGTGCTGTTTTTATACTTCATTTTAAGCCCTTAGTCACATTAGTCATTGACTGTAAGTGAAGGATCATTTCAGATTTAAACTTATTTATTTTATAAATTAATCGACATATTTCACCTGTATTTACAGTCACAAGTGAGTATAAAGGCTTCATGTAATCACATCTCTCCATATATAGTCTCTTTCTCTCTGAATCAAAAGTTACTTAACTTGCTTTACCATGCAGAAGACACATCTGTGTAAAAAAAATATTCATCACCTTTTTATTTAATGATGAAAATACCCACTCCAGGTTGAACTTGAGGTTTATCTTGAGACCCTTTATCTTATTAAATTTCCTCTAAATTGCTGAAAGTTGTTATGAAATGTATGTGGAAATTATTAATAGGTGAAATTCAAATCCTTTGTTTAATTGGCAGAAGAGTACTTGGTCAATTCCAGGAGTCAAACACAAAAATCCTTTTTCTGACAGTGCATTTTTTTGTAACTAATTTCAGCTTATGAACAATTGGTCTACACAGGAAGACTTTGGAAATCAATGTGGATCCATTTAGATGATACCTAGAACATTTTCAGTGTAACTGGACTGACAGTATTGTCTTGAGTAAAAGATACTAACTTTTATAAGAAGAAAATACTCCATTTTAATGGGTGTTAATAATCTTCCTATTGAACTTAATAGTACTGTGTTCCTATTATGTTTATCTTACTTTTTAATGCAACTGTTGTTGGGCTAATGAATCCTACCAGTTTGGTTGATCAACAGTCTCCTTTTGGATTATATATACCTTGACAAAGTATATAAAAAATACAATCGTTAAAATAATTTAGACCAAAAAAAGGGCCTGTTAACCTACTTGACCTCACTAGTTTATCCAAGTAATTGATTTTATTTACTGTTTTGCCAGAGAAAGGAGTCTGAGCTACACAGTTGGGGAAAATGTAAAGACTGAAGAAAGTCTACACAGTTAATTCAGTAAATAATTTTTGAATGCCTCTGTGCACTCACATGCTCAGGGCAGGATAGAAGATACAGATCCTGCCATTAAGACACAGTTTTGTAGTGTCTTTCATTGGGTAAAAGGAGGAGGTCACTGGTGGCCTTAGGAAGTGCTAGACAGCCTCTTTGGGGGCTTCACCAGAAACCAGTCTGCGTGGTCAGCAGGGCTCCAGTATTAATAGAATCTCAGAGCTGTTTTGTTTTTTTATTAAAGCGGGTCTTATTTCTCTGACAGTTCCATGAAGAATGTTACTGCTCCAGAGTATCGGTGCTGGGTACTTGCAGTTTGTTATTGTTTTGTGTGAATCAAAGTATATTATAAGTAGTTAAAGACATATGAGAACATTTACCCAAACCAGTGTCTCTGCTCATTCTATTTAAGTCTCTTCATTTTATTTATTCATTCATTCTAAACTGTGAGTGTCTACTATATGCATCTACCATTTTGGGCATTGGGAAGAAATAAAATTCTTGCCCTCGAGGAGCTTACATTACAGTGGAGGAGACAGTGAATAAACAAATGCCATGTATGTGCATGTGTTTCTATACTTAATGTAAACATGCGAGCAGGGTAAGCAACTGGGAGAGCAGTGGGGAGTGCTGTTTTAGCAGTGGTTGTTAGGAAAGGTCTCACTGAGGAAGTAGCGTTTTGAGTAGCGTCCCAAGCAAAATGGGGCAGTAAGTCTTGGCAAAAGGAACAAGAATAGAGGCCCTGAGGCTTCAGAGCTCAGCATGACCAAGGAAGAGCATGACCAGTGTTGCTAAAGAAGGGTAAGGAAAGGTGCTATGGCTGAAGGTGAGTAAGGTTGGGACTCAAAAGTATAGGGGACACATTGCAAGTTGGAGCAGGGAAATAACAGGATGTAATTTATGTTTCGAAGCAGTGGCTCTAACAGATGTTTGGGAAATAGAGTCTAGGGGTTTAGGTGGAGAAGCAGGGAAACAACATTTTTGCCATGGTCTACGTAAGGGATAACAGGGGTGGCTGTAGAATAGGCAGTGGAAGAATGATTGTATTGGGGTTATATTTGAAAGTAGAGCCAACTGGATTATATCTCTCCTACAAACCCACCCATCAAGTTACCTGCATTATTAATTTGAGACATGCCTGTGTAAAGGAATGACTTTTGACTAAATAAATTGAGTAAATAAATCTGTATATCCTGGTACTTTCTCTAGTTGTCCAGATGTCTCTTTAAGTCATGTACTATTTTGGCAAGTAAATGACATAATGTAGGAGCCTACAGATTCAGTTCATTCACTCAGAAGTCATTTAAGTGATTCCTGTGTGCTGAACACTGTACTAAATGCCAAGGATACAAATAGGAGGATGTAGTCTCAGTTTGTTTTAATCCTGTTTACTCCCTTTGTTATGAGGCTGACTTGGTAAGCCTGTAGTAATCCTATAAAATGCAGGGGTTTTGTCTATCTGATTAGATACTATATTCCCTATTCAAAAATTATGCCTGGCACATGGTGGACACTCATTGCATATTTGTTGATTGAATTAACCTAGAAGAGTTTCAGTAGAGATTACTTCGGTGGCAAGATTATGGATCATATTTATTTTAAGCAAAAAATAATTTTTTAAACTGGCATAGACACTAAAGATTACTTTATTCTTCTGAGAATAATCACAGAGCCTCATTCCCCCCTTCTCAGACCCAAAATAGTGGAGATTTTCTTAGCATTTTCAAGTTCATGCAAATCTTAGATGGTACATCTGTGGATACCACCTCCTTATCCTATAAATGAAGAAGTTGAGGATGAGGGAAACTGTAATTTGTTAGGGATCACATGGCAGGTTAATAGCAACCCCAGGGCTTTGGTTTTTGACAGTGGTTGGCAGTTCAGCCCCACTTCTCCCTTCTTCTCCTTCCTTGCTGAGGGCTCCTGCAAAGAGTATCCATCAGTTACCAGTCTACAGTTTCAGTTTGGGTTTTGGAACCCTGATAGTAGAGCACAGAGAAAAGGATTGAGTTTTGAGAAGGGTGTGTCTCAGGGGCTTCTGAGAGTATAAGAACTTTGCTTGCAGGGCACACAAGGTAATTTTAAAAGTTACATTCAAATCATCTAGGAGAAAATGTAACAACGGGGAATTGTAAATGGTATTGTGAGCATATGGTCCCTGTGGTGGCTGTCCTCTAGTGTCTGGATGCAGTGGTGGGAGATGAAGCTGTGTGTACATTGTGTAAGTACTTGTGTCTCTTCTTAAGAAACCTGGGTTCCTGTCACATAGGTATCTGGGATTGCTAAGGAGAATACTAACTAGATGCATTTTTCTGACAGTGGTGTAGGAACAAATTGCGTCAGGTAGTAGAATTAGCTAGTGCTGTACGTAGGGGGAAAAAAGAGGATTTGAAGGTAGTTGGTAGCAGGAATTAGAAAGAATGTCAGATTAATAAAACTTCCAAGGGGGAATGTAGAGACTGCATCCAAGGTAGAACTTTGGTGGCAGATTTCATGTGGAGAGTCAATGAGGAAGGTAAATTCAGTTTTTAAAAATGGGTTCTCCGGATGAAAAATTATGTTAATTTTCAATAGAGGATTAAATTAATTTCTGAGATAGAGGATAGGCTCCCTTTGGAACATGTAAAGTTTAGGATGCCTTTAGAACAATCTGTAAATACGGGTTTGACACCCAGGGATGAGTTTTTGAGTGACTTGGATTTTAAGGGAAGTTAAAACTACAGGAAGGGGTGAGATCTCTTAAAGAAAATGTGTTGAGGGAGAAAAAAAGGATGGGAATGGGATCTCGGAGAAGCCTCATGTTAAAGGGAGAGAGAATACACAGATGTGGATACTAAAAGAAAAGGAGAAGACTTCCCTTTCAAGATGGGAGCATGGGTAAACACAGCTCACCTCCTCACACAACCACACCAAAATTACAAATAAACTACAGATCAACCATCATTCAGAACCACCAAAAGTAAAGCTGAATGGAAGTTCTGCAACTATGGAATTAAAGAAGAAACCACATCAAGACTGGTAGGAGGGGCAGAGATGCGAAGCAGGCTGGCCCCACACCCATGTGTGCCAGATGAAAATCAGGAGGGATTAACAGGAGCAAGAGACTTCATTTCCATACCAGGTCCCCCTAGCCCAGGGTTCTAGTGCCAGAAAGAGATGTCCCCATAACTTCTGACTGTAAAAACCAGTGGTGAATGAGGCTGTGGAAGACAAACTGCTAGAGTCCCTGGCAGTTCCTCTTAAAGGGCCCATGCACAGACTTACTCAGACTCACTTCCTTTGAGCTCCAGCACAGGAGCAGCAGATTAAAAGGCACCAGAGGTAGTCAGGGAGGAACTGAAGTGTCTGGCATCAGAATGAAAGCTGAGGGAGCTGCTTTCCCCCAGACACAAGTGCTGGCAGAGGCCACTGTTCCTTTTCTGAGCCCTACCCTGGTGATTCCCTGAGGCTGTCCTGCCCAACTTTTGGGCCCACCCAAGCTGTTCCCCGTGGCTTTTCCATGCAAATGTCTTGGCTCATGCTTCAGATTTTCTTAAAATGCTCTCAAACAAGCAGCATCTGGCCTCAGCGTGCCCTGAGCCTATTGCTAAGTGGCCCTAGGCTTGTCACTACCAGCAGCTGGCCTTGGTTTATAGCTTGGACTTGCTTGGGCACCTCCAAGCCAGCAGAAGTAGTAGCCATCTGTAGATTACTTCGTAGCTTATGCCAGGTGGCCCTGGACAGAACACAGATGGTGGCTGACCTTGGCCTGTACCTTCCAGGATGCACCAGAGCCTGTGTATAATGTGGACAGCTACAGACTATAGTGGAGTACCATCACTTAACCACTTCCACAAGTGGTATACTCAAGAGGTGGATTCAGCAGGAACCAGAGCCCTGCTGAAGTGAGTCTTGCTCTGTGGAGTAGGCCCCTACACAGCTGATGTTCCATGGGGGTTGGGGGTTGGGGGTCAGTGGTCACAGTTACTCCTTGCAGCTAATCAGAAATCAAGGCTCAACTACAGGAGGAAGGTATACACAGCCCACAGAGTGGGCACAGCTCCAGTGCCCAGGTTGGGTGATAGGGGAAGCTGTGCTACTGGACTCTATGTGACACTTACTACATTAACCCACTCTTCCAAGTCAGGGAGTTGTAGTAGCTCTACCTAATACATGGAAATAAACACAGGGAGGCTGATAAAATGAGGAGACAAAGAAACATGGTCCAAATGAAAGAACAGAACAAAACTCCAGAAAAAGAGCTAAACGAAATGAAGATAAACAATCTACTAGATGCAGAACTGAAAACACTGGTAATTAAGATGCTCAGTGAACTTCGTGAGAACTTCAGCAGCATAAAAAAGGGCATGGAAATCATAAAAAAGAACCTGTCAGATGAGGGATACACTAACTGAAATGAAGAATAATTTACAGGGAGGAAGCTGAGAATCAAATCAGTGATTTAGAATATAAAGAAGCAAAGCATACCCAGTCAGAACAACAAGAAGAAAAAAGATCAAGAAAAAGGATGATAGTGTAAGGAACCTCTGGGACAACTACAAGTGTACCAACATCTGCATCATGGTGATGCCAGAAAAAGAAGAGGGAAAGCAAGAAATTGAAAACCTATTTGAAAAAAACAATGATGGATAACTTCCCTGACTTGGTAAGGGTAATAGACATACAAGTCCAGGAAGCACAGAGAGCCCCAAATGAAATGAACCCAAAGAGGCCCACACCAAAGCACATCATAATTAAAATGCCAAAGGTCAAAGACAGAATCTTAAAAGCAGCAAGAGAAAAGCAGTTGGTTACCTACAAGGGAGCTCCCCTAAGACTGCCAGCTGATTTCTCAACAGAAACTTTACAGGCCAGAAGGGATCGGCAAGAAATATTCAAAGTGATGAAAAACAAGGACCTGCAAACAAGATTACTCTACCCAATAAAACTATCATTTAGAAATGAAGGACAGATAAAGAGCTTCCTGGACAAGAAAAAGTTAAAAGAGTTCATCACCACCAGACCAGTATTATATGAAATGTTAATGGGTCTTCTTTATGAAGAAAAAAAAAGATTAAAAATATGTACAATAAAATGGCAATAAATACATATCTATTAACAACTGAATATAAACAACAAAATAAACAAACAAGCAGAACAGAAACATTCATAGATACAGAGAATGTTTTGATGGCTGCCAGATGGGCAGGGGGTGTAGTAGAGTGGGTGAAAAAGGTGAAGGGATTAAGAGGTACAAATTGGTAGTTACAGAACAGTTATGGGGATGTAAAGTACAGTATAGCAAATACAGTAGCCAAAGAATATATGTGCATGATCCATGGACATGGACAACAGTGTTAGAGTGAAGGGGGTTCTGGGTTGGGGGTGCCAAAGCAGGGGAAATTGAGACAACTGTAATAGCATAAACAATAAATTAAAATTAAAATTTTTTAAAAAGAAAAGGAGAAGCAAAATGTGGTATTAAATGAAAAGGAGATAACATTAGCAAGTAGGAGATCATCAACAGTGTGACTGACAGAGGAGAGCTTTGAGTAATTCTGTGGACATTTGAGGCTTTATAGGTAGATCATGGGATGTTGGCCCTGTTGACTCTGCTTGGCCATAAAATTTGACCAGACCAGTATTCAAACTTTTAGCTAGAAATGAAAAATATTAAGGGAAAAGGATCAGGTTTTGTGTTTTTCATGAATGCTATGTATGGTTTTATCCCAGTCTTTGAATGAATCAGGAACTTACCTAAGAGATAATCTACCAACCACTTGGTTTAAGGCAAAGTTAGGATTTGAGCCTTATTTGCATTAGTGAAAGGATAAGCTATGTATTTCATTCATGGAAATAGAGGTTAGCTCACTACCTTGGTGATTTTTTTTTTTAGCATCTGAGTACAGTTGTAGATAGGCTTATGTGTCTTCTAGGAAGTTGAGGTGTGCTGTGGCTTAGACAGAGTATGGCTATTTAAAACACTGCTCTTATGCAGATGATTTATATAACATGTCATAGCATAATCTGTAGTTGAAGCTCTTATATAGTAGCTGCTCTGGAAGGTTTGATTATATAACAAGTAAATTGATATCTCCTGAAGTATTCCTATATTTTTACCCCAAATCAAATCCAAGTCATGGTTTTGTTCTTGATTTCAGTTTGCTGCAAATCTACCACTAGATTATAGTTTCTTTTATGAAGTAAAGAA
The DNA here is from genome assembly GCF_022682495.2 of Desmodus rotundus. Lineage (NCBI taxonomy): Eukaryota > Metazoa > Chordata > Mammalia > Chiroptera > Phyllostomidae > Desmodus > Desmodus rotundus. The sequence continues at coordinate 64,462,664 of NC_071395.1, forward strand.
AAATCCAGAACTCAGAAACAGCTTTTCAAAGGTTTTCCAAGTTTCTATTGATAGTAATATTCCTTAATGTTCAAGGGAGATGGTACAAAGAAAAGAATGTCCATGTCTGAAAGTAGCTTATAAGTAAGAGCATTTTTAATGTAAAATTATGCATGAAATTTACATTCAATTTTGGCTTTGTTTACTAGGATCCATGTTCTCACAAGCTATGAAGAAATGGGTGCAAGGAAATACTGATGAGGTAAATTCTACTTTTAGTGTAAAGAGATTCCTGTTTGTAAGTGGCACTTTGTCTAACTAAGGTTTCAGGATTTCTCTTTAGTCGTATGTTGAAGCAGCTTGGCACATCATTACTTCTTTATCCGGTATATAAGAAGAAAGGGTGAGCCTTCTTAACATCTATTAATTGCCTATTGGAGGCAGTGGAGGTATCTTCAGCCCAGAGATACCTCCTGGTCACTGAAAAATAACCATGCCTTTGAGTTTACCTCAACTAGCAGGCATCAGTAATCATTAAAGAAACAAAAACTGAAAAGTGTCCCTTCTGTCATTCAAAAAGTCTTTGTTGTTAAATAGTTAAATGCATTGAGAGATGAGAGGAGGGGAAAAAAATGTTTTGACCATCTAACATGAAAATTGTGTGATGTTGGGTACCCAGTGGCTGACTTTGGAAGACAGGTATGTGTTAATATATCCTAGCCAGAGGGTGACCTGAGTTCTTCAGTACATGTCCATGTGCTTATCTAAATAAATAGAAATGATATGCATATACAGTTGTCTTTAGAGCACTGGTAATGTATGTCTTGATTCTTCTAATGAATAACTGTTATCACCAGTTTCAATTACTTCTTTTAGGCTCAAGAAGAGCTAGCTTGGAAGATTGCTAAAATGATTGTTAGTGATGTTATGCAGCAGGCCCAGTGTGATCAACCATTAGAGAAGTCTACAAAGGTAAGGATGACTCGTGTTCTGATAGAGCTTGTTTAAAACTGACAAGATTTGGATTCCAGATATATAAAAGTAAAAAAAGACATAAGAGAGCTTATGCTTCTGCCTTTGAAGGCTTAATTACTATAGGAATTACCCTCTTATCATAAACAACTAGAAAACTGACAAACTAAATGAAACAACTATTTCCAGATACCAAGTAACAGGCAGTAGAGGGCTGAAATCTATTTTAAAAAGGGTTGCATTGAGATGATCCATAGCTCACTGATCAGAAGAAATTTCCAAAACAGGTAGGGGAAAGCCTAAGAGAGCTCACAGTCTCGCTGAATTGAGGAGTCAGAAATCGACATTTAGGGAGCCTAAGCCAAGGTAGCTAGAAGTCACAGAACAGAGTACCAGAAAAGGAGCTGCACGGAAAGAGAGCTCCAAAGATACTTAGCGAGGTCCCTTCAAGTTTTGGGTGAGTACATATGTTGGATGAAATGTCGATGGCCAGGGAAAGAATACTGCAAATTAGTGGGCTGAATAATTTCTGGAACATGAGGCTAGGACTAGGTCACGTGTCTACTTGCCAGTGTGGACAGGTCTTGTAATAACACAAAGCATGGGTAGTTCTTAACTACTGGGCAAGCCTTACTACTGGAGCTACAGTAGCCCTAGAATAAAGCACCTTAACCAAGCTTTAAAAGCAGTTTTTGGAAGACTCAAACTGCTCTGTAAGTAACAACTGCATGCCAGAACAAAGGCCAACCCTCCTTAAATGAACAACAAAATTCAGCACTTAACTGTAAAAATACAATGTCTGATATCCCATCAAAAATTACCTGGCATGCAAGGAAGCAGAGAAACTTGGCTTATAATCAGGAGAAAACAAACTCAAAAAAATACTAAATAGAAAAAAAACTCTGGAAAACAGGAGGAAAAAAAGGGATCAATGGGCAAATAAAAGACAAATAGCAAAATGGTAGATTTAAACCAAACCACATTAATAATTACATTAAACATAAATGGTTTAATTAATGTTTAATTAATTTAAATAATCTAGTTGAAACATGGAGATTGTCAGATCGGGTAATAAAGCAGAACCCAATCCTTTTATATGTGGTTCACTTCTGAACAGCACAGATTTGAACTGCATAGGTCCGTGTATATACATGAAGTGTTTTCCGTTGACTGAAGTTCATTTGATCCATGCAATTTAAACCCATGTTCAAGGGTTAACTGGCAGTTGGGAATCCATGTATGAAGAGGGCTGACTTAAGTCACATGCCGGTTTTCAGCTACATAAGCAGTTGTGGCTGCTAACCCCAAATTCATTCAAGGGTTAACTTGTACTATCAGAAACACATTAAATGTAAAGATACAGGTTAAAAATAAAGGGATGGAAAAGATATACCATGAAAAAACTATAATATAGATAGCAGCATTACTATAAGTCAGAGTAAACTTCAAAAAATAAGGAATGTTACCAAGCACAAACAAGGACATTATATATGATAAAAAAAGGTCAGTTTCTCAAGGATCTAAATGACATTTTTTAAAACAATGCATCCAGCAACACTAGAATATACAGTCTTTTGGTGTGTACATGGGACATTCACCAAGATATACCATATTCTGGGCTATAAAACAAGTTTCAATAAATTTTAAAGCATTTAAGTCATGCAGTTGTTCTCTGACCACAAAGGAATTAAACAAGAAATCAACAGCAGTAAGATTATGTGGAAAATCCCCTAATATTTCAGAATTAAACAACATACTTCTAAGGTAACTCATTAGTCAAAGAAGAAATCAAAAAGGAAGTTGAAAGAAATACTTTGGACTGAGTTAAAATGAAAATAAAACATAGTATTTTGGGGATAATGCTAAAGCAATTCTTGGAGGAAAATTTGTAGCATGAAATACACTAGAGAAGAAAAAAGTCACAGTCTATTTTAAGAAATTAGGAAATGAGAGGCATCTGGTCAAGATGGCAGCATAGGTAAACATGATACTCACCTCCTCCAACAATCACATCAAAATTAAAACTAAACTATAGAACAACCATTATTCAGAACCACCTGAAATCAAGCTGAATGGAAGTCCTACAAGTAGGGAATTGAAGAAGAAGCTACATCAAGACTGGTAGGTGGGGTGAACATGGAACAGACTGGTCCTACACCGACTTATGGCGGGTAAAAATCAGGAGGGATATCTTAGCTACAGATGTCCCCTGAGGAGGGAGCATTCCCAGTTTCACACCAGGCCCCACAGCCCAGGATTCCAGAGATAGGAAGAGAAGTCCCAATAACTCCTGGCTGTAAAAACCAGCAAGGCTTGAGGCTGAGTAAGGTGGAAACTTGTGTAGTCCCAGGCAGTTCCTCTTAAGGGGCACACACATGGACATGCTCAGACTCACTCCCTCTGAGCTCCAGTGGTGGGGGGGAGTAGGGGTGGAGGGTAGCAGCTTAAAAGGCACCAGAGGTATACGGGGAGGAACTGAGTTGTCCAGCATCAGGGCGAGAGCTAGGGGTCAGCTTTCTCCCAGACAGAAGTGTTGGCAGAGGCTACTGCTGCTCTGACGAGCCCTCCCTGCACAGAGCCAGCAGGTGGGCACTATATCTGATGAGATTCTATCAACCTGGTTCACATTTTTGGCCCCACCCTAGTGATTCCCTCAGACCTCACCCCACCCAACATTTTAAATTCACTTTAACTTTATTATTTTTTATTTTCTAAGTCATTTTTTTCAATTACAATTGATATACATTATTATATTAGTTACAGATGTACACATCAGTGATTAGACATGAAATAACTTGCTAAGTGCTCATCCCTATAAATCTTGCACCCAACTGACACCATACATAGCTATTAGAATATTATTAACTATTCCCTGACTGTACTGTAAATGCCCATGGGTATCCTGTAACAACCAATTTGTACTTCTTAATCCCTTCACTTATTTTATCCATCCTCCCAACCTGCTTCCCATCTGGCAACTGTCAAGAAGTTCTCTATCTGTGAGTCTGTTCCTGTTTTGCTTCTTTGTTAATTTTGTTTAGATTCAGTTGTTAATAGATATGTATTTATTGCCATTTTATTGTACATATTTTTAAGTTTTTTTCCTTCATAAAGAAGACCCATTAACATTTCATATAATACTGGTTTGGTGGTGGTGAACTCCTTTAGCTTTTTCTTGTCCAGGAAGCTCTTTATCTGTCCTTCATTTCTAAATGATAGTTTTATTGGGTAGAGTAATCTTGTTTGCAGGTCCTTGTTTTTCATCACTTTGCCGATCCCTTCTGGCCTGTAAAGTTTCTGTTGAGAAATCAGCTGGCAGTCTTAGGGGAGCTCCCTTGTAGGTAACCAACTGCTTTTCTCTTGCTGCTTTTAAGATTCTCTTTGCCTTGCTTGGTGTGGCTGAATGGATTGAGCACTGACCTGTAAATCAAAAGGTCACTGGTTTTATTCCTGGTCAGGGCACATGCCTGGGTTGCAGGCCAGGTCCCCAGGTCAGGGTGTGGGAGAGGCATCTGATCTATGTATCTCTCACACATTGATGTTTCTTTCCCTCTTTCCCTCCCTTCCCCTCTCTCTAAAAATAAATAAAAATGAAATAAAATAAAGATTCTCTCTTTAACCTTTGGCATTTTAATAATGATGTGTCGTGGTGTGGCCCTTTTTGAGTTCATTTCATTTGGAGCCCTCTGTGCTTCCTGGACTTGTATGTCAGTCTCCTTCACCAGGTTGAGGAAGTGTTCCATCATTTTTTTTCAAATAGGTTTTCAATTTCTTGCTCACTCTCCTTTTTCCAGCACCCCTGTGATGCAAATGTTGGTGTGCTTTCAGTTGTTCCAGAAGTTCCTTACACTGTTCTTTCTCTCTCTCTCTCTCTTTTTTTTTTTTGCATTGTTTTTTGCATTGTTTTTTGTTTTGCTGTTCTAATTGGGTGTTTTGGCTTTCTCATATTCCAAATCACTGATTTGATTCTTGGCTTCATCCATTCTGCTGTTGATTCCCTGTAAATTATTCTTCATTTCAGTTAGTGTATCCTTCATTTCTGACTGGAACTGTTTTATGCTGTTGAGATTCTCACTGAGTTCATTGAGCATCCTTACAACCATGTTTGAACTCTGCATCTAGTAGACTGCTTATCTCCATTTTGTTCTTTTTCTGGAGTTTTTTTTTTTTCTGTTGTTTCATTTAGGACATGTTTATTTCTCTCAATTTTGGCAGCCTCCCTGTTTTTATGTATTAGTAGAGCTGCTATGTCTCCCTGGCTTGATAGAGTGGCATAGTAAAGTAGATTTTCTCTAGGGTCCAGTGGCACAGCCTCCCTATTCACCTAGGCTGGGCACTTGAGGTTCACCCTCACCCTGTGTGGGCTGAGTATACTCTCTTCTTGCATTTGATCCTTGACTGCAATTGGCACATCAATGGGTGGGATTTACCCCCAGGCCGATCAGCTGTAAAGACTGCCTGAGACCACCGACCACTGTGGAGGGTCACCTGTGCAGAGCAAGACTTCCTTCAGCAGGGCTCTGATATCTGCTGAGTCTGTCCCTCGAGTGTGTTGCTTGTGGAGGTGGTTGGCAGGTGATGCTTTGATGTGGCCTGAAGCTTTCCACTGGCTACACTGGCTCTGGGGCCTCCTGGGAGGTGCAGGCCAAAGTCAGTCACCACCTGTGTTCTGTCCAGGGCCACCTGGCATAAGCTACAAAGTGATCTGCAGATGGCTGCTACTTGGCTGGGCTTGGAGGTGCCCTGGTGAGTCCAAGCTGTGAGCCAAGGCCAGCTGCTGCTAGTGCCAGGCCTGGGGCCACTTAGTGAAATTGTATGGGGCTTGCTAAGGTCAGATGCCTCTTGTTTGAGAGATTTTAGGAAAATCTGAAGCATGAGCCAAGAAAGGCCATTCATGTAGAAAAGCTTTTGGAGACAGTTGGGGTGGGCCCGTAAATTGGGTGGGATGGGGCCTCAGATAATAACTAGGGCTGAGGGAACAGTGTAAGCCATGTTGATGGACTCTAAGATACGGCACCTGCCTGCTGGCTCTGTGTGGGGAGGGCTTATCAAAGGAACAATGGCCTCTGCCAGCACTTTTGTCTGTGACAAAGCTATTCCCCCAGCTCTTGTCCTGATGCCATTCAGTGCCTCCCCGTATGTTCTGGTGCTTTTCAAGCTGCTGCCCCAGTGCTTGAGCTTAGAGGGAGTGAGTTGGACTAAGTCTGCAGGAATTGACTGGAAATCCAGAGTCCTCTGATTCCCTGCTGATTTTACAACCAGATGTAATGGGGACTTCTCTTCCTGGTTCTGGAACCCTGGGCTGGGTGGCCTGGTGTGGGGCTTGAATCCCTGGCTCCTCTGAGGGACCTCAGCAACCTAGATAATTTCCCCCTGCATTTACCTGCTACATGTTGATGTGGGATCAGCCAGTTTTGCATCTCCACCCCTCCTACCAGTCTCAGTGTGACTTACTTAGTTCCTTAGTAGTATGGCTTCCATTCAGCCAGAATCCTGGTGATTCCAAATGATGGTTTTCACGTAGTTTAGTTGTCATTTTGTTGTGATTGTTGGAGTAGGCAAGTACTGCATTTACCTACTCCATCTTGCCAGGAAGTCCTGGCAAAGATTTCTTACTTCATACAAAGCATGAGACAAAAAAAGAAATTGATAAACTGAATTTCATCAAAAGTAAAAAATTGCTCATCAAAAGACATTGTGAAGAAGAAAAAGCAAATTATGAAGTGGGAGAAGATATCTGCAGAACATCTTTCTGATAAAGGAGTTGTATCCAGAATAAGAGCTCAAACTCATTAAGAACAACTATCTGATGGTTTTTAAATGGTCAGAAAATATGAACAGACACTACACAAAGCAGATAGACAGATGGCAAATATTCATATGCAGAGAGCTCAGCATCAGTAGTCATTAACTAAGGTCACAGTGATACACAGCTGCATACAAGTAGAATGAGTAAAATTAAAAGGACTGACAGTACCGTGTGTTTGCAAGGATGTAAAGCGATTGAACTCTTAATTCATTACTGATGGGAATGCAAAATGCTACAGCTACACCATTGGCAGTTTCTTAAAAAGTGAAACATAAACTAGCCAGGTTTCCTTAGGAAACTGAGTTCTTTCTTTTTGGCCTGATCATATTCTCCAGAGAAAACTTTACCAGTCTCTTTCATATCTTGCTCCTTATTCTGCCTGGCAGATAAAGACCAAGCTACCAATGCCTAGGAAAGCTAGTGAAGTCTCCGGAGTCATTATATGGACCCTTCCTTAATCCCCTCTTTTCATTTTAGCAGCACCCTTGTCCTTGGTCACACCTCATATATCCTAGACCAAAGACCCTATTTTTAAACTGCTTAGAAAGGCATTCTCAGATTCTTCTGCTTGGGTTGGTTTTCAGGCTGAGCAGTCACCTCACTGATCAGAACTGCAGAACAATAACTATAGATGGTTCATTTCTAAAGATGGGCTTTTAAGAAATCCTTATATTTGCTTCCACCTCTGTTCCCTTTTCCACAGGTACTGGTGAAACCAGTTCCCAGGCTCTGGGGCTCTGCTTTGGCAAGCAGGGCGTTTTCGTAGCTTTTTCCACTTCACTCTTAGGATTGAGGTTTCATGCATCTTCTAAGTGACTTCCATTCATCCATTTGCTTCCAGCTTGAAATTTTGTTGTTGTTCCCTCTTCTCTCAGGTTATTCATTCATGTGAATTTGTGGGTTTTATTAATAATGCCATTTTACGACAGAATGAGTGTGATCAGAATGCCACCCTTACCTGGAGTTCAATAGCTACAATTGTTAGGAATGTTTGACTTGCCACAAGCTAACACTCTGTTTGTCTAGAGCTTCACCCGTTACTTCTAGTTTTACCCACAAGAGCCACACAAATAATGGTTAGAAAATTGCAGGCAGCCACTTAGTCCCCTCCCAGAGTTTCCTTCAAGTCAAACATTCCCAGTTGCTTCACCAGGTTTACTTTCTGTAACTTGAATTGATTCACAAAGACTTAATGTGACAGAATTTCTGTGAAGTCAGTAAACTCCTCAATCATTTACATTAGCCAAAGCTTAGGAATCAGAGTTAAATTGTTCAAATAGCACCCCATATAACCCTCAGCAGTTTCGAAGACTTGAATTTATATTTAGGTCCAATATCACCCTTTCCTTGTTGACTTTCTAGTCAGCTTTTCACTCTAAGACCTGTTGTTACGGAGCTTGGTTTAATTTTTTTTTAGTTTTTATATTTTTCGATTATAGTTCACATACTGAGCTTGGTTTAATTTTGATCTTTTCACCGAACTGATTCTTACCAAAGATCTTGTTCAGTTTTGCAGACTCAGTTTTCTTTTCTATGTGAGGGTGATAATTTTATCTATATTTAGCTTTATTGGCTCAAACCTAAAATAGCAAAGAGCAAGATAAAGGTGTTTTAAGAAGTACAAGGTAGTTATTTTTGTGATTCCCCATTATCATGTTGATGGTCAAATGTTTGAGAATATGAAGTTTTTTTTTAGAAACCATTTTGGAGAGCAGATGTTTAAAATTAGGCTTTTTGTTTGAGGTGTGTGTTCAGATTTTATCACCATGTGCTATTCATGTTGGGATATACAGATATATTTCGCAATATTTTCTTTTTTAATCTCGCCAGGCCTTCTCTTTGGCTGGCCAGGATGGATGTCTGTCTGGCATGTCCCTGAGGGCCCAGCAGTTTACTAGTATGGAAAAAGCACTAGGCTGGCAGAATTCATTTAGTCCATTTTTAGTCAATATGTGTGACCCCTTACAAGTTATTTTCCTTCTCCAGTCTCTTATTTTCTCATCAGTAGATCAGAGAAATTGGAGAAGAAAATATTGTAAGACCCCCTTCTAACTCTCATACTATGATTTTATGAATGTGAGAAGTCCTACATCCGTAAAGGAATGATCAACCTCTTTATTCTATACCTCTCTGCTTTGAAGCTCCTACTCGACACTTGCCTATAGACTGTACTCGGCATTTAACGTAAACTGCCTGCCAGCATTACTGAACTGTTCCATGTGTGTATGTCCCATCTCACAAATAAGAAAGACCAACGCTTCTGTGACGTTTCCTCCCCAGTGCTGTGAGTAAACAGGGACTGCCTACAAGCTTGGTCTTTTTTTCTTCCTAAGGCATTTGACTGTTTCATATCATGACTCTTTCTTCATTTAATGAGTCCCCTGTGGATGGTCATTTAGGTTGCTTTGTGGCTTTTCCCTGTTACAAACAATACTTTAATGAATATGTATATAAGTCTGTGCCCTCTGTTATGAGTATGCCGTTGGGTTAATTCGGAGAATCAGCAATATTCTGTCAAAAAGCAGATATTTTGCCCTGGTCGGGTGGCTCAGTTGGTTGGAGTGATGCCCGGTAAACTGAAAGGTTGTGGGTTTGATCCCTAGTTGGGGTGTGTACGGGAAGTCATCAGTTGATGTTTCTCTCTTTCCCTCTCCCTTCTTCTCTCTGTAAGAATGGTGAAAAAAATACGTCCTTGGGTAAAGACTAAAAAAATAAAAGTAGACATTTTGTTCTAATCTATATATATATTGCCAAAATGGAGAGAGAAAAGCATCACTGGGTGCCAATCCTTCTTATGTAACCTGGGGTGAGTTGCTTGACCTCTCGAAGCTTCCATTCACACATTTGTAAATAAAGATAATAGTAGTATTTTACTTTACACATTGTCATCAGTGCTGGTATATAGTAAACATTTACTCAATGTTGGTTCACTTCTTCTTTAATCTGTAACATCGAGTATCCCTGGTATAGAAATGTACCTTACCTTTTTCTTTTTCTTTTTTTCAGCTATGACTCAATACCTGAGATAAAGGAAATCAGCTTTTGAAAAATAAGAGAATGTTTTTCCTTTGGTTGGATTCTTAACACAGCCAATGAAAACAAAGCACTGTATTTCTTTTCTCTGATTTATCAACTGTTGTTCCCAAGAAAGAACGGCAGACAATCCTAGACTTCCACCCCAAGCAGAGTGACATGTAGACATATTTGCTGCACATCATGATCACAAGTGAAAGTCATAAAGAGACAAAGTGGTATTGTTTACATTATAGAAGATTGGTAGTTTTCTAATGGCAATAACCCACTTACGTGAGAGTTTTAGTCACTGGAATAGACAGGGACCACATACTGTGGCAGGCACACAAGCATAGCGCTGGTATTTGATGCACATCCTGTAACGTAATCCATCCTTAACAGCACTGTAAAGCAGGTACCCGAGGGGTTTTGCTTTGGCCTCTTGAAATGAATGGGAGTGAGCCCCTCCGAGAGCCAGGCGGCTCTGAGTGGTGGTGCGGTGCCAGCAGATGTTTTCCTTCCATGGATCAGGGTGGAGGATCAAGTATAGGCTGCCTTCACAGAGGCATTGATTTGGAAGAAAGCTGATAATGTCACAGGTCAGGTCTCAGTGACATGATCCTTCCTTTTGCTGGCAGTATACAATTCTCGCATCTCAACTGCTCCTGAGATGCCATGTACTTAAAGCCAGTCTTCCCCTGGTAACCATAGGGTGCATCGGCTTGATTTTGAGTGTTAGAACTTGCTCCTCTGGAATTCTGTGCTCCGGGTTACTTAACTTTCCCTTCAGGATACATGTGGAAAGGAGTAAATAATAATGATCACTCCATTGCCCCCCCTGTGGGGTCTGGGACAAAATGTTTATTCCCAGATCGTATGATGTTTTTTTTTAAGAAGGGAAGCAGGCAGGGGTTGAAGGGAGGAAAAGCACTCAGTTTTGACTGCCTCCCCTTTCTTTGCTCTGAGCTGGAAAGTATGCAGTTGTGGCCTTTTTCCTGCCTGTCTTCAGGAGAGGGAGAGACTGCCCATTGCACTCCGGCTCGGTCAGCTTCGGGTCTGGACTGTGCCGCGTTCAGCAGGGTGCCCCGCAGCAGACACGCTCCACTGGCCAGGTGAGGCTGGTGCTTCCACACCACGTGTGGCTATTGGAGGGGAAAGAATGTTGTCTTAGGTGTCACTGCTTTTGCTCAGACTTTGCAAAAAAATACACATATATATAATTATTAATCACCTCTGTCCTCGAGGAAGTCTTGAATGAATAGAGAATTTATTCCATTGCAATATTTGACTGTGTAGAGAGAGGCACACTGTTTCATCCACAGAAGAAGCAAAAAGGCTGCGTATAAGTGTTTGGTACTATGTACCACCTCTGTTACTCTTGTAAAGCTGAAGTATTAATGTACTTAAATCATATTCTATTTAATTGTGTTTGATTTTAAATATATATATATATGAATTATATTTAAAATTGTGTCAACTTTTCTGCTTTCAGGGCATTTATAGCTCTTCTATTAAAATGTGTTAATTCTCCGAAACATTTCCATTTGCTTTTCAAAAACCCAGAACATGAGCCATTGCCGGACTCAGCCTTGTGTTTGGAGCATATGATGTAGACCTGAGGTTTTATGAGGTGTATAAAGTGTGGTTTCAGTGACTCTTGCTGCCTCTGCATGCTTTGGAATAACAATTTCTGTGAAGCTCTAGGTTATTTAAATTAGTGCTTTCAGTTAAGATACTATTTAATCATTTCTTTGTATATATTTTGTACTTCTGAGCTAGAGATAATCAGTAGTTGTAGGGTTCTTCTAAGAACAGCAAGCTTGAGACTCAGTTTTTTCATCCCTTCCTGCTATGGGACACAGAAGCAGAATGTGTCCTGAAATACTAGCTAGATTTAATATTTGATCTAAAGTAGATCCTTGTACTTATTTTCCATTGGAATTGAACTCACCTAACATGGATCACCCCCTGTGTTCCCAGCTCTGTGCAGTGTGCCCACAAAGTATGACTCCCTGACAAGATGTTTTTAGGTTCAAGGAAGTAGTTGACTGTCCATCCCTCTTATGTTGCTGAGATAACACAAGTTGTTAGACAAAATGTTAGTGGGAAAAATGATACCTTTTGTAACTCGATGTATGTCTCTCACTCCTATAAGATTTAATGAAAGTAAAGCACAAATGAGAGCCAAGTCCAGTGAAGAGCAATGAAACAGGAAGTGGCGTTTAGCTCTACTTGGCTGCAATTTTCATAGAGGTGTATGGAATGTGAGTAATTCACTGTGCTGGAACTTGGATTAAACAGGAATTTGGAGGGGAGGTCACTCTGAATTGTAGAAAATTACACGCCTGGCTGTTTAAGTACTGGTAGCTAAGCACCTGATGTGGCTGGCCTCTCTTTGACGACATTGTCAGGGTACCGGCCTGACTCACACTGAACCCACCCTCCCCCTCCCACATACCCGTCGATTGGACCCAGATTGAATTCCTGATCCAAGCAGGCCCAAGAAAATTCTTCATCTTAAGAATTTTGCAGGGGACACAAGGGATACCAGCCATCATCTCACAAAGTTGGAACCTGGAGCCAGCACTGTGTGCACAAGCAGAGGGTTAGACATGGAAGTGCAGAGAGGATGTGGGTCTGAGGGAGCAGTGCCTTGGGCACCTGAGGACTCGGCTGGTTTGTGAACCTCAGTTCACAAACACACACCCTAGCAGGGGACACCAGGTGCCCCTTGGGTAGCCCTAGAATGAATTTTAGCTTTTTGAAAATCAGTCTAAAGTGAGTTTTTATTACCTGCACTCAAAAGGCCTTGATTAAAATACTACCAGCCTGCTCCAGTTACTAATCACTAGGTCTGTTTACTGTGTTTGCCACGTGCCACAGGATTCTGAAAAACATTTCTTTAGTAAACCTTCCTTGGTCATTTTGTGTATACTCTTCAAGGTGAAATTCTGAACTAATGGAAATAAAAAGACACTTCCTTGTCTTTACATGGAGGAGCTACTGAGCAGAAGGCCTAGGGGAATGGCTGGTCCCTGCTGCGTTGTGGAAGGGTCCCCCTTAGCATTCAGGCCTTCTGCACCAGGGGCTTCCCACACTTCCCACCCTCCTCCTGAAGGACAGGCACCATCCCACTTCTAGCACCTGTAAATAGACCCAGAAATTAGAGGGCCTTTCCCTTAATGAGTAACTGATGTGAACTTAAAATGATGGAGGGCAGTAATTATTAGAAAGTTTAAGTGCTGGCAAGGTCTCTGGCCAGCTACTGGCTGAGGGAAAGCAAGTCCCAGCAAAACCCTCCAGGGCTACGACTCAGAGGCCCCAGGAGTCCCTCTCTGAGGCCTGTTATAGAGAGCACTGTGGGCCTGCAGGAGGCTTCGATTAGGTAGCACTGGGATGGGCCCAGAGTAGGAAGTGTGGCACCATGGGTTTCATGGAGGGCTCTGGAGGGACCACTATCAGCAAAGGTCCAGAGGGCATTTATGTTCAGAGGCAGAAGCCTATATGCTTTCCTGTCACATAAGGTGATGAGTATTTCTGCCTTAGTAATTTTATGCCAACATTTGCTCAGTCTGTTACCTTCCCACTTCCTGCTCTGGCACAGTCACGGTGTCAGAACTCACATGGGATAGGCCAGCCCGTTGCTTCAGGGCAATAGTGCATCCATTCCCCCAGCCACTGCTGGGGCGCCCATGACTGCTCCTTCGTTGTACCCTGAGTAGCACTTGGGAGCACAGCCTGGGCAGTTGGGCCCTCTGGACCTAGCCTGTGCTAGGGGTGAGAGGGGCAGCATGCCTAGAAAGTGAGCTTAAGTTCAACTTGATGGAGCTGGGATTTGCCAAGAAGCAAGTGCACTATCCTGACTTTACCTGTAGGCTCAGCCGTCAGTGACTCCCAGTTGGCCTTTGCCTGTCACAGTAAGCGCCCCACATTCTGTAACCTCATGGAAGCGGCTCTGGCTGAAGAGCGCCTGGGGCCTCCAGATACCTACGTGTGCTCAGCAAAGACCAGCAGGCTCCCCGCAAACCTTAGGTTTGGCAGAGAGCAGCCTTTGTTCCTTCCAATTACAGAACTAGTTTAGCAAATGTTCACACACTTGGAAGTACTTTAATGCCTACTACGTGCCAGACACTGGTGCAGGGACACAGGGATAAAAGAAACTCTGAGCCCCTTGGAGCTTCCATTCTACTGAGGAGGAGATAGAAGTCTGACGTTTCATCAAAAAATGTGTGCTGGTGTTTTTGACTCAAGATGACCTCTTGAGCCTGTGATACAGCACCCTTTCCTTACCAAGTCCTGTTGGAAGTCACCAGGCTTTTCCAAGCCCACAGGGAGACCCTTAAGGAGGGGTTCCTCCTGTGACCTCTCACCTTACCTTTTCTCGAGCCCTCCAGAGGCCCTGGAGGACCATTGCTTTGCCATTCCATGTGCCCACTGCAAGAGTGGGCACTCAGGTGTCCAGCATCTGGTTGACAACAAGGGGTGGGCCCCCTGATGTCCAAGGCTGGATAGGGTAAGTTGCTCTGAATAGGGTAAGGCCTATAGGAGGCCCCAGGATCAGTCTCAGCCCTGTGGGGCTCTGCAGAGTTTTGGAAAATGTGACTTCTTGGGCACTAGAAATAAGACTAGTATGAAGTTAATTCTCTGCATGTGATACAAAATCCTGACCTTGGAAGAACCCTGGCCAGCCACTGAGCTCATTACCTGAGGTGCCTGGCTCCTTCTGAGTTCTGCTTTAAGGAGAATAATAACCAGCAGAGCTGAGTATGTACTGTGTGTCAGACCTCATCTCTGATCTGTAAAGGAGTTTCTCCAGGGCCCACATCCAGGAGTCAAGTGCCGGCAATGAGACCACCCTCTTCCTCACCACCTGCTGTCCTGCAGACCTGCAGCTCTTGTCCCACAGAAGACTGGTATATCTGATGTCAAAGGGTCAAGACAAATTTAGGGGATTGTGACTTTAAACACATCCCCCTTTCCCTCTGGTAACCACCGTGCTGTGTATGAGTTTTTGTTTGTCTTGTTTTTTCATTTCTTGCTTTCAGTTGTCTATCTCACATGAGTGGAGTCATATGGTTCTTGACTTTTTGTCTGACTTATTTTGCTAAGCATGATATTCTCAAGATCCATCCATGTTGTCGCAAATGGCAGTATTTCATCCTTTCTTGTGGCTGAGTGGTATTCCGTTGTATGTATGCACCACATCTTTATCCAATCCTATATTGAAGGACACTTCAGTTATTTCCACGTCTTGGCCACTGTGAATAATGCTGCAGTGAACATGGGGGACATCTGTGCGAATAAATGTTTTCAAAGTTTTCAGGTAGATACCCAGAAGAAGGGTTGCTGGGTCATAAGGATGGTAACTCTGTACTTAATTTTTTGAGGAACTGCCACACTTTTCCATAGTGGAAAACTGTATACATTCCCACCAGTAGAGAATGAGAGTTCTTTTTCTCCAAAACCTGTTAATTGTCTTGTTGATAATAGCCATTCTGACAGGTGTGAGGTAGTATCTCATTGTGGTTTTGATTTGCATTTCCCTAAGAGCTAGTGAAGTTGGTCATCTTTTATGTATCTGTTGGCCATTTGTATATTTTCTTGAGAGATGTGTCTGTTCAGGTCCTCTGTCCGTTTTTTAATTGGATTGTTTTTTTTGTTTGCTGTTATATGAGCTCCTTATATATTTTGGATACTAACCCCTTGTTGCTGTCTCCAAACATCTCAAATTTGGTCAATTACCTTTTTGTTTTGTTGAGTTACTTTTGCTGTGCAGAAGTTTTTTAGTTTGGTATAGTCCCATTTATTTATTTTTGCCTTTGCTTCCCTTGCCTTTGGTGTCAAATTCATAAAATCCTCTTTAAGACCAAAGTCCATGAATTTAGTAACTATATAAAGGGTAAAAGGAGTAAAATGTAAGGTGACAGAGGAGATTGACTTTCATTGGTAAACACACAATGCAGTATACAGATGACAGCATAGAATTGTACATACACAAACACACAAACACATCCCATCCATTACCTTAAAGCAGTGCTTCTTAAAGTTGCACATGCATCAGGATCCCCTGGAGAACTCATTAAAACATGGATTGCTGAGCCTAACCCTCTTGAGTTTTAGTAGGAGTTAGTTGGTCTGGGGTTGAGCCTGAGAGTTTGCATTTTTAAGACTCCCCAATAATGCCACTGCTGCTCCAGAGACCACACTTGAGAATTGCTGCCTTAAAATCTGTGTATGTGGAAATGCATATTTTCATTCCTTTTTATTGGAAAAGCCCGTGCTTTACAGATGTGTAATTTGAGACCTGTTTGTTACTCGTGGTTCACTCAAATAAGCACATAAAGTTTTGTTAGTATTCAGATGTTTATCAAAGCCAAGAGCACCCCAACTGTCTCTGTCACCAGGCAGGTCCAAGACCACAGAGGCAAGTCTCTCCCCTGGAGTAAGGCTTTGAAGAGGCCATTGACAGGTCTCAGCCCTGCAGTCTGCAGCTCCCCTGACCCCAGTGCCTTCGCTGGAGACAGTGCCCCTGACACACTCCTCTGGGCTGACTTTGGGCTATTGGGTCACACCCACGGTCCTAGTGGAACCTTTTGCACAAATGCCATGTGGTCTGTTTCCTTTTAGTTTGCCCCCCAGGTCCTAGATGCCAGCTGCCCTCTGAGGTCCAGACCATGCCTCTCCTGACCCATCTCTTCCTGCTGTCCTCGCCCAGCCCCCATGGGCCACTGGTACCTCATTCTTCCTTTCCCCTCTTCAGTTCTCCCTCCTCCCTGTTTCTCCCTAACCACATCATTTGCTGAGGCCTGTTTTGTGCCTGTTCTTGCTCAGGGTGTAGCAGTGCCCAGGACAAACATACTGCCTGCTCTTCCTGCAGTCTAGAAAACATGAGTATTATGGGAGTGAGCAAGGAACCTGTCGGGGGGGAGGGTGTGCGAAGTCTAGGTGGACTCCCCCTTTAGAACCCACAGACGTCCGATCATGCCAGTCTTTCTCCAGGACCTTTGTATGTATCTTTTCCCTCAAGATACCAGAATTTCTTCATTCCTGCTGTGTGCGGGTCACTCCTCCCCAAAGGACCAGGGCTTTGTAACAGCATTGTCCATGCCCACCCACCCCTGGCCAGTGCTGCTTCTAGGCCCTGCCTCCCTGTGCTGCACTGCTTTCTGAGGGGCTGTCCTCTCATCTCCGTCACCTGCTCAGCTCCAGGACTCCCCACACCATCTCTTTCCAAGTCTTTGATATGCCACTCCCACCTTTTGTCACTTCTTCATTCTCACTCCAGGACACGTCACTATCCATGATGACGATGGCTCCACAACCTGAACTAGAGCTCTTTGGCCCTTTCTATTCCCAAGAACACATTTTACCCTTCAGACACTCCCATAGCCAGACTTCAGCGTTTCCTGCGACTGCTCTACCTCTGGTTTCTCCTCCTATGTTGCCCACAGCGACCTCCAGTGATGCAAGTTTTGTGGGGTTGTGATTCCTCGTATTGGAATGAGTGAAAAGAGGGGAGCAAAGAAATGTAATTATTCCAGAGGGTATACGATCCCTATTACAAGAGTCAGGTTTTGTAAACCAGCCTTTTAAAGAGCAATTTCAAAAGCAATAAGTACCCAGTTCGTTTTAAGGATTGCAAACACGCACCTACGTGGGGAGCTGGGGCGGTGGAGGACCGTCCTAACGTCATGACTTGGATCAGACTTTCCAATGACGTTGTCATCCAAGTGTTATAAAATGCTGCATCTCAAACACCTTAGATGTGAGTGAAGGAGATAGGCTTCAAGAAACTGGCTGTAGATAATGAGGAAGACACTGATGTCCAAGATGCATGTAGAGAGTTTGAATAAAATTTTTACCTGAAATGTCAATGGAGGAAAAAAGCAATATTTTGTATTATTGTATATAATGTTATTTTAAACATGCATGTGTAACTAAATTAATAAATAGTATAACCAGACATCTGACTACTTTGTCAACATTCCTAAGAGTTAAATACTCAGATCAATACCTTAACTTTTTTCATTTACCTTAAATATAGTGTCACATACCATTAATGAACTCCCTGTTGTCTGCTGAATGAAGCCCAAATTTCTTATTTAGCATTTAAGGCCCTGACTGCTAAGCATCCTAGACCTTGGGACATGGCCTTAAGCCACACCTCTCACCACTCTTTCCTTACCATCCTACACTTCAGAGCCCCTGCCTTTGCTCAAACAATGCGCACAATTTAAAATGTCCTCCCCCACAATCTGTCTAAAGACATCTATCTTTGAAGGCTGGCTCAATTCCTCCTCTCCTCCCAAAACCTTCCCTGATTTCTGTCTCAGCACACCTTACACAGCATCCAATTTGACATCAGCGAGGGTCAGTTCTGGACCTATCTGCTCCAGCAATTTTGAGTGAGTGTTTCCTAGGGGTGGCCTGGGTTTGACTCAGCACATGGCTCAAGAGATGATGGGGTGGCCAAGCATTGACGGGGAGAGGGGGCCCTGCTTTAAATGAGCTAGGCCCAACTAATGGCCTTCCACCTGCCCAGGATTAGAACTAAGCTTTCCTATGCCTTAATGGTTGAAGGGGTCCCTACCCATTCCTAACAATGGGTTGGTGTTAATTTGTCTCTCTCATGCTATCATGAAGTGTGACTTGAGTGCCTGAGTGTCCCTGAGACTGTCTCAGGTCTGTGAGGTCAAAGTACTTTCATAGTAACACTAAGACATTAACTGCCTTTTTCACCCTGTGAATTTGCAGTGATAGTGCAAAAGTAATGGTGGGTGAAACTTTTGGCACCTTAGCAGGAATCTGGACAGTGGCCCCAAAGTGTACAGGTAATCATTGTATTCTTCACCACCACGTGCTTGCCAATAAAGAAAAAAAAAAACCCAGTTTCCCATAAGAATGGCCTTGATGAAGCACTAACGATTATTCCATTAAGTTTCAACCTGCAGCCCTGGCCAGGTAGCTCCATTAGAACATCATCCTTATGCACCAAGGTTGTGGGTTTGATCCTTGGTCAGGGCACATTCAAGAAGCAACTAATGAATGCATCAATAAGTGAAACAACAAATCAATGTTTCTCTCTTCCTTTATCAAAAACTTAAAAAAAAATTCCACCTGCCGTACATGTTTTTTAGTATGTGGGACAAAAAAGGAAGCTCACATCAAACACTTCTGCACACTGGAGTGTCATGGCTGTCCCAGGCAGAGCGCTTCTGCAGGAGTTGGAGCTGTGAGCAGAACCTGCCACCGTTGAAGGGAAAACCATGAAAGAACACACTGGGTTTTCAGGCATTTTCTTGAAAAGGAATGAAGTGAGCCTGTCACTTCAAGAAGAAAATATTGACATTTATTGCCAAAGATAAACTTTGAATTTTCAAGTAAACATTACAATTTTGGAAAACGACATTCACCACTGTGAGCTTGATAGCTTCCCAATACTTAAAGACATTTCTGATGAGGTCTGATTAACAAATGTGATTTTTTAGCCCTGACTGGTGTGGCTCAGTGGATTGAGCACCGGCCTGCGAACCAAAGGGTCACAAGTTCCATTCCCAGTCAGGGCACATGCCTGGGTTGCAGGCCAAGTCCCCAGTAGGGGGCACATGAGAGGCAACCACACACTGATGTTTCCCTCTCTTCCTCTCCCTTCCCCTCTCTCTAAATATAAATGAATACAATCTTTAAAAAAATGTGATTTTTAAAATACACTGTTGGATGAAATGTGTCAGCATTTTCCAGATGACCAATGTGTGAGGTACAAGACCATGCACTCAGGTAAAAGATCCGTTCCAGGTGTGGGAGAATAAAAAGCCCATGGATATGGTCTCAGATTCGATGCTGCAACTTGCCTTTAAGAAATACTTGTCAGGTTTTGGTGCTGGGTCAAATATCCACAAAGCTATTAAAACACTCTTCCCTTTTCCAACTGCAAATCTTTGCAGCCAGAACTTCTTCATATGCTTCAGCCAAAACAACAGATTGAATGCAAAAACAGATAATGATAATCCAGCTGTCTTTGTTTAGCCAGATACAAAAGAGATTTGCAAAAATGCAAAACAACACCCACTAAATTGTTTTAAAAATCATTATATTTATATAATTACATAATATTAATGCATATGGTCCTTTTTAAATAAATATATTAAGTGTTTTTATGTTTTAACCCACACAAACCAAAGTTCTTTGGAGATCTTCAAAGCATTTGAAAACTGAGAAGGGTTTCTGAGATGAAAAAGTTTGGGAAGCACCTGCTAGTCCACCCTCAGGCTAGTGGTGGAAGCCACAGCAAACAGGCCAGAGCTTGTCTCCACTGTGTCATTCTCTTGAAAGCGGGTTCAGTTCTGTATCAGGCCACATCCTTGCTGTGGGATCTCCAGCACTTCTCTCACCTACCTCACCTCCCTGGACCTCATTTCGTCCATAGAAAGGCAGGTAGTGATGCTTTGGCAGCTGCTGGTGGCAGAGTGAGAAAAGTTCACTGACTTGGAAATATTTGTAGTGTGATTAAAAGATCTTAATTTTTAAAAAATCTTTATTGTATTTTTTTCCATTACCATTTAGTCCTCTTATACCTCACATCCCCCAGCAATCACCACATAAAAGGTCTTGATAATGATGATGGGTGGTGTGGCTCAGTGGGTTAGGTGCCAGCCTGTGAACCAAAACGTCACTGGTTTGATTCCTGGTCAGGGTACATGCCTGGGTTGTGGGCCAGGTCCCTTGTTGGGGGCATGCGAGAGGCAAAAAATCGATGTTTCTCTCCCGCTCGCTCTAAAAATAAATAAAATATATATTGTTTTAAAAAGGTCTTGATGATGTATTATGAAGAGTGTGAAGAGTTGGTTTTCTTTGGTTTATTACAAAGAAATCCTCTTTCTAATAACCATATTTAGTGAAGGCTGCTGTCATAGTGAAAATCCAACATTCATGCAGACCTTGCATCTCTAATCCTGAGGGTTTATTTTTAGTTGTGTAATTGCCAATACAGGGAAACAGACTTCCTTTCCTCCCCACTGTGGTGAGAATTGCTGATCCAATGTCTTTACCCAGTTCAAGAGGAAGTGAATGTTGTGCCCTGACCAGAGAACCCAAAGCTACCTCTTCTGTCTCTTGAGCACCTGGCCTGGACACCCTCCCACCTGAGGTCAACCACACAGCTGACATGCTGGGCCTCTCGGGAAGAAAGAGCATGGAGGGTGTGGCCTTCCTCAAAAGAAGGAAGAAGCAGACTAAGGGCAGCAAGAACTCACTGTGTGTGTGGCCTCAGAGCAGAAGCAGCAGAGGTCAGGGGAACCAGATGGAAAGCCCTGAGGCACTGGCTGACCCTGGCGGGGAGGAGGGCGGTTAGACACCAGGAGAAGCTAGCAGTTGCGTGGTCCTCCCTAGCCTAAGGGGCACCTCCTCTAGGCAATTCACAGAAACCTGATTTCATGGCACCCAGAGGACAGGGTGCAAGTTTCTTTCAAGAAGAGTTCACATTAATCAAGTCCCCAGAGGCTACGACACTAATATATGCCAAAGAGGCAATTTATTGATTTATGAGGGGAAAAAAATTAACATTTAAAAAAAAAGTAAACCAGTAAGAGCACTTGACAAAATCTGTACCCAGTTGTGATAAAGATTCAGAAAATTAGGAATAGAGAGGAACTTCTCTCAACTTTGACATTCATCAAACCCCATAGAATGCACAACAGCAGGAATGAACCCTAAAGTAAATATGGACTTTGGGTGGTGATGATGTGTCAGTGTAGGTTCATCAGTTGTCACAAATGTCCCACTCTGGTGCTGGATATTGATAATTTGGGAGGCTGGCTGTGCATGTGTGGGGGCAGAGGGTATATAGGAAATCTCTGTACCTTCCCCTCAATTTTGCTGTGACCCTAAAACTGCTATAAAAAAATTAAGTGTGTGTGTGTGTGTGTGTGTGTGTGTTTAAGTAAACCAAATGATGTTGCTCCCTTGTTTAAAACCATACAAAGTCACCCTGGCCAGTATGACTCAGTTGGTTGGAGTGTCCTCCTGTACACTGAAAGGTCATGGGTTCGAAGGGTCAGGGCACATACCTGGGTTGCATGTTCAATCCCTAGTTGGGGTGCATATAGGAGTCAACCAGTCAATGCTTCTCTCTTACATCAATGTTTCTTTTTCTCTCTTCCTTCCTCTCCCTCTCAAATCAATAAATATATATATATGTATTTTAAAAACATACAAAGTCTTCTTATCTGACCCAGGGGAAAAGCCAAAGTCCTTATAATCACCTATGAGACCCTGCAGCATATGGCCTATTGTCGCTGTGACCTCATCTCCATCACCCTCCCCCTTACTCTGACCTCATTGGGCTACTAGCATGCTCCTGCCTCAGGGCTTTGACACTTGACATCCTTCAGCCCCAAGTGCTCTCTCTCTGGCCCTGGCTGGGTGGCTCAGCTGGTCAGAGCATCATCCTGATACACCAAGGTTGTGGGTTCCATCCCAGGTCAGGGCACATACAAGAATTAACCAATGAATGCAAAAATAAATGGAACAGCAAATTGATGTTTCTCTCTCTCTAAAATCAATAAATTTAAAAAATAAAAAAGAAATGCTCTCCTTCTTCTGATGTTGACTCAAAGGTCACCTTCTCAGTGAGGTGAGGCCATCCCTGGTCATCTTTTCTCAAGCTTTATCCCTCCCTCCATGCTTCCTGTCTCCCTTCCCATAGTAGTTTTCTCCTTAGTAACTGTCACCAGCTAACACTCGCAATACCTGACTTTAGACAGATGCCCTGACTTCTTTTCCCTTAGATTGTCAAATAAGAAAATGACAATAGTCTAGTGTAAATGAATCAAAATCATACCTATTTTTGTCAGATCAGCAAAAAATATACCATATTTTTTGGTGTGCCACAGAATTTTGGTAATTAGTTTATGTGCGCCAAGAGATGGAAAGGGCTGAAAATCACTGCTCCAGAGAATTAGCTCCTTGACAGCAGGTGCCTTGTTAGTTTTGTTCACTTATCAACTCTTGTTGAATGAATGAGTAAGTGATGATCTGATGGGCTAGAATGCTTGTGTCAGAAGGTCATGACATGCCTCGGCACTGCAAAGCCACATGGGCAGCCAAATCTTCAGAGGTACTGAGTGAGCTAGAATCATATCCAAGGTTATCTGCTGATGTTGGTTAATGGTGTTGCAAGCACTTACCACATCAAGGCAACTAAACTTGTAACCAATCCCTGGTCTCTCCATTGTCTCCTTGACTCCACCTTTGTAGTCTTGCATGGTCCACAGCCCCTCTCTGACTGACACAGACCTTCTTAATTTATGCTCAACTTTAAGATCTTGGTGACTTGGCAGTTGTATTTTTTTTCTCTAAAATATTTTGCATAAACTCTGCAGCGAAACATTGTGCTGATTTTGAGCTTTGACTCTTGGAGCCCACATTCTGTACCTGCGGCCTTCCTGTGAAATGTCGATGGCACATACCTGTGTCCCGGTAGTCCCAGTGCCTGGTGCAGTGCCCCAAGCCCTGGAGGAGCCTCATGTAATACATTAGTCTGGGAAGACTAATGAACAATTTTTAAAAGTAGAGTTTTGGACTCCCAGTCAAGACGGCAGCATAGGTAAACATGGTTTGCCTCTTTGTACAACCACATCAAAATTACAAGTGAAATACAGAACAACCATCACTCAGAACCAATCAGAAATCAAGTTGAGACCAAGATGGAGGCGTAGGTAGACACACTGTGCCTCCTTGCACAACCAAAAGGATAACAACAATTTAAAAACAAAAAACAACCAGAACTGACAGAAAATCGAACTGTATGGTGGAAGTCCGACAACCAAGCAGATAAAGAAGAAACATTCATCCAGACCGGTAGAAGGAGGGGAGATGGGCAGCCAGGCAGAGAGGACTGCCAGCAAGTCAACTGCTGGCGGACACAACAAGGCGGTGGACTGGGGTAGGCAAAGCTGCAGCTGGCCAGCGAGGCAGTAGCTGGCGGACTGGGCGACAGACCATGCAACCCAGAGTTCCACATGGGGAAATAAAGCCTCAAACCACTGATTGAAAACATCTGTGGGGGTTGAGGCAGCAGCAGGAGAAACTGCCAGCCTCACAGGAGAGTTCGTTGGAGAGACCCACAGGGTTCTAGAACGTACACAAATCCACCCACTTGGGAAGCGGCACCACAAGGGCCCAATTTGATTGTGGGTAGCAGAGGGAGTGACCAGCAGAGAGTGGAGCAAGTGACATTGCTCCCTATTGGACCCCTCCCCCACATACAGCATCACAGTGCAGCGACCAGTGTTACCCTGCCCTGGTGAACACCTAAGGCTCTGCCCCTTTACATAACAGGTGCTCCGATACACACACACAGACACACACACACACACACAAATGGCCCAAATGAAAGAACAGATCAAAACTCCAGAAAAATACAACTAAGCAAGAAGAGATAGCCAACCTATAAGATGTACAGTTCAAAACACTGGTAATCAGGAAGCTCACAGAGTTGGTTGAATTTGGTCACAAATTAGATGAAAAAATGAAGGCTATATACTAAGAGAAACAAAGGAAAATGCACAGGGAACCAACAGCGATGGGAAGGAAACTGGAACTCAAATCAACGTTGTGAACCAAAAGGAAGAAAGAAACATCCAACCAGAAAAGAGTGAAGAAACAAGAATTCAAAAAAATGAGGAGAGGCTTAGGAATCTCCAGGACATCTTGAAACGTTCCAACATCTGGATTATAGGGGTACCAGAAGGAGAAGAGGAAGAACAAAAAATTGAAAACTTATTTGAAAAATAATGAAGGAGAACTTCCCTCATCTGGCAAAGGAAGTAGACTTCCAGGAAGTCCAGGGAGCTCAGAGAGTCCCAAAGAAGCTGGACCCAAGGAGGAACACACCAAGGCACATCATAATTACATTATCCAAGATGAAACAGAAGGAGAGAATCTTAGAAGCAGCAAGGGATAAGGACACAGTTACCTACAAAGGAGTTCCCAGGAGACTGTCAGCTGATTTCTCAAAAGAGACCTTACAGGCAACAAGGGGCTGGCAAGAAGTATTCCAAGTCATGAAAGGCAAGGCCCTACATCCAAGATTACTGTATCCAGCAAAGCTAACATTTAGAATGGAAGGGCAGATAAAGTGCTTCTCAGATAAGGTCAAGTTCAAGGAGTTCATCATCACTAAGCCGTTACTATAGGAAATGTTAAAGGGATTTATCTAAGAAAAAGAAGATAAAAAAATAGGAACAGTAAAAATGACACCAAAATCACAGTTACTAACAACCACACCTAAAACAAAAACAAGAGCAAACTAGGCAAACAACTAGAACAGGAACAGAACCACAGAAATGGAGATCACATGGAGGGTTATCAACAGGGGAGTGGGTTGGGGAGAGAGGTGAGAAAGGTACAGAGAATAAGTCGCATAAATGGTAGGTAGAAAATAGACAGGGGGAGGGTAAGAATAGTATAGGAAATGTAGAAGCCAAAGAACTTATAAGTATGACCCATGGACATGAACTATAGGGGGGGAATGGGGGGGGAGGGGGTGTGCAGGATGGAGTGGAGTGATGTGGGGGAAATGGGACAACTGTAATAGCATAATCAATAAAATATATTTTTTAAAAAATCAAGTTGAATTGAAGTCTGACAACTATGGAATTAAAGAAACCACATCCATCCAGACTGGTAGGAGGGGCACAGACGTGGAATGGGCTGGTCCCTCACCCACACATGGTGGATAAAAATTTGGGAGGGATATCTTGGGACCAAGTAATTCCAGCCCATACCAGGCCCCCTAGCCCAGGGTTCCAGTGCCAGGAGGATAATTCCCAACAATTCTGGCTGCAAAAAACAATGGAAATTGAGTTGGTGGAAGAAACAGCTGGAGCTACAAGCAGATCCTCTTTAAAAACCCATATAAGAACTCACCTACTATTGAGAACCAAGATGGCAGCGTAGGTAAACACACTGCGCCTCCTCGCACAACCAGAACTGACAGAAAATCGAACGGCAAGGGGGTCCGACACCAAGGAAATAGAAAATAAACATTCATCCAGACTGGTAGGAGGGGCGGAGACGGGCACCAGGGTGGAGAGGACTCGCGTGGCTGTGGCGGGACTGAGACTGGCGGAGTGTGGGACAAATGGCACAGGCAGTCCGAGCACTAGCAGACCCTGCAGCCCCACATTTGCACAGATAAACCAGACGAACGGCGGGCAGCGAAGCAGACCGCTGCGCAACCCAGGGCTCCAGCTCAGGGAAATAAAGCCTCAAACCTCTGATTGAAAGCGTCCGTGGGGGTTAGGGAAGCAGCAGGAGAGACTCCCAGCCTCACAGGAGAGGTTGTTGGAGAGACCCACAGGGGCCTAGAGTGTGCACAGGCCCACTTACTCGGGAACCAGCACCAGAGTGGCCCAGTTTGATTGTGGGTATCGGAGTGAAAGATTGAAACCCGGAGGAGAGTGAGGCGGGCGCCATTGCTCCCACTCGGCCCCTCCCCCATGTACAGTGTCACAGCGCAGCGACCAGCATTACCCCGCCCTGGTGAACACCTAAGGCTCCGCCCCTTTAAGTAACAGACCCGCCAAGACAAACAAACAAACAAAAATGGCCCAAATGACAGAACACTTCAAAGCTCCAGAAAAAATACAACTAAGCGAGGAAGAGATAGCCAACCTATCGGATGCACAGTTCAAAGCACTGGTTATCAAGATGCTCACAGACTTGGTTGAATTTGTTCGAAAAACAGATGAAAAAATGAAGCCTATGCTAAGAGAAACAAAGGAAAATGTACAGGGAACCAATAGTGATGAGAAGGAAACTGGGACTCAAATCAATGGTATGGACCAGAAGGAAGAAAGAAACATCCAACCAGAAAAGAAGGAAGAAACAAGAACTTGGAAAAATGAGGAGAGGCTTAGGAACCTCCAGGACACCTTGAAACGTTCCAACATCCGAATTATAGGGGTGCCAGAAGGAGAAGAGGAAGAACAAAAAATTGAAAACTTATTTGAACAAATAATGGAGAACTTCCCCGATCTGGCAAAGGAAATAGACTTACGGGAAGTTCAGGAAGCTCAGAGAGTCCCAAGAAGCTGGACCCAAGGAGGAACACAACAAGGCACATCATAATTACATTACCCAAGATTAAACACAAGGACCTACATCCAAGATTACTGTATCCAGCAAAGCTATCATTTAGAATGGAAGGGAAGATAAAGTGCTCCTCAGATAAGGTCAAGTTAAAGAAGCTCATCATCACCAAGCCCTTATTATATGAAATGTTAAAGGGAGTTACCTAAGAAAAAGAAGATCAAAAATAGGAACAGTAAAAATGACAGCAAACTCACAGTTATTAACAACCACACATAAAACAAAAATGAGAGCAAACTAGGCAAACAACTAGAACATGAGGGTTGTCAATAAGGGAGTGGGAGGGGGAGAGGGGGGTAAAGGTACAGAGAATAAGTAGTATAGATGAAAGGTGGAAAATAGACAGGGGGAGGGTAAAAATAGTGTAGGAAATGTAGAAGTCAAAGAACTTATAAGTATGACCCATGGACATGAACTATGGGGGGGGAATATGGGAGGGAGGGGGGTGGGCACGATGGAGTGGAGTGGGGGGGGAATGGGACAACTGTAATAGCATAATCAATAAATATATTAAAAAAAAAAACCTCACCTACTCAGATTACTCCCTCCGAGCTCTGGGGTAGCAGCTTGAAAGGCACCAGTGCTATACAGGGAGCAACTGAAGTGTCTAGAATCAAGGTGAGGAGAGGCCATTGTCCCTTTTCTAAACCTTCCCCTCGTAGAGCCAGCAACTTGGTGCCATATCTGAGACTCTATCAACCTGGCTAACACTTTTTGAACTGCCTTGGAGATCCCCAGAGACTGGCCCCACCCAACTTGTAGACCCACCCAAGCTTCTTTTCCATATGAATAGCTGGTCTTGGTTCATGCTTCACAACTTCCTAAATCCTCTCAGACAAGCAACAGCTGGCTTCAGTGAGCCCCAGGCTCAGCACTAGCAGCAGCTGGCCTAGATTCACAGCTTGGCTTCCCCTGGGAATCTCCAAACCCAGAACAAGTAGCAGCCATCTCAGATTGCTTTATAACTCAGGAAGGGAGACCCCGGGCAAAACACAGGTCGGGGCTGACCTTGGCCTACACCACCCAGGAAACCCCAGGGCCTATGTACCCACTGGAAAGCTACATATTATATTGGATCACCAGCACCCTCCCCCTGCACAGCTGATCCTCTACAGAGGGGAGAGGTTGGTGGTCAGTGGTCACAGGCAATCCCTGTAGCTGACTGGCCTGGGTAAATCCCTCCCATTGATCTGCCAACAGCAACCAAGGCTCAACTACCAGAGGAGGGTGTACTCAGCCCACATGAAGGGCGCACCTCCAGTACCCAGCTTGGGTGATAGGGGAGGCTGTGCCACTGGAACCTACAGGACACCTACTACATTAGGCCACACCACCAAGACAGGAAATCATAGCAGCTCTACCTAATACATAGAAAGAAACACAGGGAGGCTGCCAAAATAAGGAGACAAAAAAACATGGCCCAAATGAAAGAACAGACAAAACTCCAGAAAAAGAGCTAAACGAAATGGAGATAAGCAATCTATCAGATGCAGAGTTCATAACACTGGTTATAAGGATGCCCAAGGAACTTAGTGAGGACCTCAGCAGCATAAAAAAGATCCAGTCAGAAATGAAATATACACTAATTGAAATAAAGAACAATTTACAGGGAAATGACATTAGAGTGGATGAAGCCGAGAATCAAATCAATGATATGGAACATAAGGAAGTAAAAAACAACCAATCAGAACAAGAAGAGAAAAGAACCCCAAAACATAAGGATAGTATAAGCAGCCTCTGGGACAACTTCAAGAGGTCCAACATTTACATTATAGGGTTGCCAGAAGGAGAAGAGAAAGAGCCAGAAATTGGAAATGTATTTGAAACAATAATGAAAGAAAATGTCCCTCATTTGGTGAAGGAAATAGACATGGAAATCCAAGAAGCACAGAGTCCCAGACAAGATGGATGCAAAGAGTTCCATGCCAAGACACATCATAATTAAAATGTCATAAGTTAAAGATAAAGAGAGAATCTGAAGCAGCAAGAGAAAAGAAGTTAGTTACTCCCAAGGGAGTTCCCATAAGATTTTCAGCTGATTTCTCAAAAGAAACTTTGCAGGCTATACGGGATTGGCAAGAAACATTCAAAGTCATGAAAAGCAGGAACATACAGCCAAGACTGCTCTACCCAAAAAAGCTACCATTTAGAATGGAAGGGCACATAAAGTGCTTCTCAGATAAGGTCAAGTTAAAGGAGTTCATCATCACCAAACCATTATTATATGAAATGTTAAAGGGACTTATTTAAGAAAAAGAAGGTGAAAACTATGAAAAATGAAATGGTGAATCTAAAAAACAAACTAAGCAAACAAGGAGAACAGAGACAGAATCATGAGTACAAAGAGTATTTTGATAGTTGACAGATGGGAGGAGGGTGTGGGGGAATGGGTGAAGAGGTGAGGGTTGAGAAGTACAAATAGGTAGTTACAGAATAGCCACGGGAATGTAAAATACTGTATAGGAAATGGAATAGCCAAAGAACTTACACACGTGACCCTCAGACATGAACAATGGTGTGGGGATTGCCTGAGGGAGTAGGGGTGCTGGGTGGAGGGCAGCAAAGAGGGAAAAATTAGGACAACTGTAATCAACTAAATACAATTTAAAAATAAAAAATAAAAGTAGAGTTTCAATTTAATATTTTTGGAAAATCTAAATTTCAGATAGATTTAAAAAATTAAATGGAAAAAAGAAAACTACCTAAGACAGGAAACCCGAAAGTTAATTGGGAAAAAACCCCAGAAAGATCTGTTTGAAAATCAAAAGTGTACCAAGAAGGATACCCATAAACTAAGCCGACAGGTAAATTGTAGATTTGGAAAAACAATGTGTTCAAGGCAAATGACAAGCATGTGTGTGTGTGTGTATGTTTTACACTGTTTTACACTGTATTTACATTGTGTGTGTATGTCCTACTCTATTAGAAGGAACCTATGATTTTCCACCTCATTTCTTCCCCCCCTTTCTTCCCCCCACCTCATTTCTGTCTCCTTTACTACTCACACAGCTGACACAACACTTCTGGCCCCAGGTGTGTGGGGAGTTTTCCCCACAACAAGCAATCCTCTGCTACACCAGCTGGGTGCTCTGCAAGTTAACTCAATTATCTACTTGGAAAGAGTGTCAGATCTCAAAGGTTAAGGGCTCAGTCCTACCAGACTGCTACCACCCTCCTTCAGATGTCAATCACAAGGGATAGGTCCCCAGGTTACCCACAACTTCAGTCCTACTCTCCTATAAATCAGAGGTTCCCATGACCCCGTCCTCAGTTGGATTAATTTGCAAGAACGGCTCACAGAACTCAGAGAAATGCTTACTCACATTTACCAGATTATCAAAGGCTATGATAAGGACACAGATGACTGGCCAGATGAAGAGACACAGGATAAGGTCTGAGAGAGCCCTGGGCTTCTCTCCTCGTGGAGTTGGGGTGAGTCACCCTCCTGGTGTGTAGTTGTGTTCACTGACCCAGAAGCTCTGAGATCCCCCTACTGGTGGGATTTCATGGAACTTCTTCTCATGGGCACAACTGATGATTATTTCATGTCCAGCCCCTCTTGCTTCTGGGGAGATGTGGGGGCGGGGCTAAGAATCCCAAGCTTCTAATTAGAGCTTGGTCTCTCTGGTGACCAGCCCCACCCAGGAGCCACCCAAGGTCTCCTCATTAGAACAAGAGGTGCTGGTAGCAGCCCTGGCCAGGTTGCTAGGTTGATTGGAGCATTGTCCCATACACCACAAAGTTGCGCGTTCAATTCCTGGTCAGGGCACATACCTACATTGTGGATTTGGTCCTCTGTCAGTTGGGGAGCCTACGGGAGGCAAGAGATCGATGTTTCTCACATTGATGCTTCTCTCTCTCTCCCCTTGCTCCTCCTTCTTCTCTCTCTAAAATTAAAAAAAAAAACCACATTTCCTTGGGTGAAGATTAAAAAAAAAAAGATGCTTGTAGTGCTCTTATAATTTAGGAAATTACAAGGATATTAGGAGCTCTGTGCCAGAAACTAAGGGCAGATACTAATATATATGTTTTCTATTATTTCACATCTACAAAAAGCTCTGACATATTGCCAAATATTAAAATAAGCAAATCACAAAAGAGCAAACCCAAATGGCCTACAAATATATGAAAAGATGTGCATATTCTTTAGTTTCTAGGGAAAAAACACATCAAAGAAAAATAAAATGCTATTGCCATTAGACTGACAAACGGTAAAGAGGTAAAAGTGGAAACTGTGACAGCATTTTGGAAAAATAATCTGGAAAAGTTCATTACATTTAAAAATCAATATACTGTTAGACCTAGGCATCCCACTACTGGGAATCTATTCCAGGAAGTAAAAGCACCCATACATAAAGGATAAATGCAGTACAGTTCATAGTGGCAAGTAAGCATGGCCACACACACACACACACACGCAACAGGCAGCGGTGACTGTCCAACCTCAGGGAATGATGGAATATATTCTGGTGCGTCCACACTAGAATATATTCTAGTGGGCTATCATGCAGCCATTAAAAAGGGTTAACTAGATCTGCTCCAGGTCATTTGAAAGTATTCCATTGGGTAATATGTGACAATAGCAAAATGCAGGACACTGTGTGTCATATGTTCCCGGGTTTGTCATACTCTGACGTGTGTGGGAAAGGTATTTTCCATGTTAGGTGTATAAACACCATTTATGTGTGTTTCTCTATGACTTTGTTTACATGGGGTAAATCCATGACAGGTTATTAACATGTGCCCCATGGGAAAGAAAGAAGGGGGAGGTGAACAAAAATAGAAGAAAAATAAAAAAGAGAGTAGTGAAGCAAAAGCCTAGTATGTATAGTACAATACCATTCATACTATTTTTAAAAATCTTCATAAGTGATTTCATAAATAAACTTTAAAATAGTAAAACATACAAAAATCAGAGGCACTATCCCTCTCATTTCTTAAAATTTTAAACATGGAAAAAACTATGACTATGTATGACAAGACTGGATGTCCCTTGTATTTTCAAAATTTTTGACAATAAATTACTATTGCTTTATTGTAAGTAAAGATCATATTATAAACCAAAAAGTCAGGAAGCATTTCTTAACACCCTCCCACGAGAGTGGGGGATGGGGAAAATGGGAGAAAGGGGTCAAAGGTACAAACTTGTGGTTATAAATAAATTTCATGAGGATGTAATGTACCATGTTATGACGTGGTAGTTTCCATGTCATAAATTTCATGAGCACGGAGACTACCCTGCCTTGTGTATTCGGAAGTTACTAAGAGAGTAGATCTTAAAAGTTCTCATCACAAGAAGTTTCTGTAACTATGTGTGGTGGTGGATATTAACTAGACTTATTGTGGCGATCATTTCACAATATACACCAAAATCAAATCATTATGTGTGCCACCTGAAACTAATATGTTATATGTCAATTATACTTCAATCAAAAAATAAAAATAATTGTAAAATAAAAAACCAAAATGAAAGCATAGGAATCCTAAAAAAATAACTCCTCCCCCAGACGCTTGAATGGCTACTGCTTCCTCTTAAGATTTTGGGGTTTCCAGCATCCTCCCTCCTCTCTTTTCTTGTCTTTATTGCTTCAACCCTCCTCACTGAGTTCACTGATGACTTCCAAACCTCTCTCTTGTCCAGGTATTAAACAGGTGTGTGCTGAATGAAGAAAGCTGGATCCCCTCATTCCCTTCCTAGCTCCATCTTCATCCCCTGGTCAGTCTCTATGCTCCGGCCCCACCGGGTCATTTATAGTTGCTGGACCTGGGCACAAGTTGCTGACTTGGCCTGGGAACACTGTCTTCCTTGTGAGCACCTGACTCACTTTCCAGATTCACCTGAAACACCATTTGGGGCCTCACCTGACTCCATCCAGATATGATCAGTTGCTTCTAGTTCTAGTTCTGTTTTCAACACACCGCCCTGGCTTGTGGGAAGAAGCCCCATCACTGTGTGAAAGGTAAGTCAAGAGATAAGATGTATACACACAACCAATCGAGCCTGTCTGTGTGTCAGGCACCATCGAGGTGTGGGGTTAGAGCAATAAACAAAGCAGTCACATCTCCCTGCCCTCACAGAGGAGACAGGCACTGGAGAGACCAATGGGTAAAACAGATGAGAAAACAGTGAGGGGCCATGTGGAAGCACGGGGGCTGCCGGCCCAGGGACAGTGGATGCACAGGCTTTGATTGCAAGGTTTGCTGAAACTTGCAGTGAGGGGATCCAGCAAGGACTGGAGATTCCGGGGGAGCTTTACTGAGAGGGTGACATTTGAGCTAGGCCTTTAAGCACAAAAAGGGTTTTGATAGAGAATCAAGTCATGCTGGGCAGAGGGATTACAACAGCAGTCAAACCTCAGATGGGTGAAGGGGCAGGTATATTTGGGAAATACCTGGTCCCCGGAGTGTCTGGGGCAGAATTCAGGGCATGTGAGGAAGAGTGTGAGAGAAACACGGCAGGAAGGAATCAGGATGCAGATCCAGGTCTCCAATTTGGGAGATGTCACAAGACTCTGGGGGAACCGAGAGAACGAAACCACCCACCCATACCCCAAAATTAACTTCCACTGATTTTCAAATCACCATCTGCTCAACTAGTTGTCAGGAAGTAGCCATGCCTGACGACTGGGCCTATGGCTCCAAGGTGAGGTGGCTCCCCCTCTGCCCCTGGCACCAGCCCCTGAGGATTTCCCGGGGCATACAGTGTGGCCTGAGCCCTGAAGGAGGAGCAAAGACTGTCTGGTACTCCCACCCAATTGGTAACCAGGACTGATGTACTCAAAGCATCGTGGGAATGCAGAACGACTGGAACGCCTGGGCTCAGCTGGTGGGATGAAAATGTGTATGACTGCTTTGGAATGCCCTTTCTTAGGGTCAGTCAGTGCTGAGTGGGTGAGCTGTCTGTGACCCAGCAATTCCACTATTAGGTATATAACAAACAGAAATGTATACGTATGTTCATCAAAATCCATATCCCAGTGTGCTCATAAAAGCCTTCTCTGAAATGGACATAAACTGGACACCACCTAGATGTTTATCAGAATGGACGAGGAAGTTGTGGGCCTTCTTACCACGTGATACTGAACAGCAATGAGAATGAACAATGACAATTGCAGGCAGCAACCTGGATGAGTCTCCCATGCATCATGCTGAGTAAAGGAAGCCAGACACAAGCCAAACAAAAGTAAGTCTAGAAATTGGGATCATGCTACCCTTTTAGGGTGGTGACAAGATTCGGGCAGCAGGGCATCTCTGAGTGAGTCCAGCCCACACCACATGAAGAGGCCTGGCTTTCTGTCAGCTATTCAAGCCAGGGCCTGGGACAGGCATCAGACATCCCAGTGAAGCTGTCGTGGACCCTGCAGCCTCCATGGAGTCACCGCAGCCAGTGCCATGTAGGGCAGAAACGAGCCATTCCTGACAGGCTCTGCCTGGATTCCTGACCTGCAGAACTGTGAACAATTTAAGAAGAAGGTACTTCTTTGAAGTGATTAAGTTTTGCAAAACAGCAATAGATTACTCATCCTGGAGGGGCTACTGAGGGCAGAGACCAAATCTTTCCTGTATTTAGTGTATGACCAAAATATTTAACAATATTTGTCCTGGCTGGTATGGCTCAATGGATTGAGCACTGGCCTGAGAACCAAAGAGTTTGCAGGTTTGATTCCCAGTCAGGGCACATACCTGGGTTGCAGTCCAGGTCCCCAGGTGGAGGGGACCACACATTGATGTTTTTCTCCCTCTCTTCCTCCCTTTCCCTCTGTCTAATAAAATCTTTTAAAAATAAATAAATATTAAAAATAAAATCTTTAAAAAATTAACAATATTTAATATATAAACAATATAAACAGCATTTAACAATATTATGTATTAACATACAAATGCATAAATAATCTCAAACATTCTATTTTATTCTCTGAGAAAACTAACAAGATAAGATGTAGCACAAATTATGTATTAAGTGATGTAGAGAATATCTCTTAATATTAACTATATTGTTCATAGCCCTGAATCCTCTTAATCCTTATAATAATGTCAGAGTTTTTACATATATTCAACATCTTTATTTTCAGGTTTACATAAAATAATTTGTTTGGTATGTCTTATTTAGTTAGTTCACATAATTTTATTAATTTTTGTTCATCTTTAGTCCATGGGGTTAAAACGTCATTTGGACAAGTTTCAGAATTTGATAAATGGAAAGATTTAAAAGTTCACTATAATTTTCACTTTTGTCATTTAAAGCTCATTTTCATATCTTAAACAACCTAAATGTTTCTCTTAGAATTGATACTTTCATTTCTAATAGTATATCATATCTTTGTTTTTTTTTTCTTTTTTTCACTCTCTTTTCATAGTTTTCCTTATTTAGCTTTATGTGCTCAGTCACTTTTATCATTTTCTGGGTTAATCCAGCAGTTCACAAACTTTTTAGTCTCAAGACCCCCAACATATTTGTTGTATTAAAAATAAAAACTAAGAGCCCTGGCTGTTATGGCTCCGTGGATTGAGCACCAGCCTGCTAACAAGAGGTTGCCAGTTTGAATTCCAGTCAGGGTACATGCCTGGGTTGCGGGCCAGGCCCATGGTTGCGGGTATGCGAGAGGCAACTGGTTGATGTATTTCTCACACATGGATGTTTCTCTTCTTCTCTTTCTCCCTCTCTTTCCATCTCTAAAAATAAATAAATAAAATAATAAACAAATAAAATAAATAAAAACAAAGAAATTCAAGATATGTTTATTCTTAATTTATTTAAAACAACAGCAATAAGCCATAGTAAATTAACACAAATAACATTATTAGAAAAAATAAGTATATTTTCCAAAACAAATTTAGTGAGGAAAGTGGTTTTGCATCATCAGGGCCAATATTGATACAGTGAAAAGGGCAATTAGTGTCTTTGTGTTTTTATGAAAATAGTTTTGACCTCACAGAATTCCTGAAAGTGTCTCAGAGAACTTCAGGAGTCCTCAAAGCTCTTAGGACCACTGAATTGATCTCAGCTTCAACCACACTTTTGTAAAAATAAAGTAGTGGCTTTTCTATTATAATATATAGTATCATTTATTAAAGCCAAACTTTTTTAAAAAAGTATTTTATTTACTTATTTTTAGAGGGAGGGGAAGGGAGGGAGATAGACAGGGAGAGAAACATCAATATGGGAGAGATACATCGATCAGTGTCTCTCGCGCACACCCTGACCAGGGACTGAACCTGCAATGCAGGCATATGCCCAGACTGGGAATTGAATGGGTGACCTTTTGCCTTGTGGGATGATGCCCAACCAACTGAGCCAGACTGGTCAGGGCTAAGATATGATTTTAAGATATGATTTAAGGTTCCTGCTTGTTCCACCTAATCCGCAAGACCCACTAAATGATCTTCCAAATCTTCTATTTTGCACTTTAAAAGTATTGAAATACTTTTATGTGAAACAATAGACCTGTCATTCATTGCTAATGATAGAAATTTTACAGCTTGACTCCAAAGTTTTCTAAAAAGTTGTTGTAGTTGCCTCTGAGATGTGCTGCTTACACCCCCTGGGAGAAAGACCTAAGGCCTGGTTGGGGAAGAAGTATGGTCAGCCTCCAGCTCTCTGCCCCGTAGGAGCCTCAGCCCCAGAGAGCTGCCTAGGGTGCTCAAGGTAGGGAATGCAACACCCTCCTGGGCAGGCCCATCAGGCAAGTGAGTGAGCTGGGACACTGGCTCAATACAGGTCAACTCTGATGTTTTGCTCGCAGGGCTGTCCAACCTTTGGGCATCTCTGGGCCACCCTGGAAGAAGAGTTGTCTTGAGCTACACATTAAATACATTGTGACACGTAATCACAAAAATATCTCATAATATTTTAAGTAAATTTACGATTTTGTGTTGGGCCGAATTCACAGCCATCCTGAGCCGCATCCTGCTAGAGCTTTCTGCTAGGGTGGCCCAGGCCTGGTCAAGCTGGCATCACTGTTCTCTCTCTGCCAGTCTTGCTTCCCACCCCCACCTGTCACGATGTGGATCCTCAATAATCATTTTGCACCCCAGTTCCAGGTCAGCATCTGTTTCTGGAGAACTCACCTGGGGCAGTTTTCTACTTTCAGTAGGCACGTGCTTTAGAAGAGGGAGCTTAAATCTAGCTTACAACGTTACATTAATACTGATTAATCTTTTTCAAAGTTCTAATAAATCCATCATGGCTGAAGGTGTTGTGTCCTTTTTAAGCCATACAATAGAATGTTTAAATTTTTGCATAAAATTTTTTTAAAAGTTGAAAATGTTTTCATTTTCTTTATCATCACATCAGTAAAA
The DNA here is from genome assembly GCF_022682495.2 of Desmodus rotundus. Taxonomy (NCBI): domain Eukaryota; kingdom Metazoa; phylum Chordata; class Mammalia; order Chiroptera; family Phyllostomidae; genus Desmodus; species Desmodus rotundus. Next base: position 64,499,886 of record NC_071395.1, read on the forward strand.
TATTTCTTTCAGGAGTTTTAATATTTTGGTTGTTTTATTTGGGAAACTGACTCACTATATTTTTTGAAATTTATCTCACTAATGTTTGTAATTATTCTTTATTTCGACTCTTAGTATTAACACAGCATTGTGACCATTCCTATAAAATACGCACTTAGCAGTTTTAACTTTTAATGATTCAAGTTTTGAGCACTGTTTGTGTCTAACAGTTATAGCAACAGTAAAAATAAGCTACTTCTATTTTTATTTGAAATAAAACTGTTTTTATTTTAGAAATGAAAATTTGATACTGATTCTTGCACAATATACAAAGATGTCCCTTGCCGTTCTCATATTATCATAGTTTCAGAAAAATTCCTAGGTTATAGTTTACTTTTGATAAAATTTCAAAAGCTTTATGTTTATGATTCAGATTTATGGTTATGGTATTTTCTAAAATGTTTAAGAAATGTATCTAAACTTTGTTGTCTCTTTATGTTTTATTTCCATATTTTATTACAAATTCATGCATATATGAATCAAAGCTGTACACACTAACTATTCACAAGAATTTTAAAGTATCAGCAATGTAATTAAAGTAGAAAGAATGGACCCCAAATGGAAGCCACAACAATAATGATGTGATTTGAACATACGAACAAATTGGTGATCCTCAGAATTGTTTCAGAATTGGAATTTGTGTTCGCTGCCCAGGAGACTGGGTGTGAATGTTTCTCATGCTTACTTTCACAAAGATCCCTCTATCATTGGAGTAGCCTACAGTTTTTGGCTGATAAACTAAGTTTATAGTATTAAAATGTACATTGGTAATTACTTTTATCTCTCATTGCAGTTACTATTATAAAATTACTAACTGACACTGAAACATTCCAGTAGTTTATCAACAGTCATGTTTACACACACGGTTAATGGGAAAATTAAGAACAATGACAGTGAGTCAGACTGGCAACTTTGAGTGGCTTCAGAAGCAAACTAACCCCCCGCCCCCATTCCTGAACTGAGCCTGAATTTGTCCTCTGGCAAACACTTCCTGAGTCACCTGTCTAGCACCTGCATCTGGGGATTGCCCCCTCCCTCCCTCGGACACCCACAAGTGTGTTTGGGGAGCAGCCTTAGTTATACAACTCTACTTGACTCCCTCGACTCCAGTTCCTGGCTTCAGAGGATTGTTCAGAGCACCTCCCCTAAACCGTGCCAACTGGAACCCCTTCCTTAAGAATCTGGGTTTGAGGCTGGTCACTGTCAATGCTTTTGCCCTGAGCCATGTGGAGGGGATGCTGAGGTAAAAGGGGAAAGAATCAGGGCAGGGATGGGAAGCAGCCCTCTTTGAGTCCCTGCTTCCACTGCTAGTTTGCTTCTTAGGCCCTGTCTGTGAACTGAGAGGCACACCTGTATCTGTATCTACATTCCTTTCTTGTCTTTTGCTTTATCACACTTGGTGTTTGTTATTTGCTACTGATACAGTCCTAAGTAAATATTACCTTATCAAGTTTCCCCACACCGCCACTTCTTTCCAACAAAGAGCCCCAAGGTCAGAACGCCTTATGTGTGCAAGCTACACACTATTTTTTAAAGCAACAGAATGGTGTGATCATGAGGCCCAAGCTTGGTCTGTGCATACAGGTTGTGATGCAGGTCCAAATTAAGGTCCTTTTGTTTTAAGAAGCCCTTAAGGGGCTTCTCCATAATGTCCTAGTATGGGGTTATGATGACATTGTTTTGATGACATTGAATATAAGCAGTTCATTTCCTAGCAGATGTGACCTTGTGGACAGGGCCAGATTATGAATTATGACCCACGACAAAATCTCTGAGACACAGATGTGCACAAATTATGCATTGGCTCAGCTGACAATGCAGGAAGGTTGAAGTGCTGCTCCTGCAGGGTACTGAGTCTCAAGAAAGTGCCTCGTTGGACAGACCTCCAGGCCAGCAGTTTCAGCTGCCTCTGGGCTGCTTAGGAGGGTTCCCCCTGTGCTCCCTGGGATGTCAGCTACTACCAGGTACTACGTGGGAAAAGCTGCCAGACTTAGTTCAGGTGTGATAGCCCACTCCCATTTGCTTTCCTGCTCTCCAAAAATTTTATACTCATTGCTTTCACAGAGGAAGTTTATAGGAAGTCTTAAAAATAACACAGCAGGCCCTGGCCAGGTGACTTAGTTAGTTGGAGTGTCGTCCTGTTCACCAGAGTATTGTGGGTTTGATTCCTGGTCAGAGGTCACACTGGAAAGACACTGGGAAGCAGGGGTTCTCGTTAGAGCCCTTGAAAATATATATAATACTGAGTCTGCCTGCGTAAGCGTTTTTCTGGGAAGAGGTTTCTGAATTGTTACCAGCTTCTCACAGGAGCCAAAGCACCCAAAAAGGTACATGACCCCTGCTCTACACCATTTCTTCTAGGACCCTGAGCAGTACAGACAGAAGGGTGGGGGATAACGTGCAGTTTGCCAGCACTTCTGGTTTTGTTATTGAACTCAAGGGGTCCACCACTTGGGGTGCTCTATTAAAATATGAAATGTGGTTGTAGTAAGGCAGTTTTATTTACTTGCAGCATGTAAAGGAGGCAGGATTCACAAAAGTTCTGCTCGCAGGAAGGGAGACCTAGCCATTGCTTCTAAGCACTATTTGGTCAATTACATGTTGACTTCTTTGCAGTTGGCTACACTTATCAGGTTGGGCTCCTATCAATCTTATCCTGTTTATAGCTGGTCTCCAAAATGCTATGTTACATTTAACATTTTGCAAGAATAGCAGTTAGCCCTGTATGGTGTGGCTCAGTCAGAGGGCACATGCCTAAGCTGTGGGCCAGGTCACTAGTTGGGGGCTTGTGAAAGGCAACCGACTGATGTTTCTCTCCATCTATTTCTCCTTTCTTTCCCCTCTCTCTAAAAATAAATAAAGTCGAAAAAATATTAACAATGACCCTGACCTTGAGACTCTTGTCGTAATAGTTCTGGAGGGTGCAGTAACGGCATCTAGGAGATGCTCCTTTGCCCTCACCGGATCTCTGGGGTCTACACCTGCACAAGCTCTTCTCTGGTCCTTCTGACACCCGGAGTTCAAGACCCGCTTCTACAGCCTGCCTCCCAGCCAGTCTAGCCCAGGCCTGGCAGGCTCGAATCTCTTTCCACGCCCTCGCGGAGGCTGCAGCGAGCAAACAGAGTGGCCGAACGTCGAGTACCCCTAGTCTCTGACTCGGCGATTGCCTGGGGACCACCGGGGCTACGGGCACCGCGCCGAAAAGGATGCGCGCACTCCTTTTCCTGGCGGAGGGAGCGTGACACTCCGCGTGCGCTGTTCTACAAGCCTTGCTGACGTTGCGGAGGGCCGGCACTCGGTGCGGGAGTGACCGACGCGCGCGTGCGTTGGGCGCCGCCGTGAGGCCGGGAGGCGCGAGGGGAAGGCGGCCGCGTTGGTCTGAGGGCGGCGGCTGCTGTAAGAATAGCGCCCTGGGCCGAGAGGGTCAACGCGGCCGCGAGCTGGGGATGGGGTGGATCGGATCTCGTACCTCTTCCGGGCGCGCGTGCGGCTCTGGAGGTGCACAGTGACGGCAGCGGCGCCCCTGCCCGAGTAGCGCCGAGGCCGTTCTCCAGGGAGGCCGCGGCTCGCGGCGGGCCGGGCCATGAGGAGCGGCCGGGGCCGGGCCAGGCCTTGCTCACCCCGGCCCCGTGTGGCAGCTTCTCCCCGTTTTCGCCTCGGTCCCTCGGCATGAGCGTCCGCCAGTGCCCGGGGCCGCGGCTGCCCCAGTCCGGCGGCCCGCGGGCGCGCTCCCGGTCGGCGGGCCCGCGGTGCTAATCCCGGCACCGCGCTGCACTGCCCGCTTGCCCCGCTGTGAGCCCTGGGGGTGCGGCCATGGAAGTGGTGGGCGACTTCGAGTACAGCAAGAGGGACCTCGTGGGACACGGGGCCTTCGCCGTGGTCTTCCGGGGGCGGCACCGCCAGGTGAGCCCCGCGGGCCAGGGTCTGCAGCCGCGCGGGGCCTCGGCGGCCGGTCCCGTCTCCCGCCCGCGCGGCCGCAGCTGGACTGGGTGGTCCTGGAATTAGGCGAAGTCGTGGGCGTCGAGGCCCCTGACTTGGCTCGCCGCCGGAGGCCTGCCAGTGACAGTGCTGCCATTGTGCGTGCTGTCAGTGCGTGTGGTTTGTTTTGCTCGGGCGAGGCTGTTTGGGGGCCGAAGCCGCTAGACAGCGCTCCACCTACCGACGGGCTGCCGGAGCTCTGATTTCCATTCCTAGCCCGGGCGCCTGGTAACGAGCGCTCGGAGGGACGCATCCTTTGGGCTGCCAGGGGAAGCTTTCACCTAAATTTACCCGAATCCTAGAGGACTGCAAGGTTCCCCGCATAGCTTGGGGCTCTGGGGTGGATGGAACTTGGATTTGAATCCCCTCCTTGCGTGGCCGGGAGTCGACACCTTTGAGGTCGGTAATTGCAGTCCCATCGGGAAACTGCCAGCTTTTCCGTTAGCCCGAGGCTTTCTCAAACTCGGGAGGATCCGGTTTTCCGGCTTGGTTCCCCTGCACCCCGACTGGCCCCGGACTGTCTTCACTTCCTGGGGTTACATAGGCTGGTGCCGAGTGGAAAAGATGGTTGGACGCTCCATTTTCCAACCCAAGTCAACATGAAAGCAGGTTCAGCTTTTTTTTTTTTTTTTTTTTTTTTTTAAGTTTTTGCCATTTCGACAGTAGGGTCGTAGGAGGACTTAGAATCTAAAGAATTTGGAAAGTCACCTCGGGAGTGAAGATAATCATACAGGGTTGGGTAGTTCCTGATTGTTGCCAAGGGGCTGGCTTTATTGCTTATCTGATAAAGTAATAAATACTGCTTTTCATTTGTTATGAAAATAACTTAAAACTCAAGAAAAGATAGTTAAAACGCGGCTTAATCCTGCCAAGTTATCAAATACTGTTTTCAAGTTAATCATACTACCTTCCAGTTTGTTACCCACATTTCTCCATAACTTCAATAGTTGTAATTTGTTCATTTTTCATTTAATGCTAGGTACTATGTGGCCTTCATATTTTTTAGTGATGTCTTGTAGAACATTAGCTGCTACACTGTAATAAATGAAGTCATTTTCTAGTGGTTGGAGATTAAGGGTCTTTTCACTGCCCCCCCCCCCCCCAGTGCTGTACATGAATTTGTTAAAACATTTTTAAGCTTATAGATTTTTTTCTTGTTGAATTATTTCTGTGAAGTAATTTCCAGGAGTAACATTATTTTTCCTTTTCAGAAAACTGATTGGGAGGTAGCTATTAAAAGTATTAATAAAAAGAACTTGTCAAAATCACAAATACTGCTTGGAAAGGAAATTAAAATATTAAAGGTATGTGGTATTTCATACTGGATTAAAACTTACTTTAAATTAAATGAACACGTGATGACATACTTTGTAATTTTGGTAGTTGGAACCAAGTTTGAGAGTTTTCTTCTGTTCTTATTTTTGCACATTCAGTTTTCTAAAACATTGAGTATTGACTGGGAAGCTATTTTTAAAAATAAGCGTTTGGGGCTCTTGTCAAATGCTTAGAGGGATTCTGTGAAAACTCATTTTAGTTTTTCATAATTTCTTTTCCTCTTTCCCCTATTTTTTGTGTTACTGTTTGGAAGGAGGCAGGCCCCCCTTATACATTATTTACTTCTTCTGTTGATCCCTTTCACAGTACAGTTTATGAAGAACTGGGCGCACTTGGGATCTTATTTTCCTTGTAAATTGAAGAAAGCTATTTTCCTTGAAAGTGGGAAGTGGTCTTTTTAGATTACTCACAGGCAGTGTTACCCAAGTGAGATACTTTGAGGAAAAAAAGAGTCCTGAGGTCAAATAAATTCTGTTTACTAAATACTTCTTGGAGAGTCTCAGAGCATTTGGCTTATTAAAGAAAGTCTGAAAATTATACAACGAAGAACCAGGTTTAAGTGTATTAACCCAGTGTATCCCAAACTAGTGTGAACATGGAACCTGCATCTAACACCAGTGTGAATCACTGCTGCTATTCTGTGGACGGCGCTTCGAGCAAAGAATTATACTTCATTTTCGTTCAGGCAAATAATTATTTTTAAGAAGGACTTTGGGATTTTGTGCCTCTATTGCTGTTAGAAATTGTGTATTAAAACTTAAAAGACTAGCAGACAGTCTGTAGTCATACTTACTGTAACATTTATTTTGTAAACGAGAGTGTTTTGGTAAGTACCTTGTTAAGAGTCTTAAAAAAATGATAGTCTTGAAAAAATATTTAGGCCCCAAGTAAATTTTCATCATGCACATTTCTTATTTAGTATATTGAATTTTCTAGTAACAGAACTGTAGTGTACTAGAAATAATATAATATATGTGTGTATGTACTTAAATTAGTTTTTATTTGCATATTGAAATATATTCACATTATTAGAATAAATACAAATATTTTGAATTCTTAATTTTCTTAACAGGAACTTCAACATGAAAACATTGTAGCCCTCTATGATGTTCAGGTACCTTATTTTGGATTTTTAAAAACTACTTTCATGTTTGTTAATAAAGAACTTACATTTTTTTCTATTTCATAGAAATTTAAGTGAATCTTAATAGAAATAGAAAATTGTCTTATTGTTGAAAATATAGATATCTTGAGTTATATATTAAATTGTTTAAAATAGCATAAATAGGACAATAGGATAAAATAAACAATTGCTACATGAGTAAACTTTTTAATAAGTGATAATATACTATAGTAGTGTTGTTTTAAAGGTCAACTGGAGGAATACTGATACCAGATCTAGCATTTTTGTGATAGATGTAAAAAGACTACTGTGGACTAATAAAGAATTAGAGCTTTTTTCTTACTGCAAAAGCAACATTTACTAATTGTAGAGATACTATAAAGTAAAGTAAATATAAAGGTAACTGGCTCTGGCCAGGTGGCTCAGTTAGTGGGAGCGTTGCCCTGTACACCAGAAGGTTGAAGGTTTGATCCCCAGTTAGGGCACATACCTGGGTTTCTCCCTAGGTCTCCCCCTCTCCCCCTCTCCCCCTCTCCCCCTCTCCCCCTCTCCCCCTCCCAACATCCTGGGGGTGAGGATTTAAAAAAAAAGGCAACTGCATATTCATACCTGAGATGTATTTGTGACTATCCATATGGCATAATGTAGATTCACCTTTAATTTGGAGGTGGAAAAGCTGGTTTCTGAAGTTATCTTTTAAGGCAACATTTCTTAACGTTGCGAGTTACCTCACTTTGTAAGGTTTTGAGTGGCTACTATTTGCCAGGCATTGTCCTGAACTGATTGGAATACAGCAGTGAGTAAAACAGTCCTTGCTTTCTTGTGTGCTTACTTTTAGTGGGGTAAGAAAAAGTGGACTTTTTTCTTCAGTCAGTCATTGATCATGTAGTCATACCACTTCACAAAATATTTAACTAAACCCATGTTGTAAGATGTTTAGGTTTTTCCCATAATAGAAAAGTGCAATGAGGATAATACAGGGTGGGGCAAAAGTAGGTTTACCATTGTTTGTAAGGAAAATAATACGATCATTAATAAATAATGTGAGAATAAACTCAACTGTGAACCCATTTTTACCCCACGCTGGGTATACCTTCTGAACATACCTAATTTTTTCTTTGAGTTTCAGTTTCTAGTATTGGAATTACCATGGAAAATAGCATGCACAGTTTTAAAGTTCTTTGTACAGTGTGATTGTTCTCCAAAAAAATTGTAATTTAAACTCCATACATGGACTATGTGAATGCTATGGGGTATATTTTATTACCTGTTTAAATTGGTATAACTCGTTCCTTCATTTCAGAAATTCAAAGCAGCATAGAAACAAAGTGGGAAAAAGTTTAAAGTCAAAACTAAATTGATCTCCTGATCCCTAGTTGAAATGTCATTTCTCCTCAGAGCTCTTTGTGTGGCTTGTCCTAGTTTCTGTTGTTAGAGGGCACCAAGTGGTACATGTCAGTGCCTAGTATAACAATTGTTAAATAATATTAACTTAATTTCCCATCTTTTGAGATGCATGGAAAATTTACTTGGAGACTAAGTTTTGCTTTCTGAGTACTTAGATTTTGACTATCAGAATGAAAAGTACCTTTTAAGTGTTATCCTCCTTGGCTGTAGAATGAGATATGTACTCAGAAACCTGACTTACCACGCAGTCAGGAATTTCAAGGTGACTGCATTAAAATGTTTATTATTTTGTGTGTTGTATAGTACTGGAACTATTGTATGTAATTTATAAAAATTGACTTAAGAAATATCTGTCAGGGGAGTACAGTCTTAAGCATTTGGCTATGGAGTAAACAGTCTTGATCTAATATTTCAAGTTTGTGTCCTTGACTCTGTTTATCAAGGGTACAGTTTGTTTGTAGAGAGTAGTACAGTAATTTTATCAACTTGGACATCATTTTTACTGGCCATCAACTTTAAAGATCCTTCGGAAGTTTATGCACATACTTTTAAAAACTGAGAACTTTTGACATTCTTTATAAAAATTAGGTTGCAGTTTATATGACACTTGAAACACATTTTCCCTAGTTGCAAAAGTAATATATTACCATAATTAGTTAAACATTGTCAAAATGAGTAAATTAGAAATGTCAATTCCCACAGATAACCACTGTTGGTTATATTTCTTCTAGAGTTTTCTAAATACATATATGAATCTATAGTAATGTAGGTTTTAAGCTTTTCCTTGTGAGAAAATTATTAATGGTATTTTTATAGAAAAGCAACTTGTTTTATTAAACTTAATTATCTTGGATTATCTTCTCCTTATAGGATATCTTCTTATATCAGTATAATACTGTAGGGCTAAATAATTTATTTACTTGAAACCAGATTGTGGCTATTTGCATTGTTTCTTTTATTTTTCTATTGGAAACAGTGCTGCAGGGAAAGCTGTGTACATACATCTTTGCTTGTTTGTTTGGATGTTCCTATAGAATAAATTCCTGGATGTAGGATTACTTAGTCAAAGATATTACCATGCTGCCTTCCAAAAGGTTGTACCAATTTATTTTGACCAATAATCACCTGTGTTTTTCTTTTTCTTTTTTGGACAATCTCTTAGGAGAAAAATACCTTAGGTTTTATTTTTTATTTTGTAACTTAGTAGTGCACTGACTATCTTTGTACTTTATGTGACTTTTCATGTTTCTTCTGTGACTTTCCTGTTGCTATTCTGTGATACTTCTGCTCATTTTCCTTCCTGATTTCTTCATGATTAGTACTTCTTGGGTCAGTTAATGAGGTGTAGAGGGGTATGGTGCCGAACACAAGAGAGATGATCCCTGCCCTGGTGGAACTTGCAGTAGTAGATTAGGGAAGATAACATGAAGCAAGTAGTACTAATTCTGAATGTGCTCAGCGCTGCAAGGGAGAACTATAGGAGAGATTTGGAGGAAACATATGGGGGTTCAGGGAGTCAGGCAGCCCACTCTGTACTGCTAGGGAAATTTCCCCGAAGAAAGGATGTTTAAACAGCTTGAGGGAAGAGTGGGAAAAGGTTAGGCTTGGGTAGGTGGGAGAAGAGCAAGTAAGCCAAGCTTCCCAAGCAGTTGAAGCCTTCTGCGAAAAGCAGACAGGAAAGATCAGAGTATGAGTAACTGGAAGAAGGCCAGTGAGAGGGGCGTGCCGGAGTGAGGGAGGGAGTGATCTTAGATGGTTCCAGAGAGGTTCACAGGGGGCACATGTGACCTTCATTCGAGGCCATGGATGAGTTTTAAAAGCAGAAGAGTAATTTCATCTCTCTTACGTATCTTTGAGAATATGGGCATGAGATAAGTATTGTCAGTTAGGAATACTTACCTACATAGCTGTCATTTATCTGGATAAACATCCATGTCGGTAATTTTTAGCATGGGGGAAAAAGATGACTTCAAATAATAGATGATGCTGCAACACTGAGACATCTTAGAAAAAATAAAGTTCTATCCCCATTCTCATTATTTTCTAAAATAATTTCCAAATGAATTAAAGGCTTAAATGTATAAAATATGTAATAACAATTTTAGAATAGTATTTATATTACTATATATAGTTCAAGAGATAGAAAGATATTTTAAATCAAGAGAAGAAACTCAGAAGCTATAAAGGTAGGGACATGTAAAAATTTTAAAAACATTTTATGGCAAATACTACCATGAACAAATTGATAGCCATAAAAAGAAGCAGACTCAGTACATGCCATGACATAGGAATCCCAAACATTATGTTGAGAAAAAGAAGTCAGCTACATATAGCTACTGTTTGATTCTATTTTTGTGAGTTTTAGCAAGAGGCAACTCAGCCAGGGTGGAGGGAACTTTCTTGGGTGATGGAAATGTTACATATTTTGATTAAAAGGGTAGTTACATGACTGTATATATTTGTTACAACTTATACACTTTAATCAGTCTGTTTCAGCAGATGTAAATTATACCGTAATAAAAATACAGTTGACAGTTTGAGAAAATACTGTGTGTTGCAAACACAACAGGCTAATGTCTAAAACATATAAGTCCTCTCACAAGTTGATAAGTAAAAGGTAACCCGAAGAGAAAGTAAGCAAAGGATATAAATTGTTGGTTTTCATAGGCATAAAAATGGCTAAAATGAGATACTCTTTATGAACAAGTAGTCAGAAACGTATAAATTAAAGTAACAGTGAGATGCCACTTCTTACCCTCCAAACTGGCAAAATTAAAAAGTGCAGTCATTCTTCACAGTGGAATTGGGGAGGAGGTGTAAAATATTTTCATGTATCACTTGCAGAAATGAAAATTATTAGAATATCTTTGGAATGCTGTTTGGTTATACTTTGTTTCCTTACCCCGAAGAATATTCCCCCATGTGGCAAGTAAAGTATCCCTGGTAATGCAGGTCAGGGTCTGCTAGCCAGACCTCTGCAGTGGCTCCCCACTTTTATGAATGGAAGCCAAACCCTATTGTCTCCAACTCCACCTCCTCTGTACCTTGTTGCTTTGCTTCATCACATGGGCCTCCCCAGGCATTCCACACTCTGGTCTGTTGCTCTTTTTTTACTTTTGCCTAGGATCTTCCTCCTGCAGGTGGACTCTGTATGCAGATATGTTTCAGTCTCTATAGTGTACACAGCTATATTCCCAAGCTTTTTTAGGTTTTTACTCAAACACTGCTTTCAGTAAGCTTTCTTTAGCCACACTAAATACAATTGCAGCCTCCTTGCCCTCACTATTTATCCTCATTCTATGCTTTTTTTCCTGGAAGCATCTTATCACCCTCTTCCATACTCTGTATACTTATTTGTTTTGATTATTGTCTGTCTTCTAAACCTTCTGTCTTAGAATGTAAGCTTAAGGAGAGAGCATTTAACTCTGTTGGCTTTCTGCTATATCCTCAATGCCCAAAATAGTGTCTTATATATAGTAGGTAGTTAAAAAATATTTGAACGAAGACACATACCTGTCACTATTAGAAGTACCCTTGTACTAAGCAACTTGGATTCCTGGCATCTATCTCATAGCCCTAAAGCGTGAGATTTAGGATATATGTCCAAGAATCAGTGTAGCATTCTGTAGGCTTATAATGGCTCAACAAACAGTGAAGTAGTCACACTATGAAATATTATACAGTTACTAAAAAGTTGTGTATATATAGCTGATTTGAAGGGATTTCTATAGTGTATTATTGAGGAAAGCAAGATTTAGATATCTATTTATGATACCCCATTTTTTCAAAATAAAGTGTGTGTGTGTGTGTGTGTGTGTGTGTTTAACTTACGATTGTATGAGCAGAAAAAAAGGTATGGAAGGATACATGCCAGATATAAACTGGCTGCTTAGAGAGGTGAAGATGAACAGATAGAAATGGATTATATTAAAATAAACCCAACAAGCACACACTTCCTTTGGGTGTGTGTGTAGAGATAGATTCATGTAAGCATGCTCACTAGCATGTTAATGGGGCCTCTTTCAGATGGTGAAATAAAGATAATTTTAAAAATTTTCTTCCTTGAAAGTTTATGTATCCTAAGTCTTTGCAATAAACAATTTTTCAATAATTAAGAAAAATCAATTTTTCTTTTTTGGGGGGTTTAGGGAGTACCCACTTTGCTTGCTTGCTTTCTATAATCATTGGGTAATTTCTGATTATGAATTAGTATTCCAGGTACTTTTATATCAGTAGTGGACTAGATATGATTATATATATGAATATTAGACTTAACCATTGTGGTTAGGGAAAGGAGTATTCTCTATTACAAATTAAGTGGCATAAGAGTTTATTGAAGTACATCAAATGCTGGCTGCTCTGTGGAGAATGGACAAGAGTGGATTTGGGTTCACCTCGTAGTAGGCTTTGGGGTGGTTATGGACCCAGTGGAAATGTAGAGGCCTGGAGAGATTGGTGAGATGTTTAGAAGATGGGGTTTTGAGGACTTGGTACTTGGCCTGTGGGAGGTTAGGAAGAGGGAATCAGAGTTGGTAGCTCTTTGTCGTATGTATTAAAATGTTTTCTCTCTCTTTTTGTTCTCATTTTGGCCTCTTTTTGATACATGGAAGTTCTTATATAGTTAATTTATCTATCTGTTCTTTAATGATCTCCAGGTTTTATTTCATGTTTAGGATTTTTCCACCTTGAGATTATAAAAATGATCCCCAATGTTTTCTTTTAGTACTTACGGTTTCTTTTTTTTCATATTTACATCTTTGATTTCTGGAATTTATTTGTGTATATGTAAAAGTGATAGGGGAGAACCAAGATGGCGGCGTAGGTAGACACACTGCGCCTCCTCGCACAACCAGAACTGACAGAAAATCGAACGGCAGGGAAGTCCGACACCAAGGAATAAACATTCATCCAGACCGGTAGGAGGGGTGGAGACGGGCCCCGGGGCGGAGAGGACTCGTGTGGCCTTGGTGGGACCGAGACTGGCGGAGTGTGGGACGAATGGGGCAGGAAGTCTGACCACTAGCAGACCCTGCGGCCTCACATTCGCGCAGATAAACTGAGAGGGCCGGACTCAGAGTGGCGGAGAACAGGGCAGGTAGAGCGGCGGGTAGCACCCCGCGGCCCCACATTCGTGCTTAGATAAACCGGGACAAACGGCGGGGAGTGAAGCAGACTGCGTAACCCAGGGCTCCAGCGCAGGGAAATAAAGTCTCAAACCTCTGATTGAAAACGCCTGTGGGGGTTGGGGCGGCAGCAGGAGAGACTCCCAGCCTCACAGGAGAGGTTGTTGGAGAGACCAACAGGGGCCTAGAGCATGCACAAGCCCACGCACTTGGGAACCAGCACCAGAGGGGCCCAATTTGATTGTGGGTAGTGGAGTGAAAGACTGAAATCCGGTGGAGAGGGGAGTGGGTGCCATTGCTCCCTCGGCCCCTCCCCCACGTACAGCGTTACAGCGCAGCGACCAGCATTACCCCGCCCCGGTGAACACCTAAGGCTCCACCCCTTTAAGTAGCAGATGCGCCAAGACAAAAAAAAAAAAAAAAATGGCCCACATGACAACACTTCAAAGCTCCAGAAAAAATACAACTAAGCAAGAAAGAGATAGCCAAACTATTGGATACACAGTTCAAAACACTGGTTATTAAGACACTCACAGAATTGGTTGAATTTGTTCGAAAACTAGATGAAAAAATGAAGGCTATGCTAAGAGAAACAAAGGAAAATGTACAGGGAACCAATAGTGAGGCGAAGGAAACTGGGACTCAAATCAACGGTGTGGACCAGAAGGAAGAAAGAAACATCCAACCAGAAAAGGAAGAAACAAGAATTCAGAAAAATGAGGAGAGGCTTAGGAACCTCCAGGACATCTTGAAACATTCCAACATCCGAATTATAGGGGTGCCAGAAGGAGAAGAGGAAGAATAAAAAATTGAAAACTTATTTGAACAAATAATGAAGGAGAACTTCCCTGATCTGGCAAAGGAAATAGACTTCCGGGAAGTCCAGGAAGCTCAGAGAGTCCCAAAGAAGCTGGACCCAAGGAGGAACACACCAAGGCACATCATCATTACATTAGCCAAGATTAAAGATAAGGAGAGAATCTTAGAAGCAGCAAGAGAAAAGGACACAGTTACCTACAAAGTAGTTCCCAGAAGACTGTCAGCTGATTTCTCAAAAGAGACCTTACAGGCAACAAGGGGCTGGCAAGAAGTATTCCAAGTCATGAAAGGCAAGGGCCTACATCCAAGATTGGTATATCCAGCAAAGCTAACATTTAGAATGGAAGGGAAGATAAAGTGTTTCTCAGATAAGCTCAAGTTAAAGGAGTTCATCATCACCAAGCCCTTATTATATGAAATGTTAAAGAGAGTTACTTAAGAAAAAGAAGATAAAAAATGTGAGAGGTAAAAATGACAGCAAACTCACAGTTACTAACAATCACACCTAAAACCAAAACAAAGAAAACTAAGCAAACAACTAGAACAGAAACAGAACCACAGAAATGGAGATCACATGGAGGGTTATCAACAGGGGAGTGGGAGGGGGAGAGAGGGGGGGAAAGGTACAGAGAATAAGTAGCATAGATGATAGGTGGAAAATAGACAGGGGGAGGGTAAGAAGAGTGTAGGAAATGTAGAAGCCAAAGAACTTGTATGTATGACCCATGGACATGAACTATAGGGGGGGAATGTGCGAGGGAGGAGGTGGGCAGGATGGAGTTGAGTGAAGGGGCGGACATGGGACAACTGTAATAGCATAATCAATAAATATATTAAAAAAAAGAAAAGTGATAGGGTGATTCACTGTGGAAGTGGATGATATCTTCTGTATGACTTAAAAAGAGGTAGGACTTAAGCAATTTGAAGTATTATGGGCAAATCAGGGTCAGATTAGGTGGGTACTTTGTTATCAATTTACAGATTCATTTGAGGCTAGTTTTATGGTTGAAAGCTTGTTTTTTCCAACACCACGAAGCAATTAACCCAATTTTGACACTATCAACATGGAGATAGTATCACATCACACAAGTTAAGGGCTCAGTACCACAAGACTAGCCCTACCCCGCCTTTGGACACTAATCACTAAGTTTAGGACGTTGCCAGTGCTTCTGTTGGCAGTGAGATTGGCATTAAGAACGGTACCAGGTGTTAGGCCAGTGGGGTCAGACTGGACCTTGGTTTAGCAACTTAGTACTTGAGTTTTGGCTAGGAAAGAATTCAGAGCCAAGTCTCAAAACTACAGGGTCTGGCAGAAGTAACACCTGCCTGAGTGTGATTGGTAGGATAATAATATGGGCATAATTTATAGTTTTAATTTGAACACTTCACCTAAAATTTCATATGGTGTGCTTGAGGGTGATATTGTTATGTTACAGAATTACGTGCTTATGATTTTTTAATAAAAAGGGGGTGTTACTTGTGCTGGACCCTGTGTAAGCAAAAGTTTGTTTAGAAAGTCACAGGTAGAAGTGAGTAGTAGAAGAAGTGGGCTCAGGTTACAGAGGCAAAAGAAGGGCCCTTGGAGCTTAGGAGAGAGAAAGGTGAGAGTAACATGCCTGGGGCAGGAGTAGGGAGGAGGTGGATAAAGGGGGAGGGAAAGGCCAGGGAAGGAGAGTGCACTGGGTCCTCTGCCCTGAGGGCTTTTAAGGGCAGAGATTTTTAGGCGAGGACCCAGGGGAGAATCTCAGTAGAATATTCATCAGCTTTTCAGGTGTGTCCTTTCTGGCTCATGATCTCTACTTAGAGGTTGTCACCAGAGTTGGTCATTAGTCATTGCAGCTGGTACTGAGGTCAGCATGGTATTGCTTGCTGCTATTCTGGGCCTGGAGCTGAAACACAACTGAGGCCTAGATGTATTTGATGTGGGTCAGAACCTCATTGTCCTGGGGGCTTAATGCTTAAGGGCTGTTCTCCAGCCCCCTTGTTTGTTCCTTCTCTAAGAGGAAGGTTGCTTGTGACTAGCAACATGCCAGGCGAGGAAAGGTCAGTGGAGGGTTCGAACCGCATGACCAGCAATATGAAAGATTAGAAGGTCTAAACTGCATTACCAGTGGTATGCTAGGGGAGGAAAGGTCACTATGGTGGCTAGGTGCTTGGTTTCCCACTTTTGCTTGTTGCTAGGCACTGGGGCACTTTCCATCCTGGTAAACTTCTGTACCTGGCCCATTGTCCTGCTCTGCTCAGGTCTGTCTACCACACTTCTGACCAGCCTCTCCTTGGGTTCAGTAAATTTGGTAGAGCAGCTTATAGAACTCAAAGAAACATGTTATTTACCAGATTATCAGTTTATTATAAAAGGATATAACTTGAACTGCCAGATGGAAGAGATGCATAAAACAAGGTCTGCTCTCTGGGTGTGGGATTCTCATAGAACCTCCATGTGTTCACTAATGTGGAAGCTTTTGGAAGCCTGTCCTTTGGGGTAATTATGGAGGCTTTATCATATAGGCACAACTGATTATTAATTCATTGGCCATTGGTGATAGGACTCGCCCTCCAGCCCTTTCTGTTCTCTGAGGTCAGGGAGTGGGACTGAAGGTCTCAGCCCTCTAATCAAGTGGTTGGTCTAGGTAACCATCCCCCAACTTTAGCTTTCCCAAAACCACCTTATTAACATATTAAAGGACATCACTCTCATTTCTTTGGAAATTCCAACAGTTTTAGGAGGTCCGTGCCTGGAACAGGAATGTAGAACAAATATGTATCTCTTATAAATTGTAACATCACAAATATATTTTGAATATTTTTGAAGTCTTTTGTATAATTAGTATTATTGAGATGCAGATTAAGGAAAAGGTTTTTCTGCAAGTCTGTGTTGGTTTGTGTCAGGTCAGGTAAGCTAGAACTGTCTTTCACTATTGTATTTTGTGTCTCTGAGTTTTTAGAGCATAATGGAAGCATCCTGGATGGAAACGAGGAAACCTAAGTGTAGAGTACTGCTTTTATATCAAACTCAATTTAGGATTTTGAACAAAACACTTTCTTTTTTAACAGCACCCCCTAAGTAAATTGGGGAAGATAATCCATCCTGTTTACTCATGGGATGCTATGAGGCTGTCTGATATGAGGTGATCCCAAGGGGAGTAAGTTTGAGGATTGCTATAATGGTATTGTGTTCCTCTTTTCCTGGGAGGTAACCCCATAGGTGGCCTGAGGGTCAGAGAATGAATTAGGAAAAGTAGCAGAGAAATGTGTGGTATGGGTCATCAAAGCCATAATTTTTCTTTGAATCTTTCTCTTGCTATTTACTTCTTTTGTTACTTTGTAGTTCTCCACTTCCACATGTTTGAATTCTGTTGGAGAGAACCATCTACTCAAGTTATCTGACATCTAAAATTCATTTTATCTTTTTTAATTTTTTAAATCATTTTTTATTTTTAAATTATAGTTGACATACATTATTATATTAGTTTCAGGTTTACACCCCAGTGATTAGATGTTACAGAACTTGCTAAGTGATCACTCTGATAAATCTAGTATCCATCTGACACAGTACATAGTTATTAGAATATTATTGACTGTGTTCCCTGTGCTGTACTTTACATCCCCATGACTATTCTGTAGCTACTAATTTGTACTTAATTCCTTCACTTTTTTCACCCATCCCCCCAAATACCCCTCTAATCTGGCAACCGTAAAAATGTTCTCTGTATTTATGGTTCTTTTTCTGTTTTGCTTTTTCATTTGTTTTTTAGATTCAATTGTTGATAGATACGTATTTATTGCCATTTTATTCATATTTTTATTGTTTTTTTTCTTCTTCTTAAAGAAGATCCTTTAACATTTTGTATAATACTGGTTTGGTGGTGATGAGCTTTTTCTTGTCTGGGAATTTCTTTATCTGCCCTTCCATTCTAAATGGTAGTTATGCTGAATAGAGTAATCTTGGTTGTAGTTCCTTGCTTTTCATCACTTTAAATATTTCTTGCCAATCCCTTCTGGCCTGTAAACTTCCTGTTAAGAAATCAGCTGACAGTCTTATAGGAGCTCCCTGGTGGGAAACTAACTGCTTTTTTCTTGCTGCTCTTAAAATTCTCTTTGTCTTTAACCTTTTGCATTTTAATTATGATGTTCGTGGTGTGGGTCTCTTTGGGTTCATCTTGTTTGGGATTCTCTGTGCTTCCTGGCCTTGTATGTCTATTTCTAGGTACATAGAAATGACATACATAGAAACAAACCTAGGGAGGCAGCCAAAATGAGGAGATAAAAAAAGACGGCCCAAGTGAAAGAACAGAATAAAACTCCAGAAAAAGAACTAAACAAAATAGAGACAAGCAATGGACTAGATGCAGAGCTCAAAACACTAGTTATCAGGATGAACTTAATGAGAACATCAACAGGGTAAAAAAGGACCAATCAGAAATGAAGAATAATTTATAGGGAATCGACAGTAGAGTGGCTAAAGCCAGAAGCAAGTCGGTGATTTGGAATATAATGAAGCTCCCTGCCCCACCCCCCCAAAAAAAGAAAAGAAAAAGAAAAAAAA
Organism: Desmodus rotundus; assembly: GCF_022682495.2. NCBI lineage: Eukaryota > Metazoa > Chordata > Mammalia > Chiroptera > Phyllostomidae > Desmodus > Desmodus rotundus. The sequence continues at coordinate 64,518,256 of NC_071395.1, forward strand.
AAAAAACTCAATCAGAACAGCAAAAAAAAGAAAAAGAGAAAAAAAATCCAAAAAAAAAGAAAAAGAGGATAATGTAAGGAGCCTCTGGGACAACCTCAAACGTTCCAAAATTTGCATCATAGGGGTGCCAGAAAGGAAGAGAGAGCAAGACACTGAAAAGCTACCTGAAAAAATAATGGCAGGAAACTTCCCTGTCCTTATTATTTTTTTTAATTACAAAATGAATAGTCCCTTACTGGGAAAACAATTCAAGTTGTCTAGCAGTGTATAATGTACCTCTTCTGATACCTCTTTCTCCTTTTTTCAGGAGAAGCCACTGTTGTGTTCTTCCCACCCCAGTGCCTCCTTGAGTTAAGAGGCTAAAAGATGGAAGTAATAAAAATGGCTTGTTGTTATGGTTTCTCCTTTGGTTCCCCCTCTTTCATCATTCCTCCTTGATGAAATGGGTCTCAATCACTAGGAAAGGAATTTCTGGATAGTAGGGTGTGTGTAGGCCCAGTTTTAATAGCTCCTGCCAGTATATTGGTGTATACTCCCACCAAGTATTTGATAGCTGAATTTACTCCATGTCCTTGCTGACACTTAACAGTTTTAACCATTCTGAGGTATCTTATTATGATTTTAATTAGGGTTTTCCTGATGACTACTGATTTGAACACCTTTTGTAAGTTTATGAGTCATTTAAATATCTTCTCTGATATTCCTACATAAGTCTCTTTTTATTGGGTTGTCTTTTTGTTATTCTTTTGTTGGAGTTCATTGAGTATTGTGGATATGAATCCTTTGCCAGATATATGTGTTTTAATGACTTACCCACACTGTGACTTGCCCTTTACTGGCTTAATGGTTTATTTTGATGAACAGAAAGTCTTAATGTAGTCCAGTTCATTGTTTCTTTCTTTTATATTGAGTGGTTTTGTGTCATAATTAAGAAAATTTTGCCTACGCCGGTGTCATGAAGATATTCTCCTATGTTCTTTTCCCTGAGTCTTCATTGTTTTTCACATCCAGCTCTATAAGCTACCTAGAAATGATTTTTGTATGTGGCATGAGGTGAAGGGGTCAGGGTTCACTTACTTTTACAAATGGGTAGCCAGTTGAGCCATTTACTAAACAACATTTCTTTTTTTTTTTTTTTTGTACTGTAGTGTCTGTTTGTCACAAATTAGTAACCACACATGTGTGGGTCTATTTCTAGACTCTCTTTTCTGTCCCCTTAGCCTTTACCTTACTGTTTTCCTTACTGTAGTTATGTAGGAAGTCTTGCTGTCTAGTAGTATAAGTTCTCCAAGTCTTTTTTTTCCTAGATATTAAGTTATTTTTGACCTTTTGCATTTTTTTAAATCCTCACCTGAGGACATTTTTTCATTGCTTTTAGAGAGAGAGGAAGAGAGAAGAGAGAGAGAAGCACTGATTGGTTGCCTCTCACACATGCCTGAACTGGGAATCACACATGCCTGGACAAGGGATCAGAACTTCAACCTAGGCCTGCACCCTGACCAGGACTTGAACTCGCAACCTTTTGGCTAAGGGATGACGCTCCAACCAACTGAGCCACACTGGCAGGGCTTACCCTTTTGTATGTCCACATACATTTTAGAATTAGCCTGCTAATTTCCCCATATGAAGAAAACATTGCATTTTGCCTAGGATTACACAGAAACGTAAGGGGAATTTGTTGGAAAGGGTGTAAATTATAATTTATTTCTTTAATGAATATGAGCCTTTTCTTTTTTAAGATTTTATTTTTTCATTTAGAGAGAGGAGAAGGGAGGGAGAAAGAGAGGGAGAGAAACGATGACATGAGAGAGACTTGGTGAGTTGCCTCCTGCACGCCCCCAACCCAGGACCAGGTCTCCAACCCAGGTTACCCAGGGAATCAAACCGGTGAACTGCTTTTGTGGGGTTTTGCCCAACCAACTAAGCCACACTGACCAGGGTTTGAATATGGGCCTTTCAAAATTTTTCTTTTTCTTGTCAATTTTAGTAAGTTTTGTTTTTCCTTAAATTATTTTTCAATTTGTTTATTTCATCTACATTTTGGAATACTGGCATAAAGTTGTTCATAATATCCTTTTTTTTCTTTGGGGATTTGGTATTTAACTTAGTTATTAAGGAGTTTGAGTAGGAAAATGATAAGATGAAATTCACTAAGTTTACTTTTGCTGATGGAATTGCTGGGGAGCAGTTCAGGATGAGGATATCTTAATATTAGGAAAGGAGGACGCACATGTGTTCAGCTTTGGGAAACCCTGAGGGGTGTGGCTCCCAGGTTATACTGGCCTCACTTCTTGGCTTGTCTGACCCAATGAGCATCTCTTCAAATTATTCTCTGGTGCCCAGTACCATTTGAGCTTCAGTCTGTTTATAGATGATGTGGTTGTTTCATTAAAAAAAAGAATACTTTTTTCCATCTTATTATTTATTGAATGAGTGGGGGAAACAAAGTGGTTATATATAACCCCCAACTTGTGAATACTAAAATAGAAATTTGATTTCTTTATGCTGAGTGAACAGGCGTTCTTCATGGCTGTTTAGCCTCTCCTAGGAATTCCTAGCTTTCTTTTCTCTTCAATAGTTAGAATAAGGTATTATTATCTGATTAAATAATACTGATTTTAGATACTATTTTGTTCTTTATACTTGAGAAGGTGAAAATTTTGTTGAAAGTTATGTTTAATGATTTCTTGGTATTTTTAGGTATGATAGGATAGTTTGGTCTGGATTTGATCAGGTTTTGTGATTAAGACTAGTTTGCAGTGGAGATGACTTAACAAAAGCAAAAATATATTTTTGTTTTTATTTGTGAGAAAAGGAAGTAAGTATTTCTTTCTAGCAGACTTACTCTCCTAGCCTGCTGAACTCCGACTGTTGTCTGCCTCCTTTCTGACTTGTTGGGGGCTGCTGCTCTGAAGCCAGGCCTGTGCTAGGCTTGCAGGCTGGCTCCACGTCCCCAGCACAGAGCTGGAGGCATTGCCATTCTTCTGAACCTGCATGTGCCATTGGGGTTGGGGGTCAAAGAATTGGGTGTGGTACATTTCAATTTTTTACCCAGTCCTCTTGATAAATGAGTGAAATAAGCCATCTTTCGTCACTGAGTCTCCTGTAGGACATGATTTTATCCAGGTCCTAACTCATGGCCCCATCCCTTGGTGGATGTGGGACACCACTCAGTGGCAGCCCTTGTTTGCTCCTTGTCCCACAGAAGTGCTCTAACCCAGCTACTGCGAAACACCTGTTTTTATTGTTAATCTGTGTGAACTGATACTTGTATAAAATCCAATAAAAATGAATTAATATGAAAATGAAATAAAGGTGCTACAAACATGTTTAATATTTTTATTATTAGGGTCAGCAGACATAAAATTATTTTGTTTACTTTAAACCTTCAAAAATTCTTACTCCTGATTTCTGTAGTTATTTCATTGTGAGCCGCTACCAGATAATCTGCTGACTGGCACTGGATGTGAACCTCACTCTGAGGAATGCTGCCCTAGACCTGCCCTCTTTCTACCCTGGTTCTCCTCTGGTTTCCTGTGGAACTCCTTACTCTTGAATTTAGGATCTTGGTGAAGCCAAGTGGTACTTGAAAGGGCTATCTCTTAAATCACATTTGAACAATGGCTCAAGTTTAGCTGTAGGGAAGCCCAATTTAAAATTTAATTAGTATTATAAAAATTGTTATTGAAGAATCAGCTAATGTGTCGTTGACTTGCTTGACCAGGCAACAGAACTGGAACTATGTGAATTTGAGAGACTGGGTAAAATTCCTCAACTCAGTTCCGTAAAATCAGTCTGTTACCAAGATGTGATGAAATGTTTTCAAGGAAATTGCCAAAAATTCCCAGATAATGTGATTGCTTCCAAATAAACATAAAAACTAGAAAAATAAAAAATTAAGGGTCCTGGATCATGTATTCCAGAAATTAGATTGTGCCTGTCATGTTGCTAAGGAGGATATCAAGCTGTTGCCCCCCGATCATGAACTTCCAAAGCAGGAGTGCTCTGAGGACAAGAGGGTCCTCCCAGTTTTTCACCAGTGATAGGTTGACCATAACTATAACCAAAAGATGAGGCTTTCTTGAGTTCTTCCCATGAACAGAACAGAACTTCTTGATGACTACCTCTGTGTCATCAAAACCTGATTTGGCTTGGAAGCTGAGATGCTTAAGTCATTGTGTTGGGGATTTAAAATTTACTTGCTAATGGATTTTGGATTTCTTTTTACTTGTTTAATAATGGGAAATAATAGTATTTTTGTTAAGGTTATTTTTTAAATTTGTACTTAATTTTTTTCTAATCTAAATGATGTTTAATATTGTGTATTTTTTAGGAATTACCCAACTCTGTCTTCCTGGTGATGGAGGTAGGTGGTATACAAGCTCCTGTTTAATTTATTTCAAATTCCTTTTGATTAATATGCCCTTTAAGAGTAGAAATTCCTCAAATTTTCAAATTTGAATTAATAAATTGATTCAGTGATTGAGATTCTGTTTAATAAGGAAAATAGTATTAACATTTTTGATTCTATAATTCTTATGTTTTTCAGACTAATTTACTTGTATACAAATGAACTTTTAATTAAAATTAACTGAAAATGGATTGAATTAACCTTAAACTGATGTCCTTATTTTAATTACTTTTTTTTTTATATTTATATCAGTATTGCAATGGTGGAGACCTGGCAGATTATTTGCAAGGTAATATTTTTGTCTGTCAGTATTCAATAAAGATAGTCCTGTAATCTGTTTAATTTTGATATATAGTCTCTGTTTTCCACCCTTTATCACTCTTATGTAAATATTTGTGTACTTGTTTAATTATGTTCACTTTGCTCACTAATTTTAGTTTATTGTGGTTTTGTTCTCAAACTATACTTGTGTATAAGTACTTTGTGTGTGCCTCTCTTTGACAGTGTTTGAGAGGTGAGTCCTCTTCCCAAGAGAGAAAAGAAATCAAATAGATTTCTGTTCTTCAAAGGACTCTCCTGGGTTGCCGTCAGTGAACCTTTAGCCCCTTTCATTTCTTTCAAAATAAAAGGAAAATTATAATGGAAGAATGTGTGCAAGAATGTGTTGATTAATGTGAATGTTTTATGTAAATTAAAAAATGTTATAAGGGATTAAAGGTAATATTGAAATTATTTCCTGGCACAGAGATAAGATTTTAGTATTAGATAATTCTTGAAATTCTGTCTCCAAAATTTGTACATGTAGGGTACAGGATAAGCATTCAGGTCAAATTGGGTCTCTCAAAAGTATTTTTTTAATGATGTTAAATGAAATAAGCCTCTTCTTGTATCCCTTAAAGATGCAGGGGAAATACGCAGAAACATAATAGAAGGTTCAAAATCAACCTATAAACAGATCATAATTGATGATAAAAACACTAAGACATCAACAGATACAGCCATAAAAAAGTATGGACAGTTTTCAAAAGAGAAATAGCATAGTAAAAATGCTCAGTTTCACTGAGTAATCAGGGAGTGCAATTAAAAATGAGACTTAGCCCAGGCTGGGTGGCACAGTTAGTTGGAGCATCCTCCTGTACACCAAAAGTTTGCGTGTTCGATTCTGGGTCAGGACACAAACCTAGGTTGTGGGTTTGGTCCCCCATCAGGGCATGTACAGGAAGCAGATGATCGATGTTTCTCCCTCTCTCTTTCTCTCTCTCCTCTTTCTCTAAAATCAATAAACATATCCTTGGATGAAGATTTTTAAAAACTGAGATTTTAAAAAATATTTAAATTTTAAAATATTGATGAATTCAGAAAATGTGTAGAGAATTATATAAAGAACACTGGTATTGTCCATTCCCCAATAAAGAAGAGAAATTATAAATACAGTTGAAGTTCTCTGTCAGTCCTTCTGTAGTCCCATTCCTGCCTTCCCCTGTAGAGATAACTATCACCCTGAATGTGGTCATTTATTACACATGTGTTTCTGTATTTTTCCTAATGCAGATTCTTTTTTTTAATAAATATGTCAATTTGGTAAAAACATGTGTTTCAAAACTTAATTTACTAGTAGAAAGCAGTGAAACAGGAACTATTACTCACTACTGGTGGAAAGGAGTTCAGGCTAGTGGACTCCTTGCTTCCCCTTCCCCCAGCCTCAATCCTGAGTCCTCAACATGCTTAGTAAGTCAAAGCACTTCCTTCTGCAGGCAGAATGAGGGGTGCCTCATCAGTTCAGAGCCCTCATTAGAATATCAGTTTCCTTCATTAACAAAATTTTTATTCACTCATATAGGCACTAGTAGTGGTGTGGCAGATAAAAGTTTGCTTTGACAGTAGCTGTGTCGATGATGTTGAACTCTGTATTTCATATTACAGAGCAATAATGTTAGAATAGGAGACAGAGGAGTGAAGAGCTTACTTGAACATTGGAGTCAGATAGGCCAGCTGGTTTGCAACAGTTCCACTGTTTACATTACATAATTGCTATATGATTTTGATCAAGTTTTTTAACTTCTCCCTTGACCCTGTTTGCCCCAATTCTAGGTACTTCCACCATAATCATCTTTGCCGTAGACAACTGTGCTGCAAGCATTTTTGCCACAAACATTTTCACCAAATAACTGGCTATAGGCAATTTTGCCATGAAAAAGATAAAATCTCAACAAAAGGGACCTTAAAAAGGATGTAATAAAACATGAAAAATGAATAACAAAATTAAAGACACTTGTGAAGCTCTGGCTGGTGTGTCTCAGTGGATTGATCACTGACCTGGGAACCAAGGGGTCACCAATTCAATTCCCAGTCAGGACACATGCCTTGATTGTGGGCCAGGACCCCAGTTGGGGGTATGCGAGAGGCAACCAGACATTGATGTCTTTCTCCCTCTTTTTCTCCCTCCCTTCCCCTCTCTTGAAAAATAAATAAATAAAATCTTTAAAAAAAATACTTGTGGAATATAAAATATTTATGTGCATTTAAAATGTGTTTAGATTCATGGCAGTATTGGACCAATAACTGATTTTATTTTGTGAATTGTAACTAAGCACTTATGTGGGAAGTGTGAGCGCAACTATATGCTCCCAAAGAAAGAAACCAGCTTGGACATCATCATCACCACTTGAAAGAAATGCTATTTTAGATGCCACTGCATCTGCTTGTCACTACAGATCATTATGAGGGCTAGCTAAGATTTATATGGAATAGAAAAATAGAAGTAACAGTATGAACTTCATCAATGAAGTAAACAGAGTTATGAAACCAAACAATAACAACAACAAAAAAAAACCCAAACTGTCAACCAGTTATTTTATCTTTTTTTACAGCAAAATTGCATTATAGCCAATTAGTTTTACAGCAAAAATGCTTGTAACAAATACGTACTGCAAAGATGGCAAAAATACCTGACAGTCTACCACAGTCCTTGTAGTTTCAAATGCTTGGAAAGACATAAATGTCATTCTCAAAAAATTATCTATGGTTATACTGTCTAATATGGTAGCCACTGACCACATAGGCTAGCCTGAATTGAGGTGTGCTGTTATGTAAAACACACTTTGGATTTCGAACACTTCATAGGAAGAAAACAATGATTATATTTTACTAACTTTTTAATATATTTTTAAAATTTTTATTTGTCGGGTTTTTTTGAGAGACAGAGAGATATCAACTCGTTGTTCCATTTGTTTGTTTATTCATTGGCTGATTGTTGTGTGTGCCCTGACCAAGGATCAAACCTGCAACCTTGGTGTACTGGAACGATGCTGTAACCTACTGAGTTACCTGGCCAGGGCCAAGTTCTTCATATTGATTACAAATTTGAATGATAATATTTTAAATATATTGCAAGTTTGATAATATTTTAGATATATTAGGTGAAATATATACTATTACTGTCACCTGTTTCTTCTCACTTTTTAAAATGTGGCAACTAGAAAATTTAGTTACGTATGCAGCTCAAATTTCTGTTGAGAGCACTGGTCTAGAAGATCTGGAATGTCTAAAAAGTTTAGAGTCTATTGCCATTATAGCACAACACAGTTATTTAGTCCTTGTTTTAATGAAAAAGTACCTTTCACATTTCAAAAGATAGAAAAATTGCAAATTTAAAATAAAATTCTAAATTAGTAAGTTGTACTTTAACATTAATTTTAGCAGAACACATTAAGTGTGGCAGCTACAGTTGAGCCTACTCTCTAAGGACTAACTTGCTCAAGAATTCATTCATTTCAAAGAATTATGATGTTGGGAATGACTTTAAAATACAGTTGACCCTTGAACAATGTTGGTTTGAACCACACGGGTCCACTTGTACATGGATTTTTTATTATTTATTTATTTTATTTTATTTTATTTTATTTATTTTTAGAGAGAGGGGAAAGGAGGGAGAAAGAGGAGAGAATCATCGTTCAGTTGCCCTAGCCTGCAACTCAGGCATGTGCCCTGACTGGGAATTGAACCAGTCACCTTTTCTGCAGGCCAGTGCTCTGTCCACTGAGCCACACTAGCCAGGGATATATGTGGATTTTTAAAAATATATAGTTTGCTCTCCTTATCCCTGAGTTTTGCATATGTAGATTCAAACAACTGGATCAAAACAGTATTTTCTTTGTTTTAAATTAAAAACATTAAAAAAGTTTAAACTCGACATTCAATATTATATTAGTTTCTGGTGTACAGCATATAGTGGTTAGACATATATATATTTCATGAAGTGATCCTCCTGAGAAGTCTAGTACCCACGTGGCACTATACATAGTTACTACAATGTTATTGGCTATATATCCTATGCTGTACTTTATATCCCCCTGAATATTGTAACTATCGGTTTGTACTTAATCCCTTCACCTTTTTCAACCCCCCCCCCCCCCAGCCCTCTCCCGTCTGGCAACCACAGTCTGTTCTCTGTATCTATGAGTCTCTCTGTTTTATTTGTTTATTTTGTTCTTTAGATTCCACATGTAAGAGAAATCATATGGTATTTGTCTTTCTCTGACTTACTTCAGTTAGCATAATACCCTCTTGGTCCATTCATGTTGTTTCAAATGGTAAGATTTTGTTCTTTTTTATGGCTGACTAATGAACCACAACTTTTTTATCCAATTATCTATTGATGACCACTAGGTTGCTTTCATATATTGTCTATTATAAATAATGCTACAATGAACATAGGGGTGCATATTATTTTTTCTTTTTTTAAATACATTTATTGATTATGCTATTACAGTTGTCCCATTTCCCCTCCTTCACTCTACTCCATCCTGCACACCCCTTCCCCCCCACATTCCCCTCCTATAGTTCATGTCCATGGGTCATACATATAAGTTCTTTGGCTTCTACATTTCCTACACTATTCTTACCCTCCCCCTGTCTATTTTCTAGCTACCATCTATGCTACTTATTCTCTGTACCTTTCCCCCCTCTCTCCCCCTCCCACTCCCCTGTTGATAACCCTTCATGTGATCTCCATTTCTGTGGTTCTGTTCCTGTTCTAGTTGTTTGCTTAGTTTTCTTTTGTTTTGGTTTTAGGTGTGATTGTTAGTAACTGTGAGTCTGCTGTCATTTTTACCTCTCATATTTTTTATCTTCTTTTTCTTAGATAAATCCCTTTAACATTTCATATAATAAGGGCTTGGTGGTGATGAACTCCTTGAACTTGACCTTCTCTGAGAAGCACTTTATCTGCCCTTCCATTCTAAATGTTAGCTTTGCTGGATACAATAATCTTGGATGTAGGGCCTTGCCTTTCATGACTTGGAATACTTCTTGCCAGCCCCTTGTTGCCTGTAAGGTCTCTTTTGAGAAATCAGCTGACAGTCTCCTGGGAACTCCTTTGTAGGTAACTGTGTCCTTATCCCTTGCTGCTTCTAAGATTCTCTCCTTCTGTTTCATCTTGGATAATGTAATTATGATGTGCCTTGGTGTGTTCCTCCTTGGGTCCAGCTTCTTTGGGACTCTCTGAGCTCCCTGGACTTCCTGGAAGTCTATTTTCTTTGCCAGATTAGGGAAGTTCTCCTTCATTATTTGTTCAAATAAGTTTTCAATTTTTTGTTCTTCTTCTTCTCCTTCTGGTACCCCTATAATTCAGATGTTGGAACGTTTCAAGATGTCCTGGAGGTTCTTAAGCCTCTCCTCATTTTTTTTTAATTCTTTTTTCTTCCTTCTTTTCTGGTTGGATGTTTCTTTCTTCCTTCTGGTCCACACCGTTGATTTGAGTCCCAGTTTCCTTCGCCTCACTATTGGTTCCCTGTACGTTTTCCTTTGTTTCTCTTAGCATAGCCTTCATTTTTTCATCTAGTTTTCGAACAAATTCAACCAATTCTGTGAGTGTCTTAATAACCAGTGTTTTGAACTGTGCAACGGTTGGCTATCTCTTTCTTGCTTAGTTGTATTTTTTCTGGAGCTTTGATCTGTTCTTTCATTTGGGCCATTTTTTTGGTCTTGACGTGCCTGTTATGTAAAGGGGCAGAGCCTTAGGTGTTCATGGGGGCAGGGTAATGCTGGTCACTGCACTGTGATGCTGTACGTGGGGGACGGTCTGAGAGGGAGCAGTGGCGCTTGCTCCACTCTCTGCTGGATTTCAGTCACTCCTTCCGCTACCCGTAATCAAATTGGGCCCCTCTGGTGCTGGTTCCTGAGTGGGTGGGCTTGTGTACACTCTAGGCCCCTACGGGCCTCTCCAAGGAACTCTCCTGTGAGGCTGGGAGTTTCTCCTGCTGCCACCTGTACCCCTGCGGGTGTTTTCCATCAGAGGTTTGAGGCTTTATTTCCCCGAGCTGGAGCCCTGGGTTGCGCCATCTGTTTTGCTCCCCTGCTGTTCGTCCTGGTTTATCTATGCATGAATGTGGGGCCACAGGGCCCACCTGCCACCACTTTGTGGAGTCTGCCAGCTGCAGCCTGGCCTGCCCCGTTCCACAGTCCGCCACCTCGTGGGTCCGCCAGCAGCCGCCTTGCTGCAAGTTCTCTCCACCCTGGCTGCTCGTCTCCGCCCCTCCTACGGGTCTAGATGAATGTTTCTTCTTTATCTGCTTGGTTGTTGGACTTCCATACAGTTCAATTTTCTGTCAGTTCTGGTTGTTTTTTGTTTTTAAATTGTTGTTGTCCTTCTTTTGGTTGTGTGAGGAGGCACAGCGTGTCTACCTAGGCCTCCATCTTGGCCGGAACCTGGAACCTTTGTATATTATCTTTTCAAATTAGTGTTTTGGATTTCTGTGGATAAATATCCAGAAGTGGAATTGCTAGGTCAAAAGGTAGTTCTATTTTCAATTTTTTGAGAAACTTCCATACTGTTTTTCATAATGACTACACCAGTTTACAGTCCTACCAACAGTGCAAAAGAGTGTTTCCCTTTCTCCACATCCTTGCCGGCACTTGTTGTTTGTGGATTTATTGACGGTAGCCATTCTGACAAATATGAGGTGATACCTCATTGTGGTTTGAATTTGCATTTCTCTGGTGATTAGTGACATTGAGCATCTTTTCATGTCTATTTAGATTTATTTTGGTGTTAAGTTGTATGTGTTCCTTATATACTTGGGATATTAAACCCCTTATTAGATATCTCATTGGGGAATATCTTCTCTCAATTGATAGGTTGTCTTTTCATTTTGTTGATGATTTTATTTGCTGTGAAAACACTCTATAGTTTAATGTAGTCCCATTTGTTTATTCCTTCTTTTGTTTCCCTTGCCAGAGGAGATGCATAAGAAAAAAATGTTACTAAGAGTAATGTCAGAGGTTTACTGCATATGTTTTCTTCTAGGAGTTTTATGGTTTCGGGTGGTATATTTAGGTCTTCAATCTGTTTTGAATTTATTCTTGTATATGGTGTAACAAGGTGGGCTAGTTTTGTTGTTTTAAGGGAGCTCCCTAGTAGGTAACTAACTGCCTTTTTCTTCCTGCTTTTTAGACTTTTTCTTTGTCTTTACCCTACTAGGGGTGTCCAACCTTTTGACATCTCTGGGCCACACTGGAAGAAGAAGAGTTGTCTTGGGCCACACGTTAAATACACAAACACTAACGAAAACTTACGAGCAAAAAAGAAGGGATTTAAGTAAATGTATGATTTTGTGTTGGGCTGCATGTGGCCCACCTGCCACGGGTAGGACACCCTGCATGCTATTCTAATTATGATGTGCCTTGGTGTGGGCTTCTTTTGGGTTCATCCTATTTGGGACTCTGCACTTCTGGATTTGTATGTCTCTCTCTCTCTTTTTTTTTCTTTCAGGATAGGGAAGTTTTCAGGCATTATTTCCTCAGATATGATCTCAGTCCCTCGCTGTCTTCGCTACTCTGGTACCCTGTGATGTGGTTGTTGTTACACTGGATGTTACCCTAGGGGTCTCTTAAAGTATACTCATTTTTTAAAATTCTTTTTTCTCTTTGCTGTTCTGATTGATTGTTTCCTGCTACCTTATCTTCCAAATGGCTGATTCAGTCCTCTGCTTCATCTACTCCATTGTCGACCCCTATTAGTGTAGTCTTTATTTCAGTTATAGTCTTCATTTCTGGCTGGTTCTTTTTTATGGTTTCTGTGTTCTTTATTATGTTTACTATTGCTTGTTGATGTTCTTACTAAGTTCCAGTTTTTTGAACTCTGTTTCTGGTAGGCTACTTGTCTCTATTTCATTTAGTCTTTTGTTTTGTTTTGTTCCTGATTTCTCCTGTTCTTTCATTTGGGGCATGTTTCTTTGTTCTCCCCACTTTGGGTGTCTCCCTGTGTTTGTTTCTAGGTATTAAGTAGAGCTGCTACATCTCCCCATCTTGGTAGAAAGGCCTTGTGTAGTGGGTGTCCTGGACCCCAGGGGTGCAGTCTCCCTGGTCACCTGAGCCAGGTGCTCCAAGTATATCCCTCGCATGGGTTGTGCGTGCCCTCCTATTGTAGTTGAGCCTTGACTGCTGTTGGAACCTCAGTGGGAGGGATTGACCCTCAGGCTAACTGTGAGGATTGGCTAGGACAACAGTATAGAGCTGTTGAGCTTGTACACTGGGGTTCACCTCAGCAGTCTCTGGTGCATGCCAAGACCACCTTTAGGGCATGCTTCTGTGCAGGTATGTGGGAGAGGCCACGCTGCAAACGAAGGCCAGCTGCCACCAGTACCAGGCCTGGGCTGCTTAGCAAAAGATACAGGGCTCACCGAGGCCTGCTGCCACCTGCCAGCTGCCAGTGACACACAGCCACTGAAAGAGCCTCTGCTGATACCTGAGTTGTGTGAGGTGGGTTTCAGGGAGTCCCCAGGGTAGGGTGAATGATGTTTACTAGTTTAATGCAGATTTAGATTTGAGAACAGTGCTGTGTTTGTGGCCACTCAGAAAAAGGCACAGGGCACACCAAGGCCAGCCGCTGCCTGTCTGGGGCCTGCAGACCTTGGAGAGTTTTTTTAAGAAAATCTGTAGAATAGGCCACAATTGGCTGTGTGGTGCCAAAGGAGCCTCCAGTGGTAGTTTGTTGGGTGGGGTGGGGTCTCGGGAGTCATTAGGATAGGGCTTGTGGTGTTCGCCAGGCTAATACAGATTCAGATTTGGCCATGTGGGGGGAGGAGTCGATATAGGAAATATGGTGCCACTTGCCAGCTGTATGGGAGGAAGGTTTAACACAGACACAATGGTGGCTGTCCCTTCGATCCTAGCTGAAGCCACACAACACTCCCCATATGTTTCTGGTGCCTTCTGAACTGCTGACCCTCTGCCAGTGCCCAGGGTGTGTGCTTGCAAGTGGGTAAGTGTGTGCAGGAGCCCTTAAAAAGACACCTGGGTTTCCAGCCGCCTTCAGGCTCACCTGGACGGATGGAATCCCTGCTGATTCTCACAGCCAGATGTTATGGTGGCTCCTGTTCCTGGCCTTTGTGCTCAGCGTGGAGCCAAGACCCCACTCTGCAGCTGAGATATACCTCCCAATTCTCTACTGCCACTTTTGGGTGTGGGGCCAGCCCATTTTGCATCTCTGCCCTTCCTACCTGTCCCAGTGTGGCTGCTTTTTTATGTCCTTAGTTTTATAGGACTTCTGTTCAACTTGTCTTCAGATGGTTCTTCAGGTTGATTGTTCTATAATTTAGCTGTAATTTTGATGTGGTTGTGGGAGGAGGTGAGCATACCATTTACCTACTTTGCTATCTTGATTGGATCCCAGAAAACATTGTTTTGGATCTGAGGCTGGGAATCCACAGCTGCAGGAGGCTGATGGTATATGTCATTGTACACCATTTTATATAAGGAACCTGTGCATCTATTGTTTTTATTATCAGTGGGGGGATCCTAGAATCATGTCCCCCAATGATACTGAGAAACTAGTACATTAAGTTTTTAATGTGGGAATTTGAGTTTATTGGATTGTGTTGAGAAACGCACATCTCATGTTCATAAAAATATGTGAGTTTTTACTACAGTTTGCACCCAGAAACAGCCTATACTAAATTAGATCATTAGTTTTCCCCCAGAGGAACAGTGTTAGAATTTGGATTCTGAATTAAATAAATTTTAAGTATATTCAATTGTGCGTCATGGGGCAGAGATACAAGTTCTAAGTAGTTACAGTCATTTAAAGTAGTGAAAATTTTTCTAAGCCACAGAATGATAATGTAAATGAATGAAATGGAAAAAAACGTCCATACTATCCATTTTAATTGTTGCAATGTAATTTAAGTAAAACATGACAAAAAAAAGCTCCCTCTAGTGTTACTTTGACCCATTTATTAATATGTAATAATTTATCTGTTGTCATTAGCAAAAAAGTAGTTCTGGAATCATGTACTATAAATTTAAACAATAGTCATCTCAAGGGTATGGGATTGTGGAAAATTTTAATTTTTACTTGTCTTAGGGTATTTGAATTTTTATTGTTTTACAGTGAGCCTCAGGAACAGAATTCCAAAGAATTAAAAAATGGGGATAGTTTAAAAATAGTCCTCACAATAAAGAGTATTTGATAATTTTTAAACCAAAAGGATTTGTTTTATTTGGAGATATGAAGACATAAAGTGCCATTTAACATGTCATTAAAATGATTTTAAAACTATATTATTTTCCTTGTTCCAAATATTAATTTTCCTATCTTAATGGCATATAGGAAGGTAATATAGAACACATTCTGGAGTTGTATGGATGATTTAGATATTAAATCCCAAATGGAGTTTCAAGGAATTATACTTGTTACTTTTAGTTTCATTGCAATAACGAGTTTATATTTATGTACTGACTATATTTGAGTATCTATGTGCCAGGCCTTTATCTAAAGTCTTCATGATTCAATATACTGTCTTGTTTGATTTCTCAGCAACCCAATGTGATTAGCCTAGTTTCAGCTTTTTATAGATGAGGGGTGGGCACAGAAGGGTCATCTTGCAGGGTTACACAGTAAACAGCTGGAGAAGCTGGGATTTGAACAAAGGCACTCTGACTCCAAACCAAACTGTTAAGCATTACACAATTCAGCATACATACAGAAACACTGTAACATTTACTGAAAAATGACTGTCCTTAAAAAGAATGTTCCTACTACCTCTTTGTCATAGTGAGAACAGGTTAAAACATTTTTTCCGAAAGGTGTCTTTAGTTATGAAAGGTGCTGTGGTGGGGCAGGAGTGTGGGTGGGTGGCAAGAGAGATTAGAGGGGGAGGATGTAGGGACACAGGTCCTGACAGGTCTAAGTGGCAGTAATGACCAAGTGTCTCCATCCTAGGACTTGATCTGCTTCTAATTTGTGCTCATATAATGGTTGGAATTGAATATGGACGTTTATCCCAGATATTTGACTAATATGAAGGGGAACTTACTTTCCAGTTTGTAGAGGGGACTCACATTTGTTGAGCACCTGCTGTAAAAAAAAAAAAAAAAAGAGTAATGGACAACAGTGTGGTGATTGCTGGGGGCGGGAGGACGGGTATAAGAGGACTAAATGGTAATGGAAAAAAATACAATAAAGATTTTAAAAAGTAATGAGAAAGGAAAACCAAAAATGAACACCAGTGAAAACAAAAGATCCAGATCTAAGTCAGTTCTCTTTACAACACATTTAAACTTTTGAGATATCTGCTGTCTCTCCATAGACTTAAATTATTAAAGTAGAAAAAGGAAAAAAATGTGAATCCAGTTCTCTCCATGGTCTCCTTAGCAACCTGATTCTATTGGTGTCATGTACAGTTGGTATTTGATTTTGTGTGCTTAAATATTTATGTGACTCCTTTTCTCCTAGTGAAAGGAACTCTCAGTGAAGATACCATTAGAGTGTTTCTGCATCAGATTGCAGCTGCCATGCGAATTCTGCACAGCAAGGGAATAATCCACAGGGATCTCAAGCCACAGAACATCTTGCTATCCTACGCCAATCGCAGAAAGTCCAGTGTCAGTGGTGTTCGCATCAAAATAGGTCAGTGTCCATGTGTTGTTTCATGCAAAGAACATCTTTGAGACTCAGTATTTTTAGATAATTTGATTTCAGCTTTGTTAGAATGAGTGATGCGTTTGGAAATTTTTATTGAGTTCATTGAGGTGTGAACCCTTTTTGGAAGCATATGGTAAATTTTAGACAGGGCCAAACGGCTCATGTTAGGAACTCTAAATATGCATCCTAGCAGGAAATCCTGCTTCTCCTCATCAGAGGGAAGCTGAAGTATTGCAGTTGTTGGCAGAAAATTAGTAACCCAGATTTTTTACAACTCACGGGATTTTAACATAAGAAATCTTAAAAGACCATTTTGTTCAGGCTGCTTATTTGGCAGTGTTTTTAGCTCTCTTATATCTCAAAATTATTTGAAGCAGTTTGTAATGCTAGACTTTAAAAAAAAAACTTTTTGTTGTTAGAAAAATCATTTCTTAGCAATATCTTAAGAAATTTCTGATGTTATATATGTTACACCTGATATCTGGAGGACAAAGACAGTTCAGTTTTAGTAAGAGCTATAGTAATGCATTATTTATTATAATCAGTGTTTTGCTCTAGCAAAGTTTGGTGCTTTCTCCTTTGTTACAAAACTGGCAGAGCAGTGACTTGTACAATTGGTGACTTCTTTCTCTTAGCCTGTTAAAATTGAGGTAGCTACTTTTTTCTTTGGTAAACAGTTTCATTCAATGGATGTTAATTTCTCACAATTTTTTTGTGCCCCCTTGTATCTTGAAGAATCTTATTCTGTGTTAAGTGTGAGCAAAGGTATCATTTGTTTCTCTCTTCTTTATTTTGTGGAATAGCGGATTTTGGTTTTGCACGTTATCTACACAGTAACATGATGGCTGCGACACTGTGTGGGTCCCCAATGTACATGGTGAGTGAGAGTCTTGTACTCCTGTGTTTGCAGAGCCTTACACATTGCGGCATACGCATAATGCTTGTTTCCATGCAGGACGGGAGTTTATATCGCGTCCGAATTGTTATTTATATTACGAACATTAATTATATTACTGATAATGCTATAATACACACATATTTTGCTTTGACATAGCAGACTGTAAAAGTTAGTTATCCTTGCCCATTGGTTTTTTGTTTTTTTTTGTAAATTAGTTATTGTGGTAGAAATTTCCTATTAAATTAAATTGAAAATAAAAATTGATAAAGTATGGTCATGCTATACTTGATGTGTAATATTAGGAATACTCAAAAAAACCTTTTGGGGATACCCCTTCAGCTCTAGGATATGCTAACCTTTTGCACGTTGCCTCTCTTGATAGGATCCCTGTCTAGAAGTTTTTTTTCATTAGTGTCGCACTTAAAGCTGAAAAAGCTTAGTGAGCTTCCCCTTTCTCCTTTGACCTGCACAGTATCAGGTCTGACAGGGTAGGGCTCTGAAACTTCTAGACTGATGTGAAATCGCAAGCCTAGAAACACCTTAATTCTGCAACTTCAGAATCTTGTGAAGTAAATAAATATGCCTGTTTCAATTCTAAGTTTAAAATGGATTTATTTTCAATTGGGATTTTTTTTCTTTCTTTTTTATCTTTTTGAGAGATAGAGAGAGA
The DNA here is from genome assembly GCF_022682495.2 of Desmodus rotundus. Classification (NCBI taxonomy): domain Eukaryota; kingdom Metazoa; phylum Chordata; class Mammalia; order Chiroptera; family Phyllostomidae; genus Desmodus; species Desmodus rotundus. The sequence goes on from NC_071395.1 coordinate 64,536,158, forward strand.
GACAGAGAGAGAAAAACATTGATTTGTTGATCCACTCATTATGCATTCACTGGTTGATTTTTGTATGTGTCCTGACTGGGGAATCGAACCCAGAACCCTGGCATAAGGGGTGACGCTCTGACCAACTGAGCCACCCGGCCAGGGTTTCAATTTGGATTTCATCTAATCTTAAAATCAACTTTGAAATCATGGGAACTAGTAATCAAAGTTCAAGAAATTTTTTCATTAGATTTACTTTCTTGATCATAATTTTACTGCTTATTATAAACTTTTAAATTCAATGTAATTTAAAAGTTATTTTGTACTTCTTAAGTATGAAATTAGTCCAGCCTTGGACTAATAGCTTTAAAGATAGAGTGCTTGGGCTGCTTTTTAAAGGAAATTGACCCAAATTTACAAGAGACAATAGAAAATGTTATGCCTGGAAAATAAAATTTCACTACCTTTAATATATATACATTTCTATTTAATGTTTGTCCTTATTGATGGTATTTGTAAAAAGCACCATCTAATGAGAGGTAGGAAAATAGCTATAACAAAGCAGCAGGGAAATGCCTTTGCTTTTAAGACAATTTTTTAAAAATCTTTACCTCAGGATGTTTATTGATTTTAGAGAGAGGAAGAGAGGGAGGGAAGGAGGCAGGGTGGAGAGAGAGAGAGAGAGAGAGAGAGAGAAATATCCATGTGAGAGAAACATTGATTGGTTGCCCCCCTTGTGCACCCCAACTGGGAATTGAATCACAACCTAGGTATGTTCACTGACCTAGGATTGAACCCACAGCCTTTTTTGGTGTATGGAACTATGCTCCAACCAACTGAGCCTACTCAGCCAGGGCAAGATTTTTATTATGTGTTTTGTGGTACAGTTTTTCTATTATTTTAAGAGGTTTTAAATGACAGATAAAAAGGAATAATATAGCAAACACTTGTGTACTTACCATCGATATTTAACAAAGTTTACGTTTTGCCATGTTTGCCTTGATCTTGTTTTTAGGAAAAAAAATTATTTCAGACAGTCCAAGTTTTTATTGTACCCTCTCCCTTTTTCCATTTCTCACTCTTCTACTCTCATAACCCAGAAGTAATCTCTGTCCTGTAATTGGTGTGTATATTTCTTTATTATTATTTTACTACTTTTACTGTATTTTATGTGTACTTAATAATACATAGAAATGGTTGTTTCTACAACTTGTTTTCATGCAACATTGTTTTTGAGATTTACCAGTAAATGTCAATGTATTCATTATAGTATCATTTTGATTAGGGAATATCACAATGTGTTCTTTTTATTTTAGTAGTTTTGTTAGTGTGACCTTTTCCAGTTAATTAACATATGCATATTAATTATGTAATAATCTGTTGCATGTCTCTTGAATGTTCTCACCCCCAGGCTCCTGAGGTTATCATGTCTCAACATTATGATGCTAAGGCAGACTTGTGGAGCATAGGAACAGTAATATATCAGTGCCTAGTTGGAAAACCACCTTTTCAGGTATCCTGACTTTTTTCTTGTGTGCTCAGTTTTGGGATCTTCTCACTTTGCAGTTGCCTTTTTAAAATGGAGAATACTTTGAAAACAATGTTTTTGGTTCCTTTGTGACTTACCTTGATTTTGCTACAAGGCAAAAAACTGCTGTAGTGAGCCAGAACATTTTTTGCTTTTCCTTTTTTGTCTGTCTTCCCTTTGTAGTTGGGCCAAGTGTGAAACACATTTTCCAGGGTAGTAAAAACTAGTGAGGGCCAGGGCTAACCACCTGGTGGGGAATGGGTGTGAATTGCGATGTCGGGTGCTTTCTGCCTCTACTGGTTTGGGGTCCTGGAACCCAGGTAGGGCCAGGGCTAGTCTGGGAATAGCACAGGAAGCTGTGTCTCCAGATACCTATTCCTTTCACTGATGGGTGAGAGAGCTAGTTGTTTAGGCTCTATGGAAATTGTTTTGGCTCTGTCCCCATTCCTCCTTCCCCCTAACATCTTGTCAGAAAGACGCCTCTGGAATATAATCGTGATGATTCCTCTTGGGTGCATGTTGCATAATTACATAGAGGTTCTTTGAATCTGAATACTGGATCAAAGTGAACTCATTTGCCCAAGATGGTATTTAAAGAATCAGTGATATAGCCAGGTTAAGCAGGGAATTTTCAGATCTGGTTTGTGTGTAGGGGTAGCTTTGCTAGTTCCGTAGCAGTTAGGATGAAGGTGCTATTTGTTATTGTGGAGACTGAAGAGTGGCAGCATACCCAGTTCCTGCTCTTGAACCTTGAGGTCCTAAGGTAAAATATTTGTACACCCAATTTTACACAATAGTGTGCCTGTCGGATAGGCCATGAATATGGGTTCTTAACCTCCAGAATAGTGCTTCTTAACCTTTTCTAAGTTTCAGGTCTCTCTGAGAGTCTGACCTCAGTGCCAATATGCAGACTTGGCATGTAATTTCAGAGGTTTTATTAAGTTCCTGGTGGCCATTTATGTACTTTAGCAATCCATTGTTTCAAGTTCAGAATCTATATTGTATAGCAAGAGTATAAGCATCGATCATATGATTTGGAATTTTTGCCCCTGTTATGTAGTAAATTAAACCTTTTTTTTTTTTTAAACAGGCCAATAGTCCTCAAGACTTAAGGATGTTTTATGAAAAAAACAGAAGCTTAATGCCTAGGTATGTGTTTTGGTTACACTGAGCTTTACAGTTTGTAAATACAGTGTTATTTATTTGAACTTGTGTTTTATGTATTTCCATCATTGAACTTTTTTCAGCGACAGTAATGAGGGCATTTGTTTTAACAGGAAATTGAAAAATTACCAGTGTTTCATAGGTGCCTGTGTAGTGCTGTATCATTTGTCCTTCTTTTTTATATTTAAAGGAAAACCTGTGGAAGTTATATGTGTTCTGTGAGGAGGAGAGGCGAACAGAATAGATGAGCATAAAGCAGAAAGTCACTTCCCCCTAGGTCTCGCCCTCTGTCTAGGGATGATGAGAGTTTGCTGTGTAGCTTTCGAAATCTTCTTGTGCAAGTTCTTTGTCACACATTTGAATGCTTATTTATGTATATATTTATAAACGCACATATCATTCAATATAAATTACATCATACTTGCAAATTGCTCTGCAACTTTTTCTACCCTGCAGTATAGAATAGACATTGTTGAGCAACTATTACATTCTTTTGAATGGCTACATGGAGTCTCATAGATGTATCATATTTTGTTTAACCAGATGCTTGTTCTCACTTTCTGATTAGTACAAACAGGCTTTAGTGGGGGCAGAGAGGGAGAGTACATACACACACTTGTGCATTTCCTTAGGACAGACTCCTGGAAATGGATTGTTGGACTGGAGGTGTGCTCTCCAAAGTGGCTGCTCCCACTCACACAGCAGAGAGGGCTCCTTTCCCCATGTTGTTAACAGGTGGGGTGTTGTTCAACTTGATGCCTCACAAATGGGGGAGAACACATTAGCTATTAATTTAATTGGCATTATTCTCTTTACTAGTGAGGCTGGCTCTTTTTTTATTTGATGTCCTTTTTGTAGTTTTTATTCTGTGAATTGTAATTCCTATTACTTCCTCATTTTTCTGTTGCCTTGTTTGTCTTTTTCTTATTGGATTTCAGGAAGCTGTATTATTTCTCACTTGTATTTATTTAAGTTCTGCCCTTTTCCAGGAAGAATTGGAGGTGGCTCTTTTTCTAACAGAGAACTCTGTAGCAACCTCTTAGTGCCAGGTTGAAGTTGCGTTAAAACTCAAGATGGCAGTCCTTGTGAAGTGCCTTATTCATGTAGCTGTTCCAGCATATCACAGCAGTAAGCACAATACAGGAGGCTTCCCAAATTGGTGCTGTCTCTCAAAGGCAGTTGCTTCATGTATTTTTTTTCCTTTAAGGAGTAAGGCTTTACTCTGGTCCTCCTGGTGTAAAGGTAGTATTTGTGAGACTGCACATCCATTTTGTTTACTCTGTTTAAGTCAACAGTCACATAGTTTATAGAAACTCACTACTTCAGTTGTTTTTTGCCTTTCCCTCAGCATCCCCAGAGAAACATCACCTTACTTGGCTAATCTCCTTTTGGGTTTGCTTCAGAGAAACCAAAAAGATAGAATGGACTTTGGTAAGTGATATTTTCAGATTTCACATGCTTTCTAATTTTATTTCGTTGTAGTCCAAAAAGATTTTTTTTAAAAGATTCTATTGAGGTTTCAGAAGAAAATTAAAGTCAATTTCACTTTTCTTTCTCTGTCTTTTTTCTTTCACTTATTTTGTAAATATTTATTGAGTGCCTGTTATGTTTTAGATATGGGAGGTAGAGTAGTAAACAAATTCCCTTCCTCAAGATGTAAAAATTCTTGTGGGGGAGAGACACAAACAAATGATAAGTTCTAATTATGTGCTCTATTAGAAAGTGATAAGTACTGTGGAAAAAATAAAGAAGGAAGAGGAAGGAGGATGGTGGATTAAAATGTTAAATAAGGTAGTCAGTGAAGGCCTTTCTGAGAAAGTGACATTTGAGCAAAGGCTGATTGACATATGTGGGCCACTGAGCCTTGCAGGTGTCTCTGGGCAGAGATTTTCAGCAGTATAGCCAGTACAAATGCCCTGAGCTGGGGACACGTCATGTAAGCAGTTAGACTTGGGCTTTTGCTTAAAGTGTGGTGGGGAGCCATTGAAAGGTTTTGAATAGAGGACTAATATGAGCTGACTGATGTTTTGGAAAGGATCAGTTTAATTGCTTGGTGAGAACAGATTGGGGTGAGGGACGGGAGGTCTGGGAGGAAGCTGGGAGACTAATCAGGAGACTATCACAGCCACCAGGCGAGAGATGATGTAGCTTAGACTTTGGTAACAGCAATGGAGGTGGTAAGAAATTGTTGAACTCTGGATCTTTTTGGAGGCAGAGGCCACAGCATTTCTAGATGAATTGGATGTGGGGGTGTGAGACAAAGAGAAGACTCAAAGATGACTCTCAGGATTTTTGGCCTGAGCAACTGAAAGGATGGAGTTATCAGTTACTGAATGTGAAAGACTGTGGATAGAGCAGGCTGTAGGGGCCAGATGAGGAGTTTAGGTTGGACACGCTGAATTTAAGATGGCCATTTGACATCTACATATGATGTCAAAAGGTACCTGGATATCAGAGGAGAGGTTGAGCCTGGGGAAATATTTGGGAAAAGATCTGGGAATAAAGAATGAAGGAAAAACACCTCAGAATCCTGAGTAGAAAAGTCCCGAACCTCAAAAATGGGGTTTAAGGACCAGCAAAGGGCATCTCCTTGTATGGTGACTCTTGTGAACATGTGCTGCTTTGTGTCTTAAGAATTTTGGATTCCTTTTTTTAAATTTATTTTTTTAATCCTCACCTGAGGATATATTTATTTTAGAGAGAGAGAAGACTGGTGGGGAGAGATCAGTTGCCTCCAGTATTTGCTCCAACTAGGGATCAAACGTTGCAACCTTTGGTGTGCAGGACGATGCTCCAACCAACTGAGCCACCCTGCCAGGGCTGAATTTCAGATCCTTAAAGTGGAAGTTCATATCATTGATTTAAACCTTCTCTTATAATGTAGGCATTAAAGCTAAAAATTTCCCTCTAAGTAATTTATCACAATCTATTTCAAACACTATTTCACTACATCTTGTGTATCAAAGAACTTAGAACGCTTACTATTGTAGGGATTATCCAGTATTTGAAGGTTTTGAAAGAACATTTATCCTTGAAACTGTTTGGGTCTCAGCTCCTCTTTGGGGAACAGGGGACAGTTTGTTAACTTGTTCTTATCAATCTGATGTAAAAATAGGAGGACATCAGAATGACAGACCAGAAAAACCATGTAACATGTTTAATGAAAATACTTATCAAATTAACTCAGACCTTCAAATTTTTAGGAAAAAGTTTGATGTTTTTCGATAGCAGTAAGTATAATAATTATAGAAATTTGCAAAAATTTATTCCATAACTTTGGTCTGTTAATGGGTATTATGGAAATCCACATAAGCTTCTGGATAAGACAGACTGGGATTGGAATTCGGGTCCCTCAACCTGCCCGCTCTCTGACACTGGCAAGGAGCTGTGGCCGGTGTGTGCTGTAGCTCCTGTCTCTGTGGGAGGAGGAGGGTGCCTGCAGACTGTCGGTGAGAACGGCACAGGAGCTGGTGTGCAGAGCACTCAGTTCACTGTCCTAGTCGGTGTTCTCAGCAGGCGACAGCCTGGGTAGTTTCTGTATAAGGGGATATATATTTTCTTAAAAGTTTTACAAAACTGAAATTAACTTTAGTTCATGTCGTTGGTCAATATTTTTATCTTTCAGAGGGGGAAATTAAATTGAGAGTTGCTCTGTCTCCATGAGAAATAGGGGTCATCAATGAAACAACATATTTATGAATAATAGTTTTAAAATTAAATTTATAAATTTTCCATGCTGTAGCAGTTGATTTGGAAGGTGGTCATAGAGTCTTTGCATTCATCTATCTAGTTTCTTCATTTATATCTTTTCTTTTTCATCCCTATTATGTCCTCTGTAAAGATCAGCATAAAAAATCTTACATATCAAACTAGAATTTATATTATATATATTAATTTTTGTTTTAAAAAGATCTAAGGTAGAAAACTCATGTTTCTCTTCAAAATTCTCCACATATCCATCCCTTAGCAAGTGTTGTGATTGGTATATACTTTGAGGAGTTTTGGGTATTTCGGTGAAACTCATGAGATCCTTCAGAGTGGAAAATAATTTAGTCTGAATATGAGTTAAGTTTATTTCTAATTTTGTACCTGTATTACCTAGTAAACCTCCAGGGTGGTTTCATGCTTTTCTCCTTGCCTACTCTGTGATATTTAATACTATACAAGTCAGAGACTTAATGATAAACAAGGTTATCTGTGTGGGTGTTTAAAGAAATAATGAAATAATTTACACATACAGGAAAATAAAGAGTAAAATAATGAATTATCATGTAGTACTCATCTACTTATAAATTTTCTTTATCTGATTAACAGGCTTATTGTGTAGCTTTTATTCTTAGTGGATAGTGAAGAAATTAAATTAATAGTTTTTTTAACATTTTATTTTAGATTGACTTAGAGAGAGGAAGGAGGAGAGAGAGAGAAACATTGATTTGTTGTTCCATTTATTTATGCCTTCACTGGTTGATTCTTGTATGTGCCCTGACTGGGGATCAAACCTGCAACATTGGAGTATCAGGACAATGCTCCAGCCAACTGAACTGCCTGGCCAGGGCTAAAATAGTTTTTTCTTTTAAATAGTTTTTGAAACTAGCTCCAGGAATACTTCTCCTGGGGTAGAAGGCTAGAATTTATTGTATAAATCAGCTACCAGATTTCCTCTTAGGACAGTGAGCAGCTGAAGCTCAGAAATATGCCTGGGAAGGGCCTGGTCATACAGTGTGGCACTCCTGGGGCTCTCTGCTTTAGGGCGTGCATACCAGAGGTCACGGCTGCTCCAGGGTTGCTCCAGGGGCCTAGTGTGTTGTGCTGGGAGTGATGTTTTGAAAATTCACAGTTACTATTTAAAATTTTTCATTGATTAAAAATTCCTTAAAATTAGAATGTTTTGATTTATAAAAATAATATGCTTTTACATTTAAAGGAATTGGAGGCAACATAAATAAATTAATAATTATTCATGCTTTCAAAGACATTATGTTGATTACATTGACAAGATTAACCTATTTGCTAGTCAACATTATTGTAAAGGTTGCATTCTCATTTTTCATTACAGAAACATTTTTTAGCCATCCTTTTCTTGAGCAAGTTCCAGTAAAAAAATGTGAGTATCCACTTTCTGTGTTTTTATTAGAGTGATTGCAAATTTAAGGAAAAATTAATATTTTGTATTATATAATTAATTTTTTATTGTGCTTCTCAAGATTTTATTGACCTTTTAAAAAAAATACCTGTAGTTGTGTTTATTTAATAAATGTTATGTTTTTCCTTCCAAATCCAAGTTGAAGTGGTTTTAGCAATTGCTGCATTTAATAAGTAGATGAATGCGAATTTTTGGTCAACACAGAAATGCAGTAGTCTTGACAGGTTTTTCTATTAGACACGTCATTTTACTTGAACTACAAAGGGGTATTTTTCTCTGTGTTTCTCCTCACAGCCTGCCCAGTGCCGGTGCCTGTGTACGCCGGCTTTGTCCCTGGAAGTGCCTGTGGCAGCTCTCCCTCCTGTCGTTTTGCCTCTCCACCAGTAAGTTCTGGTTTTATTAAAAATGATCTGAGATTTTGAGCTTTTGTGTCTGTTCACAAATGGAGTCTGTAAATGCATTGTGGGAATTCTTTTTATACACGGCATTTACTAGTACAGCTGGGGCTCAGGTCAAATGGACCTGGATTTTGACCTATGCAGTTATTTAGCTGTGTAAGCTTCACCAAGAAATTTTATCTTTTGGGGCTCTTTTCCTCTGAACAGTGAGTATGCTGCTTTCACCTTTGCATGCCTTGAATGATACTTGCAAACAAAGAGTAGCTCTTACTTAAATGTGGATAGGTAATTAATACATATTTATTTTATCTGAATGTCATAAACAGTTTGGGTATTTATTATGCATAGAATTTCCAATGGTGGAGGCATGACCCATAGTCAGATTTCACTGACTTAGATTCCCTTAGTTGTGATTACTGGCCCAGAAAGGTTGTTGTACTCCAGCCTCTTTCTCCTGCTGAGGTTCCCAAGCCGTTTCCTCCATGGCTGTCTTCCTTCCAGTCCAAGTGCTTCTTCCTGATCCTGAGAACTTCTGGTCATTTCTGGTCACTACATCTTCCTCCTCTCTGCTCCAGGATGTTACTTTACCCTCTTCTGTACTTTTCTAGACTGACCCTCTCTCAGATCTCTATTGCAGCCTGAGAATGTTGTGACCTTGAGGCTTTCCTATAGGCTGAAGGTCCAAGGACTCTTGTGTCAGCTCTTGTATTTATCAGATTAGCCTGGCAACAGGAATTTCTTCAACTGTTGGCAGAAGGGGAAGGGGAGCTGTAGAGGAAGTGATTGTATAATTAGCTGGTTGAGGCCATTGAGGTTTCAAACTATGGGGCTTAGAAGCTTTCACAACCCTTGCCATATTAATCTCTGAGCCTGTTTCTTATGTAAAATGAGCATAATTTATCACTCCATGGGTTTTTAAAAGGATAAATGAGCAAAAAGTCCTTATTACAGTGCTTGACACACAATAAATACTTAGGAAGTGGCAACTGCTATTGTTTTCCAGGGAAGCCTGACAGCCCTCAGCTAACGCACATGCTGATCAGCCTATTACAAACAGAAGAGTCTTAAAACTGGGAGAAAACAAAACAAAACAAAATAAAAAAACAAAACCTTTTTGTAAAACCTGCAGACTCAAGCCAAGTAGAAAAAAAACAGATGGACTAATAAGACTTACATTGTAGTTCCAGGAGTTTAAGGAACTGAAAACGCTGGATTTGGAGTGATCGGGATACATGTAGAGGAAGTATATTGGCAAGGAAAGACTCTAGACTTTATTTGGATCTGGACACAGCTGACTGCCGAGCCTGCTCACTCTGTGACTTTGGGCAAGTCCAGTCCATAGCTGAGCCATGGCCCTCATCCATAAGGCAGGCCTTATATAACCTTTGCTTAAAGGGCAGTATGTGTGCAAGGTGCCTAGCCATAGTGAATACTTGATAAACTGTAGCTATTGTTAGCAAGTATCTTGTATATTTGATGCAATGTGATACATAATATGGAAAGCAAAGCTTATGCTAGAAAAAGGAAGAACCGGAAGACTGGATGAAGACTGGACTGTGTGGGAGAGGTGTTGGAGAACAGGAGTAAAGGCGCAGCAGGATGGTTGAACAACCAAGGGATGAGGAAGAGAGAGTCCACTGGGAGGACACTGAGTTGGAAATTGCTCTGACTGGGGAGAGCACGGTGGTGTTCTTTGTTGGCTAGACAACACTGAGGAGAGCAGAGCAGGAGCCAGGCCCGGGGCTGCTGGGGAAGAGCAGGAGGGAGTGCTGACCAGAGGATCCAGGAAGCCTATGCAGGAGGGAGGGAGGAGATGGATGCAGGAGGGAGCGAGAAGGCAGATTTAGATGCTAAAAATGTTAGTGGGAAACTGTTTTTAGAAGGCCTTTATTAAAACCTCATGCTTAAAGTGAAAATAAAAAGGAAATCTGGGGAATAAAAGGAAAGGGAGAACGTTTCTGTATAATTTCCAGTTAGTGAGATTAGAAAATGGGAGTTTGATAGACTTTTAATATAATCTGCCAAAAGTAAGATGATTTCATACCTGCATCTCTTCCTTCCTAGGACTGAACTAGACTCACTCACTAAGGGTTAATACGTACAGGTATGCACATATAACAGTCTGTCTTTTTAAATGCTCTTCACACAAATATCCAGCTGCTGCTTATTTCAGAAAAATCTTTGAAAGGCAAAAACAAAACCAAAAAAACCCCACAGCCTTAAAAAAACAAAATAAAACCCATTAATCCAAATCACTTTTTTAGTTATACTACTGGCTAGCAGTTAAGTACTATTTAGATAATATCTCTTCAATATCTACTTATTGATCTCATATCATTTATTTATTAAATGCCTGCTTTGTGTGAGATTCTGGTTGATACTAAATGAGTGCTCTACCAGGTCCCTTATATTAAGGAGTTTTTAACTGTGTGGAGAAGATGCAGGTAAACCAATCACTATTAGAAGCCTATATGTGTATTTTTACTGAATGTGGGAATGTGGGTGAGGGGCATGACATCAGACCGAGAATTAAGGAAGGCTGTTCAGAGAGGGCATGGAGCTTAGGTGGAAGGAGGAGCCAGCCCAGGAAGCTAGTGAAAGAGCACACCGCAGGCAGGGCAGTCTTCATTTAAGAGGCCATGGCAGCATGACCTACTGCAGGAGAGCTGCAGCCCTCCACACTACTGAAGATTAAAGTTGTTAGAATTAAGTCAAATTTAAAATTCAGTTTCTTAGTCCCACTAGCTACTTTTCAAGTGCTCAGTAGTCGTATTTAGCTAGTGGCTGCCATACTGGACAGTTTAGATACAGAACTCTTCCATCACTGCAGGAGGTCCTTGTGGACAAGACTTCTGTAAGCAGTTCGGTCTGGTGGATGGAAGGAGCATGGTGAGGGGAAAATAAGGGTACAACCCTGGCTGGGTGGCTCAGTGGATTGAGCGCCACCCTGCACAGGCCTGGATTGCATCAGGGTCCCTGGTTGAGGATGTGCGAGAGGCAGAAGATTGATGTTTCTCACACTAATGTTTATCTCCCTCTCTTTCTCTCTCCCTTCCCCTCTCTCTAAAAATAAATAAATAAAATCTTAAAAAAAGAAAGTTACAGAGGGAGGGAGAAGCTTAATCTTGAAAGAATTTGAGTGTTGAGTAAAAGAGTTCAAATTTTATCCTAAAGCTGTGTTATTTGAATGATGTTAAGCAGAGGCATGATATGATCCACTGTGTGTTTTAGCTAGCTTCTTCCAAAAGCATGGTGGAGAAGTAGCCTGGAGACCAGTGGAGGGGTCTCTCCTAGAGGAAAGAGAACAGCTGGAGACAGTTGCAGCTGTGTGTGTGTGTGTTTTAAGAATGAAGGCCTGACCTAAGGCAGCAGTAGGAAGAGAGGGGAGTGGGAAGCAGGTGAGAGAAAGGTAAAGAGTTTGCAGAGCTTGGAGATTGCTTGAACTGGGGACGTAAGGAAGAGGGAGACCCTGAAGGCACTAGTGAGGGAGAATGTGGAGCAAGGCCTAGGAGTATAAAGGGGGATAAGTTAACACTGTGTGGGCCAGGCCCAGGGGCCAGGCCTCTTTTGAGAGGGTCTGGGCTGCAGAGGAATCACCACGCGAGTGGTAGTTGAAGGGAGGGTGAGAGTGGTCTCTGAGGTGAGCATACAAAATGTGAGGTGCAGAGGGCCAGGGTGGGTTCTTGGGGGATTCTATACACTTGTCCTCCCTTTAAGGGTCAGAGTGAGCAACAGGCACCCACAAAAGAGAAGTAGGAGGAAAACCAGGAGAGCAGGGTCACTTAAGGAAGGGGTAGAGTATCAAGAAAAGAATGGTCCACAGGTCAGCTGCAGCAGAGAATTCAAGGAACTTAAGGAACAGAGAAAGCATCCACAAGACTTGGCAACAGAAATTGGTAATCTTAGTAAAGGCAGTTTTACTGGAGTTTTGAAGGCAGGAAGTGGGTTAGGGTTGGTTAAAGGATACATGAGAAGTGAGGAAATTGAGTCAGTGGTTATTGGTAATTTCAAGAAACATTGTTAAGAGAAGGTGGTAATTGAGAGGACTGCAGGGATTCAAGAGGTGAGAAAATGAAACATGTTTGTTTTACAGAGGGAAAAAGTCAGAAAGGGGGGAGGGTGAGAGTATCAGGAGGGAGGGAATTTGATCTAGGTCCTTGAAGAGGTGGGGAGAATGGATTTAGAACACAGGTGGAGAGACTAGCTTTGGGTGAAGAGGAAGCCTGTCTTTCACTAAGATGGTTGTGGACACAGATGATTTTATAAATAGCAGAGGAAGAAGTTCAGAGAGTTTCTGCCTAAACCACTTCAGAGAAGTTGTGGACATACTTGGAATCCCATCTTAACTCGACTGCTTTTTAGTTGTGTGACCTTGGGCAAATCCTGATCTTCCGAGTTTTGTTTATTTAAAAGTGAAATGATTCATAATGGCACTGAAGTTAGGTGATGCCAGGAGACTTCTCAGCAGTGCCTAGCCCATGGCTGATGTTCAGTAAAGTTTGTCCTTCCATCTTCCCTTCCTAGAGACACGAATTCTCTTTAAAAGTAATGAGATTTTATGTCATGTGTATGTCACGTGCACACACACACACACAGTGATAAGGAGATTTCAGACAGACTTCATTGTACAGTGACGTTCAGAGAAGCACCAGCAATGGACTGGGTGTTTAAGACTTGGGTTTAAACAGCATTGTGTAGTATTGTTTCTTTTCTTAAATAGAAACAAAAGTTAAACTTAATGGGGATTTGACACAATACACATTATAAAGTTCATTGTTTTAGAAAACCATCGTATAATCAAATCAACACATTCAATTAGAGTTGTCACTAGAGTCCTTGAACTAGGCAAATTCCAAAAAATAAATAGCTACTTATACCTAAGTATTTGTTTAAGTATATTTATATGTTTTTCTTCCATTTCTGTCCTATCTCCCACAGACTAACTCCTCCCTGTAATAAAAGAAAAACAAAAGAAATATACCCACACCTTTCAGGTTTTCCAAATCTTTCTTTTTGTGAATGTAAATAAATCTCTAGGCTTGTGGTTATTTTTATTGATTTGTTTACTTTTTTACATAATATAGTCTCTTCCCTATTTATAGTTTTCTTCATTGGAGATTTAAAACTTTGTGTGCTTGCAAGATGTCATTCAAGTTCCCTGGACATTTTGTTTTAGTCATTAAGGGAACAGTTGCTGAGTATCTGCTTTGTGAGGCCACGAGCTGAAACTGGGGACTCTGGGATGGGGCAAACTCACCTCAGAAGTTTTAGGAGAGGCCTATAGGTATTATACATGTGATTGGTGGCATGATATATTTTTAAGTATCACTTTTGGAAAACATTTTAAAAGTCTTTATGCAAAGAGATTTAAAGCTACTTTTCTAAGGGAAAGACTTCCAAAGAGATTTTTTGAAATTTTAGATGGAATTGAACTTTATTCCCACTTTTATGAAAAAAAGAATTCTTTAGTCTAATGGCTATTCTGACTTGTACTTTCTTCCTAGGCCAGTTTTAATTTTATGTTGTTAATTTTAGTCCCTTGCAGATATGCAGCATATTCAGGAAGAAAACTTATCCTCCCCACCATTGGGTCCTCCCAACTACCTACAAGTGTCCAAAGACTCTGCCAGTACTAGTAGCAAGAACTCCTCTTGCGACACGGATGACTTTGTTTTGGTTCCACACAACATCTCGTCAGACCACTCATGTGAGAATCTTTTCTGCTTGTACACATTCTGTTTCTTAATTTACTAGACTAGCAATTTTTTAACCTTTATTTCACACGCTCTTGGGTAGGACGTTTTCAAATGGGCATTTTATTTAGTTGTTTAAATTCCTAATATTATGTACCTACCTTTCTAAAATCTGCTCCATCATCTTCCATAACACAGTAACTTTGAATTCTGAAGGTAGATGAAAACTTTATAGGAAATGATCTCAAACTCTGTGTGTATCTAAAGAAATAGAAAAGCCAGCAGAATAAGAGAAATAAAATTAAATTTAAGGAAAGGAATTAAAGGAGGAGACCTCTTTTGGAAAAAAACCCCTAAGAGTAAAAGGAGTCTTAAAATAATTTGGATGTTGTTCAGAAAATAATGGTGTTTAAGTTTAGGAATGAACTTCATAAATATATAGGAAGAATTTTTGCAAAGGGAGATGAATCTGTTACAGAACCCCAGCCTGTGCTGTTGTGGAACAGCTGTGGCATTTGATTGCCCACTGCCAAGAGGTGTGACTTCCAATGCAAGAGTTTGGTGAAAAAGGAGAGGGGTTAAAGGTTAAACTGACTTAAAATAGTGGCAGATTTCTGCTGTTAAGTCCTGCTGCCTGCCAAACCAAGCCATTTTCAGAATACACCACTCAGAGGTATGGTCTTTCAGAATCGCAGAAGTCTGCAGCTCAGCATTCCCAGTCACAGTTCAGCTCCAAGCATCTCGCATGAATCCGGGTGGCTAGGCAGCTGCCCACAGCTCCTTTGGCTGTGCCACCATCTTCTCCAGGCAGATTTCCAGGCTGACTCATGTCAGACTCAACTGACTTTCAGACCTCCTGGTGGACCTCTTCTCTCACTGCAGACCTTGTGGTGCTCATGCTCTCTCTTTCTCCCTCTCTCTCCCTCCCCCTCCTTCTCTGTCTTTCTCTCTCTCTGACTTTCTCTTTCTCTGACTAGCCCACCCTGATTTAAATGCTCAGCCTGGAACTTTCTTTGTAACCTCATATCCAGCCCTTCCTGTGGTGTGTCAGCATCTGCCATTTTTTGCCAGTTCCCCAGTGTCTTTTATCCTCTTTCGGCTGCGGTCTTCAGTCAGCACGAAAGTCCCTGGTGACACAGGGGCATCCTGGGTGGGCATCTGCCCTTCCACCTCCACGCCCCCCCCCCCCCCCCCCCACCGCCCAGTCACAAGTCCCTGAATGTTCTCAGTCACTTACACAGTTTGCGCTGGAGGGCAGCACTCTTCCCTTCAGGAAGGCATGGCTGTTAACTTACCGTTGTCATGCAGTGTATCTTAAACACTGTACCTTCTGCTCTCCCCCTTCCCCTATCCTGCCTGAAGACAGGATTGTGGGGGCTTTTCCCCTATTTTCAGGGGACTCATGCTCTGCACTCCATTACAAATCCAAGTTTACTAAATAGTATGTGCCTATTTATATTGTCTGTTTCTTCATGTGTGAGTTTTGGCAAATTGTATGTTTCACAGAACTGGTCCTTTTCATCTAGGTTATCAAATTTGTGGGTGTGGAGTTGTTCATAGTAGTTCTTTATTATCTCTTTTCCTCCTCCCCCTAGTATCTATCTTTTTCATTTCAGTGGTATCTGTAGTCATGTCCCCTCTTTCATTGCTAATACTACAATTTGTGTCCTGTTTTTTTCTCAGCTTGGCTAGAAGTTTATCAATATTCTGAATCTTTTCAAAGAAACAACTTTTCATTTTATTGATTTTATTGATTTCCTGTTCTCAGTTTCATTGATTTCTGTTCTAATTAGTATTATTTCTTTTATTCCACTTTCTACTTTCTAGTTTCCTAAGGTGGAAACTTAGATTATTGAGTTTAGATCTTTTTTGTTTTCTAATATGTGCATTTGATGCTATAAATTTCTTTTCAAGCACTGCTTTCACTACTTCCCAAAAATTTTGATAAGTTGTGTTTCCATTTTCATTTACTTCAAAATACTTTTACGTCTCCCCTGAAGTTTGTTCTTTGACCCATGAATTATTTAGAAGTGTGTTGTTTAATCTCCACATATTTTGGGATTTTACAGTTATCTTTCTGTTACTGATTTCTAGTATCATTTCATGGTTGTCTGAGAGCAGACATTGCATGATTTTTATTCTTTGAAATTTGTTAAGGTATGTTTTATGGTCCAGTCTGTAGTCTTTCTTGGTCAGTGTACCATGGGAGTTTGAGGAAAATGTGTGTTCTTTTGTTGTTGGATGCAATAGTCTGTCGATGTCAGTCAATGCTGAGGTGATTGATGGTGTTAAGGAGTTCAACTCTGTCATCACTGATTTTCTGTCTACTGGATCTGTCAGTTTCTGAGGGAGGGTTGTTGAAGTCTCCAACTATAATAGTGGATTCATCTATTTCTCCTTGGCATCTATCATTTTTTGTGTTACATGGTTTGACTCTGTTGTTACAGAGTACATGTTAAGAATTATGTCTCCTTGGAGAACTTATATTTATGTAAATATGATTTTATTATTATGTAATGCCCTTCTTTATCTCTGATAATTTTTCTTAGTTTAAAGCCTGCTCTGTCTGAAATTAATATAGCTGCTTCTTTCTTTTGATTAGTGTTAGCATGGTTTATTTTTTCTATCCATTTACTTTATTTTTTAATCCTCACCCGAGGATATGTTAATTGATTTTAGAGAGAGAGGAAGAGGGAGGGAGAGAAATGTCAATTGGTTGCGCTCTGACTGGGGATTGAACTTGCAACCTAGGTATGTTCCCTGACTGGGGATCAAACCCATGACGCTTTGGTAGATGGGGTGATGCTACCGCCAACTGAGCTATCCAGCCAGGGCCTCCATCCATTTACTTTTGATCTATATATGTCTTTATGTCTTAATGTGAGTTTCTTACATGCTTGATACACTCTGAAATCTCTCTTAATTGGTGCATTTAGACCATTGAGATTAAAAGTGATTATTGATATAGTTAGATTAATATCTACCATATTTGTTACTTTTTTCTGTTTGTTGTCTCTGTTCTTTGTTTCTGCTGTCTTCTACTCTTTTTTTGTCTTGTTGTTTTAATTGTTATAATTTCATTTTCTTTCTGTTAGCACATCAATTATACTTAGAAAATTTTTTCAGTGGTTGCCCTAGAGTTTGAAATATACATAATAATTCAAGTCCACTATCAAATAACACTATCAAAAAACACATTATGATGTTTTCACGGGTAGTGGGAGTTCACTTTATAATAACAAAATAATCCTCCATCTTTCCTCCTGTCCCTTGTATCATTGTGGTCATTCATTTTGCTTGTATAAGCATTTGTAAGCCTATATACGTATGTATACATATAATGTATACAAAGATATGTAACTGAATATAGACATTGTTGCTATTATTATTTTGAACAAACTGATACCTCTTAGATCATGTAAAAATAAGAAAGATGAAAGTTTTTATTTTACCTTCACTTATTCCTTTTTTGGTATTCTTCTCTTAGTAGACTCAATTTTCTGACATATTATTTTCCTTCTCTCTAAAGAACTTTTAACATTTTTGGCAAGGCAGATCTTTCCCTCAATTTTTATTTGTCTGAGAAAGTCTTTGTTATTTTCCTTCACTTTTGAAGAATAATTTTTAGGGTACAGAATTTAAGTTGATGATTTTTTTCCTTCAAGCCTTTAAATATTTCACGCTACTCTTTTCTTGCTTGAATCAATGTAAGAAACATTCATACCTGTAGAGAGTTTTTGTGAGTTTATTTGAGACAAACTGACAACAGTTGGAAGGAAGCAAAATCTCAGCAGATTGAGAAAATGCTCTGGGAAATGACAGTTTTGCACCTTATTTTATACATTATAATCAAAAGAGGAGACATAAGGGAGGCTACATGAAATCCGTTGGATAGATTAGGGAGGCAGAGAAAGCAAAGGTTGGGGGGAACCTCTGGGATTGGATAAAAAGATAAAACAGAACACATACTTCCTTTACATGGTTAACAGTCAACAATTAACATAATAACAATAGCAATGAAGGGATTTGGGGTCCCTCTCTGGTAGGTGGTTGTGCCCCAGAGATTTGGAAAAAAAAGGATGTTATCTAACACTCCAAAAGTCTGTTATCATAGATGCAAAAAGACAATAGGTTCATTGAAGGTAAAGATTGACTTTTGTCACGGAAGATTCTAGCTTTTGACATGACTGCCTGCTATGATCTGCTTTTAGTTAGTAAGTTTTAATTGCAGACCATCCTGTGTGGTTACTTTAGGTCTCTGTTTGTAAGGCCGTCACACAGGCCTCCCCTGAGCTTGTCAGGTTTCCTTGTGGCCCCTTTTTGTCCACACTGAGGAGAGGTAAATGAAATGTTTATCTTTGTTCTTTTATAGGTATAGTGTTCTTTCCTGCTGGTATCTTGCAGAATATTTCATTTTTGATTTTCTGTAATGTGAACCTGTTATGCCTAGGGGTACAGTCATGTGCCACATTATGATGTTTTTAGGTCAGTGAAAGGCCACATATACAAAGGTGGGTCCATGAGATTGTAATGGATCTGAAAAATTTCTGTTGCCTAGAGATGTCTTAGCCTTATAACATCTTAGAGCTACACATGAAACAAATACTATTGTGTTATAATTGTCTAGCAGGGGTGCCCGATCTTTTGGCATCTCTGGCCCACACTGGAAGAAGAAGAGTTGTCTTCAGCCACACATTAAATACACAAACACTAATGAAAACTGATGAGCAAAAAAAAAGGTTTTAAGTAAATTTACGATTTTGTGTTGGGCTGCATTCATAGCCAGCCTGGGTCACATGCAGCCTGTGGGCCTCAGGTTGGACATGCCTGGTACAGTATTCAGTACAGTAATTTGTACAGATTTGTTCTTAGGAGTTCTAGGGAAACAGAACTTGTCACTCCCAAATATGTCTCTTTGCCATAAGGATTATTTTAGGCTGGTTAATTTTAAGAAATAGACATAGGAAAAGCTCTGCAAACCAATAGAAGTTACCCTTTATAAAAGATATTTACCTTTGTAAAGGAGGTGGCCATTGTAAGGGTGTTAGGGAGAGGGGGATGACCTTTTTCTAGAAACTCTTATCAATGCAGAAGACAAGGGACTTCAATATGCACAACAACCTTACTGTTTTGGGCTTTGCTTTTCCTGATAACCTTTGATAACTGACCCCCACCCCACCCATTTTTCTTCTGTGTTGCTTCAGCCATTTTGGCGAGTACTCAGTTTTCCTGGGTCTCTTCCGTGTATACAGGAGTATATGTGTTATTAAACTTTGGTTTGTTTTCCTCCTGTTGACCTGTCTTTTATTATGGGGATGTCTCAGACAAGAACCCAGAGGGCTAGAGGGAAAATTATTTTTCATCTTCTGCAGAGCAATAGGTTATACTGTATAGCCTAGGTGTGGAGTGGGCTACACCGTTTAGGTTTTATAACTGCACTCTGTGATGATCCCACAATGATGAAATGGCCTAATGATGTGTTTGTCAGAATTGCTAAGCGATGCATGACTGTAGCTGCGTGAGGCATTTATCCACTTGGTGTTCCCTGAGCTTTCGGATATGTGACTTGGTGTCTGACATTATTTATTGTCTCAGATATTTGCTTCTGTTCCTTTCTTTCTCTTCCTTTTGGTAATCTCGTTACACATATGTTACACCTTTTGTAGTTGTCTCACAGACCTTGGATACTCTTTTTTTAAAGACTTTGTTGTCTTTGTTTTTTGGTTTATGAGGATTCTGTTAATATATTGTGTAGCTCAGAGATTCTTTCATCACCTGTGTCCAGTCTCCTAATAAGCTTATCAAAGGCATTCTTCATTTCTGTTACAGAGTTTTATTTGTTTTTATCTCTCACCTTTTTATTTTTTCTTAGGATTTCCATTTCTCTGCTTGTATTGCCCATCTGTTCTTGCAGGCTGTCTACTTTTTCCATTAAAGCCCTTAGCATATTAATCATAGTTGTTTTAAATTCCTGATCTGATAACTTTAACATCCCTGTGTGTCTGGTTCTGATGCTGTCTCTGTTTTTTCAAAGTATTTTGCTTTTTGGTATGCCTTGTAATTTTTTTCTTGATACCTATACGTGCTGCACCAGACGAAAGGAACTGCTGTAAATAGGCCTTTAGAAGTCGTGGGGCAGGGAGGAGGAGGGGCAGTGCTCTGTAGGCCTGTGAGCCGCTCTCAGTCTTTGAGTGAACCTCTGGTGTTAAGACTTCAGTGTTTTCCAGTTTCTCTTGAGTTAGGTGGGACAGGATGGCTATAGGGGCTGGAGTTGGGTGTTTCCCTTCCCCCAGGTCAATTAGGCTCTGAGTTTAACCTGAGCAGATTAATAGTTTGGCATTGTTAAAATCAGAATGCTCTGATTGACTTAAAAATGTTTCCATTTCCCTCTCCCTGCTGGAAGCAGGTAGGGATTTTTCTCCCATATTTACTGTGGGAATCTGATTGAGCTCCTAGAGGTATATCTGACAATACCCTGAACCTCACTCTGACTGGGTTTTCCTGGAGTTTGTAACTTAGACTCGTCTGCACTGGGCCTCTAGCAAATTGTTGATTTTCTGTCTTGAAAAGCTAGGCTCTTGTGTCCTGGCTCTGGTTTCCATGGAAGTTTCTGCTTGGAATCTCTTCTCAGGTAAGCCAGAGCTCCCTGTATCTGCCTGTCTCTCCAATCTTGGGAGCTCGGTTTGCTTTGTCCTCCTCTCCTTTTAGACCCAAGAAGAGTTGTTGATTTTTCAGCTGTTCAGCTTTTTATGTGTTAGGGTGGAATGGTGACTTTTAAGCTCCTTAGTAGGAGCTCCTTAAGCGCCTTAAGAACTCATATAAGACATTTAAAACATCCATACAATTTAAAAATGATGATAATATCTCAATAGCTTTCCCGATTTTATCCTTTTTTTTTTTTTTTATCTGATTTTCTCTTTGTCTTACTGCTCTGCATTTTTAGGGAAATTTCCTTAATGTTTTCTTCTAACTATTTTGTTGAGTTTTTCATTTATGCTCTCATATTTTGAATTTTCATAAGCTCTTTATTCCCTCTGAATACTGCGCTATTTTACTTCAGGGTACACTGTTTTGTTTTATCTCTGAGGTCATTAATTATATATATATTTTAACTTTTCCTTAAAAAATACGTTGGTTCTTTCCCCTCGTCGTTTGTTTTGGAGTCTGGTTTTCATATTAGTTCTTCCCTTGGATATTTGGTGATTGTTGTATGCTTATAATCAAGAATGGACAGTAAGATGTTTGAAGGCTCTGTATGTAGCGGGTCTCATGAACGGCAAGCCTCTAGACTGGGTGACATAGCTGTTATTGCTTCAGACTGCTTCCTTTGGGGGGATTTCTCAGGTCCCCCAGAGAAGTCTCAGACAGTATTCAGCTTAGAGTATATACTGATAGCATGTGGGGGAGCCAAACACGGCAAGAAGCCTGGAGGTCTCAGTAGCCCAGTGTGTAGAACTTCACTTACCGCTGCTGTTTTCCCCAGCCATTTCTCACAATGTGCTGCTGCTTCCTCTTGGCCTGGTGTGCTGCAGGTCAGAGAACCTTGTGTTTTATTCTGTCCCAAGTAAAGACATCCAGGCTTTTCCTGTATATAAGTTGGTACTTCTGGATTTTCCTTCTGCTGACTACGGATTATATCTTCTTGGGTCTTCTAGGTCAAATACCACTTATATCAACCTTTTAGCTTCCAAATTTGGGGGGCTGTTAACTTTTCTGTTCTTTTGCCCTTGTGAGTGTAGGCTCTTTTTCTCTCCTCTCCCAATAGTTTCAAAGTAACAATATGACATCAAAATAACAATATGATTACTAAAAAAATATTTAAAACATTTTGTAGGTCTTTTTGTCCTTAGGATAATCTCATTAGGAATGTCCTGTTAAATTACTGAGTTTAAAGTTTCTTGAAATAACTCATTTTGGTGACTGTGCTATCTTTGCTTCATTCTACTTTTGATTTCTAGGGATTGTTCTTTTTTAATTTAATTTTGTTTCATAATTATGCATAGTTTCAAATTCAGAGCTACAAAATGAAGTACAGTTAGTGAAATCTAGCCTTTGTCCCAGCCCATCTACCCCGTTCCCTCTATCACCCTGTAGGTAACTGCGGTCTGTAGAATAGAGGCTTCCTTGCCGCCTGCTCCTTGCCCTCTTGTTCTCATTTATTTTCCTCATCCCTCTCCCCAACTCCTGACATTATCACCTCCTTTCACTACTAGACTATAAGCTTCAGAATAGGTACAAAATAGGTACACTTCTCAGTGCCCATTTAGGGCCACTCAGAGGGGTATTTGTGATTGTTTTCTTCCATTTTTGAGCATAGGTTAGCAGAATAGTTTATTTTTTTTAATTTATATTATTTGGTCAACACTGATTTCACTTCAACACATACTAATTATACTTTTAGTGCCATTTAAAATCACACAAGCAATGTGATACAGTGTATATGACAGCGACAAGGAATCCGGGGTCCCTGCCCTCTGAGCTGTGCTCTATTCCCGTAAGTGGGTAACTGAGGAGTAGATGACCTGTGGCAGGTGCTGCTGTGTCTGGAGGCCCCAGCTGCCACGACATCTTGTTCAACAACGCAAGCAAGACCCAAGGGAGTGTTTTGCAGCAGGAGGAAGTGCTTTCAGCCTTAGAGGGGACTGTGCTGTGTTTACAGTCAGTTGTGCTAGAACATGACATCTGTTTCTAAAAATGACTACAACCTGCAAAGCTGTTCACTAAAAACATAAGAGTTTAGGGCCAAATTGGGATTGGGGGTACAATACTCAAAGCCTTTGTCAGTAATGCATTAAAGGAAACACAATAAAACAGTAGCATTTTTTGCACATGTTAAATGGTGAAGAAATACATAAATCCTTAAATGAATGTGACACTTTACCTTGAAAAGAACTGATGTTTGCTTATAGAAGTGGGCGTTAAGAGGGCTGCATCCTGTGCGTCCAGCTGGGCACAGTGTTCTGTGTCTACCTGTTGTTCTTCATGGATGAAATTGCAGGTCAGCACATGGTTGTCCTCAGATTGTTCCCTAATTTCAACATAAGAGACATTCAAACCTATAGAGAATTTTTGAGTTTATATGAGCCAAACTGACGACAGTTCCTGGGAAGCAACATCTCAGTGGATTAAGAATGGTAGTATTGCTCCTTACTTTATACATGGCAATCAAAGGAGGAGGCCTAAGAGGGTTACATGAAATTCACTGGTGATAGACTAGGGAGGTGGAAGAAAGCCAAGTAGGGAAACCTCTGGGATAGGATAAAAAGATAAAACGATAGACATAGGTGAGTACAGTTAGCAATGACCATTTCTAGCACAAAGAGATAGTACTTGAGAGAACCTGATAACAATGGGGTCTCCTGCTACGGTGGGAGGTTGTACCGTGAGGGGTCTGGGAGGGGAATTACGCTGTTATCACATATTCAGAAAGACAATAGTTAGGCCCAAGTAAGGTAAAGACTGACTATTGTCAGGGAAGATGCTGGCCCAAGACCTGACTACCTGATGACTTGCTTTTAGTTGGGAAATTTTCATTTCAGACCATCCCATATAGTTACTTCAGATCTCTTGAGTTTGTTAGGCTGCCATGTAGGCCTCTCCTGAGCTTGTCAGGTGGAGCATGTGGCCCCTTTTTTATCCACACTAATAATCATGTAAGAACAATTTATGTTTAAGTAGATGATGTAGCTAAAATGACTATATTTTTCTCTTTTTCCTTTAGATGATATGCCAATAGGAACTGCTGGCAGACGTGCTTCAAATGAGTTCTTGGTGTGTGGAGGGTATGTTTACATGTAATTAACTAAAAGGTTTTTTTATATTTTGGGGGTTTTCTTGTAAGTAAAGTTAAAGAACTTTGTGTGTTCTTGACTCTAAAATTTATTTTGTTTCTCAATTGATAATTTTTTTAAAAAATTATGGTAAAAACATAAAATCTGCTGCCTTAACCATTTTTAAGTTTACAGTTCAGTAAAGTATATTCAATGCTGTGTAAAAGATCTCCAGAACTGTTTCATCTTCAAAACTGAAACTCAGTCTCATTGTGTGACAACACCCCATATTTCCCCTTCCGCAGGCACTGGTAACCACCATTCTACTTTCTGTTTCCATGAGTTTGACTGCTTTATAGAACCTTATATAAATAGAATCATATAATATTTGTCTTTTTGTGACTGGCTTAGTGCAGTCAGTACAATGTCCTCAAGGTTTATCCATGTTGCAGCACGTCTTAGAATTTCCTTTTCAAGGCCAAATAGTAATACCTAAATATTAATACTCCATTGTATGGATATACCACATTTTGCAGTAGACAGTAGACAGTTGGAGTGCTTCTGCCTTTGGGCTATTGTGAGTAATGCTGCTATGAATGTGAATGTGCAAATATCTATCTGTTCGAGACCCTGCTTTTAGTTCTTTTGGGTATATACTCAAAAGTGGGGCTGGTGGATCATATGATAATTCTATTTTTAATTTTTTAGGAGACACCATACAATTTTCCATAGTGGATGCATCATTTTATATTCCTACCAACAGTGTACAAGGGTTCTGATTTCTCTACAACCTTGCGAACATTTGTTATTTTCTGTTTTTTTAAAATAATAGCTATTTTTTATAAAGATTTATTTGTTTTTAGAGAGAAGGGAAGGGAAGGAGAAAGAGAGAGAGAAACATCAATGTGCAAGAGATACTGCATTGATCGGTTGCCTCTTGCATGCCCCTTACTGGGGACCTTGCCTGCAACCCTGGTAATGTGCCCTGACTGGGAATTGAACTGGAGACCTTTCAGTTCTCAAGCCAGTGCTCAGTCTACTGAGCCACACCAGCCAGGGCAATAATAGCCATCTTAATGGGTGTGAGGTGATACCTCATTGTCATTGTGATTTGCATTTCTTTAATTATTAGTGGTTTTGAGCATCTTTTCATATACTTGTTGGCCATTTGTATATTCAAGTCTTTTGCCCATTTTTTAATCAGGTTATTTTTTTGTTGTTGGGTTGGAGTTCTTTATATATATTAGATCTTAACCCTTTATCAGATATGCAATTTACAAATATTTTCTCCCATTTGATCCAAACAATTCTTTATTTGGATCTCTGGTGTTCCCTCCCTGGAACACAATGGCTCAGATACCATCTCCATGGCTTGCAGACCCTCTGAGGTAGGAAGGTTGGATTGTCACCTCCTGGGGTCAGTCATTCCAGTTCCTGGAATAACAGCTTTTCACATGCATCAGTCACTTAGTGTATCAACTATAGCTAAAATCTTTAATTCTTGAGTTCCCTTATTACCTTCTTTCATTTTTGATTTTGAGTGTTCTCCCTTTTTTTGTTAGTTAATCTAGCTGAAGTTTCGCCAGTTTAGTTGAATTTCTAAAAATACCAACTTTTTAATTTTTCAATTTTTATATTTTCTATTTTCTCAATTTTGTTTATCTCTGCTCTAATTTCTATATTTTCTTCTTATTTTCTTATTTTCTGCTAGCTTTGGATTGAGTTTGTTCTTTTTCTAGTTCTTTGAGGGGTAAAGGTATGTTGTTTTGAGAACATACTTTTTTAATGTGGGTGTTGATAACTTTTATTTTTGTTCTACTTTCACTGTATCCCATAAGTTTTGTTATGTTGTTTTTTCATTTTCATTGTTCTCAAGATATTTTCTGGTTTCTTTGTGATTTCTTCTTTGACCCATTGGTTGTTTAAGAGCGTGCTGTTTAATTTCTATGTATTTGTGGGTTTTTCTAGTATCCTTCTACTGTTGATTTCTAGTTTCTATTCGTCGTGATTGTAAAGGATATTTTTTATGATTGGAATTTTAAAAAATTTGTCAGGATTTGTTTTGTGGCCTACCTAACATGTCATCTGTCCTGGAGAATGTTTTGTGTGCACTTGAGAAGAATGCATTGTTTTTCAGTTGGTGGGAGTGTTCTATATATGTCTGTTAGATTCACTTGTCTGTGTTATTCAAGCCTGTGGGTTTTTTTATCTGTTGTCTGGTTGTTTTACCCATTATGGAAAATGGGGTATTTGAAGTATCCAATTATTACTGTAGAATGGTCTGTTTCTTCCTTTAAATCTGTCAGTATTTGCTTTATATATTTGAGAGTGGTGATATTTGGTGCATAAATATTTATAAGTACAGTATCTTCCTAATTAATTGACCTTTTTATTATTAAATAATGTCATTTTTGTCTCTTGTAACAGTATTTGACTGAAAGTCTGTTTTTTCTGATATTATCAGTACTATAGCCACCCCTGTTCTGTTTGGTTATCATTTGCATGGAATATCATTTTCCGTCCTTTTTAGCCTAATAGGGAAAGATTTGTCATTGTCGTTTGTTATCTTTGTCTTGTGGGTTTTTTTGTCCCTCCCTTTCACTCTGACTACCTTCTTTAGTGTTATGTTGATTCTTTGTGGTGATATACTTTGAGGCTCTCCTCATTTCTATTGTGTACATTCCATAGATACATTCTTTGTGGTTATCATTGCGATTACGTAAAATATCTTGAAGTTATAGCACTCCATTTTGAACTGATAACTTCAGTTGCATACAAAAACTCTACTTCTACTGAGATTAAAGGAATATACTCCCCGTTTATTGTTATTCATGTCACAGTTGCATCTTTATCTATTGTGTGTCCATTAACGTAGTTTTTGGCAGGGGGTTGTTGGTGTTTTTGTCACCTAGATTCTCTATAAGAATTTAGTACATGCTGATCTCAGTGGAGACGGGAAAGAGTTCATGGCAGAACTACATAATGGCTCTGAAAGCTTCTGGTCTGTCACCAGTCTGTTGTCCTCTGCTTTGAGGACAGCATGTCCCAAGTAGGAGCTGTGCTTCCAACCTGCTTCCCAGGTGTTGTGACAGGACGTACACAAGGGATGCAGAAGTGGGTTCAGAGAGACATAGTGAATATTTTGGGAAAAAAAAATCATACACTCTACCACAAGATATTAAGTGCAACTGAAAACATAAATATAAAAATAATATTTAAAATTTTGCTGTGTGAAAAATTAAAATAGTTTCCTGTAGATGAAGCACTTATTCTTCATGGCGCCATTAAGGTTTTGTATCTCCTTATACAAATTTGTATCTCCCTTAATATATTAGGAAAATATAATTCAGGATATAGAATTTTACTTTGTAGGACCTATTGACAGAAATCTGTGTACATGTTGGTTGATGTTAACTAAAGCCGTTGAAAGTCTTGGCATCTGAGGTTTTTGGCCTGCAGTACTTTGGCTGCCTGGGCACAAATTTAGTCTGCCATTTCAGGAAAGCACTGCTTAGGCTAGGAGCATAGGATGGATTTACAGTGTCGTGTAAAAGATATAGACACTTGTGAGCCACACAAATGGCTCTTTTCTTACCTTAGCTGTATAGGTAGTGATTTCAAAGTACCATCTCCCTTGAGGTTTTCATTTCAGTATCTTCTAAAAAGGTTTATGAAGTTGCTGACCTTTCTCCTCACTGAATGCCAGCTGCATAATATAAGCCTACTAGGTTACTCAGGAAAGCTTACCATGTGCCCATGAAAACTCAGTAACAACTTCTTAATAGTGTTGGTGCATTTCAGCACTTTGAAGGAATTTTTTAAATAGGAAAAACTTCACATTGAGACTAGGCATTTTGGATCATGTGGTAGTTTATCAGTAAAATATGTAAAGTTAGATGTTCCCCTAGTGTTTACTGAAACAATTTTTAGCGATGCCTGTATGCTCATAAAATACCTAACAGTTGCATTTGTTACATAGTTCTGCCCAAAGATCTTAATAGTAATTTTAGTTTAGAGTAGTGGTAGTTTTTCCAGAGTGTCTGTATGTTTACTTAAACAATGTAATGCACTCTAAGGCACCCCTTGAGTAGCAGAGGCACCCTGGAGTACCTGACATACCGTTTTGGAGCCAGGAGGATAAACAAATTTTGTGAAGACTTGTTTTCTGCCTTTCTTTGAGGATAAGTTTTTAAGATTTATTTATTTATTTTATTTTTATAAAGATTGAATTTTTAAAAAAGATTTTATTTATTTGTTTTTAGAGAGAGGGGAAGGTAGGGAGGAAGAGAAGAGAAACATCAACGTGTGGTTGCTTCTCATATACCCCCCCACCGGGAACCTGGCCCACATACCCAGGCATGTACCCTGACTGGGAATTGAACCAGTGACCCTTTGATTCGCAGGCTGGCACTCAATCCACTGAGCCACACTAGCCAGGGCTAAGGATATTATAGTATGATAATTATATATGATGCCTCAGTCCCCTTCAAAGTAGGCATCTTGGGACCTCACACAGTTCTCCCAATCACCATCAGGTGTCCCATTGTATTTTTCCTGAGTGTTATCAACAGTCTGAAATCTCTTTTCTTTCAAAAGTGATTTTAGTTTTGGGAAAAGCCAGAAGTTGCAGGGTGCTAAATCTGGCCCGTAGTGGGGCAGAGTCACCTGGGTGATTTGATGTTTTGCCAAACCCTCTGCACAAGATGAGATGCATGAGTGGGCTCATTGTCGTGATGAAGGTGCCAAATGTCAGTTGCCCATAGCTGCGGCCCTCTGAATCATCTGAATAGTTTCCATAGAGGAACCTTCAGGCTTAACACAAAATTTGATTTAGATTCATTGCTCTATTTGCTCAGTCATTTTGAATGTGATGGCCACATGGTATACATGCTCAATCAGGTCACCTACTGCCTCCACTGACTAGTACAGTGAAGTCGTCATTGTGCACACATGTGCATTCCAGTCCACTCTCCTTGGCTGCTAGGATACATCGATGCCATGTACACTGTCCTCCTTATATTAACAATGGCTGGACTTTTTCCAGACAGGCCTCGTATTTCCAGGTTTTCACTTCTTTTGATTTGCTGCCATTTTTTCTTCTTCTTTCCTTCTTCTCAGCTTCTCTTCCTAAAGTATAATTTTCGAACTTTTTCCACTAATAAGTGCATTTCCACCTAAAGAAACACTTCTCAGTGTTTAGCTACCCATACAACAGCCTTCAGTATGTATCTATTCCTTATGCATGCAGTCACGTAGACACAGGCATAGGACTTAGGATATCAGAATCCTTTTTTAAAGATTTTATTTATTTATTTTTAGAGAGGGGAAAGGAGGGAGAAAGTGGGAGAGAAACATCAATGTGTGGTTGCCTCTTGCATGCCCCTCACTGGGGACTTGTCCTGCAACCCGCATGTGCCCTGACTGGGAATTGAACTATCAACCCTTTGGTTCACAGGCTGGCACTCAATTCACTGAGCCACGCCAGTGAGGGTCACAGTTTTTTTAATTGAACAATTTTTGTGCCGTGGCTGGTGTGGCTCAGTGGATTGAGCATCCAACTACGAAGCAAAGGGTTGCCGGTTCAATTCCCAGTCAGGGCACATGCCTGGGTTGTAGGCCAGCTCCCTGGTAGGGGGCCCCTGAGAGGCAACTGCACATTGATGTTTCTCTCCCTCTCTTTCTCTCTCCCTTCCCCTCTCTCTAAAAATAAATAAATAAAATCTTCTAAAATATAAGTTTGTTTTTTAAATTTTGTTTTGGTTGTTATTCTCCCTCTCCATCTTTTGTTTTTAGTTTTACGATATCAGAATTTTGATGGAGGCCAAATGTGTGCACAACACAGGGTGCAGTAAGGTGAGTCATCTCTAGTGTATTCCTATATTTGTGGCCTCTCTACAGACACTAGCCCCTTATTTACTGGATCTTTCATCTGCTTTTCACCTGGAACTATGGCTTGTATACCAGCCTAGGCAGTTACTTCTCTTTTGCTCCTATTCACTTAGCCACAGCCCTGTGAGCATGAGCTGACAGATCTGGCTTGGCACTTGGCTGCAGAGATTGGGCTTCCCGGAACTCATTGCATAGGTCCTTCCCTCTTATCTCTGTCCTTGGTGTTACATTCCAGCTGTATTACTGCTATCCTGATCACTTAACCCTTTAGGGTTTTTTTTTTTTTCATGGAGTCCTTCTAAAACGGAGAGGGACATTTGGGAATCTTCTGTTGTAAAGGTTGTGAATTTGAAGACGCTTTCATGAAATCACCTCATCTTTTATTTGTCCATTTGCATTTTTGTTCTTCCTCAGCATTTGTGAGAGTAGATAGAATGACATATGATTGTGTTACTGTTTCAACAGACTGCTTGGTTTTCCTGGTATTCCATGTGGGTCTAAGATGACTTTTCACATAGAGAATCCTTGAACTTATAGGACCTAGTGTAAGTGAGGACCAGCTGAAGACTCAGGGCTTACATAGACAGGCCTTTCCTCTCCTCACGTTGGGCTAGGGAGTTGGGTAATGGTTAAATATTGATATTAATGTAAAGCTAGACAAAAAAGTAACTGTAGTGGTCTTTGATAGCTGGAACTCTGGGGATTTGTCCAGGGAAGACTTTTTAGACTGAGACTTGAAGGCCCTGTTCAGTAACTGAGACATTACAGAACCCCTGCCATGGCTGTTCATCTCCTGGTATGCTGGGAAGGGAGGAACCAGAGTTATTAGAGAAGCCATTTGGTTGCTTGGGATTCCCTGAGACAGATGCCTTGAATTATGAGGTTGCTAAGTTTATATCTTAGGGTATCTTTATCCAGCTTCTTAATTTCCCTTTAGTGATTAACAGGAAGATTTTAGAACCTGACAGTGTATAAGTTAAAAAAAAAACCTAATTAAAAGATGCTTAACGTTACTAACCATCAGAGAGATGCAAATAAAAACCATAATGAGATATCACCTCACACCTGTCAGAATGGCTATTATCAATAAATAAACAACAAGTGTTGGCAAGTATGTGGAGAAAAGGAAACCTACATGCACTGTTGATGGGAATGTGGACTGGTGCAGCCACTGTGGAGAACAGTAAGGCATTTCCTCAGAAAATTAAAAATGGAACTACATTATGACCCAGCAATTCCACTTTTGGGAACATATCTGAAGAAACCCAATCACTAATTCAAAAGAGTATGTGTACCCTTATGTTGATTGCAGCACTATTTATAATAGCCAAGATCTGGAAAGAGCCCAAGTGTTCATCAGTAGATGAGTGGATAAAACAGCTGTGGTACATTTACACAATGGAATACTATGTGGCTATAAAAAAGAAGGAAATCTTACATTTTGCAATAGCATGGATGGACTTGGAGAGTATTGTGCTGAATGAAATAAGCTAGCCAGTGAAAGACAAATATCATATGATCTCACTTACAGGTGGAATCTAATGAACAAAATAGAAACAGGCTAATAGATACAGGGAATAGACTGGCAGCTGTCAGAGGGGATAGGGGTTAGGGATTGGGGGCTGGGTGAAAAAGGTGATGGGATTAAGCAGAAGAAAAAACAAACCCTCATAGACCCAGACAATAGTATTGTGATTACTCGAGGGAAAGGGGGTGGGGACAGTTAGAACAGGGTAAAGGGGAGGTAAATGGTGCCAGAAGGAGACTTGACTTTGGGTGATGATCATACAATATAATATACAGATGATATATTATTGAACGGCACACTTGAAACCAATGTAATTTCATTAACCAATGTCACCCCAATAAATTCAATAAAAATATTTAAAAATAAAATAACAAATTTCCAGATGTACTTGCTTCACCAGCTCATTATGTACTACTAAGCTGAGACAGTAGAAAGATGGCATTTATTCATTCACCTGCTGCTACTCGATGACTGTGTGGGTTATTCTGTTCTTGAGCAACTCAGGCCGTCAGCCTGTATGTGTACTGGGTTGCAGGCTCCAGAGTTGTTTAGTAAAAGTCTTGTAAAGCTGTTCAGTTTTGAGAAGCAGAAGTGTTTTGTTTTGCTTTTAGGTTATAGGTAAACTTTATAATCAGATGTGTAGATATTAAAAACATAAATAAATCATTGTATTTAAAAGATAATAGAATTAAGTAGTGAAAAATAGTGAGAACTATTTTGAATGGTGTATCAGTCAGGAATTCCACTTGACTATAAACAACAGGGTCCTGACTATAGTGTCGTTGAACACTAAAGCTTTTGTTTTCATACATGAAGAGAAGTCAAGATAAATAGTTGTCTTTTCTGTGGCTCAAGGAAGTTTTCTCTAATTTTTTTGGCCTTCACGGTTCCAAGATAGCTGCTGAAGCTTCAGTAAACATGCCCACATTTCAGGTAGGAGGGAGAATGGATAAAAGACTTACCCTTAGTGTCCAACCCGTGGGCCACGTGTAGCCCAGGATGGCTGTGAATGCAGCCCAACACAAAATTGTAAATTTACTTAAAACCTTTTTTTGCTCAGTTTTCATTAGTGTTTGTGTATTCAGTGTGTGGCCTAAGACAACTGTTCTTCCCGTGTGGCCCAGAGACGCCAAAATACTGGACACCCCGGCCTTATATGTTATTGACTAAGAAAGACCTATGACTGCTCAAGGTTACAAGGAGGTCTGGGATATGTCATAATTTAAATGGGCAAAATTACTACCTTCCACAAAATTTGAGTTCTGATAGTAAGGAAGAATGGATGAATGGCTATTGGGAACGCAACTAACATCTCTGCTACAGATGAAATTTTCTTTTGATTTACATATAAAAAACTCTGATGGTTTAAAAAGTTCTAAAGTGATACTGTAATAGATAATCATAGTTTTTGTTTAGATAACTACATAATCTCTTTATATCTGTGGTGTAATTGGGATTAAGTGGGAGATTGTGGCTTTTTTAGAATTCTAACAGGCAGAAGAATAAAATAAGTCATCTTTGTTAAGGCTCTGTATTGTTCCTGATGTTTCAAGGTATGTTGTAAATTGAATTGAAAGTCATCTAAGGACATACTATTTCTGAATTTATGAAAATCAAGGAAAGAGACTATTAAGAAATCAAATACTAACATTTAAAAATTTGGAGCTCAAATCAGTTCTGTACTTTGAGAGTTACACAGTGTACTTTCTATCTTCATAAAAGTCAGGGTTCCTTGGGGATGCCTACTGCATTCATAACTTTTGTAAACAGTCTGGTTACCTTTGCTCCTGAACTTCCTGTTCATTTACCCTGCCTATTTTCCTAGAAATATTATTTTTCTCTCACATAATAATTAATAGCAAAATGTGAGTAGATGAAACTGAGTTTTGCCTATCTACTTTTCCTGTTGTAAAGGAATGTTTTTCAGTTCTCGTTATAATTCTTAGTCCTCAATATGTATATGAATGCCAGGAGGGTTCTTTAAATGAAAATGAGATATTTTTTGCTTTATATATTTTTATAAGATGGTCATTTTCTAATTACATACCAAAGTGTTCATTTGGCATCCTCTAAAATTTTCTCTAAGTGGCACCAATAGGTCAAATGGAAGAAAAATGGTCTCACTTGGATTTCCTTCTTTTTCAACAAATTATGGTTGCAGGCAGTGTCCACCTACTGTGTCACCTCACAGTGAAACAGCACCAATTCCAGTTCCTACTCAGATAAAGAATTACCAGCGCATAGAGCAGAATCTTACATCTACTGCCAGCTCTGGCACAAATCCACATGGTTCTCCCAGGTGAGCTGATATTTTAAAACTTTCTAATTTTTCTTATATTAAAAATTTGGGGGATTCTGGCCAAAATGGTGGTATGAGTAAACACAGTATTTGGAACCTCCCATAACCACTTCAAAATTACAGCTAAACTCCAAAACAACAGAACAGCCTGAAAATCTAGTTCAGCCATGATGGGAAACTGCTGGCGCCTTAAAATGCATCAAGTTAGTGGCGCTCGACTGCGCTGTTAGTCTCTGTGTTCTTTACCACCACACACTTACAGTGCCAAGGAATTAAGGCAGCAGTAAAAATTACTGTTTGCCTTTGAAAATCTTCAATAAATGTTGGCATAAATCACTTTTGTTGCACATTGGAGTAGTTGTTTTAAGGAAAAGCACTTGTGAGATTGTTTTAGTTGCAAGCTCAATGAATCCTTTTTTTGTGGAACACCATTTTTACTTGAAAGGACAAAACTATGATTATGGGTAGTTGGCAGCCATTTTGTCAAAAATGAACTAAGTCTATCACTTTGGAGAAAACAAGTGACATAGCCCTGACTGGTGTGGCTTAGTGGGTTGGGCGTTGTCCTGCAAACCAAAAGGTCTCTGGTTCCACTCCTCGTTGAGGCATATGCCTGGGTTGTGGGCTGGTCCCTGGTCAAGGCACACGTAAGAAGCAACTGATCCATGTTTTTTTCCCTCTCTCTCTCTCTTCATTTCATTCTCTCTCAAAATAGATAAACATTTTTTTTAAAGGAGAAGAAAACAAGTTACATTAATATCAGCTCTTGAGTAAAAATTAGAATTTTGGAAAACTTCCATTCACTGTTGTAAACTTTATAGCTTCTGTTACATATTGACAGCCATTTCTGTTAAGACTGGTGGTGGTATTTTGATGTGAATGTGATTTTTTGATATTGTATAATGTGTCAACATTTGGAATATCTGTATAACTCAGTCAACCAATATTTTCCAAATGACCATGTTTAAAAGTACTCATGCATGGATGAACGATTTATTCCAAGGACAGGGTACTTTGCCAAAGAATGGAATTTAATGTAACAGAGTACGTAATACCCCTGAGGTGGTTTCAGATTCCACACTATAACCAGTGTTTTAGAAATGGCCACTTGCTGAGTTTTGCTCTAGTATCAAAGAAAAGTATCTGAAAAGACTACCAAACTATCCCTCCCCTTTCCAGTTAAATATTTGTGTAAGTCTGGGTTTCCTTCATGTACTTCATGTGGTGCAATAGATTGAGTGTAATGGTAATAGAAATGGTAATGAGCATCCATTTGTCACCTATTTGGCCAGGCATTAGATAGAGATTTCCAAAAATATACAATGATACCATGCTTCTCACTAATTTATTTTGTTTTGGAAGATATAATTATTTTTCATAATTATGTTACATGTAGTAAGCTTACTTTTAATGAATTGATGATTACAAAAATTTCTCAGTTTTCAATAGATACAAGTTGCATGAACAAAACCTCCTTGGTATCTTCAGTAATTTAAATGTAATAGGGACCTAAGACTCCCAAAATTGAAAATGGCTGTTCTATATAAACATTACCTTTGTTAAAATAAGATGATAGTATGATTACATAGCAGACCTTGGAACAGTACAGGGTTTAGGGGCACCAACCCCTTGTGTAGTCAAAAATTCAACTTCCCCAAAACTTAACTACCAATAGCCTGCTGTTAAGAGAAATCTTACCAATAATATGAACAGTCGATTAGGAAATATTTTGTATGTTATATATATTGTTTACTGTATTCTTGCAATATGGTAAGCTAGAGAGAAGAAAATATTGTTGAGAAAATATATTTACAGTATTACTGAAAAACATCTGTATGTAAGTGGACCTGTGGAGTTCAGATCTGTGTTCTTCAAGGGTCAGCTGTATATTCAGTTTTAAGTTTGTTTGTATTTGAATTATGGAACTCTGGAAGGATATTAGAAACTAAAAACAGTGATAACCTTTTGAGTAGGACTGAGGAAGTGTTGAGAATTAGGCAGACAGGATGCAAGGATAAGAGGGAGACCACTAAATGTAATTTCATACATTTTATGTTTGTTCCATATGACTGTTACATTTTTAACATTGTTTTTTATTGTATTTTTTTCCATTACCATTTATCCTCCCGGACCCTCTGCTACCTCTACCCCGCTGAGCCTCCCCCACTACACACATGCACCACAATCACAACGTGTGTTACATGCTTTTTAAAATATCTACTCCATGGCATATTTCTAGGAAGTTTCAGGAAAAAATATAGAAATAGCTATAGAACCTGTGAGATAGGAAGTCATTATATTTTTCTTTTCAGATCTGCAATGGTACGGAGGTCTAACACCAGCCCAATGGGCTTTCTCCGGGTGGGTTCCTGCTCCCCAGCGCCAGCAGACACAATGCAGACAGTCGGACGAAGACTCTCTACTGGGTCTTCCAGGCCTTATTCACCTTCCCCTTTGGGTAAGGAGAGTTTAAAGCAGTTGTTTTCATCCCTTTTCACTATGACAGATCTGACATGACACTCTCTTTGGAAACACTGGCTCACAGTGACAGTGAGTCTCAGCTGATTGGGAACCATATCCCACCCCTCCAAGTACACCCTGCTTCCTGATCACTCTTGAGAATCTCTGTATAAATCTGCTAGTGTGTCTATTGGAAATATAATAATACAAAAGGATCTTATGGATAAAAAGTATCTCCATTGGGTTTGGGCTCTAAATACAAAGTCAGAAACCCTAAGTTAAAGTATATAAAACACCTTCTCTACTTACCACTCAGATTTATGAGGTTGAAAAGACGATAGAGTACATAGCAGCACTGTGCTGCATCCATCCGAGGTCAGAGAGCCCCTGGAGGGATAGGGTGACAGCTTCATTACAATTCCCACCTCTCCTGGAAACCATGCACAGCAACAACAACAATGCTAAAACAAAGCAAAAGCAAACAGCAAAACAACAGCAACAACAAAAACCCAACCAAACATAAACACACATCTCAATGGAGAGTTTTAGTGAAACTAAGAGAAAAAGAAATGCTTCAACTTCAGAATACATGTGAGAGAGGCCAGAGCACCCAAGGTAGCAGAACTTGTGAGAAATCGATAAGGTGGGGAAGGAAAGGTAGCACTGAGAGGGCCCAGTGCTGGCAGATCTCAAAACTGGAAAAAAAAAAAAAAAAGATACACACACACACACAGGCACACCTCGGTAACTGGTCGGCTTTAGAACTTGTTAAACCTTGTACTTGCTGCATTTGATGAAAAGAAGATGTTTCAGCACTCAGTGCTTGCTCAGGACTCATCACACTTGATATAACTTGTACAAGTCACGACACCACCCTGCAAGAGAAAATGCTTCATCACTCGTCACATTCGGTACTGGTCGGGTTTGGCACTCGTCTCAAGTTCTGGAACGAATTAATGACGAGATCTGAAGTACCACTGTACGTACAAATATGCCAAAACTGCTGGTGTAGGGCTCACAGGGAATGGAAAGGAATCTTGGGAGGAGGCAGAGCAAGAAGGATTGAAGTAGTGCCCAGAAGCCCTGATTTCAAAACAAAACAAAACAAAAAAACCCACAAAGATAATGTTTATTTTTTTTAAAAAAGTTAGTATCGGCATATCATCTGTTGCAAATGGTCTTGAAGCTGTTTTTATTTTTTATTTCAGATTTGGGTTCATTATTTTTTTTTATTTTAAATTATATTTTATTGATTATGTTATTATAGTTGTCCTGATTTTTCCCCCTTTGCCTCCCTCTACACTGTACTCCCCACTCCCTCAGGCAATCCCCACAATTTTGTTCATGTGTATTGGTCGTGTGTATTTTTTTGGCTACTCCATTTCCTGTACTGTACTTTACATCCCCATGGCTCTTCTGTAACTACCTATTTTAACTTCTTAATCCCCTCACCTCTTCAGACCCATTCCTCCAAACCCTCCTCCCATCTGGCAACCTCCAAAATGCTCTCCACATCCGTAATTATGTCTCTGTTCTTGTTTGCTTAGTTTGTTTTTTAGATTAATAGATACGTATTTATTGCCATTTTATTGTTCATAGTTTTGATCTTCTTTTTCTTAAATAGGTCCCTTTAACAATTCATGTAATAATGTTTTGGTGATGATAAACTCCTTAGTGTTTTAGTGTCTGGAAAGCTCTTTACCTGCTTTTTGATTCTAAATTATAGCTTTGCTGGGTAGAGTAATTTTAGTTGTAGGTCCCTGCTTTTCATGACTTTGCTTATTTCTTGCCAATCCTTTCTAGCCTGCAAAGTTTCTTTTGAGAAATTAGCTGACAGTCTTTTTTTTTTAAGATTTTATTTTATTTCAGTTTTTAAAAAGATTTTATTTATTTTTAGAGAGGGGGAGGGGAAGGAGAAAGAAAGGGAGAGAAACATCAATTGTATGGTTGCCTCTCTCTCGGGCCCCCCCTATTGGGGATCTGGCCTGCAACCGGGGCATGTTCCCTGACTGGGAATTGAACCAGTGACCCTTGGTTCTCAGTCTGCATTCAATCCACTGAACTACACCAGCCAGGGTTATTTCATTTATTTTTAGAGAGAAGAGAAGGAAGGGAGAAAGAGGGAGAGAAACATCGGTGTACGAGAGATACATCGATTTGTTGCTTCTTGCATGCCCCCAACTGGGGACCTGGCCCGCAACTCAGGCATGTGCCCTGACTGGGAATCTAATCGGTGACCTTTTGATTTTCAGGCCAGCACTCAGACCACTGTGCCACACCAGCCAGGACTCAGCTGACAGTCTTTTGGGAATTCCACTGTACTAACTGCTTTTCTCTTGCATCTTTGAAGATTCTCTCTTTATCATTTACCTTTGGCATTTTAATTATGATGTGTCTTGGAGTGAGCCTCTTTGCATCCGTCTTGTTTGGAACTCACTGGACTTGCATGTGTATTTCCTTCACCAAATTAGGGAAGTTTTCTTTCATTATTTTTTCCAATAGATTTCTGATTTTCTTGCCTTTGCTATTCTACTTCTGGTACCTCTATTATGCGAATGTTGGAGCACTTGAAGTTGGCCCAGAGGCTGCTTATGCTATCCTCATGTTTTTTTAGATTCTCTTTTCTTCTTGTTCTGCTTGGTTGTTTTTTGCTTCCTTATGTTCCAAATTATTATTTGGTTCTCAGCTTAATCCACTCTACTGTTGTTTCCCTATAATTGTTTTTTTTAATTTAGATTTTATTTTTACTTATTTTTAGACGGAAGGGAAGGGAACAGACAGGGAGAGAAACATCGATGTGTGAGAGAAACATTGAGTGGCCTCTCTCATGTCCCCAGCTGGAGACCCAACCCACAACCCAGGCATGTGCCCTGATTGAGAATAGAACCACAGACTTTTTAGTTCTCAGGCTGCCATGACAAAGCTGCCAGTTACCAGCTGCCCATAGCCGCAGCCTTCTGAATCATCTAAATAGTTTCTGTGGAGGAATGTTCAAGCTAATGCAAAATTTGATGCAGATTTGTTGCTCTACTCGCTCAGTCATTTTGAATGTGACACATGCTCACTCAATGGCATCTACTGCCCCCACTGACCAGTACAGTGAAGTCATCATTGTTCACACATGTGCATTCCAGTCCTCTTTCCTTGGCTGCCAGATTGCATCAATGTCACGCAAACCATTCTCATTATATTTTATTTATTTATTTATTTATTTATTTATTTATTTATTTATTTATTTATTTTTAGACAGAGGGGGAGAGAGAGAAACATCAATGTGTGGCTGCCTCTTCCACACCCCCCACTGGGGACCTGGCCTGCAATCCAGGCATGTGCCCTGACTGGGAATCGAACTGGCAACCCTTCAGTTTGCTGGCTGACACTCAATCCACTGAGCCACACCAGCCAGGGCCATTCTCATTATATTAACAATGGTTGAACTTTTTCTGGACAGACCTTATATGTCTCTTGTCTACTTAAACTGCCTAAAGTCTTCCCCAACTGTTCTTTTTGTTGGTTTGGGCTCTTAGAGGTACATGCAAAGAAGGTAGGTACAGAGATGTGCAAGAGACGGGTTGGGGAAACCTGTGATGGGCAAAGGGAAGAAAGCAGGAGTTGACAGGGAGCCATTCAGTCCACCATGCAGATGTGACCTCTATCTGGGGGAGAGGAAGGAGGGAGAAATCCTGACAATAGTGAATGCTAAGAAGATTTCAGCCAGGCTGAAGGAATGTCCCTGAGCACTAAGTTGTCCAAACTTCCTAACTTGCTTGAATAGGCCTGAATTAGTGCCTCAACCACATGCAGTCAATGGCTGGGTGTAGCCCATGGCTGGGTGCAGCCCATGGCTGGGTGCAGCCCTGGGGAGCATGCTGCAGTAGTGGCTCAGAGGGGCAGCAGCTGTTCTGCTGGTCATCTCCACAAACCCCATCCAGTGTGTACAAACTCTTTGTACGTTACAGGCATTGATTTATTTACATGACTCTCTTTCCTACTGATCTTGTTTTAAGGCAGATCATAGGTACTTTTGATCTTTGTGTACCTAGCACATTGGTTGCTTAGTCAGTGTTAGCTGAACTAAATCTTTGCTAATTAAATTTGTAAACTATATTATATTGTGCAATTTGTGCATGTGTTGCCTGTTTCTGTTCTTTACTGGTTTTGAATCATTCCTCTTTCCTTTCCCCATTTCCCTCTTTATAGTTGGTACCATTCCTGAGCACTTCAGCCAGTGCTGCTGTGGATATCCTCAGGGGCATGAATCCAGAAGCCGAAACTCATCAGGTAGGAAGAGTATTTGGTATGGTGATAATTTTAATCCTGTTATAATGGATTTGAGTTATATTTTTCTAGTCTTATAGAATAGAATTGGTATGAAGTATTTTCTCAGCTGTCCTGTTTTTTAGAATCTTGTTCATTACGTTTTAGCAGTCAGGCAGTTGAATATCTCATTTTGTGTATATGATTCTGTTACGAAAATAAGTCTTAGTACCTTAAGACTTATTTTAAGGTACTTAAGAATTAAGTACCTTAACTAGGTTTTGGTCACTGTCACACAGATAATGAAAATCAACCTAGGGAATGAAAATTCGTTACTTTGATTATTAATACTGTTTTTTTTATCCTCACTCAAGGACATGCTTATTGATTTTAGAGAGAGGTGGAGGAGGGGAGAGAGAGAGTGTGCAACATTGATGTGAGAAGGAAACATTGATATGTTGCCTCTTTGTAAGCTCCCCGACTGGTGACCAAACCTGCACCTCACCAGGAATGGAACCTGTGACCTTTTGGTTTATGGGGCTATGCTCCAACCAACTGAGCCACAGCAGCCAGGGCTGATTAATAATATTCTTGATAAGAGCTACCAGTTAGCATCAAAAAAAAAAAGAAACATTTTTTTTTTTGCTTTATTATAAAACATATGCCTCCAAAGTTCTATGTAAATTATATATTTGTTAAGGTTTCATTTATTTATTTTTAGAGAAAGGAGAAGGGAGGGAGAAAGAGAGGGAGAGAAATGTCAGTCTGTGGTTGCCCCTGGTACGCCCCTAACTGGGGACCTGGCCTGCAACCCAGGCATGTGACCCTGACTGGGAATTGAACCTTTGATCCTTTGGTCTGCAGGCTGGTGCTCAATCAACTGAGCCATAGCAGCTAGGGCTAAATAATACTTCTTAAAGTCAAATCTTATTGTATGTGCATTTGAGGAGTTGGTCAGTTGAAGGGATTCTGTGTTTCTTAGGAGAGTGTAAAACTTAGCTTTTTCCAGAGATAGCACTTTGCCAATAATTGTACATATTTGTGTGTATATGTATATGTATATACACATATATGCATGCATATATGGGTGTGTCTGTGGGTGTGTTTGGTTGAACCCTGTTCTAAAAGATTAAATATCAAATTTAGGATGAGATTAAACCAAGAGCAGCCAGTAGCAAAAGCTCCTACTGGTGTTCATTTTTGGAAAGATGATGGTTATAGATCACTAATAAGATTTGTATGTTCTTAATGTTCTTGGTGGTAGTTTGGCTTGCAGGAAATGCCAAAGAATGTATGTGTAACTGGAGCTCAAGC
Organism: Desmodus rotundus; assembly: GCF_022682495.2. Taxonomy (NCBI): domain Eukaryota; kingdom Metazoa; phylum Chordata; class Mammalia; order Chiroptera; family Phyllostomidae; genus Desmodus; species Desmodus rotundus. The sequence goes on from NC_071395.1 coordinate 64,577,580, forward strand.
CTTAGTGGACCTTAGGTTGACAACAAGTTGTGTGGGTCAGTCAGTTCCCTTATTGTTGCCAGGTGTGTAGCATACAAGACTGTCTCCCAGGCCCTTGATATCATATCCCCTGAAGAGTCAAAAATATCTGTGGACAAGTATTTTCTTTGTAGAGAATTTGATACTTTATGTTTTTAAATGAATTTCATTAATAAAATTGACAACATTAATAAATTATCCATCAGCTTGTTATTTTTAAATGAAAGTCTGCAGAGGTGTATTTTCTAATACACCTAGTCTTCTTACACTTTAGTGTAAGAAGACTTTACACTTTAGTCTTACACTTTAGTCTTCTAGTCTTTCTTACACTTTATATATATATTTTTTAAATAAGGGTTTTTTCTGGGTTAGTTTGAAGTTTATTTTAGTTGCAATGTGAGAAAAGGGAATAATACATTGATATACCCAAGTATGTGTTTGTATAAATGGACAGATCATCTTGTTCATTGTAGATTTTTGTTGTTTTCATGAAGTTTAACCATTTACTATATAGTTCTTGTTGGGTCTGTGACAGGGATCCTGGCCCTCGGCGGGATCCGTGTGTTGTGGCTGCAATAGACAAATACACATGGACTACTGAGTCCTGTGGAGGAAAATGGATGGTGCGGCTACTCTCTCAAGAGGAGAGAGCTCATCGACCCTTGCCTTGACAGGTTTTTATTGCTTTTCTGGGCACATTACATTGAGAATGATCCTCATTTACTATGCACAGGTTCACTTTAGGCAGTTACAGAAAACAAAGGAGAGGGTGTTGCTAATTACATAAAAGAGGAAGGATATTTGCAAATGTAAAGGAAAAAGTGGTTAAGCTGGTTACACTGGTCCTTGGAAGATTCAGCTTAGATTTTAGGAAGTTACTTTAAAGATATGCAGTAAACGTTTGGTGCCTCAATTCAGGGTGAGGGAGTTTTAGCAAAAAGCAAGTCTTAAAGCGGCCTAGGTACAATGAGAGCCTGATTCCCCACGGCAGAACCTACGCCACGCCAGAACCTATTCGTTAGCGTGGGTTCTGCCCACCAACCTCGTTCCCCACTGGCTTTTCTGAGTCGGGGCTGGGCCACATTTCCCACGCTTGGAATGGTTCCCCATAGGTCTGATTAGACCTTACATAAATCTGAGTTATTTGCTAGCTGCTGGTTAAAACAGCTGCGTTCTTTCTTGTCACTGTTTTTATAAAGGATACCAAAAAATAGTCTCCTGCCAAGTAAACACCTTTAGAATATCGCATGAAAAATACGATGTACATTGGAATTCTCATTTTAAGAACCAACTTCTTAATTCTTATGTTTTTGCCCTGTACTTCTTCACTTTGGGTAAACGCTGCACCCGTGTCCTTGGCAGGTTCTTCAGGGCCGCAGGCGCAGTCACCACAGTCCTTCCTACTGGGGGCCAGGCTGCCGAGCGCTCCCACCCTCGCCGATGCTCACCAGAACAAGCAGAAGCTGAGGAAGCAGCACTCGGACCCTGTGTGCCAAGCCCACATGGGAACCGCACACAGTGGTTCACCTCAGCCTGGCCGGCCTGGCAGCCTTGGGACTTCTCCCACCAAACACACGGGGTCCTCTCCACGGGGGTCCGACTGGTTCTTTAAAACCCCTTTACCAACAATCATTGGCTCTCCTACTAAGGTGTGTTTATTAAACCTTTTGTAAGTGTTATGACTTGGTTAAAATAACATTGGCAAAGTGAAGCACAGGGTCCCAGATGGAGGTCCAAGGTTCCACAACAGACCACAAGAGAAATTGAAATCGAGGTTTGTTCCTCACAGGTCCTGAAAGAAAAACCCTGCACACCCTGGGGTAGGGGGAGGGGACCCAGGGAATTGCAGGCAGGGCTTAGACCCGGAGAGAGAGGACCTGGACTTGTGCACATGGCCTTCGTGGGTGGAGTGTTGTGGGGTTCCCAGCTAAGACTGGGTCAGTCATTTCAAACCAAAAGAGCAGGGTTTTGGTAAGCTCCGTGGGGTCTGATCTAAGGGGTGCACAAGGAAAAGATCCTGGGAGGTGGGGAATCACCTCAGGAGCTTACATTTGCTGTGACGCTGTAGACTGCTATCTAGGGTGTGCGCTTGCAAGCGGGCTAGGGTCAGTTAAGGTCCCTGCACTCCACTTGGCCAAACAGAATGGGCATGGAGGTACAATACCATGGAGTAGCTTAGCTGAACTCTCTGCAGTAGGTCATGAACTAGCATAGTAAGTACTTTATGGAAAGGATTCATGAAGGGAATAGCTACAGTTCAATGAACACTTGCTGTGTGCCAGGCACGGGTAGGCCCTGTACTTGCTGAATGCTTTATAGACATTATTCCATTGAACTGTCCACAGTTATAGAGGCTGTAAGTAGAAGAGCCAGTATTTAAATCCAGGTCCAATGGACTCCAGAGTCTCCTCCGGACTGCTGGGCCACACAGCCTTGCAAGACTTGAGCACTTTATACATCTTAATAACTAACTTACTTGTGTTTCTCTAGACCACAGCTCCTTTCAAAATCCCTAAAACACAAGCATCTTCCAACCTGCTAGCCCTGGCTCCTCGTCATGGGCCTCCTGAAGGACAGTGTAAAGACGGGAGTGAGCCACGAGAATGCTCTCATTGTCTCTTAGCGCAAGGAAGTGAGAGGCAGAAGGCTGAGCAGCAGAGCAAGGCCGTGTTTGGCAGGTAAAAGACCCCATTTCCTTCCAGTGTTCAACATGAAAACTGTAATTGTATGTTTATTTCTATTATAAAAGCAACAGATTAAATTAGTTTAGTAGCTGGATATGAACTGTGTACATTTATAATGTCTGAAAACCATAGATGCTTCCTTTAACTGTAGATACAGAGCTCTGCATTTCCTGAATATTCTATCTCTGTCTATTTGGGTTAATGAAGTTTATCTCTACCTTGAATCGTTTGTTATTTTTTTTTTTTTGTCTTCATGTTCTCTGACTTCCCAGTAACCCTTTTATGGCTTGGCTCAAATCATTATTATTTAAAGGTCTGGATTTCTTTTAAGTATACTTTTTCATTATTAATATCACTCTTCTTTTTTAGATCTGTCAGTACTGGGAAGTTATCTGATCAACAAGTAAAGACACCTCTAGGTGGACATCAGGGCAGCACAGACAGTTTAAATGCAGAACGACCAATGGACACAGGTAAGAAAATCTAGTTGTTTTGGGGGGGCGGGAATGGGGGCAGGTTAGCTTATGCATTAATTTCCTATTTTTGCTATAATAAATTACCACAATTTTGGTGGCTTAGAACAACATAAATGTATTATCTTACAGCTCTGGAGGTCAAAAGTTTGAAATAGGTCTCCCTGGACTAAAACCAAGGTGTCAGCCGGGTTGCGGTCCTTCTGGAGACTCTAGGGGAGAGTGGGTTCTCTTGCTTTGGCAGCTTCCAGACTGCCCTCTTTCTTTGGCTCATGCCCCCTCCCACTCTGAAAGCCAGCAGTGGCCAGTCTAGACTCTGACCTGCCTCCCTGTTCTGCATCTCAAGCACCCTCGTGATTATAGGGACCCACTGGTAACTCAGGATTAGCACTGTATCTTAAGGTCATTTGATTAGGAATTCTGGTTCTATCTGCAACTTTCATTTTCTTTTGCCATGTAACATTGCCTCTTTGAAGGTTCCAGGGGTTAGTACATGAGTATCTGGTGCTGGGGGTAATTGTTTAACATAACTGCTTCTGTCCATAGAGCACGCACTTAGTGACCCGGATTTTTTCATGCTGTCCCTGTTCTTTATCTTCTATCTCAATAGCCCATCAAGATAGGGGCTCATTCAGTATCTTGATGATCAATAGCCTGTGCATTGAGAAGGATTTCTGACCAAGGTTGTTTTTATCAGTAGGATAATACTGGCTAAAGTTACTAGCCAGTAACTTTAAACATATGTGTACTCTTGAGCGTTTCTGACCCAGCAGTCGATCCTGTAAAAAATCATAGGTCACCGAGATCCCTAGCCTTTTCATAGTTGTTCCTGGGACTGTTACATCTATGGATACACGTCTAGATTACTCAACTGCTTGTCACAAAATACAAACAAAGGGCAGATTCCAGATCCTAACTTAGACTTGTTTAATCACAATTTCTGGGACTGGATTCTAGGAATCTATACCTTTAATAAGCTTGCAACATGATTATTCAGTACACTTAAATTTTAGACTCACTATTATAAACCTATATATTGTTGTTTTTTCTTTATTTTTAAAAGTCATAATTGTTTATTAAGATCTTACATAGGAGTAGGAAATGGGTAAACATACAGTAGTGGCTCAACTCTCCAGTCACTTTAATATCTCAGTTTTTACTATTTTACACACCTTAATGCATATCAAATGTATAGAACTAGTCATTTTGGGAAGCCACAAAGAATTTCTGAGAATTGGTTTCCTCTTGGGCCAAGGTCTGTTGTGACCTGGGAGCTGTGACACAGAGAAGCTGTGTTACAGTTACAGGGAGAGGTTTCTTGTAACAGTATAATTTTTTATTTGACTTTCCCGTGAGCATCCAAAGGAGGTAGTATCTGGACTAGCAAATGTCTGATTGAACATGGTGCCCTTCTACAAGGGAATATTGTAGGACCTGTTGTTGCACTCCGCTTGAGTCTTGCTTGCATGGTTCTGAAGGGAAGTCTGGTATATTTCTTACCCATGTTCCTCTCTAGTTGAGGTGTTTTTTTTTCCTTCGGCTTATTCCAAGATTTTTTTTTTTCTTTGTGTTTGATTTTCTGCAGTTTGAATATGATGTAGATTTTTTGGTATTCATCATGCTTGGTGTTGTGAGCTTCCTGGAGCTGTGGTTTAGTTCTGTCATTAATTTTGAAAAATTCTCAGTCATTTGTACTTCAAATGTTTCTGCTGTTCCTTTTTCTCTTTCTCTCCTTCTGAAATTCCCACTGCGCGTGTGTTAGTCCTTTGCAGTTATCCCATATTCTTGGATATTCTGTGGGTTTTGTTTCTTTTTTTTTTTTAATTCTTTTTCTCTTTGCTTTTCAGTTTTGCAAGTTCCTGTTGACATATTTTTGAACTTGCTGATTCCTTCCTCAGCCATGTCCAGTCTGCTGATAAGCTCATCAAATGCATTATTCATCTGTTTAAGTGATTTTGATCTATTGCATTTCCTTTTTATTCTTTCTTAAGAGTTTCCATTTCTCTGCTAATGTTATCCATCTGTTCTTACGTGTTGTTTACTTTTTCCATTGGAGCCCTTAGCATATTCATTGTAGTTATTTTAAACTAACTACAGTTATTTTAAATTTTTGTTCTGATATTTGCAATATCTGTGCTGCATCTGAGTCTGGTTCTGACACTTGCTCTGCCTCTTCAAACTGCGTTTACCTTGCCTTTTAGTTTTTTGCTGAAAGCCAGACATGATACACTGGACAAAAGGAATTGAGTTGAATAGTGTGAAGTTTTTTTGTTAATTGGACTAGGAGTTAGGCTGTTTAGTGTTTGCTATAGCTGTGTCAGAGGCTAAACTCTCCTCTGATGTCCTTGTTTTTGTCTCCCTGTTGTCTTTTGAATTTCCCTAGGTGCCCCTTCTTAAATAACATCTGAACTTTGCCTAACTCTGTACTTTCTTCTAAGAGGTTTGTAGCTTAGCTCTTACATTTAGGTCTTTGATCCATTTGACTTAATTCTGTGGATAAGATGTTGTATAGATCCAGCTGCATTTGTTTGCATGTGGATATTCAGGTCTCCCAGCACATTTCATTGTAAAGACTATTATTTCCTTCACTGAATTGTTTTTTCTAGCTTGGATTTTTAATTGTATTTCATTGATCTATATGTCTATATGTATGCTGGTTCCATACTGCCTTGATTTCTATAGCCTTACAGTAAATATTTTTAATTTTAATTTTATTTTTTACAGTAAATTTTGATACCAGGAAATGTGAGGCCTCCACCTTTGTTCTTTTTCAAGATTGTTTTGGTTATTCTGGGCCATGAATTTTAGCATTATCTTGCCAGTTTCCAAAAACCAGCCAGAATTTTGATAAGGATTTCATTAAATCTGTACATCAATATGGGGAATGTTGCCATCTTAACAATTTTAAGTCTTGATTTATGAACATGGGATTTCTTTCCATTTATTTAGGTCTTCTTTAATTTACTTCATCAGTGTTTTATAGTTTTCAGAATAGGAGTTCCACACTTCTTGTGTTAAATTTATTCCTAATTATTTTACTACTTTTGATGCTGTTTTAAATGGAACTGTTTCCTTAATGTTTTTTCAGATGGTTTATTGCCAGTGTATAAAGAAATACAGTTGATTTTGTATATTGATTGTACGCCCAAATAGTTTTTTAGTGTATTATTTAGGATTTTCTATATACAAGATCATGCCATCTGAGAACACAGGTAGTTTTACTTCTTCATTTTTAATATGAATGCCTTTTATTTATTTATTTATTTATTTATTTTTGCTCATTTACCCTTGGCAGGAACCTCTGATACAACATTGAGTGGAAGTGGTAAGAGCAAACATCCTTGTCTTTTTCCCGATCTTAGGGGGAAAAAGCTTTTAGTCTTTCACAGTTTAGTGTGATATTAGTTTTCGGTTTTTCACAGATGTTCTTCATTGGGAAAGGAAATTCATTTCTGTTCCTGCTGTGTTGAGTGTTATGTATTAATTACTTTAATTGATTTGTGCATGTTAAACCCCTTTTGCAGTCCAAAGATAAAGCTCACTCCATTTTGTTGTATAACCCTTTTTAGGTGTTGCCAGATTCAGGTTGCTGGTATTTTTTTGAGATGTTTACATCTATAGTCATAAGAGTTATTAGTCTATAGTTTTCTTGTGATTTGGTTTTCATACCATGGTAAGACTGACCCCAGAGTGTGAATTAAAAAGTGTTCATGACTCTTTATATTTTTAGAAGAGTTTATTTATTTATTTTACTTTATTTTTAATATAGTTTATTGGTTATGCTATTACACTTGTCCCACTTCCCCCCCTTCACTCTACTCCATCCTGTACACCCCTCCCTCCCACATTCCCCCCCTATATTCATGTCCATGGGTCATACATATAAATTCTTTGGCTTCTACATTTCCTATACTATTCTTACCCTCGCCCTGTCTATTTTCTACTTACCATTTATGCTGCTTATTCTCTGATCCTTTCCCCCTCTCTCCCCCTCCCACTCCCCTGTTGATAACCCTCCATGTGATCTCCATTTCTGTGGTTCTTTTCCTGTTCTAGTTGTTTGCTTAGTTTGCTTTTGTTTTTGTTTTAGGTGTGGTTGTTAATAACTGTGAGTTTGCTGTCATTTCTACTGTTCCTATTTTTTATCTTCTTTTTCTTAGATAAATCCCTTTAACATTTCCTATAATAAGGGCTTGGTGGTGATGAACTCCTTTAACTTGACCTTCTCTGAGAAGCCCTTTATCTGCCCTTCCATTCTAAATGAAAGCTTTGCTGGACAGAGCAATCTTGGATGTAGGTCCTTGCCTTTCATGACTTGGAATACTTCTTTCTAGCCCCTTCTTGCCTGTAAGGTCTCTTTGCAGAAATCAGCTGACAGTCTTATGGGAACTCCTTTGTAGGCAACTGTGTCCTTTTCTCTTGCTGCTTCTAAGATTCTCTCCTTATCTTTAATCTTGGATAATGTAATGATGATGTGCCTTGGTGTATTCCTCCTTGGGTCCAGCTTCTTTGGCACTCTCTGAGCTTCCTGCACTTCCCGGAAGTCTATTTCCTTTGCCAGATTAGGGAAGTTCTCCTTCATTATTTGTTCAAATAAGTTTTCAATTTTTTGTTCTTCCTCTTCTCCTTCTGGCACCCCTATAATTCGGATATTGGAATGTTTAAAGATGTCCTGGAGGTTCCTAAGCCTCTCCTCATTTTTTTGAATTTTTTTTCTTCATTCTTTTCTGGTTGGATGTTTCTTTCTTCCTTCTGGTCCACACCGTTGATTTGAGTCCCAGTTTCCTTCCCATCACTATTGGTTCCCTGTACATTTTCCTTTGTTTCTCTTAGCATAGCCTTCATTTTTTCATCTAATTTGCAACCAAATTCAAGCAATTCTGTGAGCTTCCTGATTACCAGTGTTTTGAACTGTGCATCTGATAGGTTGACTATCTCTTCGTTGCTTAGTTGTATTTTTTCTGGAGCTTTGATCTGTTCTTTCATTTGGGCCATTTTTTGTGTGTGTTGGAGCGCCTATTATGTAAAGTGGCAAAGCCTTAGATGTTCACCAGGACAGGGTAACGCTGGTCACTGCACTGTGATGCTGTACGTGGGGGTGGGGGGGGGGGATCCGATAGGGAACAATGGCGCTTGCTCTGCTCTCTGCTGGTTTTCAGTCACCACCTCTGCTACCCATAATGAAATTGGGCCCTTTTGGTGCTGCTTCCCGAGTGGGTGGGTTTGTGCATGCTGTAGGCCCCTGTGGGTCTCTCCAACGACCTCTCCTGAGAGGCTGGTAGTTTCTCCCGCTGCTGCCTCAACCCCCACAGGTGTTTTCAGTCAGTGGTTTGAGGCTTTATTTCCCATGTTGGAACTCTGGGTTGAGTGGTCTATCACCAAGTCCACCTCCTGCTGCCTCGCTGGCCAGCTGCAGCTTTGCCCACCCTGCCCCAGAATCCGCAACCTTGCTGGGTCTGCCAGCTGCTGCCTTGCCATGAGTCCTCTCCTCCCGGCTGCCCATCTCCACCCCTCCTACTGGTCTGGATAAATGTTTTTTCTTTATCTGCTTGGTTGTCAGGCTTCCATACAGTTCAATTTTCTGTCATTTCTGATTGTTTTTTGTTTTTAAATTGTTGTCCTTCTTTTGGTTGTGGGAGGAGGCGCAGTATATCTACCTATGCCTCCATCTTGGCTGGAAGTGCAAAATCGATTTTTGGAAGAGTTTATAAAGAATTGATTTTCCCTAAATGTTTGGTACAATTATCCTGTCAAGTTTTCTAGGCCTGGACTTTTCTTTGTAAGAAGTTTTTGATTACTGGTTCAACTCTCTTTACTTGTTATAGATCTATTCAGATTTTTAAATTGTCACTTTCAAAGGAATTTGCTCATTTCATCCAACTTACCTAATTTGTTTGCATAAAATTATTAATAGTATTCCTTTAAACTCATTATTATTTCTCTAAGTCAGTAGTGATGTCCACTCTTCTATTTCTGATTTTATTATTTATTCTCTGTTTTCTTAGTCTAGCTAAAGATTTGTAAATTTTGATATTTTCAGAGAACCAACTTTTGATTTTGTTGATTTTCTCTGTTCTTTGATTTCCTGTGTCACTGATTTCTGCTTTAACCCATATTACCCCTTCCTTCTGTTTGCTTTAGGGTTGGATTGCTCTTTTTCCAGTTTATTAAGGTAGGAGGTTAGTTTATTGATTTGAGCTCTTTCCTCAGTTTTATTAGGCATTTACAGCTATAAATCCCCCCTAAGCACTGCATCCCATAGGTTGGGTATGTTGTATATTTATTTTCTTTTATGTTAAGTAGTTTCTAATTTCTCTTGTGATGTTTGTCTTTGACCTTAGTTATTTGAAAGTTGTTCTTTTCCCACATATTTAAGTCCATTAAATTTCCTTCTAGTGTTGATTTTAACTTTATTCTATTTTGGCTGGAGAACTGCTTTGTTGGAATTCAGTCATCTAAAATGCATCAAGGGGCATTTGTTGTGCCCACAGCCTTGCCAGGCACACTGGCATCTCCCAGGCACTGTGTCAGCTATGAAGTCTGTCCTGACCCCTAAATTTATCTCTGAAGGCCCACGTGCTCTTAAGTTTCCCTGGAAACACCTTTTCCCTGCAGAGCTTGCTTGTGCCTGTTGACCCTTAGGAAAGGAGGGTCTTTCATGACCACTCTTTAGAAGGGTGCTGTTTTTATGATCCAAGTCTGGGAAGGTGGCGTGCACGTCTGACAAGGGAGGCTGTGAGGGAGTGGGTGACTGTGGTGCATCAGTTGTCACCCAGGGTGGTTACTGGATCATCTTCTTTCATTAACAAGGTAAACTCCAAGCTTGGAAGCAGCATGAGCCTCATTGCAGTAAAAATGAGCCCACTTCTATCTACCTTGCTTCCCTCACATGGATTCTGTGTCTTCTTTTGGATCCTCTGCTACATTTAATGCTTCTGACTTTACCACTGAGCCAGAGAATGATGATGGAGGAAATTGTGAAGTGTTCATACAAAAATATATTTTTTGATCTGAGCTGTTTGATATCTCTTCACCTATATACACATGATAACTTAGGCCATTCATAAGGAATGTCAACAGAGTAATGAAAACTAAAATCTAAGAATGCTATAAAAGAAACCTCCAGCCCTGATCAGTGTTGCGAAGGAAAACAGCAGTTGGGTGTCTCTTGCAAAGTGAAAGGTCACTGGTTCAATTCCTGGTCTCGGCACATGGCGGTTCTGTCCCTGGTCGGCGTGTATGTGAGAGGCAAACCAATCACTGTTTCTCTCCCTCTCTTTCTCCCTCCCTTTCCCTCTCTCTAAAAATGAATAAATAAAATCGTTTTAAAAATTAAAAAAATAGAAATCTCTATTTTTACTATTGGGAAGGTGGAAAGTTTTAAGAAAGTTTTACATGTCTACAGAAAACACAAAAGGAATTTATTATTCCAATATTTCAAATATCTTGTGATTTACTAAGTGTAAAGAATAAAGTATAAAAATCACTAAAGCATAAGAAGGCTTTAAGCATATTCAGAGTAATTTTTAACTCCTTGCTAACAATCTACCATTTTCAGAAGACCAAATTGACATATTTCAAAAGTAATCAAAGGTGGTTCAGAGGAGGGGGAGGTTGGGGGACTAGGTGAAAGAAGGTGAAGGAATTATCCAGAAAACATATATACATGAGACAGAGACAACAGTGTGGTGGTAGCCAGAGGGAAAGGGGGTGGGAGGTAGGTGGAGGTGGGCAGAGGGAAAATGGGGATAGAAAGACGTTATTGGAGTGATAGATGCATGATGCAGTGTGCAGGTGATGTTTTAGTGAGCTGTGCATTTGAAACCCGTATGATTTTGTAAACCAATGTCACCCCAGTAAATTCAATTTAAAGGAGTGAATGCTCTGTAAATTAATTGAAGAAAACTAAGCAACAACAAAATAACCCTTTCTGCATATGTGTTTATATTAATTGCATATTTTTATACCCGTTTTTGCTCAAAAACATGTTTCTCTGTACAATTCTAAAGTAGTATGTAGATTTTGGGAGATTTTTAGAGGCCTATGCCCTTGGGAATGAGCTTACATAGTAAAAGTTTGAAAAAAGTGATAGTTTTGAAAGGTTTCTAGTGATCAAAGCAGAAAGCTGCACTGGAAGATGGGTATGTTTGTAAATTGTATACACACTGGAACAGTTTTGAGAATTCCAGACAGGATTAAGTTAATTATGGTTTAATACTTTTTATGTCTTTAAACAGTCTAGAGGTGATTATACAAAGTTCATTTTAGATAGATTAACATTTTCTTTGTTAGCAATAGGAATAACATTTATTACTTACCCAATAAATGTTTGAGATTTTCTTACGCATTATACAGAGGGTGGTGAAACAAGATAAATACAACCCCTGCTCTTGCGAATCTTATAATTGGGAAATAAAGATAATAAATAGGAAACATGTTGAGAATTAGAATAAGGAAAGTGATAGAGATAACATATTAAATTGTTATAGGTGCTGAAGTAGAAATTTTAATATTCTTGTGATTTTTTTTCTTGTGTATTTCTTTCTCTTTCAACAAATGTTTTGATCATCTGCTGTATGTCAGGCAGTAAATTTATAATGTTTCTGAACTCTAAGTAATATGGTATGTAGGTAATTTATAATTACTATTACTAATTCAGACAGATAATAACCCAGTTTACCAAGTATGGACATTGTCTTTTAATGTTTAGGTATTTTAGTATTAGGTAAGTATTTTAATGTTTAGGTATCTTATGTTAGGTAAATTTATCACTTTTATGTGGAAAAATATAGATGAGCATATGTGGCCCTGGCTGGGTAGCTCAATTGGTTAGAGGGTTCTCCCAATACACCAAGGTTACAAGTTCCATCCTTGGTCAGGACACATACAAGAATCAACCAATAAATGCATAAATAAATGTAACAACAAATCGATGTTTCTCTCTCTTCCTTTCTCTCTCTATCTAAAATCAATAAATAAAAGTATAGGTTAGCATATGTAATGGATGTTATATTGACTGACAAAATTACCTTATTTCTGATATGCTATTGCACGCTATACAGTTAGCTTAACCTTGAGTCCGTTTATTTATTCAGCCAACAAACAATAGCCTGCTAGGAGTTTGCCCCCACGTAAGCACTGAGGTTCAGCAATAAAAGTTGAGTCCCTGCTCTAAAAAAATGTATCGAATATTGTTTTATAACCTACAATATGGTCTCAGAAAGTATTGTATGTGTGCTTGGGAAGAATGTATGTCCTGGTACTTTGGGGTATAGTGTGCTATAGATGTCTGTTAGGTCCAGTTGATTTATATTTCCTTTATAATATTCTGCTTACTAATTTTATTATTAAAGGTAGAGAATTGAGCCCTGGGTGGTGTGGCTCAGTGGATTGAGCAGTGGCCTGAGAACCAAAGGGTCACTGGTTTGATTCTCATCAGGGCACATGCTTGGGTTCTGGGCCAGGTCCCCAGTAGGGGGTGCTCAAGAGGCAACCACATATTGATGTGTCTCTTCCTTCCCCTCTGTTTAAAAATGAAATAAATAAAATCTTTTTTTTAAAAAAGTAGGGAATTATCCAACTACTATTGTCTGTTACTCTCTTCAGTCTGTCATTTTGCTTCATGTATTTTGGGGGTTTTATTGTTAGATACAATATGTTCATAATTGTTATATCTTTCTGATTAAGTGATGCTTTTTAAATTATTAAATGTTCTTCTAGTAACATTTTTAAGGTTTATTTTGTATGGTATTAATATGACCTGTGCAGTTTCTTATGGTAGTTGTTTGCATGATCCATCATTTCCCATCCTTTTACTTTAATGGGGTGGGGGGCTCCGCCCACAGGGCTCCCCCTTTCCCCCTGCCCTGGCTGCCATGGATGAGAATAAGTCTACCAAGACATGATTTGCTTGGGGAGAAAAGGTGGCCAGTCTCAGAGGAGAAGGGCCTTGAGCCTTTTCCTCTATTGGGCTTTTATTGGGTTCAGTTTCCACAGGAATACAGGTAAAGCTCATCAATCATTGTTAGGCAGTAATGATCAAACAATAGATAACATTTAAAAAACTATGAGGGCTTATTCTGAGATAGCTAAAGGGCCATAAAACTTTAGGAAACAAACTCATTTTATGCTTGGACTCTTATCAGAAGATTGAGGGCATTCCTAGCAAAACAGGTTTCACAGGATTTTATGCATTCTTTCTTAGACCTGATAGCCCTGGGGAACTGCCTTTTCTTGCCCAGGGCTGCACTGCCCTCTGTCATTGTTTCAGGCTTAAGTCAGTCAGGGGAAGTAAGGCAGCCAAGAGATTAGGAGACGTCTTATAGACAGAATGAGGATTCAGGCTATGTCAAAGCCAAGGGGTGAGGGTCCATCACTCCCTTTTCTATAGCCCGACAAGTCCTTCCCTGTTGGCCCCATCATGACCAAGCCTGTCTTAGGTCATCCCTCCCTTGAGGAATCTTACCCATCATTGGCTAATCAGTCATCCACCTGGGAACAAGCAGGGCAAATTAAAGGCAGCAGAGGTGGTGCCCCTGCTGGGAAGATAAGCTTTGTCTCCTTAGTGGCTTACAGTCCCAAGGTCTTTCTACTAAGCCTTTACAGCTTCTGAAACCAGGCAGGGCAGTTCCCAACACTTTCAGCCTGTTTGTATCTTTGAATCGGAAGTATGTCTTCTGTACAAGACATGTAGTTGGTCTTGTTTATTTAATCTAGTCTAACAATCTCTACCTCTTGATTGGATTGTTTAGTCTACTCACATTTAATGTTATTGTTTTTTTAACTTTTATTAATTATTTAAAGTAACTTTTACTAATTTTTTAAAAGAGTTTATTTTTAGAGAGGGGAAGGGAAGGAGAGAGGGAGAGAAACATCAAAGTGTTGTTGCCTCTTGAACACCCCCTACTGGGGACCTGGCCAGCAACCCAGGCATGTGCTCTGACTGGGAATTGAACTGGTGATCCATTGGTTCACAGTCCAGCACTCAATCCACTGAGCCACACCATCCAGGGCTAATGTTATTACTAATATAATTAGATTTATATCTGCCTTGTACTTTTGTGTTTTATACATGTCATGTCTTTTTTTGTTCCTCTGTTCTTCCTTTACTGCTTTATTTTGCATTAAGTGAATATTTTCCAGTGGAACATTTTGTTCCTTATGATGATGTTTTTCACCTTTTAATTTTCTTACTGTTAGCTTATAATATATATGAGTTATTCGAGTCTACTTCAGCTTTACACTAACTTAATTCCAATGAAATACTGATGCATTATTCCTATATAGCTCAATTTCCATTTGGTTCTTTCTAATAATTTTTAGTGCAAATATTGTTATATAAATTCTGTATATGTTAGAAACTCACTGATACATTGTTATAATTTAGTCTTTTAAAGAAGCTAAGAAAGGAGATGAAGTATATATTTATAATTTGTTATAATAACCTTATTTACCACCTCTCTTTCTCTTCACTTTGTGTGTCGGTGTGCGTGTGGGTTTGAGGTACCGTTTGGCATCACTTCCTTATTCCAGTATAGCTTTGCTTCCATCTGCCTGTCATTATCAAATATGTTACACTTCTATATCTTACGGGTTCTATGATACACTTACACACATGTTTTATACAGTTACTTTTTAAGTCAGTTAAGAGAAAAAAAGTGAGGAAATATGCAATTACATTGTGTTTTATGGCAACATAATTACCTTTATCAGCACTCTTTTCTTGTCCCATGTAGACTGAAATCTCCATCTAGGGTGAGTTGCTTTCATCTTGTTGAAATTCTCTTGTTATTTCTTATATGGCAGTTCTGCTAGTAACAAATTCTCCCAGTTTTTGGTTGCTTAAGACTGTCTCTATTTTGCCATTATTTTTTAAAAGAGTTTTACCTGATACTTTTTCCATCTTTTTAAATCTGCCATCCCACTGCCCACTTGCCTCCATTGTTGTTGATAATAAGTTAGCTGTTGGTCTTACTAGTTTCCTTTGCATGCCACAGGTCTCAAGATTTTCTCTTAGTCTTTGGTTTTTACTGTTTTACTGTGATGTTTCAGGGTGTGGATATTTTTGAGTTTATCTTACTTTGAGTTTGTTGAACTTTTTTGATATGCAGGTTAATGTTTTGCATCAAACATGAGAAGTTTTCAGCCATTATTTTTTGCTATATTTTTTGTGCTTCTTTTTGTCTCCACTCTCCTTCTCGTACTTACATTATCCATATATAGGTATATTCAGTGATATCTTAATTTCTCTTAAAGTTTTGTTCATTTCAATTTATTCTCTTTTTTTCTCTTTAGATTGTATAATCTCTATTGATATTCAAGTTTATGGATTCTTCTGCCAATTCAGATCTGCTGTTGGGCCTCTGTAATGATTTTATTCATTTTAGTTATTGTTTTTTTAACTCCAGAATTTCCATTAGATTCTTTTTAATAATTTCTCTTTTTTGATATTGGTTTTTTAAAATATATTTATTGATTATGCTATTACCGTTGTCCCATTTGCCCTCTTTCCCTCCACTCCATCCTGCCCACCCCCTCCAACCCACATTCCCCCCATGTAGTTCATGTCTGTGAGTCATAAATATAAGCTCTTTGGCTTCTACACTTCCTATACTATTCTTACCCTCCCCCTGTCTATTTTCTGCCTACAATTTGTGCTACTTATTCTCTGAACCTTTCCCCCTCTTTCCCCCTCTCTCCCTCTCCCACTCCCCTGTTGATAACCCTCCATGTGATCTCCATTTCTGTGGTCTGTTCCTGTTCTAGTTGTTTGCTTAGTTTGCTTTTGTTTTTGTTTTAGGTGTGGTTGTTAATAACTGTGAGTTTGCTTCACTTTTACTGTTCCTATTTTTTATCTTCTTTTTCTTAGATAAATCCCTTTAACATTTCATATAATAAGGGCTTGGTGATGATGAACTTCTTGAACTTGACCTTCTCTGAGAAGCACTTTATCTGCCCTTCCATTCTAAATGAAGGCTTTGCTGGATAGAGCAATCTTGGATGTAGGTCCTTGCCTTTCATGACTTGGAATACATCTTTCCAGCCCCTTCTTGCCTGTAAGGTCTCTTTGGAGAAATCAGCTGACAGTCTTATGGGAACTCCTTTGTAGGCAACTGTGTCCTTTTCTCTTGCTGCTTCTAAGATTCTCTCTTTCTCTTTAATCTTGGCTAATGTAATGATGATGTGCCTTGGTGTATTCCTCCTTGGATCCAGCTTCTTTGGCACTCTCTGAGCTTCCTGCACTTCCCGGAAGTCTATTTCCTTTGACAGATTAGGGAAGTTCTCCTTCATTATTTGTTCAAATAAGTTTTCGATTTTTTGTTCTTCCTCTTCTCCTTCTGGCACCCCTATAATTCAGATGTTGGAATGTTTAAAGTTGTCCTGGAGGTTCCTAAGCCTCTCCTCAATTTTTTGAATTTTTTTTTCTTCATTCTTTTCTGGTTGGATGTTTCTTCCTTCTGGTCCACACCATTGATTTGAATCCAAGTTTCTTTCCCATCACTATTGGTTCCCTGCACATTTTCCTTTGTTTCTCTTAGCATAGCCTTTATTTTTTCATTTAATTTGCGACTAAATTCATCCAATTCTGTGAGCTTCCTGATTACCAGTGTTTTGAACTGTGCATCTGATAGGTTGGCTATCTCTTCGTTGCTTAGTTGTATTTTTTCTGGAGCTTTGATCTGTTCTTTCATTTGGACCATTTTTTGTGTGTGTTGGAACACCTGTTATGTAAAGGGGCGGAGCCTTAGGTGTTCACCAGGACAGGGTAACGCTGGTCACTGCACTGTGACTCTGTATGTGGGGGAGGGGCCGAGAGGGAGCAATGGCGCTTGCTCCACTCCCTGCCAGATTTCAGTCACTCCTTCCACTACCCGCAATCAAATGGGGCCCCTCTGGTACTGATTCCCGAGTGGGTGGGCTTGTTCACGCTGTAGGCCCCTGTGGGTCTCTCCAGCGAACTCTCTTGTGAGGCTGGGAATTTCTCCTGCTGCTGCCTCAACCCCCACAGGTGTTTTCCATCAGAGGTTTGAGGCTTTATTTCCCCGAGCTGGAGCCCTAGGTTGCATGGTGTGCTTGGCTCCCCCGCCATTCCTCCCGGTTTATCTATGTGGGAATGTGGGGCCACAGGGTCTGCCAGCCACCACCTTGTGGGGTCTGCTAGCTGCAGCCTGGCCTGCCCCATTCCACAGTCTGCCACCTCGCTGCGTCCACCAGCCGCTGCCTTGCTGCAAGTCTTCTCTGCCCAGGCTGCCTGTCTCCGCCCCTCCTACCAGTCTGGATGAATGTTTCTTCTTTATCTGCTTTGTTGTTAGACTTCCATACAGTTCGATTTTCTGTCAGTTCTGGTTGTTTTTTGTTTTTAAATTGTTGTTGTCCTTCTTTTGGTTGTGCGAGGAGGTGCAGTGTGTCTACCTATGCCTCCATCTTGGCCGGAAGCCAAAAAATAAAATCTCTTTTTTGATATTCTTTATTGATGAAACATTGTCATCATATTTTTCTTTATTTCTTTTTTTCCCATTATTCTTATTGTTGACACAAATACAGATGTTCCCATTTTCTCATTCTTTGCCTGCCTGCACCCATTCCCCATTCCCTCTTCCCTCTGGTCATTATCATACTATTGTCTATATCTATGTATTATGCATATATGTTCTTTAGCTAATCCCTTCACCTTCTTACATCCAATCTCCCCTCCCCCTTTCCCTCTGATAGCTGTAAGTCTGTTCCATGCATCCATGCCTCTGTCTCTGTTATGTTTGTCAGTTTATTTTGTTGAACAGATTCCATATATAAGTGAGATCATATGGTATTTGTCATTCTCTTACTGGCTTATTTCACTTAGTATAATAATCTCCACATCCATCCATGCCGTCACCAAGGGTAAGAGTTCTTTATTTTTTACAGCTGAGCAGTATTATATTGTGTAAACGTATGATTTTTTTATCCACTCATCTACTGTTAGCCACTTGGGCTGTTTCTGGATCTTGGCTATTGGAAATAACACTGCTATGGACATAGGCCTGTATATATCCTTTCTGATTGGTGTTTTGGAATTCTTAGGGTATATTTCCACAGTGGGATTGCTCTGTCAAATGCCATTAGTTTTATGAGTAAACTCCATACTTGTTGTCCACAGTGGCTGCACCACTCTGCATTCCCACCAGCAGTGCACTAGGGTTCCTTTTTCTCCACATCCTTGCCAGCCCTTGTTGTTTGTTGATTTGTTAATGAAAGCCATTCTGACAGGCATGAGGTGATATCTCAGTGTGGTTTTAATTTGTATTTCTCTGATGATTAGTGACATTGAGCATTTTTAATATGTCTATTGGCTATCTGTATGTTCTCTTTGGAGAAGTGTCTATTTAGGTCCTTTGCCTACTTTTTAATTGGGTTGTTTGTCTTCCTAGTGGTTAGTTGTATAAGTTCTTTATACATTTTGGAAATGAACCTCTTACCAGATGTATCATTGGTGAATATATTCTCCTATACAGTGGGTTCCCTTTTTATTTTGTTAATGGTATCTTTTGCTGCATAGATGCTTTTTAGTTTGATGTTGTCCCATTTATTTATTTTTACCTTTATTTCCATTGCCCTAGAAGACCTAGTGGCAAAAATATTGCTACAAGTGATGTCTGATATTTTACACCTATGTTTCTTCTAGGATTTGTATAGTTTCAGAGCTTACATTTATTTAAGTCTGTTACCTTTTTTGAGTGTATTCTTGTGTATAATGTAAGTTGGTGGTCTAGTTTCATTTGTTTTTGCACTTACCTGTTCAATTTTCCCAACACCATTTATTGAAGAGACTGTTTTTACTTTATCATATAGTCTTGCCTCCTTCATCTAATATTAATTGACCATAAAGGTGTGAGTTTAACCTTAGCTCTCTGTTCTGTTCCACTTACCTATATGCCTGTTCTTACGCCAGTACCAGGCTGTTTGATTACACTGGTTTTCTAGTATAGTTTGATATTAGGTATTGCAATCCCTCCAACTTTGTTCTTCTTTCTCAATATTGCTGAAGCTCTTTAGGGTCTTTTTGGTTCCATGTAAGTTTTTGGAATATTTGTTGTAGATCTGTGAAGTGTGCCATTAGTATTTTAACAGAAATGTTAATTCTATATTCTGCTCCTTTGCCAAGTTCATTTAATAGCGCTATTGCTTTTGGTGGAGTTTGGGGTTTCCTTTTTACAATGTCCTGTCATTCATGAATAATGACAGTTTTACTTCTTCCTTTACAAATTGGATGCCATTTATTTATTTATTTATTTATTTATTTATTTATTTATTTTGTCTGATAGCTATGGCTAAGGCTTCCAGTACTGTGTTGAATAAGAGTGGTGAAAGTGGACATGCCTGTCTTGTTCCTAGTCTTAAAGGAAACATTTTTAGGTTTAGCCCATTGAGTATGTTGTTGTGTGTGGGTTTGTCAAATGTGGTCTTTATTACATTGAAGTATGTTTCCTGTATTCCCACTTTGCTGAGAGTTTTTATCATAAATGGGTGCTGGATTTTATCAAATGCTTTTTCTGTATCTACTGAATTGATCATGTGCCTTTTATCCTTTATTGGGTTTATGTGGTGCATCACATTTATTGATTTATGAGTATTGTACCAACCTTGCATCCCCAGAATAAATCCCATTTGATCATGGTGTATGATCTTTTTAATGTGGGATCTGTTTGCTAATATTTTGTTGAGGATTTTAGCATCTATGTTCATCAGGGATACTGGTCTGTAATTTTCACCTTTTGTAGTGTCTTTATCTGGTTTTGGAATTAGGATAATGCTAGCTTCATTAAAAGAGCTTGGAAGTCAGTTTCAGGGATTGGTAAAATTTACCTATGAAGCCATCTGGTCCAGGGCTTTTTTTTTTTTTTTTTTTTTTTGGATTACTGCTTTAGTTTCACTAGTTGTAATCTGTCTCCTCAGATTCTCCAACTCTTCCTGAATCAGTTTGGAAGATTGCATGTTTCTCAGAATTTATCCATTTCTTCCAGATGTCCAATTTGTTGTTATATAGTTCATAGTATTTTTTTTATAATCCTGTGTGTTTCTTTGATGTCAGTTGTTACATCTCCTCTTTCATTACTGATTATATTTATTTGGGTCGTCTCTCTTTTTTTCTTTGAGTCTGGTTAAAGGTTGTCAATCTTGTTGATTTTTTCAAAGAACCAGCTCTTGGCTTCATTGATTTTTTGTATTGTTTTTTAGACTCTGTTTATTTCTGCTCTGATCCTTATTATTTCCTTTCCTCTACTCACTTTGGGCTTTATCTGTGGGTTTTTTCTAGATCTTTTGAATGAGAAGTTAGATTGCTTATTTCAGTTTTTTCCTTGTTTCCTGAAGTGGGCTTGTAAAGCTATGAATTTCCTGCTTGGGACTGCCTTTGTAGTGTCCCATAGATTTTGGGTTGTTCTGTGTTTGTTTTGATTTGTCTCAAGGTACCTTTTGATATCTTCCTTGATCTGATTTGTTAACCCATTCATTTTTTAGTAATGTGTTATTTAGCCTCCATGATTTTATGTGGCTTTAAGTTTTTTTCCTGTGGTTGATTTCTGGTTTTGTACCATTGTGGCCAGAGAAAGTGCTTGATATGTTTTCAGTCTTTTTATATTTATTGAGAATTGTTTTGTGTCCTAATACATGGTCTATCCTGACAATATTCCATGTGTTCTTGAAAGGTATGTTTTACTGCCTTGGGGTGAAATAATCTGGAGATATCAGTTAAATTTATCTGCTCTACTGTGTCAATTAGGGCCACTGTTTGCTTGTTGATTTTCTGACTGAAAGATCTCTTCATTGATGTCAGTGGATGTTAAAATTTCCTACTATGACTATTTCTGTCAGTCATTCCCTTTATGTCTATCAAAATTTGCTTTACATATTTTAGGTGCTCCTATGTTGGGTGCATAAATGTTTACCAGAATTATATCCTCTTGTTGGACTGCTTCTGTTGTCATTATGTAGTGTACTTTTGTGTCTGTTTTGTCAGATATAAATATTGCTACCTCAGCTGTTTTTTTCATTTCCCTTTGCATGAAATAACTTTTTTCATCCCTTTACTTTTAGCCTGTATATATGTTTTGTTCTGAGATGGGTTTCTTGTATACAACATATGAGGTCTGTTCAGAAAATGTCCAACCATTGTTAATATAACCAGAACAGTTTATGTGATGTCGATGTAACCTGGCAGACAGAGGGTGGATTGGAATGTGCATGCGTGAACAATGATGACTTCACTGTACCAGTCGATAGGGGCTGTAGACACTTGTTGAGTGAGCATGTGTACTGTGTGGCCATCACATTCAAAATGACTGAGCAGACTTATGGCCAAGATGGAAGTGTAGGTGGATACACTGTGCCTCCTTGAACAACCAAAAAAAGTACAAAAACAAATTTAAGTACAAAAAACAACCAGAACTGACAGGAAATGGAACTGTATGAAAGTCTGACAACCAAGGATTTAAAGAAGAAACATTCATCCAGACCGGTAGGAGGGGCAGGGATGGGTAGCCGGGCAGGGATGGGTAGCCGGGCAGAGAGGCCTTGTGGCAAGGCTGCAGCTGTAGGACCAGGGCCAGCAAGGTGGTGGCTGGCAGACTGGGTAGTCCCACATTTGCATGTGGAGAAATCAGGAGGAACAGCTGGGGAGTGAGACAGACCATGCAACCCAGGGTTCCACTGCAGGGACTCAAAGCCTCTGGAGTGAAAAAACCTGTGGGGGTTAAGGCAGCGGGACAAACTCTCAGCCTCACAGGAGAGTTTGTTGGAGAGACCCACAGGGTCCTAGAATGTACACAAATCCACCCACTGGAGAATCAGCACCAGGGTCCATGCAATGGAAGTGATTGAAAGCCAGCAGAGAGCTGAACGAGCAGCATTTTCCCCTCTTGGACCCCTCCCCACATACACTGCTACAGCACAGCAATGTGGATTGCCCCACCCTGGCAAATACCTAAGGCTCCACCCCTTACTACAGAACAGGCATACTGAGACAAAGAAAAAAAGAAGACCCAAATAAAAGAACAGATCAAAGCTCCAAAAAAAAATACAACTAAGTGATGAAGAGATAGCCAACCTACCAGATGCACAGTTCAAAACACTGGTAATCAGGATGCTCGCAGAATTGGTTGAGTTTGGTAGCAAAATAGAGGAAAATGTGAAGGCTGTGAAAAGTGAAATAAAGGGAACCAACAGTGAATGGAAGGATACTGGATCTCAAATCAACAATTTGGAGCAGAAGGAAGAAATAAACATCCAACTAGAAAAGAATGAAGAAACAAGAATTCAAAAAAAATGAGGAGAGGCTTAGGAACTCCAGGACAACTTTAAACGTTACAACATCTGAATCATAGGGGTGTCAGAAGGAGAAGAGGAAGAGCAAGAAATTGAAATCATAATGAAGGAGAACTTCCCTAATCTGGCAAAGGAATTAGACTTTCATGAAGTCCAGGAAGCTCAGAGAGCCCCAGAGAAGTTGGACTCAAGGAAGCACACACCAAGGCACATCATAATTAACATCTCCCAAGATTAAAGATAAGGAGAGAATCTTAAAAGCAGCAAGAGAAAAGGACACAGTTACCTACAAAGGAGTTCCCATAAGACTGTCAGCTGGTTTATCAAAAGAAACCTTGCAGGCAAGAAGGGGCTGGAAAGAAGTATTCGCAGTCATGAAGGGCAAGGACCTACATCCAAGATTACTTGATCCAACAAAACTAACATTTAGAATGGAAGGGAAGATAAAGTGCTTCCCAGATAAGGTCAAGTTAAAGGAGTTCATCATCACCAAGCCCTTATTATATGAAATGTTAAAGGGATTTATCTAAGAAAAAGAAGATAAAAATCTCAGCTGTAACATGACAACAAGCTCACAACTATCAACAACCAAACCAAACCAAACCAAACCAAACAAAAAACTAAGCAAACAACTAGAACAGGCACAGAATCACAGAAATGGAGATCACATGGAGGGTTATCAGTGGGAAAGAGGAAGGGGGGAATGGGGGAAAAGGCACAGGGAATATGTAACATAAATGGCATTTTGAAAATAGACAGGAGGAGGTTAAGAGTAGTGTAGGAAATGTAGAAGCCAAAGAACTTATATGTGCGGCCCATGGACATGAACTAATAAGGGGGTGGGGTGATGCGGATGGAAGGGTGCCGCGGTCCAGCCGCAGCAGAGTCCAGGGGGTCCCGAAGGTGCTATGAGGTGTCGGCGCGTGGAGATCAGGCAACTACACAGCTCAGAGGCAAGTGAAGCACTGATTCGTTTATTCCAAGTACAAGTGGATTTTTATATTTTCTTTTTTGGCATAGATTAACATTTGCAAGTGTATAGCATGATCAGTTAAGCAGAAACATCAATACAAAGGTAACCAGGAAAAGTACGAAAGTTTCCATGGATTTAAGTATATTAAACAAGGACTGTTTTGACCAAAGTTGCCATAGATTCAGTTATAGTGAACAAAGATTATTTTAACTAGGAGAGTCATAAATCAGACAATTAGACATTTTCAGAAATTGTTCATAGGGCAAAAGTATACGGTAGATTGAGCAGAGGCAATAAGGCTTTTGTGATATCTAACTTAGCTATCTTTTCTGTCTAAAATGTTTCTCTGTGTACTATAAACTTTAACTTCAATGTTTCTCTGTGTACTATAAACTTTAACTTCATAGTAACTGTTTCTGTATACCTAATAGCTAACCAGCTTTTCTTATTTCTATGGCTGTCTAATTGATATATATTCTTATTTAAGGTAAAGGAGGGGGTGTTACTCTAACGACTTTTAGACATTCAGGGGCTTGTTGACTAGAAACGTATTGGTCTGATTATATCCTGTTTGTGTCAGCTGCTGATCAATTCGAAGAGTGGTGATCATTTCCAGGAGATTCCAGATGATTAGGGCAGTAAAAATACAGATTCCAAGAAAGAGAAAGGACAAAATCACACACAGATCCCAAGTAACGCCACGTCCCCCAGGCCAGGATATGCTTCCTTGAAGACATATCCCCCATGTCTGGACCTTGTCAAACAACATGGTTGACCGTACTGGAACTGGACGTGGCAGGAGGGGGTGTGCAGGGCAGAGGGGAATTTAGGGGGGAAAATGAGACAACGGCAATAGCATAATCAATAAAATGTATTTTAAAAAGTGACTGAGCAAGTAGAGCAGTGAATCTGCATCAAATTTTGCGTTAACCTTGAACATTCCTCCATGGAAACTATTCAGGTGATTGAGAAGACCACAACTATGGGCAGCTGGCGATTGGAAGCTTCCTCATGACAATGTACCCACTCTTGTATGGCATCTCATGCAGAGGTTTTTTGGTGAAACATCAAATACCCAGGTGACTCAGCCCCGCTACAGCCCAGATTTGTCGCTCTGTGACTTCTGCCTTTTCTGAAAACTAAAATCACCTTTAAAAGGGAAGAGATTTCACACTGTTGATGAGATTCAGGAAAATACAATGGGGCAGTTGATGACGATTGGGAGAACTGTGTGAGGTCCCAAGGTGCCTACTCTGAAGGGGACTGAGGCGTCATAGTCCTATGTACAATGTTTCTTATATGTTCTTCAATAAATATATCTTATTTTTCATATTACACAGCTGGATACCTTCTGTACAGATCTCGTGGGTCTTGGTTTCTTATCCATTCAGCTACCCTACATCTTTGAATAGAGCATTAAAGCCATTTACATTATTGTGATTGGCTTTATGATTATCACAACAAATGATTATTGTGAGGTATATGTTTATTGGCATTTTGGTGTTTTGGTTTAGTCTAGTTTTGTTTGTTTTCCTCTCCTACTTCCTAAGTCAATCCTTTTTTTTTTTTTTTTTTTTTTTTTTTTTTTTTTTGCTTTTTTCTTTTTTTAATTGAAGTATTATATACATATAGAAGCATAGACAGTTTGTGTACAGCCTAATGTACCTACTATCCAGAAAGATTTTTTTTTAAAAAGAACATTATCAGCACAACGGAAGCCTTCCTTGGGCCCCTTCCCAGTCATTACTGCTTTCAAATGTAACCACTCTCCTATTATTGTCAATTAGTTTGGCCTACATTTTAACTTTGTAAATAGTTTAAATATCTTTAAACAAAGATATAGTACGAGGTCTGTCCAGAAAAAGTCCAACAATTGTTAACATAACAAGAACAGTTTGCACAACATTGATGTAAACTGGCAGCCAAGGAGAGTGGCCTGGAATGCACATGCAAAAACAATGATGACTTTCCTGTACTAGTCAGTGTGAGTGGTAGATGCCATTGAGTGATCATATGTACCGTGTGGCTATCGCATTCAAAATGCTAAGTCAATCCTTTAACATTGTTGGTAATGCTGGTCTGGTGGAAACTCCTTTAACTTTTTTTTTTTGATCTGGGAGGCAGGATCTTTATTTTTACTTTAATTTTAAGTGTTAGCTTTGCTGGGTAAATTAGTATTGGTTGTAGGCCCTTGCTTTTCATAACTTTGAATATTTCATGACAGTCCCTTCTGTCCTGAAATGTTTCTCTGAGAAATCAGCCAACAGTCTTACGGGAGCTCTTTGTATGTAGTTATCTACTTTTCTGTTGCTCCTTTTGAGATTTTCTTTGTCTTTAACCCTAAGCATTTTTAAAATTTATTTATAGACATGGGGGAAGGGAAGGAGAAAGGGAGAAAAACATCAATGTATGGTTGCCTCTCATGCACCTCCTACCTGGGGACATGGCCCGCAGTGCAGTGTGCCCTGACTGGGAATTGAACTGTTGACCCTTTCGTTCACAGGCTGGTGCTCCACACCGGCTGGGGCTAATCTTAGGAATTTTTTTTTAAGTTTTTACTTATTTTTTTTAGAAAGATGGGAAGGGAGGAAGAGAGGGAGAGAAACATCGATGTGTGGTTGCCTTTCCTGTGCCTTCAACCAGGGATCTGGCTTGCAACCCAGACATATGCCCTGACCAGGAATCAAACCTGTGAACTTTTTGTTCACAGGCCAGGGCTCCATCCACTGAGCCACACCAACCATGGCAAGCCTTAGACATTTTAATTATGATGTGGCTTGGTGTGGACCTCTTTGAGTTTATCTGGTTTGAAATTCTATGTCTTCCAGGACTTGTGTGTCTCTTTCTTTCACCAGGTTAGGGAAGTTTTCAGTCATTTTGTCAGATAGGTTCTCAATAGGCCTTTCTTCCTCTTCAGGGTCCCCTGTGATGCGGATGTTGTTACATTTCATGTTGTTTCAAAGTTTCTTTAAACTATCTTCATTCTTTAAGTTCTTTTTTCTTTTTGCTGCTTTAATTGGGTGGGTTTTTTCCCTACTTTGTTTTCTAAACCGCAGGTCGAATCCTCTTCTTCACCCAAACTACTTTTTATTCCTTCCAAGTGTATTCTTGATGTCACATATTGTATTCTTCATTTCTATTTTGTTTTAGAAAACAAGTTTTATTATTTTTTTTAATACTTGGACTTTTATTGTTGTTCAAGTACAGTTTTCTGCCTTTTCCCTCATCCCTCCCCACCACCCCAGCCATGCCCACCTCCTCCCCTCTTTCCACCACCCCTCTTGTTTTTTTGTCCATGTGTCCTTTATAGTTGTTCCTGTAAACCCTTCACCCTTTCCCCCGATTATCCCCTCCCCCGCTTCTGGTTACTTTCAGTTTGTTCTTAATTTCAATGTCTTTGGTTATATTTTGCTCGCTTGTTTGTTTTATTGATTAGGTTCCAGTTAAAGGTAAGATCATATGGTATTTGTCTTTCATTGCCTGACATATTTCACTTAGCGTAATGCTCTCCAGGTCCATCCTTGCTATTGCAAAGGGTATGAGCTCCTTCTTTCTTTCTGCTGCATAGAATTCCAGTGTGTAAATGTACCATAGTTTTTTGATCCATTCATTTACTGATGGGCACCTAGGTTGCTCCCAGCACTTGGCTGTTGTAAATTGTGCTGCTCTGAACATTGGGGTGCATAGGTTCTTTTGGATTGATGTTTCAGGGTTCTTAGGATATAATCCTAGCAGTGGAATTGCTGGGTCAAAAGGCAGATCCATTTTTAGTTTTCTGATGAAATTTCATACTGTTTTCCATAGTGGCTGCACCAGTCTGCAATCCCACCAACAGTGCACTAGGGTTCCCTTTTCTCCACAATCTCTCCAACACTTGTTTGTTGCTTTGTTTATGATGGCCATTCTGACTGGTGTGAGGTGGTATCTCATTGTGGTTTTAATGTGCATCTCTCTGATAGCTAGCAATACTGAGCATCTTTTCATATGTCTCAGCTCTCTGTACGTCCTCCTTGGAGAAGTGTCTGTTCAAGTCCTTTGCCCATTTTTTAATTGGGTTGCTTGTCTTCTCAGAGTGGAGTCGTGTGAGTTCTTTATATTTTGGAGATTAAACCCTTGTCTGAGGTATCATTGGTAAATATGTTTTCCCACACTGTTGGTTCTCTTTGCATTTTAATGCTGTTTTCTATGGCTGTGCAGAAGCTTTTTAATTTGATGGGGTTCTATTTGTTTATTCTATGCTTTATGTCCCTTGCTCTAGGGGACATATGAGTGAAAATATTACTGCATAGAGTATCTGAAATTTTCCTGCCTATATTCTCTTGAACTTTTATGGTGTCATGACTTATATTTAAGTCTTTTATCCACCTTGAATTCATTTTTGTGTATGGTGTAAGTTGGTGCTCGAGTTTCATTTTGTTGCATGTAGCTGTCCAGGTCTCCCAACACCATTTGTTGAAGAGGCTATTTTTACTCCATTTCATGCTTCTGTCCCCTTTGTCAAATATCAATTGACCCATACAGACTTGGGTTTATTTTTGGGCTCTCTGTTCTGTTCCATTGGTCTGTGTGTTTTTATGCCAGTACCAGACTGTTTTGATTACAGTGGCCTTATAGGACAGTTCGGTATCAGGTATTGTGGTCCCTCCTACATTGTTCTTCTTTCTCAAAATTCCTGTAGCTGTGTGGGGTCATTTTTTGTTCCATATACAATTTTGAAGTATTTGTTCTAGATCTGTGAAATATCCCATTGGTACTTTAATAGGGATTTCATTGAATCTATAAATTTCTTTGGGTAGTATGGACATTTTGATGACGTTAATTCTTCCAGTCCATGAACACAGTATATGTTTCCATTTGTTTGTGTCTTCCTTAGTTTCTTTCTTCAGTGTTGTGTAGTTTTCTGAGTATAGGTCTTTTACCCCTTTGGTTAGGTTTATTCCTAGGTATTTTATTTTTCTCGTTGCTATATCAAATGACTTTTTTGTGTGTGATTTCTGTTTCTGATATTTCACTGTTGGCGCACAAAAATGCCTTTGATTTCTGAATATTGAATTTATATCCCTCTGTTTTGCCAAATTCACTTATTAAGTAGAGTAGTTTTATGGTAGAGTCTATAGCATTTTCTACGTATGCTATCACCTGCAAACAGTGACAGTTTTGCTTCCTCTTTTCCAGTTTGGATGCCTCTTACTCCTTTTTCTTGTCTGATTTCTGTGACTGGGACTTCCAATACTATGTTGAATAGAAGTGGTGAACGTGGACAACCTTGTCATGTTCCTGATCTTAGTGGAAAAGATTTTGTTTTTGCCCATTGAGTCTGATGTTGGCTGTAGGTCTCTCATATATGGCCTCTATTATGTTGAGGAATGCTCCCTCTATTCCCACTTTGCTGAGTGTTTTTATCATAAATGGGTGCTGTACCTTATCAAATGCTTTTTCTGCATGTATGGATATGATCATGTGATTTTTGTCTTTGCTTTTGTTTATGTGATGTATTACGTTTATTGATTTGCAAATATTGTACCATCCTTGCATCCCTGGCATGAATCCCACCTGGTCATGGTGTATGATCTTTTTGATGTATTGCTGGATGCGGTTTGCCAATATTTCATTGAGGATTTTAGCATCTATGTTCATCAGAGATATTGGCCTGTGGTTTTCTTTCTTTGTTGTGTCTTTGTCTGGTTTTGGGATTAGGATGATGCTGGCTTCATTAAACGAGTTTGGGAGTCTTCCGTCTTCTTGAAGTTTTTGAAATAATCTGTGGAGGATGGGGGTTAGCTCTTCCTTAAATGCTTTGTAGAATTCTCCTGTGAAACCATCTGGTCCAGGGCTTTTGTGTGTCAGGAGTTTTTTGATTGGTGCTTCAATTTCATCTGCTGTTATTGGTCTGTTCAGGCTTTCTGCTTCTTCTTCACTGAGTTTTGAGAGGTTATATTTTTCTAGAAATGTGTCCATTTCACCTAGGTTTTCAAATTTCCTGGCGTACAGTTCTTCATAGTAATTTCTTACAATCCTTTGTATTTCTGTGGTATCAGTTGTAATCTCTCCTCTTTCATTTCTGATTGTGTTTATTTGGGTCCTCTCTCTTTTTTTCTTGATGAGTCTGCTTAAAGGCTTGTTGATTTTGTTTATCTTTTTGAAAAACCATCTCCCGGATTTATCGATTCTGAGAATTGTGCTTTTAGTCTCTATGTTGTTTAATTCTGCTGTGATCTTGGTTATTTCCTTCCTTCTACTTGCTCTGGGCTGTCTTTGTTGTTGTTCCACGAGTTCTTGTAGATGTAGGGTTAGGTTGTTTATTTGAAATGTGTCTGTCTTTTTTAGGTAGGCCTGTATGACTATGCACTTCCCTCTCAGGACTGCCTTCACTGTGTCCCATAAGTTTTGGGTTGTGTGAGTTCACTTTTGTTTGTTTCCGGAAACTTTTTGATTTCTTCCTTGATCTCATTCTTGACCCATTTAGTAGCATGCTATTCAATGTCCATGAGTTTGAGTGTTTTTGAATTTTTTCGTTGAGGTTGGTTTCTAGTTTCAGTCCCTTTTGGTCAGAGAATATGCTTGATATGATTTCAATTTTCTTGAATTTGTTGAGGCTTGTTTTGTGTCCTATCATGTGGTCTATCTTCGAAAATGTTCCATGTGCATTTGAAAAGAATTTTTTTTTTTTTTTTGCTTCTTTGGGATGAAAGGCTCTCTATATATCAGTTCAGTCCATTTAATCTAGGACATTGTTCAGTGCTGCAATATCTTTGTTAATATTTTGTTTGGAAGATCTATCCATTTTTGACAGTGGGGTGTTGAAATCCCCTACTGTAATTGTGTTGCTGTCAATAGCTTTCTTGAAGTCCTCCAAGATTTTCTTTATGTATTTGGGTGCTCCTATATTGGATGTATACATATTTACAATGTTTATGTCTCTTGATGGATTCTTCCCTTGATATTATGAAGTGACCTTCTGTGCCTCTTTTTATGGCCCTGTTTTTGAAGTCTGTTTTGTCTGATACGAGTATTGCTACCGTGGCTTTTTTTTTTCCTATCCATTGCTTGGAAAATTTGTTTCCAGCCCTTCACTTTCAGTCTGTATAGGTCTTTTTGTTCTGAGGTGGGTCTCTAGTAGGCAGCATATGTGTGGGTGATGATTTCTTATCCATTCAGCTATTCTGTGTCTTTTGATTGATGAATTTAATCCATTTACATTTAAGGTTATTATTGATAGGTATTATTCATTGCCGATTTTTTGTACCTGTGTTCCTCTCTCTCTCTTTTCCTTCCTTTCCTTAAAGCAGTCCCTTTAGCATCTCTGGCAGAGCTGGTTTGGTGGAGGCATATTCTTTTAGACCTCTTTTGTCTGGGAAGCTCCTTATTTGGCCTTCTGTCTTGATTGAGAGCCTTGGTTTCAGCCTCTGGTTCTCATTACTTGAAATATTTCTCGCCATTCTTTTCTGGCTTGGAGTGTTTCCATTGAGAAGTCAGCTGCTTGTCTTATTTGGGCTCCCTTATATTTTACTTCCTGTTTCTGCCTTGCTGCCTTTAAGATTCTTTGTCTTGGAATTTTGCCATTTTAATTATGATGTGTCTTGGAATGGGCCTTTTTGGGTTCCTCTTGATTGGGACTCTCTGTGTTTCCTGGATTTGTGTGACTTTTTCTCTCATCAAATTAGGGAAGTTTTCCATCATTTCTTTTTCTTTTTTTTAAATATATTTATTGATTATGCTATTACAGTTGTCCCATTTCCCCCCCTTCACTCCACTCCAACCTGCCCACCGCCTCCCTCTCACATTCCCCCCTATAGTTCATGTCCATGGGTCATACTTATAAGTTCTTTGGCTTCTACATTTTCTACACTATTCTTACCCTCCCCCTGTCTATTTTCCACCTATCATTTATGCTACTTATTCTCTGTACCTTTCCCCCCATCTCCCCCTCCCCTGTTGATAACCCTCCATGTGAGCTCCATTTCTGTGGTTCTGTTCCTGTTCTAGTTGTTTGCTTAGTTTTCTTTTGTTTTTGTTTTGGGTGTGGTTGTTAATAACTGTGAGTTTGCTGTCATTCTTACTGTTCCATCATTTCTGTTTCAAACAGGTTTTCTACTCCTTGCTTCTCTTCTTCTGGTATCCCTATTATATAGATATTATTACATTTCTTGTTATCTTGCAGTTCCCTTATCATCTCTTTGTTCTTTCTAAGTCTTTTTTCCTTTCTTGCTCTTTCTGGGTGTTTTTTTCTACCTTGTCCTCCAGCTTGCTGATTCGATCCTCTGCTTCATCCAGCCTGCTTGTAATTCCTTCTAGGTGTTTTTTCTTTGCCAGGATTTTATTTTTCATTTCTTCCTGGTTTTTGTTTATACTTTTTTTTTTCCCTTTTTCATACTGTTGGAGTTCTCACTCAGTTCCTTGTTGTATGTGAGTTCCTTGAGCATCTTTATAACCATTTTTTTTGAATTCTATATCTTGATAGTTTGAAGAACCTTCTTTGCTTTGTGAGTCAGGTGCTGGATAGAGATGGAAGCCTCTGCCCTCCTTGGCTTGTCTCTATTGGTATGGGACCTTTGCCCTTAGTGGTGAGTGAACCGTGGTGAGGGCACTGAGGGCCCTAGTATTTGATTGCTGGCCTAGTTAGAGCTTCCACTCCCTGAGAAGGGGCCGGTGCAGGGAACACAGTTCTTTCTCACTGAGAAATTGTGATATTCTTGTATAAATTTTCCTCAGGACAGTTTTCAGATACTGGAAATAGTTGCTTTTTAAAAAATAGTTGTCACCAGGCTTGGCTGTCTCCCAGGGGACCAAGCCTGTAGTACGCCTCACACTGCATACTGCTCTTCTGGAAGTCACTCTTTTTCTACTTGCTTTTCACCCAAGTCACAAGAAGTTGGGACACTTTTTGGAAACAGCTTGCCTGAATGTCTATTTCTAATTCTCCTTTATAAATAAATTTAAATTTCATAGAACTTGTAAGTTCTAAATGAATATATATGTCCATATTTATGGATGTGCAACCAGGTATTTTTCCTTAATTTTCAGGCATAAAATTAATCTTTGATGATTTTTATACTCTTTTCTTTCTTCCACATGAAATTTATCATCATTTGAAATTATAAATTTATTTTTCTAATCATGAAGTTTCAATTTCTGAAAATAAAAACTATTGATAGTAGGAAACCTTAAGCCCTTAGGGAAAAAAAAAAAAACAAGGTCACTGGCTCTTAAAATATACCTATGACCACCCTGGCTGGCATGGCTCAGTTGGTTGGAATGTTGTCCCATGGATGGAAGGGTTATAAGTTCGATTCCTGGTTAGGCCACATACCCAGCTTCTGGGTTCAATCCAGTTGGGAGACGTATAGGAGGCAGTCAGTAGCTGTTTCTTTCTCACATCAATCTTTCTTTCTCTCACTCTCCTCCTTCTCTCCCTTCCATTGTCTCTAAAAGCAATTTTTTTTAAAAGTCCTTGTATGAGGCTATATATATCCTCAATATTTATATATTGGGTTGGCCAAAAAGTTCATTTGTTTTTTTTTAAGATGGCTCTAGTAGTGCTAAGTTGTCTTTAACTTCATTCGAAACAATTTTATCAGACTGTATTGTGACAGCTGCTGTATCCGCACACATTTAAAAAAAGTTATCAAGCCCTGGCTGGTGTGGCTCAGTGGATTGAGTGCCGGCCCGCAAACCAAAGGGTCTCTGGTTTGATTCCCACTCAGGGCACGTACCTGGGTTGCAGGCCAGGTCCCCAGTGAGGGGCGCACAGGAGGCAACCACACATGGATGTTTCTCTCCCTGTCTTTCTCCCTCCCTTCCCCTCTCTAAAAATAAATAAAATCTTAAAAAAAAACCCAAACTTATCAAAATTGGTGAATTTTTGTGCAGCCATTTTAATATTGATGATGGAAGAAAATACACAAGATTGCTGACATATTATGCTTTATTATTTCAAGAAAGGTAAAGCCCTGGCTAGTGTGGCTTAGTAGATTGAGTGCTAGCCTGTGAACCAGAAGGTCACCAGTTCTATTTCAAATCAGGGCACATGCCTAGGATGTGGGCCAGGTCCCCGGTTAGGGGTATAGAGGCAACCAATCAATGTTTCTCTCTCACATTGCTGTTTCTGTCCCTCTCTTCCTCCCTCCCTTCCCTTCTCTCTAAAAATAAAAAATCTTTAAAAATAAAAGAAAGATAAAAATGCAACTGAAACACACAAAAAATTTTGTGCTGTGTATGGGGAATGTACTGTGACTAATCAAATGTGTCAGAAATGGTTTACAAAGTTTTGTCCTAAAGATTTCTCCCTGGACAATGCTCCACCGGTTGGATAGACCATTTGAAGTTGGTAGCAGTCATATAGAGACATTAATTGAGAACAATCAACATTATACCACACAGGAGATAGCTGACATAGTCAAAATATCCAAATAAATACAGTTAGTGGTGAAAATGAAAAGTGTGTCTTTTATTTTGCAGAAAAAACACAAGACTTTTTGGCCAACCCAATATACTGTATGTACACACAACCCACCCACAGCCATCTTTAAATACTTTTATATCTACTAAAATACAATCATAGAGATACTACATTAAGCAAAGAGAATTGTCTCTGTCATTTTGTACGTCTGTGACAATAGGAACTATTTAATTAATTTCCACTGATTGATCCCTTGCTTCCTGGAAGGTTTTTATGAATTCCCTTTCCTGCTGTTAAGTTTTTTGTGCTCTGTTGATAAGATGGACCCTGAGAGGCAGTTATTTTCTGTGTCTGGGTCAGAGTCTCTCCTTTAAATTTATGATTTATGTTGTTAACTCCCGCCTCCATTCTCTGGTCTCAGAAATGAAATGTTCTTCAGATGCTTGAGTGTGAAAATGCTTTGGACAACTTTTATTGATTCTGCTTAATTTGGTGGTTGGGTGGTTGATTTTTCACCTTCTCTTCATTTAGCTCAAATTCAGCCCATCAGGCCCCTTTGACCTATCTTATCTCCCTTTCTTCCTGACAATTGTAAGGGTGCAATTCCAAGGCATAAAAGTACTTTGACAGTAAAAATGTACCATATTTTTCAGACTATAAGACGTACTTCCCCCCCCCAAGTTTGGGGGGGAAATGGTGGTGCGTCTTATAGTCCAAATGTAACTTACATTTACATTGGTGAAATACTATGTTATTTATGTTATTAAATATTTTACCACATTTTTTGCTTCATAATTTTTTTTCCTATTTTTCTCCTCTAAAACCTAGGTGCGTCTTATGGTCTGAAAAATACGGTAATTTTCTACATCTTTCTATAGCTCTGTTGCTGTGGAGACTCCTGATCTCCTTTCAGCTTTACCTCACATTTTATTTTATTTTTTAATACTCACCCAAGGACATGTCCATTGATTTTAGAGAGAGTGGAAGGGTGAGAGAGAAAGAGAGAAACATTGATGTGATAAACATCGATTGGTTGTCTTCTGTATGTTCCCTGATGGGGGATCAAACCAACAACCTTTTGGTATACAGGTCAATACTCCAACCAACAGAGCCACCTGGCCAGGGCTTCCTCACATTTTATTCCCTGTTCTTGGTTCCCACTTTTTCAAATTACCCTTAACAGGAGTGACTACAGTTTATGTATTTTAAAAGTATACAGAAGTGACTAAATACTAGGCTTTGCTGTGAAGAAGATTGACAGCCATGAAGAGATTACTATAAAATAGTTTTAGTTGGATCT
Source organism: Desmodus rotundus (assembly GCF_022682495.2). Taxonomy (NCBI): domain Eukaryota; kingdom Metazoa; phylum Chordata; class Mammalia; order Chiroptera; family Phyllostomidae; genus Desmodus; species Desmodus rotundus. The sequence goes on from NC_071395.1 coordinate 64,612,726, forward strand.
GTTGTGAATGCTTGTTGTAAAAAAAAAAAGAAAGAAAGAAAGAAAGAAACCTAGTATACTTACCTGGCAGGGGAGATACTATGATCAAGAAGGTGGTTTTCCCAGGGTGAGGTTCAACCATTGCACTCCAGGTGTGCTGACCCCTGCAATTTCCCCAAATGTGGGAAACTCGACTGCATTTGTGGTAGTGGGGGTAGTAGAGACTGCATTCGCACTCTCCTCTGAAAAAAAAAAAAATGAAGAGACCTAGTATAAAAGTAGAGGTCTCCCTATAATCCTACCCTGAATATAAACACTATCAAAGTAATGTAACATTCTGTAACTTTGTGGCAGCCCCTGCAGGAGCCTGTGGTGTGGTCCTGGCACCTCCAGTGGGAACAGCACCAAGTTCTAGGGCTGTCCTGTTCACAGTTGGGTCTCCTCCGCACAGTGCCACAGCCCTGCCCTGTGCCCATGTGGTCCTCCGAGCAAGAACGACCTCAGGTGAGGAGTGCTCTCCTGCAGTCTTTGGCTAATGTTTGGGGTATAGAGTTCTGATAGTGACTTAATTGGGCAACTTAGATAAGTCACTTTACCTCTCTGGAATTCATTTCCTTTTTCCAAATGACATGGAAATAACTATTTTTCTTTACCTTAAAGGTTTATAAGGAGTAAACGAGGTAATATTTATAGAAGAAAAACCTGTATGAAGTAAAAGTACTATATTATATATTTAAAATAATATATATAATTATATTACAGTGTAAATGTGACTTTTGATGATGAAGCAGGGATGCATGTATAGTGCTTCCTAGCTTATATGGAAGGCTTATTTTAATACATCCAGTAAACTTTTTGAAAACGATAGATTATTATCTTTCTTTTGTTTTTTCAAAACTTTAACCTTTTTTTAAATACTCTGGGTCTCATTCTTTGCACTTAATCATATATACATTTAGATAGGCTAATAGATTGGATTTTATCATTCATATTCTATAAATAGGTTATTAATACCAAAGCTTAAGAGAATATTTAGATTGGACTTGAATTATCATTTGACATTATTTTATTTGTTACTTGTGTCCTTTAAGTTCTTTTATGCTAAATAAGTTATTAATCAAGATTTAGTAGGTTAGCAAGCAAAGGACATGAATAGATAACGAGAGGAAATAGAGCTAATAATCTTGTTTTCAAGATATTAAAAGTATTAAATAATGTATTTCTTAAGTATTAAATTAAGAGAATGTCATTTTAAGAAAGTGACATTTTATACCTATTAACTAAACCAATATTTAAAACGACATAATGTCCAATGTTGAGGACAATGTGAGGTCTGTTTGCTCACTCACAGCTGCTTCAGAAAGCAGTGGCAATTCTTACAAAGAGCTGTTAAAAATGTTTATGATATTTCCTCTGTGGTAATCACATTCCTGTTCATAATACTACTTTGGAGTAGTAACCACAAATAAATCATTCAAAAAGAGGAAAAACTTTGGATTTTATTGTAGTGTTATTTATTATATAAAAAACATAGTGTAAATGCTTTCAGATAAGCATTATGTATATAAATTTAGTGAACCACCATTGCATCCACTGAGTTTTATAATTATAAGGACTATGTAGAAACAGGGAGAAATGATTATACTATAAATTTGTTTAAAACAGAGTATTTAAAAACTGGCTGTGATGATGTCTATATATAGACATATAAAGAAGGAATAAATTGAACATGGCAAAATAAAACCTGTGCATATGTTCAGATAGGAGATCAGTGGCTTTCCTTTTAATGTTCCCTTGTTCCTTTTATAGTATGAATGGGCAGGGTAGCTCCTGGCCCTGTGTACTCACTCTGGGCCCTGTGCCGCCTTATCCTGTTTCCTTGCAGCGGGCTCCAGCAGCTCCGGAGGCTCCTTGTGTTCCGCAAGTGGCCGAGTGTATGTGGGCTCCCCACCTGGGCCATGCTGGGGCTCTTCGCCTCCAGGAGCAGAGGCAGCTCCTAGCCTGAGATACATGCCTTATGGTGCTTCACCCCCCAGCCTAGAGGGGCTCGTCACCTTTGAAGCCCCTGAACTGCCAGAGGAGACGCTGATGGAGGTAGAGAAGAGACCGTTATGACATATCATAATTTTGATACCATAGGAGAACGTTCTAGTGATGATAAAAGAGCAAAATGCTATCAGGAGTTCTGAAGTCCTTTTCTTCTCTTCAATGTACCTTTTCTTTTCTATTTGAAAAACATTGCTGATAACATTTTCAAAACAGTGCTGGCCGTGACACTCATCCCTGACAAACTCTGGTTGATAGGAAGTGACACAAATAGATTTTGTGGTTTTTTTTTTTTTTTAAGATTTTATTTATTTTTAGATGGGGGGGGGAGAAAGAGAGAGAGAACTCTACATCAATGTGTGGTTCCCTCTCTTGCACCCCCTACTGGGGACCTGGCCAGCAACCCAGGCATGTGCCCTGACTATGAATCAAACCAGTGACCCTTTGGTTCACAGGCCAGCACTCAATCCACTGAGCCACACCATCCAGGGCTTTTGTTCTTAATTTTTTAATCTGAAGTTCATTTACTACTTACAGGACTTTTGAAACATAATCTTTCTCCTAAAACCATAACTTTTTATTCTCAAAGCTTGTTTTTCTTTATAAGGTAAAAATAATACACTTAAACTCAGCTTTGAGGGAAAAAAACACCATAATGCCAGTAGTCACTAACATTGAGGAATAAACCTGCCATCCAGACTGGATGCTCACTCCTATTTGTAGACCAGTACCTTCCCTCCATGGACTCAGTTCTACAGGGAAAAACAAATCACAATCTGAAGCTTGTTGAGCACAAGTCTAGAGCCAGAGAAGTCAGTGTTATGATTCCAAAGATGCACCAGCACCATTCCTCAGTCTGGCTCTAGGAGAGCAGTCAGTGGGCCTGCTTTGTATCTTCTGACCCCTGAATACAGTGCCAACTTTGTCTGCATTTCAGATTAAAATGATTAATTCTCTAGACCAACTAAAGAGTAAATTTTCTCTCTAGGCAGGACCTGTTACATTTCTATTTTGTGTGAGTGAGAATTAAATATTTCACATAAAAAGTTACAACATACTGCATACAAAGTTCTAGTAGGGATTTTGTGGTAAGGTTAGTAGTAATCTTGAAAATATGTGTTACAGTCTAAGACTAGAAAAGCAATCTTCAGAGCAAGCTTCATAAAGTTTGACATAAACTTTGTTCCTTTATGTGTGGAATGTCATTGATGTACATATTGGAACATACAGTTCAATATGCTGTTGTGAGCAGAGAGACTTTCAAAAGTTAATTGGTTTATTCTCCTGTCTCTAGGAAAATGATCCTCATCCTTTTTTTAACCATGAAAGGAGAGTAAGAATTTTAGTCTTATTTGATATTTTAAATTATACTTACAGCTGAAAATAAATGTCAAAACATTCGTTTTAGAATACCCATTTTTACTGCATGCTCTTGTGTCTGTCTGTACTTCCCTGTCTAACTGAAAAGGTCATAGGAATTTAGAGCATTGGTATTAACTAAAAAAACACCAGAAATTAAAATAAAGCATTGCTGAAATTATAAGTCAGTAGAATTCACCAAAATATCAAGAAGTATGGTTTATTATATAGAATATCCTTATAACCTTCACATCTATTTTATCATGTTTTTGTCTCATGTATAGTGACTTAATTGTTCAGTATTTCATTTTTTTCTGGTAAAAGCACAGTGACCTCATATCTTTGGAGCTTAATTTTGTGAGTGCTCTCATGCATACACACGAACATGTGCTCACATCATCCCTGTTTGGTTTTATTTGTGTTTTTTTTTCTCACTTGTTTCCTGGGATTTAAAATTTTCAGTCTTCTTTGATCATTCTGATATTCATAAGTATAGAAAAATATTAGCAGTGCCATGTTTATGTATGGAGTATGCACCTCTTCTTAACCTGAAAGTTTCTAAGATGAGTTGGCTTTGCTGCAGCGAGAACACACAGACGCCTTACGCCACCTGAATGTGATGCTGATGTTCACTGAGTGTGTGCTGGACCTGACTGCTGTGAGGGGGGGGGACCCAGAGCTCTGCACGTCAGCCGTCTCCTTGTACCAGATTCAGGAGAGTGTTGTTGTGGACCAGATCAGTCAACTGAGCAAAGACTGGGGGTAGGTGCCTCCTTTGTCATTTATTTTGAGGTTCTTTATGCTTTCTGTAAATTCAGGTCTGAGATAGAGGACTTGTCATCCACTGAAGATCATATCTCATTATTAAAAGCTCCAAGGAAGTTGCTAAGGTATTTCATTGGCTCAGTTTCACTGCATGAGCCCAGACCCAGAGATTCTGCAGCCCTAGTCTTGCCTTTTCCCTGTGAAGCATACTGTTCAAGATATTTCATGATAAAGAGATCGTTTTGAGTTTTATCTGAGTGTATCATTGTATTCAAAGTACACACATCTTTTCCCATGCTGAAACTTCCCCCTTCAGGAGTTATTTGTGCACTAAAAATATCAAGGAGAATGATATTCCCTTAGAAAGGCTATTTTAATGATGCTGTGATGTGTAAAGAGCCAAGTCTGGCGTATGGTTCACAGGATTCTGCTTGCTGTCTTCCGGCACAGGCGTGTGGAGCAGCTGGTGTTATACATGAAAGCTGCTCAGCTGCTAGCAGCGTCGCTGCATCTTGCTAAAGCCCAGATCAAGTCCGGGAAGTTGAGCCCATCCACGGCAGTGAAAGAAGGTATGTGTGGAGTGCTTGAGCTGCCCCCTTTCCCCTTACACTAAGAAAGTTTTTGATGAGGTGTCACTGTTATTACATAATCTTAAATGGGGGGAAAAATCTGGCTTTTCTGTTTTCTTGTTTTTGTCACTTAATTGATACCGAAAGCAAAGTGCTTTATTCTCAGTCTTCTAAACAGAAAGCGAGAGCATTTGAAAGAATCTGATTTTCAGTCATTTCAGAATTTTTGATTTTTGTTTTTGTTTTGTTTATTGTTTTGTTTACTATTACAGATGTCCCCTCTTTTCCCCCTTTACCCCCCTCCATCCAGCCCCCACCTTCCTCCTGGCCTTCACCACATTGTTGTCTGTGTCCATGGGCTATGCATATGTGTATATATGTTCTTTGGCTAATTTCTTCCAGTCTCCCCCAACACCTCCCCCTCTGAGATTTGTCAGTTTGTTCCATGTATCCATGCCTCTGGTTTTCTTTTATTTGCCACTTTATTTTGTTCATTTGATTTCACATTTAGTGAGATCATATGGTATTTGTCTTTCTCTGACTGGCTTATTTTACTTAGCATAATGCTCTCCACATCCATCTATGCTGTTGCAAAGGGGAAGAGGCCATCTTTTTTATAGCTGCATAGTATTCTACTGTGTAAATGTACCACAGCTTTTTTTTTTATCCACCCATCTACTGATGGACACTTGGGGTGTTTCTGGATCTTGGCTACTGGAAATAACACTGCTATGGACACAGAGGTGCATATATTCTTTCTGATTGGTGTTTGGGTTTTTTGGATATATTCTCAGAAGTGGGGTTCCTGGGTTACAAGGCAGTTCCATTTTTAATTTTTCAAGAAAATTTAATACTATTCTGCACAGTGTCTGCACCAGTCTGCATTCCCACCAACAGTGCACAAGGTTCCCTTTTCTCCACACCTTGTGGACACTTGTTTGTTGATTTATTGATGATAGCCATTCTGACAGGTGTGGGGTGATATCTCATTGTAGCTTCAGTTTGCATTTCTCTGGTGATTAGTGACATGAACATTTTTTCATGTCTATTGGCCATCTGTATGTCTTCCTTGGAGAATTGTCTGTTCAGGTCCTTTGCCATTTTTTTGAGAAGATTGTATTTGTTTATTTTTAGAGGGGAAGAGAGGGAGAAAGAGAGGGAGAGAAACATCGATCAGTTGTCTCTCACACACTCCCAACTGGGGACCTGGCCACAACCCAGACATGTGCCCTGACTGGGAATCAAACTGGCAACCTTTTGGTTTGCAGGCCAGCACTCAGTCCACTGAGCCACACCAGCCAGGGCTCTTTGCCCATTTTTTAATTGGCTTGTTTGTCTCCCTGGTGTTGAGTTGTGTGAGTTCTTTATATATTTTGGAAATTAATCCCTTTTGAGATTAATCTTTGACAAATATATTCTCCAATACAGTGGATTCCCTTTTTATTTTGTTGATGGTTTCTTTTGCTGTGCAGAAGCTTTTTAGTGTGATGTAGTCCCCATTTGTTTGTTTTTTGTTTTGTTACCCTTGCCCTAGGAGATATATTACAAAAAATACTGCTACGAGAGATGTCTGAGATTTTACTGCCTGTGTTTTCTTCTAGGATCTTTATGGTTTTGCAACGTACATTTAAGTCTTTTATTCCTTTTGAATTTATTCTTGTGTGTTGTGTAAGTTGGTCATGTATTTTTATTTGTTTGCATATACCAGTCCAATATTTTCAATACCATTTATTGAAGAGAATTTTTGCTCCATTGTGTACTCTTGCTTCCTTCGTTAAATAGTAATTGACCATATAGTCATAGATATATTTCTGGGCTCTGTTCCATTGATCTGTATGCCTGTTCTTGCTATCGTTTAGTGTCATTTTCCTTAAATCAGCAGAGAAGGTATATGTCAGTGTGACTTTATGTCTGGAGGAAAATTAAAATGTATTCTTTCAACTTTTTTTCAGTTGTGAAAAACCTTAATGAACGATACAAATTCTGCATCACCATGTGCAAGAAACTTACAGAAAAGTTGAATCGCTTCTTCTCTGACAAGCAGAGATTTATTGATGAAATCAACAGCGTAACTGCAGAGAAACTCATCTATAATTGTGCTGTAGAAATGGTAACCCTTTTTAAGGTTTAATACTGTATAATGTTACTTATCTGGAAGAGTATCTTTTGAATGAAATACCTACTTGACATTATCTAGACCTTTAAAAAGCATTCGTGCCCTACCACTCCCCCAGGTCTCGAGTATTGTGATGGCCTCTTACTAATCTTGGACTTAATATTTAAGTAACACATTAAGTAATGTTGGTACCACATTTGGTAAAATTCTATTATTCCTCTTAAAAATTTCTAACATTGTATAGTTTGCATCTAAAAGCTTTAGCTGGGTCTGTTTCTGCATTTTCTACAATATAAGAAATTATAGCTTGATAAAATTAGAAAAAATAGCTGTTTTTTTAATCCACAAAAATTCATATGCTCAGATTCCTGAACTAAAATCTACTTTTATACCTGTCTGGTTATACTTTTGGAAATAACTTGTTCTCTGTCTCATAGGGGAAAAAAATTGCTCTAAAGTATAGATGAAATTAGGGCCTGTTAAAGAATAGTGGTAAGCGGGAAAAATTATTGACAGATCTTATTTTTACCACATTAACATAGACCTCCCTTCTTCCCCCCGAGATTTGCGTCTTTGCTTTGTACTGTTATATTGCACCCTTGGACTTAATTTTGAAAGCCATTACAATAAAAATCATATGAAAACAACTTTGGAATATAAACTGTTGACATGAATAATATGCATTGTATCACTCCATACTGAATCAAGACTTCATATGATAATTTTTTTATCCTCACCCAAGGACATGCTTATTGATTTTAGAGAGGGGGGAAGGGAGGGAGAAAAGAGAGGGAGAGAAACTTTGATTGGTTGCCTCTTGTATGCACCCCAACCGGGGATCAGACCTGCAACCTAGACATGTGCCCTGACCAGGAATTGAACCCGTGACCTTTCAATTTATGGGACAGTGCTCCAACCAACTGAGCCACACTGACCAGGGCAATAATATTTTTTTTGTAGAAGTAGTGCCAGGAAGAATGTCCTCTCAAAAGGATTTATGGTGCTTCTTTATTTTCTGATAAAAAGAGCCATGTAACTTCAGTAAGTCCCTTTTTTTGCCCTGGCTGCTTAGCAAGCTTAGAGATATTACCACTTATGTTTAGTTACTTAATTCCTCTTCCTTTTCCTGACTCTGATTTTCTATATTCATGTTATTTATTTTATTATAAGTGGCTTTAAATTATTTTTTGAAGGAGACAGAGCATATTGACAAGTAAACTAGGAAACTGGATTACTGACAGTCCTGGCTTTTAATGATTACAGAGAAAACCGGAATGCTGTTGGGGAAACTCAAATACTCATAACCCTGTGAAAAACACTACTGTCCCCCAGTTTTGGAAAGCCCCCACCTACCTTTTCCATCACTTAGCTCACTCCTACTACAACTTCATGACTGGTTCAAATGTCACTTCCTGGAGGTCTTTCCTATGCTTACCTCCTCCTGTGACCTCTGTGCCCCCTGGGGCTTCCTCCTAGCGGATCATGTTGCCCTTAGAGTGAGAGCAGCACGTTTCGCAGGCTCCTCTCCCCCAGACTGGGAGCTCTCCTTTGTGTGCTCAGCGCCTAGCACTCAGCAGGTGCTCAGTGAGGATCTCTGAGTGAGTGAGTGAGTGAGTGAGTGAGTGAATATACCAGACAATTGTTTAACTGAAAGATGCAGCTGAGAACTGACTTTTAACACCATTTAGTTATTTTATTGTAACAAAATCTACCCTAATGAAATGCCAGCTTACCCTAGTGTGAAGGTGTATGTTTAACATAAGCCATAGAAGAGCCAGTTTAGAAGTGGAAATTCCATGAACATCTTATCCTCAGTCATGAATGTCTGAGGTTAAGAAGGCTATGTTTGAATGCAGAGTAACCCTTCTGTCAGGAAGCTCCTTCTTTGTATTGCTCATCCGATGAATCTTTTACCTTTTAAGTTTTATCTAGTTTGGTAGATTTTAATCGTTTTTTCAAAATGTGTTAGTTTTAGATAGGTTCCACTTAAAGCTACCTTGCCCAAATGGATTTGTATTTTCTTGGAAAAGCTGAGTATCTCCTTTTTGTTGGCTGGCTCCAGGTTCAGTCTGCAGCCCTGGACGAGATGTTCCAGCAGACGGAAGACATTGTCCGTCGCTATCAGAAGGCAGCCCTGCTTTTGGAAGGCCTAGCTAAGATTCTCCAGGACCCTGCGGATATTGAAAACGTACACAAATGTAAGTTGACTTAGCAGTATTTCTCACACAGGTACAGTAGGAAAAGCTTGGCACTGGGAATCATGCTGCCTGGGTTTGAAGGTTGGTTTTACAATCTTGGGTAAATCACTTGACCTTTCTATGGTCTCAGTTTCTTCTTCCAAAAGATAAGGGAACAGTGCCTTCCTTGCAGAGCTGTTCTGAGGATTAGAGATAATGCTTTAAAGCACTCATAGTTTTTGTCCTAACTCTTTAGATTTCTATCCTGCACTACTGTGTTGGTGGGCGTGTGTGTATGCAGAGAACTTTGTTTTTATTATTAAATAATACATGCAATTACCTTAAGTCTTGTGGGCTTAGTGACGGAAGAATCCTAGGAAGACCCTGTGTGCTGCATATTTGGTATAGATAGAATGGAGGTTGATAGGATACCAGCATGATCTCATCACTGGTCAGATATGAGCACAGTGATTTGGTTTTGGGGGAGGAGGGTAAGGGACCTGTTGGAGTATATGTGGTCATACCATGTTCTGCAGAGCCACAAGGGTTGGCAGGTCTAAAATTATTAGCAATTTTTGTCTTTATTTGCTGTGCTAATCTAAATTTTACCAATGTGCAGCACTAAACTACAAGTCATATCCTGGCAATTACCAGGCAGAAAGAAGAAAAAGTGTTCAGAACTGTTAACTTTGGGGTGAAATAGAACAGAGATGAGGATGTAGGTAGAGAGTTAGTGATTTTTAATTAGTTTTTCTTTCCTTGGTTTTGAAAATATAAATGATCTTTATTATGATTTTAATTTATTTTATTTGTAGATAAATCTAGTATTGAAAGAAGATTGTCGGCACTCTGCTATAGCACTTCCACAATGTGAGCGGCGGCAGGCCTGTCCCATGGCCCCTTGGTGGGGTTTGAGGTGACGCATTAGGGGTACAGCTTGGGTTCTGTTGCCCCATCCCCAGGAAACTAGTTTCTTACCTGGTGACAACCAAAGAACACGTAGTGATCTCAAAACAAAAACAATCCAAAAACTACACATGTGTAGGAAATCTGCCTTATTGGAGAAGCCACCCCTTTCCTTTTCCATCATAGAAGCAGAAGCAAGAGTATTCCACTTAGCTCTCAGTTTGAACTTGGTAAATAAATAAATGTACCTTAGAACTAGAATTAAGAGTACATTTATTCTTAAGGAAAATTAAGAATGAAACAAGTGAGTAGCTCTTCACTCAGTTCACCAGAGCAATGTGTGAAATTCCACATGTTTACTGAGGTATAAAAAAAACCCTCCATCTCATCCGGGCAATTTTGATACTTGGGGTAAGTTTGTCTGAATCTGAGCAGGCATCCTTGAACAGCTCAGGAAGACGGAACCTAAGGAGACATGACAGATGGCTCTTAGAAGGACTTGTGAAATGTTCCATGTGACCTGATACGGACACTTGTTAATCTTCCAGATCTTTCATATATTGCACTAATTTATTAAAACAACTCTGTATTGGACTTTGCAATTTAAAACTAACTGAGGCACAATGGACTTGTTTTGAAAATATTTTACTTGATTATATACACACACTGTTTCCAGAATTCACGTGTAATCTCTGATGGGCTTTTCAATGGTAAAAAATTTGTGTTCATGTGAATCTTTGCATTTTTTAACCTATTCATCTATCTATACCCACAGATTTCCTCAGTGATATTTTTGAGTTGCTGGTTATTTGCTTTTGGTTGCATTTGTGTGTGTGCATGCAGGATGCGCATTGATGCCTGTGACTTCTGGGTTCGTTAAAGGCTAGGTCTGGTTTATTTGGGCAGTATTAGAAAAAAATGTCAATCAAGGGATACCCTCAAGAATTTTAATAGGACCAAATCAAAGTTGGTGATTTAAAGGCTTATTAATGATGTGGAGTTTCTACATGAAATTAGTGAAAAGTGAGATTTGTTTTCTCTTAGGAAAATGGGCAGCTCTCTCTGGCCTAAAACGTATTTTTATGTTAATCCTGATGGTTCACCAAGTAGCTAGTAGTGGAGAATGTGGGCAGTTAACATCCCTCCAGAAATGTTTCCTAGGTTGTATATTATTTGTTTCTTTTATTTACCTGCTTGAATACTTGAATAAACCATTCTTCAGTTTTAATCCTTTTATTTTAATCCTTTTAGATAATAAATCTGAACTCTGACAAATTGCATAGAAGCTCTTTGGCATTAATCTAATTTTAGTGTGCTGATAAAAACAAAAACATGGTTTTCCTTTTCTTTGATGATGTAATGTAATTTTACCTTATTTATCTGTATGAAATTCCAGCAGTTAATTTGAACATTTATTTATATGATGTTTGTGTATTTTTAGGTCTTTAATACAGTGTTTCTACCTCTAATTTGTAACTGCATGTGTTATTCTTGAAACTAGGTAAAATTCACCGGATTGTTGTATGGTAAATAGTCTTTTTATAACTGCCTATACAGATGTAAATTAAGGTAAACCTGGCAAATTGTTTCTAGGGTCCATATCACATGGCTCTTCAAGCCAGTGCCTTCCTCAGTGCATTTGGAGGCTCTGCCCCGCTCCAGGATGTCAGGCTTAGGTGGCTGTCACAGCGCAGGAACAGCACATGTGCAGTGGCAGCTCCTGCTGCTCTGCCGGGCTGAGGGCACTGTGTGTCCTGTAACTTGTTAGGTGTGTGGTTACCTCCAGGCTGTCTCAGTTCATCCTCCAGGGCATGGGTTCATTCTGGGCCTTCTTCCCCTCTCCAGTTTTGTTTTTTTTTTTAAATGAAACATAGAATAAAACAGGGTCACAGCCAGCAAGTGATGGGTCTGAAGTCTGGTAACTAGGGGGAACTAAGCCAGGCTTTGTGACTTCCAGGTCCATTCTTCTTCCACTTGTGTAATAAAGGTTTTGTGGTGGATAGTGTTTGTGAAACTGAAGTCTCAACAGCAGAGAAGATCAAACTGCAAAGTCATGAATAATGGTTCTCATTATGCCATTATCAAGGCTAATTGTTTAAGAGATTTTGCCTTGATATAACAATAATAAACAAATACTTTGTTTCCATTAGTATTTTTTAATTTTATATCATCTATTTCATAATGTAGAAATTGTCCAGTTCATACATTCATGGGTTGACACCTATATTCAAGCCATAACCCAGAAAGTCACTGACCACACAAATGTAAACCAGTGAATTTGATGATTGGCTCTATTCCTGCTGTAAGGATTTGCTTTACCTACACTGGTGCTAGACCTGGTGGTTCCCATGGTTCGAAGCTCCCTGCCCCCAACAAGAGGAGAAACCAGAGCAGCAAGTGTTCTGTCCTGGCTGCGATGAGGGACAGAGGGACAGGAGCCGGGAGAGGAGCTTACTGTTGTGGGTGGGTGGCCTTGGTCTCCACAGGGTAATAAGGAGGATGTTGAGCTGGACATTGTGGACATGAGGTCATTAACTCAGGTATCTAAAGAATTCTTGAGGTGCTGAAGTGATTTGAGCATAGGCCTTGGAGGATGACATCCCACTTTTAACGTTTGCTTCCTCCTCATAGTTTCTATAAGCATTCTTAAATTCTTTCTGGAATAAAGCAAGGTGATGTGTTCTCTCAGAGGGTTGCCTGCTGATGGACTTGACAGGGAGTAGCTGCTGCTGAAGACCTGCTGTCATCCCTCCATCGATAGGTGCATCTGAGAAGTGTCTGTGCCACCACTGTGCGGCCTGGAGACAGTTCATGTCCAGATGACGTACTGTTGAATCTTCAGCCATGGAAGCTCTTAGGCCTACCCAAGTCTCTTCCTTGGCTGTTAAAGCCCTGTGAAAATCCTTTCTTTGGGAGAGGGGTCTAGAGGGTACTTCCTCACCTGCCACAGAGGAAACGGCACCAGAAGCGATTCGCCTGGGAAAGGCCCTGCTCTGTGGGAAATGGACAGTTGTCCCCAAAAGCTCCACTTCTGTGGAAGAGGCAAAGCCAAACCAGTGAAGGGCCATTGTGAACTCAGTGACCACCATCCTGGAGAAAGGAACAGAAGCGGAAAGGCCACTGATGGTGCAGCCCCACTATGTGCGAGGACTAGGACACCTGGGCCTAAATGAGGCTGTGTCTACACTCTGCAGGCGAACTGAATCTGTGGGTTTTTTCCTTTTCAGAGAGGGCCTCTCAGCCCAATTTTTAAAGTGCTAGAGGTCCCTGCTGCCTCTGAGAGGGATCTGAGATGGGAGGCTCTTCCAAAATCTGCAACCTGGGAGCCACTAAGCGTGTGGGGGTGTGTTAGGTGTGCTTCGATTTCCTTCTTTGCATGGTCTGGTCGGCTGTCTCAGTGCTGCTCCCTGCTGAGTCCCTCCCCTCCGAGGCCACACCGCTCTGGGAGAGTTTCTTCACATCACTAGGAAAGGCCAGCAGAGCCCTTGTTTGTGGAGAACTTCTGTCCATCTTTGGGCATAGTGGTGCACTTGGTCTCAGACTCCAGCTCTCCCATGCGTCACGGTGTGTCTTTGGGCACGTGCCCTGACCTCTGTGTATCTGGCAGACTGGGGAAGGGCACAGCTCACAGAGCCTTGGTGTGAGTGAAACAAGGTAGTAAGTGTGAAGTTTGAACAGCTCTGAGCGAGCACATTAAGTCCTTGGGAGCATCAGCTGTTGGAGTGGTGGTCCATCTGTAGCTCCTTGCTGTTCTGTTTTGGAGAGAGGTGGTGAGCAATTTGTCTTTGGGGGTGGTTTTTGAGGCAAAGCCTGGATTCAGGGCTCACTGGAACCACATTTGCTTTAGCCAGACAACTAAAGGATGCAGCTCCCTTCCCGGCCTGCCCACCAGGCACTCTGTTTTCAAGATATCCTTTACTTACCCTTTTAGGTCAACCTGGCAATTTTAATGAAAGATGTGTCAATCTTCTATTTATTACTTTGATGCTCATACCAACCCTTACATGCCTTATTTTACAGATGGAAAAAATTCACTTGGAGAGTAATTTTCCTAAGAGAAGGCCACATGCCTAGATACAGTAGAAGCAGAGCACTGCGGGGGTCAGACTGCCAGACTGCCGGGTGGTGCGAAGCTTGCTTCTCTCCCACGGTGCCCCAGAGTGCCACACCTGTACGCAGGTGTCCTTCTAGGGAGAGGGGAGCGAAGGCAGCTTTATGACATTTGGTATCCAGGTGCCTCCTGCTGGAGCCATCTTGTAGTAGCAGGAGGCAGCAGATGCCAAGAAGTAGATGAAGTCAGCAGCTTTGTGCAGCCCCCTTGGGAATGGTGCAGTAGGAGTCCAAGCACAGTAGGTTTAAGAAACCACCCTTGAAACTTGTGAGAGGGCTTCTGTGACGTGAATAAACTCAAGCCTTTGATGGACCCACTTTACATTTCCTTGTTTGTTGTTGACATGCGCCAGTGAAATGGAATAGCAGGGGATTGTCCAGTCCCAGGGGGAGTGGGGCTTCAACCCCAGGTTTGCCCAGGGGCCTCCAAGGGCCCTGGCTGTCTCCTGGGCCCAGTTCTTTCACTGATGGCTGGCCATAGATACAGACCCCTTCCCAGGAAGCTCCTTAGCCTGTCCTCACCATCGCTGTGTGGTTTCACACTCTCCACTTGGACTTGACCAGCAGAGAGTTCAGTGCCAGCCCTCTCTGTGCACCAGGAGGAGGGTGGAGTGCATAGCCTTTGTCTCAAACCAGCAGGCCCCCACCAGGTTGCTCCTTCTCCCCCTGCCTGCCTTCCCATTTCAGCCCAGTCAGTGTGAGGGTCTTGATGTCCACTGGGTGTGTCTGCATTAGTAGCTATCAGTATTTGGGCTCCGTGTCCTGCAGGGAGAGGTGGGGAGGAAGGTGCTGAGTTGGACAGGGACATCTCCGGAAGGCCTTTCCGTGGTTGTCCTTCTGGGCAATAAAATTGCTTCCTGCACACTTGTTCCCGTCCGGGAGCAGCTGCAAGAAGCCTGCCATTGAGACTGCTGCTCTGCCCCAGCTGGAGGGTTTGTGTGAAGGGGACAGGCAAGTGGGCTGCACCCTCCAGAAATAAACCAGGTGCAGGCCATTGGAGGAGCTGTCATGAGGAGCAGAAGTGCAGGCGGCTGGCTGGTGCACAGCACCGTAAGTTACGGGTGCAGAGCAGACCCATGGTTTCTAGTGGAAGAAACCCAGGGTGTTGGGAGCATGAATTTTTTTCTCTACAATGCCTTTTTACTATGAAAAAGTAGCAGCCCCATACACCTGTCCCCTGTGGAGGACTTTTCCAAACCTAAATACGATAAAACAATTCACAAAATAAAAGATTTGAGTGCATGTCAAGTGTCTATAAGATGATAACGGCAGGCATACACGGCTGTCCAATGGAGTGACAGTCTCCTTCCCTGTCAGTGGTGTCTGGAAGTGGAAGTTGTCATGAGAGGTGGGTGGAGGGGCCATTAAATATAAGGCCCCTCCACCCACCATGAGCCCATAATGCTGATAGTATTTTCCACCATGAGCCCATTATAATTATGTAATTTCTAAATCAGGTTTTTAGGTATAGGCAAAATTATAAAAAGCAAATAACCAGTTAGGAAAGGTATTTGCAGTAAATATAACAGATAAAGGGAGATTAAGGTGTGGGGGAATCCTAGGAGAAAATAAGGAAATCCCCTTTGTTACTGACCACTCCTCCCCCTGCCCCCACTCTGCATCAGAAGCCTTACTGTGAACAGCTGAATGCATGAGCCCCTGGGTGGGCAGATCACAGGGCCCCACAGTAATATTCTGAGTCACCTGGCTCAGAACACAGAAGTAGACTCCAGAGCCCTTTGTGTCCTCGTCTTCCTAGACTGCATGTCCCTGTGTCACCCCTGTGTCACCCTCCATGTGTGCAGACCATTGTGAGCCAGATGCTTTGCCTCTTGGCTTCGCTTTCCTCATCTCTAAGTGGGGATCGTATAGAACTTGCCTCTCTGGTGCACTGAGGGATTAAATGAAACAGGAGTGCATGGGGAGGGATCACACCAGTTCCTGACCCGTGAGCCCCAAGTTAGCACGCAGTGAAAGGTGAGTTTTCAGTTGGAGAGTGGGGCCTGAGGCCTGAGGCCAGGGGATCCGGACCTGTCTGTTCTGCTGAGAGCATGTTTCTTCCCTCCGTCAGTCACACGCTGTGTTCTCTGTCACATGTTTTTCTGAGATGTGAACCCTCTTTTCCACTGAGGGTGTGCTCAAACAACATTTCTTAGGTTGGTCTTGCGCACAAGTCAACATTTATTAACTCACAAGGGAGGGTGATGGAAGCCTGTCAGAAAGGGTGTGAAAACAGGGCAGTGTTTGGAAAGCAGAATGCTTATTGTGGTACATAAACAGCTAATTGTAAAGATCACAGTTTCCTATCACAGGGTCATAAAAACATCTGTGTTCCTCTGGCAGGAGAATCCTGGGGCCGGACGGTCCAGGATGCCAGGTGTTCGCACACTCTGTGGGGCCAGATAGTGTTTCAGAGTTGGAAGCCACACTGCTGCACCTGGTCAGCTCAGCTGCTGTGCCTCAGAAAGCAGCCATGGACAGTACGCACATGAATATGGCTGTTCTAGTAAAACTATTTACAGACTTTAAATTTCCATCTCATACAATTTTCAGGTGTCATGAAAGAGTTTAAATTTTTTTCCATCCATTAAAAAAAAACCCATTTTTAATGTGCAAGCTACGGGCTGGAGCTGGCATTAGATTAAAAGCAGGAGAGAGAGACATGCAAGGTTCACATGGTAACAGTGGAGACATCGTGGTGCCCACCAGCCCAGTGGATGTGAATGGGGAAGTGTCTGTGGGTCAGAAGGACCAAACTAGTGACCATCTGCTTTTAAACGATTTGTCGAACTGTTGGTAAATATACAGAATAAATATAAATATATAGAATGCAAAACTTGCACAGTTCATAGCCTTAGAGCATTTTTTTTTTTTGGAGCAATTTTGTTTTTCTGGCTCTTTTACGAATGAGGTGCATCATTCCTACTCTTGTTGTGGGCCTTGAGCAAGTGGTCTCACCTGCCTGAGCCTCCTGTTTTCTTCATCAAAGAAAAAGTAGTGCCTCCTAATACAATTTTTGGGGGGAAAATGCCCTTTCCACATGGATTGGTATTTACCAAGTGCACAGTAAGTTGTGGCAGTTTTGCTTTCAATACTCAGCAACGCAGGGCTGTGTGCCCCCACTGTCTGTCTGTCTCCTGCGCGTCTTTCAGCTAGTCCAAGCTTGGCCACTTAGAGCTGGAGCCGTTCTACCCCCAGTGTGTGTGTGGGAGGGGGCTGCTTTGTCTGCCCCTGGGGCATTTCTCTGCCTCCACTCTTGCTCTGCCACTCCTGCTCCTGCGTCCAGCTTCCTGAGCCTCTGCTTGTCCTTCAGGCAAGCTCAGGGAGGACAGGGCCAGCACCCGCCCCCAGGGGGGCTTAGCAAGTGGCCCCATGTTGATAGGATTTAAGGGGGGAAATGTGTATTGTGGTAAAATACACAGAATATAAAAATTAACCACTCTAACGTGTTCCATTCAGTGGCATTAAGCACATTGGCATTGTTGGGCTACTGTCACCCTATCCAGACAAACTCTGAGCCCACTTCACACTACCTGCCCAGTCTCCTTTCCCTGCCCTGGCAGCCACCACCCAGTGGAACCATTCAGTATTTCTCCTTTTGTGACAGGTATTTCACTTGGCCGAATTTCGCCAGGTTCACCCAGGTTGGAACGTGTGTCAGAATTTTCTTCCTTTTCAAGACTAGGCAATTCCCCACTGTGTGGGTAATGCGCAGACTGTTGGAAATGGGGCCGTGCACGCTGTAGATGTCTCAGTGGTCCCAGGAGCAGCTGCCCGCCCCTGTCCAGGGTCACCACGGTTGGACACAGGTGAAAAATGGCATGTGCTTCAATGGGGTTCCCCTGAGGGACTCTGCCAGCCCACTATCCCCACCCCCAGCTCCCAGGGCCTGCTGTGCGCCCTGTGTGCCGGGGAGACCTCTGTCCGGGGTGCGGGAGTGAAGGGCTCGGTTTGTCGTCCTGGCATCTCTCTGCCACCTAAACAGAAAACTAGACACTGGAGAGCTGGGGAGTTGAAGGAATCATGAGCCTAAGGACACTTTTTCCTTCTTCTCTAACCACCCCGCAGTGGATTCCCTACCCTCGGAACCAACTGAGGGGCTCCCTAGATATTTACTGAGAGAGCGGGGGTGGCGTTTCATCGCCACACTGGCATGTATCCTCAGGAGACTTGCCAAAGAGACGGGGGCGGGAGCCTGCGCCCCCCACTTGGCACCCTACAGGCGTGCAGCTCCTCCAGCTGCCACATGCAGAGGACCCCTGTGGGGGGACCTTCCTGTTGCTACCAGGGGGCTACTACCTGGGTAGGGGACCCCGAAGGAGGGTGCTGTGGAGGGCGGGGGCGGGAGCTGAAGGACAGCAGCGGATCTCCCTCCCTGTACCGTGCAGCAGACGGAGATTTCGGTACTGGCAATTGACCAGAAGTGATACTGGCAATTGACCAGAAGTGAAGGCAGCGGCTGGGGATGTTTGAAGGGATGGAAAATAAAGATTCCAGGAGGCACCGCTGGAGGCAGTAATTGCAAACATTTAAAAATCTATTTTGTATTCATACTTCACTTTGTCCAAGCACTAGTCTAGAATTAAAAGCACAAAACTCTCCAGGGAAGAGGAAGTACTACAGAGCACCGATGCTGCGCAGGCTCAGGTAAGACCCACCCCAAGGCTGGACCAAGGCCTTGACCAAGGCCGCACCAAGGCCTGGGGTGGAGCCAGCAGGGAGGAGGTGAGGGCCACCTAGGCTCCTGTCTCACACAGAGTCACAGCAGAATGAATGAGCTGGCGTTTTGCTTTTGGACAATTGTGGAAGAATGAGCATCTGAATCTGAGAGCGGGGAGTGGGAAGGGACGGAGGATGAACAGGGAGGTGGGAGAGCTGACAACAGGGAAAGGGGAGGGAGTCAGGATCATTTGGGAGAAGAACAAGGTCAACAGACACCATAGAGGAATGGGAAGAATAACATCAAGATTTTCAGTCATTATTCTAAACAAGAGAGAGACTCATATATAAATAAAACAAACCCCAGCTGTACGTGATTGACAAGAAATGCTTGCAAAGCAGCATGAATAGAGAAAGGCTGGAAATAATTAGGTGTGTGGGCAGATGTAAACAAAAATAAGATAGGACTGTTGATGACTTTAAAACATGATGAGAAGAAGAACAGCAAAAATTACAAAGATGAGTTATAAATCTGTATGAACAAAGCAAAATGATGGCTTAAATACACAAGGCAGGTGTACTAGAAGTATAAGGAGAGGTTTCACAACACATCTCTCAGAATTAGACCAAGAAAAATATCGAGGAGAAATCAATAAATACTATTTAATAGGTAGAAATTCTTACATATATGAACAGAAAACATACATCTTTTTCCCCTCAGTTGTTGAGTTTTCATAAAAAATTTTGTTGACTTTATTGGGGTGACATTGAAAACATACATCTTATTATTCACATGCCCCTGGAAATGCTACAAAAATGAATCATCTATCTGACCATGAAGAAAACCTGAACTGATACAGAAAAGTAGGGAAAAGGCCATATTTGTATCATCATCTGATAAAATTGGTAAATAATAAAGACGTGACCAATATAATATTAACTACTTGGACGTTAGGAAACAAACTTCTAGAAAACACATAGGCTAAAGAGGACATCGAGAGGGAAATTCAATTAAAAACTTCTGAGAGAGCAATGAGGATGGGAATGTTTCATCCCCAAACCTCTGGGACAGCACAAAACTGAATCCAGCAGAAAATTAAATGCCTTCAGTATTAAGATAGACAAAAATAAAAAGACCTACATGCTCAGGGTAAGTACCAAAAGGAAGAAGGAAGAACTGACAAAGATAACAGAAATTAATGAACCAGAGGACCAGACCGACATTTACCTTCACATGTCAAGAAAAGATAGATGAGTGTGAATCAGCCTCTGCAAACCCGGGGGCAGAAAGCCCAGGCCCACCATGACTTACACTTTCCTTGCAATAGGCAAAATGAGATGGTAGAAATATATCAGATTGGGAATGAGAAAGGAGACAAAAGAGATTAAAAGAATTTTAAGGAATGCATATTCAACACTAGGGCAACAAGTTTGAGAACCTGAAAGAAATGGGTGAGGCAGCCAGGTAGGAGCCTAGGACCAGGGATGCTGAAGTCAGTGGGAGGCTGTGGCCAAAACCTGGCTCCATCCTCGCTAGCCAGTCACTCTGCCCCTCTGCGCAAGAGTTTCCTCATCTATAAACTGCAGAGGATAAAGGTTTCTTCTTCTCAGGTGGTTGTGAGGATTAAATGAGTTAATACATGGAAAATCCATCATTACTGTTGGTATTTTTATTAAACAGGGTTAGCACAACAGGTTGTCTATCAAAAAGAAAATAACATGGATTCTCTTTTCATGTGTAAAATAATTTCTTTACGTACTCAGAGTGAATAATAAAACAATAAAAATCTTACAGAATATCTGAGGAATTAGATGAACAGCCTAGGATCAGAGAGGACTCTCCTCGTCCAAATTAAAAAGGAAGAGTTCTATTTGGCTTTATAAATATTTTGTATAGCAAAAGATACCATAAATAAAGTCCACAGACAAATGACAGACTAGGGAAAATACCAGCAACCTAGATGGCTACAATACAAAGAGCCCTTAAGTAAACATTGACCAGGAAAACACGAAACAGACCTTGAAGCAGCAAGTGGAGGCCTGCACTTCCCAGACACAAATGCAGATCGCCCAAGCCGTCCGAGCCCAGTGCAGCTGTCTGGGCCTGGGGCTGCTGCTCCAGCCTGTGGAGTGCTCTCTGGCAACACCCGTGAAATCAAAAATGCAAATATTCCTAGGAGTTTATTACAAAGAAATAAAAATCACCTGGAAGTTCAAAGTTTACCGAGCAGTGGTCAAAAAGTGGAAGCAAAGAAATGTCCCACAAATGGGAAACATGACCACATGCTTATAAATATTATTAATATTAAACAGCCACAGAGTGGATAGAATTGATGCACCTGTCCCCACGGCCTTGGAGGGAGGTGGGCCCACATACCACTGAGTAGCACCAGAAGATGCAGGAACGTGTCTAATAAGACCCTGTTTTTGAAAACAATGACAGCCCCATTTGTCATGTACATTTTAACGTTGTGGGACATTACCCAAGCGTTGAGAAAAACACAGGGAAAACATACTAGAGTTATTGGGGGTGCTGCCAACTGAGGGAGAAGCAAGCTGAGTGTTGAAGAAAGACTGGTCTAAAAAAATACTCCTCACATTTGTGCATGTTTGTGGAGTTGTATTTGTGTGTTATTGTGCAGAAATAAAACGGGTTCTCGCCATTTGGGAGTACACAGTTCACTCCATGTGTGATGGGAGTGTGCTCTGCATGCTTGTCCTGATTCGGGGTGCAGCCGCAAGGAAGTGCCCAGGCAGCTGCCCAGGTGACTTTCTTGCCAGCCACCGGCCAGGCTCCCTTCAGGGAGGCAGGGTGCCTGCAGGCGGTCAGAGGGGGCTGCAGATGGGTCTTGGGTGGCTGCCAGGCGGCGGTGCCTAGCTCACCATGACTGGCACTTTGCTGCAGCTCTGCC
Source organism: Desmodus rotundus (assembly GCF_022682495.2). Taxonomy (NCBI): domain Eukaryota; kingdom Metazoa; phylum Chordata; class Mammalia; order Chiroptera; family Phyllostomidae; genus Desmodus; species Desmodus rotundus. The sequence continues at coordinate 64,634,324 of NC_071395.1, forward strand.
CCGCCCTTGCCTACTGTGCCACCCGGCTGCCCTTGGTCCCTGGACAGGCCCTGGCTTCCTAGGAGTTCCTGGGAGCTTGAGTGGCGGGAAGGTTGGAGGATTAGGGTGAGAAGAGGGGACCTCTGCATCATCCCTCTGCCTCACACTTCTCTTCCCCGCACCGACCCCAGGGGTGCAAACCTGCAGCTTCTCCCACACGAGGCACTGTGACCTGTGACCGGCAGCAGAGAGCTGCAAAGGCCTGGAAGTCCTTTCCTACATTCTCTCAGGAGGTGGAGGCCCAGTGTCAGGGTCTTTCTGCTCCATAAACTCCCCTAGAGGGGCAGGCTCTGTAAACAGTAGCAGACAGACTGATAACAAACAAACAACAGCAACAAAAAACCAAATAGAGTCATCTTGCGGCTCACCTGGGATGACTCAATTTAAGAATTGTTGGCTAGTACCCCCCTGCCAACTGCAAGGATTGAAGGGGACCCAGGAGTGGGAGCTCCTGGTCAGAAACTACGTGCACCTGGGTGAAGCTAAGTTCAGCTTGCCCCACCCCATCCTTCCTCATCATCTCTCCATCCTCACCCCAACCAAGCCCTGCCAGTCAGCCCTCTAGGTTAGAGGGTCCCACTGTTGGTGCACTATCTGGAGTCTGAGTGTGAAGGACCCTCACCCAGCTGGAGGGTGCTGCCATGGGGCTCTCAGTGGGGAGCTGATGGCTGGTGGCGGAGAGGGCTTGCACCGGGAAGTGTGAAGAGCAGGCTGCAGAGAGAGCCACTGCGGGGGTTGCATGGAGAGCCAGGAGGAAAGAGTTCGGTCCACTGCAGGTGGCCAGAGGCAAAGACCTATGTATACATATTAAATAGGAAAGCAAGCATGTTTGGTGACTAAAACACGAGTAAATTTTGTAGGTAATCAATGTAGCTGTTTCAGAGGATTATTTTGGAGGGAATTTCACTTTCCAAAGTTCTTTAATACATGTTGTTTCATTAAGATCCTACCACAATGGCTGGAGACTATGGCACAGCCATGTTTACTGGCGGGGAAAATCAGACCCAGAGAGGGTGTCTTTTCCTGTCACACAGCTAAGGAGCCATGAAGCTGTAACTCATTTAACCCTACGTGCTGTCTTCAAATGAGTTTTTAAAATATACTTTTTGCCCTGGCCTGTGTACTCGGTTGGTTGGAGTGTTGTCCTGTAGAACGAAAGGTTGTGGGTTCAATTCCCTGTCAGGGCAGGTCAGGGCATGTACATCCACATGCATCAATATGCCTTCCTCTCTCTAAAAAGTAAAGAAAAAAATACCCTCAGCCCTCACTGGTGTTGCTCAGTTGATTGAGTGTCAGCCCCAGTTTGATTTCGGGTCAGGGCACATGCCTGGGTTTCGGGTGAGGTCCCCAGTAGGGGGCATTCAGGAGGCAACCACACATTGATGTTTCTCTCCCTTTCTTTCTCCCTACCTTTCTGTCTCTCTAAAAATATAAATAAATACAAATCTTTAAAAAAACAAAAGTTTGTACCAATTAAAGTCCTCATGTGAGGATTTAAAAAAAAATACACATTTCACTTTAGAATTGATTTCGATTTACAGAAAGTGGCTAAGGTAGTTGTGACAAATGAATGCCACCAGTGCATTAATGAACCAACATTGGCACATTCCTACTAACTCAGGTCTGTGCTTTATCTGGATTTCTTTAGCTTTTGCTTAGTGTCCCTTTTCCATCTGGATCCTTCCCAGGAGGTCACCTACATTGTCATGTCTCCCTAGGCTCTCTTGGCTCACACTTCCTTCTTTCTGATAACTCAACAGTTCTGAGTGCTCATCAGGTGCTCATTCAGGAGAATACCCTTTAATTTGGGATTGTCTGATGCTTTTGTCATGATTGGACTGGGATGATGAGTTTGGGGTAGTAAGACCACAGAGGTGAAACGCCCTTTTCATCACATCTTATCCATGGAGCATGCTGTCACTGGGACTTGTTACCGATGGTGTCGGCCCTCACCACCTGGTGGGTTGTGTGCCTGGGGTTTCCCCACTGCAGTTGTTGCCCCCACCTGTCCTCAGTGGCCTCCCTGAAGGAAGGCGCAGCCCTGACCTGCACCAAAGGTGAGGGTGCGGGGTTATGTTCCACCTTCTTCAGGGAGCATGATCTACATAAATGATTTTGAATTCTTCTGTAAGGGAGATTCCAAAAGGATTTTCAATTCATTTTCCTATTTTCTTAGAGTGAAGATACTGGACATAATATAAATATTTTAATAGCTTTATTGATATGTAATTCAACACCATATTATCCACCCATCTATGTGTACAATTTAACACTTTTTAGTGTTTTGTGTAGCCACCACCGCAATCGAATCATGAACTCTTTGGTCCCTAAATGGAAGCCCGTGCCCAGTAGCAGTACCCCCACTCTCCTCCTCCAGGCCCCTCCTCAGCTTCCTGTCTATGAATTTGACTTTCCTAGATGTTTCGTGTGAGTGGAATCATAGAGTATGAAGTCGTGTGTGACTGGATTTTCTCACTAATCATGATGTTTGCAAGACATGCCCGCGGTGTAGTGTGCGTGGGCACTTCATCCCGCAGTGGCCGAGCACTGCCACTGCGTTGTGCGCGTCTGTCGCTTTATCTCTTCATCGGTGCAGACGGACGGTTGGTTGTTTCCAGTTTTTGGCTACTATGAAAAATGCTGGCACAAATATTTAAATATGAGGTTTTGTGTGAACATATGCTTTCTGTGTTCTTGGTTATGTATCTAGGAATTGTTGGGTCGTATGGTAACTTTGTGTTTAACTTTTTGAGGAACCGCCAGATTGTTTTCCAAGGCAGCTACACCGCACTCTTCCACTCCCACCAGAAGCTCAGGAGGGCTCCAGTTTCTCCACATTCTCAACATTTGTCATTGCCTGTCATTTTCAAAGTGTGTGTGGGGGACAGTGGGAAGTGGGGTTTACAGGAACTACTATAAAGACACATGGACAAAATCAAGGGGGAGGGTGGAGGTGGGGGAGGGAGGTGGGTTCTGGTGGGGTGGAGGGATGGGGAGAAAATGCAGACAACTGTAATTGAATAACAATAAAAAAAATTTTTTTAAAGACTTAAAAAAAAAAAGTATGTGGCCATCCTAGCGGGTTTGAAGTGATATTTCATTGTAGTTTTATTTTGTATTTCCCTAATGACTAATGATGGCAAACATCTTTTCATGTGTTTATTGGTTATTTATATATCTTCTTTGAAGGAATGTCTGTTCAAATGCATTGCACATTTTTAAATGGGGTTCTTTGTTTTTTTTATTATTGAGTTGTAATAGTTCTTTCAGTATTCTGATACAAGTCCCTTGTCAGTAGATGATTTGCAAATATACTCTCCCATTCTGTGGGTGTTTTCACTGTCTTGATGGTAGAATTTGCAACACACAAGTTTTTAATGTAGATGCAGTTCAATCATGTGTTTTTTCTTTTTTCATTTATGCTTTTGGTCTTGTATCTAAGAAATAATTGCCTAACTCAAGAACATGAAGGTTTACTTCTCTGTTTTCTTGTAGAAATTTTACAGTTTTAGCTTTTACATTAAAGCTGACGATCCATTTTGAGGAAATTTTGGCACACAGTGTGAAATAAGGGTCCAGCTTTATTCTTTTGCATGTGGACATTTTGTCACCCCAGCAACATTTGTTGAAAAACTGTTCTTTCCTCATTGAATTGTCTTGGCATCCTTGTCAAAAATCAGTTGACCATATGTGTTAGGATTTATTTCTGGACTCTCAGTTCTATTCCGTAGATCTATGTGTCTCTCTTTATGTAAGTATCTCAGTCTTGATTACTGTAGCTTTGTCATCACTTTTGAAATTAAACACTCCAGCTTTGTTCTTCTTTTTAAGATTGCTTTGGCTATTCTGGGTCCCTTGAGTTTTAAGATCAGCTTCTCTATTCCTGCAAAAAAATCCACCTGGGACTGAACAGAAATTGCATTGAATCTATAAATTGATTTGAGGAGTGTTATTATCTTAATATCACCTCTTCCAATCCATGAACATGGTATCTCTTTCTATTTTGTTAGATCTTCTTTAATTTTTTCAATAATGTGTTGCAGTTTTGAATGTACCAGTCTTGCAATTCTTTTGTTAAATTTATACTTAAATTTATTTCTTCTTGCCCTGGCCAGGTAGTTCAGTGCATTAGAGAGTTCTCCCGATACGCCAAGGTTTCCAGTTTGATCCCTGGCCAGGGCACATGCAAGAATCAACAAATGAATGCATCAATAAGTGGAACAACAGTTGATGTTTGTCTCTCTGTCTGTCTCTCCCTCGTCCTACCTCCCTCTCTAAAATCAATCAATAAAAAACATTTTTAAATATTAAATTTATCTCTTCTTTTTGACGCTATTGTACATTGACTTGCTTCTTCTGGTCAGCATCTTTCCTCAGGGCTCTTCAGAGCCATTCGTCTCCCTCATGCTTCCTCTCTACCCACAGTGTCCAATCTGCCTGGGCATCTGCCTGGGGTACCAGATGCCCAGGCTAGTTAGAACTGCCTGTGGAAGGAGACAAGACGCGGTGTGTTCGAGGTAAGGCTGGAGGGGCTCTGCTCTAAGGCACAAATATGGATTGTGTTGCTTCCTGTGGGGCTGCTTTGGGATGCATCTCACTTCTCAGGGATCAGGGCACATTGGGTGGCTGTGCCTATAATTTGGTGCCTACCAAGCATGGATTGAAGTCCTGGTTCTGCCACCTATGAGTGCCTGGGTGAAAGTCCTTATGCGCCTTCTTCCCCACTCCTATAAAAATGGGGGTGATAGCACCGTCCTTGTAGAATTGTGATCAAAGGTCCCACTGTAAGGGCTCAGGAAATGGTGGCAGTGACAGTTGGGCAGCCTGGGCCTGGCCCGAGACTTGCCGTTATCTGATGACATCATGGTTGCCACTAAAGACATTTCATTTGCCCCAGAGGACAATTTATTATAAGGTTTTATGCTGTCACCCTAGCTCCTCGGACACTTTAAAAAGTGTAAACTTAATTCTGTGCCACATACCAATATAAAATCTTATATTCACACCATTGCCATGAATCTACCCAGCTTTGTTTAATTATAAAATACAATTTTAAAAATATTTTATTTATTTATTTATTTTTAGAGACAGGAGAAGGGAAGGAGAAAGACAGGAAGAAAAACATTAATGTGTTGTTGCCTCTCATGCACCCCCAGATGGGGACCTGGCCCACAACCCAAGCATGTGCCCTGACTGGGAATCAAACTGGTGACCCTTTGGTTTGTAGGCTCATGCTCAATCTACTGAGCTATTCCAGCCAGGGCATAAAATACCGTTTTGTGAATGTATATTGAATTAGGTTCCTGGACCCAATTCAGTGTGTGGGGGGTGGGGGGGAGTGAGGGGAGGATGCCCCACATCAAAAAACAATTCTCAGACAGCAGTAGGGTGTCCAAGGCAGCATGGGATGTCCCAGGTTACAAGGCTTGCCCTGTAAGACTGCCACACCTCAGATGCTGGACATAAGGCCAGGCTCTTACCTATGTTCTAACCTGCTGGCCATAAATCAAAAGGTCCCCAAGCCCCTCTTTGGGTTTGATTAATTTGCTAGAATGGCTTACAGAACTCAGAAACATGTTACTTACTAGATCACTGGTTCATTGTAAAAGGATATAACCCAGGGACAGCCAGATGGGAGAGATGCACAGGGCGAGGTATGTGGGAAAGTGTGCGGAGCTTCCGTGCTCCTCCTGGTGCTGCTCTCCCCACATCTCCGCTTGTCCACCATCTTGGAAAGTCTGCACAAAAGAAGACCATGCCCTGGCTGGGTAGCTCAGTTGGTTAGAGTGTTTTCCCAATACTCCAAGTTTGCAGGTTCCATCCCTGGTCAGGACACATACAGGAATTAACTGATGAATGCATAAATAAGTGGAACAAATTAATGTTTCTCTCTCTCCCTTCTCTCTAAAATCAATCAATAAATTTTTTTTTAAAAAAGGCCAAAAAGGGAGAGGGAAGATGGCAGTGAGATAGTGGGAGCAGAGTCCACACCCCCCTGTGCACAGGTGAAATACCTAGCTGATCTTCCGAGGAACAGAGGGAACAGCCAATGGTATTCCAGCATATATGAAGATTGAAGACCAAAAAGTGTAGAGGACATTGAAAAATCAGACGGTAAGGAGAGCACTTAAGGACAATAAGGTCCCTGGGACCAGTGCAAGGACCAGGGCAGTTGCAGCCCCAGCCCCAGTGCCAGCTGGATCTGCTGCAAGATTCCTGGGTGAGAGCCAGGCTGGGCTGTGTGAAAGGCCAGGTGCTTGTTTGGACTGGCGGGCTTGAATAGAAGGAATTTTTCAAAAAGAAAAAGAGAAAAAAGAGGCACTCTGTGGCTTTTTGGGGAATTGTCCACAGCCCCTGCCCACCTCTTGCTCCCCTACCCCCGCAGCCCCTGAATGGTGCACACCCAATCCAAGGACCAGCTGCTGCAGGCACCTACTCCGGAAGCACCGGGCTCAGTAAGGGACCAATCCTCGGCCCTTTGGTGGCCCACAGGCACCCACACCCAAAGCACCGGGGTTGGTGCATGCCCAATCTGCAGCTTGGAGGCGGCCTACTTGTGCCCACAACTGAAGCACCGTGGATGGAGCACCTCCCACCTAGCTCCTGTGCCCAGAGACCTGCAGGGCTGACTAGCTCCCTAGGAGGAAGTCAGAAATGCCCTGCAGAGGGGAGCTACAGGGCTCCGGGAGACAGCAGTCCCTGGAAAGACTTGACTTAGTGTGGGGGACTGAACTACCCTGAAGGGGTGCTGAGAGTCCCAAGCATCTAGGACAGAAAAGAGCAAGAAGGTGGTGTGTGAGTTGCCCCTAATTGGTGCACCTCAAGGACAGTGCAACTGGTGGACTAAAGGCCTAGACAGGGCGCAGGGCACTGAGAAACTGGGCTGGAGGTTGAACAACAGCGAAGAGTGCAGGTCAGAAAGAGAGACAAGTGAAACCAATCCCTCCTAAGCCCAATGCAGCTGGGAAGACCAGCAGAACCGGCTTGGCAGGTTTAAAGCAGGCAGGTGGCCTTTTTTTTTTTTTTAATTCCTTCTTCCTTTCTGTCCTTTTTTAAAATATTCTTCCTTCCTTCCTTCCTTTCCTTTTTTATTCCTTCTTCCCTCCTTCTTTTATTTATTTATTTTTTAAATTTTAAATTAAAAAAAATTCCTTCTTCCTTTCTTTCCTTCTTTCTTTTTTTATTCCTTCTTTCTTCCTTGCTTCCCCCCCCTCCTTTCTTTTCTTCTTTTCCCACAGGTGAGACAATAAAATCTGGAGCTGTGAAAAGACCAGAGTTAGACCAAAACAGGGGTCATCCTAACAACAGAGACAGTGAGACAAATTTCACTTTGCTACTCCAGAGAACTTGCAAGGTACGAATGGTGAACACCATTACACCTGCTGCAAGAGGAAACCCACCAACAAAGGAACCACCAATAGATAACAGCAGAAGAAGATGAAGGAGGGAGTAGAAGCCACACTAACCTCCACCCAGGACCGATCTGGAAATACAACTAAATGGTGGAGAAATTACACACAACAAACAACAGAACAATAGTAAGAGAGAAGCCTCAAAACCTTGTACACACAGAAGAATAAGCTTCAACACAACCTGTCCACACCTGCACAACAGAATACAAGACTTGGTGGACAGAGTGACCCTCAGTTAACCAGCTGGAGGGAAGGACCCACCAAAGAAAGACCCAACAACAATCAAAACCCAAAGACATCCACAGAGCCAACATAAATGACAGCCTAAGACCAGCAAGCTCAGGAGATTAAGGAGACTGCACCACTGAATCTCACAGGTCTTCTACCATAGAAGTTCACACCATAAACCCAGGGAGTCAGAACAGATCAATTTAAGAATCAGAGGCTAACAAGAAGAGTCTCACAAACAATGGGAAGACAAAGAAACAATCCCCAAATGAAAGGAAAGAAGGAAGCCTCAGAAAGAATGCTAAATGAAAAAGAGGCAAGTCAACTATCAGATATTGTCCAGTTATCAGGAAGCTCAATGAGCTCATAGAGAATTACCAGAAACTACAGGGAAACTACAATGAACTCATTGCAAACTATATCAACATGAAAAAGGAAATAGAAACTATCAACAAAGGCCAAGAGGAAATGAAGAATATAATTTATGAACTGAAGAACACAGTAGAAGGAATCAAAAGCAGACTTGATGAAGCAGAGGATCGGATCAGTGAGATGGCAGATGAGATAGAAAAAAACACCCAGAAAAAGCAAGAAAAGGAAAAGAGGCTCAGAAAGAATGAAGAGGGATTAAGGGAAGTGTAGGACAACATGAAAGGTAATAATATCCATACAATAGGGATACCAGAAGGAGAAGAAGAAGAGCAAGGGATAGAAAACCTGGTTGAAAGAGTTATGATGGAAAACTTCCCTAATTTGAAGAGAAAAAAAGTCACACAAATCCAAGAAACACAGAGAGTCCCAATCAAGAGGAACCCAAAGAGGCCTACTGCAAGACATCATAATTAAAATGGCAAAATTCCAAGACAAAGAGGATCTTAAAGGCAGCAAGGGAGAAACAAGAAGTAACATACAAGAGAGCCCCGATAAGACTAGCAGCTGACTTCTCAATGGGAACACTCCAAGCCAGAAAAGAATGGCGAGAAATATTACAAGTAATGAGAACCAGAGGCTGCAACCAAGACTACTTAACCCAGCAAGGCTCTCAATCAAGACAGAAGGCCAAATAAGGAGCTTCCCAGATAAAAGAGGTCTAAAAGAATACGCCTCCACCAAACCAGCTCTGCCAGAGATGCTAAAGGGACTGCTTTAAGGAAAGGAAGGAAAAGAGAGAGGAACACAGGTACAAAAAATCGGCAATGAATAATACCTATCAATAATAACCTTAAATGTAAATGGATTAAATCCATCAATCAAAAGACACAGAATAGCTGAATGGATAAGAAATCATCACCCACACATATGCTGCCTACTAGAGACCCACCCCAGAACAAAAAGACCTATACAGACTGAAAGTGAAGGGCTGGAAACAAATTTTCCAAGCAATGGATAGGAAAAAAAAAGCCACGGTAGCAATACTCGTATCAGACAAAACAGACTTCAAAAACAGGGCCATAAAAAGAGGCACAGAAGGTCACTTCATAATATCAAGGGAAGAATCCATCAAGAGACATAAACATTGTAAATATGTATACATCCAATATAGGAGCACCCAAATACATAAAGAAAATCTTGGAGGACTTCAAGAAAGCTATTGACAGCAACACAATTACAGTAGGGGATTTCAACACCCCACTGTCAAAAATGGATAGATCTTCCAAACAAAATATTAACAAAGATATTGCAGCACTGAACAATGTCCTAGATTAAATGGACTGAACTGATATATAGAGAGCCTTTCATCCCAAAGAAGCAAAAAAAAAAAAAATCTTTTCAAATGCACATGGAACATTTTCGAAGATAGACCACATGATAGGACACAAAACAAGCCTCAACAAATTCAAGAAAATTGAAATCATATCAAGCATATTCTCTGACCAAAAGGGACTGAAACTAGAAACCAACCTCAACGAAAAAATTCAAAAACACTCAAACTCATGGACATTGAATAGTATGCTACTAAATGGGTCAAGAATGAGATCAAGGAAGAAATCAAAAAGTTTCCGGAAACAAACAAAAGTGAACTCACACAACCCAAAACTTATGGGACACAGTGAAGGCAGTCCTGAGAGGGAAGTGCATAGTCATACAGGCCTACCTAAAAAAGACAGACACATTTCAAATAAACAACCTAACCCTACATCTACAAGAACTCGTGGAACAACAACAAAGACAGCCCAGAGCAAGTAGAAGGAAGGAAATAACCAAGATCACAGCAGAATTAAACAACATAGAGACTAAAAGCACAATTCTCAGAATCGATAAATCCGGGAGATGGTTTTTCAAAAAGATAAACAAAATCAACAAGCCTTTAAGCAGACTCATCAAGAAAAAAAGAGAGAGGACCCAAATAAACACAATCAGAAATGAAAGAGGAGAGATTACAACTGATACCACAGAAATACAAAGGATTGTAAGAAATTACTATGAAGAACTGTACGCCAGGAAATTTGAAAACCTAGGTGAAATGGACACATTTCTAGAAAAATATAACCTCTCAAAACTCAGTGAAGAAGAAGCAGAAAGCCTGAACAGACCAATAACAGCAGATGAAATTGAAGCACCAATCAAAAAACTCCTGACACACAAAAGCCCTGGACCAGATGGTTTCACAGGAGAATTCTACAAAGCATTTAAGGAAGAGCTAACCCCCATCCTCCACAGATTATTTCAAAAACTTCAAGAAGACGGAAGACTCCCAAACTCATTTAATGAAGCCAGCATCATCCTATTCCCAAAACCAGACAAAGACACAACAAAGAAAGAAAACTACAGGCCAATATCGCTGATGAACATAGATGCTAAAATCCTCAATGAAATATTGGCAAACCGCATCCAGCAATACATCAAAAAGATCATACACCATGACCAGGTGGGATTCATGCCAGGGATGCAAGGATGGTACAATATTTGCAAATCAATAAACGTAATACATCACATAAACAACAGCAAAGACAAAAATCACAGGATCATATCAATAGATGCAGAAAAAGCATTTGATAAGGTACAGCACCCATTTATGATAAAAACACTCAGCAAAGTGGGAATAGAGGGAGCATTCCTCAACATAATAAAGGCCATATATGAGAGACCTACACCCAACATCAGACTCAAGGGACAAAAACTAAAAGCTTTCCCACTAAGACCAGGAACAAGACAAGGTTGTCTACTTTCACCACTTTTATTCAACATAGTATTGGAACTCCTAGCCACAGCAATCAGACAATAAAAAGAAATAAAAGGCATCCAAATTGGAAAGAAGGAAACAAAACTGTCATTGTTTGCAGATGACATGATAGTGTGCATAGAAAATCCGGTAGATTCCACCAAAAAACTGCTCGACCTAATAAATTAATTTGGCAAAACGGCCGGATAAAAAGTCAACATCCAAAAATCAAAGGCATTTTTGTATACTAACAATGAAACATTAGAAGCAGAAAGCAGGAAAAAAAAATCCTATTTGATATAGCAACAAGAAAAATAAAATACCTAGGAATAAACTTAACCAAGGGGGTAAAAGACTTGTACTCAGAAAATTGTACAACACTAAAGAAAGAAATCAAGGAAGACACAAACAAATGGAAACATACACCATGTTCATGGATTGGAAGAATTAACATCATCAAAATGTCCATACTACCCAAAGCAATTTATAGATTCAGTGCAATACATATTAAAGTACCAATGGCATATTTCCAAGATATAGAACAAACACTTCAAAAATGTGTATGGAACCATAAATGACCCTGAATAGCTGCTGCAATTTTGAGAAAGAAGAACAAAGTAGGAGGGACCACAATACCTGATACCAAACTGTCCTATAAGGCCACTGTAATCAAAACAGTCTGGTACTGGCATAAAAACACACAGATAGACCAATGGAACAGAACAGAGAGCCAAGAAATAAACCCAAGTCTCTATGGTCAATTAATTTTCGTCGAACAGGGCAGCAGTATAAAATGGAGTAAAAATAGCCTCTTCAACAAATGGTGTTGGGAGACCTGGACAGCTAAGTGCAACAAAATGAAACTCGAGCACCAATTTACACCATACACAAAAATAAATTCCAGGTGGATAAAAGACTTAAATATAAGACTTATATTTAAGTCATGACACCATAAAAGTTCTTCAGGATAATATAGGCAGGAAAATTTCAGATATTCCATGCAGCAATATTTTCACTCATATGTCCCCTAGAGCAAGGGACATAAAGCATAGAATAAACAAATAGAACCCCATCAAATTAAAAAGCTTCTGCACAGCCATAGAAAACAGCATTAAAATGCAAAGAGAACCAACAGTGTGGGAAAACATATTTGCCAATGATACCTCAGACAAGGGTTTTATCTCCAAAATATATAAAAAACTCACACGACTCCACTCTGAGAAGACAAGCAACCCAATTAAAAAATGGGCAAAGGACTTGAACAGACACTTCTCCAAGGAGGACATATAGAGGGCCCAGAGACATATGAAAAGATGCTCAGCATCACTAGCCATCAGAGAGATGCAAATTAAAAGCAACAAACAACAAGTGTTGGAGAGGTTGTGGAGAAAAGGGAACCCTAGTGCACTGTTGGTGGGATTGCAGACTGGTGCAGCCACTATGGAAAACAGTATGGCATTTCATCAGAAAACTAAAAATGGATCTGCCTTTTGACCCGGCAATTCCACTGCTAGGATTATATTCTAAGAACCCTGAAACATCATCAATCCAAAAGAACCTATGCACCCCAATGTTCATAGCAGCACAATTTACAACAGCCAAGTGCTGGGAGCAACCTAGGTGCCCATCAGTAAATGAATGGATCAAAAAACTATGGTACATTTACACACTGGAATTCTATGCAGCAGAAAGAAAGAAGGAGCTCATACCCTTTGCAACAGCAAGGATGGACCTGGAGAGCATTATGCTAAGTGAAATAAGCCCAGTGGTGCAAGACAAATACCATATGATCTCCCCTTTAACAGGAACCTTACCAACAAAACAAACAAACAAGCAAAATATAACCAAAGACATTGAAATTGAGAACAGGCTGACAGTGAACAGGGGAGAGGGGAGGAAATTTCAGGGGAAAAGGGTGAAAGGTTTGCTGGAACAATTACAAAGGACACATGGACAATAATGGGGGTGTGGAAACAGGAGGGAGGTGGGGAGGGCTGGGGGGTTGGGCTGGGGTGGGGGGAAAAGGCAGAAAACTACTTGAACAACAATAAAAATAAATAAACAAATACAATAATTTCTGCACTGTGTTTTCAGCTTTAAAAAAAAAAGGGCAAAAAGCTGTCCCCCTGGGTTTTTATGCACACTTTGTTACATAGTCATGATTGACTAAGTCAGTAACTTTCAATGTTTTTCATCTCTTTTATGGAGCACATAAATTAATCACTGAAATTCTGTAGCATAGCAAAAATATATTTTTCACTTTTCCTACAAAAAAATTGGTATGGTTTTGATTTATTCACACTGGATGACTATTGTTGTGTTGGATATTGTCGTTTTTTATTTGACGATCTAAGGGACAGAGGTCAGTGCCCCTGACTAGAGTCAGGTATTGCATGTTTTATAAATTCTTGCTGCACACCTGTTGAAAATCGCTGAACTGTCATTGACCACTGGTGATTGAATTTAACCTCCAATCCCTCTCCCCTCCTTGGAGGTCAGGGAGTGGGACAAAGTTTCAACCCTGTAATCACGTGGTTGGTTCCCCTGGCAACCAGCCCCATCGTTTGTGTTTCCAAAGGTCACCTCATTAGCATAACAAAACACACCATTATTCTCCCAACAGTTAGGAAACTCCAAGGGTTTTAAGTGCTGTGAGCTAGAAACTGGATGAAGGTAAATATCTCATAAATCACAATCTATTTACAAATTTATAACATGTAGCAGATGTTGAAGAGTATATAACATGCTTTTCTTATAGCAATTTGGTATTTTTTAGATTTTCATACAGCTTAGTTTATTTATTTTAAACCCCATTTTGTTTCATTTAAAAAAATATATTTTATTGATGATGCTATTACAGTTGTCTCAGTTTTTCCCCCTTTGCCCCTCTTCACTTGGTACCCCCCTTCCCTCCAGCAATCCTTTTCTTAGTTCATGTTTATGGGTCGTGCATATAAGGTCTTTGTCTTCTCCATTTCCCATACTATTCTTACCCTCCCCCTGTCTATTCTGTATCTACCAATTATGCTTCTTAATCCCTGCACCTTTTCCCCATTCTCCCCCATACCCCTCCCGCTGATAACCCTCCAAATAATCTCCATACCTATGATTCTGTTCCTGTTCTGGTTGTTTGCTTAGTTTGTTTTTGTTCTTGTTCTTATTTTTGTTTTTTAGATTCAGTGGTTGATAGTTGTGAGTTTGTTGTCATTTTACAGTTCATAGTTTTTATCTTCTTCTTCTTAGATAAGTCCCTTTAACATTTCATATAATAAGGGCTTGGTGATGATGAACTCCTTAGCTTTACCTTGTCTGGGAAGCACTTTATCTGTCCTTCAATTGTAAAGGATAGCTTTGCTGGGTAATCTAAGTTGTAGTTCCCTATTTTTCATCACTTTGAATATTTCTTGCCACTCCCTTCTGGCCTGGAAAGTTTCTTTTGAGAAATCAGCTGATAGTCTTATGGGCACACCTTTGTAGGTAATTCTCTGCTTTTCCCTTGCTGCTTTTAAGATTCTCTATCTTTAACCTGTTGTTACAGAGCAAGAGGGGGGGGGGTGGTTCCTTCACGATAAATTATTACAGAAAGGATTCCCCCTTTCTGTCTCTGGACGTTCCTTCCCCCACGCCCACCTGCTAGGTTCGCAATGCCCGCCGCCAGAGGAAAGACGTCTCTCAATGCCAGAGACTGGTGAAAAGGAAAGGAATTGTTTATTTAAAAGTTACACAAACTTAGAACAATGACCTAATGTCTTCAATAAGATACTAAAGTCCTCTAGAATACCCACAGATGCACAGTCCTTCCCTCTCCCCGTGCCCAGTCCGGGGTACCATGTCTCAGGAAAAGAAGTAGAAGTCCGTGATTCAGGCTCCCGGCACCATCCGCTGTGTGGCTGCTGCAACCTCCAGTTAATCCAAAGCCGTGTGGCACCTTCTCATGGCCCACCAGCAAGAGTCCTCTCTCCCCTTTCTCTATGGCTGCAAAGTCTCTCCTGCTGCCTAAGCTGCGTGGCAAGAAGAAGCACTCCAAAACCTCATGGTCCTCTTTACTCTCCTTCAGAACCGCGTGGTCCTTTTCCCCATTTACTTTGGAGCCGCGTGGTCTCCTCCTTCTCCCCCAAAACCTTGTGGCCCTCCTCTACTACTATGGAGCCGCATGGTCTCTTCTTTACTTCAGAGCCGCATGGTCTCTCTTTTACTTCTAAAACCTTGTGGTCCTCCCCACTACTTTGAAGCCGCGTGGTCTCTCCTTCCCTTCAGAGCCGCATGGTCTCTTCTTCCCTATGGCTGCCGGGCCTAGGTTTAAATCCCAGTTCCCATCTTCCTTTGCAGCCCATTTCCGACTCCTCCTACAGTCAGCTACACCTGCCAGCATCCCCGTATTCTTCCAGCTTTACTGGGCTGCCATAGTAAGTCTGGGCAGGTGTGGCCCCATGGCTTGGAGCCAATCATCTCCAAGCTCTCACGCAGGCCCTGTAACCAGGGGGAGTTGCTTCCCAGTCCCATCTTGGGTGGAAGCCACTCCCATCTCCCTGGCTCAAAGCAGGGCCACAGCTATTTAACACATCCATGAAACCAGTTAAAGGTTATAGATATGTTAAATGACTGCCAGGGGTTAGCTACAAAGCTGTTGCTACCCAAAACAGCTCTGAATGGCCCTGTTCCATGTGTCCCATCCCCCCTGGCTCAGGCCTGTAGGGGTGAGGACATCCTATATACATTTTTCTAATGTTTCCTGGACACCCCGAGTCCTGGACCCCATTACAAATCCCTTCTTGGGGCCCTCCTCTTGGCTGCACCCTGCTTCACTTTGGCATTTGAATTATGATGTGTCTTGGTGTGGGCCTCTTTGGTTTCATCTTGTTTGGAACTCTGTACTTCCTGGGCTTGCATGTCTATTTCCTTCACCAAATTAGGGAAGTTTTCTTTCTTATTTTTCACATAAGTTTTCAATTTCTTGCTCTTTCACTTCTCCTTCTGGCTCCCCTTTGATTGGGATGTTGGCACTTTTGGAGATGTCCCAGAGTCTTCTTGTTCTCTTCTCATTTTTTTTTTTAATTCTTGCAATTTCTTAAATAATAAACAGTGACTGCTTCAATCAGTGGCTCTCAAACTTCACCGGAGGCACCAGGCCCCTTGGCAGACATGTGGCAACAGCGATCGTGGGGCCTCCTACCAGCGTGTCTGACTGAAGGGAATGGCTGGGCCTGGAAATCTGCCTCCCTCACAGCTTCCCAGGGGATGCTGCTGCTGCTGGTCTGGGGGCCACACTTTGAGAACTCCTGACTTAGTCTTGTACTTTTGTAGTAGGTGCCATTAAGTCCTGGGGTCATCAGGTAGGTTCCCATGGGGTTACATTTGTCTCCGTCACTTCACTGTGGTTTAGGGTGTGGTCCTCACAGACTCATGGGCCCAGAAATTTGCCCGCGTCGGCACAACACAGGCTGGATCCCCCGTCTGGGGCAGCATAGATGTGAGCTGAGCTTCTAGACATAAACCAAGAGGCCAATGTGGTGCACTCACATGTGAGATATCGCCTGACAGGAGAGTCAGCCTAACAGTGGGTCTGCCCATGTGGACAACCTATGGGTCGGCCAAACAACAATCAGAAACAACAATTTGTCAATTTTACAACAACAAGAGTAACTGCCAGGGTAACTGTGCCAGAGCCCCCTCTCCTTGTTTGCAAATAGCTGGGGAGACCAAGGTATTGGAAGATAGCTTGGTGAGCACAAGCCCCCACCTCGCTTGCGGGGGGGGGGGGGGGGGCGGGCTTCGCTGGGCCCAGCCTGCAGAGCTAGGACCCCCCTCTGGGAGGGCCGGCAGAGGAGCTTGGCCAGCAAGAGCTCTGTGGTACTCCTTGTCTGGCCAAGGCTCCCCCCTCAGGTCACGTGGTCTTCCTTCCAACAAATGCTTAATTAAGTTTCTGCTTATTAGGGTTCCCTACCAGGCCTGTACCCAGAGAGTTCCATTTTGGCTGGAGTTTTGGGTGTTCCTGAATGTTCCATCATATGTTCACAGAGAGTCTAGTCTCTTACCCCTCACAAGAGGTGTCGTGCCTGAGTTTATGGGTTCCTCTTACAGTTCCAAGCTTCACAGGGCACCTCAGCATCTGGTCACCAGCTCTTTCCCAGATTCTAAGTCCAAGCTCCCTCATCTCAAAGACCACCTGGACACTTGGATATGCAGCCTCAGCATGTGGGGCAGCGGGGCCCTTCTGAGAGTTTGCATGCATCCTGCCGGTGACTTCAGCTGTGGGGCAGACCCTCTGGGGCGCTGGGCTTTCCAGCTCAGGAAGGAGGCCAGGGTGTCACCCCCATAGACTATGCACAACGTGTTCCCGCAAGTCCCCTGTGCCTGAGCCCCTCCTCCCAGCCTCTCTCTAACGGAAGGAGGGAGAGAAGCCCACAGACCCACTGTTCAATTTTTTTCTTTCTGCTCTTAAACAGAAAGTGGTTTTCCCCTCCAAACATCTAGTTCTAACCTGAGCAAGCATCCCTTGAAATTTAAGCACAATAACTTTTTAAGCTAATTCTTTCTCTCATCTAAAAAAATGTCTTCTAGCTTTAAGTGAATTTGCTGAAAATCATCTAGCTAAATGACTGATAATTTCTCTTAGCCTCAGTTTAGACCCTGCCCAGCCCCTCTGCAGGAGGATTTGATGCACTGGCCAGTTTCCGTTATCTTCTGAGGTCTTTCTACGTGCCAGGCACTGTGCTGAGTGCTGAGGATATGTGAGCTGAACAGGAGTTGTGACCAATGCTTTCATGGAAATTCCAGTCTGTGCAGGGACATGGAGCAATGAAAAATAATCAACAAATAGTCACACAAACAAGTATATGATTGCACTTTGTGACAGGTTCTGGGAAGTAAGGGAGGTATTATTTGGGGGTGGGGGGAGCTCAGAGAAGCTGAGGTGTGAACTGGAGTAAGAATGTAAGAGTTGCTGGGGTACAGAATAGATGGAGAAGTGTTCCAGGGTGAGAAGAGCAGGTGCGAAAGCCCTGAGGTAGGAAACTGACTGGTGCATTCAAGGAACGCCAGTGGACTGGGACGCAGTGACAATGTTGGAAAGTTGTACAAAACAAGGCTGGTGAAGTGGCCAGAAGTCAGGCCATTCACACTCTCAGAGACCAGGGGAGGTTTTTTCCTTAAGAGCAGTGGGAAGCCACGGAAAGGTATTAATGGGGGAGAGATGTGCTCAGTTCCTCACTGTCCACAGGTCCCTCTGGCAGCTTTTTGGAGAAGGCGCCATAGAAGGTGAGCATGGACTCAGGGAGAGCAGGCAGGCAGCAATGACAGTGGCTCAGAGAAAAAAGTGACGACCTGGGCTAGGGCAAGCCGTTGGGATGGAGTGTTAGGGCTTACAAAGATTAAACTCTAAAAAGCATGTATCTGTAACACTTTCTATGACAACTCAAGCTGTCCCGGGTACTGAAACTTAATAATGATAATAAAATTTTAAATCTAAAGATTTTGTTCTCCATAGATATAAACAAGTCTTAAGGCTCCTTGCTCCATACTACCAGGACTTAAAAGCCATTACTTGTAACAATAGCAACAACACCAACATTTACACAAAGTTTCTGTAAGCCAAAAGCCTCTCAATCCCTTTCAGAGTTACAGTTGCCTTTGCTTGTTTGTTTCCATTTGCTTCCAGTGGTTCTCCTCAGGGGGGAACTCCCTGCTGAAAGGTGAGGGAGCAAATGATGGACCCAAGGACCAAGAAGAGAGGGCTCGGAGTCTATCTGTTAGCTTCTTTCCATTGGACCATTTTTCAGCTGAGGAAGCTGAGGCCCAGAGAAATTAAATAGTTTGTTGAAGGACACGCAGCTGTTAGCATTAGCAGTTGAGTGAAAGTTTCCACTGAATTGAGAGGGAGCTGAAAATCAGACCAGGGCTGGGTTGGGGCTGGGGCTGTCGGGGAACCCAGCCAGCCAGCCGCTGTCATGATGAGTCAGCTTCTTTGGCCTCTGGTCTTGCATCCTGCTCTCCATGCGAGGCAGTCCCAGCAGAATCTGGGTGGCCTCATGGGGACCCATGCTCACCTTGGCTAGTCTGCAGCTGAGCACCCTGGTTGACCACCTCACCAAGTCTACAAGCAGAGGGGAAGGGTCATCTCCAAAGATAGTCAGGAGCGGGGGGAGGGTCCCAGGTTGGCACAGAGATCTGGCCCACCCACCTGCTCCTCCCCATCTCAGAGGTGGCTCACCTTCTGCCCACTACCCAGCCTGGGCACCACAGGCACCAGAGCCTACCAGTGTTGCCTTCTGCTATCCTGGAATGTCTCCCATTTCATCCGTCTAAATTGGGGTCTTGTAATTTCTTGCCTCTATCACTTGAAGCTTCGGCTTCCAGTCTAGACCTCGTTAAGACCAGGGACTCCCTAAAAACAAAAATCTCAGATATAGATTATATGCTAAGCTCCTTCATGCTGCCCTGCCCCCACAGCCTGGCTCAGCCCACAGGCTTCCTTGAGCCCCTGGACCCCAGAGCCTCACTCATCCCCTCACCTCCTACTGTGCCAGACACAGGACTTTGTTCCCTGCCTCTGTGCCATCGCTTTCGCTGTTCCAAGCCCTCCTCTGTTCCTTGCCTTAATGCCTCCCATTTAGCTCAAATGTTGCCTATCGTGGGATCCCCTTCTGAGTCCCTGCAGCATCTTATGCATATTTTAGTTGCCACAGTTTCCATATTGTTTTGAAATTTTCTGTTTATCCCCTCACTCAGCAAATATTTATTGATCACCTACTAAGTGCCAGACACTGTTCTAGGTGCTAAGGATTGCATCAGGGAACAGATCAAATTCTAGTTGGGTGTTGGGGGGCTTGACAGGTAGCAAACAAAATAAGTAGGGAAACAGCATGTCAGAGGGCAGAGAGATGTTGAGGGGTTGGTGCTATTTTTACATCACATTTGAGCAGATCTACATGGGTGGATGTATGGGAAGGGTATTCGAGGTGGAGGGAGGGGGAAAGGCAAGACCCCAGACTCAGGGGCTGGTAGGCCATCCTGGAAAGTTTGTATTTTCTTCCAGTGAAATGGAAACCAGGGCCCAGACTGCTGGCTGGAAAGCAGCCCTCAGGCGGATGAGGGTGGCTGGAAGTACCTGGGAAGAGGAGACCAAGAGCAGATGTGACTGTGACCGCTGTGGTTTTCCACATCTCCCTCCATCCCCGCTGCATGTCACAGAGCAGACGTCAGCAAACGTCTATTAAATACTAGAGGAAGGGGCTTCCAGTTTCCTTCCTTCCCAAGCACGTCTGGTTTCCAGGATGAGCACACAGGAAGATCCCTGGCCGTTATTACTGGTTCCTGGCCTCTTTGCTACTCAACAAGCCAGCAGACCCACATATCGGTGGAGAAAGCCCCCCTCCCAGACTGCAGGTCTCCAGGGCTGGAGATCTGTGTCGCTGGGGGCCTGGCCCGGCGCACAGGGTCAGGTAGGGGGGATGAGAACATTCCTGTGCATTGGCACATTTCCAGGCAGCTGTGTGCACACTCACCATAATTGGTCCCTCACCCGCTGCTGATCTTACGTAACTGTAACTGGAAACATCAGGAGCCCAGCATCCGGCAGTTGCCCTTTGGGAAATCTGGATGAGGTTGACGTCAGGCTGAATCAGTCAGCAGAGCCCACACCCAGGGCAAACACATGTATGGGCTGCTTTGGAAGATTGGGTGTGAGCCCCACCCAAGTCTTCAAAGATTCATTCTTGCATTTTAGAGTAGGACAAAGGCCTAATCCCCAAAGCTGGGGCTGCTGGGGAGCAGAGGCCCTGATTAGGCTATACCCCACATTGAATACTGTTTTGGTCTGTTACACAACCTTCCAGGGTCGGGATGCAGGGCTGAGGGGGGGTGGGAAGGGCCGACTGATCAGGGAGAAGGGTTCTTAAATGCATCCCCTCCAGTCTGATGCTCTTTCCCACAGCTCCAGCCACTGGGAGAGACTGTGTCAAAGGTAAGCCTCTTCCTTCCAAGTTCTCCACCCCCACCCCCAGCCTCCCTGTGGGACCGTAGGACTATCTAGCTGGAGCTTGCTCTAGGCTAAGGGTCCATCTCTGTGGCTGATCCTCCCCACCCTCCAGGAGTGTCTAATGAGAGTCCTCAGACTGGGTCCCCTGAGAGTCCAAAGCCCACTTCTGGTAGCTCTGCCATCCTTGGCCCTGGGGATCCAAGAAGCAGGGGCCAAGGGGATGGTGGGTGAAAAGTCCTAATGACCTCCTCTAGAAGGCAGCAGAGCTCAGTAGTTAAGAGGTGTAAGCAGAGGATACAGATAGAAACGGGTTCAAATCCTGACTTTGCCTGTAATAGTTCCAGAGTTTTTTGAGAGGATAACGAAAGGGGAGTCATCCACAGGGATGCAGGGGCACGGGACTACGTCAGCACAGGTGAGGCGGACGGGACACAGGGATGCAGGGAAGAGGAGTCTAGCTGCTCCCCCCTGGGGTGCCAGGCACAACATTAGATGCTTTCAGCTCTAAAATCTTTGTGATAATGGTGAGGCGGCACTGTCCACAAGGGAGGCACAGGGAGGCTTCTTCCTTGAGACCACACAGTTCTGAGTACTTGAACTGCGGTGCCAGCTCACCCTGTCCCACTTGCACCAGGCTCTCTGCCCTGGGCTGCCCAGCCTGGGTGGCAGGTGGCCAGAGGCTGTGGCTCTTGTTTGACCACCTAAGGCAAGGGAGGCCAGGAGGGCCTTCCTGTTGGGCTGTGTGTTTGGGGTCATGGTCAGCAGGGGTGGCCAGTGAGAGGGTTCCATCCAGCCTCTCATGAGAACTAGGGAGGGTCCCATGACACCTCCAGGTGGGAGGTGTTGGATGCCAGCAGAGTCCCCTCTCCATGCAGAAAGCCTGGGGTGAGGGTCAGTACCATGGGGAGGACAGGCTGTGAAAGGGATCAGCAGACACTTGCTGGGACTCAAACAGGAACACACACAAATACGCACACAGGAGGCTAGTTCCATTTTTTGAAAAAAATCATATGTACCATGCATAACACACACCATATATAGTACATACCATATATGCACCCATACATGACATATCTGCCACACACATTACAGACATATATGTGGTATAAATACATATATTATATATGGCTATATATATATTTTTTGTAAAATGGAAATAGCCTTATTGTGGTGTTTTGTTTTTTACTATTGTTTTCTTCTGAAGTTGGAAGTTACCCAGTGTCTGGCAGTGGGCCTGGCATCTCTGGGAGGGCAGTAAGGAATTGCTGAGGGAGAAGGGAGACTTTCTCTGGGATCCCCTTTTTTTGTATCTTTTACATTTTCTACCATGAGCATGTATTACCTATTACCGAGGATCTTCATCGAAAAGTTAACAAATATCTTTAAAAGATAACTGCTCATGGCACGAAAATGAAGCACTACAGAAGATGAAAACAAAGATCACTGCTAGTTCCACCCCCACCGATCAGCACGCAGGGGCTGCCTGTCGGGGCTTTTCTTGCACGTGCACATGCCCATGCCCAGCGCACCTAGTGAACCTGCTGTTGTGTGTCCTGCATTTTTTCTTTGCCCCGTGAGGTGGGGGAGGCGGAGGTGGGGGGCATGGGAAGAGGGGGGTGGGGCGTACATCTCCGGCCCAGTGAGAGCACCTTTAGGAAGGTGCAGGAGCACTTGCTCTGCCTCTCTCCTGTATGCAGCGCCGCTGGGAGGCGCGTCGGAGGCAGAGTTCATTCCAGCATTGCTCTCTTGATACCTGCGCCCCCTGCTGGGCACCTGGCCCGCAACCCGCACGTGCCCTGAACTGGGAATGGAACAAGCGACCCTTTGGTTCACAGGCCCGCACTCAATCGACTGAGCCACACCAGGCAGGGCTTAATAAGTTTTCTTTTCTTTTTTTTTTAAATATATTTATTGATTATGCTATTACAGTTGTCCCATTCCCCCACTACTCCACTCCATCCTGCCCACCCCCTCCCTCCCACATTCCCCCCCTATAGTTCATGTCCATGGGTCATACTTATAAGTTCTTTGGCTTCTACATTTCCTACACTATTCTTACCCTCCCCCTGTCTATTTTCCACCTATCATCTATGCTACTTATTCTCTGTACCTTCCCCCCCCCCCCACTCCCCTATTGACAACCCTCCATGTGATCTCCATCTCTATGGTTCTGTTCCTGTTCCAGTTGTTTGCCTAGTTTGTTCTTGTTTTTGTTTTAGGTGTGGCGTTAATAACTGTGAGTTTTGCTGTCATTTTTACTGTTCCTATTTTTGATCTTCTTTTTCTTAGGTAACTCCTTTTAACATTTCATATAATAAGGGCTTGGTGATGATGAACTTCTTTAACTTGACCTTATCTGAGAAGCACTTTATCTTCCCTACCATTCTAAATGATAGCTTTGCTGGATACAGTAATCTTGGATGTAGGGCCTTGCCTTTCATGACTTGGAATACATCTTGCCAGCCCCTTCTTGCCTGTAAGGTCTCTTTGGAGAAATCAGCTGACAGTCTTATGGGAAGACCTTTGTAGGTAACTGTGTCCTTTTCTCTTGCTGCTTCTAAGATTCTCTCCTTACCTTTAATCTTGGATAATGTAATGATGATGTGCCTGGGTGTGTCCCTCCTTGGGTTCAGCTTCTTTGGGACTCTCTGAGTTTCCTGGACTTCCTGGAAGTCTATTTCCTTTGCCAGATTAGGGAAGTTCTCCTTCATTATTTGTTCAAATAAGTTTTCAATTTGTTGTTCTCCCTCTTCTCCTTCTGGCACCCCTATAATTCGGATGTTGGAACGTTTCAAGGTGTACTGGAGGTTCCTAAGCCTCTCCTCATTTTTCTGAATTCTTGTTTCTTCATTCTTTTCTGGTTGGATGTTTCTTTCTTCCTTCTGGTCCACACCGTTGATTTGAGTCCCAGTTTCCTTCGCCTCACTATTGGTTCCCTGTACATTTTCCTTTGTTTCTCTTAGCATAGGCTTCATTTTCTCATCTGGTTTTTGAACAGATTCAACCAATTCTGTGAGCATCTTGATAACCAGTGTTTTGAACTGTGCATCCGATAGGTTGGCTATCTCTTCCTCGCTTAGTTGTATTTTTTTCTGGAGCTTTGAAGTGTTCTGTCATTTGGGCCATTTTTTTTTTGTTTGTTTGTTTGTCTTGGCGCATCTGTTACTTTAAGGGGCGGAGCCTTAGGTGATCCCCAGGGTGGGGTAACGCTGGTGGCTGCGCTGTGATGCTGTACGTGGGGGAGGGGCCGAGGGAGCAATGGTGCCTGCTCCACTCTCCACTGGTCTCCAATCTTTCACTCTGCTACCCACAATCAAACTGGGCCCCTCTGGTGCTGGTTCCCGAGTGGGTTGGCTTGTGCACGCCCCAGGCCCCTGTGAGTCTCTCCAACGACCTCTCCTGTGAGTCTGGGAGTCTCTCCTGCTGCCTCCCCAACCCCCACGGGCGTTTTCAATCAGAGGTTTGAGGCTTTATTTCCCAATGCTGGAGCCCTGGGTTGCGCGGTCTGCTTAGCTCCCCGCCGTTCGTCCTGGTTTATCTGTGCGCGAATGTGGGGTCGCAGGGTCTGCTAGTGCTCGGACTGCCTGCCCCATTCGTCCCACACTCCGCCAGTCTCGGTCCCGCCACAGCAACGTGAGTCCTCTCCGCCCCAGCTGCCCGTCTCCGTCCCTCCTACCGGTCTGGATGAATGTTTATTTTGTATTTCCTTTGTGTCGGACTTCCTTGCCGTTGGATTTTCTGTCAGTTCTGGTTGTGCGAGGAGGCGCAATGTGTCTACCTTCGCCGCCATCTTGGTTCTCCAATAAGTTTTCTTATTTGTGAATGTTTAGAAACGTCGTAATTGCTATAAGTTCCTGAATGTATACCTACAATGCAGAGTAATACCTTTTAAAGCAGGGTTTTCAAAGTCATTTCACCAGGGGCCAGGCTTTTGAGAACAACTGTGGAATTTTGACTTTGGGCTTTCTTTGATCAGCTCGGGTGTGGAATCTCAGGCTGTGGCATCCAATCTAAACTGGGAAGTGGACTGGCTGGGTGTGCAGAGCTCTTGGAGTGCTGGCCTGGGAGTGTCCCCAGCCTGGCCAGCTGGGAGAGGCAGGAATGGGACATGAGAGGTGGCAGGAAGGGCCTGCCCCAGCACACTGCCCAGACCACCCATCAGCACTTACATTTGGGGTCTCCGCCGTTACTGCCCGGCCCACTGCAGATGAGTTTCTCATCCAGAGGTCCAGAAGGGTCCAGGCATCTGGGTTATGGAACTGCTAAGAGAAAAGCATGCCATTTTTGCGGTGCTCCCGGGGAAGTCTTCCTCTCCCCATGCTTCACTATGTTCGACGGCCCTCCGCCTCCCTTGCTCCAAGGCGCTGTGTCTCTCCCCAGGCGAAGTCGTGCAGTGAACCAGAGCCGCCTGCAACTCCGGCCAAACTCGCCCCCTGCAGTTCCGGATCCAGGAGCTGCAGGCGCTGCGGCGCATGATCAAGGAGTGCGAGAATGACCTTGCGCGCTGGCCGCGGACTGCTGTGCGCTCCCCCTGCCCCGGGCCCCCAAATCCTCCCCCACCCAGGGCGGACCTCTGGGCGCCAGGTTGCAGTGGGGGCGGGGGGAGCAAGGGTGGACAGGAATGGGAACAGTCGCTGCTTGCCTGTAGGGCAACTGCTGTGCGCTTGGAGCTCAGTGCCCAGCTCTTTACGTAGAGCCGTTTAGTCCTCAAAATCCTCAGCGAGTGTCAGGACCCTTCTACAGAAGAAGCAAGTGCAGCTCAAACCATCAGGCGCTAAGATGGGGTGGGCTGGCCTCTCCTTCCTCCCCATTCTGGGCCCCAGATCCCCAAGCCATAGCGCAGGAGCGCACAGCTCCTTCCCCACATCTGTCTGCCATCCATTCCCTCCCTGCTTCACTTCCTTCTCCACCCAGCTTGGAGCAGGAGCCCCTCCCCTCCCCCCGTTTCCACAGTCTCCTGTGGATGTTCCCTCCCAAGCCTCTGGTCTCCTCTCTCCTCCAGTCCGGATCACTGGGTCTCCCTATGCACCAGGGAGCAGCGCAGCTTGGCCCCCACAGGGCACCGGCGCTGCGCAGCATCACCCTCCCTCCTCATCAATCCCTCACCCTGAAGCAAAACCAGACACCTCCAAATTCTCAACCCTTCACCTTGCTGCACCTCAGACAGTGGGGCCCTGCCTCTCTGCTTACATCTCAACTTGGAGAAGGGCAGAGGGCCCTTTGCTGTTGTATTTTGTTAATCTCTCAAGATTGCTCATCTTAAAACAAACGAAAAATTAAAGACAAGAAAACCCATTCTGTTGACTTCACGGCTCCGTTTTGCCCTTCACAGACAAAGTTCGTGGAAGAGCTGCATTTTCTCCTCGCCCACCCAACTGCCTCCCTGCCTTGGGAGGGTCCCACAGCCACTCCCTCCTTCCCTGGCCCAGTTTCTTCTGGATTTCCTCCTAACTCTCTCTCTGGCAGCCTCTTTCCTGTACTCACTTCTTGAAGCTGGTCTTCTTAGGGCTTCGTCCTGGGTTCAAGTGCCATTTTAATTGGCAAGTGTTCCCGGACACTTACTGGCTTGGTCCCCCTCCATTCATAAATGACTGTCAAATCACTGCCCAGGGCTGAGCTTCCTTTCGGCATCTTCAACTCAATGTGTCCAAACCTGCCTGGACCCTCCCCTCCCCCACCAGCAGAAAGGGGCCCTTGAAGACCACCATTCCAATGGCTACTCCTCAGCTCTGTACCCTGTGTATCCCCCTGGGAAGCCCGTGGTGAATGGTCCCCACCCGTTCAGTGTGCCCACCCAACAGCTGCTGTTTTGTAGATTGGGAGACTGAGGTTAGGAAAAGGTAGCAGGTCATTCATGGTCACAGTGTGAGGGAGCAGTGATCCAGTCCCCACAGCCAGCCCTGGTATCCCCCACCCAGAGCTCTGGGGCCAGTGCTTACAGGGGCTCTCTCACCGCAGAACGAATGGAATGCCCACCACGATGAGGTGGTGTATGTCCTGGAGGAGATCGAGTACGTGATCCAGAATCTCCCCGAGTGGGTTGTAGACGAGCCCATGGAGAAGACTGCCAATACCCAGCACGATGAATGCTACATCCACTCAGAGCCTCTCGGCGTGGTCCACATCATTGGCACCTGCAACTAACCTTTGACCTCACCATTCAGCCCATGGTGGGCGCTATTGCTGCAGGTACAGCAGGCCTCCTCCCAGGAAGGGAGTTAGAAAGGATCACTGCCCCTCACTGCAGCGTTGGGCAGGGCCTCAGGCCTGAGAGCGGATGGGTCCTGTGGTCAGGTAGGAGTCTGAGGATCTGTCTTTCACAGGAGGCTGCAGGGACCAAACTCTTGAGCCAGGCCGGATGCCCTGTAGCTAAAATGTTTCAGGGTTTTCTTAGCAGTCAGCCTGTTCCATTTGGGCCCAGAGCTCTTCTCTCCCCTCTTTCCTCTTTCCCCACATCTCCTCACCTGTGCGGGGCAGGCGGGGCAGGTCCTGTGGGGTGTGCCCATGGCTCTTCTGCCCACTCCTCTGAGGATACAGGAGGTGAAGGGAGGCACCAGGCTCTGTCACTGGGAGGGCAGAGCGTTGGGGCGGGATCAGCCTGACTGTCTGTGTGCTCTGCAGGGAACACAGTGGTCCTCAAGCCCTCTGAGGTAAGCGAGAACATGGCGAGCCTGCTGGCCACCATTGTCCCTAAGTACCTGGATAAGGTGAGGCGCTCTCTTGGGTACACGGAGAACTGTGTTGGGCCCAGGTCTTGGGGTTGAGATATAGTAACTTTATGCAGCAAAGGGCCAAGCCACTGGTGTGGGTGAGGACAGCTGGCCTCTCCCATTAGAGTGACCAGAGCCTCTGAGTCAGGAGAGGGGGTCTACTTGGTGAAGGCTACCTGGACAGGGTTGTGGGGTGGGCTGTGGTCCCTTCTGAGCTTTACCTCTCTCCTCGAATGGCAGGATCTTTTCCCAGTGACCAACGGGAGCATCCCCGAGACCACGGAGGTGCTTAAGCAAAGATTTGACCACGTCCTGTACACTGGGAGCCCTGGTGTTGGGAAGATCGATATGATGGCTGCAGGCAAGCACCTGACCCCTGTCACTCAGGAGCTGGGGGGGAAGAGCCTCTGCTACATGGATAAGGACTACGACTTGGACTCGGCCTGCAGGCGAGGAGGCCTGGTGCCTGTCGGAGTAGGAGTGGCCATCCCGACTGCTGTCCAGCTTGCAGGGCCACAGCTCTGCTCTGAGTGGTGCGCTGTCCCTACCCTCACAGAGCCTGTGGTCCTGGGAAGGAGCTTAGGGTGAGGGGGCAGGAGTGGGCAGCCTGGGAAGACTCTGTGTACTGGAGAGGCTCAGCTGGGCTTTGCCCAACTTCCATATCCCATGCGCGTAGCCTCTAGGGTGGGGGCGTCCCAGCAGCAGCAACTCCTGGTTGGCAGGACTCCAGGGTGTGAACAGAGGGACACAACAACCATGCACCCCAGACGCCCCCCAGAAATCCCCAGCAGTCACTGACGAGGTTAACAAGTGTGCTGCCACAGGTCCTGGGGGCATGTTTAGGGACAAAGGTCTGCTCAGTCCTGAATCCATAAGCTAGTGGGCTGACTAGGGAGACCCCTGCTGGAAAGCTCACAGCCTCTGGCTTCTCCCAGCCCCGGAGCTCTCCCCTAGCATGCTCAGCCCTGAGCCTCCATCCGGAACTTATGGAATAAAGTGCTTGTTCTCGGGCAGCCTCCCGTGTCTTGAAAAATACCATTTAATCTGGGATTTTCACAGGCGCATTGCCTGGGGGAAATACAGGAACAGCGGCCAGACCTGTGTGGCCACGGACTACATCCTCTGTGATCCCTCCATCCAGAACCAAGTTGTGGAGAAGCTCAAAAAGTCCGTGAAGGTGGGTGCTGGCCCACAGGGGTGAGAGGCTGCCAGGCAGAGAAGGTGGGTATGGACTTTAGAAAATATTGGATATTTTTTCCTGATCTTAAAAGTAATCAACACTGTGTAGATAATTTGGAAAAGATTTAAAGGCATAAAGAAGGAAAAACATGTTCCACCCAGAATCCTGCCACACAGACAGTCACTGCTAAATTGTTGGCTTGTGCCCCTCCGTTTTCCTTTCTGTGAACACACACATGTGTTCCTTGCATGGTGCTCGGACAGCTGTGCAAATATGCATTTGAAGCAATGCCGTCTCACGGCACTTCACGTGCGTGAAGATGGTGGTGCGACCCAGTGGTTCCTGGTGTCATCGCGCTGCTGCCCACGGCACTGGCCAGGCAGCGCCCACGTGCTCTCCCAGGCAAGGTGCCATTGGCCTTGCAGCCTTTAGCTGTGACCAAGGGTCCATGTCCTTATCTGAAGCTTGTCACTTCTTCTCCACAGGAGTTCTGCGGGGAAGATGCCAAAAATTCTCCTGACTATGGAAGAACCATTAACTCCCAGCACTTCCAGAGAGTGATGGGCCTGTTAGAGGGCCAGAAGGTTGCCTATGGAGGCACCGGGGATGCGGCCACCCTATACATAGGTGTGTACGCTCACCCTTTGGAAGATCACCGCCCGGGCTGCCAGGGTCCCGCAAGTTGGCAGCAAGTAGGCCCAGATACTTGAAGAGCAGACAACCTTGTGTGGAGTTGGGGCAGACCTGAGGTGGGCTCTGGTGCTCTGGTGGGCAGGGACTGGGCACAGCTCCTGGGAAGCCCTCCCCCAGTCCAGAAGCCCCTCTCCCCACAAGGCCCAGGGCCCTGCCCCTACAGCAGCATCAGCAGGGGATGTGCACAGCAGAGCCACCAGGGGCCCAGGGTGCAGAGCTGGTGGAGCCCCGAGTACCTAGGCTTGAGGGTCACCAGACAGGGCTCTGGTTAGCCTCCAGTTTGCCAGGGACTGAAGAGCTTCAGCAGAGGCTCAGATGGCCAGTGGGTGGCAGCACCTCTGGGTGCAGACCCTGTACTCCCTTCCACACGAGTTAGTGCATTGTTCTCTGCAAAGGTGTGCCAGGGTGGAGCGGGGCAGGTGGAAGCCTTGTCCCTACCCCTCTCTA
Source organism: Desmodus rotundus (assembly GCF_022682495.2). NCBI lineage: Eukaryota > Metazoa > Chordata > Mammalia > Chiroptera > Phyllostomidae > Desmodus > Desmodus rotundus. The sequence goes on from NC_071395.1 coordinate 64,664,172, forward strand.
AGCCTTGGCAGCCTTATCAGTAGAGTAGGTGAAGGAGGCAGCTAGCTGCCTGGACAGGCCGGGTGGGGGTGGTTCTTGGCACCAGCTGACTGGCTTGCTTCCTGCCTCAGCCCCTACCATCCTCACAGACGTGGACGCTGAGTCCTGGGTGATGCAGGAGGTGATCTTTGGGCCCATCATGCCCATCATGTGCATGCACAGCCTGGAGGAGGCCATCCAGTTCATCAGCCAGTGAGAGAAGCCCCTGGCCCTCTGTGTGTCCTCCCAAAATGACATGGTGGGCCTTGGGCTCCGGGGAATAGCACCCAAGAGGACAGGATCTGAGGGTCCACAGACCTGGGCTCAGTCCTGGCTTCCCTGCTCACTGCTGTGTGGTCCTCAACACTGTGGTCATGGGAACTGCTGCTATGGCCATTTCCCCCCAATCCTTGATGAGCGGGGAGAGTGGGAGACCCTGCCTGGGGCTTGGGGAGCAGCCCGAGGCTTGGAGCCTCAGGACCTCCCTCCACCCACTCTGTTCTTGAGGCTCCAGGATGTGCCCACATGGGGTGGGGAGGGGGCCTGGGGTGTCCTGGGGCAGGAGACTGAGGCTGGCCTGGTGCTGTTGCAGGTGACTAAGAAGATGATTGCAGAGACATCAAGTGGTGGGGTGATAGCCAACGATGTCATTCTCCATCTCTCCATGCACTCTCTGCCCTTTGGGGGTGTGGGTGAGTCTGGAGTGCAGTTTGCTGCCCACCTGCACCCTGGGGCTGGGAATTGGGAGGGGCCAGAACAGCCCTGGGCCTCAGACTCCCACTGACTTTCCCGTGTGGGCCTCTGGCCTCTGCCAGCAATCCATCAGCCACACCTAGCCTTGGGACCCAGAGGACTTGAAAGGTCCTCTAGTGCCCTGGGCCCTGGGAGAGACAACACAGGCTGGAGGGTGCCAGCCGACTGGTGTCATTACTGGCATGGAGCTCGTCTTGGGCACTCTCTCTATTTTTCCCGGCATGGGCACTAAAGGGACACCTGAGGGGGAAGCCCTCCCTGGGAGGGTCTGGGGGTCTAGGGGCCCTCAGGCCTGAGTGTCTCCCCCATGCAGGGAACAGCAGCATGGGTGCCTACCACGGCAGGCACAGCTTTGTGACCTTCTCCCACCCCCACTCCTGCCTGGTGAGGTCTCTGGGGAAGGAAGACGCCTTCGGAGGCAGATACCCTCCAAGCCTGAGCAAGGTGAGAGGGGGTTGCTGTCAAGAAGGGCAGGCCTCTCGGTGTCTCTGGGTCTGCACAGGACAAGGGCCTCACTGCCACTGTGTGCTCCTCACAGATGACCCGTCACTGAAGCTCATGCACTTGGCCTCCTGTGCTGTGCCTTCACCCTGCTCCCAGCACCTTGGAGACTCGTTCCTGGAGTCCCGCTGGCTCCTCCGTGGATCAGTGTGTGTGCCACGGCCACACAGGCTGGCCTCCCCTCCCCAGGACCCTGACCTCTTTCAGGCCACGGAAGACAATAAAGTTTCCCAAGTTCACAAGTGAGTATGTACTTACGCGTCTTTACAGCCCTGCCCCCACCTGGCCTCTGCAGTGAAGGGCTCCCCAAAGTCTCATGTCAGCACCCCTCACACCGGGCCTCAGCGCAGGAGGCACTAGTGTTTGTCTTCCATCTGAACTGTGGGGTATCAGCTTCATTTCTGGTGTGTAGAGGTGGCTACAGAGGCTGGGTCTTGACGACAAGCAGCTCAGAGACCAAGGACCCAAGCGCTGCTCTCAAGTTAGGTTTGGCATCTAGAGCAGAGGCCCCTGGGTGAGACCACGCGGTTGGCAACACGAACCCAGCTGGGTGATGCAGAGCACTGCTTCTGGGGGCAGAAGGACAGGCAGCCAGGCGAGCCTCGCTCACCCCGATCCCTGCAGGTGGGCCCCCACCACCTCCGCTCCACTGAAACCGCTCTTGTCCAGGCATCACGGACCCTGTGGGCCCTGTCAGCTCCCTCAACCCCTCAGCCTGGCCACCCCTCCTCCCAACACTCTCTCCCTCATCTCTGGGTTCCTGGGGCCCCACAGTTCAGTTCTCCTCCTCCCTCACCAGTTTCTTCTCCCAAATTAAAGTCTCCAGCCCTGGCCCTGAGCCTTGACTCTTGTATCCAACTGCCTACTTGACACATGAACTTGGATTCTTAATAAAAAGTAATGCTAACCTGCCCAAAATAGAACTCTTGATTTCCCCCTCTAAGCCACTCCTTCCCAGTGTGGCATCATCTTCCAGAGGACTGCTCAAGCCAAAGCCTGAGAGTCATCCTTGCCTCCCTGACTTTCTTCATGGCCGAGACCTCAGCTAGCCCTCCTCCCAACCCCCAGACTCCTGGAGTCCGCTGTATTCATTCTCAATGCCTAAAGTGTAGAACAAGGACTAGCACATAATAAGTGCTCAATGTATATTCATGTAAAGGAATTTAAGTGGCATCATTGGTGTTTTGTTGCTCTGAATCCTCCCTTCCTGCATCTTTTCATTTGAAATTACCTTATTTCAGATGATGAGAAGCTCACACTGGCCAATTGTGAGGTACAACCGCCCAGAGGTTCAGACCCTATCAACAACAAAGACAATAAGGTGCCCCTTGTCCTCCCAGCACTGAGGCCCCGGAGTGGCCACTCTGGTAACAGAGAGCAGAGTCACCCCAGGCCAGAGGTGGGCGGAGGGAGAAAACATTGGCTGCCCCACCTCCTTGTTGCCTTCCCCCCACCCTGCTAACAGCTCTGCAGGGAGGGTTGTGAACCCCTTTACAGATTTGGAAATAGGGGCTCAGGAAGTCATGTCAACTTGGTCTCACGGGCCGGTCACAGGAACTGAGTCTCCTTCTTGACACCACTGACGTGCCACTTGCAGCACCATTTGGAGGGACTCCTCAAAACCTCTGTGTGAGGAGCTGTTGAGAGAGCTGGAAGCACTTGGCTTGGAGGAGAGAGACGAGAGGGCTTGCCATTTCCAAAAACGCAGCCTGAGAGTTCCCAGAGGGAAACACTGGAGCGCAGGGAGACATCACACAGTCTCCCTGCCCCTCCCCTTCCTTTCCTCCCATCCCCTGCTCTCCCTAGTTTCTATTCACTCTTAGAACACTTACAATTTACAGCATGACCCATTTTATTCATAATGTCCTAAACCGGGCTTGTTCTGGACAGATGCTATTTCCAAACTGGATTTGCACTGTAAAGAAAACAACTAAAATGAACAAACAAAAAAACCCCTTGATATTGCCCCAACACTGCACTGTGATTCAATCCCTTGTTTTTCCTTTCTACTGTTTTTTTTTTTTAATAAAGGATTAGGTTGAAAAAAATTTGCACAATTATGAGTCAACCTTTCTAAAGAATTGCCATTGTCCAAAATATAAACGGCCAAGACTCGTCACAACTCACATGTCACCAAGTGTGAGCAGATGACATTTTTGGGTGTTCTCCACCACATCTGGACAAAGTGCACAAATGGGCACATGTGACTTCTCAATGGGGGCCCCGTAGCCCTGACCTTAGTAGCTCATTTTTCAGTTCAATCGTCCAGCTGCTTCTAGTGTTTAGATTCTCAGATAAACACAAAACAAAACGGAAGACGATAAAGAAAAAGCAGCACAATCTATTGTAGTCACAGTTTCTTCCAAATGATACATTTTGGTGGTTGTTACACAACAAAGGGAAGATTTTCTTCACTCATTTCTCCACGCAACAATGTTAGCGAGTGGACAGGCCTGGGTGCTGGGGACAGTGGAGAATAAAACAGACAGGGCCTGTACTTTTGAGAAACTTACTTGTGATTGGAGCGGCTTAGTCAGGACAGGCTAGGTTATGCTTTGGTAACAAAGTTAGCTTCACAGCGTCTGTGGTGAACACAGCAGAGGTTGGTGAGCTGTGCTGCACGGGTCTGTGGGGACTGGGGCAGGTGGAGGCGGCCTGCGGGGCCCAGCACAGCCGGGCAAGGGAGGTCTGCAGCATACACCCTGGACCACCTCCACTCACAGTTGAAAAGGTGCTGGGAAGTGTGGAGAAATAATTGCTTTTTGTTGAGCAGCAAATGTCTCTCTCACATGGGCAGAGAGAGACAATAAACGCATGAATAAACAGACAAAAAAATACCTGAAAAAAAGGACAGGCTATGCAGATATTGAAGAACCTGCTAAGATTTAGAGGTTACCAGATGAGGAGCTGACCCAGGGAAGGGTTCACTGTGAAGCCCTCGGTCAGCCCTCTGAGACCTAACCCTGACAGGCAGCGACACTGTCTCTCCTTCCCCGGGTTGGGACTGCTGCTGTCTGGCCTCATCCTTCTGTCCCCAGAGCATGCTGGCGCCGCCACCAGAGCTCCACTGGTCCCTGGTCTCTCCTAAAGGTGAAACAGTGGGAAAGCCGCTGGGACAGAGGGCAGACGCCAGGTGTGGACTCCAGACCCCAGCTCTGCACCTGAGCTTCTCCTGCCCTTGCCTCCGCTGTGGGCAGACCTTGCCTTCTGCCAAAGCCAGGATGCCTCTTCTCTGATCCTCCTGCTTTCCCAGACTTTCTGGCATTGTCCTGACTGCTTTGGACTAGCCATGGGGACCTTGTGAGAGCAGCAGCCGTGCCCATGCAAAGTCCTCGCCCTCCTTGCTAATGCAATCCCCATTTCCTTCAGACATTCACCTCAAGGAAAGGCCGCTTCCTCCCCGGCTCAGAGGTAAGTCCCAAACAGTCTCAACCAACAGGCCCTCACCCCCGGTGGCACCCTAGAATAGTGTAGTCACTTCAGGAACTTAACAACAATTCTAATGCCTAGGATCCTGGGCTTAACATTTTTAGTAGGCTTTATTTCTTATTGCAGTTTTAGGTTCATAGCAAAACTGAGTTGAAAGTACAGAGATTTACCACGAACCTCCTGCCATCCAGAGGCACAGCCTGCTGCCTGGAGCACTTGCTGCCATCCAAGGACACACACTGATGTTTCATCCTCGTGGAACCCGAGCTTTGGTTCCATGTTTCAGGGTGGAGCCTGGGTACTAATTACCTTTTTAAAAGTTCTTCAAGTGATTTTAATGTACTGCCAGGGTTGAGAGCCACTGACATAAGCCCATAATGAAGTGTGTTTTCCCGTCAGGAATTAACTAAGAACAAGCTTGTGACCTCACTGTGGGCCCCAGGGGCTGGGGGGAAGTGTAGTGGGGACTCTGGGAAGTCTCCGTCCCGAGAAGGGATGACAATGAGGGATTTCTTTTGACGATGGCATGTCTGGATGTGAGGTTGGGTAGGGCAGCTGTCTGTGGCCTGAGGACCGTCCGCCTGAGGAGAAGCAGACCTGCTGAAAACTGTGGCAGAACGACGGGAACAACTCGCTCCTCAAAGATGTTACCGAGCTACTGGAGCTGCCCTATCTTTGGACTCTTTGTTATAAATGATGGTAAATTTTCCCTCCCCCATCTGTTTAATAACTATTTTGAAGTGCATTTTCACTTATTTACACTTATTTACTTATTTTTTGAAACATCCTAATGGATGGAGGGGATCAGCCATTTTTTTCCCCCAGGAAAGACTCCAACCTCTTCCTCTCCCCTCAGCTGGTGTCCATTTCTCCTTCTCTTGCCTCGTGGTCCACTCCTGGCTCTGGGGACCTCCAAGTAGGCCATCTTGGTTCCCTTTCCAAGACTTTGCTAATGCTAGCAGTTCCTCTGTCCTAGCCCCTCCCTACCCCTACAAGCAGGTGTCAGCTAGGCCTCCTGGTCCTAAACACCCATACACTTTGCTTTTGCCCAGTACTCTGAAGCAACGGGAAAGGACAGAAGGCCTCTGGGGGCGGTGCCCAGGTGTGGGCCCCAGTTTGCCTCCTGTACTATCAGGAAGTGGAAGTCACTGTGGGTATTTTCAACAGGAAGAGATTCAATAAAGGGACTTAGGTATCTCCCAAATCAGGGAAGAGCTGGGCCTCTGGGACTGATTCTATATCCAAACTAGATTTGAGCAGAAAAGAAAACAATTGAAAGAAAAACCAAAAAACTTGATCTTGCCCCAACACAACACTATGATGCAATCTTTTGTTTTTCTTTTTTACTGTTTTTTTTGTTTGTTTGTTTTTTAAATAAAGGAATGGGTTGAATGCATAATAGTTACCCATCAGGAGAATCACCTCTCTGACTAAGGAATCAGAAGCCACCTCCGGAACTCACTCCATGGGCTGGGAAGTGTCACTGCCACCAAAACTGCCTCTTGACCCTGCCCAGAGTGGTGACTGGACACACAATGCCTGGAACAGAAAGCTCCATGTGTCCTTGTCCTTGCTTACTGGCCCAAGCAGTCACATCTTGACAAGTGCATGTAACAGACAGAACTCAGTTCTTACCTAGAACTCTGGCTGCGAGAGTCTGGAAAACCTAGTTTTTAGGTTTCTGGCCACTGCTACACTGAAAGTTGCTAACAGGGAATGGGAATGGGAGTTGGAACCAGTTGGCCTTATGCACCACTGTGAAATAGGGGTGGGTTGCTCGGCCGCTTGAGCCTGTTTCTTTGATCTCCAAGTGGTTACAATATCAATGCTTACCTCCAGGAATTAGTGTGAGGATGAAATCAGATACTTCAGGTATAGCACTTGGCATGATGCCTTATCAAGGGCTAATCAACATTACTTCCTTATTCTAGCTCTGTGGTTCTCTAAGCCTCAGATAGGCCCCTTCCTCTGAAAGAGACCCCTGAGACCACTCCCTTGGTGGGGAGTTTGCAGAAACTTTGGAATGAATGACTTTGGGAGGGTGGCCCAGCTACAGCCACAGACAACAAAAGCCCTTATTCATCACTGGCCTTCTGGGCCTGCTGCCCTCTGGACTCCTGCTGGCCACTGAGCCCTGCCCGCAACAGCTGACTCTGTAGCCAGGGCTATGAGTTATATAGCTTGCTTCTTTTGCTTTGTTTATACAAAATTTTGAAAACACAGACTGGGTGTGACCTATGCTGCTTAACTTCTCAGAGGCAATAGGGGTTGTTTGAGCAGGCAAGGCAGCCTGGGGCAAAGCTGCCTGGGACTGGGCCCGGGCTCTGGCCTGACAGCACAGGTGGCCGCTGGTAGTCTCTTAGTCAGCCCACTCTTTGTGGGAGGACGCAAGCCCAGAGTGCCCCGGGGAAGCCAGTACTCTTGGGTGTGCAGCGTCTAGTCACGCGCACTGTGCTACAGAACCGAGCCCTCTGCCTCTGCTTCCTGCTGGGTGATACAGTTATCCGCAGTGAGGGCAGCCCTTTGCTCCCAGATGCTGAGTGAGCTGGCGACTCTGTCTGCACTTCTGTTGACACTGTGGACGGGCCTCAGTCTCTCAGCAAAGCAGCAAGAGAGGGAGGCCCGGCAGGCTTGGTGGGGAGGGGGACAGACTCTGTCGGAAGATGGTTTCACCTGTGTGGTTTGACTCAAGCTTCTAAATCAAGAGGTGGGGAGCAAGCTTACACCCTTTGCTCCCTCACATGACAGTGGTGTCTTGCAGGTTCCAAACTCCCTGGAGAACTGCCTTGGCCATGCCAGGAATGCTGCCCAGTCCCCCTCCCAGGACACTGCATTTGCAGAACATCTTGCCTTTGAGCCTGGGCCAGGCATGAGCTCACAAGTCCTCACATGACCCTCTGGGAAAGAAATGTTTGTGCTAGTTTCTATTGTGCTTGAGAAAGACAACAGCTCTCTGTTTCCCCAAGCTTGTCTGCCTGGTAGGAGTTGACAAGGTCTGGGACTGGTAGAAACTGGAACACCTGCTTTTCTACCCTGGGAAAACAAAGGGAAAGGACCAGAAGGAACTAGCCCCAGCTCGACACCCTGGCAAGAGGAGTGATTGGGCCTTCCTGAGTGTCCCAATGTTCAGTCCTTTTCAGAGAATTGGCCAACAACTGCTAGATAGACAGAGATAAAAGTTTTCTTCCTATTTCTGCTCCAAACTTGTGATCAGTATGGTGTAGGTGGGAGAGGCACCTACAGAGCACATGGTTCTGTGACCCCTCTGCCCTAGGCCTGCAGCTGGTCACTCAGTTTTTTCTGCTGAACTGTCTGAGGTCCAGAGCACCACAGTGATGGCAGCCTGCTGGGTGGGGCAGGGCAGAAAGGCGGGGCAAAAGCTCTTTGCCATTCCAGATGCAGTAAAACAATAGACTTTGGGGGTGAAACTGACCCAGCCTCATATTCTGGCTTCATCACTTTAGTTGGGCAAGCACTTAATGTCTGATTTGGTTCTCTCATTTGTAAAATGAAGATGAGCATATCTATCTACCTGAAAAGGTTGGTATAAGGTCAAACAAGAAAACGTGTGTAATGCTGCTGGTCCAATTAGCACATAATGGAGAGACACCCCTACCCACACCTGCTGTTACATTAACACAAGCACTTCCACACTCAACACAGACATGTTTCACGGGAGACCTGCAGGAATGGAAACTCCACAAGCCACACTCAAGATTTCTTTCGAGTCTTCTCCTCTTTCTTCTCTTTCTCCTTCTTTTTCAAAAAGATTTGTTATGCAGCAAAGTTTGCTATGTAGGTCACTTAGCTTATTCGGGAAAAGAACCCTGAGAAGTTTTGCAATGCTTACTGATGTGAAATCTGGGCTATTTCGAAATTAGTCTCCTCTAGTCTGTGTCAGCGATTCTCAACCTCTTTCATTTCAAAGCACACAAAAAACTAATCTCTAAAACTCTGTGGTGCACCAAAAAATATATTATATATTTTTTGCCGATCTGACAAAAAAAATCATCTGGTGTAATTCATTCACACCAGATGGCTATTGTTCTGTGGCTGTTTTCATTTTTTTGATTGACAATCTAAGGGAAAAGAGGCCAGTGCCCCTGACTAAATAGTTAGGGAGGGCATATTTTAAAAATTCTTGTGGCACACCAGTTGAAAATCAATGGTCTATACCTTTAAAACATCAGGAGTCAAGAAACAGAATTTAAAGAAGAAAGGAGAACCAAGATGGCGGTGTAGGTAGACACACTGCGCCTCCTCGCACAACCAGAACTGACAGAAAATCGAATGGCAAGGAAGTCCGACACCAAGGAAATAAAAAATAAACATTCATCCAGACCGGTAGGAGGGGCGGAGACAGGCAGCCGGGGCGGAGAGGACTCACGTGGCTGTGGCGGGACCCAGACTGGCGGAGTGTGGGACAAATGGCGCAGGCAGTCTGACCACTAGCAGACCCTGCGGCCGCACGTTTGCACAGATATGCCGAGAGGGCCGGACTCAGAGTGGCGGAGAATGGGGCAGGCAGAGCGGCGGGTAGCACCCCTCAGCCCCACATTCACGCACAGATAAACTGGGATGAACGGCCGGGAGCGAGGCAGACCACTTAACCCAGGGCTCCAGCACGGGGAAATAAAGCCTCAAACCTCTGATTGAAAACGCCCGTGGGGGCTGGGGCAGCAGCAGAAGAGACTCCCAGACTCACAGGAGAGGTCATTGGAGAGACCCACAGGGGCCTAGAATGTGCACAAGCCCACCCACTCGGGAACCAGCACCAGAGGGGCCCAGTTTGATTGTGGGTAGCAGAGTGAAAGTTTGGAGTCCGGTGGAGAGTGGAGCGGGCTCCATTGCTCCCTCTCAGCCCCTCCCTCACGTACAGCGTCACAGCACAGCAACCAGCATTACCCCTCCCTGGTGAACACCTAAGGCTCCGCCCCTTAAAGTAACAGACGCGCCAAGACAAAAAAAAAAAAAAAAATGGCCCAAATGACAGAACACTTCAAAGCTCCAGAAAAAAAATACAACTAAGCGAAGAAGAGATAGCCAACCTATCGGATGCACAGTTCAAAACACTGGTTATCAAGATGCTCACAGAATTGGTTGAATCTGTTCGAAAACCAGATGAAAAAATGAAGCCTATGCTAAGAGAAACAAAGGAAAATGTACAGAGAACCAATAGTGATGCGAAGGAAACTGGGACTCACATCAACGGTGTGGACCAGAAGGAAGAAAGAAACATCCAACCAGAAAAGAATGAAGAAACAAGAACTCAGAAAAATGAGGAGAGGCTTAGAAACCTCCAGGAGGTCTTGAAACGTTCCAACATCCGAATTATAGGGGTGCCAGAAGGAGAAGAGGAAGAACAAAAAATTGAAAACTTATTTGAACAAATAATGAAGGAGAACTTCCCCAGTCTGGCAAAGGAAATAGACTTCCAGGAAGTCCAGGAAACTCAGAGAGTCCCAAAGAAGCTGGACCCAAGGAGGAACACACCAAGGCACATCATCATTACATTATCCAAGATTAAAGAGAAGGAGAGAATCTTAGAAGCAGCAAGAGAAAAGGACACAGTTACCTACAAAGGGGTTCCCATAAGACTGTCAGCTGATTTCTCCAAAGAGACCTTACAGGCAAGAAGGGGCTGGCAAGAAGTATTCCAAGTCATGAAAGGCAAGGCCCTACATCCAAGATTACTGTATCCAGCAAAGATATCATTTAGAATGGAAGGGAAGATAAAGTGCTTCTCAGATAAGGTCAAGTTAAAGAAGTTCATCATCACCAAGCCCTTATTATATGAAATGTTAAAGGGAGTTACCTAAGAAAAAGAAGATCAAAAATATGAACAGTAAAAATGACAGCAAACTCACAGTTATTAACGACACACCTAAAACAAAAACTAGAGCAAACTAGGCAAACAACTAGAACAGGAACAGAACCATAGAGATGGAGATCACATGGAGGGTTGTCAATAGGGGAGTGTGGTGGGGGGGAAGGTACAGAGAATAAGTAGCATAGATGATTGGTGGAAAATAGATAGGGGGAGGTTAAGAATAGTGTAGGAAATGTAGAAGCCAAAGAACTTATAAGTATGACCCATGGACATGAACTATAGGGGGGGAATGTGGGAGGGAGGGTGTGGGCAGGATGGAGTGGAGTGGGGGGGAATGGGACAACTGTAATAGCATAATCAATAAATATATTTAAAAAAATGAAAAAAAGAAAAAAAAAGAAGGAAAGAAAAAGGACCCTAACATCTGTTAAATGTCTACTATGTTCCAGGTGCTTCCATATGTATTAACTCATTTACTTCTTGTATCAATACTTTTTGCAAGGTTTTGATTTTTAAAAAATATTTTTAATTGTGGTAAAATACAAATAACATAAAATTAATCATCTTAAGAATTTTAAAGTTCAGTAATATTTAGTTGTCACATTGTTGTCCAATCTCCAGAACTCTTCATGTTGCAAAACGGAAACTCGATCCTCGTTAAATAACAATTCCCATTCCCTTCCACCATTGACAACCAGCATTCTACTGTCTACATTAAAGGTAGAATGAATGTGATTATCTCTATGAATGTGATTGCCTTAGGGTCCTCATAGACAGATTCATATAATTGGAATCATAAAGTATTTGTCTTTTTTTGTGACTGGCCTATTTCACTGAACATAATGTGGGTTTTTTTTTTTTTTGCTGGTTTTATTTAATTATTTAAGCATGTTTTACTGATTATGCTATTGCAGTTGTCCCATTTTTTCTCCCCTTTATCCCCCTCCACCCTGCATTCCCCTTCCTTCCAGAATTCTATTCTCCCCTTAGGTCATGTCCATGGGTTGTACATATAAGTTCTTTGGCTTCTCCATTTCCTACACTATTCTTAACCTCCTCCTGTCTATTTTGTGCCTACAATTTATACTTCTTATTCCCTGTATCTTTTCCCCTCATTCTCCCACTTCTCCTCCCTGTTGATAACCCTCCAAATGATCTCCATTTCTGTGGTTCTATTCCTGTTCCAGTTGTTTGCTTAGTTTTTGTTTTTGTTTTTAGGTTCACTTGTTGATAGTTGTGAGTTTGTTGTCATTTTACCATTCATAGTTTTGATGTTCTTCTTTTTCTTATATAAGTCCCTTTAACATTTCATATAATAAGGGCTTGGTGATGATGAACTCCTTTAACTTGACCTTATCTGGGAAGCACTTTATCTGCCCTTCCATTCTAAATGATAGCTTTGCTAGATACAGTATTCTTTGATATAGGTCCTTGCCTCTCATGACTTCAAATGTTTCTTTCCAGCCCCTTCTTGCATGTAAGGTTTCTTTTGAGAAATCAGCTGATAGTCTTATGGACACTCCTTTGTAGGCAACTCTTTCCTTTCCTCTTGCTGCTTTTAAGATTCTCTCTTTATCTTTAATCTTGGGTAACTTAATTATGATGTGCCTTGGCGTGTTCCTCTTTGGGTCCAACTTCTTTGGGACTCTCTGAGCTTCCTGGATTTCCTGGAAGTCTATTTCCTTTGCCAGATTGGGGAAGTTTTCCTTCATTATTTGTTCAAATAAGTTTTCAATTTCTTGCTGTTTTTCTCCTTCTGGCACCCCTCTAATTTGGATATGGGAATGTTTCAGGTTGTCCCAGAGGTTTGTAAGACTCTCTTTACTTTTTTGAATTCTTGTTTCTTCATTCTGTTCCAGTTAAATGTTTATTTCTCCCTTTTGTTCCAAATCGTTGATTTGAATCCTGGTTTCCTTCCTGTCTCTGTTGGTTCCATGAATATTTTGCTTTATTTCATTTTGGGCATCTTTCATTTTTCAACCAAGCTCAATCGGATCTGTGAGCATTTTGATTACCAGGGCTTTATATTCTCCATCAGATAGGTTGGCTATCTCCTCATTGCTCAGCTGTCTTTCTGAGGTTTTGCTCTGTTCTTTCATTTTGGCCCTATTTCTTTGTTCCGGGCTCCTGTTAAGTTGTAAGGGAGCAGGGCCTTAGGTATTCACTGGGGCAGGGCAACCCTCCTTGCTGCGCTGTAGTGCTGCTTGTGGGGGAGGGGCCAGAGAAAGAAGAATACAGATGGCCTGCTCGTCTCTAGCCCACTTTTCAATGAATTCTCATGTGAGACTGGGAGTTTCTCCCACTGAGATAACCTCTAGTTCACAGCAAGCTCTGAGTCTCAGTTTCCCCTTAAGTCAGCCCTTCCCATGCAGCCTGCTGCCTCACTGCAGCCTCGCTGTGGGTTCTCTCTGTCCGCTGCCTTACTGGTCTGGTTGTTCTGTTTGACTGTTTCCTTAATTCCGTGGTTGTTGGAGTTCCATGCAGTTTGATTTTCTGGCACTTCTGGTTGTTTATTGATTTTAGATTGGTTGTTATCCTCCTTTTGGTTGTGTGAGGACGTGAAGGGTTTCTACCTATGCCTCCATCTTGGCTGGAACTCTGTACACCTGAAATTAATACAAAATAATATTGAATGTAAACTGTCACTGAAATATAAAAATTTTAAACAAAAACAAAAAATAAAGAAGCAGATGATCAGGCCACACCCAGAAATTTTGAAAAAAATCTTTCCAAGTGATTCTAATGTGCAGTCTGCTTTACTGAGGTGGAATCATCCATAACTACTGTGTGGGTCTCGGACTTCCTCACTAGTACAGTACATGAAGCCTACACTTCCCAGTATGTTCTGTCACTTGGATCTTCCTTCTGTCCCCAGGTACACTGCATTTTTTTCCATGGAGGGCTTACCTCCCACAGTGGATTTACATACTATAGGCCCCCTTCCACTTCCTGCCCAGGACTCCCTTGGTGAGTGCGTCCTTGAATGAAGGTGGAAACACAGTCTGGATGGGCTGATAACACAACTTAGGCTGCCTCACAGTGGGGTAGGGCTGCCCAGACTCGGGTTGTCACAAGCTTTGGGTCTCTGAGTAATGAGGGGTTCCCCACTGCCTTTTCTGGACTGCTTTAAAATGTGGGTTTTGATATTATTCAGGTATGGCAAGGCCAATAGATGAGGAGACAGCTGCTATTGAAAAAGGGCAGCTTCTTGCACAAAGTTCCCAAGAGGAAGGGTCCTCCATGCCACTGGGGGATCACATGGGGAAGCCCCAGGTCAGTCAGGGGGTATGTGGGCCAGAGCCTGAGTGTGCCTTCCAGGGAAGGAACAGGTGAGGCAGGCAGGCAGGTTTCAGATGGATCAGTTTGACTAATTTCAGCTGGCTCTGGGCACAGGGCTGTCCCTAGCTGTCAGGTGGGTGGCTCTGGGGTAGTCTGGGCCAAGGGACGATGGCCTGAGTCAGAGAGCTCAGAGTTGAGGTGTTGGGGTGTGAACACCCCAGATGGCTGGTTTGCATGTGATCCGTGCAATGCTGCTTGTATCTCTAGGAATTTGCTAATCCTGCGAGGGGCTGTCCCTCCAGGGTCAGCAAGGGCTCCAAGATGTCAGAATGTAAAAAATACAGAATAAAAAGACAAGATTAACACTGACTACCTCTCTCTTAAAAAAAAAAAAATTTCCTAGAGACTTACTGGGTTGGCCAAAAAGTCTGTTTAGTTTTTTTTGGTAAAAATAAAAGACACATTTTACATTTTCACCAATAACCTTATTGATTTGGATATTTTGAGCACGTCAGCTATCTCCCACATGGAATAACATTGATTGTTCTGAATTAATGTCTCGATTTGATCACTATCAACTTCAACTGGTCTACCCGACCATGGAGCATAGTCCAGTGAGAAATCTCCAACAGAAAACTTCACAAACTGCTTTTGACACATTCAGTTGGTCACAGTTCCTTCTCCATACACTGCACAAATCTTTCTTTGCATTTCAGTTGCTTTTTTACTTTGAAATAAAAAAGCATAATATGCGAAAAATGTTGCATATTTATTTCATCTTCAATATTAAAATGGGTATACAAAGACACCAATTTTGATTTTTTAAAAAATGCATGCTGATATGACAGCTGTCGCAATATGATCTAACAAGATTGTTTTGAATGAAATTGAAGACAATTAAGTGCTACTAGAGCCATCATGTGGAAAAAACTGAACGAACTTGTTGGCCAATCCCATAGAAACAAACTAAGTAGACAGTATTTATGACAAGTTGGTAGCCATAGTCAGCAAATTAAACTCTCCAGCAAGATGATTGTGGCATCTTGGGGAGATTATTCTGGAAATTGGGATGCAGAGAAGGTAAACATACTTCAGCATGGAAATCTCAAGGCCAGCAGTAGAGGGTCACACTGATGTGGCCCTATGTCCACCTCTGGCCACAGTGCAGGGCAACTGTGAAGGTTTATTGAGGTGTCTTGCTCAGGTGCAAGCCATCCCCAGGAGGATGGGAGAGTGGACTGAATGCTGAGAATGCCCACCATACAGGAGGCTGGTGACACCACTCACCCTTGAGAAGGCCATTTGGATTCTAAGGCTAGAGTCACTTTTTCCTACTCTCACAGCATGCTTTCTCATGTGGAAGTCCAGAAATCAGCAGACCTGGGGGTGCAAAGCTCAGAGGCCAAAGGCAAACTCAGTGGCTTCGGGACGGTGATGTGTAACCAAGTGTACAGAGTGAACAGAATTAACAAGTAACCAGGTTACCAGAGGCCCGGGCTCCCACAGTGCCTGGCAGGACCCTGGGCAACGTTACCTGAGGGCAGAGCCCAAGCGCCAGGCCCTCCCCGCAGTAAAACTGTCCTAGTGCTGCAGGACTTGCAGCTGGGGACAACGTGCTCTTGGGCTGGCTCTGAGCTGGTGGGGAGCCAGAGGCAGCCTCGTGGTTGTGGGGCTGCTGAATTTGCCTAAGCCAGGGGCTTCTGGCCCAGTTCCCTGCTTCCTTACCTCATGGTTACTGAGCCCCACCCAGCACATCAAATGTCTCATGGCACAGTGAGGTTGCCAGATGTGGGGATCCAGCTACCTAGGAAGGCTCCCTCTTTTTCATTGGAAACTTCCAAGATGTGTTGGGAGCCTTGCAATGACTCTCTGTTCCCCCTTTCCCCTCACCACACCTCCTCCTGCCTCAGATAGAGATGGGGTCCAGGTGCTCAGTGGTTGCGAACAAAGAATATTGTAAAGCAAAGCAACTGGGACATTTATTATTGGCCAAGGTGGAGGTGTAAGTAGACATGCTTTGCTTCCTTGCACAACCAAAAGAAGGACAACAACCAATATAAAAACAAAAACCAACCAGAACTGCCATAAAATTGAACTGTATGGAAGTCCGACAACTGAGGAGTTAAAGAAGAAACATTCCTCCAGACCAGTAGTAGGGGCGGAGATGGGAAGCTAGGGTGGAGATGGGAAGCTGGGGCAGAAAGGACCCACAGCAAGGCACCAGATCGGGCGAGGCAGCAGCTGGCAGACCTGCTGATCCCACATTCACGTGTGGATAAGTCAAGAGGAACAACTGGGGAGCAAGACAGACAACACAACCCAGGGTTCCAGCGTGGGAAACTAAAGTCTCAAAACTTTTGGCTGTAAAAATCTGTGGGGGCTGTCGCAGTGGGTGAAACTCCCTGCCTCACAGGAGAGTTTGTTGGAGAGACCCACAGGATCCTAGAACGTACACAAACCCACATACCTGGGAATCAGCACCAGAAGGGCCCAATTTGCTTGTGGGTACAGGGGGAAGTAACTGAAAGTGGGGCAAGAGCCTAGCAAGCAGCTCTGTTTCCTCTCTGACCCCCCCTCCCCACACACAGTGCCACAACACAGTGAAGTGAGTTGCCCCACCCTGGTGAATACCTAAGGCTTTGCTCCTTAAAACATACCAGGTGAGCCAAGACAGAGAAATATGGCCCAAATGAGAGAATGGATTAAAACTCCAAAAAGAGAACTAAGCCACAAGGAGGTAGACAACATATCAGATGCAGAGTTAAAACACTGGTAATCAGGATGCTCACAGAAATGATTGATTACCAATGCAAAATGAAGGAAGAAGTGACGGCTATACAAAGTGAAATAAAGGAAAATGTACAGGGAAGCAGCAGTGAAAGGAAGGAAACTGGGACTCAAATCAACAATTTGGAACAAAAGAAAGAAATAAACATTTAACTGGAACAGAATGAAGAAATAAGAATTCGAAAAAATGAGGAGAGGCTTAGGAACTTCTGGGACAATTTTAAATGTTCCAACATTTAAATCATTGTGGTGCCAGAAGGAGAAGGGGAAGAGCAAGAAATTGAAAACTTATTTGCAAAAATAAAGAAGGAAAACTTCCCCAATCTGGCAAAGGAAATAGACTTCCAGGAAGTCCAGGAAGCTCAGAGAGTCCCAAAGAAGTTGGACCCAAAGAGGAACACACCAAGACACATCAGGATTAAATTATCCAAAATATAAGATAAGGAGACAATTTTTTTTAAATAAAGATTTTATTTTATTCATTTTTAGAGAGAAGGGAAGGGAGGAAGGGAAACATTAATGTATGGTTGCCTCTTGCACACTGCCTACCAGTGACCTGGCTTACAATCCAGGATTCCCAACTGGGAATTGAACTAGTGACCCTTTGGTCATAGGCTTGTGCTCAATCCACTGAGCCACACCAGTCAGGGAGGAGAGAATCTTAAAAGCAGCAAAAGAAAAGGAGACAGCTACCTATAAAAGAGTTCCCATAAGAGTATCAACTGATTTCTCAAAAGAAACCTTACATGCAAGAAGGGGCTGGAAAGAAATATTCAAAGTAATAAAAGGCAAGGACCTACATCCAATATTACTCTATCCAGCAAAGCTATCCTTTAGAATGTGAGGAGAGATAAAGTGCTTCCCAGATAAGGTCAAGTTAAAGGAGTTCATCATCACCAAGCCCTTATTATATGAAATGTTAAAGGGTCTTATCTAAGAAAAAGAAGAACATCAAAACTATGAATGGTAAAATGACAACAAACTCACAACTATCAACAAGTGAACCTAAAAACAAAGACAAAAACGAAAACAAAACCAAACTAAGCAAACAACTAGAATAGGAACAGGACCACAGAAATGGAGATCACATGGAGGGTTATCAGCAGGGAAGGGGTGGGAGGAGAATGGGGAAAAAGGTACAGGGAATAAGAAGCATAATTGGTAGGTACAAAATAGACAGGGGGAGATTAAGAATAGTGTAGGAAATGGAGAAGCCAAAGAACTTAATATGTATGACCCATGGACATGAACTAAGGGGGTGGGGAATGTGCATGGGAGGGGAGTGCAGGGTGGAGGAGGATAAAGGGGAGAAAAGCATGGGACAACTTTAATAGCATAAACAATAAAATATACTAAAAAAAAAGTGGGACACTTATTAAGGAAAGTACACTTCCCAAGACAGGGGAATGGGCCATCCCTGGCCAGGGAATGGCCCTCTTCTATTGAACGACTACTGACTTACAGGGTTTTTACTTAAGCTTCTATACATGCAATTTCCCACAATCGCCCTCGATTGCCCACCCAGAGAGGAAACCACAGTGCTAATTATTCTCAGATGTCACAAGGATTCTCAGAAACCAGAATGCTTACCTACGACAGCTGCAGTGTCTCAGAATTTCCTGTTCTAGCTCCTGCCTCACTACTCTTCCCCAGACTTGGTAGCTTTGGGTCCTTCTTCCCCATGAGGGTCCTGAGCGCCCTCGCCAGTAGGGCCAGAGACTTTATCGCTTGCCCTTGTCCAGGGCTGGGCACTGGGAATGAACTGGACAGGAGACAAGGGAATGGAGCTGGGGCGAAAGTGGAGACTGTGCAGGTGTCTGTGCCGGACAGGGGGACTGCAGAATCTCTGCCATGTGTCCCTTTGGAAACGGAGCTGAGATTCCTCTTCCGTCAAGTCTCGGCCAGCTTGCATTGAGCTCTGGCCAACAGAAGAAGGCAGAAGTGACTTCTGTCATCTTCTAGGCAGGGCCCCAACGTGGACGTAGCTCCCCCCTGAGCTCCTGGGATGGCTCCTCTTCAGGCCAGTTCCACACTCGGAGAAGCCCATGCAGCACAGAGAGGCCCTGTGAAGGAGGGGCAAGTGCACATGTGCGGGTTTCAGCAGAGCGGCAGCCGACAGGTGGTGCCCCTGCTGGCCACCGCAGACCACCGGGTGAGACTTCGGATGCCCTCACCACACACTTCACCAAGGGGGAGCAGCAGGGTCCACACAACAGACAACCCCAGGCTCAAGCCCTGGGAGCAAAGGAAGGTTTTTCAGTTACCCTTTTGGAAGAGGAAGCCAACCCAGCTGAGAACCAGCCAGAGATGACAAGGACATGGAAGAGGCACTGGAGGACGACATAGTGAATA
This sequence comes from Desmodus rotundus, assembly GCF_022682495.2. Taxonomy (NCBI): domain Eukaryota; kingdom Metazoa; phylum Chordata; class Mammalia; order Chiroptera; family Phyllostomidae; genus Desmodus; species Desmodus rotundus. The sequence goes on from NC_071395.1 coordinate 64,683,121, forward strand.
CTGGCAACGACCTTGTAACCAGAGTGTTGTGGCTTTTAATCTGGATCCCTCCATTTTTGTGTCCTATACTAGTGATAGTTACAGTGGTAATAAAATGCCTTCCCCTTTTCCTTCCTCGGTGGTAAAGTTACTAAGAGAGCATGGGCTGTGGAATACTCCGGTGGGAGCTTGGCAGGACGAGGGAACAGACATTGCCCAGGTAACCCAGATGCCCAAGCCAGGGGAGCGCTTTGGCATTGGGCGTGAAGGAAGGAGGTTGTGTGTGAACGTGGGGAAGGGCGTGGTGTGAGGCAGCCCTGGAGGGGGCTGGAAAGAGCACCTTCTGCTCGTTTTTTGTCCCGACACTCTCCCTCCATGCAGCTCTGGGGGCTGTGCCAGTGGATCTTCTGGCCACCCCCTCACTGCAGGGGTGGGGTGGGAACCAGCTGGGTGTATGGGAGAAATTGGAGCCTAGCCCTCCCAGGGCAGGGTTCTTCAGGCAGCCCCTCTGCATGGAACCTAAAATCTGCTGCCTGGCTGAGACTCCATTTCTTTGTCTGTGAAATGGGAGACATCTGGGCACCATCCTGCCGAGGTGTAAGACTCCCAGTGTCCCAGCCCACCCCCAGGCCCCACCCCCTCTGCACAGCTCCCACCCTCCCCCTCCTGGGGCTGTGCTGCTGACCCTTGGGGAAAGTAGGCACAAGGCACCCACAAGCATCAGCCTGGGTAACTTCCATGTGTCCAGGGCTCTGTCCTGGCTCCCCCTGTGACCGGGGCCAGCAGGCTGCCCAGGGAGGCAAGGTGGATCCTGCAGGTCTCTGAGGCAGACCCTCCGCCCCTGCCCCTCACACTTACTCATTATCCAGGGCACTGGGCAACTCGGGCTGTGGCCAGCCAAGGCTGCCTGTGGGAGTGCTCAGGTGTGCAGGTGGCTAGCAAGCAGGAGGCTTGGAATGGACAGTCTCCAGGACACAGTTACCCTGGACCAAGGGGGCCGTGGCCATGCCCTCTTCAGGCTGGTCCCCGTGGGCTTTAGGGCTGAGGCATGGAAGCTCTTTGTCCTGTCCGGACCCCTGGTAAGGAGGCAGAGGTGAGGGGTCATGAGGCTGGGCGCCAGCGGCTGTGCAGGCACCATTTGGGGTGTGCAGGGCTGGCTCAGAGTCCTGCCCCAGGAACTTCCCACGTTGACTGTGTTCAGGCTGCACCTGGGGCTGCTGCCCAGAGCAGGTGACAGCAAGATGACTGTCCCTGGACAGCGCTGGGGGGGAGAGGCAGGGGGGGTGGCTGTGGGCCCTGGCCATGCTCAGCAGGGACCGGTGTGTCCTCCTTCAGAATCCCACAGGAAGGTGGGGTTGAAACATCTCATGAGGACAGATGAGATCCATTGTTGCGGGAGCCTACAGATCTCCCCAAAGAGGTGTTTGCAGGGAAGAATGGGCCCTCTGCCCTTTTTATTGCCAAAGAAAAATGGCTTTAGGTACATTTTGCTCTGACCAGAAAAGCTAATAGATACGTGCTCCCTGTAAAGGTTTCAGACAAAACTAAAAGTTATAAAGAAGAAAGAAATTCATCTCCAATCTCACCACCTGGACATACCCATTGCTAAGCTTTTGATGGATTTTATCCCTACTCTTCTCTATTTATACGTGGCCTGGCCAACTGGTTATAGTAACGACCTCAACAGCAGGATTGGATGCCTGGGCTGGGCTCCGGGTCCCAGGTTCGGAGCAGGTGTCCCTTGTGCATTCCTGCACGGTCAGGCAGGGGAACGGCTGCCTGGGGTTAACAGTCTGCTGCCGGCACAGGAAGAGCAGAACTCAGGTCTCCTGATCTCCCAGCCCTGGCTGCTGTGTCAGCCTCCGCCACATTCTTGGGCAACATGCCTGGTGGCTTTGAGTGGCTGTTGCAGATCACCGGTGCGAATGCGGGGCAGCAGGCTGAGGCGTGGTGGAGCAGTGCCCCTGACCCAGGCTGCCCCCTCCAGGTTCTGTTCCAGGTGCTGTCCTTCATGATCTATGTCGTGAGCTCAGCATTCTGCGGGCACCTGGGCAAAGTGGAGCTGGCGTCGGCGACCCTGGCAGTGGCTGTGAGTACAGCCAGGACGTGTAGGGCTGTCCCTTCCGGGCTCCTCCCCCAGGGTTCCAGGGAGAAAATTCAGACTGAGGGCTGACAGCTGCATTCACAGCTGGGACCTGAGGCTGTCACAAGGTGGGACACAGCAGGTGCGGGCAGGACCCCAGCAGAAGGGGGTGTCTGGCTCAGCTGCACATTAGAACTGTTGCTGGGTGGCCTCGCCCCACATGCAGGGTCCCCTCCTTGGGCTCCGCCTGACGACCCCTGTGTTCTCTCCTGTGTGGCTTCAGTTTGTCAATGTTTGCGGAGTTTCTGTAGGATTCAGCTTTTCCTCAGCATGTGACACCTTGATGTCCCAGGTAGGTGAGTCTCCTAGAGCTGGGCAAGGCCAGAGCCAATCCCTCAATTGCTGCAGAAATGGTGGGGGTTGGGGACCCCCTTCCCAAGCCTCTCAGTACTCCCTGAACCCGATGGGGCAGCTACCTTCTTCTGTCCACGCAGCCCCTGAGGATCAGGTGCTGCCAGGAGATTGGACCCTCCCCTTTGAAAGAGTCTGGATAGGCAGACAAGAGAATCCTGGAAGGGAAAGGGCGGAGACAGTACCCTGCCCTGCTCAAATGCTGAGGGTGCATACATGGGACCCCCTGCCCTCGGGGACCCAGAGTTCTTGGCTTACGGTGGACCTGGGAACCTGAGTCGGCCCTGGCTGCCACTTCCTAGCAGGGTGACCTGGCAATGCTCTCGGAGCGCCGCTCGCCTCTGCTGCGAAGTGGGGAAATAACGCTTCCCTCACCAGGCGCTTTGGAGAACTGGGGAGAATGGGTGGACAGAGGTTGGTACTCAGTAAATAGCCCCTGCTGTAATCCTGTGAGCTGGCTGAACCCCTGCAGAGGCTGCCAGACCTCTGCTCCTGAGGGCACTGCTTGGTGCGTAGTGCGTGTGCAGGGGCCATCACCCCGCTTCCGGGGACCGAAGAGGCGCTCAGCGTGGGGCTGCTGTCTTGCAGAGCTTCGGCAGCCCCAACAAGACGCAGGTGGGCGTCTTCCTGCAGAGAGGCGCGCTCCTCCTGCTTCTTCCCCTGCTGGGCGCTCCTCCTCAACACCCAGCACATCCTACCGCTCCTCCGGCAGGACCCGCACGTGTCCAGGTACCACTTGGCTCCTGCTGGGAAGCCAGGGAAGGAGCCCCGAAAGAAGCCCCCCTGCAGGCCCCGCAAGCAGTCGGAAGCGCGGGGAAGTTTCAGCTTAGGTTTGGGGATTCCTCCGCGCAGCGTGGTGCTCCAGCTGTGACCAGCAGGGGGCAGACGAACAGCCTGTTTTAATTCACAGCAAAGAGAAAGATGAGGATTTGCTTGGTATTTGCGTTTGTGTCCCAGCACTAGTTGGAACTTCACCGATGCTTTTTAAGAAATGTCAGGCGCACTACCCCACATTCCAAAAAGGAGAAAGAGAACCGAACCAATTTCTGATGAATTACACGGTTTACTATTAACTTTAGAAAGGTTCCATGTGCACTTCATTTGGTTATTTCTTGATAAGAGAGAACCATTTTTACCCCCTTACAATCCACGTTTTACTCCAAGTTTAAGTTCCCTAAGTTACGAGGCCCCTGCAGTTGGGTCCTTGCTGCCTCCTCCTGCCACCTTCCCTACTACTTACTGAAGCTCCCGGGTCTGGTCCGAGACCTGCCCAGGGCCTGGGGAAGCCCCTCCTCAAACCTGGGTTCCCAAGACGTGCCCCCTGACAAGGGCACAGCGGGTCAGCTTCTGCTCCTCTTGCAGGCTGACCCAGGAATACGTGCTGATCGCCATACCATCACTTCCGGTAAGCGCGCTGTCAGCCAGCCCGGCAGCGGGTGCAGGCACCCTCCCCGGATTCCGGCTTTCTGCCTTTGCACCCTACCCGCTGGCGAGGCTCCTAGCCCTGCAGGACTTCCTCTGTGCAGTGAGGATGCTTGAAGGGGTGGGAGAGAAGTTCCCCTTCCAGCGGGTGCAGACTGGGCTTTTAAAAAGTAACAGAATGTGTTTTTCTGGTTAGAAAACCGTTTATTGGAGAAACTGTAGAAAGCCTGGGGAATAAAAATTCCAAATCACCCATAATCCTACCACCCAGAGAGAACATAGGTTCTCTTTCCAGGTTATTTCTATTCGTGAGTTGTGGTTTCAAGCGCAGATACACACATCGTTTGAAATGAGATCAGTGTGTCTATATTGCATTAATATCTGCTTTTTCCCTTTCAAATATGTCATTAGTCTCTTGATATGATTAAATAGTCTCACACAACAGCCATTTCAAAGGCTACATAGTATCCTATAGTGCCATGATTTATTAATGAAACTTTACATGTTAGATATTCAGGTTGTTTCCAATAGTAGCTATTATAAATAAGCATTCTTATAGAAAAACTTTGTGAACATTTGTGATGATTTCCTTAAGATGCGTTATTGGAATTAGAGTCATTCTGTCAGTGGCTTTTGATACCAATTTGTACCAGTTGTACTTCCACTAGCGACGCCCTCATCCGCAGAGCATTATTAATTTTTTCCAATTAGAAGTAGTTTTAACATGTATTTTATTGCCAATGAAGTTGAACATTTTTTCATGTATTTACCGATCATTTGTTTTTCTTTTGTGAATTGTTTATATAGCCTTTGCTTATTTTAGCGGGTTAATCTTTCTCTAATTATAATAACTTGTTAAATAATAGCTTAACCCTTTGTCATATATGTTGCAAACACTTTTCAGTTTGTCACTTGCCTTTTAATTTTTTGATATATTTGACTTAAAGAATTTTTAACGTATATTAACAGATCCATAAACCTTATTCTTTATATCTGTCTTTGATGAGCTTAAAAACACTTAACCCAAATTAAGATTATCTAAAATTTGCTATATTCTCTTTGGATCCTTTTATGGTTTCCATTTTTATATCTAAGACTTTAATCCATTTAATGAACTCTTTCTAAGACTAATTATTGACTATTCCCTTCTTTCTTTTCTCCATGAGTTTATGGAGTACTAAATAAGCCGTGTGTCTACTTGGGGCAGTTCCTGAGATTTCCGCCTGACCCAGCGGCCTGTACATCTACTCTGGAATCCACCGCCCACTATTAGATTTGTCGAAGCTCGGTGACACCTTACTTACTCCCTGGCAGTTCTGAATCAGGCATGGTCTTGCTGGCTGGAGTTGTCTTGTCTCTGGAACCTCAGCGCCCCTTTATCCTCCACAGCACCAGGGGGCGAAGTTCTGGAGGAGAGACCTCAAAGGGAATAGGTCATGTGACTTCAGATTGTGCTAAAACATGCCTAGGTCGGAACCCTGGCCACACCCACACTGAAAGCCCAGTGCCCTGACCTCTTTGGGGTCCAGCCAGCTCCATGGAAACCATGTTTTGGCTCTTCAGACAGAGATGGTGGTACCTTGTCCAACAGGGCCATTGTGCCAGGGCAGGAAAACACTATAAAGTTATCACTGTGGCAACTCCTTTATCAAATGTAGCAAGTCCCTCCCACAAAATGCAGCTGCAAAATTTAACAATAAAAATACTTACACAATGCTTACCTAACATTTGGAATGGTTAAATATGCCAAATGCTGTTTTGTGAGCACTTTGCACATATGTATATATAAATAATAAGTATACACACATTATTACACTCATTACAGATGAGGAAACAGGCAAGAGAGGTTATGTAATTTGCCTGGAATCACACAGCCCCTCAGAGGTAGAACAAGTATTTAAACTCAAGCAGTATAGTTCTAGCTTTGTTCTCTTAACCTCTGTGCTATGCTAAAAAAGAAGCAGAGGGCTAAAGGGAAGGGGACAAGAAGGCTTTGACAGAGGACAGAAGGGCAGCAGCCAGACACCGGAGTGGTCACAACCTGTGGGTTTGGGCTCTGGCGTGTCCTGTGCACAGGCCCCTGGGCAGCTCTCCAAGCTGATGGAAGGCTGGGGTTGGCAGCGGGAAACCCTGTCAGGCCCTGCCTCCTGCACAGGCCTCTGAAGTGCTTGCTCTCAGAGTCAGTGCTCCCTGCCTGCTTACCTCCCCCTGTGGCCCAGTGGGGCCCTTAGAGCTCTCTCCCATAGGTAGGGCTGAACACGTACGCAGGTGAAGCCTACCTGCTCGGTCTCAGACATACTTTGATGAAGTAATTGCCCCCAAACTCAGATATCTAAGAAATATCTGTTAATGTTCATCTGGTTGTTTTTTGGTAGTCGATGTTTATTTGTGTGTGTATATATTTTATTTTATACAGGTGATTTTTCTTTATAAACTACTGGCAAAATATTTGCAAAATCAGGTACAGGGCCCTGGCTGGGGGGAGGGGTGGCCAGCACACCTGCCCTGTTCCAGTGGGGAGAGGGGCCTGGGGCTGTCTCCCCTCTGCACCACCTGTGAATCCGCAATGCCATGTCCTGGCCCCTGGTACAGGGGCCACTGAGGAACTGCATGTCCCTAGATGTGCCCATGCTTGTCCACACACCCCTGGTCCTGTCCACCCCTTAGCAAGGCCAGTTTTCATTTATTTCAGAGAATCATCTGGCCCCAAGTCCTCAGTGGCATCGTGGGCAACGGCATCAACGGCTTGGCCAACTACATCCTAGTTTTGTGTTGAGCCTGGGGGTCAGGTGAGGCCCGTGGGCTGCGGAGGCCTGGACCGAGAGCGCTGCTCACCAAGTTCTCCACCCCTCACTGGGGGCAGGCCAGTTATCATCCTTTCCTCTCTGGTGGAGGCTACTCGCACCATCCAGAAGTGGGGTGTCCTCAGGAACTTGATAGGGATTCGCCACCAAAAAGAAAGGAGAGGGGCCCACCCCCAATCATGCACCTGCCTTCTAGGAGAGGCTGGGAGGGGGCGCCTGGCAGGATAGGGTGGTAGTGTTGCTGGCAGCATCTGTGGCTCCTGGGTGGGGCCAGCACCGAGACTGGCTGCTGAGTGAGCCTTGCCTTGCGGGCTCTAGCACCGGAGCACCACTCCAGCAGTGCTCTCCCAACTTCCTCAGGGACTCTGCTTATGCCAGCACCATCACTCACATTGTGCAGACGACCTTTCTGTTCCTCTACATCTTGCTGAAAAACCGGCACGTGGCTACGTGGGCAAGTGGGGAGGCTGCCCTGCTTTCCTGTGGGCCAAGCAGGTGGGCATCAGGTGGGTCACCCTGGGCACAGGGCGTTCCTTTGGAAGGCAGAGTGCTCAGCTGGAGCCCCATGGGAGGAGCCCCATCCCAGCCTGCCTCTATTTTCCTCAGGACCCCTTTCCCTTTGCTCCACCCCTCAGAACTCCCACCCCAAAGTCCTGGGGTCCCCCTCATGCCATGTGCCACAGTGCAGAGCCTGATGAAGACATGCCCAGGGACTTTTCCGCTGGCTCCTGGATGCCAGGGTAGCAGTTAGAGTAAGAACACAGGTAAAATCCCAGGTGTCAGCCGTGCGCTGGAGTGCCCAGCGTTCCTGATCTCAGTTAAACTTCACAACACCTAAGGAGTCTGACCAAGATGGAGGCGTAGGTAGGCACACTGTGCCTCCTCCCACAACCAAAAGAAAGACAACAATTTAAAAACAAAACACAACCAGAACTGACAGAAAATTGAACTGTATGGAAGTCTGACTACCAAGGAGATAAAGAAGAAACATTCATCCAGACCGGTAGGAGGGGCGGAGACAGGCAGCCGGGGCAGAGGGGTCTCGCAGCAAGTCGGTGGCTGGCAGACCCAGAGAGGTGATGGATTGTGGAACGGGGCAGGCCAGGCTGCAGTCAGCAGACCCCACAAGGTGGTGGCTGGCGGCCCCTATGGCCCCACATTCGTGCATAGATAAACTGGGAGGAACAGCGGGGGAGCAAAACAGACCTCACAACCCAGGGCTCCAGCTTGGGGAAATAAAGCCTCAAACCACTGATTGAAAACACCCGTGGGGGTTGAGGCGGCAGCAGGAGAAACTCCCAGCCTCACAGGAGAGTTCGTTGTAGAGACCCACAGGGGCCTAGAGCATGCACAAGCCCACCCACTCGGGAATCGGCACCAGAGGGGCCCAACTTGATTGTGGGTACCGAAGGGAGTGATTGCAATCCAGCAAAGAGTGGAGCAAGCACCATTGCTCCCTCTCAGCCCCTCCCCCACATACAGTGTCACAGTGCAGCCACCAGCGTTACCCCGCCCTGGTGAACACCTAAGGCTCCGCTCCTTTATGTAACAGGTGTGCCAAGACAAAAAAAAAAAAAAAGGCCAAATGACAGAACACTTCAAAGCTCCAGAAAAAATACAACTAAGCAACAAAGACATAGCCAACCTATCAGATGCACAGTTTAAAACACTGGAAACCAGGAAGCTCACAAAATTGGATGAATTTGGTCGCAAATTAGATGAAAAAATGAAGGCTATGCTAAGAGAAACAAAAGAAAATGTGCAGGGAACCAATAGTGATGCGAAGGAAACTGGGACTCATATCAACGGTGTGGACCAGAAGGAAGAAAGAAACATCCTACCAGAAAAGAATGAAGAAACAAGAATTCGGCAAAATGAGGAGAGGCTTAGGAACCTCCAGGACATCTTGAAATGTTCCAACATCTGAATTATAGGGGTGCCAGAAGGAGAAGAGGAAGAACAAAAAGTGGAAAACTTATTTGAACAAATAATGAAGGAGAACTTCCCCAGTCTGGCAAAGGAAATAGACTTCCAGGAAGTCCAGGAAGCTCAGAGAGTCCCAAAGAAGCTGGACCCAAGGAGGAACTCACCCAGGCACATCATCATTACATTATCCAAGATTAAGGAGAAGGAGAGAATCTTAGAAGCAGCAAGAGAAAAGGATACAGTTACCTACAAAGGTCTTCCCATAAGACTGTCAGCTGATTTCTCAAAAGAGACCTTACAGGCAAGAAGGGACTGGCAAGAATTATTCCAAGTCATGAAAGGCAAGGGCCCACATCGAAGATTACTGTATCCAACAAAGCTATCATTTAGAATGAAAGGGCAGAGAAACTGCTTCTCAGATAAGGTCAAGTTAAAGGAGTTCATCATCACCAAGCCATTATTATATGAAATGTTAAAGGGACTTATCTAAGAAAAAGAAGATAAAAAATATGAACAGTAAAGAGGACAGCAAACTCACAGTTACTAACAACCACACCTAAAACAAAAACAAAAGCAAACTAGGCAAACAACTAGAACAGGAACAGAACCACAGAAATGGAGATCACATGGAGGGTTATCAACAGGGGAGTGGGAGGGGGAGAGAGGGGGGAAAGGTACAGAGAATAAATAGCATAAATGATAGGTGGAAAATAGACAGGGGGAGGGTAAGAATAGTGTAGGAAATGTAGAAGCCAAAGAACTTATATGTATGACCCATGGACATGAACTATAGGGGGGGAATGTGGGAGGGAGGGGGTGGGCAGGATGGAGTTGAGTGAAGGGGCAGAAATGGGACAACTGTAATAGCATAATCAATAAATATATCAAAAAAAGATAAAAAATATGAACAGTAAAATGATAACAAACTCACAGCTATTAACAATTGAACCTAAAAAAGACAAAAACAAAGCAAACAACTAGAACAGGAACAGAATCACAGAAATGGAGATCACATGGAGGGTTATCAGTGGGGGAGGGGGAGGGGAAGAGGGAGGAAGGGGGGAAAGATACAGAGAATAAGTAGTGTAAGTGTTAGGTAGAAAATAGACAGGGAGAGGTTAAGAATAGTATAGGAAATGTAGAAGCCAAAGATCTTACATTTACTACCCATGGACATGAACTAAAGGGGGGGAATGTGGGTGGGAGGGGGTGTGCAGGGTGGAGGGGGATAAAGGGTGAAAATGGCACGACTGTAACAGCATAATCAATAAAATAGATTTAAAAAAGAAAAAAAAAGAAACATCCAACCAGAAAAGAATGAATAAACAAAAATTCAAAAAAATGAGGAGAGGCTTAGGAACCTCCAGGACATCTTGAGACGTTCCAACATCCGAATTATAGGGTGCCAGAAGGAGAAGAGGAGGAACAAAAAATGGAAAACTTATTTGAACAAATAATGAAGGAGAACTTCCCTAACCTGGCAAATGAAACAGACTTCCAGGAAGTCCAGGAAACTCAGAGAGTCCCAAAGAAGCTGGACCCAAGGAGCAACACACCAAGGCACATCATCATTACATTATCCAAGATTAAGGAGAAGGAGAGAATCTTAGAAGCAGCAAGAGAAAAGGACACAGTTACCTACAAAGTAGTTCCCAGAAGACTGTCAGCTGATTTCTCAAAAGAGACCTTACAGGCAAGAAGGGGCTGGAAAGAAGTATTCTAAGTCATGAAAGGCAAGGACCTACATCCAAGATTGCTCTATCCAGCAAAGCTTTCATTTAGAATGGAAGGGCAGAGAAAGTGCTTCTCAGATAAGGTCAAGCTAAAGGAGTTCATCATCACCAAGCCCTTGTTGTATGAAATGTTAAAGGGATTTATCTAGGAAAAAGAAGATTAAAACTATGAGCAGTAAAAATGACAGCAAACTCATAGTTACTAACAACCACACCTAAAACAAAAACAAAAGCAAACTAAGCAAACAACTAGAACAGGAACAGAACCACAGAAATGGAGATCACATGGAGGGTTATCAACAGGGGAGTGGGAAGGGGAGAGAGCGGGGAAAGGTACAGAGAATAAGTAGCATAAATGGTAGGTAGAAAATAGACAGGGGGAGGGTAAGAATAGTATAGGAAATGTAGAATCCAAAGAACTTATATGTATGACCCATGGACATGAACTATAGGGGGGAATGTGGGAGGGAGGGGGTGGGCAGGATGGAGTGGAGTGAAGGGGGGGAAATGTGACAACTGTAACAGCATAATCAATAAGCATATTTAAAAAGTTTTGAAAAAGAAACAAACCTTCACAACACCTTATTATTCTATTTTATTTACATGGAGGAAATTGATGCTGAGAGAGGTTAAGTAACTGGCCCCAAAGATGGTCCATGGTGGGGGCTGGACTCCATGGCTGTTTCCCCCCAGGCTTCAGGCTCCGAGCTTTCCTGCCTGCTGAGGCCTGTCTCTGTAGCCTGTGGGCTCCTTTTCCAGGCATAGAGGGAGCAGTCCTTCGGCCCCCGGGGAGTCCCTCAGGGCCGGGCCCTCTCCAGTCTGCACTGCCCTCTGCCTCGAGCATCCTTCTGCATTCTTGAGCTTGTGCCGTCCTCCCAAAAACCCTTCTGGGGAGGCAGGCCAAAGATAACAACTCAAATTTTCAGATGAGGAAACAGAGCCCAGAAAGGGCAGAGTCCTTGTCCATGGTCCTGTGGTGTCACAAGCCCAGTGGGAAGCCCGGCTGTACCTGAGGCTCCCGTCCTGAGCTCCTCCATGGTGCTGGCCAAGGGAGCTGGTGCCCTGTCCCCGGGTTCTCCTGCCCCCACCCCCATCCCCCACCTGCACTGGACCAGCTGGCATGCTCTGTGTAAAACACCAAGTGCCCGGACCTGCTGAGCTGAGTCCGGGAGTGGGCAGAGGGTCAGCTCACAGGGGGCGCTGCTGCTCAGTCCTCAGGGCTTCTGCTCCTAGGCTGGTCCATCCAGTGCCTGCATGACCATGACCCTTTTTTCCGCCTGGCCGTCCCCAGCATGCTCATGCTGTGCATGGAGTGGTGGGCCTACGAGATCTGGAGCTTCCTCATGGGTATGTGGACTAGCAGGGCCGGGGGAACATATAACGGCTCCCCCAGCTCAGAAGCCCCCTCCGGGGCCGGCCCAGGCCCACAATAGGTCCGTTACTCGCTCATCTCCCCACCCTTCTGTGAGCTCCCAGAAGGCACTGCCGCAGCGCCCCAGTGGAGGTGGTCGAGTCAGTGGGGGAGGGGAGGTTGAAGGGACTGGCACGCAGCACGAGTGGGCGGGGCAGGTGTGGACACTCTGCGCCCAGTCAACCCGCCTGAGAGTCAGAAGGCCTGCGCTGCAGTCGCCCCAGAGACCTTCTCGTCCAAACGCTGCCCCCATTTACAGATGGGAAACCAAACCCCGAGAACAAGAAAGACTGTCCAGAGTTGCACGGTGGCAGAATGGAGACCTGAACTTGGGTTTCCTGGTCCTGGTCTAGCTCTCTTTGCATGCCATGCCACATCCTTCCAAGAGTTCAGCTTGAGAGACAAACCATACTGGGAAACAGCCTGCAGCAAATTCCATAACTGGGCAGGATTTTCCCGGAAGGCTGAAGGCCAAGCAGGAACACTTTGTTCTGCATCTGCCCTTCAGAATCATTTACCCTTGCCTCCCAAGCAGAGGGGTGTTCTGTCAGCCTAGGGTCCCTCGCTGTCTCCCACAGGCCTGCGCAGTATGCTGGACCTCTCAGCCCAGGCTGTCCTGTATGAGGTGGCCACAGTCATCTACAGGGTGAGGCTCTGGGGCTGCCTTTGCCATGCCCGCCACCCTGGCCCACACCCCCCACTGCCCTGGGAGTGTTGTGGGAGGGGGCAGGCTGCCACTCCTGGGGTCCCTCCCCAACTTTCCACGCGGCCAGCAGGCCCAGGCCCTGCCGACTCATACGCAGGCAACCTGCAGCCTCCACCCTGTGGGTAACACTGAACTCATATGATGCTACAGTTTTTTGGACCTAAGTAATACCATTTAAAAATTGGGGGATTTCACATCATCATCTGGATTTTTGCATTTTCTTGAAAAATGGACATTCTACCTAGCGGTGGGCCCTTGTTCCTGCGCCCCCTTTGGAGAGAGCTGGGTGACAGCATACCCTGGTGGGGGCATTGCTCTTCTCCCACACAGTCCCCAGGCCCTCCTTTCCCCACAGCAGCACAAGCTGTCCTTGTCCCTCACATGCAAATCTGCCAGGCTCCTGGGGGCAGGCAGTGTTTAAGCAAAGGATTCACAAAAGTCTACAGTTACAAAACTCATTTATAAGGTGATTCTTATTTTTGCAGTTGGTTTTCACTGATACTTTTCCTTACAGGGAACTTTTCTGGCATATTTAGGGCCATGTTTAAAAGGGCCCTTTTAAAATTCATTTACTCACGAGGTTTTGGGAGCACAGTGATTTTGGCTGCAAGGCCAGTCTGCCTGTGATGTTTAACGGAGTGGATGGGGGGCCTGCTGGCTCACTTGGGGTATCCCCACCCATCTCCCAACCTCAGATGCCACCCCTGTTTCTGGCAGCCATCAACACCCTCTCCTCTCCTTTCCTGGGCCCATGCTGCCCTCCCACCCAGGGGCCTGGGCCACAGGGGCTCAGGGAAGCCCCATTGCCAGCCAGGGCCTTCTTCTGGTTCAGCCGCCGCCTGTGGAGGGGCAGAGGCTGGCTCCATTAACAGTGCCTCCTTCCCCTGATCCCAGGTTCCAATGGGGTCAGCATCTCAGTCTGTGTCCGAGTAGGGATGTTCCTGCGAGCTTCAGACACTGTGCAGGTGAAAAGATCGGCTGTCTCAGGCCTGCTCTGTATAGGTGGGTGGAGTTGTCTCTTGGGTGGGTGGGAGGCGGGGTTTGGAAAGCTGGAAAGCCAGGGGAGGGTCTGGCCTGTGGGAGTGGACAAGTTGACCTTCCAAACCTGTGATACTTGCCCTTGTGCCCGGAGCAGCGGTGCTGGTGAATGGACGGTGCCTCAGCCCTTAACTCCATGAGCAGCAACTGCCTCCCTTGCCTGACATGCCCCTTCTCTCTGCTGCTGCGGCTTTTTGGCCCTTGCAGGGACAGCTCGCTGCCACCCCCCTTAGTGTGACCCTTTGAAGGCTCCTCTTCCCCAAGCTTTGCCCGCCAGCTGCTCAGGGTCCCCTGCAAGCTTGCCCTCCCAGCATCCCCAGGAGCTTGGGACCTGGGCATCCCACCCTCAGAAGGAACAGGTCTTGTGTCCTCCACCACGGCTCTGCTTCCCGAGGCTGACAGGTCCAGATCAGCTCCTCGGTTGAGAGTAGCAGTTCTCGGGCTTCTGCATGCCCTGCAATCCCCTGGAGGCCGGGGCAAAACCCACAGATTGCCTGGTCTCACCACATGGAGTTTCTGGCTCAGCAGGTTGGGGATGGGGGTCTGAGATTCTGCATTTCTAACATGTTACCAGGTAGTCCTGTTGCTGCTGGTCCAGGAAACCCTACTTTGAGAATCATGGGAGGAAAGGCATTTTAATATTTTTAAAAATCCTCAAAGGAATTTTTAAAAATACCCAAAGGCATTTTTTTCATTGCTTTGAGAGAGAGGGAAAGGGGTAGGGAGAGAGAGAAAGAGATAAACATCGACGTGAGAGAGAAACATCAATTGGTTGCCTTCTCGTCCAAACCCCAAACAGGGTACAGTCATCTGCACCCTGACCAGGGATCGAACCCACAACCTTTTGGTCTATGGGACAATGCTGCAATCAACTGAGCCACACCAGCCAGGACAAGAGAGGCATTTTATATGTAGTCCTTTCTGCAGGATGCAAAAGAATGTCATAGTCCAAATGAATCGCTCTAATGCAGGGGACATTGGGCTTGTGGGTGCGGAGGGTGGGGCTGACTTGTGCTGACTGGAGCAGGAACCCCGCCTCTGGTCCCCCGCCTGCCATGGGTTGTGTTTAGCTGAATGCTCTTCCTTTGTCTCTTTCAGTTGGCATCTCGCTGGTTATCAGTGCCCTGTTGAGCATCCTGAGAAATAAACTGGGGTATATTTTTACCAATGATGAGTAGGTAATCGGTTTTCTTCATTGACTTCTGGGAGATGTCAGAGTGGCTTGCCGCCAGCCCTCAGTCCTCAGAGATTTGTCACATGCCTGGCTTGGCCCTGGCGTTGTCCTCACAGAGAGGAAGCCAGTGTCTGTGCTTGTGTCCCAGGCCAGGGCCTCCACCTCCGGCTTGTCCAGAGACAAGACGCTGATCGAGGGGCAGCACAAAGCTGGGGCTCTTCTGGAGCTTAGGAAGACCCACAGACATGCAGAAACCCAGGGCTAGGGGTGTCGGGCGTGTGAGGGGCAGCAATGTCTAATCCCAACATTTTGGGGAGGTGGTGTACTAAAGGGATATAACTGGGTCCCTAGGAATATAGTCATGTCTTAGTGCTCCCAATGCATGCTCTTTCCTGTTCTTCTGCAGAGAAGCCATCACCCTGGTGAACAAGGTCTTGCCCATTTACATCGTCTTTCAGCTCTTTGAGGGCATCTGTGTGAGTACTGCTGATGCACCTGCCGTTCCTGAGGCCTCGCAGTAAATGCCCAAAGTATTTGCTCATGTCAGCTCTACTTGTATTCACAATAGTGACTCCCCTTACCTTCTGCAATTCCAACAACCCAAAAGACGAGTGCAGATTAGCAGAGCCCTGAAAAATTGCACCAGTGCAAACTCTCAAACCCTCTTCCTTCCTTGTTCCTTATGAGCAGGGCCACAGGCACTGACGGGTGCCCCTGACCAGCAGGAGCTCAACAGCAACCCTGCACCGGGGCCAGCGCACAGGGACATTTCTGAGAGGGGGAGTCAACCCAGAATACAGAGCAACTTGAATTTTCTGTCCCTTTGACCATGAAAGGACAGGTCCCATTTAGTGCAGATTTGAATTATATGAATTTTTACAAGCACGGCATAAGAAAAGGAAACACTGAAGTCTCACTTTGTACGCCAGATTTGAAATCCAGTGTCTTCTCCTTTGCATTGGGGTTGAGCGAGCCCTTCAGGAATGCATCCCTTACATAACATCCAACAGCTCTGTGTAGGATGTGTGGGCTTAATTAGAGACACAGAGCTCCTGCACTCAAAAAATAACCCCCTGAGAGAAATTGTGGGGCATGCTATCCAGTTTGCTCCGTATTCTAGAATTTACCTTGGAATCTAGCTGGGCATTCAGAAGACACACTTGGAACACATGCTCTTCGCCTCAGCAGAACGGCTTCCCCTGGGCCGTGTTCTGCCATCATACCGCAGTTTTTGTCATGGAACACTGAAAGAAACTATCTTGTGGAATCTGTAGTTGCTTTCTTCGGGATGTTGTCAGGATACTATTCATGTTTTTTCTCCTGACCACTGATAACGGTTGGGAACAGCTTTGCGGTTCTCAAGAAATTAAGTGCACCTCCTCTCCGGTGGGCGGCACTTCTCTGCTCTCTCTGCCCAGGGGCTTGGAGACAAACCGACAGCTGCCAAGTGTTAGGGGCCGGAGAGCTCGTGTATCTGCATTCTGTTGTCTTTCTGCCTATCTATGTCGACGTTATTCTTAATTCATGTTTTCCATGGACCTTATTTTTATTTTTTGTACTTTTATTGAGTTATAACTTACATACCATAAAATTCATGCATTTTAAGTGAGTAAATTAGTGATTTTAAATAAACTCAGAGGTGTGCCACCGTTGCTGCAATCCAGCTTCAGAATCTTTCCCTCAACCCCCCGAATTTCTGGGAACCTGTTCTGCAGTCAATCCCTGGCCAGCCCCAGGCAGTCCACTGATGCGCTTTCTGGATGTGTGAGCTTTGCCTTTTCTGAACACTTCATACAAAGGAAATCATACATCTTTTGTGACTGCCCTTTTTCACTTAGGATAATATGCCCTTTTTCACTTAGGATGTTTGAGGTTTATCCATGTGGTACCATTTTCCAGGTACCACATTCCTTTTTATTACCAAGCAACAGTCCATTGTGTGGATGAAACTCATTTTGCTCGTCCATTCATCAGTTGGTGAACATGTGGGTTGTTTCTAGTTTTTTGGCTGTTATGACTAAGGCTGCTGGGAACAGTCTTGTACAAGTCTTTGTGTGGATGTATGTTTTCCTTTCTCTTGGTAGAGTCCTAGGGGTTGAATTGTTGGGTTGCATGATAGGTTTATGTTTAACTTTCTAAGAAACTGCCAAAGAGTTTCCCAAAGTGGCTGTGATGCAGGCGTTTTGGGGGTCCAGGGACCTGAGGGTCCAGGACCTATTGTGGGTTCTTGGCTTCATGCAGGAAAGAATTCAAACTACAGCCAGCACAGAATTTGAAGTGGAAGTTGCCAGGGTCCAGCCTCAGCAGGTCTCAGGGTCCCCAAAGGATGGATGGTGCAGGCGAAGAATGAGGGATCAGACAACAAGTTTGATACCAGAAAACAGCCAGCCCTTGTGGGTCTGACGGAAGACTCAGAGTTTAATTAAGCTTTATTTTATAGGAATTTGTTATATAACATCAAAGGAACAGGTGCATGGCATGATTTCTCAAGCAGAAAACGTCTATACAGAAATACCAAGAAAATGTACAGGAAGTTCTACAGATTTGTTCATACTAAACAAAGGTTACTTTGACCAGGAGGGCTATCAATCAGACAACTACAAGTAACTACATGTACAAAGTTTCAAATGTCTATAGATTATCTGATATCTAACAAAGTTTTCAGAATTTGGCATAGGTCAAAAAGATACGCTAGACTAGTCAGCGGTTATATGTAAACTATTAAAGGGCCTATGTGGTTAGGCTTTCTAATTTAATCATCTATCCTCCTGTCTAGGTTCTTTCTTTATGCACTTTGCAGGGAATGATCTTTGTGTTTGTTCCCTCGTGCTTAAATCATAATAGTTCACCTATTTTCCTTGCTCTTTTACCCATCTAGTTTTGTCAATTATTACTCCTGTCCAAAGTATGGGGGAGTTGTACTAAGGGGGATATCTAGTAAAATTTTTCTCCATTTTTCGGGCAGCTAGCCTGCCCATTGTCTAATATTAATCTTCCAATAAGTAGGAGAAGTTGGCTGTGGAGGGGTTATAAGGGACTTTTGTCCCATGGCCAAGAAATCATTTTGTACAATTGCATTGGAATTCTGCAGTTCAGTGGACCCGAAATACAAGTGCTCAAAAATCCCGCCACCTAGTAATAGCAAAGACATGCATGCAAGAGGAGATATACAGGGAGTCCAGCCACAGCTGCCTCTGCTGTGCAGATGCATCTCATCCGTCCTGACTGTGTCAAGGGTCTGCTGTTGGTCAGCTACCGACAGGAAGTGAGTTTATTAGTGAAGCAGTGAGACAAAAAGTGGGCTACTCCACAGACAGAGAAGCACCCTCCCCCACCTTTAGTAGAATTTGCTTCCTTTATTGAGGTTCATTTAATTAAGGGAGGTGTAGGGTATTCATTAAGGATGAGAAATATTCAGGGTCTTCCTGGAAAAGGGGTGGAGATTTCTCAGAGGGGCTCTGTCGGCCAATCTGTGTCCTTCTATGTAGGCTTTTCATTTCTGATCATGACAGGTGCCAGGTGTGTTGATTAGTGTGCTAACATATTACAATGAGCGTATAATGAGGCTGGGGTGACCGTCAGGTAAAATTAGTCTCCACGTCGGATCAAGCTGGTCTCTGTCAGTATTAAGCCATAAATCCAATGTGGGGGTGATCTTCTACCTTCTTGACAGTTCCTGTAGCCTTGATTGATTGCAGCTGTTTGCGGCATGCCCATCTCAGCTCTACCATTTTACATTCCCCCAGCAGTATGTGAGAATTCTACTTTCGCTGCTTCTTTGCCAATTCTTGGCATTGTTTGTCTTTTAAAGAAGTTAATAGAGTTTATTTTTAAGAGCAGTTTTGGGTTCACAGAAAACTAGGGCAAAACAATTGAGTTCCCATTGCTAAAAAAAACAAAATTCAACTGAGTAAATTTGAAATCTAGTTGGATTTATTACGTGATTCATGAAGGCAGCATCCCGTCCAGCAATGAGAAGGGCTCTCAGAGGGGTTGGACAAAATGGAAGGTTTTTATAGGAAAGGGGTGAGGCAAGGATATAGTATCAAAAGAAAAGCAAGGATTATTTCTGGGCCCCAGACATCTTTCCTTCGGGGGGAGAGAGGGGGTGAGTTGTTATCCTGCGGGTTGGCTCTCCTTTTTATGGGGGGTGGAGAGGGTCCCTGTGACAGATGACCTTTCCGGTATTGATCAGAAAATGCCAGACTGGTCGATTACGATTATGTTTCTGGGAGAGGCTGAGACTGCAATTAGATCAAGTGTGAAATCTAAGTTTGCTCTCATGGCTTTTAGCACGAGTGCTGCTTTTTGCAGCCTGTGGTTTTCTCCTTATGACCATAACCACCTCCCTCCCCTCGATTTTCTCTGCCATCAACAGTTATGTTAGTGTGGCATGTTTGTCAAATTGGTGAAAGAACATTGATGTGTTGTTACTAACTGAAGTCCATAGTTCACGTTAGGGTTCAGCTCGTGGTTGTACATTCTATGGGTTTTGACAAATACATAATGAAATGTACCCACCATTATAGTATAGGAATAACTTCATTACATAGAACTCCTCCGTGTACTACACACTCACTTCTCTCCTCTCCCTGTGGACCCCCACCCCGAACCCATGGCAGTCACTGATATTTTTGCTGTCTCCATGTTTTGCCTTCTGGAGATGTCTCATAGTTGAAATTATACTGTATGTAGCCTTTTCAGATCGGCTACTTTCACTTAGTAACATGCATTTAAAGTTCCTCCTTGCCTATTCATAGCTTGAGAGGTCAATTCTTCTCAGCACTAATATTCCATTGTCTGGATGGACCGCAGTTTATCCACTCATCTATTGAAGGACATCTCGATGGCTTCTAGGTTTTGGCAATCACGAATGAAGCTATAAACATTCTTGTGCAGGTTCTTGTGCAGACATAGTTTTCAACTCTTTCTGCCCATACCTGGGAGCATGATTGTTGAAGAGTGTGGTACTATTATTATGTTTTTAGCTGTGTAAGAAATTGCCCATCTGTTTTTCAAACTGGCCATATTATTTTGTATTCCCATCAGCAGCAAGAGCTCCTGTTGCTCTACCTCCTCGCCAGCATTTGGTGCTATCAGTGTTTGAGACTTTAGCTATTCTAATAGGTGTGAAAGTGGTACCTCGTTGCTGTAATTTGCAGTTCCCTGAGGACATGTGATATAAAGCGTCTTTTCTTATGCGGACATGCTCCCTTTCGATTTCCCATTGAAAAGTGTTTCAAATCCATCCTAATTCTAGCAAAGTGAATAAAATCACATCCACACATAAACAAAATAACTAGTACAAAAAGTAATTTCAGAAAAAGGTTTGCAATCAGAATAAATAAAGATTCCTCAAGTAAAATACTTGACATAAAAATAATTTGATTTTTTAAAAAATGGATAAAAGCTCAGAGAGAAGGGCAGAGAAGCAGCAAGAGGAAAAGAAAACCAAATCTTTACCTAGTCTCACGTTGAACCCAAACCAGCCTGGACAACTGACACACCCATTCCCAGCTCACAGAACTGCGGGGTGGAGCACAAAGGGGCGGCCAGCCACTGACGCCCACTCCCTTGCTCAGTCAGTGGGCGAGCCCAGGCCTAAGGACAGGCTCAGAAAGGGCCCAAAGTCATCACTCAGTTGATCTCAAAGCCACATTTCTGTTCCCAGCTGAAGAGGTCTATGCATGCTGCTCCTCTAGACCCTTAGGGAGAAAGGCTTGTCTGCCAAACCCTTTGGGAACTTTGGGCAGAGGCTGCCTAGCAGGGTGCCCTGCCCCTGAAGGAGTCTTCCCGGAACCACGGC
Source organism: Desmodus rotundus (assembly GCF_022682495.2). Lineage (NCBI taxonomy): Eukaryota > Metazoa > Chordata > Mammalia > Chiroptera > Phyllostomidae > Desmodus > Desmodus rotundus. The sequence continues at coordinate 64,703,614 of NC_071395.1, forward strand.
GAGCCTGGGGAGCACAGTCAGTGTGGACCACCAAGTGTTCCACGAGGCTAAGGAGCCCATCCCGACTGAAAGGATGCATGTCGGGCTGGGGCTGGTGTCTCGGGAAAAGAGCAGGAGAGGCAGATGCTGCCCGGAGACCCAAACGCGCCTTGGACCTCAGGAAGAAGAAGAATGGCAGAAAGCTCCTAGATGGCACACACTAAGTTTGCTACCATGGATTCTAAAGGCACATTTTAAAAACCAAAACAACTACTCAAAACGAAAAGTGACGTAGAGGTTTTCAGAAGGTTCTCAGACTGTGAAACAAAGAGCTCAGTGTCTGATCGGCGCTGATCCGCGGAGCCTGGCGGCCGGCGCTCCTCCGGGGCAGCCGCGCAGGAGTGTTCCTTTGTGGGAGTGATGTGTGCTGGGCCCTGCTAGGCCATCCCCCCACACTTCTTTAGATTCCAGAAACCCACCCTCACCCTTCTCAAATTGTGGAAGTTTTTACATGCTGATAGTCTGGGACAAGTCCAAAGTGCCTGAAGACAAGTTAAATCTTCTTTTTTCAACAACCCGTAAGCCTCCAGCCGTAGAGAAACAAACACCTAAAAGAAGACATGCCCCACGTGGCTCACTTCACGTGAACAAAAGGAGGTGCTTCTACCGCACTCTCAGCAGACAGCGCTGGGCTCTGAACTTTGCTGGCCACCGCTCACCGCTCACGGATGGCCAGGAAAATCCACAGGGCCTTTCCCCCCAGCACAGCTTGGAATTTCCGAGAAAACCCAGATGATTTCAAAGGCAGCTGGTATCTCCAATTCCACCAAAGCTGTGATACTATGAGCCAACCCCCTATCAAATTACATTTAAACAAAATGCAGGTATAAACACAGCTATTTCCCACCCCATTCCTCCTTTGCATCGTCAGTGTGTTCCCTCTGGCGTCCAGAGAGACCACACCTTGGCCTGTCCTTCCTCACTGTCATTACCATGGATTTTCTCCTTCCCCTCAAGGACACACAAGCTGCTTGGGAAGCCAGCGGTCTGGTGGGCCTCTCAGCACGCCCCGCCTGTAAGAACTAGTCACCAAGGACAGGCTTCACATGGCAGTCAAATTCGCAGGAAAAGCCTGCCGACTTCCCTCCCAGAAGCTGCTTTCCCAGCACTCCCATCACCACAGGACTCTCTCCACCTCCACAGCCTGGACCGCTGCTTTCGAGCACACTCAGAACAAAGCCGAGACTGAGGGACCAGGGTGGGAGGTTCCGAGGGCCCGCTGGCTCGGAGCTCTGCGCCCAGATCAGGCAACAGGGCTGGCCCTGCCCCAGTGAGACCATCTTACAAAAGCAGGTGACTGGCCAGCAGGCCCGTGTTTGCCGATGGAGTTAATTCAGAAACTAGAGGAGCTCCCAGGGCAAAAGCGGTGCAGCGGGGGCAGCCACTCAGGCAGGTCAGCACGACTCACCTTGACAAGCACAGCGGCCACGAAGCCCAGGAAAGCGAGGAGCAGGAGGCTGAGTTTTCCTTTGCTGAACCGTTTCAAGAGGAAAAACTTGGCCCAATTCACCTTTGACTGGCTGTTGGGAGGATATCTCAGTTTGTTAGCACTTTCTCTCTTTAAACTCTTTAATAAACAGGGACGATGATGAGAAAAAGTATCGAAACTGTTTTCCGTGATAAGCTCCCATCCCGCTTGAACCTGAAATATAGGGAATAGACAAAGGAGGCTCCGCTGTAGGTGACACCAGCTACTTCTCTGTGTAAATGCTCCCTGCTGCCTGCCCCGCCCCCTGTTTATCTTCTGGGCCAGCACACGTGGCTCTTTTCAGGGACCCCTCCCAGCGCGCCCCAGCAAGGCGAGCCTCCTTGTGAAGAGTGCTCTGTAGAGCAGGGCTGGCACACGTAGCTCTCCAGGGCCGGGGCCTTCACTGAGGCCAGGGGCAGTGCTATGCGCTCTCTGCTCTCCCTCTCACACTCCCAGGGGATCAGGAATTATCACCACGCCCAAGTCCAGAGAGGGAAAGGGAGCTTCGCAGGGTCAGGGGACCTGCCCAAGGTGAAAAATGCAAAGTAGAACCTGAACCCAGACTGGCTGCACTTAAGTGCTGTGTGTGTTCTGTCCCCGCCGTTCCGCACAGCTGTAGTTTTCCACAGCCCTGCAAACCCACCTGCTTCCTCTAAGCTCCCAGAAAGGAGCCAAGTCCAGCAGGACAGGGTCACGCAGCTGGGTGATAACAAGTGAGTGTGAACCCCTGCCCTCCCGAGGAGCCGCGCTCTGTGCAGTTTTCACTTCTCGGACCTATGCCATGTGCAGGGCAGACCCCAGGGCGGGGCGCAGTGGCACCGGCACTGGCACCAGCACCAGGGGGTCAGGAGACGGTTCACGGGCTGGGTTGCCGGCCCACCACTGAGATGACAGCTGGAGTGGCAGGGAAATTTGGCAATATATATCAAGAGATAGACATTTTGAAAAGAATTTGAAAGGCATACACCAGAGATTATCTTTAGATACAAAAATCTAAATTTTTTTTGGGGGGGGGGCTCTAGTTCTACCTATTCCAAGTTTTCTTAATAAGCCCACCTTCCTTTTGCACTTAGGGGAAACAGGTTGGTTTCGTCACACAGAAGCGGTCAATGGTTCCCAGAGTCGATCACCTCCTCAAAGACAGCCTGCGCCCAGGTCACCAAGTCTGCGCTCCGTGGGCGTCTGCGCCCTTACAGGGAGCAGCGTCTGGCCGCTGCTGTGGGTGGGAGCCGGATCCTGTGCACATGGAGGAACCAGACGCACAGAGGCTAATGGCCTTTAAGAATGGGGGCAGTGAAACGTCGGTGGCTGCAGCCCAAATCCTGCTAACCGGCCCTTTTTTCATTCACTACCTCTGTCCACATCCAAACACACCCGGTCCGCCAGCAAACTGTGCTGCTTGACCCCTAAAACCTCCACTCCCTTTCCACCAGCTCCCCTGCCACCATCCTAGTCCAAGTCACCACCAGTGCCAGTCTCTACCTTGTAATGTCCCCCGACCAAGCCCCTCCCCACCTGCCCCTCATGTCAGCCACTGTGCTGGGCGCTGGCAATATGTTTAGGTCCCAGACAGGGACCTGTGGCAATCCGGAAAGCAGCCCGGGGATTCCCGGGACAAGCCTGCCTTAAGCGGGAAGAGGTGGTTAACGGGCAGAGCCGGCCACTGCGTTCCCACGGCGCAGTTTGTTTACGCCGTCACGGAGAGAGCATCGCAGGCGCTTGTAAGACTGGCTTTCATTGTTTGCTTTCTGCTATGAGAGTTTTTACACATTTGTTAATTTGTAACATCTAATAGATAATAGAGAAGCTTGCTACCTAGATTCCAAAGCAAACAATAAAAAGGTGAGGTCAGTCATCCCAGGTGAAAAAGAGGCGGGTAGGTCACAGCCCAGAGGGAGCAGCAGGCTGTGTCCACAGAGCTCAGCTGAGAGCGAGCCCCTTTCAGCCCAGCCTCTCTGGAACACGGGAGGCTCTCCTCAAAGCGGAACCAACTCAGGCAGCGTCTGCCCCGGGTCAGAGGGCTGGGGAGCAGCCCAGGGAGCACCACTTAACCACCCCGGGTAGACACCCAGGGACCTGAAAATCCTTGGCCTGCAGTCTGCTCTGGCATTCTGAGCCTCTCACGTGCCACCGCCCTTCAACCAAAGTCAGAGGGACGTTATTATTTAATGTGAGACCTGCCTGTTGGCCCCCCTAAATCCCCTGAATCTGGGAGAAGGACAATAGACAAGTAAAACAACGAATAGAGCAAAATAATGGCAGACTAGTAAGTGCTACTGATAGGGGACTCAAGTGTTGGAAAATTTTAGCTTAAGGTAAAAATTTGTAAGTCTAGCAAGTAATGTGTATGTTAAAGCTTTTGTTTCTGAAACTACAGATAAGGCCCCTCTTGGCTCCTGGGAAAACAGCTGACCTCCTGGGGCACTGCTAAAGAGTACCGCCTGGGGACAACTGGAGGCATCCGGGCCTTTGTGTTCCAGGGAGAGAGAGATGACCACCGTCGGACCTAACAGTTAACTGCCCAGGACAGGACTGTTGCAGCTTCTTTCACCTAATCCTCCCTGAATCTCAAAGCCTTCACCACACCTTGTTTATTCCCTGGTGTAAAAACGTTGGCCTGGAAAGAGAAGACAAGATGGCCTATTAGGGTATGAACCTACCATCTTCTCAGATCTCCAGCCATCTGAATAGAGCGCCCATAAAGATTCAATCACTGTCATTGTTTATTGGGTTTGGTAGTGACAGGCAGCCTGAACGCCGGTGTCTTTTCTGGTTTCACTACCAAGGATGGGAGGTGGGTGACAGGGCAGAGACTGGTAGAGCAGCAGAGGGCCTGGCAGGGCAGCTGGGCGGGGACTCCCTGCCCGGTGGTCAGGAGGGGACCATGGAGCAGAGCTGCCCCAGCAGCAGCTGTCCGTGAGCCTGTGGAGGGCCTGCTGTGGGCAGGAGAGGACACTTACCCACACTTCTAAAGGGCAGAGAGCTGAGCATGAAGTGCATGATCACGTGGGGGGACATGGGAGAGGGTAAATGAAGAATAATTGATGATGGAAGGAGACTTAATTTGAGGTGAACACACAATACAATATACAGATGATGTCTTATAGAATTATACCCCTAAAAGCTATATGATTTTATTATCCAATGTCTCTCTAATACATTCAATAAAGAGAAAGAATTAAAAAAAATTGCAAACAAACAAAAAATAAAGTAACCACATAGGATGGTCTGAAATTAAAACTTCACTGAAAGCAAACCATGGTGGTGCCTGGATGGTGTGGCTCAGTGGATTGAGCGCCAGCCTGCAAACTGAAGGGTAGCCAATTTGATTCCCAGTCAGGGCACGTGCCTGGGTTGCAGGCCATGTCCCCAGTAGGGGGTGCTTGAGAGGCAACTGATGTTTCTCTCCCTCTCTTTCTCCCTCCCTTCCCCTCTATCTAAAAATAAAATAAATAAAATCTTTAAAAACAAAAAAGTAAATCATGCTGGGTAGTCATGTCCTCAGCTGGTATCTTCCTTCACAATAATCAGTCTTTACTGTAACTCAGCCTGTCTGTTGTCTTGTTGCATCTGTGATAACATACTCTTGAAATGTGAGAGTAATCTGCTCTTTTCCCAGACACCTCAGGCCACAATCTCCCACCAGAGCAGAGACCATGGAACCTCTTGTTGCTCTCCTGTTGCCCAAATGTCATCTCTCTGTGCTGTCACAGACTTCCCCGCTTTGCTTCCACCCACCTCCCTACTCTGCCACCAATGAGCTTCATCTAACCCTTCTTACGCTCCTCCTTTGACTGTAATGTATAAAATAAAGTGCAAAACTGCCCTTCTTTGCAGCATCTTATCAGTCGAGACTGCTTCCTGGCAATTATTATCAGTTTGGCTCAAATAAACTCATAGAAGTTCTCTACACATTTGGACATTTCTTAAGTTGACAACTGTATAAATATGTACCTCCCAGATGAAGCACTGTTACATAAATGTACATAACTGTTGGGAACCGTCCTGCTTGGTTTCAGAAACTAACCCCTAGTGGCTAAGGCTGAGTAAAAAGACCTTGGGACCAGAAGCCACTAAGGAGACAAAGCTTATCTTCCTTGTAGGGGCACTGCCTCTGCCCCCTTTCACCTCACCTTGCCTGGCTCAGGGCAGATGACTGGTTAGCCAATGACGGGTAAGATTCCTCAAAGGAGGGACAACCTAAGGCAGGCATAGTCATGAAAGGGCCATCAGGGAAGGACTTGGGTGGCTATAGAAAAAGGGGGTGATGGACCCTCGCCCCTCGGCTTCGACATAGCCTGAGTCCTCATCCTGTCTTCAAGGAGTCTCCTAATCTCTTGGCTGATTTACTTCCCTTCCCTGCCTTAAGCCTGAAACAATGCTGGAGGTGGGTGCGGCCCTGTGCTGGAAAGGGCGGGTTCCCTAGAGTGATCAGGCTTAAGAAAGAATGCATAAAATCCTATGAAACCTACTTGCTAATACCCTCAATTTAAATGATAAGGGTCCAAGCATGAAATGAGTTTGTTCCCCAAAGTTGTATGGCCCTGTAGCTGTCTGACCCTGACTCTAAATAAGCCCTCATAGTTCTAAAGATGCTCAGCATTACTAGCCATCAGAGAGATGCAAATTAAAACCACAGTGAGGTACCATCTCACACCAGTCAGAGTGGCCAACATAAACAAATCAATAAACAAATGTTGGAGAGGATGTGGAGAAAAGGGAACCCTAGTACATTGTTGGTGGGAATGCAGACTGGTGCGGCCACTGTGGAAAACAGTATGGAATTTCCTCAGAAAACTAAAAATGGAACTGCCCTTTGACCCAGCAATTCTGCTGCTGGGATTATACCCTAAGAACCCTGAAACATCAGTCCAAAAGAACCTATGCACCCCAATGTTCATAGCAGCACAACTTACAATAGCCAAGTACTGGAAGCAACCTAAGTGCCCATCAGCAAATGAGTGGATCAAAAAACCATGGTACATTTACACAATGGAATTCTACGCAGCAGAGAGAAAGAAGGAGCTTATACCCTTTGCAGTGGCATGGATGGAACTGGAGAGCATTATGCTAAGTGAAATAAGCCAGGTGATGAGGGACAAATACCATATGATCTCACCTTTAACTGGAACATAATCAACAAAAGAAAAAAGCAAACAAAATATAACCAGAGACATTGAAATTAAGAACATTGTAACAATACCCACAGGGGAGTGGGGAGGGAATAGTGGGGAGGGGGGTCTATAGGAGATACTATAAAGGACACAAGGACAAAATCAAGGGGGAGGGTAGAGGTGGGGGAGGGAGGTGGGACTGGCTGGAGTGGGGTGGAGGGATGGGGAGAAAATGCAGACAATTGTAACTGAATAAAAATAAATAAATAAATTTAAAAAACCCAAAAAACCCCCCTCATAGTTCTGTGAGTGTTATCTATTGTTTGATCATTTCTGCCTGACAATGACTGATGAACTTTACTTATTTGCCCTGTATTCCTATACAAATTAAACCCAGTAAGAGCCTGTCCAGGCAAGGAACAGGTGGGCCCTCTCTTTCACTGAGAGAGTGGCGGTGCCATTCGTTTTGCTCCACAGGATTTCTGTAGCCCATTTGAATTTGTCTTGTCTCATCCATAATGCCACAGACAGTGTGGGCTGGTGTCCGCATCGCATACCCATTAATATCTGTAATTTAGACACATAGTCTGTATATTATACATTCAAATTTAAAGGATCTGTTTTATTCTCAGAAAATGTACTCTCCAATGTAGGTATGATACCACCAGGAAAATGTAATATAGCATGCCTATCTATAGGAAGTTAGTGCATTTGCAAAGCTTTCAAATTATATTCTTCAAACTTGTTAAATAATCTTGTTTGAGATGTAGAGAAAATTTGACAGAACTGAATTCAAAACCTGGCTCTGCCAAAACAGGCTTCCCAAACCTTTTTTGGACACAGATTAACAATGGCAAGTTCTGGTTTTGATGTATGTAAGGAGATACTGATACTCATTTAAAATTGAAACATAGGCAGGCATAGAAAATTATCTATGTTTCCCTTTCTAAAAGTAAAACAAACACTCTAAATATTCTCATTCCATTTTTAAAACAGTAAGTAATGTTTACCATGATACGGAGAAGTAAACAATACTGCAGATGCAGTTGTCATGGTACAAAGGTAAGTCAATCATCTGTCTGACCTGGGCAGTCGGGACTTTTTCTTCACTCCTTTTTCATTCTCTGAATATCTTTCTCCTTGCATAGATACCAAGATATATCCCAACACCAATTTAGAAGATGAGTCTACTAGGTCAATTGTAGAAAAATAAAAACTAAGAGAAACATAGTTAGTACTGAAATGTTTTCTTAGGCTCCGCCGAGGAAGAAATGCCAATCAGCCACAAAATTAGGCAGTACAGAGCTTTATTGGGGTTTGCGCACCTGGGCGAGTTTCCCTGGTCTGCAGAGCAGGGCCCAGGAAGTCGCGCCCAAGCAGGGAATATGGCGGGGTTTTATGCACCAAATTCTGGTTGGCTGTCTTCGTCCGGGGCTAGGGATTGGTCTCCTTGAACAAAGCGGCAATCCATCATTGGTGGTTCCCTGGTTTGACGTCAGCTGTCTCTTCCGGGTTGCAGTTTGGCTGCCATTTTGTCCTACCCCACCCATCCTGACAAGTACTATATGCTAATTTTATAAATTACCACTTAATCCTCCCAACAATCCTAAAGTAGATACACTTACCATAATCTTTTTAAGACAAGAAACTTGAGATGAATGGAATTTAAATGAATAATTGTTCCAAGGCCACACAGCTAGAATTGGAACCCAAAAGGTCTGGCTCCTCTATTGCACTCTTAATGTCTACATTCTATGGCCCTTTGCTGCCAGCATTCATGATATCAACTCACATAAACCAAACTGGGACAAGGCTGCACAGAGAATGTTGGCCACCACAGCACCATGGCAGACCCTTGCAGCTGTAGGATGGGGTGATGGTCAGTGGGTCACCATCATCGGAACCAGAGAAGCGTTTGCCTTCTCCTGGTTTCTTAGAGTACATGTGTAAAGAAGTACCCACAGAAGGAGAAAGCTTTCCTCAAGGCAATTCAGAAAAAGCAGGGAGTCTGAGATAGCCCTTGTCAAGGATGACAAGTGATTCTACTATAACCAACCAAGTCACTCATTGAAACTTCCTTTCCACCAGTTTACTATTCTGGTTCCTCTCTCATATTATAACTGTTTATTTTCATCTCAATACCCTTTTCCCACTGGGGCTGATTTTTTAAATTTTTGCTTCTAGCTCATCATACCAGATATAAATGTATAAACACAGTCCTCAAAGCATATAATCACAACACCTAATCACTATGTAGTACTTTAAAACAAAGAAGTCATTTTTAGAACATTAATTTAATATGACTATGCAATTTATTATAAAAGATGGCTCTATTCTCCGCTATGAAAGCCTAACTGGATTGCACTAGGATGCCTCCAAAAGCTTGCACCCCGTGCCCCGCCCCAATTACTTGGGATGAATAAAGTGCTGAAACACACGGAAATACCATAGAACATTGTCTGCCATTCTATTCGGCACAATTGTTTTCTGTCATTATAATGTAGCTCTTGCAGAAATGGTTGAGGCTTAACCTGCTGTTTACAGCCCTCCTAGCTTTCTTTTGTAACACTTCCAACACCTGCCAGGAAGGAGAGTGGCTGGTAAAGTGTCTGGATTACTTTAAACTGGCTCCATTCATTCTTTATGAGCACTGAGCCCAATCTTTTGCTGATAGCTGCAAGTGACTATCCACTCTGAGAGGTACTGCACTCCGCAAAGTTAAAAGGGGGAAATGTTACTTTGTATCCACTCTAGAGTCCTGACATCTCTAGTGCAATCTGTCCTCATGAATGCTTTTCCTTGAAAAATACTGAATGGTTAAGGGATGGAGAGAGACCAGAGCATGAGCCAAAAGCCAAAGATAGCCAAAGCTGTCAAGTATATGTCAAGATGTTTCAGATCAGAGCAAGGACTCATCAAAACCAAGCTCATTTCCTTCCTGTCCTGACAGGAGAACTGGTTCATTGCAGAGCGGAGGAGATTTAGCCCTGCAGTGTTTTCACAGGTTTGGCTGGAAGTCTCCCTCTCACTTTACACATCTATACATTTTCCCCTTTGTTTTTAGCTGCACTCATTTGCATGAGCCTGCCCATCTGGCTGTTGTGTTTCACAGGGTTAGGGAGAGAGCTACATCCCAGTTGGGTTGATCCTAGTGCAGTCAATGTAACAGCTGTCTGGCTAGGGAGGTCTGACCCACTGGTGAGAGGAATACTGCTGCTGACGTATAGCCAACCTTAGAGTCAAAAGAAGATACACGTCAGTTTGAGTATCAAAAACAGCTCTCACTGCCCAAAGGGGACAGAGCAGACTATATAAACAGGAAGCGGCACTACTGTGTCATCCTTTCCGTGTGGGCTGAGGAGCCTAATTAAGACAGTAGACACCCACCAGGCTGGAAAGAGGTCCGTGGGCAGGAAAGTACATTTAGCTGCCACGTGAGTCCTTGTCCTTACTCTAAGTGTTCAAGACAAAGTACTAAACTCACTCTCCACAGATTCCTGCACATGGATTTTCATCTTCCTTTTTGAGCCACAAGACCATGCAGGGCTGCTTGCACCCAGGGGGTATTGCTGCTCTGGAGAAGGCAGAACACCCCTGCCCCAAGCCCTCACTGTCTTTGTAATTAGGGTGATGTCCCAGATGATTTAGGGACATAGTTTCTCCAGATGACTTACTTTCCAGGATGCTTGCAGGATTCTAATCTCCCTCGACACCCACATTTCTTACTGTTTCCTCTCTGTGGGCACAAGTCCAGGTTTCCCCCTAACAGAGAAAGGCACGGCAGTGCCAGCAATTCCTACAGCAGGGTACACGAAGTGCAAAGGGAAGGCTCATTGGAGGAGGGGCTGAGTTGTTGACCACTTGTTGTTAAGGTGAAAAATGTGATGCTGGCAGCTAGGCAGTTGAATCTGGTGCTTTGAAAAGCAGGGATAGTAGTGCTGGCTTTTTTGCAGCTCAAATAGGTCCAGTTTTTTTGTTTGTTTTTTGTTTTGCCCGTTAAAGCAGAGGCCTGCAGGTGCAGATGTGCAGGCACACTCACCAGCACAGGCACAGACACACATATCAGCACCTCCCCAAAACCCAATGTGGCCCTGGCTGGTGTGGCTCGGTGGATTGAGTGCCAGACTGCAAACCAAAGGGTCGCCGGTTTGATTCCCAGTCAGGAATGGCAATCAGACACGCCTGGGTTGCCATCCAGGTCCCCAGTAGGGGGTGCTCAAGAGGCAACCACACACTGATGTCTCTCTCACTTCCTCCCCCTCTCTCTAAAGATGGATAACTAAAATCTTTAAAAAAACCCAAAACCAATGTGCCTTGTTTCTGTATAATTGAAAGAGAGTTATAAAATAGACACCAGTGAATTATTCATTCCCAATACCTTTGAGCCCAATTTAGAAGTGGAGTTGAAATACTGTAAACTAATCTTTCATATTTAATTATTTTTTTCATCTTGCCTTGTAGAATAATTTTCCAAATCTGTTTTTCTTTTCATGACTTAAGATCATTTAAAGAGGAAAAACAGTTTAGGTCTTACTTAAAGTTTTTAAAATTGATTTTAGTCAGAGAAGAAGGGATGGAGAGAGAAGTATTGATTTGTTGTTCCACTTATTTATGAATTCTTTGGTTATTCTTGTATGTGTCCTGACTGGGGCTAGAACCCGCAAACTTGGTGCCCAGGATGATGTTCTAACCAACTGAGCGACCAGGCCAGGGCCTCCTCGAAGTTTTGAATGGCTTATAAAATTGGCAGATCCCTCAATTCCAAAAGATATTTTTCAGGGAAAAAATGCTAGCATTGCCATGGCTTTAAAGGTGAGGTATGTCTTTGGTGCCAGAAGGCCACGTTCAGGTGAGTGAGGGTCCTTTCACTGCATTTGCCAGAGTCTCTGCTCTACCAGATTCCCGATCTCCATGTTCATCGGCCTATCGCTGTTACATTTCAGTCCATCTGGCATTGCCTCCATGTTCACTGTTCATAACTGCTGAGCACTGGCTGCTTAACCCTGATGCCCATGAGCCATCAATAAGCAGCACTCCTTTCAGACACCAAGTACTTCAATCTCCTAAGCTGTTTCAGTCTTTTTCCCTCTGCAAGAAATGTCAGCACGGACGACAGCAGCTGCTTATTGTGGTCACGGCCACCACAACAGATTTCTATTGGCCATTGATAATATATGAATGATATATGAATATGTGAATAGCATTGATATTCATATATCAGTGATATAGCATTGATATACATGCATGTCACTGGTATTAGATTTCTAACCTACATAATTGTAACATCTGTCTTGTTTTAACACACTGCTGAAATGAAAAACAATGACAAAAGCAATTTTTAGGAATACTTCTAGAAATTTCTCAGTTATAATTAGTGAGTAGGTTCTAATTTTCACAAGTCATTGCATTATCACTGGTTACTCTTAACATGAAGCCAACAGTATTTGTTTGTTAGCAGTATTATGCTCTACTAGATTTTTATATAATTCAGGCCAGGCCTCATTTAGCTAATTAGAAGAGTATTTATTTAAAAATGATCAAAATTCTACATATTTATTCAAATAAGTGATGATTCTCTAGCAAGGAAAAGGAGAGAAAAGTAAAGCCAGGGTACTGACTTCCAGTAACTCAGTGTGTGGGGAGAGGTTCTCACAGAGCAGAGATGGTGGTGGTTGAGTCAGCAGGAAGCAGTTTGTAGAAGGCTTACTAAGAACATGTCTCTGGGAGAGACTCTCCAGTTTTGTCAGCAATTGCTGAGTTAATGTAGAAACAGATAAATAATATTTCTCTTTGGTCTTTCAAAACTAATAGGCTTCTTTTTTGATGTGCAAAACTTACCGAGCCTGCTGTTTCCTTAAGTTATTCTCCTGACCCTCTCCTTCCATGTAGCACTAAACATGTACAATCAGAGGCTTGTGCTCTGTGTTTTCTCTCCTCATCACCTTCTTTTATTAACTTCCTATAACCAGGGGACCTCTTATTCCATTGTCCTCTCAAAGTGTCTTAAGTGACCAGGATATATGTCCTCCTGCCAATAAAATATGCAAAACATAACTTCTAGTAATAGGCAAAAGCAAGCTTTAATTTTAATTCATTATTTAATTATGTTTTATTGAATTTATTGGGTGGAATTGGTTAATAACATTATATAAGTTTCAAATGTACCATTCAAGAATACATCATCTTTTTATTGTATTGTGTGTTCATCATCCAAAGTTTTCTCACCATTTATAGCCCTTTACACTTGTCCATGATGCCCCACTTCCTTTTTCCTGTGATAATCTCCCTATACTGTTGTCTGTGCCTGTGAAGTATTTCTTTATTTTTTATTGTTTTTTCTTAATCCCTTCACCTACTTTTCCCAGCCACACAATGCCCGCCCGCTCTGAAATTTGCCAGTCTGTCCTCTGTATATATGAATCTATTTCTCTATTGTTGCTGGTTTAATTTGTTCAGTAGGTTTCACATATAAATAAAATCATGTGGTATAGGGAACCAGTCTGCATGGCAGTGGTGAATGTAGCCCAGCCCTGGTTCAGAAAGCTGGCAGGAGAGGGGCAGCACAGGAGCCAGGCCCACAGATCGGCTTTCCCGTGGGGAACCAGGCCTGCATTATACCTAGGCTGCTTTGGGGCTTGCTTTTGCTAAAACTTCCTCACCCTGAATTGAGGCAGCAGATGTTTACCGCATATTTTTAAAGTAACTTCCTAAAGTCTGTGTTAAACCTCCCAAGGACAGAGTGTAACCAGTTCTACCACTTTTCCCCTTGCATTTGCAACATCCTTTTCTTTGAAGTAATCAGCAACATTCTTTCCTTTGTTATCTGTAAGAGGTAATCACCTAAAGCAAACCTGTGCATAGTAAATGAGGACCATCCTCGATGTAATGTGCTCAGAAAAGCAATAAAAGCTGGTCCAAGCAAGGGTCAGGTGCTGTCCCACTCAGAGTGGCCATGCCCTCCCTTTTTCTCCACAGGAATTCTGCAGTCCCTGTGAATTTGTTCATTGCATCCACAACACACAGACCATGCTGGTTGGCGTCCACATCAATGTGGTGGTACTGGTCTTTCTCTGATGGGATTATTTCATATAGCATAACACTCTTCAGGTCCATTCATGGTATAGTAAAAGTACGTTCCCTATTTATTTATTTATTTATCGTATGGCTAAGCAGTATTTTTCTACTGTGTAAATGTACCACAGCTTTATTATCCACTCATCTAGTGAGGGCACTTGGGCTGCTTCCAAGTCTTTGCTGTTGTAAATAACACTGCCATGAGTCAAGGAGTGCATGTGCTCCTTTGAATCAGTGTTTCAAGTTCCTTCAGATAAATTCCCAGCAGTGGAACTGCCAGGTCATAAGGCAGTTCCATTTTAAGTTTTTTGAGGAAACCCCACACTGCTTTCTGCAGTGACTGCACCAATCTGCATTCCCACCAACACTGCATGAGCATTTCCTTTCCTCCACATCCTTATCAGTACTTGTTGTTTGTTGATTTATTGATGACAATCATTTTGACAGGTGTGAGGTGAGATCTCTTAGTGGATTTAATTTGTATTTTCTGATAATTAGTGATATTGAACATCTTTTCAGATATTTATTGGTCATTTGTGTATCCTCTTCAGAGAAGTGTCTATTCAGGTCCTTTGCTCATTTTTTAAATTGGTTGTTTTTTGGTGTTGAGTTTTAGTAGTTCTTATAAATTTTGGATAGTAACCCCTTAGCATGTAGAACATTGGTAAATATGTTCTCTCATTCAGTGAGTTATCTTTTCATTTTGTTAAGTTTACTTTGCTGTACAGAAGCTTACAGTTAGATACACTCTCATTGTTTAATGTTTATCCATTTTAATTTTTATATTTATATCTGTTGCCCAAGGATATATATCAGAAAATATATTGCTACAAGAAATGTCTCAGATTTTACTGCTTATGTTTATTTCTAGGATTTTTATGGTGTTAAAACTTTCATTTAAGTATTTAATCCACTTTGAGTTTAATCTTGTATAGGGTATAAGAATGTGGCCTAATTCTATTATTTTGCATGTATTTGTTCAATTTTCCCAACACAATTTATTGAATAGACTATCTGTATCCTACTGTATGTTCTTGCTTTGTTGTCAAATTTCCTTCTGGGTTCTCTATTCTGTTCCATTGATCTATATATCTGTTTTATGCTTTAGAATTCATTATGTTACTGTAATGAAACTTTATTGTCACAAATCTTTTCAAAATGCAAAACCAAATAATGCACTTTACCCCATAAATGGATTGCAAATGGATAACATTGAACCTATGACTGTGATATTTTGAGGACTGTTGAAGTCACACATGTGCTATAAAAAAATCTAGACATCACCCCAAGGAGAAGAAAGAGGCGTGCCTGCCCTACCAGAGGTGACCATCGTGAGTGGACTGGTGGCTGTCTCAGGCTCCGCTGTACTCATTCTGTTTGTCTGTCTCTCTCACAGGAAGAATAATTTTCACATATGTGTGTCTGCCTGAGGAAATCACATGTATGTGGTCTACCAGCTAGGACCACAGATGAGCACCATTGGTGCACGTGTCTCCCCTGAGAAGACTCCTGAAGTCTTTATTTGTTGGCATGTAGAGACCCCTCCATCTGCCTTAGAGCTGCTCAGCTCCCCTCATCCATGTGGACCAGGGTTGGTGGATTGCATCCAATCTCCATGGACATTAGTGTCTTTCCCAGTTCCAGGCCATTTCCCCAGTGCTCTGGTGAGTAGCAAGGAAAATACATCTTCAAAAATTGTGTGGGAAGTGCTGTGGGGGGACCTCTGAGCATGAGCATTACCGGGGACAGGTGTGCACCTGTGGAACTAGGATGGGTCCTGCACACTGTTCTCCCAGAGGAGGGGCCTTTCCTCCTTCTCTCCAGGGGATCAGCTGGGGCCTCTGCTTCCTCACCGTGTCTCCAAGGCTGGTCACCACCAGACCAGAGGCCTGCCAGCCTGAGGGTGACAGTGCTCTGTCCCCAGTGTTGTGAGTGCACATGTTCCCATCAGAGTGGTTGGGCACCTGTGCAGTCATGTGCACTGCCTAACTCTGGAAGTGCTTGTGCACACTCTGTCCTTTCAGAAAACAGGGACTTATTTGAGAGATGTTGCTGCACCACAGGCATGTGGCACTTCCCTCTTGCCTGTGTTGTGAGGAATGCTGTCCAGCTTGTGGTTGTCCTTCCACATCTGCGTTTTCTCACTTTGTTTGGGTACAGGATGAACCAGCCATTGCCTGACTGGCTTCTGGCCCTCAGGTCAAACTTATCACTGTGTTCTCTAACCCAAGATTGTCCATACACTTACCAAAGTGGATCCTTTTTTATGTCTGATCTCTAATCCCTCAGGAATTTTCCTCTTAAATAACAAAAATATTTGAGCAAACAGAAAAATGCACCTATTCTAACATTCCACTTACAGGAAATGTGCAGAACAGGTTAAAAAAACAACAGACAGAAGGCACATGAGGGGATGCCGGGGCAGGGCAGTGGGGAGTGAGTGCTTTTGGTGCAGGGTTTCCTCTTGGGGAAATGGAACATCCTGCAGCTGGTCAGTGGTGAGGCTTGCACAGTGTCGAGAAGATACATCGTGCTCAAAAGTAGCACAATTTACAATGTTAACACTAGTATTTATTTGATATTTAAAGTCAATCTTGCCGTGGAGGACGGGAATATATAATTGAAGAATAGAAAGGGAGAAGGTCAAACAGAGGTGGAAAAACAACTTCTGGTGGGAGTAGGAGAGCCGGTGGAATAATTCCAGGCTCTAGAAGTGGCCCAGGTGCACTTTGCAGAGTCAGCTCCTCCCCAGTAGCAGGAACTAGGCCAGGTTCCAGGGAAGATTCTTCAGGTAGGCGGGGCGGGGCCTCCATCTGATCAGCAGAGGCTGCCCAGCCTGGCCTTGGTTCCACAGCTACAGCTAGAGCAGCTGCTGGATCTGGAGTCATCCCTGGTGATGGGCAACCCTCCTGGCTTGGAGCGTCATGCTGGTCTGACCCTGCATCCAGCTCCTCCAGATTACAGACAGGAGCTGAATCAGGAGCCTGCTTTGCCTCCTGGGCTCCTACTAAAGTTTTGAGAGGAGAAAAATCATCAATGTGCCCAAATTTCTTTTTGCCCCCAACAGACACAGCACAACCAGAGCCTTCCAGAGAAACCACAGCCCCCAACCCACTCCAGGATGTCCTCCCCTCAGACAGTAGAGCAGATGGGTGTTCTGAGTGTGGTCTCACGCCTGGGCCGCCTCTGTGGGTGCTCCCTGTGTCTCTGGCACCAACCCCTTCCCATAAGCTTACTTGTACCTCCACCCACCACCCCACACCCACCTCTTCCACATTCTCACCCTTGGGCTCGGCCTCCTTGGTCTCCACATCATTGGACCCAGTTGCAGGAATGTGGCCACCAAGCTCCAAGATGGGTTCTGAAATCTTGAGTGGCTTGTGGAGCCTAGGTGGCTTCGGAGGAGGTGTCCTTTCCTGGCCAACCAAGGGCACAGGTTCCACAGACCCCTGTGTGACCACTGTCTCAACTGGGCTGAGATGGCCCTCTTGCACGTGGCCCACTGGCCCCTCACTGGTGGTCTTAGGGCAGGGTTTTTCATCAATAAGCTGCTCCTCCTTGGCTGGGGCTAGAGTTGGAAAAAGAGAAAAGATCACCCACATGCCTGCATTTTCCTCTGCCTCCCACAGACAGAACACAGCCAGAGCCTTCCAGAAAAGCGGCAGCCCAGGACCCAGCCCAGGACATCCTCCCTGTGAACAGCTCAGCAGATGGGTGGTGTGATTCTGGCCTTCATTCCAGGGCAGCCCCTGTGGGTTCTGCCTGTGTGTCTGACACCAACCCCTCCCTGTAAGCTTACCTGTACCTCCACCCACCACCCCATACCCACCTCTTCCACATTCTCACCCTTGGGCTCAGCCTCCTTGGTCTTCATGTCATTGGACCCAATTGCAGTAATGTGGCCACCAAGCTCCAAGATGGGTTCTGAAATCTTGAGTGGCCTGTGGAGTCTGGGCGGCTTTGGAGGAGGAGTCCTTTTTCGCCCATCCATGGGCCCTGGATCCCCAGACCCCTGCATGGCTACCATCACATCGGGCCTGCTGTGGCCCTCACTAGTGGGGTGCACCTGCCCCTCAGTGCAGGAGATGGGGCCTGGATCTTCCTCAACCACCTGTTTCTCTTCCTGGACCTGCCTTGAGCTCTGCAATGAAAATGACTGGTAGCTGGTCCCGAGGCCTTAAGCTCTGGTGGGTCCTACTTGCTGCTATTTCTGCCCACTGTACCTTGTGCTCCATGATCAGGCCAGCCCTGTGTCTGCACAGACCTCCACCCAGGGGCAATGAGGTTCACATCCTGGGCTGGGGATGAACCTCAGGCAGAGGACAACACCCATACTCCACGAGCACCCAGGCAGCCTTCACCTGGGTTTGAACATGACCAGCCCACCAGGCTTCTCACCATCCTCAGCCTGCTCCTGCTTGGGGAACCCCCTTACACACACACATGCACACAGGTAGGTGACATAGTGTTGCTTAGATGGGATTGGAGTGGTAGCCTGGTCCGAGCAAATTACCATGGGCTCCCTGTGGTTACCTGTCTGTTTCGCCACAGGCATGAAAATTGGACCCAGCGGCGGCCACGGTGGAATATACCATCACCACCTCGTCTCTTTAGGCCTTGGCCTCGGGATATGGGCAGACAACAAGCAAACATCCTGCTGGATGAAATACCTCTACCTAAGTGAGCTGGGGAGAGGCAGTTTGAGAATGTGGCTGCCTGGTTACCAGGGTTCCAAGTTCTGCTCGGCTCTGTTATCAGGAAGTGAGGTCACTGCTTGGGTCCCCTACCCCCAGCATCTCCTCAGACAGGAGCAGTGACCCCTGCCTGAACCCTCCCCCCAACCTGCCCTGCTTCCTCCCACAGTGGAGGGCTGACTCTGGCCCGTGTCTCAGGGCCACCTCTAGAGCTTCTTGTTGAACTAGTACTTTCTTTCCTACCAGAATTTGTTTGTTCCACATCTATGACACTTTAATTTTTTAAATTTATTTTCTTTACAGTGTGATTTATTATGTTATAATCAAAAGTTATTGTTTTATTTTAAATTGTGCCACTCCTGAGCATGAGGTACTGTCAGATGCTGTGCAAGTGTCACCACTGTGCAGTTGCAGGGTGTTCCGTCTCCCCAAAAGGAAACTTGTCCCACAGGACTTAGTGCCCATTCCTCCCCACCCTTCCAGCCCCTGATGTGCTGTCTGTCTCTGCTCTGATATCTACTCTGGACAATTTGATGAAAAGGATCTTACGATAGGTGCCTTTTGTTTCTGGTCACATATATTTGTTATTATCTGAAATACCGTTTCTGTTATTTAGAGGGACTTTCCAGATGGAATAGGGAGCAGTTGAAAGAAAAGAAGCCCTTTTGTAAGTGTGTGCATGATCTCGGGGTAGAGGTGGCTGTGCTAAATGTGACACAGGGCTGCAGGCCAGTCAAGTCTCTTCCAAAAAATTGAAGAGGGTGGAAGACTCCCAAGCCCAGCATTATCCTAACTCTAAAACCAGATAGAGACAAAGGAAAAAGTACAGGCCAATGATTTTGATAAACATAGATGCTAAAATCCTTAAAAAAATATTAGCAAAGTGCTCAAGTCTTACATTACAAAATTATACACCTTGACCACGTGGAATCTATTCTGGACATGCAAGTTTGGCACAATATCCACCCATCAAAAAACGTGATACACCATATAAACAAAATGAAGCATAAAAGTCAAGTGATCCTTTCAATAGATGCAGAAAAAGCAGTTGATAAAATCCAGTACCCGTTTATGATAAAAACTCTCAGCAAAGAGGGAATACAGGGAATATACTTCAACATACTAGAAGCCATATAAGACAAACCCACAGTCAATATCATACTCAATGGGCGGAAACTAAAACCGTTTTCCTTCAGAAGACACACAAGTCAGGGGTGTCCGATTTTACCTCTCTTACTGCACATAATACTAGAAGTGCTCACCACAGTAATCAGAGAAGAAGAAATAAAAGGCATCCAAAGTGGAACGGAAGCAGTAAAAGTGTCATTATTTGCACACTACATGACACTGTGTCTAGAGAACCCTAAAGATTCCACCTAGAAACTACTCAAACTGACACACGGATTAGATGGAGTGGCATGATATAAAATGAATATCCAGAAATCAGTTGAAGTTTTGACACCAACTAGAACTATCTGAAAGGGAAATTAAGAAAATAGTGCCACTGACAACTGTTTAAGCAATAATAAACTAAAATGCCTAGAAGTAAATTGATCCAAGGAGGGGGAGCATTTTGCTAAGTCTATTGAGATCAGGCTCCCAGGTGTACCACTGTTTGGCTCAAATAAAGTTTTGTAGAAATTCCAAAAAAAAATTAACCAAGGAGGTAAAAGACCTGTACTTAGAAAATTATAAGACACTGAGGAAAGAAATTGAAGATACAAATAGATAGAAATATATCCTGTGGTCATGAACAGGCAGAAACATTTGTTAAAATATCCGTACCATCCAATGCGATCTACAGATTCAAAGCATTGCTTTTAGCATCTTAAACTCAGAAACACTCCTGATGGTGGGCTTCAGACCACAGGAGAGCAGGACCCAATGAGCTCCACATGCGGAACACCCAAAGGGACATCTTGGCTAGCACCAGACACTTCAGGGCTGAATTCAGCTTGTGAGGTCCACCCCAGTGCAGCAGCTCATCATACACTGTGGTTGGGGCCAGTCCTCAGAGTCGGCTAGTCCTCAGAATCAGCCAGCCTAAGGGTCAGTCCCACCCATGGATGGGCCAACAGCAATGAAGACTCAACTACAGCAGGAAGCTCACGTAACCCACACAAGGGACGTTCCTGCAGCACCTAGCAGTGAGCCCCGCAGGGCACCTAATACATAAGGCCACCATACCAAGACTGGGAGACTCAGCAGATTTACCTAATACACCGAAACAAATACAAAGGATCAGCCAAGATAAGGAGACAGAGACAAAGAAATATGCCCCAAAGTAAAAACAGGAGAAATTCCCAGAACAATTACTAAGTGAAATGGAGACAAGCAGTCGAATAGATACAGATCTCAACATAAAGGTTATAAGGGTCATCAAGAAACTTAGGGGAAGAATGGATGAACTCAATGAAAACATGAACAAAGAGATAGTACACATATAAAAAAGGACATAGAAACCATGAAAAGAAAGTCAGGAATGAACGATACAATGTCTGAAATGAATATATAGAAAGAATTGGCCACAGATTAAATGAAGCAGAAACAGGAATCAGTGATTTGGAAAAGCAAAGTAGCAGAAAACCCCCAATCAGAGCAGCAAACAGAAAAACAATTTTAAGAAATGAGGGTAGTTTGAGGGACCTCAGGGACAACATCAAGCATAAGAACATCTATATCATAGAGGTCCCAGAAGGAGAAGAGGGAGAGCAAGGGATAGAGGCCCCATACAAAGACATAATGACTGAACACTTTCCTAACCTGACAAAGAAAATAAGCATCCAAGTCCAGGCAGCACAGAGTTCCAAACAAGATAAACCCAAACACACCCACACCAAGACACACCATAATTCAAATGGCCAAGTTTAAAAACAAAGAGAAAATTCTTAAAAGTGGCAAGAGGACAGGAGTTAATTACCTACAAGGGAGCTTTCCTAAGACTGTCAGCTGATTTCTAAACAGAAACATTTCAGGCCAGAACAGATCCGCAAGGAATATTCAAAGTGTTGAAAAATAAGGACCTGCAATCAACACTACCCAAGGAGCCTATCCTTTAAAATTGAAGGAGATGTAAAGAGCCTCACGGACAAGAAATAGTTAAATGAGATAGGTACCACCAAGCCAATATTACAAAAAAAAAATGTTAAAAGAACACTTGTAAAGACAATGAAAAAAATGAAAAAGAGGAACACAATGATAAAGCAAAATGGCAATAAATATGTACCTATCAATAATGACTTTAAATGTTAATGGGTTAGCCCTGGCTGGTGTAGCTCAGAGGATTAAATGCTGGACTGTGAACTGGAGAGTCCCTGGTACAATTCCCTGTCAGGGCACATGCCTGGGTTGTAGGGCAGGTCCTCAGTTGGGGCGCTAGAGAGGGAACCACACAGTGATGTTTCTCTCCCTCTCTTTCTTGCTTCCTTCTCTCTGTCTGGAAAAGGATAAATAAAATCTTTAAAAAATAATAAATGTAAATGGATTAAATGCCCCAATCAAAGACATAGGGTAAGTGAATGGATAACAAAACAAGACCCATATGGTATGCTGTCTACAGGAGACTCACCTCAGAACGAAAGACACAGACTGAGAATAAGGGTTTGAGAAAGACATTTCAAGCAATGGATGAAAACACAAAAAAAGTGGGGCAACAATTCTTATATCAAAATGATACTTTAAAAACAAGGGATGTAATAAAAGACAAATAAGGACATTGCATAATGAGAAAGAGATGCATTCAACAACAGGATGTAAGTTCTGCCCACATTTACGCACCCAACACAGGAGCACCTAAAAATATAAAGCAAAGATTGTTGGACATGAAGAGAGCAATACAGTCATAGGAGGGGATATTAATAACCCCACTGACATCAGTGGATAAGTCTAGGCATAAAATCAATAAGAAACAGCTGCCTTCAGTGAACACACTGGACCATTGGGTTGAATGGATATTTTCAGAGCTTTCACCCCAAAGCAGTAGAATATTCATTCTTTCCAAGTGCTCATGGAATATTTTTCAGGATTGACCACATGTGAGGGCAGGAAATAAGTCTCAATAAATTTCAGAAGTGTGAAATTATATCAAGCATCTTCCGACAAGAATGGTATAAAACTAATAATCAAGAAAAAATGCTGAAAAACACACAAACACATGGAGGCTAATCAGCATGGTACTAAACAATGAATGGGTTAACAATGAGATCAAGGAAGAAATCAAAAGATACCTTGAGACAAATGAAAATAAAAATGAAACAATCTACAATTGATGGGACAAAGAGAAAAGCAGTCTTCAGACTGAAATTTATGGAAACATACACCTGCCTCAAAAAACAAGAAACACCTCCAATAAACAATCGAAACTTACACCTAAAGAAATATAAAAAGCAATACAAATAAAGCCCTAAGTTAGCAGAAGAAAGAAAATAATAAAGATCAGAGAAGAAATAAATGAAATAGAGTCTAAAATACAATACAAAATTTCAATAAAACCAATGACTGGTTCCTTAAAAGCATAAACAAGATCGGTATATCTTAAATCAGACTCATCAACAACAAAAGTAATAGTGAGTAGCCATGAAATAAAACAAGAAATGAAAGAGGAGAAGTAATAACTGACACGAAAGAAATACAAGGGATTGTAAGAATATGTAACATAATTATACATCAACAAGTTGAACAATCTGGAAGAAGCGGATAAATTCCTTTGCAATCTCCCCAAAATCAATCAAGAACAGACTGACAACAAATAATGAATCCAAGTTGTAACCAAAAAAACTTATAACACACAAAATCCTGGGCCAGATGCCTTCCCGGGTGAACGTTACCAAACGTTCAAATAAGAACTAACATTTATCCTCAAACTATTCCAAAAAATTCAAGAGGAAGGAAAACTCCCAAGCTCATTTTATGAGGCTAGCATCATCCTCATTCCAAACCCAGATGAAGGCACTACAAAGAAAGAAAATTATAGGCCAGTATCTCTGATAAACCTAGATGCTCAAATCCTCAATACAATATTAAGAAAACAGATCCAGCAATACATTAAAAAGAAAGCACACCTGCTCTGCATTCATCAGGACTGTAGGAATTTTGGCTTGGCCTCTTCTTGGCTATGGGAACTTTGTGAGCTATTAAACTCTCTGAGGTTTGGATTCCAAATCTTTAAAGGAAGTCATATCCCTACCTCATAGAAGTGAATGAGATAGCATATGTAAATTGCCTGGGACAATGCCAGGTGCATAGGAGGTGCTCGATAAATGGTAACTAGTATGGATGGTGGAGAAAAAGCATAAAATCTTCATACAGGGGAAGCAGTCATCTAAAGGGTGTGAAAAATTGACATAAGTGAAGCCACTTTAATGTGGAGCCAGAGCAGCCTGCCCACAGACACTGTTTGCATGTCCTGCTCCTTGAAACTTTGGAATGTTTGAACTGGGAAAAATAACTTTGGAATGATTCAAACCAAATTTGAATTACAAACAACTCATTGCAAAACTCAGAAGAAAGAAGACATCCTGACCACAACGACTGATGATTATGACGATTCAGTCTCTTTCTGAAGGTCAAATCAGTAACCAAACACATATATCTTATTAGCACCAATAAAAACTTCTTTCTCCATTCATGTCATTATTCCCTTCCTCTTTTCATAAAAATCTCCTTGCCCTCAGCCTGTGATGAGAACATTATTTGGGTTTCTGCCTGAATCTGTTTTCAGATTCACAATTCATTTTGATCCCAAATAAACTTTTATGGTTTCCAAAAAAAGTCTTACACTGTGAACAAGTAAGAATTATTTAGGGGATGAACAGTCGGTACAATATCTGAAAACCAATAAACATGATACACCACATACACAAAATGAAGGATAAAAATCACATGATTGTATAAATAGATGCAGAAGAAGCTTTTGATAAAATCCAGCATTCATTCTCAGCAAAGTGGGAATAAAAGGTACATACCTTAAGGTAATAAAGGCAATGTATGACAAGTCCACCGCCAACATATACTCATTAAGTGATATCCAAATGTATTTCAATTAAGATTGAAAAGATGACAGGCATGTCCACTTTCACCACTTTTTAAAAACTATTATTTTATTTTATTGTTGTTCACGTACAGTTGTCTGCATATACCCCCCACCCCTGCCTGTCCACCCCAGCCGTCCCAACCTCTCTCCTTTCATTCCAACCCCCTTGGTTTTGTCCATGTGTCCTGTATAGTTGTTCCTGAAAGTCATTCTACTCTTTCCCCCCATTATCCCTTCTCTCCTCCCCTCTCGTTACTATCAGATTGTTCTTAATTTCAATGTCTGTGGTTATAATTTCTTGTTTGTATTGCAGATTAGGTTCCACTTAGGTGAGATCATATGGTATTATCTTTCATTGCCTGGCTTATTTCACTTAGCATAATGCTCTCCAGTTCATCCATGCTGTTGCAAAGGGTAGAAGCTCCTTCTTTCTTTCCCCTGCATAGTAATCCATTGTGTGAATGTATCAGAGTTTTTTGATCCATTCATTTACTGATGGGCACTTAGTCAAATGCTTCCAGCACTTGACTATTGTAAATTGTGCTGCATTGAACGTTGGGGTGCATAGGTTTTTATAGATTGGTACTTCAATGTTCTTAGATGTAATCCCAGCAGTGGAATTGTTGGGTCAAAAGGCAGTTCCATTTTTAGTTTTCTAAGGAAATTCCATACTGTTTTCCACAATGGTTCCACCAGTCTGCATTCCCACCAACATTGCACTAGCGTTCCCTTTTCTCCACACCCTCTCCAACACTTGTTGTTTCTGGACTTGTTTATGATGGCCATTCTGACCAGTGTGAGATGGTATCTCATTGTGGTTTTATTTGCATCTCTCTGATGGCTAGCGATACTGAGCATCTTTCCAAATGACTCTGGGTCCTCTGTATGTCTGCCTTGGAGAATTGTCTGTTCAGGTCTTTTGCCCATTTTTTAATTGCTTTGTATGTCTTCCTGGAGTGGAGTAGTGTGAGTTCTTTATATATTTTGGAGATCAAACCCTTGTCTGAGGTATCTTTGGCAAATATGTTTTCCCATATAGTTGGTTCTCTTTTCATTTAAATGCTGTTTTCTTTAGCCATGTGAAGCTTTTTATTTTGATGAGATCTCATTTGTTTATTCTTTCCTTTATGTCCCTTGCTCTACAGGACATATAATGTGGTGATCAAAACCTAGATTCCTCATCCTTGGTTACAGACCATAAAACTTGGTTATAGAGATGCTGTGGAATGCCACATGCTCCATAACCAGGGCCTGGTTACAGAGATGCTGTGGAACACCACATGCTCCATAACCAGGGCCTGGTTACAGAGACGCTGTGGAACACCACATACTCCATAACCAAGGCTGGCTCCATAACCAAAGGAATCATAACCACATAACAAACCCTTATTGGCTGAGGTAAAGTTACCATAGACGTAGCCTCAGTCTCACCCCAGGTTACCATAGAAGTAACCTAAGGCTCACCCCTTTGGGTATACAGAAGTAAGTTACTATAGAGGTAACCTTAGTACCAAGAACACATAATATACCTACCATAGTGATTGCTATGTTACAGCCTATAATGGAATCATGTGTGTAAAAAAGAAAAAACACTTTATGTAACAAAGTTATATAACAAAAGACTATATATTAGAAGCTTGGACAATAAAGATTGCCTTTGGCTGTTTGCCTCTGGCCATTCACCTTCCCTCGAGAGTGGTGTCTTATTTGCAGCTCTTCAATATAAGTGAAAAAATTGCTACGTGGAATATCTGAGATTTTCCTGCCTATGTTTTCCCCTAGGACTTTTATGGTGTCATGACTTATATTTAAGTCTTTTATCCACCTTGAATTTATTTTTGTGTATCGTGTAAGTTGGGGATTGAGTTTCATTTTGTTTCATGTAGCTCTCCAGGTTTCCTAACACTATTTGTTGAAGAGGCTGTTTTTACTCCATTTCATGCTTCTGCCCACTGTGTCAAATATTAATTGACCTTACAGACTTGGGTTTATTTCTGGGCTCTCTATTCTGTTCCATTGCCTATGTGTCTGTTCTTATTCCAGTACCAGGCTGTTTTGATTACAGTGGCCTTGTAATACAGTTTGATAGCAGGTATTGTGATCTCTCCTGCTTTCTTCTTTCTCAGAATTGCTGCAGGTATTCAGGCTCATTTATGGCTCCATATAAATTTTTGAAATATTTGTTCTGTATCTGTGAAATATGTCATTGGTGTTTTAATAGGGATTTTGTTGAATCTATAAATTGCTTTGGGTAGTATGGACATTTTGATGATGTTAATTCTTCCAATCCATGAACATGGTACATACTTCCATTTGTTTTGTGTCTTCCTTAATTTCTTTCCTCAGTGTTGTGTAGTTTTCTGAGTACAGGTCTTTTACTCCTTGCTTAGGTTGATTCCTAGGTACTTTGTTTTTCTTGTTGCTATGTGAAGTGGGATTTTTTTTTCATGATTTCTCTTTCTGATATTTTTGTTGGTGTACAAAAATGCCTTTGATTTCTGAATATTGACTTTGTATCCTGCTGTTTTGCCAAATTCACTTATTAGTTCAAGTAGTTTTTTGGTGGAGTCTATAGGATTTTCTATGTATGCTATCATGTCATCTGCAAACAATGACAGTTTTTCTTCCTCTTTTCCAATTTGGATGCCTTTTATTTCTTTTTCTTGTCTGATTGCTGTGGCTAAGAGTTCCAATACTATGTTGAATAAAAGTGGTGAAAGTAGACAACCTTGTCCTGTTCCTGGTCTTAGTGGGAAAGCTTTTAGTTTTTGTCCCTTGAGTCTGATGTTGGGTGTAGGTCTCTCATATATAGCCTTTATTATGTTGAGGAATGCTCCCTCTATTCCCACTTTGCTGAGAGTTTTTATCATAAATGGGTGCTGTACCTTATCAAATGCTTTTTCTGCATGTATGGATATGATCATGTGATTTTTGTCTTTGCTGTTGTTTATGTGATGTATTACGTTTATTGATTTGCAAATATTGTACCATCCTTGCATCCCTGGCATGAATCCCACCTGGTCATGGTGTATGATCTTTATAATGTATTGCTGGATGCAGTTTGCCAATATTTTGTTGAGTATTTTAGCATCTATATTCATCAGTGATATTGGCTTGAAGTTTTCTTTCTTTGTTATGCCTTTATCTGGTATTGGGATTAGGATGTTGCTGGCTTCACAGAAAGAGTTTGGGAGTATTCTGTCTTCTTGGAGTTTTTGTAATAGTCTGTGAAGAATAGGTGTTAGCTCTTCCTTAAATGCTTTGTAGAATTCTCCTGTAAAACTGCCTGGTCCAGGGCTTTTGTGTGTCAGGAGTTTTTTGATTATGCTTCAATTTTGTTAGCTGTTATTGGTCTGTTCAGGCTTTCTGCATCTTCTTCATTTGGTTTTGTAACGTTGTATTTTTCTAGAAATTTGTCCATTTCACCTAGGTCTTCAAGTTTCTTGGCATGTAGTTCTTCGTAGTAATATCTTACAATCCTTTGTTGGGTCCCCTCCCTTTTTTTCTTGATGAATCTGCTTAAAGTCTTTTTGACTTTGTTTATGTTTTCAAAGAAACAGCTGCTGGATTCATTGATCCTTAGAATTGTGCTTTTAGTCTCTATGTTGTTTAATTCTGCTGTGATCTTGGTTATTTCCTTCCTTCTACTTGCTCTGGGCTGTCTTTGTTGTTGTTCCTCCAGTAGGTGTAGGATTAGGTTTTTTATTTGAATGTTTCTATCTTTTTTAGGTAGGCCTGCATCGCTATGAACTTCTCTCTCAGGACTGCCTTCGCTGTGGCCCATAAGTTTTGGATTGTTGTGAGTTTATTTTCATTTGTTTCCATAAACTTTTTGATTTCTTCCTTGATCTCATCATTAACCCATTCATTGTTTAATAGCATGCTATTCAACCTCTATGAGTTTGAGTGTTTTTGAGTTTTTTCCTTGAGGTTGGTTTCTAGTTTCAGTCCCTTGTGGTCAGAGAAAATGCTTGATATGATTTCAATTTTCTTGAACTTGTTGAGGCTTGTTTTGTGTCCTATTATGTGGTCTGTCTTTGAAAATGTTCCATGTGCATTTGAAAAGAATGTATAGTTTTTTTCTTTGGGATGAAAGGCTCTCTTTGTATCTGTTATGTCCATTTAATCTAGGACACTGTTTAATGCTGCAATATATGTGTTGATATTTTGTTTGGAAGATCTATCTTTTTTTGACAGTGGGGTGTTTAAATCCCCTACTATAGTAGTGTTGCTGTCAATATCTTTCTTGACGTCCTCCAAGATTTTCCTTATGTATTTGGGTGCTCCTATGTTGGGTGCATATATGTTTATAATGCTTATGCCTTCTTGATGGATTCTTTCCTTGAGTATTATGAAGGGAACTTCTGGGTCTCTTTTTATGGTCCTTGTTTTGTTCTGTTTTGTCTGATATGAGTATTGCTACCCCGGGGGTTTTTTTGCTGTCCATTTGTTTGGAATATTTTTTCCCTGAACCCTTCACTTTCAGTCTGTGTAGGTCTTTTGTCTTGAGGTGGGTCTCTTGTAGGCAGCATATGTGTGGGCCATGTTTTCTCATCCATTCAGCTATTCTATGTCTTTTGATTGGTGGATTTAATCCATTTACATTTAAGGGTATTATTCATAGGTACTTATTCATTTCTATTTTACTTCCTTCATACCTGTGATCCCCTCTCCCTCTTTCTTCTTCTTTTTTTCCCTTTTCTTACAGCAGACCCTTTAGCATCTCTTGCAGTGCTGGTTTGGTGGAGGTGTATTCTTTCAGCCCTCTTTTGTCGGGATACTCCTTATTTGGCCTTCCATTTTAATTGAGAGCCTTGCTGTAAACAATAGTCTTGGTTTCAGGCCTTTGCTTTTCATTACTTGGAATATTTCTTGCCATTCCCTTCTGGCTTGGAGTGTTTCCATTGAGAAGTCAGCTGCTAGTCTTATTTGGGTTCCCTTGTATGTTACTTCCTGTTTCTCCTTTGCTGCCTTTAAAATTTTCTCTTTGTCTTGGAATTTTGCCATTTTAATTATGATGTGTCTTGGAGTGGGCCTTTTTGGGTTCTTCTTGATTGGGACTTTGTGTTTCCTGGATTTGTGTGACTTTTTCTCTCATCCAATTAGGGAAGTTTTCAATCATTACTTTTTCAAACAGGTTTTCTATCCCTTGCTTCTCTTCTCCTTCTGGTATTCCTGTTATACGGATATTATTACGTTTCATGTTGTCCTGCATTTCCCTTCATACCTCTTCATTCTTTCTGAGTCTTCTTTCCCTTTTTTGCTCTTTCTGTGAGTTTCTTTCTACCTTGTTTACTGTCTTGCTGATCTGATCCTCTGCTTCATCAAGCCTGCTTTTGATTCCTTCTAATCTATTCTTCAATTCAGAAATTGTATTCTTCATTTCCTCTCGGCCCTTGTTAATAGTTTCTATTTCCTTTTTCGTGTTGATATAGTTTTCAGTGAGTTCATTGTAGTCCCTGTAGTTTTTGGTAATTCTCTGTGAGCTCATTGAGCTTCCTGATAACCATTGCTTTGAACTCAATATCTGATAGTTGATTGGCTTCTCTGTCTTTTAGCATTCTTTATGAGGCTTTCTCCTTTTCTTTCATTTGGGATTTGTTTCTTTGTCTTCCCATTATTTGTGGGTCTCTTCTTGTTTGTTTCTGCTTCTTAAATTGATCTGTTCTGTCTCCCTGGGTTTGTGGTGTGAACTTCTATGGTAGGCGTCCTGTGAGATTCATGGTGCAATCTCTTTCATCTCCTGAACTTGCTGCTCTTGGGCTGTCGTTTATGTTGCTTTTCTGGATGCATTTGGGTTTTGATTGTTGTTAGGTGTTTCTTTGGTGGGTCCTTTCCTCCAGTTGGTTAACTGAGGGTCACTCCACTTACCACGTCTTGTATGCTGTTGTGTAGATGCAGCAGGTTGTTTCAAAGCTGGTTCTTCTGTCTGTATGAGGTTTCGAGGCTTCTCTCTCACTATTGTTTAGTTGTTTGTTGTGGGTAATTTCTCCCCTGTTTAGTTGTAATTCCAGATTGATCCTGGGTAGAGGTTAGTGTGGCTTCCACTCCGTCTTCCACCATTTTCCTTTATTATCTCTTGGTGGTTCCTTTGTTGGTTGATTCTGTCTTTTAGCAGGTATACAGGTATTCATGGCTTCCACCTACTCTTTTATGTGATCAGTAGTAGGGGAGGGCAAAATGGCTTAAGACAGTGGGTGTGTATTCTATGGTATTTAAAGAACCAACACGTAGAGAAGAGATAGGAGATCCTTTGGATAAGTAATGTGTTAATGTTAATCATGATATGTCACCCAACTAGCCACTTTTTAGAAAGGGTGGAAAAATGATTAGACTCTTATCAGAGGGGGAAGAATTGTGAGTTGAATCCAGAAAACGGTGGGCTTCTGGGAGGTCAGATCATGAGATACAGCTAGAGTGAAGGATAGAAAATAGGTGTGGCATGCAAGTAATAACTTGCCACAACTTAACTACCACAGTAATAAAGTTCTGGAAGATAGTGAAATGGGCTAAGATCCAGATGGGGTGCTATGTAGTATATACAATTTTATGGAACAACAATTATTTATAATAATACTGGAACAACAATCATATGACAACATCTATATGATCTAAATAACAAGAATAGGAAGTACACGACCTAGAGTAGTGTGCTATTGCAACACAGTGAAGTGAAAGAAGGAAAATTTAAAATACACTATGAAAGAGAGAACACGAAAAACCAGTCGAATAGTGCAATTAACCAAACAAATAAAATGAAGAAAAATAAATGGAAAGAAGAGAAATAAAAAATACTATAAAAGAAGTAAAAATAATGAAAAACAATAATAATACAAATAAACACTAACATGCAAGTTCTCTGGAACAGCAAAGTGAAATTTGTGTCACACTTTCACCATTCTTATTCAACATGGTCCTGGAAGTCCCACCCAGAGAAATCAGGTAAGAAGGAGATATAAAAAGCATTCAAATGGGAAAGGAAGAAGTAAGCTCTGTTTCTTTACAGACAGCATGATACTGAATACAGAGAATCCTAAAGATTACACCAAAAAACTTCTACAACTGATCAATGAATTCAGTAAAGGAGAAGAATACAAAGTAAATATTCAGAAGTCAACTACATTTTTACACATCAGTAATGAACTCTCAGAAAGGGATCCTCAAATAAATCCCATTTACAATTTTACCCAACTAAAAATAAAACTTTAAGTAATAAATTTAATTAAGGATGCAAAAGACCTGTACTCACAAAATGATGACACTGAAAAAGAATTTGAGAAAGATTCAAAGAAGTGAAAGCATATACCATGTTCATGTTTAGGAAGAATTAACATAATTAAAATGTCCATACTGCCCAAGCAATATGTAGCTTCAACATAATTCCTATCAAGATACCAATGGCATATGTCACAGAACTAAAACAAATATTCCAAAAATTTATAAAGAATCTCAAATGCCCTCAGTAAGTACAGTAACCATAAGAAAGAGAAATAAATTTGGAGGAATCTAAGTAACTGACATCAAAGTATACTACAAGACCAAACTAATGAAAACAGCACAGTACTGTCATAAAAACTGTTAAAAAGATCAGTAAAACAATAGAGAACCCAGAAATAAACCCATGTTATTATGGTCAATTAATATCAATGAATATTTCAAAGCACAAGAACGTGCAATGGGGAAAAATAATGCATTCAATAAATGGTTTCAGAAAATTGGGCAGATATGTACAATAAATGAAACTAGGCCACTTTCTTACAACCATATGAAAGAATAAACTCAAAATGGATTAAAGACTTAAATGTAACACTCAATACAATAACAATAATCTAAGAAGAAAACATAAGCAGTAATATCTGAGATATTTCTTATAGTAGTATTTTTTCTTTTTAAAAAATGATTTCATATATTTAGTTTTAGGGAGATGAGGAGGGAGAAAGAGAAGGAAGAAACATCAATGTGGTAAAGAAACATGGATTGGTTGCCTCTTGCACACCCCTAATCAGGTCCTGGCCCACAACTCAGGCATGTGCTGTGACCTGGAATTGAACCTGTGACCTTTCAGTGTGCAGGAAGATGCCTAATGCACTGAGTCCCACTAGCCAGGGCGTAGTACTATTTTTTTCTGTTATATATCCTTGGGCAATGGAAACAAAATTTTAAAAAATTAAAAATTAAAAAAATTTTAAAAATTTAAAAATTAAAAAAATTAAATGCCATTTTGATGTGGATCCCAGCCCATAGGATCTGTGTGTTGTGGCTGAGATGAGACAAATTCATATAGACTACGGAGTCCTGTGTAGGAAAAGGGATGACATGGCCACTCTCTTAAGAGGAGAGCGCTTTGACCCTTGCCTTGACAGGCTTTTATTGCTTTTCTGGGCACATTACATTGAGGATGATCCTCATTTACTATGCACAGGTTCGCTTTAGGCAGTTACAGAAAACAAAGGAGAGGATGTTGCTAATTCCATAAAAAGGGAAGGATATTTGCAAATGTAAAGGGAAAAGTGGTTAAACTGGTTACACTGGTCCTTGGAAGGTTTAGCATAGATTTTAGGAAGTCACTTTAAAGATACGCAGTAAACATTTGCTGCCTCAATTCAGGGTAGGGGAGTTTTAGCAAAAGCAAGCCTCATAGCGGCCTAGGTACAAGGCAGGCCTGATTCCCCACGAGAGAACCTATCCTCTCTCGTGGTTCTGTGGGTCCTGTGGGCAATCTCGTGGGCGTGGGCCCTGTGTGCTAGACCTTGGTTTTCACTGGCCTTTCAGAGTGGAAGCTGGGCCCACGTCACACAGAATGGTCTCCTATACCATTTACCTTAAGAACTAAAAAGGTTTTGCTCAGTAAAGAAAACCATCAACAAAATTAAAAGATAATCCACTGAATGGCAGCACATATTTGCCAATGATCTACCTGATAAGGGGTTACTATCAAAAATTTATAAAGAACTCATACAACTTGAACCCCCAAAATCAAACACTCCAACTTTTAAAGAATGGACATAGGGTCTGAAGAGACATTTCACCAACGAGGACATTAGACATTTGAAAAGAGACTGAGTATCACTAATCATAAGAGAAATGCAAGTTAAACCACAATGAGATATCACCTCACACCTGTCAGGATGCCTATCATGAAGAAATCAACAAACAAGTGCTGGTAGGATGTGGAGAAAAAGGAATCCTCCTCACCTACAGTTTGTGGGAATGCAGACTGGTGCAGTCACTGTGGAAAACAGTAAGGAGTTTTCTCAAAATATGAATAATGGAACTTCTTCATGACCCAGTGATTCCACTTCTGGGGGCATAACTGAAAAAACCCAAAACACTGATTCGAAAGATTGTATGCACTTCCAAGTTCCTTGCAGTGCTATTTCCAATAGCCAGGATTTGGAGGCAGCCCAAGTTTTATCAGCAGATGAGTGGGTAGAATAACAATGGGACATTTACACAATGAAATACTACTCTGCCATTAAAAAGAAGAAAAGCTTACCTTTTGCAACAGCATGAATGGACCTGGAGAGTATTATGCTAAGTGAAATAAAGCAGTCAAGAGAAAAATAAATGCCATATAATTTCACTTGTATGTGGAATGTAATAACAAAGTAAACAACCAATACAGAAACTGACTATAAACACTGAGAAGGGAATAACAGCTGTCAGAAGACAGGATGGTTGGGGGCTGCGTGAAAAAGATGAAACAAACAAACAAAAACCCTAATACACATGGACAACATTATGGTGATTACCCAAGGGAGGGCGGCTGGGGAAGGTAGAAGGGGGTAAATGGGAAAAGGGAGTAAAGGGAAGATAAACAGTGATAGAAGGGGACTTGACTTGGGGTGGTGAATACAATACAATACACAGGATGTATTATAAAATTGTACACATGAAGCATTTATAATTTTATTAACCAATCCATTTACTCCTCCGCCAACTTTAATCTATCTTTTATTTTGTTGATACACTTTTATTGTGTACATTCATTTTTTTTTCTTTTTTTATGGTTGGTTTTCTCTCCATTTCATCATGCTGATTTCTTCAAATACGTGGAGATTCTTTTGTTGTGTTGCTATATTTAGAAGTAAAGGTCTATATTGAACAATATTGGTAATTTGAGCCTAATTCCCAAACTCATATGAAATTCCCTGGGGCTGCACCTGTCACAGGTAGCCTGGCCTCCAGTCTTGCAGTTGCAAGTATATAACACGTGATCCGACGCTAGTCTTCTGGTGTCAGATTAGCTGGTTGGGCAGTAAAGCAGCTCTTGGTCTCTGTGGGGGCTTTAGCTCTGGACCTAACTTTTCTCTGCTCCCACACATCCTCAGAAAGTGATCAGGTCAGGAATTCCTCTTTCATGTGAAAAGCTGTGATGGATATTTCACATCTAGATCCACTGAGGATTAATGCAAATTTTAGATGCATCATCTTAATTCCTGAAACTGATGAGGCTACATGCCCTCTTTCCTCTCCCATTCCCTGCTTTCACGAACCCTGATGAATCCTGTTTTTCTTCTGACAAGACTCACTATTTTACCTTTTCTTATTTATTTCACACTTTTATTTCTTTGTGTTGGAGGATTCTCAGTCCCATAGGATTCTGATGACGTCTAAGAAGCCATCAAAGGTTTCAGACATCCCTCAGTGGGTTCTGATCAGCCCACGGCGTCCTTCATGGCTGTTCCACATTATGCATTTGCTCTGTAATTTTATTTGTTATTGTAATTGTTCCTAATAGGACTTTAGGGTTCACAGCTAGTAGTCCAAATCAGAAATGCTAGCACTTTATTGTCGCCTCACTTGTGAGTTCACTAGAAGAACCAATTACAGGGACTGAGGGAACATGAAAAGGTAAGGACTTTGAGTTAGGTATCGACCCCAATGTTGTTCTGCAATCTGCTGTGTCACCATGAACAGGTCATTCAAACTCTGCCAAACTCAGTTCCCCTTTAACTACACTGGGGATGTTACTATTTTACAGGTAGAATTTATGAGAGAAGTTTATAAAAGAAATGTATAAATTAACAAACATAGCCTCTGATAAAACAGAGTACTAATTTCACACACCTTTAAAACATTGGTGTTTATTAATTTTATTTTTGCAATTGGTATGTGAACAATGCTAACGTTTTAAAGTTTAGCATATCAATAGCTGTTATCAAATTTATTCTGAAAGCTAGAAAACATAGGCTTACTAGTCAATAACATGTGAAAAGAATGCTTACTTTTCAGCCTCTTCTAATTGATTTTAGTATTTTGGACACAATTTTTTAAGTTGTATGTTTAAATCTACAAAACATTTTATTAATGTTTCCTTTCCTTTTTTCTCTGGAAGGTAACTACTTTGATATGAAATGAATAAAAACTACATTTCTTCCACATATTTTATGCATACATTTTTATATTTCTTTTTTATTTTTTTAAAAGATTTTATTTATTTTTAAAGAGAGGGGAAGGGAGGGGGAGAGAAGCATCAATGTGTGGTTGCTTCTCACTTGCCCCTTACTGGGATCCTGGCTCAAAACCCAGGCATGTGCCCTGACTGGGAATTGAACCCACGACCCTTTGATTCACAGTCTGTTGCTCAATCCACTGAGCCACACCAGCCAGGGCCATTTTTTATATTTCTACATTTAAAAAATAATTGGCAAATCAAAAAAATGTATTATATGATATGAATAAGAATGTCACTTTATTTGACTTAATAATAGTAATAAGCAATCTCAATAATTGATTGAAAATACAGTCCAGATTTTTGCACTTACTTGAAAGGCTATCTTTAATATTTACTACATTTTCATGTACTGGGCACTTGTACATTCTTTCCATTGCCATGATCTCTATGCCTGTCCTTGCAGCCATGAGCAATTACTTAATTTATTATAGTTATATAAAATAATTAATATCCATACATAAGTAGTTTTTAGCATTCATGTTTTTTGCTCTTTCACCTCTTTCTACTTGTTATCTATTTCTTTCATTACCTTTAAATTGTTTTCAGTTGATTCTCTTGAGTTTTCTAAAGAGTTATCTGTATATTGATACTATTGTATTTATTCCTGCAATATACAAAACCCTCTTTTTTGTTATTTCTTCCATAATAGTCATGAGATAGATTTAATGTTTTTTAGATTCTGGTTTGAATCACTATTGATTTATCATCAAGTACTAAGTAGGATCTTTTTACTTTAATTTTATTTGTTTATTTTTATACAGAGGGGAAGAGAGGGAGAAAGAGAGAGAAATATCAGTGTGTGGTTGCCTCTCTTGTGCCCCCTACTGGGGACCTGGCCGGCAACTGTGGAATGTGCCCTGACTGGGAATTGAACCTGCAACCATTTGGTTCACTGGCCTGCACTCAATCCACTGAGCCACACTAGCCAGGGTAAGTAGGATCTTCTAAAGGATATTTTTTATTTTTTTAAGATCTTTCCAATTATGCTCTGATGCATTTTATAACATTTGGGTTTCTCTTTTTGTTTTTTTTTTGAAATTTAAATTTAAATGAGGGAATTTGTTCAGCCTTTGTAGAGATTAGCATTATTTCTCTTATGAAGGATAGATAGATGAATTATATTAACTTCTTAACTAAAATTTGTTTAAAAGTTTAGTAAAATATCTTTTGGTCATGGTTCACCATAATTTTAGTTATTGCTAATTTTATTTCTATATATCTTACATAATATGTATATAAACTTTAGAAATCAGGATAATTTTTATTTGCAATATGTCAAATATGCACTATTTTGCCTAGATCTAACTTTACAACTTTTACTAATTTGAGGAAATGTTCATCTATTATGATAGAGTATAATAAGAATTTCATAGACATTATGGGTCTCTTAAAAGTTTTAGAGACTTAACTGCTAAAGTTGTTGAATTTTACAACTACTATTTAATAATATTTTATTAGTTGTTATCTTAGTAAATATTCCAAGGAGCTTTTGTAGGCTAGATAGAGATGTTTATTTGCTTGGAGTATATCTTAACATTTTGAAATTAGATTCTTGATTTTTAAAATATATCCTGCATGTATGTGTGTCTATATCTGTATCTATGTATAATTTCTGCCCCAAATGTAATCTCATGGAATAATGAAGCATATCATGTGCATTCATATATATTTATGTATTGCTGGGGAATGTGTTCTATTAATTATAAACACATTAGCCAGTATTTACTGTCCCTGTCAGTCAAGGACACAACTCTTAATAACCATATGTTTTTCTGTCACTGAATGTATCTTAATTCATCTACCTACTATTAAACTATTTATAGCCTTCATTTCTAGTTTTCAAAGGATTTGTTTAAAGTGCCTTTGTATCCCTAAAGTAATTTTTTTTCTTAGCAATAATCATGTGAATAACTTCTGAGTTAACAACACATTCCTAATCTGGAATATTTTGGAATATTTAGGATAGTTTTTCTTAACAGCAAAAAATTAAAATTAATGAAACTGTTGAACTTCTTGGCCATAACCAATGATCAATCTTAATATGTATTATGGGAATCTCTATGTTGGTACCTTATTAATGGGCATCATGTCTTTTTTCACTGGATTTTATTGCTAGAGCTGTATAATCTTATGTAATGTTTATTATTATTGCATTATAGACAAAATAATCTTGTATTGCTTAAAATTAGTCTTTTTACACATTTATATTAATTTGTTAAATTAAAGGGCATATTGATTTTAATGGACTATAAGGGCTATGTAGATAACTTTAAAAAAATATTTATTTCCAGTTCCATCTATGCTGTCGCCTTAAAGGGTAGGAGTTCCTTCTTTCTTGCTGGTGCTTAGTATTCCATTATGTAAATGTACCATAGTTTTTTGATCCATAACTAAGTGAAATAAGCCAGGCAGTGAAAGACAAATACCATATGATCTCACCTTTAAGTGGAACCTAATCAACAAAACAAACAAGCAAGCAAAATATAACCAGAGACATTCAAATTAAGAACAATTTGACAAGAGCCAGAGGGGAGGTGGGAGGTGATAATGGGGTGAAAGGGGGGAAGGGTTTTCAGGAACAACTATAAAGGTCACATGGACAAAACCTAGGGGGCCGTGGAATCAGGGGAGGGAAGTGGGGATGGCTGGGGTGGAGGGTAAATGCAGACAACTGTACTTGAAAAACAATAAAACAATTAAAAATATTTATTTTCTTTTATTTAACTACCTTTGTTATTTTATTTTTATTTATTTATTTTTATTGCCTTTATAAATCTTTTTAAAGGCAAGGCACAGGGCACATGTGCATCACCCTGGTTTGATTATTTTCAATGAAGGTCCTCAGCTCTTGGGACATAAATCTCCATTTAGGTCATTTGTTTTCCTTGGTTCATTGTTTTAAATATGCTGAGTTTTTAAGATGAATCTTAGAAAAATATTAAAATATCTATGAGGGCCTGTCTTACCTGTGCAAGCTCTCTTGAGATGCTTCTTTATAGAGGGCAAATGAATAACCAACATTACTAGGATACTGCCCAGCAATTAAAATTACTTATTTGTATAAAGTACGTCTAGAATGCCACTTGTAAAACCATACTGGATTAATTAGACATATCTCCTCTGATTTTAGAACTTGTTCTGCAAAGAATCATTGTCAGTTGCTGATGGGCAGTAGAGATTCAAGGGCAAGGTTAAAACAGTGTACCCCCTAATCAACAAGATGATTTTTCTTTCTTTTTCTCTGCTTCTCTTTTCTCTCAGACCATCCAATTGCAGGCTCTGGAAACTTAGTGAAAGGTTAAGCCCTAGAGGGGATGAGAAATAAAGAGCAGTAAAAATATATATTACTATGTCTATTTTAAACATTGGATCCATCATAAAAACTTTATCAATAAGGACTATTCCATGGCCCATATGATTGTACTGATGAATTCTATCAAACTTGTAAGAAATAGTACCAATTTCACAAATGCTCCTACAAAAATATAAAGGGATGAAGTATTTTTCAAACTGTTTTTATGAAATCAATGCAACCTTGACACCAAAATCTGGCAAAGATATTACAAAGCAAAAAATTAGAGACTGACATTCCTCATGTACATTGATACAAAAACAGCAAACAATGTATTAGCTAGCAAATGGAACTGAGAAACATAAAAATTTAAGACATAATGACCAAGTAGATTTACCCTAGGAATGCAAGGTTGGTTTAACATAAAAAATCAACAGAATAGATGCATCAAAATGATGTAATAAAGTTAAGAAAATGGCATGATTGTTTTCAAATATAGAAGGGAACTTCTTCAGAAAACAGTCAACATGCATTGAATAGTGAAATCCTGAACTTTTATCCCTTACAGGAACAAGGCTAGGACACCTATTGTTATCATTTCTCATTTCTAGTCAACAATTATATTGGAGATTCTAGCCAGTATAATTATAGCAAGGAAATTAAATAAAAGTATAAGATTCAAGAAACAAACAATAAAATTGCCTTCAATCTCAAAGAACAGCATTGTCTATATACAAATCACCACCAAGCCAATGACATTCTCAATCCCATTACCGTGCTCCTCTCTCTCTCTCTCTCTCTCTCTCCCTCTCCCTTGCTCTAGCTCTCTTTCTCTATCCCCATATATATATAAAAGAGATATATATATAATATACATATAATATATTATATATATCTTTTCAACTGACTATTCCCAAACCCCTGGCCGTTAGTCCTATTTACACTAAAATGCTTGCAAATGAAATGGCTCTTAATTGGAAGGGCACTTAACTAAAATTATAGATCCATGATTTACTGGTAGATTTATGAAGCTGACTCAGACAACTTTACTTTCCCAAAGTGATGCTTGTGCTTTGGGATTATTTGTTTCATCATATCTAACCAGATATATGAAGTATTACTCTCTATTGAATTCCTAAAAGTGGTTTGCTAGACTCTGAATTTAAATTACCTTCCCTCAAGCAGATTCCAGACATCAAGTATGGGCTGTAGTTTTGTTTTTAAAACCAAGACAAAACAATTTTTACTACTGAAATTTGTCAATAAATGAGGTTTGAGGGGAAAATGCCTTATAGTCAAGTATTTATAAATATAAGGAATAAGAAAACGGATTTCTCACAGCTCTGCATACATACACGCATGCAACACACGTCCACATGTCTGTGAATTGACAGCTTCTTCTTCATGTCGATATGCTGGCTCAGTATCTAATTCCCAGGTCTATTATCTATGATTTGGTCATCTATTGCCTTGAAATGAAAACCTGGTACCATTAAAATTTACTTGTCATTCATGATATTATTTATATGGTAATCTTTCCTCTGCCTCATGAGGGCTGTGCATGTTCCTTTCTGTTACATTGAGCAATTTGTTGAAAGAAGGTAAGTTTCAAATCAATTTCTTTTTAATTGAAAAGAAGTCTATTCTAGGCAGATATTTGACACAAGTAGTATTAGTGGGTTTTCACTCGGTCTCTTGCCTTTCTCTGAACTGTCAGAATCCGCCGTCAGATCGTAAGCCATGCAGTGACAGGATGGAGTTCTCTGTCACCATTTCAGGAGCCCCGCAGTCTTGGTGCGGTTAGGGGCAAGGAGCTAGGAGAATAAGCACTCCTAGCAGAGAGCTCATCTCTACGGTACTGGTGAGCTGTGTTTGTTGAAACTGCTGTGTCAGTGACCAGTATCCATCTTCAGGTTCCAGTGTGGCCTGGGAGCTCTGCTGGGCCCTCATGTGTGGCTGTCATCCTCCCTCGTGTGGTCACCTCTCTAACTGGGGCGTGCCTGCTCCACTGAGGACGGGCTGTGCGCCCCTGGGAAGAAACGAAGCTGTGGCTGCTCAGAGTGGGACAGCTGCATTGGAAAGAAAGCTTTCAACCCAAGGACTGTGGATGGGTTGGATGAAGTTTTATTTGGCTCTCAATCCCAGGTATAGCTCCCATCAAGTTCTCACTGAACAGCACTTGGGGTTCTGCTGCTGCCACCCTCTAGACAAAAATTCCAGAAGCAAAGGTTTGGTGATAAAGGAAGAGAGTCTTTATTCTAAAGCAGTTACTTGAGTCCATTAAGTCACAGCTTTAATCACTTAAGCCTATCAATTAAGGCTAAACTCTAACACCTGAGTTCTAGATTTTCCCTGTTAGTTTTTAATTATGTTTTTTCTATGGGATTAGTTTACAAACTAAAACAACATAAGATACAAGAGCTACACCATTTTGGAAGAATGGCTGGCTTCTGCCTCAGAGTCTGTTCCCTCTAGAACACCCAAAGAATAAACCTGCCAGCCCGATCCTACATTGTGCCCAGAGTTCCTTCCAGTAGAAAATACTGTCTGTTGGGAAATGCAGGCAGCTGCATCACTATCACCCAGGCATCCTCAAGGAAGAAGAGCCAGAGCTGGAGCCCGCAGCCCGCAGCCCGCAGCCCGCAGCCCGAGAAAGAGGCAGGAAGCTCAGGAGCCAGAAAGCTCCCTCTGAGCAAGAGAGCCAGCCCTATCTTTATTTCCAGTGGCTCTGGAGGTGTTCCACTTCCCAGCCAATCCGGCCCTAGATTGCCCACAGTTGCCTCCACAAACTTCTCCTAGGGCTCCTTCAAACTTCTCAGGGATGAGTTATCTTGATTAGATCAATCTGTATTAAAGTGATATTAACCCTCTATTGCAAAGGGGGCTCCAAATACAAAATCACTTTAACACAATCAGATCCAGTCTTGATTCTTCAAATTATAGGATAATTGGTAAATGTTGCCAGTGCCTTTCCCTGCAATACATACATTTTTTTCATTATATTTTTAAATTAAACTTATTGGGTTTGTAACAGGGTGCAGCCAAGAGGGGGACCCCAAATAGGGATTCATAGTGGGTCCAGAACTCAAGGTGTCCAGGAAATATTAGAAAAAATATATATAGGTTGTCTTCACCCCCACAAGCTTGAGCTGGGGGATGGGACACATGGAGCAGGGCCATTGAGAGTTGTTTTGCATAGCAACAGCTGTGCAGCTAACCTCTGGCATGATCATTTAACATATCTATAACCTTTAAATGGTTCCATGGATATGTTAAATAGCTGTGGCCATGCTTTGAGCCAGGAGGATGGAAGTGACTTCCACCCAAGATGTAACTGAGAGGCAACTCCCCCTGGTTACAGCGCCTGCCTGAGAGCTTGGAGATGATTGGCTCCATGCCATGGGGCCACACCTGCCCAGCCTTACCATGGCAGCTGAGTAAAGCCGGAAGAATATGGGAATGCTGGCAGGTGTAACTGATTGTAGGAGGAGTCAGAAATGGGGCTGCAGAGGAAGACTGGCGCTGGGAGTCTTAAACCCAGGCCCAGTAGCCATGCTGAGAGGAGGGGACTGCGCGGCTTTGGCGAGAGTCAGGACCAGGAGGCTTTGGGGTGCTCCTGTTTGCCATGTGGCTTAGGCAGCAGGAGAGACTTTGCCTGGAAGGGGAGAAAGGACTCTTGCTGGTGGGCCACGAGAAGGTGCCACACGGCTCTGGATTAACTGGGGATTGCGGCGGTGACACAGAGGATGGTGTCGGAACTGAGGGCCTGCCTGAACCACGGACTTCTACTTTTTTTCCTGAGATCCGGTACCCTGGACTGGGCAAAGGGGAGAAGGGAGGGCTATGTGAGGTTGTGGGTATTCTAAAGGACTTTAGTATTTTAATGAAGACATGAAGTCATTACACTAAGTCTGTATAATTTTTAAATAAATAATTCCTTTCCTTTTCACCAATCTCTGGCACTGAGAGATGTCTTTCCTCTGGTGGTGGGCAAAGCGAACCCAGTAGGTGGGGGGGACCCCTGGAGGAAAAGGGGGGTCCTTTTGGTAATAGTATATCATACCCCCCCGGTCTGTTCTGTAACAGGTTGGCATTGGTTAATAACATTATATAGGCTTCAAGCGTACATTTCTATGACACGTGATCGTGCACGATTGCACGATGTGACCACCACTCATCTTTCATCACCATATATTTGACCCCTTTCACCTTTACTACCCTCCTGATTTCCCTCTGTAACCACCATACTGATGTC
Organism: Desmodus rotundus; assembly: GCF_022682495.2. NCBI lineage: Eukaryota > Metazoa > Chordata > Mammalia > Chiroptera > Phyllostomidae > Desmodus > Desmodus rotundus. Next base: position 64,747,039 of record NC_071395.1, read on the forward strand.
TGTATATATGAGTTTTTCTTGTTTGTTTTTCTTGTTTATTCATTTATTGCTTTCAGTTTTATATCCGACATATGAGTGAAATCATATGGTTCTTAACTTTTTCTGTCTGAATTTATTCACTCCACCCAGTTTTTATTCATTTAGTAAGTGATTTAGTAAAGCAATAATTATTAATTGAATGACCACAAAGTCCTAGGTAATTGTTAGGGTGGCTGGTGAGGCTGGCTGTGAAAGAATTCACCAAGAGAAGAAAGTGCAGAGAGTGAAGGTTTTATTCACTTTTCAAGAAGGAAAGGGGTTGGTGTGAAGGGATACACCAGCCTCAAAATGCAGGGGCTTTAAGTTTTTATTGGGTGGTAAAGGGGAGGAGGGTGGAGCTGGGTAGTCATGGCGATTAGTGGTAAATCAGGAGGTTTCAGGCTGACTGTCAGACTTGAGTTTGTTTTGCTGTTTTCTTTGGGTTCAGGGTCTGGGTACTGGAGTCTGATAAGGACTGTTTGTGTAAGTTAAAGCACCTGCACGGGGGATGCTTTCCAGCAACCTCTCCAGTCTGAGAACAGAGGCTCAGAGACACAGTTAATTATGCCTGACACACTCAAGGGGAGACAGAGCGAGCCGGCTCTGGTAAAGAGGGCCTGAAAGGGGCTTTTTCGTTAAACGGGCTTTTTTTCCCTTTCAGTGCCCCCTCTGGTTTTAAGATGGATTTATTCTTAATGACCTGGCCCAGTTCTGGTTCTGGGGATTAGGGAGGAAGTTCTCTTCTTCTTATAGGCACAGCCTGAGGGTTATGACTGTAGAGTTCTGTGGCTCTGGATAAGGGCCATTAAGAGGGAGAGGGTGGAATTGGACAGCAGGAAAGGCAAGCGCCATTGCTGGAGGTCCTTTGTGAAGGGCGTCCCCTAGAGCCTGAATGCTCTGGCAGATTAAAGATGTGAGGTATTGCAGAAGATGTGGCCCGAAAGCTGGGATAAAGAGTAAAGCTGTGATGGGTCCAAGAAAAGGACTTAGCCAGGAAAACCAGGACCAGATATTGTTTTTTAAAGTTATATTTTATTGATTATACTATTGCACTTGTCCTGATTTTCCACCTTTTCCCCCTCTGCCCAGTACTTCCCTTCCCTCCAGCAATCTCTCCCTTTAGTTCATGTCCATGGGTTCTGAATATAGGTTCTTTGGCTTCTCCATTTCCTATACTATTCTTACCCTCCCCCTGTCTGTTTTATGCCTACCTATTACACTTCTTATTCCCTATAACTTTTCCCCCTATTCTCCCCCTCCAGCTCCCCACTCATAACCAATCATGTATCTCCATTTCTGTGATTCTGTTTATGTTCTAGTTGTTTGCTTAGTTCTTGTTTTAGTTTTTTAGGTTCATTTGTTGATAGTTGTGAGTTTGTTGTCATTTTACTGTTCATAGTTTTTTATCTTCTCCTTTTTCTTAGATAAGTCCCATTAACATTTCATATAATAAGGGTTGGTGATGATGAACTCCTTTAACTTGACCTTATCTGAGAAGCACTTTATCTGCCCTTCCATTCTAAATGATAACTTTGCTGGATAGAGTAATCTTGGATGTAGGTCCTTGCCTTTTATGACTTCAAATACCTCTTTCCAGCCCCTTCTTGCCTGCAAGCTTTCTTTTGAGAAATCAGCAGATAATCTTATGGGAACTCCTTTGTGTGTAGCTCTCTCCTTTCCTCTTGCTGCTTTTAAGATTCTCTCCTTTCCTTTAATCTTGGGTAACATAATTATTATGTGTCTTGGTGTGCTCCTTCTTGGGTCCAATTTGTTTGGGACTCTATGGGTTTCTATGACTTCCTGGAAGTTGATTTCCTTTGCTAGATTGGGAAGTTTTCCTTCATTATCTGTTCAAATAAGTTTTCAATATCTTGCTCTTCATCTTCTCCTGGCAGCCCCATCATTCAGATAGTAGAATGCTTAAAGTTGTTCCAGAAGTTCCTAAGCCTCTCATTTTTTGCATTTGTGTTTCTTCATTCTGTTCCAGTTGGATGTTTCTTTCTTCATTTTGTCCAAAAATCACTGATTTGAATCCCTTCACTGTTGGTTCCCTGTATATTTTTCCTTAATTTCACTTTTTGTAGCCTTTACTTTTTCGTCTATTTTGCTACCATACTCAACCATTTCTGTGAGCATCTTGATTGCCAATGTTTTAGACTCTGCATCTGATAGGTTGGCTATCTCCTCGTCACTTAGTTCTTTTTGTGGAGTTTGATTGGTTCTTTCATTTGGGCCATATTTCTTTGCTTGGTTCACCTGTTATGTGGTAAAGGGTGGAGCCTTAGTTATTCTCCAGGGCAGGGCAACCCTCTTTCCTGTCTTTGGAGTTGGGTAATAGAGGGAACAATGCCACTTGCTCCGCTCTTGTCCCACTCTCTTGCCCCACTTTCTGTCAGTTCCCTTGCTTCCCACAAGTGGGTTGTGCCCTTTCAGATGCTGATTCCCAGGTGGGTAGGTTTGTGTACATGTTAGGACCCTGTGAGTGTCTCCAACAAACTATCCTTTGAGGCTTGGATTTCTCTAGCTGCTGAAGACCCCACAGATATTTTACAGCCTTTAGTTTCCCAAGATGAAACCCTGGGTTTCAAGGTCTGTCTTGCTCCCCCTTGTTCCTCCCGGCTTATCTCAGGACAAATGTGGGATTGCCTCCGTGGTCCACTGCCTTACCTTGTCCCGTGTCCTCTCTGCACCACCTACGCATCTCCAGCCTTCCTACTGGTCTGGATGAATGTTTTGTTAACTCCTTGATTGTTGGATTTCCATGCAAATGAGTTTCTGGCAGTTCTGGTTGCTCTTTGTTTTTAAATTGGTTGTCATCCTTATTTTGGTTATTCAAGGAAGCAAAGCATTTCTGCCTATGCCGCCGTCTTGCCCAGAACTCCCAAATGTTCATAGGTTTAGTCTTCTTCTTTTTCTTAAGTAAGTCCCTTTAACATTTCATGTAACACTGGCCTGGCGATGATGACCTCCTTTGCTTTACCTTGTCTGGGAAGCACTTTATCTGCCCTTCCATTCTAAATGATAGCTTTGCTGGATAGAGTAATGTGGGTTGTATGTCCTTGATTTTCATCGCTTTGAATTCTTCTTGCCAGTCCCTTCTTGCCCGCAGAGTTTCTTTTGAGAAATCAGCTGATAGTCTTATGGGAACTCCTTTGTAGGTAAGTCTCTGCTTTTTTTCTTGCTGCTTTTAAGATTCGTGTCTTTATCTTTAATCTTGGGTATTTTAATTATGATGTGTCTTGGTGTGGTCCTCTCTGGGTCCAACATGTTTCAGACACTGTGTGCCTCCTGGACTTGTATGTCTATTTCCTTCACCAAAGTAGGGAAATTTTCTTTCATTATTTTTTCAAATAAGTTCAATTTCTTGCTCTTCCTCTTCTCCTTCTGACACTCCTATGATCCAGATGTTGGCACTTTGGAGGTGTCCTAGGGGCTCCTTATACAATCATCATTAAAAAAAAAAATCTTATTTCTTCTTTTCTGGTTGAATGTTGATTTCTTCATTATGTTCCAACTTGTTGATTTGATTCCTGGCTCCCTTCCCTTCACTGTTGGTTTCCTGTGGATTTTTCTTTATTTTACTTAGCATAACATTCCTTCTTTCTTTGTGTTGTTGCCACATTCTGTGAGTTCTCTGAACTCCGATCACCAGTGTTTTGAACTCTGCACCTGATTGGTTGGCTATCTCCATTTCATTTAGTTTTTTTTTTTTCTGGTGTTTTGTTCTGTTCTTTCCTTTGGGTCCTATTTCTTTGACTCCTTAACTTGGAAGCCTAGCTGTGTTTGTTTCTGTATATTAGGGAGAGCTGAATATACTCCCTGTCTTAGTGCACCTGTTAAGTTGTGTGAGGTGGAGCCTTAGGTAATTTCCAGGTACTGGTAACTTGCCTCACAGCATTGTGGCTCTGTGTGGTGAGAGGACTTGGAGTGGGGACAGTGATGTTGCCTGTCTTTTGGAGGTTTGCCATGGGATCACCCCATTTTCAGTCACTTTACTGACTTCCCATGTGCAGGTGGTGCTCTTCCAGATCTTACCCTGGTGGTGAATCCTAGCATGGGTGTGTTTGCGTATGTTCTAAGTTTGTGTGGGCCCTTTAAACAGACTCTCCTGTGAGATGGGCAGTTTCTTCCGCTGCCCCAACCTCCACTGGTTTTTATAGCCAGAAGTTGGGGCTTTATCTTCCTGGCACTGGAACCCTTGGATGTGTGGTCTGGCCTGGGGCCGGGATTGCTCACTCCCATGGTATCCCTCCTGATTTTTATCCACCACACATGAATGGGAGACTGGCGTTCCACCACCATCACCCCGTCTCTGTGTCACACTGCGTCTCCTCGCATCTCCACCCTGTCTCCTTGTTTCTACCTTTCCTACCTGTCTGGATAAATGTGGCTTCTTTAAATCCTTAGTTACTGAATTTCCATACAGTTCAAATTTCTGACAGTTCTGGGTGCTATTTGTTTTGAGGGGAGTTGTAATTCTTCTTATAGTTTACATGAGAAAGTGGAGTGTCTACCCACGCCTTCATCTGGACTGTGAGTCCCAGATATTGGTTTTAAAGTCCCACCAATCAAATCCTCCTGGTGCCCCCTCCTTATAGATAGAATTCTTTAGCCCTGTTGATTATGCCTCTTAGGTTGGTTTGTATTTTCCCAGGTTGGTTAAAAAGAAACAGCAATCTTCGTTAAACATGGCACAGGTTCCTCCTTGGTTAGCAGGCCTAAACATGGAGCCTCTCTGTTCTGTAGGACTACTCCCGCCAGTGAGGTGGGTTGTTCCTCTAGGGTATTAATTTGGTAGGCTAAGTAAGTTATTTGATCCTTTATGTCTAAAGAATGCCAGTAGGCTATGAAAAGGGAATTTAAAAGGCCCCCAGTGCCCCAGCCCCAATTCCGGCCAGGATGCCCATTAGTGTGACTATAAGTAGGCCCCCTTTTTTGGCTTTTGGGGATTGTGATCATATGAGAAAGGGTATACTGTTGTAGAAAAGGGTGACTTTAGGAATAATATAAACGAGAGTGCATGTGCCTGTCCAATTAGCTGGTAGACAGAGATAGGCCTTAACTCTGCAGAGGAAATAAGTGTGGCTTTGTGATTTTAGGCAAATATCTATAGTGATGGTGAAGTAAGGCTAGGCTAGGCTTGATGAGAATGCCCCAATGCCTTCATAATTGATGGCTAGAGACATTCCAGCCTAGTGGGGGAAGACAGGCAGTTTGAACTGGGATGGAGGAGTCACTGAAGGCCCATTTGAAGGAAGGAATTGTAGGGTCCCAGCCTACATCATGGTTTTGGGGAGTGTATACTTTCTGCAGTTACCATGTCATCCTGTGTTGTGTGGCTGACACCAAAAATTATGATAGTTAAGAGCAGCTGTTATTGGGGCCAAGGCAGCTGGAGGTTCCAAAGTAACTAGACCGTGCCCAGGTGGTGGTTATATTTGGAGGTGTGGGGATATAAATAGAGTAGAAAGGAGAGTTGTAGTAGTAAGTGGGGCTAGTTGATGTCGCAGTGTCTAAGGAAACCCATGTTCACTTCTGGGACAAGGTAGAGGACTGACTACAGGCCTTGGAATTGTTGGGGAAGGATCCACCTGGAGGTCCTGGCCTAGTCTCGGCTTGGCCAAAGAGATGAACTGAGGAAAATGTAGGTTCTTGGAGGTTAAAATGGACTTTTTGGTGTAAATGCTTGAGAAGTATGTGATCTACCATGGGCTTGACAATTTATTAACAGCCCATGTAGGTGGATCAATATAGGCTGGGCCTGGGTTGGTTTCTAGTTGGCTCTATTTTGAAGAAGGGACAGGAATGGCTAATAGTCCTTCCCTAGGAGAAGTGTTGGCACAGATCCAACAATTCTTAGAGGGCTGAGTGGTTTCATCGTTTAGAATATTAAGGGAGGGTCTCCTGCACAGAAGGAAAGTAAGGATGTTGGAGAAAGGCATTACCCTAGGAAGGAAGTATAAGAAGAAAGAGGAGAGAGAGTGATCATATATGGCTCCTGGCAGGGACAAAGGAGACTGCACCCGGTGCTATAAGCAGAGCTGTAATGACACCCTTGATAAACAGTAAGGAAGGGAATAAAGAAAAGAAGAAAAATTATGACATAGTAATACCAGAGCACATTGAAGTATAGTTTATAAGGGGCTTGGGTGTCTGTTGGCTGGAGCCCGGTGAGCTGGAGCTTGGTGACAGTCAGAGCCTGGCTGGAGTACAGAGGCGAATTCAGAGCTGGAGGTTTGGGCTTGCCTGCAGGTGGGTCGGAGTTCCTTAGGCAAGAGAGATGGATCCAGGAGGGAAGCCCGATGAGTTTTGCAGCTGTAGGAGTAATAAGGATGACCTGGGAGGAGTCCTTCTGGGAGGCTGAAGTGCTTTGGTTTGCCCAGGGAGGCCTCTGAGCAGGACCCAGTCCCTGTTGGGAACCGCCCTGCCTGGTTTCAGAGGCTGTAACCCCTCATGGTTAAGGCTGAGTCAGAGTTGGGACCATAAACCACTAAGGAGACAAAGCTTGTCTCCCTGGCAGGTGTACCAACCACCTCTGCCCACTTTACCCTGCTTGGCCCTGAGCTTGGCCGGTTAGCCAATGACGGGTAAGAATCCTCAAGGGAGGATCAACCTAAGACAGGCTCTGGTCACGAAAGAGGCCTGCAGGGAAGGACTCAGGGGGCTGTGGAAAAAGGGGGTGATGGACTCTCGCCCCTTGGCTTTGACATAGCCTGAGTCCTCATTCTGTCTGCAAGAAGTCTCCTAATCTCTTGGCTGCCTTACTTCCCTTGCCTGATTTAAGCCTGAAGCAATAACAGAGGGCAGTGCAGTCCTGTGCTGGGAGGGGCCGATTCCCTGGGGAATCAGGCCTAAGAAAAATACATACATTCCTGTGAAACCTACTTAATTTGTACCCTCAGTTTAAGAGATAAGGGTCCAGACCTGAGATGAGTCTGGCGCCTAAAGTTTTATGGCCCTCTAACTAATTGGCTGTAACTCAGAATAAGCCCTCAGATTTCTCTGTAAATCTTGTATTGTTTAACCCTTACTGACTGACAATGATTGATGAGCTTTATCTGTATTCCTATGCGAATGAACCTAATAAAAGCCCTTGGAGAGAGAGGCTCGGGGCCCTTCTCCCCCTGAGAGAAACGGCCACCTTTCCTCCCCAAGCAGATCATGTCTTGGTAGTCTTTTTCTTCGGCTGTGGCGGAACCTGGGGGGCTGCGTTAAAGCCCCCCGACAAGTCCCCAGGCTGTAAAAGCTGGGCTGTGGGCAGTTCATCAGGTCGAGGTAAATAGGTGTCTGTATATCGGAGGAGGAGATGTCTGGTTAGCTCCAGGTCTGGGAGGTAATTACCTTGGACTAGAGGTGAGGTTGATGGGAGGGGAGATATAAGTGAGGGGTGGCCATACATGTGTTCAAAGGAACTAATGAAGGAAGAGAGGAGCCCTGGGGTGAGTTTGGGAATGTAGAGGGAAGAAGCTCCATCCAGCTCTGAGTGAGTTCAGGTGAGAATTGGTGAGCTATTTGAGACTAGAGTGTGTTTTGTTTTGTTTTTTTTTCCCCAAAGATTTTATGTATTTATTTTTAGAGAGGGGAAGAGAAGGAGAGAGAGAGAGGGAGAGTAACCTCAATGTGTGGTTGCCTCTCACATGCTCCCAACTGGGGACCTGGCCCACAACCGAGGTATGTGCCCTGACTGGGAATCCAACTGATGACCCTTTGGTTCACAGGCCAACAATCAATCCATTGAACCACATCAGCCAGGGCCCTGGAGAGTATCTTTTCAACCTTAGCAGAGGACTGGGGATGCCAGGCTGCATGTAGCTTGTAAGAGATGTTTAGAGCCTGGGAGGTTTCTTGGGTGACCAGGGAGATAAAGCTGGACTGTGCCACTCTGTGTGAGGTCTGGAGTCCAAATCAGCTGATCATACCATGGAGGACGACCTTAGTGACCTTGGAAACCCATTCAATAGTGGCAGGGAAGACTTCTATCCACCCAAGAAAGTGTCAGTAAGAGTGAGTAGGTGTTTGTTTACGATGGTGGGGCATGTTGGGGAAGTCTAGTTTCCAGTCTTGTCCGGGTAAGTGTCCCCTCAGCTGGTGACTGGCCTGTTGACAGATGCAGCAGTCTTTGGTGGTTTCTTTAGTTTAGTATGTAAATGGTCAGAGTGTAGGAGGGGGAAAGGAGTACCTTTAGGTGCCGACGACCAGTGTTGAGCAAGTTGTGCAGATTCTGTAAGGTGGAGGTCTCCTGGAGTTGAGGGAGAATCCACTGGATCCAGCAGAAGTAAGGCCTGCTTGAGTGTGGATGATATGGTAATAATATGGGTGTAATAATTTATAGTTTTCATTTGTATATTTTATCTAAAATGTCATATGGTGTGCTTGAGTGTGATATTGTTATATTACAGAATTACATGCTTATGATTTTGTAATAAAAGATTTAGCTGGTGTTTGTTCTGACAGTGAAGGAAGGGAGAGAGCCTGTGTTGCTGGGAAGGGTTGAGAGGCTGGTAATTTGGCCTCCTGATCTGCCCCATTGTTTCTTAAGGCCTCAGTGGACTGAGGGTGCTGCTGTGCCTTGCAGTGAATAACAGCTGTCTGGGCAGGCAGTTGTGCTACTGGAATAAGCTTCAGGATGAGGTTGGCATGCTTCATAGAGGACCCTCGAGTGCTGAGGAGGCCCTGTTCTCTCCAGATGGCTGTGGGAGAAGGATGTGGTGAGCATATTTAGAGTCAGTGTAAATGTTGATCTTCAGCCCCTTTCCTAGTTGTAAGGCCCTAATGAGGGCAATGAGCTCAGCCTTCTGGGCTGAGAGGTTGGGTGATAAGCGGGAACTTTCTACTGTCTGAGTGGTAGTAGCTATTGCACGCCCTGTCTTCCTCTGCCTATTGAGAATATAACTGCTGCCCTCTATGAACCAATTATGGTCAGGTGAGGACAGGGGAGTATCTGAGAGGTTAGCACAAACTGCAGTGGGTGCTCTAGGTCCTCTCTGCAAGAGTGTTCAAGAGGAGGCTGTTGGGGATCTGGAAGTAGAGTGGCAGGGTTCAGGCCTGTGCATGTGGAGAGTGTGACAGAGGGATTTTTTTAGGAGTAAGGTCTGATATTGGGTAATGTGGCTGGAGGTGAGGAAATGATAAGCTTCGTTATTGAGGAGATAATAATCTGACGTGGTTTGTGGCCTTGTTGCCTGGGCAGTTTGTAGAAGGCTTACTAACAATGTGTCTGGGAGAGACTCTCCAGTTTTGTCAGCAATTGCTGAGTTAATGTAGGAACAGATAAATAATATTTCTCTCTGGTCTTTCAAAAGTAATAGGCTTCCACTTTGATGTGCAAAGCTTACCAAGCTGTTTCCTTCAGTTATTCTCCTGACCCTCTCCTTCCATGTAGAACAAAACATGTATGATTAGAGGCTTGTGCTCTGTTTTTATTTTTTTCTCTTCTCATCATCTTCTTTTATTAACTTCCTCTAATTTGTTCTCCACCATGGATATTCTTCCTACATTGTCCTCTTAAAGTGTCTTAAGAGACCGGGATATGTGTCCTCTTGCCAATGTATATGCAAAACATAAATTTTAATTTATTTTTTAAAGTTGTTATTTATTTTTAGAGAGAGGGGAAGGGAGGGAGAAAAAGAGAGGGAGAAACATCAATGAGTGGGTTCCTCTTGTGCACCCCCTACTGGGGACCTGGCCCACAACCCACACCTCTGCCCTGACTGGGAACCAAACTGGCGACCCTTTGGTTCACAGGCTGGCACTCAATCTACTGAGCCACACCAGGTGAGACACAAAACATAACTTTTAATAATATGCAAAAATAGCTTTTATTTTAATTTATTATTTACTCATGCTTTACTAAATCCATTGGGTGGCATTGGTTAATAACATTGTGTAGGTTTCAAGTGTGCAATTCTACAACACATTATCTTTTTATCGTGTTGCGTGTTCATCATGCAAAGTGAAGTGCGCTCTTGTCAGTGCTGATAGCCTCTTATTCTCGCCTGTGATGCTTCAGGTCCTGCTCCCTCTGATAATCACCACTGATGTCTGTGCCTATGAAGTTTTGTTTTATTTTTGTATTGTTTTTGCTTAATCCCCTCACCTACTTTACCCAGTCACACGATGGCCCTCTGCTCTGAAATTTGTCAGTCTGTTTTCTGTATCTATGAGTCTATTGCTCTATTGTTTGTTGGCTTATTTTGTTTGAAGGTTTCACGTAAGTGAAATCACAGAGCACTTGTCTTTCTGACTGGATTATCTCATTTAGCATAATTTGCTTCAGGTCCATCCATGCTGTTGCAAAAGGTAAACTCCCCGTTTTCTTTTTCTTTCTTTCTTTCTTTTTTTTTGTAATGACCGAGTAGTATTTTTCTGCTGTGTAAATGTACCACAGCTTTATTATTTACTCATGTAGTGATGGGCATTTGGGCTGCTTTCATATCTTGGCTGTTGCAAATAACGATGCCATGAGTCTCGGGCTTCATATATTCCTTTGAATCAGTGTTTCGTGTTCTTTTGGGTAAATTCCCAGAAATGGAATTGCTGGGTCATGAGTCAGTTCCATTTTTACTTTTTTGAGGAAACTCCACACTGCTTTCCACAGTGGCTGCAACAATCAGTAATCCCATCAACATGTACGACGGTCCACTTTCTCCACATTGTTGCGTGCACTTGTTGTTTGTTGATTTGTGGATGACAACCATTTTGACAGGTGTGAGGTGAGATCTAATTGTGGTTTTAATTTGCATTTCTCTGATAATTAGTGACATGGAACGTCTTTTCATCAGTGTGTTGGCCATCTGTGTGTCCTTTTGGAGAAGTGTCTATTCAGGTCCTTTGCTCATTTTTTGTTTGTTTTCTTGGTGTTGGGTTTTAGTAGTTCTTTATAAATTTTTGATAGTAACCCCTTATCAGATAGATCATTGGTAAATATGTTCTCCCATTCAGTAAGTTGTCTTTTCATTTTGTTGATAGTTTCCTTTGCTGTGCAAAAACTTTTTAGTCTGATATAGTCTTATTTGTTTAGTTCTTCTTTTGTTTTACTTGCCAAAAGATATATATGAGAAAACATATGGTTACAAGAAGTGTCTGATATATTACTACTTATGTTTACTTCTAGGATTTTTATGGTATCAACACTTACAATTAAGTCTTTAATCCATTTGGAGTTTATTGTTGCGTGTGGTGTATGAATGTGGCCTAGTTTTATTATTTTACAGGTATCTGTTGGATTTTCCCAACACAATTTATTGAATAGACTGTCTTTACCCCATTGTATGTTTTTTCTTTTTTGTCAAATATTTATTGACCATATAGGTGTGGATTTCCTTCTGGGTTCTCTATTCTGTTCCATTGATCTATATATCTGTTTTATGCTTTAGAATTCATTATGTTACTGTAATGAAACTTTATTGTCACAAACCTTTTCAAAATGCAAAACCAAATAATGCACTTTACCCCATAAATGGATTGCAAATGGATAACATTGAACCTATGACTGTGATATTTTGAGGACTGTCGAAGTCACACATGTGTTATAAAAAAATCTAGACATCACCCCAAGGAGAAGTAAGAGACGTGCATGTCCCACCAGAGGTGACCATCGTGAGTGGACTGGTGGCTGTCTCAGGCTCCGCTGTACTCATTCTGTTTGTCTGTCTCTCTCACAGGAAGAATAATTTTCACATATGTGTGTCTGCCTGAGGAAATCACATGTATGTGGTCTACCAGCTAGGACCACAGATGAGCACCATTGGTGCACGTGTCTCCCCTGAGAAGACTCCTGAGGTCTTTATTTGTCGGCACGTAGAGACCCCTCCATCTGCTTTAGAGCTGCTCAGCTCCCCTCATCCATGTGGACCAGGGTTGGTGGATTGCATCCTCTCTCCATGGACATTAGTGTCTTTCCCAGTTCCAGGCCATTTCCCCAGTGCTCTGATGAGTAGCCAGGAAAATACATCTTTGAAAAATTATGCAGGAAGTGCTGTGGGGGGACCTCTTAGCATGAGCACTACCGGGGACAGGTGTGCACCTGTGGAACTAGGATGGGTCCTGCACACTGTTCTCCCAGAGGAGGGGCCTTTCCTCCTTCTCTCCAGGGGATCAGCTGGGGCCTCTGCTTCCTCACCGTGTCTCCAAGGCTGGTCACCACCAGACCAGAAGCCTGCCAGCCTGAGGGTGACAGTGCTCTGTCCCCAGTGTTGACAGTGCATGTGTTCCCATCGGAGAGGTTGGGCATCTGTGACATGTAGAGATATGTGCAGTGCCTCTCTCTGGAAATACATGTGAACGCTCTGTCCCTTTAGAAAACAGGGACTTGTGAGACTTTGTTGTACCACAGGTATGCAACAATTTACTCTGGCCTCATGTTGTGAGGAATGCCATCCAGCTTGTCTTTGTCCTTCCAGATTTCTGCATTTTTTCCTCTTGTTTGGGCACAGGATGAGGCAGCCATTGCTTGACTTCCTTCTGGCCCTCAGGTCACTTAGCAGTGTGGTTGCTATCCTGAGATTATGTACACACTTACCTAATAGGCTTAGTTTTTTTTTTTGTTTGTTTGTTTGTATGTTTTGTTTTATTTTAAGATTTTATTTTTTACTTCCAGAGAAAGGAGAAGCAAGGGTGAAAGACAGGGAGAGAAACATCAATGTGCAAGAGAAGCCTTGAATGGTTGCATCTTGTTTGCCCACAAAAGGGGACCGGGGCCCGCATCCCAGGCATGTGCCCCGACAGGGAATCAAACTGGTGACTGTTTGGTTTATAGGACAGTGCTCAATCCACTGCCCACACCAGAGAGGGCAGAGCTTAATTTTTTATATGTGATCTTATCCTTCTGAGAATTTCCTCTTAAATGACAAAAATATGCTAGCAAACAGAAAAAGGCACCTATTGTAACATTTCACTTATAAGAAATGTCCAGAATAACTAAAAAACTAAAAGACACAGAAGCACATCAGGGGTTGCCAGGGGCAGAGGTGTGGGCAATGAGTACTTATGCTGCAGGTTTCTTTTTGGGGAGATGGAACGTCCTGCAGCTGGTCAGTGGTGAGGCCTGCAGAGTGTTGTGAATGTACATCATGTTCAGAAGTAGCACAATTTACAACATGAACAATAAAATTTATTTAATACTTTGAATTAACTGTGCTGTGGAGAAAGGGAAAATGAAACAATTAAACAGTATAAAAGGAGAAGGTCAAACAGAGGCAGTAAAACAACTTCCGGTGGGTGTGGGAGAGCTGGTGGAATAATACGCAGCTCTAGAACTGGCCCAAGTGCACTTTGCAGAGCCAGCTCCTCCCCAGTGGCGGGAAACAGGGGAGGTTCCAAGGAGAACTCTTCAGGCATGTGGGATTGGGCCTCTGTCATGTCAGCAGATGCTGCACAGCCCGACCCCAGCAACACAGCTGCAGCTGGAGCAGCTACTTGAGGTGGCACCACCCCTGGTGATGGGCTGCTCTCCTGGCCTGAAGTGTCATCCTGGTCTGACCCTGTAGCCAGCTCCTCCAGTTGTTGGACAGGTGCTGAATCAGCAGCCTGCTCTGCCTCCTGGGTTCCTACGGAAGTTGTGAGAGGAGAAAAGATCATCCACATGCCGGCATTTCCATGCTCCCTCCCCGCCCCCCCCCCCGACAGAACACACCCAGAACCTTCTAGAGAAGACACAGCCCAGGACCCAGCATAGGTCATCATTCCCACAGATGGTCCAGCAGATGGGTGGCCTTAGTCTGGCCTGTGCTCCAGTGCAGTCTCTGCAGTTGCTTCCTGTGTGTCGGCACCAACCCCTCCCTGTAAACTTACTTGTACCTCACCCACCACACACATCCACCTCTTCCACCTTCTCACCCTTTGGATCTTCCTCCTTGGAAACCACCTCATTGAACTCAGGAGCAGTAACCAGGCCACTATGCTCCAGGACCGATTCTGAAAACACGATCTCCGTGTGGAGCCTGGGTGACTTCAGGGGAGGGGTCTTTCTTCTCCCATCCATGGGCCTCAGATCCCCAGACCCACGTGTAGAGACAAGGCTGGGGCCTTCGTCTACCACTTGTTGGTCCTCAAGGACCTTTGTTGAGCTCTGTAATGACAATGACCAGCAGCCGGACCCAAGGCCTTAAGCTCTGACAGGCCCTAGTTGCTGCTATTTCTGCCCACTGTAACTTCTGCTCCAGGATCAGGCCCAGCCCTGTGTCTGCACAGACCCACACCCAGGGGCAATGAGGTTCACTTCCCAGGCATAGGATGACACCCATACTCCACATGAACCCAGCCAGTCTTGACCTGGGGTTGGATGTGACAGGCCCACTAGGATTCTTACCTGCCTCAGCCTGTACCTACTCAGGAATCCCCTTACACACACACACACACACACACACACACACACACACACAGAGGTAAGTAACATATAGGGTTGCTGAGGTGGGATCATAGTGGTGGCCTGGCCCAAACAAAACCGCCCTAGGCTCCCTGTGTTACCTCTCTGTTGTCCTGTGAAAAGGGCCACAGGCGCTGACGCTGGGTCTGGGCCCAGCAGCAGCTGCGATGGATCACACCATCACTGCCTCTTCTCTTGAGGCCTTGGCCTCGGGATATGGGCAGACAACAAGCAAACATCCTGCTGGATGAAATACATCCACCTAAGTGAGCTGGGGAGAGGCAGTTTGAGAATGTGGCTGCCTGGTTACCAGGGTTCCAAGTTCTGCTGGGCTCTGTTATCAGGGAGTGAGGTCACTGCCTGGGTGCCCTACCCAGAGCATCTCTCAGACGGTAGCAGTGACCCCTGCCTGAGGAACCCTCCCCCCGAACCTGTCCTGCTTCCTGCCACAGGGAGGTGTATCTCTGGAACGTCTCAGGGCCACCTCTAGAGTTGCTTGTTGAACCAAAACTTTCTGTCTGACCAGAATTTGCTTACTTGCACCTCTGACTTTTTAAATTTTTTTCTGTTGCTCTTTACAGTGTGATTTATTATGTTATCATTGAAAGTTATCGTTTTTATTTTAAATTGTGCCATTCCTGAGCATGAGGTACTGTCAGATGCTGTGCAAGCATCACCACTGCGCAGTTTCAGGGTGTTCCGTCTCCCCAAAAGGAAACCTGCCCCAAAGGACTTGGTGCCCACTCCTCCCCGCCCTGGCAGCCCCTGATGTGCTTTCTGTCTCTGCTCTGTTACCTACTCTGGACATTTTTGATGAGTGGAATCCTACAATAGGTGCCTTTTTGTTTCTGGTCACATATATTTGTTATTATCTGAAACACCATTTCTATTATTTAAAGGGACTTTCCATATAGAATAGGGAGCAGTGGAAAGAAAAGAAGCCCTTTGGTAGTGTGTGCATGATCTTGGGGTTGGGATGTATGTTGTAAATGCAACACAGGGTCAGGAGTGAGTCAAGTCAATTCCAAAAATTTCAAGAGGTTGGAAGAATCCAAAGTTCATTTTACAAGTCCAGCATTATGCTAATTCTCAAACCTGATAAAGACGAAGAAAAAATTATAGGATGATATTTTTGAGGACCATGGAGGGTATAATCCTCAACAAAATATTAGCAAACTGCTCAAGCATTACATTAAAAAATCATACACTGTGTCCAAGTGAGATTTATTCTGGACATGCAAGTTTGGTACAATATACACACATCAAAAATCGTGATACACTACATAAACAAAATGAAGCGTAAAATTCAAATGATCATTTCAATAGATGCCAAAAAGCAGTTGATAAAATCCAGCACCCTTTTATGATAAAAACTCTCAGTAAAGTGGGAATACAGGGAGCACACTTGAACATACTTTAAAAAAATTTCATTTTCCCTTTATTTTCCTTATAGTGTGATTTATCATAAATAAAAATTTTGTTTATATTTTAATGGTGCCATTCTTGAACAGGATGTGCATTCACAATGCCTTGATGTAATTCAGAGCTACATTCTCAAACATTTATAGATTATTTCAAATATGGTATTTGCCGAGAATCATAGCATACGGTCATATTTTTATGTATGTATATGCAAAAACACCTCAAAAGCAGTTTGACAGAGATGTGGCTTGCAAATTTCAAGAAAATAACTACACATATATGTGCATATATACCCAGAATATGCATGTGTGGATGAGTGTGTATGTTTGTGTGTTGTGTATGGGTTAGTGCATATACACATATTTCCATGTTATTTCTATTACATATACAGGTGCCTCATTTTATTGCACCTCACTTTATTGGTCTTCACAGATATCGTAGTATTTATAGATCAAAGGTCTGTGGGAACTCTGAGTCCAGCAAGTCTGTCAGCCTCATTTTTTCCAACGCATGTGCTCACTTTGTGTCTTGTGTCACATGTTAGTAATTCTCACTGTACTTCAACTCTGTCATTAGTGTATTTGTTCTGACCTGTGATGAGTGCTGATATTACTGTTACCATGGTTTCAGGGCACCAGGACTGTGCCTGTGTAAGATGGCAAACTTAATGCATGAATGTTGTGTGTGTTATGACCAAAGCACGAACCTACTGACCCCTGCCTCTTTCCCTCTCCATGGCCTCCCTGTTCCCTGAGCCACAATATCAAAATTAGGCCAGTTAGTAACCTAACAATGGCCTCCAAGATTTCACGTTAATAAGACAATTCGTAAAATCCAAATAGAATTTATCCTTTTGCTGACAGTACTCTATGATGATTTATTTATTTTTACTAACTCTTTTATGATTCTTAATACTTTACTATCAGGGTATGTAAAAAGTATACAGTAACACTTGACATTCCTTGGCAGCTTTTCTCTAAATAAAAAATTTATTTAAAAATATAAAAGCAAACTAATGGGCAGATAAAGACCACAGGGCCTCTGCAGAGGCCAACGTGATTGTGCTCTGGGCATCCACGCCCAGCACCCACACCAGCAACTCCTGAGGAAGCTGAAACCATCACTGACAAGTGCCTGAAGGGAAAATCTACAAATTTCACAGCATAATACCTGTTTAGCAAAAGAAAACAACAGAAAAATACCATGATAGAGGAAGGAGAACAAATTGAGACACATGGTGAACTTTGAGGGAGCTGCGTCCCTGGGGTTTATGAAGTTCTTTCTTAGGCACTGATTCATTTAGTGAACAAGTGCTCATTGAAAATTTACTGGGTGTCAAGCACAGATAGACTCTGGAAATTCACCTGTGAAGAAGGTGGACATGGTCTTTGACATTATAAAAACCCAGGTTTCAGTGGAAGAAAACACTTTTACTCTAAAAACAATAAATCAACAAAGGAATGCATGATTTGCAGGCTGGAAATTGTGGTGAAAAACTCCACACAGAGCCCAAGGAGGGAAGCCCAGGGGCCCCAACTGCCCAGAGTGATCTACGAGGCCCCACTGCAGCAGTGAGGACTCACTCAGCTGGGGACAGGAGGTAAATAACAATAAGTTATTTGTTATTTACAAAGTGAGTAAATAATAATACTCACTGTATTGTTATTATTAATGCATTATTATTACCTTTTCATTATTTTTACATCTTTTATTAGTATTTTTTTCCTCTTCTTTCTGTTCAATCTTCTTCGCTTGGTTTGTTGCATTGTTGGACTGGTTTCCCCTTGTTCTCTCTTTCATAGTGTATTTTTAATTTTCTGACTTTCACTTCACTTGTGTTCTAATAGCACACTACTCTAGGTCCTATACCTCCTATTCTTGTTATTCACATCACATAGATTCTGTCATATGATTGTTGCTCCATTACTATTGTAAATAATTGCTGTACCATACAATTGTAAATACTATACAGCACCCCTCCCAGATCTCAGCTCACTTCACTGTTTCTGGAACCTTATTACTACTGTGGTTAACTCTATTCTCTTATACACTACACCTATTTTCTATCCTTTACTCTCACTTTGAGAGTACCTCATAACCTGACCTCCTACAAGCTCACTGCTTTCTCGATCCAACTCACAATCCTTCCCCCCTCCCAAAAAGAGTCTTATCTTTTTTCCATCCATTCTAAAAAGTGGCTAGTTGGGTGAAATATCTCAGTTAACACTATATATATCCAAAGGATTTCCTATCTCTTCTCTACGGGTTGGTATATCGAATCCCATAGAACACACTCCCACTGTCTTAAGCCATTTTGCCTTTCCCCTCTAACTGATCACAAAAAAGAGTAGGTGGGAGCTGTGAACACCAGTATACCTGCTGAAAAAGATAACCCACCAACAAAGGAACTACCAACAGATAACAATGGAAGAAGGTGAAGGAGGGGGTGGAAGTCACACTAACTTCCACCCAGGACCGATCTAGAAATAACAAGTAAATGGTGGAGAAATTACCCACAACAAACAACAGAACAATAGTGAGAGAGAAGCCTCAAAACCTCGTACAGACAGAAGAGCCAGGTTCAACACAACCTGTCCATACCTGCACAACAGAATACAAGACATGGTGTGTGGAGTGACCCTCAGTTAACCAGCTGGAGGGAAGGACCCACCAAAGAAAGACCCAACAACAATCAAAACCCAAAGACACACAGAGAGCCAACATAAATGACAGCCCAAGACCAGAGAGCTCAAGAGACCAAGGAGACTGCACTACTGAATCTCACAGGCATTCTACTATAGAAGTTCACACCACAAACCCAGGAAGTCAGAACAGGTCCATTTAAGAAGCAGAGGCTAACAAGAAGAGTCTCACAAACAATGGTAAGACAAAGAAACAATCCCCAAATGAAAGGAAGAAGCCTCAGAAATAATGCTAAATGAAATAGAGGCAAGTCAACTATCAGATATTGAGTTCAAAGCAATGGTTATCAGGAAGCTCAATGAGCTCACAGAGAATTACAAGAAACTATAAGGAAACTACAATGAACTCACTGCCAACTAAATCAATGAGAAAAAGGAAATAGATACTATCAACAAGGGCCAAGAGGAAGTAAAGAATACCATTTCTGAATTGAAGAACACATTAGAAGGAATCAACAGCAGGCTTGATGAAGCAGAGGATTGTATCAGTGAGATGACAAACAACGTAGAAAAAACCACCCAGAAAGAGCAAGAAAAGGAAAAGAGGCTCAGAAAGAATGAAGAGGGATTAAGGGAAATGCAGGACAACATGAAGTGTAATAATATCCATATAATAGGGATACCAGAAGGAGAAGAAGAAAAGCAAGGGATAGAAGACCTGTTTTAAAAAGTAATGATGGAAGAACCAAGATGGTGGTATAGGTAGACACTCTGCGCCTCCTCACACAACCAGAGCTGACAGAATCGAACAGCAAGGAAGTCCGACACCAAGTAGATAAAAAAGAAACATACATCCAGACTGGTAGGAGGGGCGGAGACGGGCACTGGGGTGGAGAGGACTTGCGTGGCCGTGGAGGGACCAAGACTGGCAGAGTGTGGGATGAATGGGAGAGTGGGAGAGTGGGAGAGTGGGGCAGGCAGTCTGACCACTAGCAGACCCTGCGACCCCGCATTCACGCACAGATAAACCGACAGGGTGGGACTCAGAGTGGCGGAGAAAGGGGCAGGCAGAGCGGCGGGTAGCACCCCGCGGCCCCACACTCGCGCACAGATAAACCGGGAGGAACAGTGGGGAGCGAAGCAGACCACGTAACCCAGGCTCCAGCACGGGGAAGTGAAGCCTCAAACCTCTGATTGAAAACACCCGTGGGGGTTGGGGAGGCAGCAGGAGAGACTCCCAGCCTCACAGGAGAGGTCGTTGGAGAGACCCACAGGGGCCTAGAGTGTGCACAGGCCCACCCACTCGGGAACCAGCACCAGAGGGGCCCAGTTTGATTATGGGTAGCAGAGGGGGTGACTGGAGTCCGGCGGACAGTGGAGTGGGCGCCATTGCTCCCTCTCAGCCCCTGCCCCATGTACAGCATCACAGCGCAGCGACCAGTGTTACCCCGCCCTTGTGAACACCTAAGGCTCCACCCCTTAAAGTAACAGATGCACCAAGACAAAAAAAAATGGTCCAAATGACAGAACACTTCAAAGCTCCAGAAAAAATACAACTAAGCAGGGAAGAGATAGCCAACCTATCGGATGCACAGTTCAAAACACTGGTTATTAAGACGCCACAGAATTGGTTGAATTTGTTCGAAAACTGGATGAAAAACGGTGTGGACCAGAAGGAAGAAGGAAACATCCAACCAGAAAAGAATGAAGAAACAAGAATTCAGAAAAATGAGGAGAGGCTTAGGAACCTCCAGGACATCTTGAAATGTTCCAACATCCGAATTATAGGGGTGCCAGAAGGAGAAGAGGAAGAACAAAAAGTGGAAAACTTATTTGAACAAATAATGAAGGAGAACTTCCCCAATCTGGCAAAGGAAATAGACTTCCAGGAAGTCCAGGAAGCTCAGAGAGTCCCAAAGAAGCTGGACCCAAGCAGGAACACACCAAGGCACATCATAATTACATTATCCACGATTAAGGAGAAGGAGAGAATCTTAGAAGCAGCAAGAGAAAAGGACACAGTTACCTACAAAGGGGTTCCCATAAGACTGTCAGCTGATTTCTCAAAAGAGACTTTACAGGCAAGAAGGGACTGGCAAGAAGTATTCCAAGTCATGAAAGGCAAGGACCTACATCTAAGATTACTGTATCCAGCAAAGCTTTCATTTAGAATGAAAGGGCAGATAAAGTGCTTCTCAGATAAGGTCAAGTTAAAGGAGTTCATCATCACCAAGCCCTTATTATATGAAATGTTAAAGGGAGTTACCTAAGAAAAAGAAGATAAAAAATATGAACAGTAAAAAGGACAGCAAACTCACAGTTACTAACAACCACACCTAAAACCAAAACAAAAGAAAACTAAGCAAACAACTAGACCAGAAACAGAACCCCAGAAATGGAGATCACATGGAGGGTTATCAATAGGGGATTGGGAGGGGGAGAGAGGGGGGAAAGGTCCAGAGAATAAATAGCATAAATGATAGGTGGAAAATAGATAGGGGGAGGGTAAGAATAGTGTAGGAAATGTAGAAGCCAAAGAACTTATAAGTATGACCCATGGACATGAACTATAGGGGGGGAATGTGTGAGGGAGGGGGTGGGCAGGATGGAGTTGAATGAAGGGGTGGAAATGGGACAACTGTAATAGCATAATCAATAAATATATCAAAAAAAAAGAAATGTGATTCTGAGTAGAAAGTATCATTCCTAAGCATTGCTAAGGGCACCAGACAGTGGCAGGACCTTTCTGTAACACTCAGAGGAGGGCCACTCAGTACTTGAACTGAGTTATTTATTGCAACATTCATTATAAAAGCTAACAGGGGAGAAATGTCCAACACTTAGGGGTGTGATCCCACAAATGCTACATCTAAAATGAAATAGTAAATAAATAGTATATAGTAACTTACAGTTGATGAGTAGAGAAAATTTCCCTGTGTCTATATATTATTAAATCTTCCTGCAATTAACATGCATAGTTTTCTGCAAATTATGTAACAAGTAAATAATAAAATTAGGATAAAATAAATTGGGGGAGTTGCAGAAATTAAACTCCTCTTGAAGGAAAGTTCTAATATTTATATTTTGATCTATGGCTAATAAAACTAGACTTTTAACACATTATATTTTGCTTCTCTTCACACAGATAATCTGGATAGGCATCCTTGGCTCGTAACATAACACCTTTTTGTCCCACAATTAAGAAATATTTGTGCTGCTATTAAACCTCTGCAGGGACACATACACTGCAGGTGAGGGGGGGAAATCTTAGATATTTCTGTCACAAAATGCCTTTTACATCTATATGCTAACGCAGGTTAAAAGGATTTTGAACAGCAAATAGCAT
Source organism: Desmodus rotundus (assembly GCF_022682495.2). NCBI lineage: Eukaryota > Metazoa > Chordata > Mammalia > Chiroptera > Phyllostomidae > Desmodus > Desmodus rotundus. The sequence continues at coordinate 64,768,832 of NC_071395.1, forward strand.
TAAAAGTTTTTTCTTATTAAATTAATTCAGCATTACATTTTGATAAAATATAAAATGGAACAATTGCAAGTTTGTATTTCATGTGATTTCTTGGGTTGCAAGTAAATAGTATATTTTAAGGCCAGCATTTTTAAATTGGAAATTTACTTGTTTAAAGCAGTTTTAGATTCATAGAAAAACTGAGCTGAAGCTGTAGAGATTTCCCATTACCCTCCTGCACCCACACAGGCACAGCCTCCCTCTTCATCAGCATGCTCCACCAGATGGTACTTTTGTTAAGGTTAATGAACTTACAGTGACTCATCATTGTCACCCAATGTCCATAGTCTACATGACAGCATATTTTTGGTGCTACACATTCTGTGGGTTTGTAAATATATAATGACATGTCTCCATCCTCACAGTCTCATGCAGAGAGTTGTGACTGCCACCTGTCCATCCCTCCCTCACCTCAGCACCATGCAACTGCTGATCCTGCCCCTGCATCCATGGCTTTGCCTTCTTCGGACTGCCACAGAGCTGGAATCACCAGTGTGCAGTCTCTGCAGACTGACTTCTTTCACTTAGTATTACAGATGCTTTTCGATTTGTGATGGGGATACAGCCTGATAAACCCATGCCTGTTGAAAGTATCCTAAGATGAAAATGCGCTGCATGGCCCTGGCTGGTGTAGCTCAGTGGATTGAACTCAGGCCTATGAACAAAAGTGTGGCTGGTTCCATTCACAGTAGGAGCACATGCCTGGGTTGTGGGCCAGGTCCCCAGTAAGGGGTGCATGAGAGGCAACCACATGTTGTTGTTTCTTTCCCTTTCTTTCTCCCTCCCTTCCCCTCTCTCTAAAAATAAATAAATGAAATCTTTAAAAAAAGAGAAAAAAGAAAATGCATCTCATTACCTCTAACCTTAGCCTAGTCTACCTTAACTGGGCTCGGAACATCAGCCTACACTTGGGAAAAATCATCTAACCCAAAGCCTATTTAACAGTAAAGTATTGACTACATCACATCATTTGTTGGATGCAGTGTCCAGAAATGCCTTCACACAGCACACTGCAGAGTATCTCTGTTGACCCTGGAGCATGTGTGGCGGAGAAAGAGAGAGGGCTTATAAAATGGAGCCGGGGACAGTGGGGCGGGTTGGGGACTGACAAAGGATGAGTAGGACCTAACATGGAAGTTGGGAGAGTGACTGGGAGGGTTTCCCTCAAAAGTTAAAGGAGAGAAGAGCAGGCGTTTAGGGAGAAGAAGAAGAGGTGGAGAGAACTAGATCAACAAGGGGTGGTCAGACTGCCTCCTATGGAGGCACAAGCAGACCAAGGGATGCTCGGGGCAGACACATAATGACGGGTTGAACGTTTGTGTCCCCAGAAGCCCTATGTATAAGTTCTACCCCCAATGTGATGGTGTCAGGAGATGGAACCTTTGGGAGATGCTTAGGGTTAGATGAGGTCAGGAGGGTAGAGCCCTTATAACTGGGACCCAGACCCTTCTGACATTCAGGAGAGAGCTGCTGCGCCCTGTGCTCCTCCGGGCAAGGATCCCAGGAGAAGCCCACAGGCTGCAGTGAGGAAGAGGGCTCTGCCAGGGGCTCAACCCACCGTGCTGAGATCCAAATCCCAAACTCCAAGCCTCTTGGAGTGTGGGAAGTAGTGTCTGTTGTTTGTAAGCCACTCAGCCTGTGGCGCTTGCATATAGCAGCCGAACCCACCAATTCACACCTCTGTGGTGCTTAGAATTGTGCTAGGAAGTACTTATCAAACGTTGGAGAGAGGTCTATTGAATTACAAAACTTGGAAGACTAGGGAGGAAAGAAGAAAAAAAGAGGGAAGGAGTAAATAAAGGTAAGAGGAATAGGGAGGAAGAAAGGAAGGGAGGAAGAGAGGGAAATTCAAGACCCCAGAATATCTTTGAGGTATGTCAGCAAAAAGAAAAGGTGGAGGAAAGAAAACTCCAAAATTCAAGACCACATGAAAGGCTTCCTTGTAGAGACTGAAACAGTAAAATAAATTTTACTTGCAAGTCAAAATACACTCTTCACAGTGTTGAGAAAAGGCTGTGGTCATTTTCGCTCAATTACGTGGCTACAAGCTCTGGAAGCATCGGCAGGGGCACTGAATGAAATGTGATCGTCTGAATTGTGAGCCTTAATAGTTCAACAGACAATCAAGAACAGTATGTTTTAATTGGTTCCTTGTTATTTTTACAAGCATACTGAATTTGAGGTTATGCCTTTCTTACTTTGGCAACCACTGTAATTGTTTTGTGTTCTGGCATGTGCTCCTGGAATACGCAGACTCCCAAACTCAGGTCAAGAGGGAAATTCATGCGTTAAAATGAGACCATAGATAACTCTGAGTAAATGAGACACGTGTTAAAACTTTAACTGATGTATTATAAGACATATGAGAGCAGTCATTTGATTCGTAATAAAGGCCATGCAGGTTTTTTTTTTGTTTTCCTTAGGAACAATTGTTCCCATCATGGGAACAATGTCACTGTAGGCAGAAATCACTGTGTGATTTCAGGGGTGATGGGAAAGTGAGTGAGAGTCCCCCTTCTGCCATCTATTCACTTCTGTCACATTCAACAAGACCATTTTAGCTTGTTTTCACCCCTATGAGTTTTATCGAGAGAATAAAGTAACAAAAATAAAAGTTTTTAAGGATTTGAAATATTACATGTAAGTATTATTCAGAATATTGTCTTATTTTTTCTAGAAGTGACGTTGTCTTAACTTCCAAGTTAAAGTTAGTTTTCTTGCTTTTGTCTGAGTTTATCTTTTTCCAACATCAATTTTCGATATTTTCAGTGCATATAGGATTCCACTTTGATAGGTTTTTGTTTCTTTCAGTGCCTTAAATAAGTCTTTCTGCTTCCATGATTTCTTCTCAGCATCGTAGTCAAATTTACCATTCCAGAGGCTCCCATGCAGCTCACGGAAGTGCTCACCGTGACACTGCACAGGGGCTCCTGCCTCCCAGCTTCTGTCCAAACAGCGACTTCTTCCTGCTCGCTCCTTACCCTTCCTGGGGGAAATCTACAGTCCATTTACCCAAATAAACCTCTTAAAGCGTTTACTTCTTTTTCAGACATTTGAGTTTCCCTCAGAAATGGGGAAAAAAGAAAGTGTTAGGTGTCCCATCCCACCTCCCCCACCAGCCCCATAATTGCCTGCCTCCAGGGCATTTCCATTTCCTCCGAAGTCTTGAAATAAATAGCGGAGGAAACATCATCAAGGGCTCACGGGGAGCCACGGCACAGAGTGTCCCCAGAACCTGCCAGGTGAGCAGCGCTGGGTGTGGACAGTGTTGAGGTGTTGGATAATGAACGCTGGTGGTGGTCCCTGGAAACTGAGCGGGTGTGGGGGTGGCCCCTGGGTGGCAGGCTGCAGGGGGACAACAACAATTTGTCCAGGAGGACGTCCAGGGCCAGGTGCCCCGGCCTTCCTTAGGCCTTTGCGCTAGGGAGTCCGGCCATGCCTTGGCTTGGGCGGCTGGTAAGGTCAAAGGCGTCTGTCTGTGGGCAGGACCTGCCGGTGCTCGAACTAGCCCAGCGGGAAGGCCTGGGCTCCCCGTTGGGTCCCAGGTCAGCACTGAAGCCTAGGGACTCAACCGCCAGGTAGGCCTTTACCTGAACCATGGGGGCGCCGACCACCGGGACTCCTCAAAGATGTGGCCCTGCTATCTGTTCTTGACACTGGGCACACCACCCAATACTTGCGCTGGACCCTGGATTTCCAGCAGGCAGATGGGCTCCATGAACCCAGCCGGGCAGTCAGCACCCTGGGGTACAGGAGGCACCTGGCATGGCCGTTACATCATGGCCACTGAAGGTACAGCCCGTGTGTTTCCTCGCACAGGGTCCCCTCCTTTGGGGCTTGCTGGAAGCAGTGTTCACTCACATTGTTCCTCCCAAGGTGATACTTCTATTTTTGTCAAGCTGGTTTTAACATTTTCTCTTTGTCTTTGCTTTTCAGCAATTTGGCTCTTGTGAACCTAGCTGAGATTTTCTTTGCTCAGGGTTCCCAGAACTTCTTGAATTTCTGGGTTGAATTCTTCCATCAGCTTTGGAAAGTTCTAATGCATGATTTCTTCAAACGTTGCTTCTGGTTTTCTCTTCTCCTGAATATTTTCTATTGACTTGTGTTTGATACCATCAGCCCTGTCTACTGTTGCGACAAGTGGTTTTTAAATCCATTTACTAACTTCTTTATTTTGCTGCTCAAAAGCTCAGTTAACTTTTTAACAGAATCTGACAATCTGCTGAAATGCACTATCTTTCCATTCATTTTCCTTATTACCAGGAGAGTTTATTTACTTTATTAATTATGGCCATTTATAAGTCATTGGATACTAATTGCAAAATCTGGATCATTTCTTGGACTCTATCATGACTGTATTATCTTTTTTTTTTTGGTCACAATCACTGTTTTTTCTGCTTCTTTGCACGTCTGGTGAGTTTTTATTGCATGCTGCATTTGTAAACGTTCTAGCTTATGCTTTCTTCCTCCAGTGAACTTGAGGGGTGCTCTAGCAGGTGATAGACAGGTGATGGACGACCTTCATCCTCCGAGGGCCTGGTTTTGGCTTCATTAGGCAAATCTCTTGGTTTTATTCTTTCTCCTGGGGCATCCTTCTTACCTCTAGAAAGCATCCTCAGGGGGTCTCACCCAACTATCCAAGGTGTTTTCCAAGGTCTTTCCACTCTGTCTGGGCCCAAACTTTAGTATCTTCCCACGACTGTGTGATTTCTACTCGAATTTCCACTTGTAGCCACTGCACTTGATCTGGCCTCCAGAATCGTTCCCTTGGGCCATGCGGCCTAGGAATTCAGCCAAGGAACTCATGGGATTTCCACACAGACTTCTGAGGCTTCCTCTCTGTGTCCCCTGGATCCCTTCCAATTCTGTTACCTGTACAGGGTGTGCCTGGAGACACTGCAGCTCCCCTCTTGGTCTCAGACTCCCAGGTATTCTGGGAAAAAAAGTAAAAGGCCAGTAAGAAAACATTCATGGGAATGGACCCTGTGTCGGTTGCTGTCCCTAACTGAAACTGCTGTCCTTATTTTTGTCCACAGTGTGTAGTCATCTGTGGTAGAGAGGTCAATGCGCTATTAGCTGTCTTGTCCAAGCCAGCATCTCAGTAATTGAATAAGCGAATAAATCCTGTGCTTACCCCTTAAAAACACCTAAAATACAGGATTTCAAAATGAGTTATAGCTCGGGCTTATCTCCTTTGTCACAGATCAGCATCGTAAGTAAAGGATTCTTTGGGTTTTGAATTTTGCCCCTAACTGGGTTCATTCTCATATCTAGGAAATACCCCCTTTTCTATTGGCCTCTTAAATACAATTTATTAAATTGGCTGAGCAATAGGGCACCAAGCTCAGAGGCAAATGCCTTAGTCTATTCCAGCATGAATCCACTTACCAACACACTTGAGGCAACTTTGTCCACACTGCTAGTTTTCAGTTTCTTCATATTAACACATGGTTCACATGTATCTTGTCCATAAAGATAATGGGGGAGCTTAGCTGGGGTAAGGAAATACCGTACATATGAGTTTAAATGGCTACTTCTCTCTAGAGATGAAGTTGGCCTGGTAAGATACACACACACACCTCCCTATAGCTGTTTCCTTTCCTGACATCTGGCACATGATTTATTTCACAATCTTCTGTAGAATATTGCCAGACATTGATCTCAAACTTAACAACTCTGTAGATACCAGAATTTATGTTTATTGTAGAAAATTAGAATATTTCTATATGCCTGTTCTCCTGGCCCCTTGCCTGTAGTTGAGGGATGTATCAAATAGTATTATCAAAGGTACTTCCCTTCCAGGGGAAAAATAGCAATTCTATGTAAAGGGAAACATATGTTTCAATTTAAAGTCATGATTCTCTTCCTGGCTGTGTAGTGGTCAATTTACGTAAGCCTTTAAATTTCTGTCTTTTTTTCTGTCTCCTTTATTAAATGTAGGTAAAATACTTGTTGGAATATTTTTCTTGAAGAGTAAGACAATGTATGAAGGCAGCAATTGCATTCCATGAGAGCAGTTTCCAAATGTCATGCCAGGTCTCTGCGTGGAGTCACCTGAGTGTGGATATTTGAATTAATTTAAGTAGCCACAGGCTTTCTTACTAGTTTTTTTTCCCCTATTATGACCTTAATTCTCTCTAAGCAGTGTTTAGTCTCTTCTCAAAATTGTTCTACCTAGAACACTATATAGACTCAGAAAAGAAATTGTATATTTATATTTCTTTCTTCTGTTAACATTACTTATCTTCTCAACAAAGAATTGTCTTTTCCTGTTTATTTCTAGTTCCAAATAGAAGGAACAGACCCATGTTCTTTCAATATTTTAAAATTATTAATTTCTGATGCGGATCCTGGCCCTCAGGATCTGGTGTTGTGGTGGTAATATACAAATACACAAAGAATACAGAAATCCTGTGGGGAAAAAGGGATGGCATGGCCACTCTCTAAGTGAGAGAGGGCGAGAGGGCTAGAGAGAGCCCAAGAGAGAGAGCCTACCCCCGCCTGGACAGGCTATTATTGTTTCTCTGGGCACATTACATGGAGGATGGTCCTCATTTACCATGCACAGGTTCACCACAGGTGATTACCTTTTAAGGACAACAAAGGACAGAATACTGCTAATTACTTCAAAGAGAAGGATGTTACAGCTGGAGGGGGAAACTGCTCACACTCCATACTTCGGTGGTTTAGCACAGACTTTAGGAAGTTAAAGATACTCAGTAAACATTTGCTGCCTCAATTCAGGGTGAGGGAGTTTTAGCAAGAGCAAGTCTCACAACAGTCTATGTACAATGCAGGCCTGATTCCCCATGGGAGAACCTATCCGTGGATGTGGGTCCTGCCCGCCAACCTCGCTCCCCACTGGCTTTTCCGAGTGGGGGCTGAGCCACATTTCCCATGCTTTGAACAGTTCCCCACAAATTTCTGCCCTGGCAGGTGTAGCTCAGTGGATTGAGTGTGGGCGTGAGAAGCAAAGGGTCGCCCGTTCGATTCCCCATCAGGGCACATACCTGGGTTGTGGGCCAGGACCCCAGTAGGGGGTGTGTGAGAGGCAACCGCACATTGATGTTTCTTTCCCTCTTTTTCTCTTTCCCCTCTCTCTAAAAATAAATAAAATCTTTAAAAAAATAAAGTAATTCATTACTACTCTGCCTTTTTTTCTGTATTGATTTTTAGAGAGAGAGAGAGAGAGAGAGAGAGAGAGAGATTGAGTTGTTATTCTACTCGTTGATGTATTCATTGGTAGATTGTTGTATGTGCCCTGACCAGGGATAGAACCCACTACTTTGGTGAATTGGGATGTCACTCCTTCCAACTGAGTGACCAGGCCGGGGCTATCTGTGGTCTTTCCTTATGAGATTCTCCTTTAATCATTCCTCACACTCTTTTAAAAACCTTTAGAGGCTGTGGGGCAGCCTCCTAGGTAACTCTGCAACTTTGAGATCTTTCACTTTTTCCTTAGTTCATTGAAAGCAGTAAAGAAATTTATTTTTGCCTTCCTCCATTTTCCGCCCTCACACAGCTCCTTACTCTTGAGTTATAAGTGAAATATAAATACGTGGTTAGCAAGATCCTTACTTTTATTTTCTTGTCCCAAAATTGTGTGTGTGCTGGCACGCGTGCCTCTATTTTCCAAACATACTTGTCTCATTTACTCCTGAAGTGTAGACTTCCAGAAGAGGAAATGCCAGGACTTCTCTAGGCTACATTGTTCTGTGTGGAAACTCACCAGAGGTCAAGCAATAAATGCATCAGGCTGCTGTTTAGTGGAAAGTTTTCTACTGACCTATATATTTTAGCTGAGCTGGGGTGCTTTCATGAATACGTTGTAAACAAGAACAGACTTCCTCCAACCCTTATAAGCAGTACAAGCAAATCAATGTAGACCAGAGAAGAGATAAAGGAGGAGCTGGGAAGAAGAAAAAGAAGTGAGGGGGAGACAGAGTAATAAAGGACTTGAACTGCCAGAGTCAGAGCTACAGAGAGTCCGAGGCAGAGTGCACTCCTGGAGGACAGGTGTCACAGGTGCATTGGCCTAGCAGCCCAAGAGTGCACCGTGAACCCTGAACTCACAGGGAGGCAGGTTGGTGCCACCCAGGGGCCCCAACTCCTGGTGAGTGCTACAGGCAGTGCCTCTGGAGGTAGGGGTGATGGGCCGAAGGGCAGGGCAGGGTGTGGGTGTGCATTCTGAGGACACTAGCTCCCTGATCTCCAAGAGGGGTTGAGGGACAACTTCCCTGCTTCCCGCCCCCCACCCCCACCCCTGTGAATGAGAGTGGGAACCCCAGTGTGGGAGGGCACCTAGGATGCATGGGCCATGCCAGGACACCCTCACTGGCATTTCTGTCTCCTGCCCTATCATGCTGCAGAGGGAGGAGAAAGTTTTCAGCTTGGGTAAGAAATGGCTTTACTTTGGGGGTTTAAAGCGAGTTCTGGAGAGCAAGGAGGAAGCTGGTCTGTCAATGGTGGTAGGGGTATGAACCTGGAGAGAGCGGGGTCAGGTGCAGGGGTGAGCCCTGGGAATGAGCTTAGGCATTCAGAGTAACACCAACTGTCAGAAAAGGCCCATAATGGTGCCAGTGGTAGCCAGCTGGGGACCCTGGCATGTTCCCTGAACTCCTGCTTTCAGATTCCTTCTCCTCCACACCTGATCCAAGGCACAGAGTGTGTGGATGGGGAGCAGCTGCTGGGTTTGGTGTGTGTGGTGCTGCTGTGTGTTGTCCTGAGACTTTGAGGAGCTAAAGCAAACATGGACCTTGCAGTGGGTGGTGGTTTTCAGTGCATTTCAGGGTGAAGAAGCGAATCTAGAGTTTAGTGTAGCACCTGGCAGGGTTCTAGGGCGGGTTTGCGTAGTTACTGACCCGGAGAGCCCACACTTGCAGAGTTGAGGCAGTGGACCACCTGGGGTCTGCTCTCTGTAACTCCCCACCACTCAGCTGCCTCACAGCTGCTATGGTTTCCACATGTTTTCAAACTGGTTGAGTAGGGGACAGTTGAGCCACATGGGATTCACTTGTCTGCCTTGCGCCACACTGGATTGTGATCCTTTGGGCAGCAAGCAGATGGGAAGGGGCAAGGAGCCAGGCATCTAGGACTTGCATCCATATGGATGGATTTCAGGTATTCAAAATGCTTACTTGTCTGCAAGTGTATTTGAAGCTGAAGGGTCCATGTTTGCAAAGCCAAAGGATAGCTCTCCTTAGGAGGTGCACGTGTTTATATAACTTTATGTTAGTGAGGTCACTAGATATTTCACTGAAGGCTCTGCACAGACCTTTCATTTCTCCCTGTCCTCTGAGTGCCAACAGAGCAGAGAGCCTGATCCCCCATTTTGGGACTTTCATGGTGAGGATGCTCAGCACAGGCCACTCTGTCCCCATATGCAGGACATCTGTGACATCCCTTTCACCTTCAGAGACTGGTTTACTTTGATATCCCTCTTGCTTTGGAACTTGATATAACAAGTATAGGTATAGTTTGTTTTTGTCTTTACTAGCTTGAGTGCCAACAAATAGAAGAATTTGTAGAGAAAATTTATTATCAATGCTTTGAGTTTTGTGTGAAATTCTTATTATGAAATTTCTATTTTACAAAATTTATAAATTCAAATAATAAATAGCACCAAGAGAAAGTTAATTGCTTTCATTTCTTTAAAGTGTTGATCCACATTTCTTGTTATTCATGGCAATTTATTGAGCAAAGAGGGAAGGGGTGAAGAAAATGGACCTTTTCAGGGCCATGTGCAATGTATGGATAGACCACTGTACTTAACAAACTAGTGAGAACAGTAGTGATGATATTATCTATGGACATACTCACACAGTCATGCCACCTAAGCAGTGTGTATTATTCCACTGTAAGCATTTTCAGAATTCATTTATCAACTCGTTAAATATCAGTGTTCTGTTCAAAACCCATTGGATAAATTGGAAAAAATGGGAAAGTATATGTGTGCGTGTGTGCGTGTGTGTGTGTGTGTATAGAGAGATTACAAGTAACATTCTGATATTGAGAGGAGAGGTAAAGACATCCAGTTTTTTCACTGTGCTGCCATATGTTAAGGAGATAATATGACTATTTGGAGAGGAAAGATAAATACTTGAATGTTGATTGTGGTTGAGTGGAATTCAGAGTGTTAAAAAAATGGGAAACATGCTGCTGAATGAAATACAATTAGAGTGAATGGGAAGCATAAGGGTAAACATATAGGTAATGTGATGAAAAAGAATAATTATAATACTTTTCTACCTTTTTCCTTTATTTTAACAGAACTGAATTTCTCTGAAAACTAAAATGCTAAGGGAGAAAGTGTCTGTACATAGAAACAAAACATTTAGAAATATGGCAAAAAAAAATGCGTAGGTGGTCACCAACTCTATCACAGTGGTTGTGCATTATTTTCTTCTGTGCCTGAGAGTGGAAAGTAAAAAGTTAATTGAAACAGACCAATTCCAAGTATAATTCTGTTGTCTTCATGAAAGATGCTTGGGAAAAAATATATTTGTAATAAAAGGCAACATTGAGATAAAGGATGACATCTGTCTCAGTGATAGTGACCATTTTGTTTGTTTTACTGGAATTTTCTTCTGTTCTTTCATTTGGGATACGTTTTTTGTCTCCTTATTTTGGAGCTCCTATGTATTTGTTTCTATGTATTAGTAGAGCTGCTACATGTCCCTAGCTTAGTATAGTGTCCTGATGTAATATGTGTCCTGTAGGGTCCAGTGGCACAGCCTCCCCTATCACCCAAGATGGGTACTGAAGGAATGCCCACCAGGTGGGCTGCGTACACCCACCTGTTGTAGTTGAGCCTTGATTGCTGTTGGTATGTCAATGGGAGGGATTTATCCAGGCCAGTCAGCTGCAAGGACTGGCTTCAACCAGTGACCACTAACGTGGAACCACCGTGGAGGATCAGCTATGTAGGCCCCCACCCCACAGATCAGAGTCCTTCAGCAGGACTCTGGTGCCCACTGAGTCTGCCCATTAAGTATGCTGCTTGTGGAGGTACTTGGGTGGCAGTGTGGCCTGAAGCTGTCCAATGGGTGCTCTGGCTGTGGGGCCTTCCGGAAGGTGCAGGCCAAGGTCAGCCACTGTCTTTGTTCTGCCCACAGCCATGTGACATAAGCTACCGAGCAATCTGCAGATGGCTGCTATTAATACTTGTGCTGGATTTGGGGGTGTCCACGTGAGGCCAAGCTGTGAACCAAGGCCAGCTGTTGCTAGTGCCATGTCTGGGGCCACTTAAGCAGAGGTAAGGGACTACCTGAAGCCAGAAGCTGCTTGTTTGAGAGAACTTAGGAAAATCTGAAGCATGAGACAAGACAAGTCATGTGTATGGACAAACCACTGGAAACAACTTGGGTGGTCCAAAAAGTTGGGTAGGGCAGGGCCTCAAGGAATCACCTGAGTGGGACAAACTTTGTGAGCCAGGTTGATGGAGTCTCAGATGTGGCACCTGCCTGTTGGCTCTGTGGGGGGGAGGGCTCAGCAAAGGAACAATGGCCTCTGCCAGCACTTCTGTCTGGGAGAAAGCTCTCCCCAGCTCTTACCCTGATGCTAACAAATTCAGTTTATCCCCAGATGTTTCTTATTTTTTTTAAGTTTTTTAAAAAATTGTTGTTCAAGTACAATTGTTTCCATTTTCACCCTACCACATCCCTGTTCCCACCCATCCCTGCCTCCCAACCTCGAACCCATCCCCTTTGGCTTGTCCGTGTGTCCTTCATGTATGTTCCTTGTTGCTCCCCCTTTCATTATCTCCTATTATCCCTCTCCCTCCTCCTCCGTGATTACTGTCAGATTGTTCTTTAGTTCAATGTCTCTGGTTGTATTTTGCTTGCTTGTTTGTTTTGTTGATTAGGTTCAACTTATAGGTGGGATCATATGGTATTTCACTTTCACCACCTGGTTTGTTTCATTTAACATAATGCTCTCCAGATCCACCCATGCTGTTTTGAGGGTTGGAGCTATTTCTTTCTCTCTGCTGCATAGAATTCCATTGTGTAAATGTACCACAGTTTTTTGACCCACTCATTTGCTGATGGGCACTTAGGTTGCTTCCAGTACTTGGCTATTGTGAATTGTGCTGCTATGAACATTAGGGTGCATATGTTCTTTTGAATTGGTGTTTCAAGATCCTTAGTGTATAGTCCCAAAAGTGGTATTGCTGGGTCAAAAGGCAGTTCCATTTTTAGTTTTCTGAGGAAGTTTCATACTGTTTTCCACAGTGGCTTCCTCAGTCTGCATTCCCACCAACAGTATACTAGGGTTCCCTTTTCTCTGCATCCTTTCCAACATTTGTTTGTTGATTTGTTTATGTTGGCCACTCTGAGCGGTGTGAGATGGTAGCTCATTGTGGTTTTAATTTGCATCTCTCTGGTCGCTAGTGATGTAGAGCATCTTTTCATATGTCCCTGGACCCACTGTATGTCCTCCTTGGAGAAGTTTCTGGTCAGGTCCTTTGCACATTTTTAAATTGGGCTGCTTGTCTTCCTAAAGTGGAGTCATGGGAGTTTTTTTTAAATATATTTTGGAGATCAGACTCTTCTCAAAGGTATCATCTACAAATGTGTTTTCCAATCTGATTTGTTCTTTCTTGATTTTAATGCTGTTTTCTTTAGCCATGCAGAAGCTTTTTATTTTGATGAGGTTCCATTTGTTTATTCTTTCCTTCATGTCCCCTGCTCTAGGGGACATATCAGTGAACATATTCCTGCATGGAATATCTGAGATTTTCCTGCCAGTGTTCTCCTCTAGGACTTTTATGGGGTCATGACTTATATTTAAGTCTTTTACCCACCTTGAATTTATTTTTTTGCATGGTGTAAGTTGGTAGTCAAGTTTCAGTTTTTTGGCATGTAGCTGTCCAGATTTCCCAACACATTTGTTAAACAGGCTATTTTTACTCCATTTTATGCTACTTCCTCCTTTGTCAAATATTAATTGACCATAGAGACATGGGCTTATTTCTGGGCTCTCTGTTCTGTTCCATTGGCCTATGTGTCTGTTCTTATCCCAGTATCATACTGTTTTGATTACAGTGGCCTTGTAATATAGTTTGATATCAGGTATTTTGATCCCTCCTACTTTGTTTTTCTTTCTCAAAATTGCTGCAGATATTTGGGATCATTTATGCTTCCAAATAAATTATTGAAATGTTTGTTCTATATCTGTGAAATATGTCATTGGTACTTTCATAGGGATTCCATTGAATCTATAAATCGCTTTGGGCAATATGGATATTTTGATAATGTTGATTCTTCTAATCCATGAGCACAGTATATGCTTCCACTTATTTGTGTCTTCCTTAATTTCTTTCTTCAGTGTTGTATTATAGGAAACTATTCCATGTGTGGGAAATGTAGCCCAGTTCCCACTCGGAAAAGCCAGTGGGTGGGAGGTCTGACACACAGAACCCACACCCATGGACACGTTCTCCCCAGGGGAATCAGGACTTCGTTCTACATAGGCTGCTATCAGACTTGCTTGTGCTAAAACTCCCTCACCCTGGATTGAGGCAGCAAATGTTTACTGAGTATCTTTAACTTTCTAAAGTCTGTGCTAAACCTCCCAAGTATGGAGTGTAACCAGTTCAACCACTTTCTCCCTTGATCTATAGCATCCTTCTCTTTGAAGCAATTAGTAGCATTCTTTCCTTTGTTGTCTGTAAAAGGTAATCACTTACAGTGAACCTGTGCATAGTAAATGAGGATCATCCTCGATGTAATGTGCCCAGAAAAGCAATAAAAGCCTGTCCAGGCAGGGGTTGGGCTCTCTGGGGCCCTCTCTGGCCCTCTTGCCCTCTCTCTCACTTAGAGAGTGGCCATGCTGTGCCTTTTTCCCCACAGGATTCTGTAGTCCATGTGAATTTGTCTATTGCTGCCACAACACATGGATCCCGCTGGCCAGAATACGCATCATTGTATAGTTTTCTGAGTATAGTTCTTTCAGCCCTTGGTAAAGATTATTCCTAGGTACTTTATTTTTCTTGTTGCTATAGCAAATGGGATTTTTTTCCTTGATTTCTGATTCTGATCTTTCATTATTGGTTTATAAAAATGCCTTCAATTTCTGAATATTGATTTTGAACCCTGCTGTCTTGCCAGATTCGCTTATTAGATCAAGTAGTTCTTTGGTGGAGTCTATAAAGTTTTCTATGTACGCTATCATGTCATCTGCATACAGTGACAGTTTTACTTCCTCCTTTCCAATTTGGGTGCTTTTCATTTCTTTTTATTGTCTGATCACTGTGGCTAGAACTTCCAATACTATATTGAGTAGAAGTGGTGAAAGCGGACCTCCTTGTCTTGTTCCTGATCTTAGTGGGAAAGATTTTAGTTTTTGTCCGTTGAATATAGTGTTGGTTGTAGGTCTCTCGTATATGGTCTTTATTATGTTGAGGAATGCTCCCTCTACTCCCACTTTGAGGAGTGCTTTTATCGTAAATGGGTGCTGTACTTTATCAAATGATTTTTCTGCATCTATTGATATGATCATGTGATTTTTGTTTTTCCTTTTGTTTTTGTGATGTATTATGTTTATGATTTGCAAATATTGTACCATACTTGCATCCCTGGGATGAATCCCACTTGATCATGGCATATGATCTTTTTAATGTATTCCTGGATACGGTGTGCCAATATTTTGTTGAGGATTTTGGTGTCTATGTTCATCAGTGATATTGACTGATAGTTTATTTCTTTGTTGTATCTTTATGTGGTTTTGGAATTATGTGGTTTTTGTTGTACCTTTTATGTGGCTGGCTTCATAAAAAGAGTTTGGGAGTCTTTCATCCTGGATTTTTTGGATTAGTCTGTGAAGGATAGGAGTTAGCGCTTCCTTAAATGCTTTGTAAAATTCTCCTGTGAAACCATCTGGTCCAGGGCTTTTGTGTGTCAGGAGTTTTTTGATTGGTGCTTCAATTTCATCTGCTGTTATTGGTCTGTTCAGGCTTTCTGCTTCTTCTTCATTTAGTTTTGGGAGATTATATTTTTCTAGAGATTTGTCCATTTCATCCTCCTAAGATATTTCTGGTGCCTTTATTTGCTGCCCCCATGCTGGTGCTCAGAGGCAGTGAGTGTAAGTTTGTGTATGGGCCCTTTAAGAGGAACTGCCTGGGACTTTGTTTCCCTCTTCCTTAGCCTCAATCCCCACTGGTTTTTAAAGCCAGATGTTATGGTAACTTTTCTTCCTGGCACAGGAACCCTCGGTGGGGGTTCCTGGTGTGGGGCTGGTACCCCTTGCTCCAAAGATATCTCTCCAAATTTTTATCTGTCACGTGGGTATTGGCCAGCCCATTCCCTATCTCCACCAGTCTCCATGTGATTTCTTCACTTCTGTCATTGTAGGACTTCCATTCAGCTTGATTTCTGGCAGTTCTCAATGATGGTTGCTCTGCAGTTTAGTTGTAATTTTGATGTGGATGTCTGAGGAGGGAAGTACCATGTTTACCTAGGCTGACATGTACTAGAATATGCTTTACAATGGCTGGCTAGTTGGAGCAGAGAGAGCAAATATTTTATGATGTGGTTTTATTCCCCAAACTTCTTAGATCACTTTGTTTTGTTATAAGGTTTGCCTTGCTCTAATTCAAAGTTGGATTCTCAAAAATATACAGAT
Source organism: Desmodus rotundus (assembly GCF_022682495.2). Classification (NCBI taxonomy): domain Eukaryota; kingdom Metazoa; phylum Chordata; class Mammalia; order Chiroptera; family Phyllostomidae; genus Desmodus; species Desmodus rotundus. The sequence continues at coordinate 64,784,492 of NC_071395.1, forward strand.
ATCTCAAATATATGTCCATATTTTTATGTATATATATGCAATATATTACTCAAAAATGTGTGATAGAGATGTGGCTCAGGTTTAACAAGGATAAAACACATAGGTATGCTATCTAGGGTTAGGGAAAGATTCTTAGGAGAGCACACCTAAAGTTGATTTTAAAAGGCAAACAGAAACTACTGTGAAGAGGAGAAAGATTATCCAATAGACGAATCAATATAACAAAACCAGAGATACAAAACTCTGAAAACCATGCTACTTTTTAGGAGCTACAAGTAGTTTGGTATTACTGAAATAGAAAATGCATTACAGAGAGTTGCTAGAATGAGGCTACTTAGGAGTTTTCAAGCAGTCAATGGGTCTCTGAAATAGCCTGAAATGTAATGTCATTTAGAAAAATATTTTATGCTATTATAGTTGTCCCATCTCCCCCCACCCCTTTATTCCCCTCCGCCCTGCATACCCCCTCCCAATCGCATCCCCCCCCCCTCTTTAGTTCATGTCCACGGTCATACATATAAGTTCTTTAATGTCTACATTTCCTATACTATTCTTACCCTCCCCCTGTCTATTTTCTACCTACCATTTATGCTACTTATTCTCTGTACCTGTTCCCCACTCTCCTTCTCCCACTCCTGCACTGATAACCCTCCATGTGATCTCCATTTCTGTGATTCTTTTCCCATTCTAGTTGTTTGGTTAGTTTGTTTTTGTTTTTGTTTTTGTTTTTAGGTTTGGTTGTTAATAGCTACAAGTTTGCTGTCATTTTATTGTTCATAATTTTGATCTTTTTCTTAGATAAGTCCCTTTAACATTTCATATAATGAGGGCTGGGTGATGATGAACTCCTTGAACTTGACCTTATATGGGAAGCACTTTCTCTGCCCTTCCATTCCAAAATGATAGCTCTGCTGAATAGAGTAATCTTGGATGTAGGTCCTTGCTCTTCATGACTTTGAATACTTCTTTCCAACTCCTTCTTGCCTGCAAGGTTTCTTTTGAGAAATCAGCTGACAGTCTTATGGGAACTCCTTTGTAGGTAACTGTCTCTTTTTCGCTTGCTGCTTCTAAGATTCTCTCCTTCTGTTTCATCTTGGCTAATGTAATTATGATGTGCTTGGTGTGTTCTTCCTTGGGTCCAACTTCTTTGGGACTCTGAGCTTCCTGGACTTCCTGGAATTCTATTTCCTTTGCCAGATTGGGGAAGTTCTCCATTATTTGTTCAAATAAGTTTTCAATTTGTTGCTCCTCCTCTTTTCCTTCTGGCACTGCTATGATTCGGTTGTTGGAATGTTTAAAGTTGTCCTGGAGGTTCCTAAGCCTCTCCTCATTTTTTTGAATTCTTGTGTCTTCATTCTTTTCTGGTTGGATGTTTCTTTCTTCCTTCTGGTCCACACCATTGATTTGAGTCCCAGTTTCCATCCCATCACTGTTAGTTCCCTGTTCATTTTCCTTTATTTCACTTTGCATACTTTCATTTTCCCCTCTAATTTGTGACCATATTCATCCAATTATGTGAGCATAATGATTACCAATATTTTGAACTGTGCATCTGATAGGTTGGCTATCTCTGTCGTTTAGTTGTATTTTTTCTGGAGGTTTGATCTGTTCTTCCATTTCAGCCTTTTTTTTTCTTTTGTCTTGATCAGCCTGTTACATAGTAAGGGGTGGAGCCTTGGATGTTCACCAGGGTGGGGCAACCCAAGTCTCTGTATTGTGATGCTGTATGTGGGGGAGGGGTCCGAGAGGGAACAATGCCACTTGTTCCAATCTCTGCCAGTTTTCATTCACTTCCACCACTACCCACAATGTAATTGGGCACTTCCTGGGCTTATTCCCGTGTGGGTGTGTGGGTGGGTGGGTTTGTACGTTCTAGGACCCTGTGGGTCTTGCCAATGAACTTTCCTGTGAGGCTGGGAGTTTATCCCACTGCCTCACCCCCCACAGGTGTTTTCAGTCAGAGGGTTTGAGGCTTTATTTCTCCATGCTGAGACCCTGGGTTGAATGGTCTGTCTCACTCCCCAGATGTTCCTCCCAGTTTGTCTGCATGTGAATGTGGGACTGCCCTGCCTGCCAGCCGCTGCCTTGCCCGCCTGTGTCCTTCAGCCGCCACCTTGCTGCAAGTCCTCTCCACCAGGCTGCCCATGTCTGCTCCTCCTACCAGTCTGAATGAATGTTTCTTCTTTAACTCATTGGTTGTTAGACTTCCATACAGTTCAATTTTCTGTCAGTTCTTGTTGTTTTTTGTTTTTAAATTTGTTGTCCTTCTTTTGGTTGTGCGAGGAGGCACAGTGTGTCTACCTATACCTCCATCTTGGCTAGAACTCTCTCCACATACAATGTCTTGCTAAATTATTTTCAAATTGTGCCTTATGGTGACCACTCCAAAGACCTCAGAAACTAATTAGTTGTTTTCTGGCTCCATCTCTTTAACTAAAGGAGCTCAGTTTCCTATTGATTGATATTCATTTACATTGACACCTAATATTTTACATAAATCCTTTTGAAGCTAAAACCAAAAACCCAAACTCATGCTATATACAATAAAGGGCTAGATTTATTTTTTAAGCAGAGGATTATCATGATAAGATTTAGATTTTAAATACATGTCTCTGGTAGTCCTTGTGGATTATGAAGTATGGGCCAAAACTAATGGGCAGGAAATCAATTAGCAGGTCAGGCCTAAATTTTTAAATGACTTGGCCTAAGTGGCCAAAACAACAATAAAAAGTTAAGATTAATTTACTGATTATTTGGTCATATGCCTACAATATCTTCTTCCCATTGTTTTTATAAAAGACATGCCCCTAGTAAAATAATAATTAAGCAAGATAATAAATACAAATATTAATACAGTATATTAGTACTTTGATGTTTCTAAAATTATCAAACTCCCCAGGCCAGGGACCATACTAATTGCTCAGTATTGATTCCTATATTTTCTCTTCTTTTTTTTTTTTTTTTAAAGAGATCTGTTTTTATAAGAGTTTATTTATTTATTTATTTTTAGAGAGAGGGGAAGGGAAGGAGAGAGCAGGAAACATCAATATATGGTTGCCTCTTGCACGCTCCTTGCTGGGGACCTGGCTTGCAACCCAGTCATGTGCCCTAACTAGGAATCGAACCGCAACCCTTGATTCCTATATTTTCTTTAACAGAATTGTCTGGGAAGTATTGGGTCCTGTTCTGAAGGGCTTCACTTGTAGTTTCCTGGGACAGTGGCAGAAACTGGGCACGTGTCTCCAGGACAAACTGTTACAGAGCAAGGGGGGGGGGTTCACGATAAATTATTACAGAAAGGATCCCCCCCTTTCTGTCTCTGGAGGTTCCTCCCCCCCATGCCCACCTGCTAGGTTTGCAATGCCTGCCACCAGAGGAAAGACGTCTCTCAATGCCAGAGACTGGTGAAAAAGAAAGGAATTGTTTATTTAAAAGTTACACAAACTTAAGAGTAATGACTTAATATCTTCAATAAGATACTAAAGTCCTCTAGAATGCCCACAGATGCCCTGTGCCCAGTCCGGGGTACCGTGTCTCAGGAAAAGAAGTAGAAGTCCGTGATTCAGGCTCCTGGCACCATCAGCTGTGTGGCTGCTGCAATCTCCAGTTAATCCAAAGCCATGTGGCACCTTCTCATGGCTCACCAGCAAGAGTCCTTTCTCCCCTTTTCTTCCCGGCAAAGTCTCTCCTGCTGCCTAAGCCGCGTGGCAAAAAGAAGCACTCCAAAACCTCGTGGTCCTCTTCCTTTCCCCTCAGAACCTCATGGTACTCTCCTCTTTTACTTCAGAACCACATGGACCTCTATCTATCTACTTGCTTCAGAACCTTGTGGTTCTCCCATTTACTTCAGAGCCGCGTGGTCTACTCTTTCTATGGCTGCTGGGCCTAGGTTTAAATCCCAGAACCCATCTTCCTTTGCAGCCCCATTTCCGACTCCTCCTACAGTCAGTTATACCTGCCAGCATCCCCGTATTCTTCCAGCTTTACTGGGCTGCCATAGTAAGTGTGGGCAGGTGTGGCCCCATGGCGTGGAGCCAATCATCTCCAAGCTCTCCCACAGGCCCTGTAACCAGGGGGAGTTGCTTCCCAGACCCATCTTGGGTGGAAGTCACTCCCATCTCCCTGACTCAAAGCAGGGCCACAGCTATTTAACATATCCATGAAACCAGTTAAAGGTTATAGATATGTTAAATGACTGTGCCAGGGGCTAGCTGCAAAGCTCTTGCTACCCAAAACAGCTCTGAATGGCCCTGTTCCATGTGTCCCATCCCCCCTGGCTCAGGCCTGTGGGGGTGAGGACATCCTACACACATTTTTCTAATATTTCCTGAACACCCCGAGCTCTGGACCCCATTACAAATCCCTTCCTGGGGCCCTCCTCTTGGCTGCACCCTGCTTCATTACCAGGCCAGCCCTGGGTCTTCTCCTGGCTCAGGGTTCCAACAGGAGCTGAGAATCAGGCCCCATGCACAAGTGCATTGGTGACTCTCTCAGGCTCTGCGTTTCTCATCCAGTCTGTCTGTTTCTCACAGGAAGAATAACTTTCACATGTGTGTGTCTGCCTCAGGAAATCATGTCTATGTGGTCTAACAGGTAAAGACTCTGGATGCACACTGTTCGTTCACATGTCTCACCTAAGAAGATTGCTGAGGTGTTTATCTGTCAGCACATAGAGATACCTGCACCCACTTTTGCAGCTGCTCAGCTTCCCTTGTCCATGTGGACCAGGATTGGTGGATTGCATCCTCTCTCTATGGACATTAATTTTTACCAGTTCCAGGCAATTCCCCCAGTGCTCTGTTGGGTAGCTTTGAAAATACATCTTTGAAAAATTATGAAGGAAGTGCTGTGGGGTGACCTCCTAGCATGAGCACTCCCAGGGACAGATGTGTACCTGTGGAACTAGGATGGGTCCTGGACACTGTTCTCCCAGAGGAGGGGCCTTTCCCCCTTCTCTCCAGGGGATCAGCTGGAGCCTGTTTCCTCTCTGTCTCCAAGGCTGGTCACCATCAGACCAGAAGCCTGCCAGCCTGGGTGTGACAGTGCTCTGTCCCCAGTGTTGACAGTGCATGTATTCCCATTGGAGAGGCTGGGCATCTGTAGAGACTGGAAGTGCATGTGCATGCTCTGTCCTTTTAGAAAACAGGGACTTACTTGTGAGATGTTGCTGCACCACAGGCACGTGGCACTTCCCTTTGGCCTTGTGTTGTGAGGAATGCTGTCCAGCTTGTGGTTTGTCCTGCCAGATCTGCATTTTCTTACTTTGTTTGGGCACAGGATGAGCCAGCCATTGCCTGACTGGCTTCTGGCCCTCAGGTCAAACCTAGCATAGTAACTCTACTTTGAGATTATGCCCACACTTACCTAAGTGGATTCTTTTAAAATTATTTTATTGTTGTTCAGTCACACTTGTCTGCATTTTCTCCCCACCCCTCAATCACACCCCAACCAAATCCACCTCCCTCCCCTGCTTCCACCCTCCCCCTTGGTTTTGTCCATGTGTCCTTTATAGTAGTTCCTGAAAGGCCTTCTCCCCACTATCCCTCCCCCCCTCCCCTCTGGCTATTGTTAGATTGTTCTTAACTTCAATGTCTCTGGTTCTATTTTGTTTGCTTTTTTCTTCTGTTGATTATGTTCCAGTTAAAGGTGAGGTCATATGGTATTTGTCCCTCATCACCTGGCTTATTTCACTTAGCATAATGCTCTCCAGTTCCATCCATGCTGTTGCAAAGGGTATAAGCTCCTTCTTTCTCTCTGCTGCGTAGAATTCCATTGTGTAAATGTACCATGGTGTTTTGATCCACTCATTTGCTGATGGGCACTTAGCTTGCTTCCAGTATTTGGCCACTGTAAATTGTGCTGCTATGAACATTGGGGGTGCATAGGTTCTTTTGGATTGGTGTTTCAGGGTTCTTAGGGTATAGTCCCAGCAGTGGAATTGCTGGGTCAAAAGGCAGTTCCATTTTTAGTTTTCTGAGGAAATTCCATATTGGTTTCCACAGTGGCTATACCAGTCTGCATTCCCACCAACAATATACTAGGGTTTCCTTTTCTCCGCATCCTCTCGAACATTTGTTTGTTGACTTGTTTATGTTGGCCACTCTGAGCGGTGTGAGATGGTACCTCATTGTGGTTTTAATTTGCATCTCTCTGGTGGCTAGTGATGCTGAGCATCTTTTCATATGTCCCTGGGCCCTCTGTATGTCTTCCTTGGAGAAGTGTCTGTTCAAGTCCTCTGCCCATTTTTTAATTGGATTGTTTGTCTTCCTGAAGTGCAGTCATGTGAGTTCTTTATATATTTTGGAGATCAGACCCTTGTCTGAGGTATCATTGGCAGATATGTTTTCCCATACTGTTGGTTCTCTTTTCATTTTAATGCTGTTTTCTTTAGCCATGCAGAAGCTTTTTATTTTGATGAGGTCCCATTTGTTTATTCTTTCCTTTATGTCCCTTGCTTTAGGGGACATGTCTGTGAGGATGTTGCTGCCTGGAATATCAGAGATTTTCCTGCCAATGTTTTCCTCCAGGACTTTTATGGTGTTACGATTTATATTTAAGTCTTTTATCCACCTTGAATTTATTTTTGTGTATGGTGTTAGTTGGTGATCGAGTTTCATTTTTTTGCACGTAGCTGTCCAGATCTCCCAACACCATTTGTTGAAGAGGCTATTTTTGCTCCATTTTATGCTCCTGCCTCCTTTGTCAAATATTAATTGACCATAGAGACTTGGGTTTATTTCTGGGCTCTCTGTTCTGTTCCATTGGTCTGTGTGCCTGTTTTTATGCCAGTACCAGGCTGTTTTGATTACAGTGGTCTTGTAATACAGTTTGGTATCAGGTATTGTGATCCCTCCTGCTTTGTTCTTTTTTCTCAAAATTGCTGCAGCTATTCGGGGTCGTTTATGGTTCCATATAAATTTCTGAACTGTTTGTTCTATATCCGTGAAATATGTCATTGGTACTTTAATAGGGATTGCATTGAATCTATAAATCGCTTTGGGTAGTATGGCCATTTTGATGATGTTAATTCTTCCAATCCATGAGCATGGCACACGCTTCCATTTGTTTGTGTCTTCCGTAATTTCTTTCTTTAGTGTTGTGTAGTTTTCTGAGTACAGGTCTTTTACCTCCTTGGTTAGGTTTGTTCCTAGGTACTTTATTTTTCTTGTTGCTATATCGAATGGGATATTTTTCCTGATTTCTGTTTCTGATGTTTCATTGTTAGTGTACAAGAATGCCTTTGATTACTGATATTGCCTTTGTATCCCACTGTTTTGCCAAACTCACTCATTAGTTGGAGCAGTTTTTTGGTGGAGCCTATAGGATTTTCTATGTACATTACCATGTCATCTGCAAACAATGACAGTTTCGTTTCCTCCTTTCCAATTTGGATGCCTTTTATTTCTTTTTCTTGTCTGATTGCTGTGGCTAGGACTTCCAATACTGTGTTGAATAGACGTGGTGAAAGTACACAACCTTGTCTTATTCCTGATCTTAGTGGGAAAGCTCTAAGTTTTTGTCCATTGAGTCTGATGTTGGCTGTAGGTCTCTCGTATGTGGCCTTTATTATGTTGAGGAATGCTCCCTCTATTCCCACTTTGCTGAGTGTTTTTATCATAAATGGGTGCTGCACCTTATCAAATGCTTTTTCTGCATCTATTGATATGATCATGTGATTTTTTGTGTTTGTTTTTGTTTATGTGGTGTATTATGTTTATTGATTTGCGAATATTGTACCATCCTTGCATCCCTGGGATGAATCCCACCCACCTGGTCATGGTGTATGATCTTTTTAATGTATTGCTGGATGCAGTTTGCCAATATTTCGTTGAGGATTTTAGCATCTATATTCATCATCGATATTGGCCTGAACTTTTCTTTCTTTGTTGTGTCTTTATCTGGTTTTGGGAATAGGATGATGCTGGCTTCATAAAAGGAGTTTGGGAGTCCTCCACCTTCCTGTATTTTTTGAAATGATCTGTGGAGGATGGGGGTTAGCTCTCCCTTAAATGCTCTGTGGAATTCTCCTGTGAAACCATCTGGTCCAGGGCTTTTGTGTGTCGGAAGCTTTTTAATTACTGTTTCAATTTCACGAGGTGTTGTTGGTCTGTTCGGGCTTTCTGCTTCTTCTTCATTGAATTTTGGGACGTTATATTTTTCTAGAAATTTGTCCATTTCATCTAGGTTTTCAAATTTCTTGGCATATAGTTCTTCATAGTAATTTCTTACAATCCTTTGTATTTCTGTGGTATCAGTTGTAGTCTCTCCTCTTTTATTTCTGATTGTGTTTATTTGGGTCCTCTCTCTGTTTTTCTTGAGTCTGCTTAAAGGCTTGTCGATTTTGTTTACCTTTCAAAGAAGCAGCTCCTGGATTCATTGATCCTTAGAGTTGTGCTTTTAGTCTCTATGTCATTTAATTCTGCTCTGATCTTGGTTATTTCCTTCCTTCTACTTGCTCTGGGCTGTCTTTGTTGTTGTTTCTCCAGTTCTGGTAGGTGTAGGATTAGGTTGTTTATTTGAAATGTTTCTATTCTTTTTAGGTAGGTCTGTATTGCTATGAATTTACCTCTCAGGACTGCCTTCTCTGTGTCCCATAAGTTTTGGATTGTTGTGAGCTCATTTTCATTTGTTTCCAGAAACTTTTTGATGTCTTCCTTGATCTCATTCTTGACCAATTTGTTATTTAATAGCATGTAATTCAATCCCCATGAGTTTGAGGGTTTCAGAGTTTTTTCCTTGATGTTGTTTTCTAGTTTCAGCCCCTTGTGGTCAGAGAAAATGCTTGATATGCTTTCAATTTTCTGGAACTTGTTGAGGCTTGTTTTGTTTCCTATCATGCGGTCTGTCTTTGAAAATGTTCCATGTGCATTTGAAAAGAAAGTGTTTTTGCTTCTTTGGGACAAAAGGGTCTATATATATCACTTAAGTCCATTTGATCTAGGGCGTTGTTCAATGCCACACTATCTTTGTTGATACTTTGTTTGGAAGATGTATCCATCTTTGACAGTGGGGTGGTCAAATCCCCTACTATAATTTTGTTGTTGTCAATATCTTTCTTGAAGTCCTCCAAGATTTTCTTTATGTATTTTGGTGTTCCTATGTTGGGTGCATATATATTTACAGTGTTTATGTCTTCTTGGTGGATTCTTCCTTTGAGTGTTATGAAGTGACCTTTTGGGTCTCTCTTTATAGCCCTTTTTTTGAAGTCTATTTTTTCTAATATGAGTATTGCTACCCCTGCTTTTTTTCCCTGTCCTTTTTCTTGGAAGATTTGTTTCTAGGCCTTCACTTTCAGTCTATGAAGGTCTTTTGTTGAGGTGGGTCTCCTGTAGGCAGCATGTGTGTGGGTCATGCTTTCTTATCCATTCAGCTATTCTGTGTCTTTTGATTGGAGCATTTAATTCATTTACATTTAAGGTTATTATTGATAGGTACTTATTCATTGCCGTTTTTTGTACCTGTGTTCCTTTCTCTCTCTCTCTCTCTCTTCCTTCCTTTCCTTAAAGCAGTCCATTTAGCATCTGTGGGGGGGGCTCCACCCAAAGGGCCTCCCAGGACACCACGGATGAGAATAAGTCTACCAAGACATGATCTGCTTGGGGAGGAAAGGTGGCCAATCTCTCAAAGGAGAAGGGCCTAGAGCCTTTTCCTCAATGGGCTTTTATTGGGTTCAATTTGCACAGGAATACAGGTAAAGTTCATCAATCATTGTCAGGTAGTAAGGATCAAATAATAGGTAACAAACATAGAAATCTGAGGGTTTATTCTGAGTCAGGGTCAGTTAGCTAAAGGGCTATAAGACTTTGGGAAAAAAACTCATTTCAGACTTGGACCCTTATCATTTAAATTGAGGGTATAAACAAAGAAGTTTTCATAGGATTTTAGGCATTGTTTCTTAGGCCTGATTACCCCAGGGAATCCGCCCTTTCCAGCACAGGGCTGCACCACCCTCTGTCTTTGTTTCAGGCTTAAGTCAGGCAAGGGAAGTAAGGCAGCCAAGAGATTAGGAGACTTCTTGCAGACAGAATGAGGACTCAGGCTATGTCAAAGCCAAGGGGCGAGAGTCCATCACCCCCTTTTTCTGTAGCCCCCCAAGTCCTTCCCTGTGGGCCTCTTCGTGACCATGCCTGTCTTAGGTTGTCCCTCCCTTGAGGAATTTTACCCATTATTGGCTAACTGGTCAAGCTCAGGGCCAAGCGGGGTAAAGTGGGCAGAGGCAGTGCCCCTGCCAGGGAGATAAGCTTTGTCTCCTTAGTGGCTTATAGTCCCAAGGTCTCTGACTCAGCCTTAGCCATGGGGGTTTACAGCTTCTGAAACCAGGCAGGGCAGTTCCCAACAAGCATCTCTTGCAGGGCTGGTTTGGTGGAGGTATATTCTTTTAGACTTCTTTTGTCTGGGAAAAGAAATCTAAAAGAATATTTGGACTTCTATCTTGATTGAGAGCCTTGCTGGGTAAAATAGCTTTGGTTGCAGGCCTCTGGTTCTCATTACTTGGAATATTTTTTGCCATTCTCTTCTAGCTTGGAGTGTTTCCATTGAGAAGTCAGCTGCTAACCTTATTGAGGCTCCCTTGTATGTTACTTCCTGTTTCTCCCTTGCTACTTTAAGATTCTCTCTTTGTCTTGGAATTTTGCCATTTTAATTATGATGTGTCTTGAAGTGGGCCTCTTTGGGTTCCTCTTGATTGGGACTCTCTGTGTTTCCTGGATTTGTGTGACTTTTTCTCTCATGAAATTGGGGAAATTTTCCATCATTACTTTTTCAAACAGGTTTTCTATCCCTTGCTCTTCCTCTTCTCTTTTTGGTATCCTTGTTACACAGATATTATTATGTTTCATGTTATCCTGCATTTCCCTTAATCCCTCTTCATTCTTTCTGAGCCTCTTTTCCTTTTCTTGCTCTTTCTGGGTGTTTTTTTCTCCCTTGTCCTCCAGTTCGCTGATCCGATCCTCTGCTTCTTTGAGCCTGCTTTTGATTCCTTCTACTGTGTTCTTCAGTTCAGAAATTGTATTCTTCATTTCCTCTTGGCCCTTGTTGATATTTTCTATTTCCTTTTTCATGTTGATATAGTTTGCAGTGAGTTCATTGTAGTTTTCCTGTAGTTTTTGGTAAATTTGTGTGAACTCATTAAGCTTCCTGATAACCAATTCTTTGAATTCAGTATCTGATAGTTGACTTGCCTCTTTTTCATTTAGCATTGTTTCTGACACTTCTTTCCTTTCATTTGGGGATTGTTTCTTTGTCTTCTCATTGTTTGTGGGACTCTTCCTGTTAGCCTCTGCTTCTTAACTCGCTCTGTTCTGACCCCCTGGATTTATGGTGTAAACTTCTGTGGTAGAATACCTGTGAGATTTAGTGGTACAGTCTCCTTGATCTCCTGATCTTATTGATCTTGGGCTGTGGTTTATGTTGGCTCTGTGTATGTCTTTGGTTTTTGGTTGTTGTTGGGTCTTTCTCTGGTGGGTCCTTCCCACAAGCTGGTTATCTGAGGGTCAGTCTGTCCCCCACCTCTTATTTTCTGTTGTGCAGGTGTGGGCAGGTTGTGTTGGAGCTGGTTCTTACATGTGTACATGGTTTTGAGGCTTTTTTCTTGCTCTTGTCCAGTTGTTTGTTCTGAGTAATTTCTCCACTATTTAGTTGTATTTCCAGATAGGTCCTGGGTTGAGTCAGTGTGACTTCTACTCCCTCCTTCACATTCTTCTGTTCTTAGTTTTTGCTGGTTCCTTTGTTGGTGGGTTTCCTCTTCCAGGAGGTATCCTGGTGTTCGCAGATTCTACCTACTCTTTTTTGTGATAGGTTGTAGGGGGAAGGTGAAATGGTTTAAGACAGCAGGAGTGTATTATATAATATTTAAAGTGCCAGCCCTTAGAGAAGAGATAGGAGATCCTATGGATATTTATAGTGTTAACTGTGATAATTCACACACCTAGCCACTCTTTAGAAAGGGTGGAAAGAAGATAAGACTCTCGTTGCAGGAGGGAAGGATTTTGAGTTAGATCTAGAAAGCTGTGAGCTTGTGGGAGGTCAGATTATGAGGTAAAGTGAGTAAAGGGTAGAAAATAGGTGTAATGTGTGAGAGAATAGAGTCAACCACACCAGTAATAAAGTTCAGGAAACAGTGAAGTGGGCTGAGATCTGGGAGGGGTTCTGTGTAGTATTTACAGATGTAAGGAATAGCTATTATTTATAATAGTAATGGAGCAACAATCATATGACAGAATCTATGTGATCTGGATAACTAGAATAGGGAGTATAGGTCCTAGAGTAGTGTACCAATGGAACACAAGTGAAGTGAAAGACAGCTAATTAACAATACACTATGAAAGAGAGAACAAGGGGAAACCAGTCAAACAATGCAAATTAACCAGTCAAGTGAAGAAGACTAAACAGAAAGAAGATAAATACAAAAATACTAATAAAATGAGTGATGTAAGAATAATGAAAAAAATAATAATACAAATATACAATAACATGCAAGTTCTTTGGAGTAGCAAAGTGAAATTTGTTTCGCTGTCTCAGCTGTTGGGATGCCCCCTCTTTGGGTCCAACTCTGGTCTTTTCACAGTTCCAGGTTTTATTGTCTCACTTGTGGGGGTTAAAAAAAAAAACCCAAAACACCCCCCCCCAAAAAAAAACAGAAGGAAGAAGAGATATAAAGGGAAAGAAGGAGTAGAACAAGAAGGAAGGAAAGAGGGGATGAAGGTGTTAAAAGAAAGAAAAAATAATAATAAAGAATTAATTACTAAAAGACAGAAAAAAACAAGCCTGCTGGCTTCAAACTGGCCAAGAGTTTTTGGCTGCAGCCAACTCAGGGGTCCTAGCCTAGCTCTTCTCCATTCTGACCAGCTCTTGGGCAGCCTCTGGCCCAGCTGTGCAGCAGCCCCTGAAACCACAGGTTCAGGCACTCACCCTCCTCCGGGCTATGGGTGTGCACGCGTGTGGACTTCCATGGTGCCTACTCTCCCCAGTTCCTGTGGTCTCAGGTCCCGCCAAGGTGTGCACTCTCCCCAGTGATTTGGGCTCTGTGCCCCCCCACACCCCTGCAGGAGCGCTGGGCAGCCAGGTAGAGAGGAGACTGGAGCTGCTGCTGCAGGAGAATTCCCCAAACTTCCCCCGGAGTGTCTTTTTCTTTTTGAGAAAATCCTCCTGCTCAATCCTGCCGCTCCATACAAGGAAGGGCCTGTTCTCTCACAGAGCCCACCTCTCCAGCTAGACCAGGGACTGTCCAGGTTAGGGCCCAAGAGGGCCCAACTCTCCCCAGCCAGCGCCCAAAGTCTCCGTGGGTTTACCACTTCGTCCTTACTCCCTTCCCTGCGACTTCAAGCGACCAGGTCTTTCTCAGTGCTGCTCAAGCCTTGTTTGGCAGGGGAGGGAGTCATTAACTTGGCTCTCTCCCAGGAGTCCTATGGCAGGCCCAGTGGGTATGGGCCAGGGGCTGCAGTCGTGCTGGTCCCAGGGACCTTTTTGTCCTGAAGTGTGGGGAACCGTTCCAAGCGTGGGAAATGTGGCTCAGCCCCCACTTGGAAAACCAGTGGGGAGCGAAGTAGGCAGGCAGGACCCACGTCCATGGATAAGTTCTCCAGTGGGAAATCAGGCCTGCATTGTACTTAGACTGCTATGAGACTTGCTCTTGCTAAAACTCCCTCACCCTGAATTGAGGAAGCAAATGTTTACTGAGTATCTTTATCTTCCCAGAATCTGGGCTAGACCCCCCAGGTATGGGACAAAGCCTTTTTGACCATTTCTCCTTTTACATTGCAAATATCCTCCTTTGATGTACTCAGTGACTTCCTCTCCTGTGTCTGTAAAGATAACCACCCCAAACAAACCTATGAATAATAAATGAGGACCATCTTTGATGTAGGAGGCCTAGAAAAACAATAAAGCCTGTCCAGGCGGGGGGTGAAGGGGTCGCTCTCTCTAACTTGGAGAGTGGCCAAGTAGCCCCTTTTCCCCCACCGGATTTCTATAGTCCGTGTGTATGTGTGTTTGAATACTGAAACCTGAACAGCAGATCTTGCGGGACGAGATCTGCATCACTGAAGCAATCCCCTTACCGTCTGTTTTTTCAGTGTCCTCTATACTTTTTGGTCTCCTATCTTCATATATGCTGGGGTGCTGTTGGCTGTTCCCTTTGTTCCTCAGTAGATTGGCTAGGTGTTCCACCCCTTTGCAGGGGGAAGTAGACTCCACTCCCCGCTATCTCATGGCCATCTTGAGAATCTCCCAAGTGGATTCTTTTTTATATCTGATCTCTAATCCCTCAGGAATTTTCCTCTTAAATAACAAACATATGTGAGCGAACAGAAAAATGCACCTATTCTAACATTCCACTTACAGGAAATGTGCAGAACAGGTTAAAAAAACAACAGACAGAAGGCACATGAGGGGATGCCGGGGCAGGGCAGTGGGGAGTGAGTGCTTTTGGTGCAGGGTTTCCTCTTGGGGAAATGGAACATCCTGCAGCTGGTCAGTGGTGAGGCTTGCACAGTGTCGAGAAGATACATCGTGCTCAAAAGTAGCACAATTTACAATGTTAACACTAGTATTTATTTGATATTTAAAGTCAATCTTGCCGTGGAGGACGGGAATATATAATTGAAGAATAGAAAGGGAGAAGGTCAAACAGAGGTGGAAAAACAACTTCTGGTGGGAGTAGGAGAGCCGGTGGAATAATTCCAGGCTCTAGAAGTGGCCCAGGTGCACTTTGCAGAGCCAGCTCCTCCCCAGTGGCAGGAACTAGGCCAGGTTCCAGGGAAGATTCTTCAGGTAGGAGGGGCGGGGCCTCCATCAGATCAGCAGAGGCTGCCCAGCCCGGCCTTGGCTCCACAGCTACAGCTAGAGGGAGTGCTGGATATGGAATGACCCCAGGCATTGGGCAACCCTCCTAGCCTAGAACGTCATCTGGGTCTGACCCTGAATATAGCTCCTCCAACTGTTGGAATGGGGCTGAATCAGGAGCCTGCTCTAACTCCTGCTTTCCTACTAGAGTTGTGAGAGGAGAAAAGTCACCAACATGCCCATATTTCGTTTTGCCCCCAACAGACAGAGCACAGCCAGAGCCTTCCAGAGAAACCATAGCCCAGGACCCACTCCAGGATGTCCTCCCCTCAGACAGTAGAACCCATGGGTGCTCTGAGTGTGGCCTCACACCTAGGCAGCCTCTGTAGGTGCTTCCTGTGTGTTTGACACCAACTGATCCCCGTAAGCTTACTTTTATCTCCACCTACCACTCCCACCCACCTCATCCACCTTCTCACCCTTGGGCTCAGCCTCCTTGTTCTCCACCTCATTTAACCCAGTTGTGGGGATGTGGCCTTCAACCTCCAAGATGGCTTCTGAAATCTTGAGTGGCCTGTGGAGCCTGGGTGGCTTCAGAGGAGGTGTCCTTTTTTGGCCAACCAACAGGCACAGGTTCCACAGACTCCTGAGTGGCCACTGTCTCAATTGGGCTGTGATGGCCCTTTCGCATGTGGCCCACCTGCCCTTCACTGGTGGACTCAGGGCAGGGTTTTTCATCAATAAGCTGCTCCTCCTTGGCTGGGGCTAGAGCTGGAAAAGGAGAAAAGATCACCCACATGCCTGCATTTTTCTCTGCCCCCACAGACAGAATAAAGCCAGAGCCTTCCAGAAAAGCAGCAGCCCAGGACCCGGCCCAGGATGTCCTCCCTGTGAACAGCCCAGCAGATGGGTGGTGTGATTCTGGCCTTCATTCCAGGGCAGCCCCTGTGGGTTCTGCCTGTGTGTCTGGCATCCACCCCCTCCCCTTAAACTTAATTGTACCTCCACCCACCACCCTACATCCACCTCTTCCACATTCTCACCCTTGGGCCCAGCATCCTTGGTCTCCATATCATTCAACCCAATTGCAGTAATGTGGCCACCAAGGTCCAAGATGGGTTCTGAAATCTTGAGTGGCCTGTGGAGCCTGGGTGGCTTCAGAGGAGTCCTTTTTCACCCATCCATGGGCCCTGGATCCCTAGACCCCTGCGTGGCCACCATCACATTGGGCCTGCTGTGGCCCTCACTGGTGGGGTGCACCTGCCCCTCAGTGGAGGAGATGGAACTGGGTCTCCCTCCACCACCTCCTGTTCTTCCTGGACCTGCCTTGAAGTCTACAATGAAAATGACTGGTAGTTGGACCTGAGGCCTCAAGCTCTGATGGGCTCTAGTTGGTGCTATTTCTGCCCACTGTAACTTCTGCTCCAGGATCAGGCATAGCCCTGTGTCTGCACAGACCTCTACTCAGGGGCAATGAGATACACCTCCCAGGCTTGGGATGAACCTCTGGCAGAGAACACCACCCATACTCCATGTGCACTGAAGCAGCCTAGACCTGGGTTTGAACATGACCGGCCCACCAGCCTTCTCACCATCCTCAGCTTGTTCCTGCTCGGGAAATCCCCTTAAACACACACATGCACACACAGGTAGGTGATATAGGGGTGCTCTGGTGGGATTGGAGTGATGGCCTGGCCCGAACAAAACTGCCCTAGGCTCCCTGTGTTACCTCTTTGTTGTGCCATGAAAAAGGCCAGAGACATCGATGCTGAGCCTGGACCCAGAAGCAGCCGTGATGGATCACACTGCCTCTTCTCTTGAAGCCTTGGCCTCAGGATATGGGCAGACAACAAGCAAACATCCTGCTGGATGAAATTCCTCTACCTAAGAGAGCTGGGGAGAGGCAGTTTGAGAATGTGGCTGCCTGGTTACCAGGGTTCCAAGTTCTGCTGGGCTCTGTTATCAGGGAGTGAGGCCACTGCCTGGGTCCCCTACCCCCAGCATCTCCTCAGACAGGAGCAGTGACCCCTGCCTGAGGAACCCTCCCCCACACCTGCCCTACTTATGGCCACAGCACAGGGACTGACTCAGGCATGCCTTGGGGCCACCTCTATAGCCGCTTGTTGAACCAATACTTTCTTTCCTACCAGAATTTGTTTGTTCTGCCTCTATGACATTTTAATTTATTTTCCTTACAGTGTGATTTATCATATTATAATAGAAAGTTATTGTTTTTGTTTTAAATTCTGCCACTCCCGAGCATGAGGTACTGTCAGATGCTGTGCAAGCATCACCACTGTGCAGTTGCAGGGTGTTCCGTCTCCCCAAAAGGAAACCTGCCTCAAAAGGACTAAGTCCCTCTCCTTCCTACCCTGGCAGCCCCTGATGTGCTTTCTGTCTCTGTCCCGTTACCTACTCTGGACATTTTTGATGAACGGGATCTTATAATAGGTTTATTTTTGTTTCTGGTCACATATATTTGTTATTATCTGAAATACCATTTCTGTTATTAAAAGGGACTTTCCAGATAGAATACGGAGCAGTTGAAAGAAAAGAAGCCCCTTTTTAGTGTGTGCATGATGTTGGGGTAGAGGTGGCTGTGCTAAATGTGATTCAGGGCCACAAGCCAGTCAAGTCTATTCCAAAAATTTCAAGAGGATGGAAGACTCCCAAGCCCAGCATTATCCTAATTCTAAAACCAGATAAAGATGAAGGGAAAATAATAGGCCAGTGATTTTGATAAACCTACATGTTAAAATCCTCAACATAATATTAGCAAACTGCTCAAGCATTACATTAAAAAATCATACACCCGGTACATGTTGTACTTGAGATGATATTAGAGCAGGGCATTGTGAATGCATGTCATGCTCAGAATAACTATAAATAAAAAATATTTGGTATACTTGGAAAAACAATAGAAAAGCAGCATATCTTGAAAGTATAAGCAAATTTGACCAAATCAAAAATTAGTCCTCAAAAAAATTAAAAAATACATGTTTATGTACATACACTGTATGAACCAATATTTTAAACATAGTTGAAGAAATAATAATTATCACAGCTTTAACAGAGCTTTATGTTATATTTTAATAAACTTTTTTTATGTGACATTGTGGAATTCTCTCCTAAATGGTGTGCATGTGTGTGTTAATTTATGTAAAAAGTTATATTTCCTATAAGCATGATAATTATGGACAACTTAATAGTTGCGCAGGGGAAACTTCATATTCATTTGGTTAAAAAAATGTCTATCTTACATGAGACATTAATTCCTATTATATTAAAGGTAAAAACATAGGTGACAATATTTATAAATGAAGGGCTATCTAAGCATGAAGGGAAAATTCACAAATTTGACAACATAAAATTAGAGTATTCGGATTAGCAAAAGAAAACAACAGAAAAATGCCATGATGGAGGAAGGAGAACAAATTGAGACACATGGTCAACTTCAAGGAAGCCAACATCCCTGGGGCTTATGAAGTTCTTTCTTAGGCATTGATTCATTTAGTCAATGAGTGCTTACTGAAAATTTACTTCATGTCAAGCACAGATAGACTCTGGAAATGCACCTGTGAAGAAGCTAGACTATGAGACATTTACTCAATGAAATATACTCAGCCATAAAAAAGAAGAAAATTTTATGCTTTTCGACAGTATGGGTGGCCCTGAAGAACATTATGGTAAGTGAAATAAGCCAGTCAGAGAAAGAAAAATACCAAATGATTTCACTTACATGTAGAATCTAATGGGCATACTGAACTAGCAAGAAAAATAGAAGGGTGTTGAAGATGGTGTCAAGGTAGGTGGGAGCGGAGCCCAGTTCTCCCTGTGCCCAGCTGGAACACCTGGCCAATCTTCTGAGGAACAGAGTGAACAGCCAATGGAATCCCAGCTTTTATGAAGTTTGGAGGCAAAAAATTATGGAGGATATTGGAAAACAGATGGCGAGGAGACTGTGCTTAGACAGTAAGATCCCTGGGAACTGCGCGGGGACCAAGGCTGCTGCGGCCCCTGGCCCAGTGCCTGCCATAGGATACGGGGAGGAGAGTTAGAGCACCAGCTCCCTCCCATACCAGAGCAGGGAGGGTGGCCCGGCACAAGAAGGGACCTGGATGCTGGAAGTTGTTGGGAGGAACAGAGATGAAGTGGGAGACACACAGAGGCAGTACACACCCACTGGGACCGTAGACACCGGCACCAGAGAAATTGAGATGCCAGGTGACGCTTGGAGAAAGGGGGAGTTGGGCGTGTTGGACCCTGACTCGGATAGTCTCTGGACTGGTTGGAAAGTTGTGCTATGTGAAAAACTCTGTGCTCGTTAAGAACACCATTCACTGGCAGCTGCTTTGTAAGGAAGTCTCGAGCAGCAGTGGGCTCGCCCCAACGGTGATTTGAGCTGTGCATGCCCAGAGGCTGAGTGGCTAAGTGAAACAGCATGTCTAGATTGACTCACACTGTGTGCAGCTGGGTAAATGATTTGAGCCTGGCAGCTCACTGAGGACCAGAGGGAAACTGAATATTGAAGCCCAGACCTGGTCCCCATCCTTTCAAAACCATAGGAAGGGAGAAAAGCAAAGCCCAGCCTCCCTCTTCCAGTGGCATTCAGGAAGACCAGCAGAACTTGCTGAACAGGTTTAAAGTTAGCAGGAGGCTTATTTTTTTCTTTTCTCTATCTTTTTTTTCCTTCCCCCTAGTGAGACAATAAGACACGGAGTCATGAAAGAACAAATGTCACTTTGCTATCCCATAGAGCTGGCAGTTTACTGTTTATGTGTATTATTATTTTTTCATTATTTTTACCACTTTTATTTTATTAGTATTTGTTTTATTTCCCTTCCTTATGTTTCATTTTCCTCGTTTTATTTCTCTGTTTAATTGCATTGTTTGACTGTTTTTCCTTATTCTCTCTTTATTGTATTTTAATTTTCCTTCTTCTCATTCACCTGTGTTCCAATCACACACAACTCTTGATCGTGTACTTTCTATTCTGGCTATCCAAATCATATACTTATGGTCATATTATCGCTGTTCCAGTACTATTGTAAATAATTGTTGTTCTATACAATTGTACATACTACACAGCAGCCCTCCCTGATCTTAGCCCACTTCACTTTAATCCTGAGCATTATTATTGTTGTGGTTAACTCATTCTCTCACACACTACGCCTACTTTCTATCCTTTACTCTCAATATATCTCATCATCTAACCTTGAACAAGTGCTCTGGATTCATCTCACAATCCTCCTCCCCTAAGAGTCTTACCTCTGTTTTAAAAAATATGGCTAGTTGGGTGGAATATCACAGTTAAAGCTGTACTTACCCAAATAATCTCCTATCTCTTCTCTACTTGCTGGTACTTGAAATCCCATTAAATACTCTCCTGCTGTCTTAATCCATTTTTGCCTACCCCCTGCCACTGATCACATACAAGATTATTTGGGAGCTGCAAACATCAGTATACTTGCTGGAGAAGAAAAACCACCAACAAAGGAACCACCACAAGGTAAAAACTCAAGTACAACAAGAGAGCCCATACAAACAGAAGAAAGGGCAAACCTAGAGCATCCAGACAAGGAGATCAAAGAGACTATACCAGTCAACCCCATAGAATTCCTACCATAGAAGTTCACCCTACAAAGACAGCTAGCAAAGCAAACATCAGGAAGCTCAGAAACAAAGAAAAAGAGTCACCTAAAATGGGGAGACAAAAAAAAAACATGCAATCAAAAGGAACAGAACATGCCCCACTACAAGAGCTAAACGAAATGGAGGTAACCAAACTATCAGATACAGAATTCAAAATAATGGCTAAAAGATGCTCAAGGAACTCACAGACAACTACAAGGAAATGAGTGAGAACTACAACAGCATGAAAAAGGAAATAGAAACTATAAACAAAAACCAGGAAGGCATGAACAATGAAATCTCAGAAATAAAAAACACATTGGGGGGCTTCTGGCCAAGATGGAGGCGTAGGTAGACACACTGTGCCTCCTCGCACAACGAAAAGAAGGACAACAACAATTTAAAAACAAAAATCAAACAGAACTGACAGAAAATTGAACTGTATGGAAGTCTGACAACCAAGGAGATAAAGAAGAAACATTAATCCAGACCAGTAGCAGGGGCGGAGATGGACAGCTGGGGCAGAGAGGACTTGCGGCAAAGCAGTGGCTGGCAGACCCAGAGAGGTGGCAGATTGTGGAATGGGGCAGGCCAGGCTGTAGCTAGCAGACCCCATGGCCCCACATTCACACATAGATAAACTGGGAGGAATGGCAGGGGAGCGAAACAGACCTAACAACCCAGGGCTCCAGTGCAGGAAAATAAAGCCTCAAACCTCTGATTGAAAACACCGTGGGGGTTGAGGTGGCAGCAGGAGAAACTCCCAGCCTCACAGGAGAGGTTGTTGAAGAGACCCACAGGGGCCTAGAGCACACACAAGCCAATCCACTCAGGAAGCAGCACCAGAGGGGCCCAATTTGATTGTGGGTAGCAGAGGGAGTGACTGAAATCCAGCAGAGAGTGGAGCAAGTGCCATTGCTCCCTCTCAGCCCCTCCCCCACATACAGCATCACAGTGCAGTGACCAGCATTATCCCGCCCTGGTGAAAAACTAAGGCTCTGCCCTTTTATGTAACAGGCGGGCCAACACACACAAAAAATGGCCCAAATGAAAGAACAGATCAAAGCTCCAGAAAAAATACAACTGAGCAACAAAGAGATAGCCAACCTATCAGATGCACAGTTCAAAACACTGGTAACCAGGAAGCTCACAAAATTGGATGAATTTGGTCTCACATTAGATGAAAAAATGAAGGCTATGCCAAGAGAAACAAAGGAAAATGTACAGGGATCCAATAGTGATGGGAAAGAAACTGGGACTCACATCAAGGGTGTGGACCAGAAGGAAGAAAGAAACATCCAACCAGAAAAGAATGAAGAAACAAGAATTTGGAAAAATGAGGAGAGGCTTAGGAACCTCCAGGACATCTTGAAACGTTCCAACATCCGAATTATAGGGGTGCCAGAAGGAGAAGAGGAAGAACAAAAAATTGAAAATTTATTTGAACAAATAATGAAGGAGAACTCCCCTAATCTGGCAAAGGAAATAGACTTCCAGGAAGTTCAGGAAGCTCAGAGAGTCCCAAAGAAGCTGGACCCAAGGAGGAATACACCAAGGCACATCATCATTACATTACCCAAGATTAAGGAGAAGGAGAGAATCTTAGAAGCAGCAAGAGAAAAGGACACAGTTACCTACAAAGGTCTTCCCATAAGACTTCCCATAAAAGAGACCTTACAGGCAAGAAGGGGCTGGCAAGAAGTATTCCAAGTCATGAA
This sequence comes from Desmodus rotundus, assembly GCF_022682495.2. Classification (NCBI taxonomy): domain Eukaryota; kingdom Metazoa; phylum Chordata; class Mammalia; order Chiroptera; family Phyllostomidae; genus Desmodus; species Desmodus rotundus. The sequence goes on from NC_071395.1 coordinate 64,806,622, forward strand.
AGGCAAGGACCTACATCCAAGATTACTGTATCCAGCAAAGCTATCATTTAGAATGGAAGGGCAGAGAAAGTGCTTCTCAGATAAGGTCAAGTTAAAGGAGTTCATCATCACCAAGCCACTATTATATGAAATTTTAAAGGGATTTATCTAGGAAAAAGAAGATCAAAAATATGAACAGTAAAAATGACAGCAAACTCACAGTTATTAACAACCACACCTAAAACAAAAACAAGAGCAAACTAGGCAAACAAGTAGAACAGGAACAGAATCATAGAGATGGAGATCACATGGAGGGTTATCAACAGGGGAATGGGAGGGGGAGAGAGGGGAGAAAGGTACAGAGAATAAATAGCATAAATGGTAGGTAGAAAATAGACAGGGGGAGGGTAAGAATAGTGTAGGAAATGTAGAAGCCAAAGAACTTATAAGTATGACCCATGGACATGAACTATAGGGGGGGAATGTGGGAGGGAGGGGGTGGGCAGGATGCAGTTGAATGAAGGGGTGGAAATGGGACAACTGTAATAGCATATTCAAATATATTTTTAAAAAACGTATTAGAAGACATTACAAGCAGGTTGGATGAAGCAGAGGAGAGAATCAGTGAGCTGGATGACAAGGTAGAAAAAATAAACACCCAGATAGAGGAAGAAAAGGAAAAGAGACTCAAAGAACTATAACAGGGTGCAGCCAAGAGGGCATCAACAAATAGGGATTTGTAATGGGGTCCAGAAGTCAGGATGTGCAGGAAATATTAGAAAAAAATATATATATAGAATGTCCTCACCCCCACAAGTCTGAGCTGGGGGATGGGACACATGGAGCAAGGACATTCAGAGCTGTTTTGTATAGCAACAGCTTTGTAGCTAACCTCTGGCATGGTCATTTAACATATCTATAACCTTTACCTGGTTCCGTACACATGTTCAATAGCTGTGGCCATGCTTTGAGCCAGGCAGATGGGAGTGACTTCAACCCAGGATGTAACTGGGAAGCAACTCCCCCTGGTTACAGTGCCTGCGTGAGAGCTTGGAGATGATTGGCTCTACACCATGGGGCCATTCCTGCCCAGACTTACTATGGTAGCCTGGTAAAGCTGAATGAATACGGGAATGCTCGCAGGTGTAACTGATTGTGGGAGAAGTTGGAAATGGGCCTGTAGAGGAAGATTGGCATTGGGACTTAAACCCAGGTGCCACGCAGCTTTGGTGAGAGTCAGGACCACCTAGCTTTGGGGTGCTTCCTTTTGCCATGTGGGTTAGGAAGCAGGAGAGACTTTGCCTGGAAGAAAAGGGGTGAAAGGACTCTTGCTGATGGGCCATGAGAAGGTGCCACATGGCTCTGGATTAACTGGAGATTGTGGCACTGACACAGCTGATGGTGCCGGGAGCCTGAATCACGAACTTTTACTTCTTTTCCTGAGATACGGTACCCCCGACTGGGCAGAGGGAGAAGGAAGTACTGTGTGCATATGTGGGTATTCTAAAGGATTTTAGTATTTTAATGAAGACATTAAGTCATTACTCTTAAGTCTGTATAACTTTTAAATAAATAATTCCTTTCCTTTTCACCAGTCTCTGGCATTCAGAGAGGTCTCTCCCTGGCAGCAGGCAAGGCGAACCTAGTAGGTAGGGGGGAACCCCCAGAGAAAAAGGGGGGCCCTTTGGTAATAGTATATCGTTCTCTGCTCCCCTCCCCACCCCCGGTCTGTTCTGTAACAGATTGAACAAGGGGTAAGGGAGCTGCAAGACAACATGAAACATAATAATATCCATGTAATAAGGATATCAGAAGGAGAAGAAGAACAAGGGATAGAAAACCTGTTTGAAAAAGTAATGATGGAAAACTTCCCCTATTTGATGAGAGAAAAAGTCACACAAATCCAGGAAACACAGAGAGGTACCAAAAGAGACCCACTTCAAGACACATCATAATTAAAATGGCAAAATTCCAAGACAAGGAGAGAATCTTAAAGGCAATAAGGGAGAAACAGGAACTAACATACAAAGGAGCCCCGATAAGACTAGCAGCTGACTTCTCAATGGAAACACTCCAAACTAGAAGAGAATGGCAAGAAATATTCCAAGTAATGATAACCAGAGGCTTGCAACCAAGACTACTTTATCCAGCAAGGCTCTCAATTAAAATGGAAGGCTGAATGAGGAGTATGCCAGACAAAAGAAGTCTAAAAGAATACATGTCCACTAAACCAGCTCTGCAAGAGATGCTAAAGGGTCTGCTTTAAGAAAAGGAAGGAAAAGAGAGAGAGAGAGAGAGAGAGAAACAGGTATGAAAAAACGGCAATGAATAAGTACCTATCAATAATAACCTTAAATGTAAATGAATTAAATGCTCCAATCAAAAGACACAGAATAGCTGAATGGATAAGAAAGCATGACCCACACACATGCTGCCTACAGGAGACCCACCTCAACAAAAGACCTTCATAGACTGAAAGTGAAGGCCTAGAAACAAATCTTCCAAGAAAAAGGACAGGGAAAAAAAGCAGGGGTAGCAATACTCATATTAGAAAAAATAGACTTCAAAAAAAGGGCTATAAAGAGAGACCCAAAAGGTCACTTCATAACACTCAAAGGAAGAATCCACCAAGAAGACATAAACACTGTAAATATATATGCACCCAACATAGGAACACCAAAATACATAAAGAAAATCTTGGAGGACTTCAAGAAAGATATTGACAACAACAAAATTATAGTAGGGGATTTGACCACCCCACTGTCAAAGATGGATACATCTTCCAAACAAAGTATCAACAAAGATAGTGTGGCATTGAACAACGCCCTAGATCAAATGGACTTAAGTGATATATATAGACCCTTTTGTCCCAAAGAAGCAAAAACACTTTCTTTTCAAATGCACATGGAACATTTTCAAAGACAGACCGCATGATAGGAAACAAAACAAGCCTCAACAAGTTCCAGAAAATTGAAAGCATATCAAGCATTTTCTCTGACCACAAGGGGCTGAAACTAGAAAACAACATCAAGGAAAAAACTCTGAAACCCTCAAACTCATGGGGATTGAATTACATGCTATTAAATAACAAATTGGTCAAGAATGAGATCAAGGAAGACATCAAAAAGTTTCTGGAAACAAATGAAAATGAGCTCACAACAATCCAAAACTTATGGGACACAGAGAAGGCAGTCCTGAGAGGTAAATTCATAGCAATACAGACCTACCTAAAAAGAATAGAAACATTTCAAATAAACAACCTAATCCTACACCTACCAGAACTGGAGAAACAACAACAAAGACAGCCCAGAGCAAGTAGAAGGAAGGAAATAACCAAGATCAGAGCAGAATTAAATGACATAGAGACTAAAAGCACAACTCTAAGGATCAATGAATCCAGGAGCTGCTTCTTTGAAAGGTAAACAAAATCGACAAGCCTTTAAGCAGACTCAAGAAAAACAGAGAGAGGACCCAAATAAACACAATCAGAAATAAAAGAGGAGAGACTACAACTGATACCACAGAAATACAAAGGATTGTAAGAAATTACTATGAAGAACTATATGCCAAGAAATTTGAAAACCTAGATGAAATGGACAAATTTCTAGAAAAATATAACGTCCCAAAATTCAATGAAGAAGAAGCAGAAAGCCCGAACAGACCAACAACACCTCGTGAAATTGAAACAGTAATTAAAAAGCTTCCGACACACAAAAGCCCTGGACCAGATGGTTTCACAGGAGAATTCCACAGAGCATTTAAGGGAGAGCTAACCCCCATCCTCCACAGATCATTTCAAAAAATACAGGAAGGTGGAGGACTCCCAAACTCCTTTTATGAAGCCAGCATCATCCTATTCCCAAAACCAGATAAAGACACAACAAAGAAAGAAAAGTTCAGGCCAATATCGATGATGAATATAGATGCTAAAATCCTCAACGAAATATTGGCAAACTGCATCCAGCAATACATTAAAAAGATCATACACCATGACCAGGTGGGTGGGATTCATCCCAGGGATGCAAGGATGGTACAATATTCGCAAATCAATAAACATAATACACCACATAAACAAAAACAAACACAAAAAATCACATGATCATATCAATAGATGCAGAAAAAGCATTTGATAAGGTGCAGCACCCATTTATGATAAAAACACTCAGCAAAGTGGGAATAGAGGGAGCATTCCTCAACATAATAAAGGCCACATACGAGAGACCTACAGCCAACATCAGACTCAATGGACAAAAACTTAGAGCTTTCCCACTAAGATCAGGAATAAGACAAGGTTGTGTACTTTCACCACGTCTATTCAACACAGTATTGGAAGTCCTAGCCACAGCAATCAGACAAGAAAAAGAAATAAAAGGCATCCAAATTGGAAAGGAGGAAACGAAACTGTCATTGTTTGCAGATGACATGGTAATGTACATAGAAAATCCTATAGGCTCCACCAAAAAACTGCTCCAACTAATGAGTGAGTTTGGCAAAACAGTGGGATACAAAGGCAATATCAGTAATCAAAGGCATTCTTGTACACTAACAATGAAACATCAGAAACAGAAATCAGGAAAAATATCCCATTCGATATAGCAACAAGAAAAATAAAGTACCTAGGAACAAACCTAACCAAGGAGGTAAAAGACCTGTACTCAGAAAACTACACAACACTAAAGAAAGAAATTACGGAAGACACAAACAAATGGAAGCGTGTGCCATGCTCATGGATTGGAAGAATTAACATCATCAAAATGGCCATACTACCCAAAGCGATTTATAGATTCAATGCAATCCCTATTAAAGTACCAATGACATATTTCACGGATATAGAACAAACAGTTCAGAAATTTATATGGAACCATAAACGACCCCGAATAGCTGCAGCAATTTTGAGAAAAAAGAACAAAGCAGGAGGGATCACAATACCTGATACCAAACTGTATTACAAGACCACTGTAATCAAAACAGCCTGGTACTGGCATAAAAACAGGCACACAGACCAATGGAACAGAACAGAGAGCCCAGAAATAAACCCAAGTCTCTATGGTCAATTAATATTTGACAAAGGAGGCAGGAGCATAAAATGGAGCAAAAATAGCCTCTTCAACAAATGGTGTTGGGAGATCTGGACAGCTACGTGCAAAAAAATGAAACTCGATCACCAACTAACACCATACACAAAAATAAATTCAAGGTGGATAAAAGACTTAAATATAAATCGTAACACCATAAAAGTCCTGGAGGAAAACATTGGCAGGAAAATCTCTGATATTCCAGGCAGCAACATCCTCACAGACATGTCCCCTAAAGCAAGGGACATAAAGGAAAGAATAAACAAATGGGACCTCATCAAAATAAAAAGCTTCTGCATGGCTAAAGAAAACAGCATTAAAATGAAAAGAGAACCAACAGTATGGGAAAACATATCTGCCAATGATACCTCAGACAAGGGTCTGATCTCCAAAATATATAAAGAACTCACATGACTGCACTTCAGGAAGACAAACAATCCAATTAAAAAATGGGCAGAGGACTTGAACAGACACTTCTCCAAGGAAGACATACAGAGGGCCCAGGGACATATGAAAAGATGCTCAGCATCACTAGCCACCAGAGAGATGCAAATTAAAACCACAATGAGGTACCATCTCACACCGCTCAGAGTGGCCAACATAAACAAGTCAACAAACAAATGTTCGAGAGGATGCGGAGAAAAGGAAACCCTAGTATATTGTTGGTGGGAATGCAGACTGGTATAGCCACTGTGGAAACCAATATGGAATTTCCTCAGAAAACTAAAAATGGAACTGCCTTTTGACCCAGCAATTCCACTGCTGGGACTATACCCTAAGAACCCTGAAACACCAATCCAAAAGAACCTATGCACCCCCAATGTTCATAGCAGCACAATTTACAGTGGCCAAATACTGGAAGCAAGCTAAGTGCCCATCAGCAAATGAGTGGATCAAAACACCATGGTACATTTACACAATGGAATTCTACGCAGCAGAGAGAAAGAAGGAGCTTATACCCTTTGCAACAGCATGGATGGAACTGGAGAGCATTATGCTAAGTGAAATAAGCCAGGTGATGAGGGACAAATACCATATGACCTCACCTTTAACTGGAACATAATCAACAGAAGAAAAAAGCAAACAAAATAGAACCAGAGACATTGAAGTTAAGAACAATCTAACAATAGCCAGAGGGGAGGGGGGGAGGGATAGTGGGGAGAAGGCCTTTCAGGAACTACTATAAAGGACACATGGACAAAACCAAGGGGGAGGGTGGAAGCAGGGGAGGGAGGTGGATTTGGTTGGGGTGTGATTGAGGGGTGGGGAGAAAATGCAGACAAGTGTGACTGAACAACAATAAAATAATTAAAAAAAATAGAACAATTATAACAATATATTGTAATAAAAGTTAAATAAATAAACTTTATAAAACTAAAAAAAAGAAAAGAGAGGAATAATGTTTTAATGAAAATAATAGAAAGAATCAGTGAAGAAAATTAATATTCAGTCAAAATGAATATCCAGTCCAAGAAATACAGTTTTTTGTGTACTTTTCTTTTGATTTGTTTTTTAATTTTTATTGTATTTTTGCATTAGCATTTAGTCCTCTTATACCCCCTCTCCACAATCAAGACAATTTTAACATGAAGAACTCTGGGAAATTTGGACTCATGAGCTCTTCCTGAGGAATATCCTAGAGGGAGAGTTTCACCCACTGAAGGCAGAGCTGGAGAAACTAGCAAACTGATGGATGCTGATAAAGTAAGTGTTTACTAGTAAATGGAAGACTAAACTAAATTGAGGATACAAGTAGAAGAATATGATATTAATGCTAGATTATCATACAGAAATAGACATTTTTATTTAATTGTTTGTAAGATTTTATTTATTTATTTTTAGAGAAAGGGGAAGGCAGGGAGGAAGAGAGGGAGAGAAACAATGATCGGTTGCCTCTCACATGCCCCCAACTGGGGCCCTGGCCCACAACCCAGGCATGTGCTCTGACCAGGTGTCGAAGAGCGACCTTTCCATTTGGGGTAGGAAGCCCAACCAGCTGAGCCACAGCAGTCCCAGATGGAAATACATATATTTAAATGAAAAGAGAAAGGGAAAACCAGAATAAGCTCTTTGATTGCCACATAGGGGCTAGTCAAAGGATAACATTTAAAGGTAGCAAGCTATATCACTGAACTGATAATCATGCATCATGTAAAACTAACACAAACTCAGCTGAAATCAACAATCATGCTGTCATGCACAGGCTGCTCTCTGCTGGGCAATGCTGCTGGTCTCTGCTAGTCTCACTCTCACCTCAGGTGTTCATTGAGGAAGCCTAAGTTATGTGGGGCTTAGCTGGAGCAGTTTGACTTTGCTCCATGCGTCTCACATCTGCATTCTGGGACTTTGTCCCGAGCCAGGAATGTTCATCTCATGGCAAGGGGAGAGGTACACTAGAACCCATTAAACACAAAAGTCCTCTTGACACTTAGGCTTAAAAATGTCATAATATTGTTTTTACCATTCTATTGGTCAACTAAATCACACAGTCCAACTCAGGGTCAAAATGCAGGGAAGATGCCAGTAAGCACATCACACTGACGTACTGTAAAATCACATAGCAAAGGCAGGGAAACAGGAACAAGTGGATAATCACAGCTAACAATAGTCTACCCCAGGAACAGAGTAGAAGCCTAAGTAAAGACAAAAGGAACTTTGTTTATTTTATAAATTTATCAACATGAAAATTAACACTGGAGCAAAAATGCAAAAGTTCATATGTACCAAAGGAATATAAAGTAAAAACAAAAACGAAAGAAATCAAGAGACACAGTGAAAGAAACATAGTAAATACAACATAATACATTAAGTGATTTTAACTTAAATTATCATAAGCCAAAAACAAATATAAAAGTGCCATTAACAAAAAAACCCCCCAACCAAACCAAACAAAAAAAGGTGCCATTAACAAATTTAAAAACAGGCTTAAAGGACCAATTAAAATATTTTCTACTTGGTTCACCAGGAATATCTCAAAACACTCCATTCTGAATATAAGCAACAAACCTAAACGGGAGGGAGGAGTTACTAAAAGCAAAATTAAAGACATGAGCAAAGGAATATTGGGAAAATCCAAGCAAAGTGATGCAGAGGTTTCAAGGTTGCTATCTGACAACGTCTTAACAATCAGACAGAAGCATTAAGCAAGAGAAAAAAACAATGCTTCGTAACACAAAGTCTGCAATTCTCATCAGTGCAGAGCAACTATCCATGCACCAACCGCGCAGCAGCCAACCTCACAAAGAAAACACTGAAGACCAGGACAGAAGAAATATACCAAGACTTACTAATAACAGGAAACTTTGACACAGTGTTTCTGACTTGAAGCAGGTCAAGTAGAACCCCCGCCCTCACAGTGAGGATATACAACCCCTGAACAATTTAATCCATAAGGTAAAATTTATGGATATATGGCCAGCTTGCCACTCTGGAATTGATTCTAAAAATCCTTCCTCAGACTGAATTTGTTCTCTCAGATACCATTTTTCACTGAATTTCAATTATCATATAGAGTGCCAGTATTTTCATCATCATCACTATTAACAAACTCAGATCAAGAATGTGGGAAGTGAAGTCATCATTGGTAAAAGATCGAAGGGATTTAATTTCCCTTAACGTAATTAAAGTTGAACTCTGCCTCTTGCTGCCTACTATCTTTTTCATTTGTTGCAGGAATGGCTTTGTATACTCATTTCAAACCAAACATTTTCCCTTTGTTTGGGCTTTTGATTCTTCCATCTCCTCAGCCTGCCACTGGCCTGTGTATCCTTAATCTTTTATTTAGAGTTTGCAATGATTTTGGAGAATGGCGTGGGCAAAATTTCATCACAGATTCAGACAGCGCATTTTACTAACACTAAATCATTTAGCTCCAAGAAGTTTGTATTTAAAACTCCAAGAAAAAATTTGCACATTACAAAATCACTCTGAATTTTTAAATTATTCTGATTTGATAGCAATAGTTATGGAATACCAGTTAGCTCTCACATGTGAATCTCTGAAACTGCTAATTGAATTTTCCTAGTTTGGGAAGCACATGTGCGTCCTTATAGAGAACGGACGATCAGCACTTCTTTGAAAGTGATGGTAGCATTTTTCCATGATTTTTGTATTTGTTATTAAATTACTGATGCAACCAGTATGGGACTGGCAGGCTTTGCCTTGTTTTGGACAGATGATTCTCCTTCTGGCAGCTTGATTTAAATGCTGTACCTGCTATTTCAAGCTGTTCTGTTTTCATGAATTTTTATAGAAATATATTTAGTTCTTATACATTCCAATTGTCTTACCCTTGTTACTTTATGCTTATTTCTATAGTAATGCAAACTATAGCATCTCATACTGTAGTATCTACCTTTGTTCAGTTTGGAAAGTAATTATCTCCCCTAACCCACCAACTATGAGAACCTAGAATATTCAACACAATGATAAGTTTTTAGAAAACTTTTCTTTAATTGTTACTTTATTTGTGACAAATATTTCACAGTAAATATGCTGTATGTTTAAGTAATAAAGTATATGAAGCTAATTGATAACACTGCTTACTAAGAAATATTAGTATCTGCTACTGATAATTGTAAAAGAGGTAAGATGGAAAGAGGTTTAAGTGCATAGGGAGGTTTTCACCCTCCCTCTTTGACACAGGGAGGGTGAAAAGAGGTTCTATTGGTTTAGAGAAAAACACAATGTTCTCATTTACTTTTTACTATTACATTCTATCATGTCAACTATTTGTGTATGTCTTACATTACACATAACGTATTTATGTAGATTTATAATAATTTAAGTTCTTTTCATTGGTAATCAAGAGAGTCTAGAATCTACTGGATTAGATGGGTTTTGCTAGAACTTCAGTTCTCACATACGATTTTATGAATTTTGTTGTATTTGACTATCGCTAAAGATAATTAATGCACTGTTGAACAGGACACAGTGAAGGACTTGGAGATTCAGAAAGTGAAAATCCATGCAAGATAAACAGTAAATAGATATGCAGATGATAGGTGGATGGATGGATGAATGGACAGATCCAGAATGCCATTTTCTCAGAAGATCTTCAGTTAAAATTTATTTAATAAACATTTGGAACATTCATAGTCCTCAGAACCATATCAGTATTTTGTGTTTCCTTTGTAAACTAGATTATAATGACCCTACCTTATTTTTTACTTTGTCTTAAAGGAATAATACAAATTGTTAATGTTTTTATAATACAAATTAAGATAAATACATAACTATTAAAATAATATAGTTTGCAGCCAATGCCATCTAAAACATCTTCCTCATTCACTCCCCATACACATATTCTATTCTGCACTTGGAGTAACTAACACTAAATGTTCAGTTGGCTTGGTCGTCAGAGGGAAGTATGTATAATGAACATGAGAAGAATCTGAGATTTTCTCTTACCTCTGTCACATTTAGATTTAAATCTTGGGCAAATAGTGGTTTCACATATTGACCCTCAGATTTCATTGCAAGGTGGAGATGGCAATACTTACACTGCAGGAGAGTCATGAGAACTTGACGCTATACTATCTGTGTAGGGGACTAGCTCAGGGTCAGGTACAAGGTAAGACACTCAATACCTGAGAGCTACTAGCTGCTGTAACTATTAGTGTCTTTGTGTTTGTGTTTCCACTTGGTCAAAGAATTTTCACTTAATATCAATGCCATGAACCCAGTCTTAATAAGCCTTCGGATGCTGCCCTACCTCTCTCCTCTGTGTCAAAAGCTTGGATTTATGACTGTGGCAAACTGGGAAATTAATTTCAGACCCAATTTTGCCATCTCCAATATTCTTTTCCTTGGGTATCTAAATGTTGGTTTTCTACATGGATGTTCATGCACCACATATGAGGAAATGGTCTCGTATCCATCCCCTGAATTGTCGCATATCTCTGTGCTCACAGCTAATATTAAGAGTCCTTTCAGATTCATGCTTCAGCAACTTAGATGGTTTCTTCTGACACCCTGTGGTCTAAATATCTGGAGAATTCTTGTTTTTGCATATAAATTATTTTTATTTTTTGTTTATTATTTTCTTGTTGTTCAAGGACAGTTGTCTCTATTTTCCTGTAACCACTTTGATAGCTCTATTCCAGCTAATTCTGTTTGTCCCATGCTAAAGGGGAGGTGGAGAACAGGGGGGAAGACAGAGGGCACAGAAGGGTGTCAAAGACCCTTGTGTGAAAGACTGCGTTCCCACCCCCACCACCAACCTACTAATTCCCTGTGTATGTTCAAATACAGGCATCCAAGACAAACCAAAGTTAGTCTCCTGGCAACAAGTCACAGCGTATACTTGGGGAGAGTAGTTATGCTAGCTGTCCCTTATGAGTCTAGTTGTCCTTCCAGAGACCTCAGAGTGTTTTATGGACACCCTCTCACCCACCCTTGAAATGCCTGCTGTAAGAGAGTTATTCCTAAGTCTGGGTAAACTACAGAACATTGGACCCATGTGTGCCTAGAGATCAGGGGAGGTGCCCATGAAGCATCCTTCTGCATTCCAACCTAAACTGGTAATAGATGCAAGCCCAGTTCAGTTACAGGTGACAGGTGTGTATGGCTAGCTGGGTCAACATGGCTTAGATCCAAGACCAAACAGGACTCCCTAATTCCTGCCCCCCAAACTGACAAGTGGAGCCTAGAGCAGTCCACCTGGCCCCACCCCCCCTTTGCTTACCCCAGGCCTATGAAGATGCTGGTCTATGTTTTCTTTTTTAGTAGTTTTATGGTTTTAGCTTTTATGTTAAAGTCTATGATCCATGCCTTGTTCATTGTCCTAGCAAGGGTGATGATGCATTTTCTCACACATACATCCAGAGATAGAAATGCTTTCCTTCCAGACCCAGCAGGAGCCAGCCTGGGTCCTCCTTGAGGCCACAAGTGGTAAATGACCCACGTAACTGAAAGAAAACCCTCAAATTCAGCAATATTCTCTACTGCATTTCTATTCAGTTTTAATTGAGATTCATGCATTTGTCCCTGCTTTTCAATTGCCTTCTGTAGAGCAAATCAATTAACTTGTTTAAATGAAACCTAAAAAAATACAAGACAACAAAACCACTTACAAGAGTTGAAGTAGGTGCTGGTCTTTTATTTTTACCCCATGGCCCATCAAAACTTATTTTTGTGGGTAAAAGCAGGCCAGGCACCCCTTTCCTGTCCTGTATGCTCAAGCACACACCAGCCACATCTAAATAAACCTTAGAGCTGATTGATGTGTCATGGAGAACAGAGAATTGTGTTTGATGAACTGCTGGAAATGGATATCTGTAACTTAGCCTTTGCATGTTTAACTTATAACTTTTGACCTTTACATTCTTGTATAGTTGTGCACTTTTATGTGTATTTGATTAATAATTTTACAATTTCATGTGAGAAGCAGAGGTTACTGTTTCTGTTTTATGAAGAGTCCAAAAATTCTGCAATAAAAATAAAACAGTCCTCTTGCTATAAATTTATTCTAATCATAAGATTGAAATAGCACAAAAAGTGTTCCTAAGAATTGCTATAAATCTAAATTTCCTATACCTGCTCTATATATCTACACCAGCACCCCCAAATTGTATCTCATTAATTAATATATTTTCAATGAAAAAATGGGTTGGGTAGTTAAATTACTCACCACATTAAGGATGAAAAGAATTACACTTTCATATTAAAACTTGTATACACTTCTCAGAGTCTGTAATTGCTGAAGTAGATTAAAACTCTTCAATTATATTGTCTGTCACTCTATCCCGCCTTCCTCTTCTCCCTTCCTCCCTTCCTCCCTCCTTTCCTCTGTCTGAGTGCCTACCTAAGAGCATCGTTGGGAGAAATGAATGAGTTGATGCATATCAAGGTACCTGAACAGTGTCTACTATAGGTATTAGCTATTATTTTAGCTATTATTATTATTATTATTAGGGAAATCTTCTGAAAAGGGTTTGGAGAGAGCTAAAATTAAAAAAGGCAGTCTGTACATTGAATTCTGCCTTATTTCATGCTTATAAAAATGAAAGACATTTAATTTTTTATGAAATGAAAGTTTTTATGAAAGACTATCACTGCCTACTTCTCAAATTCCATTTCTAGAATAAGAATGAACATCAGATAGTTCACCTGAAAAAATTCTTACAAATGCTGTGAATATGAGAGGACCTTGTTACCACTGAGCTTTTATTTTACATCTGAGCATTTTCCCTGAGGAGACCGCCCAAATACAGCAAAGTCTTCTATCTTCCCTTAACCATAATTAGTATCAGTAATGCACATATTATGCATGATATGCAAGGGGGGAACCCCCCAAAACAGCATCTTTTCTGGAGGGCAAGGCTCCCTGTAGTACAGGCCTCCCCCCACCATGACAGTGTTCTAGGAACTCTTCTGCATCAGTGTTCCAGCTGGCGTTGTTGGGAGAGGCTCTGTCAACATGTTTGCCCGTTTCGTGATGGGTGGTTTGTGAGTGCACCTGCCCACACTGCACTAAGTGTTCAGCCGTTTTAGACCAAAAACAGCGTGACCCCTGTACCCCACCCTCCATGTTCACCGGATCTCACCCCGAGCAACTTTTTTGTTGTTGTTTCCCTGGATAAAGAAAGTCCTCAAAGGGACACATTTTCAGATGTGAAAGAGGTGAAACAAAAAATGACAGAAGCACTAAAAGGCATCAAAATTGCTGTTTTCAAAACCTGTTTTCAGCCGTGGCAAACACATCTCGATGAATGTAGTACATCAAATGAAGAGTACTTTGAAGGTGACTGAAGTTTAAACATGTAAGAATAAATGCACAATTTTTATAAGTAAATTACTTTCTGTGTCCCCCTTCAAATTATTAATGTAGTGAAAGTGGGGATATGTTAGACAATATTCTTTCATGTATTCTTGATGTCAAATGACACACACTGGCAAAAACGAAAACAAAACCCTAGAAATACAACAAAGGTATTGTGAGGCCATGGCTTCTTCAACATCGTTGTTTTCACAGGACCCCAGTCCTGGAACTTAAATGTATAATTAAAAAGACTTCAGTAACACCAAACTCATGCACCCATGTAACCCTTGCTTTCAATAGGTATGACAAAGACTAGCGGATCATTTCTAATAATCTCTAATCATAGGTTTTAGAACGGGAAAGATTGGGGAAAATAAAGGGAACTTCAAATATTCAGTGTAGGCCTTTTATTTGACAACCAAGGAGACAGAGGCCTGGAGAGGTTCAATGATAGACCCAAGCTGTTCATTTTGGATAGTCAAGAGCAGAGCTGAATTTCCATGAATTTTTCCTCCAAATACTCCCGTTTTAGCTCCATGTAGACTGCAGAGGACTAACACTGGGACCACAATGGTCAGAAGGATCTTTCCAAATGGGGGACTCAGCAGGCCGAAAGAGGGGCAGGGAGCGACTGCCCTGCTGTTTAGCGCAGGTACTGATTGGAGACTGTGCAGCGGCCACACACAGCAGTGCCCTGAGTTCCTGCCGCAGACCCGAGAGTGAGTGTGGGCACGTGTGCCAGGGTTCGCCATCGCATTGTTTCTGCCTGAGGCAATTGGGGATTCACTAGATGAGAAGGGAATTTCTTGTTACTGAGTTTAAACTTCAGAATATCTCACCCTGACAGGTGTGGCTCAGTGGGTTGGGCATCGTACCTCAAATCAAAGGTCACAGTTTGATTCCCAGTCAGGGCACACTCATGGGTTGGGGGTTTGGCCGAGAAACAACCAATGTTTCTTTCACATCAATGTTTCTCTCCCTTTCTTTCTCCCTCCTTTCCCTTCTCTCTAAAAATAAGTCAATAAAATCTTAAAAACAAAACAAAAACCCCTCAGGATATCTCAAAGCTGTAAAAAGAATTCTGTGCAACCATGGGCATGAGATCACGCCAACTGATGTGAGAGCTTCTTTAGGAAAGATTTTGCATAATTTGATCTTTTTGTGAGTAAATGAATTAACTCGTTTTGTTTATTTACTTTGTACTCACAAGACTTTTATTCTCTTAGATCAGTCATCTCAACCAGGGCCATTTTTGCCCCCCAGGGGACAATTGCCAGTGTGTGGAGGCATTTTCCGTTGCCACAACTTGTGGAGATGGGGGCACTGGCATCCAAACTCTTATATTCTAGAAGATAGAGGCAAAGGATACTGCCAAACATCCTACAATGCACAGGACAGCCCCTCAAACAAAGAATTACCCTGCCCATAATAGCAATGGTGCTGAGGATGAGAAACCTAGATAGGGAACTTACCATGGCAGCATGTGACCACTAGGTGGCAGTCATGCCTGCTGTTGAGATGTTAAAATCAAAGGCACCAGAAGCACAGTTGATTGCTATAATCACTCTCATACACACACACACACAAACACACACACCTTTTAAATTACAAAAGTGAAATATTTTTTGCAACAGATTCAAATAATGTAGAAGTGTATAAAGTAAAAAACAGGATTTATTTGTTCCCTCTTAATATCTTATCCTTTATAACTACGTTTGATAGGAATCGTCCAGATTCTTTTCTTACTTATATGTGTATGTGCATATATGTATGTATATGTATGTACATACACACATATGACTAGTATACTGTCTCTTGTTTTGCAACTCACTTTTAAATATCAACATTATACTGTAGACATCGCTACAAGTAACTTAGAGCTACCTCATTTTTTAAATAGAAGCATAGTGTTCTGATGGATGGATATAATATAATTTAATTACTGTATTCTGACTGCTGGACATTTGTGTTCTGTCCAATTTTTTTGCTGACACAAGCAGTTCTGTGGTTGTGGTGTTATTTCTGTAGGACAGAGTCCTGGAGCTGTGAGAGCAGGGTCGGAGTGTTCGTACCTTCAGACTCTTGATACATTGGCATAGCAATTTGTACTCAGCATAGGAGGGTACCTGCTTCCCACACTGTTGCCTACATTGGTGCCTGTTGGTATTTTAGATTTGTATTTTACTACAGTTCATTCTTAATGAGGTTGAATATCTTTTCATATGTTCATCTATATTTTCATATGTTTATTTATTTTATTTTATTTTTAATATATTTATTGATCATGCTATTACAGTTGTCCCATTTCCCCCCCTCACTCCACTCCATCCTGCCCACCCCCTCCCTCCCACATTCCCCCCCTATAGTTCATGTCCATGGGTCATACTTATAAGTTCTTTGGCTTCTACATTTCCTACACTATTCTTACCCTCCCCCTGTCTGTTTTCCACCTATCATCTATGCTATTTATTCTCTGTACCTTTCCCCCCCTCTCCCCCTCCCACTCCCTTATTGACAACCCTCCATGTGATCTCCATCTCTATGGTTCTGTTCCTGTTCTAGTTGTTTGCCCAGTTTGCTCTTGTTTTTGTTTTAGGTGTGGTCGTTAATAACTGTGAGTTTGCTGTCATTTTTACTGTTCCTATTTTTGATCTTCTTTTTCTTAGGTAACTCCCTTTAACATTTCATATAATAAGGGCTTGGTGATGATGAACTCCTTTAACTTGACCTTATCTGAGAAGCACTTTATCTTCCCTTCCATTCTAAATGATAGCTTTGCTGGATACAGTAATCTTGGATGTAGGCCCTTGCCTTTCATGACTTGGAATACTTCTTGCCTGTAAGGTCTCTTTTGAGAAATCAGCTGACAGTCTTATGGGAAGTCCTTTGTAGGTAACTGTGTCCTTTTCTCTTGCTGCTTCTAAGATTCTCTCCTTCTCCTTAATCTTGGATAATGTAATGATGATGTGCCTTGGTGTGTTCCTCCTTGGGTCCAGCTTCTTTGGGACTCTCTGAGTTTCCTGGACTTCCTGGAAGTCTATTTCCTTTGCCAGACTGGGGAAGGTCTCCTTCATTATTTATTCAAATAAGTTTTCAATTTTTTGTTCTTCCTCTTCTCCTTCTGGCACCCCTATAATTCGGATGTTGGAACGTTTCAAGATGTCCTGGAGGTTCCTAAGCCTCTCCTCATTTTTCCGAATTCTTGTTTCTTCATTCTTTTCTGGTTGCATGTTTCTTTCTTCCTTCTGGTCCACACCCTTGATGTGAGTCCCAGTTTCCTTCTCATCACTATTGGTTCCCTGTACATTTTCCTTTGTTTCTCTTAGCATAGGCTTCATTTTTTCATCTGTTTTTCGAACAGATTCAACCAATTCTGTGAGCATCTTGATAACCAGTGTTTTGAACTGTGCATCTGATAGGTTGGCTATCTCTCCCTCGCTTAGTTGTATTTTTTCTGGAGCTTTGATCTGTTCTTTCATTTGGGCCATTTTTTTTTTTTGTCTTGGCCCGCCTGTCACATAAAAGGGCAGAGCCTTAGTTATTCACCAGGGTGGGATAATGCTGGTCGCTGCGCTGTGATGCTGTATGTGGGGGAGGGGCCGAGAGGGAGCAATGGCACCCGCTCCCCTCTCCACCTGGCCTCAGTCCTTCACTCCGCTGCCCACAATCAAACTGGGCCCCTCTGGTGCTGGTTCCCGAGTGGGTGGGCTTGTGCACGCCCAGGCCCCTGTGGGTCTCTCCAACGACCTCTCCTGTGAGGCTGGGAGTCTCTCCTGCTGCCGCCCCAACCCCCACGGGCATTTTCAATCAAGAGGTTTGAGGCTTTAGTTCCCTGCGCTGGAGCCCTGGGTTGCATGGTCTGCTTTGCTCCCCGCCGTTTGTCTGGTTTATCTGTGCGCGAATGTGGGGCCGCGTGGTGCTACCCGCCTCTCTGCCTGCCCCGTTCTCCGCCACTCTGAGTCTGGCCCTCTCGGTTTATCTGTGCGAACGTGGGGCTGCTGGGTCTGCTAGTGGTCAGACTGCCTGCCCCTTTTGTCCCACACTCTGCCAGTCTCGGTCCTGCCACGGCAACACGAATCCTCTCCGCCCTGGCTGTCCTTCTCTGCCCCTTCTACTGGTCTGGATGAATGTTTATTTTTTTTATTTCCTTGGTGTTGGACTTCCTTGCCGTTCAATTTTCTGTCAGTTCTGGTTGTGCGAGGAGGCGCAGTGTGTCTACCTACGCCGCCATCTTGGTTCTCCCTATTTTCATATGTTTATTAGTACATGAATTATTTATTCATTTTCTTTCCCCATTTGCATATTGGATTGTTTTCTTTTTATTAGTTTTAGCCAGCTCTTTATTCATTTTGCTTATTGATGCTTGGTATAAAGTTTGTTTTTGAATAAGGATTGAGTTAGGGATAAAATGTAATATTTTCTCAAATAGCTTGTCAACTGAACTATTAGCATTTATGAAAGAATTTTTTTCTCATTGTAATGAAATGCCTATGTACATGGGTCTAGTTTTAGGTTCTGTGCTACCTGATCTTGTGTAAGTTTCACAGTGTTTTAGTCACTGTCGCTGTATAACAGGTAGAGGAGGATCGGAAGAATGTTAGGCAACTACTGTGATGTAGAAGTGCCTAGGGGTAGGAGAAAACATGCCAAGGGATTGAAAGAAGGCTCGAGGCCAGAGAAGGGAGGAGGGCAAGAGAAGGAGGGGGAATGATGGTGGAGTGTAGGCGGGGCTCAGATCTTACAAGACTCTGCAGGCTATTTTAAAATTTGACTCCTTTCCCTTAGAGCTATGGATCCATGGAGGGATTTTAACTGGAGGGGTGCCATGATCAGATTTATATTTTATACAGCTTTCTCTGGGCTTCTGTTTCCAGCCACGGTGGAGTAGATGGTACCAGACTAGCCTTCTTACCATCAACTTCTATAAAACTTGCCAAAACATATGAGGCCGTCATTTTCAGTCAATCAATGGCAGGCAGCACAAAACTACTGATCCCTGACCAAAGGGAAAACTTATGAGGTGAGCCCCATGGACACCCAACTTCCTGTGTAGGAACAACTTCCCATCCATGACTCAGAGAACTAAAGTCAAGTGGAGCATAGTGGTCCCACTAAACTCAGCAGAGCACCTGAAGCAGGTATAAGCTGTGCAGAGAGGCAAGGAGAGGAGGGAGTTGTACAAAGAGAGGGACTTAGAAGAACGTGTACAGGCCCCTGCACATCTGAGGATGGGAGAAGAGCTGAAGATGGGCTGGGTGGGGTCATCCAAGGTTTGCAAGACAGTAGCTACTATGGGGCTGAGAGTGGGGCTGAGAATGGGACAGAGATGCTAGAAGTCAAGTAATGCTCCAGGGAGAGAAGTTCTTGGACTTTGGAGTTCTGGCCCTGACAGAACAGAGTGGAAGTTGTCACCTAAATAACACCTCTGGCATCCAACTGTTCCAGCTAAAAAGCCTTTGGAGCAAGAGCCACACCCTAGAATAAGGCCTTCTCTGGACTCTCCATATCAGAGTTTAAAAAACCAGTCCCTGACAAGATCTGCATGGAAGGCATCATTCAGAGTTAAAGGGGGCTTGGGAAACACAGTAGATTGTCCTTAGATCTACTAAGATAAAGCATAAAACTAAACCTATGCAAGTTTAGGGTGATCAGTCAGTAATTACACCACCTCCTAAAGTAGAAATGGAGTTTCCTTCAGAGGAAGGAAATAGAATTCAGAATTTGTACAATGAAGTGTTCATAAGATCTAGTGTTTAGCTTTACAAATCACTAAAGAAAGAGAAAATTGTGATGCATAACCAAGAAAAAAAAAAGAAACCAATAGAAAACCAAACCTGACACTGTCCTGATGTTGGGCTTAGCAGGAAAGACTTTAAAGCAGCTATCATAAATATGTTTATACAATTAAAGAAGAATATGCTTAAAAATCAAAGGAAAATGTGACATTAGTGAGTAAGCACGCAGAGAATGTTGGCTGACAAATAAAAACTATGAAAAGAGTGAAATATAAACTCTGGAATTGAAAAGCACAATAACTGAAATAAAAAGTGTACTGGAAGACCTTAGGAGAAGATTGGATATGATGTATGAGCCAATAAACTTAAAGAGAGATTGATCTGAGAAACAGAGAAAAGAGGTCAAAGAAAATTGAACAGAGACTCAGAGGCATGGGGGACAATATCAAACAGTCTGATATACATGCATTTGGAGTCCCAGAAGGAGAAGAAAGTGAAATTGGGACCGAAAAAATATTTCAAGAAATAATGCTGAAAACTCCCTAAATTTGATTTAAAAAACCAAACAAACAAACCCTGCTTACTGACCTAAGAAGTTCAGTAAATCCCAGCCAGATAGCTATCCATCATCTGTCCATCTGTCTGTCTATGTATCAATATCTATCTAATCCCTGTCTTCTATCTATAGAGCTATAACTAGCCATATACATAATAATTAACCCCCTGAAAGCCAAAAATAAAGAAAAACACTTCATAGTAGCCAGAGAAGAATAGATATATTCAGGGGACAAGGAAAAGAATGATCCACTCACTTCTCACAGACACTATGGGGGCCAGAAGAAAAAGGGAAAATACAGTTAAGGTTCTTAAAAAGCAACTATCACCCTAGAATTCTATATACATCAAAATATTCTTTGAAATAAGGGTAAAGACATTTTCAGATAAATAAAAGCTGAGAGAATTTGTTGTTAAGCAAACTGTACGACAAAAGATAATAAAAGATGTCTTTCAGCCTGAAGGGCAGTGACACCATGTGGACACTCAGAACTGCAGGAGGAAATGAAGACACCAGAAATGATGAAATAAAAAAAGTGAGTAAATCTAAGAGACTTTATTTTGTTTTTAAAAGACTGTTTAAAGAAAATATGGTAACACTAAGGTGGGGGTTTATAACAAATGTAGAGGTAAAAGATATAACAACAATAAGGCTAAATATAATTAAATAGTGGCTAGGTTGTTACATTCGTGAAATGTGGCAAATCAGCTGTGCAGTGTGTAGTTGTGACATGAAGCAGGAAGCATGAAACACCATGTGAAGTGTCAAACATGAAGAGGACAGAGGTGCAATATTGAGTCTAAATTAACCCCGACATATTAAGGGCACAGAGTACTAATGCTTGAGCTACCACTACAAATACAATAACAAGACACAAAACTAAGAAATTAATAGGGTAGTAAAATTACTCACTAAAAATAGTTGAATGAACTCCAGTGGATGCAGAGAAGTAGACATGAAGAAAAAGTAGAAAGGACAAGGAAAATAAATAGCAAGGTAGCAGTTATACGCAAACAGATCAGTAATTACATTAAGTGTAAATGGATTAAACCTCTCCATTAAGAGGGATATCTTTCAACAACTGCTGTTGGAACAGCTGGAAGGCCACACTCAAAACAGCAACAACAACAACAACAAAACAATAACAAAACCCTAGACACAGGCCTTGAACGTTACACAAACATAACTCAAATGTATCATGGACTTAAATGTAAGTGTAATACTATAAAACTTTGAGGATAAAACATAAGGAGACTATCTCTGTGACCTTGGGTTTGGTGATGGTTTTAGACACAATATCAAAAGCGAAATCCATGAAGGAAAAAGTTTAGAAGTTGAGCTTTATTCAAATTAAAAACTTTTGGGATATATAAGACACTGTTAGGAGAATGAAGGGAGAAGTCACAGACTCAGAGAACAAATGTGTAAATCACATATCTGATAAAGAACTTTTATTCAAAATATAAGATCAAAAGACTCTTAAAACTCAACAATAAGAAAACAAACAATGCAATTTAAAAATGGGCAAAAATCTGACTACTTCATCAAAAATATCTACAGATGGCATATAAGCATAGGAAAAGATGCTCAGCATCACTTTTCATTTAAGAAATGGAAATGAAAACAACAGAGATATCAGTACACATCTATTAGAATGGCTAAAATCCAAAACACTGACAATACCACTTGCTGATCAGGATGTGACATAACAGGAACATTGATTGATTGCTGGTGGAAATGCAAAGTAAAAGGCAAATAATATCCCAGCATCACCATGGACGTACTGTTGATCTCACACACCCCTGAAAGAGTCTTGGTGAGCCCCAGGAGTCCAGAACACACTGTTAGAACCACTGGGTCAATAGCAGGTATCCAGAGTTTTTGAAAGATGAAGGCAAGGCCCTATAAAGACTTTATGCTTGTTATACTTACCTCATTAATAAAATCTATTTCTGCCTTCTTCCCTCCACTTCTGCACCCATCCCCCACCCCAAGCAAAGGCAGAGATCATTACACTGGATTAAAAAATAGACTCACTTACATGATGCCTGTAAGAGATGCATTTTAAATATCAGGACCCAGGTAGGTTGGTGAAAGAAGCGGGGGAGGGACCCAAAGAGCTTCAAACCAGAAACAACCCAACTGCACATCGACAGGTAAATGTATAAAAATATGGTGTACTCAGAAAATGAAATTCTACTCAGCCATAAAAATGTCCCAGCTACTGACAAACTAAAACATGAGTGAATCTCATTTTTTTGCTGAATGAATAATGAGCTATATACAAAGGAGTACCTACTGTATATTTCCATTTATGTGAAATTCTAGAACAACTGAAACTAATTTATAGTTATAAAAAATTAGATCTGCAAATGCCCAGGCCAGGAGTAGCAGAGAGATTGACTGTCGAAGGACGTAAGGCAACTTTCTGAGGTACTGGAGATATTCTGTATCTTGACTGGGTAGTAGTTCCATGAATGTATACACATGTGAAAATTCATTGACCCATGTGCTTAAAATGTGTAAATTTAATTGTGTGTACATTATACCTCAATAAAGATGATTTTAAGAGAGCTTTCTGGGTGTAATATGGAGAGTGGATTGCAGGGAGCTGTACTGGATGCAGGAATTCTAGTTTGGAGGTGGTGCCCTAGTACAGGCAAGAGGCAATACTGACTCGCAGTACAGTAGCAGCAGTGCAAGTGTGAAAGGCAAAGGCTCCAGGGTACTTAAAATGTGTGTGGGGATGGGATGCACCTCGGAGATGGGGGCGAGGGAAGGCAGGGTTGTTCCCTGGGTTTGCGGCCTAGACACCTGGTTGGGTGCCAGCAGCAGTCGATGAGAGAAGAACCACAAACAGGGCCAGGTTTGTTGTGGCGGGATCTGCAAAGGTTGTAAATATAATCTTGGGTGTGCATGATTCGAGGTACCTGTGAGAAAGTCAAGTTTTTATATTTAGAAAGTAGTTGGATATAAAAATCTGAAAGTCTGGGTTGGATACATTAATTTGTACTGACGGTAACTGAATCTTAGGAATGGAAGAATTCATTGGAGGGGAGAGAGTAAGTTGGGAAGAGGAAGCAGTCTTGGGTAGAGCTTCAAAGAGCTTCTCACTCTTGGGGCCAGGTATAAGCAGAGGAGCAAGAAAAGGAGACAGGAAGGGAATGGCCACGAGGTGAGGGCAACCAGGAGATTGTGCTTCCACTGGATGTTATTTATTCAGGATCCATTTTTCCAGCACACTATCTTGTTTTAAAACTTACCATAACCCTGAGAGTTAGTCAAGGTGAGTACCGCTCTAATTTTGGAGGTGAAGAAACCTGAGGCTCCAAAGGCAAATGACACCTTGAGAGGCTGGTCCATGGCTGAGGTGGATGAAACCCATGTGTTGTGATGAGTGTTCCTGGTGGCTCTGTTGGCGCAGACGGTCATGGAGCGGCCATAGGCCACGTGTCAACAGATTTCTTTTTAGTGTTTTATGATATGTAAACACTAAAGTTCTTATGAGTTCTTATATTATGAGTTCTTATTTTGAAAATTGGACAATATGGGAAAGCACAAACACGTTAATACCTGCAATGGTTTCATGTAGAGCTCTTCCTGCTGTGTACATGTTTACATACATTTAGTTATTCTTTTTGATGGAAGAAAGAGAGGAGAGAGAAACATCAACGTGAGAGAGAAACATTGATTGGTTACCTCCCATACGCACCCTGACTAGGGATTGAACCTGCAGCCCAGGCATGTGCCCTGACTGGGAATCAATCCTGCCCTTGGCTTCACAGGACACACCCGACCCACTGAGCCATACTGGCCAGGGCTGTATTTAGCTCTTATTGAAGCCAAAACGTGCATTAGCTTTCTGGAACGAATGGTGGTACAGGAACTAAAGTCTCCTTGACCCAGATGTGTAATCCCCACTGCTCTCCCATAGCCCTGGAGGGTGTGTATGTTCTGTGTGCCTCAGCCTGACAGGATATGACCCAGGCCTATGGGTCCACGTCACAGGCATGTGCCTCTAGTATATGGGGATAGAATGAACATGCTCTTACCCAGGTCCCCAAGATGAGGCCACATCTTAATTCAAAGATGAAGCTATGAAAGTCCCTACTCTAAATCGAGGGAAACACAACCAAAAGGTTCATATGGTGTCAGGACAGGTACCAGGAATGATAAACTTTCAAACCTGACACAGGTCTAGAAGCCGCATACATGAGTCCAGAGTGGGAGGGGGAACGCACGCTCTAGATCCTGCCTCACTCAGCATACTTCCCTGATGCACATTTCCGTGGGAGGAAGTCTGTCAGCTCTGTGATGCTGGAACCGATAGTTCATGTTGGGGAGATGGCTAGCCAGTCCATACGGAATAGGAGGTGTGTGGTTAGGAGTCAGAGCAGGTCCTCTTGTATTTCTGCTTGGATTTCTTTAGTGTGAATTTTTCCCACCTTTGTCTCCACTCACATATTATATTTATCCAGACTTCTCATCACTATTGCTCTCCTCTGGTTCTCATACACACTATCCCTTTCTCCTCTGCATTATAACCTCCCCCAAGCAGTTGTGACTAAACTTGATGCTGAATCTACTGTTTCAACTTCATCCCAGCCTAGGTTCCCCAGGGTTAAGCCCAACTGTGGGCTTGTGCTTCCATGGGCTTCACCTCCCCACCTCTCTGCCACCCGAAGAGAGAGGATGGAACCACCTGGGCTGCCCCTTCTGCACTACAACTGATACAGCATCCTAACAGTGTATGAAATCCACCCGGACCCTCTGTGAAGCACACCTCTACCAGAGATAAGCCCATTCTTGCTTTCACAGCTGATTAAATTTGTTCTTAAGCCTCATTTTAGCGGATGTGTTGCTTTGGTTGGCCTAGATTCACCATGGGAGGGGGTGCCCACTAGGTGTGGCTTCAGTCAAATGCTACACCCCTCTTTGTGGGCACAGGGCTGTGTACAACCAGCAATGCACCCTGGTGTGATCATAGTGCTGTATTGCAGCAGACACGGTGACGGACCCAGCAGTGGGAAAGCAGAGACACAGCATGGATCAGAGTCCTTCCATGACAGTCGCTGTGTGGAGATTGGGAGGGAGGTGTTCCCTCCCCTTCTGGATCTCCAGCTGTAGGGTGAGCTTGGGTCCGCTGTTGGGCATCTTCCTGTCCCATGGAGAGAGTGTGTCACTTACACTCTCCAACTGGAACCATTAAGGACATCCATTATCTTATATGACCTGAAGCCTGAAAACAAGCAGTTTTCAGAAGCTCAATGACATCACAAGGCTCTTTCCATTTTCTGTTCCATCTGCCTCAGCTTATTGCCTGGTCCTAGTGTTGGGCCTCTTGGCTCCAAGGTGGCTGCCGCAGCTGGAAAAGCAGAGATGTCGGCCATGCTGTGTGGAACTCTAGAGAAATCTGAACTGGAGGTAGGATGGCTGTGGGTCTCTGTGCAGACAGGGCCCATGGCAGCTGCTGGTGCTGATTCTGTGACCTCTGTGTGACTCACACTAAGCACGGAATGGAGGCAGATGAATGAATGAATGAACTAGTCCTGGGTGGGGAGGAGACAGACACAGGGAAATATCTTTCCAGTCACCTATTGGGACAGGCCTGACTCTGGGCAGACAAATGGAGACACTCTTCACAGGAGGGCACTTTTGTGTTTGGGGAAGAATTAAAATGAGGTAAAGCTGTTGCAAGAAAAAGAGGAAATGCCAGTTCATTGCCACTACCAGCCAAGTCAAGAGAAAATTCCACAAGTGAGTGAGTGACCACCTGTTTCCCCACTGAGATGAGAGGTGTCCAGGAGCAGCCCTGTTTCTCCTTAGGATCAGCAAGAAGGCTGCTATGTGGTCTACCTGGAACCTCCTGGCTTTGGGATTATAAATGTACATTTAAATCCTGACTCCGTTATATATCAAATATGCGGCTTTGAACAAGTTACCCAGTCTCACTAAATGACGATTTTCTCACCTGTGAAATCTGATTTCATAGAGATACCATGTGTTCACTGTTTAGCACAATCCCTGGCACAGAGGGAGTAGGTAGGTAGCTTTGACGATGGTGGTAGCTGTGGCCATGGCAGGTTTCAGACAGTTCTGCTCTGCAGCTCAGGAAGACGTGTGCAAGAGAATTGCAGTTTTGTGTTAGTCATGTTCTGTGACTGGGAGCTCAAGCTGAAGTGCTCTGAGGACCCAGCTGTGGGAAGGATGAAATTTGAGGACCACAAACTGAAGGATTCCAAACAGAATGTATGTGACGTATGTACATAGTACAAGAGACAGATGGGTATGAACTAAGCATGCAAACAAACCCCAACAAGGTCACATTAAGAAATCTAGGACTCCTGAAAGCTGGGCGGGAATCAGCACAGATAAAGACTTGGTTTTGAGGTGGCCATATCTGAGATCTCAGTTGCCTTTGGGCCTGGATCCCCAAAACCATGTCCCAGTACAGTTCATTTTAACAAATATGTGTTAGGCACCTATGGTATGCCTTACATAACTTACCAAATACCACATTGTTGGAGTAAGTGATAAATTCTAGGGGCAGGAAAAAGGTAAAAATCAATTATTATGGAGTGACTGGGGAGAAGTAGGAGCAGAACTTGAGCTGCCGTTGTGGATTGATGTTTGACAGGAAGAGAGTGGGAAGCAGAGGCAGAAATGATCCCTTAGCTTGAGCTTCAAATGTAGGATAAATAATTTCTTCAGGAGTCACAGAAGAGGCTGGAGGAGAAAGGGCTGGGCCTACATAGAAGGGCCATGTCTGGATGAGGGAGACACGGCCTCCCAACCACATGGAGGGCTGGCAGCAGCCTGTTTACCACTGTTTGCGTTCCTCCAGTTGCAATAACTCATGATGACCGCACCCCGTTGTGAGGACTCATACCCTGTAATTGAGTACTCTCAGCAATCCTGGGCAGTGAGTGCTATTGTTATCTCCATTTGCGGAAACTCAGAAGAGGTAAGGAACTTGTTCAAGGTCACCCCTGGGAGTTTGAATCCCCATGGTCTGATCCCAGAGCATGCAGTGGGTAGTTCAGAAATTGGCAGTTTCCTCACCCAGAAGAGGGTCCAGGGATGCAAACGTGGAGTGGACATGAGAGGCAGGTAGCCTGAAGCCACCATTTTTTTCCAACAGCAGTCCAGGAGATAAGGGTGGGTAAGAGGGCAGAACACTTTGAAAGCCAGGCGAGGCAAGAGGGAGAGCAGTTGAGAGTGTTTGATCAGAAGGGCCATTCAGTGATTGTGACTAGCAAAGATTATTCCTGTGAGTGAAAGGGGCATCTGTGTCCTGACAGAAACATCGGAGATAAATCCAATGGTGTTTATGAAGAGCTTTGTGATCCAGGTTTCTTGGAAATGCTCATTCTCTCCTGTAATAAGGCCAATGGCAGCCTGAGGTACAGCTTGACCTAAAGTTCTATGGCAAAAGAATTCAGGCCAATGTCAGGTATAGGCTTTTTGAAGTATTGCTTTGTCAGTCAGGTTGTTTCAGGTTATTGGCAGAGCAACCTGAAACTTTTGAACCGTAATGGAATGTATGGGGAATGGATTGAGCTGACTCTGCAGCTCAGTGATGCTGTAGGGGACCAGGTGCTCAGCGTCTCCGCCTCACCGTCCATGGTGAGGGTGTCGTCCTGAGGCTGGGGCCTTCCTATCCTAGTGTGGTGGCCAGTGACCATGCTTCTTTGTCCTCTTCCAGAGGGAAAGGGGCTAGTTTCCCACATCTCTCTCTCAAGAGCCATGAAAACCCCAGCAGCCTTCTCCTTGGAGATCATCGGCCTAAATTTGCACAGGCTTCCCAGCCCGGAGCAGTCACCACTGGCCAAAGGGCCGAGTGACCATGTGCGGCACTGATGGGCAGAGCCTGCCCCTGGAGCCAGGATGAATGGGTGTTGGGGACTCATGTTTTCCAACATGTGGAGGAAAAAAGTAAAAAGCTCTAATGTTCTACCATTAGGTGATTGAGAATGGAGGCTGAATGTGGGATTTAGAAAAGTCTGGGCCTCCGTAGTGAACTTGAAGGGCAGCCCCCCAGGAGTCTCACTGCCTGAGAAACTGAGGGGCCTCCTAGAAGAATGCTTGTGCTGAGGAAAGGACTTAACTGACTGTGGTGAGCCTGGCTGTGTGTCAGGAGTTCAGGGGCTGTGAGAGAGAGCGGCCCCGGGGAGGGCAGCATGTGTCATTAGAACCCGCCCTAGAGCCAGCCTCTGTGTAATCATGGAGTTTTAGGGAGGTAAAGGGCTTCAGTTCAAAAGAGAATCAACGGTGGAAGTAAAATTGGAGGGGCACGGTACCAAACACCCTTGCTTTGGGCCTCCTCTGACAGAGCATGTGGTGCTTCATGCTCAACAACTTGCGTCCCTTTTGGACTCCAGAGCATCAGAGGTGCAATGGTTAGAGGAGAAGGTGCCCAGGGGAAGCAGTGGTGCCCCCAGGGACCCCAAGAAACAACTGGGAGAAAGGATCATGCAGGTCTGGGACCCTGGCCTCAGTCTGTCAGGGAAGGAGCCAGGAAACATGAATTATGACTTTAGTAATTGAGACCCTCTTCATAGTCACAGGCTCTTGTTACCTGGGGAAATTCAGGCTTCACACATTTCAGAGAGAGGTGGGTTATGCTTGGCCTATCCCTTATCTCACAGCTTGAGAGAACTCATTGGAAGGATCCTTCAGGTCATCAAATTCTGGTGTGTTTCTGAACATAATATTACCAGCATATAAATTTGCTTGCATTTGTATGATGTCTTTACTTCCTTTTGCTCACAGACCACACTGTAAATTAGTTGGTGCAGATACTGCATCCCCATTTGATGGATGAGGAGACTGAGGCTCAGAGAGGTTACAACACTTACAAAGATGACAGAGCTGGTGGGTTATGGGATAAGGACACCAACCATTTGATGCTTTTAGCATCAGAATCTGCCAGATTCTCTTTCTGAGTATATCTGGGGCCCTCCCATAACAAAACTCTCAAGTGTTGTGTGTAACAAGCATTCCTGCTACCATAATCTTGGCAGGACAGCAATGATTTTCCTCTCTTGGCGGTAACAGCTCCTCTTCTTCTTTGGCGCACTCTCGTGTTTTATTTAGTTTCTGAGTCTACACACCATCCTCTGGAGGAGGGCTGCCCCTTCATCCCAGGAAATCCACATGCAGATGCTGTGCTTCCTCCATCTGGTCAGTGTGCAGAAAGAAAGAGTGTTCTTCAATCCTTTGGTTTGCAACAATGTACCAGTTCAAAATCAAAGCCACTTGAGCAAAGGAGTGACCCAGTGGACATGAAACTAAGACGGGAGCTTCAGTGGCTCCTGAGACAGAAGTGTGTTCCTGCAGGGAGGGCACTTTGGTGCAGCAGAGTCTATTGCTTATAGAGGAAATGACCCATTGTCCCCTGACCCCTCCCACAAACAATCCCTGAAGGGAGGGCAGGTTTTGGACCTAGAAGGAAATATGTTTTTCCTCCCTTTGTTCAGGGATCTAGGTCGGTAGTCCTTACTTATTATTAAAAAATAATAAGTAAATAAAAAATAGGGCCAGATTCCAAGATTGCTGGAGGAGGGTTTCACAATGCAGTGTAGTAATTCACATTGTAGAAACTGTGGACCAGTCCTGGGTGGTTAGCATCTTGGGCTCTGAGTCAGCCTCCTGGGTTCCAATCCAAGGTGGCTCAGAACCCAGCATCTTTGGAAAGTTATTTAACTCTGATAAGCCTCAGTTTCCTCATCTACTAAACAGGAATAGAAATAGCACCTCTCTCTTTGGATGTTTGTGAAGATTCACCCATTGATATATGTAAAGCCTTCATATTGGTATTGATATTAGTCTTATGAACACTGTGCACCTTTGAGCTTCACCAAACTTGACACGCAGAGATGCATCAGCCAGCTCAGGGCTGTACATTCTCTGAATTGCTTTGAATTTCATATTTGTGCTGCCCACGCCAGCTCATGGTCCTGTTTTACCATCCTCAGCTTGAACTGATGATGGAAGGTTCTCGAGCTTTTGGTAGCTTCTTTTGCAGAGGTCCCATTTCTCACATTTCCTTGGGAAAACCCTTTTCTGTCTGTGTGGTGCCAGGCTCTGCTTCCCCAGACACCACACATACGCTCTCTCTCTCTGCAGCCCAATGGCCCACGTCTGCTCTCCTCATCTCTTGCTAAGGCTTCGTCCACTTTGAGCTGTCCTGCGTGTTTCCTGGGAGTTGCTCGGTTTTGGTAATTCTCAAGCCACACG
Source organism: Desmodus rotundus (assembly GCF_022682495.2). Classification (NCBI taxonomy): domain Eukaryota; kingdom Metazoa; phylum Chordata; class Mammalia; order Chiroptera; family Phyllostomidae; genus Desmodus; species Desmodus rotundus. The sequence continues at coordinate 64,836,967 of NC_071395.1, forward strand.
TCGATCAGAACCTGTTCTTTCAGCAATTCATACGCTCACAGGCTGTGTGCAAGGCTTTGTTTTATCTTCTGTTGCTTACAATGACCTGTTGTCACAATGGTGGCCTGTGCAACCGGCTCCTCTATGTCACTCTGCTCCACAGTGTCAGGCACCCATATAGTCAGTGTGCTTGGTCTTCCACACCTGTCACCATCCCTACTCCATCTTTTTTTTTTTTTCCTATCAGATGCTAATACTCCCTGAGTTTGAATTTCCTTATTTGTAAGTGTTGGAAGGGGAGAGAGTGGAGAGTATGCTTTGCTAAGGTTCCTTCCAACTCTGAAGGTGTGTATCTCCTAGTAAATCTACAAGGTCCCTCCCCCTGGCCCTGTAACCCATCTGCCCACCTGGCTACTCCCTGCCTTTAAGCTGCCCTCCCTGGCCACCTGCCTGTGAGCTGCTGAGTTGCTGGTGCTCTCAGTACACCCTGGCTGGCTGCTGGCCCAGGTTCACGGAAGGTAATTTTATCAAGGTGTGTAAGCTCTATGGAATGTGTGGTGTCCCAACACAGAGCTCTGACCATTTTGACAGGGAGGCTGGCCACTGTCTGACTTCCAGAAAAGTGGCAGCACCAGAGCAGCAGCTGGCCTGGGGCTCCTGGGGTGAGCCAAATGGGGACCCAGTCTTTTGCCTCCAGGGCCAGAGATGGTATTTGTTACATATTTTAAAAGATTTATTTCATTTGTTATGAGTAGGTTATTTTGCCAGTTTGGGCCTAACCCATACAGAGCTGGAGTTTAATCTGTGAAATGACTGGGTTTTATTACACCATAGTTCTTAGGGTTGTTATGGAGGTCAACATGGAGATTCAACAGAGCACAGACCAATGAATCTGGGAACTATGTGCCACACACAAATGTCACGCCCTGGGGTGTGGAATTCATTCAGAACCTTTGGAGAGTGTAGTCACATCCCTGTGCTCCCCATTTCCAGGGCACTGAAGGCTTGCCTGCCTCTCCCGTAGGTCCCCAGGCAGGCCAGCAGCTAATGCTGGCCCTGTGAGCCTGGGTGGATAGAGAGAAGAGGTGATCATGAGTCTCTGTAACCACTCCTCACTGGCAAATGGAAGGGAATTGGGAAGAGTTCAGGACTAGACCTCATGGCTTCTGGAGGAAATGACCCCAGCACACTTTCCTAGTTGGAGGATGTTTATAGCTAAAGGCACAGTTGAAGCTGATTCCAGTCAGTGTTCTCCACCTACCAGCAGGAGTCCTTCAGGGATTGTGGTAGGGACCAGGCAGCTGGGCCCCATCAGAGCTTGCGACCTCATCTTCTGAACAACACGTGTGACCCCAGTCTTTATGAAGAGAAGGCATGTGCAATATTCAAGGAAGACCCCATCTTCTTGAGGAGGCCAGTCACTACCCCACACAGAGATAGGTGTGGGGTAGCTACAGCTTTCGTGTTCTGAGACTAGGAGCAATGATCCTGTGAGTCCATAACCTCTGCTCTCTGCCCCACCAGTTCATTCGCTTGTTTTGTTAGCAATAATTAATGACCAGAAAACTCCACGAGAAAAGCAGGGCTGGCTCCAATTTGCTGATAGCAGCTGCAGACCTGAAAATCCACTGGGAACAGGCTCCAGGTGAACCCAGGGAAATTCTGGGCTGGTTTCTGGAAGAGTGATACAACTTCCAGCTTTGTGGTTCTCAGACTTACGGATCTTACCAGAAAAACTGCACAGTGAATTTAGAGGACTAAGATGTAACTCTTCCAGATAACTCCACCCCCTGCCCCCCATGGTTTCATAAAAGCTTAGACTTTTAATCCCAGAAAAAGCCTCAATATAGTATTATCCCTTAAAAGGGATTGAATTCAGCTTTATGTCTAGTTTATTAAATTATTCTCAGCAGAGACACAAGTGAAAAAAATCCAGTGAGAATTGTGAAGAGACAAACTCAAAGCTATTTGCTTAGAAAACAAGTTTGAGGAACATCTTTAGCCAGAAACAGCCAAATAGAATCTTTGGGTTAAGAAAGCTTTTCTTAAACTCTTCCAGATTCCTCAAGGTGATGGCCTGACTTACACTCACAAATGGGACGGGATCTGTTGGCATTCATTGTTTATGTACCTCTAAGCAACTTTGTTAGTTTGTGGGATTATTTGTCACAGGGTCAACTGGATAAAAGATTAATAATTAGCTGCCTACATACCAATTACCTACCACATGGCTTGGTAGAATTTGGGTACTCAAAGATCTGGGTGGAAAAGTCTCCCTCAATTCTGGAAAGAAAGACCAAACCACAACTTGATTCTAATATTCCTGGTGGCAAGTTTGATTGAGGAAAGGATATCTAGGTGAAATTACATTTGTTTGGCGAAGGAGTGAGAGACGACTCATTTTGTACAAGGCTGAGTGTTTAGTGTGGTCACAATAAAGTCAGTGGTGTCTGATTAACACCAGTTAAGCCTTCACTCTGGTAGGACCATCCTTTGACTGAATCAATCTCAGTGAATTGTTAGCATATAATAATTCACTGTGTGGAGACCAAGAGGCAGATTATACAATAGAATGCCCCATGGCTTGGTAGTCAGAGCTGAATTGAGCAGAACCAGGAATGGGAGGAAATGGCAGCTGAGCCGGGGGTGTCACTTCTTGTTGATGGAGTGGCTGAGCAAGATTCTATCTGAGTGACTGTGGAAAGCAGATGTTGTCTGGAAGAGCTTCAGATTCTCATGGTGTTGTCACAAGAACATGGAACACGAAGTGGACTTGTGTCAGAAACTCTCAACCTTACAGTTATAAGGGGCCTGATACAGACCAGAAGAACCTATAGGAGCAAGTGAACCATATGTAGTCATTCACTCATTCACTTAGCAGATCTATAGCTCAATTGACAGGTGCTGGATAAACAGTGGGAAGTGAGTGGTTGGGAGGGGGCAGGCCTCCCCGGGGAGGAACAGTGAGGCTGAGACCTGTAGATCTGAGTTGGACCAGCATGTGGGGTTGGGAGAAAATTGTTTTAAAGATGGAAGGTTCTAGTATGTATTTTCATGTTATGGGAGCTATCTAGTGGAGAGGGACAGAGTACATGTGTGGGCAGGAGCATCCCTGAAGGAGCAGAGTCCCTGAGAAGGTAAGGCTGTGGTGGCGGTTGGGGGGTGGCAATCCAACTCATAGGAGGAGGCACTGGACAAAATAGATCTGGGGACGCTGCTTCCACTGCAGCAGGAGGAAAGGAGGGGGAAAGGCTGCAGAGGCCAGCACCTTTGTAGATCTGGTCGTGGGAACAATAGGGAGCTCCTAATTAGTGGCTTCTTTCTCATAGTGAAGCACGAGTCAAGGTCCTCTGCACAGAGTGGAAGTGGTAAGAAGTAAGAGGGTTGAAGAGTGAGGAACCCAGACCTTGAGGAGGGAAGAGAGAAACGCAGCATGATGGCCTGGGTCCCACTGGAGGGTGACGATGTTGAACTTACAGTGGCTCTCCCCTGGGCAACTGGTGAATTTGCTCTAATAATCCTTGCTTTTAGATGCAGGTTCAGGGAAGGTGAAGAATGGGGATCATTTAGGGTTCTAGGGTTGTCAGGGGAATGCGATAGAGGGTAGAAAGGGCAAGGGGGCCAAGGGCAGCGACAAGAGAAGGATGTTTGTGGTGGGCCATGGAGTCTGAAAGCAGGAAAGAAGAAAATGGAGACAGGAGGGGAAGGTGGCAAAGAGGAAATGGTGGAGAGCAGTGGATGAGAGGCTGAGAGACCTGAGGACCTTTTTTTCCAAAGGACATCTAAGCATGGGAGCTAGAGCTGTAGTCAGAGAGTAGGATTCTCAATTCTTGATTTTGGAGACAGATTCCTGGTGAATTCAAAATCCATGTGTAAGGAAGGAAATTCTGATACAGGCTACATGAATGAACCTTGAGGACATTATGCTGAGTGAAATAAGCTAGACACAAAAGGAAGACCACTGTGTGATTCCTCCTACATGAGGTACTTAGAATAGCCAAGTTCACAGAGACAGAAAGTAGAAGGCTGGTTGCCAGGGCCTGGGGGAGGACAGGGGAAGGAGTGCTTCCTGGGACTGGGTTTCAGTTTGGGGTAGTGAAGGTCCTGGGGATGATCGAAGGGGAGGGCTGCACAGCCATGTGAATGCACCTGATGCCACTGAACTGGGCACACTTAAAAATGGTTAAAATGGTAAATTTTATATGTGTATTTTACCCCATTAAAAACCCTGAGGTGTGACCTCAGGGTGGGTGGCTGAGGAAAAGGACCTCAGCTATTAGGTGGTGAAGGAAAAATTCAGAGGTGGAGGTTCTGAGAATGAGGGGGGAGCTGGCATGGATAGGTGGGGAGGCTTCAGTCCATGAGTAAGGGGTATGATTGGGAGGCTGGTAGAAACAGCCAGGAGAGGAGGGAGTGGGGTTCAAGTTCAGGAGACACGCAGGGCGTTAGCCCCCACCTCCTAGGGCTGAAGCATGGAATAGAGGGTTTGCAGCGTGATGAGGTCCTGTAAGTAGGGTATGTGACCTTCCCTATTTGGCTCAGATACAAACTTGGACACAACACAGATTCCTAGGGAGCCTAACCAAGAATCTATTTACCTGTCCTGACTTAGACCAACTTGCTCATTTTATGGACAAGGAAACTGAGGTTAAGAGAGGACGGATGATTTTCTCAGACCAGTCTGGGACTGAAAATTCAGATTTCCTGTCTTCCACTTCACTGTGGAATGTCAGTGATCTCAAATGCTCTGATAAGAAAGGCTGAGCATACCCTTCTAGGGAAGAGCTGCCCTACAGGGATGGTAGTAAAGAAGGTGTGGCAGGGAAACAATTCATGAAAGGAGAAAGGGTGGGAATGAGCTGGGGAGCTGAAGAATGGGAGATGAGTGAGAGACCCAGGGAAACCCAGGCTGGATCAGTGGCCTCTAATTGACACTTGAGGCTGTGGAACAGGCCAAAGGCTCTCTTCCACTTCCAGTACCAGAGCTCTCTGAAAGTAAGGCAACACTGTCCTGTTACTATTGCAGAAAGCCCCAAGGACAACCAGCAAGGGCCAGTTCCTTTTGCTCCTGGTGAGAATCCAGAAACATCAATTCCAAAGAACTTATGCGCTGCTATATGCATAGCAGTGCTATTTACAATAGCCAAGTGCTGGAAACAGCCTAAGTGCTCATCAGTAGATGAGTGGATCAAAAAACGGTGGTACATCTACACAATGGAATACTACACAGCAGAAAGAATGCCTACCTTTTGCTACAGCATGGAAAGAACTGGAGAATATTAAGCTACGTGAAATAAGCCAGTCGGTGAAAGACAAACACCATATGATATTACTTATAAGAGGACTCTAATGAAGAAAATAAACTAACCAACAAAACAGAACCAGGGACATGGAAACTAGGAACAAACAGCTGCCAGAGGGGAGGGGAAAGGAGGATAATGGTGGAAAGAAGGAGAAGGGGACTAGTCAAAGAACATGTATGAATGACACATGGACATGGACAGTGGTGTGGGGATTGACTGGGAGCAGGGGATGGGCTGGGCAGAGGAGAGCAAAGGGGAAAAAATTGGGACAACTGTAGTAGAATAACAATTAAAAAAAAGAAAAAAAACCCATGAAATGAAATATAAGGAAACCTCTCTAGGGGGATCTTCAGCAGTGGAAGACAGTAGTTAGGACAGGGGTACTTGGGAAACTATATATATTGCTAAAAAGGACTGTTTTAGGCAATCATGATATGCATATCCTATGCATGGTTGGAATTAAACAGGGCTATATTTCAGATAGATTTTTATAAACTTTATGCCATCCAACTCTAAGCAGCTTCTGCATGACTTGGGTTTATGAAATGCCATGGTCACTGGTAAGAAACAGCCCTTGGTTTATGTAGTTTAATCCAGGTCTTACAGAACTTACCCCAAGGGTAGAGAGCCATGGGGAGACACCCCAACCCCTGATCCCAGGGGTGAGCTGGACCAGGCCCCTCCCCCATTTTCCGTCTTTATTTCATTTGTTTTTTAACTCTGTATGAGTAATCTGAAGAAATCTGGGGGAAAGCTGTAAAGTCTCTTCAGGATGCAGAGTTGGGGTCTAGGTACCCTGGATTTTTTGGTTCTCACCTGGCAAATACTAAATACACTGGGTACTTCCCATCCAGCAGGGATGCCTTCATTCCAAGGGGCTAGATACGTCCTGTCTCATCCCCTGGTCATGTGTTGTAAGTTGAATTGTTTCCCTTCCAACACCCCAACTCATAAGTTAAAGCCCCAACCCTTAGCTCAGAATATGACTGTATTTGGAAACAAGGTCTTTAAAGAGGTAATTAAGGTAAAATGAGGTCATTAGGGTGGTTCCTCATCCAATGTGATTGATGTTCTTATAAGAAGGGGAGAATAGGGCAAAGGCATATACAGAGGGAAGACTGTGTGAGGACACAGGGAGGAGAGGCCATCTGCAAGCCAAGGAGAGAGGCCACAGAGGAGACCAACCCTACTGACACCTTGATCTTGGACTTCCACCCTCCATAACTGTGAGAAAATAAATTCCTATTGTTTAAGCTGTGAAAGTTGGCATAAGTTGAAGCCATTTAAAAATAGAACTAGGGAAGCCTTGCATGCCTTACCCCTCCATATTTTGGAGTGTTTGAACTGGGAAAAATAATTTTCATACAGGGTCAAGCCAACATTGTACTTCAAACAACTGTTTGCAAGCTAATAGGAAGGCAGGCATCCTGACCAGTGGACTGAGAATTAAAGACATCCATTAGAATTAGCACCACCATGTACAGCTGAAGGGCAACTTGGCTTATTTGTGCCTTTAGAAATTCCTTCCTTCATTCATGTGATCATTCCCCTTCCCTTTTCTCATAAAACCCCTTGCCTTCTGCCCCTAATCAAAAAATGATTTGGGCTTGAAGGGGTTCAGAACAGGCCTCCCCAAGATGTGCCACTTTTGCATATGAATTACTTTGAGCTGAAGGCAACGGAGATGGAGACCCTGTGGTCTCATGAGAAACTCTTACTTCTCGGAAGAGAACCAAGATGGCGGCGTAGGTAGACACACTGCGCCTCCTCGCACAACCAGAACTGACAGAAAATCGAACGGCAAGGAAGTCCAACACCAAGGAAATAAAAAATAAACATTCATCCAGACCGGTGGGAGGGGTGGAGACGGGCAGCCGGGGTGGGACCAAGACTGGCGGAGTGTGGGACGAACGGGGTGGGCAGTCTGACCACTGGCAGACCCTGTGGCCCCACATTCGTGCACAGATAAACCGGACAAATGGCAGGGAGCTAAGCAGACTGCACAACCCAGGGCTCCAGCACGAGGAAATAAAGCCTCAAACCTCTGATTGAAAATGCCCTTGGGGGTTGGGGCAGCAGCAGGAGGGACTCCCCAGCCTCACAGGAGAGGTCAATGGAGAGACTCACTGGGGCCTAGAGAGTGCAAAAGCCCACCCACTCGGGAGCCAGAACCAGAGGGGCCCAGTTTGATTGTGGGTAGTGGAGTGAAAGATTGGAGTCCAGTGGAGAGTGGAGCGGGCGCCATTGCTCCCTCTCGGCCCCTCCTCCATGTACAGCTTCACAGCGCAGCGACCAGCGTTCAGCGTTACCCCACCCTGGGGAACACCTAAGGCTCCGCCCCTTAAAGTAACAGACACACCAAGACAAAAAAAAAAAGTGGCCCAATGACAGAACACTTCAAAGCTCCAGAAAAAATACAACTAAGTGAGGAAGAGATAGCCAACCTATCAGATGCACAGTTCAAAACACTGGTTATCAAGACGCTCACAGAATTGGTTGAATCTATTCGAAAACCAGATGAAAAAATGAAGCCTATGCTAAGAGAAACAAAGGAAAATGTACAGGGAACCAATAGTGATGTGAAGGAAACTGGGACTCAGATCAAGGTTGTGGACCAGAAGGAAGAAAGAAACATCCAACCAGAAAAGAATGAAGAAACAAGAACTCGGAAAAATGAGGAGAGGCTTAGGAACCTCCAGGACATCTTGAAACGTTCCAACATCCGAATTATAGGGGTGCCAGAAGGAGAAGAGGGAAAACAAAAATTTGAAAACTTATTTGAACAAATAATGAAGAAGAACTTCCCTAATCTGGCAAAGGAAATAGACTTCCGGGAAGTCCAGGAAGCTCAGAGAGTCCCAAAGAAGCTGGACCCAAGGAGGAACACACCAAGGCACATCATCATTACATTACCCAAGATTAAGCAGAAGGAGAGAATCTTAGAAGCAGCAAGAGAAAAGGACACAGTTACCTACAAAGGACTTCCCATAAGACTGTCAGCTGATTTCTCCAAAGAGACCTTACAGGCAAGAAGGGGCTGGCAAGAAGTATTCCAAGTCATGAAAGGCAAGGCCCTACATCCAAGATTACTGTATCCAGCAAAGCTATCATTTAGAATGAAAGGGCAGATAAAGTGCTTCTCAGATAAGGTCAAGTTAAAGGAGTTCATCATCACCAAGCCCTTATTATATGAAATGTTAAAGGGAGTTACCTAAGAAAAAGAAGATCAAAAATATGAACAGTAGAAATGACAGCAAACTCACAGTTATTAACAACCACACCTAAAACAAAAACAAGAGCAAACTGGGCAAACAACTAGAACAGAAACAGAACCATAGAGATGGAGATCACGTGGAGGTTTGTCAGTAGGGAAGTGGGAGGGGGAGGGTGGGAAAGGTACAGAGAATAAGTAGCATAGATGATAGGTGGAAAATAGACAGGGGGAGGGTAAGAATAGTGTAGGAAATGTAGAAGCCAAAGAACTTATAAGTATGACCCATGGACATGAACTATAGGGGGGGAATGTGGGAGGGAGGGGGTGGGCAGGATGGAGTGGAGTGGGGGGGGGACAATGGACAACTGTAATAGCATAATCAATAAATATATGTTTTTTTAAAAAGAAACTCTTACTTCTCCCTTAAAGAATTTGAATGTGTGTCCTTGCCCATAATTAAAGTTGCCCCCAGGTATACATTTTTATGATCTATCTATAGGGCAGGGCAAACATCTGATACTGAACATATGCTCTTCCCCTGTGAGTGACCTTCCCCCTCCGAAGCCCCAAGGTGCTTTGCCCCATCCTTAGCTCAGAGTGCCACATACATAATTTTCCCTTTCTGTCTCTGAACCTTTCATGTATGTGAGGTCTCGGACTCTCCCATGTAGGCAGGGTTCCCATATATATGTATGTAATTATTTTCTCTTGTTTATCTCATGTCTCTTTGAATATTAGACCAGCTGGAAGAACCCAGAATGGTAGAGAAAATTTTCTTCCTCCCCCACAGGTTTCCACCTGAGTCAGTGTTTTCCGAATAGCTATTCTTTTTGATCTCACACAAACACTTGTTGCCTAACCTTTATTTTTAGGTTACCAAATGAACCAGTCAGTAGATTTTGTTCTGGAAGCTCAAGCAGACTCAAACAGCATGTCTAGAAACACCCTATTAAGTGGGCCAATGGGCTGTTTCCTGGCATATATTCCTCTTTAGGAACCTAGGGCAGGGTGTGTAGCCAGGGAGGGTTGTGTGAATGGAGCTGCCTGTGGAAGGAGACAAGATCTTCACTGACCCTCCTGATCCACACTAAATGCCCACTTGAAGCCTGTCTCCTGGGATGTGCGAGAAGATAGTATGGAAGATTCAGAAACATGTGTTTTGTTCCTAGCTGCCTCGAGTCGGGTTACCAGAGGGGAATGCATGAATGGCTGCCCTACGGCTAAAATTCTTATATTTGTATCTTTTAAAAAAATGAAAACAAGAAATTTAGCCTGTCAAGCCATGTGAAGCCTTTTTACAGCTGAGCTCAGGGATCTCAAGTCCTTCCCAGAGCAGCCAGCCACAGACACACATGGTCTTCGACTAAGCCTATGGGGGACAAGTGACTCACATAGGAATTGAGTTTCAGACCCGACCTGAGGAAAGGCCTGAGCCTGCTGGGACACGTCTCAGCAGGAGTAATCTCGCTGCCTGTTGTCACCGAAGCTGGCCCCTGTCCAAGAGCTGGGCGGAGTGATGACTAACGGAGCTGCCTCCGGGAGGGAGGAAGCAGTGAAGTCCTGCGGCAGCTGCAGTCCTCTGGGCGTGGTTCTCCCAGCGGGCTTGGGCTGCGCAGGTCCGGCCGGGCGGTGGAGCAGAGGAAGGACGGCTGAGCTGGCAGAGGCTTCCAGATGGCCGAGCTAGACCTAATGGCTCCAGGGCTACTGCCCGGGGTCCCCGCTCACACTCTGGTCACTCTCAGCCCAGACTTTGGATCAGACAGCCCAGCAGAAGCCGAAGACCGGGGCTCCCTGGAAAGCCCCCCGGAGGAGCCTGGGGGTCAGGGCCCTGGCTCTGGAGGCGAGGGGGAGGAGGAGATCCTGTGTGACTTCTGCCTCGGGGCCAACAGGGTGAGGGCCGTGAAGTCCTGCCTGACTTGCATGGTGAATTACTGTGAGGAGCACCTACGGCCACACCAGGAGAACAGCAAACTGCACAGCCACCAGCTGGCGGACCCTGTGAAGGACCGTGACCTGCGCACCTGCCCGGCCCACCACAGCCCTCCCGTCGCCTTCTGCTGCGCGGACCGCCAGTGTATCTGCCAGGAGTGTGGCCAGGGCGAGCACAAGGGCCACGCCTCAGTCTCCCTGGATGTCGCCCGTAGGGACAAGGAGGTGAGTGCTGGGGAACCCTCTGGGAGAGGGAGGTGTGGAGGCGGTGTGCCCAGGGAGAGGCTGAGCCACTGCTGCAGCCCCAGGGCTCCTGCCTGCTCTTCTGTGCTCCGAGTTCACCTGAAGAGAACTTTACCCTGGTACCCGGCTCTTCTTCCAGCGTAAATATCCAGTTCATTTGGCTTGGAAGCCTGAAGTAGGTCACTCTGCCCCATCTCGGCCACTGCCGCTGCGCCATCTCCAGTTGTGCCTGTCTCTCCTCCTGCGGATAGTTTCCTATTATTTCTCATGCAGCTTTCGGTGATTGTTGGGAGGTCAGGCATGGGGGGTGGGGGCAGAATCCGGGACCGGCTGAGGGCAGTGAAACTTCCCTCTGCCTGGATCTGTGTGGCAATTAATGAAGTGTAAACCTTGGCAGAAATTCAAGGAAAAAGAATCAGACCTTCCCCCTAATTTCTTTTCTTCCCTCTACCCCAAACAAGAGACCACTAGAAAGTACCCCCTTGGATTTTGGGGTGAAATCCAAGAGCTTGAAAGGACTAAGATTACAAAGTATTGGAAACCTACCTCCAGGTACAATGTCAAGGTCGGTAAACCCTGGGGAAAATAAAAGTTCTTTATCAGATAGTGGTATCAGGAGAGACTAAAAAAAAAAAAAACCCAAACCCCAAAACAGTATGTGCATAGCCTGCAATATTATTCCCATCAGATAGGGAAGTTGTTTCTAGAAGAACTAGCCCTACAGTTGAGAACCCAGAGTTCTTGGGAATGAGTTTAGCAGCTTTATATGCTTTGTTTCTCATACTTTAACTTTCCTAGAGCACTTGTTTTATTCTCATTGGGAAAGTGCAGGTGACTGTTGTCCCACATTCCTTAGAGTCACACTCTTGGCAGGTCTGTTTGCATTGCACATGGGGCAGTCTCACCCTTGGCCCAGGCTTCCTGGGCAGCAAAGGGAAGAGGCTTCTGGGAAGGGTAGTTGGCTTGCCAGGGCCCCGCCCCCACGCTCCTCCTTAGGCACAGATTTTATCCCATGCTATTGGGAATTATTTTGGAAAGCTGTGTAGTCCAGATGCCAGTGAGTCATTGTTTCCAACTCTGGAAGCCACTTGCTAACTACTTCTAGGGTTTCCAGTGTCAGGGAATATCCCTCTTTTCCCTACTTCTGTTAACTGTGAAGAGGCTCTGCATTAACAAGCAGGTAGATCAAAGGAAAAAGTTCTTAATGATTAAGAAAATTAGTCTTCATTGAGCATTGCAATATGCTAAATGCTTCCCATGGTTTTTCTCATCCGGTCCCCAGATAACTCCATGAGGTTGTGATCTTTTATCTCCACCACATTTGTCCAAACTCATACACAGGAGTCATGCAGAGAGGAATGAAGGGCTTCAGGGAAGCCACCTACTGGGGGGCACAAGGGAAGGACCCCAAGATAACAATGTTAAAACTTTACTTTTTTTTTATTTTTGGCACAAAAAATCTACCAAATGTATGGTAGAAATATTAAGGCAAAGTGTACTGCTTTTTCCTTTGGATATCTGAATTTCATTATACTTAACTGGAAAAGGGATGCATCTTCTTGTTGGAAAACAATCTGCCCCAAATATTGCAATACATTATATCAGAAAAAGGTCTCCCTCCCATCCTGGATCTCCCATCCTCCCTCACTGGAGGCAATCACCGTCTTCTACACTGTCTCCTGTTTTCTTTAAGACATGTTGTTCTATGCCTGTAGCAGCATAGACACAATATGAATTTCAAACACAGCATAAACAGACGTGTTACAGAGGCTTAGGGTCATTGTGATTCTGGGCAGGAAGACTTGTGCACAGCATGTGTGGAACCCCAAATTCAGACGTCCTCAGAGAGAACTGATAAGGTAAAATCAGGACACCTGGGTAAGGGTTCCAGGGTAGTTTTTAGTGCTGAAAAGCAATCATGGTTATAAATACAGTGTGATAGCCCCAGACCCCAGAGTTTTGGAGATGGCCTCAGTTCACAACCTCTGCTTTCTGGTCTGCCTAAGAGCATTCTTGCCCTTTCCACCCTGGGTCCTTGTTTTCAGCTCAGATGTTCAGTTTACCCTGTAAGCGGCAGTCACACTCTAGGTGGCTCTGCCAAACCTTAGGAGCCAAGATATTTCTTGCCAGGAGCCCAAGAGGACTAGCCCAGCAGACTCAGTGCCCTGACGAGGCTACAGCTGCTACCAGGGTCATTTTGAAAGTTTTGTTAGACATAATGAAGGCTCTAGAAGTCCAGTGTTCCCTTCAGCTGGCCCAGGCCTGCTGGCATTACTTGATGAAGGTCACTTTGGATCGTGTTAAGGGCTAATTACTCAGGCAGGCACGTTGTACCTAGAAAACTGCAAGTGGGAGGGTCAGCCATGAGGACACCAAGCGGCCGAGATCCTGCATAAGGTCCGCAGAGCAACTTATTTTTCAATTAGCCAAGTGAGCCTTTTCTGGAACTCCCATGGTCTCCAGCTATGTTGGGGGCAAAAACTCTGAGTTTTGGGAGTTCTTTGATTATTTTTTCTATTCTGTTGGACCCTTCCCAATGGGGAACTCAGCATGTCCCTTTGCTCCAAGCCCGCTTCCCAAGCCCCCTTCCCTTCTAAGAGCAGCTGGTCTTGACTCTTCTTGCCTCCTCTGAATCTCAGGCTGGCTGCTGCTATGGAAACATGCCCATGTGCATGCACATGTTGTAAAACTGGTGCTCCTTCAGATTGCCTTCCCCTTTGTTCTGACCTGTGAAATGCACATGACTCTTGTTTTTCTCAAGTTTATCAAACATTATGGAGTGCTTCCTATGGGCTAAGTGTGAGGCTACAGTGTCTATCTCAGGGAGTGTGGACTCCAATCAGGAAGCCAAGGCACATTCCATGGCTCCTGGAACACCAAAGGGCTGGAGTAACACACTGCCACAGGTCAAAGGCAGGTGCAGTTGTGGTGAGGGGTGAGGTCAGGGCAGGATTTGTGGAGGAGGGAGACTAATCCGGGCCCTGTCTCTGATCCTGAAGTTCATTAGTGACAGGCCATTGCAGTCAACATCAGCATTGGTTCCAGAAATTTCAGAGCTGAGTGCTGCCCACAGACAGAGTTCCTATAGAACAGGAACCAAGTTCCTGGGAGCCACGGGTATTTGTGCATCTCAGGCGAGCAGTCAGCCAGCATTGGTTGCAGCCTGTTTGCTGGTATCCAGAAGGTAGGTGATTCAAGGTCACTGAAGAAAAGAATTTCTTCTAGAAATTTTGAGAATGGCCTTGGACTCAGTGTTATGTAATTTGTTTTTTCTTAAACATTCTACCAGGCTGTATGTTTTTTGAGATCAGAGAGGATGTCTTATTTTACTGGACTGGCACGTAGTAGGTTTTGACCAACTGACTGAGCAAAGAAGTCAGATGTAAACCAAAGGCAAACACTCGAGAAGGACCAACATCTCATGGTTGGAATATAAAGGAACTAACACCATCTGGAATTTTCTTCTCTTATTTCATGCCCTATGCTCTTCCTATGTTCATCTCTAGCCTGGTTCCTGGCCACCATGCTGTGGGTTGCCACCTTTGCCCTGTAGATAGAAGTAGGGACAATTCTGTTGACTATTCTTGTAGCTCTACACCAGAGAAGACGCCAAATGATTTGATAAAGATTGTACAGCCAGAGATGGCAGGTCTTCTGGCCCCAAATAGGGAGCCTTTCGCACGTTCGACACTCCCCGCTGAAGTCAGCAGGACTCCCTGTGCCCATCGGCAAGGGGCCGTCTATGCTCTTTGACACCACTGCCCTGCTTGCCCCCTGGCCTGAGATGTACATGGCTGGCACCTTGGGAAAGCCTGAAGCCAGGGTCAGAGCCACCCTATCATTTCCTAGGAGGAGGAATAACTGGAGATACTGGTTTCCCAAAGTGGCCCCACCTTTTGTGGGAAGCAGGAGCGACTTCCTCTGGGTTGACTCCCTCAGAGAAGTCTCCATTAGACACTTAGGAGCCACCTCCTCCTTTTGGTGGTTTGCAGAGCGTGGAGAGAAGTCCCTCACTGGAGACTCTCTGGGTGTCCCCCTGTGGTTCAGGATCCTGCGGGGGCTGACTGTGTCACCACATTGTCACATCTGTGCCTGTGGCTGGGGTGTGCTGCTGGGGCTGCCTCCACCTTTAAACAAGCAGTTTGTGTTTTCTTCCACCTCCTCTGGGGCAGATCACTGTGTAAGCCTTTTAGATCAGGAGTCCCTCCTGATCTAAAAGGTTCAGCCCCATTTACCCTCAAATGGGGCTGAACCCCTCCTCCCCACTCCCCCTCCTCACTCTGGGCAGCAGGTTTCAAGTGACAGGACTGGGAGGCCACTGGGGTTCCCTCAGCTCTAGTCAGTGCCCCAGAGCCTGTGCCAACATTACCTGCCTTCTGTGAGTGTGCTTGTGAGGCAAGTCCCTGCCTGCCAAGGCTGCCCTCCCTGGGAGGTCCGGAATTCCCTGGGTTTCAGTTTCAGTGGGAGAAAGGAGGGACACTCATTTATAGCCTCTGAGTTCCATTAGGGCATAATGACTCACAGCTACGAATGCAGACATAACCTATTAAAAGCCATTAGAGCCATTCTTTTTCTTTTTTGCTGTCTCATGTCTCTGTGGAGGGAGGAAAGTGTGACATGGCCTCTGAAATTTTCAAAGGCTTAAGTTTCATGTCTCAGGACACTTTTTGATAGAAAGTGCTTAGGGAGTCCCAGGAATCGAGAGTGAAGCGGAGCCATGGGGTCAGAGTGGGTGCTCGCCTTGGCTGGTTCGCTCCGCTGCCCCCAGGGTGGACAGGAACGTGAGCTGGAAGGCAGCCAGTAAGAGTAAGGACAAGGACACAGTGATGGCAATGATGGCTCACTGACATCAATGCAGTACTTCCCGTGCAGCAGTGAAGTTCCCGTTAACACAGTTACCCTGTGAATGAGGCACTTTGGTTGTCCCCATTGCACGGGTGAAGAAAGGAAGGTCTGGGTGGAGGAGGTAAGTAGATTTTTCTGAAGTCTCAGCAGCTAAGTAGAAAACCTGGGATTCCCACCATCAGCTCCAAGCCCATGTTCCTTCTTAGCTGATTCTGGGCCAGAAGGCCTGGGCTCAACTCCACTGTTGAATGTGTGTGACCTTGGATTAGGTGACTTCATTGTATCATCTGTAAAATGGAGATAATGACCTTTACCTAACATGGGTGTGGTCAGGACGATATGAGGTAATGCATATGAATGCTAAAAATGGTGACAAGCACAGCACAGTGTATGTGCTCCCCATATTCATGCTGAGTGCAACCCCAGGAGGTGCAGGCACACAGGTGACCCTTTGCACCTCCCTTTAGGGTGTTCTTGGCTGCTTCTGAGAGCAGCTTCTGAGGTCAAACTCTCTTTCCCATGGAAGTAAGTGGAACGTGCTGTTGCTCCTGTGAGCAGTGGACTCCTCCTCTTAACACTGTTCTTTTCTTTTCTTAGGCTGAGCTTCGGGGCACCCAGTTGGACCTGGAGCGGAAACTCAAGTTGAATGAAAATGCCATTGCCAGGCTCCAAGCCAACCATAAATCCGTTTTGGTAAGACTGGTCTGGGTCACCTGTCAGGCTTCAGTGCACCTGGGCCTGCTGCAGGCTCAGTGTCGCCCAGCAAGGTTTTTAGACATAGGGCTGCAGGCCCAGCCTCCATGTCCACGGGCTACTTGGGGCCCCTTGGCAAATGAGAATTACAGGCACAGATAGAGTTGGCTACACCACTGGGTAGCCTAAACTTCCTGATGGGATTTGCTATGAGATTAGGTTAAGGTTCAAAATTGGCAAGTGAGTTACTTTTTCATACTATAGAATAGAAGCAGACTAGTCCTATAATAACAACATTCTTATTTTTACATTTGTGTGTGCTTTCTTGACCAGGAGAAAGGGTGCAGGGGAATGAGGGGGTTAAGATAGAGCTCCCAGAATTATACACAATCTTGGGTTGTCCATCTGCATGTGGATGTCACCAGTCGTATGTCCTGGCAGCCAGGAGAGACAGTTGAGGACTGCTGGATTCGAGGATGATACTGTCAAGGTCAATGGTGTGCCTGACTACCTAGTTTTAGTCTCTCCAGTTTTATGACCACTTTCTACATAAACTCTAAGTAGACCCCAACAGTCCCACAGTGCTCCTCATTAGTAGCAAACCAACAACCACCACTCAGCAGAGAATGCCATACACCTACCCCATGGCAGTGAATCAGTCAGCAGCATCATTCTTTGCATATCAGGAATGTTTCTATCCTGTCTGTCCATCCATCCATCCATCTACCCACCTACCCATACGTAATGCATGTATTCATTTCAACTTAATTTACTCCTTCTTTAGTTAGTGTTTACTACTAACTAGCTACTGAAGGGTAAATACCTCTTTCTTACTCACATAATCTTATGAAAATAAGAAAAATAATTACCCATTTAAAGCCTTATAAACCTTCAGAGATTGTTGATTTCCAGGCTCAACATAATCCAGTGAATCACACAGAGCACCTTGCCTTTTGCCAGTTCTTTCATTTTCAGACACTTTGATCTCTATGCAGCTCTGTTCATAATTGCATGGTGACTGCGGGAGGTAGTTATCACACTGCCACCTGCAGTCAAGGGACATGTGTACAAGGGACACGAAGACAGAGGGAGGTGATGAGACTTGTCCGTGAGCCTGGGATTGTTGCACCCTCTACCTGAGAGTGACTCAGTGCATCGACAGACTTGTGTACCATCCTCTTTAAACCATTATGGTTGGTACTTGAGTATGTTTGTGGCCCCTCCTTCCCTTAGTATCTATTTGTCATCATTTGAGCAATAAATTATACCCTTCATACATCCCATTTACATGCAAGGAAGAAGTGTTTCTCCCTGGGAAGTCTGAGGAATGAGTGGCTCCTCATAGCAGCAGAAGGCCACCTGTCTACCCCTCTCCCTCAGGAGGGCCTTGGGGCGGGGTGGGGAGCAGAGGGATTGGGACCCTGAGGTTTGTCTTTAGTCTCTGAACTTCGTGGCATCATGCTTCTCTGAGGAACATACATGTCATCAGTAGAGGGAGTAAGTGGATTCCGCTCCTTTCCCACAACACCCCTGGCCAAACCAGCACTGTCTTACAAACCAGTGTTTGCAAAGCTACCAGGACAGCAAACCTCCTTCCACAAGGACTGATGGTTACGGACTCTCTTTCTGAGACTGAGTCAGAAACCCGCCATGTACAGCTAAAGAGTAACTCAGCTTGTTAGTACCAACAGAAATTTCTTTTTCTTTTATTCATGTAATTATTCCCTTCCTTTCCTCATACAGACCCCTTGCCCTCATCCTGTACTTGGGACACTATTTGGGTTTCTGCCTGAATCTGTTCTCTCTGAGCTGCAGTTCTTTTTGATTCCAAATAAATGTTTGTTAAAGATAGGGAATACATAAAATGAAGTCACTTTCAACAAGCTGCTAAAATTATTGACATTTTGAAAGCTGAGGCATGAGGAAATACTCTATTCTTATCTTAAATATCCCGGTAGCTTAAATTTTTTTGAACTTTCCAGTCCTGTGTCAATGCCTGGACACATATCTGGACACACACCAGGCCTCCACATAACCCTCTGACCACCCCCTGAAGGACTTGCATGTCCAGGCCACCTGGCATCCCCATGACATCTGTTATCCAGACCACTGAATGTCCCAGACCTCCTGGGACTCACCCTCTAGACCACCTGGCATTCACCATCCAGACTAACTGATTTCTAAATGACAACCCTTTTGGACCCATTGTAGGGCTAAGAGCACAGCACTAATTATTTGTAAGAATGTAATATTTTTACTATATTTCAAGAACTCTTAATTACAGTAAAAAAGAAATTTTCACTCTAAGAACTGTCAGCACCAGTACTTAAGAACTACCAAAGAGAAGAGGAAATCATGTAAAACTTGGATTGATACTGTAAATATGCTACTGGCTGAACACATTCGCCCCATGAAAGCATAGGGTCCCACGTGCATGAGTGCCATCATGTAAATCCTTAATGTTTTTCACATTGAGTTGTTTTATATTTTATTTGACTGGAGCATTCCATTCTGCCCAGGTGTGCCCATCCTGCAATGTGTGGGTGCTGTGGTCACCCCCACACACTCTGAACATTTCGTGCCTAGTAGGACTCCACAAACTTACATGTGCTTTTGGCTCTGATGGCCTCAATGGGCAGTTTAACCAGACATAATGACATGCTAAGGAAGCTAATTCATGCTATGAATTGTATAAGGAACCCAAATTATTAATTGACCACAATAAATATAAGTATCAAGTACACTGAATACTTGAATTGCCCTAGTAGAAAACTTGGTTTGAGAACTGTGAATAGCAGCCCAGCTGTCAGAACTGGAAGGGGTCTCAGACACACACAATTCATTCTCTCATCCAGTGGATGGGAGACTAAGTTAAAGATGGGTAAATAGCCCTGGCTGATGTGACTCAGTGGATTGAGCATCAGTTTACAAACTGAAAAGTTGTTGGTTTGATTCCCAGTCAGGGCATATGCCTGGATTGTGGGCCAGATTCTCAGTTGAGGGTGTGGGGGAAGCAATCAATCCATGTTTCTCATCATTGATCTTTATCTCTCTCTCTTTCTCCCTCCCTTCTCATCTCTCTAAAAATAAATAAATAAAATCTTAAAAAAAAAGATGGATAAATAAGTACTTGCATGCTGGGGAGTCAATATTTTTTCTAGGAACCCAGGATTCAGATGAGAATAAAATCTTCCTTTTGCAGTAGAAAATTGCTCCTTAATTTACACGTTTATCAAGTTTACATTTCTGTGTGTTGAGTTTTGATGAAGTTGGACACCTTGCTAACAGGTTCTTCGATGTGCCCCCCTGGTCCCCACCCACCCTGGCCCTCCAGGTGTCAGTGTCAGAGGTGAAGATGGTGGCTGAGGAGCAGTTTGGGGAACTCCTTGCTGCCGTGAGGAAAGCCCAGGCTGACGTGATGCTCTTCTTGGAGGAGAAGGAACAAGCCGCCCTGAGCCAGGCCAATGGCATCAAGGCCCACCTGGAGCACAGGAGTGCGGAGATGGAGAAGAGCCAGCAGGAGCTGGGGAGGATTGCAGGCATCAGCAACACTGTCCTGTTCCTGGAGGTACAGGTTTCGGGGCAGGGTGGAGTTACAAAACTAAGGGCAGGGAACTAACTGGCAGATGCAGGAGTGGAACTGCTCTTTGATAGATGGGGTGCATAGGGGGCCTTGGGGACAGAGGGAGCAGGTATTGATTCAGCAGAAGGCAGGAGTACCGGAAGGGTAGGGAAGCCTTCCCAGAGCGGCAAGCTGGAACCAGCTCAGGGCAGATGAGTAATACTCAAAGAGAAGTATGCTCCAGGAGAGGTTTGAGAGAGCACAACTGATTGGAGGAACTGGGTGCTTTCCCAAGTGATGGGAGATGGGGCTGGCCAGGACAGGCCACCTTCTGGCTGTGGGAGAAGTTTGCTCTTCATCAGGAAGTCACAGAAGCCAGAGGAGGACTTCAGATGGGGGAAGGGTAGGCTCAGATCAGTGTGCTTTGGAAACCACTCTCACAGTGGGAAGGAGGCTGGCCTGGCAGGGTGAAACTGGACACCTGTCCCATGTGCTGGGCTGAGTGAGCAAGGCCAGGCAGAGGAGACAGGACTTCTCATTGCAAGGTACCATGATGCACTAAGGCACATGCTATTGGGGTGGACTCGAGCACATATAGGGAAGGACACTGACTTGGGCACTAATCCTGTCATCTTGGATCTGTCTCTATATAGCTGCGTAGTTTTTAGCAAGTCACTAAACTTCTCTAAGTCTTAAATTTCTCACTTATCAAACAGTCAGGTCAGAGTAAGTAATTAGTTCCTTCAGGCCTAATATTCCTAAATACAGATAATTTTTATTGATTGCATTTTTGAAAAAAATTTCTTCCAGTTACAACAGACATAAATGTTTATTGTGGAAAAACCAGAAGGGTATGAAGGAAGACAATCATGTACCCTCCCACCACAGTTTTAATGAGGGAGAGAGAGAGAAGCAGACACAAAAATACTGATGGGATGGCTTTCTACCAGTTCCTTGCTTTTCAGTATCAAAACGTGAAGAAAATATTAATAAAATTTGGCTTTCCATGTCATGAGTTCCCCCAGAGTATATAAATAATTTTTCTTCATTTTTATTTTCCTTGTATACCTTTAACATAAAAACTTTAATATGTACCAAATCTATTTTAGTAAGTTAACTTACTTATTTCAGTTAAAGATAACTTCCTTTCCCCGCAATTGTTAGCCAGTTGAAACGACATGTATTGGATAACCTCTCCTTCCCCCCGCTGATTTAAAGTGCTTTTATCATGTATAGTACAAAATCTATATAGAGTTTTAAAATGTTTACCTCTATCTCTCCCAACAATCTGGTTTGGACTTTTTCTCCCCTCTGCTGATCTATCTCACCATCTTGGTACCACTGTTTTCATCACTAAGTTTTATATGTATCCAGTCTGGTCTTCAGTGCTTCAGTTGCATTTGAGTTTTGATAATAATGTGTTACATCTGAAAGCAACCTTTCCTGGTCATCACATTGCTTTGAAGCACAGTTGGCTTACTGTGATTATCTATATGGAAACACATTTCAAACTCTAAGTCACAGTAGAAGAATTGGAGAGAGCTGTGTGTGAGGCTGAATTGACAAGGAAAAGGCAGCAAGTGCTCCTGTTTGAGGACTTGTGTTTAAATTATTTTTTTAAAAAGTCCTGAAGAATGTTACCTCCATTTGGGCAATTGGCACAGAATGGCTTTTTTTTTTTTTTTTTTTGTCCAGTCTGGGCTGTGTGTTGGAGCTGTTCATGGACATCTAGTGTCTCTTGATTTTTAAAAACCTACTTTCCCAGTTTAAAAAAATAAATGTTTTCTATGATGTTAGACCCAGAGCTGGACACATGACATAGTTTCTTTGGGAAGTACACATTACCACCAACCCATTTTACACCTGCAGAGAGTGGGTGAAGAGGGCAGCCCAGTTTAGGAGATACGGAGACCAGGGCGGGTGCTGCCATGTTCCCTTCCCCACAGGAGTACTGCAAGTTTAAGAACACTGAGGACAGTGCCTTCCCTAGTGTTTACATTGGACTCAAGGACAAGCTCTCTGGCATCCGCAAGGTCATCATGGACTCCACTGTGCACTTGGTGCAGTTGCTGCACAACTACAGGATCAAGCTGGAGGAGTTCGCAAGGGAAGGTGAGAAGCCTCCTGTGTGCCTCTCCAAGTGGTCGGCAGGGAAAGTGAGAGAAAGAGCCAGGAGAGGAGGGCGAAATCAGGGGCATGTCACATTTTCAAAGCCATCCTCCGGCTAGACTATGTTACTAATGGGCACATCTGGATTTCATTTTATGATGGAGACCCAGGTAGGGTGAATTAGTCACGTCTTGCAATTGGCTGGCATTTCTATGTTCGGCTTCTCAGATTGCTAATGCTCATACTTTTAAGTGAAGTCTGGGATCTTTTTCAGCCTATTTTGCTTTATCCATGAGAGAAATGCAGCCCAGTGAGCATGGTTCCCTGAGATGTGACTAGGTTCCAGCCCCACCTTCCTCCAGGAGACCCAGGGAAGAGTGGCTGGGAAGACCTACTTCTTACATTCTCCTGACCACCTGGGAAGGTATGCATTCACACCTCTCTGATTTTCTAGAGGAGTATGACATCAGAACTCAAGTGTCAGCTGTTGTTGAGCGCAAGTATTGGACCTCAAAACCTGAGCCCAGCACCAGGCAACAGTTCCTCCAATGTAAGTTGTGAACAGCTCTCTCTTCCTTAGTTACTGATGTCGGTGTAATGCTTTGCTGAAGCAAGAATACCATCTCTCACATAAGGTTCAGGTTCTTGCAATCTTGGTCTATCCCTACATGGTACATTTAAAAAAATTTAATTACAAAAATGTTTAACTTTTCATTTGAAACAATTTCAATCTTACAAACACATTGCAAAAATAGGACAAAGAATTCCTACATACTTTTCATCCAACTTCTCTAAATGTTAACACTTTACATAATTAAGGTACATTGAACAAAACCAAGAAATACATGTTGTTGCTACAGTGCTATTAACTAATCTACAAAATTTCACCCAGTGTTCCAACCAATGTCCTTTTTTTTGGCCTAAAGTCCGTTCCAGGGTCACAGATATTTCCCTGCCTCCTTACTGTCCCCCAATCTGGGCATAGTCCCTGAATCCTTCTTTGTCTTCTATGACCTTGGCACTTTTGTAGAGCCTGGCCAGTTACCAAATGGTTCCCTATTAGGTCTGGCTTGGCCAGAATTGCATAGCCCATCATCCTGTCATTATATGGTATTGAGCTGGTCTGTTAGCATAATTAAAAACACTGTATTTCCAATCAATACTTCACTATGGTTAACAAGCAGGGAGAGTTCATCTGCTAGTAGAGGAAGGACTGCATCTGTACCGTCAAGACTCATTTTTTATGACATTTGGCTAATTCATCTTTTTGGGACATCCATTGAACAATGCTTCTAATTGTTTCTGGAGGTGACCAGTGACTGACGAACCCTGAGGCCCCCTTTCCTCCAGTTATTCCACGCAGCCTCAGGTTCTGATGCTGATCTGCTCTTCCTGCCACAGCCCGGACTTTCCCAGAACCTCTTGGTTTCCACAGTTTCCATTATTTATTCTTCCCCTCTTCCTGACAGAAGAACATCTATATATCACAAGCATATAATTAGTACAAGAAGCCAAACACACTTTATTCTTAACATTCAAATAAAAATGACATGATATCCTATTATAATCT
This sequence comes from Desmodus rotundus, assembly GCF_022682495.2. Lineage (NCBI taxonomy): Eukaryota > Metazoa > Chordata > Mammalia > Chiroptera > Phyllostomidae > Desmodus > Desmodus rotundus. The sequence continues at coordinate 64,860,414 of NC_071395.1, forward strand.
ATTCTCTTTTGAATGACAAATATCTTTTTGTACATACAGTATTCACTTTTTCTGCTTGAGTATTGTTCTGAATTTTTACCCTTTTATAGATTTCAGATTGTTTCCCTTTTCAAAGTTCTGGGGCTCAAATTGCCAACTTGACCATCTGAGCTGCTTGTACACTGGCTTATTTCTCCTTTAAACATTGACATTCTGCCCTTGACATCCCTAAAAGCATCATTGCTTTCTGGGACAAACCGAATGTTCCAGACACATTCTGGTTTTATTGTTTGAAAACATGGAATCACCTGCCCTCCTGGGAGTCCTGGGTCTCCTGAGTTGAAAGGAATATTATTGCTCAATATCTGATGCTAAGGATTGCCACAGGAGCTGGTGGTGGGTGCGAGCACTGTTGGGGCCAATTTTAGTGGCAGCTGCTGGTGGTTCTCCATTTATACTCACTTCCCCTTTTAACTTCTTAGACTGCTGTGTCCTTGTTTTCTTCCAGGGTGTGGTCTCATTGACTGCTAAGAATTTCTCTTAACAAAAGAATTTGGAAAGATCCTGGGTGAACTAAGTTATTTTTTTTAATTAATGGATTTTAAAACAGCCTTTAATATGCTAATTCATTTGGCAAGGATATTTTGTGCATCTTCTCTGAGCTGGAACCCCATGATAGAGCCCCACATAAAGTGTGCATCTTCCAAATAAGAAGAAGGACAAGAATGAAATGAACACACAAATAGTTCATTACTCATTGTGATGGTTTAAAAAGCCAGGGTGCTCTGGAGTCAGTGATGGGAGTGACTCAGATCAGGGAGTCGCTCTGAGGACATGGGCTCTTAGCCGCAGCCTCCAAGGACCAATAAGAACCACCCAGGCTCAGGCTAGAGTGACTATAACATTGCAGAGGGAATGGTTTTTGCCGAAGTCCTGAAGTGGGTTCAGTGTTGGGTGGGTCTGAAGTCAGGGTGCTAGAGTGTGGTGATCAAAGGGAGAGGGCAGGAGACAAGGCTATCAGCACAGGCCATGTACGCCAGGGTGAGGGGTCACTGCTTCATCCTAAGAGCAAGGGGCACCATCAAAGAGCTGTAAGCTGAGCAACATGATTCACCTTCACCTACACCCTGAAACAAGCAACATGGCTCTATCATGGGGAAGGCACAAGAGGGGAGCATGGGAGAGCAACATAACCAGCATGGAGCCTGTTGCCCTAGTCTGGGTGAGATTGGAGGTGTGCCTTTGGTGGGAGGTGAAGCAGTGCCCTAGAGAGAAGTGGTGGGACCTACAGGGCTTGCTGCTGCCTGTGTGTGTGAGGAGGGGCAAGGCAAGGGTGAGGATGAGGGAAAAAGAAATGTCAAATGTAACTTTAGTGAGATTTGAGCAGCTGGGTGCATGGTGGTGCTACCATTTTCCAGGACAGGGAAGAGAAGATGTCCTGGATGGATGAATTCAGAGTTCACCTGGCTAAATATTGGTCAATTTTTTTAAGTGAATCAAACATGAGCACATGGAGGCCTGTTCCCCCAAACGCTTGCCAACACTGGGTAGAATGGTGCCTGATTGTCAGCATGTACTTGTTGAATGAATGAAACAGTGAATCAATATATTTTATTCTTTGATTCAGCTCAGCAAACAATACAGGAAATGCCAAATGACTCGAGCTTCAGAAAGAAAGGAAGTGAAATGACTTGTTAAAAAGGGAGGAGGTGATTGGGACAACTTAATAGAATAACAATAAAATATTTAATTAAAAAAGGGTCTGGGACCACTTACAGCATGTGTGGGGGGCTTCCCCAACAAACAATCCTCCATGGCACCAGCTGTGTGTCCCACAATTTAACTCAATTCTGCCACAGTTCGCAGGTTAAGACCTTGGTCCCAGGAGACTGCCCCACACTTCAGATGCCAGTCACAAGGAGTAGATTCACCACAACTTCTGTCCAACCCAACTGCAAATCGGAGGTTTTCATGATGCCATCCTAGGTTGCATTAATTTGTTAGAGCAGCTCACAGAACTCATGGATACACTTATATTTACAGGTTCATTAAAGGTTATGATAAGGACACAGGTGAACAGCCAGATGTAGGGATACATAGGGCGAGGTCTGAGAGGGTCTCAAACTCAGGAAATTTTGTCCCCATGGAGTTAGGGTACGTCACTTCCCAAGGTGGATGTGTTTACTCACCTGGAAGCTCTTAGAACGCCCTACAAATGGGATTTTTTAATGGAGTTTCTTCATGAAGGAATGATCAGTTAACTCCATTTCCCTCTCCCCTCTCTGGAGAAGTGGGGAGGGGTGAGGGAGTGGTGCTGAAAATCCCAAGATTCTAATCAGGGTTTGGTCTTTCTGGTGACCAGCCTATCCAGAAGCCCACCCAGAGTCTGTTCATTAGAACAAAAGACCTTTCTATCACCCAGGAAATTACAAAGGTTTTAGGAGCCCTGTGTCAGAAACTAGGGTCAAAGACCACAGATTATTAGAACAAAGATACTCCTAGTGTTCTTATCACTTAGGAAATTACAAGGGTTTCAGGAGCTCTGTGCCAGGAAGGGGAGGGGATTAGGGACCAAGTACGTATTTTTCATTATAACTCACAATATCACATTTGTGTTCCCTGTTTTCTGGTTTTCACCCACCTGGGAAAACAGAGAACAGAGAGATGGATATTTTCTCCTACTTTGGAGGCTGGTCAGGTTTGACCTACTCTCTCTGACTCATATCTCCTCAGATGCATGTGACATCGCGTTTGACCCTGATACGGCACACAGGTACCTCCGGCTGCAGGAGGACAATCGCAAAGTCACCAACACTACGCCCTGGGAGCATCCCTACCCAGACCTCCCCAGCAGGTTCGTGCACTGGCGGCAGGTGCTGTCCCAACAGAGCCTGTACCTGCACAGGTACTATTTCGAGGTCGAGATCTCTGGGGCAGGCACATACGTTGGCCTGACCTGCAAAGGCATTGACCGGAAAGGGAAGGAGCGCAACAGCTGCATTTCTGGAAACAACTTCTCCTGGAGCCTCCACTGGAATGGGAAGGAGTTCGCGGCCTGGCACAGTGACACAGAGACCCCACTCAAAGCCAGCCCCTTCCGGAGGCTGGGGATCTATGTCAACTTCCAGGGAGGGATCCTCTCCTTCTACGGTGTGGAGCCTGATGCCATGACTCTGATTCACACATTTGACTGCAAGTTTTCAGAGCCGGTCTACTCTGCCTTTTGGCTTTCCAAGAAAGAAGACACCGTGCGGATTGTGGATCTGGGAGAGGAGCCTGAGAAGCCAGCGTCTACCTCAGGGGATGCTGCTCCCTAGACTCTGGGATCCACATTCCAGACTCTTGCTAACCAGAAGGCAGCGAGTTGCCTTCTGAGCGTGACCTTGGTGCAGAACACTCTACCAGGGGTCGCGCTGACTTTAGAAATCCTGGGGGTCCGTGAATAAGGGGACAAGCCTCTGGCTTCTATCTTTTGCTCCATGCTGTGCTGTTCCCCATATTTGTAGTCATTCAGGTGTAGGCCCCTTGAGTGATGCTTGAGTCTCCCATCTTTGATATTCTCCTATCTGCTCTGGTGAACGACACATTGGGCTCAGAACTGCTAACCAGGAATATCCAGAGAGATCAAAAAGATCATAATAAATCGCTAACTTTATGACGCATTTCCTATGTCCCAGACACTGTTTTGAGTGCTTCCTATGAATCTCCCCACCTGACCCTCATACAGTCCCATGGGCTGGTGTTCATATCAGCCCCAATTTGCAGATGGGGGACTGTGGTCCAGGGAGAAAGTTAACTTGCTCAAGGTCACTGGCGTCACATGGTGAGTAAGTGACAGAGCTGGGGTTCAAACCTGGAGGGCTGAGCTTCTGAACTCGGAGGTTTGACATTGAACTTTTCACCACTGTACCATGCTGCCTTCCTCATTAGATTGTGTGTAAGGGAGTAAACCACATGTTGCACTATTCACGTGGAAGTAGAGCTTCCTAAACTGTCCTCTCAGAGTTTGCCAATCTCTCTGCAGCCCGCACATCTGACGGGCAATGCAGCTGTGCAGCAGCAGAGAGCTCACGCCTCCATTTTGGGGACAGCAACGGTTGTAAGAACTGTGCTAGTGCAGCCCAAGTCTTCATCCTTGTGGACTCTGGGAAGGGTCTCATTCCTCTCTCCTGAGGTCACCTGGAGTAGATGGGTTTGTCTGATTTCTAGTTCAAAGGCCAGTTCTTTGAGTATTGAAGGGTGGGCCTCACAACATATCCTCCCAGGACGTTTTTCACATGGTATTTCCTACTTTTCTTGTTTTCACACTTTATCTCCCACTTTCCAGATCTTTCACTCTCCTGGTCATTTCATCCTCCTTTACACAGATGTGCTTCATAAGGTTTATGGTGAGCATTCAGCGAGCCTTTAGGCAAATGACAAACTGTCTTTAAATGAGTTTCTGAGAACATAGCCTGAAGCCCCTGTAGGAAATACAGCTTCTGGTTTTGTGTCAAGGCACATCTGTTTACCCAAGCCACTGTTCCCCTGGAAAAGGGAAGAGTGAGACCCAAAAAGCACAGGTGTGATATTGTGATTTATAATAAGGAATGCATCCTTGGTTCCTGCCCCCCAAGTTCCTGGCACAGAGCTCCTGAAACCCTTGAAGTTTCCTAAGTGGTAAGAGCACTAGGAGTATCTTTTGTTCTAACACTTGTCTTACCTTTGACCAGTCAGATATTCTTATCTCCAGAGTACATTACTTTAGCACCACTTGACTTGTTGCCAGAGGCCCATGCCATTATTTGTATGTAAGGATATATGTGGGGTAGGATTTGAACTTCTTACCTGATTTTCTAAAATTTGAATTTTATTGAATTTTTTTTGCTTGAATTTTAAATTTCATTGCATTATTGCTGTTTGCTGAGATAGTTTTGTTTCATGATTCTATTTCCAATATATTAGCTGTCCTTCTTCGCCTAGAGTCACCTCCAGAATTGGTAAACTTATCTGTTTAAATATTGATCTTGTTGATACATATATTGCTTAGGGGAGGGCCAAATATGGAATCTTGCAGCACTCAGTCAGCCGGTTGTGGGTTTAATTAATCAGTAAGTTCTGCATCAGTAGAACCGGATAGTGAGGTGGCTCCCCTCTTTCCCCTCATCCACTGGACCAGAAGAGGGCCTTTGCAATGGTGAAGATGAAGATCAGCTATGTGTGCTCCCTTGCTTCCCTGTCTGACAGTGCAGTCTGCAGGTGGCTGTTACTTGTACATTACTCTTTTTCCTCCATCTTCTCTTCTACCATCCTTTCTCTTATTCTTTTCTCTGTCCTTTCTCATTTCTTCCATTTATGCTGTTTTAATCTGCTCCTCAAACTGGCCATTGTAACTCTGGGGTTTCTTGGGCCCCATCAAGGAAGTGAACTTCCAGTTTCACCCCAGTCCACCAAGTCCTATTTCTACTGAAATGTATTATTTGTCACACTAGTTTCCATCATTGTGGCTTTCAGCTTGGGCATTCTACCAGTGGTATTTGGCCATCTCAAGCATTCCAGGCCTCAGTTTTCCCATATCAAATGGGAGCATTGGACTCCCCACATGTCTCTCAGAGTCATCCATCCCTAAAGGTTGGCCCTTTTCTTAAATTTTTTAATTTTTATTGAACTTACTGGGGTGACACTGGTTTACAAAATTATATAGGTTTTAGGTGTATAATTCTATAGTACATTATCTGTATATTGCATCGTGTGTTCCCAACCAAAGCCACGTCTCCTTCCATCAATATCTCCTTTACATTCTCCTACCTTCCCCACCCCCTTTCTCTGTGGTAATCACCATACTTTTATCTGTGTCAAAATCACAGAGTACTTCATGAATTTCTGTGTCACTTTTTGTGCAGGGGCCATGCGAGTCTTCTCTGTATCATTTCGATTTCAGTATATGTACGTCTGAAGCAAGCACAGCCTGGTCCTTTTCTTAGTCACAGAACATCAGTGGCCACTTTTGCACCCTTAACCAACACATCATGTGTTCATCAATGATAAAGGTATAGCCAGAACCCATAAAAAGCTATTTAAGTTACTGTGGCATGATTTTTAGGGCCTTTATGAAAAATAAACCAGATGACTGGCACACAGAGGCCCTCACTATCCCTGGCAGCTCCCTAAGTACAAATAAGAACGTCTAAGAGCATATTGAGCTGGTCAGACATAGCAGAGGTTCTGGGTCCTGTTTCTCTCTTCAAGTCCATCCCTGGCTACTATGTTCCTATGCTGAAGTTTTGCTGAGGTCCTTAGGTATCCTCTCAAAAGCTTAGATTGTTTTTTAAAGATTAATGAGAAGTAGAAAGGGCTTTAGAATTTGGAATAACATGTTTGGATACTATTTCCCACTTCTTATTTAATCTTTGCAGCCCTGTGAGATAGATAATATTTTCGCTATTTCATGGAATGCAGTATAGAATGGTGACTCAGCGAGGTTCAATAACTCAGTCAACGACACTCAATAATAAGTTTTGAAAGAATTTATTTTTCCTGAATTATATTTATTTCTGAAGTGAAGTCATATTTACAGATACTGAAACACAATCATAACCTCTCTCAGTGGTTCTCAAAGTATGGTTTCCTAACCAGCAGCATCAACACCACCAGAGAAGTTACTGAAATGCAAATTCTTGGGCTTCATCTCAGATGTACAGACTCAGAAACTCCCAGGGCGGGGCCCGGTACCCTATTTTCATAAGGCCCCCAGGGAACCTGAGGCCCACTTAGGTTTGAGAGTCGCTGGTTACATTTAGTCTCTGCCTCCTATTCTGCTTGTCAACTACCAATAGAAGGTGCCTGCAAGTTTTAGTGCAGACAGGAAAAAGGTTTTGGCTGCCCCAGGGATACACAGTCTTCTTGGGTTTTTCAAACTTTTTTCAGCTGGGCTGAGAACTTTTCTGTATTGTCTTGGTTCTCCCTGTTCATTTCTAGCCAATGCCCTCTTTCCTATGTGCTTCCTTTTCTTCTTCTTTTAAAGATTATTTATTTATTTATTTTTAGAGCCAGGGGAAGGAAAGGGGGAGAGGGAGAGAAACATCAATGTGTGGTTGCCTCTCGAGCACCCCCTGCTGGGGACCTGGCCCACAACTCAGGCATGTGCACTGACTGAGAATGGACCCGGTGACCCTTTGATTCACCGGCTGGAGCTCAGTCCACTGAACAACACCAGCCAGGGCTCCCATGTGCTTCTTGCTGTGGACAAATGACAAACTGGCAACCTGGAAATTCACTGATTTCGCATGGACACAGACTTTTCTCACTTAACTTGGTCATCCAGTGTAATATCACATAATCTATGGTTTTGCTTTTTGAAGTTTGTTACCTACAGTCATCCACAATCCAAAAACATTAAATGGAAATTTCCAGAAATGAACAAATTATAAGTTATAAATTGGGCATCAATTTGAGTAGAATGGTGAAATCTCATGGTGTCCTGCTGCTTCCTGCCTGGGATGTAAATCTTTTACCCAGAGTCTCCACACAGCACCCACTCCCTGCCTGTTAGTGACTTAGTCAATTAGTAGCCATCTTGGTTATCTGATTAGTTATCACATGTTTTGAGAGACAGAGATCACATAACTTTTGAACCAAGATGGTGGCGTAGGTAGACACACTGTGCCTCCTCGCACAACCAGAACTGACAGAAAATCGAACGGAAAGGAAGTCCGACACCAAGGAAATAAAAAATAAACATTCATCCAGAGCGGTAGGAGGGGGGGAGCCGGGAATGGGGCGGAGAGGACTCGCGTGGCCATGGTGGGACCAAGACTGGCGGAGTGTGGGACGAATGGGGCAGGCAGTCTGACCACTGGCAGACCCCAAGGCCCCACATTCACTCACAGATAAACCGAGAGGGCCAGACTCAGAGTGGCGGAGAACGGGGCAGGCAGAGAGGCGGGTAGCACCCTGCGGCTCCACATTTGGGCACAGATAAACCGAGATGAACGGTGGGGAGCGAAGCAGACTGCGAAACCCAGGGCTCCAGCACGGGGGAAATAAAGCCTCAAACCTCTGATTGAAAACGCCCATGGGGGTTGGGACGGCAGCAGGAGAGACTCCCAGCCTCACAGGAGAGGTCCTTGGAGAGACCCACAGGGGCCTGGAGCGTGCACAGGCCCACCCACTCGGGAACCAGCACCAGAGGGGTCCAGTTTGATTGTGGGTATCAGAGTGAAAGATTGAAATCCGGTGGAGAGTGGAGCGGGTGCCATTACTCCCTCTCGGCCCCTCCCCCACATACAGCGTCACAGCGCAGCCACCAGCGTTACCCCGCCCCAGGGAACACTTAAGGCTCTGCCCCTTTAAGTAACAGACGCACCAAGACAAAAAAAAAAAAAAAATGGCCCAAATGACAGAACACTTCAAAGCTCCAGAAAAAATACAACTAAGTGAGGAAGAGATAGCCAACCTATCGGATGCACAGTTCAAAACACTGGTTATTAAGACGCTCACAGAATTGGTTGAATTTGTTCGAAAAGTAGATGAAAAAATGAAGCCTATGCTAAGAGAAACAAAGGAAAATGTACAGGGAACCAATAGTGATGAGAAGGAAACTGGGACTCACATCAACGGTGTGGACCAGAAGGAAGAAAGAAACATCCAACCAGAAAAGAATGAAGAAACAAGAATTCGGAAAAATGAGGAGAGGCTTAGGAACCTCCAGGACATCTTGAAACGTTCCAACATCTGAATTATAGGGGTGCCAGAAGGAGAAGAGGAAGACCAAGAAATTGAAAACTTATTTGAACAAATAATGAAGGAGACCTTCCCTAATCTGGCAAAGGAAATAGACTTCCGGGAAGTCCAGGAAACTCAGAGAGTCCCAAAGAAGCTGGACCCAAGGAGGAACACACCAAGGCACATCATCATTACATTAGCCAAGATTAAGGAAAAGGAGAGAATCTTAGAAGCAGCAAGAGAAAAGGACACAGTTACCTACAAAGGGGTTCCCATAAGGCTGTCAGCTGATTTCTCCAAAGAGACCTTACAGGCAAGAAGGGGCTGGCAAGAAGTATTCCAAGTCATGAAAGGCAAGGACCTACATCCAAGATTGCTCTATCCAGCAAAGCTAACATTTAGAATGGAAGGGAAGAGAAAGTGCTTCTCAGATAAGGTCAAGTTAAAGGAGATCATCATCACCAAGACCTTATTATATGAAATGTTAAAGGGAGTTACCTAAGAAAAAGAAGATCAAAAATAGGAACAGTAAAAATGACAGCAAACTCACAGTTATTAATGACCACACCTAAAACCAAAACAAAAGAAAACTAAGCAAACAACTAGAACAGAAATAGAACCACAGAAATGGAGATCACATGGAGGGTTGTCAATAGGGGAGTGGGAGGGGGAGAGGGGGGAAAGGTACAGAGAATAAGTAGCATAGATGATAGGTGGAAAATATAGACAGGGGGAGGGTAAGAATAGTGTAGGAAATGTAGAAGCCAAAGAACTTATAAGTATGACCCATGGACATGAACTATCGGGGGGCAATATGGGAGGGAGGGGGTGGGCAGGATGGAGTGGAGTGGGGGGGGAATGGGACAACTGTAATAGCATCATCAATAAACATATTTAAAAAGTCACATAACTTTTTTACAGTATATTGTTATAATTGTTCTATTTCATTATTATTTATTGATGTTAATCTATTACTGTGCCTAACTTATAAATTAAACTTTATCACAGTTATATGCGTATAGGGAAACATATACTAATACAAGGTTTGGTACTATCCAAGACTTTAGGTATCCACTTGGGGTCTTGGAACTGTACCTCCCACAGATAAGGGGAGACTACTTTTCTTGCATAGGTCTTCACACATTATAAAGTGCTTTTTCTAAAACATCCATTCATTTGACCTGGGTTGAACTATAATTTCCATGTTACCGAAGGGGAGCAGGCTGAGAACAGAAAGTGAGTTATCCTGCTCTGCAGTGCAGCCTGGTTTCATTCCACAAGCTCCTCCTCTGGACCTCGAGCCCTTCCTGACCTCCCACTGGCTGACTCAGGGCAGGTAACTTTAGGGGAGAGCCAGAAAAACATGGGGTGCAGTCTTAGGCAGGACAGCACAGCAGGGGGTGGGAGGGAGCAGCTGTACTTGCAGGTTTCTCTAAACCACTTGGGAGGGTAGGAAAAGGAAGTGGAGATTTGGGGCCATAAGGCAAGAGAATGCAGTCAAAATCCTCAAGGAATAACAAGGCAGAAAGGAAAGGTAGGAGACTGGTCTTCTGACTGCTGGTAGCCTGAATATTTGAGAAATATCTACTTCTCAGCCCCAAAGCCTTCCTCTTAGAAAAATGTTTTCCTGTCTGATAAGACCTCTTTGCCTGCCTGCCTGCCTCTTCGAGGATCATCGATGCCACTCTTCCACCCGGGCTTATCCCATCTGGTCATCTCGTTCTGCCTTTCACCAAGGCCACTTTGTAAACTCTGCTGCCAGATCCCAAATGGCTTCAACTTCCCTGCTGGGGCGAGATGGGAGGCAGTGTGTGCACTCCTGTGTGCATGCATGCACACGCACCTGCGTGCGTGCAGAGGTGGGGAGTGGAGTGGAGAGGCAGCAGTAACTACTGCGCTCACCTACTTGGTTAATGTAATGCTCACATTACAACATCCCATGGGGCAGAGAGGATCATGTGCACCTACAGATAAGGAAATGGGGACTCAGAGAGATTGGAGTAACTTGTTCATTGCCAAACTGCTAGTAGGAAGCAGCAGTGGGATTCTACCTAGTCTCTGACTCCCAAGTTTGTGCCCCCCACCCCGAGCCCCTAAGCATGAAATAAAGGCTGAATTGGGTTGGCAAAGTTGCTTCCTTGATGTATGTCAGCCTCACAGATTAAAATCCTAATTTATTTGGATCTTCAAAAACAAGCTACTTTTTGTCTGTAGCACCTCTGAGGGTAATATGTTCCTCTCCTTTATGTATCCAAGTCTCTGCTGTGGGCCTCCCTCCTCCTGGCCACCTTCCTTTGTCCTGCCTCTCTGATGGATTAGATGCTGATCTGCTCTTGCCTTTCAGATACTTCTTCAGACAGAATAGGCTGCGCTGTGAGAACTCTTCTCCTCTCAAGCCTGAGTTTTGTCCCTGACCTGACTCTTGAATGAGCCTGCCATTACAAACCAACTCTGGCAATGATTTCCAATGCCTCTCTTTAACTGGGCCAGCCCCCAGATGTGGGCGCTAGAAATGCTCACGGCATTTAAACCTTTTGGTTTAATATGGAGTAATGACAACAACAACAGTAGCAGTGACACTGGTCTCACGCATTTGATATAATCCTAGTAGGTATCTAATTTTTATTACCCACCGTCACCTCTGCCATCCTCATCAGCAGGGTGGAGAAACTGGGGCCTAGAGAGGACAGATTGCTTACTCAAGATCATAGAGTTCCTAAGTAACAGAATTGGTGTTTGAACCTAGCCTTGTCTGGAGTGGCATGGTCTCGGTGTGACGTCCATCTCTTTTCTGGGCTGCCAACATTTGCAAGGGAATTTTGGCTGCGGTGACAAGCTGGGTAGCTATGTTAGGTGGTAGCCTATTTAGTAAGTTTTTTTCCAACTTAGCAGTGTATCTTTATTAGTTATTTTGAAAAATTTCAAACCTATAAAAAACCCAGAAGAATATAATATAAAACACTTACATACTCTTCACCCACATTCAACAATTATCAGCATTTTGTTACATTTGCTCTTTCTCTCAGTGTATGTGTTAGTGTGTGTATTTTCAGTGGAATCTTTTGAGAATTATTTGCAGACACTCATCCTGGATATGTGAGCACTTAATAGTGATTTTTAAATTGTTTAATGTGCACTTCTGTCACATGAGGACAGAATTGCTTCCCTTCTTACAATGAAAATTAGGGCATTCTTGAGCCTTGATTCAGGTTTGCCAGAAGTAGAACCTAGAGTCCACAGAAAACATTTTGGAAATCACTAATTTAAATTTTATGGATTTTGGAACTGATGTAAGACAGTATCTGTCATCTCTAATGTCAGGTTTAAAAGTTTTGTCTTCATCAGAATAGCTCCATTGTTCTCAATAATTGCCTAGCTAACAAGTAAACTTTTGAATTAATAACATAACTTGGTATTAATAGAATATTACATTTTTCTATGTTACATATTGAGCCTTGACAGAAGATATGATTTGCAAACAGGATTTTGCTCTTAAAAACTGTCGGAAAACCCAGTGAGTCCTTGGTCTCTTTCTGGGTCACACTTGACAACTGAAGCCTTCTGTTGGGGAGACCCTCGAGGCCACGTGCACCCATGTGTTGGCTCTAATGGCCTAAGTTGTCTCTGAATGGATCATAAGCCAGGGCTAAAAGGTAAACATTTCAGGAAATATAGGAAGTTATTTTTCTTTTCAAACCACACACACACTCATTACTTCTTTACATGCATCCTAATGTATGAACATAGACACATATGAACATAATAGTGGACATTGTCTGGCTACCCAGAGAACTATCCCAATGATGATGATGATGATGATGATGATGATTATGATGATGATAGGACCATAGTTAGCATTTATTGAGGGTTAAATACATACCAGGTGATCTTCTAAGTGTTTCACATGTGGTGGCTCATCTAATTCTCACAGACTTTATAAAGTAGGCACTATGGTTGTCTCAATTTCACAGAGGAAAAAACTGAGCAGAGAGGATTAAGTAGTGTGCCTGTATTCACAGAGCTACCCCCATAAGTAAGCAGGTGGGCTGGGGTCCAAACCCAGGAGTCTGGCCCAGACCTCGTATTCCTCACTCCCAGGCTGTAGCTGTGCTGCCTCCCAGACACTCAGGTGGGCATGTGACTGTCCCCTGATACTCTCTTAGACACAGTGAAAACCCTTCCACTGAGGAGTATTTTCCTAAAGAGGTTTCTGGTTAGCATTCTGAAGCAGTTAGATAACAAATTTACATTAAACATTTGTGTTTTTGCTTCAATGATGAGTTAAGAAAATGAATGTAAATATATTCAGGATTATTGGGATAACTACCTTATAACCAAACAGCTATAACCACAAGAAGATACATCTAATTTTATATTCAGAAATATTTAAAACTCATTAATAACAACAACTGAAGCTCAATACAAGGCTCCACATACTTTTTTTCCTTTAAAAGTGGTCTATATATTACTTAAATTTGATTCACCCTATTCTTGTTGTTCTAGAAATGAAGTGACCACCTCTTTCAGAATATACAGCAACTGCCTCCACATAAGCAGCACCAGGTTTAGGAGATTTACGGTAGAGCCATGTTTCCTAGGAGGTCAGTACAGAAAGCCAGACTTCTACCGGCAGTTTCTGGGAGAGATAAGCTTTCCACCCATGGTAGAGGTTAACTTTTTCTCTAGGAGATGTTTATAGTAGAAAAGGCTCACTTGGGATATTTATCAGCTTCTCCTGTCCCTCTGCTGTTTGGCAGAATTGAGCACAGACAAGGATAAAATGAGCTGGTCCCCTCATGATCATGGCAAACCTGGAATCAAGGCTCAAGAATGCCCCCTATTTTCGTTGTGAGAAGGGAAATGATTCTGTCCCTTTGTGCCAGCGGTGTGACACGTGCGTCTTGGCTCGAAAGATCTTCTTTACCAAAGAGTGGTTCCGAAGGATTGGGGAGATATCTCAGAGGAGGTTTCTAGTTAGCATCCTGGAACACTTAGATAGTTTATATTTGTTACACTATTTCCAAACTATCCTTCAGACCACACAGGGGAAGGACTTCATCTATAACAGGTCCAGGATCAACCTCAGCAAGAAGGAGGGGAAAATCGTGAAGTCCTCCTTGAACCAGATGTTGGATAAAACAGTAGAACAGAAGATGACAGAGATATTGTGCTGGTTTGGGACCACCACCCACAAGACTAAGGCAAAGTATACACTCTTGCTGCTGCAGATGTGCAAACCCACGTTACTGCTTACGGCTGCCGCTGTTATCAGGGTCCTGTTTCAGAGAGAGCAGAACAATATTTCAGGTACACAGGCCAGTGGGGGAGCCTGGAGGGCCCTGGAGACCAGGGAGGCAGGCTTCAGGACCTGTACAGAGAATGGAGGTGTGGACAAACTGAGGTAGATGGGGACTTCCCAGAAGGCAGGAAAGAGTTCTTTGTCCTGACACCTGATCTTGTTTACCAAAAGAGAAATTGCTGAATGTGACTTCCTTCTAGAAAATTGCCAAATGACAAATGCAGAAGGGTGCATAGATCTTTTAACTGTCAAGCATTTAAAATGGATTTCTGCATTCCTTTGACTCAGAAATGGGTGGTATGTATCCCTATTACTTAAGGCTGGTGTGGTGCAAGATCAGTGGGCTGGAGATTGGACTGGCCTTGGGAGGGATGTAAGGGGAAAGCTATTGAATTGTCTTGCCCTTCACCTTGCACTGCACAGAAACCAGGCCAACAGGTCAAAACTTAGGCCTTTACCCCTAATTCATTCCACCATATTCCTTGCTTGCACAGAAAATTCAGCCTTGAAGTGGAGTTTATCCGAGGCTGGAGAAAGCAAAAGGGCCAAGTAAGACAAGCAGTGTAATTCTCAAATTTTAGCTTGTATATGAAATCCCAGATGGCTGGGCTTGCTCAGGCCTCCTGACTCAGCAGGCCTAAGAAGTGGCATCTCTAACAAGCTCCAGCTGATGCTGAGATTGCTGGTTGGCACTTCACTTTGAGAGTCATGGATCTAGGGTATTGGTGAAAAGATCTTGGAAATGTTTAGCCCACTCAATCAGGGAAGCAAAAAACAAAAAACCAGACAGGAGGCAAGAGATAGAAGATTTCACAGGGATCTGAGAGTGGAAGGTCCATTGTGGGGAGGCACAGGTTTGGGGGTGCAGGTAGGAGAGGGCTTGGGGGGAGTGTCAGATGGAGGAGTTTCAGAGTCTGAGGTCCTGAAGGCTGAGAATTCCTAATGTCCATGAGACCTGATTTGTGGGTATAGTTGTAGTCTAATGGAATCCCAAGCAACTTTAAAGCTAGATGATCTATGGAGCAATTGGATCCCGATGTATGCCACTTGACTTCTTTGGTGCATTAGGGAGGTAAAAGAACAATAATCTGGAATGAAGGAATGGTGAAAAATATTAGAGACTCCTACAAATAGATTAGAGGTCAGCCAGGCCAGCTCCTTAATGTTATAGATAAGGAAGTCAAAGTTCCGGGAATCTGAGTGACTTGAACAAGGCCATCCAGCAAAGGAGTTGAGAACCAGGACTACCCTCCTGAGCATCTCCCACAGTGCTGGGAGCCAGTGCTGCTCCTCACCCTGGGGGAGCAGGGCTGGGCTGTAGCAGGCCTGGCTTTCACATACATATGTGTTGTTCCATGGGTCTCTCTCAAAGGCTTTCCTCATTCTCCACAGGAATACGCTACTTACATTAGAGTTGAGTCCAGTTACATGTTATGCAGCCTTCTCCTTTCCTAAGGAAGCTTCTCTCTTAAAACGTTGAATTTTCTATTTTGACCAAAGAGTAGTTATGCATATTGTTGAAGAAAATTAAGCCAGAGCTTCGGAAGAGCAGTCCATCCTCTCGTTCTTGCCTACAGCTCTCCTATGCTCTCTCCTGTTTGGAGAACTCTGATCAACTTTGCATTGTCGGCAGGCTGGGAAAATCTAATTAGGGACTTTCTGTGATTTTTGTGTAGAAATTCAGAAGCCCCAAAGGAAAACAGACATAACTGGTCTGGCCTATTTTGTGCAGAATTAAAAGAAGCAAGTAGAAATTAATCCATTTACCTCCGTCTCTTTCTCCTCCACATACCTGCTTAAAGAACAACCTTGTCTTGATTTTTTGTTTTTCAGGGCTTGATCAAGAGTCCAACCATGTTTTCTTCCCTGAAAAATACTACAACCCTCAGTCTGATATTTCACATGTCTACTGGACAGCCAGAAACAAGAACACATCCTTCCCTTTGTTCAAAATTTCAGGAAAAGAAAGTGTGTTTGAAAAGGTTGGGAGGGAAGCATTGAATACTGGTAAGTCAGCTTGCAGTGAGAAAACCAGCAGATATGAGATGGGGAAGTCCCAGTGGAGGTGGAGGGGCTGAGACAGCAATAGCATCTGGGGATGACAGCTTTGGGGAATTAACATTCATTTTTCACCTATGGTGTGCTGGACTCACTGATATTTGTTCCCTCATTTAATTGCACATCTGGAAAGGGAAGAAGCAAGGACAAAATCACTCAAGATTACCCAGAAGGCCATGCTTTCACCTCTCCAGTATTGTGCCTCTGAGGGACACCTGAAAACAGAGATCAGAAAGGAAGCTGTTGTTGAGGGCTTCTTTGGAAGTCTCCCTCTGTCCCAGGCCACAGTCCCATGTCTAGCCCCTGACCTGTGGCACAGCGGGCACCTCTAGAATTCAACCCACTATTTTTTAAAAACTCAGGTGCTATTTTTGCAGCATTGGATTCCTTGAAGAGGAAATAAGATTAGTGGGGAATTTGGACCCTGACCTCAAGGCCATCCTAAGTTGGTTTTCAAAGCAAGATGATACACGAAACAGTGACAGGAAACACAACACAAGGGTTCTAAAATATTTTCTCTATAGAAAATGTCAAATTCCAAAAGTAGTTAGGGCAGTATAATAACCATTCACATAACCATCACCTCACTTCAATAATTAACAGAAAAGCAAAGAGTGTCAAGTGATAGTTCAGATTTCTAACTTCTCTTGAAAGCTCAGATGGTCTGGGAGGTTCAGCTCCACAATCGCCCATGGCAATAATTAGCTGTCGCTGAGTAGCAACTGGTCCCTTCAGGTGGGAAGTGAAACCTTCATCACAGACTGATTGTCCCTTCACAGTACCCACCACCCTATTTTTATTTCATCCACGTCTCTCTTTTAAAATTGCTTAAAATACTTTCCTGTCAGGATGATTTAAAGGAAATTCCAGACACCATGGCATTTCACCTGCACAGGGCAGGCTTTGAGGCTACAGCCATATCCTTGAACTGACTCTGATGAATTCTACTGGCTTGGAGTTTCCACAGAGACAAACCAACATGTACCTTTCTCTGGCTTCATTCTAGAGGGACAATGGAAGTGTTCGCTCCAGTGTATTTCTGAGATGAATAGGCTATTTCCCAAAAAAGCAGACATGCGCAAGACAGGGTGTGCCCCCTCCGATCTGTTGGTTGACCTGGATGCTGTCAGAGACCTGTCTTCTGGAGTCAGCAAATACCGAGACTTCATCCGTTACCTGCCCATCCACCTCTCCAAGTATATTCTAAGTATGCTGGGCTGTACTGGAGGATTTCTCAAGAGCCCTCCCATTGCAACCCAGTTTGAAGGTTTCCATGTTTGTTTATTATTTTTTTTCAGGTATGCTCGATAAAAGCAGCCTGAACAGATGCACCTCTGTGAGCCAGCACTGGGCTTCACTAGCACAGCAAGTCAGGGTGGACATGTCCATGCACACGTTCATCCAGAACCAGATTGCCTTACTGCAGGTACTTCCTGCCTGGGTGGGGTGGCCTGGAGACCCACTTCCTCACTGAGGCTAGACTGGCTGTGAGCCTTCCAGTCCACTTAGGAGACCCTTAGTTGGCCTCCTGCTCCCTGTTTGCTGCTTCATGGGCTTCAGCAGTCATCTCCTTTTTTTGTGGACTCCTCACTAGTCACCATTTACTATACCATTGTCAGTGCACCCAGTAGGGACAATGTGTACAGAAACCTCTTAGGAAGAGAAAGGCACCTGGCAAAACCTCACGAAGCAGGGAATCCTCCTTTGTCCCCACACCAAGAGCTATATTGTGGTTTATGCAACCAGAAAGCCATGAGTATGTTTCTGGGTCAGCCTGACATGGTACATGGATGTTTACAAGGCTACAAAGTCTATTTTTAGGTTAAAACACAATTTTCTATGGTAGTAGCCAGTTCTGGCATTTTTATTTGTACTTCTTGCCTGAAGCCTAACTTGAATCATGGATTCTTGGTAGCTGGGACTTTCCCAGCAGAGATCGGTGAGAGAAGAGGGGAAGAGACAAGCATGGTGAGGCCAGCTGCACTCTGGAAAGCTGGAAATTACTGGCCATGTCTTTCTGGTCTTGCTCCAGATTTTTGGCCTCTTTATCCCCTAATGCCAGTCTATGCACCTATTGGCCTACCTGGCCAGGCCCAGGCCTTCCTTAGCCAGAGCTTGCCCATCTTTCAGATTTGCTGAGCACTAGTTTCCCCTCAAATTGGAGAGTAGGAACCAGGAGTAACCTTTTTCTGTTTTTCAACCCAGGGGTCCTACACGAGGGGAATAGATCCTAATTATGCCAGCAAGCTTTATATCCCGGTTCCTAAAATGACAGATGATGGAAAGCGTATGCGTGTGAAAAATCAGAAATGGAAACTGAGAACAAAGGTGGGTTCTGATGGCATCAGGGCAAGTCACTGTGAGTGTCACACTTTCGTTGGCCATTGAAGGCTGAAGTCCACGCTCAGGCCTCACATAAGGGTGTAGGACATGGGAGGACATAGGATATAGCGTATGGATATAGGATACTCTATATGGATATAGAGTTACTCAGGAGGAGGTGACATTCCTTAAGGGAGACCAGAGTTCTGTGCTACATGTTCTTAAGTATGTCACTTCCTTTTGTTAAGCCTTAAATGCCTCACCTGTTAAATGGGTGGATTGATTTGGTTGTCCTCTCATGGTTTGCCCTTACTTCAAAGGCTATGTCCTACATCCATGGCACCAAGTCACCTGGTGGGGCACTCAGAACCAGGAGCATGTCAGCGATAGCTGGGCTTTTCCTCCACACCCAACAGTCCATGCATCTAGAGGCTGCCAGAGCCATGGCCCTGGACAAGAGGCCATGAGAGGAGGGCAGGGCCAGTCCAGAATGTCCAGGGTCCAGGATGAATTAAGCTTTCTCACTTTTCACTTCCAGGTTCTTTCTGACTCTGGGATGGAAGGGGAGAGTTACTCAACCACAGGCCTCCCCACCAAATCTTGGGCAATATTGAAGAGTAGGTGGAAGACTCTGAATTCTATGATCTGCCTGTCTAGGCATAGTTCATTTCTAAAACCATTAGATTCCTGCTCCCTACTCTTTGCTCAAGGGCCTTCTATTTTGAAACTATTCAACAGGCCCCCAAAGAATACTTAATGAAAGGTGGTCAGACTGCAGCTTCTGATAACAAAACTGTGCAGTATGAAGTATAATTTGAGAAATAGAAGCATCCAGAGAGACCATCTAGTTCATGTGTCTGTAGAGGCCAGACAGGTACCATGAATGAGGGAGGTGGGTGGTGTGAACAGACAATGGGACATGATAAAGGGTTCACTTCCCACCTCCATGATGAAGGGGTCAGTTGCCACTCAGCTGCAGCTAATTATTGCCATGGGCGATTGTGGAGCTGAACCTCCCAGACCATCTGAGCTTTCAAGAGAAGTTAGAAATCTGAATTATCATGCAACACTCTTTGCTTTTCTTAAATGCTGGCAACCAATTAAAAAACACTTAAAAAAAAAAAACTATACTGGCCAAGGAAAACATTTCTTTATCTCATATGACCTGAATTTTTTTTTGTCTTTGAGTTGGCCCATTCACTCAGAAAAAGAAACTGAGGCACAGAGAGTTTCAGTCAGTGAAGTGACAGAGAATAAATTAAATGCTGACCTGCTCATTCTAAGCCTGTTGCTCTATTAAGTATACTGAAACTAGCACACTTCTTCCTTTGGTGATGTAGCTATAATTACCTGACAAAAGAGGACTACCAGGCAGTTTTTAATATTTTAGAAATGTATAATTTAAGAGCAGAGAGAGAAACAGGTAACACGGGATGGAGACCAGAAGAGTACACATGAAGCAGCAAGACTAAGCAATAAAGGGGTCTGCTAGGAAAAGGTGGAGGTGAGTACTTCTGAGTAGTGCTGATTGCAATGGGTACTGAGCTCAAACAGTGTGCCAGGCATGGTGCCAAGGGTTTGTATACATTCTCTGTTTTATTCCTGCCATAGGTCGGGTAGAGAGCATTGCTCCCAGTTTATGGATGTGGAAATGAAGGCTGTGATGTTAGAAAACTTGCCCAAGTTCTCATAGCGGGTCAGTGGCACAGCTGGAATTTGAACTCAGGTCTTATTCTTCTCAGCAACTCTACCATGATGCTTCTAGGCTCTTTAAACTGAATTGATGAGCAAGAGCCAAGAATTTCAGCCTGGACTGTGGGAAGCCAGGAAAGCTTATTTAAATTCAAGGCAGAATATCAGAGCTGCTTGCACGCTGGAGGGGAGAGACTTCTAGGTAGATATCACCACTTGGTAGGAGATTAAGACGGAGAGTGAGCTGAGGAAAGCTGGTGTCCTGAGGAAGGGTCACAGGTATGGAGGTGGCTAAGGTTGGGAAACAGACTTAGGAAGAGATGTCTCCAGGAGGACTCCCAGATGCAAACATGAGGGTGTAGACTTCTTTGTTTTAATGATAAACTCACTCTGTTTTTTTTTGTTTTTTTTTTTTTTGTTTCTTGGTAGAGTGATTATTTTCTGCTATTGGAGGGTGAAGAGTATTGCTGGGAAGAATAGTGGAACTAGGAGTCCAGTGGAGTCATCTATGCCAGAATTTAGCATGACTGGTGTGCCATAGCTGCTCAGAAAGTGTGTGATTAAGGGAGGGATGGAGGTAAAGAGGAAGGGAAGGAGAAAGAAGGAAGGAAGGAAATAAAAATTGAAAAGGGAAGGCAAACCCTTCTGTTGAGATTTGATATATTGATTTCTCCTTTTTGAGGCTCAGATACCTCATCCATAAAATGATGAGACCACTTTGTGGGGTAAATGATGTACTTAGTGAGGCCACAGTAAGGAGATATTAAGGTTACAGATGTATGAAAACTTTTAAGTGCAAATAAATGCACAGAGTGTGTAGCAGTAATTTCACATATGGCCTGAGTTTCCAGAATATACTTTGTACTGTCAGATTCCTCTATGTAAATGTGAAAGCCCCTCTTCTGTGAAGTGGTTGGTCAAAGGGTATCTGTGACTTTAGTTGTGAGCGTACCCTTTGTGAGCTCATTTTTAGAAAAGTTGTGCTATCAGGGACATTGGAAGTTCATGGAATCAGGACACACAGGAAAAAGAGGTGGAAGAAGAATTAAGACTCTGGACTCAATATTTTTTAACTCATAGATTACTTTAGTACCTGCTCACTGGCCCCTCTGCATCAGCACTATGGCAACAGCCACAGCCTAAAGAGGAAGAATCCATGGGCCCTTGTGTCCTGACCAGGGGAGACTCTAGGGTGTGCGTGGGTAAGGTGGCTGCCACACTTTGACTCCAAGCATTTCTTTGTTAGAATGACTACAACTTGTGGACAGCATACCAGAACCAGGAAACGCAGCAGGTCCAGATGGAGGAGAGAAATGTCTTCTGTGGGACTTACAACATCCGTATTCTCTCTGACACGTAGGTACTAAGGTCTGAATCTCTGGATTCAGAGAATCTCTTCAGAGACCCTGAATTACCTCCACTGGCATCTTAGGGTTCCCATGACCCTTGTTCACTTGGAAAGGCTCTAGCTCCAAACTAACATGAGAGTAGATGCTTGAGTTTTGCACCATTATCAGCAGTGTATAGAAGATACTTCCCCTTATGAATTTTGGGTATACTGGCCAACAAACTTTTGCAAAATTTATGTGCATATAATCTTTCTTTTTTGAAATATCTTTATTGTTTTATTAGAATTTTAGAATTAATATATTCTTAGTGGGAAAAAATTCACCAAATGCCAGAAAATGTATAGAGAAAAGCAAAGATCTATAATCTTGTCATCTAGAGATAACCACCATTAATACTGGTGTCTATTCTAGATTTTTTTGCATGCATAAACATATATTTTAAATAGAAATGGAGTTACACTTTATATATTTCTGTAACCCACTCCAGCAAAACATTGTGGATATCTTTCAGTGTTAAATATGAAAATGGTGTTTATGATAAGTGCACAGTGTGACATTATTTGGATTTGTCATAAGGAGACCCTTTAATAATCAACTTTCTGCCATACTTTGGGCCCAGGACTTCACTCTCCATTCATAAGGTTTGTGAAGACCATCCCTATTTAATTTTTGGCTCTGAATGGTACTAACAAATTGCATCTTGACAAGTTCTTCAGGGAAAGACAGAACAGAGTGGGGAAAGTCAAATTTGAGTTTTTATGAGTAGTATGGTGATTAGTACTCTTTAGAAGACATGATGACTTGTTAAACTCAAGATGTGACAAATGCAATGAGGACAAAATTGCTCCTCATATTTACTGTGACCATAGATCCCATTTTACTGAAACATTCCCACTTTACTCAGTGATCCTGGAGTAATTAATGTGTCCCCTTTCACAATAAAAATGTTTGAACAGGGAGAACCAAGATGGCGGCATAGGCAGACACACTGTGCCTCCTCGCACAACCAGAACTGACAAGAGAATCGAACGGCAAGGGGGTCCGACACCAAGGAAATAAAAAATAAACATTCATCTAGACCGGTAGGAGGGGCGGAGACAGGCACCAGGGTGGAGAGGACTCGCCTGGCTGTGGCAGGACTGAGACTGGCCGGAGTGTGGGACGAACGGGGCAGGCAGTCCCGAACGGGGCAGGCAGTCCAAGCACTAGCAGACCCTGCGGCCACACATTCACACAAATAAACTGAGAGGGCCGGACTTGGGGTGGCAGAGAGCGGGGCAGGCAGAGTGAGGGTAGCACACCGCAGCCCCACATTCGAACATAGATAAACCGGACGAACGGCGGGGAGCGAAGCAGGCCGCGCAACCCAGAGCTACAGCCTCAAACCTTTGATTGAAAATGCCCCTGGGGGTTGGGGCGGCAGCAGGAGAGACTCCCAGCCTCACAGGAGAGGTCCTTGGAGAGACCCACAGGGGCCTAGAGCATGCACAAGCCCACCCACTCGGGAACCAGCACCAGAGGGGCCCAGTTTGATTGTGGGTATCGGAGTGAAAGATTGAAATCCGGAGGAGAGTGAAGTGGGCGCCATTGCTCCCTCTGGGCCCCTCCCCCACGTACAGCGTCACAGCACAGCCACCAGCATTACCCCGCCCTGGTGAACACCTAAGGCTCCACCCCTTAAAGTAACAGACGCGCCAAGACAAACAAACAAACAAAAAATGACCCAAATGACAGAACACTTCAAAGCTCCAGAAAAAATACAACTAAGCGACGAAGAGATAGCCAACCTATCGGATGCACAGTTCAAAGCACTGGTTATCAATATGCTCACAGAATTGGTTGAATTTGTTCGAAAAGTAGATGAAAAAATGAAGCCTATGCTAAGAGAAACAAAGGAAAATGTACAGGGAACCAATAGCGATGCAAAGGAAACTGGGACTCAAATCAATGGTGTGGACCAGAAGGAAGAAAGAAACATCCAACCAGAAAAGAATGAAGAAACAAGAATTTGGAAAAATGAGGAGAGGCTTAGGAACCTCCAGGACATCTTGAAACGTTCCAACATCCGAATTATAGGGGTGCCAGGAGAAGAGGAAGAACAAAAAATTGAAAACTTATTTGAACAAATAATGAAGGAGAACTTCCCTAATCTGGCAAAGGAAACAGACTTCCAGGAAGTCCAGGAAGCTCAGAGAGTCCCAAAGAAGCTAGACCCAAGGAGGAACACACCAAGGCACATCATAATTACATTACCCAAGATAAAACGCAAGGACCTACATCCAAGATTACTGTATCCAGCAAAGCTATCATTTAGAATGAAAGGGCAGATAAAGTGCTTCTCAGATAAGGTCAAGTTAAAGGAGTTCATCATCACCAAGCCCTTATTATATGAAATGTTAAAGGGAGTTACCTAAGAAAAAGAAGATCAAAAATAGGAACAGTAAAAATGACAGCAAACTCACAGTTATTAATGACCACACCTAAAACCAAAACAAAAGAAAACTAAGCAAACAACTAGAACAGAAATAGAACCACAGAAATGGAGATCACATGGAGGGTTGTCAATAGGGGAGTGGGAGGGGGAGAGGGGGGAAAGGTACAGAGAATAAGTAGCATAAATGGTAGGTAGAAAATAGACAGGGGGAGGGTAAGAATAGTGTAGGAAATGTAGAAGCCAAAGAACTTATAAGTATGACCCATGGACATGAACTATAGGGGGGGAATGTGGGAGGGAGGGGGTGGGCAGGATGGAGTGGAGTGGGGGGGGGAATGGGACAACTGTAATAGCATAATCAATAAATATATTAAAAAATGTTTGAACAATAAATGATTTGGTCATCCTGCTCATGTTTTATCTATTTGCTAATAACATCATTACTGGAAAATTAACTCAACTCACCCTGTTTTATTGAACCATAAGCTCATTGAGGGCAAGGTCCACATTCTACTTACCTTTGTTTTTCCCATGGTTCCTATAAGCACAGCACTTTGAACTTATTGTGTGCTCATTGGATACTGGTTTAAAAATAAAGAAAGAAAGAAAGAAACAGTGGTATGTGCTGTGGGTATAGGGCTTCCCAGCTGTGTTCCTCTGAGGTTTTCCATGAAAAAAGTTTTCTGTGGTCAAATAAGTTTGGGAAATGCTGCTTACCCTGTTCTCTGTCTTGGGGATATATCACATTAATTAGCAGAAGTTTTGGGGTGGGTTGCCTTTTGTCTTTTGGTTTTAAATCTACTCAAAATGGATTTTTTGTTATGTTATGAGGCAGAGCTCTATCAGGGTCTGTTAATAGTAGGCCTTGCCTTCTACTAGTTTCTGAGTTGGAAGGCCTTGAGTTTTCTGTTGTATCTGCAGTGAAAGCCATCATGGTAAGTGAGTTCCAGGCAGGGCACTAACTTTTTTTTCACAGACTACCCTTTTCCCTGGCAACTCAGGTGGGACAGAAACAGAATCATCCACTATTCTGGGGGAGATTTGGTAGCTGTGTCATCCAATCGGAAGATCCAGCTCCTGGACATCCTACAAGTGAAGGAGGTACCCGTTGCGTTCCGGGGCCACGCTGGCAGTGTCCGTGCCCTGTTCTTGTGTGAGCAGGAGAACTTCCTCCTGAGCGGCAGTTATGACCTGAGTATCAGGTGAGTGGTCCAAGGAGGCTGTGGTTCCTCACCCCGCCCAGGGCCAGAAGCCAGCTGGTGGAAGAAGCATGCACACTTTTTTTTCGTATTTATTGGCAAGTTATACTACGTGATACTAACTTCTAGAATAACCCACAACATTTTTCTATTTTGGCAAGATAAAACCCAATAATTTGTATATCATTTAAAGTTTGAATGAGATAGATTTATAACAATTATCAGATCTATTTTCTACTTGAAGACTGTCAATCAAAAGGTATCTTAGCATTCTTTAGATGAAGGCAAAATTTATATTTGTTTTTATAGATTCCTTCAGGGGAAGGTAGTTTTTGTAGGTATGAAATACAAAATAGAAGCAAAATAATGTTTGAAGTGTACATATACATTTATTTTTATTTTATTTATTTATTTTTAAATATATTTATTGATTATGCTATTACAGTTGTCCCATTTCCACCCCTTCACTCAACTCCATCCTGCCCACCCCCTCCCTCCCACATTCCCCCCCTATAGTTCATGTCCATGGGTCATACTTGTAAGTTCTTTGGCTTCTACATTTCCTACACTATTCTTACCCTCCCCCTGTCTATTTTCCACCTATCATTTATGCTATTTATTCTCTGTACCTTTCCCCCCTTTCTCCCCCTCCCAATCCCCTATTGATAACCCTCCATGTGATCTCCATCTCTATGGTTCTGTTTCTATTCTAGTTGTTTGCTTAGTTTTCTTTTGTTTTGGTTTTAGGTGTGGTCGTTAATAACTGTGAGTTTGCTGTCATTTTTACTGTTCCTATTTTTGATCTTCTTTTTCTTAGGTAACTCCCTTTAACATTTCATATAATAAGGGCTTGGTGATGATGAACTCCTTTAACTTGACCTTATCTGAGAAGCACTTTATCTGCCCTTTCATTCTAAATGATAGCTTTGCTGGATACAGTAATCTTGGATGTAGGCCCTTGCCTTTCATGACTTGGAATACTTCTTGCCAGTCCCTTCTTGCCCGTAAGATCTCTTTGGAGAAATCAGCTGACAGTCTTATGGGAACCCCTTTGTAAGTAACTGTGTCCTTTTCTCTTGCTGCTTCTAAGATTCTCTCCTTATCTTTAATCTTGGATAATGTAATGATGATGTGCCTTGGTGTGTTCCTTCTTGGGTCCAGCTTCTTTGGGACTCTCTGAGCTTCCTGGACTTCCTGGAAGTGTATTTCCTTTGCCAGACTGGGGAAGTTCTCCTTCATTATTTGTTCAAATAAGTTTTCAATTTTTTGTTCTTCCTCTTCTCCTTCTGGCACCCCTATAATTCGGATATTGGAACGTTTCAAGATGTCCTGGAGGTTTCTAAGCCTCTCCTCATTTTTCTGAATTCTTGTTTCTTCATTCTTTTCTGGTTGGATGTTTCTTTCTTCCTTCTGGTCCACACCATTGATTTGAGTCCCAGTTTCCTTCTCATCACTATTGGTTCCCTGTACATTTTCCTTTGTTTCTCTTAGCATAGGCTTCATTTTTGCATGTAGTTTTCGAACAAATTCAACCAATTCTGTGAGCGTCTTGATAACCAGTGTTTTGAACTGTGCATCCGATAGGTTGGCTATCTCTTCCTCGCTTAGTTGTATTTTTTCTGGAGCTTTGAAGTGTTCTGTCATTTGGGCCTTTTTTTTTTTTTTTTTTTGGTCTTGGGGAGTGTGTTACTTAAAGGGGCGGAGCCTTAGGTGTTCCCTGGGGCAAGGTAACGCTGGTTGCTGTGCTGTGACGATGTATGTGGGGGAGGGGCTGAGAGGGAGCAATGGCGCCCGGTCCTCTCTCCACCGGATTTCAGCCACTCCCTCGGCTACCCACAATCAAACTGGGCCCCTCTGGTGCTGGTTACCGAGTGGGTGGGCTTGTGCATGCCCCAGGCCACTGTGGGTCTCTCCAAGGACCTCTCCTGTGAGGCTGGGAGTCTCTCCTGCTGCCGCCCCAACCCCCACGGGCGTCTCCATTCAGAGGTTTGAGGCTTTATTTCCCCGCGCTGGAGCCCTGGGTTGCGTGGTCTGCTTCACTCCCGTCATTTGTCCAGTTTATCTGTACTCGAATGTGGGGCCGCGTGGTGCTACCCGCAGCTCTACCTGCCGAGTTCTCTGCCACTCTGAGTCCGGCCCTCTCAGCCTATCTGCGAGAATGTGGGGCCGCAGGGTCTTCTAGTGGTCAGACTGCCTGCCCTGTTCGTCCCACACTCTGCCAGTCTTGGTCCTGCCACGGCAACGCGAGTCCTTTCCACCCCGGATGCCTGTCTCCGCCCCCCCTACCGGTCTGGATGAATGTTTATTTTTTATTTCCTTGGTATCGGACTTCCTTGCCATTGGATTTTCTGTCAGTTCTGGTTGTGCGAGGAGGCGCAGTGTGTCTACCTACGCCGCCATCTTGGTTCTCCCCAATTTGTACTTCTTAATTCCTTCACGTTTTCTCAGCCACTCCCAACCACCTCCCATCTAGCAACCATCGAAATATTCGCTGTATCTATGAGTCTGTCTCTGTTCTGTTT
This sequence comes from Desmodus rotundus, assembly GCF_022682495.2. NCBI lineage: Eukaryota > Metazoa > Chordata > Mammalia > Chiroptera > Phyllostomidae > Desmodus > Desmodus rotundus. The sequence goes on from NC_071395.1 coordinate 64,887,971, forward strand.
GTTTTTTAAATTCCACATTTTTGTGAATCATCTGGCATTTGCCTTCCTCTGTCTGACTTATTTCACCCAAAGTAGCACAGTACCCCCTAAATCCATCCATGTTGTTGCCGATGGCAATATTTCATTTCTTTTTTATGGTTGAGTTATATTCCACTGTATATGTGCACCACTTCTTCTATATCCATTTGTCTACTGATGAACATTTAGGTTATCTTGGCTATTGTAAATAATGCTGCAGTGAATATATGGATGTATATGTCTTTTTGATTTAGTTTTTTTGGTTTAGTCTTTTGAGTTTCTTCAGATAAATACCCAGAAGTGGAATTGCTGGGTTCTTCTTTGTCTGTCCTCCTGTTATAGCCTTTTTTAAAGTCTATTTCGTCTGGCATAAGTATTGCTACCCCAGCTTTTTGTGTTTTTGTAGGTTTCCATTTTCATAAAATATCCTTTTCCGTCCCTTTAGTTTCAGTCTGTATATGTCCTTCAGTCTGAGATGAATCTTTTGTAGACAGCATATGAAAGGGTCTTGTTTTGTTATTCATTCAACCACCATATGTCTTTTTACTGAAGCATTTAATTCATTTACATTTAAAGTAAGTGTTGATAGATACATATTTATTGCCATTCTATTATTCATACTTTTAACTTCTTTTTCTTCTTTTTTCTCCTCCTACTTTTTTCCCAAGAAGACCCTTTAAAATTTCTTGTAGTGCTGGTTTGGTGATAATGAGCTCTTTCCGCTTCTTCTTGTCTGGGAAGCTCTTTATCTGCCCTTTAATTCTAAATAATAGCTTTGCTGGGTACAGTAGTCTTGGTTGTAGGTCCTTGCTTTTCATCACTTTGAATATTTCCTGCCAATCTGGCCTGAAAAGTTTCTATTGAGAAATCAGCTGACAGTAGTTAACTGACTGCTTTTCAGATTCTCTCTTTGTCTTTAACCTTATGCATTTTAATTATGATGTGTCTTGGCGACAGCCTATGTGGGTTCATCTTGTTTGGGATTCTCTGCACTTCCTGGACTTGAATGTTTTTTATCATTTTTTCAAATAGGCTTTCAATTTCTTGCTCTCTCTCTTCTCCTTCCAGCTCTCCCACAATGTGAATGTTGGTGCACTTCAAGTTGTCTCAGAGGCTTCTTAAAGTATCTTCATTTTTTTGGATTCTTTTTCCTTTTTGTTATTCTCAGTGGATGTTTTCTGTTTCCTTAACTTCCAAATCACTGATTTGATTCTCTGCTTCATCTACTCTACTATTGATCCCCTGTAATGTATTCTTCATTTCCTTTATTGTACTCTTCATTTCTAACTGGTTGTTTTCATGCTTTCTATCTCCATTTTTATGTTTGCTATGCATTTTTGAGGTACTCATTAAGCTCATCTACTCTACCCATAAGTTCATTGAGCATTCTTATAACCAGTGTTTTGGACTCTTCATCTGACAGATTGCTTATCTCTATTTTGTTTAGATCTTTTTCTGGAGTTTTGTCCTGTTCTTTCATTTAGGACATTTTTCTTTGTTTCCTCATTTTGATTGCTTCTTTGTATTTGTTTCTATGTTTTAGGTAGAGCTTCTATGTCTCCCGGTCTTGGCAGAGTGGCCTAATGGTGTTCTGTAGGGCTCAGTGGCGCAGCCCCCTTGGTGACCTGAGCTGGGTACTCCAGGTGCGCCCCCTCTATGGGCTGTGTACACCCTCCTGTTGTAGTTCAGTTTTGATTGCTGTTGGCATGTCAACAGAAGAGATTAACCTCGGGCCAATCAGCTGTGAGGACTGGCTGTGACCATGGAGGATCTGCTGTGCAGAGGCTGACTCCATGGAGCAAGATTCATGAGTGTGTCTTGAGTGTGCCACTAGTAGAAGTTGTTGGTTGTTGCCAAGGCATGGTCTGAAGCTTCAGACCAGGTTCACTGTCTCTGAAGCCTCCCAGGAGGTTCAGGCCAAGGTCAGCCAATGGCTGCGCCCTGACCAAGACCACCTTGCCTGAGCCACAAAGCAATATGCACTTGGCTGGTAATTGCCGCTAGGCTTGGAGTTGCCTGGGAGAAGAAAAACTGTGAACCAAGGCCTCCTGCTGCTGGTGATGGCCAGGTGCCACTTAGAAAGAGGTATGGGGTACCCTGAGTTCACATGTTTCTTTTTTGAGAGATTTTAGGAAAGTCCACAGCATTGCCCAATACAGACCATTTGTATGGAAAAGCCCCTGGAAATGGCTTGGGTGGGTCTGCAAGATAGGTGGGGAAAGCTTCTAGGGAATCCCCAGGGAGGGGTGAGCAGTGTTTGCCAGGTTGATGGAGATTAAGATATGGTGCTTCCTGCCAGCTGTGTGGGTGAAGACTCAGCAAAGGAACAATGGCCTCTGCCAGCACTTCTGTCTGGGATAAAGCTGTCCCTCTATCCCTCACCCTAATGGCAGACAATGCAGTTGTTCTTGATGTGTCCTGGGCCCCTTTTGAGCTGCTTCCCCAGTGCTGGAGCTCAAAGTGAGTGAGACCAAGTATGTCCACGTGTGAACCCTTTAAGAGGAACGCCTGAGATTCTAGAAGCCCTCCGTCTCACTCAGTCACAATCCACACTGGTTTTTACAGCCAGAAGTTATGGGGACCTGTCTTTTGGTCATGAAACAATGGGCTTGGGTGCCTGGTGTGGACCTGGGAACCCAACTTGGGACCAGTTGTGACATGGCTTTTTCTTAATATTATCAGTTATAGGACTTCTATTTAGCTGGATTTCAAGCAGTTTTGAGTGATGGTTGGTTCTGTAGCTTAATTGTAACTTTAATGTGATTGTGGGAGTGACCCTGCCATCTTGACCAGAAGCCCTGCTTTATAGTAAGTCTTTAAGCTGGATAGTGTCAGTTCTCCAACTTTGTTTCCTCCTTTGGTATTGTGTTGGCAATTCTGAGTCTGATGCCTTTCCTATAAACTTTAGCATAAATTTGTCTATATCCAGAAAATAACTTGCTGGAATTTTGATGTGGCCCACCTTGTTTTCCAAATTTTTATTTGTTTATAGTTATGCATTTGGAGAATATTTTCATATCATGCTTTTGCTAATGTAGCTTAGCTATTGTATATATTTTTTGAGTTATTAATGTAAGTTTATTGACTCAAGAAAACCTAACTAGTCTTGATTGGTGTTGCATTGAATTTATAGACTGCTGTGTGCAACACATTTATTTGTTCTTTCTTAGAACTGAAAAATTTTTAAAAATAAAAGGCTTTTGTAATCTTATTTAATATCTAAAACTTTATACTTCTATTGCTATTGTGAATGGTATCTTTTTTTCATTTGGTTATTGCTGGTGTGGAGAAATGATATCAATTTCTGTACTTTGAGTTTGTGTCCAGCAACCTTGATAACATTACTTATTAATTCAAAAAGTATGTGTGTTGAGTTGGTTTGTCTATGTAGATGGTCTTATCAACTGGAAATCATGACAATATATTATGTTCTTTTTTAATAATTATACTATTTTTAATTTTTCTTTCATTCTAATTTTGCCTAGGCTTCACAGGAAAGCAGGAGCAGTGAGTGGGGCCACCTGTGTCTTGTTCTCCCATTTGAAGGGAGTACATCTAAAGCAGGGATGTCAAACTCATTTTCCCCAGGGGCCACATCAGCCTCACGGTTGCCTTCAAAGGGCTGAATGTAATTTTAACTCCTTAACAGTTAAGGAGTAGTTCCATTTATATAGTCCTAAAAGTATTTTGGCCCTTTGAAGGCAACTGCAAGGCTGATGTGGCCCCCAGTGAAAATGGGTTTGACACCCTCGATCTAAAGTTTCTCTATTAAGCTTATGCTTGCAGTTATGACTTGGTTTATAAGTTTACTAAATCAAGGAACTTGCTTCTATTCCTATTACTCTACAAGTGTTATCAAGTATATTTTGTGCATAAATTAAGAAAAACAATGTGGCCTCATGGTTGGCCATGTTGCTAGAAACAATAATTCAAACATGTTTTTGTCCAGACTACAGGGACAGGGTTAAACACATTGTGGACACACAGTGGGCTCTGACAAACAGGTAAGGCCATAGCACCTTTGGTAATATTAGAAGGGAAAGCTTAACACATTCAAAGAATATGTTATTATTAATTATTATTTTATGTTATTATGAATCATTTACTACTTGTGAAATCTATTAAGAAGTTTATGAAGTAAGTAACATTGCTGCCAGTTTCAGCTGAGAAAACTGAGGAACAGTGTGGTTCAGTAACTTATCCAAGATCACACACCTAGGCAGTGCCTGGTCTGGGGTCAGATCTCGGGCATCCCGGCTTCAGAGACTGCTGCCTGAATATTACACTTCGCCCTGTCACAGGAGCAATCTGCCTGAGGTGGAAGTCTGTAATAATGAGAGCTGAGACCTCAGACAAGTTTGTTTATTAAAAAAACAGTGTTACTCACACGTTTCCATATATCTCTTAGATATGCTTTCAGAAATATTCATAAAATATTTTAGATCTAAGTGGCTGTGGAAAATTGTTCTGTCATTCTTGTTTGAAGATTAGCTCTACCATTGAATCAATGCCATGAACTCTAAGCCTGGTGGTCATTCTCAATACCTTGCTACCTAATGCCAACTAACATTTACCAAGCGTTTTCTACACATTGGTCCTGTTCTAATGTCACATGCCTTAATGCAGGGTTTCTCAATGTCAGTGCTATTGATGTTTAGGGCTGGAATATTCTTTCTGTGGAGACAGTCCTGTGCATTGCAGGATATTTAACAGCATCCTTGAACTCTACACACTAGATACCAGAAGCACCTTTCTCCTCACTTGTGACAACCAAAAATATCTCAGACAGTGTCAAATGTTCCCTGGGGTGGAAATCACCCTGACTTGACAATTACTGCATTCATATATTTAATTCTTCACAAAAATCCTATGTGGTAACTACTATTATTATTGTTTCTGTGTTATAATTGAGGAAATGAAGATGACACAGAAATTAAGTAACTTCCCCAAAGTTACACCTAATAAGAACTACAACTGAGATTCAAATCAGGCCTCTGAGCTTCACCAGGAAACTTTTGTGCCTTCCAACTGCTTCTTGATCTACAAGAACTCTCTACAATATGATCCCTTGGGTGCTCAGAAAATCTCAAAAATATTTTTTTGGCTTAATTCCTGCAGATACTGGGATCTGAAAAGTGGGGCTTGCGTACGAATCTTCAATGGCCACCAGGGGACCGTCACATGCATGGATTTATATAAGAACAGGCTTGTATCTGGAGCAAGAGATTGCCAGGTAAAAGGTGAGAAAGAAATTCCCTAAACTTTCAAAGAAGTTTCCCTCAATCCATTGGTTGCCAAAATATGTATTTTGCTCATTTCTCGAGGCATCATATTTACTCTTATTCATCCATCTGTCCATCCATTTATCTATTGATCCATTCCTTTGACAACTATTGGTTGACTACCTACAATATGCTAGACACTGTGCTAACCATTAAGGGAAAAATGAGTTTAATATGGATCTTACAATATGGCTTTTTATTTCCTCAAGAAGCTCATCATCTCATAATGAAAAAATGTATGTGTATATAATGGGGGATATAATAAATATGTGAATAATAACAACAGCCATTTGTTGAGTACTAACTTTGTGACTGAGATAGGTGCTTTATATGTATTATTTTATTTAACCCTCACAAGAACACTATGAGGTGGTACAGAAGAGGGATCCAAACTCAGTGAGAAAAATAACTTGCCCTAAATTGAATCTGCTAAGTGGTAGAGTGGGGATTTGAACCCAGGGCTATCTGACTCTAAATCATATTGGCTCCTAATGAACATGCAGAATTCTAAGGGACCACAGAAGTAAGAGCAAGAGGTACAGCACCACAGACAGGAAGCTATTTGAGTGTGGTCTTGAGGATAAGGAGTTCTACAGGCAGAGGAAGAGTAGAGGACATTCCAAGCCAAAGGAACAGCACAGACAAACTCACAGATGGTTGAAGAAAACTGTGTTCCCCTTGCTTGGTATGGTGAGTGTTGTGTTGAAGATAAGGCTGTTAAGTTGTCTGTGGCCAGGTTATCAAGGGCCTTCTGCATCATGGTAGGAAATTGAACTTTATCTATAGGACATGGGAAGCTCTACATGCATTTTAAGCTGAGTATTGACATAATCAAATGTGTGTTTGAGAAAGATAACTCAAGTGATAGCGTGGAAGAAGGATTTGGAGACCAGTAACTATGTGGAGACCTAGGAGAAGTTAAGACACTACTCAGCCTAGAGAACTGTGATGTTTTTATATTGATGTTATTGCAGACTAGGTAAGTGTGAAGAAATGCAGAGGGATGCAAGTTTACATCAGAAGGGAGAGTTCTACAGGGAGAATTGGCAGGACTTTACCACCAATATGATATGAAAAGTGAGAAAGATGGAAGGCAAATGATGAGGCTGGACTTTTAAACTCGGGCCCCTGGGAATATGGAAATAGGAACAAGGGCAGAAGAGTAGGGTGAGGTGAGGAATGGAGGAGGAGGTGATGGCTTCGGTTTTGGGCATGGTGAGTATAGAAGGCAGAATAATGGCTAACCAGAGATCTGCACATCTTAACCCCTGGAACCTATGACTATGTTACCTTGCATGGTGAGAAGGACTTTGCAGATGTGATTAAGTTAAGGAATTTTATTTTATTTTTTAAATATATTTTATCGATTATGCTATTACAGTTGTCCCATTTTTTTCTCCCCTTTATTCCCCTCAGCCCTGTACCCACCCTTCCACCAGCATTCCCCCACTTTAGTTCATGTCTATGGGTCATACATGTAAGTTCTTTGGCTTCTCCATTTCCCATACTATTCTTAACCTCCCCCTGTCTATTTGTAGCTACCATTTATGCTTCTTATTCTATGTACCTTTCTCCCCATTTTCCTCCCTCCCCCTCCCCACTGATAACCCTCCATGTGACCTCTATTTCTGTAAATCTGTACCTGTTCTCAACTTGCTTAGTTTGTTTTTGTTTTTTTGTTTTTGGTTTGGTTGTTGATAGTTGTGAGTTTGTTGTCATTTTACTGTTCATATTTTTGATCTTCTTTTTCTTAGATAAATCCCTTTAACATTTCATATAATAATGGCTTGGTGATGATGAACTCCTTTAACTTATGACCTTATCTTGAAAACACTTTATCTTCCCTCCCATTCTAAATGATAGCTTTGCTGGATAGAGTAATGTTGGATGTAGGTCCTTGCCTTTCATGACTTGGAATACTTCTTGCCAGCCCCTTCAGGCCTGCAAGTTTTCTTTTGAGAAATCAGCTGAAAGTCTTATGGGAACTCCTTTGTAGGTAACTGCCTCCTTTTCTCTTGCTGCTTTTAAGATTCTCTCCTTCTCTTTAATCTTGGGTAATGTAATTATGATGTGCCTTTGTGGTGCCTCCTTGGATCTAACTTCTTTGGGACTCTCCAGAGTTTTCTGGACTTCCTGCAAGTCTATTTTCTTTGCCAGATTAGGGAAGTTCTCCTTCATAATTTGTTCAAATAAGTTTTCAATTTCTTGCTCTTCCTCTTCTCCTTCTGGTACCCCTATGCTTTGGATGTTAGAGCATTTAAAGTTGTCCCAGAGGTTCCTAAGCCCCTCCTCATTTTTGTGAATTCTTGTTACTTATTCTGTTCTGGTTGAATGTTTATTTCTTCCTTCTGCTCCAAACTGTTGATTTGAGTCCTGGTTTCCTCCCCTTCACTGTTGGTTTCCTGTACACTTTCCTTTATTTCACTTTTTCCTCTATTTTGCGACCATACACAATCATTTCTGTGAGCATCCTGATTACCAATGTTTTGAACTCTGCAACTGATAGGTTAGCTATCTCTTCATTGCTTAGTTGTAGTTTTTCTGGAGTTGTGTTGCAACCCTTCAAGGCCAGGCAGGTTCATGGTATCCGTGCAGATGGAAAATATTCACGGAGCCGTTGGGGTGTCTGGTATGCCTTTATTCATGGGTGAGTGATCCATACATGCTGCAAGCTGCATGTCATCTGCATGTTTCTGCATGGCACATGTCATGGCCCTTGCTCCCCAGCATGGCACCCATTGTGACACCTGTCCCCTTGCGTGTTTCTCACCATCACCCCAGCAGGGAGTCCCTATCTATTCAAGTACTAAAGGGGGACAAAGCCAGAAAACTGCCAGAACATTACATAACATAACATAACATAACATCACATCACATCACATAACATAATTCCGTGCCTGCGAGCCCACTTTATGTTATGGGAACAGTTTATCAGACCCAGTCTCAAGGCTATGAGAACACTACTTATCAGGTCCATTCAAGGCTATGGGAACACTGCTTCCCTTAGTTACCCAGACACCTGGATGAGGAAACCGGACTGCCTTCACTTACCCTACAAGTGCTTTGATCTGTTCTTTCATTTGGGCCATTTTTTTGTTTTGGTGAGCCTGTTTTGTAGTAAGGGGCGGAGTGTTAGGTATTCACCAGGCCAGGCAGGGCAACCAATGTCGCTGCATTGTGGCACTGTATGTGGGGGAAGGGTCCAAGAGGGAACAATGCCGCTTGCTCAGCTCTCAGTGGCTTTCAGTCACTTCCTCTGCTACCTACAAGCAAATTGGGACCTTCTGGTGCTGATTCCTGGGTGGGTGGTTTTGTGTATGTTGTAGGACCCTGTGGCTGTCTCCAGTGAACTCTCCTATGAGGCTGTGAGTTTCTCCCACCATCTCAACCCCCACAGGTTCTTTCAGTCAGAGGTTTTTGAGGTTTTATTTCTCCACACTGGAGCCCTGTGTTATGTGATCCCCAGTTGTTCCTCCCAGTTTATCCACATGCTAATGTGGGACCGCCTGCTGTGCCAGCCACTGCTTCGACCAGTCCACCAGCAGCCACCTTGCTATGAGTTCTCTTCACCCCAGCTGCCCATCTCCGCCCCTCCTACTGGTCTGGATGAATGTTTCTTCTTTAACACCTTGGTTGTCGGACTTCCATACAGTTCGATTTTCTGGCTGTTCCGTTTATTTTTTTTTTTGTTTTTAAATTTGTTGTTGTCCTTCTATTGGTTGTGTGAGGAGGCACAGTGTGTCTACCTATGCCTCCATCTTGGCCAGAAGTCTCAAGTTAAGGAATTTTAAATGGAGAAATTATCCTGGGTTTTCAGTGTGGACCCATGGGTAGTCATATGGATCTTTAAAAACAAACTTTCTTATCTGTGTTCAAAAGATATGTGACTGCCATGACTGGTGTGGCCCAGTGAGTTGAGCATTATGCTGCAAACCAAAAGGTCACTGGTTCAAATCCCAGTCAGGGCTCATACCTGGGTTGCAGGCCAGGTTGCAGGCATGCAAGAGGCAACTGATTGATGTTTCTCTCACACATCTGTGTTTCTCTCCCTATCTTTCTCCTGCCTTTCCCCTCTCTAAAAAAATAAATAAAGTCTTAAAAAAAAAAGGAGATGTAACTATGGAAGAATGGTCAGAGAGATGCAACGTTGCTGGCTTGAAGATGAAGGGAGAGGTTCATGAGCCAAGGGATGTGGGTGACCCCTAAAAGGTGGGAAAAGCAAGGAAATCAAGCCCCAGCGTCTCCATAAATGAACACAGCCTGAACACAGCCCTGCTGACACCTTGATTTTAGCCTTTTTGGTCAGGTCAGATTTCTGTAAAATAGTAAATTTGTGTTGTCTTCAGCATCTAAGCTTGTGGGAATTTGTTATAGCAGCAACGGAAAGCTAATGAATTGAGTGTGGGATTCCTGAGGATATCCAGGTGAGAGTTGCAATGGGAAGATGCAGGTGTGGCTATACCAGTCTGGAGCTCCAGATCTGTCGATTTGGTGGTTATCAGTTATAATGAAAGATGGAAGCCACAGTTATGGGTGAGATGTTCTGTGCAAATCAGGAGGGAAGACTGAAGGGAAAGAAAGCAAGGGACCCAGGAAACCACAGCATGTTAGGGATAGACAGAGGAAAAAATGTGGGAAAGGGAGAATGTGGTGGTGTTTTGTTTGCAGATACTCACAGCTGCTTAAGATACTCCCTACCTCTTTGCCCTTCTCGGCCTGAATGAAAGTCTCAGTGCCGTCATCGCTTTGAGGAGGAAAGCAGAAAGGATGAAAGAGGGAGGTCTGATGGTGGAAGGGCAGGCAAGGACTCAAGCTTGAGAGAGTCTTGTGGGACCCCAGGCAGGGCCATAATAGGTCAAGCGAAGTTACGACCTCACCTCAAGTGTAAAGCTTCAGGGGGCACCAAAAAAAAAAAAGCTCCTCAGTAATCAAGATACATATTTTAATGCAGTATTTAAAAAATCAAAACTAATGCACATGATGAAAAAATATCAAAAGATCTCTTACCCTAACCCTGGCCCTGGCCACCAGCCCGCCTGCTTCCCCTGGGCTTTTCCTACCTGCCTGGGTTACCAAAATAGAAGGAAAAAGTGACCATTAGAGATCTGAAAGGTAACTCCCCACTTCTTAAATTCTTTAAACCAGGGCACCTTGTCAATGAATATTTTAATTCCTCTTTCAATTTTCACATGCCTCATTTGTTAAAAGGGCCAATATATATGTAAAAAAGAAAAAAAAACCATTCTCAGGTAGTTAAAATTAATCTACCTGATTAACTTTACCATGTCAAGGTCAAGGACATGGCCTTGGATCCAGATTTCCTGGGTTCAAATGCCACCTTAATCTGCTAACCACCTGTGTGATCTCGAGCAGGTTGCAGAACCTCTATGCCTCAATTTCCTCACCTGTGTAGGGGGGACGAATAATAGTGCTTGTCTTGTGAAGATGACTTCATACATGCCAAGCACTTTGAATGATACCTGTCCCAGTGTTAGTGCTATACAAGTATCAGCTGTGGTTATTTTGTCTTAGGTAATACATTCTGTTGCTTGGGAGGTACTTTGGGGGCTGATGAAACTGACTTTAATGTTCTCATCCCTGAATTCTCAGTGACTACTTTCAATACTTGTCTTTAAGCTCTGTTCTCCCACCCACTCATTTACTCTCATATTCACCCACCTTGCAGTGCCCTAGGCCAGAGGTCCCCAACATCTTGTTAGGAACCTGTCCTCATAGGAAGTGAGCGGCGGGTGGGAAAGCAAGCAAAGCTTTGCTCAAATTACTGCCTGAGCTCTGCCTCCTGTCTCCCCACACCCCATCACCCTGGTCTGTGGAAAAATTGTGTTCCATGAAACCAGTCCTGGGTGCCAAAAAGGTTGGGGACCACTGCCTTAGACTGTTGCTCTATCACCATCTGTGTAGAAGCAGCATTAAACCTGCTCCCAGCTGTGACAATCTCTCAATTAGTAAAATCCAAGTCAGATTCGGAAATATTTAAAAATGTGAATGAAAATAGATAGCTTTCTTTTCTTTAGAGGTAGAAGTGTGGGTCAGAAGCATAGCATCTGGGAAGAATGGCGCCACACAACATGAGTCATCATTCTCCTGACATCACCATAGCAAGCATTTTTCAGGCTTGAGGAGGAGTCTCATAGGTGAACTGTCTAGCACTTGGACCCTAAGGCTAAGTTCCTTGGTTAGAGCCAAGGTCTAGGCATTGCTGGCTCTCTCATGAGCAGGAAGCTCTGTGTTGCATGTGCTTGGAGCTGTTGGATAGCCTGTGGGGGTTCCAGCCCAGGTGAAGGCCATCTGGGGTCTGACTTGATGGGCTCCAATAGCCTTAGCTTCTGTGATGGGATGTAGAACTCCACTGTAACCTGCCTTCATCCCCTTCTTTCCCTCTCTCCCCACCCACCACCTTTCTCTCCTCCCTTTCAGAGTGGGATATAGAGACAGGGAAGTGCCTGAAGACGTTTAAACACAAAGATCCCATCTTGGCCACCAGGATCAACGACACCTACATTGTGAGCAGCTGTGAGCGAGGGATAGTCAAAGTGTGGCACATCGCCATGGCTCAGCTGGTAAAGGTGCGAGCAGTGGGCTGCAGAGGGAATGGGGCACTGGCAGTGTCGGGCTGGAGGAGACTGATGGTCTCCTCCCATGTTGCTCCCTGGGCCACCTGGAGAATCAAGTTACAGTCACCACAAGGGTGGTCCAAAAGAGTTGAAAGGGAAGGCCCCCTCCAAATCTGAGCCATTGTGCGTTGGTGGAGAGTCAGGGCCCATGTGATCATTGGGGTGGTAGTAGAAGGCTCCATTCTGACTTGACATTATGGATGGGCTCAGGATATTTTAACAGCAATAAAGTACTTTTCTTTTTCCAGAATATTCTACCCTGATTCTGGCATGGGCAAGGGAATGAACAAAGTCACAATTGTTTTTCCCCTTATTCTCTGATGAGAATATTGGCTGTTTTGAAAGTGTTTGAATGTTCATGTACACAATATGTTCTTGCTGGCCTGAAACTCCCTGGCTCTGGAGAATGGTGGTGAGGTGCCATTTATGCCAGGACTGAAGGATCACAGTGAGAAGCCGCTAGCCAGGCTGGTAGATTTTTTTCCATCAACCTTGTTGTCACTGTGATCTAGTCAGAGTTTGCAGGCACAAGGATGCCCAAGTGCGTTCTAGGCCCTGGTAAGTAGCTGGGATGGAACACTCTGCTGGCAGCAGAGGATGGTGAATCCAGGGTGTTTTTGGTGCTCCAGGAAGATTGAGCCTGCCTCAGCTGCAGACCCGCTAGAAGCCAGCCTTCTCCCTGATCACATTCTTCTTTCATGGGGGAAAGAGCTCCCTTCCCCCCCCCCCATTTCTCTTCTTTCTGGAGAGATGGAGGCATGGACTCCAGCAGCCTTCTTAGAGCCAAAGCAGGGTTGGCTAGTTAAATACCCAGTGAGTAGGGGTCATGGATGGGGGCAGTGTGGCTTTGAAATTTATCTGAAGAAGCTTCCAGCTTTGGCCCTTGGAGGAGTCACAGTCAGAGTTGAAGATGGGCTGAAAACAGGCAGCTTTCCTTGCAGACTCTCAGCGGCCACGAGGGAGCTGTGAAGTGTCTGTGCTTTGATGAGTGGCACCTCCTCTCAGGAAGTGCTGACGGCCTGGTCATGGCCTGGAGCATGGTGGGCAAGTACGAGCGATGCCTCATGGCCTACAAGCATCCCAAGTACGTGCCTACAAAGCCCTATCTGAACAATGTAGTGCTGTCTCTTTTCCTTGTCATAGCCAAGGCCTTGATTCTTGGCACATCAGTCCCTCCTGCTGTCTGCTGATCTTTTGTCCCCTTTGCTCCTCACTCATTTGTTTTTCCTTCTCCCTTGCCTGTTACCAATCCCCCCCACCCCACTCTGTTTGACTAGTCCCTCTTGCCCCTCCCCCACACTTGTTTCCCTTAAGAAATAACAATACTAAATGTGGATTTTGAGAAATCTTTAGAAGATTATACTTATGACACAGGTGATATACTTATATCTGTTACCTACTAAGTGTAAATATTTGCAGAACTGTTCCAAATAATACCAATTCCAGTAAACCTAAAATTCTTGGAGTTGGCCTTTTCCTCAGGAAGCTTGTGTTATGAAAGCTTAAATGATCCAAGTGACAAAGGTTTAAAAATAACTGAGGGCTTCCTCTGTCTGACCTATTTCACTTATATGTGGAATCTAGAGAACAATATAAATGAACAAACAAAACAAACAAACAAAAAAGACTCATAGATGCAGAGAGCAAGCTGATGGTTACCAGATAGGAGAGGGGTTTAGGGGCTGGGTAAAAAAGGTGAAGGGAGTGAGAAGTACATATTGGTAGTTACAGGAGAGTCGTGAAGATATAAAGTACAGCATGGGGAATATAGTCAATAATATTGTAATAACTATGTATGGAGCCAGGTGGGCACTAGACTTACTGTGAGGATCACTTCTTAAGTTATATAAATTCTAACCACTGTGTTGTATACCTGAAACTAATATAAAATAACATTGAATGTCAACTGTAATTGAAAAAAATAACTGAGGGCTTAAAGGAGCTTACTTAAAGTCTGTGGGCTAGATCCTATTCTAGGATAGCAAATGGATTTTATTTTACAATTCTAATCCCAATTTATTGGTGGTGGCTGCTTAGAGCCATTTGAGTAGTCTGAGGTCACACCTGGGCATATCTGGAAAGGGTACTGTGGTCAGTTAATGATTTTGCTGTGGCCATAGGTTTTATAGGCTTCTCTGTGCCATTCCTGTGCTACATGAATGATTCTTCTTCCTCTGAGTGCAATGTAAACAGTTCCAGGGGATGAAATGCCATCCCAATTGATTAAAACAGTAAATGGATCTTCCAGGGCCATCTATCAGGGGATAGTTATTTATTGGGGATTTGGGTATCCATGTGTATGTTCTCTGTCTGTGGCGTGTGGCTGCTTTCTTGATGGGTGGGTGCTAGGAAGGGCCTGTGTTCAATGATTTATCCAACCCCTAAGTGCTTATCAGTAACTCTCTTAGCTTGTCATCTGGATTATCAAAACTTAACCCCAGGAAGGGTGTCAAACCTCATGATTTCATCTGAAAATTGTAATTATATGCTTTTAAAACCTTCCAAGCACAATTCAGTAGGATTTAGTTTAAGTATTGGAAAGTAATTTGTTTCCAGACAACCCAACGATTTGACCACTATTCCACGAATCCATGAGTCTCCCACTCCACTTCAGCTCTGAGACCTTCTTAAGCCATCCTCACTCCCACTGAATGACAGCTCTGACATGCCACTCACATTGGTCTTGATACCTTGCATAGTAACAGCAAATCCACAGACATCTGGAGGGCATGGTCAGTCTTCTTGTTTATAAGGTCTCCCCTCCTACTCATCGGTTTTAGTCCTGTACATGTGTAAGTACTCAGTAAATGTTTCTAACTGATTTGTGAGGACTAATTTGACAGATTGCTCTTCTGCAGAGTTGTTACAGTGATTGGGCTGATACCCATCCTTTGAACATGACATAGATGACAAGACAGATATAGTTGCTGTCTATCTTCTTGATCTAAGTTTTCATCCAAAATTAAGACTATGCATACAGTGCGGGAGAGAATGGGTGTGAGAAATACAACCAGAGGATACACAGTAGGGCTGACAGCAGTGATGGTCTGTAGAGAAGCTTATGTAGTCTGTCGTATCTTTAAAAAAAAAACCTCCTTGATTCCTTAATGTCTTTTCTACAGCTAATATTATAATAATATCTTTGTTCTTTTAATTTTTAAATTTATATAATTTATATAACATAGAAGTCACTATTTTATTGTGCACAATCAATGCTTTTTAGTATGCTCATAATGTTATACAGCCATCACCACTAATTAGAGAACATTTCCATCAGTCATTAGTAATGTCCTATTTCATTTCTGATTTTAGTAATTTCAGTTTTCTCTCTTATTTTCTTGGTCAGTCTAAGTAAATAATTGTCAATTATCTAGCTAAAGGCTTGTTCAAAGAACCAACTTTTGGTTACATTGATTTTTCCCGTTTGTTTTTCAATTCTCAAATTCATTGATTTCTGTTCCAAGCTTTATTTTTCCTTCCTTCTCCTTGGTTTGAGTTTAGTTTAACCTTCTTTTTCTAGTTTTTTAAGGTGAAAGCTTAGGTTATTGATTGAAGAACTATAGGCATCTACTGCTATAAATTTTGCTATGAACAAATTTTCCATATTTTCTTCTGTTATTCATTTTTAAGTGAATTTATTATAGTTGGAGAACTTTCTATGATTTTAATATTTCAAAATTTATTGAGACTTTTTGAATGGCCTAACATAAGACCTATCCTGGAGAATGTTCCATGTGCTCTTGAGATTAATTTGTATTCTGCTGCTATTTGGTGGAATGTTTTGTATATGTCTCTTAGGTTTGGTTGGTTACTGTTTTTCACATCTTCTGTTTCCTTGCTTATCTTCTGTCTAGTTGATCTATCCATTACTTAAAGTGTGGCATTGAAATCTTCACCTATGATTGTTGAGTTGTCTATTTTTCCCTTTAGTTAGGTGTTTTGCTTCATGTATTTTGGGGTACTGGAGTGAGGTAAATAGGCATTTGTAATTGTTATAACTTTTTGATGAACACCCATTATATAAGTCCTTTATATATGTCCTTGTCATTATATAATGTCCTTTTTAGTCTCTATTAACAATTTTGTCTGTAAGTCTATTTTATGTGATATGAGTATAGCCACTCTAGCTCTTATTTGGTATGGAATATCTTTTTCCATTCTTTTAACTTTTTTGTGGTTTTGATTCTAAAGTGAGTCTTTTGTAGACAGCATATAGTTGAGTCATGTTGTTTTTAATCTTTTCTTCCAATCTCTGCCTTTTATTTGTAGAGTTTAATCCACTTACATTTAATGTAAAGAATAACTTATTTTATCATTTTGCTGTTTGTTTTCTATAGTTTTATGTATTTTTTGTTCCTCAATTCTTCTATATGGCATTCTTTGATCTTAAATTGTTATTTTCTAATATGTTAATCAGAGAGATTGGCCTGTGTTCTCCTCACCTGGTTTTGGTATTAGGGTAATGCTGGCCACATAATATGAGTTAGGGAGTATTCCCTCTTCTTCCAGTTTGATTATTTTAATATGAAAACTCTAGAAATCAAATCTTTCCTATCCCTAGGGTTTGTTTTTCTTGTTGATGTAGTTTTTGTTCCTTTGTTTAGTGTGTCTATATTCTTCATCTTGTTTGGCCACTGAAGTGTCTGTTTTATTGCCTTGGTGGTATACTAGTGACTGGAAATAAATTTACTTGAACACCTGGAAATAAAATATCTCCAATTCTTTGCCAAGGTGCTCTGTGCTATTGATGGAAGACTTCAACACTCAGCCAGGCTGGTTAAAACTCTGCCTTAGCTCTTACTTCCTGTTTGTGTAGAACATCACAGTCAGCCAATAGTGAGAGCTTAGGGCTTTTTCAGGTCTTTCCCAGGTATGCACACAGCCCCAGGAATAGGTATGAGTTTTTTATAGCTCTGTGGACATTTTATTCCCCAGATTTTTCTCCCAAGCTTTTGGCTAGTCAATTGTTTGCCCCAAAAGATATGTATTGCCTTAAGCAGCAGTGATGAAAATATTAGCCTATAAATGTTTTCAGTAAATTCCCTCAGGCAGCAGCTTTAGTACTGGGTGAGTTCCTAGTAAGGTAAAATAAATAAAAGTTTTTTGTTAGTTTTCAGGAAACCATTAGACAGGTCAAATAATTTCGTTATGAATGAGGTCAGTTCTGTTTCCTCCAATACCAGGAATGTGGGCTATTTTCATGGCTACCCCTGAACTGGGGAGTCAGGAACAGGACTAGGGTCCATACTGAAGCTAAGCCATCTTTCTTGTCTAAATGCTCCCTGGCTTGCTGTAAGCCTTTATTTTCCAGAGTTCCAAAATAGTTGATTCAGACAGGGTTTTTTGCCATTTTTTCATCGCTCTAATGGAAGGGCAGATTTTTTGAGTTCTTGCCTCCTCTATTTTCATTGACACATCACTCTTTGTAGTGTCTTTTGATAAACAAGGAACTAAGGAGGAGACAAATGACCTATTTCTAGGACAGAGATAAAACCTGAAAGGAGACTGGTCTATGCTAGGATCATAGTAACCACAATTAAGTCGGGTACTGAGCTGTTTTTGAAATACTTTCACTAGTTTAATCCCAACAGCAGTTCTCTGGGGCAGAAATCACTGTGCACTCTTCACAGAAGAGAAAACTGAAGACTGAGAGGTTAAGTTACTTTCTCAAGGTTATACCGCCAGTTAGTGGTAGAATGAGGTTATGATCCCAGGTTTTCTGATCCCAAAGTGTATACTTTATAATAGTAGGCTATAATGGTATAGGCTGCACTACCAAATATCACAGGAACCTGACATGAGAATTGCAGGCCCAGCTCAGCAAGATCAAAGGAGGTATAGAAAGAGGCAAACCCTTCTACCACAAGGCACCTTTCCTCGTGCTGATGCCCCTACAGGAATCAACAAATGCGCCGATAAAGTTACTGTATTTCTGTCTTGGGAAAAACCTAGAACTTTGTTGGACTTTCTTATATTTAATTTATTCTATCAATCATCTATCTATCACCTATCTATCACATGAGAAGGGATTCAAGCCATATTGGCCTCTTTGCTATTCTTTCAATAGGCTAAACATGCTCCTGCCTCTCAAGCTCTTTGTTATTTCTGTTTTGCTAATGGTAGGGGCCTTGAAAAGTCTTAATATGGCCCTTAGATCTGATCAAGGCTTGCGCCAAATGGTATGAAGTGGATGTCATTTTTTCAACACATTGTAGCAATGATCATACTCTGAAACATGAGCCAATACTCACTTTTCAACAAAGATTTATTGAGGGCCTGCTATGGGCTAGGCCCTGTGTGGGACATGCAAAGATGAATGTGACCTAGGTTGTACCCTAAAGAATCTGTCAGGGTGCTTAAAGTTTGTGTTCGTGTGCATGCATGTGCCAAGGGGGAGATAGAGATAAGAGATGGTCCTATGGGCCAGGCCATGGATGGACTTAGATGAGTAGAGATGGCAGAGATGAGTAGACTTGCTTTGCTTTGTGTATAAAATCAATCAAACAAACTGGTGGCATCTGACTCAACTTTTCAGCATCATCAGTAGAAATGGGTTAACTGCACCTCTCAGAATTGAAGATTTCACATATCTGGAGTCCGACTGGGACCTGGCTGTTGTGAGGAGCATTTTGTTGGAGGCATCTAAGTCTTCTCCTGCTTCTTTCTCTTTTCTTCCTGGTCATCACAGAAGGGAACTCATACATCTCCTGCCTGGGTACAGTTTTCCTTCAGGATGTTTAACTGAAAGAATGAAAGTCATCAATTTAAGACCCAGAAGAAACTGCTCAAATACCAGGTTTTGCTTCATATAAAGATGATCACTTTTATTTGTTTTTTTCTTTCTTTATCTAATAATACTATTTGCAAAGGAATCAAAACATCAAATAATTTTTAGAATGACTTTTGTAGAAGTTAATAGCTAGGAATCAAATGGAAAAGCAGGATGATCTATAAAACAGACCTCACATAAGTGTACTTGGCCTTGGCCACCTATGGAACTGTGACCAAACTGCAGGAAGAAGAACTGTAGAATGGGAGGAGGGAGGACAGCCCTGTCTTGAGGGTTAATAGTTTGCATCCAGAATTCTAAAATGGTGGCCAATATCACTTCAGGGACTAAAGTGATTAAAACCACTGCCTCCCAACCATACCCAAAGTACCCTGGACTACAAAAAACAAAAACCAAAAACCCCCACAACAACCAACCCAAGCAGCTTACTGCCTGTGGCTCTGCTCCCTTCCAGGGAGGTGCTGCACGTGGCCCTTCTCTTCCTCCGGGTCATCAGCGCATGTGCAGATGGCAAGATCCGCATCTACAATTTCTTAAACGGGAACTGTCTGAAGGTGATGAAAGCCAACGGCAGAGGTGACCCTGTGCTGTCCTTCTTTATTCAGGGCAACAGGTGGGTGGCAGGTGTGGAGGTTGGAGCTGTGAACAATTCGATGACCTTTTTCTTTTCCTCTGGGACACCAGCCTTATATTTTCTGGCAGTGGGAGAGAGTGGATAAAATTGGGCTCTCCTCCAGTTTTGGCTGGAGGAGAGTAATAGTCTCATGGGAGACTAAGTGGACTTTGCACCATATTAGCAATCAGGGTTCACATCACTCTTAATTTGTTCTGGATGTCTGGGCAAATCATGCAGTGAGTGCACATATGGTTCTGCTTGGGGGGGGGGCGCCCACCAGCGTGCGTTCTGCTGCGGGAGAGCTCCGGGAGAGCTCTCTTTGACACCTCAATTCTAATGTGGACATGTATGGAGGCTGGGGCGGCAGGAGGTGGGGGTGGTGGCAGGAGGTCCAGTGTCCAGTGGGACAGTGCTGAGCAGATGAGTTTACAGAAACCGGAACCATAACTCAGCTAACTGTATGTAGAACTGTGTTTGTTATGTGCCACATTCGGGGTGATATTATGTGAAAATTCCCAAATAGAATTAACTTTAAATTCTTCAAGAGGCTTACTTCAGACACGAGTTAATCTCCATGAATCATATTGCCTTCTCTTTAATGAAATGCTATGAATGCTATTTCTCATCTTAAAAGGGGAGGACTAGTAATAAGTCTCAGTAAATAAACACCTCTCAGTCATGAGGTATAAATGTTAAAAAAAAATCACCTCTGACTTTTTCTCATTCAGGACATATGAAGAGAGACTTTCCTTTTGGTTTGAATTAAAAAAAATCTGAAAGAGACTTCTAATTAGAATGATTCCCCAAGTTTTATTCCAGTGTTTTCAACCAAGTCAAGTCACTGTTTTAGAGAGTTAACACAGACGGTTACGGTCTTGAAATCGTAGCCTCTTGGAGCTGAGAGGACCGTGTATGGTGTTTCCGTTTCTTGTCTATGGTGGCAGGAAGCCTACAGGCCCCAAGTGGGGAAAGCAACTTGATCTATGGACACTGGGAACAACAGAAACCAATGCTGAGGTGCGAGGCAGTTCTGGGGGGGCCTAGGCTCGGAACTCCTTTCTTACCAGGTCATTGAAGTGGGATTAGGGAGATGGAAATCATCCTGCTTTACAAAGAAGAAATGTAACATCTAAATGTAGAGCAAGCACAGAGCCCCTGGAGTGCAGGGGATGGGCGGGAGGGTCCCGAAGGGAGGGAACTCCCCCCATTAAAGTTTTCCACATCCCTATCACAGCACTAGAAACATGGCATTTGGATGCTGTGCTTTAAAAAAGAGTGAATTTCAAGACATTTGGGGGCGGAGTACCTAAGCCTAAGACTCTGCCTTGGGCATCCTAGGTACTTGGCACTTACTCCAAGGCTGGAAATTCTTTTAAAAATATTTTAACTCCAAAAGCAAAGTAATCAGAACATATGTGCCCTGCTCACTTTAATTAACAACAACAACAACAAGAAAACAGCTACAGAGCTTGGAGCCCTGCTCTGTGAGCCCTGCTCTGTGGCCTGCTGCCCGTCGCCATTCTAGACCCTTCAACAACCTGCACACCCTATTGGTATGGTCATTTCTTGGGGCATTTTCCCTAGGCCTGAGGGCTGCACAGGTCAGTAGCTGACATGCTGATGGGGTGGGGGGAGGGCAGCAGCGGCCTCCAGGCTCCTTTTGTGGGCAATCTTATTGTTTTGGTTCCAGGATGTTAGTCAACACGGAGAGCAATATTCTCATGTTCCAGTTTGAGAATATAAAGTGGCAGTACTCCCAGGAACGAACCAAACAAAGGAAGAACAAGGACCGAGAGGAGGACAAGGAAGAAAGCAGCCTCACAGAAGTCCTCTCCAAGGCTAGCACTCAGGTGTACAGCCTGAGGGGCTCCATATCCAGTAAACAGGTGGTGGCCCAGGAGTCCCTGCTAAGTAAACCTCACAGGTCTCGCATTCAGCTGAAGATAGCCAGGTTGCCAACAGGTAAGAGGACTGACTCCTGGGTCCCCTCAGTGGTAGCCAGTGGGGCAGGTGACAGGCTGCCAGGCCTAGTTTCTTTGTGAGATATTTTGGCCATTGATTTCTTGATGGTGTAAATTCTGTTCCCTTAGGGAAGTTGGGAGCAATTCTCTTTGATTTGCCAATCTGTTAGCTAGCTCAAGGGAACTCCCTGATTTTCAAGGCCCAAGTTTTCAGACTTATTGGAGTCTTTGTACAGTAGCTAACATTAGCCCTTAATACTTGCCATTAAAACAAAAAAACAAACAACATCCTCTGTCCACACCCCCAAGCTAAACATATAGTACATAATTATTTCTCAGGACAGATGAGATATTGTTATACTGCAGAAAAGTGTTCAGTGCAGAGTGTGTTATCTCTAGAATGCTGATTGATAACATGCACACCTGGGAACTATTAGTTGTAAAGTAGGTACCTGTGGGGGGGGGTGTATAGGTGTGGGTAGAGTGGCATGGCTCACACCATTTATTAGACACCCAAAGAATACATTGTGGGGGGCTTGAGTAGGCAGAC
Organism: Desmodus rotundus; assembly: GCF_022682495.2. Taxonomy (NCBI): domain Eukaryota; kingdom Metazoa; phylum Chordata; class Mammalia; order Chiroptera; family Phyllostomidae; genus Desmodus; species Desmodus rotundus. The sequence goes on from NC_071395.1 coordinate 64,909,823, forward strand.
TCCTTTCTTTTACCTGCCCTATATTTGGCATGTGAAATTGGGCCCAAGGATCAATAGATCACGTCCCAGCATATTACACTACGAGTGGTTAGCTAGGAGAGAGTTTACAGTTTTAGATAATGCTTGCAGCTTAATGCTCAGTAGGAAAAGTGTGTGGGAGGGAAGTCAGGTGATCAAATCCTTAGGCTCTAGGTGACTACCTAGTTTCATACAACAAACAATAAATGTTGGTTTGGGTGAAAACCAGTCAAATGATCAGCTATGCCCCCACTCTTCACACCTAATTGGATTATGTATAATTGCTATGGTTTCCACTTCAATCTTTATTTAGCAGTGTCCACAGAGGCACTTCAAGGTCAAGGAAAGCCAACATCACCTCGAAGAGACATCAAGAAGGGAGCGAGTCCTGTTTCTAAGGAAGCAAATGGCTTGGATGGTGGGCAGGAGAGCTTGGAAGCAAAATCCCTCGCAGGAGATAAGATGAATGGTGATGCTTTATTCTGAAACAGTAGCAAGATCCAACTCTCACTCTCTTTCTCTCTCTATCTTCCACCCCCTCCCTTCTCTATTGCTTGCTTTGTTTGGTGTAGTTTTTCAGCAGATTGATACTTTGCTTATCTTTGAGAATTTTGAATGGATAAAATGTCCAGTTTTTCCTAAGAGTGATTGGTTTTACTTAATTGTCTCTTTAGTAACTTGAGACCATATAGCGAGCACCTTTGTAAGAGCCAAATTTCCAATTTTGGGCTCATAGCCTGCCACCTTTCCCTGCCATGCAGGCTCCTCGCTTCTTGGATGGTGTGTGGGTCTGAAGAAGGGAGCACAGAAGAAAGAAGAGGCAGTTGCAGCTGATTTCAGAGGGCATTTTAGGGGATTTCATGAGGAAGGATGGGTGCTATGTATGTGAGATACGGAAATAAGAGAGAGAGAGATGGGGAAGGGGCTTTTAAGAAGAGTTACTGGACATCACAAATAGGACGTCCCTTTGTTATTTTTGAGAAACTTTTGTAAAGATTTAAAATGCCTTTCAAATAGTTTTGGTTAGTATAATAGTGTTTCTTTGAATCAAACTGCCTGCAGAGACAAGTTTCAAGGTGAGGATGAAACAATTACATTTTAGGAGGGCTCTACTAACAGTGAGCATCTTTGTATGTACCTATGTCTGTGTACCTGTGCGGGGATACCTGTGGTGTAAAGTCTTAGGGTGGCATTGCTGAGCCAAAGGATGATTTTATTTAAAAATTAGAAAGACATTGCCATGGTTGTCCTTTGAAAATGGTGGATCAATTTACCATCCCACCAAGAATGAATGAGAGCTCCCACTGCATCCATGCCAACACTGGGTGCTATCCATCATTATGTACCTGTTTGTTTGATAAGTAAAAATGGTATTGGCATTTCTTTAAGGATGGTCACTAACAAGCTAAATGTCTATTGGTGGCAATGACTAAGTAAATAATGAAAAAATCCACATTATGCCATATTATACAACAGCTAAAATTGTTATCATGAGGACCTACATGTATTGACTTGGAAAGAGATCCACAATACACTGCACAAAAAAAGACAAGTTAATGAACAATGAGTCATCACAACTCCTTTCCATAAAAGGAGAAAGAACTGTGTGTCTCGTCATACACGTACACACACACGTGGAGCAGTTTTTCCTGGGTTTGAAAGGGGTGGGGGGAAGATTTGACATCTTTTATTTAGTTTTATTTGTTTTAATAAAATATTCTTTAATTCACAAAGCAAAAGTCAGGGAAAAGTTTGAAATTTTATCCCATCCTAGTGTGTTCATACAAAAACATCTTGAGATAAAACTATTTGATCAGGGGAAATTATATGCTTAACACACAGTTGGATTTTACTTGCTAGCTATAGATTGGTATAGCTTGGGATACAGACTTTTGCCTTCTAGGTTTGACTAGACAAATGACTTCTACTTTTCATGACTCAGTTATTCCTTTTGTAAGATGGGGATAATGCTTTCAATGTATCCGTGAAGTACTGTAAGGATTGAAAGGACCACATGAGATATAATAGGTTGATATAATAGATTCACTCACCTGTGAAGACATCCTTGTTAACTCAAGGTCTGAGGCACCTTGGAGGTCTTGGCCATGATGTAGTATGAGAGAATGAACCTCTGGTCCTTGTCAGCAGCTTTTGGACCCTGCTCATATTGTTCAAACACTTGGGAAATGTTCAGGAACTGCCTCTGGTCATGCTGTCATATTTAGCATTTCCCAGGGATGACATATATTTTTTAACACAGTTTTGAATTGGGAAAATGTTCAAGGATCGTTTTGAATAAAATTTTATGATTTACTTTTTCTTTAAAAACGGAGGTATGTTACTATACATTTATAAGGCCTGTTTTGTGTGAATCATAAATGAGGTATGAAGTTTCAAAAATGTGGGATCACATGTTCCCTCCAAAATATGCACATCTAGAGGTTGACACACATTTGCACACTAGTGTATTTGTTAAAGATTTGTATTGAATATGTTGTAAGTGCTGGTATCATAGAGGAGTTTTGCCACATGATGGCATATCCATTAGGCAACAAAGATCTCAGTTTGCCTAGGAGATAGAATTAATTTAATTTTCATGCATAGTACTTAATGTTTTGATGGTACACTGATTTGTTTTCTATTTTTTTCTTTTAAACCAGATGATGTAGAGAAAGTACCAAAACAAGAACAACTGGAAACTCCTGGAGACCTGACCAGTCACTTAAAGAAGAAGTCCTGGCAAATCTCTATGTTGCCAGACCGGTTCCTCCTGACCATTAACGCCCTGCAGCAAGCCCATAATTCAGGGGAGTTTGCCTATCCCCGTAGGCCTCAGACCCAAGTCATTAACACCTGGGTACCTTCAATTTCACACCCAAGGAAGGTCCTTAGTTTCAAAGGAAAATCAGTCCAACATGAAGTTGATAGGTTGAGAGCCAGCTACCCTCCTATAGATGTGAAACAAACCAGTATTCCCCTTGAAATCCAGAAACTTCAGCCTAACCTGAAGAAGTCTTTGCACAGTCCCCAAGTCCAGTCTACCATACCCCAGCCCATGATTATCCACACCAGGCTTGCTGGCAGCTTAAGGGGCGAAGACCGAGCAACCAGTTCAACTGACAGGACAGTGCGTAGCGTTGGCCCCTTAACCAGCCTGCAGGTCATTAAGCCGAACCGCATGCTTCCTCCACCAGTAAACACAACAACCCAGTCTGTCAAGAAAGAACGGCCTCATTTCTACTCAGCCCTCAATCCCTTCAGAGTGAACACTGAATTCATGCTGTTGACTGTGAGGGAGGAGAAAAAGTATGAGGAAGTGAAGATGAAAGAATATCAGTCCAGAAAGCCCACTGGAGTGGTCAATCCAGAAAAAGCCAGCAAAGCTGCTTGGATCAGGAAGATCAAAGGCCTGCCTATAGACAATTACATGAAGCAAGGAAAAACAGCAGCCCCTGAACTTGGTCCAAATGTATTTATCTGAACCACCCTTGGGAAATTACAATGTCTTGCAATAAAAAGGAAACTGAGTGGATGTTGGTGTTTGGCTTCTTGTTTTGTTGTTGTTGCTGTTTTGTTTTTTACTATTCCCTGGCAATTAACATGGAGACTCCTAATTATCTTCCTATAAGCCAAAGAATTGATATTATCAAAGTAGGAAAACAGAGGGAGGCTCGGACAGATTAGCACTTGTATTTCCCACTGAAAACCATTCACTGAGACTATGGAAGCGAGAGGCAGAGCCAGCGAGTGAGTCTTGTAGGATTGAGCCCTTAACTTACTGTGTGATCTGATGCTATCTCCAGGTATAGTGTCAGAATTTAATGAAATTTAGTAAAGACACACAGGAGAGAAACACAATAGGGAAGAACTGTTTTTTTTTTTCCTTTATAGATGGTAATGAACTCAAATAGAATGCAAAACAAAAACAACAAAAATCCCAACCCAACAAACCCCACAATCTACACTTTGGATGGGCCACCAAAAACATGGCATGGGCAATCTAGATGTACAGGTAACCTGTTCACAGCCTCCACTTTTCACTTCCAAGTGCAGGAATACAACTGTTTGCCAAATTGAAAAAAAAATTTAATTATTAAGTTTAAAGTAGCATTGGCAAATAGCAATGTAAAAATAGTGATATTAATAGAAAGAATCTTCTCAGTTAAGGAATTGTGATAGTACCTATTATTCCAGGAGACTTCAACAGCAGTTTGATCCATAAGTCATACAGTTAGGATGTTGTTACAATTAGTGTCAAAGACAACTTACGGTCCCTGAATTTCAGGTCCTTCATATGGGCAAGATTGTTACTGAACCAAACCCGGAACTGATTTGGCTTCTTGTCTCCCCAAATAAAAAAAAAAAAATTAACTCAGGGACACTGATAATGAAAATAAGATTTATTTCAGCTCTGCAGAGGGATGAAACTCTGGGAATCAAAACAGAGTCGTGCCTGTGTGTGTGAGTGCTCAGGCTTTTTACTGGGGTCAGAGGATAGGAGGAGGCTCTTGCACTGGCATGAGTTTCTATGGCTACAGGGTGCTCACCAAAGTCATCTTCTCCCCACAGGTGCACCCTGGTCTTGTTTTTCTCCTCCTTTAAGCCCTGTGAATAAGCTCAATAAAAGATAGTTGTTTATCTTGTGTTTCTGTTGTGATTTTCAGAACAGGACTGCTGAATTAATCAGTGAGACACGTCTCTTTTCCCCTCCCTGCCTTGGTTTACTATCTATCCTGCCTAATATTCCTCTCTCCCTGGACACCCGTGGCATCTTGCAAATGCAAGGAGAAGTATCAAAGGAAGTTCCCAGATAAGGGTGATTTAAGCTCTGTATTCTCTGGTCAGGGAGGAGAGGTATAAACCACAGTTCTCAAGTGTCCTTGGTTACGGGAGATAAGGTCTTGCGATTTACCATGAGACTCTAAATTGCTCAAACTGTTTGGCCTTGTTTCACTTCCTTGTCTGTTTCCTCATTCCACTTGCACAGAAATTTTCCTAGCTTCTTACTATCCTATCCTCTCACAAGATCACACCATCAGCAGCTAAACTCAAAACAGTAGTAAGAATACCATCTTCAGTTTACTATGTACTTATGTTGTAGGATACTATTATCAGACCCACTTTACAACTGAGGTAAGATGTACATGGAGGTTAGATAACTGGTAAAAGTGGGGGTGAGAGGATGTGGAGGGGGCCCGAAGCTCAACAGCAGCGCTAGTTCTCCAACTCTGACTCTTACTGTGTCCGGGTTTCCTGGTCTCCATTTTCCTCCCCTAATGTAACCCTTCATTGTTTACTCAGTCCTCCTACTTTGTACCTCTTAGTAACTTTTTACCCCTTCTCAGGAGTACATTAACATTTTCCAATTGTTTCTAAAATGTAAGGTACAAATAGGATACTGTACAGGAAACATGCCCAGTAAAACGTTCAAACAAAATGCAACTGTGGAATAATAAAGCCATCCATCCCAGCCCCGCCTTCGGGGACAGCGACGCTGGTGGGAATGACAGCTCTTAGGGAGCAACAACAGCTCCACGCGACAAACCACAAAGCTTTCACTCTTAAGCCAATAGCGGCTCTGGGTTCCCGTCCCAGCCAGTTTTCCCCTCAGTCTTCCATCAGCACGCGCAAGGGACCGCACAGCTGGCCCGGATCTCTGGTCGCCCCGCCCACTTTCTCGCCCCGCCCCAGTCTTTCTTAGCGACCCTCCGTGCAGTGCCCAGATCTGCACTTCCTGGGCCTCTAGGTCCATGCATCGAGGAGTCGCCCCGCCCACACGCTCGCCCCGCCCACACGCTCGCCCCGCCCCCGTAATGCTCCTCCCGCGAGGCGCCTAGAAGCGGAAGTGGGAACGAGCTAGGGTGTACTTTGACTCCACCTGGCCTGACGTGGCGCCCGGAAGTGGGTCTGGCGCAGGGCCGCGATGGTGCCGCAGGTGAGGGGCTGTGGCGCGGCGTGACGGCGGCGGTCCGTGGGAGCTCGCCGTGGAAAGTGGTGGGGCACGAGTGGCGCATCCCGGGGCTGTTGTGTCGGCGTCCGGGCTTGCGGCCGGAGTCAGAGGAGGAACGGGGTGGGCGGAGGGCAGAGGGCCGTTGTCCCGGGGATGTGGCTGGGTGCCCCGAAGCCTCTGGTGGACCGTGTCCCAGATTGTGCTTGGGGAGAACAGATCCCGGTGTGGAAAAGCGCGTTGTCAACCCGCGCGGAGCGCCGGTCGTTTCGGTGCCCGCGCGCAGAGGCGCCCTCGCGGGAGGTCTCGGTGGTCTTCTCAGCTGTCCGGGGACGGGCGAGTGTGGGGTGGCAGCCTGATCTCGGCGGGTGCGTTGCTATCCTGTAGTAATGGGAGGCTCCGCCGGGGCCTTGCTTTCAAGTTTAAGTCGCCAAACTGATCTTGAATTGATGGTGGTTAATGGATTTAATTACAGTCCACAACTTGACCACCAGAGACTAGTATGAATAATTAAATACTCTCTTTCTATTTAAAAACATACTGTAAAGTGCACTTTCACTTAGATTACCATCGGTGTTTTTTCACCCTTGGTGGAGGGATTGCTATGGCCCAGGCCCTGCTGTTACTGAGGTCCCCTGTTAGAAACACAGCGGCCACTTTTCTGTTTTCCTCTTGTGGCCTCCTTTTCATGGGCTCACCACCTTCCCTGACTCCGACGCTCCTGTGTTTCTGTTATCAGGACCACTCTAATTACATCACTGGGGCCACCTGCATGGCCTCCATCTCAATATCCTTAATTTAATCACTTCTGCGAAATGTGTTCTGCCGAGTAAATGTACATATTAACAGGGTCCAGGGATTAGAACTCGGGCTTCTTTGGGGGAGTGAGAAGACGCATGATCGGGCCTACCGCAGCAGTGGGTGCCCTGAGAAAGGTCGTAGAGGTGGGCAGGGCCGGGTCTGGACAGGAGTGGAGTCTGGTGCGTGGGGACAGGAGTCTGTTTTTCAGCCAAAGTGCGTGGGTTTTAAACGGGTTTGGCAGGACCGACTCTGAAAGGTCACCTTGGCTGCGGGATAGAGATGGCACTCGTTCAGTCAAGAGCAGCATCCAGTAGAGCTCAATCTCGGCTGCACATCATCATCATCTAGAGGGCTCTGAAATATCCTGATGCCCAGACCACACATCTGAACTTTGGGGTGGGACCCAGGTATCAGGTTTTTAAATTTTTTATTTATTTTTAATGCACCCTGTGTAATTACAGCCTGTAGCCGAGGTTGAGAACCACTAATCTCATAGATCTGAATTCATTTTACCTTTCTAGCTTTAGCTCCTACCTCACTTTTTCCACTGTTCTCTTACTCTGTGGGCTCCTTGGCCTTTCCCTATACATATGTGTGTATTATCGCTTCTGTACCTTTGAAAATGTACCTAATCGAGGGACTAGAATGAGCAGGAGACTTGTTCTGTTGAGGCCCAGCGGATAAACTGTCCTGCAGGAAGTTTCTCCAGAGCCTCTTTCCTGAGCTCCCATTTGCACGTAAGTTTCTCCTGGCACTGTTCCCAGTCTGCCACATACTACAGGGGATCGCCTCCTCTGTGTTCCTTATGCTTCAACAAATACTGCACTGCCAGGCCTGGCACTCTGCTAGACACGAGGGCCCCTCCGGTAGCTTAGCGTCTGGACAGAGGTAAGAGTAGGCTTGCAGGAAGGATGTCCTGAGATAATTGTTCAAATGGCAATTTGTTCAAGTGCTGTGGGAACAGGGGAAATGGTATGCCTGGGGGTTTCAGGGAAACTTTCTCTGCTAATTCAGTATTTGAGTTGAAATTTAAAAGATGACTTGGTGTTTTGCCTAAAGGTGAGCCGTGTAGGGGGTGGGGAAGGGAAGAGATTTCTGGGCAGAGAAAACATGAAAGGCAGGAGGAGGGGAGAGCATTGAGTTTTCAGAACATACAGTAACTATCGCTGTACTGTCCAGTGGGAGGGAGTGTCAGAAGGTGAGTAGGGGGATCACATCAGGAGATCTATGCTGTGTGTGAAGGAGTTAAGTTTTATCCTGTACATGTAGGGGCACCATAGAAAAATTGGGGCAGGGAGTGATGTGGTATTATTTCCATGTTGGGAGGTTTACTCAGTGGATAATGAGAGGCTGGAGTAGAGCTGAGCATGCAACTAAAAATGGAAGCAGGGAGGCTGCTGACTGGCTGGCACCAGTAAAGGTATAAATAGCAGATATCTTGTGGTTGAGGCTGAAAGTCAATTACATTGAGTTGAAATGTGAACCATCCTTAGGAGCCTAAAGTTGTGAAAGGAAGGAACACTATAGGAAGGAAAGTAGAAGTTAGCCCTGGCTGGTGTGGCTCAGTGGATTGAGTGCCAGCCTGTGAACCAAAGGGTTGTTGGTTCAATTCCCAGTCAGGGCACGTGCCTGGGTTGTGGGCCAGGTCCCCAGTAGGGGGTGCTCTAGAGGCAACCACACATTGCTGTTTCTCTCCCTCTGTCCCTCCCTTCCCATCTGTCTAAAAACAAAATAAATAAAATCTTAAAAAAAAAAAAGTAGAAGGTAGAAGGAGAGATTCAAGGTTAGGGTTTCTTAAAATGTTTTTTGTGCTGTAAAGCAGTGGACCCCAACCTTCAGGGACTGGTTTCAGGGAAGGTGGGCAGGTGGGATTTGCTCTGCTTTAGGCCCTGTTCCTAACAGACTAGTACTGGTTTGCAGCCTGGTGGTTGGGGACCCCTGCTACAAGGGACCCCTGAAGAAGTTTACATGCTAATTAGAAAGATCCAGTGGAAACCTTTGAAGATACAAGAAAGTGTAAATAAAATTGATGGAACAAGCCCCCAAGGAGGCAGGAAAAGAAGTGATTCTGAACACAAGTAGATGATTTTGCTTTGGAGAAAAAGAGAAAGAGTTGTGAGAAGGGGTCAGGGAAACAAGAATGCAAGTCAGATGATTCTGTGAAGGAGCCAAAAATACTTACTTTATCCCCCACAGCCTCAGTGGTCTCTGACTTTGCAGGAGCATCCTCTACACACTGGTGGTTTTCTCACAGGGCTCAACAGCTTGGGTGGGGATGGAGACAGTAGATACTTGGATTACCACCTGGGGGTTTGGCCAGATGATTTGGATGGGGGTGAAGGAACTGCGCATGCCCTTTTCCTAGATTGTGAATTCCAGATGGCTTTGACCATAGCATAATCTTGTTCTGACTAGCGTGCTGCCTTGCATGCAGTCAGCATGTGCATACGGAATTCATTTTGCTTCATGGCTATTTCATTTTCTTGTTAGGATAGTAATGATGACACTGAAGATGTTGCACTGTTTGATGCAGAAGAGGAAGCAGCTGCTAGACCCAGAAAATCTAAAATCAGGTATGAAGATAACTTCTAAGAGTGGTGTTTGTGTCCAGTGCTGTTCTGCCTGTAGACTGGTGCCAGCTGATGGGATTTAGGGCAGAGTGGTTGTGAAGTACTTGTGAATGTTGTATATCACTAGTATGATATTAGATCTGAGACAAAAATGGCATTTCAGATTTTCTTTGGGAATAACTGGCATATGGAATTTTACTCAACACTAAATTTTCAAATCTGCAAATCCAATTAAGTAAACACTAGTGTGTTCATTCTAGCTACTGTGCACTAAGAATGCACCATTTCTTTAGATGGTTTCTGTAGATGCATTATGACGTTTTGATTTATTGTGCAAATTTCAAAATTGCATCTTTTATATAAACCGACATGAAAATATCAAGGCAAACATTTCTATTTCAAATTTAGTTCTCTCTAAAGAAGTTCACTTAATGAAATCAAGTTCTACCTAAACCTTGAAAATGAGAGATGCCAGTCACAAAAGATTACATATTGTACAATTTCATTTATGTGAAATGTCCAGAATAGGCAAATCTATAGAGACAAAAGGTACATTTATGGTTGCCTAGGGCTGGAGAAGGGATGGGATTGGAATAAATGGGGAGGGACTACCAGTGGGTATGGGTTCCCGTTGGGGTAATGAAAGAGTTCTGAAGGGGACTGTGGTGATGCTTACACAGTCTGTGAATACATAAAACACTGTTGAGTCATATACCTTAAATAGGTGAATTGTATGGTATATGCATTATATCACAGTAGAGCTGTTAAAAAAACAACTCTTCATGATGGTCACTTTGTCTTAAGGCCTGAAGTGGTTTCTGAGGGCCTAGAAATTCTTTTGTCATGATTTTTGGACATAGGAAAATAGGATTCAATCCTGTGAGTATGATTACCATATTTCTCCAAGCTTGGTTAAGTTTCTTCTTATATATTTTGTGAAAGTTTATATTCAATGAGGTGTTAACATCATGTTTCCATATGTGTAAACAGCCATAGTGTATTGGCTGTGACAGCAGGGCTTGGTCAAATAATGGGACTTACGAAAAAAGAGAAGTATGTGGTTTGCTTCTTCCTTAAGTTATCTTTTATTTTGACCAAACTGCATGGTTATGCTACAGCTGAAGCATTTTTCATCTACATCCGCAGTGCCTGTCTAAGTGTAATTGCATTTCTTTTTTTATGTTTTGGTTTTCAGACATCCAGTGGCATCATTTTTCCATTTATTCTTTCGAGTCAGTGCAATTGTGGTCTATCTTCTCTGTGAATTGTTGAGCAGCAGCTTTATTGCCTGTATGGTGACAATTATCTTGTTGTTGTCATGTGACTTTTGGGCTGTCAAGGTAGGTTTGATTATTTTTATTTAAAACCATTTAATACGATGAGATTAAATGTCATATAAACAGTAAAAAAAAAAAAAAAAACAACAACAAAACCCCCGGAAATTTAGCATTTTGGATTTGCATTAAATTATCTTCTTGTTAAAGTGCCAGCTATATCAGATCACATGTAGGTTATTCTGTTGACTCGTGTGTGCCTTTTGTCAGCCTACGTCAGCTTTAAAATTAAACAAATAAATATGACCTCAGCTGCAGACCCTACATACAGCGTCTAGTCCAGTTCTCTGGTTTTGCTTCAGGGTCACCTCCAGCCGTGCCCTATATGATTTCTAGAAAGACCCCAGGATGGTTTGCTCACTAATACTTCAGGAGTACCCATCATTTTGTGAAGGATGTAGGGCAGTTTTTCTTAACCGGGGCCAGTTTTGCACCCTGGACACATGCCAATGTCTGAAGACATTTTTGGTTATCACAACTGAGGTGGGGGAAGTGTGCTATTTGAAACATCTAGTGGGTAGAGGCCAGCGATGCTTCTAAACATCTTAATATGCACAGACCGGATAGCTCCCCACAACAAAGAATTATGTAGCCCACAATGTCAGCAGTGCTGAAGTTGAGAAACCCTGTTGTAGAGGATAGAGAGGAGTGTAAGAAGTGGTTTCAAAATCAAGGGCGATGTGTGGAGGGATGGATGGGTACATGGATGGATGGATATGTGATGTAGTAACTCTTAAAATATTAACTGTGAACCCTCTGTGTTCACTGTAAAACTAGACTTACCTACATGTTTGGAAATTTTCATAGCAAAATGGTAGGGGAAAAATCAAAGAAAAAAAAAGCAAAAGCTAATTTTGGAATTTCAGAGACATGTATATTGATTCAAAGACCAGTAAGATGTTGCAAGTTTGTTCACACCCACCAACCCAGCCCTTTTAGGTCTTTTGATTCCTACAGATAACAGAAGTGATTGGCTTGCTGGCAGCTGGTTTCCATAGGCCACAAAATGCTGAGAATGAAAATTACAGAAGTCTGTTTTCTTTAGGCTTTTCTTTTGCATAGCCTTCTTTGGCTTGTTTTTCTTTGAATTTCTTCTGTTGCTTTATACTCTAAAGTGTTTACTGTATCCTGGTCACAATCTTGTCTTTGAGGAATGTTCTTTTTTGTTGTTCATGTAATTTCTGTTTAGCCACATGGCCTTTACTCAGTTCTTCCTGGTAATTTCCAAGTTCTTAAAATTAAATACTTCTGGGTTTAGGGTTTTAAAAAATGTGGCCAAAAAGTATATTTTCTGATAAGCTGCTTGTTTGTTTGTTTTTAATGATGGCTTAAAAAATGTCACCCTTTTATCTGTGGCAAAATTACTTACAGATATCCAAACCAGTGCTATGTGGAGCACATAGTCAGGATGGGGAAATCGTTAAATGAACTTGGGAAGGGGGTAGGCAGGGATCCAAACCTAGTTAGAACATAGATGTGTCACAATTATTATAAATCTCAGTATAGTTGTCAAAAGAAGAGATAGAATCATTAAAAAATAAAATAGATAAAAAGATAAAATTATTAAAAAATTTTTAAAATTTTAAATGTTAATGCCCATACGTTGCTATTGTTACATTACTTTGACGGAGTAAAAATGTTAAATAATGGTTTTCAAATTTTAATGATAGCTCTTAGTAAAATTTAAAATAAGTTATGTATCTTATTGGAGAAGATAAGAGTAACTAAAACATACTTTATAAAGCAAGAGAATGAAAGAAAGCGCATGTCAAGGAAGCTTAAGTATCACAAGGCATAGTACAAGGTGATTGATGGAAGTGGTAGCAAATTAGTTACAACAATAAATGTAATTTGATTAAACTCTATTTAAAGATAAGAATTTTAAGATTGGGTCAAAAATCAAAGTCCAACAAAAAAGTTCTAGCTAAAATCATGACATTATAAAAAGTGTAAAAGGCAAAGATAACATCAGACCAATTGAAACAAAAAGAGACTTGGCGTTAGAATATTACCATTAGACAAAGTAGAAATGGGAGTAAGATAGCATTCAATGGAAAAAAGGTTATTTTATGAATCACAGTGAGGCTCATTCACAGAATCACATTATGTCAAACTCTGTGTAGTAAAAAACTTAGGAACACTAGAAGAAGACAGAGGGAACATTATGGTAGGGGTCTGACAAGCCACTGTCTCCGATTGATCAAAGCAACCAAAAATAAATAAGGTCTAAAGGATGTGAGTGAAATAACAAGGTCGATTTAATAGCAGTATTTGAAACTTTTTATGTGCAAGGATAATTTAATGGCAAGAGTTCAGTTCCTGTGCAACATTTGTAGAAATTAATTGTCACTACAAAGAAAATTGAAATATATTGCTCAAAGCAGCTACATTTTCTAGGCAGGTGCAACAAAACTAGTAGCAAAAACTGGAATTTTAAAAAGAGCCAACCTGCTAAATATCTTGGCCTAAAAAGAAAACAAAAAGTATAAATAATAGATTATACGTAAAGACACTTTAAAACTATAAATAATAGATTATGTATACCTAATGACAATGATCATCTACACATAAACTTTGGGAATGTGTATGAAGCTGAATTCAGAGGAAAAAAAAATAGATTAAAGGTTTTTATTATTAGACAGAGGTCCAGAATTTTTCAAATTAAACTTTGTTTTTACTTCTCACCTGAGGATGTATTTATTGATTTTAGAGAGAGAGGAAGGGGGAACAAGAGAGAGACATTGATTGGTTGCCTCCCATACAAGCCCTGACAGGGGACTGAACCCACAACCTAGGCATGTGCCCTGACCAGGGATTGAACCTGAAACCTTTTGGTGTATGGGAAGATGCTCCAGCCAACTGAGCCAAGCAGCCAGGGCAGGTCCAGAAGTTTTAAAAACAAAAGCAATCAGCTCAAGGAAAATGAATATTGATAAAAGTAGAAAGTAAAGAATTGGAAAATGGGAAAATGGAGGAAGAAATATTCTAAGAGTTTCAAATGTTATTTGAAAATGCCAATAAAATAGACCTCTGGCTGATCTTGGTCTTTGCCAGCTCTTCTCTTTTACTTAGCCTGTAAATGTTAGTACTTCTACAAAATGAATTACAATCTTTAAGGCTCCTCCTTTTCTCCTCTATTCTCTTCCTAAGCACTGTCATCCATGCTTATCTCTAAGCCAGGTTGACTCCCAGATCTGTATCTCTAGCCCAGGTTTGTCCTTGCTGTTCCAGACCTATCCATCTGTCTTGACATTTTTATTTGGTTTTCTTGGAGGCACCTCAAATTCAACATGTGTAAAATACTCCTTCTCATCTTCTAGCCTCCAAGATGCTGCTCTTCCACCAGGGTTCCCTTTGACAGGGCCTTGAATCAACTTTTTTTTTTTTTTTTTTTTACATGAGCAAACCAAAAATATATGAGTTGCGTTCTTCATACCCCATATGAAGTTAATCACCAAGTCCCACGAACCCATAGATTTTACTTTCTTCCTAACGGCTTCCATGCCTGCTTATCTACCTGGTGGATTGTTCTCATTCACACATTACCTCAACACAGTGATTCCTGATCTGTTTCTGTGCCATGGATTCCTTTGGTAGTCTTATGAAGCTATGAATAGTGTTTTTAAATACAGAAAAGAAAACACAGTATGATTAAATATCACTATGGAAGTCAAAGGAAGTCACTTATATTGAAATATAATGAAAACACTAAAAAGGCACATTTTCTAATTTAATGGTATGTACTTTATTTACGTACTAAATAGCAAGACCTAGTAATAGCAGGCCTAATTACTTTGAAAGCAATGATGAACATAAATAATATTTTGTGATATCTGCAACAAGGGTAGTACAATATGAAAAATATCTGGTTTTTATTGTGATAATACCTCAGGTACTGTTAATTCTACTGTGGTTAATTGTCTACATTCATAATTGAAAGATAAACTAAAGTTTAGCTGGAAGTTAGTGAAAATAAAGGTACAATTTTTCTCCATCCAAGTTCACAGAACCCCTGAACTCTATTAGTGGACACCAGTGATTAAAAATTTCTTGCATTATTGATTCCTGCCTATCCTTTAAATTTCATTCCCGGCGTTGATTCCTCAGAGACACTTTGCCTGACTAGGTCATTTTTCCCTGCTAGACTTGCGAAGCCCACTCTTCTCCCTCACAGTACTTAGCATGTTCAGTAATGGGACATATACACATTGGTTGACTGTCTCTCTTCCCCACAGCACTTAAATCTCCATAAGGATAGGAAATGTACCTGCTATCTCCATATTATTACATGCTCAATAAACATTTGTTGAGTAAATAAGCATTAGGAAAGCTATCAGAGTAATTTGTTATGTTAATAAGAGAACTTGGTACCTTTGAGGTACTGAGTAAAGGCCAGTACCCGTAACCATTGTCTTCCTCAGTCAAAAGCTCGCTCTTGATTCCTATAAGGGCACTAATCCCATTCATGAGGGCTCCACCCTCACGACCCCATCTAATCCTAATCACCCCCTAATACCACATGGTGGGGGGTAGAGTTTCAACATACAGAATTGGGGGGATGGACATAAACATTCAGTCCATAGCAACCATTTTTAGAGATATATAGTTACAAAATATACGTAGCTACAGTCAGGATATATAGGAAAGATAGGTCAGAGTGGCTAATGAGCGAGGGGTTTAGGAACATGTTAGGGAACAGGAGAAAGGACAGGAGCTCAGGAGGGGAAGAGGAGGGTAATGTTGATGAGGGTGTTTATGCTGTCGCCCCCACCCTGCTGGCCCTGCCATTGCCATTTTGTTTCATCTTTTGTCCAGGCCTGGTGTGTCATGGTATAAAATGGAATATTATGGAGGTGAAGCAGGTGCTATTTTGTTTATGAAAGGTCACACTGAGGTGTGACCTTATGGTAGATCTTTAAATAATGTTTTTAAAGCATGTGTATATTGATCTTTACTAGAATGTCACAGGTCGACTAATGGTTGGCCTGCGTTGGTGGAATCATATTGATGAAGATGGGAAAAGTCACTGGGTGTTCGAGTCCAGGAAGGTAGGCTCCTCCCTCTCCCTCCTTTGAGTGCCATTCAATAAATTAGGTGTAGATTATATTTGAATATTTATGGGTGAAGTATTTAAGATTAAAAGTACTATCCCAAACATTTGGCATGTCCACACTAAACCAGATGGCCCTCTAAAACTAATTATATTTTTCTGACCAGTTCAGATCAGAAACAGTGTGTGTATAGAAAGAATCCTCAGAGGGTGGATTTACACAGTGTGCTGAGCTTCCTGTTTGGGGCTGCTGTCTGAAAAAGGGTCTCTTTCTGATGCCCTCAGCTTTATGTTGCCTGGCCTGGAATAACTGCTTCTCATAGCATGCTCTGTCCTTGCTCCCGTGGTCCTTTTCCATTGTGGGCAGGAAACAGAGATGGAAGGACTGTAGCTGGACAGAAAATCTGAAGTGATCAGAGCAGTGTATTCTTTAACTTGGACCTTCAGGACTCTAAGGGGGCTCTGGTCTGTTTTGGATTGGCCCGCTTATCGATACTGAGCTTTGTTTCCCTGTGGAAATCAGTGTGGGTGGCAGAGGACAAAATTCTTGGAGACAATACCAGGGAAATGGCTTGCCTCCTGCTTGCAAGTGCCTTGACAGCATTTCTCACAAAGTAGCGGTATGTTCAGTGAACCCATGGTCCTTTGTATTGTAAAATCTGCCTAATAAACAACTCACCACTCTTTTAAATTTGTGGTTTTGCTAAGATACTCTGGTCATTGTCCACAATGGCTTAATTCCATTTTTTTTCTGGACCCTGACTTGACCTTTTAGGAGGACTGTAACCTTGATTTTCTTGACTTTCCCCTGAAAAAATATCATTTAAAGCTTTCCTATGAATGAACAGTATAAAAGCAAGAAAGATAGAATAGAAGCCTATCAGACTACCTTAAACTGTCTTCTCTGCCCTGAAACTACAAATTCTTGATTTAAAACAAAGTATATTAAAACCAGTTCCTAAAATTATAGTAGTGGTAGGTCTACTAACTGTTTTTTTTGGTGGTGGGCGTGGAGTTTCTAACTTAGGACTTGGGATGTCTGTGTTAATTTATTTGAATTTCAGGGTAAGATGTTTTTCATCAAAAATGTTAAACTTCATACTGATATCACAAAACATTGGTTATTAAATTCATGTTCTTTTATAGGCATCCTCTCAAGAGAATAAAACTGTTTCAGAGGCTGAATCGAGAATCTTTTGGTTAGGACTTGTTGCCTGCCCTGTGCTTTGGGTGATATTTGCCTTCAGTGCTCTGTTCTCCTTCAGAGTGAAGTGGTTGGTGAGTATCAGGGCAGAACTAGGGAATAATCCACTGAGATGTCTGAGGGCTAATCATAGTAAGCAGCTGTCTAAGCCAACTTTAGGGACCTGTGTTGAATGGGCAGCTTGATCGTGTATTTCCCAGTTTGATTTCTCAGTCCGCTTTAAGTATTGCTGAGCAGAGCTGTGTTAAAGACCTTGCTGCACCAGTTCTCCAGGTGCTCAGCATAATTTTAATTGAACCCACCTTGTAGAGAGATGACTGTATTTATCACATTATCCTGTTGGATGAGATGTTCAGTAAACTTCAAGCAAATGTGTTTAGCTTAATTTGGAACAAAATGGTCTTTTTGAAAATATTGCTTGGTCACCTGTTCTGGCTGTCCGTTACTTATATAGTAAATCTTGTCAAAACTTAGTGGCTTAAAACATCAACAGTCATTTTATGATCTCTCACAGTTTTTCTGATTGTTGAGCCTGGATGGTTATCTCCCTGGGTCCTCACATGGTCTTCCCTCTGTACATGTGTCTGTGTCCTCTTTTCCTCTACTTATAAGGACATCAGTCATATGGATTAGGGCCCACTCTGGTGGCCTCATCTTATTTTAATTACCTCTTTAAAGACCCATCTTTAAATGTAATCACCTTTGGGAATACTGGGGTTAGTACTTCAACATAAGCACTTTTTAGGGAACACATTCAGCCCATAACGACAACCTAGCCTCAGAAGTAGGTGCAGCACCACTTTGCCACCCACTCATATTCAAGGGAATGGGAATTAGGCTTTGCACCTTGATTGGTGGGAGGTGGAGATGTTAAAGAAGCTTCTAGAAGAGCATGTGGACCAGAAGATATTGTTGCTACCATCTTTGGAAAATGTAATCTGTTACTTGCCCCAGACTCTGAGTCTTGTTCTTTTAATAGTTAAGTTTGTCTCACGTAACTATTGATAGCAGATATAGTTTGGCCTTACTGATGTTTTTTTTCTTATTTTGTCTCTGTTTTGCTATATAGTTTCTCTTTTTCTTTGTATGTACATATACATAAATCTTTTATGCAGTTTGGAAGGTTTATTGTCTAATTTGAGTTTTTCTAATATTGATCTTAATTTCATGTTTGTATCATACAGTCTTTCATGAATTAGAAAGTGTGCTTCATGTCTGATTTCCGGCTGTGGTAAGGAGATGGTCAAGTTAACACTCACGGTTTCTTCCACCTTTCCTCCCTGCTTCCACCTTTGTATTTTTGTTGATTATACATTTGGCCCTTGAACAACATGGGAGTTAGGGGTGCTGACCCCCCCGAACAGTCGAAAATCTGTGTAAAACTTTTGACTTCCCCAAAGCTTGACTATGTAGTCTTACTTTAGTTATTTTAAGCAGTACACTTAAAAACCTGCTTATTGACTTAACAGACTCTGTTTAGAAAGGAAGTGAAATACTCTTAGGTTCTTTCTTCTGTTTCTTCCCTTTCTATCACCTGAGTTTTGTTTGTTCTAGTATTATTCTTGCTGTCAAGGTTTGTAACATTTACCTTTTGAACTATATTTCAGACTGTTTGTGCAGTTTTTGATTATAGTATTTTAAAATACATTGATTGAATCTTTTTTTTGGAACTTTTCCTTTTATCTCCTGGGTGGTTAGCTGCATTTCATTGCTGGGTGATTTTTTTAAAAAAACTTATAAGTGTTATTTTCCTTTGGCTCTGTCATGTTTAAGAATATGAGCCTATTGACTTTATTCCTGAATGACAATGTGGCTAGGTGAATATTCTGGGGTCACAGCTGCTTTTGTCATTTAGAAGACATTATTTCATTATTTTCTTATATCAAATTTTGCAGAGAAATCTGAGGCCAGGCTTACTTAATTTCCGTGTGAGTGAATCATTTTTCTCCTTGGACAAAGAATTTTTTTATTATTCTTAAAGTTTTAAAATATCATAACCCAGAATGCCTTTGTGTTTATCTTTCCAGATTGGTTTTTCTGGAAACTCTGTGCTCCTCTAATATGCAGGTGCAGATTTTGCTTTGAATCAGGAAAATTGTCTTCTGTTAAGTCTTTAAATTTATTTATGTTCTATTTTTTGGTTTTTCTGATTCTGAGGTACTGGTTATCTCTGTTGGATCATTTTTGTCTATTCTCATCTACCATCTTGAAGTGCTTTGAGCTCTCAGTTTTCTTCCCTTTATTCACTCAGCAAATATTTTTAAGAGTCTTCTATATGCCAGACCTGTTCTTGGCACTGGGAATATTGTCAGCAGATGGATAAGCAAGGTAACTGCTCTGGTAGGCCTTATGTTCTCGGGCAGGGTAATATGGAAACACAGTAAGTAAGGGAGCAGAGGCTCTTCGATAATGATACAAGATAAGAGTAGAGTGTGCAAGTAGAGAATAGAGTAGAGAATAGTGGGTTACTTTGGGTTGGCAAAGGCTTCTTTCTGTATGTCCTTAGCTCTGCCAGCTTCATTTTCTTCTCCTTCTGTTGTGTTATCTTACCTTCATTCTCTCTGAATTCTTATCTTCAGGTTCTTGCATAGGGCGAAGTATTTCCAAGAATGCTTTTTATTTTGGTGGACTGTATTTCTTTCAGAATAGATTCTTAACCTATCTCTTGCACACTGTGTTCTTTATTTTCACTTATTTGCTATCATGTTGCAAAGACGCCTTTCCCTTTGTCCCTCTCCATTTTGCACCTGCTTGCAGGCAGCTCTGCCTGGACCTTCTCTTTATGCTGGTTTAGTGTGGGTGATTTCCCCTGACTGCTGTCCCCTGTGTCAGAGATATCTGGGCTCCGCTGTGAGCTAGACTTCAGGGGCCTGAGGCATGGGCATGAGGAGGAGAACAGAGCTAGGCCTCTGGCCGCCTTTGCTGGCTTGCTTGGGTTTTGCCTCTTTTTATGAAGTGGAGTTCTCGTTTCCTGGTTGAGTGTGTGTTCTGTTCTGGGTCTGTTCTGCATTAGACCCTTTATGAGGCCCTGGAGCCTTAGCATCCATCTGGGAGAGGCAGCCCAGTCTCTTTCATGTTTTCATCCTTTATTTTTATTGTTGACTCTATTGCCGATGTCCCCATTTTCTTCCCCTTTGCCCCGCTTCTCCCAGCCCCAGCTCCACTTTCCCTCTGGCCATCACCACACTGTTGTCTCTCTCCATGGGTCATTCATATATATTTTTTTCTCTAATCCCTTCACCTTCTTTCATCCAGTCTCTCTCTCTCCCCTTCCCTCTGATAGCTGTTCCATGTAACCACACCTCTGTTTCTGTTTTGTCATTTAATTTTGTTCATTAGATTCCATAAATAAGTGAGATCATATGGTATTTGTCTTTCTCTGACTGGCTTATTTCACTTCTCATAACTCTTTCCCAGTCCATCCATGCTGTGGCAAACAGTAAGGATTTCTTTTTTATGACTGTGTCGTATTCCATTGTGTAAACACAGTGCAGCTTTTTTATCCACTCATCTACCGATGGGCACTTGGGCTGTTTCCACTTTTTGGTTATTGTAAATAATGCTGCTATGAACAAAGTGCATATATTTTTTTCGAATTGGTGTCTCTTCAATAAATGGTATTGGAAAAATTGGACAAATATATGCAGAAAAATGAAACTAGACCACCAACTTATACCACACACAAGAATAAACTCAAAATGGATAAGAGACCTAAGTGTAAGTCACCAAACCATAAAGATCCTACAAGAAAACATAGGTAGTAAAATCTCAGACGTTTGTGGGAGCATTAATTTTGCTGATAAGTCTCCCAGGGCAATGGAAATGAAGGAAAAAATGAACAGATGGGACTACCTCAGACTAAAAAAGCCCAGTTTTTCTTTAGCAGTGTTCCACTTCCCTAAACCCGAGCCAGCGAAGGCAATGAAAAAAGGAGTCTGGGCTCATGTTAAGACCACAGGGTGGGAAGGTGTCCTTACCCAGGCTCTTCACGAGTCTCTCCCACCCTCTGTTCTCTTCAGGTCTTCCACTTGATGACTGGTGGTCCTTCTGTGTTTTCCCTACCCCCCAAACACCGGGGCATCGAATGTCAAGCTGCTGTGATCTTCCTGCCTCAATTGGGGGGAAGGGGCTGCTGCTCTCATATCTGTTTCTGCATTTTCTTCTTAGGGTTATCTCTGTCATCTGGCCTTTTGCCTCTAAGTTGTTAGGGGTGGTGATTACTAGTAAAAATTTTTCTTTAAGCTTCTTTGGACAGTTAGGAGCTAAGTAGAGCAACACCAAGTTGGCCCTTTCTCTGACAGCCAGCCCATTTTTATATTTCTTGGTAGCAGCTTATTTGCCTTTTAAAAAGTTTGTTTGCTATTTATATATTAGGGGGAGGGAGATCTTGGTATCTGGCTTTACTACGCCATTGTAAACCAGAAGTCTGCTTGTTTTAACTTACAAATACATTTTCAGGTCCGTTGCCATTGGTTGACATCGGTGCCTCAGTGGTTCTCATACTCAGTCTGTGCACTCAGGGGCCCCAGCATGTTGGTGAAAACTTACCAGGAGTGTCCCAGTTTGAGAACCATGGGAAGTGGAAGGAAATTTATTTAAATAAAAACGTAGTTTTAAGTTTATTTAGGTAACTAGCAACTTTATATAATTCTAATGTGTTTATTTTTGTGAAACATACATTTAAAACAGAAAGTACAACTCTACATACTTCCTTTATTAAAGATTTGAACCTATTCCTTATTTAAAACATTTAAGTCCTCTCATGTGCTTAAAATCACCTGTACAGCTTGTTAAGGACAGTAAGTCTGGATTGGAAAAAGACGTTCTCTTCAGCTATCTCACTGTTTAAAGGTGTAAACGTTCCCTAGGTAATCCTTTCACTAGCAGATGAATTGATGACTTGTTTTTTTTCAAGAACATGTTGGCAAACTATGGCCTGCGGGCCAGATTCAGCCCAATGCAGGCTTTTGTACCTTTCCTCTGGAACAGCCTTGCCTGTTTGTTTGCATGTTGTCTGTCTGCTTGGGGCTAGAATGGCAGAGCTGAGTAGTTGCAACAGAGATTTTATGACCCACAAAGCCCAAAATGTTAGTGGTCTGGCCCTTTACAGCAGGGGTGTCAAACTCTTTTTCAGTGGGGCCACATCAGCCCAACTGGGCTGAATGTAACTTTAGGACTGTATAAATGTAACTACTCCTTAACTGTTAAGGAGTTGAAATTACATTGGAGCCTTTGAAGGCAACAGCCAGGCTGATGTGGCCCCCAGGGAAAATGAATTTGACTCCCCTGCTTTACAGGAAAACTTTGCCAGCCCGTTCTAGAGTGTTTAACCATGTGATCCCCTTACATTTCCCTAATTAACTTTATTTCTTTAATATTTAAGAATAGGCTTGAGTTTTTTATTCTCAATCCTGAATGATCTTAGTGGGGTCATCTGTAGGCTCCCCGATGTAGCCACCAGGAAACAGCAACGCTGCCAAAGTGCATTTCCTCCTCGTGCTCCAGCCCCCCACCCTATTGGTCCCTCTCTGTCTCTGAAGACAGACACACCTGCTGATGGCAGCCCTGAGGCACTGATTTGCTCTCCTGGGAGCCAGCTGAGACACACGTTAGCATAGAGCAGAGATTCACCTCTGCATGCACTTAGCTTACTGAATTTGATCTATTTCTTGACCATTCTTTTGTAATTAGTTGTTTAAGGAGTCATTAACATTTGAGCCTCTTTTCAGTCTCATTTACATTTTTTATATCTTTATACATGGGCCCATGGAAAATGGAGACAGAATGGTCCCCCCACTGCATTCCCGGAGTTGGCCTGGTGCCTTCATACAGCATATGTATTTAATAAGTATCTTGCTAGGTGGCTGATATAGTGCCTTGTGTAGAGTGTATGTTGGATCGGTCTCTTCTAGCAAGTGAAGCAGTCTTATTGGAGCAATGCCCCCATTGTAGAGTTTCCTTTTCTTTTTCCCATAACACTCTGCCTTGTCTCATTCATGGCATAGAGAAAGGTTAATCAAATTCAGGCCAGTACCCATTGACTGATTATTTTTCTCTTCCCCAGGCAGTGGTTACCATGGGTGTGGTGCTACAAGGTGCCAACCTATATGGCTACATCAGGTGCAAAGTCGGCAGCAGGAAGAATCTGACCAGCATGGCCACATCGTATCTGGGAAAGCAGTTCTTAAGACAGGTAAGTATTTTCCAGATGGGAGGGTGAGTTCGATGTGGTCGTGACTAATGCAGTGATTTCTAACTCATGTAGAGTTTCATTTTTATGAAATGCTTAAAGTTTTTTAAGGCACATATTTATTTAAGTATGAGATCATGATGATAAAGATACTTTGATTATTTTTGGAAGGCTTTTTAGGACATTCTAGAAATATATTGTCAGTGTCTTGAAAATATTTTAAAACCAGAGAGATAAACTATCATTGATAATAACTTATTTTTTAAAAAAGTATCTTAAGTTCAGTTGCTTTTCATTAATTGTAGTGGCTCTTAAAGTTTTGAAGAATGCTGTTGTATGGTTTTAGGGTTTGTATAGGAAGAATGAGTAGAAACAACATAAGATTAAAGATTGTTTTAAAGTACTCAGATTTTTTTTTTTTTTTTTTTTAGAACATTCAGGTCTTATTTACAGTTCCTTAACATTAGTATTTAAATCAGGGTTTTCAGTGGGATAAGCAGTAGTTGTTAAATCTCTTGGGAAAAATGATGATGTCTTGGTTTGCGTGTAGTAGGTTGGGCAAGCAGCGTTGTGCTGGACAGTGGTGCTCAGCCCTGAACGTGCTTTGGGTTCACCTAGGGGCTAAAACACAGATTGTTGGGTCATACCTCCAAGCTTCCTTGTTCCGTGAATCTGGGAGGGGCTCTAATAATTTTTATGTCCCTAGGAGGTGCTGATGCAGCTGGTCCAAGGACTGTGTTTAGAGAACTAAAGCCCTGAGAGGAAGTTTCTACTCAAGTGTATACAGCTAATAAGTGGTACAAAACTAGGGCTTAATTCAACTCTCCTCTCTTGAAGTCCATTGTTCTTTTCATTGTACTGTACAGTTTCTCTTGTATAAAGAAGTAGGAACAAGGAATATTCTTGTAGGGATGTGATTTTCCTCCCGAGGGTTTTTGCACGGTTCCAGCATACCTTCGCTGTGGTCCACCTTATGCTAATTGTCAAGTATGTGCTTCAGTGGGGTTTTTCCCTTGGGATTTCCAGCGTTTCGGAAGTGGGGTGGCCGTTGAATACATGTGAAACTGGATGATGAGCCTGACATAACATGTATAGGATTAGTAGGCTTACATGGCACCTGGTGATGCTCTGCTAAAATGACACTGGCTTGCTGGACATTTGGGTGGATCCATTGTTTTGCTTCTCTAACATATTTGTAATTTTTAACCTAATTGGGCCATTGAATGTAAGTTAATATAGTAGCTGGCTCTGCTTACAAATACAGAATATTTTCCTGGTGCTTTAAAGTCTGGTATGTTAAGTAAAATAGCTTTTTTTTTTTATTAAGGAGTTCTTACTCTTTTGCAGAATACTGGAGATGATCAGACCTCCTGAGGAGAGGGAAAGCCTATGTGTTCTGTTACATTGGGAACACTGAAGAGATTCTTCACTCTGAACATTTTAGAACTCAGTACATGTTGCAGAGAGGAGTATTGGGTTCGTTTGTTCATTTTAAAATTTACTTAAGAAAAAACAAAAAGTGATTTTCATATTAAATTTTTATTTCTAGCATTTGGGGTTTGAAAATATGATGTTGCTAGAGGCATTGCCGAAGTTGGGTCCATGGCGTGCATGTGTGCGCACAGCCATGCACTGTCTGTGTCCCGCACTTGGTGAACGTGCTTATGTTCGTGTCCGTACGTAATGAAGACCTTTGTGTTTTGATCCTAGAACATAGAAGGATGTTCCTAATCACGTTTCAAAACTCTAATGTGTTTATATATTGTTTCTGTAGATTATCTTCAGAAGAAAGTTTGTTTCCATGGTAAGAGTGAGTGCTTTGACTTATGTATAAGTTAGAAATAATTATTAATTGTACAACTTAATATATACTCATGATGAAATTTCTTATTCTAGGCATTCATAGGCAGATTAAAACCAAATTTGGGTCAGTGGTGTGAACTAGTTTGTAAAATTTTATTTATTTTTATTTAACAAGTCATGTGTTTTAGGCCCAATTCATGTAAATGAATCATCACAGTTTGTGTGTAAGGAATATCTAGAGACTGCGGCTGTTCTATTCATTTTGGGGGAAGGTAGGCAGACTTCACTTGGAACTTCCTGGAAGAGCTTCAGTGGTATTTGGCCAGATGAAATCTGTCTTTTACTACCAAAAGAGTATTATTCTTATGTCATAGTAAGAATAATCATTTAAATACCTGGCATAATAAATGCCTAAAAGACATTTTATTTTATGAATCTTTTTTTTTCTTGCTATAGTGGGGATATTGTAAATCATGCATTTGTAATAATATTTCTTAAAAAGCAATATATGTAACAGTCTAGAAATTGTTATAGAATCTGTAAATTCCCTTGTAGGTATACTTAATCTTTGCTGGAGTCTTAATCAACAGATTATTTTGTTAGTGTATTTATACATTGTTAAAAATTTGTAAAAGCTGTTTTGTGTAATTGGAGTGATAGCTTTGAAGGTGCATAACTTTATATTTGTATAAAACTCTACTGTTTACAAAGTACTTTGACACGTGTAATTTGATCCTTATGACAGACCTGTTTTGTGTGAGACCTGTTTATAGATGGTGAAATGGAACTTTAGGTGAGTGAGTGGCTTGCCCAAGGAAACACAGGTTACAGGAAGATCACTGGGGTATATTACTGTTTTTAGAGGAAATACTTGTCTCCTATGTCTTTTCATTCTTTCTTGAGATGTGTGAAAGAAACATTGATTGGTTGCCTCTCTCATGCTTCCAACCAGGGATCTGACTCAAAACCCGGGTGTGTGCCCTGACTGGGAATCGAACCAGCAACCTTTTGCTTTGCTGTATGATGCCCAACCAACTAAGCCACACCAGTCAGGGCTCCTTGGTAATTATTTCAATGAAATAAAACTTATGTCCACACAAAAACCTGCAGACGGATGTTTATGGCAGCTTTCCTCACAATTGCCCCAAACTGGAAGCAACCAAGATGTCCTACAGTAGGTGAATGAAGAAACTTTAGTCCATCCAGACAATGGGATATTACTTAGCACTAAAAAGAAATGAGCCATCAAGCCATGAAAAGATATGGAGGAACCTTAAATGTATATCAGTAAGTGAAAGAAGCCAATCTGAAAACGCTGCATATTTTATGATTTCAACTGTATGACATTCAGGAAAAGGCAAAACTGGAGACAGTAAAATTATCACTGGTTGCTAAGAATTGGGGTGGGGAGAAGAATGGAGCATAGAGGATTTTTAGGGCAGTGAAAGATTCTGTGTGATATTATAATATGGGTTTATGTCATTATACATTTGTCCAAATTCACAGAATGTACCCCACCAAGTGTGAACCCTAAGGCACAGCATAGACTTAGAGTGGTTATGATGTGTCACTGCAGGTTCGTTGATTGCAGCTCGTGTCGGGGGTGTTGATAACAGGGATGGCTGTGGATGTGTAGAGAGTGCTCGGGGAATCTTTGTATCTCCCTCTCAATTTCATTGTGAATCTAAAAGTAGTCTAAAAATAGTCTTAAAAAATAACAGAAGAGATTTCAGATCAATAGTCTATAATCTTTCACCTCAGGAAACTAGAAAAAGAAGAGAAAGTAAACCCAAAGGAAAGAAAAGGAAGGAACTGACTAGGAAAAAAAGACTAAAATGACTAAAATCAGCAATGAAAGAGGGGACATTGCCACTGAGAAAAAGCAGTCCTTACTAAATGAATACTTTTGTGAAGTGAATGGTTGTCCCAATTGAATATAAAGCATTTTATACCTATTTTGTGGTGTTAACATTGTCATATAAACATTCAAACATTGTGCTTTCTCCAAAAAGGTTTTTATGTGGCTTGTTTCATCCTCACAACCTTCCTAGAAAGCAGGAGGTGTTGCATGGAGGAAGATGTGGTCTTGAAGAACTTGTGTTTGAGGATCCAGTTCTGCATCCTGGTTTTGACTTTGAACACGCTACTCATCCTACTTTTACAAATGAGGCAGTAAGCTGAAAGTCATAAGTAACATTACCTACCCTTTAGTGTGTGTGCAGGGGAGGGTTCCCTAAGGATTAAATGAGATAGATAAGCCACATAAATATTCAGCATAGTCTCAAACACATGGCAAGCACTCAGTAATGGTAACTCATTCAGAAAGCAAAATAGAATTGCTTAGCTGGTTAAAGGTAGGGCCATCAGAAAATCTAACCCCTAGTTAAGTGGCTTCTCTAATTTAGATTCACTTCCAATCTATGACATGGAGAATTCAAAGAGAACAAAGCAGTCAGTCACAGGAAAGAACGTGGATTCTTTTTTATTTCACTTAGGACGAGTTATAGATCATAAGATTATGAGCTGGCAACTTGCTGTAACATTCATTTATAGTTTATTTTATATTTGATACACATCCTGTCATGTTCTTCAGATTGTTGAAACTCAGCTATGCTATGGAATCTTCATATTTGTAACTTGCACATCGTCCACTAGATGGCAGCACACCAACATAAAATGTAAATGAACAGCTACCTTGCTGCACCTTACTTGATCTAATAGGGAATGATGGTTTTATCGTTTTCCTGGAAAATTAGCCTTCAAGTAGTGTGTGAGGACTAAATCCATGTTTCCTGTTGTGCAATTAATTAGAATAAGTGCTGATGAATGAACAGATGCTGAATGAATAAGTACACTAATATATTTAGTACCCACAATGTGCCGGACACTGAGATAGGTACTACAGACACAGAGATGCAGGAACTGTGATACATGCCAGCCTTCCTCATACTGCCAAACACACCCATCCCTTTGAACAACTGAGAATGCTGAGGATTAAAGGGCCAGTAGCTCTCCCAGGGTCATACCCCTAGAGAGAGTCGAAGCCAGGACTTGTCAATCAATGGAGGGCATGACGGAGGGAGAAGATGACTTTGAATTTAAGATATGTTGGGTTTGAAACCAATGGTCACAGCCAAGTATCAGAGTGGGATGGAAACCTACTTTAGCATTGGGAAAAGTTATACATTTGACAGGCATTTCTGTAGAGCAAATTTGAAACAGTAACAATGTATGGAGCTGTCTGTGGCAAAAGTGTCCAAGAGCAAATAGCTGAAGTGCAAGGAGCAAGGTGATGGGCAGAGGGCGAAGGGTGCCTGCACTGGAGGAAGACCTGAGTGTAAATCATGGCTTCATACTTACCGGCTGTGTTAAGTATCTTGGCCAAGATACTTAACCCTTTGGCCCTTTGCAATAACCCTATGAGGGACATTCATCTTCATTTACAGATGGGGAAACGGAGGCTTTGAGAGTATAGGAACTGACCCAAGGTCATGGCGAATCTAGTACAAGATAGCTCCAAGATTCTGACTTGGGCTTACACTGCCAAGCACCCACACTACCTAGAAATTCCTCGTGTGTCTGTGAGTCTCCTTGTATCATTTGGGGTTCTTGAGAGAAACAGAACTGGCAGGAGAGAGAAATATGCATTTACATCCTTGAAATATATCTCTATAAAAATATCTGTATACCTAGCATGTACACAAACAAACACAACGAGATTTATATCAAGGAATGGACCTGTGCAATTGTGGGAGCTGGCAAGCACTGTTCAGTCGGGCAGAACCACAGGCTGGCACACTTGGGCAGGCACTTGAGCATCCTGCCATCTCCAGGCCACCTTTCTTTTTCCTCAGGGAATCCATTTTGCTTGAGTCTTTTAACTAATTGCGTTAGACCCACCCACTTTACCTAAGGCAATCACTTAGTTAAGGCAACAGTTGAAGGTGTTAACCACATGCACAAAGTACCTGCACAGCAACATGTAGGTAACCAGGTAACCGAAGAAATAACTGGGTACTGTAGCCTAACCGAGTGGACACACAAAACTACCTACCACACTCCTGCAGCTGTCTGTAAGCTTTGGGACAGCCGGAAGCCAAGCTCTCTGGTTTGCCTTTCTGTTCCCAGTGCCTAGCCCGATGCTGGGCACCAAGTGGCACTCTGATCATTTATTGAGTGTAAGTGAATGTATGCATCCTGCTGTCAGCTGTAAACCTGAGCCAGGCTGTAGACTCTGTGTTCCAGAATCACACATTAGTTCTCTGGGGCCCCTGCATGGAGCGGCGGGAGGTGACGGTGAAGCAGCTGATGGTCGCTGCCAGCTGGGGCCGTGTGCAGGGGCTGCCACCACCAGGAGCTGAGGAGGGGTCCTTATAGGGCACTGTGCCATGAGCTTGCTGTCTTCTTTTTTTTGGTTTCTGTTGGCACCTATTTCTAGCTCCTGAGGCTATTTGCAACTTTGTCTCTTGTGGTGAAGCACAAAGGTTTTCAAGTTGAGGTTAGGTATGGGGGCATACCCTTGGATCTGTGAGTGCCTGTGGCCACTGAAAGACCAGCCCTGTGAACATCCTTCTGAGACCCAGCAACCCTTCTGAGAAAAGACAGAGACTGGACAGTGGACCCCCAGATGGTGATAACATCGATCAAGAATTAGGCCATGAATGCCCTCCCTTTGGGAGCCTTGAGCATCTGATCTTACATCTCCCTCCACCTTAAAGAGGGTGGCGTCACCTCCTACTTGGGGAGGATTGAAAAACATCTTGGAATGCCTGCTTATCTTTTTTCCTCCTTTCTCTAGGATTACATCATGCTGCCTTCTAGAATTCTGTCTTTCACCTCCTTCCTTAGATTTCTCTATAGGAATAGTCTGGCAACAACCAAACACTCATCTTGATACCCTATACCCAGGGCGGAGGTGGACTTGTAGGAGATGCAGAAAGACTTGTACAGATCTCGAAGACCTGCTTAACAAAGCAGGACTGGGGAGGTAGAATTCTTGCTAGGACTGACCTGTATGCCCTCCCTCATCCACAATTCCTAAATTGAGACCCTAACCCCAATGTGACTGTATTGGGAGATAAGGCTTTTAGGAGGTAATTAAAGTTAAGTGAAGTCATAAGGGTGAGGTCCTAATCTTAAAGGATTGGTGGCATTATCAAAACAAAAAGAGAGGGGTCTTTCTTTCCAAGTGCACACAGGAAAGAAAGGCCACGTGAGGACACAGAGAAGGTGGCTGTCTGCAGGCCAAGGAGAGAGCTGTCGTCAGGAGCTGAACCAGCTGGCACTCTGAGCTGGGACTTCCAGGTTCCAGAACTGTGAGAAATTCTGTTGTTTAAGCCCCACAGTCTGTGGTATTCTGTAAGGGCTGCCCAAGCTAATATAGTACTAATCATAATGAATCGTGATATTTTAAAGCTTGTCTACTAGCGGATGTAAAATGTGACAGAGAAGCATAACAGAAGGAAGAATTAATTTCATAAAGTCATTTTTGCTTCCAGGAGGAAAATAGGGAAAGGGCATCCTAAGTCAAAGGAACTGCTTATGCAAAGGGGTGGACAGTAGCACGCACACACACACACACACACACACACACACACACACACCCGTGCCAGTGTGTCCGGCTGCCCTCTGCAGTGTTTTGTCATGTATATGAGACATCTTTTGAATGGTCTGGATACTTATCCTTTGTGACACCTGTGAAAATACCTTCTTCGGGTTTACAACTTCAACTTCGTTTAGGGGATTTTTGGGTTTATACAAGTTTGTTTTTTCTTAATATAGTCAAATTTGCCCCTTTTATGACTTGACTTTTCAGTATTCATCTGAAACACTCATTCCTTAAGCAGTGCATAATGAACTCTACATTTTCTTTTAAAATGATAAAATGATGCACTTTAACTTTTTAAATAATCCAGACTTTATTTTGGCATTTCGTGTGAAATGGAGAATGTCATTTTACCTTTTCCCACTTAGGTGGCCAGTTATCTCAGCACCTTGTACTGAGTGGTTCAGATTTTTCTCACTGATTTGTAATGCCACTTCTGTCAGATACCAAGTTTCCACATGTATGAGTCTATTTTTCTCATTTATTTAGAAGGGTGCTTTGTGTATTCTGATACTATTCCTTTGCCATTGATATTTGTTGTAAATGTTGTGTCTCAGTTTGAAATTCTGAGGAACAGACGTTTTAAAATTATAAGGTTGAAATTAATCAGTTTTTCATAGTTTCTGTTTTTATGTATTATACTTGGGAATTCCTTTGTGACACAAAGGATATAAAGATACTCTCCTAAAAGTTTCATAGCTTTGCCTTTTACATTTATGTCTTTAAGCCTTTAAGATGAACTATTATGTATGGTGTAAGGTAGAGAGCGGTAGTACATTGTATGATTTACCCACAATTCTTCCTTTGCTGCCTGCCCTCGTCTTGGCTTATTGTGGGCAGGGTATCCTTCACTTCCCCGCTGTCTTTGAACAAAGCCATGTGACTTACTTTGGTGAATGGAACATGAGCAGAGGCAACGTATGCCCCACCCAACGAGAAACTTTAAATGTGCTGTGTTGTGTAGCTGACCCTGTTGGATCCTTTACCTGCATGAGAGGTGCATGTCCCAGGTGGCCACTGCTCCTTCGGCCTGGTTCAGAGGATGAGAGATACGTGGAACAGACCTGAATCTGAACTGACATATGCTGTAGCTGACTCCAGACGTGTGTGAGACATGGGGGGTGCTTGTTGTACAGCATCACTGCATCCACGTGGCCAACCAACACATGATCTATTATTTTCAACATGGATAACCAACACTGCTATGTCCATCCTTTCCACAATGATCTCTAGTACAAACTCCATCATTTGTTATGTTTCTCTGTGTATGTAGGTCTGTTTCTGGGTTCTTTTTTCAGTTTCATTTCTTTATTTGAGTATCCCTGTACCAAGACCACACTACATTAATACAGATTTACACATAATAATTACTAAACTTGTAAGGAACACTCCTCTGAACTGTTCTTATTCTTTTTCTTTTTTCTTATTCTTTCTTTTTTTTTAATCCTATAAGAACATGCTTCCATTGATTTTTAGAGAGAGAAAAGGAGAGAGACATGGATGTGAGTGGTTGCCTCCCACATGTGCCCCAACCAGGGGTCAAACCCAAAATCTAGGCACGTGTCCTGACACTGCGACCCACAGAGCCACGTGGCCAGGGCGGTTCTTAGTGTTTAGGAATATTATGGGTTTTTTTTTTTTTTGCCTTCTTTTAAATAAATTTCAGAGTCAACTGGTTACATACCAAGAACCCTATTGAGATTTTAATGTAGACTGAAGGTACATACCAATTGGGAGAATTCTCATCTTTGTAACATTGAGTCTTCTGACCCACGAACATTGTGTATCTCTATTTCTTCATTTCTCTCAATAAAGTTTTTATAATTTTCTCCATAAAAAGCTTTTTATGTCTGTTAGCTTTATTGTTAGGTGCTTTTATTTTTTGTTGTTGTTGTTATTACAGGTGTTATCTTTTACAACTGTATTTTCTAAATGCTTGTTTTAACTTCACATACTGTAGAATTTTGTGTAGACAGACACTTTGGGTTTTTATGGCGACAATCATGCAGACTGCAGAAAAAAGACAAATTTGTTTCTTCATTTCCAATTTTTATATTATGTATTTATGCCTTAATCCACTGGCTGGGAACTCCAGTATAATGTTGCAAAGTTGTGGTGATAGCAAGTGCTTGATCCCAATAGTAAAGGAAATGCTTTAAACACTTTATCATTGAACATGATATTTCCTGTATAATTTTTGTAGACACCATTTATCAAGCTAAGGAAGTTCCTATCTAATCCTAGCTCCCTGAGACAGTTTGTCACGAGTGGGTGATGAATATTACCAAATATTTTTTTCTGCATTCATGTGAAGGTTATTTTGTCTGTCTCCTTTATGGGTGAATTATGTTAAATAATTTTCTAATGTCAAACTAACCTTGCGTTCATGGGATAAGTACATGTGTTCATGGTGCCTTACCGTTTCTATGCCCAGCCTGATTGGGTTCATGTGTGTATTTAAAAGTAATTTCTGCATCTGTATTTATGGGTGAGGTTGATCGGAATTTTCTTTCGGCCGTCCTGTGGAGGTTTGCATCCCGGGTGTGGTTGCCTTGTGGGTGAGTCAGCCTGCGCACCCCCTTTCCCTAATGCTGTAGAGTTCTTGCTGTGACCCTGGAGGTACTGTTTGTTTAATGATTGATGCTGGAGCAAGTGCTTGAGCCTGATGTTTATTTTGGAGGGAGGGTTTCTAGGTTGTATTAGCTTCATAAAATCAGTTTGGGGGGATTTCTGCTGGGGCATGTGCAAGTGTGGTGTGTTCCTTGAGCATTTGGTAAAACCTTTGTGCGTGTGTTAAATTCTTGATTTAATTTGTTTTATTGTTATTAGTCTGCTCAGGCTTTCCATCCTTTTCTTTTTTTTTAAGTCAATTTGGATCTTTATGTATGTATTTTAAGAGAGTTGTCGGCCTTTGCCTCATTTTGAAACACGGGAGTGCAACATAATCAGGCTGGAGTTTCAGGAAGGCCTTTTGGTCAGGTCCCGTCACAGTCACCAGACAATGTGCATTTTCTCATTTAAACTTTGACCTTAGGTGTGGGGTTAGGAGGTTGTAACTTAGAGGGATGAGCCCTGTGTCTCACCTGGCCCTGTCCTCCCAGGTTGGAGGCCTGCCTAGTCCCAGGCGGCCTGTTTGTGGTGGAGATCAAGCTCATCAGCCAGGGTGGACCGAACACGCTGATGGGCATGGGGCTTGCTCACTTGTAACCTCACTACTCTCTTCGAGCCTGGTTTCCTCATCTGACAGAAATGAGGGTAATAATAGCTACCTGATAGAATTGTGAGAAGTAAATGATAGTGTATGTGCACGTGCCTGGTAATACATAGATACACAGTCAGACATTCTAACACATTGCTGGTGGACTCTTAAAATGGCTTAGAATAACTTTCAAAATTGCAAATGTGTAGAAAAAAATATATGTGGGACTTCCACTTCCAACCATAATGTTGCAACAAAGGCTGGACCCAGCCCCCCACAGGAAGCCATTAGGAAGCTGGAGGAGATGCATAAGGTAACTCAGGCATTGGACAATAGGTGGTGTATGACTGATGCCCAAGAAGAGGGAAGTAAATGAAGTGAACCTTGGAACTGTCTGGCTTACTGCCTGGAGGTGGTTTCTGATGACAAGATCAGGAGGGAGGGACACAAAGAGGGCCTGGCAGCCTTTCTGAGTTGAGATCAAAGGCAACCCAAAGAAGCAAGTTGAGTCACCTGGAAATCAGTGGAGGTCCTGGGTCACCTGGAAGACAGTGAACGTCCTGGAGCTGTTTACCTGTGAGGAGGGAAGACTCCAAAGGAGCCTGCAGACTGTCTTCACAGTTTGGGAAGAACGTTAGGCTCAGCAGCAGTTATTCAAGTTCTGTATGGCCCTGAAGAGAGAATTAGGAGGGCTAGATGGAAATCAGAGGAAGAAGCTGCTGGCTAAGCCTGCAGCCACCACGCTGGGTCAGATGGGAGTGGCTCAGGTAGGAGTGACTGCCTTCCCTGGAGGGCAGGCAGTGGGACTGAGCATGCACGCTGGCTGCTGCCAAAGATATTCCTGCTGCTGGCAAGGGGTGAACCAAATGCCCCCCAGGGCCCCTTCTCAACATTTGTTATAGTTTGGGTTTTATTGCTTGGCCTGTGTAAGAGGCATGTGACACCAACTGACTGTTTTTGAAGCATATTGAGAAAACTAAAAGTCCCTGAAGACCCCTGCCCCATAAAATATTAGAGTACGTAGGGTTTTCAAACAGCAATTTTCCCTACACATCACTTGTATTTGTGTTTTTCATTTCATTTCTCGCCTCTGTGTACCATTTCTTGAAGGCAGGGCCATGACTTACGTACATTTTCATGTCACCCTGTAGAAAACCGTATGGATACCAAATGCTCCCTCAATACCTGAGTGAAGACGTGGCAGTTTGGCTTGAAGAAGGGTGGGCAAACATGCATTATCCTGCCGGGCTCTCCCCCGTGGGCTCCTGGAAGACATCACTAGTCAACCTCAGAGTTCTCTCTTTCCCACTGAACTTAGCCTTAGCCACAGTTCTAGACAATGCTTCTGGTTCATTACAGTGGATACTGACAGTGCTTAACCATTTGCCCTCCTTGGGCTAGAGAGGTGCTTAGGATTCTCTAAGGCACAGTAACCACCTTTCCTGGTCACGGTCTGTGTCTTCGACCAGCTGCTGGGGAGCCCATTTGTCATCTGCTTTCCAGACGTAGGAGCTATGTAGGCATAGCCTGCCTGCTGATGGTTTGGCTGGGCACCAAGGGGACACTTCGGGGGCACTGAATGCCAGGGATGCTTTTTGGGTGATGTAAATGCAAAACCTTTTGAGCTTGGATGTGATGATACTATATAGAGGATTGCAATGGTATAGGGTAGGAGTTGGTCACATCTCTGAACCCCGTAGATTTGGGGAGAGCCTGATGCTGACTCTTAGTGCCTGTGGGGGCTGCTGCAAGTAACTGGGGGTATTCTTGACTGAGAGTTATTTTAAGCCTCACCTGTGGTGCGGAAGAAGGAACAGGTGTGCGACTCTGCTCGGAGTTCACATTCTGACTCTGCCACTTCCCAGTTGAGCGGCACATTGCTTGCCTTCACTGAACCTGGCTTCCTGCTCTTGAAGACAGGGATGGCAATACCCACCTCGAAGAGCTGTTTGGAGATTTAATGGGACCACCTAAGTCATGGGTCAAGTACATAGTGCATATTACAAATCACCAGCTCTGACAAAATGTTTACCGTGTGCCCTGCACTGCTCTAAGCCCTTTACATATATTAATTCATGTAATGTTCATAACTCTATTAAGTATCACCTTAATTTGATAAGAGGAGGGAGACAGACACAGAGTGGTTGATTCCACCCAGGGTCTCACAGCTGTGTAGAGTCAGGATTCTGACTCAGGAGTGTGACCACCGCCGATGTTCTGGACTGCCCTACTGTGACCTTGTAGAGGCCAGTCTCTGTCTCACCTGTATGACCGTTGACACATTTATTGGTTACCTGCTCCATGCAAGGCACTGTGTTAGATGATGGGGAAGGTATATTATTAATAAGATACATTTAGGAATGAAAGTTACATTTCGAAATGGATGTGAAATCAAGTAGAATACAGTTTCTGGGCTATCGAAACTGTGGGGTAGTGGACAGGGGACAGAAATCCAATTAGTCAACAGGAAAGGAGTGTCCCATGGAAATGACTGGCACTTACTGTCCTTCCAGAAGTCTCTATGGGAAAATTATTAAACAAGCACTCTCGTTTACACAGGGGCATGAACTGACTTGCTGGGGCTTGGCCTGTGCTGGGTGAGCGGTGCTGCTGAGTTTCTGAGCTCGCGTAGCTGGGGTGCCATGTGGGCGTCTGGTGCTTCCCCAGACAGCACAGGGCCTGAGGCCGGCAGGCAGGCAGGCTCTCCTTCTAGTCATCTGCAGCAATGGTTTCCCTCAGTTTTACACCCTGACCTGCAGGATGTTCATGCAGACATGTGAGGTTTGGATGTCACCTCCCACTCAGCCTTTCTGGACTCCAACCCACTGTCCTATTGCTAAATGTTACGGACTAAAGTGTGTCCCCCCGAAATTCATACGCCGAGGTCCTAACCTCCAGTTCCTCCTAATGCAACTGCATTTGGAGACAGGGTCTTTAAAGTGACAACCAATTTAAAATGAGGACACTAGGGTGGCCCTAATCCAGCAGGACCTCACTGGGAGAGGCGGTGAGGAGGCAGAGAGAAGTAAGCAGAGAGAAGCTCAACTGAGGACCCAGGGAGAAGGTGGCCATCTACCAGCCAAGGGGAGAGGCCTCAGGAGAACCAACCCTGCTGACACCTTCAGCTCATACTTCTCCAGAACTGTGAGAAGATAAACTTCTGTCGTCTGAGCCACTCAATTTGTGGTTCTTTGTTGTGGCAGCTCTCACACTGGCTATGAAACCCCTTAGGCTTCCTTCACAACCATCCCCTCACTGGGCTTCTCTGCTGCTGCTGCTGTGCTAGAGGCCTGCTGTGGGTGGCCTTGACCTCCCTGCAGCTGCAGTTTGTCTTGCTTACGTCCACAGTCCGCCCTGGAGATGAGAGACACAGGATGAGAGCTGGGTTTGGGATAATTAAGGTCTAAATTCCTTGGTGAGGTGTTCAGAAACTTGTCTTCCATTACCGGAACTTTCTGGTTCTCCCTAAACAAAAACAAGCAAAGCAAAACAAAACAAAAGGCTATGCTCACTATTCTTTGAATGCAAATGACCGGTGACATTTCAGCATAAAAGTCACATCTAATGTAGCAGCTGTTTCATTGCTCATGTCTACGCCTCCCAGTAGGCACGGAGGCCTCGAGTGGAGAGACGCCACTCTCCTGGGCAGGAAGTTCTCTCTCCTGGTGCCAGGCATGTGCCTCTTTTTAAATTTTCTTTCTTTCTTTCTTTCTTCTTCTTCTTCTTTTTTTTTTTTTTTTTTTTTAATTTTTAGAGCTAGGGGAAGGGAGGGAGAAAGACAGAGGGAAACCGAATCAACTGCCTCTGACTGCCTGCTTCTTAGGTGACTTGGACCCACTGGGGACAAACCTGCAACTCAGCCATGTGCCCTGACCCAGAGTCAATGGAAAGTGAGAGGACACCCAACTCACTGAGCCACATGGGTCAGGGCAGCAGGCGCCTCTCTCACCTGGTGCTTGTCGGGGGGTAGGGTCTGGCTGCCAGAGTGGATGCTGAGATGAGTGTTCTCCGGTCAGCGCGTGTCCTGGTACCAGGGGAGTCACCTGCAGGAGCTGGAGAAGAAGCAGAGCAGGAGAGACTGCAATTTTAGGCTAAGATGTAAGTCAGCCAGAACCTGCAAGAGGAGCTCTGGAATGAGTCAAACCTAAGTTACAAGTTTGTCCATGGGAGCTAAGGTTAAGGGAACCTGGCTTTCCTCTGTCCTTCCCATCAAATCAATCATGGGCTGAGGGCCACACCCACTGTGCCGGTGGAAATGTCCCTCCTCTTCTGGCAGAGGGGCTTCAGCAACCCTAGGGCAGCCCTTCAAAAGAGAGTCGAAGCCATGGGTGTTTGGGAGGGAAAGCTCCCTGAAAGTGGGCAAAGGATGCACCTGCACAGTGAAAGGGGTCGAGTGGATCTGGGTGGGGCACACGTGGGTCCGCTATAGCCCCCTGTGTACACCTGCAGTTGGAGCCACCTGGGAGCAGGGCTAACTACTGGGACCCCATTCCTCAGTCACGCTCTTGTGTTTGTCCTGTCTCTTTTTTGTTGCCCGTGCATTTCCAGAAGCTGTCACAGTAACTTGGTAGAGGCATCACATGCAGAGTAGAGTGAACCCTATCCAACGTGACAGGATTTCATGTGTCATTTGATGTGTTTCACCTTTGACCCCAATAGTTTAAATTGTCTGCAATAGTTCATAATGCAGAACTCTCAGGTTTACCATTAATTGCCTGCATTACTACTCTCCCATGTTGATGTCAGCTCATCTACTTCTGCGTCAGCTGGAATTTTTGCTCTCTAGCTCCGATTTTTTTTCTTTCCTTCATGCTCTCTATTACGTATAGCTTAGCTTTTTGTATATTATTCTTAAAAGTAAGAAATGCTAGAGAGTGCATGAAGTTCTTTAAGCAAGTAAGGAAATCCTTAGATGTGAACAGATCTTACAAACATTTCAATGTCTGGGACTAAGTTGAGAAGAGGTGATTATTTCATGTTACATGTTACAGAATCTTAAGACTTGTTTTTCAAGATTAAGGAAATATTTAGAAACAGGTGCAGTTCTTTTAAAGTGTCCCCCTCACTTGTCACTTACCTGTCAATATGTATGTCACAGATATAGCTTTCTTGGGAACATGGAATTTTCGTCTGTCATGAAAAGCACACCCAGGGGAACCATGGAGGAAACCCCCTCTGTCCCTGTGACAGATAGGGAGTGGCGCTGAACAGGTTTGGGAATTAGACCCTGTGGGGCGGAGCCTGGTCTCCAGGTTTACTGGCTCTGAGCATCCTCTTGGACAAGTCATTCGAGGTCTCCATGCCTCAGTTTGATCATTATCGAGCATGGACAGCAGTGGCAGTCACAGCTAGGGTGTCCTACGGCCCCACCAGCCTGCATAGCCTCCTCCAGACATCCGTGGCCTCAGAGCCAACTACGCCTGTCCGCTGACCCCCATGGTCCTCACCACTGCCCCAGCGGGCACACCCGCACAGTGCAGATTGGCAGCGTTCATCGAGTGAGCTGGCCAAGAACAGGCAGCCTGTCCCTTCCTGGCTGTGTGGCCTTGGGCCAGGCTACAGGGACACTGCAGGGGAGGTGGAGGCCCAAGTCCCAGCCTGGGCTGTGGGAGCCCAGCAGCCCCACCTCAGCCAAAGCAGATTTTATCTGGGTCCATAATGACCTCCAAGAGAAAACAGTGGCTTGAACAGACTGGTCTGAGCAGACTGACCACTCTGGACTGAGCACTGTGGACACTGGCGGCTTCAACGCTCGCTTGTCACATCTATTTCTCTGGCTAGAGCTCGCCCCTGACCACCAAACGCCTCCCACCACAGGTAACTTAGCCACACCTGGCACATCATGCCTCAGACACACCGGGCCCTGGGCACCCTGCCTGCCCTGCCCTGGGCCACCGCATGGGGAAGGGACTGGCTGACATGGCTTGCAGGCTGTGGTTGGCAGTCGGCCATCTTCTACCATCTGTACCATATGCTTAGGTGTGTTTCCCCAGATTTCGTGTGAAGGCCATCTTGTTAGTGTGTAGGGTTGGCAGTGAAAGGTGGGAATGAGGAACCGTGTGCACTTTCAAGCCTGTCATGCAGCTAGACTTTGGGCAATCTGCTTAAATATCCTAAAATGCTATTTAGTCTTAGGTAGCTGTTGCCACTCTGCCAAGATTTGGATCAACGTGCTCGTCTGAGAGGAGTGAGATTGCCAACTGAAAGAGAGTGAGATGAGAAGGAAAGAAAGAAAATGCACTGATGCTTCAATGCTAACTGTGAAGATCTGCCAGAGAGGCGCAGAGCTGCTCCAGGTGCAATAGTTAGAAAACGTTGGTTCTAGGTGTTTCATTTTGGCGGGATGCTATTATGCAGAGCTAATTAAGCGAAGCCAGGTGCAGATGATGTGCATGGAACACAAGTGGCAAACACAGGCCCGCGGGCCGAATCCGGCCCTCCACCTTGTTTTATCTGGAGTCACCTTGTTTCTACCTGGCGGCAGTGCCGAGCTCTCACTTAACTGTTAAGGAGTAGTTACATTTATCCAGTCCTAAAATTACATTCGGCCCTTTGAAGGCAACTGCGAGGCTGATGTGGCCCCCAGTGAAAATGAGTTTGACACCCCTGCTTTAGTGTGAAAGGCTGCAGGGGGTAGGGGTGGTAATCCTCAGGCACCCATTGCACTTATCTCAGACTGCTTACAGATCTCTTGCTCAGGTCTCACTGGGAGAAGGCAAGTAATACCAAGAAATAGCATTTGGCAGATGCCAATTCCTGGTTGAAGAGTACCTTTCGTCCTGCTAGTTATGCTGTGAAGAGAATGTCAACTAGTAGTCAGAAGGAAAAGAGAAAGCATTTTGCCTCTTTGCTTTGAACATGTCAATTGTTAGAGAGATTTAAAGTTACAAGTCTTGGGTCTCTGACCGGGATCTTCGGACTGGGTGGCCCTTTGATCCGTGATGTTCAAGCCCCCCACCTGAGGCTTGAACCCCCTCTGTATTTCTTATTGTTGCCAGTAGGTGACATCTAAATAAGGAAAATGCACAACTGTTTTAAAGAAGAAATACCCAATTGTTTTCACATGGAAAGTTTTTAAAGCACAGTTTAAAAATCAGTCCACTCTCAAGATATTTTTAGTCTCTTGAGAATGTTTCAGATCGCTGACTTAGTGAGCCCAGGCTCTTAAAAATGCATGTTTTCTAAACTCCACAATGGATCATTGTGTAAGCTCCCTGCCATTTGAGTCTGACCGTACAGCCTAAAGTCTGCCCTGGTTTCCTAGGGGCTGTTCTCAGCCTTTCTGAGCATCCAACACCCCCTAACTCAAATCTGATGACGGGGCAAGTTCCTGGCATAACACTGGGAAATGGGGACCAGCAGTGGCATGCTAGAGAACAGAGAGGTACTGTTCAAGGCAGTTGGAGCCCAAAGGGCTCCTGAGCTCCTGAACATTAGCATCCTCACTGTGCAGGAGAGGAACTGAAGACCCAGAAGGAGAGGGCCTTGGCCCCCGAGGTCTCACGCTGCCCCTGTCAGTCCCTGCTTCTGCCGCCGGAGCAGGAGCAGGGGTGTGCATGCTTTGTCTCGCTCTTGATTCGGTGCAGCCTGTAATCCAGGCACTTCCTTTGGTACGATTAGGTTTGCTCATGGCAATGGGATGGGTTTGCTTAACACACAGTGAGTACTGAGCAGCTGGTAAGCATTTCCAAATCGGAACTATATTATGTTAATAAAAGTGTCCCAATGATCTTCTATGGGTTATTTAAATATATATATTTCAATGTATATTATTTATGTATAATGTTTATCCAGTAATCAATATGCACAGCAGAGGGAACACTCCCAGTAGTTTCAAATTGTAGCAACACAAATTATTTCCACTTGAGCAGGTATCACCAGATGGGACTATGTCAGCCTCTTTGATATGAACCCCTGAGTCCTGCAGGGTTGTGGGCACTGTCTTAGTTACTGGTGAATTCCCCCTGGCCTCTTGGCCCCTTTGAATCCTGACAGGAAAAGTCCCTTTGGGACCCCAGGGGGACAGACAAAGCCTGGTGTTACAAGCACAACCCCACTCTCACGATTTCTAGCTCACTGAGGGAGAATGTCAGGGCAAGTACATAACCCGACTCAGAGAAACTTTGGCCAAGGTTTTACAAATGAGACTCATCACCTGCCCGGTATGTCTCCACCAGGCTTTTCCTAACCGTAGCCCCTTTGCCATCATAAAACCCACAGCCCAGGAAAAAAAGAAAAGAAGGCTTTGGTGGTTTGTGTTTCCTGGCTCTTCCAATAACTGCTGTTTAGTGGTTTGGTGGCTCTAAAGTGGGATCCCAAGGCCAGCAGCCCTGGCAGCCCCTGGGGAGTCCTAAGAAATGCGCATTCTGGTGTCCCACCTCAGTCCCAGGGAAGCAACAGTTCAGAGAAAGGCGCCCAGTGGTCTGAGTTTTAACACAGCTCAGGGATCCCATGCTTGTTATGGTTTGAGATCGACTCTCTAAATAACCACCAAAGAAACCATATCTCCAACACCCTGAGTCTTCTTTGCATTTCTATTATTTAAGTTTGATATTACGCTTTAAAGATATCAGATCGCCCAGCTTTTACATATTTAGATATTGGAATTATTTTTCCAGAGTCACAAAACACTGTGGAAAGGAGAGATGAAGAGTATAACAGAGGTGTTCTCCAGCCTCAAGCAGAGACAGGGGAAGCTCGTGCTCCATATGGAATGTGCCCATTCTGAGTTGGAGAGAGACAAGGGCTGGAAGACTTCTGATTAGAACAAAGAGAACTGGGAAAATGGGACCAGTTTTAAAACCCTATATCCTCCAGCTTATTAATGGTGCAGAGACCTAAAATTGTAAGACTACCAGAAATTCTGTTAATGCTTCATAATTCTGAGTGACTCCAATTATTCAAGACCTAAAACCAGTTACTTTGGGTTCCTGGAAGCTGTAGAAACTTGGAGGATGCTTTTCCATTAATGATTACAACCAGGCACTCTCTGATGGCACCAGGGGGCACGTTTATGCCTTGCCACCAGGGACTCTGTTGCTATTGTGGTGACACATTGGAATGGAGCACGACCCTTGTTCTTGATGGCAGAGGACACTTCAAATCTGCAACGACATTGTTTGCCCATGATAAATTCACAGTTGTCTGGCTCTGAAGTTTTCAAAGCCCCTTGACATTCTGTCTTGTATTTTTTCTTCATAAAACACTTCTAATGCAGACCAGGTGCCTGTGATTAAGTTCTGTGATCCTGTCTCCTTAGCTATGAAATGTAGGAAGTGGCTTGTCTAAGTTCATGTGACCCACAGGTGGCTGCCCCTCTCATTATCCTTCTTAAAATACAGAGGGTCAGTGACACTGTTTTTTTATTTTTAAGGTAATATGTTAATATGTATGAAAGAGCTGGCATGTAGTTAGCCCTGCATAAATGTTGGTTGTTTCCAGTTTCTTGTCATCATTCATTCTGGGGAATCTCAGAGAGGGTGAGGGGATTTTGGTGACAGTAAGGCCTTCGCAGAGCTGAGATGACTGGGCCCTTAGCCCCAAACCCTTCCCTTGAACTACAGGGAGCAGACACCCCTGATGCTTGAGGAGGGCTTCATAACTTCTGTTCAAGCCTTCGTCCCTCCATTCTTTGCCCCTCCATCCTTAATCTCCCTTCTGCCCCTGCTCACCTCTACTACTTCCTCCCCTGGAATTCTATTCTAGAACCTCCAACAAAGCACACAGATACTTACTGAGCATGCACTGCATGCAGAATACTGTCCTAGATAAGTCTCTTTAACGGGAACCAAGGGAAGAATGGGTGCATAAACCCATGTGTTCAACAGTTCCGTGCCGGGGCCACGGTTCCTGGGCTGGCTGGGAGGGAGCACCCAGGGCCCCTTGATGTTTCAGGACCTTTGGCCAGGCCTGATGTGACGGGGACAGGACCACGTTCAGATGAAATACACACACAGCTAGGGCTGCACGCTCTGCTCTCAGGGGACTGGGCTCTTTATCCTTTTCCCTGTAAAGTATGACGTAGGTTTCTGTGCTGCTCATCCACAAAGTATGACCCAGCTTGTGCCTGGATCCCTGGGGCTGGCCCTTCATTCATGTGCTTCCCCACAGGCCTTCCCACCCCTCCCTACTGCCTCTTTCAGTGGACTTGGAGTCCACCTGTAGTGCATGATTCACCATCTTGAGAAACTCTCCTTCTGTTTGATTAAAATGTCAATGGCCTTTGTAGGCTGGCCTTGAAAAGCTTCATGGGGGCTTGCCCCCCTGACAATAACAGGACTGTTTATTTCTACTGGCTTCCTTTACTTTAAATTTCCCTCCTCCTCTGCTTATTCAATTTCATCAAGCCACAGACTTACTAGTTAAGTTGCACGCAGTCTTGTCTTGGCTAATTTTGTTTAACACAAGATGCAAAATTCTCCACTCTTCAAAAGATTTGACATTAGAAACAACCCAGCTGTGCTCCAGACTGGAACTGAAAAAAAAAAAAAAAAGTTTAACTGGAATGTAACAAAGGAGCAGAATGAGACAGAGGATC
This sequence comes from Desmodus rotundus, assembly GCF_022682495.2. Classification (NCBI taxonomy): domain Eukaryota; kingdom Metazoa; phylum Chordata; class Mammalia; order Chiroptera; family Phyllostomidae; genus Desmodus; species Desmodus rotundus. The sequence goes on from NC_071395.1 coordinate 64,954,081, forward strand.
GTCCCAACGCGCCCATAAACCTCTAGTCCCCTCATTGTGCATTTTCAAGGACCGGAGCGTTCTAATTTATGTACTCTGTTGCTCCGATGGCTCCTCAACTGATAAACTGAATTCTTCTACCCAGGACTTGTGAATTGAGCTTTTTAATGGAAACCTCCAGACCCACCCTAAATCCTCCTGCGCTTTTCCAAGCTCCACAAGGCTGCCAACAGGTGGCGCCAGGCTGCCTGTTTTCTCTCTGGCCCTCTGGGCAAGGGGTGGGGTGGAGGGGAGAGGCCCAGTGGCAGAATTGCTGAGTCTTGGCCAAGATTTCTTGTGGCATCTGGAATTCATTAACAACAGTCCACAAATTTGAATCTCATCCCCTTACGGCGGGGCGGGGGAGAGGGGGTGGAGAGACAGAGAGAGGGAGAGAGAGAGAGAGAGAGAGAGAGAGAGTGTGCAAATGCGCAGAGGAGAGCCTGGTTACTGGGAAGGGTGGGCTTTGGCCTTGCCCTTGCTGGGCCTCTGCAGCCCCCAGCACGTCCACTCGGGTGGAGGGCATGGCCAGAGGAAGGAAGCAGTGAGCCAGAGGTTCCAAACAAAGGATGGCAGGACTGGATCCCCAGAGCTCTGGGGCCTGCCAGCCCCTCTCTTACCAGCACGCTGTCCCTCCTAGGTGGAGACAAAGAGGGAAGTGGCGGAGGACTGCCACCTTCCTCCTTTGCATGCCACTTGGTCCATTTATAGAATGACATACTCTTGCTTCTGCGGGTGACTAATGGGTAAGACTAACTGGGTCCAATTCCAGAAAATGTGTATTTCTATCACCCCTCCCCTAATTTGATTTCATCTTTTCTTTTTTTCTGGGCCTTCATGATGGAAACAGTTTTACTGATTTCACTGCTTAGTGCCTAAGTGCTGGCAGATACTGCCAAGAAGTCCAGATACTGTTCTGGGTGGGGGAGGAGATCAGAGAGGGAAGGGCATGGAAGGAAATGGGGGCACGCCAGCTGGGCATCCCCTTCCAGCTGTGCCCCAGGGGTGTCTGACTCTCCCTCCTACTCCTGAGGCCAGAGACGACTTTGTGGCTAAGGTGGAAAGGAGCTGGCTTAGCCTGTATACAGCTCTACCCACGGAGATGCTACACCTGACCTCAGGTGGGCCCTGAAATCTGATCAGTGTATGCCTCTACATGTACACCACATGGTTTCCATCTCCAGCCTACTGCCGCTGGCTGCCACACCATGGACAACCCTGTCACTCTCTCACTGCTCCTGGAGGCTGTGTGCTGGTGGTCGGTGTGGAAGGAAGGGTTCAGAGCTATGAGACAGAGCTGCTAGGCCAGGCTACGCTGACTTCTTGACCCTTTCCTGCCTTATCTGCCCTAGGGGACTCCCTGAGGAATGGTTATCGGTAGCTGGTCATGAGACTTCTGATTAGAGGCATACTGCAGCCAGTCCCACAAATGCGATGTTCTTCTCTTTCCCCACGGATGCATTAGATGAAATAGAAACTACTGTCAGTAAGTTGCCAAGTCAGCTCAAGATGACGGAGGTAGGCATAGTGAATATGAAAGTAAAATTATCTCCAAATGGTCAGAATGAACTCCACAGAGGAATAGAGGACAGAAGAAAAGGATCTAGTGGTCATAGTGAATCCCAGGTTGAAATGAGTCAATCAATAATGAGGCAGTGATGAATGGGGAGAGACACTAGGAAGACCCTGGTGGCAATACTTCAGCTCCTCCTGGACCTTCCTATTGTTATTACAGGATGCTAAAGTCTTGGTCTAAGAAATTAAGGGGACATATGTATTGTAGACTAAACAATTTATAAGCTGTTTAATGGCAGAAATTGTATCTCCTACATCTTTTGCTTCTCCCACAAGGCTTAAAAATTAATAATTCCATATATCCTTAAGATATAAGGTTTGTAAGATTTTCACACATAATTTTTCAACAAATTCTTTCTGAAACAATGAATGAATAAATTATAGACTGAGAAACAATTTTGCAAGTTCTAAGAGATCAAATAATTAAGAGTCTGCCATTATAATAGTCATACATTCTAGGGTCTGGATCGTCAAACCTTCTATGACTCTGTCCCTTCCCTTCCCTGCTTTCTGTTCTTTCCACTTAACATGCCTCTCCATGGCTTATGTTACTTTTCTCACTGATGAGACAGAATGATGTGAAAATGGCTGAGATTTGGAGTCAAGTGATTCCTAGGTTCTAAGTCTGGCTCAGCCACAGACTGGATCTGAACTTGACCAAGTCACTTACATTCTTCGAGCTGCAGTGTCATTATTCCTACAATGGGGATAGGGAGAGTGCTCTCCCAGGACTGCTGAAACAGTTAAATGGGATTCTGTGGGCGACAGACCCTTGAAAAGCATTCTAGGGTGGACTGATGATATTCTGTAGTGAACTGCAGGACCTAACACTCCCTACCCATCTGGATGGCATCTGATACAAATTGATTAAAACAAATGATAAGCTTCTGGATTGATAGGTAGGACACTTAAAACAATAAAAAATGAAGCAGAAAAGCATATACCTCTTTCTTTCTGGAAGCAGGGGCCGCAGTCCAGGTTGGATCACTGAACTAGCAGAGATTTTCTCTTGGAAGAGAATTAACAGCCACCAGAGCAAGGAAGTTTAGTGACAGGGCTAGCATGGCCTCTGTGACATTCTCAGGTACTCTGGCATTGGTAGAGAGGGGCCTCTCTTCAACACAGGGAGACCCTGGGATGCCTGAGTCTGTCCTTGTAAATTCCTACTCACATATCCTCAGAGGAAGATCCATCCACCGCTTTGAAAAAGGACTCACTAGTTTTGAGGGGAAGAGACACAGAGCTACTCAGGAATTTCCTTGGGGGTTTGAATCATCATGTTTTAGCCTTATTTCACCGAAGGGAAAGGAGGCACAGAACCACAAATGATTGACCTGTGGTCTGACAGTCGGTTACGGCAGAAGCAACATTCAAACACACAACCTGAACATCTGTTTCTTAGCTGTAACAGATCTGGATCACAGTCTAAGAGGAGCTGGAGCCAAGGTCGTTCAGCCCCTGGCTTAGCGGGCAAAGTGCTGACAGCAGCGATGGTGCCCTGGAGCCACCAATCCAGGGCTTCTGGCCTGGGAAAGCAGGCGTCTTCAGGGGGATGACCAGGGCAGAGCGGGCTCCTTCAAGGGCAGCCTGATTAGCCAGGCATGGAATGAGCCAGGGTTCCCTTCTTCCCTTGGTTGAGTCTGGAGGATCTGGCCTCCAGCAGGAGCTGCCTCACGCCACAGCCTGGCTGCCACTTGGGCAGCCATGACCATCCCACAGGGCCATCTTATTCCCAGTGTTCATGCTGAGCTTAATCAAGGAGAGGCTCTGACAGGAAAGGGGCTCCGATGGACACAGCCTGGGTACTCCAAATCCTTGCCCACTCACCAAATGAGTTCCAACAGCCTGGCTTCGAAGGGCCACCCCTGCTTTCTTTACCCTCTGTTCTCTGGAGCCCACCCTCTGCCAGCATCCCGTCCCTCGGTGCACCTCCACTCTCAGTGCACCGCCCACGTCACGCCAGCCCCGGCCTGCTCCTGCCCCAGTGTGGAAGGCCTGCAAAGAGCTGGGACTTAATTTCATTGTTGTTCCTCTGGCTGAAAGCACAGCCTTCAGAGCCAGGGTCCGTGGTCAAGTTTCATCCCTGCCTCTGTGTGACTTGGGACAGGTTAATCTCTTCAAGCTTTGGTTTCTCATATAAAAAATGGGGATAATAATAGCAGCAGCCTCTTTGGGCTGTTTCTTGGATTACGTGAGTTAATAGGTATAAATTGCTTAGTGCTAGACACGGGGTGAATGCTCAGTAATATTAGCTATTATTAACATCTTCCTACTTTACCCCAAATCTGGCTCTCCTCAGGGGGTCCTGTTCTGTGGGGGAGGGGAGTGGGGGAGGTAACAGGATTAGTTTACCAGGCCAGTGGTTTCCAGAGTGAGGATGCATGTGCCTCTCAGGAAACTCAGTAGCTCTTTGGGGATAAGGAGGGAGTGGGGGACTTGAACTTCTGTGTCAGCATCTGCTAGGTGTTCACCCAAACCCATGGCCTTGTCCTCCCAGGCACAAGCCAGGCTACATTTCCCGGTCTCCCTTACGGTGGGCTGGGACCATATGACTGCATTTGCACCAGTGGAGTCCAGGCAGCCCTGATGCCGTGAAGATGCCCAGTCCTCCCGCCTCCACCCCCACCCCCACTGTGAATCACCAAGGCTCCCTCTGCTGGTTGAATGAAGAAGACCCCAAGGCCCTGGAGGAGGGAGGAGCCCTAGGATGGGAGGATCCTGAAACCCCCGATGCATGCAGGCTCAGAGCCCCACTGACAGCCCGCAGTGGACTCTGACGTGAGCAAGAGGTAGACTATGGTATCAAGCCACTGCATCTGGGGATTAGCCCATACCGACTGAATCAACTCCTATTAAAATTTATTTTTTAAAGTGTCATTTTTTAAAATTTTCTATCCTTGGTGCACATGTTTCTCTATCTAATATCTACATGGGTATAATAGACTCTATAATTTAATGCTCAAACATTTTAGCAATAGATGATCAAAACATTTGGAAAGCACAGCTCAGGACTTTCAGGACCAACTCTGTCTCTTACCTTGGTGCCTTGGAGCCGCTTTCCCCTTCCCCTCTTCTGGGCCACACTGTCGTGTTCTACTCCCTTGGTGTGTCCTGCTGTCATCCTGGAGCAAGTCAGTCAGAACCCCCCCCCCCCAAAAACAACTCAACATTTATTTGGTTTTATTTTTAAAAAGCATTAGCAATGGAACTGGAGGACCAGAGTTCTAGTCGCAATTTCACTCCTGACACCTAACTTGGTAACAAAGATTAGGGCTTGCCGCCTCTGGGGCCCTGGGCCCTTGTCAGCAGAATGAGATCACCAGACTGGATAATGCGGGAAGCGCTTCTCAGCTCCGACATCTGATGAGCCTGGTAGTCTGTTGTTTTCTGTGAGTGTGTGATGAATTTTGGAGCAAACTTTAAAGGGCGGCTTGGAAATGACTGGCTGTGTACTCATGCTGTCCCCACTCCCCAGGCCAGGAGGCTTCGGCTGGGCTGCCGCACCAGGCTGACGAGCTGCTTTCTCGGGATTGGCATCTGCACAGGAAGCCCAAGACAGCACTTTGATGCTGTTTGTTTTCTACTGAGAGAATCCATAGGTTCCTTGAAAACCTAACTTCTTTTAACCATCTCTTCTTTCCAGTTCCTTGCCTTCACCCTGGTTTCTGTAAATAAAATTCTAGTGTTTCTGAGGCTCCCAACGCCTAAGTGACCTGCTCCAAGGAACTGTCCTGTGACAGATGTTCTTTCTCAGTGCTCTCCGGGGCAGGGCTCTCCCAGCTCCGGCATCCAGCATGTGACTGCGTGGTAGTCAGGATGAAAGCCATGGCGAGATCAGCTGTCCCCAGGTTTGGGTTTTTAATTGTTGGATGTTGGTGCCTCAAAAGCAAGCCTCCCCTCTCCGGAGCCTTGATAGAAATCCACACCTTCCTTTGAGCTTCTCTATTTACACTAAATTCAGGAGCGCAGTGGGGCTCAGACTTTCAAACTTTGTACTCAGCCTTGTTGAGAAGGGAGCTCTGTTTATTATAATCATTACATTAACACTAATAGCATCATTAGATTCCAGATTCTGAGGTTCAGTTCCAACTGAGAGTAGAAAGCAAGCTTCCTAATTCGGAGTATTCGGAGTACACTTCGTCACGGCAGAAGTTTTCTGTGTTTTTTCTTAAATTCAGCTCTAGGGTTCTGTTACCTTTCTTGTCTTTCCAGAAAGGTGTCTGAGTCCAGTTACCCATTGTCTAACCCGGACAGGGGGTGGTGGGGAGAGGCATCAGTCTGAAGGATGTTGTGGTGTGCACTGGTACCTACCCACTGATGTATCCTTGTATCTTTTTCTCAATTAGCTTTCAAGTCCTGCAGCCCATACTGCATGGGCTTTGGTGTCCTGGCTCTCAGCCCTCCTTCTTCCTCTCTCTAAGCATGCAGCCACTTCTCTGTCCCCGGGAGAGGAACCACTTTCCCATTGGGAATGGGAATATTCTCACCTAAGATGAGATTAAAAACTGTCTTTGGTTTGGAAAAGAGAAAGATGAAGGGGAAGGAAACAGTTAAGTTCTCTTAAAAGGCCCCCTGCCTACTGCACACAAGGTTAACTCCAAAGTATAGAGTGGTGGGGGTATACAAGAGCCCCCAGTGGGTTTAGAAATCCAACGGCAGAGAGAGCACCCCCGATGCTCACCATCTGGGACTCTGGCAGGCAGCAAGCCCACTTCTGAACGCTATTGGCTCCAAACAGGAATTTAGCTTTTGTGTTGGAAATTCGTCCTCAACATATTGGTGAGATACACCACCCCTGTAAGCTGCTTGGGGTCCTGAGAATGGCCTTTCCTGACATAATTTTCAAGGCAAAAGAATTGTAACTTAAATACTCCTTTCAGAACTTGACAAAAGTACTTTCCCCCCGAGTGCCTGAATTCTGCAGGGTGGAAAAGGCGAATCTTGAAGTTGGGCTCATTCCTCATAATACAAACTTAAAAGATGAACTTCAAATGACCACACATTGATCCATATTCACAGATTTCATGATTCACTTCAATGCCGAGGCATGACGGGAGGACGTTTGTTGGCCTAGCCTCTGCTAATCAAGCAGGTGTGTGTAGGAAGCTGCCACGCGTCTGACTCCTCATCCTTGGGAGGCCGAGGGGCTTTGTGAACATCATGGATCAGAAAATAATCATGCTTGTAACAACTCTATCTCTTCTTCCATAGCATGAACTTTCAAGAGAAGATAGAACAAAGGTCTTTAAGTTCTTGACTTCCCCTGCTTCCCCTTTCCTCCCCTCCTTTCCTTCAGTCTGTCTATCCATATGCTGCACATCAGTGGTTTCAGCCAGAGGTTCTCAACTTCAGCTCTACTGACATTTTGGGGCCAGACAATCCTGTCGTAGGAACTGTATTTTGTAGGATATTAGCCATGTGCATCCTGGCTTTTCTACACATGGGTGCAAGTAGTGCTCCCCCCCCTCCCTCCCCAGCTATAACAACCCAAAGTATTTCCAGATATTGCCAAATGCCCCTGGGGAGGGGAGAGATGGGGAACATTGACCCCAGTTGAGAACCACTGGTATAGACAAGTTGCAAATGAAAATACAACTCACCCAATAGTAATTTCTTACACATTGATATTAGAATCATTTGATAAATGAATTTATTGCTAAATTCCTAATATAAATTAGATCATATAGTACTTGCCTTTCTCTGTCTGACTTATTTCACTTAGCATAATGCTCTCCAGGTCCATCCTTGTTGTTGCAAATGGCAACATTCCCTTCTTTTTATGGTTGAGTTAAATTCCATTACGTATATATACCACATCCTCTTTATCCATTCACCCATCGATGGGCACTTAGGTTATTTCAATGTTTTGGCTATTGTAAATAATGATGCAGCAAACGCAGGGGTGCATATATCTTTTGGAGTTAGTAGGGTTTTTTTTTGGATAAACACCCAGAAGTGAAATTGCTGGATTTCTATTTTTAATTTTTTGAGGAAACTCCATGCCGTCTTCCACAGTGGCCTCATCTAAATATTTACATTCTCCCCAACAGTATACAAGGGTTCCCCTTTCTCCACATCCTTTCTAACACTTGCAATCTCTTATTGTTTGAAAAATAACCATTCTAACAGGTGTGAGGTGATACATTATTCTGTTCTGACTTGTACTTTTTCTGATGATTAGTGATGTTGAATACTTTTTTTGTGTACCTGTTGACCACTTGTGGAAAGGTCTGTTTTTAAACCAGATGATCTGGATTCTAGAATTAACCTGGCCTGACTATAATCGTGTCATATTGAGCCTGACATCTTCTACCAACTGATTAGTTGGAAAATAAAAAATGCTCACTATGTGAAAGGAGGGTTTACCTGCCGGAAAAAGTGTTGGGCTGGGAGTTGGAAGGAATTCACTAACTTGAGTCTAAAAACATCACAAATATTATAAAGATTTTGGGTCAATCACTTAACTTTTCTGAGACTATTTTCTTAATTTTAACATGAGAAGAACTTAGAGATCCTTTGCAGCTCTAAGGCTAAAGATCAATTTAAAAGGAATAGTCCTCAGTGTTATATTTGCCAAAAACTGTCTTTTAAAAGGGTATGACGACCACACAGGACTGTCTTTGGCCGTAAAGCTCCATGGTCTCCACTGCCAACAAGAAAACTCAGATGGGATTATTACCCACTTTGCCAGCCTTCCAAGGTAGTCTTTGGGGAGGTATGTGGTCACCTTCTCTCTGGGTAGAACATGGGCGACTCTCGCCAGAGAGAGTTGAGTGTTGCTTGCACCCACCCTATGCTGCCTCCCTGTGGGCAAACCACATTCAGAGGAGGCATTCATAAGACCAATCTAAAACCTGGTCCTCATGTCCCATTAGTACCCTCTCTCCACCCAGGCCTCTTGTCCTGATTTAGTTTGGAAATAATGGTCACTATGGCAATGGCATTGTTCCTCCTGCAGGCAAGAAACTCAAGGGAAGAATGAGTCAACTCTTCCTGGACTAGCAGGAGCCTCAGAGTACAGGGAGGAGGACGGGAGAGGAAACAAACAGAAATCCTAGAGAGACAGTCATCAGTGCTTTTGTCATGGGTCATGGGGCCAGTCCTGGGACACTCCCTGTAGAGTGATGAGGGACCATTGATCAGGCTGAAGGAGGGAGTGGCCCTGAGCCGGTGACATCTTGGACAAGATGAGGCACAGTTGTCTGTGCTGGCTGAGATAAGAGGATTCTCAGGAAGCCTGAGTCACCTTGGGCCATGGCTTTTTGAAGCATGGAGACCTCACAGTAGCACAGTTCAGAGGCAATACCATGCTTCCTTTCAGCCTGGGGACCCTGGGAGTCACCATTTCCTGTCAGTGTCCTTTGACCTGCCACCAGCCCTGGGAAGTTTCCAGCCACCCTCACTCATGTACTGTGAGTCTGGTGTTAACAGATCTTGGTCTCTCTACTCATCTTGCACTTGTTTCCTTTTGAATGTTCCAACCACCTTGTATTACCCTGTGTCAGGAATCTGACTGAACATTCCAGGGTGAGAGAGGCTTTGTGTTACTCACCCCTCCATGTGATTTCCCAATGGGGGATCCAGACACCTGAATTCTGGCCCAGATCTACAGGCTACTGATGATCATGGGCAAAGCCCCTCTCTGAGCCTTAATTTCCTCCTATAACAATTGGGGGTGAGAGTAGGATGGAACAGTTTGGGGAAGACAGATTGTTACAACTGCATGATATTGGAACCCTCATGCCTCCTGCACGTGATGTGCTGCATGCCAGCTGATGCCTGCCATTCCCTCATTAGGTGGAAAAGAAACACTTTAGGCTGTTAACATACGTGTGCTCCTTAGTGTAAGTGAAGGCTCTAAGTAAATTCCTAACAGAAGCAGAACTAACAGTAAATTACACAACGACACGGGCTCCCTTCAGGGGATGGAGTAAGCCCTGGTGAAGGCTGGAGAGGGAAAGACACACAAGTAGAAGATTCCACTCCACACATTTCTTAGGATGTGACCTAATGACATTCAGAGATTACGACATAAAGGAGTAACTGTTAGAGCCAAAAAAAAAAAAATGCCATCAGAAGTCAGCTAATCCACCCTTGATTTTCCAAGTGAGGAGACCATGACCATCTTACCAAGTCCCTAAAGCCAGGAGTAGTGCCTGGCATCTCAACGTCATGGCTCACAACTTTGGGCAAGCCATTCCCTCTCTCAGGTCTCAGCTTCCTCAGCTATTGAATGGGGATGACAGTAGAATTGTGAGGAATAAATGAGACTGTACATACTATGCCTGGCATTTGTAAGCACGCAATAAGTGTTAGAATAATAATAATAATAATGTAATAATAATAATGATGCCACTCAGGTCTCCCAACAAGTCCTTTCCCCAGAATCACAGCTAAACCATCCTCCTAATGAACATTCTATATCCTTCTGTAAGACTTTTCAGAAATGGAGGTAATATAAAATAGTTCTCAGATAAACCTAGTCCTAATTTTTCACAGCCCTGTTTGCCCAGACGTACTGGTGGTAAAGATGGAAGCCCACCAATCACAATCTTGCCTCCTCCTCTTGGCGGGTTACTGTAAGGGTCATTCAAAGGAACAAAAGGAGCAGAGGGACGTGGAGACAAGCATGTCTGGAGACCTTTCACAGGAGGGAGCAGACCACCCCCACCCACTCCTGTGTCCAGCTTAGAAGCTAATCAGCTGGAGGAGGGAGAGCTGCTGACTGGGGAGGACAGCATGTGCTTTCTGGGCACCAGGAAGCCCAGCCACTGGGGCCAGAGCACCCCTGGGTGGGTGCCAGAGACCGTCAGCACTGGGGGCAGCTCCCAATGCTGAACTGTGCTGTGGCCTGAGAACACTGAGCTTTGTCAAAGGAAGGGATTTGGGCAGCTCAAACCCCACAGGGCTTGGGCATTGTGGGCCTGTCTGCCTGCATTTCCACTCTGGAGAGAGCGATTCTCTGGTCACATAGGCAGCCAGTGCAGGAACAGCAGCAACACGCAGCCTCAGCCTTTTATGCCCAGAGCGTTGTGGGCTTGGAGCCAGGGCCCTGTGCTGTGGACAGTGAGCAGGTTCGCAGGAACTGGAGCTCCTGCCCCTGCCTGCGGGGTGCTTGTTGTCTCGCCTGGAGAAGGAACCCATAGCAACTGGAGGAACAAGAATGAAGTGCTTTCTTAAGCTCTGTCCCCATCTGAATTAACATTACTGACAGTAGCTCAGCCTTTTTTAAGGTAGGCATTGAAAGCTAGCAACACCCCTGGGGGCCATCCCATAGGCAACCAGGAGGCAACCTGAGATGCTACCAATAATGGGGCTATCCTGGGAAGATATAGTGAAGCCAATCATTCACTACCTTACACACCGTGGAAAGGTAACATTTTCAACCGAAGGTTATTGGCATCAGTTCAACACCAACAGGAATCTCCATCTGGGGGTACAGTTAAAAAGGAAACTTTATTCAGTGCAAACAGCTCAATTGTGACACCGTTTGCTATAAAGGCAGGTAGTTCTGGGTCCACACCCCTCTCAGGTTCCACTCCGCTTGTTGCTCAGGCAGAGTGCTCCAGCCAGGGAAAACCAGGCTTCGCTAGAAAGGGAAAGTGTGCTTTCAGAGTCAGAAGGGAGCTGACTTATATTCATAGAAGTCCCTGCTCATGGTCCCTGGTTGCTTCATCCTCATGCAGATAAGGATGAACCTCCAAAGCCTCACAGTTTGATTGGCCCCAAAGGCACTGTCATGATTGGTCAGAATGGAGCTGTTTTGATTGGTCAGTGAAGAAGCTGATGGATGGGGGGGTTATAGCTGCACAGCTCTTGCTGGATAAGGAAAGCCTCAGTCCTATTGGTTGAAATAGGATTCTGGGAATTCCTTTATAAGGGCTGCTCAGGTGGCAGAAACACAACGCAGGTGGGCAGTTTGTCTGAGAGGCCCCTGTTTAAAAATGGCTGCTAGGCTCTGTTCCTAAAATTTGAGTCCAGTTAGTCACTGGGTGCTCTTCTTAGTAGGTGTCTTCTTTCTCAGGGTCCAAAAATTAAGGAAGAATATGTTCCTAGTAGTTATTACAGTCTAAATTGTTAAACCTGAAGTCTGGGTACAAATTACGCAACTGCGTTAGGCTATTCATCTTGGCTAACTTTTATATGATAAGGTATGGTTTATCTCAACTAATATTTTCTCGTTATTTGTAAGTTATTTCTTACAACGTTTAGGGTTTTTTGTTGTTGTTACCATAGTCTTATGGTATAGCGCCACAGCAAAAATGAGTCAAGGGCTCAGAGCAGTTCACTGTGGAATGAACGTAGTAATGAACGCGATGACATAGGATTTACTCAGAAAAACAGGAGAGAAACAGAGTACAGCTTAGAATAACTAAGAATAGTTAACTGTAAGCATAGCCTCAATGGGAATTCAGACTGAGAATCTATAAATACTGTGAGCAGTAGCAAATTCACTAATTTCCAACACAATGCCAAAAAATAAAACATGAATAGGAATTATGGCAACTTATATCTTAAAATTGAATTTCACTGGGACAATGATCCATTCCTACATTCAGTGGATTGTCAGTTAAGAAACTATTACATCACTTTTAGGTACATAGATTACTTTTTTGTACAACAAGGGCAGTCATATTTTTCAAGAAAAGACTAATTTTGTCACTAAAGGTGAAGAATAAGCCAAAATGTAGAGGCATCATTCTAAGTTATACTTGAGCAGCAGAAGCAGTTCACACCATTTCTAAGATACTGGGAGATAAAAGACTTAAAAATAATGACAAATATTGGCTCAGAATAAAAGCACATGCTTTTATATTTGGAATCTAAAAACAACCAAATTCACAGATACAGAGAACAGATTGGTGGTTGCCAGACAGAGGGGTGGGGGTTGGGGGAAATGTCAAAAGGCACAAACTTCCAGTTACAAGAGAAATACATCCGGGGGATGTAATATACAATTTGGTGACTAAAGCTGACAACGATGAATCTTGTATTTGAAAGTTGTTAAGACAAGAGATCTTAAAAGTTCTGATCACAAGGGTGGTGGGGGGATCCCAGGCAAGGTGGCCCCTCCCCACTCAGTCCCCCGCTCTGCACTTAGTTTCTCCTCTGGATCAAACGTGTAATAAAGAGAATGTTTGAGGAAAACAAGTTCTGATCACAAGAAAATATAATTGTAATTTTGAGGTGATGGCTGTTAACTAAATATTGTGGTCATTATTTTGCAATGTATACATATTGCACATACATGTGGTACACCTAAAACTCATACAATGTTATACGTCAATTACATCTCAATAAAAATGGGGAAAGGACTTTTAAAGAAATTCCAAACATGAAGAATGAGAATAGTTAAGTAAGAGATGCCCAGGACACTCACCCCTCAGCAGCCAGAGAGCCTGAGAAGGGAGCTGAAAGGGGTCTTCCCAGTGGGGTGGCTTCCCACAGGGAGGGATGCCAGCCTCCTTTGGGCTGGCTCCAGGAGCATAGGCCCTCTGGGGGTCCAGCACAGTGCTGCCCTTGGGAACCTTCCAGAAGGGAGGTCTCATCGCTGCCTTCCAGGGCCTTACAGTCTAGTGTTGGAGGCAGACATTTAAACAATTGATTAGGGCTCAAGTGATAACTGTGACACATGCTTTAACCATATAAATAAAATTCTGTAGAAACCCAATGGAGTGAGAGGTTAATTTAGAGGAGGAGTAGGAAGGCTTCACAGGCCCGGTGTTGGACTGGGCGCCAGAGCGAGTAGGGTCCCACGGGCAGAGGAGGGCAGAGGATTTCAGCAGCATTGTCTCCACAGGGCATGAATTGCTTCTGGGTGGGCAGGAGTCCCACTTGCCCAGGGCAGCGCCTTGCTCCCTGGAACTCTAATCCTTGGGAACCAGCCACCAAAAAAGGGTTCCTGGGCCAAAGCCGTTGGGAATGTGGCCTGCTGCCCCCTCACAGAGCCCCACTACACCCGTGGGAGGCGGAAGGCTTGCAGCAAAGCAAAACTGGACATGGCCTGTTTAAGTGTTTTTAAGCAAAGGAAAACCCACTTTCTTCAGAAAACGTTTACCTTCATTTTGGGGAATAGGACTCATTCTGGCCAAGGGTAGGGAAGGGACATGGAGTCTAGCTTTTAAAAAGCCAGCATCTGCCAAGGAGTTTGGGGTTTCATCCTGTGGTCTGTGGAGAGCAGTGGCAGGATTCTTTTTCCTTCTCTAACATTTTCTGCCAGACTAGGTAAGTAATGCATATGCATCACAGAAAACTTGCAGGAAAAAAACACCTCAGGAAGAAAACCACACAGAGCTAACCATTTAGTCACTGAAGAGATAAGTATTGACTGCCTTCTGGCTGCCAAGCTCTGTTCCACGTCCTGTGGATTCAGCAGTGAACAAAACCAAAGCAAATTCCCACCCTCATGGTAACTTACCTTCCAGCTGAGACACAGGCAATAAAGGAAAGCACACGTAGATAGTGGGCTGGATGGTGAGAAGGATGGTGGAGAAAAAGGCAGAACATGGTCAGAGGAGGCACTGCCACCAGAGGCAGGTGTGGACTGCCGCGGAAAGCCTTGTGGGCAAGGTGAAGAGGTGATGTTCACGTGACGATCAGGTGCGGTCGTGAAATATGCAGGTCTGTGGAGAAAGAAGGACTAGCGGGTTCGGAGAACTGAGTCGGAAGCATGCATGCATATTTGAGGACCAGGCAGGAGGCTGGGCAAGAGGATGGAGGGGGTGGGGCAGAAGTAGAAAGCAGAGGTTAGACAGACAGTGGGGGCTGGGCAGGGGCCTGGGTGATCAGGCATAGGTGAGTTGGGGATCCACAGCAGGGTGTTTTGATAGGCATGTGAGAGAGAATTTATGGGCCCTCACCCTGACTGCTGCCACCGTGTAGTTTTTGAAACCCATTCCCTGTTAGCGGTCACTCCTCATTCTTTCCTCTCTCCAGCCCTTGGCAACCATCGATCTATTCTCTGTCTCTATGGATTTGTCTATTCTGGCCATGTCACATAAATGGAACATCCCCGGGGGGGGGGACCCAAAAACCCCCCTGGAATTTATTTATAAAAAATCGTGTATTTATTCTTACATGTTTAAACTTCAGTCACCTTCAAAGTACTGTCCATTTGATGTGGTACACCTGTCTAGACATCTTTTCCACTGCTCAAAACAGTTTTTGAACTCATCGATTTTAATGCTTTTTAGTGCTTCTGCCATTTTGTTTCACCTTTCCCACATCAGCAAAATGTTCCCCTTTGAAGACCTTTTTCATCTGGGTAAACAAAATAAAGTTGCTTGGGGCTGAGATGGGGTGAATAAGGAGGGTGGGGCCCAGGGGTCATGCTGTTTTGGTCAAAAACTGCTGATCACTCAGCACAGTGTGGGCAGGTGTGCTCATAAATCACCCATCATGAAATGGGCAAAATTCACTGAAGCTAAACACAGCCTCTCACAACAATGCCAGCTGGTACACTGACACAGATGGGTTCCTAGAACACTCACCTAGTGGGGTAAGCCTGTACTTACTACAAGGGCCTGCCCTCCAGAAGATAATTCCAGTTTTTTTAGAACCCCCCTTGTATAGTATGGGATCTTTTGTGACTGGCTATACACACACATACACACACACATATATGCATTCATATATATGCAGGTGTATATATACTATATATATATATATACTTTATATATATGTATATGTATATATATAGTTGTTTACATGTTTTCAGGTCTATCTATGTTATGGCACATATCCACACATTTTACTTCTGAATAATACTGCATTATATGAATATACCACATTTTGCTCATCCATTTGTCTGCTGATGGACATCGTATGGCTGTTTTCCATGGTGGGGTTGAATGGGGGAGTGACGGGATCTGACTGTAATGGACCACTCTGGCCACTGCGTGAACAGGCTGAAGGTGAGTACTGGAGGCTCCTGGGAGGCTGGTTGGAGGTTGCTGAAATGCAGTCGATGACGGATTTGGGGTTAGCGTGTAGCAGAGCACATGGTAAGGAGTGAACCCCAGGGCTCTGTTCAACATTCTCTTTCCCATCTCCACTCACTAGGTAATCTCTCAGTGTCATGGGCTAACTGTCTTTTATATACTGGGACCCCCAAGTTCAAATCTCCAGCCCAGAACCCCTCTGGCTGCCTACTTGACATGTACATTCACTAGCTCATGAGGCATCTCAAACTTGACACCTCCCAAACTGAGCTCCTGATCCATTCCCACCCCAAATCTGCTCTCCCTGCATCCTTTTATATTTGAGTTGATTGCAAGTTTATCCTTCCAGTTGCTCAGGTCAAAAACCTTAAAGTCTTCTTTGATTCCTATCTTTTGCTTGCATCATATCCAACCTTTCAGGAAAACTTATTGCTTCTCTCATGTATCTAGAATGAAGCCACTATCATCTCTTGTTAGAATTACTTAAATCTTAGCAGGTGTCCTTTCTTCCATTCTTCTCAGCCAGCTAGAGGGATCCTTTTAAAAGGCAAGCCAGATCACATCACTCCTGCACGAACACCCAGCCACAGTTCCCCATTTCACTGGGAAAACACCTGCGTCCACACACTGGTCTACAGGACCTTATGGGGTTTGGCCTCTTGGAGCCCAGAATATTGTTTCTTACTCTTCTCTTCCTCACTCTCACTGCTCTGCTGCTGGCCCTCCTTGCTATTTTGTGAATTAACAGGACCTTCCTTACCTCAGGGTCTTTGCACTGGCTGTTTCCTATTCCTGGAATACTCTCTCCCTGATAACCATATGGCTATCCCCCCCTTAAAATCTTTGTTTAAATGTCGCTTGCCATGGAGCATGCCATGGTCTCCCATATGACATCACAACCTGGGCACTCCCTTAACCTTGTTTTACATTTCCTTTTCTCCTAGAACTTGACGATTCCTTTAGTGTCCAATATAATCTACTTGTTAGGCTTGTATTTGACTTACCATTTCCTCCTGCTAGAACGTAAGCTCTGGGGACCAGTAATCTTAGTCTGTTTTGTTCTCACAACTGGTACAGTGCCTGACATGTGAAATATATTTTGAATGAATCAATGAATGTATCATGTGAATATTTATATAAGTGCCACCACACAAGGTACTAGACAATTTGTTCACTCAACCAATATTGTAAACACACATTGAACCTCAGGCCCTGTAGTGGACGCTGAGATGCGATTCCCTCATCGCCACTTCACAGCCTTTGAGAAGGTAATTTGTCTCTGATAGTGACTCTGCCAGAACTGAAAGGCTTGGCCTCAAAGGCGACTCATCAGAAGTTTAGGAATTAACTCTTCAGTGGGATAGAGACCAAACTCCTCACCTAAGCTTGCAGGCACCTGTGCAGACTGGCTGTGCCCTGTTCTCTCGCCTCAGCCACACTCCCTTATCTGCGTCCCTGGAACTCACTGAGCTCTCTCAGGCTGACCTGCCTGCCAGGCAATTCCCTCTTAATACCACAGAGGCTCTTCAAGGGAAACAAGTCCAAAATCTAGCTCACCGACTTTTGCTTTGCAAGGGACTGTTGAGAGAATGAAATGACAAACCCCAAACTGGGTGAAAGTATTTGCAAAAGACACATTGGACAAAGGCTTTCTCTCCAAAACACACAAATAACTCTTAAAATGGACAATAAAAAACAAACACGCCAATTAAAAAGTTGGCAAAACATCTGAACAGACACTCCACCAAAGACAATATACAGATGGCAAATATGCTTATGAAAAGATGCTCCACATCATATCTCATCAGGGAACTGAAAGGTGAAACAACAATGAGAAACCATCACACACCTACTTTAAAGGCTAAAATATAAAACAGGAATGATGCCAAATGCTGGTGAGGATGTAGAGCAATAGGAACGCTCATTCATTGCTGGTGGAAACGCCAGATGGTACAGCCACTTTGGAAGACAATTTGACAGTTTCTTACACAACAAACGTACTCTTACCATATGATTTGTTCTCCTTGGCTTTTATCCAAATAAGTTGAAAACTTATGTCACACAAAATCTTACATAGGAATGTTCACAGCAGCTTTTTTCATAATTGCTAAAACTTGGAAGCAGCCAACACATCCTTCAGTAGGTGGACGGATAAAAAAAACGGGGGCATATCTGAACAATGGAATATTATTATTCAGTAATAAAAAGAACTGAGCTATCAAGCCACAAAAAGACATGGAGGAAACAAATGCATATTGCTAAGTGAAAGAAGCCAATCTGAAAATGTTACCTACTCTGTGGTTCCAATTATATGATATTCTAGAAAAGGCAAAACTATGGAGACAGTAAAAAGATCATCGGTTGCCAGGAGTTTGGAGGGAGACAGAGATGGATCAATAGATGAAGCACAGGAGCAGCGAAACTATTCTGTGTGGTACTGCAATGGTGGGTCCATGACATGACCCATTTGTCAACACCCATAGAATGTACAACACAAAGGGTGAACCCTAATGTAAATTATGGGCCTTAGTTAATAATGTTTTAATGTTGACTAGGCAGTTGTAACAAACATACCGCACTCATGCAAGGTGTTAATAATGGGAGAGAACATGTGGGGAAACTCTGTACTTTTTTCTCAGCTGTCCTGAAACTGCTGTAAAAGTGGAGTCTACTTATTAAAACAACAGCAATGACTCACCAACTGCCTTCTCCTTAAAACCAGCTCCTCTTTCAGTGTTCCCTAACTCAATCAATGGTTCCATCAAGCATCCAATTATATAAGCCAGAAATCCAGAAGTTGACCATGATACCTTCTCACACTCAATCCTGCATCTAAGTAACAGAGTGATCTGCTGCTTTGACCCCCTAAACAACTCTGGATTCATCCTCTTTTCTTCTTCCTCTTCCTCCCCATCCCAGTTCATCCACCTTCACAAGTGCTACCACAGTAGCCTCCTCAGTGCTCTGCCAACTTCCACCTTGACCCCCTCATTCTTTTCCATGTTGTTTCTACCATGAATGCAAAACACAGATCTGAATGTATCAGTCCTTGCTTAAAACCTTAGTACTTCCTTATTGCTCCTAGGATGAAGACCAAGCTTCTTCATGTGGTTTCTCTCCGATGTCTGTCCCTGCCAGCTCTTCCAGGCTCATCCCTCACTGCACCCTTCCTTGTGTATTTCCAGCATGCTGAGGGTCACTCTTCTTTACTACTAACCTTTGTACATTCTGTTCCTCTTCCTGGAAGGATTCCTTCTCCTTTCTCTTCATTGGATACCTTCCACTCAGTCCTTGAACTTTCAGTTGAACAATTACTTCTCTGCAGTAATTATTCACCAGAAGTCTTCTCTGACTCCATGACCCCCCCCCCCTCAGTTGGGTCCACTCTACCTATTTATGCTCCAAGCAACCTGAAATTGTATGTTTATTTGGGATTGATTGATGCCACTATAGTCTGCACAGACTATAAGCTAGGACAGGCCATAAGCTCCATGATGGAAGAATTAAGTCTGTTTTTGCTGATCGTTACTTCTCATGCTGGGGCACAGTGCTCAAAAAATATTTGTTGATAAGTGAATAAATAAATGAATAAAAACCTCACTGATGATATTGCAGGTGGTGAATATCCACCTAAAACCTTCACCAGTGGCTGTCCTCTTCACCCTTGGTTAAAAGCAAACATAAAGACTGGATCTTTTGCTTGGGGAGCAGGGACCTTTATGAGTGATTCAGACTTTCAGAGGGTGTTGCATGAGTTGAAGCTATTATTTTAGAATTTTGCTTTTTCTGAAAGCTCCCCAACTCAGCTGCAAGTACTCACTCCATTTGTGATCTCACTTAGGGAGGGAGCATTTTGGATTTAAACACATTTGGCTGTTGAAGAATCCTGATTGCAAAATAGGGTGACTTCATGCTCTTCTTTTTCCCCCTTGGAATAATCACAGTTCTCTTCACACCAAGGCAGCCTGGCAAGAAGTTCCCTGAAGGAACAGAAAAACAGTATTTAAGAGACATCCAGTTTCAGCTCCATAAAAGGACCATTGTAAAAGGGGTTTTGCATGTCCGCTTTTTAAAATCAGCTTTCTGTGTGCCTGTTGTGGAGTGTTATATCACTAAGCATTAGACTCTCCAATATGGATGAAGTTATTTATTATCACCTTCTGGGGTTCAGAGATTCACCAGTCTCTTTCTCTACTTTCACTACTGAGATCCTATTTTACGTAGCTTGGGAACCCCATAACCCCATTTCCATGAGCTTTCAGATGTAGCTGGAATTCAGGTGATGGATCCACTTGTTCTCATTTCCATTCATTTACTTATTTAACAAATATTCGGAGCCCATGAACTATCCATCAGGCACTGCATTTGCCATGGTGATTTCTTTGGCTTTCAATGACCCCCTCTTCCTCCTACCAGACTTAGTTCCAGGATGGTTGGGATCTCTGTCCACTGTGCCCTGTAATGTATCTCAAATACCTAGAACCATGCTCTACACTCAATAAATACTTGTTGATTGAATGGAGGTCTGAATCCTTTATGTTAAAGTGCAGTCTAGATACGTTCCTATGTTTTGCCTGCCTACCATTCAGCAGCATCCATTTCCCCTTATTGGGATTATAGCCCTGTTTTTACCATGGGCAAAAATCCTTATCTCACACTCAGACTCTGGGATGGGGGTGGGGGGCATGGGTAAAGGCTAACCCTATTAGGCCCTACCCCCAAGATTCAAGTCACCAAGACTTGATTCCAGGTCTTTTGTCGGAATTCCTGGGAAGAGAAACTCTCTCCTCAGAGCACTTGAAATTGAGAGGTTGTAGGTCTGTCATTTCTCGGGCCACCATGTAGTGACAGATTGCTTGGCAGTGGAGCCCAGACTAAGGAAGGCAGAGCTTACAGCAACTGAGAAAACCTGAGTTCTGACGACATTGCTTTTTCTGCTTCAGCTAGTGTCTGTCTGTAGTAGCTTCCTAGAGCTGTTCGAACAAAGTACCACACACTGGGTGCTACAAAAATCCAGTTATTTTGAATTAGAGACCACTCTGATGATCTAATTTTAACTTGATTTCCTCTGTAAAGATCCTGTTTGTAAATCAGATCACTACACAGGTACTGGGGGTTAGGACTTCAACAACTTTTTTGGGGGACATATCTCAGCCCCTACCATTCCTCTAGCGGCTGAGAGCCTTGCTTTAATGTTTCTGCTTCATAAAGAAAAGTCTACATTTTGTAGAAAGCCATCCACATAAAGAACAGAAAGTTTTTTCCATGCAATTTTTCTCTTATTGGGAGGAAGGAGGCCAGAAATGAAATAAACAACAAACTGGATTTGAGCAGAAGAAAGGAGCACTTTATATATTTCTTACAATGTACAAATAAATACCCATATGGGTGTACAGTATATATATGAATTCTATGTAATTCATTTATCTATCTATCTATTTATCATCATCTCTACACTTGTGTGGTACAGAATGTTTCCCAGTTCCTATGCTTCCTTCCTCATGTGTTAATCCTGGGATAAAAACATTTCTAACCTGACTACTCTTGGTCCCCACAAAAGGATTTCTGCATTTACCTGGTGCTGTTAAAATCTCCTCCCAGGTGGCTGGTCACCCAGTGCCTTAGCAGCTTGAGATCTGAGAAGAGAAGGGCAGAGGCTGGAGTTGGGGGCTGTCCCAACATGGACAGCTGAGTCACAGACTGGCATTTCCTTTATGACAGGTGCACCTGGGGCTGAACTGGTGAATGATGTCTGCACTTCTCTCATCGGCCAGTCTCTTTGTGAGCCCACCAAAGAATAGCAATCATCTTTCCTATGTCAAGCACTGTTCTGGGTGCTGAGGCTGCCCCAGTAAACCAGAGAAACACAGCTTATAATATTAAGGGACTTACGCTCTAGTGATGTTTCTGTTTCATTCTGGGGAAGGCCGGCCAATGCCAGAAACCCCCAGCCCACACTTGAGTGAGAACCAAAGCAGAGAAAGGTCTCACTTTCATGTTGCTCTTGAGGTGACCGTGCCATGCTCAGCCTGGTATGGGTGACGTAGGATTTGGATGTCTGTCGTTCCACCACCTGCCTTTGCCTCCAACCAACCAGTGCACCTCCAAACTGGGAGATGTCATGGCATCTTCCTAGTTTCTCCTTTACCTCTTGTCGCATTCTCTTCCTTTCCGGAAGGGGCTTTGGCTTCCATGAGCCAGGCCTGAGTGCCCTCTGCCCAGCTGTGGGTGATGATGACCTCCTTCCTGCACCCAAGTAGGCTTTCCTGATCTTTTGTTACCCATTGTCATTTCAGCTGGTTTGCGCAAGGGCTTGCACATAGGATGCTCACTCTGGTGCTGCTACCTCCCACCAGGGCTCCTCCGGGCTTTACATCGCCTACACCCTCTTCCTAAAGGAAGTCCAATTTTTAGTTGTAATCTTTGGTTGCTGTTGTTTATGTATCCTGGATAGTTTAATCTACTTACAGTATTTTCTGTACCTTAAAACAGCACAGACATCTTTATTCTTTAATGTGCAGCAGCTTTTAGCTCCATTGTAAAAAAAAAAAAAATCAACTTTTAAGTGTTGGACAAATGTTTTGGAAATGCAAAAATACTTAAAACATAGGGTGTTTTGCATTTTTCTTAAAGGCTGGACAAAGGTTAATCATGACCCTTGCAGGGAGTTGGGCTCCCAGAATAGAAATGGTCTTTGTTCTGTCCCCAGAAATGAGAGTTCAGAGTGGCTCCTCACTCAGGGCTGAATAAGCTTCTGAATGGCCCTGGGACCCTCAAAGACTCTCTCTGGGGTGGGGTGAGGGAAGGCAGGGATAGACAGCCATGGGTCCTTGGAGCCCCTGGGTTTGAATCTCAGTCTGGCTGCCTCACATTGGTGGTGTTTGCAGGTCAGTCCCCTGGACTCAGTTTTCTCAGCTAGAAACATTGAAAAAAATTCCAGTTTTGTGGGACTGTTTAGGAGGATTCTTTGTGGTTTGAGTGGGTACAAGCAGGGGCTTCTGAGAACAAGTGCCCCCTGAGAGGCTATTCTGCTGGGAGTCGCTGCCTCACCCTGTTCCCAGGTGGGCTTTCTATTGCAGCAGCTCAGCTGGTACATGTGCCAAGAGCTTTAGCCATTGCTAAATGAAAACCAAATTAAAGTTGATTCAATTGCTCAGTGCTATGTTAGGGAATTGATTAAACTTATCGAATTTAGGGTCTCAAAGTCTGACTCTGTCACTCTCTAGTTGTGTGTCTGAGCAAATTACCATATTTTGCTGAATATAATGTGCACACTTTTGGGATAATTTTTGAGGGAAAAATAAGGATGCACATTATACATGGGTAGTACTAATTCCATCAATGTTTTAATTCTTTTATTTATGCTTATGCATGGAAAGTGTAGCTCTGGAAAGCAATAACAATATCTCTATGCAAAATAATACCCTGGAACATGATAATTGGCTTTATATATAAATAAAAATTTGAATTAAAAAATAAAAATGAAAGATTGTTTTCTGAACATTGGTGTAGGGTAAGTGGAGGCAGTATGGTTTTCTCACCCAGGTGTCTGGTTAACTAAGGGAAGCAGTGTTCCAGTAGCCTTGGAGGGGCCTGATAACCAGTGTTCTCATAGCCTTGAGACTGGGTCCAATAAACTGTTCCCATAACATGAATTATGTTATGTTATATAATGTTCTGGCAGTTTTCCAGCTTTGTTCCCCTTTAGTATTTAAACAGGTAGGGTCTCCTGCTGGGGGTGATGATGATGAGAGACACGCAAGGGGGCAGGTGCCATGATGGGTGCCATGCTGGGGAGCAGGGGCCATGACATGAGACATGCAGATAGACATGCAGCTCACAGCATGCGTGGCTTGCCCACCCATGAATAAAGGCATGCCAGACATCCCAATGGCTCCATGCATATTTCCTGTCTGCACGAATACCATGAACCTGCCTGGCCTTGAAGGGTGGCAACACAGTTGGGCTAAAAACAGGGGTGCGCATTATAAACGGCAAAATTAGTAGTTACCCTTTCCATGCCTCAGGCTCTTCATCTATGAAATGGAAGAACTATCAATACATATCTTGTAAAGTTGTTGTTAGTTACTAAGTCAGCACTCACAGAATGTTTAGAGTAGGGTCTGGCACATAATAAATATCCAATAAATGTTATTTATGATTATAAACTCTCCACTCGGAAAGAGTAGTTAATAACCCCAGTAGTGGCTTTTAGCTGGGAAGGTGGGTAGTATCAGAATCACAATACTGTACTCAAAGCATCCTTGCAAAGAAGAGGGAAGGGGTTATTCTGATGTCTCTTGTATAACGGAGAAGTTGTGCTCTTTTAGAGAAGGAAAGGCACCTTCCTAAGACTGCTGGGTTAGTAAAAAGCAGAATCTAAGCCCTTCCTATTGAGTCACAAGGTACTTGGAACCAGAA
Source organism: Desmodus rotundus (assembly GCF_022682495.2). Taxonomy (NCBI): domain Eukaryota; kingdom Metazoa; phylum Chordata; class Mammalia; order Chiroptera; family Phyllostomidae; genus Desmodus; species Desmodus rotundus. Next base: position 64,978,035 of record NC_071395.1, read on the forward strand.
TACGTACTTACTGCCTGGGGTTCACAGGCGTTTAGTAGCCATGGGAGAAGTAGGTTAGGAAAAGATGCCATTAGTTCATCTTAAAGGAATTTTGCAAAAAAGGAGCAGGTATTTTCTGAACACTCTCTGAATAGGACTTTGATGTATGCACAGGGTCTGTTGGAGGCCAGGAGCCACAGGACACTTGAGGGTTCCTAGAATTGTAAAAAGCAGAAGTGAGAAAACAAGTTTCCAAACTCACCGTGGTATTTTTGATGCTTACATTGGAAAAGTAATGCTTTTGTGCTCCACATTATGTATTATCAGGGAATTGCAAATTAAGACAACAATGAGAAGCCACTACACACCTATTAGAATGGCCAAAATCCAGAATACTGCCGACACCAAATGGTTGTGGAGCAACAGGAACTCTCACGCATTGCTGGTGGGAAGGTACAATGGTCCAACCATGTTGGAAGACAGTTTGGTGGTTTCTTATAAAATGGGACACACCTTTACTATTTGGTAAGCAATTGTGCTCCTTGGTATTTATCTAAATGACCTGAATCTGTGTCTACACAAAAACCTGCACATGAATGTTTATGTGGTTTTATCTATAATTTCCAAAACTTGGAAGCAACTAAAATGTTTTTTAGTAGGTGAGTGAATAAGTAAGCCCTGGTACATCCAGACAATGGAATTTTATTCAGCACTATGAGAATTGAGCTATCGAGGCATGAAAAGACATGCAGGAACTGTAAATGTATATTAGTAAGTAAAAGCAGCCAGTCTGAAAGGGTTACATACTGAATGATTCCAATGATATGATATTATGGAAAATGCAAAAGGATGGAGACAGTATAAAGATCAGTGGTTACCAGGGGAGGGGAGAGGGAGATGAACTGTATTTTGCTGTTCATCAATGTTTTTGGTTCAAACTTTCAGGGAAAAAAATTTTGTTTTAATTTTTTAATTAAATGTTTTAATTTATTTATATTTAGAAACAAAACTGATTATCATATTCCAGGGTATTATTTTGCATACAGACATCATTATTGCTTTCTAAGGTTACACTTTTAATGCCTAAGCATAAATAAAAAATTAAAAACATAGATACAGAATTAGTACTACCCACGTATAATGCACATCCTTATTTTTCCCTCAAAAAATTTGGGCAAAAAAGTGTGCATTGTACATGGCAAAATATGGTAAAGCACAGAGGATTTTTAGGACAGTGAAAATATCCTGTATGATATAATGATGGACATATATCATTACACATTTTTCTGAACACGTAGAATATACAACACTAAAAGTTAACCCGAAGGTAAACTATAGATTTCAGGTGATTAAAATGTATCAATGTAGGTTCATTCTCGGTAAAATATGTACCACTGTGGTGAGCGATATTGATAATGAGGAACACTGTGCATATGTGGGAGCAAAGGGTATCTTGGAAATCTTTTTATTTTGTTTAAAATCTCTCAACTTTGTTTAAATTGGAAACTGCTCTAAAAAGTAAAAATCTTTACAAATAGGCAATGCTCTTTAATATACTAAAATTACAGTGTAATATAAATGCATTGTTTTAAATTAATGATGATTTCTAAAAAATCATAATTCAGTAATGCTCAGCAGGATGTGTACCAGGCACACTGCCAGCCCCTTGTGCCTTGCGTGTTGTAGTAACTAAAACACAGTTGCTACTCTTAAGAAACCATTGACCTACTGGAGTAAACAAACACTTGAAGAACCAGCAATATTACTGTGAGTTAAGTATGAAGGGTATGTTAGGAGCATTTGAAAGAAGGAGTGATCAGCTTTGCCTGGTGGGATCATGGGGGCCTCACAGAAGCCTAGCCTTCAGGAATGAGAAAGGTTTTGCAAAGTAAAGAGGAGAGGAGGCCATTCTAGGTGATGGAATGGCATGAACGTGCCTGCTGTAGCTGGGAGTCATTAGCATTCTAGAGCAGTGATTTTCAACCGGTGTGCTGCAAGAATTTTTAAAACAAGCAACACCTGACTATTTAGTCGGGGTACTGACCATTTATCCCTTAAATTGTCAAATAAAAAAAAATGACAGCCAACAGCCAACACAACAATAGCCGTCCAGTCATATTCAAAATTATACTTATTTTTATGAATCAATCAAAATTATACTTATTTTTGTCGTATTGGCAAAAATAATGTTTTTGGTGTGCTGCATACTTTTAGTAATTAGTTTACATGTGCCATGAGATGAACAGGTTGAAAATCACTGTTCTAGAGCATCACACTGACACCGCAAGCTTGGCTTGTAGGGAAATCCTCTAAAGGTTCTGTTTAGTTCCTATGGGACAAGATTTTGCTTACATGTTTCCAACCCTTTATGAGGTATTTGAGTCCCTCCTCCTTCTTGGTTCTGGGGCTGTTGAATGTACAATAGGTGTCCATTGTTGCTGGGTCAGTGAGGGTCCACACTTGAGGTCAGCTTGACACAGAGTTCCTTCCTTCTGTTGCTCCTGGACTATTGTTTCAAAGAATCTGCTCTTTCTCCCGTTTTACTTCTTCTTCCCTCTACCAGCACCCTGTGTAGCTACCAAGTTTCTTCTGGGAGCGTGAACTCATATTAATAGTTGCCAATGGAAAGCATATTAGATATGTGGATCTCTTGCAAAATAAATTACGCAAAATGTTCTGAAGATAAAAAAAATTCCTATGGTTTTGCCTGCTATCTGGATAACTAGATTGCACATTCTTTCTTGAGTTGAAAGTTGAGGGCTGACTGGGTAAAATATGACAGTACAATCCAAAGATGAGAGTTTTATGTATTCAAGATATCTAAGAGAATTAACAGACAATCCAAACAACTTGGAACATCAGAACCAGCAAGAAAGTGCTGAAGGAGCCATTGGAGGGAGTACTAGTGTATATATGGCTTGGTGTTTATTACTCTTTCCTTGTTGTTTGCCAACTTCTTAATAACTTAGCAACTATCATGGTTTGTTGATAGACATTTTACTCTCTCAGGTTGCTGATCTTGGAAGGGAAAACATGAGGAAAAAAATAAATAGAAAACAAGTCTCAATCCATCTATGATTTATTTTAGATATCTACTTACCTAGCTATCTAATCTATTATTATCTGTTGTTTATTCACTGTATTTTTTTTATCTATTCTCTTTCTCATCTAGTATTTGGCATATATTTGGAAAGACTATCAACAGATATTTTTCTTTTTAAACAGCTTTGTTGAGATGTAATTCACATTCCATGTAATTCACCAATTTAAATTGTATAATTCAATGCTTTTTTAGTATATTAATGGAGTGGGAGTGGTGAAGCCATGCCACAGTCCGTTTTTAGGACATTTTAATCACCCCAACAGGAAACCTCATAGCCTTTAGCTGCTACCTTCCCAACTGCTCCACCCTCCTCCAGCCCCTGGCAACCACTACTCCACTTTCTATCTCTATAGATCTGTCTACTGTGGACAGTTCATATAAAAGGAACCATAAAATATAATGGGTTTTTTTTTTTTTTGTGACTGGCTATTGTCAACCTTGAGAAAGAAGATACCTACTAAGAAGGACTTCTGGTGGTTGATTTAAAACAGAGGCTAACATCCACTTCTAAACGGGAGCCTCTCATGCAAACCACACTTCAGGGAGAAGCCTGCTCTAAGCTTCCTTACTCCCACATTGAATTGCCTGCCAACACTTTGTTCTTGCCATCTGAGCCAACCCTTATAAAGGAGTTCCTGGAATCCTATTTCAATCAATAGGACTAAGACTTTCCCAGTCCAATCAGACCTGTGCAGTTATATCTACACTAGAATCTTCACTGACCAATCAGGACAATGCTTTTTGGGCCAATCGAACTGGGTGGGTTTGGAATCTTCATTTGTATGAGCACTGCCCAATTCAGGAGCCAGGGGTGGAGACTTCTCTCCATATAAGTCAGCTCTTCTCTGGCTCAGACTGTACACTTTCCCTTTGCACCAGAGACTGAAGACTGTATTTTCCCAACTGGAGCTGAAACACTAAAGATGTCTGGCTGGAGAGCAGAGGTATTTAGTTGGAGAGGGGCCTAGCCTGTGGGCTGTCTCATCCCTGGGTCTCCTTGCCTCTGGGCTGCCTTGTAGCCATACTGTTCCACAGCTGTGCTACTTTGTAATTGAGCTGTAACTCTACTGAGAGCTATTCCACAGCCAGGCTGTCCTCATAGCCATGCTGCATCATAATTGAACTGTTTTCACGGAATAAAATTTCCTTTTTCACCGCATCCCAAATTGGGGACTTCTGTTGACATTGAATTGGTGCCGATGACCATCAGTTGACATTACATAGCACCCACCTGGGGCTCTAAAGTGACAACCTGACACCATTCTGAAATCAACACACCTGGTGCCTGCAGGACCTTCTTACACTTGAATTGTCTCTTGGCAGTACTGCAGGGTCTTGGGTAAGTCCTCTTCCACACTTGTAGTTGAGGTCTTGGAGGTTTTATTCAGTTTAGGTAGGGGACCCTCATCTGGCAACTTCTGTTCATATGTTTTGACCGAGACAGCCCCTCCATACGATTTGAGTTTGGTGCCTTGAAGGGTATCCCTCAGTTGCATTTGGCACCAAGAAGGTATTATCCAGGAGGGCTTTCCTCTATTGTGTTTGGTACCAGGCCTTGTCTATAAAGTTTGTGGGGATGCCCAAACTAATAGGCTCTTGAAAAGATGCTTCATATGGAGAGGTGATGGGTACTCAGGGGAGATGTTGCCTGTGAGGAGTGCAAAATGGGTAACCCATGCTCTAAACTGCTCATGCTCATCAACCACCTCCTGGAGGCAACTGGGGAGACTTTGGCTGATTGCATGTGTAAATATTGCAGTCCAGAACATTGTAATTGGCTAGGCCTCTGGGCAAAACCACACAAGATGATTTCAAGCTTTTTTTTTTTTTTGGCCAAGATGGGCTTTCTTTGAAACCCTAAAGCTTGTCTATTTGCATGCTCAATTAGAACAACACACACGATACCATAACTGCCAGAAACAATGAGACACTTTTTTTCTTTTAAATTGGTAACCTGACAGCTCCAAATAATATCAAGAGAATACCACCACCTCCCTTAGGAGAAAATAATTCTAAATTGGGTAAATGCCTTAATAAATAAAAAGGAAACTGGTGCTCATGAAGCTGGAATGAAAAGGGGATCATTGGATAACCTTTCCTCTGACGCTTGTGCTTGGGACTCTAAAACCAAGTTTATTTAAAAAACAACAACAAAAAAACCAAACGAAAATCAGAAGAGCCCTCATTTACCAGCCACTACCCTTTTACTGCCCTGCCTGCACTGTGCACCTTTTCTTCCCCTCCCCCATCTTTGTCTCCAGATGCGCAGCAGCCATGTGACCATCAAGCTTCACCTCTGGATCCATTTTTCAATCTTCTTCCCAGGAAAGTCTGCCCTCTTAAAACTCAGGTCTTTGGAGGCCATTCTCTTCACTTTCTACCTTTCTGACTTTATTGTTCATATTTTCTTTTGTTTGTGTTTGTTGATAAGCTCACTTTATGAAGAAACTTTTAAGGAGAGGTTCTCAAACCTCTTAGAGACAATGGAATGCATTTTTCATTTTTTTTATTTTACAAACAGCTTTAAAGGAATTCTTACAACATGCAAAAACTTTCGCCATCTGAGCAAAACCTCAATTTAGTCCATCTGCCAGTAAACAGTTTGAATCCATGATTTTTCCTTTGAGTTTGGGGCTCTGAAGTGGCGCTCCATCCCTTGATGCTGCCCTGAAATTAACACACATGGTGCCTGCAGGACCCCCTTGCACTTGAATTGCCTTCCTGGCAGTGTCTGAGGTATCTGGATACTACTTTCACTTAGCCTACATTTTTCATGGTTCATCCAGAAAGTAGCTATTTTTCTTGAGAAAAACTTGTGAGTTAGGTGACACAATAAAAATGACTCCTTGTTATTACCTTTATGGAAGTAGAGAAGCAGACTTTACATGTTGTAGTTGACCAATAAGGTACTGTTGAATTAATTTTGCTTTATTTGTTCTAAGATCTTAGGTACTAAAACTCCCAGTTGGATTAGGACACAAGTTCTACCTTCCAAAATAAAGTTCCAATTAAGCAGGTAGATTCATGAGCCAAATTGCTTGGGTTTAAATTCTAGTTCTTCCTGCCCACCTCTTTCCTAGTTAGATAACCTTAATCAGGTTATTCAACATCTCTTAGACTCAGTTGCCTCATCTAAAAAATGGGAGTTAAAAATTATACTCACTGTCTAGGGTGGCTATTAGGACTACATGAGATCACTGACATAAAGAAAGCTCTTGGCAATATGCCTGGTTCCTGATAAGTCCTCTGTAAAGGCTGGCAATGATTTTTATTAATTTTTCAAGAGCTATAGTTCTATAGGCACAAGAACAATTATAGTACAACATAAGTGCATTGAAAACTGTATAATCAAAGGGCCGCGGGAGACAATGAAGGAATCAATCAATTCTATCAGGAGTGGGTTGGTATCAGGGGAGGGGAGGACTTTTTTCAGGACTGCAACCAGGAATCAAGATCCAGACCTGGTCTGCACATATGTATTAACATTTTGGGGTTGCTGTTGTGCTTTAAAGATTTTCAAATTCAACACCACTAGGCAGGCAGTCACCCCTACCACTCCTTAATGAATTGAGCTCATTTTGGGGGGAGGAAATTTATGTTCTCAACCTGTTTCTCAAGGCTCTTGAGTTCTGTGCTCCACCCCAGAAGATGGTCTTTGACCTAGACCTTAGAGTTTGGTTATGAATTAGTCAGACAGGAAGCAAAAGGAGGCAGGATAAAGGTGGTGGGAATTACTTATTTACTCACCACATGATCAGTGTCACTCTTTCTCACACTTCCTTTTAAAAATTAGTTCTTCTATAGTTAATAACTCATAAAGGCATATATTAAAACAAACTAGACAAAATGAAAATCAAGTCTCCCATCTCTGGGCTGTGCTTTTCCTTTCCTCCTCAGTTGCAGTTGGAATTTCAGAATTTTTTAGCATTCCAGAAACCAGAAATATGCAACATTCTATGCATATTTAAACATTTAAATGTATAATTATCTCCTTTCATCCCTTTTGTTTTTTCACAAGGGTAGCCTTTGAAAATGTTTTTAATAAAACATAAGCACAAAACCCACCAAAAATAAAAACAAGGCTCAGAACCAAGTGGATTTGTTTTTGTATTCACTTCAGTTACAGAATTTTATTAATATACATATGAATAGAGCCAAGTACAATAAACCTTCACATAACCCTTGCCTAACTTCAACAGTTATTTACTTTTGCCCATCTTTTTCATTTATAATCTACTTTATTTAGTTTTGCTTGGTTTCTCTTGGTTATAGTATTTTAAAGGTTTTGCTATTTTTACTTAAATATTTATGGTGATCATTATATTTATAGATTTGCCTCATTGTTTTAAATAGAGACATAGAATTCCCATTTTGAACAATATTTACATCATAGAGGTACCAGAAAGAGAAAAGAGAGCAAAGGATCAAAAAGCTATATGAAAAAATAATAATTGAAAACTTTCCTAACCTGGCAAAGGAAATTAACATACAGGTCCAGGAAGCTGAGAGAGTCCCAAAAAAGATAAACCCAAAGTGACTCACAGCAAGACACATCATAATTAATATGCCAAACATTAAAGACAAAAAGAGAATCTTAAAAACAGCAAGAGAAAAGCAGTTAGTTATCTACAAGTAAACTCTCATAAGGCTGTCAGCTTATATCTCAACAGAAACTTTGCAGACCAAAAGGGATTGGCATGAAACATTCAAAGTGATGAAAAGTAAGGATGGCAGCCAAGATTACACTACCCAGCAAGGCTATCATTTAGAATCAAAGGAGAGATAAGAGCTTCCCAGACCAAAACAAACAAAAAGATGAAGGAGGTCATTACTCAAACCAGTATTACAAGAAATATTAAAAAAAATATTTAAAAAGAAGGAAGAAAGAAGATAAATATGAATAATAAAATGGCAAAAACTACCTACCAACAATAATCACTTTAAATGTAAATGGATTAAATGCTTCAGTCAAAAGACTGAAGGGTGGCTGAATGGGTAAGAAAACAAGATCCTTACATATGCTGCCTCCAAGAGACCCACTTCAGAAAGACACACAGACTGAATAAAGGGGTGGAATAAGATAATTCATGCAAATAGAAAAAATAAAATCAGGTAGTAATACTTATAAAAAATAAAGTTTAAACAAAGTCTACAAGAGACAATAAAGGGCATTTAATTAATTAATTAATTTCCTCACTCAAGGACATGCTTATTAATTTTACAGAGAGGGGAAGGGAGTGAGAGAGATATATATGGAGAGAGACATTGATGTGAGAGAGAAGCATCAATCAGTTACCTCTCATACGTGCCCCAGCTGAGAACTGAACCCACAACCTAGGCATGTACCCTGACTGAGAATTGAGCCTGGGACCCTCTGGTCTACAGGACAATATTTCAACCAACTGACATATTTGGCCAGGACATTATATTTTATAATGATAAAGAAATCAATCCAAAAAGAGAATATAACCCTTGCAAACATTTCTGTACCCAACATGGGAACACCTAAATATCTAGAGCAAATATTGATAAACATACAGGGAGTAAAGTAGCACAGTCATAGTAGGGGACTTTAATACTCTATTGACCAATGGATAGATCATTCAGAAGGAATATAAACAAGGCAATAATAGCCTTAAATGACACATCAGACAATAAGTATTTAATTGATATTTTTAGAACATTTTATGCCAAAGCAGCAAAATATACATTTTTAAAGGACACATGGGGCATTTTTTAGGATAGACCACAACTTAGATCAAAAAATGTTTCAATAAATTTGAGAAGATTGAGACTATATCAAGTATCCTCTCCCATCACATTGGGATGAAACTAGAAATCAATTGCAAGAAGAAAACTGAAAAACACACAAACACAAGGGCTAAATAACATGCTACTAAAAAGTAAGTTGAAGGAAGAAATCAAAAGGTACCTTGAGACAAATGAAAATGAAGACACAATGACTCAAAAATCTATGGGACACAGCCAAAACAATTTTCAGAGGGAAATTCTAGCAATACATGTCTACCTCAAGAAAAAAGAAAGATATCAAATAATAAATTGAAGAAAAAAGGAAACAAAATATAAGCAGAGACATTGAAGTTAAGAATAATCTAACAATGGGCAGGGGGGAGTGGGGAGGGGACAGGAGGAGAGGGGATTACAGGAACTACTATAAAGGACACATGGACAAAATCAAGGGGGAGGGTGGAGGTGGGGGAGGGAGGGGGGTTCAGCTGGGAAGGGGTGGAGGGATGGGGAGAAAAGTCACACAACTGTAATTGAATAACAATACAAAATTAAAATTTAAAAAAAGTTGTTGTGAATCAAAAAAAACAAATCTAACCTTACACCTCAAAGAACTAGAAAATGAAAAACGAAGCCCAAGTGAGTAGAAGGAAGGAAATGATAAATATCAGGGCAGAAATAAATGTAATAGATTCTAAAATATACCACACAAAAGATCAATAAAACCAAGAGCTGGTTCTTTAAAAAGATTCAAAAAACAAAAAACAACCAAACTGATAAACCTTTAACCAGACTCATCAATAAAAAAGTGAGAGGACCCAAATCTATAAAATCAAAAATAAAAGAGGAGAAATGACAACTGACACCACAGTAATGCAAAAGAGTATATGAAAAATTATCAGCACTTATATGCCAACAAATTGAACAGCCTAGAGAAAATGTATAAATTCCTAGAAACATACAATCTTCCAAGACTGAATCAAGAAGAAAAAATTTGAATAATTACTTCAAATTTGAAAATTTGAACAAAATCAAATCAGTAATCCCAACAAACTAAACTCCTGGACCAGATAGCTTCACAGGTGAATTTTACCAAAAATTCAAAGATGAATTAACATCCATTTTTCTCAAACTAGTGCAAAAAATTCAAAAGGAGGGAAGAATACCAAGCTCATTTTATGAGGCCAATATTACTCTGATTCCAAAACCAGGCAAGAACATTATAGAAAAAGAATATTACAGGCCAAAATCCCTGATGAACATAGATGAAAAATCCCCCCAAATATTAGTAAATCAAATTCAGCAATACATTAAAAAGATTATACACTGTGATCAAGTGGAATTTATTCCTGGGATGCAAGTTTGGTTCAACCTCCACAAATCAGTTAAGGTGACATACCACATACACAAAATGAAAAATAAAAATCATATGATCATGTCAATAGATAAAGTAAAAAGCATTTGACAAAATCCAGCACCAATTTATGATTATAAACTCTCAGGAAAGTGAAAATAGAGGAAACATACCTCAGGATAAGAATGGCCATAAATAACAAACTCACAGTTAATATCATACTCAAAGTTGAAAAGCTAAAAGTGTTTTCCTTAAGATCAGGAACAACAAAGGGATGTCTGCTTTCACCATTCTTATTCAACATAGTGCTGGAAGTCCTAGCTACAGCATTCAGACAAGAAAATGGAAAAAGAAAAAAGCAACCAAATTGGAAAGGCAGAAGGAAAACTGTTATTACTTTCAGATGACATGACATAGGGTACTCTAAAGTGTCTATGCACAACTATTAGAATTGATAAATGAATTTGGTAAAATAGCAAAATACAAAATTAATATTCAGAAATCAGTTGCATTTTTATGCATCAATAAGGAGCTATCAGAAAGAGAAATTAAGTAAACAACCCCATTTACAAATGCATAAAAATACCTAGGAATAAATTTAACCAAGGAGGCAAAGGACCTGCATTAGGAAATTATGACACTGAAGAAATAAATTTAAAAATACCAATAAATGGAAGCTCATGGATTGGAAGAATTAACATCAATAAAATGCTCACACTATCCAAAGAAACCTATGGATTCAATGCAATACCTCTCAAAATACCAGTGGAATTTTTCACAGAACTAGAACAAAAAGTCCTCAGTTTTCTTTGGGACAACAAAAGACCCCAAATAGCCACAGAAATCTTGAAAAAGAAGAACAAAGTTGGAAGTATCATGTTACCTGATATCAATCTATACTATAAGACTGTAGTAATCAAAACAGTGTAGCACTAGCATAAAAACAGACACATTGATCAATGGAACAGAATAGAGAGCCCATAAAGAAACCCATGCTAATATGGTCCATTAACCTCTGAGAAAGGAAGCAAGAATATACAATGGTGTAAATAGAGTATCTTCAATAAATGGTGTTGGGAAAACTAGACTGATACATGCAAAAAATAAAACTAGATCATTGTCTTACACCATATGCAAGAATAAACTCAAAATGGGTTAAAGACTTAAATGTAAGACTTGGAATCATGAAACTTCTATGAGGAAACATAGGCAATGAACTCTTTAACATCACTCTTAATATGTTTTTACATTTGTCTCATCAGGCAAGGGGAAAAAAAGAAGAAATAAACAAATGGGACTACATTAAACTAAAATGTTTTTGCTCAACAAAGGAAACCATCAACAAAATGAAAAACAACTTATTGCATGGGACAGCATATTCACCAATCATACATCTGATAAGGGATTAATATCCAAAATATATAAAATACTTGTAGAAATTAACACCAAAAAACCCCCTAATTCAATTAAAAAACAGTCAGAACACTTGAATAGACATGTCTCCAAAAAGGACACACAGATGGCCAATAGGCAAATGAAAAGATGCCAATGCCACTAACTATCAGAGAAATGCAAGTTAAAACCACGATGGGATATCACCCCACACCTGTCAGAATAGATATCATCAGTAAAGCAACAAACAAAAAATGTTGGTAAGGATGTAGAGAAAAGGGAACCCTCGTGCACTGTTGGTGGGAGTGCAGACTGGTGCAGCCACTATGGAGGGTCCTTAAGAAATTAAAAGAATTATCATGTGTTCCAGTAATTCCACTTATGGGTATTTATCCAAAGAAATGCAAAACACTAATTTGACAATATATATACATCTCTATGCTCATTGTGACACTATTTATGATAGCAAAGATATGAAGCAATGTGTCTATTGATAGACAATTGGATAGAGAAGATGTGGTACACATATACAATGGAGTATTAGACATAAAAACTGAAATCTCATAATTTTCAACAACATGGATGCAACTAGAGGGTGTTATGCTAAGTGAAATAAGTCAGACAGAGAAAGAAAAGTACCATATAATTGGACTTACATGTGGAATCTCAAAAACAAATAAATGAACCAACAAAACAAAAAGAAACTCATCATAGAGAGAACTGATGTTTGTCAGATGGGAAGATGGTTGGTGGGCTGGGTGTAAGTGGTGAAAAAATTAATAAGTGTAATTTGGCAATTAAAAATAGTCACAGGGATATAAAGTACAGCAATAGGGAATATAATCAATAATATTGTAATAATTATGTATGGTGTCATGTGGGCACTAGACTTATTGAGGGGATCACTTTGTAAGTTATACAGATGTCTAACCACTATGCTGTACACTTGAAACTAATAAAATACTGAATGTCAACTGTAATTTAAAATTTTTTTTAAATTAGAAAATAATTCCATTTTGTGGATATTCCATATTTTAGTTAGTCTCCTCTTGACCAGCATTTAGTTTACTTTAAGACTCTTGGAATTATTAGCAGTGTCATAGATGAATTCAATTTTAGGCTATTATGTCACTTTTTGAGGTACCATTCTCCTGCCTGGGGAGTAGAATATGAGTTGCAGAATTAGTATTTCCCATCAAAAGCTACAAGTTCTGTATTTATTTCAGTGGAGAAGACATTGCATGCATTTTGCATCCCCCACCCCCACCCTGCTCCATATGTGTTTTATCAGCTAGGACTAGGGTCAAGTATAATTGGCAAAAATCACTAAGAGTGGCTAAGTCAGATAGTTCATTGCTCTGTCATATAAAAACCTCAATATAGGAGGTCCAGAGGTGAGAGTGGGCCTTCACAGTGTCAAGGACTTGAGCTCTTTACCTTGTTGTTTGGCTGTATGTCGCTTCCATTCCCAAAGTCATCATATGGTGCCCAACGGCTGATCCAGCAGCATCTTTCATGTCTGCATTCCAGGCAGCAAGAAGGAGCTAAGGAAAGGATAAAGGCACACTCCCTCTTTTAGGGACCTCTCCTGAAAATTGCGCTTACCACTTGTACTTCCAATTCATGGGCCAGAATGTAGTCTCGTGGCCATCCGGTTGCAAGGATGGTTGGGAAATGCATCTTTATTTGGGATGGATGTGAACTCAGCTACAAATCAGATGTAAGAATTGCAGTGCTAGTGTGGACAAGGTGCTGAGGAGAGGGCAGGGAGGCCTCCTACAGGAGATGGTACTGGAGCTTGCCTAAGACAGGCAAGGGTTGCTTTTTGTGAGATTTAAAAAAGATAATCAGGGAATTGAAGATAAAGTCAATTAAAAATCAATATTGTTTCCAAACCTTTCTCAATTTCTGAGAAATCTGTATAAAGTCCTTTGCAAGTGTTACTGGTCTAACTTAAGGATTATTGTTGAGTCGATGAGTAAATGAGTCAAGGAAAGTGTTGTGAATGATGCCCAGGGCTGTGGTGTGTATCACTGCCATGGTGGGCTGTATTTTCTGAAGACAGACACAACAGCACTTCCTACCTCACATGCTCTTCTGCAATTCCCCCACATCATTCCTCCATCAGAACGTGAAATCTGGACAAATACTGTGACTCCTTTGACCGAAAAATACGGCAAAAGTGACACTGTGCTAGGTTCAGGAGCAGCCCTAAACTGGCCTTGTAGTCTACTTCTTGTCTCTTGGAGGCCAGACACCACGTGAGAAGTATGACTATTTTGAGACCACACAGAGAGGCCTTGAGGATGACGCACCATGGGGAGAGAGAGAGGGAGAAAAAGGGGGAGAGGGAGGGAGAAAAAGAGACCAAGGAGTGTTAAAATGCCAAGTGTATAATGAAGAAATCATCTTGGAAATGCGCCTCCAGTCCCATTGCCCTGGCTGATTCCGTGTGGATCAGAGATGAACTGTCCAGCTGAGCTCTCCCAAACTCCAGGCCCATAAGAGCTTAAACGAGGTCAGCGTGGTTTGTAGTGCAGTGATGAATCTCTGGCAATCTGCCTGGGGAGATGTTATGAAGTATGCAGGGCTGTCCCTGGGAGCGTTCTGCAGGAAGGTCCTGTAGGAACTCTGAGGAGGAGGATCGTGGGCCCAAAGAGCACAGCAGCAGCAAGGCTCTGTGAAGTCTCCTAGGGCTATTCCCCACCAAAGGAAGAGGAATAGCTTATCTCATGTTCTAGATATACCCATAACAGCTTGTCATAAAAACAGCAAAGAAGCCCTCAAAGACTTCTTAGGTCATTCAGAAAGACTAAGGAACCAGCTTGAAAAGGTTCTGACTGGCTGGAGAAGGAACAGTTTGATCATTCATGAGATTAAGAGCTGCAATGGATGAAGCACTTCAGAACTATTTAAATCCATAAGTTCATTACAAACCCCAATAACTTTAGTCACTTTTGGAGCATACAAAGCATCCAATTTATTATTTTGAAAACGGAAAGAAGGGGATTTGTCTTGCTTTTTCCATAAACCAGACTTCAGTATAACCAAAGAGTTAATGAGAAGTGTCTCCTTATAGAAATTTTCAGGATAAAAAAATCAAGAAGGAATGAAAAAAGTTGCCATTCGAAGCTTCTAATGAAATGACTTCTCTAGTCAACAATCATCAACAGCTGCTAACATCACAAAAGAAGAGACAACTGGGCATGACGTACTTACCAATATTTGCATCATCCATGGCCAAACAGGCCTGGTTAAGGCTTGAGATGTTATGGCTAATTTGTAGGGAACAGTGGAATGAAGGACACCATGGAGATGTAGTAAGCACAATCTAGACCATGGAATCCTCAGTTTCTGCTACAGATAAGGCAACAAAATGAGAGAGGGAAGGGGAACCTGTACAATACAAAAGGCTTAAGTGGCGGAACAAGCAGTTGCAACGTGTGGACAGCCTTTAGGTTTGCCACAACCCTCGTCGCCTTCATGCTGTTCAGGGCATCCTTTCAGCTGTGGCTCCTGCTGCCAAGTGCCCATTCTTTCCTCACCTCCTATTTGTGTTCCTGAGGGAACTGGATGGGTGCCAGCCCTGTTTTTGTTCTAGGCCATGCCACGGGTCTGAGATGGGGAACAAAAACAGGACCAAAACAACTGCCTAATGTGATGTGTTCATCCTTGACCTATTCATCTGAACGTACTGGGCCATGGGGGACCCCACTAAGAAGGGGTGATGTGTGAGGTTGCTTAATGCCCTGGAAAGTAACTTGGGGTCCCAGAAGGACCCCAACACTTCTGACCAAAAGCATTGATTTTACCCCGACTTGCTTTTGTTTTCATAGGAAATCTGATGGGCAGGCCAAAGAGCTATGTCTGAGTCCATGTAGCTAGTGATTTGCGGAGGGGGATGGGGAAGAATAGCACAGTTGGTGAGGTAGGACCGGGGGTTGTGGGCAAGCTCACCATGGATTTTGAGTGGGTTCTTGCATTGAATTCATGTGCAGAGCTGCCTGGGCTTCTTCTTCTTAGTGGCTCATGTTTTGGAGTTTGCACATTGATTCTTCTACTTATGAATTGTGTGTCCATGGGCAACTCCCTTACTTCTCTGTGCCTCAGTTTCTTCATTTGTGAAGTGGGGACTAAAATACTAGAATCTTCCCATTAGATCTGTATAGAAGACTGTGAACATTGAATCAGCACATGACAAATTGACAACACTATCTGGCATTGGGTGCCCCCACAGTGACCTAGAGTCAGCTCTGGAACCCCCAGGTGCCTTAGGTCATCTCCCCTGAATGAAGAGAAGGGGACATGCCCAGGCCCTGCCTGTTTGGAGGTCACAGGGAGTGCCATTGACAAGGCTGGGAGGTGCATTGAGGGAGCCTGGAGGTGCTGGGGTGTCTTGGGGCTGGTCAGCACTGAGGAGGCACTGAGGCTTGTGTTGCACACTCAGGCAGGCCATCCCACTCACAGCCCAGGAAAGCTCATGGGGGAGCCCAGATGCAATCCATGCTGACTCAGGGAATTTTCTGCCCCACAGGGGAGGGAAACATGCATCTCCCTGAAGCCAACAAATATGATCTCACCTTTAACTGGAACATAATAAATAGAAAAAAAAAGGAAACAAAATATAACCAGAGACATTGAAGTTAAGAACAATCTAACAATGGACAGGGGGGAGTGGGGAGTGGACAGTGAGGAGAGGGGATTACAGGAACTACTACAAAGGACACATGGACAAAATCAAGGGGGAGGGTGGAGGTGGGGGAGGGAGGGGGGTTTGGCTGGGGTGGGGTGGAGGGATGGGGAGAAAAGGCACACAACTGTAATTGAATAACAATAAAAAATTAAAATTAAAAAAAAAAAAACAGGACAGTCCTGTGGGAGGAACGTAACCTGGGCTATAGTTTTTCTTTTTGAGGCTTAGAGTCCCTCTGAGAACAGCACAGACACAGATATGATTAGCATCATGGCCTCTCACAGCACTGTCTGTGTGCTTGCAGGCGGCAGGGCTGATGTCACCCCCAAATGTCACTTCTGCTCTGTAACCAGTGGGTCTAGGGGTCTGGCTCCCAGCTGGGCCCTGTCCTCTGTCATTGTAGCCCTAGACCTACAAGCAGCCTCAGAGTTACTTCAAGCTCTGGTGGGCTTTAAGTGTTGCATTTCTGGACATTCTTGTAAAACCGTTGGGTAGGTCACTTGCCATCCCCACACTTGAAGCCCATCCTTGTCCCTGGCTTATGCACACACGTCCACAGTTTTCCTCCATTTGCTGGGAGAGAATACAGTCCCTTCCTGGACCTCCTCATCTCCCTTGCCCAGGCACTCCCTCCAGTGTCTCCAAACACGGGCATTGTCCCTTATTCAGAGTGTCTTCCATATTGCCTGAGAAGAGACTAGGGGCTCAGCCCCACTGGCGTGGGAGTTATATAGAGTGAGAAAGGATTCAAAGGGAATGTGGGACTGGGGATGGAAGGGATGTGGGAAAGGGGATGAATTTGATGTGGGTTGGGCTCTGGAGAGAAGGGAGGATGAGGAGGAGGAAGGCTTTGGGGGAAGAACAGCGATGAGGAAGGGTCTGAGTGAGGCTCTGGCTCATAGGCAGTAAGGAAAGGTGGATTCATGTTGGGGAAGCTTTGGGGTATATTTTCCTACCACTATGTGATAATGTGGCAATGAAGAGACAGACCTTCTGCCTTCTCATCCTGGGCTTTTTCCAGTGTATACCTCTGTCCAGATTCCAGAGAACCCTGAAGAAGAGGAGATGATGAGAAGTTGCTGATGATGCTGAGGAGGATGAAGTGCTGGCTTTGGTTGCAGAGAGGTCAGGGGACTTTGGGTTCCTGGCTGGACAGGTACGAGCAGGGACTAGAGTGGTGGAGTAGGACTGAGCTGGTGGATACTGGGAGGGTCATTTCAGATGAATTGCCAGTAGGGCATGATGACTCTATAATAGAGAAGTCCTGCCCAGCTCTGGGATGCTCCCAAGTTGGCACCTGCAATTACAAGGCCATATTTCCCAGCCTGCTGCTGTCCAGTCCTCTTTGAATCTGGAGGATTTTTCAGAGTTGGGGCTGCAGGTGAGGGCAACTGCACATGCGCCCCATTGCAAACGTGGACCAGCCACTGCAGGAGGGGGCGGGCGCTGATTCCAAACAGCTTTTTGGTGACAGCAGTTCTCTCTTCTGTTTACCCAGAGAACATCCGGCATCAGGAGAATGTTGAAAGGAGCTTATAAGAAAGACCAATACTTCAGCAGCATCCCCAATCTACTGAATCAGAAACTGTGGGGTGAGACCCAGCAAACTGGGTCTTAATAGCCTCTGTAGGTGATACTGGCACTAAGCAAGTCAACCCCAGGTCTCATCCATCTTTGTACCTGGCCAGGGCTGATGCAGAATAAATGTTTGTTAAAATGAGGTGAACCTGAGTGATTCACTCTTGGTACTAGAGATTTCACATGAGAGCATGACATGCAGTGTCTGGTTGGAGGCCCAGCCATCAACAGGCATTCTCCATAGCAGCAGGGATTGCAACAGCAGAGTCTGAGTACGGCACCCTTGGGTCAGGCTGGGCTCAGAGGAGGAATAGAGCAGGGCCAGAGGATTCAAAGGTGGGAGTGTGGTAACAGCTGATGTCACAATGCCCCCATTTATTCCTGACTTCAGGCTCCTGAACCACCTGGGGGTGGCAGAGAGAGAATGGCTGGCAGCAGCAAAGCCAGCACAAAGGGGGAAGTGGGATCGAGGACACTGGGATGTTTCCAGACAAAACATAAGCACCAGGCTGGAGAAGCACCAAGATATTGAAGAAAGAATGGGAATCGCAGAAACCTCACAGGTAGTAGTCTGGGTGGGATGCTATTTCACACAGGGGAACACCAGGTGTCCCCAAGAGGGAAGTCCAAGGTGAAGATAAAAATGCAGGGGCCCAATACCAGGAGGCCACGCCCCTCGTGGGAGCCTTCTGCTTGTTGATGATTGCCAGCCTTCGCAGTTTCCTCCAGTGGTTCCAATGCTGCTGCACACCCCCTGGGACTCTGAAACACACCAATGTCGTGGTCCAGTTCCCAGATTCTGGGGAACTTTGTCAGCATGGGGCTTGGTTCTTTAAAACAGTCAGGTGGTTCCACAGGGCAGTCAGAGTGACAAACAGGAAAACCAACACACTCAGTGTACCCGTGCTTCACCCCAGACGGTGGGGGGTGAGGGACATATGGAGTTTCCCCCAGGGCTGCCTGGCATCTGGACAGAGCTGCACGCCACAGAAATGCTAAGCTAGCTCTGGTAAGTGCCTTCTCTATTAAGCACTTACAGGAACCTCTAGGGATGATCATCAACAGCCATAGAGCAGTGCATTCTTTTTAAAAGTAATAATGTGTATTCAAGTTGCTTATTTAAAAATAATTAAGAACAGTCAATAAGAACAAGTCATAAACAGTATGACCAGTGAAGGCACTGCCATGTAGATGGGGGAGCAAGGAGAGGAAACCCTCTCTTCTGGGTGAGGAGGTGCTACCCTTCTCCCCTCTGCCCAGCACCCACGCACCACCCCCAGGGTGGTGTTTCTGGGTCTTGAGACCCCAGAGGCCACTCACCTGTGCTGGCAAGCTCTGGTTTTGCACTTGTTTGAGCTACACTGAGTCAGAGAGAAGCAGAAAAGTGAAGAAGGGCAAGGACATGGGAAGCCCGAGTTCCTGGATTCAAGTGCAGACTCTGCTCCGTGTCTTGAAGAGGCTCACTGACTGTGGTTAGAGAGGAGGTGCCTGCTTCTGTGTGCTTGTGCGTTGTGTGCATGTGTGTGTTTGTGTTTGTCTTGTGTTGACCTTCTGAGTAGCAAGGTGACAGTTTGCCTCCAGGCCTCCTGATAAGCCCTTTCCTCTCTCCTTCTCAGTTAATGTTATTTCAGGGATGTCTTCCAAGTGCGTACAGCTGGGACTTGAGCAAGGTGCAGAGATGGCTTCCTCTCTAGCTGTGGAACGTTCAGGCCCCATAAAACCTAGGTTTGCCCTAGGTGTGGCAGTTCTAGCATCCTCACGTTGCCCTCCTGCAGCTGCTGCCACTAGTGGTCTGGAGTCCTCAGGCTGAGTGGTGGGTGGCCCTGCAGCTTCCTCCTCATCTCCTGTAAACAAACTGAGAGACCCTACATTGCATGGGTTAGTGTGTGTATCTCTGTGTGTTTCTGATGTGTCTCTGTGTGTTCATGTGTTTGTAGATTAGTGTATGTGTGTGCCTGTTTCTGTGTGTATGTGTGGTGTGTTTGTGTGTGTCCTTGTGTGTATGTGATTGCACCCGTATTTCCATGTGTGAACCTGTGCATGTATGTTCATGTGCTCACACCTACATGTGTCTCTGTGTACGTCTGTGTGTCCTGTGTGTGCAGGTTTATGTGTATGTTCCCATGTGTATTGGTATATTTCTCTGTATGTGCCTGAATGTGCATTGTGTTTGTGTCTATGTGTCTTTCTGTGTGTGTATATGTCTGTGTGGCTGTGTCTATGCATACGTGTCTCTGTGTGTATTTGTGTGTGCCCATGTATTTATGCGTGTGTATCAGTGTGTGCCTGTATGTCTTTCCATGTTTACTAATGTGTTTATGCCTGTAGTTTCTGCATGTGTGTGTACATGTGTGTGCCTGCATACCCACACTTTCTAGAGACCCCTGATGGCTATGCCTCCTGCTCCTGGTTGCCCAGTGACTGTCACAGGGTTCTAACGATGAACACCAGGCTGCCAGACCTTGAAGAGTGAGGGAAAGAGCAGCAGCTGGGCCAGGCCACTCCCTGGGGAATTTTGGTAGAGCAAAGAAGAAAAAGAAGGCAGGAAGCTTGGGGTCAAGGGAAAATTATTTCAGAGGAGGGAGACTTGGAAATATTTGAAAACAGAAAGGGAAGGGACAGTGGAGAAAGAACTTGGAAATGCTGCAGAGGTGGCAGGGAGTGAGGCTGCATGGGAGAGGCTTGAGGAGGGTGGGAGGAAGAGCAAAAAATGGGTATTAGCACAACTGCTCTCCATCCCCAGACTTGTTACCCAGCCTGGAGGCCACCAAGCCCCTCAGCACCCAGTGCTGCCACTGTCAGGAAACTCCACCAGCAAAGGAGCAGTCAGAATAAGCAAGCTTTGAAAAGGTGGAAGACACTCATGAGGTTCACATTGTTACTCACACACATGTGCAGGTTTGTTTCCTCATGTGACGTGTGCCAGCTTGAAGCCTAGGCCAGGAGCTTATCTGTGCCTTTTACAGGATCAGGATCTGTTGGGACATAGATGTATCAGTCACACCTGAAGGGTTGCCTAGACCAGGGGTCTTCCCCACTGCCCATGCCCATCTCCCTGTCCATCCTTATCCCCAAACCCTCTTCCTAACCCTCCCCAGGCCCCTCCCCATGCCCACCCTCACCGCCATGCCCATCCTCATTCCTATGTCAATCCCCATGTCCATCCAATCCCCACTTTACCAGAGAAAAATGAGGTCAAGAGAGGTGAGCAACTAACCAAAAGTTACACAGCTGGCAGATGACAGGACCAGGATTTGAACCTGGCACCACCTGACACCAAGGTTTAAGCTTGAACTCCCGTGCCATATTTCTACATGGTGTTGGGTTCCTAGTTCCTGGCCCTTGTCTGACCTCTTATTTTATTGTGTGTTTGACTTTCTCACACTGTTTGGCTGATCCTCACTTGGCCTTTCACTGTTCAAACTTCAGTCAGCTTAGGCATCTCAGTTCAGACCTCTCCAGCAGCTACTGATCTCCAGCATGACCCTTGCCCCATTTCTTTCCCAGGACCTCGAAGGACTTCCCCAGTCCCAGTTTTCCTCAGGGCACTGCATCTCTGATGACAGGACAGACAGATAGGCAGGAAAACAAGCTCAAAGGAAGGTGTTGAGGAGGAGGTATTGTAAGTTGAATGGGCCAACTTCATGTCTGTGGCTTCCATTAAACTGCCAGGTGGGGAGTCTACTGCAGAGAGAAAATGGGCAGTGAATCCGGGGCCCACAGAGGGTGGGCTGTGTGGTTGAGCCAGGAAATCCAATGAGAAAGGAAGGAAAGGTTCGACAAGTTACAGTGAGTTGCAACCAGACACTAGGAATGTGTAGCAAGCTGGTCAGGCCTGCTGCCTGGGAAAGACTTGGCCTACTTTGATTCTCAATTTTCATTGTTTATTTCTAAAATATGTGTTCATTTTACTTTTGTAATTCTTAAGGTTTTTAGGAACATGGGAAAGAATGATTTTGTTCTTATTTTAGACACTTTTGCCCTCAGAGAGATGAGGGCCAATTTGCTAATTACAGACTAAAGTCCCTGACTGGGTAGATTCAGGCTGCCTGCAGTCCATCTTCAGACACTGTGTTCTCCTCCAGCCTGGTCCCACGAGCCATTGTTTCACCCCTCAGAGACTCCAGCCCCGCCCTTGCAGTGCCCCATGTTTTTCCACCAAACCCTATCTTTTGTCTTCTTCCCCCAGCCTCATTCCAAGTCTCTTCTCACTGATGCTAAAGAGAATCTCTCTCCCTCACCCCCACCCCCCACACAACATACATGCCCATGCAAATACCCACATGTCCCCACATACACATCCATACCCATAGTAGCACACCCAAACACACACACGCACATGCTAATCTACAACTACATGTACTCACCCAACACTCATAGACTCATATCCATACCCAGTACACTCATACATACCCACCCACCCACATATACTGCACACCCAAACATATACCACACCCACACCCACATTCACCCACACCCACACATACACTCATCCACACCCACATTCACTCCCCCACACCCACATACACCCATACATACCCACACCTCTCAACACTCACCCCCCTCATACTTTGTGGTGAGGGGGCTCTGCCCACAGAGCACTCCCTGGCTGCTGTGGATAAGAATAAGTCTACCAAGACATGATATGCTTGGGGAGGAAAGGTAGCCAGTCTCTCAGAGGAGAAGGGCCTTGAGCCTGTTCCTCAATGGGCTTTTAGTGGGTTTAATTTGCATAGGAATACAGGGCATATACATAAAGCTCATCAATCATTGTCAGGCAGTAAAGATCAAACAATAGATAACATTCAAAGAACTATGAGGGCTTATTCTGAGTCAGGGTCAGATAGCCAAAGGGCCATAAAACTTTGGGAAACAAACTCATTTTATGTTTGGACCCTTATTTAAATTGAGGGCATTCTTAGCAAAGCAGGTTTCACAGGATTTTAAGCATTCTTTCTTAGGCCTGATCACCCTGGGGAACCACCCATTCTCGCACAGGGCCACACCCACCTTCAACATTGTTTCAGGCTTAAGTCAGGCAGGAGATGCAGGCAGCCAAGAGATTAGAAGACTTCTTACAGATAGAATGAGGACTCAGGCTATGACAAAGCCAAGGGGTCAGGGTCCATCCCCCCTTTTCTATAGTCCCCTAAGTCCTTCCATGATGTCCTCCTTGTGACCGTGCCTATTTTAGATCATCCCTCTCTTGAGGAATCTTACCTATCATTGACTAACCAGTCATCTACCTGGGGCCAAGCAGGGTGAAGAAAAGGGGGTAGAGGTTTCATCCCTGCTGGGAGGATAAGCTTTGTCTCCTTAGTGACTTATGGTCCCAAGTTCTTTTTACTCAGCCTTAGCCATGGGGGGTTACAGCTTCTGAAAACAGGCAGGACAGTTCCCAACAATACTCTAAACACATGCACCCACACTCACCATGCCCCAACCCCTGTCCACTAGTTACCTTACAATTATGCTCTCTAACAGTGGCTGTGTTATAAGTAACAGCCCAAATTCTTCTACACAATCTTTCATTTCCTTCTTTTTAGGAACTTTTGTTTTATCCCTGCCTACTCTTCCCCAGCCCGGCCAGCCTGTATCTTTAAATTGTTTTTAAATGTGAAATTACATCATACACGAAGGCATACAGTTTACATTTTTTTTGATTTATCAAAAGTGGACACCTGGTAATCCCCGTGTTAGAAAGTAGGGCACTGCTAAACCCCTGGACCTCACATTCACTCCCATTACTCACCTCTTCTCTAATTCTCAGAGGTGTCTACTCTCCTGAATTTGTGGTAATTACATGCTGCTGTACCCTGAGGAAATGTTTCCCTAAATGCCATGGTTTGCCTGACTTCTGTTGCTCAGGATGATGTTTGTGAGACTCGCTGTGGTTGCACACAGGTACAGCTTGTTTATTTTCATTGCTGCCTGGTGTTCCATTGAATGAGTATGCCACTGTCCATTCTACTCCATTGTACAATCCATTTCACTCTGGGTAGATATTTGGGTTATTTCCAGTTTTTTCCTATTATAAGTAAGGCAGTTATAAATATTTTTGAGGGTGCATTTTCATGTTATACATTTCTGAAGCTGGGTGTGGAATTGCTTGGTCATGGAGTGGGTATATGTTTGTCTTTAGTAGATGATTTTCAATTTACGTTCCCACTGGCGGTCTTTTTTTTTTTTCTTCATGTCATCTACCTTCTTTTTTAAAATTGTTATTCAATTACAGTTGTCTGCATTTTCTTCCCATCCCTCCACCCCACCCCAGCCGAACCCACCTCCCTCTCCCACCTCCACCCTTCCCCTTGATTTTGTCCATGTGTACTTTATAGTAGTTCCTATAAACCCCTCTCCCCACTGTCCCCTCACCTCTCCCCTCTGGCCACTCCCAGACTGTTCTCAACTTCAATGTCTCTGGTTATATTCTGCTTGCTCTTTTCTCTTGTTGATTATGTTCCAGTTAAAGGCGAGATCATGTGGCATTTGTCCCTCATTGCCCACTGGCGGTCTTATGGGCATTCTCATTGCTGTATATCTTCTCTCCACTTGGTATTGTTAGTTCAACAACTTTAGCAATTCTTATGGGGCTATAGTGGTGACTCATTGTGGCTTTAATGTGAATTCCCTAGAGGTTGAGTATCTTTTCATTTGTTTATTTTATCATTTGGGTACCACCTTTTGTGATGAGCCTATTCAAGTCTCTTAACTAATTTTCTATCCTGATTTTTAAAAATTTGATTGTAGGTATTTTTTAAATTTAAAATATGTTCTGTATACAAGCCTTTTTTGGTTATATAGAGTACAAAAATCTTCAACACTGAGGTTTGCCTTTTCATTTTCTTAATTGTATCTCAGTGAGCCAAAGTTCTTAACTTTAAGAAAACTTTTTCTACCTTGGTGGCATGAAGATATTTTTCTATGTTATTTTCTAGAAGCTTTATTATTTAGTTCTAACATTATAAATATTTATGAGTACAAATCCCCTAGACTTAATTTTTTAAATCTTTTAACAGGGTAGGAGCTAAATGTAATTTTTTTTCATATAGATATTCAAGTGATCTAGCACCATTTATGGAAAATACTGTCCTTTCCTCACTGTTTTGCTGAGCCATAGGGAAACTTGCCTGAGCTTTATGGTCTATGCTATTTGTCTATATATCTATTTTCACAACAATTCTACACTATTTTAATTACTTGGGGTTTATAAGTTTCAAAATCTAACATAATGTGTTCTTCAAGTTTGTTCATATTCAATATTGCCTTTTCTCTTCTTATGTCTATATAAAATTTAAAATCAGCCTGTCAGTTTCTACTAACAATCCTGTTGGAATTTTGGTTGAGATTTTATTGACTCTATGGCTCAATTTTAGGAGAATTGACATTTTTACAATGAACATGGTATATTTCTCCATTTTTTAGAATTTAAAGATTTTTTTCAATAATGTATAATTTTCTGTAGGGCGGATTTGTTTATTTTTGTTAGATACATTTCTAACTGATATTTTTGAAGTAATTGTGTACAGTATAATTTCAGACATTTTATTTTATGTTTATATCTGATGTTTAGAAATGCAAATGATTTCGGTATGCTGTTCTTATATTTAACAACCTTGCTAAATTCACGAATTCTTATAGTTTATTTGTATGTTTGTTTGGGTTTCTACATGTACAATCATACCAGACTAGTTAGGAACAATGGTTTTAGAGTCAGACTGACTTGATTTTGAATTCTAACCTCACTATTTAATAAATGCAAGACTTTGAAAAAGTTGTGTGATTTTTTTGAGGTTCGTCGGCCGCTCTCCAGAATGGGGCAGTCTCTCACAGGTTTACAGTAATGAGAAAGTGAACTGAAGCATCTGCCATGTTGAGGCCAGGCTGGCCCATGTAGGCTTTGCATTATGATTTGTTTTTACAGCCAGTTGCCTTTACTGCCACCCTTCCCACGATCTCCACAGCTCTCTAAATTCTGGCTTTTATCCTGTCCTTTAATGGATTTACCCTCGTAAATGTCTTTCTAGTGACAACTTCAATGGGCTCATTTAGTCCTTGAATTTCTTGATGGTTTTGTGACCCTTGACATATCCGTCTCTGTGATGTCATTTTTTCTGACAACAAATGTGTGTTGTTTTCACACCAACCAGTTCTTCAATTCTCAAACACCAGCTGGGGTCCTGCAATTCAATTCAAATCAGACACTAACAAGGCAAAGTTAGCATAGACTCTGCAGCTTAAGGGCTCAGTCTCACAAGACTGCCCTCACTTCAGACTCAAGTTTCAAGTCTCAGAGACACCTGTACTTTTAACTGGCTATAAACGCAGAAGTTCCCACTACCCCTTCCTCTGGTTCAATAGTTTGCTAGGGTGACTCACAGAATTCAGGAAAATTCTTTACTTACATTTACCATGGTATTATAAGGGCTGCAAGTCAGAAAGAGCCAAATGGAAGAGATGGGGCAGCACTGAGCTCCCATACCCCATGCAGGCACGCCATCTTCCTGCACACCCATGTGTTCACAGCACAGGAAGCTCCCTGAGCCCCGGTGCATAGGGGTTTCTGTAGAGGTTTCATCATGTAGCCATGATTGATTAGATCAAGGGCCACCAATGAGTGACTACATTCCCTAGTTCCTCTCCCCTCCATGGAGGTTTGGGTGCGGCTGAAAGTTTTAACTCTCTAATTACACAGCTGGTCTTTCTGGCCATGAGCCCCCCCTTTTGAAGCTATCTAGGGCTCTCATGAGCCTTCTCATTCGTATACAAATAGCATTAAGTCCCAAAGGTGTTCAAAGCTGTTCCAGGAAGGGAACAACGATGAAACAATCTTTAAGAAAAATTTTTATATACTACAGTCTACTTGGCAGGTATGTTCTTTTGGCTTTCTGAGACTACTCCCCCAGTTCTCCCTCCTTCCTTCTGGTGGATTCTGCCCAGTCATGGTTCAATTATCATTCCTTTTTCTCAACTCATTCTAAGCAAATGGGATATATGACAGTCTTTGTACTCATTATTAACCAAATCTATATTGATAACCATGGCCATTTTCTTAGATACCAAATTCTTATAACAATTGCTCATTGGGCTTACTACCTGGATTTCTACAATCCCCCAATTGAAACTAAGCACCCTTCCCCAAACTAGCTTTTCTTCTCTGTTGCTTATCTTACCACCCAACTCAGAGACCTGAGTATCATCCTAGACCCCGTCTCTCCTTCATCCCTGTAGTTAGTTGTGATCATGTTCTGTCCCCCTATGTTCATTCTCATTGCTATTAACTTGGTTCGGTTTCTCATGGTTGGTCTCATTTTTCCCTAGTTGGTAAACAGCTTATTTATTGATCTTCCTCCTCCAGGCTTGCTGGCCTCCAGTCCATTATTATAGCAAGGCCATATGGATTTATTAAGATATCCTCAGATGCTGTAACAAACCACGTATCAGGGACTGAATAGAAGTAAAATTCAGTTGGGTGTTTTTTGGTCATTGCTATGTGGTGATTCAGGGACCCAGACTCCTTCCATTGTGTGGTTCTGCAGTGTCCTGGGAACTTGGATTCCTTTACTTCAAGTTTCTGAGCAGAGAAAGAAAGGGAATGAAGGGTCACATTGTGTTCATGGAATGAGTGTTCATGGGCCAGGTCCATAGGTTGCCAGAAATTGGACACAAGACTACCTAGGTACGAAGAGGGGGAAATAGAATTCTTGGCTGGGCAATTGATTCCCAGAATCAAGCTGATACAAAGGATGTGATGTACAAATCCTTGGTGGACTATAGGTCTCTGTTATAGGGACGAAGGCAAAGCCGATAGTACTGCTCCCTGCTTCAAGCCATTCAACAGTCACCATCATGCCTACAAGATAATGAGACAATTCCCTAGCATGAATGTTCTGGGCAGAGGAAACAGGGAGCACAAATCCCAAGGTGGGGCCCTTCAAGATGTGCCTCCACCTTTGTTCACCCATCCACTCCTCCCTGCAATCCCCTCCCTCTGCCTGTATGCCATAATTTTTGAAGTTCTCTGAGTATACTATGCTAAATTTAATCTTTTTTAAAATTTTATTTTTCAATTACAGTTTACATTCAATATTGTTTTGTATTAGTTTCAGGTGTACAGCATAGCGGTTAGACAAGCATGTACTTTACAAAATGATTCCCCTGATATTTCCAGTACCCACCTGGCACCTTATATAGTTATTACACTATTATTGGCTGTATTTCATGTGCTGTATGTCACATCCCTGTGGGTATTCTGTAACTACCAATTTGTACTTATTTATCCCTTCACTTTTTTCACCCAGCACCCCAACCTTCCTCCCCTCTGGCAACCATTAATTTGTTCTCAGTATCTATGAGTCTGTTTCTGCTCTGTTTGTTCATTTATTTTGGTCTTTACATTCCACATATAAGTGCAACAATATGGTATTTGTCTTTCTCTGTCTGACTTATTTCACTTATGATAGAGAGGGACTGAGTGGCTGGTTTAGAGTAGGAAGTTAGGGGAAGCCTTTCTGCAAAGGCTGAGCTAAGGTCTAAATGACCACAAGCTGGCTATGTGGAAACCTGTGAGGAAGGACATTTCAGGAGGGGGGACTTGGCAGTGTTTGGTGGGTTTGAGGACACAGGGAGAAGGGCAATCTGATTGTAATAAAGAGACAGAGGGGAGAGAGAGAGAGATCTGAGACGTAGACAGAGTAACCATGGTAGCAGTTTGGATTTCATTCTAAGGACTATGTGGAAACCATTGGGGAGAAATATTTAGGTTGGGGAGTGACTGAGAACTGGTCCATGTTTTGGAAAGGGCACTCTGGCTGCTGGGTGTATAAAATAAATTGTCCTTACTTAATGTCAGTGATAGGATCTGTGACTTTAAGCAACTGATGTATGTAATGAAATTAGTTTTAGGCTAATTGGTATAAATAAGAGTTAATTTTTTGGCATCCAATCCAGTTTATAATGAAACAACATTGAACAAATAACATTATTCAAGGACTTGCTGTATGCAGACAAAAGTGGAAGTGGGAAGCCAGTTCAGAGGCCACTAAGAGTATCCTGTAGATGTGGAGGCAGCACTGGGACATGGTGGCAGATCCATGGATCCTGGTGCTAGCTACCCACGGCCAAATCCTGGCTTCACCAGAAGACATGTGTGGTTTTGAGCAAGTCGCTGATCCTCTCTTTGCTCAATTTTACCCTCTGTAAGAGGGGTTGAAAGTGGTACTTAATTCACAGGTTTGTCGGGAAGCTCAATGAACTAATACACATACAGCATGGGCACCCTCACTGTGAACTGTTATTATCAGCAGTGGTGATAGTAGGAGTAGTAGCCAGAGACTATAGAGAAAATGATGGACTTGAGATATTTCTACCGGCTGTGTTGATATGTCTTAATGATAAACTGGATTTTGAAGATGAAGAAAAGTGGAAAAAGACTCCTATTTCTTTTGGCAATGGTTTGTTAGTTGTGCTGTTTAATAAAATGTGGAAGACCAATGAAGGGGCAGGCATGCCGTGTGTGCGTGTGTGTGTGTGTTGAATAGGCTAGTTCTCAGGCACTATACAACATCCAGGAAGAGCTATCCAGTAGGGGGTTTGCTATATAAACATGGAGATTGGGGAGTTGGGCACAGTGATGGGGTCCCCTTGAGAGAGTGTGCAGTTGGGGAAGAGATGGGCACCTGGGACAGAGCCCTGGGCTGCTCTCTCTGAAGGTGGGAGAGGAGGAGGATCCAGTACAGAGCCTGAGAGAGTGGCCAGTGAGGTGATGAGACCAGGAGGAGGTGGGATGATGGACCAGAAGTGGGAGTTTCGAGGGTGGCCAGAGGGTTCCATTGCTGCCAATAGGTCAAACAAGCTAAGTAGTAAATGCAAAGTAGGTGACTGAGTTTGGCAACATGGAGACATTTGCTGAATGGACAAATGAAAATTTACTTTATCAGTTGGTACTTTTATTTAAAAATCAACTCAGTTAGAAAGTCTGGTTGCATATTCTCCTTGATGTCCAGCAAGAATTAAGGGAGGGGCCACCCCAAAGGCAACAAGGCAAACAGTCTTCTCCAAGTAGCCTTCAAATGAAGCTGTGATGCACCCAGCTGAAGTGGTTGCACTGAGTTAAAGTTAAAAGAGACCCGCTTGTTTGATTGCTCATGAGTGGAGAAATGGCTCCCACCTCTTCTTTAAAATAAAGTATTAGAAACTACCAGTAAAGGGTGACCAAAGTGAAAAAGTGTTTCTGAAACTGGAAACAAAAGTTTCTAATGACACCACAGTTTGGCAAAGCTGTTTTGAATCTAGGGGTATATTAACACACCATTTCTATGACTTCCCCGAAGCAAACTGTTAACCTTTCAGCTCTTCTCTATTATCCAGTGAAGAGGTAACAGATTAAATTGGGTGATTCTTAAACTTTCTTCTCAAAGTTTCTAATGAATCAGCATCACCTAGAGAGCTTGTTAAAATACAGGTCCCGGGGCCCCACCCGGAGTGTCTGGTTTAGCAGGCCAGAGTACAACCTGGCCTGCTAAATGCATTTCTAACAAGCTACAGGGTGCTGCTGCAGGTGCTGCTGGGCCCAACACCACCCTGGGGACTTCTTGTCCAGACCACATTCTCCCTGAGAGGAGGGACAGACGATGTCCCTCTGGCTTACCCAGGTCTTAGGAAGCACTTAATAAATCTGCACAACAGGTGAGTTCTGGCCAAGATGGAGGCATAGGCAGAAACCGTATGCTTCCTTGCACAAACAAAATGGGATAACAACCAATCTAAAATCAATAAACAACCAGAAGTGCCAGAAAATCAAATTGCATGGAACTCTGACAACCAAGGAATTAAAGAAACAGTCAAACAGAACAACCAGACTGGTAAGGTGGTGGACGGAGAGAACCCTCGGTGAGGTAGGTGGCTGACCTGGCAGGTGGGGCTGACTAAATGGGATACTGAGACTCAGAGCTGACTGTGGACTACAACAATTGCTGTGGTGGGAGAAACTCCCAGTCTCACAGGAGAGTTCGTTGGAAAGGAGGCTAGAGCCAAGCAGACAAGCTGCATTGTTCCCTCTCTGACCCCTCCCCCACAGGCAGCGCCATAGCACAGCAAGGAGGGTTGCCCTGCCCTGGTGAATACCTAAGGACCTTTAAAGCCCTGGTAATCAAAATGCTCACAGAACTGATTGAGGTTGGTTGAAAAATGAAAGAACAAATGAAAGATACCCAAATTGAAATAAAACAAAATATTCAGGGAACCAACAGTGACAGGAAGGAAACCAGGACTCAAATCAATGATTTGGAACAAAAGGAAAAAATAAACATCCAACCAGAACAGAATGGAGAAAGAAGAATTCAGAAAAATGAAGAGAGACTTAAGAACCTCTGGGACAACTTGAAACATTCCAATATCTAAATCATAGGGGTGCCAGAAGGAGAAAAACAACAGCAAGAAATTGAGAACTTATTTGAACAAATAATGAAAGAAAACTTCCCCAATCTGGTGAAGAAAATAGACTTCCAGGAAGTCCAGGAAGCCCAGAGAGTCCCAAAGAAGTTGGACCCAAAGAAGAACACACCAAGGCACATCATTAAGTTACCCAAGATTAAAGATAAGGAGATAATCTTAAAAACAGCAAGAGAAAAGGAGACAGTTACCTATAAAGGAGTGCCCACATGACTGTCAGCTGATTTCTCAAAAGAAACCTTAGAGGCAATAAGGGGCTGGAAGAAGTATTCCAAGTCATGACAGGCAAGCAGGATTACTCTATCCAGCAAAACTTTCATTTAGAATGGAAGGGCAGATAAAGTGCTTCTCAGATAAGGTCAAGTTAAAGGAGTTCATCATCACCAAGCCAATATTCCATGAAATATTAAAGGGACTTATCTAAGAAAAAGAAGATAAAAAAATATGAACAGTGAAATGACAACAAACAACTATCAACAAATGAACCTAAAAGAAAAGGAAAACAAATAAAACAAAAACTAAGCAAATAACTAGAACAGGAACAGAATCAGAGAAATGGACATCACATAGAGAGATTTCAGTGGGGAGGGGGAAGGCAGGAATAGGGGGAAAAGGTACAGGGAAGAAGAAGCATAATTAGTAGGCATAAAATAGACAGGGAGAGATAAAAAATGGTATAGGAAACAGAGGACTCAAACAACTTATATGTACAACCCATGGACGTGAACTAATGGGAGGGAGGGGAAATGCTGGAGGGTTGGGGGCTGCAGGGCAGAGGGGGGATAATGAGGGGAAAATTGGGAAAACCGTAATAGCATAATCAATAAAATAAACTTTAAAAAATAACTCTGCCCAACAATGAGTGAATTAAATACACCGTGGGCTGAGGAGTAGGGTGAGTGCTGTGGTCAGTCAGACAGGCAGGCTGCCCCCATCCCCACCCCACTCCCTGACCCCCGGCCCCAGATTTGCTACTGCTGCTGCTGTCCCTCACTCCTCACAGCCCTGCCTGCAGGACTGTGCTTACAGCTTCCTGCAGCAAAGTGGCTGTCTTTGGACTCTCTTTCTCCTAGACCCTTCATGACTTGCAAGATATTTTTCTTTTTCTTTTTTTTTCAGTTTGACTGTCAGAAACCTTTTAACAATTCAGTTCAGGCCTGCATCTGTGTGGGTGGAGCTTAGGCAGAGGAACACAGTGACACAAGTGATTTCAAGCAGAACGTTCGTTCCTCTGTGATCCATTATGCAGCGCCCAGTGACACTAGTACCGCTCTCCCAGCTCCCCAGGGCTGGAGGAAGTGGGTGGGGACCTGGCACATGGCTTTTGAGAGATGGAATTAGTTGGGTCTCAGTCAAGGCACCGTGAACGCTGGTGGCCACATCCCATCAAGCACACATGTCTTCTGGTTGGAGGCGCTGCACCCTCCCTTCGCACACAGAGCCTTCTTTCTTCCTCCAGGAAAAGTGACTCTTTCATAGCCTGCCGCAGGCAAAGGAAATGGAAAGTCCCAGGGCCTCCTGAGCCCAGCTCAGTTGCATTAGGGAACATGGCCTCTAGCTTTTCCCAAGTTCAGGGTCAGCGCTAGGCTCTTGCTTGTACGTTTGGTCCTGTGGGGCAGCCATGAGTTTTGTAGCTGGAGGCTGAGGGCAGGACTGCCCTCTAGGGGAGAAGCTCCAGGTGCTGACCACCCCGAGCCCCTCTTCACAGTGTCTTAGCTAGAAAACAGCTCTGGAAGCCCTGCTGGCTGTCCCAGGCTGAAGCCCCAAGCAGAGCTATGCAGCCAGCCTTCTCTGAGAAGCTGCTGATCTCAACCCTGCTGGCTCCACATTCCTGGATGATGAGGAAGGATTCCAGTGTTTACTTTGAACAATGTTTTCCTGTGTCTGAACCGACTGGGTGTTAAATTCTTCCAGATTTCTGGCTGCATGTTGCAGCTCCAAGCAGGACAGAGCTGGGTTTATGGCAGTTGGCAGGGGAGTGAACGAAAGGTCCGTCTGGGCACCGTCTGTGTCTAGAATTTCCATTGGGGGGTGGAAAGACTGCAGGCCTAGCTCTGGGGGCTCTGCACCGGGGAGGGGCTTGTTGTGGTTCTACTCAGAACTTCCGCTGTGTGTTTATCGCCTCCCAGCCTGGAGGGCAACAGTCAGCTTTTCTGGAATGCAACAGGGAGTGGAAACCTGCTGAGTTTTGATGGTCAGGGCTTGCTGTGTTTTCTCTGTTCCTATGCACCCAGCAGTGGAGCTCATAAGGAATTCATTTGGTGGGATGCGGAAACTTGAGTGCATCCCAGTTTCTGGGCTCTGCTGCACCAGGAGGTTGAAGCTGGTTGGGAGACAAGAGAACGGCAGACCTGAATCCTCATTTCTCCCCAGGAGGAAACTGAAGTGCAGAGAGGTCTATTGACCTGAGGGACAGGGCTGGAAAGGCTTGTCCCCAACACAACTGGTTGAGTCTCTCAGAACTGTGGCGGTTGCAGGGGGGTGTGGGTGGGGTGTCAAGTGGTGGTAACCTGTCACTGTCACTGTGATTTATTGCTGAGGAAGGTGACCAATGGGGACCCAACCACAGGAGAGACTTCTCTTTAACTGTTGACACATGAACGTCTTTAAAGACACAGAAAACTCCAGGAAAGCAAGGAATCACTTCGAAGATAAAGGTGCTCTTTACTTCCCCTGTGCACAATAATCTCTTCATTCTTGTGTTCTGGGATGATGAACAATTCAGAGGACTTTCTCAGGGAACCTCCTGATGACTTGCCCTCTATGGAGTCTTTGGTGACACGCCAGCTTCTGGGCAGGTGCCCTTCAACCTCTTGAATCAGAATGGCCCAAATCCGAGGGTGGCATGGGGCAGGCAGTGGCCTTGAAACTCCTATCAGTCTATGCCCAAGCTCCCACCCTTAAACCCTTATTACAGTGTGTTTGTGTGTGGGCACATGTGCATTGTGCAGGCACAAGCAGGAAAGCAAGATCAGTGGCAATCCCTTGACTTCAGGGACTAGGTGGGGGCCGCACAGTATTTATCTCATGAGGTTGGATAAAGTAGTTCCCTGATATAACTTGTAGTTTTGATCTGGCTACTTTCACAAAGCCATTTTGATACCAAGGACATTTTTACTTGGTTTTAAAAAGAAACCACTGAAATATCAGCTTTCTATACCCCTCAAGTAACATGCAAAACAAGCCCCCCAGCCCCCTGTTTGAACCCCCTTCCCACTTTGTCTGCCCCTCGCTCTGATGCTGACCCCTCTGGCCCAGTCAGTGTGCCTGCTCTGTCTGCACGGCCTTTTCACGATGGACTGTTGGACGATGGCTTCATTTTTATGGCATTTTGTAGCCATTAATTCTTTACTTACATATTTTCTCTTTTTGTAGTAGAAATTGCATTGTCCTCTGGAGATGGAGATGGGGTGAAAGGACTAACTGCTCGGTGAAGAGGCTCCCCATGCTGTCAGCAGACAAGGCCCTTTCCGGCTCAGTCTCCTGGGTGGGATGTTTCCCCTGAGTGTCTGGTCAGGGCCTTATGTCAGTCGTGTCTTGCTGTGAAACAAGTTACCCCAAAACCTAGTTGCTTAAAGCAAACATTTGTTACAGTTTCTGTGTGTCAGGAATCAGGGTACAACTCAACTGTGTGCCTCTGTCTCAGGGTCTCTGAGGGGTGGGAGACAGTCATGGTTTTGGCTAGGGCTGGGGTCCCATCGGAAGGCTCAATGGCAGGAGGATCCATTTCCGAGCTCACGTAGTTATTGCCAAGACTTACTTCCTCACTGCCCATGAAACTATGGGCCTTGGCTCCTTGCTGGCTGTTGGTTAGAAGCCTCCCTCAGTTCCTTAAGGCATGGGCTTCTCAACAGGGTGGCTTATCACATAGTAGCTGGCTCCCCTCAGAAGGGGAGACAGGAAGAGAGAGAGAGAGAGAGAGAGAGAGAGAGAGTTAGTTAGTTCAAGATGGAACCCCAAATTTGGTAACCTAATCTCAAAAGTAACATCCTATCCTTTTTATCTTATTCTGTTTGTGAGAAGTCAGTTCTTACATGCAGCTCATACTCAAGGGGAAAGGGTTTCACAAGAATGTAAACCCCAGAAGGGAGGAGTCACTGGAGGCCACCTGGGAGGCTGCCCACCTCAGGTGTCATGGGCCCAGTTGCTGTTGTACCTGTGAGCTCAGGGGCTGTGATGCCCCCCAGTTCTGGTGACCAGTGGCTGTGATGGGCAGAGGGAAATAAGTTCCATGTTCCCTCCTTGGAACTTTGTTGTAGCATCCTGAGGCCTTCTCAGGAGCAAATAACTCTGAATCTCTAAACTAGTGACACATAACCTCTGCTCTCCCATCCCATCCCACTTCTACTCTGAGGGAGGCAGATGAGCCTTAGCCTGCATGCACATTGACCACTCTCTGTGGTCCTTGTCGCCCTCTGAATGAAGCTCCACAACAGCTGCTTTCTTTAGGGTTCACCTTGGGTACCCGTGTTATTCAGAGTTCTTGTGACCAAGATGAGTCCCCAGCCATAAACTAGAGAAGGAAATTTACATCATTATTTCATGGTTCTTTGCCTTCCACACAATGGCAGACAATTTTTAAGATCTTTATGGGCCATGAAATACGTCTACCTGAATTAACTATGCCATCTTAACATCGGCTGAGGCAGGCTGTTTCTCATCCTGCCTACAAGGAAACTGAGGTTGGGAAAAATTAACTTGCTCAAGGTTACACAGAAAAAGGTGAAGCTGAATTTCAAAACCGATTCTTGTGACCGTGAATTCTGTGCTCCACCCTGCATCCCCTTCAACCCTGCTTGCACGCTTAAGTCTGCAGATCATTCCCAGTAGGAATCTGGCAGGACTTCTTGGCCCAGTTTCACTCCTTAAGTCACTTTAGACAAGGCTGCAGCAACCTGAGAAGAGAAACAGAACTCAGCTGGGACAAGGGGTGTCAGAGCTGAGGCCGCACAGAAGACGTGGCTGTGACTTGGGAGTTCCAAAGGGTGTGCATGTGTGTATGTGTGTGTACATGTGCCCGTGTGCCCATGTCTATGTGTGCTGAGTGTGTGGTTTGTAGACTGTTGCTCATCCCCGGGAATATTCATACATCCCACTCAGGGCTGTGTATGTACACGTGCCTGTGAACACATATATGGCTGCAGTGAACACGGATGCCTCAGAGCTGCTGAGGATCAAGGATGATCTCCAGAGGTCTCCTTTCGTGGGCCAGGGCTGTTGGGACCTGAAAAGTGGGGCAGATGAGGTGGCATAGCTGAGATGTGGGGTTGGCAGCATGGCAGCTGTTCTGCTGCAGGGTCCCCTGAGCCTATCTCCTGACCTCCTGCTGTTCCAGTCTCTTTCCTCATCTTCAACTATTCTTGGTGAGATGCATTTAGTTACTAATTTCTCCAGCCTGAGAAATGGACCATGTTATTTGGCATTGTGGAGATTATCACAGTCCTGAACAGCAATGTTGAGAATAGTCCAGCCAACAGGCCTTACCACATGCCTAGGACCTGGGCTCAATGCTTTCTATGAACATCTCATGAAAAAATCCTCATTGCGACCCACAGATACTATTGACCCTATTTTACAGATGGGAACAACAACACTGAGGAAGTTTAAGTATCTTATTTCCAGTCACAGCTAAGAAACAGTTGGTCTGTGCTGAAAGATGCTCTTAATTTTATTCTACACTTCACTGTAAACAATTGTTTAATTTATAGCTTTTCCTTATTAGGAACTTTGGCTAGTTCTCTTACTAGCTGCCCTCTTGAGATATTGCAATACATGCATAGTAATATCACAGAAGCACAACGATGACAGCAGGGAGAGAGCTGTTTTCTGCAATGCACTGTGAAGGTGGATCGTAAAGGCCAAGCCTCTGCTGGGAGGGGGTGTCAATGCACACTCTGCAAAGGGCCCGTTCCCAGATCTTACAAGTATGCGATGCATCTCCCCACTGTGCCAAGGAGACACATTACAGCCTTTGTTGTTCACTTGGATGTCTGACTCAACAAAACTCCCTTTGTCAGAGCTTCAAAATTTCCTGGCATGTTACCATGCATATTCTCTATGTGGTTAGCAGTGATGTTCCACTGTGTACTATTTGTTTGTATTTGTGCCTAGAAAGATTCATTTGAAACCATCACTATATGTCTCTCCTCAATTTCAAAAGGCTTCTCTTTTGGCCTCTAGAGAATTGATAATTGCTATTGTCTCTCTTAACCATAAGCAACAATTTCCTATATATTTAACTGTCCATTTTTTCCAAAACTATCTGTAACAGTTATATTATATTTTGCCAGTTTACCTTCTTCATTCTATGTTCCTCAGGAACCTGGTGAAATGAGCTTTACCAGGGACCTACAAACACTTCTAGGCAGGAGAGCTGAGCATGAGAGAAGACCAGAATGAGACTATTCAGTCTGGCCTTGGGTTAGGACCATAATTAGTCCTCGAACTAGATAACATTTGGGCTAAGAGTGGACTGGAATTTAACTATCTTACTTCTGAGCCTTAAGAAACACAGTTTAGGGAAAGAAAGAGAG
Organism: Desmodus rotundus; assembly: GCF_022682495.2. Taxonomy (NCBI): domain Eukaryota; kingdom Metazoa; phylum Chordata; class Mammalia; order Chiroptera; family Phyllostomidae; genus Desmodus; species Desmodus rotundus. The sequence continues at coordinate 65,015,867 of NC_071395.1, forward strand.
AGGCACACACCAAGCAACTAACACAATGGGATAAATGGTCCTAAATAGATGAGGCACAGAGGGGGTTATGGGTAAGCCAACCTAGAGGGCTTGTGGGCCTCCCAGAAGGATCATCATAGAAGCAGTTGTGGAAGCAGAGCTAAAGGGACTGGAGGGCAGGGGCTACATCTAAATTTACAACCATTCTGAGGAAAGAAAACATATGTTTGTGAAAAGCAGTCACATCTACTAATGACAAATGGAAGCTACCCCAGGTGCTACATCTGGTGGTGGTCAGATCTGGCCATGTTTGATGGGTGTGGAACACTATTGGACCCGTGGGAATGGAAATGGAGGCTTAGAGTGAAGGCAGAGTTTGAATTCAGAGCATTTAAGTATCAGACAGGGTTTCCCTTCTCCTTACAGTGAAGCCTCAAGCCTGGACTGTTGTGGCTTTAAGTTGCTGCATTGTTGCTCTCCTGGGCACTTCACATGCAGGGCCTCATTCAGTCATTCAATCTCCACAATAATCCTATGAAGGAAGTATGCCATTCCCTTTTACAGATGGCGGAATGGAAATTGAGAGAAAGAGAGAGAGGAAGTGATTTGCCCACTTAAAAGCAGTAAGTGACAGGGCTAGGGCTAGGATTTGAACCCAGGCCATTCCCTTCGTTATATTTAGTTATCATATTTATTAGGATAATGTCCCACCTTTTGCAAGTTGACCTTTATCACTAGAGGCGATTGTCAAGTCAGCTAGTCTATAGTTTCCTTTGAGTCCTATACAAGTGTGTGCCTGCCAGCTTTTTGGATTTCCAATAATTCTTGGAAATCCCAGGGGAAATTGCTGTGGCAAGTGCAGTAACATCTGTTTATCTAATGATTCTGACCCATGTGCCTGAGGACAGAGCAATGAATGTGATAATGAGATACCTGTTCCTATGAAACCTACCTTCTAGTTGGTAAAGAAAAAGCAAGCAAATGAAGAAATCATAAGAAACACCAGGGAGGAATAGTGCTATGCAGAGAATTAAAAACAGGAGATGTGGTAGTGACGGGTAGCTACTTTAGGCAGTCATGAAAGGCCTCACTGAAGAATTTATAGTTAGGCTGAATCCTAACTTATGAGAAGGAACCATCTATGTGAAGATAAGGGAAAAGTACATCCCAGGCAGAGGGAACTGCTGGAGAAGGACCCCAACATGGGAACGAGGTCAGTGTGCTTGAGAAGGTGAGAAAGACCAATGTGGCTGGTGCAGGGAGTGATGGGGGGGAGGCAGCATTAGCTAGAAGGATAGGCAGGAGCTAGATCAAGGAGAGCTTTGTAGGCCAAGGTATGCAATTTGAGTTATATCTTAAATGGAATGGGAAGCCTTTGGAGGGTTGGCAGCAGAATGATTTAATCTGATTTATGTTTGAAACTGATCCTGATCTTCTGTGGAGAAAGAATTGAAAGGGAAAAGAGCTGAAACAAGGAGACCACCTTGTGGGCATTTGGTAATCCAATGAGTAGGTGTTGGTGTCTGAGATAAGGATGGAGATGCAGAGAAGTTACATAACGGCAGAGGGTTGGTGGGGGGAGGGGTGGAGAATAAAGAATTGGCTACACTAAGTGAAGAAACAAGAGGAATAAAAAGCAGCCCTTAGATTTTTGAATTAGGCAATTCAGTGGGTGATGGTGTCTCTCTCTGAGATGGAAAAGACTGGCGAGGAACATATTAGGGAGTGAGGTCAAGAGTTCCATTTAAACCATGAAGAGTGTGATATCCCATTAGATACTATACAAACAAAGATGTATGAATGGCACTTGCATATATAAGTTCAGACTTTGGGGAAGGGAACAGGCTAGAATTAAGATTTGGCAAGTACACAAGATGTAAAGCCACCAAAATGATTTATGTCACCCTGGGGGTGTATTAAGATATAAAAAAGAAGGGAGCCCAGAAATCGTCAACAGAGAGTGTGAAGAAGGGTGGTAAGTGGAGTGGGAGGAAAATAGGTCCATGTGGTGCTCACAGAAGTCAAGTAGAGAAAGTTGGAAAAATGTGAGAGTGGTTGACTCTATCCAGGACCATTGAATCTCGGAAGGTAAGACAGGAAGGGCCTGAGGTACAATGGAGAGACGGTCTTTCATAAGAAGAGGGACACTTCCTCCACCATCACGTGAGGGGAAGGCAGTGTGCACAGAGCAGTCGGTGGGTGCAATGGTGGACAGACAAAGGGGTTCCTGATGGATTCTTGGACTTTCCCCCAAGGTGGGTGGGCAAGGACATCAGCTAAGAGAGGGAGAAAGAGGTGATGAGCTGGTTTGAAATCATTGTTTTGGGAGTGGGAAAGTGAAAAGACTTGGAAAAGGGGGATATTAAGGTGGGCTGATCATGTTGACTGACATTGAGATAGAGAAGCAAGGGTGTGCAACATTAAACAAAAGGATTCTGCAGCTAGATGGCCAGAGTGAAAATCTTGAGTGATCTCAGATGTGCTATTGGACATCCTTATGGGCTTGAGTTTCCTTTCTTGTAACATGGGGATAATATAGTATATAATACATAAGATTTTTATGAGGATTAAATTAGTTAATCTAGGTAAAGCACATGGACTGTACCCAGTATATAGCACATGGCACAGACACTTTAGCTATTACCATTTCCTGTGAGACCCGTCTGCACAGTTGTCTTTTCCTCCCACCATGTTTATTTGCTGAGGTGGCACACTCAGAAAAGCCCGACAGTTGGGTTTGCTAGTACTGTGGCTTGGTCATGCAAATGTGGTAGAGGGGGGCATAAAGGGGTTATGGTCTTTTGCAAGACATCATAAGGAGAGAACATGGAATTTCAACAGGATAAAGCAGGAGATGAGGGCATCAAAGGGTGGCTGCAAGAGAAAGGTAGGATGAGTGGATTGAAATGGAGGACATGTTAGATTGGGAGCTGCTTGAGGGAATGAGCTGGAAGGACAGAAGGGGTAACAGAATGGGATGCTCACAGCTGATCTTGTGGACATAGTGTGGTTATTGGTAATGGTAAGAAAAATGGAGTAACTGCAGGAGTGGGCGGTGGAGACTGAGAGGAAGACATATATTAGATGCTATATTATCCCCATTATATTAATAGAAGTAAGTAGATCAAGGAAGGCCAGACTAAGAATTCTTATGGATCAATTATGAGATGAAGGAGAAACCACTGATGATAGAGTAAAAGTGCAAAGGAAGCCAGTGTCCAGGAGCTGAAGTCATCAGTGACTGAGGGACAGAGGCCAGGGACCAGAAGCAGGCAGTAGCCAGGTGGACAAGAGGCTGGTGTAAGCTGATGGCATGAGATGCAAAGAAGCAGGAAGGAAAATGGTTGGAGAATGGCTGTGGGGAGGAGGGGACAATTACCCTCCAGGCCCACAAAGCTGGGGGTTGTGAGGGGACAAACAGTACTCCCCTGAGACACCTGTGGGGACTGGCTGTTGCAAAGATGGGGATTTAGGGCTTCCCTTGGTGATGGTTTGACAAAGCCCTCTTGGCAGAAAGTCTTGGGGATGTATGGGGTGGGGGGTGTCTCCAAATGGCAGCTTCTTATCCTCAGCTTTTAAGATTTTTAATGCAGTGTCATCAGTTTACTCCAGATTCCAAGTAAATCCCATATTCCCACCCCCCCTCTGGCAATTTCCTCAACATAATGTGGTGAATGCTATATAGAATAGGGTCGTTTTTGCCTTCTTCTGAGGGCACAGAGAAGAACAGATTCTTTTCCTTGGAGGGTTAGGAAATGATTCCCTGGTGACTGAGTGACACTCTGAGTTTTGGAGGACATGCAGCTCCTTAGAAGTGGGGAGTGGGGAGGGAATTCAAAACAAAGGCAACAGGACACGCCAAGAAGTAAAGGCACAAGAGCTTGGTGAGTGTGGCGAGTGATGGGTGCTTAGAGTCACTGGGGTGTCGGGTGTTCATGTGTCTGTATATGTGGAGGGAGGGAGTTGTGGTGATAGGGGCCAACATTGGGAAGCTTTTCTAGGACTAAATTTTGAAGGGTCTTGCTAAGGCATATGCATTTTATCTTATAGGCAATACGGAGTAAATAAGTTTTGAACAGAAGTGTGGCATGATCAGATTTTTCTAGGTTGGTTTTCCCTGATTTGAATGTCATGGCTGGTGTAGTGCTTGGTACAGTATAAACATTCAGTAAGTATTTGTTGAGTGAATGGATGAATACAATTATAAATGATAATCCTTGCAGTAACCATGTGGAGGATAAACTGGGAGGAAGAGAATAGAAAGGTTGGAAGACCTACTTGGGGAATGAACCCTGAGCTTGGGGTATAAGAGGAAAGGAGGAAATAAGGTTCTACTCTGAGGGGCAGGAAGGCTAGTGATGTCATTGGCCAAAGCAGGACGTGAAGGCAGAGGAGATGTCTGTGGAAGGAGAGGGTGACAATCAATACTAAGCTCCATTTTGAACAGATTTAAATTTGATGAAAAGTCCACACTTAGAGGAACCTGTTTAACAGGCAGGTGGAAATAAGAATCTCTTAGAAGAGAGATGGTTGTTAGGTATATATTTTGGTTAATTTATCAAGGTCCCAATGGCACTAAAGACATGGAGTGATAAGCTTTTGGGAAGTGATTAATTTTGACCAAACTCAAAGGAAAATGATTAATAATTTAGGATGCCAATATAATAATTTATAATAGGACATATGCCTAAGTGTTATTTAATACATCAATTTTCAGAAGATTTCCTGAGTGAACAGGAGCAAAAGGAGCCTCTTTCATCAAGTTATATGGCCAGTGAATCCCCTTTTCATTCTTCACTTCTCAGAGAACAAATAATGACATTCCCAAGTCCAGGGCACACTGTCCCTTGCACGGTGCTGGAGGAAACTTGCAGACTTTAGAAGGATTTTTTCCACACTTCCTTGCTTTCTCAGTAGAAACTATGGGACACCATTTGACAATTTCTTGATGACTCTGAGACCTCATTAAGAACACCGATGTTTATTGGGAGCGACGCTATTGGAATAGCTTCCAATAGTGTGGCTGGGGTGGGGGAATTGAGGCTAGTGGCCCCTTCACATGCTCTCTGTGCCTTTATAAAGGGAATGGGTTTGCACTTTGTGGTTCTTCGAATCCCTCAACTCGCACACCATGTCTTGACAACTGGGTGGGTTATTTTGCACCTTCTTGTTTGGAGAGGGTCATTGGTGGCCTTCACTTGGCTCTGACAGCTTGAGTGGTGGACACCACAACTTGAAAGTTTAGAGAGTATTTTTACTGATTCCATTGCTATATCCTTGCTGGCACAAGCAATTTTAACAAAGCACCAGGTTGTGTAGAATACTTTTGGGGCAATTTCCCTGTACATAGCTGGTCTTGGCCATAGGGAGCTGATTCTTTTTAACATCTTTCCTAATCCTCCTATGACCAGGGTGGCGGTGGGGAGTTTTGACTGCAGCTCTCTACCTGAAGTCGGCCTCACACTGGTCATGGAACCATTCACTCACAGACACCATTTTAGTTTCTGGCCCATTACTACGGGCTGTGCTCTGACAAATGGTAGACCTGGAGCTGGTGGGAACCCTAGAGGCCATTGCAGCAAATATCCTAGTTGCTCTTTGTCCACGTAGATAGGGGAACCTGATGGACTGCTTACCTCTCAGGGTTGAAGGTGTAATGACTTTGGCAGTAGTGAATTTTGGGGGAGACTAACAGCCGTCAGTAGCCAACCTTTCCTGAGCACCTTGCTATACAGAGGTTTATAAAAAGTGGAAGTGTGCCAGGGAGTTTTCATTTTAAAAGACAGCTTATTATTTATAGTGGCTCAAATTGGGAACACTTTAAAATCCCCAAATGGAGGCATGATTAGTATTGGTTCTTTGACTTGATGGATTGTTAAGCAGCCTCTATAATTATTATGAAAAATCTTTAAGAACATGAGAAAGTACAATATAATGTTAGAGCAAAAACGATGAATTCAAAGGATCTGCACATTTTGTGACCCTAACCGTGAAAGAACTGGGTGAGAGCACACAGGTGATGGTTGTGTAGTGGTTAATGGGATTACACAATTAAAAGATAGCATTGTCCAGACTTTGTGTAATGCTGACATATAATTTCAGCTAAGAGAACGCATACAAATAGATACAGCAGAACACAACCGGCCATCACTGATGTGACATGTGCTCGAATTGCTCTTCTAGGAAAGGAGATACTTTGTTCTAGTTTCTCATCATCCCTTAGCAATTGTGGGGCTGGCCACACATGGGAAAGATGTGTGACTCAGATCATTGGAGAGAGCTGTCCATGCACAGCCTTATGTGGCCTCCTTCACTCCATCTTCTGTTTTAACAGTGCTAAGGGCCATCTACAGTGCTTTCTTTCCTTTGCTTCACCCCCAAATGTTACATTTCCTTTTGTTTAACTTCCATTTTGTACGTTGTTTTAGGTCTAAAATTATTGCTTAGTCTGAATAAAGAGAGTCAGGACAAAGTACAGCCAAACTCTTAATTTTCAGGAGGTGATTTATTTGGATTTTGGTTCAGCTCAAGAAAACTCGTCTCCAACCATCAGGAGTTTTAATTATAATCTGAGGTTATCTGTTGCCCCAGAGTTGGGTGCTATGTGTGATGTATGGATTTTCTCATATTTGGCCATGGATTGGGGTAAGTGTATGACACCAAACACATGCTCTTGATAGGCTGATGGAATGGTTGAATTATATAGAAGGTAACTACTTTAGTTCTTTGCTTCTTGGCAAAGTCTCAAATGTACATCACCTTCTTCAAAACAAACAATGGCCTGGGTTGCTTGAGCATTTTAAAAGGGGATGGCCTGGCCCACTGATGGAGCAGGTCCTGGGAAATGCCTGTCTGTTTCCCCCATGCCTTCTCTCGGCTCACAATGCTTCATTGTTCCAGAGGACTGGGACTTCCTCTCTCTGATTGATTAGACAGAGTGAGGCCACACACTTTCATGACCCCACTGCTCAGGAGCCAGCTGTTGGGCAGAGAGAGGGGCTCGGAGTACACGTTGCCTAAAGCCTTTCATGTTCAGTTTCCTGAGTATGAGATTGAGGGGCTATTTCTTGCTCCTTGTTTCTTCTTATCATTTATAGTTGTCTGCCTATCAGCACAAAATATACACCCCAAACTGTCTACGGAAAGAAAGGTTGAAAAGCTCTACTCTGATTATGCCTGTTTGGATTGTTCAGAAAATTATATGTTAAAACTTGGAACTTGATCTGTAGATAATATGGCCACATATGCTTTGTGCCTAATGGGTCTTCATGTTACATCTTAAAATGGGAATTTTCATACTTATGATTTAAAATTCCTTGGACAAGTATATGATTAAATTCATAGTTGCACAGGTATACAATGCCCAGTGCTTTTTCCTGCAGTGAATTTGTAATTCAGCCAACTCAACATTTTTATTCCTATGCAGAAAACATGCCATTTGGAAACAGCTTGTATGATCTGCGCACTGGGAGAAAAATGTGGGCCCTGAGCACAGAAGCACTTTACTTGGGATTTGAAAACATTGAACCTGGCAGTGAAACACCCACTGCCCATAGTTCTCCCTGTCCTTCAAGATTCAGCACAATCATCTTCCCTTCTTGAACCTATTTCTTGACAGCTCTCCCCACTCAGGCTGAGTTGGGATGCTTATGGCCTGTCTCTTCAGGAGGCTGTGAGCTCCTTGAACCAGGGCCCTGTGTCCTGCTGCTCTGGGTCCCCAGCACCTGCTGCCATGCCTGGTACACGGGCACATTCAACACCTGTCTGCACAGTGGCTGATATGACTGGGTTTGGCCTATGTACAAGGACATGTCTCCTTTCTTTTTCTGATGACAAGGATGACAGGGATCATTCTTGTTTGAGTTGTCATTAGCATGGGAAACAAACCTGCCTTGTGGACCCTCAACACTGAGAAGGGTAGACTCCAAAGCAAGAGGTGAGCGTGGAGCACTCATGATGTGTTTCGGATGGGCGCAGGACCCACCCACACCGTACAGATTTGTTGAATGTGTGCATGAATGGATGAATGTGTTGATGCTGCATGGTCATAGATACTTGAACTCTATTTCCGCTGTAGTGTCTCTCAACGCATACACACAATTCTTAGAAAAAATACGTAGAGAACGGGAGCATGATCAAGAAGCAGGGTATCCCCTTCCCACTTGCAGTAAGTGCTGAATGGATGATGCCAGATCTCTGTAAGACAATGAGCACTTCTGATTAGACTCCCACTTCTTTATCCCGAATGTGGTTAGAGATAATTGCTTCCCCCAGAAAGAGGCATAGTCTACCTCAGACCACGCTGACAATGACCAAAGCTGCCTCCATATGCAACTTGACTTTTTACCAGAGTGCAGTAAAGGGCTTGTTTCTCCAGGCCTTGGAGTGTGCCTCTGTCTGGGGAAGAGCAGCGAGGAGGAAGGGGAGGTGGCAGTATAAGGAAGGGCCAGAGAACTCCTCTTTCCTGAAAGCCAACTTACCCCTCTCCACCCCCATTTTCCTCTGTCTTAACAGTTCTAGGAGCCCCAGTGCATCCCAGCACCAGTGTTGCTAAAGGCACATCAAACCATTATCTGTGCGTGCCCTCCTAGAGCCTGTCAGGTAGAGGTGGGACTATGGCAAGAGTTTCCATAGCTTCAGCAGGGGTGGGGACAAGGTAAAAAGGTGGAGAGAACGAGGATAAGGTGGGGCTCAGGGGAAGTCTGTGGGTGTGCACTGTGCTTCCCCAGGTCTGAAAGGCAGGGTTTAGAGCACGCACCGGGGCCACTTGGGACGGAGATAACCACGTGAAACATGCACGGCCACACTGCACCGGCTTGATCCTTGCCCGGAAACGTTTCTCCGGATCTTAGAGAAAACCTTCCAAGATACTTCTGGCCTAAGTGGCAGCTTCCTCTTCAGCCAAAAATAAATGAGGAGCAGCCAGAGGGCAGACAAGGAAACAGGGCAGGAGAGGAAATGAGAGGTTGAGGAAGATAACATGTAGGGGTGAAACAGGACCTGCATCAGCTTCCTGTTTCAGAAAACGTGGTTCTCTTTCTGGGGCAAGACAAGACTCTTAGGTATGGCTGAGTGAAAGGAATAAGAGAGGAGACACAGCAAGACAAGACACCCACAGATTGGAGCAGAGAAGAGAGGAAAGAGGCTGAACAGAGGGAAATGAGTCTAGTTTCCAGTGGAGCATTAGATCCACATGTTGGCTTGGGCTTCTGGGTATGGACACTTTCGTCGCACCAGGCTTCTGAGACTGATTTCAGAGGAAGTAAGCCATTGAAGACCCAGCTGTGCCCTTAGCAAGTTCATCCTTCCATCCTCTTATGTCATAACATTCTCTGATGCTCATAGTTCCAAAACAAGGGCTGGAGACAGATTTCAAAAGCCACACGAATGTTTTCTTGGTTACCTGTTCCAAGAGATGCCCTATCCAATGAATGAATGAACAAATGACTGAATGAACAATTCAATGGTCAAATGAGATTGGGGTGCCGCATTTTAATCTTCTGCAAAGGAGAGTAGGGGATGCTGAAAATCAATCTCCCTTTTGAAGAGTTACAGATGAAGTTCACATAGTATAGGCCCTGAGAAGTCTGTGCTAAAGGAACTTGTTTAACATGTCATTTTTTAAACTTACTTTACTGAGGACATAACTGCTAAACTTAGAGTCCACAACACTGTAGACTACGTAAATAGTGCCCCTGGATTAAACAGTTTATGTGGCCATACAGGGTGATCCTTGCCATGGGCCGTTTTCCCCTCTGAGCAACACCTGTTAACATCTTGAGAGATTCCTGCATTCTATGGACACAGCTTGGGAAACACTGGATTAAGATAATGTCTTGCCTGTCATGAGACTGCAAATCTGAGTGGGGTTGGCTTGTGCCAGTGTATTCATCCATCAGTCCTGTTGGAACCCACAAAATTCTTCTGCAAGATGGTGTCCTGAGATAAGGATGCAGCTTGTGGCCACAGATGGAGGGTGAGATTAGCTCTGCAGGAGAATATCATTCACAGCCACAGTTTTCTTAGTTCAGTACTTTAAAGCACTAGTTTTCGATCTAAGTCAATTCTGGAATAAGCCACTGCTGGTGGAAATGCTCCATGGTCCTTCTAAATGTTTAAAGGTCACTGATACACAGTACTGAGTGTGTGTAATAAAGAGTGCTTGAAAGAAAACATGTGTCTTAGAATAGCTGAAGGACTGAAATGATCCCCTGGACCTGTTTCCCCTGCCTTAAGTAGCTCATATCTCATATATCTCCGGTGGTTTTTGTTCTAGATTCTAAAACAGCAATTCCCAAAGTTTTGTTGCACATTAGAATCAAGCTTTTAATTTTGATGCCTGTGTTGCATCCCTCTCCGATTAAATCACAATGCTGTGGGTAGGAGTCAGGCATTTGAATTTTTGAAAGATCCCCAATAATTCCATTGTGCCACTGAATTGAGGGATTGCTGGTTTAGGAGCACTTTTATCTCCAGACATTTAATTATAATGGCCATGCCTCTGTGAGAGATGCAGTATAGGAATTCATCCTCATCCCCATCTTGTTCGATAACAGAAGCCCTAAGGATAATGATCCAGGTCACACACTCGTGTCAGGTTCTAGGCAAGTGTCACTTCTTTGAATGTATTTAGGCCAAACCCAGACTATCAGACTAGATTCTGGAAATGGTGGAATAAGAGATTGGGTTGGGAGGAAGCTGGGGTTGAAAACCCAGTGGAGTGAACGTGGCCTTTGTGCCCGCAGAAGAAACACGAAAACCGCGTCAATGCAACGCCTCCTGCCCATCCGTCAATGCTGTTTCTGTCTGTAGACTGCTGGTTTGCATTTCACTTACAGAGACAAAGTGGAACCTTTGTGCGGAGCTGAAGGAAATTATAAAAGCCCACAGTTTGTCTTCAGACTTAATGTCAACTATTTGTCTCTTTTTATTTTCAAACAAACAAGTCCCCACGTGAGTGTCGAGGCTGTTGCAAACATTTGCTCCCCTGGTTTTCTGGTTTCCTTGTTCCTCCATCAGCAGGTGTGAGAAAAACCAGCCACTTTCTAGAATCATCCTATCAGCCACAGAGGGCTGTTGTGGGGTACAGTAACATAAGGGGAGAGGTTCTGAGCAACATAGTAGCTTATACAGTTGCAGGCTTATGTTGAAACAATTTACTAATAACTGGACTTCTTTCAGGCTTCAGAATTCATTAACTAGAAATTTAGAAGCAAGGATAAAAGGAATTACCCACAATTCTGCAATATGGAAGATAAGTCAAGTATTCTCTTTCATTGTAGCTAGACAGGTGTGAGCTGGGTGACACTGGGGGTGACATGCTCCAGGTGACTGGGAACTTGGATGGGTGACCTGAAATTTTGAGGTCCCATGGTAGATCTTAGAAGAAGTAAGATGCTTCTATTTCCAACTTTTTAATTATTTGTAAAAATCTCTTAAGGTTAGAGGATTTTTTGAGCATTATTTCTTCCCTAGCCTCAGAAAAATGATATTGTGAATTCTCCTAAAAATGTGTTGTCATGAAAGATTGCCCCTGAGACAATAGTAGGGACCCTGTAAGGCCTGGATCAGAGTAGGTTTAACAAAGACTCACTTTTTTTTTTGAGAGTATGAATTAATCTCTAAGATGCTAGCTTTTGTTAGGTGTGTTATAATAAAATGCTGACACTTGTGAATAATTTACTTTATAAATACAGTGGAATTTAAGGTTATCCCTGTCCATGACACACTCACTTGTATTCCTCAAAGATTCCTTGACTAGAAGACAAAAGGGGTGGAAAACTGGGGAATTGCTTATGTCAGGGGAGTGTTTCACTCATGACCAAGTCCACTGAGGGGAAGGTTGAGAATCATTTTTCAGTTTAAACTAGAGCTACTCAGAGTGTGGTCCTCAGACTTAGAAATGCAAAATCTCACCGTGCCTCTTCCCCGCTCCTGGCCCAAAGCAGACCTACTGAGTCGGACTCATTGGCCAGGGGCCCAGCCCTCTGGGTTTCAGTACATTTCCCAGGAGTTCTAGTGCTCCTTGGTGTGAGAATCACTTTCTTATGGATGCTTCTTAAAGTGTGGTCTCCTGGCCAGCATCATCAGCATCACTTGGGAACTTACTAAAAACCACCTGAGAGACTTTTACTGGCAGGTGATAACAGAAATGCTCTGTGGCACTTTCCAACATTCAAAGGCTACAGAGATGGCAAAACTGAACATATAAGATCTACAATTCTTTCATAAAAATTCTCAGATGTGCCCTTTCTGGAAAGAAACTGAAAAGATCCCCTGTATCTGTTTGCTGTCACTAGGGAATTAATAATAAAATCTTACAAGTCATCTGTGTTCCCTCCCTCCTCTGGTCCCGCACACCCGCTGCTGATTCAGCTGCTCTGGAGGGGGAGGCAGGGGTCTGTGCTGTAACAAGTCCCGCAGGTGGATGTGCCCTCATAGTCGAGAACCACGCGAGTAACAGTTCCATCCAATTGCCTGCTCAGCCATGCAGAGCTGAATACATGCCTGCATCCTCCTGGCCTCGGGGCCCCTGACATGGAGTTGGGCAGCTGCTGTCTCTGCCAGCGCAGGGCTGAGAAGTGCAGCCTGGAGGGCACGAGCTTGGCCCACTTGCAGTGACATGACCACGCTTGGACTCTGGGTGAGAAGATGGCATCACTTGGAAGTGGAGACCTTTCTTTCTTCACGTTTTCCATGCTCCAGCCTCCACGCAGCCCCAGCCAGGCCTTCCCAGCACCAAGTCCTGAACTTCAGCTCAGAGACAGTAGATCAGGGGCCTGGAAGCTGATGGGATCTCCTGTGCTTGCTGGCAGAGCCGGCTCCTGCTCCCTGGAAGGCGGGTCCTCCTCTCTGAGGTGGGCTCATAGTGCCTCAGGCAGAGGCCCTTTCACTTAGGATCCCAGGATAGCTGCTAAATGCTTTCTCCTCTGGTCACTTTGGGATGGCCATAGCTAATGAGTATATTTTCCCAAAGGTATTTGGACCCCTGATGTGAAGAACCCTCTAAAAATGAACAAGAGGACTAGCGCAAGAAAGGTGAAGACAGATGAAGGTAGGGCTAAGGGCTTTAACAAGGGGCTTCTGCTGTGGGGCTGGCTGAAGTCAGAGGATTTGGGGTGGAAAGATGAAGGTGTGGCACAGGGAGTGGTTCCTCATGTCCCACTGGCTGAGTGAATAATGCACATCAGGGAGATGAGAGAACGCACTGCTCATTTTGTCCCAGACAGCTTTAGGTCCTCTTCTTCCAGATGTGAGCAAGGGCCCTGACCTTTAAGGCGTATAGGTTCTGCACCTGCTGAGGAGACAGAGATGAAGGGTCAAGTCTGTGCGTGGAAGCTCTGATGTGCACTTTCCAGTGAGAGGTGCTGTCGCACATCTTGCCTTTCTGGGTCTGAGTATTCTCTTGCAGGGGGAGGGGCCCTTCCACAGTCTGCTCTTTCCTGCCAGATCTGTCCCTAGTTGAGCTCCAGCTCCTGAGCATGTGAAGCAGCCTGGGAATAATTGTTTAATCTGCATCTTCCCTTGACTATCATCACTTGCAGTGCTTTCTATTGCTTCAGGTTGGAAATGGCAAGATGAACCTTTAAATTCCGCTGCTGATTCTCAAACTCCTAAAGAAATGACCAAAGGAATATAAAATTAAGGGAAGTAGGCACTACTTGAGAAAACAGGGGAGCGTAAATGCTGCAGGAGAGAAGTTTTGAGGCATTTTCTATTAGACAGAATGAAGTAGCAAAGGGAAGAAGGAAGGCCTGCCCTGATCATGATTTAGTATCTGCATAAACACAGGCTGTTTGGTAAACTAATGGGTAGAATTTCTAGTCACGGCCCCCAACCCTGAAACACTCAAAAATTCTGGTCAGGAGCTACAGTAAAAAGTTATGACTTTTTGAGCCCTTTAGACTTAAGTTCAAACCTACCGTTTGCTAGTTGTGCAAACTAGTCAGCCTCGGTCTCATCTTTTGTTAAATGGGGATTCTACTCATTCTAAGGTATAACAAGGATTAAATAAGAGTGCAGGCAAGGAGACCTAGACCATAGTTACCATATACTGATTATAACAGGTACTGTCCCAAAAGCTTTACATAAATTATTTCCTTTAATCCACAAGGAAGCCCTATTAAGTCAATCTTGTTTTAATTACCATTCCACACATGAGGCAACTAAGGTTTAGAAGGGTTAAGATACTTGCTCAAGGTTCACAGTTGTTAAAGTGGGTAGGGAAGGAATTTGAACCCCAGCAGTCTAAGTGCAAAGCCTATGTGTTCAAATCATGAGCTACACTGGTCCAAGCCCTTAAAGTATATTTATTTAATCCTTATAATAGCCTTATGGTAACCATTTTCTTGGTGAAAAGAGAACCTCAGAGCTAAACAATTTGACATTATATAAAGATTTGAAACCAAGCCTGCTTGATTCTGAGTTCCCTACTCTTTCCTGTTATGCTGTTCTTTAGTTGACATGCTGTATGGAATGTCATTCTGTTCTCCTGTTTTGGATTACATTCTATTCCCACTGAATACAGGTGTGGGATGGCTATTATGCATGATTGGGAGAAAGTAAAAATGTCGTTCCAACACTCTACACTTTTTTGAAGAATTGAATCATTGTGTGTGAGAGCCTCTAAATTGCCTAATTTCTCTTTGCTCATAGAACTCATGGAAAACATCAGGCTTCCCCTGGAACTGCTTGAAGAACATGACCCTTGGCCAGCCTATGTCACATATACCTCCCCAATGGTGAAAAGACTCATTGAGAGCAGCAAAGCTAGAGAACTGGAATGCATGCAAGCTTTTGAGGAAAGCCAGCGAGCGCTGAGGCTGAACAAGCCATCTAGCATCATTCAGCTGAAAAGGAAGAAATCATCCAAGACCTCTGGCAAAATGGTGTACAATGACACTAAGTCAGAGACCATGTTATCATTATGGGGCGCTTTCTCTGCAACAGCCACAGGTCCTACCGTTGTCCCAGAACCCATACACTTCCATACGGATGCCAGAGAAAGTCCCACCGAAAATTATAACAAGATCATCTTCTCCCGAAAACCTATGATGAGGATGCTTCCATACAGCTCCCATCTGGCCAGCAAGGAAAAACATTCAAATGTTTAGCAAGGAGGCCCTGCAACCATCCCCCAAAACTGTACAGCAGTTAAGCTTCATTTGCCACAAAACTCACTATGTCCTTTACATCTGAACTTGCCCCACTCTCGTGCAGAGGTTGGCTGAGATAAGCCAGATCAGAATGTACGTGGTGGGTGGGTGGGTGGGTACACCCCCTCCAGCATCGCAGTCAGATGGAGCTGGGAAGGCCCAAGCTCTAGTTCTCACTACAGATGCTCAGGACTTAACTGTGGGTGAATGAGTCTGGGTCCAGACAGGAGACAGGAGTCACACCAGTTATATTATCAGAGATAATTTAATGTAAAGAATCACTAACCAGGGAAGTGAAAAGGCAGGAAGTGAACACAAAGTTAGCAATGGAAGTAGTGCCTGCGGGAAGCAGTTATCCCCTCCAAGGCTGGGGGTAGGGGCGGCAAGGAGCAAAGGGACTTCCTAAAAGTGAGACACTTGGAGAAGGGGCATGTGGGCTGAGTCTCAGGGCTCTGGGTGGGGATGTTTCTCTCTGGGGCTGGTGTCTCCAGCTCTGAGGAGAGCCCCGGTGGGGGTGGCACCCTGCCTCTGAGAAGGGGCTGCTCTTTGGGCTGTGGTTGATTCTGTGAGTGTTGGGAAAGCCTAAAATTGAATTCAGATTCTTCTGAGAGGAATTGACACTGCCTGAGTGAACAAGAAGTGTTGCTAGGGGAACCAGACAGGGAGGGGAAGCCAACAGTGATAAACAGGAAGTAAACCAAAAAAAACCGAGTCCCTTCCTCCTCCTTCAGCCTCGTAGGCTTCCCCACCCATCACCCGCTGTGGGCAAAGGCTGCCAGGGAGGAAAGCAGGAATATGGGCTGCAGAAGCCCAAACCCAGCATATCCAAGAGTGGTACAAAAGGATGGACTTAACACCAAAAGAAAGTCAGCTTAAGAGCCAGCACAGTGGGGTTCCTTGTTAGTGATCCCACCTTGCTCATCCACCTGGCACCTGGACCTGGAATTGAGGTGCTTTGCCCTGGAGGGTTTACAAAGTGTCAGTGGGGGGCTTGGCTGTTCCCCACTGAGAAATGGAGGGTTTTCTGTCCAGTACTTCTTTAAGGCTTGCCTTGTGGAGCAGAGTTAGCCAGGGAGAATTTCGTGGCTAGACCTTAGCTGGTTTGGACCACAGCTAGAACTTGCCCACTCAGGTTCTGAGCTGTTTCCAATTGGTCCCAAAGCAAGTTGTTAAGCAACTCAGTGGCAAAGCAAACAGGCTTTGTCTTTAGACATAAGGGGATCTGGTTATGATGGGCAGGCCCTGCTGGTCTTAGACTTGGGTTTATCTTCTGAGCCTAGTTCCATGGGTGGCTTCTCTTTTCTTTAACCTTATCTGGGTTTCTGTGTTTATATCTCTGAAGCAGTTATCAGGCTTCCCTTCCAGAGATGGAGAGGATGAAGAGTGCTAGTTGGTAATAATGCCATTTGAGAGAGTTGAATTTGCCCTACAAATGCATTCTCTCCCCACCGGGGTCTGGTGGAATCGTTTGCACTCAACTCTGGCTGCCATGAGTTGTGCTGGGACGGCCGCACAAATGAGGAACTCCAGGCCCACTCCTGCATTCTCAGCGCTTGGCCAGGATAAGTTCTTGAAACAATATAGATGGTTTCCAGCTAATCCACATGACTGTATTTTATGTGAATTGAGCATTTATAGGCATGGAGGCAGTTGATGAATCCCTCCAGCAAGAATTTCTATCTCTTTTATCTTTCCATGGAAGTTTATAGCCAGAGTAGATTTATGATTATAGAGCCCCACAGAGTGTGAGTTTATAGGAATTTGGAATTATTTCTTCCAATCCCTTTGAGGGCAGCACAGTTACAGTTTTTTAAATTAAATTTCTAAGTGCTAATAGTTTTAGTAAAAATAGAAACTCTCTAAGTTTGAATGAGTGTTTTATAACTAGCATTGTTTTGGTTAGTTTGGTTCTCAGCCTGTCAGAACAGCAGTGACTCCCGCTCCAATGAGCGCTGGGTGTATCTGTGACTGTCGCTCAGACTCACTGCCTCCTGCTGCAGGTTTAAGAAAGAAAAAGTATTATTTTTTAAAATGTGGGACTCTGTTCCAGCCCAAGCTGGGCTTGATGGGTCTGGCCATATTTGCGTGAGGGTTGAGGAGGCTGCTGGGACTTCATTCTCCCAGGGAACAAGCTGCTGGATCTGACTAGCTGAACCCAAGAGTGAAGCCTTGGTCCCTGGGGGACAAGGGGAGGCCCGAGTAACCTGCGGTGTCTGTGGCTGAGATTTATCTCCTGGTCCAGGCCTCCTTGAGCTCCATGGATATGGGGGTCCCATGGGTCCCATTCTTAAAGGGCTCTTTTGCTGAAATCCTGAATGCCCTGGAGTACAAATGAAAAGTCAGGAAAGGAACTGCACTCGGTGTTGCAAATGCACCCGTGTGCAGGGGCCCAATGCCCTGGGTGTGGACACACAGCCACCAGGCTGGCAGAGCCCAGGGGGCATGTGGCAGCACCAGCTTGCTTATGAGAACCCGTGAGGCATCCCTGGTGCTCCTGGGACAGGCATGGAGCCAACTCTTCCAGGGTTGAAGGCCCGTCCAGCTCAAGCTGGCGGGGCATGGAATGGAACACAGGTTATTCCTAGTGTAACCTCATCTGCCTGTTGGAGCTGGAGCAGCCTGGGCTGTATCAGGTTACTCTGAACATACTGAACTTCCATCTCTAAGAGGGAACTAGCTTTCTCTGATGTTCCACAGTTGTGGCCTCTTCCTATTTATCTGCTCAGCATCTGGCATTTTCTGTTTGGCAGGAGAGTCTCCCTGCTGTAGTAAGCCCATGAAACAGCAGGGTATTTTGTTGGCCTGCTGTGTGGCTCTGTAACTAAGGCCCCATCCTGACACATTCTGAGGAGCTGCTTTTGAACAGATTCCCTGGCTGCTGTGCACAATAGGGCATTTACCCATTTGCAAATTCCACATTTGCTGTTCAGATAGTTGGTGTGTAACCTCAGTAACATGCCCAAGCCTGCTGGTCATTTTTGCTCTGGCAGGGCTGTCAGACATCAAACCATTCCATATTCTGTCATGTCCCAACCATGGCCTGGGAGCATGTCTTGAAGGAGATTAGGCTGCTTGACAGATAAGAGGCTGTGGGAAAGTATTCAAAGAAGAAATGGCAAAAAAGAGGTGCTGGTGCAGGTTTGTGCAGCCAAGTGCTTGGGGTGGCCGCAGACCCCTACCTGGAGTGGGGGGCTGGGGTAGGCCCCACACACGGGCCTGAGAGAGAACAGTGGCCTGGCCCATGAGGCATGTTCAGCAAGTGCTGCTCTGCCTTGTGGCAGCCCAGTCCTCACACAGGAAGTAAGAATGCCTGATAGGCCCCCCGGCTGTGTCTTTGGGAAAGGAGGCACAACGTGGGTATCCTGAGCTGGGGCTTTTGACCCTTCGGCCTTGAGTGGGGTCCTCAGAGGTAGCTGAAGGGGTAGTCTCAAGGGGCAGGGGTTGCTGCAGGAATCCCAAGCAGGGACTCAGGTGTGTCCCTGGAGACAAAAGCAGGAACAGAAACCCCATCTCTATGTCACAGAGGTGATAACAAGACTGTAGAAGTGCTTTGGGGGATGTGTGAGGGCAGATGTCCACATCTGGATACGGGGGTCTTTTCAGCTGTGTCTGATTCATTCCTAGAAGCTTTAGGAACCCCCACCCTTCAGCAGTGATGGGCACATCTTCAGAGCCCTTGCAGTAATGGGTTTGATCAGTTCCAGAGAAGATGGTGTGAGAGATGGGGGAGGGAAGTAAATGGACTTGAAGTCTGTTGATCTGATGTCCTCAAGCCTGGTGTGAAGCTCAGATCTGGGTTTATGTTTGACAGGTAACCAGTAAATTCTCCCTCTTCCTCCTTCACTGCCCTCTCCCCCATGCCCATCTTTCACCAGGGGCCCAAAGCCTCAGATGCTACTTAGGTACTTGGAAATCCAACAACAGCATCCTAAGCCCATAGGGCACGGCTGGGCCAGGCCTGTCCCTGACACTGAGCATGCACGTGGGCTTCTTCTGGGGCACTGTGGGGGAGGGGGCCAGCTGGGGCCAGCAGGGGATGCAGGAGCACCTCAAGTTTAGGTGGGGCCCACTGCTACCCCATATTGTGTACCTTGATCCTGACCATGATTTGATTTCCATAAGGGACAAAGCAGGATAAACAGTGTTAGGAAAAGGACACTGGACTTGGTATAGGGACTTCTATCTCCTCTCCCAGGCTCTATATTCCAGGGCAAATAAAAAAACTCCCATGCCACCTGAGGCCTTTCTAGGAAACATTGCTGGGGCCTGGCCAGGCTCCTAGTACCAATTCACGTACTCTCTAGATTTAGCTGTTCAGCTACATAGAACACATTTATTTTTGGTAAACAAGTGATGTGCAAAGTCACAAATTTCAGGCACGTTTACACCCCACCTCTGTGGGACCGTTTCTGTGTGTCTGCCAGTGGGGAGGATTCTATGGGAGCAGAATGAGTACCAGAGAAGCTTGCAGCTGAAGGAAGTGCGCCCAAGGCCACCAGACTGCCACCTGTACCTGTGCATGTTGGCGCTTGTGCGTGTCCATTGTGCTGCCCTGGCTGTTCCCTCACCTACCGAGTTGACTAGCCAACACTGAAATAAGCGAGCCCCTGGGGACCGGGGCCCAGGCTCTCGAGTCCAAGGCCAGGCTGCTTCTCCTGCCTGCACCCAGGCCCCTGCCTCCCCCTCCTCGGTTTCATCAGTGACCACCTCCCTGTGGTCAAGGGTGCCTCAAGTCAGGCAGATGTGTTCAGCCCGTGGCTGGTGACCCACAGGTCCGGCTATGGTGCCTTCTGTTGTGACCTGGCTTTATTAGAAGTCTCCCCTGTGGGGCACAATTACCCAGAGCCAGCTTTCCATGTGCTGCTGGCCAGCAGAGCAAGGAGGGTGAGTTTGAAAAGTGCCCCAAGATCTGGACTAGGTCAGTCCTGGTCACTGTCATATCCCCAGAGCTCTGTCCCTGATCTGTCACATAGCTGGTGTTGAACTATTTACTAAGAAAATAATTCCCAACAGCAAAGCCTAACCCCTAAAAAAAAAATGGATCAGGGGAAGTGGTTTCTTTCAAAGGCCCAGAGACTGGAAAAACCATTTGGCCAAGTTTTTTAGAAGTGTGAGGCACTTAGTAGGCAACTTTGCTATAAATTCCTTCCAGTCCCGATAGTTGATTCAAATAAGGGATCAGTACGTGCCTTTGATGAGCCCTTCCTTAGAGGGTACTGGAGGGGTAGAAGGAAGAGGAGTTTAAGTCTTTTAAAACTTAACATCTAGTTCTTGTGTTCCTTTAAACCACCAATCCATACCTATCTGGCAAAACTCCAAGTCGACTCTATTATTTCCTCTAGCCTTTTCTGAAAGGACAGAATTGCACAAGCTCAACTTGTTCTCTCATTCCCATGTTTGCAGCCAAGCTGATGGGCATGACAAGTATGCGCTGAGGGCTTACTTGGGCCTGGCTCCATGCATGGGCCCAGCGTGCCAGACAGACACCTCAGGTCTACAGCTGGCAGTGGGGACATTGGACAATCACATTATTGGACTGCAATTGTGACACACGCTACCAAGAAGCCCAGGGTTCTGGGAGAGGGTATTTGCTTTGGGCTCATGACAGGTTCTCTCCAGGCTCACGAACAAGGGATTATAGAAGGAGGCAGGATTAGTATCAGGACAGCTGCTTGTAAAAAGGAGTGAGGTCATGGAGACTTTTTGGCCAAGTTGAATTTTAGTGGCCTGGTAAGTTTTCCAAACTCTGCAAAGCTGCCCGCAGTTTGTGCTTGGCCCTGACTTTTGTGTTTGTTTCTAGAGCACCATGGAGCTGCCACCTGGCTCAGATGTGCTTTAGATCAGGGTCTCTTCCTCCAGACCCCTTGCAACACACAGATGCTGTGCCTGCCTTCACACTCTGCTTGTGCCAGGGCACTCATTTCCTGCCTGCCTTTCTGCTCTGGAGGAGCGGGCTGCGCTGCTTCAAGGAGACTGCAGCTTCCTTTACTGCTCCCCCCAGACTTTGGGCAAGGGCTGGGCTCAAGCCCTCAGCCCCAGTGTGGCCCACTGGGCCTCACCTCAACTTGCCCAGGTCTCCAGAGCAAAAAGTCATTCTGGCTTTGCATTTCTTCTCGGTGACAGTCCTTGCTTCTTGCAAGCCTTTCCAGGCTTTCATAGGCTCCTCTGTGGACTGGGGCATGGGTGCATTTCAACCCAGGGAGGAAGCACTGTGCTCTTTCATGATTTCCTGGGGTTGACAGGGCCCTCGCTCTACCTCCTCCCTCCCTCTGATTATGTCCTGAGAGCACCTCCCTCTCTCCAGCCTGCTTTCCTCCTCCTCCTCCTCCTCCTTCCCTTCCTTTTCATTTTTACCAGTGTTTATCTTTTTGCCGTTGGAAAATTGAATGATGGTTTTTTAAGAGACTCGGGATCCCTAAAGTATAAATGACAGGTGACCCTGATGGTGCAAACGTGAGGAGAAGCTCATCCCTTTAATGCTCAACTCCAAGAGTCTGAGCTTCTATCCTAAGGACAATGGGAAGTTCCCACGTACTTTCTGGAAAGCTCTGAAGAATACTTGCATATTCCACAAAACCATCCTGTGTTTGCCTGTCAATCTGGCTGTCGTCTCACTCTGAAAACAGTTGCTTCAGGGTCCCAGGTCCCTGCTGTCTCACTTCTTCAAAACCTAGCCATTGGATCCCCTGAAGCTTCCCAAAGTGTAGCTCTGCCAGTGTGGTAATAGTTATCAAGTCTGCCTGAAGGCTTGGGGAGAGCAGAAGCACAACAGAGTTCATTACAATTGCTGCCATAGTGTCCACCTTAGAGGCCCACCAGCCCAACTCTGAATTCTGTTCCCTGGCAATGCCTGTTCCACCTCCAGCATGAACCTCAGTGCATCTCTGTTAACTCAGAATTCATGGCCAGTTCTTCCTTAATCCCAGAGGTGTTGGAGTCACAGTTCTGCTTTACTTTTCCTTGTGAATAATCTCCCTTTCATCTTCATCACAGGCAACATTGCCACTGCCTCATCTATAAAATATGGTTAGTTCCCTTGGCCTGGAGAAGATGATCACAGTACTCAACGGAAGAGCAGAGGCAAGAGCTTTTGTCTAGTCCTCTATAGGTTCCCAACGCCAGAATGTGAGCGAAATTATGCCTTCTGATGTCCAAGAGTGACTAGCTGTTAAACAGACCACACACAGCAGCAGTAGCAGCACCACCTCCATCTGCAGCTCCATCATTACCACCAATACCATGCCCATGACTACCAGCACTTTCACCTTCACCTCCATCTGCAGCGCCATCACTATCACCACCATCACCGAACAAATTTATGAAAATGCAGCCTTCATTTATTAAAACATTATTCTCTAAATTGGCAAAAGCACGGTCTCAATAAAAGACCAATGTTATAACTCAGACAGAGAAAGACAAACACTATATGATCTCACTTACATGTGGAATCCAAAAAAAGACAAACTCAGACAAACAGAGAACAGAGGGGTGGTTGCCAGGGGCTGGGAGGTAGGGGAAATGGAGAGATGTTCGTCAAAGCTACAAACCTGCAGCTGTGCTTAACAAGTTTGGGGGTCTAATGTACAGCATGGTGATTGTAGCTAATAATACTGTACCAAACATTTGAAAGTTGCTAAGAGAGTAGATGGTAAACACTGTCAATACAGACAAGAAGCGGTAATTATGTAACGTGATGGAGATGTTCACTAATATGATGGTGGCAATCATTTTGCAATTTATAAATGTATCCAAAATTGCACAATGTTTTATGCCAATTATGTCTCAATAAAGCTGGAAAGAAAAGACCTATTTTTCTATTTTACATCAGCTAACCGAATATTTAACATCTCCATCAGAGGCATCCACTTTTGGGTTATTTTATTGACTTTGGACAGCCTAAGAACTCTATCTATCTGTCTGCACAAATAAACCCTTCAGTCCCTTTTGGAAGAAAAGGAGGGTGTAATCAAGAGACCAGTGCTGTCTTTCTGGAATGCAGAAACCGCCAGGGTTCTCCTGAGTTCCATGGGCCCTCAAGGGTCCACAATTAGAATTCAGGAATCCAGGAACTTGGATGGAAAAAAATTTACATCTTCGTTTTTACTAACCTCTTACTGAGTTTTAGTACTTCCTTCAGTGAAGTGTTTGCAGTACCTATGAGTTTGTCACCAGCAAAATTACAGCTGTTGTCATAGCTAGCATGTGATGGTTGTGGGTATCTTGAAATATTGTATATGTTCATTGCTTCTTTGAAATTCTGGGAGTCATTAGACTAGCTGTTACATCTTGTTATTTAATCTACTTTAAAAATGTAGAGTACACTTAGCAAATTTCTCTTGTAGAAATAATTTGATTATTTAGTTTAAAAATAATTGTTTTCCACTTTTAGTCTTATGTATTTTATTTTAAAAATGTTAAGAACCCCTGGCCTAAGGCCAGTTTTCATGACTTCCACACCTTTAACATCTTGCTTCTATTGAACACCTCCAGTAAATACTGGAAGCTGCTCTCCCTGGACATCTACCCAGGATGCAACCATTGTTCACAGTTCGGATCCTCTAAGACCCATTTTTTTTCCAATGTAAATGTAGATGTACTTAATGTACCTATAACACAATACATGCATATCATAATGTGCACAATTATTTTTAGTGGGACACACATTCTGCAACTTGCTTTTTTCACTAACATCTGTCCTGCATTCTTTCGGATTGCTGTTGGATGCCAGAAGTCATTTATCCATTCCTCCCCTGATGGATATCCTGGTTGGATCCCATTTTTGCTTTACAACGATGGTTGCATTGGACCTTGTTGCCGTCCCCGAGGGTCTCCTCCACTCACCTTCTCATGCGACTTCCTTCAGTGTCAGCCACTTTGTATGGCCTGTTCCTGAGGAAACTGAGGTGGTCTGGGGACCCATATTTAAGCTTCTTGTAGTTTCTTGAGGAAACTATGTGCCTAGTTTCTAGGATGCTCAAATAGGATGATCAGGGATCCTGATGTACAAGTGACCTTGAAACAGGATAATTATGAAACAAAGCAAAGGTAGTGACTACCTCACCTTGCTTTTTATGCCCTCCAGGCCCTGCACAGTGTTGTATTATAGGGCCCTTGTACAGTTGCACTTGCTCAGAACTGCACAGCTTCAGAGTGATGGAGGAGGGACACAATTTCACATCGACTATGGTGGAAATGAAACTCTGTGCAGTCATGTAGCATAAGGACTCTTGCCTCTTTGGTATAAATGGCTAAATAAGTGTTTTTTTTCTTTCAAAAAATTATTGTTTTATCAAATATGATATCTTAAAAAATACATTTCTTTTGCTTTTCTGTATCCATGAATACAATAGGTAGAGATCTAACTCACTCTTTCAAAGCTGGGAAACACCCCGTAGTTGATGAGTGTGGCTGAAACACTCCTGATTTGATTTCGGCAGTCTCTGAGCTGTTGAGAGCCTCCTCCCTGCCTTGTCCTCAGACTGCACTTGGTGTAATACTGCCTTGTATTTGTATGGAGTGGATGGATTTTCAGCGTTCACTTACTTCCTGCTCTGGCTACTCTGAGATGGGGAAGAGCCAGGAGTCAGGGGCCTTTCGGGGAGAGGTTTTTTATTTTGTGTTTTACATGAGGCAAAAGGGCTCTTTAAAAAATTAAAGCGATGTGTACCTGGTAAAGCAAAGAAACAAAACAGCCTGGAATACAATGCAAAGCAATTCTGTCTCTACCACCCCTCTGCCTGGTCCCCACCACTCCTCTCACTAGACCAGACATTCAACAGGCTGATGTGCACCCCTTGGAAATTTTCACTGTCTGTTCTTAAAACCTGAAGTCAGATCATGTCACATTTCCTTTGGGCAAAAAGCCAGAGTACCTCCAACAGCACACAGGGTCTCTGGGCTACCTTTTCTGGACCTTTCGCTCACCACTCCAGCCTGCCTGGTTTGCTCTCACTCCCTCTCCCACCTCTCCCTCTCTCATGCTCCAGGCTACCATCCCGGCTTCCACTGATGCTGTGCAGGGCTCTCTCTCTTCCCTTACCTCCTGCACTGAAGCCTTTCTCCAATGCAAGTTCTAGTTGGTTACAAAGACACAATCACAAATTTGGGGGGAAATATCATCCCCCCACAAATTCCCCCCATATTCATTATTCCTTTTTCTTTCTTTCTTTTTTTAATTTATTTTTATTCAGTTACAATTGTCTGCATTTTCTCCCCTTCCCTCCACCCCACCCCAGCCAGTCCCACCTCCCTCCCCCACCTCTACCCTTCCCCCTGATTTTGTCCTTGTGTCCTTTATAGTAGCTCCTATACACCCCTCTCCCCATTATCCCCTCCCCACTCCCCTGTGGCTATTGTTACAATGTTCTTAATTTCAATGTCTCTGGTTATATTTTGTTTGCTTTTTTCTTTTGTTGATTATGTTCCAGTTAAAGGTGAGATCATATGGTATTTGTCCCTCACTGCCTGGCTTATTTCACTTAGCATAATGCTCTCCAGTTCCATCCATGCCATTGCAAAGGGTATAAGCTCCTTCTTTATGGTACATTTACACAATGGAATTCTACGCAGCAGAGAGAAAGAAGGAGCTCATTATTCCTTTTTCTAATGCTTGTTTAGATGGAACACTCATTGTGAAACCCTGAAGCCTGTTAATCCCCCAACAGTAACTAATGACAATGTAAGTCCTGCTAGGCTTGGAAGTTGAAGTCAATATATCCCAGGCAGGATAGCTTCTTTTTCTTCTTCTTTTCTTTTGTTTTCTTCTCTTATCATCTCTTTTCTTTTAATTCTCACCTAAGGATATATTTATTAATTTGAGAGAGGAGGGAGCATCAGTGTGAGAAACACCAGTTGGTTACCTCCCGTATCCACCCCAACCAGGGATGTAACCTACAACCTAGGTGTGTGCCCTGACCCACTGACTGTGAATCAAACCTGCAATGCTTTGATGTCCAGGATGATAGTTAAACCAAATGAGCCACCTGTCCAGAGCCAGACAGCTTCTTTAAATCAGAGACCAAGGACACTAGGTAATCCTGCAAGTTGACCTTTAAACATTTGACAATGGGGGATTATTGATTGGTCACAAACTCTATATAGTTGCTGAGTAATGTGAACGCACATTTACACATTTCAGAGTGTAAAACTTGAGGTAATAATACTATATATTCTCATAAATTTCTGTTAATTATAACTTCTGATTTTAGATTTTTAAATACATATTATGTACTATAAGCAGATTGTTACTCTTGCCTTTGACAGAGGTACAGATATATATTTGGATATGGGCTAAAGAATTTTTGTTTAAAAGTCTCTTAAAAAAGATCAAGGTAATTACTCATAAATATTTTTGGACAAGAGGATAAATATCAAAACTATCCAATGTGATTTAACCTTTAAGAGGTTGGAAGAAAGAAGATCTAGCTTAGATTTGAGGAAGAGTTAATTAAAACAGTTGATATGCTCTAGAATATGTTATTGCATACACTGTTTTTAAAAGTTCTAGAAATCAGGTACCCAGTAGATTTTAACTTAATGGATTAATACAAATTGAACGCAGTCATGTAACCACCACCCAGGTCAGACTATCTACAACCAAGAAGTCTTCCTCCGACCCTTTCCCAATTATTAGCTCTGCCTTCTCCCCCCAAAGTGGCCACTATATTTTGGGGCACTTTTATAGAGCCAGACAAAATTATTGCATTGCTTAATTTGTTTTATTCTTCAATTTTAATCTCACACTTAATAACTTGGGCAAGAACCTCTCCTTACCTTGACTTTTGGGTTGGTATATTAGTGATATAACTTAGCAAAATCATTTTTGGGTTTCAACTAAAAAGGGTATCAGGCTCTTAGATGCTATGTAATTGGCATTTGTTCTTATTGTTGCTATTGATAAATAAATCCTTATACTAATATCTGTAGTTACTGTATCAGGTCATGTTCAGTGAGGACCAAAATTGTTCTTTTTTATGTTTGTTATTGAATTATTGTAGTAAAACATGCTTTTCCCTGTGGCATAATCCTATTCAACAACCAGTTATTAAGAGTTGTGTCATTACAGCCCAGAGCAAGCAGAAGGAAGGAAATAACCAAGATCAGAGCAGAACTAAATGACATAGAGACTAAAAGCACAATTGTAAGGATCAATGAATCCAGGAGCTGGTTCTTTGAAAAGATAAACAAAATCGACAAGCCTTTAAGTAGGCTCATCAAGAAAAAAAGAGAGAGGATCCAAATAAACAGAATTAGAAATGAAAGTGGAGAGATTACAACTGATACCACAGAAATACAAAGGATCGTAAGAAATTACTATGAAGACCTGTATGCTAAGAAATTTGAAAACCTAGATGAAATGGACACATTTCTAGAAAAATATAATCTTCCAAAACTGAATGAAGAAGAAGCAGAAAACCTGAACAGACCAATATCAGCAAAGGAAATTGAAGCAGTCATCAAGAAACTCCCATCACACAAAAGCCCTGGACCAGATGGTTTCACAGGAGATTTCTACAAAGCATTTAAGGAAGAACTAACCCCTATCCTTCACAGACTATTCGAAAAAATCCAAACTGATGGAAGACTCCCAAACTCTTTTTATGAAGCCAACATCATCCTAATCCCAAAACCAGATAAAGACACAACGAAGAAAGAAAACTTCAGGCCAATATCGCTGATGAACATAGACGCTAAAATTCTCAACAAAATATTAGCAAACCGCATCCAGCAATATATTAAAAAGATCATCCACCATGACCAAGTGGGATTCATCCCAGGGATGCAAGGATGGTACAATATTCGCAAATCAATCAACATAATACATCACATCAACAACAGCAAAGACAAAAATCACATGATCATATCAATAGATGCGGAAAAAGCATTTGATAAGATACAGCACCCATTTCTGATAAAAACACTCAGCAAAGTGGGAATAAAGGGAGCAGTCCTCAACATAATTAAGGCCATATATGAGAGACCTACAGCCAACATCACACTCAATGGACAAAAACTTAGAGCTTTCCCACTAAGATCAGGAACTAGACAAGGATGCCCTCTCTCACCACTCCTATTCAACATAGTATTGGAAGTCCTAGCCACAGCAATCAGACAAGAAAAAGCAATAAAAGGCATCCAAATTGGAAAGGAGGAAATGAAACTGTCACTGTTTGCAGACGACATGATAGTGTACATGGAAAACCCTATAGACTCCACTCAAAAACTACTCGACCTAATAAATGAATTTGGCAAAACAGCTGGATACAAAGTCAATACCCAGAAATCAAAGGCATTCCTGTACACCAGCAACGAAACTGCAGAAACAGAAATCAGGAAAAAAATCCCATTCGATATAGCAACAAGAAAAATAAAGTACCTAGGAATAAACCTAACCAAGGAGGTAAAAGACCTGTACTCAGAAAACTACACAACACTGAAGAAAGAAATTAAGGAAGATACAAACAAATGGAAGCATGTACCATGTTCATGGATTGGAAGAATCAACATTATCAAAATGGCCATACTACCCAAAGCAATTTATAGATTCAATGCAATCCCTATTAGAGTACCCATGACATATTTCACAGATATAGAACAAACATTGCAGAAATTCATATGGAACCATAAACGACCTCGAATAGCTGCAGCAATTTTGAGAAAGAAAAACAAAGCAGGAGGGATCACAATACCTGATATCAAACTGTATTACAAGGCCACTGTAATCAAAACAGCCTGGTACTGGCATAAAAACAGGCACATAGACCAATGGAACAGAATAGAGAGCCCAGAAATAAACTCAAGTCTATACGATCAATTAATATTTGACAAAGGAGGCAGGAGCATAAAATGGAGCAAAAACAGCCTCTTCAACAGATGGTGTTGGGAGATCTGGACAGCTACGTGCAAAAAAATGAAACTCGATCACCAACTTACGCCATACACGAAAATAAACTCAAGATGGATAAAAGACTTAAATATAAGCCGTAACACCATAAAAGTCCTTGAGGAAAACATTGGCAGGAAAATCTCAGACATTCCACGCAGCAACATCCTCACAGACACATCCCCTAAAGCAAGGGACATAAAGGAAAGAATAAACAAATGGGACCTCATCAAAATAAAAAGCTTCTGCATGGCTAAAGAAAACAGCACCAAATTACAAAGAGTACCAACAGTATGGGAAAACATATCTGCCAATGATACCTCAGACAAGGGCCTGATCTCCAAAATATATAAAGAACTCACTCGACTCCACTCCAGGAAGACAAACAACCCAATTAAAAAATGGGCAAAGGACTTGAACAGACACTTCTCCAAGGAAGACATACAGAGGGCCCAGAGACATATGAAAAGATGCTCAGCATCACTAGCCATCAGAGAGATGCAAATTAAAACCACAATGAGGTATCATCTCACACCAGTCAGAATGGCCAACATAAACAAATCCACAAACAAATGTTGGAGAGGATGCGGAGAAAAGGGAACCCTTGTGCACTGTTGGTGGGAATGCAGACTGGTGAGGCCACTGTGGAAAACAATATGGAATTTCCTCAGAAAACTAAAAATGGAACTGCCCTTTGACCCAGTAATTCCACTGCTGGGATTATACCCTAAGAACACTGAAACACCAATCCAAAAGAACCTATGCACCCCAATGTTCATAGCAGCACAATTTACAATAGCCAAGTACTGGAAGCAACCGAAGTGCCCATCAGCAAATGAGTGGATCCAAAAACTATGGTATATTTACACAATGGAATTCTACGCAGCAGAGAGAAAGAAGGAGCTTATACCCTTTGCAACAGCATGGATGAAACTGGAGAGCATTATGCTAAGTGAAATAAGACAGGAAGTGAGGGACAAGTACCATATGATCTCACCTTTAACTGGAACATAAGCAATAGAAGAAAAAAGCAAACAAAATATAACCAGAGACATTGAAGTTAAGAACAATCTAACAATAGCCAGGGCGGGGGTGGGGGGTGGGGGCGGGGATAGTGGGAAGAGGGTATTACAGGAACTACTATAAAGGACACATGGACAAAACCAAGGGGGAGGGTGGAGAGGGGGGAGGGAGGTGGGTTCACCTGGGGTGGGGTAGAGGGATGGGGAGAAAAGGCATACAACTGTAATTGCATAACAATAAAAAAAAAAAAAAAAAAAAAAAGAGTTGTGTCATTAGAAACTAGGGATATACAAATAAGATATAGTTCTTTCTTTCAGAAGCGCATTCTGTAAGAACAGGGACCAACAAACATTTATGAAGGGCCAGATTGTCAGTATTTCAGATTTGTGGGCCATGTGGGCTCTGTTGCAGTCACTCAGCTCCCCATAGTAGCACAAATGCCACCTCAGACAACATGTAAATGGTCGTGCAAGGCTGTGCTTCAGTAACTTTATATGTGGTAGTAAAATTTGGCTTCCATATATTTTTTATTTAAATTATTTTTTACTTTTTAATTACAGTTGACATAGGTTATTATATTAGTTTTAGGCAACACCCCAGTGATTAGACATTATATAACTTACTAAGTGGCCATCTTGATAAATCTTGCACCCGTCTGACACCATATATAGTTATTAGAATATTATTGACTATATTCCCCATGCTGTACTTTACATCCCTGTGACTGTTTTGTAACTACCAATTTGTACTTTTCAATCCCTTCAACTTTTTCACTCAGCCCTCTAACCCCCTTCCCATCTGGCAGCTTTCAAAATGTTCTCTGTATCTATGAGTCGGTTTCTGTCCTGTTTATTTTTTTAGATTCAATTGTTGATAGATATGCAATCATTGCATTTTATTGTTCATATTTTAATCTTTTTTTCCCTTCTTCTTAAAAGAAGACCCTTTAACATTTTGTGTGATACTGGTTTGGTGGTGATGAACTTCTTTAGCTTTTTTCTGGCCTTCAAAATTTCTATTGAGAAATCAGCTGACAGTTTTATGGGAGCTCCATTGTAGGTAACTAACTGCTTTTCTCCTGCTGCTTTTAAGTTTCTCTCTTTGCCTTTAACCTTTGGTACTTTAATTACGATGTGTCTTGGTATGGACCTCTTTGGATTCATCTTGTTTGGGACTCTATGAACCTTCTTGACTTGTATGACTATTTCTTTCATCAGATTATGGAATTTTTCTGTCATTTTTTCAAATAGGTTCTCAATTTCTTGCTCTCTGTCTTCTCCTTCCAGTACCCCCATGATACAATGTTGGTACACTTGAAGTTGTCCTAAAGGCTCCTTACACTATTCTCATTTCTTTGGGTTCCCTTTTCTTTTTTGCTGTTCTGATTGGATGTTTTTCACTTCCTTATATTCCCAATTGCTGATTTGATTCTCAGCTTCATCCACTTTACTGTTGATTCCTTGTAAATTATTCTTCACCTCAGTTAGAGTATCCTTCATTTTTGACTGGTCCTTTTTTATGCTGTTGAAGTTCTCACTAAGTTCATTGAGCATCCTTATAACCTTGAACTTTACATCTAGAAGATTGTTTGTCTCCATTTTGTTTGGTTCTTTTTCTGGAGGTTTGCCCTGTTCTTTTCTTTGAGACATTTTTTTTTTTAATCTCTTCATTTGGGCAGTTTCCCTGTGTTTGTTTCTGTGTATTAGGTAAAGCTGCTTTGACTCCGTATCTTGGTAGAGTGGCCTAATGTAGTAGGTGTCTTGTAGGGTCCAGTGGCACAGCCTCCCCTATCACCCATCCTGGGTACTTGAGGTATACCCATGTGTGAGCTGTGTACACCTGCTTGTTATTGTTGAGCTTTGATTGTTGTTGGCATGTCAATGGTAGGGATTTACCCCCTCAGGCCAATCAGCTGCAAGGACTGGTTATGACCACTGACCACTGACCTCCGACCACTGTGGAGAATCAGCTGTGCAAGGGCCCACCCCACAAAGCAGGACTTACTTCAGTGGGGCTCTGGTGCCCACTGAGACTGTCCCTTGAGTGTGTTGCTTGTGGAGTTTGTTGGGTGGTGGTGCTCCAATGTGGTCTGAAGCTGTTCACTGGGTGCACTGGCTCTGGGTCCTCCTAGGAGATGTAGGCCAAGGTCATCCATTGACTGTGTTCTGCTTGGGGCCAACCAGCACAAATTACAAAGCAATTTGTAGATAGTTGTTACTTGTACTATGTTTGGAGGTGCCCAGGCAGAGCCAGGCTATGAACCAAGGCCAATTACTGCTAGTGCAGGGTCTAGGGCCACTTAATGAGAGGTACAGGGCACATTGAGACCAAATGCTTCTTGTTTGAGAGATTTTACAAAAGTCTAAAGCATGAGCCAATACAGGCCATTTGTATGCAATGCCACTGGACAGCTTGAGTGACCCCATAAACTGGGTGTGGTGGGGTCTCAAGGAATCACCAGTGTGAGCCAGGTCGATGTAGACTTATATGTGGCTCCTGCCTGCCATTCTGTGGTGGGAGGGCTCATCAAAGAAACAATGGCCTCTACCAGCACTTCTGTCTGGTACAAAGTTGTCCCTCCATCTCTCACCCTGATGCCAGACAATTCAGTTCCTTTCCATATTTCTGGTGCCTTTCAAGCTGCTGCCCTAGTTCTAGAGCTCAGAGGTAATGATTCCAAGTAAATCCATCTGTGAGCCCTTTATGAAGAACTGTCTGGGACTCCAGTAGCCTTCTGTCTCACTCAGCCACAATCTCTGCTGGTTTTTACAACCAGAAGTTATGGGGACTTCTCTTCCTGGCCCTGGAACCCTGGGCTGGGGGAACTGGTGTGGGGCTAGGGCCCCTCACTCCTCAGGGGGGAACCTCTACAGCTGATATATCACTCCTGATTTTTATCTGCCACATACGGGTGTGGAGTGAGCCTGTTTCACATCTCTGGAAGTCTTAATACGGCTTCTTTAAATCTTTATTTGTAGGATGTCCATTCAGATAGATTGCAGGTGGTTCTAAATGATGATGGTTCTGTAGTTCAGCTGTAATTTTAATGTGGTTGTGAGAGGATGCACGTACCACATTTACCTATGCTGCCATCTTCACTGTAAGTCCACAAGTCTCTTGTTATTTAATGTTTTTAAAAATTTAAGTATAGTTGGCATACAATATTATATTAGTTTGAGGTGTCCAACATATTATTAGTTTGACATTTCTATACCTTGCAATGTGATTGCCCCACTAATTCTAGTAACCATCTATTACTGTGCAAACTTAAATCATAATATTATTGACTATATTTCCCTTCACCTTTTTCACCCAGCCCCCTTCTTCATTTTTCTTATATCTTTCCACCATGTGGCTATGAATGCTGAGAAAGAATATACCTACTAAGCAGGACTTCTGGTGGTAACTGGACTCAGATTTAAAAAAATAGCCCAGCAGCCATTACTACATAGGGGCCTCTCACACAAACTACACTTTCAGTGAGAAGCCACACTGAACTGCTTGCCTTTGCACTGAAGTTGCGTGCCTGCACTGTGTTTTTGCCATCTGAGCCAGCCCTTATAATGGGGTTCCTGGAATCCTATTTCAACCAATAAGACTGAGGCTTTCCTTATATGATCAGAGCTGCATATTGTGGCCAATCAGAGCAGCTCTATTCTCTCCAATCAGGGCAGTCTTTTGGACCAAACTGAGAGGATTTGGAGTCCTCATTTGCATAAGGATAGACTAATTAGGGACCAGGGGTGGGGACTTCTGTCAATATAAGCCTGCTTCCCTCTGCCTTGAGAGTGCATTTTCTCTTTCTACCAAGACTGTGGAGCATGTTTCCCTGGCTGAGCTGAATCACTGAAGATGTCTTGCCAAAATGGAGCAGACCAGAGCTGTCTCCCCAAAGAGGGGGCCTGGCCCTGACCACCTCACAGTGATGTTATTTTCACAGCCATGCTAAATCCCAATCAAGCTGTTTGGCACTGAATAAAATTTCCTTCTTCTTTGCATCCCAAATTGGGGATTCCTGTTGGTGTTGAATTGACACCAACAACCATTTGTTGACACGACCCACACAGACTCTACTTATTGATTATCGTTTTTCTTTCATGAGAATAAAAGCTCTTGAAGGCAGAGTTTTCTCCTGTTTTTCCCTGCTGTGATCACAGGGCTTAGAACTGTTCCTGGCACATGGTAGCTGCTTAGTACAGCTTTGTTGAATGAATGTCCAAGTGTGTGCCTGCACA
This sequence comes from Desmodus rotundus, assembly GCF_022682495.2. Taxonomy (NCBI): domain Eukaryota; kingdom Metazoa; phylum Chordata; class Mammalia; order Chiroptera; family Phyllostomidae; genus Desmodus; species Desmodus rotundus. Next base: position 65,050,141 of record NC_071395.1, read on the forward strand.
CACACTCATATTATATGACACACATGTTGTTCTGCCCCTTGCTTTTCCAACTTAACAATCTTGGAGATGATTCTTCTTAGAACATATAGAATCACTGCACCCTTTTAGGGTTGCTATGGTGTGAGTATTCATAATGTATTTAGCCAGTCTCCTTTTGGTGAACATTTTGATGGTTCCCAGTCTTTAGCCATTGCAAACAATGGTTCGGAGTGCCTGATGTCTTTGTTCATATGAGGCAGTGCACCTGTAAGATGAGTAGAGTTCCGGCATGTGCAGTTGGTACATATGTACGTTCTTGTTTGGACAGATACCACCACACTGCCCTTGGTAAAGGTCACTCCTGTTATGCTTCCCCTTGTAGTTGTTTCCCGCATCTTAATCAATGCCATGTATGAGCAAACTTCTTAATCTTTATCAACCTATGTGGTAATACATTTTATAGATTTTAATTTTTTTCCTTTGCATTTTATGTATCATTTTTCTTTCTGTCTCTTGCTCTCTGGCTTCATTCTCTCTGTGAACTACTTGTTTATATGTTTTGCTCATTAAAAAAAATTGAGTTGTCTTTTTACTTGTGGTTTACCTACCCTATTTTTTAATTTTAAGCCTTTTATATGTTAATGCTTTGTCCATAACCTGTCTTTCAAATATTTTCCCCACCCTTTCATTTGCATTTTAATATCATTTTAGTATTTTTAGCATGGATGACATTTTAAATATTTATATGGTCAACCTCATCAATATTTTTAGTTATGGTGTCTATTTTCTTTTTTTTAAAAATATATTTATTGATTATGCTATTACAGTTGTCCCATTTCCCCCCCCACTCCACTCCATCCTGCCCACCCCCCTCCCTCCCACATTCGCCCCCCGTAGTTCATGTCCATGGGTCATACTTATAAGTTCTTTGGCTTCTACATTTCCTGCACTATTTTTACCCTCCCCCTGTCTATTTTCCACCTATCATCTATGCTACTTATTCTCTGTACCTTTATCCCCCTCTCCCCCTCCCACTCCCTATTGACAACCCTCATGTTCTAGTTGTTTGCCTAGTTTGCTCTCGTTTTTGTTTTATGTGTGGTCATTAATAACTGTGAGTTTGCTGTCATTTTTACTGTTCCTATTTTTGATCTTCTTTTTCTTAGGTAACTCCCTTTAACACTTCATATAATAAGGGCTTGGTGATGATGAGCTTCTTTAACTTGACCTTATCTGAGAAGCACTTTATCTTCCCTTCCATTCTAAATGATAGCTTTGCTGGATACAGTAATCTTGGATGTAGGTCCTTGCGTTTAATCTTGGGTAATGTAATTATGATGTGCCTTGGCGTGTTCCTCCTTGGGTCCAGCTTCTTTGGGACTCTCTGAGCTTCCTGGACTTCCCGGAAGTCTATTTCCTTTGCCAGATCAGGGAAGTTCTCCATTATTTGTTCAAATAAGTTTTCAATTTTTTGTTCTTCCTCTTCTCCTTCTGGCACCCCTATAATTCGGATATTGGAACGTTTCAAGATGTCCTGGAGGTTCCTAAGCCTCTCCTCATTTTTCCAAGTTCTTGTTTCTTCATTCTTTTCTGGTTGGATGTTTGTTTCTTCCTTCTGGTCCATACCATTGATTTGAGTCCCAGTTTCCTTCTCATCACTATTGGTTCCCTGTACATTTTCCTTTGTTTCTCTTAGCATAGGCTTCATTTTTTCATCTGTTTTTCGAACAGATTCAACCAAGTCTGTGAGCATATTGATAACCAGTGCTTTGAACTGTGCATCCAATAGGTTGGCTATCTCTTCGTCGCTTAGTTGTATTTTTTCTGGAGCTTTGAAGTGTTCTGTCATTTGGGCCATTTTTTGTTTGTTTGTCTTGGTGCGTCTGTTACTTTAAGGGGCGGAGCCTTAGGTTTTCACCAGGCGGGGTAACGCTGGTTGCTGTGCTGTGACACTGTACATGGGGGAGGGGCCGACTGGGAGCAATGGCGCCCGCCTCACTCTCCTCCGGATTTCAATCTTTCACTCCGATACCCACAATCAAACTGGGCCACTCTGGTGCTGGTTCCCGAGTAAGTGGGCCTGTGCACACTCTAGGCCCCTGTGGGTCTCTCCAACAACCTCTCCTGTGAGGCTGGGAGTCTCTCCTGCTGCCGCCCCAACCCCCAGGGGCGCTTTCAATCAGAGGTTTGAGGCTTTATTTCCCCGAGCTGGAGCCCTGGGTTGCGCGGTCTGCTTCGATGCCCGCCGTTTGTCCGGTTTATCTGTGGGCGAATGTGGTGCCACAGGGTGCTACCCGCCACTCTGCCTGCCCCACTCTCCGCCACTCTGAGTCTGGCCCTCTGGGTTTATCTGTGCAAATGTGGGACCGCAGGGTCTGCTAGTGCTCGGACTGCCTGCACCATTTGTCCCACACTCTGCCAGTCTCAGTCCCGCCACAGCCACGTGAGTCCTCTCCACCCTGGTGCCCGTCTCCGCCCCTCCTACCAGTCTGGATGAATGTTTATTTTCTATTTCCTTGGTGTCGGTCCCCCTTGCTGTTCGATTCTCTGTCAGTTCTGGTTGTGCGAGGAGGCGCAGTGTGTCTACCTACGCCGCCATCTTGGTTCCTCCCTGACTATTTTCTTAACTAGAAAAGCCTTTTTCTCTTCTAAGACTATATGAAAGTATTACCTCATGTTCCTTCCTGGTATTTTTATAGTTTTTTTAAAATATAATTTTACATGTAATTAATTTTTAAGGACATGAGGATTCAGTTTAACTTTTCTCCCTTTGGTTAGCCAGTTTATTCAATGATATTTTTCCACTTTTTCCTCAATTACTGGAAATTTTCCCTTCTTATGTATTAAATTATTCTGTTTTCTTATCTTTTTTGGGACTCTATTTTGGCTCATTGATCTGTTTATGCACCAGAATCAAATTGTTTTCATTAATGTAGTTTTAAAATCTCCTTCACTATCTGATAATAGTAAGCCCAGAGGCCCTTTCTGAAATTTTTCTTGATTTCCTCTGAGCCTCTCGGTGCAAGAGAAGGCAATTTTTAGGTAGCACAGTTTCCCTCTTCTCTCTTAGTGATTAGAATGGCTAATCAGGAGTGGAATGTAGGTGCCTTGGTCCTGTTAAGGAACAAGCCTCATTTTCCTGCTAAAAGGTCAAACAAAGGTAATTGTATTTCTTCACTTCCCCAAAGTTACAAACCTGCCTGCAGCTGAAACTGTTTAAATTGTGCTCTGACTTGGGTTATCTGTAGTAGGTATGAGAGAAAGGGTAGAAACTTGAAATTACCAATTAATGTAGCAGTCTAAAGGTATACTCTTTCTACTTACCAAAAAATAACAAAATATGAAGAAAATACAAGTCAGGAGAAACATTTTCACCCTTGCAACTCTTGGAAAAGACTGGTGGAAGCGTTTCCATCAGATATTTAAGACATACTGGAAGCATGAAGCCAGGGCTAAGACAGTGAGGCTGTGACATGCAGACTGAACTAGCGTGGACTCAGCTTCCCTCTACCCCTTCCCGACATTTCGGGGGCTGCCTGCCTCAAGTCTCTGGACACTGATTCAGTGGGAGCCTGGTATGAAATTAATGTTTTGAGTGGGTGAGGCGTAGGAAGCAAAAACAGACACTTAGACATTTTTTCTTCTTGGTTTCTTTCTCATGGAATATTCCTGGCTTCTTATAGGAAAAAGCCCCCATTGTGCACCTCTGCCCTGGGCAGGTTGGCCATGGTTCCATCTACAGCCTCATCTGTCTCTGAGTGTGTGGGGAGCCCAGGTTGCTAAGCTCTGTTCCTCAGAGAAGCAGCTCTAAGACAGTCCCAGGCTCACCCCGACCCAGCCCAACCCTGACCTCACTTGGGCAGTCATGAGCACTCAGCTGGGTGCCTTAGGGTCTCCTCCCTCAAGCACCTCCTGTGGCAGAATCACTCAAACCTCATGAACAGGAAGTGAAGGTGCCCAGAACTTGGCACTTACGGGCAAGGTGAGCCCACCTCATCTTCACACACAGGCCGACAAAACACCTTTGCGTCCCTTTCTCGAAAACCACACTCATTTGTGTCTGAAATGGAGAAAGGCAGGTGAGGAGAAAGGGGATGTTCTGATTGGAATAAATAAGTTTTAGTAAGGTGGGAAGGAAGCCACCTGCTTTCAACATTACCTCAGAGCCCTCTTGGGCAGTTCGGTGTCCAGTTCACCTGATAGGTGTTTTGCAGGACCTGCCCCAGTGGTGGGGCAAGATGGGCCGATGCACCTGTAAGTGGCTTGATGTGTGGTATGTCCCCATGGATGCTGGTGCTGAAGCCACCCCAGGTGGCTCCAGCTAGCCCACTGGTTGGCTAACCATCTGAGGTTACTTCCACCCCGTTCTCTTACTCAGTTTGTGTTGTTCTTTGCAGTTAAAATGCCCTTATCTGTTGCCAGAGTTCTCCATATGTACCTCTTCTTCTCCGAGTTCCCCACTTTGTCATTGTATTAGCCAGGGTTTTCAGAGAAACAGGACCCGTGGGGCATATATAGAGATACAGAAGAGGATATTTGTTATAGGAATTGGCTTCTGCTGTTGTAGAGACCAAGAAGACCTGCAATCTGTCCTGTACAAGCTGAAGCATGAGGAAGGTGGTGGTATAATTCAGATGAGAATCGGGATACTGAAAGTCTAAGCTCCGGTCTGAGTCCCAAAACCAGAGAACCAGGAGTGCTAATATCTAAGTGCAAGAGAAGATATATGTCTCAGCTCAAAGGGAGAGAAAGAAAATTAGCCCTCCCTTGGCTTTTTTGTTGTATTCAGGCCCTTATATATTAAATGAGGCCCACCCACACTGGGGAGGGCGATCTTCTGTGCTCAGTCTATGGATTCAAATGCGAATCTCTTCCAGAAACACCCTCACAGACATCCCCAGAAATAATATTTTACCACCTCTCTGGCATTCCTCAGCCCAGCCAAGTGGACGCACAAAATTAACCATCACATTTGTCCTCAGGGAGGTCTAGTAACTTGGAGGTTGGGGTCAAAAAATGAATGTGTAACACTGCCTTCCGAGTAGACCAGCAGAGTGTACACAATGTTCTTAGCTCTAACCACACACATGCTCACCAAGCAAGGGCTCCTGCCAGCTGTGTGAGGGACATCTGCTTCATCTGGCTGTTGAGAAGACTAAATGAGATAACGTATGTAGAAATAATGACAGTTCTGGTTCTGTTTGTTTACTGTGTGTTTACTATGTGCTAGGCACTCCTTACTCAAAGTCATTTTGTGTGTGTTACTTCATTCAATCCTCACAAAACCTGTGAGATAAGCATTTCTATTACTTTTATTTTTATGGATAAATCATAGTGAAGTGCTTGGATTTAGTGAGACTAAAAAGGTGCCTGGTTCATAGAAAAATCTCAGCAAATGTGGCTGCAGCAGCCACTTTCACTAGCTTATTAAGAGCCGAGGGTGCACATTGCTTTCCAACACCATGTGAGTGGCAGCTTGCCAGCTCCATGACGCCATTGCCTTGGCAGCTTGAAATCGACTATGGTGGGAGTATTTACACCACAGAAATCAGCAAACACTACAGATCAGGATTTTTGTTGTTGTTGTTCTGAATAATCCATTTCACCAGCATGAATACTAATATTATACTCCTATTGACATAGAAATAATCTGAGAATTGGCCCCTACAGAAATCAATACACCCAAAAATGGGCCCTCTCAGATTTCTTAAATGGAGGAAACATCTTCACTAGTATGGTAATTAAACCTAATTGGGACAGTCTTTAACTCCTGTGGGAGCAGGAGAATACCTTACAGGGAAGGAACTGCTGATCAGGGGCAAATGGTTTGGAGAACTTCCAGGCCCAGGTTGGAAAGACAATGTTCATGGTCGTAAAGGCTTCTTGACAGGTAATCTGCCATCACTAGGTAAGTTGGGTCTAACTGTGACCTGCCATAGCATTTTTTTGAAAGCAAGGAACCTGCCCAATAGATCATTTGAAGGGAGCTATAAAGAGAGGGTAATTCCAGGAGGATAAGAAAGGAGACACAGCTGGCAGAGTGGCTTTGGCACAGGACAACGTAGTTCCAGTTCCATGTCCACCCCTCATGGGAACTCAGGAAAGTCACTTGGAATCTCTTCCATAAAACATGGGGTTTAATCTAGAAAGAGCTGCAGGAGCCATCCAACCCACAACTGGCCTATAGAAATGCTTTGTTCACAGAATCCTCTAAAGACTATAAATCACCACACCAACGTGATTGCCTTGATTTCATGGTAACATTCCTCCTTACTTTAGTGTGAAAGAGAGTGTTGTAGGGAAGAAGTTTACTTGGTGTTTGGATGTAATGACAACCAAGCAGAGAAAGAAGAAACCGACTGTGTGCAACTCTTGTATATCAATCAATCGAATGTGTCCTGAGGAACCGTAATTATCAATTCTGGGCCACCTCCATCTCTTGCACACACTCCTGCTTGTTGGTGATGATTTGTAATCATTTCCCTGCCACCCCCACCCACAGATTATGAGATTGATTATGAGATATTTTTGAGGGCAGAGCTTAAATTGTATTCAATTCTTCACTGAATCCTACTATGTGCTTCAAAGGAGATCAGAGGCAGATGAGACAAAACCCTTCAGATGGGCGCTTACTGGGAGGAGGTGGCAGAGAGGAAAGTGTGGGAGCCAGCAGGAGGCAGGGTGTGATGGGCTGCACTCCCTGGTGAGGTGCAGGCCAAAAGGGCCATTGAAGTTCAGAAGAGGTGGGGGTCAGTAGGGGTCAGGGGGGTTGAAAAACACACTGGAGGTGACTTGGGACTGAAAGTGACAATAATATGAATAATGTGACTTCACAGGGAGAAACTCAGTAGAGACATGGCTCCTATGCCCACAAGAACTTTGGATGCATTTGGAAGTGGGAACTGGAACCCCTGGGCCATGGCAGAAGTAAAGAGATGTCAGTGATATTAGAACTTTCCAAAGCAAGGTGAGCAGCAAGTCTAAATAAAGCACAATGCACAGGCTGAGCTGGGTTGCCAGGCCAGAGCCCTACCAAAGCTCAGCCTACCATAGACTCCATGTTTAGAGGGGGAGCAGACTGTGGAGGGCATGCTGTGCTCTGCTCTAGGGTGGGCTGGCTGCCTAGAGAGGCGCATGCCATGCTGGAGGAGCTGTGTTCATGTTACAGCATTTGAGATGCAACCTGAGGCCCTGAATCCCTGGGCTTGGGGCCCTGGCCATGCCGAACAAACAGGGAGCACTATTCCCTGGCCTTTCTACTGCCTAACGCCAGAAGCAGGCTCTATAGTCCAGGTGCCTCTCAGTGGGTGCTCGGGTAGTCCCAACCCCTTCACACAGGTAATGAGTACCCATCTGGAGGGTGACAAAAAAGAAAAAAATGTCATTCCATTGGTGTGTCCCTGCTGGACTCTAGCATGAGGCCAGTGCTAGGGCTAATGGATTTGAAGGTTGTTTCTAACACTGAAATTCTGCTTTTCTGTAAAAGTGCATTTGTGATGGCTAGAGGAATTTATAGGCCAAGAATCCAGAAAGAGCAAGTCCTGTGATGGAATGCAGGTGAGTTTGCCAGGTGCACCCGAAAGCCTTCCGATGCTTCCAGACTGGAACCTGCCTCACCATGGTGCCCCTGGGACTAGAGTGGTGCACCTTTTGTACAGCACTTTCCACGTGGAAAGGACCTTTGACCATCTGTGCCTAAGCTTCTCTCTCCCCAACTGTCCTGGAAGCTCCCAAAGGAAGGGCCACTCCTTTCTCTTCTGTGCACCACACCCCTAACCAACCCACTGCCCCTGAGCACAGTGCTTCCCACGGAGAAGGCACCCCACTGAGACTGGGGAACAGAATTAAGGTGGGGCATAGAGCAAGCCACCTGATGTCTCTCCTTCCAGCCACTCTGCTTACAGCACTCTGTGCCCAAGTGTAAGAAGTTTTAGTCCCCAGGATGGGAACATCAGAAAAATGGCCCCATGACATGCTTCCTTTGGAGGAGGAGCGTGCAGCCCAGGAAGATGGCCATTCCCACCAGCTCAGATGTTTCTCTCCCTGAAGGTGGCTTCCACCAAGGCAGCCAGATCTGCAGAAGATTTTGGCTCTCATGGCCTCCTTGGGGAAGAAGAGCTGGTCCTCTCAGTTGGCTTAATTTTGAAATGCTAATTTGGTACAAACAGGACCCACCAAGAGCATCCAAGTTAAAGGTTGATCTGCTCCTGACAGTTCCTTATATTTGATGCTGTCTTATCTTCCCTGGAAAGAGCACTCCTCTGAACTTAGAATTTGTCCCTTGTGGTGTTGAAGATAATCTTTCTCATTAGAAGTAAATTATAGACATCCATGTCAGCTTGTGGAAGGTATGATCCTGAAAAGAGAGCATATGTTAATTGAATGTTTATACATTGAGTAACTGTATATGCACGTAAAGCTCCTTCCCTCAACCAGTGGGGTGTGTGTGTGTGTGTGTGTATGTATGCAGATTTTTGTAGCCATGACACCTTTCCCCAGGGAAATGTGTTGGGGAGCCTGCCTGGAGCCCAAGAGGAGGCTGGGGCAGAGGCTGAAACAGCACTCTGAAGTCTGTTCCTCTCTCTCTCCTTCCACAGGAGACTGTGAGTGAAATCTTGGCATGCTTGGGTCCTCGGAAGGAAAACCATTAGTTTGAAGAAGGTTTACAATTATTAATCTTTAAGACATGATTCAAGTGTAAATTGCTACTCTCACAAGAAGCATTCCCCCATGTTCCATGCCAGGAGTTTGGGTTTCAAGGCAAACCATGTGCTCTACCTGCCTAACCAGAGGAGGTAGAGCGATTGTGCCTCTCCAAGCAACAGATCCCTCCCAGGGATCCATCCCTTTCTCCCCACTTTCCTCAAGTAATGCCTCTCTGTGCCCTTTTGTCCAGTTGTCCACCCTTACCCCAGACTGTCCCAAGTGACTCCATATGGCCTGAACATGCCCTCAGCTCCCCAGTCTCTCCAGCTCCAGACCTTCCTTGGCATCTGTGGTAGGGAATCTAGGCTTTGGGGAGCAGATGCACCTCCAGAAGGGCTCAAGGAACCCCTGTAAATGAGGCTAAGTCCCAAGTGTGTTCCAAGCATGGCCAGGGCAGGGGCAGGGAAGTATCTGTCCAGCCCTTTCTCGGATACCTCCCCAACGCAGGATGATTACAAACCAGTGAGCAGCTCTCTCTCCACAAGGGGATTTGAGTCTGATTGTGAGGTTCGCTTCTCTCCTCAGTTGCCACTGAATTCACCAGAGAGATGGCAGCATAGGAAAAAATCATGTGTCCTAGCTGAAAACGGGGAAGGGTGAGACCACCAAGCCAGAGTTCTGAGGAATGTTTGCAAGATGCTATGAGACGGCAAGGAAGGGACAGCTTGGCCGTGAGTGTGGAGGGAAAGGGGAGGGGTTGCTTTCTTCACTTCCTAGATGCAGGCCTGCATGGGCCTTGGGCTGCCAATGGGTGTTAGAGGTTGAGTTGTGTCTCCCCAAATCCCAAACTTAAGCTTTGAAGACCTAACTAGTCCCTGGTACCTCAGAATGTCACCTTATTTATATATAGGACTTTTACAAAGGTGATCAAGTTAAAATAAGGTCATTAGGGTGGGCCCTCATTCAATATGACTGAGGCCCACCTAAGAAGGGAAAATTTGGACACAGGACACACATGGAGGGAGAAGGCCACATGAAGATGAAGACAGCCATCCACAAGGGAAGGACAAGGGCAGGGAGCAGGCCCTCCCTCGCAGCCCCCAGGAGGGACCAGCCCTGATGACACTTTGATTTTGGACTTCAGCCTCCAGATCTGTGAGATGGCGCATTTCTCTTATTAAAGGCACCGGTTTGCAGGACTTTGTTCCAGCAGCCTGTGGCCAGAATGGTGACATGCTGAGATTGGGGCTTCTGTGGGGGCAGTGCAGGAGTCGCCAGGGCATGGGGCTGAGGGGCTGCTGACAGCAGCTTCCCCATACTGACCAGCACAGACAGCCTGGCTGCTCCCCTCTGTCTCAGGGCCTCCCTTCATCTTCCCAGGTGATTGGATTCCCCATCCAGCAAGACAGAAGGAGTCCTGGTCTGATAACCGGTACATGCCAAATACAAACTGGAGCCCCAAACCGAGAAGTTAATGCGATTCTTTACTAAAGGTTTTCTTGTGGGAGGTGGGGGGAAGCAAATGTCTTAGGCTGCACAGTTTCTTGTAGTTAATGTTGCCTGCCCTTCTCTCCACTTCCCTTCTCTCCTGAAGTCCCACATGACACGGCAGCTGCTCAAATATCTCTCACTCTCCTCCCATTTTTTTTTTTTTTCTAAAACAACCCCTGCTGCACTGGTTCTTTCTTGCTTCTCCCACCCTTTTCTTCAGGATCTTGCAACTTCCTTCCCCATTTTGTGTATTGTCACCCCCACCTCCCAGCATTGGCAAAGTTATATTGTTTCTTATTAGGTCAAATTAGCTTCTCTTAGCTTTTTCCTAATCTCTTCTCCAAATGGAAAAACAAAGGCAGGGCCAGAGAAGAGTCCTTCCTCATTTTCCAAGAGGAGGTTGCAAAGATATCATTTAATATATACATGAATGATAAAACTGATAATAGAATAATTACTAAAGTCACTTCATATGAAATTACCCATGCTACTCCTCAGAGTGCACTGATTAAGACACATTTTGAATTTGAAGCTCATCCTAATCAGAAAATAGACTAAACAGCTAGGCTTCATGTGGCTAGTATAAGTAATACACCTAAATTTATGTTGATTAGTGGATATGGTATAAGCAATGGGATTCATATCATTAAGGCCAGTGTAAGGGCTAAGATTGATGCACTAATACATGTTAATATTAACATTGACAATTCTAGCCATCATAAAGACTCCTGGGTAATCACATATATAATAAGTACACACACACACACAGGTATACAGTTGACCCTGGAACAACATGGGGTTTGGGAAATTGACCTCCTATGTATAACTTTTGATACCCCCCAAATTAGCTACTAATAGCCTATTCTTGACTGGAAACCTTACCAATAACATAAACAGTTGATTAATACATATTTTGTATGTTATATGTATTATATTCTGTATTTTATAATAAAGTAAGCTAGCAAAAATAAAATGTTATTAAGAAAATCATAAGGAAGAAAAATGTATTTATAGTATTTATTGAAAAACAACTGTGTGTCTCTCCTTGAATAAATTATTTGGAATTCTTCTGCAAAAAAAAAAAAAAACCCGAAAAGAAAAACAACTGTGTATAAAGTGGACCCACACAGTTTGTATCCATGCTGTTGAAAGGTCAACTGTATATACCTGTTAATCCCAGTCACTTAGGAAAAATACAAAATGTACATTTTTCTTTGTGTAGTCCTGAAATATCTGTGCAGAAATACTCGCGATTTCATTCAGAACTCTGCACTTCCCAAACCACATGCACATGTCAATTCTATCAATCCCACAACCTCTCCTACTGGCTACTGTCACTGCCAAGGTTTCCTTTACAACATAGGTTTGTTTTTTGATGTCACATATGATACACTACCACAGAAAATATACAGAGAAGCTAAAAAAAATTTATTCTACTAAGAGAGCACTATGGATATTTTTGTACATATCCTCTCAAATTTGTTGTATTCAAATACACACATGAATATCTATCTATGTATTTATCTATCTATAAAAATACATTACACAAGTGGGATTAAACACGTACTATGTATTTACAAAAATGGTATTAAATGCATAGTTTTTTGTAATCCCTTCCATCTTTCCATCTCAATACACTATTTGTAGCATCATTTTCAAAGAATATTTTGATGACTGTGGAAGTGTCCTAGGCAAGTAATTGTCTTCATGAGGAGGAGGAGTTAGAGTCAGTGGCCTTGTCACACTGACACATAAGTGCTCATGAAATAATTACTCAGCACTGCCTATGCCTTGGCAGAGAAGCTAGAGTCATCATTGGATTTGAAATATCTAAAGTGAATAGAAAACTGTCTCAGCGATGTAGACAATAAAGTGCATTGTTGTGGGCGATGGTGCCTTTGGTAAAACATGTCTCCTGATATCCTACACACAAACAAATTTCCATCTGAGTGTGTACCGACTGTGTTTGACAATGCAGTCACAGTTATGATTGCTGGAGAGCCATGTACTCTTGGACTTTTTGATACTCCAGGGCAAGAGGGTTATGGCAGGCTATGGCCACTGAGTTATCCACAAACAGATGTATCTCTAGTCTGTTTTCCAGTGGTCTCTCCATCCTCATCTGAAAATGTGAAAGACGAGTCAGTGCCTGAGATAACTCGCACTGTCCAAAGACTCCTTTCTTGCCTGTTGGGACCCAAATTGACCTCAGAGCTGACCTGTGAGCTCCTGAGAAACTTGCCAAGAAAAAACAGAAACCTATCACTCCAGAGATTGCTGAAAAGCTGGCCTGTGACCTGAAGGCTGCCAAGTATGTGGCATGTTCTGCACTCACACAGCAAGGCCCAGAGAATGTGTTTGACGAAGCAGTATTGGCTGCCCTGGAGTCTCCAGACCACAGAAGGGCCGCGGGTGTGTGCTGCTTGAACATCTCTCTGGACCCCTTTCTGCACAGTTGGTGTCGGCATCATTCTAAAAGCAATATTTAAGTCAAACTGAAGATTAAAAATTAAAATTTGTTTTTGCAATAATGACAAATGCCCTGCACCTCCTCATAGCACTTGTGTGAAACAAGGCCCATAGGTAGGGTCCCTACCCCCCTCTCAATACTAGTTAATTTTGAGTATTTGTATATTGTCAGAAAAGTGGTCAGTACTAGTTTTTGATCTGTTGTTTGAAAAAAATTTGTTTGTTTGTTTGTTCAAGAGCCAGACATACTGTGATGATTCTGCAGCAGACTGATCTGGGTGGTTGAAGCAGCTCGAGAGTTCTGCTTGGGAGAGTGATCTGGGACATCCAGTTTTTGTTTTTTCTTTCTTTTTTTTGGCAAGGGAGTGTGTGTGGGGTTTGTTTTTATTTAGTCATCTTTTAAAAATTCATTAACCATTGAACAGCCCTTTAGGAGAGGGGCTTGGAGTGATTCCACATTTGGCTTCCTAGACCTAGTTTAGAAAGCATGTTCCCTGCCTGGTGCTCTTAGGGTAGTAAATGCCTCATTTAATGACACACTCCTTTTTGAAAGTTGCCTTTTCTCTCCACCCTTGAGTAGGTTCAGTGTTTGATGAAACGTGTGAAAGTGGGGTGGAACTGTCTTGGCCCCACTCTTCTCTAGGAGGCACTATAAATGCCACTGACTTCTGTGGAAATTTGTTAGCCATTTGCTGATTTTTTTTGAAGTTAATCTCTAACTTCTTTCACTGATAAATGAAGAAAAGTATTTCACCTCTTGAAAAATACCAAATGGGTTGAGTACATAATTTAAAAAAAACAATATTTTTTCCTTGTCAATCATGGTCTTATATGATTAGCATAGATGTGCAGCTTAATAGTGCATGATATGGTGTTCTAGAACACAGCTGAAGACCTGGTATATGTGAGGTGTGGTGCTAGAAGACAGACATCTGTGGAATGATGCACATACCCTTTCAAGTTATGAGGACGGAGACCTGCTTCATGAAGAAGGTAGGGGTGGGGGGGGTGGAGAGAACATTTAACAACATGAGGACCAGGCAGGGGAGTTTCCCAATTTCCGTTTTGCATGAGGAACCCTAGAGCAGCTGGCTGAGGCTCTGTAGTTTAAAAAAAATTGTGGACAGAGTCTTATGAAGACTCTTCATAAGTGTTAATAGGGATTTTATCAGCTTATTTTGGTTGCAGTTTTCAATTTTTTAAAAATGTTTAGGCAATCTCTACTTTCCCCAAATCCTAATTCTTGTAGATTCATTAGTGTTGAACCAATGCTTTCTATGTCTCAATCCTTTGCATATGCATTATTTTCAGGAATATTAAACAAACAAACAAACAAAAACCTTCACAGAAAAAGATGATTATTGATGGGTTGAGTAAAACATCAAAGATTTCTCAAAGAGAAGAGCTAGCTCATTTGGAACACATTGTAATGACTCTATCGGAGGGATTTGGATCATGAGAGAGTTGTCCTTAACTGAGTTGAAACATGATGTTCTCCAGCAACTCTGGTACCTCTGGCTTGTAGACTCATTTTTGAGTTGACAAGTTCCATGTCCCACAGGGAGCTGCCCAAGGTTGCTAATGAGGGCATGTGTGAGTCTGGAGGGCCTCCTGAGGGAGTTCCAGTGAAGACTTCAGGCTTGTTTTATGGACACACCCACACTTTAGGGAACTTTTCAAACTAAACTTTCTGAGATTTATGTATCACCACACAAAAATTTCCCTTGACTTAGATGACCAAGAGGGAAAACAATACTATTTTTCAAGTTGAATGTCTTGGCTCAGAGAGCAGTGGCTGAGGAAATACTATGAACAGAGCAGAATCATATAGATGTCACATGCCTTGGTCGAGGTCAGAGGCAGACCTCCAAGGCTGCTGCCTGACACAGGTTCTTCATGATGGCCATGGTAGAGGTTAAGATTGGGGTGGTATAGGCACTGAATGTCTTCATAAATGCCCCAGAGGCTGAAAACTGTGGCTGAGATATCTGGCATTCTTAAACATTCCAGGCAGTTCAGGGGCTTGGGATGAGCCCATTTTGAATTTAAGGAGTGAATTTAAGGAGAAAGACATAATGATCTTCTGGAATGCCCCATAACCCAACCTGGACCCCTGTGCTCTGTGATTGGAGAAAGGAGGCACCTGCAGGCTGGCAGTTCCCTCCTCCCCACCTCCACCCGTCTCAGAGTGACTCACAGTCCACTGAGGTCCTCTCATTTGGGCGACTGATTTCTTGTGATACAGAGAGGCCCTCTGCCCTGCCTGCTCAGTGGGTTCTTTCACATCTTTCCTGTCAAGTAGGAAATGCAGGCAGGGCTGCTTAAGCTGTACAGTGGCATGACCCATACTGTCAATCTTCATTAGTACAGGAATCATCTTGTAACTGTAGTGAGTCGTGTTGAGAAATATGCCCTTAAATGCCAGTCCTGTGTCACACATCAAAGTAGATTTGATTTACTGATGCTGGGATCGGTCTTTGCCTTCCCTGACCCCTTTGTGCTCTAGGAATTAATATTTCCATCTAGATTTTCACCTCCCTGACCTCCACAGTTACTAATATTTTTGATCAAGGCTAACACTATACTAAGAGGTTTAGTTCCACTTTTGGGTGGCATGAGAGATCTGCCTGGGTGTATGATGTCCTTGAGGTGAGATGTGGGCTCCCCTGGCCCACACCTTCGCCAACACCCAGCATGTTTGCTGGGGGCATGCTCTGCTTCTTCTCCTACAGGTTAACCACCATGAAGCTGGGAGTCCGGTTCCTACTAATATGCTCAACAGCTTGTTGGTTCTACCTCCTTGAACAGGCGAATTATAAAAGAGAACACTTGATCTTTAGGTCAAAAGGCCCTAATTTTTAATGTTCTAAAATTGTAATAAAATACACAATATAAAATTTACCATCTTAGCCATTGTGGACAGCTCAGTGGCATTAAGCACAACCATGTCGTTGTGCAACCATCACCACCACCCAGCTGCAGAACTCTTCATCTTGCCAAAGTGCAAATCGGGACCCATTACAGAACTCCTCATTCTCCCCATCGCCTGGCAACCACCACGCTACCGTCTGTCTCTATGAATCTGATGACTTTAGGTAGCACATATAAGTGGAATCCTACAATATTTGTCCATTTATGACTAGTTTATTTCACTTGGCATAAAATCTTCCAGGTTCATCCACATGGTAGCATGTGTCAGACTTTCCCTCTGTTTTCTGGCTGGGTAATATTCCACTGTATGTATATTCCATATTTTGTTTATCCATTCATCTATCCACACACACTTGTGTTTCTCCCATCTTCTGACTCTTGCAAGTAATGCTGCTATGATCACGGGTATACACATATGGCCCTGGTTGTTGTTATCAAACATTTTTGCTTTGAGATAGTTGCAGATTTGCAAGCAGTTGTATGAAATTATACAGGTGCACGTGTATGTAATCTTATCACTTATGTAGACTCATTGTTCTGCCATGAAAATCAAGGTACAGGTCAGTTCCATCATCATAAAGATCCCTTGTGTTGACAGACCCCGAAGTTCAGCTCCAGATTTCATGGTCCATTTCTAAAGGGTGACAAGAAATCACATAGCTGAGTCCCCCTCTGGTGATGTCCTGCTCCAGGTTTCCAGCTGACCCCAGAAGTGGAGCATCGGAGGCACCTGGACCTAGGTAATGGCTCCTCACTGCAAGCCTAAGTAAGCTGTGGCCTCCAGGGTGGTGAATGGGGAAAAGGACAGGGCACCTCAGCCAATGCCCTCACATCACATCCTTGTCCTGCTGAACAACCACCATGCTTATGCCATCAATCACCACACTGCTAGTCAAAGCCCGACCAACATGGCCATGCAAATAAAGTGCTTCACTAGAACAGTGCTGCCAATAGGAATAAAATGGGAGCCATGCATATCATTTTCAATTTTAAAGTAGTCACATTGAAAGTCAAAAGACATGCTTGAAATTAATAACACATTGTGTTTAATCCAATATACGCATAATATTATCATTTAAACATGAAATCAGTGTAAACATTTTCAGTGAGGTATTTTACATCCTTTTTCTCATACTATATCTCTGATATCTGGTGCATATTTTGCATGAATAGTGCATCTCTGTTTGAACTAACCACATTTTAGGGGCTCAATAGCTAGGTGTTTTGGACTGCGTACATTTAGAAGCAAATTCTGTGCAATCGAGCTCTGTGACGGCTTGTTGTCTGAGGAGCTTGTCAGAACAACAATTGCACTGATGTGAGCATCTGCTGTGATCAGCACTCAGCTAAGCCATGCATTGGGCCAGCTAGTAGCGAGGAATATACCAGGCTTGCTCTTAGGATTTTGTTACCTTGGGAACCTGCTGCTTATCAGCAGCCTCACTTGGTCTACCTGTTCAGTGGCCCTGATATCAGAACTTGTATAGAGGACCAGAGAATAAGGAGTTGGCCCAGATATGCATGTTGACAACTTGGGACAAGGCGGAGGCAAAGCTAGCTGGTGATAGCTTTTGAAAGAACTGCAGTGGAATTCCAGACTGTTGGAAAGGAGTAGAACTCTGCACCTTCGTACAGTTCCAGGTAGAACTTGGAAGTTGATATAGTTTCCTGGACCCAAGGGGCTTGGGCTCCCATGTTAACCACCTGGTATGACCTCACAGGGGCTCCAGCATGAGGGCAGCCCCTCTCTGTCCCTAGCATTCTTCTGCCCCAGCATTCCTCCCAGGAGTTGGCACTGCCATCCACTTCCAGCCACCTCAGGAGATAGCTGGAATGCCAGCACCCTACAGGCATCCTTTGTCAGCTAAAAGCACCACAGAAATGGGTGTTTGGATAAAAAGTCCTCTGTGTGTTGTAGGCTGGGACAATGTCTATCACAGCCTACTCTTTCATTACAGGCATTTTTCTCTATATGCTTAATGCGCCTAGAGAGAAGTGTAGATTTTCTGCAAAATATATGCTTTACTGGGTTTGCACACTGGGTGCTCTTCTAGGAAAGGCTGCTATTCAGTGTCTGACCCCCACTCCTTGTCCTCATCCTCTCCTCCACCAAGCACATGAATAGAACACTTTGATCTCCTGGAACAAAAAGTGTGTCCAGAGGGAGTTTGTATATTTTGCATATGGGATGAAATACATTATTATGGTTAATTTCACCCGTTTCATTTTACTTTTTTAATGTGGCTACTTGAAAGCTACCTCTGTGGTTTGCATTGTGTTTCTGCTGTGCAGCTCTTCTCCAGTGGCTGCTGGACACTGTGGCACCCTGGACTGGGAGTCATGACACCTGCCTGTAATGCTATCTGTCGCACTAACCAATCTGAAGGCTTTGAGCACATCCCTCCTCTGGGCCTCATTTTCCTCATCTGTGTAATAGGAGAGTTGAACTAGATAATGTCCAAATCACCTTTCAACTTCTCTGCTACCCAAATGATGTGGGTAATTGAGAAAGAAATGATGGTTTGGCACAGCCAGCCTCTGCTTCTGCAGAAAGACAAGGTTCACAGACACCCTGTTCTGATCAGAAGTTAAACAGCACAGTATTGGTAAATGGACATGGTATTGTGCTCAGTTTTTTCATTATTCATTAGCCATCTCCCAGCTGAATTCCCTGAGGACTCTTCTCTCTTTGGAAACCTGAGCTCCTGAGTCTCATCACAGCCCTGCCCAGGAGGTGCCCTGAGCCTGAGAAACCCTCCTTGCAGACACCGCAAATGCAGCACCCTACTCTCAGAAATGCATCCCAGGACAAGCAAGCAAAGGCATTAACTGCCTCTTCCAGGAATTCTACAGAAATCTTTTAAGAAATGGAAGGGGTGGTTGCATCTGGGCTCTTGAATTGTTTATGCCTGTAAACACTGAAATAAATATTTAAACCCAGCAAATAGAGAGCCAAAATTACTCACAGACCTCTCTTCTGCATCACAGAGGCCCACAACTGGTCCCTCGTTCTGCTTCCCTTTGCAGCTGGCCAGCATTCCCTTTCTTGCTTGTCACTTCCTTGCCTTACAAGCCTTAGACAGTTTTCTCTTTCTTGGGGACGAAGTCTGGTATTCTAGTGTTTCCCCTACTCTTGCCCCCATGGGTTCCCCGGCCCAGGCTCCCCTCTGCCATTCTTCCAGGTGACTCTCCTTTCCCCAAGTCAGTCCAGCCCAACTCCCATCCTAGGCTCCCTGAGGTCCCCTCAGCTGGGAAGGCCCTTTCCTCCAGTCACAGCCTCTCTGTGTTTATACCACTTCGTGCTATCCAACATCAGCTGATAGGATGCAGGATTCCTCCA
The DNA here is from genome assembly GCF_022682495.2 of Desmodus rotundus. Lineage (NCBI taxonomy): Eukaryota > Metazoa > Chordata > Mammalia > Chiroptera > Phyllostomidae > Desmodus > Desmodus rotundus. The sequence goes on from NC_071395.1 coordinate 65,068,997, forward strand.
TAATAGCTAATAAAGTGCTGGCTACCCTTCACTGTGGGCTTATTGTGTGACCTGTGCTGTTTCTGTCTTACCTCATTCTACCCTCCAGCACCCATCCCTGTGGGAACTGTCACTCAGGGAATGGCAGTGGACCTCAGCCAGTCCGCCCTGGAACCTACACAAGTCACCTGATGCTGACTCCTGCCTTGTCAAGACCTGTGGCTCTTTCCTCATCATTCCTGTGTGACTTTTTTTTTCTCTATCATAGCACTTGTATGAGCAGGCTCACCAGCCATAACCAGGTTCCACAGACTGGAGGTTGGGAGGAGGGAGTCTTAACAACAGAAGTTCATTGTCTCACGATTCTGGAGGCTGGAAGTCCAAGATCAAGGTGTCCGCAGTGTTGGTTTTTCATGAGGCCTCTCTCCATGGCTTGCAGACTACTGTCTTCTCCTTCTGTCATCACATGGCCTTTCCTCTGTGTGTGTATGTGTCCTGATTTCCTCTTCCTATAAGGATACCAGTCAGTTTGGATTAGAGCCCATACTGATGATGTCATTTTAACTTAATTACCTCTTTAAAGACCTTTTCTCCAAACAGTCATATTCTGAGGTGCTGGGGGGTTAAGACTTCAACATATGAATTTTTGGAGACACAATTCAGCCCACAGCAGCACCAATCACAGCCCACCTGAGACTGCAGTGGGTTAGGTGAGTGCCTGTTTCTGCTCCGGGATACAGAGGCTGTGTCTGATCCAGCCTTTTATCCTCCTCAGTGCTAAATCCAGCTCTGCACTTTGCAGGAGATACTCCCACTTATAAGCAAATCTGGACCTCAAGGGCCAAGATTGCCAGGTGCTCTCTGTGTCCAACAGGAGGATGAGGATGTCTTTTTTCTTATTCGAGAGCTTCATCTGCATGATGAACAGAGGAATATAGTCAATGGCTCTGCTTCTAGCTGGAAAGGAATCTTAGGAGGCCTGGGGATCTGATGGGGTTTGAATGTGGTTCTCAGGTTCAGGAGAGGGTGGTCTGGAGGCTGAGCTCCAGGTGAAGGAGATAGTATGCATTTATGTATTAAAAGTGAAGGGGGCATGTGGGTTTGCAGGCCGCTACGATGCCTGGGATATACCTGTGTGTAAGTTCATGGCAGTGAGGGAGGGGCTTCCCCCATGGGGAAATGAGAACATGCAGGCTGAGGGCTGCATTTGCCTGATCAATACTGTGTTTTCATCTCCCAACAGGAGCCTCCAGACTCAATGGCAAACCCATGACATGACAGAGCATGTGCCCTACCAACTCCTTTACTCGCCAGTTGGCAGATGAGGAAGGTGCACTGAGCCCTCCACAGGGCTTCAGCTGGCACGACCACCTGGAATTAGATACTGGAGGCAACTCAATGATTCACAGGACAAGGGACAGCTCACATGTGACCAACTCCACATCCTCAAATCAACAAAGGCTATTCAGGTCATCAGTTTAAAACCATCTTCATGTGTGTCTGTCTAGAGAAGTGCATTCCAGTGGCAGCTGTAGTGCCAGGGGCTGTCATACAGCTGGGAGGCCAGATGCAGTCAGGGCAGAAAGAACTTAGCAACAAGGACACATGACCGCTTTGGACTTGCAGTTAAAGAAAGGTTGGATACATGTTCATGAAGCTCCATCAGCATTACAATAGAGGGTCTGGGAGAAAAAGGCAGAAGACTGTAAGGATACAGAAAATGAGGCAGGACTCTGTTACAGCAACATTTTGGAAGGTGTAAGGATTATGGATAAATGATAGCTATAGCAGATGCAGGAAACTCATTGTTGACCCTGAGTGAGGAAAGATGAAAAGCAGTACCGTTTCTACCCAAGAAGCCTCCAAAGGCTCAGGAATGGCAGCACCATGTGCCTCTAGAAGGGAAGGTCCAAAAGAGAATATCCTTGAAAGCTGTTCAGAAGGAAGTTAGAGTCCCCCTTCCCTTTTTCCCTCCTCTGCTCTGCACAGCAGGTGACTACCTGGCCCACAGGCTGAGAAAAAAATCAGACAGTTTACCCTCTGAAGATGTCTAAACTAAAAGTCTCTGAACTGGAGGACACTGGGCACAATGAAGCAATACTCAAATGGCTGTTTTGGAATGCTTCCTAAAAGTGGTGAGTTGGGTCCCACAGGAGGTAATGGCCCTGAATTGATGAGGGGGGAGGAGGTTTTACGATGGGAGGATGACTCATGACAAAGCACAGAGGCAAGAGAGGGCCAGTTGTTAAGGAGAAGGGCTTGGCTGGAGCTAATGGGGGATGGCATCGGGTAAACATGAATGACGAAGGCGGTGAAGTGGGCTCTGAGGGCCATCGTGAGGCCAAACTGGGGGCTCAGATTCACATACAGTGCTCAGATTTTGGGCATGGAATGCTGGGAACAGGATTTCAGGAAGACTTTTCTGCAAGTTGAATGTCTAGATTGGGGTTTGGGGCAGGGAGCCCAGGAAAAAGCCGCTGACCACACCCAAGGGGTAGGAGAGTGGGGGCTGCGCAGGGGCAAGGTGGAAGTGGGAAAAACACAAGCCACAGAGCCCTTTCTGGGCCAAGGCAAGTGCTGTCTGTTCCTGCAGCTCTGCTCACTTGGTTTCTTGGGATGCTGTCACTCTTCAAAACCGCATCTTTGGTAGGTAAGAGCCCAAGATTTATGAAAGCAAAGTCCCAGCTTATTGAATTATTTGAAGGAGTTCTAGCCAAAAAGTGAACTTGACTTTAAACAGAAAAACATTCTCTTAAGAGATTTCTCCATCTCTGTTATCCATCTCTGGTCACCACCCACAGAGCACTGGATGTACTGTTTATGGGAGACCATCCAGAAAGGCAGGGAGGCTCTGCCCACCAATCATCAGGCCTGAGTTTCCTCCTAAGTCTGCTCTGCCCCACCGTTCCCCACCCTTCCTGCCTCCTGGGCCCTTTCTAACACTGAGCCCAGTGCCTCAGAATAAGGAGACTCAGGCATCTTGCAGGTAGAAAGTGCTCAGTGAAGCCAGCTGCTGTTTCTAATCAATACAGCAAAACCTCATTGATTGTTCCTACAGCTCTGTTGGCTCATCCTTTGACCTATAAGGGAGGTGGACTCAGAGTGGCTTGACATCACACAACTGCTTCTATGAGCACAGTGGTTGGGCACAAAATGCTAGTGGCTGATTTCATGTCATCCTTTCTTTATTCAGAGTCCAAGACATCGTGTCTTGTAGCAGAGAAGCATCTTTTGCCAAAAGTCTAGGGTGAAATCAAATGTACATTGTTTGATCTAGACGTGGATCTGCCATTTTGTTCCTTCTACTGAGTTTTAGAAAATTAAAAAAAAATACACAATGTAAAATTTAACATTTTAACCATTTTTAGCATGTAGTTCAGCAGCATTAAGTACATTCACATTGTTATGCAGCCTTCTTCTGATCTTTTAAACCCAATCTCCTGCCCACATTCTTTATGCTCCCTGTGGAAGAATCTACAGTCTAGTTGCTGTCTTGGTGTTAGTAGACTTAAAAATCATGTTGTCCAACCTGCAACCAGATGCAGCCTTCTCTGCCGCCTCCTGACATCTGGTCTCTGGACTTTTGCTCAGACCTGACCCTGATAGGAAGTTCACTACTCAGCAAGCTACGCCATTGCCCTCCTGGGCCCTTGTGTGCTGCCCAGCCCCACTGGCCTCTCTGTATGGTTGCTCAGAGGCCCTGCTCAGCCCACGTGAACACATTCCAGAAGGCTCTTCCTTGTTCTGCAGGAGAGTTCATCAAACATTCGAAAAGTCATTCAGTAGTGGAGACCCCACTGACTCTGCAGTCAGATCTGAGTTCAAATCTAAAACCTACCACCCCAGGGAAAATCAGTTATGTTCTCTGAGCCTCAGTTTCCTCCTCTGTAAAGTGAAGATTCCACCCTCAAGTTGTTGTGTGGCTAAGAAATACTACCCAAGAAGAAGTTAGTACCACCTGGAAATCACTTTTGTTTAAGGACAGAACAGATCTCTCTGCACAGCACAAGAAGCCTTCATGTCCCCTCACATGACAAGGTTTCCATTTATTCATAATTGGTCCCCTCTACTGTCATTACATGTATGTTCAATTGTGATCCTATGGTTATCATTTGCATTTCAAAAACTGGTCTGTACTTAAGTTTGACTAAATGATCCAGAGAGTCGGTAAATAATAATCAGCCATCCATCAAATGTTTATAACACTGTATATTTACACAGAACTAAAGGCTTTGGGTATTGTTTATATAACAGTGTGTGATTATTTATGTAATAGCTTATGATTATATAACTGCTTATGAGCCTGAGATGGAATTCAGACATGTCTGTGATAGAGGGACAGGGTGGACCTTGGCAAGTGTATTTCCACGAGAGGCTGAAGGGCATCCTGAGAGGATGTGCATCCTAAGTCATGAGGAGCCAGGCAGGATAAGGCTCCTTCCAATCACTGTAAAGGAGGAGCAATTGTGTGGGTGTCACTCAAATTCATCCCCAGTACAGTGTGTGCACATAACTGCATTCAAGGAAAAGAGAGAATCTGAAAGCAAAATTGGAGCTGTGCTATTAGCAATGCTCATTGACAGTGGGTCAGGATGAGGGGGTTGGCCAAGACCAGGTGACTATGCCTACTGGTGCTGAGGATGGGAAAGATTGAAATACATTCAATACAGAATACTGCCCTAGGGGTGGCCAAGTTCAGCAGGGGTTATAATAAAAGAACACAAGTGGCCATAAGAGGTCAGGAAGTGCCATGCATTAGGAGAGAAAGTGAGATGAACTACTCTGGAAGATAGAGAGATGGTTTGTGGAGGAGGCAGGAGTTGGGTAGAACAGGTAGTTCTGATTAATGGCGTAGCTGATTCTGATTTTTGTCCTCCTACATCAGTTCTCCCCACTTTCTATAATACCCAAGCTTCCCATTTTTAATCAGGAATATGGTTACCCACAATAAGACATTTCCCAGCTTCTTATAGAGCTGAATGTGGTTAAGTTCAAAGAGAGGTAAGATATACTGTTATGTGGCAGTTTCCAGGAGTAGTTCCTAAAAAACACCTGTCGTGCATCCTTTCCCCTCTTTTTCTTTCTCCCTTACTGTGTGATTGATGGGATATCAATATGATGCTCTAGGCTCCACCTCAGACTATTTGAATGATGGAGCAATGAGGTGGAAGGAGCTTGGGTCTCTAAACTTCTGTATGAGGAGAAATGAACTCTGGTCTTTTTTTAAGCATGATATTTTTGGCGTTTGTTTTTCCTAATTAATTCTAACTGATAAAGATGCATAAGATTGAGATGAATGGAAATGGGGGCTGGGGAAGAAATATTCCAGGCAGAGTGATGGCATGAAGACAATAAACTGAGGGATGTGTAAGCAAAGACTGGAAAAACTATGAGTTAAGGCCAGTGAAGGAGAGGAGAAAGAGATATGATTGGAAAAAAATTATTGGGTCCGTGTTGTGTAAGACTTTGAGTGATGGATGAAGAAGACTGAACCCTATTCTATACGTAATGGATGAGGAAGTGTTCTGATAAGAACAGAACCTTAGGAAGATGAATCAGATAGCAGTGAAAACCATGAAACCAGGGATGTAATAATATCTAGGTGGGAGAAGAGGTGGGTGCTGAATAGTGGCAGGGGCAGAAGGAATGGAGAGAAGGGGTAAAATCATCAGATATTGCCCCCAAAACATTCTTCAGGAAATTCTTCCTGACAAGGGTTTTGTTAGGAAAGGGAGACAGAGCCAACCTGTTGGAACCTTGAGTACAGGAGGTGAAGGGGAGGTCACTTGGGACAAGGCAGAGCACAGAGTGGGGAATTGGGGGGCATCTGAAAACAAACAACCTACGTATAAAAATATGGGATTCCATGATCAGACTCCTTATATATGGTCAATCTTCAGTTTTGGTGTCCATGAGACATAAATACCCACTTATACTTCAAAAAATTTGAAAAAACACTAATTGTAATCACCTAACCTTCATCAGGTGAGAGAAGTGTGTTGCTGCCTATTGTAGCCAAGAAATAGTAGAGGGAGAAGATCTAATTGGTTCCTCCAGGCAGAGCCTGTGGTGTCAGCTTTGCAGAAAAATGGAAACAGGGGTCGTGATACCCTGGAACAATGATGCTACTAAACTCGTAAGTGCCTGATGTACCAATGAACACAAGGTTATCATGGGAGACATTTGTCTGGGTATTTGTATTTTCTTCCAAGGAACTTCTGTTCTAATATCTAGGTGCCGTTATTGGGATTTATTGAGAAACAATGTTGTGAATCTGAACTCAGAGCAATGGGCATTAGTCTCAGAGATTGCCTGACATTGGTTGGGGGACTGTTCCATGCATTACACCAGTGTAGAGTTGGGGGCACTTGTATTTGTCAGATGCATCTACTCCCTGACTCCTTCCACAGTACGGGCTGGATAGACACTTTCTAGATGTTTGGACGCCCATCTTTGGCCATGGCAGCATTGCCTGGCTGGGCATAGTCCTTAGCTCTGAGTCATATCACCTGTCTGAGCTGTAGCTTCCTCCTCTACAAAGTGAAGTGTGTGGGCATGTCATGAGGAAGCCAGCTCCAGTCCCAACACCAGGATGCTGTGAACACATCTTACAACTTTGGTGACATTAGGTAAAAAGGATGACGCCTAACCTACCCCTTCTCACTGGAGGTCGGGGACACAGCAGCTGGGCAACATCTTTGGCAGGGGTTGCTCTGACAGTTTTCTGGGAGTTGTGGCAATGTTTTAGCCCCAGAAATCCCTCCTGTACACTTCTGTTCAGCTTGACCCTGGATAATCAAACTAGTCTGCTGAATTTGGAGGGCCCCACTGGTTGCTGATCAGGTTCCTTTGACTTGAATTTTCCATTAATGGATGGAAAAAAGAGGCTGAAAGCAGCCTTAGACATTATACTCCTGGACCTCTCACCACATCTTTATGAAGCAAGATATGAATGTCCAACTTGTGTGAGTGTGAAAATGTGTTCTTTCTATTCTCTGCTGATTAAGAAGAGTGCAACTCTTCCCCAGGTAGTACTGATAATTCCTCTCAGTCCTGGGACATTTTTGGAAGATATTGTGAAGAAACTGGGGTTGTTAAAGCATGGGCCTGGCCCAGTTAAATACCCTTGTTGCCCAACCCCCAACCCCCAAGGCCTGTGGTTGCCACAGGGCACGTGTTTTCCCCATCTCTCCTCACCATCTCTTGTCTCTGTCTAGTAGGCCACTTCCCTGTGCTCCTTCAGCTCACCCATGAAATGTATTTCTCATGCCTTGTTCTCATGGGTAGGTGTTCAAACCAGCTGGGACCTTCTGTGGTATTTAAAGGGTGCTGACCAGTGTGTGTGTGTGTTGGGCCATCTGCCAGTGAAGAAGTGCCTATGTCTGTGCTTCAGAGGTGCTCATGTGATGGAGAAGACACTGTCTGCTGTGTGTTCTCATCTAAAAGTGAGAGCTACAGGAAATGAACAATTAGGATGGTATGGGCAACAAAGGCATGAGAGTTAAGGATTGTGGAGATCAATATGGGTAAGCATAATGTTGGGTGGGGCCATAGGAAATAAATGGCCTGCATCTGCCTGAGGCTGAGACTCTGCTGAGCAGAGCCTGGGCTGGGGGAGGACATGCACTCTACCCATGACCTCTTCTCTCAGGCAAGATAATATCAAAGAAATAGAAGTAATGCGATGTTTTCCATCTCAAATTTGTCAACCCTGTACTCTGTCAAAAGTCAAAACTATCACCCCACATGCAGTGGGCAGAGTCCTGTTGTTTTCAAGGCCTTATAGCTCTCAAACCTCTCCTTTACAATCCCTATGCATTCAACCCTCTCACGAAAAGCATTGCACCTCTGCCAGCTCTGGGCCTCTCTGTGGCTGCATCTGCCTCATTCCCATGAGCCCCAGGCCATTTGTATTAGCTATGGGCTCTCTCCCCTATTCTCCTGCTTGTTCTTCAGGGATGTGCCCAGATACCACACACTCAGTGAAGCCTCTCCTGACTGCCCTGGAAAATGTCAGGTGGCACTTCCTCATGGCCACCGCTGTGTCGGGCAGATATTTCAATGACAACAACTACCAAATGGTGTAAACACAGTGGAGAAACCCAACATGCAATCCCTTTCTATCTTCATATTCCCGGCACCTTACACAGTGTTCAGTATTCATTGGGTGCCCAGTAACTATTTTTTAAAAATTATTTCATTTTTCAGAAAAAAGAATCATAAATAAAAAGGTGGAAATGTTGAATGTACCACCGGTGGAGAGTAGATGGTGGATCAATGACAGGTAGACATCTATTTGCGAGAGAAAAAATACTGAAACAATGTTTGGATATTTTATATAAATGTTGGGTTAAATCTGTGAGGAATCATGGTAAAATGGGGACCTGTTATTTTCTCCATTCCTGGAGTTCTTTGGTCTGAGAGGTCAGAATGGTAATATTGCACTTGGCCTGAACAAAGCTTCAGTTTGGTCATCTGCGAGTGAGGGTGACGGTTCTGGGTGAGGGTGAGGGGAGCCAACACAGCTTTTTTATACTCATATTTCTGGTCCCCAGCTAGTTTAGTTTGCCATGGAGAAAAGCCTTGGGCCCAGACATGATTAATCTGTACAGGAGCAAGAGTTACCCCTGGGGAAACTATAGGGCATTCCAAGTCCAGACAGCTTTTGAATATTATCTAGGAAATTTATTTTTTAAAATATTTACAAATATTCAACAAGTACCTGCTGTATACTAAGCAGGAAAGTACCAGGCGTCTGTAGGCTACTGAAATATGGTGTCCACTCTGGTCAAATTCATAGTCTAATGGAAAATGTCAATATAGAGAGATAATCCTAACAGAATGCAATTAGCCACTAAAGTTCTATGGAAACAAAGAGAGGGAAGACTGCCTACATTCTTTAAGATCAGGATCAGATGTAAAACAGGAGCTTTCAAAATAACAGTAGCTTACATAAGGTAGGAGTTTATTTTTCTTGCACATGAAAATGTCCAGAAGTGGGCAGTTCGGGGCTGGTATAATGGATCATGGGCATCAGGATCCTAGACTTCTGTCTCTGCCCCACTACCTTCAGCATGCTGCTTCCTCATCATCTAGTTCTCCAGGACTAGTGGAGCATCAGCCAAGAATCCACATTCCAGGCGGAAAGACAAGCCCCTCCCATCTCAGGCAGCTTTTTTTTCTTTTTTTAAAAAAATATATTTTATTGATCATGCTATTATAGTTGTCTCATTTTCCACCCTTTATTTCCCTCTGCCCTGCACACTCCCTCCCACCCACATTCTCCCCCTTTAGTTCATGTCCATGGATCATACATATAAGTTCTTTGGCTTCTACATTTCCTATACTATTCTTAATCGCCCCCCTCCCCCATCTATTTTTTACCTACCATTTATGCTACTTATTCTCTCTACCTTTCCCACCCCCTCTCCCTTTCCCAATCCCTCCCTGATAACCCTCCATGTGATCTCCATTTCTGTGATTCTGTTCTTGTTGTAGTTGTTTGCTTAGTTTGTTTTTGTTTTAGGTTGGTAATAACTGTGAATTTGTTTTCATTTTGAATACTGTTTATATTTTTGATGTTCTTTTTCTTAGATAAATTCCTTTAACATTTCATATAATAAAGGCTTGGTGATGATGAACTCCTCTAACTTGACCTTATCTGGGAAGCGCTTTATCTGCCCTTCCATTCTAAATCATAGCTTTGCTGGATAGAGTCATCTTGGATGTAGGCCCTTGCCTTTCATGACTTGGAATACTTCTTTCCAGCCCCTTCTTGTCTGCAAGGTTTCTTTTGAGAAATCAGCTGACAGTCTTATGGGAACTCCTTTGGAGGTAACTGTCTCCTTTTCTCTTGCTGCTTTTAAGATTCTCTCCTTATCTTTAACCTTGGCTAATGTAATTATGATCTGCCTTGGTGTGTTCCTCCTTGGGTCAGACTTCTTCGAGACCCTCTGAGCTTCCTGGACTTCCTGGAAATCTATTTCCTCTGCCAGATTGGAGAAGTTCTCTTTCATTATTTGTTCAAATAAGTTTTCAATTTCTTGCTCTTCCTCTTCTCCTTCTGGTACCCCTATGACTCGGGTATTGGAATGTTTAAAGATGTCCTGGAGGTTCCTAAGCTCTCCTCATTTTTTTGAATTCTTGTTTCTTCATTCTGTTCTGGTTGAATGTTTCTTCCTTCTGGTCCACACTGTTGATTTGAGTCCTGGTTTCCTTCCCATCACTGTTGGTTCCCTTTTAATTTTCCTTTATTTCATTTAGCATAGCCTTCATTTTTTCACCTAATTTGTGACCATATTCAACCAATTCTATGAGCATCCTGATTACCAGTGTTTTGAACTGTGCATCTGGTAGGTTGGCTATCTCTTTGTTGCTTAGTTGTATTTTTTCCTGGAGCTTTGGTCTGGTCTTTCATTTGGGCCATTTTTGTTTGTTTGTTTTGGCCAGCCTGTTACATAGTAAGGGGTGGAGCCTTAGGTGTTCACCAGGGTGGGACAACCCACATGGCTGCATTGTGACTCTGTATGTGGGGGAGGGGTCCAAGAGGGAACAGTGCCACTTGCTCAGCTCTCTGCCAGTTTTCAGTCACTCCTCCCACTACCCACAATCAAATTGGGCCCTTCTGGTGCTGATTCCTGGCTGGGTGGGGTTGTGTATATTCAAGGACCCTGTAGGTCTCTCCAATGGACTCTCCTGTGAGGCTGGGAGTTTCTCCTGACTCCTCAACACCCACAGGTGTTTTCAATCAGGGTTTGAGGCTTTATTTCCATGAGCTGGAGCCCTGGGTTGCACTGTATGTCTCGCTCCCCAGTTGATCCTCCCAGTTTATCAGCACTCGAATGTGGGACTCCCCAAACCGCAATCTGCTGCCTCACCCGGTCCACCAGCTTCCCCTTGCCCGCCAGCTGCCACCTTGCCAAGAGTCCTCTCTGCTCAGCTGCTGTCTCCGCCCTGCCAACTGGTCTGGATTAATGTTTCTTCTTTAACTCCTTGGTTGTTGGGCTTCCATACAGTTCGATTTTCTGTCAGTTCTGGTTGTTTTTTATTTTTAAATTTGATGTTGTCCTTCTTTTGGTTGTGCAAGGAGGTACAGTGTGTCTACCTATGCCTCCATCTTGGCCAGAAGTGATCTGGCAGCTCTTTTAAGCAGCTTTCCTTCCAGAAAACCCCACAAACCATTCCTGCCCCTGTCTCAGAGGCCAGAAGTTAGTCTCCTGGCCATACCTAACTGTCAGGGTGGCTGGAATTATTTTTTTCTCAGTGAAAACTTGGGGTTCATCCTGGCCAGTGTGGCTCAGTTGGTTGGGCATTGTCCCCCTAACTAAAAGGTTATAGGTTTGATTCCCAATCAAGGCATATGCCTGGGTTGTAAGTTTGGTCCCCAGTTGGGGCCTATGAAAGAGGCAACTGATCCATTTCTCTCTCACATCTGTTTCTCTCCATCTCTTTCTCCCCCTTTCTCCCTCCCTTACCCTCTCTCTAGAACCAATGAAAGAAAAAAAATATTAAAAAGTTGAGGTTCTATTACCAAAGAGAGCAGGGGAGATGAATGTTCATATGGTCAACCAGAATTTTTCACACACTGCACCCATCTGAGACGTTGTGGAAGTGCATCTGAATCATACACTCAACATTGCTGAAGATTCTCTGTACCTCCCTCATCTGGGAGAGAGTGACTGCCTGACCTGCAGGTGTCAAGACTGGGCTTTGGAGGAGGGAGGCTATGGTAAAGAGGGAGACATGTACTGTCGGGGATTTGCACAGGTTTTGGTGTTCAAATTCTGATATATACCCTTTTCCCCTCTGAGATGGAGAGAAACACAGAAAAGCATACCCTATCCTGCCCACTCCCCAGGCAGAGTGGCCTGGTGAGACAGAATGGGGGAATGTGACTTTGTCCAGAGGCCTCATGGATTCCTGCCTCCTGGAATTTGGGGGTCAGGGCAGAGTGGACACTGATGAGACTAGTTACTCTCATCCAGCCTGGGACATAGGGGATTGGGAACTGTGAGAGCCTGGGCAATAATATCCCCCACCTTTCATGCGCATCCCCCCTCCTTCATCAAACTTGGCCCAGGGAATTTCTTAGAGTCTCACCCCTCAGATGATCCATTCCTCCTCCCTTGAGAATCCTTAGTCCTGAGTGGGAAGTTTCAATAATTCCTTGATCTGTGGGCTGAGGCTGAAGCCTGGGGACAAAGGGAAGAGTATTTTCCTTTATCCCCAGTATCTAACTGAGTAAGAGGGTGAAGGGTGGGAGGTGTGGCACTGGACCAGGAGCTTAGGCAGATCATCAAGTTGTTCGAAACTTCAGCTTCCTTCTTTGTGACAGGTGATAGTAGCTTCTGTTCTCCCTGCCTGGAGTTTGTTGGGATCTTACTGTTATTTCCAGTTTTTTAAAAATTTAAATTCCTAAGAAAGAGAACCTGATAGGAACATGAAGGAAATTCATGCAGTGAATATTTAAGAGAAAAAAAGAAGCTCAAATAACTGTAAACAAATGGAGGCCCATCAAATTAGGGTAGAGGATACTGGAAATAACGAGGTAGTGTGAGGTAGATTGCTGTGTCAGGGAAAACCTCAAGGCAAGTTAGGTATGTTGTTAACAACTTTATGAAGATAAAATTAGCATAATAAGTAATTTTTGTTTATATACATATATATATCCATGGAACAATAACCACAATCAAGATAATGAACATGTTATCATCCACTAAAATTTCCCTGTCCCATTTTTGTCATCCTTTTCTCTCCTCCCTGCTGTTATCCTGTCCCCAGGAAACTACTGACCTATTCTTCATCACTACTGATTTTCTTGTACCATCTAGAATTTTACACAAAGGGAATGACACAGTACTGTTTATAGGATATTTTCATCACCATAATTACTTTAAGATTCACCTATGTTTTTGCATATAGAAATAGTTCATTCCTTTTTATTGCTAAGTAATACTCCATTATACGGATACCCCATGCTTTGTTTATCATTCACCCGTTGATGAACTTTTGGTTTGGTTTCAATTTGTGGCTATTAGAAATAAGGCTGTTATACATTCTTAGGTATACATTTTTGTGTAGACACATGCTTGCATTGTTGTAGGATAAATACCTAAGCATGGAATGGCTGTGTCATATGGTAAATGCATGTTTAACTTTTTTTTAATGGAATTTTTAATATTGAGAAAACTGCATATTTATATGCAGTTGTAAGAAGTAATATCCTTACTGAGTTTTCCCCATTGGTGTCATTTTGCAAAACTATAGTATAATTTCACAAACAGAATACTGACATTGATATAATCCATTGATCTGGTTCAAATTTCCCCGGTTTTATTTGTATTTATTTGTGTAAGTTCATGTGTATTTAGTTCTATGCCATTCTATCAGATGTGTATATTCATGTCTCTACCACTTCAGTTGATACAAAGTAGTTTCATCACTACAGCAATCCCTTGTGTTGCCCATTTATATCCACACTCACCTCCCTTCTCCCCCATCCCACCTCTGTCCTTAGTCCCTAGTCCTCAGCAATCATTAATCTGTTCTCCATATCTATATTTTTGTTACTTCAAGGATGTTGTATAACTGGAGTTGTACACTGTGTAACATTTGGGATTGACTTTTTCACTTAGCATGACTCCCCTGAGATTCATTGAAGTTGTGAGCCTTTTCATTGCTGAGTAGCACTCCATGCGCATGTCCCACAGTCTGTTTAACCAGTTTCCCTCTGAGGGGCATTTTTGGTTCTTCCCAGTTTTTTGTCTATTATGAACTAAGTTGTAATTAACATTTTTGCTACTTGTGCTCAGGTTTCTGTGTAAACGTAGAGTTTTCATTTTTCAAAGAGAAACACCTAAGAGTGTAATTGCTAGGTTGTATGCTAGTTGTATGCTTAGTTTTATAAGAAACCACCAAGTTATTTCCAAGAATGGCTGTATAATTTTCCATTACACCAGCAATATGTAAGTAATTTAGTTTCTCCACATTCTGGCCAGCTTTGTGCATTGACCTTATTTTTTATTTTAGCTATTCTGATAGGTGTTTGGTGATATTTCATTGTGGTTTTAACTTGTATTTCTCTAATAGCTAATGATTTTGAACATCTATTCATTTGCTTATTTGCCACTTGTATATCCTCTTCAGTGAAATGTCTATTTGTTTTTTACCTATTTTCTAATTGAACTGTTTGTTTTCTTAATTTTGAGTTTTGAAAGTTTTTAAAATATGAGATCTGTCCAGAAGGTATCCAGCTATGTGATATAACAAATAGAGACATTTACTGAAGAAGATACAAGATACAAGAAACATTGTACATAGGACAGTGACACCTCAGTCCTCTTCAGAGTAGACACCTTGGGGCATCACACAGTTCTCCCAATCTCCATCAGCTGCCCTGTCATATTTTCCTCAATCTCATTGACAATCTAAAATCTCTTCCCATTGTTGCCCAAATACATTTAATTAAAAATTATGATGAGATGTCACTATATGCACTATAATGTGTACTATAACATCTACAATTAAAAACACTGAGTATACCAAGTATTGGCAAACATGTAGAAAATGGAAACTCTCATACACTACTGGTAGGAATGTTAAATTACACAACCACTTTGGCACTTTAGAAGTTAAAAGTTATTTTATGTGATTTTTGGAAAAGCCAGAAGTCACAGCGCCAAATCTGGGCTGTAGGGGGGCTGAGTCGCCTGGGTGATTTGATGTTTCACCAAAAAACTCTGCATGAGATGTCATGCATGAGCAGACGCGTTGTCGTGATGAAGCTTCCAGTTACCAGTTGCCCATAGCTTTGGCCTTCTGAATCATCCAAATAGTTTCCATGGAAGTTAACACGAAATTTGATGCATATTCATTGGTCTACTTGCTCAGTCATTTTGAATGGGACAGCCACACAGTACACATGCTCACTCAGTGGGGTCTATAGTCCCCCTTTGACTAGTACAGTGAAGTTGTCATTGTTCACACATGTGCATTCCAGTCCACTCTCCTTGGCTGCCAGGTTACATCGATGTTGTGCAAACTGTTCTCATTATATTAACAATGGTTAGACTTTTTCTGGATAGACCTCATATATATTCTAGACAGTCAGGTATGTAGTTTGTAAATATTTTCTCCCAATCTCTAACTTGTCCTTTCATCCTCTTAACATATTTTTAACTTTTAAAGTGCCAAAGTGGTTGTGTAATTTAACATTCGTACCAGTAGTATATGACAGTTCCAATTTTCTGCATCTTTGCTAACATGGTATAGTCAGTGTTTTTAATTGTAGATGTTATAGTGGATGTGTAGTGACATCACATCATAGTTTTTAATTAAGTGTATCTGGGTGACAATGGTTAAAAAATTATATAGGTTTCAAGTGCACAATTCTCTGATACGTGATCTCTATATTGCATTGTGGGCCCACCACCCAAAGTCAAATCTTCCTCCATCAAAATGCATTTGACTCTCTTTCATCTTTACTACTCTCCCAGCCCCTCCCCTCTGGCCACCACCAAATGTTGTCAGTGTCTGTGAGTTTTTGTTTGTTTGTTGTGTTTGTTCATTTGTTATTTTCAGTTTTATATCCCCCATGTGATTGAAATCATATGGTTCTTTTTAAAAAAAAAATTTATTGTTATTCAATTACAGTTGTATGCCTTTTCTCCCCATCCCTCCACCCCACCCCAGCTGAACCCACCTCCCTCGGTGAGGGACAAATACCATATGATCTCACCTTTAACTGGAACATACTATCAATAGAAGAAAAAAGCAAACAAAATATAACCAGAGACAATGAAGTTAAGAACAATCTAACAATAGCTGGGTGCAGGGGGGACAGTGGGAAGAGGGGATTACAGGAACAAGGACAAAATCATATGGTTCTTAACAGCTCAGACAAGGGGTTACTATCCAAAATATATAAAGAATTCATACAACTCAACACCAAACAAACAATTCAATTAAGAAATGGGTTGAAGATCATTATAATTTTAACTAGCATTTCTCTAATGGCTAGTGATGTTGAACATCTTTTTACTCGTTTATTTGCTATATGTATACATTTTTTTGTCAAATGTTTGTCCAAATATTTTGCCAGCTTTATTAGGGAGTTTGTCTTCTTATTATTAAGTTGTAAAAGTCTTTTATATATCTTGATATAAAAAATTTGTTAGATATATGTTTTGCAAATATTTTTTCCTAACATCTTTTCTCTATAAGAAAACTGGATTTACCATGGAAGAAGATGGCGGCGAGATAGGTGGGAGCGGAGTCAACTTCCCTCTGCACCTGGGTGAAACACCTACCCAATCTACTGAGGAACAAAGCAAACAACCAACAGTACCCCAGTGTTTATGAAGATAGGAGACCAAAAAGTATAGAGGACACTGAAAAAACAGACGGTAAGGGGATTGATTCAGGACAAAAAGGTCCCTGGGACCAGTCTGGGGACCAGGGCGACTGCAGCCCCAGGCCCATGCCTGCCGCACCTGCCGCAGGACTCCTGGGAGAGAGCTAAGCTAATGGCTCCCTCCCCTGCCAAACAAGGCTGGAGCAACACCATGAGAGACCTGGTTGCTTGAAGCCACAGGGAGGGGAATAAGGATGAAGTGGTAAACCCATGGAGACCGTGGGCGCCGGCTGGGGAGAGTTGAGAGTTGGGCCGTGTTGGGCCCTGACCCGGACAGTCCTGGTCTAGCTGGAAAGGTGGGCTGAGTGAGAAGACTGGCCCTTCCTTGTACGGAGGGAGCCACAGGATTGAGCAGGAGGATTTTCCCAAAAAGAAAAAGACCCTCAGGGGCACTTTGGGGAATTCCCCTGCAGCAACAGCTCCAGTCTCCTCTCCACCTGGCCACCCGCCCCTCTGGAGACTGTGTGCACCCACCAGGGAGTGTCCACACCTCATCATGGAGGGAACTGAGACCACAGGCACCAACTGGGGAGTGTGCACATTGACTGGGAAGTGTGCGAAGGACCGGGGAGTGTCTGCACCTCATCTCAGAGGGGACTGAGACCACAGGCACCAACCAGGGAGTGTGCGCAGTGAATCAAGGAAGGCTCTAGGTGCACACCCATAGCCAAGAGGAGGCCTACCATAAAAAAGAGTAGGTAGAAGCCAGGAACACCAGGATACCTCCTGGAAGAGGAAACCCACCAACAAAGGAAACACCAACAGCTAAGAACAGAAGGTGAAGGAGGGAGTGGAAGTCACACTAAGTCAACCCAGGACCTATTTGAAAATACAAATAAATAGTGAAGAAATTACTAAGAACAAACAACTGAACAAGAGCAAGAGAAAAGCCTCAAAACCTTGTACACACGGAAGAACCAGCTCCAACACAACCTGCCCACACCTGCACAACAGAAAACAAGAGGTGGGGGACAGACTGACTCTCAGATAACCAGATGGTGGGAAAGACCCACCAAAGAAAGACCCCAAAAGAACCAAAAACCAAAGACATACACAGAGCCAACATATACCACAGCCCAATATCAGTAAGATCGGGAGATCAAGGAGACTGTACCACTGAATCTCACAGGTATTCTATCACAGAAGTCTACACCAAAACCCCAGGGGGTCAGAACAGAGCAACTTAAGAAGCAGAGGCTAACAGGAAGAGTATCACAAACAATGGGAAGACAAAGAAACAATCCCCAAATGAAAGGAAGAAGTCTCAGAAACAATGCTAAATGAAAAAAGAGGCAAGTCAACGATCAGATACTGAGTTCAAAGAATTGGTTATAAGGAAGCTTAATGAGCTCACACAGATTTACCAAAAACTACATGGAAACCTACAATGAACTGACTGCAAACTATGTCAACATGAAAAAGGAAATAGAAACTATCAACAAGGGCCAAGAGGAAATGAAGAATACAATTTCTGAACTGAAGAACACAGGAGAAGGAATTAAAAGTAGGCTCGATGAAGCAGAGGATCAGATAAGCAAACTGCAGGAAAAGGTAGAAAAAAACACCCAGAAAGAGCAAGAAAAGGAAAAGAGGCTCAGAAAGAATGAAGAGGGGTTAAGGGAAATGCAGGACAACATGATATGTAATAATAGGGATACCAGAAGGAGAAGAGGAAAAGCAAGGGATAGAAAACCTGTTTGAAAAAGTAATGATGGAAAATTTCCCTAAATTGATGAGAGAAAAAGTCACACAAATCCAGGAATCACAGAGAGTCCCAATCAAGAAGAACCCAAAGAGGCCTACTGCAAGACACATCATAATTAAAATGGCAAAATTCCAAGACAAAGAGAGAATCTTAAAGGCAGCAAGGGAGAAAAAGGAAGTAACATACAAGGGATCCCCAATAAGGTTAGCAGCTGACTTCTCAATGGAAACACTCCAAGCCAGAGGGGAATGGTAAGAAATATTCCAAGTACTGAGAACCAGAGGCCTGCAACCGAGAGTACTTTACCCAGCATGGTTCTCAATCAAGATACAAGGCCAAATAAGGAGCTTCCCAGACAAAATAACTCTAAAAGAATATGCCTCCACTAAACCACCTCTGCCAGAGATGCTAAAGGGGCTGCTGTAAGGAAAGAAAGGAAAAGAGAGAGAGAGAGAGAGAGAGAGAGAGAGAGAGAGAGAGAGAGAAGAACACAGGTACAAAAAAGGCATACAACTGTAATTGAATAACAATAAAAATTAAAAAAAAAAGAAATTCAAGTTAAAAAAGGAACTACTATATGATGTAGTAACCGTACTACAGTGTGTGTGTCCAAAGGAAATAAAGTCGCTATCTGGAAGAGTTAAAAAAAAATCAGAAATGAATAAGTACCTATCAATAATAACCTTAAACACAAATGGATTAAATCCACCAATCAAAAGACATAGAATAGCTGAATGGATGAGAAAGCATGACCCACATATATGCTGCCTACAAGAGATTCACCTCAGGATAGAAGACCTACAAACATTGAAAGTGAAGGCCTGGAAACAAATTTTCCAAGCAAATGGACAGGAAAAAAAAAAGCAGGGTTAGCAATACTCATATCAGACAAAATAGACTTCAAAAAAAGGGCCATAAAGAGAGATCCAGAAGGTCACTTCATAATACTTAAGGGAAGAATCCACCAAGAAGACATAAACAGTGTAAGTATATATGCACCCAACATAGAAGCACCCAAATAAATAAAGAAAATCTTGGAGGACTTCAAGAAAGATATTGACAGCAACACAATTATAGTAGGGGATTTTAACACCCCACTGTCAAAAATGGACAGATCTTCCAAACAAAATATCAGCAAAGATATTGTAGCATTGAACAACGCCCTAGATCAAATGGACTTAACTGATATATATAGAGCCTTTCATCCCAAATGTGCAAAATACACATTCTTTTCAAATGCACATGGAACATTTTCAAAGATAGACCTCATGATAGGACACAAAACAAGCCTCAACAAATTCAAGAAAATTGAAATCATATCAAGCATTTTCTCTGACAGCAAGGGACTGAAACTAGAAACAAATCTCAAGGAAAAAAACCCAAAACACTAAAAAACATGGAGATTGCATACCATGCTATTAAACAATGAATGGGTGAAAAACGAGATTAGGGAAGAAATCAAAAAGTTTCTGGAAACAAATGAAAATGAACTCACAACAATCCAAAACCTATGGGACAAAGCAAAGGCAGTCCTGAGAGGGAAGTTCATAGTGATACAGGCCTACCTAAAAAGAATAGAAACATCTCAAATAAACAGCCTAACACTACACCTACAAGAACTTGAGGAACAACAACAAAGACAGCCCAGAACAAGTACCAGGAAGGAAATAACCAAGATCAGAGCAAAATTAAATAACAGAGACTAAAAGCACAATTCTAAGGATCAATGAATCCAGGAGCTGGTTCTTTGAAAAGATAAACATAATCGACAAGCTCTTAAGCAGGCTCATCAAGAAAAAAAGAGAGGACCCAAATAAGTACAATCAGAAATGAAAGAGGAGAGATTACAATCAATGCCACCGAAATACAAAGGATTCTAAGAAATTACTACAAAAAACTATATGCCAAATAATGAGAAAACCTAGGTGAAATGGACAAATTTCTAGAAAAATATAACCTCCCAAAACTCAATGAAGATGAAGCAGAAAGCCTGAACACACCAATAACACCTGATAAAATTGAAGCAGTAATCAAAAAGCTTCCGACACACAAAAGCCCTGGACTAGATGGTTTCACAGGAGAATTCTACAGAGCATTTAAGGGAGAGCTAACCCCCATCCTCCACAGATTATTTCAAAAAATTCAGGAAGATGGAAGTCTCCCAAACTCTTTTTATGAAGCCAGCATCATCCTATTCCCAAAACCAGATAAAGACACAACAAAGAAGGAAAAGTTCAGGCCAATATCACTGATGAATATAGATGCTAAAATCCTCAAGAAAATATTGGCAAACCGCATCCAGCAATACATTAAAAAGATCATACACCATAACCAGGTGGGATTCATCTCAGGGATGCAAGGATGGCATAATATTTGCAAATCAATAAATATAATACACCACATAAACAAAAACAAACACACAAATCACATGATCATATCAATAGATGCAGAAGAAGCATTTGATAAGGTATAGCACCCATTTAAGATAAAAACACTCAGCAAAGTGGGAATAGAGGGAGCATTCCTTGACATAATAAAGACCACCTACGACAGACCTGCAGCCGACGACATACTCAATGGACAAAAGCTCAGAGCTTTCCCACTAAGATCAGGAACAAGACAAGGATGCCCTCTCTCACCACTCCTATTCAACATTGTATTGGAAGTCCTAGCCACAGCAATCAGACAAGAAAAAGAAATAAAAGGCATCCAAATTGGAAAGGAGGAAATGAACTGTCACTGTTTGCAGATGACATGATAGTGTACATGGAAAATCCTATAGACTCCACCTAAAAACTACTTGACCTAATAAATGAATTTGGCAAAACAGCAGGCTATGAAGTCAATGCTCAGAAATCAAAGGCATTTCTATATACCAACAATGAAACATCAGAAGCAGAAATCAGGAAAAAAAATCCCATTTGATATAGCAACAAGAAAAATAAAGTACCTAGGAATCAACCTAACCAAGGAGGTAAAAGACCTATAATCAGAAAACTACACAACCCTGAAGAAAGAAATTAAGGAAGACACAAACAAATGGAAGGATGTGCCATGCTCATGGATTGGAAGAACCAACATCATCAAAATGGCCATACTACCCAAAGCAATTTATAGATTCAATGCAATCCCCATTAAAATACCAATAACATATTTCACAGATATAGAACAAACATTTCAGAAATTCATATGGAACCATAAATGACCCTGAAAAGCTGTAGCAATTTTAAGAAAGAAGAAAAAAGTAGGAGGGATCACAATACCTGATATCAAACTGTGTTACAAGGCCACTGTAATCAAAACAGCCTGGTACTGGCATAAAAACAGGCACACAGACCAATGGAACAGAACAGAGAGCCCAGAAATAAACCCAAGTCTCTACGGTCAATTAACGTTTGACAAAGGAGGCAGGAGCATAAAATGGAGCAAAAATAGCCTCTTCAGCAAATGGTGTTGGGAGATCTGGACAGCCACGTGCAAAAAAAATGAAACTCGATCACCAACTTACGCCATACACAAAAATAAATTCAAGGTGGATAAAAGACTTAAATATAAGTTGTAACACCATAGAAGTCCCAGAGGTAAACATTGGCAGGAAAATCTCAGGTATTCCATGCAGCAACATCCTCACAGACATGCCCCCTAAAGCAAGGGACATAAAGGAAAGAATAAACAAATGGGACCTCATCAAAATAGAAAGCTTCTGCATGGCTAAAGAAAACAGCATTAAAATAAAAAGAGAACCAACAGTATGGGAAAACATATTTTGCCAATGATACCTCAGACAAGGGCCTGATCTCCAAAATATATAAAGAACTCACACAACTCCACTCCAGGAAGACGAACAACCCAATTAAAAAATGGGCAAAGGACTTGAACAGACATTTCTCCAAGGAAGACATACAGAGGGCCCAGAGACATATGAAGAGATGCTCAGCATCACTGGCCATCAGAGAGATGCAAATTAAAACCACAATGAGGTACCATCTCACACCAGTCAGAGTGGCCAACATAAACAAAGCCACAAATAAATGTTGGAGAGGATGCAGAGAAAAGGGAACCCTAGTGCACTGTTGGTGAAAATGCAGACTGGTGAGGCCACTGTGGAAAACAGTATGGAATTTCCTCAGAAAACTAAAAATGGAACTGCCCTTTAACCCAGCAATTCCACTGCTGGGATTATACCCTAAGAACCCTGAAACACCAATCCAAAAGAACCTATGCACCCCAATGTTCATAGCAGCACAATTTACAATAGCCAAGTACTGGAAGCAACCTAAGTGCCCATCAGCAAATGAGTAGATCCAAAAACTTTGGTATATTTACACAATGGAATTCTATGCAGCAGAGAGAAAGAAGGAGCTTATACCCTTTGCAACAGCTTGGATGGAACTGGAGAGCATTATGCTAAGTGACATAAGCCAGACTGTGAGGGACAAATACCATATGATCTCACCTTTAACTGGAACATAATCAACAGAACGAAAAAGCAAACAAAATATAACCAGAGACATTGAAGTTAAGAACAATCTAATAATAGCCAGAGGGGAGTGGGGAGGGGATAGTGGGGAGAGGGGTTTTCCGGAACTACTATAAAGTACACAGGGTCAAAATCAAGGGGGAGGGTGGAGGTGGGGGAGGGAGGTGGGTTTGGCTAGGGAAGGGTGGAGGGGTGGGGAGAAAATGCAGACAACTGTAATTGAATAACAATAAAAATTTAAGAAAAAAGATAAAAAGTTGATAAGTGGCCTTCAGAATGCAATGAAAATGACAAAATTGCATTTCGTTTTGTGAGAATTAAATGAAATACAATCATCTATCCTTATTGAGATCATTTACTAAGTATGAAACTTCTTTGTTTCTCCAGATGATTTGGTCAGACCCAGTGATCAGGGATTCATTGGGTAAATCTATGATCTGTGGTATTTGCTGGAGGTATAAAAACTTAAAGTCCCTGTGGAACCTAAGGGAACAGTGCCAGTAAGTCAGGATTGATACCCAGGGTTTCACTGAGCAGTGCCATAATTTTCTCCTTCTTAGAAAATCATTCTACCCTGTGCAGAACCTGGTTTTAATCTCTAATTGAAGAGGAATACATTATATTATCTCAACTAATTATTTTGGATTAGATAGTAGTTCCTGATTCCTGTAGCTCCTGATCCCTGGGTGGCAAAAGGTCCTAGAAAATGTTCCATGTTCATCTGACATTTGTCAGGCATTTCCCTCTAATATTACTTAAGTGCTCACTGATTTATCATTCATAGTATTTAAATAAATGCTCTGTTTTGTCATTTGGATTTCAGTCTTACCTCTTACATATTTCATATCATTGCATTTGTCTCAGTGTGACTTATTGCAATAAACTAACTGTTAATGAAAAAGACAAGTTTTCCCTCCTGATTCTAAAAAAAGTGAAAAAGCCTTCTTTCCAATATTTGTTTTGTTGTTGAATGTTATAGAAGATTCCATGGTTGTGGCTGTTACATAAATTCCCAGAGAGATTGTGGCCAACACTGTGAGATTATGGTCAACACTGAGTGAGACCACTTATTACTGGTCATATTTTATAAAGGCCAAATATATAATCAACAAATTGAAAATAATTCCTGAGTAGTAAGTACACAGTCTTCCTGCTGTACCAAACATTGGATGTGGATGAATTACTTACATAACCTGATTTAATGCCATCCTGATAATGGATAGATATTTTTTCAATTAACTAGTATTGTTGGGAAAATAAAATCTTAAACAAAATCTTCTTCCAACCCAAGATATGTCTCCCAAAGGTAGTAGAGAAAGAAAAGAGTTTTATTGTTAGGTAAGCATTAAATCTGAAAAGAGTGAACATCATAGATAATCTGCTAAGACATTACAGAGACGGAAAGAAATCTCACCCTTTAATATAGACAACAAGATACAACCTATTTCATATATGTTCCCAAGATAAACAATAACTGGTCCATGAGTCAGGCTTTGATGGCACACTTTGTCATACCTAGTTCATCCTAGATTTGCCTGGTAATTGGGGTGACTATGTTAGCTGTCTATCCAAAGGAAAAATAAACTTCTCATATCTTTTTTTTTGCAGTAATTTTTTCAATTACAATAGCATTCTATATTATTAGTTCCAGCTGTAAAACATAGTGGTTAGACATTTTTATACCTTACAACGTGATCCCCCCAATGCATCTAGTACTCTCCTGGTACCATACATAGTTGTACAACATTATTGACTATATTCCTTATGCTGTACTTTACATCTCTTTGACTATTTTGTAACTACCAATTGTATTTCTTAATCTCTTTACCATTTCCTCCCAGCTCCCTAACCCCCTTCCCTCTGGCAACCATTAGTCTGTTCTCTATATCTATGCATCTGTTTCTCTTTTGTTTGTTTATTTATTTTGTTTTTCAGACTTCACAAATAAGTGAAATCATGCGGTATTTGTGTTTCTATGTCTGACTTGTTTTACTTGGCATAATGCCCTCTAGGCTTATCCATGTTGTCACAAATGGTAAGATGTCATTCTTTTTTTATAGCCAAGTAGTATTCCTTTGTATATATGTCCTACAGCTTCTTTATCCAATTTTCTATTGATGGATACTTAGGTTGTTTCCATATCTTGGTTGTTATAAATAATGCTGCACTAAACTTAGGGGTGCATATGTTTTTTCGGAAATAAAAAGAAAACTGGATTTAATTTTATTTTTCAGGAAAAGAGTAAAATATTCTATGCACTTGACTAGAATTAAGACTAGGGAGATTTTTTAAATTGTTGAATAAGTATAGCAAGTAATGGAACATTTTCTTCCATTTTACTGGAATCACAGCAAAAGTAAGCAAGGAGAAGCCAAAGACTGATGAATGTTTTCACACATTTACTAATTTCATTTGAAATGAAATACCATTGTTTTATTTTTCATTGCTTTTTTGTTATTTAATCTTTGAATAACACTGTTATTCTTATTTGCCTTTAACTGTGACTGAGATTTAACACCTTTTAAGTGGTTTAACCATTTGTGTTTATTTTTCTCTAAAATGCACTTTCATCTCCATCAGCCATTTATCTATGGGATTGCTTGCCTTTTTGTAGTTGTTGATTTGTATGATCTGTGTATTAACATTTGTATATATATTTGCATATGACTTGCACATATTTTTGTGTTAGACTATTATTTTATTTTGTTGGTGATTTTTTTCATATAGGAGTTTCTAATTTCATTAGCAGTATTCTGAAGGTGAGAGATGGAGATGAAAATTTCAGATTTGTGTTGGGGACCACACCTTTCCTTTGGCCCTGGTGGACTGCTGAGACGTGGAGAGGTTCTGGATATTAAGGAAAAGGGTAGAGAAACATCTGACTCATTCAGAAAAGATTTATGTAAAGAAAGCAGACCTGACAGTTCTAAACCCAATGCTACATCACTCGGCACCCTGACATGGGACAAACAGCTGCTCCCTGGGTCTGTGTTTTGACAGAGTTAGAACAAAGGTTTGGTCCAGATGAGTTCCAGAGCCTCTTCCAGATTCAACATTATTTACAACTGGACTGCATCACCACTACTGTGACCTGTGGCTGCTGCCAGATTTCCTAGGACGGACACCACTGAGAAAACCAGGACACTCAAGTCAGCCTCGACACTTGGGAAGTATCACCCCATTTTCAACTTTCTCTTCAGTCAGCTTTTCTGCACGCTTCCCTTAAATGGTCTTTGCTTAAAATACGCAGCTTGTGGGGAAGGGACAGGAAATTGCACAATTGCCCTCAGATGATCCTGGTGTCTGGGGTTGGTCGAGTGGCAGGGAGGCAAGAGAACGGCCTCAGAGCCCGCTGGTTTTGGCCCTGATCCCAGCTCTGTCCCTCGCCAGCAGTGGGGCCTTGCTTGGATGTCCATTCTCCTTCCATAGAATTCCCTTGTCTGCCTTTCTCCTGGATTATTGTGAGAATCAATACTAAACAAATATATACTTTTCCACCTAAAATAATAATAAAAATCTAATAAATGTAAACACACAACGCTTAATAAGTGCCTTGCCTGTAATAGGTGCTTAATACGTATTTTTTGTGTAAAGGAATATACTCTGACGAGGGGGAAATGAGTGCTCTCCTTGGTTGTTGTGCGGCTTTCAAGGGCACAGTGTTTTTGGGAGGCGGATCTAGCAGTATTTATCAGTAGCCCTAAACTGTGCAAGCCTTTTGACCTAGCAATTTTTTCCCCAAGAAAACCACCTGACGAAGAATACATAAAGGTATTTGGTGCCTCCATGTTTATAGCAGTGAAAACCCTGACAGCATTCTACATGCACTAATGGGGCATTGGTCCAATAAGGTGAGGGGTAGCCACCGTGAACGCTAGAAGCATATGCAACAGTCCCTTTCCAGAACAGGTCTTGCTGCCTGTGACGAAGGCTCACTCTGCCGCTTGCTAGTTCTGTGGACTTTGGGAAGTTTACTTAGCCTCTCCAAACATTAATCTTCCCATTTGTAGAGTGGTTATAATGATGTTGACCTCAGTGGGTCAGGAAAAATCTGACAAGTGCTTAGGACAGCTGCTGGCAGGCTGCCAAGGCCCGCAAAAGGCAGGAATGATAAATGCACATGAAAATATGGAATACATCAAATGAAATAATGTAAGCTAAAGCACCCTAGGTTCACATTTTTGTCAAAAATCAATATGCATATAGGTAGGTAAGCACAGAAGAAGGATGGGTGCACACATGTTGATGGTGGGTATCTCAGAAGGGGTAGTGTGGAAGGCTTTTAGATTTTATTTTTGCATTTTCTGTTTTCTACTATGTAATATATCATTTCCCCAATGAAAACACATTCAAATTATATACATGGTATAATTTCCAGGGTATTTGGAAAGGGTTTTTGCACTGTTTGGTATAGTCTGATGCTTTTCCATAAAGATGTAGTACTTGATGGGCAGTTTTATTTAATTTGATCAAAGTTTATCTGATAAGAGCTCCATTCCTTTGGGATGAATCTACATTATTTTCTCATCAGGGGACTTTAGATACTAACTCCTTGGGCAGGGCTGGGAACAAAGCACTGGAGTTGCCACCCACAGTGTGCTCTGGAGGTCAATATGGCAATAATAATAACTAACAATTCATTGAGCACTTATTGTCTGCCAGTCACTGTGCTGAGCAGTTCCCATGCATGTCCCTGTCATCACAGCCCTGTAATACACAACTATTCTTACCTTTAGCAGTTGGGTTAGGAAATGGAGGTATAACAGAGGTTTGAAAATGCCAAAGCTCTCATGTGACTAAGTGCTAGAACCAGGATCTACTATATTCAAACGTATTGTCTCCCAGCTCGAGAGTTCTGACTAGTGAGACACTTTGACATTACCCAAGAACATGATTAGTAGCCAGCTTTGGTGGTCAATGTGACCTTGTGCAAGTTTCTTCATCAGGAAAACAACAATACTCGTGGTGCTCATTGTGTGAAATCCATGAGCTAGTGCATGAAAACACTAGTCACAGAACCCAGATGAAGCAATGGTATAGTTATACAGGGGGAAACCCCTTCAAAAACCTGAAATTTATTTATAAAACATTGTGTGTTTATTCTCACATGTTGAAACTTTAGTCATCTTCAAAGTGCTTTCCATTTGATGCAATACACCTGTACAGACATTTTTTTCCACTGCTCAAAGCAGTTTTTGAACTTGTAGATTTTGATGTGCCTTTTAATGCTTCTGCTGTTTTTTGTTTCACCTCTTCCACATCAGCAAAATGTTTCCTTTTGAGGAATTTTTCATCCAGGGAAACAAAAAAAAGTTGCTCAGGGGGGCAAGATCAGGTGAACAGGGAGAGTGGAGCCTGGGGATCATGCTGTTTTTGGTCAAAAACTGCTGCACACTCAGCCAGTGTGGGCAGGTGCACTCATAAATCACCCATCATGAAATGGGCAAATGAGTTGACAGAGTCTTCAAAAAAATTCACTGAAGGGAAACACAGCCTCTCACAACAATGCCATATGGTACACTGATACAGATGGATGCCTAGAACATTCACCTAGTGTGGGAAGCCTATACTACAAGGCACCTGCCATCCAGAAGATAATTCTGGTTTTCTTAGGGTGTCCATATGTTTTGACATGTTTCCTACTGAGCTCCATCCCAGAACGCTTCCTAACTCTTCCAAGGGACCACCCAAGTAAACCAGAGCTGATAAGGCAGATTTGCAGATAGCTATCCCCAAGCTATCATTTCCTAGATATTCTGAGGATGTCATTTCAAGCAATAGAAATACAAGCTCTGGTTGTCTATGGCCATTCTCTCACAAGCTTGTGCTGAAGCAAACTTCTACCATAATGCTTGCACAGCCTTTCAGCTGTCACCCTCTCTTCCTTCCTCAGGGACAGCTCAAATGTTAATAAAGATGGTGATGATGATGATGATATTTTAATACTTTCAATAATCCTGTTTTCTATTTTAAGGTACAGTTAAAATTAACATAATGAATTTTTACTAATAGCACTCAAAATTACTGTTCATGATGGCATTTGTATGTTTCTTTTTAAAAAATTTTTTATTGTTATTCAATTACAGTTTTCTGCATTGTATGTTTCTTTACCTCCTCTTTCTCAACTGCTGTCTCACCATACATTTCATAGTTATAAATTGTTTTTTTTGTGATGAGATACAGTATTTATTATTCATATGCTCTGCATAGTTATTTTTTTTCTCCATACATTTAATTTGCAAATTCACCCTTAAGAAGTTCATTTACTCTCGAAGAACATGGAATTGTGATGTGGAGGAGCTGCCATCTGAGGGTGATTCTTCAGCTGCCTGACACAGACTATAAGACTTATCTAGAAATTAAACTACTGTCCAGGACACAGCAAATCATGCTTTTTGGTTTTGGGCCAAACAGGTATCACCGTATGTTGTGTGAACATTATTTTCATTCCCATTTCTTACTTATACAATAGGCAGCATAATGAGCTTCATAAAAAGAAAGTTGTATGTCAAAATTCAGTGGACTTCAATTATATACAAGTGAAGAAGAGCAGTATCTCAGAAATGTCTAGAAACTCACAAGTATGTGGATGTATTATCCTAATCAATACAACAATGTTTTATTGAGTTTTTCTTTGTCAGATGGAAAATGGTAGAATTCCTTCTACTTTTTCAATTATGGAAGCCCATAATGACATCCTTTTAGTTTGGGGTTACTCGCCCTTCTCTACTTTCCACAAAGGGTGGGGCAGGGAGAGAGGGATGAAAAAGATTAGTGATCATTTACCAAGTGCTTATTACATGCTAGGCACTGTTTTGAGAACTTTATTTTAACTCTTTTAGTCCTCACACCAACCCCGTGTAATAAGTACTTTTATCTGTCAGATTTCACAGAGGACAAAGCTAAGATACAAAGGAGAATTTGCCTACTTAGCATGTAGTGGAGACAAGATTTGAAAATACATTGTCTAATTCTAAAACCTGGCTCTTAATCTGTGTATTATTCTGTCTCTTAATTAGCAGCCCTGGGTTTTAAGCTACAGTCAATTATTTGTGAATTCTGCACTTTTAGATCCGCATTGTTTGAGAATTTGTCTATTTGCTAACATTTCTTTGTACCTCCCAAATCAGTACTCACCACTGTCCTTGTTCTTCTCAGACACGTGCAGGTGAGGTGACAAAAACTTGAGGCATCTGACATGAGAACAAGGCTGCATCTGCCTCCTTGGTTTGGATCTCTAGACTGCAGTATACTTAGTGCCACATTTTTCACATTTTTCTGCCTTTATTTTGGAGACTTTGCTGTTTAAAATGGCCTCTAAGTGTAGTGCTGGAATGCTGTCTAGAGTTCCTAAGGGCCAGCAGACCGTGATGTGCTCTCCGGAGAAATTATTTCCTTCAGTATTGTACACATGCTTCCTCCAGTGTGAGTTATAGTGGTGTTGGCTGTTAATTCAACAGTAGCGAATGAGCAATTACAGAAAACCACATAAAATAAGGTGATGCATTGATTGGATGATGAAAATGTAGGGACCAAAGGCTCACAGGAACCTAACTCTAGTTTCCCTAGGAGCAATGGTTCAGCATTTACTAATTCAGTGTTCTCAGTGACTTTATAGACCATAACTACCATGAATAATAAGAATACTGTACTTACATTATCTATGCATAAAAATAATTAAACACCAACAGTATTGAAGTGTTTCATTGTAGTGAAGACCCTACAGCAGGGTAGGAAAGTGACCCCTCTGTTAGAGGAACTCAGAGCCCTCTCCTTGAGTTGCATGTTGTGTAAGACATTGTAAGCTCCTGGGACACAGAGGCCAGTGAAGGACAACTATGATGGTTATGGTAATGACAAACATTCTGAACCATTTCAGGAGAGTTGGGATGGGCCAGCAAGATGATTTGTAGTTAGGCATTATACTCAGACCTTGTTCCCACCCTTCCGCTAATAAAAAGTTCAAACTTCGTAAATTAAATTATGTGCCAAAGTCCAGTGGAAATAAGTCATTAGAGGTGAAAGTCTCAAAAAACATTCTATATGAGGTAAGAAAGTGAATTCACCAGCTAATAAGGGCTCAGTATGTCTCAATTTATTAATTTACTATTATTATTACTTTGCAAAGGATTTGCTATTACTATTCCATGTGTGACAGCTCAGAGTTGGCTCAGTTCAATTGAGATTACCATGTATCATTCAAAGATTTGAGTTTGTTCTATTTTATGGTGGTTGGCTAGCCTCTGACCTTGTGACAAACCATGGTTAATTTCCACAAAGAAATAAAGTTGAAAAAAATATATAGTAGAGCTGTGAGAAAAGTTAGATGTAAATGTACTTTTATTTGTGTGTGTGTGCAGATGAAGAAATTAAGGCCCCCCCCAGTTAGTGAATGAGGCAGCCTCAGATATAGACCCCATGACTTCCATTCAGGGTTCTTCTAAGCACACTTTCTCCCTGGAGTCAATGGAACAAATCTTATCTTCTTGGAAAGAAATCAAAACATGCATCATTGACGTGTCCAACTACCACTACCTCCTGAATGTATATGATTAGCCCCAAATGAGATCAAATTGTGTGCTTCAGTGTGAAACCCTCCAAGCTGGAAAAATCTTTCAAAGCATATCCTACTGATTCTGGTTAAGTTTAATTTTTCTATAGTTCTTGAGATAATGGAAAGAGGCCCATTTACTGTTTACTAACTGCCAGGTGCTGTTTTAAGTTCTCCACATTTCTCATGCACCAGGAATTCTATGACAGAGGCATTAAAATCATGCCCATTGTAAAGTAAGGAAAACCAAGCACAGAGCTGTGCTTGCGTGGATGAGGACTCAGGCAGTCTTACCACTGTGCCAGTACTTCCTCTCAGAAGCAAAGGCTCCTATGTGGTAGATCAGATACCCAGGTAATGCAGGTTGATGGATCTGGACTATCAGCTCTGCCAGTTAATCTGCATCCAGCTAACTTAACTTCTTGGATCTTCATTTTCCCAGTTCTAAAATGGGGATAATTATAACTACCTACCTAATGAGCAAGTTTTACTATGTATGTCTACAATTATAAAGGTGTAACATAGTTTTAAGATTATTTAGTTGTGAATCAAAATGACTATAAACACCTGTTTCTGTGTGTGCCTGAGAGAACAGAGTGGAGGGGGGCGGCGGGGGGGGGGAGTGAGTGAAGAGGGAGAGATGTTTTTCGATGGCTGGATCTATATGCTATTAACAAAATAAACCACCCAGCTTTCTTAGTAAGCAAAAGTTCTCCACCATAAAATCAACTCTTTAGAAAGTGGCACCTTTTCTTGAGGAGGTATTTGCTTTCCTCCTCCCTCCACAGACCACAGTCCATGAATTCCTAGAATAGTTTCACTGTAAAAGCCAAGATCAGTACATCTACAATCGACTCGCTGGACTATATGTCTGTGTTCACTCCCACTGGCTGGCATTTTTTATGGGAGTTCGGACAAAGGCCATTTTGTGGCTACTCCCTCTGCTCCCTGCCCAGAACTGGCTCTACTGGAATGCACTAATTGCTGCTGAACAAAAGGATGCCTTGTGTCCCTCTCTATCCGTGGCTTTGCATTGATTCTTTATGGTGTTGATATTAAAACTGCCAGTGTTTCCCCTCAAAGTCTTCTCCCAGCAGCAGCACTCTCACCTCAGTCTCCCTGCGCTCCCAGGGAAGTGCTTGTGTGGCTGTGGTATGCGTGCAATGACAGGCTCCATTTACCTGGCAGCCTGTGCAGAAAAGCACCTTCAGCTGGTCATAAAGGTCCCCTCTGTCTGTCTGGGCATGTGTAGCTGGGAGTGACTCTATGGATCCAGCCCATGTATGGACAGCCATTCAGCACCATGCAGAAGTATTAAATCCACCAGCTGAGTGTTGAGTTAAAGAGAAACATGGCCCTACCGAGAAAGGTTTTTAAAGAGAAATGAAGGGCACAGCTAGGGGGTAGACCAAACACCTATATGAAAGTTTCTTGAAATATTAAGTACAGAACAGCATGAAAAAGTAAGATTTTGTACCATTAGTCAACAAGGATGGAGAGCAGTGTTTTTAATTTTTATTGTTATTCAATTACAGTTGTATGCCTTTTCTCCCCATCCCTTCACCCCACCCCAGCTGAACCCACCTCCCTACCCCACCTCCTCCCTCCCCCTTGATTTTGTCCATGTGTCCTTTATAGTAGTTCCTCTAATCCCCTCTTCCCACTGTCCCCACCCCACTCCCCCCTGGCTATTGTTAGATTGTTCTTAACTTCAATGTCTCTGGTTATATTTTGTTTGCTTTTTTCTTCTATTGCTTATGTTCCAGTTAAAGGTGAGATCATATGGTATTTGTCCCTCACCGCCTGGCTTATTTCACTTAGCATAATGCTGAGAGCAGTGTTTTGAATATGGGGGCAAGGCAGGGCTGAAGGGAAGGCCAATCAGGGGCCTTGCCCGTGAAAGGCTGCTATGCAGGTGCAGTGTGTGTGGAGGCCCCACACTAGAGTCTTCAGAGGAAACACCGGCACAGGTGGGACTCCTGGGCTTCCTGCAGGGCATTGATTGCAGGGCTGCATTTGGAAGGCCAGCTAGGCTAGGCATCCCCTTCCCCAACGTGCACTTCAAGCAGCAACAGCTTCTACACACTGTCTCAGGCAGTGTGAGTGAGCCATTGGTGCTGAGAGGGACGGGGGTGCTTCCAGAGGCCACAGAACCACAAGAGGGATGGAGCCCTGACTGCACCCAGAAAACCCTTCTTACTGCCACCAAGAGTAAGGTATGATGAGAATAAACCTCATCCATAGACAAAGAGGGAGTCTGCCAAATAAAGGAAGCACAAGAACTACTGGACATTCCAGAAAAGCAAACATCATGGAAGGGGACCACCAAGCTGAATGAGGGTGAAAAATCATCCTCCAAGGAAATAGTGAAAAGAGGCCAACACTTTAAAATATAATTAATACTTTATGATGGGTTAGTTGGGAACATGACAAAATAAGAATATGCTGATGTAAAAAAAGAACCAAGTAGAAATTTTATAAATTTAAAATAAGTAAAAAATTTCAGTGTATGGAATAAATAAATCAAGGTGGAGAAAAAAATCAATGAGCCAAATGGTCAAATCAAGACATTCTCCCTGATTTAAAAAAAAATATAGATTAAGAAAAATTTAAATTGAACCCTGGCTGATGTGGCTCAGTTGATTGGAGAGTTGCCCCATAAACCAAAAGTCCACAAGTTCAGTTCCCGGGGTCAGGGCACATGCCTAGGTTATAGGTTGGATCCCTGATTGGAGTGTGTACAGGAGGCAGCCAATCAATGTTTCTCACATCAATGTTTCTCTCCTTTTTTTCCCCTCTAAAAAAAAAAATCAACAAACATGTCCTTGCATGAGGATTAAATTTTTTTAAATTGAGGTAAAATACATATAACAAAATTTACCATCTTAATCATGCTGAAATGTACAGCTCAGCAGCACTAAGGACAGTCACAGTGTTGTGTAACCATCACCATCCATCTCCAGAACTTTCATCTTGCAAAACTGAAACTCTGTCCCCATTAAACACTAACTTCCCATTCCCTCTTCCTCCAGCCTCTAGTAATCCCCACTCTATTTTCTGTCTTTATGAATTTGACTCCTCTAAGTACATAACAAAAGTGTATCATCCAGTATTTGTCATTTTATGCCTGGCTTGTTTCATAAGAGAATGTCTACAGGGTTCATCCATGTTTCAGGATGTGTCAGAATTCC
Organism: Desmodus rotundus; assembly: GCF_022682495.2. Taxonomy (NCBI): domain Eukaryota; kingdom Metazoa; phylum Chordata; class Mammalia; order Chiroptera; family Phyllostomidae; genus Desmodus; species Desmodus rotundus. The sequence continues at coordinate 65,103,314 of NC_071395.1, forward strand.
TTCCTCTCTGAGGCTGAATATATTCCATTGGATGGACATATATATATATAAAAAATATGTGTATATATATATATGAGATATATATATGACATGTATGTACACACACATGTACACATATACACACATGCACACACATATATGTATATATTGCTCACATTTTGCTTACCCATTCATGTACTGATGGGCACTTGGGTTACATCTACCTTGTGTCTATTGAGAATAACACTGCTAAGTTCTGGATTTTCATATTACAGGCAAACAGAAGAATGAGAAAGGGTAAGAGATCTAGAGATCTAAAGCTCTAAACACCAGATTTTAAGAGGTTTTAGAAGAGGTAGAAAACCTCAATAAATCAATAGTCATAGAAAAATTTAAAATGTGGTCAAAAGCTAGCCCTTAGGAGGATACAAAGATGAATTCCTTTTTGGGGACTAATTCTACCAAGAAATGTATTAACTCTCCCAGAACATAGAAAAATATGTAAACCTTCCCAATTCGTGCTCTGAATTTACTTTTAAACTGGACAAGAATATAAGGGAAGAAAAGATCTGTAAAAGATGGCAGATTAAATATATTTGTGTATCTTTTCTCTCTCCCCATCTGCCCACCTAAGACCATTCTAAAATAGCATTATAAGAGGACAAAATGTGTAAGTTTATAGAGGCTAAGAAGGCAAGCCAGGAGCCACCAGTGGACAAGAGATTTCAACATATTTGGGAGATGGGAGAGAGCAACTGGCTTAGTAACGAGAAAGAAACTGTATTCTAATGTTACTTAAGCAGGGAATACTGAAGGAAAACAAGGTAGTGAATTCCATGAAACCCCTTCAAGACACTCAATAGTATCAGGGAGCACAGAAACTTGCAGGTTTACATTCTGGACAGATTAAATAGAACGAGCCCTGGTCTGGGACATTTCAGGCACAATGAGTGTGGGGGGTGTGATGTAGGAGTGAAGTGGGTATGAAATGAAGGTCTACATCTTCTACCCCCCTCCTGGCTCCCTTTCCTCGTGCTGCTCCCAGGGTGCCAGCAGCTGTGCACAGGGATGAGAACTGAGGCATTCATTCCCAGAGAAATTAGCTCCACACCTTGAAACCGAGTGCCTCAACATGGAGGCCACTGGCTGACAAGCCTCGTGCACATACCTAGAGCTTTGTCCAAGTACCTCGCTCTGAAGGTAAATGGGAAGCCAAGGATCATCAGACACATGAGGCAAGTGTCCAAAACAGACATGAGAACAGAGAAAAGAAATTATGCAGGGCAGAGAAGAAAGCTTAAAATACATTAAATAACTAACATTTCTCAAGAGGTTTGAGATGGCATTGCATCCTCACAAGAACACTGTCCTGGGGGGGTTGGGTGGGGAGAATCATAAAGACTGTTGGAAATTAAAAATATCATTAAAATAAGTGTAACAAAAAGGCGGCAAAATAAAATTAAGGAAATCCCCCACAATGTAAAAATTAAATGATAAAGTAATGTAAAGTAGGAGAGAAATGAAACATTAGAAGATTGTTTCAGAAGAAACAAAATCCACCTCATATTGATTCCTGAGGAAATAGAGATGACATTATTAAGGAAATGGTGCAAAAAGATCTTCTAGAACTGAAGGACATAATCCACAAAGTAGGGACCCACCCCATGTCCAGCACCATGACAAATAAAACAAGTAAACAACAATTATATTACCAGTTTATTTTTATAAGGATTAAAAAATGACTCTGAAAGTCAAAAGAGGGAAACCAGGTCACATTGGATTAGGAATCAAAATGGTATTATGGAACCCTGGAAGGTAAATGACAAAATTCTGAGGAAAAATTATTTTCAACCTAGAATTTAATACTGACACAAACTGTTAATCAAGTGTGAGAAAAGAATAATGGCATTTTCTGATGGGCACTTAGGTTGCTTCCAGTACTTGGCTATTGTAAATTATGCTGCTATGAACATTGGGGTGCATAGGTTCTTTTGGATTGGTGTTTCAGGGTTCTTAGGGTATAATTCCAGCAGTAGAATTGCTGGGTCAAAGGGCAGTTCCATTTTTAGTTTTCTGAGGAAATTCCATACATGGACAAAATCAAGGGGGAGGGTGGAGGTGGGGGAGGAAGGTGGGTTCAACTGGGGTGGGGTGGAGGGATAGGGAGAAAAGGCATACAACTGTAATTGAATAACAATAAAAAATAAAAAAAAGAATAATGGCATTTTCAAATATATAGGGAATCACAAATTTTACTGTCCATGAATCTTTGCATGGGAAGCTGTAAGGATGTTTTCTATTGAAGTGAAAGAGAAAACCATAAACGAAAAAGGCAAAGGAGCCAGAGACAGAAAATTTGATAGAGAAAGAAGGTGAGTAGAAGTGTTGGGATGCCTGTCAGCTGTGGGGAGTGATGCTTGCATGTGCTCTATGAAAGCCATGTGAATGGGGTTGGGAATGTTCCACCCTTTGGTCAGAGTACCTGAGTTCTGGTCCAGATTCTTCAAAGGTGTGACTTTGGGCAACTCATTGAACCTCCCTTGACCTTTACTTTGGTTTCCTTGTTTGTAAACAAATGAGATTGAACTGGATGATTTTTCAATTCCCTTAGATTTTTAATATTCTTTGCCTTGCAGAACAAGAGGAAGAGGTCAGTGATTAACTTACTTCAGGGAAAAAAATGCAAGCATATGTACTTTTCCCTTCCTGTGGAATAAAACATTGATACCAGAATAAGAAAGAAATAAAAATAAAGTCACTTGACTACTTCCTAGTTCTAAAAGTCTACTATTAGTCCTATTGTGTGAGTAAGCATTAAAGTTAATTTTGGCCTCTATATGTGTGTGGCTGCTGTGAAAAAGGACTAAGTCAGGTAAAAATGCACAGATTGTCATCTTTCTTGAGGTCTTGAAGTGGCTATCTTGTGCTGGCCTGAGTCTCTTTTCTTAGACCTAGTAGAGGATGTGGTCCCTCTACCAAACATGCTATCCATTAGCTAATATTTAAATTCAAAAACATGCTCTTAAATCTTATGGTTATTTGTAGTCAAGCAAACATCTGAGGGGAAAGATAAGTGAAGCCTTCTTTGACCCAACACATCCAAGCTCTGTGCCTGTGCTGTTTCATAAAACATGCTAGTACTGTTGACCTGTGTTGCCACTTGGAACCCCATGTAAGAAAAGAGTCCCACAATTATTCAGCTTTGTCTACTCTGAGTTCCAGGCAAGGGATGATGGATGGCATGTATTCTCTTGCTATGTCTGATGGGTTGTACCAAGATTCAAGAGCCAAGTATCCCCGGACAGTTTAAGTAAAGATCAAGTTTCTTATGAAGAAACAAACCGTATAAGAGGGAGATGTGGATTCAAATTCCAGCACCATCACATAGTAACTGGGCAAACTGATTTAGCTCTCTAAGTCTCAGTTTTCTTATCTGTAAAATGGGGTTGACAATATAACCCCTTTGTACAGGGTTGCTGAGTTTCAACGACATGGGATATGTGAAGCACAGTGTCCTCTCTGGGATATAATGAGCACCCAACCTACACTCACAGCACTTGGCTTAAGAAAATGCAAGTTTCTTAAGACACTCTAGAATGTAACAGATGTGAAAAATTCTGCAATATGTAGAACAAAACAAAGTAATTTGGTGAATGGATAAAAACAATGAATCAGCAAATACTGCAGGAAAAAGAACTTGCTTTCTGGCTTCTGTTATTTGTGATATTGTGTGGACTTTTGATATATACTTTAATGTAATTTCAGAGTATTTTTAAAAAATCTTAAAATCGTGTGTTTTATAATACTTCTCTTGTTCTAGATATACATAATACATTTAAAAAGTTTTATTAAGATAAAATTCACATAATGTAAAATTAACCTTTTTAAAAGTAAACCTATTAGTGGCATTCGGTACATTCAAAATGTTGTTCAACCACCACCTCTCTCCAGTTCCGAGTTATTTTCACCACCCCAAAAGGAAACACCCTACCATTAAGCAAGTTTTCACCATTCCCCTCTACTCTCAGCCATTGAAAACTACCAGTCTTCTTTCTGTCACTGCGGATTTGCCTATTCTGGGTACTTCATATAAATGACATCATACAATATGCAATCTTTTGTGTCTGGCTTCTTTCATCTACCATAGTGTTTTCAAGGTTCATGCACACTGTAGCTCGTATCATACTTCATTCCTTTTTGTGGCTGAGTAATATCCCATTGTATATATATACCACAATGTCTTTATCTATTATCCCCTTCACAGACATGTAGGTTGTTCCCACCTTTTGGCTATTGTGAATGGTGTTGCTAGGAACATGTCTGTATACACATGTGTTTGAGCACCTGTTTTCAATTATTTTGGGTATGTACCTAAGAGCAGAATTGCTGGGTCATATGGTAATTAACTTTTTGAGGAACCATCATATTCTGTTTTCCACAGTGACGGCACCGTTTCTCCACATTGTTAAATGATGGTTGTTGTCGCCAATTCAACACCAACAGGAATCCCCATTTGAGGGTGCAGTGAAGAAGGAAACTTTACTCAGTGCAAACAGCTCAGTTATGATACAGCATGGGTGTGAAACAGCTTCACAGTGTGACAGCTCAATTGTGAAGCAACATGGCTATAAACTAGCCCAGCTATGAGGAGGCCCTGGGGCAAGGACCTTCTCCAGGTCAACAGCTCTGCCCTCAGCTGGTCTGCGTCACTCTACTTCTGCACTGGTTTGCTTTGGGGAGACAGCATCAATGGGTTTATCTCCAGCCATGAAACACAGGGAAAGTGCACTCCTGAGCTAGAGGGGAGCTGGCTTAAATAGACAGAAGTCTCCACTCCTGGTTCTTGATTGGTCTATTCTCATGTAAATTAGGGCTCCAGATCCTTGAGACTTGATTGGTTCAAAAGGCACTGTTCTTTTTGTTCAGAATAGAGCTGCTCTGATTGGTTGGCAAAACTGCTGATGGAGATATAGCTGCATAGCTTTGATTGGATGGGGTAAGTCGCAGTCCTATTGGTTGAAATAGGATTCCAGAAACTCATTTATAAGAGCTGACTCAGATGGCAGAAATGAAGTGCAGGCAGGTAGTTCAGTGCCAGAGGAAGGCAGCCTGGTGCAAGCTTTTCCCTGAAGTGTGGTTTGAATGAGAGGCATCTGTACGGGAATGACTGCTAGGCTCTGTCTTTTAAATTTGAGCCCAGTTAGCCGTGAGGAGCCCTTCTTAGTAGACATCTTTTTTTCTCAGGTTTCATCTTCACCAACACTTATTATTATTTTTAAATTACAGGCATGCTAGCAGGTATGAAGTGATATCTCATTGTGGTTTTGTTTTGTATTTCCTTGGAAGTTAATGATATTGACCATCTTCTCATGTGCTTATTGGCCATTTGTATGTCTTCTTTGGAGAAGTGTCTATTCAATTATTTGCCCATTTTTAAATCGGGTTGTCTTTTTATTCATGAGTTGTAAGAGTTCTTTATATTATCTGGGCAGTTGACACTTATCAGATATATGATTTGCAATTATTTTCTCTCATTCTTTAATTTGTCTTTTCACTTACTTACTTGGTAAGGTTCTTGATGTATACATGTTTTTAATTTTGATAAAGTCCATTTTTTCTTCTTTTATGCTTGTGCTTTTGGTGTCATATTTAAGACTACATTGCCATACCCAAGGTCATGAAGATTTGTCACTATGTTTTCTTCTAAGAGTTTTATGAAATTAGCTTTATATGTAGATCATTGGGGCATTTTGGTTAATTTTTATATATGGTATGAGTTGGGGATCCAGCTTCATTCTTTTGCATGTGGATACCTAGTTATCCCAGGACAATTTGTTGAGGAGAGTATTCTTTTTCCATTGAATGGTCTTGACACCTTGTTGAAAATCGAGTAACCGTACATGTATGGGTTTATTTCTGGACTCCCAATTCTATTCCATTGATGTCATCTCTGTCTTTATGCCTGTACCACACTGTCTTGAATACTGTTGCTTTGTAGTAAGTTTTGAAATCGAGAAGTGTAACTCTTTTAACTTTCGTCTCCATTTTCAAGATCATTTTGGCTATTCATGGCTCCTCGTAATTCCATATGAATTTGTAGAGTGGCTTTTTCATTTATTCTAAAGAAAAGGTCATTGGAATTTTGAAAGGGATTACATTGAATGTGTAGATTACTTTTGGGTAGTATTGCCATCTTAGCAATATCTATCTTCCAGTTCATGAAAATGGTTGCTTCCCATCTATTTAGGTCTTATTTAATTTCTTTCAATGATGTTTTATAAGTTTCAGTGTACAAATCTTTCATTTCTTTGGTTAAACTTATTCCTAGGTATTTTATTTTTTGGATATTCTTGTAAATTGAATTTTTGTCTTAATTTCCTTTTCAGATTGTTCATTGCTGATGTGTAAAAACACAACTCATTCTTGTGTGTTGAACTTTTACCCTGCAACTTGCTAAATTTATTTGCTATAATAGGTTTTCTTTGGACTCCTGGGAGTTTTCCATATATAGTACCATGTCACTTGTGGATAGAAATATTTCTACTTCGTCCTTTCTTATTTGCATTCTTTTTATCTGTTTTCATTGTCTAATTGTTCTGTCTAAAACTTCCAGTACAATGTTGAGCAGTAGAAGTGAACCCAAGCATCTTTGTCTTCTTTCTGATACCAGAAGGGAAACTTCAGTTTTCACCATTAAGACTTTAGCTATGGGCTTTTCAGATGCTCTTTATCTGGTTGAGAAAGTTATCTTCTGTTCTTGGTTTGCTGGGTGCTTTTATCAATAAAGGGTGTTGAGCTTTGTGAGATGCTTTTATGCATTAAATTGAGATAACAGTGTGGCTTTTTTCCCTTTGTTTCATTAATGTGATGATTACATTGACTGCTTTTTTTTTTTTTTTTTAATGGTAATCTCCTTTGAATTCCTGGGATGAATTCCTCTTGATCATGGTGGATAATGCTTTTAATACTCTGTTGGATTTGATTTGCTAGTATTTTGTTGAGATTTTTACCTGCATATTAATGAAAGATATTGGTTTGTAGTTTTTCTGTGGTGTGCACATGCATTTTTTCATTATATGTTTGTGCACACATACACTTACAGGCATTTATGATTTACCAAAACTCCAAGCTGCTCCAGATACTTGAAACAGAATATTTGTCCAAATAAGTACATCACTACAAGACACCCCAGGAAGGATGACAACCAAAAATGTGATCTAAATTCTCTTGTCATTGTTGTTTCTCAGTTAAGATTTTCAAAAAAGACTGGTCAGTGCAAATTGCATCAGTATCCATCCTTCACCTAATGAGCTACATGCAGAGTACTAGCACTAAGTTGACAAGTGCTTCTCAAACTTTAGTGTGCATATAGCTCACCTGGATGTGTTATTAAACTCCTGATTCTATAGATCTGTCATAAAGGCAGAACCTCAGGCTTTGCATTTCTTACAGGCTCCCAGGGATACTGCTGTTGCTAGTCTATGGGCAGCACTTGGGGCAGCAAGAGTGTGGCCACGGATTAGATAGGGTGGCCTTTCTTGCTTTGATTACTGAGTTACCTGTGAACAAAGCTCTCTAATCATGAAGGCAGTCATGTTAAAACAAAAATTTTTCATAAGGTACATAAGGAATGTGAATGTGCCTACATAAGAAAAGCAAAGATTTTGCAATGTGGTCTACTTGTGACACTGCACATGACCTCAGCCATCAGTCTACAATTCTACTGCTTCTTTTTCCCAGTTGAAAGTGAATGGGGCCAAGCCTTAGCAACACTGTGCAGCTGATGAAGTTTTCCTCCAGAGTGTTCAGCTTCTGCTTTTGGTGACCTACTTTGGAAAATGAAGGCTGTTCCCTGTCCTCATGAGTCTGGCTCCATGATTCCTGCCTGCTACTCCCTGCTCCTTTCTCAACATTGGGATGGATCTGCTACCAGTCAGTTGCATTAACTCCAATACTCCTTTTTTGGCAGAGTTGTCTAACTCCGTGGCATACCCTGCCAAGTTTCATCCCAGGCCTCTCCTTTTGTCTCCTCATCAGGTCAGAGAAGGATATTACAACAATAGTCATATATTTGTCCTTACAGATAAGGAGGTTGACTCAGTGACACTGGGTAGATGGTGATTCTTTTGCAGGTGCTGTGGACTTTGAGAATGAGTGGGGAAGGGACACATTGGCTTGAGGATTAAGATCTGTCCTGTCATATCCCCTCCACATTCTTTCCCTGATCCTTCACTTTAATTCCTGCTCCAGCACAAGTAAGGGTCACCCTGCCACCCCATCAATCTTTGCTTCCATCTCAGCTGTAGTTATGTTCCCCGGGGACTGCTTTTATTTTATGAGCATTGGATAACATTTTGGTTACCTCTTTTATCTCAAGATTATGCCCAGAAAAAAGTTCCACATCTTTCCTATTATTTCTATCTTTTGTAGAAAGATATTGACCAAAAAATATAATACTAGCAAATGTCTTCTTCCTGAATCAATCATTCCAGGGCTATCCCTGTGTAGCAGGACTGGGTCAGCAGCCCTGAGTGGGAAACTGCCAAGTGGACAGAAGTTTCTGGGAAGTCAGAGATGGGAGCTGCCAAATCACCACCATCTGGGTGCACTAGAGCTGCAGTGTTCAAAAATCAGGTCTCATGAAACCTTAAACACTTTTTGAAAAAATTTGTAGTCTCTTGAACTTTTAAAAGTGATGAGTTAAAAATTATTATAAATTTAAGTAGTTGCAAAGAACTAATGCTCCATGTACTATAAATCTTGATATTTAAAAGTAAATCTGTTACATTAGTTTTAAAATTTATCCATTTAACTATCATAATGCATAATACCCACCACCATCCATTTAAAAATAAATGAACAAGATTTTCTTAACTGTCAGAAGTTTTTTAAACTCATTTTCCCATTCCACTTCCCCACAGATTTTCATTTTGATATAATACGTATTTAGGCTTGAAAATCTCCCATTGATCACTTAATCATATCTCTGTTGAAAAAATATGTATATAAATAAGATATTTAAATTTTTTAATTCTTTATAACCCATTAATAAGGCTATGAGTGTAAAAATTTTATTTTCTTTTTAAAAGATTTTATTTATTTATTTTTAGAGGGAGGGGAAGGGAAAGAAAAAGAAAGGAAGACAAACATCAATGTGTGTGGTTGCCTCTCACACGCCCCCTACTGGGGACCTTGTCGGAAAACCAGGCATTTGCCCTGACTGGGAACCAAACCAGAGAGCCTTTGGTTTGCAGGCCCCCGCTCAATCTGCTGAGCTACACCAGCCAGGGCAAAAATTTTAAACTTTTAATCATTGGTATACTAGAAATCTAAATAACATAAATTTATTTTATTATTAAACTTCCAAAGCAAAAAAATTTATTAGAAATGCACTTCTCCATGAGATAGATGGGACATTATTTACTTATTTTACTATTAATACACATATCACTGATAAGCTGAGCTGAGTTTTAGTGTCTGTTTTGTGCCAATGCCTCATTTTTACAGATGTTGGTGTTGAAAAACCTTGTTCACGCAGATTAGACAGGACAGCAAATCCTTGAATCAATGTTACTTAATTTAAAGTATAACTCCTTCTGAGTTATATGCCCAAAATGACAAGATTGTTTATTATAAGAAATTATTTGATGAATAAGCAACTGTTCAGATCGCTGTTCAGTTTTGCAGGTAACAAACTGGAAACCAATTGATTGGCCAAAGAAGTAATTGTCTAATTTTTAGCATGATATACTTTCTGCCCCAGTTTCCAGGTCTTTGAATTTCCCCTTTGTTTGTCAGCCCCGAGTGTTTTTCCCCTGAGGGCAACCCACTACTGAACGTAAGAAGAATCTTTGTGGAAGAGAAGAGGAGGACACTTTGACCCTGTTCCCCTCCCACAGGTGTGGCCAGAAAGGGGCCACATCTGAAACCTGACAAGCTCAGGGAGGCCTGCTTGCAAACTCAGAGACCTAAAGTAACCACATAGGATGGTCTGAAATGAAAACTTTCCAACTAAAAGTAGTTCATGGTGGGTTGTCATGTCCTAGAGCGGTATTGTTCCCTAACAAAGGTCATTCTTCAGCTTAACTGAGCCTTTCTGTTGTCTTTTTGCATAACAGACCTAATAACATACCTTTGGAATAATATCAAAGTAATTTCCTCCTGGCCACCCCTTAAAGCAATCATCAGAGCAGTGACCCCCAAATCCTCTCATTGTTATGATTGTCATGTTAATTGTTGACTGGTAACCATTCTATACCCACAAATGTAAAAGAAGTATGTGTCTATCATTTTACTTTTCATCCAGTCCCAGAGATTTCCTTTGCCTTCTCCTGCCTCCCTAATCTATCACCAATGGATTTCACGTAACCCCCTTACGTCTTGACTTTTGGTTCTAATGTATAAGATAAATGGTAAAACTGCCATTTTCTGGAGCATTTTGTCAATCTGTTGAGATTTGCTTCCCAGCAATTGTCTTAGGTTTGGTTCAAATATACTCATAAAAATTATTACAGGTTTGGGCATTTCTTACATTAACACAAGTCAGCTGTAGAAATGAATACATACTAAAATTGAAGACTGGAAAACCACTGAGTGTCCACATACTCCTTGGAAAGTGTTCCAGTACTTCCAGCAGGCTAGTCCAACATTCCTCAGTATCCACTGGGCTGAAGAAGGGTTTGTGCTGCATGCTGGACGATGCCCAGACCTGGCAGAGATGAAGTTCCCATTGTTCTCACTGCTCTGTTTCCCAAGCACAGGTCAGAATCACAGTGGGCTCACCGAGCTGGGCCCTCTGCAGAGTCTCTCTGGCTGTCTTAGATACTCCAACAAAGGAGTGCAGCACCACATTAATTATTTAAACTTCCTGTATGTGTTAGGTGATATATATTAAGTAAAAATTTTAGTATAAATACAAATCAAGTAATATGTTTCCATTATTATTTCCAAGCTGTGTACTTGGATGTGCATATGAACTCCAGGGATATAGAAGCAGGGAAAGAAAGATCAGTTACAACCCTGACCAGGGTGGCTCAGCTGGCTGGAGTGTTGTCCTGTACACCAAAAGGTTGTGGGTTTGATTCCTGGTCAGGGCACATGCTTGGGTTGTGGGTTTGGTCCCCAGTCTGGGCCTATATAGGGGCAATTGGTTGAAGTTTCTCTCCCTCTTTTTTCCCGTGTCTGTAAAAAATAAAAAATTTAAAAAAGATCGGCTATAGGACTCACAATAAACCTGATTTAAATTAGGCCTGGGGTCAATCTGTCTTACACTGAGAGGAAAGAGAAGAAAACATTTAAAAAAAAATGTCTAGGCATTTAAAAATAGTTGTCACCTTTCAAGAAGCCCTTGGTCATTTTCTGTAAGAACTGATGAGCTCATCCAGTGTTGTGGCTAGCTTGTAGCCACATATAATTAAGTTCTGTCTTGCAGTGGCTCTGCTGCAAGATAATGCAATGCTTCTCTTCCCACTAGGGGAGGAGGGGCAGCGAGGTGGGGGGCAGGAGAAAACAGCTGTCCTGTGTGGCTGTGCAGGTTCACAAATCTTCCCTCTTTTGTTCCATAGGAACAGTAATATTATGTACAGTATGGACGGAAGTGAGCTATTATTTCACTGTGTTCTTACTGAATTTATATAACGACTTGTGAAATTGTTATGTATTTTCCCAACTTTACAAATGAGAAAACTGAGCCTCAGAGAGGTGAATGACTTGGTCTTTGGCTTAAATCGGTAGGAGGTAAAACCAAGGCCACTAGCCCAGGTGGGCCTCCTTGCTGAGCCCGGGTCCTTTCCAACCTGTCAGGGGCCAGCTTCAGTAGAACAGTGTCTCCCACTGCTCCTCTGGTGGGAACAGTAGCTCCAACCTGTGGCCAGTACCGCCGTGGGGCCTGGGAAGCTGCTGCTGGCAATGGCTGCAGTCTGTACAAATGCTAGCAGACATGAGTCCACAGCAGCACTTCCCAGCTCTTTCCACATCTCGCACATGGAGAGGAGGACAGTGTGCAGTCCGCAGTTGGGGTTATACAGAGGAACTGCCCAAGGCAGGAGGCTGGAGGCCACTTTCCACCTGGCTGCTACACAAAGCCTGGCAGTCTATGCAAAGCTTGGGTGCCGGTGCTCTGACACACTGTGTGCAGATGCTCATCAAAGTCTTAAGGAATGGCCACTGTGCCAGTTGAACCCCTGTAGAACTGCATCCCTTCGTGGGATAAGCAATAGATGTCTCTTTTTGAATTCACGGCGATGGCACACTAAACGTCCTGGGAACACTGGTGACTTTGAATGATGAGGTGGAAGAAAGTGAAAGGCCACTGTGTTTGTGGACAGCCATGAGTGATACCTTTTGTCTTGAGAGTGGTGAGATGGCACGAAATTGCCTACAAGTCATAACATTACTCACTGTGTTTTCTCTTTCTCTGGCCTGGATGACAGTCCAAAGGTTATGATGAATGTGTTAAGATGAAATTATACAATATGAAGTTTATGACTCTCACTTTAGATATAAATAATTTCCAGGGAAGTAGAGAATATATAGATGTACATTTATATTCGCACATATGGATATATGTGGATGGATGTGCATATATGTGTGTATGTATGTTTATACATATATGTATGTATATGTGTATACAGAGAATGAATGCATAGCTCTGTGTGTGTGTATGTAAGCAGGCTCTGGGGATTTTGGTAAATGAGATGTTAGAGTACCTTGAGGCATAATAGAATCTGCATTTTTAAATCCTGAAGGCTATTCCTTGGGGAAGGCAAGGCCGTGATGGATGGCTCCTGTACTGCTAGGGTCTCATCAAGCAGAGGGGACATGGAACTGCCTAGGTGGGGTGAGTTCAAAGACAGTATATCCCCCCACCCACTATGTGGACTCTGGCTATTTCCAGTTTATAAAGAAGAGAGAAACTGTCATGTCAACAAAAATAAATTCACTGTCTTATTAAATCACTGTCATTTTAAGTAGTTCATAAAAATAGAGCACATCTGTCTATATTCAGATCTATTTTTACTTCCACAAACTTGCATCACTTTCAAGAGCTATATGAATTTTCTCATACTATCCAGGGGTGTCCAATGTTTTGGCATCTCTGGGCCACATTGGAAGAAGAAGAGTTGTCTTGGGCCACACATTAAATACACAAACACTAGCGAAAATTGATGAGCAAAGGAAAGGTTTTAAGTAAATTTATGATTTTGTTTTGGGCCACATTCATAGCCATTCCGGGCCACAGGTTGGACACCCCTGCAAGACTTTCTCTGCTTGTACCATTCATATTCCCTTAATAATGCAGAGTCTGCAGAATCTTAGCAAGAATATCACAAAATGGCCTCAGATCCTAAAATGCCAGATCTTTTACGTAGCTTTGACATATCCCATTTTTTATACATAGTATGAAGTATAATCCATAACTTGATACTATCAACAGCCCAACATTTACCATTTTATGACTGTTATAAACATTAAACCAATTTTCCCCCTATAAGTATTTTATTTGTGCCCTTGTTTGTCTTGTCCTTTAGAGTGTCGGTTCTTTTTACAGCACTTAATATGAGTCATTTTGTTTTTTGTGGTGATTAATTGATGACATTGAACTGTCAATAAATAGCAGGAACTTTATGACTAAACTTCAGAGGAGACTTAACCAATCTCAGCTGCTGGGATGGTGGCTAATTAATTACTCCATAATGCTCTTCACCTGATAACTCTGTTCTGGAGTTTTTCCCTTGAGTTTTATTTCTTTTGGGGAGAAAAAGAAGCAGTCCCACTGCCAACCCCTGTAGAAGTAGTAGGCATTCTATTTATATGGGCTAAGAACGCTTAGCATTTCTAGAACCACTCACAAGTGAATATCTAAATTTCAATCTATTTTTCTAGGAAGGACTTCAACTAAACATCTAATTAATTCTCTCCCCTACAGTCCAATGAAGCATCATTATCCATATTTTATGCAGAGACCCAACTCACCTGGGATGATTTGGGGACTTATGCAATATCACATCACCAGTAAGTGCCAGAGAGGGAAGCTGGCCCCTCTTTCTTCAAGCACATTCATTCATTCATTCATTTGAACAAACACGCACTAGGAGTCCATTGTATACCAAGCTTGATGGTAGGAGGTAAGATAAAAAGGAGAATGTACAGGCAGGATGAAGAGCTATTGATGGAGGGGAAAGACTGTGGCTTTGGGGCTGGACAGACCTAGGTTGGACTCCAGGTCTCTAACCTCCTGGCTAATGTACCTTGGTCAAGTTATTCAACCTGTCAGTACCTGTAAAGGGGGAGATCATATTGTCAACCCTGTGGGATTACTGTGGAAGTCATAGATGATGTACATGAAGCTGGCACAGAGCCAGTACTTCAGAAATGGTGCCTGTGACAAAGGCTGGCAGAATATTGTCCCTGTCCTCATAGGGCTCATAGTCTGATGGGGGAAACAATATCTGGAAACCTCTGACAATGAGATAATGGTTCTGATAGATGAGAGAGAGGGGTGGGAGAGAGAGAGGGAGCGAGAGTGAGTGCACTGTGGAAGGTCATCCTTTTCCACGTGATCAGGAGGCCACAAGCAAAAATGCAAACTTGGGCATGTCTTTCAGCCTCTAGAATCACTGTTTCTCACCTGTCAAACAAGGGAGCTGGAAGACAATAGCTACACTTTACTGAGTCTCTGTACTTTGGCTCTCTGGAGGTACTCTTTGAAGTGATGAGAGTTTGTGCAAGGTGTGCCCTGTAATTTTATGCCATAAAAGCAATTTAAAAAGCTTACAGTGATAGACACCCCAATGAATAGCTTAGTAACACAAGTGAAACATAACAGTGACAGCTATTGCCTTACTGCTGTAAATGATAACATTCTCAATGAATGCTTCACACACTCAGTTAAGTTTCCCAATTAGTCCTCCATGAGGCACTTTTCTGCAAATATTAGTGTTACATTCTGTACTTTTGGAAACACTGCTTTTTCCAAAAGTATTAATTTCTAACACAGCACTCAATGAAAATAATATCATTGATATGGATGGTGCAAATTGGAAAAAAATGCTTCAAATCTGTTTCTAAGTAATTTCCAAGAATAATGATAAAGAATGCATTCTTGAAATGTATTCTTTATCATTATTCCAAAATCCAGGCTGCAAAAATATCTAGTACTTCTTTAACCTTTGACAATGCAAATTTTCCAGTTTCCTTGAATAAATAGCCATAAAAAAGGAATGATGGAATTAAAAGAATTTAGAAGAAACAAGCAGATGATAGACAGCTGGTTGGTTATAAAGACAATATTTTCTACTTTCATTCCTAATCATTCCCACTTACAGTCCCTTTCTCTCTCCTTTTCTTCTTCTTCCTTTAGTTTTCCTTGATCCACCCTCTAATACACAATCCTCCCCTATCCCTCCACATTCCTACACAGGCTACTTAGAAGGGGAACCATCATCAAATTACTACTGAGTTAGAATCTTTTTTGACCACACAAATAAATCATTGGTTTCTATGTGACTTTGGAGAATGTATGGGATTAGCTGGTTATGGATATAAATTTTTCTTTCTCTCACTGACACATATTTTTAGGACACATTTTATTCCAAACCAGGGTTTTCCAAACTGCGTTCCATGGAGATGTCAATAAAGGTGCTGAGTTTTAAAAACTGGGGTTGAATCCTGTGGGAAAAAACAAACTGGCACATTAAAGACTCTAAGAACTCTTGTGTTAAAGCCCATTTAACTTTGTGCCAGAAATTCACCTATTTGTTTGATTATAAAATGATGATTGATTGATTGATTAACCTCTTTACTAGTCCAGGGAACACACTGGGGGAAATAGGCCCCTAGAGCAGTGAGAATCTTTTTCCTACACTGAAGGGCTGAGGACAGGATGTCCTTGACTCCATCAGCCTCCAAGGGCTGCTCCAACGACATGGGGGAAGCCTGCTGCAGCCCGGCTACCTGCTTCCTTTCCCACCCACACTCATTTGACAAGCTTCCCACTCATCTCCTGCGCTGCCATTCATCCTACTATCATCTGGCAGACCTTGAAAGAATTTCATAAAGTAACTGTGAGCTGCTTTCGGCCACCTAAGCCCTTGTTATTGTGGTGCTGTTGGACTCTGTGCTGAAAACAATCATCTTCTTTAAGGATGCCAACCCTAGGACCTTGAGGAGGTTGTGTTAAGCTCTCTTGGACCAGCCATTGCACCCTGCTCTGTGGGCCACTCACCCTCCCTTCTAGAGGATGTCTAAATTATGTAGATTGCCTTACCAAAGGTATTATTAGGTATTATTCCCATGAAAGTTGACTGTGAAGCTCCTGACAGGGGACCTCTCACCCAGTGCCAGCTTAATTAGCTGTCATCAGACTCAGGCAAAATAACTCGACAGACTGTCAGCACACACTGATGTGTAATGGGGCAGAAGTGCCTTTGTCACTGGAGTGGTGATGAGTTGAAGGAGTTCAGGGTGCAAGGGTGGTGCCTGGCAAGGCGTTGTCACTCTCAGCTACTTCTTCATGGTTGGTAGTGTGTTTCTGACTTATGACTTATTTCATTTTTATTTGTTTATGATGTAGAGGTGAAAAGCATGGGAATTACAACCAGACAGACATGGCTTTCAAACGTGGCTTTTCCCCTTGCCATCTGTGTGGCTTTGGGCAGGCAACCTCCCCTCTCTCCAAACCTATTTCACCTCATCTAGAAATAATAATAATCTGTCCCATACTGCTATTTGGAACAATAAATTAGGTGATGTATGTATCCTAGCATAACATATGGTCTATAGCACACAGTGAGGGTTCATTAAATATCAACTATGATTTGTATTATTGCCATGAAATGGGGGGGGCATGTGTGTGCACTTACAAGGAGTTTCAGTCCATGGAGTAATGTTAAAACATTAGTAAATAAATATAGCATCAAACAGATCATGCAATACATGTAATACAAACTAACACAAGGAAGGAGAAATGAGTTGTGATGAGCAAAATAAATAAAGTTTTGGAGGCAGTGTTTGTCCTTGACATGAAAGAATGTGCAGCATTTGTATGGACAAAGATGGGAGGAGAACTTTGGGTGGAGGGGAGGGCTGAGAAAATCATGGATGCAGAAGAATGACTAGATGTTCTTGGGGCCCACTTGGAGGCTGGGAGGCTGGGGCAGAGGCTGTGTGTTCCCCACGTTTGAGATCATGGAGTGAGGAGAGGGTTGAAAGCCAGGTTGGACACAGAGGGCCTTGGATGCCAACTTAAGGGGTTTAGACTTTGTCTTTAAACTCTGAAGAACCAGCAAATATTTATAAGCAAGATAATTGTGTAGTCAGGTTATCTCTGAACTGTTTGCTTTTGAGTGTATGCAGATAGCCTCTCTAGTCTGCAGAAGTTTGGTGGATCTTCTTGTTCTGCCACCGAGGCCATGGCTCCCATTTTTGTTTGTGTTGCAGCACATGGTAGAAGACCACACATGTAGCCAGGGCAGGAATAAGGGTCTCTGGAGCTACTGTCAGAACTGGGTTCTGTAAACATTGGAGCAGACACATGAGTGCCAGGGGTTTCTCTCACCGTTCACATCACAGTTTGGAATTGCAAAAAGTCCGACTTTCAATCCTTCAGCAAAACTGAGAGCTTGGTTGTGGGGGAGATGTTTTCCCCCCATTGAAGTTGTTAGAGGCATGGATACATTCTTTTCAGTGCCAGCTACCAGACTAACTGCTGAGTATTCAATGGTGAGGAAAAGAGACCTGGTTGTTTCCTTCCTGCCAATTATATTCTAAAGGGAACTCAGATATTAATGAAATAATCATACAAATAAGTAATAACTAGAAAATGTGATAAATGCCATGAAGGAAAGGAGCTGGGGAGTACAGCAGGGTGACCTAACAGTCTGGGTGACTGTTCCTCAGGCAGGGACATTTTAGGGGAAAAGTGGACCAGGAAGAGGGGAAAGCATATGCAAAGGCCCTGAGGTGGAAAATGGCATGGAGCATTAAAAAACCAAAAGAAAGGCTGGTGTGGCTCGCACATGTGAGTGAGGAAGAGAGAGGTATGGTCTGAGGCTGGGGGATGAGGGGCGGTGGGGGCAGTCAGGGGGGAAGGTGTGGGACAGTAGGAAGGATGCAGTCATCCAGGATACTGGCCATATTCAGGAGTAAGTGTTTTATGATAAATGCAATATGAAGCTGTGACATTATCTCACATTTTAAAAAGATCACTTTGGCTGCTATAGTGGAGCAGGATTAGAAACTAGAACCCCAGCTAGAGGGTTATTCCTATAATTCAGGCAAGAGGTGTGGTGGCTTCAACTAGGATAATGACATTGGGGAGAGAGAGAGAAATGGACATATCTATATTATCTTTTTGGAGATAGAATTGGCAGGAGTTGGTGATGGGTTGGAAGTGTGGATAAAGGAAAAGGGGCATTAATGAGGACTCCAAAGTTTCTGTTTGAGCTCTGCTGGGTTTGTTTATGGAAAAGGGGGATCCTGGTAGGAGGGCAGGCTCCACACTGTGCTCGCTGCAATGGAACACTCCTGAGAAGACTAAGACCTGCTCTCTGCTGTCAAGGAATGTATCATGAAGCTGGAGAGCCAAGACTGTACCCAAGAACCTAAAGCCAAACTTGGGCCATTCAGTATAACTGATAGATGAAAAATAAAGCAGGGGAGAATTGGGTAGTCAGAGAGCTTCTGGAAAGAGGAGGGGGCCAACATTGGGGCAGGTGGTGAGGCAGGGAAAGAGCACAGGAAGTGTGGAGAATGGCATGGACCACATCACGAAGGGAGGCACAGATGGGCATGGCCAGGTCAGACAGCAGTGAAAGGGCCAGTCTGCCCTCCCAGTTGCCCTGTCTTTGGGCTTTTGCTTCTGCTGTCACCTGGAATGCCCTTTCCCATCAATCCCCAGTTTCCCTATAGCAAAGTAGAGTTGGCACTATGCCCTGAACAATGTCCACCATGCACCCACTCACTCATGGGTACACCCACTTTTCTACCTTTCCTAAATTGGTAACCCCTTTAGGGCAAGGACTGTGTGTTACTTGTTTCCTTCTTTCCAGTGTCTGGAACATTGTAGCAGTCACTTACAATACACAAATTCACAAACGAAAGGTTTCTACCCTGTGATGTTTTTCGCAGCTGGGAATGGGGAAGCAGAGGGACAACAGGGCTTCAGGGATCTCCCTGCTTCCCATAAGGAGATCATGCTAAACATTATGGGGCATCATGTGGATAGATTAGATGTGCCTCCAGCCCGAGGAGTGTATAATCTGGGAGAGTCATAGTGAAGGATGGTGGCGACTGCCTGTCCTGTGCAGAATGTGTCACATCATGCTGGAGCACTGGGTCAGCAATATAGACAGGGGAGCCAACAATTAGACATGGAACTTGACTCCTTGGGCACGGGTGTAGTCATGAGATTAGGGAGGAATCCACGTAGAGGCCATGGGTGTAGATCACTTATATAGGGATTTGACAGGAAAAGGAACGGAGCTGTAGGTTAGTTACTTGAAGAAACAGGAAAACCCGGTGCCTTCATTCAGTAACAGCAATGATTGCAATGGGTGAGGTATGTTAGAAGGTGGAAGGGAAGCTCCTTGGGAGGAAGAGAAGTTGTTGGAGAGTGAAAGATATATTTCAGATATCTAGGTTGCAGGATACACTGGGGTGAGTGAGCATTAATGAGAAAATCTTCTTCTAAGGATGAGGACCTGAGTCAGAGAAGAGCTGTGGGGTAGCAAGGTATGGAGGGGGAAACGCAGCCATGGGTGATGACTTGGCTTCATAAAGTTGGAGGTCACGTTTTCCATTCACCAGGAGTCTTCTGCATCTAGGGATGAAATGGGAGTTTTAGGAGAGAAGTCCTTTGTGTGTTAGGGAGATGTACAAAGCTGAGTACATCAAAGCTTAGACCAAATATCACTGACTTGCACAGCATATGCTAAACTGGTAGCACAACTTGTAGTCTGGGAGGTGGCATGGAGGAAGAAGTCTGTGGGCATGAGTCAGCCATGAGGATAAAAATGCAGGGTGGGAGTCAAGGGGCAAAGATGGATAGGGCCACACTTGTTTTCTGTGAGGAAGTGTAGCTGGGAAGGGCTGATAGCATCTTGATGAAGAGTGGTGGGAAACCCTGGGAAGACTGAATAGGAGGTTTGGGGATGTAGGGTAGGGGGGATGAAAATGGGCAGATAAGAAAGAGAGTAAAGGTAGCCTCAAGCAGTGTGTTCCGTAGGCAACATTGTAGAACAAGCAAAAGCTGCTTTATTGCTTCTTCACTTCCATACTCTTGATGATCTCCTATTGCTAATCATCACACACTCATTCTTTTAACAAATGTTGATTGAGCACCTCTTTTTGTGGCAGGTTACTAGGCCACATATTGTGGATACAGTGATGAGCAGAAACATCCCAGAACTAATGGAGCCACTGAGAAAAGTGTGAGGTTGAATAGACAAATGCATGGATTCTTTTATAAACAGAGGCAAATATGCATTGTAGCAGGTCTCCATTATAAAAGAAAGCTGAAGGGTGAGATAATTTCTTAATTCAGACAAAGACTTGATAATCATGGAACATCTTTGTGGAGAGGGTATCTAGATTATTTTAAAAAATCATTCGATTCTTTCTGTGGAAACCAGAGTTGATTGATTCAACCTAAAATCTTAATCATGACATTTAAAAATTTCACTGACTCAATGTATCTCTGAAAAGACTAAATTCTGCTGTAATTTCACCTGTTTATTTTTAAATCACAAATGGAATGAATTTGATATTGGGCATTTTGCTGTGTGCAAAAGCACAAAAATTGTGCGTCATCTTCAAGGAATTTGCAGGAAATTCACCCCGTATTAGAACTGCGGCCAGCCTTTGGCTGGCAGCACTTACTGTGTCCAAGGCCTATAGGCACCAGCAAGGTCTACCTAGAATTCTAAAGATTAATACAAAAGGTAACTTTTCTCTACGCATGAGAAAAAGTAATTTAAAAAAAGGTAACTCAGGGTACAATGATTTTTGGTCAGAAATAGAAAGAGTTGCTGGTGAGGAACAGAGGAGAACAAAGACAAGGCCAGCAGTGCCCCGGCGCAGGGTGTGGGAGAAGGGCCTGGGGCCTGTCGTGTACAGTGCTATGGCCAAGAGTCTGAGTAGCTTCTGATTATTTCTCCTACTTGTGGAAAAGAGTCTGGGTTTGTCTCCACTGTCAGAGGTGCCGTGTTGCTTCATGTCAACCCTCTGCAGTGGCCTGGCAGCTCCTCTTCTTCAGCTTTCCCTGAGTTCAGTTAGCCTGAGTTAGCCTCCAATAAATCTAGAAACACACAGAGCTGAGTTTCTGCGTTGGCACAGCTAAATGAAGCTCTCAACCTCCAGCTACCTCACTAGAGCCTGTTAGGGGATGGCCAGACTGCCTCAGACTGGCAGTGAGTCCCCAGCACCCCCTTCCGTGGACTGTCACGCAGGAGTTCCCAGTCACACCAAGAGTGATTAAGTGAGGGCTTTATTTTCTTTAGCATTGATAGTAACTCTGGAGTTCTGTTGTTCACTCATTTAGACCGCTGCCTGGGAGCCTGTCTGGATGTTTGACAAATCTGAGTGTTAGTACTCGCTCTGCCACTTAGTGTTTGGGTGACCTTGCCTAAGTCAATGGGCTTCTCCAAGCTCGAGTTTCCTCGGGTAACATGTAAACTAGTCCGCGGTTGTGAAGAGGTTGCATGGATGAATAGTGATGATGTAAGACATGTGGCCTAGCGCCAGGTCAAACTAGTAAGGGCTAGTGTTCACAGAAATATTTGCTAAAGAGAGAGGGAAGGCCCAAATCCTTTCCTTAGGGTGAGGAAGGAGGGAAAGATCACCAGATAATCCCATCACGGGAGATCTGCCAGACAGAAGACAACAGTAGATGTGGGGTCTTGTCAGCACCCTGCACCTTAGGGTGGGCCACCAAGCTTTGCGCAGCTAGAAAAGCTCCGAATCAGGTGCCAGAGAGAAGTCGGGGGAGGAATCTCCTTGGCCTCTCGCTAGGGTTGTCCTTCACCCCTGTCACCTCGAGAATCAGGTAGGTCTCCCTAGGAGCCGTGGTTACTAAGCACGATAGCTTCCTTGGTGACCTATTCCTCCAGCTTCCGTCACCAGCCCTTCCAACCACCGGCCAATCAGCGCCCGGCGAACCGACAGGGGCGGCCATTGACTGGCTCCGGGGCTTTGACATCACAGCAAGGCGGGGCCGGGCTGGACCGGTCGGGTCGGAGCCTCTGCGGGAGCTTGGTGGTGGGTCCGCGACTTTCCTCGCTTACCGCCCCCCCGCCCCGCACTCTCCGACAGGTGAGTGGTCTTGCTGGCTCCTCGCTGGGAAGACCCTACAGAGACCCCTTCCCCATCAGGGCTCCAACGTCTGACCTCAGAACTCCGGGGAGGTCGTGGGAACCCTGGAATTCCTACTCTCACCTTCACTTCTCGATTCCCACTCCCCACCTCAAATAAAACCCATAGACAACCCTATCGAGGCCTTTGGAAATTACGTCGCTGAGGCTTTTGAAGGATTAAAAAGTTCTTTCTAAACGCGAAACCAGGAAAAGGGGCATCCGAATGCCGGATCATATGCTAACGCGTAAAATTTCTTACACCTATTAGCAGTGCAGTGCTTTTCCACTGTGGTGTTGGTGTCCCCAGACGCTGTTCCTTGTTCTTCCTGCTTCGTTAGCCAGGCCTTCCAAGTGCAGCCAAGGGGGGCAGGTTCAGACCGCGTCCCTGAGACTCACGTCGAGGCGGGCATTCTCACCGCCCTTGGCCGTTTCTGTTGAGCTCTGGCTGTGAAGCTCTCACTTGTGTTTTGGCACTTTAGACCAGCAACCCCCTCCTGCACCCCCCCCCCCCCTCCGCCCTCGCCTTTTGATGTTTTCTCCTCGTAAGATGCTTACGGTGTTCTGGATAAATAAACATTTTCTAAATGGGTAACATTACTCTTTTGGTCATTGTGAAAAAAGCAAGCTAATAGCCTTACTAATAAGCAAGGTGTTTTGAGGTATCTGATTAAAAATTCTACTTTTTTTCTGACTTAAAGTGAAATATTTCACACAACAGAGTGTTCAAGCGTCTATGTACCCGGTGCCTCATTTAAAACAACCTCAAAACCGTTACAAGCACAGAAGAGGCCTCCTACGTACCCTTGGGAATCCTGCCCCCTCTCTCCTCCTCCTGGACCTGAGTACCAGAACTTAGTGTTTACTTATACTCTGCATATTTTATACTATTGATACTTATGAATTTATGCAAAACCCAATATATAGTGTTATTTTTAAAGTTTACATAGTGATGTGCTATACATGCTCTAGGTCATTTTAACTGAAAATTTTTGTATGAATTTTTCACAAATTATGCATGCACACTCTTGTCGATGGACTTTTTCAGCCTGTTTCCTTTTAAAACTATTAGAAACATATTCTTGTAAGTTTCGATTGTATAAATACTGAAGTTTCTCTAGGTAGGTAGATATCAGAACATTGAATTGCTGAATCACAGGGAATGTGCTGTTTCACCTTTACTAGATACTGCCACATAGCTCCCTAATGAATGGTAATTTAAACTTATGCCATCAATGAAGAGAGTTTCTTATCAAACTCTCTTTTTTTGGAAAAAGAGATTATTCAACTTTTTCCTATATCCTTATTTAATACGAGGTATATGCATAAAGATAAATTACTTAAACACTGAAGTTGGATAAAATTTCTTCTAATTCTAGTGTTTATTAATATATTGGAGCAATGTTTTATTTCTGCTCCAGTTTGAAGCTGTGAGTATTAAATAAATATGATCAAAGGGATGGGGATTGTATGTGGTCATTTCAAGCCTACGCTTGTCACTTATCTAAGGCAGGGTGTGGCACAAGTCATGCAAACCCTCTTCATGGCCATGTCTTCTGCAGAAAATGATCTATAGATTTTTATACCTTAAAATGTTTATGATCCTAAATTTTCTAATAAAATATGTTTATCCAACTTGAGGCTACCTTTTGGATTGTAAGTGAAGTTTTCTAATATTTAAAATCTCTGTGTGATTGGTGATATTTTTATTATGTTAATACTTATGAGACTATAATAACATTTTCCCAGTATGTAAATGACTATTGACCCCACATTAAATGAACACAGTCAAACACTATATTTGACTTTGAAGCACATGCCTCATTTCTTACAATGCTTTTTGGTCATGACTAAAAGTATAATAAAAGAAAACCATGGCACGATTTAGGGGATGGACTTTTCCACAGCTATTTTCACTTATTTTTCAAAAAAATTTGTTCAGTTTACTTGCAAATATGAGATATTTATAATAACAGTTAATGATCTTAGTATGTGTCACACATACTCTCTTCGTAAGAGTTAGAATTTAGAGAATAATTTAAACATTGGAAAAGGCGAAGCACCAGAATGAGGTGTTATTTCTTCCTTAAAAGTTTGGTAGAGTTCATCAATGAGCCCCTATAGATTCAATTAGTTTAACTACTATGAAGCTTTTCAGGTTATCTGTCTCTTCTCTAGACACTGTTGGTTATTTACGTCTTGAAAGAAATGTGTCCGTTTCATCTATGTTGTCAAATTTCTTGGCATAACATTGTTGGTAATATTGCTTCATTAACTTTCTAATGTTTGTTGGGTCTGTAGTAATAGTTTCTTTTTTACTCCTGATATTAGTAATTTGTCTTCTCTTTTTATCTTGATCAACCTAGCAAGAGGTTTATCAATTTTACTGTTAGGATTTCATTGCTTTTGCCCCTTATTTGTCCATTTTCTACTTTTAATTGATTTTTCTCTCTTTATTATTTCCTTTCTTCTATTTTAGGTTTACTTTGCTTTCTTTGTTTTCTAGCCAGTAAAGAGTAGATTATTGATTTTAGCTCATTGTTATTTTCTAATAGAAGCATTTACAGCTATAAACTTGCCTCTCAACACTATTTTAGCTGCATTTCACAATTTTGAAATTCTGTTTGTCTCTGTGTTTTCATTCTCAATTAAGTTAAAAATATTTTCCAATTCCCCATGTGATTTCTTCATTGGCCCAGAGGATATTTAGAAGTGTGCTGTTTAATTTCCTGCCATTTGAGGATTTTCCAAATATCTTTCCATTATTGATTTGTAATTTAATTCTGATATAATCAGAAAATATAGTCTGCATGACTTTAGAATTTTAAGTTTATTTAGACTTGTTTTATGCTTCAGAATATAGTCTACCTTGGTGAATATTCTTTGTGCAGTTGGAAATATTGTGTAATCTGATGTTTTGGGTGGGGTGTTGTTCTGTAGAGGTGTTTTAGGTCCAGTTAATTGTAGTGTTCAAATATCCTATGTATTAACCACTTTTCCATTTGTTCTATCAATTACTGACAGATAAGTGTTGAAACATCCACCTGTAACTTTGAATTTGTCTGTTTTTTATTTTACTTCTGCTAGTTTCACTTTCTGTGTTTAAAATTCTGTTAATGGTTACATAGACATTTAAGATCATTTTGTTTTATCTCCTTGATTAATCCTATTCCTGTCCTATTCCTGTCTTTCTTTTTCATAATATTTCTTGTTCTAGAATTTATTTCATTTGATAGTAATGTAACCACTTCAGTATTCTTTTTATTAGTGTTTACATAGCATATCTTTTCCCATACTTTTGTTTTTAACTTGTCTGTGTTTTCTACTTAAAATTTTATTTTTCTCTATACACGATACAGCTCAATATTGCTTTTTAAAAATTCAGTTTAAGAATCTGTGCCTTTTAATTTGATTGTTAAGCCATTTATTGTAAATGTCATTTTCAGTATGATTGGGTTTGTGTCTATCACCTTGCTATTTGTTTTCTCTGTCTTATTTTTGTCTCTTCTATTGGATTGATCATATGTGTTTTTTAAGTCTTCCATTTCCCCCCTCCACTATTAGCTTATTAGCTTGAACTTTGTTTTATTTATTTATTTATTTGAGCTTGCTCAAGGTCAACGATTCAAAAACTTTTTGGTTTTAGAACTCCTTTATACTCAAAAGGCTTCAAAGATCTTTCATTTAAATAAATTACATCTCTTGATGTTTATTACATTAAAATTAAAATATTAATTTTTAAAAAAGAACCATAAAACCCATTGTATAGTAATATAAAGAACATTTTTATTTAAAAATCTGTTTTCTGAAACAAAAAAAATTAGTGAGAAGAGCGACATTGTTTTTGTCAAAGCCCTTTGATTTCTATCTTAGTAGCTGGTTTCTGCACGCAGTCTGTTGTGATATATCATGTCACTTCTGGAAAATTCTATTGTAAGTCTGAGAGAGAATGAGAGTGAAAATGGCAAATTATATCTCAGTATTTTCACCTTGTCACCCGAGAAGGTTTTAGACAAGCCCGTGAATTCCTGCATCACATCTTGAGAACTACTGCTCTAAAGTGTACGATATGCATTTTTAACTTAATGCAGTATGTATTAAATTACATTATTTCATTTTAGTTATAAAGTAAGACCCTCATAATAATACATTCCACTTTGGCCCTATCACCATTGATGCTATTATTACCATATCATTTACTTCTATTTTTAAAATAAACTTCACAATAAATTTTTATTATTTTCACTTTAAACAACCATCTTTTAAAGAAATTTAAAAGTTAAAAAAATTATAGTAGAACACATACTTACCATTTCTGACACTTCATTTCTTTGTTTAGATCCAAGTTTCCATCTGGTGCAATTTTCATTTTTGCCTGAAGAATTTCCTTTAACAATTCTTTTAGAGCAGTTCAGCTGCTGGTGAATTCTCTTGGCTTTTGTTTTTATGAAAAAAAAATTATTTCATTCTCATCTAGGCTTATACTTCCATCTTTTAAAGATATTCTTTGACTGTCTTCTGGCTTGCATAGTTTCTGAAAAGAATTCTGCACTAGTTCTTATCTTTGTTCCTTTCTAGCTACTCTGTCTTTTAACTCTGATTTAAAGGTTTTATCTTTGTTGTGGGTTTTTAGCACTTTGATTATGATGAGTAGTTGTGGTAGTAGTGCGTGTGTGCATGCATATACGGGTGTGTATTTATCCTCCTGAAATGTGTCGAGCTTCTTAGACCTAGGAATTTGTAGTTTTAATTAAATTTGGAAAATATGAAGCCACTTCAAAAAGTTTTGTTTTCCTCCCTTCTTTTTATGACACTCCAAGGACATGATGTTAAACCATTTGATATTGTACCATAGATTACTGAGGCTCTTTTTACTTTATTTTCTTAGTTAAAAGAAGTCTGTCTTGGCTTGGTTAGATTGGAGCTCACTAAGCTTTACTTCTCCCACATCTAATATGCTGTTAATCCCATCCAGTGAAATTATGCAAGTATATGTCACATATTTTATCTGTAAATTCCATTTGGCTCTTTTTATAGTCTTCAATGTCTTTTTTATATTCTTGTTTTCCTTCAAACGCTTGTACCTAGTTTGCCATCACATCATTGCTATTCACAGGCTTATTTCTATTAATTGATTTTTCTCCTGATTATGGAGAAATGTCTGCTTCTTGGCATGTCTATAAGTTTTTGATCAGATGCTGGGCATCGTGATGTTATATATTTGAGTGTCTCGATGTTGTCAGGCAGTTTAATTACTTGTGGAGTAATCTGGTCTCCTTGAGGTCTCTTTTTAAGCTTTGCTTGAGTGAGTTTTCAATACTGGCATTCTAGAACTAGTTCGGACCCATCTCTAATGTATGGCCACTTGGGGCTCTCCATGGACTGCTCCAGTTAATTACCAATGACTCTCCACTCCAACCAGTACAAGTTCAAAATGGAGAATGGACAAGTTCAGAATGTCTCCACTCTCTATGAGTCCTAGAAATTGTCCCACCAACAATCCTGCCATCATTCTTTTCCAAGGTCTGTGGAATGTCCCTTGATGTATGGACAGCCTACTACTCAACAAAGACTCAAGCAGACCCCTGCATAGATTTATGGAGCTTTTTTTCTGTATAGCTTGTTTTATTCCAGAATCCTGCTGCACAACTTCAAGCTATTTCAGTGCCCCAAATTCTGATCTCCTCAACTCACAAATGCCGACAGGCTCTGTTCAGTTTTCACCTGTTTTTCCCATCTGAGGGCTCACCTTATTTATTTCTCTTTTCTCAGTGATCAGAGTCCTGTGATGGTTTTTGCCCAACATCTGAAAACAATTTCATATATTTTGCCTAGTTTTTTAGATTGAGGAGGCCAAGTCTAGTTTTTATTTCTCTATCCTGGTTGGAGGCAGAGTCTATTTTGAGTTTTTGAGTATTTCTTAAAGCCATGACGCTCTCAATATTTTTGATCAGTAATGACCAAAAATACAAGACATTGCCATGCTGTTGTCTTTTATTCAGTCTTCCTGAATGACACATGAGAAGGCTGACTGAACCTACAACTTCCGTGTGTCTGTGGAACATTGTCTCTTGTGTGAACCTTACTGCCGTGCATCAGGAGCTGTACACCTGTGACCTTTGAACAACTGAGCTTTATGCTTCAGAGTCCAGAGTCAGAATTATATCTCATCTCTAATTAAAAGAAATATCACTGGATACTTTTGTAAACTATGTTGATTTTCTCAACTCATATGTCTCCTATGGCTTCTGAACCTCTGTGTCAACACAGGTCACCCTGTGGAGTAGGTGACCATGGTTCAGTATTTGAGAAACAGAGGTCCCTCAAGATTTCAGCATAATGGGTGTTGGATAAATACGTGGTAATTCTACACTTGGAAATCCTTGGTTGAAGGATCGAAATGAAACTTTTAGATCCTTTCCTGTCAACAATTAAGAAGAGCCAAGTAAAACTGGTCCAACACCATGTGAAGCTTCTTGCTGAAAGAAAACTGACTGGATTATTTTTTGCAGAAGAAGCTGGCTAAGGTTTACTATGAGGACCCTAAGGTCTCAAGTTACTTTGAGTTTGATTTTTCAGAAGGCAGTGTTTAAGTTTCAAACTCAAGTGAAGAAGGGCGAGTGGTTAGTAAGGCTTCTTGTTCACCGTCACATTCTAAGCATGGCCTAGATGGGTGCTTGGGGGTGAAGGGAAGGAAGAACAGAAAAGTCAGGGAGCTCAGGTCACGTGGGAAACCCCACTGGCAGTGCCATCCATTTCATCACGTGTGGTCCAAAGGGGTTTTATTTGACCACGATTTTATGAATAGATTATTTTGTAGTTTGGATACAAAGGCTTCAATACATAGTTATTTAAATAATTGAATGATTTTTATTCTGAGTAGGCTATGGAATTGGATCTAATTTTATTTTTCCTTTTCAGCAAGTGGGTCCATAGACATTAACTCCCAAACCGAATAATGTTTAGATGCTGAAAAGTATGCCACAGTGTATGGCAACCTTGCTTTTCTGGACTAATAATCACCCAGATTTTCAGACAATAAAATTCTTTCAACTGGTTAAAATGATTAAGTGGATCTGTATGTTCTAATATATATATATTTTAAAATGCATATTCTAGAGTAATACTTAAAATGGTTAATTTGTTTTTTGTATTAAAAATCTCTGCATATGTAGAAATGATATATTTATGTAGGTTTCAAAATAATAAATATGTTGTCATATGAATAGGAAACATCTGGAGAGAAACAACTATTAATGAACTATTCATTGCCTACTTCCGAGTTCAGTGTTTGGAGGGAAATGGATATTTATCTTTTACTGTATATACTCCTCTGTATTAGTAATTTTAAAAGCAAACAACTATTGAGCATTTGCAATGTGCCCAGGACTGTGCTAAGCATTCCACATACTTAAACTTGTCTTACTCAGTCCTCATACCCCTGAGGCTGCCCTAGAATGTTTATATTGGAAGTGCTTACAGGTGGCAAGTTGTCTGGCAGGAGAGCCAGGTACTTGCCTTGAGCACTGTTTGCCTACCAACCACACCATTTTAACACACATTGCGTGTTTATTTAGGATGACTTGGTGAAGGGGGAAGCTGCCAAGCAACCCCTTGACGCTAATACTGCTCATAACAATTCAAAGAAGTAAGTAGTATTATTCCCAATTCAGAGATGAGGAAACTGAGGCACAGAGAGATTAAGTGATTTGTGCAATGTCACGTAGCTAGTAAATACCAGAGCCAAGATTTGAACCCCTATATGTTAAAATGTGTAGTTCAGGTTCTTAATTTAAATTTGTTGTAAGATATTATTACTTCTTGTAAGTTAAAAATATTTTAAAATTTCAAATAGCCAATCTAAAAATGTGATTTTTAATACACCAGGAGACACAGATGAAAAAAATTTGAAATATATGTGTTAGGGAGCACTGCTATTAGTCCCACATCATGTGTCCTTTGATTTTAAATTTTCACCAAAGATTTAGTTATGTGACTATCTATTTTTACCTTCTTTCCCTTTTAAACAGGAGAGATTTACAAGTAGTGCTTGAGCATCATGGAGTCTTTGGGTTCTACTTTAACGGCAACTTATGCCCACCCTAGACCAACACCAACCAACTTTCTACCAGCCATCAGTACCATGACATCAAGCTATAGGGACCGCTTCCCCCACTACAATTTGACCCACAGCTTGAGCCTTCCTTGGAGACCAAACACATACTACAAAGCAGCCTCCGACTTGCCGAGCTTGGGCCCTTACTGCACCAATTCTCAGAAGGTATCCGAGAGCACCATGCTCCCCTTTGTTTCTAACAGAACCACTCTCTTCACAAGGTATACCCCTGATGATTGGTACAGGTCCAATTTAACTAACTACCAGGAATCGAACACTTCCCGACATAATTCAGAGAGACTAAGGGTAGATACCTCTCGCCTGATTCAAGACAAATATCAACAAACGAGAAAAACCCAGGCAGACTCCACCCAAAATTTGGGAGAACGAGTCAATGACATAGGATTTTGGAAATCTGAAATCATTCATGAGTTGGATGCAATGATTGGAGAGACAAATGAACTAACTGATGTTAAGAAGAAATTGGAGAGGGCTTTGATGGAGACGGAAGCCCCTCTTCAGGTAAGTATAAGACCTTCTGTTAATGACTCTGCATTTTATAGTTATAATTCACTGGTTGAATTTCTGAGCTTATTTGTTAGTTGAATTGTGTTTTATTTCACCTGTAACTGGTATCAGGAATGGTAAGACGATTACCATTTTTACACATTGTCCAGAACAACCATTTAAGTAGAAAGAATTCTGAATGCAAAGCAAAGGAGACTAATTAAAGAGACACCTTAGGACACAATATATTGAAGAGATGGGAAGATGAAAATCTCTTAAATAGGCTGCTTGGTTATTGCTGTCCCTGGATTAGTATAAACACTATTTGAAAAATAAAACCAACTATTTTTTTAGTCTGTGTTGTGAAATGCCTCCTATACATATGTTATGATTCCATTTTAGGGCTCATTGAAATGATCAAGTGAGACCTACTTAGGAGGTGGGATGGGTTTGATGGGATAGAGAAACGGGACTGAGGTGATGCCAGTGTGATCATGGAGGCCACATTGTGGTTGACTGCTGGCCTCTGACCAAGCTCGGAATGTGTGAGGGGCCCTCCAACCTCATTCTGCCCACCACCATGGAGAGAAGACGTGTGTGTGTGTGTGTGTGTGTGTGTGTATGAGCAAAGCTCATACCATTGTCTTCATGTTTGTATGACTTATTTCCCATGTGAAGAGCATTTGCTATAAGAATTTGTCATTACATCTCTAGTGCCAGAGTTTAGAGGATCAAGGAGCAGAAGTCCTGTGGGTTGAAGAGTTTGTTGGAGACCCCTGCACACTGTTACTTCTTTTTGTGCCTATGCCTCACTAAAAACAAGCACACACAAGTACAACCACCAGGCATTTTAAGAGACGTCGATAGACACTAATGATATTGTTTTAAATTCACTAGCTCATCATGAATTGATTTTCAGGGTTAGAAGCCTTCCCACCCTTTCTCTGTGCTCTGCTCATTTTGAGGATTTCTTGTCTGTTCTATATCCCACCCCATCAAAGGCCCCCCTTACTGTAAATTATCTGGAAAAGCGCTCCTTTCAGTGATGCCTGCTTTCAGTGAGATGTACTAATTTGAGTATTTTTCTGTAATTTTTGTCCAGATGTTCTTGAGTGTTTGCACATTTACTATCAACATAAGGTCCTGATTAAAATTAAAGTTAGTCACATAAACAGATACCTCTCAAAAAAAAGAAAATATAGATGATCAACTCATATATGAAAAAAAGTGTTAAAACTCAGTAAACATGCAAAAAATCAATGAAGCAACCATCTTTGGCCTATCAAATTAACAAGAATAAAAATTGATAACATGCAGGATTGGCAAAAGTGCAGAAAATGGACACTTTCATATACTGCTGGTAGGACTATAGATGAGCAGGAACTTCCTGGAAAGTGATTAAGCAATACACTTTGAATTAACTGGAGTTCCTTCCAACCCATTAACCACCTTTTAGTAAATATAAATTGTACTATTAAAAAAATTAAAGATTTACTCAAAGATTTTGTTCAATGATATTATATCTGAATTATAATGTGGATACTATTATATTTCAATTTTTTAAATTTAGCATTATTCAATCCCATATCATGAAATAGTATTTGAAATGGGATTTTAAAAATTATACAATGTTCTTTCATGCTTAATTTATTGTCAGCAATCTAAGCTGTTTTCCCCTGGAGTTGTTAATATACTTTGTCTCAAAGAATACTTCTTGAATAGGGCCTATAATTCAATGTTAGCCCTAAAAAGTATGTAAAATTATAAGGACAATATAATCTCTGCTTTGTTAAAACAAACAAAACAGTGATAGGACTATGGCTAAATCATCTTTTATTTTTCTGTATTTTTTCTCTTTAATGGATAAGGCAATTTATTTTTATAATTGGTATTTCAAAAATAATCACTTTGATTTTGGCTAAATAAATATTTTAATGTCTTTAAAGATAATCAGTTGTCTTATCTTTACCTTTCTCTGTAGAAAATATTTAGGAATAATATTCTGAAGACTATATTTCAGGTTATTGAAGTATTTCTGTAGAAAAAATGAATACCAAGTAGTTTTCTCAGATGCTAATTGGTGAAGGTCAAGTAGATGCCATCTGCTGCATTTTGCCAGCTTTCCAAATTAGGAATGCTTTCATAATACTTTGAAGAACTAACTCTTTACCTTTTAACTACAAGCAGGGGTTGATGTAGTTGTCACAGTTGGTTTCAGGCTATATTTCCAAGAAAATGTCCTGAAAAGTTGGTATTGGGAGTACTGGTTGACTTGTTTCAGAAACAGGTAATTCTGGTCACTGACTTTAGTCAGTTTGCGATAGTGGTTTCCATTATTTGTGTGTCTGTAGGTAGCTCGAGAATGTCTATTTCATCGAGAGAAGAGGATGGGCATCGACCTAGTTCATGACGAAGTGGAAACAGAACTGCTGACGGTAAATATAGGGACAATGCTTCCACAAGAAACTTAGTGGCAAAGAGGAATTTAATGTACAGAAATGAAATGATGTTACAGAAAGCCACTTATAAATAAGAAGTTACAGTATTGAGTGTTTATAGCATTTAGAAATGCTAACTTTTTTGGTGATAAAATCAATAGATGTTCATTTAGAGAATTTGAAAGATATAGAAAAGAATAAGGAAAGGTCAAAATCACTTGAATTTCAGTTAGACAGGAATCACTATTAACTTTGGGGCTTTTAAGTCTTTTTTATTAACCGTACTTAGATGGGTACCACCCAACTTAAAGACACACACACATGTCCTCAAGATTAGAATTATGCAGTGTATCTGAATTGGATTAGGACTTTTTTTGTTGGATAAATGCTCAATGCTGATTATTCTTATATATACATGTGGGAAGACAGTGCTATTTTTAAAAAGACTTTCTTTTTTTAGAGCAGTTTTAGGTTCACAGCAGAATTGAGGGGAAAGGCACACCCCCCCCCGTAGCCACATGCATAGCACCCTCTATTGTCAACACCCCCCGACCAGAATGGTACGTTTATTACAGTGGATGAACCTACATTGACACATGATAATGACCCAAAGTCCATAGTTTATTCTTAGGGTTCACTCTTGGTGCTGTGGATCCTGTGAGTTTGGACAAATGTACAACGTTGTGTGTACACCACTACAGAATCATACAGAGCATTTTCACTGCCCTAAGCAAGAATCCTCTTCCTCTGCCTATTCACCCCACCCCCAACGCTAATAGTGCTTTATTCATTTAAATATTATATTGGGAGTCACTTCCCCATGTCATTATATATGCTTTAAGACATTATTTAATGGTTACACAGTGTTCCACTATTGTTTTTAAAAAAACAATCAATCCTCTCTTTTCAAATGCTTAGGTGGTTTCCCTGTCTTCTTTTTGTTTTCATTTTTGGGTTTGTTTGTGTTTTCTTTTTTTTACTATTTTAATAACATTGCAGTGTTCAAAAGTATTATTGATAAGTGTATGTATTTCAGATTATTTCCTTAGAATACATTTAAAAAATGTAATTAATGTGTCAAAGGGTACGTGCATTTGGAAAGCTTTTGATATATAACCAAATTGCCATCCAGAATCTTATATCTGCACTACTATCTGATTCTCTCACTGTGCTCTCTTCCACCCTCCACCAATTAAATATGATTTAGTTCTAAGTTCTCTGACCTTTACTTCTAGACTTGCTCCCACAAGATCTCTGCCATTCCTTATGCTTTTAGCCACTACATGCATGGGGCCCTTCCTGACTTCTCTCTCTGTCTCTTTTTTTTTTTTCTCTCAGCCATATCCTCTATTAAGTATTAGTTCTGTATCCCTAAGTACTTGTCAAACATATTTATGTTGGTAACTCACCTTTTAGTTCACATTCATGAAACCTAAAAGTGAACTTTCTTTTCTTTTTTTTTAATAATATATTTTATTGATTATGCTATTAGTTGTCCCATTTTCCCCCCTCTATTCCCCTCCGCCCTGCATACCCCCTCCCACCCACATTCCCCCCCTTTAGTTCATGTCCATGGGTCATACAGATAAGTTCTTTGGCTTCCACATTTCCTATACTATTCTTAACCTCCCCCTGTCTATTTTCTACCTACCATTTATGCTACTTATTCTCTGTACCTTTCCCCCCTCTCTTCCCCTCCCACTCCCCTGCCGATAACCCTCCATGTGATCTCCATTTCTGTGATTCTTTCCTGTTCCAGTTGTTTGCTTAGTTTGCTTTTGTTTTTGTTTTAGGTGTGGTTGTTAATAACTGTGAGTTTGCTGTCATTTTTACTCTTCATATTTTTTATCTTCTTTTTCTTAGATAAATCCCTTTAACATTTCATATAATAAGGGCTTGGTGATGATAAACTCCTTGAACTTAACCTTATCTGGGAAGCACTTTATCTGCCCTTTCATTCTAAATCATAACTTTGCTGGATAGAGCAATCTTGGATGTAGGCCCTTGCCTTTCATGACTTGGAATACTTCTTTCCTGCCCCTTCTTGTCTGCAAAGTTTCTTTTAAGAAAGCAGCTGACAGTTCTATGGGAACTCCTTTGTAGGTAACTGTCTCCTTTTCTCTTGCTGCTTTTAAGATTCTCTCCTTCTCTTTAATCTGGGCTAATGTAATTATGATGTGCCTTAGTGTGTTCCTCCTTGGGTCCGACTTCTTTGGTAGTCTCTGAGCTTCCTGGACTTCATGGAAGTCTATTTCCTTTGCCAGATTGGGAAAGTTCTCCTTCATTATTTGTTCAAATAACTTTCAATTTGTTGCTCTTCCTCTTCTCCTTCTGGTACCCCTATGATGAGGATGTTGGAATGTTTAAAGATGTCCTGGAGGTTCCTAAGCCTCTTCTCACTTTTTTGAATTCTTGTTTCTTCATTCTTTTCTGGTTGAATGTTTCTTTCTTCCTTCTGGTCCACACCGGTGATTTGAGTCCTAGTTTCCTTCCCGTCACTGTTGGTTCCCTGTACATTTTCCTTCATTTCACTCAGCATAGCCTTCATTTTTTCATCTAATTTGCGACCAAATTCAACTGATTCTGTGAGCATCCTGATTACCAGTATTTTGAACTGTGCATCTGATAGGTTGGCTATCTCTTCATCACTTAGTTGTATTTTTTCTGGAGCTTTGATCTGTTCTTTCATTTGGGCCATTTTTTTTTTTTTTGTCTTGGGGTGCCTGAGCCATGAAAGGTTAAGTGCCTAAGGCAGGTTCTGCTGAAAGGACCGATGCGCCCAACTGTCTTGGAAGGTGCGGTAAAAATGCTGGAAGAACTTGTCCCTGTGTAAAAAGTCTACCCGCATCCACACAACTGCGGCTCCTTGGAAAAAAGCATGTTCTCGGTTTTAGGGATCGCTGCTCTTTTTTCGAGAACTTTCTTTTATCCTGATGCTCCTGCCTTCTCCTTCCTACTGATGGTATCAAGGCTCTCTGGTTACCAGGGCAGGTGTTGCTGACCATCACCTTATCCACCTCTGTATGCAGTCAGCTTCAGCTTCTGCATATTGTTCCTCTGCTTTCTTTCCCACCTCTCTCTTTCATTTCTTTATCCCAACCATTGTTCTAAAAGGATGATTGTTCTAAAGGATAATTGTTCTAAATCATCCTTTCCTCCTTCATAGCTAGTGAACGTAAAATCCCCAAATACCATGTTGTCACTGACCTTGAGATGTTCTCTATGACATTCATTATAAGCCACTTCTAATAGCTCAACTTCATCAGTTCGCCCACAGACACAGTATGGTATTTCTAAAAGATTTTTTTGGAAACTTGGCAACTTTAGTGTTTCCATTATTCTAGCTCTCAAACCTGCGCCTGGTGAAGGTTCTTAAAATACTAGTGGTTAGATGCTTCTTCCAAAGATTCTGATTCAAATCTGAGGCATTGGTATTTAAAAATGTTCCCCTAATAATTTAAATTAATGAGCCAGAGTTAAGGATCACTTCTTTAAAACTATAAAATATTATTGATAGAAATTAATGAATATATAAATAAATTATTATACTATGTTCATATGTTGGAAGACTCAAATAGTGTTAAGATGGCATTACTTCCCAGAATGATCCTAGATTCAATACAATTCCTGTCAAAATCCCAGCTGACTTGCTTGCAGAAATTGACAAGCACATCCTAAAATTCACATGGAACTTCAAGGGATGCAAAATAGTCAAAATAATATTGAAAAAGGAGAACATTGGAGGACTTGGACTTCTTGAATTCAAAACTTACTACAAAGCTATAATATGTGAGACAGTGTAGTAGTGGCTTAAGCATAGCCATATACATCAATGCAATAACATATGAGAATCCATAAATAAACCTGCACATTTATGATCAATTAATCTTCAACCAGGGTGCCAAGACTATTCAAGTGGGAAAGGGCTATTTTCTTCAACAAATGGGGTTTGGACAATTGGATATCTACATGCAAAAGACTGAAGTTGGACCGCTACCTCACACCACATTAAAAAATCATTGAGTCAAAATGGATGAAGTACTTAAATATAGAAACTAAAGCTGTAAAACACTAAAAAGAAAACATAGGCATAAATATTTGTGACTCTGGAATAGGCAATAGTTCCTTAAATCTGACACCAAAAGCACAAACAACATAAGAAAAAATAAACTAGACATCATCAAAATAAAAATGATGATTCAAAGAATGTCATCAATAAAGTGAAAAGACAATCACAGAATAAAATAAAATCTTTGCAAGTCACATATCTGATAAGGGGCTTGTATCTAGAAAATATAAAGAACTTTTACAACTAAAAAAAAAAAAAAAAAAAAGGACAAGTAACCCGGTTCAAAAGTGGACAAAGGATCTGAATAGAGAGTTCTCCAAAGAGGGTATACAAATGGCGGATAAGCATAAGAAAAAATGGTCAGCAACATTAGTCATCAGGGGAATTTAAATAAAAGCACAATAAAATTCCACTTCACACCCACTAGGATGGCTATACAAAAAAATACAGATAATAACAAGTGTTGGTGAGAATGTGGAGAAATTAGAACCCTCACACATTGCTGGTGGGAATGTGAAATGACATAGCTGCTTTGGAAAATGGTTAAACAGAGTTACTGCATGATTCAGTAATTCCACTCCTTTGTATATACCCAAGAGAAAAGAAAGTATATGGCCTCAAAAACTTGTACGTGAGTGTTCATACCAGCATTATTTATAACAGCTATTTAGAAATAACCCAAATGCCCATCAACTATTGAATGATAAATGAAATGTGGTCTTTCCATACAATAGAATGCTATTCAGCCATTAAAAGGAATGAAGTAGTGCTACATTGTACTACACAAATGATCCTTGAATAAATTATGCTAAGGGAAGGAAGCCTGTCACAAAGGACCATGTATTGTATAACTCCTTTTATAGGAAACATCCAGATCAGGTAAATCTATAAAGATTGAACGTAGGTTAGTGGTTGCCCAGGAGAAGGAGGCTTGGGGGATTGGAAACTGGGGTAACAGCTGAGGGGTATGTTGTTTCCTAGGTGAGTAAAGATGTTTTAAAATTGGTTCTTGTGATGGTTACACAACTCTGTGAATGTACT
Source organism: Desmodus rotundus (assembly GCF_022682495.2). NCBI lineage: Eukaryota > Metazoa > Chordata > Mammalia > Chiroptera > Phyllostomidae > Desmodus > Desmodus rotundus. The sequence continues at coordinate 65,141,810 of NC_071395.1, forward strand.
CAAAACCATCACACTGTACAGTAAAACACATGAATTCTGTTGTATGTGAACAATATCTCAATAAAACTATATTTTTAAAAAACCAACAAAAACCACTGGTTTGGAGGTAAATATTTTCTAGGTCAGTAGCAGACTCTGCTTTACCTCAAAATAACTGAGCCTGCAATTGGAGTGATGGTTCATCAACTGAGGGGACCCTTAGCCATCACCAAGTGGTTCAGGTAGGGAATGTATCCTGTAGCCTACCCAAGGTAGTGATATTGGCATATCTTTTATTTTTACCAAATGGGTGTCAATTTTTAAAATAACTGAATAACTGTAAAAAAGAAATAGCTTTAAAAGCCTGCTTTTTAAAACTGTGGGTGGAATGAAATATTTTCTCATGAATTCTGTTGACTGTTACAACCAGTGTTATTCTTAGCAGAATGGCCTCTCGGGGAATTGATCAGGGTACTATAACAATGGGACTCCCAGACCAAGGTAACTTCTTGGACTTTGAAGCCAAATGAACCTTTGGGTGAAAATTAAAAAATAAATTAACATTGGGGACAATCTCAAAGGTCTTCAGTTTTTTGCATTTAGACCTTTCTGCCCTCAACCATCTGATATTCACCATATGACATTATTTAAATTCAGATAATAAAATTATTGTTGAAGTATTTTTTATCACAAGAATTTCATTAAATGTATTTTTTTCACAAAAGTCCTAGGAATGCCCCCTATGTGCATTGTATACACATGGTATAAAAGCTCACTAGGATTTAGGGTTTTTAAATGGTCTTTTTTAAGTATTACTTCATGTATCTTTTGCCAACACATCAGTGAAATAGCTACACACACACACACACAAGTCATGAAGATGAAGACTGAACAACACTAAAAATGCAGACTGATGCACAACCTACTATGAGACGTGTGAATAATCTTTGCTACCTGTAAAGAGAGGGGAAATCTTGATAACGTATGTTGGGAATTTAGCTTTTCATTACTTCATTAAGTTAGAGTGTCAAAGCATCAGCCAGTAATCACTGAAATAACTCTAGGTATATTCAGTATTTTTATGTTAAAAATTAGATGATAAAAGATAAGACCATAAAGTTGATTAATAATTAGTATTGGAATGAAGGACTTTATAATCAAGTTAACAAAAGCAGAAACCAAAAGGGGCTGTTTAATTATTTGATAGTTTAGCTTCATAGAAATCATAAATGTCTACATATCAAACACACCATGCAGGAAATGTAAAGGCAAGGGCTAAACTGTAAAAAGTAATAAAACATATATATAACATATATGACACATGTAATAGGAAAGGATTGACTTTTAAATATAAGAACACGTAAGTTAATTTAAAAAACAGCAGAAAAATTGGACAAGCATATGAACAGGTGGTTCACAAAAGGAGAAAGTCAAATGAGGAACAAATACTTATAATATTAACCCATAAATTCTAGCAAGTGTGCTTTTGGGAGTCCTGTCACACTGGCAGAGATTGAGAGGAGTCACAATGGCTACTTGGTGTGCAAGGCAAGGAAATGCACACTCATTTATTGTTGTAAATGGTACAACTTGTCTGAAGGGCAGTTTGGCTGCAGTTGTCAAAACCTTGAAAAAAGGCAGACCCTTCGGCGATATCTAAATATTTGTTGAAGTTATTCATCACAGCATTGTTTAGTGTCATGGGAAAATGTTCAAGTTTAAAATTAAAAAGCAAATCACATAACTGTGTACAGTATGGTCACTTTCCATTTGAAAGAGTGGTAACAATTTTGTGCACTTTTTAAATGTCTTCTTGGTACTATTTTGAATTCCTAGATCTTCTAATGTGGACATAATTTTCAGAGGAAGGTAAATGTTTATTTTAAAAACTCTGGTACAACACATGTTATATGTAGTGTGTTCATCATGGCAACATCAAAACACCATATGTGGCCAACTGGAGCAGCAGGGTGAGTGAAGGTGTTTGTACCAGTCTGGGAGCTGGGCTGCAGGGCTCAGGCAGGACAGAGGACTAGGGGAAGACAGCCTCAGTTCGGCCTGGAGAGCTGGGTGTGTTGGAGGTTACATGAACTGCCAGAGAGAAGCCCGGATTTGGTTGCCCCCTTTCCCTCCCTGATTTACTTTGTCATGGAAGAATAGTTAATACTCAGTCTTGCACATCACCAGAATTTTGTTTGTTTGTTTGTTTGTTTGTTTAGAACCTGACATAAAATGTTTTAAAAAACACTAAAATTTCACCCCAGCCCCAACTTGTTCCATAATATAATTTCCCTATAGTCCTATAAAGAATGAATCTCAACCTGCTATTTAGATTGCAGTATTTTGGGGGCATATATGTAGAAAAGTTGATGTGAAGTTGTTTATTTGTTTTCCTTCACAGTCTTCCCAGAAAGTTTTCCTTCATCGATGTTTTGTTACATTGTTGACTTTGAATGCCATGCTCAATAATGAAAACATTAATGTGTTTTTTTTTTCAATCAAGTAGGAAGTTGATATTATTCTGTGTTGTCAACAAAGGATGAAGCTACATTTGGATAAGGCCATCGCCCAGCTTGCGTAAGCGCTTTACCTCTCTGTACAATGTAAACTCTACATGAAACTCTGCTTGCATGCCTGCCTCCCACTTAGATTCTTCTCAGCTTCTTATATAAGAGTGTTTTACATATGGACACATGAACACACACATACATATACACACATGTTTATTTGGAGGTTAGATGAGTACTGAGTGCTTGCTTTAGGTTTTTACTTAAAAACATAATCTGAGATGCCATGGGAAGGATTTCTGCCCTAACTTAGAGGATGGCTAAGGTTTCTTTTAACTCAAAAAGCTTTTATTTCTTCAATAAGAGATTGACTTGTGTATGTCCAGCCCAAGAGTTGGAAGAGTAAGAAATTGGGCTTCACTTTTATGTTTGTTTTCCTCATCTCCTTACGGACTCAGCCTTCCCTGACTTCCCAGCACATCCTGGTCAATGCACATTCCTGCTCTGCTCACACCATCTCCACATTCACTACATCTATTGCATCATAATTGCTCACCCACCTTATTCTCTGAAAGAATACACATTCCTCCTTTCTCAGCACTAGTAGATCCAGGGGACTGGAGAGGGGGAATAATAATCCAAGCGAGGTCTCGAGTAGTGATAATAGCTGTCAACTAGGAGAGGTGTGACTGGGGCTGCTGCCTAACATGAATAGAAGGTTAATGCTCATTTGGTTATGGCCACGGGAAGAAGTCGTGTTGGTGTAACACAAAGGAAACAATGATTCTGCTTATACTAAGGTTAGCAAGGATTATGTGTAATATACCCAAAGTAATAAGCATTTTAAAGATGTTGGAACTTCTTCTTTAGTTTGCCCCCCCTGCCCATCAAGATTGATGCTATATCAGTGGGTGAGGTTCAGATGCCTGAGATATCTCTTGAACTCTGATTCAAAAGACTCTTTAATTCAGAAATTGGTGACAATAGGTAAAAGATTAAGAGAGGATGACTCACTGATCATGGTATGTTTAACTGTAATTTACTTAAGCTATAAATACAGGGCAGTATAGTTCCAATATTAATATCTGGTTTCTGCTCCCTGGGAATTTCAGAAACGCAGTTTAGTGTCATTCAAAGAATTGTTTCTGTTCTGTTTTCTTCTGGTCCAGTTCCTGACCCCACCTTCTTTCATAATCTAAGACCTGCTGCCCATCTCTGTGTCCTTTGCTCTTCTTGGTCCAGATGGCTTGACCCTAGAACAGTCACATTTTCCTCTCAGTCCCCATTGCACATGGTCTCAGGGCTGGCCCTAGTGCAGGCCTTTGCAGACAGTCCTGTTCCTGCGTGTGCTCTTGTTTGGACTCTCTGGTGGTGAGACTTTAAAGAGCTTGGCTTTCCTTTAGTATGCCGTGGGCAAAATGCCCACCTCATTTCCTGGGGTGGCTTCCTCAGGATGTGCGGGGGCCTGAAGCGCTAATGCGGTCACTGGGCTTGGTCCAGCCAAGGTCATGGCAGGAGGGTTTTTCAACTCCATTTGTCTTGGAAGGAGCAGTGAAGCACTTAGTTTGGATCTTAGCTGAAAATGGAATCTCCTTAGGCATTAACATGGCAGCCAAGATGTTCCCATCTTGGGCTATAAAGTAGGTTGGTGGGGTGCTGCCGCCTCCAGGACTTCCTTAGGAGATTCTGAGGGTGGGTCAGAGGGGCCAGGAAAGGAAACCTATGGGGCATCTTGGTCCCAGACAACAAATGAGAAAAGCCTCCTAATCCTTGAGTCTCAACCAATACCTTGAAGTAAGAGGCAGAAAGAGGTGTAGCAAGGGGAAGAAGCATTGTTACCATTCATCCTTAGCACATGTATACTGTTTTAGAATTCACAAAATGCACATGACCTGTATGCTGCTACCCTCATTCCCACTTTACAAATAATAATATTAAAGAGATCTGCCAGGTCAAGTGACTTACCCAAGGGCACAGGCTCAGTTAAAGGGAAGGTGCAGCTAGACTTAGTCTATTTAGTTCAGTGCAGCCTTTATTGAGTGGCTCTTCCATGCTAAGACAATTTTTGGGTTCTGGGAATACAGAAAAGATTAAGATCATCCAGGTGTCTGCTTTTGCAAATACTATCTATGTGCTAATGACTCCCAAATTTTTATTACTAGCCTAGAACTTTCTCCCAAATTCCAACAATCTGCTTGGTACCTCTACTTGGATATTTAATGGACACTCAAGCTCAGTATGTCAGCTGAACTTCTGTCCTGTCCTCCAGCCAACTCACCCACAGCCTAGCCCACCTTAGTTGAGAGAATTCTGCTATTCCAATTAACTGAGCTTCAGCTTTTTTTTTTTTTTTTCTCATGGATGTCCATTCTGCCAGGAGATTCTTTTGGGTCCATCTTTAAAACATATCCAGGATCTGAGCACTTCTCATCTCCTTTACTGCCACCTCTTGGTCCAAGCCCCCACCATCTCTTACCTGCATAACTGCACCTGTCTGCTCACGGGCCTCCCTGCTCCCTGTAGTCTGTTTTAACCCAGCACCAGAATGATGCTCTGAATTGTGAGTCAGTCACCTCTCACTTCACCAGAAGGAAAACCTGATGCCTCTCAATGTCCATCAAGGCTCTGCGTGATCCCGTTCTCCCCCAGCAAGCCTTTGCTCCAATATGGCCTCCCCAAGGAGTCCCACTCAACTGTCCTATTTGAAATCATCACTCACACTCCTGGTCCCCTTTTCCTGCTTTGTCTTTTGCCATGTCTTGCAAACTAACCACATGATTTGCTTATTCTTTATGAGCATTGCTTGTGTCCTCACAGTAAGATGCACACTCCTTCAGGAAAGAGATGTTCACTTTGTCACTTTCCAGGCTTCTAGAACAGTGTCTGGCATGCAGTAGGCACTCAATTATTATTTGTTGAATGAACTCCTCCATGAGTGAAGATATGGCTCACCTGTCCCCGATACCCATGCCTCAGGCCTGTCTCTTTGGTAGGGAGCTGCCAGGTCTCTTTCCTGCTTGGCAGGGCAGGAAACCTTATGTATGTCAGAGCTCAAATGGAGTGACCTGGTGCCCATCTATTCCCGACTTTTTTCAAGCATTCCGAATCCTGTTCTGGATGCTAATCTTGACCCTTGGTTTCTATCTCCTAGACAACTTCTCAGACCTTGCATGACCACAAACTGAGGCCACCTATGGACAGAGAAAGGGCGAGCTATACATGCCTCATAACTTCTTGTCCAAGAATGGAGGACAAAAGGGTTAGGATGTAGAAGTTGGAAAGGAAGATGGAAAGGGAGGCACAGATGTGGACAGATTATGTTAAACTAGTGTCCTCTCTAGAACAATCGGTGTTTTAGGAAGGGGAGCTGCTGTCCTGTTTACCTACATCTCTTCTCACCACCATGTGGAAAGGGCATTATGGGCAGGGCTCTCATCACTCACATGTGTGCACATCTCTGGGGCAGGCTCCTTTCAGTGGAAAAGTTGGACATTGTGTGAAGGAGGAGAGTCCGGGGAGTGGTAATGGGTTGGTCCCACACAGAAGGGCAATTACTCTTCTCTTATGAACTTGTTGCCTACATTTGGAGCTCCATTTCCTCCCTCTGTGCTACAGAGCGAACAGAGCAGCGCAGCACGAGCTGGAGAAGGACCTGGGTGATAAACAGAGGGCTTACCGGATTGATGACAAATGCCACCATCTACGAAACACATCGGATGGCATCAGCTACTTTTGTGGAGTGGAGAGGGTTGATGCGACGTAAGTCAGGTTCACACCACTTGTATGATTGTGATGTTACTTAACTTGTTCTCCCTTCTTTCAACATGATGCAGCTTACAGGTTAAAACAGAAGACATGGGTAGATGTGGAAAGGTAACAGACACACCGCTTTGAACTAGTCTTAGTAAGCTTGCATGTTCCACAGTCAGGCCTTTACACTTGCATCCTGCATTCTTTTGGAAAAGAATGCCTGTTATTCACATTTCTACCTATGAAAATAGCAGCTGCTTGATGTAGAAAACCTAGAAAATGAAGACAAGCATAAAGAAAAGTGTTGCCTATGTCTGATGCCCTGGACTCAGTGGTGTACTTACTGGTTTTATTACCACTGATGGTCAAACCTGCCCCATCAGGGGTGTTTTTGCCAGGTGCTTGCATGCAATCTTGGGTTCATGGTCTTTTATAGTCACTCCTTTTTAAATAATCAACTTGATTGAGGGGAATTTCACCCACACTAAATACATTCAATAAGAGTGTGCATTTTGATACATCTAGGCAAATTTCTATGCCTATGGAACTGTGACCACAGTTAAGATAAAGAATATTTTTACCTCCCCAAAACCTCCCTCGTGCTCTTTCCCAGACTCATGCTCCCTTCCCCTTGTAATGTGAACCTCAAATGGATTCTCTCCCCTGGAGCTGGTCACCCCTTAAGCAGCCCCCTCTCTTAGCGCTCCTGTAGTCGAGCAGCAGATAGACTAGTGTTGACTTTTAGATTCTGCAGGTGTGAATCAGGTGCAGATGCTACATGTCATAAGGGGTCCCCATGCAATCAATGCCTCTCAGCTGGCTTGAGGTGAGCAGGAAGTATCTTCCTCTTCTCCTTTTAGGTACAAGTTAGACTGGGATGGAACCAAACCATGCACTTTGACCACTTAGCCCTCCATAAAGGGCCTCCTCTATTTCCACCATGAATTCTTAGCCAGCTCTTATAGAATGACAGGGTATGGACTCTGTAGGTGTTATTTTGGGTCATCAGAGCCTGAGCTAAAACCTCTAGCCAACAGTAAGAGGCTTGTTTAATATCCTATTGCACCAGCAAGTAAAGAAATGTCACCCATAAGCCTACCACTCAGAGACACCAATGTTAACAATTAACTATTAGTCCTTCAAGTACCTTTCCACACATGTAGATATTGATTTATGTGTTTAAATAATGGTATTTCACACATGCTATTTGCATAGTATTTCTGATCTTTCACTTCATGATATATCCAAAATATTGTGGAAATATTCTTCTGTGACATCAGTTTGCATGTTATATGGATTCCTTTTTAAAATGTACCATGACTTATTCAATTTTACTTTTGGGCATTTAGGCTGTTTCCAGTGTTTCAGGGATTGGCATAAATATTTCTGAGAATGACTATCCTCACATATACATCTTTGAGATCCTCATTTCCTTAGAGCAAATCTCTGTAGTGTTTGCTTCATCAGCATACACATTAACATTGGAATGGCTGACAGTTAGCACAGCCCCCATGTGAGGATGATGCGGAAATTCGTGAAGCGTTCCTTTGGTATTTTTAGTGCTGAGGATATCATGCACAACAGAATGACTATAGTTGATACTGTATTGTGTATCTGAAAGTTGCTAAGAGAGTAGATCTTAAAACTGCCATCACAAGGAAAAAATTTGTGATTATGTGTGGTGATGGATGTTAACTAGACTCATTTTGGTAATCACTCTGAAGTATACACATTCAAGGTGAGACCTCCCAAAACCCAGAATTTATTTATAAAAAGTTGTGTATTCATTCTTACATGTTTAAACTTCAGTCACCATCAAAGTATTCTCCATTTGAGGTGGTACACCTATCAAGATGTTTTTTCCACTGCTCAAAACAGTTTTTGAACTCATCGATTTTGATGCCTTTTAGTGCTTCTGCCGTTTTTTGTTTCATCTCTTCCACATTGGCAAAACGTTTCCCTTTGAGGACTTTTTTCATCAAGGTAAACAAAAAGAAGTAGCTCAGGGTGAGATCAGGTGAATAAGGAGGGTGGGGCATGGGGGTCACACCGTTTTTGGTCAAAAACTGCTGATAATTCAGCATGGTGTGGGCAGGTGCACTCGTAAATCACCCATCAAGAAATGGACAGACTTCCGGCCAAGATGGAGGCATATGTAGACATACTGACTTCTCACACAACCAGAAGAAGGAAAACAACAAATTTAAAAACAAAAAACAACCAGAACTGACAGAAAATTGAACTGTATGGAAGTCTGATAACCAAGGAGTTAAAGGAGAAACATTCATCCAGACTGGTAGGAGGGGTGGAGACAGGCAGCTGGGTGGAGAAGACTCACAGCAAGGTGGTGGCTGGCAGAGCAGGCAGTCCCACATTTGCAGGAGGAACAACTGGGGAGTGAGACAGATGGCACAACCCAGGGTTCCAGCACAGGGAAATAAAGCCTTAAAACCTGAGTGAAAGAATGTGTGGGAGTTGAGGTGATGGGAGAAACTCCCAGTGTCACGAAAGAGTTCACTGGAGAGACACACAGGGTCCTAGAATGTACACAAACCCACTCACCTGGGATTCAGCACCAGAAGGGACCAATTTGCTTGTGGGTAATGCTGGGAGTGATGGAAAGCTGGCAGAGAGCTGAACGAGTGGCATTGTTCCCTCTCTGACCTCTTCCCTCACATACAGTGCTACAACACAGCAACATGGATTGCCCTGCCCTGGTGAATACCTAAGACTCTGCCCCTTACTACATAACAGGCACACTGAGACAAAAGAAATGTCCCAAATGAGAGAACAGATCAAAGCTCTGTAAAAAAAAATACAATTATGTGATGAAGAGATAGCCCATCTACAATGCACAGTTCAAAACACTGGTAATCAGGATGCTCATAGAATTTGTTGAATATAGTCACAAATTAGATGAAAAAATGAAGGCTATGAAAAGTGAAATAAAGGAAAATGTACAGAGAACCAACAGTGATGGGAAGGAAACCAGGACTCAAATCAATGGTTTGGACCAGAAGGAAGAAATAAACAGGCAACCAGAAAAGAATGAAGAAACAAGAATTCAAAAATATGAGGAGAGGCTTAGGAACCTCCAGGACAACTATAAATGCTCCAACATCCAAATCATAGGGGTGCCAGAAGAAGAGGAAGAGCAAGAAATTGAAAACTTATTTGAACAAATAATGAAGGAGAACTTCCCTAATCCGGCAAAGGAAATAGACTTCCAGAAGTCCAGGAAGCTCAGAGAATCCCAAACAAGTTGGACCCAAGGAGGAACACACCAAGGCACATCATAATTACATTACCCAAGATTAAACAGAAGGAGAGAATCTTAAAAGCAGCAAGAAAAAGGGAGACAGTTACCTCCAAAGGAGTTCCCATAAGACTGTCAGCTGATTTCTCAAAAGAAACCTTGCAGGCAAGAAGGGACTAGTAAGAAGTATTCCAAGTCATGAAAGGCAAGGATCTACATCAAGGATGACTCTATCCAGCAAAGCTATCATTTAGAATAGAAGGGCAGATAAAATGCTTCCCAAATAAGGTCAAGTTAGAGGAGTTCATCATCACTAAGCCCTTATTATATGAAATGTTAAAGGGACTTAGCTAAGAAAAAGAAGATAAAAAATATGAAAGGTAAAGTGGCAACGAACTCACAACTATCAACAACCAAACCTAAAAACAAAAACAAAAACTAAGCAAACACTAAAGCAGAAACAGAATCACAGAAATGGAGATCACATGGAAGGTTATCAGCAGGACGGGTGGAGGGGGAGAAAAGGGGAAAGGTAGAGGTTTTCTACCTCTTAAATGGTAGGTAGAAAATAGACAGGTGGAGGTTGGAATAGCATAGGAAATGTAGAAGTCACAGAACTTATATGTATGACCCATGGACATGAACTAAAGCGGCGGGGGGGGGAGATGTGGGTGGGATGGGGTGTGCATGGTGGAAGGGAATAAAGAGGGAAAAATGGGACAACTGTAATAGCATAATCAATAACATCTATTAAATAAATAAATAAGAATTAAAACAAGAAAGAAGAAATGGACAAACATGTTGAAAGAGTCTTCAAAAAAATTACTGAAGCCAAACGCAGCCTCTCACAATGATGCCAGCTGGTACACTGATACAGATGGGTTCCTAGAACACTCAGCTAGCGGGGGAAGCCTGTACTACTAGCGGCCTGCCCCCCAGAAGATAACTCCGGGGTTTGTTTTAGGTCCTATGTTGTACATCAAATTAATATACTGTATACTTAAAACCAATACAATGTTATGTATCAATTATCTCTCAAAAATATTTCTAGAAGTGGCATTTCTGGGTTACACACATTTGAAAGGATCTTGGTGTATGCTGACCTTTTACCCCCCAACATGGTCAGACCAATTCAGCATTCCTACCTGCTAGATATGAGAGAATCTTTCTCTAGACATGCTCACCAGCAAATCATTATTCTCTTCATTCTTTGCTTTTATAATAAAACGGTCATTAGTGGTTGTTGTTTTCATTACTTCTTTGATTATTCCTACAGTGGAATATTTTTATAGGTTTATTAATTTGGTGTGACACATTTATAATGAACTTTCACACTCTTACCCTTCATCAATCATCTTCCCCCTCAAGTTGGCAGAGGAGTTAGTTTATGCTTTGGGTTTACAGAAAATTGATTAACAGTGAAATAAGGAGCAATGAAGAAAAATTTAAAATAAGCTTTGCTCTGATGTTTACGCTTTGTGGAACAAAACCAAGACCAGTGATTCGGTTCTCTTGAACAAGATGAATGATTGCTTACAGACCGTTTAGGCCAGTTCATCATTGTCACCATTGTGTGGTTCTGCTTCCTTTTTCCAGGGTCTCAGTGCCTGAGTCCTGGGCCAAATTTACAGATGACAACATTCTTCGATCTCAAAGTGAACGAGCAGCCTCAGCCAAACTAAGAGATGACATTCAAAACCTCTTGGTTGTGACTGCCAATGAGATGTGGAATCAGTTCAACAAAGTAAACGTGGCTTTCACTAATCGCATTGCTGAGACTGCAGATGCTAAAAATAAGATTCAGATTCACTTAGCAAAGGTAAGTCAGGCCCCAGGGTACCCTTAGCTGACCTGGAAGGATAGGGCAGGAGCTCTGGGACCACAGATCTGTTACCACTCCTGGAGAGATGCCAGAAGGCACTTGGCCTCCTGGCCATACACACTAAGAGAAATTAACAACAGTACAAAGTGCACCATTTATTTTAGCAAGGTAGCCAGGTGTCAAATTGAAATTGGAATCTATTGGTTTTGGGAACACAAAGGATGCACTATGTAATACAGCTTCCTAGTATTTTTAACAGAAACAAAAATATTATTAAAATGTAACTAGGAAGTACATTTATTATTAGAATACATGGTAGGAATGTTTGCTGTTAAATTATTTCAGGCGCTTTTTTTGCCCTAGAAGAGAAAACCAAATACTGGAAACTATTAGGTAACTCAAAGTGTTTCTGATATTGAACTTTTTAAGTGCTCTAAGTATAAGAGTTTTACAATGACAATAAAATGAAGGATTCAATCAGAATTAATGTTTCAAGATAATCAAGGAGCTTTTCTTCTACTTAGTATCAGTCTAGGAGCTCTTATTATTTCTGTAGGTTATGCTGCATCTGTGTATCACTCCTTTTTCAAAGAACCTTACAAGACATTCATGTCACTCAAAGATGATATTACCCAAAAGAGGACACTGTGTTTCCTCAGGATGCAGCAATTTACCTTTCCTCGCACAGCACCTTCTTTGGGCAGCACATGTTCATCGAGTCTGACAGTGTGGTACTTCCTGTGAAGGGCAGCACAAAGCATAACATATATTGGGTTGGCCAAAAAGTTCATTTAGTGTTTTCAGTACAATGGCTCTAGTAGCACTTAATTGTCTTTAATCTCATTCAAAACAATTTTGTTAGACTGTATTGTGACAACTGTCATATCAGCATGCATTTTTTAAAAACTTATCAAAATTAGTGAATTTTTGTGCAGCCATTTTAGTATTGAAGATGGAAGAAAATATGCAACATGTTTGGCATATTATGCTTTATTATTTAAAGAAAGGTAAAAGTACAACTGAAATGCAGAAAAAAAAAAGATGTGTGCAATGTATGGAGAAGGTGCTGTGACTGATCGAATCTGTCAAAAGTGGTTTGCAAAGTTTCTTGGTACTATTGACATTTTGGCCAAATAATCCTTTGCTGTGGGGCTGTCTTATGCGTTGGAAGATGTTTAGAAGCACCCCTGCCTCTGACCACTAGAAGCCAATAGCTGAAGATAGCAACATACTTAAAATATCCAAATCAATAAAGCTATTGGTAAAAATGAAAAATGTGTCTTATTTTACTGAAAAAAACTAAATGGACTTTTTGGCCAACTGAATAGTTTTTGTTCCCAGGAAGCTTATATTTGTAGAGAAAAAAAACTCATACATATGAAAGATCATCAATAATTCATAACAATAGGAAAATTGCAAATTGTGGTTGCCAAATAGCAAATACAGGAAGTGTTCTGGGGATTTGGAAGAGGAAGTGAACATTACAGGTGAACAACATCTCAAACAGAGTGTTAGAGGGAGCTAATCAGGGGTTGAGTTCAGGTCTGTGAAGAGACCCATTTGGCTGGCATAGTATTGTGTGTTCTGGGAGAGAAGCTTGGACAGTAGGTTGGAGCCAGACTGTAGGGGATAGTTATGGAAAGGTATCCTTTGGGCAGTGAAAATTCATTTACAGGCCTTTTAGAAGACTGACGTGGTGGAGTCACTTTGTTCCACAGAATTTTGTTTACTCCTGCATTTGTTTGCTAGCGCTGCCAAACAAAACTTCTACACTGAGGGGCTTAAACCTCAGGAACACGTTGTCTTGCAGTCTGGAGGCTAGAAGTTCGAGATCAAGGTGTTGGTAGGGGTTGTTTCTTCTGGCCTCTCTCTTGACTTTGGAGACTGTCATCTTTTCCCTGTCCTCCCTCTGCATGTGTCTTTGTCCTACTCTCCTCTTCTTCTAAGGACACCAGTCACATTGGATTAGAACTTAGCCTAATAACCTCATTTTAACTTAGTTATATCTCCAAATACAGTCAAAGTCTGAGGTACTAAGGGTTAGGACTCAAAGATATGAATTTGGGGTGGGGTGGAGAAAAGGATAGAATTCAGCTTATAAAAGCTACAGTCAAGGTAGGTGCTTCGGGGACACACACACGAATGACACACTGACCCTGCCAGCTGGGATCTTAGAGTGAGATGAGACATGTATGTAGAAAATGATGACTTCCAAGGTGTAGAATGAACCCCTTAGAGTGACAGATAAAATGTTGCTTGTTTAGCAGAAGAAGCAGTTGTTTCCAATGGTGAGAGACAGGGAGCTCTGGAGCATGGCCTGGTGATAGGAACAGTGTAACGGTTGTTGAAAGCAGATAGTTGGAGGCAATCTGGAGCATGGGAGAGGGGGCAAAGCTTGTGTGACAGTTGTAAGAGATTCTGGCTTACACGAGTGCCAAATCTGTACCATTGTGAGATCTCTGCAGGGGGAGGGGATGGAGCAGAGGAGTGGTTTGGGGATAATACCCTGCACCGGAAGTGAGGAGCAATAGTTAGAAAGGCAAGTAATTAGGCCAGAGAAATTCAGCGAGGTGAGCAATTCAGAGAGGGGGGACATCAGAGAGGCCTCATCATCAGCTTTGAGAGCAGTCCCATGAGGAAAACTGGGGCCAGAGACCTACTACAAAGGCCACCGTGAGGTGCAGGGTGTGAGCGAGGCCACTGCTGAGCCTATTTGGCCATGAATGTGAGGAGAGAGCACCCACTGGAAGCACCAAGTGGGATTGGGTGAGCGAGTGGTGTAAAGACGTAAAGTTTTAAAGGAATTGGGTGACACTTGGGTGTGTCTCCAGGCCAAAGGAAGGGGGCAGGGGGAGAGGGCGAGTAATGGGGGGTAGAGAAATGGGAGTGCAGAGGTCAAGGTCACAGGAATAGGAAGGGTTTTCAGAGCATAGAGGAGGGGCTCACCTCCCAGAGGAGAAATCAGGGAGAGGCCTGGGTTCATGCAGTTTGGGGTAGCCTCTTAAAGAAAAACATAAAATCAGGACTGCATGTTGCCAGGGGTCCTCCTTCGCAAGTGAGAGTCCCTAAAGCTTGACCTGGATTTGCTTCAAGGCAAATCCTCCACAGACAGGAAACCCTCTCTGTGAGGTTAGTGAGGAGGGAGAGCAGAAGATAAGGGGTGAGTGCACTCCAACCTCAGGGCCTCACGTTTCCCAGAGACACACAGCCGTGTGCTGGTAAATATTTAACAACAGGTGATCTGGGGGGAAAGCTCTGAGGTTATAGCAAATCTGTCATGTAAATCCCTCCTAACCCAGCTGATTTTACCTGAATTGGGAGTTGGAAAGTGCATGCAGTCTGCTCTCTTGCAGGGTGGTGAGGCGGTGAGGCTCCCTGGGGTGGTATGGGGATGACGTGGGGATACTCGGTGAGTCCACCTCCCCACCGGAGAAAGCAGGAGGAAGGGAGCAGGTGGGAAGTGGAAGAGCACCAAAGCCTCAGGCATCTGCTTCTCTCCATGCAGACATTACAGGAAATTTTCCAGACTGAAATGACCATAGAAGCCATCAAGAAGGCCATCAGGGACAAGTCTGCCTTCCTGAAGGTAGCTCAGACCAGACTGGATGAGCGGACCAGGAGACCAAACCTAGAGCTCTGCAGGGACATGGCCCAGTTACGGTGAGGAGAGGCTCACCCTGGGCAGGAGGGGACAGTCCACCAGCCTGCCTGGCTCCGTGTTCTTCAGAAAAGAGCTTTCTGCCAACACACCGGTGATAAGGAAGTACATAGTAGTGCTCCCGTGTAGGGGCCTTCTTTATAAGTATTGATAATGGGGAGTTAGTGCCTAATGGGCTTGGAGTTTTTTTGGCTTGCGATGATAAACAGTTCTTGAGATGGATGATGGTGGTGGATATACAACATTGCAAATGTACCTAATGCCACTGAAGTATACACTTAAAAATAATTGAGAAGGTAATTTTTGTTATGTATAGTCTGCCATAATTTTTTTTTAAAAGAAATGACATCAACATTACACAGAAACAAGTGATAAACATTAGACTCATTTGGGG
Source organism: Desmodus rotundus (assembly GCF_022682495.2). Classification (NCBI taxonomy): domain Eukaryota; kingdom Metazoa; phylum Chordata; class Mammalia; order Chiroptera; family Phyllostomidae; genus Desmodus; species Desmodus rotundus. Next base: position 65,157,176 of record NC_071395.1, read on the forward strand.
AGCCAAGGTGGATTTTGGTTTCCTCTGCCCTTCCCTGGAGGCTTCTGGGAAAGGTGTTTCCAGAACACCTTTCTTATAAGCAGTGGAGTGTATTGGCCTGTTGTTTACTTCTCAGTGCCAGAAACTTGTCAGGAAAGACTTGCGTTATGGTTCCACTGACCCCTGTCTGTCTACTCTCATCCATTGCTCTCATTGGCCTCTTTTTATGGCAGTTAATATATCTGTCTTGTTATTAAAACCATCCTCATGCCCCCCTAAAGCCCTTAATGGCCTTTTAGGGTCACTTCAGTTTGTTCTGTTCTCAGCAGAAATTGAGAACAACTGGTCTTAATCAAGCACCTCTCCCGAATACACATGGCAGGAGGAGCTGACACCTGGTCTCTACTCAACACCACATGTATTTTATTATTACTTTCACTGTGAAGAGTCCTTTTAGGATGGGCTTCTGAGTAATTGGGCAAGGTTCCCCCACTTTCCCTCTCCCAATTCTGGGTTCCTTTCTCATTTCCCAGGGCCCACTCCTGCCTTTCCTCTTTGGTCTTCATCATGGCCATTACTGGGTCATTAGCGCTGCTCTGCAGAGGCAAGGCCACTGGAGGAACAGGGGCAGCCCTGGAAACCAGGCTTGGTTCTGGGGGGTGGGAGGCACTCATCTTGCTACCTGGCCATGTGATAGAATTCCCTCAGCATGCAGACTTTATCTGAGGGGGTGAAGTGAGTTTGAGCCCCACCAAAGAAACAAGTGGATTTCCTGAAGGGAAAGAAAGAGTGATCTTTGTGGGGCCAACAAGGATGAAAATAATAATAAAGATAGTAGCAGAGGTAATGATGACTGCTGCCACCACTTATTGAGCTCATTCTGTGCTGGCCACTGTCCTGAGCACCTCACCTCATTGTTTATCTTCATTTACAAATAAGGAAACTGAGGCAGGAGTGGCTTGAGTGACTTGGGCCACATGGCCCCTGGTGGTAAGGAGGAGAGCCACACCTGAGTCCCTGCCCAGCTCCCTGCTGAGTGCTCTCCCACCAACCTGACCCTTGGCTTCTGCTTCCCCAATCCTCACAATGTGGTGTTTTCACCATTCCCTATCACGTGTCTGTTCTCATCTGATCATGATGCCCATATGGGGTGAGTCCGCAAAGCACGTACTGTGTCTTCATCTCTCTCACAGAGGATGAAACTGAGGGTCACAGAGGAGATTGTTACTGCAAAACACACCACACATACAGCATGGGTGGTGTCTATGTCAGGCGCTAAGAAGCATGCTTCTCCCAGAGGAGCTATTGTCTTAGGCCATAGCCACATAGGAGTTTGGCCAGCTCTGTATTTCTCATGGTGAGTTCCACGGAACCCCTCCCACAGAGACCATCATTGAGGATAAGCTGCCCTCCACAGGGGCCCCCGGATGCCAGTCCAGAGGGTCTGTGTGCTTCAAAAGAGCCCAGTAGGGATGCACACTCCTTTGGCCAGTCAGGATTGGATCAACAATGGCTTTCTGCAAACAGGGTTAGAGGAAGCTGAACTGAAGTTTCATACACTGCCGAAAAATTTTCCAGAATCTTTACAAGTAGAGATAGGGGCTCAGGCTGCTGTAGACAAACCCATTGTTGCTCTGTAAAAGGGTTTGGAGTAGTGGTCTAATTTGACTTTGGAATTATCCAACAATGAGGCATTCACAGTGGCTTCTGCAAAGCTGAATGATTTTTACTCTTTTTTTTTTTTTTTCTCCCTCAGAGCTAAACACAAGTTGCTTTTCCTTTACTTCCCATTGACTTTGTAGTGTGTGTATTTCCTCTGCTCCTTCATTGACTTTAGGACAAAACCTACTTCTGTTTCTGTAAAGATTTCTTGTTAAAATAGTGTAGCCAAAAATATGGTCCCAGAGTAACAACAGCGGAATTTACGATTATTATTGGGGGAGGGGAGTATTTTTCCTCTTCAACTGATCATTCTGAAAGCAGCCCTTTGGCCGGCTAGATTAAGAAAAAATAAGTCCATAAACTCAAGGGAGGGAGGACTGAGAAAAATTGCTGTTTTTATTTCAAGATTTTATTTTCACTTAAAATTTTCTAAATGGGTTCTTTCAAAAGTAATTCTAAACATTCTTGGCATCTTTGGTGGCAGGCCAGACCAGGCTCTGCGTTACTTAAATGATCTTGATATATATTTTTTAAAACTATGGTAGCTTTATTTGTATTTGAATGCAAAATACAGTTCTGTATTTTTCAGTTCTGTAATTCCCCCAAAATGAGTGGTTTCAGCAGAACAGCTCTCTGTGATCTGCCAAGAACGAGAAAACCAAGAGAAGTGTGGCCTTGAAAGATGAGGGAAAAGTACTTGTAATGGTGAAAGTCAAGGGGAGTGCAGTAGCTACTAGCTGTGTCCTCACAGCAATGGGAAATGAGGATGTCAGCTGCCTGTGCTCTATGGATCTTGAATTCCTTTTTAAGGAAAACTGATATTTTAATCTGTATATTTTCAAAAGATCCCTCAGGTAAACCATCCACTAGACTATTATGTGGCTGCAAGGAGTGAAGACTCACATATCCTCCCACTCCTTTTCCTACCTGTGGGTTCAGGTTCCTTGTGAAGCCATGGAAGGGGCACAGGGAGTGGTGGTCGAGCAGGGTCAGGCCCAGTGTGACTGTCAACAGCCCTCGTTGTTGGTGCCATTGCCGGTCATGGGCAGCAGCCTCCCTGAAGATCTGTTTCTTTTCTAGTGGTATTTTATACCCTGGGATCATCAAAAAAGACTTATTTTGAATCCAATTTGATCTAAACGACAACAAAATATACTTTGTATGAGTTCTCAGACTTTGTGTTTACCAATGCCAGACCAAAAGAAACTTGGTGCCTAGGTTTGCCTTCCTTTCCCTTCCCCATGGAAAGTGAGAGAACAGGCACAGGTTCTAAGACAGAAGAAGGTGCTTCTGTGAGCTTGGGCAGTGGGGGGTGGTTGGGGGCTTTGCAGCATCCCTCCCTTTCTCAGGCTGCCAGCAGGTGGGTTGGAAGCTGAGCCTCCAGGATCGGACTGGCACAGTCTCTGTGGCTTGGGGTCTGGTTCTTGTTCTTGAAAAACCCTATGGACTTGGACCTCAGGGTAGCTCCCTACCTCCCACCATGACCTCCCTAACCTAGGACATTGAAGCTGGTCCTCATATAAGTGCATGGCACTCCTGTCCACTGCAGGAGGGGCTGCTGGATTCAGCCTCAGGCGAGGGTGCCTCAGGGTACTGGTGCTTTCCAGGAGATGATGACCCGCAGGGCAAATGTAGGAAACAGGCATGACAAGCACCCCGAGGGCTGTGGGAGGGCTGGTACTATTGGGACACATGACATTGTCTTGGGGCTGCTCCTTAGTCCCGGGTTGAGGGAGAAATGTCTGCTCCTCTTGGCTTGGAGGGTGGCATGAGTTAGCAGATGGCAGGCAGATGGGTGGTTGGTGAAGTGTTGGGCTGAGTGGGTGGGAAGGGTGAAGGCTCTGAGGTCAGGGACAGAGCAAGCATATTCTAGGAGGTACCTGCACACTCAGGCACAGGGCAAGTGGTGCATGGTAAGGCTCTTTGGGAGGCAGGAATAAGAGGACTTTATGACTGAGGGCTGGGGCTTTGACGATGAGCGTGGGGTCAAGTTGATCAGAGGGTTTGATTTCAGCATCAGTGAGGATGACGTTACCATTGCTGGAGATGGCACACATAGGTGGCCTGGGGTGTTGGTGGCCCACCTGCTTCATACCCAGGCGTGGGTCAGCCACACATCGGCATATCCAACAGAAAGGGTGTGCCCAGAAGGTGGGTGTGGCAGGGCCATCCTAGGGAGTCTGTAAACTGTTCAGCATTACACTGCTGTATTGTCCAAGTGCTATGTGATGTCTCCCAGCTGCTGTGCTGGTAGGTCGAGTCACTTCAGAAACCTCTCTAAAGGTCAAAGAGAGTTTAAGTCTCTCAAAATTATGTTTCTTTCTAGAAATATATTTATTGTTTTTTCCCTGCCATTAAGAGTAGTATCAGTTCATGATAGAAAAATCAGAAAATGAACTAAGAAATCAAAACCATCCTCAATGCTTCATGGCATTAAGGGGTAACAAATGTTAGCAAGTTGTACTTTCCTCCAGGCACATGAACAAAACTGTGATTTTTCTGCATATAGGATTTAATATCCTGACTCTTTCAACCAACATTATATTGTAAGTTTCTTTCCCCATGGCCAGTGCAAGTTTGTTTTAAAGTATCGCTTGCACAGTATTTCTTTTTTTTTTTTGATATATTTATTGATTATGCTATTACAGTTGTTCCATTTCCCCCCTTCACTATACTCCATCCTGCCCACCTCCTCCCTCCCACATTCCCCCCCTAGAGTTCATGTCCATGGGTCATACTTATAAGTTCTTTGGCTTCTACATTTCCTACACTATTCTTACCCTCCCCCTGTCTATTTTCCACCTATCATTTATGCTATTTATTCTCTGTACCTTTGCCCCCACTCTCCCCCTCCCAATCCCCTATTGATAACCCTCCATGTGATCTCTATTTCTGTGGTTCTGTTCCTGTTCTAGTTGTTTGCTTAGTTTGCTTTTGTTTTTGTTTTGGGTGTGGTTGTTAATAACTGTGAGTTTGCTGTCATTTTTACTCTTCATATTTTTTATCTTCTTTTTCTTAGATAAATCCCTTCAACATTTCCTATAATAAGGGCTTGGTGATGATGAACTCCTTGAACTTAACCTTATCTGGGAAGCACTTTATCTGCCCTTTCATTCTAAATGATAGCTTTGCTGGATACAGTAATCTTGGGTGTAGGTCCTTGCCTTTCATGACTTGGAATACTTCTTGCCAGTCCCTTCTTGCCTGTAAGGTCTCTTTTGAGAAATCAGCTGACAGTCTTATGGGAACCCCTTTGTAGGTAACTGTGTCCTTTTCTCTTGCTGCTTCTAAGATTCTCTCCTTCTCTTCAATCTTGGATAATGTAATTATGATGTGCCTTGGTGTGTTCCTCCTTGGGTCCAGCTTCTTTGGGACTCTCTGAGCTTCTTGGACTTCCTGGAAGTCTTTTTCCTTTGCCAGATTGGGGAAGTTCTTCTTCATTATTTGTTCAAATAAGTTTTCAATTTTTTGTTCTTCCTCTTCTCCTTCTGGCACCCCTATAATTTGGATGTTAGAACATTTAAAGATGTCCTGGAGGTTCCTAAACCTCTCCTCATTTTTTTGAATTCTTGTGTCTTCATTCTTTTCAGGTTGGATCTTTATTTCTTCCTTCTGGTCCACACCATTGATGTGAGTTCCAGTTTCCTTCCCATCACTATTGGTTCCCTGTACATTTTCCTTTGTTTCTCTTAGCATAGGCTTCATTTTTTCATCTGGTTTTCGACCAAATTCAACCAATTTTGTGAGCGTCTTGATAACCAGTGTTTTGAACTGTGCATCTGTTAGATTGACTATCTCCTTCCTCGCTTAGTTGTATTTTTTCTGGAGCTTTGAAGTGTTCTGTCATTTGGGCCATTTTTTTTTTCTTGGCACGTCTGTTACTTAAAGGGGCGGAACTTTAGGTGTTCCAGGGGGTGGGGGGGTGGGGGAGTGTTACACTGGTCGCTGGGCTGTGATGCTGTACGTGGGGGAGGGGCCAAGAGGGAGCAATGGCCGCTTGATCCACTCTCCACCGGATTTCAGTCACTCCCTCTGCTACCCACAATCAAATTGGGCCCCCCTGGTGCTGGTTCCCGAGTGGGTGGGCTTGTGCACACTCTAGGCCCCTGTGGGTCTCTCCAACGTCCTCTCCTGTGAGTCTGGGAGTCTCTCCTGCTGCTGCCCCAACCCCCACAGGTGTTTTCAATCAGAGGCTTTATTTCCCGGTGCTGGAGCCCGGGGTTGCGAGGTCTGCTTCGCTCCCCGCTGTTTGTCCTGGTTTATCTATGTGCGAATGTGGGGCCGCGGGGTGCTACCCGCCGCTCTGCGCCACTCTGAGTCTGGCCCTCTTGGTTTATCTGTGAGCGAATGTGGGGCCGCAGGGTCTGCTAGTGGTCAGACTGCCTGCCCCTTTTGTCCCACACTCCACCAGTCTCGGTCCCGCCATGGCCACGTGAGTCCTCTCTGCCCCGGTGCCCATTTCCGACCCTCCTACCGGTCTGGATGTATGTCTCTTTTTTATCTACTTGGTGTCGGACTTCCTTGCAGTTCGATTTTCTGTCAGTTCTGGTTGTGCGAGGTGGCACAGTGTGTCTACTTACGCCGCCATCTTGGTTCTCCCCTGCTTGCACAGTATTTCATCATCTGCCTATAGCATCCGTTATCGTTGGACATTAATGTTCTCTCTCCTGCCATATGCTTCTATTCACTACAAGATAACACTAGGAAGAAATTATTCCTTTTTAGTTTTATGTTAAACTTTTCACCTTGCTTGCTTTTTTTCCCTAAAAGTTTGTTTTTGTTTAATTTCACAAGATAGGAATACGTTCTGATTTTGAAATAAATTCAGATAGTACATATCTACATAGAATACAAAATGACAGTCCTTTTCCCACCCTCTCTACCCTTTCACGGCCCCAGCCCTGACAACGGCTGTCGATTGGGGCATCTCCTTAAGTAGGATTACAATTTGTCCTCAAGGAAAGGAGAGCAGGAAGGGTCTTGAGTAGAGGAATGGTTGCTTTGGTGCCATGTGAACACTCTGTGAGAGTCCATGGGGCCTGGCACTGTACTGGCCCCGTGGGCAGGATTGCCATGTTTTGCAAATTACAACACAGCACAGCCAGTTGAATTTGAATTTCAAATAAATAGTGAGTATTTTTTCAGTATATATATCCTACATAGGCCATGCAATATTGAAACTAAAATTACTTATGCTAAGGAAAAATACTGACACATAGAAATTCTGACACATGTTACAGCATGGACGAACCTTGAAGACATTGTGCTGAGTAAAATAAGTCAGTCACAAAAAGCCAAATACTGCCCGATGGCACGTATATGAGACCCCAAGAGTGGTCGGACCCATAGAGACAGAGAGTAGAAAGGTGGGTGTCAGGGCCTGGGGGGGGATTGGGAGCTAGCATTCAATGGGGACATCACTTTGTGAGATGGAGAGGGTTCTGAGAGTGGATGGTGGTGATGGTTGCACTGTGTGAATGCAGGTAATGCCACTTGACACTTAAAAGTGGTTCAGATGGTAAATTTTTTGCTATGTGTATTTTACCAGAATTTAAAAAATACTAAAAAATTACACATTTATCTGAAATTCGAATTTAACTGGGCCTCCTGTTTATTACCTGGCACCCTTACCCACTGGGGATTGCAAATGGAAATGAGATGGTCGTACTGAGAGGCATCCAGTTTGCTGAGTCCAGCCTGCTGGGTTTCTGCTTCTGCCCTTCACTCACAGGAAGCTTGGGGGGTGGAGGGTGAGGTAGGAAACAGGACTAGTTCTTCAGTCTGGCCACAGAGGCTCCTTATGTCCTTCCTAGCTTCTGGGATATGCGGCTCATAAACACAAGTGGGCCAGGTACCCCCAAGGAGGCGTGCCCTTAATTCAGTTAGTAACCATTGTTGGGAATGTGACCCCTACTAACCTGATTGGTGTCTCTTCGGTCCCACAGTCTTGTTAACGAGGTGTATGAGGTGGATGACACTATCCAGACCCTGCAGCAGCGTCTAAAGGAGGCTGAGGACACCCTGCAGTCCCTGGTTCACACCAAAGCCACCCTGGAGCACGACCTGGCTGTCAAAGCCAACTCTCTGTATATCGACCAGGAAAAATGCATGGGAATGCGCAAGAGCTTCCCCAACACCCTCCGGCTGGTGGGCTTCTGTTAGGGACCCTGCCAGGAGCATGCCCTTTCTCCCCAGAAAAGGTGGAAACAGAGCCCTGCCGCAGCATTTAGGCTGAGTACTGATATATCCACTTATTAAAAGATTATATCGATCAAAACATACCAGCCTCCTGTCTTGGAAAATCTTTGGTTTGCATCCAGACCTTAATTTTCTACTATTTACTAGGCTTCTGGGCTAAGAGCAGGATGTAATGAAATATAATAAATTTCATAGTGTAGGTAAAAATACTTATTTGTATTATCCTTTTTATTCTTGGTGTAACATGAATGGGCTAGGGAGGAGAGATGTACTTTCTCTGGGGTGGTAGGAGCAGGAATCACAAATGGAAGACTTGGATATATGCCTCAAAGGAGGTCTGGAGAGAGGAAAAAGGGCCCTGGGTATGTGGTAATTGGGGTAGCTTGAGCAAAAACAAAGGCAGAGAAACACAGAATGCATTTGGAGCTGTTGGACTGATTCATGATGTAGGACACACAAGAGGAGATACAGTAGGTGAGGTGCCTTATGACTGGGCAGTGAAGGTCTGAACTGGGCAAATGACTGGAAACAAAGGAAGGAGAAAGGCAAACCTAAGTAACAAAGACATAGGGCATGGTGACTTTTACAAGTGGAGGGAGTGCTGAAGGGTCCAGCCAGACATGGTGGCCTTGACCCCAGGTGGGCGGGAAAATGAGACATAGCTTAAATTCTAGGAAGCTGTACAGTATCTCAGGGGTTTTTTTTAAAAATAACTTTTTCATTTTTACAAACAAAAAAAATTTGCATGACATGTATTTTGGAAAATAGAGAAAATATATGGACACACAACTCCTGAAAATCACTCTCACAACACCCCAAAAATAATCATTGATGTTTTCAATACTTTATTGTGTATACATTCATTCTTTTTTCTACAACTGACTGTATATGTATATAATAGTTATTTACATATATTGGTAATGGGGTAATATTTATATTTGTTTACAAATATGTATAAAATATAATATTTATATCTAAGTACATAATTAATAACACATTTGGGATCACACTGTTGATTTGTAATATTCTTTTCCCTATTTAAATATTATAAATGGGGTTCCACTGCATTAATTGTTAATCCACCACATGATTTTTGAAAATATATTTATTGATTATGCTATTACAGTTCTCCCTTTTCCCCCCTTCACTATACTCAATCTGCCCACCTCCTCCCTCCCACATTCCCCTCCTATAGTTCATGTCCATGGGTCATACGTATAAGTTCTTTGGATTCTACATTTCCTATACTATTCTTACCCTCCCCCTGTCTATTTTCTACCTACCATTTAAGCTACTTATTCTCTGTACCTTTCCCTCCTCTCTCCCCCTCCCACTCCCCTATTGATAACCCTCCATGTGATCTCCATTTCTGTGGTTCTGTTCCTGTTCTAGTTGTTTGCTTAGTTTGCTTTTGTTTTGGTTTTAGGTGTGGTTGTTAATAACTGTGAGTTTGCTGTCATTTTTACTGTTCATATTTTTTATCTTCTTTTTTTTTAGATAAATCCCTTTAACATTTCATATAATAAGGGCTTGGTGATGATAAACTCCTTGAACTTGACCTTATCTGAGAAGCACTTTATCTGCCCTTTCATTCTAAATGATAGCTTTGCTGGATACAGTAATCTTGGGTGTAGGTCCTTGCCTTTCATGACTTGGAATACTTCTTGCCAGTCCCTTCTTGCCTGTAAGGCCTCTTTTGAGAAATCAGCTGACAGTCGTATGGGAACCCCTTTGTAGGTAACTGTGTCCTTTTCTCTTGCTGCTTCTAAGATTCTCTCCTTCTCTTCAATCTTGGATAATGTAATTATGATGTGCCTTGGTGTGTTCCTCCTTGGGTCCAGCTTCTTTGGGACTCTCTGAGCTTCTTGGACTTCCTGGAAGTCTTTTTCCTTTGCCAGATTGGGGAAGTTCTTCTTCATTATTTGTTCAAATAAGTTTTAATTTTTTGTTCTGCCTCTTCTCCTTCTGGTACCCCTATAATTCGGATGTTGGAACATTTAAAGATGTCCTGGAGGTTCCTAAACCTCTCCTCATTTTTTTGAATTCTTGTGTCTTCATTCTTTTCTGGTTGGATGTTTCTTTCTTCCTTCTGGTCCACACCATTGATTTGAGCTCCAGTTTCCTTCCCATCACTATTGGTTCCCTGTACATTTTCCTTTGTTTCTCTTAGCATAGGCTTCATTTTTTCATCTAATTTGAGACCAAATTCAACCAATTCTGTGAGCTTCCTGATTACCAGTGTTTTGAACTGTGCATCTAAGAAGTTGGCTATCTCTTTGTTGCTTAGTTGTATTTTTTCTGGAGCTTTGATCTGTTCTTTAATTTGGGCCATTTTTTTTGTCTTGGTGTGCCTGTTATGTAAAGAGGCAGAGCCTTAGGTGTTCACCAAGGCTGGGTAATGCTGGTTTCTGCACTGTGATGCTGTACAAGAGAGAGCAATGGCACTTGTTCCACTTCCTGCTGGATTCCAGTCACTCCCTCTGCTACCCACAATCAAATTGGGCCCCTCTGGTGCTGCTTCCCGAGTAGGTGGGCTTCTGCATGCTCTAGGCCCCTGTGGGTCTCTCCAACAAACTCTCCTGTGTGGCTGGGAGTTTCTCCTGCTGCTGCCTCAACCCACATGGGTGTTTTCAATTAGAAGTTTGAGGCTTTATTTCCGTGCACTGGAGCCCTGGGTTATGCTGTCTGTTTTGCTCCCCTGCCATTCCTCCCAGTTTATCTATGCGTGAATGTGGGGCCGCAGGGTCTGCCAGCTGCAGCCTGGCCTGCCCCGTTCCACAATCCACCACCTCACTGGGTCCACCAGCCCCTGCCTTGCTGTGAGTCCTCTCCACCCTGGCTGCCCATCTCCGCCTCTCCTACTGGTCTGGATGAATGTTTCTTCTTTATCTCCTTGGTTGCCAGACTTCCATACAGTTTGATTTTCTGTCAGTTCTGGTTGTTTTTTGTTTTTAAATTGTTGTTATCCTTCTTTTGGTTGTGCAAGGAGGCCCAGTGTGTCTACCTACACCTCCATCTTGGCCGGACCCACCACATGATTTTTAAAAACCTTCCCTTTTTATGTCTAAAAAGAGTAAGTATCACTTATTTAGGTAGAAATTTCAAAAATACAGACAAGCAAAAGAAGAAAATATCTTCCAGATTTCTAAACTAACTTAATATTTTGATATACACAGATTTTATTTTTGTGTTTATGTACACATTTTCCTCTCAAAAATGAAATCTGTCTTAATAAAATAGCCAGCACTTATAAAGCACTTATTTGTCAGCCATAATACATTGTGCTTTTTGTCCCTGTTAATGTGCACTCTTTCTGTGTATCTAAACATATTTTCACAACTTCATTTTAATGGGTTTTTAATATTTCATTGTATTGAGGTTCTAGAATGTGTCTTGCTCTATGATAAACAATGGAGCTGTGATTTTTTCTTGTTAGCTAAATATTTGCAAACATCTTTAATATTTTTCTTAAGATAAGTTCATAGACATGGAATCATTGGATGAGAAGTTACACACATTTTGAAAAGGTTTCTACAATGTGTTGTCAAATTGTCCTCCCCAAGTTCATGCTACTCCGCACTCCTGGCAGCTTGTCTGCCTGCATTTCTGATAACCTTTGCCATTACCTCTCCTTACCATTTCAAAGTATAAAAACGATCTTAGTGCTTTAACACATTCGCTGGGAGCTAGTGTTGTAGAACATTGTTCACCAGGTTCTTGAATTTCTTTTGCCAATTGCTTGTCCTGGTTATTTGCCTGTTACTCCTAGTATTTATCTTTTTTAAAATTTATTTTGAGCTTTCTGTATTGCAGTCATGTGACATTTTCATCATATGTACTGAACATATTCTTTACACACCACTTGCCTTTACAATTTGTTTATTGTTTTTAAGGTAGGGGATAACATATAGAAGTATTTCTTCTAATTTTAATTTTATTGTTTTTCAAACAGTTTTCTGCCTTTTCCCCCCACCCCAGTCCAACCCCCGGCCCTCCCCACCTCCCTCCCACTTCCACCCCCTCCCCCGTTATTGTCCATGCATCCTTTATAATTGTTCCTACAAACCCTTCACCCTTTTCCCCTGAAATTCTGTCCTCTCTCCCCTCTGGTCACTGTCAGCCTGTTCTCAATTTCAGTGCCTTTGGTTATATTTTGCTTGTTTGTTTGTTTTGTTGATTAGGTTTCTGTTAAAGGTGAGATCATATGGTATTTGTCTTTCACTGCCTGGCTTATTTCACTTAGCATAATGCTTTCCAGTTCCATCCATGCTGTTGCAAAGGGTAGGAGCTCCTTTCTTTCTGCCGCATAGAATTCCATTGTGTAAATGTACCATAGTTTTTTGATCCATTCATTTACTGATGGGCACCTAGGTTGCTTCCAGCACTTGGCTATTGTAAATTGTGCTGCTATGAACATTGGGGTGCATAGGTTCTTTTGGATTGGTATTTCAGGGTTCTTAGGATATATATAATCCTAGCAGTGGAATTGCCAGGTCAAAAGGCAGATCCATTTTTAGTTTTCTGATGAAATTCCATACTGTGTTCCACCAGTCTGCAACCCACCAATAGTGTACTAGGGTCCCCTTTTCTCTACAATCTCTCCAACAACACTTTGTTTATGTTGGCCATTCTGACTGGTGTGAGGTGGTATCTCATTGTGGTTTTAATTTGCATCTCTCTGGTGGCTAGTGATGCTGAGCATCTTTTCATATGTCTCTGGGCCCTCTCTATGTCCTCCTTGGAGAAGTGCCTGTTCAAGTCCTTTGCCCATTTTTTTAATTGGGTTGCTTGTCTTCCTGGAGTGGAGTTGTGTGAGTTCTTTATATATTTTGAAGGTCAGACCCTTGTCTGAAGTATCATTGGCAAATGTTTTCCCATACCGTTGGTTCTCTTTTCATTTTAATAATGTTTTCTTTAGCCATGCAGAAGCTTTTTATTTTGATGAGATCCCACTTGTTTATTCTTTCCTTTATGTCCCTTGCTCTATGGGACATATCAGTGAAAATACTGCTGCATGAAATATCTGAGATTTTCCTACCTATATTCTTCTCTAAGACTTTAATGGTGTCATGACTTATATTTAAGTCTTTTATCCACCTTGAATTTATTTTTGTGTATGGTGTAAGTTGGTGATCGAGTTTCATTTTTTTGCCTGTAGCTGTCCAGCTCTCCCAACACCATTTGTTGAAGAGGCTATTTTTACTCTATTTTATACTGCTGCCTCCTTTGTTGAAAATTAGTTGACCATAGAGACTTGGGTTTATTTCTGGGCTCTCTGTTCTGTTCCATTCTTTTATCTGTCTGTTTTTATGCCAGTAGAAGGCTGTTTTGATTATAGTGGCCTTGTAATACTATTTGGTATCAGGTATTGTGATCCTTCCTACTTTGCTCTGCTTTCTCAAAATTGCAGCAGCTATTCGGGGTCATTTATGGTTCCATATAAATTTTTGAAGTGTTTGTTCTATATTTGTGAAATATGCCATTGGTACTTTAATAGGTATTGCATTGAATCTATAAATCGCTTTGGGTAGTATGGACATTTTGATGATTTTAATTCTTCTGATCCATGAACATGGTATGTGTTTCTATTTTTTTGTGTGTGTTTTCCTTGATTTCTTTCTTCAGTGTTGTGTAGTTTTCTGAGTACAGGTCTTTTACCTCCTTGGTTAGGTTTATTCCTAGATATTTTATTTTTCTTGTTGCTATATCAAATGGGATTTTTTCCCCCGATTCCTGCTTCTGATGTTTCATTGTTGGTATACAAGAGTGCCTTTGATCTTTGGATATTGACTTTGTATCCCTCTGTTTTGCCAAATTCACTTATTAGGCCGAGCAGTTTTTTGGTGGAGTCTATAGGATTTTCTATGTACACTATCCTGTCATCTGCAAACAATGACAGTTTTGTTTCCTCCTTTCCAATATGGATGCTTTTTATTTCCTTTTCTTGTCTGATTGCTGCGGCTAAAACTTCCAGTACTATGTTGAATATAAGTGGTGAAAGTAAATAACCTGGTCTTGTTCCTGATCTTAGTGGGAAAGCTCTAAGTTTTTGTCCATTGAGTATGATGTTGGCTGTAGGTCTCTCATATATGGCCTTTATTATGTTGAGGAATACTCCCTCTATTGTTGTTGACGATAATGCTCCCTCTGTTCCCACTTTGCTGAGTGTTTTTATCATAAATGGGTGCTGTAACTTATCAAATGCTTTTTCCACATCTATTGATATGATCATGTGATTTTTGTCTTTGCTGTTGTTTATGTGATGTATTATGTTTATTGATTCATGAATATTGTACCATACTTGCATCCCTGGGATGAATCCCACTTGGTCATGGTGTATGATCTTTTTAATGTATTGCTGGATGTGGTTTGCCAATATTTTGTTGAGGATTTTAGTCTATGTTCATCAGCAATATTGGCCTGAAGTTTTCTTTCTTTGTTATGTCTCTATCTGGTTTTGGGATTAGGATGACACTGGGTTCATAAAAGGAGTTTGGGAGTCTTCCATGATTTTGGAGTTTTTGGAAGAGTCTGTGAAGGATAGCAGTTACCTCTTCCTTAAATGCTTTGTAGAATTCTCCTGTGAAACCATCTGGTCCAGGGCTTTTGTGTGTTGGAAGCTTTTTGATTACTGCTTCAATTTTGTCTGCTGTTATTGGTCTGTTCAGGCTTTCTGCTTCTTCTTCATTGAGCTTTGGGAGGTTATATTTTTCTAGAAATTTGTCCATTTCACCTAGGTTTTCAAATTTTTCACATATAGTTTTTTTGTAGTAATTTCTTAGAACCCTTTGTATTTCAGTGGTATCGGTTGTAGTCTCTCCTCTTTCATTTCTGATTGTGTTTATTTGGGTCCTCTTTTTTTCTTGATGAGTCTGCTTAAAGGCTTGTCAGTTTTGTTTATCTTTCAAAGAACCAGCTCCTGGATTCATTGATCCTTAGAATTGTGCTTTTAGTCTCTATGTCATTTAATTCTGCTCTGATCTTGGTTATTTCCTTCCTTGTACTTGGCTGTGTTTGTTGTTATTCCTTGAGTTCTTGTAGGCATAGGGTTAGGTTGTTTGTTTGATATATTTCTATCTTTTTTAGGTAGGCCTGTATCACTATGAACTTCCCTCTCAGGACTGCCTTAGCTGTGTCCCATAAGTTTTGGTTTGTTGTGAGTTCATTTTCATTTGTTTCCAGTAACTTTTTGATTTATTCCCTAATCTCATTCTTGACCCATTCATTGTTTAATAGCATGGTATTCAATCTCTATGAGTTTGAGTGTTTTGGGTTTTTTTCCTTAAGGTTGGTTTCTAGTTTCAGTCCCTTGTGGTCAGAGAAAATGCTTGATATGATTTCAATTTTCTTGAACTTGTTGAGGCTTGTTTTGTGTTTATCATGTGGTCTATCTATGAAAATGTTCCATGTGTATTTGAAAAGAATGTGTATTTTGCACATTTGGGATGAAAGGCTCTCTATATATGAGTTAAGTCCATTTGATCCCTAGATCCAATGCCCTAGCATTGTCCAATGCCACAATATCTTTGCTGAAATTTTGTTTGGAAGATCTGTCCATTTTTGACAGTGGGGTGTTAAAATCCCCTACTATAATTGTGTTGCTGTCAATGTCTTTCTTGAAGTCCTCCAAGATTTTCTTTATGTGTTTGGGTGCTCCTATGTTGGGTGCATATATATTTACAATGTTTATGTCTTCTTGATGTATTCTTCCATTCAGTATTATGAAGTGACCTTCTGGGTCGCTCTTTATGGCCCTTCTTTTGCAGTCTATTTTTGTCTGATATGAGTATTGCTACCCCTGCTTTTTTTTCCTGTCCGTTTGCTTGGAAAGTTTTTTTTCCAGCTCTTCACTTTCAGTCTGTGTAGGTCTTTTGTCCTGAAGTGGGTCTCTTGTAGGCAGCATATGTGTGGGTCATGCTTTCTTATCCACTCAGCTATTCTATGCCTTTTGATTGGTGGATTTAATCCATTTGTGTTTAAGGTTATTATTGATAGGTACTTAATTCATTGCCATTTTTTCATACTTGTGTGCCCCCCCCTCCCTTCCTTCCTTTCCTTAAAGCAGTCCCTTTAGCATCTTTTGAAGAGCTGGTTTGGTGGAGATGTATTCTTTTAGACTTCTTTTGTCTGGGAAGGTCTTTATTTGGCCTTCTATCTTGATTGAGAGCCTTGTTGGGTAAAGTAACCTTGTTTGCAGGCCTCTGGTTCTCATTACTTGGAATATTTCTTGCCATTCTCTTCTGGCTTGGAGTATTTCCATTGAGAAGTCAGCTGCTAACCTTATCAGGGCCACCTTGTATGTTACTTCCTGTTTCTCCTTTAGTGCCTTTAAGATTCTCTCTTTGTCTTGGAATTTTGCCATTTTAATTATGATGTGTCTTGAAGTGGGCCTCTTTGGGTTCCTCTTGATTGGGACTCTCTGTGATTCCTGGATTTGGGTGACTTTTTCTCTCATCAGATTAGGGAAATTTTCCATCATTACTTTTTCAAACAGGTTTTCTATCCCTTGCTTTTCCTCTTCTCCTTCTGGTATCCCTATTATACAGATATTATTACGTTTCATGTTGTCCTGAATTTCCCTTAATCTCTCTTCATTCTTTCTGAGCCTCTTTTCCTTTTCTTGCTCTTTCTGGGTGTTTTTTTCTACCTTGTCCTCCAGCTCACTGATCCAATCCTCTGCCTCATTGAGTCTGCTTTTGATTCCTTCTACTGTGTTCTTCAGTTCTGAAATTGTATTCTTCATTTCCTCTTGGCCCTTGTTGATAATTTCTATTTCCTTTTTCACGTTAATATAGTTTGCAGTGAGTTCATTGTAGTTTCCCTGTAGTTTTCGGTAATTCTCTGTGAGCTCACTGAGCTTCCTGATAACCATTGCTTTGAATGCAATATCTGATAGTTGACTTGCCTCTATTTCATTTAGCATTCTTTCTGAGGCTTCCTCCTTTCCTTTCATTTAGGGATTGTCTCTTTGTCTTCCCATTGTTTGTGAGACTCTTCTTGTTAGCCTCTGCTTCTTAAATTGATCTCTTCTGACTCCCTGGGTTTATGGTGTGACCTTGTATGGTAGAATGCCTGTGAGATTCAATGGTGCAGTCTCTTTAATCTCCCGAGCTTGGTGATCTTAGGCTGTCATTTATGTTGGCTCTCTGGAAGTCTTTGGGTTTTGATTGTTGTTGGGTCTTTCTTTGGTGGGTCCTTTCCTCCAGCTGGTTAACTGAGGGTCACTGTCCACCAAGTCTTATATTCTGTTGTGCAGGTGTGGACAGGTTGTGTTGAAGCTGATTCTTCTGTGTGTACAAGGTTTTGAGGCTTCTCTCTCACTCTTGTTCAGTTGTTTGTTGTGGGTAATTTCTCCACCATTTAGTTGTATTTCCAGATAGGTCCTGGATTGATGTTAGTGTGGCCTCTACTCCCTCCTTCACCTTCTTCCATTGTTATCTGTTGGTGGTTCCTTTGTTGGTGGGTTTCCTCTTCCAGTAAGTGTACTGGTGTTCACTGCTCCTACCAGGCAAGTTCTGTGGAGGAGCAAAGTGAAATTTGTCTCACCGTCTCTGTTGTTAGGATAACCCCTCTTTGGGTCTAACTCTGGTCTTTTTACAGCTTCAGGTTTTATTGTTTCACCTGTGGCAAAAGAAGGAAAAAAAGGGGAGGAAGAAGGAATTTAAAAAAAAAAAAAAAGAAAGAAAGACAGAAAGGAAGAAGGTATTAAAAAAAAAAAAAGCCTTCTGCTGGCTTTGCATTCGTCAAGCCAGTTCTGCTGGTCTTTCTGGTTGAATCAGGCCGGGAAGGGATTAGTTTCACTTTTCTCCCTTCCTGAGCCGCACTCTTCACTGTTGTACAGTTTCTCAGTGCCCTTCTGCTCCCCACCTAGGCCTTTAGTCCACCAGTTGTGCTTTCCTTGAGGTGCACCAATTAGGGGCAACTCACACACCACCTTCTTGCTCTTTGCTGTCCTAGATGCTAGGGACTCTCAGTGCCCCTTCAGGGCTCCTACTGAGTCAAGTCTTTCCAGGGACTGTGGTCTCCCCTAGCCCTGCAGCTCCCCTCTGCTGGGCATTCTGCCTTCCTCCTAGAGAGCCAGTTGGCCCTGTAGGGCTCTGGGCACAGGGGCTAGGTGGGAGGTGTTCCGTCCCTGGTGCTTCAGGTGTAAGTGCCATAGGCAGCCGGGCCACTGATTGGGTTGCGGGAGTAGGGACAAAGGAGTCGGGCAGCTGCTTCGGAGAATTCTCCAAACAGCTGCTGAGTGCCTCTTTTTTCTCTTTTTCTTTTTGAGAAATTCCTCCTATTCAAGCCCCCTGGTCCAAACAAGCACTTGGCCTCTCACACAGCCCAGCCTGGCTCTCTCCCAAGAATCTTGCAGCAGACCCTGCAGTCACCAGCGGGTGCTGGGCTTGGGGCTTCAGCTGCTCTGGTCCCTGTGCTGGTCCCAGGGACCTTATTGTCCTTAAGCACTCTCCTTACTGTCTGATTTTTCAATGTCCTCTACAATGTTTGGTCTCCATTCTTCATATATGCTAGAATACCATTGGCTGTTCTCGCTGTTCCTCCGAAGCTCAGCTAAGGGTTTCACCATGCGCAGGGGAAAGTGTACTCTGCTCCCATCTATCTCGCCACCATCTTCTATATATATAAGCATTTATTTTATAATTCATGCCCTTGGAGTTACACCAGGAAAACTTTTTCTCTTCCCAAGATTATTTACTTATGATTTCTTCTAGTTCCTTTAATGATTTCTTAACTTACATTTAACCCACTGGAATTCAATTCCATATGATGCAGATAGCATGTTAGCTTTGAAGCCTTCAGTCTAGAAGCTCTGAAATGGGCAGATGAGGATACCAGAGGGAAAGGGTTGGTTTCATTTTCTCCTCATATTTCTCACTTTCTGCATGCCCCCTCCCTGCCACGAGCATCTCTCAACATGCCTGTGTTCTCCTTGCTCTCTGCCTTCTGCCCATTCATCCCAAACCCAATTTCTCCCTCTCTCTCTGGTTCTTAAAAGTTTTCTCAGGCCTTGGTTAGTCAAATTCATAAAACTTCTCAAAATGCTAGTAGAATTGACGTGAACATGGTAAGCTTCTCCTAGGGTTCTTTTTGCGGTCTCAGTATATTATTTTAGAAATAAAATTGTAGGTTTGTCACTCTCCCTTTGCTTCTAATGGAAACAAGGATATGTAAGTGCCACTGAAACACTCAGCATTTACACCAATTGCATGTTGATGGTTCACATTTTTGGACAATAGTGAGAATAAACATAAATGCCACATGTCTCTTTGTTATACATTTCAGGGAAAATCTTGTGAACTTTTTCCATGAATTATAATCGTGTTATCTTTTTTGAGGAATATATGCTGGTGGAGTCCTTTTACTTAAACATATGTTCCCAGCATCACTAGAATGTAATGGGAGGAAGACGCAGTTCAAACATAGACAAAGGCTAGTCCTCTTGTTATTTTGGTCAACTGTGGGCAAGGCTAAATTCCACAAGTAAACATTTGGTTTCTAGTTTAAAATGTTGTAGCTACTTGGTAAGGGCAAATATTCCAACATTGAAGTCCATGAGCAGCCAAGACTCACAGAGTGTGGTCCCGTCTCAGACTCACAGGACCGCAAATACCAACATGTGATCGGGCTGTATATATTCACCCCAAACTATCTTTAAATTGTGTGGCTTTAGGAAGGGCTGCTGGAATCTCCAAGGCTGCCACCTACCAAAGCATCATTCAGATTTAGAAGTGTGTGTAACTGCCCCTAAATAGCTGAGTCACCTATAATTTTAGTAATTTCCATTTATGTTTCTGTAGAGTGTTGTCATAAACATCTCACCTGGCACTTTGAATCCTGAGTTCATACTGTAAATAGCTGAGGTGGGGTCTGGCTTTAGGTTATAATTTTTGTTTTGCTCTGAAAACAGGGATGGTTTCCACAGGGCCGACCTGAAGCCCAAAGGAGGAAGTGAAGTTGCTGCTCATTGTGGTGTCCAAATCTACCCAGCTGGTGTCCACTCTTCTACCTCTGGCCCTTCGACCATTCCCGGCAGCATGGGAATCACCACTGGTGTGATGGCCAAGGCCAGTTTTCTATGCAGGCTGCCCGGATGGTGTTTCCTGAATCCTATATTAGTATACATATATTCATGGGGAAAAGAAACCAGAGGGCCTTAATCTCTTCACCAGGGATGCAAAATCTCTGCCACCTTGAGGACCAGCCCTTGACTGTGGCAGTGCTCGTTTGGAGTGTTGAGTTGAGAAGGATTCCGAGGCCACGTGCGAGCCCAGACAGGTAAGAGTCTAGAGGTCCCACAGGATAGTTCTGTGTGCAGCAGGCGCAGGAAGGAGAAGTGGCAGCACAAATGGTCACCACTGCTCTACACATTTCTGAATTCTCCTTCAGCTCAGGTCTTTATCTTTCAACTTCAAGGAGTCCTTGCTGTTTGCTGTTTTGTTGGGCGCTAATAGGAAATCCTTTCTGCTGCCAGATTATTCTGTTTAGCAAGGAATTTCTAAAGAGCACATCATGACCCAAAAAGCAACTCTGGTGGCATTCTGGTAGAGTGATGAGGGAGCATCCTGGGGACAGGAAGCCTTTCACTACTGTTCTAAATGATACCCTATTGTGTATGAGTAAGGCAGAGGGAACCACACAAATTACTTTTATTTCACAGTTACTTTGCTTTTCTTCCTGTCAGGTGAAGTGACATCATTGGACTGAGTTTCAAAGTTCACATCTTGCATATTTTAGCCTTGCGGTCATTCAGATGTGAGGACACTTATTCTACTTCCCCCAAATGGTGTTCTGCTTGCCTGAGACCCTGCTGTTTATGGAAACCTATGTATTTACTGATAACAAAAATCTGTATATGTGTTGGGGAATATTCATTTATTTGCAGCAAGCTGGTGGGTTTCACCTCCTAACCCCCATCGGTCCTCTCAGTGTGTGCAGCAACAGCAGCGGCTCCTTAAGAAAGATGAGGCCAGGAAGCGGGAGAGAAAAATAATCCTGAGCCACAGATAAGAGCCCAGAGTACCACACATACCACAGGCTGGAAGAAGAAAGCATTGACACCTAAGATACTTCTGGATGGGCAACCAATAATCCCAGTTCCCTAAGGCATGTGTAATAGATGTTTCTCAGGGTCTCGAGGAGAAGTAACCATGCCTCCAAATATGCATGTCCTTCCAAAATCCACTTCCCACTCCCACCCTGGAAGGTCTGGCAGCTTCTGCTTTTCTGCTCTTGAAGGCGAGGTGCCACGTGAGAGCTTGGCCTACACTGAGATCACCATGCTGAGAAGAGGCTCAAGCAGCCCCATGCAGAGGCTTATGTGGCAAAGAGCCAAGTCCTCTGCCAATAGCCACCGGTGTGCAGCAGCCACAGCTGTGTGAAAGGTCCTGTTTGGAGCTGTCCCACCCTCCCAGGGCCTCAGCTGACACCATGAGAAGCAGAGCTGTCTGATCAGACCACAGAATCATACAAAATAACAAATCGTTGACCTGAAGAACTACATTTTGGGATAATTTTTTAATGAAGTAATAGGCAACCAAAACAAGTTTTCACTAGCATGTCAGATATCAAATACCCAAAGAGGAAGGCAATCTAATATATTTGTTGAGTGCTTATTACTCTGTTTCCTTCGTATAATGTGACAAGCTCATAAAATAGCCATTATAACCACTCTGCAAATGGGGAAACAGAGGCTCAGAGTGGTTAAATAATCCCACACTGGCTAAGCAACTAGTCTGAGGTTACTCAGACAGATTGTAGTGGGCTTAGTGTTCAGTCCCCATCTGACACTAGTATCTGAGCTCTTAACCACTGCATTATATAGTGGTTTCCATTCTCAGCATCAACAACAAAATGTGTAAAATGTTTGCATTGTTGGACTTAGATTTGAGGGCAGAAGCATTTGATAAGCTTCTAATTTCAGAATATCTGCATAAAATTAAAGCCTGAGCGGGACCCAGATTCCAGTCCATTGACCACACCCTGAGATTGATGCCTGCAGTGATAATGACAGCTACCTTTCGCTGAGCAGAGGGACTTCCAACACATTGATTCATCATCACAGCTATTCTCTAGGGTGCTTGCATATCATTCTTTCCATTAAAAATGAGGGAATTGAGGTTTAAAAAAGTAAAATAATCCAGAGTCAAACCACTATTAAGTCTCAAGAGCCAGAAACTGAATTCAGGTTTGCTCCAAACTTTTATTGCCTCTTTGTAAGCCATTTAGAATGAATTAGACACTCGCAAAGGTTGTGTTTTCTTTTTTAAGGAAAATTATTTTAAGACCAATGTCTTATTTTTGTCAACAGATATGTATAAAGCTGTGATATTTTG
Organism: Desmodus rotundus; assembly: GCF_022682495.2. Taxonomy (NCBI): domain Eukaryota; kingdom Metazoa; phylum Chordata; class Mammalia; order Chiroptera; family Phyllostomidae; genus Desmodus; species Desmodus rotundus. The sequence continues at coordinate 65,179,354 of NC_071395.1, forward strand.
AATAATCAACCTCATCAACACAATAATTTCATTATAGTGTTGCAAAGTCCTAGCTCTAAACTTTTTTGCTTCCATCTTTGCTTGTGTAATTTAAGGATAATGTCTGAGTGTATCTGTTTTGTCAGAAGAAAAAAATTCCAACCTTTTGAGAGATGGTACTCCACTCCAGAAATCAAACAATTGTTCTTTACTCAGCCTCCGCTAGCATCCTGCTGGCAGTAACCATTGACACTGATGGACCCCACGTACTTGGGCCTGTGACAGCACATTTCTCCTAAAAAGCATTAATTTTCAAGTGAGAAGCATTTTGTTTAGTGACCACCTGCAAGAGCATTTTAGCCCTAGTTAACCAGAATAGGTTCTTTCCCGTATGTGTGCATTTTAGGTTGTCTTCTGAGCTGGAGTTATAGCTACAAAAATAGCTAACTTCCTCTAAAGAGAAAAGAGAATTTAGAACTAGTTTCCTCCTGCTCCTTTTTTTACATTGGTTTACTGTCTCTTCATCTCATCATGTGGATTTTAAGACCCTTAGCTCACAACCTGTTTCTTTGCTCACATGGAACTCAGGATACACACAAACATCTTAATAAAATGAATAGTAAGCATTGTGGAGTGGTGGTGTTAGGAAATGTGCAAAGGACCCTAATTAAGAAATATAAAGATGAGGAGTCAATGAAAACCCCAAATCTACAGACACAGAACTATGTAGTGAGAATTTCAAGAGTCATTTGAGTTCTGGTTGGTTGATATTCAAGATGAGTAATTACCTTCATAATGGATAGATGTTTCGAGATGTGATTATTGTTCCACCTTCAAGAAGAGAGGGAGGATGTTTATCTCTCAGGAAGGGGAAAGTATAGGGAACTGTTCAATGCATGGGAAATGTAGCCCAGCCCCCACTTGGAAAAGCCAGTGGGGAGTGAGGTTCGGCAGGCAGGACCCACACCCACAGACAGGTTGTCCCGTGGGGAATCAGGCCTGCATTGTACCGAGGCTGCTATGAGACTTGCTTTTGCTAAAACTCCCTCATCCTGGATTGAGGCAGAAAATGTTTACTGAGTATCTTTAACTTCCTAAAGTCTGTGCTAAACCACCCAAGAATGGAGTGTAACCAGTTCAACCACTTTCCCCCTTGACCTGTAACATCCTTCTCTTTGAAGTAATTAGTAGTATTCTGTCCTTGGTTGTCTGTAAAAGGTAATCACTTACACTGAACCTGTGCATAGTAAATGAGGACCATCCTCAATGTAATGTGCCTAGAAAAGCAATAAAAGCCTGTCCAGGCAGGGGTCGGCGCTCTCTTGGGCTCTCTCTAGCCCTCTCGCCCTCTCTCAGCTAGAGAATGGCCATGCCATCCCTTTTTCTCCACAGGATTTCTGTAGTCCGTGTGTATTTGTCTATTACAGCCACAACAGGATCCTGCTGGCCGGGATCTGCATCAGGAAAGCTCAAAGCCTCGGGAATGAACCAAAAGATCCACCAGTGGTGAAATAATGACCATCTCTATCAGTCAGTCCATGAAGACTAAAAGGACATAGGGTATTAAATGGTTTCTATGGTCACTGCTAAAGCTGAAGAAACAGACTCTTGGCTGACTTTCCTGAGTAACTCCCAAACCACACTGCTAAACTAAGCCACTGAGGAAAATGCCTTTCATCAGGAAGAGGAAACTTCCCACTGAGTGGACAGCCACCACTAAAGTCACCAGATTCAGAACTCTGCCATTTCTTTTGGGGTCAGAAAGTTGTTTTTGGTATATCAGGAAGCAGTAAACACAGGGACCAACTCCAGCAACATGACCTCTGTCACCTGCAGATGCAAAACCCACACACCACATCCTTCTTCTCGTCCCAGATAACTGAGTCCCAAAATCAGGCCTCACACAATTAAAATATGATTAGTGGAACCCAAATCACATCCAGATCTGAGCTGCAAGACAGTCTGGGAAGTGTAGTTTTTCAGAAGATTTAGCCACTGCTGCAGGTCAGACCTTCAGAAGGTTTGAGTCGATACTGAGGGAGCCAAACCCACCATCCCAACTAGAATTGTGCAAAGGTGGCATGTTGCTGAGAAACTTGTTTAGTCTATACCCACCGACTATGGTTAGAAATTTGGACTTGTTTTTAAAGAGAGCTCAATTCAAAAATTAAAGATTATAAATTTATTCAAAATGTATAAAGGCTTTGAATGCTGCAATTGTTAAAGACAAAAAGATTATCAGTCTTATTACTTGGAAAGGAAACCATTTACTGAAGGCATGGTTAGACATATAGGAGAGAATAGTTTGATTTTTTCCATTTAAGAGTCTCAAAGTTATAACATGATTAATCATAGGAATTTTGTCCCTGGTTTGTGGGAAAACTGGAGAATAGTTACCCACTGGGGCATGCTTCTGAGATATACATGAAATAGCTATTTGATTTGTTTTCCAGTCTACCCATGCAAGATGCATTTTAAAGACAGACAAATGACTAGTTTTCATAGGAAAGAACTTTAGCATGAATTAGGCTGAGATAGAGCTATTAGTAAAATATTAAAAAGTTTGAGGCAATAAACCCCAGATGGCAAAATGTGGAAATGTGATAGCCACATAATGGTTTGGTGCACATGTGGGGCAAATCTATACCCAGGAAAAGAATTGAGGACAGTATTGCCCTTTCTTTAACCATTGTCACTAGGAAACAACTGTGATAGTCATCAGTGTCGTACATCAAATTATTTTCAGCATTCCACCTCCCTGGCTGCTTGTAGATGAGTGCTTCCACTTGACTAGTTCTATATAATGAGTTACAAGTAGAAGAAATGTGAGTCACTTTAGGCTTCAGTATTTAACAGCCAGCATGAGACTCTCCAAAATTCTCTTCCTTTGACGTGATGAGTTGGTCAGGATCCTCTAGAGAAACAGAACCAATATATGTATACAGTATGTATGACTGAATACATATAATAAGATTTGTCTCACATAATTATGGTGGCCAAGGAGTTCCATGAGCAGCCATCTGCAAGGTGGAAAACTAGGAAAACCAGTGGTGTAATTCAGCCTCCACACAGAGGCCTGCAGAGCAAAAGCCCTGATGTCTGAAGGAAGGAGAAGATGGATGTCCCAGCTCAAGCAAAGAGAACAAATGTGTTCCTTCTTTGACTTTTGCTCTATTCTGGCCCTCATTGTATCAGATGATACCCACTAGCATTGGTGAGGGTGATCTTCTTTACTCAGTCTACCAATTTAAACATTAAACTCTTCCAGAAATAGCCACAGGGGTGCACCCAATAATAATGTTGTACCAGTGATCTGGGCATCCCTTAGCCCAGTCAAACTGACACATAAAATTAACCATTGCACATGACAACCAGTAACTTTTGAGATATTTCTTGAACAACTACACTAAAATGAACTTAGCTGCTGACCTACAGCAGTCATGTTACGTGTATAAGAAATATAATTGTGTAATTTGCAGCCATGACACTTTTGTGTTGTTTGTTCCTGCAGCCTAGCCTAGCCTATGCTGAGTGATACACCAGCCATAGGGAAAAGCTGAATCCAGACACTTAATGGGGATAGGTCGTTTTCCATCTTGAACCTCAGACTCCTTACTTTCCCACGGTGCGAGTAGTAGGGCTGACCCAGCAACTGGGCAGGTGTCCACCCTGTCCCTAGAAATTGCAGGATAAGACAAAACCGTTTGCACGGATTGGAAGTGGGACATGGCAAGGTCTTCCTGGCACAGGAGCAATCAGCGCAGAGGTGCAGGAGTTCCCAAATCTACCGAAGAGCCAAAGCAGCGCAAGGCCCTTAGGTGTCAAACTTGCAGAGTCTCTAGAGCTGGGATGGCAAACTCAAATGTCTTCAGGGCCAGCTGGGACACATAAGCAAGGCTTATTTGTTTCTTGGTTTAACTTTGCTGTAAGAAAAACAACAGTGCAGTCCTGAGGATAAATGGTAGCTAAAATCTCACTTCTGTGCTGGGGAAACAGCAGAGACTGCTGGGAGCTGGAGAGCAGACATGGAATAAACTGGAGCGCATGTGCCCAGTCTAACAGAGGGAGCCACTGTTGTGCTCTGGCCAATTTTTGCCGAACAGGATGTGGTCCTGCGTGCTTGGCAGTGCTGTGCCCTGCTGTTGTTATTTAAACCCTGTAAGAGTAAAGAGACTTTAGCCTGGGGAGATGAGAGAGAGCAAGACTCAAATAATACTATAATATCTTCAGATGATTACTTTACAAAGCAACTTAGTAAGGATAATGGTGGGGGCAGAACCCTCATTCAAACCTGGAACATAGGTTTATTATATTCACCCTGTAAATTATATTGTTGCTGGCCACATTGGGCCTGAGGTGAACCAGCCCCTGAAATGCAAGAATGCACCAACAAAAGACAGGTACTATTAAGTAGTTTTACTTTGCTGCTCTAATATATAGTTTAATTGAAAATGAGAAACTGGATCAAAAATCATTCAGAACTAAGACCTATAAAATAACTTTAAAAGTATTGTATATGATTTCAAGAAATCAACCAGATATAACCAGAGTACAATCCACATTCCTCCATGTGTACACAGCAGTGTGATCATGTAGTTTAATTCTTTTTATGAAAAATAAGGAAGCCTGGAACTCTCTAATGCTCAGATTGAGATGCAACAGGACAACTACGGGGAGAGGTGCAGGTGGGCTGCATGCAGTGGAGGACTTTGCAGACCCCAAAATGGTCATTGTGAAGGACTTGGTGGCACCTATTCTTACATGAATCTACAGAGGTCTGTGTGGTTAGAGTATAATTTGGAGATACAGAAACACCAAATAAAAATTTGAAAACCAAATTGATGTTACTGAAATCACGCTGGCTCAGTAAAGAAATCAAAACAACTAAAAAAGTTAAACTAGTCAACAAAATCAATCCAATGATGAAAAGCTCAGTAAAGTCAGTTATGTGATTGATACTATCAAGGCAACTGCTTATTTTTACATTTAAACTGTATAAATGTATATATGTCTATATACATATATATATAATATATATCTCATATATACATATATCATATATATGCTAGGACATCATAGTTTTTAAGGATTTGAGTTTAAATTTTTTATGGCCAGTTCAATGAAGCACAAGACTTATATTTCATATTTTAATATTACTTAAAATTATATAACATAAAAATATATTATTCTTTTAAAATAATGAAATATTACACATGAGGCTAAATGCTCCTTTGACCTCCCCCTGCCTCTCTCTCCTCAGAGGTCAGGGCTCTTCGTGGTTTAAGACAGTCTGATGGTTTCGGTTGGGAAGACTGCTTTGTTTGACCTTCTGGAAGCCATCACTGTGTCCTTCAAGCAGGAGTTTAAAAAACAAACAACAACAGAGGACTTTAAGGAATTAAGTATTTTATGTAAGCTGTAAAAATCTCTAAATAAAATGTAAACAAGTGAAATCCACTGGCTAGTGAGAAGAATACACCGAGACCAAGAGGGATGGCAGGGATGGTTCAGTCATCAGCAATGCACATCTCGGTTCCTTTACTGTGTTGTGTCCCTGCTCACTGACTGAATTTCCAACAAAGCACAGGGTGGGGTGAAGGAAGTGAAACCATGCTAGGAACTGGGATTTGGGCTGGGAACTATGATATGCTTTCCTCCAGAGTTATCTTTCTCCTGCCCCACCAGCCAATTCTCTGGAGCTATAGTACATAGAAAATTGCAGTTCACTTATTTATTCACGTAAAAATACAATTTAATGGAGTGCCTTCCATAGGGTAGTGCTGTGTTTGACTTTGGAGATATGATGATGAACAAGATAGACACAGTCTCTGCCCTCGAGGCACTTACAGTCCCGTGGGTTAGACTGACAATCACATAATCACACAAAGCACTGAGTTAAGTGGGAAAATGTATGAGAGATGTTAGACCTTGGAAGGCTTTCTTAAAGTTGTATATTCGAGCAGCTATCCAAAAAGGTAAGAAATCAATATGCAATGCTTTGGGGGTGGGAGAGCCCCTATGGCTGTTTCAGGTCTAGGGAATCACATTTTAAAAGACTAAAAATTCAAGAAGCTATACAGGGTGGGGCAAAAGTAGCTTTATAGCTGTTCATATGGAAAATAACACAATAATTAATAACTAGAAATACTCTGTGTTTCACAGAGTAAATGTGTTTCACTCAGGACTGTAAACCTACTGTTGCCCACCCAGAGTACAGAAGTTGGGTAGGATGGGCTGGCTTCTTGTACATGAGACCCATGCAGTGTCTGGCTCTTGGGCTCAGAAGGGCTTATGCTTGGCTTCATGCTCTATGCTCACCATTTAAAAATTCTTAATCATTTTTGGACAAGGAACCCTGTATTTTTCATTTTCACTGGGCCCCTCAGTGAACATAGTACATAGGTGGTCCTGGGTGTGGGGGTTTGATCTTGTCATGTAGCCATTGGAGGCAGGGAGGGACATAATCTCAACCCCTAAAGGACCACACTGGTTGTCCAGGAAGGACCACTCTGGAAGAGAAGGGTGGGCATCACTGCCCTTTGGGAATTTATAGTGCAGCTGGTAAAGCCAATCTGGCCAGGGATCGTTATTAAAGTAACATGTTATAGAAATATGTTGAAGAGCACCCTGGGATATGGAGGGGAGGGCTATCTGACAAAGTCTCCTGGTAGGGGAAAGCTATAATCTCTTACCAGTTTCTTCCAATTTTCTTTTGCTCTGAGTGAAATACCAAGTCCCTTTGCCTCTTCAACTCAAGGCTCAATTTCTTAAATCAATGAAGAAGCTTAAAGATTTGAAAACCACCATTTTGCATTTGAAGCCTCATAATAACTTCTGAATTACCTCAGATCTTTGGCTTCCTACTGAAGACTCCCACATAAGGTGGGGGCTTCTTTTCCTTTTTTTCTTCCTATGATTGAATAAGCCCAGATAACTCCCAGATGATTATGATGAGGTTTTTCAGTTGTTTGTCTGAATCTTCACTAATCTAATTCCTGAGATGCACTGGCGTACATCCCAGAGACAATTGGCTGTCTTTCCCACTTAGCACTGCCATGTTTCTGTTGTTAGTGAACCTTCTGTTCTAGGCATTTCCAGTAAATACTATTTTATGACATTACTGCCAGTCCCACCCGTCTTCTCATGGTGCCTTACCTATTGACACCAATACAACTTCCTGCAATGAGGGAAATGCTCCATGTCTTCTCTGTCTGAAATGGTAGCAACCAGCCTCATGTGGCTATTGAACAATGACTAGAGCTCCACATGAAAATTTTGGGCACTAAAGTTCCGGAAAGTTATTTAGTTGTTCAACATCACAGAGCCAGAATAGGGCAAATCTCGATATAAGCCTAGATCTTCTGACTCTCAGTGATCCTTCCTGTCTACTACAAATAGATAGTCTCACACTGCCATTTATTTTCATAGTTTTATAGAGCATCTGGTAAATGTAATCAGTATTTTGCAGATGCCAAGAAATAAAATAGGTTCATAAGGGTGAGCAATAAGAAAAGAAAATCACTTTGTTACCCTCTGAGAGCAAAGAAGAAGAAGGGGGAGTGCTTGTGGATCTCCTAGAGTCCCAAAGAAGCAAACAGGGTCCCTGTGCTCACCAGCAGGAGTCTGGAGGTGATACCTTTACTGTTGTACAAGAGGAGTCAAGTTCTGCCCCTCTGCTCTGTAGGATGGGAAATCTCACTGGCAGTGCCACTCCAAGGTCTTTGGGTTTGGTGAGGCTAAGCAACTTGCCCAAGCCTGCACAGTGACTAAGAGACTAAGTCCAGCTTGAAATCCAGATCCTTCTGACCTGAATGCTAATTAGAGTGGCAATGGGTGCACATGCTGTAAGCAGAGTTTGCACACTGACTGGTGGTCTTGCATGGCAGGCTCAGAAGTCTGGGTTTGATCCATTGGCAGCAGGGAGCCAGGGAAGCATTGAATGGACTTCTCAGTGGAAGCTCCTGAGAAAGTAGGAAATAGGATGAATGAGCTAGTAATGGTGTCAGGGTGTAAAGAGGGGATGGCTTCAAGAAAAACTGGGTTTCAAGGTAAGCTAGAGGCTCTTTTCTGTCACACCCAGAAGATGTCAAAGAGGTACCACAGACAATTATGGCATTGGAATGTGAAGGAGAGGAACTGTTCTGGGAGTCCACAGGAAGTCAAGCCATCATTTTTAAGTCAGGAAGGCATTAGTAGACTGAGTTGTGAAAATGGTCAGCTGAAGCTTGATGAACACAAGCTGTGTGAGCTAATCCACCTCGTAGTCTTCGGATTTGGGGAAAGCAAAGTTAAGTAACCAGAGGAGTGCCACCCATCCATTCTCACAGGAGAAGTGTGTACACAATACAGGAAGAGCAGGCAGCAGGGGAGGAGGTAGAGAAACTGCCTGAGAAAAGCCAGAGGAGGTCCAGGCTCAGGCAGTGGACAGAGAGGATGAAAGTGAGTCCAGCCAGTATGCTGACTGGTGTGATATTATGTAAGGGGTTGCCAGAGGTTGAAGATCAGAAATAGACTTGAAGGACGTAAAGGAGATTGCTGATAACTTTTAATAGTTCTCTTTGGGGAGCACAGTGTAGGCAGATAACACAGGAATTTAAGGGAAAGAGGAATATGCACCATGAGCAACAGGGTTTGAGCAGAAGTGCAAAGGAGAGAAACGTAGCATTCAGAAAAACATAAGAAAGCCAATGCTTTTTTTCTAGTATCTTCTGTAAAGAAAAACCATGCTCATGGTTTGTAAGCATGGAGAAAGAACCCAATGGGGAGAATGAGAAATGGAACATCTTGGAAGAATCATACTGTATGTGTTATCTTCTAGTAATAGATGAATGATTTGATAATAATTTATGGCAAGGTAAGATCTTTCAATATCCTTAAAAATGTCATTCAGCCATTCTTACTTGCTTATTATTTCAGAATCAATATTTTTAAACTATAGTTATTACAACTGGGATAGGCAGGCAGGTCAATGAAATAGAAAATCCAAAAATAGGCCCACAAATGTATGTGAATCTAATACAAATCGATGCTTCGACCAACTGGAGAAAAGATGGCTATTTGAAAAAAAATAAATGTAAAATGTAATTTAATGTAATATACTAATACAAATTCTAGATGATTACATATTAAAAAACATGAATGTACAAAAATAAAATAGAGGACATTTAATAATAATGTGAAAATATCAACAGCACAAAATTGGCCAATGAAACTAGAAGCAAATTCTAGGTCGCTCTATCAAAAATCATCTGATGGAGAACTAAATAGCTTGTAAGAAAGCCTCTCATACTCTCTGTATCAGTTAAAATGTCTAGAAGTACAATTAGAGTATAATAAATTCAAAACCTGTGAGGTAGCAGTGAATGGTTACTAATGCACTTTTGGGTTGAATTGAAGTTTGGAATTTTACAAATTCTGTGAAATCACTTGGTTACAGTTTTAAAATACTGTCTACTCAATAACATGTCATTATTTCTCCCTGTAGTAATTTAAAAAATTATCAAATATCAGAAATTATTCAAATTCTTTGTGATTAAGTCATTTGTACCATGTCCATATCTTTAAGAATCTTCATAAATCACCAAATATTTAGTTAGATTTCCCACATGCCACATGAGCAAATCAATTGATATCAGTAACATGGCCTTCATTAATATTATTAGTGCCATGAAGAAATGCTTTAAAAAAAACCAAAATTCATTTCTATTTCAAATACTCATTTGAGTGCCTGTTGTCCAATCCAGCCAGTGTGGAAAATGAAGTCGTGTACTTTCTGTCAACACCTTCATACCATACCATGTGCTGGAAAGAAATATACCAAATGGGCACCACTCAATTTTAATTTCCCCAATTTTAGTGTATTTCCTGTGTTATTGCAACATGAATAGTTTGTACAACACTGAACACTGAGAAGACTGACATTTAGGAGTGAATTCTTTTATTTTCACAACAACTACCTTCCTCGGAGCTTACTTAGCTAGTGTTTCCTGTCCCCTGATCCTGACGCACATTTTCCAGCCCCCACCATGACTCACATGGTAACTATCAATTCAAATAGATACCTCTTCTCCTGTACTAGAAAATTCCAACAGAAAAACATCTCCAGCCTCTTATTCCTTGAATATACGTCACTGGTATTCCAAGAAGTAGTGCAAAAGTTGGTAATCAGTGGTTTCATTTAACCACAAACCAAAAGCAAACACCAGCCCTCCTAGCACCTATGACATTGCTCTTCCATAGTATATGCTATTAATCCTCCACCTCATCCAACTTGTGTCTACCAATTAAAGAATTCCATCACTGGATATCACTCAGGACAGGCTAAGTTATGCTGCAGTAACAAATTTCCCCCAAATCTCATTGAGTGAAGTTCATGTCCAGTGTAGGTGAGCTGAAGGTTCTGAGCCACGTCTCCCTCCTTCAGGGTCCAGGCAGGTAGGATAGCCAGTGTTGGAGCATTGACAAGCTGCCCTGGCAGCACGGGAGAGAGCGTGCCATGCTCACCAGTTCTTATGGTTGTTTTTCCACTTTCCTCTCTCTGGCTGAACCAGTCACATGGCCATGCCTAACTCCAAAGGCGGCAGGGAGACGCAACATTGTCGTGCAGGTGAAAGGTGAAGGGCTGGTGATGGGCAGTGAATGGTTCTAATGACTTCCACATGCCTATTCCACCTTCCCCCAGCATAAATGTGTCAAAAACTGTGAAACTGGCTTTACGAACTTCAGAAAAATATTTTGTCTCAAACCTGTTTATGCCTTTGAGAAGGCTTTGAAGTTTTAGACTTTTAGATAAAAATATTTAATTTAAAGCTGGAAAGGAATATTTTGTGCTCGTCCTTGAAAAAACATTCTCAATAAGTTTACTAAAAAGGTCACTGTGAGAAAATAATACATAATCTTCATATTCCTATTTAAGTTTCCAAACAGACAAATCATTGCTGAGCAGAGACAAATAAATTCCTGGGTCCAGTGAAATCCAATTGAAAGCTTCATTGTCAGACATCCTATTTGACTTCTCAGTGGGTTCTTTGTGGGCAACCTACTTGCCTATCACTAGCTTGTTCTGGGACATGCAGATTATAGTCTATATTTGAACACAAATGGAGTCTTATTTCCTATTTATATATGTGATGTTATTTTGAACCGTAGTGTTTATATTACTGTTTTCATTATACTCTTTCTTTAACAAACCAGTTTTAAGTCATTGATTCTTTTTTTGTGAACTGGGTGGCATTTAACACACAAAAAAACTGATGACAACAAAAATGCATACATTTTTAAAAAGAATAATTTGCAAAGAAAATAAAACTCAGTGCTTAACTAAGTTAGGTAGATCACATTGTACAGGATGAATATACTTAGTAAAAGTTGACTTTAAAATATATCCCATTTTCTACAATCTTCATCAGGAAATGTTTTCCTATTGGGTGGATGCGTTGGGAAGGTAATTTATCAGCAAATTAGCTTCAGAATATTCCTGAGTTAAGTATTTGGGAAGAGGTAGCTCCTGTGCCTGGGAGATCCAGTATTTGGGGGACTGGTAAAAACATTACAGGCAGAGCTCTATCCCTAGGGACAGATGATATAGAAAACTACCTCTTTGATTCTCAGAAAATGGGGAACAATCTGAAATGGTCAAAGCTGGTAATCTCCAGAGAATCTGCTTATTCCCTGTGCTATTAGACAATGTCATTTGCAATTTACCCAAATGGTTTTATGTTTTGTCCTTTATTGCAAGTGCTGCCCCAATTATTTAATTTATCCCCCTCCTTTAACCTTCTGACTATTTTACCATGGCATGAATAATGGTTTTGAGGGCCAGTCTTTCCTCCTCTTGGTGGAGTATATATAAGTTTCTCTAAGCAACAGAGAAACATTTGTATTTCCATGCTTCCTTTTCTTCCGGATATTGGGTACACCAACGAAGAGCCCACTATCCCAATGCAAAGTGCAGGTGATATCTGGACTTGAAGGAGAGTTTCCAAGCTTGGAACAAGAAGAGAGGGGGGTTTTCTTACTCTTGACTCTTACCCCAGAATTCTCAGCCCACATTGAGCTGAGAGAGACTATCTGAGCCCACATTTTCAGATACTAATGGGGGGGAGAGAGAGGGAGAGAGAGAGAGAGAGAGAGAGAGAGAGAGAGAGAGAAACTTCAAGAAAATTTCTGAGCCAGCTCCCTGCCTCTCCTGCAGGATCAAGGAGAGCCAGCTGGCTTTAGGTATCCACTAAAAGTACCAGACAGGGCATGTGGCCCAGGAGCTCTGGTTTTAACCCAGTGACCCAGCCCACCAGTAGACAGGTGAATTTTAAGGGCTGTGGAATTGGTGATCTCCACTTCTTTCTGAGGAGGACCCTTGGAGCATGTAGAGAAAGGCCAGCATGTTCTCTTCAACACTCTCTCATAGGGAGGAGGAGAGCAATGCATATTCTTCTATGAACCAAAATATGAAACGATAGAGAAAAATATTCCTTCTATCAGCACTGGTATTGTTGACTGCCATGGTGTGAATGTTTGTGTTCCTCAAAGTTTATATGTTGAAACCTAACCACAAAGGGGATGGCATTAGGGGGTGCAGCTTTAGGAGATCATTAGATCTTGATGGTAGGGCCCTCGTAAATGGGGTTAGTGCTCTTATAAAGGAGGCCCCAGAGAGAGACTTGGCCCTTTCCACTCAGGGAGGACATTGGGAGAAAAACCAACTATGAACTGGGAAGCAGATACTCACCAGACTCTTCATGTATGGAGGGTCTCTGGAATGCCCAGTGTGGGGATGAACATCCCCTTGAAGGACCTCTGGGTCACTACCCTCTCACCATCTCCCCCTGTGATGCTTCCCAAATGCTCATGGTGTTCAGGGACTTCGAGAACCTTTCCATGGCAAAGGCCAGTCCTTTTTGCTTTTCAATCTGATTGTGAAACTTAGAAGCCATGCATGTGAAGACATACTTTTATTATTATTCCCATTTTAAACATGAGGAAAATGAGTTTTGAGGCATGAAGAGAAGACCAGAGTCGGACCACCCCATGTGAGTGTGATGCTCTGCCACGAGCTCAGTCTAAAACTTTGACTTTCTCACTGGCTCGTTGCCTCTCAAAAGAGTCCACCTTTTGTGGCACTGGTCACCAGAACAAGGGATCAGAGCTGCCTGGAACAGAATCAGGATTTTACTAACAGGATCAGGACTTCACATGGACTATTTGAAGGCCTCTGATGAAAGGCTGTGCAGGATGAACATTCAGTCATATTCAGAACATCTGAGGGACTGAACTATGTTTATCCAGACCTGGCAATTCCTGTGTTCAAAGCTATTTTCCTGGAGCTCTGGAGGGTCAGTCTGTGCCAGAGAATGTTCCTGTAATGTTCCTCCCTGTACGTACGTGCAGGGCAGCTGCCTGTTCTGCTGGCTCGCAGGCAGGCCTGGGGTGTGGAACACACAGCGTTCATCTGCGTGCTGATGAACGCCCCCTTCAGTGCATGAGCCTCCCAGCACCTGCATGGGCTGCCATGGCCACATAGAGGCCCAGGGTGTCCAGATTGGTTTGTGGAAAAGCCTGGGGTGTGACACCAGGTTCCACTGCTTTTTTCTTGGCCACAAACTCCAGCCACAGGCCACTTGTGGCCTGTGTCCTAACCCTGCTCTGACTGAGGACATGTGAGCCTAGAGCTGTATGACAAACATGATGGGGCTGTACTGTCAGGCTGTACCTCCCGATGCCCAAGGCAGTGGGGGGAGCCAAAGGCATTGATGCCTGGACAGGCCATTTTATGAATGGGATAGGGCATTAAAGTCTTAAAAAGCAAACCATTTATTACAAGCTTGATGAATTAGTCTTACCTTAGTGATCAGGTTGCTCACATTTTATTGTCTCCCATATTTATGAAAGCCTGCCTTAAACGTCTTCTCTCAGCTGTGCAGTAAGATACCAAAAGTCACTTTCCACACAGCCTGTGTGAGTTGGCCAGGGCTGCCATAACAAAGTGCCACAGGCTGGGTGGCTGGGACAGCAGATGCTGATTTTCTCCCAGTTTGGGAGGCTGGAAGTCTGAGATCACAAGGAGAGCAGGGCTGCTTTCCCTGGAGACCTTTCCTTGGCTTGTGGATGGCTATGTGCTCCCTGTGTGGCCTTTCCTCTGTGTTTGTCCCTGTCCTAATCTCCTCTTCTTCTAAGGACACTAGTCATATTGGATCAGGGCCCACTCAACTGACCTCATTTTAACTTGATCACCTCTTTGAAGATTGTCTGTTCAAATACATCACATTTTGCGATATGGGGCATTAGTAGTTGAACATAGAAACTTTAGGTGGACACAGGTCAGCCCCAAACAAGTTCCTAACACAGTGTGGGGGGCCTCACCAATGAATGAGGGATCTCCAGAGGGAAGAACCCTTTGAGAGAAGAGAATAGCAGCTTCAAGTCTGGCCTCCCCCAAAAGAGATTCTCCTTCTAGAACAGCCTTGAAGCTTCTGGGTTTCTTCTTTTTAAATGAGAATTACATTTCTTTGCAGTTATCTCTTAGGCAAACTTCCTTTCTTCCAAAACTTATCCCACCCATCACTAATTCTATCATCCCGCCCTCCCTCCTTTCAAAGACCTATCAACCATGAGCAAAAGTGTCTTCCCAAATCACAGCTAAACCCTGGTCCTCATGGGCTAGTGGGCAAAGTTCAAATTACTCCCTTGTATGGCCCAACATGCCTTCCCCAGCATGCCCTCCACTACTCTCCTCCTTGACCCTTTGTTCCACCTGCCTTCTTCCTATACCTTTATTCGTACCATTCCCTAAACTCTGTCTGTCACAATTCATACTATTCATCTGTCCTGACTTTAAATTCACCTCCTGTATTAAGCTTTTCTTAATTCAAAAAACAACCGCTTCCTCCTCTCCCCTTTGGTCCTGTTATCAATTGTCACTGTCTTTCTTGAATGACACTGGTCTTGCTTTGTCTTCTATTCCCATGACCCTTTGAGCCCAAGGGCAGTCCATTTCTTCTTACTTTTTAAAGATTTTATTTATTTATTTTTAGAGAGAGGGGAAGGGATGGAGAAAGAGAGGAAGAGAAACATCAATGTGTTGTTGCCTCTCTTGCACCCCCTACTGGGCACCTGGCCCGCAGTCCAGGCATGTGCCCTGACTGGGAATGGAACCAGCAACCCTTTGGTTCACAGGCCAGCACTCAGTCCACTGATCCACACCAGCCAGGGCCCATTTCTTCCTCACATCACTGTGAGTGCCCACTAAATGACCTGGCTAGAGGTGTTACCCCATCTCTTTGAGCCTTGATATCGTATTTGAGTTCTTTATTGTTGCTGCTGTCTTTTGAGTCAATATCTTCATCCATTTTGGCTTCTATAACAGAATTCCATAAACTAGGTGTCTATGGACCACAGAAATTTATTTCTCACCATTCTGGAGGCTAGAAGTCCAAGATAAAGTTGCCTACAGGTTTGAAAATTTTAAATGTTTGAAGTACCGTAAGTAGATGATTTGAAAAACAAATCAAAGCAATGTTTACAACCACAATGTGGGGCATACAAACCCTGGTCACAGTGGTGCAATCATTCTAATACATGGAGGTGGGAGAGCCGTATGCTTTGCTAACTACACGTTCATTCAGTAGTTCAACAGATATCAGTAAAGTGCTGATTTTATGCCAGGGGCTGTACTGAGCCATAGAAACTGGAAAATAGTAAGACCAGTCCCATTCTTCCACAGGCTTATAACCTAGAAGGAGGAATCCAATAAAGAAATAAATGCCATCAAGTATGAGTAGATCCGTTACAAATAGATATGGTATTCATTGTGTGGGCAATCTCTGAGAAGTCACACAGGTCTGTGACATGCAGAGATTTATTTTAAAGACTTTGATCTCTAGATCAGTTTTAAGTTCACAGAAAAATTGGGAAGAAGGAATAGAGATTTTTCCATATAGTCCCTGTCTCCACACAGGTACAACCTTCTCTACTACCCCCACCCCTGGCAGAAGGGTGGGTCACCCCCACCCTTTGTGACAGTTGGTGACCCTACATTGACACATCATAATCACCCAAAGTACAGAGTTTACACTTAAGGTTCATTTGGTGCTGTGCATTCTGTGGGTTTGGACAGATAGACGGGGATGTGTATCCATCATTACAATACCATACAGAACAGTTTCATCACCCTAAAAATCCTCTGTGGTCTTCCTATTCACCTCTCATCTCTCCCCAAACTCCTGGCAACCACTGATAGTTTTACTATCTCCATAGTTCTACCTTTTCCATAATATCATGCAATTGAAATTATACAGCATGTAACCTTTTTAGATTGGCTTCATTCACTTAGTAATATTCATTTGAGAGTTTTCCATGTTATTTCATGACTTGACGGCTCATATCTTATTAGTGCTGAATAATATTCCATTGTCTGGATGTACCACAGTTTCTTTATACATGCAGTGATTTTAATGTCACTGAAGCAAAGTATAATCTGGTTGGCTGAGCACAGTGTGAAATGTGTGGGCAGGAACAAGTCACCGCACTAGTGAGGAGGTGGCCAGCTGCCCATCTTCCATGTCCAGAGAAGCTTGGTTCTCTGGGGGGCCACCCACCATTGGGATCCTGTCTTAGTTTTGTTGTGAAAGACAGTCTTGAAACAAAAGCTAGCTGTTAGTGACAATGATAAAAACTGAGAAGACAATAACACCTTTAAAGAAGCAATTGTTCTTTTCCAGAAATCAGAGGCTTCTTGAGAGAAAGGGTGAACTACGTCAGTGGGCAGCCATGTGGAAACTCATGAAGTGCTCAGAATGTATCTTTCATGGGCCGGAAGGCTCTGTTCTATATAATGCATAGAGTGCTAGGGAGAAAGTCTCAGGAGTTGTTTTAGGAAGGAGGTCATCTCGGAGCTGATTCTTGGAAGATAAGTCATATAACGACCATGTGCCTAAGGTCAAGTGATGAGAAAGACCATACAAAGTCTGCTTGGAAAATACTGGTCAGAAACGAAACAAAGGGACTTCTGTTTCTGGCCAGGAAGCAGTGCTAGGGACTCTTATTTACCTTCTGACCAGAAAAAAACAAAAACAAAAAGAAAAACAAAGAGAAAACAAAAAAACTGCAGGCAAAATATATAGAAACAGGACATCAGGGAACAAACAACAGTGATCCCAGGAGCCAAGAAACAAATTAGGTGAACCTTATTATAGCCCCCAATATACAACACTAAGAGGGTTTACAAGCTAGAATGTATGGAGGAACCTGGAAAGAGGCACAGGAGACAGAGCTGAGCCTCTGAGAACATTAAAGCAGCCAACGCTTGCAGGACTAGAGCTCAGGGAGCAGAGAGCAGTGGAGTGAGAGAACCCTCAAATACTCGGTGGAATACAGAGAAGCACATGTGTATGTACCACTTGAGACCCAGGGAAAGAACCATCTGAAGGGATGAGAGGGACCAGTACTCAGGGATCACACAGGGCTGGAAATGACACCTGCTTCTGCTGTCCAAACTGGAAAAATACAGGGAGTGTTGGGAGAAGTAGTCAGAAGACTCTTGCTTCAGCAGTGAGCAGTCATTAGCTTTGGACTCAGTACAGTTCCGGACCTGCTAACTAACCTTAAAAGCAAAGCCGGAAAGGATCAAACTGTTTCCAAGCAATTTAACTGCACCCTGGAACAAAACTCAGAATATTTATGGGAAGATGAGCCCTCTTTTCCTCTATGCTGCCTCACTCGGAGGCAGTATAGAGGAAAAAACCAAATGGCCTTTGAACTCTGAAAGTGAACTCTGAAAATAGGAAGACCTGAGGTTTTTGACTTTGAGAAAATTGTTTAATTTTTCTGAACTTTGCTCTCCTCATTGGTTGAAAATAATCACTATAAAAATAATAGATCCAAAAATAATATTGTCAACAGTGGTTGCCCTGGTTGGGGATCAACTGGGAAGGGGCTTGAAGAAGCTTTCTGGGCTGACAATAATGTTCTATATTAAACAGGTGAATACAACGGTCAAATTTCATTAATTGTCCATCCTCTATGGATGAAAGAATATAGGCTTTAGAACAGGGGTGTCAAACTCATTTTCACCGGGGACCACATCATCCTCACAGTTGCCTTCAAAGGGCTGACTGTAATTTTAGGATTGTATAAATGTAACTACTCCTTAACTAGGGGCAAGGAGCTTTACATTTGGCCCTTTGAAGGCAACTGTGAGGATGATGTGACCCCTGGTGAAAATGAGTTTGACACCCCTGCTTTAGAATGTCCTGGACCCCAGAGAGGTTTCTTGCCAAGGAACTGCAACAGCTCTGCCTCTTCAAAAGGTCAGCTTCTGTTCTTCTGATTTTCACCCCTTCCGTAGAGCAATGCAGAATATATCAAACATTGTTCTGACCTGAGAGAAGAAAATGTTAATGCCGTTAAGACCCTCCCTCAGGAAGACACTTCACTGGACACTCTGCAGACTTTTCTGGTAATGACACCCTTTGTGCTCCTGATGTATGCAGGTTAGTAAGAAAGGAGTGGCTGGGTGGAGGGGGCATGGTGGCTCTGAGCATGGCTGCATCGCTCCACTGGCTGTGGTTGCTGCTCCCACAGCCCCATGCACAGACTCGCCCAGCAATGCTGCCACCACACTCAGAACAAGGCTGGCCCTCCCACCAGCATTATCATCGAGACTGTGGCTCACAGGTGGTTGCACAACAATGCTTCTTAGTGCCACCACTTTTTCTAGCCAACAAGCTGCTATATGTTGAGTTATTATTTTTATTATTCAGTGCCTTTCCCAAGAAAGGGTTCTTTCTATTTGGTCTTGCAGTGGGGTTTGAAGAAATGCCATTTGGTTCAGTGTTTGAAGAAAAATTGTAATAGTCAAGCTCATGCCCCAGTTGAGAGTGTGTGGTTCTAGGTCGGGACTGTAGGTACCATAGGGGCAAACTCAGCCCTCTCTACAGCTACTCAAAGTGTGGTCCACACGCATGACCAGAGCCAGCTTGCAAGCTGTCACAGGGCTGCTGTGACATAAATACAGAACTCGAGAGACAAAACTTAGAAATGTTTATAGCAATTTTATGTAGCATGACATGATCGTGCATGATTAGTGCATATGTCCATCTTGCATGTTAGCAGGATCATGTAACTGACTGGTGGATGATGGAGAAAGAAAAAAGAAAGGGAGGAAGGGAGGAAGGGAGGAAGAAAGGAGTTTGAGAAGTCTGGCTCCACGCTGCACCTCAGAGCACTCCACAGATATCCAGGACTCTTTATAGAGCCACAGGCTTCTCCATAGAACCACAAGGCTCAGAAAATACCTGAAAGTCTCCACAGAGTCAAGAAATTCCTATGGAACCTCAGGAATCATCTCAATCTCCTTCACCTTACCACTCTCCTTCCTCAAAGATGCTGCTGAGCCAACTAGCCCAGTCCATTTTTCAGGGTGCAGAGCACCAAGACTGAGTGGAAGTCAACTGATTACTGCAGAGTCTTGCTCCTAAATATAGTGTGTTTGGTATTAATCCCGACTTCTAGGATTCTTAATGTATCAGTTTGCTTTTGCTGTGTAACAATCACCACACAGTTCAGCGGCTTAAAAAGATGAATTACTGGTTTTCCCAATTCTGAGGGCTGGCTTGGCCGTGTTTGGCATCCCTTCTCATCTGGGAGATTAGCTGTTCTCTCCCGGGGAGGTTCACGTGTCTAGGGCCTCGCTGCGTTGGTTGGGTTGGTTGGGTTGGTCGGGATTGCTCTCATGTGGTTGGTCAATACCCAGCAGGCCTCCCTGCGGCCTCCCTGGGCTTGTTGCAGTGATGGAGGAGCCATCTGCAGCAGTAAAAGAGCAAGCCCCAAGCAAGCACCATGCAAGCTCTGCTTATGTCACACTGTTTATATCCCATTAGCCAAATCAGGTCACTTAGCCAGGTCCAGATTCAAAGAGTAGGGGAATAAAGTTCACCTTTCATGGAGGGAACATAACAGCCACATTGTAAAGAGGCACACATATAGGAATGAGAGGCTTTTGTAGCTATTTTTGCATTTGATGAAGACTGAAGAAGCCAAGTGACATTGTTCGCTCCTGGCCCATACATAGTAACTGCTCAATAAATAGATATTGAATAAATATTGTTCTAAGAGGACTTCGGTTTTTCTCCTCACATAGTTGAGGTTAAGATGTTCAAAATACACTTCTCTCAGAGTCTCGTTTGGACTGTGGATGGCCTTGGGTGCCAAAAACACTTAGTCATCTTCTGTTTACTCTGTCCTCATGTAGAAGCAAAGCCAGTCCAGGGACCTTAGTAAGATTAACTGTATGGCTTTTGTCTCCTTTATAAAAGCAACCACTAGTGCAAACTGGGAACTGATGCTTCGGTGTGCAGTAGTTAAGACTGCACTGGTCAGTTTCAGCACTACTTCTATGTTCATATATAACATTGTGTAGAGAGTAAGGGTTAGGGACCAGCTGCAGAAACTGTTGTATGAAAATGGCTCTGTCAGTCATCTGAGAGGGACATGCTCAATTAGTGCAGGGCTCTAGCAGTCCAAGTGTATGTACGGATTTATGTATAGGTTATTGTTTATTATTGCTCCATAAATGAGTAGTCCATGCATTCAGCCTCATAACAAATCTTCTCCCTCAGACTGATGCTGTGAAGGAGGTCTTCCAGTCTGTGGGCCCATCACTGGCAATTCATGTCTCCCACATTCACCCCAGGTTCTCTGGGAGAAACTCTTCAGCTGAATTGTTTGAGGAAGCTGGGAAGGCCTATGTGATGATACCACCAGAATGCTTCTGTTTCTCTGGAGAATTTCCAGTCCTTCTCTGCATGCATGACTCCTGGGCCATCACTGGGTTTCTGTGTACCGGCTCCAATATTCCTCTATGTCTTACCTCTCCCTACATGTGGGGGTTCGTTAGAAGGTCCTGGGGATGATCTAGGAAAAATGTGACCACAAGAGGCAGTCACACACAACAAGCTTTATAGGTCTCTCCACGTGGCACTCAGGGTTGCATGAGGGGCAAGGTGTCTCACACAATGAGATTGTCCAGCGGCCACAGTGAGCAGAGGGCCTACCATCCAGTAAGGGAGGAGGGAAAGAGAAGTCCTGGGAAAGAAGGGGATCTGAAGGGGATCACCTGTTTAGGTGATATTGCTCTGCTGTACACTGGGGAGTCTCTGGGTCAGAGAACCCCAAAGGACTGTAGCAACTCAGGGTCCTATAACCACAGGGCTCTATGTCATCAATGGTCAGCAGATGTAAGGTTAGGCTTAGTGAGGTATGCAAAGCATATAGGTTCTAAATGGCTAAAAATCATCTTGTTTGGGCTATTTTTAAGATAATTGGATATGTAAAAAATGGAGTTCAATGCCAGTAGGCTTTTGATGTTATAGGTTTCAGCCTGCATTCTGCAGTGAAGGAATAAAGCAATGCCAAGGCCAGTACACAGAGACTACCTTTGGATCATTCATGTAGCTCTATAATGAGTTTGAGGTGTTCTTCCAAAGACCATGATGAGGCCATGCCCTGAGCTGAATCCTTGTGGTCCTCCCACAAGGAGAATAAACATTTAACAAGGGAGAGCTTGAGTGGCCATTGGGAAGGACACGGCACAGTATGACCTCAGACCACACCCACCCAATTCCTTGCTTGGGATCACAGTGACAAATCTCTTCCGACCTGGGAAACGTCCCCTGACCTGGAGCCCCTTAGCTGGCTCCTGCCTTCACATCTGCCTCTTCATTTCCTGAGGTGTCTACTGTCAGTTCAAAAAAATGTCATTTCTTCCATTTGCCTTCACCAAAAGAGACTAGACTGTTGGAGCCAGAAAGGTCATGGGAAGTGCCCATGTTTCCAATGGGGAGTTTCATGGAAATGAAGTCTTGGAGAGAATCTGAGAACAAAAGTTTCCTGGTCCAATAAATTTAGAAAATGCTTCATAATCTAGTCCCCTCTTAGGGGTCCACAAGACAGGTGCACATTCAATGACCCATGATTATACAGGAGTGAGAGGTGAGACCATCTCAAGTAAACTATCCCTGGGAAGACTTGAAAATAGCTTGCTGGGAAGGAAAATTCAAAAAAGTCTTGAGGTCCCCCTATCACTGAGGAGTTCACAAGGCAGTGAAATTCAGATATTAATGGTATTTTGATTTTGTTATGCTTGCACATTGTAATGGATGAATGAGGTGAGAAAGAGAGAGGAGACTGTGCGAGTAATGTGATAGGTGATATACCATTGACAATCATGCAGAGTTCCCCCCCAGTGGACCATATTTGGACCATAATTTTCAGTGCACCATTAATCTTCTGAACTATGTGCCACCATGCTTGTGGCTTGGGTTGTAGAGATTCTCAGATTCAAAGAGAACTCAATCAATGAACTGTTGGCTCAGTCAGGGTTCCTCAAGATCAGTAAAGGTTCAGGCCACTCCCTCTCCTCCAAGTCTTCTGGAGCATTTAAATAAGCATAAAATAAAGTTACCAAACTCATAATCCATGTAAGTGCTTATGTTTTACCATCAACATTGTAGGATGCACAGCTTAATTCAGTCCTGGCCTGGACGTGTGACTCCACTTGAAGACAGAACAAAAGATGAAGCAAGGCTTGGGTTGTGACTGCCCAGCCCCTCCCTGAGGCTGGTCCTGTGTACCTTTCCTCCACTTAAGCCAGAAAGTCACAGTTTCATCATGATGAAGGCATGAGGCTAACATGTGTGGTTATTAATCATGATTAGCCCCATAATAGGTTCAATTCCATGCAAATTTATTTTCCCCTTTTATGTTGAAAACAAGTGTTAAATTATTTTATGCTGCATTCTCCAAGCTGTGCAGCCTTTCAGGTTCTGCTTTAATTTTTGTCACTGGAACTTGGGGTACGGCTCAGAGAGGAGTTCAGTGGTTAAGAAGACAGGGTCTTGGCTTCAGATGTCAAAGCTTACATTTGGCTCCACAATGTGCCAGCTGTGTGCCCTTGGGCACTACCTCCACCTCTTGGTGCCCAAGGGGCCTCAGGAGCACACTCCTCCAGGGATGCTGTCAGTGATAAATGAGAGACTGAGCACAGTGCCTGGGGAGTGTCCCTAGATTGCAGGTATAGTAATCTGTAACATTTTCCCAAATAACCACATTGTTGATATTCTCATTTCACTAAATTATCTTCCTCAACATTATTTTTAATATCTATATAACATTTCATCTATCACTGTCCCAAAATTTACCCAATCATTTTCCTATTGTTTAGGATTTAGAATGTTCATATTTTCCTTCATCATAAAGAGTGCTGCAATAAATACCTTTAGAGTCACATTTTTGTATATCCATGACTATTTTAAGATACATTTCTAAAACTCCAATTTTGACTCAAAATTCTAAGGTAATTATGCCATGAGGCCCGTGGTTGTCACTGAAATTTCCTGGATTGGGTATTTCCTAGACCTTTTTTTAAAAAAAATTTTATTGTGATTCAATTACAGTTGTATGCCTTTTCTCCCCATCTCTCCACCCCACCCCAGCCAAACCCACCTCCCTCCCCCAACCCCACCCTCCACCTTGATTTTGTCCATGTGTCCTTTATAGTAGTTCCTGCAATCCCCTCTCCTCACTGTCTCCTCCCCACTCCCCCCTGCCCATTGTTAGATTGTTCTTAAATTCAGTGTCTCTGGATATATTTTGTTTGCTTTTTTCTTTTGTTGATTATGTTCCAGTTAAAGGTGAGATCATATGGTATTTGTCCCTCACAGTCTGGCTTATGTCACTTAGCATAATGCTCTCCAGTTCCATCCAAGCTGTTGCAAAGGGTATAAGCTCCTTCTTTCTCTCTGCTGCATAGAATTCCATTGTGTAAATATACCATAGTTTTTGGATCCACTCATTTACTGATGGGCACTCAGGTTGCTTCCAGTACTTGGCTATTGTAAATTGTGCTGCTATGAACATTGGGGTGCATAGGTTCTTTTAGATTGGTGTTTCAGGGTTCTTAGGGTATAATCCCAGCAGTGGAATTGCTGGGTCAAAGGGCAGTTCCATGTTTAGTTTTCTGAGGAAATTCCATACTGCTTTCCACAGCGGCCTCACCAGTCTGCATTCCCACCAACAGTGCACTAGGGTTCCCTTTTCTCCGCATCCTCTCCAACATTTGTTTGTCAATTTGTTTATGGTGGCCACTCTGAGTGGTGTGAGATGATACCTCAGTGTGGTTTTAATTTGCATCTCTCTGGTGGCTAATGATGCTGAGCACCTACTCATACATCTCTGGGCCCTCTGTATGTCTTCCTTGGAGAAGTGTCTGTTCAAGTCCTTTGCCCATTTTTTAATTGGGTTGTTTGTCTTCCTGGAGTGGAGTTGTGTGAGTTCTTTATATATTTTGGATATCAGGCCCTTGTCTGAGGGATCATTGGCAAATATGTTTTCCCATACTGTTGGTTCTCTTTTTATTTTAATGCTGTTTTCTTTAGCCATGCAGAAGCTTTTTATTCTGATGAGGTCCCATTTGTTTATTTTTTCCTTTATGTCCCTTGCTTTAGGGGATGTGTCTGTGAGGATGTTGCTGCGTGGAATGTCTGAGATTTTCCTGCCAATGTTTTCCTCTAGGACTTTTATGGTGTTACGACTTACATTTAAGTCTTTTATCCACCTCAAACTTATTTTTGTGTATGGCATAAGTTGGTGATCGAGTTTCATTTTTTTTGCACGTAGCTGTCCAGATCTCCCAACACCATTTGTTGAATAGGCTGTTTTTGCTCCATTTTATGCTCCTGCCTCCTTTGTTAAATATTAATTGACCATAAAGACTTGGGTTTATTTCTGGGCTCTCTGTTCTGTTCCATTGGTCTATGTGCCTGTTTTTATGCCAGTACCAGGCTGTTTTGATTACAGTGGCCTTGTAATACAGTTTGATATCAGGTATTGTGATCCCTCCTGCTTTGTTCTTCTTTCTCAAAATTGCTGCAGCTATTCGGGCTCATTTATGTTTCCATATGAATTTCTGAAATGTTTGTTCTATATCTGTGAAATATGTCATTGGTACTTTAATAGGGATTGCACTGAATCTATAAATCACTTTGGGTAGTATGGCCATTTTGATGATGTTAATTCTTCCAATCCATGAGCATGGTACATGCTTCCATCCTAGTCATTTTTAAGAAAAATATTCTATTTATTTATTATTTTTAGAGAGAGGGGAAGGGAGGGAGAAAGAAAGGGACAGAAACATCCATGTAAGAGAGAAACATTGATTAGTTGCCTCTCTGAGGTGCAACTGAGGCATGTGCCCTGAATGGGAATGGAAGCAGCAACCTTTTGCATTGTGGAATATCGCCCAACCCACTGATCTACACAGGTTGGGACAGGTATTTCCTAGTTTTTAACAATAAAAAGTAAATATACTTGATGCTTCGCCCAGTGTTGCTT
Organism: Desmodus rotundus; assembly: GCF_022682495.2. Lineage (NCBI taxonomy): Eukaryota > Metazoa > Chordata > Mammalia > Chiroptera > Phyllostomidae > Desmodus > Desmodus rotundus. Next base: position 65,204,716 of record NC_071395.1, read on the forward strand.
TGAACCTCTCAAAAAGATTTGGCTTTTGTCTGTGATCTTCCTGGCTTTGGCTGAGGTTTCACACTTGAAGTAGTTCAGGGACTCAGAGACGAAGAAAACATCTGCAACTACTGTTCTTCCAGCTCAGTGTGCTCAAGGGACCATGGGTACCGTGGTGCATTATGGGAATAGTTCTCCCAGGTTCCCTTCCAGAATAGCTTATGGGGGCCTCCTTTTTGCAGCAGAGTAATATCCTACAGGCATGGCGTCATCTTCCTGAATCAAGCATTCATTTGGCCTGTCCTGTCCCCCAATGAGGACAACCACTGACATTAGGCCCAGACTACCTTCCTCTGCTTTGGTATGCCTGGTCCATGGGGCCCAGAAAATCCATGCATTCCTCTCTTCCATGCAGTCCATCCATTACTGTGTGGCCAGCTAGTTCACACTGCCTACCTCAGTGACCTTATCCCCAGTTGGAGTGGGAAAATGTCCCTTAAGAGAAAGAGTCTTCTGAGAGTTTCAGAATTTTTAATCCCAAGTACAAATCAGTTTCAGAAGCTCTGTTGCTTAAATTGTTCTTGAATCCTTTCTCTGCTGACTCATGAGATGTCAGAGGAAGGACCGCCTCCTCTCCCTCCACTTACATCTATGGAATCTGGCTTTCCTAAGTAACATTGCACTTGGGAACAAGGAATCCTTTGTACTTTGTACTGTTCCAATGGCACAACATCATCATTCTGTACTTGTTCTCTCCCACAGGTGAAGGAGCAAAAGATGCAACTTATCCCAAGAAGAATGTATAAATTCATGTAATTTAGGGAACAGCTTGTGCCCACTTGAGTTTGTGTGTCTTAGCTGCTCTCTACTTGCTTCTGTGTTGTTTGTTGGGAACACCTTTTAGGGACTTGGAGGTCATGTGATTTCAAACATGTCTATTTACAAAGGGATCTGCTCTTAGAAGGCAAGCTGGCTCCTTCAGGTTCTTCCTTTCTCCCTTCTCCTCCCCTTCCTCTCTTTCTCTTTTTCCTCCCTCTGTACCTGCCTCCCTCCCTCCCTTCCTTCCTTCCCCTTTGCCATCTTTTCCCTGTTTTCTTGCTCTTTTAGTAATCAGCTTCTCTAACCCAAGGTCAGAAGAGTCAGGAAGAGACTGGATACAGCAATAAACTGACTTTTGAGGACCCTTCATATCAGCTGCGTCCTGGCTTCGCCAAGAACACCCACACAGGCTGCTGGCTGTAATGAGACAGGAAAGGCTTCATGTGTAGTGTAAACACGCCCAGATACTGACCGAATGCCTGGTGAGACAGACACTCTAACGACAACTTCATAATCTGGGCAAAGGCCCAATTGAGACTCGCCTCTGTTTTCTGAGTATGGAGTCTGCATAATGGAAAAACCACAGGTTTCAAAACCAGAGGAACTGGCTGCATGTCACAGCTGTGGCACTTCCACGCTGGTCCCCGGAAGGAGCTTTGCAAATTCTCCATGCCTCAGTTTCTCCACATAGAAAATGGTCCTGATGATGCCCTGCTGAATAAAACATGGCATGAAACAGCATTTTAATTGCTATAAGTGCAACTAAAGGGCTGCCTCCCACTTGCTGAATCTGCTCAGATTCCACTCCCCAAGGACAGCCAGCAACAGCAGCCCTGTGAAATGACTGTCGGTTCTGAGCAGGAGCCACCTGGCACTGGTGCTTCACAAGGGAGTGCCACAAAGCCCCCCCGCCCTGCTGTCCCTGGCCCTGCAAGATGAGGCAGGGTGCTTAATGGGGGGGCGGGGTTCACAGGACAGATGCAATCAGTGGAGGTATCAGGACATTTTCTAGGTTTATTAACAGAAAAAGAAACATAAATCTATAAATAGGTGTAATTTGTTGGGATCTTCGCTAAATAAAAGAAATGAGATTATCCAGAGTTTATGGAAGCAGCGTGAGAAAGGTGTGGATGTGCTAGACACAACCTGGAAGGAGCACAGTAGGATGCAAAACATCACAGGGTGTGGAGTGCAGGCTCTGTAGCCAGAATTCCTGGTTTCAATCCATCATTCCTTCACGGGGTCTCTTGAGAAAGTCACTCAATGTCTTGCTGTGCCTCAGTTTCCTCTTACATAAAAGAGGGTGATGGGATGCATATTTCATAAGGTTGTTGTAAAGATGAAATGATTTGATTCATACAAAATGTTCAGAATGTGCCTTGCACATAGTAAGTACCAAGTAACCATCAGCTACTATTGCTATAAGGATTTTTATCCACAACTTAGAAATGATTTTTGGCAAACAAGGGAAAGTAGCCTGGTGCAGCCAAAAAGCTCAGGTGCCGGAATTAGCCCATCTGAAGTGACTTGATGGGGTTTCCTCAGGAAGTTTGCCTAACTCTCATTTTCCCTACTGAAAAGATGAGGACTATAACAAGAATGATCAGGGTGATTTGATGAATATTCTATTCATTATTAGGGCAAGTGGCCTAGGGGGATATTCTCCATGACCCTGAGGACAGACATATTGCTCAACACCAATGTGGGGAGTGGGGGTCCGTTTTGCTGAGGAGAGGGCCACTGGAAGGAAGGAGAGAGAGGACCAGGAAGGCATTTACTTGGAGGCCTGTGGGAAGCTGAGTCTGGCCTGGGTATGTGAGGGCAGGTGTGTTGGGGCCTGGTGGGCAGGGGTAGGGGGGCAGTGGAGCACAGTAGTGACCAGCCCTGCGGCCTCGAAGCCTCAAGGAACACATCAGACAGGCAACAGACAAAGCCAGCGGGTTCTCCAGGGCTTCGCTGCTGGAGATGGGCGGTCAAAGGAGTTCTGAAACATGGAGTTCATGGGAGGAGGAAGAGCTGATCAGAAGCAAAACGCATGCATGCCACCCCCACTCTACCCCTCCCTTCTTCCTCTGAGCAGATCCGATCTTCTCAAAGGTCTCCAAGCTTAATCCTGGCCTGGAGGGCAGCAGCCCTCAGCATCTCGTCCTGGGGGGCACTGTAGGAGGCGGCTGTCTGGGGAGGCCCCAAAACCATGCTCACAGGACCCTTCCATGTCAGGGTGGGACTGAAGGAGACTACTCTCTCTCTCACACACATACACACATACCCCAAATGTGCACATACCCCTGACTTACCTAGCAGGACTGTGAACTATAACTTACAGAATGCTGCACCCCACACTGGGCTTGGCTCAATTTGGGCGCCATAGCAGAAGGAAGCTGGAAGGAAATCAGAAACCATGTGACACCATATGACAATCTGGCTGGACACTGGACCATCCTGGGGAATGTTAACCACACCTGATACCCATCTCAGACCAGAGTGGCACCTGCTAGGGGCACAGCCCCAGGAGAGGCCATTTGCAAAGCTCTTGGGTGATTCTAAAGAGCTGTTCCGGGCTGAGAACCACTGTTGGCAAAAATAAAAATGACTTATCCAAAGGGAAGAGGCCAACTTATTTCACTGGGACTGGGAAAGCTGGCTGGGAGCAGAACAGGGGAGAGGGTCATTTGGACGCCCCACCCCCACTCCAACTGCCCAAGCAGCCCAATAAAACAGAGTCTGTGGCCAAGGGCACTTCTTCAAGCTCTGCAGGGCGTCCCGAGTGGAAGTCTCTAACATAAGAGGTGGGGAAATTGCCAGAATTTCCGGAAGCTCGTTCAATAAAACCAACTCCCTTTGTCTTGGAGTTTCCACCCAGAGGAACTTTCAAGAAATGGAGGACTCTTTTTGAGAGCCTGAAGGACTGTAAGCTACAAAGAGCCTGAAGAATACCATGTCTTCACTTGTGCACCTCTCCATGACTTTCCTCCTAGTGGCTCTCCTAGCCTATCCTGCCTGAATGGTTAGAATGTTTTCAATAGAGGATTGCTTACTTGAGTTGAATTATCTCATGAAGATCAACATTAAATAATGACTGGGTGACAGAGACATTTGGTTCTGTGGGGTGTTGCTATGAGACATAATCTACACAATGTCTGAGCCCCTTAAAATGATGCTGTTGATTAAAAGTATCTGTCTGTACACATATAACACTATGGACACAGACCCTTCACACAGTATATTTCACCTTTGCAAAATTCACTGGGAGGTGGGGGTTGGGCACAGAGAACTCAGGAGACCTCTTTGCTATACACAGGCTGGCACTTCCAGCAAGAACAGCTTCAGCATCATGGGTTAAGGCATACCCAAAGCTCATCTCCTTGTTGATTTCAGGTTCCACAAACCCTGCAGAGCCTTTTGGGATCACTGAGTTCTGGAAAGTGCATAAAGCTGGGCACTGTCCCTTTAAATAGTAGAGGCTGAGACACTCTCAGGCCACCATGACATATTCCAGCGTTGAACCAGCCCCTGAATAACTGGAAGGACGCCTGGTTTGGCTTTCAGTGACAGGGAGCCCTACCAGGGAACATCTTGGGGAGCCTGGTTGGAAGCAGCAGGTTTGGTCTGCCAGCTGCTGGCCTCTCTGCTACCCTGTGGGGAGGGCCCTGCCTTTGCATCTTTTGCATTTGACTACAAAGAACACTGCAAGGAGGAAGGGGTAACACTGTTTGGCCTGGTGAGTTTTATTGCAACTGTGCCTCTGGGTGGTGTGTATTTATGCTTTACAGAGTGTTTGTTGACCAATCCACACCCCCCCCCCCCCCCCCCCCGCAAACCGCAAATAGAACTGCAGTGGAGACAGTGTGTTTGTGTTGGAATTGAGTGGGGAGTCAGAGAATTTTTTTAAATCCTAGGTTAGGAGCTGGATAAGCTGGATATGCGGCGAGAATGTCTGAGGGCATCTAGAAAGCCCGGTACATCAGATCTGAAGGGATAAGGGGGTCTAGATGCTCCTTCCCTGGTGGGAAACAGCGCTGCATATACGCCTGGCAGGTGATCTCACAGCGGTAAGCAGGTCAGAGAGAAGCTTCCACCTGTAGCCGAGCCCTGGCCTGCCCTGGGTGTGGCAGAGCTTACTTGCCGTGCACTGAGCAGCAGCATTTCGCTCTCCACCACTGGGGGGAGACAGGGGAGGTATGAGGGACAGAGGGGTTCACAGGTTCTGCAGCCCACGGTGTGGCTCTGATTTGGCATTGATTAAAATGTTGGATTCAAAAGAAAGGAAGATATGAGCTGTGCCTTACAATATGTACACTTTTGTGGGTGTATATACTTCATTAAAAAATTTAGTTGGGGGAAAAATCCTGAGTTAAATATGCTAATATTTGTAAAGTGCTTAGAGTAGTCCTGGGTACATAGTGACCACATAAATATTTGTTAAATAAAGTAAATAAAAGTCTAAATGGCATAAAGCAAAGCAGTAGTGCTTAGGGCAAACCTCACTATAAAATGACCCGGGGAGAAGAAAAACACTTCCGTTTCTCAGTCATGCCACTTGCATGTGCACTTTCAACCAATGGGAGCTGGAGCTGTTTCGGTCCAGGGGCAGTCAGACATGCTCCTGAATTTGCTGCAGTGGTTAAATGTGATATCATAATAAGAATGGTGACAATTTACTGGACACTGGTCCCTTATTATGTGTCAGACACTATGCTCGCTGCTTCACATCTTTTAAAATAGGCATTTTGGGGGGGTTTGGCTGGGGTGGGGTGGAGGGATGGGGAGAAAAGGCACACAACTGTAATTGAATAACAATAAAAAATTAAAATTAAAAAAATAGGCATATTTGTCCTATTTGCAGAAAGAAAAGAGAAGCTCGGTGAACTTTAGCTGATTGCCCAAATTCATACACCCTGAGTAAGCAGGGTAATCAGGTTTGCTGAGCCCAGGGCCTAACCACTGGACCACACCACCTCTCACAGATCATGTGTGAAGTCCTGCTAATGTGCCTGCCACATGATGGGCATTGAACACAATTTTCACTAAGATTCTTCTTTTTAATCTGATAATATAATGATTTTTAAAATACCACTGTTGGAAAAATTTTCCATATAACTTATTTTCACTTAAAGAATATGCAATTAGCAGTTACTTTCAAATAGTAAAATAACGTGGAATGTGACTTGAATCCTTTAGACTAATGAAGTTTTATGACACAGTTCACTAGCAGGTAGATGTATGTGTGTGTGTGTGAACTGCATTAGTGGGCAAAGACGTTTAACACGCACATTCGGGCTCTCTATTCATGCATCTAGGCTGGCCTTCCGGAGTGTCTTATTTGAGCACATCTTCGCCACGCCCGGAAGGGCTAGCCTCTCTCCCTGTGACACTGGGCGGACCAAGTTCGGGCAGCTATGAATCAGCTGATTTCCCTGGCTGCTCTTCCCCCACCTCAAATGGCCAACTCCCCACCTCCTGGCAGGGACGCCAGCCCAGACTAGGAGCCAAGCCAGGCAAACTTTGCCAGGAGCTTACCGGGTTGTGTTCTGGTTTTGCCCAGGCTAGGAGGAGCTGGACCCCAGGACACGCTGTGTCATAGTTGCCAGGACTCTCCTTCTGCAGACTAATTCTCATCCAAAAAGAGCCCGCTAGATCTGTCCACTCCAATCCTAGGAACCCGACGCACGGCCTGCGTGCAGACACTGATAACAGCCGCGCACACAGTGCAGATGTGCCCAGCGAAGGACACAGGGCAGGCCGGGTGCGCCAGGCTCTGAGAGGATTGGGACATCTTCCAGGGCTGAAGTGTCAGCGCCCTTCCCCCCCTCGCCCCCCCCCCCTCCCAGTATAAGAGGAATCCAGGCTTCGCCCCCAAGGGAACTCAGTCTGCGTGAGCCCCCTCTCCCCCGAAGCCCAGCGCTGGGCACCGGTGGGGGCGAACTCTGGCTACCTTTCCCCACGTGGACCGAGGGGCCCGTTTATCAGTCAATACTTGGTTTCCATGAACTCGGCGGAGCGAAGGGAAGTGGAGGTGAGATAACTCAGCTGCCTCCCGTGAAAGTAGCAGTGAAAGTAGCAGTGAAAGTAGCAGAGGTTTTGCAGAGATCAACTTTCTCCTGCGGCGCATTAAAGACCAAGTAACTGTCTCCTGCCCCCACCCACCACTTTCTGCCTTCTCCTCCCTGAGTCCCGCCCTCCTGCACACGCTGACCCAGGGACACACCCTATTGCAGCGACGCAGACAGGGCGTTGTTCCCGTTAAAGGGGATCGCCAGGAGCCTCCCTCTGGCCCCTCGCTTTGCGATCGCAACCCCGCAGCGCAGCTGTCTTTGGGGACGCCAGCAGCCAAGAGAACGCCTCGAGTTGGTGACTGAGGCCGCTCTGACGATCTGGGACAGCTATCCCTCTGGGCTGTAAGTGCTTTGGTAGGGAAAGTGGAGGAGGTGGGGGAGAAACGTGGGCATCTTCTGTCGATGGTGCCAGAAAGGCGCAGGCTTGAGGCTGGCCAGATCCCTGAGCTTTCTGTACCGGGCGCGGGCGGACAGACCACGGTCTGTCCCATGTGGTTCCAACGGGGTTTATAGGGATACCGAGTGGGGTGCCCTGCGGTGTGTAAAACATAACGGGCGCGGGTGTTGGGTCAGAATACGGGGCAGGGGCGGAGCAGTTTTCGCCTCACTAGAATGGAGGCTACTCGGGGACTCATTGGCAAACCAGTGCCTGCCCTAGACCTCCTGGGGGTGCTGTAGTTCCCCACTTTCCAGCTCTATGCCCGACCACCCTCCTCTTGTCGCGCCCGGGCACTAGGAGCCACTGGACTTTTTAAACCTTCTGGGAGACATCAGAAAACCGTGCTTATTTCTTCATGTACATTCCTGGATTTCTTTGAATGTGTTGCTTGTGGAGGGGAACGGAGGGGCCTGGGATTGGGTACTTTAAAATCCGAGTTATGAAACGTCTCCCTGGCCCAAGACTCCATCCTGAAATGGTCCCCAAAGACGCGGCTCGTCTCCCAGCTTTACACACCCTGTAATAGGCCATCCCGTTCTTCAGTTCCCCCAGGTCTGTAAAATGAGGGGCGAGGACCGCACAACTGCGGATGGAAGCTGTCTGGCAGGCTGTGGCCCGCTGCAATTCTCCTGGGACTCAACCCTCCACCCTCCACCCTCCACCCTCCCTCCACCCTCCGCCTCTCCTTCCCACCGGACTTTTGCTCCGCTCCATCCACATGGGAGGCGTAGTTCACAAGACACCCTTCAGGACTTAAAACTGGAAGGTTAAAATTGGCTTTTTCAGAAAAGAGTTCCTAGTCCCAGGCCTGCTGGACCGGGTAGCATCCCCGCTCCTTGTGCAGCGGGGCCCCGCGAGGCCTCGGGGGCAAACGTGCTAGGTCCAGCCCACAGGGGCTGCGGGAGGCAGCGGACTGTGGGCGGGAGGCGCAGCGTCCCGGTACCTCTCTCTTCGACCATTCTTTCCTCCTCACACCGCCTTGCGCGCTCTCTGGAGCCTCCAGTGTCTTTCGCTAGCTGAGCCAGGGGCCAAGACAGCTCCCCGGCGCTGGCAGAACTGACTGGAAACTTGGCGACTCCTGGAATGCGGAGCTCGCGGGGATCTGGGAAACCAACTCTCTGCGGCGCGCTCTCCCTCAGAGCCTGCCCTAGGTGTCCCCAGGCCTCTTGCAGACTTCTGGGCGCCTAGCCCCTCGCCCCCACCTTCACTGTGTAAGGGAACGTGTGCTCTCTCCGCTACCCCAGGTTCGGCTGTCTCTGGGAAGCGCCCCGGGGTGGGTGGAGGCGGGCTGTGGCCTCTGCTCGCCATTGTGGAAAAACCTCTCCTCCTGCACTGACTTACCACATTTTTTTTTCAAAAGCAAAAGTTGTTCTGTTGCAAGGGGACCGCCCCCCCGCAGCCCTGCTGAGTACTTTAAGTCCTAAAGGCGAGTATCCTGTGGTCCGCGGCTGCCCCCTCTCGGCCGGCCGTGGGGAGGCGGGCGGGCGCGGCGCCAGGACCTGGAATCGCAGGGACTATCCTCGGCACCGTCCCCCCCCCCCCCCCCTCTTGGGCCGGTTGGTTGGGCCTGACGTCTAGCTTCGGCTCTCTCCTGGCAGGCAGAAACTCCGCTGAGCAGAACTTACCGCCAAAATGCTCCTCCTGTTGCTGAGTATCATTGTTCTCCACGTCGCTGTACTGGTGCTGCTGTTCGTCTCCACCATCGTCAGCGTGAGTGCCTGGAGGACAGCGTGGGCGGCCGGGCACCCCGCGCTCACCCAGTGCTGGGGCCTCCGGAAGCTCCGATTCCACCAGTACCCGCTCTAGCTCAGGACGGCATGGTTATTTGCAGACAAGAAGCTTCAGATGTCCCAGGGCATTTTGCAGTTTCTGGCAATCTGCGCCTTTTCAGTTGTTTTGAGAAAACCGTAGCAGATTAAGGGGTAGGAAGGAAGAAATCACTGGACTGATTTCTTAGCTGCCCAGGCCTCCTTTTAAGCCCAATAATTTCGGTGGAGATCCAGGGCCCCCAAACCTTTATTTGGTAAAGTTATTGAGCATTTTTTCTTGATGCAGGTTTGTTGAGGAAGAGGAGTATTTATGAAGGTTTGCTTTTTCCAAGTGGCATAGGTCAGATGGGCGGTTTTGTGCACAAAACAGCCTTTAGGACTTAAAGTCCAGAAGTTAAAATTGGCTTTTTCAGAAAAGAAGTCACAGTCCCAGGTCTGCTTTTTGATGTGGACACAGCACCTTCTTAGACGAGTCCCCACTGCGCAGACAGACCAAGAGGATAACTCAGTTACAAAGCCAGCGGCATCAAGTAGATTGGATTCTAAACTTATTTTCTTGGCTGTGAAGATGGGCGCAGCCCCAGGCAGTTAGGTGCTGTGGCTTTAACTTCAACATGTGAGGTGAATTCCAGACCTGATATTCTTGTCTGTTTAAAAGGTTGAGTAATAATTTGGCTTGTGAAAAATAATTATGTCCCAGATTTGTGAATTTTGTAAGCATCCGGGTCTATCATTTATAAGCATTTTACAACATTCTAATTGTGCCTGACAATCTTGTCAGATTGGTAGGGATTATAAATAAGGAAATAGGCTCAGAGAGGTGGTGGGTGGGGAATGACACCCAGAAGACCCAGGGAGGAGAGACGTCTTGAATACAGAGGCCCTGAGTGACTCCTTCTATTATAGTACACACCTCTGCGCAGAATGGTAACTTATGCATGTGTGTGTGTGGTACTTTTCCATTGACAAAGTGCTTTTTACCTGCAAAAACCGGAGTCCTCCTCAACATGGTGTCTGAGATAGACCAACACCTCTCTCCTTTCTGCAGTATGATTGTGGCCTCTGGCTAGGCAGCACTGGGCAGGGCAGGGGCAGGCTGGGCGGACAGGTTGATGAGGCTGCTCTTTGCTTTGCCTTGGTCTTCTCCCTCCCCTTTCTGTCACTTCTCACTACCTCAGTTGATGTCAAATGTCTGATTCTTTCCAGGAATGGATCGTGGGCAATGGACATGCGACTGACCTCTGGCAGAACTGTAGCACTTCTTCCTCAGGCAGCGTCCGCCACTGTTTCTCATCATCAACAAATGGTGAGACTGGCACTTTGCTCCACAGGCTTGTCCTTATCAGCCCTTGTGTTTGGAAGACATAAGCTTGAAAGTTGTTGTTGGGCTTGGGTGGAATGTGATTGGGGTCGTGAAAGAAGACGAAAGGAGAGGGGCAATAGTTTCATTGGCTAAGCTAAGCTCCTGGGTATTATTATACATTCTTGGTACCTACAGAATGGCTCTGCACTCCCCGTTATTGCTTAGGGTAATGCCTCTTGTGAGTCAAGATATATGGACACGAATAAACAATAAAGGAGGCATGGTAGCAACACTGGGGTAACGCCTTGGGATTTTGGTTTGGTGGCTGTCTTGTTGCAGAAATGTCCTTCCTCTTCCTGTTGTAGTGACAGTGGGGCTTTCCCAAGGATAGTAGGGCCAGCTTTGGTCCCCCAGGTACCAAACTGCCTTTCCAAGTCTTAGACTCAGTAATGCCATTTAGTATCAAAACGTTTGAGTGTTTCTTTGTGCCAGCTGGGGGACTTGAAGCTATTTGCAAGCCCTCAGCTGAACCCAGGAGGGTCTTTTACCCAGAAGATTGTGTTTCTCCTCCGTCCTCAGCATCATTGCTTGTGGGATATTGGGAATTGGGCTCTCTTGGATTCAAGTTAAGGGGCTAATTGGCAGTGTAAGAACCTGCTAGATGCCTGAAGTTCTCAGAGGGGAAGGAGTGCTCAGCAGGGGTCCTTATAGCAGGATGGGAAAGGCTGAGGTAAATAGGATGCATTCTTTGTGGTGGCTGCGTGATGTTTAGTGGCGACATGGACCCTGGAAGGAGCCACAGTGCTTGGTGCTGAGGGCACAGTGAGCCTGACTTGGCATACGCCTGTGTTCCAAAGGAAGTGTCCTTGTCCTGGAGAGGGCAGTAGGTACAGATATGACAGTGCTTTGCTGACATCCTGGGTTTAAAAGACCAATAACATACAGGTTTCAATATGGCTGCAGTGACTCATAAATCCAATATTTCTGTTGAAGATGTTATACTCAATGGAAGAAGCCAATTTAGATCCAGTTCCTCAAAGCAGGCAGTGAAGTAGACCTTAGTTCAGGCTTTGCACAATCCAGTTTCTTTGCTGGGCTTTACCTCCTATGGGCTCCACACCCACTAGCACCTAAGCTGTCGCTGAAGCATTCCAAACAAGACATATCGAACCTCAGTATAAAGAGAAATTGCTGGAATAGTCATTTGGTAGTTTATATGGGGAGAATAGGCAAGGAATAGAAAACCCTGCATTATGTTTCCACTTTCCCGGGGGAAGAAAAGCAAGGGCCTGGTGTCTATTGAAAGGAGCAGCCCTTTATCTTTTGTTTAAGAGCATGAAGGCTATTGAATTAAAACCATCCTACAAATTGCTTAGTGAGATTGCATGGTGAGTTTCAAGTAAATAGGCACAAGGGCCTCAGAGTCTGAGATAGTACTGCTTGCCTCCAAAACCACCAGAAGTGTTGTCTACCCCTTCAGGGTCAGCTCAAGTGCCCTGAAAACTCAGATGGGTATCTACTCGCTTGCTACTGACACCTGGTGGTCACAAGTGGAGATGCAGTCCAGCAGACAGGCTTTCCCTGAGGCCAAGCCCTGTCCACCAGCAGTTCCCAAGTGGCATGTGGCCATGCGGGGTTGACATGGAGTCCTGGATGCTTAGGCCCGGAAGGAGGCAGGTTGGGCAGGCATGTTGAAACCCAGCAGGTTTCAGCAGAAATGAGGCGGCAGAGGAGCAGCCATCTAAATTGTGCTCAAACTGTCTGCAGGGAGGAAAGCAGGATTTGCCTCATGGCCTGTTACTGCCCTGCACTCGACATCTGCAGTCTTAAATAGTCATTATTCCTTGCTAGAAGCAGGTCTCAAGAGAGGCACTCATGTTATTCAATCAGAAAATTTCTTATCTCTCAATTGGCTCTTTATGTGCCAAACACATCTTCTAGGGTTTATTTGTGAGGACTTCAGTGTTTCTACCATGGTTACTTTCTGTGGGGGTCCCGGAGTGTGGGTTCTCCTCATCTGCATTCTTAGGGCATTTTGAGGAAATCTGAACACACCCTTAAACAGACTGTTAGTATTTGGACCTGGGCCCATTTCGGTGTCCCCAGTAATCATTATCTTTGATGACATCTTGCTGACGCTGACAGGTCAGCATGTGTTACAAACTTCAGCTCTGGTGATGGTGAATCCTCTGGGCCTTTGTGTTGCCTTTTTGATTGGGTTTAACTATTTATGTGGCAGACAATAGGGTGAAAAATATATAATTAAAAAAATTATACTGTCTTTAGAAATGAACTGTATCAGTTGCAAACTATTTACCTTGGTCTGAACTTGCTCTTGCAATATTTGGAACATGCTTTTTATTTTACTAAAATCAAAAGTAATTTGTTACTGATAATGATTTATGCAGAACATGTTGCAAGTATGTTCTGTGAAAATACATAAGTTTACATGACTTGTTATTTTTTCTGAAGGGCTCATTCTGTGGGGCCATGGCATTGTGCTTCTTTGGGGGCTGCCATCACTTTGTTTTTATGTGAATCGCACCCCTTGCCAGGTTAACCATATGGCAGGCAAACAGCTATGTTATATTGTCAGAAGGAGCTGTACCAGATCTTTCCCCCAAGTTGCCTCTTTATTAGAAGTGGTTTTAGATTTCTTACAAACTGCCCTCAACTCTGCCTGCTTTTCCACATTTAGACTTTATTTACTTACTTTCTGCTCCCATTCTGATTCTGGCTGCCTGTAGAGGCGAAAGAGGTTTACTGGGGACATATGCAGGGAGACCTTGTGTTGGAATGCCTCTCAGGTGTAGGGAATCCAAGGACCTAGGAAACAGGCATGTTGCCCTTGATGGTCCTGACCCTCTTGGATCAGTCAGGAGGTCCACAGAGAGGGATGAATCACTGTGAAGGCAGCTTAAGCCAGATGCCCAAGGAGTGGGGGCAGGCAAGCAGTGCCAGAGTTCAGGGAGGAAGTGGAAAGGAAGTCTTCTGTGGGAGGTGGAATTTGATCCATCCTCCAAAGCATGGGTAGGGTTTAAATAAATACAGGCAAAGAGGAGGATATTCCCTATCAAGGCAATGGTGTGACCTAAAGCAAGGGCAAAGCAATGCAGGAGATGTGATTAACCAGCCAGCTAGCATTCCCACTAGGATTAGGATTCATTACATACAACAGAACATCCTCAAATGACAGTGGTTTAAATAAGATGGTGTATTTCTCTCTCTTTTAAAAGAAGCCTGGAAGGAGGCAATCCCAAGAGAGGTGAGTGAGGCAGTTTCATGAAGTTGTCAGGTACTTTCTTGCTTATTTCTTTGTCATCTCTTGGGTTTGGCGCTCATCTGTATGGACCTAGAGGCTGCTAGAGCTCCAGCCATTTCACCCTTGCTTCAAGCAGTAGGGTAGAGAAAGGAGGAGGAGAAGAATGCTTCCCCTTCCCTTTTAATGAAATATGTCCAGATGGACCACACACTTGTTTCTATCTCGTGCTGGAACTTAGTCACACAGCCACACCTAGTTACCAGGGAGGCTGAGAATGCAGTCATTTGGCCTGGTGAGATGCATGGCTTCTCACTTCACACAAATGTAATAGCTTGTACCTCCTAGTAAGCTGCTTGACCCACATCCCTCCTGGGCTTTGACCACCCCTCCCCATATCCAGTCATACCTTTTTACAGTGGCTCTGCTGGGTCCTATGCAATTTCAGAGCAGATTAGGGATTCTCAAATATCTCACCTCCACTGCATCTGGGGCTCCATAGCAGCACCACCCTCACAGTGACCCATATCAGAAGCTGTAACATCCTTAGATGTTTCTCTGTCTCTCGATCTCCACCTCTCTAGACATTAATGCAATCTTATTATTTCATGCTGTCTCTTGAATCTTTGTTTTCTTCCAGTCCACGCTCTCTTCTGAACCCCAGGTCCGCACAGCCAACTACCTACTAGACAGGTCCACTGGGATGTCTCAGGGGCACCCCAGGCTGGTCAGTATCCATCTTCCTCCACCAAACTTACCCTTTGACCATTCCTCGTATGTTAGTGAGTGCTGCTGCATCGGCTAGCAAGTCTGCCTTGACGTGTCTCCTGTCTCCCTTCTCAGAGCCACCGTAGGCCCCATAGGTCCGTCATCGTTCCATGTCAGTTGCTACCCCCCCTCACTGGTCAGAGCTACTGCATAGTCTCCCAACTCCTAACCTGTGTGCTCCCTTGTAACTCATTTTTCATATTGAATCCACAGTGATGTTTTTAAAAATCCAAACCTCATCCTATTACTCTTGAATTAAGACCTTTCAGAGACCCCTAAGTGGTTTTAATCTTCAGATGAAAATCTTTACACGGCCTATAGAAATGTACCTGAATTATCTGTTCCTGTTTACCATGAAATCCCATCTTCTCTTTCTCCTCCCTTTCATCTTGGAATTTCAGCCTTCTCTTAGTTCCTTGATCATGAACTTCCTGCCTCAGGATCTCTTCTTTGACTCTGTTCTTTCGTTCAGAACTATTCACTGAACACCTACCATGTACCAGATACTACTATAGACACTGAGGATACAAGAGTGAGTAAGGGCTTATATTTTCCTGGGTGAAACTGCCGATAAACATGTGTAATTTAGGGCACTGATCGGAACTACAAAGAGAATAAAACAGGGTAATGTGATAAAGAGGGAGTGGGGTGGGGCAGGGAGAGAGGCCTCTTGGAATAGTGACCCCCGGAGGATCAGAATTGGGCCATAGGAGCATCTTGGAGATGGTCCAGTCAGAGGGACCACCAAGGACAAGGTCCCTGGGTAGGGACGGCACCTGGCCAAGTAGAGGAGCTGAGGGCAGGCCAGGATCATGGGAACAGAGAGCGAGGGGTAGGATATCGGGCTAGCCCTTACGGCCTTCTAGACCTAAGTAATGAGTTTGGTGCATGTGGATTTCACTTGACCTGCTCTGTCTTATATGTGTCTCTTAACTGTCTCTTCTGGCCCAAGTTAGAATAACAGTCCAGAACACTTACAAGGCAGAATATATGAGAAATCTTACAAACTAGAATCTCACCAAGATAGTTCCAGTAATTATCCTAGGTTGTGGATTCTTGGCACTTTGGTTGTGTTCTTTTCCTCTGCTGCCTTACTCATTTTCCTCATTGAGATCTTTTCTTTTCACAATCAGAAAATAGCTGTGAGCAATTTTAGGTTAAGAGGTGAGTACTGAGTAACAGGTTCTGTCTGCCTTGGTTGAGAAAGTAGGGTGTTGGGGTATGGCAGGTGGGGCCCATCAGGTAGCTTCCACAGTGGATATCCCTCCAGAGACAG
Organism: Desmodus rotundus; assembly: GCF_022682495.2. NCBI lineage: Eukaryota > Metazoa > Chordata > Mammalia > Chiroptera > Phyllostomidae > Desmodus > Desmodus rotundus. Next base: position 65,220,384 of record NC_071395.1, read on the forward strand.
GTGAGGCCAGTCCCTGCAGCCTTGGTCTTCAAACTAATAAGATCTGAGAAGCTCTGTCTGGGATCCATGGGGTGGGGTGCACCAAGCCTCTCCTCAAGTCCTGAAGGAAGGAGCCCATCTTGCTGGGGTCCCTACACCACGGATGAGTTTAAAATTCACTGCCCCAGGAGTTAACAAAACATGCCTTGCACTGAATGAACTAATGCTTTTGGTTTCACAATCTCAGAATTATCCACATTTTAAGTCCAAGTGTACACAAGCGTTCTCCCATTCCATATTTTATCCATGTGGATGTGGTATGTCTCAGAATGGTCAGAGGACTGGAGTCCGGCTGCTGGCCACTTGGAAGTCTGGAGCTGGAAGGCACAGCCCTGGCCTTGACCTGCCCCTCAGCCTGGCCTTGCTCAACTTCAGAGGATCAAAGGGAGGCAGGGCCCAGATAGAGTTTGTCTTCAGTAAAACCAATCTCCCATTCCCTGTCCCCACTCACATAGTCCTCTCTTGTCTTGGAAGAGAGTTGATAAACTTTTTCATACTGAGATATTAGGCACATGAAATGTGCCTAATTCTTGAACCATTTTCATTTTTATAGATGAGGCTTGTGTGCAACACAAAAGCATAAAGGAAAAAACTGGGCCTTCCTCCAGTCTGTCCCGATCCTTTGCCTCCTCTTGTGTCTAAAAGCAGCTGCACAAATGCACCCCCAACCCCAGCAACAGCAGGCGGGTCTGCTCTGCCACAGAGCATGGGCCAGAGACAGGGTCAGAGGCCCAGAAAGGGAGCCCTCATTGCCTGCCCTTCCATTGTAAACAACAGTGACAAGCTCATGGCCATCAGCAAGCTGTGGGCAGCATCAGATCCCTGTTTTGGATTGAAAATTAGAAAAAAAAAAATCTTGCCAGTCTCAGGAGCCCCCGACTCTAGTGCTCAGTGGTTGCCTGGTGCCTCTGTCTCCTACAATTCCAGACTTATCTTTTTTGTCCCTCCAGTGGAACTGTCGTTTCATCAAGGGCAGCAAGAGACCATTTCCTCATCTGTGGCTCAGCTCTTGGTCAGGTTTTAGAAAACATGGGAGGCCCTCTGCATTTATGGCTCATGTTTTGCAACTTATAATCCCTGTGGCTCCATGGGCCAGCCCACAATCTCTGCCCAAGTAACAGCTCTTGATTCACAGGCCCTTGTGGCCGGCGACAGAGGTCCAGGGGTGGAATGTGGTGTCGTAAGGCTGATGTTTCAACCCTTCGACTTTCCCATCCGGTGCCGTAGCCAGGAGCTAATTTGGCATGCTTATTCAGTCAGACCTGTGACTGAACCAGAAGGCCCTTGAAGCTCACAGACTTTGCTTTTTAAAAAATTTAAATTACATTCCTAGGATTTCACCAGAGTCGAGAAAGCACCCCTTGTGTGATTCAGGAGCAGGGACTGGCCATGATGCGGCCTGAGGGGGTGGATGTCAGTTTTCAGTGAGAAGGACATCTGACAGGAAGCCTCTGAGTAGTCAGTTATTGACACGCCATGGACTCCCAATGCTGACAGGACCGTGGCAGGTCTCTGGGTCCATCCCTTCGCCCTATCCCACCCAGTGTCTGACCCTTCTGCAGTATGCCTACCACGTGTTCATCTCACCAGGGCTGGGGAACTCACTACCTTTCAAGAGGGCCCCTTTCATGCAAAGAGCTAACAATGTGGCCTATTCATTTATTTTTCAAATTGGGCACACAGAACTAAAAGACCCTGTTCTTGTGGAGCTCAGTGACTTGGGGGAGAATGAGGATATACAAAATAAAAAATATGGATGGTGGAAAATGCTCCTCAGGACATAAATAGGGTGACGGAGTAGAAAGTTGCCCCTGGGGTGGGAGTAGCTGCACTTCCCCTTTCATAGTCATATGGGTTGAGACTTAAAAGACAGAGAGGGACCATCATGTGAAGAGCCACAGGACGAAGAGTGCAGGGGGTGATGGGAAGGGCTGAGGCTGTGAAGCAGGAAAGAGCTGATGTGTCTCAGTGGCAGGGGCCGGGTGGGTGACTGTGCTGGCTGGAGGGTGGTGTGGAGGTAGCCGGAGAGGGAGGGGGCGATTGCTAGGGCCCATAGGCTGTGGTGCTGAGAGGCACAAATGGGGCTCCACTGAAGGGTTTCAAGCAAAAGAGTGGCCTGATTTGGCTTGTGTTTTACAAGCTTATTCTGGCAATTATGTTGGGAGTGTGGAATGTGAGCCATGCACTTGGATTTAGACATCCATCAAGGCAGAGGTCTGGGCTGGAAATTCAAATATGGGAACCCCTAATCTATACAGGGGGTGTTGCATGTCAGGGTGCTGAAGAAAATGAGTAGGGGAGCCCATGAGAGGAGAGGGCAGGATGAATGGAGTAGGGTCCAGAGTGGAGTCTTGTGCTACTCCAGGGGTTCACGGGGTACAGGAAGGGGTGAGCAGGCGAGATTGGGAACAAGTGGCCAGAGATGTGGGTGGAATGCCGTGAGATGTTGTCAGTTCAGAGATGACTTTGTTCAACCCATCTGTCTGTCCCCTCTTCTGTCCAGCCATTTCTGGTTGTCTTTGTTTATGTCTGATGTGCCAGACCAGGGCTTTACTCGGGTACATGGCTTGTCCTTAATGAGTTTATAACTCTTTAGCATCCCTGCACTATTTCTTCAAACATGTGGAGACTCCAGTTTTATCTTTCAGGGGTCTTCCTTTCTGTAGATGATGCCTCCTTCCTGAGTGGCCTCTCCAGAGCTTCTGAGATTCCCCTGAAGGCCTGCTGTGTGGGGCTTGCCTCTGGAGGGCAGGCAGGAGCGTGCCCCGCCCCTCTGAAGCTGGGGGTGGTTGGCTTGGCAAGTTGATGGGCAGGAGATTAGGGAATCTCTTTCCCTTCACTATACCTTTTCTCCTCTTCACTCTGCCTTTTGTGGATTCTAAGTATAAAGAAAGGCAGTAGCATCATTTAGTTTATTAGTTTTCAAACATACTATTGAACTTCTCAGTACCCGCAGTGTGTTGTAGTGGAAACCCCAGTAGACTGGGCATGAGAAGTCCTTGTTTTTCTGCACTGGGGCTGCCTCTGAAAAAACTGGGAAACTGGGGCAGGGGCACTGGCAGCCTAAAAGAATGAGCCTGGAGGTAGGACCTGGAGTTGATGCGCACACTCTTGAGTCCTGGCCTCTTCGTATTCAGGATGTACTTGGGACACGCGGGGATCCTGTGTGGAGGCAGCCGTTGAGGTCGGCCTCGGAAATCGAGTACAACTTAGGCGTGGGGAGGAGAGAAGGGTGTTGGCTATGCTTGGGGAGGAACATGTCAGGGGCTTACTGTGACTGGTCAGTGGGGCTATATTGATTCTATCTCTTCATTTGCATGGTGCTTGGCCTTTTTCATATATTAGGAATAAAATGGAGAAGGGGCTTCTGATTATTTTTATATGGAGAATGCCTTCTAAACACACATGTCTTGAAAGCATCCCATAATCCCCTGTGCATTCTGCATTAGTACAGCCCATCGCTGGGCAATTAAGTGTCTTTCTTATTTTCACTGTCATTTTCTGGCCAAACCCAGCATTTCCAAGTGAGCTATTCTTTAAAAAAAAAAAAAAAAAAGATTCTCTGATAAATTTAAAAGTTATGTAGGCTCCCCCTTCCCCCCCACCCCCACCCAATGGCAAAACCACTTTATTATTTCATTGTTCATTGTAATGTCCAAAGAGGGAGGTTCAGATACTTGACCATGGAACCCAGTCCCTCTATTTGTCCTCCAACAACAATTCTTTGGCGAAACACAACCTAACCTGATCTTTCTGTTACTATAGATTTTTCCAACAGAGAATAAAAGAAGTCTTAATTATCAGGTAACTTCAGGTATCTCTGTGGTGGCATTATATTTCCTTTTCAAGTTCAAGGACTAGTTAGCAGAACAAGACTGTTGGTGTCAAACCACAAATACAAATTAGACTCTGAAAAACTGGTTCCTGTGCCTACCAGGAAGCCGCTTAACTTGGAGTGCAGTTAATTGGATGATTGTATCAGGTTTAGCCAAGACACCTGGACATGAAGATGCCTTCCACCTATTGAGCAGTGTGTGTTCGCTAGCTGCCAGCCATAGGTTTTGCGCTAGTTCAAATGCCCCCCGTGGCGATGTGGTGGCAGAGCCTCTCGTGTTGCTTCCCTGTCATCGCGAGTTCCAGGTCCATGCCTTGGGCCGAAGGCACACCTGTATTGTAGCCTTCCATGAGGGCTTGCATTCCGCAAGGGCCCCAGCAAAGCTGTCTTGAGACCTGAATCCTATTTCAAAGCCAGCAGCTGGTCTGAACGGGGAGGAAGCTGCAAGTCATGGGGGAAGAGCATGCTGGGCCCTGCACATGTTCCAGCTGGTGGGCGAAGCTGAGTGCAGAGGCCGCATTGTTCAGGGTGGAGGCCTCTTGGCCAGCCAGCTATGTCTGGAATGACATTCCCACTGAGAAGTAAGGAAAATGGGGATCTGTGGGAGGGCAGTGGGTAGGGAGGGTGAGGGTAGCAGTCAAGCCTGGCAAGTCATGTGCTTCTGAGGGCAGCCCAGCATCTGCACACATGCGGTCCTGCCTCTTGCAATTGGGCTCGTCCCCTCTGATGGGCTTCTGTCCTCAGGGCTTGTTTCTCCCATGGCCCCTTCAACTTATGTTCTGACTGTTCTGTAACCATCCTCTCTTTCACTTTCAAGAAAACCCGTTCCCTTAGTTGAGTCATAAAGCTTCTACGAATTGACCAGAATGGGACTGGAGGGGCTTCAAGGGCAAGGGGTGGAGGTGGCTCCATACTGGTAAGGAAAGATGCAGGACCTGGAAGAACTAGTACATTTAAAGGTGCCTCATCTTTTCTGGGTCCTTAATTTACTAGATTATAAGCCCCAGGCTAAGAATACAGCTGAGGGGGCAGATGTATTTCCTTCATTGCCTAGTAGCCAGCAGCTGGAATCTGACCTTGAAGCGAGCTTGGATCATTGTGCCACTCAACCTTCCCCTTATCCCCTGGGGAGCTGGGTCTGCCTGCAGCCACGGCCTGTGCAGAAGCTTGCAGAGGCCCTTTCTCCTGACACTCAGTGGAACAGCAGGTCTGCAAAGAGCTTTAGGGCTTTTCATTCCTGTGCTCTGCACCAAGCCTGGTGATGAAAGCGCTGCCCTGAGCAAAGCCTGGAGGAGTGGGTACTGGCTGTGGGCCCTGCTGGTAACTATAAACTTGTCCCTGGGGCTTGGGCTGTTGGCCTCACATTAGGTTTGCTCTTTATCAAACAGGTTTGGGATTGAAAGCGTCTCCACGGCATCTGACTCTAATAATTATTTTCTGTACATCTGATTTGTTGGGCTATAGCAGAAGTTGACAAATTGTAGCCTGCTGCCTGATTTTACAAATAAGATTTTATTAAATGAATGGACCACACCCATTCATTTACATATAGGATAATTTTGTGCTAAAATGGCAAAGTTGAATGCTGCCTGAGACCATGTGACCTGCCAAGCCTAAAATATTTATAATCTGACTCTTCACATATAATTTGTGCACTGCTGTGCTGAAGATTAAATATGAATTGATGTAAAAATTGTACCAAAATACTTTTGGGATTCTGTTTGGTGCCCTAATAGTATGGCTTATGTAAATATGGCATCCCCATTCTTCTATCACTTGGAGTGGCCCACAGGGAGAGGCCCCAAAAGCCATACCCTGGAACAGTCTGTAAATGCCATTTACCTTGGCCCTCAGCACCAGCCAGGCCGATACCGTTCTTCAACAGAGCTCTCACAACAACTACCCTATTTGATTGAGACAGCAACCCTGTGCCTTAGTATCTCCTATCAGAGAAGAGGGGGTCAAGGCTAGAAACACATTAAGTAGCAAGTTGAAAGGGGGGTTAGCAGAACTAGGTAGCCAGGGCCGAGGCAGGTTCGCATACCCTCGCTTGGAATCGAACACCTGCCATACCTGGAACCTGGGGTGTCTGCCCTTCATTGCTTCCCCCATGGGTCTAGTCCAGCTTTGATGCATGATTCTGGCTCTGGAGCAGCATCCTCTGAACCTCGGTATGTCCTGGGGCCTTGTGGACTTCCCTTTGGAACAATACCAACTGGGCTTTTGAGTATTCAGCCAGCCATTTGGGGCTGGACCGGCAGCTGCTTCCTCCTGGCTCACCCTACTTTTCCTTCCCTGCCCTGTGTAGCTTCTGAGTGGACAGCAGTTGAGGGAAGGAAGAACCCTCCACTCTTTGCATGTGAAACCCAGTCCTGCCCAGATTCTAGAAGCTCAGTGAGTTTTGGAATCCTAACTTATTGTTGACTGCCATATCTTCTTTACCTTGTAATCTTTTAAATTGGCTTTAATTGTTTGAGTAAGAAATGAAAATATTCCCCTTATTACAAATAATCAAATGATATAGATCAAAGGAAAGGCCTTCTGAACCAAACTCTCCTTCATCCCAGCTCCAGTTCCTGGTGATAGCCATGGAACTGGATAGCCATGGAACTGATGTTAGTGTAGCATGCCTTTGGCTCTTTTTTGAATGAACACACACACATTCATGCATGTGCATGTGTATATACACATCGTGTTATTTGGTGTGTGTTTACATAATGACATCATTTGTGTGTGTATGCCTTCCTCTTTTCATTGTCTTGGAGATCTTTCAAAGGTTGTTCGCTTTCTAACTCATGATTTTTTAACCACTGGAGGGATATACCCTATTTTATTTTCACTCATAGGAATGATATTACAATGAACATCCGTATTCATTTCTATTTTAGTTTATGTGTAAGTATTTATCCAAAATACAGTGATTAAATTGTGGAGTCGTGATGTAGGAGTTTAAAATTTTAAATATATTCTGTCAACTTGCTGGTTTCAAAAAGATCATTATATTATCATTTCTGTGAACAGTGCATAGAGGTATCTGTCACACATGTTACTTTGTTGATAACAATTTTTTTTTGTCAATTTTTGGTGGATAAACATTGATATCACATTCCTCATGGATTTTACTTGCATTTTCTTGGTTACTAGTGAGGTTGAGTACCTTTAAATGTGTCTATTGGCTATTCATATTTCTCCTTTGTGAGTCACATGTCTACATGGCTTTTTAATTCTACACTTAGCTCTTTGATACATCTGGAATTGAATTTTGTCAATGAATTTTGACAAATAGATCACCAACACCAGTTATTTGTTTGTTGTATTCTTTCCCCGCTGATTGATATGCTGTGTTTGTTGTTTACTAAACTCATGTGTATACTTCCAAAGTTTTCATTCTGTCTCATTATGTTTTTCTTTCATGACTAGTACCACATTGTTGGAGTTGCTGAGACTTTATCAAGTAAATAGAATATAAGCTTTGTGTATCTATATGCTTGACATCTGGCAGGTGACATCCTGCGTCATTGGTATGTTTGTTTATTTGTCTGTTTTTGATCTTTGCCATTGTGTTTGGTTCAATTTTTTTCTTGGCTATTAGTGCTTATTGTTTTTTAGGTGAATTTTTGACACATTTGTCAAGGTTTAGTTGAGGTATTAATTAGGATACAGTGAATTTGTAGATTACTTTGTAGAAAAGTGGCATCTTTACAACTTTGAGTGTTTCTGTCTGGAAATGTAGTATATTCATTTCTTAGCACTTTACTTATGTACTTTAATAAAATTTATCTACTTTATTGATTCCCCCCAAAGTCCAGATTCTTTAATAACAATATTTTTGTCATATTTTTTCTATTTTATTAATCTCTGCTTTTATTAGTACTGTCTATTAATTTTGGATTTAATTATTTATTTTCTAACTTCTTGAGTTCAGAGTTTCATTCACCCTTTTTCAGTACTTTCTAGTGATTGCCCTTTGGCTGTTCCGATTCCTCTGCTCGGGCCATGGCCCACAGTTTCGATTAGTGGGACTCTCAGTATTTTTCCTTTCTGAAGAAATTTTTACTTCTAATCCTGATGTCTTTATCCAAGGGATTATCTGGAATACTATTTTTAAATTTCCAAATTTATTTTGGCTAGTTCATGTTTAATTTCTACTTCTTGTTTTCTTTTACTTGTGCCTATATTATGTCGGTTATGTTTGAGATTTATTGAGATTTTATTATTGCCTAAAACATAGTTTGTAAAACTGTCCCATGTATGTTTGAAAATAATTTACAGTCCTTGTTACATGGACACAAATTTTCTATATGTCTATCAAGTTGAATTGGTTAATCCTGTTATGTAAATAATCTATATCCTACTGTATATTTGATCTACTTGATTTATCTATTCTGAGAGGTATGCTAAAGTCTCCCACTGTTATTGTAACTTTATCAATTTCTTCTCATGCTTCTAATTATTTTTTGTTTTATACTTTTTCCAGGCCATGTTATATGCATAAAAGTTTGTGTTATTTCTTTTTGGTAAACTGGATCTTTCCTCGCTATGAAACATCCCTCTTGGGCCACTTTTATCCTTTTCAATTTAAATTTTGTTTTGCCTAATGCTATTACTACTATACCTTCTTTCTTTTTGTTAATATTTGCCTGGTTTCTCTCTTTAAAATCTTTGCTTTTTGACTTGTGTGACATAGGTGTATCTCTTACATGAGACTGTAGTTAAGAATTATGTAATTCAAGATAAAATTCTACATCATATAACCAGTGACTTGAATCCATTCACATATGTTGGGACTGATGATATAATTGGACTTACTATCTTCATTTATGTGTTTCATTTATTGTAATTATGATTGAAAACCTTCTTCTTCAACTCAGGGTCCCCAGAACCAACCAAAGGGCCTGGCTCACAACAGTAGGTGTTCAACCAATGCTCGTTGAATAAGCACTTCCTTGATCCTCTAATTCTGACCTGATTTGAGAAGCTATTGTTGGCAAAATATCTCAGTTGTAGTGGGGTTGGGACTAAAGTTCCAACGATTGGTAAATGAAGTTTCAAGAAGGATTTAGTTGCATTATTTAGTCTAAAGGACTTTCTCTATTTGTGTAGATTTAACATATGAGATTTTGAGTTTTCTGTAAATGTGGCAGTGGAGGTAAAGACTAAGGAAGTCCTGGTGGCATCTGCACCAGCCACGCTTCTGCTGCTGGTGCAAATGGAGGACATTCCCCAGCCAAGCGGGTCACTGTTTGTTCCAATTGTGGATTTGCATCTCAGACTTATGTTTCTAACTTCACTTACTAGAGCACTGGATAACTGTTTTACTTTTTAAAAATAATATTATGGCAACATTAGCTTTATTGCAGACTGTTCTTCAAGGAGAACTGCTATGCTAGATACAGACAAACACATTTAATTAGGGATATATAAAAATGAAGTGAGGATGGCTCACAACCCATTAGACATCAGTTTCTTACTTAATTGACAAAGATATTGAACAAATTTTAAAAGGCATATGTTCTATTACAGTGAAAAGAGTACTAGACTGCAATCAAGGGCCTCCTGGTTTGGCCGTGCCAATTGGGCTCCTCCAAACATCCCTGGAAATCTCTTCCAGTACAAAGTTGCTGAATTAGTTGATCTGTCATGTTTCTTCCAACTATAAAATACTTCTAGACTGTGTCTGGAAAATCTTATGTGAAGCTCCAGTAACAGTGAATCTAACTAGCACCTTGAAAATGCTGCCATGAGCTACTACTGGTAACTCAAGCCAGGTTTATTGTATTGTTATGATTATAAACCATCCATGTCATAGCTTTGAATGCCATGTTAAGCATTGATGGTATTTTCTATAAGCCTTTATACATTAGCCAGTTACTCGGTGCAGAGGATAAGACCCTGTGGCTCCTCCAGTTGCTTCTCCTTGTTTAGAGCAATGCCTGCCTAGTGCTCTTTTGGCATTTGGAAGGAAGGACACAGGTGACAGGTGGGCAAGGCCACGTGCAGCTTTCCTAAGTGGACACCGTAGGTTTCCCTTAGTGCTGAACTCCGCCTGTGTGCTCTTCTCCTTTCTTGTGCACATCACATAGTTTTGCAGTAGATAGTGAAGGACATCATTCCCTTCCTTGCCTGAATTTCAGATGGAGGCCTGGAAATGTGATCTAAGGCTGGGGGCTTCAGTGAAGTGGAAATATAATTCATAATCACCAGGCACATGATTTGGCCAAAACCAAATTGCTCTATGCTGAGTTTAATGATGAAGATCAAGGTTGACCAATAAAAGACAGAGCTTGGCTGAGCAAATGGCTTTTCATAGCTCCTTTCTATCAGCATTTTCTTCCAATTTTCTACCATTTTATTATTTTGATCCATCCCCAAGATACCTATATCTCTTTGGGGGATACTGACATTTTGAACAGTGGTCTTAAACTATTCCTGTCATAAATGGGATCCAATAAGCCCTTCAGAAACCTCTGAGGACAAGAAGAGAGAAGGCAGTGGATAGGCTCAGGCCCTCTTTAATAGATACATATATGTGTAAGTAACACATTTGGCAAAAAGACTGGAAGGCAATTCAATATATTTTAGTTTGAATTTAACTGCTAGTGATGTTACTGTAGATATTTTCTTACAGTCCTTTCTTAAAATGCCCACAGTTGACTTTTAAGAGTACAAAAATGAATGGTCAGATTTTGCTCATAAAAGAGGGCTGGTGCTGCCTGGCATGGCTGTGGCCCTCCAGGGTTATGGTGCACCAGGCCATGCTCCTCATGACAGAGCACTGCCCTGGCCGTGGCTGGCTTGCCCTAACCCAGTGTCTCTTCCCTCCAGAATGGTTGCAGTCTGTCCAGGCCACCATGATCCTGTCCGTCATCTTCAGTGTCATGTCCCTGTTCCTGTTCTTCTGCCAGCTCTTCACCCTCACCAAGGGGGGCCGCTTTTACCTCACTGGAATCTTCCAAATCCTTGCTGGTAAGTGGAGATGATAGAGTCCGCATGGAAGCTGGACCCATACAAGACTGTGGAATGATCAGTTAGTAGAAGGATGTGGTCCCAGAATAATTGCTTTTCCTGGGTCTGCCCATTGGATGGTTTTCATATAGTACAGGGCTATGTGTGTGTGTGTTTGTGTGCATATACCTTAGAATTTGGGAACAAGCCACTTCTTCACAGAATGATGTACACAGGAAATAGGGGTTGGGAGCTCTGGGAGGAAGGTCCCTAACTAAGCCAGACCTACCACCGGGAAGGAAGCTATGATCTGGACACCTAATCAGAGGTAAATGCTGAGGATATCAGTTTAGCAGCGGCCAGAATTGAGGATGGATTCCTACACGTTACGTCCCCATGTCAGTATAGAAAATGGCCTGAGTGCTACTGAGAGCTGCCAAGGTTGTTCTCAGTATGTGTCAGTCACTCTAAGCAGTGCTGAAGCCACACTGACAAATTCTTACTTCCCTTTGCTCCAGCTCCTTGGTCCCACTGGGCCTTGATTTACTGTTGGTATTGGCAGGTGTCTTCATTTTGGCATCTTTGTGTAACCTGCGATCATTTCCAAACATGGGACCCTGACAACGCACAAGAGACCTTTATCTCCTCCCTATCCTGTCTTCAGGTTCCCCCATTGAACAGGTTGTCTATGATGTTCAGAGTCCTAGAAGCTTCTACCATAGAGGGCAACATCTCCCAACTATGTCTTTAGATTGTGACCAATGTCTTACTCCATCAACTCATCCTTTTGTCCACTGACTGCTGATTGACTGGGTCAGCAGGACATTGGCAAGAAGTAAGAGGAAAAGGTGGTGGTGGATTCTATAGTCCAAGTTAATAAGTCACTGACTCCATGTGGACTAGAGTACATCTGGGTACCATGAGATGTTGTAGATTCTGGCTGTCTGAGTAGGCAAATGGCGTAGCATCTCTTATTTTAGTTGGTTGTCAGAAAGTCCATGGTGCTGAGTTACCACCTTATGCTTAGGAACAGTTATTTGGAGGGTTGAAAACAGCTCATGTGATGCATCCTGGATGGATGGATGGATGGATGGATGGTGGATATAATGGCTTACACAGGGCTGTATCATAAGATGCAGCCTGAGGTTAGAGGTTGATGACCGTCTGTAGAAGCCAGAGAGTTACCTTTCTTGGAAAAAGGAAGTAACCTGGAGACCCACTTTTCATTAAATGCTTAAATATAACATTTCAATATGCATAGTTTTAGAATTTCAAAACCAAATAGTGCTTCGCTCCTTGCATAGTTTTATTATATCAAACCTAGCTTGTGGGCTGTCATCAGCTTTGTTAAATTACTAATTATGCAGTAAGAGATCATTTCTAGGTTTGTTAGAAGCACAGTTATCATTATTCACTCCATTTCCAACCAGAGTAATATAAAAACTAAAATGTATTGTGGGGTTTCTTTGGCTCACCATTGAAGTTTAATATAAATGCAGATGATCATATCTATTGTGTCAATGGCTATATCCTCAAGATAAAGTAATATAGACTTTGGAAGCGGAAGTTTCATAAAATATTTATATTTGATCTATACGAGCTTGTTACCTTACTGATAAGTAAACTGGCATTGGGAGAGAATAAATTGAATGCATAAGATCACCCAGTGAAGAATTGAATGCTTCCATGCCCTCTCACCGCACAGGCACTGAGCCTAGCTAGGTACCTCTTTATGCTTAGAGATACAAAATACACCTAAATCTTTAAGGAACAGAAAATTCAACGTGGCAACTCTGATTTTTGTATTATTTTTCATTGGATATGACTTACAGTGCAAGCTCAATGCTAGTCTGCCTCATTTTATCATCCCTATGTTCCCACACAACTGTGAGGAATAAGAGCCTGCACTGTTGAAACTGAACTGAAAGTAGTGGACTGAGAAGAGCTAAGTTACTATTGAAAGGGCTCCTGGAGCAGACAGCACTTTCCTCCTCGTTTTCTCCACTAGTTGTTTCAGCTTTAAATTCTGTAACATCTTTATAACATCATTTTAAGTCAAAACCCAAAGTCCAGAGATAAGAATGACTGAGTCACAAATGCCATGCCGTCACTGTACCGTGTGTTAAAGTACTTCGTTCCACAACAAACTCTTAAGTGTTGACATTTTCTCTCCATGTTCACCTCACTGTTTGGATTCCTCTCTGAACTCAATACATGCCTTTTAGAACTCTGGTATAAAAGCCTCTGAGTTTAGAAGCACATAAGTTGTTCTTCCTTTATGCCCTTCGAATCTAGCTGCTTATCTCTCACAAGACCTACTTTTCCGTTATCAGTGTGTCAGTTTAACTGTCTGTATTTGAACAGGACTTTATCTTGGATAAGAAACTTTGAGCCAAAATAGCAATTGTAATTTGTTAGTCCTAAGAATGTTCTGCTCTTAATTGCTAATTCCAGTCAATATGATCCGAATGTTTGTCTTTTAGGAACCTCAGGTCTCTGCAGTGTTGCATTTGAACTTGCTGTAGAGCCTTTTCCATTAAAATTGAGAACTAAAAGAGTTAGGAATTTGACTTACAGATTTCCTGACTCTTAACGTCTGACAATTCTAAGTCAACTTTGTCATGTGTGTGTCCCAGGTCACAACCCATTAAGAAGCCAGTAACTAGAGAGAAAATTGGAGAAGGGTTGCTGGGGTTGAGAACTGGTGACAGCCTGAGATGTTACAGCTTCATATTGAGGAACAAATCAGAAAAGCAACAAACAAAAAACAAATAGAGGAAAGGAACGGAGGGAGGGAGGGCAGGGGGAGGGAAGAATAAAGCAGCCCCACGACCATAGAATGTAAAATATAAGTGTTCCTGCCACAGCAGAGAGGGTCCATGCAGGGCTGGAACATCCTCAGAGCCTAAAGCACGTGAAGTGGAAGCCGCCAGAATCTCTGCTGAGTCTCCCCAGTGACAGTGGCAGGCATAGCTTCTCTTTGGGGGGCCTAGCTGTGACCTTTACAGATCTTACACCTAAGGGTGCAGGAAAGGCAGGTGAAAGGTGGGGGAGGGGGGATGGGGCTCTTGGGGCTGACTGGAGATGTAGGTGCTGTCTCTGCCTTGCTCCAGATTATAGCTCTGTGTGTGGTTATAGGCCCACCTGCTTTGCTGAGCCATCCCTTCTCCATTTCATCATAAGCCACAAGTCTTATATTTAAAAGCTATAGTTCCTTAATAACATACTTCGTAGGTTGGCTGCTTCCTAAAAACATATCAAGAGGTGGCTTCATCTAGTTAAGTGCTTTTTCATCTTAGCTGCACATCATAATTGCCTTTCAAAAAGAGGGGGTGCTTTTTAAAAAAGGCCAGTGCGTCGCCTTCATCCCAGGAGAGTCCTGCTTCAGAGCTCTTAGGTGGGGCCACTCCCTGGGTGGCTCTGATCCATTCCGGGTTGGGAACCACTGGTGTAGCCATTAAACTGCCCCCAATCCCGCCATCAGTTCTTCTAGGACATTTCTCCATGGGCCACTCATCCTATTCTTGAGCCATCGATTTTCCTCAGTCCCCTTCTTAGGGAAGAGCCATCCCGATCCTACAGGATTCGCACTGTCAGAGCCTGTAGACACCTGTCCCTAGACAGCAGTTACCCTTGCCCTCACTCTGTTGGGTTGGGTTGGGTTGCACTAGATGGGGAAACATCAAGAAATTCGAAAAGATGCAGATATGAGAGAAAAATACGAGTGTTTTACTTATTTCCCTACTGACACCCGGCAGTGAGCTCTGTGCACACCACATAAGAGAAGGCCCTAGGCCACTCACTTGTCGAATGACTGTGGAATCGTGTTCTCTCAGCAGCATCAAACTCAGGGCCCATGTGTAGTTACTGTTCATTGTAATTAAGAGGGACAGGAAACATGGGAGAAGGAGACTGAGTGTGTTTTACTGTTTCCATTTCTTTTTTCAAACAGATTGATTTAGCTGTAGATAATGGGACTTTAGAATAAAGTAAGTTGGGGGGGGTTGAATAAAAGCATAGTGCCTTCCCTGTTCGGGGTGCTTCTGGGACAGCCTCAGTTGGATGCCACATTTGGAAACCCTCTCATGAGAAAGTCATTCCAGATGTAGCCCTGGCCACACCCGGGGTCAGAATCTTGAATGCTGTGGGTGACTTTCTAGGCTTCAGGGTCATTTGGATGCTGAAAATGGAAACTGGCCAGCAGGACAGAGAAGGCTGTGTGTCTCACACATAGAGCCCAGTGCTTTCAGGATAACAGACCTTCCAGTCTCTTCTGCCCCTCCTTACCACCCCAAAGATGAGGTGAGGGAGACAAAGGCATTCCCTCACTCATCACACCAATGACACCCAGGCACCTTCCACTGGCTGGCGCGGTGGTCTCACCTGACGGTCACTGTCAGCTTCACTCTGGCTTCCGCTGCAGGCTCTTGGAGGCACTGCTTGGCAAAGGTTACCAAGATCCACATTTAAGTCATTTGCTGAATTTCTCCACTCCTCTCAATACTGTTGACTATCCAGTACTTGAAACTGTTTATTTCCTCAGCTTCCAAATTTTACCATTTTCCCAGTCACCTAAGTTAACCAGACAACCATACCAGAGTTCCCCTCCCACCTCCCACATCCAGTGCACCAGTCTCGCCATTGCTCAGCCTTCTGCAGAGACATTGTGTCCATTTCTTTTCTATTACACACTTACAGCATTGCAGCTGTGCAAAGCCAACTCATGTACCTTTCTGTCCCCTGCCTTGTCCCCACCCCTAAATGTGATTCCCACACTGTTGTCAGGATGATCTTTCTAGATGAGACTGAGCGCATTCAGGGTGATATGGCCATAGACCGGGATGATCTTTCTAAAACATATATCTGATCCTGCTTTCTCTGATGAAGCTGTACTTCCCCCACAGCTCCTCCAGCATGTGTTAAGGCCCACTCTTTCCTGGCCTGAGTGAGCTCTCAGCTTCATTGTATGCTGCTCACCCTGGGTCATGGGACACACTTACCATGACCTGCTGGTGGTTTCCACCAAGTTCTCTGTTTTCCTTGCCTTGCTCATGTTCTTCCTTCTACCTGGATTCCTTTCCTGGGAACCTTTCTTCACCTGGCTAACTCTTACACACCCTTTTGTCCCAGGCCAAGCACTGTCTCCTAGTCAGGCTTCTCCAGGGCCCCAGTTTGGGCTTAGGGCCCATCCCTGCTCTCAGAGTACCCTGGTGCATTTATTTCTCTCTCCCTCTCTTGAAATCATTTCATGCAATATTGGAAGTTTTACTGACATAGGTTTTTGGATGCTGCTCACTCTTTGAAGGTCGGGGCCATGTCTCGTTTATCTGAGCACTCTCAACATCTAGAACAGTTTCTGCACATACTAGGTACTTGTTTTTTGAACCAAACAAAATAGAGATAAGGAAGTTTAGAGAATTCCCACCATCTCTTCCTTTGCCTTCGGCCCCTTGGTTTCTCCCTTCCAAAAGCTCTGGGCTCTACTTAGTCACCTGCAGTTGCTGTCATTGTGAAGGGGGGCTTGATCCCTCTTTTTCAAGAGGGCTTTAGGGAGCATTTTCAGGGAGTTGCTTCAGACCCAGCCATTCTGAGACAAGTGGGAACTCCTGGGAACTCTTGAGTGCCTAGTACTTTATGTTGTCTGGACAGGGCTTGGGCTCTTCCACTCGATGAGGGCCTGCAGTCCCGGCCTTAGGCCCCTCCTAGGGTGTCCCTGTCACCATCAGAGCACAGGATGCTTGTCGGTGGAGAAGGCAGAGCACCTGCCAGTGTGCCCATAGCGTTGCTCACCTTCTTCATGGGAACCTCCATAACCACATTTCCTCTCACTGCTTGCTGAGAACACAAGTCACAGTGAACCTGTGGGAGCAATGTTGGACTTTTCAGGACTATGTTATAGCATTAATGCTCTGGATTTTGGGGCACATCTCTTGCTTTACATACAGATAGGCTTGTAGTAATGCATTCCCTAAAACTTCAGTCTCCTGAC
This sequence comes from Desmodus rotundus, assembly GCF_022682495.2. NCBI lineage: Eukaryota > Metazoa > Chordata > Mammalia > Chiroptera > Phyllostomidae > Desmodus > Desmodus rotundus. The sequence continues at coordinate 65,237,192 of NC_071395.1, forward strand.
AGCAATCATTGTAAAGTGTGTGTCCTCTCTTTGACTTTGTAAGAATCTACATTTATTGCTTTTTGAAGCAAAATTCAAATTCATTTACTTCTGAGATTCCACTTGGGTAAGTTTCATATAAGTTAATCCACCTAGTCAGTCATGGCACTGTGTACCCTGCGTCTCTGTGCCCCTCTTGGTTGAGGATGGGATGTTTCTCTCTGATGTTTTCTTTGCTGGCAGAATCTGGGCACAGCTGGTCTCCATGGCTACAATCCCATTTTTCATGCCAGTGCCGGTTAGACACACACCCCATTTGGAAGCCCCACCATACACAAGAGATATTGTCCTGGCCTTTTAGCCTTCTGTTTATACCTCCCTCTCTCCTTTAGCTCAGATATAGCCCAAGAGACCACATCAAGGTTTCTTAAAGATAAGGATGAGCACTTCGGAGAGGCGAGCCATGTGCTGTGGGGGAGACCACTGGGGATCATGGACCACCAGACAAGTTGAGTGTGTTTGTAGCAGATCAAAACTATATTTCTCAAACAAAAGCTGGCCAGCTGCCAGATGTCTTCGCTGTCTCTCTGACTTTCTGTAGGTAGGAGGGTCCTGGATCTGCTCCCACTGTAGTTCTAAGACTATTGTGTGGCTTTCTCAAGAGGGGCCGGTTGAGTAGGAGTTTTCTGCTCTGACTTCCAGAAGGACAATCTTATCAGGGGGGTGAATGTGACATATTCCCAATTCTTCACTTTATTCAAACAAAGTTGCAGTGTCCTGCCAAATAGCAGCCTGAATAGCAGTGAGGTTAGCTGTAGGTGGTCCAGATCATCGGGAGCGTGGGCACCACAGGAATCCCACACGAACCGCTGGCTTCATAATAGAGTCACTCAGAGCCTTTCAAAGATGCTGCTTTCAGGAGGGAACAGAGCAGGCTTTGTGCAGCTGCAGGCCGGGTGCTGACGACACCAGACCCCCCCGCTGCCACTGCAGGGGATTCTGATGGTCACGGTGGGCATGGACTGTCACACTTGAATGTGCCTGCTTCACAGGGACCAAGATGGAGGTTTTTCTTTTTCCCACACCAAAGAGTTGCTGTGGTGGGCAAGGGAGTATGGCCTATCCTTCCTGCGTATATGCTATCGTTCCACCCCTCTTTGGGCTTCAAATCCAACCGTGGAGGCACCAAGAACTGTTGAAAGGGACCATATGCAATGAGCTTGCCCTGGTGGTCTCCTTCCTCTGAAGTTTTGCATCCCACTCAGACCCTGGCCTTCCTCCTGACTTCCTGCTCACTTGTTCATCTCTGTGTGTCCTGCTGTCTGCATGGTAGTGCCTGTCAGCATTGCCTGTGCCATCTCCTATGTGGCCGTCCTGCTAAGGGGACTAGTGGGGGCGTCTGCCCCTGTGTTCTGCCTGGAGCCCAGCACTGTGGCCATGACACCACTCTGATGGTAGTAAAGGGCCATTTCACCTTCACTGGCTCCAGATAGTGCCCCATGCATGTGCACAGTGGCTCACAGGTGTTGGGGAGCTCCCACACCCAATCATCCTTGTAAAGAGATAGGCAGATTTCTCTTGCAACCTGAATTCTCACTGGCTACCTAGCGTCAACTGGGAATTGGTGACAGTTAAAGCAAGATAAATGGGGCAGAAAAGATGGAGGAGATGATGGCTGGGGTCACATGGATTGGAAGTGGAGTGCTCCTGTATCTTCATGCCTCCTCCTCTCGGTTCTGATCTGGCAGCATACTGCTTGCAGAGCTATCCATGCTCTTCTCACGCAGCATGGTCTGCCCTCCCTGCCTCCCTGCTGGGTGGCCTAGGGGTGTGTGGTCGGGAGCAGCGGGTAATGTGAGCAGGCACCCAGGGTCCTGTGGATCCTGCCTTAGGGGTGGTGGGGAGGGGTGCCCACTGTGATCTCTCCCTCACTCAGATTGTCCCTCTCTTTCCCCAGGTTTGTGTGTGATGAGCGCAGCGTCCATCTACACCGTGAGACACTCAGAATGGCACCTCAACTCTGATTACTCCTATGGATTCGCCTACATCCTGGCCTGGGTGGCCTTCCCCCTGGCTCTCCTCAGCGGTATCATCTATGTGATCTTGAGAAAACGTGAATGAGGGGCCCAGACAGTCCATTTGAGGCTCTGAGCAGACGCAGGGAAGGAAGGAAGGAACCTGAAAACAGAATTTAAAAAACCCACAAAAATACCCTAAAAGCTAGCCAAAAAACCCAAACTCAAACCAAACCAAACAGAAAGCAGTTGGGGGGTGGGGTTAGTGTTGATTGAAGATGTATATAATATCTACGGTTTATAAAACCTATTTATAACACTTTTTACATATATGTACATAGTATTGTTTGCTTTATATGTTGACCATCAGCCTTGTGTTGAAACCTTAAAGAATTAGCTAAGGAACTTTACATCCTAACTGTATAATCAAGCTCAGTATTTTTGTTTTGTTTTCATTTTTTTCCCAGAAATAAAATAACTCCATCTTGCCCCTTCCCTTTCATCTGAAAGAAGATACCTCCCTCCCACTCCACCTCATTTAGAAAACCAAAGTGTGGGTAGCAACCCCAAGTGGCCAAAAGCCCTCTTATTGTGGGTGACCTAGTGTTCTCGCAGGGACATTCACTGCCCACACACCATGGGAAGCCTTATGCATGCATAGGCAAAACCCTAAAACTGGAGCCCTTGGCAAAAATCACAGCTTGTGGCTTTGACCACTTGCCCTTGAGGGTAGGTGACCTGGTCACATGTCTAGATGAGAAATCAGTGACAAAAAAAAGCCTGTGAAATGGTGCTATGTATTTACCATTCCTTATTATCACTAATCTTCTAAACTACTCACTGGAAATTCAGTTAACAGTTTTACACCACAAAGTAGAATGGAGACCTGAATAATTCTGTGTAATATAAATGGTTTATAACTGCTTTTGTATCTAGCTAGGCTGCTATTATCACTATGATAAATAAATAATAAACAAAGCCTTTAGTGCTCCCACATTCTTCTTGTGGTTGGAGCATCAGGATGATCTCTAGACCCCCTGGGGCCCTGAGTTTCCAGGGCTCAGCTGGGTCTAGGCTGTTCTCTGTCTCCAAGGACTGTCTGGCAATGACCTGTATTGGCCACCAACTGTAGATGTATATATGGTGCCCTTCTGATGCTAAGACTCCAGACCTTTTTTTTTTTTTTTGTGCTTTGCTTTTCCTGATTTTATACCAACTGTGTGGACTAAGATGCATCAAAATAAACATCAGAGTAACTCACTGATCTCTCTTGGGTTTTTGTGGGGACCTGGGTGTGAGGGTGAGGTACATGTCCAAGTACAGGGGAGCACTTCCATGGGAAGCCAGATTGAACAGATAATCTGGTTTACAGTTTGGTGTGAAGGGACCACAAGCCTAGATTTTGCACAGGCCTTCGAGAAGCCTGTGCAAATGTCCGTTAGCTGGAAGAGGCCGAGAACTGCAGCTGAAATGGAAATTGTAAATGGACCAGATGGGGCCCCTTCTTGTGCTCTGCTCTCCGCTGACCAGCATGGGGACCACAGAAGTATCCATACAGCCACCCAATAAATGGGAAATGTTAGCATGAGCAGCACAGATCCCTAACCTTCAGAAGGAAGGGAGGTTGCCTGGTTGGTATGGCTCAGTGGATTGATTGCCGGCCTGTGAACCAAAGGGTTGCCTGTTCGATTTCAAGTTAGGGCACATGCCTGGGTTGCAGGGCAGATCCTCAGGTTGGGGCGGAGGTGCATGAGAGGCAACCACACATTGATGTTTCTCTCCCTCTGTTTCTCCCTCCCTTCCTCTCTCTAATAAATAAATAAATAAATAAAATCATTTTTGGAAAAAGAAAGAATGGAGATATGATATGGTACAAAGTGTGCATGATGGCAATTTGAAGCCAGACTTCCAGATTAAACATTGGTTGGCATTGGCTGAGCTCTTAACACGGTCCTGACAGAGGAGGAAGGCTCTATGAAGTTGGACATGTACTTGAACTCCAAGACTCAGTTTCCTCTTCTGTAAGATGAAGATGGCAATGCCACATTTATGATAGTTCAGAGGTTAAAAGGAGATAAGTGTAAAATGGTTGGCATAGGAAACATTCTATAAAATAGTGTTTATCACAAATGATAGGACAGAGGTGTAGTAGAAGGAGATACTGATTGTCCTGGGGAATCTCAAGGACATACAGGCTGCACATTAGAATCTCCCATGCTGGGGCCCCCCCAGATTTGGATTTCTTGTGTCTGTGGTGGGACCCACCTGCCTTGGTGGGTATAAAGAATGCTACTGGAGAGGATAGTGCACAACCAGGGCTGACAACCTTGGAGCTTTCCACTGCTTATAAAATTTTAATGTATCACCTGTAAAATCCAGACTCTGGCTCATGGGGTGGAGATTTGGGTTCTATATTTCCAGTCAGTGCCCGAATGATACTGGTGCTGCTGTTCACACCTTGAGTAATAAGGACCTAGAGTAATGAGTTCCTAGAATGAAGACGCTCTTCAGGCTCTTCATGCTCTTGTGCCTTTGAACATCTCTGATCGAGGGGCTCCTTCCTTCTGAGGTTTTCAAGAGCAACCAGCTTACTCTGCCCCTGACTCTGATCGCCTGGTCAGGGTGGCACAGGTGGTCATGAAGTGCACGTGAGACATAGGTCACTGAAGAAAGTGGGAACTTGACTTCACAAGTTTGTACAGGCAGACTTCAGAGATATTGTGGGTCAGCTCCAGACCACTTCCATAACTCAAGTCACAACCCTTCTGCTGGCAGAGGCTCTTGACTTCAGTTGTAAAAAACACAACATCTGTGAAATGCAATAAAATGAAATTCAATAAAATTATGTCTGCCTGCACTTGTATTTCATAAACTTTCTTTTATAATTTTTAACTAATCAGACAATACTAGAGATAAAGAGGGACACTTTATAATGTTAAAAGGGTCAATACACCAGGAAGGTAAAACACTTATAAACAAATATGCACTTAATATTAGAGCACCAAAGTATATGAAGCAAAAGTTGACAAAAATGAAGTGAAAATAGGCAATTAAACAGTAATAATGCCCCACTTTCAATAATGGATAAGACAACTGAACAGAAAGTCAACAAAGAAATAAAATACTTGAAAAACCCTATAAACCACCTACACCTAACAGAAATCTATAGAACATTCCACATAACAACAAAATATATATTCTTCTCAAGTGTACACATATGCAGCCTCCAAGATATCTCATGCAAGTCATAAAATAAATCTCAATAAATTTAAAAAGATAAAAATAACAGAAAGTATGTTCTTTGACCACAATAGAATGAAAATAGGAATCAATAACAGGAAAAAAATTGAGAAAGAAATATGTGGAAATTAGAGTTCTAGCCAAGATGGAGGCGTAGGTAGAAAATCTTCACTTCCTTGCACAAGCAAAAGGAGGATAATAACCAATCTAAAATCAACACACAACCAGACACTCCAGAAAATCAAACTGCATGGAACTCTAACAATCAAGGAATTAAAGAAAAAATCAACCAGAACAACTAGACCAGTAAGAACCCGTGACAAGGCGGTGGACCATACAGGCGGGGCTGGCTGAAGGCGAAACTGAGACTCGGAGTTGACTGTGGACTACAGTGGCTGCTGCGGTGGGAGAAACTCCCAGTCTCACATGAGAGTTCATTGACAAGTGGGTTAGAGAAGAGCAGGTGAGCTGCATGGTTCCCTCTCTGGCCCCTCCCCCACAGGCAGCACCGGGCAGCAAAGGGGTTTGCCCTGCCCTGGTGAATACCTAAGGCCCCACACCCTTACAACTTAACAGGGGCCCTAAACAAAGAAATAGAGCCAAAATGAAAGTGCAGAGCAAAATCTCAGAAAGAGAGCTAAGTGATGAGGAGATAGCCAACATATCTGATGGAGAATTTAAAGCCCTGGTAATCAAAATGCTCACAGAACTGATTGAGCTTGGTCAAAAAATGAAAGAACAAATGAAAGATACCCAAAATAAAATAAAGCAAAATATTCAGTGAACCAACAGTGACAGGAAGGAAACCAAGACTCAAAGCAACAATTTGGAACAAAAGAAAGAAATAAACATCCAACCGGAACGGAATGAAGAAACAAGAATTCAAAAAAGTAAAGAGAGTCTTACATACCTCTGGGACAACCTGAAACATTCCAATATCCAAATTATAGGAGTGCCAGAAGGAGAAGAACGACAGCAAGAAATTGAAAACTTATTTGAACAAATAATGAAGGAAAACTTCCCCATCTGGCAAAGGAAATAGACTTTCAGGAAGCCTAAAGAGTCCCAAAGAAGTTGGACCCAAGGAGGAAAACACCAAGGCACATCATCATTAAGTTACCCAAGATTAAAGATAAGGAGAGAATCTTAAAAGCAGTAAGGGGAAAGGAAAGAGTTACCTACAAAGGAGTGCTCATCAGGCTATCAGCTGATTTCTCAAAGGAAATCTTACAGGCAAGAAGGAGCTGGAAAGTATTTGAAGTCATGAAAGGCAAGGACCTACATCCAAGAATACTCTAACCAGCAAAGCTATCATTTAAAATGGAAGGGCAGGTAAAGTGCTTCCCAGATAAGGTCAAGTTAAAGGAGTTCATCCTCACCAAGCCCTTATTATATGAAACGTTAAAGACACTTATCTAAGGAAAAGAAGATAAGAAATATGAACAGTAAAATGACAACAAACACAACTATCAACAAATGAACCTAAAAGAAACAAAACAATGAAAACAAAAACTAAGTAAACAACTAAAACAGGAACAGAATCAGAGAAATGGACATCACATAGAGAGATTTCAGTGAGGAGGGGAAAGGGAGGAACAGGGGGTAAAAGTACAGGGAAGAAGCAGAATAATTGGTAGGCATTAAATAGACGGTGGAGGTAAAAAATGGTATAAGAAAAAGAGTACAACCCATGGATGTGAACTAAGGGGGGAGGGGATGCTAGAGCGTTGTGGGTGTAGGGCAGAGGGGGGTAAAGGGGGAAAAATTGGGAAAACTGTAATAGCATAATAAATAAAAATTACTTAAAAAAGAAATATGTGGAAATTAAACAACATACTGCTAAATAATCAATGAGTTAAAGAAAAAAATCAAAATAAAAAATGAGCAAATATTTTGAGATGAATGAAAATAAAGACATAACATATCAGAACTTAGGTGATGCAGCTAAAGCAGTGGTTAAAGTGAAATTTATAGCTGTAAATGCATATATTAAGAAAGATCTCAAATTAACAATCTAGCCTTCCACCTTACAACACTGAAAAAGGAAAGCATATCAAACCTATAGCATGCAGAAGGAAGAAAATAATAAAGATTATGGCAGAAATTAATAAAATGGAAAGTAGAAAAAATAGAGAAAACCAATGAAACCAAAAACTACTTTTTAAAAAAAGAACAAAATTGACAAATCTTTAGCTAGATTTATTGTGATATTGTGACATAATAAGAACTTACATAAGGTCTTTCTCCTTGATTCAAGGCACAGAACTCCTAAAACCCTTGTAATTTCCTGAGTGAAGAGAGTGAGAGGAAGACCTTTTGTTGTTCATAATATGACCCTTTCAATCACACCAGGTTCAGGCCAATGAGGTGATGTTTGGAGGATGAGAGCTGGTTGCCAGAGAGGAATCAACTATGAAACTGGAGAGTTGGAACTTCAGCCCCACCTCCTGATTTCCAGAGAGGGGAGAAGGGCTGGAGATTTAGTTAATCGCCTTGGCCAATGATCTATCAGTCATGTCTATGTACTAATCTCTACAAAAAACCCTAATAAAGGAGACCCAGAGAGCTTCCAGGTTGGTGAACACATCCACGTGAATGGAGGGTGGTGACTTCAAACTCCATACAGACAGAAGCTACTGCACTTGGGACCCTCCCAGACCTCACCCCATGTACCTCTTCATCTGGCTGTTCACCTGTATCCTTATCACATCCTTTATGATGAACCAGTAACTGTGAGGAAAGTGTTTTCCTGAGTTCTGTGAGCCATTAAAGCAAGTTAGTGCTTTTCCCTATAAATTGTTCTTTATTTCAACTAGTGTATCCTTCATTTCTGACTGATCTTTTTAATGCTATTGAGGTCCTCACTAAGTTCCTTGAGTATCCTTATAACCAGTGTTTTTAACTCTGCATCTGATAGATTGCTTATCTCCATTTTGTTTAGCTCTTTTTCTGGAGTTTTGATCTGTTCTTTCATTTGGGCCATGTTTTCTGCCTGCTCATTTTGGCAGCTTCCCTGTGTTTATTTCTATGGGTTAAGTAAAGCTGCTATGACTCCCTGTATTGGTAGCATGACCTGCAGGGAAACAACAGCAGAGTGGATAAAATCAAGAATCAAATCAATGATTTGGAACATGAGAAACCAAAAAACAACCAATCAGAACAAAAAGAAGAAAAAAGAACCCGAAAAAATGAGAATAGTGTAAGCAGCCTCTGGGACAACTTCAAGCATTCCAACATTCGTATCATAGGAGTGCCAGAAGGAAAAGAGAAAGCAAGAAACTAGAACTCTATCTGAAAAAATAATGAAAGAAAACTTCCCTAATTTGATGAAGGAAATAAACATGCAAGTCCAGAAAGCACAAGAGTCCCAAACAGGATGGATGTAAAGAAGCTCTCTCCAAGACACATCACAATTAAAATGACAAACATTAAAGATAAAGAGAATCTTAAATGCAGCAAGAGAAAAGCAGTTAGTTATCTACAGGGTGTCTCCACAAGATTGTCAGCTGGTATCTCAAAAGAAACTTTGCAGGCTAGAAGGGATTGGCAAGAAATATGCAAAGTCATGAAAAGCAGGGACCTACAGCCAAGATTGCTCTACCCAGCAAAGCTATCATTTAGAATCAAAGGGCAAATAAGGTGCTTCCCAGAGAAGAAAAAACTAAAGGAGTTCATCATCACCAAACCATTATTATATGAAATATTAAAGGGACTTATTTAAGAAAGAGAAGATAATAACTATGAACAATTAAATGGCAATAAATACATATCTATCAACAACTGAGTCTAAAAACCAAACTAAGCAAACAAGAACAGAGACAGAATCATGGGTATGGAGAGTGTTTTGGTGGTTGCCAGATGGGAGGGGTGGGTAGGGGAATGGGGTGAAGAGGTAAGGGGACTAAGTACAAATAAGTAGTTACAAAATAGCCACGGGAATATAAAGTACAGTATAGGAAATGGAGACGCCCAAGTACCTATATGCATGACCCATGCATATATGAACAATGATGTGGGGATGGCCTGAGGGAGTGTGGGGTGCTGGGTGGAGGGAGGCAAAGGGGGAAAATTGGGACAAGTGTAACAGCATAATCAATAAAAATAATTTTAAAAGTAAAACAAATTAGTGAATCTGAGGAGGGTGTCATGGGACTTCTGACTTGGATCCAAGTTGGACAGAAATGTAGGTAACCTGGGGATCCACTACTTGCAACCGTCATCTGAAGTGGCAGCAATCTTGTGGGAGAGCCCCTAATTAACCTGTGGGGTTTGCACTAACTCTGGGTAGTTAGTGTCAGAATTGAATTAAATTGTAGGACACCCCATTGGCATCTGCAGAGAACTGGAGAATTTCTTGGTGCAGAAAATCCTATGCATTTAGGCATTTGCTGTTGGAAATGTTGTGATGTGTGAATAGAAAAACAGTTTTCCCTTAATGATACACACACCAAAAAAAGGTAAAACCCGAATCACAGAAATGATAGAGGGGACAGTACACTGGCTCTAAAGAAACTTTAAAAAGAAAAGAGATTGTGAAGGAATACCATGAAAAATTGTATGTCAATAATTAGATAAATTAGATGAAGTGATAAATCCCTAGAAAGATATAATTACTGAAACTGACTCAGAAAGAAATCATCTGAACAGATCTATAACAAGTGAAGAGATTCAAGTAGTTATAAAAAAAAAACAAACCTACCCACAAAGCAAAGGCCCAACCTAGATGGCTTCACCACTAAATTCTACCAAATATTTTAAAAAGTATTAATACCAATTTTTCACAAACTCTCTCAAAAATCCAAAGAATGAAGGAATGCTTCCCAATTCTTTATATGAGACCAATGTTACCGTCATGCCAAAACCAAAAACATCACAAACAAAAACTACATACCAATAAATCTTATGAATATGAACTAAAATATTCTCAAAAATACTAGCAAAGCAAGCCTAGTTACATTAAAAGAAAACATTATATGCCACAAACTAGCGGGATTTATCCTAGAGACACAAGATTGGTTCAACATCTGAAAATCAATGTCATACATCACATCTACTGAAGAGAAAATAAAAATCATGCCCTGACCAGTGTGGTCCAGTTCACTGAGCACTGTCCCACACAGCAGAATGTCGATTCCTGGTCAGGGCACATGCCTGGGTTGCTGGTGTCATCCCCAGTGGGGGCACATGCAAGGGGCAACTGATTGATGTTTCTCTGACACATCGATGTTTCTCTCCCTCTCTTTTTCCCTCTTTTCCCCACTTTCTCTAAAAATAAATAAATAAAATCTTAAAAACAAAAAGCACATGACAGACAGTTTAAAAGACTCAGAAAAAATAAACACATTTGACAAAACACAACTCCTTCATGATAAAAACACTCAACAAACTAGGAATAAAAAAATATCATCCACAACCTAATGAAAACCCACTCAACACCATACTTACTGGTAAAATATTGATGGCTTCCCCTTGATGATTAGAAGGAAGACTAGGATGTCTGTTCTCACCACCTCTATTTCACATTATACTAAAGGTTCTAGCCAGGGCAATTAGGCCAAGAAAAGAAATTGAAGAAATTAATATTGAAAAGGAAGACTAAAACTATGTTTATTAACAGATAACATGATTTTTGTATATAAAAAATCCTGCAGAATTCACTAAAAACATATTAGAATTAATAAGTGAATTTAGCAAAGTAGTGGGATACAGTCTCAATATACAAAAATGAACACTGAAAACCCAGAAATAAACCCACATAAACTATGGCCAACTGATTTTTGACAAGGGTGCTAAAACCACCTAATCACCTAATGGGGGAATTCCTCTCCCAGGTGTATACTCACCAGATATGAGCACATATGCCCACATAGAAACCTGTACATCAATGTTTGTAGAAGGATTATTCATCATAGCCAACATTTCATACAACCCAAATGTCTATCAACTGATAAATGGAGAAACAGAATGTAGTAGATCCATGTGCTAGAATATTATTTGTCCATAAAAAGAAATGGCATACTACTCTATGCTATAACATGGATGAACCTTGAAAATTTATGCTAAATGAAAGTCTATATATTATGATTCAATTTATATGACAGTTCAGAGCAGGGAAATATCTAGAGACTGAAAGTAAGTTAGAGGTTATTTAGGGCTGGGGAAGGGCTATGGGACTAGGGCTCTGGTAGCTAATGGGTTCAATGTTTCCTATTGAGGTGATGAAAATGTACTCAAATCCACTGTGGTCATGGTTGCACATATTTTCATAGATGTAAATACACTAAAAAAATTATACAATTTAAGTGGGTCAATTGTATAGTATAAGAATTTTTTCTCAGTAAAGCTCTTAAGAAGCTGTTTGCTCTAGCTTCTTATTCTCTCACTAAATCTATTATTTCTTTTGAAAAGCAATACACCTTTTATTTTTGTGGCTTTCATTATTTTTGAGGAAAAAGATTTTCTCTCTTCTGAGCAATACAAAGCAAAACAAGATATTGTAGATGAACAGTTAACATATTTTTTTTTTTTCAGTAACAGATGCTCGAGTTTTCCCAGGGAATTAGCTTGATGACATTTGTTTCTTGTCCTTGGGCTCTTCTGAGAAATATTTCAACATCAGGAATTTATGGAAATGGAGTTTTGATTAGAAGTCTCCCTCTTGGCAGCTGTTTTCTGCTCTGCGTTTGGACTCAGGGCCTGTACTGTCTGCGCGCAGAAATGGCGGATGGCGCAGGAAACAGCAGCTCAAGGGGCCAGGCCTGATTCTTTGTCTTTCTCTTCTCGCCAGATCTCATACCCTCATGACTTAGTAACTGAGTACTTTTGTCTCCCCAACTCTTCAAGCCTCTCAGCCTTTCTGTGCCTCGCATCTGCTTTCTGGACAACCTTTTAACCTCTTGGTCTGATGTGTATTAATTGGCAAATCCTTAAGGGGAAACTTAGGAGTTAGTGTTGGGCTCACCTTGAAGGGTTTCTTTACCTCTGATCTGCTGGCTCCTAAAGTTTTGGTGGCTTTGGCATCTCTTGATGCTTTCAAACAACTTTTAAAAAATTTTTATCCAGATTTTCTAGTAGTTCTCAGTCAGAAGAATTTATTTGCTATACCCTATAGCTAAGAAAACTTTTATTTTGAAAACAAAAATTCAATACAGTTGAACCTTGAACAGTGCAAGGGTTGGGGTGCTGACCCCCCTCCACCCACCCTCTGCACCTCCGCCACACAGTCAAAAATCCTACAGAAGTTTTAACTCCCCCCCAAATTAACTACAGTTGCCCCTCAGTATCCGCCCACAGGGGATTGGTTCCAAGACCCCAGGAAACCAAATTCCTAAGATGCTCAAGCCCCTTACATAAAATGACATACAACAATGTGGACAGTCAGCCCTTCACATCCGTGGACTCCCAATCACAGATAGAAAATACTGTTTTTAGTCTTCAGTTGGTTGAATCTGAGGAAGCAAAATCTGGAATATCAACCTCTGAATGACTGTACATTTATTTTTAAAACTCCATGTGTAAATGGACCCATGCAGTTCAAATCCATGTTGTATAAGGGTCAACTGTATTATTTTGAAAAAGTCTGTATTGCATGTATATGTTTTGATTTGAGGAAACTTAGTATGTTTAAGCAGGCACATAGTACAAATCAACTTTAATTATAGTTTTTTGTTTATAATTCAGTAATATATTTTGTTTTCTTTATGTAGGTCCTATACTTTTATACTAAGTTCATTTTTAGGCGTTATGTACTTTACACATTTTGTGACTTGGTTTTATTCTATTGTATTTTATTATTGGTTATTGTGGGCATGTTGGAAACATGATTGGTTTTTCTAAACCAGTTTTATACTTGTTTGCCTTACTGAACTGGTGTATTATTTTCAATATTTCCCCAATTGATTATCTTTGCTTTTCACACAGATAAAGATAAGGTGCTTTTTCTTCCCTTTCTGTATTTATAGTTCTCAAGTTTTATTGCCTTGCTGATTATCTAGAACTTCTAAAACATGCCAAATAATAGCTTAGGTAGTAGACATTTTTTTCTGAATATAATAAAAGGCTAGTGCTTATAATTGTTATTTAAAAATAATTTACTTCAATGTGTACATATTTCTTGGTTCTAAACAGGAATTTTAACCAAGAATTTATATTAAATGTTACTAATTTTTTTCAGTCTTTATCAAAAATACTGTTTACTTTTTTCTACCTTTAACCAATTACTATGTTGAATCCTATTAGTAGTTTCCTTAATATTGACTCATCATTCCATTAATGGACTAAGAACTGCTTTTTATGGGGCATTATTCTTTTGACATATTTTTGGATTGTTTTTGCTAACATTTCATTAAAGCTTTTTGGTGTTTATGTTGGATTGATTTTTTAGGCCTTTTGTGTGCTTTCTTTAATAGGTTTTAATCTTAGGTTTATGGTAGAGCTGTCATATGAATGGAGACTATTCCTTCTTTTATATATGTATTTAAGGGACTTACAAAATGTAGGAACTATGGGCTTTTTGAAGATGTGATAGAACTTGGCAGTGAAACTTCCTTGGCTCTTGCACAGTGAACAGAGCTTGCAATACCACATCTCAACACCGTGTGCAACAGAAAGTGCTTCACATGTCAGAATAGCAATGGCTTTGTCCCCTCGTCCATGAAAAGTGAGAGCAGAGAAGTGACCCTTGGGATAAATAGTGCCCCTGTCTACTGGTCGCATCAATTCCCAACCCTTTGGAAGGTCACATGGAGAAATGAATGCAGCCTATTTACAAACTAAGGCAGCTTCGTAGAAAGAATTGCTCTCAAATGCATTTTCTCTGCTCCCTAAAAAACTTAGTGAAATACTGGGTCCACAGGAAGAAAAGGTAATGCATCACACAAGCATCTCAACCATCACCCCATCAGGGGAAGGGACAATAAAAACAAGTGTTTTCACTTGATGCTTCTGTCAACAGTTAAGGCGGGTTCTGTAAGAGACCTGTCTGGGATGCTGATGGCAAAACTGCCCATCACAAAGTCGTGGGGAAATCAGGAGATGGCTGCTATTCCTGAGCTAAGAGTTGCTTAGGACAGCAAACTTCAGTACCCTGAAATTTAATTGGTTCTCACTGCAATGTCTTAGGCAGCACCAGAAAAATACTAGTGTAAAAATAGGGCTTACAGAAAAAAACGACAACCTTTTCTAGTCCTCACACTAATTAACAAAATGCTAACTACAGGAAGTTGGCAATTCTAGATGAAAGGTCAAGTGTGGGCAGGTTGATCCTGGGCCTCAGCGACTGCCCTCCACTGGGAGATGGGCAGGTACAGGGACTATTAGCAAGGTCATGGAACAATAACCATGAAAACCAGCCAGAAAACCAACTAGCTCCGAAGTTGCCCAGTACATAGGCACCAGAAGATTCTGATGCAATGGGAAGAGTCCCTTTACCAATAAATAGAACAGAAATCACAAAAAGTCATGTATGATGCCAAATGGGTATTTCTGAGAAGTCTCCAATGCATGGTACAACAATTTTGGTTTTTAAAGATATAACACTTGTTCTATAAAGAGGTTATCTCACTTTAAAACCAACATGTTCAGAAGAGAAGAATGGAAAGCACAGTCCCTGTGACACTGTGACCCTTTCTCCAAGGCTGAAGGACAAGCTGGGCTCCACAGGATCTCCAGCCCAGGCTTCTGAGGCCTCTAGAGCCCTCCATCTGCTCTGACATTTGCATAAAGGGAGGGAATGGACCCACATTTAAACTGTCATTTCTAGGTGGAATTTAAGACATATATTGTTTTCTTCTTGCTGAAAGAGAGAAACACTTCTCTTTCCCACTGAGCACTGCAGTAATGCTTGTGGCATCCTATGGTAAAACAGAGCTCAGGGAATATGTTGGCCTGACAAAGAAATCCAATCCATCGAAGTCAGCTCACAGCATCACCTTGATTTGTCATCACTGCAGTGGTATTTAATGAACAATGCATTTTCTTTACAGGTTCTAGTGAAGTGTTCTCTCTTTTGCTGGGAGGACAAAAGAGTGTGTACTTTGTCAATTTATTAAAACTAGCCTGCCTATAAGAGCCTACATTGTCACTCCAAGTGCAGTGAATACACTGGTGACCACAGCAGTCACAGGAAGCAGGTGAGAGCACACCCCTGTAGGTGGACAGGGTAACCTGGGTGGGAGCTCCTCAGATTCATGGCTGAGGCCCAGACTCTCCCTCAATCAGCCAGAGCACTCAGAACCAGCGCAAGTGGGTGACTGCAACTTTGCTTTAACTGAAGACTTTCCAATAGCATTAAGGTACCTTTGCAGTTATAGTGAGATTACATTAGTCAGGTGTGCAAAGTGGGAAGTATGTTGAAAGCACTGTGGAGACTATGCTGGAGAGCAGTCAGGCACCTACCAAATGCCACTGGGGCACCCTCCACGTTTTGGCTTTCCATGTGTGTATGAATAGATTTCCGGTTCGTGGGACCGAATGGTTAACAGAGGGAAGTTCTAGCGTGGGAACCAGCCCAGAAAGAACAATCAGGGATATGCATTCAAAATGGGGTATTTACATGACCCATGAATATATAATATTTATATATGTTCCATAAAAGCCCAAAAGACCAGGATTTGCAGTCAGTCCCTGCACTCACTGCGACATGAGGTCATTGAGATGTTTCCAGAGTAAGATGAACACCGTTCAGCTCTTGGTGTCTACCTCATGTTTGGATTCTTCAAGAAAAATGTGACCATTTCTAGTCCTGTGACAAGCTCCAGGTTTTTATGCATTGAAAACAAGATGACTTTCATCCAGCCCTGCTCTGGGAGCCTGAATGTCCCAATGGCTGGGGTCACGGGGCTCCCAGCTTGCTCTCGTAACTGGTCTTTGAGAAAGAAATAAGCTCATTCCTTGGAGGCTGATCTCATCCCAAACAGGGCCATTCGTGTTCCTTAGACATTTCCTCACCAGGTTTTCCAGGTCTTTGTGGGCTCTCTGTTCTTCCTGCATAGACTTCATCTTGCTATTCATCTGTCTTAATTCTTGGACTTCTTCCTTGAGTGCATAGACAGTATCAACAAGACTGTTCTTTTATCACTGTCTGGCCACTGCTTCTAGTGTTTTTGACTCTATTTTTTTTTTCTTCTGAAAGCAAAGCTTGGGGAGCAGATTCTTTGCATGAACTTGAATTGAGTGTTTGTGGTATTTTGGCACTTGTGCAATTAAGTTTCAATGACTTCCAGAATCTGTGTCTCTTTCCAAAGCAGCTGTGATTTTTCCCAGCGCAAACTCAGTGTCTGAAGGCTTCTGCTCAGATTTGCACTTAGGTGGCAGCTTTTCATGTGCTCGGGATTCAGTTACTTATGATCATCCTTGAGACAGAGAGCAACCAAGAGCCAGAGGGGAGGTGTGGTGGTGGAGAGCTCAGGTTCGGTGGTGTGGCAGTCTTTGGAGGCTCTGACACCCTAGCTGATGGCAGTGTGTGGAGCGCTGTGCTGGGAGGGGTGGAGCAGAGTGCGCTAGGTGGGGGTCAGCAACACCAGCCTGCTGCCACATGCTTGCTGGATTGGTGATTGAATCGGAGGAGAGAGTATGAGACGGCCCAGAATGAGGCTGAATGGGGAGGTTGCTGATAGATGTGGCTTTCATTTGCTTCTGTAGATGGTCCACCTATTCATGGAGATCCTGCTGGTTGTTGCATGGCATTCATTTCCACCCACTCATGCTCTCTGATATTTCAAATGCATTTCTGTCATTTTTACTGTCCTCAAGCTTTGCGATTGTCATTCCTGTCATTGGTAGCTTTCCCTGATAGATAAAACCATTCAGCTTGGGACTGACAGACCACATTACCAAACTATTTGGGAAGCGTAGAAAGTATCTTTCATTCTTTTCTTCACTTCCCACACACTAAAGTGTGACCTGGTCTGGGACATGTAAACGATGTTGCCCAAGGTCTCACTGTCATCTCCCTCCCTGTTCCAGATGGCTTCCCTCAGGATTGCAAACCCCTTTTCTGAAGGTCTTGATCCTGGGCTGCAAGGGTTTTGAAGGCAGTCATGGCTTTCTGAATATCTCATCTATCTGGATGATAATCTTCCATGAGAACATTCACTGCAGATGGTACAATAAACGAGGTACAAGACTTTCATCTGTGGCATCAGATTTAAAAAGCAGCCACCAACTCTCTGCTGAGCTCCAGGTAACTTGCTGCATTCTTCCTTTACTGCACAAGCATTTGCTGGGAAGAACATATTTCTTCCAGATTTTCCATTAAATATAAAGTGCTCGCAGAACTTCACTTCTCACTGGTCTGCAATGGCCATAGACATGTTGAAAGAACAATCTGGAGTTCTTTATAATATTCATTTTCTGTTCCCAAAACATTCTGTAGCACCGCGTTATAATAGCTTTTGTTAATGGCAGTTGCATGGAATTCTGTGGGAGGGCTCTCCAATGTTCTGAATTTGGGAGACAGGCTTATCTCCAGGCTTTACATCTCCTTTCCTCCTTCAGAATAACAAGGATGACATCTCCTTTGTAAACAGAAGTTCATCATTTGTCTGCTGGAAGTCAAACTTTGTTTTTATGACCACTTGGCTGTTGCTGTTATTCCATATCATGTCTGAACTTCAGCTCTGGCCCTGGAATAATTTTGAAGTTCAGCTGTGTGAAGGCTGGGATCTCAGGGAGCCAAAAGGCTTTATCTGATGAGATGAGGGCCGGGCACACACAGACTCACTTTCCAGTCCAACATCACTTTATTTAGAGGAACTGAGGATTTGTTAAAATGCTGCCCCCGATACAGATTGTTTGCATCAATGTCTCCAGGCACAGGGAGGCCCACAGCCTCTCAGGAACTCCCGGATGTGGCTCAGTACCATGCCCCACGCTCTCTCCTGGGCTCTGGGTAAATGCTCTTTTCTTCCCCACCCCCAGGTAGCATCAGTCTCAGGCCCCTTCCTTCCTTCACCAGCCTTTCTTGATTAGTCTTAATTGTGGTTTACTTATTTTTTTTCTTAAAAATATTATATTTATCAATTTCACATATTTTTTCCTAATTCATTATGACTCTAATTTTTTTGTTTTTCCATTCTTGTGCTTATTATTTAATATTAGTTTTTGCCATTTCTTCCTTTGATCTCTAATGATTTTTTGCCTTATTAATGTTGATACTATGATACTTGTTGCATAAAGAATTAAAATGGTTATATCTGTTCGAATTTTAGCCTTTAGAATATGACATAGCACTGTTTGACTGAATCAATGCTTTTTTCATTGGATTTAATTTTCATGAATATTTCATTGCTATCTTGTTTTCTTTTTGTTTACATTTCTTCAATATGCGTTTTACTTTACTTTTAATTTTCAGCACTTTTTAATGCTCCTTTTCTACATATTCTTTATTGTGCTCTCTCTTTTAATGTTTTGGAATACTTGTATCTTATTATTTTTTTCAGCATTTGAAGATTTTTTAAATCCTTGAACCTATATTTATTTAATTTTTATATTGTGTGAAATTAAAAATATTTCATTATACTTGTGCTCTTTTCTTCTCCTTTTCCCTATCTTTGTTTAGGCTGTTATAAAAAATATATATAATTCACCAGGTGACTTATAAACAGCAGAAACTTATTTCTCACAGTTCTGGAAGCCCAGGAATCCAAGATCAAGGGAATGGCAGACTGGATGTCTTGTGAGCACTTACTTTCTGTTTTATAGACCATGCCATCTGGCTGTGTTCTCACATAGCAGAATGGGGGAGGGAAACCTGTGCCTTCTCTTTTATACAGGCACTAATTCCATTCATGATGACTCCACCCTCCCAACCTAATCACCTCCCCAGGGCTCCAGTTGCTAATCTCATCTTCTTGGGGATTAAAATTTCAGCTATGAATTGGCAGGGGGGGGGAGTGGGGGGACAAAAACATTCAGACTATGAAGTCTGTCCAGAAAGTATCCAGCCATGTGCTATGAAAAATAGACATTTATTGAAGAAGATACAAGAAACATTGTACATGGGACAATGACACCTCAGTCACCTTCAAAATAGACATCTTGGGACATCACACAGTTCCCCCAATTGCCATCAACTGCCCTGATGTATTTTCCTGAATCTCATCCATGGTCTGAAAGCTCTTCCCTTTCAAAGGTGATTTTAGTTTTGGGAAAAGTGAGAAGTCACAGGGTGCCAAGTCTGGGCTGTAGGGGGGCTGAATCACCTGCGTGATTTGATGTTTTGTGAAAAAACTACAGGAGACGTGATACATGAGTGGGCATGTTGTTGTGATGAAGCTGCCGATCACCAGTCACCCATGACTGTGGCCTTTTGAATCTTCCAAATAGTTTCCGCCATGAAATGTTCAAGCTTAACGCAAAATTTGATGCAGATTCATTGCTTCACTCCCTCAGTCATTTTGAATACCTCGGCCACATACTACACACGCTTACTCAATGGTGTCTACTGCCCCCACTGACTAGTAGAGTGAAGGCATCATTGTTCACACACATGCATTCCAGTCCACTCTCCTTGGCTGCCAGGTTACATCGATGTGCACAAACTATTCTTGTTATAAAAGAACAATGGTTGGGCTTTTTTCCAGACAGACATCTAGCTTTCTTCTATGTGCCATTTCTAATTTTCTATTAATGTGAACTAGGTTTTTATAGTTCATATAATTACCATTTCTCCTATACATGTGCTTTGGAGATAGGTTTTAACACTAGGAATCATTTTTGTAATGTTGTATCACCAATTATTTTATTATCATTGTTCTCCCAACTTTTATAAAGAGCTCATCCAGTATTTTTATGCCATGTTTTCCCCATTCTTGAATTCTTTTTAAAAAAATTTTTTAAATAGATTTATTGATTATGCTATGACAGTTGTCCCATTTCCCCCCCTCACTCCACTCCATCCTGCCCACCACCTCCCTCCCACATCGCCCCCCTATAGTTCATGTCCATGGGTCATACTTATAAGTTCTTTGGCTTCTACATTTCCTACACTATTCTTACCCTCCCCCTGTCTATTTTCTACCTACCATTTATGCTACTTATTCTCTGTACCTTTCCCTCCTCTCTCCCCCTCTCACTCCCCTGTTGATAACCCTCCATGTGATCTCCATTTCTGTGGTTCTGTTCCTGTTCTAGTTGTTTGCTTAGTTTGCTTTTGTTTTTGTTTTAGGTGTGGTTGTTAAAAACTGTGAGTTTGCTGTCCTTTTTACTGTTCATATTTTTTATCTTCTTTTTCTTAGATAAGTGCCTTTAACATTTCATATAATAAGGGCTTGGTGATGATGAACTCCTTGAACTTGACCTTATCTGAGAAGCACTTTATCTGCCCTTTCATTCTAAATGATAGCTTTGCTGGATACAGTAATCTTGGATGTAGGTCCTTGCCTTTCATGACTTGGAATACTTCTTGCCAGCCCCTTCTTGCCTGTAAGGTCTCTTTGGAGAAATCAGCTGACAGTCTTATGGGAACCCCTTTGTAGGTAACTGTGTCCTTTTCTCTTGCTGCTTCTAAGATTCTCTCCTTATCTTTAATCTTGGACAATGTAATGATGATGTGCCTTGGTGTGTTCCTCCTTGGGTCCAGCTTCTTTGGGACTCTCTGAGTTTCCTGGACTTCCTGGAAGTCTATTTCCTTTGCCAGACTGGGGAAGTTCTCCTTCATTATTTGTTCAAATAAGTTTTCAATTTGTTGTTCTTCCTCTTCTCCTTCTGGCACCCCTATAATTCAGATGTTGGAACGTTTAAAGATGTCCTGGAGGTTCCTAAGCCTCTCCTCATTTTTTTGAATTCTTGTTTCTTCATTCTTTTCTGGTTGGATGTTTCTTTCTTCCTTCTGGTCCACAGCATTGATTTGAGTCCCAGTTTCCTTTGCATCGCTATTGGTTCCCTGTACATTTTCCTTTGTTTCTCTTAGCATAGGCTTCATTTTTTCATCTACTTTTCGAACAAATTCAACCAATTCTGTGAGTGTCTTAATAACCAGTGTTTTGAACTGTGCATCCGATAGGTTGGCTATCTCTTCCTCGCTTAGTTGTATTTTTTCTGGAGCTTTGAAGTGTTCTGTCATTTGGGCCATTTTTTTTTTCTTGGCGCGTCTGTTACTTAAAGGGGCGGAGCCTTGGGTGTTCACTGGGGCGGGGTAACACTGGCTGCAGCGCTGTGACACTGTATGTGGGGGAGGGGCTGAGAGGGAGCAATGGCGCCCACTCCACTCTCTACCGGACTTCGTCACTCCCTCCGCTACTCACAATCAAGCTGGGCCCCTCTGGTGCTGGCTCCCGAGTGAGTGGGCTTGTGCACACTCTAGGCCCCTGTTGGTCTCTCCAACGACCTCTCCTGTGAGGCTGGGAGTCTCTCCTGCTGCCGCCCCAACCCTCACGGGCGCTTTCAATCAGAGGTTTGAAGCTTTATTTCCCCGCGCTGGAGCACTGGGTTAGGAGGTCTGTTTTGCTCCCTGCCGTTTGTCCCGGTTTATCTGTGTGTGAGTGTGGGGCCGCGGGGTGCTACCCGCCGCTCTGCCTGCCCTGTTCTCCGCCACTCTGAGTCTGGCCCTCTCGGTTTATCTGTGCGTGAATGCGGGGCCATAGGGTCTGCTAGTGGTCAGACTGCCTGTCCCTTTTGTCCCACACTCCACCAGTCTCAGTCCCGCCAGGGCCACGCGAGTTCTCTCCTCCCCGGTGCCTGTCTCTGCCCCTCCTACCGGTCTGGATGAATGTTTATTTTTTATTTCCTTGGTGTCGGACTTCCTTGCCGTTCGATTTTCCATTGGTTCTGGTTGTGAGAGGAGGCGCAGTGTGTCTACCTACGCCACCATCTTGGTTCTCTCTTGAATTCTTAAATGAGCTTTATTTCTTAGTTTGTTGGAAGACATCTTCAACTAAGTTTTCAAGAAAACATGGGTTCAATGTTTTCTATGTCTCTGAATAACTGTGAATGACCTGTTATCTGAATACACTAATTGTCTGGAGATCCCCATGTATATGTATAGCTTGGCTCACAGATTTTTCTCCTTAAAATGCTGGAAGAAATATTGCCTCTTGGTATTCATTCAGTGTAGCATCTTAGGAGCCTAGTAGCTGCCATATTTTTTTCTTATAAAGATGACTTGATTTTCTGCCCCCTGGATTTTAGCATAATTGTCACACATAGTAGGCATTTCATAAATATTTGTTACATGAATAGATAAATGGGAAAAAGTTTCTAGCACATATATCAAGGGGTTCTTATTCTTGATAAAGTATTTAAAAGTTTCTTGCCAATCAACAAGAAATCATAAATATACCAGTACATAAATAGGTGAATGTTATAAGCAGGCAATTTGCAAATAATAAATTATAAAATGTGCTAAACATGAATCAAAAATTATGAATTAAACAGTGAGATTTTTCGTCTACTAAATTGAAAAAGAAAAGTTAGTAGAGAAGTATAAGTTGGAACATGCATCAAAATTATTCTACTTTTGACTCAGCAATTCTACATTTTGGATTTTACTCTAATAGAATAATCAAGACTATATGCAAAGATTTGGCTTTAAAGGTGTTTATTTCAGACTTTTTTGAATCCTCACCTGAGGATATATTTATTGATTTGAGAGAGAGAGAAACATTGACAGGCTGCCTCCCGTGTGGCCCTGACTAGGGAGCAACCTGGGTGTGTGCCCTGACCAAGCATCAAACCCACAATGTTTTGGTGCACAGGACGACACTCCAACCAACAGAGCCACCCGGCCAGGGCCACTTCAGACTTTTTAAAATAGGAACAAATAGAATCAATAGTAAAAGACTTTTTAAATAAATTATGATGCATGCATAAATGGAATACCAGGCTATTGTAAACAAGTAAATATGTAGTTGTAGAAGAATTTATCAAAATGGAAATATAATCACAATGCACTATAAAATGAAGAAAGCTGGCTATAAGACAGTATTTCAGTGTAAGTATACTCATTTCAACATAACACATTTTTATTGATTATCTACAATACTGCAGTAGATACAGGGAAGACTATATTCTCTGTAAGAAGGAGAATTTCTCTAAACTGGTTTGTATCCCAAACCAAAGTGTTAACAGAGTCATGGATCTCCCGTTCAATGTGTAAATGAACAAACGCCCTAACTCACATTTTTATGACCTTTTAGAAGTGGCTTCTGCTCACACATTTCCCATGGAGGTCACAGAAGTTACTCTGTGACTATTGTTGAACTGAGTTGCAGTTCCTCACACTGATGTTCAAGCTTGCTCAGCTGGCTAGACTACAGGAGTGCTGCTAGTGTGCAAGCACATATGTGCTGTGCATGGACTCAGTCTGTGCCAGTACAGAGGAAATGTCCGTTTGTTTCGCTGGCCACTACGTGGGAAGACTTGTTTTCTTTATGTTCAGCAGTTTTCACTTCATGTGCATTTCTGTGCAAACGACTGCAGGGAATTCTAAGACAATTCATGATTGATTGATCTATCGATTTGACAAAATTGGTAATGCCTTTTAGACTCTATAATTCACAGACTAATCAGTGAATTCCAAAATTTAACTCTGCGTGTTTAGAATTTCAAATGGATATTGTTTAGAATTTACAGTGATTTTTAAAAAAGTCCAAATGGAGCCAAGAAGGCAATATAAGATTTTAAAATGCACAAGCTTTATTACTACATCATAGATTTAGGATATAGTATCTTCAACGTGCGCATCAGTATTGACAAGGTACGCACTTAAACTTCTGTGTTACAGATCTTAAACCTACAGATCTGTATCTGTAAGCTTAAGAGTGGGAGAAGGCGATCATCCTGAAGTGCACAAAACAATAAGTCTTTGAGGAATATATGGTGGGTCCATATCTCAGACGGATTATAGCCAGCAAACAGTTTCACATTGTCCATCAAGCTGTTGAGTAGAAAATCATTCCTTTTGCTCATTTTTTCTCTTTTAAGTTCTATTTGGTATTTCCCAGAATATTTTTTATTGCTCTAGCAAATTAAGAATAACACCAATAACATCATAAAAGCATTCTCTAGGAGCATTTTCTGTGAATTTGAAGCATCTTTCTGTATTCATCCTATTCATGCTAAAGCAGATAAATATTCTTTTTACTTTACTAAATTGGTTACTTAGCTCTAAAAGTATTAGAAAGGCTTTTTTTTTCAAGTTTCAAACATTTGTTAATCAGTGTAAACCCCAACAGAATACACCAACATGATTTTGTGCATTTGGAGGGGAAATATTTCCTGGGTGGGTGGAAAATTGTGTGAATGACTTCTGGAAGAGCTTCATTCTAAGCAGCTTTAAAGTGAAATATTTCATTTAGAAGTCTGGACCTTCTTTCTTCAGTTTGCTCTAATCTACATTCACTGAGTAGAACTTGTAGTGCTCATGGGAACCCAACTTGTTCCAGGGTTCTGGGTTATTCTTTTTGTCTCAAACAGACATTTGTATTGAACTACTTCTGGCTCCAATAAATACAAAGCGGGCATCAAGCTTGGATGCTTCTTGTCCTGACTGAGGATCTGATGGAGCATGGTTGCAGCAGGGGGCCAGAAAGTAGAGAAAAAGAAAACTCTGGAAAGGTTTGTATTACCTATGTAGACAGGTGAGGTCAGTCCTGAAAGTTCTAATTATGAATGTAAGGGAAACCAAAGTTTTCCCTTATTGTGCCTTTTGGGAAATTGATTTAAGCTGCTTATTAAGAAACGAAAGGCTCAGAAAGAAGCCTTTTGGCAAACTTGCCTTCCTGTCTAAAGGAATTCAGGTAGAAAAACCTACTTCAGAAAGGGAATCTTAGCATATTCACTTTAGCATATTCACCTTAGCACATATGAACTAGCATGTATGTGATGGCCAGTAAGAAATCTAGCAAAGCCTAGTTCCCTGTGTCCTGAGAATTCGATTACCATGTGCTTGCTTTTTCTCTGCTGCTGTGAATTACCGATTTCACCTTCAGAGTCCCAGGTCCCTGCCCTGCCCCTTCTCCTTTGTCCAGAATGGCATATAAATCTCAATCACCTGATGTATCTGGGGTCTCATATCTTATGACACCCCCAGTATCTACATCCATGATAAACTCTGTACATTTTCTCCTGTTAATCTATCTCTGTTCATTTGATTACTGGCCCCACTAGAAGAACTTAGAAGGTGAGAGGAAGGTTTTTATCCCCCACAAGTGCTACAAGTGCTTTTCCTGTTCTACTGCCAGGTTAATTATTCAAGAAGTTCATCACAATTCATGTATTTTATACTAGATTTCCAGCCCGGGGGGCTCCTGCTTGGGTAATAGAATGTAGGGACCATTTTCTTCTTCTTTGTTTGTCTTTGTTAAAACTTACAGACTAAAGATTTTGAATAGAATTTATTTTTATGCTTTTTCCGTCCCCAGTGATATTTGTGCACTAAGCCCAAGATTTCTTTTGGCTGCAATGAATCAGACTACCATTTCTCTACCTACATCCCAGAGCAGGGGCCTCCCAGTGCCCAGGACCCTGGCTTTGGTGACTGGTGATTGACCGTGAAGCACCTGAGAGTGTCTGGAACCTCTTCCTTCTGTCCCAGGGGCTTTTTGGTCCCACAACACCTACTTTGAAGTTTAAAGAGACTTGCTTATTAAGAGGACAAGAGGCTTTCAGTGAGCTCTGGCATGCAACTTGGAATCACGTTCATCCAACCTTCTTTTATTTTTTAATTAAAGATTTTATATATTTATTTTTAGAGAGAGGGGAAGGGATGGAGAATGAGAAGGAGGGAAACATCATGTGAGAGAGAAACATCAATTGGTGGCTTCTTGTACGTACCCTCCCTGGGGACCAGACCCAAAGCCCAGGCATGTGCCCTGACCGGGAATCAAATACGACATTTCACTTTGTGGGACAGTGTTGGTTCCCACAAACACTGTTGGTTCCCTGAATATTTTGCTTTATTTCATTTTGGGTATCTTTCATTTGTTCTTTCATTTTTTGACCAAGCTCAATCAGTTCTGTGAGCATTTTGATTACCAGAGCTTTAAATTCTCCATCAGATATGTTGGCTATCTCCTCATCACTTAGCTCTCTTTCTGAGGTTTTGCTCTGTACTTGCATTTTGGCTCTATTTCTTTGTTTTGGGCCCCTGTTAAGTTGTAAGGGTGTGGGGCCTTAGGTATTCACCAGGGCAGGGCAAACCCCTTTGCTGCCCGGTGCTGCCTGTGGGGGAGGGGCCAGAGAGGGAACCATGCAGCTCACCTGCTCTTCTCTAACCCACTTTTCAATGAACTCTCATCTGAGACTGGGAGTTTCTCCCACTGCAGCAGCAGCCACTGTAGTCCACAGCTGTTTCTGAGACTCAGTTTCCCCTTAAGTAAGCCCCTCCCGCACAGCCTGCCACCTGGAGGCAGCCAGCCCCACCTCCACAGTCTGCTGCCTCACCATGGTGTCTCTCTGTCCACTGCCTTACTGGTCTGGTTGTTCTGTTTGACTGTTTCTTTGATTCTGTGGTTGTCGGAGTTCCATGAAGTTTGATTTTCTGGCACTTCTGGTTGTTTATTGATTTTAGATTGCTTGTTATCCTCCTTTTGCTCGTGCAAGGAAGTGAAGGGCTTCTACCTATGCCTCCATCTTGGCCAGAACTCCTGTTCCTTTAGTCTTAAAGCTCCAAACTAGTATGCCTTTCTTTCCACCTGTCAAAATTCTCCCTTTGTTGTCTTTTATATTATTTCCAGCATTTATATTATCATTGTGCTTAGTGGGAAGGGACAGGAAGAGACAAGTCTATGCCATTTTGTCTAGAAATGAAGCCATCAGTTACCTTCTAAAGAAATTTAAATTATAAGAAAATATCTTAATTATTGTATTTATACAGGGTGGGGCAAAAGTAGGTTTATAGTTGTTCAAATGGGAAAAATACAATAATTAATAAATAATAATATAAGAATAAACTCTGTTTCCTGTACTCATAACTGTCCCTACTTTTGTATCTTATCTATATACTTACTGGTACTCTTTATCCTTTTCTCAATTTGTCTTCCATCTGGCATCATTTTTTTTTTCTGACTAAGGATTTCTGTTAATATTCCCTGTAGCTGGAGATGAATTCTTTCAATTTTATGTTTCTGCAGAATTTTTTATTTCATCCTTGTTCTGAAAGACAATTATCCTGTGTACAGAATTCTAAGTTAACAGTTTCTTTTGTCACTTTAAAGACTTTGCACTTTCATTGTATCCGATGAGAAATCTGCTGTCAGCCTTATTTTTGTTGTCTGTAGGACACATGTCTATGCCCACCCCACCCCCAGCTGCTTATTAAGATATTCTCTTTCTCACTGGTTTTGAGCAATTTGATTATGTTACCATTTGCAGTTTTGTCTATTTTATATTGTTCTTGAATTTATTGAGCTTCTTGGATTTGTGGCTTTATAGTTATCATCAAAGTTGAAAAATTTCAGTCTTGTTTATTTCATTAGGAAGAGGTAATATCATCTATTAATGTCTGTCATCTCTTAAAAATGCAGAATTGACGAGTTCCTTAGAAATTAGACAGTACCACACTTGTCACTTTTTTTGATAACTACAATGTTTTATAAAGAAAAGTGCTCGTGTTTTTGTTTATTTTTTAGTAGATTAGCCAGAATGATTAGGTCTTTGTAAGGCTTACCCTGAAATTAGCTCTCCTGTACATGGTTAAGAAGATAATATGGTGTCCTAGAGTAAAGATATTTTTAATAAAGGATAAAAGTATTGTTACCTGCTCATACTTTACTAATTGCTGTATAAATTGCTACAGGCTCTATGTATGTCAACTTGATACAGTAATTTCAAGTTGAGTAAAATTATTTGACTATGCTAGATACAATAACACATATGAGCAATGTTGTAAAATTAAATATGGCAGCATGGTGTGTAACAGTAAAGAGTGATAGTAATATATATGCCCATCAATGTAGAGGACTTTAAATAAGTCATGGTCCATCCACACAATGCACACTCTTTAGCCCTAATAAAGCATGAGGAAGATCTTGGTGTACTAACCTGAAAAGGGAGTTGAGATATACTATTATATAAAAGATGACATGTGAAATGGTATGAGGTTTGTGAAACACCACCATGAAAATCAGTTTAGTAGTCTAGCATTGGCATGCCAGCCTATTGTTTGTAAATGCACAGGACATTTCTGGGAAAATGCATAGGTATGAGGCCTAGATAACTGCAGGGTGAGGAGGGATGCTGACATTTTACCTTGTCCCTTTCACACCCTTTGAATATTGTATCTGCCTGAACTGCTTACTGGAAGGAACAACTCCAAACACACAAAAACTATGTGACATGAATGATGCACAAAGAAGATAATTGCTTCTAATTCCTCAAATTCTGCCCTCAAGAGAAAAAAATTGGAGACCAGTTTTTCACAGTTTGTTTATAACTTGAAGATGGTGAATGCCATTTTTTTTGTCTCTGTTGAGAGGGCATAGGGGGTTTGAAATTCCCATATTTTGCCATGTATAATGCACACCTTTTGCCCAAATTTTTGAGGGAAAAATAAGGGTGTGCATTATACATAGGTATAATGAGTACATACCATGGGTATAATATGGGCATAATAATTCCATATGTAATGCACACAAAAATGTGGGTGTGCATTATACATGGCAAAATACAGTAGAAATCCAAATGAAAGAACTTGGTTAGAACTCAGTACACATGGCTTCAAATCCAGGCTATGAATCCATGCTCTTCGAATCCAGGTTCTGGACATGGTAGCTGGGTGTCATGGTAATATAAAATCATTCTTTCTGAGCCTAAATTTTCTTCTCTGTGGAGACTGAATGAGACAGTGCCTGTGTAAATGCATAGCACAGATTCTGGCATATCTGTTGTTTTTCATCCAACTGGGAAAAATTGCTGCATTAAAAACACAGGAGCACCTTAGTCTTGCTCATTAGACAAGCCACTTCAATATATATGTAAATGGTGAGCCAGACCAGAAGTCCTCTGAAAGGTATTCTTCTGAGAAAATTAGTTGGAACAAGAGCTACACTCTCCAGGAAGTGCCATGCAAAGGAGGATTGGGGTATGGGACTCGAGGGTCCTGTGGGCTATTGTGACATTAGACAGCTGGCAGGTGGGGGCAGAAGTACTTTCTGGGAGCAGGAGTTGCTCCTAGTTGGGGGGTAGTGTGGGATATATGAGTGAAGGAAGAAAGAATTGAGCCTGCAAATTCAGAGTATCTGTGAGATTTGTGGGGAGAAAGCTGAGAGAACCAGGAAAGGAGAAACTGTAATAAAGCAGAAATGGAGTGTGAGAGAAAAGAAGAGGGGTTTTAAGTAGTCTTGTGTCAATTGCACATTTCATCTCCCTTACAGCTGTCCAAATAAATATTTGAATAACTTTTTAATTAATTATGGTTACTAGACTTTTTCTTGAGCCTGGATCATAGAGAATGCCAGAATTTATTCAGGTTATAACTGTCACACAAGGATCTTGGGCCCTTCAGGTCCTCACAGACAGTTGTAGCTTTAGAAGCTTTGAAGGGTCTTAGAGGTTTTAGTGGATTTTTAGAGGCTCTTAATACTGTTATGCTTTTCATAATATTCTACTTCATTCTCTGCCTCCAGAGAAGAAGGAGCAGAACAGAAGAGAACAAGCTCTCCAATGCAACATGACATTCATCCTTTCTCTGCTACACAAACACCTCTGAGGACTAGGCCTTTACCATCCATACAAGGCTGTACACGGTCTGTGCCCTGTACCTCTTACACCTCACTTTCCAGCACCACTTCTCTTACCCCTGCTATCCTGTGGTATTCTTGTTCCCCTCAAATATCACACACACTTCTGCCTCGGGGCCGCTCAACTTGCTGTTCTGTCCACATGTTTTGTGGTAGGCCCCAGCATTCTCCTCAGCTGCACGCTGTGTCACCTCCTAAGCAAGCTTCTGTAATAAAGACTATTTAAAACAGTGCCTCCATCTGCTTCATTGATAACATTTATTACTGACTTTTACTGAGTACTCTGTATTTATTATATATATTTACTTCTCTCTACTTCACTTGAACAAAGCTCAATAAAGTCATCACCTTCTTTTATTTATGGTGGTATTCTAAGGACATAAAATGATGCTTAATAGATATTTGTTGAGTGAATGAATGATAAACATATGATGAGTCCTGTTTCTCACTTAATCACATTGGCAGCATCCACTATTGGAGTACAGAACTCAGTGTAAGGCAAGTATGAAAAACGCAGAAATATGAGTGTCTAGGCTCTTAGAGAGATTACAGACTGATAGGGTGGGGGTAGGCAGATGTAGGATATATACCCAAACCTCTATGGCATACTTACAATTTGACCAAAGTTCAAAATGATGTGGTTGCATCCCAAAGTGAGAAATAATAGTGTCACCTACTATTTAGGTAGTGCTTTCCTGTGTAGCATGGGAGCATTGCCACACGTAGTTTCTTTGATGATGCATGTGAAATTGATGTGAAAATCTGAACTTACAAAACAGGTCAATTAAAGGGTGACTATCTGCATTACAAAAGAATTCTTTGTGGTACAAAAGGATTAGTGCAGGGTTCCTTTAAATAGCTATTCCCCGAGTGTATTAAAGTGTTTATCTATAGATCATTAACTGCTTGACCAAGATGCCTCAGGGCAAAGCAACGGAAAAGACAACTGGTCAGGAAGCCCTACCAGTGGAAGATCAATTAAATTTGAAGACAAAGTGTCTTTGAAATGATGTACAAAGTAAATGGGGAAAAAGGATTCATTTGCCCAAATTTGCTTTATCACATCTATTGGATGAACTGCATACCTATGTGTTCCTATTGATGCTTAACCAAGGCAGATGTGTTCTCCACTCTGTGTGGCTAAAATCTGATATGTCCAGGGTCATAGCTACGTTTGTCCTCCTTTTGGTGGTACTTTAATTAAGAGGTGAAATTATTAAAGCAGCAGATGTTTCTAGCCCGAGGACCTGAGCCCAGTTATACCAAGCAGATGGTCCCAGGCAAGATAGCATCCTTTAATGAAGAAGCATTTGCAATTCATGAGCATTCATGATGTCCATTTCTCTTACTCCCCAATGTTCTGCCTGTCAGGGGTCCCATTGTGCGGCCAGGGAGCATGATGAATTAGGCAAACCCCTTCTGGTTTGGGATGTGGTCTTGTGCTGATGAAAATTAAAAGTATTATCTCCCAGAAGATCAAGTGATGGAGCTCTCAAGAGAGAAGGCTCCTCCAGCCTTCCAGCTTATCTGCCTGGTGATCTGCTTGAGTCATCACCCAGGTCACAGGTCTGCCCAAGGTATGACTTCACCTCAAGGGCCCAGGGCTGTGGAAGAACCTACTAGCTCCTCCATTGAATTGCTAAAACTCTCATCTTGGAATTGTCCCTTGTCAGATCTGGGGTTCACTTTGATACTCTGCCAGGAAGACTCCAGCAAAATATTCTGGCTAGATACCAGAAACCTTGAATTCTGTTTCTGATGACTGAGGGCAAATCATACACACACACGCACAAACCTTATGTAAATCATGATTTCCTCATTTTTTTTTCTATTCAATAAATAGTTATTAAGGATCTACTCTAGGTGAGTCAGCTGAGTAAGGGGGATAAGCAAATTTGCCTTCTTTATCTCACAACAGAACAGTGAGAAGCAAATGAGATAAGCGAAAGCACATTATTTTATAGTAATATTGTATGTTGATTTAAGAGGCAATGAGTCAATGGTGATATAAGACCAGGGCATTCTGCAATAGGCTATGCCCTAGAAGCAGAAGCATCTCTTGGTCACCTTACGTAATAAAACTGGAGAGCAACAAAAACGGGTTTTACATTAATTTATCAGATTTCATGTTTTATCCCTTTTTAAAAGCCTGAGTCTGTAAATGATGGTCAGTGTTGTATATGAAATAAGGCTGAGGTGCTGTAATGCCCAGGTCCTGCCCCTTTTCCTGAGAATATCAGGTAGCAAGAAAGAAAAGAAATTGGATGTAGGCCTGCCCTTGAGTCATGCTGATCTAGTAGGTGCATCATCTTCTGTTTTTCTCTGCCTTTCTATCACTTTTGTTCACCTTCTAGATCCCTCTGCCTCCTCCCTCTTCTGAGTTCTCAGTATCCTGGCACTTTCAGGGGACTCTATGCCATGATTTCTTTTGACAATGATCCAGCTAGGGGATGCATCACTCTTGTAGGAGAAGAAAAATAGTATCCTCTCTATTCTTCTGAGTTATTAGCTGAAACTCCTGCAACAAAAGACAGATTAACAAGAAAAAACAAACTGAAGTTCATTAACATGCATACCTTATGTATCATGGGGGAAACCCAGGGAGAAAAGAGTAACTCCCTGAGGTGGCTTAGAATTTATACTTAAACATCATCTTAATAGGGAAAGGGGAGGGAAAAGTCGGCTTCTCAGGAGAAAATAAATGATTTTTAGGAAATATAAATGGACCCTTGGAAGAATAGGAGGGAGGTGTGATAGTTTCTGAGAGTGGGATAAATTTCCAGCCTCCCCTTTTCAGATGAGTCAATCCTCCCTGGTGATGAAATTCTGGGGAAGAAATCTATGACAACTGAGTTCTTTTTGGAGGATCTGTCTTTAGGCAGATAAAAAAAAATTCAGAAAGAGCTTCTCCCTGTATTTTTGGGTTTTTTAAGTGCCACCATGTCACAGTAATCAGTATGTCATCATGGCCTATTTTCAGGTGGCGAGTCTGTTACTCTCACTCCTCCTTCTCTCCCAAGGCTCCTATGACTAGCCTCAATTGACTGCAAGCTGAGAAACCCATTAGATCAACTAATTTACTCTAGAAATAAATAAGTGACGTGGCCTAGCTTAAGTAGAGGGAAATTTATTACCTTGTTTCCTTAATTTTCACATGCCTCTAATGTAGGTTGTACTATTGCTTTAATAAAAACTTCTCAAGAAAAATAAATTTGTTTGTTAAATGTGACATCAATTGTAGAAATAGCACAATTATAAAAGTTTTGAAATGCAAAAAAAATAGTGTGTTAAGGAAAATCTGTATTAAAATGTTATAAAACTCAGTGATGTTCATGAAACCCAGAGGTGGCGTTGCAGCACTTTACACCCTGTTATGTTAATCTGACTTCACTCTATTCTCATTCCTGTGATGTAAACTAAATGGTGGAGGAGGGAGAGAAGTGGGCAAGTGATGGTGGTGAAAGTGTTACAGAACAGACAGGGGGCGTTCACAATATACTATTACGGAAAGGATCCCCCCTTTCTCTCTCTGGGGGTCCCCCCCACACACTTACTAGGTTCGCAATGCCCGCCACCAGAGGAAAGATGTCTCTCAATGCAGAGACTGGTGAAAAGGAAAGAAATTATTTATTTAAAAGTTATACAGTCTTAGAGTAATGACTTAATGTCTTCATTAAAATACTAAAGTCCTCTAGAATACTCACAGATGCACAGTCCTTCCCTCTGCCTCTGCCCAGTTGGGGGTACTGTATCTCAGGAAAAGAAGTAGAAGTCCGTGATTCAGGCTCCCGGCACCATCAGCTGTGTTGCCACCATGGATCCCGACTCTGCCAAAGCCGCATGGTTCTCTCCCCTTACTCCGCCAAAGCTGCGTGGTCCTCTCTCTTCTCCCCTCAGACCATGTGGTCCTCTCCCCTATGGCTGCTGTGTCTGGTTTAAATCCCAGCACCAGTCTTCCTCTGTAGCCCCATTTCTGACTCCTTCTACAATCAGTTACACCTGCCAGCATTCCCTTTTCTTCCACCTTTACTGGGCTGCCATAGTAAGTCTGGGAAGGTGTGGCCCCATGGCATGGAGCCAATCTTCTCCAAGCTCTCAGGCAGGCACTGTAACCAGGGGGAGTTGCCTCCCAGTTACATCTCGGGTGGAAGTCACTCCCATCCCCCTGGCTCAAAGCATGGCCACAGCTATTTAACGTATCCATGAAACCAGTTAAAGGTTATAGATATGTTAAATAACCATACCAGGGGTTAGCTGCAAAGCTGTTGCTATACAAAATAGCTCTGAATGGCCCTGCTCCATGTGTCCCTTCCCTCAGCTCAGGCTTGTGGGGGTGAGGACATCCCATATATTTTTTTCTAATATTTCCTGGACACCTTGAGTTCTGGACCCCATTATAAATCCCTATTTGGGGCTCCCCTATTGGCTTCATCCTGTTTCAAAAGGGCTTTAGAATTCATTTTAGAGACTCTGGGGTGGGAGTCTTTATCTGTAACACAGTAAAAATAATATCAACCTTAAGAGTCACTGTAAGGATTAAATGCAATAGCAAAAAATGGTTGCAAAAATTAAATTAGGTTCCTGATATAAAGGGCTTGGTATGGGTCCTGACACATAATATGTGCTCAGTAAATATTAATTTCATTCAGCTCTCCACTTCTTATCATCTTGCTAATTATTCATAGTGATTGAGGGCTAAAGTAGGAAATATGGGGTAGAGCATATCGTCCATGCAACTCAGGCAGGCTACAAAAGGTTATTTTATTAAAATGTCTAGTGATGATAAGAGAAATCCAAAGTAGATAGGTCAGCTTATATAATGGTCAGACTACTTTGATTGTGAATGTTAGAATTCTAGATTAATCGTAGCTTAAATAAAATTGGAAATCTATTAGCATTTGTAACTGGAAAGTTCACAAAGCAGATCTGGCATAAGGAACTGTGAGATAATGAAAAATATATATTTTTCTCTGCCCCAAGTTCCTGACACAGAACTCCTAAAACCCTTATAGTTTCCTGGGTGATACAAAGATCTTTTATTCTAATGAATCAACTCTGGGTGGGCTCCTGGATGAAAGGTGGTCACAGGAAGGACCAAGCCCTGAGCAGAAACTTGGCATTTATAGCCCCACTGGATGTTCTCCAGAGATGGGAGACAGGCTGGAAGTGGAGTTAATGATCAATCATGCCTCCATGAGAAAGCTTCCATAAAATCCCAATTGGGGGTTCAGAGAACTTCTAGATCAGTGAACACATCCACACTGGGAAGGTGACACACCCCAACTCCATGGAGACAGAAACCCCTGTGCTTGCTCAGGGCCCTCTCAGACCTTGCCCTATGTACCTGTTCATCTGTGTCCTTTATCATAGCCTCCAATAAACTGGTAAATATAAACATTTCCCTGAGTTCTGTGAGTTGCTCCAGCAAATTAATCGAACCTGAAGCGGGAGTCATGGGACACTCTGATTTGAAGCCAAGTCAGATTGAAATTGTGGGTCATGTGGGGACCTAAAACTTGCAAATGTCATCTGAAGCTGGGGACAGTCTGGTGAGACTCAGCACTTAACCTGTGGGATCTGATGCTCTCTCCAGTTAGATAGTGTCAGACTTGAGTTAAAGTGTAGGACACCCAGCTGGTGTCACAGAGGACTGCTGGGTGGGGGAAACCCCCACACATGTGGTGTCATAAGTGTTGTGATTGTTGAGGTAATGAGAGAGTAAAGGAGACACATATGAGGAAAGACTTAAGTTTTTTCAACATAGAGCTTTAACAATATCAGCAATATCTGTCTCTCTTTCTCTCCTCATCTCCTGGAAATTCTTGCCTGTGACTGGATACTTTCTCAGATAGGTTTCTTCCACGTGGTGACAAGATAGCCCCCAGCAGCTTCCAGCCCATATGGTCCGTAGATCCCCTGACTCCAGAAAAAGAGGAACATCCTTTTTGATAACTCCTATAAGGCCGAGATCTGTGGAGGACTTTGTATGGCCAAGTTTGGATCATGTGTTCATCTCTAAAGCAGTGTGGGTTGGGACTGAAGAATTAATTGGCCAGGCCTGCATCGTGTGTTCACTTCTGTAGTATTGGGAATGGGGTTAGCTGCATTAAACCACATGGGTAAAGAGTAAGAAGTGGCCCTGGCCTCGTGGTTCAGTTGGTTGGAGATCGTCCAGCACACCAAAAGGATGCGGGTTCAACCCTCGATCAGGGTACATACATAGGTTGAGGGTTTGATCCCTGGTAGAGGCATGTACAGGAAGCAACTGATCAATGTTTCTTTCTCTCTCTCTTCTTCTCTCTCTCCAAAATCAATAAACATATCCTCAGGTGAGGATAAAGAAAAAGAATGAAGGAGTGGTTTCCTGAGTAAGAGGTCAGACAAAATCACATGTGCACTATAGATGATAATTGAGTAAAGATTGTGGCTTGATCACACACATTTAATTCTTTATGTGTATCTTTAAATCTCAATTTCTTGGATTTTCAAATTTACTTAAAAATAAGAAAAAATGTGTGTATCAAGTTAGCATGAAACCTCATACTAGAGACCGCAAAGTACATTTGTTAAATATCTAATTGCTCTGAGAATGTTCCACTGAAATACATTTTAAATGTGAGGAGCATCTCATTGAAGAAATAAGTGCAAACATCCTTTCATACATTCTAATTTAAATCAGAGATGGCTGGTAAAGAGAGTGAGCATTGGGCATTGTGGTTGTGGAGGATGGGTTGGAATGAAAATATTACCTGTGCCCCTAGGAAAAACATCTAGTCAAATTGTTCTGTGGTGTTCACTCCTGCCATGCAATGGGTGCAGATGGTCCTGGTCAACATAAAGCAGGAGTGCTATCACACATGGGTCCTAACAAAAAGATGTGTTTTTGAGAGTTTGGGATTGCTGGACAGGTAACTTCCCACTGGTCACAAGAAATTAAAAGAGGAATTCCATAACTAAGGGATAAATACCTTTATTCTTTTCACACTGTTGGGTCTCTGAACTGACAAAGTGACAGTAAAGTAAATTTAAACAGTTGCTTTCTCATGGAAGGATTAAATATTACAAAGGAAATCCATGGAAAAAATCATGTCTATTCCAAATACTAGGTCAACACTCTTTGATGGATTGGAAAAAACCCACACAAATCACAACGATTTGAGAAGACATAGCTGTTCATCTAAAATCCAAGATGGCAGAGAAGTAGGTGGAAGCTATACCCACCTCCTCCCAGGACCAAACTGGAATTACAACTAAATTATAGAATAATCACCCTAAATAACCAACTTGTGGGGGAGCTTTGTCCAACAGAGCTCCCCAGCCTCCACAGATGAGAATAAGGCTACCAAGAAATGATCTGCTTGGGGAGGGAAGGCTGACCAGTCTCTCAGAGGAGAAAGTTCTTAAGCCTCTCTTTCAATGGGCTTTTATTGAGTTTAGCATCCATTGGGATGCATATCAAAGAAAGGAGGTATGGTTTACAGATAACATTTCTGAGATCACTGAGGTCCTTTTTGAGTCAGGGTCTGGTAGTCAGGGTGATGCTAATTGGCTGTACAACCCTGGGAAACAAACTTATTTTGTGCTTGGACCCTTAACATTTAAATTGAGGACATTCTTAGCAAAGCAGGTTTCACAGGGCTTTATTCATTCTTTCTTAGGCCTGATCAACCCCCTGCCGGGAACTGCCAGTTCTGGCACAGGGCTGCACCCCCCTTCAGCTTGAATCAGGTGGGGGAAGCAAGGCAGCAAAGAGATTAGGAGACTTCTTACAGATAGAATGAGGATTCAGGCTATAACAAAGCCAAGGGGTGAAGGTCCATTACCTGTTTTCTATAGTCCCCTAAGTCCTTCCCTGATGGTCCCTACATGACTGTGCCTGCCTTAGTTTGTTCCTCCCTTGAGGAATCTTATCCATCATTGACTATCCAGCCATTCTCCAGGGGCCAAGCAGGATGAAATAGAGGGAGCAGAGGCTGTGCCTTTGACGGGAGGATAAGTTTTGTCTCCTTAGTAGCTTATGGTCCCAAGGTCCTTTAGTCGTGGGGCCTTTTTGCCTGTCGGTGGGGTTACAGCTTCTGATACCAGGCAGGATGGTTCCCAACAAAGACTAGTTGAAGAGAAGCCTTATAACCACAGATTTATGGAAGAAGCCACATTAAGACTGGTAGGAAGGGTGGAGATGCAAAAAGGGCTGGCCCCACACCCACATGAAGCAGCTGAAGTTCCAGAGCGATATCCCAGCTGTGGGGTTCCCCTGAGAAGCACGTGGGGTCTCAACTCCAAGCTGAGTTCCCCAGCCCACAATACCAGAGCCAGGAATAGGTACCCACATAACATCTGGCTGTGAAAAGTAGCAGGGTTTCTGTCCACCAGGGAGAGACAGGGGTCTGCAAGAGACAGGGACACCCTCTTACAGGGCCAACACACAAAACTTTGTTTGCAGCCACTCATATTGGGCTTTGGCGAAGGGAAGACTCAGCAGACTAGAGCTGTGAGAGGAGAGTCTGGGGTTTGTGGTTCTGAGGAGAGAGCTGAAGGGACAGCCACCAGGATCCCTGGGCTGAGTCGCCCTCCCATAGTGCAGACACCTTCTTCCTTGGGTGGAGCATGGCCTTTCCTATGACATTAGCTTGGGAAAGTGATAGCCCTACACTCTGGACTCTCTTGTGCCCCACACTGTGGATCTTACACCCTGCTAGGAGTCAGCTGCCTTAGTCAAGGTGTAGAGGTCTGGGAAATCTCAGAATGTCAGTGACTGAGTTGAGTGACTTTGGAATGGGAGTAATTTCCCCCACTTTCCTGTGAAACTGACTGGTGCTTCACCCTCCTAGGAGATCTACTAGAACTACCCTTTGGGCTTCTGGCAGATACACCCTCAAGGCTCTGGGTTCCCACCTGCCCAATTCCTACTGGTTACTTGCTGCCAAAATTGGGGCAACATTTACAACAGACTGAGTCATGTGGTTCTGGGATGGGGACCACGCATCACACCTTCCCCAAAGCCTAACCAGCATCTCTTGCTCATAGAACAACCACTCGCCCTTACCTGGTGACTCAATGGGAACCTACCTTATGCAAGTCAAGTACCACCAGAAGCTCTTTCAGTGACTGAGCCTAACAGGTAGCTGGCAGGTGGAGGCAAGTAGAGGTGGATCTCGGAGTGAATTGGGACATATGCTGACCTATCTCTGGGCCTGATGATTGTAAAAGCAGGCCCTGGTGCACAGCTTGGTCCTTCCCACACACACCCAGGCCCAGCAGAGGCAGTCACAAACTGTAGATCATTTTGTACCTTCAAATATGTTGCCCAGGACCAGTCTAGTCAGTGTCTGCAATTGGCTTGCATCAGAGTCCACCCCAATGACAAAAAAAAAATTTAAAAAGCTACATAGACAGTGGCCAGCTTCAGACAACATCAGAACAGGATTCAATAAGGTTCATTAGCAGCATAACCAAAGGGAAATATCAGCAGGCATCAAACCCTGCTGAGGCGAATTCTGTTTTGTGTGGTCAGCAACTGCACAACAGATCACATGCTGTGGTTGTGGTTGAGTTGTTGTTGTGCCTGAGGTTCAATCCCAGGCACAAATAGGCCAATAACAATCTTGACTCAAATACAATAAGAAGGTCTACATAACCCACACAAGGAACATTCCTGGAGCACCTAGCTCAGGTGATCAAGGAGACTGCACCATGGACACCACAGGACACCTAATATATAAGGTCACCCTACAAAGACTTGGAGTCATAGCAGAGCTCTCTTACACATAGAAACAAACACAAACAGGCAGCCAAAATAGAGAGACCAAAAAAAGACCCCAAATGAAAGAATGGGAGAAATCTCCAGAAAAAGAGCTAAATAAAATGGAGGCAAGCAACTTATCAGATATAG
This sequence comes from Desmodus rotundus, assembly GCF_022682495.2. Lineage (NCBI taxonomy): Eukaryota > Metazoa > Chordata > Mammalia > Chiroptera > Phyllostomidae > Desmodus > Desmodus rotundus. The sequence goes on from NC_071395.1 coordinate 65,276,995, forward strand.
AGCTCAAAGTAATGGTTACATGGATGCTCAATAGCATGAAAAAAAGACATAGAAATCATAAAAAGGTACCAGTCAGAAATGAAGAATACAATATCTGAAATAAAGAATACACTGGAAGGAAGAAATAGTAGGTTGGATGGAGCAGAGGATCAGATCAACGGTTTGGAAGACGAAGTAGAAAAAACCACACAATCAGAACAGCAAAAAGAAAACAAGAATTAAAAAAATGAGGATAGTTTAAGGGACATTTAGGACAATAGGAAGCATAACAACATCTGCATCATGGTGGTACCAGAATGATAAGAGAGAGAACAAGGGATAAAGAACTTATTTGAAGAAATCATGACCCAAAACTCCCCTGACCTGAAGGAAAAAGACACACAAGTCCAGAAAGAGCAGAGCATCCCAAACATGATGAGCCCAAAGAAGCCCACACCAAGACATCAAATTTAAAATGGCAAAGGTTAAAGACAAAAGAAGAATCTTAAAAGCAGCAAGGGAAAAGCAATTAGTTACAAAGGAGCTCCTCTAATACTGTCAGCTGATTTCTTAACAGAAGCATTTCAGGACAAAGGGATTGTCATGAAATATCCAAACTAATAAAAAGAAAGGACCTAAAACAAGGCTGCTTTACCCAACAAAGCTATCATTTAAAATTGAAGGACAAATGGTTTCCCAGAGAAGAAAAAGCTAAAGGATTTTGTTACCACCTGACCAGCATTATAAGAAATGCTAAAGGGTATGTTTTAAGAAGAAAAAGAAAAACAACAACAACAAGGGAACATAGTTAAAATAATAAAGTGGCAACAAACATGTACCAATCAATAATCACTTTACATGTAAATGGCTTAAATGCTCCAATCAAAAGACAAGGTAGCTAAGTGAATAAGAAAAAAGACCCATATAGGTCCACAAAAGACCTACCTCTGAAATATACACACAGACTAAAAGTAAAGGGATAGAGAAAGATATTTCATGCAAATTGAAAGGAAATAGAAATCTGGGGTTCCAATAGTTACAAAATATAGACTTTAATCTAAGGCTACAATAAGAGACAAAGGACCACATAATGACAAAAGGAGCAATCCACAAGAGGATATAACCCTTGTAAATGCACCCAAAATAAGAGCACCTAAATATGTAAACCATATCTTAACAGGCATAAAGGGATATATTGACAGTATATACAGTCATAGTAGGGGATTTTCAAACCACACTGACATCAATGGATAGATCTTCCAGACAGAAAATCAACAAAGAAACTGTGACCTTAAGTGATATTCTAGATTAAATGGATTTAATTGATAACTTCAGAGCATTTTACCCCAAAGCAGTAGAATATTCTTTCCAAGTGCACATGGAGTATTTTATGGGATGGAACACATATTAGGACACAAAACAAGTCTAACTAAATTTAAGAAGATTGAAATCATATCAAGAATTTTCTCTAACCATAATGGTATGAAACTAGAAATCAATCACAAGAAAACAACTGAAAAACACACAAACACATGGAAGCTAAATAACATGTTACTAAACAATGAATGTATTAATGATGATATCAAAGAAAAATCAAAAGATACCTGGAAACAAATGAAAATGAGAACACAGCAATCTAAAATCTATGAAATATAGCAAAAGCAGTCCTAAGAGGGAAATTCATGGCCTTACAGGCCTACCTCAAAAACAAAAACAAGAAAATGTCAAAAAAGCATTTTAATTTTACACTTAAAGGAACTTGAAAACAAAAACAAAGCTGAAAGTGTGTAAAAAAAGGGAAATAGTAAAGATATGAGCAGAAATAGATGAAATAGAGTCTAAGAAAAGATCAATGAAACCAAGTGTTAGTTCTTTGAAAATAAACCAGATTGACAAACCATTAACCAGACTTATAAAGAAAAAAACAGAGAGGACCAACATAAATAAAATCAGAAATAAAAGAGAAGTAACGACTGACACCAAAAAAAAAAATGCAAAGGATTGTAAAAAACATATATTGCAAATAACTGTATGCCAACAAATTGGACAATCTGGAAGATATGGATAAATTCTTAGAAACATATAATCTCTCAAACTGAATCAGGAAGAATCAGCAAATCTGAATAAACAGACTACAACCAGTGAAACTGAAACAGTAATTGAAAACTCCCCAAAACAAAAGCTCTGGACCAGATAGCTTCACAGGTGAATTCTACCAAACATTCTGAGAACTAACACCTTTCCTTCTCAAATTGTTCCAAGAAATTCAAGAGCAGGGAATACTCCTCCTGAGCTCATTTTGCAAGGCCAGCCATTACTCAAATTCCAAATCAAATAAAGAACTACAAAGAAACAAAATTATAGACCAATATTCTTGATGAACATAGACGTAACAATCCTGAAGACAATACTAGCAAACCAGATTCAGCAATGTATTAAAAAGATTATATACCACAATCAAGTGGGATGTATTCCAGAGCTGTAAGGTTGGTATAAAATCTGCAAATCAATAAATGCGATATACCACATAAACAAAATGAAGGATAAAAACCACATGACCACATCAATAGATGCAGAAGAAGCATTTGTTAAAATCCAACAGCCAGTTACATTAAAAATTCTCAGCAAAATGGGAATAGAGGAAACATACCTCAATGTAATAAGGGCCATATATGACAAACCTACAGCCCACATCATACTCAATGGGCAAAAGCTGCAAGTGTTTCCCTTAAGATTAAGAGCAAGACAGGGATGCCCATTTTCACCCCTCTTGTTCAACATAATCCTGGAAGTCCTAGCTACAGCAGTCAGACAATAAGAAGAAATAAAAGGCATCAGAATTGGAAAGGAAAAAGTAAAATTGTTATGTGCAGGTGACATGATACTGTATTTAGAGAACCCTAAAGATTCCACCCAAAACTATTAAAACTGATAAATGAATTCAGTAAAGTGGCAGGATACAAAATAAATACCCAACCAGTTGCATTTGTATGTACCAGTAATGAACTATCAGAAAGGGAAACTAAGAAAACAATTCATTTACAATTGTTTTTAAAAAAATTCCTAGGAATAAATTGAACCAAGGAGATAAAAACATGTACTTGAAAAATTATTACACTGAAAAAAGAAAGTGAGGAAGATAAAAATAAGTGGAAGCATATACTACGTTAATGGATAGGAAAAATTAACATCATAAAAATGTCTATACTAGTTTTGGCTGTGTGGCTCAGTTGTTGTAGGGTTGTGCCATACACCAAAAGGTTGGGGGTTCAATTCCTGGTCATGGCACAAAAGTTGTGGGTTCAATTCCTGGTTAGTTTGTGTACGGGAGGCAACCAGTTGATGTTTCTCTCTCTCATCAATGCTTCTCTCTTTCCCCCTCTCCCCCTTAACTCTTTCTCTAAAATTAATAAACATATTTTTAAAAAATAAATAAAATTTTCATACTATCCAAAGTAATCTATAGGTTCAAAGCAATTCCTATCAAAATAACAATGGCATTTCACACAACTAGAACAAACATTCTAAAAGTTTATATAGAACCACAAAGGACCCCAAATAGCCACAGCAGTCTTAAGAAGAACAAAGTTGAAGGAATCATGCTGCCGATATGAAACTATACTAAACAGTTATAGCAATCAAAACATCACAGTACTTGCATAAAAACAGATTTATAGACCAAAGGAACAGAAGAGAGAGCCTAGAAATAAACCCATGTCCCTATGGTCAATTAATATTTGACAATGGAAGTAAAAACATACAATGGGGTAAAAAGATAGTCTATTCAATAATGGTGTTGGGAAATTTTTTTTCATTTTTTTAAAATATATTTATTGATTATGCTATTACAGTTGTCCCATTTCCCCCCCACTCCACTCCATCCTGCCCATCCCCCTCCCTCCCACATTCCCCCCTCCATAGTTCATGTCCATGGGTAATACTTATAAGTTCTTTGGCTTCTACATTTCCTACACTATTTTTACCCTCCCCTTGTCTATTTTCCACCTATCATCTATGCTACTTATTCTCTGTACCTTTACCCCCCTCTCCCCCTCACACTCCCTTATTGACAACCCTCATGTTCTAGTTGTTTGCCTAGTTTGCTCTCGTTTTTGTTTTATGTGTGGCCATTAATAACTGTGAGTTTGCTGTCATTTTTACTGTTCCTATTTTTGATCTTCTTTTTCTTAGGTAACTCCCTTTAACATTTCATATAATAAGGGCTTGGTGATGATGAGCTTCTTTAACTTGACCTTATCTGAGAAGCACTTTATCTTCCCTTCCATTCTAAATGATAGCTTTGCTGGATACAGTAATCTTGGATGTAGGTCCTTGCGTTTAATCTTGGGTAATGCACTGCACTTTCAATTATGATGTGCCTTGTTGTGTTCCTCCTTGGGTCCAGCTTCTTTGGGACTCTCTGAGCTTCCTGGACTTCCCAGAAGTCTATTTCCTTTGCCAGATCGGGGAAGTTCTCCATTATTTGTTCAAATAAGTTTTCAATTTTTTGTTCTTCCTCTTCTCCTTCTGGCACCCCTATAATTCGGATGTTGGAACGTTTCAAGATGTCCTGGAGGTTCCTAAGCCTCTCCTCATTTTTCCGAATTCTTGTTTCTTCATTCTTTTCTGGTTGGATGTTTCTTTCTTCCTTCTGGTCCATACCATTGATATGAGTCCCAGTTTCCTTCTCATCACTATTGGTTCCCTGTACATTTTCCTTTGTTTCTCTTAGCATAGGCTTCATTTTTTCATCTGTTTTTTGAACAGATTCAACCAAGTCTGTGAGCATATTGATAACCAGTGCTTTGAACTCTGCATCCGATAGGTTGGCTATCTCTTCGTCGCTTAGTTGTATTTTTTCAGGAGCTTTGAAATGTTCTGTCATTTGGGCCATTTTTTTTGTTTGTTTGTTTGTCTTGGCGCGTCTGTTACTTTAAGGGGCGGAGCCTTAGGTGTTCCCCGGGGCGGGGTAATGCTGGTGGCTGCGCTGTGATGCTGTACGTGGGGGAGGGGCCAAGTGGGAGCAATGGTGCCCGCCTCACTCTCCTCCGGATTTCAATCTTTCACTCCGATACCCACAATCAAACTGGGCCACTCTGGTGCTGGTTCCCGAGTAAGTGGGCCTGTGCACACTCCAGGCCCCTGTGGGTCTCTCCAACAACCTCTCCTGTGAGGCTGGGAGTCTCTCCTGCTGCCGCCCCAACCCCCAGGGGCACTTTCAATCAGAGGTTTGAGGCTTTATTTCCCAGAGCTCGAGCCCTGGGTTGCGCAGCGGTCTGCTTCGCTGCCCGCCATTCGTCCGGTTTATCTGTGGGCGAATGTGGTGCCGCAGGGTGCTACCCGCCACTCTGCCTGCCCCACTCTCTGCCACTCTGAGTCCGGCCCTCTGGGTTTATCTGTGCAAATGTGGGGCCGCAGGGTCTGCTAGTGCTCAGACTGCCTGCGCCATTTGTCCCACACTCCGCCAGTCTCAGTCCCGCCACAGCCACACGAGTCCTCTCCACCCCGGTGCCTGTCTCCGCCCCTCCTACCAGTCTGGATGAATGATTATTTTATATTTCCTTGGTGTCAGTCCCCCTTGCTGTTCGATTCTCTGTCAGTTCTGGTTGTGCGAGGAGATGCAGTGTGTCTACCTACGCCGCCATCTTGGTTCCCCCCGGTGTTGGGAAATTTTGACAGGTATATGCAAAAAGTGACACTAGACCACATCATACACTGTACACAAGAATAAACTCAAAATGGATTAAAAACTTAAATGTTAATCTTTTTTTCAAATTTGTTTTTTTAATTTTAATTTTTTATTGTTATTCAATTACAGTTGTGTGCCTTTTGTCCCCATCCCTCCACCCCACCCGAGCTGAAACCCCCTCCCTCCCCCACCTTCACCCTCCCCCTTGATTTTGTCCCTGTGTCCTTTATAGTAGTTCCTGTAATCCCCTCTCCTCACTGTCCCCTCCCCACTCCACCCTGCCCATTGTTAGATTGTTCTTAACTTCAATGTCTCTGGTTATATTTTGTTTGCTTTTTTCTTCCGTTGATTATGTTCCAGTTAAAGGTGAGATCATATGGTATTTGTCCCTCACAGTCTGGCTTATGTCACTTAGCATAATGCTCTCCAGTTCCATCCATGCTGTTGTTAAGGGTATAAGCTCCATCTTTCTCTCTGCTGCATAGAATTCCATTGTGTAAATATACCAAAGTTTTTGGATCCAATCGTTTGCTGATGGGCACTCAGGTTGCTTCTAGTACTTGGCTATTGTAAATTGTGCTGCTTTGAACATTGGGGTGCACAGGTTCTTTTGGATGTGTGTTTCAGGGTTCTTAGGGTATAATCCCAGCAGTTGAATTGCTGGGTCAAAGGGCAGTTCCATTTTCAGTTTTCTGAGGAAATTCCATACTGCTTTCCACAGTGGCCTCACCAGTCTGCATTCCCACCAACAGTGCACTAGGGTTCCCTTTTCTCCACATCCTCTCCAACATTTGTTTGTCGATTTGTTTATGTTGGCCAGTCTGACTGGTGTGAGATGGTACCTCATTGCGGTTTTAATTTGCATCTCTCTGATGGCTAGTGATGCTGAGCATCTTTTCATATGTCTCTGGGCCCTCTGTATGTCTTCCTTGGAGTAGTGTCTGTTCAAGTCCTTTGCCCATTTTTTAATTGGGTTGTTTGTCTTCCTGGAGTGGAGTCATGTGAGTTCTTTATATATTTTGGAGATCAGGCCCTTGTCTGAGGTATCATTGGCAAATATGTTTTCCCATACTGTTGGTTCTCTTTGTAATTTAGTGCTGTTTTCTTTAGCCATGCAGAAGCTTTTTATTTTGATGAGGTCCCATTTGTTTATTCTTTCCCTTATGTCCCTTGCTTTAGGGGATGTGTCTGTGAGGATGTTGCTGCATGGAATGTCTGAGATTTTCCTGCCAATGTTTTCCTCAAGGACTTTTATGGTGTTACGACTTATATTTAAGTCTTTTATCCATCTTGAGTTTATTTTTGTGTATGGCGTAAGTTGGTGATTGAGTTTCATTTTTTTGCACGTAGCTGTCCAGATCTCCCAACATCATCTGTTGAAGAGGCTGTTTTTGCTCCATTTTATGCTCCTGCCTCCTTTGTCAAACATTAATTGATCGTAAAGGCTTGAGTTTATTTCTGGGCTCTCTGTTCTGTTCCATTGGTCTGTGTGCCTGTTTTTATGCCAGTACCAGGCTGTTTTGATTACAGTGGCCTTGTAATACAGTTTGATATCAGGTATTGTGATCCCTCCTGCTTTGTTCTTCTTTCTCAAAATTGCTGCAGCTATTTGGGGTCATTTATGGTTCCATATGAATTTCTGAAATGTTTGTTCTATATCTGTGAAATATGTCATGGGTACTCTAATAGGGATTGCATTGAATCTATAAATTGCTTTGGGCAGTATGGCCATTTTGATGATGTTAATTCTTCCAATCCATGAGCATGGTACATGCTTCCATTTGTTTGTGTCTTCCTTAATTTCTTTCTTCAGTGTTGTGTAGTTTTCTGAGTACAGATCTTTTACCTCCTTGGTTAGGTTTATTCCTAGGTACTTGATTTTTCTTGTTGCTATATCAAATGGAATTTTTTTTCCTGATTTCTGTTTCTGCAGTTTCGTTGTTGGTGTACAGGAATGCCTTTGATTTCTGAGTATTGACTTTGTATCCAGCTGTTTTGCCAAATTCATTTATTAGGTTGAGTAGTTTTTTGGTGGAGTCTATAGGATTTTCCATGCACACTATCATGTTCCCTGCAAACAGTGACAGTTTCATTTCCTCCTTTCCAATTTGGATGCCTTTTATTTCTTTTTCTGGTCTGATTGCTGTGGCTAGGACTTCCAATACTATGTTGAATAGGAGTGGTGAGAGAGGGCATCCTTGTCTTGTTCCTGATCTTAGTGGGAAAGCTCTAAGTTTTTGTCCATTGAGTATGATGTTGGCTGTAAGTCTCTCATATATGGCCTTTATTATGTTCAGGAATGTTCCCTCTATTCCCACTTTGCTGAGTGTTTTTATCATAAATGGGTGCTGTATCTTATCAAATGCTTTTTCTGCATCTATTGATATGATCATGTGATTTTTGTCTTTGCTGTTGTTGATGTGATGTGTTATGTTTACTGATTTGTGAATATTGAACCATCCTTGCATCCCTGGGATGAATCCCACTTGATCATGGTGTATGATCTTTTTAATGTATTGCTGGATGCGGTTTGCCAATATTTTGTTGAGAATTTTAGCATCTATGTTCATCAGCAATATTGGCCTGAAGTTTTCTTTCTTCATTGTGTCTTTATATGGTTTTGGGATTAGGATGATGTTGGCTTCATAAAAAGAGTTGGGGAGTCGTCCATCAGTTTGGATTTTTTCGAATAGTCTGTGAAGGATATGGGTTAGCTCTTCCTTAAATGCTTTGTAGAATTCTCCTGTGAAACAATCTGGTCCAGGGCTTTTGTGTCTTGGGAGTTTTTTGATGACTGCTTCAATTTTGTCTGCTGATATTGGTCTGTTCAGGTTTTCTGCTTCTTCTTCATTCAGTTTTGAAATATTATATTTTTCTAGAAATGTGTCCATTTCACCTAGGTTTTCAAATTTCTTGGCATACAGTTCTTCGTAGTAATTTCTTACAATCCTTTGTATTTCTGTGGTATCATTTGTAATCTCTCCTCTTTCATTTCTAATTGTGTTTACTTGGATCCTCTCTCTTTTCTTCTTGATGAGCCTACTTACAGGCTTGTCGATTTTGTTTATCTTTTCAAAGAACCAGCTCCTGGATTCATTGATCCTTAGAATTGTGCTTTTAGTCTCTATGTCATTTAGTTCTGCTCTGATCTTGGTTATTTCCTTCCTTCTGCTTGCTCTGGGCTGTCTTTGTTGTTGTTCCTCGAGTTCTTGTAGGCGTAGGGTTAGGTTGTTTGTTTGAAATGTTTCTGTCTTTTTAAGGTAGGCCTGTATTGCTATGAACTTCCCTCTCAGGACTGCCTTTGCTGTGTCCCATAGGTTTTGGGTTGTTGTGAACTCATTTTCATTTGTTTCCAGAAAGTTTTTGATTTCTTCCCTAATCTCATTCTTGACCCATTCATTGTTTAATAGCATGCTATTCATTCTCCATGATTTTGAGTGTTTTGGGTTTTTTCCTTTGGAGTTGGTTTCTAGTTTCAGTCCCTTGTGGTCAGAGAAAATGCTTGATATGATTTCAATTTTCTTGAATTTGTTGAGGCTTGCTTTGTGTCCTATCATGTGGTCTATCTTTGAAAAAGTTCCATGTACACTTGAAAAGAATGTGTATTTTGCTTATTTGGGATGAAAAGCTCTATATATATATCAGTTAAGTCCATTTCCTCTAGGGTATTGTTAAGTGACACAATATCCTTGTTGATATTTTGTTTGGAAGACCTGTCCATTTTTGACAGCGGGGTGTTAAAGTCCCCTACTATTATTGTGTTGCTGTCAATATCCGTCTTGAAGTCCTCCAAGGTTTTCTTTATGCATTTGGGTGCTCCTATGTTGGGTGCATATATATTACAATGTTTATGTCTTCTTGGTAGATTCTTCCTTTGAGTATTATGAAGTGACCTCCTGGGTCTCTCTTTATGGCCCTTCTTTGGAAGTCTATTTTGTCTGATGTGAGTATTGCTACCCCTGCTTTTTTTTCCTGTCCGTTTGCTTGGAAAATTTGTTTCCAGCCCTTCACTTTGAGTCTGTGTAGGTCTTTTGTCCTGAGATGGGTCTCTTGTAGGCAGCATATGTGTGGGTCATGTTTTCTTATCCATTCAGCTATTCTCTGTCTTTTGATTGGAGCATTTAATCCATTTACGCTTAAGGTTACTATCGATAGGTAGTTATTCATTGCCATTTTTTCCTACCTGTGTTCCTCTGTCTTTCTCTTTTCTTTGCTTTCCTTAAAGCAGTCCCTTTAGCATCTCTTGCAGAGCTGGTTTGGTGGAGCTGTATTCTTTTAGACTTCTTTTGTCTGGGAAACTCTTTATTTGGCCTTCTATCTTGATTGAGAGCCTTGCTGGGTAAAGTAGTCTTGGTTGCAGGCCTCTAGTTCTCACTACTTGGAATATTTTTTGCCATTCTCTTCTGGCTTGGAGCGTTTCCATGAGAAGTCAGTTGCTAACCTTATTGGGGCTCCCTTGTATGTTACTTCCTTTTTCTCCCTTGCTGCCTTTAAGATCCTCTCTTTGTCTTGGAATTTTCCCATTTTAATTATGATGCGTCTTGCAGTGGCCTCTTTGGGTTCCTCTTGTTTGGGACTCTCTGTGTTTCTTGGATTTGGGTGACTTTTTCTCTCCTCAGATTAGGGAAATTTTCCATCATTACTTTTTCAAACAGGTTTTCTACCCCTTGCTCTTCTTCTTCTCCTTCTGGTATTCCTATTATACGGATATTGTTACGTTTCATGTTGTCCTGCATTTCCCTTATTGCCTCTTCATTCTTTCTGAGCCTCTTTTCCTTTTCTTGCTCTTTCTGGGTGTTTTTTTCTACTTTGTCCTCCAGCTTGCTGATCCGATCCTCTGCGTCATCAAGTCTGCTTTTCATTCCTTCTACTGTGTTCTTCAATTCAGAAATTGTATTCTTCATTTCATCTTGGCCCTTGTTGATAGTTTGTATTTCCTTTTTCATGTTGATATAGTTTGCAGTGAGTTCATTGTAGTTTCCCTGTAGTTTCTGGTAGTTCTCTGTGAGCTCAGAGAGCTCAGTGAGCTTCCTGATGACCATTGCTTTGAACTCAGTATCTGATAGTTGACTTGACTCTTTTTCAGTTAGCATTCTTTCTGAGGCTTCCTCCTTTCCTTTCATTTGGGGATTGTTTCTTTGTCTTCCTATTGTTTGTGAGATTCTTCTTGTTAGCCTCTGCTTCTTAAATTGATCTATTCTGACTCCCTGGGTTTATGGTATGAACTTCTATGGTAGAATGCCAGTGGGGTTCAGTGGTGCTGTCTCCTTAATCTCCTGTGCTCACTGGTCTTGAGCTGACGTTTATGGGTCTAACATGGTCTAACTGTGGTCTTTTTGGCACTCCAGGTTTTATTGTCTCACCTGTGGGAAAAAGAGAAAGGGGGGGAAGAAAAAAAAAGGAGAAGGGAAGGAGGGAAAAATGGAATAGAAAAGGAAAGGAAGGAAGGAAGAAGGAATAAAGAAAGATCACAGGCAAGATAAGAAGGAATTTTAACAAAAATTAAAACAAAAGAATAAATAAAAGAAGGCAGGAAGAAGGAATAAAAAAGGTAAAGGATGGAAGGAAGAAGGAAAAAAAAAGAAAGAAGGACAGAAAGGAAGAAGGAATTCAGGGGGAAAGGAGGGGGGAAAAAAACTCTTCTGCTGGCTTTAAACTGGTCAGGTTAGTTCTGCTGGTCTTCCTGTCTGTGGAACGGGAGCGGGTAGTTGGAAGGATTGGTTTCACTTTTCTCCCTTCCTGAGCCACACCCTTCACTGTTGTTCAGCCTCCAGTCCAGTTCCTCAGGGTCCTTCTGCTCCCCACTAGACCTTTAGTTCACCAGTTGTGCTGTCCTTGAGTTGCACCAATTAGGGGCAACTCACACTCCCCCTTCTTGCTCTTTGCTTTCTTAGATGCTAGGGGCTCTCGGTGCTGCTATGGGGTGGTTCAGCCCCCTTCTGGGTCGAGTCTTTCTGGGGAATGCAGTCTCCCCTAGCCCTGCAGCTCCCCTCTGCTGGGTGTTCTGCCTTCGTCCTAGAGAGCCAGTAGGCCCTGCAGGGCTCTGTGCGCAGGGGCTAGGTAGGAGTTGTTCAGACCGGTGCTTTTAGGCTGGCAGGCAGCCAGGCCATTGATCAGCCGATCTGCCGCTTTGGGCCTGTGTATGGGGCAGCTAGCCTCTGCTCCCGGTGCGCACCCACCCAAGGTTTCAGGTGTGGGCGGCCAGCCGGGGTTTCCGGTGTGAGCCCTCACTCCGCTAATCTGGGTGCGCGCAACCTGGCTTCAGGTGAGAGCTGGGGCTGCTATCCCACATTCACCATCCAGGGGCTGAGGGTGGAGGGGCGCCAGAGGCCGTGGCTGCTGTGGAGAGTTCTCTAACTAGCCGCTGAGTGCCTCTATTTTCTTTTTCTTTTTGAGAAATTCTTCCTATTCAAGCCCCCCTGGTCCAAACTAGCACCTGGCAGCTCACACAGCCCAGCCTGGCTCTCTCCCAAGAATCCTGCAGCAGACCCTGCGCCCCGGCAGGGGCTTCAGCCCCCCTGGCCCGTGCGCAGGTCCCTGGGACCTTATTGTCCTTAAGCACTCTTCTTACCGTCAGATCTTTCAATGTCCTCTATCTTTGGTCTTCGATCTTCATATATGCTGGAATACCTTTGGCTGTTCACTCTGTTCCTCAGATCAGCTAGGTGTTTCACTGGTGTTGAGGGGAAATGGACTCCACTCCCACCTATCTCGCCGTCATCTTCTGGAAATTCCAAATGTTAATCTTGAAATTACAAAAATCCTAGAAGAAAACATAGGCAGTAAAATTCTAGACATTTTTTTTTGTAGCAGTACTTTTGCTGATATATCTCATTGGGCAAGAGAATTAAAAGAAAGAATAAACAAATGGGACCACACCAAACTAAAAAGTTTTTGCACAGAAAGGAAACCATCAACAAAATGAGAAGACAGTCCACTGAATAGGAGAACATATTTGCCAATGATACATCTGATAAGGGGTTAATATCCAAAATTTATAAAGAACTCATGCAACTCAACACCAAAAAACAAACACTCCCATTAAAAAAATGGGCAAAGGACTTGAATAGACACTTCCCCAAAGAGGACGTACAGATGACCAATAGACATTTAAAAAGATGCCCAACATCACTAATCACCAGAGAAATGCAAATGAAAACCACAGTGAGGTATCACCTCACACTTGTCAGAATGCCAGTCATCACTAAATCAATGAACAAGTGTTGGTAAGGATGTGGAGAAAAGGGAACCCTTGTGGACTGTTTGTGGAAATGCAGATTGGTGCAGTCACTGTGGAAAGCTGTATGGATTTACCTCAAAAAATTAAAAATGGAACTGCCTTATACCCAGTGATTCCACTTCTGTGAATATATCCAAAGAAACCTGAATCAACCTGATTCAAAAGAATATATGCACCTCTATGTTCATTGCAGCATTACTTACAATAGCCAAGATTTGGTAGCAGCCTAAGTGTCCATCAGTGGATGAGTGGTTAAAAAAGCTGTGGTATATCTATGCAATGAAATACTACTTAGCTGTTAAAAAAAAAGAAGGAATTCTTACCCTTTGCATCACTATGGATGGACTTGTAGAGCATTATGCTAAGTGAAATAAGCCAGTCAGAGGAACATGAAAACTGTATGACTTCACTCATATGTGCAACCAAATGAACAAAATACACTAATAAATAAAATAGAAAGAGACTCATAGATAAAGAACAGACTGGGAGCTATCAGAGGGGAGGGGTCTTGTGGGAATGGGTGAAAAAGGTGAAGAAATTAAGCAAAAAGAAAACACCTCATAGACACAGACAACAGTATGATGATTACCAGAGGGAAGGGGGTAGGGAAGGAAAGTGAGGGTAAATGGGGGATAAATGGTGATGGAAGAAGGCTGGACTTGAGGTGGTGAACACAGTACAATATACAGATGATGTATTATGGAACTGTATATCTGAAACCTACACAATTTTATTAACCAATGTCACCCCAATAACTTTAATAAAAAAGAAAAAAAGATATAGCTATTCAAGAAAAGAAGCAATGTGGTATAAAGCAAAGCTATCTTTTGAAACAAAATTACCCTATGAAGTGAAGAGAACTTAGAGTAAAAAATCTCTTCCAATTGGTATTTTAATACTATACATGATGACATTGCACGTATAAAATGTGAGTTATGAAAACAACATAAGATTGCCTGAGGAGGAAACTGATGCAGAGAGATCTGATCAAAATGACTCAGATCACTGGGGAGAAGTAGGGTGGGGCCCTAGGAGGAGTTTGTGGAGGCAACTGTGGGCAGTCTAGGGTGGGATTGGCTGGGAAGCTGAATGCCTCCAGAGCCAATGGAAATAAAGAGAGGGCTTGGCTCTCTGGCTCCTGAGTTGGCTCTGGCTCTGACTCATGCTCTGGCTTGGCTCTGGCTCTGGCTCTCAGGCTCTCCTTCCTTGAGGATGCCTGGATGATCTTGCTGCAGCTGCCCACATTTCCCAATGGATGGTATTTTGTATAGGAAGGAACTCCAGGCACAGCCTAGGATCAGGCTGGCCTGGCAGAGGGTGGCAGGTTTACTCTTTGGGTGTTCTAGAGGGAACAGGCTCTGAGGCAGAAGCCTGCCATTTTTCCAGAATGGTGCAGTTTTTGTATCTTATGTTGTTTCAGTTTGTAAACTACCCCTATAGAAGCAAGATAAGTAAAAACTAACGGTGAAAAGCTGGGAGCCTTAATTGATAGGCTTAAGTGATTAAAGTGTGACTTGATTGACATAACTGCTTTTGAATAAAGACTCCTTTCCTTTTTCACCAAAACCTTTGCCTCTGGAATTTTTGCCTAGAGGGTGGCAGCAGGGAGCAGAACCCCACCATTGTCAAATTTAAAAAATGAAGGTAGTGAACACTTTGATTTATGCTGAAAATCATCAGAATTAGAAGGAATGCATTTGATGAGTAAATATGAAAACGATGAGAAAATAGATTAATGCTACAGGGTTCTGGTCCAGGAGAGTTGAGGTTTAGTGCAATGTAAATTTTATGTTGTAGGCTACTTGAGCAGACAAGAGGGCCTGCTGATGATAGAAAATTAGGACCTCAGTTTTAGGCCTAGGAGGCAGGAAGGACTGAAGGACCCCATGGATGATCCTGAGGAAGCTTCAAAGCACTGTAGGGCCAAAAGTCCTTGAACTCTAATTCATCAGTATTATCTATTCCTGATGGCCCAACTGAGTTCCAGGATGTAAACTTAGGTTTCAAGTATCTTGCTGACCTGGTCAGAAGCTGTGTATCATAGTTCCTCTGGACACTAGATCAGTGGGTACTAAATATTTTCCCATGGCTATCCCATCTCAAAACTGTCAACAAGGCAATCAGCTCCTTTGCTGAGGAGCCACACTAGACCAGGGTCATGCAGTCACTGAGGGAGGAGCATCGTCAGCCTGCAGCCCTTACCATTGGATCACCGCTGCATCGCCTGCCTTCTTTCCAGCTTACAGGTACAGTAGTCCAAGAAGAGGTGGAGTTTTTCTCCTTGAGAATTCTCTGTTAATTCTGAATATTCTAAATTAAGTGAAATAACATTAGAGATTCTGTTTCATTAACAAAATTTGTGTGAAACTGGATTTCACATTTTAACTGGATTAAAATAAAAATAAAGTATCAAAATACATTATAATGTAAAATATAGATTTAAAATGGAAAGATTTGTGCCAAGAGAACAATGATATATTATACAGTATCATCAAATAGCATTTTGAGCTGTAGTTTTATTGCATTAGTATTTTTCAAATATACCCTTTTTTCTACCCCTTTCTCTTTTGATATATCAACGTAAGATTGCTGGTTATATCTCTTTTGGGGAAACACTTGTCATATATTCTGAAACTATATGCTTTTTACTTGCAAGTTTCTCTTTTTAAATTAAATGATGGTGATGGTAGAAGGTAAACTTTTAAAAAGCTCTATTTGACA
Organism: Desmodus rotundus; assembly: GCF_022682495.2. Classification (NCBI taxonomy): domain Eukaryota; kingdom Metazoa; phylum Chordata; class Mammalia; order Chiroptera; family Phyllostomidae; genus Desmodus; species Desmodus rotundus. The sequence continues at coordinate 65,292,624 of NC_071395.1, forward strand.
AAATAAATTAACTTTGGTGACAATTTTTGCCAATGGATTCAATAGACTGACACCATCTCTTCTGTTTACTCTCTCACGAAACATCTGGCAGCCTTTTCAGGGTCATGGTCCAAGTTGCTGTCTCCCAGGTTATGCGTAACAAACAGTATGCTAAAAGAGAATGGTTTCTTATGGAAGCTACTGCTCACTTTCCTTTCTTATTTTAGACTGCCATGTAGGTCTGTATCCTTTTATTCATATAATTATTTTAAATATATTTTTATTGTCAAATTTCCATTTGATTCTATTATTGTTGGTATATTTCTACTGAAAATTGCTATCTTTTCTTTCATTGTGAGTATGTCTTCACTTAGTTCCTAGAGCATAGTTATAATGTTGGTTTAAAATCTTAACTCAAACATCTCAGTCAACTTGGAGTAATATTTATTGATTAAGTTGTCTCTTGAGAATGGGTCATGTGTTCCTCTATTTTTATATGTCAAATAATTTTGAAATGTATTCTGGATGTTATAATATTATATTGTAAAAAACTGGATTTTTAAAATATTCTTCTGAAGAGGACTGATTTTTGTTTGTTTTAGCAGGCAATTTATTTGGTGGGACTAAAGGTACAGATTGTGTTTATTGGACAGCAGAGCAGCTCAAATTTCAATTCAGTTATTTATCCTTGGTAAACAGCTTGGAGTCTGTCTGTACACGTGTGGTTCAGGTACTAGCTCAAAATTTAATCCAAGTACATACACAAAACTTGGGGCTCCCACCTCTGGCTCAGTCCCTTACAAGGTTCCTCTCTAACCTTCTAGTGGTTGTAGATTCCTGAAACTCTTTCAGTTCTTTGGGCCAAAAATATGGCAGGTTTTTCACTAAAGCTTTGGCCATCTCTACATGGTGAAGGTAGAGGACTCCTTTCTGACTAAAAGTTTTAAAAATAGGAAGCATCCAGTGCTATTCCAATCTGTCAAAGGTCAAGTCCCTTCCAGAATGTGCCCACTTTTGGGTCTCTCTCCAGTGACTTTTTTTTAAAATTAAAAAAATATTTATTTTAAACATTGTCTTCAGAGTTTATGGTTGTATTTTGCAGGAGGATCAGTCCAATAGGAAATTACTTAGCCATATCCGAAGTGGATACCATTTCTATAATTACATAATATGTGTGGAATCAGTGCTTTTAGTTTCAAACAACCAAGACCATTTTAGCAAATTCTAGCAGGAAATAAACATATTGAAAGATATTAAAGTATTAGTTTGCTAGAACTCCCATAATAAAATACCACAGACTGGGTAAAGAACAGGAATTTATTTTTTTGCAATTTTGGAGGCTAGACATACAAGATCAAGGTGCCAGCAGGTTTCTTCTGAGGCCTCTGTCCTTGTCTCGCAGGTGGCTTCCCTTCTCACTATGTTGTCACGTGGCCTTTTGTCTGTACAGAGCATCCTTAATGTCTCTCCTGTGTCCTAATCTCCTTTTCTATAGATACCGGTGATAACGCATTGAGGCTCAAACTAATGATCTCATTTTAACTTAATCATTCCTTACAGGCCTTGTTTTCAAATGTAGTTGCATTTTGAGGGACTGAGGGTTAGAGTTGCAATGTTTGAATTTTTGGATGCAGCACAATTCACCCCATAATAATCAGCTACCTCACTCACTCTCCAAGAGGGCCAGAGGGTAAGGCCATGGAGTCAGGACAGCTGTCTGTCTGAACCACCTGGGAGCAGTGGCGGTGGAGACCCTGTTCCTGCTTCTGTTGAGCACATGATCTTCAACTTGTTTTTACACCTGGGCATTGGGTACAACTTCCAATGGAGCCGACAGAATTATCAAAAAGAGCACCATATCTAGACATATCCTGTTCAAAATGTTGAATTTCAAAGTTGCAAAAAATAGCTTACATTAAAGAAAAATGCTCTCATTACTTATGAATGAAAAAAAAGTTTGTCATTAGCCTTCTCAGCAACATTAAATGTCAGATGACTACAGAAAATAATCTAGAGAATTTTGAGGAAAATGCATATGAACCAAAAAATTCCAATCAACGTAAGGTCACATGCTTACCAACAATACTATTCCTATGCATTTTCTTAAAATATTGTCAAACAACTTTTTTTACTACTCAGTTGCAGAATGACTAATAGTAAGGAGTTTTAGAATAGGGGAGAAATATTATAAATGAAATAAGGCCAATAAAGAGTGAAATATAAACAAATTGTTATAAAACTGTAAGAATATCAAAAATAATTCTTCAATGAGAAGGTACATATTTCAAAATTAAGTTTACTAGAAAAATTATTACCTAAAACATGATCCTCACAAACATGAGGTATGCGGATCTGGAGGGAAGAGCAGAAATAAAAGCAAATTGTATTTCCCACCTTACTCAGGAATGAGCCATGTCAATGTTAGTAAATAGCAAAAAATAAATTTTTTTAAAACTTTGAGTAACATTAAATAATACATAGAAAATTATTTTTATTTAGAAGTTACTATCAATAGAATAACAAAAATTTGTGAAATGCCCAAATAATTTGTAAGTGAAGATATAGAATGACATTATATAATAAGACCCAGGAAAATAAAACAGCTGCAAAGTGAACAATGACACATAAAGATTAAAATAAGAGATGAGGCAATATAAATAGAATAAAGCAGAGCAAGAATATTAATATTAATATCAGATGAAGTTGAATTCAGGTCAAAAGGCAATAATAGAACAAGGACTTTTTTTTAAATTTATAAAAGAATCACTGTACAATAAAGATATGATACCATAAAATTTTACATGACAAATAACATCACAGTCAAATATATAAAGGAAGAATAGTTAAAAGCACAATGAGTAGTTTATAATCATAGAGTAAGAGTTTAAAATACTACAGACAGATAGGATAGCCAAAAATGAAAAGAGATATATTTGAAGATACAGAACTTTTCTTCAGACAGAGACTACTCATCAAATATCTGTGGAACAGTTATAAAAGTTTATCATATATTTTAAATGGCTATGTGCACATCTAAAAATATATGAATAGCATATTTAACTTATGACGCAAATGGTAAAATAAAGACTTCTAAATGCTTTGCTAAGAAATAGAACATTACCAGTTTTTTGAAGCTCCCTGTCATCTCTAATTCCCTTACTTCCCCAACTTGCCCTCCAAATAACCTTTTTCCTGAATTCTGCTTATTATTCTCTTGTTTATCTGAATAGGTTCACTAAATATGTATATATCCCTTCACAGTTGTGAACATAGACTCCTACTGCAAGAAGTCTTCTGCAATTTGCTTCTCACCAGGTGTTTGAGATTCACTGAGGTAAATTTGAATGGCTGCATCTTATTCATTGGCATTCTGTTATGTGAATGTGCTGTAGTCTATTAGCCATTCTTCTGGCCAATTTTATTTCAGTTATTGGGTGTTTTTTTCCCAATTTTTATTAGTGCTTCTCTGAATAACCTCACTCATGTTAACTGCTACACACACACACACACACAAGCTTCTCTGTAGTGTGTTTTTCAAACTTTAGAGTCCAACTTGTTGGTAGGTCATTACATCAATTTAGTGGGCTGCAATGAGTACTTTTAAAAACAAGCTATTTTTTTTAAAAAAAGAAAACTGATATATACACACACAACTGGAGTAAACTTAACCAAACCAATAAGGGAAAAACAAATATGCAACTTTAGGAGTGAGACAGGGAAGATGACCACGGATTCTAAGTAGATTAAAACAGTCAAAGAAGATTCTGTAAAAAATTCCATGCTAATAAATTTAAACCTCTTAAAGAAATAGATGCTTTTAAAGGAAATTTCAGTTACCAAACTTGACACAAGAAGAGGAAACCTAAATTGAGCAATAACCATGAGAAAAATTTTAAACATTTGTCAAAGAAATATGCCATCCCTAAAATACTAAGCCAAGAGGGCACTAAAAATTAGTTCTATGCCTTCAAAGACTAGAAAATTCTTGCCATATTTGATGTGTTCCAAAGCACAGATAAAAATAGAAGACTTTCTGGTTCATTTTCCTAGGTTAACCTACCCACCGGTGCCAGTCAGCTTCTCAGCAGAACACAGACGCCACACTCACATTTGGTCATCGGAAGCATGTTCAGTGAAGGTGTGGGAAGGGTGGAGCAATGCCAGATGGGTACTGCAGTCCTGTTCCCAGCCTATAATTTGAAGGGGGTGTGACTATCAGAGCCTAGCTGGAGGGCCTGACAGAAGCTCTGATACTTGTGGGTCCCAGACAGCTTCCCTTGACTGTGCAGAGAAGGGGCTGGGAGAATAGATGCCCTTGCCTCATTTTCCTCCCACCCTTCAAATTCCTTCTCAGCTTCCTCATTGGTCAAACCCAAATGGAAGCCTAAGTCAATGGAGTTCATTGACATGGTCTATGCAATCAGCCTTCTAGAGCAGAGAGCAGGTGAAGAAAGGTGGAGCTGTCTCTGGAGGCTCAAGGGAAGCTATCATGTACCCCATGACACCAGTGTCCTGACTACAACCTAAAAAGGATTGCAGAAATAATACAGTACAAGTAGAGGACAATGAGCATAGATGCAAAAATATTGAAATAGAATATTTGCAAATTGAATTCAGAATTCTATTATGATGCTATTAGCAAATAGGGCATTGGGTGTTTAATTGGGTGTTTTTCCAATTCTGCATATTTTAAGGAAACTTCCCACAATTTCCTCTCCTCTTCATTCTCATCTTCTGAAGGGAGGGGAAATTACTTAACTGATGAGTGTTGAAGAAGATGCCAGCCCTGCTGGATCTCGTCAGAACCAGGCTGTGCATCGAACCAAAGCCTTCTCTGTTTCTCAATAGAATAACACCCCAGGGAAGGCCTGCAGGCTTCCAGCCAGGCCCCTGACCAGGGAGGCAGGTGGGTGAATTCAGGGGAATTAGCATCATCCAATCCATTTTTCTTAATCAGTAATCAAGTTTATATAGTCATATATATTCATCTGACTCCTATGTCTTCATTTTGCACTTGGGAGAGAAAAATAAACAGTGTTAATTTATTGCCCTTTAAGAATACCAATGCCATTTACCTCTAATCCCTCAATGCAGACACTGCCACTGTCGTCACCATCAAACAGTCGTATAGCCACTGGGACTCTAGGAATCCCGTCTCTTGTGTAGGGAAGAATCATTGGCTTTTGAGCCCTGAAATGCCTTTATAAATCTGTATCTCAAAGACAGACTTAAAAGCCATGACTGTTCAGCAAGAAAGAAAAAAGCTTTGGTTTCTCAGAAACTTGGCTGTAAGTGGAGGAGGCAGACAAGAGGTTTACACTATTTACTAGAATATGGGAAGAATTAGGAAGGAAGAGCCTTTTCTCTGCCCAGAACAAGGAAAGGTATCAACAGCAGGTAAGAAAGGAAAAATGAGAGGCTACTTGAGGTTGGAGGTGATGTTAATAAATGGGAATTCTTACAGAATCTTCAGGGGAGATGATTCTCAGAGCTGAAGGAGGATGCCAGAGCACAAAGGGCCATTTTCAGGCCCTGCACGGATTCACTTATGCTAAGTCCTATATCAATAAACCAAAACTGAATTACAGTTTTGGCTGTCCCAGAAATGTAATCTTAAGCGAGTCCATCAGGAATCGTGTGGTCAGCACTAGTGAGGCCACCTGCCTGGTAGACCCCTGCTACCCCCTAAATGAAAGTAACCTTGTATTAACCAGCTTGTTTTCTGTCCAGTATAACTTCCTTGTCCCTTCTGCCTACAAAAGTCTTTCATTTTGTACAGTGACTCAGAGCTCTTATCTCTAAATGGGATGCTGCCTAATTCATGAATTACTGAACAAAACCAATAAGATCTTTAAAATTTACTCAGTTGAATTTTTTTAATAGGTTTGAGCCCAGAAAACAAAACAAAGCAAAATAAAACAAAACATGGGTATTAAGTTGCACTGGCTGCAGTTGCTGTGAAGTCATATGAATATGAAGGTGGCCTTGCAGATTCCCCGAGGAAAAGCCTATTGCCCCCCACCCCCTTGGTAGAGTATGAAATATCTGGAAGAATCAGTATTCTGTGAAACATACCCTGGGATTTGCTGCTGTGCTTAATTATTGGATCTGATGCCAAGAGCTTAAATTTGGATGAAAGTGCAACCGATTATCACTATCATGTATAAACACTCTTTGGACAGCATCTGATCAACAGTCCAGAGATATTTTGAGTTGTCTTCACTTTCATTTTTTTCTGGAAACCACCTGGATTGCATCCACACCTGCCAGAGGCCAGTGGATCTTGTTTTCCCCAATAACCTAGGTACATTTCTCAGACTACTTTCCTGTCTCAGGAAGCTTCACCATTCTGTAATGCAAGAAAGAAATGTCCTTGGCTGGCCTTAAAGGGCCTGTTTTACAAGAAGAAGAAAGGAAACGGGTGAAAGGTAAGAATGAGGATGCTCAAAAAATGACTAAACCTTTCAAAGTACTTGCTCATAACAGCATTGAATTGGAGTCATCCGGAGATGAGCAAAGTGGTGTTCCAAGAGATTAAAAAATTTCCCCAAGAAAACAAAGCTATGAAGTAGCAGAAAGGGCTTTCGAACACAGATTTTATGCTTCTCTGCTGGTCACATCCTCCCTCCATCTCCCTGGGCTGCAGCAATGGCTCCAGCCATGGTGAATGGCAATGAACTTTTAATGAGGTCTTAATCAAGTGCTTGATTACTTGGACTCTCAGGGAGCTCTTAGGAGACAAAAGCTGGTATTCAAGCCAAAAGGGCTTGGGAGAGCTCACAGGTTCTGCTCTCTTTCAAGGCCATCACTGTCCGCTTTTTCACCCCTGTACGCCCACTGCCCTGAAGACTAGGAAACAGACAAAGGGAAACCCTCAGATCTACTTTGCATTCACTCTGGACTGCCCTTGGCCTCAGTGCTAATGAAGTAACTTAACAAATCCCCTCTGAAAAGTTGCATTGCATTTACATATGTTTAGTTGCTCCCAGCTTCCCTACTTCCTAAGACTGATGTGACCCTCATAAAACCACAGGAAGCCACATTTTTCTTGCCTTTCTTCCTCTCCACTCTTTCCTACCCTGGCTAGGCTTGTCTTGCTTATTGAGGCCAATCTAACAACAAGGTTTAACCCCTGGCAGATTTTTCACACAACTAAAAGGCAAAGTTTCATATACCTTTATTTAGAGCTGCTAAATTAGTTTGAAAAAACCCCAGCTTGACCTTATTTCTTACTCTATATTTTCCCTCAAAGACCCAGATGTGGACATGCTCACAAATTGATAGAGCTGCTGCTAGATTAAGGAATATTCCCAATAAACTCTTGGTTTCAACTGGTTTACCAGACGATGTGGATCTGTCATAAACATTATGTCTGCACACCGAGATCATACATGAGGAAAATTACTATAGAAGTTGTGTGAATTTTGGATTCATTTTTATCCAATGTTTTGAACATGGAGCCCTGAAAAGAGCAAATTTGAAAAACTCAAATATTGATTCTGAGTACATAGTGCTTGAAAAGAATGAGCTAAGCATCTTATCATTTTACTCCTTGGAGATTTTGTGAGCAATAATATTCTAGAAACAGGAATATAGGAAGCATGAGGGGTGTTGGGAGAAAGCCCAAAAGTCTAAATCAGGGTCAATTCTGAAGGACTGAAGAGTAGCCTTATTCAAATTCCTAAGAGCTTTAAGAGGAGGAACTAGCATTGCCTCGACAAAGCAGCTGCCCCCAGTGGTGGCGGCTGGGAAAAAACACCCTCCCATCACAAGGCCTCTTTTTTTATAGGGGGTTAATAGTGAAACCATATGATGGATAGTTAGGTAGACCACCAGAAAGAACAATGCATTTTTTAAGCTAACAGATACCGTCAGGCAGTTATTCCACCCTATACATTCATTAACCTCCTTCCTGAGGCATGACGTTTATCTTTGGGTGGCATTTTGGCTTTCTGGATAGTTATCCAAGCCAGAGGCTACAGAGTCCAACATTTCCAAGACTCCTTTGCTGCTGGAGTCATATTGCATCTCAAATGAGTTCTCCTACAAGGGGAATTAAGAATACCTACTTATTGGAAGGGTAGTAGAAAGCAGTCTTGTAGTTAGAAATAATAATAATCATGGTTCCAATGCATTCTTTTTTTTCTCTAACAACATTAGGTACTTAATTCAGCATTAACTAGAAAATGACAGTGAAATGATCACCTCACAAGCTCATTCTAAGTCTATTATTTCCCTCTAGATGTCTTTTCCTCCATCCCTCTCCATCTCGCTCCCCAACCACCTCAAACACAGAAGGGAGGGAAGGAAAGGAAGAATAGAGTTTAGCCTATAGCTACATAGTATCATAAATGAGTAAATACTAAGCTTTTGTTTCTGCTAGTCCTTTCTGTGTCTTGGTTTTTCCTGGCCATGTTATTGTGAATGGGAAAAGTACAGAGCAGTTCTAGAAACAGAAAGGAGTTGTATACTGAGTAAAGGGAGGGTCTGTTACCTAACCAACATGGGCCCAAATGCTCAGCAGTGGCCAGACAAAGGACAACTCCTAGATGATTTTATTAGAAGGAATTTTACTGCAAGCCAGCAAGCAAGGAACACACTGGGGATTGCTTCCAGAGCAGTGTGCCCTGAACAGAGCATCTGGTGCATCTTTATTGGGGAAAATTGCACATAAATATCAAGGTAGACTTTGTTGCTGCGTGGATAGGTGAGAACTTTCTAACTTATGTGCAGTTAGAAAACATACTTGTACAGACATCACATGGTTGCTATGGTGGAAAATCTCCGCCTCTGGGTGATTTGAGTATTGTAATGAGGGTATGATGGGAACGTCCACAGGGAAGTCTCTAGAGGGTCCCTCAGGCTGATGCAGCCAGTTCACTTGTGGTCCTGAAAAACGTGCTGAGTTTGTTCCTAGAAAACAATTCTGAGAATCATCAATGTCAGGGATTGAATAAGTATGGATAAACATCCAAGTCTTAGTCTTTCAGTGAAACTTTTGGCAAATTACAAAACGTGCATTACATACACCTTATAAGTTCTAGGGGGATCTAAGTGGGGACACAGATTAATCAAGGCAGTTATAAATTCTAAATAAAGGTTAATATATGCTAGGCTACCTGCTAGGATACATACATGTATAAACTATGTTACAGGTCTGACAAAAATACACTTGTTTAAATTATATAGGAAGATGTTAAATGTATACAAAATTACTTTACTATATGCTTTTAAAAGTTAAAATTCACTGGTAGGTGGGTGTGTTTCACTATAAAAATTGTTGTTGGAAGAATTAGGCTCTTCCAGGGAATCACAAGGAGAGAATTCCAAGGTCCCCACACTGGAGATTGAGGTGTGGCCTGGTTTATTTGTGTGGAGATAGAAGGCGCCCCCTGGGTTCCCAATGTCCCATCTCTGTCCCACCATGGAAAAAGTTCAGCCACATCCTCAGTAAGGCTAAGACAAAAGCCAGTGTTCAAAGTTTCCTCTTCATATTAAAGTCCGGTCCAGTCCAGTGTCTGGCCAGCTTAGTGTATGTTTCCAGCTGTGGTCCATTGTTCCCTTTGGAGCCCACGAGGTCTGCCACAGGCCCTGGTAGCTGCTAGACACACATGATTGTGTGCTGCTGGGCGAGAGAGCACATGAACAAACGGGCAGCATCACCAGGTGGGCAAGAGAGGGAGTCCTTTCCCCCCTGGGATTGTATTAACTTGGGCTTGGGACAAACCACGTGTCTTTTCAAAAGACCCAATCAACTTCTCAGGTTCCTGCAGGCTTTGGATGGGCCCACCTCCCAACCAATCCTTTCTTTCCCTAGACTAGACTGACAGGCCTCTTTGGTCAAGCATCCCCCTGCACCATTTTGACTTCTACTGTGCATGTGCCCGAGGTCCCCTGCTCCCACCTGGCCATCTGGTACCAGAATGGGGAAGGGAGCAGTGTTACTTCCCTTGGTGGAACAATGCTGTAACCTCCTGGGGTGTGAAGCTGTAGCTTCCTGGCCAGTAAGCAGGCTTATGTTCCCCATTTTATTAAGCTCAACGTTTAGTTCCTTTTGCTCCTCTTTTATAGCTAAATACCAATGGTAACATAATGACTAATGTAACCTAATTTGGGCGCCAAAAGACTGAAGTACAGAATCCACTTAGCTTAAAAGAGCCTGTGTGCTTCTATTCCCATCTCTGAGTTCTATGACTTCATGTTGGTAATATGAAATCAGCCACCATAGGGGGATTTACACCAGAGAAATTGGCATATGCTGCAAATCAGGGCTTCCACTCCTCCTGATTTACCAGATCGCCACCAGATGTATTTACTTTTGTGGCTCTGCTTCTGCCACCAAACTGCCTGCACTGATCTCCCTGTTCTTACTGCTTTTCCTCCTTTTCTCAGTGCAGAGACAAGTAGTAATCTTTTACTCATTCAGCACCCACTCTTGCAGCACTGTGTTGGATACAATGAAAAATACTATGACATGGATGGTGCAGTCAACCAAGCCATTGTAGTCTGAGGCAGAATTGAGTACAGTAAGAAATTGAGGGCTAGAAAAATATTAATACTGTTCCTCCCACCTTTTAAATTTTGTTGGCTGGGCTAATAATCCAACTAACATGAACATATTAACAGGAGAAAATCAAGTTTTAATACATCCAGAAGGGTTATTCACATAAGCATAAAAATTCCAAAGGCAGTGAGGCAACACTGGGTACGCAAGACATTCTGGACAAAGGAAAAAAGGGGGGAAACAAAGTCTTAGTCTTTAGAAGTGAGAATGGCGACTTACAGGTAGTTGAGGAAGAGCAGAACATATGTGTCAGGGAAATCTTGCTGGGCCACTCAGTGGGACACAGGGAGTATATGTAGCAAAAAGGTCCCTGTATGAAACCCTCTATTTACTGTACTCAACTTCAAATGAGGCCAAGGTGACATCCTAAGCTATCCTTCCTGAAGCAGGCTTCTCTATCTGAACCTAATGGTCAGGAAACAGGAAGGGGGTCAAAGTTTCTTACTGTTTCTTAATAATCAGCTTAAAGTCAAAGAGGCACATTTCTTTCCTTCCATAGAAACACATTTAGTCTTTCATTGCTTTTATAAGCAATCCTTGAAAAAAGATTCTTGAATTTTCTATATTTTATTGTATCTTAAAATAGATCCATAAGAAGTGTTACCAAAATAAAGGATTTGCTTGGGTACATCAAAGTCCAATCAAATATGAACAGGATTTGCAGCAAAAAAATAAATGTTTATTTAAGGAACTGTTGTTAAGCTCGGAATCACAGGGAAGCTGGTGGTCTCAGACCAGGCTTCTAGGGGGTGGGTTATATAGGGGAAAAATCGTTAATCTTGGTGACTAAGGGGGTCTCTGCTGATTGGTCGAAGAGAATGTTGTGTGCAGTTGATCACTGCATCTGGTCCTAATGAGGCAAGATAGTAAGAAGCGAGGAAAATTCCATGGCAAGGGGTATGAGAAAGCTGAGAAAAGACAGCTGAACAAATTGTTCGAACAGTTTACAGCCAGATGATGAATTGCAAGGTTTTCCCTAACCCAGGACACTTGGGAGCAAATGGGTTACACACTCCAGACTGTGCCGGGCAGATCCATGGTCCCAGTCCCTCTTTAGTGAATTCTCTGAAGGTGAAACTGCCTGGAAAATACCCTTACCTCTCTAAATGCTTATTTTTGATGAATCAGCATATTGAAGGGCACACCTGGAAAGCTGATGAATATCCTATTGAGATCCTCCCCTGAGAACTCCCCTAAACTCTTCACCTTTGGAAAGTAGATAAAAACCCTGAAGATAAAGGAAGCACTCTCCTTAGAGCATACTTATATCCCTGCTTTCCCTGGGCATGGACTTTGCTCTCTGTCTCCTGTGGATGAAAAAGGGGCCACATACTGAACCTGACAAACCCATCATACAGGGCCTGGCAATCTCAGAGACCAAAAGTAACCACATAGAATGGACTGAAATTAAAACTTTCTAGCTAAACAAGTCATGGCAGGTAGTCATGTCCTAGGCCAGTTTTGTCCCTGACAAAGTTCAATCTGTACCTTAACTGAACCTCTCTACTGCCTTTTCGCATTGCCATAATGTACCTTTGGAACGCCAGGGTTCTTTTTTTTTCCTGGATCCCTCATGGCATAATCAATACACCAGAACAGAGCAGAGATCACAGATCCCTTCGTTATTATTGTTACGTTCATTGTTGACTGTTAACTATCCCGTACCCACCTATATAAAAAAAGTATGTGACTAGTTTTACTTCTTTTTACAATCCCAGAGATTTCCCTGCTTTACTTCCTCCCACCTCCTTAATCTATCACCAGTGAAGTTTCTGTAGCCCCCTTACACCTCCTCCTTGGAGCACACCTGAGCCCCTCCTTCCCTTGAGCATGTACTTTTATTTTCTTTCTCATGTACGCCAAGTTTCCCCATGAGACTTGCAACCAGGGGAGCAGCGAGCAGCAGTAGCTTATCCTGGGTTAACCCCTGAACCTGTCTCCATGGTCCCCTTTTCTCTGCCTTTTCAGTGAGCTTAAAGCAGCCCTGCTTTGGCCCATTTCTGTCACTGTGACTTCTACTTCTCAGTGAGGCCCTGTAGCCCTGTCTGGCCCATGTCTTTCCTACAACATTTCTATGGGGCCAGAGCAGCACGGCCTGGGCTCTCGTGTTGCTTCTTCTATTCTAAGCACTTTGTTCCACTGTCCCAACTTTCGTATATGTACACTCCAAATCACCTGGACTTGTGCTGTGAAATCTTTCCTGCACAAAGTCAAGAACCCACACACTACAGGCTGGTCAGAGGCAGACCTGCTCTGGGCCCTGTCCCTTTCTGGTGACACTAATGTCAGCCATGGTGTTGTTCTGTCTTGTTTTGCAAGGACGTGGTTAGTGGGGTTCTTTCACATCTCTGGTCTGGTGCTGAATCACAGCTGAGTCTTAGATGTTATTTATATAGTACAACATAGTTATTATTGAAAACTTTCGCCAAAAAGCCTTTTATTTATATCTATGTATTAGTTCTTAATGATGCTATAAGATTTCAAAGTTAATTATTACCCAAGCTATTTTCTTAATGAATTTTGTAACAAATATAATATGAACTTATTTTTGTAAATCCAGGTAAAACAAAAATACCATATTCAATGTTAGTAACTCTAAAGTCCATGTCTATTTAATTTACCAAAATTTACCAGCTTAGTATCGAATTATTTTCTTAGATCATTTAACCCTGAAAAGCACTTGGGTTAGGTTTTATTCTATTTCTTAATTTATATAAGTATTTAATTCCTTTAAGCAAGTTAAATATTACAATCTAGTAATACCATCTGGAGGCAGAAAACATGCCACATATATGTAGTATGTAAATGCAGGCAAACATTACAAATAGATTTCATACATAACAAAAATTACTAATAATTGTAAAGAAGACACAAGATTTTTCATTTCTCCTTGATAATTTTTAAGGTGGATGTAAAAAAGGAAAAGAGCTCAAGGCACAAGATGCCTCAATTGCTTCTATTAAAAGTGTTACTTTTCCAATTAAAAAAAATTACTAGCAGACCTTGAAAAGTCAGCTTCTAATTTTGCTAAATTTCTGGTCAATTATTAAGTCCTTTAAAACCTGTTCAAATATACCAATTCTCAGACTTTTCTGTCTCAATAATCTTTAAAAATTTTTCACATTGTAAGGAAATTTCTAACTTTCTGTCTTTTAAAAAAATTCTCTTGTTAATTGAATCAATTAGCATCTGTAAAACCAAAAAAGCTAAGTAGCAAATTCAAAAGTCTTAATACAATGATACATCTGTGTATCTATTGAAGTGCAGGTCAGTTGTATTTCAAGTGTTCTGGGTTTTTGTTGTTGTTGTTGTTGTTGTTGTTGCTGTTTTTACAATATCTGCAAATATTTGAAGGAAAATAGTAAGGGGTCTGACTGAGTAGACTTTGATTTTTGTTCTAATTTCTTTCCTTCTATCTTATTAAAGGAGTCTTAATGGCTTGCTACTATACCAATATGAGAGCTCTCTAAAATATTTAAATTTAGAAGTTTTTCCAACTCAAAATATCCATCTTTTGGCCGGTGACAGTAAGATTTACAGCGACTCTAGCCAATAAGCCTTTTGTGACCCAACTAGGAAAGCAAAAGGTGTCTGTTCCTAAGAGCTTAAAGCAAAGGACACAGCCCTTACAGATCCAGCAGCTCATTCTCAGACTTAGCCTATGAATGGTAGGACATGCTGTCTTCGAACAGCTCCTCCAAAACACAAGGGATCATGTGCTTTCTTCCCTTTTCAATGGGATAAGGTTTAAGATTCCCCAAGGTTGCATTCACAGCCTGTATGGCTGTCTGCCAGATGCACATGTCTCACTAAACTGGCAGAGATAAGATACCATCTCTGGAAGTAACAGGGTTAATACAAGGGTACTCAAAACAAGTTTTTACCAGAGTGTTTGCTCAAGTAACTAGTTTCATAAATATTTTTTTCTGCCAATCTAAATTTAGACGAGAGACCAAAAACCCTCATTACTTCCAACTCCCACCAAATTCTGCAGACAAGAAATCAGAGAGGCTGACAGGGTGAATACTTACCACCTCTGCAGGCTGTGGTCAGCTGCCCATGGTCTCTCAGCAGCAGCAGCCCAGGGAGCTAGCAGTGTTGCTGCCAGTAATTTTCCTGGCTGGGTCACTAAACTGTGCGGGCTAAAAAAAATATTAAAATGTTTCCCCCACCTTCTAAATTTTTCTGGCTGGGTGAATAATCCAATTAACAGGAACAAATTAACTGGAGAAAATCAAGTTTTAATACATGAACATGGGATATTCACGTAAGCACAAAAATTCCAAAGGCAGTGAGCCAATGTAAGACTGGGTATGCAGGACATTCTGGACAAAGGAGAAAAGGTGGGTGGAAACAAGGTCCTAGACTTCAGAAGTGAGAATGAGTGATTTACAAGTAGTTGAGGAAGAGCAGTTCATATTTGGCAGGGAAACCCTCCTGGACAACTCAGAAGCAATGGGACACGGGGAGGATGTAGCTAACAGGTCTCTCTGTATGAAGCCCTGTATTTACCATACTTACGTCTCATTAGGCTAAGGAGACATCCTAAGCTCTCCTCCTGAAGCAAGTTTTTCTGTCTGAATCTCATGGGCAGGAAAGGGGAGGGGGTTCTTTCTGAATCTTGTTTCTTAATAAAAAGCTTAAAATCAATATTGTAAAAGGCAGTTTTAGAATGACAAAACTTTTGTTTCTTTTGCCGGTATGGGGTATTATTCACTGGTACTGCAGTTTTTTAAAAATGTCCATCTGAATGGTCTACAATTATATTTGAATTTCTCCAGTTATGAATGAGATCCCTGTTTAATATGATTACAGACCACTGTATTTAATCCTTGTTCAAGCTGCCTGTGTCTCTTACTTGTTCACTCCATTTTGTATTGACTTGTATTGGGAAAAAATATTTATGAATTTAGCTTTCCTATATTGCTCTTATTTCTGTTTTTTTCTTTTCTTTGAGTTTATGATCTTATTCTTATTGATAATACGGAGATTTAAAAACACCTTTTGGGGTATGAATTAGTCATTCTTTCTCTTTATGGGTCTGGAATTTGTGATCTGTTTGGAAAGAACTTCCAAATGTATAAAACACTACCTTCCTGTCCTGGGGTTGGGAGGGAGACTTCTTGGAATATGCCAGCTACCCTGGCATGCTGATTTTTTTCCAGCTGAAAACAATTAAAACCCAATAAATTTAGGAAGAGGGATTTTTTGTTTTGTTTTGTTTTTGCCTCTCTCTTATTACCTGCCTGAGAATATTCAGATAGAAAAACCTGCTTCAGGAAGCAGGTTTAGCATGTGATTAGCACATACAAATTGAGTGTGGCAGACAGGGAGCATCCAAGCAAGTACCTGCTCTCCAGCTTCCCCTTTGTGTCCCACTGTTTCTGGCTGGCCCTGCAAGAATTTATTTACCAAATGTTTGCTCCTTCTCATCTACCTGTGAATTGTCTACCTCTGCCCCCCTCCCTTAGTCCAACATATCATGGATACTTTATTTTGCCTTATTATCTTTGGAATTTTCATGCCTATATGAATTCCTTATGTGCATGTATTAAATTCAATGTTTTTCCTGCTAATCTGCTGAGTGCCATTTGAGTTATTCAACCAGCCAGAAGAACTAAAGGGGTAAGGAGAAAGTTTCTTATAGAAAACTAATAACTTTATTACTTCAAAAATATTTAAAAGTAAAACATTATAATAATAGATCTATATTTATACCAAGTTTTTAACAGATTCATTCATTTCATTAGCATTTATTTAAAGTCTGAGCCATATGACATAGAGAGATGAAAAAAGTACCCTTTGTCCCCAACGAGCTCTTATTCTTGTGGGAAGATACATAGTTAATTGTTAATTATGTATAATATATATTGTATATAATGCAATTATATATAACTATAATATATTATGTAATTAATTCATTAAAAATCTAGGGAGCCCTTTATATTAATGTGTTTTATATATATGCACACACAGTAGAATTCATTCATTGAAAAATTAGGGTGTCCTCTCACAGAGGGGCAAATAGATGATCTCACTTTTAGGACAGACATAATGTCTAGGATGCATGTGAAGTGGTACAGAATATGCAGAAGTCAGTACAGTGGCTAAAGCAGCTTTGGGAAGATGTGAGAGCAGATGGGCTATAGTCCCTGGGGAGGGGAGACCAGGGGCTGAGCTGCCAATTAGAGGATTCCCAGAAGGTCTAGTCTTTTCACATTCAAGTAAATTTGAAAACCTTGTTTTTTGCTCAAGAAAGAGATGGGAGAAACTACCAAGTAAGTAGGGGGAGTGCTGACAAGTGTGAGGAGAACAATTACATGGAATGAAAAAGAATCTTGTTGGGGTAATATTTAGCATAGAACCCACTGAGAAGCTAAATCCAGGAGATATAGCCAGAAGGTCCAAAGCTAAAGGCTAATAGGAAAAAAGGAGGTACTAGTGCAGTAGGCAGTTAGAGAGGCATGAGCAGAGCAGGAACATTGGGCCAGGTACTGAGGGTTACTGGGGCAGAAAGCCCTGGGTACCTAGCAATGGATAAAACTGGGCAGGGCCTGCCCCGAGGGTTACCTTTCCTCCCCTGTAATATCGCTGGTATTGCAGTTTAGACTCTTGATTTTTTGGATCACTACTCACGTGGTTGACCGCCTTAGAGAAAGGACAAAAGAGTGGGAGAAAAGCCTCCTCTGACTTCTATACAAGCCCTTGCATGACCAGTCCCTTAATCACTGAGCCCTGAAGATAACATCTAGGCCTCAGTTGCATTTTGGCTCCAGACCCAGGAAAGCAGCAAGGCCAGGTGGGTGGAGGCCACGGCTGACATCAGGACCAGCTGCGATGATTAATGACCCCCTGCCCTGGTGCTGACAAATCAGTAGAGACCATGACCCTGAAAGGACAGACCTGGAAAGTTGATGAATATTCTATCAGCTCCCCTGGGACCTCCTGGTAAAAACCCTCAGGACAGAGGACTCAGTATGCTCTTTTTCTCTCTTGAGCAAGCCCTTGCCTTTTCCCACCTCCTTCTTCCCCCAGGGTGCTCTCTCTCTCTCTCTTTCTCAGCACACTGTTGCTTTTCCCCCTCTCTTGCTCGGAGGCACATTCTGCCTTTCTTTTTCCTAAGCTCCAAGGGCCATTCCTTTGCCTCTGTAACTTGTTTCCTGAGCCCACACAGACCAGCTGGCTCACCTTTTCCATCTCTGTGATGTTCTAAATAAACTTTTGCTTGTATTTGAATCTCGGCTCTGAAATATTTTTTAGCCAGAACTAAAGTACTGAGGTTGCTAAACTAAGGTCTTATTGCTGGTAACACTCTGGTGCTGTTTCACTGCAAATACTTGGTCTAAAAAAGTCCAGTGTTTCTTAAAGCAGCAGTATGACATGCAACAGCCCACAAACCTCCATGTGTGCAGGTTTCATTTCAGGCGCACACTACAAGTAACTGAGGAAAGACTCAGAGCTTGCACAGGTTCACTAGATGAGTATCCACAGCCCTTTTTTTTAAAAAAGAAGAAACTGAAGTACAGAAAAATTAAATAGTTTACCCAAGGTAAAATCTCAGTGAATCCAAGACAATACCTGGCAATTAATGCTGGATTGTTCCTAGCATCTATTTCTAATTTTTTGCTGTGAAAAAGCATGACAAGGTTTGGGACACATTACCCCAAAATATGGCACCTGGCATATTGAATATTTTAACTGAAGGAACTTGAGAAATGTCAGGTACAGAAGGACTTTCTGACCTTCCCCTGAAACTCATGAGTAGGAACATGCCCTCCATTAACCCAGAGGAGAGAAGTATCATTATCTCTGTATATGGAAGGAGGTTGAGAGAAATCTGAATAAACTCATGCTCTTTGTTCTGTCATGCTTTCCCAGGACTCCCCACTTTTCATCAAACCTAGCATAGAAATGCTCAGATTTAACTGCTTATTTGGGTCTTTGTTTCTTAATGAACACGCCAGTGTCATGTAAAACTTGTATTAAATAAATGTGTAAACTTTTTCTTGTTAATCTGTCCTTTGTTATAGAGACCCAGCCAAGAACCAAAAAGGGTAAGAGAAAGCTACTTTTCCTCCCCAACAAGCCACCCGTTTAAATATGATTGTCCCATTCAGCAACCCTGCTGCTGCCCCTACATCCCCATTTGGTATTTGCAGCTTCAGCCCTGCAGTCCTGGAACAGAACAGAACTCTTCTCTCTGCAAAGCCGCAACCTAATCGACAGCAGAGTTGGTTTGAATAATGGCCAAGATTTTTAATTTTCTGCACCTGGAAGGTCAATCTTAGCTCTCTCTGCCTCCTCCAGTCCAATCTACCCCAGACTGCCTACCTCCCTAGTCCTAGGTACTTTTCCCTGCCCAGGGCCCCAGGCCTCATGCCTTTGTACCAGGTTTAGCACTTGTGAATCTAGCTTCCCTGGGAAACAATCTGACACAGGATCTCGTTCAGACCTGGTCATCTATCTCTCATTCTTTTACTTCTCTTTAAGTAATGAAAATATATGACTCCATCTGAACACTCTAGCAGCCCGCAAGTTGAGGGAAGATGTGCTATGGACCAAGAGTCTTTTTTCTTGTTTTTGCTTATGAATCATGTCTCCCCTACCCCACAACCATCTGTGAAGCATCTCGTTTGCTCCTTGTACCTGTGATTGAAGAAGAGTCAAATGCAACAGGTGCACCCTCTTTTTCCCCAGATCCCAAGAGAACAGAGCTGCTGGTGCTGGAGTAGAAGCCAAAGGTCAGCCCCAGCTGTCTTTGGTTCCAGTCCCAGGATGGACAGGCCTTTCCATCAGAACATAGATCTGCTTCAGGTTTGCCTCCACTTCTTGTTCATCTCCTTTTGTCAGTAAAAAGTTGACTTTATAGAAAGACAATGTGTTAGAAACAGTGCTCTTTTAAAATTTTTAAAAATGTATTAATTTCAGAGGAGGGGGAAACATTGATTTTTTTGTTCCACTTATTTATGCATTCATTTGTTGATACTTTTAAAAGACTTTATTTATTTATTTTTAGAGAGGGGAAGGGAGGGAGAAAGAGAGGGAGAGAAACATCAATGTGTGGTTGCCTTTCATGAGCCCTACTGGGGTGCTGGCCCACAACCCAGGCATGTGCCCTAGACTGGGAATCGAGCTGGTGATCCCAGTTCCTTTGGTTTGAAGGCTGGCACTCAATCCACTGAACCACAGCAGCTAGGGCCATTTGTTGATTCTTGTATGTGCACTGACCTGGGATCAAACCTGCAACCTTGGCGTACTGGGACAAAGCTCTAACCAACTCAACACTGCCCTTCTTATAGTCTTACATCACTTACTCCCTTCCCCTTCTACCCCACAATTCCTTCTCATCTCTTCCTGTCCCCTAGTTTGCTTGGTGATCCACTCTCCCTCCTACTCCCCTGAAGGTCACCCACAGCTTTCTAGCCCTCATCTGCATTGCCATAGGTTGGCTGACTGGCGGGGTGCTCAGAGCTCAGTGCGGGCTGCCTCAGGAGTGAGACCAAGGGAGCCCTGCCCATCCAACTTGTGTTTGTGAGCTCTGCTGCCACTTCCCATCCTGCTTATCCCTTGGAGCTCCATCACCATCTGTCATTGCCTGTGGCCTGGGTAGCTCCTCTGCTTGGACCATAATTTCTGTGAGAGTAGAGACCTTGCTACCTTGTTTACTCTTGGATATTCACCATCCAGCATTGTGTTGACATATATAGAGACACGATATACTTGTTGGCTGAATGAATGCACTGAATCTCTCTCTCAGTCTCTGTCTGTCTCTGTCTCTCTCTGTATGTGTAGAGATGGACAGGTGCACACGGGTAAGCTGCTTACAGGGAAAGAGTTCATAGTATAATGTCAATGACTTGGGAATAAAAAAAGAAAAGAGAAAAACTGTAACTTTTTGATTGGCTGTGCAAAGATAAAATTTATAGCATAATTACTGGTCTACCAAATGATCATATCTGCCTATTCCTCCTGGCAAGGGCCCGATATGATGCCTTGAATACTTTCCCAGCTTTTCTTGCAGCTAAGACAGGCCTATGACCCAATCCTGGACAATGGCACCTGAGGAGAAACGTGCTGGCAGCTTCTGGGAAAGGGGTTCTCTTTTAATCAAGGAGACGCGTAGGTGCAAATGCACCTCCCGTTCAGCAGCATATTGTGTCTACAACGGATGCCTGGAATAGCGACTGTCTCATGACCACAGCGGACAAGCTGATACACTGAGGATAGAGGCTGGGATAGAAAAAGAGCAAGAGCTTGGGTCTTTGAGTAGGAAAATCCCTCTTTCCTTGTCTCTCCTTTACTCACACACTATTTCCACTTCTGACACTAGTGGGGGGTGGGGGGTGAGATGTTTCTCACATCTAGCAATTCTCTGTGATAATCGCTGGGTGTCCTAAAATTTAACTCAATTCTGACACTGTCTACCTGGAGAGAGCACAAGATATCACAGTAAAGGGTTCAATCCCATGAATTAAGGGAAACACATTTACCAGTTTATTACATAATAAAGGACGCAGATGAACAGCCAGATGGAGAGCTACATGGGGTGAGGTCCCAGGCACAGGAGCTTCTGTCTCTGTGGAGTTGAGGTATGTCACCAAATTGCAAGCTCCTTGAACACTGTAGTTTTATAATTTTATGGCACTTCCTTAGTATCAATTATTAACTCCATTTCCATTTGGAAATGTTGCTAATCATGGCTTGGACTTACTGGTGACCAGGGGACCAGCCCCCACCCAGCCCTCATCCAGGAGCCACCCAGTGTCACCTCATTAGAACAAAAGGTGCTCCTGGGGGCTTTTATCACTTGGGAATTTACAAGGGTTTTGAGAGCCCTGTGTCATATATATGTATATAGTATATGTATGAAATATGTAGAATAGAATATATATATATTCTATTGTTTCACAGTCTTTGATGATAATGGTGAGCCAACTTTGAAAAAGCCCTTCCTCTGGGCTCTTGGGCATTTGAAAAATCTGATAAATTATTATGGCTATTTACATGAATAAACGGTCATTTCTGAGTAACACAAGAAAAACTGTGTATACCAGAATATACACTGACTTTTATGATTTGGGGGACTTTTTAAAATCTATTGAAGGGAACCAAAATTTTGCCACCCTGAAGCTGCCTTTTTGGGATACCAATTTTAAGCTGTTTATTAAGAAACAAGGCCCGACTCCTTTCCTGCCCAAGAGATTCACATGCAAAGGCCTGCTCTAGGGAAGGAGTTTTAGGATGCTACCTTAGCCGAATTTGAATTAAGTAGGGAAGATAACCTGGATACTGCTTGTGTCCCATTGTTTCTGAGAGGCCCTGCAAGGCTCCCCTGCCGCGTGTGTTCTGCTCTTCCCCAACTACCTGTAAATCACCCCTTCTCACTTCTGAAATCTAGGACCTCCTGTCACCCCCCTGTCCCCTTTGTCCAGCTGTCTTATATTCCCAGTGTTGCCTCACTCTTTTTGGAATTTTCATGCTATGTGAATTCCCCATATGCATGTATTAAAACTTGATTTTCTCCTGTTAATCTGTGTCTATTAACTTGAATATTAATTCACCCAGAAGAACTTGGAAGGTGGGAGAAAAAGTGTTAATTTGTTTTAGCCCCACACTATTTATAGATGTTGTGCCCTGAGTTGCTGTTCATACTTCATAATTATTAATGAAAATCTTGGAAAGGGATGAGACCTTCATTTACAATTCTTTCCATTTTCTGTATTTTTACATCTACAAATTAAATTTCTTGATTTCTAGGAGGTGCCAGAGCCATGTGGACCATCAGGTAGGCCTGCGAATGTTGCTGCAGCCACTGAGATTCCATGAGTCAGCGAGGGGCTTTTAAAGTCTTTTTGTTCCGTTAATCCAACTGAGAATCAAGAATGCTGATTATGGTATGAAAATCTGGTTCCAAGAAATGGCAAATGGAGCTCAAAGACCAGGGAGTCTGGGCAGATGTTGTAGATGTGGGACTTAGAGATAGGTAGAGGGTATAAGTCATTCCCAAGTCGGTTCAAAATAGCGTTAGTTACTAAGGAGCAAGTTCTTCCCGTGGCTCTAAACTGTCTTTTCTAAAGACTCCGCCTTTGCACCACAGTTTAAAGGGAAATGGACAGTCATGAATTTCCGTGGGATTTTCCGATTTCTCTGGAATTCCCTTATATCCCAGTGGCCATACCGCTCAAGTCAGGACGAACGCGGGTCAAAATTCATTTGTGAATATATCCTTAAGAAAATTGCAGCCAGATGTGTGCTGGGATCGTTGCTTTCTATGCACGCAGTACCAGGCTGTTTCCACAGGGGGGCGGGAGTGGCCACTAAATAAGAACCACTGGCCTGAGTGGAAACAGATTTTTAGGAAATGTAATCTTTTAGCTCTGCACAGCTCACAATCAATCTGTTGTTTTAAAAATGTGCAATTTCCTACATTCTTGAACAAGCCTAGTTCTGCTTATTAACATAGAAAAGAGACAGCCTATAAAATGGTCCTCAGAAATGAGAGTGCACATCCAAGAACAAAAGGCAGCTTGGCTAGGTAACAGGAGACCAGCAGGGCGCCAGGAGCTGGGGTTCTACTTGTGCCTCTGGCATGACCAAAGTCCCTTTGTCACCTTGAGTCTCAGTATTTTCTCAGATGAAGGAAGGAGAGGGGTGTGTGTGTGTGGTATCGATCCAATCTCACATTTCCTTTCCTCGGAAATCCTCTGATTTATGGTAAGGAGATTATTTACACAGCCTTAATGTGAGGCGAGGGAGGGTCTGAACCAATATTGTGGTGGCAGGAAAGGAAAAGAAAATTGTAAAAGATTATTGCTTTAGGATACTTGAGGATAAATACGTGTCACATTTCTTTATTTGTGTAAAGTCAAATCCAACCAGACCTCTAGGACGCAAGGCCCTTGTGAAGGAGAAAGCTGGCCGGGCTCCCTCTTTCCTGGAGGACCCTGCCCAGGGGAGGACTAGTCAGAGCTCTTTCTCCGTGGTGGTGTCCGACCCAGCTCAAGCTCGCTGAATTGCCCTGCAGGAGGGGATGCAAAGCAAGAGAAAAAAACACTGACCATACTTAGTGCGTGCTTTTCAGCTGGAATGAAGGGGAAGGCTTTTGGTATTGTTAACTTAGAGAGGCATGAAAATGAGCTGCACTGGGGGGAAAGTTAATGCATTTTATTCATCCATTTGTTCATTCACTCTTTTTTTTTTTTTTTTTTTTTAGTTGAATTAGAGATGGCACTCCAGGCACCAGGGGTCTGTGATAACTAATTTCCTCATGGACTTTATTGGCAAGCAGGGGAGGCAGACAATTGAACTAACAAATATGGCAGTAGGTAATTACATGATGACAATGTGGCAAGTGCTCCAGATTCTGCTATGAAAACCTTAAGACGAGTGTCATCAAGGAAGTCACTGGGATGTCCCATTTAAACTGAAGTTTCCTGAGTCTCTTCTGCTTCCTCATCCAGATGCTCTTTGTCTTGCTTTGCTATTAAACATGTCAGGTATGTGTTCAGTAAATATACCCTAAGTATCTTCTATGTGTTAGGCACACTGCTAGGCCTTGGGGCTATAAAAAGTTGAGTAAGTCTGTGTTGTCTCCACTGTCAGCATCGATCTGGAGTGCTTAAGCTCTGCAGTCTACCCCTCACTAGCTAGTAGCCTTGGGCAAAGTAATTAATTTCTTTAAGCCTCAGTTTATGCACCTGGATAATGGGAATAATGGTAGAATCTACCTTTAGATTATTGTGAGAAATCATGTAAATATTTTAAGGATGTATCTGTAATGATATATTAAGTATAAAATGTGGTTAATGATATAAGTGATGTAAATGTTATAAATCATATAAATGTTATAATAAATGTAATAAATATTAAGTGCTTAGTACAGTAATTAGAGTAATAGAAAGCACTAAATGCTAACTGTTATGTCATTATTAATTTTTCAAGAGCTCAAATCTATTGGGGGAGGCAAACTAGTAACTGGGTACTAGTATAAACTGCTAGAGAGAAGATAAGTATAAAAGGATCAGACCCCTGGATAAAACTGAGGGGAAGCTTTGGGGAGGAAATGGCTCTTGAACTAGTTTAGCAATTTGCCTGACCCCTCATCCACAGAATGAAAGAGAGAGAGAGACAGACAGAGAGAGAAAGAAATAAAGCAAGCAAGCCAGGGGAACAGGAGCATCCACTCTTTCGCAGAAAAGACTGTAGTAGCAAAGCCAGGGCTCTGTGGGAAGATTGCCCGTCTTATCTGCACATTCATGCATTAGGGTAACTCAGCACCCGGGCATCACATTGTCCACAGGGCTTCCAGTTACACAGAAGTAGAGGTGGGCCGAGCTGGAGGGCGTGTGGAATACACAAACACATCTGCTCTGGCTCTCAGGACGCTGGTTTACTTCTGTGTCCACATGAAGCCATGCAGCTGGTTTTACTGAATTTTTCATTGGGTTAATGATGTTTGGGTACCAGAGAGAAACAACCTAAAAGAGATTGATGGGCAGTTTCTCTCCACATTTCTCAGGAGCAGGCAGGCTGTTGTCTTTGCAGGGGTGGTGGGGCTTGGAGGGATGGGCCAGATCCACAGCTGAGGCAGGAGGCTTCGTGTGCATCAAGAAAGGGCTCATTTGGCTAACCTGTGAATAAAGCTGACATGCTTGAGGGTATCTGAGGCAGGTTAAATCTCAGTGCCTCTTCAAAAAATCTGTTATTTTACTTTTGTATCTAGTGGTTGCCATGAGGATCATAGTGTGGCTGTAGGAAAACACTGAGGCAGCATCTTTCTAAATAGTTAACTTTTCTTCAAAATTTCTGCCAAAGGAGTTCATCAGCGTTGGTGAAATCCTCTCCTGGTTGGTGACTCTCTGAAGGGGACCCAGCCACCCCTTCTCCTACCATGGCTGCCCATAATGCTGTGGTACCATAAACCCTTGCTCCCACCCCTTGTAATTTCCTGTGAGTCTCCACTAATGGATGTGAGAGAAAAGGCGTGGGTGAGCTTTTCTTATAAAACTTCATCTCCCCAAAGCAGACGGTTCTTTGGGAGACGAGGAGCACAGTCCTGTGCTGGCTTGTGGTGCCCCTCTGCTGGCATCCAGCTGCTCTCCACATCACAGAGCTTCCTGAGCCTCAGTTCTAAGTTTCAAGAGATCAGCATCTTCAACAAATCATTAATGAATTAATTTCTAATCACAAATGTGGAGGCTAAAGAAATATAAATAATTTTTCTCCCATCTTCTAAGCTGTTCTTGCTGTGCTAATAATAAATTAACACAGATTAACAAGAAAAAATCAGTGTTTCAATACATGCACATGGAGGATTCACAAACGTATGAAAAGTTCTAAGAAAATGAGGCAACATTGTAGAAAATACGACATTTTTGGACAGAGGACACAAGGGGAACATGAGGTATTAGATTGCAGAAGTGAGAATGGCAGGAAAATTCTCGCCAGGTAACTCAGAAACAAGGGGCCACGAGGTATCCAGCTGACAGGCTTTGAGTCTTCGTAATGCTAGGGTGAAGGTTCTTACATTGATTAAACCAAGGCTTCCTTCCTAAAATAGGTTTTTCTGTCTGAATTTCTTGGGCAGGTAAGGGGGGAGGGCCAAAGTTTCTTTCTGAGACTTTGTTTCTTAATAAACAACACAATCGATATCCCAAAAGGCAGCCTCAGGGTGGCAAAATTTTGGTTTCCTTCACAAATATGTTACATGTGAATGGTAGAAAGGGTGGAATAATGCAGGAAAACAAATACCACGGGTCATTCTGTCATCCAGGAATGACCTCTGTTAATGTTTTGTAATATTTCTTTCCAGTTCATTTTATTACATGTGTTTATGGGTGTTTGGGATTTCTCCATACAAATGATTTTTACAACTCCATTTTTATTTAATTAATCATTGCAGTTCACTTTGTCAACAAGTTCTTTAACATACTTTGTGTATTAAAGTATTTATGCTATTGCTAGTATAGGTAGCTAGATATTAATAAAGGAAGGAGCAAAGGGAATTGGACATGAATGAGCATAATCCACCAGGGAGCATGAGCCTCCTTGCTTAGCCAAGAAACTACAGCTTCACACACTCCAGGGAATCACAGCTGCCAGCAAAATAGGTTAATGACCTTCCCCTGTACAGGGAGGAAAGTCCGACTTTTCAGTCTCTTGGGTTCACTCACGCAGACTGTGGGGGAAATAGCATGTATGCAGAACAAGTCAAAAAGGTGTAAAGGAAGGTGCTTCTATGAGGCATGTACAATAGGAGCCAAAATAGCAACCAGAGAGGCCTGGGAAAAGAAGGGATTGGTTGCGAGGTAGACCCATCAGAAGCCCAACGAAAGCTTGGGAAGTTGATTGGTTATTTTGAAAAAGGGCCTGGTTTGTCCCAAGTCACAGATAATATATATAACCTATTTTAACAAAGAAGCTCTCTCTCTCTCACCCAGGTACATGCGCTGGCCCTGTTTGTTTGCACGTTGTCTCCATAGTAACCACGAGTGTCTGGCAGTAGCGCAGACTCCAAACGCGGGCTCCACGCCGGAGCCAGGGTACAGCCCACACAGCCGGGAACAGAGCTCGGCTACCTGGATGGGAACTGAGACTACTAATGTGGGGAAAATGGCACAGAAACTCTGGACACTGGCCTTTGTTCTGGCCTTGTGGGAGGCACAGTTGGACTTTTTCCACCGTGGGATGATCGGAGATGGGACACAGGGGCATCCTTCCATTTCTACCTGAATAAATCTTGCCACACCACAGTCTCCCCTGCACCTATGAAGTGGTTTTCTTGTGATCCTGTGAAGGAGCCCCACTTCCATCAGTAACACTATTAGATATAAAGATAATCTATGTTTGCTGTAAAATGTTTGGACAATAATGTGTCGTAGGTCTATCAGACATTTTAAAAACAGTTTATATACCATTTAAGCACTTAAACATATATAGAATAATAAATAACTTTACAATTCATTCTAAGAGGTTAGCAGAGCACAGGTAAGAAGAAAACCTTTTAAATGCAGGGTATAAAAACATAATGCTACACACAAATGTCATTTATAAGTAAATATTAGAATAAAATCCTGATAAAAATATTAGCAATGAATCAGTATCATAAAAGAATACTATATCTTGAAAATGTAGCATTTTATTTTTGTTTTATCCAGAAACCCAGGGGTGATTTAGTCTTAGAAATAAACTAATAATAATGACTACATTAATATTTTAGAAGAAACAACCATAAGAAAATCTTGACATTACTAAAATATTTTGGAATTATTCTTAGGGGGGAAAACCCAACTACTTGGTAAATTGGCAACCACAAGATAATTCCTGACTAAGATGAAGAACATTTTTCTGAAATAAACCGCAGGGCAAGACCCCAAAGACAACTGCCCCAATGTGCATTTCAAACCAGGATGCCAGCTTTCCTCCTGAAAGCCCAGGTTACAGAACACATGGGTTTCACTCTCTTTACTCCCTACCAGCCACAACCAGGTGGGAGTGAGAGTGAGAAAGAGAGTATCAATAAAATGCAGGAAACATCTATGAGTACATGAAGAAAACTCCACAACTTACCTGAGATAGCCTACACAACACTTCAACGATGTGGAGTAAATTTCTACCTGTCATCCTACACAGAATGACTTCTTATTGTAAAGACATCAGTTTTCTCCTCAATTGATCTATACATTCCCATAGATTTTTCTGACATAAAACAGGTCTTTTTATTATTAAAAAAACATGTCTATTGTTCAGAGCTTCAAACAAAAATGGAAAACTATAAAAAAGAAAATATAATTAGTAAAAAAACCCAAGAGAATAGAGATTGCTTCTGAAAATAGTTGTTAAAAAATGCCTTTGAGATTTATGCACACATAATTTGGCAGAATAACAAGGCAAGGTAATTTGCATTTCATTCTGGTCATGGCCTCTACCTTACTCCAAGAGAATGGAAGTTCTTTTGAAGCCTTACTCACCTCCAGGCAGTGAAGGGTTTGGAAGGTAATCTTCCTTTTCTGGCCTTTTGTTTTCCAAAGGCAGAATTCTGGGAGGGCAGCAGGCTCCGCAGGGGCGTGGGGTGCACTTGGGGGGACAGAGGGAACCTCGCACATCAGGATGGAGCTTTTGGCTGCCCTGTGGAGTTGCCTATCTCCATCCAATTCACTGAAGGACATTTGCACTCTCTTCTCTGGGCTGGAATCGTTCAAATATTCATAGGTATAATCTCTTCCTTAAGGTTACATTGAACTAAGCCATAAAATCATCTGAAACTGGTCCTCCCTCCCTTTTTTTTTTAAAGTAGCAGCTCCATGATTCCTCTCCAATTTCTTCTCTGGTATGAGCTCTGTTTGGGGTTTCTCACTTTTATTGGGTTTATTTCATGAATTTGTATTCAGTAGGAAATCTATTTTCTCTGGATTTTAAACATTTTGACAGGCTGTACACACTTATTTATTCCTTATTAAGTTAAGAAATGGGATTACTGTGTCAGTTTTTAAACATTGAAACATACGGTGAAGGCCATAGCAGAAAGGCTTTACCCATTTTTAATACCACTGTGGAGGTGAAAAAAATACTCTTCACCTTCTAAATTCTTCTAGGTGAGCTAATCAAATTGACGGAGATAGAGTAACAGATAAAAACCAAAGTTTTAATACAGGTGCATGAGGAATTCACATAGGCATGAAAATTCCAAAAATAGTGAGGCAACATTGGGCATATACAACATTTTGGACAAAGGAGAAAAGAAGGGGAACAAGGTCTTAGACTTCAGAAGTGAAAAGGGCCGATTTATGGGTAGATGAGGAAGAGGAGAGCACACATGGCAGGGAAATCCTTGCTGGGCCGCTAAGAAACAGTAGTATCCAGCCAACAGGCATGCGCCTGAAGCCTCCTATGTTCCATACTTAATTCAAATTGGGGGAGGGTCAAAAGTTCTTTCTGAGTCTTGTGTTTCTTAATAAACAGCCTAAAATTAATATCCCAAAAAGGCAGCCTCAGGGTGGCAAAACTTCAGTTTTCTTCACTGCCTACAGAGTGTCCTTTGGATCACATTATGTATCCTTACTGATCTGAGAGACAAAGGAAGTGTAACTCCTCATTTTTCTTTGCATTTATTTGATTACCAATGAATTAAACTCGAGGTCTGGGTTGAGCAGAATGTTTCCTCTAACAGTTAGCCAAGGTTTAAAATAGTACTTCTGAAAGTCTATTCTTTGTAAACAACTGAAAATTTATGTGCATCACTTACTAAAGTTATGTATCTCCTGCCATTTGGAATTTCCTAGTTTCCTTTATCTACTTGCCTGTTCATTCTGCCCATACCTCACTGACTTTAATTATTATAGTTAAATTTTTATTATTATAGGTACAGTGAGTTTCCTTCAATATTATTCTTTCAAATATTCTTACATATTCAGTCTTCTGGTGAACTTCAGAATTTTGGTGAAGCTCCTCCCTCACCCTGCAGAAACAGATAAATAAGCCAACAAAACAAAACAGAAGTCTTGGATTTTAATCAGCAGTGCATTAGCTTTATGAAGTTGTTAATATTTTATTATAGAAATATAATAAATGCAAATTTGTAGTGTTTTTAAATTGTTTTGCATTTCAGCACATACTGGTAATGAATGTATCTCTCAGATATAGGTGACCTACACTGTAATTTTTTTGACTGCGACTTCCACAGGGTTAATCAAATTTTGTAGTTATAAAGCTTTCATAATTTTGCTTTATCAATATCTAGGAACATTACCTAGTTTTCATATTTTATGCTATTTTACCAGATTTTTACATCATAGTCATGCCAGCTTCCCAAAATGGGAATTTTGCACTCTGCTCCACAACAATTTATATAGCAAAGATATAATGTTTTCAAATTTGTGAAAATTCTGTCATATTTTATCTGATTCAGCATATTTTCACAGTAGTATTGAATAACTTTTATATATATGTATATATATGTGTATATATGTGTATACACACACACACACACACATACTTTTTCAGGTTTTCCACCACTGAAGAGAGTGAATCTCTGTAGTCTGTACTTTCAAAGAAACCAGCTTTTCAAAATGTGTGTGTATATACTATTGTATACATGTATACACAATGTGTACAACTATCTCATACTTTTTCTTCTCATAAATTTATTCTTCTTTCTCTATATTTTTATATATTCTTTCTTTTTTAATGTCATATATTTGCTTTTTCTTTCTCTTTTGTATTTGATTTAGCATTTTTTCTCTTTAATTAGTATTATTAAGGTACTGTGTTTGGAGGAGCCTGTGGGCCTGTTGATATGGATCCGACCCCTCTTTCTCATGCCTGCATAATATTCTCAATGGAGCTGAATCATCTTCATCTAAGCTTTTTCACATTAATGACACTCAGATTGCTTTCAGGATATTTGTGGAAGGTGCTGCTACAATTAAGGACATTGTACTTCTAATCTCACTCAGTGGTGCTTTCATTTTTATAGATTACATTTCTCATGGTGAGATTGTGGGAATAAACATCCATGTATTTTAACTTTCAATGGCTATTGCCAGAATATTTTGCAAAGATACTGTAGTCAGTTACACTCTTACCAGCAATGTATGAGTGCTCATTTGTTTACATTTTCTCTAGCATTGGACACTATGACTTGAGTGGGGGAAATGGTATTAGATTGTTGGTTTATTTGTATTCCCTAACTACTGATGAGGTTGAGAATCTTTTAATATATCCAGTGATCATTTGTATTTCCTCTCCTGTGGCTTGAACATTTTTCTATCAACTTATTTTTCCTTTTTGATTTATAGGCACTCTTCTGATCTGGGGGACATTAACCATTCATCTGTTGTTTGAGTTGTTAGCATGTTTCACTAGTCCTGTTAGATCAATTAGCGATGCACTGTTCAGTTCCAGTGTCCATGAGCAGATCCTCTTTGCCCTGTGAGTGACTAAATATTAGAGCAAGATCTGCAGGCTTCAGTGCCCTCTGTCTCCTTCCTCATCCCAACGGGGCAGAAAGGCATGAATCCCTAACTCATGGGGCCAAATGATTCCAACTTCTCACCATGCTGATGGCCCAGGGGCTCTGACGTGTTTCTGAGTGGGTATATCTCGTGCAATGGATGTTTTTCCCTTGCATGGATGGGTCTGCCAGAAATTAGCTGTTGTGAAAGTCTTCAGCAGAAACTCAGTGTGTAGGACTCTGCTCCTGTCTCCTCTTGAGAATAGGGCCCAGCACTCTCACCTTTGTGGCTTCCTAGTTGTCAGTGGCAGGTGATTGTTTTCACACCACCAGTTGGTCAGAGGCTGGACCGCCAGGTCCAGGTCCCCAACTGGTTCCTTGAAATGGTGCTGGTGAAGGCCAAGCCCTGTTTAATGTTCAAACATGGCATGGACACATAAACTTAAACTCTTGCTATTCAAGATGCACAAGGCTGTTCTATATTTAAGGCCTATAGGCTTAAACTAATCTGAGACCACTCAGTGACCAAAGAAAGAATGCCATGTTGCGCTATGGGATGTGAAGGGGCCCAGGCCCCCCAGGAACTTCCCTGGGAACGTTTGTCATTACACCTGTCTTCATTGCCTTTTGCCACTGTGTACAGTATTTTCTGTTCTGTAAGAGGTTCAACATTTTATGTGAACAAAATGTCTTTATAGATTTTGGATTCCTGTGGCTGTTCTTGGAAATATCTCTAGAGTTAAATCCTCCTAACTTTCTTCTAGTGGTTTTGATTTTTCTTTTTAAATGTTTAATTCATGTGTAATGAATTACTGCATATGGAACAAGTCTGGCTTTGTTTTTGTCTAGATGGATAAAAGAATTCACATTAGCAATATTTGTTAAATATTATTATGGCTGAAGAACTCCTACAAATACAAAAAGAGATTTATAAAAAATGCAATTATAATGGAATCTTTTAAAATTTGGCAAATCAAGTAACAAATATAACAGGTATAGATGGTATTTCAATAACATAATCTACAAAATGATACACATTTGAAATGGGGCTCGTAGCGCATGCCAAGAACACACACTGACAGAGAGGGACGTGGCACTCCTTGGGGAGGAGACATAACCCTTTTGTTCATGTCTGTGGGATGAGTATAATGTTTCAATGATGTATTTGACTAAAAGAAAACCTTTTCAAAGATTTTATTTTTATTTATTTTTAGAGACAGGGAAGGGAGAGAGTAAAAGAGGGAGAGAAACATCCATGTGAGGGAGAAACATCATCGATTGCCTCTTGCACACCCCCGACTGGGGACCAAACCCGCAACCCAGGCATGTGCCCTGACTGGGAATCAAACGGGCAACCTTTTGTTTTGTGGGATGACACCCAAACAACTGAGCCACACCGGTCAGGGCTAAAAGAAAACTTTAGTAATTTACCCAAAATGGAAAATCTACAGACCACTACCTTTCTTTATAATTCAATAAAACTAAGAATCAACAATAAAAGTGCACCAAAAATGATTTGGTTAAATAAATTGAGGAGCAGTTTCATAAATAACCTCTTAACCAAATAGGAAATCGTATTTTTTACAAAGTCTCAAATTTAATAACAAAGTATTTCATTACTAAAACCTATTAGTTGCAAGTAAAGTTTATAGACAATTGTATAGCCACATATAGATTTAATTTTGAAAAAATACCAAAAAAATGAACAAAGATAACCTCAAAAATTAAAAAACACAAAATAAACCAAATGATAGCAGGAGGTGTGTATTAATAAAGATAAAAGCTTATGTTAATTCACTAGAAAACAAAGGAAGAGTTGAAAAGATAAATGAAACCAAAAGTTGGTATCTGAAATGATGAATAGAATAGATATTTCCCTGCTGATTCTGATTAAATATAAAAGAAAGAAAGCAACATTGTACCATGTTAGTAATAAGAAAGGAGATACAAATATGGAAGAGATTAAAAAATATTAGAAATTACTGTGCACAACAGTATGACAATACATTTTAAAATCTTAAGAACACAGATAGGCTTCTATTCAAATATAAATGTCTGAAATGGACCCAGGAAGAGTTAGGAAACCAGAACAAACACAGAATATACGAAATAACAATTACAATGTCACTATTGAAAAAGGAAGTAGGCGTGAATGGTCTTATGGATGAGATCAGTGTAGTAGAACAGATAATGCTGACGTTCTGATGACTCCAGGCTGCAGAACAGGTAGAAAACTCTGTGTGTGTGTGTAATGTTTAATGTTTATGTGTGTACACAATATTTTATACAGTGAAGGGAAAGAGTGGGTGCTTTTTCTAGTTTGCAATTGCCTGTGCTTTGATTTTCTTTTTTAATCCTAACCTGAAGATATGTTCTATTGATTTTAGAGAGAGAGGGAGAGAGACATCTATGTGAAGAGAAACATTGATTGGTTGCTTCCCATATGCGCCCTGGCTAGGGTTTGAACCCGCATGCAACCTTTTGTGGTAGGGGATCATGCTCCATCCGACTGAGCCACCAGCCAGGGTTGCCTGTGCTTTGTGTTTAATGGAATAACATCTAAATATCTTTGAGAATGTAAAAGTTCCTGAAAAAGTTTTCTTCTGCTAATTGCTTTGAGTCTGTTTTGAATGAACTAATTTGCTCTGATTCCTTATATTGTTTTTTTCTTAAACCATTCATCCTTATAGTAGGTCTATGTTGACCCGCGACTGAAATTTTTGCGTAGATTCTGTAAGAATTTGTGTGAATCTTTTTCAAATCGTTCAGGAGCAGACCAAAGGGATGGGAGAATTTATATCTTAATTTCTTTTGCCAGTTTCGATCTTGTGGTCCCGTGGGCCAAGGGAGTTACAGAGGCTGCTGCGTGTGGAATGTCATCTCCTGGTGACTCAACACCCACAGCATCTGCTTGGGAAGCCTGAGGCCGACGGCAGTGTCCCTCTCTCCAACAGGGGTTCCTCAACTTGAAGCACAGTCCCCCAGTCACTGGCCCCTCTTCTCTCTCCTTCTGGGGTTTCTGTGGATTGTCTTGTTCTTTCTATGTGCATAAGCATATTTCCTGCAGATGGCATTGCATTGATTTTATTAAGATATGCTAAATCCTAATTTTGAATGATAATATATATCAAAGAATGTATCAGTCTTTCAGGAAATCCTGTCAATCGAGCTCCCAAATTCATCTTTGACTAGTCCTCTTCACCCCCCACAGCTACCTCCACAGTGCCCTGCCCCCCAACTCTTTCCTGGGCCTGGCAAAGGCCCCTCACCTCTCCACCTCCTTCCACTGCTCTGACCCCCTAATCGCCTTCCTATTCAGCATCGAAAGACATTTTTAAAAAAATTCAAATTGGATCATATATTCTTTAGTATACAATTCCTCAAAGGCTTTTGAGCCCATTAAAAATAACATTCAAATTCCTCACCAAAGCCTGCAATGCTCTACACTATCTTGTTTGGACTTATCTCTCCAGCCTCATCTTGCACAACTTTCCACTTTGCCTCTTCTCCCCATTCCTGCCATGCCCCATGTTTGTCCTGTCTCCGGGTCTTTCTGAACACTGTACTCTTGGGCTGGGACACTCTTGTTGCTGTTTGCTCTGGGACTGCCTTGTCCTCATTATTCAGGTCTCCCTATTAGAACACACTGTTTACTCCCCTCATTAGTCTTTGTAACCAAGAATTATTCTTTTGTCCTTATGACTCCCCTGTCCACCGTGGGAGGCAGATTTCTAAGAATGACTTTCAATGACCCTCACCCCTGTGTGATCCTCTTCCGTGTGGCTGTGGTGGAAGCCGGGAACATGAGGAGAGGTCATTCCCATGGCTGTGTTATACAGCAAAAAGAAGATTAGCTGGCTGGGCCTAATCCAATCACAGTGGCTCTTTAAAAGCAGAGAGTGTTCTCTGGCTGGTGGCAGGAGGGGAAGCCAGTGGAATGCAAAGCACCAGGAAGACTGGATGTGGCATTGCTGCTGTGAAGGTGGAGGGGCCTGCGAGAAGGAACCTAGCAACGACACAGAGCTGAGAGAACCACCAACAGACAACCAGCAAGGGACTGGGGGCCTCAGTCCCACAGCTGTAGGGAGCGAAACTGTGCTAACAGCCTGAAGGAACTTGGAAGTGGATTCTTCCCTCCACAGAAGAGCCCTGCTTGGCTGACACCTTGATTTTGGCCCCGGCAGGGGCCCCAGCAGTTCATTTCCAGACTTCTGACCTAGAGAACTACATGCTCTACATGGGTGTTGTTTTAAACCTCTGAAGGTGTGGTAATGTGCTGCACGATGGCAGAAAACTAATACACCATGTAAAATGTAAGCTTCCTGAGGCCAGGGGTCTTGTCTGTCTTGCTCATCAATATGTCGCTGGCTCCAAGGATAGACTAGCAGATATCACACACTCAGACATGTGGCTGGAGTGGGTCCAGAAGTGACTGATCAATAAACAACAAGTTTTAGTTGGAAAGCCAAATGATGAAGGGGTAAGTGACCACTCCCAGCATCACAGCAGTCCACACAGGGCCCTGATGGCATTGACCATGGGCTCTCCATACTTAATGCTCATTATTATTGGAAATCAGTGTTCTTAGTGGTGCATCTGTTGCAAAAGACACTCGAGTCTCTGTTTCACTTCACTTTTCTGTTCCTTAATTGGGTTACTTTGGGCAAATTATGTAAGGCTTCTGAGTCTCAGGTTTTCCACTTGAAAGTTAGAAATTGCCTGGGGCGGGGCATATGATAAGTATCACTGTTATTTCTTAAATGCATTAAAAGTTTCACTGTTTCTTTTCAAGTACTCATCATTCCTCAAACTATCATTTTGCGAGTCTGTTGCAGAAATAATCTGGAAACATAATATGCCATTTTGCCACAAGAGGGGGTATTTGAACTTTGAAGGCAACAAAGCTTAATATTGAAAGCCTCTCTTCAAAGATGTGGACTTTTCAGAGGGCTTAATATGTATGAGATCAATTCCAAATGTTGTGATCAAGTTATTTTGAATGTGTGTGTGTGTGTGTGTGTGTGTGTGTCCAGGAAGTCTCTATATCCCATGTGTTTTCTGATGCATATGGAATGGGAACCATATTTGACAATATTTCCTCCATCAAACAGTAAAGCTCTGGCATTAAAACTAGAGATTGTCCCATGAAGAGAATAGGGATTTCATTTGGAATCCATTAAAAAATCCCTGCTCAAAAGTACTGCTGCAGAACGTCTGGCCTTTTGGAACAAGCTGAATGGCCCATGGGTGGAAAGTCCAGACCCAGAGCATTAAGTCCAAGAACACCTTTCTTTCTAAATTTCCCCATTTGATAATTCACGTTCCCCCCCCCCCAAGGCTCAGACTTCTTCCCACTGTTTTGTTTTTCTTCTACATCAGGGAAACTGCAGTTAAGATTCTCTGCCGGGTGAAAAACCTGTGTGTTCCATGTCACAATGGGCTTGCTGTCTCTGGACACCAGGTCACGATAATATCATGCCTTATCCTGGTATTCTTTGCCTCTTCTCTTCCCCCACAGCAGGCACAGAAGAAAGAATACAGGCTTCAGGTTTGGACACATTTTGAACTCGAGTCTTTTCTTGGCCACCTACCAGTTGGTTTAGGTCAGATAAGTTATTTAAGACTTCTTAGTTTCAGTTTCTCATCTAAAAATTGGAGACTAGAGTCGTTAAATCACAAGTTTGTTGTGAGGTATAATGCAATAATCACAGTGTGGCAGGAAGCATATTGAAAAATGCAGATGTTCCGGGTTTCCTCCGCAGACCCATTCCATCAAAGGGAACAGCTCTTTTATGCTTCTGTGCTGGGAAAAGGCTTTTAGGAATAGCAGAAGTTGCCTGTAAGCCACTTCTCTTCCCAGCTTCTTTGACTAAATTTTGAGCTCATTGATGAAATTCCACTAAGGAGCCCCTTTTGAGGGACACCAGGGGAGAAGTAGAGTGGGAGGGAGAGAGATGATCAGTTTGTCACTTGCAATAAAAACAGGTCAGAAGGCAGGGCAGGGTAAGAGCACATGGTCACACACCTCCTGAAGTATCCAGACATGGTGGAGAGTAGGGGAGCTCTACTCGGGAAGCATATGGAGGCTGGACCCTAGGTCCTGAGGCTGCCAGCCCAGGCACTGGTCCCTCCACTTTACCCACAGATGGCATAGAAACAGAGAGCTGCCGCATCTCAACAAGTCACTCTAGGCCCAGAAAATGAGAGTTTCAATAGGGTTGCGATGCACTGGAGACTACAAGCCTCTCCTCTCATTGTTAGATGCTGTGCAGACATCTTGATTCAATTTTTGCAAGGGTGAGGAATGACTGTATTTTCTACCAGCCTAGTGGCAGCTGAGCTAAAAGTTAGATGTTATTGGACTTAAAAATGTAAAGAAGTGAGTATTTTCTGCATGCCTGGGTATGTGCCCTAAGAATCACTCCTGCTACATTTGTAACACCCTTAGATAGGACCTAACACCTGGAAAGTTAATGGTAAAACTATCTTTTTCTTTTTCTTATAATTTTGAATTCTTGGATGACTTGCTTCCCATGCCTGAGTTCCAGCTCTCTCCCATGGTACCAGAATGTGGCTGTGTGATCTAGATGTCCCTGCAGGACCTAACATGTTTTCACTCAACAAATATTACTCAGTACCTACTCCCTGCCAGAGACTGTGGCAAAAGACAGGAGAAATGATGGTGAGAGAAATTAACCATAGTCTCTGTTAACATGGAGTTTATAGGTTAGAGGGGAAAAAAGATGCCGGTAAAACAATCCTACAAGCAATATAATATTATTGGTTGGACAGAGGGGCAACTATAATGAGTGCTATGAAGGAGCAGTATGTGTAAACTGAAGTAGTGTGCTTGAAAATAGCTGAGGCCAGATTGTTCTGAGAAGTCCTACCAGGATGTACAGTGCCTTGGATATGAAGGGTAAGGGAGAGTGAGGGTTAAGGAAATTCTTGGTTTCTGTTGAATGATCCTCAGGTAGCAAATGCTGGAAGAGGACTTGTTTTGCTGGGAAGATCATCATGTCATGTTGAGTGTTATTCACGTGCCCCTCTAGTTCCACCCCCTTTCCACCCAGCTCAGAGCCCCAGGAGCTGTGGACTGCCTCAGCGGTCCCACACTGCCTGGTGGAGGTTTGCCAATGACCAGGCAGGAGGGGAATGAGGTCAGAGTATTTATTCCCTCAGCTCACTGTTCCCTGTTGGTTTCCTTTGACTCTGCCTATACCTTGGTAAACAGTACCTTTATTATATATTTTTTTGTTGTTGTCAAATGCTTTTTAATTTATCTTGAGTAGAAGGTGCCATTTCTTCTCTGCCAACATGAGGACTTACACAGCAATGAATTCACTTTTGCTTTTGTTGTGTCTGAGGAGATTTTGAGATGCCCATGATGAAGGTTCATGGAACTAGAGGCCTGGAGCTCAGGAAAGAGGCCCAAATGAGTTAGTGGCAGTCACCCACAAATACTTTATGTTAAATGTGTTAGTCACTTATTTATAGGTGGTAATTCATTGAGGCCACAGGCATAGCTGAAATTGTCTGGGAAGAGAGTATAGGAGGAAAAGAAGGCCTGGGACTGGTGCTGAAGATCTCCACTACTATTTATTGGTTGGACAGAGAGGCATGACCTGCAAGAGAGACAGAGAAGAACCTGAAGAATGTCCAGGAAACCAAGGGAGGATTTCAAGAAGAAAAGAGCTATTAACATTATCACACACCACTGGGAAATTAAGTAAAATTAAGAACTGAGAAAAGTTTATTGCTTATAATGACAAAGAGGTGCTTGATGAACTTAGGAAGAGCTGTTTTAGGGAGGGATGGGGATGGAAGCCTTTAAGATGCATTGAGAGTGGCTTGGGGCATGCATAAATGGAGATGCTGAGTACAAGACATATTTTGAAGAGTTGGAATGAATAGAAGACCAGAGAAAAAGGATAATAGCTAGAGGGGAAATGAGAAATTGAATAGAAGACTTTTTTAAGTGGGAGAGTCAAGTTCATAATACATAGAGTAAGCCAACTTGAGAGATGATTTAAATATAAATTAAGTTCATCCCTGGCTGGTGTGGCTCAGTGGATTGAGTGCTGGCCTGTGAACCAAAGAGTAGCTGGTTTGATTCCCAGTCAGGGCACATGACTGGGTTGTGAGCCAGGTCTGGTCCTCAGTAGGGGGCATGGGAGAGGCAACTATACATTGATGTTTGTCTCCCTCTCTTTCTCACCACCTTTCCCTCTGTCTAAAACAAAGAAACAAAACCTGTAAAAAAATCAAGTTCAGTAACTTTCTAATTATTTGTGGTATTATAGGATGGCAACCTAGCAGAAGAAACAAGAGTGACCTCTCTTTGAAGGGTGATCAGCATTTGGAGGCATCAGACTAAAGGATAAACACATCTAATGGGACTAGAGGAAAGGAGGAGGGAGAGGAGGATAACAGGCATGTGCCTGAAGAAAAGGTTGTTATTCCTGGTGAGTCACCTGATGTCATATCAGAAGCATCAGTTGATTCTTACCACTCCATGACTGCGGGGTTAACCAGAGATGATTAGAAACCGGAAGACCAAAAGGAAGGGTAGAGCAGTCAGAAATGGAAATCAAGCTCTCAAGTGAACCAGATGAATTTCCAAATCTGAGTCTGGCCTCAGGAAAGGCTGAGATTAAGTCCCAAGAGGAAGTACCCTAATGAGAGGTGCTCTTGGAGCAGGGAGAATTAGAGGAGAGCATCGCAGCAGAGAGGACCTCTGAGCTGTTCTTACTCATAACACTCCTGATACCAGACATGTGGGGGGTTTCCACACCAACAGTCAGTCCTCCAGCTCATCCAGTTTGATTTTGACCCTAACCACCTAGTCAGAATCAATTTCATAGGTGTGAGGTTTCAGTTCCACAACATTGCTCCTACTCAGGAGCTAGTCACAAGTCCCAGGGTGTCACTTGTACTTCTGATGGACCAGCTTCAATCAGGGTTTCTCTCACGCCCTTCCTAAACTTTGATAATTTGCTAGATTGGCTCACAGAACTCACACACACACGCACACAAAAATGCTTTACTTGTTATTACTGATTTATTGGAAAGGATACAACTCAGGAAAAGTCAAATGGAAGGGATACATAGGGCCAGGTATGCGGTAAGGAGCACAGAGCTTCTGGGCCCATTCTGGGCACATTTCCTTTCCAACATCTCAAGTGTTCACCAACTCAGAAACTCTCTCAACTGAACTCTGGGTGGGTTTTAGCAGGTTGAATTACATAGGCGTGGTTGATTGAATCACTGGCCATTGGTAATTCACGCCATACCCAGCCCCCACCTCCCCTCCCAGGAGGTCAGAGAGTGGAGCTAGGAGTTTCAACGTCTAATTATTCCTTGATTGTCCTGGTGACCAGTCACCATCCTGAAGCTATCGAGGACCCACCGGCCACTGGTCATCTCACTGGTGTATGAAAGATGCTCTTGTCTCTGTGGAAACGCCAAGCATTTTAGGAGCTGTGTGCCAGGAACCAGTACAGACTGTCCCAGACTTTCCCCGCGGTGACCTCTCCCCAGACAAACACTCCCAGACAAAAACCAGTACAAGCATCCAGCTATGAAGAGAGATTCAAGGCATAAATCAATGGTCCAGAAACATACAGCTGAGGTCCACAAAGTCAAAGCCTTCTTGTCTCTGGATGAACACTGATGCTAAAGAGAAACACCCCCATTCTCACTTCTGGCAAAGAGTGGAAACCATACATCTCAACTCCAAGCAGATAGAAATAGACTGCGGGGGTCACAGGCAGAGCAACACGTGGTGGCATCACTGCCCGGCCAACATTCTCCCCATCAGCCCTCAACCACCAGGCACCAGTTCCAGGAGAAGTCTGGGCCTTTTGTTCTGCAGGCTCCTGTGAAAAGGAAAGTTGTTGTTCTTCAAAATACAGTTTGCAGTGATGCTGGGCTAGCAATAAGGGCCTTTTGATAGTTCTTTCCTAGAAATGTTATTATCATCATGATTCTGTTTTACCACTTCTGACAAGTATCTACTTTTACTTATTTAGAGGGTAGCTAAGATTTAAGAATTCTTTTTTACCCCCCGTGGGAACCAAGAAATCATTATATTGGCTAATTAAAAAAAAGATTTAAAAATACATGTGCTGAGGATTTAAGGATTTCTAGAAGTGTTGTAGATCTCACAGAAGACTTTGCTTCAACATTTACAAATAGAAGCTAACAACAGATACTAATTTTGCTGTCTTCCTCTCCTGTCTTCTGCCATGATCCCCGGTCATCTCTGCTCACTCTTGGGGGTTCTGGCCTCCTCTGACCTGTGGAGAGCCCTCAGCAGGGCCCACCTGGTGATCTCTTTGGAGGGTGTCATTTATGTTCTCTTCTGTGGGGGGTGTGCACCAAGGCCATTTCCCACAGTGGATCACATTGCATCTTGGAACTCTGAAGATCTCTGAGGTCTTTGGCTCTGAACTTTTTTCTTGCAATCTCCTTATCTTCAGTGTCTTCCTAGTTCTTACCCCTGTTACATTTATTTTTCCCCTTTACTCTCTGGTTGTTTAGTTTCCTCCTTCATCCTCTGAAGCCATCTTCCTTCACTTTTCTCTCTCTTTCTGATCAGCTATTTTGGCGATGCCTTGCATAATGGCCAATAGCCTGGGTCTTCCACCACATCCCACTGATGCCTCACTAAATCCCATTTCAAATCTGCTCTTGTTCCTGGGTCTTAGGTGTTACTAGAGAAAATCCGACTGTATGTGTGCATGCATATGTGCTGATCTAGGACATTACAAATCCATTCTGTTCAATTCAACAAACATTTATGGAGGACTACTCTGTGCAAGGCATTGCTATGAACTTCTAGTATGTATTTTGAAGTTCATGTAGAAGAAAACATTGCCATAAACGTTCAGGGTTTCAAAAGGAGTAAAACTCTGGCAACTCAAAGGAAGAGAAATTCACATCTGTGCTCAGATTTCCCCCCCAACTTTTAGTGCTGCCCTAGCCTTCCTTTGGTTTTGCTCTATTACTATATATCTCAACTGTGGTGATTTCAGTTCCAAGGAGCCCACTGGCAACATTCACGTGCTTCCTGAACACCTCTGCCAAGTATCTGATTGAGTGTGAACTCTAATCACAAATTCCTCACCCACTAATCCTTTATTTATTGGGCTTGTTTGCTTCCTGTACAGAAAATTGTACTATATGAGCGGTGTGTTGGACCATAAAGTGGAATATGACTTACTTCCGTTTTTCATTCTAGTAGCCACAGCTCAGGAAGGGGTGATCGAAGAAGTACTCTGCTTTCTCCTAGCTCTGAGGGAAAAGAGGGGTGAGTGCTGCAGACATCTTAAATGTGAATACCATGTGAACCCAGTACGTGTTAATTACCAAAATGGGGTTCTGGAGGGGAGAGGAATAGTGGGGCGCAGAACAAATCACTTTAACTATTTGCCTATTCTAATTTTAGGTCATCTACATTAGAGAATCACATGTGTGTTTAGAGGTTAGACAAGTACTCTTCTTCCTGGCTATGGAATTTATACCTTTCTGTGAAAATGTATCCAAACTTGTCTCCATGGTGAATTAAATCCCAAGAGAGAAAAAATTGGTTGTTATTTGTAGCTGGAGAGATAAATGAGATAGTTTATAAAATGTTTAAGGATCTGAGAGAGGGAACTTACTGTCAGCTGTTGGGAATTTCTCTGTTGACTTTAGCATGACGGCTTTGGGCGTGACAGTTTAGAAATTCACAATGTTAACATGAACTATATGAGCTAAGACTTTATTTTGCAGTTGACATGGTTCAAAATGGCATCTAACTAGCAGAACTTTTCAGATCTCTTCCAGCTTCCCATTAAAGTATTTCTGAAGACAGGGTGAGATTAAAACTCAGCCTGATAAACAACCCAATGCCAGAACGTGGAGCAAGGTAGATGGGGCCTGAG
This sequence comes from Desmodus rotundus, assembly GCF_022682495.2. Classification (NCBI taxonomy): domain Eukaryota; kingdom Metazoa; phylum Chordata; class Mammalia; order Chiroptera; family Phyllostomidae; genus Desmodus; species Desmodus rotundus. The sequence goes on from NC_071395.1 coordinate 65,336,044, forward strand.
GGAGCAAACCAACTGGGTTTTCCCTCTTGGCTAACTCAGACTTTACTTCATCATGAATAATGTTCCCACTGAAACAAAGGTAAGGGGATATTTCATATTTCACTCCACACTCTGAGTCTGGGGAGGCATCTACTTACTATACAGGTTTACCCTTTTGCAATTCTTAAAGAAATAACTTCCAGGGGGGAAAAAAGGAAGCAAAAAAGTGGAATTGGAGGGCCTTGCCAGGGTGGATGACAATACTCCAAGTACAGTGGGGAGGAAGGGCTCCCAAGCCGTGCATGCAGGAGCATGGAGTCTGTGCACTTGATTACATTGAAGCATTAGAAAGAGTATCAGGTAAGAGTAGCAAGAGAGAAATCCCATCTCAGTAATTAGAACTGTTAGTGAGTGAATGCCTGATGGATTGGAACAGGAGCTGTATTTGTAATCCTGCACTTCTGCTGTGGATCTGAGAAAGGGTCAACGGACTGTAAAGTAGGCTGTGCACTGGAAACCAAGACCAATGAACATTTTTCTTTCCTTAGAGACCCAGTGTCTCTAAACAAATAAACATTCATTCTTATACAAATATGCCTAAAAAGAAATTAAGAATTCAATATAAGGAGCTATAAAAAATACTGGCGAAGTCTACCTAGGCTTATGGTTTTAAACACCTTCTGGATGTTGATGGCTCTGGCTTGCAAATGTATGTATGTCTCCCACCCATGTCTTCTTCCCAGACTCCAGGCTTATAGATAGAACTGCCCATTCAGCATCCCCACTTTGACATTTAATAAGCCTCTCAAGTTCATCCTGTCTAACACTAAACTCCTAATGTCTCCCTTCCCTAAAACCTGCACTAGTAACAGCCTTCCTCATCTCAGCTGACGGAAGGTCTGTTTTTTCAGTTGTTCAGACCCTGAATCTCAAGGTCAAGCTCATCTTCTCTCTCATGTATGACATCAAATTCATTAGGAAATTCTCTTGCCTTCATCCTCAAGCAGGTCCAGAAACTACCACTACCACATCTACTGTTACCACTCTGGTGTCAGCATCTTTATTTCTTGCCTGGATTGTTACCATAGTCTATCTTTCCCATTTTAACCACAGTGGGCAGAATGATCATTTAAAAACAGAAATGAGATAATTCCATTCCTCGAATGGGAACTCACAGTAAAAGCCCAAAGCTTTCTAAAGGCTTAAGAGGCCCATACGTTATGAAAACCAGCCTCTCTCCTGCATTCCCTCTTGACTGTGTCTTCTTTTTTCCTTCTTTATTATGATTCAAGAATGTTCTTTTTTTTCATAGTAAGGTGACAATGAGATATTCTCTGCAGGAGAACTTGTCAATGTTATGTGCCTATGCATCTTGAAGAAGGTTACCCTGTTTAAAATATACTGCATCGCCCTGGCTGGCAGGGTTCTCAGTCAGTTGGGCATCATCCCGAAAAGCAAACAGTTACTGGTTTGATTCCTAGTCAGAGCACACATCTGGGTTGCCCGCCTGGCCCCCAGGTGGGGCACATGCTTCTCTCTCACACTGATGTTTCTCACCATCTCTTTCTCCCTACCTTCCCGTCTCTAGATAAATAAATAAATATTAAAAAAAATAAAAAAATATACTGCAGCCATCAGAGAAAAGAAGCAAAGAAAAGCCTTGAGATTGTGTAAAATCTTAATAGAAAAGAATGAGTGTAAGTAATAAACATTTATGTCAAATAAAATTAAATTCAACTTTTAATTTAGGTTCCCACACTAAATAAAAATGTCAAAAATTACTCTTAAAATAGATATTTAAGATAAAGACAATATTTAACTACTGTAATATGGGCCTGAAATTCTAGACTTTACCAACTGAATATAGAAAGTACAAAGAGGAACTGGGTAATAGGTAGGTGAGAAATTTTTTAAGTGTCAAATTTAGTAATCAAAAAGTGACTATCAGATATAGAAAATGCTCAAAAATACCATTTCATTCATTTTGGTTAAGAGAAAATGGTTAAACATAATTTTGATAAGTATAAAGCTAACTACCATTAGAATTAAAAACAGTATGTTATGAAATATGCACCCAAAGACAGAAAGCAAAGAAAATGAAGCCAATGAAGAAATTTATGACCAGAAATCAAATAATAATAAAAATGACAACAAGCAATGATAACAGCTACCATATATTTTACATTTGCTATGTGCCAGGACCTGGGCTTAGGAATTTACAAGTATTATCTCTGAACCTTATGTGGTAAGCACTATTATTATTAATGAGGAATTTGAGGCTTAGTGAGATCCCAGTATAGAAAAGAACTTAATATATGATAAAGGTGACATTTTAAAACATTAAATAAATTATGAATTATTAAATGTTTATGGGGAAGTTGATAATTTTTTACCAGAACAAGTGAAAATTCAGAGCAGGATACAAAACAAATCCTAAATGGATTTGGGTTAGATAAAACACACACACAGAGGGGATACGAGTGAGAGTATCAGTTAGGTTGTTTTTACCTGCAAGTCACAAGATACATGACTCACAGTGGCTTTACGAGGAAGGCTTTTAAATAGGTCATACTATGGGAATTCTGGAGGGAGGGAATTATGGGTTGATTCAGGGGACCAACAATGTAATCAGTCTCTTTCTGTCCTTTGGCTCTCATGTCCTCATGTTGACTTTTGTCTTCAGTGGTGTCCTCTCATGGAAGCAATATGGTCACTTACATAGCTCTAAGCATCTTGTTTATGCAGAATTGCTTCCAAAAACTAGAAGGAAAGGCATAGCAAGATGGTGGAAGGGAACTTTCTGGTCTTTCTTTCATTCTCTCTCTTCTCTTCTCTTCTCTTCTCTTCTCTTCTCTTCTCTTCTCTCTTTTTTCCCTTCCCCTCCCCTCCCCTCCCCTCCCCTCCCCTCCCCTCCCCTCCCCTCCCCTCCCCTCCCCTCCCCTCCCCTCCCCTCCCCTCCCCTCCCCTCCTCTCCTCTCCTCTTCTCCACTTTCTTTTGCTTTCTTTCTACAAATGGAAATCTTTCCTAGAAGTCCCCAGAAGGATCTCCATTTTGCCTCATTGGCCAGGGCTGGGTCACATTACCACTCTAGCTACAGAAATCTAGGGAAGTGAGACAAGCCTTTTTAGTTTCTGAAGTGAAAGATTAGCTGTAAGGAATAAATGACAATAAATGGCTATTTCTCTATTTCAATAGAGAATTTAAAAATTCACTACCATAGTGAATTTTTTTTTAAATGAGAAAGGGGAGTCCTCTTAGCATACAATAGAAAACTTAAAAAAAGTAGACCTGATTCCAAAACACTTTAAACTCTTTAAAAAAATTGAATAAAAAGAAACTCCTATTAAAAAATGAAATGCCAAAAATTCACCATCATACACACAGACTAAATGATAAATTGGTAAAAAATATTTTTAAAGTATATTTTATTGATTATGCTATTACAGTTCTCCCATTTTTTTCTTCCCTTTATCCCCCTCCTCCCTCCACTGCCGCCTCACCCTCCAGCACTTGCCCCACTACAGTTCATGTCCATGGGTTGTACATATAAGTTCTTTGGCTTCTCCATTTCCTATACTATTCTTAACCTCCCCCTGTCTATTTTGTGCCTCCCTATTATGCTTCTTATTCCCTGTACCTTTCTCCTCCATTGTCTCCCTCTACCTCTTCACTGATAACCCTCCATGTGATCTCCATTTCTGTGATTCTGTTCCTGTTCTAATTGTTTGCTCAGTTTTGGTTTTTGTTTTTTAGGTTCAGTTGTGAGGTAGATGTGAGTTTGTTGTCATTTTGCTGTTCATATTTTCGACCTTCTGTTTCTTAGATAAGTTCTTTTAACATTTCATATAATAAGGGCTTGGTGGTGGTGAACTCCTTTAACTTGACCTTATTGGGGAAGTATTTTAAGTGCCCTTCCATTTTAAGTGATAGTTTTGCTGTATAGAGTAATCTTGGATGTAGGTCTTTGCCTTTCATGACTTTGAATACTTCTTTCAGCCCCTTCTTGCCTGTAAGATTTCTTTTGAGAAATCAGCTGACAGTCTTATGGGAACTCCTTTGCAGGTAACTGTCTCCTTTTCTCTTGCTGGTTTTAAGATTCTCTCCTGTTTAATCTTGGGTAACTTAATGATGATGGGCCTTGGTGTGTTCCTCCTTGGGTCCAATTTCTTTGGGACTCTCTGGGCTTTCTGGACTTCTAGGAAGTCTATTTCCTTTGCCAGATCGGGGAAGTTTTCCTTCATTATTTGTTCAAATAATTTTCAATTTGTTGTTCTTCCTCTTCTCCTTCTGGCACCCCTATGATTTGGATGTTGGAATGTTTAAAATTGTCCCAGAGGCTTCTAAGCCTCTCTTCATTTTTTTGCACTCTTGTTTCTTCATTCTGTTCCAGTTTGATGCTTATTTTTTCCTTTTGTTCCAAATCATTGAGTAGCCTTCATTTCTTCCTTCATTTTTCGAGGAAGCTCAACCAATGAGCATCCTAATTACCGGTGTTTTGAACTCTGCATCATATAGGTTGGCTATCTCTTCGTCATTTAGTTCTTTTTCTGGAGTTTTGATCTGTTCTTTCATTTGGGCCTTATTTCTTTGTCTCAGTGCACCTGTTATGTGTAAGGGGCAGAGCCTTAGGTATTCTCCAGGGCAGGGCAACCCTCTTTGCTGTGTTGTGGTGCTGTAGGTGGGGGAGGGGTCAGAGAAGGAACAATGCTGCTTGCTTGCTTGGCTCTTGGCTCACTTTCTGTCACTTTGCTTTCTACAAGCAGTTTGTGCCCTTTAGGTGCTGATTTGTAGGTTGGTGGGTTTGTGTACATTTTAGGTCCCTGTGGGTCTCTCCAATGTACTCTACTGTGAGGCTGGGAGTTTCTCCCATGGCCACAATCCTCACAGATCTTTACCACAAACTGTGGTTTTGAGTCTTTAGTTTCCCATGCTGAAACCCTGGGTTTTGCAGTCCTTCTCGCTCCCCCACTTTTCCCCAGGCTTGTCTGCACCCAAATGTGAGCTTGCTTGTGCAGTTGGCTGGCCGTAGCCTTGCTGTGTCCTCTCCACCCCAGCTGCCTGTCTCTGCCACCCCTACCATCTGGTTGAATGTTTCTTCAACTCCTTGGTTGTTGGACTTCCATACAATGATTTTTCTGGCAGTTCTGGTTGTTCTTTGTTTTTAAATTGGTTGTTTTCATTCTTTTGGTTGTGTGAGAAAGTGAATTGTTTCTGTCTACGCCTCAATCTTGGCCCTCTCTTCTGGTAAAAAATATTTGAAATGCATGACATCAAATGAGTCTGAATATACTGAGATACTCTCAAGAACTTGACTTTTTGAATTTTTCCCTCATTTTTTGTAAGTGTCTTATCCTTCAATCAATCATGTATGCCAACATCACCTTGAATAGAATTGGAGTTGTTATGATGGGGATATAAAGAGAAAGACCACATGTTTATTTTGTTTTAACTTTGAAAATGAGAAACAAAAGGATAGACCAAAGGAAATCATAATGTTAAGTTTAAGGTTTAACAATAAACCAGAAAAATGGGGAGCCAGGCTGCCTTGGGATCCTAGAGGAAGATGGTCTGGTGTAAGAAGTAGGCAGGATGAGGGATATGGAACTCAGCCCTCAGTGAATTTGGGGAAGCTTGAACTAGGGCGCCCAGCTTGGACCAGGTGTTATCATGGCTGAAGGGTCAGGGTCAGCATCTACACTGGAGCTCAGCATCTCTGAACAGTGCCTGGAGTCCAGAAGAAGGTGAGCTATGTCTCAAAGACCGTTCCTCCTCATGCCAGTGAGTATAGCACTATCTGAGGTTCTTGTTGAGGGGCCAGGATGCTGTTAGTCTCCTTGTGTTGGGGTGAGGATCTTCTTTCAACAGATGCTTGAATGTCCACTGTGCATCATCCACTGAAGGATGCCAGCCTAGGCCTACAGGCTTTGTCTAGCTCATTCAGATTACCCTGGGTGGCCAGCTCCTGTCCTGCTGCCCTTTTCAACAGCCCAGGATACCTGCAGAGAATATGAGTCCTTAGCACCCAGATGAAAAGTTGTGGTTTAGATGGCAAAGCCCCTGTACTTGAACTTGGGTGGAAATGGACAATGGAGAAAGTAATAAAATATTCCCCAAAGAGCTGTAATATTATATGAAAACTTGTCAAAGATTGGAAACATTTTCCCATTCATGGCATGAAAAAGTCAACTTCCTAAAAATGTTTAGTTAGCCATTTCAGATGATATAGTTATTTTTCAATTGTTTGAAATTCATGTTCCTATTTAATAGATATATGATTTTTGCTTATCACACTTTCCAGATTCTGATAAATCATTGCATTTTAAAACTTATCTGATGTAGGTGATAGTTTTTATAGGTCTACTAAAGAATAATATTTGGTTCAGTTTCACTTTCTGCAGTTTGTAAGACAAAGTCAATACACAGTTTTCAGCCATAAATCATGTTCAAATTGCAAATGTACACCCACTGCTCAAAAGTAAATCACCCCCCGCATGTGTGTGCATATGTGTGAGTGTTAATCCATTTGAGATAGAAGCTGAGACAGTTTTGTTTTAACATCATGTTCCATATAATTGTTCATGGCTATCACATGGGCATTTTATGTTTGACCAACAATAGGTCAAGGCTAGAGAAGAAGGGGTCTTAGTTGGAATGGGAAGGTAAAATCTTGTTGTTTGGAGACTCAGCCTCTGTCATTGAGAAGGATCTCCACAGTGCAAGGGTATCCCCACATATCTGGTGCTCCTGAAGGCAATGGGGAGAAAGTCTGGTGCCCTGACCCACAGAGGGAAGAGTAAACAAGAGTAAAAGAGTAAAACAGCTTTTCTTGTCATTGTCCCCATTTCCTGTAGATGTAGTGGAATTTGCTTCTCCCCAAATGCAGGGTAATACGAATACTTGGTCAGCAGAATGAAGGCTGAGTGTTCATCCTGCTCTGAGTGAGGCTCCAGGTGGGCTAAGGCACCATGGAATTGTCCAGCGAAGAGGTAAGGTAAAAGTCACAGTTCTCCCATTTGCTGCTCTTCCTCTGCAGCCTGAGTGGGAAAGTCTTGACAGAGAGAACGGCTGAGCCGCCTGCAGACTGTTGGAGTTGACAGAAGCCCCGAGACCATCTTGCCCACATCCATCATTTTGACGCTGCAGGTGATAATCCAAAGCCTAGAGTTTTGAAGGGAGCTGCCCATGGTCACAAAGCAAGTGCAGAGAAAGGCATCAAGACCAGGGCTCTGCTCAATGGAAGAAAGCCAATAAATAAAATGGCTTACCAAGACTAGCAGATGAGGCAGGAGTAGTGGGGGAAGTTTCTTCCCCAAAATTCCAAACAAGGGAATTTTTTGTAAGGTGACTGGCTTCTGTTGACCCTTGATTCCTTGGCCTCTAGAGAGGGGAAGTGACTACATGATAGTAAATTTGAAAACAACAACAACAACAACAATAATACCTGCAGAGAGCTGGAGATTTTCATGTCTGAGTCTCACCAGAGCAGCACCATCGCTGACAGCAGGCTGGGAGGGATGGCAAGTCTGATTAATTCTAGAACTTAGCTAGCAGGCCCATTCATCTCTCATGGAAAGAAATGTCCTCCAATATGGCCTCTATCGATAAGAATGTGATATTTTGGTCCTCATATTTGCTCTCTGTTCTACTTCTCAACTTATTTAGTGCTGAGGTGGGGGAGGAGATCCGTATACTGGGGTCCCTTTGGAGATGTTGAGTATAGGACAACCCACTTTAGTGGGACTGTTTCGACTATAGATTGAATTCAAATCTATAGAGAATGGGGAAGTCCCCGTTCTCATTCTGACTTTTTGCCACAGAGGGGTGTGTCCATTTTCTCTGAAGTGCAGGCTATTGAAGAACCTGGATAGGAGTCAGGCGACAGGTAACACCTCTTGTCCTTGTCCAGTGCAGGCAGCCGGCATCTAAAGCACATGTTCTCTCTGTTCTACCGAGGTGCTCTTGGGCAAAGCAGCCCCTGTTGCTCTCAGAGGACTGTTTACAGTTGCTATGGTTTGCCCTGTCCAGAAATCCTGGTTTCATCACCCAAAAATGTTGATTTGGGCTGAACTGGGGACCAGGCATTCAGGCTCTGTTGGGGGTGCAGTCAGCTACAACCTCGCTCCCGTCTTCATTCTCCTGTAGATCGCAGATGCCAGAGAGCCCGGGAGAAGCCCCTGCCCATTCATTATTTGCCTCAGTCCCATTGTATGTAGACAGCAGAACCTCCCTCAATGAAGGGCGCTAAACCCAGAACAGGCACCCGGGCCACACTTAGGTTGTAAATACTCAGCGGATGGATCTAGGGTGTCTCTGTCCAAAGCCAGATTATAAGAAGGAACAGCCGTCCTAGCGAGGGAATTTGCAGAATTTGGTTAGGGAAATCACACTTAGCAACACAGACCACGTTTCTGGGGCAGGGCTAATTCCCGCCCAGCACCAGCATGAAAGACCATGTCGGTCCAGCCCAGCTAGTGGGACCCTGGAATCCTGCATCTACTGCCGTAGGACGGCTCCATGCAAACAGGCCAGTACCAGAGCTTGGAATGCGTCTAGGGGCCAGGTGCGTGGGGGGCTCAGGCAGCAGCCTGTGAGTGACCTTCCCTCCCTCCCCACCTCCCTTCACACTTTCCTCCTTCCTTCCTTCCTTCCTTCCTTCCTTCCTTCCTTCCTTCCTTCCTTCCTCCCTCCCTCCCCCCCTTCCCCCCCCCCCCCTTTCACAAAAGCCAAGTGAGGATCAGCACTTTTTCCACAGGCCCAGGAACAGGGACACGCCCATAAAAGTCACAGTACAGTGGGGGTGGGGGGAGGGAATCGGACAGAAAACAGGAAATAAACAACAATTACAAAGTGAGAGGGTGATTTTTAACACCAGAACATCTAGGGAGAATTGGAACTATTTGTGGAGGAATATTCCTGGTAGTAGATATGGCAGGACCTCAGAGCCACTGATCTGGCCGGACACAGTTATGACTTAACTTCTGGAACCATGGGCTTGGGGAATTCCCTTCCACGGGTCTTCAGGCCTGCTGCTTGCTGCTGTCACACACCCGCTTGGTGGCTTTTCCTCCTCCTACTTCTCTGTGGTGGCCACCTGGAGAACAGTCCCCAAGGCAGAGGAATGCCCCTCCTCTCATTCTGTCACAAACTCACCCATCCTCCTTTCACCTCCCCTGAACCTCCACCCTCATCATGCCCCCAGAGGGTGTTTTTTGTTATGCCCTCTAGTGCCTGCAAAAGTAAGGCAGCTAAGCTAGTGCTCAGCCTGGCACTTTCATAGGCAGACTTGTGTCCTTGTCTTCCAGCAGCCTGCTCCTATCCCTGTGCATCTCTGCGTTCGCTGGAGGCTCCTTGTGACCTGGAGGCTCACCCATTAATCTACTCATTTTACTGAGAAGTGAGGAGATGGGCTGAGTCCCATGCATATTGCAGCAGATTAGGGTGGGGGTTGAGTTCTCCAACCTCCCTCTCCCTCTGCGATTCCCCACTGCTCCCTGACGCTGCCCAAGATACTTCCTGCTGGAGTCCCGGTAAAGTGCCCCAAAGGCCTCCTGTCTCAACTTGCCACATTGTGTGGCTCTGGTCAAGATCCTCCTCCTCTGCCACCAGCAAGGGACCCTGCTTTCACTGTCCCCTTCCCATCACAGCTGCCATCACTGTTCATGGGTAGTGCCCCCACCAGGAAGGCTGAGTCACCATAGACACCTAAGTGAAATCCATCATTCTCTGGCTGCAGGCAGGGAAAGTGACTCCTGAGGCTATATCTCAAAGTCACAGATGTAGCAATGGAAGACGCGCCAGGCAGCGTTTGAAATATGTGAGGCTAGAGGTAGGAAGGTCTTTTTCTCTTTCAATAATTCTGGTGTTGGTGTTATTCTTAGATCATGGAGCCTTTTGGTAATGGAGGAAACAAGGGGTTTCCTGGACTTGGTAGCCCTCAAAGCAACTGGCTTAGAAAGTCACGCTTATGAAATAAGCCAGGCGGTGAGGGACAAATACCATATGATCTCACCTTTAACAGGAACATAATCAACGGGAGAAAAAAGCAAACAAAATATAACCAGAGACGTTGAAGTTAAGAACATTCTAGTAATAGCCAGAAGGGAGGGGGAAAGGGATAGTGGGGAGAAGGGTTTTCAGGAACTACTATAAAGGACACATGGACAAAACCAAGGGGGGGGGATGAAAGCAGGGGAGGGAGGTGGGTTTGGCTGTGATGGGGTAGAGTGGTGGGGAGAAAATGCAGACAACTGTAATTAAATAACAATAAAATAATTTAAGAATTGAAAAAAATAAAAAAAAAAATAAAGGTAGAGTTGTACCTGCTGCCATGTAGGTAACTTCTACCAAAGCACGAAGCAGCTCAAAAAAAAAAAAAAAAAAAAGACAGTCACACTAAATACAATGCTGGGACTCATCCAGGAAACCTGGATGCTCCTTTTGGGAAGGAGAGGCATTGCAGGGGGAATGAGTCGAGCCCCCAAATTGGTCATCAAATGTATGTTTTATTGCCTCATCTTTCTATATCAGGTAACTCCCAAATGGTCTCCACAAAGTTAATTCAGCCTCCGCCTCCTCCCGCTGTGGTGGGGGAGTGTCAGTAGAGTGAAACTGGTTAGGGGCTGAGCACATGACCTTAAACACCACTCTAACACTCCACCTCTTGGGCTCAGTATATTTAACCTCTCTGGTCACACTTTCCTCATCCATCAAATGTAGAAGCAAGGTCCCTCTCAGTCCTCTAACTTCCTAAATGATATTATCACTCTACCCAAATGAATGAACAAACCAGCATTTGCTCTTCAGAAAGGAGACCTCTACTCTCTGTGTAAATATTCGTGTGAAGATAACAAAGACCAGTAAGGATTTATACTCTCTCATAAATGGCCTTCCAGGACTGGGAGCCAGGGGAAAGCAAGAGTCTGTGGCCATCTTTACTTCTTCACAGAGTGACTCTAACAAGGTGCAGGCAGCCCAAAGGAAGGCAGAGCCCAAGTTTGGCTCCATTTCTCTGGCAGCCATTAAGAGGTAAACAGCCCTCTAATTTATAGCAGCCCATTACTCAACACCTTGGATTCATTGTAACAAACTGTGCTGATGGAAATACAATGCAGGGCCTCTGGCCCCACCCCCACTCTTCCTCCATCTGCTTATAATATTCACTGCTAAGCACATAAAACCCATTAACGTCTCTAAGAGTTGGCTTGTTTTTTAATCAAGATAAATATGGACAACTTTAGGGTAATTAAAAAAGTACTGGGTAAAAATGACTTCAACATATAAAATTTATTAATAGCATATCATAAGCAGAGCTGATCTATATTACTATCATATTCTTTAGTGACCCACTCTGTAAATGCTTGCTTTAGTGTTTTTCTAATGTTGTTAATTTATCTATGGCTGTCACTCCAGGGCTGTTAACTTTAAGCAAATGACTGGTATTAATCACGAAGGGCCGTTAGATGCCAAGGCCTGGTATTAAATCAGCTCCAGACTGGCACATGTTAGCATCTTCAAAGTAAATTTTAAAAACTGCTCCAGCGATTAGAGTTCGTTACCACCACTAGGATTTGCCCCTTTGGGTGTTGGAAACCTGGAGGAACCTGGAACAGGCCAGCTAGGGAGAAAGATGGCTGTCCTCAGAAGGGGCACGGGCTGTGTGTAGAGGATGGCGCTGCTGCACGAGCAAAGCTGGTGGACTGCTTCATACCGTAAGAGGCAGTGTTGCAGAGGGACTTCCAAAGTGAGACTTGTCGTGTAGACAAACAATGAGATATTTGGTGAGGGGTATACCTAGTGGTGCAGGCGGAATTGTAGTGAAATCAGAAACTGGAGAGAATAAAGGATCCCCATGATCTAACCCACAGCTGGGCTCTGGGTGGCCCCCGCCGCCCCCAACAGCGGGGTAAGTTGGAAGAGGAAGCTCCACTGTCTGGGAAATGAGGACAAAGGCGTTATCAGTCCAAGCATGGGCGTAAAGTATAGCAGTGGTCAAAAACAATGATAAAATAAAAAGTAATATTGTCACTTACCTTTGGGAGATGCTGCCCCTTTCTGAAAGAGGAATCTGAAGTCTCCTTTAGGAGTGCAGGTCCAGCTGTCCCTTGCAGTGTCAAGAGCAGCAGTAAGATCTGAGCCCTCCTCAGGCAGTGCCCACTTTATCTGTGCGTGGTGTGTCCAAGGCTTGATTCCCATGAGATTTAGGTAGGGTATGTTGTCAGCAGGACATCACAGGGGCTGGACCATTGCTCAGCTAACTGCTGTTCAAGACCTTGAGTCTTCCAGGTCTTCAGTACGACTTGATCTCCCAGCTGGAACAGGTATAAGGGTTCATCAGATGGGTAGATGGACCTGCAGTGAGCAAACCTGTGCAAAATTGTTAGTGTTTGCCCCCAAATGTACATATTGTTTGATTTGATTCATGCTCTAAATCTAAAGGGGGTGTTCCTAAAACAGACACTTGGAAGGGTCTCCCATAAACTATTTCAAAGGGCTTAATTTAAGCCCACTTCAGGGTGCAACCCTAATCCAAGCTAGGCAATAGGGAGTGCCTGGTCCCATTTCAAATGTGTTTCCTCATGTATTTTCACCAGGATCTTCTTTATTATGTGGTTCATTTCCTCTGTCTTCCCTGTAGATGCATGTAGTTTCCACTGAATCTGTAGTGCCTGTCCTATCATTTTCTGGAAGATTTCTAAAGTGAACAACAGTCCAATGTTGCTTTGAATGCTTTAAGAAGGTCCAAACCTAGGGGTTATTTCTTTGAATAGAAGTTTTTAATGCTAAGTTGCCTTCTCAGTTTTAATGGTATGCCTCCACCCACTTAGAAAAGTGTCTACAAAAACTAATAAAAATTTAAAGTTTCCTATGGTTTTAGGCATCTGTGAGACTGGCATGGCTAAATTAATCCTGATTTTAAGGATTTCTGCAATACTAGCTGAATTCTTTCTAAAGCTTCCTTTAAGGGGGTACTCTTTCTTCTGTGAGATCCACATCCCTTCTTTTAGGTTAATTTTTATGGGTTGGATGTTACCCGCTCTACCTGGGGTTCTGTCAGCCCAAGTGGCTCAAACCCCCTGCTCATAGATCTTGGGTGGGAAAAGATCACCTTTGGGTCCTTCCAGGCACATCAGGAGCACTGGAGCTGTAGAGCATATTCCAGGGGGACTTCTACACACAATCACTGCTTCTCAGAGGAAAAAGTTATGTGTGCATGCAGTTAAGTAAATCTCAGCCCAGAATGAAATGGGGCAGTCTGATGTGTAGAGAGAAATATGCATAAGTTTTTCATCCCCAAGCTGGGATTCTAGAGGTTGAAGGAATGCCTGTATTTGTAATTGTCTGATCACTCCAGTAACCAACACCACAGCTGAACTTTTCTTGGTTAGTTTTTGTATTTAGCACCAAGTATATAGCTCTTGTATCTATAAGCCTGTTCCCCACTGTAAGTTATACCTGGGGTTCCTGTGGGGAAGTAGAAAGAGGTCAGGGGTTGTCTAGGGGAGCCCCTTGGCCTCCTTGTGTGTCATCAGTTTCATCATTCCTGTCTAATATTTCTTGGTGAGGGTTTCTATCCTTTTCATTTTTCTTTTTGAGTTCCTGGCAGTCCTTACTCCAATGGCCTTCCTCTTTGCAATACGCAGTATTGATTTGTACGTAGTGGGTCTTTCTCTTTTCCTTTTGGGTCTCATCTGTTCTTCTGGTTTCCCCATACTGTTTCAAATAAAATGGTGGCTGGTACATGGTAAACTTTAAAGGCTATATCCACCACCTGGGAGGGATTCATCCCAATTCCCCATCTAAACATTGGTCCTTCCTTCTGATATCCAGGCATTTGGCCCAGTAAACATCATGTTTACTGTTCAGACATTTTCTGGTGCCTGTGGGTCAACATCAGTGTGCTTTCTATAGACTTGATAGATACTCCCTAAAAATTCAAAATGGTCTTTGTTTTGTTTCTGGTGAACAGTCTGTATCATATTCAGGCTCCTATGTTTAGGCACCCCTTTCTTAAGCCCTTCCAATATGCACCTAGTAATGGTCTAGTGAGGCTAGGTCCCCACCATTTGGGTCCCACTTGGGCTCTATCAAGAGAATCACCCCTCTGCCTGGGTTGGGGGTCCTATTGGGATTCTTTTGATGGAGGTGATGAGCCTCTTCATTTGCCTTATCTATGACTAGCTGCCATTTATCTGTGACTAGCATCATGTTAAGGAGAGCCTGTATATCTGCCCAGTTTGAATGGCGAGTAGCAAAAATGGAGGCAATATGATCTGACATTTTCTGCAGCTCATCCCTATATGAGGGGCTGAAGTTTTTCAATTCAGTAAATCTGAAGTGGCAAATGGAATCTGGGCTCAGTAGTGGCCAGCAGGCTGATGTTCCTAGTTTAATCTGCCTATTGAGTATTATAGCTGCAAAGGGAATTGACCCATTCTGTATAGGAATACCCATTCTCCATGGGAAAACTGCGTGCCCTGCCAGGTCTTTGAAGGGGAGATCATTTCTTGATCATACATGGGTGGGGCTGCTGCCCTCTGGGCCCTATTTCAGGGGTATCTAGCAATTGGGGTAGTGATGAGAGAAATCTTTCTGCTGCTAATACTGGGTCCCATGGGTTCAGGATATTAAAAAAACTCATCTCCTCATTCTCATGTTCTTCCTGTGTCTTACTAACAGAAGTTTTGAAGCCAATTCCCTTCTCTGCATCATTAATTTGTTTTCTTTCTTTGCCAAATCCTTATTGTGTAAAGACATAAACATCTGGACGTAAGGGATTTTGTCCCATTTCCCTGACTGTTGGCAAAACAATTCCAATTGTATGATGGTGTCATAATTTAGGGAACCATTAGAGGCCGTTTCTCCCATACTCTAAAGTATACATAGGCCAAGCAGTGTTACAATAGAAAGCCAATTCTTTCTTAGATATTGGATCATAGTTGTACATGGACCAATCTGCTAAAATTTGGCCCAGTGGGCTCTCTTTAAGAGTCAAAACAGATCAACCACTGATGGCACAAAAGTACAAAACCAGAACCATAACCAAAACAATACCCCCAGACAAAGTGGGAACATATAAACAAAACTTGGATCCATAATACCATTAATCCAAACAAGCACTCACAAGCAAGTGCTAGCATTTATCTCCTGCCACACAATGCTGCAAGTGGTCCTGACTGAACGAACCCAAATGGCATAAAGCCCAAGTGGCATGAAGCCCAAGGGGCAGGGGTAGAGGACCCCTGATGTGCATGCCAGTTCAACTGACACACTCTTGGGGATTGCCTACGCCCCAGAAACCTGTTCCCTTTCTCCAGCCAAGCATTTCAGGCTTCAGCTTACATCAGGGAGCTCACATGCCCTCATGACAACAGCCTGCTGGCATGGCTATGGCCTTGCCCTTCACACATTATCTCCAGAGTCTTCTCCCCAGCCACTTCCTGCCTGTCTACAGTAACAGAGCCAGGAAACGGAAATGAGTATATCATAACAGATGTACCACTGAGTGATGCAAATTGAAGCCCGAAATCTGTATTTTTATAGGAAAATTCTCAACTTAGAAAATGCTGGCTGCCTTCAATATGAGAAAGAAGAACACCACATGGACTTTGTGACAGTTTGCCCAGCCTATGACCTCTAATGTCTCTTGTTTAAGGTTTAGCAAGAATAAATTTTAACTCAGGGGAAATTTTGTCAGTCTGTTAGAAAAGGTGGATAAAACCAATGGGCTGTCCCAGGTTCCTACCTGAGGCACGGTAGATATATTCTAAGTGTCTGTTCTGATAAATGAATGACTGCAGTCTTGATTCCCCTGATTTGCAAGCTTAGGAACTCAACGTTTCAGTTTATTCAGGAACTAAGATAACCAAACTCCACATATACACATACACACACCCTTACACACATTCACACACACTAATATGTGTGTGAATTTGCTACTGGAGCCCAAGGCTCCTTTTCTGTCCTCTAAGATTGCAATTCGTATTACTGTGACTGAGTAAATAACAGTACCTGGCTATGGCTGGGTGAACGAAATTCATGCTAGAGAGAAGATAAACACATTGTCCTGTTAATTATGAAAAATAATTCCAAGGAGACAATAGAAGGCTATAAAGATACATGTATATCTAATACATGATATATTATGTATCTATATGTATATTTATAACCTTTATTACCTATTTAGAATTTATTTATGCAAGCAGGAATATATTACAGACATATATTTACATATATAGAATTTGCAGAAAGAAATTCTGGAAGGATTTTTTAAATGAAAATGATACCAAAAGCAATGAAAGCAAGGAAGCCCTTGCCCTGCCCAAAGCCGAAGCCAAAGCAAAGGCTTTGAAGGCAAAGAAAGCAGTGCTGAAAGGTATCCACAGCCAGAACAAAACACTCTGCTGTCACCCATCTTCTAATGGCCGAAGACACTGCAGCCTGGAGGCAGCCTAAACATCCTCTGCAGAGCATCCCCAGGAGAAACAAGCTTGACCACTCTGCCATCAAGTTCCCCCAACTACTGAGTCAGCCAGGAAGATAGAAGACCACACACACCTGTGTTCATTGTGGAGGTCAAGGCCAATGGGCACCAGATCAAACAGGCTGTGAAGAAGCTCTGTGACAGTAACAGTGGCCAAAGTCCACACCCTAGTCAGGCCTGATGGAGAGAAGGTATGTGTTCGACTGGCTCCTGACTGTGGTGCTTTGGATGCTGCCAACAAAATTGGGATCATTTAAACTGAGTCGAAATAGCTAATTCTAAATATAAAAATTTACCCTGTATAAAAAAAGAAATTCTGGAAAAAAATACCTGTGTAAGTGTGTAGGTGTATATGGAAGGGGAGAAATTGGGGCAATGAGGGACATAGAGCAGGGGTAGGAGCAAGTCTTCTTGCTATATATTTTTAATATTATTTTGATTTATGAAATATATTACCTATTCAAATAGAATACAATGTTCACTTTAAATAAAAAAGTACAGCAGTTAACCACATTCAATGACTTACTATGCATGAGAAGCCAGCAGAGATTCTCCTGCATGTTACAATCACCTGGGAAATTTTTAAAACTCCAAATGCTTTGGCTGCATCCCAGAGCAATGGAATCAGAGCCTTTGCTGGGAGAACCAGGCATTAGTATGTTTCAAAGTTCCTCAAATGATTCAGTGTGCACTCAAAGCTGGGAACTGCTGAAGTAGACCACGTGTTGAAAAATAAACATTAAGATACTTTAAAAAAAATGATCATATCAATGTTAGTTTATTGAACCCAGGTTTTTCTAGGAGGCTAAATAGAAAGTGCAGTGAAACTCATGTTTGAATCAGAAGCCACTATGAAATATAGTGGTGATGATATTTGTTTGTCCAGAGGAACTTCGCTTCAACAGCCCACAAACTAGTCAGTCTTTCATTCCCTCCTTATACTAGTTGGCAAAAAACAAAACAAAAACCAAAAGAAAACAAAGACTCATGCTAAATCCCAGCACCCAGTCTTTTCCTTTGGTTCTAGGAGAAGTTGGCTTTCTGCTCTGTCTACTTCAGTGGCCAGTTCATGGGAGAGCTATGTTCACCATTTATTAGTGGTGCTCAATTTTTAATGAGCATGAAGATAATCTGAAGAATTTGTTAAGAAGGCACATTCCCTGGTGACCACACAGGATTCTGATTCAGTAGTTCTGGCTTGGGGCTCAGGAATATACATTTTTCATAAGTTCCTCCAGGTGAGTCTGAGGAAGGTGGTCCAAGAATCAGACGTGACTCTTGGAGGGCGGTGGTGTGTGGGAGCCAGCTTTGCTGGCTTTTAAGAGCTGGTTGTTACTACCCAGGACATTTGCAAGATAGCTGTTAACCTATTGGTTAGTGATGTTACCTAAACTGAAAACCTTATTCAGTCTTTACCAGTTTTCCCATGGGCTCATTCGCGTTTGTGTATGTGCGTTGGGGAGTTCTTTAAAATTTGATAATGTGGGAATTTTACCCAATACCCCCATAATCAGGATATAAGACTGTTTCATCACTCCAAAGGAACGGCCCCCTGTGTCCCTTTACAGTCACCCTTCCCCCATCCTCGCTCTATTCCTTGGAAACCACAAACCTGTTCTGCCTTTTTGTACTTTTGCCCTTTTGACAAGGTTATATAAATAGAATCATATAGTGTGCAACTTTTTGAGGTTGGCTTTTTTCACCAAGCCTGATGTCCTTGAGATCTATTTAAATTGTTGCATCTATCAGCAGTTCTTTTTAATGCTGGGTAGGATGACTTTGTACAAAGGCACTGGAGTTGAACCATTCACCCAGTGAAGGACATTTGTGTTGTTTTCATTTTATGGCTGCAAATAAAGCTGCTGCGAACATTTGTGTACAAGTTCTTCTGTGGACGTAAGTTTTTATTTCTCTGGGATAAATGTCCAGGAGTGTGATTGCTAGGTTGCATGATAACTGCATGTTTACTTTGGTAAGAAATTACTAAAATATTTTCCATAGTGGTTGTACCACTTTACATTACCACCAGCAATATGTGAGACTCAGTTTTTCCACATGCTCACCAGCTCCTGGTGTTACCATTATTTTTAATTTTAGCTGTTCTAAGAGTAAGTGGTGATATATTATCATGGTTTTAAGTTGCATTTTCTAAATAGTTTAAGAGGATGAGGTTAAGCATCTTTTCTTTGCTTATTTGCCATCTGTATCTCCATTGTTGAAATATCTGTTCATGTCTTTTGCCTATTTTTTAATTTATTGTTTTTTTTAAATAATTTATTTTTCAATTACAGTTGACATACAATATTAATATTAGATTAGTTTCAGGTGTACAATGTAGCGATTAGACATTTATATAATTTACAAAGTGATTACCTTCATAAGTGTGGTAGTCATCTGACATCACACATAGTTATTACCATATTATTGACCATATTCCCTCTGCTGTACTTTATATCCTTGTGATTATTTTTTAAAAAGATTTTATTTATTTATTTTAAGAGAGAGGAGAAAGGAGGGAGAGAAACATTGATGCACAAGAGAAACATTGACTGGTTGCCTTTCACATGCCCCCAACTGGGGATGTGGTCTGCAGACTAGGCATGTGCCCTGACCAACAATCAAACCAGTGACCTTTTGGTTCACAGGCTGATGCTCAATCCACTGAATCATACCAGCCAGCACCCTCTGATTGTTTTTATAACTGGAAATTTGCATATCTTAATCCCCTTCCCCTTTGTCACCCATTCCCCCAACTCTCCTCCCATCTGGCAACCATCAAAATGTCCTCTGTATATTTATTTTGTTTTGTAGATTCCGCATACAAGTGAAATCATGTGGTATTTATCATTGTTTGACTTATTTCACTTAGCATAACACCCTCTAGTTCCATCTCTGTCATTACAGATGGCAATAATTTTTTTTATGGCTGAGTAATATTCCATTGTATGTATGTACAATCTCTTTTCTATCCATTCATCTGTTGATGGATATTTAAGTTTTTTCCATATCTTGGTTATTGTAAATAATGCTGGAATGAACATAGGAATGCATATACCTTTTCAAATTAGTGTTTTGGGTTTCTTTGGATAAATACTCAGAAGTGGAAATTTTGGGTCTCTTGTTATATAGAATTTGTTTCAAAGTCTATTTGATTTGGTATGAGTATTGCTACACCACCTTTTCTTAAATTTCCATTTGTGTAAAATATCTTTTTCCATTCCTTTACTTTCAGTCTTTTGATCTGAAGCGGGTCTCTTATAGGCAGCGTATATATGTGTCTTATTTTCTCAGCCATTCTGCCATCCTATGCCTTTTGACTAAAGTATTTTTAATCCATTAAAATTTAAGTAATTATTAATAGTTATGTAGTTATTTCCATTTTATTATTCATATTTGTTACATTTATTTTTTTCCTAAATAAGTCCCTCTAACATTTCAGTTAATACTGATTTGGTGGGGAAGAACTCCTTTAGCTTTTTCTTGTCTGGGAAGCTCTTTATTTGCCCTTCAATTCTAAATGATAGCTTTGCTGTGTAGAGTAATCTTGGTTTAGGTGCATGCTTTTCATTACTTTGAATATTTTGTGACAATGCCTTCTGGCCTAAAAACTTTTTGTTGAGAAATCAGATGAAAGTCTTACGAGAGCTCCCTGGTAGGTAACTAACTGATTTTCTCTTGCTGCATTTAAGATTCTCTCTTTGTCTTTAACCTTTGGCATTTTAATTACAATGTGTCTTGGTGCGGGTCTATTTGGGTTCATCTTGTTTGAGACTAGTGCTTCCTGGAGTTGTTATGTCTATTTCCTTCATCAGGTTAGGGGAATTTTCCATCATTTCTTCAGATAAGTTTTAAATTTCTTACTCTGTTCTTCTGGTACCTCTATAATGTGGTTGTTGGTATGCTTAATGTCATAGAGCCCCCTTAAACTAGCTTCATTTTTTTTTGGTTCCTTTTTTTTTTTACTGTTCTGATTGGGTGTTTTCTGCTATCTTGTCTTTCATATCACTGATTCATTTCTCTGCTTCATCTAATCTGCTGTTGATTCCCTTAAGTATATTCTTTGTTTCAGTTATTGTAGTCTTTGTTTCTGACTGGTTCTTTTTTATATTATCTATCTCCTTTTCTGTGCTTACTATCTCTTTGTTAAAGTTGTCACTGAGTTCATTGAGCATCCTTAGTACCAGTGTTTTAAACTCTGCCTCTGGTAGATTGCTTGTCTCCATTTTGTTTAGTAGTTTTTCTGGAGTTTTGTCTTATTCTTTTATCTGGGACATGTTTCTTTGTCTCCTCACTTTGGCTGCTTCACTCTGTTTGTTTCTGCAATATGTTTTAGGTAGAGCTGCTATGTCTGTCAGTCTTGGTAGAGTGGCCTTATGTAGTAGGGGTCCTGTGGACCCCAGTAGTGCAGTTTCCCTGGTCACCTGAACTGGGTCCTCCAGGTAAATCCCTTGTTTGGGTTATGTGTGCCCTCCTGTTATGGTTGAGCCTTGCTTGCTGTCAGCATGTCAGTTGGAGAGATTTACTCTCAGGCTGAGGAGCTGTGAGGACTGGTTAAGACCACAGCAGAGTTGCTGTTGTGCAGGTGCTGACCCCATGGAGCAGGATTGCTTTAATGGGGCCCTGGTGACTGCCAAACCCACCTTTTGGGTGTGTCATTTCTGAATGTGGCTGTATGGTATGCTGGTGTGGTCTGAAGCTGGCTATCAGGAGTGTTGTTCTGGGGCTTCTTGGGAGGGGCTCTAGTGCAGGCCAAATTTAGCTGCTGCCTTTGCTCTCCCTGGGACCACCTGGCATGGCTACAAAGTGATACGCAGGTGATTGCTGCTTGATCTGGATTTGGTGCCTGGGAAAGGCTATGCTATGAACTGAGTCTGGCTGCCACTAGTGCCAGGCTTGGGGCCACTTCGGTGAAGGTAGGGTGAACAGTGTTGGAGAGATTGATGGAAACTCAGACATGGTGTCTACTTGCACATGCAGGGGAGGGCTCAGCAAAGGAACAATGGTTTCTACTAACATATCTGTTTGGGAGAAAGCTGCCCCTCCAGCCCTCACCCTGAAGCAGACAATTCAATTCCTCTCTGTAGGTTCCTGGCTTTTTCATTGGAGCTCAGAGTAAATGAGTCTGTCAGCAAGTGAATCTGTGTGTGGGCCTTTTAAGAGGAACACCTGGGACTCCAGAAGCACCCTATATCACTCTGCTCACTGAAACACCGGTGTGAGGTTGGGTCCCCTTGCTCCTCAGAGGAGATCCCTGCAGTCAAGATATTTCTCCTGATTTTTAACTGACACGAGTGCGTGTCTCTGCTCCTTTTACCAGTCTTGATGTGGCTTCTTCTTTGTATACTTAGTTATGGAAGTTCTCAGCTAGATTTCAGGCAGTTTTAAGTGATGGTTGTTCTACAGTTTCATTGTCATTTTGATGCACATGTGGGAGAAGGCAAGCACGGTGTTCACCTATTTCACTGTCTTGAGCAGAAGAAGTCTTACCTACTTTCTAATTGGATTTTTAAACAGTTGAATGTTGATTATTTATTCTAGATACTAATCCTTTGTTGGATACATTGTGAATATTTTTTCCTGAAACTGTAGCTTGTGTCTTCGTCCTCTTAGCAGTGTTGTTCTCAAAACAAAAGTTTTAAATTTTTATGAAGTCCAGTTAACCAAATTTTCTTTATGAATTGACTGTGTGGTGTCATGTTTAAGAACTCTTCTTTAGGTTTAATTGTATTACTATATCCTTTGCCATTTCAAAAATTGCTGTAAGAAACAGGCATCAGTTACCTCTTTTGTTGTACAAATCCTATGTATCGATTGCCTGATTTATTACTCAGGACCTCCTCTATGAAATTCCAGGTGAAGGATGACTTTTAAAACAGTGCTTCTCAACCTTTCATGTGCATATGAACCACCTGGAATGTTTGTAAAATGCAGATTCTGACTCAGTTGGTGTGGAGTTGGCTTGAGATTTTTTATTTCTGACAGGCACTTCTCATTGATGCTGATGCTGCCAGTCCAAAGACCATGCTTCAAGCAATAAAAAGTTTAGAATCCATTGTTATTATGTTATCTGGTTGTGGGAACTACATAACGTGGCCTGCCTTCATGCTCACCAGGAAAAAGATCACCTATATTTGAAGCATAGATGTGATTCACAGGTTTATTTATGTTGAGCATTTTTGTGCTCTTATTTTCCTTGGTTTTAGTTTTCTATTTTTATAACAGTAAACATATTCTTTCACATTTCCTCAAAACCTTTCCAGAACAAGGTGAACAACAAAAAAATTGATGATGAAGTTTGAAAGGGAGTCTTTCTTCGCTCTGTTCCTAGTGTGCAGCCTACGACTGTGACTCGATTCAGGAAGTGGTTTCATCCACTTACGCTTTTGATTATGTTTCTCTGTAAATGTGCTTTTAAGTTGTTTTGTACATATGTAAATATTCTGCTTCTCCCAGCTAGATGATAAGTTTTCTAGGATGCAGACTGTGTCTTTTATTTCGTTTACGATCTTTCGCTGATCCTAGAACACTTGTCTACACATCACCATGCGGGTGGTGGTGGTCGGAGGAGGGAACAGGGTTAAATGCTGTTCTTCAGAAAACATCATGACCTACCACTGATGAATGGCACATGTTTCTACTAGCTTATAGAACTTGACTATGACCAGCTGTTCTATAGTTGCTTTAAAGCTGCTTGCTTGAATGGTTAGGATCACTAGCCTGAAAGACCAGTCCTCAAGGGCTCTGTGGGCACAGGGCAGGGGATTAAATGCTAAGCCCTTTGAGGGAAAAATCTCTGGACTGAGAGACATCCCTCTTTGAGGCTCTTCCACCAGCACAGGCATGAGTTGTGGGGTTCAGTGTCATGGTCAGAAAGGGCCAGGTGGTGGTTGTTTTCGTGGATGGTAGGGAATGTGGTAAGACAGCCAGGACTGTGGGTGGATGCCACAAGGAGACAGGAATAAGGCACATAATTGGCAAGGATTTCTGCAGGATGGGGCCCATCTGAGCTAGAGCTGCTGTTCTGGTGGCTGCCATTCCTGTCCAGTCTTCTTAACTCCACTGAGCCCATTCTCGGGTGGGTATGAGCTCAGGCTGTGTGGGCCAGGAAGGGGCTGATCCCATCCCCAGCAAAGTGTAAAACTTTTCAGGGATTCACACTCTTTATCCATCATTCCCTCTCTCCATGCTACTCACTACCCTGCCTTTTGGAGCAATGCAGTGGCTCTCTTAGTGACCTCTTTGTCTGCTGTTTCACCTCCTTCCAATGCACTCTACAAGCTGCTGGTGGAGTGATGGGTCAGAAGGGCAGATCTGGCCATATAAAATGGTTTGAGTCCTTCAGAGACACCAGGATGAGATCCAAACTCCTCAGTTTGACTAACAGGGCCCTGGACTTTGAGTCCCTCACTGACATGCCTGCTTCTCTTGCTTCACCTCCCATCATCCCCACTAGCCTTTTCTGCAGGCACACTAAGCTAAGCTTTTCTATTTTTTTTTTGCCTTCCCATAGGCTCAATCCTTGATCTAGATAGCCTTTCCTCTTTGATTTCCTAGGGGACTCATTATTATTTTTAAGCCTAACCCTCAAGCATTTTCTTCTCTGAAAAGATTTCCCTGATTACCCCTGAGTGGGCACACACCTCTGTGCTTCAGCAGCATTGTATATCATGCTGGACCTGGGCACCGATCCCACTGTATTATCGTTGTGAACCTCATGGTCTGCTCTGGTGAATGGATTTCATGACCATTCTGTATCTAAGTACTGCATCCATTGCAATCTAACCACTTCAGAGAGTTTGTATCCTGTGACTTCTCAAACGATAGTAAAATAAATGACTGCAATCTACCTTGCTGGTTGGGGAGTCAGTGACTCAGGTGACCCCCTAACAAGAGGGGATGCTAAAAAGAAATTAAAGACAGCCCAAGGACTGTCCTCATTACTTCTGTGGGTGTTAATAAAACATTAGATGGGTAAACACCCACACAGAGGGCAGCCTCACCAGAAACCTCTTCTATAAAGGCATTTGTCCCTTGGTTTATTGGAAAACAATGCTGCATTTGTAATCCGGACATCCTGACACTTCAGTTGACTGGGTGTCTGCAATTCCTAGAGAGTAGTTACATTCACAGTATAGAGATAATACAGCAAAATTCTTCTTTTGAGGGCAACCATGGACCACAGAGATATGGAAAAGCATGGGCTTTCAAGTGAGAGGGATAGGATGACTATCATCCTCTTGGCTTCAGTGCATTTCTCCCTCCAGAGAAATGAGGAACCTCCTCATCACTTGGATGTTTCACAGGCATTCAGTACAGGAAGAGTTCCACTAATGGTAAGAAGATTATCTTCTTACCAATGTTAAGATTAGTGTGTGCAGCTCCTTGGCAAGGCTACTGGTTTAGTCCAGGACTTTCAATGACCTACAGGGGTTTGAGAATATGCCAACCAGTTAGGCTTCTGGGAAAACTCCCTTTGAAAACCTACAGGGTTATACTTCAAACAGTAATATTTTACACATTCCCCCTCTCCCCTCTCACCGCGTTCTAATCATCCAGATGGAGTGGCCAAGACAAAACTTGGACTTTGGTTTCTACATTACCATTAACACAGTTCATTTTTTTTTTTTTAAGAGGGAAACCCTCCCTCTAATTGTTTAGCTGTATGTGCACTCTTGGCTCCTATAATCATCTGCTTCCCTCTACC
Organism: Desmodus rotundus; assembly: GCF_022682495.2. Classification (NCBI taxonomy): domain Eukaryota; kingdom Metazoa; phylum Chordata; class Mammalia; order Chiroptera; family Phyllostomidae; genus Desmodus; species Desmodus rotundus. The sequence continues at coordinate 65,361,208 of NC_071395.1, forward strand.
TGGTTGGACAGGTTCATCAGAGCCCAATGTTCATGAGATTAAGGCTGCTGGCTTGCTCCCTGGTTAGCTCACAGGGATCACAACTGTTCCATGACCATTGCCTGAACTCTTAGACCTAGACAAGAGCTTTGCAACCTAGTCTGATATGAACTCAGTCCTATACCCTTAACCATGCAGTGCCCACAGGCTTCATGCCCACTGCAGCAGGGCAAACACACTATTGCTCATGATTGGATTCCTCTAATTGTGAAGCTTAGAGAAAACTACTTGATGGTTACATGCATGAAGTCCAGTGTGGCAGGATTTCTGGTTCAGCCCATTTGGGGAACGGTGGATCAGGGCCACTACATAAAAATGGTCTCACCAAAGTGTAAAAATTGTATGGCTTACAATTCTTACCAAGTTTGTACACCTGATTCCCTCCTTTGTCCTTATTTATCCCCCATCCCATCTCCTTAGGAGGACCAGCTGAGGCTGAGGCATGGTGTGAGTTTCAAAGACAGGCTAAGACTAATAGGCAAGGTAAGCTGAGAAAGTCTGTTCTGTACATTAAAAATAATTAGTTTTCAGGATTTACCAACCTCAGGGTGCTTCAAAACGTCAGGCATGGCCCCTGCCCCTCCCTCCAGGTGATGGCCCATGTGCAGTGGAGGACAGAGCTTCCCATGCTGCAGTGTGCATGACGATGGCCTGGGGCTTGTCCAGGGCAGGTTCTGATTTGAAGGTCTGGGCTGGGGCATGAAATGCTGCATTTCTGGCAAACTCCCAGTGACCTCCACGTTCAGGTTCATGGACCACACTCGGAAGAACCAGGCTGTAGAGAACCTGACAGTAATATTCTGGAACCTTGTAATGAAAAGGAAGGGCCGGATTCTAGCCACGAAGTCTGAGTGCTTAGTTCAGGTTTGCACACCAGACTGGTTAACTCCAAGTATTTTATTGCAACTGTTCTCACAATTGTTGGGGGTATTATACACTTTCCCAGGCAATATATTTCCCAAGAAAAATGTTTAATGATCTAAGTCATTGTTTCCTAAACTGTGCACCAATGACCATAAAAGACCTTTGGTTGAGAAAGTTTTGAGAAATGCTGCCATCAGCTCCCTGGAGGCTCATGGTGCACATTTGCAATTCTAAAGGTTCTCAGAGGTCCTGCAGTAGGTTAAAAAAAACACAACAAAAACCTACTTGAGTCTGATTAGGCCACAGTTTCTCAAAGTTATCTGATGATGAACTCCTTTTTTCTCAAAGAAATATTAACTTCCAAAACAGCAGCTTTCAGGAGTATGACGTAGTGCTGGTCTGAACCTGGGGTCCTGGCTGCCCTTGTGAGGTAGGTATTTCCCCCCCACCCCGGCAGGGCAGGGGTCCTTCCCTGGGCTACATGTGCTGTGTTCCTCCCCCCCTTCCTGTATGTGCTTATGCAGTTTTTCCCCTCACCCCCGTGAATAAATCTGTTTAATTTCTTGATGTTACATGTTGAATTAACTTTGTTGTAACATATGTTGTTTATGCATAAAGATTAGCCAGGCCCTTTGAAAGGTTGCTGAATCACTCATCCAGCAGCCTCCTGGTTGGGGACTAATTGTGTGCAGCTGCAGTACTGCGGGCATCACACGCTTTTATTACAACAAGGAAGCTGCCGAGAGGCACTTAAAAGTTCTTGGAATCAGGAAGGGCCCCTAAGTAGGCAGATTGTTATAACTGAAAGGAGGAGTCAGTCTAGGGCAATTAGGAAGGTGATTCTTAATCTATTTTTCATTAGAAAAGCAATATTAATACAGAATTAATGAGCTTCTGTTTAAAACAGTTGTAATTAGAGAAGTGAGAGAATGGATTATCAGACAATGATCGCAGGTCAGTTAGTCAATTAACAGCTACAATACTCTCCTACACCAAGGCTGCTGTTTGTTCTTTCCTTCTTTCTTTTCTTTCCTTCCCTCCTTCCTTCCTTCCTTCCTTCCTTCCTTCCTCTCTCTCTCTCTTTCTCTATTGATTTTCTTTATGTTAAGGGAAATGCAATGTTTACTTAGTTTTGAAAATATAATGCATATTTCTATTTCTTCCACAAATGTATGTTTCCCTAAGGTTTTATTAACTGCCAGAGAGCAAACTTCTGTAACGAACTATCACCCTGAGAAAATGCATGTGACCCAATGTGGTGGGGATGAAAGAAGCGGGGAGAGCTTATCCATTCCTCCTATATGATTTCTAATCACCTCTTTCCTTTTTGTCCATCTTTCTTCATCTTGCCTGTACCCACCAAGTCTTGACCTTTGTAGGTAGGTCTCTAGGACAACTCTTGGACCCTTGTAAAGGCCACACTGGTTGAATGATGATGATGGCTCCTAAAGAAGTTTTCTCCCCCCTCTATGTTTCTGGGTTAGGATGAGTGGATACAATGGCTGGGGTCTGCCTGGAGAGGAAGAAGACAAGGAAAGTAAATGACTGTGGGCCCCTAGGTCCTCCTATGGTCACACAATGCAGAGTTATAGAAATACTTTAAGAATATCACTGGGTTCCAGAGTGGAAGGATGTTCCACTCCTTCTGGCCAAACTGGACACAGGCATGACACACATGAGAGAGGTCACTCATTCAAAAGACAGGAGACAACACAGCTCTAAGATTCTAGTTTTGCCAGAGCCAGGGTAACCTGGAGATGTGGGCGGGCCTGGAGATGGAGTAGCTTTAGGGAAGACAGCCTGGTCCTCGCTGCCATCTTTGCACCAATGTGCAGCAGGTGCTGGATGCATCTGAGAGATGACTGGAGTCCGGACCTTTCTAGAATACAGCATGCATCATGTGGGCTATCAAGGTACTCACACTGCACTGAGATTCTCTAATGAAGCAGGGAAGAAAATGCAGGAGGAAGCAGGGGTGGAGGAGCGGGGTGTGTAAGCAGCCTAATTATGGAGCTCAGGCATGGCTGCTAAATGGGGTGGCGGAGATCCAGGGTGTGGTCCAGGCTATGCATGGAGTGAAGCAATAGCAGGAGAAGTGTTGGACAGGTAGCTGTAGGTGCTAAACTGTTAAGAAGGCCTGGATGGGAGGGAAATGATCCCAGGGTGCCTTCTAAATAAATCACCTGGTTGATATTTTATCTCTCTTTTCTAGCAAAGCAGTAATGTACACTATGAGCCTTATTGTATGGACTTCAAAAGTTTGGTGGTGTTGTAAAAATGGATTCTCCTGAAACAAGGAATTTCAGAATTGTGGGATGACTTTCTGAGCTGCCACATCTCAAGGCTCCAATTCACATAAATCACATTGATTGTATGTTTATCACACACACAAAGACACGCCCCACACCTCAGCACAGGACTTGAGCTACGTATGCCTTTTAAACAAGTTCTAAAGTACCCCCAATTACAGAGAGTAGAGTGATGCTTTTATATTCCAGGAAACAACAGAGATGACCAGCAAACCCCCAGAAGCTGGGAGATAGGATAGAAGAGATTCTCCCTCACAGCCAACAGAAAGAACCAAGTCTGCCTACACCTTGATCTTGAACTCCTAGTCTCCAGAACTGTGAGAACAACTCTTGTTCTAAGCCACCCAGTTTGTAGTACTTTGTTATGGTAGCCCTAGGAAATAGTACTTCCTATCATTCTCAAATATCTTCCTATTTGCTGATAATTTTTCAATGTACAGCCTAGAGTTAAACACAATATATTTTAAATAATGGGATTTTCGTGTATATACTTCTGGGATAATGGCCCCAAATCTGCCCCTGGGAACAAATTAACTGCAAAGGTTTGCATCAGTGATTTGGATTTCCTGCTGCATTTGCTTTCAAAGAGCAAATACATGCAGACTGAAACTGCTTTGTAGGTTTCTCTTCATGCAAGTCCTCCCTTCTGCCTTAATCACCCAGATTGACTCTATAAAAAGCCCAAGTGAATGTAGCTCACTGAAGAGCATTTCTGAACCACATGCCTTTCCTGTGATGATGTATAATTAATCACCTCCAGGCAAGGCAAACAAGTCAAGGTGGCTCTTAAAGACTGTCAGTCTTTCTTCTTCTCTTCCTGTCTTGTACTTGTCAAGGAATCTGCTTCCCAAATCTCATATTCTCTGCAGCAAGTCTAATGTGACCACATAAGTTTCATTAGAGGCTTCTGGGAAGCACCTTTGTCTCATCTGGATGCAAATGCCAAGTTGAGAGGACAACAGACACCCAGATGAAAAGAGGCAATGGTCTGAATCAAAACATAAATCTCTGCACTTCCCAATGTCCTCCAATTCCCCTTTTCTTTCCTCCTCTAGCTGTACCCAACCATGGGGTCTCCTTATACAACAGCTCTTTAGTTTGTCTTGTACCAACATACCTGGTAATGACACCTTCTGCCAGGGAAAACTCCACTCTTGGGCATGCCTATTATGGTAAGGATTCTCAGAGGGTACCTGAGGTTGAAGCCCTCATTCTAATTGGGCCTGGAAAAGTTCTGCCCTCTAAGACAACTGAAATCAATGAGTAGGTTGGGGAGGCTTAGAAGGAAGGGTAAAGTTGGTTTCCCCCATGTTCACTCATAAATAACTGTCTGGCATTGGCATTCTGGAAGTAAGTGTATTTCTACATGTAGCTACTATGGATTGAATTGTATCTTCCAAAAAGATGTGAAAGTCCTAACCCCAAGTAGCTATGAATGTCAGTTTATTTGGAAACAGGGTCTTTGCAGATGATCAAATTAAAATGAGGTCATCACTGGGGGTCTAAAAGGAGAAATTTGGACAGAGAGAGAGAGAGACATGTAAGACACAGGAGAATGCCAAGTAAGAGGAAGACAGAGAGTGGAGTGATGCTTTTACAGTCCAGGGACAGCAAAGATGGGCAGCAAATCCCTAGAAGCTGGGGCTGATGGTGGGACACATTCTCCCTCCCAGCCTCAGAAGGAACTGGCTCTGCTGACCGCTGGGCCTTGGAGTCCCAGCCTCCAGAACCAACACATTAAATCTCTGTTGTTCTAAGTACCCAGAGCGTGGCACTTTGTTATGGTGGCCCTAGGAAGCTAGTACAGGAATTTTCCAGGAGGAGCAAAAGTTTGACATTTGTAGAGTGAGAAGTCTGAGATCAGAGTATTGCCAGGCTGGTGTCTTCTGAGGACTCTTTCCTTGGTTTGCAGATGACACCTTCTTGCTGCCTCTTCACATGGTCAACCCGCTGTGCATGTGTACTCCTGCTGTCTTGTTTACTTATAAGGACAGCAGGCGTATTGGATTAGGGTCCCACCCTGATGGTCTCATTTTAACTTAATCACCCCTTTAAGGACACCCATCTCCACCCAGTCACATTCTGAAATACTGGAGGTTGGGACTTCAACATACATATGAATTTGGGTGGACATAGGTCAGCCCATAACATAGAGGAAAGGAGTAGGGCTCTGAAGCAGCTAGGAGGGCAGTGCTAGGACATTTAAGAACAGGGGACACAGGCCACCTATTTGACCAAGCTGTCAAATAATTCCAGGGGACTGATGTTTCTAGCCTCATACATGTGGACCACCGAGTCAACATCAGGAACCTTGGCTGTCTCTCTGATTATAGCCTCACATTAATGAGCCTGGACTTAAGCAGGCTTTGGGTTGTTTCTGGTTCTTGCACAAAAGCCCTGGACAAGACAGGCCTGTAGCCCTAAAATTACTGCTGTCATTTTCCCAGGCTGAGCAAAGTCCCTCCTGGCCTAGGACTTCCTGCTAGGTTTCCTCCAGCTGCTCGTGATCGGCACCTGAGCAGAGACTGTGAAGGGTGTTGCATTGGTCTGGTGTCAGCTCTATTGGATCCTCCCTGACTGAGGGAGGGTAAGGACCCAAGTGGGGGGAAGGGAGGTGGAGCAAGACAGAGAGAGGAGGCTAGCTGTTGCCCAGAAGCAGCCTTGCCCAGCCAGATGCTGATGCCTGTGCAAGGTCACCTGTGCATACCTTTCAATGGTACCTCTAAAGAACAAATGGAGCACATGCTTGAAAAGTTACCTAGGCTCCTGACAATTGAGGTAGATATGGAAGGGGAGTCAGAGAGCAGTGTTTGAGGCTGGCAGTGGTTCTGGGTGAACGAAATCAAATACTGGCTGCTCGACTGGATGCGAAGGAAACTTGCAAACAGAACCGCCTGTACTTCCCCACTGTCTTTATCTCTGTTTGACTTGGGACCTATAATAGGATAATGGCAACTAAAAGCATTTTTTCTGGTAAGATCTAAACAGTAGCAATCATAATATATTATGCCTGAGTATGAACGCTTTGTTAGGATAAAGGGGAAATGGTGTATTTTTAAAGAGTTCTTATTTAGTTCTAACTTAAAAGCAACAGTGTAAATTTCTTTCAAATAATGTTTCTTTAATTATTCATTTTCCTTGGCACTAGTTAAAGAGCCAAGTAATGACTTCTGTCTCTTTATATTTAGTCTATTATTGTTTGAAAAAGGCCAGAGGAAGGCCAGAGCCGTGCAAAAATGATATTTGCTTTTTTTTTTTTTATTACCAACAGCCAATGTACAGGGTAATCTAATCACCAGCAGCTGAGAGACAATGACATTTTTATAGACCTTCTGGCAACAGTGGAGTGTGAAGGAGCCTGACAGGTATTTGGCTTTCCAGTCTGTTCTTTCAACCACATTTCTCATCAGACTGACTGCTGGGGGAGCAGGCTTGGGGGAGCCCCACAGCTCCCCCCACATAGCGTTTTAAGAGCCTGAACAGCAGCTGTCGATTTAAATTTGGTGATTTTACATATGGGAACCAAGGAGGAATGCCTGCAGGACGCTGGTTTACACAGCCCTGCGGGGCTCTCACTGGGGCCCCTGGACCTTCAGTTGGATTCTCATATTCTGTGCAGACTTCAAGGGCTGAGGAACATGACCATTGCTTTGGGACACCAGTGACACCTTCTAATTTGGAACACGCTATCTTTAAATGTAATCTTTCTGTAGGGTCATTTGAGAACCGGTTTATACACAAGAATCCAGGTCGCTTTCCTTCCTAAGAAGGAAGTCGTGTCAGGCTACTTTCACTGCACCCACACCCTGGGTCAGCCTCTGCTCCTGGGATCTCCCTTGGTTATGTAAATTGAGAGGTCCCCGGACAACCCAGGCACAGAACTCCTCAGCTGGGACCTAAACATGAAGATCAGATATCCACCTAAAAAGGCACTGTTCAGATGCAGGATGACTCAGACAGGCACTCGTTCTCCTTCTGCTCCTCTGAGCTGGGCGCAGTGTAAGGACACTCCTTCAGACCTCAGAGGGGACCAGACATTTCCTTCTGTGGCTCCTGGAGGGGGTATAGATCGAGTCTCATTTTCTTGTGCAAACTGTCAAAGATGTTTTGCTTTGCACTTGTGATCACTGAACATGAGACACTAAGGACCTGAGCACATACAACATGAATTAAAAAATGAGCTAATATTGAGATGAGATGACAGGCTTTCCTACAGGTGGCCCACTTACTGTGGGGTTTTTTCCATTTCGTTTTCTGTCTTTGGCCATTGGTTGGACCCTCTGGGAATTAGAAGTTGGGGCTTACAAATATCAGATCATTATGTGGCACACTTGAAACTAATATAATGTTGTAGGTCAATTATACCTCAATAAAGAAAGGAAGCTTGGGCTTTTGGTACCTTTTTGAGTTTATGTGAGGATAAAACTTGGCTCTTTATCCCACCAAAGTTCTCTAGGAAGTGTTTCCTTTCTACCTCCGTTCCTATAATAGTGATGGTACCTTTTGAAGTCAGAAGGTAAAGTCTCACCTGATTGGAAGCTGAACTCCAATGGGTTTAAACAGTCTTCTTGGTTAATGCTGAGTAGTAAAACCTCCTTTGTTAATAATACTTCTCTTCCCCCATGGAATGTTTGAGAATTGAGTTTCTGAAGCATACATTGGAGGTAAGTTCTTTGCATGAAGAGGTGGAGGGAATCAGGAGGCAGAATTAGGAGTAATGCTTAGGGTGTTGCCTACTACTTTCCCCAGTGTTACCTGCCCCTCCTGCCCCAACATGCGTCCTTAAATTAAGGGGTGTTTGGGGAAAGTCTCCAAGTTCTTCCTCCTCCTGTGTGCTCCTTTGCCCTTTACTACTTACACAGAACACTTCACTTCTCACACTTCTAGCTGCCAAATGTGCCAGTCACCCCACCAAATATTGCTCTGGCACCAGCTGGGTGTCCTACACTTAAACTCAATTCTGACACTTTTTACCTGGAGAGAGCATCAGATTCCATGGGTTAAGGGCTCAGTTCCAGTGGACTGTCCCCTATTTCAGGTGCTCTTTGTAAACAATAGATTCCCTGGTTACTCACAACTTCTCCTCAGCCCAGCTAAAAATCAGAGGTTCCCATGACCCCCCCTTTGGTTGCAGTAGTTTGTTAGAGCAGCTCACAGAACTTAGAGGAACACTTACTTACATTTATCCGTTCATTAAAGGCTATGATAAAGGACACAGTTGAACAGCCACATGTAGAGATACATAGGGTGAGGGCTGGGAGGGTCCTGGGCATAAGAGCTTCTGCCCCCATGTAGTGGAGTTGTGTCACCCTCTCCACTACATGTGGTTGTGTTCTCTGACTTAGAAGCTCTCCAAACCCAATGCTAATGGGATTGTATAAAGGCTTCCTCGTACAGGTGTGATCAATTATTAACTCCATTTCCAGCCCCTCTTCCCTCTCTGGAGAACTTGGGCAGGGCTGAAATGCCAAGCTTCTAATCAGGGCTTGGTATTTCTGGTGGCCAGCCCATCCAGGAGCTACCTAGAGTGTCTGCAATAGAACAAAAGATGCTCCTGGTGCTCTTATCACCCAGGAAATTGCAAGGACTTTAGGAGTCCTATGCCAGGAATTGGGGCCAAAGACAAACTATATATATTTCTTATTATAAATGACAGTATCACTGGGGGTGTGTATGTGACTTCACTTGTAGTCCCCCTGATTTCAGTTTCACTGTATTTAATATATAACTTAATCTTGGAGGGGACCAGGAGGTTAGAAATGATAGAGGAATTTAGTTAGAATGATCACTACTAAATAACATTGCTTGATTCTTTCAATTATGATTGCAAATTAACACTGGAGCAGTGTTTGGTTTTTATTTATCTATTTATTTATTTTTTCCTGACCTTAGGATATGCTTACTGATTTTTTTTTTTTTTAGAGAGAGAGGGAAAAGGAGAGAGAGAGGGGAGAGAGAGAGAGAGAGAGAGAGAGAGACATATCAATCAAAACCAAAACCTAGGTAGGTGCCCTGACCAGGGATCAAACCCACAACCATTTGGTGTATGGAATGATGCTCCAATCAAGCAAGCCACCTGGCCAGGGCCAGTGTTTGGTTTGTAAATTCTGGCAAAAATATGGCCAGTGTAATTGATAGTTTGCTTCTTGAGATAGTTCCCAGGTACAAAACAAGTAGTTTACACCTATCTAAGACACAAATGATCATCCTTGCTCATTATAATAGTTTCTTTAGCTCCTGTGAAGTGAACACACGCACATGTACAAAGAAGGATGCTCCTGTGTTTATGGAAACATGTCCAATTGAAACTGGGACTCTACTGTTAATATTTAATTCCTTGGAGGCACGGTTGGCAATTATTCGCTTTCTATGAATCTGTTTTCACTGGTGGTATTAAGCAAAAAGAAGAAGAATCCCCAAGTGTTTCTAGAAGGGATGTGGACAAATGGCTGTCCGCCCATCTCTTTGCCCTCGGAGACCAAGACAGAAGGATTGCAGACACCAGGCTCTCTGGCTGCTTCCTGACAGCAGCAGATTGGAGGGCAAGTGGAGGGAGGGCCTTTCCTTTCTTGCTCATTGTTGCCTGGGGCTCCATTTCTGACCAGTGTGTCTTGGGGACCAGGCTCCTGCACAGCTTCCCCCACCCCACCACTGCCCCTAACCCCTGCCTCCAGTGTGCCCAGAACTCCAGGAACCCCACCTTGCCCTTCAAGCCTGGGTGGAGCTGGCTGCCAGGGAGACTACAGCTAAATTTAAATTTCACGTAAGCAAGCAATGATTTAAAAGTATAATTATGTGTAATAATTGGAACATATTCATGTGAAAAAATACTCAATATTTGTCTGAAATCCAAATTTAATTTAGTGTTCTGCATTTTTATTTGAATCAGATGACTCTTGGGTAATAATAACCTTCCACTCTTGCCAGTCTCTGGGTGCCTCCTCGCCCCTCCTTGGTTTCCTAAAACGTGCTCACAGCTCTGAGCATTCACTTATGAGGATAATTACGATCTGGGCTAGATTCTGTTTCCTTCTGGCCCCTGATGGACACAATGCTCATGTATAACGGGCCAACAATGGCATTGGGCGAGGGCTTATAGGCCTCAAGACAAAGAGAAACTTCTGGGTACCATCTGAGTGAGCACGAACGCTTCTGGAATCAGGACGAGGCTGGGGGAAGGAGGGTTGGGCAGAGAGAAAGCACACAGGGCTGCCCCACTCTGGGTAAAGTTCTTAATCTTTTCATCTTGTCCCTTAGATCAGAGTCTTAGCTTTATAGCCCTATTCTATTATAAAGTAGCTATGAGTACTAGAGCATGTATTTTCTTCATTAATTCAACAAATGTGTATAGAATCCTATGATGGGCCAGGTTCTGGCTGAAATGTTATTTTTTTTCAGCCTTCTAATCTGTTCCTGCTTTGTTGTTGTTGTTCCTGTTTTGTATTTTTCATTTTTGATAGCTTTCCACAGACAGTCGAGGAGGTCATTTCAAAGCTGCTAAATTCTGACAGCTTGTAACAAGTCCTGCTTATTTCTCAAAAATATAGAGGAGATTCCAATCTGCCAGAAACTCCCTTGAGATTTTGCTTGGTGAGGGTGTTGTAATGATTCCCATTTAAAATGATGCTCAAAAGAGGGTTTTATTCCAAACACAGGAAATTGTGTCAGTCAGCAAGAACTGAAAGGAGAGCAGGAACAAACACGGTCTGGGTCAGAGGTTTTCTCTAGTCCTTCCTTTCCCTAAAACCATATTCAAATGTGTGTAGAGTTTTAGAGTAAAATAATAAATCCTTTAGCCACCAAATTTATCAAGCTAGCAGATTTTTCAAGTATTTCCCAAGTTTTGTATTCTTAGAACCCCACTCAGTGGCTGGCACAGTAGATGTATCTTAAATAGATGCATCTTAATTAAATAGCCTGTGTCACCAGGGAAGTAGGCATTGACCATATCAGCAAATTCCCAGATGGCTGACTCTTGCCCTGTATGACAAGTTTTAACTTGGGTCTTATTTTTACTTTTTAAAATTAATTTCATTGAGGTCTAATTCACATACAACAAGATGCATCCCTTTCAGTGAAGAGATTGATGAATTGACAATGTATACATCCAAGCAACCCCCTTTCCAACCAAGATATATATAATCTCCATCATCCCCCAGATTCATTTGGGACCCTTTGCAGAGAGGTTTTCCTGTGTAATTATTACATATAAATGTCTAAAACATACTCCCTTCACATCATTCAACCAGGATACTGAACATTAAGTGTATTTGCTATTGACTACCCAAAGGCTTCAGTGAATAGCAGTTGTGTTAGCTTTGGAAGTAAGTGAAGGGATTACAGTATTTTACCTATTTCCCAAAAGAGCCTGCCCTGCTTTGTTTTGGAGATTATTGTTTGCTTTTGAAAAATAACTTTAATCTCTTCTCTAACCAACATCTGTTATTTTTATTGCATGTGCCATTTTTTAATGTTTTTAAAACAGTGTTCCTGCTTCTAGCAGCATCCCTGCTCATTTTCTTGTTTACTTTTTCTAATCTGCTACAGGTTGGAAAACTAGATAATCACTCTTATATTAGAATTGCTTAAAATAGAAGTAAGTGGGGTGTTCCTATGAAGAAATCAGTCCAGATTCAGTGCTTGGACTTGGTAGGATGTCTCTGTTGGAAGGTATTTTTATATTCCTGGCTTTTAGCTTTGGATAAGTGAAGACTGACCATACTCTACTCCCTGCCACATTTAGAATTTTCAACAGAATGGGGGAAGCTTTCAATTAAATTCTAGCAGTGGCTTCTTTTAGAATTTGGGAACAACTGTTTTACAGCAAGTGTTCTAGCTCGACCACCTGAGCGCTTTTCTATGAAATAATGTTTAGAGTTTCCTCCAGTGTCTCATTAAGAGAATCTCGAATAGGCAGATGTCTCTCCTTGGCTCCTAACCTGACTCTGCCATTCTTTGTGTGTGTTGCATGTAAGTATGTTGTGTGTTGTGTAAGTGTGTGGCCCTTGGCCATACTGGATGAGCTACAAAAGGGACTCCTGGGACAGCCTGTGTTATATCTGGAAATGTCCGGGCACCTCAAAAGAAGAAAGTCAATCAAGCCATTTCCAAAGGAGGTGGTAAGTGTGGTTTTGAGCTGCGGTTTCTTGGTGAGTCAGGTGCCCTGCGTTAGGGAGAAGATGCTCTTTAGTGGTGCACACAGCAGATGGCAGCTGGACATCACAAACTCTGCCTCTGTGTGGTGGAGATGCAGTATTCTAATCCTAGCCTCTGAAGCTGATGCTGACCTGCCCGGCCTGAGGACTGATTGATTGGTTGATTTTTAATATTTTTTTCCAATCTTATTGAGATATAATTGATATGCTGTATAAGTTGTATAGAATAATGGTTTAACTTACACATATTGTGAAATGATGACCTTCATAAGATTAGTCAACATCCACCATCTCTTATAGATACAATAAAAAGAAAAAGCAAAGAAAAAAAATTTTTTTTGTTTTCCTTTTGATGAGAGATCAGGATTTACTCTCTTAGCAACTTTTCAATATATCATACAGCAGTGTTAACAATAATCATGATGTACATTACATCCCTAGTACTTACTTACTTATCTTATAACTGTAAGTTTTTGGGTTTTTTTTTACCTCCTTTCTCCAATTCTCTCTCCCCCAACCCACTGCCTCTGGTAACTATACATCTGATCTGTTTCCCTATGACTTTTTTAAAAAAATTTTAGATTCCACATATTAGTGAGATCATATAGTATTTGTCTTTTTCTGTCTGGCTTATTTCACTTGACATAATGCCTTTGAGGTCCATCCATGTTGTCACAGATGCTGGCTGAAGGATTTTGATGAGGAAGAGTGACTTGTCACTCACCAAACACATGGACTCTGAAGAGTGGGGATGGATTAATGATTGGTGGCTGTGGCCGTGGCCTCGAGTGGGCTACCTGTTGCTATGTGTTAGAGAGGCATCTGCAGGAAGGCTTGGGAAACATAAGCCCAGTGGTAAAAGAAGAAGAGGGAAAAATCAAAATAATTAACAAAGATGATAATATATAACCTGAATTTATTCAGGAAAAACATTTTAAAAGTTATTTCTGACAGATAAATCAATCAACCTACTCATAGATAATTTCAGATGTTTTATCAAAAAGGTAAATAATAGTGTTTTAGTCTGAAATGCAAGATAAATTTCTTTCCAACAGTTTGTTTAATTTTCCTGAAAAAATAAAGTGAAGAAAAACACGGTGGCTCCTTGGGAATGGAGCTGCTCTCCACATCCTCCCCCCTAGTGGTTGGAGCCCCCCCACCTCTGCCCCCTTTCTGGGCCCCATTGCGCCTTAGCCTGCCTCCAAGTTCTTCAGCTACTCACCAGGACCTGACTTTATATTCATCCTATTTGCTGACTGATTAGTGCATCTGCCTCACTAGAATGTATGGTCACAGGGAGAAATTTGTCTATCCTGTTCCTTCAAGCATTCCTGGTGCCAAGATGTGCCTGGCCCAAGAGAAACAATCAACCAATATTTGTTCAATAACCCAGTGGACATTATGGTGGTTTCCTTCCCTTTTTCTAAATTGAAAACACTAAGATATGTTGAAAATATAAAAACCAAAAGAGAAAGAAAAACCAACCCTAATTTCACCATGTGGACACAACAAGCACATTGTGACACCCATCCTTCCAGTTTTTCAAAGCATTGACTTAGGTGGTGGGGACAGGGAAACGTTGCACATTTTCACCATATTTTGCCATGTATAATGGATTCCCAGGTATAATGCGCACCTGTGTTTTTGACCCAAACTTTCAGGAAAAAATCTTTTGTTTTAAATTTTTAATTCAATTTTTAATTTATTTAGATTTAGATAGTTTTTTTCTATTAGAAAGGAATTTTAGCATTTATTTTTGAACATTCAGACATTGTTACTGCTTTCTTGAATTACACTTTTAACACATAAGCATAAATAAAAGAATTAAAAACATTTATATAGAACAGGATTGGTAATAATCACTCATATATGCTCATCCTTATTTTTCCCTCAAAAATTTGGTCAAAAAAGTGCACATTATACACAGCAAAATATGGTACTGTGAGAGGCTCCCAGTGTCCCCTTGGCCTGGACAAAGGCAGACCATCTCATTGGAGCAGATGTTCAGGACTCTTCTAAGCACCCAAACGACTCCATGTGGCTGCACACATGGGTTCCCAGGCCCAGTCTGTGAATCTTTCTTGGAGAGCCTGGACGTGGTGCCCTTCTGAAGCCAGTGCTGGAAACCTAGCCACTGAGTGCAGTGACCAAGGACAGGGATGCTTATGTTGGGGCAGAACAAGGCTTAAAGAATCAGTTTTCATGGTAGCAGTTAGAACAATGGCAAACCCAACCTGGGTCCCCCTAGGGGACTAGTCACACTTTTATTTCTCTCTCTGCCTGGGGTTTGGGGACAATACGTGAGGGTGCAGGCAAAGGGGAGGAGACCTCAAGAAGGAGATCCTAGACATCTTGGTAATGGGAGCATTGGGGTCTCCATCAATTATTTGAGAAGAAAAGCTTTGTTATCAATTTGTCTTCTAAGAAGATTAAATGTAAATTGGTCACATTTATAGCCAGGTGCATTTTTAAAAATTAATTTTACTTCTCTTTATTTTTATTTTCTTAACATTTCTAAAAGCTCCTGAAAATGCAAGCCTTCCCTGGATTAATACAGGCTTCTCTGACATTTATGTATTGGAAAAACATAAAAATTGCAAATAATAGAGAATATCTTGAGGTTTGAAGTCTTAGGATTGGTTCGCCCAGAAGGAGACCCTGAGACAAGGATTCAAGAACAAGAAGTTTCCTTTGGAGGTGACCTGGAGAAGCACTAGTAGGGTTAGGGGAAGTGAGATGGGACAGGAAAGGGAGGCGAGCCAACACAGGTGCAGCAATGAGCAGGTTACTTCCACAGGCAGTTGGCCTTCCTTCCCACTGGGGACCCCTGCCCAGGCGTGAAGAACACGGGTGATACCTGATGGACGAGGACACTATGGCATTTCTCACTAACGCTCATTCATGATTGACTGACAGCTGCTTTTGGCCCTGGTAGCCTGCCCTGTGCTCAGGCTGAGAACATTCCTGCAGCCAGAGCAAGCCATGTGTAGTAGAAACATGCAGTAAGAAGCCATCAAGCTGATTCAGACAGGTGAATGCCTGCAGGTGGGCTATGGGTGGGGCCCCAATGGCATCTGCTATACCTGCCAGGAAGTTCTCCAACCCCAGTTCTACAAGACAGCAATGAACAGCAGGGCATTCAACCTGGCTCTTCCATGAATACTGTGCCATGTTGATTTCCATTCACTATGTTTCCTTGCTAATAGACACCTTGAATGGAAGGACTGATTGCCATGCACCTGGGCTGGGCTTGCTCCGGGGAAAAATGCTGCTTATGTAAACAGACTTTTTGGCCAACCAATACAAAACAGAGAGCGAGGTATTACAGGTAATTGCTACAATGAGACGTCCATTCTGGAGGTGGAAGTCTTCCTGTTCAGTTCATTCCCCGGCAGCAGTGTCTTCTGCCCCTTTGACCCAAATACCTCTGGGTGTGTGTGGAGGTCTGTCATTGCTTCATGCTGCTTAAAGCGTCTCTCTTAGGCCTTGATGCTGTCCCCGGGTGCAGCTCTGAGCAACCCTCCTCTTAAGGGGCCTATTTTCTGGCTTTACCTTAGAGGCAGAAGTACAGCTGCTAATGCCAGCCTTCCTATCTGGGGTTGGGAGAGGAGAGGAGGAAGAGGGTCCTGACAATCACAGGCTTTTAACATGGGCCTTGTAAGTGAACCATCCTGTAACTGCCTGGGGATCTGTCTGAAGGTAGTATTGGTTGTGTTGAGAAAACCTCATTCTTTGGAGTTTTTCATGAGTATTTATAGCTTCCCTTTATCAGGAATTATTCAACATCTCTTCTGTTAGTGAGATAACTTTCTTGTTTTACAGGAGTTTAGGGCTGTTATGATTTTAAATATATATATATATATTTAAATTATATGTGTATTTATATTTAAATTATTTGAAGTTATATATAATAATAATTCAAATATATGTAATATATAATTCAAATATACATATTTTAAGCATATATACAATTTCAATGAAACATTTGGAAAGGGGGTACGTATACATGTATTTGTTCAATCTACCTTTTGAGCTGAAATCTTATCTTATTGTTTACTATTATGATCTTATTAAAAAATAAGATCTGTTCAGACATGAAAAAATAACCACTTAAAATCTGAATAAAAGTAGTTATAGTATAGTAGGTTTGTAATAAGAAATAACAATCTCTTTCTCTTTCTCTCTTTTTCTTGTCCTCTCTCCTCCACCCTCTCTTGGTTTAGAGAAATATCTTGAAGGAAGCACACCAAATATTTAACAGTGTTGTGGTAGATAAAATTGTGCCTCCATACACATTTGTATGCTGAAGCCCTAACCCTGATGTGATGGGTTTTGAGGGTGGGGCCCCTGGGAGGAAATGACAGTCAGAGGAGGTTATGAAAACGGGGCCCTCAAGATGGGATTAACAGACCTTGTCAAGGAGAGACTCCAGTGAGCTTGTTTGGCACTCTTTCCCTACCATGTGAAGACACAGCAAGAAGATGGCTATCTATTGGGTTGGCCAAAAAGTTTGAGTTTTTTCCATACGATGGCTCTGGTAGTGCTCAGTTGTCTTTAACTCCATTTGAGACAGTTTTGTTAGGTTGTATTGTGATAGCTATCATAACAGTGTGCATTTTAAAAAAACCTATCAAAATTGGTGAATTTTTGTGCAGCCATTTTAATGCTGATGATGGAAGAAAATACACAACATTTTCAGCCTATTATGCTTTATTATTTCAAGAAAGGTAAAAACACAATTGAAACATGAAAAAAGATTTGTGTAGTGGATGGAGAAGGTGCTGTGACTGATCGAATGTGTCAAAAGTGGTTTGTGAAGTTTCTTGGTACTATTGACATTGTGGCCAAATAACTCATTGCTGTGGGTCTGTCTTATGCATTGGGGGATGTTTATCAGCACCCCTGGCCTCTGCCCATTAGAAGACAATAGCGAGAGACAGCCAACATACTCAAAATATCCAAATCAATAAAGTTATTGGTGAAAATGAAAAATGTGTCTTTCATTTTTGGCCACCCAATACAAGCCATGAAGAGAGGCCTCACCAAAAACTGACCACTGACCATGCTGCCATCTTAGTCTGGACTGTAAGCCCCCAGACTGGCCCTTTTGTTATGGCAGCTCTGGCTGACTAAGACAAATGTTTAACTCCTGGCTGATAGAACGGGAGATGTTGGTGTAAGGCAACTTTCATGTATAACTTTATACATTTCTATTTTGTTTGACTCTTCCTTCAAAAAGAATGAAATTTTTTAATCATTAAAATTAAAAAGGAGCCCTGGCTGGCATAGCTCAGTGGAATGAACATGGGCCTGTGAACCAAAGGGTTGCCAGTTTGATTCCCAGTCAGGGCACACACCTGGGTTGTGGGCCAGGTCCCCAGTTGGGGGCACATGAGAGGCAACCACACATTGATGTTTCTCTCTCTTTCTCCTTCCCTTCCCCTCTATCTAAAAATAAATAAATAAAATCTTTTTAAAAATTAAAAAGGATAGCACAACCCATTAGCTTTGTAAGAGATGCCAAGAAGAGGGATCCACAGCAAGACGTTCCTGAAGCTGACAATGCTATGTTGAGTGATGGTAAAAAGATGAAAGGAGACTTAGGTGCCCGCCCTCTAGGACACTGGTCAGTGTTCTGCAGCAATGGAGCTGGACCTGGGGATAGTAGGTGGGCAGAGAGCTGAGGTCCACTGAACCACCTCTCTCAGCCTGATGGGAAACGACCACTGTCAGAGAAATGTGGCTCAAACTTCTGATACAAGGAAAACTGCCAAAGGTAAGCACCTTCATGTGGTCAGACATGTACAATGACAGCCCCACAGCTTTATAGGGGAAGGGATGCTATGGCCACATTCTTTCGTGTCACAGCCACATTTGCCCACTCCCTGACTGCCCCCACCCAATCATTGCAACATACTCTCTCCCAGGAGTAGTTAAACCACATTAAAAAGCTGTACCCATGAGTGTTGTTTTTTGACACTCTCTACATATTTGCTCTATATGGTAATATTTCTTCTCCCAGGGGCTGAGTCCATGGGGTTGTGTGAGTGAGGGATTCAGAGGGATTCAGGCCCATTGGAAGGTGGGCAGAATTTCATCCTGTGTTTCTGGAACAGCATGTGAAGGTGCTGTAACACCCCTCTGCTACCGCCATGTAGAGGCTAGATTCTGCAGGAGAGACTGGAAACCCCACTTTGGTCTTGGGGTTTCCTTAGCAAGTGACTACACTGGCTTCTACCTGATGGCCTTAAATAATGCATTACAGAGCTGGATAAATAGTAGTAATAGTTTTTATTTAGTTACTCTTTCTTTTTTTAGGATTTTATTTATTTATTTTTAGAGAGAGGGGAAGGGAGGGAGAAAGAGAGGGAGAAACATCAATGTGTGGTTGCCTCTTACGTGGCCCCCACTGGGGACCTGACCCACAACCGAGGCATGTGCCCTGACTGGGAATCCAACTAGCAACTCTTTGGTTCACAGCTTGTGCTCAATCCACTGAGCTACACCAGCCAGGGCTAGTTACTCTTTCTTAAGAACACCTTCCCTGAGAACAGTGAAGAAGGTGAGAAGGATGTGGGTATTCTTGGTCCCTTGTCTTAATACTATCTAACATTGAAATGCCACCACAAGCCCCGGCTGGTGTGGCTCAGTGGACTGAGCACCTGCCTGCGAACCAAAGGGTCACTGGGTTGATTCCCAGTCAGGGAACATGCCTGGGTTTCGGGCCAGGCCCCCAGTTGGGGGCGTGTGGGAGAGTATCTCTTACACATGGTTGTTTCTCTCACTCTCTTTCTCCCTCCCTTCCCGTCTATTAGTAAATAAATAAAATCTTTAAAAAAATGCCACAACCCCAAGAAATATTGGGAATTTAGTGGCTTGTGGGATGAAATAAGACTGTTGTTTATGTGTCTTAAGGTTTGGGAAAAATATTTTGATTTATATTCTTTCTACATATTAATTATTTCAGATGTTGATGTGATATCGGGCTGGCATGGGTGTTATGTTATTTTGGTAAGGATATTTTTAAAACCAGATTGTTACCTTTTCATGTGTCCCACAAATATACAGCAATCGAAACTAATGAGTTCAAGGGTTGTTGCTGATTGATTGATGTACACCTCACCTACTTATAAAACATGTGAAATTGTTCTTTGCCACCTTGCTCCTTAGGAATCTTGATTCTTCTTGGCAGAATCTTAAAATGTATTCCTGGAACAAATACTCAAATATGTTGTATATCTGCAACAGTCAAAAGTAACTCTTCAATTAAAGTCCTAAATATTTGGCCTATTTCTCAGTAGCAAAACCATCCACACTTCCATTTTCCTTTGAATCATCAATGCAAGAGTATTGCAACAGCATAAAAATGCTGACAACAAAACTCTTAATGTTTTTTTTTCCTGTTTTGTTTCTCAGACTTTCACAGGAAATACTTAGAGTGTCAAAAATAATTACTATAATGTTTGTCATCTGATATGGAAAGTCTGACAAATGCCGTTTTCTGATTTAGATGCAGTAATTTGAAACATTGGGATCAGAAAGGGGTTCTCATTAATTCTATTCTCAACATCTCTGCTTCCCCCAGTTTAGGTAAGATTATTCCCATTTCTTCCTGCAAAATCTGACTCAAAGCTCACTTTCTTACGGGCAGTCTATCCAGAGCAACTCTCCCCTATTTTCATCTCCCTTCTACCTTAAACATCTTCTCTTAACGTTTACATTGTACATTTGTGTTATATCAATGGAAACTATTAAAAGCTTTGAGAAGGGAAGATGTATGGTAAGATTCACATTTTAGAAAAGATTACTCTTGCCAAAGAACAGACAATATGTGGAAGGGGTATGAAACTTGTCAGTGAACTGGGGTGTTGGCAGTGGGTATAACAAGGAGGAAGGAGATGGAAGGAAGGTAGTTTAGAAGTAGACAATGACAATTGACCATGATTTGGTCTAAGGTGATGACAAGGTTTTGCATCTGTGCCATTGGGAAGATGTGGTGCCATTAACCCAGATGGACTATTTTGTGATGTCTGTAGAGAGGAGACAATTGCATAGGATGTCTGATAGGTAATCAGAAATTTCCATGAGTTTGGGAGAGGAGTTGAAACTGGAGATGTTAAGTGTAGCAATATCTATGTTTGCTCTGTGTGTGTGTGTATAGAAGGTGGGCAAATTTGTTGTCCATGGGACCACAAGAAAGGTGCCTTAAAGAAAAAAGAACTTTGAAAATTCTTACATGTATAGGATTGTGGATAAGGATGGAATATTGGGGAGTAAGCCTCAGAGAATGGGAATATAGAGTTTATCTTAGAAGCAGAGTGTTATATAGAATTTATCCATTCAATTCATTTTAACAAACAGTTACTGAACTACTAACGGGACACACTGTTGGGCTCCAGCAAAACAAAAGTGGTCCCTGTTTTGAGGAACTTAAGGGAGCTGGAGAAGTGGGAATTTATCTGGTTGAACCATACGAAATGGCAACATTCCACCGTTTTTGACCCACAAAAACTACAATTTCATATGGATCAACTTAATGTGATTTAGCACAATTGCAGTTATTGTCTTCACAGAGTTCCTATCAATGTCATTTGTATACACAGAGGAGGGACTCCAGATTGAAAGGCACATCCCAGAAGACCTGACATATGCATGTTCTGCTGAATAATTTCTTTAAAAAATTGCTCAGACCTTAGAACCTTGTGAAATGTCATCTATGGCTGACTTGCTTTATTGTTATAAGATGGCTGCCAATACTTACTTTTCATTTATATACAGAGATATGAAAAAGTTTGAGTTTCTCTCCAAATGATCCAACAAACATCCCAAAATCATTCTGTCACCCTGATTAGACCAACTGGGTTCCACATTTACCCTGAATCAGAGGTAAGGAATTCTATGTGTTGATAAGCTCAGTCTGGAATATTGTCTATTCAGGAACTGGAAGAGGAGTCAAACCCACTCAAATGCATAGCTACTGTCCCGCAGGGAATGGGTAAGTTGGAGATAAAGAAGGCCACCAGCCAGGGCACTTTGGAGTATAAGCAATAGGGAGACAGTTCAGCAGTGGAAAGATTACTTTGTATCATTGAGGCTCTAAATGTCAGAGACATGCAATGCTGGGGACAGACCGGTCTGGAGGTATTTGAAGGAATCCTGGCAAGGGAAAATGAGGGCATGGGTGACAATGGGGGCAATGTGAGTCTGGAGTGGGTGGGCTGATGCAACTTGCTGTAAGACTGAAGTTGTAGACTTTGGGGAGTACCTTGATGAGGAGGGTGAGGGAGATGAAGTTGGGGTAAGAACAATTCTCATGTTTCTTGCCTGATGATGGTGCACATGGTGGTGCTATCCCTGGGAGAGGAAGTGCAGGATGAAGACTTTTAAGTTTTGGTGGAAAGATGACTATGTTTATCTTCCTTTGGTTAGGTGACTTTGGAATATGAAAATGGAGACAGGCATTGTGAAATAGATGAATGGTTTTGGACCTAGAAGAGGCTGGAAATGCAGACTTGGGGTTGGCACTGCAGGGTGTGTGGTTGAGGTCTTCTTGGATGGAACAGGCAGTGAGGAGAGGGAGGGGGAAGGTTAGCTTAGGGGAGGCTCCAGCAGGGGTGCTGGGGAGAAAGGTGTTGGTTCTAGGCACTCACTTTAGAGTCACTGCAGCCTAAGGAGGAATTTGGGTGCCACCACAAAGGAGCTCTGTGATTGAGGGAACCTCTTTCGACTATGTTTTCCTTAACTGTAAAATGGGGACAGTAGTAATACAAATGATCTCCTAGGCTTGTTTTGCTGATGACCCAAGGAAGAGTATATGCAAAGCTTTCCTGGTACCTGACACAAAGGAAGCATTTGCAGAAATTCTTTGTCCTGCCTAAGATATCTTTTTCATTTAAAATGCAAAATTCAGAATAAAGATGACATCAGTTGAAAAGGTTGGCCAGGGTTTGAACTTATCCTTATGTTTGTAGCAGGGAAGAGCATGGACTCCAGAGCAGCCCAGTGAATACAGCCATGGTCCAGCTTTGGGGCCTTGGGCGAAGTTCTCCCAGGCTGTTTCCTCCTTTGTGAAAGGGTAATCCATTGTCACATGCACTTCATAGGGGTGTTGTGATGTGCACATAAGGATATATGTAAAATCCTTACTAGAGTTCCTGGCACAGTTTTGAAAGGAGCAGACCTAGAGGGACTAGTGTCCCATAGGCAAAGGGAAAACAGCGTGAAAATCTGGAACTTACTCTGTAGAATAAGGATGAAGAGCTGCACCAGATGTGGCAACAAGAAGAGGCTGTTGACTAGGAAGATGCAGTTCTGGAGGTGTGATTGGGGTAGAATCTGACTGCAGGTGGACTGCAGGTACAAAAAGAAGGGGAGGGAAATGAGACAGTATGACTTTCAAGTGTAAAGAGAAGGCAAGGGAAGGAAGGAGGTAATAACTAGAGAATATACAGGGTTCTGAATTTTTATTTGTCAGTTGATTGGTTTTGGCTTCATTTTAACACAGAAATAAGTCCACTTCTATATTTCTTTGTGTGCTTCTAAGATATCCTTTCAACTCAGATTTTATGAAGGATTGTAGAAAAATACTGATCATCCATTACTAAGAATGAAGGCCTTTTCTTCGCGTAGGTTTAAATAAGACAGGCCTGTTTGGATATAAAGACTGTCCTTCTTTAATCAAGATGAATGGTTTAAAACTGTTAGAAATACTTGGTGTTCTTTTTTTCCTCTAAATCACAGTCTGTTTAAGATCAACTTAATCAGACAGGACAAGGAAATTACACTGTGTTTGGAAACATGGACAAAAAGATAAAGAGAGTCGATGTGTTTTTCCTTCTCTCAGCAGTATTTCAATTCCACTCTGTGCAAGTCTTTTCTGCCTAGCAGATGCATTGTTAGTTAAATACACACACACATGCCATGATACTCATACAACTCTAAAGGCCACACCTTGCTTTTCCAGTGAGGAAACTGAGGCCAGTTTCCCCAATAGCATGCAATTAGTAACAGATGGGACCCAGTACTCAGGTAAATGATATTTATTTGTATTTCTCACCAGCTCTCTGTGAACCCAGGTTTCAGTTTTTCATTTTCTTCCCCATTCTTCCATAGTATGTGGTTCATCCCTATGTTCTTAGAATATATTTACACCATATTATTCTGATTTGAGCACATGAATGGATGAATCGATAGGTAAATGATACATTTAATTTATATCTATTTTTCCTTACATAGATTCATGAGATGGCATACAGGCTTTGGGTCTTGGATAATTTCTGTGTGCTCATGATCCAAATATGTAGACCTGTTCCCGAGCCCTTTTTCCAGAAGAAGGGCTTCCCTCTCTGTGGCCTGTCCCAAGTCTCTCATCATAAGCATCCTGGGAGCTCGTGCACTTGTAGCATAGATGGGCAATTTGTCTTGAAAGTGAGATTATTTTCATGGAACTCACTGATTTTGGACCTCCATAGTGTATTTAACCTTGGGTGTCATTTGTGGTTATACTGTTTTTGCCAGAAGTTATGATTTCAAAAGATGACTCCAAATTACAGGATAGCATCCAATTCAACTTATAATTCAGCAGATAAGTCATTGAGGAATCTGCATGCAGTACAGGTAACCAACCCCTACCACCCATCCTGGTAGAAATCTGGATGCCTTTTGGATCTACTGAGAATATCATCTCAGAATGGTTACTCCAGAATGGAAGGTGGTGATGATTTGAAGAGTACAGGAATTTGGCTCCTGAGACTTTTCATTGTTCAAATTAGAGGAAGATGGGCCTTTTTCCAAATGAGTAGAATAAACTTTTACACTATTGATCGCCCTTTTGGCTATTGACCAAACATCATTGATATCCACAATATTCTCCTGTCCTTGTCACTCCTCAACCCCCCTGAAGTTATATTCCATCCCCACTACTTCTTACCTCCTCAGTGCCTACCAAATTCCTTTACTATAACCTATGTTCTTGTTTCTTCCCCTGTTGAATAATTAAGATGTGTTGTACCCTGAAAAAACTAGAAATGAATGAAGACAATGATCAACTCTTAAGCCAAAAAGCCATTGGTAAGCAACTCAGGTACATATTTGCATGGTGAGTTTCCCCACCTTTGAGAAGATAAGCAAAACCATGGGCTATGAAGAAGGCAATGGAGAGGGAAGCAGAAGGACTAAGAGGACAGGAGGAGGTGACAAGGACTATCTTAAACTCCTGAGAGCAGTTGGGTTGTCCTCATTGCTTCCTTTGAGGGTCACCAAGAAAAGAGTACAAAGGAATGAAAGACTTGCTCACAAATATTTTAGTAGTAGCACTGCCTTTAAAACTAGAATAAGGGTTTTAAATTTTGATTTTTTGCCCACAGAAAAAAATGCCAGATTCCATATGCAATGGGTGAACCCCTCCCAAGGTGTTGAAGTTGAAGAACTTCAGGGAGAAGCAGGCTTCTTCAGTCCATAGGAGATTTAACTATATTCAGCACTGCGCTAGAGTCAGCTCCAACAAGCTTCTGAGAACCCATTGTGTGCAAATCTTACCCCTCTCCTGTTTCTTTACAGGGGTGAGTGTTTTCTCTATAGATCTCTCTCTCTCTCTCTGTGAGTATGTGTCTCTACTGGGCACAAATAGATGTAGGCTGCTTCTGCACTGTTCTTATGAGCCAAGGGAGAGACTGCAAAGAAACAGGGCTCCTACAGTCATAGCCCCTAGGAACTCCTCTGCTCCTGCAGGCCTCTGACTTGTCTGCTGGCTTTCCTTCACACCTGCCATCAGGACTTCTACCTGGCTATCTGTGTTTGAAGCTCATCATGGACAAATGCTGTTTCCTAAGTTCTCCCATTCTTTGCTCTGTTAATCAGGACTCTACCAGTTTTATCTGATAGAGGCCCAAGTTAGTCTAAGCCAAAATGAATTAATTGTCTTATGTAACTGAAAACTCCATGGCTCGTTTTGTTTTAGGTGTGGATAGCATTGAGGTTTTGATAAACATTATCATGTTCCCTTCCTTCTTCTCCATTTCTTGGGTCTTCTTTCATCTTCATTAACTTGTTTCTCTCATAGGCTATCTCCATGTGATGGGACTTTCCAAAACTAATAAGGTTACTATATCTCATGATCTCAGGACTGATAACCTTTCCAATTTTCAGAATTCATATCACTCTCTGCAAAAGGACTAACTGGCTAAGATTAGACCACATGTCTAAACTGGAACAGTCTCTGCATCCAAGAGAGTGGGATATGCTTCCTGTCCTCAGCCATATGTCTATCACTGGGATAGGGGATACTGGCACCTTGACTGATAGCTCTACTAGAATTACATGGTGTGGAGCAGACAAGTTCCCCAAAAGGAAGTGTTATGGGCCAAGCAAAACAGTAACAGTTGGCTGCTGTACTTGAAATAATCATACAAATTAATTCAGTAACTCTGAGGAAACTAATATAAGTGAAATGACAACTAAAGGGTATCATATGATAAAAACATCCTATCAGTGGTAGGTGTTCTTGATCTTCTAGACTTGTAAAGTGATGCTCTAACAGAGAAGGGAGAATTTGTTTTGCATGCCATTGTGTTCTTAGTACCTGGCACACAGTAGTGGCTTAATATAGTTTCTGTATAACAAAGCACCAATGAGGTGAAATTTAAAACAAGGCAATGAGTACTAAGTCACAGAGGCCAACAGCAAGATTAAAGGTTAAAGATTAAATAATGATTTCCTTATCACAGGAAGAGCCACTTTAGTGAGCCCTCCCGATTATGAGATTATAAGGCAACAGGCACCTATAGGAGAGGGGGATGGTGTACTCAGTGGTGTGCTGGTAAATTTTTAACAACTGAATATCCAAGGAAAAAGTAACAGTCCTGATCTGTAGCAATTGCTAAGTCCTACTGTGTAAATTATCTCATCATGGTTGATTTCAAGCCATCAACATGAATCATTGAAGGCAGAGTTGGGAAGAGAGATGCACAGGACTGGTTCTCAGAAGCCTGTTGGAGCTGGCTCTAGCCCAGTACTGAACGTAATTAAGTCTTGTATGGATTGATGATGGCTGCTTCTCCCTGAAATTCTTCAGCCTAAACTCCTTGGGTGGGGTTCACCCATTGCATATGGAACCTGTGTTTTTCTAGGAGCAAGAGACCAAAATCTAAAACCCTTAGTCCTGTTTTTGAAATTAGTTAATTACAGTGAAGTGTCATCTAGTGGCTTCTAGCAAGGTTCCTGATCAAATAAGGACCAAGGGATTCGGAAGAGAAATTCCCATGATGGGAGTAGTTGTCTTGGCGACTCAGGTGCAAGCCACCCATGCAAGAGTCTTATGTTTCAGAGAAAATAATGGTTAAGAATTTGAGTGGAACTAAAAATGTTTCAGTAGTGAAGCCCACTGTATGCACCACTTGGGCTCTGGCAGGTTTCCAGACAGCAAAGACATCACCACGGCAGTGCACAAACATTCTCTCAGTGGCAAAGTATGTCTTAACAGAAATACACACCAGAAGCTTACAATTAAGACTAAGTGCTAATGGAGTGTATCAGTCAGGATAAGATGAGTTATGCAGTGGTAACAAGCAGTGCTGAAGTTTCAGTGGCTTAACACAAAGCAAGGTTATTTCTTACTTTGTCTGTATGTCCATCATGAGGATTCAAGACTGATGGAGATTTCTTCTTGATATCTGCCCCCCTCATTGCAGAGGCAGAAAATGATGTGGTGAATTCACACATTGGATCTTACATAAAACATCACTTCTGCTCTCATTTCATTGGCCAAGGAAAGACCTATAAGTGCATCTAACTCCAAGTGGGCAGAGTAGTGTAATCCCAGAATGTGCCCAGAAGATGGAGCTGGCAAACTGCACTAACAATAACCACAGTCACTGATGGAAATCTAATTATTTTTTCTCTCTTAGCCCTTGAAAAAAACAGACAGGCTTATTTGATATTTGAACTGAATAAGCTCCCAGAATCTTGAAAATTCAGTTGTAGGAGGCCTAAAGGAGATACTAAACCTTCTGGAATATGGGGGAAACCTCTAACAATTAAATGAGCTATTTATTGTATGCTAAGTGCAAAATATGAAGATAGGTGGCAGTGTTGGCATGTCAAAAGTAAAATAAATCAAGTCAGGTACAGGTTGAATGAATGAATGAATGATGAATGACAGAAACTTCATTCAAATGGAATTATACCTCTTTCTTGTAAGTATCTTTTGTGATTCCTCTTGGATATTTTTTCCATGGAGATCCCATCTCTTTCATTCAATTGCTTTATTACTGTAGATGAGAATAATCATTTACCCTTCTCCCTTGATAAGAAAATATCATAATTATGTTTGTTCCTCTCCCAGTAGGTTTTATAAATGGAATTGAAAGATTTATTTTTTTAATAAATGGGAGCCAAATGCTGAATGGGAGTCATTCAAGCATGAGCTGCAGTAAAGTTATAAAAACAGATTTTATCTCAGAGCACAGAAGTTTACCGATCATGAAACTTTGGTCCTAATTTGTCAAATTGTTCTTTAAAAACTCTAAAAGCAAAGCATTCTTTGAGCAGCATGAAAAACAAAGAGACAAAACAAGTAAGAGAAGAAAATTTCTCTTCTGCCATCCCCAACCCCCTGAGTTAACCAGTATAGTAAGGTGATGCCCCTTCTACACTGTTTCTGTACCAATAAACATGCGTATACATCTCTACAAAGAACATATGCATATATAGGATGCATCCTCTTTTCTTTCTTCCTCCCCCCTTTCTTTCTTTTCCCCCTTCCCTCCCTTCCTTCCTTCCTTCCAACTCCCTTCCTTCTTTCCTTCATTCCTCCTTTCTTCACCCATAAATGAGATCTTAGCATACACATTACTCTGAAACTTGTTATTCAAATTTAATATTTTACAAGCATCTCTTTAGTTTAGTGTTCTTCAAACTGTGCACTTAACCATCAGTGTATCATCAAATCAATTGATGAGATCCTGACCAGCAATTATCACATAAAATAACATAGGACAAAATAGTAATTATCAAATAATTCTGAACATGGTAGGGATAAGTATTGTCTTATGAGAATTTTATTTCATCTCTGTATACATAGTTTCCTCATCCATAAGATGAGGATAATAATAGTGCCTAATTCATGGATAGTTGGTATAATTAAGTGAGCTTATTATACATAAAGTGTTTAAAACATAGGCTGGTGTCATCATCATCATTATCATCATCGTCATCGTCATCGTCATCGTCATCATTATCATCCTCAGTAGTCTTTACATTCTTTCTAACAGGAAGGTGGATAAAAGTATGCTATTTGCATTTTGATTTTTATTTGTTTGTCCACTAGTGAAATTGATCCTATTTTATGTTTTTTGGCCCTTTGCATATTTCCTTGCATAAATTTTCTTTTTTTTCTTTTTATTGTTATTCAGTTACAATGGTCTGCATTTTCTGCCCATCCCTCCACCCCATCCCAGCCAATCCACCTCTCTCCCCCACTTCTACCCACCCCCTTGATTTTGTCCTTGTGTCCTTTATAGTAGCTCCCGTAAACTCCTCTCCCCACTATCCCCTCCCCACTCCCCTCTGGCTATTGTTACATTGTTCTTAACTTCAATGTCTCTGGTTATATTTTGTTTGCTTTTTTCTTTTGTTGATTATGTTCCAGTTAAAGGTGCGATCATATGGTATTTGTCCCTCACCGTCTGGCTTATTTCACTTAGCCTAATGCTCTCCAGTTCCATCCATGCTATTGCAAAAGGTATAAGCTCCTTCTTTCTCTCTGCTGTGTAGAATTCCATCGTGTAAATGTACCATAGTTTTTTGGTCTAGTCACTTGCTGATGGGCACTTAGGTTGCTTCCAGTACTTGGCTATTGTAAATTGTGCTGCTATGAACATTGGGGTCCATAGGTTCTTTTGGATAAATTTTCTATTTATTGTACCACGGTCATTTTTCTGTTGGTTATTTGATTTAAAGTAGTGATTTTATCTTTCTTTGTACAATGGAAATACCAATTCTTAACTTTCAGATGTTGACACATTTTGTTAAATCTATCATAGGCCTCTTCACTTTATGGTCTTCTTTGCCATTTCGACATTGTTGATTTTTTGAAATAAAATTCATTTATTTTAAAATTACTTTTATGTTTCTTTCTTGCCTCATAAGAACTTTCTCACCCAATGGCTAGATAAATAGCCCTCTAAATTTCCCCTCAATAATCATATTCCTCTATTTTTTTACATTAGATCTTTAGTTCATCTGAAGTTTATTTTTTTGTCCACATCCAGAAGAGACTAGCATTGCTTTGTTCCAGATGAATAGCCAATTATTCCAGTCTCATTTTTAAAATAAACCATTTTTTCATGACTGAATTTAAAAACTACCTTTATCATATATTAAGTTTCTATACATACTTGAGTTTATTTCTAGGCTCTTCCATCAATTCCTTTAACCAGTCTTGTGCCAGAACCTACTATTTTGATTGCACCAATTCATATATACTCTCTCCCTTACTCTTCTTTTTTCTACATTAGCTTAGCAATTTTATAAATATTTTAATATAAAATATTAAATCATCTTGTTCTTTCTTTAAATAACTCTCTATGATTTAAATAAGAAGTTAAATTAATTTGTATTGAGGATTGTCTTTTTTTGTGATATTCTTTCCATCCATTTATTTAGATTCTATTTTATGTTTTTCATTATATTCTTCACATAGACCATTTTTGTTAGATAGATTCTTTAGCAATTGAAAGTTTCTAATGTGATCATTAAGGGTACTTTTAAAATTCCCATTTCATTGTAACTGAGTCCTGCTATAAAGACAATATTTTTGCATCTTTGTGTATTTATTAAACTTAAAGTAAAAACAAATTTTCCCTTTAATTCCAATAGTTTCTAAAAAGAATTATTACTATATTTTCTGGGGTGTTCTAAGCATATGGTTATATAACCTATAATAAAGATAATTTGCTCTTTTTATTTCCAAATTTAATCCATTCATTTTATTTTTTATTATTGCATAAGCTAGAATCACCAAAACAATCTTGAATACAAATGATACATAGAAAACAATGCCACCCCTGTTTTCTTTCTAGATTTAATGAGATTGCTTACCATTTCACCCTTATTATAATGTTTGATTGTAGGCTTTGGTAATAGTCTTTATTATGCATAGCATTTCTGTTCATTCCAGCAATAGTTGTGGCTGTCGAAATTTATCAAATGCCTTTTCACTGTCTATACGCTTAATTTGCGGTTGTAATAAATTTTACAAATAAATGTTTTAATGTTGATCAATCTTGCATTCCTGGGACAAATGGCCACTTATTTTGAATGCAAAGAAGAAAAAATAGTAAAAGATAGGAGGAAAAAAGCTATTTTTGTGAGTGATTTTGCACCAAGGGGTGTTTATTTTTACTGAGGTTTGGATTGATCAGTAGAGAAAGGAAAAGGGAAGAAAAGGGAAGGAAATAGAAGAAAGGAAACCTCTAAGAATGTGAAACAAACAAAACCAAAACAAAAGCGTATTTCTAAATAGGCCTAATTACTTTTTTGGCAAGGTCCCAAGGGGAGTTAGGTCTTCTGATCCCTGAGTAGATGAGTATAAACCATTTTCCATCTGGTGGATAAAGGTTTTGCCATAATATTTGTGTAAAAGTATTGGGGTGGTGGGAGGTTGACTGTGAATTTCCCAGTATTTGAAAAGGGTTGCAAATATTATTTCTATACCTATAAAAAACAAGTGAATTATTTTCTATTCCAGTGCCCATATTTAAGTGGTCATTAAGTAGAGTTATTTCTTGATCTCCAAACTCTCTCAAAGCTGACCTTGTCTCTTCCCTCAGATTCAGTGCCTTAGGTCAGATCTCATAACTTCCTACTCAGAGAAAAAGAATGCCAAGTTAAAGGGCAAAGATTGGAAGGACTGAGACTGACACAGGGTCACCACAAAGTTTGATATGACAAAGTGGATCTAGGGGAGGAGGCAAATGAAGACACTATCAATCTCGACTGAGCGTTAGAATCACAGGATAGCCCAGACTTTAACCATATAGTTTCACTAAATTAGTCTCAAATAGCACCCAGATAGCGTTCTTTTAAAAGCACCTTAGCCCCACGCACCCTCATGAAAAAACTCAAAGAAACAATCTAAACTTACACCTAAAGAAGCTAGAAAAAGAATGGCAAAGAAAAGCTGAAGTGAGTAGAAGGAAGGAAATAATAAAGATTAGAGCATGAATAAATGAAAGTCTAAAATATCATACAAAAGATCAACTGAAACAAGAGCTGGTTCTTGGAAAAGATAAATAAGATTGATAAGCCTTTAACCAGACTCATTAAGGAGAAAGAGAGAGAGAGAAAGAGAAAACCCAAATAAATAAAATCAGAAATGAAAGAAAAAAGTGACAACTGACGACACAGAAATATGAAGAATTATAAGAAATTATTACAGACAATTATATGCCAACAAACTGAAAAGTCTGGAAGAAAGAGATAAATTCCTGGAAACATACAATCTTCTAAGACTGAATCAAGAAACAACAGATAATCTGAGAACGATTACTACTACCAAAATCAAATACATGATCAAAAAATTCCCAACAAACAAAAGCCCTGGATTGGATGGCTTCACAGGTGAATTTTACAAATACTCAAAGAAACAGTAATACCTATCCTTCTCAAATCATCCAAAAATTCAAGGGGAGGGAAGGTTCCCATGTTCATTTTATAAGGCCATTATTCTGATTCTAAAGCCAGACAAAGACATTGCAACAACAATAAAAAATTAGAGGCCAATGTCCCTGATTCAAAAATGCTAAAAAAAATATTAGCTAACTAAATTCAGTGATATATTAAAAAGATCATACACTGTGATCAAATGGGATTTATTTCTGAGATGCAAGGCTGGTACAATATTCACAAATCAATTAACATGATATAAGACATAGACAAAATGAAAGATAAAAATGATTTGATCATATCAATAGATTCAGAAAAAGCATTTGACAAAATCCAGCATATATTTATAATAAAAACTCTCAGCAAAGTGGGAATAGAGGGAACATACCTCAAAAAATAAAGGCATATATAACATACCTACAGCTAAGATCATACTGAACAAGGAAAAGCTAAAAGCATTTCCCTTAAGATCAAAAACAAGACAAAGTTGTCCACCTTCACCACTTCTATTCCACACAGTATTGGAAGTCCTAACCACAGCAATCAGACAAGAAAAAAAAAAAGGCATCCAAGTAGGAAAGAAAAAGGTAAAACTGTTATCACTTGCAGATGACATGATACTGTATATAGAGAACCCTACACCTTCCACCAAAAAACTACTAGAACTGAAAATATATTCAGTAAAATAGCAGGGTACAAAATTAATATTCAGAAATTGGTTGCATTTTATATATCAAAAGTGAACTATTAGAAAGAAAAACTAAGCAAACAATTCCGTTTATAATTGCATAAAAAAAAACCCACCTAAGAATAAATCTAACCAAGGAGGTAAAAGACCTATACTCAGAAAATTATAAGACACTGAAGAAAGAAATTGAAGATGATATAAGTAAATGGAAGCATACACTGTGCTTGTGAATAGCAAGAATTTGTCCACATTACACAAAGCAATCTGTAGATTCAATGCAATTCCTGTCAACATACTCATAATGTTTTTTATAGAAGTAGAACAAATTATCCAAAAAATTATATGGAACCACAAAAGACCCCAAATGGTCACAGAAATCTTGAAAAAGAAAACAAAGTTTGAGGAATCATACTACCTGATCATAAAAC
Organism: Desmodus rotundus; assembly: GCF_022682495.2. NCBI lineage: Eukaryota > Metazoa > Chordata > Mammalia > Chiroptera > Phyllostomidae > Desmodus > Desmodus rotundus. The sequence goes on from NC_071395.1 coordinate 65,394,353, forward strand.
ACTACAATGCTATAGTAATTAAAACTGTATGTATAGCACAAAAACAGATACATAGACCAATGGAACAGAATAGAAAGCCCAGATATAAACCCACACCTATATGGTCATTTAACCTATGACAAAGGAGGCAAGAAAATAAAATGGGGTAAAGAATGTACATTCAATAAATGACATTGGGAAAATCAGACAGATATGTGCAAAAAATGAAACTACAACACCTTCTTACTCCATATACAAGGATAAAATCAAAATGGATTGAAGATTTAAATGTAAGACCCCCAAACTATAAAACTTCTAGAAGAAAACATAGGAATTAATCTCTCTGACATTTGTTAGTGGTATTTTTTCTGATACATCTCCTCAGAGAAGGGAAACAAAAGAAAAAATGAACAAATGGGACTACATCAAACTAAACTGTTTTTGCACAGCAAATGAAACCAGCAACACAAGGAAAGAACAATCTACTGAATGGATGAAGATATTTGCCAGTGGTACATCTGATAAGGGGTTAATATCCAAAATTATAAAAAACTCATACAACTTAACACCAAAAAACCAAACATACTCTCTTACAGATAGGTAGTAGACATGTGAAAAGATGCTCAACATCACTAATCATCAGAGAAATGCAAATTAAAGCACAGTGAGATAACACTTTACACCTGTCAGAATGGCTGTCATCACTAAATCAACAACAAGTATTAATGAGGATGTGGGGAAAAGGGAAAACTTACGCACTGTTGGTGGGCATACAAATTCATGAAGCAACTATGGAAAACACTATGGAGGGTCCTCAAAAAATTTAAAATATGATTCAGCAATTCTACTTTTGGGTATATATCTGAAAAAGTCCAAAACACTAATTAAAAACTGTTTTTGGATATGTGCTCCTATGTTTATTGCAGCATTATTTACAATAGCTAAGATGTGGAAGCCACCCAAGTGCTCATCAATACACAATTGGATAAAAAAGATTGGTACGTGTATACAATGGAATATTACTCCACCATAGAAAAGAATGGAATCTCACCATTTGTGACAACATATTAGAGGATATTATGCTAAGTAAAAAAGGTCAGACAAAGAAAGACAAATACCACAAGATTTCACTTACACGTGGAATCTAAAGAGCAATATAAACAAACAAACAAAACGCAAACAGTCTTATAGATTCAGAGAACATTTTGACAGTTGCCAGATGGGAAGGGGTTTGGGAGGCTGGGTGAAAAAGGTGAAGGGATTAGAAACACAAATTGGTAGTTACAGAATAGTCACAGGGATGTAAAGTAAACCATAGGGAATATAGTCAATAATATTGTACTAACTATGTATGGTGTTAGGTAGGTACTGGAAATATCAGGGGATCACTTTGTAAATTATATAATTGTCTCACATCTAAGTTATACACCTGAAACTAATACAAAATGATACTGATTGCCAACTGTTTCTGAAATTTTTTAAAAAATTAAATTGAAAAAAAGGATAGTGAGGGGAAGCCAAGCCAGTAGTTTCTCCTGAGTGGAGAAACGAGATTTAATGAAAATGAAACTTTACTTCTCAAAAATAAAATTAATTAATTAAAATTAGTTTGTGGCTTTACCTTTCCTTTTTTCTATGCATCAGTTTCCAAAGAGGATGCTTCTTCACACAGCTTTTGCCAGCTTTACTCTGCCTCCCTTTACACTCCCCTCCCTCTCTTATTCATGAGGTTCACAGTCTTAGCCCTTATGCTGGTGCTTGTTAAGGATTGGTTCCAGCACATTTTCTTTGTTTCCAGATTAACCTCCCAGCTACCTCTGTCATCACCCCCTGGGGCACACCTGGGGGTCCTATTTTTAGGATTTCTACTGTAAATCTCTGACACATGCTGCTTCTCCTCTGGAAATCTCACAACAAAGAGGTCCCTCAATTAGCATAATTACTATAGCTCCCACATGCATAATTCCCCTGCCCCAGAACATTTATTCACTATTCAGGCTCTGCAGGACAATAAGCCCCAGGACCAAATGTGATCAGAGGTTGGTATTTCTTTACTCGGGGCCCATCCTGGTCTCCTCTGTCGTGTTCATGTGCCCCTGAGGGGCACAGGAGTTAGGGGAAGAGCTGACTGGGGAAGATGGCAGGTTAGACAGACAGTGATGCCACAGCCAATAATCTGGGCAAGAGGTAGAATGTTAGGAAAATTAAACCTTGGCTTAAAGAAAGAGAGCTGTGTCTTGATTGGTTTTATTACCAATCATTTTGTTTTCACCTTCTGCTCTGTAAGTAGTAACCAGGGACACCCTAGAACCCTGAGGGGAGAACCCATTTGAAATAGCCATGGTGCCTAGGCTCTCATTTCTGGAAGGGTGGCACTGTTTTAGGGTTCTTCCAAGGAAATCATCTCTCTCTAGAAACATCGTGCTCTATTAAGCAGTCGTGGTCTCTGCTCTGATTTACAAACGTGAAGGAATCACACAGCCTCACATACCGGGCAGGTTGCTAGATGTCCTTCACCAAAAATAGAAGCACCACTAGGGTATTAGAGATGAAGTTCCATCTGACAGCTTGTACACACTGGCTGACTGTACTGGCTGTTTGTTATTTATAGGGCTTTTGTTCTCTTTAAAACAGTCCTATGACAGCAACATACTCTTGATAATGTTGTGGACGAAAAAGGGGCCACGCACTAACCCTGACAAGCTCAGGGAGGCCTGCTTGTTGGTTTTATAAACTCAGATACATAAAGTAACCACTTAGCATGGTCTGAAATGAAAAATTCCTAATTAAAGACAGTTCTTGGTGGGTAGTCATGTCCTAGGGCAGTATTGTTCCCTAGCAAAGGTTAGTCTTTTTTAAAAAAAATTTTTTATTGTTATTCAATTACAGTTGTGTGCCTTTTCTCCCCATCTCTCCACCCCACCCCACCCAAACCCCCCTCCCTCCCCCACTTCCGCCCTCCTCCTTGATTTTGTCCATGTGTCCTTTATAGTAGTTCCTGTAATCCCCTCTCCTCACTGTCCCCTCCCCACTCACCCCTGTCCATTGTTAGATTGTTCTTAACTTCAATGTCTCTGGTTATATTTCGCTTCCTTTTTTTTTCTATTTATTATGTTCCAGTTAAAGGTGAGATCATATGGTATTTGTCCCTCACCGTCTGGCTTATTTCACTTAACATAATGCTCTCCAGTTCCATCCATGCTGTTGCAAAGGGTATAAGCTCCTTCTTTCTCTCTGCTGCATAGAATTCCATTGTGTAAATATACCATAGTTTTTGGATCCACTCGTTTGCTGATGGGCACTTAGGTTGCTTCCAGTACTTGGCTATTGTAAATTGTGCTGCTATGAACATTGGGGTGCACAGGTTCTTTTGGATTGGTGTTTCAGGGTTCTTAGGTTATAATCCCAGCAGTTGAATTGCTGGGTCAAAGGGCAGTTCCATGTTTAGTTTTCTGAGGAAATTCCATACTGCTTTCCACAGTGGCCTCACCAGTCTGCATTCCCACCAACAGTGCACTAGGGTTTCCTTTTCTCCACATCCTCTCCAACATTTGTTTGTTGATTTTTTTATGTTGGCCACTCTGACCGGTGTGAGGTGGTACCTCATTGTGGTTTTAATTTGCATCTCTCTGCTGAGCATCTTTTCATATGTCTCTGGGCCCTCTGTATGTCTTCCTTGGAGAAGTGTCTGTTCAAGTGCGAAGGTTAGTCTTCACCTTAACTGAGCCTGTCTTTTTTCCTGTTTTGCATCTTACATACTTGATAACATACCTTTAGAATATTAATTTCCTTTCTTCCCCTCAAAGTGCAACCACCCACAAGCAGAGACCACAAATCCCTTTACTGTTATTATTGTATTTACTGTAGACTGTTAACTGTCCTGTACCCTCCTATGTAAAATAAGTGAATGTCTATTCAGTTTTTGCTTTTTATCCAATCCCAGGGATTTCCCTGCTTTTCTTTCTCCCGCCTCCCTAATCTATATCTAATGAATTTCATGTTACCCCTTTGGCCTCCTCTTTTGATTGTAATGTGTAAAATAATGTGCATATCTACTATTCTCTGGAACATTTTCTTAATCTTTTGAGATTTTGCTTCCCGGCAATTGTCGTTAGTTTGGCTCAAGTAAACTCTTACAAATTCTTACAGGTTTGGACATTTCTTAAATGGACAATGTTAAAAAGAAAACACTAAGCTCACAAATAAGGATTAGCTGTATACTTGTATTGATCCACACATATTGATTCTTAACATTGTAGTTTATTATGGACTGCATAGAATTCCCAAAGTCCTAGTCTGAAATATTTGTATTTCATTACTGTGTTTGTTTTCTTCTGTTGCAAGTAAGAAATCAAATTTGCAGAAGCAAGCATGCATGAGAGAGAGAGAGAGAGAGAGACAGAGAGAGACAGAGAGAGAGAGAGAGAAGGAATTTTTTTGGCTTCGTGTATGGTTAGCTTCATGCATAGGTGATTTTAATAACTTGTTACATGGTTCGATCCAAGTGTTCAAATACAGTGGTCAGGACTTGGTTTCTCTTCTTTCTTGATTTTTGGCTTTGGCTTGTTTGATCTTTTTTCTTAGTCACATTCTTGCCTAGTGATAGGATGGCTGCAGTAGCTCCAGACGATGAGACAGTGAAGTGAAGCAACCCTGTGGGCAGGAGCATAGGCTCTGGAGTGAGTGCAACTGGCTTCTAATCTTACCGCTTGGGTGACTTTACATAAGATAACATTTTTTTTTTTTACAAATCTCAGTTGTCTATTCTGTGATAAGGGATCCTAATAAAATCTGCCTCTTTTGGAGGCAGTGAAGATTAAATCAGGTGGTCTGTATGAAGTACCTGAAGGCTCCTGGCACATAGTCCCCTCTGTTAGCTGTTGCTGATGTCATTGTTCTTCTAACTTCAAACTCCAGTAGGAAAGAGTATCTGCTTCTATCCCAGAAATTACAAGAATCATCTATCCTGCGATGCTTCTGTGACCACAGGGATTTGTTCTTGGGTGGACAAGTTACCCAGCTTGTGCAATCAGAGTGAACTTTGGGAACTTTTCTTGGGCCACAGCAACAAAAACTTTTCTACATTCTTTGAATAGTGTCTCAGGCTGATTTGAGGCCAGGGATGACTACAGTTATTTTTGCTTCAATGAGAGAACCCAGCCTGAGGATGAAGTTGTCAAAGGGGATGGCCAAGTAGAGAAAATATCAGAAAGAAGCCAGAGCTCCAATAACATTATGAGCTTCTGGACCCAACCATACCTGAAGGTCATTACCACTTCAGCTCTGTGTGCCTGTTTGTTGAGTTCTCTCTTACCTACAATGAAAGGATCCTTACAATACAGGAAACCCACACAATATGTCAAATAAGAACATAAATATCGAAGTAAAATATCCCAAATCAAATCAGCCATTATTATTTAATGAAAGGACATTGTATTAGTAATAACAGTAGAAATGACTTATGGAATATAGAACAATCCTTTAAATTCAATATATTTGGCTTCTTAAAAAATATTTCTAATATGGTATAGACTAGAGGAAAAACTACATTGAGAGTTTTACTGGCTCATGGACCAGCTTTGAGGGACCGATCAGATAAGATACATAAAATGCTTATCACAAGGCATGGCACATCTTGTAGGGGCTACAGATGGCAGCTGCATATGCTTCAGAGAGGCGGGGGAAGGTTGGGCTGTGGTCTTCATGCAGGGGACAGGCAGAGGCAGTCACTCTGATTTTTGTATTCCTCAAAGGACCTGGCATATCATAGGCACTTAATATTTGTTAAATAAATGAATGACCTCCCACTGAGGATGATGAAGAATCTATAGAAATGTGGGAAGACGCCCTGGCCAGTGTAGCTGAGTGGGTTGCACCAGGGGGTCATGGGTTTGATTCCTGGTTGGGGCATGTGCTGGAGGCAGCCAATAGATGTTTTTTTCTCTTATAGATGTTTCTATTCCTCTCTCTTTCCCTCCCTTCCCCTCTCTCGAAAATCAATAAGCATAGCCTTGGGTGAGGATTAAAAGAAAAAAGAAAAAAAGAAATGTGAAAAAACAACAAAAAGCCCTGACCAGTGTGGCTCAGTGGGTTGGGCATTGTCCTGTAAAGGGAAAGCTCACCAGTTTGATTCCTGGTCAGGACATGTCCCTGGGTTGTAGGTTCAGTGCCCAGTCTGCGCACATATGAGAGGCAACTGATGGATGTTTCTCTCTTACAACAATCTTCCCCTCTCTTTCTCTCTCCCCTCCCCTCTCTCTAAAAATAAATAAATAAAATCCTTTAAAAAGACAACAAATAAAAGTGAGCAACAGTATATTCTCAAGGTGGTGGCAGCAGCTGGGTGGCGGGTTTCTTGGAATCCTGGGGCAGAGAACAAGAGCCAGTGAGACTTGTCCATCACATACCATCATGTCCTAAATGCAAATGAAAGAAAGTGGCCATCTGAGGTCAGAGACCAGAGTGCAAGTGCCTGTGTGTGGTATGGAGGAGGCTGCAGTGTTGGTGTGGTGACAATCGAAAGTGGGAAAGGTGAACATGGGCTCAGGAAGCAAGATTCTTATTCCTCTGTACATTGAGGGAAGCCATGGGAAGGAACCAACAACAGAGTAAGGAAAAAGGAATTTGGGGTGGGTATCTCTACAATCAAGCTAGAGTGTAAATTATGTTTGGTAAATTTTGTATGCTGAGGAAACTCTTAATAAATCCTCAATCAACATAATAGAATACTACATGGCTATAAAAAAGAAGAAAACCTTACCTTTTTTAACACCATGAATGAACCAGGAGAATGTAATGCTAAGTGAAACAAGCCAATCAGAGAAGGACAAATACCATATGATCTCACTTATATGTGGAATCTAATGAAAAAAATAAAGACAAACAAAATAGAAACAGAATCATGGACACATGGAATAGACTGACAGCTGTCAGAGGGAAAGGAAAAGGGTGAGACCGGAAGAAAGAAGGAGAAGGGTTTAGCCAAAGAACATACATGCATGACCCATAGACACAGACAACAGTGTGGTGATGGCCAGAGGGAAGGGGCAGGGGTTTGGAAGAGAGGGGCAAAGAGAGGGAAAATAATGTCAATAATAAAAATAAAGAAAAAATTATAACTACAGTGGACTTGAAAGTTTAATTTTACCATGGAAATTTTATTGTTCAACAAGTCTTACAGTAAATGATTAGAGCGGTGAGTTCAGAACAGGGGTCCCCAACCCTCTGCCCTTGGCATGTTAGGAACCTGGCCACAAAGTAAGCCTGACCTGAGCTCCACCTTCTGTCCCCTTCATCTCTCATCCCTGCTACATGAAAAAACCGGTCCCTGGTGCCCAAAACTTTGGGTTTACAGTATATCAGTTTTATCCCAGCAGAGATCTTAATTCCAAATTCCAGGGTCAGTCAATGAACAAATATTTCTTTTTTTTATAAAGTTGTTTTTTTGTATTGATCTTGGAGAGAGACAGAGACAAAGAAACATCGATTCGTTGTTCCACTTTTTTATGCGTTCATTGGTTGCTTCTTGTATGTGTCCTGACACAGAGTTGAATTCACAACCTTCTTGTATTGGGATGAAGTACTGACCAACTAAGCGATGTGGCCAAGGCAAACAAAAATTTCTCAATCCTCATCAAGTGTAGAATCCAGTAGTAGGAGATCCAGAGAATACAAAGGGGGATATTGGATAGTCTCTTCCCTGAAGCAGTTTAGAGTCTAGTTAGGAAAATGATACCATACCATACTTGTAAATATTGAAATCCAACTTGCTCTTCCCCTCTTTACAATAAATATTTCAAGTGTTTTCCACTAAGTTTGCATTTCTGAGCCCATCTCTCTTAGCCCATTTCTGATGATCTTGCCTCTTTACAAAGAGAAAAGACAGATGGGAATTCCCTCAGAGTGGCCATTTGCACCTGCTTCCTTTTTATCTCCTGTTGCCATGGAGAAATACTCCACTCCCTAAAGGCCAGCTGCCTTCTTGCCCTTGGAATCCCCTTCCCTCTGTCCTTTGCAATGATCTGTTCCTTCTGTTTGGTCCCTAAACCCTGCATTATAGATCCCCCACTCTTCAGTAGAGGAGGTGCCTCACAATGCAAACATTAAAGCAAAGCTGCGCTGCAGCAGATGTTCCTGGCTTGTAAGAAACAATTCTGAGCACCTCCTCCCAACTTCACATCCAGGGAAGTCACAGGGGTAACTTGAAATCAACTCCTGTGAGAGTATTTACACTGCAGAAATTGGCCAATGCTACAAACCAGGGCTTTCAGCCAGAGAGCTGATTGTTAAACATTTACCCACACCCCACTGATTAAAACAAGCAGTGAGTATATCTCATTTAAAAAAAACAAGGAAACTTCCCTTGAGAGTGAATGGAAGCAGAGTTTGCCACCCCAAAGTGTGGTTTTTGGGATATCAATTTTTAAAAACTGATTATTTTTATGAAAAGAAAGACTGAAGAACTTTGACCTCACTGCCTAAAAGGAATAGAGATGAGGATCTGCTCCAGGAATGGAGAGAGCATCACAAATGACTCAAGTTTAATATAATCTAGTATGTAATGGACAGGGAGGAATCCAGCATTGTTGAAAGTCCTCTTGATGTCGCATTGTTAAAAATGGCCCAGCAAACAGTTATTTACTAAACATCTGCTTTTTCACTTCCATGTGCATTGTCTTCCTGCCCTTTGGAGTAACAACCCCCCCCCCTTTTTCCTGAGTTCCAGATTGTCACATAAACCTCAACTGCCCAATCTGTCCTTGAGACTCATTTTCTCTGGCACCCCTGCAGATATATCTATAAAGAATTTTGGTCATTTTCTTCTTTTAATCTCTCAGTTAATTGGATTATTAGGAAGCCAGAAGAATTTAGAAAGGTGGGAGTAAAGTTATTTTTTGTGTTCCCAAAGCCCAAATCCTCCCTCTTACATGAGTAGCCAATCATGTCCCAAAGGGTGGTCTCATCTCACACATGGGGTCTGTGTGCTCTCACGGCCCAATTCCGGCCATGTTTATCCTTCTACTCCCTATGCTGTAGCTTCTGCCCCTAACAGACCACCTTGCCTAGGGCCCCAGGGACCTCCATGCTTCCTGAGCCAGTGGATACCCCTTTGTTTTTATTACATATATGTTCTGAGATGTATTTGCCATTTTTCTTGGAAAATTTGACTCATGCTTAGCTGCTATGATTCTCAAATCTTTTAATTTTTTTTCTTCTATAAGGTAGTTCCTTTTTTTCCCCAATCCCTTATGCTTGGTCTTCCTTCTTTACCAAACATCTACATGTTGGGGGTTCCTTGAGGCTTAGATGGGAGCTTTCTTCTCCTCTGAACACTCTCCTAGGTGAGCATCTCAATTCCTCCCTATTTCAATATCATCTTGACATTAATAAAATCAAATTTCTTTCTTAAGCCTAGGCTTTTCTCTGAGTCCAAATTTGCTTACCCTTCTTGACTTGTTCATTAAGAGGTAGCAGAACACTTGAACTTAACATGGTCAAAATGAAATCTCTGAATTTCCTCCCCTTAAAGAAAACCCTCCTACTCTCGACAAAACACAGTGTCCCAACGTGCAGCCACGAGATTTTTCCATATGCACGTGTGTTACCTATCAATTACTTATTTTGAAAACATGAGTCATTTTTGATTTCTCATTTTCTTTAACCAATGCCCTGACTAATTTATTATCAAATCCCTTCCATTTTATCTCCAATCTCCCCTCTTTTCTCCAAATCTATTGCTGTGACATTAGTTTCAGGCTACTATTGTTCCATCTAGATTTCCATAATTCCCTCTTCTCTTCCAGTCATACTGTTTTTCTTTTAGTTCTTCACCACCTGGCATGCTTCCTTTTACCTCTTTGCCTTTGCACATGCTATTCCTTTCCCTGGAGTGTTTGTCACTTTGCTCTTTGCTTGGTTAATCTTACTTGTCTTTCAGATTACTCAGTTGAGTGCTTGATACCTCTGACTGAGGCATGTAGTTCTTTTAGACTCTCTTCTAGCACCAAGTTGGTTTTTTTTTTTTAACTTTGGAAACTCTTATCATGGTTGCATGTTAACATTTTTATGAATTAACAAATGTCTGTCTTTCCCACAGACTGTGACACTCAGGAGGGAAGGAGTAGTTCCTTGCTTTACCCCAAGTGCTTGGTACAGCTCAGAGAAGATGTTCAACTCATAGTTGGGTTTTTAAAAAAGATTTTACTTATTTATTTTTAGAGAGGGGAATGGAGGGAGAAAGAGAGGGAAACATTAATGTGTGGTTGCCTCTCACATGCCTCCTACTGGGAACCTGGCCTTTAACCCAGCATGTGCCCTGACTGGGAATCAAACTGGTGACCCTTTGCTTCACAGGCTGGCAGTCAATCCACTGAGCAACACCAGCCAGGGATCAACATATAGTTGTTGAATGAATGAATAGAAATAGCATTAATAACACCAGTGTCCAGTTCACAGGAAGAAGAGACCCCTGTGCCAGTGTGTCAGAGATGCTAGGAAACACATGAATTTCAAGACCTCTAAGAGACTCACGCAGATGAGAGAGCTTGGCCACAAGTGACTATAATGAGTGATCTGCTCTCCAAATCCCACTCCCTAAGAACAGAGGGGTGTTCTCCATGTAAGCTCTGCACTGGGATGGGGGGAGTCTCATCTGCTTCTACCAGTGCAATTTAAACACAAAGCAACAAAAATATTAGCTGTTCAGCACTCTTAACATACAGCTATAAGGCACATTTGCTGTTAATGTTGATCTTCCACACCCAGTTTTCATGGTCTTGGTCTCTTTGTTTCAGTCAGGTACGAATTGATCTTATTGCACTACAGCCCCTCCCACCTCAACTGAATCCCTTAAATTGTATCTTATTGTAAATTGATCATATTCCTGTTTACACCACCACTTCCTGGATAGCCCCATCTAAATCATAGGAAATTTCAGAGAAATTGATCCCAAAGCTCCTCTCAGCTACCTTCTCAGTGCCTCTTTGGGTTCTTCTCTTTAATTTCTTCTACATGGTAGTGTCTGTCATATGGATCATATTTTAACCTCTTTACCCCCTGATCAAGTTAGTGCTTTTGCTCAGAAGCACATCCCAGTCTAAACCAATTGAGACTTTCATAATACTTCAAGTTCTTTCACTTGCCAGTCTCTTTTGAATTGCATTTTTTTCTTTTAAAATTCAGTATTCCTATGAGAAGTAACTGATAAAAAGGCAAAAGAATAATCATAAACAATTCTGTCTCCCACAAGAGGAATGGTAGGACTAGGGCTTGATATGGATTTACATTAGGATTAAGGAAAATCAACCGAGGGGTGATTTAAAAGGAAAGTTTTCCATGAGGCCAGAGATGTGGTCAAGTGAGGCTACCCTCAACTAGCCATTTGCTGGAGAGGTCACTGATACAGTGACGTGGGGCAGCCAATCGCCAACTACTCCATTTCATTTGCCTGCAAATACTTAATATGCTGCTAAGCTCTATTTCTTTGCCACCCCACCCCCATTAATCACTTTTCTAATTGAACCATTTTTTTTTCATGCAATTAAAATGACAGTTTTTGGCACAGGATTAGCCATTCATTGCCATTAGCACAAATGAGTTGTTACAATAGTTCTAAATGTCGCATCACCGGTGTTTCGATCTTGTGCTTAGTATCATCTAGTCACGCTTGGTGCTGCATTCCTGTGGCTTTGCATGGTCTCCTGTGTCTACCTGTATCCCTCCCATTGAAATACTGGGTGCTCTCTGTCTGCACACCTGCAACGAGCTGCCCAGGGATGCAGCCATGCGTTTCAGTCCTTTCTGACTCTCTAGCTATGGTGACCCGGCTCCAGGGAATTTGTTTGTTTTTTATCTTCTGTCTTTCCCCAAAGGGGCACTTGGGGAGTTTTCCAGTTCTGAGTTAGAAAATAGTGACCATTACCAGTAATGGTGAAAAACTCATTCTTTACATGCTGTATACATTCAAGAAGTGTTTGGAAAAAATCAGTATAACAGGCACATCATTTTGCTACAAGTGCTTGTCACTGACTTAGCTTTTACACATCATATTGACTTGCAGTTATATCTGGTTCCTCAAGTTGAGATGTCCATGGATAATCTCCTTCCTGAGCTACTTTAACAAGTAACAGCTAGTTCATTCCTGTTGTTCTGTTTGTAGAAACGAAAGAGTTGTGTTTTTTTTTAACAAGAAAAAAGGTCTTTTAATCATATATCAGCTATGTTAATAAAGACTCTGAATCCCAGAACATTTGGACACTCTGGAACTGATGATATATCCTCATACCATTATTCTTCACCTGCGTCATTTTGTTGTATTGACAGTTTGGGAGAGGGGTCAGTTTTTAAGTTCAACGATAACTGATGACAGGTTAGAAGTAGACAGTCCGATGTGATTGCCACTGGCCGCACACAGCTACTGAGCCCTTGAATTGTGGTCAGTCTAAATTGAGAAGCTCTGTAAGTGTGAGATACACACTGGGTTAAATATTTTAATAATAACTTATATATTGTTTACATGTTGAAATCGTAGTATTTGGGGTACCTTGTATTAAGTAAAGTATACTATTAAAGTGATTTTCACCTGTTTCTTTTTTTCACATTTTTTTACTTTCATCTTTTTATTCTTTAGTAAAAACTTAAAAATGACCTCAGCTGCATTTGTGGGTCACGTTATATTTCAGTGAGAAAGACCAGATCTCCCTTAGACATCACCCAAAATGTGTTTTAATTAACTGTTCATAGGGCACTATTGATCCAAATCTGGAAACACAGCCCCACAAAATCAGTAGATATAACTGGCATGGCAATTTTGAAACAGGTCAGCACATTCAGAGAAGACACGTTCAAGTGCATTTTCATAAAGCTTGTCATATCCATCCATGGATCAGCACACAGATGCTTGTGTTTAAACATTGGAATCGATGGGGTGTGTATGACTGAGGGGTGCTCTTTTTTTCAGTTTTCTCTTAGTGCTGGTTCACAACTATCATACTGACACTCCCACATAAAGAACTGGAAGGTGCTGTGCTACTTGTCAAGGAGAGACACCTTCCTTGTTTCTCAGCCAAGAGTCAGGGAGTGCTACAGTCGCCATGTTGCGCCTCTAGTTCCCACGCTCCAGTGTCGAGCCTCTTCCTCAGGACCCAGGCCCAGCCTTTGCATGCATTTCTTAGCCATATCTCCAGGCTGGGTGCCTTGTGCTGGCCATAGCAGGAGTTAAATTCCTTAAGCTCTCCTGGCTTGGCCTGATAGTCCCACCTTGATCTTTTACCAGGGCTGTCCAACTTTTTGGCGTCTCTAGGCTATACTGGAAGAAGAGCTGTCTTAGGCCACACATTAAATACATTGTAATCACACACACACAAAAATCAAATAATGTTTTAAGTAAATGTAAGATTTTGTGTCGGGCCGCATTCATAGCCATCCTGAGCTGCATGTGGCCTGCAGGCCGAAGGTTGGACACTGTTGCTCCTTAAAGCCAATCACTTCCTGGGCAAAATTCAGCTCAGCCAGAGCTGAACCCTCCAGGTCAGAGCACCTTGAACAGAACAGAGGATGAGCCAAGTGCAAGTTCTGGGACTCCAAAGTGTTTTTAATCACATGTTCACAAGACCAGGGATGAGGGGGCCAGAATGGTAGAGGTGGGATATGGCTGGCCAGATGGGCAGACGATATGGTCATATGTGGTCTTTTACAGTTCCTGTCTTGACAAAACCTTGACAAAGTCTTAATTAACCAAACTTCAATGAAATAAATAGATCTATGACTTATACTTTAGCATCAATAATATAGATTTTTCAGAACAATAGTGTTCCATTTCTTACTATGTTTTTGGACAGTTAACAGTTTTTTCCCCCTCTGGAGATTCAGGATATTATAAGAAATTGAGAGGCAAACTGTAATGTGGGAAAGAAGAGGATATAATCACTCGTCTGCTAACCTGCATAGTTTTATGGGAAAAGGGATAAGTTCTTATGCATGAGGGGTCAGAAACTCCACCAAACAGATAAAGTAAACCAATTGCTGTGACTTTTTGCTGTGACTTGAAGACATTTTGCTGTGACTTGAAGACATCCTGCTGGGACTTTAAGCACTTTGAGGACGAGGTGGCTGGCAAGCTTCATCTGGGCCAGGCTGGCATCCTGATGGGTGCAAGGGGAGACCAGCTCCCTGGCAGGGGACCATTCATTCTCCACCCTCCTTTTCACTGGGCCTCTCTCCATCAGAGAACCGCTCTTCAGAGAGGCCACCTTCTTTAGCTTCTTTTTCTAAGTGTTGCTTCCCACAGACACAGTTTACCTGTAGTGGGAACAAATTTGATATGAAAGCCTTTGAGAAAAAATAAACAGTGAGAATCAATAGTATCATTTTCACAGAATCTTTTTTCCAAACATAACCCTGTAAAAAGAACGGCAGTGAGAGCCTTCCCGCCCAGGTCCCCCAGATGCTGGGTTTTGTTCTCCACTTGGAGCCCAGGAGCTGGCCTAAACAGAAGACAAATGACACGTTAGGTCTTTCCATTCAGCTACATGGCAAAGCTAGAAGGAGCCTTAGGGGGCATCTCTGGATGTTCTCTTTGCACAGGAGTCTAATAAGGAAAACAGGTAAAGAGACGTTCCTGGGTGTGAAGCCCCGGAATTTCAGGAGTCTTTCTCTTGATCAAGGTATATTAAGATGAGAAAACAAGTTGGACACTCACAGGATGATCACCACACAACTGATGAGATGGTGAACCATTTTATATTCAGCAAGCACAGTGTTTCTCTCTGAGCTGGACTCTTTGTATTCAAGGGGACTTTAAGCTAACTATGCACTTTGTTAAAATGACAACAGATTGCCTGAGTCACTCTATGAAAAAGACCTTGACTTTGGTGATTATAAGTGCCTATGTCTTGGGTGGACCACCTCCCTATACTCTTCCTTTCCTCTTCTTGCTGCTTACTGTAGTCCACTCTTGTGCCTTTTCCTAAGTCACTGTACTTACTGGAACACATTCTTCCTTTTTCCCCACCTGTCAATCCCTTCCTTTCAGAAAGCCACTTCTTTGTTCACTCTTTTTGCCCAGTTACCCTGGGATCTTATGTGTCCAATTCACTTGCAGTGATTTATGGGGCACCATCCCGGTACCAGGATGTTCTATGCTTTGATGATGTAGGTGAGCGGATCCTGGTCTCTGTCCTCGTGGAGCTTATATCCCAGTGGAGACTGTGACCATGAGGCACTTGCTTTTGTGATACTTTGCAATTACCTTAAGTAGTCTCTGTTACTAAATGGGGCTCTCAGAGGTGCAGGACCTTCTGCATATTGCTTAACAGGCAGTAACCTTCCAGCCCAAGACGGTCTCTGACTTTACAGACCCCTCTCCTTCCCTCTGCAGGAAGTCCATGTCTCCTTTGCATATAAATAGGAGAGGCCTCTCTTTACTTGTCTTTCATATGGGAGCTGGTGTGTTTCTTATTGCAAGGCATCACCTCAGGAGTCTTCCTCTCCTGCTGCATTTCCTGGACTCCTGCCTAATGGTGTTACCACTTTTAGTCACCAGGTTTGATATGTTGGGGTTTCCTTCGTCCCCTTGACTCCTTCCCACATTGTCAGTCAGGACTCTCTATATTCTAAATTGTCAGCAAATGGCAATGACCCTTCCTATCATCTGTTTTGGGCATTTTTCCTTTCCCAATTCCGATTTACCCCTTTCTAATGAAGGCCTTTATCCATGGCCAGGCTGGATTATTTTAAAGGTCTCCTGATAGGGCTCTATGTCTTCAGATTTTTCAGTTACAAACACAAAAGCCTGACTGTACACACATCACACTCCTTGATCAAAAAAACCTTGCATTGAAGTTAAGAACAATGTAACAATAGCAAGGGCGGGGGTGGGGGGTGGGGGCGGGGACAGTGGGTAGAGGGGATTACAGGAACTACTATAAAGGACACATGAACAAATCCAAGGGGGAGGGTGGAGAGGGGGGAGGGAAGTGGGTTCATCTGGGGTGGGGTGAAGGGATGGGGGAAAAGGCATACAACTGTAATTAAATAACAATAAATAAATTAAAAAAAAAAAAAACAAAAAACCCTTGCATTTCCATTTGTGCACAGGCTAAAATCGAAAGGTTTGGTTCTGGCATTCAAAGACCTCCATAGCCTGGCTGTCCCCCAAATCTCCCATCTCAACTCTCACAACCTCCCTATTTGATGCTTTTGTCTCCACTGAACTATCACTTCTATAAGATGTCTCCTCAGCCCCTCTGTACTTCAGCTCCATCCCGGGCTGTTCTTGTCTTCATCCCACCCTTTCTCCAGGCCCCTGCACATGTGCTCTGCTCCTCTATCAGCCCAGCCCAGATTCCTGTCCCTTATCTCTGTGCATTCCTGTGTCCCTTGGCAGAGGTAACCCTGGGTCCTTTATCCCTTTGCATACATTTCTTGTGTCCTGAGTAAGAAGTGAATGCCTAGAAGCTAGAGCACCTATCTTTTTGCCTAGAGCAAGGATCAGTGGGTGCATAATAAACATTTGTAAATGCAGATGTGCCCATGTGCTCAGAAGAAGGCACTTCCTGCAGCACCCTTCCCTGACTTTATTCCATAAGGAATAAGAAATGCTATGCCGTTCTGTTTTCATGTGAACCAAGAACCCTCTTCTTACCTGACAGGTACACCTGGGTCAAGCCACCCTCTGTAGGTTCTAGGAATCTACCCATCACTTTGTCAGCTGAAGGTTGTAGCTCTCCCAGCGAGAGAGAGGAGAATGTGCAATTTTTCCAAATGATGAATCTGAGGCGCCAAGTGTTTTAATTGTTTGCATAGATTCACACAGAACATAAACTCACACTGTGACATAAAGCCTAACCATGTGTGCAAGTACGTGGTGATGTTGGAACAAAATCTGTCGCTCTCTAGCTTGTTTGGAAGAGTTGACTCTGCCTGTTGAATTTTATAGGCACCTTCAGTGTAGAGAATGGGACATTTCTTTATTTTCAAGTTGCATTTGTTGACTTGAATAGTTGTGGTTCCTGGCTGGCTCTACTGGTCTCAACTGTTTTAGAAGCCTTCCTTGTGTGAAAAGAAAACCTTTTCTCTCTGCTTGCCTGTACTCATCCAGGGTTCATTTGTGGGGACTACCACAGGAGTCGGGGGGCACTTTTTCCTTCATGTGGGTGAGGTGCCACAGAGCAGAGATGACTAAGCTTGCTCCAGCCTTCTGAGCCCAGTGGTAAATTAAGTCATGCTGTTGCAGAAGTGGGATTCTTGTGGTGTCACAAGGAAAGCATTCCAGGAGACCCACACGGGAGGATGTGGTCTGATGATAAGATTTAGTTGTGGTGCCAGATGCAAAATCAAAGGAGTTCTGCTGGGATTCCAATGTCTTATCTCTGTCCATCTCACTGTGGAAAAAGCCCAATCTTGCCTTCATCAGGCCCCAAAATAGGGCTAGTGTCCAGACATTTCATTCCATGCCAAGGCTAGTCCAGTCCAGCCTTTCTCTCCACCTAGCTGGCTTAGTTTGTTTTCTCAGCTGTGCCTCCACTCCACCTGCATTTGTTCAGAGTCTATGTGGCTGCTGGAGCTGCAGGCAGCTGCTAGTCCCACAGGGCCGCTATGGAGAGAATGCACAAAAGAATGGGGTGAGCATGTGTTACTTGGTGAGAGAGGTGGGGGCTTCTTTGTTAAGGTGATTATATTATCTCCAACTTGGGAAGGGCCAGATGCTTTTTCCAAATAACCAATCAACTTCTCAAGCTTTTAAGGGCTTGTACTGGGCCACCCTTCTAGCCAATCCATTCTTTCTCCAGGCTAGACTGGCAGGTCTCTGTGGTCGTCATCTCGGCTCCTACTGTGCAAGTGCTTACCTCTCCCTTTATCACTTTATTCCTCCCCCTCCTCCCCCTTGCGATCGGCAGAGAATGGACTGGTGTTCCCTGGAGAGAGTGGGAAGCTGTAGCTTCCTAGAAAAGCAAACAGGCTTCTGCTCCTTAGTTATGCTTAGTAATGTCTAATTCCCTTTGCTCCTTCCTTTATTAATATCTGTTTACCTACCCTAACAATGCCAACCTGGGGTGCCAAACTTTCCCCCAGTGGCCAATGTCTCATTCTAGCCCTATACCCTTCTACTCGAATGAAACCAAATGAATGGCATTTGGTTTTTCCATTTAGCTCTGAACTCACTCAATAAATTGATAACAGGAAATTAATCCAGATAGTTGGTGGCTCTAAGGACATTATAGAACCCCGAATGCTCAGAAATTCTTTGTAAAAGTAGATGAAAGAACCCACCTTCCAAATGAGGTCTGCATCATAATGGGCCTGTGCATATCACTAAATATGTCAGGAAGTACCATGACTGTTCATGTTTCTTTCAGGCAACACTGATTAAGTGCCTGCTGCCATCAGGAACAGTGGTGCTTATAGGACATGCAGGATGGCCAGACCAATCACTCCCTGTGCTAGAGGGGCTCACAGTGCGATCACTGGCAACAGCCTTGCCTTGGGTTTCAGAAAACGAACAGAGGATCAGATATCTACGGTTTTGTGGTCTGCACTCTTGATGGAGCTCTGTTTCTGCTTTGGAGAGGGCTTTTTTAGGACCTTCAGGCACCTCCCTCCCCAAGCCCACTCCCAAGGAAGAGGCAGTCATACAAATGCTTCAAACCCAAAGTTACATCAAGGACTGCGAGTCTTGCTGTGTTTCTTTTTTATTTCCTTCAAAAACATTTCTTTAAAGTAGGCATGTGTCTTTTGAATACAGCTCAGATTTTTTATGTGTCCCAGAAAGGTGTGTGTGAACTGCCCCTGACCCTCTCTCCAGCTCACCTCTCCCCTCATCTCTCCCAACCCCTGAGGCACAGGCCTGCTGCAGGTTTGGTGCACATGCACTCTCTCGCAGGCTTCCCCTCTAGGTTCTGAATTTGCTCTTCCTTTTCTTTGGGTCATTGCTTTCTGGAAACAATGATACCTCCTCATTGAACACAAGCAGCGTAAATGTTATCTCCTCCTAGAAGCCACTCTTGCTTCCAAAGGATATCCCCTGGGCTGTTTATTTTCCTCCCTGTGCCATTACTACTGTGTATTCATCTAATTTATTTAGTTGTTTGTGTGTATATTAGTCTATCCCACTATGATTAAGCTCCCTGAGAGCAGGGGCCCCTGAATTTCTTGTCCACGTCTAACACCTGCCTACCACCAGCTGGGGCTGAGGAGAGATCTACTAAATGAGTTCATTGTAACAGCCATACAAAAGTACACAGAGTAAAATGGGAGATTTTTCCCTCCTCTCACACCATTGTCTGTCTCCAAGTCCCCCTCCTCCCAATTAACTGCTGTTAATAGTTTGATTTATAGTGTTAATTCTGCATTTATACATTTATAAAACCACCTTCATACCACACGTGCATGCTTTTTTTGTCCCCTGGGGGGAGCCCGCAGCTTTTGCATTGGATGAGAATTCTTTGGGTAAAACCTGAAAGTGCAAGCAGAGATCTGCTATGATAAGGGTAAGAGATTACTGCCTGAGCTCTGTGCAGGCATATTTGAAAAATCAAACTGAAAATGTAGCTGTCCATGTTATGGCAAAGGAAAGCAAGACTTTTTATCTGAGAAGGAATTTCGAATCCAGACTTGAAAGTCAAAACTAATTTTCTTATGTTACCCAAGTAATCTCAAAATGCAGAGTAGTGGTAGTTTTTGTAGGCTACGCTATTTTCGTCATTCGTTTTATGATCAATGGTTGACCCTTTTCCATTTTTGTGGATTGAGTATATAATGCAATGCTATGATAAGAGCTAGACATGCACATTTAACAAAAATCAATACACACGCAAGTGAAGTGATAGAACTCCTGGAATGGTAGCTAAGAAGAGCTGCCCAGGAAATGCTGTCACTGTGCAACCTTTAGGAAACTAACGATTATTGCAGCATGGGAGGGTTTGGAGGAAATCAGAATCTCATTATTATGTTTGTGAAAAATGTTTGTGAAATGTCTGAGATCCAAATGGCACCTAGTAATTCTATTTTCATCTGGAAAACCTGCACCATCTGAGGACTACTGGGTAAATTCAGTTGCCAAGCATCACAATCACGCTTGAAGAGATGATGATCTACAAGGTTATGATAAACACGTGTGCCTGAAGATAGCAAGGGTTTGGAGACTGAACACTGACAAGTGATGAATGAATTTGTCTTTGTCTGTAGTAAAGGTTTCTCAGTCATAGTCAAACACCCTCTCAGTGAGACGGACTCTGTGAGTTACTGATTGCCTGTGAGCCTAATTTACTGATGGGCATGCTCCATCATTCTGCTTTGCTGCAAGGATCAGTGGCACTAAGTTAATTACTGGAGGGACCATATTTTTCTCTTTCATCCAATACTAGATTATATTTTCAACTCGATGTGATGTAGCAATGCTAGAGAGTTAAGGCCGGTGAATTCAGGAAGCGCACAGGTGGAGGAGTATTAATTTTGGAATTGCCAAGCCTGTGGTGTAGTATCATAGACTCCTACTCATCACTAACTTTTGGAATTCATTTTCACAACCATAGCCATAATAAAAGGTGAAGATTTTATTCTGAAGGCTTCACAACATAAACACAACCAACCCTATGGTCCATGGTGAATTGTTACTTTAAGGAGTTGACCTATAAATAATTCCTCAGGCTTAAAACTCATAAAAATAAATCTCCATGTGCCACTAACTGTAACTTCCAGTGTTCTCAATGTCATCTCCAAACTAGAGCCATTGCTGTTCAGATCTTTTTAGTACTGTGTGTATTCTCTCCCCACCTCTCTCTAGTGAGAATGATTAAATGTTTGTAGAGAAAGGCAGATACTCCGCTGTCATCCAGAGAGACCAGGGGTGCTTAGCAACTCCACTAATAGAGTCCATTTCTCATCCTGATTGGTTGCTGGAGGGCCTGTCACTAATCACATTTAGCAAATCGATGAAGATCTTGTGACATTTGCACTGTGAGATCCAGTTGGAGTCATCTGCTACTTTTGTTTTCATTTCATCTAGAAAGAAACTGTCCAAGGATTCCTTGCATTGTCAAAAATGAAAAGAATCATTATCCACATTTAAAAAAATCTGTAAGTGATGGTAAGTTTCTTTCCTTGACTTACACAAACCTCTGTTGGAAATTCCTGCCTGGATGGACAAGAGGGCTGCAGGCTGATGTAACCATCTCTTATACCTTGTCCTCACCCCCATCATGGAAGAAGAGCTGCTCTCAGCACACCTGTTCCAACCAGCAATCAGTCCATGGAGGACCTCTGCCCCTGACACTCCCCCAGCCCTCTCAAAGAGGCCATCAAGTCACTTCTTCTTCAAGTTCTCATACTTTCTTCTAAAGAGCTATGGTCTCCTGGCACAGAATGTGGATGATAGTTTATTCTTACAGGATCATTGTCAATTTAAGGTCAGATTTGATCTGTCTAGAGATGAGAATAGCAAAATAATTGAGTCACAGATATTTTATTTTTCTAAGCTAATATCACAAGGGAAAGAACTACAAATAATCCCCAGGTGGAATGAGGATTTAAAAACACTTTTTCCTGGTTATAATATTAATCAATGTTAATTGCAGAAAATAAATAATAGTGCTCCATAATATCACAACCCAGGAATAAACACTTTGTTTTTAAAAAAATATATTTATTGATTATGCTATTACAGTTGTCCCATTCCCCCCCCCCACTCCACTCCATCCTGCCCACCCTGTCCCTCCCACATTCCCCCCCTATAGTTCATGTCCATGGATCATACTTATAAGTTCTTTGGCTTCTACATTTCCTACACTATTCTTACCCTCCCCCTGTCTATTTTCCACCTACCATTTATGCTATTTATTCTCTGTACCTTTCCCCCCTCTCTCCCCCTCCCACTCCCCTGTTGATAACCCTCCATGTGATCTCCATTTCTGTGGTTCTGTTCCTGTTCTAGTTGTTGGCTTAGTTTTCTTCTGTTTTGGTTTTAGGTGTGGTTGTTAATAACTGTGAGTTTGCTGTCATTTTTACTGTTCCTATTTTTTATCTTCTTTTTCTGAGATAAGTCCCTTTAACATTTCATATAATAAGGGCTTGGTGATGATGAACTCCTTTAATTTGACCTTATCTGGGAAGCTCTTTATCTGCCCTTTCATTCTAAATGATAGCTTTGCTGGATACAGTAATCTTGGATGTAGGCCCTTGCCTTTCATGACTTGGAATACTTCTTGCCAGCCCCTTCTTGCCCGCAAGGTCTCTTTTGAGAAATCAGCTGACAGTCTTCTGGGAACCCCTTTGTAGGTAACTGTGTCCTTTTCTCTTGCTGCTTCTAAGATTCTCTCTTTCTCTTTAATCTTGGCTAATGTAATGATGATGTGCCTTGGTGTGTTCCTCCTTGGGTCCAGCTTCTTTGGGACTCTCTGAGCTTCCTGGACTTCCTGGAAGTCTATTTCCTTTGCCAGATTAGGGAAGTTCTCCTTCATTATTTGTTCAAATAAGTTTTCAATTTTTTGTTCTTCCTCTTCTCCTTCTGGTACCCCTATAATGTGGTGATCAAAACCTAGATTCCTCATCCTTGGTTACAGACCATAAAACCTGGTTACAGAGACGCTGTGGAACACCACATGCTCCATAACCAAGGCTGGCTCTGTAACCAATGGAGTCATGACCACATAACAAACCCTTATTGGCTGAGGTAAAGTTATCATAGAAGTAACCTCAGTTTTACCCCAGGTTACCATAGAAGTAACCTAAGGCTCACCCCATTGGATATACAGAAATAAGTTACTATAGAGGTAACCTTAGTACCAAGAACACATAACATACCTACCATAGGGATTGCTATGTTACAGCCTATAACGGAATCATGTGTGTAAAAAAGAAAAAACACTTTATGTAACAAAGTTATATAACAATAGGCTATATATCAGAAGCTTGGACAATAAAGATTGCCTTTGGCAGTTTGCCTCTGGCCATTCACCTTCCCTCGAGAGTGGTGTCTTATTTGCAGCTCCTCACTATAATTCAGATGTCAGAATGTTTAAAGACGTCCCGGAGGGTCCTAAGCCTTTCCTCATTTTTTTTAATTCTTGTGTCTTCATTCTTTTCTGGTTGGATGTTTCTTTCTTCCTTCTGGTCCACACCATTGATTTGAGTCCCAGTTTCCTTCCCATCACTATTGGTTCCCTGTACATTTTCCTTTGTTTCTCTTAGCATAGCCTTCATTTTTTTCATTTAATTTGTGACCAAATTCAACCAATTCTCTGAGCTTCCTGATTACCAGTGTTTTGAACTGTGCATCTGGTAGGTTGGCTATCTCTTCGTTGCTTAGTTGTATTTTTTCTGGAGCTTTGATCTGTTCTTTGATTTGGGCCATTTTTTTTGGTCTTGGTGCGCCTGTTAGGTAAAGGGGCAGAGACTTAGGTGTTCACCATGGCTGGGTAATGCTGGTCACTGCTCTGTGACACTGTACATGGGGGAGGGGCCGATAGGGAGCAATGGCGCTTGTTCCACTCTCTGCTGGTTTTCAGTCACTCCCTCTGCTACCCACAAGCAAAGTGGACCCTTCTGGTGCTGATTCCTGAGTGGGTGGGTTTGTGTAAGTTCTAGGCCCCTGTGGGTCTCTCCAAAGAACTCTCCTGTGAGGCTTGGAGTTTCTCCTGCTTCTGCTGCAACCCTCACAGGTGTTTTCAATCAGTGGTTTGAGGCTTTATTTCCCGGTGCTGGAGCCCTGGGTTGTGAGGCCTGCTTTGCTCCCCCGCAGTTCCTCCTGGTTTATCTATACTCAAATGTGGGGCCGCAGGGTCTGCCAGCCACATCCTGGCCTGTCCCGTTCCACAATCCGCCACCTCGCTGGGTCCACCAGCCCCTGCCTTGCCGACAGTCCTCTCTGCCCTGGCTGCCCGTCTCTGCCCCTCCTACCGGTCTGGATGAATGTTTCTTCTTTATGTCCTTGGTTGTCAGACTTCCATACAGTTTAATTTTCTGTCAGTTCTGGTTGTTTTTTGTTTTTAAATTGTTGTTGTCCTTCTTTTGGTTGTGTGAGGAGGCACAGTGTGTCTACCTACGCCTCCATCTTGGCCAGATCCAAATTAAAACTATAAATTATTACACCCATATCATTACCATAACACCATACTCAAGCAGGCATTACTTTTGCCGGACTCTGTATTTAAAGTGAGTTTCTTCTAGATGGTATATAGTTGGGCCTCACCTTTTTTCTTTCTTCCTTTTTTGTTAGTCTGATAATATTTTAATTAAATATTTGTTAACATTTTATATTAAATGTGTAGTTAAATAAACATGTAATGATATGTTTGGGTTTAAATCTATCTTCTTACTCTTTGTTTTCTATCCTTATACCTCTTCTTTGTTTCCTTTCTCATTACTTTCTGCTGTATTTTGGATTCAGTGATTTTTACTGTTATATTTTTTTGCAAAATACAAGCAACATGTATTTTTTTGATGTTAACTATAGGGTTTATAATCTGTATCTTTAACTTATCACACTAATATTGATGTAGTTAGCTGTAAGTCTGCTATTTTGCTTTTCTCCCCATTTATCCTTTTATGTTTTGGTATTTTATTTTTCTTGACTGATTTTGGGTAATTTTAATGTTTTTACGCTTTTATTTTAATTTTCCATTGGCTTCTGATATATATGTATGCTTTTATTTTAATTTTCCATTGGCTTCTGATAAAATGCTTTTAAAAATTAGCTTTTTTTAAAGAGTTAACAATTAGTTTCATTAACATATCAGAGTCTGTTTATGGTCAATATGTAACAGGGTGCAGCCAAGAGGGGGGCCCCAAATAGGGATTTGTAATGGAGTCCAGAAGAGCTTGGAGATAATTGGCTCCACACCAGAGGGCCACACCTGCCTGGAATGTTGGCAGCTGTGGCCATTTGCGGGAGGAGCTGGAAATGGGGCTGCAGAGGAAGATCGATGCTGGGATTTAAACTCAGGTGTGGCAGCCATTTGATGTCTCTTTTTGGGACCACATTCTTTTCCGGGACAACACAGCTTTGGCAGAGAGTTAGGACCACGCAGCTTTGGAACTGCTCCCTTTTGCCACATGGATGGTGCCAGGAACCTGCATGGACTTCTACTTCTTTCCTGAGATACTGTACCCCAGGCTGGGCAGAGGGAGAAGGAGGGACTGTGTGCATTTGTGGGTATTCTAGAGAACTTGAGTCTGTATTATTTCAAATAAATAATAATTCCTTTCCTTTTCACCAATCTCTGGCATTGAGAGACATCTTTCCTCTGGCGGCGGGCAGAGCGAACCTAGTATAGGGGAGGAACCCCCAGAGAAAAAGAGGGGATCTTTTATATCGTTCAGCTCCCCCCCAGATTTGTTCTGTAACAAATAGGGTACTGCCTCACATTTCATGATGACCCTTCATACTTTCTATTTTTCACATCACACCTGAAACTTTGCAGTCTCCTTTTCCACTTCGCAGTTCTCACATTAAAATGCATACTTTCTGCTTTTTATTTTCCACTTCACAAACATAATGCCCTAATACAGTATAATTTTATTCAATTAGTCATTACCTTTGTGCTTTTTGGTCACATTTTTGCATCTGCAAATGTTATAAATGCTGCTTTAAAATATTATTATTTCCTTAATTAGTTCATGTCTGATAAGGAAATTATAATAACAAAAACTAGTCTTAACATATTTACCAATTTATTTACCTTTTATGGTATCTTCTTTCCTTCCTGTTAATCTGAGTTTCCATCTAGTGTCTTTTCCTTCAACCTAAAGAACATTCTTCTGCCTTCCTTGCACTGGGCTGTTGTGAATGAAGCCCCAGCTTTTGTAAACCCCAAACTGTCTTTATTTCACCTTCCCTCTTGAAGAATATTTCTTTTTTGCATATAGAATTTGAGGTTGATGGGTTTTCTTTTCTTTCGGCAGTTCAAAAAGGACTTTGTTTATTTTTCTAATGAGAAATCTGTGGTCATATTGTTTCTCCGTATGCCATGTGGCTTTTTCTGATTACTTTCAAGAGCTTGTCTTTGGTTTCCATAGCTTTGTCAATGATTTGCCTATGTAGGTGTTTTCTATAAATTTATCCTTTTGTGAATTGAGCTGCTTAAATCTGTAAGGGTTTTTTGTTTTGTTTTGCATAAAATTTGAGATATTTTCTCCCATTATTCCTTCAAATATTTTTCTGCTCATAAATTTTTTAATTCTGAGACATCATAGCATTCCTAGATAAATTAAATTCCACTTATCAGTGTGCATTATTATTCTTATGTATAAATTTAGTGTTCTTAAATAAACTTGTTATTTTTACATACTACTTCAGGAGTATGTTGTTGGGTGCTTTTCATTGTAAGAATTTCTTATATTATTTATAAATGAGAGTTGAGCTAGATTTGGAATTCATTATTTTTCTTTAAAATGTTGTAGATGGCTCTCTAAGTTCTTCTGACATTTAGTGTTTTAGAGGACAAATCTGGATGCTACCTTAATTTTTTTGGTAACTATTTTTTGATGGGTTTGATGTTTAATGCTTGTAGAATTGTTAATCTTTAAAATAGAAAACTGAAGTAAACAACACCTAAAATAAATGTGTATCTTTTGTCTGACTTGGCTTGATTTTCTACGGACATATTCAATATAAAGATTTGAGTTTCTCTTCAGCTTAGGGTTTTTTTCTTATTCATTAATTTTCTCTATTTTTGGAATTTCTTTGTGTACATGTGTGCACACAGTCTCTTGAATCTGTGTCTTCTTTCTTTCATCATCGTTTCTTCTAATGCCATTTCGCTTTTTATTCTCTTTCTCTGAGAGAAGTTTTTGAGCTAATGTTCTAAACCCAGTGGCGTACCATGGGCTTGTTGGTGAGAGAATTTTACTCCAGGCTCAGGCAAGTGAAAGGGTGCATTTCTTTGCAGAAAATTTCTAAACAATAACAGAACTGACTCAGAGTAGGTCTGCTTTGTAATGTCACTATGCATTGATTATTCCAAACCATATCAATTACAAGATACTCCTTGTCAAAAGATTTTTGTTGCTTTAAATTCTAAATAATTGCTGTGGATATTGAATTTTAATGGCATAATATATAGTAAGCATGACTCTAGCACATTTGTATTACTAACCTTTTATAAAGAATACTCTTTTGTACTCCAGATGGACTTCAATCCCAGTTGTGCCTTTGGCCTCCGAAACACGGGGTCTCAATTATAAGCTTTGGTTTTGGGAGCAAGTTAGTAACAGCTCAAAATTGTTTCAATTTGCTTTGTCTCTCCAAACCTTGTAATATTCCTTGCCTCTACATTTAAACAGTATATTAGAAATAAACATTAACAGCATAGTGATTGAAACAGAGTATTAGTTATATTCCATTATTCTATGTGCAAATCATTTTTTCAACCATTCTTTGTAGAATGTATTCTTTTTTGAAACATTTCATCATGTGGTTTGATAAACATTTTACTTTAGAACGGTTTTAGTTTTACCAAAAAACTGAAGATAGTACAGAGTTCCTATACACTTTATATCCAGTTTACTCTATTATTAACATCTTTTGTTAGCATGATGTATTTATTATAATAATGATATTGGTACATTATTGTTAAGTAAAGAGTTTATTTAGATTTTCTTGATTTTTATCAAATGTCCTTTTTCTGTTTCAGGATCCCATCCAAGTTACCACATGACATTTACTCACCATATCTCCTTGGGCTCTTCTTGGCTGTGTAACAGTTTCTCAGACTTTTCTTGTTTTTGATGGTCTTAATCATTTTCAGGAATACTGACCAGATATTTTGTAAAATGTTCTTCAATAGAGATTTGTTTGATGTTTTTTCATGACTCACCTGGGGTTGTGCTTTTTGGGGAGAAGACCACAGAGGTCAGTTGCTGTTTTCCTCATGTGATATCCAGAGTACATCCTGTCAACCTAATTTATCACAGTTGTGCCGAGTCCCTGGCTGAGGTCACGTCTGTCAGGTTTATCCACTGCAAATGTACTTGTTTTTTCTCTGTTTCCATAATGTACTTTTTGGAGGAAAATCACTTGCATAGTCTAAACTTAAGGAGTTGCCGACTTGAGTTATGGAGTTGTATTCTATCTCCTTGAAAATAGTGTCTACTAAAATTATTTAGAATTCTTATGCACAGGAGATTTGTCTGTTTTTTCCCAAATTATGCATTTATTCAATTATTTATTTTATCAGCATGGACTCATGAACATTTATGTTATACTTTGGGTCACAATTTAATACTACTTCATTTTTTTTGCTCAAATTCTTCCATCTTTGGCCATTGGGAATATTTTCCAGTTGGCTCCTGTGTCCCTTTGATATATGGACCATCATGTTTTATTTTTTTTAATTGTTGAGAACTTTGTTATATTTTTGTCCTGTAAGATACTGCAGGCTCATCTTGATTTTTCATGCCCTAGTTCTAGAACCAGCCATTTCTCCAAGTAGTCATGGTTCTTTTCATTGTATAATAGTGTTAGAAACCAAGATTTTAATGTGAGGTGCACTCCTAATTACTGGGGTATCAAGGTTTCTAGTCCCTCTCATCTGGCAGAACAAGAAAATATAGGTGTGTATCATCTGTGTATATGTATTTGCCTATAAACATTTTTATATGTAACTGTCTGTATCTAAATACAACTAAACGTGAGTTCATATGGAAGTTTTTAACTCTAATGAATTGTTCTAGGTGACTCCCCTTGCTTATCAGTAACCTTCCACTCCAAAAGTAAGAAACCTAGATTCCACTGCCCACCATCCATTTATTTAATTCCAGAATACATATACAGAAATAATCATACTTGTTAGTCATCCTGTGTTTTTATCCCCCTTTGTAAAATGAGGACATTGATGCAATTCAAAGTGTATTATCTATTTTTTCAATAATAGTTGTTTTAAATTTATTTTTACTCAGATGATATGATATTCATTAAAAACAAGTTTATTGTCATCATTTGTTTTCTAATTATCATTATTTGTTTCATTTCATGATTATTAATGAAAATAATTTTGTCATTCATAGCTGCTGGTTAAAAAATGATCTAATCCTACAGTAAGTGTGCCACCGCAATCAGTTTAGGGTTTTTGTTGTATCTAATGTGTTAATGATCATTGCTATTGCTTTTAAGTTTAGTAATCTGTAGTCTTTTTTCGTTTAAAGTAGTTTCCTTCTTTACTATTCAGAGTACTTCCATTTCTTTGAGAGGGTAAAGTACGTAGAGAAATTGGCCTTGATTCCTCAGAACAATTAATTTTGTTTGAGCTATTCACTCTCAGCTACTGCAGTTCCTCCTCCGTTTGCTTGTTCATTTGGGGCATCGGTGTGGTGGGGGCTGCTGCCGTCTCCTCACTTTGACTCTCCAGGATGGCACTTCCTGCCATGTAGTGACATTTAGGTACCTATCTGAGTGATTCCATTTTTACCTATAACTTATAGAAGTTCTGCACATATCTTGATCTCTTAATGGAATGCACATTATTCCAACATACCCTCAATCACATACATGTTTTCTTATTTTTATATCTTTTCAAAAAATATCACTGGGCATTCAGGATGGAGCAGAGGGGAGAATTAAAACCAATGGTTGTAAGTCACATCTTGAAATGAATACTGAGGAATGGCGGAGTCTTAGCTGTAGCTTCCAACTCCTAGTATGGTTCCTGACATATAGCAGTGGGCCAGAGATGAATTCATGTTACAAAGTTTCTGCTGAAATTGGAATACTTTATAACACATCCAGGTATAAAACAAAGACTTAAAGTATGGGGAAATACGACATCAGAAATGGTGGGAAGTGATGTAAAACTTAAGAGTTTACATCTAAGCAGCTATATAGTATTATATTTCTGTCAATTTTCTCAGTCTCTTCTGATGCTCCCAGTAGAATCTCATGGACCTATCTCTTCCAGCTTTGTCACCTTTTTCCTCATCACTTTTATCTCTTTAGTCTTCCCCTATGTCAGATGAATAGGATTTTTCATCTACTTAATTCATTTTTCTACAAAATTCAATCTTTGTAATTTTTAATTTGGCAACCATTTTTTTAATGCCTATCTCTTGGTCAGAAATTATTTTCTCCTCAGAACTGTTTAATGGAGATTAATACATGCAATGCCCACTTGAAAGTTATTAGGTCCATGAATTACCAGTTCTCTAAAAAGTTATTTCTTATAGCAATTATATTAATAAACAGGCATTTTCTCTAATTTTTCAATAGGGTACTTTACTCTGATAGAAGTATTTTTTCTAAAACTTTAAAATTTTCTCTTTTAGACTATTTTTTTTTAACAGGGAGTTTCTTCCTTGTTTAAACAAATGAGAATGATACCATTCTATCAACATTTGAATGGAAGGGGTGGGCAGTTCTGAGGAGTGCCGCAGTCTAGACTCCCTGGCATTTCTGTCCTGAGGCTGCCATCTAGGCTGAGCTGTCTGCTCCTGATCCAAGAAGGTGGCAAAGCAGGTGGAAGTTACATTCACCTCCTCCCAAGACCCAACTGGAATTACAGCTAAATTGTAGAATATTCATTCTAAATAACCAACTGAAGACTAGCTGAAGGGAAGTCTTACAACCAAGGACTTACAGAAGAAGCCACATTGAGACTGGAAGAAAGGAAGGGCAGATAAAAATGGCTGGCCCTGCTTCTGTGGATGGCAGTTGAAGTTCCAGAGGGATATCTCAGGGGCTGAGGGTTCCCCCTGAGAAGTGTGGGGTCTCAACCCCAAGCTGGGATGCCAACCCCAGAGCACCAGGGCAGGAAAGAGGTGCCAACAAGACATCTGGCTATGAAAAACTGGAGTTTTGTCCCATCAAGGAGAAGGGAGTCTGGGAGATACAGGTACCACTCACCTGGGCTCTGGCAGGGGGAGGGCAGAGTGGACTAGAGTTGCATGAGAAGAGTCTGGGGCTTGTGGCCCTGGGGAGAGAGCCGAAGGAGCAGCCACCAGGACCCCTGTGCTGAGTCATTCTCCTGCACCACAGGTGCCGTCTTTCTTGGGACACATCCTTCACACCCTTAACATTCCCTCCAGGTAGCAACAGCCTGGGAGAAGGCAATAGACCCACCCTGTGGACTCCTTGTCCCCCAACCCTGCAGAGCTAATGCCCTGCTGAGGAGTCAGCCACCTTGGCCAGGGTATAGAAATCTGGGCAGACTCAGAAAGTGTCAGTGACTGAGTTCTGTGGCTTTGGGGCAGGGACAATTGCCCCCACTTTTCCGTGAACGTGAGTGGTGCTTCCTCCTCATGAGAGGTGAACTAGACCCACCATAATGGCTTTTGGGAGACCCACCCTCTGGTCTCTGGCTCCTGCCCCAGAGGCTCCACCCACCTGACTCCTATTGACTCTACCCTACTGAGGTCAGGGCAAAAGCTGGGACAATTTTAGTGGTGTGGCTCTGGATGGGGGCCACATCCCTCACACTCCCTAAAGCCTGACAGCTACTTCCTTCTCATGTGAGATCCACTAGCCCTGTTCTCCTGATTCCTGGCAGCCCCAACCTACTGATCTTCTGTCTCCTCCCATCAGAATTTGGTGTGGACTGAGCTGTGTGGCTCTAGAACGAGGGCTATTTTTTCCTTGCACACCAAACTGGAGAAGAGCCCTCCACTCACATTGCCAAATCTTGGTCTGTTTGGGCCTGATAAACACTGATGGCCACATGCTGACAACTCCTTGAGACTCTGCCCCAAACACAAAGGTGTGCAAACACCCACCAGGTTGTAGCTAGATTGGTATACCCAGAGACATTTGCTGAGTGTCCTCAGACCGAACACTGGCACTAAGTTTGAACCTGTGTCGATCTGGTGAATACCACTCACCCCCACTAGGTGAATCATTGAGATCCTACCTCATGCAATTCAAGTACAGTCAGTGGTTCTTTCAGTGACTGAGCTTAACAGGTAGTCAGCAGTCAGAGGAAGATGGAAGCTGATCTCAATCTGCCTTAGGACTTTTCCTGACCTGCCCCCTGACCCAATGCTGCTAAAAGTTGGCCTTGGTGCACAGCTTGGTATTTCCTGCATTAATTCAGGCCAAACAGAGGCAGCCACAAACTGAGGATTACTTGAAGCTCCAAACAGGTTGCTGAGGGCCAGTCACAAGCATATCTTCCATTGGCCTGCACCAGATCCATCACAAGAGGCCCAGAACCAACAAAATTAGTGGTCAGATTCAGAAAACATACATCACATAAAGATCCAATAAACTTCATAAGTGGCACATCTGAAGGGGGATCTTGGCTGGTATCAAAACCTGCTGAAGCAAAATCTGCTTAGTGTGGTCAGCACCTGCATAGCAGCTCACATACAATGGTCAAGATTGAGCTTCACAGTCAGCCAGCCTGTGGGTTGATCCCATGAACTAATGGGCCAATAACAATCAAGATTCAAATACAACAAGAGGGCCCACATAACCCACAGGAACATTCCTGGAGCACCCAGCTCAGGTGATCAAGGAGACTGCACCATGGACCCCACAGGACACCAAATATATAAGGCTATGCCATTAGGACTGGAAGTCATAGAAGATCTCTCTAATACATAGAATCAAACACAAAGAGGAAGCCAAAATGGGGAGGCAAAGAAATAGGCCTCAAATGAAAGAACAGGAGATATCTACAAAAAAAAAAAAAAGAGCTAAAGAAAATGGAGGCAAGCAATAATCAGATATGGAGTTCAAAATAATGGTTATAAGGATGCTCAACAGTGTGAAAAGGACATAGAAATCATAAAAAAGGAGTAGTCAAAAGCAAGGAACACAATATCTGAAATGAAGAATACACTGGAAGAAATAAACAATATTTTGGGTGAAGCAGATGGGCAAATCAGTGATTTGGAAGACAAGGTAGACAAAACAGCCAATCAGAGCAGCAAAAAGAAAATAGAATTTAAAAAAATTAGGAGAGTTTAAAGAACCTTTGGGACAACGTGAAGCATAAATGTGTATTATAGTGGTACTAGAAGAAGAAAGAGCAAGAGATTGAGAACCTATTTGAAGAAATAATGACTGAAAACTTCCCTAACTTGAAGAAAAAAGACTCACAAGTCCAGAAAACACAGAAAGTCCCAAACAAGATCAACCCAAAAAGGACCACACCAAGACACGTCATAATTAAAATGGCGAAAAAAGAATCTTAAAAAAATTTAATTAATTAATTTTTATTCAGTTACAGTTGTCTGCATTTTCTCCCCATCCCTCCACCCCACCCCAGCCAGTCCCACCTCCCTCCCCCACCTCTACCCTCCCCCTTGATTTTTGTCCTTGTGTCCTTTATAGTAGCTCCTATAGACCCCTCTCCCCACTATCCCCACCCCACTCCCCTCTGGCTATTGTTACATTGTTCTTAATTACAATGAATCTTAAAAGCAGTAAGAAAAAGGCAACTCTTGTAGTTACCTACAAGAGAACTCCTATAAAACTGTCAGTTGATTTCATGGAATATTCAAAGTAATGAAAAACAAGGACCTATTTACCAAATCTACTTTACCCAACAAGGCTATCATTTAACACTGAATGAGAAATAAAGAGTTTCCCAGACAAGAAAAAGCTAATGAACTTTGTTATCACCAAATCAGAATTACAAGAAATGTTAAAGGGACTTCTTGGAGGAGGAGGAAGAGGAAGAGGAGGAGGAGAAGAAGAAGGAAAAGAAGAAAAAGAGGAAGGAGAAGGAAGAGGAGAAGGAACAGAGAAACAATTAAAAGAGTAAAATGGCAAAAACATACCTATCAATAATCACTTTAAATGTAAATGGCTTAAATAATCAAAAGACATAGGGTACCTGAATGGATAAGAAAACTAGATCCATATATATGCTGTCTGCAAGAGACTCACTTCAGAATGAAAGATATATGCAGATTAAAAATAAATGGATGGAAAAATATACTTCATTCAAATGAAAAAAAGCAAAAAAGGGTAGCAATACTTATCTATGACAAAATAGACTTTAAAACAAAGGCTATAATAGGAAACAAAAAAGAAGAGTACATAATAAAAAAGGGAGCAATCCAACAAGAGAATATAACTCTTGTAAATATTTATGGATCCAACATAGGAGCATCTAAATATATAAAGCAAATTTTGATGGACATAAAGGGAGAAATTGACAGCCATACAGGCATAGTAGAGGATTTTAACACCCCATTGACATCAGTGCATAGATCTTCCACAGAAAATCAACGAGGAGATGACAGCCTTACATGACTCAGTAGATCAGATGAATTACATTGATATTTTCAGAGCATTTCACCCCAAAGCAACAGATTATATATTCTGTTCAATTGTATGTACAACATTTTCTAGGACAGACCACATATTAGGACACTAAGTAAGTCTCAATAAGTTTAAGAAGATTGAAATCATATCAAGCACCTTCTCTGACCATAATGTTATGAAACTAGAAATCAATCAAAAGAACCCCCCCCCCCTGAAAAACACACAAACACATAAGGCTAAGTAACATGTTACTGAACAATGAATTGGTTAATAATGAGATCAAGGAATAAATAAAAATATATTTTGAAACAATTGAAAATGAGAATACAACAACCCCAAATCCATGGGACACAGAAGGCAGTCCTAAGAGGGAAATTTGTAGCAGTACAGGCCTAACTCAATAAACAAGAAAAATCTCAAATAAGCAATTTAACTTTACACTTAAAGAACTCAAAAAACAACAACAACAACAAACAAAGCTCAAAGTGATCAGAAGAAAGAAAATAATAAATATCAGAGCAGAAATAAACAAAATAGAGTCTAAAGATTGATACAAAACATCAATGAAACCAAGAGCTGGTTCTTCTTAAAGACAAACAAGATTGACAAACCTATAACCAGACTCATCAAGAAAAAAAGAGGACCCAAATCAGTAAAATTAGTAATGAAAAAGGAGAAATAACAACTGACACCAAAGAAATACAAAGGACTTTAATAAAATATTACAAATAACTGTATGCCAACAAATTGGATGATCTGGATGAAATGGATAAATTCCTAGACACATACAATCTTCCAAAACTGAATAAACAGATTACAAGTACTGAAATTGAGGCAGTAGTAAAAAACCAAAACCAAAACAAAACAAAAAAGCCCTTCCAACAAACAAAAGCTCTGGATCGAACGGCTTCACAGGTGAATTTTATCAAACATTCTAAGAGGATCTAATATCTATCCTCAAACTATTTCAAAAAATTCAAAAGGAGGGAAGTTCCCAAGGTCATTTTATAAGACCAGCATTATCCTAATTCCAAAACCAGATAAAGACACTATAAAAAAAGCAAATTATAGACCAATATCCCTGCTGAATATAGATTCTAAAATGCTCAGTAACATATTAGCAAACTAAATACAGCAATATATCAAAAAGATCATACACCATGATCAAGTGGGATTTATTCCTGGGTTGGTACAATATCTGAAAATCATTAAACATGATACACCTAATAACCAAAATGAAGGATAGAAACCACATGATCATTGCAATAGAAGCAGAAAAAACATGTGATAATATCCAGTACCCATATATCATAAAAATGTTTAATGAAGTGGGATAGAGTGTACATAGCTCAATGTAATAAAGGCCATATATGACAAACCCACAGCCAACATCATACACAATGGGCAAAAATTATAGGCATTTCTTTTAAGATTGGGAACAAGGTGGAGATGTCCGATTTTGCCATTCTTATTTATTGTAGTTGTGGAAGTCCTAGCCACAGCAATTCGACAAGAAGGAGAAATAAAAAGCATCCAAATTGGAAAGAAAATGTAAAACCATCATTATTTTCTGATGACATGATACTGTATATAGAGAACCCTGAATATTCCACCAAAAAATCTACTAGAACTAATAAATAAATTCAGTAAAGTAGCAGCATACAAAATAAATATTCAACAATCAGTTGCATTCTTATATACCAATAATGAACTATTAGAAAGGGAAACTAAGAAAAAAAATCCCATTCACAATTGCTTCAAAAATAATAAAATACTGAGGAATAAGTTTAACCAGGACCTGTAACTGGAAAATTAGAAGACACTGAAGAAAGAAATTGAGGAAGATACAAATAAATGGAAGTACATATCATGTTCACCGATAGGAAGAATTTACATTATTAAAATATATGTATCACCCAAAGCAATCTATAGATCCAATGCAGTTCCTATCAAGATACCAATAGTGTGTTTCACAGAGCTAGAACAAATATTCCAAAAATTTATATAGAACCAGGAAAGACCTCACAGAGCCACAGCAACCTTGAGAAAGAAGAACAAAATTGGAGGTATCACGCTATCTGATATCAAACTATACTATAAGGCTGTAGTAATCAAGTATCATAGTACTGGTATAAAAACAGACATAGAGATCAATGGAACAGAATAGAGAGCTCAGAAATAAATCCACGCCTTTATGGTCAATTAATATTCGACAAAGGAGGCAAAAACTTACAATGGGGTAAAAAGAGTCTATACAATAAATGGTGTTGGGAAAATTGGACAGATCCCTGCAAAAAAAAAAGACACTAAACAACCTTCTTACACTATACATAAGAATAAACTCAAAATGTATTAAAGACTGAAATGTTAGACTTGAAACCATAAAAATTTTAGAGGAAAACATAAGCAGTTAAATTTCAAACTTTTCTTGTAGCAATTTTGTTCTGGTATATTCTCTCTGGTAACAGAAACAAAAGAAAAATAAGCAATAGGGACCACATCAAACTAAAATGTTTTTGCACAGCAAAGGAAACCATCAACAAAATGAAAAGACAAACCACTGAATGGGAGAACATATTTGCCAATGATACATGTGATATGGGGACAATATCCAAAATTTATAAAGAACTTATAAAACTCACCAAAAAAATGCAATTAAAAATGGGCAAAGGACCTGAATACACACTTCTCCAAAAAGGACATACAGATGGTCAATGGACATACAAAACAGTGCTCAATATCACTAATCATCAGAGAAATGCTAATTAAAACCACAATGTGATATCAACTCACATTTGCCAGTATGGCTATCATTAATAAATTAACAAACAGCAAGTATTGGCAAGGATGTGGAGAAAAGAGAAGCCTAGTGCACTGTTGGTGGGAATGCAGATTAGTGTAGCCACTGTTGAAAGCAGTGTGGAGTTTCCTCAAAAATTAAAAATGGAACTATCTTTTGACTCAGCAATTCCACTGCTGGGAATTTATCCAAGGAAACCCAAAACACTAATTTGAAAGACTATATACACACTATGATCATTGCAGCGTTATGTACAATAGCCAAGATTTGGAGGCCACCCAAGTATTTATCGGCAGTTGAGTGGATAAGAAAGCTGTAATACATTCACACGATGGAGTAGTACTCAGCCATAAAAAAGAAGGAACTCTTACCTCTCGTGACAGCATGGAATGACCTGGAGAACTTTATATTAAGTGAAATAAGCCAGTCAGAGAGAGACAAGTACCATATGATTTCACTCATATGTGGAATCTAATGAATAAAATGAATTAACAAGCAAAATAAAGACAGATTCATCAATAGAGAGCAGGTTGACTCTTGTCATGGGGATTGGGGTTGGGGTGCTGGATGTAGGGGGTGGAGGGAACAAACAGCAGTGTGGTGATTGCTGGGTGGGTGTCAGTAGGAGAGGCTGAGGGGGGAATGGGGGAATAAATGGTGATGGACAGAGACTTGACTTGGGGTGGTGAACACACAGTGCAGTGCAAAGGCGATGTGTTGTGGAATTGTGCACCTGAAACCTGTATAATACTGTTAACCAGTGTCACCTCAATAAGTTCAATACCAAAGGAAAAAATAATTTAAAAAATTGGTGGGGCTCCTGCCAAAATTCAGTAGTTCTATATGAGGGGAAAACAGAAAATTTACGCTTCAGCATGCATTTTTATTAGGAATTTGGTAGCTTTGGATATTAAGAGATGAGGTTCTGGCAGTCACAGCTGAGCAATCCCCCATTGTACAAAAAGTATCTCTTTGCTTGTGTTGGCTGAAGCTAATGTACACACTCATGATGGATTAGGCCAGGATGGGGTGGGGCTCATGGGCCTGCACTTTGTGTGCTGAGGCCCCTAGTCCTATCATCAGCCCTCCCGCCTCCACGGGACGGGGCATTGTTGACATTTTGACAGGATCTTCTGCACTTCGAAGGTCACTCTAGTTTTTGATGGAAAAGGTGGGGGGAAGTCTGGCTGGGTTATTTCCAATGTGCAGGTCATCTGAAAGGCCAGATTTACTTATTAGTGCTTTATCCTCATCTTGCAAAGATATACCAAACCTGTATTTTGATTTGTTAATAAAGTTCTCTTTCATCCAACCTGGCTAACTAGTTTGCAAGAGTATTTATAAGAAGTTAGAGTTTTGAGCCATTTGAAGACACCAACCTCTCAAGCATGAAACTTTTCTTCAGCACAGGATTCCCAGACTTGAAAAGAGAGAACCCACAGCTTTGCCAACATTTCCATTCATACTTGGTTGGCTTGGATACAACAAAATTGCAAAAGAGTTTGTGGCATCATGACAGGCTTTACACACAATGTCAGAATCGGCCACGATATTTATTTAAATAGTCAAGAAATTCATGTGCACTGATCAATTCTGCAGTCTATGGGCTTCCTGGAAGCTTGGCATCAATCCTACTGCAGCAGAATTCCTTTGATCACAATACTTACATACGCTGAACTTCAATTTCCTCATCTGTTAAGAGGCGTAGCGCCTTCAGATCTCTGAATCACACACACACACACACACCCCTATATATTCTTTTATATATATTATATATACACATATAATACATCCATATACAGTCTAGATGCTGAAACAAAATTCCTAAAGAGTAGTTACAGTTCTATAACGACTGGAGCAATAGAAACTTTATTTATCTGGTTACATAAGTCCTAGTATGTGTATTTAAAAAGCATCACTTTATCTTGTATGATTAGCTAACACAATATACTTGGTACATAGCATAGTTCATGGGACATTGCAGAAAGTTAAAATATATTTGTTGAATAAATAATAAATGTGATCACATAAGTTTAAATGTCTGGTCCAGTGTGGCCTTTACAGATGGGCACCCAGGACCCAGCCTTGAGCCCTGAGATATAAAGAGCTTGCTCTGTTTCTCCTCTTGCTGAGATCCCTCTCAGGTTGTAGGGGTCTCCAGGGCCCCCAGGGCCAAAGGCTCATGTCCATCCGGAGCTGTCTTCTTCTGTCTCTACCCCACCAAGTTCTAGTATCCAAGACTGGGAAAAAATCTGGCCACACTGCATGCGCACTATGACCGCATGAGCTGCCCAAATGCCTCAAGCCTTCTTCTATAGCTTAAATCCATCTCTTTTCTGGGTTCTCCTCATACAGGTATATTGTGCTATAGGTGTGCCCAACCCCGAGGCCCAAGAGGTGGGGAAGGAATGGCTGCTCTCAGGAGTGGAGGTGGAAAGAGCAGGGAGCATGGAGTACGAGTCTTCATTGTACTCTTGCCCCAAGTCTGGCAGTGTTAGGACAGGCTGATTATTACTCTCCCCACCCCCATTCCTCAAATACAAAAATAGGTAAATTTTTTATTGGAGGTAGAAAACCTCAGTGCCTATTAAAACACACTCACATGTACACATACACACATATACACACACACCACAAAACCCAAGCCAAACAAAACAAAACAAAAATACACTAATATTTCTGTCTGTCTGTCTGTTTCTCAATGTCTATATAGGTATCTGTAGTATCTAGCTATATATGAA
Organism: Desmodus rotundus; assembly: GCF_022682495.2. Lineage (NCBI taxonomy): Eukaryota > Metazoa > Chordata > Mammalia > Chiroptera > Phyllostomidae > Desmodus > Desmodus rotundus. The sequence continues at coordinate 65,434,065 of NC_071395.1, forward strand.
ATACATGTAGAAACAAGACATAATAAATAAAGAACATTTTGTCTTTTCTTTATTCTCCATATAAAAAGGGCTTTAAGAGGAGGGATACAATAATTGACCAAAGACTATTACAAATTCCCAGTCTTCCAGGTTCATCCTTCTTCACTTTTTGCCTTTTCTCCAAATACCACAGTGAATTCCGTGAAAACATTACAACAAGAGTATTGCAGGGGAAAGTATGTGGTTCCTACTGAAACCTTTTACTACATGATCTCATCCTGGACTCATGTGTTAGCCCAAGCGCAGATTTGTCACCACTGGGTTTGTGTGGGGATCCTACAGAGAGCTTTTGTTACAGCAATTTGTGGGTGCTGCTAGATGATAGCATTTATTTCCTCCCCAGCCCAAATCTGAGTTTAAAAGAAGCTTTGTTTGCTTGGTTTTCCTGGTGTGGATTTTCAATATTTCCACTTTCCAGGGATATATTAACATTTGACCATCCGTATGATGTGCCAATTCCTATTTTGTCCTTCAAAGGTTGAAACAACACCCACCCTTAGAATTCCCCTCACAAAGCACAAGAAAATCCTTCCTGAGGCACAGTGAACCAGCTATAGAGTTCATAATTAGTTTCTGTAATAAAGTACTTAATCGGCAGAGAGGTCCATACTAATTACAGCAGGAAGTCAGGACAGGCAGCATATCCACAGCTGGGGCGAGGCTCTGCAGAAGCGTCTGGGAACACGCACCAGCCAGGGTACAGGGCCGCATGAGAGCCCTGGGGCTTAATTAGCCCCAGCAATTAAAAATGAAAACAATCCTCCATTTTCTCATTAAAAGATGGGAGCCCCTTCCCCACAGCGGTACTCGGAATGATAATTTTGCTACTGCAAAGACCTTGCTGATTGCCAAAGACAATGGTTAGTTCCTGAGCCGCAAGACCACATCATCCCTTCGCCTGCTAAATTTCAGGCACCTCTGCATAATGGGAGATTGATTAGGGTTAATAGACTTATTTTTACAGGTCAAGACACCAAACACTTCGGGTTGTGGGCTCTCTTGCACATAATATCACAAGCTATAAATCAATCTGTTTAAAAGAAGCACAGAACTTTCTGCCTCAGAACTGTTGGTAACAATCAACTTTTGTTTCTCCTCAGCTTCCTGTGTCTCTCACACTGTTTCTTGAACATGCAGCCACAACACCAGCCTGATCGATGCAGGTAGGGCTTGTGATTTATTTACTCTATTCTATTTTTCAAAAGCCTTGAGGTGAGGGGGTTCCCTGATGGCTCTTTAAAATTCCTATTGTTGTTGGAGGGAATTAGATTCTTCCACGGGATCACAAGGAGATCATTCCAAGGACCCTCGCACGGGAGACTGTGGTGTGGCCTGGTTTATTGTGTGGACATAGGAGCTGATCCCTGACTTCCCAACGTCCCATTTCCCTCTATCTGCCATGGAAAATGTCCAACCTTGTCTTCAGTAGGGCCAGGGTAAAGGTCACTGCCAAGAGTTTCTGCTCCATATTAAAGCACAGTCCAGTCCAGCATCCAGCCAGCTTAGCGTGTGTTTCCACCTGCAGCCCATTGTTTTGTCTCAGTACCCATTTCCCCTGCTGGAGCCTGAGTGTGGAATTGCATGGCCATGGGCCACGTGGCTTCTAGGGCCTCATGTCCATGGAGAGAACAGGTAAGTGCACTGTTGGAGCGCAGGTCATGAGGAAAAGAGAGAGCTTCTTTGTTCCCCTGGGGTTATATGCAGGAGCTTGGATTAGTGACAACGAGGTGCTTTCTCAAAATGACCAATCAGCTTCCCAAGTTTTTAAGGGCTTTGATAGGTACACCCTGCAGTTAGACTGACAGGCCTCTATGGTTCAGCATCTCCCTCTATGCACCCCAACAATCAGGTACTGGAGGTAGGGAGGGAGGAGTGTTAATTACCTTGGTGGAGAACAAGGCTCTGGTGCCCTGGAGTGTGAAGCTGTAGCTTCCTGGCTGAATAAGCAGGCTTATGTTCCCCAGTATATTTGCTTAAAGTCTAAGTCCCTTTTGCTCCCCCTCTCAATGTCTAGGTAATCACTGGTTAACACTATGTTTGTTTTCCCTGCATTTCTAAGGTAACCAGTGCTCAGCAGCAGCTGTAACAACTGTCCACATCTGTCAGTCTCACCTTGGCTTGATCTTCAAAAGTAATATAGCTAGATGGAGAGATTTAAAAATTAAAAGTGAAAAAAATTCCCCCCAGGTGGGAAATTTGAGTATTTAGTGTAAAAGACAGAGGGCGGACCAGGGGTCACTGATGACACTGGGAAGGCTGCTGCCTTGGGCACAGGACCCAGGGAATCAAAGCCACATGCACTTTAAGAACCGCCTCATGGAGATGGTTCTTAAAGATACTGTGGAGAAATAACTGAGAGGAGACTGATACACAGGAGGAAATGTCCAATATGCTTACCTGGAAAATCTGAGAATACAAAAGAAGTACCTGGCTATGAAAGTTTAAAAGATTTGGGAAATTTGCACCTAAACGTTAGTGCATTCCACTTTTCTTCTGGTGAGGGGTGACTTTAATGTATTTTTTTCTAATTAAAAGAAAGCAACACTGATTTGTAGATTTAAATTTTTTTCATCACTTTCACAAGATCACTTCAAAGATGATGCTTTCTTAACTTCTGAAATGTCATTGAGAGCTAGAGCTGAGGGCTCAGTCAAAAATACATTTAATAATATTCAACAAGTTGCTCTAAAGCATTGTCATTTCTTATCCTCTTTTTTTTTTATGTGTGTGTGTATCTTATTTTTTGCCGACTGAGAGCTATGTGGCTTGGCCGCATGGAATCAGAAAGTGGCAAGTATTTTTCTCAATTTCATAGAGCTGATACCCCACCTAGCTTGTGAGGTGAAACCTGGGAGCTGAGGGAAGAAAACAGTATAAGTGGAAGTGAGAAGTGGGAAGAGAGGAGGAAAGACAAGGAGGAAGAGGAGAAATGCTACAAAGTGCACTTGGAACCTGGACCTACCACAGGACAGTCAGCTGATGTGAATTCTCCTCCCTTGTCAGTAATGGAGAAATGCACAGTGAATCTACAAATAACAGGCGAAGTGATGAAAGTCCCCCAATGGCAGAAATAAAGCAGAGGAGCTCCAGCCATCAGACCAGGGCACAGAGCTGTGGTCTGGGCTAAGGTTTTATTGTCCTAATGAGGCTGAGAGGAAGGAGATATGTCTTTGGCCCTAGTGAGGTGAAAAGCTATAACTGAAATTCCTTTTATAGCTGGGATCCTCAAAACATTTCCAAGTTCAGAGGACTTCCGGCCAAGATGGAGGTGTAAATAGACACAGTGTGCCTCCTCGCACAATCAAAAGAAGGACAATAACAATTTAAAAACAAAAAAAAAACCAAACAGAACTGACAGAAAATCGAACTATATGGAAATCTGACAACCAAGGAGATAAAGAAGAAGCATTCATCCAGACCAATCGAAGGGGCAGAGATGGACAACCGGGCAGAGAGGACTCTTGGCAAGGTGGGGGCTGGCGGACCCAGAGAGGTGGCAGACTGTGGAGCAGGGTGGGCAAAGCTGCAGATGGCCAGCAAGGCAGCAGCTGGTGGACCAGGTGACAGACCTCACAACCAAGAGTTCCAGTGCGTGGAAATAAAGTCTCAAACCACTGATTGAAAACACCTGTGAGGGTTGCAGCAGCAATGGGAGAAACTCCAAGCCTCACAGGAGAGTTCGTTGGAGAGACCCACAGGGGCCTAGAACTTACACAAACCCACCCACTCAGGAATCAGCACCAGAAGGGCCCACTTTGCTTGTGGCTAGCAGAGGGAGTGACTGAAAACTAGCAGAGAGTGGAGCAAGCACCATTGCTCCCTATGGGACCTTCCCCCACATTCAGCATCAGAGAGCAGCAACCAGCATTACCCAGCCATGGTGAACACCTAAGGCTCCACCCCTTTACCTAACAGGCACACCAAGACCAAAAAAATGGTCCAAATCAAAGAACAGATCAAAGCTCCAGAAAAAATACAACTAAGCAACAAAGAGATAGCCAACCTACCAGATGCACAGTTCAAAACACTGTTAATCAGGAAGCTCAGAGAATTGGTTGAATTTGGTAAATTAGATGAAAAAATGAAGGCTATGCTAAGAGAAACAAAGGAAAATGTACAGGGAACCTATAGTGATGGGAAGGAAACTGAAACTCAAATCAATGGTGTGGACCAGAAGGAAGAAAGAAACATCCAACCAGAAAAGAATGAAGAAACAAGAATTCAAAAAAATGAGGAGAGGCTTAGGAACCTCCAGGACATCTTTAAGTGTTCCAACATCTGAATTATAGGGGTACCCGAAGGAGAAGAGGAAGAGCAAAAATGGAAAACTTATTTGAACAAATAATGAAGGAGAACTTCCCCAATCTGGCAAAGGAAATAGACTTCCAGGAAGTCCAGGAAGCTCAGAGAGTCCCAAAGAAGCTGGTCCAAGGAGGAACATACCAAGGCACATCATAATTACATTAGCCAAGATTAAGCAGAAGGAGAGAATCTTAGAAGCAGCAAGAGAAAAGGACACAGTTACCTACAAAGGGGTTCCCAGAAGACTGTCAGCTGATTTCTCCAAAGAGACCTTACAGGCAAGAAGGGGCTGGAAAGAAGTATTCCAAGTTGAGAAAGGCAAGGACCTACATCCAAGATTGCTCTATCCAGCAAAGCTATCATTTAGAATGGAAGGGCAGACAAAGTGCTTCTCAGATAAGGTCAAGTTAAAGGAGTTCATCATCACCAAGCCCTTATTATATGAAATATTAAAGGGATTTATCTAAGAAAAAGAAGATAAAAAATAGGAACAGTAAAAATGACAGCAAACTCACAGTTATTAACAACCACACCTAAAACAAAAACAAAAGCAAGCTAAGCCAACAACTAGAACAGGAACAGAACCACAGAAATGGAGATCACCTGGAGGGTTATCAACAGGGAATTGGGAGGGGGAGAGAGGGGGAAAGGTACAGAGAATAAGTAGCATAGATGATAGGTAGAAAATAGACAGGGGGAGGGTAAGAATAGTATAGGAAATGTAGAAGCCAAAGAACTTATATGTATGACCCATAGACATGAACTATAGGGGAGGAATGTGGGAGGGAGGGGGTGGGCAGAATGGAGTGGAGTGAAGGGGGGGAAATGGGACAACTGTAATAGCATAATCAATAAAATATATTAAAAATAAAATAAAATAAAAAGAAGCATAATTGGTAGGCACAAAATAGATGGGGAGGTTAAGAATAGTATAGGAAATGGAGAAGCCAAAGAACTTACATGTACGACCCATGGACATGAACTAAGGGGGTGAGGAATGCTAGAGAGTGGGTGGATACAGGGCAGAAGGGGTTAAAGAGGAGAAAAAAGTGGGACAACTTTAATAGCATAATCAATAAAATATACTTAAAAAAACATTGCCAAGTTCATAAAAATGGAAAACTCCATCTCTTGTCTCAAAGGCATAGGAAGAAAGCAGATAGTCTGCCTCATGGAACTAAGTGGATTTTTAAAAATCAGAAGAACATAAATTTTGCAGAATCTACACCCCAAGTCTGCATCAAACATGGGGTTAAGTTCTACACTTTTAGGCATGATACGATAACCCCACACTGAGGAATTAACCTATTGTGGTCAAGACTCATTGTATTCCCAGAAGTCATGACTTGACATGGGGATGGAATAAAGCTTATTCCATGCATGTCCTGTGAACTCCTGTTTTTGATTTGTTCATTTAAAAATGAATCATTTAACTTCCTCTTTGAGATGTTAAGCCAGCAACTCCCTTTTCCTTTGTGTCTGCCTCCGGAGGAGGGATGTCCCCCAAGGGCCCTCCAGATGGCCACTATCCACTCACAGGGCCATTGTGTGGAAGCTGGAGGCACCAGAAGGTGTGAACTATATGGGGGCTTAAAATATAAATGCTATTTCTTTACTTTTCCACAATACTTTTCTAATATTTTTTCTATGTCCTTGTAACTGAGGCCATTGATAGCCTAAGCAAGTGTTGGATGTGACAGTCTTTTCTTTATATAAGACACTCATTAGAAACAACTGGCAGCTCAGATCTTTTATCTTAACGAGTGGCACCGACTAGTACCGTTGATGATACAAATGGCTTTTTCTTTACCTGATGTACAAGAAGGTTTTGTTTTGCTTCGTTTTTTTTTTTTTTAATTCCTTTCTTTTGGCCTGTGTTTTCTTCCAGCTCAGACCATAGACAGATGCATAGAAGTCACCCTAGAAAGTCCAATTTTCTGTCTGTAGTATCAGAGTGGGTATTCTGCTCCAATAGCTAGTCCATTCATATAAAGGCAACATCTAAAATACAAAGGTGCTCATTGTCTGAGGATACATTATTCAAATTCCCAAATGTAAATGGCTCAGAGGGAAGCAAAATGCACAATACAAGAACGGTTACCAATTTGCTAACCATGCATAAAATCAATCCCTATTTTAACATCACTCCCAGTTTAACTCTAGAGAATGGAAACTATCACCTCCACACAGTGGGAACAACCATCAGATATAGGCTAGTCATATACACTACAAATATATTGCAAAGCAAACTTGTAAATCTTGCAAAATATTCAGGACTTTCTGAAGTCAATGGAGAACTGCTGGAATCAAACAAAGCCATTGACAAATGAGAATCTAAAAGATTTAAGCCAGTTAAAAATTCACAGTGGCCCACTTTCCCTTCCTCCTCTCTCCTCCCCATGAAGTGAGGAAATTGTGGGCAAAGAGGAGTGCCATTCAGAGCCTGCAAGGGCCTCTTTCTGGGCCTGTTCAGCTGAGGATGGAGCACACCTCTGGTACATACACTTAGGTCCATGGGTGTGTGGGGTTGGGGGTGTGGGGGCGCTGCTCTTAACAAGAATGTTGGGGCAGAGTGCAGATAGGACTGTGTGGATTGAGGTGCCTACTCATGCACATGGGGCAGGGACCTCCACTTGTATTCCTTCTCTGAGTCACACAAATATGAGAGACAGGCATACATGGAGTGTATTTGCTGTAATCAGAAGGGAGTGAAGGGAAGTGACAGATGTTTAGTAACTTGTTAAAAGTCATAGTAAGTGACAGATGTGGAATTTGTACACATCATTAACTTCAAATATTGGGATTTTTCTTTAATCCTCACTAGAGGATGTATTTTTATTGATTTTAGAGAAAGAAGAAGGGGAAAGAGAGAGAAACATTAATGTGAGAAACATCATTGCTCATTTGCCTCTCATACATGCCCCAATGGGCACAGAACCTGCAGCCTATGTATATGCTCTGAGTGGAAATTGAACCTGCAACATTTTTGTGCACAGGACAATGCTCCAACCAACAGAGCCGTGTGGCTTGGGCAGGGTATTTTATTTTATTTTATTTTTCTTGTAGGATTTGTTTAAAATGGATTCATCCATCTACTCTTTCATTCAACAATTATTTTCATTCTTTCCCTCTCCCTTCGTCCCTTGCTCACTGCCACCTTCTCTGTCTCTGTGCTTTGAAGTAGCTAACACATAGGCAAACACATACATTGTGTGGTGTACAATGGTGACTGCAGTTGACATGTGGTCATTGCGTTGTGTGCCACCCGGCTCTCCTTTCAATAGAAGAGAACAGGAGCTGGGCATGCTGATGGGCCTGCTGACAGCACACAGCCCTCAGCAGTTAGCCCCTCCAGGGTTGCCTCATCTGGAGAGAGCCCCCTTGCATAAATCCATACTGCTTCCTGGGAGGCTCACATCTGAGGGCCGAGAGTCGCATGGTGCAGACACCTGGATATCCCAGCCTAACTAGGTCAATGCTGAAATCACAATCTGACTCCAGAGCTCCCCATAAACTAGGCTGAGGCTGCCATTTGCTTTTCATGGCAGCCCACTGGCTCTCTCTGCCCCATCTTGCTTCCTTCCTTTCTTTTCCACAAGTCTTGATACAAAGGGCATTTTTAAATAAACATCCTGCACATAAACCACTCAGAGTCTGATTCCTGGAAAACCCAACTGCAGTGCCAGTTCTTACATAAGATAAACATAAAATAACATAAGTATGTTCCCTGTACCCTAGTGAGGAAGTAAGACACAAATAAAGTCACTGTAGCATAAGATGAATAAAATAAGTAGGGTATGTGGGAGTTCAGATCACTCTGTGTGGGATGAGTAGTATATTAGAGATGTCAATCATGTTTTCCATGTCCATATATGCTCTTCTCATAAGTGCTCATGTAGGTTTAGCCTGGCTCCATGGTTGAGTGGTCAAGGCGTGGACTTCAGACTCAGGAGAGTCAAACCATTGGCTCACTTCTCATCTTTTCTCTCCGAGAAATTAAGAAGTTAGGACATAGTGAGTATGTACTCAGCTTCCACTGGACTCTGGAATTGATGAGACAAATAAGCCATCAGGCATATAGAGTACAGAGTTGGTATGATGAGAATGAGAATAATAAATCAGATATGAAGAAAGCAGCAGACAAGTAGAGACTTAGGTCCCAGAGAGGGAGAGAGTAACTTTCATTTCTGATTTTCTGGTACCTCCGATTCCAGACTCACATGAGACCTACATGCCTTTGATGCCCTAGGTTCTGAGTTAGCCCTGTAGTTTTTATCCAACACATTAGCTCTTTTGGCTAAAGAAGTCTGTTTCTTATAATAACATTACACAATCATAAGGGAAGGGATTTGAATTGGGGGTTGATGGAAATATAAGATTTCAATAGGGAAAGATAAAGGGAACATGGAATTCAAGGCTAGAACAGCATTACATACAGAGGTGTTGAAACACATATTTGTTGGACATATTTGGAGGATGATAAATAGGCCAGTTTGGCCAATGTGAGCAAAAAGGAAAGCAAAATAACAGAATGAACCAGTTTGCAAGACGGGTGGGAAAACGTTGATTAATTGATAGAGCCAGGCAACATTAAAGAGTGTATTCATTGCTTTTAGGAATTTCCAAGGGCCACAGAAAACATGAAATAAGGATACAGAGCAGGAAAAGTTGGCTGTTGGGAGAAGTGAGGGAATAAAAATAGGTCAATGGGTGTCTTGTGACAGGGAATAAGAAGAGATTAATGAAAATGGAGCAACAAAATAAAATGAGTTAATGGGGAACTAGCATAAGCTTTGGCTTTTGTTGAATGACAGGGAATAGGTAAACTTGTTTCTTAGTTACACCCACCACATATGCCACATATAGCTGCTCAGGCTGTGCCCTGTCAACCCTAAGGATTACTCTTTACAATGACTTCAGTGTGAATGGTCCCCTTGGGGTGGTGCAATATGGGTGGCCTTACTCATAAGTCCAAAGTGTGTATCAACTCAAGATCTTTGATAAAATTATCCCAATCCCAACTGGTTTTAAAATACTGTTATATGGCTCATATAACTGATGGGTAAAAGTGGTGCCAGCTTTCCCCAGGAGACGTGACTACCCAAATGTAGGTATGTGTGGGGGTCTGTTAGCCCAAATCCTTATCTAGCTCTAGACTATTTTTTCATTTTGCAGGCATGACTGAAGCCAGGCAATTAACCAAAGTTGTTCTATGGGCTTTTTCTTTGGACACTGTGGATCCCCAACCCTTCCCCCTTCCAGGCCTTGTGATGAATATACAGTCTCAAGGTTTTCCTTTTGCCAGCTAATGGAGATGCTACACATGGACTTTCAAAGGCTCCCCTGCTCTTGCACTATCATAGTTTTCCTTGTGTTTGGAATACCTGGCAATCTTACTGAACCAGGCTCAGGACTGCTGAGTGAACAGGTGAGACATGTCTCCTCCCTCCTTCCTGCCTTGGTTTGCTGTCTAACCTACCTAACAAAGTCATGCCGTCCAGTAGTGTGTAGGTGTTTAAAACACTGGCATGTGTGTTCTATTTCTCTTTCTCAAAAATGAAAAATAGAAAAAAAGGAAAGAAAAAAAAACCCTGATTGTAGCATTTGATTTACTTGGCATGAATACTCCCACCATGGCTGATTTCAACCTACCAAAATGATTTCACTGAATCCAGAGTTGGGAAGAGGCCCCCACTAAGTTTTAGAAGCCCATGAAAGCTGGCCACAGTACCCTGCTATTCCTATCTCTGAACAAATCACTGGACATAGATTGATAAGGCATGCTGATTGGTTTAAGGCAATCAAGACTGGTCTGTGAAGCTGCTGCACACGGGAGTGGGAAAATATCTAGTATTGCTAAAATTAATGCAGAAAAAAGATAAGGAAAAGAAGGTAAACTATTGGAGAGAAGTAGACAAATGTGGAGTTGGATATGGAAAAGGACTCAAAGATTGTGAATGGGTGGTAAGAACATGAGCCATGGGGGAAAAATAAGAGGAGTTAAGTGGGAAAAAATGACAGATATACCAAAGTATTCATCCTTGTACTGAAAGCTTTCTGGAGTTTGGCTCCACTTCGTTATCCAGGACAATTTGGGAGGTACTATAGTATAATGGTGAATAATCATGTGATCTTGGGCAAGTTATAAGATATTCTGAACCTTCTTCTCCCTTAGAAATGTATGGGGTGAGGATTTTTATTGTGAGGATTAACTGAGATGTAACTTTTCAGAGATTAACTATGAGGAAGTGTAGGGCATGGTTGCTAAGAATGCAGTCTCTGGGGCTGGGATGCTTGGCTTGACTTCCAGTTCTATCTATTATTGGCTACAGGACCTTGGGCAAGCTGATGAGATCAACATGCATCCCAGTTTTTGAATCTATAAAATGGGGGCTCCAACACCATCATTAAATTAATAAAATAAGGAGGCCATGAGACTGAGGCAGCTCTAATGCCTTAGCAGCCCATGTAAGCAAACAAAAACCTAAGCTTGTAAGTGCCTTAAGGTTAAGAAATTAATATATAAAGACAACTGATCATAAGTGGCTAATGAGACTTTCTCAAATAAGGCAAATACTTAAGCCATTGCCAATCAAATAATTGCTTTGCTTTGCTTTTGTGTCTTCTCTATCAAGGTCTTGCCACTAGCTCTTGTAGGTGCAGTGGTCTTCACCACTTCTGGTTTGTCCTGATTTGAACTGATTTTGCTCAAATAAACTCTTAAAATTTTAATATGCCTCAGTTTGTTTTTTAAACAATATTTATTTCTTAAGGTTGTCATGAGGATCAAATGAGTTAATATACTGGCAAGCACCTGCGACATTACAAGTACTACACGGCAGTGGCAGCTGTAATGGTTATGTGAAGTGCTTAGCAGAGTGTCAGACACATACAAAGTACTAGGTAAGCATTAGCTATGCTTGTTGTTATGACCATACACTACTCCTTAACCTAGGTTTTATAGTAGAGCAAATTTTTTATGTTTCTTACTGTTTTTTAGAGAAATAATTGCAAGAGAAACCCAGACTACACTCACACATTTTTTCTTCCCTTAAGCTTTCAAACACTGCCCTGGAAGCTCTGTAGGCACTTACTCTTTCAGCTGCATATGCTTGTCTTCTGTGGGCTTTCCTCATTGGCTCACATTGTTGAGGTGAGACTGGGGCTTGGGAATTTCTTGTCACTCAGGGGCTCAGCCCAGTACCTTGCTCACTATAGGCTGAGCTTTAAACATATTGAATTGAATGAGTCACTGAGGAGCACTTGGATAGCTAAGAAGAGGAGTGAGGTGATTTCTGTGCATCAGGCTCATCTTAACATAACATGAGACATTTTGTCTACAGGCCTTGGATTTGGGCTTTTCCTTTTGGTATGTACAGGAAAAAATTGGCTATTATATAGTAGGTCTCAGCAGGAAACAGAATTCACCCCAGGTGCTTCAAGTAAATAGCTATGAATAAAGGGATGATGTAACAAATGTGCAGGGACCCAAAGACCAGCAACAGTGGGAAGTGTTACTGTATAGGGCTGAAGTGACAAAGGAAGGACATTGTGTTGCCAGAGTCCAGGGCAAGGGGAAACCTTTGGAGGAAGAACCACCAGGTTGGAGTTGAAGTCATGGAGACACCCAGCTTCCCCAAGAAACATGGCCCTAAAGTAGAGAGAGGAGAAGAGGAAAGAATATTCCAAAACCTCATCCTCAGATGTCCTGTTGGGGCCACTCATTGGTTGAACTCAACAAGAACCTGGCCAGCATGGAAGCCAGAGGACTTGGTCCTCAGAGGTGGTCCTCTTGGAGCCCATGGCAGAACAGAGAAGTGCAGAGAATGGATGAAATCAATTTTAAAGCATAGTGTATTTAGTACACATGATCCAAAATATTATCATTTCAACATGTGAGCTATACAAAAGTTATTATGATGTTTTGCATTCTTTTTGGTGCAAAATATCTGAAAGTCTTCAAATCTGGCATATATTTTATATTCTCAGTGCATTTTACTTCAGACTAGTCACATTTGGGGCTCAATAGCCATATGTGGTTAGTGGCTATCACATTGGAGAGTATAGTTCTAACCTGTTGTCAGTATTATTGAACTTAAAACTGAAACAAAAAAGAATCACTAATACAAGAAAATCACACATCAGTGAAGACTAATTGTATGAGGATATGCCATCAGAGTTTTCAGCAGATCTAAACCCATGTTGTGGGATTTACAGTGTTTATTAATAGAGCTGATAAATGACTAAAAGGCATTTTTCTCATTTTAATAAGAGACATTCTTTTTAGCCACCAGGTCACAAGGAACCAACTACCATTTGTTCAGATAACTTGACATGCAGATTAACCAGGAACCTCTTAACTTTTAAGAACCAGATGTGACTGCAAGTCTATTAAGCGTAAAAAGTAAGTTAGTGACAAACACTAACAATAGTGTCTATTGTAGCAATCTGTTTTTAAACACTCATTGAATACATGTTGTGTGTAAAGAATGAATCTTTTAATCCATTTGGAGTACTATAACAAAAATACAAGACTGGGTGGCTTAAACAACAAACATTTATTTCTCATGGTTCTGGAGGCTGGGATGTTCAAGATCAAGGCTTTGGCAGATCCAATGTCTGGTGAGGGCCCTGTTCCTGGTTTGCAGATGACAGTTCTTGCAGCATCCCCACATGGTAGAGGGGGCAAGAGAGCTCTGGGAGTCTTTTTTGTAAGGGCACTAATTTCACTCATGGGGGCTCCACCCTCATGCCTTAATCACCCTCCAAAGGCCCCTCCTCCCAATACCATCACATGGGGGAATTAGGATTTCAACATGCGAATTTGGAGGGGACACAAAAATTTTGTCCACAACAAGTTTCTTAACCATTACAGATAAAGGTCATCTTCTAATTCAGAATTTTTTCTTGTGGTGATAAAAATGGCCAGTGCTCTTTGTGGGATTTCAGGTGGTTATGGTTGCTTTTTCCATAATAAGTATAGATTTTGATTTTGTTTGTTGCTAATCTTGTAAAATTTCCATTTTGTGACACTATGGCTAATGACCTTGCAGTTTGGGAGAGTTGGTTGCTTTTTTTTGCTTTCCAAATGAAATGTTTTGTGTTTTTTTTTTGTGACAGTAATATTGTAAACTGTGTCTTTAGATCTTCCTGGGTTTATTCTCAGCTAGGGAGATTACTCGTGTTATCCCCAAACCTCTCCACTGTCCCTTACCACTGAAGGAGAAAATATGTTCAATCCAATATGCACTTTCTAAGGACACAAAATAGTACTGTTTTATTGCTTTTCTACAATTATAAAATCCATGACAGCATTACCATTTGGAAAGTGAAATGAAGCAAAATCAAATTCTGTCTGTTGCAATTAGAAATTGGATGGCTATAGCATAGTAAGCAATTATTACAACCTGTTGATTATGTGGTCTACTTCCAGCAGGCAAATCCAAGGATATATTAGAATACATTTAAAAACAATAAAAATTATGTAAAGCTCTCTTGACTTTCAGCCTTTCTCCCTCCCAGACATCTTGTCTTCAGAGAAGTACAGAGCACAGCATCCATCTGCTTCTGAAGGGATCAGGAAATTCTCGGCATTTGTGCCTTTCTGCCCCTCTTCAAGAAGGCCAGGCAGCCAAGGACTCTGTTCCAGGAGCATCTGTGTGCCCATGTGGAAACGTGAGGCTTCCAGAACCACGTCTGCGATTTGATGTTTGCGTTCTGAAAAGTCTTTATTCACATTGTAAGCACTTGATGAAGACTCCTCAGAGTAAACTCCTGGCTAAAGATGGATGGCCTGAGTTTATTCAAAGACCAAATAATTTCCAGACATTTATTTTGGATGGAAACACATGCTTTTTCCTTGGCAATAAATGTACAGGCGATCCCCAACCTGCAAATAGACTATTTGCAAATTTCATTTGTAGGTCAGTCATTTGGAATGCACAATGATTTTTTTCCATAGAAAAAATATTATAAATGGCAGTTAAGAACCCAGATTACCCCCTAAATTCTTATTTAACCCACACCTTGGTTGAGGTTGAAATACTGAAATGGAGAGTAATAGAACACAAGAGCCACATGGTACTCCTTGCTTATCTCTAGGATATCTCTGTGGAAGTGGTATCTCAAAGTGTGATCTGGGGCAGTTTCCAGGGCAGACTGACTGAACTTGAATCCAGGCTTGGACAAACACTAGCTGTGTGATATTGACAGCTTACTTAACCTCTCTTCTCAGTTTCCTCATCCATAAAAGGGAGATGATATTAAGATCTATTTCATAGAGCTAGAGCAGTTGTAGGAGAAATATACACACATGCGCGCGCACACACACTCACAACCCCCTTAGAACAATTCCTGAAACCCAGAAAACACCATGTGATTATTTGCTATTGTTATTATTGGTTCTAGTAACTGGCATAGTGCTGACTATATTTCAATCACTAATTCATATTTTACTGAACAAAAAGCAAGGTTAGTGTAATATTAACAATGGCAGAAAATGGAGAAAAAGGAGATGGTGTGGGTTTTTTGCCCATAACTAGAGCTGTAGGGGTAAAATAAGATAAATTAGAGGAAAAAAGAATACAGATGGATACTGATGTTGATATGAGGATATTTTCAATGATCCCAAAGGTTGCATTTTTAAAAGTTAGGTTTATTTATTATAAATAATTCAGAAACATAGAAGAGCACAAAAGAGAAAATAAAAACCTCTCCAAATGTGACCACCCAGAAATAATCACTAATTACTTTTTATTTTGTCATGTCTCAGTATCCTGTCCTGTGTACGTGTACAAGTCTCAAATATGATTAATAAATTTTAATTAAATAATCCATATTATTTTCATTTAGCAACACACTGTAAACATCTTTCTCATATCCCTGTGGTGCGTGGTTTCTAATGGTGCCATGGAGTCTTTCACGTGGACATACTAAAGATGATACAGACAACCCCCGGTTGACAATCGTTTAGTTTGTCTCCCTTTTTATACTATTCTCAATAATGACACTGTAATAACACATATAGGTAGAATTTACTTATGTTACTAGTTGTTTCCTTAACAAAGAAATTAAACTTTCTGCATAGATTCTACTCATAATTTAAGGCTTTTGTTACATTTTGCTGAACTAGCTTCTAAAGAGAATGTTGTAATTCATATTTTTCCAGCAATGGGAACACAGTTTCCTAGAAAGTTTTCTAAATTCTGAATTGGGGAAACATTTAATCTTTACAATCTGATAGATAAAAAGGGGCATTTCATCATTTCATTTTCATTTTTAAATCTGATGTTGAATGTTTTTCATATGTTTGGTGTCCAATTATCTGTTCATTGTCTTTGACCATTTTTCTGTTGCTGTGCATCTTTCAATTTGTTTTTTTTGTTTTCTTTAAGAAAAACTATTTTCCTTTGTATTTGAACAATATAAAATATATTTAAAATGTAAAAAACTTACCCTGTGTATGATTTAAAAATTGTATTTTAGTGTGATATAACTGACACATAACATTGTGTAAGTTTAATATGTACAAGGTGTTGATTTGATATATTTATATAGGCACACCTCATTTTATTGCATTTTGTTTTATTGTGCCTTGCAGACACGGTGTTTTACAAGTTAAAGGTTGTGGCAATCCTGCCACAAGCCAGTGTATTGGCCCAATTCTCCAACAGGCTCTGAAGATGATTAGCATTTTTAAGCAATATTTTTAAGTTAAGGTATGTACATTGTTTTTTCAGACATAATGTTATTGCACACTCATTAGAATACAATATAATATAAACATAACTTTTATATGTACTGGGGAACCAAAAGTTCTGTGTTACTTGCTTTATTGTAATATTTGCTTTATTGTGCTGGTCTGGAACCAAACCCACAATATCTTTGAGGTCTGCCTGTATTGCAGTATGATTACTACCATAGGGTCAGCTATCCCTCTATTATGTCACTTAATTCTTTCTTTCTTCCTTTCTTCCTTTCTTTCTTTCTTTCTTTCTTTCTTTCTTTCTTTCTTTCTTTCTTTCTTTCTTTCTTTCTTGAGGACAATTAAGATCTAATCTCTTAGCAACTCTGATGTTTATAATACAGCACACTTTTGATGAGACACTGTCATTGGAAAGCGAGTTGAAGGCTCACAGAGAGTGTTCACTGCATGGCGAAGCTGAGAGGAGGTGAGTGGGAAGAAGAGGCAGTGAATACCATCTCCAATGGCTGGAAGGAGTGTGGACAATAACAGGAAACTCAGGAGCAGGCAGAATCTGATATGTTGAAAGGTTTTAATTTTTATGCATGTGAAAAATTAAAATAAGCAGAGGAAGAATCACTATGTAGAGGATTTTGAAAGTAGACAAATCACATCAAGCAATTCTCTTGCCTTTCTGGATGTCAGTTAGGTAGTCTCACTGATAAAGAATATATTAAATAGTTTATTAAATTAAAGGGATAAGGTACTACAAAGGTAGTTAACATACCTACAATTGGAGTAAGAGCAAGTTGTAAATGATAAAGTCATTTATTATTAAATTATTTTAGAATTTAATAAATTATTTTAGAATTTATTAAATTATGGTTTGATTTTTTAAAAAGACAAGAATCTCTGAATTTTTTAATTCTCAGCAAATTTCAATTATATTTGCCTAAAATGAAACACCAAAGGGTAACAATCCTCCTTTGCCAAGGAGGTAGATTTAGAAAATGGATGATTTGTGGAGAGTGGGAGACTGCTGAAAAATTAGAATATTTAAAATGAGGAAAAAGTTATATACAGAGAGATTACACAGAAAATACAAATATAGAATAGAAGCTATAAAAAGGTCTCAAAGGGGTGGTGACATAGGGGTTGATAGATATAATGCAATATGAATTACAACCTATTGGTAAAATTCAATATAAAGTTTAAAAGAACTGGAAAAAATAAACCCTTGGAGGTTCACGTGCCAAAGTATATGGGAATCATATACTCAAAAATATACTAATAAATAAAGGAGTATATTATATCCAACATTAATGGAGACGAGAAGCTGGATACTAGGTTAGAAACTGAAGGATATTGCAATTTTGGGATCAGGAGATGGAACAAATGTACACAGTTCCAAAGACTTGGAGGGTTGGATTGGGAAGACAAAATGCATAATGTCAGGGGAATCTAGCTGCAGCAGGAGGAGCTACAATATGGACCCAGATAGGCCAGACGGGAGTTAGCAGAGAGTGGGGAGTGGTAGTTCATAGTGAGAAATTACCCTTCCTGAGGAAGTAGGGGTGGGCAATGACAGGTGGTAAGTGGGTTTCAGCAAGATGTATATACTGGGGTGATTTGGCAGGTGGAAGGGATATGCTGAGTCCTGGAGAACCCATGTGGGAAGGCAATAATCACAGATTTATGGAGTTGGGGCAAGCATGTCTGGTAGCGAGGCTCTGGTTGCTGAGCTGAGATTTACTCAAGGGACTTCTTCCCTGGGGAGGAAGGAGGACCAAGCACTGGTTGGAATCATAGTTCATCAGAAAGCCTGTTAACTTGGGGATCTGCCTTTCCATTTCTTGGGGTATAAGCTGGGGTCTTGGCTGTATGCAAAGCACAGGAGATGAACTTCTAGAAAGCAGAGTCCCTGCAGTTTGAACTGAAGTGATGAAATCCCCCCTTTCTGAGGATAAGGATATGGTCCATGCTAAATGTAGGGCCAATGGGGGACCAATAACCCAAACCATGAAAAGAGGAAGAAATCAGACAATGAGAGGAGGAAAATGGGGAACAAAAGAATGGGAATCTATGTTTATCCAAGTGTTTGTATTTGGAATAGAAGCTAGTTTCTGCAGGAGAAAATAACTTTACATTGTTGGAAGACATTCTAAATTTGATGTGGTAGACTCTTTTTAAAATACTTTATCTGGAATTTTCTATGTGGTCCTTAACAGGTAAATTCAGTCCTTCAAACACTAGAGCTTAAGAAAAAAATCACATCTGGATTTAAATATTTTCAATTATTTTATATTTCATCCCCTTCTTAAATAATCTATTGTAAATAAAACTTTTGGCCAAGGTTTACAATGGGCATTATGAATATCCAGGATGGCCCTATAGAATCACACACTGTGCCTGCCCTCGGCTCTCCTCCCTTGGTTTCCCTTAGTGCTGGACTACAAATTGTCACTTCTAGGGTTATGGTGTCTCATCATATAGAGATGTTTTGGTCCACTCTCTCTTTGGTGTATTTCTTTGTTATTCCAGGAAAGGTTGGCCCTCGTCAGGAATAAAAGCAGTTTAAAGAGGAAAAGAGGAAACAGTACTGAGATTCCTTAAAAAATTAAAAATAGTGCTGCCATATGATTCAGCAATTACACTTCTGGGTACTTATCTGAAGAAAACAAAAACAGTAATTTGAAAAGATAGATACACACTTGAAGCATTACTAGTAATAGCAAAATATAGAAGTAACCTAGATATCCATCATAGATGAGTAGATAAAGAAGATGTTGTGTTTATATACAATGGAATATTATTCAGCAATAAAAAATAACATTTTGCCATTTGTGACAGTATGGATGGACCTAGAGGGTATTATGCTAAGTGACATAAGTCAAAAAGGGAAAGACAAATACTGTATAATCTCACTTATATATGGAATCTAAAACAAACAACAAAAATAAATGAATAAACAAAATGGAAACTGACTCATAGAAATAGAGAACAAGCTGATGGTTGCCAAAGGGTGGGGGTAGGGGAATAAGAATGAAAAAAATAACTTCAAAAAAGGAAATTTAAAAATACATAAATAAAGCATGCATTCTAGAAAAAGAAAATTCTGAGGTCTCAGAGTGGCTTGGTTCCTAGGTTCTCCTCAATTTAGATACTGATGTAGAATGACACAGTGTATTTATCTCTCTATCTCACCAGAAAAAAAATAAGATGAAAAATAAGAGCCTGTTCCTGAAAAAAAAAGGAAGGAAGAGAAATTTAGTAAGTCATGTGAACAAACCCAGAGGACTGGTAGTCACCACAGGGAGGAGGAGACACCATCAGGAAGCTGCCAGTTTCACTTCTCTGCTTCCCTCTGCCATGGCCACTCTGTCACAATGTTGCACTGCATGGTGGGTAATGTGGCCTCCAGCACATCCAGATGCATATCTTAATACCTCCTTTTGTGGAGAAAGGAAAAGGTTTCTTTTTTCTAGTTTAATTAGAAGAAGAAATCTGGGGAGGCACTCTGATTGGCCAGGCTTGAATCACCTATTCATTTCTTAAGCTGGGGCAGGGTCCCAGGGGCAGGACACCATGAGTGACTCAACTCATGGGTCACAGGTTTACCACTTGTGACCAGGGGGGCAGAGCTTTTTACAAGAAGGGTGAACATGGTAGGAAGAATGACTCACTAGGAGGGACCAAGAAGCTGTCTCCATTTGTGCTGGTCATTACAGATAATAAAACTTGTGAAGAATTTGAGGTAATTAAATACACAAGGCAGTGAATGAGGGCACCTAGGATATGGTGGGAGATGTACAAAGACTTGTAAAAGTTGGGGCTTGGAACTTGGGTTTGCTTATTTCTGGGTGGCATTTGGGTAACAGGAAACTTTCTGTAAATACAAAACGAAACTACTGTCCTGTGATGCAAAACTCATGGAATCTTTCTTTCTAGATATTTAATGACAGAGTTGATACCTGATTATCAGTAATGGAGGAGAAAAAGTAAGTCAGCAGGAAGCAGGGATAGATGTCCCAAGATTTAAGATCCTCCATGTTTGTGCAAGTGAAGGTTTATCTGGGCAAATTTCCACTTAAGGAACCACTTAAAACCCTGATACGGTTTTACTGCTATGGCACCAGTCAAAAGCCCCACCTCAGCTTGCGTCTGCTAAAAGAGATTCTAGGAACTCAAGGGTCCCAAGTGACACTGGCCCAAGCTATGTCCTACTCTCTCTCCAACCTGTCTTCAAAACACAGAAAGTAGAACAATTTATAGACAGGTACAAAAGATTCACAAGTAGAAGAATGCCACCTGCAACCTTAAGCAAGTGCCACTCCCAAACAAAGCCATGGTCCATTAAAACCCCCAAATCACACTGGAAAGCAATTGAGTTGATAATGGATTCTGTGATTTAAATTATTGGGCCCACAGGAACATCAACAAACATTGGGTGGTGCGCTGGGAGAGACAGACTTTACATTCAGGTTCTCAAGAGTATCCTGACGTGTGTCTAGAGCTCAGTCTTTGAAACTGGCTACATCTGGATTCATATCCCACCTCCATCACTCACTGCTAGGTGACCTGGGGCTAGACACACTCTCTCTGAGCCACAGGGATCATATAAGGACCTGCTCCATAGACATGGAATAAAGATTATGTAAAATGAGCATAGAGAGCATGTAGCATAGTTTCCAGTATGGTCAATAAATGTGATCCCATTCTTCTGCTAGCAACCAAAGTGATCTCCTAAAATTCAAAACTGAGAATATCATTCTTCTGCTTCAAACTCTCCCATGGTTTTCCACTGCAATTAGAATGAGGCCAAAACTTCTTATATGGCTTGCAAGTCCTTAAATGATCTATCTGGTTCTTGTCTCACTTTGCAACCTCATTTTCTATCAGTTTTCCTCTCATTCATTTTTTCTTGCTATATTGACTTTCTTTAGATTTCTCAGATATCCAAGAAGTTTCTGAAGCCATGCTAATGTCCCAAGACTTAATCACAGGATATTATCCTCTGCCTTCCTCTATCACCTGTCATGTTGGAGATGGTTGAACACATCACTGTTCCTATGGGTTTCTGTTCTACCCCAGGCCCACCCCCTCAATTACTTTTAGAGTGCATGTGTTCTTTTGGATGGTATCCATACATTTGCCTCTGAATCTATTTACCTCAATTCATGCCCTACTTCCTATTCTCCTGGGTCTCCTACGCCTTTACCTTGTCCAGCTACACTTAGCTGGTTTTACTCAGACTAAGAAGACCAGATGTAGGATGAGGAACTTTGGCTCCTGACTCTCAAAGGGCTCACAAAACACATTGCTCAGAGCTCCCCCACAACCCCCTTCTGAAAACTTGGCAGTTCTCATTCTGGAATGCACTCCACACTGCCCCACATGAAGTCCTTCACACACCGGAACGTTTACCTGGCACACATGCAGTCCTCCTGGCCAGCCATCTTGATCAATTGCAACTCCTGGTTGGTTTCCATGGCTCATTGTTATTTACTTTTTTCCTGAAGGACAGACACTTTTTTCATCGGGTTGCCTGGATGGGCCATGGCTCAGAAAAATTGACCTTTGTAATACACAGAATTAAAACTAGTTCCTGCAGGATACCATGTCTCATGACGTCTGTCCTGACAAATTGGGGCCATGAAAACAGGGTCCTTGGCAGTGGAGTGCTTTTAGGATCTTGTGATCAATCTAGTTTCTTATTTCTACCTTTTGTCCATCATTTGGGCACCTGTCTCTGGATGGGTATCTGGTGATACAAGGATTCAAGTGCACACGAGTATATCTTGGAGGCAACCCTGAGAGCTATGAGATGGAAAGAAGAGGAAGCAAATAAAGGGTATCCTATTGAGCAATTTATCACTAAGATGTTTGATGACCAATACCCCCTGCCCCCCCAGGGGGAAAATGGGAGGCAGTGTAGAAGATGTGTCCAAATTATTCCACTAAGGGCCTATGGAGCTCACTCAGTATTTATTTATTAACTCCAATCAGTTATTGCTTGAGGGCTGCTGGGGTGGTGGTAACTCCCTGAGACATTCAACTTCCCAGAAAGGTTCAGATAACTAGGAAGATAACCAGAGAGTCATGGGTATTTGTAGTTGGAAGCTTTCAGATTGGCATGTGCAGTTTGGCATGGCAGCATCTGTTCCAATAACCAAGACATGTGGAAATGCGGTCTCAACTATGACAGAAATAGGGATTTTCTGCCCTAGAGCCCAGAGTTCACCCGGATGTTCTTGATTCCTTCTGGATGCTGTATCTGACTCCCTGTGACAGTTATCCTGGGACACTGTGAGATTAAAAGTAAGATACCTGGAATTTGACTTTCTACCTACCTGTTGATGCCATCCTTCACTGTTCTTTTGGTGGTCATACCAATTGCTCGTGGCAGAGCTCAGTCCACACCCATGACCAGAATGATTGTAGGATCAATGATTACATGACCACCTTTTACCCTCTCAGTGAAATGCAGTCTATTTTTTTTTAAAAGATCAACTTCTTTGAATAATTAAACAATTCTTCCAGTGAGTATGAACAGAACTGTATTTCTCAGATTTTTCTAATTACAAGTCTAAATTATAAGCCTAAACAACAACAAAAAAGTTGTTTCTCCAAGAGTTAGAGGTCTGATTTAGCACAGCTTTTTTATTTTCTGAAGGAATATGAGCTAGAAAAGGTAGCTTTTGCTTACAGTGTGGGTGTATATGTGTGTGTGTGTGAGAGAGAAACAGAGAGAGAAAAAGAGAAGGGGGACAGGGAGACAGAGAGTGACAGAATAGAGGAGAGGAGAGGAGAAATAGAGAGAGAGGTATCAAAAGGTCAGTGGGAATGCCAACTCAGTGTATGATTTTCACTTCAGCAGCTTTACAAGAAAAAAAAAAGAGGGCAAAAAAAGAAAGAATGAAATCTCTTCTTACTCCTGTTCTGATTGAAACTTTAATTCTAAAATAGTCTTTGGCTTGAAAGCTTGAACTGCATCATCTTTCCATTTAAATGGCAAGGCAAGACACACTTTTATGTGTGGTTTTATGGGATTTTCTTCGCATTTTTAATGTCTCACTGTTTTATAGTGCTTGGCTTTGCAGGGCCCTAGAGATACCCTCTGAGCAATACTGGCTCTTTTATTTGCAACACAGGAATAGTTAAGAAAGTGTCTGCACACCAATGACAAATTATTGCAATCTTATCTAGAAAGAAGGCAGTAAAGATTGCTCAGACTTTAATCTTAAGAGAAGGTGAAATACAGAGAGGAAGAGAAATCTTTCAAATAGAATAATGAAGTTAATTGGTACAAATGAGTGTGCTTTACAAACCATACTTGAAGATTAACTGCATTTTACTGACAGTAAAATTCTCTCTTTTTCATCAATCTCATGGCCTAGAAAGAAACATTGCTAAAGATTTCTGTGCAGTTTTTAAATAAACAAATCCCTTGATTCTGAGAATTTGGAGTACATCTTTAAAAGTACATTTGAAGAGATAAGACCCATAATGTGAGATTTTATCTATAGAGCTGCTTGTTTATTTGCTGTAAAATCTGTGAGATGTCATTATTTGCAGATCATAAAAGCTCTGAATTATTCTCATCCATTCTTCTGGGTTCACCACATGTTTTGGCATTGTGAGTATCCACTTCTTTTCAGTTTTTAACGATGGGTTAAGTATTTTGAAGTTTTGTTTAAAAAATCATCTTAAGCATTTGAGTTTTTCTCTTTTTCGAACTTACTCCAATAATTAAGAACGTAACTTGAGAGGTAGTGAAGAACACAGGCATTGGATTCAAACAGATTTTGATTTAAGTCCTGGCTCTGGCTATCACTAATCGCATGACCTAGTATAGTTATTGAATTTCATTCAGAAATTGGTTTTCTTGGTTTCTCACCTATAAAAGGGGAATATTGACAATGCTTACTTCATAAGCATAACATTATTGTATTAAATCATATAATTATGTAAAATGAAATCATACAATAGTAATATAGAATTAATGTAACATAACAATACTATAAAGTTTTGGACCATGAAAGCATTTCAAATGTTAGAATACAACATGACTAATAGCAAAAACATTCCACATTGATGTATTTGGTCAGATGTCAAACTAGATCTGTATCATAGCACAAGAAGCAAGTAAGGGAACTAGTAGAATAGGCAACAGAGTCTCTGATTCTGGGCCTTTTGTTTGATTACCCACGTATACATTTAACGGTCGGTGTTCTTGGAGAAAAAAGCGATTTCCACCAGGATGCTTTGTCCCCTTGTAAGGGTCTCCAGGCAAAACAGAGCTCGCTTGCCAAGAGTACTCTGACCCAAATATTTTATATGTAAGGTAGTGAAAGCAAATGTCTAAAATATGCCTATAAAAGTTGGAACTTAATGTTTTAAAGTCTTCTCTTGGTTTTTCTTTTCCACCAGAATCACTTTCTTACCACAGCAAGGTGATGGGGAGGGAGCAGAAGGAATAGTCAAAAGGCTTCACACACTTTGCTTCTTGGGTCATGGTGACGTGGCTGCGGCTGCCTCCAGCCTTACCCCCGAGTTTTGTTGGTTTGTTAAGACTCATTCCCTTGTCATAGATATTGGAAACTTGGAATGTAGAATTTCTGCAAGAAGAGGCTAGACATTGTCTATTGTCTCCCAAAGCAGTTTCTCACAAATTTCCCCAGAGAAGTTCCCCTACTTTTTTTAATGACCAAATACATTTCCTAAGGTCCAATAAACCTCTTTCTTGAATATTCACTGTGCACATTAGTATATTCAAAGTTCTGAGAAGTCCTGAAATAAAGAAATTGGTGTGATGGACTTTCTTTGACCCCGTGTTTTTCAAAGTTATGTGTCCATGATACCCAGAAACAGCTAACATTTGTAAAATTCGTATCTCATGCTGTAGCCTTCAGGACACACTAGGCTAGCTTGTCATGCCTTCTGGGGCTCATTCAAGTGGTCGTAGGAACAATTCCTGTCCTCTGTGGGTCCATGTCCACAATCCCTGACCTAGGTCACCTGGCACGCCTGCACCGGCTGCAGAGACCTGCCTGTCCCAGAGAACCAGGGACACAGCTGAAGTTTGAAGTCCCAGCTTTTAGATTTAGTCCCCCACAGTCCCAAAGCATCAGCATGGATGTGGAATGCAAACAGGTTATTGTGGTCCTCACCCAGATGGAGGTGTTATAGTGGCTAACCTGAACCTTTGCACAGAGGTAACTGTGGAAGAGCCCAATGGAGTTTAGATCTTTGTCCTAGCCAGTACATTTTCTTTGCTGAGGCTGGAGAAAATCAGCAGCACTGATTTTACCATTTCTAAAGTGTGTTTCAACATAAAGAATAAGAGCCAATAATTAAAAATGAATGATGAGATGTTTGTGTTTGTGAGAAAACAAATTGACCACTCCTTTATTAGTAAAAATGTTTGAAACCTCTCTAGCTACTCCTCTTACTTCTCAAGGGATAGTCTCTTTGCAAATGTTGAAAATGAGAAATTTGGAAAAATCCATTTATGCCAGAGTAGTGAAATGGGTAGAGAGAAGCCAAACTATTTCTTTAGTTTTTCTTTTCAATTTGGTTTTCAGGATGGACTGGGACTATAGCCATGGACTTGGTAATTTTTCTTCCTATACATCTCCTGAGTTTTCTTCACAACTGGAAACCATTTGTGATCATAGGAGGAAATGCTCTTGCTGACAAATGGGCATTTCTTGCTGTGTAGGTTCCAAGCTCTTTAATGACAGCCATGGAAAACCCAAGTTCCCAGTGAAACTTTGCATTGGCCTCGAGCACTGTGTAGCTGCAAGCACCTGGTGGGGAACAGATAACGTTTGGGTTTGGCTGCCCCGTCGGGTTGGATGATTGATGCTGCCCTGTGTGTGGCCACAGAGTAGGAAGGCTCTCTGCAGGGCTGTAAAGAAACCACTCTCTTAATCACAGAAAACAAAGGAGACTAAGGGATGGACAGAGAGGAACTTTCTCAAGGGCAGTGCTTCTCAAAGTGCACTCCTTGGGCCAGCAGCCTCATTTAGGACTAGGCCAGAAATGCAAATTATAGCTTCCCTCCCAAACTACCAAGTCAGAAACTCTAGTGGGGGGTCATACAGGCTGTGTTTTAACAAGCTCTAACCACTTGATGGTTCTGATGATGTTCAAGTTTGAGAACCACTGCTGAAAGAAAAATGATCTGGCGAGAAGGGGAAGAGCATCACTGGAAATCGTTTAGGTAGACTTTGTAAGTCCCATGTGGTGCAGCCTCCCTTAGATCTCTTTGCCACTGTGTCCTGCGCCACAGTTCTGGCAGTGCTCAGTGTCACTCTCACCTACCTGTCAATGGCTAAGAAACACTTCTCCTTAACTCCCCAAGTCCAGGGAAGTCTGGATCGCAATTTCTAAAGCAGTGATTCTCATCTTTGGCTAAATACTGGAATCACCTGGGGGCGGAGTGGATTGTAACAATCCGGATGTCAAAAATGACTTCCTAGACCAAGTAAATTAAAATCTGGGGTAGGAGGGGAGACTCGAGTATTAGTATTTTAAAATTTTCTCACTGGGATGATCCCAATGTGCATCCAATGTTGGCTCTAAAAGAAATGGACTAACAAAGCCAAGGGAAATAAAATGTTACCAGTGTAAATATAGGCAAGCTCTTTAATCATAGGATTCTAAGCCTAAAAACTGTTGGAGATGAAGAAAAGGGCTTATCTAAGTTTCAAATCCTATATCCTGATTCTGATGCATCTCGGTAGGCACTGTCCTTGTTTCATTCTATTCTTCTGTAGAGCACAGATTCGGGGAGCCATCTGATCTCCTGTCCTCCAAGAGCACATCCATCTGGACATTGTATTTCATAAGCCATTGTCTTCACTCTTCTTTTTGCTCCAAGATTCCTACAGGCTAGTTAAGATGAAATTCTGATAAAGCCAGTTCCTCAGGCCACAGTGTCACATGATGTTATCTGCATTCCTGACTCACTACGTCTCTCTCTTTGCTCCAACACTGTACTGTTCCTGCTTCGTGATGTGGTCGTCTGCAGTGTCTCCATCCACTGTGTCTGCTGCCTCGGCCCTCTGGGTCCTGAGGACCCCAGGCTTGGTCTGGGGGGCCTCAGGAAGAATACCTGAAGTAGAGTTGGGAAGATTGGAAATAGAGCCTTTGCTCTTTGATGTCAGTGGGGTTATAGGAAACAGAGGAGGTGGGCAGAGTCCCAGAAAATCCTAGGGCTGGGAACCAGCTTTTAATGAAAAATGTGCAGGTATGTGCATGTGTGCTCACAGGTGTGTTGGGAATGAAGCCACATGGGATCAAGAAAAACTACCTTTGATAATGCTGACTACAGAAATGGTGCACTAAAAGAGAAAAGATGTATTTATCACTTTCTCGGGCCGTGGGGAAAATACTATTGATAGCTCTTTTGACTCCTTACACCTTGGTATCTATCATAACTCAAGGATTATCTGTTATTAATATGCATCGACATAGGAGGTACAAATGTCCAGAAGGAATTTAATGACGAGCCTGTGGGAGCATGTGAACCAGCAAAGGGGAGGAGAACCCAGGGCCCAGAGCAGCTGAAAGCCATTAACACCCCTAGGCTCAAACAGGCACGGCCAGGGAGTGGTGGCCATGGGCAGGGGGCCTCTGCTTAGGCTGTACGGCCATAGGTAGAGAGAGAGAGGCATGCAGCCGTGGCCTGCGGAACCACAGCCTGGCAAGGCACAGCTGGGGTGGGCGTGGGGGTGGTCTCTGTTGCATTCTGTCCTCAGACATAACTTCATCTGAACTCAGTAATTCCTTACCTTGGGTTCCCGCTGGGTATTTCAGAGCAGCTAAATTTTTGCTTAGCAACTGCCAGAATTTCCAATGTTCCCATGACCAGACTGGAGAAGAAAGAAAACACTTAGTGCAAATTGAATTAACCCTTTTTTCCCCCTCCCCACACCAAATCTGAAAAGCTCACAAATCAATATATTGCATTTATACAGCAATTTACTCCCTGACCCACAACTCTACCCTTATTCAGAGCTTAAAGCAGAGATGTGGCAAATTCCATTATCTCTGATTTATAGGTAGGAACAGGTGAGTCCATATTGATTGCAGGTCTAAAGGCTTGTTGAGTTCCTCCTGTGACTGTGTAAAGAGGAATTGAGCAGACCTTTATTTATTATGAAAACAAAAGCCAGGCTCTGTCTCTCTAGATGTTTAATTATAAGGGACACAATGTCAGGGCATCTTCATTTCACCAACAAAATGTAAACAATTTCTCTAAGGGCTATTGTATTAGTTTTGAGACATTTAGCTGCCACTAATCCAATGAGGAAATATTTCTAGGACTCTAGGGGAGGGAGTAGTTGGAGAAACATGCAGACATTAATTCCCTGTAAACTGTGGATAAAGTATATTTTTGCTCTGAAGGTAAAAACAGAGTGAAGGCACCCAGGAAAGCTACCTGGAACTACTGTATTTGTTTACAGAGAACTCTTGTCCCAACTTGGCTCAAAGATCCATGAAGAACAAGGCCAAGAGCAGAGCCTAGGTTGCGAGAGAGGCTGTAAATGGAGGCATAGGAAGAGGGGCACCCTGTAAATGTCTCCAAAACCATTCTCCTTGCTCTTTGACAATACGGCTGTTTCCAATAATGCGGTTTCATTTTAATCAGACTTGTTTTCCTCCTGCTGACCATTATGGAAACAAAATCATAGATAAAAAGTGGGGCCTGCTAAAGCTTAGGGCGTCAAATTTTGTATTCCTTCTCCCATAGATGATGAAATTTGAAATGGGAGGTATAATCAGGCAATTAAATGTAGAGAAGACATTCCATTTATATGAACTTAAAGATGGTGTGAGGTTGTAATATCACGGAGTTCATAAGATAATAGAGTTGAAGAACTGAGAATTTACCTTGGTGTACCCTCTGATTTTATAAATGAGTATGCCACAGGTTGTCAGAAAGCTGGGGCTCCATCCTAGCTTTCCTGACTTCTCTCTGTAACCCCTGGCTGCATGATTTTTAATGAGTCACAAAAACATTATTGCCTGGTGGAGACACAATGAAGTCTGCATCTTCTGTTCACAAACGGTGCTTTATGCAAACACAGGCATCCATGGGCTCATGCGAATTAAATCAGGGAGGCTCTTAACGTGGCTGGGACCGGGAGCTCAGACAATGCCTTTAGGACTATGCGGTTCTCTCTCTGTCACCTCTATTGTTCTGCGTGTTGCCTTTGCCCTCAAGTTGGTCTTCCTCATATGGTACCAAAAATGGCCCAGGAAAACATAGCTTCATTTCAAGAGACTCGCCAACCTGCTAGAAAGTACAGACTTTTTCCAACTACTCTGTAGGAGGTGACTCGGGGATTCCGGTTAGATGTCAGGTTACTGGTCCAAGCTTGGAGTAGGGGTGCAGGCTCCACCCCTTAAGCTACGTAGACTAGGAACAGGAAATCGCTGACGGCTCACATGTGCCCTTTGGCTCTCTGCTTGGGTGGACAGACCACACGTGCCCCTTGGCTCTCTGCTTGGGTGGCACAACCATTACTCTGAGCTTATGTATCCTCTCCCACATTCATACCTGAACCTGAGACTGCAGGCGCAACAAAGCCCCACGGTTTTAGGCATTTGTTTTTTAGAGTTTGAACAACTCTCCCAATTTCCAAACAATTCTCAGAGTTCAGAGTTCAGACATTCATGTCAGTTTTCTGAAATAGCTTTTCCAATGGTGTGATGATTGTTTTCTGTCCAAGCCATTTCTTTTAGGAGAACGCTTGTGGTAGCTCAGCCCTGAGACTGAGGACCCCTGCCTGACAGCCGTGCCCCTTTCCTCCAGGTGGCAGTGGAGCCAGGGCTGAAAGGCTCCTTTGGAAACACCTGTTAGGAAGCCGCACACCTGCTTCCTGATGACCTCACTCCTGGCCACGCAGGCATCCGAAGACGGCAGCTAACAGTCTATAAATCCAACCCACTCACTGCTCCTCCGCTCTCACGTGGGATCAGAAGTCTCCTTTTCACATTTCTTTCCACCCACAGTTTCTGGCAATGGAAGACTTTGATGTTTTCCGAAAGCCTGGAAAACCTGCATTGCGCACTATTAGCAGCCATATTTTATCATTGTCCTGGCCGTGGTGCGCTTATTTCTAAGTGTTGAGAAACATACTGTCACCCGAGTATTAAATGAGGATTACGGAGGGATGTGAATTAAAACATAAAGGGTGAACCACGGGAAAACCTAATATTTGAATCTCTTATGGGAATTATTTAAAGCCAACAAAATGAAAAGATGAAGTCTTTGGCCCTTCCGCAATATATTAAATTCCTCCATACTTAAGGTCAAAAAGCTTTCACTGAAGGGTAAAACATGAACACTATCAAGTGGTAAGCTGGAGGCTGGCTAGAGACAATCCTTCTGGAATCCACACGTAGCCAAGCACAGGGCGTGGACATACAACTCTGTGCCTGGAGGCACATTAAATTTCCTAGTGGAGCTTTGTAAAAACTAAGACTTTTGGGTCTCACCCGAGCATTACTGAATCAAATCTCCAGGGAAGGGGTTTTAAACATTCCCAGATTTTAAGCAGGGTTGCCTGACTCACCAGGAGAGTGAAGCATTGCAATTAGCCACAAACCCCAGATTTACTGTCTGGGGCCGGCGACTCTCATAAAATAAAACCACCTTGAGACACAGCCCGTCCCACTGCCTGCTGACCAGTTGTTTCAGCTTCACATAGCACATTGAATGAACTGCAAACTCAGGTGCCCACATTCCTGAGGGTCAGGGTCATCTGAGGCACTGCCTGCCCCCCTCTGTTTGCCGTGGGCCCTATAGGAGCCAGAGGCTACCCTCCTTCACTTCTTAGTGCCCACGTCCCTTTCCTGTACCTGGAAGGAGTGCCAGGGGTGTTGCCAGGGCCAGGACATTGCACTGGGGCTGAAGGAAGGGCCCATCTTGTTTCTCTGACTTCTGTTCTCAACTCTTCCCCCTTTAGTCTGCAGCGTATGTGATAGGCATGCCCTATAAGCTCCAGGGTTACTCCTGACCCAGCACTCTGTCCTTTTTCTTCCCAATGGCTGGACTCTTCTTCATGTCTACATGGCTTACTCTCTCAGTGAGTCCAAACCTTTGCTCAGACATCGCCTTTCAGAGAGGGCTCTGCCTACTTCCTATTAAAAATTGTGAACTGCATTTCTCAATCTCCCTTACCATGCTCATGGTGTTCATAACACATGTCACCATCTGTCATACTGTATAATTTTCATATTCATTATGTTTATTGTTAACTCCCTCCACCATGCAACAGACAGTAAGCTCTACAAGGGGTGTGGGAAAGGGATTTTTGGCCACTTTTGTCTGATATTCAGTAAGTACTTGTTGAGGGGATGAAGGAAGGAGTGGATGTCTGAGTCTGCTACTCCTGGGAGAAAGCCACATCCTATTTTTCTCTTTCTCCTTTTTGATGGTCTCCCCTCTTCAGAATGGCTGCCTAACTGAGCCTGGAGGGAGGAATGCTGGGCCACTAGATTCTAGCCCTTGTGCCCACTCCCTGCCCCTCCCTTGCGTCCTGTCCCTCTCTCACACCCTGGGTTGCAGGGGCAGAGGTACCCTTCTCTCTCTGGGGTTGAGGGTCTGATTCGTGGGCTACAGTGAAGCAGGCAGGGACTCTTGTCCTTCCTGGTCTCTCATCCCGACCCAACTCAACAGAGGCTCTCTCCATGGGGCCAGCCTGGTGCCGCTGATTCCGCACAGGGTCTGGGTAAAACACCAGCTCATCCCTGATTCACTTTCTGTGCAGATCTACTGGGGAAGGACAACTGGCTGAGGGCAGCACTGAGGGAGTCCCTGGTATCTGTCTTTCTAAACTTGACCCCTCTACTTAATGTGCCCTTATTCTTTATGTGTGGTACCCACGAGCCAGCCTAAATCATCTGCACTATTTGAGGTGGGGCTTAGGCTGCGTAACTGGGCACATGTCAGCACCGGGAGCACATTCTGGTTTCTGCATGAACGCGTCTGCTCTGCCCCTGTGGGTGGTTCTGGAGACCCTAAGAGGTCTGAATGGGTACCACTGAACCTGCATTACCCTTCCTATTCTCTTTTCTCTGAACCTCTCTGTCTCATTAGTCTCTTGTAGCTAACACAATGGGTAGAAACTTTGTGATGCTGTGTGATATGCGATAGAAACGTCATAAAACCTTTCTTAGTCCATATTCTAGGTAGGCATCAGGACCCACTCTGTACTTCTGATTTTATGACATCCCACCCCAAAATAAGAGTCATGCCTGAAATCTTTTAAGCATTTACGTTCCAGGCACTGTTCCTAGCTCCAGATATTCATGTTCTCTTTTATTCCTCACAACTCTGGAAAGTAGAATTTATACTCATCCCCACTTTACAGATTGGAAAAGTGAGACTAAGAGTAACTTAATCAACTTGCCCAAGCTCACAATATCAGAAATAGCAAAATCTTCACATCAACTTGGGTTTTTTTCTGATGTGCAAGCACATGCTCTTTCCCCACTTGTGATGGGTCAAGAAGGGTTCAAACAGACTTGAATGTTTGCACAATCGTAGGAGAATGCCTGAGGCTGAGCATGGCTAAGTGTTGCCTTGCTCCTCCTTTAACCCCACAGTAAGACTTCCGGCACTTCAGTCTAATGTGGAACTAGCAGAGATCTGGGGACAAAGAACTTTCTTATCAGATGGTAGCCAAGCCATCTATCAAACACAGTTTACATGTGTCCCAAAGAATGATGCAGCCTGGTGGGGTCAGCTAGTAGTCTGGATCACAAAATAACTTTCTTAATTCAAATTTTTCCCAGTAGACATATATTTATTAAGTGCCTACCATGTGACCATTATGGTAATGCTCTAAGATACTCTGCCTGAGAATGAAGCCATTGCCCAGGACCAAGTCTGTGCCTAGCTATGGATCCATGGACTGATTTCTCAGGCTTTCCTGGGCATGGCTCACTGGGCAGGTGGACATTTCCCTCAGTGTGCTCCATGGAACATTCACTAGTTCTAGAAAATTGCAATAGATATTAAAAGGACAACCATTTTATCTGTCAAATAAGCTTGGGAGAACGTAGGTTTAAAAAAAAGCTTAGGCCTTGGCTCGGTGGCCCAGTTGATTGGAGCACTGTCCTGCACACCAAAAGGTTGTGGGTTCCATCCTCTACCAGGGCACATCCCTAGGCCGTGGATTTGATCCCCAGTCAAGGCACATATGGGAGGCAACCGATCGATAATTCTCTCTCCCTCTCTCTCTCCCTTCCTCCCTCTCTAAAAAGTCAGTAAACACACCTCAGGTGAGGATAAAAACCAAAAAACAGAACTTGGCATTTTTTTCTACTAAAAGACTTCTCAAAGTCCCTACCATGTGAATGTGAGAGGTAAATCAAGAAGAATAAAGAATGGGACAGTTTTTCAAACATTTTGACTATGCACTGTCCCCCAACATTTTTCCCATCATCATATTCTCTTGGTGCTCAGCAAGCAGAACCCACTTTGAGAAATGCTGATTCAAATACACAACCTATTCTTCATTAGGATAATAAGCCAAACAAAACAAAATATGGACACTCAAATTATTCTTTATGTAACTTTTCTTTACCCACATGTGTCTATTTCAGTTGGAGGAGGATGAGAGGTCACAGAAGTGTATGGTACACATGACTTTGTTCTGGCAATTAGTCTGCAAGCAGGAGGTGTTCTTGTCAGGTCATCCATGTCCCCTGCTTCCAATACCCCGTCTATGGTGATTGGCACTGTGAAACTGCTTACAGTTATTCCCTAACTCACCCACCAGTCTTCTGTCTAACCATGTTTCTTAAATGGTTTATTCATTGTTTTCCTTTTATGGACACCTTTAAATCAAATACAACTAGGTGTTTAAACGGTGCTGTGCCACAGTGTTTTCCTCATAGTGCCCCATTCAGATGTGGTCCTTGAGTACCCTGTAGGGGCCTAATGATTTCTGAACACTAGTGACAAAGCTGATTAAAGCTACTCCGGTTTCCCTGGAATTCCAAAACTCATGTGAATTGATGAGAATTACAATAACAAAAAAAGAAACATAACCACATCTAAGGCTGGATATTTTATTTTCAACTCCATATGAGTGCTTAATTAAAGAAGCTACTGATGAGATAGAATTCATTTTCAAAATTCTAATTCAACTGCATTTTTAGTTCACTTCTCTCATCCCCTTTGGGTTTTTATCTTTGGAATTCAGGAACAAAACATATGCCTTTTGGTTCATAAGACTCTCCTTTAATGGATGATAAGACCAGGTGATTAATCCTCACTAGGCTCTGATTGTTTTCATTAGAACGATAACATATGGACATGCTGCTGAACCTCTTCACGGAGCCCCAAAATGGGATCATAAAAGGGGAGATGAGAAATTCTGGTTTAGATTACAGCAAATGGCTTGAAGAATTGGCTCTGATGAGCTACAATTTACTGTTGTAAAAGCTTACAGAGAGAGCCTTCTGCCGCTTTCTTCTCTTGTGTGTGAGATGAGTTGGAGAGGCTGGTGGGGGATCATAATCTTTCTGTTTTTAGCAGTCCCGATTGATTCCAGTGACGTAAGTTATAAATGAGATGGGTGTGTGGGCCTCCACCAAATTCCCAACAAGCACTTAACCGTAGCCTCAAATCCAGAGCACATTTGTCATTATTTAACCCCACTGGTTCAGCAAAGGCCTAAAAAGGTATCAGTGGGGTGGGAGGGAAGCAGAGAAGCAGAGGGGGATGCAAATGTACCCTGAACCAAGTCATCAGAGACATTATGGGGGCAGAGAAATGTGGCTTTAAGGTAACACCTGCATTGTGCCAATGACACTGGGAGAAGGAACGAAAGAGGCTGTATAGCAAATTCAAATCTGGCTTTGAGACAAGCCAGCAACCATGGAGGGCAAGCTGCTGCAGGTCTGGGAAAAGAAATTGGTACTTGTTGAGCACCTAGGAGGGCCAGACCCTGGTCTAGGCTCCCAGACATGTTGCCTCATTTACACTTTGCAATGAATAACCATTAACCACATAGATCTCTTTTCAAATTCTGAGAATAATAAAAGGAATATGTACTCCATGAGGTTGTAGTAAGAAAATAAGACAATGCATATTAAAAAAAAATTAGCAGAGTGCCTGATGCATAGTAAACACTCCATAAATGTCAGTTTTTTCCATTTCCCATCCTCCCCCAAACCACCCACAAAAGCAAATAACAACAAAGGCAAACTTTACTAGAATGAGAAACTCTAATTAGGTCCATGTCACAGATAGGAAATCTAAGTGTTTTCCAGGGTTCTGCCTTTGCCCGTTTCTGAACTTTGTCCAACTCTGGTCTGTATATTTAAACATAAATTACCATTATTCCCTGTCAAATCAGCTCCTTATCCTGACTTTTGATTTCTATTAGCTAAATATTTTTTTTTCTGTTTTTGAACTTAAAACTGTACAACCAGAAATGACTGGATGAGTCCCCATAATTTGAGCCCCCTTTCAGCAGATAAAATTATTGTCCTATTAACTCAACTACAACAGTATTTCTTGGGAGTGTCCTCCTTTCCTTTCCATTGTCACTACAATTGTTTAGGTCCCCAACCTACTTCTGTTGGACCAGTGACTTTTTGGCCCTTATAGCCCTCCACCATGTTGCCTCACAGAAGTTAATTTCCAACTATATTGCTACAAATACCTTAGGTTCTGATCATGTCCCGCCTCTGCATCATCACCCCTGCTATTCTCAGCCAGCTTCCCTGGGTCCCACTTCCTCCCACGGTTCTTCCCCTCCTGATGTTGAAATAGTCAACATCATATAACTCACGTGCTATATGATTCACTCATTTACAGTGTACAGTTCAGGGGGCTTTAGTATATTCACAGCATTGCACCACCACTGCTGTGTCAATTACAGAACTGTCATCACCTTGGAAAGAAGCCCTGTGCTGTTTAGTTATCACCCTACTTTCCATCTCCCCAGCCCTAGGCAGCAAGTTATCTACTTTCTTGCCATAGATCTGTCTATTCTTCACATTTCATACAAATAAAATGATGTAATATGTGCTCTTTTGATTGGATTTTTTTTATTAACCATAACATTTTCAAGGATCATATGTCAGTATTTCAGTCCTTTTTCTTGCTGAATTATATTCCATTGTATAGATGTAACACATTTGGCGTATTCATTCATCATTGGATGGACAAATATTTTTTGGTTCCAGCTTTTGCCTGCTGTGAATAATGCTTCTATAAACTTTCATGTATAAACATTTATTTGAATACATATTTTCAGTTCTTTAGGGTATATCTCTAAGAGTGGAATTAGTGGGTTATATGGTGACTCTGTTTAACCATTTGAAAACCTGCCAGTCTACTTTCCAACATGTCTGCACAATTTTACATTCCTACCTATTTCTTTTAATCTTCACTGATACTTACCATCTGACTTTTTGTTTATAGTCATCCCAGTTGGTGTGAAATGGTATTTCATTGTGCTTTTTATTTGCAATTCCCTGAAGACTAATGATGTTGAGTATCTTTTCATATGTTTATTGGTTATTTGTATATCATCTTTGGTGAAATGTCTATTAAGATACTTTGCCCATATGAATTGACTTATTTATCTTATTGTTATTGAGTAAGGGTGTTTTATTTAATATGTTCTAGATACAAGTCCCTTATCCCCTTATCACATATATTATTTGCACATATTTTATCCCATTCTTGGGGGTGTTTTTTTAATTTTCTTGATAGTGTCCTAGGAAACATACAAGTTTTTCATTTTGATGAAGTTCAATATATCCATTTTTTTTTTCTTTTGTTGCTTGTACTTTTGGTGTCATATCTAAGAATCCATTGCTAAATCCAAAGTTCCAAAGATTTATACCTGTGTTTTTTTCTATGAGATAGATTTGGCTCTTACACTTAGGCCTTTGAACAATTTTGAGTTAATTTTTGTACATGGTGTGAGGTAAAAATGTCATTTAAAAGTTTTTTTTATCCTCACCCAACATTTTTCCATTGCTTTCAGATAGAGAGGAAAGGAGAGAGGGAACCATTGATGTGAGAGAGAAACAACAATTGGTTGCCTCCCATACGTGCCTGGACCAGGGATCCTATGTGCAACCTAGGTATGTGCCTTGACAGGGAATTGAACCTGCAACATCCCTGCAAACTTTTGGTTATGGGATGATGCTCCAACCAACTGAGACACACTGGCCAGGGCAAAAAATAATGTCAATTTTAAATGTCTCAGCTCAAACACTGTATCTTCATTAAGTCTTTTCTGATCCCACTAATTAAATGATGGTGGCAGTGATGATGATGTTCATAACACTATCAACAAAGCACCTCTATGAGATAAGCACTAGTTTTTTACCTTAATTTTATCTAATTCTCATAATCCTATAAAATAGCTGCTAAAAAACATATTAAAAGAAAGTTGATTATGAAGTCTTTTATCCCTATAGTATAAATGAGGACAGTTAAGTAATTTATCCAAGTTAGTGGTAGATCTTGGTTTCACACTAGGTCTCCCTCTACATTCTCCAGCAAAATAATTATTGCTTTCTTCTTTTAAAAAAGATTTTACTTATTTATTTTGAGAGAAAGGGGAAGAGAGGGAGAAAGGGAGAAAAACATCAATATGTGGTTGCCTCTTATGCACCTCCTACTGGGGACCTAGCCCAAAACCCAGGCATGTGCCCTGGGCCACACTAGCCAGGGCTTGTCTTCTTTTTTTGAGCCCTAAAGTGAATTTATTTGTACCTCTCGTGCCGGGCACCATCACATTCTTTCTTGAATTACAATGTCTTCATATTGTAGTTATCTTAGCTTCTGAAGTAAAGGATTTGTAAGGGCAGGAACCCATATATTTTGTAACCCCTATAGTATTTATTACAATACATAGAAGGTAATTGACAAATACCTGTTGAGTTGAACAGCAACTCTGAAAAGTAAACTCAATAGTTTACTAAAATAAGAGCCTGAAGATTCCCCTTAATTACCATTAGGTGATTGGTGGGTGCAAAAATGAGGTGTCTCCATTTTCAATAAGAACCTGGAAATTATACTGCTTTTTGACCAAGAAATAGCATAATAATGGCTCACAGCATAAATAAGCAAGGTATGCTCGCTCTTAATCAGCATAGTTTGACTTTAACCTGAAAGAAGGTATTATATATTTAAAGAGGTAAAGAATGCATATATCCCTTGGAAAGAAATTTATTTGGGTCATTGAAACATAGATTATTAGTAATAGATTATTCTCATTATCTATTACTGTATTAAAAGAAACCACCCAAAACTTTGAGATGTAAACAATTTACTATTATTCATTATAGTTCTGTGGGTTGATTTGGCTTAGCTGGTTTCTCATTTGGAAACCCTTACACAGTTTCAAACAGACATAGGATGAGGCTGCAGTTAACTAAAGGTCCAATTGCATTGACTGGCCAAGAAATCTCACTGAAAGGCTGGTGGTTGAGGCCAGCTGGAAATTCAGCTGAGGTTGCTGACAGACACACCTACCCATGGCTTTTCCATGTGGCACAGGCTTTTTATACCATGATGAATGGGTACTACAAGTGAGTTAGCTAAGGACTCCAAGAGCAAACTGCAAGGCTACTTATGACTCAGCCTGAGAAGGCATAGAAATAGTGTCACTTCTGCTGTGTTCTATTGGTTAAATAATCACTAAGATCTAGGACAGAGGAATTAGAATCTGATGGAAATTAGACTCTTGATGGAAGAAGCAGCATGCATGTACAAGAACCTGATGGACTGATGGAGGTCATCTTGAAGAGAGCTACCACAAAGGTAGAAAGTAAAAAACATCAAATTGGCAGAGTACATCCAAGGGAGAGAGTTTTCTGGCTCAGGAATGTGGCTGCCTATGGCAATGGCTGATGACTATTTTGTTATTCCTTTACAAAATTTTAACTCATAACATTTATAGATTCCAATTCATCCTACAGCAAGGAAAACATAACAAATACCAAAAGCTACCAAGCAATCATACAAATATGAGAAAACATATCAGGAACAAACAGGTTTAATTGAATATATCATGAAATCTCAATTATTTAAAAAGTTTCAGGTGAAGAAAATATTCTTGGAGGGCTCACCACAAAGTGAAACCCTGTCGTTCTGGTCATTCTGTCTTGCTGGACTCTCACACTTGCCTGCTCCTTCAGTCTCATTTTCTGAAGCTGTTCTGATCATTACCCTTGACTCCCATGTGTTTTGATTTCTTCCCCTGGTTCTGTATCTCCACCCAGGCCCTGTGTTTGAACTGTAAACTGATTTCCCTTCCAAAAAATCCATCTGATTTTTATTATGGACCTTTTCAACATCTTGCACGATAGCAATTACTTCTCTGATGTCACTTCATTCTTACAATATTGAGCACTGAAACCTAAAAAAAAAAAAACCCTAGTTAATCATGAGTTTAAGCATAATTCAAGAACACTGAGGGAGAAAAGGTGTATTTCTGGGTGTTACTCTACAGGGGATGCCTTACCTCGAGTTGAGAAGATGAAGGCACTGTGATTTCTAACCAATATCTTGTGAAGTAGTCACCAAGACGTAATTTGTTTAATGTGATAAAATTAAAGGAAAAAGCAAAAGAACACAAGAGGGGGTATATTCTGCTTTACTCCCAAAGCAGAAGAGCTAAGGACCTTATAATATATGTTATTTTAAGTCTGTGTCAAAAGTGTGGGGATTAAAATTCAAGAACTAAATCAGAGCAATAAAATTAACATTGTATGCCAAGCAGCAAGCACTTTTGTATTTTAAAAGGCTATTAAGGTGAGATCATATGGTATTTGTCCCTCACCATCTGGATTATTTCACTTAACATAATGCTCTCCAGTTCCATCCATGTCACCTTTAACTGGAGCATAATAAATAGGGGAAAAAAAAGGAAACAAAATATAACCAGAGACATTGAAGTTAAGAACAATCTAACAATGGGCAGGGGGGAGTGGGGAGGGGACAGTGAGGAGAGGGGATTACAGGAACTACTATAAAGAACACATGGACAAAATCAAGGGGGAGGGTGGAGGGGGGGAGGGAGGGGAATTTGGATGTGGTGGGGTGGAGGGATGGGGAGAAAAGGCACACAACTGTAATTGAATAACAATAAAAAATTTTAAAAAAGGCTATTAAGTACATGGCATATAAAAATAAGAGATGTGGTCACAGCTGTAATCACAGGAAAATGCATAGCTTTAAATGAATAAATTAAGGAAGGACAATAAATATAAATAACATTCAACTCAAGATAGTAGGAAATAAAATAAGTAAGAAAACTAGAGAAAGATAAGCAGAAATCACTAAGTTTAATACAGGAAAGAATCTCCATAGTTGATAAATAATTCTAAGAACTGGTTTCTTTGAAAACATTAATGAGATAGACACATTTCCTCAAAGATTAGTCAAGGGGTGAAAACAAATGCAAATTAAGAATGAGAGATGGCATTTACACATATAGGGGAAATTAAGAAATAAAAGAAATTTATATTTCAGTCTATGTTAATCATCTGGAATAAATAGGCAATTTGAAAAAATACAAATCGTAAAATAAATAATGAAGAGAAAAATTAGCAAAGTTGTCAAAGAACCATTTCCCCCAGAAGGTTGAGGCTGGGGCAGTTTCATAGGTCAGGTTTTTTTTCAGACTCAACAAAACTTCTGCTGTTTAAATCACTTCTGGGAAGAGAGAAAGATGGAAAGCAACTAATCTGTTTTTAAAAGTTAGATTAACCTTAAATGTGAAATCGGAGAGAGAGAATCTTTCAAAAGAAAATGGTATGTCAGCTTTTATTTTTAATGTAAGTAGTAAATAATGGAATAAATGTAATATACCACATGATCAAGTAGGTCTTTCCCTAGATTTCTAAGAAATATATTTT
Organism: Desmodus rotundus; assembly: GCF_022682495.2. Lineage (NCBI taxonomy): Eukaryota > Metazoa > Chordata > Mammalia > Chiroptera > Phyllostomidae > Desmodus > Desmodus rotundus. The sequence goes on from NC_071395.1 coordinate 65,475,004, forward strand.
AACATATTAATAATCAAAAAAGCCATTTCATACTTTTGAAAAAGATATTTTTATAGAATTCACTTACATTCCTGACTTAAAATAAGAACAAACACAATCACACTTAGTATTGCAACACCAGGGTGTTCCCATAAAAGTCTGGAATAAAATAAGAATATCTGCCCCGGAAATAGCCTCATAATTGGCCTGCTTGCTTCTAATCTCACCCAGTTTCTTCCCATTGTCTGACATAAGGTTAGAATGTTTCTTCAATCTGAACATCTAGTCAGGTTATTGTTTTTTAAAATTTTATTTTAATTACTTCCTTTGTTTTGGGGATGAGAACAAAAATCTTTAATTGGCTTCAGTGTCCTGCAACATATGGTCCCTCAACTCTTCTTCCTCACCTAAATAAGTTGGCACCTGTAAATTGGGGGGCAGGGACACAACTGATGATTATGAGGAGGAGGAGGAAGAGGAGGAAGAGGAGAAGGAAGAGAAGAGGGAGGATAGCACTCTCCCCAGGCCTGCAGTTTTATTGACCTTCTGGCCTTTTAAGCCCCTCAGTTGGGGCACGATCCCTCCTCTCTCATGGCCCTCACAAGTCTCCTTCTTGCCTAGAATACCTCTTCATCTTCAGCTGGATAACATCCTTCATAACTCAGTATCTTATAGCTCCTTGCCATTGATCTTCATGCAACCTGTGTCAAGTACTTCTCCTTACCCTCACCAGCTGCATTCAGGGCAAAGACCTCTGCAGGGAACCCTGTGGCTGTTGGAAGCCTTCTTGTTTCGCTATGGATGATGGGGAGGGGGACAGAGTTGCTAGAAAAGAGGGGATTGGACAGGCCACCCACTAGGACCACTGTTATCCAAAATAGTTTTGGAAGTGCTAACCAAGAAATGTAAAAAATAGGAAAAATGCTACACACATACAAATGCATACACATAAATTCATCACTACAAAATGCTAAAATAATTCAATAGAAAAAATCTTTTTACTCTAATAGGACAATTTGTTAAGGGGTCACATAAAATTAATGTATAGGATAATGATTCAGAGTAATAGAATAAGCTCAATTCTTTTTCTCTTGTTCTAATCCTTAGATATTATAAAAAGGAAGGCACCAAACAAATGCCTGATGTTTAGAAAGCGAAGCTCAAAGAAAAGCTAAAACAATGCCCTTTTTAGCATAAGCTGTGTGAGCTCCCTAAAAGATGGGAAAACCAGATGAGTTTGGTTTGGATGAGAAAGCCACATCTCAAAACCTGGTGGAGCAGTTGCATACAAATGGGGCAATCTGGAGATATGGACACCAGAGGCAGGAGGGGCCCTGGGGCAGAATGGAACAGCCAGGTGGGTGGCCCTTCAGCATCCTGAACCCTCCTATGCACATTTACACATGTGACTTTGAGTACAGATCACTCTGCCCCAGGAGTACCAAGGAGAGACAGCACCAGCACCCAGATGGTGATGACACCCAGAACTGACAGACAGCTCTCCCGGCTGGAAGAATGGTTCCTGGTATCTCCCTCTCAGCAGGAAGGCTTACTTCCTGCCTTCGTAAAGAAGGCTGAAATTAGGCACTTGTCCATGGTCGCATACAGAGACTCAGGGATCATCACCCACTCGAAAGCTAACCCCTTGAAAAAGAGCTACCTAATGCAAGTACTCAGAACATAGAGTTAATAGAAGATGAAGGGGACAAGGGTTCTCAGAGAAATGCAAGAGGATATTCCCTTGAGTGAAGATCTTGGAATTAAAAGCTTGATTGTCAAAATTAAAACACAACACAAAACATAACCTTGAGCACAATAGATGGGCTGGAAAGCAAAATTAGTAAAAATGGAGAATAGAATCAAAGAACTCACACAGAATACAGGTCCAAAAGAATAAAATATCTAGTAGAAGAGTAAAAAATAAAAAGAATAAACCCAGAAGGAGCATGGCCAATCTAATAGGAGTTTCAGGAGAGAACAATGGAACTGAAGGGGAAGAAATTCCTAAGCAATAATGAGTTATCATTTTCCCAAATTAAAAAAAGCATGTCTTCAAATTTATAGAGTAGGATAGCATGAAACAGGACTCTCACCTGTACAAGTGGAAATTCAGAATGTAAAGGACAAAGAGAAAAGTCTCTAAACCTTAGAGAGATAAACAGGCAAAACACTATGAGAGAGAGAGAGATTGAGAGAGAAAGGGATGGAATATGTCATCGGCTGCACTGGCTGCAAGAAGACAGTTGGGCAATTAATTTAATCACCCGAGGAAAATAACGAAAATATAATTCTGTTTCCAGACACAGCTATAATTTAAGTATATAGACAATAGAAATTTTTTCTGAAGTTTATTAACACAGATTCTTCTTGAAAGAATTATGAAACATCATATTCCAGCAAGAAAAAAATAAAACCAAGGTAGAAATGGGATGCAAAGTGCAACTGAAGATGTACATGACAAAGATATGTACAGTAAGATAGCAGTTGTGTAAAGTTTAAATACATATTGTACAATTCTATACTGTGTATGACTTATGGACACATGTAGGTACAGTAAAATATAAAAGCATAGTGGGAATGATACATATCAAAATCAGAAGAGAGGTTACCTTTGGGGTATGAGAGATAATAGGATTGGGAAGGAGTCCAAAGGGGGATTCAATTATATAGGTAATGTTTTATTTCTAAAAAAAATATAAAAGATACAGATCTTGAGCAAATATAGCTAAGTGTTAACATCTGTTAAATCTGCGTATTGAAAACATGGAATTTATTATATTATTATTTATCATTTCTTTTACATTTGAAGTTTTGCAGAATTGTTTTAAGGAGTAAGAAAGTAAAGAGGTGGAGAAAGCTTGGATAGATGATCGCTTAAGGTATTTGTAGTGAAGGAGCAGAGGGGTGGGGCAGAAATTGGAGTAGGTTGCAGCATCAGGGAGAGTGTTGTTGTTTGCATGCTAAAGAAAACGACCTGGTAGAGGGAAGAGACTGAGCTGGGGAGGAAGGGAAGAGCAACAGGAGGAGCCAAGGTGGAAAGAATTCTGAGTACCTGAAGAAACATTCGCCTTTCATAGCAATAGGAAGTCCTTTCTGCTCTTTGAACATGAGGAGGAAAGGCAGAGGCAGAGTTAGGGATGCAGGTGGGTTTATAGAACTTGGTGATGAAAATATAATTTGCCCAAGATGTATTTTATTCTATCAGTGGAATCACAAGTTAAAATCATCATCTAAGAGCAGGTGAGATGGTATGAAGGTGGCTTTTTTTATTGCTAACTCAGGTTTATTGATATACTATTTATTTATGGTTAAAATTCACCACTTTTAGTATAGAGTTCTGTGAGTTCTGACACACAGTCACCGCATCAGTCAATATACAGAACAGTTCCATCACCCCCCAGAACACTCTTCTGCCCTTTGTAGGCAATCTTTTCCATGTTCTGGACAGTCACCAGTCTAATTTCTGTCCCTAGAATTCCGCCTTTTCCAGAACGCCATATAAATAGAATCATATAGTATGTAGCCTTTTGAGTGTGGCTTTTTTCACTTAATATAGATGCCTTGAAATTTATCTATAGTTTACATGTATCAGTAGCTCCTTCCTTTTTATGGTTGAGTGGAATTCTATTGCATGGATTTGGATAATTTCCAGTTTGGGGGGATTCTGAAGAAATCCTTTTTAAATATTCATAAATAGGTCTAATGTGAACATATATTTTCAACTTTATGGGCTAAATCCTTGGAAATAGGATCAGTAGGTCATGAGGTAAAAGTTGTGTTTATATTTATAGCACACTGCTGAACTGATTTCCGAAGCGACTTTGCCAGGGACATGGCACTTGGAGGTGAAAGGGGGAGGCATGAAATCAGCATCCAGGAGAATGGCATGTTCTCATTCTCTGTTTGCAGCCCCAATGCCAGCGTCCATCTTGTATCCTGCTCTGCACCCTGGGAGCTTTTTGCCCCAGCCCACTGCCCCAGCTGGCTGAGTCATCTGCTCTGTCAGTGTGCTGTTGGCTGGGTTTGCCAAGGGCAGGCACTGGCAGGAGAGTAGGGGAAAAAGAGAAGTCTATACTCTCTCCCTGCTCCCTGTAACACAGGCACTCCTGCAGACACCTCCTGTCCATGGCTCCAGTGCTCTCTCCACCACTGAGTACAACCACTTCCTTCTCCTCTTGTCTATTCAGATTTGAGGAATCAACAGCGCCCCGCTTTTGCTCATCTCTGGTTGAAGAGGTTTAGGATGGCCCCTCGTGCTCCCCTTAAATCTGCCCACCACTGTGAGAGGTGCTTTGAGCCATCCCTGTCGGACTCTATTATCTGCTGGGACCTGGACTAGTTGAGTGAGAAAGCACACTCTTAGGGGCTCAGTAGGATTCTAGGAAGTCTGGCATGCTTGTTTGATGTTTTTTGTTTAGGAATTTAAAATGAGACCAGGCACTATGAAGATACGATTTTATCTAGCAAATGTCAATTGCACAGTTGTAGGCATGGAGAACAGGTTAGGTTCAATCAAGGTGGGGACTGAGTAAGTGAGTAGGTAATACTGAGAAGACCAGACATGTTCTGATCCTTCAGATCCTAGCTCACAGGAACTATTTCTGATTGCTCTTTCTAAAAAGGTTCCCCTGACACCCTCTATTTCCCAGCTGGCTCTTTCCGTCATTATGTTATCACAACCGGTAACTGTCCTGCTTGGTCACTTGTGTATTTGTCTCCCCATGGGACTTAGGCTTCACCTCATGGGATTGACTGCTGAGTTCATTGCTGCATCTCTGGAGCTTCGAGCGGTGAGTGGCACAAAGTATGGGTCACGTGAAGCATGCTGACCTCTTCACTCAGTCCATGCTCTGCCTTATCGTGGTATCACGGTGTGTCCTCCTCTCAGAGGCAGCCCTGCTTCCTCTCTACTGACATTCCTATTATGCACATTGACACATTCCTTGTACCTGGAATGTTTAATCTGAGTTAGTGTCTTTAAAATAGGAAGTCTAAGAAGATAGGCTGGTATGTTTTTATTAATTAAACAGTTGACCACGAAGGTCCATACAAATTCAGATTGTGTCAGATGTGATGAGAAAAATGTCAACCCATGCAGAATGGGCAAAGTTAGAAGTTATGGGGCTGATTCCTTGACCTGAACACTGGACCTGTGGAAGTTGAAAGAATTAGGTTAAACTTAGAGAGTTAAGTTATTCAAGAATGAAAACTTGTAGGAAGATTTCTTTCTCTCATGAAGAACTAAAGTCATTTCACACACACCTAAGGTTATGCCGCGAATGTGATAAGTGCTCCTCATAGACCCAAATGGATGACCTTTTCTATGCAGAAACAGGGTGGAGCAGAAAGGTGATAAGACTTATTTAAAAACTAGAATAAATGGAGAATGAAACCTATAATAAAAATATACAAATACTATTCACAGTGTTTCCTGGGGGAGGGCAAAGTTTTTGGAGTCTTTCATATTTTATATCTTTGATATTTGAATATTTTACTAGTGACATGTATTACTGTTATATGAAGAAAAATATTGAGTGTTAACACTAGCTAAACTGAATTGCTTTTATATTCAGAAAATAACAATAAATAATTTTTAACCTATGTGACTAGGTTACATAGGTTACCTGTAGCAGTACTTAAAGAATGCAGGCTTTGCATTAGGTTGGCTGTGAATAGAACTCCACTCTCCCTTGTCTATCTGACTGAATATGACCGAGTTACCTCCTAACTCTCAAGTGTCCTCATTTGTAAAGTGGAGATTAATATTAACCTGTCTTGGTGGTTGTGAGAATATTCTGTAATTTATTTTAGGTATTTGCCTTAGTGTCTAACACAAATTTTAGCATACTCTCTAGAAGATGTAACTTCAAAAGAATGTGTGCTCATTTTCTTCTGAGAGATCCTTCAAGTGATTTTATTTTTGAAACAAAACCATTCATCTTCATAACACATGCACTGTTTTCATGCCTTTTGCTTTTTTGTTAATTGGGCCACCATTCTCCCAAGCTTAAAAAACTCTATTTATGATCAACTTATCATCTCTTTCAATCCTCACACAACATCAGTTCCAAAATTCAATTATCATTTTTTCTCTATAAAATGACTAGTATTCTAGTTTTCTGTTTTCTCGACCACACTTTGACCTTCGTCCTCATCCCAGTTTCACACGAGGTGACCGGATTAGACTTCCTGCTCCCTCCCTCCCACCTCCACACCTGCCACCCCACTTGTCCTCCATCAGCCACTGCTCCCATCTGCATGTGTTTCTCCACATCCCAGCTCAGTGCCTGCTGCATGCCAAGTGCTCAACCACTGTTTGGTGAGTGACTGTTGGGTGCCTTCTCCAGACCTATCCTAACACAACCCTACTCAACCTGTGCAATTTTCTCCAGTAAAAATTACCTCATTTAGGAGGCCACACTCCCTGTTCTCCCTCTGTGCCAGGCCCGATTCACTGCCCACAGAACAGAATCATCACGCTTCTCTGCTACAATTTATGTGTGCTTTAAAATCCTTCCTATAATCCAGCTCTTGAAAAGTCTTCATGATATAATCTACCTTTCTTCAAGTTTTTCACCAATTAGTTTTTAATTGGCACCATATAAAAAAGGACACAGTGTGTTCTCTTTTGTATCATTTACTATTATTTTGCAAGTTTTGGCCATAACTAAAGCCACGACAAAATTGTGACTTTCAGGAAAGCCAGAGACCAGGATCGACCTCAGCACAGAGTGAAGAAAGGTCAGTGTTTACTGATAATTGATTAATGTGTGAAGTGTTTATTTTCTGCAGGCTGGCCTTTGATACTGGAGTCTGTACACAGCGCTGAAATCCTTGATTTGAGACATGCAGAGAAGGAGCAGGTGGCTGAAGTTGCAGGGCGTGACAGACCTCTTGACTCCGGAGAACCTTCACGTGGACTCACTCTGAGGATTATGTCAATTCCTGAGGGTAGAATCTGCCTGAATATAAGCCAATATCTTTAAATGAGACAACACAGAAAGAGTTATATTTTTCTATAAACTTGTTTATTGGTTTTGTGAGAGGCAGCCAGATGGGGGTAATTTGCCAAGTTAAATAGGTTTGAGCTTGATGAAACACCAGGTCTCCTCTGTTCATCTTCCCGCCTTCCTGGCACACCCTTTAGCACCCCCTGAGCTACTCTCTGCTTTATTTTTCTCTCTGGTACTTATGGCCATATGACAAACTATATATTTCATATGTTTGTTTCTTTGTCTGTCTTCCTCCGTGACGACAGGGAGGGAGTTGTCTGTTTTGTTCACTGCTGTAGCCTTAGTGCCTAGAACAATGCCACGTACTTAGCAGGTATTCAAAACATAACCAAGGAGTGAATGAGTGGATGGATGGATGAATGAATGAGTGAAGAGTGCCTCTGTCAAGAACTACCGAAAACAGCCTTGGTGACTGCTGTTGTGACATAACAGTGGAGGCCGGTGCACAATATCTGCTCATGGGCTCTCTAGAATGCATAGAGAACTGGGTGGTATAACAGTCATGCCAGGTGCCCAGGCACAACCCCTTGGCCTACCTCTGACTTCAGCCAAGCTTCAATGCACAGAGCTCTGTGCAAGTGCAGATTTCCCTCTTTGCAGGACACTGAGGAGGGCCTTTCCCTTTGTTACCTGGAGCCTTCTCTGATGCACAGGGTCCTGGTGGGCATGCACAGGTACAGCCTCATTGCACCCAAGCAACTGTCCCTGGGGGCAACCTCCACTGAAGGGGGTCAGGAGCTGGTGGATAAATAATGGCTCCAGACCCTGTCCTACTGGTGGGTCATGCTAGAGGTGTTTTGTATGCATCTCAGAAAGTCCTAGGGGAATTATTCTACCCTTGCCTGCTCTATACTGTTTTGTTCTCCTTCTTGTCACTCTGCCTGCTCCCTCATTCTTGCTCCTTGGATCACCCACATAAACTATCTTGTCTCAGGCTTTGCTTATAGAGAAATGCAAACTGAGAGAGTAGGGTCTTTAATTTAACCTAATAATGAGTGGCAGACACAAGCTCCCAGTCTTGTCCACCCCCAATGACCAGTTAGCATAAGATTAGGAGTCAGAACTGAGATTCTCCCACTGGTTGTACCAGTGCTTTAGACTCCGTGTGTAGTATCAACTCAACCAAATGCACTCAAGGTCACATCCTTAAAGTCCCACTTTTATAAAAACCCACTTCACTTCTTCATGAGCTTTTCTCCGGGAGTCTTTCTTAAGACTCTTTTTTTCCCTGTTAGATGGAAAACTCTGGAGTTGGGTGTCTCTTCCCACCTGTTGCCTGGTGCACTTTAGGTTTGCTCTCCTTCTCAGCAGCCCAGCTCAGGCAATGCACAGGACAGTGAGAGGCCAAACAAGCTATGCTGTGCAGAGGCCAGACAGGGCCTTTGTCCCCTGGCTGACAGGACTTGAGATGATTTTGGTGTCAGGTTAGTGACTTACAACTAAAAGCCTCCTCCTGCCAGAGGCTTTTCCAGCTGTGTTGCATGGAGCCTGTTTCACAAGAGGACAGGCTCATCTCATATCTGGTGCACTGCACAGATGTTACATTTGGTACAAGTTGAAGGCAAGACCATCCACCAGTAAATAGATTACGACTTACTTTATTACAATATTTCTTTTATTTTGGAGGCCTAGAACTAAACCTGCAATATCATCATGGTATGCCTGTATATCTTGGGTTTCATTTTATGATGACTTAACTATTTTTAAATTAATTATAAAAAGTCATTCCCTAGTTCACACTGTTTCATGTCAAATCCAAAATCATAGAGCTCAGTGCATTAGGTCGTGCTCCTATGTTTCCTCATTACTCTGTGTGAGGCAGAGCCTACCATCTCTTGGCTTATATGTGAACATGCTGTAGATGTGTGTTTGATAAGGTACCTTGTGACTTAGAATCAAGCTTTCAAAAAAGAGTCAAACCCACGCATGTCTCCTCTGGTAAGACTGCAAAGCAGTGCATTTCTGCCCCGTGTGTGCACTGCACTGCATGTGTCAATCATTGCGCTCTCGCCAGTTGTGCGATAGCGGGCCCCATGATAACGTTGTATCATTAATTTTTCTGCATAAGTTTTGGGTGCTTGTCATCTAACTTAACTTTTTAAGAAAAAATTAAAAATGTGAGCAATTTTGGATATTGTTAGTGATTCAACTTTTTGTTGCTCAACATTCAACCTTCTGAACAGTTTTATTGAAGGCTATCTTGAGATTATTGACTCAAGATATCAAAGACTAACAAACAAATCTGTCATTTCTAATGCTTTATCCATGGAAGTTTGGGTTTTTCTCCACAACCAATCTGAACATGGAGACAAATTGTTGCCAAATCTGATATGTGACTGCAACTCTTGACCTTTCAGCTTGCATTTTAAATATTTCTATTCATCAAAATAGTCTCACTCTCATTCTTTTATTAATTAGTGGTATAAATTTGAACTTACAAATAGCTAATGGTAAATATCACTCCTTTTCTATTTTGTATATTGAGCATGTGGACAACAATTGTAAAGAGCTCTTGCTGTTAAAAGAAATGTTCTGAAAAGCACATGTAGGCTCCACTGTGGAGGCAGCCTGGGGTACAGAGTGAGCTCCTATTCATGGTGTTAAAAGTCCAGCCAACCGTTGCCTTCTACCTAAACTCACATCCAATTCCCCAGCTCTTTCCATTCTCTTTAAAGTCTCTTGCCTCTTATTCTGTTACCATTGGTACTAGGTAGGGAGAAAATGAAATCTGATATATCAAAAATTAAAAGTTATGGAAAGAACGTTATTGAGGGTGCACTGTTTAGTTTATAAGCACTTTCTGGAAGCAGGATCCTTGCCTGTGTACCCAGGTCAGCTGGTGAAATTGGAAGCTATGTGAACACTGAAGGGATGTTAAGACATGCACAGAGTTGCCAATAACTGCTCCTTTAACTCTACATTTTACCCTAAAGCCTCTGTGTTACTCTGTTTATTTTCACTTTGAAGCCTGTGATTTACCCTGTATGTCTACCCTGAAGTCCACATTTTTTCAATAATTAAAAAATCCATTCCAGTGCTTAAGAACAACACCACCACCATCATCATCATCATCATCATCATCATCATCACAAACCACAACCTAGACTGATATTTCATGATGCACATGTAGATGTGCAACTGCTGTCTCTTCTGTATTTAGTCCATAGGAAAAACTGGTATATGTGAGAGAGTTCTTTAAAATGAGAGATTGAAGATTAATGCAAAGATACCTAATGACTTCTGGGTTAATATTGATTGTTCAGCACCAGTAAGTAAGTGGAATTTTTTTTTCTGATCAAAAGGAACCATGCAGGGGAGTATTGGTGTCCAGGACTCAGGTACAGTCTTAGGTGTCTAGGCCTCAGGCTACTCTGGACTATTTGGAGATGTGGAAAGAGACATACTAGCTGGAGGGAATGAAGATGATACATTGGAAAGGAGCCAGAATCATGAGGTAGTGGGCAGCTGGGTTTAACTGGGTTTCAATATATAGAGCTCATGGATTTAAAATGCTGGCAGTTTATTTCAAAGCCAGTGATCTGGCACTTGGAACTTATAGTAGTGCTATAAATGGTGTGGAGGCTCTTATTTGTGTGTGCTATATATTATAGTTGCCTTGCACAAAGTAACTCCAAAGAAAGTTGAAAAACGTGGCAATGATACAGAGAATAGTATTACTCAGAGTGGTCTGTTTACTCTCTCTTCTCTGGGTAGGAAAATTGGGTAGTATTAACATAGTAAAACAAATTATACAAAAGCGAAAGTAATGTATGGACAGCATTCCTATGGGTTTTAAACATTTATGCAAAGCTCAACCTAAATACAAATTAGAAAACCCAGGCTCTACAACTAAGTATGCATGGGACTTGAACAAGCCAGTTAACCTCTCCCCTCAGTTATGACAGAATGTCAAGGCTGTTGCTATGCAAACTCACAAGGCTAGAGACAAGCAGGGAACAATGTTGACATTTTGTTTTAAATGTATAACCGTAAATGTCAAATGGGTAGGCAACCACACATTATTTTAGTCAATTCTAGCTACTAATCTCCAACATGACTACTTCACATTTCCTTTCTCTGACCGTCAGTGTCTCCTCCTTTTTCTTAGAGAATAGAAGCAACCAAATGAGATCCCATTATACTTTACCCATCTACCTGCACCTCCATATATACACTCCACCTTCCTTCCTGATATTAAGGGTAAACTACCCACTTTCTGATCAAAGGTTTTTCCCACTATTTGTCCATTGAATCTCAGGTCTTTTTGCCTAATTCAAAGTTGCCTCTGTAGCTGTTCCTCTTCCCTTTCCTTTATCATCAGTTTTTTTCCATCTATGGGCTCATTCCATTCAGCACATAAAAATGCTGCATCTGTCATATGAAAGCCTTGTGGCCATATAGATGTCTCCAGTTATCTTCCTGTTTCCTGTAAGCCCCTGCAGTGACCTACTCTTGACAGTTTTCTATAGTTGCTGTATCCACAGCTTCTCCTTGTATCCTCTTTTTAGTCCACTCCTATCAGGCCACTCAACTGAAATTTCTCTTGTCAGGTCACCAATGACCTTTACGTTGCCAAATCCAGTGGTCATGTTTGTCTTGGTCTTCCCAAATGTGTCAGCAGCATTTGATGCAGTTAATCTCTCTCTCCTGTGAGATACTTTCTCTGCTTGCTTCCAGTATACCACATGGCCCTGGATTCCCTCCTTTTCACTCTCATGATGATACCACCTCCTTTTCCAGATCTAAATGGGGTAGTTCTCCAAGGCTTTGTCCTTGGATTCTTCATTCATCTCACTTATCCCTGGGTTTCTGTATCCATTCCCATGGTTTGATATTTATAAGCTGGTAACTCCTAAATTTATCTCTCTATTCTAGCCTCTTCCCTTAACCTGAGTGTGGACATCTTCATTTGGATGCATCATAGACACCTCAAGCCTCACCTAGGATTTCTGCCTACCTTTCCTTGTGAAATCAGGAGCAAGTGAATACAAACCACTGGTTCCATTCTTGTTCTTTAGGATCTCAATAAATGTCAGGATGATTCTCTCAGTTTCTCAGACCCAAAACCTTACAGTCATCTTTGGCATCTTTCTTTTTATATACTCAGCATCCAACCTATTAGCAAATGCTGTCAATTCTAAGAGTATGGCCACTTCTCACCACCTCCCTCCACTGCTACCATATAAATCTCACTTGAACTATCTCAATATTCTTCTAAATGTCCCTTATTAGCCTGTTCCCTGTGTAGAAGGTAGAGTGTTAATACCCACTAGATTATATTGCTCCTCTTCTTGGGAAAAGGTTGCTCATCTTATTTAGATTAAGTTCTAAATTGCTCATCATTGGTTATGAGGACCTACAAAAACTTGCTGCTGGCTATGTCTGTGACCTAATGTCCCACAAATCTCTCTGTGGCTCATTCTATGCTAGGTATACAATCCCTTGATTGTGCCTTGGTCACTGTGGGCATTGTCCCATCCTAAGGATATTCACTTGCTGTTTCTTCATGAAGATGTGACCTTCTTCTCTCAGATGTCTGCAGGGCTCACTCACTCACCATTCTTTCAGAGTCTGGCTTCTGGTGTGTTTGAAAGCAGTGGTAAGATAGGGCTTGTTGGGCCATACAAACAACAGATAAAAAGATACATATTTTGTTTCAGGTAATATTTATTAGGCAGAAAAATAGAGAAACAGAGCAAGGGCCTAGAAAGTTCTAGAGGGGCGGGAGGTGCTAGTTGAAATGTGGTAATCAGGGAAGGACTGTCTGGTAAGGCGGCATTCACATAACAGATAGTGTTAAAGAAGTGGGGACAGCTCCATTGTACAAATTCTCGAGTAACAGATTCAGTGGATACAAACAACTGCGCCAACTTTTCTACACTTTTCTAGTCTTCTGCCTCTCCTGTTCACTTACCAATGTCTCTCAGTTTACTGAGCCTTGAGGATACAAGCTGATGCTCAAAGAATTTGAGACACTGAGACATTAGTATTCCTCTTTCTTAAGTGGAGTATTAAATGTTGTATTTGTATATTATGTACATGGATATTATATAATAATGTGATTTTGTTTTTACTCTAAATTTTATTTATTTTCTTATTGTATCTTCTATCCCTTCCAAAGTAAAATATAAGGTGATAGTAAGCATGTGTTCTTTCTTCATTTAGTAAAAATACATTCAATGTTTTACTTGCAAGTTTGATTTTGGTACGTAGCTTCATTTCTCAATCACATTGCGTTTTTTAGAAGTTTTATTCTGTTGCAAATGGATTTTGCATTTTACCAAATGCATTTCAGCCTCTGTAGAGATGAAGTATCCCTTTCTTCATTTAATAATGGGATGATTTGATTAACATGATCTCTAATATCCATATAATCCTGGTGTAAATGGGGTAGTTCTCCAAGGTTTTGCCTGATGGTGATGTACATTACTATGACTACATTCCTAGAGTCAGTTTGTTTAATTTAGAGTGTTTACATTTATACTTATGAGTGATATTGGTGCAAAGCTTCTCTTTCTCTGCCTTGACAAATTGTTGAGTCAGTTATAACAGATCCAGGCAAGAACCAAAACTTCCTTTTTATAATATGTTGTGGTATAATTTGGATAACATGAATTATCTGGTGCTTGAAAGTTTGAAAAACAGGTACCCATAAATCCTTTTGAGCTGGTGGTATTTTGAAAAATAGTTCTTTAACACATTTTAAAATTTATTTTATGGTTTTAGATTTATCAGTATTTCATTTTGAATAAATTTTTATAATTTATATTTTACCATAAAATTACTCATTTCATCTATATTTTAAATATATCAGAAGGGAGTTGTACAAATTCTTTCCACTTTCATTGAATTTTCTCTATATCACCTTCCTAATTTTGCATATTTGTATTTTCATTTGAATTTTTACTTTGTGTATTTGTATTTTCTTATTTGTTTCCTGATTAGGATAAAATGAATGCTTCAGCTATTGGATTATTTTTGGAAACAGTTCTTAAATCAATTATATTCCCCTGGTCTCTTGTTCATGATTATACAGCTGTGTCTACTCTTTTCTTTGGGAACACTCTTTTATGCAAAAATGTTTATTATATTAACTCAATCATATCCATTGAGTTGATTATTTTTCTCTTACAATATTTATCTCTTATATCCTTCATCTATTGTATGAAGGGGGTTCATGAATTGATAGTCTAATTCCTGAATTTGAGTTCATATACTCTGTCCTGTTCACTGAGTTTTCATTTATTCATGGCAGTCTGATGTTGTTTTGTCAGCATTGCATATCGTTGAGAGTAGAAATTAAAAAGAAAAGATGGTATAGCCACTTTGTAAAAGTTTGACAATTCCTTATACAGGTCAACATATTGTTGCCATAGAACTCCTACATATTTACCTAGATGAATTTAAAGCTTAGGCTCACACAGAAATCTGTGTACCAATATTTATAACAGTTTTACTCATAATTGCCAACAAAATTGGAAACAAGTAATATGTCCTTCTAAAGGTTAATAGATAAACTGTGGTACATCTGTACCAAAAAATACTATTCAGCAATAAAAAGGACTGAGTGATTGATTAATATGACAATATGGATAAATATTAATGTATTTTGTTAAGTGAAAGAAGCCAGACCCCAAAGTCTACATATTATATGATTTCATATATATGATATTCAGGAAAAGCAAACTATTAGAATGGAAGACAGATTTTTAGTGTCCAGGGATTGGGGAACTATCAGGTTGACGGGGAGGGGAATTTCTGAGTAATGGAACTGGTGTGGTGAGATCATGACTTCTATGCATTTGTTAAAACCCACAGAACTATATACGTCATAAAAGTGAATTTCAGTTTATGCAAATTAAAAAAGAAAACCTGGTTGTCAAGAGGTCCAAGATGCAGTGTGCACTGTGGTAAAAGAACCTAACTGCATTGCATCTCTAAGTGGATGCTCACCCAGGTGATGGCGGAAACAGAGCTGACCGGGCTGCTCTGGGAAGCACATTTTGACTGAGGACTATAAGCAACTGTCTATAAACACTGCTCTCCAGCTGGTCAAGTTGTTTCTTGTGGAGATACAGATTAGCAATTCTGAAATTGCTTTACTTAAATACCAGGGTTGAACAAATAAGTCAATGGATGGTGGAGAGCAGGAACCAGGTTTTTGCTGTTGGAGAGGAAAATCACAAATCTGCCAGGTGGAAAGGTTAGAATGAACCACACGTGACACTAGATTAGAGTGGAAGACCATGATGAACTCATGCTTAGCTTAGTACATACACATGTAGAATAGAGACAGGAATAACTACAGAGATGTGCATATACTTCGGTTAGTATACTTCCACCTGTTTTCTACCTCTGTCCACTGAGGGGACCTAGAAACAGTGAGATCTTAGTACACACAAGCACACCCAATGCAGAGATCTTGATTTCTAAGTGTAATTCTCTAAATAAGAAGAACAAGAAATCCTTGGAAGTGGAGTTTTGGGGGAGCTTAGACAAGAAAAATGGAAGATGAAACTGGAATATCACATAGTGACAGAAAGCAAGGAAGTATTGAAAGGAATAAGGAGGGAGGTGTGTGAAAGGGACCTGGGAGCTCCTCTGAAAGAGCCCCACGGCCAAAGCTGGAATGACTTGAGAACAAATGAAGTAGAATTGAAGTTTAACCAAAAGTGTAAGTATGCACAAATCCACATTTATACAAAGAAGTGAACAAGTAAATATATGGGGGAAAAGACATAAAATTTTCTTTATAGGAAAATTTCAAATACTGTATACATAGGTAGAAATATACTCATATATAGACACAGGTAGACAGATATGTTAGTTACACTCCCTCCAGGGGATAAAATGTAACAACCCCACCTCTCCTTCCTAAGTGTAAGGTGGGTTAAGACTCTCTTCTGGAGAACCAAGATGGCGGCATAGGTAGACTCACTGCGCCTCCTCGCACAACCAGAACTGACAGAAAATCGAACAGCAAGGAAGTCCGACACCAAGTAGATAAAAAAGAAACATACATCCAGACCGGTAGGAGGGGCGGAGACAGGCACCGGGGCAGAGAGGACTTGCGTGGCTGTGGCGGGACCAAGACTGAAGGATTGTGGGACGAAAGGGGCAGGCAGTCTGACCACTAGCAGACCCTGCGACCCCACATTCGTGCACAGATAAACCGAGAGGGTGGGACTCAGAGTAGCGGAGAACAGGGCAGGCAGAGCGTGGGTAGCACCCCGCGGCCCCACACACGCACACAGATAAACCGGGACAAATGGCGGGGAGTGAAGCAGACCCAGTAACCCAGGGCTCCAGCACCAGGAAATAAAGCCTCAAACCTCTGATTGAAAACGTCCGTGGGGATTGGGGCGGCAGCAGGAGAGACTCCCAGCCTCACAGGAGAGGTCGTTGGAGAGACCCACAGGGGCCTAGAGTGTGCACAGGCCCGCCCACTCAGGAATCAGCACCAGAGGGGCCCAATTTGATTGTGGGGAGCAGAGGCAGTGACTGAAATCCGGCAGAGAGTGGAGCAAGCGCCGTTGCTCTCTCTCGGCCCCTCCTCCATGTATAGCATCACAGCACAGCAACCAGCGTTTCCCCGCCCCACCCTGGGAACACCTAAGGCTCTGTCCCTTTAAGTAATAGACACGCCAAGACAAAAAAAAAAAAAAAAAAAAAAAAAAAAAAAGCCCAAATGACAGAACACTTCAAAGCTCCAGAAATAATACAACTAAGCAGTGAACAGATAGCCAACCTATCAGATGCACAGTTCAAAACACTGGTTATTAAGACGCTCACAGAATTGGTTGAATTTGGTTGAAAACTAGATGAAAAAATGAAGGCTATGCTAAGAGGGACAAAGGAAAATGTACAGGGAACCAATAGTGAGGCAAAGGAAACTGGGACTCAAATCAATGGTGTGGACCAGAAGGAAGAAAGAAACATCCAACCAGAAAAGAATGAAGAAACAAGAATTGGGAAAAACTAGGAGAGGCTTAGGAACCTCAGGACATCTTGAAACGTTCCAACATCTGAATTATAGGGGTGCCAGAAGGAGAAGAGGAAGAACAAAAAATTGAAAACTTATTTGAACAAATAATGAAGGAGAACTTCCCCAATCTGGCAAAGGAAATAGACTTCCAGGAAGTCCAGGAAGCTCAGAGAGTCCCAAAGAAGCTGGATCCAAGGAGGAACACACCAAGACACATCATAATTACATTACCTAAGATTAAGCAGAAGGAGAGAATCTTAGAAGCAGCAAGAAAAAAGGAGACAGTTACCTACAAAGGGGTTCCCAGAAGACTGTCAGCTGATTTCTCAAAAGAGACCTTACAGGCAAGAAGGGACTGGCAAGAAGTATTCCAAGTCATGAAAGGCAAGGACCTACATCCAAGATTGCTCTATCCAGCAAAGCTATCATTTAGAATGGAAGGGCAGATAAAGTGCTTCCCAGATAAGGTCAAGTTAAAGGAGTTCATCATCACCAAGCCCTTATTATATGAAATGTTAAAGGGACTTATCTAAGAAAAAGAAGATAAAAAATAGGAACAGTAAAAATGACAGCAAACTCACAGTTATTAACAACCACACCTAAAACAAAAACAAAAGCAAACTAAGCAAACAACTAGAACAGGAACAGAATCACAGAAATGGAGCTCTCATGGAGTGTTATCAACAGGGGAGTGGGAGGGGGAGATCGGGGGAAAGGTACAGAGAATAAGTAGCATAAATGATAGGTGGAAAATAGACAGGGGGAGGGTAAGAATAGTGTAGGAAATGTAGAATCCAAAGAACTTATAAGTATGACCCATGGACATGAACTATAGGGGGGAATGTGGGAGGGAGGGAGTGGGCAAGATGGAGTTGAGTGAAGGGGAGGAAATGGGACAACTGTAATAACATAATCAATAAATATATCAAAAAAAGAATAAAAATGACTCTCTTCTGAATAAGAAAGTATGAAAAGGAAAACCCAGTCATTTTATAGTGGAGAAACCTGGGAACCGCTACTTTACCTGGCAATCAAGGTGAGCAATGCCAGTGGAAAACACTGTTGATACCATGTACTCCTTCAGGGGTCTGATGAGGAGGGCACTCCACCTCTGTGGTATTCCCCCCCCCCAAATCCATAACCTTAGTTTTATTATGAGAAAAGTATCAGACAAGCTCAAATTGAGAGTAATTTCATAAAATACCAAGTAGTCTTCAAAATGTCTTAGAAGAGAAGGGAAGGCCAGACTAGGCTGCACTAGAGAAAAGGAAGAAAACTCAGTGACTGAATGTAATGTGATATCCTTTATTGATCTTGTAAAAAGAAAAGGGTTTTAGTTGAAAATCTGGTGAAAGCCAAATAATGCATGGCATTTCGTTAATAGTAATTACTGATATTGGTTTCTTAATTTTAACAAATACACGATAATTATGGAATATGCTAACATTAGGGAAACTGGATGAGAGTATACAGGTACTCTCTGTATTATCTTTGTAACTATTCTGTAAATATAGAATTATTCCAAACTTTAAAGTTTATTAAAATTTTTTTTGTTTGTTTCTTACAGAACTATTTCATCAGGGGCAGATGGTGAAGATAGGGGATATTTGCTCCAAAAGTTCAGGTAAACCTTCCAATTGCCTTTTATTCTCAAATACGGTGATATTTCTGTGACTGTTCATTTTTAGAGTGAGGTTTCTGTCTACTCTAGGTAGCAGAGATAGGTTCCCTCACAAATCCTGTGGCACTCTATGCAATTCTTTGTCCAGGAGCAACTTGTCCCATTGGCGACCCCGATCCAGCTGGGATGGAGTTTCTCCTTGGCAGGGGCTGAGCCTCCCCCGCCTCCCTAGGGAACCCCACTGCCCAGTGTCTAGCCGGTGGTCTGGGCCTGTCAGTGTCTGTGAGTGGGTGGAGCTGTGGTACTCCACACTCTCACGATCTCATGTGCAGGGGTTGAATTCCCAACGGTCCTTGTTGGCTTTGGATTTGAAGTCAGCTTAGATGCTACTGGTGGGGAATGGATTCTCATTTTCTGCCTCTGTTGTCTTCTTTTTCACTTTTCCTGTCGTGATTGGTTAGGTCTTTGTACTTCCTGACCTCTCTCACCTTTACTTTTGCCTGCTGAGACACTGAAGCTCCAGCTAATGGGGAGTCATTGCTCACTCCAGCGGTGATGCCAGGTCATCCTGCTATCTTCCGTTTGGTCAATTTCAGTGGAAATGGTGAGAGAAGTGGCCCCATACACAGACTTCAGCCACCATTCAGAACAAAGCCAGTGCTTTGGAACACTTTTAGAATTTAACCTCCTTGATGCAACAAATTATTAGGAAATGCTTATATTCTTTTACTGGAAACCTTTATAGTCAAAGAACCAAAAAAAAAAAAAGAACATATTTTTGTGTTAGTGTCAAGAATTAAGGAACTTCCTGTTTTCTACAATATGGAAGGTGAGAGAATTTGCTTGCTTTTGTTTCAGAAATATAATTCTCCCAAAATCCTATTGGAAATGTACATTTTTTAAATTGCATAGTTTTACTGTATTCCTTTCAGTAAATCTTTTCCAAAAGAAACACTAGATTCTGCAACTATGGCTCCCTCCCTGGCTGTAGAAATACTGCTGTGCGCTTCCTGTTGTTGGCTAGTTTTTCTCCAGATATCATAGATCCTGGCACTGGGAGATGGAAAAAACTCAGTGGGTTTGGGTTGGGGTTCAAATTTCCCAAGTCCAGAGAAATGGAGACAGGGACAAGTGGCTTTTCTTTAGGTTTATTCTGTTAGCTTGCAGATGGAGATAGAGGTGGCCAGGGAGGAAGAAGCTGAAGTTGTAAAAAGCCAGAAATAATAGAAAATGCCACTTCTTCATCTTTCACAGTAGCCTGTTGAAGCCGGACTCACCAACTGCCCTGTCTCTACTTAACATGCCCCCGTGCCTCCAGTAGCTGAGGTCCCCCATGTGGAATCCCCACTGCACACAGACACTCTGGATGTGTCGTCAGCAGCCTCCACGGGGCTCTGCCTTCCCCTCTACCCCCAGCCAAATTCTCTGTGCTTTACATTTGCCTTCTGTCCCTGCTGCTTCCTCTTCTCTCTACTCTTTTAGTACATTTTTCCCCAAGGCTGGTGACCTGCATGTTAATAAACTCTTATCTCCATCTAACATTTTCTGATTTATATTTTCCAGAAATTCCACAAAGTTGATGTCAGTGGATATGGTTCTTCCTTAGTTTCTAGCAGTGATGTTGCTTTCTCCCTGCCCCCCAAAAGTCCATGGTAGATCCTTTAGTCAATTCACCAGGAATTTTGAACAGGAATTGGGGGGGGGGGCGGTGCTTGGTTTCAGATTCTCCTCTTGGACTGGAAATCTCCATTCTTTTTAATTTAATTCTCCAGGTAACTATTTTCTTTTTAGATATTAAGCTTCTCAATGATGTACTTCTTCAGTTTCCAGAAACTTGCATGTAAGACATTCAATAAGTATTTGCTGAGTGAATAAACTGAATGATTAGGTTTAGAGGGCTATCCAATTTAATTTTGTCACTGAGATGCCCTCTCAACATTGAAGACACTGCTTTTCAGTCTATGCTTTCTCCTGGTTGCCATTGTCAAAGTTAGCAACTGGTTGTTAAGTAGGGCTAATTCCTGTACTGTAATGTTGCTCAGCTACAGGGCTCTGGGCAGAGCCAAACTTGGATGCCCTCTGCTGCATGCAGGGAGCTGCTGGTGGACAAAGACTCCTTCTCCAGGAGCAAACTCTGTAAATGGCTCCCCTTGTAGGACCTAGCAGGAAGATGCAAGATTGACAGAAAGGTTGCTCAGTGGGTCTTATGCTGTGGATAAAGAACAATTCCTGACAGAATGATGAGGTTGAAGCAGTTTGGAGATTAAAAACAAAAATTCCTGGCTGTCATTCTATTGCACGGGAGTTATATTCGAATTTTATCTGGTGGATGTTATTCTCTTTGATCAGGTTGGCTGTTTGAAGGGATTTGGAGCCCAATAGATAATCCGAACTTTGAGCATAAATCAGGGCTGTGGGCTGATGGATGCCTAGCACTTTCTTATGATAATGTATGATTGGGGGATGATGGAGAAAATGCCACTGTCTTATCTCAGGGCAGCAGCAGCCAAGGGGCAGGGGGAGTCTTAAGTCCAAAGGGAAGAGGGGGTGGGGCATAATCATAGGGATTTTTTTTTTTAAAGAAATTGTGAAACTGAGCTAAAAATGCTCTGGGCCAAGGCTGGAAATGCAGCATTTCAGACCTGGATAGTGACAAAGTACCCAAATAGCTGGGCAAAAGCAGAGATGACTGACAACCCTTTGCCCTGATGATGTCCAGTTTGCTGTTGCTAGAATTTCAGGCAACACTGTCTGCCTCAGCCCTCTTCCTGGAGACCCCTTAAGTGTGAATGGGAGAAGGAATTTCTGCCTGTTTCCTAGGGCACCTCCTGTAACATTCAAGACTTAAGGGAAATTCTTGTCTTCAGTAAGGTGCACACACTGGCATCCAGGACAATGGATCTGCTGGGGGTAGGATTCTAGGTGGTCCCTGGGTATGCTGGCACTATACAGAGCCATTTGCCCCAGGTTGAATACATGAAACCAACATCCACCTCCTTTACAGAACTCCATCTTAATAATCACACACACAAAAAAGGGAAACCGATCACCACTGAGTTGATTTTTTAATTTTTTAATTTTTAGAGAGAAGGGAAGGGAAGGACAAAGAGAGGGAGAGAAACATCAATGTGTGGTTGCCTCTCACACGCCCCCTATGGGGACCTGGGCTGTAACCCAGGCGTGTGCCCTGACTAGGAATTCAACTAGAGACCTTTTTTGGTTTGGAGGCTGGCACTCAATCCATAGAGCCACATCAGCCAGGGCTGAGTTAATTTTTTAACTATGCAAATTCCAATGTCTGGCCCAGTGCTTCTAAACAGCCTCTTCCTGCTAAGCAGAACCCACCCACCTCTGGGACATATGTCCCTTTTCTCTCACTAAGGACAGGGAGAAGATGAAGTGGTGGGACAACAGGTTTCTAAATGAAGAAGTGCAGTCAAGTGACCAATTCCTCTGCAAAATACATATGCAAATAATCCCACTGATTTTAACACACTGAAAATTAGATAAATCTATTTTGTCTGAATTAGTCAGTGAGGCACATCCCCACTTTCAAAAGGTGCACAGTATCAGACCTGAAACTGGGGTTTCAAGGGCCCTCTTTGAAGTTTAGGTAGCCACTGTCCAGGAGTTCACAAGATGAACTTCGACATGAAAAGCCCTTTAAGCCCTGATATTACCACTCCGGCCATAGCCCCAGTGTTCTGACCATGGAGGGTTGTAGAACTGAATTGTGGCCTTTCCTACTTCACACTGAGAAGACTGCAACCCAGGGCACAGGACCACTGTCTCCAAACTGCTTCCTGAGCATGAATATCCCAAAAAGGAACAACCAACAAACACGCCTTCCTTGGACACTTAACTCATCTCTGCTTAGGTGACTCAGGCTCGTGTTTAATTACTTCTAGGAACGATATAAACACAAGAAAGGGGCCATTCCTAAGCCTTGGTGCCCTGCTTTGTCGTCTAAGCAGTGGTACCGAATGCATTAATAGCATTTATTGCCAACTGAGTGCATGTCATCCACTATTTTAGATGCTTATGTGAATTACCTTATAAAACCAGAAGGAGAAGAAAGAATTATATATAAAAATATCAATATATGTCTGCAAATTGAGATGCTAACACAGAAATGGTCTAGGAGAAATGATCTCAGTCTTTCCTCAGCAATTTCCTTACGGTTAAGTCAGGGAGGTCAAGTCCAAGTAAGTAGGAGAATTATACTTCTGAACCTCCAAAGGTTCTTAGATCTTTCTTCCCCCTTAGATTTGGTATAGGCCTATGATTTGTGTAAGGTCACAAATTTTTTTCTGATTTAATAAGATGGGCAGAATTGAAAAAGTGGACAGAACAATCGCAAGAGAAGCTCAGCACCAGGGTTCTTCAGTGATGACAGTACATTTACCAAAGACCACAGGGCCAGGCAGCAGGACCAGGTGGGTATAGAGATTCCTGCATGACTCCCTGTTGTATATAATGCCTTCATTCTTCACATTCACCTTCCAAAGTGGGGGAAGGGATTTGGTAGACTCCCATGAAAAACACTCAAATTGAGGCACAGACTGAGATGAACCAGAAATGAGAGCTGCTTTGTGTTAATAATCCTACTAGACTGTTGTACCAGCAGTGAGATAGACTGCACACTGAAGACAGGCTGAGCTGGAAACAAGGCCCATGGAAGATCAAAGTCAATTAAAGAAGAGGGTGGTGACTTACAGCAGGTATGATGCCAGGGGAAAAAACGAGACAGCTGCTGGGGCCCAGGGACACAAGGTGGCAAGTGCTAGTCTTGTTCGTCTCTTAGTGAGACTGGAGAGGACCCAGGAACATGTAATTGGGTGATGAAATGAGCTTGAAAAGAATGCTGAGACAGACATCTGAGAGGCATATACTGGGGACAGTTTAGATGGTCAGAGCCTGAGGGTCTCCTACTCATATCTGTGACTCATGTCTCCCCTGGAAAGAGGGCACCTGGCTCACAGAGGAAGCCCCCTTATGGACCTTGTCAGCCGTAGAATTCAGGTGGCATTCTGGGAAAGACAAATGACTGAACAAAGAAATTAAGAGTACCTCTAATGCCGAAGTCTCTCCCCATCCCCACAGGGAAGGGATAACATGTCAGTGGTCCCGAGTGAGGTGAGCAGGGGTTTCTTTCCTTTTGCTTTCTGGAAATTGAAGTTAACCAGTATTCTGTAACTGAATTCTCAATATTTCTGTGATTAGGTTGAATAAAGTAGATTGGCACTTTATATAAATATAAATTTGTAACAATCCTGGGCTAAGTATTTTAACTGTTCCTAGGAGGTTAAGTAAGGACAATGTGTCAACAAGGAAAATTTGGTAAAAAGAACTACCTGCCAAGTTGACCAAGGTAAGTTGTAGGGAGGTTCCACCTGCAGGGCCCCCCCTGTCCACCATGGATGAGAATAAGTCTACCAAGATATGATCTGCTTGGGGAGGAAATGTGGCCAATCTCTCAAAGGAGAAGGGCCAGGAGCCTTTTCCTCCATGGGTTCTTATTGGGTTTAATTTGCACAGGAATACAGGTAAAGCTCATCAATCATTGTCAGACAGTAAGGATCAAACAATAGATAACATACAAAGAACTCGGAGGGCTTATTCTGAGTCAGGGTCAGTTAGCTAAAGGGCTATAAAACTTTGGGAAACAAACTCATTTCATGCTTGGACCCTTATCAGAAAATTGAGGGCATTCTTAGCAAAGCAGGTTTCACAGGATTTTATGCATTCTTTCTTAGGCCTGATTACCCCGGGGAACCGCCTGTTCCAGTCCAGGATTCCACCACACTCCAGCATTGTTTCAGGCTTAAATCAGGCAGGGGAATTAAGGCAGCCAAGAGATTAGGAGACTTCTTACAGACAGAATGAGGACTCAGGCTATGTCAAAGCTGAGGGGCGTGGGTCTATCACCCCCTTTTTCTATAGTCCCCCAAGTCCTTCCCTGAGGGCCCCTCATTACCATGCCTGTCTTAGGTCGTCCCTCCTTTGAGGAATCTTACCCGTCATTGGCTAACTGGTCAAGCTCAGGGCCAAGCAGGGTAAAGTAAAGGGGGCAGAGGTGGCACCCCTGCCAGGGAGATAAGCTTTGTCTCCTTAGTGGCTTACAGTCCCAAGGTCTCTCACTCAGCCTTAGCCATGGGGGGTTTACAGCTTCTGAAACCAGGCAGGGCAGTTTCTAACAGTAAGTAGTAAAGGGTGGGGGAGGAGTCAAGTGTGTAGACAGCAGAGACTCACTATTCCGCCATTTCCTGTTGCCCGTGTGTTTATATACCAATAGCTAATACTCTGTGTTAGAACGGTTTGCCCTTACTCACAGTCTTCTCTCCAGCTGAACTGCCCTTTCATCCTCTTAGTACCCACATCCTGCCATCCCTCAGTGCTAAGGTCATCTCTGCCATTTGAAGTCTTCCTTATTTTCACAGCTTGAAGTAACCTTTCCTTTCCCACCTACCCCCAATTCCCATGCTGCTTATTAGGTACCATTTAAAGATACTAGCTAACTTCTTAAATTTTTTTTTTTAGAATTATTATTTATGTACACATTTGAGCTCCCTTCTAGACTGTTATATCTTTAATATTTACTAAGTATATCAAAGGTGTAAAAGTTTAGGAGGAAATAAAAAATATAGGGGGAAAATCAAAAAGTTTGTTGAATACATACATAAATAATATATTTAGAATAGTAATGGAAATTCTCAACATTTGGCTCTCTGAAATTTAGTTATATGTAATATATTAAGTAATGCTGATCAACTTAATTTGTTCCAATAAATAAAAATGCTACTTCATAATTTAACAAATTTAATCAGCTAAATGGCTGTGAGAGAGCACTGAATTATGAGTCACTAGGACTGGGCTATAAACCTGATCTGCTGCTAACTACCTGGGTAATTTCAGACAATGCATTGGACCTATGAGCTTCCTTCCATTCCATCTTGAGTAGAATAACGCAGTTGGATGAGGTGATCTTTAAGTTCCTGTAAAGGTGTCCTGGTTAGGGAATAAGTTCAGGAGGGTATTGGGTGACTCAACATTAGGCTAGACTCACAAATCGACCATTTTGGTTGACCTGTGGAGCGGTTGTGAACAACCATACAAGAATTCCACTGGGGAAAGGCCATGAATACCTGGTCAGAAGTAGAGGCTACAAAACCTGACAGAGTGATCAAAGATAACCATTGCTCTTTAACCTGGCATTGAAGCAAACATTCTCTCACAAATCCATATCTTTGTTTTCCTAATAGGGTCCTAAACAGTTAATTAGAAATATTGGCACTTTGGATGAATTTTTCACTTATTTTTCTATCTAATCAGTGTCAATAACCTTGAACTGAAGGCCACCAAAAACATACTGTAGAGGAGTAAGTTGGGTTATGTGTTGCTGCCAGTTCCTAACATTAAGACCTAGAAAGTTCAGCCTGCTCCCAGACACCAGAAATTGCTTTTCTTTTTGTCATAAGATCTCGTTACATAAGTTATTTCTTAACCTAATAGGTGTTCTTAGCCTTGAAATTAATTTTATGGGCTAATGATAACAATTATGGCTGGCTTGACACCACAATTCTTGGCAAATGAGGTAAACATCTTTGCCAAATATGCCTCATACATATTCTATGGACTTGTTAGGCTCACCTTCCCTTTGGAGATGAAAAAATTGGAATGTAGAGGGAGATGAGGTGCCCATTTAGTCATTTACTTGTAGAGTCCTTACGAAATGAATTGCATTCGTGAATATTTATCCAATTAGATATTAAGGTAATGAATATGCCAAGAGTTAATGATCAGTGTGGTTTTTCAACGTCTTAATAGATTAGACCAGGTCAACTGATCAACAATTTGCTTTTTGCCTGTGTATTTAATCATCATCTCAGTTAAAAAACAACAACAACAACAACAATAACAACACAAAGTCAAAGCCACTACCTGAATGGTTAATTCATTCTTCCCATTGTATACGTACACCCTATTTTCATTTTATTTGAATGGTAGACCAACACTGACAGATCCAATGCAGTACTCAATGCTTTGCATGTTTTGAAGCAACTAGTGTATCATCTTTAAAATGAATATCACCTCAATTTGTGCCAGTAAGGAAACACTAGTTTATTCATAGGAGAGAGAAAATGTCATCCATCACAGTTGGCTTTATCTTCAGACAAATTTCCTCATGTTTGAAACTTTCCTCTTTATGCTTGCCCATGTGGAATATCCTTTACATTCCTATGTATCACTCATTCCCTCCACTATGTGTTCATTTTCACCTCACCCCACCCACTGAGGCACATCACCCCCTGGTGTTTCTAAGGAAGCCTGAAATTAACACAACCATTTCTAATTACTTAATCCTTCTACAGTAAACCATTGTTTCTGTGCATCCAGAAGACTATGCACATCTTTACCATCTGGATCCCAAAGGTCTTCTCTCCTCATTAATTCTGTTAAGTGACTTAGTTTTCTCTTCAGTTGAAGTAGACATGCCCAATTACAGATCTAGAAAAATGAAATATGTGATTCACCAACCTTACACTCTACTCCACACACCAGTTTAATGTGATTGGTTGGAAAGTTGTTAGTGAACAAACTCAAAACACTTTTTACATTAGAGTTCTGTAGAGAAAAAAACCAAGATAAATCAATAGATAGACAGACAGATAATAGATACAAATACATAAGAGGAGAGATTTATTATTGGACTTGGCTCATGTAATTGTGGAGGCAGAGAAGTCCCAAGATCTTTCATCTGTAAGCTAAAGAACCAGGAAAACAGTGGTGTGATTCAGGATGAACCTAAAGGCTTGAGATCCAGTGGTGCCAATGATATATAAATATTAGTCTGAGTCTGAAGGCCTGAGAACCAAGAGGGTCAATGTCCAAGCAGAGAGCAAATTTATCCTTCATCTGCCTTTTTTTTCTATTCCGTCTCTCAGTGGATTGGATACTGCCAGTTGCATTAGTGAGCGAAATCTTCTTAATTTAGCCTACTGATTAAAATGCTAATCTCTTCCAGAAACACCCTACAGATACACTCAGAAATAATGTCTTCACAGCTATCTGGGCATCCCTTCACCCAGTCAAGTTTACATAAAATTAACCATCACACTTTTGTAAGAACAAGACAATTCAATTCATAAGATGCAATGGTAGTAATTCTTTCCTACTTACTTGCCCAAAGTGGGTCCCTGGGCAGTTTTCTTATCAAAAGATTCTGACCAGGGTTCTACAAAGAAACAGCATGATTTTGTGGAAAGAGCCCTGAAGCTGAAATGAGAACATCTGAATCCACATTTGTCTTAAGTGATGACTTTAGCTGCATCACTTCGTGTTTCTGTCAGACACCTTTGTAGCCAGGGATAGATAACTGTAATTCAACAGAATATAAACAATAGGATTCATCATCTCACACACAAGTTCTATGAAATGGGCAGGTTCAGGAGTGCTGGCTCGAAGCTCTAGACCTGCTTCTCTGTATTTCCCTTGGCTTTGTCCTCCCGCGAGTGTTGGGCTCCTCCTCGGGAGGCAGTAGGATGACCATAGTGCCTCAGACAACACATTTAGATCCAGCCACATTCAGAGACAGTAAAACAACTCTCACCTCTACCTCAAGAACAAAAACATTTTCCCCAGCATGACTAATTGGCTAGAAACCCAGCTCAAGCCTCCCTTAAATCAATTACTAGTGGAAAGGATGGGGTTACCATGATTGGCCTAGCTCAAGGGTTTGACTCCTTGGTTGCATATTAGAATCACCTGAGTAAATTTGAACTAGCACAATGCCCAGAGCAAACTTCAAACCAATAAAATCAACCTGTGGAGTAAAACCAGGCATATTTTTTAATATATTTATTGATTATGCTATTACAGTTGTCCCATTCCGCCCCTCACTCCACTCCATCCTGCCCACCCCCTCCCTCCCACATTCCTCTCCTATAGTTCATGTCCATGGGTCATACTTATAAGTTCTTTGGCTTCTACATTTCCTACGCTATTCTTACCCTCCCCCTGTCTATTTTCCACCTATCATTTATGCTACTTATTCTCTGTACCTTTCCCCGGATCTCCCCCTCCCACTCCCCTGTTGATAACACTCCATGTGATCTCCATTTCTGTGATTCTGTTTCTGTTCTAGTTGTTTGCTTAGTTTGCTTTTGTTTTTGTTTTAGGTGTGGTTGTTAATAACTGTGAGTTTGCTGTCATTTTTACTGTTCATATTTTTTTATCTTCTTTTTCTTAGATAAGTCCCTTTAACATTTCATATAATAATGGCTTGGTGATGATGAACTCCTTTAACTTGACCTTATCTGGGAAGCACTTTATCTGCCCTTCCATTCTAAATGATAGCTTTGCTGGATAGAGCAATCTTGGATGTAGGTCCTTGCCTTTCATGACTTGGGATACTTCTTGCCAGCCCCTTCTTGCCTGTAAGGTCTCTTTTGAGAAATCAGCCGACAGTCTTATGGGAACCCCTTTGTAGGTAACTGTGTCCTTTTCTCTTGCTGCTTCTAAGATTCTCTCCTTCTGCTTAATCTTAGGTAATGTAATTATGATGTGCCTTGGTGTGTTCCTCCTTGGGTCCAGCTTCTTTGGGACTCTCTGAGCTTCCTGGACTTCCTGGAAGTCTATTTCCTTTGCCAGATTGGGGAAGTTCTCCTTCATTATTTGTTCAAATAAGTTTTCAATTTTTTGTTCTTCCTCTTCTCCTTCTGGCACCCCTATAATTCAGATGTTGGAACGTTTCAAGGTGTCCTGGAGGTTCCTAAGCCTCTCTTCATTTTTCCAAATTCTTGTTCTTCATTCTTTTCTGGTTGGATGTTTCTTTCTTCCTTCTGGTCCACACCGTTGATTTGAGTCCCAGTTTCCTTTGCCTCACTATTGGTTCCCTGTACATTTTCCTTTGTCCCTCTTAGCATAGCCTTCATTTTTTCATCTAGTTTTCAACCAAATTCAACCAATTCTGTGAGCGTCTTAATAACCAGTGTTTTGAACTGTGCATCTGATAGGTTGGCTATCTGTTCACTGCTTAGTTGTATTATTTCTGGAACTTTGAAGTGTTCTGTCATTTGGGCCACTTTTATTTTTTGTTTTGGCGTGTCTGTTACTTTAAGGGGCGGAGCCTTAGGTGTTCCCAGGGTGAGGCGGGGAAATGCTGGTTGCTGTGCTGTGAAGCTGTACATGGGGGAGGAGCTGAGAGGGAGTAATGGTGCTTGCTCCACTCTCTGCCGGATTTCAGTCACTCCCTCTGCTCCCCACAATCAAACTGGGCCACTCTGGTGCTGGTTCCCGAGTAAGTGGGTCTGTGCACACTCTAGGCCCCTGTGGGTCTCTCAAACAACCTCTCCTGTGAGGCTGGGAGACTCTCCTGCTGCCGCCCCAACCCCCATGGGTGTTTACAATCAGAAGTTTGAGGCTTTATTTCATCGTGCTGGAGCCCTGGGTTATGCAGTCTGCTTTGCTCTCCGCTGTTCATCCAGTTTATCTATGTGAGAATGTGGAGCTGCAGGGTCTGCTGGTGGTCAGACTGCCTGCCCTGTTTGTCCCACACTCCGCCAGTCTCGGTCCGCCAGGGCAATGCAAGTCCTCTCCGCCTCGGCTGCCCGTCTCTGCCCCTCCTACTGGTCTGGATGAATGTTTATTTTTTATCTCCTTGGTGTCAGACTTCCTCGTCGTTTGATTTTCTGTCAGTTCTGGTTGTGCGAGGAGGCACAGTTTGTCTACCTATGCCGCCATCGTGGTTCTCCAAACCAGGGATATTTAAAAAAAAAATTCTTCAGAATTTCAATTTCAAAAACCAATGACTAAGAATAATTATGATCAGCTCATCAGTTTCTCCTAAATTATAAGGAAGAAGGTACCATACTTTGCCTTGTATAAAGTTTACTTTTTTGCCCAAATTTTTGAGGAAAAAATAAGGGTGCGTATTATACATGGGTAGTACTAATTCAATATCTATATAACTGTTTTTAATTCTTTTATTTATGCTTATGCATTAACAGTGTAACTCTAGAAAGCAGTAATGATGTCCACATGCAAAATAATACCCTGAAATATGATAATCGATTTTGTTTCTAAATATAAATATAAAAATTAATTAAAAGATTAAAATGAGATTTTTTGTGCAAGTTTGGGCCAAACACGTGGGTGCACATTATACATGGCAAAATATGGTATATTCCTGAACAATACTGGGCTGTTGATAGGCAGGCAAAATAGGAGAACGGGGAATGGCTAGGGAACAAGGATTATCTGCTCTACTTAATTTTTCAGAGGTACACCTGTGAAATGCCGGATCTGAGGTAGCTCACTGTGAATTTTAAGTTGATATATATGCATTTTTATGTGTATGTATATGTATGTATGCATATAAATGGGTATGTTATTTATATATACATTCTTATATGTAGCATATTTATGAATGTATGACTGCATGAATGTGTATGTATGAATGATTGTTCTTATTACTCTGTTATCCTTAGTGGCCAAACATCCATGGGGTCTGGACAGAGCTCAAGGCTCTGGCATTAAGCAAAGTCATGCACAATAGGAGGTTTTGCTGCCATTACCACCCCTTTTCCTCATCTGCACACGTCTTTTCTCTTCTTGCCCACCTGGGTAGTACCTCATACTTACCAAAAAAAAAAAAAAAAGGCATCCCTGATCTTCAGTGACCCTAAAGGGTATAATATCTTTGTGGTACTTAAGATAAACCACTCTTTTACTCTTTTCTGGTATAGCCAACTCCATCTCTGAGTCCACAGAGGGAACTGTGCTGACCTAATACTGTCAATGAGCAAGTGAACTTCAGGAGATCACATGGCTTTTGTATCCTGTGTACAATATTTACAGATCAGACATAGGGCTGGGTTCTTTGCTCACACTGGTATGACTGAAAGTGCAGAACAAATGGGAATTTAGGCACTGGGAGTGATTACTCATGACCACCCTTTTCAGTCACAGATTCTGGCCTTCAGTGCAACTAGGCTGAAATCTTCAGGGGCCATTAATGCCTCAGCTCTGCGGGGAAGCCCACACCAGAAGGACAGATGATCTCTACATCATCATGATCAGAGGGTCTGCTCGCCTTCAGGCTTCTGAGGCTGCCTGCTGTCCACACACCTGCTCACCTCTAAAGCCAGGCTCTGCTGAAGTATGACAGCGCCTCACTGTCCAGAACAGTGACCCTCAGAGTGTGGCCTCCTGCCAGCAGTGTCTGCATTGCCTGTGAGCTAGGCAGAGAACCACAACTGGAAGACACCTGCTTTTGTAGGTATTCACTGATAATATATGAAGCAGGGCTGAAATTTAACACATTCTACTCAGATAAGAAAACATCTTATCTCCACCAGCTCCACTCTGCTGATTATAAAGGCAGGGTGTTAAGAGAGAAGAGTCAAGACTTACCACTTAATGGCAATTTAATTTCTTTTGAACTAAATAGGCTTCGGGGTAGACTTTTTTTTTCCAGGTAAATGCCCAGATTTTTAGATTTCCTCCCCCTCTTCCTGTTCCTTCCTCAAGGCTTCTGGGAACCCTCGGTGGCCCAAGTGAGCTGTGTCCTCACTACAGAGAAGGCTTTACATACTGGTCCTATGCTGGGTCATCCTAGGCCCTCTGTCTGTATGGTGAGGGCCCTTGTCTCCCTCCTTTGTGGGTTTGACAGCCAGCACACTTAGAGCCCATGCCCTTTCCTAATGACTTGGTCCCACCCCGGTTCTCCTGCTGCTCCCATCGCTGACTGTAGTTGTTAGCTCCTCAGCTTTTTTAGCTGGGTCACCTGTCCTGTGTCAAGACAGCCCCGTGGCAGGCCTGCTAGCTTTCTCTGCACTGCTTTCTGCACCCTGTGCCATTCTCTGGGTCTTCTGGTTGCCACAACGATGTTCCTTGGCTGTGTAGGGGAGGAAAAGTAACTTTCCCTCTACCCTTCTGGGTTCTTTGGCAGAGACTCCCTCCCACCATTATCCCTTTGCCCTTCCATGGCCCCTTCCCTGTAATAAAAGACAAATTAACAAGAGAAAAACAAACAGAAGTTTAATCATATGTATATCTCCTGTGTAATTAGGAGAGACCCAGAAAAACGAAGTAAAATTCCCTGAAATGGCCTAATCTGAATTTTAATACCATCTTCAGCTAAAGGCAGAAGAAAGATGTTGAAGAGTAGGGGGGAGAGGGGCAAATGTGAGAGGTTATCAGAAAAAAACACAATAAACAAGGGTAAGGATGTTATGCAGATTTAAATAAGGTGCCTTTTCATTGGTAAGAGTTTCTTGTGATTTGGAGTCAACCTTCTCTTCCTGGTATAGAAAAGGAGACATCCTTATAAATGGAGATTTCCCTTATAAATGCACATTTTCCTTACAAAAAGTAAACTGTACTCTGTTTTAAGAGCTTCTCCTGTGTGTCCTATTTCTTAAAAATAATCATCTCAAAATCATCCTTGTGTCAAAGAGGCATTTTGTGGGCCGACATGTGGTATACCCCTTCAGCTGCACGAAGGAGACTCTGGGTAAGTAACACCTGGGTGTGAAGAGCTGTGCTGAGTGATGTATGACTCTGGCCCTCATTTCCTGGGCCCCACTCTCAGCCTCCTTTTTGAGGCTGTCCTGGTCACGCTCTGTTGGATGTGGCAGTAAGTGGCACATGTGGTTCCTCCTGGTGGCCTGCAAGTGTCCCCTGGCTCTGCCCTCAATGACCACATACACACTGTTCATTGAGATATTTTGTCCACATTTCCTGCCTTTCCCTCAGGTTCCATCTAAGAGCAGCAGAAACTGCTGCCCCAAAATATGCCTTTTTGGCAAAAAGGTTATTTTGAGCCTGTTATTTTAAAGAAACAACAGACATAGGAAAAGCTCTGACAAGGGACTAGAATGTACCCTCTTGTGAGGGAATTTGACATTTGTAAGGGTGCCTCTCTGTACCTGGAGAAGGAGAAGGACAATCTCTAGAAATTCTTACCAATGGAGAAGGCACAGACTTAAATCTGCAAAACAACCTTACCCTTGTTCACTGTGCTTTTCCTGGTCATGTGTGACACCTGACTCCCCTTTACCCCAGCATCTCCTTTTGTCTTTAGCTGGAGATGATATTGAACTTGGAGGTTTGGGTCATTTCATAGAGTTACTCAGTTTTTCTGGGTCTCTCCCGTGTATACAGGAGATATACATGTTAATAAACTTCTATCAGTTTTTCTCCTGTTAATCTATCTTTTATTACAAAGGATCTCAGCCAAAAGATCCAAAACTATTTTTTTCTCTCTACACACCCCAGGAGGGAAGGAGAGCAAAAGCACTGGCATTTTATGGTTTGCGCCCCTCCCCCCCACTGTAGTCCATACCCTATCTCTACCCTCTCTTCTGGGAGGTGTGTGACACATCACTGAGTTGGCATTTCTTCAACCCTGATTCCTGGGCCATGGGGCAAAAAGGGTGCATGAAAACAAATGTATAGCGAGATAAGGGGATTTAAACAAATTTAAAGTCTTATCTCAATTATATTTGTTTTGTGGGCAATAGACACAGTGGAATAGTCTCATTTGAGCTCCTCTATTCTCAAGACTTTCAAGCCGAAGTAGAAATGCAAAACATGGTATCTACTATAGATAGAGGTGGGTAGGGGACAGCCTGACCACTGCCAAAGCAATTAGAACTGGAAATAGTGATTGTCATAGTATTTTTGTGCTTGTGTTTATCTATGCACCATCAATAAACAACTAGCCATTTGGGACCAAACACAGAGTTTCATATTGAGAATAATGCTTATTTTATCTAATATTGTATCCCCAGTGCCTCGTCTGGCACTCATTAGCTTTATGTGTGTGGAATAAAGGGATGAATGAGGTAAATGTGGAGAGAGTAGGCGGGAAGAACAGATTCATAAACAAGTGAAGTAACTGAACAGCGTTAGCCAGTTCAGATGGCAAGGAAATCCTCTAGCGTGGGGGAAAGCACATCCTACCCCGCCACCACCTCAGCTGAAGATAATCACCAGACTGTCTGGGACGATTTCTGATAGTCAGGGCATCACAATCACCCTGGATTTTTCACTAATTCTGCTTTATTTCCTCTTATTTCTAACAGTTCCCCCCAAGGGCCCACAGATTGCAGCCTCAATATAACAATATTTCACTTAACATAAAAGGCCAGTTTTCTATAAATCCATGTGATTGAAAATGTTCTATTACAACGATAGTCAGCAAGTCTACAGGGTTGAGACACCATGTATCCCACCTCTTTTCAGTAGATCGAAATTTTATATCCTGCATGTTTATTTCAGAAATTAAAATGACACATGAATCATCCCCCTTCTCTTTGCCCTTCCTCCCTACCCCTCTAGTGTGTGCTGCTGGGACCATCAGAAGCATACCCACATGAACCCTATGTGTTCTCACTAAGCTGTGTGAAATGCATCCAGTGGCCACATGAAACATCTCCCTGCAAGCTCCATATGTCCCAGCAAAGTCAACACCATGTGGGAACCCCAGATGGCTCCTGCTTCAGGAGGCATCCTGAAGGGGACTCCTGTCTTTGGGGCTTCCAGGACTCACCTACATTCCCCATCTGTCTCTTTTCCACTTAAGTAAACCCTCACATAACCAATCTCTACCTCATGTATTGCAAATTGGCAGTCTCGACCATGGGTGTTAACAAATTTTTGCTAGTTGGGTAAGATAACTATTAATAAATTCTTCTATCTTCCAAGCATGGTGGTTAGAAGTGGAGTCCAGGAATTAGAAACAAGTGATTTTGTCATGGTGCCATTTATCAGTGGCCAACACAGTATATCAGTTATGCACTAAGACAGCATGGGGACATGGGCTCAGGAATGGAAAATACCAGGTGGCCAGAAAGCCAAGTCAAGAGCAAGTAGAAGGAAGTGGGGATAAACTGACTGCAAAAATGTTACCACCTTTCCACTCCTACTCAAAAATGTGAGGAGCTGATTATCTCTCTTGTACCTACCTGCTTAAACTACTGACCTGTATGCACAGTTGGTCAAGGTTTGCCTGCTATGTGACCTTGCTGGGGTGGCGGCAATGAGCAGGTTGCCATCTTGCCCCCACAACACAAGCATGAACATAGTTACCAGGCAATGCAGCTGGAAAAGGAAGTCATTCCATAAGCCCACCTTTCTGTGTAAGCCCACTTTGTCCCCAGCTTATCAAAGCAGAGCTGGCAACCTGAAGCCAGTTTGAAGGACCTCCCTTTCCTCTGTGCTGCCTCTCTTGGGCTCAAGTATAAACTTAATAAAATTTGTTTGGAAATTTTTCTGGGTTTTCCTCTCAATTTTTATCCTGGGGAACCCAAGAACCCTGAAACAGGTAATACTCTGCCTGCAAGTAACTTAATACCGAAAGAGATATTGCTTAAATAACAAGGTTTCCGAGTTCACTGGGGTGCACTGATGTGGCCCACCCAGATGTTTTCTATGTGTCTCTCTTGGTCTTTTCTTTTGGTCATCCTGATCACAAGTTAATGTGGCAGCTTCAGACTCAGAGTCCTTGTATGACAGTGTTTCAGTGGGAAGACAGGAGAAGGCTTCTCCTTGTACAAGTCTGTTACCCTTTTATCAAGGCAGAAAAATCTTCAGAAACTAAGTCCCCTCCTTTCCTTAGAAGATGCTCCTCTCAGCATTATGCTAAGTGAAATAAGCCAGGAAGTGAGGGACAAATACCATATGATCTCACCTTTAACTGGAACATAAGCAATAGAAGGAAAAAGCAAACAAAATATAACCAGAGTCATTGAAGTTAAGAACAATCTAACAATAGCCAGGGCGGGGGTGGGGGGTGGGGGCGGGGCAGTGGGTAGAGGGGATTACAGGAACTACTATAAAGGACATATGGACAAAACCAAGGGGGAGGGTGGAGAGGGGGGAGGGAGGTGGGTTCAGCTGGGGTGGGGTGGAGGGACGGGGAGAAAAGGCATACAACTGTAATTGAATAACAATAAAAAAAAAAAAAGAAAAAGAAGAAGGAAAAAAAAAAAAAAAAAAAAAAGAAGATGCTCCTCTCAGGTTCCAGAGGCCACCATTGGATCATAAATCCACACCCTGGCCACAGGGGAGCTGGCAACAGTAAGATTCAGACATTATCTTCTATAATGAGAGGTAGACTCTGAATTGGTCATGTCCTGCATTTTCTGTATTCTGTGGCTTTGACATCTGAGGTCTTGCTGATCCTGGAGGGATACCTCCCCCCTCTTCCAGGATTAGCTAACTTCTAGGGATAGCAAACAACTCACCCACTTTTTAAATGGAAACAAACCAGTCTAGGGCCCATGCACCAACCACCTCTTATATGGGATTCCCACATTCAGGTCACTATTTCCCTGCCCTAAACACCTGAGGGCAAGGTATCAGACAACTTGGGACAGCCCCTATACAGTAGAGCCCTTGAAATAGTTCAAATTAGCTAATCCTAAATGTGCTTGCCTTGACTTTCTGTTCCTTATCACAGAAACCACAGTGAGGGCTCTTGCCCATGGCTCCTCCTTCTCCCTCACCTTCTGGCCAACACTGCAGCTTCCCTGTGTGGCTCTCCCTGCATGCTATGCCCTTCCCATAGTCTTAGAAACTATGAG
The DNA here is from genome assembly GCF_022682495.2 of Desmodus rotundus. NCBI lineage: Eukaryota > Metazoa > Chordata > Mammalia > Chiroptera > Phyllostomidae > Desmodus > Desmodus rotundus. The sequence goes on from NC_071395.1 coordinate 65,512,192, forward strand.
TAACAAACTATCTTTTCGACAGTAGTCATCTCCTGATCTGTTAGCTTTACTAAACTTAAAGTTTTCTATCAGTGCACTATATTTTAAAACAGGTACTTGTGGCAACAAACCCTTCTGGAAGAGTTTTATTCTTCCAGGGGTAAATAATGAAAGTAAGGCTCTTTTCCTATATAAAATAATTACTTCTATTGCCACATAACAAGTTACCCTAAGACTTGATGTCTTAAAACAACAATTATTTTGTTATCTGTCATGGTTTCGGTGAGTCAGAATCAGGCCACTCACATGGTCGCTGTCAGACACACCCGGAGCTGCCATAGCACAGGATGAAGACGCTTGGTCAGGCATCATGCTGTTGCACGTGTCCCCTCAGTTAATCTTTTGTATCAGTCTTTTGGGATTTGTACTATTTTCTAACGTAATTTTACATATGGGGTCATGGACTCACAGAGTTAAGTAATTCTTTCCAGTTACCTAGTTGGTCAATGGTGTCATCGCTTAAGATAGCAGTCCTTGCCTCCCACAGTCATTCTTCATCAACATGACTGTGTTTTGATGTCTTCATAGCACATATTGATGTTTGAAATAATCTTGTGCTTTCATCTGTCTGTTGTTAACTTGTCTCTGTTCCTTGGTGGGATGCAAAGTCCTTAAGAGCAGGGGCATTGCTCATCTCACTCACTTCCTTATCCCCAGGTGGGCACATTCCATGTGCTCAGTAAATAGCTTGGAGCAAAGCACCCAGCTTTATTTTGCTCTCTGGTCTGACCTATAGGATGATCACTCAGGCAGATCATTCTGACCAATAGAGTGATCCCAACAACCCCAGTTCCTAGACACTGCCCCATCTGCCCGAAGGCTCTGCCTTCACCTTGACTCCTTGGCAAGCTCCTCTTCCTAGCCCTAAACCCTGCTGTCTGTGAATTTTCAGAGACTCTCCTCTACCCACAAAGCCTCACTCTACTCCAAGTGAACACTCTGGATCATTGGTGCAGCTCTGAATGACTGAGGATACACTTTGCTAAATCATGTGGAAGGACAGGTGATCACTTTCCCAAAACTTAGCAGAGACAATTGGGAATTCAGAATCCAGCTCTGCTATTTTCTTTCCCTGTCTCTTCTTCTCAGTCCTACCTCAAGCAGGATTATCGAGCTGTGGCAATACTGGTGCTGGTGGCTCAAGATCTCCATGAACCCAGCCCTCCCTCCTTCACCCAGGACACCTGAAGCAGCCTGTTCAACCGTGGTGTGGTGGGGTAGGCAGTGGATAGATGGCTTAGCAGGAAAGTAAGGCTCCCTATGCCCATTGTGTTTCCTCGAGTTACCAAAAAAGGCTTAGTATTCACACACGTACACACACACACAGACATACACACATACAAGTATTGTATTCCTTAAGCTTAATAAACATAGGTTGTTTTATTTCCTGGATGGCTTCAATTTCTCCAGGTAGGATTTGTAGATGGAAAGGGATAACATGGCTCAGTACATTAGAGGCCCCAGGGAGAGGACCCCAGACATTCTGGTTCTTCTTCCTTCAGAAGTACAGAAAAGTCTGTTCCTGGGAATTTAGCACCATGGTATGACAAAAGAGCCAGAGGCCTGTGTGTGAGTGTGTCAGTGGGTACGATGCTGCAGTGTCAGTAACAGCCACATTTTGTGCTCACAGTAAACCTCTAATCCCAACTTCATTTTCCATGTGATGGGGAAATCTATTTTTTTTTATTACCCTCACTGTGGAATCAGGGTTCTCAATCCATAATATAGCATGCTTTGTATACACTGTGTTGTCATAACAGGGTTTCATGAATCTTATTGAGCTTCCTCAGGGACAAGATGTTTTGATGGGCATAAGGGATCGATATTCTCTGTGGGTAGGCTCAGACAGAGATCTGTGACGGGGGGCCTGGCTAATGGCACCTGACAGTAAGGTCTTTCTGCAGACAGCTCACTGACAGGAGTGAGGGTTTTCCCTCACAAGGTTTTTGGGGGTGGGGCATTCTAGAGCACATCCCATGTGCTGCTGCCATCCTTTCATGGGCCCTCACAGCTCCCAGTTCAAGGAAGAATTCTGCCCTAACTTCCTGGAGGATCCTGAACTCCAAAGCTTTCCCAGACGTGCTGGATAGATTGTGTATGGTCCCACAGGCAATTGTTTTTCATAGAAAGCCATGGCCAGGAAAAGAAAAGAGCATAAATCCAGCTGAAGCATTTCAAAATCTATAAGCAGAATACGATTCAAACCTGGGTCATGGGATGGTAATTCTCCTCAGACACAATTGTCCTCACTAGCAAAATATGCTCCCTTTCATATGTGGAAAAATGGAATCACTGAGGGAAAGATCTCGAAGGGTCTTTGCAGGTCATCACACACAGCCTCTCATTTTCTCTAGGATTTGAAGAAGCAAAGTATTTTTTCCACAACTGCAGTGGGAATGAGCTGCAAGGCAGAAACCGAAACCCAGTGGTTCTGATTCCTGCTCCAGCATATCCTCATTTTGCCAATCAGCTGACTGACCTACCACTAAGCACTCGGAGATTATAGCACATTAAGGAAAAAAAATTGGGGGTTGGGGGTAGGGCAGTGGCTTTTTGGAAGAACATCTGGTCTGATTCTCCCACTCTACATTCAAATAAGCTGAGACCCGGGGGTTTGGAGCAATGTGTTCCAGGTAGGAGAATTAACACTTGAAGTGGATTTCTTCACAGTCCCAGTCTGGGGCTCTTTGTCCTAACTGGGCTACATGAACCTTCCTCCTGACTAACATGTTTGCATTCTTCTGATGGTGAAATGGGGACTAAAAAGAAGCAGGTACTGAAAGTTCAAGTGATCTCAGGAACCAGGCAAACCACTTTAAGGAGAGAAACTTGCTCACCATGAGAGAAGAAGTGATTTGGGTTATGGTGTAGGACAGGACATGTGCCCCATCTAGAGATTATCCTATTCTAGTTTTTGAAACATTATGTTGGCCACATATAACCCATGGGCAAGCTACAACTGGCTTGGTGTGGCCTCTGGTATAGCTCTCTGGCATGGCCACATTAGAAACTCACTGTGTTGATTTTCTTAGCAAAGGAAATGGTGAGTTTGAGTTTGGAGCCTTGTGGAACTTAGACTTTCCCTTTGGAGCCACTGGATTTGGGAGCAGTTGTTATCTCCATGACTTTATATCTCCAGATGTTTCCTTCCATGTTCATCCAGGCCATAAACGAGCCACTAAATCCTGAGGACATGGCCTCAGCCCCCAGATTAGAGAACAGGAATATACAGCCAAGGAGGCACTGGGCTCACAGTGACTATGTAAGTCTATCTAGCTTATTGTGTTTCATACATCCAAATGGGGTCTAACCCCCAACCAAGTTATTTTGGGAATGATTTAGACATGTGTTGAGAACTTATTCACAGACAGTCCTCTTGCTCCAACCCATTTGTAGAAGTAAATTACCCCTGGAGACACTTGGTGGGACACCTGGTACTCTCTGCAAGAATGCCAGGTCTCCGCTTAGGGACTGTTCCAAAGTTCCCAGAAATTTTAACCACTGAAGAATGAAAGAAATCCCTGCATTCCTCCATGATGCCCAAGCAAAGAGCAGATGAACAGAGGGAAGTTCCCAACATCCAGCAGTGTCTTATACCTCCCAGGTCCTCATGGGAATCTCCCTGAAGCCTTTGTCTCTGTGGGCACACAATCTACTTCTTGGGTTATGTTAATAAATAGATATCACATTGTCTTCTCCATGTTCCTCTTCTTCCCAGACAACTAAATACAAATTTCCTCCTAGCAGGCCACCTCTTTCCATGCAAATCAACTAACTCAAACAGATGCCCAGAGCTGTCAGTGGTCTAGGCCCTCAGTGTTGGTCCCCGAATCCCTAGTTCAGGTTCATCCAGGATACCTCCACCTCTCCCCCGCTCTCCCACCTCCACATAGCACTGCTGGGAGAGCTTTGTTTGGTTCAAGCCCTTGCAATAGTTATCTCCAAGTGGAGTGTACCCACCCCAAAGGTAATGCCAGACCACCCATTTGATGAGAAAAAAATCAGTAAAGCCTCTTTTTATTTTGCACTTAAATAATTTATAAAAAATTGCTACTATTTACTATTGTGACTAACAGTACATATACATGATGTGTGAACAAAAGTACTAAGGGTTCCAGCTTCAAAAACAGTTTAATTTTGTTCACCACTGTCTTAGAGCATGCTCATTAGTATTCTTAGTAAAAATTAAACGTGTGATTTAGAAAAAAAGTCTGATTCTAATATATAAACGAATGGTCAAACAAGACTCCAAAGTCCTAAAGAAAATCTAATGCTAGGTGGCTAAGCATTCACATCTATGTTCAGGACAGGTTCTTTGATCTGTACAATACAATGTCAACCTTACTTGATAATAACAATATCACAACAATAAAATAATAACAATAATAACCACTTATAGAGCATTTATCCAGACCCAGGCCCTGCTCTAAGCATTTTATAGAAATTATCTGATTTTATTTCCATAATAACTCTATGAGGTGGACATGAACTCTTTTTACTCATAGTGCTTCTGACAACAAATACATAGTGTTTTTTCAACTTTCCTACACCAGCTGGCTGTCCAACAATCCAATTCAATTCTGCCACTATGTATCTGCAGCTCATGTCAGTGACTACAAGGGAAGGGCTCAGCTGCAAGAGGGCCCCCACAGCAGATGCCAGTCACAAGTCCCAGCTTGTCATTGGTGCCTCTGACCAACTGGCTGTAAACTCAGAGGGCTTCCACAATTCAGTCCTCAATTTTAAATTTTCTCTGGAACAACTCATAGAACTCAGGAAAGCACTTTACTTACTATTATCATATAGGTGGGGGGTGGGGTGGGAGTGGGGGTGTGGCTGAAAGTGTGAAGCTTCTTCTAATCAAGGCTATTCTTTCTGGTGACCAGCTCCCATCCTGAAGCTGTTTCACTAAAACAACAAAAGATGTTCCTATCACCATTGTCACTCAGGAAATTGAAGGCTTTAGGAACTTTGTGCCAGGAACCAAGGACAAAGACTGAATATCTTTTTATGATACCACAGGTGGATACTAATGCTATCCTCATTTTACAGATGAGGAATCTGAGACTTAGAGAGGTTAGGTAACTTTCCCCAAAGTCACCGAGCAGATACATAACAAAATCTAAAAGAGGGACTTTTAATGCCTATCTGTTGGACTCAATAGCTCATCTTCTTAATCACTTCACCATAATTCCTGCCTGAGTCACTGTTAAAAGCTTGATCTTAATAGGTAGCAGAAAACATCTCCATGATCCAACTTTTGTGTTTTATTATAAAACCTATGTATATTCAGCAGGAGCTACATTAAAATCAAAACTTTATTGTGTTGGTTTATTATGTTTAATTTAAAATAGAATGAATTTTGAAGATAACTGAGTCTAGGCATCATCTCTGAGTACCTTGGTGTAAGTACCTACATAGACAGACAGCAACAGGGTAGGGAAAAGTACTATTGAGAGAGTCATTAAGTTGGGTAATGTCAGGTAAGGACCAGAGTGCTGGGCAGCTAAAAAGCACTGTATCAAGTTCTGTGAAGCAGGCTCAGGAAAGGAGAAATAGGTACATTCTAGGGAAGTGAAAGTTCAGTGCTTCATGGAGTTCAGGCATTAGAGGTCAGGAAACCAGGTTACGAAACTTGGGAAGAGAGGCAGGAAGTTGGGCAGAAGTTCTGGGAAACACCAGATAACAAGCTCGGGTTCAATCAGGGACTAGAAGATGGACCTTAGCAAGACCCCAGGATCTCAACACCAATACTGGAGGTTAAATATGGAGGCTAATAATTTCTAACACAAGGCTTCTCCTCAATGTTTCTTGCCCAAGGTCACATGTTGCTTCAGAGGGTGGGAGCAAGTGAGTCTGAAACTTGAAGCCCCTGCACACGTTGTGAGGAGGCGGCAGACAAGCAGGAGATTCACAGGGAAACGCTAGCAGCACACATGTAACTGGAAGCCCAATTACTAAGCAATAGAAAGTTGGAGAGTGGCAGAATCGCCACCACCTGTCACAGGCTAGGGAGTGGGGAAGGAACATAGCTCATATTTTGGTCAAAGCCAAGCAATTCTTTATGCTTCCTTTTTTTCATAGAGTGAGGGTGAAGCATACAAGTTCATGAAAGTCCAAAGTTTTTATTTTCTGTTCCTCCTCCCTGATCTTTTATTTGGCTAACTTCTTATCTAGTTAATATACCCAGCCTAACATCCAGCCCAGTTGGGGCTTAAAGTGATTATTCTAGATTTCTGGTACCATAGCACATTACTACTGACAGCGTAGCATCTCCCTTCTAAGGTCTGAGGAGGAAGCCAAATAATTGTTCTCTGACAAAATAAATAAATAAATAAATAAACAGAAAAAGTCATCTGTAGGAGTTGAGCTCCAAGGAACAGATGTCTTGAGCCTCTCAATTATTTGCTGCTGGAAACAGAGTTCAGTCAAATTTGATTGAGGGAACTAATTATCAAATTTATTTTCATTACCACATAGTAATTTAGCTCTATCTGCAGAGGACCAAAATATGTTTCTAGCTTGAAGAGGGGTGTGGATATTCCCCTTTACCACAGATGAAGGTTCATAGTTAATTGGGATACTTTATGGTTCTCTGGTGAGAAATAAATATAAACAAAGATAAAAATGTGTGTATTAGCAACCACTTTTTTCCCAGGGAGTTACAAGCCCTCTGAATTGTGCATCCTACATAAAAATGAATGTGCACTGTACATAGCAATGATTGTTTTATGAGAAAGTAAAGCCAAAGAGAAAGTAATAGTTATGTAACCAATTTACCAAATGCTAAGCCTCTTTAGATGATTTCTAGTGTTCTCATGAGTTGAGAGATTGTTAAAATATGTTCATTTTTTCTAACTGTACATCCTACTAGAGAATTGTGCATCAAATAAAACAAACAGTGGAATATTAACTGAAAAAAATGGAATCAGGGTTTGACCCTTCCTTGCCTGGAATTATTCCTTTGCTGTCTCCTGGATAATTTTTATTTCCTTGGGAAACTGGATAAAATAATGCTTCCAATTACCTTCTACAGAGAATGGAGTCTTCCTGAGGGAGACTCTTGATGGACCTGGGAATTCAAAGACAAGGAGTAGAGCTATGGAAGTTGAATTGCTCTATGTAAGAGTTAGGCAAGAATTTGGAGTTTTGAGAGCAATTCTATTTTTATTTTAATTGGCTGCGACATGTCTAAAGTCTCACTACATTTTTATCTATAAATCTTCCTTACATAATTTTTTCTTTCGCAGTATGGGTCCTTGTCCTGTAGAACTTGCAACAGTCTTTATTTTTCTGGTTGCACCCTTGTAATGTCGCGTGACATCTCCCGAATGCCCTGAGAGTTGTTAGAGGTAAAGACTTGGTCCGATTCAGGTCTGATTTTTACCCTTTTAATTCTCCCTCACAGGTGGTGGTGCACACTGCCATCAGGAGGTACATAATTTGGTGTACTCTTTTTGGTGATAACAGCCATTGATAATCACTGTCTAAATCAAGCTTTGGCAGACCCAAGAGTCAAGACGACCTGCCGCCTGGGTTGTCTTTCACCAGTTTTGCACTGTAACCGCAGAGTACAGCAGTTTTGACAGAGATCAGATGTCCCCTGAAGATGAAAATATTTACTTTTTACTTTACAGAAAATGTTTGCCGACTCTGATCTTAAGTTAAGTTAAGTTATTTGGGGATGGAAACGGGTGACATTCAAATTTTGTAATTCTTTCTTTACCTACTGAAGGCAAAGGGTGCAGAGGAGAGAGCCTGGTGATGAGGAAGGGGAAGGGAAAGGCCAAAAAGGTAAAAGAGGAATATGCTTTCACTATGATCACTATGATCACTATGCTTTCAGTAAAATACTAAATTTGAAAAACAATTGTTCTAATTTTTAAGTACATTTTATTGATTATGCTATTGTAGTTGTCCCATTCCTCCCCCCTTTATTCCCCTCCACCCTGCATTCCCCCTCCCTCCAGCATTCTCCCCACCTTAGTTCTTGTCCATGGGTTGTACATATAAGTTCTTCAGCTTCTACATTTCCTACACTATTCTTAACCCCCTCCCTATCTATTTTGTGCCTGGCAATTATGCTTCCTATTCCCTGTACCTTTTCCCCACTCTCCCTCCACCCACTCCCTGCTGATAACCATCTATATGATCTCCATTTCTGTGATTCTGTTCCTGTTCTAGTTGTTTGCTGAGTTTGCTTTTGTTTTTGTTTTAGGTTCAGTTGTTGATAGTTGTGACCTTGTTGTCATTTTACTGTTCATAGTTTTGACCTTCTTCTTTTTCTTAGATGAGTTCCTCTAACATTTCATGTAATGGGCATGATTGATTGAGTCAATGGCCATTGGTGAGTGAATTTAATCTCTAGCTTGTTCTTTTCCCCTGAGGTCCGTCATGAGGATGATAGTACAAATTTCCAGATCATGTGGTTTGTTTCTCTGGTGACCAGTCCCTGTTCTGAAGCTATGTAGGGACCTACCCTGACTCACCTCATTAGCATAAACTCAGGTGTGGTCAAAAGGGGCTTGTTATAAACAGCAAAAAACTCTCCTATCACTCAGAAACTTCCAAGTGTTTTAGGAGGCCTGTGCCAGATATTAGACACAAAAAACCAAATATATTTTTATTATAGTAGAGTTGGTAATAAGTATGAACAGTGTGTTGGGGAAAGACAAGATGAGGCAGAATATAGAATATGAATATGGGTTCTAAATCTTGAAAATTCTGGCTTAAACTCTATCATTTGGGAGAAGTCAAGGGGTAAGTAATTCAGGTCCACCCACAGATCCGAGAACCCACAGGCACAGGACTTGGTATCAGGTGGGAGTTTGGGAGGCAGCAGGGCCAGTGGTAGAAGTGGCAGAGGTGGCTCTGAGAAAGCTCTGAGCGAGCAGCAGGGTGAGCATATAGACACGCAATGCAAGGACTCCTCCTTGGCTCCCTGCAAATCCCTCAGCCATGATCAGGGCCCCAGGAGGGAGATCCAGGCTTCACAAGTCTGTAGGAATTAGGAAACACCTCAGATAGAAATAAGATCAAGACAGGAAAGGACAAAGGCAGTCTTCCCTGTTGGTAGCTTCAGAATTGAGTTCTAGCTGGGTGGTTTGGGTTGTGTCTTTGTTAATAGCAAGTGAGTGGCTGGTTTTCCTAAATGGAAATTTGGCCTTTTCCTTTGTGATTAAACATATTTCATAACAGGTGGCCTTTCCATTGCTGTTAAGTGGCTTCAGGTTGTAAAATATTAAAGAAATACTGTTGGTTTTCCTGGACACTGATGGATCTTAAATTTTCAACCTGCTACATAAAAATGCAAAGTGTTAAATATTAACTAAATTGGGCTATTTTTAGCTTTGTATTCTGCTTATGCTTTCTCTTCTTAAAGCACTTTGCCTACTCCTGGCCTTTTATAAGAAACTTTTTGCCCAGGGAGAGGCCAAGTCAATACACATTGAGCTACTTGGATGCAAGACCAAGATATATACACAACCTGATTGATCCCAATAAAAATATTGGAACTACAGAAACAACTTAAGGCTTTCATGCAAACCATTACCCTTGACAGTGTTTTTCCCTACATTCTTTATATTTTGATAAAAAAGAGAATAATTTGATATTATTTTTTAACAAAAATAGCCTTGGTATCATATAGTTTACTTACAAAGTAGAGGTCCTCAGAACATAAGCTGATCAAGATTTTTAATTTTTTAATTCTGCTGTTATTAGCAGTACTTTGCTTCAAATGGCTGTGATAGCTTGTGTTGGTAGCTTAGAACCCTCACCTTCTCTTCAGCTAACTAGCCCAGGTAAAGCATTCATTTCACTGGCAGTGGGTAGAGGGATTCCCCGAACCCCAGTCTCCTCAGGCACAGATAGAGAGTCCCCTTGCATCCAGAAAACACTCAGACACAGGATTGGTGGCAAGTCATGGTAGTACAGAAACAGCACGTGTCTCTAGATTTTTTAAGGGTCACACAAAGGATAGATAGCAATTCTGAAAAAATTAGTACCAGAGAACTTAAAAAATAAAAATGAGAAATTCCAGTACCATGAGAAAGAAGCAGTCAATGGTCATCATTCTGAAATACGATTTTAAGAATTTTCAGCTTTGATGTTCATAGAGCCCCTATCTATAAAACCCCACATGGCTAAGATGGTGAGATAATTCCCCTGGCCTCCCCTGCCATCCGCCCAGGGGAAAGTACCCTAGTCCTGCTCCTCAGCCAGCTGCAGAGGCTTCCTTCTTTCACACAGCTGGGGACTCAGGGCTGCAAACAGGCCACTGAAAACATAGGACAAATTCAGAGGGTGAAATTTTCTCATCCTTGTTTTTCAAATGGAGCCCACAGCACACATTTCAAAGTCCCCCACAGGCATGCTGGGTGGGTCGTTCATGTAGCAGTGCATCAATGTCAGTATACTGTCAACACATCAGTGATAGATGTTAGGCAGCCAGTGGTTCTCAACTTTCCCCACCGTCGGAGTCACCTGGAGCAGAATCACCTGGGGGAGATTTAGGAAATACTGCTGCTCAGGCCTTGCTCCAGGGACTCAAAGATTCCAATTCAGTTGGTTTAGATTGGAACCAGTTTTTCTTAAACAGACAGATAAACAAACAAACACAGAAACAACCTTTAGTGATTGTAATATACAATCAAATTCAGAATCATTTCATCTTCCTCATTTTTAAGATGAGGACCCTGTTCCAAAATTTTGTAGCTGAATAGTGATGAGACTGGGATCCCAGGTAGTTCTGACTTCAAATTTCTCTACGCTTCCTGAGGAGACAGATATATTCAGCACACCGTGTGGTCTTGACATGGTGAGATTGGAACCTAGACCCCGGTTCCCTGGATTCTTTCCCAGTGATTCTCCTGCCTTATTAGAGCCACAGTCACAGCCACTCTTTGCTGGCTCTGGACGTCCTGGCATGAGGGTTGATGGCAATCTCCCCACTTGCCTGGGTGCTGGACAGGCTGTCCCAGGGAATATGAGGCCAGCTCTCTCTGGCTTAAACATTAGGAAGAAGTAAAGTAATCAACATTTTTAGTCAGCACTCTGATACTCCTTTTCTTTAAGATTCCATAACCAAGCTTCCAGAAAGACTTGAGAGGATTATGGACTTGGTTTTCACATGAATGAATCCATCAAAAAGAGGTCACGAGCTGAACTAGGTGATTCAGATTCAATAAACCCGTCTACTTTGTTTACCTTCTTTAGGAATCCTGTCATTTACAAAGGATCATAAAGAAAGGAGTTCATTTCTATAGCCTCTTTTCTTTATGCCTTCTTACAGAAAACATCTTTCACTTCCAAATAGACTAGAAAAATACTGCTAATGATAATGATGATGACAACAACAACTGTCACCAAGAGCTTACCAGCAAACACGACATGTGTTAGTTCATAAAATATCACAGCCATCAAACGAGGTAGATATCGACCTCATTTGTTGTTTTCCAGTTGACGAAATTAAGGTTCAGAGAAGTTAAGTCGTCTGCTCAGATCCCACTCCTAGCAAGGGGTGGAGCTGGCGCTCAGGACTGGGCACCACGAAGCCTGCAGCATGTGGTCTGGCCTTTACCTGCTCTCCCCTGCAGCCCGTGTACAGGGGCATGAGCTGCATAACGGACTTTTTCCTAGGCAATATTTGTTCTTCTTTGTATGCAAAGGAAAAAATTTCCTCCTTCTACAGCATTGGTCTTCAGGAAATAACCTGACAAATGCTTCTATACAGAGTGATCAAGTCTTTCCATATACATGACTGAAATGAATCAATATTGCTGGTGACCATCAGAGGCCCCTGGGGAGGTGTGCTCTGCCCCCAGAGCATCTGCAGGCCCTGATGGGCCTCAGGCAGAATGATGAAAATGTTAACAGTCACAGTTTGGGTGTAGAATTGGGGTTGAATTGGAAAGTCAGGGCCTCTAGAAACTTATAAGTTCTTTGGGATTAATCCTTACAAATGAGGAAACTTACAGGTCTTGATGATAATGCCTTAAAAAACATTGCTTCAAAAATTATTTTAAAAACTTGGGCTTACCGAAAAAAATTTGGAAAAATGTGGAAAAAATTAAATCACTTTTGATTAGTATTTTAAATCACAAGCTTAACTTATTTTCATTTGCATATATTTCTCTCATAAAATGGAGATCATTCTACACATACAATCTTTATGCTGTTTTATTGTGGAATGTGTCACAAGCAAAAGCATGTAGAACACAGTGTTATGTTGAACATAAAAACCCATGTAATTTCCCCCAGGTAAAGAAATTGAACATGACTCGCACTTTATGACCCCTGTAGCCTCCTGCACAAGCTCATTCTCCCCATGACCCCAACCCCTTGCCTCCAAAGGTATCCAGAATGACCCTGACTTTGGTGGTAATCACTTCCATGTTGGACTTTGTCACTTATGCTTACACCTTTAAACAATGCAATTTGGTGTGTGTATTTTTAAAAACATTAAGCAACATTTATAAAAGTTCTCCAGATTGATGCACATAACTATAGATTGATCATTTTGGTTGCTATAGAATATTTTTTTTATTTAAATGTAAATGCAATGTTATTTAAGATATTATGAATATTTCCTCCTCTCATTAAATATTTTCCTGACCATGTTTTTTTCTCTCTAACTTTTGACAACTTAAAAAGACATGATAGCCCTGGCTGGTGTGGCTCAGTGGATTGAGTGCCGGCCTGCAAATCAAAAGGTTGCCAGTTCAATTCCCAGTCTATAGCACATGCCTGGGTTGTGGGACAGGTCCCCAGTAGGGGGCACTCAAGAGGCAACCACACATTGATGTTTCTCTCCCTCACTTTCTCCCTCTCTTCCCCTTTCTAAAAATAAATAAATGAAATCTTAAAAAAATATGACAATGTTTTATGTTCCTGATCTACCCTACCCCATGAAGTAAAAACAGCAGTGAACAAGTTGTAGATATTTTTCACCATTTTTCTCACTTTAAGATGTACCACATAGTCTTATGTTTAAATATATATTTATATATGTTTATATATAAATGTATGTAGACATATTTCATGTCAAACTATGCATAGATTTAAATTTGCTATGTATCAATTTATATGCAAACATGCAGTATATAAATCCACATATTTATCATCTATCTATGGAAAGCTCAGTATACGCTTTTCAAATTTTCATAACAAGAGCATCAGATTCACCGTAGAAAGTCTAGAATACACACTTGCATTAGAGACTGTTGGTGCCGTACTCAGATCTCCCTCACTGGCCCACTGCACTCATCCCCTGGTTGCTGCAAGTACTGCAGCTAATGACTTATCCCTGTGATCTTCTCTAGATAGTTGCCCTGGGTTGGCTGGGTCTACCTCACTCAGACATGCCAGGGAGGTTACAGCACCACTGTCCCGAGAAGAAGCCAGTGGACCACTATGCATGTGCAGGATCTACCAATCTATCTGAAGCCTGGACCACTCTGTGATATAACTCACATCCCAGAACTACCAATGCTAGACTTTACCTGAGATCTCATTTTGGAGGGGGCTCCTTCTGCTGCCCTGTCCTGCTTCCTTCATTCAAGATTTCTTTTTCTGAAGGCCGCCACTTTAGTAAATCAAAACACGAATTTCTTTCTTAGTCTCTGCTCCCAAGAAACCTGGATTAGAAAATTGGTACCACAAGTAGTCATAGAAAACTGACCATAAGAATGGAATTTTGACTTGAATCACCTACCCTTCCTGGCTCTGGAGGTACCATCTCCCTGGTGGTAAGTAAAATATTAATCATCCTGGGTGTGTTGTAGTGGTTCAGGCATTAAGAACTGGGATGGGATACAGGTAGAAGGATATGCTCTATCTTGTACACTGTTTCTAACAACTGAGTGTAATTATAAGGACTGTGGAACTGGGTGACTATAGCTGAATATCATTGTTGCTTTGAAAAGAGAAACAGGGTGATAAATCACCAATTCAAAACAAAAAAAAAGTGGCAGAGGTCCTTTGGGCATCATCTAAAGAGACTCCTGTGTTTGGAGGGCTGGTCATCCTGAGGACCAGGCTCAGGGTGTATTTGTAAGGGTAGCAGAATTTCAGGAAAGGTCGAATGTCCAGCCCCAGCAAGTTCCTTACAACAATCACAGAGCCTCAATAAGGAGGGAGGGATGCTGAGGCTTGGGCAGGGTGTCACAGTGGATGCACTGGAGAACTCGAGTCCTCTGGGTATGTGTGAGAGGATTTCTCCTTGTTAGAGGACATGACTTCCCTTCGCCTGAAAACAATGCAGAAGCCTCGTGAGACAGTGAGGCTCTGCTTAGAATATGCCCAATGGGGGGCCCTCTGACAGTGTCCCCTGGATCCAGAGATACCATGTGATCATTTTCTTAGTCTCTGAATATATTAAACTGTTGGAGAAACCCTTATGCTGGTTCCTTGACTTATAAACGCAGTTATTATAGTAATAAAGACCAAATGGAAGCCCCTGAAACTTGGCCCAACCCAGCCAAGATAGTAAATGTAAAACAATGATCACATGTTTGTAAATGTAATAGATAGTAAATGTAAAGATAGTAAATATAAAACAATTATCACATGTTTGGAGGAAATGGCAGATATGTAACACCTTCAGAGATTTGAAGGGTGCAGGGGAAGTGGTCCTGCAAAAACCCACCTGGGTCCTGGAAAAAAACAGTGTACTACTGCAAACTTAACCAAATAGTACAACCAATTGCAGCTGCGTGTTGGGAGTGGTATCTTTATTAGTGACTCTGGTAAGTGGCATGAAGCTATTGATCTCACAAATGCATTCTTTTCACTACCCCTCAGATAGGACAGAGGCAATTTGCATGCATGTGGAGTGAATAGCAGCATACATTCATGGTATTGCCCCAGAGATATGTTAATTCACTTTCTCTCTGTCACTATATTGTTGGAAACCTCGGGGCCATCTGGCCATCCTGTGGAGCACTTTATTAGCTTGTGTTGCTGGCATCATGTAGCTGGACCTGAGGAGCAAGAAGTGGTAAGACACATGCACTCTAGAGGGAGAGAGATAAACCTAACAAAGATTTAGAGGCATGATACATCAGTCAAATATTTAGGGGTCTTATGTTCTGGGTCAAATGAGTCATCCCTTCCAAAGTAAAGGACATGCCATTTCTCTGCATATCTCCTACTACTAAGAAAGCTGCACAAGCCCTGGCTGGTATAGCTCAGTGGATTGAGCATGGGCCTGTGAACCGAAGGATTGCTGGTTCGATTCCCATTCAGGGCACATGCCTGGGTTGCAAGCCAGGTCCCCTGTGGTGGGTGCTTGAGAGGCAACCACACATTGATGTTTCTCTCCCTGTCCTTCTCCCTCCCTTCCCCTGTCTCTAAAGATAAATAAATAAAATTAAAAAAAAAGAAGAAAGCTGCACAGGGCTTAGCTGGCCTCTTGAGGTTTTAGATATAGCACATTAGATCCTTTGAAATGCTACTCTGACCCATTTATTTGGTAATGCTAAAGGCTCGTACTTTTAAGAAGACCCAGAGCAAGAAAACCTTCTGAAGCAGATTTAGGCAGCAACATAAACAGTTGACACTTGGATTGCTTCATAGAGTCTCTAGCAAGCCCAATGGTAAATTCATGGGGTTTTCTATGAATTCTTGAGTTTTTGAGCAAAGCCATGCCAGCTGCAACAAAGTACCATACACCATTAAAACCACATGAGCACATTCACATAACTGATCTGGTACTGATTCCTGATAGAGACGGAACATCTAACCATGGGACATCAAATAGCCTTGGAGCCAGAACTGCACATAATGAACAGAATACTGTCACACCTACCAAGCCATAGGTCTGGGAGGTCACTTCAGGGTAGAAGTGATACCTTCCAGATTGAAGTAGAACAAGTTCAGAGAGCACTAGGTACCAGAATCCCATGTCACCTTTCTGTATTACACTGATACTTCTCCTTCAGTTCACACCCTTGGCCTCATGAATCATTTGCTCTGTCCTGCTGGTAGAGGAGAAAAACTCCAGTGTTTAATATACTAATGGGTCAGTTCAGTAGGTTTGCGTGAGCTGAAAATGGAATTCTGCACTGAAGTCCCACTTAGGAGTTGCTTTGAGTAACAGAAATGAAAGATAGTCCTTGCAGTGGGCAGAGCTTCAGGTACTACTCATGATCATCCACTTTGTGTGGAGGTACCATTGATCTGAGGTTAGACTATATATGGACTCATGGTCAATGGCAAGTGGCTTAACTGGTTGGCCAATGGCCTAGAGGAAAAAATAGTGGAAGAAGAGGCAAGAAGGTCTAGGGAAGAGACATGTGAATAGACATGTGTGAGTGGGCACATCAAGTGTGATAATTTTATCTTTCATTTCATTACCACTACAGAACATCCACTGAAGAAGAGGCATTAAACACCCAACTGGGAGTGTTGACTCAGCCAGTGGATGATAGCCAACTGCTGCCACTGCACTGTTTAGATAATGAGCTCATGAATGGGATTGCCATGATAATAGAAACAGAGGCTGTGCATAGACCCGACAGCACTGGCTCCCTCTCATCAAGATTGAGACTTGCCAGGCTGGACTTCTACTGATGTGTCCAGCCTACTGGTAGAAAAAAAAGCTGAGTATCTGTATGGTATAGTCTCATGAATAAGACCAAGTAGCTACTGTTGGCTATTCAGTTACACTAGACTCCTTCTATTCTGGTTAACAGCAAGTCATCTAAATCAAGATTTACACGTGTTCTGGATAACAATTTGCCTTTCCTGCTTGTAATTTCTCAGCCAGCACCATTACTCCAAAGGCTCAGAGAAGGTTTGATCTTGCTATGTGGGATCTTGCATAGCATCTCCTCAGTCCAACGGTTGGCAAAGGAGTTCTGGCTGTGGGCATATGAGCACGGGATCCACTGGTCTTACCACATACTATACCCTTCAGAAGCTGCAGGCCTGATAGAACAGTAGAATGGCTTCTTTGAAGTATGGCTGAGCCACAGCCAGTGTGGCTCAGTTGGTTGGAGCATTATCCTATAAACTGAAAAGCTGTGGGTTCAATTCCCAGTCAGGGCACCTCCCTGGGTTGCAGGTTCAGTCCCCAGTTGGGTTGCATGCAAGAAGCAACTAATCTATGTTTCTCACATCGATGTTTCTCTCCCTCTCTATCTCCCCCCATTCCCCTTTAAGCATGTCTTCAGGGGAGGACAAAAAAAATATTTTTGAGAAAAAAAAAGTGTGGCAGAGGCATCAACTTTGAGATGAAACCTCCTAAGGATGGGGCCCATGCCCCAATAGATTCTATCTCCAATAGGTAGAACACATGGGTCCAGGAACCAAGCAGTGAACTTCAGGGTACCCCCTGTAACTATCATTCCCAGTGACCCTCTTGAAGAATGTGTGCTTCCTGCTCTTGAGTCTGTGAGTCTCAAGGTCCCGATTCCAGGGAGGCTTGTACTTCCATCAAAAGATAGAGTAATAATTCCCATCAGTTTAAAGCTATAGCTACCCTGTAGTCACTCTGGGTTCCTTGTGTTGGTAAACCAGTAGCCAAAGAGAGTGGTTACCATGCATATCGAGAAGGGCTGTAGTCTGATCACACTAAGAAGGCAGAATTGAGGCTAACGTAATCATGGATGTGATCCACTGTGGCACTCTTGGTACCTCTGTGCCCAGTTTTGCCTGTAAATGGAAAGTAGCGACAGAGAAGATAAGATCAGATAAGGCCTTGAGATCAAGTCAGCAGTGAGGTATAATTCCTGCTGTTGTTTCCCCAGAAATTGTCACCAGTGAGAGTCCTGGAGAAGCTGTATCTAGATGAACAGAATTGCAGAGTCAGAAAGAAGCACACAGAGCTGAGTGGTCCAAGGGGTGGACTGTGATAGCTGCTCTTGGTGCCCAGCTCAGATCCTCATTACCGCTTTGTGAACCTATCCCGCAGCTGCTGCAAGCACTAATGGCTCATGATTGACATCTGTGACTTTCCCCATCTTCCCTTGCTAGGTACCATGTAGCTACCTAATGTTACTGCTGCTGCTGACCCTAATGTGATTGGGACCACATTTTTTAACTGGTGACCCCAACTCCTAACCCTTCTCTAGCCTTTGGAAAGGGACCTGGCTCCTCTTGGCTCCTCAGAGCATAAGCACACCAGACTGTGACTGGTAATCAAATTTCTATTCACTTTAGGGATTCCTCACCTTTGGAATGTGATCCAGTTTTCAGACCCCAAAAATTCAATTCCAGTCCTCAACAATGTTCTCACAAAGGGTGGCATAGTCAGCCTTACAGGGACAGTGTTAGCCCATAGTCAAGTCTAGTTCTATTCCTGTGAGTCTATCCTTTAACACAGCTGTTTTTCAGCCAGGGGTAATTTTGCACCCACCCCAGGTGGGCACTTGACAATGTCTAAATACATCTTCAGCTGTCACAACTGCCAGGGAGGGGGCATGGGGCTCGGGGAGGGTGCTACTAGATCTAGTGAGTAGAGGCCAGGGGTCCTGCTAGGTATATCTTCATTACACATGGAACAGCACCATCTGCCTTGCTCCCAAGAAAGAATTATGTGGCCCAAAATGTCAACAGTGCAGAGGCTGAGAAACTTCTATTCTAGCAAGAGAAGCCTGTCCTTTCAGCTGTAGTCTGGCTCCCCAGCAGAAGTAAGAACGAGAACACAAATCCATCTCTCAAGAACAAACAAAACATTTCAAGTACTGCACAATTTAAATTCAACCTAAGGAAAAATAAATCAGCAATTCTAGGTTAGTCTTGTCCTTAAAAATGACTGACATGCATAGTTTACTTTGTTAGACAGAACTTTTGACATCACTCAGTGTGAAGCACCTGTATTTAGATTAGTTCACTGATTCCAGGAGAATTGGCTATATATTTGCTTTGGATCGGTACTTGCCAGAGGGGAGTGTCTTCCCTAAAGATACTTCTCTCTTCCACTTTAAACATGATATGAGAGCTTGAAATCCTCCCAGAACAGTTTTTCAACTTCTAAAATATAAACATATGGTCTTTACCAAGTATCCATTCCATGTGGAAAAGTAATGCATGCATATAAACAAATTCATATATGTAAACAAAGTAAATACTACCCAAAGCTAATTACTCTTAACACACTGATCTTTCCTACCAGTCATTTTTCTACATTAGAAACACGTATTGGAACTGGCATATTTTTTCCAGTCTCAAATAGGTAAAGTGTAATAGTTGCTTTATATTTATATTTTGTAATTGTGATATGGATAATTTTTGTTCAGAAGTTACTTAGAAGAATTTTTTTTAAATTTCTATTTATATGGCTTAATATTTGATCACCTTGGGTTTTACTTTACCCTGGTCTAAAAAGGGAATAGGAGAGAAGGCTGTACCATTTTTTATTTTTAGAATTTGAGATTTTTGTGAACTAAAATATTTGATTAAAAATGTATTCTATAGATTCTAAATATTAAGTCTCATTGTTCATTTGCAAGAGTGTCAGTGGTATCTTATTGACTAAATCTTGTTATTTCTATATATGCATTTCCTTTCTGCTTGTTTGATTTGTTCTGCATAGAGCAATATGTTAATATCTGCAAGTATTACTGTGTGCTCATTTTTAGAGGAACAAAACCTCTAACAAAAATACTTGTCTTGCTGTTTTATTAATCCCATAAATGTTTGTACATTTCATCAAAAGAAGTAAACTTTTGCTCCCTGCAATGTTTTTGTCTGAAAGTTGGTGTCTGATATATATATATATATATATATATATATATATATATATATATTACATATATATATAAAATATATATGTTTGCACCCCTTTCCTTTTGTTTGAATTTGCCCAATGTATCTTTGTCTGATACTATTTTACTTTTAACATTCAATATGCCTTTGTTCTGAGTGTTCTTTTATAGCGAGTAATTGACTAGATTTTGGGAAAACAACTTGAGAGTCGTTCATTGCCTTTTAAGAGAGGTGCTTAACATCACCGTTTATTAGCACAAAAGGGCTATTTCATGTTCTGACATATAGTTTTATACTTTTTAAATATTGTTTTATGCTGTTTCATTTGCTACTCCTATTTGTTCTATGGACTATGTTTTCTTTGCTTTTACTTTCTTTGATGTTTATTTTTTAATATTTCAAAGCCCTCTTTTTCTTTACATGAACTAATTCTCAGAGTCAAGAAGGAAATGATCCTTTGAATACACAATCCTCCACTCTCCCATCTCCTCACATTTCTCAGTCTCTGTTAATATTAGCTGACGTTGTTAACTCAGATTTTTTTCATATAATCATGAATTTTACATTATTTTTTTAAGGAACAGATGTTTTGATTTTAGATTCATTTTTCCATCTAGATTTACATCTTTCCTAGAGAGGTAAATACGGTCCATGTTTCCCTAGTTTTAGTGCTGAATCTCATCACATTTGTTGAGGTGGCTCTCGTTTTTAAGCCTGAAGTATTTTCAATATTCCCCAGTTAGTTGGAAACAATTTCAAATAATCGTTTGTAGTGGATATTTTTCAAGTTCTTAATAAAAATATCTTTCTGTTGCCTTCAATTATAAAAGACAACTTTTCTATCTCAATATCTTTTGCGCAGAACTCTGAAGGTGTGGCTCCAATGTCTTCTGTCATTAGTGCCGCAGGTAAGCACTCAGAGTTCAGCCTGCTTGTTTCTACTTTCACACATAACCTTTTCTTTTGGCTAAAGTGCTTTAAACTTGGATTGCTCTTTTTAATGTAAGCATTACTCCAGAATTAAATGACCATATTCACATTGCTTTGCCTAGGAGAGCATGGGAAATTGTCATCTGTCTATAGGGTTTTTGTTTTTTTTTAATGTTGGAGAGTTGAAGTTTGATTTGTATTTTTTCTTTGATAATTGCTTATGATTCATTTATTCCAGCCTTTTGTCCCTTTGATCTTCACTCATGGTCTTCCATATCTGTCATTTCCTTTCTCATCATTTCCTGTGGATCTTTCCCTCTGCATCCTCTGCATGGATTTAATTTCTTTTTCAGCATCAATTATGTCTCTCCTCTTTTTTATTCCAACTCCCAAAGCATAATTTCTAGCAGGTTTTCAGGCACAGCTGCTCTGTTCTACAAATTTGACATCTTTTCCCTATGCAGCTTTCTTGATCTTTGAGCCTTATGAAGAAATAGAATTTGTAGCCTTGACAGCCCCCGACTCTTCCCACCTCTCTGCCCCACCCCAAATCTTTTCTTAGCCAGGCCCTTCCTCTTAGAACATGCTGTGCCAGAACCAGTCATTCCTACTCCTTTATGCTCAATGCTCGCAGAGATTTAATTTCCAAATAGATTTTAGAAAGACAGGAGGTTCCCTGTTCACCATATATGTCCCAACACTTGCTATTTCTTGACTTTTTGATAATAGCCATTCTGATAGGTGTGAGATGATATCTCATTGTGGTTTTGACTCGCATTTTCGCACCCCACTAATTAGTGATACTGAACATCCTTTCATGTGCCTGTTAGCCATCTGTATGTCTTTCTTGGAAAAATGGATTGTAAATTGTACAGTCAGTGTGGAGGTTCCTCAAAAAAGTAAGGGCTGCCATATAATCTAGCTATTCCACTCCTGGGTATTTATCTGAAGAATATAAAAACACTAATTTGAAAAAATATATGCATTCCTATATGCAAAACAGCTTAAGTGTGCATTGACTGAACAGGAAAAAAAGATGGGGTATGTACAGTTGACTGTTGAACAACTTGAGTTTGAATTTCATGGATCCACTTACATACATATTTTTTTCATCTGTATATTGTTTACAATCCAAGGTTAGGAATCTGCTAATGCAAAGGGACTACTCTGTGCATCAATTTACATGGTTTCATATGGTGACTTGAGCATTTATGGATTTTTGTATCTGCAGCAGTCCTAAAACCAATCCCTATGGATACTGAGGGATAACGGTGTGGTTAAATTTGGGGGAAGTCAAAAGTTATACATGGATTTTTGCCTGCACAGGAATCAGCGGCCCTAACCGCCACATTGTCCAAGGTCAACTGTATATACAATGGAATACTACTTGGCCATAAAAAGATGAAATATTGCCATTTGTGACAATATGAATGACCCTTGCAGGTATAATCCTAAGTGAAATAAGTCAGATGTAAAAGGACAAAAAAGTATGGTTTCATACATATGTATAATATAAAACAAACAAGCAAGCAAGAAAGAAATGAATGAATAACATGAAAACAGACTCATGGAAATGACAACTGAATGGTAGTTACTAGAGAGGAGGGCTGAGTGTGTGGACGGTGAAATGAATGAAGGTCATTCTGTGTAGTGGCAATGGATGGAAACTAGACTTCTGGTGGCAAGCACTCTGTAGTGTGTACAAATAATGAACTGCAGCATTGTACTCCTGCTCCCTACTCCGAGCACCACCCTCGAGATAACCGCTTTCAACTTTCAGCTGATTTTCTTAGTCTAATCCTCCATATTACCAAATATTACATTTGTAGGGCTACATTTCTTAATATAATAGTTGTATACAATGTCTAACTTTTTTTGAAAGTGAACGTTTAATTCCCATATATTATATAGTCTTCTTTCTCTTTCCAATATAGTTAAATTATACTTTTTGGTTAATTCAACTGTTTAAGCTTATGTTGTCATAATAATATAAGTATCATTCATTACTGAGCCACGTAGTATACTACAAATATACTTTCATATACAACTTTTTCTGTGAGTTTGTAATGGCCTTATTTTTAATTCTTTGGATTTTTATATTATTATTATTAATACTGTCCAAACTCTCTAACAGAATTATTAAATACTCTGAATCTTATCTTTAGTGCTCAGGCAAGCTCAGAAATCATAGAAATAATGTAATATAAGGAGAAAAGCCTTTTCCTATTCTCAGATGGAGAATATTTTCTCTTTTGAGAACTCCCGCGGATCATGTGCATTTTCCACATCAGTGACACCTTTCTGCCTCATCATAGCGGTCTACACAGCTCATTCTTTCTCGTAGACTTTCTGACCCCTGAAGGCAGAGTCTGTGTCTAATTCATGGTTCTGAGTACTCAGCACAGTGCCCTGTGGACAGACCACGCCCTAAGCACAACGAGGGGATGCATACATAAACCCCGTGATCTACTCCGAGGCAAGGCTTCGGTGCCCCCGTTGCATGGCTGCAGTGCTCCTGATGGCGTGAGGTTGAATTTAGTGTGCTTAGCCTGCACGCTGCGTTGAAACACAGAAGACAGTGTCATATAAAGGAAAGCCGAGGGCTTTAATTAATTCTCCAGTAAGTGGCAGAACAGCGTCGAAAGCTGGGTCTGACTAAACCCTGTGCTCTTACCCACCACCCAATACCATATTCCAGGCTCCTTGCAAAGCCACAGAGCAGGAGGCAATCCTTCAGCAGGTATGTGTGCCAGGATCGCCAAGGCATTTCCTATTTCGTTTATGGGCATGCTAACCTTCTTTCTTTCCATGCAACCCCAAAGTCCATAATCTCTTAATGAATATTCTTAAATTTTAATAAAATTTTATTTTTTATCTTCCCTGAAGACTGCTTATTGATTTTAGAGAGAGGGGAACGGAGAGAGACAGAGAGGGAGAGAAACTTCGATGTGAGAGAGAACATCGATTTGTTGCTTCTTGCATGTGCCCTGACAGGGACTGAATCCACAACCCAGGCATGCTGTCTGACCAGGGATCGAACCTGTGACCATTCACTGGACGATGTTCCAACCAAATGAGCCATGCCAGCCAGGGCATAAGATTTCATTTTTAATGGAAGTCATCATTCCATCTGAAACGTTTCTAAAAACAGTATTTTCAGTCTCTGAATCCAGAATGTTCTCTCTGTAAAGACATGAAAGGACTTCTCCTGAATGAGGTGTGGCCTGGTGTAAGCTTGTTTTCTTTTTGGAAATCCTTGAAGACAAACACTAGGTCACCTTAGGAAGCAGGCATCCCAGAATTTAAAAAATCCTTTTGGCGGTTTGCTGTTGAATCCACCAGTAGAGGGCGCCTAACCATCAGCAATAGTCTCAGAAACATCCCCAATGGGTTCAAGTATTTCATTACCTGTTACCTTGCAGCTGCCAAATGAGTAACGGAATGAGACAATCCATTTTCTCTTCATTTTACAATTGTCTTGCACCATGGAAAAAAGAATACCCTCCTAGAAGATTTAGAAGTAGTGTTGGGGATTTGGGGGTGGTATAAAAGAGGAAAACAAGGCTTTCCGAGTTCACGAGCATTGGGATGGTTTACATGCAGGATGCTGTCAGTCCTGGCCTGGTGTTTACTTGGTTCATCTCTTAACAGTTGGCATGTGGCTTTCTCAGCTACTGATAAGGCTTTGTCTGTGAAGAGATCAAGTGTGTTTAAATCTCTTTAACACAATCCATAGGAGCTTCCACCAGATGTCATATAGCCCCAGATTGATAGCGGGGACTTTGGAGATCATTTAGTTCACAGTGATCGATATACAGATGAGCAGATCAATCCCCAAACAGGCAAAGGCCTTGGGACATTAGTTAAGAGAAGAATAGGTATCAAAACTCGGCTGCTGACCGCACCCCATGCCCACCCATTTAACACTCCTAATCGGGAAGTACACCCAGTTCATAAAGAGAGGGCCACTGGGCAACGAGATTAATTTATGAAGATGTTTCAGAAGTTTTGGTAGCCCTTCTTTGCATAGACCTGAACTAAATTCAGAACTGGGCTTTAGATTGGCTGACTGTAGTTTATATAGACCATCCTAATCTTTTGATTCTCATGAAAACTTTTATCTTCCTTCTGAGTAATTATTTCCCACTATTCTCTACCCCAGGCCGTCTCTGGGAGAGGAGATTTTAAAGGGGAAATTCTCATACTGCTTACCCGGGTTCAGCAAATGCTACCTGATCTTGCCCCCAGTTCCTGACCTATCTGTTGCCACTTCTTCCTTGCTATTTTACCCCTTGGGCACTAGTCACTGCAAGCTCCTCCCTGTCCTAAGGCTTTTGCACTAGCTGTTCTCTTGGCCTGTGATTTTTTTCCTTCTGAACTTCACATGGCTAGGTCTTCCTCTTCCAAATCTTTACTCTTCCTCCGTGAAGCCATCCTTGAGCAGTGGATCTAAGTGTTCAACCAGTCACTCTTTATCCCATGATCTTGTACTGTTTGCATCACACTTGTAGCCCACTGGTAATGTTCTTGATTTTGCATTTATTTTGGTCTCACTGCCCCATCCTGTCACTATAATTTTTGCACCATGAGAGCAGAGGCTTTGTCCACACATTCACTGTTTTATCCCAGCCCTTTGGACTGTCTCTGACTCAATAGAAACTGCACGGAAATGTAATTGTGTGCAGGAACCTTTCCCTCACACCTGGCAGACAGCATCCTGAGCCACTTTCTTTTTAGAGGGGATTAAATATCTTCATGATTTTTGGAGGTGACTTTCCTTTGAGCACGATTCAAGCTGCAATTGGTGCCAACCCTAAGGCCTGGATGGCTGTGCGCAGGAGTAGCCTTCTCCTCCACACCAGGGCCTCTTGTCTGACTGCTGAAGGAGCACAAATGCCCCAGCCTTGGCCGACTCTCCCTCAGAATCCAGTGATTCCCACACCAAGACTGAGTCTGTCACAAAAGTCCTCGTGGGAAGTGTCACACCAAGGGTATCGACGCATTGTGGATGGTGTGTCGGGGGGTTGGACTTCAGAGATGCTTGTCTCTGTAAACTCACTTTACAGGGATGAGCCCAGGCAAGGTAACCAACCAGCCTCAAGGAACTGGGGATGCCTGGGGACACCCACGGTGTGCAAGGGGAAGTCTGCCCATTCCTTAAAGCAGTTCAGTGAGGGTCTAAATTATCTCCTTTGGGAGGGCAAGTTTAATAAATCCCATCATCTTTCTCACAACCCAATGTCGTGTTATATGGAAGAGTGAGCAGTCTCCTTCTCTATGTTCATGGTGCCATGACTGTGGCTAAAGTACATGTCAGGGAGCAGTCTGAGAGGGCAAATTGGAAAGAAATCCTACTGCTCCTAACTTTTCAGGCATTGAGATCACTGCCCTCCCCTCCTCCATTCCATGACAAGGGGTGCAGATAGACCTGGAGGCTGCTGGGAAGGTGAGGCAATAGCAATGTGTGTGCCCAGTTCACCAACAACCTGTTCTGTGTTACGTGCCATCCTAAATGCTTCCTATAGCAGGTTACCCCTAATTCTCACAACTCTCCTAAGAAGTGTCAGTTTACCATCTTGTAGGTAATAACACTAAACCTCAGGGAAGTTTTAAGTACCTATCAAATGCCACTTAGGTGGTAAAGCCACGATTCAGACTCGGACCTAGTACAGTCTAACAGTCCACACTCTTTGACCATGCTGCACTGCTGTGCATTGCCAGGGCATCTCTCTCTCCTAGCGCTGCCTCTTTAGGGACGTTTATGGAGCCAAAGAATCTTAAGGGGCTACTAGTGCTCTCACACTTACTTAAACAAACAAAAACATGTGAGTGATCCAAACTGAAGTCTGCAGGCTGGCTAAAATGGAAATAAGAGATACTATATTTCTTTATTTTCTAGCTTGAAAACTCATTAGTTCAAGTTTAGTACTTCTTTTATTGGTTTATTTAGCAACTATTAAGTGTTAAGACTGGATGTCAAGCCCAACGCTAGACACTGGTAATAGAGTAGTAGAAAAGGTCAATGCTGTTTTTTGACCTTAGCGAGTGTACAGTTAATCATTGTCACTGGAGGAAAAGAAATAAAGTGAAAATATTTTATGATTCTGTTGTCTAATTTTTTTCATTTGTCAAAACAATATCTCATTCCTGGCAGAAATAACTAAAAAATGGCTTATACTGTCACATTGGCCCTGGCCTTCCTGTTCTGGATTTGTTTTGGACATCAATCACCAGTACAGATTCAGAAGAAAAGGCTCCACTGGGGGGCAGCCATTGATACAGAGGAAGGCAAGTGACTACCCACCAGCCCTGCAGTCTGCTCTTTACCAAAGACACAGGTGGCAAGGACCCTACTTGATGCTGTCCTTCATAGGGTCACAGAGCTGGAAGGAATGTATGTGGTCACCAAGGTCAACTTCTTACTGTAAGATCTTGACTACTCAAAACAGTCTTTCTCTTTGCTAGATAACACTTATCACTCCTTATATTGAGAACAAGTCTGCTTCCTCCCCCAGGCAGAGTTAATTGCCCTCTGCACTTTGAGCAAGGTTCTGGAGAGTTCATAGGAGAGGTTATTTCAATTATGGACTTCCGATGAGTGAGTAATTTGATATCTGGGAAAGCATTGAAAACTAAAAAGTACCGATCCCACTGACATGACTTAAAAGAGATAACTACTATTCCTGAAGTAAAGAACCCAAGTATTAAAGTGGAAAATACATTTAAGAACAAAATAAATGGACATTTAATTAAAGAATTAAATCTGCATTTGAAGAAATCACTTCAATTAAAAAATTGACAAGCAATCAACAGTAGACAAATTCAGGTTTTGCTACTGAACGTCAATGGCAAAAAAAAAAAAAAAACTATCTAGGAAAAAATATCATGCAATTTATAAAACAGAAAATTATCATGCTGGCCTCAGGGTTCTCCACAATAACATTCAACACTGTAAGAAAATGGAGTGATGTCTACAAGTCTAAGAGAAGGAAGTGTGATCCAACAATATTATACCCAGCTACATTGTTCAAGAATGAAAATGGTAAGCAGTCTTTCTTTAGCATGAGAGAACTTCCAAAGTATTGTACCCATGACTTTCCCTGGGGAAAAAAAACACATCTTCCTTGATGACATTTAGCAACCAATGATGAATGGAGAAGCTGAAAGTTACCCATGCCTCTGATGAGTTTCCAGACTTCAGAAATGGTTGCTGTTGCCTGGATATAAGACCTTAGCAAGCTTTTTGAAAATTGTGTGGCATAGTGGAGAGAGCCCTGGATCCAGTCCTGGTTTACCACCAACTTACCTGGTCCAAGAGTGAGTCCCTTAACTTCTGGGTCTTAGGTTCTGCATCTGAAAAAGGAGATTGCTCTAGCTATATTCTTTCCATATACAGTCAATGAAACAACTTTAAATATGCCCACCACCCTGGACTGGCATTCTTTTTTGATTCTCTGTTTGGAACACTCTACAGTTGGTCGTGCCTCTGGTCAGCTTACTGCTGTGCCAATGCTTTTGTTAAAAGCCAAAGCTTATTCAATTGAGGTCTCATCTTGTTAGCAATGACATCATTAATCATGGACTTGGCTGGGCAGCCTTGCTGGGACTTGGCTGAGCCCCAGCAGCTGTATTGTTAGCAGAAGGTTACCCTGAAATTTGTGATGCTGCTTTTCTTTCTGGGCTTCAGCAAAGGGATGTTATTCAGAGTGAGGATTTTTTAGCTTCACAGTCTTCTGCCTTCACCTTGCCTCTGAAGAGGACACCTGCCAAATCTGTTGGTCTCTTGCACTCTTGTCACACTGACGGGAGACATCACCTTCCTCTCAGCAGCAGCATACATCCAAGGTACAGGGATACAAATGGTGAGAGGAAAGATGTAAGGGTGATGGGCGTAGCTTCCTGTTCTATAATGTTCTCTGATTTTTTAAGTCAGAGCACTTACCAGACCCCCTGTCTACTTGTTTGTAAGAGTTCCACATCTCATTTGTATTGCATCACTAGCACTATATGCCTGACACATAGTACAATTAGTGTTGGGTAAACAGCTGAAATAATTGATGCCAAGGCAAGAGAAATATCGGGTGGAGGGAGGTGAAGGTAAGAAATGTGGCTAATGCAGTATTTTTGTTGTTGTTGTTTTATTTACTGATCGTGGTAACCCATTTGTTTGACCCAGCATAGTCGGTAGAGGTGGCTACAATGGGTACATCCAACAGCATATCCCAGATTGAGTTCTGTGTCATACCTCAGTACTTCCCCACACTACCTCAATGCTCGCCATCCAAGGCAATGAATGCGGCATTCTCCCCAGTCTTCCTATGATTGGAAACAGTTTGTGTGCAACTCAGTGCGCTGATCCAGCCACATGGATATCCTAAAGTCATCCCTTAGTGCAACTGCACATGTTGCCTTTGGAGCCTGGTGACATGCTTCCTCTTTATATTGCTCATTGAGTAGCCAAGGTCCCAATGTTAAATTTCCACTTGTTTACTCATTGAGCACCTTCAATGTTCTGTGCACTGTATTAGGTTCTAGAGATATCATGATGGATCAGCCTGGGTCTGATCTCCAAGGGTGTCAGACCTAGCCTTTGACTCAGGACCCTTTGTGATACTTCTAGCTACTCATAGCATGGTGTGACTTCCTAACTCTCCCTTCTAGGGTTTCTTCCATGAAGTGATGGCATAAATGAAGCAATATGGATACAAAAAAGTGCATGAATTTATTATTTAGAGTAATCATAAGCAAAGTCAACAGGAAATATGAGGTTAGTGAAAACCCATCACATATCTGAGTAAACGGGCTCAATTTATCCCCTTCTATTACACAAAACTCAAATTCTCCTCCTCATAGTCTCACCTTTAGTATACGATGCAAATTTCTCCTATAATTCACCCAAACTCTTTTCCCAAGGTGGAACATCTTACCACACTTGCATGTGGCTCTTCTCATCATCGTAAAGAGGGAGCCACACTAAAAGGGGAGCCCAGAGGGAGACATGGATAGTGGGCCTTGGCAGGACACTCAGCATCAAATGTTCACACTGCAACTCTGTGGATATTCTCACCCCCAAGGTCTCAAGAATAGAAACATTTTGCAGGTTCCTCCTTTTTATTTTGACTTTTCCAGGAAATCTTTTGATAACTTATAATATTCCTCCTAAATTTACCAATAATTCTTTTTATTCCAATTACAGAAACCATGATGTTTTTCCTCTCCTCAAGTATAATAGATTCCTCCTCTGCACAATACCACCCATCCAACATTCATTACTTGTAATCCCATCTGAGTTAAATGTAAATTTCCTTACCCTCGACATGGGAACTTCCCCAAATTCTACTTTTCTTCCAATAATGCTGCTATTTTACAGTTTCTTATGCCCCAAAACTTAGAGTTATGTTCTTGTCTCTTCCTTTTTCTCTAGCCCCTTGCTCCAGTCAACCACCATGTTATCGTACATTTTCTTGAAATTTCATTGGGCTTAACCATTTCCTCTTGAGATCTCTTTAATCTCTACACTCCATAAACACACATCCACACACACTGCATCGCTGCCACAATAATCACAACCACCTTATATGTGGGGTATAGCCATAGATTTTCAGTTAGTCTTCCTGCTTACACACTCTTCATATGCCAAACTATAATGTACTATACTTCCAAAGTCAATGTCCTGGAACCTTAATTTCTCACACTCACAGCCAGCACTCTAAGTCTCCCACATGATCACCCCACTCCTCCCTGCGCGCCTCATTGCCTCTGTGCAGAACCACTTCCTCTGAGTGCTGCTTCCTGACCACACTGCCCCTGCTAAGTGTGAGCTCCTTTCATTGAACTCCTATTGACATAATGTAACGTCTTTTATTTTGCTGTTGCTTGTTTTGGAAGGGTGTTCACATGTTAATCTTGTCTATCTTCTCCTTTGATGCCCTAAAATTCTGACAGTCTGTAAAAAAACATAATTTAGCTCTTGCATTCTTCAATGTTTCATGTATTTTAACCTTTGAGCCCCTCCTTAATCCAGGTTTTGGAAACACCCCTGTCTACCCTTCAGTCGCCCCAAGGACTGCAGTCTTAGCTGTGCTCCTAGCCCCACCTAGCCCTCCCTCGCTAATCTGATTTCTGCCTCAGCTGGGACAGCCTCTGCTTGCAGCTTCCCATCTTTCTCCCTGACCTATTCCTGGCTGGGCAACACAAGAGCAATACAGACTAACAACAACTAATATTTATTTAGCTCTAACTATGCACTCAGACTGTGTTAAGCACTTTCTCTCTTCTTAATCTTTACACACACACACACACACACACACACTTGCACAAAACCCTTTGAGGAGGTAAATGTTTTCTGGAAAGAAACCACACAGGGCCTGTGCCACTTCCATGGAAACAAAGGCTGTTTTCAAACACTGTTAAGAAACTGTTTCTATCTGAGGCTTTCAATGACCTGGATTGTCCATGTGTGGAGGGAAAAAAAAGTGAGAGAGAAAAAAAAGAAACAAGAAAATAACGCTAAGAGAAACTCTTCTTTTAATGCATTGGTTAATTAATCAATTAATTTTGGGTTATGCACAGGCACTTGTGTCTCTGTAATTAGAAAAAAAGCAGGTCTTTGTGCTTCTGGAGAACGTTCTGATACAGGAAGGTGCAGGCCTTGCCTGCTGAAGCCTCCCTTTTCTCCCCAAGGCCGTCACTAGGTATTTCAGTGTTGAATAAACAGGCCTGCACGTCGCTCGCTGGCTCAGGACACCCCGCTGAGAGCATGTCCTTAATAACAACAATGCCACACATTTATTCTAGGCTGACCCCAGTGACCCCCAAAAGTTTGTTCCCTCCACTGGGTCTCCTTGGCCCTTTCATTCGCCTGAATTCCCCACACAAAGCCCTTGTCACATCGACAGTCCTCTTGAAACTAAACTGGGATGGGAAGAGAGGGGGAGTGGAAAGAAGTTGAAAATAGCCAAACCTTGATCCTCCACCTAAAAGGAAGTTTGGCCATTTGCATGTTAAACCATCTGCACACATTTCAGCTTCCTCTCATCCACACCCACCCCCATTTTAACATATTCTTTTCTAAAATCCCCAGAGTGGGGGCCCACCTCCCCATCTGAAGGAGCTGATAGGTCAGTAAGCAGATAAGAGACCCTACTGTGAGGAAAGCTCTTTTCTCTTCTTTATATTTGTAATTATCAAAAGTTTTAAAACATTAATATTCCAAATGGAATGCTCTGGCCTACGGAGGAAGGGAGAAGGGACACTTGTGTCTCTGAGGGGTGCATTTATTCACTGTCTGTCCCCACCTGCCTGTCCTTTGTTTATCTTTGATCTGCTGAGGCAGAATTTCAAGGGAGTATGACATCACTGGCTGTGAAAAAATACTTTGTTTTATTACTTTCTTCATCTTTTAATTATCAAATTCTTCTCTGCCTGCCAGTCACCTTACAGAAATGGAAATTGTCTAAGAATTTGGGATGAATTGACTTACCACAAAAAAGTGTCTATTCTAGTCAGCCTCACATTTTTCTTTGTTATTACTTTTATCTCTTCAAACTCTGTGTAACAAGAACTTCCCCTGAGGACAAGAAAAGCAGATAAGGAACTCTGAGAGTACATTTCTGTTTTTCCACATGTCTCAGTGAGAAAAAAAAATTAGTTCAGTAAATGCTTTACCTCATTAGCATTCATACATGAACCTTGGTGGATTCACTTTAATCTCCCATCATGCATTAGTCCCCACACTCCTTTGAATCCAGGATCACTTCTGAAGATTTGCAACAACAATGGTGAGGACTCTGGTATTTGGGAGAGATTGTGGAAGATACGAATTACAGATTAATGATAGCCAGATTGAAGGAGGTTTTTTTTTTTTATTTGTTTTGTTTTAATGAAAGGAAAGTTTACATAACAAATTTAACTGTTTTAGAGAACATTTCAGTAACATACAGTACACTCAACATGTTGTGCATCCACAACCTCTATCTAGTTCCAAAATATTTCCATCACTCCCAGATAAAATCCTGTATGCATTAAGCACTTAATCCTCACTGCTGCCCCCACCCGGGGAAATCCTGGCAATCACCAATCTGATTTCTATTTCTATGGATTTATCTACTAGTTCATCTAAATGAATTAATATAATATGTGACCTTTGGTGTCTAGCTTCTTTCATTTAGCATAATATTTTCAAGGTTCATCCATGTTGCAGAATACATCAACATTTCATTCCTTTTTATGGCCAAAAAATAATATATAATTACATATTTATTCATCTCTTAATGAACATTTGCTAGATTTTGGCTTTTGTATTCCACTGTAGTGAAAAGTGATGTTGTAAACATTTCCGTACAAGTATTTGTTTGAGTAACTCTTTTCAGCCTCTGGGGTATACCAGTAGTATTGAAATTACTGTGTCATATGGTAATTCTATGTTTAACATTTTGAGAAACCACCAAACTATTTTCCTCAGTGGCTGAACCATTTTGCATTTCCACCAGCATTGTATGAAAATTCCTATTGTTCCACATCCTCACCAACACTTTTATTTATTTATTTATTTATTTATTTATTTATTTTGGTGGAGTGGTTGTTATAGACATCCTAGTGGATATAAGCGGTACCTCATTGTGGTTTTCATTCTCACTTCCTTAGTGACCCATGGCGTTCAGCATCTTTTCACATGTTCATTGGCCATTTGTATATCTTTGCAGAAGTGCTCATTCAAATCATTCCTGCATTTTTAAGTTGGATTATTTGTCTTTTTTTGTTGCTGTGTTGTAAGAATTCCTTATGAATTCTTGATACCAGACTCTTATCAGACATTTGATTTGTAAATATTTCACTTATTCTGTAGCTTGTCTTTTCATTTTCTTGATAAAGTCCTCTGATGCACAAACATTTTTAACTTGGTAAAGTCCAATTTATTCATTTATTTATTTTTTAATATATTTTATTGATTATGCTATTATGGTTGTCCCAAATTTTTCCCTTTGACCCCCTGCACCTGATACCCCTCATTTCCTCTGGCAATCACCCCATTAGTTCATGTCCATGGGTCATGCATATAAGTTCTTTGACTTCTCCATTTCTTACACTGTTTTTAACATCCCCCTCTCTATTCTGTACCTACCAGTTTGTACTTCTTAATCCCTGCACCTTTTCCCCCATTCTCCTCCTTCCCCCTCCCAACTGATAACCCTCCATGTGATCTCCATATCTATGATTCTGTTTCTGTTGCTTGTTTGCTTAGTTTGTTTTTTTAGATTCAGTCATTGAAGGTTGTGAATTTATTGCTGTTTTAATATTCATAGTTTTGATCTTCTTTTTCTTAAATAACCCCCTTTAATATTTCATATAATAATGGCTTGCTGATGATGAACTCCTTTAGCTTTACTTTGGGAAACACTTTATCTGTCCTTCAATTCTAAATGATAGCTTTGCTGGATAGAGTAATCTAGGTTGTAGATCCTTGCTTTTCATCACTTTGAATACTTCTTTCTAGTCCCTTCTAGCCTGCAAAGTTTCTTTTGAGAAATCAGTTGGTAGTCTGACGGGAACTCCTTTCTAGGTAATTCTCTGCTTTTCTCTTGCTGCTTTTAAGATTCTCTCTTTATCTTTAACCTTTGGTATTTTAATTATGATGAGTCTTGGTTTGGTCTTCTTTGTGTCCATCTTTTTTAGGACTCTCTATGCTTCCTGGACTTGTATGTCTATTTCCTTTACCAAAGTAGGGAAGTTTTCTTTCACTGTTTTTTCAAATCAGTTTTCAATTCTTGCTCTTTCTCTTCTCCTTTCAGCACCCCTATGATTCAAACATTGGTGCTTTTGAAGTTATCCCAGAGGCTCCTTAGCTTATCCTTGTTTTCTTTTTTTATTCTTTTTTCCTTCTTGCTGTTCTGATTCAATGTTTTTTCATCCTTATGTTCCAAATCATTGATTTGATTTCTCAGCTTCATCCACACCACTGTTGGTTCCCTATAAATTTTTCTTTATTTCACTTAGTATAATCTTAACTTCTGCCAGGCTCCTTTTTGTGCTGTTGAAGTACCCAGTAAGTTCCTTGAGCATCCTAATAATCAGTGTTTTGGACTCTGCATCTGATAGTTTGCTTACCACCATTTTGTTTAGTTCTTTTTCTGGAGTTTTGTTCTGTTCTTTCAGTTGGGCCATATTTCTTTGTCTCCTCATTTTGGGAGCCTCCCTATGTTTGTTTCTATGTATTAGGTAGAGCTGCTTTGACTCCCTACCTTAGCAGCTTGGCCTAGTATAGAAAAGTGCATTGTTAAGTTGGATGGGGTGGAGCTTTAGGTGATTGCCAGGGTCGGGCAACCCATGCAAAACAGGTTAATGGAGTCTCCAGTATGGTGTAGGCACTCTGGGTCTCTTTTGTGGGGGAAGGTTGAGGAAGGGGACAATGTTGTTGCCTGGCCTCTGGAGTTTTTGTCCAGGAGGAAGCTGTCCCCCAGCTTCCTCCTGGACAGTTTCTCCTTATATGCCACTGGTGCACTTCCAGCTGGGGTCCCAGTGTTGGAGCCCAGAGGGAGTGAGTTTGCATAAGTCCTAAGCCCATTGCATGCCCTGTAGGAGGAGATGCTTCAGAATCCCAGTTTCTTCTGTTGCCCCAACCCCCATTGGTTTAGCAACCTCCAGAAGCTATGGAGACTTATCTTCCTGGCAAGGGAAGCCTGGGGTGGGTGCTCTGGTGTGGGGCTGGGATCCCTCATTCCCAAGGTATTCCTCCTAATTTTTTATCCACTACATGTGGGTGTGGGACCACCCATTGCGTTTCTCCGTGACTTTGTGTCTCCATGTGTTTCTGAGTGTCTCTACATCTCCAGCCCTTCCGCCCATCTGGATGAATGTGACTTAATTAATTCCTTGGTTGTCAGACTTCCATACAGCTCAATTTTCTGATGATTCTGGATGATAGTTGTTTCTTAGTTTAGTTGTAATTTTTGCTGTGGTTGTGTGAGGAAACAAGCCATGTTTACGTATACCTCCATCTTGACCAGTAGTCCCATATTTTTCTTTTGTTGCTCCATCTTGGCACCTTTGTAGAAAATCAATTGACTATGAATGTATGAGTTTATTTCTGAGCTCTGAATTCTCCATTGGTTTATCTGTCTATCCTTATGCCAGTACCGCACTGTTTGATTGCTGTAGCTTTATATTGTTTTGAATAAGAAAGTGTGAGTTGTTCTTTTTTTAAAGATTGCAATTACATATAAATTTGAGGATTAGTTTTTCCATTTATGCAAAATAAAGATCATTGGAATTTTGATAGAGGTTGAATTAAATTATAGATTGTTTTGGGTAATAATGCCATCATAATAATATGAAATGTCCCAATGCATAAACACAGATACCTTTTTATTTATTTAGGTCTTCTTTAATTTTTTTTAGCAACATCTGTAGTCTTCAGTATATAAGTGTACCTATGGTTGAATTTATTCATGGGAATTTTATTTTTTGTATGTTATTGTAAGTAGAATTATTTTTTGTTTGTTGAACAATATTTCTTTGTTTATTCCTATGTATTGAAACAAAATTTATTTTTTTGTGTTGATCTTGTAACTTGAAACTTTGCTGAATTTATTAGGACTTTAGGTCTTGTAGGGTTTTTGTTTTGTTTTGTTTTGTGTGTGTGTATGTATGTATTCTTTTACAGTCACTTTATATATGGTTTTATAACTTAAATTACTGCTATTTCTTTCTCTTCCAGCATTGCTGTGGCTAGAGTTTCCAATACAATGTTGAATAGCAGTGGTGAAAATGGGAATTTGGGAATTCTTTCCCACTTTCCTATCTTGTTCCTGAATCAGGGGGAAACTATTAGTTTTTCATCATTGGATATGTCAGCTGTTTTTTTTTTTTCTTTTTTTTTAACTAAATAGCTTTAATCACATTGAGGAAGTTCCTTTTTCTTCCCAGTTTTGAGTGTTTTTATTATTAAAGATATTGGATTTTGTTAAATACTCTTGCTATGTGAATTGGACAATCAGTTATTTTATTTCTTTTTGTGTTTTTTCTGTTATTGTGGTGTATTCAATTGATTAATTTTCTTTTGTTGAACTACCTTTCCATTTCTGGTGTAAATCCCTCTTGGTCATGGTAGATACCCTTTTTAATTACAAACTAAAATTTTAATAGTACTGACTTTATTTATTTTTTATTGGTTGATTTTTAGAGAGAGGAAGAGAGAGAGAAATTTGAATTTGTTATTCCACTTATTTATGCATTCATTTGGCGAGTCTAGTATGTGCCTTGACCAGGGTTTGAACCAGCAACCTTGGCACATTGGGACAATACTCTAAACAGTTTGGACAAGTATACAATATATACCCAGCCAAGGCCATACTGGTTTTATTTTTTTACCCATATAGTTACATTTACTAAAATTCTTTATTTCTTCTTATGACTTTAAATTACATTATGACTTTTAATTTCAGGCTGATGAAACCCCTTTAGCATTTCTTGTAAAGCATGCCTACTTGTGACAAACTCCTTCAGCCTTTAAATTTGGGGTGAATGTCTTAAATTCTTTATTTTTAAAGAATAGCTTGACTTGATATGTAACTGTTGGTTGACTTTTTTCTTCCAACACTTTCAACATACCATTCCACTGTCTTCTGGTTGTGATTTCTGGTATGAAATTGGTTGTTAATCTCACTGAGGATACTTTATATATGATGAATCACTTCTCTCTTGCTGATTTTAAGATTTTTTTTGTCTTTGTCTTTTGAGGGTTTGATTATATGTCTTGGTGTAGACCTCACTGATCTTGTTATGAATTTATCTTGTTATGTGTCTTTGATTTGTAGATTCATGTTTCATCAAATTTGGAAAGTTTTTAGTCATTTTTTAAAAAAATATTTTTTCTCCCCTCTTCCAATACTCTTCTTCCCTGGAACTTCTATAATGTATGTTTGTATGCTTGATCATTTCTTGTAGGTTGCTTAGGCTCTGTTCATATTTTTTTCTTTTTCTATTCAGCATGGATAAATTCAATCATCCTATCTTCAAGTTTACTTATATCTGTTATAGACCCCCTTTATTAAATTTTCCATTTTGGTTATTTTACTTTTCAATCCAGGTTAATTTTTATAATTTCTATCTCTTTATTATCTTTATCTTTTCTTGTTTACCTCTTTACTGATACTCTTTTTTTATTTGTCTTTGTTTTTTTCTAGCTCAGCTATTTGAACATATTTAGCACAGTTGATTTAAAGTCTTTCTGTAGTAAGTCTAATATTGAGAAGCTTCTGATTGCAGTAATACAAAATCTTGACTTAAATGGATGAAATGATATGGGAAATTTTCTTTTAAAGGGAAACATTTGCTCCAGAATTATTTAAGTCAATGATTAACCAATTAATTGACACAGTTTTTGTTTTTACATTCTGCCTTCAGCACCATGCTGGTTTCCCTCATGTGCTTAATATGGCTGTCCATAGTTCCAAGGCTCACATGCAGGAATGAAACATAAGAGAAAAATAGGAGATGTGAAGTGTACATTTTTCTCTGTTTTTTTAATCTCTGTGGAAAAATGTTCCGGAAAATCTCCAATAGTATTTGTTTCAAGTCAAAACTGGGTCACATTTCAACACTAAACCTTTCAATAGGCTTGAATTCTTTTTTGTAAGATGTTAATATTTCTACATTTGAATTTTTAAGACTATATTTTCAGAATAATTTTAAGTTCACAGCAAAATTAAGGAGAAGGTACAGAACTTTTCCTTATATCTCCTGCCTCCGTACATGCATAGCCTCTCCCATTACCAATTTCCCCTGCCAGAGTGGTACATTTATTAAAATTGATAAATCTCCATTGACATATTATAATCTCCCAATGTCTGTAATTTACATTAGGGTTCATTCTTGGTATTGTACATTCTATGAGTTTGAACAAATGTATATATATATATATCCATCATGATAGTATCATGCAGAATATTTTCACTGCCCTAAATATCTTCTGTGCTCCACCTATTCATTCTTCCCTCTTTGTTCTTCCTCAACCCCTGGCAACAACTGATCTTTTTACTATCTCTATAGCTTTGCCTTTTCCAGAGTGTCATACAGTTGAAATTATACACTGTGTACCCTTTTCAGACTGCCTTATTTCACTTAGTAAACCACAGTTAAGATTCCTCCATATATCATATGATTTCTTTTTAATTTATATTTTCTTAGCATCATAGTAACTTTATTTTCAACCAGACCCATTTTGATTTAGCTGTGTTAAACATAGCATGTTCTTTCTAAAAGTGATATGAGATTCTTTCACCCAAGGCTTTAACTGAAATATTCAGAAAAAGCAGGGGGGAAGAAGACAAGGTAGATTCATGGTTTCCTGGGCAGGGACAGGAATAGAGAGTGACTAGAATTGGGTAAGAGGGGATTGTGAAGGTGATGGAAATTTCTAAACTTGCACAACACTGTAAATTTTCTAAAAATCTTTAATCTCTATGTAAATTTTATGACATGTAAATTATATCTCAATAAAGTTGACTTTTAGAAAAAGAGCTAAAATCATTCTCATTTGTTGTAATGATTTTTAAAGTCTTCTTCAATCTCCTTCTGGATGTGGATGTTTCTATGTATCATGTATCTATCTATCCATCCATCTATCTATACTGTAAGTAGTTTTCTCTGCCGTTGTTGCAGAAACCAAGTTTTCTTGGTCTTTTTTCTTTAGAGATCTTAAATTATGCTATGTCTTTATTCTGTTGGCACTAGTAGCAGCACCTATTTCCATCTGCACAGCAGTACAATGGCAATGATAGTAACTAGTGGCTTCTCCATGTAAAACATGAGATGTAGAGTACCTTGCTTATCATCCCTCAATTATTATTCCCAACATTTCCTAGTTTCAATGAATAATTCAGGAATTTTCAGATCAAAAGTATGTTTAAACATTATAATCAATATCACATAACTTCGAGACTTGTGTAGTTTTATAATCATATTAACCCTTATTAAAATTTTTATTACTTCACTGATTTTGCTGCTCACTATCACTGTTTATATACCATGTTTTATCTGTTGCTTTTTGGTTCCAATATATTTCTCAGTAATTTTAAGCATTTGGGGTATTTACCTCAGCAAATAGTTATTGAGCATTTAATATAAGCTAAGTATTGTGATCAACTCTGGTAACAGAGTGGTAAAGAGGATCCATTTTCATGATGATTATTGTATATTCAGTGTATGGGTGACATATTTGAACCTTAGCATTCTTATGAGTGAAACAACTTTAGAGAAGCTAAGAGCTTTGTATTGTATACGAAGTCTGGCTGGCAAAAGACCAGCCATCTTCAATATCATGAGAAGAGTTTGCGCAACATCAGTGTAACCTGGCAATCAAAGAGAGTGGACTAGAGTGCACATGCGTGAATAATGACAACTTCACTGTACTAGTCAGTGGGAGCAGTAGATGCTTTTGAGTGAGCACGTGTGCTCTGTGTGTCACATTAAAAATGACTGAGCAAGTAGAGCAACAAATCTGCATCAAATTTTGTATTAAGCTTGAACATTCCTCATTTGAAACTATTTGGATGATTCAGAAGGCCACAGGTATGGGTGATTGGCAGCTTCAGCATGACAGTGTGCCCACTCATGCATCATGCTTCATGCAGAGTTTTTGGTGAAACATCAAATCACCCAAGTGACTCAGCCCTACTACACGCCAGATTTGGCACCCTGTGACTTCTGGCTTTCTCTAAAACTGAAATCACCTTTGAAAGGGAAGAGATTTCAGATCATGGATGAAACTCAGGAAAATACGACAGGGCAGCTGATGGTGATTGAGAGAACTGTGTGAGGTCCCAAGGTGCCTACTTTGAAGGGGACTGAGGTGTCATTGTCCTATGCACAGTGTTTCTTGTATCTTCCTCAATAAATGTCTTCCTCCCCCAGAGCACATGGCTGGATACTTTCTGGACAGATCTCATATTCTGTTCCATGTCTGAGACTATGTTTCTGTTGTTTTTATACTAATTGTAGTCTGACTGCCTATAAGCTCTTTTTCTCAAAACTCTAGACATTATTCCATCTAGTATTGTAGTAGAGAGTTTTTATGCCAAACTAATTTTTTCTCTAGGCAATGTGTTTGGCTTTCATTGTTGATATTTTCCTTGTTTTACCTTTAAAATTGTTTTAAAAAACTAAATATGAAGATCACAGAATTTGGATATTGTTAGTTTTTCCTGGGAATTAGTGAACTCTCTGACCTCAGATAAATTACCTTGAATCAATATGAATGTAGGTGATAAAGAAAGACTTATATGTTTTCTTTGATGTCCTTCAGTACTTAAATTTTATAAAAGCTTTTCCATATTACTTGTGAGACTGAAAATAAATTTACATAGAAGAAATTTTTAATGAACATTTCAAATCCCAACTTAATTGCTGTAGTTTTATGTCATGTTTATATATACCTATGTATTTATTAATTGATTAGCTGTATACATACATGACATTTATCTTATTTTTATACTTACACATATTTATTTTAAAAAACTGGTATATTAATCTATTTTTGTGTATTTTTCCATATACTTTCACAATACTTTTCATGGCCGTATACTCTTCTCAACATTTCAGCAAGACTCTGGGTTGGGGGAATTAAATATGTGTGCTCATTGCCATTGTTTCCAAAAACCTGTCTCATGACACTGATTCACAGTAAGCTTCCTCTTCATTTTAACTCTGTAAGTTGAGAGATTACAAATTTGGGGGGATGGGAATGGTTTATATCACTTTTGACATATCTATTCTCCTGAGGAGTACTGAACCCTTTTGCTGTTTATAATTAGTCTTCATATCTTTCAAAGGAGGCTTTTTCCCAAAATTCCCTATCACAGGAAATTCTGTCTGGACAGGATGTGTACATAAATACAGCCTTCCATGTGGTCCTTTCCTATTACTGGTGACAGAAGCCAAAACAACCTACACCAGCCATCCTGAAGACTGAAGGACAGCATCGAAGGCATCAGGGCAACAAGATTTATAACAGCTCTTTCCGCCCCCTATGGCAAGCTCCTGCTCACATACTCTCACCCATCCAGCTTTGGATCCATAGATTCAGATAATTC
This sequence comes from Desmodus rotundus, assembly GCF_022682495.2. Taxonomy (NCBI): domain Eukaryota; kingdom Metazoa; phylum Chordata; class Mammalia; order Chiroptera; family Phyllostomidae; genus Desmodus; species Desmodus rotundus. Next base: position 65,553,960 of record NC_071395.1, read on the forward strand.
TCTGATGAGCTTCTGAAACATGTAGCCCTCACCAGACTGGGAATAGTTCCTCTCTGGATCAATTTATGCTGCTGTTTTACTGGTTGTATAATACAGGTCACCTCAGTATTTATAGCTCATGTAAACATTAGAGCAATGGGGATAGTGAAAATAAACACTTCTCTTTAATGTCAAAGGTGAAATTCACTTCACTGCTAATTAAGGAATCCACATACAATAGACATGCTGTTTGCTAAAGAAATGTTTGTCTTAAGGTGAATCTTTTTCTACTTCCCTTTGGCAGCAACCGGAGTTGGTCTTCTCAAAAATGTGCCACAGATGAAAAGTATTTGTCTTTACAGAATAAAATCAGTGAGAGAGTCCATGTGTTTGTAATCATAATTTCACATCATTCTTGCGACAGTGATTTCAAGGAACTTTCTCAGGAAGTCACCCTCCCCTGAACTCTGTGACCTTATGTTACCTCCAAATCCTCAGGCTTCTGCCTGATGGGGACCCCCCAGGTTTGCTTTCTTTTACTCATTTATGTGTCTAACTTTTTTTTTATCCATATCCTTAACACACATCAAGATATACCCGTGCCTTGTTATTGGTTTTTAAGTAAAAAATTGCTAATCTGCTCAACAGATCCATGTTAGCGAACAAGATCTCCATAGGTTTTGTTGCCAACTCAAGTCATAAAAAGGAGATTAGCGGAGTACAGCCAAGATGGAGGCTTAGGTAGAAACCTCTCACTTCCTCAAACAGCCAAAAGGAGGATAACAACCAATCTAAAATCAATAAACAACCAGAAGTGCCAGAAAATCAAACTCCATGGAATTCTGACAACCAGGGAATTAAAGAAAGAGTCAACCAGAACAACCAGACAGGTAAGAACCCACGAGGCTGTGGACCATGCGGGTGGGAAACTGAGACTCTGAACTGACTGTGGACTATAGTGGTTGCTGCAGTGGGAGAAACTCTCAGTCTCACATGAGAGTTCATTGGAAAGTGGGCTAGAGCAGAGCAGGTGAGTGGCATTGTTCCCTCTCTGGCCCCTCCCCCACAGGCAGTGGGGGAGCATTTGCAGCACAGCAAGGTGGGTTGCCCTGCCCTGATGAATACCAAAGGCCCCACCTCCTTATAACTTAACAGGTGCCCTGAGACAAAGAAATAAGGCCCAAATGAGAGAACAGAGCAAAGCTTCAGAAAGAGCTAAGTGATGAAGAGATAGTCAACCTATCTGATGGAGAATTTAAAGCCCTGGTCATCAAAATGCTCACAGAACTGATTGAGCTTGGTTGAAAAATGAAATTACCCAAAATGGAATAAAGCAAAGTATTCAGGGAACCAACAGTGACAGGAAGGAAACCAGGACTCAAAGCAGCGATTTTGAACCAAAGGAAGAAATAAACATCCAACCGGAACAGAATGAAGATAAAAGAATTCAAAAATTGAAGTGAGACTTACAAATCTCTGGGACAGCCTGAAACGTCCCAATGTCTGAATCATAGGGGTGCCAGAAGGAGCAGAACAACTGCAAGAAATTGAAAACTTAATTGAACAAATAATGAAGGGAAACTTCCCTAATTTGGCGAAGGAAATAGACTTCTAGGAAGTTCAGGAAGCCCAGAGATTCCCAAAGAAGTTGGACCCAAAGAGGAACACCCCAAGGCACATCATTATTAAGATACCCAAGATTAAAGATAAAGAGAGAATCTTAAAAGGAGCAAGAAGAAAGAAGAGAGTTACCTACAAGGAGTGCGCATAGGGCTATCAGCTGATTTCTCAAAAGAAACCTTACAGGTAAGAAGAGGCTGGAAAGAAGTATTTGAAGTCATGAAAGGCAAGTACCTACCTCCAAGATTACTCCATCCAGCAAAGCTTTCATTTAGAATGGAAATGCAGATAAAGTGCTTCCCAGGTGAGGTCAATTTAAAGGAGTCCATCATCACCAAGCCATTATTATATGAAATGTTAAAGGGAATTATATAAGAAAAAGAAGATCAAACATATGAACAGTAAAATGACAACAAACTCACAACTATCAGCAAATGAACCTAAAAGAAAAGACAAATAACAAAAATTAAGCCAACTACTAGAACAAGAACAGAATCAGAGAAATGGACATCACGTGGAAAGATTTCAGTGGGGAGGGGGAAGGGAGTAATAGGGGGAAAAGGTACAGGGAAGAAGAAGCATAATTGGTAGGCATTAAATAGACGGGGAGAGGTCAAAAATGGTATAGGAAACAGAGGACTCAAACAACTTATATGTACAACCCATGGACACAAACTAAGGGAGGGAATGCTGGAGGGTGGGGGAGGACTGCAGGGCAGAGGGGGGATAAAGGGGGAAAAATTGGGAAAACTGTAATAGCATAATCAATAAAATATACTTTTAAAAAGTCATAAAAAGGAGAATTTTAAAGACTGTGAAATAATGGTGTGGATTTTTACACTCTTAAATTTATTTATTCATCCATTTTATACTTCACTCACCATATTGAGTGCATAGGCTCTTATATTATACCAATGGTACTTCAGCTCACATTATAGCTCATATCCAGGTAGAAAAATTATAGATATCTTACAAATCAAATACCTAAGTGACAAATCAATACCTAAAGAACGTCTCTCAGTCAGGTCCTGCTTCATATCTCTGTTTCTGTGTGATTTGATCTCCTTCTGTCAGCCATTGATCTTTGAGGTGAAGAAATAAGAAGCTTTATGACTGAACTTAGATAGACTGGATTTAATTTAAAAATAGGTTTTCTGAAACCATTGAGACTCCATTTTGGCTATTTGTCCTTCCAGGTTTTCTCACCTTGGATCTTTTGGTCTTGTGTGGGGACCCTTGGCCCTCACTGAGCTCTACTGCACAGACAGATGGGTTCTTGTCCTGAATCCTTTCTACTTCTTCCAGGCTCAGATTTTACAAACTTTTCTCCTTTACTGGGTCCTCCTTTTCCCACCCTGGTGCTGCTCTTATTTGTTCTTTATCTTTCAACATCCCCCCATCCCCTTTGCCCTGGATCTAATCTGGAGAGTCTGTCATTATCAAGCATATTTCTTATCCATATACAGGGTGACCCAATGTAAATTCATATGGAGAACAACATAACTTTTCTGTTACCCACAATAATACCCTGACTGTACAGGTCTGAATGGCAGCTGATATGTAAATGCTAGAAGGCTGGTAGCCACCCTTTCACCTCTTTCTAGTTCAAGAGGAGTTCCGTGGAAGTAGTTGAGTAGAAAACAATCAAAGAAGAATAATGAGGAAAAAAATAGAGTGGAAGAGAAATACTTTAAAGGACCCTCCTTGCCCTGGCTGATGTGGCTCAGTGGACTGAACACCAGATTGTGAACCAAAAGATTGCTGGTTCAATTCCCAGTCAGGGCACATGCCTGGGTTGCAGGTCAGGTCCCCAGTAGGGGGTGTGCCAGAGGCAACCACACATTGATGTTTCTCTCCCTCTCTTTATCCCTCCCTTCCTTTATCTCTAAAAATAAATAAAATATTTAAAGGCTCCCCTATTGCATTCCGTAAGCAGCATCATCCATTTCTTGTGTACAGGTCCATTTTGACTCAACATTCAGAAAATTACAGCAGCTATTTTTACTCAGACAAAACAAAACCTTGGTATTTGGATCACAACTAGAACAAACCAAAAATGAAAGGAAATCAGTGACCCTGATTGAAAATCAATCAGACATATCATTGTCTACCATGTACAAAGCACTGTGCCAGAGACTCAAGGCATATTAAAAGCTGTTAAAAGACCTATTATCTCCCTTTAGGATATGGATGCTCAATTCAGATATTTGTGGAACAAAACACTATTTAAGGGGTGTCTAATCTTTTAGTGTCTCTGGGCCACACTGGAAGAAAAAGAGTTGTCTGGGGCCACAGATGAAATACACAAACACTAATGAAAACTGATAAGTACAAAAGGTTTTAAGTAAATTTGCAATTTTGTGTTGGGCCTCTTTCATAGCCTTCCTGGGTCACATGTGGCCTGCAGGTCATGGGTTGGACACCCCTGCTACACATTCAATCCCAAGATTATGATTATCTAATAGTTGAGATTTGTAGGACTAAAAAGTAAGGGCTGCTTGCTGCAATAATAGAAGCAGCTTGAGGAAAATAGTTAAAACTTTTATAAGAAAAAACAAGTTAAAAATAGATAACTGAGATGCACACTGACTGAGGATCACTGAGGAAGAAAAACCAGGCCCTGTGTTCTGGGAGGCAGCGAGTAGGGGTCAGCACTGGAGGTCAGGCTATGCATGTACAAAGAGCCTCCATTTGGTGATGCCAAAGGGTCCCTGGTGTTAAATGGCTTCACAGATCTCAGATGGCATGAACTGGCTCTTCCAACTGCTAATAAATGGGGTGCATGCTATAAGATTCATTTCTGGCTAGACCATAAACAGGTCAAATTATGAAGAATTTGGGATTGGATGAGCTCACAGTATTGACGGTAAGTAAATCAGACAAAGAGATTGCCAGGTATAAAAGTTGTATACATTATCAAATCTCAGTTCTCTATTAACTTCACTATGTTATCAGAGGATCTGAAAAAGTGCAGCTTATCCCAGAAGGAGCTGGACATTAAAGTCATATGACAGGCAAGGGGCAGGAGAATCTAGGAGGCAGACAGGACACCTGTTACTTATATGGATAATCTCACTGATAGCCCGGAAATACAAAGGATTGTAAAAAACTAGTACACAGAGCTGCATGCTAAGAAATTTGAAAACCTAGGTGAAATAGACAAATTTCTAGAAAAATACAATCTTCCAATACTGAATGAAGAAGAAGCAGAAAGCCTGAACAGACCAATAACAGCAGATGAAATTGAAGCAGTAATCAAAAAGCTTCCAACATACAGGAGCCTTGGACCAGATGGTTTCACAGGAGAATTTTACAATGCATTTAAGGAAGAACTAACCCCTATCTTTCACAGATTATTCTAAAAAATTCAAGAAGATGGAAGACTCCCAAACTCTTTTTATGAAGCCAGCATTATCCTAATCCCAAAACCAGATAAAGACATAACAAAGAAAGAAAACTTCAGGCCAATAGCACTGATGAACATAGACGCTAAAATTCTCAAAAAAATATTGGCAAACCGCATCCAGCAATATGTTAAACAAATCATACAACATGATCAAGTGGGATTCATCCCAGGGATGCAGGGATGGTACAATATTCACAAATCAATAAACATAATACACCACATAAACAAAAGCAAAGACAAAAATAAGATGATCATATCAATAGATGCAGAAAAAGCATTTGATAAGGTACAGCACCCATTTATGATAAAAACACTTAGTAAACTGGGAATAGAGGGAGCATTCCTCAACATAATAAAGGCCATATATGAGAAACCTACAGCCAACATCACACTCAGTGGGCAAAATATTAGAGCTTTACCACTAAGATCAGGAACAAGACAAGGATGCCTGCTTTCACCACTCCTATTCAACATAGTATTGGAAGTCTTAGCCACAGCAATCAGACAAGAAAAAGAAATAAAAGGCACCCAAATTGGAAAGGAGGAAGCAAAACTGTCATTGTTTGCAGATGACATGATAGTGTACATAGAAAATCCTATAGGCTCCATGAAAAAACTGCTTGATTTAATCAATGAATTTGGCAAAACAGCTGGATACAAAGTCAAAACTCAGAAATCAAAGGCATTTTTGTACACCAACAATGAATATCAGAAACAGAAATCAGGAAAAAAATCCCATTTGATAAAGCAACAAGAAAAATAAAATACCTAGGAATAAACCTAACCAAGGAGGTAAAAGACCTGTACTCAGAAAACTACACAACACTGAAGAAAGAAATCAAGGAAGACACAATCAAATGGAAACATATACCATGTTCATAGATAGGAAGAATTAACATCATCAAAATGTCCATATTACCCAAAGCAATTTATAGATTCAATGCAATACCTATTAAAGTACCAATGGCATACTTCACAGATATAGAACAATCACTTCAAAAATTTATGTGAAACCATAAACAACCCTGAATAGCTGCAACAATTTTGAGAAAGAAGGAGGAAGTAGGAGGGATCACAATACATAATATAAAATTGTATTATAAGGACACTGTAATCAAAACAACCAGGTGTTGGCATAAGAACAGACACATGGACCAATAGAACAGAATAGAGAGCCCAGAAATAAACTCAAGTCTCTATGGTCAATTAATATTCGACTAAGGGGGCAGCAGCATAAAATGGAGTAAAAATAGCCTCTTCAACAAACGCTGTTGGGAGAGCTGGACAGCTACATGCAAAAAAATGAAACTTGATCACCAACTTACACCATACACAAAAATAAGTTCAAGGTGGATAAAAGACTTAAATATGAGTCGTGACACCATAAAAGTCCTTCAGGAGAACATAAGCAGGAAAATCTCAGATCTTCCACACAGCAATATTTTCACTGGTATGTCCCCTAGAGCAAGGAACATAAAGGAAGAATAAATAAATGGGATCTCATCAAAATAAAAAGCTTCTGCATGGCTAAAGAAAACAGCATTAAAATGAAAAGAGAACCAACTGTATGGGAATACATATTTGCCAATGATCCCTCAGACAAGGGTTTGATCTCCAAAATATATAAAGAACTCACACAACTCCACTCTAAGAAGAGAAGCAACCCAATTAAAAAATGGGCAAAGTACTTGAACAGATACTTCTCCAAGGAGGACATACACAGGGTCCAGAGGCATATGAAAAGATGCTCAGCATCACTAGCCATCAGAGAGAGGCGAATTAAAACTACAATGAGATACCACTTCACACTGGTGTGAATGACCACCATAAACAAATCAACAAACAACAAGTGTTGGAGAGATTGTGGAGAAAAGGGAACTCTAGTACATTGTTGGTGGGAATGGAGACTGGCACAACCACTATGGAAAACAGTATGGAATTTCCTCAGAAGATTAAAAATGGAACTGCCTTTTGACCCCGCAATTCCACTGCTAGGATTATATCCTAAGAACCCTGAAACACTGATCCAAAAGGGCCTATGCACCCCAATGTTCATAGCACCACAATTTACAACAGCCAAATGCTGAAAGCAACCTAAGTGCCAATCAGTAATGAGTGGATCAAAAAACTATGGTACATTTACACAATGGAATTCTATACAGCAGAAAGAAAGAAGGAACTTTTACCCTTTGTGACAGCATGTATGGAACTGGAGAGCATTATGCTAAGTGAAATAAGCCAGGTGGTGAAAGACAAATACCATATGATCTCACCTTTATCTAGAACCTAATCAACAAAACAAATAAGCAAGCAAAATTTAACAAAACATTGAAATTAAGAACAAACTGACAGTAACCAGAGGGAAGAGGGGAGGGGGAAAATGGTGAAGGGTTTACAGGAACAAGTATAAAGGACACCTGGACAAAAACAAGAGGGGCTTGGAAACAGGGGAGGTAGGTGGGGATGGCTGGGGTTGTGGGGAGTGGTGGGGGAAAAAGCAGAAGACTGTACTTGAACAATAAAATTCAAAAGTATTTAATAAAAAAACCCTCAGATGCTGCAGTGCCCTATGGGTAAAAGACAGAACTGATAGAAATAACTATAGCACAACAAAATCTGGAAAAATATAGGGGGCAGATGGGGAAACTTTACTGCTTATATAGTCAAAATACAAATGAACAAGTTTTTCAGCTTTAGGTGTCCTATTTTATAATGGAGGAAAGGTACTTTGGTGAAAAGATGGTTTATCAAGTGAGAAAATGAGGGTAGGGAAGGAGTGTAATAACAATGAGCTTTTCACAACTATGTGTCTGTAAGATGATAAAGACAAGAGAACAAAAAGGAAGAGAAAGAAACCTCTTAGAAATTGTTTTCCATGCACAGGGGGTGGGGAGAGAGAGAGAGAGAGCGAGGGAGTGAGAGGGAGAGAGAGAGAGAAAGAGAAAGAGAGAGACTGGGACTTCTCTGAGGACCTGTTGAGTATCTGAGTATTATGGACAGTGTGAAATGCTTGCTGCCCAAGGTGATCGCACTCAGTTGTGCCCTGAGCTGTACAGGTCCCAGGAGAATGCACAGAGATGCTACTGAGCAAGACAACACAGCTCATTGTGCATTTTGTGCTATGAACTTTCCTCATGAAACAAGCAAACAACAAAACCACAACAGATTTCTTATCAAAGAATCAATAGCACCATGCTAATTTGACAAAATACAAAAGAAACAGCCTTTTACTCATTATTTTAAATGAAAAAAAGTCAATCTGCTATATCATTCTCCTCTATATTGTTCATTTATCAATTTTCCTTCACATCTGACAGGATCACAGAAGTTATTTCTCATATAGCTAGCAGTTATACACATTATAAGCATTTAAATTATTAATTTAGTTACTAAAGCTGCATTCAAAGAACTTTTTTTCCTCTTTGAAGACCTTCTGGATCATGCAGTCTAATAAAATTGTCTGTTTTTTCTCCTTCAAACTAATGATAAACTTAAAAAGATTAGTTCATTTTCTCTTGTTACTTTTTAGAGTGAAATGTCTTTTGTGATTTGGTCAAGCAAGCTTCTTTACCTATACAATAAGGCTTTTCTCTAAGGAAACAAAAATAATAAAAATAACTTTTAAAGTGTTACATGCAAGACATTGAAATGAGATGTTTAAAAGGAGAAAGAATCTGGGATACAGGGGACACAATTCCTCCCAGGACCATTTGCATCATAAAATGTGATTCATCACTCATTACATCTGCTTAGTTCTCCAACTGATGGACACATTGCAAGACCCACGGATGTTGCTATTCATGGTGTGTAATGAGCTAAACTCAGAGGCTCACTGCCAGTCATGGGTAAGTCAGAGGGATGAAAATCCCCCAGACTCAGACACCTAAACAACACCTTGCAAAAAACAAAACAAACCAAACAAACAAAAAACATTCTCCCTTTTATTCCCAGTTTTATTTAAATTTAGCGAAATTTTTAATAACTCTCTAGTCCTCATATAGAAAGTATCTTAAACAAGAGTTCAGATACTCCTTTCTATATAGTAAAAGGCATAGAATATTAGAGTTTGAATGAGAAAAATAATCCTTGAAGATTTTAAAAGATTAGCTTCAAAGTCTAACTGGCTTGAAAAAATAGAATCCTCAAAAGATTAGATATAGCTACTAGTTCGTTCCCAAAAAGTGAGTTTGTCTGAATCGACTACTTCTCTCCCTTTCCTTACCATATGGTTTATTACATGGATTGTTAGTGACATATACTGCAGGTTATCATAGACAGACTCTGAGTGGAAGGTTAAGAGAGAATGGCCCTCCGACACCTTACACGTAGACTTCCTTCAGGCTTCAGGGGTGCATATTCTTCTCCTAGTCCTGGAACTACCATGAGCAAGGAAGAACACATTTTAAAAAATTTTTGTTTTATTTCTTTTGTAGAAAAATTCTTTATATTTGCTAAAGAAAAAATCTGAAGTAGATAAAGAAAATGTGTCCCCAACCTACTCTAAAATTAAAAAAAAAAAAGATCTACTTGATATTTCAAAGGGATTTTGTAAACAATTGAAGGTTTTGCAAACTATCTTCAGAGTATTGCTCTATAAATACACATGTATACTAGCATGTAAACACATACATATACATACATACACCGTATGTATCTGGTTGAACTAAATGGTCAATTTAGTTAAAGAATACATTATTTCAAACAGTAACTTTACTCATTTTGTATTTTGACTGATTAATGAAAATTCTTTTTAGAAAAATAAGACCTATTCATGCCCTGTTACTAGAAGTTACAGCGCTTCCATAGTCTGAGATTTTCTTTTTCTCTCCAAAGTGTTTTTAAAAGTTTTTTTAAGTCAATGGATTTTTTTTTTTTATTCTGGGTCCCATTCGTAGTAGCTGATCCTTAAAAGGAAAATTGTTTCATCTTCCCGCATTTAAATCTTACGTATTTAAGACATTTACCAACAGGACCCTCCAAAACAGTTTCTATGTAGAGACAACTGCTCCAAATGCCCTAGATTTGTTTTTGTCATCACGCAAAGGAAAACATAAAAGAGACAAGTGAGTCCTCAGGGCTTTGGGACATTTATTGATCTCACTAAGCCTTGCGGGGGGATGAGCTTCAAACCAGAAGCCATCCTTGGAAGGCGCACACTTTGTCAGGACCAGATGCTTTTGAACGTGTGAATTAATCCTGCATCACCGCATGGGTGATTGATGTTTTTACTCTGAAAGCAGTGGGGCCCCTGTGAAATTTCTAAGGGCCAACAATATCAGGACAATGATAAGCTTGGGGCCATTGATCTTGCCATGAATTGGGCTCATGTTGCAATATGTGCCACGTCAAAATGTAACAATACCGTGTATTATTTTAGAAAAACCAGCAAAATTCTTCTCCCTTTAGGCAACAATACCTCAACAAGCTATGAGTGGAAACACTTCAGTGATGAACTTTATTATTCTGTGAATGCCCCTGTGTCCTCAGCATACACACCAGAGCACTAAGCTTCTTAGCTGACAGTGCATTTGATCAGTCCTGGTTTTTGTGGAGAGACCAAATTAGCTTCTGTATCAATGAAGATTTTCTGTGCTAAAGAAAAAATCCAAATCAAGTTTGTTTAAGCAAATAGGAGAACTGATTGGGTGGGTGAAACAGAAGTGCAGAGGTGCACTGGGCTTCAGGGAGGGCTGGAACCTGGCATCAGCTGCTGGAGAACACCATCTCTCCGCCCTGCCCTGGCCCAGCCACAGCCCCAGATCAGCTGTCACAGTGTGGCCACAAAGATGACCACAGGCAGCTTTGGCTTATGTAATGACAATTTGGCAACCCTTTTCTAGGGAAAGAGAGCCCACTTTCCCTAGTACTTCCAGCAAGGGTTTCCTGATTGAGTGGCTCAGTGTAGGCCTGTGTCACTCCTTGGGCAGGAGGCCAGGGTTGAGGGGAGAGAGGAGAGCTGAGGAAAGTGTGTGTGTGGGGTGTGACACACTTGAATCTCATGACAGGATATTTCCCCAAAGGGATGCCATTCAGGAAAGAAGGAAAAAATACCCTAAAACCAAGCTGCTCATTGGTGCAAGAAACTTCACACCATTTTGTTCATTCTTTTCCAGTTTTTTAATGAAACAGCTACAAAATTTGAGTATATATATTAGTTCACTGCTTTGCACAAAATAAATTTGTCTAGGCCACATTTTCTGACACAGTCTAACATAATTTAAAGGTAACATTCCTTGCTGCACTTAAAAATGTGTATATATTTGTTTTTAAACTTCAAAACACTTGGATAAAAACCATAAATGTCTCTCAAATTAATTCTAGGTAAAAGGAAATCCAATTAGAAATGATGAGATGCTCAGAAAATAATAGCAAAATGCTATTTTCCCCATATATGGTCATAGGACCAAAGATTTAGTCAGAGGAAAATCCATTGCCTTGTAATTTTATTAAAATAGAATAAAAGTAAATATACTCATTATGAATAGATTGATGAAGTAAAGAAAAAATTGAAATTAATGAGTTAGAAAAATTCACAGTATGACAGAATTAATAAATTCAAAAACTGATACTTTGAAAAACCATGAAAAGAAGACAAACCTTTTTCATATTTAATCAAAGAAATACATATATAATAAGAAGTATACATATACACACTTATATAAAAAGAGATGTTTAGTTTCAGAATTTTAAGAAATCTAAAAGAAATATATTCCTATGTACTATAAAGTGAAAATTGTATTTGAAATAGGAGTTTTGCAGGTAAGTGACCAGTACTGATTCAAAAATGAAAAGCCATACTAGATTAATGGCTATGACAACTTATTCCACTTCCACTAAAGAAATATTTCCAAATAGGGTTCTGGGCTCAGAGCAACTTATGGGGGAAACTCTTACATCAGAAATAAGCCCCATGCTGTATAAATTGTTTTATTTGATATAAAAATATATTATGCTTCTCATTTACCATTAGATAATTTCAGAAATCTGAGAAAGGTGCAGCAAAAAAGAAAAGTACATACATATTGCAAAATTGTAAAAATCCTGAAAAGGTACAATCAAATAATATCTCACAGTATTTCTAAAGAATATGACTTCAAGACTAAAACGGGCTTTTTCTAGTAATGCAAAAATGGTTCAATATCTAAAAAAATACCAATATAATCAATCACATCAATAGATAAAGAGATAATGAAGGTGATTTTATATAAACTATAAAAACATTTTTGGTAAATATGCCATTACTAAAAGCACTGTGACGTATCCTCAATATAATGAAGACATTTTCTCCAAACCTTGTTTTACTTCCAGTGCTCTTCACAAGTCCAAACCAAAGTCTTGGGTTTATCTGATCAAAATTTAAGCTGTTTATATCCTTTGCCCCAACATTTTTACTCTTAAGAATTTATCTTTAGATAGACTTATACATTCATAAGGGAACATATACAAAATGTTTTCTATTTTTTAAATATATTTTATTAATTATGCTATTACAGTTGTCCCGTTTCCCTGCCTTTATTCCCCTTTGCCCTGCACACCCCCTCCCACCCTCATTCTGTAACAGGATACAGCCAAGGGGGGCCCCAAATAAGGATTTGTAATGGGGTCCAGAACTCAGGGTACCCAGGAAATATTAGAAAAAATATATATAGGATGTCCTTACCCCCCACAAGTCTGAGCTGGGGGATAGGACACATGGAACAGGGCCATTGAGAGCTGTTTTGCATAGCAACAGCTTTGCAGCTAACTTCTGGCATGGTCATTTAACATATCTATAACTTTTAACTGGTTTCATAGATATGTTAAATAGCTGTGGCTATGCTTTGAGCCAGGGAGATGGGAGTGACTTCAACCCATGATGTAACTGGGAGGCAAATCCCTCTAGTTACAGTGCCTGCATGAGAGAAAAAAGGAGAGTTGGGACCATGCCGCTTTGGGGCTCCTTTTGTCACATGGCTTAGGAAGCAGGAGAGACCTTGCTGGGAAGGAAAGGGGTGAAAAGACTCTTGCTGGTGGGCCATGAGAAGGTGCCACATGGTTTTGGATTAAATGGAGGTCATGGCGGCAACACAGCTGATGGTGCCGGAACCAAGGGGCTGCCTGAACCATGGACTTCTACTTCTTTTACTGAGATATAGTACCCTGGACTGGGCAGAGGAATAAGGAAGGCCTGTGTGCATTTGAGAGTATTCTAAAGGACTTTCGAACTTTAATGAAGACATTAAGTCATTACTCTAAGTCTGTATAACTCTTTGAATAGACAATTCTTTTCCTTTTCACCAATCTCTGGCATTGAGAGATGTCTTTCCCTGGTGGCGGGCAAGGTGAACCTACTACAGGGCTGGGATGGGGGGACCCTGTAAGCAGAAAGGGGGGTCTATTCTTTAATAGTATATCATTCACCTCCCACCCTGGGTCTGTTCTGTAACAATTCCCCCCACCTTAGTTCATGTCCATGGGACATACATATAAGTTCTTTGTCTTCTCCATTTCCTATACTATTCTTAACCTCCCCCTGTCTATTTTGTGCCTACCATTTATGCTTCTTATTCCCTGTACTTTTTCCCCCATTCTCCTGTCCCCTTTCCCACTGATAACCCTCCATGTGATCTCCATTTCTGTGATTCTGTTCTTGTTCTAGTTGTTTGCTTAGTTCATTTTTTTTTTTTTAGGTTTGGTTGTTGATAGTTGTGCATTTGTTGTCATTTTACTGTTCATATTTTTGATCATCTTCTTTTTCTTAGATAAGTCCCTTTAACTTTTCATATAAGGGCTTGGTGATGATGAACTCCTTTAACTTGACCTTATCTGGGAATATTTTAAGTGCTCTCCCATTCTAATGATAGCTTTGCTGGATAGAGTAATCTTGGATGTAGATCCTTGCTTTTAATCTCTTTGAAAACTTCTTGCCAATTCCTTCTTGCCTGCAAGGCTTCTTTTGAGAAATTGGATGATAGTCTTATGGGAACTCCTTCATCGGTAACTGTCTCTTTTCTCTTGCTGCTTTTAAGATTCTCTCCTTATCCTTAATCTTGGGTGATGTAATTATGATGTGCCTTGGTGGTGCCTCCTTGGGTCCAACCTCTTTGGGACTCTGAGCTTCCTGGACTTCCTGAAAGTCTATTTCCTTTCCCAAATTGGGAAAGTTCTCCTTCATTATTTTTCAAATAAGTTTTCAATTTCTTGCTCTTCCTCTTCTCCTCTGGCATCCCTATGATTGGGATGTTGGAATGTTTAAGGTTGCCCCAGAGATTTCCAAGCCTCTTCTCATTTTTTTTGAATTCCTGTTTCTTCATTCTGTTCTGGTTGAATGTTTATTTCTTCCTTCTGGTCCAAACTGTTGATTTGAGTCCCAGTTTCCTTCCCATCACTGTTGGTTCCCTCTTTTCCTTTATTTCACTTTTTCCTTTATTTCTCTTTTCATAGCCTTCACTTTTTCCTCTATTTTGCAACCATACTCAACCATTTCTCCTGATTACCATCCTGATTACCAGTGTTTTGAACTGTGCATCTGATAGGTTGGCTATCTCTTCATTGCTTAGTTGTATTTTTTTTCTGGAGGTTTGATCTGTTCTTTCATTTGGGCCATATATTTTTTTTTGTCTTGGCATACCTGTTAGGTAGTTAAGAGGCGGAGTCGTAGGTATTCATCAGGGCGGGGCAACCCACATTGCTGGGTTGTGGGGCTGTGTGTTGGGGAGGGTCCAAGAGGTAACAATGCTGCTTGTTCAGCTCTCTGCCCACTTTCAGTCACTTCTTCAGCTACCCACAAGGAAATTGGGTTCTTCTGGCTGACTCCCAGGTCAGTTGGTTTGTGTACATTCTAGGACCCTGTGGGTCTCTCCAATGGACTATCCTGTGAGGCTGGGATTTTCTCCCATTGTCTTAACCCCCACAGGTTTTTTAAGTCAGAGATTTTGAGGTTTTATTTACCTGGACTGGAACCCTGGGTTGTGTGGTCTGTCTTGCTCCCCAGTTGTTCCTCCTGGTTTATCCACAGGCAAATATTGGACAGCCTGCTCCACCAGCTGCCATCTTGTCAAGAGTCCTCTCCTCCCTGCTGCCTATCTCTGCCCCTCCTACCAGTCTGGATGAAAAAACACATACAACATGTTTGGAACAGCAAGGGATTGTACATAAATATTGTGCCTTCTGGTGGGATACTCATTTATACAGCACATGTTATGTAGGAAATCTTTTTCAGCTTTTAATAGTAATCTCTATGAATTTATATGAGAACTCTCTAAGACTGTAAAAACAGTTAATATTTGAACAACATATGTTTGAACTGTACCAGCCTACCTGTATGTAGATTTAAAAAAATAAATATACAATCAGCCCTCTGTATCCCTGGGTTTCACATTTGTGGATTCAACCAACCTCAGATGGAAAACAATATTTCTGATGCACAGGTGGGACTCTGCAGGTGCAGAAGGCCAACTGTGTGCATTGCTCTATGCCACTCTACATAGGTGATGTGATCTGCCACAGAATTTGCTACCTGTGTGGGTCCTGGAACTAGTCTTCTGTGCATGCTGAGGGACGACTGAGTTTTTGAGGATTAAAAAGTTACTTATGGAATTTTGACCATGTGGGAATGTGCCCTTAACCCCTGAGTTGTTTGAGGGTCAACTATATATAAAATGCCCCTTTGTACAAACACCAACACACATAAATATATCAGTTTAAATAGCAAGATCTAGATCTTAGAGACCCAGTTCAGTGAGGTACTAGCTCTTTTGTTTTTGAGTTTTACAGAGTATGAAGTTAATTAAGAGGATTTATAATAGACAGTTTAATTGAATCGATTTGGTTCCTGGGAACTGACAATGAGAATTATTTTTGTGTGTGTGTATGTATGTAGTTATAAAGAGTTTTCAGACGGATACAGTATCAGCTAGAATTCCGGTTGCAAGTGACAACAAAAAAAATCCAAGTGTGCAACCAAGGAATTCTTTATCACATGTAAACTGAGAAAATCTAGAATTTAACTTTAGGTATAGTAAGACAGGGCTCAAAAAACATATTATCAAACTCTGATTTTCTCCATATCTTCACTCTGTTGATTCCATTGTTGGGCTCTACATGTTGTGGTCTGAAACATCTCTAGACATCATTTTGACAATAACAGATTTAAGGGGTGCTACCTTGTTCAGTGTTGGAATAAAAATCCCTAAAATCCAACTTTGTTGGTTCAACTTGTATCGTATTTCCATCTGTGATATAATTATGTGACTAAGGAACTATATCAACTGAAGGATGTCAAATTTATACAAATGATATGGGTTGAGTGAAGTCTATTTCATAATTATTTCTGCAAAGAAAAAGTATTATATACACCAAGTGGCAAATATAGTAGTCTACTGCAGTACAAAAGACAACAATAACAACAAAAGAACTCTTAGCAATGATTGTCTTTGACATAGGAATGGATTTGTAGATGGAAGGAAGATTACTTTCCTTTTGCACATCATTTGTGGATTTCCTCCACATGCATACATTAATTTTCAATAGCAAAAACCAGTTTGAATATATTTGTAAAGAATGAAAAAATGGTAAAATGAAATTCCTACCTCACACCGTATACTAAACAAAAATTAGGACACATAATTTAAGCATGAAATGAATCATGTCAAGTGTACAGAGAGTAAATATTTATAAAGCCTTGTTCTCAGGAAAACTTTTCAAAGTGAACCACAATTGACAAAGTCCACAAAGGGAAAAAACCGATAAGTATGTTTTACAGTTTTTACTATAAGCACCACAGAGGTGTAGAAAGTGAATGTTGCCCCCGACTTCTTTGGGCCCCACCCCAATCTCAAGCCCCTCTTCCTTCCTCACAAAGTAACTCCTATCCTGACTCTATGTTAGTCCTTCTTTGTGTGACTTTATAGTTGTATCACCACAGTGTGATTCCCTTAACACAATCATTTAATCTTTCCAATTAAAAAAAAAGATATGTCCTTTAGATTTCTTTTACTCTGTAAGTTTCCCCTCAGTCCCTTTCATTACAATCTAGCTGTTGCAAAGCCCAGGACATTGGATGCGTATGTTGCCCTTGGTCTGATTTTTCTAATGGCACTTGCATTGTGCAGATCAGCATGTCCCAGCCCCCGCTGTAGACCCCGCATGTTGGCTGTCAGACTCAAAGACTGGATCAGTCTAGTGACTGGTCCCTGTGGCAAGACTACAACTAGCGCCAGGTTCTTTCATCAGGAGGGGCATGATAGCTCAGTCTCTTTTTCTAGGATGTTAACATTTAAATTAGTCAATGGACTAGAGTTGCAAAATGCTAAAATTCTATCATTTATTTATAATTTACCAACTGGAATACTTCTATAAGTAGATAGTACCCTTCATCTAATACTTGGATACCTTGAGCAACAGTGCTGACAAGAGAGACGAAAAAGAGCTAGACACTCTGTTTTTTACTAGTTTTATATTTATTAACTATTTCTAAATAATCAATTAATTTCCCCACTAATCTCCACAGGCAACTAACTAGGTTTTCAAAAATATATTATTGTGAATTCAGAGATTGAAACATATTTGCTGGGTATTAATTTATTACAATTACTGTACAGTTATTATCTTATCAAAGCTCAAACTGTCCTGGTTTTGGCCAGCAGGAGTGTGTTCACATTGGCTTCTGGGTCCTTTTACATGTATCTAGTAATTTTAGATAGTGCCCACACTATTTGGTGTAAAAAGATAAACCAGGATCATCTTGTACATTTCCTGCCACAGGCAAAAAACCAACAATTTGTAAAATAGTAAAAAACAAAATGAAACAAAACAAACCTGGTCATTGAATAATCTCTTCAGTAGACAGAACTAGGAAAAATATATTACATACAAAATAAAGTACTTCATGGATGAATATTAAAATTTATTATTAGGATTGCTGTTTTTTAAAAAGCTCCATATATTATATGATTACCTTTTTTCTTCAACACTGAGAATTATGGTTCTTAAAATGCAGGGAATAATAGAATTGACATATTCCGTAATGACTGTTTACCTTATTACCTCATTATATAGACAGGAGTCTCAGAATAACAATACTAACATTATAGTCCTCCACTATGGTTTTTCTGAGAATAGCTTAAAATTTGTTTTTCATACAACTTGAACATTCTTCTCCAATTTTTAAAATAATTAATACAATTTTAAAATAATTTAGAAATTTAATAAATTAAATTTGATTTTAAAAGTAAGTTATAAATTCATTAATACTGTACTTTCTGTAATTTAACTTCTTTTACTCTTAGTTACACTAGTAACTGTATGTTCTTTCCTCACCACCAGTCCTTACATTGATGTGCCTTGAGTCATCTGGGTTGTCTGAAGCTAGTTCCTGACTTATTCCTCAAGAAAAACTCATGAGGACAAAATTTCTTGAGTTCTTACAATTTGACAACAGATGATCTGTACCCTTTACACATAAAAGTCAGATTTTCTGTACATAAGAACTTTCACTCACATTTCTTCTCTTTGAGTTAGTTTATGAATTTTATTCTAGCATAAATTGTCAAAAATCAGGTAACCTAGTTTCCTTTTTCTCATGTTTTGTTATTTTTTGCTTACAGCCAATTTACTTTTTAGAATTAAGGTGAAATTCATATAACATAAAATAAAATATTTAAAGTAGCACTTAGTACGTTTGCCATGTTGTGCAACCTCCACATCTATGCAGTTCTGAGGCATTTGCATCACCCCAAAAAAAACTCCACTCCCATAGCGGTCACTCCTCCTTTCCTCTTTCCCCCATCCATGAGAACTACCAATCTGCTTCCTGCCTCTGTGGACCTACCAATTTGGGATATTTTACATAATGGAATCATACAATATGCGATGCTTTATGTCTGATTTATTTCACATATAATGTTTTTGAGGTTTATCCATGTTGTAGGATGCATCAATACTTCATTTCTTTTTATGGCTGAATAACATAGATAATACATATATATACACACACACACACATATACACTGTAATATAGATATATTCACATGAATATTTCATATATATAATATAGCAATATTATCTATTTATATATATAATTCATTAATCCATTTTTCCATTAATGGACATTTGGGTTGATTCCACCTTTTGCTGTTGTAAATAGTGCTGTAAATATTCATGTACAAGTATTTGTTTGAGTACTTATTTTCAATTTTGGGGCATGTAACTAGGAATAGAATTACTGGATCATATGCTAATTCTGTTTAACTATTTTGTTATAAGTGGCTATTTTAAAAACTAGTAATTGTATTAGAATGCATCTATTTTTTTCATTTTATGTCAATATTTTTGAATATATTGTATGCTTTTTCAACATGTATCCTCAAATTCTTCTTATTTTATAAAAAATGTTCTTAATTTATATTTTTAATATTTTGAATCCTTGCTTTGATTTTTTCCCCACTCTGGGAATTCCTATTATCTGGAAATTGGATCTTCTTTGCTTATCTTCAATATTTGTCTCTTTCTTTTAAATTCACTTTTATCTATTTCTTTATTTATTTTTATTATATTCTTCCTCTTGCTTTCTTTCATTGTATTTCACTCTTCTTTTTCTAGTTTTTTTTAAGATGGAAGTATGAACTCTTTGAGGTCACTCTTCTTTTCTACTATAAGCATTTAATGCTATCATTTCCAACTCTGTTACCTACATCCTACAAACTGTGATGTGTTGGATTTTTTCCAGTTAAAATACTTTCTATTCTTAGATTTCTCTTTGACCAATAGCTTATGTAGAAATGTGTTATTTAATTTTGAGGTGTTTAGATATTTTACCTTTATCTTACTGTTACTAATTTCTAGTTTGTCAGATTTCCAGTTGAGATGGTGGAGTAGGTAAACCCCATGCTGCCTGCTTCCATGACCACATTAAAATTACAAATAAGCTATAGAACAATCAACGTGGAGAGACCCGAAGACCAGCTAAACAGGGGTCCTATAACTGAGGATATAAAGAAGAAGGCACATGAGCCTGGTGGGAGGAGTGGAGATGTAAAACCTGCTGTCCCCACACCCATGTTTGGTAGTTAATCAGGAGGGATATCCCAGGGGCAGAGCTCCTCTTTGAGGAGTGAGGGGTCCTAACCCTCTGCCAGGCTCCCTGAACATGAGCGCTGGGAAGAGGAGCCCCAACATATGGCTGTGAAAATAAGCAGGGATTTTCTCAGTTTGTGTGACTGAGAAGACTGCTGGAAACCCAGACAATCTTTTGAAGGGCCCATGCACATACTCCTTATCCTGGGCTCTGGTGCAGAGACTGTGGCTCGGGGGTGCCAGATACACAGGGAGAAACTGAGTTGTGTGGCTTCAGGGTGAGGGCTGGGGGGACAGCCACCATTGTCCCTATGTTTAGCCTCTTTCCCACACAACAACAGGCAGGAGCTATCCTTTCTCTGTTGAACTGTCCCCCCACATGGTCAAATCTAATTCTGCATTTGCCTAGTAAACATTACTCATGCCACCCAGATGACTCCCTGAGACCCTTACCCCACCCCGACTCATGGACTGCTGGAGGCTTTTTCAATAGCTGGTGGTCAGCCTTGGCCTGTGCTGTGGTCTTTCTTAAAAATTCTCCAAGTTCCACAGGCCCCAGGAAGGTGGTGGCTGGCCTCATTGGGCCCTGCGCCTTTTGCTTAGTGTACCAGGTCCAGGCTTGGCACTGGCCCAATTATGAATCTGAATTAGGTAACCTGAAGAACACCACTCACGCCACCCTGGTGACTCCCTGAGACCCTACCTTATCCAACTTGCAGACTACTCAGTGTTCTTTGAGCAGCTGAGTCTTATGGGCAGCCAGACAATGGCTGCAGGCCATTGGTATCCAGGGAGCAGCCCCTGGCAACTATGTGTCACTAGTGCTGCCTGCTGCTGCACAGCCTGGGGCCCTGTACATGGGAACTCCCTTCTGTGGCCTGAGCACCCACCTGGCATCCGCAGCCCACTGCCTTGCTCCCAGCTCCTTCTGCCTGTCTGTGCCCCAGCAGCCACAGGCCCAGGACTGAGTTCCCCTACTTGTGCAGTATTCATAGGAAATGGTGCCTCCAAGGCCGAAAACTCCCAAATCCCAGTTCTCCTTAATGATCCTGCAGGTATGCAGTAAGTAGAAGGCTTTACTTGCAAGTACTCACAGAAATGGGAAGGTTTATATTAAACTAATTGGAAAGTAGTAATTTTAAAAGAAACTCCACGAGGAGAAACTAATCTGGAGACTGGATGTTTGTTAATCTCTCACAACTTTTGCGCCCTCTCAGGGGTATCCACATTCTATAATCTTCCTAGAAAAGGCTGACAGGGCTTGCCCCCAAGGTTGGGCATGCTGTCTCGTTCTGGCTTAGCTAATATAAGGATCTTTTTTAAAACACCCTTTCCTTGAGAGTCTCAGGAATGCAGCTCTCTCTTCCCTTTCTAGGGGTGGCTCTCTCTCTACTAGGCCTCTTAAAAGCCTTATTATCCCTGTGACATTAAAGCCACTTGACTGAGCCGAGATCAACTAGCAGTACCTGATGACTGCTATGATTCTTGGTAAGTAAAGCTGCCCTCAGAAGACAGGTAACACTCCACACCTGGGCATAATTTGTCTTCAGGAAGCCCTTCCAACCAGTTGGGGGAGGGGCAAGGCATGGGCTTTGGGACACCAGAGCCTTCACAGGGTCACCTGTATCCTAGGCACTGACCACCTGATGAAGGGCTAGGGAAAATTGGGGACACCCATGTTTTCCCTTAGCCAACCAGGTTCCCTATCTTCTGCAGGAAAGGAAATATCTCTCTCCAAAGACAATATGCAGTACCAACTGGAGAGACACATTTTAGGGTGCATACTCACTAACTGAGAGAAAAATTTAACCCTTGGTCCCTCAAGAAAAAGGCTTATAGATAATTGGCTTTCTAAAATTAAAGTCTGTACCTTTAAAATGTAAATACCTGATCTTCAAGAACTCTTTTCTGGCCATTTTTAAAATGCAGATTTCTGGGAGGTAAATCTTATCAAGAGAGAAAGACCTTAGTCATCTGAGCAATTCAATTTAACTTATTTCAGCTGTTCCTTTCTAATCAGTGATTTTACTTTATAATACCTTCTCATAAAACTAGAGGAGCCTATGTTTCTAAAAGTTATAAAATGTGTTTGCTAGTCTAAAAATATGCTAATTGCTTACCTTTTAGCTGTCTTACACAGAGTTGGATTTTGGTCTCTTTCACTGATAAAGGGAAAAGGATTTTCCTTTTGCTTTATATTTTTCTCTCTATCTGATTCCTGCAGAATTTGGCCATTTTTGATGAGTGTGAGTCATGGCAATACATTTGCATGAATCCAATAACAATCTATGGTCTTTATGATAAGATACATAAGATCAATTTCCAATTTTGGTTTTATTAACTAAAACTTTGACTAGAATGTCATGTCTGAAAAAGACATGTCTGGACTCTGGGTGTCACCAGAAAGCTTTAAGGAATTGTGATTAACTTTGAAAGCTAATAAAAGACCATTGGAGAAATGACCTGGTACCTTGCTTAGTCACATGGTTCATGGCAATCTTTCCATGTAAGGAACAAAGGTTGCTTTTTTTATAGAAATGGCAAGGAAGGAAACTTGAGACATTTTGGGGGCCTCAAGAACTTAAGGAATTTAGCCAGATCTCTGGGTATTGCTCTCCAAGCCTGATGGCAACTGTGTTGTTTGGCTTCTTTGCCCTGAGGGGCTGATTAAAACTCAATCTGGAGATTCCTAATGAGATTCCAGCAAAGCAGACTTAAAAACCCTGTATGAACAATTGCTATTCTTATTGTACTTATGCAAATAATTAGGCCAAATTAAGACTAGTTTAATGCAGTCTCTTTGATAAAAGTGAGGATGATTGTAGGCAGAAAAAATGTGTTTCAATCAAAAATCACAATGCCCAGTTTTAGATATGAGACTCTAGTTCAGTTAATTGTCTTCAAAGTTTTATTCGTCACCTATAAACTGAACTGGTTCCTGAATTCTTCTAGTTTTCTTCAACCCTCCAAACTGTTTCATTTTTTCTCCTGTCCTTAGACTAGGAATCATTGAGAACTAAACTTTTTTCTCCTAGGCTTGTATATGCCACATAGCATTTACTGGAGCAGCTGATGAATCAGCAGAGAAGTTCAAACTGCAGACGAGGAGGACCTGTCGGCCTGTCACTGCCGCTCTCACTCCAGCGAAGCCTCACGCCAGGCAGTCCTCTCACCCGACAGTCTCGCAGTCTCAAACACTGGTTTACGATTTGCTGTGTTCATTAAACTTTGTGTTTTTCCTTTTCTTTTCATAGGCAGGCACCTTATTTACCTGATTACTTCTTTATACAATATAAGCCTCACTCTGGAAGCCCAACAGCATTGCTACTTTCTAAAATGAAACTCAGCGGTTTGGCTGAACTGACTTGTTGTCAGGACTAGATGGCTGGTCCGTAAAGTATGAAGCGGTCTATACTCTTCACTTCTAGAACGTAAAACTTTATTATTCAAAAGGTGGGACTGAAGGGACCGAAGTCCTGCCACCATGAGTCTGTTTTCCCTTTTCTGCCCAAGAGATTCAGGCAAAAAGAAGCTGCTTCAGGGGGGTGGGAGGAGAATCTTAGAATGTTCCCCTTAGCCTGATTTAAATTAAGTATAGTAAGTAAAAGGGCATCTGGGAGGTGTGACACACCTTCCTTCAGGGAAGCCCCTCCTCCAATCTAACCTAGGGCACTTTCCTCTGTCACCTGATTCTTATCTCTCACCAGACCCTTAGTTGTGATAATACTCCTCATCTTTAGACCATGTTACTTAAACCTTCCCCCCCCCCAAACTGTTTGCTCTAGAATACAACAAGGATTCCAACTTGTCCAGCAGCACCACCCTCTCAACATCACGTATGCCACCTCCCAAGGACAGCACCAGACTGACCCAGACTTTACAACCCTCTCCCTCACATAAAGGCTCCCCTTCCCTTTTGCTCCCTTCCTTTGACAGATAGCAAGAATCTCTGGGCCTGGGGATAGGCAGGACTATAGCACTTGACAGCAGAAAGAAGCTACAGAAGATGAGAACTTCAACCATTACAAGGGTCCAGGGATTTTCAAGGGAGAAATATGTTAGTGTAGGTAGCTAGTTAGTATTAACAAATGAAGGCAGCAAAAGTAATCAGATGTTAAACATAATAAAATAGGGAGCTGAACTGAACAATAAGCTTGGCTCACTAGGAAGTTGCAACATTCATAGGCTTCCAAGTGACCACTGTATCTTCCACCCCCAGAATCTAATCCCTAAAGCAGGCAGGAAGGATCATTACAGGTCATTAGCTGGGATAACTGAGAGAGATAAAAGAATAAAGGGAAAATTCCTTTGTTAAGCACATAGGTAGTAAGAGCCAAGATAGCAGTTATAAAGGTGAGGTGTCCAATGTAGGAAAAAGACTGGATTAGCTAGAAGGAGAACCCAGCACTAGCCCCTGGAGATCTAGGAAATGGATTGGGTAGGTGGAGGGATGAGCACAAACCTGTGAAGTATTGGAAAACTGATTGATTAGTAAGTATGAAAGAGTGCTTTGTCCTTCCCAAACTAAAGATAACATAATCACAGCCTAAAAAAGGCATCTGTCCCAAAGAAAAAAACAAAAATTAAAAAATATTTTACAAAACCCAAAGAGGTCCATACCAAGGCACATCATAATTAAAATGCTAAAGATTAAAGACAAAGTGAGACTCTTAAAAGAAGCAAGAGAAAATCAGTTAGTTACTTAAAATGGAGCTCAGCTGATTTCTCAACAGAAATTTTTCAGGCCAGAAATAATTGGCATGAAATATTCAAAGTGATAAAAAGCAAGGACCTACAACCAAGACTAGTCTACATAGCAAGGCTGTCATTTAAAATTAAAGGAGAAATAGCAAATCTTCCCAGACAAGAAAAAGCTAAGAGTTCACCACCCCTGAAACAATGTTATAAGAAATGTTAAAGGAACTTCTTAAAAAAAAAAAGATAAAAAGAAACATAAATAATAGAATGGTAATCACTATGTACTTATCAATAATCAAATGGCTTAAATACTTCAATCAAAAGACATAGGGTAGCTAAGTGGGTAAGAAAACATGATTCATGCTTAAGGCTGTCCACCAGAGGCCTACTATACATCAAAATACATGTACAGAATAAAGGTAAAGAGATGAGAAAAGATGCAATAAAATATGAAAATAAAAAGCATGGGGAGAGATACTTATATCAGAATAAGTAGACTTTAAAACAAAAGATGTAATAAAAGATAAAGAAGGACATTGTATTATATTAAAGGAAGCAATCGAACAAGAGGATGTAAATGTCCCCCTGTAAACATTTATGCATCTAACATAGGAGCACCTAAATATATAAAGCAAATAATGATGGATATAGAAAGGTCAACAGTAATACAGTTCTAGCAGAGAATTTTAACAGCTCATTGACATGAATGGGTAGATCTTACATATAGAAAATTAACAAGAAACCAGCAGCCTCAAACAACACATTAGAACACAGGTGGCAAACACAAGGCCCGTGGGCTGAATCTGGCCCTCCACCTTGTTTCATCCCGCCGGGCATCTTGTTTCTACCTGGTGGCAGTGCCGAGCTCTCACTTAACTGTTAAGGAGTAGTTACATTTATACAGTCCTAAAATTACATTAGGCCCTTTGAAGGCAACCATGTGGCTGATGTGGCATCTGGTGAAAACTCATTTTTCACCATTTAATACCCCTATATTAGACCATACGGGTTAAATTGGTATTAGAGCATTTTACCACAAAGCAGCAGAATATATATTCTTTTCAAGAACATTTTCTGGGCTAGACCAGAAAACAAGTTTCAATAAATTTCAGATGATTGAAATCATATCAAGCATCTTCCACTACCACATGGTATGGAAGTAGATACCATTTACTAGAAGAAAACTGAAAACCACACAAACACGTAAAGGCTAAATAACATGCTACTAAACAATAAATGGGTTAACAGTAAGATCAAGGGAAAAACCAAAAGACGCCTTGAGACAAATAAATAAATAAATAAAAACACAATGGCTCCAAAGCAATGGGATACAGCAAAAGCAGCCCTAAGAGAGAGATTCATAGCAATATAAGCCTACTTCAAGAAAGAACAAACAAAAATCTCAAATAAACAATCTGATCTTACACCTAAAGGAACTAGAAAAAGAAAAACAAAGCCCAAGTGAGGAAGAAGAAGGAAATAATAAAGATCAGAGTGGAAATAAGTAAATCAGAGTCTTAAAAAACACACTAGCTCAATGAAACTAAGAGCTGGTTCTTTAAAAAGATATACAAAATTGACAAACCTTTAACCAGACTTATTGGGGAAACAAAAAGAGAACCCAAATAAATAAAACTAGAAATAAAAGAAGAGTAGTGACAGGTTGCATTACAAATCCAAAATTCAACATCCATTTATAATAAAAACCCTCAGCAAAGTGGGAGTAGAGGGAACAAACTGCAACACAGTAAAGGTCGTATGTGACAGACCCACAGCCAGTTTACACTCAACGGGGAAAAGCTAAAAGTGTTTGTCTTAAGATCAGGAACAATCCAAGATGTCCAGTTTCACCACTTATATTCAAAATAGTTTTGGAAGTTCTAGTCATAACAATCAGACAAGAAAAATAAATAAAAATCATCCAAATTGGAAAGGAAGAAGTAAAACTCTGATTATTTGTACGTGATATGATACAATGCATAGAGAACCTCAAAGAGTCCACAGAAAAAAATACATTAGAACAGTTAAATAAATTCAGTAAAGTAGCAGGATACAAAATTAATATTCAGAAATTTATGGCATTTTTGTACACCAGTGCAAACTATCAGAGAGGGAAATTAAGAAAACAGTGCTCTATATAACTGCATAAAAAATAAAAAACCTAGCAATAAATTTAACCAAGGAGGTAGTAGACCTGTGCTCAAACTTTGTAAGACACTGACAAAATAAATTGAAGAAGATACAAATAAATGGATGATGTGATCATCACCTGATGACTAAGCTAACCAAGTGCAGACTTAAATGGCATGTATGAAAGAATATGACTTTGCAGAATTAGTTTAGAAATGTCACTAAACAAATAAACAAAAACAAGCAGAAGAGGGAAAAAAAGAAAGGCAGGGAATCCGATTTCCAGAGTTTTCACATTATATTATTAAAAATGTTTTATTTTGTAATAAGAAATTATAAGACCTACAAAGAAACAAGGAAGTATTGTTCATACTTGGGATAAAAAGCAGCAATAGCGCAGCATGGTGACTATAGTTGATAATACTGTATGTATATTTGAAAGTTGCTAAAAGAGTAGATTTTAAGAAATAAATAAGAAAAAAACTGTAACTTTGTGGTGATGGACGTTAACTAGACTTCTTGTGATAATCATTTTGCAATATATACATATATCAAATTATTTTGTCCTACACCTCAAATTTGTACTATGCTATACTTCAATTATATCTCAATGAAACTGGGTGTCTGTCAAAGGAAACCCCATGTCAGATTTACTAAATATATACATAATAGGTTTAAAGAATTAAAGGAAACTATGAATAATCTTCATTCCTGCCATAATGGCCACTTTATTTCTGAGTCCGTTGGGTGATGACAGGGACGACTAAAGTTAGAAGGTGACTGGCATTTGCAGGACAGGTCATCCTGCATACTTATTATTAAAATCTTCTGTTGAGGTCATCCTCTGGTCTTCTGGGAACATCACGAGAAAGATGAAAAGTATAGATTTTTAGCAGCATACTCGGGCCTTTCCTCAAGAGGACCCCACTTCCCTTCTATTCAATGGAGCCTCTGTCTATAAACTGGCTCAAGTCTAGGACTTGAATGAGGGACCATGACCTTCTGTTTTTATGATTTAGGTTAGACTTTTGTTCACTTGACCTAGAACTTTTCTACTGTATAGATCAAGTAAGGATTGTGAGGTTTCCTGTCTATTTCACTTCTAGGAACACCATGATCAATTAGCCAAAGCCATAGGTCTGCACAAGTTGCTATTTCTGCTTTGACTCTGCTGTCATTCCAATAATGACACCCAGCTGCCTTTGGTGGTTGGTGCCATCACTTGGCCTCTGTTACCCCAGATCCAAGAACCCTCATTGTATTAAGTTTCTCAATTCAGTGACTACAATTCCCTCTGTGAGATCTGGCCAACAAAGAAGAATAATCACAGAGCTCTTAAAGTATGATGGGGTTCCTCTCACAAATGTTTTTCTTACAGTATTGGTGAATAATGTCTTCTGCACCCTACCAGTAGAGGCAAGTAGGTTTCAAGTGACAGACCCACTCTAACATTCTAATCTCCCTCAACCTGAATCTCTTTCTCAACATTGAAAT
Organism: Desmodus rotundus; assembly: GCF_022682495.2. NCBI lineage: Eukaryota > Metazoa > Chordata > Mammalia > Chiroptera > Phyllostomidae > Desmodus > Desmodus rotundus. The sequence continues at coordinate 65,582,341 of NC_071395.1, forward strand.
AAGGCATGACCAGCATTTCCAGTTTGCTTACTGTGGGCCAACTTTTGGTCCATATTTCAACCAACCAAACAAACTGTTAGAGATCTTTCTAATGCCCGGAGTTACAACTTTCAATGTAGAATCTCTGCTTAGTGGGCCAGTATCAATAAATGCAGCCAAGATTTAACCTTATGTTTCTTTTACCATTATTCATTTCCACACGTTATCCAGATTTTTTTCTGTACAAATTAGAAAAATCAGTAGTTCTTTTGGAGAGCAGCATATTTTCTGATGGTCACAGTGTCTTCCTCCCTTCTAGGGCCTCCTAGAACTTAAGTCCAGATACAGATCTAGAAGGAAAGAGGGCTGGTGGGGGTGGTTGCTGAGGAGGATCAGCATCGCTTTGCATGGCAATTGACTCATGGGAGGCTATTAAAGTTTCCTTGGGCAAGCAGGTAAATCCCCTCGGACAGAGGAGGAATGGCTGCTACTGTGTAGATTAAGAATGCAACTACCATTGGGGGTGGACATATTGCTCCACTGAGGGGGTGAGGGAAGAGGGATGGGAAGCTGCTTCCTCTGGCAAAGAAGATTCATCAGAATTTAGGAGTTCAATGCCCTCAGCTTCATCAGAGGCTTTCCACACATCCCCATCTCAACTTATAAGATTCCATTTTTTTACCTCACTTCAACAGTAGGTACCTTGAGAAGCTGAATATTCAACTTGTAATTAATTCAACTGCATGTTGAGATTGTGCATTTGATTTTCATTTATCTTAGTCTTGCAGCTAAAGGAGGTAAGGGTCTCCTTTAGAGCAGGCATAGATGCTTTTGTGTCATGTATATAGCACTTGAGTTAAGAATCCAAACTGCTGAGCTCATCCTTTTCTTTCATCTATTTGTCCAGTAATATTAGGGGAAATCAGCCAATTTCACTATATTTATTCATTTTCTATAAATGTTTGAAAGTATCTGATACACTGTCACCCAGCTCCTCGCTTCTTACAAGTGGTTGATTAGGAGTATTCAATGGAGATATTTTACCTATCTTAACTGCCATATTATGCCATGGATTATAAACATGCCAGTGCTTTGTTTACTACTTAAAATAGGGTCATTAGTGCCTTTACATCTAACAAGATACAGATCCAAATCCTGAAAGCCAGAAACAATTTAGAAAATTCATTCCTAAAGTTCTATTCCTCTAGAACCACCCTTGGTACCAAAATCTGTATGTATAAGTTGATATTCTCTAGAGAAATGCAGTAGAACCAATAAGACCTAGATAGATAGACCTGCTTGCTTAAAATGTATAAATTTTATTGTATGTAAATTATACATCAGTAAAGTTGAGTAAATTTTTATGAAACTTGATACTGATATTTTTTCTTCATTTTTCTGTGAACTTAATTTATCTAAAAATTTTAAAATTTTAGATAAATTAATTTTAGTACACCTCTTCACTTGCTCCAGTGTAGCAATTTACCATATTTTGCTGTGTATAATGCACAATTTTTTGCCCAAATTTTTGAGGGAAAAATAAAGGTGCACATTATACATGGTGAATAGGGGAGAGGAGGGCAAGCAGCAGGTGGTGCAGGAGGCATTGATGACAACCTGGAGGGAGTTGTCATACTTGTCATGGTTCACACCCATCATGAACATGGGGATGTCCTCAGAAGGGGCAAAGGTGATGATCCTTTTGGCCCCCCCTTCTCTATGTTAGTGAAGACACCAAGGGACTCTACAACATATTCAGCACCCACATCACACCATTTAATGGTGGCACAATCTTGCTCCTGGAAGATGGAGATGGGCTTTCCATTGATGACAAGCTTCTGGTTCTCAACCTTGACTGTGCCTTTGAACTTGCCATGAGTAGAATCATGCTGGAACATGTAAACCATGTAGCTGAAATCAATGAAAGTGTCACTGATGACAACAATATCCACCTTGCCAGTGTTAAAAGCAGCCCTGATGACCAGGCACCCAACATGGCCAAATCAGATCACTCCAACGTTCACCATCATGTCTCAGGGGTGTGGCGGACATTGCACAGGAAGGTCCAGCTGTCAGTCAAACAGGAGGACAGAGAGTCTCCACTTTCTCTCTTTTATTGAGACCTTCTCTTTTCTTTTTTCCTCTTGTCCTTTTTCTGCTCAATTTTCATCCAAATTCCAGTAGTCTGTTCTTAATACAGGGCCCTGTACTAGAAGGGTGCCCTGCTGAGATATTTTTGAGTTTCACAACAAGCTGACCACTCCAGCCCTTTCTTCCTCCAGGCTCTTCTTATTCAGCTGCTACTGCAATGGGTATAACCCCTCCTAGTTTCATCAGCTGCTCTCAGATTGTCCTGCTTGATTTCTACTGAGTTCCTGTTATGGGCTGAATTGTGTCCCTACAAAATTCAAATATTGAAGTCCTAACCACCAGTAGCCTCATAATGTGATTATATTGGGGAGAAAGCCTTCAAAGAGATGATTAAGGTAAAATGAGGTCATCAGTCTGGGCTCTAGTCCAATCTGATTGCCACCCTTTTAAGAAGAAGAGATTGGCACACAGACACAGAGAGAAGGAAGAACAAATGAAGGCACAATGAGAAGACAACTGTCTATAAGCCAAGGAGAGGTTTCAGAAGAAGCCACCTCTGCCACCACTTTGACCTTGGGCTTCCAGGCTCCAGAACTGTGAAGAAATACATTTCTGTTGTTTAAGCCCCCCAATCTGTGGCATGTTGTTATGGCAGAGACTATTACTATAGTCTCTGTTGTCTAGTTTAGGTTCTTTTGCTTCCAAGTGCCTCAGGCACTGCCAGATTGTTTTCACTTCCTTCTGTGCACAGACTCCAGTCCTATGCTTGCCCAAGGTTTGTGCTTAGCTACTTGTGTTTTAGGCTTTGTGAGGATACCTTGTCTTTAGTTTAATGAAAACGTTGCTCATGAATTTTTGCTTTGGCTTGCTTGCTGCACTGTCTGTTTTTATGCAGGCATTCATAGACCTTCAAAACCCATATTCTGCTCCTGCCCACTTTTTGGCTTCCCAGCACTCTTCACTCTAAATTTTAAAACAAAAATATTGAAGTCACTCCTCGATTAAAAGCAATAAAATACAAACTGGGGAAAATACGTGTCATTTATGACATGCAAAGAATTGATTTTCTTATAAGATAATACTACTAAAAATAAAACAACAAAGGATGTAGTCTCCAACAAAAATATGGCAACTTATAATGGCCAAATGTATGAAAACATATAAATATATTTAACTTCATTGCTTATCAAAGAAATGCATATCCAAATACATATATAGAATAAATAGGTACATATATTCATTCTATATATGTGTATATACATATATAGATATATGTATATATATCTGTATATACATATAGATAAAGCAACCTATATATATCTATCCATATCTAGATATCATATCCATATCTATGTTTCTACCTATATCTATATCTAGGTTGCTTTATACTCATACTTCTCTGAGTAGAGTGTGGCAAAACTAGCTTGAAGTCTCCTTTTTTCTATTGCTGAGAGGTCCTAGTAAGGGCCAAGGATGGTGGCCATTTGAGCTACTCATGCATGAAGGAATGGCCATGAACATGAAACTCAGTCAGTTTTGACATTGAACAATGAGGATTGTGCATTTAAGACTCTAGGATGAGCTTTATTCTGTTCACAGACATTTCTGTTCACAGACAATGGTGTAGGCCTTTGTCACAAATTCTGTATGACTTGCTGGGGTTTGGAGGACTCAGGACTAACTTACTCGTGTCTTGGAAAAAAAACAGCCCTCCTAACTACGGGCTACTTTCTTCATGTTATATTTACGGTCCAGCAGATTACAGAGTGGAAGATGATCCAGATAAATACACACCCAGAAGCCCGGCAGCGGGCATCCCAAACCCCCAGTTTCAGATTCTCTGCCTCATTCTCTGCACCGAGAACACTACAAAGAGTATAACTTCTGCCTTTAAATTCCCCAGACCTTTTAAAAATTCAGGCAACTATGTAACTGCTCTGTTGTAAAATCTGATGTTAAACCACCACCAAAAAGTTTGAATTACACAAGTTTCCATAAAAGCATTTTTCTCACAAACATTCATTTTATTATCCTTTTTATGAGAGGACTGAAATGGTCTGATCTCAGGTCCTGCTTGCCCTTTGGCCAGAACAGCTAGCAACCCAGGTGAAGATTTAGGCTGACAGTTAGCATACACATTTCTTTAAAAGGCCTTCTCTCAGAGTTTACCTTGGTGTGATGTGTCTCTCGAAGACTAAAGGTTATTATTTGATTTAGGGATGACTGATTAGAGCATATTATTGTACCAAAATGCATCTAATGGGTATGATGAGAATCCAAACATGAAGTGATATGAATACAGACGTGGGTCAGAACATGGGGGTGGTGAACATGTGCAGAATTAGATCTGGGAGGGACTCCATCTGTGTCTCTACATAAGGAAGTACATTTGCTTTAACTCCTATCCCCAACCTAGTGAAGAAGTGAATGAATAAAACTAGTGCCAACTATATGCCAACACCAGGCACAAGTTGTCACATGCTTTTTCTCATTCATGGTATATGAACCTGGAATGATGGTTTACAGTTTTCTCCCTTCTGGTGGCTTTGGTTGGCTTATTTTTATTGCTCACTATAGGCAAAGAGAAACAAACCTTCTTAATTTGTCATTTCATAAAATCTTATGACAACTATCTACTATAAGTGTCCACAGAGTGCGTAACAAAAATAAAAAATAAGTGCTACGTGCAGTTATTTTAAGTGGGGAATGTTAGATCAGATTTTCCAAGAATCATCTATAAGGATTTTGACTTTCAACTTATGGAAATTACAGCTGCATCTGAACTTTGCTTTAGATAGCTTCCTTTCCCTTTCTTTTCATTTGGGTTTTACCAAAATGCACTTCTGTTTCTGAGGTGAAAGATAATTATGCATATCCTTTTTGATGGATAAATATACATTTGTAAAAATGCAAAATAAAGAATAGGACTAAAGATTTCTGAAAATCCAAGACTCAAAATGAAAAATTGAAAGTTTTTACTACCTTTTGAAACTCTTTAAAAAAATATTTGAGCCCTGGTCAGGTGGCTCAATTGGTTGGAGCATCATCCTATACACCAAAGTGGTGGCAGGTTTGATCCCTGGTCAGGGCACGTATGGGAGGCAACTGATAGATGTTTTTCACATTAATGGTTCTCTTTCTCTCTTTATTCCTTCCTGTCTCTCCAAAATCAATAAAAATACCCATGGGTGAGTATTAAATATATTTAAAAAATAAAATAAAAAAACATAAAAATTTGAAAAATAATAATTTAGGTCAACAAGATGTAATAATACCTGGTCAATGAGTAAAAGATCCATAAGCAAAATACTCATGAAGATATTTGGAAATCCAGGGAGATATTACTCATGGCAGATGTTTATCTTTATATAAGTTAAAGCAATATGAACAAAACAAAAACCAGAATAGTACAATTATTAATTGAAATAGTAAAATGTTTTATTTTTCACAATTCTAGACACCCAGAATTTTAAAATTCAAAGGAAAGTCTGTTTCTTATGTTGTAAAATGACCTAGGTTTATCTTTTCTTTCTACAAATATTTGACTGCCTAAAGGAACTAGAACTTTTCTAAGCATTAGTGATATGGAATCAGATATGATCATGATATTAAATAATAATCGCACAATAAAACAAGAACAAAAATTATAGCCATGAGCAATCTGCAAGAGAATTGCAAGGTGTTGTGAGGCACAGAAGAGGGAGCGTGGGTCCATCCAGTGGGTCAGAGGACGCCAGCATGAAAATGCATGTATCAGCCCTTTCAGGCTGCTCCGCCAGAGTGCCACAGACCAAGCGGCTTACACACAACAGACATTTGTTTCTCACAGACTGGAGGCTGGGAAGCCTAAGATCAAGGTGCTGGAGGATTCAGTGTCTGGTGAAAGCCTGATTTCTGGGTCATAGATGGCCATCTTCTTACTGTGTCTTCACATGGTTGAAGGGACAGAGAATCTTCAAGGGCCTCTTTTGTAAGGACACTAATCCTCGTCATGAGGGCTCTACTCTCAAGACCTAATCATCTCCTAAAGGTTCCACTTCCAAATACCATCACATTGGGGGTTTGGACTTAAACAGAGATCTTGGGGAAGACAAATTACTAGGGAAAGGGTTTGGGGGAGAAGTATGGAGAGGTCCAGTCAGAGGGATTGGAAAGTATACATCCCAAGTTTAGAAGAGACGTCGAATTTGTGCAACTGAGGGAAGACACTGTGCCTGGATTGCAGAGAGAGAGAGGGAAAGAACACATGGATTTGGATATTGTGAGAAAGGGGAGTTCAGTCAGGTAAATTCTGCAGATTATATGAAGATTTTTTTGTCTTCATCTAAAGTCTTGGAGACCTCTTAATATGTTTATAGAGGTTAATGGGAAAACATTTCCCAATATAAAGTTAAGTTTAAATTTCCCCCAATTCAAGACAATACAGAACTTAACCCTAAACTATTTATTCTACTTTAAGTTTTATAAATTCCATTTGGTAAGATAGAGAAAGAAATTTTTTTTAAAGTACATTGCATAAGATATGAGTTATTCTTCCCCAAATGTACAAATCATTACAAATTCTACTTCATAGATTTCTTATCTGGAACAATTTAGGATATTTGGTCCTGGATTTCAGCAGATCAACCTGCACAGAATTTTGTAAGTTTGTGTTAGGGTGGGCGGGGATATCCCCCTGGCAACCTAAGCCTGCCCCTTATCCTATCAAAGATGTCAGAATATCAGGATGGGTGGGGATATCCGACTGACAGCTGGAGCTCCAGGGGAACCACCAATGATGGATCGCGGCTTTGTTCCAGGAGACCAATCCCTAGCCCTCGAGGGGAGCCAATCAGAATTTTGGTGTATAAAGCCCTGCCATATTCCCTGCTTGTTGTCACTTCTTGGGCCGGCCCTGTGCTGCAGGCCACAGAATTTCATCAGGGAGCGCAAACCCCAAATAAAGCTCTGTACTGCCTATTTTTGTGGCTGATCGGCTTTTATTCTAGGCAGAGCCTAAGAACCTTTCAGTTTGTAGAATTAATTATTAGCCTATGACCCAAATTGTCAAGGGCTTGAATCAAAATCTAAAAGAATTTCTTTGCAGTTAACTACAGAGAGAGAAGAAGAAGGAAGAGGAAGAGAAGAAAGGGGAGAGGAAGGAATAAGAAGAGGAAGAGGAAGAAAAAGAAGGAGGAGAGGAGGAGAAGAGGGAGGAGGGGCAGGAGGAAGACAAGGAGGAGGAGGAGGTGGCAAAAAGAGGTAAAGATGGAGGAAAAAACAATCCTGACAATCTAATCAAATCTTTGTTGTGTCAATAATTGATAAAGAAAAGAATAAGGGTAAAGCTTTTCCATAAAAGCCTGATAGACTGAAGGTACTCACAATGAAGGAAGCATGAAAAAGCAATGATATATAACAAATATGAGCAATGTTCAGAAAGCTCTTGACATCAGCTGATGACTTGAATCAAATAGAAAATACAATGACTAAATTTTGAGCATAGCTGTATTAGTAAAAAAAGACTGTGACTTTAAACAAGCCTTAGGATTTCGACCATTTAAGAGCAAGAATTTGCCTCCAAGAATGGCATACATTCCTATGTCTCATTCTAGGCATGGCCCAGGAATGTTCTGATGCCTGGTTTAGAAGTGGCCAAAATGGGGAATGGAAAAGGGAGAACTTTCTAAAGAGGATGGCTCCAAGGGCTCTAAGGGCTCTATGCTAGTAGCCAGATCAGAACCAGAGCCAGAAGCATTCTGTAAGCCAGGTCTCCTCGATGTGTGCCCATGGGGCATTGGAACTGCCGGAGTGGGGATTGATTTTTTTCTCCCATTCTCCCTGTTTCACTATTTTATATTGAATATGTGGAGGCAGGTAATTTGTCTTTTTACTTCTTAGGGCTCTGAACAAAGAGGAACCACTTCAGTCTTGCTAGAGAAACAAGGGATGTAGAGATGCCAGACAGTGAGCTGGATGCAGTGACTTGTTTCCTTTGAGGAGACAGTGGGTTCTGTTTGTGAAAGACTATTTGGTGGAAAGAAGAGCAAATTATAGCAGGGAGTAGCATAGTCCACTAAATATTTCTGTTTTTTCTTGCAGGCATATGGTGGGATGCAGTTCTCTGCCTGCTTTAAGTTGAGTTTTGCTATATGACTTGCTTTGACCAATAGAACTTCAGCAGTTGTGATGTTATATCTTTTGGGTGTATATGTAGGAGTGAAATTGCTCTTACCTTTATATTTAACCACTTGAAAACTGCCAGACTCTTTCCCAAAGCAGCTATACCCCTTTACACGCCAGCCAGTGTGCAAAGAAAAAAAAAAAGAGGGCCTTTTTACTTTATCCATATTCTCAGCAATACTTGTTATCTCTTGAATTATAGTCAGGTTAGTGAGTATAATATGGTGGTTTCGATTTGCATTTCCCCAATGACTAAAAATGTTGCACATGTTTTCTTGGTCTTATTGGCCATTTGTATATCTTTTTTTGGAGAGATAGCTATTCAGATCCTTTTTTAATTGGGTGTCATTATTAAGCTGTAGAGGTTCTTTTTACTAGCAGGCCTCAGAGATATTCCAAGTTCAGTTCCAGATCACCGCAATAAAGTGAGTCATAAATTTATTTTATTATTTTTTGTTGGTGGAGGATCTGGCCTTCAATTTATAAAAAAAAGGCAGCATCTCTGAAGTACTATAAAGCAATAATATGAGGTAAGGCTGTATATTCTAGATACAAGCCTCTTATCACATCCATGATTTGCAGTTTTCTCCCACTCTGTGACGTTTCTTTTCACTTTCTTGGTGACATTCTTTGAAGCACAAAAGTTTTTAATTTTTATGGTGTCCAACTTATCTAATTTTTTGTTGTTGCTCTACTTTGGTTTCTTATCTAAAAATACATGGCCTAATCTAGGGTCACAAAGACAGACATACTTCCTCTAAGAGTATAGTTTTAGCTCTTACATATAGGTCTTTGATTCAATTTAAATTGAATTTTTACATATGGTATGAGGTAAGGGTGCAACTTTATAATTTTCAAGTGGATATCTAGTTGTGCAGGAAGCACTGGTTAAAGAAATTCCACTTTCCCCATTGAATTACCTTGGCACTCTTATAAAATATCAATTGGCCATAAATGAGAGGGTTAGTTTTTGGACTCTACATTAATCTATATCTTTACTTTAGTATGATATCTTGATTACTATAGGTTTTCAGTAAGTTTTGAATTTAGGAACTGTGAGTATTCCTAAATACTAAAAATAAATACTAAAAATATTACAACAATACTAGCTGTTGTTATTGTTGTTGTTTTTGTTTTTGTTATTGCTGTTGTTCTTCTCCTTCACCGTCTCCTTTTCCTCCTCTCCCTCCTCTTCCTCCTTATTCTTATTCTTATTCTTATTCTTTTAATGTGGTTTGGCTACTCTAAGTTCCTTAAATTTCCAAATGAATTTCAGGACAAATATGTCAGTTTTTCTAGCACAGTCAGCTGGGATTTTGATAGTGTTTATTTACATTAAATCTGTAGATCAATTTGGGGAGAATTGCCCTCTCAACAATGTTAAATCTCCTATCTATAAAAATGATATGTCTATTAAGGTCTTTAATTTTTTCAACCATGTTTTGTAGTTTTCAGAATAATTTTCACACTTGTTAAATTTATTTATAAGCATTTCATTATCTTTGATGCTATTATAAGTTGAATTGTTTTCAGTTTATTAATTGCTACTATAGAAATACAATTGATTTTTATATACTGATCTTGTATCTTGCAACCTTGATAAGTTCATTTATTACTTCTAATAGTTTTGTAGTGAACTTACTAGGGCTTTCTGTATACAAGATCATTTCATCTGCACATAGAGAAAGTTTTACTTTCCCCTTTTCAATCTGTATGCCTTTAATTCATTTTCTTGGCTAATTGCCCTGGCTAGCATATACAGTAAATGTTAAATAGAAGTGATAAACGTGGACATTTTTATCCTTCCCTGTTCTTAGGGGAAAGCGTTCAGTCTTTAACCATTTAGTGTGATGCTGGCTGTGGAGTTTTTGTATATTTAATTTATCAGGGAAGACACTACTTTTTATTCCTAGTTTACTTAGTGTTTTTATCATAAAGGAGTATTATGTCACATGATTTTTGTGTCTATTGAGATGGATTTTGAAGTTTCTAATTCAATATTTGCCTTGTCACTGTGTTTTTCTGAGTCCAGTTTGAGAGATTTATTTAAATGGCATGATGACCTCAATCCAGACTTAGGCATGCCACTGGTAGGGTGAAGATTTGAGGGTGAATAAAAATATTACAACAAACAAATTTGCATGTGGCACAGTGTGAAAAATATTCACAAAGCAGATGGAAAATCAGAAACACTCATGTTTTAAAGAATTATAACTACAAATGAGGGGATAGCTCAATGTAAGAAAATCTGCTAGTTTTATCTTTTAGAAGTCAAAGGAGAAAAGTAAGAATAAGTTATGGTCATCTATTCATGACAAAACATTTGCTAAAATTTCATTCATAATAATTAAATACATTGCAGTGCTGAAAACATCCTGGCCCCTGCCCAGTAAGGCCAGCAGCATCCCCAGATTGACTCAGAAAATATAAAACAAGCATTTCACTTAGTACTACGTAACTAGAAACAGTCCTATTAAAATCTGGGTGCTCATTATTGTCACCATTATAGCCATTATTTAATATTGTCCTAAAAATATCAACAGATGCAACTGCACATGAAAACAAAAATGTGTACATATTGGGAAAAAAGACAAAAGTATTATGTTCACATGATTTAACTGTCTACCTAGGTAGTCCAAAGGCCAACTGGGAAATGGCTAGAGTAAGATTTTGTATTATAAAGCAAAACACTAATACTTCTCCCATATATTAGTCATAAAAAGAAGGAAAAAATGGGTAAAATACATGTATAATAGGCACCATGATATCAAAATAATGTTCTGGCAAAGATGGAGACACAAGAAATAGTACCATTACCTGTCTAAAATGGTTCAAGTTAAGTGAAGTAGCACAAAACTTTAATTAACAATGAGCCAGGCAGGCATGTCTATTATATGCCTCAAACTTTGAGGAATTTCCCATAAAGCACAGTGTAGATAAGCCCAGAGTTAATGAATTCACAAAAGCTGAGTAATAATTCATGAAAAAGAAGTTTAGTATCTTGGGAAATAAGTAGATAAAATCCTGGCAGAAGGCTGCTAACACCTTCTAGTGTGGAGGCGCTGGTCTTTGCAGCAAGTGGTAGAGTGGGAACAACTCTGCCTGGAGACACCCTTCCCTCTGCAGGTCAATGCATTTGGAGACAGCTGGACCACAGGCCTGAGAGCAAAGGTTATGGGGCCACCTGTCAATTGTGGGACTCTCCCCAAGTGGCCCATCACTTCCTTGAAAATTTGGCACTTTCTCCAAAATAGAGATTTTGGCCCTTGATAGATAGAACTCATGAGGAAAAAGACATTTATTTGACAACATTAAAAAAATAAGCAAAAATAAAACAAATTACATTGAATATATTTGTAACACAATTCAATAGAGAGCTAATATTGTTAATATTATATATACTAGTTCCTTATAAATGAATTAAAATCACCCAGTAAATGGGGGTCAGCATACATAAATATATGCATAAATAGTTAAACACACACTCACCAAAATTATAAAGGGTCCAGTATATGAAAAGACACTGCCCTTCACTAGTAATCAAAGATATTTAAGTATAAACATTGAACACTTACATAGCTTATCTGACACATACTTTAAATATTATAATACTGTAAAGAGCACATATATGGCTGGTGGGGTGAAAATTGGAACAACTTATCTGGAGGGCAGCTTGGCAAATATTTAAAAAATCTTTAAAATGTCCTTACCCTGACCCAGTAATTCCACTTCAGGAAATCTAACCATCACAATATAGCACAAACTTAGTCATAGAAATGTTCACTGTAGTGTGTGTAGAGGCACACAGTGAAAATTTAGAAACCACTTATATTCTCAACAGGATGAACTGGTTTCAAAGCTTAGAGGACTCCCATATAAATACTAAGGAACCATTAAAATATGGCAGATGAGTATTTGATGTTCAAAGAAGAGCTTCATGTTAAATTCAAAATCCATCTTAAAACATTGTTCTATACCCAGACTCACATATAAAAGTCCAGCAATGCTGACATGGTTTTTCTCTTGGAGATGCACTTGTATTTTCTTATTTGTTTTTAAGAGCAAAAGGAATAAAATTTTCAAAATGATAAAATGGACTAAATGTCATTTAGGAAAAGGTAGGCCCAGTGAATAGGGCACCAGCTATTTTTGTGGGGCCAATCCTAGCCATCCACCACCATCTGCCCTGGTCAAAGAAAAGTGTTTGCCTCCAGACTTCACTGAGGGAGGTTCAGACTTCATTCACTATGTCAAGAGAACTAACTCTGAGTGGCCTGTCAAGCTTGAACTCAAAATAGGACAGGCAGTCTCTTGGACAATGCCTTGCTTGCTGAAAGGCTTAGTGACTTGAGTTTGTTGCTTTTTCCTGTGGTGCCCATTGTTTGGACTGCAATCAAACCAATCCAGAGCAATTCATCTACCCAAACAAAACAAGGAGGTGCAGCTCTAAAGGGGGAGAGACTTCTTTAGTGATGGACTTCTCATTGTTTGCCTCTTGAAGGCAGCCAGGACATCTGCAAAGGGCTAGGGAGAGAGGGGGAGGATGCTGGGTAAACAGCTTGGGATGAAAGGTGGAGGCTGCAGTCCTTGCCAATCTGAGTGTCAGTGTCAGCCATAATAACTTCATTTTGAGCAATGGAATTATTAAGCTTTCTAGGTAAAAGCAGGGGCAGGGTGGTTATAGATCTCATCAGGTACAAAAGAACATACACAAAATAAAACCTCCTTGGGTTTCATAACACAAAGCATTTCACCTGTATTATCTTAAATCTTCAAAATAATACAGTGAGGGTATAAAGGGCAGGACTGTGCGTCCTCTTCAGTTGTGGAAACTGAGGCTCAGAAATGTAAGTGATTTTCTCAAGGTCATACAGGACTTCTAAGTGTCAGAAAAAAGTTTTCTAAAATCCCAGAATACAGCTATTTCCACTTGCGGTTTGAACTCATTCAGTAACCATGAGAGGAAGTTGTATGAGGGGGCTTTCAATGTCCAAGGTAGGCAATGGAACTGGAAGGAGATGTGAGGGAGGAAAGGATGTTGCATTCTATTTGGGGGAAGGGATAAATTTGCAGTGTCAGCATGATGTTGCTTGACTCCATTCTCTCATTTTTTTAAACTAGTATGTATTGATCACATATTATGTGCCAGAAATTAGGTGAGGATTTAATGTGTGTGCATATGAGTATGTATGGAAGATGGGGTGGCTTTGAAAAATGATCTCAAAACATTACATTTCAGTAATACAAAATGATAGCTCTTTCATATTACTGCTGACTAAGACATTCTTTCTAATCCAGAAGTACATTTTAAATGCTAAAAAATTTTATATTTAAACATAAATTGAAAACCACTACTGACTGGAGACATTTTTAGCAAAAGAGATTTTCATGTTGAATTATGAATTACAAAAATTATAGACATAGATTGTAGGCACAGTAATGCATTTATTATGATTAATTGGTGAATGAGGGTTCATAAGAATTTATACAACAGCTTTTCTTTAAGGCCAAAAATGGTATCCACAAGCAGAGTAACCACAAGTAGCATCTCTCATAGATGCTACTACCATACAAAATGATCCTCATCCCAGATGCCAGCAGCATGGTGCACAGTAGCAACCGTCATGATTATTTCTTCACATTTTGATTTACATTAGATTCTGGTGACACCATTTTTGTAATCTTTAGTATATCAATGCAGAAAGGTAAATTATTTCTACTTAAATGAATATGTAGCATAAAGATAAGTGACTGTAGGCAATGGGAAACTAAATGTTAATTTTTTTAAATTATGAAAGCAAAAAATGCTGATTATAGGAATAGTTAGCATGTGTAGGGTTGAAAGAAAAAATAAAATTACTTACATTCCTATTACCCAGAAATACCACTGTTAGCACTTTTATCTTCTTGAGAAGTATTAGCTCCAGAAACCCCCACAGGTACCAAAATTCATGAGTACTCAGGTCCCACATATAAAATGGTGTAGATCTACGTATAACCTATGCCCATCCTCCCGTGTACTCAAAATCACCTCTAGATTACTTATCATATATAGTACAATGTAAACGCTATGTAAATACTGTATAAATAGTTGTTGTACTGTTTAGAGAGTAAGGGCAAGAAAAAGTCTGTACGTGTGCACTACAGACAGCCAGTGCACGTCTGCAGCAACAGACCACTCATGTTTTCGTATTTTCAATCTGAGGTTGGTTGAATCCATGGATGCCGAACTCACAAATGCAGAGGGCCACCTGTACTTTCTGTAGTGTCTTATTCAGGTTAATAATTCTCCTTCAGGTTAATGTGTAGGTAAAAACACACATCCTCATTTTTAAATGTTCTCAAATTTTCTTCTGTATAGATGCACTATAATGTATCCATTCTCATATATTTATTACCATAAATTCTCAGCACTGAAACTCCAGGTCAAAATTTATTAACATTATAAAGGCTTTTTAAATACCTGTTGCTAATTATACCTCAGAAAAAATACATTTCACATCCTCAGCAACAGTATATATGAAATTTTTTTGTTTATCCAAACTTCAGTCTGCATTGAACTTCTCAAATATTTGCCAATCTAATAGGTCAGAATTATTTTATTTACATTCAAATTTTTACTTCTATGATAACTGGCAAATAAACTGTTTATATCATTTATGTAATTATTACTGTGGCCTCTTTTTATATTGGTATAAGTGAGCTCTTTACATTAGAAATATAAACCCCATGTCACATCAGCAAATGCATTTGCAAGTTGACATTTACATTTTATTATCTTGATGTTTTTTTGTCGGTCTTTTTTTCTCTTCATGGCTATCAGTTCTTGCTGCAGAGAAACCATGGCTTCTTGTACTTTGAAATCTAAAATATATCCTCTTCATAGCCATGCTGTTCTTTTTTTAAAATTTTATTTATGTATAGAGAGAGGGGAAGGGAGGGACACAGAGAGGGAGAGAAACATCACCTGAGAGAGAAACATCAATGGCTGCCTCACACACTCACTCCAACTGGGGATCAAATTCACAATCCAGGCATGCACCCCTGACTGGGAATCGAACCAGCAACCCTTGGCTTTGCAGGATGATGTCCAAATAACTAAACCACACCAGTCAGGGCCATACTGTTAGTTTAAAGCTTCCAGATGTCATTTCAATTCCTTCCTGTGTCTTCAATTCCTTCTTCTTGTCTTCATCTTTGAATAAACTGTCATCTGGACTCAGTTGACCAGTCAGGATAAACAGCTTGCATTTGGGGCTACAATCCTCCTCCCCTTTACTAGTACAATGATTGAATCTGCTTCTCAAGGCACAGGTAGGAGGACAACATGTTGTACACAGCTCCAAGTCCAATTCCTAGTTTCTAACAGGACCTACGATGTATTTGCACTAGATTTACCAGGAGGTACACATCCTTAGGAGGGGACATCTTTCTCTTTCCTTATGACTTGGTCCTTTTGACCTCTGATTGGCTGAAAGCTGTGTAAACCCGCCATTATCAGCAAGCAGCACCATCACTTCCCTTGTCCCCACCCACCTGACTTGCAGCACTTCTCTTCCCAAGGGCCCTTGGAAATGCCTTTTCTGCCAACCTCCTGCCCCTGTTTACCTCCCAGATGCTTCATGGTATCCTCAACATCTGTGTGGATATAGAAGTCTGTCAGGGTAGGGGATGGGAGTGGCAGGTCAGAGAAGAGGCAAGAGAGGTCAAAACAACCATATTTTGATAGGCCCCAAGGAGCTGCACCAGAAGGACAGACGAGGCCACCTGGCCCATGTTCTCATTAACATTCACTCACTTGACCTCTTCCCTGTCTCAAGGCACCTTTGGCCATTTTCCATGACCTCTTGTTTTTGTACAAAGTTCAACCATGAGCTGAAGGCTGAGTGGGAGCTTTCTTAATCCACATCTTTCTGTCCTGTAATTAACACCAGTTTTTCAAACCTTCAGGCTTCCTCAGTGGAGAATTCAATGGCCCTCAAAGGTATTTTTGAAAAAACATAGGGAATAGTTGCTATGCAATGACTGTTAATGTGCAACTTGGATTCACGAATGGGCCCTAGACCTTTTCTCACACTATTTGCATAATGGTTCACTTTCGTAGAAGATTCTCACTGCAGGAAGTAGATGCTGAATCATGCCCCTTGTGAGCCGTGTGCAACAGAGAGAAGGCAGAGAGAGATGGGGCATGTGCCACACCCTTTGAAAGGATCTTCATGTAGGGGATATTGTATAACATGTGGCCAAGAATGATTGCATTACTACTGGGTGGGGGAAGATGAATTGTGGCAAGGAATAACAAGCTTGGTAAAGAAAAGGGCAGCTTTTGACCTCTTAGTGGAAAAAATGACACAAACACCTGAGCACCAATCACTTCCGCATTAGTTATGTATGTATTAGTTATTGCTGAATAACATATATAAAATATACATATATAACATACATTATGTTATGTATTAGTATTGCTGCATAACAAATGTCTCCAAAACATAGTGGTTAAAAGCAATAATAGCCCTAACTGGGTAGCTCAATTGGTTAGTGTTGTCTCAATATGCCAAGGTTGCAGGTTCGATCCCCGGTCAGGGCCCATGCAAGAATTCATTAGTGAATGCATAAATAAGTGGAACAACAAATTCATGTTTCTCTCACTCTCTTCCTCTCTCCCTCTCTAAAATCAATCAATAAGAATGTTAAAAAACAATAAAAGATGTTATCGTCTCACATGGTTCCTGTGAATCATGAGTGCAGAAGCAGTGTGGCTGCATAGTTGTGGCTTGGAGTCTCTAGAGATTTCAGTTTGATGTCAGCTGGGCTGCAGCCATCTGAAGGCTTGAATGGGGCTCGAGGATCCTTTTCCAAGGTAAACATTGCCACTCATTCACATGACTGGCAATTCGGTAAGGGATGTTGGTGTGAGGATCTCAGCTCCTTTCCCTCTGGGCTTTCCCACAGGGCTGTCTGAGGGTCCTCCTGACACAGCATTGACACTAGGGATGAGGGAAGAAACTGCAGTGCCTCTTGTATTCTACCTTCATAAGTCACATGCCATCACATACCCTCTGTAATTTCTTGGTCACACAAGACTAGCCCTGATTCAGTGCAGGAGGAGATTACACACGAACATGGATACCAGGAGGTGGAGATTACTGGGGACAAACTTAGAGGCTCCTACCAAAACAGGCCAGGTCCTCTGTATTACTTCTCTCTATTGTCACTTATCTTGTGGTGATGTGTGGGGAAAATAAAGCACAAAAGCTGCTAAGTGGCAGATATAAGGTTTGAGCTCAGGATCATTTGCACCAGAGTCCATGCTCTGCCCACTGTACCATGTGAGCTTCAGGGCAGTTGGCTGTGTCTGCATCGCCTGGGGCTTTAGGCAAGGGCATCAGACAGCAGGAGCCCCGTGTAGCCTGGCTTTCCAGGCCTATTAAATGCTTGAATAGGGGTTTACTACCAAGGTTAGTCAAGTTCCATTGGCAGCTTGAGCCCACAGGAAATATAGGAAGAGAGGAGGTGAAACTGAGCAGAGAGGCCCTGGAAGGAGTTGCATGTTGGATGTGCCTGAGTGGGTGGCTGACAGTAGAGCAGAAAAGAGTAAATATGTATGAACAAAGGTCAGAGTGCTCCACTTTCGCCAATCAATGGTCACTTTATGAGGATGAAGGGCCTATGGTTATGGGGTATAAGAAGGTGTGTGGTAGTGATGAGAAAGATAGTATCAATCAAATGGTGTATAAGACTAGAATGAGGCTAAGGTAGGTATGTCACCTGAATCCAGGTATGTCAACCTACCTGATAACAATTAAAAGAGCAGTTCCAATGCTGCCCAGGGCAGATGGCAGACAATGTTTGGGTCTCAAAGGGCCCCCTCTGGTGCACAGCTTGGTGAATGGAACAACCTTCAGACAGACGCATTACTTCTCTGCCATGTCTGTACTCTTCTGAGGCTAGGCTCGTTCAGGAAAGAAACTCAAATCCTGTCTTCTAAAGTTTCTCATTTGCAGAGCTAAGTGAATTTTAATTGTGATTTGTTTGATGCTTATCTGTTTGGGAAAAACAGCAGAAGCCCCTGAAATTTCCTGTGGAACATACCTCCTGAGAACTGCTGGACTGGTGGGGAGGTTGATCTTTAGGAGCTAATGGTGCAGCTGAGGCTCTATTACCTGCTTTTAGGTTGAGAGAAAATTTTCTTTAAATGGGAACAGATTGAGAGGGCACATGGCAAACTTGCTGCTCTTGAGCTTGTCTTCCCCAGTAACCAAGGCTAAAAGGCAGGCCTGGAAATCCCTTCTCAAGAACTGCCTATGACACAACTTCATTTTAATGTACTGCAAGTCTTTATGAGCATGTGCTACGTTTCATTTTTTTATCAGAATTTCTGATGTAAAGGAACCCAGGGCAACTTTTAACTTAGCCAATGTCTGAAAACCAGGCTGCTGGATTCCGAAGGGCACAGTCAGTGGAGTGCATTCTTTTCATCTTTGTTCTCTAAATCTACTTTTTATTTGCTTGCATAAAGGAAATAGAGTCCCTTTAATGTTGAGTGGATAAAAGCCACAAGAAAGAGATAAAGCATGAAGCGTGTACCCTAGGGGTAGCCAGAGCAAGGAGTTTTGGACAGCTCTTTTCACCAAAGAAAGGCACTTTGCTAGTTTAGACAATTACAGACAAGACAACTGTGGTTTAATTTGCATTAATTGAGGGCTATCCCATTGTGTGGAAGGAGATTTCGGCAATGACAGATTAAGACTGATGTGCGTCTATAACCCTCAGTCAAACAGATGATTACTATATTGATGGGAAAACGAATAGCTTAAACGTTGTTTCAAAGCTATTTGCTTTGGGCTCTCGATAGTCACCAAAATCACCAGGCATGCCTTACAGCAGAGTCTTTGTTTGTCTTCCTGTTCCCTCTAAATTCTTTAACAAAGGCCAAGAATGTAGTGCTCTTGGCATGATGCGCTGTGAGATCTGCATACATTCCTCTTCAGCCACTGGCATGGGGTTGATTTCAAGGGCCCAAATGTGGACATTCCTACTGTGCCCTGCCTTGTTGAGTGCACTCCATTAGTCCTACTTAACTCTTTAAAACCATCAAAAGGCATAATTCATTGGTCTTCTTGTTAAGTGTAGGAATGTGTATTTTTTCACATTATTATTCACATTATTATACATTATGTGTATATTTTCACATCAGCAATAAGCACAATGGGGATTTTATTAAGGTGGACAAAGCTTTTTCTTTATATCCTTTAAGTTCCAACATTGAGCTGAGTGGAGTGAGATCATTTCCATGGGGAGTAATCAGTAAGCCTTCATACTTTTTCTTGACACCTTACTTTGTCATGAAGGTTTCAACATTTACCCATTACACAGATGGGTAGATAGGGACTTGTGAGACTGGCACTTTAAGGGCTCAAAGGGAAGTTCCTAATAATAAAATACAGGAGAATTTTCTAACAACCTATTAATGAGTTGCAGGCCTAAGACTAAGTGGAAAACCAAGCCCTAATAACTTTTAAGTTTCATTCAATTAAGGAGAAGCTGTTTTGACATTTGTATAGCCCCAGAGAGGTCTCATGCTCATAAGCTGAGCTTTAAAGTATTATTGGACATGCTCCATTGAGTCTTAAGGTTTGAGCAGCATTTTTCCAAAATGCAAAAATTCAACAAATTTCTCTGAAAATCACTCTTGCAAACTCCAGGCTGCTCTGTGAAAGCACCTTTCCCTGCCTTGCCTTCTTTCAAGCCTATTCACATGCTCAAGTACAAAAAGCCACACCAAAGGACTCAGACCACAAAAAGTCAAGGGGGAGGTCCCTGCAGTGGCCAAAGCATTCCCACATTTCCAAATTTCCAGGTCTGGGGGTCTGTACAGCATGAACTCTCTCAATGTGGTGCTCTGTCAGTACTCTTGGCCTTTTTAAGCAGAGAACTGTTGTTGCTGGTTAATCCTAAATGACCATCGCCTGCTAACAAAGTCATCCTACCTAGATGTGGGCAGATGAGGTAGAAAGTGGGTGTCTTAGGCAGATTTCATGAGGTCTAATAAATCTTCAGTAAAGCCCAGCTTGTCCAGCCCATGGCTCTTGCCCAGCATGTGCCCAGCACATGGCTCTCTCCATGTGCGCCTGTTGTCCTGCTAATGCACGTTGTACCCTGCCTGGCTTCAAACTTGCAGGCCTCCCAGAGGTGAGGCCTGAACAAAGCTGCAGATGTGGAAACGGAGACCTTTGCCCCAAACATTACCCATTAACATTGGCCTGGCCCACAGAAGAATTTTTCTGTGATGCTTCAGTCTCAGAAGAGCTCTTGATTCACAATCTGGGAGCTTAAAGTACTAACAAGAAAGATGGAAAAGAAATAGAGGAGGCCACCATATCTCTCTGTTTAAAAACTGTGAGCTTTCAGTTTATTGGTTTAAAATATCTAGAGAGAGAAAGGGAATGACCTTTTTAATTACAAGGAGAATACAGTTATAGTATTTAAACACTGTAGTACAGAATGATGAGATGTAAAAAGTTAATTAACCCCTCCACATTTTGATAGCTAATGTTAAATTTCTCATATATACTTTAAGAATATTTCTAAATATAACGAGCATATGATCACTTTAAATAAGGAGTCTTGTGATTGCTTTACCTAAGACCAATAGCAAACCACAAAAATACGTATGATAAAAATTAATTTTCTTAATTTATAATGAAAGGGTCAGGCTAGTTTCCCAACCCGCCTGACTGCCCGTGACCCAGTCAGGCCAGTTTTCTGACCCACTGGACTCCTCATGACTCAGTTATCCCAACTCACTCGATAGCTTGCAGCTTAATTGAAATCTCTCCCCCCACGTACTATAGACATCTAATGGCAGACATAATGGCCCATGGTTAAGACTGACCCTCCCGAACCTGGGAACAGCCTGGCCTTTTACCTAACCCATAGTCCCAACTCACATCCTGAAACACTGAGGCAACTGCCCAGAAGAACAAGAAACAAACCCACAAACCCCGCTCCTCCCCGCCACAAACCCTCTGCTTTTTCTTTTAAAAAGCCCATTCCTGCCTACCCCGGGGCTGCAGTGGGTCCAGACTCAGTCCACCTGTAAGAGCAGCATCAAATAAAGGCACTTGGATCAGACTTGGATCAGATCATTCAGTTCTTCCTGCCTCTATTTCTCACACATTTCTAACACACAAAATACTCTTATAAGTCAATAAGAAGATGAATAATTACTCTGTGGGAATGGGCAAGATCTATAAAGCGGCAGCTCACAGAAAAAGGAAGTCGTTAATGGAATGATTCCTACTCAGTGGAATGAATAAAATATTAAACATGGAGCAATCACATTTCTCCTATCAGATTGGCACACATTTATAAGCTTACTAAAACCCAGTTTTAATGCAAAGAAACAAATATGTTCTTATAATTCTGGGAGGAGTCTATATTGTGGAGAGCAGTGCGGCCATTTCTCAAATGAAAAACGCATCCTTTAACTCAGCACCACCAGCGTTTAGCTTATTGACAGAAATTTGTACACAACTACAGATATATGTACCAGAATGTCCATGCAAGCCATAATAATAAAAAACAAGGGAGGAAATCCAGAGGTGCATCAATATGAGAAAGTTTAAATAAAACAGACCCTGTCCAGAATAAAGTACATCATGTACTTTTCAAAGTACAATTTGAAAAGCTGCCCAGGACGTAGTATTAATTTTATTCCCAGGT
This sequence comes from Desmodus rotundus, assembly GCF_022682495.2. Taxonomy (NCBI): domain Eukaryota; kingdom Metazoa; phylum Chordata; class Mammalia; order Chiroptera; family Phyllostomidae; genus Desmodus; species Desmodus rotundus. The sequence goes on from NC_071395.1 coordinate 65,604,298, forward strand.
ACCCACACCCCACCCACAGCAGACACTTGCCTCTGTGTATGGATATACACAGTGACTATGCTGATGGTCACCAGGGACCAATCCAAGGTGGAGTAAGGACAGCTGACTAAAGTCAGACTTCTGGGGTCAGAATCTCAGGGCTACCACTTTCTCTCAGCATCAACTTGGGTAAGATACTTAAATTCTTTGAGTGTTAAAAATCTATAAAATGATAATGATTATGCCTTCCTTGCATGATTTTGAGTATTAAATAATATGATGTGTATCAAGTGCTAAATACAGTGCCCTGCCACAGAGTGTTCAATATGTGTGAATATTTACTATATTATAATAGGTTCCTGACAGGGATGGGGCTGCTGCAATTGGTAAAGAGCAGACTATGCTTCTGAAAAGCCATACAATGTAGGGATATGTAATTACATGCCAAAGGAACATCTGATTTCTTAAAGCACTAGGAGATTATAAGAGAGATCTTGCCCTGTGAGTAGAGGGTGATGCAGAGAACCTCCATTAAAGGGATAAGAACTAGGATAGGTCTCACCTGAAGGTTCAGATTTAGCTAGGTAGGTGAAAGGGGACAAGAGGAGGGTATTTAAGAGAGGGGTATTGCATGAATACAAGAGCAATGTCTGAGAATCAGAGCAGTTTGTTCAGAAATTAAGGAAGCAGAATCTGACTGGAGACTTAGGAGATGAAGTGGGCAGTGTTTTTAATATCCTACTCTTCTGTTTTGTATTCAACACATTTCAAGAAAATAATTCATGTTAGAAAATTTGTCTGTGCCTGTGGAAAGGCCATAGCTACTGAAGACACTCTCCCCAACAGTTCCCAAAGATTCAGCCATAAAGCATCATGATTGAACAATCTGGAGGATAGATTGGAAGCCATCAGGATTGAGGGCTCTGGTGACAATAGGGATGTATGTCACTGATTAATAACAACTGATGGAGCACCTGACGGTGCCAGGCAATGGATTTATTCTATGGAAATGGTGGTATATACACCAGAAACAGGGTCCTGTCCTTATGGAAGAAAAGTCAATGCATTAAATACTTTGATTTGAAACTATGATCCCACCCACAATCAACATCATACTCAAAGGGTAAAAACTAAAAGAGTTCCCCTAAAGATCAGGTCTGCTTTCACCACTCTTACTCAACATAGTACTGGAAGTCCTAGCCATAGCAATCACACAAGAAAAAATAAAAGGCATCCAGGGCAGTTCCAGCCAAGATGGAGGCGTTGGTAGACACACTGTGCCTCCTCGCACAACCAAAAAAAGTCAATGACAAATTTAAAAACAAAAAACAACCAGAACTGACAGAAAATTGAACTGTATGGAAGTCCGACAATCAAGGAGTTAAAGAAGAAACATTCATCCAGACGGGTAGGAGGGGCGGAGACGGGCAGCTGGGCAGAGAGGACTGGCGGCAAGGTGGCAGCTGGCAGACCCAGTGAGGTGGCAGCTGGTAGAGTGGGTGGTCCCTCAATCACGTGTGGATAAACCAGAAGGAACAACTGGGGAGTGAGACAGACTGTGCAACCCAGGGTTCTAGCACAGGGAAATAAAGCCTCAAACCTCTGACTGAAAACACCTGTGGGGTTGAGGCAGCAGCAGGAGAAACTCCCAGCCTCACAGGAGAGTTTGTTGGAGATACTCACAGGGTCCTAGAATGTACACAAGCCCACCCATCCAAGAATCAGCATGAGAAGGGCCCAATTTGATTGTGGGTAGTGGGGGAAGTGACTGAAAACCAGCAGAGAGCAGAGCAAACAGCACTGTTCCCTCTAGGACCCCTCCCCCACATACAGCATCACAGCTCAGCAATGTGGGTTGCCCCGCCCTGGTGAATATCTAAGGCTCCACTCCTTCCTACATAACAGGTATGCTGAGACCAAAAAAAAAAAAAGGCCCAAATAAAAGAACAGATCAAAGCTCCAGAAAAAGTACAACTAAGCAACAAAGAGATAACCACAGTTCAAAACACTGGTTATCAGGATGCTCCAGGAACTCACTGGGTACTTCAGCAGCATAAAAAAGACCCAGGCAACAATGAAGATTGCATTATGTGAAATAAAGAAAAATATACAGGGAACCAACAGTAATGGGAAGGAAACGAGGACTCAAATCAATGGTTTGGAGGAGAAGGAAGAAAGAAACATTGAACCAGAACAGAATGAAGAAACAAGAATTCAAAAAACTGAGGAGAAGCTTAGGAACCTCCAGGTCATCTTGAAATGTTCCAACATCTGAATTATAGGGGTGCAAGAAGGAGAAGAGGAAGAGCAAGAAAGTGAAAACTTATTTGAAAAAATAATGAAGGAGAACTTCCGTAATCTGGCAAAGGAAACAGACTTCCAGGAAGTCCAGGAAGCTCAGAGAATCCCAAAGAAGTTGGACCCAAGGAGGAATACACCAAGGCACATCATAATTACGTTAGCCAAGATTAAAGAGAAGGAGAGAATCTTAGAAGCAGCAAGAGAAAAGGACACAGTTACCTACAAAGGGGTTCCCATAAGACTGTCAGCTGATTTCTCCAAAGAGACCTTACAGGCAAGAAGGGGCTGGAAAGAAGTATTCCAAGTTATGAAAGGCAAGGACCTACATCCAAGATTACTATATCCAGCAAAGCTATCATTTAGAATGGGAGACCACTTAAAATATTCCCAGATAAGGTCAAGTTAAAGGAGTTCATCATCACCCAGCCCTTATTATATGAAATGTTAAAGGGACTTATCTAAGAAAAAGAAGATAAAAAATATGAACAGTAAAATAACATCAAACTCACAGCTATTAACAACTGAACCTTAAAAAACCCATTGCCACCACCAACAAAAAAACACCTAAGGAAACAACTAGAACAGGAACAGAATCACAGAAATGGAGATCACATGGAGCATTATCAGAGGATGGAGGGGGAGGGGGAGAGAGGAGGAAAAGGTACAGGGAATAAGTAGCATAAATGGTAGGTAGAATAGACGGGGTGGGGCAGGTTAAGAATAGTATAGGAAATGTAGAAGCCAAAGAAGTTATATGTATGGCCCATGGACATGAACTAAAGAGGGGTAATGCAGGTTGGAGGGGGTGAGCAGGGTGGAGGAGAATAAAGAGGGGAAAATGGGACAACTATAATAGCATAATCAATAAAATATATTTAAAAAAATTAAAAAAGGCATCCAAATTAAAAAAGAAGAAATAAAACTGTCATTATTCACATGTGACATGATACTGTATATAGAAAACCCTAAAGACGCTACCAAAAAAACCTACTAGAACTTATTAATGAATTCAATAAAGTAGCAGGATATAAAATTAATATTCAGAAATTGGTGGCATTTTTATACACCAATAATAAACTATTAGAAAGAGAAACTAAGAAAAAAATTCCATCAAAAAATAAAATAAAATACCTAAGAATATATTTAACCAAAGAGGTAAAAGACCTGTACTTGAAAAATCATAAGATACTGAAGAAAGAAACTGAAAAAGACACAAATAAGTAGAAGCATATACTGTGTTCATGGAATGGAAGAGTTAACATTAAAATGTCCACATTACCCAAAGCAGTCTATAGATTTGATGCAATTCCTATCAAAATACTAGTGGTGTATTTCATAGAATTAGAACAAATATTCCAAAAATTCATATGGAACCACATAAGACCCCCAAATAGCAATAGCAATCTTGAGAAAGAAGAACAAAGTTGGAGGTATCACACTTCCTGATATCAAACCTAGTAGTATCATGACTATACTACAAGGCCATAATAATCAAAACAGCATGGTACTGGCTTAAAGACTGACATATAGATAAATGGAACAGAATAGCAAGCTCAGAAATAAACCCATGCCTATATTGTCAATTAATATATGACAAAAGCATATATTAAAGATGGCAGCGAGGTAGATGGGAGAGGACTCCAGTTCACCCTGTGCCTGGCTGGAACACCTAGACGATCTGAGGAACAGAGTGAACAGCCAACTGAATCCCAGCTTATATGAAGTTTGGAGGCCAAAAATTGTAGAGGACATTGAAAAACAAATGGTGAGGAGATTGTGTTGGGACAGTAAGGTCTCTGGGATCTGTACAGGGACCTGGGCTGCTGTGTCCTCTCGCCCATCGCCTACTGCAGGATACTGGGTGGAGAGTTAGATCACCAGCTGTCTCCTCTACCAGAGCAGGGAGGGCAGCCGGCACCAGGAGGGACCTGGGTACTTGAAGTCGCTGGGGGGATTAGAGATGAAGTGGGAGACACACAGAGGCAGTATACACCTGCTGGGAATGTGGACACCTGCTACATCATTACCAGAGAAATTGGGGAGCTGGGTGACACCTGGAGAAGGGAGAAGAGTTGGGCAGTGTTGGACCCTAACCCACATAATCTTCAGACTTGTTATAAAGTTGGGCTGTGTGAAAAGTGTTAAGAAGTGAGCTTAAACAAGAGGCTTTTACACACACACACACACACACACACACAAAAGGCTCACAGCTACTTTGTAAGGAACTCTCATGCAGTATTGGTTCACCTGCGGGCAATTTGAGCTGCAGGTACAGGCTGCTCGGACTGTGGATTTGAGCCCCGTGCCCGTACTTGACTCGGGCAGCTTGTGGGAAGCTGTTTTGTCCCACTGACCCTGTGACTGATTCTGGCTGTTGGAGGAACCACTCGCCCCTAGGCTGATTTGAGCTGCTTGCCTGCGCTTGACTCCCACTGCTCACCTAGAGGCTGAGTGGTGCTGTGTGCCCAGAGGCTGACTGGTGCTACTTGCCAGTGATGGGCTCTGGCCACGGTGGGCTCCAAAAGAGCAAGGAGGAGGTTCACCACATGGACATCGGCACGAATGTTGAAATAAAGGAGCAGGCCTTGTGCAGATGGACAGTGGGGGCCAGGCAGCTCACTGAGGACCTGGGCTGGAGGCTGGTTAACTGCGAAATTGCAACCCAGACCTGGCCCCCATCCTTGCAAAGCCATAGGAAGGGAGAAAAATGAAGCCCAGCCCCCCTTTTCCTGTGGCATCCAGGAAGACCAGCAGAACTCGCTCAATAGTTCTGAAGTCAGCAGGAGGCTTATATATTTTCTCTTTCCTCTCTCTGTTCTTTCTTTTTTTCCTTCCCCTAAGGGAGACAATAAGACATGGACTTGTGAAATGTCCAGAGACAGATCCAAAGTGGGGAGCACAAGGCTAACCACCAAAACTGAAAAAACTGAGACAAATTTCACTTTGCTACCTCACAGAGCTGTCATTTTATTGTTCATTTGTATTATTATTATTTTTTCATTATTTTTACTTATTTTATTTTATTAGTGTGTTTTTATTCCTCTTCTTTCTGTTCAGTTTTCTTTGTTTTACTTCACTGTTTAATTGAATTTTTTGACTGGTTTTCCTTATTCTCTCTTTATTGTATGATAATTTTCCTTCTTTCACTTCACTTGTGTTCCAATAACATACTACTCTTGATTGTGTACTTTCTATTCTGGTTATCCAAGTCATATATTTCTTGTCATATTATTGCTGTTCCAGTACTATTGTAAATTATTGTTGTTCCATACAATTGTACATATTACACAGCAGCCATCCCTGATTTTAGCCCACTTCACTTTATTACTGACCTTTATTATTGTTGTGGTTAACTCTGTTCTCTCTCACACTATGCCTATTTTCTATCCTTTACTCTCACTATATCTCATCATCTAACCTTGCACAAATGCTCTTTTTTCTGGATTCAGGTCACAATCCTCCTCCCCTCTAATAAGGGCCTTATCTCTCTTTCACATTTTATAAAATGTGGCTAGTTGGGTGGAATATCAAAGTTAACGCATACTTATCCAAATAATCTCCTATCTCTTCTCTACTTGCTAGTACTTTAAATCCCATAGGATACACTCCTGCTGTCTTAATCCATTTTGCTTATCCCCCGTCACTGATCACATACAAGAATAGGTGGGAGCTGCAAACAGCAGTATACCCGCGGGGGGAGAGAAACCACCAACAAAGGAACCACCAAAAGGTAAAAACCCAAGCAGAGCAAGAGAGGCCACCCAAATAGAAGAAAGGGCAAACCTAGCAAGGCCAGACAAGGAGATCAAAGAGACCACACCACGAAACCACATAGAATTCCTACCATAGAGGTTCACCCTACAAAGACAGCTAACAAAGTGAAACATCAGGAAGTGCAGAAACAAACAAAAAGAGTCACCTAAAATGAGGAGACAAAAAAAGAACATGCAATCAAAAAGAATGGAAGACTCCCTATGAAAAGAGCGAAATGAAATGGAGGTAACCAAGCTATCAGAAATAGAATTCAAAATAATGGTTATAGGAACTCACAGACAACTACAAGGAACTGAGTGAGAATAACAACAGTGTGAAAAAGGGAAACTATAAACAAAAACCAGGAAGAAATAAACACTAAAATCTTGGAAATAAAAAGCATACTAGAAGGAATTACAAGCAGGCTGGATGAAGCAGAGGATTGAATCAGCGAGTTGGAGGAAAAAAGAGAAAAAAAACCCCAGAAAGGGCAAGAAAAGGAAAAGAGAGTAAGAGAGTCAGAAAGAATGAAGAGATGTTAAGGGAACTGCAGGACAACATGAAATGTAATAATACCCGTATAATAAGGATACCAGAAGGAGGAGAAGAAGAGCAAGGGATAGAAAACCTGTTTGAAAAAGTAATGACAGAAAACTTCCCTAATTTGTTGAGAGAAAATGTCACACAAATCCAGGAAACACAGAGAGTCCCAATCAAGAGGAACCCAAAGAGCCTCATTTCAAGACATATCATAATTAAAATGGCAAATTCTAAGACGAAGAGAGAATCTTAAAGACAGCAAGGGAGAAACAGGAAGTAACATACAAGGGAACCTTGATAAGACCAGCAGCTGCCTTCTCAGTGGAAACGCTCCAAGCCAGAAGAGAATGGCAAGTAATATTCCAAGTAATGAGAACCAGAGGCCTGCAACCAAGACTACTCTATCCAGCTAGGCTCTCAATTAAAATGGAAAATTAATTTGGAAGGCCAAATAGGGAGCTTCCCAGATGAAATATGTCTAAAAGAATATACCTCCACCAGATGAGCTCTCCAAGGGATGCTAAAGGGATTGCTTTAAAAACAGGAAGAAAAACAGGGAGAGAGAGGGGAACACAGGTACGAAAAAATGGTAATGAATAAGTACCTATTAATAATAACCTTAAGTGTAAATGGATTAAATGCTCCAATCAAAAGACATAGGGTACCTGAATGGATAAGAAATCATGACCCACACATATACTGCCTACAAGAGACCCACCTCAGGATGGAAGACTTACACAGACTGAAAGCGAAGGGTTGGAAACAAATATTCCAAGCAAATGGACAGGGAAAAAAAAGCAGGGGTAGCAATACTCATATCAGACAAAATAGAATTCAAAAAAAGGGCCATGAAGAAAGACCCAGAAGGTCACTTCATAATACTCAAGGGAAGAATGCATCAAGAAGACATAAACATTGTAAATATATATGCACCCAACATAAGATCATCCAAATACATAAAGAAAATCTTTGAGGATTTCAAGAAAGATATTGACAGCAACACAATTATAGTAGGGGATTTTAATGCCCCACTGTAAAAAATGAATAGATCCTCCAAACAAAATATCAACAAAGATAATCCAGCATTGAACAATGTTCTACATCAAATGGACTTAACTGATATACATAGAGAGAGCTTTTCATCCCAAAGAAGCAAAGTACACATTCTTTTCAAATGCACATGGAACATTTTCAAAGATAGACCACATGATAGGACACAAAACAAGCCTCAACAAATTCAAGAAAATTGAAATCATATCAAGCATTTTCTCTGACCACAAGGGACTGAAACTAGAAACCAACCTCAGGAAAATAACTCAAAAACACTAAAACTCAGGGAGATTGAATAGCCTGCTATTAAACAATGAATGGGTCAGTCAGGAATGAGATTAGGGAAGAACTCAAAAAGTTTCTGGAAACAAATGAAAATGAGCTCACAACAACCCAAAGCTTATGGACACAGCAAAGGCAGTCCTGAGAGGGAAGTTCATAGCAATACAGGCCTACCTAAAAAGAATAGAAACATTTCAAATAAACAACATAACCCTATACTTACAAGAACTGGAGGAACAACAGAGACAACCCAGAGCAAGTAGAAGAAAGGAAATAACCAAGATCAGAGCAAAATTAAAAGATGTAGAGACTAAAAGCACAATTCTAAGGATCAATAAATGCAGGAGCTGGTTCTTTGAAAACATAAATAAAATTGACAAGCCTTTAAGCAGGTTCATCAAGAAAAAAAAGAGAGAACCCAAATAAACACAGTCAGAAATGAAAGAGGAGAGATTATAATTGATACCACAAAAATACAAAGGATTGTAAGAAATTATTACAAAGAACTATATGCCAAGAAATTTGAAAATCTTGGTGAAGTGGACACATTTCTAGAAAAATATAATCTTCCAAAACTAAATGAAGAAGTAGAAAGTCTGAACAGACCAATAACAGCAGACGAAATTGAATCAGTAATCAAAAAACTTCCAACACGCAAAAGCCCTGGACCAGACGGTTTCACAGGAGAATTCTAGAAAGCATTTAAGGAAGAGCTAACCCTTATCCTTCACAGACTATTCCAAAAAATCCAAGAAGACCAGAGATTCCCAAACTCTTTTTATGAAGCTAGCATCATTCTAATCCCCAAACCAGATAAAGACACAACAAAGAAAGAAAACTTCAGGCCAATAGCACTGATGAACATAGATGCTAAAATCCTCAACAAAATATTGGCAAAATGCATCCAGGAATTCATTAAAAAGATCATACACCATGATCATGTGCGATTCATCCCAGAGATGCAAGGATGATACAATATTCACAAATCAATAAACGTAATACATCACATAAACAAAAGCAAAGACAAAAATAAGATGATCATATCAATAGATGCAGAAAAAGCATTTGATAAGGTACAGTACCCTTTTATGATAAAAACACTCAGTAAACTGGGAATAGAGGGCGCATTCCTCAACATAATAAAGGCCATATATGGGAGACCAACAGCCAACATCATAATCAATGGACAAAAACTAAAAACTTTCCCACCAAGATTAGGAAGAAGACAAGGTTGTCCACTTTCATCACTTCTATTCAACATAGTAGTGGGAGTCCCCTAACCACAGCAATCAGAGAAAAAAAGGAAATAGAAGGTATTTGAATTGGAAAAGAGGAAGAAAAATTGTCATTGTTTGCAGATGACATGATAGTGTACATAGAAAATCCTATAGACTCCACCAAAAAACTGCTTGATTTAATCAATGAATTTGGCAAAACAGCAGGATACAAAGTAAATAACCAGAAATCAAAGGCATTTTTGTATACCGACAATGAAATATCAGAAAAAGAAATCAGGAACAAAATCCCACTTGACATAGCAACAAGAAAAATAAAGTACCTAGGAATAAACCTAACCAAGAAGGTAAAAGTCCTGTACTCAGAAAACTACACAACACTGAAGAAAGAAATCAAGGAAGACACAAACAAATGGAAACATACACCATGTTCATAGATAGGAAGAATTAACATCATCAAAATGTCCATACTACCCAAAGCAATTTATAGATTCAATGCAATACCTATTAAAGTACCAATGGCATACTTCACAGATATAGAACAATCACTTCAAAAATTTATATGAAGCCATAAATGATGGCAAATAGCTGCACCAACTTTGAGAAAGAAGAAAGAAGTAGGAGGGATCACAATACATAATATAAAATTGTATTACAAGGACACTGTAATCAAAACAGCCTGGCGCTGGCATAAGAACAGACACATGGACCAATGGAACATAACAGAGAGCTCAGAAATAAACTCAAGTCTCTATGGTCAATTAATATTTGACAAAGGGGGCAGCATAAAATGGAGTAAAAATAGCCTCTTCAACAAATGGTGTTGGGAGAGCTGGACAGCTACATGCAAAAAAATGAAACTTGATCACCAACTTACACCATACACAAAAATAAGTTCAAGGTAGATAAAATATAAGTCATGACACCATAAAAGTCCTTCAGGAGAACATGAGCAGGAAAATCTGAGAACTTTCATGCAGCAACAAGGGACATAAAGGAAAGAATAAAAAAATGGGATCTCATCAAAATAAAAAGCTTCTGCATGGCTAAAGAAAACAGCATTAAGATGAAAAGAGAAGCAATCATATGGGGAAACATATTTGCCAATGATCCCTCAGACAAGGGTTTGATCTCCAAAATATATAAAGAACTCTTCTGACTCCACTCTAAGAGGACAAGCAACCCAATTAAAACATGGGCAAAGTACTTAACAGACACTTCTCCAAGGAGGTCATACAGAGGGTCCAGAGACATATGAAAAAATGTTCAGTACTACTAGCCATCATAGAGAGGCAAATAAAACCACAATGAGATACCACTTCACACCAGTCAGAATGGCCATCATAAACAAATCAACAAACAAGTGTTGGAGAGGACATGGAGAAAAGGGAACCCTAGTGCATTGTTGGTGGGAATGGAGACTGGTGCAACCATTATAGAAAACAGTATGGAATTTCCTCAGAAAACTAAAAATGGAACTGCCTTTTGACCCTGCAATTCCACTGCTAGGATTATATCCTAAGAACCCTGAAACACTGATCCAAAAGGGCCTATGCACCCCAATGTTCATATCACCACAATTTACAACAGCCAAATGCTGAAAGCAACCTAAGTGCCCATCAGTAAATGAGTGGATCAAAAAACTATGGTACATTTACAGAGTGGAATACTACACAACAGAAAGAAAGAAGGAGCTCTTACCCTTTGTGACAGCATGAATGGAACTGGAGAGCATTATGATAAGTGAAATAAGCCAGGTGGAGAAAGATGAATACCATATGATCTCACCTTTAACTGGTACCTAATCAACAAAACAAACAAGCAAGAAAAATATAACCAGAGACATTAAAATTAAGAACAAACTGACAGTAACCAGAGGGTAGATGGGAGGGTTTAATGGGGGGAAAATGGTGAAGGGTTTTCAGGAACAACTATAAAGAACACATGGACAAAAATCAAAGAGGAGTATACCTCCCAAATGGAATATACCTCCCAAAACCCAAAACACGAATTCAAAAGAATACGTGCACCTCTATGTGCATTGCAGTGCTAACTACAATAGCCAAGATTTGGAAGCAGCCCAAGTGCCCATCAGCAGATGAGTGGATAAAAGAAGCTGTGGGACATTTACACAATGGAATTCTACTCAGCTGTAAAAAAGAAGGAAATCTTACTCTTTGAGATAGTGTGGGTGGACATAGAGGGTTTTATGCTAAATGAAATAAGTGAGCCAGTGAAAGACAAATACCATATGGTTTCACTTATGTGTGGAATCTAATAAATAAAGTAAACAAAATAAAAAGACTCATAGATACAGGGAACAGACTGACAGCTGTCAGAGAGGAAGGTGTGGGGGAACTGGGTGAAATCGGTAAAATGATTAAGCAAAAATATAAAATAAAATTTCTCAGGCTCTGACCAGTGTGGCTCAGTTGGTTGGTCATCATCTCACAAAGAGAAAGGTCACCAGTTCAATTTCCAGTGAGGACCCATACCTGGGTTGTGGGTTCAGTCCCTGGTTGGGCACATTCAAGAAGCAACCGATTGATGTTTCTCTCTCACATTGATATTTCTCTCTCCCTCTTTTTCTCCATCCCTTTTCCTCTGTCTAAAAATAAACAAAATCTTTAAGAAAAAAAAAACCCTCTTGGACACAGAAACAGTAGGCTGATTACCAGAGGGAAGGAGTTTGAGCATAAATGGGATATAAATGGTGATGGAAGGAGAATAAATTTCAGATAGTGAGAGCACAATGCAATATGGAGATGATGTATTGTAGAATTATACACTTGAAACCTATATAATTCATTGACCAATGTAATTCCAATAAATTCAATAAAAAATAAAATACTGAAAATTAAGCTATGATACAATAAAAAAAAAAAAAGAAAGAAAGTATGAGCCCATATCACCCAGTGCTTCTTTCCTCATTTGCCTCTTTATGTACAGTGCAGGCTTCTGGCTTCACCTGCTGGCTCTCAGGTATCCTGGCCTCAGCACTCGGCAAAACAACACATGCAACTTTATGGGCAAATATATTTGAACGTAGGACAGAGATTAACTCCACCCACCTCACATCACTTTGCTAGACCTGAGCATATCTCTTCCTAACTCCCACTTTCAATATAGTCTTGGATTGTTTTCTCTCTGTTTTACACTCCCACAGCTTCATTTCCTCCCAAATATGTACACTGTGACCCCTGCAACTTTGTCCCATAGTAACTAAGCCTGTATCTTTATCTTTTCACAGAATATTTCCTCAACCTTCACTATTTGGCTACATGAGCCACCTTGCCATGAAACCTTGGAAATTCTATGCATTCCCTCATGCCTCTGGTCTTCCAAGGCACCCAACCGGGAAAATCCCAAACCTGGGCATGCCTAACCAAACCTCGGGGCAGCCCTGAGCAGCTCACACTTGCTGCAAAAGACCGCCCAGCCAGTAAATGGGTAAGCAAGGGTTGGGAGTGAATCTACGAGGAGTCTCAATGCATTTTTTTTAATGTTCTGCTTTCCACATTGACTTGTCATTCCTTTACATGATGGACTTCACTCCCACCAAACAAACAAACCCCGGTTTTTCTAACCAGAGCTGCAAACCCTCCTGCACTCATCTTCTCTCCCCAGATACAGTGGAAGACTTTTTCACTCCAATCTGACACCAACCTCATCCTATCTTTCCTTCTTAGTGACCTCATTTCTGCTCTTTTTCTCATGCATTTTCAATCTTCCTCTCTGTTCTGCTGTCTTTCTCTTTCTCTCTCCCCCAGATCATTGCCTTCAATACTTGAACATGCTCCACTCTTTTCCATTTTAATGAACTCTCACTGCATCCTACTCCAAACCTTCCCTAAACAGCTGTAGACACACACCATCTTTGTTCCCTCCTCCATACCTGCACCTGCCATGCTACAGAAACTACACTGGATGTTACTAGCAAAGCATTCACGTGGCCAAAGGGAAGGTAGTTCTCAGTCTTTTTTAAAATCTTCACCTTTTTTTTCATTGCTTATAGAGAGAGAATAAGGGAGAAAGAGAAGCACTGATATGAGAGAAAACCATCGATTGGTTGCTTCCCATATGTGCCCAGACCAGGGATCAAACCCACAATCTGGGTGTGTGCCCTGATCAGGAATTGAACTTACAACTCTTCGCTTGTAGAATGACACTCCAATCAACTAGGCCACACTGGCCAAGGCAGTTCTGTCTTTATTTGTGCCTTCAGTTGACACATCCATCCTTCTTGAACATTCTATTGGCTTTCATCATACCACAGTTTGACAATTTTCTCCTATTTCCCTGGTGTCTACTTTTTAATCGACTTTTCTGACTTATCCTCTTGTACGCAACCCCTAGAAACTGGGGCTTGCACTCCTTCTTGCTCTATACTCTCCTTAAGCAAGCATTTAAATATCTTCTATTCAAAAATACTATTATTATACCCTGGCTGGGTGGTTCAGTTGTTTGAAGCTTTGTCTCATGCACCACAAGTTTGTGGGTACAGTTCCCCATCAGAGCACAAGCATAGGTTGCAGGTACAACTCCCGGTCAGGGCATGTGGGGGAGGCAACTGATCAATGTTATTTTCTCTCTCTCTCAAATAAGTACTATTATTTTTACTACTATATTAACAATGAAACTAAAATAATATTTATTTTCTGCATGTATTATCTTATCACAAGAAACTTACACTATATTCTCTGCATTAGACTAAAAAGGAAATAAGCACAAAAAGATAAGGTAATTTGCCCAAGGTCATACAATAACTTATGGGGCTGGTGACCTGACTTCAAAAACTTCTTAATCATTGCACTATATGGTAGGTTTCCAAGTTCATACCTCAAGACCAAATTCTTACCTTTGTCCAGATCCCTCTTCTGAACTTCATAATTATATAACCAACTGCCAATGCACCAACTGTTTCACTGAATCACCTCTACCTCAACTTACTCAGAACTGAACTCTGAACGTCAGCCTCCCCTAGACTTCTAAATCTGCTTTTACCTTGAATTCTCCATTCAGGAGATCATACCTCATGCTTCCAGTTGCTCAAGGACTCACTGAGGGCATCTTCAACCATTGTTGTCCAAAGACTGGAAATATAGAGAAAGAAAGAGACAGAGAGACAGAGAGAGAGAGAGAGAGAGAGAGAGAAAGGAAAAGAAAAAGAAGGAGGAGGAGGAAGGGAGGGGAGGGAGGGGAGATGGAGGAAGGAAGGGAGGAAAGGAGAGAGAGGGGGAGGGAGGGAGGGAATGAGAGAGCAAGATCTCCAACCTCATCTCATCTCTCATCTGGACCACAGTCATAGAACCAGTTTTCCTACATTCTCCCTAGGCTCTCTCCAGTCTATGTTCTAACAACCAAAATATCTTAAAATAATGAAAACCAGTTTTGACACTCACCTGCTTAAGCTTGTTCAATAGCTCCTCAATAATGTAATGATAAAGTACAAAATTATTTCCATGAGAAACTACACTCTTCATAATTTGCCTTCTGCTTGTCTCTCTAAACTTGTCTCCCAAGCTCTGCCTAATAATAATCTCCAGCCCTCCTGGGCTCCTCTGTTTCTCACATATGCTCTTTCTGCCTCAGGGACTTCTATGCATGTTTCTTCTGCCAGTTCTCTTACCCCTCCAGCATCCCTCTTCGCCTCCCAGTTCTTAACCTGGTGGGCCCAGATTAAATTTCTCACTTAGTCTCTTTGCACCCTGGAATTTCCTTCACAGCACTTACCATGATTTAAAATTTATTCACATAAATATGTTTAATAATTGTCTTTCTCAATAGACTAAATGCTTTATAAGAACAAAGAATAGATCTTTTGATATCTTCTGTATTTGGAACCTAGCACAGTGGTTAAAATATAAGTGAAACTCAAGAAATATTTGTTGAATGCATAACTCAAAATAAGGTATGATATACATAGCAAGCTGAAATATCAAAGGCTTGAGCAAGACCTAAATGGTTCTCATATTGGGGTCTCCAAATCAGTTTATGATGCTGCTGGTGCCAGTGCTTAGTTTCTTCTGGAAAATGGGAACAATTTCTGCCAAACAAAAAGTATCAGATAGAAGCGCTAGGATTATTGACAGAATTAAGTCACAGCATATATGAAAAAGCACAGTATGCCATAAACAATTGGTACTCAATAAATGTTAGTATTCATTTTCAGTCTCTATTGCTCTCTGGGAACTACTGCTAAGCTATTTAAAAGGCAGCATAATAAACAGAGTATTTGAAAAACGTATTATCTATACTGAGACTCTTAGAAGCAGGAGGTGGATTAAAAGCCTTCCCCTGACCAAAATAGAATACACAGGGTCTTTTAGGACTATTCCACCCAATTTCTTTGTTTGGAACAAACAAACAAACTTCCTTTGTTCTCTCTTTTCAAATGGATCTTAGCTTAAAAGTAATCTGGGAGATCTAAGCAACGGTTAAACCCTGGTAAGTAGATAATGGTTCCCAGCAACTGTCAGTATTTCTGGAAAAGAAGAAGATCAAAAACTAAAAGGATTTCCCCCCAACTATGATCTCTTCTTATATTGCATCCTGTTGGGCAGTTACAAGAGATAGGCAAGCAGCCTACATTTGCTTCTAAAAGATAGTGTGATTGAGTGTGGATTTCCCCCCTAGTCTTGTCAGACTCCAGCTTCCAGATTTATTGTGGGGCAAACAGTGATATCTAATGGCTTTAGGAAATGTTGGCTGGAAACGTGACCTCCTTGGTGCAGGTCTTGCCATCAGTTAACCACTAATTTAAGATTCAGCAAAGGGAAATAAATTAAGATCTCAGTGACAAAAATTGCCTGTTGAGTTCTTTCATCTTTGTTGTTAAATGCTAATGGCTAATAAGGGATGCAAAATCCTCAACCCAACTCTGTCATTTTTATGGCCAAGGGCAAATGGAACACCCTGGGGTTTTTAAAGCCTTGCCACTTTGGGGATTGTTTGCTTTTTTCTATTCCCACTGCCTGAGCTCACTTCGTTACCACCTCTCTACACACACCGCATCTCATCAGGTCTCTGGTGTCCCACGGAGAGCAGATCACTGCCCTAGTCATTCGCTCAATGAGAGAACACCTGAAGAACACACAGGCAGCATCTGGCACCTCCACTTCTTTTTTTTTAATTAAAATTTTTTTTTATTGTTATTCAATTACAGTTGTATGCCTTTTCTCCCCGTCCCTCTACCCCACCCCAACTGAACCCACCTCCCTCCCCCACCTCCACCCTCCCCCTTGATTTTGTCCATGTGTCCTTTATAGTAGTTCCTGAAAACCCCTCTCCCACTATCCCCTCCCCACTCCCCCCGGCTATTGTTAGACTGTTCTTAACTTCAATGTCTCTGGTTATATTTTGTTTGCTTTTTTCTTCTGTTGATTATGTTCCAGTTAAAGGTGAGATCACTTCTGTGATGAGTTATTGAGAGTGCCATATTCAAGATAAAGGTCTTGGATTTCTCTTCCAATCCCAGGGGGTGAAGTGACTTCCAAAGTCAAAAAAGCTGTTCCTGGCAGAGAGAGGGATGGACAAAATGTCAGATTCTATCCATTTTTCTGAACTCTTTCCCATCATAAACCTTAAATCCCTAAGAACTCTTTTAATATAACAAAAATTGTGAAGATTCTAACAGTAAAAAGTATTTGACAGAAGCATTAGGGAGCATTTGCGTGCGCTTTATTCCACAAATTTTAAACACGTGCCATGTGTTGGATACTTTTACAAATGCTTGTAAGGAATCAATGAGCAGAACAATACTCTTTTCCTGCATGCAGCTTGCAGACATATGGGTGCACTTGTCTGTGAGTGCCCGAGTGTCTGTGTAGAGGAGAAGACAACCAACAAAAAATAAACATGGTGTGTAACAAATCACTTGTCAGAAAATGATACAAACTTTAGGGGCTGGGAACTAGAACAGAATCATGTGAATTGAGAGTCCCAAGAGCATTACAGTTTTAATTAGGGTGATCAGGGTAGGCTGCAGTAACATCATAACAAATACTTAAAGGAGTTATCTTAGTGAATATTTAGGGGAAAAAAGACTTCCAAGCAGAAGAAAAAGCCAGGGCAAATATTCACTTAATAAAAATTCCCCTTAAAATGCAACTAAGCATTCTTAAGATCCCCCTACCCTTTCTGCTTCCATTCTTTTAGTCATAAAGCCAAAGGACCATGCATTCATTTTACAGATGTAGAAGAAAAACACACAAGACATTAACTGCCTCTTCTAATAGGGCCTCACACTTACTGGCAAGTGTTTGCGGCTTCACAGAGTATTACTAGCAGCCCTTTATTACCTCCCCCATTGCAGAAAGATAGAGATCTCATTCAATCCCCAACCATCCAAGGAGTAGTTAGGTGCTATTTCCACATTACCAGTGGTGAAACCAAGATTGATGGAAGAGAGATGACCTACCCAAAGGGATATTACTATATTTTCTCTTTTTTCCTTTGAGTTTATTAGGGTGACACAGGTGAACAAAATTATACAGGTTTCAGGTGCAGTTTTACAACACATCATCTGTACACTGTATTGTGTGTTCACCACCCCAAACCTCAGTCCATCACCATTTATCCCCTCATCCCCTCCCCTACCTCTCTCTACCACTTTTCCTCAGCAATAACCACTCTGTGTCCCTGTCTATGAGTGCTTCCTTTTTTCCCCCTTCTTTTGCTTAATCCCTCCATTCCCCCTCCCAGGCCCTAATTCCCAACAGCTGTCACCTTGTACTCTTATCTGTGAGTCTGTCTCTCTTTTGCTTGTTAGTTCAGTTTTATATGGTAGATTCCACATATTCGTGACATCATATGGTACTTGTCTTTCTCTGAGGGGCTTACTCACTTAGCATAATGCTCTCCAGGTCCATCATGCTGACACAAACAGTAAAATTTCCTATTTTTTTAAACAACCAAGTAGTATTCCATTGTGCAAATGTACCACAGCTTTTTTATTCACCTATTTACTGATGGACACCTGGGCTGCTTCCAAATCCTGGCTGTTGTAAATAGCACTGCAATGACCATAGGGGTGCATATATTCTTTTGAATTAATGTTTTGGGTTCTTCGGATATATTCCCAGAAATGGAATAACTGGGTCATAAGGCAGTTCCATTATTAATTTTTTGATGTAACTCCATACTACTTTCCACAGTGGCTGCACCGGTCTACATTCCCACCAAAAGTGCACGAGGATTCCCTTTTCTCCACATTTTCACCAACACTTCTTTGTTGATTTATTGATGATAGCTATTCTGACAGGTATGAGGTGATTTCTCATAGTGGTTTTAATTTGCATTTCTCTGATGATTAGTGACATTGAGAATTTTTTTAAGCGTCTATTAGCCATCTGTATGTCCTCTTTGGAGAAATATCTAATCAGTTCTTCTGTCAACTTTTTAATTGGGTTGTTTGTTTTTCTGGTATTGGGCTGCTTGAGTTCTTTATAAATTTTGGATATTAACCCCTTCTTACCTTATTAGGTGTATCATAGGTGAATATCTTCTCCCACTCACTAGTTTGTTGTTTTGTTTTGTTGATGGTTTCCCTTGTGCAAAAATTTTTAGTTTAATGTAGTCCCATTTTTTTTCTTTTGTTTCCCTTATTTAAGGAGATAGGTCAGAAAAAATACTATTAAGAAAAATGTTTGAAATTTTACTGCTTATGTTTTCTTCTAGGCATTTTATGGTTTTAGGTTTTACAATACATTTAACCCTTTAATCAATTTTGAGTTCATTTTTGTGTATGGTGTAAGAAGGTGGTTGAGTCATTTTTTTTGCATTTATATGTGCAATATTCCTGACACCATTTATTTGCATTAAAAACAAATTCTCACCTGGAAATATATTTATTGATTTGAGAGAGAGAGAGAGAGAGAGAGATACACTGATATGCAAGAGAAACTTTGATGGGTCACCTACTGTATGTGCCCTGAACAGGGAGGGATCAAACCCATGACCTTTCCGTGTCTGGGAGCATGCTCTAACCAACTGAGCCACTCAGCCAGGGTCCAACACCATTTATTAAATAGACTCTCTTTACCCCATTGTATGCTTTTGCCTCGTTTGTCAAATATTAATTGACTGTAAAGGTGTGGGTTATTGCTGAGCTCTCTATTCTGTTTCATTGATCTATATGTCTGTTATGCTAGTACCATGATGTTTTGATTAGTATGACTTTGTACTATAATTCAATATCAGGTAGTATGATTCCTTCAACTTTGTTCTTTCTCAAGTTTGCTGTTGCTATTCAGGGTCTTTCATGGTTCCATATAAATTATTAGAATATTTGTTCTAGTTTTATGAAATATACTATTGGTATCTTGATAATAATTGCATTGAAGCTCTGGATTACTTTGTGTCGTATGGGCATTTTAATGATGTTAATTTTTCCTATCCATGAACATGGTGTATGCTTCCACTTATTTGTACCTTTCTCAATTTCTTTCTTTAGTATCATAATTTTTCGAGTACAGGTCTTTTACGTTCTTGGTTAAATTTATTCTTAGGTATTTTATTATTTTTAAAAAAAATATTGATTTTTATAGATAGAGGAATGGGGAGAGAGAAGGGGAGAGAGCGAGGGAGAGAGAGAGACATTAATGTGAGAGAGAAACATTGATTGATTGGTTCCCATATTTACCCCAACCTGGACCAAACCTGCAACCTTAACATGTGCCACGATCAGGAATCAAATCTGCAATATTTTTGTGTATGAGATGATGCTCCAAGCAACTGAGCCACACTGGCCAGGGCAGTATTTAACTTTTTGGTGCAATAATTATAAATGGGATTGTTTGCTTAGTTAATTTTTTCTGATAGTTCATTACTGGTGTATAAAAATGCAAGTAATTTCTGGATATTTATTTTGTATCATGCTACTTCACTGAATTTATTTATCAGTTCTAGTATATATATATATATATATATATATATTTTTTTTTGGTGGACTCTTTAGGGTTTTCTATATACAGTATTATGTCATCTTCAAATAATGACAGTTTTATTTCTTCCTTTCCAATGTGGGTGCCTTTTATTTCTTCTTCTTGTCTGATTGCTGTGTCTAGGACTTCCAGTACTATGTTGAATAAGAGAGGTGAAAGTGGACATCCCTGTCTTGTTCCTGATCTTAAGGGAACCATTGGAAGTTTTTCCCATTGAGTATGATGCTGGCTGTGGGTTTGTCACATATGGCTTTTATTATGGTGAGGTATGTTCCCTCTCTTCCCACTTTGTAGAGAGTTTTTATCATAAATGGGTGCTGGAGTTTATCAAATACTTTTTCGGCATCTATTGACATGATCATGTGGTTTTTATCTTTCATTTTGTTTATGTGGTGTGTCACATTTATTAATTTTCAGCTATTGCATGGAAGTTGAATCCCCAGAATAAATTCCACTTGATTGTGGTGTATAACCTTTTTAATGTATCGCTGGATGTGGTTGGCTAATATTTTGTTGAGAATTTTTGCATGTATGTTCACCAGGGATATTGGCCTGTAATTTTCTTTCTTTGTAGGGCTTTATCTGGTTTTGAAATTAGGATAATGCTGGCCTCATAAAATGAGCATAGCAGTCTTCCCTTGTCTTGAATTTTTAAAATAATTTGAGAAAGAGAGGTGTTAGTTTGTCCTTGAGTGTTTCGTAAAATTTACCTGTGAAACTGTCCAGTCTAGGGCTTTTGTTTTTTGGGAGTTTTTTTATTACTGCTTCACTATTTTTATCCTGTCTATTCAGATTCTCTGAACATTCAGAGTTCTAGAAGATTGTATTTGTCTAGGAATGTATCTATTTTAACCAGATTGTCCAAAGTGTTGGATTATAGTTGTTCATAACACTTTTTATAATCCTTTGTGTTCCTTTTCATCAGTTGTTACTTCTCTTTCATATCTGACTTTATTCATTTGAATTTTCTTTCTTTTTCCTTGATGAGTCTGGTTAAAGTTTTATCAATCTTGTTTTTCTCGTCAAAGAAAAACTGTTGGTATTATTGATCTTTTTTATTTTTTTTTGACTCTATTTAATTTATTCTGCTCTAATCTTTATTCCCTTCCTTCTTCTCACTTTGGGCTTTGTTAGCTATTCTTTTTCAACTTCCTTTAAGTGTAAAGTTGATTGTTCATTTGAGATTTTTTTTTCTTTCTTGAGATGGGCCTGCATTGCTGTACTTCCTCTCCTAGTGCTGCTTTTCCTGTGTCCAATAGATTTGAAATTGTTTTGTTCTCCTTTTCATTTTGTTTCAAGTTGTCTTTCAATTTTTTTCTTTGATCTCATTTTTAACCCATCAATTATTTAGTTACATGGTATTTAGCCTCCATGTGTTTGTGTGTTTTTCAGTTTTATTCTTGTAATTGATTACCACGTTCATACAATTGTAGTCAGAGAAGATGCTTGATATAATTTCAATCTTCTTAAATTTACTGAGACTTGTTTAGTGTCCTGACATATAATTTATCCTAGAGTACGTTTCATGTGCCCTTGAAAGAATGTATATTCTGTTGTTTTATGGTGAAAGTCCCTGAAGATATCCATTAAACCCATCTGATCTATTGAGGCATTTAAGGCTGTTTCCTTGTTGAATTTCTGTCTGATAGATCTATCCACTGAAGTCAATGGGTGTTAAACTTCCCTAGTACAACTGTATTACTCTTGAGCTCTCCCTTTATGTCCTTCAAGATGTGCTTTATATATTTAGGTGCTCCTATGCTGGGTGTATAAATGTTTACAAGGGTTTTAACCACTCGTTGGATTGATCCCTCTATCATTATGTAGTGTCCCGCTTTTGTTAGATATAAGCATTGCTACCCCATTTTTTTTCATTTCCATTTAAATGAAATATCTTTTTCCATCCCTTTACTTTTGGTCTATGTGTATCTTTCATTTGGAGGTAGGTCTCTTGTAGACAGCATATATGTGTGCGTCGTATTTTCTTATGCATTCAGCTATCCTGTGTCTTTTTAAAATGATTTTATTTATTTATTTTTAGACAGGGTGGAGGGAAGAAGAGAGGGAGAGAAACATCAATGTGTGGTTGCCTCTGGCATGCCCCCTATTGTAGACCTGGCCCACAACCCAAGCATATGCCCTGACTGGGAATCGAGCTGGAGACCATTGGGTTTGCAGGCCAGCACTCAATCCACTGAGCCACACCAGCCAGGGCCCCTATGTCTTTTAATTGGAGCATTTAATCCATTTACATTTAAAGTGATTATCGATAGGTATGTTTTTATTGCCATTGTATTCTTTTACCTATGTTCCTCTGATTTCTCCTCCTCCCCCTCTTCTTCCTCTTCCTCCATCTTCTTCCTTTTCCTCCATCTTCTTCTTCTTTCTCCTCCTCCTCCTCCCCCTCCTCCTTCTTCTTCCTCCACTACTTCTCCTTCTTCTTGTTCTTCTTCTCCTTCTTCTTTCCTTCTTCTTCTCCGTCTTCTTTCCTTCTCCTTCTCCTTCTTTCTCCTTCTCCTTCTTTCTCCTCCTCCTCCTCCTCCTCCTCCTCCTCCTCCTCCTCCTCCTCCTCCTCCTCCTCCTCCTCCTCCTCCTCCTCCTCCTCCTCCTCCTTCTTCTTCTTCTTCTTCTTCTTCTTCTTCTTCTTCTTCTTCTTCTTCTTCTTCTTCTTCTTCTTCTTCTTCTTCTTCTTCTTCTTCTTCTTCTTCTTCTTCCCCTCCTCCTCCTCCTTCTTCATGCAAGCCTTTTAACATTTTTTATAATACTTGTTTGGTGGTAACAAGCTCTTTATTTCTCCTTCAATTCTAAGTGATAGCCTTGCCTTGCTGGGTAAAGTGGTCTTGGTTATATGTCCTTGCATTTTATCACTTTGAGTATTTCACGCAACCCTCTTCTGCCCTGAAATATTTCTTTTCAGAAATCTTCTGACAGTCTTATGGGAGCACCCTGGTTGGCAACTAATTTTTTCTCTCATGAAGCTTTTAAGATTCTCTCTTTGTGTTTATTCTTTTCCATTTTGATTATGATGTGTCTTGGTGTGAGCTTCTTTGGGCCCACCATTTTTGGGACTCTCTGTTTCTGGACTTGTGTGTCTTTTTCTTCACTAAGTTAGGGAAGTTTTGTGTCACTATTTCTTCAGATTGGCTCTTGATCCCTTACTCTGTTTCTTCTTCTCGTACCTTTATGATGCAAATGTTGTTATGCTTCATGTTGTACCAAAGGTCTCTTAAACTATCTTCATTTTAATTTTTTTATTTTTTGCTCTCTGATTGTTTTTTTTTTTTTTCCTACCTTGTCTTCCAAATTGCTGATTTGATCCTCTGCTTCATTCACCCTACTGTTTATTTCTTCTGGTGTATTCTTTATTTAGATATTGTATTCTTCATTTCTGACTGGTACTTTTTTATGGTTTCTATGTCCTTTTTCATGCTGTTGAGCATCATTATAACCATTAGCTTGCACTCTATTTCTGATAAATTGTTTGCCTTCGTTTCATTTAGCTCGTTTTTTCTGAAGATTTCTCCTGTTCTTTTTCCCCTTCTTTTTGGAGCTTCTCTGTCTCCCTATTTTGGCTCCCTTTTTTGTTTGTTTCTATGTATTAGATGGATCAGCTTTGATTCCCAGTCTTCATGTTTGTGAGGTGGTCTTATGCAGTAGGTGTCTTGTGGGTTCTACTCGTGTAGTCTCCTTGATCACCTTAGCTGGTTGGTCTGAGAATGTCCCTTGCATGGGTAGTGTGGGACCTCCTGTTGTACTTAAGTCTTGACTGCTATTGGCCCATTCAGGCATGGGATCAACCCTCAGGCTGGGTGACTGTGAGGCTCAACCCCAACCATGGCGTGTGAGGTGTTATGCAGTTGCTAATCTCATAGAGTGAAATTTGCCTCAGCAGGGTTAGGTGTCTGCCAAGATCTGCCCTTGGATATGCTGTTTGTGAAGATTATTAGAACCTACTCTGATATCATCCAAAGCTGGCCACTATGTGTGTTGTTTCTGGGACTCTTTGGAGGGGCTCTGGTTCAGGTCTATATAAGACACTGCTTGTGACTCGTCCGTGGCAACCTCTTTGGAGCTAACAGTGATCCACAATTCGTGGCTGCCTTTGTTGGGCCTAGGTACATGCAGGAAGGACCAAGCTACACACCAAGGCCAGCTTTTACCAGCACCAGGCCTGGGGGCAGTTCAGCAAAAGTCTCAAGGCACCCTGAGATCTGCCACTGCCTACCTTTGCAGGCCAGCTGCCTGTTAGGCCCAGTCATGGAAAGAGCCTTTGGCTATACTACTCAGCAAGATGTATCTCCTCAGGTGGGCTAGAAGAAGTTCAGAGGGTGGGGCTATTGCTTTGCCCCAGACTGATGCCTCATTGAGGGGAGTGCTCTACCCAAAAATGATGGTGTCTTTGGTATCAACTCCCTCCCCAGAACTGCAAAACCCAGAGTCCCCTCTTGCAACTCTATTCCACTCTGCCTCCCTCTTCCAGAGCCCATGGTAAGTGGATTCAAATGAAATTTCTTGTGTTGGACCTTTAGTAGGGTATCTGTGTCTGTAGCCATCTCTCCCTGGTGGACAGAAACCCTGCTGCTTTTTACAGCCAGATGTTATATGGATGCCTCTTCCTGGCTCTGGCGCTCTGGGATGCAGAGCCCATCTTGGGATTGAGGCCTCACACTTCTCAAGGGGAACCCCCACAGCTGAGCTATCCCTCTGAAACCTCAGCCACTGCTTCTGGGAGTGGGGCCAGCCCTTTCTGCATCTCCACCCTTCCTACCATTCTCAATGTTACCTCTTCTGTAAATCTTTGTTTATTAAACTTCTCTTCAGCTAGTCTTCGGTTGGCTATTCAGGATGATTGTTCTGTAATTTAGTTATAATTCCAGTTTTGTCCTGGGAGGAGGTAAGAGTAGCTTCTACCTACTCCTCTGCCATATTGGACCCTCACATTATTCTATTTTCAAACCCTGTAATGTTTCCCTGGTACTAAGTTTCCCCCTTTAAAATTTATATATTAAAAATAAATGTTTTATATTATCATTACTATGATGATTATGTATTATTGTTCTAATGAATATAGAAATGTATAAAATAAAATTCCTATTTCCTAACCCTGGTCCATGTCTCCAAAATAATCACTGCAGACCTTTCCAGAAAAGTCATACATGTGAATGAGGTAATGAATTTTCCTCTGCAAACTGCATTTAAGATGTAGGAAAAGGAAATAAGTTCAGGTCTCAGTGACAAAATTTGTCCATGATGTCCTTTACCTTTGGTAACAAAACTTGGATTTTTCTAAATTTAAACCATCTTCTTGTAGCAGGATCATTAAGTCTCAGTCATGTTGTATTGCTGTCTCCTGAGTCTTCTATGGTCCAGAGTGTTTGGGGAAGTGTCCTTTGGTCTTTGGTCTACACTGGTCACTGTAATGTGGTAATTGTCCAAGTTTCCATGTTTTCTTTAAGACAAGAGAAACTGTTTTCCCCTTTAGGCTCAAGTCTGGTATCCAGTCTGTCTCTTGTGCAGTCTGCTGGCACCGTATACAGTGAGCCCCACCTGAGAAAAAAATCCCTTCCTGCAGACTCTGTGCCTCAGAGGAGCTTTGAGTTCTCACTGCTCACAAAACCTGCAAAACCTTGCTCCCATGAGATTTCAGTGTTGGGGGGAGGGTGTATAAACCTCTAAATTTCTAGGATTAGCCTCTTCTGCCCTTCAAACTCTAAGCACTGGACTTCAGTTCCCCCCTCTTGGAGCCCCTATTAAAGTCTTCCTCTATGAGCCTGACACTCAAAATGGGTTTTATACTATTTTGAGGAGAATATTTAAAAGCACATACTTCTAGACACACAAATTCTAAAATCTAAATTCTTTGCACTTGGGTTAAGGAGGGGAAAAGAGATAAATATCATGCAGCTGTTTTTCCTTAGTAATTCAAAAATTTAAATTTGATAAAAAAGTTCATCATTATCCTGTACAAGAACTCTTGCCTTACTTAGTTTTACTCAAAATACATCTGGGATCTTTTAAATATCAGTTCATGGATAAGAATCCCATTCTCTTTGAGGGCCGCATCACATTCCAATAACCACTTCCATTTTGAGAGACAGGTTGTTGCCCATCTTGTGGTTGGTGACCAACAGTGCCGTAGGGAGCAATCCCATGCACATAATACAGAGCACTTCTGTGAGGAGATCCACAAACTTAAATATTAACAGTGGAATTTTGAAGTCATGGTTTACTGTGTGTACATTTTAATCATGGGTAAAATGTCAATAACTGACCTCCAACAATACATTTTTTCTGATTTATTTTGCCAACAAATCAAAATTGTATCTGTCTCTCCACAATCTTTCATACATCTAATATTCATTTAGTGTGCCCTATGTGTCAGGTCCTATTTAAATGCTTTTGTGTACTGTCTCATTCTATTTCCAAACACATTTGTGAGTTAGGTATTATTACTATCATTTTATAGAAGGGAAAACTGACACAGAGAGGTTAAGTATCTAACCTGAGATCACACAGCTAGTAAGTGGTGAATCCAAGTGGTTGGATTCAAGAGGCTAGGTTCTTTACCTACTATAAACATTTATTTCCCCAGTTTTATTGAGATATTGTTGACATGCAGGTAAGTTTTGGGTGACAATGCAATGATTAGTTACACACATATATTGAAATATGATTCCCCCAGTAAAGTGAATGAACACCTCCATTCCCTCACCTAGTTATGATTTTTGTGTAAATGTATAGTGATAGCATTTAAGATCTACTCTCTTAACTTTCAAGTCTACTATAAATCTCAATATTTACCAATCTTATAGGAAACACTAACATTGCTTCATTGATGGAATATGCACGCCTTTAATTTTGAATGAGAGGTCATGTTTTCATTTATTATTGAAACATTCTGTAAACTACTCATCCATATTCTTGTTGTTGTTGTTTTTCTATTGGGTTATTTTGTTTAATTGATTCCTGTGAGTTCTGAATGTCACAAAAATTAGTCCTTTATCAGATGCTACAAGTTTTTCTTTCCTTTATATGCTTTGACTTTGTACATCGTCCTTAAAAATAATTTTTTAATGCTCTATACAAGAAATTTAAATTACATGAATAAATTTATTGATTTTGGTTTGGAGGATTTCTATAATACTTTAAAAGGCCTTTTCATAACAAGGTCATAAAAAATAGTTTGGGGACTTCTGGCCAAGATGGAGGCGTAGGTAGATACACTTCGCCTCTTCGCACAACCAAAAGAAGGACAACAACAAATTTAGAGACAAAAAACAATCGAAACTACCAGAAAATTGAACCATATGGAAGTCAAACAACCAAGGAGTTAAAGAAGAAACTTTCATCCAGAGAGGTAGGAGTGGTGGAGACAGGCATCCGGGCAGGAGGAGTTGTGGAAGGTGGTGACTGGTGGAGTGGGTGGTCCCACATTTTGCATGTGGATAAACTGGGAGTACACAACTGGGGAGCGAGACAGACTACGCAACCCAGGATTCCAGTGTGGGGAAATAAAGCCTCAAAACCTCTGACTTAAAAAATCTTGTGGGTGTTGCAGCAGCAGGAGGAACTCCCAGCCTCACAGGAGAGTTCATTCTAGAGACTCACAGGGTCCTAGAATGTACACAAAACCACCTACCAAGGAATCAGCACCACAACAGCCCAATTTGCTTGTGGGTAGCAGAGGAAGTGACTGAAACCCGGCCAAGAGCCGAGTAAGCATCATTGTTCTCTCTCTGACCCTCTCCCCTATATACAGCCCCACAAAGCAGCAACATGGGTTACCCTGCCCTGGCAAATACCTAAGGCTCTGCCCCTTACTATGTAACAGGCATGCCTAAACAAAGAAATGTGGCCCAAATGAAAGAACAGATCAAAGCTCCAGAAAAAATACAACTAAGCAATGAAGAGATAGCCAACCTATCTGATGCAGAGTTCAAAACACTGGTAATCAAGATGTTCACAGAAATGGTTGAGTATGGTCCCAAAATAGAGGAAAAAGTGAAGGCTATGAAAAGTCAAATAAAGGAAAATGTATAGGGAACTATCAGTGAGGGGAAGGAAACTGGGACTCAAAACAACAGTTTGGACCAGAAGGAAGAAATAAGCATTCAATCAGAATAGAATGAAGAAAGAAGAATTCAGAAAAATGAGGAGAGGCCTAGGAACCTCCAGGACAACTTTAAATTTTCCAACATCCGAATTATAGGGGTACAAGAAGGAGAAGAGGAAGAGCAAGAAAGTGAAAACTTACTTGAACAAATAATGGAGAACTTCCCTAATCTGGCAAAGGAAATAGAACTCCAGGAAGTCCAGGAAGCTCAGAGAGTCCCAAAGAAGTTGGACCCAAGGAGGAACACACCAAGGCACATCATAATTACATTACCCAAGGTTAAAGAGAAGAGAATCTTAGAAGCAGCAGGAGAAAAGGACACAGTTACCTACAAAGGAGTTCCCATGAGACTATAAGCTGATTTCTCAAAAGAAACTTTACAGGCAAGAAGAGGCTGGCAAGAAGTATTCCAAGTCATGAAAGGCAAGGACCTACATCCAAGATTACTGTATCCAGCAAAGCTAACATTTAGAATGGGAGAGCACTTAAAATATTCCCAGATAAGGTGAAGTTCAAGGAGTTCATCATCACCAAGCCCTTATTATATGCAATGTTAAAGAGACTTATCTAAGAAAGAGGAAGATCAAAAATATAAACAATAAAATGATAACACACAACTATCAACAACTGAACCTAAAAAAATGAAAACAAAATGAACTAAGCAAACAAATAGAACAGGAACAGAATCACAGAAATGGAGATCACATGGAGGGTTACCAGCGGGGAGGGGAATGGGGGAAAGAGGGGGAAAGAGAATAAGAGGCATAAATGGTAGGTACAAAATAGACAGGGGTAGGTTAAGAATAGTATGGGAAATGGGGAAGCCAAAGAACTTATATGTATGACCCATGGACATGAACTAAGGTGGGGGAATGTTGGTGGGAGGGGGTGTGCAAGGTGGAGAGGAATAAAGGGGAGAAAGAAATGGGAAAACTATAATATCATAATCAATAAGATGTATTTAAAAAAATAATTTGCTCGGGTTGTTTTCTGAAATATTTTTAGTATTTCCCTCCCAGTGTTTAGATTCTCAATCAACTTCGTATAATAAGTAAAATGATACTCCGTCTTTTTCCTTCAGTATCAATCTACTTGAATCAATATTATCTATAAGATATTTCAAAAGTGCTACCTGATCATATTCTAAATTCATATTTAGTGTAAAATTAAGTGGTTTTTAGAATAGTCGCAGACTTGTGCCACTATCACCAGTATCTAAATGCCAGAACCCTCACATTTTTTGAGGCTAATTTTGAACTTGTGGTCAATTAAAAATGCCTGTGTCTCTTTAACTACTGATACTTTATAATACATTCCAATAGCTAAATCAATAAATCTATCTTTCCACTTCTATGGAAGAGAGGAAAGAATGAATTATTTTTCAAATCAATCATTTCTGGATACAACTAACTCAAATAGTTTCACTTGGGTGTAAACATATTTTGAAGGTACTCAATTCACTGCATGGAATCTATGCCTGTTGATCCTACCGATTCAGATTCTACTAATTCAAAATCCATAATCATTTGTGTATCTCCTGTTTATTTGCCCATGATAAGCAGGCCCCTCCCTACATAATTAATTTAAGTACTTGGACTTTTGCTTTTCTGACCCCTTGTTTAACAAGCCAGTCACATGTATTTTCTCTGTACAAGAAAGCTAGACCCTCCCTACAGGTCTTCTTTTGTTGACGATATGTTTATACTGACACCCTCACTGCTTGAAACACTTGCTGACATCCAGCTTTTGCCAGGTGCTGTGTGGCAGGAGGTCAAAGGATGAATAAAAGAGTTCTTGCTCTGAACTTGGGCCTAGGCGGTACTTAATAGAAGAGGATTTGTTTTACACAGAAAGAGTCAGACTTCTCCCCAGTTCAAGCCCACATTTCTTACTTAAGGAAGCTTGTTGTAAATAGAAACTGTTTTCTGTTCACTGAGGGTAAAGGCACAGTTCCCCCTCCCTTCTCCACGGATTCCATATTGTCCATCTACCACAAGTGAAGTCTGAAGCCTGACGAGAACACAGGGACTGTGACCCTCGCATCATTGAAATGGTGGGCCTTGGTGCATCTGCACCTGCCTGTGAGTTGGTGCGGCCTCACTGCGTGTGCAGGGTGGAGCTGCTGGTGTCAGATGTTGCATTCCTAGAGAACAAGCAAGGCTTTGTTCTACTTCTTTGCCAGTCCCCCGATAGCCCTGCACAGGTGGGTACTGGCTCCCAGGTGATAGAATAATAATGAGTGCCTAATTATGGATAATTGCATAATGAAGTGCATGCTTGCCTCTGCCAGTTCGCAGTTGCAGCTGGTACCTGAACAACTCTGCTTGTGGCAACAGGTTACTTTCTTCTTGAATAATTTGAGGAGCAAAGGCAGCATGCCAGCACACCAGCATGGATTAAATTGTCCCCAACAAGTTAGTGCCTGATGCCATTTCTTGAGGGCAGGATGGGGAACTTGACTAGTCATTCTCCTAATTATCCAGGGAGATTAGTTTGTGCAGCAGGCTATGGACTAATAATAATGGCTTCCATTTGGAGAGGGCCATAACTATTCAGGCTGTGCAACCACACCCTCCAGAATTTCTGGTAACACGATGCCTGTGTGACAGTCAGTAGCTGCAGGCCCAGTGAGCAGTAAGCTGTGGCTGGTGTTCCCTGAATTTGCTTGTTTTACAAATCATCTTAGACACTCTTTAAACATAAATATTTCCAACCACACATTTAAACCTACTGAATAAAAATTGGTCATATGATCCAAGGTCTGCCATTGACCATGACTTGTATAAGTCACCATTTTTCTTTGCTTTAGCTTCCTCAGCCCTAAGAAGAGGTGGCAAACTCCAAGATCTGAGAATGTGATACATTGCTATATGATATAATGCCCCACCAGATAGGAAGCATGAATTGACTACCAATCACTGATTCATACTCTATGTGTGACAGAAGGCATTTTCCAAAAAATGACTGCAATGGTATCTCCCATTCCCCACGAATTTTTCTCTGTGTGGCTTGATCCACCTTCCATTGAGTAACAGTATCTATGTTTCCTCCCCTTGAATCTGGGTGGCCTTGTGATTACAGTGGAAGTGACACTATTTGACTAGGTCGTATAATATGACATAACTTGCTCTGGGTTCTCTTGGGATGCTGACACTTGCCACTCAGCTATCATGATGTGAGGAAATCCAAACAGCCTGTGGACATGAAGAGGCACCCGTCGCATAGTCCTGGCAGAGCACCAATCTGCCAGCTATGTGAGCAGGTCATCCTGAAAGTGGGTCCTCTGGCCCCCAGGCAGCCACATCATCTGATGCTACCTGTTGTGGAACAGGCTCGCTGTCTCCACTTAGCCCAAATTTCTGCTGGGTGAGCAAAATAAATGATTGTTATTTTAAGCATGAAAATTTGGGATGGTTTGATACTCAGCAATAGATGGCACACGTGACAGAGGGTGTAAGGTATGTATTTGAGCAATTAAAAATAAGTGGGTTGTGTTGGGCAAAACGACAGGTAATTCTAATGAGGGAATTGGGTTAGATCTAAATAGCAATGTTAATCATAAAAAGTATTCCATACGGAGTAGGCTAGAAGTGACATTTGAGACAAAGGTGATGGCTAGGATGTCACTGAGTTTGTTCTCACACGAGGTGATGAAGTCAGGAATTAGGTCCCTGATGGTGAGAAAAGGGAAGTGAGATGGTCGAGGGGTGGAAAAAAAATCAACAGGACACATTTTCTGACTAGAAAGGGGTTATGATGTTGATATTAATGCTTCTGAGCCTTTGAGTTTAACTTATGTTAGAATCCTGGTACTCTGGACAGAAATGGAACAACTGGGAAACTGATATGGGGAAAATCTTCCTTCACCAACAGGTTGAGTCAAGTTCAAGTCACTTTGAATGCACCAAGTGTTTCTCTAGTGAAAGACTCCTGACACATAGCAAACATGACACATCTGTAGACATTCAAAGGAGAACATGTTTGTTGAGGTCAGAGTGTCACCTGTGGCATGCAGGGTGACAGTTTCCCGTGAGGCCTTGTCAGCTGGCCTTATCTGGTGACTTTACTACATTGAAGGTTTGGTTCCCAGCCTTGCTGTCTTTGAAGCTTGTTCTTTCAGCATACCAGGATTGAAGAGCAAATGCATTGATCAAATTCAAAAGACTAACTTATAAACCCAGTGTTTTCATTTAATGTACAAAGGGAGATGGCATCTGCCTGGAAGACACCTCTCAGGCTAACTCACACATTTCCTTCCTATAGGCAAACATACCTATGAAGCGAATTCATGATCACAAATCTTGTTGGGAATGAAATTAAAAGGAGAAGGCAGCTCTAGTCCCTTTGTAGGAGCAAGCTAAAAATGAGTGACTTAAGATGTCTCTGTGATAAGATGGGTTTCCAGTGGGCACAGAAACCACATCTAACTTCCCAGGGGCTCTCTCTCCAGAACTGCACCCAACACCTTCAGAGACACTCCTTTTTTTAATTTTTTAAAATTTTTATTGAGTTACAATTGTCTGCATTTTCTCCCCATCTCTCCACCCCACCCCAGCCAATCCCACCTCCCTCCCCCACCTCTACCCTCCCCCTTGCTTTTGTCCTTGTGTCCTTTATAGTAGCTCCTGTAGACTCCTCTCCCCACTATCCCCTCCCCACTCCCCTCTGGTTATTGTTACATTGAAATTAAGAACAATGTAACATTGAAATTAAGAGACACTCCTTTGTCTGTACTTCACTGAAGAACGGCCACAAACCCCCTCCAGAGTGACATGCTGTGTGTTAGACAAACGGGTTCCCGCACAGTGCCTGGGGCCTCTCTGATTTTCTTTCCCAGCATATCTGCTACTGGATCCATTACACATCAATTTCACAATACTAATCAAAACCAATTCAATTCTCAAGTTCATGTGGAGGGTAATGCCTGATGGCAGTTCTAACAATTTCCAATGAGAGCCATCTTAAAGCTACAGAGACTAGAGAACAGAAATGAGATTTTTGTGAAAGATTGATTGCTAAGCCAAGGAAATGAAGAGTATGGTGAAGAGTATGGTTTCCTTTGGACGGACTCTTCCAAGGGAAACAGGAAGAGAGGTGAGAAAGAGACTGGGGGCTTTGGGAACATTCCAAAGTGTGAGAGTCATAAGGTGCAAGCTTACAAGGACCAGGGGAACGGAGACAAGGAGATGATGTGGATTATTGGCACGGCCACAAGGAGTTCTGCAAATACAGTTACCGTACAGATTGAAGTTTGCTCATTCCCTTTTAAAGAGTTCATTTATCCTTAGTGAGGGTGTCAGGTGAGCACGTGCCAGTCACAACAAGCAGGTCTGTTTGCTTTTTCCTGTGGTTCCTTATACAAAGATATGTTTTAAGCAACAGATAAAAATTAGAGATATGTGTAAGACTACCAGAGATGAGAATTAAAAAATTCATTATAGACTAAAAAAAAATCACTTATAACTTAGATGTTTCACATATATCGTTTTACCTTATCTTGATGTATATTTAATCTGAATGCTTCTTTTTTTTCTGATTTACTTTGAATCTGTAATTTTAAGTCTCCTGGAATAGTACAAAACTTCAGGAAAAGCTTGTTGATAAAACTCTTGTCAGAAGTTTGCTCTCAGTTTCTAGAAGCATACCCCAGCCTCAATCATATATTACTTGTTCACTTGAATTAGGATGTGGAAACTATCCCACACCACCTCAACCGTGACTTTGTAGAGGTAGGCAGCACAGCAGTCCCCTTCCTTCTGCTCCCTAGTCTTCCTCTCTCTCCTGAGTCCACTTTCTCTCTGGGTCTCCTGGAAGCAAGGCTCCCCAGGGTGCTAACTCACCGCAGAGCTCCTGCGAAAGCTCCAGCTCATGCTCCTGTGCCATTTCCTCTCTTCCTTGCAGAGTGTTTGTAATACAAAGGTGACCACCAGAACTTGCATCAACAGAACCCCGTGGCTGCCATTTTTCCAGAGCAGAGCAGCGTCCATGAGCAGGGTCTGAGACCCAAGAGAGGGGAAGAGCCTTTCATCTGTGCTCTGCCATTCTGCAAGCCCCAGGTGAGTATCCACACACAGAAAGGGCCTCAGCTGCTAGAGGAGGCGGTGGCATTCAAAGAGGAAAAGGTGTCATTGAAAAGTTTTATCAGCAGCTATTTTATGACAGCCTGCCTGAGTGCCAGGTAAGATTTATTACCTTTGGAAATGAGATCTAAAGCCAAGTGCTATTAGGTAGAATGTGGTACATCACTGATTGCCCTTGAATGGAAGGCATGAAGGGCTGGCCATTCTTGTGGACACCAAAGCAACAGATGTCTGTCCCCTGCACAGAGCTTAGGCACCACCGTCTGTAAAAGCTTCTACTACACCCCATCAATGTGCAGTGACCGCAGGGCACATAGACTCAGGAATGGAACATAGCAGGTATGGGGGAAGTGCCCCCTTTTCTACTGATCAGTCACTTTCCCTGGCAGGATAAGACACTCCAGCAACCGGCGATGTGTGGAGATGCTTCACTGCACAGTCTCCAAGTCCCAGGCTCCACAGGAAGCACAGGAAGGCATGGCAATATTAATGACTGGGTGCTTACGGTGGACCCATTGTGTGATTTAATGCTGCCAGTCACCCAAAGAAGTAAGGACTATTATTCCATTCTACAGATGAAGAACGTGAGGTGAGATGACTTATCTAATAAATGGCAGAGTGGGCATTTCAATGGGGGAAATGGCAAAGTACCTGCTAAGTCACAGTCCCCATGGATTGCCCGCAGTCAAGACTAGGTCTCTGGTGTGAAAAGTCTGTGGTGGAATCTGCAGGGGTACCCCCTTACCTGTGATGGAGGATTCCTCACCTGAAGGATTCACCTCCTGAGTGGATCATCATTTAAGTCTGGAAGATTGATTTAAACTGCAGATGTCCAGACCACATGAGAAGGGATTCTGGTTTAATGGGTTCATGGTTGGGTATATATATTTTTGAAGTCCTCCAAGGGTTTCAAATATGCAGCCAGTATCTAGTTGCTCCTCAGGTGTCTAGGGACACTCCCCTTAGTTAGAGGGGACACCTCTTACTCTGTCCTCTCCTTCCCATCACCTGTGGGCTACACCTGTCCCTTTGACCAGAAATTGGAAGTAAGGGGACTCATTAAACAGGTTCTGGGAAATTTGCAAAGGAAGTGGAGAGCTTTTGACTGTCTCCAGATGGGACAGGGAGAGTAGGGAATGTCAGGAAGACACCTAGGAAGCAGAGAATAGGCAGGAAGCAAAGGGGAAGGAAGCTGTGGCACAAGGGCAGCGGCAACCCAGTAAACATCCCTAGTCCTTTTTAATGTCTTGGATAATGTCATGACTCATGAGGTGGAATTTTTAAATTGTGCCAGTATTTTCTATTAACACTTCTTGGAGAATGAGTTCCTTGAAGTAAAATTTTCTAAGGCAATAAGTTACTCATTGGAACACGTTATCTCTCTTGGGTATGCAATAAATACCTGGCAGCCTGCTGGTAGCTGCCCTTCCTGAAATTCCTGTGCACACTGAGCTAGCTGGTTGCTTTAGGAGACAGACAAATTTTCTGGGGAGCTGTATTAGTTTCCTGTTGCTGCTGTTACAAATTATCACAAACTTAGTGATACAAAGAGACACAAATTTATTTTCATACAGTTCTGGAGGTGAGAGGTTTAGATACGTTAGGTGCCATGCCTATTTCTGAAGGCTCTGGGGGTGCCTGTTTCCTGGCCTTGCCCAGCTTTTAGTAGCTGCTACTCCTCAGCTCAGGACCTCACATCAGTCTGTTTCCACTGTCACATCTCTGACTCTGACCCTCCTGACAACCTCTCATAAGGATCCTTGGGCCAACCAGGATAATTAAGGATAATCTCCCCATCTGGAGATCCTTAACTTAATTATATCTGCAAAGTCCTTTTTACAGTGTCAGGTTGCATAACCACAGGTTTGGGGACCAATATGTGGAAATCTTTGTGGGGTGCAGCACTGTTCTGCCTATCGCCAAATCTTACTGGGAAGAAATGGCTCAGGATACCTAACATTTTGATATTCAGTATTACCAGAGTCTCACTGATGGATTGTGTTGATCCCCAAAATAATTCAGCTGCCAGCAAATCAAGCCAGGGACCCTGAGGGCACTGGCCATGGAGGAATGAGGTCTGCACAGGGGGCCTGAAAGTGCTCCTTAGGCAAGCACTGCATCAGGAGCCTCCAGACATGACCTCTCTGGCCAAGGACTATGCTTTGGGAGCAATATCCTGGGATATAAGCAGGAACAAAAGGAGCAACCCAGGTGAGCCCATCTCGAGGATTCATTTGGGCGGCATGCCAACCAGGACCTCCTGGATCTGCATCAACCAGAGGGCTTAGGACCTGTCTGCCTGAGTGGCTCTATGAGAGCTGTAGACTGTTCTGAAAGGGAAGAAGGAAGGACTTGCAAAGAGAGATATGACATCCTGATGATATGTGCAAACAGTACATGCACAACTACCTGAAGCACAATAAGATTTGGCCATATTTGCACCAAATATGGGTGGTGCCCGCATCTAGGTCTGGCTCACAGTGGTGATGGGAATGATGTTAGGCAGAATCCAGTGCTCAGAAGATCTGCCTGGTGTAGGCCAGTGCAGAGTCAGAGGGCTCAGGCTTTGCAGCAATGCCTCCTCAAGTTCAGTGGGCACATGTATCCTCTGGGGAGCCTTGGGGATGCAGACTATGATTTAGTGGGTCCAGCGGGGCCTGAGATCTGCATTCCTAATTAGCTCCTAGAGGATGTTGATGCTGCTACCCTGAGCTGACTCTGAGGAGTCAGGGCCTGATACTGGGTGGTCACAGAGGCCAGCCCAGCACCTGGGACACTGTGCTTGGCTCAAGGCTCTACTGCTGCCATTTGCAAATTCTTAATTCCTGTTTTGACTGGGGACCTCACGTTTTCATTTTGCATTGAACCCTGTCCATTGTGTATGAGTCCTGATTCAGCATCAGAGCTGGGTTCAAATGATCACTCTGCCCTTCAGAGGTGCCACGTGCCTGACAGAGTTCCTTCGCTCCTGTGATCACTCTATTTGACTGTTAATAAGGCTAATGGCAGTTGCTGGGAGGTGAGTGAGATGTGTAATACCCAGGATGGGGTCTACATGTGATGACTAGCAGCTGATGTTTCCCATGTGGGTACTACTTCTGTTACCGGCAATTGCTGAGTGTCAATTTGGGCCAATACAGGCATACCTCATTTCATTGAGCTTCGCTTTACTATGCTTCACGCAGATTAATTTTTTTATAAATTAAAGGTTTGTGGAAACCCTACATCCAACAGACTATGCAAACATTTAATAATTAAATACACTTTACATGCAATGAAACAAATGGGACCCCTATGAAAGCTATATTATTATCTCAAGGTATTTTGCTAATTACTTAGATTAAATGATTTAAACATTTTGTGAGGTGTGAGGTTTAACTTATTTTCTAACTCTAATTTTGAAGACTTTCTTTGGACTAGTTTTCTATCTTTATTTTATTTTATTATTATTGTTTTTTTTTGTCTCTGGTTTGCCTGTCAGCAGAGGAAAAAAAAAGTCACATTCTCTCTAAATCTCTGAGCACAGATTTTATTGCTAGCAGATCTGCCCAATTACAGCTAATTAGAAAATGTATATTTTTCTTTTGCACAAAAGTCTGTGGAAAAGCTTCTCATCATTAGTGAGGCTTATGTTCCCGAGACAAGTTCTTGCAGAGAACTCATGCTGGTGGAAACAGCAGGGTTGGGCTGGGAATCAGGTGCCTGCACCTCGCTCTGCCTCTGGAGAAAGTCTATCAAACAAAGAGATCAAGTTAGGTGCTCCAGAGCATCAGTTCTCCCAGTGTGGTCCCTGGACCAGCAGCGTCTGGTGCCCTGGGAACCCATTAGAAATGCATGTGTGAGGCCCCAGACCAGACCTGCTGCTGAATCAGAAACTCTTGCTGCATGGGGGCCAGCTGTCCGTGTTTGGCTCTGATGCTGCTAAAATTTGAGAAGCACATTTTCATATATTTCCTCCAAATCTAAAATTACAGTTGTTTTACTAGTAAATTAAAATGACTAACTCCCTACAGCATTCCCACCAAATTCTTATCTTTCACCTTTGAAAATGAGTGTGTGTGTGTGTTTTAAGAAAGCTATGTCATAAACCAGAACTACTGTAATGTTAGCTAAAGATAGTATTCGATGACTCGTTTGTTTGATGTGTTTTGGAAATATCTGTTTTAGTTTATTTATTGCCAATGCCTCTGTCAGTCAAAGGGGCTAAATTGTATATTTATATCAGCGTAGGCATTTCTTCTCTATTATGAACTTCTGTGTTTTATTTACTTGTTTTCCCCTTTTAGCTGTTTTCACTATTTCTGAGTGGCTTATGCCTTATTTCCATAATGTTGTTATATTTTATTGACTTGTTTTAATTATGAGTTCAGAGAGAAAGAATTAAAATAGCGTATCACAACCTTTTACCTATATGATAAACACTTGATATGAACTGTGCACTGACATTGATTTTCATGATCTCTTTTGCTGAAATTTATTGTATATATTTTTGTAGAAATAAAATCAAATCAGTAGTCATAAAAACAATTAGCCTTATACTATGATTTCCTCTTTCTAAGGCATGAAGCAGTGTAAATTAAATCTTTTTTTATAAAAAGACAAATATCAAGGAAAATATAAAGAAGTAATAGTTATTAAATTATATCCTTATATTTACAACTTTAGTACTCACTGCAATGTTTTGACAATATGATTTTCTTTAAAAAAATGAAGGAAAATATTTATTTTAATATCACCTTAATGAATTCTGAAATTTAAATAAAAGTGACTTTTCTGTTGAAAAATAGTTAATATGATGTTTTGTACAAATCATATCCAGATTAATGTAAGTTACAAATTTTGAAGCCCTGGATGGGTACCTCAGTTAAGTAGGGTCATCCTCATACTCCAAGGTGGCAGGTTCAATCCCCAGTGAGGGCGCATACAACAAGCAACCAGTGGATACATAAATAAGTGAAATAACAAATTGATCTCTCTCTTTCTCTCTCTCTCTCTCTCTGCTCCTCCCTAAAAAGAATAAATAAAAAATTATTATTTTTTTTTGTTTTGTGGCTCCTACCAGTATGGATTGCTTTGAAATTTCTCAATATATACTATTTAAATATGAAAGATTAATGAGCCTAGACATTAAAATTTGATATCAAGAAACTGGTTTCTTTGGATTTCTATAAGAATTACATACATAAAAGTTTAATTTCATTGTTTCCAAAGGAGTCTATGATTTTTGACATTATGTAGTTCCTTAGTCAGTATTCTTCTATGATGGATGACACAAATCACATTTGTGTTATGTTTCATAGTTTTCAAAACCCTTTTATGTAGACCCACTGAACAATCCCAGGAGATAAGGCTCTCCTTATCAGGACATAAGGAGATAAAGGAAGAAATGACTTGTCCTTTTCTCCATATGAGAAGACAAGGATGATAAAATTTGACCCCTTCTTCAGAGCTGGGATGACAGCAGGGGCTCTGACTCCTAGGAGTTCCACAGTTCTTATTTCACCAAGACGTTCCATCCCAGTCAGAAGCAGTTCCCTGATGCTTCATGAGACATAGCTTCACACGACAGATGGCTGTGTTTCCAACAAAAAAAGTTTATCCGTCAACTGAGAGTCAAGAGGGAGAAATAGAAACTTCCCTGAGCTAGCTGCAAACTTCTGTTACTACATAGCTGCTTCTGGGTAAACTGCTCTCTCCACAAATAAACAATCAAATGGTCTCTGACTCACTAATTAAAAAAATACTAAAAGAAAAGAAAAGAAAAAAAGAAAACCAACCTCTGGATCTTGATGGAAGACTCTGGATATGGTTTTAAATTGTTCAGACCATTTCCTTATTCTTGAAGCTTATTTAAGAGGAAAGATGAAACCTAGACAAACCCTAGACAAAGTGGGAAATTGGAGTGCAGGACATAAGGTCTTGAAGAGAGTTGGTTTTTACATAACCAGTGTCTGAAGAAATATGATAGTAAAGTGAATGCATCAAGTGCACATGTAGAATGGAAGTTCATAGTCCAGAGGGCAGGTTTGCAATAGGCAGATCCCCAAATGTCAGATTGCTATCTTTTAGAGACAGACAGGGAAGCATGGTGAGCAAGAGTGCAAATTTTGGAGTCAGACTGCTGTGTGTTTTGGGCAAGTGGCTCTGTCTGGGCCTCTGAGTCTTCATCTTTACAATGAAGAAAAGACTGGGGTGTACTGAAGCCAGCTTGCACCTGCCCATGAGAACCTATTTTGTACATCTTTTCCCATGTCCACATTTTGTGATATAATATTGGCAGCTTGAAATTGGCCATGGTGGGAGTATTTTCACCATGGAAACTGGCTAAAACTACAAAGTAGAGACTTCTTTTTCTGTTTACATACTTATATGTAAATATTAATATATATGCAGAAGTGGTGATTCGACATTTACCAGCACTGGGAAAATCCTTCCACAACTGTTGACAGCATGAAATGAAATATAACTTATCACTGCCCTGCCTAGTGACTGAGCATGGGAGGAGTACAATTAATGGAAGCTGCTGATTTTAATAATAGTAGAAATAGTGAAAATAATAACAATTCCTTCCATTATTTGTGGGCAGACTCAGGGCCAGACCCTAGCTTTGCTTCTGTGTCATTTTGGTAAATCTATTTTGTCTCTCTAAATCTGATATATTGATTTACCTGGACTCTACTTTGCTCCCTTCTTACCTCCCAAGATGTGCAGAAAATTTTCCCTACTGTACTTTCAACAGCAGCATACATGAGAGTGCACTCAAATTGCCCCCAAACCAGTCATGAAACTTTGCATGGCCTGTTCGGACCTGCTGCCACAGCTCCTGGATTTTGGCTTTTGTGCCAATGGCTCACATTTCAGCCAAGCTGGGACCATCCCCAGGGTCTTTCCTGAAGTTTGTTCTCATTCAGATTAAAATGATTCCTGTTTGCAAGTGGCTGAGGTAGACCAGATGTAGAAGAAATGAGAAACTCTATCTCCCACCAAATTCAATAAAGAAACGCTGCTCAGAAAAATCTCAAGGAGTCACATTCTGGATGACTGGGCTCTGACAAGTCCCCCCAAATTCCCAGGAGCCAGAGAGGATTTCCTGGTATGGCAGAGCTGGAACGGACCTTCAGAAGGATCTCACACAACCCTCTTCTTTCACAAGTGGGGAGCAAGATGCCAGGAACTTTCAGTCACCGGCCTGGGGGTGCACAGGTGGTTTAAGGCTCCAGCAGAAGAGAGACTTGGGTGTCTCCACTGCACATGTTGCAGAGAATGCTAATCCGTTTTTCAAACTCAAGAGTATTGACATCAAAGCAAATGCTGTCTGACCTCAGGGGTTATCTTCTGTAAACATCTACTAATTGGTTTTGCCAACCTGAGACCTTTATGGTCTTTCCATCTAATTTCCCTGGTGCAGTATATTTCTTCCTCTCCAAGAATATCCATTTCCCTCCGTGCCACACAGATCTGCTCTCATGGCACCTCTTTTTAGCCCCACTGTCCACAGAGGATATAAAGCTGTCAGCGTCACCCGTGACAAGAGCCAGGAGGACAGCTCTTGTTCTGCATTTTCCATGGGGAAAGATGTGTGGCTGTCCCGCAGACTGGCTCTCTCCAGAGGCTGATGAACCAGATCCAGGACCAGATGTTGAATCTGCTAGTCTAATGGGGGCTGGGGTCTGTATCAGAATGGACCCCAGCTTCCCTCCTATCCCCTATTCTTCTGTTTAGGTCTGTGCTCCAGGAGGCAATGGGTGGCAAGCTTTCAGCATCTCCCAGCAATTTTTTAAAAAATATGGGGCAGTGGATTCCATTCTTTGGTGACTTTATTATAAAACTGCTCACCTTTCAAGAACCCACATTGGGTTGAAATGGCCTTCCTATCAGTGTGAGCTGATTTCCCTTCCTTTCGATGAGTAAACACTGATGTAAAAAAAATGGAAGCAATGTGTTGTGGACGTGCGTGCTGGGACAGTGAGTCCCCAAGAGCTATTCCAAATACACTCAAAGCTGGAGGTTCCATTGTGTAAATGATCTCACCTTTAACTGGAACATAATCAACAAAAGAAAAAAGCAAACAAAATATAACCAGAGACATTGAAGTTAAGAACAATCCAACAGTAGCCAGAGGGGAGTGGGGAGGGGATAGTGGGGAGAGGGGACTACAGGAACTACTATAAAGGACACATGGACAAAATCAAGAGGGAGGGTGGAGGCGGGGGAGGGAGATGGGTTTGGCTGGGGTTGGGGTGGAGGGATGGGAAGAAAAGGCAGACAACTGTAATTGAATAACAATAAAAATTTAATTAAAAAAAAAAAAGCCGGAGGTTCTCCAACTTGAGCATGTGTCAGACTCAACTGAGGGAATTATGAAAACTCAGATTTTGGGGTTCCACTCCTACAATTCTTTTTTTATTTTTGAGATATAATTGACATAAAATATGTTACAATATACAACATAATGATTTGATATTTGTATGCATTGCAAAATAATCACTATAAGTCTAGTTAACATTTATTACCATGGATAGTTACAATTTCTTCTTATAGTGCGAACTTTTAAAGTCTATTCTCTTAGCAACTTTCAAATATATAATACAGTATTATTATTAATTATAGTAACCATGCTGTACATTACATCATGTCTTATTTACTCTATAACTAGAAGTTTCAGAATTTCTGATTGGCGGGTCTGGGTTGAGGTCCAACAATCTAAATTTCTATCACATTCCCAGGTGACAGTGATGCTGCTGGTCCAGGACCACACTTTGAGATGCTGCCATAACGCATAGCAGCCAAGTTTACCTCCTGACACTTATCAGCCTTCTGAGCTGTTGACTCTCTGCACTTGGTCTCTTTTACCAAGAAATTTACATGATTCAGCTAATTAGTCCAGAGGCAGGACCCACAGCACAGCTAGACCTGATTTCTGAATAAATGAATGCTTCTGAATCTGCAGAAGGATTGTGGCTGTGGGTGAATTTTAGAGAGAAATTTATAGTCTGACCCTGACCTAAGGAGGCAGTTTGGTCTACAGTCAGATTCCTGGATCAGAGAAGGGCTTTCATCTGCAAACATTCCATGGCTAGGGTAGCATTTTATTCGAGGTGATTTAGTTTTACTTAAGAGTGTCACCAAGGAGTAAGCTGACTGTGACATTTCCAGAATTACATATTCAGCATGGAGGAATAGGAATCAGTGCTACTTAAATTATGGGTAACATATTTTAAGGGAAAGTTGGTGGTTTTCTGAGTCAAATGACTAAGGGTTTATGTAATAGTTCTACCACTTACCAGCCATGTGTCTTAAAGGAGTCACTTTACCTCTTCAAGCATTGTCGTGTAAAAAGGGGAACTCAAAATCAGTCATCGGCCTTGATGGAAGGATTGGCGATGGAGTTCAAAGGGAAGGAATAGGTTTGAGGTGAACCTCTGGCAGCCGATCACTCAAGCTAAGATTATGAGCAAAACAGCATGGTGGGTGGTGTCCAGCCACCATGGACACTCACTGGGTGCAGCATTCCTGATCTCTTTGGGGCCTTTTGGCCACTGCTTACCACACTGACCTAGGCAAGGCCCCCCACCTCCAACATCCAGCTTGTACAAGTAGATTCTGGGAAAGTCCATGCATCACATATCCTGAAACAACCACAAACATATACTTTACTCAGAAAGATAAATCAACACACACACAAACAAATGAAACCAAAAGCTGCCACTATTCATGATCCTTTCTTTAATAACTCAGTATTTGTTAACAACTGCCTATTACCTGTTTCTGATAAAGGGGCCAGCCCCATTAAGTTTATCAACATGACTTTACATCATGTCTTAGGCAACTCCTTTCTTGTAAAGTACATTCTTACACTGGTAAAGGATAAGCATTCAATAAATTGTAACTTTTAATTTTGATTACTATGAGAATAAAAATAAGTGAACATGACAATCATCTTCTTCTTCCCTAGGGGTTTTTCTCTAAGTCAGTCTAAACACAGTTTACTCACTTTACCTCCTCAAACAAAACAACTCTTAAGTACTCTCTGAAAGATAGTACTGAAAGGTATTGGATGTACTGGAAAAATAAGTGACTCAGGAGACTCAGGACTGGCAGACATAGCCGAGAAGACTCATTGCTCAGAAGGTTATAACTGGGGAACACACAGGACTTTTTTGTTAAGTCCTGTCTGCTACCACAAAAACGCAGAAGAGACTGAATGAGGAAATGCCCAAACACTCTTTTTGTAAAAGTAGTGGTTTAGTCAAGATTCTCTAGAGAAACAGAACGAATAGGGCGACTGATTGATTGTCTGATTCATTGTAAGGTATTGGCTCATGTGATTATAAAGACTAAGAAGTCCCAAGACTTACAGTCAGGAATCTGGAAACCTAGGGGAGCTGATGGTATGAACACAGTGTCAGTCCACATCTAGGTCAGAAGGCAGAAGAAGATGAATGTCCCAACTCAAAGTCAGGCAAAGGGCCAATTCTCCCTTTCTCAGCTTTTCTCCTATCCAGGCCTTCCATGGATTGTGTGAAGCCTGCCCTCAGTGGAAGGGCCATTTGGTTACTCAATCTACCCACTGAAATGT
The DNA here is from genome assembly GCF_022682495.2 of Desmodus rotundus. Classification (NCBI taxonomy): domain Eukaryota; kingdom Metazoa; phylum Chordata; class Mammalia; order Chiroptera; family Phyllostomidae; genus Desmodus; species Desmodus rotundus. The sequence goes on from NC_071395.1 coordinate 65,649,153, forward strand.
CGATCTCATCCGGAAATGTGTTCACAGACATACCCAGAATAATGTTTAACCAGATATCTGAGCACCCCATGGCCCCGTCAAGTTGACACATAATATTAATCCTAAGCAGGAGTAAATGACACTTGTTCTGAGGTATTGGCCTCACTGAGAATCAGAGAGAAAGGTCACTAATAGCATGAAGCAACTATCCTCTGGGAACAAAATGAAATCTGTGTTATTTATTGATGAATATCCATTTATCCAAGAACTTAATGAATTAAGATAATAATAAACATTTATTTTCTCACAGAGTCTCTGTGAGTCAGGAATCCAGAAACCCCTTAGCTGAGTGCTTTTAGTTCAGGATCTCCCGTGAAGTTGCAGTCAAGCTATCAGCTGGAGCTGCAATCACCTGAAGTCTCTTCCCACAGGGCCATAGGCAGGCAGCCTCAATTGCTCACCATGTGGTCCTCTCCGTAGGGCTGCTTGGTTGTCCTCATGCAATCTGGTTTTCCCCAGAACAATCAATTCCAGATAAGACAGAAAACACAAAATATTTTGTCCCATAAGTGACACTCTGTCTCTTCTGCAATATCCTACTAATTACACATGTCAGTCCTATTCATTACAAGAGGGTACTACACAGGAGCATAAATACCATGGATGGGTATAATTGGGAGTTATCCTGGAGACTGGCTACATCAGTTATGAACATTATTGCTGAAAAAATAGAGCAAAAATTAAGAAACCTGTTATAACATCTTATTCTCTCACTCTATCTAAAGCTTCCATAAATAATGGTCCACAAAGAAGTATCTCCATGTATATACAAGTAAAAACTAAAAATCAGCAAACACAGCAAATATGCTATGATGCTGTGTATGTACAATTGCTATCCTTGAAGGGAAAGAGAAAGAATGAGAAAAAATATGTGAAGAGATAACAGGTAAGAATTTCCAAAAGTTAAAAAAAAAAGATTAAACTATAGATCTAAAAAAGACTCATAAAATACCAGGCATAGTAAGTACAATGGAAAACACAACTAGGCACATTACAGTCAAACTGTTGAAAACCAAAGATGAAAACAAAATCTTGTGCAAAGCAGGAATGGAGTAGAATTACATACAGATGAATGAAGATAATAATTGCAGCAGTCTTCTCATCTGAACAAGATGACAGCAGAGCGACATCTCTAAATTGCTGAAAAGAAAAAGTCAACCCAGAATTTTACACCCAGCAGGAATAATATTCAAAAATGCCAGTGAAGCAAGGACTTTATTTCACCAAACAATCAAAACCAAAGTGAATTTATTATACTGCAAGAAATTGCAAAGAAAACTCTTAAGGCAAAAGGGAGGATAGTAAGTGAAAATTAAGATCTATACAAAGAAATAAAGAGTGTTGTAAATAGTAAAAATGAAGGTAAATATAAAAGATGTTTTCTCATTTTAATCACCTTAAACGATAATTAGCTATAAAGCAAAAATACTGGGGAGGGTGGTCTAAAATGGTGGGGCAGTAGGTGAAAGTTATAGTCACCTCCTCCCAGAAACAAACTGAAATTACAACTAACATATAGAACAATCAACCTGAATAACCAACAGAAGACTAGCTGAACAGAAGTCTTATAACCAAGGATTCATAGAAGAAGCTACAGGGAGACTGGTAGAAACTGTGGAGATGCAGTAAGTGCTAGCCCCATACTTATGTGTGGCAGCTGAGAATCTGGAGGGATATCTCAGCAGCAAAGGTTCCCCCTGAGGAGAGTAGCATCTCAACCCCACACTGGGATCCCCAGCCCAGAACACCAGGGATGGGAAGAAGAGCCCACATAACATATGGTTGTGAAAACCAGCAAGGAATCTGTCTGCCAGGGAGAGACAAGTCTGCCAGAAACCCAGGTGCCCTTTTAGAGGGCTAGTTCACAAAATACCAACTGTAGCCACTCACCATAAACTGTGGCAGAGAGAGGATGGCTCAGAATGGACTAGAATCAAGGGAGGAGAGACTGGGTTGTGCAGCTCTGGGGAGAGAGCCGAAGGAACAGCTGCCAAGCTACCTGTGCTGGGTCCTTCCCCCACACTGCCAAGAGATGTCACCTTTCCTGAACTGAGCACTCCCCTTCATGCTGCGTCATCCAGGAGGAATACACTAGCCCCATCCTCCTGATTCCCACTTGCCCTGCCCTACTCAGTTCATGCCCTAAAGAGGAGTCAGCTTCTTGGACTCTGGGGTATAGAAATCTGAGCATACTCAGATTTCAGTGAGTGTCAGAGACTGAGTTGTGTGACTCTGGGGTGGAGCCCACTGCCCGTTTCCCATGAGCCTGATCAGTGCCATTCACCAATGGGAGATCCACTATCCTTACCCTCCTGGCTCCCAGCAGAATCCTGGACAGACTGAGTTGTGTGGCTCTAGGGCAAGGGCCATTTTCCCTCACACACCCAAGCTATTCAGAGCCCTCTGCCACATGGCCAATTCTTGGTCTGTTGGGTCATATTAAACTCTGTTGGCCTCACCCTGACAACTCCCTGAAAACCTTCTCTACCACAGAGGTCTGTGTATATGTGATGGCTGAGAGCTGATCTTGGTATATCCTGGGACTTTTGGTGAGTGGCCTGAGACCCAGCACTGGCACCAAGATTGAATCTGTACCTACCTGGTGACTCATTGAGAATCCACCTTACACAACTAGTGTACCACCAGAGGCTTTTTGGTGACTGAGTTTAACAAACAGCTGGCAGATAGAAGCAGGTGGAGGCAAATCTCAGAGTACCTTGGGCCTTTTGCTGACCTGCCCCCAGGCTTGGTACTGGTGGAAGCCAGCGTTGGCACACAGCTTGGCCCTTTGCATGCATCCCCAGTTCCAAGAAAGGCAGCCACAAACTGTGGATTGCTTTGTAGCTCCAATCAGGTTGCTTTGGGCCAGTCACAGGCAGCATCTCACATTGACCTGCACTAGAGTCCTTCCCAAGGAACCCCCAAACCAAATTAGACCTCTCTATAAGAGGCCAAATTAGATCTATATGGGTCACATCCAAAGGGAGATATTGGCAGGCACCAGACCCTGCTAAAACAAATTCTGCTTTAGTGTGGTCAGCACCCACAGAGCAGCACATACACTGTGGTTGGGGTTGATCCTCACAGTTAGGCAGCTTGTGGCTTTACTTCACTTACAGATAGGCCAATAGTAATCAAGACTCAACTACAACAAGAGAGCTTACATAACCCACACAAGTGGCATACTTAGAGCACCTAGCTCAGGTGACCAAGGAGACTGTGTCACTGGGTCTCACAGGACACCTACTACATAAGGCCACCCTACCAAGACTGGGAGAAACAGCAGATCTGCCTAATGCACAGAAACAAACACAGAGAGGCAGCCAAAATGGGAAGATGAAGAAAAATGCCTCAGATGACAGAGCAAGAGAAATCTCCAGAAAAAAAAAAAACCTAAATGAAATGGGGCAAGCAATCTACCAGATACAGAGTTCAAAACAATGGTTATAAGGATGTTCAAGGCACTCACAAGAACTTCAAAAGCGTTAAAATGGGCATAGAAACCATTAAAAACAACCAGTCAGAAATGAAGAATATAATATCTGAAGTGAAGAATATACTAGAAGGAATCAACAGCAGGTTAGATGAAACAGAGGGTGGAACCAGTGTTTTGGAAGACAAAGTAGCAGAAAACACCCATCGGAAGCGCAAAAAAAAAGGGGGGGGGGTTAATAAAGGCAGTTTAAGGGACCTTTGAGACAATATAAAGTGTAACAGCATTTTTTTATAAGAACGAGAAGAGAGAGAGCAGGGGATTAAGAACCTATTTAAAGAAATAATGACACAAAACTTTCCTAACCTGGGGACAGAAGACACACAAGACCAGGAAGCACAGAGAGTCCTGAAGAAGAATCCAAAAAAGAACTACACCAAGGTTAAATACAAAGGTAGAATTTTAAAAGCAGCAGCAGAAAGACAGATAGTTACTGTAAGGGAGCCCCTATAAGACTATCAGCTGATTTCTCAACAAAAGCAGTTTAGGCCAGAAGGACTGGCATGAAATATTCAAAGTGATGAAAAGCAAGGACCTACAACCAAGGCTAGTCTATCCAGAAAGTCTATCATTTAAAGTTGGAGGAGAAATAAAGAGTCTTCCAGACAAGAAAAAGTTAAGGAATTCATTACCTCTAAACCAGTATTATAATAAGTGTTAAATGGTCTTCTTGAAGAAGAAAAGGAAAAAAAGAGAAAAATAGCTATAAAGAATAAAATGGCAATAAATATGTACCTATTAACAATCACTTTAAAATGTGAGTGACTTAAATGCTTCAATCAAAAGACCTAGGGTAACCGAATGGATAAGAAAGCAAGAGACCCATCTCAAAATGAAAGAAACACAGACTAAAATTGAAGGGATGAAGAAGAATATTTCATGCAAATGGAAATGAAATAAAAGCTGAGGTAGCAAAACTTGCATAAAAAATAGACTTTAAAACAAAAGTTATAATAAGAGACAAAGGAGGACACTACATAATGACAGAGGGATCAATCCAACAAGAGGTGAAAATCCTTATAAACATTTATACACACAACATAAGAACACCTAAATACATAAAGCACATCTGGATTGATATAAAGGGAGAGTCATAGTAGGGGATTTTAACAACCCTTTGACATGAATGAATAGATGTTCCAGAGAGAAAATCAACAATGAAACAGAGACCTTAAATAACACACATGACCAGATTTAATTGATATCTTCAGAATATTTCACCCCAGAGCAACAGAATATACATTCTTTTCAAATGTACATAGACATTTTCTAGGATAGATCACATGTTAGGACACAAAACAAGTCTCAATATATGTTCAAAAAATTGCAAGTATATCAAGCATCTCTCTGACTACTGTGGTATGAACCAAGAAAAAAAAACCCTGAAAACACACAAACACATGTAGGCTAAATAACATGTAACTAAGTAATTAATGGATTAACAATGAGATCAAAGAAGAAATCAAAAGATACCTTGAAGCAAGTGAAAATTAAAACATAATGATCCAAAAGTCTATGAGGCACATCGAAAGCAGTCCTAAGAGTAAATTCCTAGCAATACTGGCCTGTCTCAAGAAACAATAAATCTCAAATAAACAATCTAACCTTACACCTAAAGGAACTAAAACAAGAATAATAAACAGAGCTCAAAGTGAGTATAAGAAAGGGAATAATAAAGATCAGAGCAGAATAAACAAAATATAGCTTAAAAAATACAAAAGATCAATGAAACCAAGAGCTCCTTGTTTGAAAAGATAAATAAAATCAATGAATCTTTAACCAGACTCACCAAGAAAAAAGAGAGAGGACTCAAATAAATAAAATTGAGAAGAAAGAGGAGAAGTAACAACTGACACCACAGAAATACAAAGGATTATATGAAAATACCACAAACAACTTTATGCTAACAAATTGGACAATCTGGACAAAATGCATAAATTCCTAGAAACATAAAATCCTACAAAAATGAATCGAGAAAAAATGGAAGATCTGAACAGACCAGTTACAACAACACATATTACCGCCTACACAAAATATAAAACTATAAACCAGGCAGTGGAATATATTGTTTCTAAATGTTTATACATGTAATAGAAGAGATGAGCATGGAAATGATGCATATCAACTTTAGAATAGTGGTAATTTCTGAGTTTGGAAAAAGATGGAAAGGTGTGAAATATTTTGTTATTGTGGCATTTTGTCACAGTTTAAAAAATTATAAACTCTTTTGTACCTAAGATGGGGATATATATATGGCATATGCTGGAGTAAAGAAATGGTCACTTTCCCACATGACTGGTAAATTCTAACCAGTAAATTGTAACCAGTTTGGAGACCAATTTGGCAATATACATAAATTTTAAATGGACATACTCATTTTCCCAATGAATATACACTTAATAATTTAGCCTGCACACAGGTTCATAGATATAAATACTAGAATGTTCACTGCCACATTGTTTACCATAGCAATACATAGGAGACAACCTATGTGTCCATTATTAGGGGCTGGGTACATATATGTTATATCTGTATGTAGTTATGCAAAAGAAGGAGGTGGATATTTATAAACTGATAGCTATTTATAATGTATCTTCAAACAGTTATGAAAAAATAAAAATCAAGATGTAGCCCAGTATATACAATGTAGCCACATTTGTAAGAAAAGGGGGGAAATAATGTGGATATTATAAAAACAATGACATTTATCCATATATGAAATAGATAATAATGTATGTAGCATTGATTGTAAATAAATAATAACATAGTTATATTCTATATGTAAAGAATATTTCTGAGGGGCTAAGTTAGCCCAGGAGTTACTTCTTGAAAAGGCACTAAGGAAATCCACATAAAAGAAACTTACTTTCACTTGTGGTCTACTTTTTTTTTCTAGATGCAATATTAATTTTTAATTAAATGCAATTAATCAAATAAACTTATATTGAATAATAAGTCATTGAGTGTTCTTTAAATTAGGAAGGATTCATAAACCTCCCAAAGGCAGATGTTACTTGTTACTAAAGCTTTCTCTGCATATCTTCTGTCTAGGAACCATAGCTGCTCCTGTTATGCACACATAGAAATTAGAACATGAAACATAATCTCAACTAGCAAAAATACACACACGCACACACACACTCGATCAGACTTGGCAAAATTGTTTTTTTTTTTTAAAGTATACATAAACACACCAAAATGTTTGGTTAAGGGATTATCTCTATGTAGTAGTTATATGAGTAATACTTTTTATTCTTTGTTTCACACTTGACAACTTGTATTACTTTTATAAAGAAAATGTAGTTTTAAAATTGTTGATAAACTTGAGATATCAGATGACCTAAGTTATATTTGAAAAAATATATAAAACATATATTAAAATGAATGAAAATACACCAAAAGTATTAACAGTAGATAGCTCTTCTAACAGAAGATTTCTGTCATTTTTTTGTGTTTTCCAATTTTTCTGTGATGAGCATTATTGTGCTTTAAATAGAAAATATTTTTAATGCGATGCATAAAAATTTGGAAAATCTTTAAGATACAGTTTTTAAAAATATTCTGATTCTGTAGGCTTCCTACGATTAAACCAAAGGAAAATTCCTTCCTTCTTGGTTGAATAATTTTTCAGAAAGGAAGAGGAAAATATATTGAGTAAGTAACCATTTAAAATCTGATCAGAAAGCAGTTGTTAGAAATACAATCTAGGGGATATTACTGGGGAGTATCTTTCTAATCTGAGCCATGGGAATAAACACAGTTAGTGAGTTTTCTGCTTGTGCCTCATATCAATTGTGATTAAATCCAGGTTTTACTAAACACCTGAAGAAAAAAGAGCCCAGCGTCAGCTCTTCTCAACAGAAGGCCAAACCTTTGCGATTCTCAGAAAATGATTACAAAGAAAGCTCTGAAGGGGTTGATGGGAGAGATTGTGAGAGAACTTAACCATTCAAAGCCCATGGAAGAGAGAACAGTCTTGGTTTTATATTTGAAGTAGAGGGAGAAAGCAAAAACTATAGACAAACCACAGTCCAATAATTTAAAATATTTTAAAAGAAGATGCTACTCTGTATTTACATGCTTTTATTTCTTTAAACTGCGTTTAACGCCATTTGTACTAGTTTACGTGGCCATAGTCCATCCGCTCCCTGGGGTGCGGCCTCACTGCTGGTTTTTTCACAGCCACGATACTGCTGGGGGATTGTCCAGCTTTTCCTGCTCGCGTGGCAAGCACAGGAGTATCACATCCTGGTTGAGAATAAAAAAGAAAGGATGAGGTTCAGACAAAAAGAGCTTCTAGAAGGCATATTAAATTTTATAAAGATATGACTATTAAATTGATGTGCCCCAGGGAAAGTGGAAAATAATGACGCCGTGTTTTGTCAAATATGTTTTTTATTCTGAAATATGGAAAACAACAAAGAATGGCATAACAAGCACATAGATACCCAATACTCAAATCTAGGAAGTGTCAACATTTTGTCACATTTTTTTCTCGTTACTACTTTTAAGAAATAAGATGTTATAAATACAGTTGGAGCCCTGTACCATTCCCATCTTCTCCTATACCATTTCCCATCCCCCCTTCTCAGACATAACTGCACATTACTATGTATGTAAATATCCATAAATAATGCATGCTGTTCTTGTGTGGGAATTTTAAATATCTGTGAAAATGTCATATTGCGTTGGTCCTCGCACACATCTGTTTCGTCATCTCACATAGGTTTATAGGACTTAATCAGGTTGCTACATGAAGATCTAGTTTATTTCAACAGTTTTAAAGTGTTTTGTAGAGAACCAAGATGGCGGTGTAGGTAGACACACTGCTCCTCCTCGCACAACCAGAACTGACAGAAAATCGAAGGGCAAGGAAGTCCAGCACCAAGGAAATAAAAAATAAACATTCATCCAGACCAGTAGGAGGGGCAGAGACTGGCACCGGGGCGGAGAGGACTCACGTGGCCATGGCGGGACCCAGACTGGCGGAGTGTGGGACGAATGGTGCAGGCAGTCCGAGCACTAGCAGACCCTGCGACCCCACATTCGCGCACAGATAAACCGAAAGGGCTGGACTCAGAATGGCGGAGAGTGGGGCAGGCAGAGAGGTGGGTGGCACCCTGCGGCCCCACATTAGCGCATAGATAAACCTGACTAATGGCTGGGAGCGAAGCAGACCACGCAACCCAGGGCTCCAGCTCAGGGAAATAAAGCCTCAAACCGCTGATTGAAAACGCCCGTGGGGGTTGGGGCAGCAGCAGGAGAGACTCCCAGCCTCACGGGAGAGGTCATTGGAGAGACCCACAGGGGCCTAGAGTGTGCACAGGCCCACCAACTTGGGAACCAGCACCAGAGGGGCCCAATTTGATTGTGAGTAGCGGAGTGAAAGATTGAGGTCCAGTGGACAGTGGAGTGGGCACCATTGCTCCCTTTCGGCCCCTCCCCCAGGTACAGCATCACAGCGCAGCGACCAGCATTACCCTGACCCGGGAAACACCTAAGGCTCCGCCCCTTAAAGTAACAGACACGCCAAGACAAAAAAAAAAAATGGCCCAAATGAAAGAACACTTCAAAGTTCCAGAAATAATACAACTAAGTGAGGAAGAGATAGCCAACCTATCAGATGCACAGTTCAAAACACTGGTTATCAAGATGCTCACAGAATTGGTTGAACCTGTTCGAAAACCAGATGAAAAAATGAAGCCTATGCTAAGAGAAACAAAGGAAAATGTACAGGGAACCAATAGTGAGGCGAAGGAAACTGGGACTCAAATCAACGGTGTGGACCAGAAGGAAGAAAGAAACATCCAACCAGAAAAGAATGAAGAAATAAGAACTCAGAAAAATGAGGAGAGGCTTAGGAACCTCCAGGACATCTTGAAACGTTCCAACATCCGAATTATAGGGGTGCAAGAAGGAGAAGAGGAAGAACAAAAAATTGAAAACTTATTTGAACAAATAATGAAGGTGAACTTCCCTAATCTGGCAAAGGAAACAGACTTCCAGGAAGTCCAGGAAGCTCAGAGAGTCCCAAAGAAGCTGGACCCAAGGAGGAACACACCAAGGCACATCATAATTACATTACCTAAGATTAAACGCAAGGACCTACATCCAAGATTACTGTATCCAGCAAAGCTATCATTTAGAATGGAAGGGAAGATAAAGTACTTCTCAGATAAGGTCAAGTTAAAGAAGTTCATCATCACCAAGCCCTTATTATATGAAATGTTAAAGGGACTTATCTAAGAAAAAGAAGATAAAAAATATTAACAGTAAAAATGACAGCAAACTCACAGTTATTAATGACCACAACTAAAACAAAAACAAGAGCAAACTAGGCAAACAACTAGAACAGGAACAGAACCATAGAGATGGAGATCACATGGAGGGGTGTCAATAGGGGAGTGGGAGGGGGAGGGGGGGGAAAGGTACAGAGAATAAGTAGCATAGATGATAGGTGGAAAATAGACAGGGGGAGGGTAAGAATAGTGTAGGAAATGTAGAAGCCAAAGAACTTTTAAGTATGACCCATGGACATGAACTATATGGGGGGAATGTGGGAGGGAGGGGGTGGGCAGGATGGTGTGCAGTGTGGGGGGGAAATGGGACAACTGTAATAGCATAATCAATAAATTTATTAAAATAATTTTTAAAAATAGTGTTTTGTAGGTACAACATAATTTGTCAATTTATTTGTTTTTGTATATTGAAGTCTTTTCATTTTTTGCTCTAACAAACAATGCTGCCACAAATATTCTTTTCTGAATCTCCACATGTTTTTGCTCTAGAATCTCTTAGGTAGTGAAATTACTGAGTCAGGGATAACCCAGCGTTAGTCTCAATAGACATTGCCAAATTATTCTTCAAAGTATTTTTTATAAATTTGTAAAGGTTCTTAATCAGCAAGGTATCAGGGATTGTGTTTTCCCACATCCTTGTCAATTTACAGTTTCAACCTTTCATGATTTACCATTCTGTTGGTAGTGAAATAGGAATTTTTTTTGTTTCTTTTAACTTTCGTTCTCAAGGTTAAAAGCAACATTAGTATTTCTTCATATGTTTGTTAACCATTCAGGTTTCTTCATATGTTGTGTCCATTTTTTGGATTGTTTGTATTTTTTATTAATTTCTGGAATTTAAAATATATTCCTGGGCACTATTTCTTTGTCAGTTACATAAGTTGAAATATATTGACCCAATATGTGAACAGTGTAAATTTGTTCGCTTTACATTTCTTTTGCTTATTATATGGAAATATTTAAGATTAAATGTAATTAAATTTATTAAACTATTCTTATGGTTTGCATTATTTTCTCTCATTAGAGGATCCTGCCCTATGCTCAGTCATGATGATGTTTTCTCACACTTCTTTGTGGGGGTGTCCAACCTGTGGCCTGCAGGCTGCAGCAGCCCAGGATGGCTGTCAATGTGGCCCAACATAAAATCATAAATTTACTTAAAACACTAGAGATCTTTTTGTGATTATGTGTCATAATGTGTTTAATGTGTGGCCCAAGACAACTCTTCTTCTTCCAGTGTGGCCCAGCAACACCAAAATGTTGGACATCCCTGTAAAGCTTTTATAGTTTAGATTTTCATGTTTTGTTCATTTATTCAACTGGAATTTAATTTTGTGCATAGTATGCAGTAGAGAAATATTTCATTGTCTTACTTATGAAGAGCTAATGTTCTTGTGCTGCTTATTGAATAAAACATCATTTTCTTAAAAATTTGTCATGCTGCCCCTTTGTCTTTTATCACGCTTTCATGAGTGGTTGACTTTTTGGGATCTCTACTCTATTCCATTACTTTATATTCATAGATTACTACCTCAACTTTATTAATATGGTTTTATTGTAAATCTTATTAAGTGGAAAGGCAAATTTCCTCCCCTACATCTTCTAAATGCTTTCCTGGTTGTGTTGCTTTATTTGTCCATTTGCATTTTGGCACCAGCTTCCTAATATCAGTAATATATTATGTTTAAAATTTGATTTTAATTGCAAGAATTTTTGGACTAATTTAGAGAATTAAACACCACACACCACCATACACTTCAAAATGTTTATCTATCTTGACTCATTTATTTAAGGAGTGTTACTGAGTGCCTACCAAATGCTAGGCATGGCCCCAGGCGTCAGCTCTATGGCAGTGAAAACAAAATGGACCACTGCTTTCCTTGGTGAAGCATACGTTAATTGGTAACCCAATGAGGGCCTAGATGAGTGATCAATTGGTAATTGCTATGGAGAAAATACAGCAGGGAAGGGGCATACAGACAGCTGGTAGAGGGGAGGTTCATTTTTAATCAGGCCTGTTTATTTGACAGAGTTCAGTGAAGACAACAAAAGCCGTTCTAGGTGTGTCAATGACGAATGTTTGTTTACCACATCAGATGGGAAAGCTGGGTAGTCATACAAGAAATTGTGAGGCAACCCTGAAGTCAGCAACAGTTGAAAGCTGTCTTCCCCACTGAGGAAATGCATGAGGTGTGCCCGGTACACTTTCTCTCCTCGGGCCTGTTCCGTGTTGTCTGGAGCCCCAAAGAGGCTCAGCAGCTCTTTTGATGGGGTCATTGCCTTTCAAAACTTTATCTTGTAAAGTCCTTACAAAATAAGAACTTTAAACTGGAAGAACTCACCTTTTTAGGGATACAAAAGCAATACTTCTGTGATTGGGTTATTAGGTATATCATGACTTCAACTTCTTGGTTCTTGGATTTGTCATTCTGGCTATTGGGGAAGTGGCCCCATATATTGGTGGCTATTTCAAAATGTGTGCCACATTCTAGAAGGCAGCACTGCACCCTCTCAGGGTGTGTCCCCTAGCTGGCAGCATAAGCGAGGACTTCACTCCCAATCCAATCAGGAAACAGGAATTTTTCAGTAATTTGAAGAAACAAGGTAAATAGCAAGAAGCTGGAGTAATGCAGAACTAGCTGGTAAGAAGTGATGAGAACTCTACATAATCCAGAAACAGAATCTATAAGAAATAGCCTTTCCCTGAACTGAATTTGGAGCTGAGAGGCAATATGCCGATAGTGGGCATGCTGAGTGTCCAGGAAGTGATGCTACCATTCGCTCAGGCCTGCTGCTTGCAGGTGATGAGAACATAGTAAGAACTGCTTCCTGCACTTTCTCCTCTGTGCAGTGTGTTATTGGTCAGAAGCTTTCAGGGCACAGGGTGGAGGGAACAACACCATGATGATGAGTAAGACATTTTACCCCAAATAGCACAGGTGATACATTTAAATAATTGTGACTACCATATACTACAGAGCACTAGCAGTCCCCTGCCATCCTGCAAGGAGGTCACCGCATGCAGAGACATGAGCAGCCCAATTCCCTCCTTACATCCTGAGAGTTTGATTTCTCAGGGCACCTTTGGGTCCCAGTAACTGCAGTCATCAGTGTCCACCTAGGGAAACTAAAATTTCTTTGAATATTTAAAACAAAGGGGATGTAATATAGGAAAATTTGTTATACAAGTTTTGGAAGAGCTGAGACATCAAATAGGGAACAGTGAAGCCACCTAGACAGAAGTAAGAGCAGGAAGTCACTATCACCTTTCAGCTGGGTGATTTCAGCCCACAGTGTGACTTCAGCCGGGGACCAGCACCTTGCCTGTGGAAGCTGGAACAGTACCAAGGGACTTGAAGCCACACCACTGTCACAATCACTTCAGGAGGTGACACATCAGTCACAGATGGACAGGGACACCCCAGCATATCCCTTCCTCCTTGCTCTAAATTCCCACCTTCCTGTTTCCCAGTTGACAACAGAGCCTGGCAGCAACAGCACACAGATGTCACCTCCTTGAGCTATGGGACCGAGCAAAGGAAAGATGAGGAACAGATAGATCCAAGAACTGACATGCTGGGCATCTATAATTTTTTTGTGTTCAGGTGAGTCTGTGGATCAGCAAGACTTGTGAACACTTGTATATACTGGAATTAGCATGTGTTCCTGGAAGGCAGGGACCTCATCTTATTCGTATTTATATTCCCAGAAGTTAGCGCAATGCTGGCACATAGTAGGTGACTAAAAGATAAATGAATGACTAAATTAATAAAATGTTCTGTAAAATCTACATAGCTGGGAGAGGAATATGCAAGAGCTTTAATGAAAAGAGGGGTTAGAGAAAGGCAGTCCAGATAGGAGAAAAAGCATGATCTGAAGGGAACAGTTAGTGGATTAAATGGGCCAAACAGGCTGGGTCGTCATAGCTACCCTGCCAGAACACATTGCAGGAGGCAGGGGTATAAACAGGGTCATTGGTCAGGCAATTTGACATTCTGTTTAGAGATGAGATGGTGGTGGCTGGACCACGATGGCGTTTTTGGAGATAGAGAAGGGTGCACACATCTTACATCTATTTTAGAGATAGAATCGACCTTGCTCATTTCCTGTCTTATACTGAGGATACAGAAATGAAAGACATAAACTTTGACTTCAAGAAACTCACAACCTAGTGGACAAATTGTGGGTAGACAGGAGATACAGTCAACAAAAGCCAGAGAGTGACTCAGGTACAGGTTTCATCTCAGTTCAAAGTCTCCCATCAGCCTGCCCTTACGTGGTTCCCATGGGTGCTGTAACATGTTCACATGCGTCCCTTCCCATGGGGCACAGTAGGGGCTGGCCAGCCCTGTCTGACCTACAGTCGAGATTCACCCACAGAGTAACAGCAGTCTTTTGTTTTCCACTAACACTTTTTTTTAACGACTTACCTTTTGAATGCAGGAGACTGTGGTACTCCAGTATTCTTCAATATAACAGATCACATCATAGATATATGACAATCATAGTCTTGTTTTCCTCCAGCTTTGTTGAGACATAACTGAGATACAACATTGTATAAGTTTAATGCTTACAATGTGTTGATTTGATACACTTTAATATCATAAAACAATTACCATCATAGCTTTAACTGCTATTTCCACCATGTCACCTAATTACCCTTTCATTTTTGTGGTGAGAACATTGAAGGTGTACTCACTTAGCAATTTTTAAGTATATAATAGACTATTATTCTCTATAATCACCATGCTGTACAATAGATCCCCAGGACTGATTAATCTTATAACTGGAAGTTTGTAATCTTTGACCAAAATCTCCCCATTTCCCCCACCCTAGCTAAGTCTTTATTATACGAGAATAATAATTGATTTCTATCCCTCCAGACTGACTGGGAAAACTGTAAATGAACAACAACAAAAAGGTGAAAATAAAAATAAAATAAAACATAAAACCAAAGGTCTGCCATTGTTTGTATGCATTATTTTCCCTCACTTTATTCGTAGCCACTGTGAATAAAAATCACGGAGAGAGAACGACCGAGAGCATACCTCACGCAAGCGCAGTGTCTGAGGGATGCTCTGTCCTGAGCATTCCTGGGCTTCATTTGATCCCAGAATCTCAGGTATGTGGCAGCCACCCCATGTCTTTAGGAGAAGTGTGCCCTGCTTCAGACCACCCACTAACTGAAACTTTCTTTTGATAGTTAGCCTACATCTTTCTTTATTAAATTTCTTCTGAAAATTTGGAATTATACCCTTGATATCACCCCACACATGTCTTTCTCCTTTGGTTGTTTATTTTATGAGCAGTTATTGCCTCATTAATCCTCCTCTTTCACTTGGTGTTCAGGAAAGAAATGTGGTTTGTATTAATATCTTCAACTGTCCTTCATAAGTAAATCAATGCTCAGAATCACTTAATTATCTTTACGGCTTTTCTTTCAACCCTGTGCTATTTACTGTATCTGTCACATGTGTCTCCAAACAAACGTTGTGAAACTGTTGTAGGTGTCAAGTAAAATGGCCACTGGCTTTGCACTGAGGTCTCCAAATTCATTACCCATGAAGTTGACAGTGCGGGGACAGGAATAGGTGAACATTTCTCAGCAGAGCAGGAAACTAAGACTGTCAGCACAAAAAAGAGCCAGGGCTGAGCACTTGAAGCAGTCGTCCTAAATGCTGTAAGAAATATAGGGTACGGAAGCCAGCAGATAATTTAATGAAGATACTAGTGCACTTCCTCTTATCTTAACAAAATGAATTATTTTAAAAAAGCAAAATTAGGGGGAAAGCAAGACAAGGTGGTAACCGTATGCCATAAGGAAACTCTGTCCAATAAAATTTGAACCAAAGCTAAGGAAGATGAAAGAATCTGATAAAACCCCCATCTCCAGATCCCAAGAAAATAATGCAATGTCATAGGAAGCTAGTGGGCAGCATCTGGAGAACCACTCTCCTACTACCCCACTCTGAAGGCTGGGCAGGCCCATCGTGGTATAATGAGAAAAAAATGAAACAAAAAACAAGGGCCATTTCTCACTATATTCAGGAATCTCTTAGTTACAGTTAGCATACAGTGAAATGTACACATTTTATGTTCAATGAGTTTTTAAATCAATATAATGAGCATTTTAACATTTTAATAACCCAAGAAATTTTCCTTTATCTATTACTATAGATTAGCTTTCCCTATTGGATATCACAAATATGTTATTATTTTGTACCTGGCCTCTTTGACTCAAAATAATATCTTTTAGTCATATTGTTGCAAATATTAGTAGTTAATTACATTTTATTGTGGAGTGGTAGTTTGTTTATAAATATACCACAATTTGTTTATCCATTACCCTATGATGGACATTCAGAATTTTCCCAATTTGGGACTATTTTAAGGCTCCGATGAAAATTCTTGTTCAAGTACATATGTTTTCATTTATCTTGGTTAAATACCTAAGAGTAAAATTGATGATAATAGGGTAGGATTATACTTAATTTTATCAGTTTGGTTCTTTATTATATTTTCCATTTTTCTGCTGAGATTTCTTATCTTTTGATGCATTGTGACCATATTTTCTTTTATGACATTGAGCATAGTTATAGTATCTCTTTAAAATTCTTGTTTGCTAATTCTAGTAGCTGGATCTATTTGGATTGGTCTCAGAGATTTTCTTTTATATTGAGAACTGGTCACATTTTCTGGTTCTTTGTGTACAGAGTAATTTTGGATAGTATCCTGGATATTGTAAATGTTATAAATAGTGACTCTCAATTCTATAATATTTTTCTAAGAATGTTGATTTAATTTTTTGTTTTATTGGCAATTAAGTTGGCTGAACTCACACTGCAAACTCTGATTCTTGAGTAGCGACTCAAATGTCAGTTCGGTTCTATATCCTTAGCTAAACTGCTCTGAGTCTGCCCCATGCATGTTCAGCCCAGAAGTCAGCCAGAATTTGGGCAGAATTCGCATGCAGAAGCTGGTGCTCTCCCTTTCTGACTGCCTCCTTCCTGTGACCACGCCCCTCAGTTTCAGTAGCCATGGTGCCCAATCTCTGTCCTCTGGTTTTTTATACCGAGAGGCCAGTGGAGTTTCAGCTATCCCAGATGGTGCTTACTGTAAGCTCTTCCCAGACTAAAAAAGCATGCCCTACCAGAAAGCATAACTTTTCTCCATGCCATTCTCATTTTACAAGGATTGAATCCCTGCCATAATCTGAGTTTGTTCATCTCCAAAGCCTTCACTTAACTGTGTAGTTTATAATTTGTACAGAGTTTATGCTTACTGTTTACAGGAGGATCAGCCTGGTCAGAGCTTAGTTGGCCATACCAAGAGCAGAACCACCATCATTTAAAATTTGGGAAGCTTTATACAGAGAGCTTAAATTATGCAGAGAAGAATTATACAGACAGCCTGAATCATTTCACACTCCTATTGGCAATGTGAGACAATTCAAGTTCTGTGCTTCACCCACAATGACATAAATCAGTCATTGTGGACCTTATAGTGGCTATGAACTGCATATCAGTACAATTTAATGTGCACTTCCCTGCTAACAGGTAATGTTGACTATTCCTACATTTTCCTTTGTGAATGTCTTCTAATTTTAATTAGATTTTTCATATTCTTATTGTCTATTGTAAGATATATTTATGTATTTTGAATGAGTCCTTTGGTCAGACATAAATTAAAAAAACATATTTCCAGTCTGTATCTTATCTATTTTCTTAATGGTGTCTTTGGAAAAGCTGAAGTTTTGAATTATGATAAAATTAAATTTTTTATTCTGTCCTTTTGTGGATAATGTTCTTTGTGTTCTGTTCAAGAGATTTGGTTTACCCTGAAGTCACTAAGGCATTTACCCATGTATTTTTTTTTAGAAATTACTTATTTCTGACTGCTGTGTTTAAAGCTATAGTTCACCTCAATTTATTTTTTTGTATAGAATAATAAAGGGATTAATTTTTATTTTTTCCTATACCTATATCTAGTTGCTCCAGCATAATTTGTTAAAAATATTTTCCATTCACCATTAAATTTACCTGGCACTTTAGCCAAAAAAGCAGTTGACCATACATATGGGTCAATTTCTGTATTCAATCTGTTTTATTATTCTTTGCCTATTCTTATGTCAATATACTTTCTTGATTACTGTAGCTTTGTGGGAAGTCTTAAACCAGGTAATATATATCATCCAGCTTTGCTTTTATTTTTTAAAGATTATTTAGGCTATCCTAAATCCCTTGAATTTCCATATAAATTTTAGGGTCAGTTTGATGTCATTTAAGAAGTCTGATGAAACTTTGAGGGAAATTTTTCTAATTTGAAAAGAATGACCAGCTCAACATTATTTTCCTTCAGTCTATGAATATATTGTATGATCAGAATATCTTATTTCATTTTCTTGCCAATACTTTAATTTTCAGTGTAGACATAAGATTTGTTTTCATATATTTGCTAGTTTTGATAAAACCTAAGTGTTTTTTTTCACTTGGCATAATGGTTTTTCTTTCCTTTTTATTTTTATTTATATTTTATTGAGTGTACTCTTATTGATCAGCTGTCCTGATTTTTCCCCTTCTATCCCCCCTACCCAGCACCCCCTATTCCCTCAGGCAATCCCCCCACCATGGTATATGTCCATGAGTCATGCTCTTTGGCTACTCTGTTTCCTATACTGTACTTTACATCCCCATGACTATTCTATAACTACCTATTTGTACTTCTTACCTACCCTCACCTCTTCACTCATTCTGCCTCTCTCCCCTCCCATCTGGCGACCTTCCAGTAACTAACTTCTATTCTCTTGCTTTTAATAGTCTCTACTTATCTTTAACTTTTGGCCTTTTGATAATGATGTGTCTTGGAGTGGGCCTCTGTGCATCCATCATAATTGGGACTCTCTGCATTTCCTGGACTTGCATACTTCCTTCACCAAATTAGGGAAGTTTACTTTCACTATTCTTTTCAGATAGATTTCCAATTTCTTGCTCTTTCTCTTCTCCTTCTGGCACCCCTATGAGGTTAATGTTGGACCTCTTAAAGTTGTCCCAGGGGCTGTTTATACTATCCTCTTTTTATTTTCTTGCTGTTTTGTGTAGTTATTTTTTGGTTCCTTATGTTCCAAATCATTGATTTGATTCTCAGCTTCATCCATTCTACTGATGTTCCCTGTAAATTGTTCTTTATTTCAATTAGTGTATCCTTCATTTCTGACTGGGTATTTTTTATGCTGCTGAGGTCCTCACTAAGTTCCTTGAGCATCCTTATAAACAGTGTTTTGAACTCTACATCTAATAGATTGTTCATATCCATTTTGTTTAGCTCTTTTTCTGGAGTTTTGATCTGTTCTTTCATTTGGGCCATGTTTCTTTGTTTCCTGTCTTTGGCAGCCTCCCTGTGTTTGTTTCTATGTATTAGGTAGAGCTGCTTTGACTCCATGTCTTGGTAGTGTGGCCTAATGTAGTAGGTGTCCTGTAGGGTCCACTGGCACAGCCTCCCTTATCACCCAAGCTAGATATTTGAAGTGTACCCTTTGTGTGGGCTGAGTATACTCTCCTCTTGAAGTTGAACCTTGGTTACTATTGGCAGATCAATGGGAGGGATTTACCCAGGCCCGTCAGCTGCAAGAACTGGATGTGACCACTGAGCCCCAACATCCATCGTCTGTGGAGGATCAGCTGTTGCAGGGGCAGGGTGGGTGTGTTCCTGTGTGGTCTGTAGCTGTTCACTGAGTGCGTTGGCCCTGGCGTTTCCCAGGTGGTGCAGGCCAAGGTCAGGCCCCCGCCTACGTTTTGCCTGGGGCACCCTGCCTGTGCTATATAGCAATCTGAGATGATTGCTACTTGGACTGGGCTTGGGGATTCCCAGGTAAAGCCAAGCTGTAACTCTAATCTGGCCACCACTGGGGCTCACTGAAGCCAGCTGTTTCTTTTTGATAGCATTAGGAGCCAAGACCAGTCATTCTTATGGAAAAGCAGGGTGGGTCCATAACTTGGGTGGGGTAGAGCCTCTGTGGACCTCCAAGATGTGTCACACAGGGTTAGTCAGGTTGATGGAGTTTCAGATATGGCACCAGCCTACCTGCTCTGTAGGAGGAGGGCTCAGCAAAGAAAATGATCTCTGTTCACGCCAGTGCCAGACACTTCATTCTCTCCCTGTATACCACTGATGCCCTTCAAGCTGCCGCCCTAGTGCTGGAGCTCAGAGGGAGCAAGTTTGAGCAGGTGAGTCTGTGTGTGGGTTCCCTAAGAGGAACTGCTTAGGGCTCAAGCAGCCTCCTCCACTGACTCAATGCCCACTGGTTTTTGAAGCCAGAAGTTGTAGGGACTTATCTTTCTGGCACTGGAATCCTGAGTTGGGGGGTCTGATGTAGGTCTGGGCTCCTGAATTTTTATCCACATGGGTGTGAGGCCAGCCCGTTCCATGTCTGTGCCCCTTCTACCAGTCAGGATGGATGTGTTTTCTTCAATTCCATAGTTGTCAGACTTCCATTCATCTCGATTTCTGATGTTCCTGAGTGATGGTTGTTCTATTATTTTAGTTGTGATTTTGATGTGGTTGTGCAAAGAGGCAAGCTATGTCTGCCTACATCGCTGTCTTGACCAGAAGACCTAAATGGTATTTTTAAATATTTTAATAGTTGTTGCTAAAATATAAATGATCGATTTTTAATATATTGGCTTTGTATATTTCAACCTTATTAGATTCAATTATTACAGTAGATTTATTTATAGATTCAATAAAATTTTCAACATAATAGAACCATGTTATTAAAGAATAAAGACACATTTACATTTTTCCCCAATCTTTCCTTCCTCCTTGCATTTTTTCACTGGCTAAAACTTATATTTTAATGTTGGAGAAAAATAGTGAGAATAGACATCTTTGCCTTTTTCTTTATCTTAAAAGAAAAGGGTTTAAAATTTCACAATTGAATATGATGTTAACAACAGGTTTTCTATAAGTGTTCTTTATCTGCTTGAGTAAGTTCTATTTAATTTTACTTTGTTCAGAGTTTTTTTGTTGTTGTTGTTAAATCGTTAATAAGTGTTGAATTCTGTCCAATATAATTTCTACATCTAAAAGATGATGGTATAGTCTTATTCTTCTATTTTGTTAATGTAAATTACATTGATGAATTATTAAACTATTAAACCAACATTCCATTTCTGGGATTAATCTTCCCTTGTACATAATACATTTTCATATATTGCTTACTTATGTTTGCTAATATTTTGTTAGGAAATGTTTAATTTTTGTTTTATTTTGCCCTTAAACATTGATTTTTAAGTTTCCCTAATCCCCTTTTTTTGAAGAGTTTGCATACAATTATTATTATTTCTTTCTTAAAATGTGATAGGATTCATCAATGAATCCATGTGAGCCTTCAAGGATTTTAAAAAGTTTTTATAGGAAGATTTTTTTCAATTACAAATGTAATTGCTTTAATATATATAGAGCTATTTAGAGTTTCAATTTATTGTGTGTCAGTTTGATATATTTTGCTTATCAGAGAATTTGTCAATTTCATCAAAGTTGTTTAATTTATTGACATCACACTATGTTTATGTCTCACTACTATTCTCAAGAGTCTGTAGGGTCTGAAATAGTATCTTCTCATTCTTCTTGATCTTGCTAATTTGTATTTTCTCTTTTTTATTCTTTATCACTGGAGTTGAAGTTTTATTATTTTCATTTTTTAAAGAATTTTTTATTTTTAGATTATTTGTTTTGTTTTATTATTTCTTGTTCTTATTTTTGTCCTTTTTTCTATTCTACTTTTGGTTTCATGTCCTCTTTTCTAGGTCCTTGAAATGGAAACTTAGGTCATTTATTTTAGACCTCCTTTTATAAGTATTTAAAACTATAACATTTGTCTAAGTATTATGTTTGCCACACCTCACAAGTTGGATGTTGCATTTTGATTATCATCCAGTTTGAGATGTTTTCTAGTCTCTTGTGATTTCTTCTTAGACCTTTTGGCTATTTACAAGTGTGTTGTTTAATTTGTAAATATTTTGTATTTTCAAAGGTATTTTATGTTATTGATTTCTTAATTTAATACCATTGTGATCAGATAATATATTTCATATGAGACTTGTTTCACAGGCCAGCATATGAAGAGATTCTGTGAGGGGGCAGGTTTATTCCATAGCTTGGGCTCCTCAGAGTCCTAAGTCATTATACGCTGCACACATAACCGCTGCAAGTATTTAAAACTTTCAGCTAGATTTTTCATACTTTATTCTATGGGGCATTTCTTCTCCTGTCTTTGCCAGGTAAGAGAACAGCGTCTTTTTTTTCTATAAAGAAATTGTCACTTTCTGAAGCTTAGTTCACTTAATTTTCTCAGCTCTTTGATTTGTTCAGAAAAAAAGAAAAAAGAAAAAAGAATCCCTGAGAATCACAGTTTATCTGGCTTGTTTTGGTTGTTAGGTGAGAGAGAGTCTCCTGTAACCTCATACATCCTAACTGGAGGTGGATCACCCTCTCAGGGTCTTCTTTGAAGGGGGTGAGGCAGGAGTGGAACTTAGAATTATTATTTTTTATTGTAGCAAAGTATACATAAAATTTATCATTTTAACCATTTTGAAACACAGTTCAGTGGCTTTAAGCACATTCACATTGTTGTGCAGCTGTCACCACCATCTTTCTACAGAAAGTTTTCATCTTCCCAAACTGAAGCTGTGTGCCTGTTAAACACTGAGAGACTCCTCATCCCTTCCTCCCCCTCCACCCCGTCACGGGGAACTACCATTCCACTTTCTGCTCTATGAATTTGACTGCTCCGGTACCTCATATTAATGGACTGATACAGAATCTGTCCCCTGTGACTGGCTTATTTCATTTAGTTTGTCATGCCATTGAGGTTCATCCATGTTATAGTATGTATCAGAATTTTCTTCCTTTATATTTTAAGGCTGAATAATATTCCATTGCATGTATATACTGCATTTTGTTTAACCATGCATCTGTCTTAGGTTGCTTCGACTTTTGTTCTTGGTGGGGGTATTCATATTGCTGCGATAAGTATGGGTGTACAAATAATTGTTCTTGTCTCCGATTTTAATTCTCTGGGGTATATGCCTAGAAGTAGAGTTGTCGAATTATATGGTCATTCTATTTTTTAATTTTTGAGGAATTGCCATACTGTTTTTGAGAGAGGCTTCTCATCAAGGTCTTCTTAAAGGCAGTATAAAGTTTAATTTTAATTGGAAAACCTTAAATTTGTAACAGGCAGAGTAGATGTTTACATAGACAGAGAGTCCAGGAGGCCATTTCTGTAGATCAGAGGCTCAAAAACAAAAGACAAGTGAATGATTTTCTAAATAACACATGGCTAATTGGGTTTCTATTAATCTGCAAGCAATAAACTCATGTCATTTCAAAGGAGATGATTAATCTAGAGCATAGGAACATCTTTTCAAAGGGAAAGGATATTACCTCAACTTGGCAGAGATGGTGACTTGTGACATGGTTACATAAAATATAAAAGAGAAACTGCTTAATGACAAATTTACTCAGCTTCTATGATCCCCTCCACCTCACACTTGCAGCATTATGCACAGAAGGCTTAGGAAGCAAGGTTAATGGGTCTTAAAGGAGGAGAATGTGCCTTAAGAATTCTCTCCTCAGTCATGCTGTTGTTCATCGACTTGTTTTGCAGTCCTTAAAAACCAGCATGAAAATACGAGTGCCGCAGTAATAAAGGGAGCAGGAGCAGAAACAAATAGCTTACAAAAGAAAAAAGAGGTACAGTAGATTGTATAGGAATTCTCTTACAAGTCTAACATTCTAGGAGGGATTTCATTTGGTCATGGGCATGAGGTTGGATCATGGGCATGATCAACAGCCTCTGCATGTCTTTCCTTGGGACTATGGCAATGTCCTGCATGGCTACATCTTGATCCACAACTAATACATGTACAACAGCGGTTCCATAATATTTTAATGGAGCTGAACAATTCTTACACTTTTCTTGCTTGTTCTGTGATATCATAGTGATAATAATGTCATAGTGCAATGCATCACTGCCAGGTATATAAAGATATAGCACATACAATTATGAAGCAGTACATAGTATTTGATAGTAAATTACTATGTTACTGGTTTATGTATTTCCAGTACTATCATTATGATAGAGTACATGCTTTCTACTTATTAAAAAAAGTTTGCTATAAAACAGTATGCCACATTACTCTGCCAGCAGCCTCCTTCCTACATGTCATATTGACCTCTCATGATCGTATCATTTTCTCTTCTGCTTGATTAATTTATCATTTTTAAAAAAATTTTATTTATTTATTTTTAGACAGAGGGGAAGGAGGGAGAAAGAGAAGGAGAGAAACATCAGTGTGTGGTTGCCTCTCATGTGCCCTCTATTGGGGACCTGGCCCACAACCCAGGCATGTACCCTGAGTGGGAATTGAACTGGTGACCCTTTGGTTCCCAGGCTGGCGCTCAATCCACTGAGCTACACCAGCCAGAGCTTTTATGCCAGATTTAATCTCCTCTTGTTCTGTCCATCATGGCCCCTAAGCATAGAAAATCCATGGCTGATGTTGCCAGTAGGAGGTCATGCTCAGTGAATGGCCTGGAAGCAAAGTGATTAAGGACTACAAAGGTGGGAAATCAGTGGTGGTCATTGCTCACTGTCCAGGCATGTTCCATTTCATCATAGTTGTGATCTTGAAGAACAAGAACAAAGTAACAGAAGTAGTTAAAGGAAAGGCTTCATCAAAGACAATGGGACTAACAAAAACTCACGAAGGTTCTGTATCAGACATAGAAAAACTTCCAATGGCCTGGGTTGGACATCATGCATCCCTTGGCACGTTGACAGTCACATCCAAAACAAAAAGTTTGCTTGTGATATTAAAACAAAAGGCTGGACCCAACTATATTACAATGTTGAATTTGCTGTCAGCTCTGGTGGTTTAAATGATTTGAGAATTGTTCTTTAGGACATAAAGTGAAAGTGAGCGGTGAGTCACGAGTGCTGATGGGAAGGCAGCTGAGGAATTTTGGAAAACTCTGGATAAACTGATTGTGGATGAAAATGACTTGCCAGAGCAAATATTCAGTGTGGAAGAAAGTTCCCTGTCCTGAAATGGATGTCTGAAAGAACTCTCGTCCATAAGGAGGCCAAGACAATGCCAGGTTTCAAGGCCTTTAAAGACGGAATAGCAGGTTTGCTTGGGGCCAGGTTGCTGTCTACAGATTGAAAGTTTCTGTGATCTGGAGCAGTGAGCACCCAGGATGGCCAAGTATATCACTAAGACCACATTGCCATTGTCCCACATTAGCAATAAGAAGTCATGGATGACCCTGCTCCTTTTCTAAGATACCCTCCTAAATTGCTATACCAACGAAATGAAGAAATACTCTTTGGAGAACATAACTTTCAAGATTTTGCTTATTGTTGATAATATTCCGGGATATTTTCCTTTTAATGATGATCTTCATCCTAGTATCAAAGTAGTGTTCTCCTCCTGAATGTCACCTCTTTGACACAACTAGTGGGTCAAAGAGTTACAGCAGGTTTTAAGGCCTACAATCTGAGCAGCACCTTTGCCCAGGCTATCACTGCAACTAAGGAAGATGCTGATGCAATTCCAGAAGGATGATGATATCTATGATGGCATCGAGAGCCTCGCTTGGACTTGGGAGGTGTCACCAGGTCATGTAGGAATGGCATCTAGATGAAGTCACTCAGGAGGTTCATCTATGACTTCCAAGAATTTTCCAAGGATGAGGAGGTAGCAAAAATTAACAAGGCTGTGTTTGAGCTGGCAAAAACTTTCACTTGGGTATGGATGAGAATGCCATTGAGGAGACCTAGTAGTGATTCCTAAGAAACTGAGTAATAAGGAGTTCTGGGAACTGGTATAGGAATATATAGCTGAAGAAAAGGCAAGAGAAAAGGAAACTGCATAAGAAAAACAAGAGCCTCCAAGAACATTCACAATAAAGGGTTTAAAAGAAGCTTTTGCAGACCTCAACAAGTCTGCAGAAAAAGACTTCTTTTTTATCCAGACTTCTGCATAAAAAGCTTGAAATACAGACCTTGGATACTGAAAGGTTTTGGTTAATAGAGTAGAATGCTCATGGTGCATTATCTGCTTACAAGCAAATCTATGATTTAAAAAAAATAGAAAGAAACCAAGCAAACCACCATGGATATGGTTTGAAAAGAGTGACACTCCTCAAGAGGAGCTTCAGGCAGGTGTGCCAGAAGAAGGTCTCGTTATCCCGGGAGATGACGGCTCCATGCGTGTTATTTCTCCTGAAGATGTTCCATTGGGACAAGACGAGGAGGTGGGTGACAGTGACATTGGTGATCCTGACCTAGACTAATGTGTGTATTTGTGTCTTAGTATTTGACAGTAAAGTTTAAAAGGTAAAATATATGTATAAAATTTTAAAAATAGGGCAAAGATTATAAATTTAGATATAAAGAAAGTACTTTTGTACAACTGTACAATGGTATATATTTTAAGCTGTATTATTACAAAAGAGTCAAAAAGTTAAAAAATAAAAAGTTTATAAATTAAAAACACTTATAAATTAAAAACATTATAGTAAGCTAAGTTATTTATTATTAAAGAAAAAGACATTTTATAAATTTAGTATAGCCTAAGTCTGCAGTTGTGCACGGTGATGTCCTAGGCCTTCACATTCACTCACCACTCCGTCCCTCACTGAGAGCAACCTCGCTTCATGGTAAGTACTCTGCACAGGTGGGCCACTTTTATCTTTTATATCATATTTATACTGTTCATTTATATGCTTAGGTATGTTCAGTTACATAAATAATTACCACTGTATTACAATTAGCTACGGTACTCAGTTTCATAACATGCCCTACAGTCTACAGGTTTGTAGTCTAGGAGCACTAGGCTATACCATGTGGCCCAGGTGTGTGGCAGGCTATATAATTTAGGTGCATGAAAGTGTACTTGGTGATGTTCACACCATGAGGAAATCACCTAACGGTGCCTTTCTCTGAATGTATCCCCTTAGTTAAGTGAAATATGACTGTACATCTGCCAATGTTTCTAAATAGAAAGCGCACAATGGTTAATTGCCCAGATGCTTCCAAATGTCCAGATGTTTGGCATGGAGGCCTAGCATGTGAATGATTGACTAATTGCTCCACTTTTCATTCAGACATTTTGGCTTGATTCAGACACAGCCTCTCTCCAGACCTGGAAGAGAATTCTACATTGTCAGAACCTAAAGTGAAGACCAACAGAAAAGTGTGCATTCTGAGCTCTTTTTCTTGTACAGATAAAAGCTAACTCAGACTTCTTATAGATAAGAGAGGCAAAGATGCTTTCATGTCATCCCTTCAATTATTCCACTTTGATCTCTCAGCCTAAATATAAGGTTCATGATCCTAGATGGTTTTGGCCCTTAGAGAATGTAATGACTAATGAAATAAACAGGCAAACTCACTTTAGTCCAGCCTCCAGGTAAGTCAAGGTTACAAATAAAAGGGGTGAACTACTGAAGGCAGTCTCTCTCCTTTGGCTATTCTCTCTGCCATCTGTACAAACTAAGCCATGAGCATCCTCAGGGGCCACTTCCTTATCTTTAGCTTTACTTATTCATCATCTTCAGAAATACATCTATTTCATAATATCTGTAATCACCTTGATGTAAATGTGGAGGGAAGATGGGAATGAACCTAAGCCACTCAGCACCTCAAAGCAATGTCTTCTAGTGGAGGAACACATTGCAACTGTTAAAAATGTGAGATAACTTTTAAACACCTACAAAAACAGTTATATACCTTGTGAACATAATATGTTTATATTTATTAGGGGAAAGTAAATATATAAAATTATGTTGGAAATAAAGGAATAAAAAAGCAGCCATTTATTTATTTTAACAAATATTCTTGAGCACTCTGCCAGAGACTCTATCAATAATCAAGTACTGTAATGCTGAATAACAAATTACCCCAAAATACAGTTTTTAAAGCAATACATATCTTTTATTGCACACAATTTTGAGGATCAGCAGTGTGAGCTGGACTCAGCTGGGCAGTCCTCCCACTCTTGGCTGGTGTTGCTGTTGCAACTGCAGTCAGTTAGTTGCTGTGTGAGTTGGGAACTGGCTCATCTATGATGACCTCTAGTGGGATAGCAGCTTCTGCTCCATGGAGTCTCTCATCCCCCAGGAGGTTATCAAAGCTGGCTCTCAAAGTGGCGGCAATATGCCACGAGAGCATATAGGACTGTGTGAGGTCCACTGAGGCTTGGAAATAGTACATCACTACCCTCATATTCTTGTGGGCAAAGCTAGTCAAATTAGTCCAGATTCAAGAAATAAGAAAATGGACTCAACTTTTGGATGGGAGAAGCTGCAAAATCAAGTTGCAAAGAGTATGGAAACACAATAAGGTAGAAACTGGGACCACAACATCCAAGCAACCACCACATCCCTCCAGATACAGTTTCTCTACCTTCACACACTCTGTAAGTTCTGGGTGAACTACATCCACAGAAACCCATGCCCACTGTCTCCTGGCTGGGTATAGTCAATGAGAAATCAGAGGCAGGAAAGGTGTTAGCTAGAAGGAAGACAACAAATTTGTTCCCTGGCTTCCTCAGGCTGGTTTTCTACCTTGACCAAACATTTGTCTTCTCCTCAAGTGCTAGCACAGAGGCAGACTAGGTGTCAAATGGGATCCAGGTCCATGGGAAGTATGGGGTTGGGGTTGGTTCTTTTAGTTGGTATGGGCAGACAAGCTCTTTCAGAGGAGAAGAGTTTTTAGCATAAATCTGAATGGTATGAAGGAATGAGCTCTGTAGGGAGACAAAAGTGTCCAGGAGAGCATTTCAGGCAGAGGGACCTCTGTGCTGTAGACCAGACCCATCTGCGTATCACCAGCTCTCTAGTCACAGCTGCTGATGGATATTCTGCCACAATTGCCATATATTCCAAAGTAAAATGATCATCTTCTGGTTCTCCTGTAATCTTCATGCTCTTGCTTCATCTAACCTGAAAGAAATAACCATATACACAACAACAGGGTCATAATAAGAATTAAATGATATAATATAAATAGATTTGTTTAGCACAGTTTCTGGTATGCAGTTGATACCTAAAAACTGCTCATTTCCTGGTGGGGATACCTAAGAAATTTTAAAATGCATTTTACTACTTTATTTTACTTATTTCTGAATTAAAGTAATATGCCCACATGGCAGCTGCAGCAGACACCATCAGTGCCCTGCCTTCATCCCTCATCTTTTCTGGTCCCGTGACTGCTGACTGAGGGCATCGCTGCACTTCAGGGCTTTCTTTCTAGGACTGTGTCAGGCAGCTCTGCCCTCTCCTGAAGAGTGAGTGAGTGGGCTGTGCAAAGCTTTGGGAATTGAGCAGCACCCTGGGAGGAACCTTCAGCCTCTGACTGTTGGGGCCCAGTGAATAAATATCCCCAGCATCCTTGCTTCTCAGGTAAGGTGAGTATGAGGTTGGATTATGCTATTTTTAGTTTCCCCTTGGGATTAGCTCTAGTCGCCCATTGTGGGAGCTGCTTTAATAACCTCATCATTATTGGTTCTCCTTCTTCCCTGTATCATTTCCCCCACTCCCTTGCAGGTGTTCTTTGCACCTCCCAGTAGACAACTTCTCTTCAAGTCCTGGTTCAAGGTCTACTTTTGTGGGAAACCATTGCAACCCAATAGCAGTTAAATAGAACAGACTAGGCTCTGATAAAAGTCAAAGATCCCATTCCTTCCAAGTCCTACTCCTCAAGGAGGAATTTTATTTACTCCTTCAGTTTTTAGTTCTTTTTTGGTAACTTCAAAATTGTAGATAAAATGCTGATATCTCTTTATTTTAACATAACTAGTGTAGATGATATCTATATACTTCCTAATATTAAAGACAAATATTTAGTCACTTTACTGATTCCTCCCTCATTCTTCAATATTTGATATGTATATTATTATATTTGCTTCTCTTATTGGCTATATTTAATTTTAAAATAATATATTTAACCCCCTATTTCTCAATATATAAGCTTCAGACAGTATATATTGACACTCGCTTAGTCAGGTTAACAATGGTTCCATGACCTTCTCAAGGCCACACTTCTACCACTTAACTTCCATTGGCTGTACCTTACTCTTCCTGTGTCAAGGTCATTAATATTTACCTCCTGCAGCCTCCATAAAGCCTTCTCTGCTTTGTCTGTAAGTTGAATCTAAAAGTCAAAAAAACTATACTATATAAAATTTTAGATTCTAAAAGTTGAGAAACTGTATATAACAGTAATTCTACCTTATCCATAGTTTTGTTCTCCACAGTTTCAGTTATCTGCAGTCAACAGCAGCCCAAAAATATTAAACGGAAAATTTCAGAAATAAAACAATTCCTAAGTTTTAAATTGCATGCCATTCCAAGTAGGGTAAGGAAACCTTGAGCCGTCCTGCTCTGTTTCACTTGGGATGCGAATCATCCTTTTCATCCAGCCTCCTCACACTGTACATGCAGTAAAATAAGACAGGCATAGACAGAGAGATCACATTCATATAACTTGTATTATAGCGTACTGTTATAAGGTTCCATTTTATGAATTTTTGTTGTTAATCTCTTACTGTGACTAGTTTATAAATTAAACATTATCACAGGTATGTATGCATAGAAAAAAACAGGGTATATATAGGGTTTGATACTATCTGCAGTTTCAGGCATCTACTGGGGGTCTTGGAACATACACCCTGAGGATAAGGTGGGACTACTGTACATATACATGTGTCCCAATAAAGCACATGCTATGTATATTTTGCAACTTTTAAAATATACTTCAGCTCTGGGTGGTGTGGCTCAGTAGATTGACTGCGGGCCTGAGAACCAAAGAGTTGTTGGTTCAATTCCCAGTGAGGGCACATGCTTGGGTTGCAGGCCAGGTCCCCAGTAGCGGGTGCTTGAGAGGCAACCACACACTGATGTTTCTTTCCCTCTCTTTCTCCCTCCCTTCCCTTCTCTAAAAATAAATAAATAAACTCTAAAAAAGATAAATAAAATATACTTCAAAATGATGTGTTTATTATAATATTGTTGACTATATTCGCTATTCTAGACTTTTTATATCCCTGTGACTATTGTAACTACTAATTTGTACTTCTTAATCCCTTCACCTTATTGGGGAATCACTTTGTAAGTGATGTCTAGCGATTATGTTGTACACCTGAAACAAATATAATATTGAATGTCAACTGTAATTTAAAAATTAAAAAAGAAATTAAAAAATTTTTTTTAACAGCTGTTAAACTCCTACTATGTGCCAGGTGTAGTTACCTAATGAGGGTACAGTGATGATCAAAACACTCTCAGTCCTGGCTTTGGCTGGTGTGTCTCAGTGGTTGGAGTATTGTCTGGTACCAAAGGGTTGTGAGTTCAGTTTCTGGTGGGGGCACATGCCCAGGTTGTGGGTTCATCCCCAGTCTGGGCACATGCAACCTGCAGGCCAGATGCACACGATCCCCGGTCAGGCGTAGATCCCCCGGCTGGGTGCGGATGAAGGCAACCAATTGATGCTTCTCTCGCATCAATGTTTCTTTCTCTTTTCTCCTCTCTCCCTTCCTCTCTGTCTCTAAAAAAGCAAATAAAAATGTCCTTCAGGTGAGGATTTAATAAAAAAGACTCTCAGTCCTTAGCCTCAAAAGAACTGATGGGAAAGATTAAATCAAGCACAGGAGTAAAGAACTACAAATCTGTAAGTGCTCCAAATGAAAACACAGGGTATTTGGGGAGCTTGCAATAGAGAAACCTGATTTAGTCAGGAGGGTCAGGAAAGACCTCTTGAAAGAAGTGGTGTTTACTCTGAGACATGAGGGATGAGTAGACATTACTCAGCAGATAGTAGTGATTAAGGTGATGTTTATGTGTGGATGTGTTTGGGGAGAGTGAGGACAGCAAATGTAGTGGCAGTGAGGCAGGAAGGAGCTTGGTATCAGGAACTGGCCAAAGCCTTGGGTGCCTTAGGGAGGCTTGGCTTTTATTCTAAGCGCAGACAGGAGAAACCACCCAAGAGGTAAAACAGGAATCAAATGGTGCCAGGTGTCTTGCCTCTGCTGATGGTAGGACCAGCAAGGACAATTTTGTGACTAATAAATAAGATCATGTAAATTAAGTTCTTAGCATAGTGTCCAGTGTATAGGAAGTATTTAATAAATATTCAGCATTATTATATTCAATTATAATGAATTGGAAAATGATTTAAACCCTCTGAGCTTCATCTGCCTTCCTTGTAAAATAAGGGCACTATCCATTCCAAAGTGTGAATTCAATACAGGGGCCACGTAAGAAACCATGAAGCATAAGTGATTTTTGTTATGGATGGATGTGGCCAGTGTGGTGGCCTCATTTCTCTTTCATCCTGAGGATGTTTTCATTAAGGTGGAAATTGCTCTTGGCTCTCAGAAAATAAACCTGCGTGTGCCTGTAGTGTAGCTATGGAAGTGCGACTGGCTTCCTTGCTTTGACACAAATGCTTTTCTTCCTGAACACTCACCAGATCTTGTGTGTGGGGGTGAAGGTGTCTGCCAGGAACTGCAAAGCAAGCATTCAGCCCGGGTGCATGAGCCTTGGCATTCTTCCTGCCACGGTTGCCAAAGTACCCAAACCTGAGACCAGCAGCACTGCAGGTTTAACGATCCACTGATGGAAGCTTTTAGAAATATGTGGTTTCTATTTGTGCCAAAGGGGTGTTTTTCCTCTGGTCCCCATTTTCTGCAGGTGGTCCATTTAATTTAACTTCCAGCTCCTACTTTCTGCTTTGATTCAGGGAAGTTACTTGTCTTTCCCATACATTTCAAATTCCAGAATTCTTTACATTTCCTGTGCTTTCTCCTTCTCCCCTCATCCCCACCACCCTCAAACTGCAGTGTAAAAAAAAACATTAAAAAACAATCCTAGAGAATAAAAAATTTCCATGAGTCTGAACCAAATCTGGCATCATTTATACCTGAGCAGACATTTGATTCTGTGGCCGGAAATGGCTTGCTTCAACACCTGAAGTTTTTTTTTTTTTTTAAATGACCCTATTTTAATGGTTTGATTTTGACAAATCCTGGGCTCCTGCTGAAAGGAATACATGAGACACCTCATCGCTCTAACTGGTGACAGCAGTTTATGAAGTCTAGGCTAGTTCAATGAGGTGGAGTTAAAGGCAGTTTAAGAAATGAACAGGAGTTTCCAGGTTGGTCAAACCCTGACAGGGTGAAGGCCAAGGCACACCATCACCATTGAGATTAGGAGAGGAAGGCTTCCCAGAGGAGGTGATGCTTCAAAGCAACAGCTTAGAGGATGAGAAGGCATACATCCATGAGTCCAGGTGGAAGCAGAAGCACTGAAGGATGCAATGAGCAGATCTAGGAGGTTTTGAGTATTTTTTTCTAGGAAGAGTAATAAAAAACACTCAATACAAAAGAACCTGAACAGCACATAGGACCTGAGACCTAATGGAAGATTTGGAAACCAGGGTGAGAATCCACCCAACATGTGCTTGAGTGTGCAGGTGGGTGTGTGCTTGTATGCATGTGGGGTACCTGTGTGTGCACTGGTATATGCCTGTGTTCATGTAGGGTGCCTGCGTGTGCACAGATATAGTAAGCAACATAAGTCTTATGCTCCACATTTTCTCAGAGATGTAGCAAGTATTAGGCAGCTGCCATCATTTGCTTACTCACATTGGAGTTGCACTCTCTGGGGGTCATTAGGAAGGAAAGCAAGAGTTCACACGTGAGGCAATGAGAACCTCTCAGCTGAGATGCTGTGCCCACTGAGGGGCCCTCAATGCCCCTGGGAAGCAGTACGCTGAGGTGATTGAGCCTGTGTGACTGGGAAACAAAACAAACCAAAACAAAATACACTTCCTATCTCTGTGCCTCACTTTTCTCATATGTGAAGTAGGTATTTTGGGGGTGTCTTTTATCAGAATGGGGGGAATATTCTCAGGTCCTCACCCGAGACTAGGGGTCTGAATTCTTGATCACTCCAGGGATAAACAGAGTACCAGCCCTCAGGCCTGCACTTGCTCATCTATTATTTCAAGCCACAGAGTGATAACCTCTCTCCCTGTGACCTATCCTAACCCTCCCTTTTCTGCTGGATGCCTTATTATAATTTGACGGAGTTGTCTGCTCACCTCTAATGCTAAACATGGGACAAAAATGTCTAGCAAGACCTGGGACCCTAGCATTTTTGTGTGGAACATCAGAATATCTCTAGAGCTCAGGAGAGCATGCTGGTTCCCAAAGATGAAGGTTGAAGTTCACTTCAGGTGCTATGCTAGGGGTTGGAGAGGGGAGGTACTGTGTAAAGCTATGATAGAAGCTTTTGTTTTGTTCCATCTTTAGCTCCTGTAAGTCATGGTCAAATCTGTAAAACTTTCAGGCAAGTTTAAGGTATAAGATGGTTTATTTTTGTATGAACCCAAAGCTTCCCAAGAATAATAAAACTTTGTGTTCAAGTTCAGTTAGCTAAGTAGCTCATTGCTTTCTTTCAATGATTCTCACATCTCAAAGACGGGCTCATACTACAGAACGCTCTGGCCATGAGAAGACACACAGTTGACCCCACAATGGGGGATGGCTGGGAAGATTAAATAAAATGTGAGAACACACATAACACCCCTAAACAAAGAAGATGCTTATAAGAGTTGAGTTCTTTCTTCTGTGTATTCCAGCCTGGAGTCAGCCCTTCCCTCCCCTGTGCTGACATGTACTGCCCCAGTCTCCAGGACAGCATCTTCTCTCTGCATATTTTTCATATCATCCTATGTCAGCCCTCCAGCTGGACTGTGAGCCCTTGAGAACTCCTGAGGTCCGGTCTTACTCGTTTTTATATTCTTCATAATCAAATGTATCCAAAACATCAGGAAGGACACAAGCCCCACAATTAGGGTCACTTCTGTCTTGACCAGCGTCCCTAAGAACTTTCTGAGCTTTAACAACTCACTGTGGCTTCTCTGGTTTTTAAAGCCTTACTTTATTTCCATCCTTCATCTG
Organism: Desmodus rotundus; assembly: GCF_022682495.2. Taxonomy (NCBI): domain Eukaryota; kingdom Metazoa; phylum Chordata; class Mammalia; order Chiroptera; family Phyllostomidae; genus Desmodus; species Desmodus rotundus. Next base: position 65,684,012 of record NC_071395.1, read on the forward strand.
TACCTCTCAAAGGAATAGAAAGTTTAGGCTTACTTCCTAATTTAAATTTAAATTAATTTGGCTTTGACCACTTGGCTTGAATCCCTAGTGACAGGGTCCTGATAGGCAAGTGTAGTGCATCATAGTGACAGTGGGCAAGGAGAGAGAACATGCCCCTTGTCGGTCTAGAGTGGGAGGTAGCAGCCCTTTCCTGATCACAGACAATTTCACCTTCTCACCACAAGTGGACACTTCAACCCTCTGCTTTCTCTGGAATAGAATTTCTCAAAGTGTGGCCTGTGAACCAGCAGCATCAGCATGCCCTTGGAATTTATTAGAAATGCAAATATTCTAGCCCTTCCCCAGACTGTTACAGAACAGACCTGGGGGGGGTGGACAATATACTATTGCCAAGAAGACCCCCCTTTCGTTCTGGGGGCCCCCCCACCTACTAGGTTCACCTTGCCTGCTGCCAGAGGAAAGATGCCTCTCAATGCCAGAGACTGGTGACAAGGAAAGGAATTATTTATTTAAAAGTTATTCAGACTTAGAGTAATGATTTAATGTCTTCATTAAAATACTAAAGTCCTTTAGAATACCCACAAATGCACACAGTCCTTCCTTCTCCCTTACCCAGTCTGGGGTACTGTATCTCAGGAAAAGAAGTAGAAGTCCGTGATTCAGGCTCCTGGCACCATCAGCTGTGTGGCCGCCACAGGGTCCCCATTCTGCCAAAGCTGCGTGGTTCTCTCCCCCTACTCCTCCAAAGCCATGTGGTCCTCTCCCTTCTCCCCCAAAACTGCGTCGTCCTCTCTCTCTTCCCCCAAAACTTCATGGTCCTCCCCCAGCACCAGTCTTCCTCTGCAGCCCCATTTCTGACTCCTCTTACAATCAGTTACATCTGCCAGCATTCCTGTATTCGTCCAGCTTTACTGGGCTGCCATAGTAAGTCTGGGCAGGTGTGGCCCCATGGCATGGAGCCAATCTTCTCCAAGCTCTCAGGCAGGCGCTGTAACCAGGGGTAGTTGCTTCCCAGTTACATCTTGGGTGGAAGTCACTCCCAGCTCCCTGGCTCAAAGCTTGGCCACAGCTATTTAACATATCCATGAAACCAGTTAAAAGTAATAAATATGTTAAATGACCATGCCAGAGGTTAGCTGCACAGCTGTTGCTATGCAAAACAGCTCTGAATGGTCCTGCTCCATGTGTCCCTTCCCCCAGCTCAGGCTTGTGGGGGTGAGGACATCCTATATATATTTTTCTAATATTTTCTGGACACCTTGAGTTCTGGACCCCATTACAAATCCCTATTTGGGGCCCCCCTCTTGGCTGCACCCTGTTACAAAACCTCCTGATTAGGAGCTTGTGCATGGAGCCCAGCAATATGCCTTCTAATAAGCCCTCCAGGATATTCTGCAAAATAGAGAAGACTGAGAACCATCAATCTTCCAGCATCACCAGAGGCGGATCCAGGTTGCCAACATTGCTGTTTCCTTCCTGAAGAAAGCGGAGGGATGGTTAGGTTTGCATTCAATCAGTTTGCTGGCAGGATGCTGAGCTAAATAGTCCTCTCACATGCTATCTCTAGGCTAAACAAGGATTTGTTTTCTTTTTCTGGTTTTTGCCTTAAGTCTTTGGAGCCCTAAAGATAATGAAATTTTAGCAGAATTAAGAGAAAGGGCAAAGTAAACCTCAGATAGGCAGGTATTCTCTGGTGCCTGGAGGCTCATCAGCTCCTGGGTGGGGAAGAGAGGACGAGCATATGTGTTTGTGTATTTCTCTCATCAGCCCCATGTGAGACTCTGTAGGACAGAATACACTGAAAGGCCAAACCAGGTCCAACAGCAAAACCTTCCTTTCCCATGTGTCAGGTTGCTTTAAGTGAACTTTATGGGTAGGGGTAGAAAATAATCAGAGAAATAAAAGGGAGTGTAATTATGAATGTTCAAAGTCCTCATGAGGCTGGCTTAGGGAGAATACTGCAACTTGTTTCTGCCTCTGAACTTCCTTAGGTCCAAATTCAGGCACCCAGCTACTCTGGAGTCCATCACCAGCACCTGTGTGCTCAGGCTAGGGGAGCAGTGGCTCCCAACACAACGTGGGCGTTCATCCCACTGACAGAGAATGGGGGCTGGGTACTGCGCTGGCACTGGAGACACAACTCTGGAGAAGACAGGGCCACTGCCTCAAGGTGCTGACAGTCCAGTGAGGCTATGGATGAGTAATCAGGTAATTATAAACATCATGCTACATCTTACTACAATAATTCTATGTAGGAACATTCAGATTCTGGAGCTAGTTTTAGATGGGCCAGTGAATGTTTCCCAAAAGAAGTGACTGAAATTAGAAGGATAAACAAAAGTTAGGGGGTGAATAGTTGATTGGGAAGAGGGAGTGGAAGAGAGTAATGGGTGACAGAGAGAGTAACAGGCAAATCTGAGAGCACACAACAATGGAAGACAACCCCATGGGTCTGGAACAGAGGTGGGGAGGGAGCATAGACATGACGGGGGAGCCCTGCATTATGATGCCATTGTGGAGTTTCAGGCAAACAGACATTATAGACGTTCAATGGCACTTGAACTGAAGTAGATATTTGATTAGAATATAGTAGTCCCCCTTATCTATGTGAAACATATTCCAAGGCCCCCAGTGGATGCCTGAAATTGCAGATAGTGCCATATCTTGTATATACTGTACTTTTCCCATTTTACATCTTCTCTTTGGCACATCTGAATTGCCAGCATCACCACTGCTGTGCTTTGGGGCCATTATGAAGTAAAACAAGGTGACTTGGACACAAGCACTGTGATACTGTGACAGTTGATCTGATAACCAAGAGGACTACCAAGGGACTGTCAGGTGGGGAGCATACAGAGCCTGGAGATGCTGGACAAAGGGTTGATGCATGTTTCGGGTGGGGGTGGAGCAGGATAACTTGAGATTTCATCACACTATTTAGAGTGCCACACAACTTAAATCTTACAAATTGTTTACTTTTGGAATTATCCATTTAATATTTTCAGCCTGCAATTGACTTAGGGTAACAAAGTATGGAAAGAGAAACTGCAAATAAGGGTCCAGTGCTGCCCAGGAGAAGTGGATTACAGCCAACAGATCTATAGCAAAAGAGCTATTAAAAGATAAAATTCCCACAGGTAAACTCAACAAAAATTTGCAAGAACTATGTTAAGAAATTATTAAAACTCCCCTGAAAGACACAGAAGTAGACTTGGACAAATAGAAAGACATCTTCTGTTCTTAGTTAGGATTATAATATGTTGACTCCACATTATTAATATGTTGACTTTTCCCAAACTAATATATATATTTTAAATTATTCCAATAAAAATACCAATGCATTTGCCTAACGAATACAACTCCCCTAAAAGCTAGAGGCAAAAGTTTTCTTTTCTGTTTATGCTTTCTCTTTTTATTATATGCATATGAGATGATGGATGTTAACTAAACTTACAGTAGCAATTATTTCACATATATTGCAGTGACTATGCTGTCTTACTTCAAACCATTATGCTATACACCTTAAACTTATACAATAAGCTATGTCAATTATATCTCAGTAAAGCTGGAAAAAATAAATAACTCTCTCCCAAAGTTTTCAGAAGCAAACACAAACAGTATCACAGTCCTTACCGAAGTGGTAATATTTTAACCATCAGATTGTTTGACATGTAGAACTTTGATGTATTACCTCTGTTGATATTAAACTTCATTTTTTGAATCTGTAAGTTTCTTCTCTATTCAAATGAAAATAATTTCATTTGTAATACATCTTAGATGCCCCATATTACATAACACATCAGTGGGAATAATGACAATATGAATTTGGCCATAATCCTACAATATGGTGAAAAATAAAGCCTGCATTTTTTTCTTAAAAAATTAGAGAAAATAATTGTAAAGCTTTAACAAAACAAGTAAGAGTAGCAAGGAAAACCCTAAACAGCAACAGCAGTGAAGGGAATGGATTGTCTTATCAAATTTAAAAAAACATTATCACATTATTTTTATAGTGTCAGATTGGATGCAGCCCAAATGCTCATCACTAACAGGTTGGTTGAATAAACTGCAGTATGTCTATCACCTGGCATGCTATGCAGTGAAAGGAAAGAAGGGGAAATACCTGTATGTACTTAGAAAAAGTGATTTCCAGAATCTACAAGCAGAGTGCAAGCCAGTGAAAAATGAAACTAATAAAAATGAAACTAATAAAAGAAAATAAAACTAATAACTGAAAAAATTGTAAAATACTCAATAATTTTGATAGCATTATTATTTTAAGTGTGTTCATGTATAATATAGAAGAAAGCAAAGACATATATATCTCGATGTTAGTAGGAAACAAATTTTTTAATGTAAAATTAAAGTTAAAGAAAAAAACTGCAAGAGCCAAGATGGAGGCATAGGTAGACACACTGAGCCTCCTCGCACAACCAGAACTGACAGAAAATCAAAGGGCAAGGAAGTCCGACACCAAGTAGATAAAAAAGAAACATTCATTCAGACTGGTAGGAGGGGCGGAGACGGGCAGCTGGGTTGGAGAGGACTCACGTGGCGGAGTGTGGGACCAACGGGGCAGGCAGTCTGACCACTAGAAGACCCTGTGGCCCTACATTCCCACACAGATAAACCCAGAGGGCCGGAATCAGAGTGGTGGAGAACGGGGCAGGCAGAAAGGCAGGTAGTACCCCGAGGCCCCACATTGGCACATAGATAAACTGGGAGGAATGCGGGGGAGCGAAGCAGACGACGTAACCCAGGGCTCCAGTGCAGGGAAATAAAGCATCAAACCTCTGATTGAAAACACCCGTGGGGGTTGGGGCGGCAGCAGGAGAAACTCCCAGCCTCACAGGAGAGGTCATTGGAGAGACCCACAGGGGCCTAGAGCATGCGCAAGCCCACCCACTCGGGAACCAGCACCAGAGGGGCCCAATTTGATTGTGGGTAGCAGAGGGAGTGACTAAAATCTGGTGGAGAGTAGAGCAAGCGCCATTGCTCCCTGTCGGTCCTGCCTCCAGGTACAGCATCACAGTGCAGCTATCAGCATTACCCCGCCCTAGGGAACACCTAAGGCTCCGCCCCTTTAAGTAACAGACCCACCAAGACAAGAAAAAAAAAAATGGCCCAAATGACAGAACACTTCAAAGCTCCAGAAATAATTCAACTAAGCAGCGAACAGATAGCCAACCTATCAGATGCACAGTTCAAAACACTGGTAATTAGGATGCTCACAGAATTGGTTGAATTTGGTCGAAAACTACATGAAAAAAAAGAAGGCTATGCTAAGAGAGACAAAGGAAATGTACAGGGAACCAATAGTGATGGGAGGGAAACTAGGACTCAAATCAACGCTGTGGACCAGGAGGAAGAAAGAAACATCCAACCAGAAAAGAATGAAGAAACAAGAATTCAGAAAAATGAGGAGAGGCTTAGGAACCTCCAGGACATCTTGAAACGTTCCAACATCCGAATTATAGGGGTGCAAGAAGGAGAAGAGGAAGAACAAACAATTGAAAACTTATTTGAACAAATAATGAAGGAGAACTTCCCTAATCTGGCAAAGGAAATAGACTTCTGGGAAGTCCAGGAAGCTCAGAGAGTCCCAAAGAAGCTGGACCCAAGGAGGAACACACCCAAGGCACATCATAATTACATTACCCAAGATTAAAGAGAAGGAGAGAATCTTAGAAGCAGCAAGAAGAAAGGACACAGTTACCTACAAAGGAGTTCCCATGAGACTATAAGCTGATTTCTCAAAAGAAACTTTACAGGCAAGAAGAGGCTGGGAAGAAGTATTCAAAGTCATGAAAGTCAAGGGCCTACATCCAAGATTACTGTATCCAGCAAAGCTATCATTTAGAATGGAAGGGCAGATAAAGTGCTTCTCAGATAAGGTGAAGTTAAAGGAGTTCATCATCACCAAGCCCTTATTATATGAAATGTTAAAGGGAGTTACCTAAGAAAAAGAAGATAAAAAATATTAACAGTAAAAATGACAGCAAACTCACAGTTATTAACAACCACACCTAAAACAAAAACAAAAGCAAACTAAGCAAACAACTAGAATAGGAACAGAACCACAGAAATGGAGATCACATGGAGGGTTATCAACAGGGGAGTGGGAGGGGGAGAGAGGGGGGGTAGGTACAGAGAATAAGTAGCATAAATGATAGGTGGAGAATAGACAGGGGAAGGGTAAGAATAGTGTAGGAAATGTAGAAGCCAAGGAACTTATAAGTATGACCCATGGACATGAACTATAGGGGGGGAATGTGGGAGGGAGGGGATGGGCAGGATGGAGTTGAGCAAAGGGGGGAAATGGGACAACTGTAATAGCATAATCAATAAATATATTAAAAAAACTGTATTGTTAAATTTGAATTTGAAATATCAACATGAACTCAGTTTTCAAAAGTGTGTATATACTTTGTGTCAGTCCACTAAAAGAGCTTAGAATCAATGATACCCTAGTAACAGGAGTACCCCTTAACACCTAGATTTGCTTCCTGAGTATCATTCCCTATGAGAAGTCAATAAGGCTCCTCAGTGAAATTACTAATTCATATCCTGAGCAGGGAAAGTACAAAGTAACTCTGAAATATTTTGTTGCCCAGAAAATACGAAAGTACCCAGAAAAAAACAAGGGCCTATTAAAGGGAAGAGAAGCCAGCTTGAAGGGGCTTTCACAATCAAATTTAGTTTAAGAAAAGCATTGAGGAGAATACTTTCTATAACTGATTGAAACACACTGAATAAGTAAAATTAAAGAGTCCATATTGATGCAAAGAGAGAGAAAGGAAAAGGAAAGAAGGAAGTAAGGAAGGGAGGAAGGGTGGGAGGGAGGGAGGGAAGGGCAAAGGGAGGGAAGGAGGGAGGAAAAAAGAAAAAACTCATTTGCTACCACTAAAGTGATTACTATACCAACACCTTATTCAAAATATTAATAATTAAAGGAAAAAGGTAAGCATTTGCCCTGCTTTCTAAATGTAAAATATAGTTTATTAATTATGGAAATCTCTGTATAAAATGGCAGCTAATGAATGTAAAAGAAATGTAAAATTATAAATTCACCTTTTGGAAATCCCCAGTGAAATAACTGATTCAGGCAAGAATAAACAGTAGATAATAAAACTAGGAAGGCTGATGGGGAACAGGATGTTCATACATGCCAAAATGCACCCCAAAGTTTGCATGTTAATTGTAATGAAGGAAAGGAATTTTAGCCAAGTGATCAAATTTAGCATCACTAATGGTAGGACATGTTACCTTATATGCCTTCTGTGTGATATGTTATGAAATACAGAATATCACCTATGATCCATAGAATTCTTATTTAAAAAAGTTCAACTTGAACCTAACTGACCCTTTAGATGTAACTTTCAGTTTGCAGGAAATAAATGAATAGAGGAAAAAGTTAAATGACACCACAATAAAGCAACCTGTAAATCCAGGGTTTGGGACCTTCTGTTAGCCCATTCTCTTCACAAAAGGCCAAGTAAGAAAATAAGATAGGGTGGTGAGGCCACTGTGGAAAACAGTATGGAATTTCCTCAGAAAACTAAAAATGAAACTCTCCTTTGACCCAGCAATTCTGCTGCTGGGATTATACCCTAAGAACCCTGAAACACCAATCCAAAAGAACCTGTGCACCCCAATGTTCATAGCAGCACAATTTACAATAGCCAAGTACTGGAAGCAACCTAAGTGTCCATCAGCAAATGAGTGGATCCAAAAACTATGGTATATTTACACAATGGAATTCTATGCAGCAGAGAGAAAGAAGGAGTTTATACCCTTTGCAACAGCATGGATGGAACTGGAGAGCATTATGTTAAGTGAAATAAGCCAGATGGTGAGGGACAAATACCATATGATCTCACCTTTAACTGGAACATAATCAACAGAAGAAAAAAGCAAACAAAATATAACCAGAGACATTGAAGTTAAGAACAATCTAACAATAGCCAGGGGGGAGTGGGGTGGGGACATTGTAGAAGAGGGAATTACAGGAACTACTATAAAGGACACATGGACAAAATCAAGGGGGAGGGTGGAGGTGGGGGAGGGAGGTGGGTTCAGCTGGGGTGGGGTGGAGGGATGGGGAGAAAAGGCAAACAACTGTAATTGAATAACAATAAAAATTTTTAAAAAAAAGAGAAGAAAAGAAAATAAGATAGGGGACTGAAGAGATTTAACAACCAAATGCATAAACCTTTACTGGGTCCTGGATCACAGACCATTGAAAAAATAAAAGACATCTGGGGAAATTTGCATGTGAACTGATGGTAGGTGATATTAGAGTATTTGTGTTAATTTTCTTAAGAAACATAATCATATTATAGAATAGAGCATGCCTATTTTTAGGAGATTTGTGCTGAAGTATTCAAGTGTGAAAAAGCATGATGTCTGCAAGTTGCTTTAAAATGGTTCAGTCAAAAATAAAAGGACAGATAAAAGCAATAAGGCAAAAATTCTACAAAAGTTCATTGTCTCATTCATTCAACTTTTTTTGTAAGCTTTCAGAAAAAAGTTAAATAGAAATTCAGAAATAAAAAAATTAAAAGACAGACTGACCCCTAAGTTTCTCAACTGAGCAACTGTTCAGTAATTTAATGAGAATAAGGAAACATGAATAAAACCTGGAAGAGAGGAAAAGGGTGGTAGACTCAAACAACAGGTCTTAATTGAGGAAGAAGGACTTTCTTCCTTCATGTTTTTCCCCATGCTTAGATTTCTCCTTACCTCTTTCTTCCTCTTGTTGGAAGGCTATGAGAAGGCAAGATTAGGGGAAAAGATCAGGAGGTCACTGGAAGGTTTTTGATCTTGAATTTAGGCCTGAGTTTCAACTGACTCCACCTGAAGCAAACCTTCCAACATTGGTTTAGCAGACAAATTCAAGGAGCAAACTCTGTAAAAAGTCAGTAATGAATTAGATGTACTGGAAAGGAAGTATCAAGAATGACTCCAAATTTCTGAATTATTCACTGAGGTGCGATAATCCTCAAAGAATTTTAAAAAAATCAAGCTCAGCAAACACATGGAAATTTCTGAAACCTGCAATTAAATACTAAAATTCCTTAAACTAGACAAGATTCTATTCATAAATGGAAATAAACAGTTTAAAATAAAACATCATTTTAACTCAAAATGGATCACAGACCTAAATGTGAAACACAAAATTACAGAACTCCTAGAAGATAACATATGAGAAAAATGTATATGACCTTGGGTTTGGTGATGACTTTTTAGATATAACACTAAAGTCATGATTGATGAAAGAAAGAATTGATAAGCTAGACTTTATTAGAATCTAAAAGTTTCTGCTTTGCAAAAGATGCTGTCAAGAGAATAAAAAGACAGGTCTGGCTGGAAGAATATATTTGCAAAAGACATATCTGATTAAGGACTGTTATACAAAATATGCAAAGAATTCTTAAAAGTCAATTATATAAGAACATTATTATGTAACCACTGTGGATTCTGAATAGCCAAAGCAATCTTGAGAACAAAAAACAAGGCTGGAAACCTTGTGCTCCCAATTTTAAACTATATCACAAAGCTATAGTAATTAAAACAGTATGGTATTTGGCATACAATGTACAAGATGGGACAACCTGTGGTGCTAGGAAATAAGGAAGCTAACAAAATTTACTTGGGTCATACTGAAAGAATTAGAGAACCAATTTGAATAGATTCCCATAGCTTCTATAATGGGACAATTTGAGCTTCAAAATTAATAACTTTAGTGAATTCAAGTATGTCAAATACATTTAAATTTATGAGCTCATGTTGATACTAAAGAAATTGGTCACCTTTTCTTCCCATTATTTTGAAAATTTGTATAATAACACAAAATAATCACGCATTTATCTTGCCCTTTGGATATGACTTGTAGCACTGGGTGATGAAATTGACCCAGTGATGAATTGATGATGAAACAGTAATCTTTTAAGAAATATTCTGGCTAATGAATGAAAAAAGGAGTGATTAGACTCGAGTATTACCATTTTGCAAACACTAATGAATTAATTTGGATTCAGGTTAGATTTACATCTTTGGTTCTAACTGTCCATTTACAGAAAATACAAGACTGATGTTATAATGACACTATGGGAAATTCCACAGTACCTGAATCCACAAAATTTAGACTGGCAATTTCTACAGGACAAATAAATTTGTTCCTTCAATACAAATTTGCAAGAAGAAAGAAAAATTTAGGAGGAGAATCTTTGAACCAGATATCTTGGTCTCAAGACTCAAAACAACTTTAAAAAATTGTATTAGACATTTGAAAAAATATGAACAATGTAAGATATTTGATAAAGTAAAAATTATTGTACATTTTAAGGATGATAGTAGCATTAGGATTATGTTTTTAGAAACCCATTTTTGGAGATAAATATTGAACTGTTATACATGATTGATGTCTGAAATTTGCTTTAAATTACCCAGAGGCTAGACAGAGTGAGTATGGGTATAGATGAAACAAAATTAGGCAGGTATTGATAATTTTTGAAGTTCTGTAATAGATACATTAAGTTTATCATAGTCTTCTGTCTACTTTTCAATATGTTTTAAATTTTCTATAATAAAAAGTTAAGAAAAACTTGAAAGCAACCAAGATATCCTTTAGTAGTTGAATGGATAAATAAACTGTGGTACATCCAGACAATGGTATATTAATTAGCAGTAAGAAGAAATGAGCTACCAATCCATGAAAAGACATGGAGGAACCTTAAATGCATATTATTAAGTGTGAGAAACCAATCTCAAAAGGCTATATATTGTATGATTTCAACTATATAACATTCCAGAAAAGGTAAAACTATGAAGACAGTAAAAAGATCATTGGTTGCCTGGGATTATCATGGAGAGAGGGTTAAACAGGTAGAGCATAAAGGATGTTTAGGGCAGTGAAAGTACTCTGTGTGATACTTAATGGTGGGTAAATGCCATATTATACATTTGTCTAAACCCATAGAACATACAACACCAAAGTGAACCCTAATGTGAACTGCAGACTTTGAGAGATAATGATGTGTTAATGTAGGTTCATCAGTTGCAACAAAGGTACTGCTCTGGTGGGGAATGTTGATAATGGGAGAGGTTGTGCCTGTGTGGGAACAGGGGGCATCTGGGACATCTCTATACCATCTTCTCAATTTTTCTGTGAACCGAAAACTACTCTGAAAATAAATAAGTTCTTAAAGTACACACACTCATACAAAAGCAACATCATTAGTCATTAGGGAAATACAAATTAAAACCATCATGAAATACTGCCACATAACTGTTAGAAGGGCAAATAATAATAATAAAAGACAACACCAGATTGTGGAGCAACTGGAACTCTCTGTCACTGTAAGAATGCAACAATGATACAGTTACTCTGGAAAACAATTTGGCTATTTCTATAAAATTAAACATACACTTAACACATGATGACTAATCCCATTCCTGGGCATTTACCCAAAAGAAATAAAAACATATGTTCACAGAGAAACCTGTATGCAAATATTTATAGTGACTTTATTCAAAATTTCCCCAAACTGGAAACAACCCAAATGTCCTTCAACTGATGAATGAACAAACCAAGTGTAGTACTCCCACGCAGTAACAACTATTCACCAACCCCCCCCCCCCACAAAACAACAACAACAAAAAACCCGGAATGAAACACTGATCCATGCAACAGCATGAATAAATCTCAAAAGCATTATGCTAAATGAAAGAGGCCCAACTTCATTTTAATGACATTCTAGAAAAGGCAGAACTGTGGGGCCAGTGGGGAAATGTTGACTATAAAGAGGCATAAGGGAGTTTTAGGGGGTGTTGGAACTGTTCTATATCTTGATTTTTGGTCACAAAATGGTTTGAGTTGCTAAAACTCACAGAACTGTCCCATTTTAATAGAATGAATTTGATCTATGTATGTTATACTAAAATTTTTAAAGTTAAAAATGCAAATAACTGTGAGAGATAACACTGGGCTAAAAGCCCAAAGATGGTAAAATGAGCCAACAACTGCCAGGGTTGTGTTTATGTTACTGTTGTCAGTGCAACAGGCTCTTCCACACGATCACAAGGAGAGCATTCCAAGGACCCACACGTGTGAGACTGTGGTGTGGCAAGATGATTTATTCCGGTGGAAATAGAAGCTGCTTCCTAGGTTTCCAATGTATCATCTCCCTCCGTCCCGCCATGGAAAAAATCCAACCATGTTCTCAGCAAGGCCAAAACAAAAGCCAGTGTCCAGAGTTTCTGCTTCATATTAAAACTTAGTCTTTCGGAACCCACACAGTCTGCTAAGCAATCTCAGTCCCCATCCAGATAGCTTAGCTTGTTTCTGGCTGCTCTGGAGACAGAGTCTGTGTGGCTGCAGCCAGGTGGCTGCCAAGGCAGCGTGTCTATGGAGAGAGAACAAGCAAGAGCACAGGGTAAGTGCATTGCCAGGTGGGTGAATGAGAGAGACATTCTTTGTTCCCTTGGGATTATATTAGTTTGGGTGTGGGATGGACCAGGTACTTTTTCAAAAGAACCAACCACTTCCCAAACTTTCACAGGCTTTTGATAGGATCCATCCTCTAATTGGATTGACAGGCATTATTTGGTCAAGAACCTCCCCCTGCACCCCTCAACAATCCTGTACTGAAGAGGAAATGGGGGATTGTTAATCCCCTTGGTGGAGCAATGCTGTAAACCCCTGGGATGTGAAGCTGTAGCTTCCTGGTGAAGCAAACAGGCTCATGCTCCCAATTTATTAAACTTGATGTCTAATTCCCTTTGTTCTCTTTCCTTTATTAATAACTAGTTTACTACTGACAGTAACATTATGACCCTTCCTGATGTGGGAGAACAAATGTTAAGGCCTGTTGTGTGCTCGAGGTTTGTGAAGGAAAAAAAGGCTGAAGGGGAGATTGGCAGGCGACCAGCTGGTGAAGCTTCCTCTTGTGACTTAGGAGAGCCCACCCCAGTTCTTCCGTGCACACTGGAATCAAACCATTCATTTGCTAATGATTCATGGAGTGCAGCTTCAGGAGCACTGTGCCCAGCCTCCAGATCCGCACACCTCTCTGTGGTCAACATGCTTCCCCTTGATTTGCCAGAAAAATGTCCCCAAACCAAAATTACACATACAGGTATGCAGAGCCCTGTAGCTAAGTCCTGCTTAGGAGAGAAGCCCGAGGACACTCCTCCTAAGTTTCCTTCGCTGGAGTCCTGCACACGTGGCAGGCGTTGTGGGAGAACGGGGAGACAGACAGTCTAAGTTCCGTGTCTGGGTCCAGGCCGCATCACTGATGAGCAATGTCTCTCCATGTCTTGTTGGCAAATCTGTTTCACCACCTGTCAAATGGAAATACTATTTGTTTTGAGCACCAAAGCAAATTCTGTATTTGTAAGCCATTTATAAACTGAAAAATGTCGTTGATGCGGGGGCTGAATCCTCTCTCTCCCACGTGATTCTGGGCTCCCCACCCTGCTTTGCACTGTTGGACGCTTTGTTCCATTATTTTTACATCTGTGATAGGACACCGAGCCTCCTCTGAAGGACCGGGTTCCCATTAATGCCGCCCAACACTGGCTTCGATGAAAGCCATAGGCGAAGAGGCCAGAGGGTCTCGGGAAAGAAAGGAAGCTTGTAGCTTTTCAAGTTCAATGAGGCTTAGGAGGTTGGAAGGCTCGCCACAGAAAGGCCTGTTTAAGTGAGCGCCACAGATTCCAAGCCCTGCTGTTCCCAGACCTCTGACCATTTTCAGCCAATCTGGGAACGTGTGTGTTTGTTTACCTGTGTCGTGCACACTTCTCGAGTCACAGTTCCACTCCTGGGCCTGGACTCCCGAGTCTGTGATGACCCAAATAGAAATACCTGGAAGGGCTGACTAGGGTCAGCCCTCCGACCCCTGGGCGGCAGGTGCAGCTCGAGCTTCCCTTCCTAGCCCCAGGGACTTGATGTATGTAAATGCTGGGGCCAGCAGGCTAGGGACAATAGAGTGTCTTAATCCCCCCGGCAAAGGGGAGAGGGAGCGCCCCATCCTCCTCCCCTCCCCCTCGCTAAAGCCTCTGCAGAGTGGAGCTTCTCCAGCGGGCCCAGGAGGGAGCTGCGGAGGTGAGCCGCACCAGGAGGAGTTCGTGCAGGCGGCTGGTTTCGGCGGGGGCAGCGGAGGCTGGAAGGAACCTTCAGGAGCGCCTGCTCCTTGGTGAAAACAGGAGCGAGCCCTGGGGTGCGATCGGGATGTCGAAATTTGATTGGGTTGTGCAGGCATGGGCCTCCGATCAGCACTCGTTTGTAACATATTCGACTTACGCACTGGGCCGGACCTCAACCGTCCCACCCCTGCCCTTTCCCTAATTGGTGCAAGGCACTCTTCCTTGGTGACTGAGACAGCCCTGACCCCTCTGAAAATCCACAGCGGGAGGAAGACGGCTCCCAACTGTCTGAAAGGTTCGGATGAAATCGCCGCCGCCGCCGCCACCGCCCAGGGGACAGGGTTTCTGTCTGCAGATGAGGTGCTGGAAGCCCTCTCTTTTATACTCACTCTCAAATGTGCGGATCAGCTCCAGCTAGGCATTGGGCATATAAAGATGGAAAAATGTGTGGTTCCCAACAGATATCCAAACCAATTTTGCCCCTTCCAGCAGCTCTCTCATCCCACAGAGCAAGTAAACTTTCGAAGTGCGAAGTGCGTACAATTTACTCATGAAAGAAAAAGTGCAATGCCGCCTGCATGTAAATTAGGGAAGTTTACAAGTCCAGTCTCACGCTGTTCAGGTTTTGCCAATATTTCCAGTTGTCTTCCTCCTTCCAGACACTTCGAAGTCCCCTTCCACCGAACTCCTGCGATCACCCCTGGCCTCAGGTGACTACTGCTACTCCCAGAATTTCTTTGGTTTGAGTGCCCCTTTCCTGGCCACACAGCTCCCTTTAAAATGGGAGAAAATGGCAGGTCTGAGATTCCCAGCTCTGAAGGCTCTGAACCCCCGCAAAACACTTGCACATTCCAAAGGTGGGTGTCTCGGGTATTGCACGCAACTTCTGCTTTACCCCAGGGACAGAAACAGAACTGAGCTTTTATGCGTTTGAACTACAAGACTAAACATTTTCCCCTATGCCTCCTTGTCTCCAGGAAGACTTGCTTTTTAGACAGGACCACTCTACACTAACCGCTGTGAGGGAAGCACTTGGCCCGTGTGGCTCTGGCGCTGTGTCTGGGATCTTGCGACCCTCTGCTGGGACCTGGGCTGTGCCTAAGTTTGAGCCACAGTCCACCCAGTAGCTTCCTCCTTGGGGCTTGTGGAACCAGCGCAGAAGTCCTTCCTCCCTGGAAAGCTGCAGGGAGACGCCAAAGGCCACCGCCCACTTGCCCTTGTGCTGTTGGGAAAGTCAGGTTCATTATTTTCAAATATTCTCAGATTCAAATTATCATGTAAATTACAGATAGGAAATCACCATTAGGTCATTTTGCCATCCTCTCTGGGGCTGAAGTGGGATCAGTGACTGTTCTCCGGGTCTTTGTTCTCTGTGTTAAATAATGTAAGAAATGGGCCTTTGGTTCTGGAGAGGAAATTATATATTCTAATAGATTTTCACAGTTCAAGAAGGCCTTTCTTTCATCTTTGGCCCAAAGTTTCCTTTCTTTAAATTCATTTCATTACTTCATTCTTTGGATCTCTCTTTACTGCGGCTTCTGCCTTTTGGGGTTTAAACCCTAAAGACGCAGCTCAGTTCGCAGGACTGATCCGCTGAGTGAGTCACATGAGCCCAGCCCGCCTGGAATGGCAAACAGGTCCAGCACGACCAAGTCTGTCCTTCCTGTACAAATGGGAAGAATTATAGAAATGAACTAAGGAGCAATGTGAACTCAGATCCCTGAAATTGTTCTCTAGATATTTTATGATTCAAACAATATAAATTGTTCTGTTCCATTCAAAAGAGCCCAGCACACTTAGAAACACCCCTTTTATGTGGTGTGTTTTGCAGCCTCATCCTTTCACACCAAGACCACCTGTTTCCACCTGGGGATGAGAATGGTAGTGGGAGGGATCTAAAGTTCCTGGTGGGTTGTGTTTCCCCAAGCTGGAAGGGAGGGAGTTTGCCCAGGGAGAAGTCATGGATGTAGCCTTTACAGGCCCTGTTCAGGGACCAGAAAAAATTGTTTCATTTTTAAAAGATGTCCGTGGAGTATTGGCTTGTTAAGAGGAAGCAGGTATTCGGTTCAACTCTGTGCTCCCACTGGTTCTACACAAAAATTGGGAAACCTCTCACAGGTTTGGTGAGAACTCTTTTCGGGCTCTTCTGTCAGCACTTTTCCTTAGAACATGCCAACCCTCCTTTCAACCTTTGCTCGAAGCACTTCCCCCTTTAGACTTTATTCCTCTCTTGGCACTTGACTTCTAAGAGCTGGAAGGATTCTGGTAAATTAATTTAACATCAGGCTCCCCTTGAGGGACCAGGCATGGTGGCTTTTCATCCCTAGTGCTTGCGTAAGCCTTGTCTGAAGAAAGTAGGTGCTCATTCAACAGACGCTGATGGGAAGTGGTGCTACTGTTTTAAAGAAAGGATTCAAAGACATGGGGCGCTCCTTATAAATTTTCCTTCTGTTACTTTCTCCCTCCCTTCCTCTCTCCTTCCTTGCTTTCCTCTTTTCTTCCCTCCCTCCTTCCTTCCTTCTCTCCATTCATCATTCCTTCTTTAGTGGAAATATTGTTGAGCATCTTACCATAGCAAGCATATTTTTAATCTTCCAAGAAAGAGAAGAAAATAAGAAAAGTGAGATACTTTTATGAATATTGTAGTTTATTGGGGAAATACAATAACCAAGTCAACACAGAAATAAGTGTGTTCAGAGAGAGAGAAGAGCTGTCGTACAGGGTAATGAGCAACAGTGGGTGGGTGGGTGAGGGGAATAGGGAGAAGGCACATCCTTAGAACTGGTTGCCATGGACAGCCTCTCTGAGTGACTTTGAACTGAGAGTTGGACAGGAGGCTTCACCTATGTGAAGCCCCAGGGTGCAGTGTGCCAGGCTGAATGTAGAGTAAGTGTAGAAGTCCCTGGGAGGGACAGAGTTGGGAAGAAAACAGAAAGCCAGAGTGGCTGGAGACACACTGGTTGGGACCTCCTGCATTAAGGTAAAGCCTCATAGGCCACAAAACAAGACTGGACTTTACTCAGTAAGCGAATCCTGTACCTTTCTCATTTTGGCTCTATCATGTCACCACTTTGTTTTTTTAAATGTTAATATATTTTATTGATTATGATTATTTTATTACAGTTGTCCTGCCCCCCACCAGCATTCCCCCACCTTAGTTCATGTAAGTGGCTCATACATATTAAGTTCTTTGGCTTCATTTCCCATACTATTCTTAACCTCCCCCTGCCTATTTTCTACCTACCATTTATACTTCTTATTCTCTGTACCTTTTCCCCTAACCTCCCTCTTCCACTTCCCCACTGATAACCTTCCATATGATCTGTTTCTTTGAACTTTTTCCTGTTCTAGTTGTTCACTTAGTTCATTTTTTTTTTTTTTTTAGGTCTGGTTGTTGATAGTTGTGAGTTCGTTGTCATTTTACTGTTCATATTTTTGATCCTCTTTTTCTCGGATAAGTCCCTTTAACATTTCATATAATAAGGGCTTGATGATGATGAACTCCTTTAACTTGACCTTATCTGGGAGGCACTTTATCTGTTCTTCCATTCCAAATGATAACTTTGCTAGATAGAGTAACCTTGGATGTAGGTCCTTGCCTTTCATGACTTCAAATACTTCTTCCCAGCCCCTTCCTGCCTGCAAAGTTTCTTTTGAGAAATCAGCTGATTGTCTTGTGGGAACTACTTTGTAGGTAATTGTCTCCTTTTCTCTTGCTGCTTTTAAGATTCTCTTCTTAACTTTAATCTTGGGAAATGTAATTATGATGTACCTTGGTGTGTTCCTCCTTGGGACCAACTTCTTTGGGACTTTTTCAGCTTCCTGGACTTCCTGGAATTCTAATTCCTTTGCCAGATTAGGGAAGTTCTCCTTCATTATTTGTTCAAATAAGTTTTCAATTGTTTGTTCTTCCTCTTCTCCTTCTGGCACCCCTATGATTCGGATGTTGGAATGTTTAAGGTTATCCTGGAGGTTCCTAAGCCTCTCCTCATTTTTTTGAATTCTTGTTTCTTCATTCTGTTCTGGTTGGATGTTTCTTTCTTCCTCCTGGTCCACAGCGTTGATTTGAGTCCCAGTTTCCTTCCCTTCACGGTTAGTTCCCTGTACATTTTCCTTTATATTACTTTTCAAAGTGTTTACTTTTTCCTTTATTTTGGGACCATACTCAACAAATTCTGTGAGCATCCTGATTACCAATGTTTTGAACTCTGCATCTGACAGGTTGGCTCTCTCTTCATCACTTAGTTGTATTTTTTCTGGAGCTTTGATCTGTTCTTTCAGTTGGGCCATATGTTTTTTTTCTGGATGAACCTGTTATGTAGTGATGGGCAGAGCCTTAGGTATTTCCTGGGCAGGGCAACCCACATTGCTGCGTTGTGGCGCTGTATGTGGGGGTGGCGTCCAAGAGGGAACAATGGCGCTTACTCAGCTCTCTGAGGGCTTTCAGTCACTTCCCTGGCTACCTACAAGCAAATTGGACCCTTCTGGTGCTGATTCCTGGGTGGGTGGATTTGTTTACATTCTAGGACCCTGTGGATCTCTCCAGTGAACTCTCCTATGAGGCTGAGAGTTTCTCCTGCTGCCTCCACCCCCCACCCCCCAGGGATTTTCAGTCAGAGATTTTCATGCTTTATTTCCCTGTGCTGGAGACCTGGATTGCACAGTCTGTCCAGGTTTATCTGCACGCAAATGTGGGAATGCCCTCTCCACCAGCCACCACCTTGTCTGCCCCAGTTCTTCAGCCACTGCCTCGCCATGCGTCCTCTTTGTCCTGGCTGCTCATCTCCACCCCTCCTGCCAGTCTGGATGAATGTTTCTTCTTTAACTCCTTGGTTGTCAGATTTCCATACAGTTTGATTTTCTGGCAGTTATGGTTATTTTTTTGTTTTTAAATTCATTGTTGTCCTTCTTTTGGTTGTGCAAGGAGGCAAAGTGTATCTACCTATGCCTCCATCTTGGCTGGGATTTCCATGTTTCCAGTTTGGGTTTTATATTAATTATTATAGATGTGTAACAAATTGCCCCAAGCTTAATGCCTTAAAATAAGAATATTCATATATGATCTCATAGTTTTTGTGGGTCAGGAATTTGGGATGGAGTCTCCACTTCCACTCATTGGAAGGTTTGATGGAGCAGGAAGTTCTCCCAAGTGTCCCACTCATGTGACTGGCAATTTGTTGTCACTGCCTGTGCTATTCACATGGACCCCTCTCTAGGGCTACTTGAGTGTCCTTGTGGCATGGTGGTTTATTTCCTCCAGAGATTGAATGTCATAGAGAACAAGCAAATCTTCTATGTCTCAGAAGCCACACAGCATTATTTCTGCAATATCCTGTCAGTTACACAGGTCAGCCTTGGGGTCTACAAAAGGCATGAGTCCTGGGAGATGAGCATCATTAAGAACAGACACAGGTATGTCTGCTTATCTCTTCAAACTGGGTAATTTCTGATGTCTTTCCTAAGCCTGATATTTTATGGTGATAACTTCCATGAATACCCCATGTTCTCATAGGGATTCTAATTTTAATTATGTCATTACTCTGCTATGAGTGAAGGGCATGAAAATATGAGTAAGAGGATTAGGATGAACCTCACAGACCCCTTAAATCAGGCCACAGACAATACTACTAGGTTTATACGAAGGTTGACAGAATCCTGACTGGGGGCAGGGAAAATAAAGCTGTAGACCTTTACCTCACGTAGTTATGATGCACTTTGTAGACTGAGTTCACCGAATATTCTGACATGCCAGTGTTGTCTTTTCTGTTGCTACTGGGACTTCTCCAAGCCACACACATACCAGTGTTATCAGCGGAGCAATGTTATGAGGGGGCAGCCTGACAGTGTGGCATTGTCCTGTGGGATTTATGACTAGGTTTCAACAAATGACCTTTTCTCTCATTTGTTTTTCCCTGGGGTTGTGGATATGCCTCAACACTCGCTAATGGGGGATGTTTGGGAACACCTGCATTCAGATTGCTTTTCTGTCTCATCTCCAACATTTCTGGGCACTTCTTTCCACGCTTGAGTGGCCCTGCCCTGGCAGTGTCCTGCAGATGGAATGTCGTTTTAGGGAAGTTCTGTGGGAGTTGGCAGGGGAAGTTCTTGTGAGGAGCAGCTGTGATTTGTGGCAAAACATGTTTCATAGTTGAATTTATTCCGGCACAACCCCTTCTGCTACTCAGCATGGGATTGAATAACAGTGCAAAAATCTGGGGGAAGGGGAGGTGGGTATTGTATGCCAGGCAGTGTTAAGGGAAGAAATATCTTTCAAAGTTACAAAAACATTTTTAAGGAAATACATCATTGAATCACTTATGATCTGTCAGAAAACCTGGGTTCAAATCTTGATGTCAGATTCTATGTCTTTGGGACAATATCTCCACGCTGTGGTTCTCTCACCTATTAAAGAGAGATGGGCATCTTTATTTGCCTCACATGGTTGTCGTGAGGGTCAGATGATAGTTATAGTTATTAAAAAGTACTTTCAAATGCATTAACAGTTGTGGAGGCCGAGGGAGGCTATATGTAGATTTAGGATCTTCCCAGCTCCCTCTCCCTACCCTGGTTCCCTCTGATCTGCTCCATCCCTTTATCCCTCTCCCTTCTGAGGATGTAGGAGAGTTAGAGAAGAAAGAAACCAGGGAGAACTCACTTTTCAAAAGATCTAAAATGGATAGTGATCATCCATCTTTTCTGGAGCTCTGAAGAAAACTTTTTGGATTCCTAGAAGGGGCAGTGGCTGAGGTCAGCCTTTGAAGCAGTGACTAGAAGAGCCGAGGTTGTGAAACTCTGAAAGCAGTCTCGTGGGATGGAATGATTTCAACTTGGGTGTTTGAAAGCTCCCAACTGTGGCCTACAAAGATCTCAGCAGATCCCACCTAGGGGTGGCACAGTACACTTAGAGTTGCTCTAAGGGAATTTAAAGACTGCACACTGGCATGTTCCCCTTTCCTGTTTTCACCCTGAGGATTGAGCAAATTGGGTTTCAGGGAGAAAAAATGTCTTCCATTTTGCAACTCTACCAAATTATGGATAGAATAAAGTGTTTTGGATATAATGGACACTTTTTTAGAATTGATAAAGATTATGAGACTCCTTATTTATTTTGAAAAAGGCATTAAATGGAAACACCTATGTAATTTAAGAAGACACTGGAACACACAACACAAGGAATTTATTTTCTAGCTGCTGGGTTTGCTCTCCTGTCCTAGGCTTAGGATAATGCCTCCGAAGCTGAAGAGATGGCTGGCTCATTTCTTCTGGGAGATCACTCCTCTTATGAAAATAAAATTTCTGCTTCCTAAGGGTGGACAGATCTTAAAACACTTTGGATGGTCCCTTTTGTCTTGGCTAAGTCACCAAAATATCCATATAATCAATCACTGGATACTTTGATGAGACCAGGAATAGACACTCCATCCTCCTATGTAATGAAGTCATCCCTTCCTCACAGCAAGGCCTACTGGGAAGGGAGAGGGCAAGCCTTGGCTCCTTTGATATGTGGTTTGAAGTTATTGCAACATGTCTGATGGGCTGAGGTTGCCCAATGGAGACTGGTTGTCAGAAAATGAGCATATTGGTCCCTGAGGGGAAATTATCATAAGGGTCAGGGTACTCTTATCTGGTAACCCCTGGCTTAATAGAAATAACCATCATCCCACAACAGCCTGTTCTGAGCTCATGGTAAATATCTTCTCTCTAGGCTTCCTGGAATAATGAGTATACTTTGTGGAAAGCATAGCATTTTTTGCATGTGCGTAGATTAGAAGAGAGCTGTCGTGTTGGAAGTCCAGATCATCATTCTTCTTTATCCATTCATCTGTTGATGGACATCTAGGTTGTTTTCATATCTTGGCTATTACTAGTAATGCTGCGGTGAACATAAGGGTGCACATATTTTTTTTGAATTAGGGTTTTTGTTTTTTTCAGATAAATAACCAGAAGTGGAAATGCTGAATCATATGGAAACTCTATTTTTAATTTTTTGAGGAAACTCCATGCTGGTTTTCATAGTGGCTACACTAATTTACAATCCTAGCAACAGTGCACAAGGGTCCCCTTTTCTCCACATCCTCACCAGCACTTTCTGTTTGTTGATTTATTGACCATAGCCATTCTAACAGGTGAGGTGATATCTCACTGTGGTTTTAATTTGCATCTCTCTGATGATTAGTAATGTTTAGCATCTGTATGTCCTCTTTAGAGAAATGTCTATTTAGGTCCTTTGCTCATTTTTTTAATTGTACTCTTTTTTTTGGTGTTAATTTGTATAACTTTTTAAAAATATATTTTGGACATTAATCAATTATCGGATGTGTCATTTACAAATATTCTTCTCCCATTCATTAAGTTGTCTTTCCATTTTGTTGATAGTTCCCTTTGCTGTGAAAAAACTTTTTAATTTGACATAATCCATTTTTCTTTATTTTTTTGTTTCCCTTGTTGGAGGAAATGTATTAAAGAAGCTATTGCTGAGAGCAATGTTAAAGAGTTTACAGCCTGTGTTTTTTTCTAGGAAAGCAATTAATAGTGTAACAGTCAATGAACCTTGGTTAGTGCCCATACTACAACTATATTTTTTAATATCACTTGTTTATTCATTTTTAAAAAAACTAGAAGGGCAAACGATACTTCTCTATGGTCAATAAGATTAAGAATAGCTTTTATGTTTTGTTTTGTTTTTTTATATTCTCTAGAATTTCTGCCAAGAACATATTTTTAGTACTTTGTTTCTACAATTTGACTTTAGTACTAGGGATGATATATGTTTAAAAAAATAAGAATTTGGGTTAGATCCATTATCTCAAAACCTAGTTGGTAGTCAAAGCCAACTAAGAAATGTTTGTACAATGACTATTTAGACCCCAGGCCAGATGTACAGAATCTGATATCTAACGTCCATCTATACATTTCATTAATGTTTGTAGTATAATGAAATATAAAAAATATTTGGCAAAAGAAGTTTTTAACTTGTAAATATTAATTGATCTAAATGATAAAATTAGCTAAATCTTTAAATATTGACTAAAAGTCAAATTAGGAGATGATTATTCTTATTGC
Organism: Desmodus rotundus; assembly: GCF_022682495.2. Lineage (NCBI taxonomy): Eukaryota > Metazoa > Chordata > Mammalia > Chiroptera > Phyllostomidae > Desmodus > Desmodus rotundus. The sequence goes on from NC_071395.1 coordinate 65,707,223, forward strand.
AAAGAGATTCAGTGTGAGATTTCTTTAAATAGTGAAGCTCTCAAGTTTATTTAAAGGTATTGGTGGGTTGTTCATATTTTGTGGGAGGAAATCTGAAACTTGAACCACTGAGCCAGGCCCAACTGGACTCATGCAGTAGCCATCTCTAACAAGGAAGAGAGATGTCATCTAGCATTCGAGATGGGATGAAGTGGAGAATTGGACCATTAATAAATAGTCCATAGAAAGTATGTTCATTGCACTAAATTTTAAACATGATACAAAAAGTTAAGGTTCAGCTGAAAAAGAGAGAGAGAAAATCTATTTTGTGTCTATTGCAGTAAATTAAAACACTCTAATAGGATGGCTCAAGAAATAAACAAACAAACAAAAATCCAAAAAAGAAAACAGACATTTTGGCTGGATGGTACAGAGCTGGAGGGTGAGACTCAATGGACTCTGGATATACATTAGCATCACCTGGACAGCTTACCTGGAACCTCCCCAGATCAATTAAGTTGGAGCTCCAAGCATGAAGCCTCAGCATCAGATTTTTGTGTTTTTAGTTTTCCAGGTCTTACTAGCAGGATTGAGAATCTTTGAACCTAAAGGAACTTTCAGCTGGTTACTGTTCCATATATGGCTTCCCAATTCCATCTATTTCTAGAATTCCTTTTCTATGCCTTGGTAGCAGAATGAGGCCTGGGCCTGAGGGGTGGAAGTGGGAGCCAAGGAGAGTGCCTTGATGTGTGATCTATGCTGTCACACAAGGCCCTGTGCTCAGAAGGGCCTCACACTTGGCTTAATGCTCTGGTGCTCTTGTTTTAACATTTCTTATATTTTAATCTTTGAACTTCAGTTTGGTAAATAAAATTCTATGGGATAATGGAGCACGCATACAAGCAGAGAGATATGCAATATGCTGCTCCATTTACATATAGCATTCACAATGCCCATAAACAGACTTCTGGTAGATCCAAGATGCATAGGCTTCCATGAGATTCAACATGAGAACAAGTACACTGAATAATCAAGAGGCCATTTTTTCCATTTAAACTGAGACTTGTTTCAAGTGCAGAAAGAAGGTGATGGCATTGTAAGTAATAAAAGGGACTAAGGAACCCTTTTATATCTTTTCTTATTCATGGAACTTCCCTGTAGTAGCCACCTATTTACATTGAAAATTATTCCTTTCCTCTGTCTTTTCTTATGCATCAGTAAGCCAAAGACAGAGTTGGTACAATGTACATGTATCAAGATGTGAAATAAAAACAGTTGAGTTACTTTCCTGCAGCATGGAATGGAATATTATGCATGTGTGAGCTACAAAATACAGTGTGTGCAACTCTGGTGATTCTGCATACAGGTTAATAATGCCTTTATATTTGCATGGAAAGCTGGCATTGCACAATATAAAGATAGATGCTAAATTTATGCTAATTTAAATTTTTAATTTCTTTTTTACTTAGTACATTAAGTGGCAAACAATACCATGACAAGTAGAGACAGAGAAACTTCAAGAAAAATGAAAAGGCAATTTCTTCCTGCTTTTTGAGCAAAGGGCCCCAAATTTTCATTTTGTATCAGGCTCTGAAAATTACACATCTGGCCCTGGTAGGGGTTGTAGGAAGTCAACCATAAAGGGAAGTGCCTGTCACCTACTCACCCCCTCCAACCCTCCAGCCCAAGCTCAGAGGAGCCTGACCTGAGGGACCACAGGCACACGGCCATCCAACAGCTGAGAACTGCTCCTGGTGGAGATCCGACCCAAGGGAAGATGCCGGGACTTCACCACTGGAATCCAGCCTGACTGTTTCCAGACAGTGCAGGCTGCAGTCACAGAATGATAACGAGCAGTTCCCTTCTGAGGATGAGCTAAGTATGGGCAGGAAGGGTAGTCATTAGCAGCTCTCTTGTGGATACACTAAGGCCAGCAAAAATGTCTGCAGACAAGTAATTTGACTGGGCGTGTTTTGACAATAAACTCAAACCAGACAGAAGTCGGGTGGAGAGGGGAGGGGGAATACAGAGGGAGAAGCCATGAACTTTCCATAAGAAAATAACTAGGTTCCCTCATGCTCACTGCCCCTAGAGATGAGCTACAAAGTGCGAGCATCCTGAGGAGACAGGCGGGCTCAGGGGAAGAGCCCTGGGTGGAATGTCAGGCCCTGGGGATCCTGGTCCAGTTCTACTGCAGACCAGCAGAGTGACCCTGGGCCCTTCCATCAGCCTTACTGAACTTCTGTGATAGTATCCTTCTAAGATTTCTATAACCTTGAACTTATCCATATGCTTAGAAGGGAGTTCATTGGAAGGGAGACCCAAGCATCAGCCACCACCTTCCTCCCTTACCTCAGACTGGAGGGTGGCCAGGGTAACAGCCCTCAGTGTGGGCATAAAGGGGTGTGTGAGCCCATGGACCAGTCAGACAGAGGAGGTGAGCTCTCCCCCAGGCACCCCAAGAGTGGGCCAAGTGTGAATTGTGGATCTCTCAGACACCTGCTGTACTTTCTGAAAACCGGAAGTTCATTTCATTTTGAGGTCTAGCCATCTGAATTAATTATCTTCATTTATTTAGATATCCACCGATTACCAAGTGCAGTAAGACCTGTTGCTCAGGCATAATTGAATCAGTCACCAGGGAACTGAAGAATGTAAACTTGTATTTGCCATCACAGTTGCTGACAGGTAGCATTCACACCAGCTGCCTCTGAGTCCTCATTCTTAAGGATGTTGTTCATGGGGGTGTCTTGCAGAGGACTTGATTTATTTACTGTGGAGCGCAGAGCCTCACTTGGCTGGTGTCACTTATTTATTTCTGCAGTGATTATTTCCTAAGTAGAGATTTGAGCCTCTTGCATGAGAATTTATCAATCAGTGTTAACTAAGAACCTGCTACGCACTAGGAAGTTTGTTTTTTTTCAAGACTGTGGGCCATTGAGACAACCAAAATGGTCTTTGTCATAAAGTAGCATACCTCAATTTTTGTCATTATTGCTCCTTCAAAGAGAATATTTCATTTAAGTTCTCCCTAACAAAAGAAACTAAACAATAAATAATATGATTTTGCCAGGGAGAATTGAGGCCTGGAGGACCACAAACCCTTGCACTAAGATTTTTCCACACTTCTCGAGAGCCGATGATCACCCCCTTGGGAGCAAGGCCGTCCCCATCCAGGAACCATGCATAGATGAGCCACTGGCAGCATCGAGTTGGGAGAGGGATGTGATGAGGCAGAATGACATGAGTTTGAGATAACAAGGTTCGAAATCAGATTACCTACGAGAGACCGACATGAGCCTCATTGAGGAGCCTCTGGTCCTCAATGTCCTCACTTGTTAACGGTCCAGGAATGACTCCTTCCTCATAGAGCTGATTCCTCCTGTAGGGAATTAAATCAGACAGCACTTACAGAGCACTTAGTAAACTGTCCGGCGTAAAGTAGGCACTGCCTCCATGGTAGTTGGGAACCCAAATCCATATTGGTTACCTAGCGCCACCTTATAAATCGCCAAACTTAGCAGTTTAAAACAGCAAATGTATTCTCTGGCAGGTTTGAGGGTGAAGAATCCAGGACCAGCTTGGCCAAACGGTTCTGGCTTGGGGCCCCTCCTGAGGTTGCAGGCAAATGTAATGGCCTCGGAGACATTCTTCTCAGCACTTCTCTTCCATATTTTTCAGTGACATAAGAAACAACACATAAAAATGCAACATAACTTCCATAAAGACACTGTCCAGGACCCTATTTGTTCTATTACATTATGCTCTACCCTGTTTCTGAGGATTTGCTGAAGAAAAGTATAGGAAATACCTGGAATTTCTGGAATGGTTGGTTTCTTTGTCACTTAAAGATGCTCTATAATATGAAATAATCATATTTCACTTATCACACTGGAAAAAGTAAATGCAGAAAGGTTGTATGATATGTGTGTACATTAGCTTCATGTCTGGCTCTACTAGATGGGCCTATGCTCTTGTTTCCCTTTTCCACTCTTTCTTCTAAGTTTTTGTTTTATATGTTTTTGTAGACTTCCTTAAAACTGTTTGGGAGCAAGGCAATAAGTTCACAAAACAATATATATATATATATATAATTATACATATATAAGTACATAAAATAAAGATGACCTAAGAAGAATATAGGTTAAATATATGTTGTTTAAATTTTAAATAGAAATAAAAACAATGCCACTTACAATAGAAAAAAATGTGAAATGAGTAAATTTATAAAATATGTGCAAGTCTTGTACATTAGAAATTACACAGCACTGTTGAGAGACTATAAAGAAAATATGGATTAGAAGACTAAATATAATTAAAATAGCCATGGTCCCAAAGCTTACATAAAGACTCCACACCATTTTGCTCAAAATTATATCAGGCCTTTTTGGCAGGAATTGACATGCTGATTTTAATTTTATATTAAAATGTAGAGGACTGCCCTGGCTCATGTGGCTCAGTGGGTTGACTGCCAGACTGTGAACAGAAAGTTCAGTTTCACCAGTTCAGTTTCCAGGTGGGGCACATGCCTGGGTTATAGGCCAGGTCCCTGGCTGGGAATGTGCAATAAGCAACCTATTGATATTTGTCTTGTACTCTTTCTCCTTCCCTTTCCCTCTCTCTAAAAATAAATAAATAAATAATATCTTTAAAAATATATAATAAAATGTAGAGGACCTAGAATAGCCAAACAAATTTTGAAAAATAATAAAATTGGAGCACATAAACTACTAGATTTCAGTATTTACTCTAAAAACTATAGTAATCAAGACAGTGTGGTGGTATTGGTGGAAAGGTAGAAATATAGATCAGTGAAACTGAATAAAGAGTCTAGAAATAGACTCAGATAAAGGTGGCCAATTGATAATTGATAATTTTCAAAATACCATGATAATTTTCATTTTAATAAAATTATCAAGGTAATTCATTGAGAGAAAGATAATCTTTACAATAAGTGGTGCTGGAACAATTAGCTATCCATATGCCAATAAATAAATATGTAGATTGATAGATGGATGGATAGACAGATAGATAAATGTCAACCTTTATTACAATGATACTTAAACATTAACTCAAGGCTGGCTGGTGTAGCTCAGTGGATTGAGCTTGGTCTGCAAACCATAGGATCTCTGGTTCAATTTCCAGTCAGGGCACATGCCTGGGTTGGGCCAGATCCCCAAAAGGGGATGTCCAAAAGGCAACCACAAATTGATATTTCTCTCCCTCTCTTTCTCCCTCCCTTTTCCTCTCTCTAAAAATAAATAAATAAAATCTTTAAAAAATAACTCAAAATGGATCACACAAATGAAAGAGCTAAAACAAAAACTTTAGAAAAAATAGAAGAAAGTCTTTGTGAGAAAAATCATGTAAGAAAATGCACTGATAAGTTGGACTTCACTGTTTAACACACTTGCTCTTCAAAAGACACTGTTAAGAAAATAAAAAGGCAAACCACAACCTTGCTTTTTTTTAGTAACGTTTGGAAACTCAGACACTGCTAGTAGGATTGTAAAAATGGTATAGCTGTCTTTGGAAAACAGTCCGTTTCTTATAAAGTGAAACATACACTAACTAATCCACCAAGCAGTTCCTCTCCTAGGCAGAAATAAAAACATGTACACAAAAATCCATGAATGTCCAAAGCAGCATTATTTATAATAGCCCAAAGCTGGAAACAACCAAATGCCCACCAACTAGTGAATGATCAAACCAACCGAGAAAACAAACACCTCACCTCCTTTACTTTAGTGTAGGTCAAGCCTGAGGTGTGTTCCACTCCATCTTCCTGAGGTCCTCAGTGGGACAAGCCCCAGCTGTCTGCACAGGCGCCAAATAAACTATTTGCCCTTAGACTCTTGTTGCACGAAATGGGGGCAATTCAGCCCAAGACAGTTCTACTTGGTTGGGAGCTATGATTTGCTTTCAAAGCAATCTTCGTCCCATAACTATCCCTAAGGGAAATTTGTGGTTAGGATTCTCCAATAAATTGATTTTCCTTTCTTTTTCTGCATTTACATGTCATTTTATTCTTAATTTTTTAATTTTTCAGTTACAGTTAGCGTTCAGTATTATTCTATATCAGCTTCAGGTTCACAGCTTTGTGGTTAGATAGTCATACTCTTTAAAAGGGGTCCTCCCAATATTCCAAGTGTCCACCTGGTCCCATACATAGTTATTACAATATTACTGAATATATTCCCTATGCTGCACTTCACATTCCTGTGACTGCTTTGTAACTACCAATTTTCACTTCCCATCCCTTCACCTTTTCCACCTAGACCAACAATGCTCCTCCCCTCTGGCCACAATCAGTCTGTTCTCTGTACCTGTGTCTGTTTCAATTTTGCTTATTTTGTTCTTTATATTCCACATGTAAGTGAATATGGTGTGTCTTTCTCTGTCTGACTTATTTCACTTAGCATAATACACTCCAGGTCCTTCCATGCTGTTACAAAAGGTAAGAGTTCATTCTTTTTTATTGCCAAATAGTATTCAAATGTGTAAATATACCGCCATATTTTTATTCACTCATCTGTTGGGCATTTCTGTTGATGGGCACTTGGGTGGTTTGCATATCTTGGCTATTGTAAATAATGATGCATATATTCTTTTGTATTAGTATTCTGGGTTTCTTACTAGGGAATAAGGCAGTTCAATTTTTGCACCAATCTGCATTCGCATTCATCTGCATTCCCACTAAGTGCATGAGGTTTCCCCTTTCTCCACGTATTCTCATCAACACATTCTCATATTCTTATCAACACTTGTCACTGGTCATTTATTGTCACTGGTCATTTATTGATAATAGCCATTCTGGCAGGTGTGAGGTGCTTTTCATTGTGGTGTTGATTTGCAATTTTTTTGATGATTGGTGATATAGAGTAAGTTTTCTTATGTCTATTGGCCATCTGTTTGTAGAGAGGAGTGTCTATTCAGGTCTTCTGCCACTTTATTTTAAGATTTTATTTATTTATTTTTCGAGAGAAGGGAAGGGAGAAAGAGAGAGAGAGAAACACCAATTGCCTCTCACGTGGCCCCCACTGGGGACCTGGCCCGCAACCCAGGCATCTTCCCTGACTGGGAATTGAACTGGCGACCCTTAGATTTGCAGCCCACTCTCAATCCACTGAGCTACACCAGCCAGGGCTTCTGCCCACTTTTCATTGGGTTGTTTTTCTCATGTTGACTTGTATAAGTTCTTTTCTATACATTTTGGATGTTAACCCCTTATTGGATGTATCACTGGCAACTATCTCCTTCCATTTAGTAGGTTATCTTTTTAGTTTGTTAATGGTTTCTCTTGTTCTGCAAAATCTTTTTAGTTTGATGTTTTTCCATTTGTTTATTTTTTTCTTTCGTTTCCCTTTCCCAAGGATGTCAGAGAAATTATTGCTAAGAGCAATGTTTGAGATTTTACTGCCTGTTTTCTTTTAGGAGTTTTATAGTTTCAGGTCTTATATTTAAGTCTTCAATCTATTTTAAGAGTATTCTTGTGTATGGTATAAGCAGGTAGTCTAATTTCATTTTTTTTTTACGTGTATTTGTCCAATTTTCCTGACTAACCTTATAGGCATGGGTTTTATTTCTGGGCTCTTTTTTTGGTTCCATTGATCTATGTGTCTTTTTTTTATGCCGGTACATGCTATTTTGATTACTATAGGGTTGTAGTATAGTTTCATATCAGGTAGTGTGATACCTCCCACTTTGTTTTTCATGTTTAAGATTGCTATCATTTATGTGGGGTCTTTTGTATTTCCACACAAATTTTTGAATATTATTTTTGAACATTCTAGTTCTGTGAAAAATGGTGTTTGTATTTTGATAAGAATTTCATTGAATCTATAGATTGCTTTGGGTAGTGTGAACATTTTATTTTATTGATTTAATCTGTATTGTATTTTTTCTACTACCATTTAGTCCCCTTTAACCTACCTCTCCCTCAGCAATCACCACACTATTGTCCATGTCCATGAGTCCTTTTTCCTTTTTGCTCAATACCTCCAACCCCTAACCTACACCCCCCAAGAGCTATCATCTGCTCTCCATCTGTGGGTCTCTGTTTTGCATGTTTTCAGTTCATTCATTAGATTCCACATATGAGTGAAATCATATGGTATTTGTCTTTCTCTAACTAGCTTATTTCACTCAGCATAATGTTCTCCAAGTCCATTCATACTGTTGCAAAGGATAAAATTTTCTTCTTTTTTTTAAGAGAGTAATTTTTCCTACCCATAAGCACAGTATATGCTTTTATTTATTAGTATCTCCTTTGATTTCTTTCTTCATTGTCTTATAATTTTCCGAGTATAGGTCTTTTACATCCTTGGTTAAATTTATTCCTAAGTATTTCCTTTTCTTTTTTTCTTTTTTTGATACAATTGTACTTGAGGGTTTTTTTTAGTTTCACTTTCTGAAAGTTCATTATCAGTGTATAAAAATGCAATTGATTTCTCAATAATTATTTTGTATACTGCTACTTTACTGAATCCATTTATTAGTTCTAGTAGTTTTTGGTGGAATTTTTAATTTTTTCTATATACATTATCATGTCATCTGAAAATATTGATAATTTTACCTCTTTGTAATGTGATATATTTTATTTTTTCTTGTCTGATTGCTGTGGCTGACTTCCAGTATTGTGTGGAATAAGAGTGGTGAGAGTAAACATTCCTTGTTCCTGATCTTAAGGGAAACACTTTTAGTTTTCCCCTGTTGAATATGATCTTGGCTGTGGGTTTGGCATACATATATGGTTTTATTATGTTGAGGTATGTTTTCTCTATTTCCACTTTGCAGAGAGGTTTTATCATAAATGGATGCTGAATTTCATCAAATGCTCTTCTGGCCATCTATTGATATAATTATATGATTTTTATTCTTCATTTTGTTTATGCTGTATATTATGTTAATTGATTTGTGGTTGTTGAAAAATCCTTGCATCTGAAAAATAAATCTCAATTGATTATGGTGTATAATCTTTTTAATATATTGCTGAATTTGTTTTGCTAATATTTTGATGAAGATTTTTGCATCTATGCTCATCAGGGATATTGGCCTATGATTTTATCATTTTTTAAGTGTCTTTACCTAGTTTTGGAATCAGGATAATGCTGGCCATGTTAAATAAACTTGGGAGTCTTCCTTCCTCTTGTAATTTTTGGAATAGTTTGAAAAGGATAGATGTTAGTTCTTCTTTAATTGTTTGCTAAAATTTACCTATGAAGCTATCTGATCCAGAACTTTTGTTTGTTGGGAGTTGATTATTGCTTTGATTTTGTTGGATATAATGGGTCTGTTCAGATTTCCTGATTTCTATTGATTCAGTCTTGGGAGCTTAAATCTTTCTAGCAGTTTTTCAGTTTCTTTCAGGTTTTCCAATTTATTGGTGCATAGTTGTTTTTGGTATTTTCTTATAATTTTTCAGTATTTCTGTGTTTCTGTTGTTCCTTCTCTTTCATTTACAGTTTTATTTATTTGGCTCCTCTCTCCCTTTTCTAGATGAGTCTGGTTAAGGGTTTAATAATCTTGTTTACCTTCCAAAATATGCCAGCTCTTGGTTTCATTAATCTTTTCTTTATAGATTCTATTGGTTCATTAATCTTTTCCTTTTTTGATTCTATTTTATCTATTTCTGCTCTGACCTGTTTTTCCCTTGCATCTACTCACTTTGGGCTTTGTATGTTGTTCTTTTTCAAGTTCCTTTAGGTAAAAGGTTAAATTGTTAATTGAGATAGTTCTTGTTTCTTGAGGTAGGCCTGTACTGCTATGAATTTCCCTCTTAGTACTGTTTTTGTTGTTTACCATGGAGTTTGGGTTGTTGTGTTATCATTCATTTATCTCAAGGTGTCTTTTGATTTCTTACATAATCTTTTTGTTAACCCATTTATTTTTTAGTAACATGTTATTTAGTTTACACGTATTTGTGTGTTTTTCAGTTTTTTTCTTGTAATTGATTTCTAGTTTTATATCATTGTGGTCAGAGAAAATGCTTGAATTAATTTTAATCTTCTTAAATTTATCGGGGCTAGTTTTAAGGTATAACATGTGGGTCATCCTGGAAAATCTTCCATGGGCACTTGAAAAAATACATATCCTGCAGTTTTAAGTTGTAATGTTGTAAAAAACATCAGTTAAATCTATCTGGTCTATTGTTTCATTTACAGTCACTGTTTCCTTGTTGGGTTTTTGTCTGGAAGATCTATCCATTAATATCAATAGGGTATTAAAGTCCCCTAGGATCATTGCATTACTATTGATATCTCCCTTTATGTCTATCAATATTCTAATATCAGGTGCTCCTATGCTGGGTGCATACATTTTTCCAAGTGTCATTTTGTCTTGTTAGATTGATTCCTTCATTATTATATAATGAACTTTTTTGTTTTTTTTAAATGCCTTTGTTTTAAAGTCTATTCTGTCTGGTATAAGTATTGCTACCTCAGCTTTTTTTTGTTTGCTTCCATTTGCATAGCATATCTTTTTCCATTCTTTTATTTTTAGTCTGTAGGTATATTTTGCTCTGAGGTGGCTCTCTTGTAGACAACATATATTTGGGGCTTGTTTTCTTACCCACTCAGCTACCCTGTGTTTTCCAATTGGAGCATTTAAGCCATTTACATTTAAAGTGAGTGTAGATAGGTACATATTTATTGACATTTTATTATTTAGACATATGTTCTCTCTCTCTCTCACTATAGAAGTGCCTTTAACATTTCTTGAAATACTGGTTTTTGGTGATGAACTCCTTTAGGTTTTTCTTGCCTGGGAAGCTATTTCTCTTTCAAATTTTTTGTGATAGCCATGCTGGGTATAGTAGTCTTAGTTGTAGGTCCTTATTTTTCATCAATTGGAATATTTCATGCCAATCCCTTCTGGCCTTAAATGTTTCTGTTGAGAAATCAACTGATACTCTTATGGGAGTTCCCTTGTAGGTAATGTCTTTCTCTTGCTGCTTTTGAAATTCTCCCTTTGTCTTTAACCTTTGGCATTTTCATTATCTTGGTGTGGGCCTCTTTGGGTTCATCTTGTTTGGGATTCTTTGTGATTCCTTGACTTGTGTGTCTTTTTCCTTCACAAGGTTAGGGAAGTTTTCAGCCACTTTTTTCAATTAAGTTCTTAATTCCTTGCTCTCTCTCTTGTCCTTCTGGTACCCCTATGATGTAGGTGTTGTTACTCTTCATATTGTCCCAGCGATCCCTTAGATATTCCTCATATTTCAAATTCTCTTTCTTCTTTGCTTGGGCATTCTCTGCTATCTTGTTCCCCAAATTGCTGATTTGATCATCTGCTTCATCTAACCTGCTGTTGATTCATTTTAGTGTATTGTTCATTTCAGATACTGTATTTTTCATTTCTGACTGCTTTTTTATGGTTTCTGTGTTCTTTTTTATGCTTACTGCCTCTCTCCCACTGGGTTCACCTGTTTTTTTCTCTAAGTTCCTAGAGCATCCTTATAACCACTGTTTCGAACTCTGCATCTGATAGCTTGGTTGCCCCATTTTATATAGTTCTTTCTCTGGGAATTTCTCTTGTACTTTCATTTGGGGGCTCAACCACAAAGTGGAATTAGTCCCTGCAGGGTCTGGTGCCTGCTGAGACCTCCCTTTGGTTGTGTTACTTGTGGAGGTATTTGGGTCATGCTTGGTGTGGTCTTAAGCCCACCACCAGGTATGTTGATTCTGGGGCCTCTTGGGAAAGACTTTGGTGCTGGTTGATGTCAGATGTTGCCTGTAACTGGCTTTGGGCTACCTGTCTGGAGCTACCAAGTGATCCACAGTTTGTGGCTTCCCTTGCTGGGCCAAGATGTGCATGGGAGATGTCAAAATGTATACGAAGGCTGGTTTCCACTAGCTCCAGCCTGGGGCAGGTAAGCGAAAGGCCCAACGTACTCTGAGATTTGTCTCTGCCTTATGGCTGCCTGGTAGGCTCAGGCATTGGAAAAGCCCCTGACAATTTGCAAGTTGTGTGAGGCAGGTTCTTAGTGAGTCACCAGCTGGGGCCAGTGATATTCACCAGGCTGATACAGATTCATACTTGGTGCCAGTGCTGGGTCTTAGGCCACTCAGGAAAATATCTCAGGGTACATGAAAGCAAGCTGCCACCTGTCTGGGATCCTCTATACTTTGTGGCAGGGAAAGGTCTCAGGGAGTCATCAGGATAAGTCCAGCAGAGCTCACCTGGGTAAAATAGACCAATATCTGGCCACGTGGAAGGAGGGCCCTGCACAGGAACAGAGGGGCTACACAGGAGGCAAAGGCCCTCCTTTCTAGTTCTGCCACTCAGTCTCTTCTCCTCGGATTCTGGCACTGAGTGAGCCTGCCTAAGCCTCCTCAATAAGGGCTGCATGACAGGCCCAGGCTGGGGTCCACCAGAAACCTCTCCACTGGAGTGATTCCTGCAGGGCAGGTCCTCCAGGAGTGGGCAGGAAGGGGTCAGTGTTTCTCCTTGGGTTGATAACATGGGAAACAGAGGTGAGCCAATCCCAGAGTGGCAGAACAGGCCCTCCCCTCCAGCCCCACAGCTCAGTCTCTTCCCCTCTGATCGGGGCATTGTTCGAGCCTGTCAGAGCCTCCCTGAGGGATGCTTAATAATGGCCATTCCTCAGGCTCAGGCTGGAGTTTGTCAGAAACCTCTCTACTTGGGGCCAGTAGCTTTTCAAGTGGTATGTGGCTTTGGTCATGCTAAAGACTGAAGTGCCAAAGTGACATGTGGGAGCAGTCATTTGCAGGCTTTGTTCTAGATGGAAATCTATCACTATAACTAGGAGTTTGGAACTCTTCCATGTCATCCCTTGTACATGTGACATGAGACATGTTAAGACTAAAGCTGGGAAGGAAACAATCTCTTTCCTTCACTCTCTTCCAGAGAAAAATGGCCTTGTACTTCACTGGGTATAATTATTGACAGATATCCATATGACACATTTTTAAATTTTATGTTTCAATTATGGTTGACATACAATATTATAGTAGTTTCAAGTGTACAACATAGTGATTACATATTTGTATATGTTATGAAGTGATCGCTCCCTTATAAATCTAGCATCCATCTGACACTATACATAGTTATCACAATATTATTGACTGTATTCCTTATGCTCTACTTTATACTCATCCCATGACTGTTTTTATTACTGGCGATTTGTACTTTTTAAACTCTTTCACCTTTTTCAACTACCCCCTTCCACCTAGTAACCATCGATTTGTTCTCTGTAGCTATGAGTTTGTTTCTGTTGTGTTTATTCATTTAAGTATTTAAAATTTGTTGAGCCTCTAAGTGCCTGGAACTTTACTAGGCACTTATCGTATTTCTTGACAAGTACATATGAGTCTAGTAGGTGAGACAAATAAAGAAAATCAAAATATGAAGCATGTAGAGAGGCATGGGATACTACCCTAAGTATGAAGGGAAGAATTGGGGAGGGGTACAGAGGGCTCTTAAGAGAAGCTTAAGCCGAATTTTGAAGGGTGATTGGAACTTACCAGATAGAGCAGGGGTGTCAAACTCATTTTCACCAGGGGTTACATCTGCCTCTTGGTTGCCTTCAAAGGGCCAAATGTAATTTTAGGACTGTATAAATGTAACTACACCTTAACTAGGGGCAAGGAGCTCAGTGCTACCACCGAGTAGAAACAAGGTGGAGGGCTGGATTAGGGCTGTGGGCCTAGTGTTTGCCACCTGTGCGATAAAGAAAGGGAAGTCAGGGCATCTAGGTGGAAGAAATAATGAGTACAAAGGCACAGAATGCCTGAGAGCAGGGCACATTCATCCACACAAATTCTGCATAATGGCTGGAGGGGAGAGGTTTGTTATGAACAACAGATGGGAGAGGAGAATGGAGGCCCAGGTGAGGCCCAGATATTGTCACCAGCCTTTCCTTCCAAGGCGATCCTGTGCAGATGAGTGGCATGTGTAGTCACCAAAAAGGCTAAGTGAAGAAAGGAATTTCCCAGTGAGCAGTGTAGGAGCCAAAGGAACCACATTCTTTGAACTGAAGAAGCCTTGATGTACACACTTCCCACTACCACCCCTTCTACTCAGCCCAGCACCATCAATCTCTAGCTGCCACCCCAATAACTATAGTTCTGTTTTTTTCCAGGAGAGGGGAGAGAGAGAGAGAGAGAGAGAGAGAGAGAGAGAGAGAGAGAGAGAGAAACCCTCTCCATAGTTCATTAAATATTTCCAAACAGTGAGAGGGGCTTGGCTGTCAAACCACACACTTTGCTCCACACGGGGTGGGGGTGGGGGTTGTAAAAATGACTTGTACATTACTCTGCATCTCCCCTTTCCTTCTGACAATGTCAAGTTTCTGCCAGATGGCCATGCTATGTTTTACAAGATCATAGGCAGTTTTACCTGCCAAAGTATAATACTTAAATTTACTATTAATGGTGTTAAGGAGATTAGTTCCTACAGGGAAATTCTAGGCAGACACCAGAGCGACCCAATCTGATTCCTTGGCAAGGGCACAGCTTCTTGCAGGCACTGTGCTGGGACTGAGAGCTCCAAACCTGATGTTTTCTCCACATTGAAAGATATCCCTCAATGGATGGACATTGAGAAACGAGATGCCAAACAGAAGCCAGAGCTTCAGCAGCCGCAAACCTCCCTAATTTATCTCTGTTTGGACTTTGAAAAATTATAAAGTAGTTTCAAGGTTTGTTTTTGCTTCTTTCGTTTGCTTTTGGCATGCTAAGGTAAAAGTGAGGGTCAAGACACTGGATGTGAACAACCCATCTTCTCACTTCTCTGCTCTGAAAGGTGGGTGCTGGTGCAAAGGTGCTCTCCTTCTCTCCTTCCTTCTTCCTCCCTTGCCTCCTTCCCAGGAGCTACTCCTCACATTCAGGAATATAAAGATGAACAACGCTTGGTCCTGCCATCAAGGAACTTGCAGTGTCCTCAGGGGGAAAGCGCATGCCAAAGCACCAGGGTGTCCGACTTGCCCAGTGGAGAACCAGAGCATCCATGGATGTTGCTAGAAATGCACAATCTCCCGCCCAGCCCACACCCCTGAATCAGAACCTGCCTTTCAACCAGACCTTCAGGTGACTTGTGTGGATGTTGAACCTTGAGAAACTTTGTCCTGTGCCTTCAAAGCAGTAGGCAATAAAGAAGGAAGTGTTCAGAAATAAGGGAACCCAAAGCAGGTTCTATAGAAACAAGCTACCAGCTTTGACAGAAGCTCAATGTAAACAAAGTAAGAGACAGGTGAACAAGACTGGAGAGTGAATGGGACTGAATAATCAAGTGAACAAAAGTTGAAAAATTCAGGTTCTAACTCCAGAAAGTGTATGATTTTTTTAACCATGTGACATTGGAGAAAGAATCCCAGTTTTTCATCAGTAAAATGGGTATTATGATATCTTCCCTGCTAACATTATTAAATGCTTTTAAGTATCAAATGTTAACACACTGAAGAAAAATTTAAGTGGCAAAGGACATAAAATGTAAGTTTTAATCAAGAAACTGGAAAATGGAAAAAAATGATAATGCAGCTTACAAAAGATGTATTGAAACCATCCATCAAGTCAATATTGTCCGTGCTCTAGAATGGTAGTTCTTAAATTACCTCCCACGTTTCTGACTCACTGGGTCTGAGAGGAGCCTGAGAATTCTCATTTCTAACAAGAGCCCCAGTGGTGTTGGTGCTGTCATCTAGGAACCCCACTTTGAACCCCATTGCTCTAGGGTTCACAAATTAAAAGAAACATTCATTGGGACTTAATGATTGCCTGGTTTTCTGTTCTGCCATTGAACATGTTTCTTCCATTAGTTCTTCCACAAATATCAAGGTGACTACTTCAGGCTCTAAGGCAAACCTATGGCTTCTTAGGACAAAGAAGTTGTGTGTGGGTCTGGGGAGAAGGAGTGGGATCCCTGAGTAATGGAGTAAGTTGGGAGTACATGGGGACCGTTGTCTACATGACTCTATTCCTAGAGGCCCCGTTAAATCTCATTTAGTCCATGGAATAAAATTCCAAAGAACTACAAAGTACAAGGAAAGACAAGGTTTGAAGTAAAACCATCAGCCCTTATAGGAAAACACTCAGAAAATAGACTTCCCTGATGTTTTTTTTTTTCCTTGAGATGAGTCTACTTTGGTGCTCAACCAAAGTTGAACAATAGGTCAATTCTATCCTTTAAAAAAATCATTTATTGAGCTAGATGCCTAATATATGACAGATATAAGTTTCAAATGCTTCACCAGGATGTAGTCTTGAAATAACTTCCTGACAGAGTAATTAATTCCCTGTCCCCATTCCTCCCCACTTCTTTTTACAAGTTGTCTCCTCCCCATTTTCTTTTTCTTCCTTCCTCCCTCTCTCCCTCCCTCCCCCCTTTCTTCTTTCTTTCATTCTTTCTTTCTTCCTCTCTCCCTTTATCTCTCTCTCTCTCTCTCTTTCTCTGTCTCTCCTTTCTCTCAGCACCTGCAGGTTCTGGGGGTTTGTGGTATATGTACAGACAATTAAGACCCTGTCATTATCTCTGAGGGGTCACAGAAGAGCTGGGGAGATGAGGCATACAGATGACTAATTGTAATGCCATCTAGGAAACTAGTGGTTTAGGAGGGTTGCAGATAAAATATCAGGGGACTCTTGAGGCAGGAGAGATGACTATCATTTGTGGGTTTCATCAGGTTGTGGGGAAGAGTGCTGAGTAAAGTCTGGCAGAAAGAGTAGAGATGTTGCATCCCTCAGTTCTCTGATTTAGAACTGAATCAGCCTGTGATACTGAATTAAGGTTTCAAAACAAGACCAGTAAAGAAGCCAAGTATAACTCAGGTGGGAGCCACTTGCATGATTCAGCAAGAGTGGGATTTCAAATCCCCTCTAGTGAAATGTAAGGAAATTTCTTTTCTGGATCTCTTTAAAGCAATGAAGATAATATGCCTGGTTCCCTCATCTTTGGACAGGAGGTGCCCTGGCTGGGTAGCTCAGTTGGTTAAAGAGTTGTCCAGATATGCTGAGGCCATGGGTTTGATACTTGTTCAGGGCACATACTAGAATCAACCAATGAATGCACAAATAAGTGCAACAACAAATAGATGTTTCTCTGTCTCTCAAATCAATCAATTAAAAAAATGGGCAGGAGGAGTTACTCTTTTGTGAGTGGACAGCAATGTTTCCATTGTAAGGGTGATTTACTGGGCCCTGGGGCCTCCATCACACTGACCATCAGACATGTGACGACTGAGACAATAACAGTGGAAGGCTCTGGGCTTCTGGTGAGGAGACAGATGTGGTCTCTGGCTCCACAGCCCTCATTCCAATTTCTACATTCACTCCTTACATGGCTAAGTAAACATTTGTTGAGTGTCTATTAGGTACTCTCTGGGGTGTTGGGAACACATCCATGAACCAGCAAGTCAAGGCTTTTGTAAATTTGCTTGTTTTATGAGCTTTTATTTTTACTGTGAGAAGGCAGAACATGAAGAAAACTAACAAATAAACACAAAAGGTCACGTAATGGTGACTACTCCCGAAGACAAGAGAGCAGGGTAATCATGTACAGAACGACCTGGAAGGAAGAGACAGGTGTGGATTCCATTAGCTGGTCAGAGAAGGTCCTCCAGTGAAGGGACATTTCAGGGCAGCACTGAAGGATAACCAGAAGCCATTGGAAGATCGAAATTCCTTGCTGAGCCTGAGAAATGTGATTTGTTTTGAGCCTCAGTCTACTTATACCTGAAGACAACAATGCCGCCTTCATAGGTTTTTCATAAAACTGAAAATGGACAGTGTCTGTGAAGCACTAGGTGCAGTGCTGCCCATGACTTGTGTCCTTGAGCACCCTGCCCCCGAAGCAGGGCTCTGGGATAGGGCAGTGGCCTAATCTCTTCAGAGGTGGCTCCTTGGAGCTCCAGGATCTCTGATGCTCTGAGCCCTCCTGAGGTTCAGACACAGACTTCACAGCCCCGGAGTTCAGGCATGTAGCTACTATTTGGCAATTCAAACTGATATTGGAAAATATCACTTTTTGTTCTCAACCCAGCCCCTAGAAAAGATAGGATCCAGAATGTGTCAAACTGTCCCACATCTCTTTTTGATGATAAGCAAGCTTTCCTGGTGGCCCTGGGTGAAACTACTTGTACATATATATTTTTTATTGGAGGCAGCTTTTTATTAATATAAAATATATTTTAAAATATACTGTTATAAAATATACTGTTTGTAGAAACAGACTCATAGATACAGAGGACAAACTGATGGGTGCCAAATAAGGGAGGCTGGGGAGCTGAGAGAACAGGTGAAGAAGATTGAGAAGTACAAATTGGCAGTTACAAAATAGTCACAGGGATGTAAAGTACAGCATCCCTGTACTTTATAGTCAATAATAATATTGTAATAACTATGGATGGTGTCAGATGGGTACTAGACTTATGGTCACTTCATAAATTATATAAATGCCTAAAAAAATTAAAAAATAAATAAAATATACTGCTTGTGAGATAAATGGCCTGGTTTTAACTGCACAGACAGCTCCTGTTTCGTCTCTTTTTTCCACAACCCTTGGCTGGGTTTTGTGTTAGGACAGGGAAGGCCAGTTGTTATCAGTGGCTGGAAGCATTTTTCTAAGGTTGATCAAACCTTGCCAAATAAGGATGTTCACTTGTCATTAGGGTCCTCTATAGAGGTCAAATGGGTTCTTCTCCCAGCTTGGGCAGAACACAGAGGATGTGGAGGAGTGAAGGGAGGGATGAAGGTAAGGAGAGAAGGGCTACCCAGGACCAAGGGTGCTTCTGATCTTGGCAGGGCTGTGATTGCAGAAAAGCAGGAGGCCAAGGCTCTGGGGACTTTATTATTAGGTAGGATTTCTGGCCCTGAAGTAGGGGAACAATAGATTGAGCTGAACTTGATGGGTCTGAAGACGGGTCAGGAAGACAGGAGTGTAAGCTCTGGATACAAGGAAGGGCTGACACTAGACACAAGTCTTCAGGGCCAATGTAGATGGTGCTTCTGAACTCCATCACACTGCTTGAGCTTAATTTCCTGACTGCTGCCTACTCACTGCCGGGCCTTGCTTCGGAAGTTACAGAGAACTGTGAATGCCCATGCAGCACATAAGATTTGCCTGAACCTTAGCATGGCTTCTCCCTGCAGTCGTCCATGTCCCTATAGGGGACCCCAGCCCCAGGGCTGAGTCTTTGCTCAAGAAAAAGCAATACTGCCAAATCATAGAATGTACATTTTCCCAAACCACCTTGCCCATCCATTTCTAGTTATTCTCCTCTCACCCCTCTGTCATTTATCATTTCCATATATCAAAACTCTCCGTGCCTTTTTTGTTCCCCCTTTTTACATCCTCAGAGTCCCTTTTTTGTTTGCCAGATGCTCTCCCTTAAAAACCTCAGTCACCTTTGTCTTAGTTGGAGTTGAGCTCAGTTTACACCTGAGACTTTCTTCCCACTGCAGTAGCCTAAATAAGCTCTGTCTTGCCCCCATTAACAAGGGTTTGGTGATCTTTTTACTTTGATGTTACTTAACACTGCTGAACGGGTTTCTTCATCTGAAAACTGGAGATCATTACACACCAAAATCAGAAATAAATTCTAATACAGTGTACATAGCGGTATTTGGTCATGGTCCAATCATTACTCATTACGTATTAGCTGTAGTTATTGTTGTAGCTGTTCTTACAGCAAGGGGAGGCATCTTGACTGGGGAGATGATGGCATTACATACTTTAGTGTTGTTTGGTCACTCATTAAACCTGGCCCAGAAAAGCCCCAAGAACACTGGGCTGTGCTTGGTAAGGCATCTAAATGTGAACAGCAGAGGGTCTTGAGGGTCTCTGTCTCATGCAACATGCTCTGAGCTGAGCTGATCTGGTTGGCTTATTCTGCTATTCCTCAGGGAAACAAGCTCTTCTACCAGCTCGCTCACTCGATAATGCAGAGACGTGACAGCAGCAATAGGATGAAGTGATAATATCCTATATCCCTGCCCAGAGGTCAAATGTTCTTACCAGTCTTCAGAAGAAACTATGGTTCACTGACCCAACATTTAAATCATTTGCAATTGAGGATGAAAGCTTTTCCCCCCTTAATTGCCCAATCTGTGAAATATGAGGTAAAAACTTGGCTAGCTGAGGGACAGTGACTCTGCTTCCTAATAAAGAATGACCCTGGAGCAGCAGATTCAGTGTCTGCAAACCCTGGGGAACCGAGCTTCAGCAGATGCAATAAATGGGCCTTCACAGACCTCCCCAGGGCCAGCAGTGTGATAAAAAGGTGAGGATTCTCTTTTATCATCCAAAAGCCCCAGAGGAAACCCTGGTCCCTTCCTCCAGAAAGCAGAAAGAAGAATAAGGAAGTTGCCATTTACACATGTCATTTAGGAAGGGACAGGTGACTTCTGCTCAATAAGCCAGAAAAGGAGAAAAGATATTGTGTAATGGCCTTGAAGTCCCTGCTCCTTATCAGGCTGGGGCATGTGGAAAGAACATTTTAGACAGAGGAATGTGCATTCTAGAGTGATCTCTATTTAAAAGTCATGAGCCTTCTCTCTTAATTCTAGTCTGTCCCTAAAGGAGTGATTTTCAACCTGTGGTCTCAGGACCAGAGGTATCGAAATCCCTTGGGAACTTGTGAGAAATGCAAATACTAGACCCTGCCCCCAGAGCTACTGGATCAGAAATTCTGGGGCTGAGGTCCACTGATCTGTAATTTAAAAAGGTGTTTATGGGTATGAAATGGTATGTCATTGTGGTTTTGATTTTCATGTGTTTATTGACCACTTGTACACCTATGAAGAACTGTCAGATTATTTACCTATTAGAGGGGAAAAGTGTTTGAGGTGATGCTGTTGCTCACGCAAGTCTGAGAATAATGCTCTAGAGATTAGTTTCCATTGATTAGACCTCTTTCCTCTCACCCTGACTGCGATGGCTAAATTTTCCAAAAGCAATCAGTCTGTGCCCCATCAAGTAAATAATCAGAGATATGTTCTTGTTAAAACAGAGGCCCTAGGAAGATGTCAAGGAAAATGAGGGACAGCTATGCACATCACCAACTCCCAGCCCCTCCCTCACTGCAGCACACTACTTCAGCTTCCGTGTTGGCCTTAAAAGGGTTGAGAGAAAGAAGAACCCAATACCCTGCACCCAGATTGTGGGTTGACATGTGGTTCTCATGTCTCAGATTCTGATTTTTGTTTGTTGACATCCATTTCATGGTTTCTGACCTGGAGTGCTGAATCTCAATATAGCCTCTGAGCACACACCTAGTGTTCTCTGCAAGAAACTAATGCAATCCCTCTTCTGAGTGCCAACAGCTGAAGAAGAGTCACTGAAGACACCCCTTGCCTAGTCTTTAGATGGGAGAGAGAACTGTGAAACTGGCCACTACAATTACAAAGCTGATTTGCATCAAAAGAGGGCATGGGAAAGGACAGACATTTGAGATTAAAGTGTTACTCTCTTGCTGAGATCTTTTAAAAAAAAGATTTTATTTATCTATTTTTAGAGAGGGAGTGGGAGAGAGAGATATCAATGTGGAGTTAACTTCTTGCATGCACCCAACCTGCAACCCAGGCATGTGCTCTGACAAGGAATTGAACCAATGACCTTTCAGTTTGCAGGACAATGCCTTACCCACTAAGCCACATCAGCCAGGGCTCTTGCCAAGATATTTTTTTCAGCATCTCTTTAGGCTTGAAAATCTTCCACTACATTATGCTAAGTGAAATAAGCCAGACACAAAAGGACAGACAATGACATCATCACATGTTATCCCAATTACATGAGAGAAAAAAGAGTAGTCAAATTTATAGACAGAAAGCAAAATACAGGTTACCTAGTGTTGGAGGCAGGGCACAATAGGGAATTACTATTGAGTGGGTTCTGGATTTCACTTTGGCATGATTAAAAAGTTCTGAACATGGATGGTGGGTGTGGTTGCACCATAATGTGAATGTACTTAATGCCTCTGAACTGAATACTTAAAAATAGTTAAATGTCAAATTTTATGTTACATGTATTTTATCACAATTTTTAAAAAGTCAGAAGACTCAACTGTGCATTGGCCCTTGGCCATTGTCTTGAGTCAAGACTAAGACCTTCCCCTGGATCTGCAGGCATCGTGTGATCACTACCCTCTCCAGCTCCATCTCAAGCACTATGGGCTCCCCTTGGGCAGCCACTGAGGCCTTGTGAGACCTTCAGGAGCTTCATGTGTCTTCCTGTCCACAAACATTGTCCCTCCCCTACTCAAGTAACTCCCACTGTCCTGTGAGATCCCACCTTAAACAGCTGGGCCTCAGTGCCTGAATATCTATCTTCACCACCAGACTTTAAGAACTTGGTCATATCAGTCTTGTTTAATGCTAAATCTCCAGGGCCTGGCACAATGTCTGACCCAAAGGAGAAACTCATGAAATATGCATTGAACAAATAAATTAGGAAACGGATAAGTAGGGCAATTTTATTCCTTGATAAGGGCCAACTTACTTGGGTGAAAACCAGGTGAAGTGTGATCAAGTCCAGAGATTCTCAAACTTTCTGGCCTAAAGAACTTTTGTTTATGGGGTTATGTCTGCTGATATTTATCACATTAGAAATCAAAACTGAGAATCTTTAAACTGCAAGAATATACAGTGACACACTGTACCAAAAATAATGCCATTATCACATGTTGCTGGCCTCTGTAAAACTCCACTGTACGCATCACAGATGAGAATGAAACAGGAAAATAACTTCTCATTAGTATTATAAAACTAGTTTTGACTTCACAGATACTCTGAAAGGGTCTCAACAACCCCTGGGGTCCCTGGACCACACTTAGAGTATAGCTCTTCCAGTCATTTAAAAAGGTACTGTCTAACTTGAGTTGGTGTGCCCTTGGGTAATAAGTGCTTGAATTAGGCTTTCTAGAGATACACTAGCAAATACAGAATTGGTGTGGCCAAAGCCCAGATGTATTTGTATCAATGGTGAAGTTGTAGAAAATTAGTGTACTCAACAAGTGCTCATTGAGCACCTACTGTACTCCAAGTACAGATCTAGGCCCTAGAAATGTAAAGACACATATGACATAGTTCCTTTCCTTATTTCACTATGGTCAGCCTCTGAAATATGTAGAAAGGCTTATAGAAATATGACAAAGACCCATCTTTAGTAAGTCCCTTCTATTCTCACACAATAATTGCTCATAAAGGGGTTATCTATAAATACTCACACTTTATGAAATCTGAAGAGTGGAATATGGCTTTGCAGCAGAATTCAGCCCTGCAGAAAGTCATAGACTGTGATGGGCCTGGGGCATCTCTGTTCTAGTCAGTTGAAGATGTCAGTTGTCCAGGAGAGGATCACAGTGGAGTTGGAAATTCTTGCCAGCTGTTTACAAGAATGTCTTATTAGACATCTGTTTCCAGAGGAGTTGGGTGAGGAGGCCTGAATACAGCCTCTCCTTCCTTCTCACTGAAACATGTATGAAGACAAAGAGCATTAGATTATAGAAATAACACTAAAAACATGAGACAACCCAATGCCAGGATCTGGCAAAAACTGATACAGACAGGATAATTTGGGGAAACATCTTCTCTAATTTCCACTTGTGATGTAACCTAGCTTCCCTTCTTGAGACAGAGAATGCCAAAAACAAGAAGAAAAGATGCTTTGCACCTATACTCTATCTTTCCTTGACTCAGAGCCCACCTGGAGATTCTGTATCAATAGAGTCTTTTCTCTCTGTCCCTTGTAGTTATTAATCTCTCTACTCCTACTACCTGGACTCAAATGAGCTTCACCCTTGGGATGCCAGTCTACTAATACCTGCTGGAGCCTGACCTTCATCCAGAGATAGTGCTTGTAGGTACCTGTTCTTCAGCAACTAATCAGAGTTGTATAGGAGGTTCCATCCCAAAATAGTTCTAAAAATGGTCTGTTTCTCTGACTTGTTTTTACAAGAAAACAACCAATATTTCCAATTGAAAGAATATTTTTGTACATCCATGCAATAAAATAATATTCAGCCATTAAGGATGGTGCAGTAAATGGATACATACTGAAATGAAAATATTTTTAAAATGATAATTATACAAATATGTCTGTTTTGAAAGTATCCAGCCATGTAATATGAAAAATAGAAACATTTATTGAAGATACAAGATACAAGAAACATTGTACATAGGACAATGATGACTCAGTCCCCTTCAAAGTAGGCAACTTGGGACCTCACATAGTTCTCCCAGGGTCCCTTCCACTGTTCAAAACACTCTGCAATATCCTTTGCTGGAATCACCATCAGCTGCTCTCTTGTATTTTCCCAAATCTCATTGATGGTCTGAAATCTCTTCCCTTTCAAAGGTGATTTTAGTTTTGGGAAAAATCAGAAGTCACAGGGTGTCAAATCTGGGCTGTACGGGGTTGAGTCGCCTGGGTGATTTGATGTTTTGCTAAAACACTGTACACAAGACGTGATGCATGAGTGGGCGCGTTGTCATGATAAAGCTGCCAATCACCAGTTGCCCATGGCTGCAGCAGTTTTCGTCATATTGCGTCTCTCAACCAATGAACAACATTGAGGTAGTACTGCTTAGTAACTGTCCTGAAGGGGTGTACTCATGATGGACAACATGTTCCCACTCAAAAAACACAGTTAACATGGTCTTGATCTTGCTGCAACTTTGCCACGCCTCCTTCGATGTGGAGAACCAGGTGATTTCCACTGGGATGACTGGGCCTTTGTTTCCAGATCACGGCCATAGACCCATGATTCATCTCTGGTTATGACCTTCTTCAGGAAATCTGGTTCATTGGGAGCAGTTTGAATCAAATTATTAGCAACTGCAGCACAATGTTCCTTCTGCTCTGGTAGCAGAAGCCGTGGAATGAATATTACCACGACATGTTTCATGGCAAGATTATGCATCAAAATCTTGGACACAGTAGTTTTTGGAATCCCCAGAGCAGCTTCTAGTTCTCACACTGTCTGTCAGTCATCAGTCTCTGTTATTGCAGCCCATACATATTCAACATTCTCAGGTGTTCTGCTTGTTGCAGGCCTTCCAGAATGCAGATCACTTTCAACAGATTCTCAATCATCTTTGAAGTGTTTGTGCCACACTTTTATTTGTGCTGCACTCATTGCATTGTCCCTGAAAGCCTTCTGAATCACCTGAATAGTTTTCATGGAGGAATGTTCAAGCTTAATGCAAAATTTGATGCAGACTGGTTGCTCTACTCACTCAGTTATTTTGTATGTGACGACCACACAGTACACATGCTGACTCAACGGTGTCTACCGCCCCCACTGACTAGTACAGCGAAGTCGTCATTATTCACTCATGCACATCCCAGTCCACTCTCCTTGGCTGTCAGGTTACATTGATGTCACACAAACTGCTCTCATTATATTAGCAATGGCTGGACTTTTTCCGGACAGACCTCACATGTCTAGTATAAGCCCAGTCTCTGCTATAATTCCTGCCACCCCCAGAAAGGTTATATACCAAGGTGCTAATAGAGGTTACCTCTGGACAGTAGGATCATTCCTTCCTTACAATTTTTCTGTTTTTACAGCTTTTTGAGCATAATTAACAAATAAAAATTATATATATTTAAAGTGCACAACATGATGTTTTGGTATAGGCATACATTATGAAAAGATCACTATGATCAAACTGTCACCTCATATAGTTAACTTGGAGAGTATGTGTGTGGGGAGAACACTTAATATCTATCCTCCTAGCAAATTTCAAGTATATAATACAGCATTGTTAATTATAGTCTCATTGCTATATGTTAGATTCCAGAGCTCATTCACCTTGTGTAGCTGAAAGTTTGTACCCCTTGACCAACATCTTCCCATCCCCCCACCCCAGCTCCTGGCAACCACCACTCTGCTCTTGGCCTCAATGAATTCAACTATTTTAGATTCCACATATAAGCAAGATCATGCAGTATTTGTCATTCTGTGTCTGGCTTATTTCATTTAATATAATGTCCTCCTTTAATATAAGTTTCATCCATGTTGTCACAAATGGTAATATTTCTGTCCTTTTAAAGGCTCAGTAATATTCTGTCTCATATATGTTAGTTTCTTTATCCACTCACCTGTTCATGGTCACTTCATGGGCACCTGTTGGTAGGTTGTCCCCATGTCTTGGTTATTATGAATAATGCTGCAGTGAACATGAGAGTGCGGCTATCTCTTCAAAGTATTGATTTCAGTTCCATGGGAAAATAAGCCAACCCAAGGCCCCTAGGTGAAGGGAGGCTTGAGGGTGCCCAGCCTGCTGGAGGAAGCGTGTCACATCACAACTGATGCTGACACATCTGGGGCCCAAATCCCCTCTGAGAGGCATCCTCTGAGGATAGTGCAGACAGATCTGGTTCAAGCAGATCATATAAAAGGTGGAGGCTAACCCCTGAATGAGAAGCAAGAAATGGCTGGGCAAATGTACACTGTGATATTGGGGGAGGGGCTATGTTTTACAGAAGACCTGGAGGAGAAAGAAGGCAGAAACCCCCACCTCCTCAGGAGTTGCCGGAGCTTGCTGACAGGGAGCAAGTGTACTGCCCCAACCCTCCATGTGATCAGGAAGCACAGGCCCGGGGCATCACCTCTGGTTCCCAAGTGCTGCCCCGAGGTTCCTCATAAGCACTAAAGGCCCAGAACATGGGACAATGTTCCCATTATTACACATATCTTGATAGCTCTACACCTACATCACATTTTAGGTTTGGGGGCTCTTTTACATGGCATTTTTTTCCACTCAATTCTTTCAAAATTCATGGGACAAAAACAATGCAAGTTTCATCTTCTCTAATTTCAGAAGGGGAGCAGAAAGGTGAGGGTGGAGGCCAGAGGCAGGTAGGGAGTTGGAGGAAAGGAAGAAAGGAAGAAAGGAAGAAAATTTTAGCAACTTCCCTGGGGGTCTGCTCTGAGCTAGTGCTTCGTAGAGTTCTCCCAACTGATTCGTGATTGGACACAACTGCTGCTCTTCCTCCACTCACAGAGGCTGAATTCAGGCTGGAAGAGGTTCATTAACCTTCCTGCTCTGACAGTTACCCCTTGACCTATCAGAGACCCCTCACATAGGGTCACGTCCCCCCAGATCTAGACTCAACTGAGTTTGCCCACAGCACACAGGGAAACTGATCTCCATCCTATCTTTTAAGATAAAGTTTACATGTAAACAAATTTTGCTAGGTTCCAGCATTCTCTACTTTCTTTTACAATAACAGAAAAGTTCCTTACAAATGAGCTTATCCATTTTTCTTCTTTGTTTAAGGGAGAACCAGACAATTCTCTATGAGGCAATGTTTTAAATGCCAACCAAGGGAATGCGGCAACTCGAAGACAGCAAAGCGGGATCTGCTCAGGCAGCTCGGGGTGCCGGTGTTCCCACGGAGACCCTGCTGGAGGGCGAGTGCAGAAGAGCCTGCCAGGACCTTCGGACCAGTGTCATAGGCAGGGGCAAGCAAGCTGGGGGAGTGGGGTGGGACACGTAACAGAAGCTGGCACCAGGCAAAATCAATCCCATCCATGTGATAAGGCATGGCCCTGCCCAGAAGACAAGGGTGCTTGCCACTGAAAGGGAAGAAATGTGTGTGCACATCTCCACACAAACACATGTGATGTGTGTACAGAAACACAGTAGGGAAGTGTGGAAAAGACATACATCAGAGCAGTATTCTTACTGATTTTTGTTTCCTTTCTGGTTATTGGTATTTGCCCCTTTAAATTTGTTCTTTTTATTTTTATTAAATAAGCAAAATTAGAAAGCAAATGAGGCCTGCTTTCATGAAATGGGAGGCTTCCCTCCAGAAACCGGGTGGACAGAGCAGAGCATTGGAAGGTTGCTGTTTTCCAAACTCCTGACCAGAGGAGGAGCTGCAGAAAATACTTCACCCTCTGCCCCCACCCTCCCTCTCTGGAAGGAGCCCAGGCGGCAATGCAGTGACCACAGACAACAGCAGCTCCTCTGGAGTGGCCTGGTTTTCTGAGAGAAGGAGGCTGAAGGGGACAGGACCCCTCCACGTTCCAGTCCCACAAAGGGGCGGGCAGGAGCACCGAGAACGAGCAGGAATGGATCTGCGGTGTATGCAACGGCCATGAAGCTCCTAAAATGAGATGTTCGGTGACTATTTTTTTTTTTTTACCATTTCATTTGGTGAAATTAGTAAGAACTTCTCAAGTTTGACTTGCCTGATACTTGGGGACAACTGCGGGTTTTTTCAGTTCAAATGATTTCCCCTGTGCTCCGTGGGAGGACACACAGTGTCCTGTCTGTAACGGTGAGCTAGGCTCTGCGGCAGGCCAGCTGTGGTCCTGAGCTGTCCTTGGCTGGGGGTGGTGATGGTGTCTGCTTCTCCAGTGAGTCTGGAGCTGTCCTGGGGGATCTGCTTCTGCAGTGCCAGGGCCGAGTCTGTGCTGAATTATTGCGCTCCCACAGCAGCCCTTCCAGGGTCCAGGCTATGCACTAGAGAAGGGGCATCAAACTCGTTTTCACCAGCGGCCACATCAGCCTTGCATTTGCCTTCAAAGGGCCAAATGTAATTTTAGGATTGTAAAAATATAACTACTCCTTAATAGTTAAGCGAAAGCTTGGTGCTTCCACTGAGTAGAACAAGGTGCCTGGCCAGATAAAACAAGGTGGAGGGCCGGATTCAGCCTGTGGGCCTTGTGTTTGCCACCTGTGCACTGGAAGGACAGCTGGCCCAATGGGCCTCCCACCCCATGGCTCTGTGACCTCAGAAGGTCCTCCTAAGGCTGAACCAGCGAACTTGGTCTCATTAACACAAAGCTCACAGGTCATCCTTTCGTTAAAGGTGTTTCTTGTAAAGTTGGTCATTATCTGAATGCAGTGTCATTTCTTGGCTGGGTTGGAAGGTAAACTTTTGGCACGGAGTACCTAGAGGCCCTTTGTCATCACAAAAGGCAAAGTGACAGCCTGAACTGGGTTGAGAGGTTCTGGTACCCACCCCTCCCATAGAGGAGGGCACAGGCATGGCTAACATTGAGTCCCTGGATTAGCTATACCTTCCTCCCCCCCCCACCTGTATAAAGACAAGTCACTGCAGCCCCTTGGCAACCTCTTGTGTGCAGTAGAAACACTATTTATTGGAGTGCAGTCTGTGAGAATGCTCACCTATTCCACAAGCACTAATCCAGTAAAAGGACAGTGGATTACAATGCAGAGCAGAGTTCTGGGAAGCAAAGGTGGGAGGGAGAGAACCAGTCAGAGAGCCTTTCCATAGAGATTGGATGTGACAGTTCTCACTAGGGAGATGCCCAGACTCCCACTCATATTTGCGTCCCTGTGCACCAAGAGCCAGGTTCACAAACATGGGCCAGAGCAGCATACCTTTTGAATCAGACCGGATGTTTGCAGCTTCCACAACTCCTACCCCAGTCTCTGCTGCCCTACTTACCGTGCTAAATGACAGCCACTTCTCTATGTAATCACCCCTGCCTCCCGCTTCCAGTGGCCTGGAATCAGTGACTGGGCTCTGTTACCTTTATACCCCCTGCAGCACAGAACCCCACAGCTAGCACACAATAGGTGCTCAAAACCACCTATTGTAATAGTGTCAACAATAAAAATACAGTTAGAAAAGGTCCAAAGTATTGATTGATTGACTGCCTCAGTTTTATATGCATAATTATATCCACAATTAAATCCCCACCAGGAGCAGCCCTGTCTATACACTCCACACACAGCACAACAGAGTTGCACCTTAGGGTTTGTACTTGTGGGAACACTTTATAAACTGTAGAGCTCCAGGGTTGTGGGCAGGCATTTCTCACCCCCTTGTGGAACAGCAGGGCCCCAGAGAAAGGAGAGTTTCAACCTGAATGGTTATCCTAAATGTAAACAAATACGGATTTACTTCTTAAGGCCCTTGCTCTCTGAGTATACAAAATTCTTCTTTGAGTCTCTTCCAATTTCCTTTCCAAGTTACTAAGAGCTATTTGGGAAGCAGGTGGGATGGGCTTCCTCCTGCCGGGGAGTCAGGAGGGAGGGCATAGGCTGGCGTCAGTGGGTGAGGAAAGAAGCACCCTGCATCCCAAGGCAGGTTTCCATTCCTAGTGTCAGTGTAAAGGTATTTGGAAGATTTTTGCTACAGTAGGGAGGGCAGGGCTTCCTAGCTTCCAAGCCCCTTTCACAAAGTGAGCTGTAAGCTGAGAAAGCCAGGAACAATCCAGATGCCGGAGTCCCCGAGTGCATGGCAACAAGTGTATGGTGCTCTTTCGGTACAGGGATACCAGTGCCTCTGCATGGATTTTGGCCAGGATCCAGAGACACAGACCCGCAGGGGTGCAGGGGATTCACTCCAGCAGGGGCAGGAGTGGCAGCTCGGGCCAATATTCAGTTCTGGAAACAACAGTGTTGGGAAGAAGTGGCAGTGTCAGGGGCAGCTCACCTGCATCCCTGAAGGTATGTTGTGACTCTAGTTCTGGCCTATCCAGCCTTCCGCAGAGCCCCATGCTTTTCTAACTTGGCTCTTCCTGGCTTTCCACCCTGCCTTTGGGTGCCTAGAGTACTATGGAGGTGACCTGAAATGTTTCATCAGGACGTTAGAGAAGCCTCAGAGATATAGCAGGAAATAAACCTGAGATGGAGGCAAAACCGAGGGCCCAGGCTTAGCAGACTTTGGGGGCTCTCAGGAGCTACCCTCGCTGCCTTTTAACCTTCCACCATCGCCCTCCTCATTCTGGACTGGGTAACAGCCTCCTTCAAAGGAGAAGCCCCACGCGGGGGCTTGGCCTTTCCCATCTTTGGAGTTAAATCTTTATGGCCACCTCGAAGTACCTCCCTTTAGAAATGAAATTCTTGAGTCCAAAGGTATCTGCTTTTACAAAGCTTTTGATGTATGATGCCAAACTCCCCTCCAAAAGATCATATTAAAGGGTCCTCTCCCTCAGTCCTAATTAACACTAGGATTATTATTATTTTTTAAGTATCTGCCAGTTTTAGGGGTTTAACATAATAGGCCATTGCTGCTTTAATTTGCACTTTTTTATTACATTTGAAGTGTTAAAATGATAGTTGTCAATTGCCTATTCAGATCTTTGATCTATTTTATTCCCAACATTTAAACAAATTTTTCTCATTTGTTTATAAATAAATTTAATCTATCAATAATTTCTTCTGACATTTTTGTCAGAAAAATTGTTTCCAATTTGTCATTTTCTTTTGTAACTTTTACTTTTTTCTTACTTTGTAGTCTGATGATCAAAGTCAGTAAATAAAACAGTACTTTTTGTGTCTGTCTTTCCCATACTAGGGTGAAGAGCTGAGCATTTTCATTACTCTTTACTCACTGATTGATTTGAGTATATAATCTGAAGATTTAGGCCCAGCTTGTCATTATTACATTCTTATTTTTATATTAAAAATCTATTATTTAATGATTAATCTTTTCATATCTGCATTAAGTTTCATGAATAAACATATAAACACTTAGCATAGTGCCTGGCACATAGTGAGCACTGAATAAATTTTGGCTTTAAAATTCTTACTTCAACAAGTATTGTGAATTAACTCCATGTCCAACTGTTTTAATGTTCATCACCATTTCTTCCCCACAGAATTTCCTGGTCCTGAGTTCTTAATTTTGTTTCACGTTTCATGTGTACTAAATTTTCAAGTCATATTTTTCAAAAATATAACCTGGGAGTATATTTTTAGGCTTTTGGATATCTGGCAATATTTCTATTGCACTCCTATATGAAATAAGAATGGCATAATTCACTATGGCTTAATCACAATACTTTTACCTCAAACTGGTTTGTTCGTTTCATTCTGTTATTTTTTGCTGTTAGGCATATCACAGAAGAAATCTAAAACGATTAGACTTGTATTTTTTTTGTTTTTGATCTGCTCAATAATTATTCTTGGGATATTCATAGGAT
Organism: Desmodus rotundus; assembly: GCF_022682495.2. Lineage (NCBI taxonomy): Eukaryota > Metazoa > Chordata > Mammalia > Chiroptera > Phyllostomidae > Desmodus > Desmodus rotundus. The sequence continues at coordinate 65,739,063 of NC_071395.1, forward strand.
TTTTCTTCATCTTATATGGAAAAGCTTTGCTCCAGTGTTTCTGGGTGTTGGGTTTCATTTCATCTTTTTCTCCAATATAATAATGTAGTAAAGTCAACCTGTAGAGCTATTGTGGAAACCTAAAAACATATTATGTATGTGCATTTAATTATTCTATTCTTCAGAAACATATTTGATTCTTAAGTATTGACCTCTGTTGTCTGTCTCCAATAGTTTCCATTGTTTCGTCACATTCCCCTCATCATGATTTGCTTCACCTTAATGTCACAGCAGCTCTTACATTTCCCATGTGGATTTTAGTTCTACAGTTGAACTTCTGGTTCCCATGCCATTTTTCCTTAGTTCAGTCATCTACCTTTAAATTTCATCTTGTTGCCTTTTTGTCTTACACAATTGTCTCTAAGAGTTCTCATTTCTGTTTGAGGCTATGCAATCTTGTATTCTGTTGAGGAAACCAAGTAACCCAGAAACTTTTTTTTTCTGCATCCTGGGAAAGGTCATTTTCAGAGGTCTGCTCCTGTGACACTGATACAGGATAAGACTTTTCTAGGCAAGTGGATTGACTGGGGTTCCACATGGGTCCCATTTCCCTTCCACAACATCTTAGCAAACATCTTCCAGCCCAACGTCCACCCCTAGAAGGCATCCATATGGGGACATCTCTATGCACTGAGGTGGACAGATCTCCCACCTCTTTCTCTGTAATGGGTATTCTCTGTCTCACTGTATGGTACTCTGAATCTATGGGCTACATGAAACCTGTAGCTTCCAGCATCCATTATGAACAGGACCATTGCGTTGCTCTCCCCCTTCCTCCCATGCAGACACCCATGCTTTGCTTAAAAGGATTTCACATCTGAAGACACAATTTGACATCATCAACTAGCACCCTGTGCCGACTGGTTAGTTAAAGGGAATTGCCATATCTTTATGAATGAGGAGATAGAATAAGAAAGAGAAATGAGGTTGTGCCATCTCAAAAGAAACACACACCATACGAAAATCTCTTCTGGGCTGATTTTTTAATGTGGACACAGGATAGCAGAGTAATGAACAGGCACTGAAGTCAAGGCCCTGGGTTCCAACCCAAGACAGATAACTTGTCCAAAACCACCCAGGTACTGAGTGACCTTGGGCAGTCACCTGACCTCCCACGACTCCTCATTGGCAAATGGTGGAGGAGCCAGACAGTAATAGAACCTGTTACTGGGGTGATAAAATATTCTAGAATTAGTTTACGAAGATGGCTGCAATCATTGAATTGTACATTTGAAATGGGTAAATTTCACAATATGTAATATACATCTTAATATAGTTGTTTTTGAAATAGGTCAATATTCCTTGTTATTACATGCCAACACTGTCTACAGGTTGATTTTTGCTAATTTTGTATGTTTTAGATTCCTTCTCTGAGAGTTCTGAGCCTCTTGAATAGGTTATTCACTGGGAGAGCAGAAGGATTGAGGATCTGATACAATGTTGTAGAATATTCCTTGTGCTCCCAAATCTCCTGTTCCTCATACTGTCACCCCAGTTTATAGACATTTAGTTTTACTTTTAACTACTCATCCTGTCTCTGACGTTACTTTTAACCACATATCCTGGCTCTGACATTAATTAGCTAGGAAATTTAGGCATTTTCCCTCTCCAGCCTTAGACTATTTCTCTCATTCTGAAAAGAAGGAAATGAGCTAAATGATCTTTAGTTTTGCTTCCAGCTCCTAAGGACAGGATGATCTTTTCTCATCCTTCCCAAGTTCTCAGATCGATTAAGGCTTTAGCTCATGTCTTAGTCCCACACCCCAGGCAACGAGCCAGTGGTCCAGGCCGGGCTCTGCAGGCTACAATAGCCACAAACCAAAGCCTGCACCACCTCCTCCAAATACACCTTGAGAGTAGGAAACAACTTGGCATTAAAAGATTCCACCTGGGTCCACCATTTCCCACTTCAGGAATCTTAGACGAGTTACCTATCTTCTCCACACTTCAATTTCCTAGTCTTTAAATGGGGTCAATAACTGATATCTTTCAGTGTTACCATAAAAATTTTAAAAACATAGCAATAAGAGCATTTAGCATATGGTAAGAACTTCAGGAGCGGAAGTGGATGAACCAATGAGGCTCTGACCAGTCACATGACTGTTCCAGGGCCAGCTGTGGTGAATTGACCAGAGCTGGACAGTCCTGACTTGGGAAGTTTAATTAGGCTAATTGAACAGGGACCCCTTTCTTCTTTCCTCTTCTGTTTTTCTGTTTGCTCTAATAGAGAGAAACGAGTTAATGAAAAACAAACATTTTCTAGTGAATGCTCCTCAAACAGCTGAGGGTTGTTGCAAGGTTGAGAAGGAAAACAACTTCAACTCAATTTGAAAGGTCAGGAATTAGGATAAGCAAAACAATCTCATGACAAGAGCCAGTCCCAGGGAAGCCATGAGTGACAGTAGCCTGAGGCTATGTAACCAGTGTGGAAAAACAGGAAGTGTCTGGGGAGGAGTGCAATAAATCCTCCTCCAAGCCAGGACTCCATTTCATCACATCCTCCCTTAGGAAGGCCAGTAGATGACTTCAAGGCAGCTCATGGGCAGGAGTCCACTGAATGCAGCACTAGGTAGTTCTCTTCCCTGGAACACAGTGGAAAAGTGACTCACAGCCATATTCAAGTTCAAAAGATTGAGGCTGGAATTCTAAGACCAAAGTCCCAGTAGCTTTGGGGTCTGGTAAGAGCACTCTTCCTAGTTGGTAGGTGGCTGCCTTCTTGCTGTGTACTCACACAGGAGAGAGAGAGAAAGCAAGTTCTCTGGTCTCTTTTTATAAGGGTGCTAATTCCCTCACCTCATTTAACCTAAAGCTCCACTTCCTTACACCATGACACTGGGGTTTAGAACTTCAACATAGGAATTTTAGGGGAACACAAACATTTGGTCTATAACAGAACATGCATGCCCATCATGTTCCTTCTGGTGCAAGGCACTGAGAAGAGCCAGGATCTTTTCTGTGGTATTCATGCCAATAATACGTGACCAGCATATTATAATAAGGAAATATTGGATGAACTCAGGTTGAGGGTTCTCCTAGACAATGAAGGCATGTACTCTAAGACTCAAAGATGTGATTGACCGGAAAGGACCAAGAAACTATTCCAGATTGAAAGAGATAATGAGACATGGCATGTAAATGTAATGTGTGTTCCTAAACTAGATCAGAAAGAGTGAAGAAACTTGGATGGGACAGTTGTCCAAATTCTAACAGAGCCTTTGCATCACCTACCACTGTGATGACTGCCAGAGTGACTCCTTTATCCCCACCACTGCTTCTGCATGCGTTAGCTGAAGTTCTGTTGTAAGAAAGGGTGTTCCCTTCATCTGTAGTCTCTCATTTATTTATATCAGTATGTGGCTGGCAATCAAATTCTTTTAAGTGTTATTGAGATACAAATGACACATAAAACATGTACAATGTGATGATTTGAGATATATATATATGTATATTGTAAAAGGATTCTCCCCTATCAAGTTAAATAAAACACCTATAACCTCACAAGTTTTTACCCAGTTTTTAATTTGGGGGGAATTCTTTTGTTTTATTTTGTTTTGGGTGAGAATATTTAAGTTCTACTCTCTTAGCAAATTTCAACTATAAAATACAGTGTTATCAACTATAGTTACTATGTTATACATTAGATCCTCAGAACTTATTCATCTTATGCCTGGAAGTTTTTACCAACCTTCCCCCACCCTCCACCCCTGGCAGTCATTTTCTACTCTCTCTTTCTGAGTTTGACTGTTGTGCTTTGTTTTTAGATTCCACATGTAATATAATATAGTATTATTTGTCTTTTCCTGGTTTATTTCATATAGCATACTAAGTATTCATCTATGCTATCTTAAATTACAGTATTTACTTCTTTTTTAAGGCTGAATAATATTCATATATATTTTCTCACATTTTCATGCTCTATTCATGTATTCATAAACACTTAGTTTGCTTCCATGCATTGGCTATGGGAGTACAGATACCTCTTCAAGAGAGTGATTTCCTTTGAATAAATACTCAGCAGTGGAATTGCTAGATCAGATGGTAGTTCTATTTTTAATTTCTTGGGGAGTGGCTGTGTTACTGAATAGCACTTGGGGTTCTGCTGCCTACTGCCACCCTCTAGGCAAAAATTCCAGAGGTAAAGGTTTGGTGACAAAGGAAGACAGTATTCTAAAGCAGTTACTTCAGTCTATCCAGTCACAGCTTTAATCACTTAAGCCTATCAATTAAGGCTAAACTCTAACACCTGAGTTCTCCTAGCATTTCCGTGTTAGTTTTTAGTTCTCTTGTTTCCATAGGGTTAGTTTACAAACTAAAACAACATAAGATACAAAAGCTACACCATTTTGGAAGAATGGCTGACTTCTGCCTCAGAGGCTGTTCCATCTAGAACACCCAAAGAATAAACCTGCCACCCTCTGCCAGGCCAGCCTGATCCTAGGCTGTGCCTGGAGTTCCTTCCCAAAGAAAATACCGTCCACTGGAAAATGCAGGCAGCTGCAGCAAGATCATCCAGGCATCCTCGAGGAAGGAGAGCCTGAGAGCAAGGCTGAGAATGACCCTAGAGCCCGAGCCCGAGCCCGAGCCCAAGCCAGAACCCACTCAGTAGCCGGAGCCCAATCTCTGAGCCAGACAGCCAGCCCTCTCTTTATTTCCAGTGGCTCTGGAGGTGTTCAGCTTCCCAGCCAATCCTGCCCTAGACTGCCCACAGTTGCCTCTACAAACTGCTCCTAGGGCCCCTTTCTACTTCTTTGCAGTGATCTGAGTTATCTTGGTCAGATTTCTCTGTACAGCTGCACTGTTTTACATTCCCACCAACGGTGCACTAGGGTTCCCCATTTTTCACATTGTCTCCAACCCTTGTCATTTCCTGTCTTTTTGATAAGGGCCATTCTAACAAATGTGTGGTGATATCTCACTGTGGCTTCGGTTTAAATTTCCCTGGTATCTGTGATATTGAACACCTTTTCATGTATCGGTTGGCCACGTGTATCTTTTCTTTGGAAAAACATCTATCCAGGTCCTTTGTCCACTTGTTAATTGGGTTATTTGTTTTTTGTTTGTTTTTGCTATTGAGCTTCATGAAGTTCTTATATATTTTGGATATTAACCCCTTATTGGATATGTGGCAGCAATCTAATGTTTTGATGCTGAAGGGAACCAAAGTTTTACCATCCTAAAGCGGCCTTTTTGGGTTACATATTCTAAACTGTTTATTAAGAAACAGAAGACTCAGAAAGTACCTTTGACTTTCTCCCCTCTCCCGCCCAAGAGAATTAGACAGAGAACCTGCTTCAGAGAGGAAATCTTAGGATGTCATGTTAGTCTAATTTGAATTAAGGAGGGTAAGTAGAGGGCTTCAGCAGGTGCCTGTTGGCTAGATACACCTTGTGTCGTGTTCCGGAGTCACCAGCCCTCTATGTGTGTGTGTGTGTGTGTGTGTGTGTGTGTTTCACTCTTCATCAACTACCTATAAATCGCCCATTCTCACTTCTGAAATCTAATACCCTGTTCCCCCCTTTCTCCTTTGTCCAAAAATGTTTTATATACTCAATGTTGTCTCATTGTTTTTGGAGTTTTCATGCCTATGTGAATTCCTATGGACATGTATTAAAATTTTGATTTTCTCCTGTTAACCTATCTGTGCTAATTTAATAATTAGTCTAGCCAAAGAACTTAGAAGATGCGAGGAAAAGTATTCATATTTTTTAGCCCCACCATGCTCCAATTGTCCCTGCTTTGGTCTGTGGGATCCTTCATGCAGACTTCTACGCTCTTAGACATGTGCCCCTCATTTTTCAAACTCTTCCAGACTGTCTGGCACAGTGTCCCAGGGCCGGCTTGTACTTTATTGCCCCATCCCTGGTTCAGGCCACTCCTTCAAGGTGCCTAGGTTCATTTTAATGAAGTGTTTAGAACTTGCATGGACACTAGTTGGTTTTTTTGCTTTGGGGAGAGGTGGGAGCTGTTGTGAAGCTTCATAGTAGTCAGAGGTAGGGACTGTATGTGTACACATACAAATATACATATGTGTACACTCATCTACACATAGTCTATAACTGTTCTGAGATCAGTCATGTCCCAAACATCTTTGTGCACTTTTAAGCTTTAGTAACTTGAAGTGTATAGATATCACAAACTTATAAAAAATAAAACTTGAGTGTCATTATTTTCTTTTATGTTTAGTTCTGTGAACTTTATTGACACATTTTATATTAATTTTAATACCCTTAACTTAAGATGGCAAACACTGATTGACACCAAAAACCTAAAATTAAAGATGAATTTTTCAAAATTAAACAAATGTATACATGATATATAAACTTTCAAATGAAGTTTTTTTAAAGTATGCAGTATTTACTTTCTGAACTTTTTAAAGTATAAAATTGCACTAAGACTTTCAGGACACCCTGATGTTTAGTAAGAATCACCAGTTCATACTGATACTTCCCATTCTCATCCCACACATCAGACACCTCAGTCAATTAACCTATTTGTGCCATGCAGCTGGTATCCTAATCTTTCAGGCCACCTCAGAGTCCCCTCAACAGCCAGCTTCCCTAGATTCATGACACATTGCTGCTGCCACCCCACCAAATCGTATTTCTAATGCAAAAACCACTGCCTTCACTCCCTCTTCTCTTCCTCATTTGCCCCTTATCCTTACCAGTTTTTAACAGTAATATTAATAGCTCAACATGATTGCTGATATTAGTGAATTCAGATACTTTTAAATACTTAAAATACATGATCTTATTTAATTCCATTTTCACCCTATTAGATAAATATGTTTGCCCCCATTTTAGTGATGAAAAAATCAAGCACACAGTTTAAGTTAATTGTCCCAAGTTAGTAGAAAACAAAATTGACATTTTTGCCCAGAAGTCAGGTTCTTAATGACAGTACTATACTACTCCTGTGACTGTTGCCTCCCCAGCTGATTTCAAATGCTTTCAGGACAAGGAACACTATTTTCTTTTGAACTCACTAAGTTTATAGAACAATATTTTAACTCAATTCATTTGAGTAAAATGGGATATTTATGTGTTTCCATAGGCCAGAAGGACAGATGTAGATAGAGCCATCAGAAAGCAAACAAACACTGTAGCCCAATGGATTTAGTGCCTCCTAAAGTTTAAGAACCTCCCTCCTGCTTGAATAAGAAGGAGTTTATCAGGTTGCTCCTACTTGCTAATTAGAAGACTTTACAGAGAATTGTGCTCCTGATTACATATCCTTGAAATCTGGGGGAAGAACCAAGTCTGGCTGGAGGTCTTTCTGATCCAAGCACAGATTGGTCCACCTGTAGTAGATATTTCTTTAATATTTAGACTCAGAGAAGTGAAAAATAGTAAGACAAAATATTGAAACATATAAAAGTGTTTTTTCTTTGCTCCATGCTATAGCAAGGAATGTGTGTTCACCAGAGACCAGTTCAAGCACTCTGAATTAGTTACCACTCATTTCTATCCAACATGTGGACAAAGCAATGAACAAAGAATTGAGGCGTTGTTCCGTAAGAGAGACCTGTTAGTAACATTTTTATTTCCACAATCTGTTTGAATAGCAGGAGAACATACTGCTACATACACAAACACAAAGGATTTGAGGAAATAGCTACATTCTTTCTTAGCTCCAATTTGAACCCGTTCCATTTTGAAGTTTGATCAGAATTAAAATAAATGTCTTATGTATACAGGTGAGTTTTTCAGCAACCAGATTTGGCTAATTAAGACAAATTTGGGGTGCATCCTGCCTAACTTACCCCATGACCAGGTTCTTCTTTCTTCTCTTCCTCATTCCAAGGAAATGTCTGTGATGGGACATTTAATAATTTCCTCAGCACAGTATTGTTTAGGTTGACAAGGCTACTGTAACCAATTTGCTGACTAACCCAGTGACTAATCTGTTCACCCAGCTGCAGACACCAGTAAGGCCATGTTGCCCAAAGTGTTTCTCACTTGACTGTCAGCTCTGTAAGGGCGGAGACTTTGTTTTATTTATTTTAGAAGTGGACGTAAGAGTAGTAACAGCTGTTTGTTGAACAACCACAGAGAGCCAAGTATTCTACTTACTCCCACTCTAATTCTCCTTCAGGACAGTATGATGACATTTCCACATTCCAGATGAGGAACTGAGGCCTATAAGATTATAACATGGTCAAGATCCAATACTTAGCAGTAGGGTTGGGATGTAAATGTTCAAATCTGGTTGGTCTGAAGCCTGAGTTGTTTTTGCTAGGCCCTCACCACACCACCTGCCCTTGCTTCCACCACAACCCAGTGCCTGGGAGGAAGCCTGCATGAAATGATTCAATTTGCAATTGTTGAATGAAATTGAGTTAGACTGGCTCCTGAGTTGCAGCAATACCTGGCAGCTCCTGGGACCTGTCTACATTCTAGCCAAACTGGGTGGCGTGGAAGGGGGAGTAAAGTTTTATTTTTTAAAAAACTTTTTTTATCCTCACCTGAGGACATGCCTATTGATTTTAGAAAGAGGCGAAGGGAGGGAGAAAGAGGAGAGAAACATTGGTGTGACAGAGAAACACATGCCCCAACTGGGGACAGAACTGCAACCCAAACCCCTGATCAGAATCGAACCTGTAACCTTTTGGTCTGTGGAATGATGGCCAACCAACTGAGCCACACTGGCCTGGGCAGGTGGAAGTAAAGTTTTGAAATGATGGGAAAAAGTCTACAGTAGACTATCACCTGTTGTTGAAGACATAAAGTAAGTGACCAAGGCTTTGCCCCGTACTTGTCAAAATGCTAAAATGGGGTATTTATACTTGACCACCAGCATTCCTTTTAGCTTAACTATTCTGTACTTGTCAAAATGCTTCCTCCTTTACCCTGAGGGGGAAATCTCTGCAGTCCCCAGGGCCACTCACCTCCTCTCATCCCAGCTGTTAACCCACACCCTCCGTGTTTGAGAAGCAGCTTTATAAAAAGAACTCATCTGCTTTTGGAAAGGTAGATGCTTAGCAAATCGAGGTGTGGCATGGGGAGCAATTCCTACTGATAGGTAACACCAAGCCCCCAGTGTGCCCAGGGATTACAGAAGAAAAGCCCGTATTTACATATCTTCATTCTTTTTCTCTTTTGCATTATAACACATAAAGAATGAACTTTTTTTTAAATGGGGAGCGTTAGAACGAAGATCATCACATACTGTAAATAAAAGCCTAATTCTCCCTAAAATAAAAAGGCCTTTAGATATGTGATAAAAGCTATTCATTCTATATCTGAGAAAAGTTATTCTCAGATAAAAGAAGGGAGGCTGTTTTTAAGATCAAACATTCTATTTTGTGCAAATGTGAATAATAATAAAGTTTTTTAGAGGAGGGTATTAAAACATGTATTTATTTTTAAATGTATTATTTCTAATTTATTTATTTAGGCCAAAATGCAAATGTGAACTAATATCCAGATTAGGTAAAGAAAAAAGAAAGAAAAAGGTTAATGCTGAATCTCTGGGAAAATGAACACATTTTCCAAGCTGGAGTTTGAAAATTAGCACCTTCAAGAACCAGCAGTCATTAGCATGTCAAGAACTAGCATGATACCTATTTCAGTCCAGTTAATGAAAAAATTCTTTTTATTCGTTTTTTGCAGAATGCTGCATTAGCTTGGCTTATAGAGGCAGAATTCCGTGGAGGTCAATGGAAGTTCACCTGTCAAAAATAGAAGTACTGACCTATAAAGATTTTTTTTCTGATATAATCTTTCCAGGGTCTGGGGGTATTCAGAAGAAATACAACCGGGCAGTGGCTGACATTGATGGCTGGGGAGTGGAGCATTGCCCAATGCCCCTTCTCCACAGGAGTCCACTGGGGTTTCCAAGCTCACACGGGCTGCGCCCGCATCACAGAACCCAGCCAGCTGCAACCTGGGCGCACTCCAGCGCAAGCTCAAAATCCTATTCAAAACAGAAACACCCACAGCATGTCCCTGAGAGCTGAATCAATGGGTGGAAGCTATGTGGATGATTTGGGGAAGATTTTCCACTTCGGAAACACAAATTCCACTTTGATAAAATGTAACTCTCCTTAAGTGAAAGACTATGGTGAAAACATGGACTGGAAATAGTAGAAACTGCTAATTTTCCATCTGTATGGGAGGGGCACTCTATAGGAAACAACATGCCCCATATTAAGAAATAAAAGATAGGATTATTTACATTACAAAAGAGTCTCCCACTTATGAGAGGGCTCATCAAATTCCCTTTTAAAAAAATTAAACTTGTTATGGAAAAAAGTAGAAAACAACTTTTTAAAGTAGAAAAAAACTGTCTATAATCCACCACTCAGAGGTAAACCCTGTGAACAATACCTCTTCTCAGAAATAATTTTCCTCCACATATATTGTGGACAAAAATGGAATCATACTAAATATATCATTTTGTAACGTATTTTTTACTTAAAATACATTATGAACATTTGTTCACGTGAAGAAAATATTTCTCCAACAGAATTTTTAATGGCTATGTGGAATTTCACTAAATAGGTTTATTGGCTATGTGGAATAGCCAATTTTTAATGGCTATGTGAAATTTCACTAAATTTCACTTTATTGAATACTCTGTTGAGTTTCATTTAGATTGCTTCCAATTTCTTGCCCTTATAAAGAATGCTGTGGTGTAAATTCTTTCAGCTAAATATTCGCTCATTTCTTTATTTGTTTCTTTAGGATCCACTTCCAAATCTGAAATTCTGTTGAAGGGTGTGCATATTTAAAGTGCTTATTGTTTATTGCAAAACTACCACACAGAAATTTGCCATTGAAAGGTGCAGTTGTTAATTACCACTTAGGTGGAACACAGTTTTGTAAGCTTGTTCGTTACTTTTACTTATCTTTTTCCTGTTCCAGCATGCCCTTGATAATTTTCAGGCAGCCTGCCAAGTGGTCCAGGTACACAGGTAGTGATGAAATTATAATGTTGCTATGTGTAATCGGAAAAGCTTTTTGGAACAGTTTCCTATTGTTTTGGGAGATTTTCTTGATCTCAGTTCCACTTGTCACTTTTTTTAATTGGGCATTTCCTCAAATATGTGTCTATTCTGAGTTGGCCCAGATAGCAGGCCAGCTCCTCTGGTCTGTGTGGTGATCTGGTGAAGTAGTTACTAAGTTCACTGTCATGAAATTCAATGAAATCATGCTTTTGAATCACTCTTAAGTAACAAACTACTTTTGAAGTCTCTGGAAAGAGACTGTAATGACCCAGGGTCCAGGCTTTGTGGTAGTGATCCTAGGCAGGTTAGGGTGGCATCCTTCTAGTTTGATCTCAGACCCTTTTCCCAGGCCAGTGAGGTTGAGACAGCATTCCCCACACTTGGCCCACTTCCTTACAATAGATCCCCTTTTAAGAAAGGTGGTACAGTGAAGTCATCATTGTTCACACATGTGCACTCCAGTCCACTCTCCTTGGCTGCCAGGTTACATCCATGTCAGGCAAACCATTCTCATCATACTAACAATGGCTAGACTTTTTCCAGATATCTATATATCTATATATCTATATCTATATCTATATATAGATATAGATATAGATATGTATATACTATATGCATATGTATATCTCCATCTATCTATCTATCTATCTATCTATCTATCTATCATCTATCTATCTATCTATCTATCATCTATCTATCTATCTATCTATCATCTATCTATCTATCTATCTATCTATCTATCATCTATCTGTCTATCTATCTATCTATCTATGACTGCTTTTTTACTTTTGGCCACCCTTGTGAGTGTGTGTATAAAATTCTTTATGTACAGTTCTTTCTGTTATTTCCACTGTCATTATCACCAGATCTTTGTTTTTTCCTCACCTGAGGAGATGTTTATTGATTTTAAAGAGAGGAAGGGAGGGACAGAGAGAGAGAAACATTGATGTGATAGAGGAGCATGGATCAGTTGCTTCTTGTATGTGCCCTGACCAAGGATTGAACCCACAACCTAAGACCGTGCCCTGACTGAAAATCTAGCCTGCAACATTTTGGTGTACAGGATGACACCCCAACTGAGGCACCTGGCCAGGCTTATCATCAGATGTTGTGATTGTCTCATAACATCTTAAGATACTGCATCCTCCATATATTTTGTGCATTGATATTGAAACTGAATAGACTGCAGCCCTTTTTAATATATCTCTTAACAAGTTTTATTTCTGTCCTGAAACTATAGTTTATTTTTATATGTCAGTATTTTCACTAGATTGTTAGCTCCTTTAGGACAGAAGCTAAGTCCTATTCATGTTCTAAACATACAGGCTTGTGATTGACATCTGCTAGACACTCAATAAATAGTTGTACTTAACGTTTAAGAAAGACTTTGAACTACATTAGTTGATGCCATCATTACAGAAGTCCTTTCTGGTAGGAGTATTAAATGGTATTTACTTGCCTCAGTATTTTATTTCTCTCTTTAAGGTTGCCTAATAGGCCAGGTTGGGCAGGAATGTACTGGAGAAAAACATGAATGGAAATACTGAGCACTGAGCACTGTGATCAATTGAAAAAGAAAAACCAGATGCCATCAGTAGTATTTTAGGCTCACTTCCAAATTCCTCTTAGCTTGAGGGCTTCCTGCTTTAAGGTCTCACTGGGTCTTCTTTATAGATTTAGATGGTGACATTTAGGAATATGGATAACATGGTGTGCTGAAATAATATCAGCAGAACAAGTTAACAGAATGTAATTGTTCATGTGATTGATTTCTTGGAGTCAACCATTCATTCATTTATTCTTCCTTTAATTCAGTGAACATTCATTATGCTAGTCACAGGGTCAGTGCTGAGGACATGCCATTCTTAATCATAGCCCCAGGTTGAATTGGAATCAAGACTTCATATCCAGTAATGGCAAAAATGTTTGAAAATATGCATGGAGTTATAATCAGAGACATTGTGTTTGGACAGTAAATATAGCAAGAGTTTCTTCATCTAGTAGTAAGATGTCTCCTAGTAGAACATGTCACTTGGGATCATTTCTATTAGGTTTTGGTTTAGCTGTTACCTCTCTAGAGGAAGATGCACGCACTGTTTATACAGCCTGTCCCAGCTCTGAGGCTCCTGGATGCACTTATAAATTTATACAGAGAACATGCTGCATGATAATTCAGCCGGTCTTCTCCTTCTCTTCCATCACTTGCCTATGGATGCTAAAATAAATGTATCAGGGAAGAAATGACCTTTATGAGGTCATATAAAAAGTAGCATCCTTTAAAAATTAAAGGTTTCTCCATTTTCTCTTGCAGATCTCAGTTCAAGGAAGAGATGTATTAACAAAACAGATTCGGAGAGATATAGTTGAGGCAAAGCTGCCAGTTCTCCAGGCAATGAAACTAGACAAACGTTTCAGATGAAAGAAATCCAGGGGAAAAAATCTTTTGCCTCAAATTTTAAAAAAAGTGATGTATCTTTTCTGTCTTAACCTAGTTAAGACAAAGAATGTTTTGACTCCTAGATGGTAATATTTTTGTATGTATAATTTTTTTCAATGTTTGTGACTTACATTACAATTGCCTTCTAACGGCAGAAAAGGAGAGAGGTTTTCTTTACAGAGAAATGAGAAATGCTTTCCACCCCATTCTTCGGACTCCACCAGCTGAGTATCACCTATTTCTCATTGCTGTCTTGGTTCCTGTTAGCTGTCAGAGCTCCTTTTGCTGACCACACTTAATCCCACCTGGTGACATTGGCCACCCCTCTGTCATACAGCTGACCTCCCACGAACACAAATTTGAGCTGCGGAAGTCCACTTACACAAGAATTTCTTTTAAAAAAATACAGTAAACCCTCTGTATCCTGGGCTTCATATCCCATTTCAGATGCGGAGGAGCAACCAGATCCACTGTTTTAGGCCGTTATCTAAGAGGGACTTGAGCATCCACAGATCTCAGTATTCGCAGAGGGTTCTGGGACCAAATCCCATGCAACCAGCACATGCATTATGGTAGCACTTTTGGTTTCTTGTTCTCATAGACCAGTGTTGTTCATTAGGGGTGGTACTATTTTCTGGAGGGCATTTTTGGAATTTGCTGGTGGGGAGGATGTATTTCTTTGGTTGTCACAATGATTTAGAGGGTACTGTTGGCATTTAACCAGAGAGGTTGGACATTCCAGCAATACAGAGGACAGGCCCACATGATGAAGTGACCCTCATCTCTTGATTTTCGAATATTCAGTTGAACGGACATTCATGTAGATGAACACCTAGTTTATACTCCCCTGAACCTACAATCTAATGCTCTATTATACAAAGTAAATTTCCACACTCTCATATATACTGAATTTTCTAAGAATGAAGCTACTATGTAAATCAAGGGAAGATTATACTTTGTTTACGACCTAGTTAATTGTTCACTACTTCAGCAGAAAGGCTTCTTATAGTAATTGAGTCAATAAAAAGTAACAACTAAATAATATGAGCTTACAACTGCTGCTGGCACATCCCAGGTGATTGTGGATATGGGGTGGGGATTTGATGACTTTATTATAGTGAGTCTTGCCTGGGCATTTATTTAGAGAAATACATTTTTTCTTACACAGCAGTTTTATTTTTTATTTATATTTCAAGAAGGTGTTTTATTAATTTTTTGGTATATCAGCAGATGGGTTATATTATCTGCATAAAAAATGCAATCTAGAATAGTAAAATAAAAAATGTTATAAAAAAGCTAGTGCTCAGTCTGATGTGGTTGAGAACTACTATATCAGACCATAACTTCCTTGAAGATCTTCCTTATTGTTCAAGGTAACAATCACATTTGTATCTTTATTACTACTTTGTAACTGAATGCCTCCTGCATAGAAGATACCAGTACATTTTAATGTTTACTGAATGCATGTAACCTGCATTTCCAGTTTCTTGCTAATTGAAACCCTTCAAATATCAATGCAAGGCTATATCCTCTGTAAAATAATTTCTTCTAGACTATTTTTAGGAGTTATGGGGAATGTCTAACTGAAAATAAAATCATCTTTGTAAGGTGTTAAGTCATTTTAATAATAAAATCAGAGCTGCCTGTATCAGGGAGCATGGTGTGTGAGAAAGGTCACTTCACAGTTGAGTAACGAATGAATTACTAAATAAATGGTGTTGAGGCCATTGGCTCTCCATATTGAGAAAGATAGGTCCTTACCTCACACAATGCACAAAACCCCTCCACATAAAATAAAGACATAAATCTGAAAGGCAAAGCTTTAAAACTTTCAGAAGAATATACAGAAGTATGTTTTTATGAACTTGGAATAGGAAAGCACTTCTCAAACAAGACCAAAAAAGCACAAATCACAAAGAAAAAATCATAAATTTGACCATGTTAAATTTTAAGACCTGAACTGCAAGTCATAAAGTTTGTATTTCTTAATGAAAAAACAAAAATAGCAGTGGATATATCTCATGAAATATCCACAATATGAGTGTATATATGTGTGTATGTGTGTATTTACTCTTAGAAGTCAATAAGAACAGGATAAAAAATGCAAAAGTAGACAAAGGGAAAGAACAAATAAATCAATGATTAGGAAAACTCAAATGACCAATAATAGATCTAAGAAAAGTTGTTCAACCTCGCAAGCAGTCAGGAAATTCAAACTGGAAATTGAAAATGACTCCCAAAGGTAGCTGGTGAGAATATAAGCTGATAGCACTACTGTGGAGAAAAGCTTGCCATCCTTAATGAAGTTAAATTTGAACAGAGCGTATGACTCATCAAATCCATATCTGGAAAATTACTGTTGGTGGAGTGTATTTCAAACTGTTTTGAACAACCCACAATAAGAAGTAGCTTCTACAGAACAAATCAGTACACTATACATAAACATTTATAAGTAAAATAAAACAATTTCAATAATGGCCCCCAAGTGCAAGAGTAGTGATGCTGGCAATTCAGATATGCCAAAGATTGAGTAAAAATAAGGGTTACTTGAACACAAGCACTGTGAGACTGAGACAGTGGGTCTGACAACCAAGAGGGCTACTAAGTGTGGAGAGGCTGGACAAAGGGATAACTCACATCCTGGGCAGGACAGAACGGGACAACACGAGATTTCATCAGGCGCTACTCAGAACGATGTGCAATTTAAAACTTAGGAATTGTTTATTTCTGAAATTTTTCACATTTCCAACCATGGTTGACTGCAGTTAACTGAAACTGAGGACCATGAAACCACGGATAAGGGGGGGAACTCCTATGTATATAAACGTTGTATAATTGTATGGAATAAAATGCACATTGTAGGACATTTTCTTTAAAAAGAACCAATTTCATAAAACTATTCATTCTCTATAACTATGTGATACATTCTTATATTTTTATACTACTCTATCACCTTTCCTAGTAATTTTTGAGAGTGACTTACTAACTTTAGTTTATAACCATCTAAATGGGCTACACCCAATACTCCTCCTGAGAAACACTCAAAAACACACATGGAGATGTACACAAGGGTGTTTACTATGACATTGTTACAGCAACATCCCAATACTCAGTCATAGATTTGTGAGTTCCCTGGGGCCATAATGTAATGGCGCAAACATCACTTTTCTGCTTGATTTTCCAGCTGCACTAACTGAGGATGAAGTTGTGAAATGACTTAGTCATGGACACATGGAGTGAATGGGTGCTGATTTCTCAGCAGAACCCTGTTCTGACTTCTCAACTACTGTTTCTCACAGGCCACCTATTCTCTTTCCTTGCAAACTAATAAACCATCAAACCATTGATGGCTGCTTCAAAGCCAAGTATGTTATTTTTTGGCTCTAATAAAATACTTCTTTTGTGGAACCTTTTAAGTTCTTTGAACTCCTTGGAATAAAAGGGCTAGCTTACTGTGCTGATGTTGCTCCTTTTAAAACCAATCTCCATGTCTTAGGAGGTAATCTCCTATCCATCCTTGTGTAGACTTTTCAGATCTTCTGTTTCTGTCTTACCACCCATTAGACATTCCTTTCTTACCAATAACGATGTGAATGTCTACCTGAGGCCAAACTGTAGTTGTCACTATATATTTCTCTTGTAAGAGTTCAGTTTAATCATTTGCTAATCAAATGTCTCAGCTTCAGACTCTAGTGGTGATAGAATTACACCATGACACCAGGTTAGGAGTAGCAGTAAATCTAAGGAATTACTTGAAGAGACACACAAAACAGGAGATCAGCTCAAAAGTAGGGGTGGAAAATAGGTTCAATATGTACTGTAGAATACTGAAAGGTAAACAGCAACTTAATAATGTAAAACGTACATATCCCAAATCATGAGGCATGCATTTCCCAACCTGGTATTCCTACAAACTAGGATGTCACTAAATGTATTATGAAAAATATGTTTTGAGTTCAAATAAGGTTGTGATCTCTGATTAAACATAGTTAAAAAGATTGCTCAATATCTAAGAATCTTAGGAATACTACTTTTGTTGTATTTATTGTGGTTCCCCCAGAAAAATTCCCAAATACTTCCACCTTGTTTAACCATGGAACATGTTACATATTTTTTTCCCCAGAGTGTCTATTAGCATTCCCTCAAACTATTAACTTGCCTAGTTTCTTTAAAAAACACTACACTAGGAAAAATAAAAGTACTTGAGAAATAAATGAGCAACATAGCAAGAGGGAACATAAAAAGCTGAAAGCATAGCCCTGATTAGTGTGGTTCATTTGGTTGGGCACTGTCCCACAAGGCAAAGGGTAGCTGGTTCAATTTCCAGTTACATGCCTGGGTTGAAGGTTCGGTCTCCATCAGGGCACCTGTGAGAGGTGACTGATAGATGTTTCCACATTTCTTTCCTTCTCTTTTTCCCTCTCTTCTCCTCGACCTAAAAATAAATAAATAAATCTTTAAAGAAAGAAGGCTGAGCACATAAATAATAGAAGGAAATCATGGTATTTATAACACCAATATGGATGTATTAAATATCTATATTGAAATTGAAGATTCTCATATTAGTTGAAAAAAATGATTTAATTTCAAAAGTCATGGGGGAAAATAGAAAGTTAGAAGAACAGAACATGAGGAGGATTAGGTTTATATTATAAAGTATAAGTTTTATATTCACATATAAACTTCGTATTATAAATTTTAAGTGAGAGGGTAAAAAAGGAAGAAAGAAGGAAAGAAGGGAGTCAGGAAGAAGGGAAAAATAAGGATAGAAAAAAGGGGAAAATAAAAAGAGAAAACTAGATTGGCAAAACTAATGTCAGAAGTAACAGAATTTATGACAAAATTAAATTTTAAAATAGGAAAGCAAAAAGAATCCATAATAAAACTTATGGTTATGAACCTGTATAGTCCAAATGGTCTAGAATTAAAATATATAAGTATAAATAATTATTATGTATACAAAGACACATTAACTAAAGTTATGATCATCAAACTAATCATTAGACCAGGACATTAGACTAAAGAGACATAATGACATAGATTATTTGAGTAATAAAGTTAATAAGGTTATTTTACCAACATGTTTACATATCAAAATTTTCACCCAAGAAGATCTATTTCTTTTCAAAAATCCATTAAACACTTATACAAATAATTAATATAATAGGAAACAAAGAAAAAACTAAAAAAAGTGAAAATATAGAAATTAGACAAAATCCATGAATAGAGCACAGTGTCAAGGAGTAGAATGAATTAATCTAAAATATATGAATGACAGGAATGAATTTAAAAAGAGGTTCAAAACTGGAGTTGATCAATAATAGTGAAAGAATTTAGAAAAGCTTCAGATAGTTAACAACTTAAAAGGTGCCATTTCCAGATGCTTTGGGGATGAGTTTCTCAGACTTCAAAAATGAGAATTTCTATACCACTCAAACAGCTCTAGCTCAGGGAAAGACAGAAAGTTTGCCAATTCATTTCATAAAGATAGCTTCATCTTGATGCGTAGCACGACACAGAACATTTTTTTAAAAATGCCTTATGAATATTCTTATCATTATAGAATTCTAGATAATATATAAGGAAATCAAATACTCTGTTAAAAAAGTAATGCATCATGACCGAGTGAGATGAATCCGCAGTATCAGAAAATATATTTATACTGCTCATTGTATCATTACGTCAAAAGAGAAGCACTCACAATCTTGTGAGGTAACGAAAACAGATTTTGTACACACCAACTTTACTTTTCCAAACTGTCTTGGCAGCAGCCGGCCAGGCGCACTGGGCCTGAGGCGGGGGCGGGGCGGGGTTGGGTGTGGTTCTGTGGGTGTGGCGCGCTCCCCAGAGGCAGCAGCCAATGGGAAGCCCCAGCGGATCCTGCAAGCGCAGGCGGGTCTGGGCGGAGGGGAGGGTGTACACCGACTGGCGCTCCGGTTCCTCCCCCACCGCACCGCAGCCTACGCCACCAGGGCCGCCTCCTTCACTTGCTTTCACTTGCTTTCTCCCGGTGATGCTGCGTACCTGGTTCCTGTTCTGTGAAGCCGCAGCTGAGGAGACTGGGGCGTTCTCCATGGCCAACGTGACGCCCAAAGAAGGGTCCCAGACTGAGAACAGCGGTCATACTAATTTGAAGGTGGCGGGACAGGATGGTTTGGGGTGCAGTGTAAGGTGAAGGGGCACACCTGCCACTGGGTAAAGTAGTGAGAGCCTGCTGGGAAGGACGGGGTTTGTCAGCGAGGTAGAGCAGAAGCAGATGCACGGCCAGGAGTGGAGGGTGAGACGCAACTGACGCCTTCCGGTGGGGAACGGAGGTGTCCCCTGAAAAGCGAACCTGCTACTCTGCTCCCGAGCTCTGGTCCTCCAGACCCAGAGGGCATTCGCAGTTCGAAAACGCCATTTGGATCTACCGCATCCTGGTCACCACAGTGTGGGCTTCTCTGTTCTTTCCTTTCACCTTTGCTATTCTTTATTGTACATAAAGCAGCTGCAGTATGCGCACAAGCACTTGCATTTTTAAAACTAAAGGGCCAATGATACATTTTGATCGACATCAAATAGAGATGGGATGGGGGAAAATACTGGTCCTGTGAAAATACCGTCTTTTTTCACTAGTAGAAGATCATTCAGCTATCTTTATATTCTAGTAAGTTATTTTGCTCTCACTGTTTAACAACAACAACAAAAAAACAAAAATGTTTGCATACCTTGTTTGCCTGGAGAATTTTAATATGTTTTATTTATCACTGTAAACCAAGGACAATTTGAATCCTAGATAGTTTTTCCTTCAACTGTTTTGTTTAAATTTCTTGTTAAAAAAATAAAAATTAAAAAAGTCTTGGTAAACTACATGTAAAAGGATACTTGTCTCAAAATATTACAAATATCATCCTTAATGGCAATGTATAGCTATATTTCCACTAATATTAGAAATCACAGTAGAGTAACAACTATTATCAGTGCTATTTATCATCTTGTAGTTCTTAGAGTTCGTTTCAAGATACTGATATGAAATTTTAAAAGGGGGAACAAATATTTTAAAGGATAAGTCTAAATTAACTTGTATGTGCAGATTCTGTTGTCCACCTGGACATTCCAATGAGGCTTTGTGAGCCAATAGCAGTTTGGTGGGATGGCTGTTTTCAAAGTAAATGGATATCACTGTTTCTATCCAAACCAGCAATTCCAATTAAAAATGCAGTGGCCAATTGGTGCCTGGAGCCTGTGTAATGGTTTCCAAACACCATTCCCACTAGAAGGAACCAGAGCTCCTTGGGAAAATGGCTGATTCCAGGTCTGAAGGAAATGCACGGGATGGACATGTGGTGCAAGAAGGTAAAGAAGATAAAATTTACTGGGATCATTTGAAAGGATTCAAGAACCAATGTGAAGAGGGTCCCACTGGCCAAAAAATGGAAAATTAGGGCATAATAAATAGTAACAATAATGGATTGAAGTATGTTAAATATATTTAAACTTATGAACTCATAATAATATTAAAGAAATTGATCACCTTTTCCATGAAGACTCCCCATTGTTTTTAAAATTTGTAAATAAAAGAAAAGCATTTATTTTGTCTTTTCTCTATGATTGCAGCACTGGGTAACCAAGTAATGAGGAACCAGTTATTTTTTAAAGAAATATTCCAGCTAATGAATAAAGAAAAAATGATAAAATTCAAGTGTCACATTTTGCAAGCACTAATGAATTAATTTAGATTTGAGTTAAATTCACCTCTGTTATTCTAACTGTTCATTTACACCATTTACAAGGATTGTATGACATGACATCACAGGAAATTCTACAGTGCCCAATTCTGCAAAATCCAGACCGAGAAATTCTACATGATGTTCTACATGAAGGAACAAATAACTTGGTTCCTTCAACATAAATTTGCAAAAAGAAAGATTTTGAAAAAAAAAATCTTTGAATCTAAGGTAACAAATCAACCAAATGGAATTTTTGGACTTTATTTGAACCAAGACTCAAATTTACCTTAAAAATATACCAAGGTTCATAATTAGTATAAAATAATTGGAAAAATATGAACAATATAATATTATAAGGATTTATTGCTCATTTTCTAGGGTGTAGTGATATTTTAATCATGTTTTTAAAAGTCCTTTTATTTAGAGACAGGTACTGAAATATATGTGTGATTTATAATTTGCTTCAAACAATACAGGGGCAAGGGAGAAGTGAACAAGGTGTAAACGATACAAGATCAGGCATGTGCTGATAATTTTTGAAGCTAGGTGATAGTTGCATGAAGTTAATCATAGTGTTCTGTTTAATTTTCTATATTTTGATATTTTCCATCATAAAAGGTTTTAAAAAGTTGAGAATGATCTACATTCTTCATTCCCTCCTTTATTGGAGTGGTAATGTAACATAATCGTATTTACTCTCTTTTTACCCATGCACTGAAATTTTATTAAAGCATGCTTTATTTATTTTTGTAGCCAAGCATCTCCTTTAAAAATTTTGAACAGATACAGGCTTTCATAGCACAGAGGCTAACACAATTTTGTCAACTCTGCCTACTACTAATTGTTAGTAATAGTGTTTATATTTATAATTATGCTTTGAACTTCCAAGAAAATGAGCTTTAAAATGATCTTTGGGAAACTATCTTGCTCATAACTACAGAATCCTCTGTATTTGCAGCACCTAGTACTTTCTTGATATATTGTATATTGAAATAAATGAATAAATAATAATAATAAAAACCAAATAATAAGTAAATAATTTCACTTAAAAGTAAGCCCAAGACTTTAACAGACACTGCACTGAAAAAGATATATGGATGACAAATATGTATACAAAAAGTTGCTTCACATTGTCATCAGAAAAATGCAAATTAAAACAATAATAATGAAATATGATTTCACACTATTATAATGGCCAATCTCCAGAAAACTGACAACACCAAACCCTAATGAGGATGTGGAGCAACAGGAACTTTTATTAATTGCTGATGGAAAGGGAAAATGGTACAGCTACTTTGGAAGACAGTTTGGAGGTTTCTTACAAAACTAAATATAATCATCACTCGATATTTACCAAGAAGTTGAGAACTTATGTCCACACAAAAATCTGCACATGGATGTTTATAGCAGCTTTATTCATAATTGCCAAAGCTTGGAAGTCATTGAGATGTCCTTCAGTAAGCAAATGGATAAATAAACTATGCTACATTCAGACAATAGACTATTATTCAGTGCAAAAAAGAAGTGAGCTATCAAGCCATGAAAAGATATGACAGAAATTTAAATGCATATTACTAAGTAAAAGAAGTTGATCTTAAAAGGCTATATATGAATGAGTTAATTAGAGATGCCTGAGTAATGAAGTATTCATAAAAAAGCTAAAAGGAGGGAGTTTGGGAGGTTTCAGGTTGGTGAACTACAGAGCTTCCGTGTGCCCCCAAGCCAGGCCTCAAACTCCACGAAGACAGACGCACCTTTGTTCAGGACACTGCCCCATGCCTCTCCATCTGGCTATTGATATAAAAAACCAAGATGGAGGCATAGGTAGACACACTGCACCTCCTCACACAACCAAAAGAAGGACAACAACAAATTAAAAACAAAAAACAACCAGAACTGACAGAAAATCAAACTGCAAGGAAGTCTGACAACAAAGGAGATAAAAAAGAAACATTCATCCAGACTGGTAGGAGGGGCGGAGACGGGCAGCCGGAGCAGACAGGACTCATGTTGCTGTGGCTGGACCCAGAGACTTGGCAGACTGTGGAACAAATGGGGCAGGCAGTGCAGTGGGTAGGAGAACCTGTGGCCCCACATTCTCGCATAGATAAACTGGGGGGAATGGTGGGGGAGCCAAACAGACTGCCCAACCCAGGGCTCCAGCTTGGGGAAATAAAGCCTCAAACCTCTGATTGAAAACACCCGTGGGGGTTGAGGTGGCAGCAGGAGAAACTCCCAGCCTCACAGCACAGTTCGTTGGAGAGACCCACAGGGACCTAGAGTATGCACAAGCCCACGCACATGGAATCAGCACCAGAGGGGCCCAAATTTATTGTGGGTAGCAGAGGGAGTGACTGAAATCTGGCAGAGAGTGGAGCAAGCTACATTGCTCCCTCTCGGCCCCTCCCCCATATACAGCCTCACAGTGCAGCGACCAGCATTACCCAGCCCTGGTGAACACCTAAGGCTCCCCGCCTTTACGTAACAGGCGTGCCAAGACCCCCCCCCCCCCCAAAAAAAAGGCCCAAATGAAAGAACAGTTCAAAGCTCCAGAAATAATACAGCTAAGCAGCGAAGAGATAGCCAACCTATCAGATGCACAGTTCAAAACACTGGTAATTAGGATGCTCACAGAATTGGTTGAATTTGGTCACAAATTAGATGAAAAAATGAAGGCTATGCTGAGAGAAACAAAGGAAAATGTATAGTGAACCGATAGTGATGGGAAGGAAACTGGGACTCAAATCAACAGGTTCTTTTGGATTGGTGTTTCAGGGCCCTTAGGGTATAATCCCAGCAGCAGAATTGCTGGGTCAAAAGGCAGTTCCATTTTTAGTTTTGTGAGGAGATTCCATACTGTTTTCCACAGTGGCCTCACCAGTCTGCATTCCCACCAATGATGTACTAGGGTTCCCTTTTCTCCACATCCTCTCCAACATTGGTTTGTTGATTTGTTTATGTTGGCCACTCTGACTGGTGTGAGGTGGTACCTCATTGTGGTTTTAATTTGCCTCTCTCTGATGGCTAGTGATGCTGAGCATCTTCTCGTATGTCTCTGGGCCCTCTGTATGTCTTCCTTGGAGAAGTGTCAGTTCAAGTCCTTTGCTCATTTTTTAATTGAGTTGTTTGTCTTCCTGGAGTGGAGTTGTATGTGTTCTTTATATATTTTGGAGATCAGACCCTTGTCTGAGGTATCATTGGCAAATATGTTTTCCCATACTGCTGGTTCTCTTTCCATTTTAATGCTCTTTTCTGTAGCCATGCAGAAGTTTTTTATTTTGATGAGGTCCCGTTTTTTTATTCTTTCCTTTATGTCCCTTGCTTTAGGGTATATGTCTGTGAAGATGTTGCTGAGTGGAATGTCTGAGATTTTCCTGCCAATGTTTTCTCTAGGACTTTTATGGTGTTATGACTTATATTTAAGTCTTTTGTCTACCTTGAACTTATTTTTGTGTATGGTGTAAGTTGGTGATCGAGTTTCATTTTTTTTGCACGTAGCTGTCCAGATCTCCCAACACCATTTGTTGAAGAGGCTATTTTTGCTCCATTTTATGTCCTGCCTCCTTTGTCCAATATTAATTGACTTTAGAGACTTGGGCTTATTACTGGTCTCTCTGTTCTGTTCCATTGGTCTATGTGCCTGTTTTTATGCCAGTACCAGGCTGTTTTGATTACAGTGGCCTTGTAATACAGTTTGATATCAGGTATTGTGATACCTCCTGCTTTGTTCTTTCTCAAAATTGTTGCAGCTATTCAGGTTCATTTATGGTTCCATATAAATTTCTGAAATATTTGTTTATATCTGTGAAATATGCCATTGGTACTTTAATAGAGATTGCATTGAATCTATAAATCGCTTTCGGTAGTATGGCAACTCCTTTCATTGATGATCGTTAACTAATGAGAAGGAAAAAAGCATTAATCCTGCCTTTACAATGGAAATATATGCATATTTCAGACAACCGAATAGCCCTGCTAATGAGTAAATACAGAAGAATACCTGCTAAAAACGAAGGAGGACTGATAGCGTTAAAGCATGTAACTTTGTAAACATTAATGAAATCATTGATTGAGAAAGTGATTATGAATCACTGTTAAGACAAATTAGGTGAACTGGAGTTTTGATAGTGCACAACACAACACAGTCACCGGGGCGAAATACAATCGCACCTTAAATGAATCAGACTTGTATCACTCTAGTCTCTTAGTTGATCCAGCATCTTGTCTCATCTTAGTATCACAAATAGTGGGACAATCAGTTAATATGTATTTTCTAATGGGGTTCAATGTGAAGTCCACATCACTTATGTTAATTATCACATTACATGTCAAAATATTTGACTTTAATGCATCAAGCTTTAAATTTAACTCATTTACTAGATACAGAGTTGCCCCTCAGTACCTGTGGGCAATTGCTTCCAGGACCACTGGTGGACACCAAAAGTTATAGATGGTCAAGTCTCTTATATGAAACCAAGTAATCTTTGCATATAATCTACTCGCAACCTTCCATATACTTTAAATCACCTTCAATTACTTATAATTACTTAAGTACTATTAAATAGCTGTTCAAGGAATGGCAAGAAAAATGGTCTGTACATGTTCAGTACAGATGCAACCAGCAACAATCATAAGCCTAACTACATAGTATACGTCAACAATAAGGTAACATTAAAAAAAAAAAAACATATATTTCAACCCATGGTTAGTTGAGTCTAAGATGTCTGCAGAACACATAGGTACTAAGGGCTGATTATGCATGGAATAGAGGAACAAGCTAGATGATATAGTGAGCAAGCAACCAATTATAGAAGGAGAAACATTCTGTTGAGCCATTGGCCTGATCTCTTAAACCAAGCCAGTGCTATTCAAAAGAGACTTCTGGAATCATTGCAGGATTATTTACATTCCCCAAGATATGGAAGCAGCCCAAGTGTCCCTCCATAGAGGGATGGGTAAATCAGCTATGGGACATTTACACAATGGAATACTCCTTGGCCATAAAAAGGAAGAAAATTTTACTGTTTGAATCAGTATAGATGGACCTGGAAAATATTATGCTAAGCAAAATAAGCCAGTGAGAGAAAGACAAATACCATATGATTTCACTCATGCGTGGAACCTAATGAACAAACTGAACTAACAAGGAAAATAGGGACAGACTCACAGATGAAGAGCGGGATGACAGTCAGTCAGGAAGTGAGGGGGTGGTGGTGGGAAGTGATGGAGTGGAAGGCATAGAGCAAAAAGAAAAAGGACTTGTGCACATGGGCAACAATGTGGTGATTGCTGGGAGGAGGGGGGTACAAGGGAACTAAATGGTAATGGGACAAATACAATAGAGATTGAATGAAAAAGAAAAAAGAAATTTAAGAAACATAATAAGCAAATGCAATGTGTTGTTCTGGATTGAATACAATTTTGAAAAAGACAGCTAAAAATACTTTGGAGGACAAGTAGGGGAATTTAAATATGACCTAGCCATCAGATAAGAAGAAAATTATTGCAATGAAGAGAAGAATAATATTAACAAAAAAGTTACAATGCACTATGTACAGTATGAACTCATTTGGGCATAAAAGTTATAACAGGATCTGGGAAGAAACCTACTGCAATGTTAAAAGGGGCGTTCTGTGAGTAATGGGATAGAATGTCTTTATTTTTTAGTTTTATTCTCTACATTTTACAATTTTCTAAAATGTGTATGTCTGTTTTTACAACAGTAAAGGGTGATTTAAAAAATACAACATATTTAAAGTGCTCCATTTACAAGAATAACAAAGGAAAATACATAGAATAATTTGAATATATTATGTTCTTA
Source organism: Desmodus rotundus (assembly GCF_022682495.2). Lineage (NCBI taxonomy): Eukaryota > Metazoa > Chordata > Mammalia > Chiroptera > Phyllostomidae > Desmodus > Desmodus rotundus. The sequence continues at coordinate 65,766,017 of NC_071395.1, forward strand.
CCATTGTGATAAAATTAATCAATAAAATGTTATGCTTTTTCACTCCCAATTTTAGCTAGGTAACTTTTAAATCCATACTTTATTGTCACGCTACTAAAAGTAACAGCCGTAAAATAAAATTGACAATTAAGTGAAACTATCTAACTTCTGTAGTTTGGGAATAGTTGAATGGCGAATGCTGGACAAGGTACAAAATTTTATCACACAAATAACAACTCAATAGCCTTGTATATAAAATTAATTCTTATAAATCAATGAGAGAAAATAATACCTACTGCCAACAAGGCCAATGATCTTCACCGACATGTCTAAGCACTAGAAAGGAGCAGGCAGTGAGGTATTGAGCTCCTGTTGTAAAATGAACAGTTCCCGGGCAAAGTGGGGCATAATTTGTGGCCTAAGCCTCTAAATGTGGCTCTAAATTCAAATGTCTTCAGAAGTGGGTGTATAGCTGTGTGAATCCAGCTCTGTAATGCCTACGAAGCAATGGGAAGTGGTGAGGCCTGGGGAAACTAGACCACAAAAGTCTTATGAAAACTTATCAGTGAATCATTGCTAATGTTTAAAGCTGCACTGCCCTAATTTGGCTCATGGACCACTACTTTGTGACCTATGTGTCAATACTAAACAGTAAAATGGTCCAAGAAGCTCTGGAAAATATACTGCAGGCAAAGACACATTCTGTGGATGAGTAATAAAGGAGATGCTGAAGGTACCAAAGGCCTCCCAGCACACATTGTTTTCAATGTGCAAATGGTACAAAGCAAGCTCTACACATTTTACCCTCAAGGAGATTTCAACTTAGTAAAAGGGAGCTTTAGGTGGTGACAGCTATTAGCCAGAAGAAAAAGAGTTAGGAGAGTGTGACCGATGGAAAGAGAAGTTGAGAGAGCATATTGCTTGTTGTAGAAGTCCACCAAGAAAAGTCACAGCTACAGGTAGGAGCCAAACCAGGAGGAGACTTTCCCAAGACAAGAGTTAGCATTTGAGGGACCTGGTTCCCATTAGGTCTCCCACACACATCTTTTTATTTAATAAAACATCCTTGCACTGGGTTGCATAGTGCACTCCAAATATGCACGTCCTCCAAAAACCTCAGAATGGACCTTATTTGGAAACACGGCCTTTCCAGATATAATTAGTTCAGATGAGGTCCTACTGGACTAGGGTGGGCCTTACACCCAGTGACTGGTGTCTTTACAGGCAGCCATACTCCGGAAAGAGCCCCACGTGACTAGGGAGGCAGAAACTGGAGAAAATGCAGCTATAAGCCAAGGAAGGCCAAGGGTTGCCAGGAGCCACCCTGAATCTAGAAGGAATCAAGCAATGATTCTTTTCTAGAGTTTTAAGAGGGAGCCTGGCTCTGCAGACACCCTGTTTGCAGACTTCTACCCTAACTGTGAGTGAGTACATTTCTGTTGTTTTAAGCTCCCCAGCTTGTGGTAATTGGTAACAGCAGCCCTAGGAAAGTAATGCAAGCCTTATGTTTGACAGCCAAGAGAAGTCAGGCTGAAAATGTTGGGATAGATTTGAATAAAGAATCAGATCCTTTCAGTAAGAATGCCAACAAGCTTTTTTTATGGAGCTAGACAAGTTGATACTAAGTTTCATAAAACAAAGCAATCAAGCAACAATAGCCAGAAAAACAATGAATAAAACAAACATGTGAAGGGGGGATTAGCCCTCCTAGATAAAAAATAGACTATAAATACTTAATTAAAATAGCATGGCACTGGTGCATGAATACACAGACAAGTACTAGACTAGAGTAGAAAGTCCAAAAATAGACTCACGTCATGAGAAAAGTACCTGAGGAGTTTGTATTTTGCTGTTGTGTGCTTACCGTATTTTGTAGAAACACACTCAGCTTAAAACATTTTTCCAATGTGTAACAGGGTTTGGTGGTAAGGGTAAAAGGAGCGTTGGTTTTGAGGTGAATTGGGAGAGCCTCTGGCATTTGTAAATAGCTAATATGATGAACAGAGGGTCCAGGAAAAGGTGGCATTTTTCTTCCACAAGATCACAGGGCCACTAGAGAGGGACATTCACTTGGAACAATGGGCCAACATGACGGAAGGAGGGAGCTAACCCCATGCCCTAGTGGTGAAATTGCATGAGCTGTCTGGGGCCACAGAGGCCATCGGCCAAGGTGTAGAAGGGTCTTGAAGCTATTAGACAAAGACTAACCAAGTCAAGAGCCACCTTTTCTTACCTGGTCCCCATAACATGAGGTATGATGAGCAAACGGAACAGGGACACCCAGTGAGCTTTGCTCCTGGATTGTCCTGAGACTCCAGGGTGAGGCTGAGGTGCTGTGACCGGGAGTCCCTACAAACGGAGTGGGACCTGACTTCATGGAGTCCCTGGGGCCTGAAGACTGGGGAGAAGAATAAACACATCCTGTTTTTCATGGTGCAGAAAAAGCTTCTCAAGAGGGTCCCATGTGTTCCCCTCCCCATGCACCCTGCCCAACTCATTTTGCCACCATAGACGGGCCACCATAGGTGGGTCCAAAACAGTGCTGAGTGGAAAGACAGAGTTTAAACCAAACGACGACAGACACTTGTGCCACCTCAGTGGTGTGGCTCCAGCAAGTAAAGGAAGAATGTTGGTCTCATTCTCACTTTCCTTCAGTGAATTGAAAACATGCATTATGCTTTCTGCAGGCGAGAGTAAGTAGAGGGAGGCCGCTGTGGTCTTCACACTTAAAAGAGGCCACTCAGATGTGCGAAGGGACTCGCCTCCCTGTGGACAAGCTGCTGAGAACTAGTTTGGGAAAATACCACCGATTTTCAAGTCCCAGACCCTATGGGCCGCAGTGTCAGGTGCTGGGAAGTTTCAGTTCCTGTTGGGCTTTGCTTTGACTTTTTTCCATTCTGTCAATGTCCTCCAGTGGTAACTTGAGTTGCAGAATGGTGATAAGTAGCACAATTCAATGTGTCCAAATCTAAAATGAGGCCAAGTGTAACATTTTTTCCAATTGTTCAAGAATATATGCCCATGAATGATTTTATACATTAGGACTCAACTGCCTTTTTAGTAGGATGGAATAAATGCTCTTAATAAAAGTTCAATTTATATTCAATTCTTGCCTGATTCATTAAGTGGGGAGTAACGTTTGGTCTTTCCTTCTTGAGTAATCCTAACAGCAGTAACTGAAAGAGGTAACTGAGCGGCGTCATGACCCCTTTCATTCGTCAAACTAGAAGTGTCACATTAGTGACTTCTTCATTCACTCCTTTACTTACTAGATCAACTCAGCTTCCAGCACTCTTTTTCCTTGTTCAAAAAAAGCAACAAATTCTCCACTCTCACCCAGTCATTACACTTAGGAATTTACTTTAATCATAATTAAATTAAAGCTACTGAAGTTCTATTCAACAACTGATGTTAGAAGGATTCTCAGCAAATAGTTTCCCAAAGCCTGTAATTTGCGTAGTAATGCAATCAGCTCTTCACTGGGATTTAAAGCAATGACTAGTTTTTAGTTCAGCGCCATGCCTAAAAAGCATTTTAATGGGCTCAAAATGACCTTAAGTGCTATTTGCAAATGCCTGAAAATTGTAGGTAATGATATTCTGTGCAGGAAGTCATTCTCTTAAACTAACCCCACACAGTCAATTCCTCTGCCCAGGTTTTGCATGACTTTGCTCAGAATTGTATAATGTCTCTTCGGGGCACAAGCCACTGACATTGGTGAAATTCTTTGGGTCTTACTAAAAGATGTTTGACACCATCTCCTCAGCTAAGGCAACCTGTGAGTGGAATCAGTTTTTTGAGTAATTCAGAGTAGTCATATCTTCATCTTCACCTTCTACTAAACTTTGGCTGGGAAGAGCAAAACTATGTCCATACGTATAACCAACGGAACCTTGATCTCGGAGTCACTGTTCAGATAAGTTCGTGGGTGAGTGTGTCTTCATCATGTGAGATGCACATGAGGCTGTCACAGATGAGGCCCAAACAATTCGGCAATTCAGACAATTCAGTAAAGAAAAAAATCACTTGGCATCTGTTCCTTCCAATCACAGGTAGCAAGTGTCCTGGCCGATGTCCATGCTGTCCACTGTTGGTCACAGACCAGGGTTTCCTGTGTGCCAGGGTTGACCTCTACACACTGGCAAAGCCAATTAATTCAAGTGAGGCTCGTTCAGGGTCTGTGTGAAAATACCATTTTACTGCAGAAGTAAACAAGGGAAGTCTGTGTGTCTGGGGAGGGGGTGAACAAGAATTGTAGAGTAGAAGTCAGACAAAGCCAGTTGGGTTGAGAGTGGAACTAAATACTAAATTCTCATAAACCTATGAAGCAAATGCATAGTCCTCATTCACCTACACATGCACATGACTTAATTCCACAATTATTTAGAGCCTCTTTAAGGCAGAGATTAAAGTCTACACCTATCTCTAGCCACAAGAAGCAACTAGTTAATTAACTGATTACATATATGCAGTTTTCTGATTTTTAGCTAATTGAAAAGGATAAAGGAATCCCTTTGTAAGCTTTGTGGCTTGTAGCTTAATGGTAACCCTTTGGTTCCTGTCACTTTATCCTCAGATTTTGGCTCAATGCTCCACCCAGTGTGGGTTGTAGCGCAAGTCTGTGGGCGCTGACACTCTTGGGAGTCCTGCCCAGTAACCGTTCTGAAGGAGGCGACGATGGCAGCCCCACCCTGGAGCTGATAGGACCAGTTAATCTGGGCCATGGTCGTATCACTCTTCCGTTCTCTCTAGGGCATGTAAACCTGTAAACCACACTTTCTTTACTTTCACAAGACTTCTTTCTTAGGTGGTCTTGAGGTGGCAAGGTCCCTGGGGAAGTCACCAGGGCTATTGAAAATAATAGATGTTCTTTCCTCTAGACAATTGGTAGGGCTGCTAGCCCTCAGGTGTGGCCATGGCAGTTAGTCTGACCCACGCAGGACAAGTGGACATGATGTGGCCACCTCCCCACTGAGGACCCCGTGCACACCTGCACCTGATGACAGGACCCTTCCCTCTACCTCTCTGGTCACTGCCAGTGGCACCCTGATGGCTGCTCTGTCCCCCTGGGCCCCAGTGTATGTTATGGCATGGAGTAGAGTCCCTAACCAGCTTGTAATGGCCATGTAGCCTGTGAGAGAACAACCTTTTTGGGGGGAACAACCTCACACATGCTGTCTGGTTTCAGGAGGTGTTTACTTTTAGTAAAAATATATATATATATATACATATATATATGTATATATATATATATATATATATATATTCATTTTGGGCTCTTGTACCTCTTACGGTGCAGTCTTGCAGTCTGGTTTGCTTCTGGTGATGCGAAGTCCTGGGGAAGCCGATTCTGCTTTATTCTGCATTCACGTGCACTTGCTCTCTTTCCAGATGAATCATCACAACCACACAGCCCACAGACCCCTCAGGTGAGTCCAGGGAGAAGGTTCTTACTCTGTAGGAAGCAAAGTCAACATGCTGAGCCTTGAGGAGTTGGAAAGGGATATGTATAGATTGCAGTGTTTTATATTAAGTCAATGATTAGAAAGCAAGCCAAATCAACGGGGTCCACTGATTGCATTTAGGAGTGAGTACTCTGTCGTGCCATGCTGGCTCAGGCTCCAGGAGAGGCATGGTGGCTTGCCTCAGAGCACGTACAATTACAGTTTCAAATAGGAGCCCTAGTGATTTTAGTTCATCGTAATGTGTGGAAACAATGTGCAACCTGTGATGATACTCTAATGATGTGAACTTCTTTCTGTAAATCAATGATACCTGGGAGGAGAAGCATAAAAAGCTAGATTGTAAATGGCCCATTCCTTAAGTTTAAAATCCTCTTGTTATTGCTGAAATGTTTTAACAATAGAAACAGAAAATGTATAAAATGTGGAAGCAGCACTGGGGTTGGGGTTGGGTGAGTTGGCCAGTGTTCCTTTTGTGAAATGATTCAAGTGGCTTGGGTTGTCTAGTCTGTCTCTGTCATTTCAGAGCTCTCTGCTTCCCAAGTCCCAGTGGGATGCTGGTTCTGTGGGAGGTTGCTTCATTGAAACTCATTCATTAAAGATTTGAGGATGGGGCCCTTGCTGGTGTAGCTCAGTGGATTGAGTGCTGGCCTGTGAACCAAAGGGTTTCTGGTTTGATTCCCAGTAAGGGCACATGAGAGGCAACCACACATTGATGTTTCTCCCCTCTCTTTTTCCCTCCCTTCCTCTCTCTCTAAAAATAAATAAATAAAATATATTTTTAATAAAAGATCTGAGGATAGGGGCAGATCTGCTCATCTGTCTGGACCTCAGAGTTAGTTGGAAACAGCCAGTGTTTGCCATGTCCCACTCTGGTCAACACACGTCTCTTCCGACAACTCTGCAATGTGTCTGTCAGAATGTGTATTTAGAGTAATGAATTTGTTGGGCATTAATATGTTGGGCAGGTTCCATGGTTGTAAGGCATCTTACATGGGAAAGTCATTGCTGAGGACAGACATGTTTTATAGCTGCTGCTGATTTACAGGTGGGTAAAGCCAGTCTTCAGGTGCCCTTGAGGATAAGAAAGAGCAAGAAAAACAGGGAGTGAACTTAAGACTCAGCTCTGTCTTGATCTACTCTGATATGGGAATGTGAATGCAGAGATTGCAGGCACCTCTGCCCTTCTTGGTCCCTTCAGTTCAGTCACTGTATTCGAAGACCTCAGTTCTTTTGGTATTTGCCAAGGGTGGGGTTCTCAGATAGACACAGAGCAAAACAAACAAAAAATACAATAAGGACCAACATGATGAGAACAATAAAAATATCTCACTGGTAAACTTGTAGAAGTAAATGACCAACAATAGTAATATAAAATATAAAATTTAATATGAAATATTTTTATGTTAACATGTTGTGAGAAGACATGAAGATGATGTGCCCTTGTTTTTGCTTCACAACTGAAATTTTGGCAGGTAGAAACAGGCTTTATTCTGCTAGCAGGGCAAGCTCGGAGCATCTGGAACCAGGAGTCCAGTAGACTAGAAGTGGACACTTCCCAAGGCATTAGAATTAGAGGGAAATACTCCCAAGTTAGCGTGGGACACAAGACACTAACCCTGCACGCCCCCCCCCTTCAAGCTTCTTGCTTAATGAGTGGCCAGGGTGGGGGAAAGAGCCACACTGGTGGAGACTGGGTAGATGGAAAGGACAGAGCTACGGGAATTATGAGATCTAATTTGTCAATGAAAGAAAGAACTGATATTCACTGGTGACCTATGACGAAACTTATATATTCATTCATCTTTACAATAACCCTGTACAATTACTATACTTATCTTTATTTTACAGATGAAAAAATAGAACATGGAAGTTATGTGACTACGTAAGATCAGAATTCCTCTCTTTTCTCCACTCACAAATTTAGGTCTCACTTCCATTCACATCCGCCACGTTCTTGGTTTTCTCTATCCCTTTGAGGCACCAAGGTGTCTAGTGCTTTTTCTTCTGGGTTCTATAAGTAAATATACCTAGATTTACTTACCTCCAATAGACAGACATGGTTATGAAAATTTAATTAGGACCATAGAATATACAATTAAAATTAATAATCTGTTTTACCTTCACCTCTAATTCCACAGCCCAGGGATCACCAAATTTTACCACTTCTGTTGAACTCTAAATAATTTCTTAGACCTCTGTTTCTTGATTGATTATCTTAAGAAAGTGCCTTTGGATTCTCTGTTATGAAAATGAAATTTTAGTGACCTTGTAATAATTGCCTACCTTTCTGATTCTTTACCAGTCACCTACATTTAAGGTTTTAGTTCATCTATTGCTTACCATCAAATTTACATGATAACAAATATTTCTTGACTCACCTGTTTTAGGAAGCTTCTCTGACTTACCATTATGCAATGTGAAGTCTTCAGCCACCTTACATTTCCCTCCACCCCTTCTTCTATCTTTACTCCCACCCTTTATTCCTCTGACCATTACTTTTATACTTTCATGGTCTGCAGCTTCCATATTTCATACTATAACTGAAAAGTCGTTAGTATTTTATCTATAAATGATTTTTTAAATTTGAGTACCAGTAATTGACATTTAACATATTATGGTTGTCTAAATATCATCTACTGCATATCCAAGTAATGAGTTTGATTTATGGAGAAGCAAACGCTAATCCTATGTCATTGAACACGTTACCTAAAAATACAGGCTTTAGTACAGGTAGTCGAGAGTGGTGAAGAGACCGACCTGTGCATTGCACGTCTTTAAAGTTGATATTACATACTTTCTATCATTTAAGTAAAGTGATGTAGCTTCTTCATTTTAATTTTCATGGAAAATAAATTTTCTTTTTGACATCATTCTCAGAGACCTTGAACTTTCAGCTAGGTGTGGATTGCTTGCTGTTTAGATCTACTGCAAAGAGGTTGTTCTGGACTTTTAAAGATGGATTTGTTCTGCTCTTAGAACTAATGTCTCTCTCTTTTTCAGGATCCTTTATCATTTCTCCAATGTACAGCTTGGTGGGTAGATAATCAACTTTTTGAGTCCATCTCAACAGTATTTCCCCTTATGCTTGATTTATAGTTCAGTGGTGTAGAGACTTTTACAAACTTATTTTTGTTCTTAAAATTTTGAAGACGTTTTTGTTTTATTTATTTATTTTTCATTTTCATCCATAATCCAGAGTTGCTGATGCAGTTTGAAGTCAGTTGATTTTATTTATCTTGGGTGACAAGGAAAATACATAAAGACACATACACATTTCAGAATTTTATGATGACATGATTAGGTGTAATTCTCTTTTTTCTATACTTGGTGTGTACTTTTAGTCTGAAAACTTGTGTCTCCTTTCTTCTGTGACAATTTTTCTTAACATAATTTCTTGAGTAATTGCTTCCCCTCAATTATCTCTGATCTCATACAACTTTTACTCTCTTTTTGAAGTTTCTTCAACTTTTTCTACTATTCCTTTCCCTGGGTACTTTATTTTAGCAGTAGTATTTTTAATTTCAAGAACATTTTTTTCTTATCTGATTTATTCTCTTTCATACCAACCAATAACTTTCTTGTATCTAAACTGTCTTTGCAAGTCTCACTAAGAACACTGTTTAGAATAACTTTTAGGTCCTCTGTCCTTTCTGAACCCAGCCTTTCCTTGTGGTCTCTTCTGTTTTTCCCCTTGGTCCTTTGTGAGTGTTGTGTGCACACATTCATTTGTGTTGTGTAGTAATCTTTTCTTGAATGTCTGGTGATTCCTGAGTGCTTACTCATCTCTCTTACTCATCTCACCAAAGACAGGTGAGGTTTTTTGATATAGTTAAATTTCCCCTGCAGTGACCATCCCTTTCCTGGTGACAAAAGCTCTATCCATGCAAAGCAAGATACTGATGCCCAGGCTTTGCTTCACAGTGTGTAGGCAGGCAGGATGGAACTTTCATACCACAGCCTTCACTTCCATCAAATGCTAAAATAAAGAAGCTAACTCTGGAGAGCCATGCTTCCTTTCTGGGATCCTCAAGTTCTCCTTCAAAAATGCCTGATTAAAATGGGATATCTTCAGCTCCAGGCTGCTGCACACACTGGGATGGACAGGGGACCTGGGTAGAGGTTGTCTAAACAACTTTTCTTAGAAGATCTTCCAGCACCATCCTCGATTTCTGTTCCTCCTTCAACTTTATAAACATTTAAATTTCAGAACTTTGCTATGAAAAATGCTCCCATGTCTGTGGCAGGGCTGTCCTCTAAGCTGGGACTACCTCTGCTAACCTAATAAACTTAGATCTTTTCCAAAGCTGTGGAAAATCTTTAGTCCACTGCTGTGTTCTATTCCCCCAAACTTGTCCCCATTATTAGTGCTTTCGTAAATTGATTTCTTGTACTTCAGTGAATTATTAAGAAAGTGAGAAAAAATGTGGCTCAGTTCATCTTTTTAAAACATAAATCCTCCAAATAATGCTCAATGTGGTTCTACCACCATTAACACCACTTGGATTCTGGTGCCTTTAAATAAATGTCCAATTTGGTGACTAATGAAACAAAGCTTACAAACCTTTCTATGTTTTTTTTTTTTTAACAGGAAGTTACTACATTCACAGTAAACTAAAAACACAGTCTTACATAATTTAAAAGTTCACTTACTTGCCTTTGTTGCCCTAGTTTCCATAGCAAGTGAAAATCATGATCTTTCATTGAATCTTTGAGTGAAAACTGGATTGTATATTTCCACCTAGGCCTTTATTGATTAGGCACCCCAGCTGAATGGATATTGATACAATTATGACTTGTCAAGATAGCCAAGGAAATCAGCACTAAAGTTGACAAGACTTAAAATAAATCAGTCTTTCAAAAGTAATATGGACCTTAGAAAATACTTTGACTATGACTAACTCCTGGTTTCACTTATGTTCTATTTTCATAAAATGTTTGTATCTTGGAAGTTAGGACTAATGCCCATCTGCTGAGCCATCTTTGGGAGCACAGTGGGCCACCTTTCTTGGCATTCTGATTCAGCTGGATTCTGACTTGGATGATACTTTCCAGCTTCTTGTGTAGGCAACCTACTTCTGGACAAAATAGACTGTTTTTATTTTTTAAAATAATTTTTGATTCTTTCTTTTTACTGTTGTTCAAGTACAATTGTCTCCACTATCCCCCCACCACTCCCTCCAACCCCAGTCATCCCCACTTCCCAGCCTTGATCCTACCCTCCCGTTGGAATAGACTGCTTTTTTTTCATTCAGTTACAATTGTCTGCATTTTCTCCCCATCCCTCCACCCCACCCCAGCCAGTTCCACTTCCTTCCCCCACCTCTACCCTCCCCCTTGATTTTGTCCTTGTGTCCTTTATAGTAGCTCCTATAGATCCCTCTCCCCACTATCACCTCCCCACTCCCCTCTGGCTATTGTTACATTGTTCTTAATTTCAATGTCTCTGGTTATATTTTGTTTGCTTTTTTTTTGTTGTTGATTATGTTCCAGTTAAAGATGAGATCATATAGTATTTGTTCCTCACCACCTGGCTTATTTCAGTTAACATAATGCTTTCCATTTCCAAAAACTATGGTACATTTACACAATGGAATTCTATGCTGCAGAGAGAAAGAAGGAGTTTATACCCTTTGCAATGGCATGGATGGAACTGGAATAGACTGTTTTTAAAGGTAGAATATTTGAAACAGAATTAGAAGGATGCTAGAGTCATTTATAAACATTCTAGGCTGTTAAATTTTTTATTATTTAAAGTTTTTTTTTCCTGAAAATTTCACATAGGTGTTCAGGAAAATTTGGTCCAGGAAAAAATATCTAAATCATTATTTCTTACTGTTTTGGGCATAGTTTCAAGTATTCTCTGTCAGTATGCCTCAGAGTATTTTGCAACAGGACTTAAAAAATATTCAGTGGTCTTTGCTGAGGAAGCCCTGAGTTAAATATTATTTAAAAGGTGATATTTTTAAAAGATTTCTTTATTTTTAGACAGAGGAGAAGGGAAGGAGAGAGAGAGGGAGAGAAACATCAGTGTGTGGTTGCTTCTCATGTGTCCCCACTTGCAACCTGGCCCACAACTGAGGCATGTGTCCTGACTGGGAATTGAACCAGTGACCCTTTGGTTTGCAGGCCAGCTCTCAGTCCACTGAGCCACACCAGCTAGGGCTAAAAAGTGATATTTTCTAAAAGATTAAAAGCAAAGCATATAGAGAAATATTAATATGAGCATACGAGTATAACAAAATGGATACATGTTCATATGTTATCATATTACTTTAGATATGATTCAGTAATTTTAAAATACTATCTTTAGTAAAAGTCCTTAAGAAAAAAGTCATCATGGATAAACTGAAGTCCCCTCTGTTTCCTTATCTCACAAGATGAAACTATACTCATCACTTGGTATTCAACTTGTCCATATTTTTATGTCTATTTATTTATAGATTAAAAATATGTGGTCACTTTTAGATTTAATTTAAATTAATGTAGAGTGATATCATTTGTGATTTTCTTCTACTTTCCTTTTTGTACTCAGTATTTCTTTAGATTTCTCTGTGTCAATGCATAAAGATCTACTTCATTCACTTTAATGTTGTGTGGGAGTCCATTCTGTGATGGCAATACAATTTATTCACCTCATTCTCTCATTGGTGAATAGAAGGTTGTTTTCAGCTTTTCACCTCCACAGACAATGCTGCAATGAACACTCTTGAGCACATTTTTTATACACATTGAGAGCTTCTCTTATGTAACTACCTAGGAGGGGAATTACTGAATAAATAGACATATTTTTTAATCTAACTAAAAATTATCAAATTGTGTTGAAGTTGTAGCAAGATTGTAATTATTTTTCTCTCTCATGTTTGTCAACACTTAGTATTGTGTGTCATAAAACATAGTTTTTCTAATCTGATGGGTGTAAAACCATTCCTGTTTTAATATTTATTTTTCTAGTCACTAGTCTTTTTCCAGATGTTTATTGATTATTTACTTTCATACTTCTGCTAATTCCTTGTTATCATCATTGGATTTTTTTCTATGGGACATTTACCTTTTTCTTTTTCATTTGTAGGAGTTCTTTATCTGTCCTAAATTCTATTTCCTTGTAAGAGTTCTTTTTCCCAATCTGTGACTTGACCTTTTACCCTTGTTTTTGGCATCTCTTGAAATTCATTTATTTTACATAAAAATAAACATTTAAAACTTTTTAATAATAAAATTTTGACAAAATCAGACAACATTTTGCTACATGATACAGTTTTTATGTCCTATTTAAGAAATTCTTTTCTTCTTTAACTCACATACCATGGTCTCCAAATATCATTTTTCCATAACAGGAAATGTCTCCCTTGGGAAATTGATGTTTTCATATCTAGGACTGACAGTGTAAAAGATGATCTTGAAACATCTCGTACCTGAAAGCAAGAAAGTTATCAAAGAATAAGGGGGCAGTGTCCAAAGGACATAGGAGCCAACTTGAAGGGACCAATCTGGTCAGACTAAGGGCAATTTGAGCATCACAATGAATAATGACTATAGGAAATCAAAACCAGTTAAATATATAAAGGTCCACACCATCATAGTAATATAAAACAAAAAGTAAAGTTTATTGATTAGTTTTGGAAGTTGCTAAGGCACCACCTCATATGACCTACCTCCCCAGTAAGTGGTTCCCCAGTAAGAACCACTCTTCCAAGTAACTACATAGTAGATGAGGGAATTCTTACAGGAGGATTAAGCAAATAAGTGTGGAAGAGATGATAGAATAGAAAATAGCCCCATGCAGTACCTAGGAACAGAATCACAGAAATGGAGATCACATGGAGGGTTATCAGCAGGGAAGGGGAGGAGCAAGAGAGGGGGGAAAGGTGCAGGGAATAAGTAGCATAAATGGTAGGTACAAAATAGACAGGGTGAGGGTAAGAATCGTATAGGAAATGTAGAAGTCAAAGAACTTATATGGACATGAACTAAGGAGGGGAATGAAGGATGGGAGTGGGGTGCAGGGTGGAAGGGATTAAAAGGAGAAAAATGGGACAACTGTAATAGCATAATCAATAAAATATATTAAAAATGAACCTAAGGTAGTGGTTCCAACAGCTGCTGCAATCATTAGGTGAAAACTTCATGAATACTTAATGGATAGAGGCTGGCAATCAACTGTGACATCTAAAAAACACGACAACCAGGCCAACTGTGCACCCACTGAGATGCACTGGGATGCTCTGAGATGCACAGCAGCCCCTGTAAACTGTTCTCAGCAAACACTGGCCCTAACCAAAATTCCAGCTCAAACCACCTATCTTCAAAAGCAAAGGAGATACAAGAGGCAGTCAGCCAAATGTAGAAGATGCAAAAAGTGGGCTAGTTTTTGTCATCAAAACAAATGAGATAAGGAGAAAAGGGGGGTTTGGAGAGGGAATGTGAAGTGGAAACTGTTGTAGATTACAAGGGGCTTAAGAAACATAACAAGCAATTCTTTAGAGCTTTTTTGCATTCTGATCTGAATAAACTATAAAAAGACATGTTTGAGGCAATTTGAGAAAATAATGTGTAGAGCATAAGCAGGTATTAAGGAATTATCATTATTAATTTTGTTAGGTATGATAATTGGTACTGTAAATATTATTTTTAAGTTTTTATCTGTTAGAAACACATTACAGGTGAAATGATTTAGTTCTGAGAATTATTTTTAAATTTTTCAGCAAAAAGTAAAAAAGAAGAGGGGAGGGAAGACTAAATGAGACAAAAATAGAACAAAGTTTTTAAAAGATTGAAGTTGGGTAATGGGTAAGTGGAGTTCCTTATACAATTTTCTCTAATTTTGTATATGCTTGAAAATGGCCATAGTTAATATTCTTTTTAAATATTTAAACTTGTAATAAACTAAACCACTTTTGTTATAATTGAAAAATGAATTTTAATAATAAAAGGACCTTTCTCACCCTAATGTCATAAAGATATTCTCCTATATTTTTTCATATTGTTTTACATTTTCACATTCAGAGTTTAGATATAACTTGAGTTTATTTTGTGCATACTGTGAGTCAGGGACATATAGCTACAAAACATCTATCAAATGCCTGATTTTCCCTCTATTTAATTATAACATCTCTATCCTATAACAAAATCTCATGAAGTTTTAGGTGTATTTTATTTACTCTCATTGACTCCATTGATCTGTGAGTGTCTCCCTGCACTGGCATAATAATGCTTTAATTTCTGGCAAGACAAGTTCTTTATGGTTTTTGTTTTTTTTTTCTTTTTCTGAAAATTGTATCATCTCTTCTTGGCCCATTACACTTTCACAATATCCAGGATGCTCAAGTCCCATAAGATGCACACAGACCTCCCTCTGCATCTGCAGATTCCAAACTGCAGACCAAGGTAACTGTTTTCCAACTGTGGTTGGTTGAATCTCAGGATGCAGAACCCAAGGATGTGGAGGGCAGGTTGCATTGAGCTCTTCTTTTCTTTGTATAAATATTTCTGTGGGATAAATTTCTAAAGGTGAAATTTTTTGTTTAAAGAATTTACCTACTTCAAATACTGCTAAATTGTCCTCCTCAGATGGTGCACCAACTTATATTTTTACCATTTCTGGATGAAATTGCCCCAGGTAACTCATTTTAAATGTTGATAATACTACTGTGGCAAATACTGCTAGTGGAAACGTTCATTAGCACACTTTACCTTAGCTATTACTAAGGTGATAGCAGCTTTGTAGTAGAAATGTTGGTTCTGGTTGGATCTTTCTTCTCCCTTCCTCCATGCCCATACCTGGAGATGAGAAACACTGGCTGGAGTTCTAGTCCTCATCTAAACTTTGGGGATGAAGGATGGTGAATCCCTGGGCTGGAAGGAGACACATTTCTAATGATGTGGTAAGGCCACATAACTAACATGCTTTCAATTGTTTGCCTGCATGACTGTGCTTGCCTGAGAAATAAATTTCCTCCTTGCTTAAGCCACACCTAAGGCAATACTAACTGATGGAGAACTTAAAATCGGAAAGTGTTAAATTGTAAGATCAATACCTGAGGTATGACATTAGATTAGTAGAGAAAGAGAGGAAAAGGGCAAGGATTCAGTTATGGGAGCTGGAAAGTGTGTAACCTGTGTAAAGTACTGGTGATATACTTGGTCAACCTGTTGCCTGCTCAAGGTTGGAAGGCAGACCACAAGCTGACTGGGCTTGTATTGTTAAGGCCAAGTGTCTGAAAATTTCAGAATAGTGGCCTTGGTTACCTATTCTTAGCACTATCAGCTCTGTTAGTGTGGAACCCTTGCTCTGTAGCCAACTGTGTTCTATAATTTGGAGACTTGCAAGAAAGAAAAGCCACTGCTTCTGTAGCACATACAGAGGCAATGACACAGGATGGAAGTGAAAGTGCAGTTTTAGCAGAAGGCAAGGCTGCTGCTCTGCCAGTTGAAGACTATGGGCCCAATGGCAAAGAGGGAAGGAAGGATGGTCCTTCTCTCATAAATCCATCATTTCAGATGCTTCAAAGCACCATCCAGATGGGCATGTACTAAGACCAGATAAAAACACCAGACTCAAACACTAGGTCAGGACAAAGTCTTTGGCTATGGGTACTTAAACCTAAAGTTGACTAAGAGCAAGTATTCCAAAATCCTACTTCATTTTTAAGATTATGGTATTGCCAAAGAATCCTGACTCAGGCCTGCTAAAGTCCAGGACCCTTAATACTCTAGCAATCTCTGGGCCCCTGAACTTGCATTGGCAGAAAGTGGCCTGGAGAGCTGGAGGGCACACATGCAGGTCACAATGCAATGGTGCTGTCTAGATGACCCCTTCAATGACCATGTAGAGGAACCAACCAGGGGACAGAGGCTTGGATGACACCAGACAAGGACATTCTTCCCCAAGCTGGGTACCAGGAAAGTTCTTTAACTGAGGAATGCTCTCCACTTCTGAATCAGGGGTAACAGAGTTTATGCCCAGCAGAGTTGAGCTTGCTGTGGATCACGAACTGCTGTCTTTGGCACTCTCCTGGTTTGGGAGGGGGCCATTTCATCACCATTACCCTGTTCCTTCTCTGTCATGGTGTGTTGAGAGCTAACTTATCTTGAAATATACGAGTTACCAGATGCAGTCCCTGGAGATGGATGAAGAGGACTATGGATTCTGGACTGTGAGCTAGGAGGTAGCAAATGGTGGAAACTTTGCATTTGCCCCCTTGGATTGGAGAATGACTGGTTCTGTGTATAATGTATGTTCTCATGATTATTTCAGTAGCCAAAACTTCAACCATGGGAGGCAAATAACTCAATTTCTATTCTCCCATTCTTCCTTAGTAGGAATATCTCAGATTTTTGGCTAAGCTTTCATTTCCCAGTTTCCCTTATATTTAGATATGAAAATATGTTTAAAGTCTGGTCAATGATTTGTGAGTCAGGCTACTTATGGGAAGTGTCTTTCAGAGATTACTGATGTGTGATTGCTGCTCCTTATCTTTTTTTATCTTTTCTGTCTTGATACCTAGAGATCAGGTATGATGGTTGGAATTCAGTTCTTTATCTTTGATCATGAGAACAAGTTTGCATCCAGGAATTATGAACTGATGAATTGAAAAGAACATGAGTGACTCTTGACTTTGTGGAACTCCCTCAGTACCTGGGGCTGCCTAACTCATTTACATAAGAGGTAAATAGATTTCTGAACTGTTTAAGCCACTGTAACATTTAATCATCTTTGTCACTTGCAGCCAAGCTTATCCTAGTTTACACCCTTCCCAAGTAGGCCTATGTGATGCTGGAGGTGAGTGGTGGGGAGAAGGTAAGTAGAGACAGGGGACAGAGAAACTGGAGCTGTGCTCAGGAGTCATTTAATTTGTACCCAACTCCCCATATTCTCTTAATTGAGTCCAGAAACCCCGAAGCAGAAACATACGAACCATATTCTCCTCTGTGCAACCAAGTCTGAAGAACTAGACTCAGTGAATGCCCTGGGCCTCAGAGGCCAACTGCTTCATGGGGGTTCGCCCTGGAGAAGGGAGTAGTGGAGAGATGTGGTGAGTTAGGACATCCAAATCCAGATCCGTGTACCTTTGTCCCATGGGGCCTTTGGACTCCCCCAGAAATCATTCTCTCCAGATGGTGCTTTGTGTTTCAAAGGCATATTTTGAAGC
Source organism: Desmodus rotundus (assembly GCF_022682495.2). Lineage (NCBI taxonomy): Eukaryota > Metazoa > Chordata > Mammalia > Chiroptera > Phyllostomidae > Desmodus > Desmodus rotundus. The sequence goes on from NC_071395.1 coordinate 65,783,610, forward strand.
CTCAGCAACTGATCAAAAAAACTACTGAATATCATTCTCTGTGTATGATAACTGCAGTGTCATGTAGAGCTGTAGCTGTGTTGACTTCTAAAGCTGGCCTTACAAGTTTTCTTCTGCAGCTTTTTCTTTCCCTCCTACCTCCCTCCCTCTCTCCCTCCCTCCCTTCCTTCCTTCCTTTCCTCCTTCCTTCCTTCCTTCCTTCCTTTCCTCCTTCCTTCCTTCTTTCTTTCCTTCTTTCTTATGCCCATTCTTTGTTCCCCAAAAACACGCTCAAATAGTTCTCTCCCAAACTTGACGCTCTGGCTTTGGTTTGCCAACTGTATATGGACATTCTCTTGACAGTAAAAGATTCAGAACTTGCTGACCTCTGTTTGGGCCACTGCCAGCTCCCCTGACCACTGGCCAGGGATGGAAAATATTAAAAATGAATGTTTGTTTACTGAGTATTTAAGGGGAAGGAAAACAAAAGCATGAAGACAGTGAGCATGTGTTTGTCTAGGACTGGTCTCTAAATTGTCCAGATTGTTATTCAATTTAATATGAAATTAAACCTGAGCTGTCTTGATGAGCTCAACCAGAGAAGGAGGTGAAGTATGTTTTTGCACAACTAACTCAGTATCATTGGATCATTTCAGCAATGTCTCTGAATGTTTCTCTCATTCCCACACAGGTTGTCATTCTCCAACCCAGCTGTTTCCTGACTTTGATGAGAAAAGTAGTGAGGATGCAATTCAGTTGCAAAGTGCAGACTTTTCATCATCCTTACTTCCAATACTGAATTGTTATGAGACCTTTCCAGCTACAGCATTCACTAGCTTCACCTCTCTTGGTCACTTTCTCAGTTCTGCTGAAGTGATCACTTGAATATATATATTCAAGTGATTTTTTTACAATTCCTATACTGCTTCCTGTGGTCAACAAGCACCATTTAAAGCCTAAACCTCATCTGTCTTCTCAGAAACATCTTCATCCACACCCCTACCAGCCCTACCAAGGAAATCTACAATGTACCCATACTGAATTTCTTGTCCCTCCTAAAATATACCATACTAGTCCATGGATCCTTCCTGTAAAATACTTGTGAAGATTACTAATGTGCCTAAAGTCACACAGCTTGAAAGAGAGTTGGGATTGAAGTACAAGCAATGACAATTGATCACATGCACTTTTCCTTTGAGTGATCCATTGGGTTAACCAACTAAATACAGGTGTGTAGATTGTTTCCAATTTTTGATGTTATGAACAGAGCTGCAACAATTATTTAATGTCTCCATGGTTGTTTCCTTGGAATAAATGTCTAGGCATGAGATTACCAAATCTAAAGATGCTGTGTATATCACTACAATCTTTGTGGTGAGCAATTTTGTAATACTTATATTTTAATCTCACTATAGAAAATAGAACATTGTAATTTTGATTTCTATTTCTTAGGATACTAAATAAATTAAACTGTTTTTTCCCTATGTGATTTGCCTATTTACATCTTTTGCCCATTTTGTTTTCCAGTATTAGTGTTGTCTTTTGCTCATAGGCAGGAAAATTCTTTATATATTAAGGATATACATCCTTTGTACTAAATGTAACAAGTATGTTTATAACAGCAATATGACTTGTCTTTTAATTTGTTTAGGTGTTTTTTTTGTTTTTTAAATCCATCCTCAATTAAAACAAGAACCGTCCAGACTGACAATCAACAGGCTTCTATGGAACCTGACTATATTTTGATGGCCAAATCCATTTATATATTTCATAGTTCTGCAGTGGAGGACATGTTGACATGCATAGCTCCATATTCAATTCCCTGGACTTAGCAGATTTTCACTAGGATAATTCTTCTTTATTAAGAAAATACCATTTACCACACTGCCTGGTTCTCTACTATAAAGCCCATCTATTAAGTAAATTACATTACCCATAACCCAGCATGCTATTCTGTGAGGTTCTTCTCATCTCTGGCCCTACCAAACATTCTTCTTCAGTGAATCATTATTTATATTCAAAGATATTTGAATACCTACTATGTGCTAGACATTGTTCACTTAACCAAAAAATCCTTTTTCTCATAAAATTGTATTTTGGTGGATTTTATTATTTTTGGTAATAAATAATAAACATAAATAAATGTTATAGAATGTTAGAAGGTGAGAAGTAGTTTAAAATGGAACACTTAAAGTAGAGTAAAGGGGCTAGGGAATAGGTATGTAGGTATGAGTTGAAATATTAATGGGGTTGAATATTTTAATAGCAAAAGACTTGAAGGAGAAGAGTTAGCTATATGAATGTTTAAGGGAAGGAAGTTCCAGGTAGAAGAAAAAGCCAACACAATGTCCCAACGTGGCAATATAGCTGTTATGCTCAAGGAATAGCAGGGAGGTCAGTGTGCTAGGGGAGAGTGAACAAGAAAGAGAGTAGTAGGGGCTGAGATTGGTTAGTAGGTTACAGGTATTTTCTATATTTAGGTGAACTCTGCCCAGTGCTTCTTAATTCAGCTCCAACCAGCTGGCAGAGTCCAGGAGCATGGACATTGCCCTTCAGTGCTCATTGCTCCTGAGGGAGTCTTCATCTGCGTGTATTGTTCCATCCTGGTGTGCAACTCATTGGGAAGTCAGCAAAGGATCCAACAGTGGCTGTTACAGATTATCTTTTTAAAAAAGATTCTTCATATTTTATTACTTTTTATTGTGAAGTAGAACATGTAAACTGGATCTTCCTATGGTAAACCATTCAGATACAGCTGAAATTCAAAATCACATCAATAGACACTCTGAAAATCATAGCATTCACCTTCAGCATTTGCCGCACTTGGGGTTGTTGCTCAAATTTTCAACTGTTTCCATTGCCTTGAACTTCTCATTTTGGAATTATTTTATAGTCATACTACTATAGTAAACATAGTACAGAGTGTTTCCATATACCCTTCACCCGATCCCCCCACTGTTGACGTATTACATCACCGTGGATCTGCCAAAATTAAAAATCATTCTCACACTTTGGTACATTTCTACTTGTACATTACTGTTAACTACAGGCTATGTTCAGATTTCACTAATTTTTCCACTTATGTCCTTTTTCTGTCCCAGGATCCAACCTAGATACCTCACTGCATTTAATTATCATATCTCCTCAGTTCCCTCTGATTTGTGACAGTTTCTCAGTCCTTCCTTGTTTTCCATGACCTTGACAATTTCAAGGTGTACTGCACAGACATTTTGTATATAAAATATTCTGAACTTGGGTTTGTCTGAGGTTGCTCTAATGAATATATGGGGGTTGAGGCTTTGGAGAAAGAGTACCACAGAGGTGAGGTACCTTTCTCAACACATCAACTCAGGGCACAGCTAAAATCCATGTTTCTTATCACTAGTGATGCTAACTCCGGGTACTTGGTGCCAGTGGTATCAGCCAGGTCTCTCTCTCCAATTTTTCTTTGGATTGAATCTAGGTCCAGCCCATACTCAAAAGCAGGGGGAGGGGAAGCAGGTACTTTTTCTTTAAGGTGGAGATTTAAATGTTTTTCTTAAAAGAATGGGAATATTCAAAGAAGGAATAATTGTACATCTTCTGATTTGCAGTTGTGATATCCTAGGCATAGAGGAGGTTCTTTTAAACTAGAGTCTCCCTTTCTTTTTTCCTTAACAATCCAGCATATCCCTCAGGAAAAATTTCCCTGTTATTTCCACCCTGTTTTCAAGATTCCCCCTGAGAACCTCTGTTTAATCATTTTGTATAGTAACAATTTATACATTTCTTCCCTTGGCCATGTAAAAAGTAACTGAAGACTGGTTAAATGTACAAAAAGATGAATGTCTTTCATGAATTGCTCCTTTTCCTCCCTTCCTGGAGGGAAGGCATCAGATTAAATTTTTCTCCTTCCTCCATGCAGTACCTGAGGTTGTAACTAATACTCAATAAATGTTTTTTATCAAACTGGATTTGATCAGAGATGAAAGAGCTTCTAAATAATACACAATTCTCTCATCAAACTGTCAGACCCAATAAGTGCCAATAAAATTGGGAAGAGGAATTCAATTCTGAGGCTGAGCCCCAGTGCCATTTTCTCACAAAGATTCATAATAATATTCATCGTCACTGCTTGACTGTTCATTTCCTATTGTTCTTTGTGGAAGGGCTGTTAGCTTTGGATTGTGCTTTGTTTTGTTTTGTTTTTTTCAAAAACAAAGAATAATACACTGACTTTTGAGAAAAGCACAAAGTTAATGAAATGTTACCAAAAGGGATAGAAAAAAGGAACTACAAAGGACAAATTAAATTCTGTCCTTTTTTAGCCTTGAGGGTGCCAAGTTTTGTATTTTAACAAGCGTAAGCCATCTTTTGTCATGTCCGGAGGGAGAGAAGCTTACAGCGGTAGGAAAGAAGGACAACAAAGTACTTCTGTGGTGGTTCTGAACTCTTTTTTCTCTCTTAAAAGTGAAACCTATGATCCTTGTGGAAATGTGAGAAAATGTATATAAGAAAAAAGGGAAATTTGTTCCTACTCTTGCACAAATGGGAAAGAGGGAAAATGTATATTGTTTTAGTTTTGGGTGGTCTCTTTTGTATTTGTTTAGAATGAGGGGGGGAAATGGCCTTCACAGGGAGAAGGAACTTATCCAAGGGGCCGAGAAAGTGGGGGTGAGGGAGAGATCCAGGAATGTGTTATCGCCCTGAGTGGTGTGAAGTGAAGAGACAGCCCTTCGTCACCCAGCATGACTCCTGCATTGAGAGGCCACTGACACCCTGACCTGCAAGGCAGTTTTGGAGAAAACAGAAAGGTATGGGCTCAAATGGTCATCTTGAAAAGAATCATCATCAACCTTTTCTCTTTTCTTTTTCTTTCGTCAGCTGGGGGTGGGGGTCAGACCACCACCTCTCATTTGCTGAGCCGAAACCTGAGCATCCCTGAACACGTGCTATTTCTCTCTAGTGTGACACCTGGGCAATGATGTCGCTTGACATTATTTTCGGTATAGCATGGTGTAGTGAGATAGTCAGCAAACCACTGCCCATGGGTCAAACTGAGTTGCTTTTGTAAGTTAAATTGTATTGAAATACTGCCCTGGCCACTCATTTACATATTGCCTATGGCTGCTTTTGTGCTGAAATGGCAGAGCTGAGCAGTTTCAACAGAAACCTAAGGGCATACAAAGGTTGACCTTTCATGTAAAAGTGTTTGCCAACCCCCTTGGTCTTAGGAAGAGAAAATGGACTTGAAGTTAATATATCCAGCTGCTGGTCCCAGATCTACCTCTATGAGTATGTGTCTTTGAACAGATCTCTTTTCCTTCCTATGTCTCGATGTCTTCATCTGGAAAGATTTCTCATTTCTTTTGCAACTTTCACTCTGAAGCCCAGTGAAAAGGTGGCCCAAGGCTGCCAGCAAGAAGGCACTGCAGGGTGTGCAGGGGAAAGAAACAGCCTATTCCTGAGTCAGAAGTATATGAGCCAATGACAGGGAGAGGAAGATTTCCTTTCATCCTTTACTGGCCACCCCTTTGTCCTTGTGTTTCAGTATCTCAAACAACAAAATATTAACACCAAACAACAAATATTAAAATCTGGACTGATGCTCTATACCTTTTAAATACACGTGAGCCTGCTTACATTGCTTGTGGCTCCTGATAAATTTGTAGGTGTTTCTATCATCTTGTTTTTGCTTCATATCTGTGCTTTGATCAGACATCTCCCATGCCCAGCCATATATCATATTAATCCACCACTTTATTGCAGTTATTGTTGTGGCAACTGTCTCCACACAGATGTAACCTAACAGTGGTTCATGTCAGCTGCCCTATGTGTCTTTCATCTCTTCCCCTTGGGGCAGCTCTGTTGCCACCATGTGGCATAGCTCCAAGAATACACTCACCATTTCAATGCATGCAGATACTTGGAGTGGTGAACAGCTAACACCCTCTGGCCAGTAGGTGAGGGATAGACACTAGCAGATACACACTCCCCCTCTCCTTCCCTCAGGGGCACAGTTGTGGGATATCCACTCCATGACTTCACACTGGGCTCCTGCTGACATTTCAGTGATGATTATCTAAATAACACATCCCTGGAGTGGCTTTCCATCCTTCCCTGTCTCGCTTTTCCCAGTATCCTACTGTTGGTCTCCACAGGCAGTTTCCCCAAACAAACTACCTGTACACAACTATTACTTTCAGTCTTGGCTTGGGAGACAACCCACACTAGGATATCTTTTTTTTCCTTTATTTCCATTTTCTTCCTTTCTCTTATTGTTTTGGAATGATTGAGGTATTTTCCTCCTTATTACATCTTTTCCTTTTAATGGTTTAAAATTTATATACCACATTTATATTATTTAGTGACTACCTTTGAAATATTAACATGCATCATCAGCATAATTTTAAGTTAATCTTTGCCTTCTTTCTGAAAAATACAAGGAACTTAGAGTTTTTTAAATCTATCTGAGCAGTTTGGTTTATGTGGTATTACTGTCCAGTATTTGAGTTCTGCATTTTTTAACTCAATAAATTAGATGTTGTTGTTGTTGTTGCTTACACCATCCATAGCTGTTTACACTTCTTTCCTTAGTACCATTTTCTTTACTCGGTTTTCCTTGTATTCTCAACCTTCCTTCTTCCTGAAATATAAAGACTAGAAGTCCTTGTAATGCAAGTCTGTGCTGATCAACCTTCTCAGACTTTGTTTACCAGGAAAAGTATTTATTTAATCCTTGTTTTTGAAAGGTAACTCAGCTAGAAATGAAATTCTAGGTTGAAAATTATTTTCTTTCATCAGTTAAAGATATTATACCATTGTCTTCTGGCTGTCTGTTGCCTCTGAGAAGTCAGATATAATCTACTTTCTTTTCTGTGTAAATTATGTTTGTTTTTCTTTGTCTATCTTAAAGTCATTTTATTTCACTTAAAGTTCTACTATTTCAGTATGACATGCCTAAATTATCAATTTATTTTATTTTTCTTGTATAAAGATTGTTGGGCTTTTTGAATCTAAAGAGTCATATCTTTTATCAATTCTGGAAAATTCTCAACCATCAAATATCAACATTACACTTCCTTGTTTTTTTCTATTAAACTTTTTGGAAATTTGAGTAAATGTATGTTTTACCATTCTTGCTCTTTCTTCAACATTACTCAATATCTCTTTCACTTTTTTTCTGACTATTTTCCTCTTTGTGATGCATTCTGTTTATACCTTTAACTGTTCTTTCCATTTTATTTACTCACTCTCCAATTCGATTAAATCTTCTGTTTGCTCCTTTTATTGAGTCTTAATTTAAATATATATCTGCATCATTTTATGTATTTTGAAATAAAGATATTATAGTATATTTATTTATAAATCAGCCTTGTTAAGTTTGATAGTCTCTTGCTTCTTACTCATAATTTCTATTCTCATATTTCTTTAAGCATTTTAAACATACATATTTTGTATTCTGCATCTAATAACTTCAACCTGAAATTTTTAGGGTATGGCTCTGCTCTAAACCCATGATGCTTAGTATCTTTATGTGTTTTATTTTTTATTTGTTAAAGATTTTGTTTACTTATTTTTAGAAAGAGGGGAGGGAGGGAGAAAGAGAGGGGAGAAACACCGATGTGTGGTTGCCTCTTGTGCACCCCCAACTAGGGACCTGGCCTGCAACCCAGACATGTTCCCTGACTGGGAATAGAACTGGTGACTCTTTGGTTAGCAAACCAGCACTCAATCCATTGAGCCACACTTCCCAGTACTGTTTTATTATTTTTGATTGTGGGTACATGTTTGCTCAAACTCCATCAGTGGAAATTCTTTAAGGCCCAAAGTGTGATTATTTTTCACAAAAGAACAACATTTGTTTCTGCCAGGTTCCTTGGGCTACTACCAAATCTAGTTCACCCATAAGTCAGTTGTAGTTAAAATTCTCAAATTATAAGTTATGGAGCCCCACAAATATTGTGAATTCAGTGTATAAACCCATGTGAAGCCAGTAATGACTGTGAATTCTTAGAGGAGAACTCTCCCTACTTCCCTGCTCATCTAGAGCCAAAGCCCAAGACATTTCTGGAGTTGTCCTAGTTCGCCTTTTTCTTATGTGCTACTGATTTAAAAAAAAAATATATATATATATATACTCTAAATTCCTGTATATGTGTGTGTGTAGATAAATACATACAGATATAGATACAGATAAAATCACAGACATTTCTCTTATATGCCTCCTCACCCTGCAAAAGCCAAAAGCTTTGTCCCTTCTCCCTCATCTGCAGCTGGTCACTAAGGCCAGAGTTCCTGGCTTCTTAGACCTGGGGCTGCCCCAGGGGCAGTGGTAGCTCCCAGACCCCCTTCACATCCTGAAGTCATGTGCTCACATTTTTCCTGTCTTTGGAAAAATATCTTTGCTTTATTACAATTTGACCTGTGAATTTAAAAACTTTCTAATAATTTTTTTTCTAAAATTTGTGTTTGGTAATCAGAGTTTCAGGATTGCTAGTCAGCCTATATTTCAAAAAGTAAAAGACCTTCTTGAGGACTATAAATCACAGATTTGATAATTTAATATCATCTTATTCCCCAATATTCTCATGCCCAAGTAAAGAAGAAATGATCTTTTGGTAACCAAAAATCTTTAACACTACAATGTAATTATTTTCCTTTTTTAAATAAAAAGCAAATAGATAATATAAATGTTTTATATTGTTATTAAGCAAGAGAGGCAAACTACAAGTTCACTCACAAAATATAAATTTTATATTTGTGACAAGAAGGAGAATATGTTGTGTGTATAATTTCCATGTTCAAATTCTCTCTTTGTTTAGAATTCATGTTTGCATGATATTATACATACAGATATATATTACATATTCCATATAATAGGTGTTTATGTAGTAAATATATGTAAAGAGAGAGAAAACTTCCCTTCAGTGTCCCCAAATAAATTAGAAGATAAAATTGTTTATAACACAATTTCTGACACAAGGAAGGAAATAAAATGAGTCAGAATATCTCCAACTACGTGAACAATTGCCCAGCCCCCCTCCCCCCACCCACACAGAAGATCAGCTATGTGGTTGCAGAGGAAATCTACTTGCATCCCCAACCCATCACTGGGAAAGTCAAATTATTCCCAAAGTCTAGTCTATTCTGGCTATTAAATTATTTCTTTTTTGGTGGAATGCTAAGGGTATAAGGTTAATATCTGGATGGTGCATAGCATTCCACTGAATTTGAAAAAGGGAATTTTAATAGGTAATAAAGGGGACCTTTTGAGCAAAGAGAGACTAGTCTAAGGTATTCTCTTAGAATTCTGAATTTCCCCATCTTGTAATAATGACAAGAATCAAAGAAACTTTATCCCAGAGAGGAAAAATAACCCTAATTTTCCAAGCCCTATATTCACTCCTACCCCACTACCAAAATGTACATGCCCACACACTAAGCAATATGATCGGTTGCATTGTCTTCAAGCCAAGATCCATTATGGTAAGTAAAATTCCATATAAAAGCGTTTCATTGGATCTGTGTCACAGTGTCTAACATGTCTCCTATTGTACATATCCCTTAGTATGAGGTGATGGTTCTGTTACGATCATTTCAGTTGATTGCAGTGTGCCCTCTGAATGTGCCAGGGCCCTTTCTTTTCTGGGAACCTGGAGAGGAGAACAGGTGTGGCACCCAAATGTTTCAGCTTGCTCTTCTTTTACCTGCAGCCCTGTCATGTATCTCCTGGACCCTGGGATCTTTCTGCCATAGTCTGTATCCAATCCCAGAATTGGCCTTTTTATGGTAGTAAGTTTTCTCATCTGCATGGGGTGGTTGTTTCCTTTGGCCACTCAACATCCTGCATTTATACAATTCTACCCTATGTGAGTTTTGGTGAGCGGCAGCTGCCTCTAGGATATGGATCTATGACCTAGATTCTGTGTCATAGAAATTTGAACTTTGTAGGCAAAATACAGGATGACTGATCTCTGCAGCAAGCTCAACACCACACATGTAATAGCTTTCCTATTTTATTTAGTACATACATGAATAAGTGTTGGAGTGAGACGTCCAGAATTGTTTTTCTTATGACCTTGACATGACAGACATCCCACAGTTGGTCCTTGACATCCATTAGGCTGAGTGGGCTGTGCCACTGTGGGCATGTTCCCTCACACTTCCGCCTATTCTGGCTCCTTGGGTCTGTCAATCCTTCCTTTTCTCTGTGCTCTCATTCTGTCAAGCAGTCTATGAAGGTCTATGTTCAGGAGACATTGTAGAGAAGGATCAGGACCAAATGAAATGTTTTATAAGTTTAGATGTCCAGGAGAAACACTGAAAGAAGGGCATTCATGAATTAAAAACTGAGAAAAAGGAATCGTTGCTTCCTAGATTTATTGAACATGAGAAGGTGAGAGAAGTAGTGTTGAAAAGTGAGAAGACGGCCACAGACCACTGCACAATTTTGCATGTCACCTTTCCTCTTCTGGGCCTCAGTATCCATATATGAATTATAATTGAACATTAAGATTTTAAGATCCCTGTCCTGTTTTGACATCATATTTTCAGAGGGAAAAAGAATGTCAACCTTTGATTTTCCTTTCACCCAGTTAAAAATCCACTAACAAAAATTAAACACCAGGGCACAAGCAGTTAGCCCTGTTATTGTGAATGGGAAGATGGGCCAAACCGGGCTAAGGACTCAGCTGCTGGGAGCCTAAGAGCAGAGTAGCTCAGGTTTCCTGGTTCCAAAGGGTTGCAATGCACTCGGGATTAGCATTGCCTACAGCCTGTGGTTAATGACTGATTGTATGCTAACAGTCTGCTGTTATGCCGACAAAATGCCTGTAAAGACTATGCTTGGATTTTTGGGAGAGACCACATATTTTCCCCCATGGATGGCAAGCTGTTCAGAGAACAGAAAGATTCTGGAACATGTTGCCTAACACCCAATTGAACACCAGGCTCTGAGCATCCATTGTTACGATGGTGGAAGCAGTTGGCATCCTGCACTGTGAAACGGAACATTAATACCCACCAAGAATGCCTGGGTTCATTCTCTCCTCCATCACTGCTCTACTAATCTCTTTCTTTCCTTTTTTTTTTTTCAGTGCTGGTGAACTTAAAAAGGACTTCCACACCCCCAAGGGGAGAGATATATTGATATTCTGACAAGATTCCACAACAAAGGTAATTTTGAACTTTCTATTACCAAAGGATTTGATATCATATCATTTCTGAAAATTTCAGTGCTTTCTTATTGCCAAAGGATAAAGTTCAAACTTCTTTACATTTAAGCTCCACTTTATATGCTCCCAACATTGGTTTCAGGCCAGTTATTCACCACTCGACTTCATTCTAATCCTGCTTTAGCCAAATATGACTTTTTAATTATTTGAGATCATGGCTGGGATTTTTCAGCCTACATCATCTTTGCTCACTGTCTTGCTGCATCCAGAACGTCCATCCATCATTTCTGCTTGCTGACATCATCTTTGTCTTTAAAGTGAAGCCTAAATGTCCCTCATTTACAAAATTATTGCTGAGTCTTTAACCATCTTCTCTCTCATTATTCCCTTGAAATTCTGCTTTGTGGCTGAATGATTTGTGTGTGTACTCTGCTGTTGTCTAGTAGGCTCTAAGCTTATTGAAAAGAGCTGTGTCTTGTTCATATTCCTATGCCCCATGGAGCCCCACACAGAACCCCACAGACCAGGAGCCCAGTGACTGCTGAATCATTGCTGTCTACTCTGTTCTGGATTCAAAACTTAATTTTGACCCAAGAAACCAAAAGGATTTTAATGTGGACACCACACCTCTCTTGTAGACTTGTGATTCAGAGATGCCCAGAATATATAGAGTTCACTTTGATTCTTTTGACTGATATAATGGAATAAGACTGTGGGCAAATGCTTCATATTCCTTTTTTAGTACTTGTATATTCTGACCAAACCTGCTTTTAAAAAGTAATTATGTTCTTGTAGTTTTGGAATTTAGTAAGTTAGCAACTTAAAGCAGGTTGAGTCAGAAGCAGGTTGTAAATTTTAGAGGGGAGCTTTAGGGCTTAGGAGTAAAGAAAATTACTCCTTTGTGATTGAGAATATAATTACAAAGATTCACACACAGATACAGAGAAATACCATAATCTTCAGTCTTTGGGGGCTCTTGCCAAGTTGCATGAAAGAGAAAAGTTGACTTCTAAAAAGAAGCAGGGGATAAAAGCTTCTGAAGAATCAACAAGAATAGGGAACTGGAGAGAGACAACACAAGGTGGTTCCCTTTGAAGGGAGCTGGGGGACCCAGAGAGGCCAACACAGGTGAGTGGCCTAGAGAACGTCAACCCCAGGGTAGGAGCCTTAAATAAAGATCAAGAAGAAAGCTTGATCTTATACCTAGATATTCTCATGTCTTTAAGAATGGCCTAGAAATATGTCTTTTCAAGACAATGTCTTTTAATTTTATGTTTATTACTAACTTTTTAAAGAATGTCCTTTTTTCTTACCTATTGGACAACCTCTCCTAAAATCGTGCTCCCAAGAACACAAGTTTAAATGACTGAGTTAGTTCCAGAATTTGGATGAGTACTGGAATGAGAAGAGAAAATGAAGAACCTTCTGTGGTAATGTTTTTAAGGTCTCACATTCACCTTTCTCTTATAATTATCAGGTCTGTAATGGAAGACGAATTAGTGCTGCTTGTAATATACAAACACATATTGGATATCCCAACGTGAAAAAAGAACAATACTCCTACTTACAGGGAAGATGCATTGTGACAAAAATAAAGGAAAAAAACTTGTGGTCAAAAATATTTCTGTCCAGGGATAGAAATATCAAAGTAGGCATGTAGATCCCTTCTACAATGTCACAAAAGATGGTACATTGTGACCCAAAATCTCTGTGGTGACTCAGCTGTCAGTAATATTCCTTCAAGAGTATCATTAAATGCTAATGTATGTGTGTACTCAAAGAAGGCCTCTTACATCAAAATCAGTACCTTCCCTCTCTTCTTCTGTAAGTACAATAACTTGGCTGATACACAGTCATGCTCCTTTTGGCTAGTATGAGCTTCTTTTTCCTTTATCAGGTGTCTCAAGATATAGAGAATTTATTGAGAATGTACACTACAATCAGGTATACAAATATTTTTTGTTTTCTGTGGAACATCTAGACATGAGTCATCTACAGCTACAGGTACATATTCTGTTGAGTTATCAAAGATGGCCTCAAGAAGCACACAGTCCAGTGTAAGGGAAGAAGATTCTCACAGACATATTTGAAATATTTATACAATATAACAGATGTTTATTTTTAAATGGAAGAAAGTTCCAGGCAGCAATGGTGTTATGAATGAGTGAATAGTGAAGTTTATTAACCCTTAAAGGCTTTGTTTCTTCAGCTATAAAATGTGGATGGTAACAATACCCACTTTGCAGGGTAGTGGTACTTGATAACACACAAGGTGGGTAAAGTACACAGCAGGTGATCAATAAACAGTGGCTGCCATTACTGTAGGGGTTTAAATATAGTTGAGATGACTTGGAGAAGAAGAATGTGGCAGCTGAGTTAAGGCCAAGACCAGTGAGAAGTAAACAGAGGGCATCCCAGCAGAGTGTCTGGAAGAGGGTAGGGACATAGCAGTGGGGAAGGTAGGGTTACAAGTCAAATATCTGGGGCTGTGAGTAGAGTTTCCGGTTGGAATTCAAACTTTGAATAGGAAATGAGGATTAGGTGCAGGGATCATGTTCAGGATGATTTTGAATTCCACGTGGAACCGTTTGTGCTTTCTGCTATAGGCAATGGATAACTACTAGGTATTTTTCAGTCCAGAAAAAAATAATAAAAGCTGTGGTTTTGAAAAACTAATCTTACTAACATAGGAAGGTTGAATTGGGGTAGGAGAAGTCAGGAACTGAGAGACCATGGTGACTGAGTCACTGGTGACTCAGGTGGGAGGACCCAGTCAAGGAAGACCAAACCACAGCTGGTAGCAGATTGGATAAAGGTAAGGACAAGATCCAGATTTCAAATCCAGGTGACTGGGAGAATGAGTGTTGTTGGTGCCAAAGACAGAAAGGAGGAGGTCTAAGAAGGGCCTGCATTTGATGAGAAGAAGAAGGAATGTGAGCAAAAGTTTTTCAAGGGCATCTCTTCAGGTCTCTTTACTAGAGCCAATTACAGTACCTCATATGTATGTGTGAGCTCTCTTGACGTCTCAGACCCCATGTTAAATGTTTTGTCCATGTTACCTCCTTTGCCCCTCACAAAACTAGTAAGAATTATTCTTACTATTCCTATTTTACAAATAAAGGGAAGTGAGAATAGCAAGGATTACTTGCCCTACATTATAAGACCACTAAGTAGAAAAGCCAGGATTCTAACACAGAACTCAACCCGTCCTCATTCTGCCTTCCAATACTGCTGGGTTTTAGTTAGAAAGGTGTTGTCCAAATTTTATGTCCAGATTCTTAAAATCCTAGAACACAGCTTAATTCATGTTGAACAAATGAGCAATTTGAAGCTATGGAGGCAACTGGATTTGTTGTAGTAGGAAGTCCAGAGGAAGGACAGAGGGCTGGAATCTGGCTGTGCAGATGTGTCCTCAATTCGAGTGCAGGCCGGCAGTGGAGTCAGGACACCTGCATTCACTTTTCACTTGCATGGCTTATTAGCAATCCTCTGAGCATTGATTTTCTCATCCTTGATATGGTGATAATATATTTACCTCCAAAAGCTTTGAAAATCAGAGCAAATAGGAATGAATGTGTGTAGTGACCAGTAAAGGAATTTACAAGTATTAAGTATTGTGCAGAATCAGAGAAGGACAAGGAACCAGTGAAGTTACATAGAAAAACCATCAGGCCCAGCAGGGGAGATCATGGCACATTGTGCCTTGGATGCTGAGGAAGGTGAGTTTCAGGAAGAGGGCATTGTAAAGGGCTCAGAGCAGTGAGGAGAGAGTAGCAGATCTGGTTAGCTGATCTTTGGTCACCTTGGGGAGAATGGCTTCTAGTGAAAGGTGGGACAGAAGGTAGATTTTTCAAGATTAAGGAGAAAGTGGGTGGTAAGGAAATGGGGGCTGTGGGGTGTAGACCACTTAATTAAAAAGTTTACAATAAAAGGAAGCAAAAAAAAAAGGGACAGAAGCTTGAGGGGTAGCTTAAATTCTTACCCCTTCCATGAGGTAGACATTTTTACAGGGATCAGCACCTTAAAGTAAAGATATTAGGGCTGTTGGTGGAATTGCAGTCAGCCAGGGCTGGAGGAGCCTTTTCTTCTTTGACACTTTGTGCACTTTCCAAAATCCCTGAATCCACACCATGACTAGACATATGCCTATTCTGCCTAACTGTTAAGCTGACCCTGTGCAACTAGAGAATTGGGGGTTCTCCTATCCTACACTCTGTTTTATATGTTCATAACATCTGAACAATATTTTCAATGATTTGCTTATAATAATGATGCTATGAAGTAGACCTGCAGTGGGAAGAATAAAGCCCAGTTATCTAAAAGTTCTACCTCTCTTAATTTCTAGCTTCCAAAACACCAAATTGCAATAGGAAGTTAGAGGGGAAAAGGATTTTGAGCTGTAAATAGCTCTCACAATGTTCATAAATTTTAGTCCACAGGAAAAGAAGTAGCATTTCCTTTAGACCTCTTCATTAACCATTTTATGAAAAGTAAGGCAGTTAGCATGGCTTTCAAATTCCTGCATAATCTTGGCTCTGGCCAACGAGCTCCCCTGCTCCAGCACACACTTTCTCCAGTTCCTCTTCAGCTCCTCAGAATGCCTCCCTCACACTCATGCCAGCCCTTTCTCTTCCCTATACCTGTGTTTACCCTGCTCTCCATTACAGGCCTACTCATCTCCTCCCGTACCTGCCTTGATTTCAATTTTATCCACCTAAAAGTCTTGGTTCAATTCTTATTTACTCAAAGGTTGTTCTGACAACTCTTCTTTTTCTAAGATTTTTCTTCTCCAGAACCCTAAAAATTGATAGCCCATTCCATATTAACTTTGACTTATATAAAGTTTTATGTGATGTTTGAATTGTTCCATGCCTGGTATTTTAGGTACCATTTCTTATAATTCTACATCTCTTAAATTTCTATCTAACTCATGTGCAATTTGTATGTTGATTTGAAAATGGTATAAGGCAGGGGTTTAAGTTTAAACACCAGGGCCTCGAGAAGAGTTTCCCAAGGTGCTGATTTGATAACAATGAACCCAGCGTCTCTCCAAGATGACTCCTTGAGTGACAACTCCCCATGATGCAAAGTGAGGAGTGGCAGAAGAGCAGTGATGATGGCCAGGAGTAGGGAGACAGACTGACAAGTAATGAGGAACACTCGTCACCCTAGATTCCTGAAGTATACAGAAACCCAGCTGGAATTAGAAAGGCTAGCATTGCCCGATTGATGGATTCATTTTCCTTTACTGTCCTACATTGTCTTTCATGCCAGAGATATTACATATTGATTTCTAGTGTGCAAAAACATAAAAAGATTAGGATGTTCAGAGTGCAGCACAGACATGTAACCACAGTCCCTTCTTCTTCTGTCCTCTTCCCAGCAGTCCTGAAAGAAAAGTTGAGCATGTTTTCATGTCTTGTTTTATGGTGTCCACGTACTTTACAAGGTTTAGCATTAGTTATTCCTGAGAATACTCCCATTGGAAGGTGAGGTGATGCTCTTGAACACATGCTACCCCACAGCTCTGCAAGCAGAGGCGCAGAAAGGCTTGGCAGAGTGGCCCAGCAATTTGACGGCAGACACATGACTCCTAAGTGTCCTGTGTACTGCTGAGGCTGCCCAACAGGGGCTTACAGAGAATGCTTGAGCACCAGGGTATCTTCAGTGTCCATGACTGGGGACCCTGGACAACCCAAGGAAATAGAACTATGCATTAGCATGCAATGGCAATCAGTTGTAAATTATTGTCACAACCCTAAACAGAGGAAGTGAGTGGACAGGTAGAATCAGAAGGAAACAGGAATTTTAAGTCTGAGTTTGAAAAAGAGAATGGATTCATCATGACAGAGCTGGTTCTCAATAAATGACATAGTGTTGCAGTAATCAACTCTGGGATGGGGGGATTTAGAACCCTGTTTTTCCCCTATTTTGATAGATGCTTGATTCGAAAGGGCTTTATAATGCACTGAGTTGAGACGAGTTAGTATTCTAACTTCACCTCCCCCTCTATGGCTCTTCATGATGTTATCTGATGACAAAGCAGCTCTTTGCCATTTAAAGGTCAAATGCCAGTAACAGAAAGATGGTATTTTATCATTGGGTGAGTGCAAGTAGAAGGGAGATGAAAACTGGGTGAACTGAGCCAAGTGCAATCATGTCCCTGGGTTAAGACTCCATGAAAATGTGAAATGCACCTTCAATTAACCTTTTACAAACACCTGGTCAGGAGGACCATTTATTTGAAGGCTGCTGTATTTGGAACACGTTTCTCTGCCACTGAGATGAGGAAGCACATGATCTTATTCTCCTCTAGTCTCACAGATTAGAAACAGCCCCCAAAATTCCTGTGGTTCCCAGTGAGCAAGACCCTTCTGATATTCCTGAGCACAGAGCCCAGGCCACCAGGGGCAGTGGAAGTGGGACCTTCCACCAACAAAGAAAGTTTTGGTCTATTTTAGGAAGATTTTTAAGTATTGGTCTTCTTGAGAAATTTTATAAAGAAATATACATTGCAGAATAAAATATTAATAATTATGAGTAAATATAATGCAGCTTTATGTTGGAGGTTATTTTATAATTAAAAATTATTTTCTGCATGTTTGGTCTCTTTTAGATGCTTTCAATACCAGGAAGAAGAAAGAGTAGGTATCATTTATATGACTCAGGCCATGTGAATGGTTCAGGGTCACCCAGCTCTGAAGTGGCAGAGCTGGGATTTTGAGTCACCAGGTTTTTTTTCAATGCAGTGTTCTTTCTGCCATTGCAGTCCCTCCCAGGATCACTAAGGAGGGCAGGGCTCAGTTTTGCAGGAAGAGGAGAGGCCTCCCTTCTGCCCTAGTGGAAATTCCAAGCAATTCCATCCGATCAGGAGGACCTGGATGTGCGTGTTTCCCTTTCTCGGTTACCTTGATTCTCTAAATAAACAGTGCGAAGCCTCGTGGTTCTTTAAGGTAAGGCCCCCTGTCCAGGACTGGGGACTGGAGCAGCGCCACAGACACAGCCCCGCCTGGTGCTGTGCTGGGAGCTTTGCTGGCTAAGCTTCCATAGGCCTGTAACTATTGCAGGAGGCAGGCATTATCTTCCCTAAACGGAGAGTGAGGAATGGGAAACTTGAAGTGGTTAAGAATCCCTCCAAAATCACTCCTCTGGTAGAAGATCTGGATTCTGATCCAGAGCTGGCAAACTCCCGAAGCCTCTGCTCTTCCAGTGCGCGGATTCCCCGGCAGGCAGACCTGGGTACAGGTGTGGACCAAGTCATTGGGATCGGTCAGCCATGCAGGCTGATGGCCATTCCAGCGCAGTTTGATCCCGGAGCCCACCCTGCCTTGCCTTTTCTGGACACGGGAGGCTTTGCAGAGTGGGGTCTAGAACTACTGTGGCAAGGCTAGGGGATTCAGCGTTTGGAAAATAATATCACACACTTGTACAAGTTCAAGTCTAAACACCCAGTAAATCATATGCAAGGGACAGAAAGTCTGTTTCTTCACTTTTAAAATGGCAGTAAGAAATACTACTGTATTCATATTTTTATCAATAATAATCCACAAATTTTCCCTCTCTTATTTTATTGCTCTTTTTTTTTTTTGTCAACATAAGGAGAGCAGGAAAATGGTGGGTGTTTGGAGCCAAACAATATTATTGGAAATGCTGACCTTGTACATAAAACCCTACTGGGTACGTAGGAAGAATTTCCCCTCTGCTGAGTTCCCCTTAACTCCAAAGCCCTCAACGTCTTAGGAGGCTTTGTTCCAGGCAAACCCTCAACACTGAAGTCATTAGGCCTGTAATTTACCCCCTACTAGAACATGAGAAAATGTAATCAAATAAATATTATTGTTTTTCCTTCCTTTCTTAGCAAATTACCACCTTCCGCTCCTCTCTTCCCCCAAGCTCTATGAGTTGGGCAAGTCTGGAACTGATCTCCCCACAGAAAAATCTTTGAAATCAAAATGCTGCCATCTGTGAGAACTTCCCCATCCTTAAGCCCAGAAACCCCCTTCAAAAATCAGGAAATAAATGCCAATTTGGTTCCAACTGAAGGTACTCAATTGGGCTATTAAATTCCACATAGTAATTTACACAGTGTGTCATAAAATGTAAATTGCTCAAACAAAATGTATTCTGATGCCACCAGGACAAAGACTTAATACTTTCTTCTCCCTAGGGAAATTCTACACCGTTGCACCTTCAGAGTGTGAGCAAGGTGTGGAGGTTTAGGAGAAAGGAAATGAGGAAAAGGAAGAAATAAAAAAAAGAGAAGGAAAAAATAAAGGAAGGGAAGCATATAGATGGTGGAGGGTTTGTCTTTTCTGCATACAAGATATATCTATATGTTCTAATGTGCGTGTGTGTGTTTCCTAAATATATGCCAGAGATTTGCCACTGTGGTTGGCAACTGTTCACATACGTGCATGTCCCAGGTGCATCAGTATTTTCTTTCATGTTCCTAATGAGGACAGATTTAACCAGAGCCCACAGGCTGGGAAACAAGTTAACAAGTGCTGCTCTGCAGAGAAAATTTTTGAGAGTCTGCTTTGAGAACTTCATCTTGTTGAGACAGAAAGCTTGCTTCCTTGTTTTCTTCATTACTCTCCTCTTTTTTCTTTTTCTTCTTTCTTTCTCTCTCCCCCTCTTTCTCCACTCCCTTTCCCTCCCTCCCTTCTTTGCTTTGTTTCTTTCTTAGTTCATAATAATGTAAAATCATGTAGTAAGTATCCATGGTCCTGACATCCCAAATGAAAAGTGGGAATTGGGCAGTAACCTACATATGGCCATATGATTTTCCTGTCCCACTCCTTGCTTTCCCCCACCCGAGGTACCATCGTCCTGAATCCTGTATTCATTATGCCCTTGCTTTCCCTTCCATGTGCGCTTACAGTACCTATCTGTGTTTCTAAGATTATGAACACATACAATTTTTAGCTTTATGAGAAAGATATGGAGCCATATGTAGTCTTCACAAACTGAATGGTGTATTGCTAAGATGTATGCAGACTGCTGCATGTCGCTATATTTGTGGATTTGGGTAGCTACATAATATTCCATTGTATCAATATAGCAGTTTATTCAACTATTCTCCTTGACTGGAAATTTTGGTTGTTCTCTGGTTTTTGCTATAACAAACAGCTCTGCTAACAACAGTCTTATACATTTCTCCTGTACGCTCGTTTCTCTTAGTATACATCTAGGAGTGGCAACGCTGAGTTACTGGGTATGTGAACGTTCAATGTTGGGAACAAATGACTCAAAATTATTACACCTCAGAGGATCGACAGATCTATATCTTCTGCTGCACCAGATATTGTTGGCTTCATAAATTTTTGTCAATCAGATGAATATAAAATGTTATCTTGTCATCGTGAATTGCATTGCCATCATCACTAATGATATCAAATATCTACAACGTTTGTTGGCTACATGTGAACTGCCTGTTTAAGACATTTGTTCATCTTTCTATTTGTTCTCTTATTACTTCTTTATATATGTTACCTCTTCTTGATATGAATGCTTTATTTATGCACTTTGCAAATATCATCTTCTAGTTTGTAAATTATTTTCCCTTTTAAAAGTATTTTTAATTAATAATTTAAAAAAGTCAAATTTGCCAGTTTTTTTTTTCCTATACTGCATGGGTATTTTGTGCCTTGTTTAAGAAAATCATTCTTACGCCCAGGTCCAAATAATATTTATTATTTCTAATAAGTATTTTAAAGTTTTATTTTGATATTTGAATCCTTGATCTATTTCAGATTGACTTCTTTATATGGTGTGAAGTACAGATGCAGTTATTTTTACCATATGGACAACCAGTTTTCTCCAGCTCCATTTATTTATTTTTTATTTGTTGAAGGAAATCACTTTTTATTTTATTTTTTAATTAAAAAAATTTTATTGTTATTCAATTACAGTTGTCTGCATTTTCTCCCCATCCTTCCACCCCACCTCCACCCTCCCCCTTCATTTTGTCCATGTGTCCTTTATAGTAGTTCCTATAAACCCCTCTCCCCACTGTACCCTCACAACTCCCCTCTGGCTATTGTTACATTGTTCTTAACTTCAATGTCTCTGGTTATATTTTGTTTCCTTTTTTCTTCTGTTGATTATGTTCAAGTTAAAGATGACATCATATGGTATTTGTCCCTCACCACCTGGCTTATTTCACTTAGCCTAATGCTCTCCAGTTCCATCCATGCTGTTGCAAAGAGTATAGCTCCTTCTTTCTCTCTGCTGTGTAGAATTCCATTGTGTAAATGTACCATTGTTTTTTGATTCACTCATTTGCTGATGGGCACTTAGGTTGCTTCCAGTACTTGGCTATTGTAAATTGTGCTGCTATGAACATTGGGGTGCACAGGTTCTTTTGGATTGCTGTTTCAGGGTTCTTAGGGTATAATCCCAGCAGCATAATTGCTGGGTCAAAGGCGAGTTCCATTTTTAGTTTTCTGAGGAAATTCCATAGTGTTTTCCACAGTGGCCTCACCAGTCTGCATTCTCATCAACAATGTACTAGGGTTCCCTTGTCTCCGCATCCTCTCCAACATTTGTTTGTGGATTTGTTTATGTTGGCCACTCTGACTGGTGTGAGATGGTACCTCATTGTGGTTTTAATTTGCATCTCTCTGATGGCTAGTGATGCTGAGCATCTTTTCATATGTCTCTGGGCCCTCTGTATGTCTTCCTTGGAGAAGTGTCTGTTCAAGTCCTTTGCCCATTTTTTAATTGGGTTGTTTGTCTTCCTGGAGTGGAGTCATGTGAGTTCTTTATATATTTTGGAGATCAGGCCCTTGTGTGAGTGATCATTAGCAAATATGTTTTCCCATACTGTTGGTTCTCTTTTTATTTTAATGCTGTTTTCTTTAGCCATGCAGAAGCTTTTTGTTTTGATGAGGTCCCATTTGTTTATTCTTTTCTTTATGTCCCTTGCTTTAGGGGACATGTCTGTGAGGATGCTGCTGTGTGGAATGTCTGAGATTTTCCTGCCAATGTTTTCCTCTAGGACTTTTATGGTGTTATGACTTATATTTAAGTCTTTTATCCACCTTGAGTTTATTTTTGTGTATGGTGTAAGTTGGTGATCGAGTTTCATTTTTTTGCACGTAGCTGTCCAGATCTCCCAACACCATTTGTTGAAGAGGCTATTTTTGCTCCATTTTATGCTCCTGCCTCCTTTGTCAAATATTAGTTGACTGTAGAGACTTGGGTTTATTTCTGGGCTCTCTGTTCTGTTCCATTGGTCTGTGTGCCTGTTTTTATGCCAGTACCAGGCTGTTTTGAGTACAGTGGCCTTGTAATACAGTTTGATATCAGGTATTGTGATCCCTCCTGCTTTGTTCTTCTTTCTCAAAATTGCTGCAGCTATTCAGGGTCGTTTATGATTCCATATAAATTTCTGAAATGTTTGTTCTCTATCTGTGAAATATGTCATGGGTACTCTAATAGGGATTGCATTGAATGTATAAATCGCTTTGGGTAGTATGGCCATTTTGATGATGTTAATTCTTCCAATCCATGAGCATGGTACATGCTTCCATATGTTTGTGTCTCTCTTAATTTCTTTCTTCAGTGTTGTGTAGTTTTCTGAGTACAGGTCTTTTACCTCCTTCGTTAGGTTTATTCCTAGGTACTTTATTTTTCTTGTTGCTATATCAAATGGGATTTTTTCCCTGATTTCTCTTTCTGCAGTTTCATTGTTGGTAAACAGGAATGCCTTTGATTTCTGAGTATTGACTTTGCAGCCAGCTGTTTTGCCCAATTCATTTATTTGGTCAAGTAGTTTTTTGGTGGAGTCTATAGGATTTTCCATGTACACTATCATGTCATCTGCAAACAGTGACAGTTTCATTTCCTCCTTTCCAATTTGGATGCCTTTTATTGCTTTTTCTTGTCTGATTGCTGTGGCTAGGACTTCCAATACTATGTTGAATAGGAGTGGTGAGAGAGGGCATCCTTGTCTTGCTCCTGATCTTAGTGGTAAAGCTCTAAGTTTTTGTCCATTGAGTATGATGTTGGCTGTAAGTCTCTCATATATGGCCTTTATTATGTTCAGGAATGTTCCCTCTATTCCCACTTTGCTGAGTGTTTTTATCAGAAATGGGTGCTGTATCTTATCAAATGCTTTTTCTGTATCTATTGATATGATCATGTGATTTTTGTCTTTGCTGTTGTTGATGTGATGTATTATGTTTATTGATTTGTGAATATTGTACCATCCTTGCATCCCTGGGATGAATCCCACTTGGTCATGGTGTATGATCTTTTTAATGTATTGCTGGATGCAGTTTGCCAATATTTTGTTGAGGATTTTAGCGTTTATGTTTATCAGCGATATTGGCCTGAAGTATTCTTTCTTCATTGTGTCTTTATCTCGTTTTGGGATTAGGATGATGCTGGCTTCATAAAAAGAGTTTGGGAGTCTTCCATCAGTTTGGATTTTTTCAAATAGTCTGTGGAGGATAGGGGTTAGCTCTTCCTTAAATGCTTTGTAGAATTCTCCTGTGAAACCATCTGGTCCAGGGCTTTTGTGTGTTGGGAGTTTTTTGATGACTGCTTCAATTTCATCTACTGTTATTGGTCTGTTCAGGCTTTCTGCTTCTTCTTCATTCAGTTTTGGAAGGTTATATTTTTCTAGAAATGTGTCCATTTCACCTAGGTTTTCAAATTTCTTGGCATACAGTTCTTCGTAGTAATTTCTTACATTCCTTTGTATTTCTGTGGTATCAGTTGTCATCTCTCCTCTTTCATTTCTGATTGTGTTTATTTGGGTCCTCTCTCTTTTTTCCTTGATGAGCCTACTTAAAGGCTTGTCAATTTTGTTTATCTTTTCAAAGAACCAGGTCCTGGATTCATTCATCCTTAGAACTGGGCTTTTAGTCTCTATGTCATTTAACTCTGCTCTGATCTTGGTTATTTCCTTCCTTCTGCTTGCTCTGGGCTGTCTTTGTTGTTGTTCCTCGAGTTCTTGTAGGCGTAGGGTTAGGTCGTTTGTTTGAAATGTTTCTATCTTTTTAAGGTAGGCCTGTATTGCTATGAACTTCCCTCTCAGGACTGCCTTTGCTCTGTCCCATAAGTTTTGTGTTGTTGTGAGTTCGTTTTCATTTGTTTCCAGAAACTTTTTCCTGCTCCATTTATTAAAGTCTCTTTTCTGCCCTACTAATCTCACATGTCACCTCTCTTGCTACCTGTTTCTGGGTTTTCTCTTCTTTCCTACTGATAAATTTGTCTGCCCTCATGCCAATGCCACACTGCCTCCAAACTATAACTTTATAAGAAGCCCTCCTCCCTAGGGCAAGTCCTTTCATACTGCTTATATGTATTTTTTTTAAATCCTGGTAATTCTTCACCCTTTACACTTGAATATAAATTTTAGAATTATTTTACCAAGATAATTCATTGTCTTGAATGGTTCTGTGGGTGTTCTATTTGAAAATGCAATGAATCCATAGATTATTTTGGGGAATATGTGCATATTCACAACATTAAGTCTTATCAATTAGCATGTGTTATTTTTTATTTAGGACTTTTAGTATCTCTTTACACATTTTTAATATTTTTTCTGCAGATATTTTATAAATCTATTGTTCACTTTGTTCCTTTATTTGCTTACTATCCTCTGATATTACTCTAAATTTTGACTTCTTTTAAGAATTTTTCTGGTTGTTAAGTGCTGTTTCAAACTTAATTGACTTTTGTATATAAATCATATAGGAAACATGTATGTGTGAGGGGGGACCTCAAAAACCCTGAATTTATTTATAGAAAATTCTGTATTTTTTCTTACATGTTTAAACTTCAGTCACTTTTCAAGTACTCTCCATCTGATGCAAAACACCCATCGAGGCATTTTTTCCACTGCTTAACAGTTTTTGAACTCGTCGATTTTGATGCCTTTTAGTGCTTCAGCTGTTTTTGTATTTTTAGTTTTTTTGTTTCACTTCCTCCACATTGGCAAAATATTTCCCTTTTGAGGAATTTTTTTCATCTGGGGAAACTAAAAAAATCACTCAGGGTGAGATCAGGTGAATTGGGAGGGTGGGATATGGGGGTCATGTCCTTTTGGTCAAAAACTACTAAACACTAGGCATGATGTGGGCAGGTATGCTCATAAGTTATCCATCACGAAATGGGCAAATGTGTTGAGTCTTAAAAAAAATTCACTGAAGCTGAACACAGCCTCTCACAACAAACCCAGATGGTACATTGATTCAGATAGGTTCCTAGAACACTCACCTGGTGGAGGAAGCCTGTTCCAGAAGGGGCCTACTCTCCAGAAGATAATTTCATTTTGGGGGGTCCCCCTTTGTAGATAGGAGGGGTTGCATGGTACTTTTTGGTTTGGTGCTGAGTCACTGCAGTAGTTAACTAGTGCACATCTATTTTGGGGGCTTTCATAAATACTGGGTTTCCACATGCCATAATTTGAGTCCTGAGGATTCTGGAACAGACATCAAGATACAGCAGGTGAGAGGGGGTTACTTCTTTGTTCCAAGCCAATGGCAATGAAGAAGCAGAAAAACTCTAATAATTATTGTCTATTTTATTCTTTCCTGGCCAACTTCCTAAACACACGTATGCAAACACCCTCCTCATCACCCTAGGGTTTATATAGCTTCCTCCTACTCCTTCTGTTTTCCTTCTTTGGTCTCGACAAGATTAGTCTTAGCCAGGAATTCTTAGTTGTTTGAGTCCAGCATCCTGGCTAGACTCAAAACTGAAACCTCCCAATGATTACCTCCAACCCCTTCATTTATAGAGGGCACTAAAGCCCAGATGAACTGAGTGACTGACACACAGCCCATTGGTGGTGTTTGTCAGTGCCCTCTCTTGCCCCCAAGAGTCCACTGAAAGCTAAAGTCACTTTAAAAACCTTTTAGTGTTCAATCCATTATTATAGAAAGTTCAACATTGCAAAAACATTAATGTCTAACTGTTATTCACTGAGTCCATTATGAGGGTACATATTTATTTTTAAATATTTTACATCTTTTAAGGATTTTAACCATGGTCCAAGAAATAAATACAGGGAAAACTGCATATATCACAGCTTTCTATGAAACTTCCTGAGTAGTAATAACAGACTGAAGATTAGCCTACAAACTGGGTGAAATTCCAGCAGCCACAGTGAGTGATTCTGACTTTCATAAGTAGCAAAGCCTCATGAAATACAGATACTCTGCTGTTCACATGGATGCAACCAACTCTGAGACTTAGAGACTGATGACTCATTGAGAGCAAGTTATTTATTTATTTTTTCTGGGAAGGAAACCAGGGTTTGGAATCAGCTAAGTGCTAATTGAAATGGCAGGATTGACCTCTTATTACTAAGATCCTCCCATAAGCTCTTGTGCCTGAACCATTTCCCCCCTACCCAAGAGAAAACAAGCTATGGAAGGAAGAATGTCCCAAGAAGGGGGATTCAAAGATGATTCCCACAACAAGCACCCAAACTTTCCTAGGGGATTTTATTAGCTTCCACCGCCAACAGTAAAATGCTCTGTCTATGAAATCCAGAAATGAGAGCTGGGGATCAGACACTGATGTTTGTTAGGGAGAAAACACAACTTCCCATCAAATAGAATACTCAGCCCTTTAAGAGCTAAAAAAGCACTGAGCTAGCCAGATATTTGCTCTTGGGTTTGTGTTCCTTGTCTTGCAATAGCCTTCTCTCTGCACTCTCTGTGGAAATGTCAGTAAAAGACAAGGTTTTCCTGGATCTGAGATAGGACACTGCTTATGCAGCTCACCCTCTTGTGACCTGACCTATGGACATTGACCTCCTGCCTTCAGTGACTCACCATCAGTCAGTCTTAACATATCCCCTACCCCACAAGCTGCCTAATGAACAGCTCAAGATCAGAAGCACAGGCAGAGAATCTAAGAAAAAAAAGGCACTTTCTGGGGGCTTTCCTGGTGAAACCAAACTCTTTCACAGTAACCAGTAATCCTGTGCCTTGTGGGTAGAGCTTTGACAGTGCATAGTCAGTTCTTTCCCTTGTTTACCCATATAAAGTGGGTTTTATAGTGTCATAGAGCTAGAAGGACTCTTAGAACTCATCTAGTCCATTTGTATGAATAAATGGAGTTCCATGGTGACGAAATTGCTCATCCAAGGTGACTCAAGTACTAAGAAATAGAGCTAAGACTTAGGTCCAAGTCTAGAATGTTTTCCTTCATCAGAAGCCCTCTCTGGTTTCTGTCTCATTCAGAGAACTTCCATCTTTTTCCACTTAATTTCTACTAATTCCTCTCATCTCTTTCCACATTTCTTTTCTGGACCCCACACTCAAGCACATGGGCAGTCTGGGCCCATGTGAAGACTTTGCCTCAGAGGAGAAGAAATATCACCAACCACAATTGTGTGCATCTGGCATTGTCTTCATATACTGCCATATTCTAGATCCAATTTCTATGTGCATCTTCATAGGTCTGAACAATAGAGACCCAGATGATTGTCCACAAGTTGTGTTTGCTCCATTTATTAATTTATTCAAGACACATTTACTCAAGTACTTGTGCCAAGCACTATGTGAGGTACAATGGCTTCTTTTAAGGAACTCACAGAGTTAGAGGAGATCCAGAAACTAAAAAAAAAAAAGTAACAACAATAAAAATAGCAAGTATTATTATTATTATTTTAAACAAATGAAGTGGTATGTTCATACAATAAATTATTAGCAAAAATAAAAGGGGGGAACAACAAATAAAACAGCATAAAGTATTTTCAAAGAGTACAGATCAGACATCTACATTTGCTGACAGGAAAACATACTTATGATTACATTAATATAAAGTTCTAGAAGAGTCAAAACATAACTATAATGACAGGAAGCAGATCAGAGGCTGTCTGATTGGGGGTGAGGAGAAGGTAGGATATTGACTTGAAATGGACTTGAAGGAAAATTTCTAGAGTAGTAGAGATGGTCCAAATCTTGGTTGAGGTGGTAGTTACATAAGTATAAACTTGACAAAACTCAATGGAGAGTTTGATGTGTTCTCACCTCTCCAAACGACATAATACTAATACACAAACATGTAAAGGAACTCACACAAGGGTCATTAACAATGATGAAAGAGAAGAAGACAGAACATCTTAGGTGTCTCATTTAGATCAGGTTTTTGGTCATCTGTTGACTGGAGGTCTTCAAATGAGGAGCTTGAGCTCACCTGATTTAATGTCTCTCTCTTTAACTCAGGTGTTGTTGAAATCAGCAAACCCTCACCGCCCAGGACATAATGTGCAACAGTGAAAGAAGACCTACCTGAAGAGATCATCTAAATGGTGTCTCATTGTTATCATTATCATCATCATCATTATTGGTTTTTCAGCAAATATCATTAAAACAATCTTGTGTGAGTTGGGATTTTCAACCTACAAACAGAAAGAAAAAAATATCAGACTTCTCCAATATATTAAATTCCAGAAAATAATAAGAACAAGGAATGGAGGTAGCTGACAATAACGAAAGAATTCTGTTTCACCTAGCTATCTTTTTTTTAAAGATTTGTTTATTTATTTATTTTTAGACAGAGGGGAAGGGAAGGAGAAAGAGGGAGAGAAACTTCAGTGTGTGGTTGCCTCTCACACACCCCCACTGCGGACCTGGCCTGCAACCCACATACGTGCCCTGACTGGGAATCGAACCAGTGACCCTTTTTTTGCAGGCTGGCACTCACTCAATCCATTGAGCCACACCAGCCAGGGCTCACCTAACTATCTTATCATTGATGGAAATAAAGAGAAATTCCCAGCAACCCAAGTACTCAAAGGTACTCTACACTCTATCCTACTCACCATCCTCCAAATTATTTAATGAAAAATCTTCCAACTAACTTAATAGTGAATAAAATAAATAAATAAATTTTGGCAAAACATAAGATAATTATGAAGAGAAGCCAAATTAGGAAACAAGAAGTAATGTAATAACTATTGTTAATATAGTGATAAAAAACTATAAACATCAAAAATTATTGAATGAGAATACTTATAACATTAATTATCATTATCCAGATTTAAAATTACTCAAATGATGGATAATTTGTGGAAGTGGGAAAAGAGTGTGCCAAATCTCTTTTCTTCTGCTAATTGAGTTAACACCCATGATTATATTTTTGTTGCTGTTAGAGAACTAGTTTCCTTTATTTTTCTAAGTAAAGGTAGCCACCACTGGCAATACAATTGAATATGTAAACTTCAAAGCACTAGGGGGATAGTATACCTGTTATTACTTCGATGTGCCAGTCACTATTCTAAGGGCTCTGTGTATTTTAACCCATTCCTCATTATAATCCTGTGAGATAGGAGTTATTATTGTTCCTATATTATAGACAAGAAAACTGAGGGAGGTTGCCTTCCCAAGATCCTACAACTAGTAAGTAGAGAGGTTGTAATTCAAACCAAACGGTCTGACTTCCAAGCACATGCCCTTTACCAATGCTTAGGTAAAGCACTGCAGATGCTTAGGTAACATAGTGAAACCTAGAAAAGTAGAGAAGAGGAAAGGGAATAAAAAAAGGAAAAGATAGGAGACTGCAAATAGGTGTTTTCAAATGGATGAAATATATTCATAATTACAAAAAGAAAGATGAGGAGGAGAAGCAGGAGGAAGAAGAAAGGGAAGAAGAGGACCTAACTACCTCCAGTAAGAGATAAATATTGAGACTGTTAAAGAATTACAAAACAAAAAACTCTATCTAATGATATTTATACAACCCCTACATTTTACATGAAATGGTGCCAATATTCATTCTAAATAAACCATAAAAAGTTAAAAATGTATGTTGTAATTCCACAACCACTAAAAATATAATGTGAAAAGTATAATTAAAAAGCCAACATATAAATTAAATAGAATATTAAAATGTATTCAAATACTCCAAAAGCAGTCATGAAGGTGAAACGGAGAAATAGTA
The DNA here is from genome assembly GCF_022682495.2 of Desmodus rotundus. Lineage (NCBI taxonomy): Eukaryota > Metazoa > Chordata > Mammalia > Chiroptera > Phyllostomidae > Desmodus > Desmodus rotundus. The sequence goes on from NC_071395.1 coordinate 65,813,654, forward strand.
AAGTAGAAAGGATGAACAGAAGACAAATAATAAAATGGTAGACATAAATCAACTCCAGTTAAAAGTCAGAGTTTGTCAGCATGGCTAAAACAGCAACCAGCAACACCCAACTAAACAGGCTTTACAAGAGACATACTGAGACAGGGCTAGGTTGAAAATAAGTTGGTTAAAATTGATATTCAATGCAAAGAGTAAGCATAAGAAGACTGGGTTGGCTATATTAAATAAAAAAGATAGCTTCAAAACAGAGTATTACCAGTTATTAAGAAAAATACTCTATAGTGATGGAAGTGTAAGTTAATTGGGAAGACATAATACTCATTAATGGATAGGCATCTAATGACAGAGCATGAATTAAATAAAAGGAGAATAGATAATCCTACCTAGGAAGTTTTAACACCCTCTCTCAGCAACTGATAGGATAAACAAACAAAAATCAGTAAACTAATACCATGTCAGAACAACCCCCTCTCAGGTTGAGCTCCACCATGTGTGAGTCACAACTAGTGGCAACCAGAGGATAGAGATTGGGAGCTCAGGCTTGAGAAAAGTGTTTCCTGATGGTGTCTGCTGTGGACATGAGGAAGGAGAAAGAATGCTGTCCCTGGATCAGGTAGCTTCTTAACCCAGGCTGCGTGTTGGAAGCACTTAAGGAGCCTTGTAAACATAATGATCCCTGGGCCCCTCACCTAGAGAGTTTGCTGTAATTCATCTGTGGTAGAGCCCAGGCATTGGTATATTTCTACAATTTCCTCAGATGCTTTTAGTGAGCAGTAAGGGTTGAAAACAACTCTCTTAAACTGTGAAGAAGTGGACGCTCCTACACTGATGAAGAGAGTGTAAAACATGTATAATATATTAAGGACCTTAAATGCATCATTTTATCTAGAAATCCCATTTCTAGAGAAATAATAATTATGTGCTCATATAATGTATATTCCAGAATGCTTTTGGTGGCTCAGTTTATAAGGACAATAGATAGGTAGAAGGATAGACAATAGACAGACAGATTGGATAGATAGGTAGATAGATACATAGATACATAGATAAATAAGTAGAACATACATATATACATACATAGATGAATAAATACATAGGTTAACATAGGTATAGGAAGGAAGAAGAAAGGAAGAAAGGAAACCTAATTATTCAACAATATGAAACTTACTAAATAAATTAAAATTAAGGTACAATACTCATCTCTTAATAAGATGATGATATGTACTTTACATCAGATGTGTACATAACAAGGTGAGAGAATTATGTTGCAAAGTGGTCTATAAAATTTGTTTTGGGGAAAATATGTGTACCCATACAAATAAAAAGTCTTAAAGATTATGCTTCAAAAACGTCAATCATATTTACCTCAAAGTGGTGGTATTTTAATCCATTTAAATAATGTTTTTTTTGTTTCTATTTTGTATAAAATCAATACACATTTTTTTATGTAATAAAACATAAGCTAGAAAAAACACCCTCCCTGAATATGGTACCCATGCTGAAATGGGGACAACCTTTCATGTAGTCAGCTCTAATTCTTGAAAGGGAGTCAAGTGGATTATTATTCATGCTGGTTAGGGAATTAAGAAGAACGTAGAAAGGGTGTGAAAGAGTGTGGGAACTGCTCCATTACCTTAGGTGAAAACCAACAGGGGAGGTTCCCTTTGATCTATGGTGCCCATTTCTTCCAGCCTTCTTTGGGTGGATCTGGAGAGGGTGAGGCCAGCTGGTACCTGCCTGCTGTCCTTTCCAAGGTGTGGCTGGGAAAGTGGGAGCTGCCTAGATCTACCCCTAATTATCCTTCTACCCCAAGAAGTTCACACCTGCTGACCCATCTTCCAAATACAAGGAATCTGGGCAGGCTCAGCCAAAAACAATGGAAAGAAAGTGAAGTTCCTTTGGGGCATGCCACTCCTCCCCTTTCCCCACACCACCCTGCCCTCTTCCTTTGGGCTCACTGCCTTCAGGACCTCAGGTTCTCTCTTCTATGCCATAGGAAAAGTGGTCCAAAACTCTCATTCTAGTCAAATCTTTATTTGCATTTTGAGTGTAGAACCCAGAAAGAATGTTCACAGGAAAAATGACATTTTAATGGAAAAATTTCAAGCACCGAGACTTATAGAAAGGGTTGTGATGTGGACTTTAAAAAGCCTAAAATAGCCCTGGCTGGTGTGGTTCAGTGGGTTGAGTGCTGCCCTGTGAACAGAAAGGTTGCCAGTTTGATTCCCTGCCAGGGCACATGCCTGGGTTGCAGGCCAGGTCCCCAGGTGGGGGTGTGCAAGAGGCAACCGACTGATGTTTCCCTCCATCTCTTTCTCCCTTCCTTCTCCTCTCTCTAAAAATAAATAAATAAAATCTTTTAAGAAAAAGCCTAAAATATCTGTGACTGAGGACCTGCAGTCTCAGTGGATGGAAGTGGGAAATATAACACCCGTAGGGGCAGCTGCCACCGGGACATGATCCTTTAAGGAAACTCTTACCTCCAGGGAACATCTTCTAATGATTCTGAGAAACTAAGGGGGAAGCGTGTTTTCTAACTGGTCTCTGAAAGTGCAGCCCACACCCCTGCGGCTCCTCACAGTCAGGTCAAGTAGCCAGATATTCTTAATTCTGTTCCCAAGTTAAGCATCTCCATATCACCACATCATGAGGTGTGCATTTTACAAATAGTCTAGGGAACATCCTCCATATCAGGTCAGCATGCACAGCTTCAGAGGGGGTGGCACATCACTGCTGCCTCCTCTTCCTCCATCACAAGATAACGGTTTGCTCTTAAAAGGAATAAGTATAGCTACTTTTAGCCCTCTCCCTGCTTCCCTGCTGCCAGGGCGATGGGTGCTTGTCAATACCACCCTCCAGAGACTCATTAGTACAGTCTCCCATTGCTACAGAGTGAGCATTTATCACAGGGCAATCCTGTGACACAAAATATGGTGCCCTTGTGGCCCTTCCCTCTCCCGCACTCGCTGACAGCAAATGAAAATGACACTGCCTGCCAGGGCCAGCCGTAACTCAGCTTCGTTTTCCAGTGTGCCTTCCAGTGTGCGGCACTACAAAATGATGACAGGAGCACTGAGCACTACCTAGAGGTTACAGCACAGTCGGGCTGTGGCCTGCTCTGATAAATCAGCCCAACAAGTGATCAGCCTGTCCAGGAGTGAAAATCGCTGCTTTCCTGCACACTCACTGTATAATTTAAGCAAATGAATTCAATGCAGTATTCCCCTTTTGTCATAACTAAGAAGATGACCAACATTACCTTCCCTAGATTAGTTTGAGAAATAAGAGAGAATAATTTCCTACCCTGATCTCATTCTCTGCCATCCTGTTTAACAACTAAAGAGGCTTGCATCTGAAAAAAATACTTATGAGAATGGTAATTGATGATGATGATAATTGACGATGATGTTCCAGCTTATAGCATGCATTCTGCTCTGCAAAATATCACATTTATTTTTCATTTAATCTTTACAAGAAATTCTGTGAAAGAGATAATGCAGGTAAATTATTCATTTTCAGATGAACAGGTGAATCCCAAAGGATATGACTTGCTTAGCATTATACCAGATCTTGAAAAGCTGGGGGAGTGGAGAAGGGGGGGGGGACTAAGTCCAGGTCTGATCATCCACCCTGAATTCTCCCCATTCAGTCACACTCCCAGGCTACTTGAGAAATGAAACTTGACTTAGGTCTTTTCCATTTTACAGATCATGAAAGAAATTCAACACAATTTTAATGAAGGCAGGATTTGAAAGCAATAAACCTGTACAAAATCAAGCAAAATAAAATAAGTAACTTAGTCAAAATTATTTTTACACTTATTGAGAAAACATGTTAAACAATGGAAGAATTAACTATTTCCGAGCACCATTTGAGCAGAAGAACCTATTACTCAGAGTCAGGTATTGGGGTACAAGGAGATTCCCCCTAGTTTAATAAATATTATACATACTATAAATAAGGCACAAATATGAAGACTTCCTATATATATTGCATAGCCCACAATGGAGTAGAGGTTTAATCATTGCCCACTTGACTGGATCAAGGGAGACAAATGGAATAGTCCAGTTTTCCAAAAGAGACAAAGTTATAACCCAAATCAGAGAATTTATGGAAAATCCATGACAGGCATTCCTACCTCAACTGTTCTTGCACACACTAGTCTGGAGAGGTTGTTTGTTAAAAAAAAAAAAGTGTAAGACTCAGTTACATATACTCCTTCTGAGCCCATAGGTATCTTCTCCCACTGAACTATAGGCTCCATCTTATGGGTCTAGTATCCCCAACAATTAGCCTAATGCCTGGCACATAATAATTTTAAAAAAATATATTAATAAGGTTATGCAAACATCACCACTACCCAATTCCAGAACATTTTCACCACCCTTTAAAGAAGCTCTATACCCATTGCCAGTAACTTCCTTAACCCCCGTCCCCCAGACCATGGAAACACTAGCTTATGATCCGTTGTGATGGATTTTCCTATTCTGCATACTTCATATAAATAAAGTCATAAAACATATGACCTTTTGTAACTGACCTTTCACTTGGCAAAATGTGTGCAATATTAAACACCCACGTTGCAGTGTGTATCAGTACCTCATTTCTTTTTATGGATGAATAACATTCTATTGTATGCGTATGCCACATTTTGTTTATTCATCCATTGATGGGCATTTGGGTTGTTTCCACATTTTGGTTATAATAAGAAGATTTTATTTATACATGTTAATAGCATATATGAGGTGGCCAATAAACATATATAAACTATTCAGCCTCATTAGTTGTCCCAGAACTAGAAACTAGAAACAATGCAAGACCATTTCCCAGTGACCGTATTAGCCAGGAGTTTCCTACCCTAAGAGCTGCCGCCCGTGCAGATATGGCATTCATCATGCACTGGTTATCGAGGTGCAGACTGGTGCAGCATCTTAGTAGTGGCGATGTGCGTGAGCACCCCAACATGGGCATGCAGCCTGACTCCCCTAACTCCCTGAGAGATGAGACAAAGGATCAAATATAAACACAGAAAAAGTTGTATTTGTGATGATGCTTGTTTATAATGATGAAAAATAGGAAAAACCTCAGAACTTAACCATAATGTTTATAGAAGAAGGAGTAGAGATGTAATGAAATGGTACACGTTTTTTTTAAAATTACAATTTGAAAAAGTTTTAATTGCATAGATTGTTTTCATACTCAGTTGATAGTATAGTTGATCTCAAATATGTGAAAATTTCACAGAAAAATAGGAATTTCAGGGAATCTAGAAAAATGTTAATATGAATTTTTCTCAAAGATGATAGTGTAGATGATTCTTATGGTGATAGGAATGAAGAAAAGAGGAAAAATCTTAGACATAACTGCACTTATTACGTCTTAAGTTAAACAGTTTTTATGTACATATGATTTAGCTCCCCTTTTAAATCATAATTTCTGTGAGGGCAAAGAACTAGCTTAAACAGCACCATTTATGTGTTAGGCATACAACACATTTTTTTAATTAATAAAAAAGCATTTCACTTTTATTATGCCCCAGTTACATCATTTAACTATGTATACTTAGAACAAGTATTCCCAATAATAAAATATTCAAGAATGAGGTAATGGATGTACAACAAACTGAACAGTCTAAGTTTTTTTGTAATTCTTTTTTGCAGGGTCACCCCAAAAGTAGTTCAGGGGTTGGTGCTTGCATCACTCATGAGCCGGCCTGCCTGAGAGAGTCATGCCGGGACACAGGGCCCATGGGAAACACTAGACATTCAGCAAGAATGTAAAGGATCCAATGATAGTGGCAAGTGGTTGATATGTCACCTATGGGGTGAAACATGTTACACTTAGTTCCTTTGCCAACACAAGTGTGTTTTTGTCATGTCTCTATGAGTGAAGTGGCAGATGGGAGAGGGAACTCTAGTCATTGGAGGGAAATTGAGCAGTAATGACCTTCATGGTTATGCAACTGTTACAAGTTGTGAGTTTGTCAAAGGTTTAAATATATTTTCCCCAAGCATGTTTTTTTCATTATATTTGAACACTCAACTCCCTTTCATGGAAAATATACTACCACATGGTCCTAATTCACTTCTACTCAACTTATCAAACATTATCCCATAAGATTCATTTTAAGTCCAGAAAATTATCTGATCTTCTTGTAGAAGGCTGGTATTAGTTCTTCTTATAAACAAGTTCTTTCAATTACCGGTTTTGCATGCCCTTCAACTTAGCATGTGTTTGCGTGACTTGAGTTTAAGTCAAAATTGAATACCTTTGAAACTGAGCTGCAGACATTATCCAGATAATTCAAATGTAAGTATCTGCATTGCTCACATGATCTCAAGTAAAGAATGCTATGAAATGATGTGCTTTATTTTTTTGTTTGTAGACAAATCAAAGAGTTAATATCTTAACTCTTTCTATGTACGTAGCAAAGTCATATTTAGTTATCTTTGTAAAACAATAATAGATAAAATTAATTATAAAAATGTATTATGTGCTGGGGCTTGTGTCATGGCTTTACAATCAGGTTTTCATTTAATCTTCAAAAGATAAGAAGAGGTCAATATTGCTTTTGACCCCATTTAGCAAAGAAGAAAGCTAAGGGAAAAAGGATATGTTCGCAAAAAAGGACTCACACAAGAATATTTATAGAAGCCTTATTTGTAATAACCCCAAATTAGAATTAACCCAAATGTCCACCAACAAAGGGTCAAACTCTGGTATATTCATACAAAGGAATACTATTCAGCAATTTAAAAAAAAAGAATGAACTGCTAATACATCTTACAACATGGATGAATCAACACATTTTAATGAGTAAAGAAACCAGCCAAAGTATATAAATATAAAATATAAAAGTCATAGTATATGATTCTATTTATATGAAGTTATAAACCTAACCTATCAGGATAGAAATCAGAAGGGGGTCAATATTGATTGGAAGTGGACATGAGAGAACTTTTAGGAGTGATAGAAATGTTGGTCAAGATGGTGGTTACACAGGTGTATGTGTTTATCAAATGTTTGTCAAAACTCACTGAGCTATGCATTTTATTTTATGAAAATCATCCCCAAAAAGGGTAGAGATAAACAACAGATAGATAAATAAATAAAGCTTAATATTGGGAGGGTGTAAAAATCTTTGAACGTGTTCTCAACCTTGCACAGTTATAATGGAAGTGAAATTTGAGCACAGTTTGAACACAGGGAGCCAGACTCCAGTCTGATAGTTTATGCATTAATCCAGAAATTAATTTGGCAACAGCTACATGCAATACATTTTCATATGTGCTGTGGAAATAAAGGAAGAAGTTTGATTAAATGAGTTAACACATGTAAAGTACCTATTACAGTCTCTGGTATAGAGCAAGATCTTGAAAGTGTTGGCTACCATTATCATAAGATACTCGGCTTGGCCTCAAGGCTGTCACTGGGTGCCTGGGGGAACAAGCCACTAATTAATAAATGGTTAAACAACAATGCAAGAATCATAGTTTGGTGTGAGAATTGGCACAAGGAACTACCTAAAGCCAGGGCCCAAAATCTCAATGTCTGCAGGTGCCAAGCAGCTTAACAAAAGTTCAGGAATGTGGGTGACAGAGGACATAGCTCTTGTCCAATGCATGGGCCTTGTGGTACCAACCTATGGTTGCTGTGTGGAGATGTCAGCCTCATAGTGACAAATCTATTTTGAAAGACCTCAGAAATTTAGAGATTATGTGAAATTTTTCAATTTTTACATGTTGACTACTAATTCAGTACTTTAAAAAGTATACAACCTTTGGGTTCTGAGCTACAAAATATGGCCTAGAGCATAATCGTAGGAACACTCTTACAGGTCACCTAACCTCTGTCCACCAACTTACTCTTCTACTCACCCTCTGTCTTGATGAGTGAATCAATCTGGCCTAGAGAGCTGAAGCCACTTGCCCAAAGTCACCCAACTAGTTAGAGGCACAGCTTGGAATGCAACCTACCCAGACTTCTTTGTTGAAAACCATGGCAAAGCTCACCATGTGTCTGCGAGTGCAGTCCCTTGGGCTGGAAGGACAGCTGCCAAAGGAGGTGAGCTTGGAGTAGGGTTTGGATAGAAACACTGCAAGTGAGGGGAATGTCATGGTAAAAGCACAGAGATAGAGAAGTTCTGAACATATCCAATGAACTCTAAGGTCATTCCAGTCTGAGGTGGGAAATCTTAAAATGGCCTATTGAGGGTCCTGGGAGCCACAAAAGTTTTATATCCTATGCCACACTGCATGGGGACCACAGAAGATCCACAGAGCTGAATGGCATAATGAAAACTAAAAGCAGACTTTCCAAAGGGTAGGCTGATACATTGTTCATAGCTCCTGTCAAGAGGCCCCACCAGCCATGCCCCTCCCCATTTGCACCCACCATTTCTACCTTGGGGAGGAGAAAAGGGAGGGGGCAGAAATCAGAAGGACTATAATTTATCTAAAGAATAAGCAGTAAACTAAGGATAATTTGTCAATCAAAGTTAAGGAACAAGATTTAAACCAATTATGCTTTTCTCCCTCTGTCAAACTTAGTTGGGTTCTTGAAGAACCAATTTTAGATGTAGGTTTGTAAGACAACATATCTGAGTGCATTGTGATCCTGTTCCAAACATTGCTATTCCAGATGTATGCACAACTAGATATTGGTGAACCGAGATGCTCTCTATTCCAAAAGTCCCTTTGATCATTCACTCAGCACATATTTATTGCATGTTTACTGCATGCCAGAAACTGTGTTAAGCCCTGGGGATTCTATGATGACTTAAAGAAGACATGTTCCTCTTACTCATGAAGCTTAAAAGTCTACTCATGGAGACAGGCATTAATCACATCCATCAAACAAATCTAAAAGTACAATATGAAAAGTGCTATAAGGAGTCATTGCATGGGCTGTGAGAACATTTGGTAAGAGAATTGAGCCCAGTCAAGGAGGTCTAGGAAGACCTCCCCAAGGAAGCAGGGATTTAGTTGAGCTCTCAAAACTAAGGAGACATTTTGAAAGTGTTAACAATAGCAAATCCAGGCAGGGGAAATAGCTGTAGACATGTGCAGGACCAAACTCATACTGGCTTACAAGAGTAGATTGTTGACTTTTCAGAAATGTTGCAAGCCATTTGATATTGTGTTGGAAATATTTACATCATGAATATTGGTGATGTGGGCTGTGGCTCAGTGTGTTGAGTATCATTCCTAAGACCAAAATGTTACCAGTTTGATTCCCGGTCAGGACACATGCCTGATGGGGGGCGTGCAAGAAGCAACTGATCCATATTTTTCCCACACATCAATGTTTCACTCTCTCTCCTTCTCCTTCCCTTCCTCTCTCTTTAAAAATAAATAAATAAAAGCTTTAAAAAATGAAAAAGGTGTTTTGGGGTGGAAGGTGATTTTTTTTTCTAACAAGGGAGCCAGTTTTTAAACAATTTCCAGAAACTATCATGAAGTATTGTGGTTGGAGAGAGGACAGCCAACATAATGGACAGAAAGAAAGTCAAGTGTGAAGAGTGCAAAGAATGAGGAGGAGATGATGGGCAATGAGGCAGACAGTAAGTAGGGGTGGACCACGCACAATTATAAAGACTTGTTAAGCATTTTAGTTTTCATTTTAAGAGTAAGGAGAAGCCACTGAAGTATTTATAAACAGGATGAATAATTTAAGCAAATTGTGATTTCGACAAGATCCATCTGGCTGTAGTTTGGAGACTGGATTGCACAAAGGCAAGAGAAGATGTGGATGGCCAATTAGAAGGCAAGAAATCATGCAGGAAACAGATAATAGTAGCTTGGACTAGAGTATTGACAGTGGAAATGAAGAGACATAGATTAAAGACATTAAATAGATAAAAATCAATCGGATTTGGTAAAGAACTTCAAATGGGAGTGAGCTGATGTGAATTTTATAATGAGATGTATGGTCAACACCCTTCACAAAGATAAAAATATTGAAATAGTGTCAACATTTTTGGTGGCAAGGAGAAACTTAATGAATTGTTTGGGCACATGTTTGGCTTGATGGCTTTGAGACACCCAAAAGGGCATGAGGGATGAGGGATTTGGACTGGAAGTATAAATTTAAGAGTTTTGTTTAAGAAACAAATGAAAATGTGGGCACGGAATTGTGTAGTAAGAGTAGGGAGTGAGAAGAGAATTGGACTTAGAATTGGAGCTTTAAAGAATTCGTAATTTTAAAGACACTGTTGAGGAAGATGAGCCTGACAAGGAGACTGAAAAAGAGCAACCAGGATTATGTCACTTCTGATCACAAGTTACTCACAGGTTTAGCTCGTGCTACTGTCCTGGTGTGTTAGAGGCAAATGGCAGATAGAAGAGGGCAGAGAGAGTAGAAGGAGGGGAAGTAGGGACAGTGAGTATGGACAACAATTTCAAGAAATTTTGGCTGGGGTAATTAGAAATATAAGATCCAAAAACCTGTGTTTTTTTTAAGTGAAAGAAATACCAAGACTGTTTAAAACAAAAATACTAAGATAGCCCAAGTTGAGAAGGAGAATCTTAATATATGAAAGAAAATAGGATAGTCAGGAAGAGGGGATATGGCACCCACAAGAAGAGGCCCCAGGACCTGTGGTGCTGAGGGAAAAGAGGTACTGAGGGGTTGAGGCTGTATGGGAAACCTACAGGAGTTCCTGTCTGATAGTTCTATTGTACCTGTAAAGCTTATAGAATAAATTGCTATATCTTCACCAAAGGAGAAAAATTGAACAAAATGCCCCCTGTAGTTTCCTGCTGAGACCTCTTTGAACCCATAATTTCAACTGCATGAGTGTTGAATTTCTCTGATGTTAGAACCTTAGAAGCAGAAATTAATGATCTTTTACAACCCTGTATTTTAATTCAGTCCCTGAATATGTATTGGGCAGCTGATACATATGTATTCACTCTGCTAAGCACTGGGAATTTAAAGATAAACAACTCACCCTCTGACCTGAAAGAGGTAATGGAATAAAAATATTTATACAGCTAACTATAATATAATTGCAAGCACAGCAATCGAAAGATGGATAAAAACTGCTGTTTCCCAGAGGAGGGAGCTACTTGGTTACAAGGCCAAGAAAATGATGGGGTTTCTAGACTCCAACTACAATGCCTTCTTCACTATCCATACAAAATATTACTCTTATTATTCCACACAAAAAATTGTCTTTGTAAATTTATTTGTGTAACCCACAGAGATAATATAATCTTTCAACCTTCCTGTTAATATACTACCATTACTAATCCAAGATCAACACTCATATGTACTATTGGCTGAGAACTATATGATTTGGATTCTGGTATAAACCACTCGTTTTCCTTTAAACATTAGTTTGGAAACCATTAAACAGTAGATGGCCATCGCCCCATATCCATTATTCACTACAAAATTCTACTTATCTGTGTCCACATAACACCATTGAATCAACCATAATTTTATTAGGGTTGTTGTTTTCTCTTTCTTTCTTTCTTTCTTTCTTTCTTTCTTTCTTTCTTTCTTTCTTTCTTTCTTTCTTTCTTTCTTTCTTTCTTTCTTTCTTCTTTCTTTCTTTCTTTCTTCTTTCTTTCTTTCTTTCTTCTTTCTTTCTTTCTTCTTTCTTTCTTTCTTTCTTTCTTTCTTTCTTTCTTTCTTTCTTTTCTTTCTTTCTTTCTTTCTTTCTTTCTTTCTTTCTTTCTTTCTTTCTTTCTTTCTTTCTTTCTTTCTTTCTTTCTTTCTTTCTTTCTTTCTTTCTTTCTTTCTTTCTGGTTCCTGCCTTTGTCACAATTCGAACCTACTAGTTTAAAGTAACCAAAATGTTTGACCATTTTTTAGTTCTACATCTTTTATTCTCTAGATTGAACCAATACTAAAGATTGAAGAAGTAAAATTTTAGTCATTGACTTTTGGCATCAGATGGAGTAAAATATGCATTAAAATGCATATTTTGTCAGAAATTTTATCTTTTATTTTTTCAGAAATTCATCAAGTATTTACAGACAACCCACAATTGCCTGGGATGAGACCAATTGCCTCAGGGATTAAAATAAAGGAGTCACTTTTGGTTCTCCAGGAACTTGTAGTATAAATACAGAGATTTCATTTTGAACCTTTCCAAACTTTCAATTCTGATTTTAAAACAGGTATTGGCACTTTTACTGAGGAAAGAAAGAAAAGCTTTCTGGAACAAAGACTGTCTGCAAAGAAGGTTATTGTGCGCAGACTCACATGAAATTATTCTGAAGCATTATGCATCTAATTCATTTACTTACTTTAGGGTTTCCTCCTGGGGTGCTGTTGTGTAGTTTGCTTCACTTAGAAGACTTGGTGAGTGAATGAGCTATGTAGATTCATGAATCTGTTCCCTTTACAAATAACCCACTACCTGCCAAAGAGCAGGCCTCACATCACGTACCCTGAGTGAAATATAAAGATGAAAACGCCACTGAGAAATTGCAGTCTTGTGGAGAAGACAATGATGCAAATAGCAATGCATAATGAAATTTATGCTAAACAGACATAAGCACCATGCTGTGGAAATTCTGAGAGATGAGACTTACTCAGTGTGTAGGGTTGAGGGAATCCTCACGTAGTGTCTGAGAAGAATAGGGTTTAGAGGTTTGGGAATGTGGGGAGGACTTCCCAGTGTAGGGCTTCTCTCTTTGCAGAAGTTGCAAAGATTGGAAATCATGTGGCAAATACCACTGCATTCACCCAGATAAGAATTCTACTTTTTTTTTTTCTTCCATTTGTGAATCACTGAAATGTGCCCCCATTGATGCTAGGGTTTAGAATAATTCATTTTAGCAAATTAGAACCACAGACTCCCTCTGAATTTTCCCTCCGGGTTGCCATGATCTGGGCCTCTCTTGACATCCAAGCAGACAGGAGAACCCTTGGAAGCCATAGCTCATGGTCACCTTCCCCGCTCCTCCCCAGGAACAGAGACAGAGCCCGAGCCCCTATGGGGGTGGAAGGGAGGGCGCTGATATCCCAGAGAAACAATCAAAGTGCACAACCCACACCTGAGTTAATGTTTCAGTTGGGCCCACACACCAGGCAACTTTTCCCTTGCCCAGGCCCAGTTCCTGAGACAGAGAGAGGTGGGAGAAAAACACAGCCATGCATCTCACTTGGGGAAAAAAGCAACAAACCGAAGAAAGAGATGAATTTTTTAAAAACCAAGCACTAAGCTGACAGTGGTTTTCAAGAGTGCCTTGAGCATTAGTAGGTCATTTAATCTTTGCTAACAGGCCAGGAAAAAATGTGAAAGGAGGATAAAAGTGGCCGTGGTCCTGTTTAAATTCACACAGCATGGAAATTTCATCAAACTGCAGAATGGCAGTGATGAAAACCACAGGACCCCCGATCAAGGCTGGATGCCCGTCCGCAGCATCCCAGAACAAAGTTCTCCTCGCTCCCTAGCTTCTGAAGAATGCAACTCACAAGAAACGGTCTGATTCAGCTCTGAACCCTGGTTTTACTTTTATGATTTGAGAATATCAAAGTTTAATCTCCCCTTCCATTGTCCTTCAGAAACTTGAAAACAGCCTTTATGATTCTTCTGAATATTTCCTTCTTTAGGCTATTCTTTATAAGACATGGTTCCTCAACACTTCGTCACATCATCCTTACCAGCTTAGGTCTTGCCCACACTGAAAGAAGCCCAGTGGGTCTGAGAAGACCATGAAATATTTCAAGTACACTTCAACAACATGGAGTAATGAGTTGTTATCACCATTTGCAAACATGTTACTTTTTAAAGTAGCCAAAACATTACTTAGAAGGATAACCTTTTTTGTCAGCACTTTTATTTGATTATGTTCTTTTTTTCAATATTATTTTGTATTTGTTTCAGGTATACAGATTAGTGGTTAGAAAATCATATACTTCACACAATGTTCCCCTTGATAGTTCCAGTACTTACATAGCACCATACATAGATATTGCACTACTATTGACTATATTCCCTACACTGTACTTTACATCCCTGTGACTATTCTGTAACTACCAATTCTGCTTCTTAATCTCTTCCCCTTTTTCACCCACTATCCCACACCCGTGCCCCTCTAAAAACGACCAGTTTGTGCTCTGTGTCTATGACATTACTTTTAAAGTCATGTCTTTAAATCACCAAATATTCGATGATTTGCATCCAGTGAAAGTGAGACAAAAACAATGTAAAATTTGGCCATATGTAAAACATGAGTTTGACATGAAGCTGAAGACACCACAGTGGACCCTTGCTTGTGCACACGGAGCACACGCCACATGCTTCTGCATTACCCCTTCTTGATCCACTGATTTCAAGGCCCAGGTCCCGTTGGCCCAGAGGGAAAGGGGAAGGAGGATTCATGCTGCTGATTCCACATGTAAAGTTCAATGACCCTTCAGAGAGGGTGTTAATGTCAGTCATAAACTTGGGCAGAAAAAAAATAAACTCAATTTTTTTATGATTGAGTTTAACAAAACTAAACTCAGTTGCTTCTAGACTGTGTACAGTCTTTTTTAGGTAAATGCCCAGTCCAGGCAGGATTTTCCTCCACCACCTGGCCTCCCTTCTCACTGCCAGTGGACTGATGTCAGGTGTCGGCACCTTCTGCCCCAGTGTCTCCAGGAACCCCATGCGCATGTGGTCCTCCCATCTGTGCTCTGTGTAGGGGCCCACCCCACCACTCACTGCTGAGTGCCTGCACCCCTCTCTGGCACCAAGTCTACTCCCGATTTCCTCACCTCAACACTGAGGTCGCTGCAGGTCTCCCATACTGCACTCCCCCATACACTCCTCCTGGGAATACAGGGCACCAGCTGTCCTCCCTCGCACCACTCTGTGGACAGAAGAGACCCAGAGGGACAGAATTCATGGTGGATGCTTTTTTTTTTTTTAAGATTTTATTAATTTATTTTTAGAAAGAGGTGAAGTGAGGGAGAGGAACATCAATATGTGGTTGCCATATGCTCCCTACTGGGGACCTGGCCTACAACCTAGGCATGTGTCTGGGAATTGAACTGGTGACCCTTTGGTTTACAGGTCAGTGCTCAATCCCCCGAGCCACACCAGCCAGCGCTAGATGCCCTCTTATTAAAGAAGCCATGCCACATCACCATTTCTGTTTCATGAGGGTCCACCTTATAAGCTCAGAGAAGGGGTACCCATTGGAAGGCTCCTGGCTTTCTTAGACTCAACTTGAGATGAAAGGAATAGGCTGCTTTTGCTCTGTGGCCCACCAAAACTCTCTCAGGACCTTTGGTTCTCCCTGGGGTTTGATTCAGCAAAGAGGTTTGCAATGATCTCTTTTCAGGTTTTGATCAGCACCTAGGTGCTAATCATACCCTCTGTAGTCTCTCTTCTACTGCCTACTGCTACCCTGTATCTGACTTGGGCTTGGAAAATCTCTCTTACATCATTGTGCACTGTGGTTTATGGAAGAAATTCCATCCTCTAAGTCTACCAGACCCTGAGTTGTGTTGGGCTCAAAAAGCACGTTCTTCCAAAGCCCGGCTCTTGGCACAGAAAGCTCCAGCTTCCAAGACCATGTCTTTATTATTAATTTTTATAAACATTCAGAAACTGAACCGGCTTCTTTACTCTGGGCTGTGTCTGCCTTTAGTGTGAAGAAATGAGGTCTCTGATTCAAGAGAAGAAGGTCCTGGGACAACACGATAATGGCAGGAGAGAGACCTCAGTCATCAACCAGGGATTTTAGGTCTTCATACTTGTGTCACTGAGAGCTGATTTCAGTCACATGGTTTTCAGTCACATGAATCAGTTTACTGATTCAGTAACATGGGTTTCTTGTTCAGTTACCCATATTGTAACAAAATGTCACAGTTTGTGAGTTCATGAGGGAATCATTCAGGGTCCTGGTGAGAAACATTTGCTCCCCAGTGGGTCAGATGAAAAGGGTCTAGGGAAGGACTACTTACAGAGGTGTTTGAAGGCTGATGAAACCAATATAGGGTATTGAGACCCCCAGAGACCAGCAACAATGAAAGCCATTACTTCCCTAGGGCTGACAAGGTGACAGAAGGGGTGAAGTGTGACCCCAGGACTAAGGGAGCTGCCATGAAGGAAAGGCCACCCTCAAGGAGCCTAACTGAGGACAGAAACACCATCAGTCATTTCCAGAAACTGAATGCAAAGCAAGGAAGAGAAAGAATTAACCGACCTCACTCTCCTCTGGTCCTCCTGTCTCCCCTGACTTCTATGGACCAAGCCCAGCCAGACACCAGCCTGCAAACAAGCCCAGGTGAAATTTCTCAGGGCTCAGACTCCCAGGGCACAGAGAAGGGTGCAAACTAGGTCTTGCAGGGGATGGGAGGGAAGGAGGATAGCAATCCTGGTGGGTAACACTCAACATTGCATTTCAAATCTTTGCCTTCCTCCCCTACTCTCTGCTGAGTTCAGCTGAGTGGCTTATGTGGAAAGATTGAGTAATCACCATTGAGTCTTCTTCTAGACTCAATCTTACAGGGGATTTTTAACCTTTTTTTTTTTTTTGGTGGGTTACCACTAACTAGACTGTTCCTTAAAACATGTCTAAGAGTAATGTACTTGTTGCATTAAAAACATACAATGTCAGAAGTTCTTGATGCCCATCCCTGGGTCCCCCAGAGCCCTGGATACAACTTGAAGGGCCTCTGCTCCAATAAGACTGATATTTCAGAGACTCTTCCCATCAAACAGTACAGGTGCTGAATACAGGGAATGAAAACATTTTAGTCCCTGAGGACCCACAACTGGATAAATAAGTTTTTCTGGTGCCTCTGAAGGTTGTACAGAGCAGATAGTGACTGTAAATGACAGAATGTTAGCATAAAAAAAGGAAGAAGATAGAATGAAGACTTCGATTCTATTTAATAAACATTCATGGCCTGCCTCCCATGTACTAAGAGCTGCAGAAACAGAGGGGACCCTTAAGCAAAGACAGAATAAAGGGAAGATCCAAGAGAAAATAAAAACAGGACAGAAAGGAAGAGGTGCAGGGAGAATATAGGGCTGTCTTTTGCCTTCCTTGATCACTGTTACCAGTGGAGGCTTGTAAACTTTCGTGGGGAGAGGACATGGCACAGTCATCTGGTTAAACAAATAGGGGGACATGGACTTTCAGACTTTATCATGCATAAGAATAGATTTTTAGGTCCGTACCACCTTTACTATATTTTGTTTGCTGACATGTTTCTCATATCTTCTTACACACCTTTTAAAATATTATATGTGTATAAACTCATTGGATAGGCCTAGTCTTTGGGCCTGACTTTCCAGGCCCTCTCAGTCTATCTACATTTACTCTTCCTCTTGTCACATTTTCACCCAGTTCAAACCAGTCCCCTCCCCAGGAGTACATTCTATTCCTGCCCAGCTCTCTGCCATTACTTGTGCAGGTCCTCCTCCAGGAAACACCCTCCTTATACACATGTGGCTGCCTGCAAGGTTCCCATTTTATGGCGACCTCTATAAAAGTACTTTAGCCCCAATAAAATGACTTATTATTATTATTATTATTATAAGAGGTGAAACAGATGTGCTACCTATCCTACCAGGTAATTACACATTATTTGTATAACATTTTTCAGCTTACAAAGTACTCACATACACATATATTCATGGAGTCACCATTGAGTTTGCCTAACGTCAACATGATTGGCTAACCCTGGCTATTCTGTCCCAGGTGTAGGTTTTGGAATGGGCATGTCACTCACTTCTGGTCAATAAGAAAAGATGAACAGTCAGCTGCATATGCCTGAAAAATACTTTCCCAATACCCTTTCTTCTTTGGGCATGTGTCTCTAAGTAAAATGCTTAGAACTTTTTCAGCCATCTTGCCCTCAGCCTGGGAGGAAACTAACACCAAGGCTGCCAGACCTTGACCTCTCAGGATGTTGTAAGTTTAGTATCACACAATCTTGACATCAACCAATGTCAATGTCCACTCACTCTCTTGACTTATTGTTATATGATAAAGTAAATGTTTATATTGCTTAAGCAGTTTGAGTCAGAATTTCTGCTGTTTACTGAAAAAAAGAACTATAATAGCCCTGGCTGGTGTAGCTCAGTGGATTGAGCATGCGCTGTGAACCAAAGGGTCACCGGTTTGATTCCCAGTCAGGGCACATGTCCAGGTTGTGGGCCAGGTCCCCAGTGGGGGCCACGTGAGAAGCAACCACACATTGATGTTTCTCTCCCTCTCTTTCTCCTCCCTTCCCTTCTGTCTAAAAATAAATAAATAAAATCTTTAAAAAAAGAACTATAATAACTGTACACCTAGATTTGATTTTCTTATGATGGTGGGAAAAATAAAAAATGGTAACACTACAATCATAGACTACAAAAACAAAAATGAAAACTAGAAACTACATCAAACCAAAAAGCTTCTGCATACCAAACTGTAAACACAATAGAGTAAAAGAGTAACCAAGGAGTGTGAGAAAATATTTCCAAACAATACACCTTTTGAAGAGTTAATTTCCAAAATACACAAGGAACTCCTACGTCTTAATAACAACAAAAAATAATCCAACTTTTAAAATGAACCAATGACTGAAATATAAATTTCTCCAAAGAAGATGTACAATGGCCAACAGGTATATAAAAAAAACTTCAATGTCACTAATCATCAGAGCAATGTAAACCAAAAACACAATGAAATATCAACTCACACCTGTCAAGATGACTACAGCCAAAAACAAGGTGTTTTTTGTTGACCACAAGTATTGATGGGATGTGAAGGGATTGGAACCCTGGCATTCTGTTGGTGGCAATGTAAATTGGTGCAGTCGCTATGGAAAATGGAACTCCCGCATGATCCAGCAATCCTGTTCCTGGACGTTTGTACAAAAGAATTGAAGTTAGGACCTCTAGGAGATATTGGCACTCCTATGTTCACTGCTGCAGTATTCACGATAGTCAAGATATGAAAAAAACCTTAAATAACCAGTCAACAAAAGAATGGATAAAACAATGTAGTATATTCATACAATGGAATCCTATTAAGCCTTACAGAAAGAAGAACATTCTGAAGTATACAACAACTTGGATGAACCTCGAGGATATGATGCTGAATAAAATAAGCCAGTCACAGAAGAACAAATACTGCATGATTCCACCTATGTGAAGTATCTAAAATAGTCAAACTCATAGAATCAAAAGTGGAACATGGTTGACAGGTGCTACGGGAAGGTAAAATGAGGCGTTATTAATTAATAGGCACAAAGTTTCCATTAAATAAGATGAGAGATTCACTTTAGAGATTTTCTGTACAACATTATCCATGTCAACAATTATGTAATTTAAAATTTGTTAAGAGGGTAGATTCCATGTTAAGTATTGTTATTACAAAGAAAAAGAGAAAGAAAGAAGATTGTTGGTAAGCAATGTCAGAATCATTAAATAAATAAAATATAAAAATAAAAGCCAAATAGATATACAAACTAACACTCAAAAAATGACTATATGAAACTGTGTACATTTTGTTATTACTAAAAACACGAAGGTGGGTTTGAGTTGTCTTTCAGATGTGACAAAGTGTGTTATAAGACAGTGATTTTCAAGCAGTGTGCCTCAAGAATTTTTAAAACATTCAGTACCTGACTATTTAGTCAGGAGCATCTACCTCTTTTCCCTTAGATGGTCAAATAAAAAAATAACAATAGCTTGTGTGAATACCTTGTCTTGAACCATAAATATATTGGTCATATAATAGAGTTGCATAATATGGTTGCATCTGATTGGTTAATTCTTGGTACCAGAAATCCTTACATAGAGCTATAGGCACCTGATTTTTTCAAAAGTCACTTCAGAGCAAAAAGGGTAGGTAATTACCATTATTATTATTATTTTAAATTGATCAAAATTACACCTATTTTTGTCATATCAGCAAAAAATATAATTTTTGGTATGCCACAGAATTTTAGTAATTATTTCATGTGTGCCATGAGTTGAAAAAGGTTGAAAATCACTGTTCTAAGATAGTGACTCAAAATAAAAAGTGTAAGACTTGGAGTTAATCAATCTGCAATCATAGCTCCACCCCTTCCTGGCTCTGGGGTCTCACCAAAGTTACAGAATATTACTGACTCTCAAGTTCTTGTCTATATAACAGGAATAATAATAATAGTTAGAGTAAGGCATTGTTATGATTAAATGACATAATATATGCATATGTAAACTACCTAGCAGTGTTCTTGGCAGATATGGTAAGTTGCTCCATATATGTTGGTTGCTATTGTTAGTATTTTTAAGAAATTTAGTGAGAAGTGAGAATTTATCACCTAGGTTGGCTGCATGCTCAATAAAGAAAATAAGTACTTTGGTTATTAGATAGAGAACACTCAAACTGAAGAGCATAAGGTACGAAGATGCCTTGTTTATGTTTCTATTTATTTAGTGTGAGCTGCATTTTGAAATGTGTTGGCTTTACTGCATAAAAAAGGTTTTTAGTCTGAAAGTGAATTGGAGAGTTTGTGTCTTGTGGCTCTATTCTACAAATTCTGTATCTGATATTCCTCTGGGATGTTCTTATGTCCTACATTTTGGGCTGCAGGACAGTGAAAAACAAAGGCCACGAAAAGGAAAAGAAATAGAGCTTTTCCAGTTTATTCGAATCTGAAATCACTACAAATGATGACAAACTCATGCATAAGATGACCTATACAACTATGTTGCAGCCTTACCACAAACTCCCAATGCTTAAGGTGGCACTTAGTAATACAAAGGAAAAGAACCCAAATGTCCATTGATGGATAAATGGTAAGCAAATTGTGGTATATACATTCAACAAAATACTATTCAACCTTAAGAAAAGGGAATTCTGACACATTCTATGAGTTGGATGGACCTTGAGGATATTATATTAAGTAAAATATGCCAGTCACAAAAGGAGTAAGACTATGATTCCGTTTATATGAGGTACCTAGAGTAGTCAAATTCCTAGAGACAGAAAGTAGAGTGGTGATTGCTAGGGTCTGGAGGGAGAGTAAAATGGGAAGTCGTTTGATTTAGTTTTCATTTTGCAAGAAAAAGAGAGTTCTGGTGATTACTTACACAACAATGTGACTAAACACTACTGAACTGTATACCTGAAAATGGTGCATTTTATGGTATATATGTTTTACCACAATTTAAAAAATTTTAAATGAAGAAAGAAACAAAAATGATATTTTAAAATTAGGAAATATTAAGAAAAATTATACTAATTCTCTACAATTATTTTTTAAGTATAGAAGCAAAGAAATACTTTCTAACTTAATTCCATGAAGCCAGCATTACACTAATACCCAAACCACACAGAGACACTATAAGAAAAGGAAACTACAGACAAATATCTATCAATACATACATGCCTAAATGCTCAGTAAAATCTTAACAAATTAATTTTAACAATGTATAAAACAAAGAGGGATTTATCCCAGGTATTCAAGGCTGGTTCAGGATTCAGGAACCAATTAATATAATCAATTGTATCAATAGGCTAAATAACAATTTCATAATCATATCAAGTAATGCAGAAAAATATTCAACAAAATCCAGTACTCATTTATGATAAAAACTCTCAGTAAACTAGGAATAGAGGGGACTTGCTCAACTTGACGAAGAGTAGCTACAAAAAACCGACAGCAAACACCATACTTAATGACTTAATGTTCAGAAACTCGAAGCGTTACCACTAAGACCAGAAACAAGGCAAAGATTCTCCCTCACCACTCCTTTCAACATCATACTAGAAGTTCTAGATAGTGCATCAGACAAGAAAATAAAATAAAGGTATAGAGATTGTGAATAAAGATATAAAACTGTATTTATCTGCAAATTACATGACTTTCTATGTAGAAAATTCCAAAGAATTGACAAATGAAGCTCCTGAAACTAATAAGTAAGTATAGCAAGGCTACAGGCCCCAAGGTTAATAATATACACAGGTCAATTGCTTTTCTATATGCCAGCTATAAACAAGTGAAACTAGGAATATAAAGTTCTGATAAAGAATAATGGAATAAAATGAATGGAGAGATATTCCATGTTCATGGATAAAAAGACACAACTTATCAAGATCCATGTTGATCTATGGATTCAATGTAATCCCAATCAAACTCCCAGCAAGTTATTCTGTGGATATTGAGAAACTTATTCTAAAGATTTTGTGGAGAGGCAAGAGACCTGGAATACACAATATAAAATGGAAGTAGAACAAAGTTGGAGGACTGCCTCTACTTGACTTGCAGACTTAATATTAAGCTATAGTAACCAAGACAGTGTGGTATTGGTGAAAGAATAAACAAATAGATCAAAGGAACAGAATAGAGAGCCCAGATAATTGACCCACATAAATATGATAAACTGATGTTTGACAAAGGAATAAAAACAATAAAAATATTTTTAACAAATGGTGCTGAAACAACTGTACAGCCACATGCAAACAAATTACTGTAGACACGGATCTTTCACTTTTCATAAAAATTAACTCAAAATGGATCACAGACCTAAATGTAAAATGCAAAACTATAAAACTCCTGAAAGATAACATGGGAGAAAATCTAGAAGACCTTGGGTTTGGCAATGACTTTTTAGACTCAACACTGGAGACATGATCCAGGAAATAAAGAATCGATAAGCTGGACTTAATTAAACTTTAAAAATTTCTGCTCTGCAAAAGACACTGTAAAGAAAACAGAGACAACCCACAACTGGGAGAAAATATTTGCAAAAGACACGTATGACAAAGAACTTATTTAAAATACAAAAAGGAACTTTTAGAAATCAATAAAAGGATGTAGAGTAACAGGAGGCCTCATTCACTGCTGGTGGGGTGCAAAATGGCACAGCCTTTTTGGAAGACAGCCCGACAGTACCTTGCAAAACTAAACATGCTCTTACCATACCATTCAGCAAGTGCACTCCTTGGTATTTACCCACAGGAGTCAAAAATGTATGGCTACACAAAAACCTATACAGGGATATTTACATCAGCTTTATTCATAATTGTCAAAATTTGTAAGCCACCAAAAAGTCCTTCAATAGGTGATGAATAAACAAACTGTGGTACATGCAGGCAATGGAATATTATTCAGCACTAAAAAAGAGGTAAGTCCTCAAGCCATGAAAAGACTTGAAGGAACTTTGTATCTATATTACAAGTGAAAGAATCTAGTCTGAAAAAGCTACATACTGTATGATTCCAACTATATGATATTCTAGGAAAACAAAAGTATGGAGACAGTAAAAAAATCAGTGGTTACCAGGGCTTAAGGGGGAAGAATGGATGAACAGGAGGAGTACAGAGGATTTTTAGGACAATGACAGTACTTTGTATGATACTATAATGGTGGATATGTCATTATTTGTCAAAATCCATAGAATGTACAACATCAAGAGTGAACCTTAGTAAACTATGGACTCTAGGTAATTAGGATGTGTCAATGCAAGCTCAGTGCATCAGTTTTAGCAAAGACACCACTCTAGTGGGGAATATAGTGGGGGAGGTGGGGGTGCAATTGGGCAGGGCTAAGTGCCCAGAAAAATCTTTGTACATTCTGCTCAATATTGCTGTGAACCTAAAAAAAAGCTTTGAAAAGTAAAGTCTAGGATTTTAAGAGGAAGTAAGAAAGAAGAAAAGAAAAAATAGAAAGTAGAACATGGCAAAATTTTTATGATAATCTTGCATCAGGAAACCTTGCTGAGCTGAATGCTAAGCTTCCATGGACGTGGCATTTCCACTGTGACTTTGGTTTTTGCCCTGCAAGCAGAACAGCTAGTCTGTGTCTAATTGTGTTTGTTTTTCCCCCTGCAGTGATATTTAACAGTCCCCTAACCACTGAGATGGTCCCATAAAATTTTACAACAATTTCTTAAGTGAAATTTCTATTCAGTCTGTTTGAGGAACCTTCAAAAAAGCCAGAGAAAATCAAATAGATATAACTCGAGGTATTTTCCTTAGGTCTAATTTAATTAGAAATCATGACTTTATGAGTCTACCATTCAAAACTCATACGATTCCTCTGCAGCACAAATAATTTACTGCTCCTGCAAGACAGTGAGCTCAAGCGTAAAACCAAAGGGCACCCTGAACCACATTCTTTTGGGGCACTTTACAAGTTACATTCTGAGAATGTGACATCTGGTGAGCTCAATCCTCCACTGCCACTCACCAGGCCCATATTAATGTGCACAGAACAGAGCAGTGTCAAGAGGCCATGAGTGTTTACTTAAGGAAAAGAGAAGAGGAAAACCAAGACACACAAATGGCTGTGTTTGTCTTCATCCAGAGACAATCTGTTATCTGTATTTTTCACTGTGCACATCATAATGGTTAGGAAGTGGATGGGCTGAACAATCATGCACTCGAAGGCAGAGGTTTCAGAGATGGAGTATGAAATGATGGGGTGTGAAATGCAAATCGACTTAGCAGCTTTATGACTCTTTATGTGGCCTTCAACTATGACTCTTGAAGTGGGGTTTTCTTTCTTATTTGAACATCTGGACATTTGTCCAAGACTTTGCATCTTTCAAAGTTGGCCTTGTGGTAGTTACAACTGAGGGCTCTAGTCGAGGCAAGTGGTAACACTCATTCTGGGAGGATGGGAGGGAACTTATCACTAAGACTTAATCAAGGTCAAGAAATCAAGGCAGGGAATCTGAATGCATGCAGCTCCTAAGTTTGGAATCAAATGCATCACTTGAGCAGTACCCAAAGCATAGATGACAGTATTTATGTACTGGTGCAGTAGCAAAGGAGGTGGTGCAGGTCTCCCACTGTATATATTTCATTACATGATATTAACTGCTTGACAGAATAGTTAAAGGTTCAGACATTTTATCATGAAATTTTGGAATTCTTTGCCTAATTGGGGCTAAGTAAAAATGAATGTAAGCCATCTTTAAAATGATAAACTGAGTCATCTCTGAAATCATAATATAAGACCATGGAAAAGATTTTACAAAATGTTGACGTTTTAAATTTTTTTTCCCAGTAGTACATGGATTGTCTGTGGGGTGAGAGGGTAACCTAAGGTCTGGTCCTGGCTCTTCTCCTTGACACCTACCTGTGTAATCATATCAAGATGCTTAAGATAAAAAGCAAAACACAAACAACAAAAAAGTGGTGGTGGTTTTTTTTAAATTGACATGTAACACTGTATTAGTTTTAGATGTACAGCATAATTATTTAATATATGTATCTATTGTGGTGATTTTAATA
Organism: Desmodus rotundus; assembly: GCF_022682495.2. Taxonomy (NCBI): domain Eukaryota; kingdom Metazoa; phylum Chordata; class Mammalia; order Chiroptera; family Phyllostomidae; genus Desmodus; species Desmodus rotundus. The sequence continues at coordinate 65,838,832 of NC_071395.1, forward strand.
ATTCCCATATATAATGCAGGTCTATTGCAATTCAAGTTAACAAAAGGAGAAAGTAGTTTCAAAGTGAGAAAATACTTCTTAAATCTAGCAAAATTACAGGTATTTATATAGCTGTGTGCTATACATTTTATAAAGAATTCATTATCTTAATGTTCTTAGTAATCCTATGAGATACTCCCATAATTATCCTCAACTTACAGATGGAGAAACGAGGCCCTAACAGGTTTCTTCCCAAGGTCAACACACTTGCAAAACACATACTTTCCATGGGCACTGCGTTTTCAAATTTTTTAAAAAGTATTAAGAATAGTTTGCTACTGTCAGAAAGCCACATTGAAAAGTGCAACGGAAATTACACAATTCTGGGTTCTGAGTTAAGAGAGAATGGTGTAGATGATAACTAGCCTGAGCCCCTGCTCCTCATCGTACTTGGGAAAATGGTCATACTCCAGGGCAATCTAGTGCTCCTGCCAGTGCACTAGCAGGAGCTCCTACCCTCTGGCCTCTAAGGAGCTTCCGGTCCCTCTTCCACCAGAAGCTGAACAGCTCATTGATGACAGAAATGTGCTGGCTGAGTCCTGGTCTGGTAGCTCAGTTGGGTGGAGTGTCATCCCCATAAGCTGTCTGTGGGTTTGATCTCCATTCTGGGCACACATAAGAAGAAAGCAATGAATGCATAAATAAGTGGACCAATAAATTGGTGTTGTGCTCCTGGTCTTTCTCTCATCAATACATTTTTTAAAAATGCGCTAGCTGTTAGCTGCAGTTCTCCCACGTAGCCTTAGGAAGCTGCTTCTATTTACTGCTGCAGTTGCTGGTTTTCCTATTGAAAGATGTAATCACATTTTCAAATGTTAAATTATGAATTGCAGTGGGTGTTATAAATTTGAAACTATGAATTACCCTCTATGTGGCAGGTCCAGAAAACACACATATGTAAAAGGCAGGGTCATGCAATGTGAGGTTAATAAAGGGCTAGGGCAAGCCTGCTGTGCATGGTGGGAAAACACAGCCCAGCAATTGATATCTCAATGATCATGGGCTTTGGATATATGCCAAACAAACAAAAAATGCATTAATGAACTTGGTATCCATATAGATACCACCTATCACTCAGATCTAACACATTTAACATTTTATCACATTTTTCTTCTCTTTTTCCTCAAGAGAAGAAACATTATAGATAGAACTGCAGCCTCTCTCTCTCTGAAGTAAGTACCATCCTTAAATGGGCACATATCATCTTGTATTCCTTTCCTAGGGATGCTATCACAAAACCTGTGGGGCTCAAACAATGTGCTGTCTCTAGTTCCAGGGGCCACAAGTCCCAGATCAAGGTGTCAGCAGGGTTGGCTCCTTATGAGAGCTGTGAGGGACACTCTCTCTAGCTTTGGTAGCTTTAGGTGTTCCTTCGTTTTCTCCCTGTCTTCACATTGTCTTTCCTCCATACATGTCTATCTCTGTGCCCAAATGTCCCATTTCATAGAGACACCAATCATACTGGATTAGGGCCCACCCTAATGTCCTCATTTTTGTTAACCCTATCATCTGCAAAGAACTTATTTCAAAATAAGGTAACACTTACAGGTACTGAGGGTGAGGACATCACCATCTTTTGGGGGACACAATTAACACATCACACTTCTCACACATGTTTTTGCATTCAGTGTAACCACCTTTTGCTCGTTGATGATTTTGTTGACACTATGACTTCTAGCATTTACAATCAGCACAGTTCCTTCTGGCAGTTTGGCAAGTCACATGAAAACATGTGAGATGAAACATACATAATTATGTATGAAAACATGTACTGGAGATAAATACTAGTTCAAAATCCACCCCAGCTGGCCCAGTAAGGCTCAGTCCTACACCATAAAGGCTCAACCACGAAGCTTAATGCACTTCACTATTCCCATGGGGGAAGAATACAAAGTAGGAAATGGCCTTTCCTGACAGGAAGAGGAAGTAGGGGATTTATCTCTTTCTGCCTCAGCACCTTGGGACAGTGTGGGCATTGCGAGGTGATTACCCCCCTACAGTAGTACCAAACTACAACATCTCAAGAGGTTTTCACAACAAAGGTTTGTTTCTAGTTCTTTTTAAGTTGGGTACAGGACAGGCTTCCTGCCTCCAACTTGGAGCTCTGCCCTCCTTAATTCTGTGGCTTCTGGTGAGTTGTCATGGCATGAGAAGACAGACATAGTGGTGGCAACACCTGCTCTTAGCCGTGTCAACCTGGAGGTGGTAATTGGCCCCAAATAGTCACATCGTCCAAAGGAGAGAGAGTGGAATGGAATATTTAATGAGCACTAATTGTCTCATCTACAAAGGGGAAGAGAGACAGATGTGTTTATTCATGCTTTCCCCTTGTTACAATAGAACCTCAAAAAAGAAAACAATAAAAATTTCTAGACAGGTATGGACAAATACAAAAATATCAGGAGAGGCTGGCCATTGCCTGGACATGCTTCTCTGAAAATGACTACTGTTTGTATATTCAGCATGACATGGACTATGAAGGCACCCTTGCCAGAGGAGGGTGGCTGGATAGATAAGCCTATTGCTGCACCTGTTGCTCCATGCTGCTTGGAGAAATCAGAAGAGTCTAAGGTTCTAGAGGGCCCACTTAGGGAATATGGAGATGATGAAAAGACTAGCGGACCAACAGAAGCCTGGAATTAAGACAAAGAGGCTATAATGTATTTGCAACCAGAAGCCAGTGGCCCAGACCAACAAGTCTAAAATTAGCTACTGGCTCATGTCAATGGTCTCTTGTCTCCAGAGAAGGCCACACTGCCCACATCCCAGGCCTCAGCTCCACACAGGTTTTTCACATGTAGAGAGATCCATCAGGAAAAAGATAATCATGGAGAAGAAGAAAAACATAGGAAAGACCAAGAATTTTCTCAAAGAGACTGACTCATCTGAAAGGCTACTTATATTGGATGCCATTACAATATGCTGGCAAATTTAATTTTTTCTCTTTTTCCTGGCACAGTGAAGGAATTCTGAGAAAAATCAGACCCTTCATAGAAAATAAAGAAGCTAAAGTTTTTGTGCACATCTAGAGTGAAAGTAAATTTGTGGATGTGCAATGTGTACTAATTTAATTACTTTCCATGGAAAATCTATAATTAGTCATATATGTTCATAGAAAAATTAACTTCCCTTGAGTTCTTTAACTAGAAAGGAAAAGAGCTACATGGTTTCCTGTGTTTCATCAGTGACAGCTGTGGAATTTCATGTTTTAATGTACAAAGCTTCATTAGGGAATAACATGTGTTATTAACTATTTGACCCATGGCAGGACTGGGACCCAAGAGCTGAAAAAGGGGTTATCTGAGCAGGAAAAGATGTTAGGACAAGAAAGGCCTGCCTCATGCAAGAAAGGGAAAGGGAAGAAACAGACAGCCTGGAAGCAGGGCAACTCCAGGCAGAAGACTGATCTTCTCAGGTTCGAGTCCTGCATCCAAACTGACTGAATAAGAGACAGAGGCAATATAAACAAGGTACTGCAGTTAGATGCCCAGAACTCATCAAGTAACAAATAAACAAACTGTTCACATACAAGTAGGCAAAGGCTTGACTATCAGAGAGTAAATCCATGGGATTCGATTGGTAACAAGTTTAAAAAAATATGATTCAGCTGCTTAAAAACAAACTGAAGAATCCTAGACTATTAACAAAGGCAGTGTTTATGATATTATGCTTTATGCTTTATCAGATCCTATCTAGAACACTGATCATAGTAAGAGTCAAGGCAGACATCCCAGCTTCTTCATCCAGAGGTGGGGCAACTCTGAGAGTAAGCTCCATGCAGATTCTGAGGCACAGAGCAGGACCGATGCCCCAGTTGCCCACAGCAGTTATGTGCTCATGCACACAGCCTATATCAGCTTCCTCCTCTCCTTGAACACCTCTTCTCCTTACTTGTGCTCGCTAGGATGACTTCTCCTATATCTGCCTGAATTTCAATCCTCATCCAAGGATGCTCCTCTGAAAAAACCCCACACTAAGATGCTACCATGTGGAGTTGCAGATATCACATTGAAAGAAGGATTCTGACAGGAGAGGTTGCACTTACTGTGGAGGGACCCAGGTAGTAAAGGGTCTGGAAATGAGGTCTTAAGAAGAACAATGAAAGAGATGAGGGACACAACCTTAGGAAGAGGAGATTTAAGGACTGTAAAGATCTTCAAGTGTCTGAATTTCTGGTAGGTGGGACTGAGGGTGGCTGGGTGTGTGTTGACCCAGAAAATGAGTGTTGACAGTGGGGACTAGAAGATACCAATGGCCAGGAAAACTGGGTGCTTCATTCCTAGGAAATCATTATGGCCTGGAGACAGCAAATAATGGCTAATGAAGCCAATGCCTTAATAGATTTAGACTGTTCAGTGTGGAGATTAATGTTGAGATAAAGGTTTTTAACATGTTTGATGCTTTTAAGATTAGCTTATTAATGGGGCAGCAGTCTCAAGTCTGATTTTCTTTGTTCACCGCTGAGGGTTCTCTCCTTCAGCCTCCTGGGTGGAGACTTTCAATGAAGCCACTGTGTTCCCACTTCCAAGAGGACTTACTGGCTGCTTGGGAGCCTCCCACTTGTGGGGATAAGGGACATAATCACCTCCCTTCAAGAAACATAGAATAAAGAGGTTGAGCATAAAGGGAATAAAAGGCAAAGGTATCCAGATGCATTAAGAATCAGCATTGTTGAGAACTACTATGAGCATTGGCATATGAAGCTCTTATTATTCACTGTTATTTAATATTTACAGTGCATGAATTATTACCTATAAAATTTAGAGAACAACATCAAGTGTGGCTAATGGAGTATAGCAATCAAGAAAATTTTACTTAAAAATTAAATAATATTAGAAGTTTTCTTTCTACTGAAAAAGGGAAATTAAAATGTGCTACGGAAATTAAAATACCATCCCTGGATAAATCATGGCATTCATTGCTAAAAGAACATCCAATACAGAAATGGAGGGAAGGAGGTGAAAAATTTCTTTCCATATTTCTCTTCTTTTATTACAGAAAAAAATCTTTGATAGAGCCCCCTAACACGTTTACATGTTCTCAAATATTCAATTGTCTAGATTTGGATTAATTCTAGCTAAAAGAGAGTCTAAGAAAATAAATTACTGAAAGGAAGTGAGAGTTCTGGAGAAGATTTGGAATGGCTATTGAGTTGGAAACCAACTGAGTCTGGCACTGAACTTGTTCCTGAAGATGATTAAATGATGTGGTAAGAATTCTAAGTCTGAGCTATTAATAATGTTATTTGAAAATTGGATGGGACTCCCAGTTTAAGTTAAAATAGGAATACAAGTTCACAACCATGAAAACTAGACTTATTTGAAAGAAAGAAAAAACTTATACATACATGTAAAACTTAAATGAAAATTAAATTATTTTGAGAATCTTGGAAGAATTTCCTCAGTTAAAAAATCACATGGGAAAAATATGAAATCCCAGTCTACCACTGCTATAACTAGTTCCCAGTTGAAAAGGAATACATTCATCAGCAAAAATGTGATTCATTCTTCTTCCCCTGTCTACTGCCTAGCTCAGTGATGGAAGGTGTGCACCAACCAGAAAACTGAAAACCTGCCCCTGTCCATGAGAGAGATGTGACCTAAGGTATTTTGGGCTCTAACCACCCTATCAAGCAACCCAATAGCATATTTCTACCTTTACTTTGAAATGATGATACCCAGTAACGGAATAAGGTTGAGGAAGAAGTGAACAGCACCAATTTTCTCTGTCTTTGGGTGCTACAGACAGACCAAAAAAGAGAAAAACACAAAAAAGTAACAGAGCAGAGAATTTTTGAAATCTCAGTGTTTTATTCATTTTCTTCTAACAACAGAGGAACTACAGATATTTGCTTGTCTTCATCTTATGATCTGAGAGAATTCTGAAAATTAGGTGGAGAGTGAAAGGATTCAAGAAAATTTCATTCATCCTATATAAGGGAAATACCAGTCCCAGATAAATATCTCTTTATTCAAGAATGAGTCATTTAAACATGGGGCTTATAGGAAATTCAGCAGCACAGGAGAAAATGTTCAGACTAGTCAACAGTATAAGGAACGGTGAACTTGAAAAAGGATTTACTGCAGGAAATGAGTACATTTGAGAGATCACCTGACCTGTATTCTAAATATTTTTAAAAAACCCAAACATGCACACTAGCACACACACACAAAAATGAGATAATAACAAACTTTGGAGAAAAATACGAAGGAAAAGTGGATAATATTATGAAAAACAATAAGAAAAATTAAATTAAGGTAGCAAAATCCAAATGTGTACTAGAAGCAATAAAATCTAGAATGAACACTGGCACCAAAGAAATTAGTGATTTATAGAAAAACCTCAGGAACTTTCTCAAAATATAATAAAAAATGAGACAAAATAAGGAAATCAGGGACAAGAAATCAAAGAGAGTATTCAATTTATGAAATAGTTTTTATTTCTGAACAAGGTATTGGAACAAATAAAATGCAACTTAACTGTTCCAGCCAAGGATAGGTTAAGGTCTTTAGATTCAAAGTTTCATCAAGTACCAGGAAAAGTTAATTAAAAAAACAAAAAAGGCACATATTATAAAATTATTGAATTTTAAAGATGAAGAGCTATGAATTTCCCTAAGTAAAACTGAAAGATGTTATTTATAAAATAATTTTTAAAGTGTATAACCTAAAAATTCTTCTCTATAATTGAAAAACTAGAAGAAAATGAGGGTAACATCCTCAGATTTACATGGTGGAAAGCCTGTGGTCCACACATTAATCATCTGGACATGGATGACTAGAAGTTAATACAAGATATTGAAGGACACAGAAAAAATATCATTCATATACCATTGCTTTAAAAACCCACCAAGTCATAAATCAGTAATCTAATGATGCATCAAAATATGGACTTCAAGAATGAGAACATTATGGTATTACAGCACTGGTGGGGAAATGTTAAAACCAGTAAAATATAAAATTAAAACTTATACTCCAAATATAAAACAATTTGACAAATAAAAGTACAGTCTTACATTAGGATACACAACGATTTAGCAATAATTTTTATGTTGAAAGTCACACAATGTAACCTCAAAAGTGAGAGGAAAATTGCAGCCAAGATAAGGTGAAGTGAAAACATTCAGAAAAGTCCATTTTACATAGAAAAGACAATGTATGTTGCCATTCTTGATACAGATCATTAGCAAAACATAAAGTTAAGAAGGTTTTTTTAACCTAAAATATCCTCTAGTTAGAAATAGAAACAGGATGTTTCATAAACAATTAGCAAAAATACTAAAAAAGACAAAGGAGAGGAGAAATTAAAAGTTTTGGCATAGGTGGAAGTTGAAGTCACCTCCTCCCATGATCACACCAAGGTTACAACTAAACTGAAGAACAATCAATCCAGAGAACCACCAGAAGGCTAGCTGAGCAGAAGGCTTATAACTGAGGACTACAGAAGAAGCCTTGTCAAGGCTGATAGGAGGGGCAGAGGCAAGAAACAGGCAGACACACATGCACATGCAGCAGCTGAGAATCTGGAAGGATATCTGAGCTGCAAAGGTCCCCCTGAGAAATGGGGTTCTCACCCCACAAAGAGCCTGGAGTACTGAGTGCAAGTTCCAGGTTCCAGGAAGAAAGCACCAGGTAATGCTTGGCTGTGATATCAGTTGGGATTCCATCTGCCCAGGTGATTCAGAAGACTAGAAAGAAGTTATCCACTTAACGGGACAATGCACAAAATCTAGCTCACAGGCACTCACTCTGGGCTCTGGCAGAGGGATGACAGCTCAAAGGGTGCCAAAGTCATATAGGGGGAGTTTAAGTTGTGTGGTTTTGTGGAGATAGCTGGAGGGACAGCCACCAATGTCCTTGGGTTGAGTCCCTCTCCCACATTGCCCACAAACCCATGATTTCCTGGATTGACCACATCCCCCAAAAGGCATTGGCCTGGAGAGCTACACTAGCCCCACCCTGACAACTCCCACTGGCCCCTCCCTACCCAGCTTCTACATGACCTTCTCTGCTGACAGCAGCCAACCTAGGCTCATATCACAGTCTTTCTTAAAACTCTTTTGAGGAATTCTGGGAGAACTGGTGGGTGTGGGAGTGGGAGTGGGTGCTGGAGACATGCAGGGAGAGTGTGAGTTGTGTGACTTTGGGCAAGGACCATTTTCAGCACATACCCAACTGCCACCACCATTCCTGTGCTGAGCCTGCCACCCTGCATGGCTGTGGCCTATGCCAGTGGTCAGCCTGGGCCTGCATTGCAGTCTTTCTTGAAAAACTCTGAAGGAATTACAGAGGAGCTAGGGGGATGTCAGAGACAAAGAGGGAGAAAACAAGCTGGGTAGCTTTTAGGTGAGGGCCATAGTCCTATATGCTTGACAGGTACCACAATTCCTGTGCAGAGCCCTCTCCCAATACAGTCAGATTTTAATCTCTGCTAGCCTGATGAGCTATACCGACTCCACCCTGATGACTCCCTAAAACCATGCCCCACTGCTAAGGTCCACAGGACACAGGCAGGCAGCTGCTGGATTTGGTGTACTTGGAGACTTTTGCTGAGTGGCCTCAGACTCAGCACTGGCAGCAAGTGTGAATCTGTATTAACCTGGAGAACACCACTCATCCTTACTTGGTTACTCCCTGAGAAACTCCCTCACCAACTCATGTACCTCCTGAGGCTCTTTCAGTGCCTGAGTCTACAGGCAGCCAGCAGGTGGTGGTACATCTCAGGAAGCCTTGGGTCTTTTGTTGATTTGCCCCAGGCCAGTATTGCTGGCAACAGGCCTTGGTAAGTAGCTTGGCCCCTCCCACACACACCCAGGCCCAGCATAGGCAGCTACCAACTGTGCATTGCTTTGTGGTTCTTAACAGGTAGCCCAGGGCTGGTCTCAAGCAGTGTCTGACATTGACCCATACCAGAGACCATCCCAACAGGCCCCAGAACCAACACACACAGTGGCAGTCTTCAGGCCTTAAGAAACCATGAACTGACTATCTATACAAGTGCCACACTCAAAGAGAGGTCTGATCAGATACTGTACCCTGGTGGGGTGAATTCTTCTTCATGGGATCAGCTCCCGCATATCAGCTCCTACACCGTGGTCATGGCCAATCCTCAGCCAGACCCACAGACAGACAGTCTGAGGGTCAACCCCACCCATGGATGTTCTAACAACAACCAAGAATAAACTACAACACGAGGGCTCACATAACTCAAGGAACACTCTTGGAACACAAAGATCAGGTAATCAGGGAGATTGCAGTCACTGGGCCTCACAAAACTTCTACATTAGGCTACCCTACCAAGACTGAGAGATATCCCAGATCTACCTAGTACACAGAAACAAACACAGAGGGGCGGCCAAAATATAGAGACAAAGAAACAAGCCCCCAATGAAAAAGAAAAAGAGAAAAACAGGAGAAATCTCCAGAAAAACAACTAAATGAAATGGAGACAAGCAATCTACCAGATATTATCTAAGAAAAAGAAGATCAAAACTATAAATAGTAAAATGAAAACTCACAATTATCAACAACTGAACCAAACAAAAAAAAAACAAAGCAAAAACAAACTAAGCAAACAACTAGATCACAAATAGAATCACAGAAATGGAGATCACATGGAGGGTTATCAGTGGGAAAGGGGGAGGGGGAGAATGAGGGTAAATGTACAGGGAATAAGAAGCATAATTGGCAGGTACAAAATAGACAGGGGGAGGTTAGGAATAGTGTAGGAAATGGAGAAGGCAAAGAACTTGTATGTATGACCCATGGACATGAATTAAGGTGGGGGATTGCTGGAAGGAATGGGGGTACTGGATGGAGAGGGGCAAAGGGGAAAAATGGGACAACTGTAATAGCATAATCAATAAAATATACTTAATTTTAAAAAAGACACAGTGTAGCTGAATGGATTAGAAAATTAGACACAAGACATCCACCTCAAATCAAAAAACACATGCAGACTGAAAGTAAAAAGATAGAAGAAGGTAGTTCATACAAATGAAGACAAAATATAACAGAAAGAGCTGAGGAAGCAATACATATATTAGACAAAACAGACTTTTAAACAAAGGCTACAATAAGAGGCAAGAAAGGACATTACATGATGATAAAGCATTCAATTCAATAAGATGATATAACCCTTAAAAACACTTATGCACCCAGTATCAGACCACCTACATATATATAAAAATGATGGATATAAAGTGAAAGATTGATAGTAATACAGTTATAGCAGAGAACTTTAATGCCCCACTGACATCACTAGATTTTTCAGACAGTAAATCAACAAGGAGATGAGAGTCTTCAGTGACACATTAGACTATATAGATTTAATTGATATTTTAGAGCATTTCATCCCAAAGCAGCATAATATACATTCTTTTCAAGTACCTATGAAATATTCAATGGGGAAACTCTTAAGTGTTTTTCTTAAGATTAGGAACAAGTCAGGGATGTCCACTTTCACCACTCTTATTCTACATAGTACTGGAAGTTCTAGCCACAGCAATTAGACTGTTGGAAACCGCCCTGCCTGGTTTCAGAAGCTGTAACCCCCCATGGCTAAGGCTGAGTGAGAGACCTTGGGATCATAAGCCACTAAGGAGACAAAGCTTATCTCCCTGGCTAGGGCGCCACCCCTGCCCACTTTACTTTACCTTGCTTGGCCCTGAGCCTGACCAGTTATAGCCAATGACAGGTAAGATTCCTCAAGGGATGGATGACCTAAGACAGGCATGGTCACAAAGAGGCCCACAAGGAAGGACTTGGGGGCTATAGAAAAAGGGAGTGATGGGCCCTCGCCCCTCGGCTTTGACATAACCTGAGTCCTCATTCTGTCTGCAAGAAGGCACCCTTGGTTGCCTTACTTCCCCTGCCTGACTTAAGCCTGAAACAAGGACAGAGGGCAGTGCAGTCCTGTGCTAGAAAGGGCAGATTCCCCAGGGCGATCAGGCCTAAGAAAGAATACATAAAATCCTGTGAAACCTACTTTGCTAATACCCTCAATTTAAATGATAAGGGTCCAAGCCTGAAATGAGTTTGTTTCCCCAAATCTTATAGCCCTTTAGCTAATTGACCCTGACTCAGAATAAGCCCTCAGAGTTCTTTGTTTGTTATCTATCATTTGATCTTTACTGCCTGACAATGACTGATGAGCTTTACCTGTATTCCTGTGCAAATTGAACCCAATAAAAGCCCATTGAGGAAAAGGCTCTAGGCCCTTCTCCTTTGAGAGATTGGCCACCTTTCTTCCCCAAGCAGATCATGTCTTGGTAGATTTATTTTCATCCATGGCAGACAGGGGGACTGTACAGCAAAGCTCTCCCACAATTAGACAAGAAAAAATAAATAAAAGGATCCAAACTGGAAAAGAAGAAGTAAAACTGCATATTACATGATATTATATATAAAGAGTTTCACAGAGTCCACCAAAAAACTAGTGAAACTGATAAATGAATTTGTAAAGTAGTAAGATACAAAATTAATATTCAGAAATGGGTTGCACTTTTATACACCAATAATGAACTATCAGAAATAAAAACTAAGAAAACAGTTCCATTTACAATTGTAACAAAAAAATAAAATAAAATACCTAGGAATAAACTTAACCAAGGATGTAAAAGATCTGTACTCAGAAAATTATAAGACATTGTAGAAAGAAACTGAAGAAACTACAAATAAGTGGAAGCACATCCTATGCTCATGGATAGGGAGAAATAACATTTTTAAAATGTCTATACTATCCAAAGCAATCTATAGATTTAACAATGACAGTTTTCACAGAACTAGAATCAATAATCTAAAGATTTATGTGAAATTACAAAAGAGGTCTAATAGCCACAGCAATATTGAGAAAGAAAGACAAAGTTGGAGGTATCACACTAACTAATATCAAACTATACCACAAGGGTATAGTAATCAAAACAGTATGTATTGACAAAAAAAATAGACACATAGATCAATGAAACAGAATAGAGAGCCCAGAAAGAAACTCATGCCTAAATGGTCAATTAATATATGACAAAGCAGGCAAGAACATACTATGGGGTACAGACATGGCAGTCAATAAATGCTGTTTAAAAATTGGACAAATAAGTGTAAGAAATGAAACTAGAACCACCTTTTTAATACCATATACAAGAGTAAACTCAGTGAATTAATGACATAAGTGTAACACTCAAAATCATAAACATCCTAGAAGAAAACACAGGCAAAAAACTCTGTGACATTTCTCTTACCAATATTTTTCTGATATATCTCCTCTATATAGGGAAACAAAAAATAAACAGATTGGACTACATAAAACTTTAAAGGAAACCATCAACAAAACAGAAACAACCTACTGAAGAAGATATTGGCCAATGGTGCATCCAATAAGAGATTAGTATCCAAAATTTATAAAAATCTCATACAACTCAACCCACTCCCCAAAAAACCAAACAATCCAACTTAAAAAATTTAAGACAACCTGACTAGACAGATAGCCAATAATATATGAGAAGATCTTCAACATAACTAATCATCACAGGAATACAATTAAAACCTCAATGAGATATCACCTCACACCTGTCAGATGGCTATCATCAACAAATCAACAAACAAGCATTGGCAAGGATGTGGAGAAAAAGGAACTCTCATGCACGGTTGGTGGGAATATAGATTGGTGAAGCTGCAGTGAAAAACAATGTGGGGGTTCCTCAAAACATTAAAAATGTGACTGCCTTTTGACCCAGCAAATCAGCTTCTGGGTATATATCTGAAGAAACTCAAAACACTAATTCAAAAGAATATGCATTCTTAAGTTCATTGTACCATTATTTACAATAGCCAAAACATGGGAGTAACCCAAGTACCCATCAGTAGGTGAGTGGATAAAAATGTAGTGAAACATATCTACAATGGAATATTACTCAGCCATAAAAAGGCTGAGACAGCATGGGTGGAATTAGAGAGTATTAAGCTAAGTGAAATAAGTCAGACAAAGAAAGACAAATACCATACAAATTCACTTACACGTGGATTACAAAAAACAAAATAAGAGAAGAAACAAAATAGAAACAGACTCATATATGCAGAGAAAAGACTAGTGGTTGCCAGAGATCAGGGGTTTGGGGGACTAGGTGAAAAAGATGAAGAAGTCAAGATGTACAAATTGGTAGTTATGAAATAGTCATGAAGATATAAAAGTAAAGCCTTGGGAATAAAATCAATCAAATTGTAATAATTATGTATGGGTCCAGGTGGGTACTTGAAATACTGTGGGGAGGGGGGATCACTTTGTAAAGTATATAATTGTCTAACCACCATGCTGTACACTTGAAACTAATACAAAATAAATACTGAAAGTCAACTGTAATTGAAAATAAAATTAAAGAAAGAAATTAAAAACAGACCACTCTAAATAAATGAAATGTTAACAAAAAGAAACCAAAAATGACACAGGAGAAAAAAAGAATAAAAAGAAGAATATGAAATCAAACATGGGTTGGTACAATAAATAGACATGGGTTAACTTTTTATTTATCAAAAGACATATACTCAAATTTAGCCTGCAGGGTTCAGAAGTAAATGGAGTAACACAGAAAGAAAAGAACATAAAGAATGAATACAGATATACTTGGTAAATGCAAACAAATAATCCAGGTGGCTTAAGGCTAATTTCACGTAAGTAGAATTGATGACAAAGGCTTAAGTGGGACAATTCGTTCACTATGGAAATATAAAACTCATGATTTTTTTCAGGAAGGTGCAACAGCTCTTATCTCTCCCTCTCTTCCTCCTGGATTATTGCCATTAGCTTAGAAACACTCTTTATTTCACTTAGCATAATGCTCTCCAGTTCCATCCATGCTGTTGCAAAGGGTATAAGCTCCTTCTTTCTCTCTGCTGCGTAGAATTCCATTGTGTAAATGTACCATAGTTTTTGGGTCCACTCATTTGCTGATGGGCAATAAGCCAGGTGGTGAGGGACAAATACCATATGATCTCACCTTTAACTGGAACATAATCAGCAGAAGAAAAAAAGCAAACAAAATATAACCAGAGACATTGAAGTTAAGAACAATCTAACAATAGCCAGGGGGGAGTGGGCAGGGGATAGTGGGGAGAGGGGTTTTCAGGAACTACTATAGAGGACACATAGACAAAACCAAGGAGGAGGGTGGAGGTGGGGAAGGGAGGTGGGACTGGCTGGGTTGGGGTGGAGGGATGGGGAGAAAATGCAGACAATTGTAACTGAATAAAAATAAAAATAAAAATAAAAATAAATAAAATTAAAAAAAGAAATCTCACAATAAAATAATGAAACAAACAAAAAAAGAAACATTCTTTAATGTCTCTAATCACAATAACAACAATAAAAATAAAACTTTTTTAGGTACATCTCTAAGATATCACCTATTTCTTCTCTCTATTGCAAAACTTCTCCAAAAATAAGAAGATAATTTTGTTTGCTCTTTAAATCAAGTTTGCCTTTTACCTCAATCTGATTTTCACCTCCAACATGTCACCAAAATTGCTATTGCCTACATTACCAGAAACAAATTTATGCCAAGTTCAAGAGGATCACTTTCATTCTTATTTTAGCAAAGGTCTTAACAACACTCTACCCAACAGTCCCTCGTGAAGCCTTTCCCTCCTTGGCCTGGTAACACCATGCTCTGCTGATTCTTCCCATTTCTTGGTCCCATTCTTTCATTCTTTTTAGAGGCTCCTTGTTTTAATATCTAAAGGCTGGAGTTATTTATTCATCACTTGGCCCTACATTGGATTCTCTTCTCACTAGACTTCCTATTGTATCTTAACACTTTGCTCTGCTCAGCCTGGACCATAGACCAGTGTTTCCTAACCCATTAAGTTCCTTCTGAAGTTGTCATCATCAGTCTCGAAAGCTTGATAGTGTGTTGCAGCCACCTCAGGTTACTCCTGTCTAGAACAGAACTCTGTTTCCATCTTAGTCTCAATTTGATTGTATCCATTGTCTACTTTTCTCTGTGTGTGGCACCACAATATCCTTGTTCCAGAGTAGAACACTTGGAGTTGTTATACATCCTTTTCCTACATTTTCACATTTAATGAGGCACCAATTCTTCTTGGTTATACCATCTGAAGAGTTCATGCATTTATCAGTCTATTTCCCTTTCTATTAACATCCATCTTATATCATATTATCATCATCACTCTGCAGATTGGTCTTCCTTCTATCACTCTTTTTTAAAATTTTTATTTATTTATTTTTAGAGAAAGAAGAAGAGAAGGAGAAGGAGAGGGAGAGAAACATGAATGTGTGGTTGCTTCTCACGTGGCCCCCACTGGGGACCTGGCCCACAACCCAGGCATGTGCCCTGACTGGGAATCGAACTAGTGACCCTTTGTTTCACAGGCTGGTGCTAAAACCACTGAGCCACACCAGCCAGGGCTTCCCTCTATCACTCTTGACCACCTCCAATGCCATCTCCACTCAGCAGCCAAACAAATAAAAACAAAAATGAAAAGAAACATGGTGATAGAGGTGCTATCTTTCCAAGAGCAATCATATTGTAATATATAAATGTATCAAATCAACATGCTGTGCACCTTAAATTTCCAGTCTATTTATAAGTCTAATATACTTCAATAAAAACATTTTTTTTTGGAAAAGAAATCTGATCATGGAGTTTCCCTACTTAAAGATCTTCAATGGTATTCTTAACTAGAGCATCCTATACTTTTTAGTTCATTGTGGTTATCACTACTTATAATGATAAAGTTACTGCTTTGTTTCCTTGGTTCATGGCTGTCCCGCCAACTGATCTGCAAGTTCTATGAGGTCAGGGACTCTGTCCACCTGGCTCGCCATTATGTGCCGGCCTTCAGCTCAGGGCAGGCCACAGGCCAGGTGCTCATCAACGGTGTGGTGTACTGAGGCGCTGTCACGGTAGTGCTCACATCAGTGTGGGACTGAAACAATGCACTGGTATATGGAGCAGAATGTAAAACCAAAAGGTAGATCCAGATACGTGAAATTATTTATTACTTGATGAAGATAATTTATAATGGACAAATTATTCAATACCCCTTTCTAGGAAAACTGAATAATTGAGGACAGGGCGGGGGATCAATCTGTATATCATACCATACATAAAAAATAAATGTTAAAGTAAACCACAAAATAACTAGAAGAAAACATAGGTGAAATTTTTATAATTACATAATTATGCTAGGCCTTTCTAACTGTAATTCCAAAGGAAGGAATCACAAAAAAGAAGTTAGAAATGTGTAAAGAGTTTGAATTTTATTTATATCTTCACTATAATATTTTCTGTTCTAGAAGTTTACCTTAAAGAAATTGTGAGAAATTCATACTCAAATATACCTATAAAGATGTATAATATGGTGGGTTTAATAACAGCATAATTAGTTTAATAACAGAAATTATCTAAATATATAAAATTTGAGCATGTTTGAACAATTATGAGACATACACCCAATGCAATACTACACAGCCATTCAAGATTGAATCTTAAGGAATATGAAACAAAAAGGAAATGTTCACAGGAAAATATTAGTGAAGAAGTGTGTCAAACACAATATTAAATATAATTCTATGTTTAAATTAAGAATAATTCTGTTTTTAAAAACTTAAAGAAAACACATTAACTATTTCCTAAATTATATACATTGAGTGCTGGTTAATTTCATAATTAGAAAACAGCAAATGTTCTTTATAAAATCTAGATAGATGTCTAGCTAGAGGAATAAATATTAAAGCATAAAAGCAAGTTCCAAAAAATCTTGTCAGGTTTTTCCAACACATATTAAAAAGTATTTATTCAGCTATGAAGAATTAAGAGAATATTTACAAATATGTTCTTGCCTCATTGAGAATTCCATGTTCAAGGAAATATAAGTTGAATAGAAAAGTAAGTGGAAATTCAGGAAGCTGCATCCAAGCAAAGATGGTCTTTACCTACATCCAAAGACTCCCATAGTTGGCAAAGCAAGTATGAAAAATGGAGAACCTGCATTTTGATTCACTCATCAAAATACTTGTGAACATCTATCACGTTAGTGACATTGCAGAGGACACAAGGAGGGCAAAAACAGAGAGTTTCTAAGTTAGGACGTGTAAGGGTTGCTGGGAAGTTAGGATGAAGTCAGGCGTCTGTTGATTATTTTATGTGAACCACCTCTTCCATCCAACAGAGTGGATTTTTTAAATTTTCCATTTTTTGCAACATCTCAATGTACTTATTTTCTAGAAGAAACCCAAGACTCAGACAGCCACAAATGTTTGCTGGGCTCACTGGTTAAGAATGGTTGGTGGTTTGCAAAATATAAATAGAAGAAACTATAACCAGTTTCAGCCAGTCCGACGCCACTAAAAAAGAAAACAAATTGATGAATAAATAATGAGAGTATCCTGCATCTTTCATTAGTTCAGATCCAGAGCCCTCAACTAGTGGCACTCACACAAGTCCTCCTGCAGCACCAGCATTTATGTCCAAAGTCAGATGCAGGAAATTCTTGCTGCCTCTATTTGAGGCTTTTAGGGAATTCAGTGTTTCAAAATGTTACTTTGCTGAGAAGGAACTCCCGAAAGATGTTATCCTTTATCCTTTCTCAATGGAAATTGCTGCCATGTACTTGACATTGATAAATTAACAGACTTCTTTTTGAATTTCATCCTCTTGCTCACGCTCTCTTGGAGAGTTGGTCCACTCTCATAATTGCAACCTCAGGTAAGTGGGGACAGACCCCAGGGATTTGTGAATAGCTCTGAGGGTGGAGCCACATTTACTGGCAAGACAGATCTGCCTTATTTGATGTCAAAGAGGCTATATTATAGGACTGATAATATACATCATTATTTTGCTTAGTAGGACATTTTTACATCCATTAGCCAATATAACCTCACAGAAATCCATAAGTTTAGGAGGGCAAGTAATATTCTTATTGCCATTTTGCACAAAATTCTAGAATTTCAAAAACTCTCTCAAGGCCCCACAACCTAGTAAATGCTAGAGATAGTAACAGAATTCCCAGTGTCTGTCCTTAAATTAGGTGGCTGCTCCACTCTCTCATGCTGCCCAAATTTAATCCACTCATTCATTTGGCAACCTTTATTGAGCACCAACCTGAAGTCAGGTCTGTTCTAGGGACAGGAGATCTAGCAGTGAATAACATAATAAGGTCCTTGCCCTTGAGAATCTCCCATTCCAGTGGGGGGATAGCTGAGCACAGAAAACAAGCAAAAATAAATAAAAGGACAGGCACTGTTTTATGGGGTACATGGGATATATATGTGTGAAGAATAAGACAAGTGTGGGAATAAAAAGATCAGTTTGGAGAACATCTGAGTGTCCAAGGAAAGGGTGAAATGCCTGGACCAGGGTGAAAGCTGTGGGGATGAGGAGGAGCTGGTTGATTTGGACTGCACTTTGGAAATAGCACTGACTAGACTCACTGATAGGTTGGACAACATCAGAAGGAGGCAGGGAAGAAAGACTGAAGGGTAAGACAGTATCAGGAGGAGGCGGGGAAGAAAGAATCAAGGGTAACTCCCAGGTATATTGCCTTGATAATGATGGTCTGTTTCTTTATTATTTATTCACCCATCTCTTTATTCAACAAATAGTTATTGAGTGTCTGCTGTGCACCTCTACTGAGTGCTGTGCAGTACCAACCCGCTCCCCCTCAATGACATGACCCATGCCTCTCTTATGGAGCTTGTAGCCTAGTGGGAAACACAGGCAGCTGAACAATTTTAACCAGTGTGGTGAGCTCTGTGATTCTCAGGAGGCCAAAAACAGCTCAATTGGCTTTGGAGAGGAAGGAAACGACCTCTCCGCTGAGCCCCAAGGGATACGTGGGAGTGAACTAGATGGACAGAAAAACATTCTATCCAGGGAAAACCACCTGAACAGAACCAGGAGGGAAGGGCATTCCAAGAATAGAAAATCAGTCAGTATTGCTAGAGCTGGTATGCAGGAGGGAGTGACAACAGATGGGGCTGGATAGATAAGAACCAAGAGACAAGAAAGGAGTTTGGCTTTGGGGGTAACTAGAGGCAAAGGGGAAATAATAAATGGTTTTAACAAGGACTGAGAAGTGTTCTGTGTCAGGGAATCGTCTGTTAGGTCTGAAGAGGCAACTTGCAGAGTATTGTTTACAGAATGATCTCAGGGTTGTTAAAACCAGGAAAAGGTGTCCATATGTATTTGTGAAGATGTTTAAATTGGTGTTTTAAGAAGGTGTAAAAAGATACACAATATGCTGATAACATCAGTGACTGAGAGGCTTATTGTTTTCTTTTTGTATCTTATTATGTTCAAAAGCACCTAGTTCTTGTGTAAGTATTTTCAATTTTGAAAAGGAATCTTTTAAAACCACAAATCTGTCCACCATGTGGAGAAGGACTGGGAAGCAGGCCAGCCAGGTGGGGAGCTGTGGCAGTGACATAGGCCAGAGAGGACAGCGGGCTCAATGGGGAAAAGACAGAAGGGAGGGAACTCAGGGTATATTTAGGAGATGGTGCCAAGAACTGGGACTCTGGAGAGTCACTGTCTATTGGGGGTATTCAGTGCAGCCTTTCACTGAAACATAAACAAGCTGGTGGAGAAGAGTTAGCAAGCTTAATGTTAAATAGTGCATTCGTTGTGTCTGGGTGGTTGTTGTGTAAATTTGGGAGACACTTCTCACTGAAATCCACGTGCCAGGGAGTGCTGAGCAGGAAGCCAGAAGTTTGGTGTCAAGGCTTGGAGAATCCCACCTGTTCCGGGACCTGGGCGGGTGCATCTGCAGGAGAGGCTGACAGGGTGACAGGGAGGGTCTGCTGGAGAGGCCGGCATTCACTCCAGGACTGACTGCTGGGACCCCTGAAATACTCCTTCCACAACAAAAGTAGATTATTTAATAAAGCATTTGCCTGGATACCAATACACTTGAGCTCTACAGAGAGATTGAAGAGTGTGGGAAGATTAAAGGGGGTGAGTGTGGATACAGCACTGGAGCCAGCCTCACCCTCCCTCCCGCCAGTCCCACCAGTGATAGATAAGACATACTGAAAACCGAGACAGCACTGAAAAATCCAAAGGAATGCCAGTGGTGGACCAGGAATTATGCAAAATCCTAGGGAAAAGGGAAGCAGATGAGATGTGAGTGAAGACGAAGACAATAGTGAAAACCTGCCAGGAAGCGGTTTTCCAGGGAGGGTGGGGGAGGGAGGTGCACATAGAGGGACCTGTGACAGCCCAGGGGGCTGCTGTACCCTCCTCTGCAGGAGGCAGAGTCTGGTCAGTGGCAGGAGAAGGGATGGAGGGGGGCTCATAGAGCCTAGATGGTGGCACTCACAGGAGCTAGAAGGCTGACCAGCTCTGGGAACTCTCTGAGGCAGCACTGCCTACCTCCCCTCCCCCACCCCCAGCCTTCCCAATCCCTGCCAACCCCTCACCCTTCATACGCTACCTGAGGGGGAATTTTAATTTATTTAACTTTTTTTTATTGTTCAAGTACAGTTGTCTCCACTTTTCCCCCAGCACTCCCCTCCACCCCAGCCATCCCCACTTTCCACCCTCGATCCTACCCCTCTTTGGTTTTGTCCATGTGTCCTTTATAGTTGTTCCTGAAAACCCTTACCCCACTTCTCCCCTCCCACTTCCCCTCTGGTTATTGTCAGTTTGTTCTTAATTTCAATGGCTCTGGTTATATTTTGCTTGCTTGTTTGTTTTGTTAATTAGGTTCCACTTATAGGTGAGATCATATGGTATTTGTCTTTCACCACCTAGCTTACTTCACTTAGAGTAATGCTCTCCAGTTCCATCCATGCTGTCACGAAGGGTAGGAACACCTTCTTTCTTTCTGCTGCGTAGTATTCCATCATGTAAATGTACCACAGTTTTTTGATCCATTCAAATACAAAGGAACAGCAAACTGGAATCGCAAACTACTTAGAAATGGCTACTTGAGAGCCCTCCGGGTCAAAATGTCAGGTGTGGTCAAAGTTGTAGAGAAATATAGAGTCCTAAATGCATTTATTAGGAGGGGAAAAAACTAAAGATGAAAAAATCTCCCTTTCCTAAAAGGAGGGGCTAGAGCCAGACTGTGAAAGAGGGACAGATACTGTCTCCAGTGCCCTTCTGTGGACCTCTGACATGGACAGGATGCCTCTCCCTCGTGTTCTCTCTACTAGCACCTCCTCCTCCTCTCTCTTCCTCCTTCTCTAAGGTAGCTTTAATCTCCCAGGGTGGTCAACCCTAGGTAGGTGCTAAGAGAGAGGTCTTTTTTTAAAAAAAATTGTGTTAAATATGCTCCACATAAAAGTTTCCATCATAACCAGGTCTAAGCATAGAGCTCAGCAGCATTAAGGACAGTCACACTGTCGGGCAAAAGCCACCACCTTCCATCTCCAGAGCTCTTTTCATCTTGCAAAACTGACACTCTGTCCCCATGAAACATTAACTTCCCATCCCCCACCCAACCCTGGTAACCACCGTCCTACTTTCTGTGTCTATGAATCTGATTACTCTAGGGACATCATATAAGTGGAATCATACAGTATTTGTCCTTTTGTGACTGGCTTTTTCACTTAGCAGAATGCCCTCAGAGTGTATGCATGTTGGAACATGTGTCAGGATGTCCTTCTTCTTTAAGGCTGAATAATATTCTCTTGTACACATATACTAAGAGATGAGCCTTTTATCTGCCTTTTATAGCCAGACCCTGAGTCATCACACTTGGCAGAATTTCAGGGGTCGCAGAGGAGCTCAGGGGCTTGCATGTTTTCCCAAAGTCTGGCCAGAGAAGCGAGAAGGGGTCAGATGCTTGGCACTCACTAAGAACTCAAAGCAGCTTCCAAGGTGTTCTTGTTTCCTTTGCTTCAAATTCACCCATAAATGCTTTCCCAATCTCAGTTCTTGTGGGTTTTCTTTTTCTTTTTTCTCGCTTTGCTTGTACTTCTACAGGGACTGTAACAGCCTGGGTGACCTTCTCCGAACTAGAGCCCTGGGTGACACACCCTCCTCTGCAGCTGCCTCCTGGGCACTGGGCTAAGATCAGAGGAGCTGGCTGTCAGCACAGCCATGTGGTTGCCCCAGGCCACCGGCTGCCCAGTGTAGAAAAGAAGACCTTAGAACTTTGTTGCTTACAGTCTGAGAAACTTAGCAGGAGCTTTGTTGAAGAACAAACCCCATTGTTTGTGGCATACTTTGAAGACGAACACAAGGCACATAGAAGAAGTGCCAAGTTAAACCAATTAGTACCCTAGTTGCTGTGCAAATGACCTTGGTAATAGGGAAAAAATTATTTCTGCTTATCTCCTACCTTTCTGTCTTTCTACAGTGCCCTAAACAGACTCACTTTGAATGTTTTCCATGGAGTGTCACTGTGAAATTCTGAGCCTTCTGCTGTTGTTTTCGTGGACGGCACTTTCTAATCCAAATAAAAAGTGTCACAATGAATAACAATGGGGATAAAAAAGAAAGAAAGAAACACTATGACTTTGTTTTGTATTTTTAAAGTTAATCAAGTATGAAACGTTAATGCTAATGGCTTTTGGAAGGAAATTGGATACGAAATGAAGATACCATGAATTAACCTACTAATTTGATGTGCATTATTATTTTTCAATCCTTTTAAGTTCTCTACACTCTTCATTTGCACACAGGACCTTCCTGCACTGACCCAGTGTGTAAAGGTTAACAGTAGGAATTGCTATATGTGGTTATAGAGCTGCCCACTGTTGCTACCGAACAAGTTTCCTACTACAGATGGAGCCTGGAAGCCGTCCGTCTTTGGTGGCCAGGACCAGCATGCCCCAGCACCCAGCCCTCACACAACACCTTCTGTTGATCAATCCTTTGGTTATTTCAGGGGCAGTCAGGGAGCTCATACACCACTGAAGTATGCAGTTAGTCATACATCTTTCCTTTCCTCATTGTTGTCACATAATCCACTGAAGGGCCCAGAAGCTGTATTTGTTATACTGGATTCAAAAAATATACAGAACTGAAAGAAGCCCCTCCCCCAAATTATAGGTCTACAGTTGAGCATTCAAGATTTAATCAGTGTGGTTTTGATTATTTAAGAGTAACCTTGAAGGTTCATGCCATGTACCAATTTGTAATTTTTCTGAGCCAAAACTTTGAATCACACAGGGGAAAAGGCGGATGAGCCGGAGGGACAACTTAGTGGCAGCCTGGCTCAGGGCCTAGCACCTACCTCTGCTGGGGCTCGGCTGGCTCCTGCAGGTTAACAACTATCAGTCACTTCTGAGAATTAAAATGTATATACATCTCTTCTTGAACCATAGACTGCAACTTGAATCTCGAGGAACTCAGCCACTTCTGCTGTGAGCAATGTGAAGAAATTGAGAAGCAGTCTTCAGGAAAACTTGACTGAGGGAAATTATGTCCCACAGTGATACTTGTGAATATCAAATTTTCAGTCTCTACATGTGCACTGGCGCTCTGCTACTTTTCCTATCTGTCAAACTTCGCTCTTTTACCACACTTTGACTGAGAGCCAAGGCAAAGACGGGTGGCACATTGGCGCTCCCTCCGACCTAGGCAGATCCGCGGCCCCTCAGGTGAGCTGGGACTGTGTGCCCAACATGGAAAATGAAGCGTGAGGAGCAGAGACATATTTCACTTCTGAACTGAGGCGTAAAGAAGCTGGCGGGCCTCCCCCAAAGGCCCTTCCTGGTGGTGACCACAGAGAGTACATGGTGTAAGGGCCACACTTTGAGTTGGAAGCACCTGGAATTCTTGAAAGCTTGCAAAACCACAGTGGATGTCCCGTGGGTCAGAAATAAACCTCTGATATTAGTCCTCTGAGATATCGGGGTTATTTGTTCTGGCAGTATTATTTGTACCTGTCCCTCCTCACAATAGCACCCACTATGTCCCATAAAGTGATGAAAACTGACTAGCAAAAACATTTTTGTGGAACAAAAAAGGTGTTTGTGAGAAAAATTATATTTACATGTGCTGCAGATGCAGAGCCTGTGTATAAATCTGCTGAGAGCTGACAGGGCTGTTGAGGGCTGTTGTGGACCCACAGTCCCCTGCCTCCCCAGGCCACCCCTCACAGCACCCTCAGAGGAAAATTTCTGAGAAACAAAACTCTGAAAAACAAAAATGAACTGGACTTTGTTACCTAGCTGCTAAGACCATTCATAACCTACAGAGTAGAATGTCAATTCCTTACCCCGAAGGCATCGTATTTATTGATCGGTACTCCATTTCATTTCTCAAAGGAGACAAGGCAGCATCTCTGAGAAATACTGTTGAATTAAAGAAAATCAAGGAGAAGACATGCAGAAGTGGCATTTATAGTCCTGGGAGGGCACTTTCTGAGCCACGGAGAAGAATGCAGCTGCCAAAGGAGGTCTTCAGATCACAGGAGGGGAGTGAGACGCCTATGTAAAAACATGGCCATGGGGGCTGTAATTAACACAGGCCATGAAAAGGGAGGCCTCTTTCCATAGAGGCTGCAGGCATTAGCTCTGATAGCTGCTCTGCCATTTATAGTTTTCTTCTCTATAAAGCGAGGGGGTGGGGAATAACAGAGCCTAACTCAGCAGGTTGTAGGGAGCTCAATGAGATAAGGAGGCATGCAAAGCACTTAGAAGAGGGCCTGCATTCCATAGCACTCAATAAATACTAGTTAGTATTGTTTTGTTTAATTAGTTATTATTGGCCTTTAAAAGGCAAAACTGAAAGTATATTATCGGGAAGGTCAACAAAGATCCAGCTGACAAAACAGGCCTTGAGCTGGGCCAGTGGGGGTGGGGACGGCCTGCTTTGCTCTCTGCTGAGCTAGGAAGGTAACTGGAGCAGGGTCTTGGAGATGTGGTGTTATTGGGGCAGGGGGTGGGCTGGCTAGGAGATAAGACTGTGAGGAGACTAGCTGGCAGCAGCAATGGCTTTAAGCTGATTAGGAGGAGGAGAGGGTTTGTAAGTTAGAGGGAGTTAGATGGGAATGGGATCTCACTCTGAAAATGATGAGGCTGTGAGTGGGTGAGATGTCTGCTGTCATTGGTGATATTTTGACATGTATTTTGCCTAAGAAGCACAGGCATTTTGATTTGCTCTATAATAAATAACAAGGAACCAAGGAAGGATGTGGAACATTGGGCAGAGTGAATCTGCTGCACAGCTAGTGGGGGAAGGACCATGCAGTAGACCAGTCAACATGGACCCTGTGGAAGACTTGAAGAGGACAGATGCGTTGGAATGAAGGGGAAGCAGACGCGGGAACCAGGACAGTGAAGAAAGCACAAAGGAAAGAAGAAATACAAAGACTTTTCCAGATATTTGGTTTTGTGATCATCACAGTTTGCCCTAAATGAAAGTGTGACTTAGCTAGTTTTCTCCCATTGCTCAGAAACATTCCTATGTGCAGAAACATACACATATGTTCATCACACCTCTAAACCTCCTCATCTCTCTTCTGTAGGTGCAGATCCTGACCCTCAGCTCCGACTCAAACCTCAGCCCCAGAGGAGTCAGCAATTCAACTTGCCTCCTTGGGACCGACCTTTAGAGCACACCACTGGTCCTGTCCTCCAGCCTGCCACTCCAGACAGGAGGACAAACTCCAGAAAGAGTCAAACCTGACCTTCCAGGCCCCTTTCCTTCAGGCCCGCTCTCTGCTAGAGAACAGGAGGCCAGTCTAATAATAGATAGGTAATTCTAATTCTGCCCATGCATTAATGATCCTGGCAGGTGCATGCGTTTTCTCTCTAATGTAACTTATTTGCATGCTAATTGAGTGTTTAGAGACAATCACCCCAAAGTCACTGGGG
Organism: Desmodus rotundus; assembly: GCF_022682495.2. Lineage (NCBI taxonomy): Eukaryota > Metazoa > Chordata > Mammalia > Chiroptera > Phyllostomidae > Desmodus > Desmodus rotundus. Next base: position 65,864,650 of record NC_071395.1, read on the forward strand.
GTCTTTGCTACACCCCTAATAACCATCATGACTTTATTATTTTCTCTCTTTCTGGGACTTAATGTCTTCATTTGTTAAAAGAAGCTACTTCATGTCTAAGATTCCATTCTCATCTCACATTGGATAATTCTGTTCTCCTCTATGAGCAGGATGGGCCATTTCTGTCATCCCCTCTCTGAATGGGATGTGCAGGTGTTACAGAAATGTTTCACCCCATCAACTTAATTTAAAAAAAAAAGAAATGTTCTGTCACTCTACCTGATCACATGGAGAGTTTAAATCTAACATGTGAATTATTAGCAGAAACTATTTAGACTGGCAAAAGTTGGGGGTGAGAATGAAAGACGATCACTTTGGTTCCACAATCCTGGAAGCCAAGAGAGGTTGTTAAGGAGAGAGGCAGGCCACACTTGAAAGTTCAGAATCAATAACCATCTACGATTGTCTGTTTTTAAGTATTGCTTAAATTACCACTGTAAACCAATGTGGTCTCTGAAGAACAATGACATAAGGACAAAACAAAATAAGACAAACAAACAAAAAGCTAAACATCTGGCTACTGGATATATTGCAATATATTCACACGATGAAATAAAACACACTTTACTCAGGATTTCTGTTTTTACACAGGAGTTATTCAGGAATATATGGCACATTTTCTAAGTAACCATTGATTTTCCAACTATCTTTTGTTTTTAACTTCTAATTTAATTCTGTTGTAGTCAGAGAACACACTCTGTACAATCCAGTACTTTAATATTTATTAAGACTTATTTTATGGCCCAGCATATAGTATATCTAGTGAATGTTCTATGTCTACCAGAAAAGAATATGCATTCTACTATGTTTGGGTATAGTTCTATAAATGTCAGTTAGGTTAGGTTGAATGATAGTGTTCAAGTCATCCATAATCTTACTTGTATAGTTTTTCTATCAACTATGAAAGAGAATTGTTAAAACTGTCAACTATAATTATATATTAGTCTATACTGACTTTAATTCTCTCAGATTTTGCTTTTATCATTATGAAATTATCTCTGATAACACTCATCTTTGAAGTTTACTTTTTCTGACATTAATATAATTATTCATATTCAAATTATTAGTTGCATGGGTTATATTTAAGGTGTGTCTCTTATAAGCAGCATATAGTCGGGTCTGTAGTTATACATTTTTGAGTCAACTTTATCTCACAAGTCCTAAGAACATTGATGAAGATAAATTTTAATTTAAAAAAGTGAACAAAGAAAGTTGGCCTTTCTTTTTCCTACATTAGCATCTCTATGTCAAGAGCTGCCAACAAACTTCATTAGCCTAAGGGGTAGTACAGATTGGGTTCACATTCAACCAAAATAATAATCAATTGTAGTGTGCGTGTCTATGTCCAGGATGAACTATAGGATCTACTTTTCAATTGAAATAATATGGCAGTGAAATTAAGCAAGTATTTGATTTTGGCTAGATGTATCATATCAAAATATGTAGCCATTGTCTAAAAATTCAGTTTGCAGTCCAGCTAGATGGTTGTTCTATCCAATTTTAGATTTAATTTAATGACTTTTGTGAATGAACTGGCTGCTTTGGAGGAATTTCAGACTCTTTATTATTTGAACTGCAAATTTATCTCAAGACATTGAGCTACATCCAAGGGTGAGCAGACCACTCAATTGTAAATTCTGTTTTAACTCTCCCCTAGACACCACTGACAGACTCTCGTGTAATTATTTCAAAAATATAACTGGGGTGAAGGTCATATACACTACAGAGAGCAGTGATTTATTCTTCCCCAAAGGCCAGATTAGATTACTGTAGCTCTCGTCCCCCAGATCTTCCTGCCAACCCTCAAAGGAGTGCGTTTAAATGAAGTTCCCATGAACTACGACCTAGCTCAAATGCCATCCTTATATTTTGTATTACAAGAAATTGGTCTTCCAGAGCGGCCTAAAGTAGAAAAAGTGGTGGGACAATCTCAAGCAAAGGAGGCCATGACAATGAACAAACATAAATTTCTGAACCTATGAGAACCTTTGTTATCAATTCTAGTCAAGTAGATAGGAAACTGAAGAACCAAAATCATTACAAATAAAGCCTCTTAGAAACTTATTAATAAAAATTACTCTGAAGCTTTGATATTGCAAAATAGGGGACAAATTATGAACTTTCTACATACAAGTTACATTAGGGAAAAGGTTCCTTTGAGCAGTAGTAGTTGATGTCAATGGAAGTTCATGATCAATGTCTAAGGTCCATGGACACCTGTAGGATTCTACCTAGATAATCAAGCTCAATTTTTCATTTCTTATTTTGATGCTTCCTGAAATAGGCTGAAATCTCTTCTCTGGTGGCTGCTCAGGGCACCAGCTCTGCTTCAAGCTTGGCCTAAATCTTTTGGCTTAGAAGTGAACATAAAAGAAGAATGTTACCTGTCACACTTTTTGAAGACGAATCAATTAAAAGTAGCAGGACAAGTTACAGTACATATAGAAACCTTCAGGGAGTGAATGGCAATCTTTGTCCAGGGGTCCTTGGTTCCTAAATTTGAAAACTCTCTCTCAGACAGGCTTAGCTAAGCCATCTTAACTCAGTCCATATTTTCCAATAAATATAAGTAATAAAGACCAAATTCTAATGCAGGCTAGGCTAAGGCTGAATTTGATGTGGCAGATGTGTGAGATGATATAGAGAAAAGAGCACAGGTCGGAAATCAGAATTTGAACAAGCTTCTGCTTTAGTTCCCTGCAATCCCTATTCCACATAGCAGTGGAAATTATCTCTTCAAATCACAAGTCAAAGGACATTACCCATCTGTTTATAACCTTTGAGGAATTCCCCATTGCTCTCATAACCTCAGTTCTTCCCCTTAGTCTCCTTTTAGTCTCTCTTTCTGTTATTTGAACACACTAAGTCTTTGCAGCAGCTGCTTTCATTTTCATTAGAACACTCTTCCTGGGCTATTTGAGTGACTAGTTTCTTCTTACAACTCAAATATCATCATCTCAAGGAGAAAGTCCTTAAAGTAACACACCGTGACATTCTGCCATCGTTCTATCATCTTGATTGAATTCTGTCTCTAACTGAAATTACCATTGTTTTACTGGATTATTTCTGCATTGTCTGTGTCCCACTCTAGAATGCAGACTCCCTGAAGTCAGGCCCCTTGCTGTCCTGTTTCCCCTGAGCCTAGTATGCTGCCTGTCATGCGATCGGTGCTCAATTAACATATGTTGATTGAATGAATAAAATTTGCCTCAAACTATAAGACTGTAATTATATCTGTATTCTTATCTGGAAGTGAGGGCAAATATGTCTTTTCTTAGGACTTACAATAAGTCATTATTTTCTCTTCTTCTCTACCTTGCCCATCCCCCCAAAATAATCAGTAAATGAAGAAAATAAGTTGTCCAAGAGGATGACATTTTAAGATTAATGCATGAGGAATTGAATCACAGGTATAAAATCAAGTGAGGCAGACAGAATAGCTTCCAGCTATTTATAAATTGTTTGACTATATTTACATATCTAAACAATTTCCCATCAGCAGTGTAGCTAATGAGTGTTGAGGAGAGAGCTGGAGGCATATACTGGCACAACCCATGCCAGCACAGGGAAATTGGGCAGACACCTTTGTCAATCTGATTCCCTACTTTCCCTGGTTTGGGCTCCACACTGGACAAGCAGCCTCCCATTAGAACTTGGTCCAATTGCATTTGGTTATGCCTACACAGAGAAAATCTGCTGATCACACACACTTTGAGTTTTCCAGTTGTGACAATGTTCTGTCATTGTAAATGACTAGATTTGCATTCTGGTGTCTTTCTCACTCCTGAGTGTTTTTAGTTTTAATGAGTCAGTCCCTCTGAACCCACCCCTTCAGGTACCCAGAGGAGCACACCTTTGGCCCTGGAGCAGAAGGCCATGTCCCAGGCCTTGCTTCCTTAGTTTGGGGGCAGCTTGGCCTCTCTGGGGCAGGGAGGACAACTCAGTTCTAGCATGTCCATAAAGCATCCCTGGTGGTGAGTGTTTAGGGCACCAGCAGAGAGAGGAATCACACACACACACACACACACACACACACACACACTAGTAGAAGTAATTTAATATTTCCAATATGCTCCAAATAAACCTCATTGAAAAAATGGCAGTAACTGGAATTTCTTGATATTATTCCACAGTGTAGAACAGTTTGTATTTTGAGTGTGTGGGGATGTGGCAGAGCAGGGAAAGAACGGCTCCACAATAACTTCAGTGCTTGGCCTGGCCATACCTTAGTTCAACCCAAAGACAGCTCAGCAGCCTTGCTGATGCAGAGGAGGATGATGGTGCATCCAGGTGCTCACTCTCAGGGAGCTGGAAGGACCCGCCTTGGGGTTGCACTGGCAGTTCAGTATGCCCGGCCCTACTGACCACACAACCGACACTTTCCTGGGACCTATTTCAAATTCTCCCCACCTATACACTTCCTTCAGGTGCCTGTTCTAGGAGAATCCTAAGGTTACTTCCAGTTCCAGCATTCAGTAATTCCAGAAAATAATAAGGGAGTGAATCACTCACTGAGCTCTGTGGGGGTCCTCTCAGCCTATACCCAAGCAAGTATCAGAGAATGAAAATGTCCCTGTTCCCTCCACTCTCCTCGGGCCCTGGACTGCAATTTTAACCTCGCTTGGGGACAGGGGCAAGTTAGGGGTGAGAGCATAGATATTTTGTGTATTTTGAGGACATACTGCAGCTGCACAGTTGGGTGCCCAATTTCAGTCTCCTAAGCAGCTTTTAGAGCAACCTAAGTGCCTACATTATTTAAGGCCCTGCAGGGAACTACAGAAGGCAGTGTGATTAGCGATTGATCCAATTAGAGCAGAGACTCAATCAATGAAGAAGCATTTGGTGAGCCCCTAGTATGCACTGAGTGCTGATGAAAATGATGGGAGTAGAAAAGGCAGGGGAAAGGAGCGAGGACAGAGGGGACGAAATCCTAGATTAAGGCATGAGAGAAGTTTCCCTTCCTCTGCACCATACAGGAAGCAGTGACGTGTGTCCTCGGGCTTAGCATAGCACCAGCATGTGTCAGATGCCCCAAAAATGTTTATTAATTGAGTAAAGGGGATAAATGAAATTGAACCAAGGGAAAAGTCCATTGCCATTTTTTAAGGAAAACACCGATGGTCTCTTGAAGAGATGAAAATACTCACAGTTGGATCCCTCTGCTGAGCTTTTAGAAAGAATTCATCTAAATGATCCACAAACGTGGAAGTCACAAAGAAATGTAACTAGGAGGAGGGAACCCCAATGTTGCTGGCAAAATGCACTTCTGGTCCCAGTCTCTGAAGCATACAGATACTACTGACAGAGTCCATTGGCCCACAGCCACCCATACCAGGTGACCAACATAACCTGGACAAACTTCCAAACTTCTGAGGAAGAGAGGGAGAAGATCAACTCCCTTTATAAACCATGTGGTATGTGTTTGTGTGCATGTGTGTGTATGCTTCAGAAATTCATTTTCTTTCTCAAATCAAATACTTTATCCAAGAGAAAGATAAGCTATATGTGTAACCATTTCAAAATAATCACTTGATTCTGTATTCAAAAAATTAAGGCTTTTGCCTGATATGAACACCAGTGATGTTCTCTGAGTGGGGTTAACACTCCATGCACCACTGCACTCACCCAAGCCTACTGATACCTTTATCTTGCTCTGTTGCATTATGGCTCTTTATTTCTGTCTCTGCTTAGTGAGAATCTTGGAAGAAGAGATCGTGTCTCATTCCTGTTTGCATCATCAAATCCAGATCTGGACATGTAGAGGGCAGTCAACGAAACTGAGTGCCAGAAAATATGGAGAGAAATAAATGAATAAGAGAATGAATGTGTAGGTGAGCATATCAATCAAGGAAGGAGTAACTGAGGGAACCAATGTGTTGAAGCAGCTAACTCTGGCATGTAATCATTTTGAATCTGGAAAACATCTCCATCTGAGCCCAAGGGAACATGGGAGAGGTGTGGGGAGACAGCATGTATTTATTTCATTTTCGACTTTCAGACTCACCTGTCCTCCAGGGTAACCAGCCCACCTGGAGCTGAAGGTCTGTATTGTGAGCTTAACCTTTCACATATGTTCTGGGTCGCCCAGGAACAACAGCTCTTCACCACGGAAGGGCTGTGGGAAAGCAGCCAGAAAGGCTGTTAGAGCAAGATGTTGAGCTTTATTGTGCAAATATGAGCCAGCACTCACCAAGTTAAAAAAAAAAAAAAAGGAATATTCAGGCTCCGTCCGGGAGCACAAAGCAAAGTGCCAATTTGGCAACTGGCCACTTGACAAGAGCACAGGTTTGAGGGTCAAATTGTTATTTCAGAGTGGCATTAAAATCTAATTTACTTATATATACAGGCATACCTTGGAGATGTTGCGGGTTCAATTCCAGACCACCTGTAATAAAACAAGTATCAAAATAAAACAAGTTGTAATCTTTGTGCTGGTGGAGGGACTTGCCTTCAACTTATAAAAAAAAAAAAACTCAGCATCTGTGAAGTGCAATGAAATGAAGTACAATAAAACAAGGAATCTACAGAGCTCCAATGGTTGCCTCACTGCATTCCATTTTGAACTGTGAGACCCAGGCCCAGCCTTTGCCAATGCCCATCAGTGCTCCTTCCCCTTTGCTCACTGGGGGCATGAGAGCTGCTCTGCCAGAGTGAGAACCAACTACAAGAATCACATGCCTGGTTGACCCATGTCCACCCTAGAAGGGCCTTGTAAAGAACAACACATGAGATGTCTGTGGCCTGTTCTATTGCCATGGCCAGAACATCAAGCAATCTGGTCTTGATCTGCAGGTTCACAGAAGAGTGAAAACTGAGCATGAGAGAGCACTTGTCTCCACCACCTATTTGCTTTCTAGAACCCCTTGTCTTTTTTTCGGTACTAAGAGCCCTGGACAAGTTTTTGTTGTTTCCTCATATTTGGCAACAAGGACATTATCAATGCTACTGTATTTGGACAGAATTTCCATTTTAAACATCAGGTCAAACCAACAGGTTAGCACCTCAGCCCCACTGCATCGAACAAATGACAGTCATCTCTCTAAGTTTAGGAGGCATGTTGTTGGAATAGCAACAATGGTCAAGTTGAAGAGTAAGGCAGGGTAATGCCCTGTGCTACTATTTTACATCCCCATAGAGTTGTGGGAATGTTTTTCCTTCATCAAATTCCTTTCAGGTCTATCATTTTCTTTAATTTCACAATATTCCTATGAGTTAGTTAAGGTTCTCATTGGTAAAGTGTGATTTACGTTTGCCCATGGGCACAAGAGAAACAAGAAACTTGGCTATAGAATTTGTTTATAACTATTTATGAAGCATGAATTATGGCATTAGAGAAATGGTAAAGCTAAACAGTCCTTTGAAAGCCAGTCATTATCTCTCATTCTCTGCACATGGCATCCAAGTCATGGGAAAGTGAAATGACTTACCGAATGTCATACAGCCAACAGTGGTCAAAGTCTATTCAGATCCCAGACAGTCATGCTTTGTACCTTAAGATAAAATGACTACTCAACAAAGTTTGAAAGCCATTTTCCAGGAACACAGGACAGGAGGAAAGTGTAGCTGAAACCATTTCCACTGCATGCAGTGCAACCTTCTGTGTCTGATGCCACATGGGACATATCCGCTGTGCCTCCTGTCACCTAGTTTTCCATAGTAGTTTCCCAACCCACATCTACTCAACTCTTTCACAAGTTTTCTTCATTGCCCTCTAGACTTTATTTTTAATAAGATGTTTTGGATATTATTTTTTAAATTATTTTATTGTTGTTCAATTACAGTTGTCTATATTTTCTTCCTGCCCCTCCCCCCCACCCCATCCAAACCCACTTCCCTCCCTTGCTTCCACCCACCCCCTTGGTTTTGCCCATGTGTCCTTTATAGTGGTTCCTGAAAACCCTTCTCCCCACTATCCCCTCCCTTCTCTCCTCTGGCTATTGTTAGATTTTTCTTAACTTCAATATCTCTGGTTATATTTTGTTTGCTTTTTTTCTTTTGTTGATTATGTTCCAGTTAAAGGTAAGATCATGTGGTATTTGTCCCTCACCACCTGGCTTATTTCACTTAGCATAATGCTCTCCAGTTCCATCCATGCTGTCACAAAGGGTATGAGCTCCTTCTTTCTCTCTGCTTCATAGAATTCCACTGTGTAAATGTACCATAGTTTTTTGATCCACTCATTTGCTGATGGGCACTTAGGTTACTTCCAGCACTTGGCTATTGTAAATTGTGCTGCTATGAACATTGGGGTGCATAGGTTCTTTTGGATTGGTGTTTCAGGGCTCTTAGGGTATAATCCCAGCAGTGGAATTGCTGGGTCAAAAGGCAGTTCCATTTTTAGTTTTCTGATGAAACTCCATACTGTTTTCCACAGTGGCTGCACCAGTCTGCATTCCCACCAACAATGTACTAGGATTCCCTTTTCTCCACTATTATTTTTAAATAGCTTTATTGGAAATGTATTTTACATATTATGAAATTCACTCATTTAAAGTGAACAAGTTCAATGCATTTTAGTAACTTTCCTGAGAGATGCAACCATCACCATAAATCAGCTTTAGAACATGTTCATCCCCCAATAAGATCCCTCCCACCCCTTCACAGTTCATCCCCATTCCAACTCCTTAAAAAGGGTTTGATCTTTCTAATTCAGCTAAGATAAGTAGGAAAAGTAATACAGAAACAGTTAATTTTCTTTTCTATTGAAAGTGTTTGATCTGCTACAGGCTCTACCTCCAAAGAACATTTTGCCTGACACAAAGATAATTTTCTCACTGTGCTGGCTTATCTTCCAGACAGCAGGTGTTTTTGCTGGGGGAGTGACTCCGGTTTAAGCTTTGCGATATGCATCTGCACACTTCCTTCCCAGAGCTGGGTGACAAGACTGCTGATTCCTTGGGGTACGCCTCTTTCCTCACCTCTGTCTCAAGGTCATCTCTGTTTATGTGGCTGAATTAAGACGTAGTGACTCGGAAGATTGCTCCAAATCTCCTTCCCATTCAAAAATGTCTTCCCCTTCCCCTGACTTGTGCTCAGTTGGTTAGTGTGTCATTCCAGTGTGTCAGAGTTGCGTGTACGATCCCTGCTCAGGGCACATACAAGAATCAACTGATGAATGCATGAATAAGTGGGACAACAAACCTCTCTCTTACTTTCTCTCTTCCTCCTCCTCCTTCTCCTCCACCTCCTCTTCTCTTCTCTTCTCTTCTCTTCTCTTCTCTCTAAGAAATCAATAAATTAAAAATAAATCTCCTCCCCTTTCCTCATGTGAATGGCTCAATGCTTAACCATTGGCCTTTGGCCTTCTCAGTGGGAATGGAACCTGTGAGGAATGAGTTTCCTGTCAGTGCTTCCAGATGACAGGCTATTTCTTCAGGCCCCTTCACTTTCTCTGTCCCATGTTCCTCCCTTAGGGTATTTTCATAGTGACACAGGCTCAAACATCAAGCGATATCCAAACACACCATCAAATGTATATTTCTATGTAACCATTAAAATATGTATAGAAGAACATCTGTGATATCATGCAAAAGGGTAAACAAAATTATGTGTACAGCATAAATCCCATCTATAGACAATACGTGTGAATCTGAGAGTGTGTATCAAATCTGGACAAAAGAAAAAAAAACACCTCACCAAAATATTAACAGTGGTTACCACTGCGTGACAGGACTATGGATAATTTATATTGATTTATTTATATTTTTCTGAATTTTTCAAACTTTCCACAATGAACACATACTACTGCTGTAATGAGAGAAAGAACCATAAATGTTACAATGAAAAGAATAAGCTTCCTGGGCTGAAACAGCGTCTCCCTCTGGTTTGCCCTCGTCCAGGTGCACTGTCAGCACCGGGTTCTTCTTCTTATTAATATCACTGTTATTACCGTGCTAATCGCAGTGTACATAACTCCTTCCTCTATAGTAATCATCCACCACACCTGGGAGACTGATCTCGGTTGAGGAGACGTGGAATCCTGGGTAGACAGACAGTTTGGACTGAGTTCAGAGACAAGTTAGCCAAATGATCAAGGGAGTGGGGAGGGTTGTTGCTGGCGAAGAGATGAAAGGAGCTCCATTTTTATAGCTCCACCGAGCAGAGACGGGGGAGACAAGGGGGTGGGGAAACTTGAAAACAGACACAAAACATATGAAAATCATGAGCAGTAAAGAGTGAGCAGGGAGCCAAGCACAGCCCGGCCCAAACTGGTAATCACAGGCTGCGAGGAACGGAAACAGAGAACTTTAACATCCATGCATCTCCCGTTGGCAAGGCCCATCCAGGTTCAGAGCTGGGCCCCACGGGAAGGGAAGCCTCCACATCCAGTAAGTAGAACATGATGTTGCATTGTAGTGGGAAACCCTCTGGCTTCTCAGAGCAATGTGAGCTTTCAATTGCACATTCCTCAAGGTGAGGAGAGGCCTCTCTGGTTAGAAGCCCAGATGCAAACTGCGCCCATCAATCACGGGCTAGGTACTTCTGCCGCAAAGCCCGCCCAGCTTCAGCAGCCTGCCCGGGAGAGCTGCCTGGCGTTGCTGCCTGGGCCAAGGGGCCTGTGCTGTTTATTTATCTTTCTCACACCCAGTCTTTCGGAAGGATTTCCTCAGAGGCTCCTGTTGCCTGGTTTTGTACTAAGTGTAGCTGAGAAGTGTAGCTAAACAAAAGACTTGATCTTTGCCCTTAACAAGCTTAGACAATAATCATGAGGTCAAAAAAGATGACCTTCCTTAGGTGTTGTTGGTGATACCGTGGCACCTTCTGAAACACTTGGGGGCCCAGGACCTGAGGAGTGTGGCAAAGCAGGGTGACTCCAGCAATATCAGCGGGGTCCATCAAACGGTCAATCAAGCCTAACATTTTTCAGGCTTCCAACATCCATCACCATCCCCAAAGGAGGAGAACGTCAATACAAGCTCAATACAAGGAGGTTTCAAGCAACCCATTTATGATAAAACCTCTCAGCAAAGGGGGAATAGAGGAAACATACCTCAATATAATAAAGGACATATATGACAAATCCATAACCGATACCATACTCAATGGGAAAAAAATTAAAAGCGTTTCTCCTCAGATTGAGAACAACACAGGGATGTCCAGTCTCACCACTCTTATTCAACATAGTACTGGAAGTCCTTGCCACAGCAATCAGGCAAGAAGAAATAAAATGTATCCAAATTGGAAAGAAAGAGGTAAAACTGTCATTATTTGCAGATGACATGATAAGGTATATAGAGAACCTTAAAGATTTCATTAAAAAAAAAACTACTGCAACTGATAAATGAATTCAGCGAAGTAGCAGGATGCAGAATAAATACTCAGGAATTGGTTACATTTTTATATAACAATAATCAACTATCGGAAAGAGAAACCGAGAAAACAATTCCATGTAGAACTGCATCAAAAATTTTTAAAAAATACCTAGGAATAAATTTAACCAAGAAAGTAAAAGATTTGTACTTTTAACCAGAAAATTATGACACTTAAGAAAGAAATCAAAGATAATAATAATAAATGAGCATATACTGTGCTCATGGATAGGAAGAATTAACATCACTGAAGTCTCCGTACTACCCAAATTAATCTATAGATTCAATGCAATTCCTATCAAAATACCAATGGCATTTTTCACAAGAACAAATAATCCAAAAATTTGTATAGAACTACAAAAGACTCCTAATAGCCACAGCAATCTTGAGAAAGAAGAACACTGTGGGAGGTATCATGCTACCTGATTTCAAACTATGCAACAATGCCATAGTAATCAAAACAACATGGTACTGGTATAAGAACAGACACATAAATCAATGGAACTGAATAGAGAGCCCAGAAATAAATGCACACCTATAAAATGAATTAATCTGTGACAAAGAAAGCAAGAGCATACAATGGGGTAAAGAGCATACAATGGGGTAAAAACACGTAAATGGTGTTGGGAAAATTGGACAGGTTCATGCAAAAAAAGGAAACTAGACTACCTTCTTACACCATATGCAAGAATAAATTCAAAATGGGTTCAAGACTTACATGTAAGATCTAAACCCATAAAACTCCTAGAAGGAACCATAGGCAGTAAATGTCTTAGCAATATTTTTTTCTGACCTATTTCTTTAGGTGAGGGAAACAAAAGAAAATAAATAAACAAATGGCACTACATCAAACTAAAATGTTTTTGCATAGCAAGAGAAACCATCAACAAAACAGAACAAAAAACATCCTAGTGATTGGGAGAAGATATTTGCCAATGATACATCTAATAAGCAGTTGATATCTAAAATGTATAAAGAACTCACACAACATCAGAAAAACAAACAACCAAATTAAAAAGTTGACAGAGACCTGAAGAGACATTTCTCCAAAGAGGACATAGAGATATTCAATAGACATATGAAAAAATGCTCAACATCACTAATCATCAGAGAAATGCAAATTAAAACCACAATGAGATATCACCTCACACCTGTCAAAATGGTTATCATCAATAAATCAACAAATAACAAGTACTGGTGAGGATATGGAGAAAAGGGGAACCCTTGTGACTATTGGTTGAAGTACAGACTGGTGCAGCCGCTGTAGAAAACAGTATGGAGTTTCCTCAAAACATTAAAAAGAGAATCATCTTATGACCCAGTGATTCCATTTTGGGTATATATCTGAAGAAACCCAAAACACTAATTTGAAAGAATATATGCACCCCTATGTCCACTGAAGCATTATTTACAAGAGCCAAGATATGGAAGCAACCCAAGTGCCCATCAATAGAGGAATGGGTAAAATTGTTGTGGTACAGCATATACACAATGTAATAATACTCAGCCATAGAAAAAATAATGAAACTTATCTTTTACTACCTAGAGGGTATTATGCTAAGTGAAATAAATCAGTCAGCAAACAACAAATGCCATTTGATTTCACTTGTGTGTGGAATCTAAAGAACAAAATAAACAAACAAAATGGAAAGAGATTCATAGATACAGAGAACAGACTGATGGTTGCCAAAAGGGAGAGTGGTTAGCGGCTGTGTAAATAAGGTGAAGCAGTTAAGAAGAACAAAATGGTAGTTACAGACTAGTCGCAGGGATGTAGCATACAACACAGGGAATGTAGTCAGTAGTATTGTAATAACTATGAATGGTGTCAGGTGGATACTTGAATTATTGGGGGGACCACTTTGTAAAGTATATGATTGTCTAACCACCATGCAGTACACCTGAAACTAATACAAAATAATATTGAATATAAACTGTAATTGAAACAAATAAAAACTAACTGAATTAAAAATGTACATGCTCTCAGCCAAAACCCAGAAAATAAATTTCACTATCATAATTAAGTGAGGGAATATGTTCCAGACACAAAGTAGATGAAGCTATTTTTACAAACCAGCTGTTAAACTTTATAATAATTATTTTGAAATCTGAATAAAATGGGTGTTTTTCAATAAAAATATAAATTATTAAAATTCATTAGCTAAGTAAAAAAGCTGAAGAAGAAATTAAAAACACTGTAAAAAATACCTTATAAAGGCCAAGAAAACATATAGGTAGAATAGTTCGTGGTATCGTAGTTCAATTAATAGTACTGTCTATAGTTTAATAATTGTATTGCCCCAAATAAAATAAGCACCAATCAAAAATGAAATAAACATTTTTAACACACAAGAGAAAATAGAGTTGCTATACATACTACACAACATTAAATTAACAAATTAATTTTTAAGTATATTTAACTGTTGATAAATAGGCAAAGAAGATGAATATAAATTGTAATATTTTTATATGAAAACATTCAGGCTCATTATTAACCAAATAAAAATCATGAGCTATTATTTTTGTATTTACCAATTATAATTTTTAATTAAAAATATCCAAAATTTGTATGAGGAAGTATTTCTACCTTGCTGGTGGATGTGCAAAATGGTTTAATCTTTCTGAGAGCAGCTAGGCAATTCACACCCAGGAGCCCTACAATCTTGCTTTTTCCTGTACCCAGCAACTTCTCTTTAAGTAATGCATCATAAGGAAAGACCTGGGCTAGGCCTAGAGACTTAGAGCCAAGAAGGTTTGTGGTTTGTAATACAAAAATCCATTGTTTATAGTAGCAAAAAATGTTTATATATACATATGTATAATGGGAATCAACCTTATCACTCAGCCTGCATAAAAATTCTGTTTAGGAATAATTTTTATCATGAAAAATGTAAGTTACAAAGCAGCATTTTCAGTATGATTTCAACTTTTAGTTTTTAAAGAGAAAAATAGAATGTGTGAGAGAGAAGAGATATAAAAAGAAAGTATGAGACAGTTATAAAATATTTCTATTTCTCCATGTGGTGAGATTTGGAAAATTTTAAATTTCCTTCTTTTTGCTTTTTAAAAAATTTTCTCCAGAATCAACATGTGTTACTTCTATAATTGAAAATACAATAGTTATTTTTTAATGCATGAACTAATGTATGTTAAAGGAAATTGCTGGTTTTCAGAACCTAAAATTAAGTTTTCCAGTGTAATATTCTGCTCAACAGAGTAAAGGAAATTTTCCTCTCTCTCATGCATAGAAATCAGCAACAGGCAAGAAACTCCCTCAGCTTTCAGTTGATTAAGGGCTCAATTTCTTTAGCCTGACACCTCCCTCACATTTTTAAAGTGCCAAATAAAATACAAGCTTTTCAGTTGTCTCATTTTCCTGGGTTGTAAGAAGTCATCTGATTAAATTAAAATCCTGTCTACTGTCAGATGTTTCAATTGATGAAACAGAATAATACCATGTATAGCAGTTCAAACTAAATAAATTTGGATTTCTCCCAAGCTGCAGAGAAAGGCTGAGTTCAAAGAGTTACCTTAGTAATTGTCACTCAGAAATCCAACCGATGTTGGAATGCAGAGGGAACAAGGGATCTAATGGCTAAACTTGCTTCGTGTCCCATTGGAAGCCCCTAGGGAAGCAGAAGTAGAGGGAAGTGGAAAAATGATGACAGTGTTAGGAAATTACACCTGGAAGAAAAATGATTATGATTACTTAATCCTAAAAACAAGAAGGCTCATCAAAATGTCACTGTTTTTAGATATTTGAAGAATTATGATGAAGAATAAAAACAAATGGGATTTTGAGAGATGTGAAGATAGAAGCAAACCTCCTGGCAGCTTAATTATTGTTTATGGAATACTAGAGCAGGCTACTGACGGCTGCATTAGCATTCTCTCTTTTGGAAATTCTCAGTGAAAAACAGAACAGTGTCTGCTGGGAGTTATCTCTGAGTAGAAAAAGATAATAAGAACCACAGTGACTTGCTCCCACTACCCATCTGTGCTGTCCGATGCCTATGTCCCAGTTCCTTGATGAGCTTACTTGCATTGAACAGCTGGGGGTTTGTCTGCCAGTTAGACAGGTGCACACGTGGAGGTCATGGGGGTCTCAAGGAGGCAAGAGATCACAAAAATGTTGAACCATTTTGCAAATGTCTTGGGATTAAGCAAAGAGTCTTCAACTATTTTTCAAGTGTTCTCAGGTCTGCTAAAATCCAACTGTGGTTTGCCCCTGAGGACTTTTTCATCTAAATGTTTTATGCTTGTTTATTTTAAGAAAAACATAGGTTTGGTGTTTCTGGATCCATTTACACTTAGCTCATTAGATAGGTTTGTGAGCCTGTTCAATGTCCAAGAAACCTTATGGGATTCAAAGGAAGTTGCCTCTCAACTGAGGAGTTCCATTTTACTGGTGTAAAACAGAAGCACACTGTAAAGAGCCTTTGGTTCAGCTCTCTCTTTCAAGAAACTAGCAGAGTCTGAACTTGACAATCCTGCAATGGTTCTTAAATTGCATTTGTGTTTAGGTATCAGGGTTTCCCTCACATTCATTGTGCAGAAACTAACAGGTTGCTTGAACAGGGGAGAATGTGTTTGAATTAGAATCGATGTCAGATAAATTGTCTTCCTGGATGAAGCTTTGTTAGGAAACATGAAGAAGTCAAAAGTTCAAAACATCAGCATGGACAAGCCTTCATCTGTTGGTTTTCTGATCTCATTTTTATCCAATGCTACATTAAATGGCCAAATGTTCAACTCTGAAAATGTCGTTCAACATTTATGCCTTTGTTTATGTTATGTGCACTGAACTGTGTTGGTTAGAAAGTTTAAGAAACAGGTATATATGGTCCATGCAGCTTTTGGAGGCAGACTTTATAGGTGTGAAGCAATGAACATGCAATTAATTTTGAATTTCATGGTACAAATTTCAAAGTTTATAGAGATTCATGGGAGAAAAGGATCTGGTTAAGAGAGAGGTGTCTAAGCAGGAAGAACATTACTTACAGGCTTGCAGTGGAATGTGTACCGTCTATGGTCACAAAGAAGTCTATCCAAGTTTGAATAGAGTGGAGGGTTCTTGTATTTGGGAGCAGAGGAAAATAAGAACTCCTTAGAGAAAGGCCTTCACCGCCAGGCAAATGTGTTTATTCTTGATGCAGAAAACCCTAGAGTACCACTGTTGGTTTTTAAGCAATACACATGGCAAAATCAGTGCTGGAGCAAAATTAGTGGAAAGGGAGTGTGCAGGATGAATACAGAGGGACTTAGCTAAGGTCAGGGAACCCAGTTATAAAGTTGTTGGAATGATCTAGGTACAAAGTGTGTATACAAAATGTTGGTAGTCTCATCTCAAATAATCTCTTGAGATGTTTTTGCTGGCTTTTGAAGTAGGACAATAGTCAGATGTTGGCAATATCAAATCATTCAAAATAATAACTAGAAGTCCAGAGGTAGAGAGAGTTCAGGGGTAGCTTGATCCAGCAGTTAAATGATGTCACCTAGATTGCAGTCCTGTTTCTCTCTCTCCTCTCTGCCTTTGACCATATCAGCTTCCCCCAAAGTCTGGCTCCACTGTCAGGAGAGCAGTGCATTGCAATTCCTTTGGAAAGAGACAGGGAGAGAGGGAGACAGGGAGAGAGGGGGAGAGGGAGAGAGAGAGATTACTGTCCCAGATACCCTTAGCATATGTCTCCTCTCAGCTCCTTGGCCTAATATAAAATGCTCATCACTGAACCAAAGACAGCAGCCAGGGCAATAAGATGAAGGAATTGTATTAAGCCAATAAAGGCCCGCCTTGAGCTGAGAGAAGGGTCAGTCTCACCGAAAGTCATATTGCTCTAAATAAAATCTGAAGTCCCAATAGGAAGGGGTGAAGAGGCAGTGGATAAGAGAAGCAATCAACAACTGTCCATGACAACATCCCTTAACTGTGGGTTTGCCTTCTCCTGCCACACTGCTGCTCCTAGAGGCACAAGGGCAGGGTAGTGCTAGGGCCAGGCAACCATCTAGCCAAGGAGGCTCTGCCCAAAATAGCAGCCAGATAGTCCTAGGAAGCAAATTAGGGAGAAGGCCCCTCTGAGACCAAGCAGAGGCCCTGCCTTTTACCCCCTGTTGGCTGGGGAGATGTGAACACAATGAAATCCGGAAATGGTCAGGGGCACATATGTGGAGTTGCTTCTCACCCTTTCAAGGACAGAGTTATTAAGTTCACCAGAAAGCCCTGATATTTGGGTCATTGTGAAAATGAAGCAAATAAAATTGCCCATAGAATTGCAGATCTTAGGACAATGGTAGAATAAGATTCTCCATCTTCTCACCAATACTCACTTTGGTGTTGCACAACACTTTTATAATAGTCCTAGAACCTAGAGTGTTCTTAACAACCCAGCCCCATACTGCAGATCTCTTTCCCTGCTGTAACCGGTGCCTGAGAGCCCATTCTCCTCCTGCCCAGTGGGTTATTTCTGCCGTAGTTCATTACCAGAGACTTCCTCTCGTTGAAGCTCATCTCTCAAGTTCCTGCCCATTAACACAGCCTCTGAAGCTCTTCCTATAGCATATCCCCATCCATGTGGCATGGCACTTTCTGGAGAACTTCATGCCAACTGCTGATTTAAAGATTTCATGGAGCCTGTTCATCTGGATCATTTATTTTGGAGGAAGGAATAAACAAGACCAATGTCTTGTCACTGTCTTTGGGGACAATCTTTATTTCCACTCGCTGGGCATCAAAGCCAATCTTTGGTGACTTATAGCTGTTCTCTGTCTGGTTCTGTCTCAGATCCTTTCGATGCCTTTGCACGTGGAGGTGTTACAAATGATGCTTTTGTTTGTAGGTGCAACAGTCCCAGGACAGCCAATCTAAAACTAGACTGGTGTTTGCATCATAAAACAAATCACTGGCCTCAGGGGGGCTTGGTGGCCTCCCCCGCACCGGCCTTTTTGCTAGTGTCTTCAGATGCATGGCCCCACCAGGCACCATACGCTCCACCAGGGGGACAGCTGGCTGCACAAGACCAAAGAGAGCTGTCAGCTGGATGCTTACTTTATGATGACTCAACAACTCAGCAATAAATAATAAAAAAATCAACTTTAACTGCTCTTTCCAAATGCACTCCAGTCTATGAGGAGTTCACAGTTTGCATCTGAGTGTGTAGATTCCAAAGCAGACTTTTCCTGCAAATGCCCCAGCAGCAATTAAAGCCTAAATAGGGTTGACAGATGCTGGTAATATGCAAGCCAGCCCGGGAAACACTAATCTAACCAGATGTGTGGGTGGAATGAGAGCAATCTTAGCATCTGTAAGATTGAATAGATCTAAAACTGGGGAGGGTGATGGTAAGGAGGTAGGAGGTGGGCAAGGATAGGAGGATATTCAGTTCTGCAAGCTTCCAGCTTCATCACCAGGTATTTGCCAATGTCAAGGAAGACTGGAAGAGTGAGCTGTGCTTAGAAACACAGCATCTTATTTGCAATATTTCCTTCCAAGCACTTCTGTCACTATGGAGGAGGCAGAGCTTTGCCCAGGAAGAATCTAGGATCATTTCTCATAACTGACAGCCTTCAGCTTATATCCTGGTAAGATCTAAGATATAGTCTGATCTAAATATACTCATTTGTTTGCTTATTATTAATATCAGTGAAAGTACAGAAAGTACCCATCCTTCCTAGTAACAAAGAAATGCAAAATAAGACAATAATAGACCATGTTTTACCTTCTAAAGAGGCTACCTATTTTTTTTTAATAGTATGATTCAATGCCAGAAAGAATATGGTATAAATTTATACAGTTTTTTAAAGACAATTTAAGAATATATATCAAAAGCCTGGTAATTCCTTTGGCCTCATAATTCCAATTTCCAACACTCTCCTACAAAAGTAATCAAAGATGCCAATCAAAATGGTGAACAGAAAAAATCAGTCTAAACTCTTCAAAGGGTGGGGGAGGATGACTAAATATGATACCTCAACATATGAGAATATTATGCAACCAATATACATTCTGTTTTAATATGGCCTTACAAATGCTTAAGTAATAGTAATTGAATAAAGTAATTGAAAGTACACGAAGTGGGCCTACATTACTAAATCCAGTATGTATGTATATATGTATGCTTTGCAAAGTAAAAGGACTTTTTTCTTTAAGCAGTTCCTCATTTTTCTAAATTTTCTGAAAAATATTTATTGAAAGAATTATCATTTTGAAAAATTTTCTTCCTTATTTTATTTAAATAACAAAAATGTATTGAGCCAATAAATTAAGCTCCCTTGAAACTATTGCATCCATAAAAACAAACCTGAAAATGCTATATGCCTAGGCCTTTGTGCTTGGAAACACACACTGAGGATGTCTGGAGAGTGGGACCATATACCCACCAGGCTGGCCAGGTCCTGGCCCCTCTCCTCACAGCTGGGGCCACTGACTAACATGTGCATGACTGTAGTTAGGAAATGACCCCAGTCTAGAAGTGAGTAAGGCTGTACAGGCTTCAAGAGAGAGCATTTTAAACACTTCACGTCTGATGTCCCGCATCTCCGCATCATGCCCCCTGGACTGCTAAGCAAACCTCTGTGTCCCAGACCTGATGATGGGACTTCTGCTGTATTCTCAAGGTCCACTGCCTGTCCTGTGTCCCCTCTGTGCCCTTGTGCACTGATCCAGTCTATGCATCCTCACCTCTCCAGAACCATGGGTCTGGTCTTCTGACTTCTGCTACTAATCGGCCCCCCAGATCTACAAGGGTCCCTGTCCCCCAACCCCTATCACCTCCCGGACTTCTTGGAAATCTTCATGCCTGCAGTCTGCTGGCCTTTCAGCCACCCCAACTGATACAATGTTTATTCTTTCTGTGGCTTCTGCCCCACCCCTACCTGGCTGGACTCTGTCTAGGGGCCTGTAGCAAGGAAGGAAGCCCTTGACCACGCTGCTGGGCTGTAGCTCCATACCAACCCTTCCCAGTCTACATGGTACTGCAGACAAAGGTGATGTTTCCTTAAGACAGATACTCCTTGCTACTCTACCCAAGTCAAGTCTAATGGTAAGTTACTCTAAGCACGTGTTTCCTTTTTATCAAAGGGTATCATTTATTAATTCATTTATTGATGCAGCTTATTGGACACTTAGTCATACCTCCCATGTCAGATTTTCCTGAAATAAATTATCTGAGATTCTTGAATATATTTTATAAGATACAAGCAGGTTTTATACCGACCATGTCTCTGTCTTTGGATGAAAGATACAAGACCTCGATGCTTTCCTTCCATGGCATTGAACTTGCACAGGAGGCACTGTCCCAAGATGGAATAGATGTCTCCCATACTGTGTGTTCTTTGTCAGAGGTGTTCAGATAGAGGTTGTGTGCACACAACAGGGGAGGTAGGCAACAGAATATTGAACTGAAGGGGGTGTTAGGCAAGAATTTCCCTGAGATTCTAGGGTTCCCTAGTCAGGACTCAGCCTCCTTATAGATTTTAGGTTGTGAACCTCCTCCAGGACCTGTATGGTTAACATCCCACCAACAGTCCCTGAGCACCTCCTCTGGACCACACACCATGGCCAGGAAGCAGGATTACAAGAGATGATCATTAAAGAACTACTTCCAAACTTTGCCAGCACAAGAAATATCTACTGACAGGAATGGTCCCAGCCAAGGGGTCAAACAGGACAATATTACCTCTTTCCTCATTTTAATGTTAACCTAAAAATGGGGATAACTCTTGGATGAAAAATGAGAAGGGTCAATGTAAAAAGAAAACTGTTTTACTCAGTTTTGCTATGTGCAAGGTTCTGGACTGGGTGCTTTATATACATTATCAGTACAGTCTGCTCTTCCAGGATCCGCAGTATAGGTGAGTGGGTGGTGTTTACATTAACACCTGAATATCTGTGCTCCACATGAGAATTTGAGCCCCTTACAAACACCCATATAACTCAAGACTTTCTGAGAGCTTCCAAGAAAAATGTTACCTAGTCCCACAGCCCAGTCCTATTTGCTCTTATGCTGTTGTCTGCAGCTTTAGTCTCCTCCCCTCCCTTGTAACTGACCAGCAAGACTGGCCTCTGCTGCTCTACCCAACCCCTCACCACCAGCACTCAAGGGGCAACCGCCTGCTGGTAAACCTGCCCTTGGATCCCTTAGTAACCCCAAGGGTGGGTTGCTGCGCAGGGCTCCGGAAAGCAGGGAGTGCTGTTCCACCCTGTGCCTGCAGAGGGGACCCACAGCAGAGAGGCCTGCACCAGGAAGTCACACTGACGTCAAGTCCTTCTGTTTTAATTGCACTAAAGTATGTGCCCTTGGCCACACTGACTAGGAAGCAAGGTCAGATTTATTCAGGAATCTGAGACTAATATTCTGTTTGGTCTCTCCGTTCATACACACAGTGTTTTGTGTCCACGGGAAGTGGACATGCTGCCAAAGTATCTGGCTTGGAATAGTTTCAACAGTGGTATGCTTGGAAACCACATCTCAAAATTTAAAACAAACACACAAACAAAAAACCTGATTTGTGATGTTTACCAATTTTTGTAGTGTAAATGTTCTGACTGTGACCAATTTCTACTTATTTGATGTCTTTGAACACAGAGTTGGGCTCTGTTGGGTACCATAGGAGCAGGTGGGGGGCCCTATGAGCACACCTGGGGGCCAAGATGGACCAGGGGCCACCACCACCTTTGGCACAAGCCTGCACATCAGGCATCTGCACTGACACCTTGTTCCCACTAGAAAATTCTCTCCTGGGACTTTGCCATCACCCCCACAGCCTGCTGCCTACTGCCTCCTGCTCCTGTGCCCGAAAACACATCACACAGGACTTTGTATCCTGAACATCAGTTGTGGACAAGTTTAAGTTTAAATGTGTCTCCTCCTACACCCACAGAACCACCATGACCCTCAACTCCCACTTAGGAAGCTAAACAAGCAGGCTTTCAACATCCAGAAACAATCAAGAAAATAAACAAACAAAAATGTCCTCACCAACTCAACTCACCCTAAGAATCGAGTTTTTCATTCCATGGATGGAACTTAAGGCAGTTCCCACAACCTGCTCAGTCACTGTCAGACTACGAAAAAACCTTCTTGTTATCTCTGATCACAGTGTTAAGTCCTCATTTTGGTAATTCAAACCTCCAGCTCTATGTAATGGCTAAAATTCTGAATTCTATTTAAAGAGAAATCTTCACCCCTCTCTCAGCCAACTGAGACTGTTACGGGCTTGAACAGCAGAGAAATCCTCTCTCCCACTAATATTCTCTGCCTCTACCCCTCTAAGCTGGAAGCAGAGGAGGAATAAAGGCTAATGGCTACCGAAAGCTCCTTCTTGACCTGCACTGGTTAGCTGCTCTCACTTTCCTGTGGCTACTTCAGGTGTTTGAAACAGCTTCTTTGTCTCCTACTGTTCTGTGTGGGTTCCTTGGACACAACCCAGATACCCTGTAGACTCTGGTACAGGTACAGGCAAGTCCTTCAGCCAGTCATTGGATGGCTATTTGATGACATGCTCTGCCTCCTTCTGACATCCACTGTCCTCTCCAAGTGTCCCTCTTGGTTACAGCTAAACTTTCCCAGGATTCAGCCTGGCAAAGACCTTATTTCAAGTCATTAGCTTGTTCACAGCACCTGCAAGGGAGGTGGCAGTATTGTCACTTGAACAAAGGAGGAAGCTTACACTAACTAGAGGAATGCTACTTTTTGAGCACCTACTGTGTGCCAAGCTCTGGGCCAAGATATTTGTAAGCATTAGTTTATTTATTTTATACAACAGCTGATACGAGGCCTTGGAAATTTTTATGCTCATTTTAAAAATGAAGAAATGGAAACTTGGAGACTCTAAGTTATTTTCTCAGGATTAATCGAAGCCTTCTGGCTCCTGGGGCTCTTGTTCCAGGCTTCTTGATTTCTTGGTTTGGCAGACAGAGAGGAAAATGATCTCTTCCTTACTAATGACAAAAGAGATATTAATTAAAAACAATGGCTATTAGAAATATTCTGATTGATAGCCTATTTATGTCAAGAGAAAGAAGTCAACAACTAAATTCTCAGTGATCTGGTAAACAGTTATCCTTATCAAAATTACTGTCCACTCAGATTTTTAGGGTTCTTTTTTACTTAACTATTCTGGCAGGCTTTTTAGAATAAAAACAATTTTAACACTAAATATACTGTGAAAATCAAATTTAAATTCTCCTTAAATAGATTTAGTAATGATGTGGCAATATCTACATTCACAGATGTTGAGACTCAAATCCTCATGTGATGTCAGAACCCGGGGCTGCCAGTCACTCTGAGCTCCACGAGGGCAGGAAACCTTCACTCCCATGTCCTCAGCCCCTGGCATTGTGCCTGGTATAGAGTAACTGCTTAATTCATACCTGTTGAATGCACTTTTAAAGAACTTGTACCAGTGATTAAAGTAATTTCTCAATTCTCTCTGTCACTTCTGAGAGAGAAGGTCAATGTCAGAAGGTCAAGGTCAAAAAGAGACAATGTGTCCTGGCCTTTCCCTTGGGCCAGGACTCATTTACATCTCCTTGTTTTTAAATCATCACAACATACTGAAGAAAAAAAAAGTTAATATCCATAAAATTATCACAGTCTGACTCAGAATTATTTAATAAATGTTTGATGTCACACATGTAAATATGTAGCTGACGAGGCCCAGGTTCAAATCCTGGTTGCCAGCCTTGCTCCTCTTGGGCTTGGCAGCGAAAATGTGATTCTCCCTTTTAACAAGAATCTGTGACACAGCTATTCCCTGCCATTTGCCAGAGCCCTTGCTAGATGCTCACTTAGGCTGCCTGCTATTTGAGTGATTGTTGAGGAAGCAATATGAAGAAGGACTCTCCACTGCCCTCAGGGACAGACTCAGGGATGACCGCCACTCTGACTGACATCATAGGCTCTGAGTTAAGGGCACTGACAGAGAGCCAGCCTTGAGAAGCAACCGCTCTCCCAAACCCGACCGCTGGGAGGTCAAAAGGTCAGCCGGTGGTCACCGAGCCCAGAGACCTTACATGCACCAGAAGACCTTCTCCTAATGGCCAGTCTTGACAAAGGCCAAGGGGAGGGAGCGGTTGTGAGGGTGTTTATGCGCACATCCTGCTATGAGACCTATATGCCATGTGTTAATTGCATAATAAATTTGTATAAAATATGTATATTTATATGATAAGAATATCACCTGAGCCCAAGAAGTTGGGATGAGGATTTGTAATGTGTAATTGTGTAATGTAATGTGGATCCTTGAACAGAAAAAAAGGAGTTAGGTGAAAACCTAGAAAATTAAAATATAGTATTTATTTTAGTTAATAATAACATATTGATATTCATTAATTCGAACAAATGTGCCATGCTAATGTAAGATGCTAAAAATAGGGGAAACTGAATGCGGAGTATAAAGGAATGGTATATTATCTTTGTAATTTTTATGTAAATCTAAAACCTGAGTTCTATTATCCACATTTTATAAGAACCTATCTCCTCCCTTCCTCTTCTCTTCTACCTCTGAAGCCAAGACCTCCTTGTCTGAATTGGTGGTCCCAAACCATCTTTCCAATTGCAGGTGGGTAGTCACTACCTCCATTTCCTTTTGGGTGCGGAGCAGACAAAGCCCCACCTGTCATGCTGACACCCCATTCCTGCCATTCTGCACCGATCACCCCCTCCTTTAAAATATCCTACCTTGGAGCAACTTCTGTGGCTGAGGCATCTGCCCTAATTGTTCTAGTCCTACAAGCAGAACTTGGATCCAAAGCATTTGATAGGTGCTTCAACAAACATTTTTTTCAATCTTCACAATTCTGTATGATAGGTCTCACAGTTTCCTTTCAATGGATAAAGAAACTGAAGCTGAGAGACATGATGTATCATATAGCCAGACAAGGGCACATAGCTAGTAGACAGTAGAGCTGAAGTTCAAACCCAAATCAGCCCTGTTTCAATGCCATGCTTTTGCTATTACACCCTGGGACCTAAGGGATGAGTAGCTCTGTTTTCACACTCCATATTGACTACTGTGATATCTCCTACTGGCGGCAGTATCAGAGACTGACTGTTCACCAGCATCACCACCACCACTGCCTGCCTGCCCCACCTACCCTCGGCTGTGTTCATATCTCAGCTCTTGCTGTGAGCAATGGCTTGGAGTCCCATTAGAGAATTCCTTCACAATGGCCTCTGTGTTAGGGGAGCATCCTTAACATACAGAGAGACAGAAGAAGTTCAAGCCAACTAACCTTGTAAACACCTATTTCTTTATCTGCTCGATGTTGAGTTTCTGTTTGGGTATTTCTATTTCTGAGTGCCCAGGACTTCGTGGGGCAACACATTCTATCAGTGCAGTGTTCATAGCCCCTTCCTTCTTTCTGTATTGACCTTGTTATCTTTGTCCCACTTTCCTAACATCTGTCTCCACATATGCCCTGAATTAATTATCTCTGCCTCCAAGTTCCATGGGCTATTAGAGAAGAAAGGAGCTTCTACCCAACCTCAGAGGTCTGTGTGGATCCTGAGATCAGGTTTTCGGTACCACTGTATGCCCTTCTCTGGCCATATTATGGCACTGCCACCAACAAGCTACTTGAAAGACAGAGACAGAATATCCTGGGCTGTTTTGCAAGAAGTAGATCCACACTGTGGGCAGAGGAGTCATTTATTCATTCATCCATCTGTCATCTGGTCATTCATTAATTATTAGATAGTTACTGGGCACTTAAGATGTGCCAACCTCTCTCTTAGGTCCTGGGCATACAAAGGAGGAGGAGGAGGAGGTGGAGGAGGAGGAGGAAACTGTTCCAAAAACTGTCCAAAAAATATGTATGTAGTTTATATATACATGCAAGAAAGAGTATATGTGTATATGTGTATGCTTAGATATAGATGTATTTAGATATATATGTATGTATTTAAATAGAGTGAGAGATAATCTCCAGGTTTCACTTATTTCTTCTCAATACCCAGTGAGCGATGGCCCTTTGTCAGTGTGGCTGAGAAGCTAAAATCTGGTTCTAATTGCGTCCTCTGTCCCTTTTGTGCCAGCTGTCCATAGGTAAGTGCTATTTCTGGCCTCATAGCTCTGAGGTTTCAGCAGAGCTGGGGGGACCTGAGTGTGTGTTGACCCCTTGCTGTTCCAAACCTCTAAAAGTACATAATAAAGTATTGTTTTCTTTTTGGCTTTGGCTACATAGTTGTTTTAAGTCCTAAATTCTTGCAGGCCAGTTTCTGCTGAAGGCTCTGACCCGCCCGTGCCTAAGCCCTCTTCTGGCTGTGGGTCACCACCCACAGCTCCCTGCCTCTGCCTACCTCTCCCTT
The DNA here is from genome assembly GCF_022682495.2 of Desmodus rotundus. Taxonomy (NCBI): domain Eukaryota; kingdom Metazoa; phylum Chordata; class Mammalia; order Chiroptera; family Phyllostomidae; genus Desmodus; species Desmodus rotundus. The sequence continues at coordinate 65,891,303 of NC_071395.1, forward strand.
CCCTTCCCAGCCTCCCCCTCCTCTTCCAGAAAGCCAGGTATCCACCTGCAGCTGTGTTTCCTGGGAAGTGTGGTCTGTGTGTGTCAGTAGAAGGGAAACTTTAAAATCTCATTGGGAGGAGGAAAGTTTTCCTTCCTGCTTGAATCGTATAGTGAAGAAACATGAATTCCTTAACTCTCTGTGCAACTCAAGCAAACACCACCCACTCCCATGGTACTTGGGTCCCATCTCAGCCCTCTCCATTTGCTTGTGGGTCTCAGCCACAGAGAGGCCTTCCTTCATCACCTGGTCTAGAAGAGTACCTGTCCCCATTAATCTCATCACCTACTTTGTTTTCCTCCACCCGCATAACACCACCTCAGTGGATTAATGTTCTGTTGTTTACTTGTGTATCCTCAATGTCCCACCAGTGAATGGAAACTCCCCACCAGCAAACATTTTTCTCTTTTCTCTGTTGCTCTATCCCCAGTGCCTAGAAAAGCTTTCAGCTGCTTTAGAATCACGTGGGAAGCTTTGAACACCCCACATACCCAGACCGCACTCCAAGCCAATTAAACCACTGGGGGAAGGGCCCAGTCACTGGTGCTTTTTTTAAAGCTTCTCAGTGTGGTCATTCATTTTATATGACAACTGCATTGTGGCACTTATTTGTTCAGTCAAATATCAGTCTAGATGATGTTGTGATGTTTTAGATTCAATTAATAGTTAAATCAGTAGACTTTCAGTAAAGCAGATCACTCTACATAAGGTGTGGTGTGATTAAATTAGCTGAAGGCCTTAGGAGAAAAGACTGGAGTTGTCCACCCTCACCCCAGCACCCCAGCTCACCACCAAACTCAGGAAGAGGGAGTTCTGCCTCCAGATGCATGGGACTCAAGGCTGCAGCCTCAGCTCTTCTCTGGGTCTCCAGCCTGCCCTTCAAACTTCAGACTGGTCAGAGCCCACAACCACATAAGCCAATTTCTTAAGATAAACTTCTCTGTATATATACACCCCATTTCTTCTGTGTCTCTGGAGACCCCTCACTAATACACCCAGTGATTCCATGTTTGAGAACTGTTGATCTAGAAGACTGTCTAGGGCATGGTAGGCAGTCAGTGAATACCCAAATGAACGAGTTTCTATCAGTTTTCCCTGTAACATGCTGACTGTAATGGATTCTGGAAGATGCTTTCTCTGGGACATCCAGATCCTAAAGCACCAAGAGAAAATCTAAGGGATGGGGGGGTGCGGTGCAGGACAGTGCTGATAAGAGCAAATAGGTGTCATCCAGACATTGAGCTCAGCCCATCAGTAAGCGCAGCTGAAAAGGGAGTGAAGGCCGGCTGTTTTTCTCAGACAGGAAGCAAACACTGACTTGGAGATCCCAAAGGAAATAACATCTTTGAAGTAGGATGTAAGTTAAGGTTCTGTTTCTTTCCATTTTAAGAAATAAATGTGAAATAAATAGGGTCAAGGATATATGGTGACTATCATTTTTTAAAAGTTGGTCTCTAAACAGTATGGAGGGGCCTTAAAAAATTAAAAATGAAACTGCCTATGACCCGGCAATTCTACTTCTGGGAATATATCCAAAGGTACCTGAAACACTGATTTCAAAGAATTTGCTCACCCTTACATTCATTATTTACAATAGTCAAGATTCGGAAGCAGCCCAAGTGCCCATCAGTAAATAAATGGATAAAATAACTACTGCACATTTATACAATGGAATACTATTTGGCCGGAAAAAAAAGAAGGAAATCTTACCCTTTGGGACAGTATGGATGGACGTAGAGGGTATTATACTAAGTGAAATAAGTCAGACAGAGAAAGACAAATACCATATGGTTGCACTTATATCTGGAATCTAAAGAACAAAATACATGAACAAACAAAATTGAAACAGATTCATCGATACAGAGAACAGACTAATGGTTGCCAGATAGGAGGGGGCTGGGGACTTCGGTGAAAAAGGTAAAAGGATTAAAAAGTTCAAATAGGTAATTACAAAATAGTCACAATGTTGTAAAGTACAGCATAGGGAATTTAGTCCATAATATTGTAATAACTGTGTATGGTGCAGGTGGGTACTGAAATATTGCGGGGAATACTTTGTAAAGTACATGCTTATCTAACTACTCTGCAGTATACCTGAAACTAATACAAAATAATGTTGAATGCAAACTATAATTAAAAAATAAAAATTAAAGATTAAATTAAATACAAATTTAAAAGCAGGTCTCTAGAAATAAGTTCTGGTTTCAATAAGAATAAATAATTAGAAACATCCCCTTTGAGAGAGCCACCAGGCTGGTCTACCATGAGCTTTTCTGAAAACCTATTGAAACAACTAATGGAAAGCTGAACTGGCTCAGAACCAGAGAAAACGCTTGACTTTTTAAAGAAATTCTCCAAGAAATAAGGCAGAGGAGACCAGGTTGCAAGAGGGTTTACAAATCCACCATTTGCCTTATATGAAGAAAACCCCTGTGGGGTGGCAGCTGATGCTCAGAAGCACAGCCTCTCTGGGGACCTCTGAGGCAGAGAGAGAGGAAGAAGTGTGGTCCTGGGAGTTCTTCCTGGAGAGCATGCAGCACCTGTGTCTTCCGAGGGCTGGATTGGGGGGCACACAGTCACTGTGGAGGGAGACAAACACAAACACCGTGAGTGCACTGTGGCTGCCCAGGGCGGGAATACCTGGCTGTGTTCAGACAAGGGAGCTCTGATGATCAGCCCTTGGAAGCCACTTGGCACAAACCTCCAGCCAGGGATAGAACTGCAGCATGCCTGTCTCTGCCCTCTCCCTGCATCTGAACTTGGTGGTTCTCAACAGGGACCTCTGCTTTGTAAAATCCATCTTAACTGCTAAAAGTGGAGAAACACAGAGATCCACACCACACACCTCAACCCTGAAATCCCTGGAAGAATGGGAAAGCAAAAATTGGTACTTGGAAGGAAGTGGAAGCACACTGAAGAATGAGACTGTGTGTTCCCCCATGAAACAGACTGACTCGTAGAAACAAGAAAAACAATCACCATAATTTCTATGATTCTGGAGTAGGGATAAGGGGATGATCATGTGGAACACACAGAGAGATGCCTGCCAGGTCAAAACTCTGAGCTGATAATTTGAGAACTATCAGGTGTCCAGGCCTAGACAGTCTCATGTTTCGGTTTATCCATGAGAGTTTAGAGAGGCGTCCGGCCCCCCCTGGGAAAACGCAGGAGGGGAGAGCACTGGTGTCTGGAAACAATGAAAAGGACAGGATGAAAATGTGCCTTGTAACATCAGCTTCCTTTTCTTTAAACAGAACCTGGCACTTTCCAAAGTACATCTTAAAAGTTCATCATCCTCAGACATGGAACCAAGGTGTCTCCTTGTTTTTGCTATGTCAATCACTCCTGGGTTTCCTGAGAATCTAAAATAGAATTTGGGCATTTCAAGCAGACTTTAATTTAGATTATTTTTTAAGTTTGGTTTCTGCCTATTTTCTTACCTGTTATTTTTTGGTCTTATTTATCAAGAGAAGAGGAAATCACATTTTCCTTGAAACTCAGAAATGTACATGAAAAGAATAAAGTGCAAAAAAACTACCCTAAAATCATGTAGAATTTGAAGCAAATTATTGTGTATAAATCATAATACTTACAGAGCAACCTATAGATATTCAGCAAAAGGCAGCACATTTCCATCCCAAAATCAGGACAGGGGGAATTAGAAACACTTAAGTTAACAGATTATTAATACTAATGTTAACAAAATGATAGAGAATCCACAAATGTCTTGGGATATTTACTAGCTACTAAACTCCTGTATTTTGTTTTGTTTAAGTAAAGGCTTTCCTTTCTTTAATGTGCACAGTATTACCAAGAAGAGGAGACAGCACCAGACCACAATGGTTTGTTTAATACACTATGTAGACGGAAAACGCCTGAAGAAAAAGCAGATGGCAACTCCTTTTGCAGGAGCCACATAATTTCATGGTGCATTTTCTCCTCATGGCTTCACTGAAATTCAAGCCCAGGGGCCAATTCTTTCTGGAGGCAGGGATGAGCTCAGGGGACAGGAGGGAGCAGCAAGGATGGGAGAAGTTGTAACAAAAGGTGGGCCTGTCTGATCTCTGCTTCTTTGTGCGTGTCCACTGTTTCCTAGACCAGTAGCTTTCTGGGCTTCAGCTTAACCAAGGCTCATGATGGCCACACCAGCCCCTTCTCTGCTGGTCAACAATCTACTTCCTTCCATGTGACCTTATTTAAGTTCCTATTGAATTGGTTGAGCAATCTTTTTTGAGTGAGGTTACACAAATCAAAGGTCAGTCACCAGCTTATCAGTAAATGCCCCTTTATGTTAGCATCTGGTTGTTTGAACACCAAGATCCCCCAGGAGAGTTTGTGGGTGGGTAGCCACCCTACAATATGTAGGAAGTAGCACTTGGGGAGAGGATGAACTGAATCCTGAAAACAGTTCTCAAAGTGCAGTCCCTGGACCAACTGGGAACTTGTTAGAAATGCAGAATCCCAGGCCCCATTCCAGACTTACTGAATCAGAAACTCTGGGGTCAGGGCCTGTCTGTCTGTTTTCACAAGCCCTCTAAGGGATTCTAATGCATACTGAAGTTTGGGAATCACTGGTGTAGAATAATCCCAGAATGTCTTCAAGCTCAGTGCAATAGAGACTGAAAGTGAAGGTAAATTTTATCCTCTTAAAAAAGACTATGGACCAATGTCCATTGGTGAATGAATGGATAGACAAAATGTGGTATATACATATAATGGCATATTATTCAGCTTTCAAAAGGAAGAAAATTGTGTTGTGTGCTACAATATGGATGAACCTTAAAGATATTAAGCAAAGTGAAATAAGCCAGTCACAAAAGGGCAAATACTGTGTGTGATTCCACATATGTGAGGTACCTGAAATAGTCAAACTCATAGAGACAGAAGGTAGCATAGGCTACCAGGGTAGAAGGGAATGGCGAGTTATTTTTAAATGGGTACAAATTTTCTGTTTGGGTTGGTGAAAATGTTCTGAAGCTGATTAGTGGTGATGGTCGCACAACACATTCATTAGTCCAAAATAAGGAGAACAATCTGAAGGTTTAATGCAAATGCTCTTTCTTCTCTGAAACAGATTTATGCCATAAAATTTTTTAAAAATTATCTGGTATTTTTTATAAAATTTGAAGAATATTGCATCTTCAAAATGAGAATAATCTGGTTCTCAGAAAAGGTGAAAAACTCCTTTTCACATATGAAAAACTACTTTCTAAGATTTCATAATAAATTTAAAGACCTAAAAAAATTAAAAAAAATTTAAATACCCACATGTACTCACAACCCAACTTAAGAATAGAATGTTACCAAAGCTATCCTGTGTGTGTCCTTCTCTCCCACAGTTTGACCACCTGGCCACAATCTTACATTGTGATCCCCCAATCCTTATACATTGAAGTGGCAGGAAATAGAGCATATACTTAGGAAGCTCAAGAAATACTTGTGGAAAAAATGGACAATGATTTGTTAGTTTCAGTGTTTTCATATTTTACAGACAAATTTAAACCTTTCTCAAATATTTCTAAAGATGCTCCTTGACCAGGTAAAATACTTCAGGAGTGCAATAGATTTCCTTTGTTAGAAACTCTATAAAATTTCATAATGTAAATAGGTCTAAGGAGTCAAAATGTTCATTGTAAAAATACTCATAAGAAATATGATGAAATGTAACATCCATTTCTTATTAAGAGGAATGACTGTCATAAATCATCAGTCAAAATATTCTTTTTTGGTAAAATGTGGTTTATAGTAATGTCACTTGACAGAATTCTTAAGCACCAGTTAAAAATGTATAAGAAATCCAACCAGATTTTTGGATAGTAAGCACCCAGAAAAATCAAAGAGAGTACACTAACATTTATTAAAACTAGAAATGCAGTGAGTTGGACAATGGTTAAACAATACACAAAATGTAATCGATTTACCACATACCAGCAAAGACTAGGTAGAAAATATAGTTTACTTTAGTTCAAAAATATATTTTCTCAGTTAAAAAAATGAATACCTAAAACTAAATTTAAGAAATGACATGGTTTTATAGAATACATTTTTAAAATAGAAATATAGAAACATGTTGTGTACTCAAAAGTAAAATCACAATTATAACAATGTCACTTCTCACTAATAGATAATCTCAAAAAAGTCTCAATGGATTATTCTGAAATTTGAAAATATGATCCTCATGTGTATTTAAAAGACTAAATATCTGAGAATAGCTGATTTTTTTAATACAGGAGGAGAGAGAAGTTTGCATATCACATAGAGTGTCTAGAAGTAAAACAGACAAATATTCATATAACAGAACAGAAGGACCAAAACTGAGCTCAAGTACACATTGGAATTTATTTATTTATTTTTCTCTCTTTCCCTTTTATGACTCCCCCTTCCCCCTTCCCTCTGATGATCACCACACTATTGTCTGTGTCTATGAGTTTCAGCTTTATACCCCACATATGAGTGAAATTATATGGTTCTTAGCTTTCTCTGTCTGACTTATTCCACTTAGCATAATATTCTCAATGTCCATCCATGCTGTCGCAAATGGCAGTATTTCATCTTTTCTCATGGGTGATTAGTATTCCACACTATACTATGTTCTTCATTCAATCCTCTATCAAAGGGCACTTTGTCTCCATGGCTTGGCCACTGTAAATAATGCTGCAATGAACATAGGGGTGCATATATATTTGTGAATAAACACCTTTGAGTTTTCAAGTAGATACCTAGAAGAGGAATTGATGGGTCATATTGTAACTCTGTTCTTAATTTTAAGGAACCATGATTATGTTTTTCATAGTGGCTGTACCAGTTTACATTCCGCCAGCAGTGAATGAGGGTTCTTTTTTCTCCCCAACCTCTCTAACACTTGCTACTCCCTGTCTTGTTGATAATAGCCATTCTAACAGGGGTGAGGTGATATCTCATTGTAGCTTTGATTTGCATTTCCCAAATAGCTACTGAAATTTAAAATTTTTTATATATCTGTTGGCTGTTGGTATATCTTTCTGGGAAAGTTGTCTGTTCAGGTCCTTGGCCAATTTTTTAATTGGATTGTTCATTTGTTTACTGTTCAGTTGTATAAGTCCTTTATGTATTTAGGATATTAACCCCTTGTTGGAGCTGTTGTTTGCAAATATCATCTTCCATTTGGTTGGTTCCTTTTTTGTTTTGTTATCAGTTTCTTTTGCTATGGAGAATTTTTTAGTTTGATATAGTATCATTCATTTTTTTGTGTTTACTTCTCTTGCGTTTGGGATCAAATTCATAAAATATTCTCCACAACCAAGGTCTGTAAGTTTAGTACTTATGTTTTCTTCTATCTTATATTTAGATTTTTGATCCATTTTGAATTACGTTTTGTACATAGGAACAAACTGTACTCTAGTTTCATTCTTTTGCACGTGACTTTCCAATTTTCCCAGGTCCATTTATTGAAGAAGCTTTCTTTTCTCCATTGTGTTTTTTTGTCTCCTTTCTGAAAAATTACTTGCCCATATACATGTGTTTTTATTTGTGGGCCCTCAATTCTGTTCCTTGGGTCTGTGTGTCTGTGTTTCCACCAACACCATGATGTTTTGATTATCATAGTTCTGTAGTATAATTTGAAATTAAGTAGTGCAATACTTCCGGCTTCATTGTTTTTTTTTTTTTCAGGATTGCTTTGGCTATTCAGGGTCCTTTGTGGTTCCACAAATCTAATATTCTTTTGTTCTATTTCTTTAAAAATAACATTGGGATTCTCATGGAGATTGCATTGAATCTGTGTATAGCTTTGGGTAATATGGCCATTTTAACTATGCTGATTCTTCCTATCCATGAACACAGAGTATCTTTCTCTTTTATTGTCTTTTTCAATCTCTTTTAATAATGCTTTGTAGTTTTCAGTATATATTATAGATCCTTCATATTCTTTGTTAAGTTTATTCCTAGGTATTTTATTATTTTTGTTGCAATTGCAAAAGGAATTGACTTTTTCCATTTCTTTCTCTGAAGTTTCATTATTAGTCTATAAGGGCAGTGGATATTTGTACATTGATTCTGTATCCTGCAACTTTACTGTACTTTTTTATTGTATCTAATAGTTTTTTGGTGGAGTCTTTAGGGATATATATTTTTTAGTCTGTCCAGACAGTATCTGTCCATGTGCTATAGAAAATAGAGACATTTATTGAAGAAGACACAAGAAACATTGTACATAGGACAATGATGCCTCAGTCCCCTTTAAAGTAGGCTCCTTGGAACCCCACACAATTCTCTCAATTGCCATCGGCTGCCCCATCATATTTTCCTGAATCTCATCAATGGTCTGAAATCTATTCACTTTCAAAGATGATTTTAGTTTTGGGAAAAGCTGGAAGTTGCAGGGCACCAAATCTAGGTTGTAGATGGGCTGAGTCACCTGGCTGATTTGATGTTTTGCAAAAAACTCTGCATGAGATGTGATACATGAGCAGGCATGTTGTCATGATGAAGCTGCCAATCACCAGCTGCCCATAGCTTTGGCCTTCTGAATCATCCAAATAGTTTCTGCAGAGGAATGTTCAAGCTTAACATAAAATTTGATGCATAGTCTTTGATCTACCAGCTCAGTCATTTTGAATGGGACAGCCACACAGTACACGTGCTCACTCAACAGTGTGTACTGCCCCCACTGACTAGTACAGTGAAGTCATCATTGTTCACTCATGGACATTCCAGTCCACTCTCCTTGTTTGCCGTATTACACCATTGTCAGGCAAACTGTTCTCATTACATTAGCAATGGTTGGACTTTTCTGGACAGATCTATAGAATTATGTCATCTGTAAAGAGTGACACTTATACTTCTTCATTCCCAATTTGCATGCCTTTTATTTCTTTCTCTTGCCTGATTGTTCTGGCTAGGAATTCCAGTAATATATTGAATAACAGTGATAAAAGTGGGCATCCTTGTTTTTTTCTTGATCCTAGAGGAAAAGCTTTTAGTTTTTCACCACTGAGTATGATATTGGCTAGGCCTTGTCATATATAGCCTTTATTATGTTGAGGTACTTTCCTTTTATGCCCATTTTATTGAGTGCTTTAATCATAAGTGGATGTTGTATCTTATCAAATGATTTTTCTGCATCTAATGATAAGATTACATGATTTTTATCCTTTGGCCACTGCAATGTATCACATTGATCAATTTGCTCATGTTGAACCACCCCTGTGCCCCTGGAATGAACTTCACTTGACCGTGATGTCTTATCTTTTTAATGTTCTGTTGCATTCCTGTTGTAAGTATTCTGTTTAGGATTTTTGCTTATGTGTTCATCAGAGATATTGATCAGTATTTTTCTTTTTTTGTGTTATCATTGCCAGATTTTGGTGTCACGGTTATGTTGTCCTCATAAAATGTGTTAGGTAGTATTATTTATTGGAATTTAAAACTAAAAACTCATCGTTGTAAATAAAGGGGTAATGCTAGATTATTTAACAAATGATGTGACAAAAACTAAGCATGTAGGAAGAAATAAAACTAAATTTCTACCCTATATCTGCACTCAAAATATAATCCAATTGGCTCAAGTAAACTGAGAAAATAGAAATTAAAGAAGAAAGCATAGATTTTTTTTATATAACCTTGACCTGGAGATGGATGTTCCTGGAGTGAATGCAGTGGTTATCTTATTACATAAAATTAAAAAAAATCTGCATGTTATAATTTATTAGAAATAAAATTACAAGGCAAATAACATTGTTGTTGGGGGGGGGACTTCAGCAAATATGCCTGACAAAAGCCTAATGTTCTCAAATTATGAAGAGATTTTAAAAATAAAATTATAAGGTAAATTTCTCTAGTGGAATGATAAACAAAGATAAAATGAGAAATTACATATACACACCCCTCACATTCACGCTATAGGAGTTAATAATAACAAACAAAAATACTCAATCTCATAAAAGATGCTTATCAAAACCACAATATACATCATTTTTAGCCTATCAAAATGGTAATGATGAAAAATAAAGAGAATACCTAGTGTTGATATGATTGTAGCAAGTATTTGCATTTACTTCTTAGCAAGTTAAGTACAAATTATTACACATTCTTAAGTGTGTCAATTTTTTTTTAATTTTTAAATCTTACAAAAGCAATTCTATTTCTAGAATTCAATCCTAAGACATAATCAAAATATGTGCACATGCACTCATGCTAGTTACAATAATGCTGGAAACATGAGTAAATTGATATTTCTTAAATTAAAAAGTGCACAAACGTATGAATGAATATACAGCAATACTTAGCCCTGAGTAGGTGTTAGAAACACTAAAACTGACTAAAAACAGTGGATGGTGATAGTACAGTCCAATAAATTAAGGCAACACAACCATTTTAAATGCTATTTTTAAATAATATTTCATGTCCTAGAAGGGGGCTTAAAGTATATGCCCTACTATATCATAAATACAACACTTACTGGCATCTAAATAGATGGAAGGTAGAATATAGGTAGATAGACACATAGATAGATGATAGATAATTTTATTGACAAAGACAGAAGGATATACACAAAAAAGTGCACAGCAGTTAATTAACTTTGAAAAATATTCAAATGTGATATTATAAAATTGTTAATGTATGAGCATTTTTAGGCTTTTTTTCTCTTATACCACTGAAGAGGATTCTAGCCTTGCTGCTCCATTTCCTCCCAACACCCATTCTCTAAAGATGGTTTTTGCACTCATATTAGGAGTTGTCTGGGCCACCAGAGGGGTAGGAGGGAAGGACTGTAGGAGGTCAGGCTAAAGCTCTTAAGACACAGGATAATGTCGAGGATAGAGGTAAGGAACTGCTAGAGGATGTGAAGCCAGCATTTGGGATCAGCTGGGATTTCAAGGAGAATTGTGGTTGCTTATTTAACTCCTTTTGAAATAAATAAGTGCAAGTACAATATGAGATATGCAAGAATATATAAGGTGTCACAATTTTAGTTTTTGTAGTCACTCAAACTTTCTTAAAAAGTGAAATTTCAATACAAAATGTGAAATTACCTATGGCAGAGACTGTATTCACCCAAATCTATGCCCTGTCATTCACACACACAGCTAGACTGCATTTCCCAGCCTCCCTTGCAGTTAGATGTGGCCATGTGACTGGGTTCTGACAATGTCACATGGCAAGCAGTGTGCCACTTCCAGACCTTACCCATAAAAATCCTCCCCCATATTCCTCCTTGGTTTTGTTGTTGTTGTTGTTGTTCCAGAGAAGAGCATGGATCACCCTACAGGGATCATGGAAGCCATGTGTTGAAGATGGCATCAGCCTGAGTCCTGGAATGACTGTAGAGAGCAGAGCGCCCACCTCGGAGAACAAAGCCCCCTTCTCTGACATGAAACAATTCAACCACTTAGGACTGCTAGGTGAGCAAGGGGCACACCTCTGTTGTGTTAAGCCACTGTTGTATTTGGATCCACTTATTACATCTCTTGGGCGACCTTCATTAACACATCATCATACGCAAATGTTCAGAATAATAGTTGAGAAACTATTCCAACACCCTGGAATTTCCTCATCCACTTAAAGAATGTCAAAGAGTTAATATGATAAAAATAAGCAAGGAGAATGGTTGAGCTGTTTCTATGTATAGAGGCATTGCTCAGCTGGGACATACAAGCAGAGAAACAGGGAAGTTTCCTCCTTTTATGTTCAAGCCTACTATGGGAGCCTTCAAGAAGATCGCTCACAGAACTGTAAAATGCGTTCTTTAAAATTGAAAGCTAATGAAGGCTAAGTGTCTGACTTACACTGTGGAATCAGCCTAACTTCCCTTTGCATGTCTAGAATGCAGGAAGAGGAATGAGCAACCACTTCAGGGGCACAGCTAGAAATGTGTAGCCATAGGGGATGTTCCAGAGTTGTTTGCATTGCTGTTTTCAGGAGGACCTCAGCAGGAAGAAGCTATGTCTGGCTCCCAGGAGCTGAGAAGAAGGTACCAAGCAAACTTTAGCAAATATGTATTGACCCAGGTCAGAGGTATTGAAGAAAGAGCAACGCAGCAGTGAACACTGAAGGGTTCAGGCAAGTCCCCCAAACATCGGCCAGGTGAGAAGAACATGATGTCACATTACCACAGTTTCCTTTGCTGTCCCTCCAGACTAGCCCACGGTCACTGAAGCCTCTAGCCAATTGGAGGAGGCAAGGGAAAGAGAGAGAGAGAAAGCAAAGAAGGCTGATCTCACCATTGCAGGTATCTAACCTGAGTAAGATGCATAGAGAGAAGACTTCACACTAAGTACAGTTTGAGGTTTTAACTTTTTACAGGATTCTACATTCTTATTCTGAAAAGACACTGAATTTGGGGACTTAGAAAAAAGGCCTTAGAACAGTCTTTGTAGGACTTTCTAGGTATGAGAAGAGAGTTATGAGTGCCAGGGTATCCATCAGAGGGGCAGGGGCTGAGAAGGAGAAACACATTGGCTGAGTCAAAGTGAAAGGGATGGTAGGAGACAAAGTTGCATTTCAATTACATCCTGAGTCATACTTGTTATATGAAAATCGTGAGTTAGAGTTATTTGAAAGTTAACTTCTGGTTCCTTAAGAGTTTGATTTTGTTTGATTGTTTTTCTTTTCCTTTCACCCTTGCCCTGGAATGAGAAGTCCTTTGGGAGCAAGTGCTTCCCAAGAATGGACTGGTAAGTAGGAATTAGGTAGATAAGGAAAGGGCAGGGTTACAGGGAGAAGGTCCTGAAAAGAGAGAACAGAAGATGCAAAGACCACTGGGCGAAAGGGCATGATCCCTGTAAAGAACTGGAAGGATCAAACTGACATTACAAGCCATTCAAGATGTGGCAGGTGTGGCCGGAGCCGTACCCAAAAGGAAGATAGTCTCAAGTGAATTATTTAGAAAACAATAAAGACTGACAATAAAATAAGGATTCAACTCAAAAACTGAGCATAGCAAATTTTAAATGACAAAGAGGGAGACTGTGCATAATTAGAAATACTAACAGTTGCTCATAGCTGAATTTTCATCAAAACCCAGTTTTTTAAAGTTGTAGATCTAAAAGAACAGATTTTTTTCTGAAACATTTGAATACAGAGATCATGTTTTGTTTATAAATGCAGTAATTGCTTCAATGCTTAAAGCACCCACCTACTCAATATTTGATTAATTGAAATTTTAATTTGATAAATATTTCCCTAGATAATTTATGATGTATATTAGATTGACTAATTAAAGACCCTCAAATATTTAAAATTACAATCATTATTTTAATATAACTGATTTGATCAAGCAATCCAAATTTTTAGCAAATTTACATGCGTATCGGGCATTTAACCCTTGTAAGTCTAAAAACCCAAAATATTAAATTGAGTGAATTAAATTATCCTAAGTGTTAGGCATTTCAAACATGTAAAAGCAAAGTATAAATCAAGTAGTACAATAATGATTAAAGGTGATGCTGCACTTGAGTTTAATCTCATATTGGGTCTAATCATGCCTGCTTAAATATTCTATTTATTCAATTAAATCATTGTTTTGCAATCTACACAATATCAAATTATGTTGTACACCTAAAAAGTAAAATGAAATAAAATAAATGAGAGGAATAGAGTTATCACACCACAAAAGCCGAGGCTAGGGTTTAGGTTATACATTAAAGTTCTGGGATTGGGCCAAATCCTGAGGTATCCTCTAAGATTTGAGCTTCATATGTTAAGCTGGACCCCTTTCTGTGAATAGAGCAATACCTTTCAGTCAAGAGGATATTTAATACACACTCTTCATCTGGGACTTCCTCATCACATCTCTTTGGAAGGTATTGTCTTTTTCCAAAATGACCTCTCCTTTAAATTAGAGGTACTTCCTAGACCTTTGAGTTTGAATGGGTTATTCCAGGCATGCAAGACCTTCCCATTTCCATTTTTGGGGATCTTTGAGACAAGCCACGTTTTAATTTTTCCAACACTTGAAACTTAAAGAGTCTTCTGAAATTACAAGCTCTAAGGTGAACAGTTCATTACCCTGAAATCTAACTCATGGTATGATTGCTTTTGTCGGTGTTCTCCAGGAAAACAGAACCAATAGAGTATCTTCCACAATCTGCCATCTGCAAGCTGGAGAAACAGAAAAGTGGGTGGCATGATTCACTCAGAATCTGAAGACCTGAGAATGAAGGGCTGCAGGTGTAACACCTGGAGTCTAAAGGCCCAATGTCCAAGGGCAGGGAAAATGAACATCCCAGGTCAAGGAGAGGGAATTCATCCTTCCTGCACATTTTTGTTTTCTTCAGGATCTCAAGGATTGTATAAAACCACACACACTGCTGAGGATAGATCTTTCTTACTCAAATGTTAACCTCTTCCAGAAACACCCTCACAGACACGCCCAGAAATAATGTTTTACCTGCTATCTGGGCACCCCTCAACCCAGTCAAGTGGACACACAGAATTAACCATCCCAGTAACCATTACATAATCTCCTGTGACAAAACTGAAATGTAGATTTTAGATTCTCAGATCAGCTATTGAACACATTTTAAAAGCAATATTCACATAGTTTTGTGGTTCAGAAGACATTATGTTCTGCAAATTTTATTGGAAAATCTGCATGGCACACCTCCTGTAATCTACTCTGTCTTGAGCATCTGAAGTTCTTGTGGCTCCCACAGACCTAACTTGTATCAACTAACCACAATTATTGCTTCACTGTGATTTCTCAATTGTCATACTTGGGTAGGGGATGGGTAGAAAGGGGGGTTGTAAACTAGCCCGTTTGTAATTTCAGCTCTGTTCCATCCGTGGTGTGCCAGGTCCATCCTGATATTCTCTGCACCAAAACATGGGATCAATTTCTTTCTAGGGAGACTGGTTGTTCCTTGCTGGAATTAAAGACCAACATGGGCCCTAGTATGTGTTTATGAGTGTTTCACATGTACAGGAAAGGAAATTTTCCCTCTTTTCCATCTTAGTTCTTCTGGCTAGTCTAATAATCATACTGACATGAGACAGATTAACTTGAAAAAATCATGAAATGTGTTACGTATGTACATACAAGGGTTCCATAAGAATATAGGGCCTGAGGGCACATTGGGAGGCGATGGCTTATCTGCCACCTTGAGCTGAGGAGAAGGAAAGTTTGTAGTTTGGGACTTCAGAGGGGAGGAAGGCAATTCACCTGGACACGGAAACCCAAATGTTTGGTAAATCAGTGTTTGCTGGGCCATCTTTAACAAAGGGGCACAGAGAGGGCTCCAGCCAAAGGGCTGCACTAGGTTCCCCTCTCACACACCTAGTTCATATTAAACCATAGTTACCTATGATGGTAGTTCACTTCCTGGAGCAAGTCCTCTGTCTAAATTCTTTTAAGTAGTTAAGGGAGGTCAAAGATTCTTCCTGAGTCTCCCTCTCTCTCTCTTTTCCTTAAAAATAATCAGCTTATAATAATCAATATCCAAAAATAGTATATTTTCGGATACAAAATTCTGCTCCCCCAACCATACACAAGAACTGGGGAAAGATACTCCTCCTAGACCTCCTTTGTGATCAAGACAAAAAAAGATAATTCTCTTCTAAAAAAGCATGAATTTATGTTGGTGTTCAATTTTAACTAATTTTACTAAGTTCTAATTTAATCTCGTTCTCCTATAAGATTTTTACTTTCACCACTTTTAGCAACCAACTTCTCTACAACCATTTTTTTATCATGTGTAAATTGTAAGATCATTTAAATTTTAGCAACCTTAATTTTCTAAAAAATACTTGGAGATGTTTAAATTTGCACCCTCACCTAGACTAAAATTATACCCTTACTTTTCATAATCTTTTTGTGTTCCATTCATCATTATCCTTCAGTTTACAATGTTGACAAAAAAAAAAGAAACCAAATAACCCCAAAGAAAGAGAATGAATGGAATTAATAAATATAAAAGCAGAAATTAATAAAACAGAAAACAAAAACAGAAGAGCCATTCAATAAAACTAATGTCTGGTTCTTTGAAAAGAAAAAAAAAAACAGATAAGTCTTTAGGAAGTCTAATCGAGGATAAAAGAGGACAGACAGAATTAAACAACATTTATAATGAATGAGGACCCAGCTGCAAACAGATGGGATTTTAAAAATGTTTAAATGATAGATCTAGTTAATGGTGAAGGGCACAGATTCTGGAGCCCAAATGCTTATATTTAAATCCTGGATCTGTTCTTTGCTGTGTATCCTTAATAAGATACTTAGCCCCTGTTTGCCTGTTTATTTTTATGAGAAAAGGGCACATATTTATAATACATGCTTCATGGAACCGTACCAAGAACTGAATGAATCAATTCAGGTAATGCTCTTGTACTAGTGTCTACACTATAGGGAGCACTTTAACTGCTGCTCTCATAACTGACCTCTGCTTAGTAATTAGCACCTCTATTCTTCCAGTTTCCAAGTGACTGAAAGAGTCTGGAGACTTCCTTGACCCTGTTTGTTCTCTCAAAACCCATGATCAACCCAGAAGCAAGTCTTGTCTTCTCTACCTTCAAAATGTATGCAGAATACCACTTCTCACCCCTCCATTGCTATTACTGTGCTCCAAGCCAACTTTTAGCTAGATCGTTGGTTGAAATAATTAATAGTCAACAACATCCTCACTGATAATATGCCTATTCTCCTACAGCTTGTTTTCCCTGTAGCTGCCAAAGTGAACCTTCTGAAAACTAAATCAGATAATGTCAGTCCTTGGCTCAGCCAAAGCCTTATCTGATCTTGCTCTACTTTATTATCTAATCTCATGTCTTGCTACTCTTACCTTCCGCATCCATTCCACTTCAAACGTTCTTTTTTTGTAGCTATTCCCAGAAATCAGCTTGGCACTTGCCTGAGGACCTTCACACATTCTCTTCCATCTTCCTGGAATACTGTTCCCCCAGAAAAATGTATGGCTGCCTCTCTCACTTCCTTTGGATGTCTTCTTTACTATCAGTTTCCTCATAATCTAAAGTAAATGTCCATTAGTGACAAAATCTCTCAACAAACCAGAAACAGGAGGGAACTTTCTCAATCTGAAAAAGGTTATCTACAAAAGCTTATAGTATATGTAAGTACTAAAATGTATTTATAAATAACAATCTAAGGAAACACCAAGTTCACAAAGGTAGACCGATTTTTTTCAGTTTTGTTCATTATAGGAAAAAATTGAAAAAATATAAATACTTAATCATAAGGGGAATGTTTCATACACTATTAAATGTTTTGCTACATTTACAAAGAATGGAGTAGGTCCATATTTTTGCATGCAGAAGGATTGCCAAGCATGTAACAGAATAATTTATAAAGAATCCTAATTATATAAAAATAATCATTAAGAAAAACCATCTATCTCCACCCAATATTTTCACGTGACTATAACTGAATAGGAAATGGTAAGGGAAGTTCTTCACCAAACTGATAATAGTGAGAGGAAATGGGGGTGGATAGGTCAAAGTAAGTTTTGAAATCCCTTCATTCCAAAACTTCTTATAATAAGTTATTTATGAGTTATTGATGTAGTAAACAAAGAACTGGATAGGAGGGGAAGTTGAATAATGAAAAAGGAGCAAGTCAATAAAGTAATATGAGCATTTAATGAATCACCCAACTCAGCTCAGACAAGAACAAAAAATGGGAAATGAATTCTATTTTCTGCTGTTTATAGAAAGAGAATGTCTTTGTCTGAACCTGAATGAGGACATGGGACCAGTAGTGGGACCTGGTAGAGAGATCAAGCTGCATCACTCACCAGGCACCCTGTGTCCTCAGAACTTTGGTGGGATTGCCCCATCCCTATAGTTTCCATGCCCACCACCTGTATCTATTGGAGGGTGGATAGCAGGGAGTTTTCTAAGGGCTCTGCCAGCTGGCAACAAGATCAAGTTGGCGATAGGCTTATTGCTTGCTAGACATGCCTTCAGACTAGTTCTACCATTGTGGGAGCGCCAGCAGGAAATGCTGGGCTGGGCATGGATGATGCCACACCACACCCTGCAGGTGCCTGAGCAGGCAAAAATATTTCTGGAGTCTTTCCTGGATGCACTGCAAATGCAACCCCCAAGAGAAAACTAAGTCTACTGAGAATATCAAACATGCCAGAAGGTTCAGAAGACTTAAAGATAAGTCAAATCTAAAATCTGCATTTGAAAACCACGGTCAACCATTTTCTCTTCCTCACATGCAAACACCATGGCGATTTACCTTTTTGGACATTTTACCTGTAGCTGTCTATTCATCTCACTCTCCTCTCTTATCAAAATATTTCATCAGAGTTTCCCATGGATGATTTAAATAACTCCTATCTGAACATCATTGTAAACTAAATTATGCAGCACACCCTGTATAAAATTCCAGTTAAAATAAGATCTATTTGCTAATAGCCCTCATGTACTACCTATTCCAAAAGTACCAAATTCATGCTTTCTCTTGCCTTTAAAAGCCTCCATTTAGAGCTTCTGGCCAAGATGGAGGCGTAGGTAAACACACTGTGCCTCCTCACACCACCAAAAGAAGGACAACAATAATTTAAAAACAAAACACAACCAGAACTGACAGAACATCAAACTGTATGGAAGTCCAACAACCAAGGAGTTAAAAAAGACACATTCATCTAGACTGGTAGGAGGGGAGGAGACAGGCAGCTGAGCAGAGATGACTCCCGGCGAGGCAATGACTGGCGGAGCCAGCGAGATGGCACATTGTGGAGCAGGGCAGGCAAGACTGCAGCTGGTGGACCCAGCAAGGCAGCAGTTGGTGGAGTGGGCAGTCCCACATTCGTGAGCAGATAAACCGGAGGAACAACTGGGGAGCGAAACAGACTGTGCAACCCATGGCTCCATTGCCGGGAAATAAAGCCTCAAACCACTGATTGAAAACACCTGTGGGGGTTGAGGCAGCAGTGAGAGAAACTCCCAGCTTCATAGGACAGTTCATCAGAGAGACCCACAGGGTCCTAGAATGTATACAAACCCACCCTCCTGGGAATCAGCACTATAAGGGCCCACTTTGCTTGTGGATTGTGGGGGAAGTGACTGAAATCTGTCAGAGAATGGAGCATGTGCCATTGTTCCCTCTAGGACCCTTTCCTCACATACAGCTTCATAAGGCAGTGACAAGGGTTACCCTACCCTGGTGAATACCTAAGGCTCTGCCCCTTACTATGTAACAGGTGTGTCAAGACAAAAAAAAATGGCCCAAATGAAAGAACAGATCAAGGCTCCAGAAAAAAAATACAACTAAGCAACAAAGAGATAGCCAACCTATCAGATGCACAGTTCAAAACACTGGTAATCAGGATGCTCACAGAATTGGTTGAACTTGGTCTCAAATTAGATGAAAAAATGAAGGCTAGGCTAAATGAAATAAAGGAAAATGTATAGGGAACCAATAGTGATAGGAAGGTAACTGGGACTCAAATCAATGGTGTGGACCAGGAGGAAGAAAGAAACATCCAACCATGAAAAGAATAAAGAAACAAGAATTGAGAAAAATGAGGAGAGGCTTAGGAACCTCCAGGACATCTTTAAAAGTTCCAACATCTGAATTATAGGGTTACCAGAAGGAGAAGAACAACAGCAAGAAATTGAAAACTTATTTGAACACATAATGAAGGAGAACTTCCCCAGTCTGGCAAAGGAAATAGACTTCCAGGAAGTCCAGGAAGCTCAGAGAGTCCCAAAGAAGCTGGACCCAAGGAGGAACACACCAAGGCACATCATCATTACATTACCCAAGATTAAAGAGAAGGAGAGAATCTTAGAAGCAGCAAGAGAAAAGGACACAGTTACCTACAAAGGAGTGCCCGTAAGACTGTCAGCTGATTTCTCAAAAGAGACCTTATAGGCAAGAAGGTGCTGGAAAGAAGTGTTTGAAGTCATGAAAGGCAAGGACCTACATCCAAGATTGCTCTATCCAGCAAAGCTTTCATTTAGAATGGAAGGGCAGATAAAGTGCTTCTCAGATAAGGTCAAGTTAAAGGAGTTCATCATCACCAAGCCCATATTATATGAAATGTTAAAGGGATTTACCTAAGAAAAAGAAGATAAAAAATATGAATGGTAAAGTGACAGCAAACTAACAATTATCAACAACCACACCTAAAACAAAAACAAAAGCAAACTAAGCAAACAACTAGAACAGGAACAGAACCACAGAAATGGAGATCACATGGAGGGTTATCACCAGGGGAGTGGGAGAGAGGAGGTACAGAGAATAAATAGCATAAATGGTAGGTAGAAAATAGACAGGGGGAGGGTAAGAATAGTGTAGGAAATGTAGAAGCCAAAGAACTCATATGTAGGACCCATGGACATGACCTAAAGTGGGGAGGGGGGATGTGGGTGGGAGAGGGTGAGCAGGGCAGAGGGGAGTGAAGGGGGAAAAATGGGGCAAATGTAATGGCATAATCAATAAAATATATTAAAAAATAAAATCTTTAAAATTTTTTCCAAAAAAGCCTCCATTTAGTCCAGTCTCCTTTCCAACTTCTACCTTAAAACATAATTTATCATTTATGCAAAACCAAGATGCATTTATTTTAATCCCTTAATTCATTTAATTTACTCTGGTATGTGTTTGGACTTAACTGGCTCACTTTCCTAAGTCTTAGGGTCTAGCAGGAAAGTATTTTTTCAAGTGGTGTAGGAGGCACATGTTAGTGATCAAGCAGCATTTTGATATAGTTCTAAACAAGTGATCAGACTGAAAAATAATTTCCTTTTTTTTAAAAAAATTTTGACTTTTGCTCTTCAAGGGTCCAAAAGGTGGTTTTCAGTTACAGGGGCAGGGAAGGAGTAATGATCTCTTCAAGAAGTAAGCAAAGAAGGAGCCAAAAAGGAAAAGAAGGAAGAGGAGATGGAAGTGGATGAAAAAGGGAGGGGGTGAGGTGGAGGAGAGGAGAGGAGAGGAGAAGAGAGGAGGGGAAGGTCAGGAGCAAAAAAAGGAGGAAGGGAAAATGGAAGAAGAGAAAGCATAGCTGAACTTATTCAATTCTTTTTGCTCATTCTGCTTGGTATTTAGCCAAGAATCAAACAAAAGGTAGTGTCTCCTTATCAGTCAAACACCAGGCTGGACATTCTTGATTGCTTTACCAAGTCTATGGTTAATGGTGCCAAAAAATCACTTGTCCAAGCTTGGTTTTCCTTTCTTTCCCCACCCCTTACCTTTAGCTAAATGGTTTTGAACAGTGTAGCAGACATCGTGTTCACTTCCCCAGCGTGTTTTCCACTCTCCTGCGGTTTTGTGACATCAGTGATGCTTTAGGAAATAATTCCAGTGGCAGTTATGAGGTAAGGATTGATCAATCAAAGCCAAACACAGTGATCCCATCACTTGTTTGAGGAACCTGGACCAGAACCACCCAATGCATAGTGTCCTCTCGGCACCAGTTATTTCTCCAGAGCACAAATGGCCATCGGATGGAAAGAGAGAATTTTATTTGATGATTGGGAAAGAAGTTCTTTTTTGTTCCTTCTACCATTAGACCCTACAGTTGTAAAGGGAACCAGCCCTGCACAGAAGCCCGCACTGTGGGCATCAGAGGAAAGGGATGGTAAGAACCTGTGTCTTGATGACAATATTAAGCTGCTGGATGCACCAGCCCTACATTCCATTCCCTATTGTTAGACCTCCAATCATATAGGTCACAGATTTTTATTATTTATGCCAGCTTGAGTGACATTTTCTATTGCTAGTAAAAGTATCCTAATTATATGCACCACCTGAAAGTGCTTTCCTTACAGGACACTTACAGCTTATGGCTTAGCTTCATGGACCTCACTCCTTCTCCTCGGTTCCTTTCCTGAAGTCAGCTTTCACCAGGGCACCTCATCATCTCTCAGAGTTTCTCTTTTTGTCATTCAGCCTTCATCCTTATGACTATGTACTCAATTCAACCCCACAAATAAGTCTGAGCACTTGTGTGCCTGAAATTGTGCTAGATACTGAGATATTTGAGAGATGTGAAGATTGTATGTTAACCCTAAGGACACAAACACACAAAAATGTTTAAGTATGATAAATGCCTGTGAACAAACTGTAAGGCCCCTTATCAAGTTTGGCACATGGTAGGAGACAGAAGGATGAAGCTGCAAGGAACAAATAATAAGGGAAAGCCTCACATGAGAAAAAATGTCTCAGCTAAATCGTGGGGAAAATGAAGAATTAAGAGGCAGAAGAGTGAAAGACACCCCAGGCAGAAGAAACCACATGGGCAAAAGCACAAAGGTAAGAGAGAAAGCAGCACCCTTAGGGTTAGTTGCCTGCAGGGAGTGGGCCTAAGCATTAGGAGCAAGATGTAGTGAGTAAAAATTCTGTGGGACACGTAGGCAGAGGCCAGGCCATGAAAAGCCTTATGCATAATTCTACACAATCTTGAAGTTATTTGTAGGAAAATTTTATGATTTAATCAAAATATTGGTAGGTAAGGTAACACTAGATAATGAGCCAAATAATCCCTTAATTTATAGTAGACTAACACAACAAAACTTTATTTCTTATTTATGGTACAGTCCAATTCTTTATATTTTTCTGGTTGGGTGGCTTTCCTCCCAGGAAGGACTCAAAGACCCGGACCCCATGAACTCTGGAAACCAGTGTTTGCATGTAATTTCTAGGGCTGCTATGTGTAAGGAAAGAACACAGGTGTCTAGGAAGATTTAAAAGTGCTTAACCATGTCAGCCCAGAAAAGACACACATACATCACTTCTGCTCAGACTCATTTGGCAAGAACTAACCATATAGCTCAACCTAAGTGCAGTGGGGGTCCTGGGAATGTAGCACCAGCCTCTGCAGGCAGTCAATTCCCTACAAAAACTCAACACTATGAAAGGAAAACACCAATTGTTAGTGGTTAGCTATCTGTCTCTGAAAAGAGCAAGGAAGCATCATGATTAGGTCAGCATTTTAGAGAGCCCTTTGTGTTTGAGGGTGGAGGATAAATTAAAGAAAAGGAAGAGGAGAGAGAGGAAGATGAGTGAAGAGGCTGTGGCTCCCATTCAGGTGACAAATAACAGAGGTCACCTACTACTACAGCTCAGTAGTGTCGAAGATGGAAGGGAGGAAAGGGGGTCAAGAAATGCTCAGGAGACAGCATCACCAGGACTTGGTGCCCAAATTCAGGGTGATATTCAGAATGAGGAGCAGGAAAATGGGTGAATTGACTTTCCAACCTGGGATATGATCAACAGGTTGGCACAAGCACCAGACTGTGGAGTGTAAGGGGCAGAACAATTTTGGAGTAAGGGAAAAGGAAAGAGGGACTGTTAAACTGAGTTTATTTTTCATGATGAGCTTGAAGTTATCTGGTAAATACCTTAAAGGGGCATTTTGTAAATCTATGCCCAGACCTCAGAGGAGAGGCCTAGTTTGGGAACATAGGTTTGGAATTATGGGTATGGTTATACACTACATAGCAAGGGTCCCAGCTCCAATCCAGGGGCTGGTAATGATCTGTGGCCTGTTAGGAACCAGGCCACACAGCAGGAGGTGAGTGGCAGGTAAGCGTCATCCTGCTCCCCTATCACTCGAATTACTGCTTGAGCTACACCCCCTCCCCAGTCAGTGGAAAAATTGTCTCCCATGAAGACAACGGTCTTCTGGTGCTAAAATGGTCAAGGAGCACTCCTGCATAGAACATCTTTAGGTTTGAAACTCAGGATGTAGCTGGCCATTGGTTGTCCTGGGCCCCACATTCTTTCTCTGGTCCCTACTATTTTCTTTTTAACCAAGCAATCTCTCAAACATTACTAAATTATCTTCTCCAAAACTCACATTTTTTCCCGAACTGTATGATTGGACTTTATATGATATTTTTTCTTAATTATAAAAATACCATATGTTCATTGCAGAAAATTTTTAGACTTTCAGTCAAGAGGCAAAACTGAGCAAGCTCAGCATTCTCCTCCTTCAAACCCATCATTCAAAACATATGTATTTGGAAAAGGGAAAAATTAAAGAATATATATTTACATTTAAAAATGGGAAGTTTCAGAGTGTAGAATCAGAGAGAGTACACTCAGATACTCAGTCTCCCAGGGGATCTGGATTGGATCTGTGACTTAGGGGAAGGAATTATAATTCTCTGTGGAGGGAAAGACAGAACTTCCTCAATCGTAGGAGCACACCAACCCAACAGCCCAGGGTCTGGACCTGGAAATGTGCTACACCCCAAACCATGAGTGAGAATAGAGTAACCTGTGAGAAGTTGGAACCCTAAGCTATGCTCTGTGTTAGGTAAGATAGGAACTCCCATTGTGCACTGTGAAACAGAGCCCTGAGTGAAGAACAGCTTAAATACAGGTGTGGACCTCATGACCTCCTCAAGGCCGACACAGAGACAACTTTGCAACACCTCTTCATCCCTCAACCCAGGCTGGTTTTCTGCTAACGGTGAGCTCACCGTCAAAAATGACAAAACACACATGGAAACACTTGGTCTTAAAGGAGAGTCAGCAGGCAAGAAACCAAACAATAAACTTTAGGAACTAGAAATAATCCACACAAAATATTTCATCAATATGTTAAAATTGTTCAAAAAATACAGGTAAAGGAAAAAATGAATCATTCATGCAATAATAAAAAACATGACCATTTGAAAAAGTTTTTCAAGAACCAAGTAAAAATCCTACAAATAAAACAGATAACCAATATAATTTAAAGCCCAGTAGAATTTTGCCTAATAGAATATAATGTTCATGAAGGCACAATTTGTTTGTTTTATATGTTTTGTTTCCTTTATAAACCTAGAACTTAGATTAGTACCTGACATACAAGGTATGTCCAGAAAAAGTCCAGCCAGTGTTAATATAATGAAAATGGTTTGTGTGACATCAACGTAACCTGACAGCCAAGGAGACTGGACTGGAATGTGCATGTATGAACAATGATGACTTCACTGTACTGGTCAATGGGGGGCAGTAGACCCCGTTGAGTGAGCATGTGTACGGTGTGGCTGTCCCATTCAAAATGACTAAGTGAGTACAGCAAAGAATCTACATGAAATTTTGCAATAAGCTTGAGCACTCCTCTGTGGAAACTATTCAGATGATTCAGAAGGCCACAGCTATGGGTAACTGGTGATTGGCAGCTTCATCACAACATCATACCCACTCATGCATGACGTCTCATGCACAGTTTTTTGGCGAAACATGAAATCACCCAGGTGACTCAGCCCCCTACAGCTCAGATCTGGCACCCTGCATCTTCTGCCTTTCCCCAAACTAAAACCACCTTTGAAAGGGAAAAGACTTCACACCATCGATGAGATTTAGGAAAATACGGTGGGGTAGCTGATGGCTATTGAGAGAACTGTGTGAGGTCTCAAGGGGCCTACTTTGAAGGGGACTTAGGTGTCATTGTCCTGTGTACAATGTCTCTTGTATCTTCTTCAGTAAATATCTCTATTTTTCATATTACAGCGATGGATACTTTCTGGAAGTTAGAAAATTAAAAGCCTGATTATTTCTTAATGTGCTTAAGGAGAAGATAGATGCTAAACTGAGACTTTGTGCTGAAAATATAAATGCAATATATGATCTCCAAATCAATACAAAGAAAAAAAAAAGGGGAGTATAAAAGGCTTTATTAATTTAACCGAAGACAAAGGGTATCAAAGACCAATTAAATAAAAGAGCACATTGATGGAAAACACAAAATAAGTAATCAAAATAAGTGTTAGGAATGTTATTCACACACTGGTCAAAGACTTTCAGATTTGATAGAGAAAATGAGTATTATGCTATTTATGGGATACTTTACCCCTATTAAAAAACTATACCTAAAGTTACAAAATAAAAGAATGGAAGAATATACCAAGCAAAGAGAATTTTAAAAAAACCTAACAAATAAAGAACAGCAAAAAGAAAAACCTCTGTCAACAATAAAAAGAAAACTGAAAGAAGCAAAAGAAAATTGGTATAACAGTACTACATTGAATAAAATAGAAAGCAAATAAAAAACACTAGGAATTATAGAAATGAAAATATGTCATGTATAATGCCAGATGCTGATAGTAATCACTAATATATTTGTATATATTTTCCAGAATTAAAATTCTATTATATTTTTTATTATTTGTTTTAGTCATTTATTGCTATATTAGCATTTTGTCATTTCTGGAAATTGTTCAACACCTGCCTACCATTTTCCAGGTGGTCTGTAATTTATTTTTGTTGTTAGACACTAATGTTGTAAATTTTTGCTGGTGTAAATAACACTATTATGAACAGTCTCTTGCATAAATCAGTGTGTAGTTTCTATACAGCTTTATATTTGTCTTTAGCAGAGTATAAGAAATTAGATATACATAGGTGGAAAATTATTTGTTATTTGGCATTTTAGGTGACCCAATGTGATGACTGGCACAAAAGGGTTTGATGTATTTAGATCTAGGGACAAATTTGATTTAACAACTATTGCCCCTAATCAGTGGTGATGCCCAGAAGGAACAAGAGCAATTAGCATGGCCCTTCCTCCCAGCAGTGGTGGGACTGCAGTTCTGGCCCAGCTGTTGAGTCAAGGTCTCTGCTGATAACAGAGGTGGAAAGATGGAAGCCCTGTCCTGCTCACATGCATCCACAGCTTAGAAGACAAATGGAAACAGACAGGAAGACAGACCGATGTGACAAGGCTGTAAGGGAGGGGCCAGATCCATTTCATGTGGCTTTTCAGACTTCTATTTATTTTTTATTTAAAATAGTCTACGGCCATACCACCCTGAACGTGCTCGATCTCGTCTAAAATAGGGGTACAAGTTGTTAAAATCACTAAATTATTGATTGCCTTGGTTAATAAATAAATACAGAATACTAAATACCAGGAGTACTCTTAATATATTTGTATTCCCCAGAAACATTCTTTTCATTTAAATGTCTCTAGGATTATTACAGTTTCTCAAAAAGCAGCCCAGACCGAATCCCTGACCTCTCCATGTCTAACCCGTGTGCCCTGCATGCGGGGAGCAAGCACAGCAAGACCCCAGGACTGCCTGGGGGAGTGGGCCCTAGGACTGGGCATCCCCATTATGTTACTGCGTTACTGCCATCATGTCTGAACCTCCTTCAGGAGGTTCTGCCTGTCCTCATGCCTTCCTCTCTCCCAAGAACAGTGACTTCCCATCCATAATAAACAAAGACACCCCAGGGCACGTTTGCTGTTTTGCTAATGAAGTTGTTCCGGGAAGTGCTAAAACAAAACCAGGACTTGAAGAAGACTTTTTTTTCTTTTATCACAACATCATTTTACAGCAATCACATTGACTGAAAACGAGGCAGATGATGGAAAAACCGAGCAGTACCAATGATGATTTCATTATAAACACCCCCTAACTTGTGGTCCACCTCTTGTAGACCTGCCTGCCAGAAATGGGAGGAGATTTACCCACAAAAAGGAGAACTGAATTCTCTGAAACCTAATACCATCACTTGGAGGTTTTTGACTCATTGACTAGGATTAAAATTGGTGAGCAGAAGTTGGAGGGGGGCACTCTCAAAGAAATAGTAAATATTCTAATAATGGCCTTTACACTAAAAGCAGTCAGTGATCAATTAACAGGTGTTTCTGAGCATTGTCCGTCATGGGCCTGAAAGCAAAGGTACATTCAGGACAATGCTGGGATATATGCTTAGTCACCTAAAGTTACATGTTACGGAATTTTTGAAAACCTGTGTAGCTGAATTACCAAGACCAAAACAGTCTATATTATGGCTGAATGGATTAGCTTGCCAGGCTAACACTGCATCACCCTGGAACACGTTCAGCCAATCTCCCCAAATATGTGTGTTGGGAGATGGGGGACATGACACAGGCAAAGTAGGATTCAGAAAGGTTTCCTCTGATTGGGAACAGAAGGACTGAACGATCCCCTTTGTACTGATTGTTTTTTTCTGTGGGAGATGTTACTGAGCCATACATTCCACAGGTGGGTTCACATGAGGCCCAGTGTGTGCTGGGTGAGGCTCCAGCAGTCTAGGCTGCGCTCAGTCCCTGTTCATGGAGCTGGGGCTGCGCAGAGAGTCTGTTAGCAACAGGGAGCTGCCCAAGATTCTTGAGGGGGGTGAATGATCAAGGTGGTATTTTAGAAATATGACCAACCTGATACCCCACTATTACCTGTTGTTTATCACAGAGGTATGACAGGTATGATGTCAATGTCTACTTCAGGAATGACTGGTTTGTTTTGCCCAATTTCCATCCCTTGGTCATATTTGTGAGCACTAATTATTAATGGATCTGGGATCACATTTGAACATTGATTGTAGTCACTACACGCAGTGTTCTAGAATGCCAGTTTGGAAATGAGAGGCACCTGGGCCACTCCTTGAATTGGCTGAGTTCCCTTTTTCTGCTGGTGGGAAGGGCCAGCTGGTGAGGGACCCTTGGGGCTAGGGCAAGTTCAGTACAGTACCTGGGAGATATGGGTGCAGATGGGGCATCTGAGTCAGCAGGGTTGAGCCAGGGCTGAGGCCCCAGAGCCTCAGTGGGGAGGACGAGTCAAGGAATCATCAGGAGACACTGTCAAACCTAACAAGTGCTAGGACATTCAAGGTGAGTAGTTGTGGTATAAAGTTCTGTCACTAGTGCCTGGGCTTTGCAAAGTGCCAGAGGGTCAGGTCAAAAGGCCCAGTCCTGGCCCAAATTATGATTTATGTACATACTTTTCTTTAGATGAGACTGAATACTTCTTCAAAGAATACTTTTTCATTCATCAAGCATCACCAACCAACTGGCATGGTGACTCACAAACTGGGATCCTCAGCTCCTATCCTTACATTTTATTAAAAAGTGTCTTTCTTGCACAGTCATAAACCCAAGAAGATTCAAGGTCAAGGCAGTATTTACAGCATTATAAGTGCAATTAATGCCTTCTCACTTCTCCTCACCTGGGCTCCAATCCTGGCCTCAGGGAACCCCCTAGCCTCACCAGGGCTCTTCCTCCCTCAGCTGTAAGCTCTGCACTTGTGGGCTGTGCGCCACTCTGCATCCTCTGGGATGTCTGCACTCTGAAGGTCTAGCTTCCTTTAAAAAGATCCACATCCCCTTTCTAGCTGTAAATCTAAACCATATCAGAAAGCAGATTTATAAACACATCTCAGCCAAGCTGAACAAGGGCTTTCCATCAGAGAAAAAAGCAGCAAAGTAGTTTTGTGACATCTGCCCTGGTATGGGGACAGCTCTTCCCCAGCAAACATGCACAAGGCCTGGCTGGAGCTGGGTCGGGAAAGGTGTGACTGCCTGGGAGAGCACTGAAGGGAGCAGGTCTGGTTGGTCATCCTATTACCTTGTGTCCTGCCCAGCCACCTCCCCTCCCACAGCAGCAACCTCTCCCCAAGCAAATATGTCTCTGCTGTGATGTCATAGCAGAGACACATCATGGCCGGACACTTCAGAGTCACACATTATTGTGATTGCTCAGTCCACAGTGATTTGGGGAAAAATCACTATTTTCTTCTACCCACTTCACTGAGGTGTAATTTACATATAATAAAATATACACATTTTAAGTATGCAGTGTGGTGAATTTGACAAGCATATACTTGTGTTACCAGAACCTTGTGTAATCAAGACAGAGAACACTTGTGCGGCCCTGAGTTACTCCTTGTGCCCTTTGCAGCTCACCTACCTCCCCAGCTCTGGCCCTGGCACCCACTCTATCAGTCTCTTCTAGAATTTGTGCAAATGGCATCCTATAGTAGGTACTCTTTTATGTCTAGCATCTTTAGCTACTCCTTATTCATCTATGTTCTCACTTGTAATAGCAGGTGGTTCCTTGTTTAATCCTAAGTGGCTTTTCATGGTATACATAGAACAGAATTTTTACTGGTTGATGGCCTTTGGGTTGTTTCCTGTTTGCAGCTGTTATTGGATGAAGATGCGATGAACATTCACATGCAGATGTGACTGTACACATTTTCATGTTTGTTGGGCAAATGCCCAGATGAAATTGCTGGGTTGTATGCTAAGTGTTTGAGGGGGGAACCCTAGAAAACAGAACTTATTTATTAAAAAAAAAAAAGCATATTGCCCTGGCTGGTGTGGTTCAGTGGATTGAGTGCTGGCCTGTAAACCAAAAGGTTGCTGGTTTGACTCCCAGTCAGGGCACATGCCTGATGTTTCTCTACCTTTTTCTCCCTCCCTTTCCTTCTCTCTAAAAATAAATAAATAAAACCTTTTTTTTTCAATTTTTATTGTTAGTCAATTACAGTTGCATGCCTTTTCTCCCCTTCCCTCCCCCCAACCCCAGCTGAACCCACCTCCCTCCCCCACCCCCACCATCCCCCCCAATTTTGTCCATGTGTCCTTCATAATAGTTCCTGCAATCCCCTCTTCCCACTGTCCCCACCCCACTCCCCCCTGGCCACTGCTAGACTGTTCCCAACCTCAATGTCTCTGGTTGTATGTTGTTTACTTTTTTCTTTTGTTGATTATGTTCCAGTTAAAGGTGAGATCATATAGTATTTGTCCCTCACCGCCTGGATCATTTCACTTAGCATAATGCTCTCCAGTTTCATCCATGCTGTTGCAAAAGGTATAAGCTCCTTCTTTCTCTCTGCTGCGTAGAATTCCATTGTGTAAATATACCATAGTTTTTGGATCCACTCATTTGCTGATGGGCACTTAGGTTGCTTCCAGTACTTGGCTATTGTAAATTGTGCTGCTATGAACATTGGGGTGCACAGATTCTTTAGGATTGGTGTTTCAGGGTTCTTAGGATATAATCCCAGCAGTGGAATTGCTGGGTCAAAGGGCACTTCCATTTTTAGTTTTCTGAGGAAATTCCATACTGTTTTCCACAGTGGCCTCACCAGTCTGCATTCCCACCAACAGTGCACTAGGGTTCCCTTTTCTCCACATCTTCTCCAACATTTGTTTGTAGATTTGTTTATGCTGGCCACTCTGACTGGTGTGAAGTGGTACCTCATTGTGGTTTTAATTTGCATCTCTCTGATGGCTAGTGATGCTGAGCATCTTTTCATATGTCTCTGGGCCCTCTGTATGTCTTTCTTGGAGAAATGTCTGTTCAAGTCTTTGCCCATTTTTTAATTGGGTTGTTTGTCTTCCTGGAGTGGAGTCCTGTGAGTTCTTTATATATTTTGGAGATCAGGCCCTTGTCTGAGGTATCATTGGCAAATATGTTTTCCCATACTGTTGGTTCTCTTTGTAATTGGTGCTATTTTCTTTAGCCATGCAGGAGCTTTTTATTTTGATGAGGTCCCATTTGTTTATTCTTTCCTTTAGGTCCCTTGCTTTAGGGGACATGTCTGTGAGGATGTTGCTGCGTGGAATGTCTGAGATTTTCCTGCCGACATTTTCCTCGAGGAATTTTATGGTGTTACAACTTATATTTAAGTCTTTTATCCATCTTGAGTTTATTTTTGTGTATGGTGTAAGTTGGTGATCGAGTTTCATTTTTTTGCACGTAGCTGTCCAGATCTCCCAACACCATCTGTTGAAGAGGCTGTTTTTGCTCCATTTTATGTTCCTGCCTCCTTTGTCAAATATTAATTGACTGTAAAGACTTGAGTTTATTTCTGGGCTCTCTGTTCTGTTCCATTGGTCTGTGTGCCTGTTTTTATGCCAGTACCAGGCTCTTTTGAGTACAGTGGCCTTGTAATACAGTTTGATATCAGGTATTGTGATCGCTCCTGCTTTGTTCTTCTTTCTCAAAATTGCTGCAGCTATTCAGGGTCGTTTATGGTTCCATATAAATATCTGAAATGTTTGTTGTATATCTGTGAAATATGTCATGGGTACTCTAATAGGGATTGCATTGAATCTATAAATTGCTTTGGGTAGTATGGCCATTTTGATGATGTTAATTCTTCCAATCCATGAGCATGGTACATGCTTCCAATTGTTTGTGTCTTCCTTAATTTCTTTCTTCAATGTTGTGTAGTTTTCCGAGTACAGGTCTTTTACCTCCTTGTTTAGGTTTATTCCTAGGTACTTTATTTTTCTTGTTGCTATATCAAATGGGATTTTTTTCCTGATTTCTGTTTCTGCAAATTCGTTGTTGGTATACAGGAATGCCTTTGATTTCTGAGTATTGACTTTGTATCCAGCTGTTTTGCCAAATTCATTTATTAGGCTGAGTAGTTTTTAGGTGGAGTTTATAGGATTTTCCATGTACACTATCATGTCATCTGCAAATCTTTTAAAAATTGTGTATTTAATAAAGGTCACATGGACAAAATCAAGGGGGGAGGGGGGAGGAGGGGGAGGGAGGTGGGTTCAGCTGGGGTGGGGTGGAGGGATGGGGAGAAAAGGCAAACACCTCTAATTGAATAACAATAAAAATTAAAACAATAAAATAAAATAAAAATAAAATTGTGTATTTAAGCCCCGGCTGATGTAGCTCAGTGGATTGAGCGCAGGCCTGTGAATCCAAGGGTCACTGGTTTGATTCCTAGTCAGGGTACATTCCAGGTTTGAACACCAGGGTCCTTGTAGGGAGTGCATGAAAGGCAACCACACATTGATGTATCTTTCCTTCTCCTTCCCTTCTCCTCTCTCTAAAAATAAAATAAACAAAATATTTAAAATAAAAATAAAAATAAATAAAAATTGTGTATTTATTCTTACATGTTTAATCTTCAGTCACCTTCAAAGTCCTCTCCATTTGGTGCACTACACCTATTGAGGTGTTTTTTCTACTGCTCAAAACAGTTTTTGAACTCCTCAATTTTGATGCTTTTTATTACTTC
Organism: Desmodus rotundus; assembly: GCF_022682495.2. NCBI lineage: Eukaryota > Metazoa > Chordata > Mammalia > Chiroptera > Phyllostomidae > Desmodus > Desmodus rotundus. Next base: position 65,924,016 of record NC_071395.1, read on the forward strand.
TGCCATTTTTTGTTTTACTTCTTCCACATTGGCAAAATGTTTCCCTTTGAGGATTTTATCATCTGGGGAAACAAACAAAAAACATTTGGTGGGGGGGAGATCAGGTGAATAGGGAGGGTGGGGAGTAGGGGTCATGTTGTGTTTCGTCAAAAACTGCTGAACACCAGTGCAGTGTGGGCAGGTGTGCTCATAAATCACCCATCATGAAATGGGCAAAGGTGTTGAAAGAGTCTTCAGAAAAAAATCCACTGAAGCCAAATGCAGCCTCTCACAACAATGCCAGCAGGTGCACTGACACAGATGGGTTCCTAGAATACTCACCTAGCAGAGGAATCCTGTACACAAGGGGCCCACCCTCCAGAAAATAATTCCAGGGTTTTGGGGGGGTCCCCCCTCATATGTCTAACTTTATAAGAACTGATAACTGTTCTGCAAAGTGACTGCACCATCTGTGTTCTCACCAGCAATCTGCAGGTGTTCCAGTTGCTCTGCATGCTCATCAACACTCAGTATTGTCTGAGTCTTTTCTCTTTTTAGCTGATGTCTGTGGTTTTAAGTTGTATTTCTTAGATGTCTAATAATGTTAAACATCTTTTTATCTTCTTATTGATCATTCATGTAGCTTCTTTTGTGAAATGTCTGTTTAAATCTTTGAGACAAGTCACTTTTAGAAACCCTTGGATATAATGGGAAGACTCGGGAATGACGTCCAGAGGACTAGGGTGTAAACCTTAGCTATATGTGGCTGTGTCACCTTCAGAAATGATTCAAGGACTGTAGGTATCAGTGTCTCATCGTTACAGCAAGGAAAAATGATGAGATTATCTTCAAAGTTCTTTTTCTGCCCAGAGATTATGACTACAATCTCCATTTCTTCATTAGAATTCAGACGCATAGGAGCAGGTGTGAAGACAGTAGGGGACATGGAGATCTCATCCAGCTCCTGCCTAAAGTCGATACCAAGAGTGTAACATTGTCAACACTATGCAACTATTCAATGGCTTAGATGCAACTGAACCTGGGTCTCTGGACTCTAGTGACTATTGACAGATGAGTCCAAGTGGGCAAAGGGAGAAAAAGTGGAGACAACTGTAATAGAATAAACAATAAAAGACAATAAAAAAGAGTTTGAGAAATAGGCATATATTCTGCCTCTGATTTAAAAGGAAATCTCCTGAGAGTCAGAGGTGGGTAACATGATTTTTGTTTTTTGTTTTTTCAACCAAAGTTAGGACATTTTCATTGGTGTCCCTAGCATTCATGTGAGCAACAGAAGGAAGTTAATAGGAAGGACTCAAAGGGTTTCTAAGCTCAGGATCTGCTTGGGGAAGCTTCTGCACCCTGGTTTTGCAGGTGCATTCCATGAAAACACAACATGGAATCATGTTGTGTCCTCAGCCCAGGCAGCCTGTGAACGGAGCTGGGACTGCTATAAACATTGCCATGCAAATTACATTTGCTCTCTGGTCTGCAGAATGCATTCTGTAAACTGACAAGTACTTAAGGACGGAGTATATTCCTCTGTAATTATGGCACACCTTTCCCATGGGTGTTAATGTTTATAGAAGGATAGTTAACTTTGCACAGGATCTGGGATCATGGGGCTGTATGTGCCATTCAGCTGCAGAGCTGAAGAATGCAGTTCCACGGCTGGCAATACATACTAGTGCAAGGTGGACAATCACAGCTTGTTCTTGGGGCTGGGGCAACCCCCCTGGACCTAGTTTGCATGGCCTCGAGTCCCTTGATTGCTCAACCAAAACCTGGAGCTTCACTTTCCCTGAACAACCCCGATTAATGGACTGTGATGATTGGTCTTACACTGTAATTCTGTTCTGTTACTTGAGCAAAGAGCAAACCATGTAGTTACACATTCATTTGGAACTTTCCAAGACCCCTTAGGAAAGAAGGGGCCATTGTAAACCTTTGAAACAGAACCCAGACATGCTGAGAGGCTTGGAGATTGTTTCAAGTAACAGAAAACTGCTTTTCATCAAGCACTCAAGGGGCTGTAAAGGGGGCAAGACCTAGTGCTTTTGTTCCAAAAGTTTACAATCTATAGTTTTTGGGTAGACAAGGCAGGCATACATGAAAAATTCAATAAAGTATCAGGTGATATGTGTTAAATCTCTGCTGGAGGTCATAGAGGTGAATCCATGAGAGATTCGGAAGTGGATAAGATCACCGTGGCCTGTCTACAGGAAGGAAAATTTCAGGAAGAAGATGGGATTGGACAAGACCCTTGGTGGGTTCTGGAGTTAGGATAGCGAGTGGATCAGCCAAGGAAATGTGTATGGTGTTCAGTTGGAGCAGAGAGTCCAGTCTGGCTGAGGCAGAGCAGATAGCTGAAATCAGGAATGGGAAGCATGGGTCATGCCTACAAATGCTGGGCCTAGGAGAGTACTGAACTGGTCATCATGTGTTGGTTGCTTGTTCAATACCCTCCAAAGTCTTCTTAACTCACTCCTTATGAAAATCAAAGTCCTAACCATGGCCTTCAGTTGCCTGCCCCACTCCCCAGTACATCCCTGGTCTCAACACTCATTCTACTCCAGCTACACTAGCTTTCTTGCTCCTGGGGAGGCCACTTTCCTCTATGGAACTTTTGCATTTTCTGCTCCCTCTGCGAAAAATGCTCTTCCCACTGGTATCCATAGGGCTTTCTCTCTCACCACTGCCTTTTACTTAAATGTCCCCCTGTCGGTGATCCTTCCCTAATCACTCAATTTAAAATTGCAACAGCCCCTCATCTTTCACTCTTTCTGTCCTATTTTTCAGGATCATGTTTTTCTTAAGCATTTCATCATGTAACATCATATATATGCATATATGTATTTTTGAACCTTGTTTATTGTCTCTCTTCCCTCATTAAAAGTAAACCCATTAGGTCACAGGATTTTGTCTATTTTGTTTATTGATGTATCCCCAGCACCTAAAGCAATCCCTAGATACTCACTAAATATCTGCCCAATGAATAGATAAGTCGGTGATTTTTAAAAACACTGATATGACATAGGAGCTGTTGTTGGTGCACCAGGGACCCTCACATGGTAGAATGCATGGTACATGGCAGAGGCTGGAGGAAGACAGCTGATTTCAGCAGCTGCACTTATGAGGCAGGATAGGGCAGGTATTAATTAGGACTCCTTTGTTGCAATAAATAAAATTTAAACCTGCCTTAGGTTAAAGGTAATTTACCAAAAAGGGTCAGGAGCTCCCAGAACTGATGAAGAAACAGGCTAGGAAACAGAGAGGAAGAAAGCAGCCCTGGGGAGCAGGGACCGGAGACCAGGACACCTGTACATGGCAGGAAGCGTGTGCTCAGAAGGCTGCAGGTGAGTGGAACCAAATGCCAACACTTTTCAGTGGTCTTGTTTCCCTGGCAAAGAATTCTGTTCCATCGAGGAGCCTCCAAATGGCCTAGGGTCACATGCCTGCTCTGCTGAGGAGTTGGGCCTACTTTTCTTGTCTAAATTTTTACTCAGAGGGTATAACCTGGGGAACTGAACAAACAAAGAGATTTCATTAGAGTGATCTTTTGAGAGCTTAACATAATGAAAATGACTTTGAAGTACAAAAGACATTACTATTTATAAAACACTTCTACACACATTGTTGCATTTGAGTCGCGACATTTCTGTATGGAGGGTAGGTATTATCCTCATTCTATAGATGCATGAATTGAATCTGGACGAACTTGAACAATATATGCCAGGTCTGTTTTGATATTAAGTTCTGTTGATGGTCAGCATTTGTGAGCACTTGCTATATATTAAGCACTATTATGCACATTACATGTATTAACAATATTAATTTTCACAGCAACCCTATGAGGTGGGCACTAATATTCTAGTTAGTAGATGAGACTGAAGTGAGTCCATGTAACTTGCCCAAGGTGGCATATTTATAAAGTGCTGGAGCCAGGCTCCTCTCCCTGAGTCTGTACACTGAGTACTATGCTGGATTGCCTCTCAAACTTATAAGTAAATGTCAGGGATGTATGTGACATCAACAATATTTATGTTCAGCCAAAATTCCAGAAAAACACATGCTTCTATGGTTCAAGTTTATAGATTCCAAACATGCACAGTGCCCCTCCCATGGCGGTCACTCAATAGATACAAGATGAATGAATGAATGAATGGATGGATGGATGAATGAATGGATGAATGGATGAATGAATGGATGAATGGATGGATGTCTTTCCCTCATAGCTCTTTGCAGCAAGAGGCTTTCTCTTTCAAGTAATTTTGCAGATGGTAGAACTTAGAAGCAGGTTTCATTCTAATGATTGTTAGTACATTTCTTTTTACCTGATGTCCAGATATTAGGTACCAAAGAGAGGTCACTTCTGTAGCTTCCTTTCATTATGCTGATTCTTGAAGCATAACATGCTTAGGGAAGTAACTAAGGATATCTTTGTTCTCTGACATTCTGTATCTAGTCTTGTTCCAAGGTGTCTATTTTTGTTAAGTAGGAAAAATCTTCTGATGTGGAAAATAATCAAGGTGCACATTCTTTATCCCATCTCAGTGGATACTCCCACGTGCCAGCTTTGGGAGCTCACACTGATAGTTGCCCCATGTGTGGGTGCCTTTGGCTTATGAACAATGCAGTGAGGAAGAATCAAATTCAATTTTATTTTTTAAGCAATTAGATTTTTATTCTTGTCAGCATGATGCTAAATTGGCCATGAGAGCAGGAGCACTGCAAATGAATTGTAAGAACCTGAAGTAGTAAGGAGACAATCTAGGTGAGAACAGATTGGTTGACATGGAGGCTCCCTGTGTGTCTCCACCAGGCACTCTGGGGACTCTGGGGATGTAGAGCTGAGCAAGACTGCCCCCTAATGCTTGGGCATATGGCTGGTGCGCCTGTTTCCAAAGACCCAAGTCCATCTGTGTATAAGACATAACATTTCTGGAATATTCTTCAGGGGAAAGTTCCCACAAAGTGAATTTGATTCAGAACTATCTGATCAGGAAGTCACAAAGCCAATAGAGAAGCTACATTGAGTGTGTATCCATGGAAGCTGAGGACCTGGCAGAATGATACTCATGGAACTGAGAAATGAAGACGGCATGAAAGACACTAGGTAAAGGCAGGGGTTCTCCATCCCCCCAAATCCTTTAGTGGGTATTTAGTGTCATGCAGTCCTATGGAAAAGCTACACAAAGAACCAGACATGTGTAGGCACAACACTAACTGGTACATAGTAGGTTAACAAATAAACATTTGGATTATTGCATTCCTTTAAGGGGCTGCAAATGTACTAAATTATCCATAAATAGACAACATTACAGTAGTTATATTTCAAACAGATATAACTGCTGATACCTGGACCAATCTAAGAGGAAAGCTAACATGAGGGGAATTTACCTAATCATTCTGAAAAGACTCCAAGAATGGGTATGGCAGCAGCTGTTTGGATGACAAGATCAAGTCATTTAGCCACACTTGATTAAATACCAAGCATCGCTTTAAAAAATGCACAGCCGTAACTTCAGTGCAGCTTACAGCTTAGATCAATTCTCCTGTGCTCACACTTGGATATAAACCAGCTTCAGCAGATATTGTCTTTATGCTGAAGGAATGGGATGAAGAATGGAGGAAAATAAAGTTTTGGAGATACGGGCCATGCCCTAGAAGAGGTCAGAGAACACTAACTCTAATTCCAGATGTCCACGAAGCTTTTAGTTTTACTTCCCATGCATGAAATCACTGACTGTAAATCCAAGTCCCTGAGGTTATCCTATGCAAATGTATAGTTTGAGTTTGATAGGCACTCCACAGTACTGAGCTGACACATAAAATAGTCACCAATGAGAAGACAGGGTTTGCGTCAAAATGTTCAAGGCCAGTTTCACCCCAAGTATGGCATTGGGTTTATTCTTGGAAAACACGTGAGCTTAAGTTGGAGAAAGAAGTCTCAGTAAGGCTCCCAGATTTTATGAGTAAACCATTCCATCTTCAGTCCTGAAGTTTTACACCTCCATGGGCTCTTTAAATATCAACAAAAACTCCAAGGATTTGATGGAAAAATGGTGTTAAGTCTCATGTTGTTTCAGGAATTTCCCAATATGCACTAAATTAACTTTTGGGCCATATGAAGCTGAGTGGTAGGAAATCGCTCCATTGGACACAGATGGCCGTCCTAACGTTCCCAGCAGCTGCTGCACACACATGAAGTCAGATTGGGATTAACACTTACCTTCAGAGCAGTCAGCCCCGGGTGCATGGCTTCTCTGTAGTGCACCTCAAGCTTAGCTCTGTCCCTGGAACCACATGACCTCGCAGGTCTTGGGAACATCTGATCCAAGAAATCTGAACCTGAGCAGAAATCATAAAGCATCAGGTACATGTTAAGCAGGAATTTATCTGCTTTTTGTCTGAAGTGGCCTCACATCCATTCAGCTTTTGTCTGACTCGGAGTGAAATATTTATAAGCAAGCTGCTTTCTAAGACAGAGTTTCAGACTATTCAGGTTTGGTGTGAAATGTCTCTGCCCATTGACCACCTGCTGAAACTTAAGTTTCAAGTGCAACCAGACCTAAGCTCATTTGTATCATCATGAGTTTGGTACTGATGCCAGGATGGTAACTGAAGTAAAATTTACAGAGTAACTGGCTATTGGTAAACAGATTAAAGACTCAAGTTTGTGATTAATTAAGACCCCCCAAAACCCTTTTAGTCTTGCTTGGGAAAGGGATATTTCCTTTAGTGAGTCTGCACTTTTACAGCTTCTGAAATTCTCTTTGACAGTATTTTCAGAACCACGGCTCAGTCATTCAGTTAGATTTATAACTATATCTTTGAAGGATGAATTTGTTTTTAATAAATAACCAAAGGTCATTCAGAGCTAAACTTGTTGTTTTAGGAAGTTGGGTGATATCAATATATATCAAAATGAAGTGTGACTTTTAATTAATAAGGTGGATTTTATTGTATGACTTACACATATGGTCTCAAAGCAATTCCAAATTTTTTAAAAAATGCCTATGTTGTAGCAATCAGAAGCTTTAAATTTTGGAATGTTTATTTAAAAATAGTGTTTTATTACATAGTGTTACAGTTTTCATATGACCTTAATAAGGGCAAACTTATAGAAAGTCATCAGAAACCTTTCCTTGGGGTTAATCATGAAGAAATAAGCAACTGAAAATTCCCAAAGCTCTGATCCTCTTCAATTTTCAAAATTATTAGTCAAGATCTGAAGTTTTCCTTGTTTTTCTGTCTTGTGAAAGATTTATTAACCAGCTTAAACTTTCTTCTGTTATTCCCTTTCATTATACCAAATTTTATGGTTCATCTTTTGTAACAAAGGCCAAAAGAGCAGTAACTAAAACCCAACTAAAGTTTATTTCTCTCTCATTCCATTCAAGTTTAAGCAGGTCAAGGCTAGCATGGTGACTCCAGAATTTTGGAGATCTTTCTGTCCTTCTGTTCTTCTTTCTTTCACACCGATGATGGCTGCTCCAGCACCAGCCAACACATCCACATGCCAGCAATAAATAGAGAAGGAAGAGAGATCACTTTTCTTTCAAAGACACAGCCTGGGTGGTATACACTATTTTATCACTTCGTTTCAATTCTCTTGGCCAGAAGTTAGCTGCAAGCAAGGCTGGGAAATATAGTTTAACTCTCAACCACATATCCAGCTAAAACCTGTGACTTTGTTAATAAAGTGAAGAAGAAATAGGAATATTGGCAAAAACAAGCAGTACCTCTGCTTCCTAAATCTTTGGTAAAGTTTTATTTAATGTGATAGTTTTAGCTCTGCCTAAACGAGGGGAGAGGAGTTAGGGGAGAGGAGGTCCCCATTGGGACAAGAACAGCAGCCGAAAGATACCAGCCAGGAGGTGACAAGAATAAGGTGTGGGGGGCATCCAGCTGAGGTGAGAGGACAGATTTGTGAAATGACTAAACTTTCCTCAAGAAATCTCCAAAACAGCTGGACTAAACTTTATACTCTTTGTCAGGTTGGGCACAGTATATTTGTGTTTAGGTGTTAAAGGGAAAAACTATCCCAGAAAACCAGAGACCACAGGAATATCTCGGGTTAAGCTAGTCCCTCTATGACATGAGAATATGCCCAGTTCTGAAATACCAACCTTTCATTCATCAGAGCAATGACCATTCTGACATGTTTGATTTTTAACAAATGGTAGCAGACCAGAAAGTGATGGTGGTTAAGAAGAGAATAATTTAAGAGTGTTTGGAATTACTAGGAAGCGAGTTGGGAGGAACCGTTACACTCCCTGGAATCTTTATTTGGCAAGTGCTTGGGAGCTAGCACTCTAATTACTCCACAAAATGAAACGAATTTTTAATAAACATAAGATCAAGAAATTCCACAGCATATGGTCCATCACCACACTCTGTGGGTTGATGTATCAATGCAGAAAGCACCACTTGGCTGGAAGTCAAGATTTTTCTCTTCTGGCACAGGTACCCCAATATTTATGAGAATATACCTCTCATTGCTAAGATTTTCCAAGTCCGGTTGTACCCAGGAGCCCAGAACAATGGCATGGCTGACAACTGTCCTCTATGTGTATGGGTTGATAATTAATATTGTATAGTTTTAGAGTACCCTTACAAGAAGGCCCCTATATTAAAAAAATTAAAATCATTAAAAATACTCTTTAATTATACTCTTCAGCAAACATTGTGGAAGTATCAGAGAAGAATAAATCAAAAGTTTCATATAAACCCACTTTCCTTCAAGTGCTCTAGAAAAACAACATGAAGATTTTCTAGAGGGCTGTGATTAAAACCTCAATTATGCAGAAAGCAAACCAGCAGTCACATGGTGGTGGAAAATGCAGTATAATCTGTGATGTCGCAAGTCCTGTTATGAGAGAAACAAGAACAGGAGGAGGTGGAGGAACAGGAGGAAAAGAGAAAGAAAATGGTTTTAATCGTGTTGGAACAGATAGGGTGCTACCAGCGGATCAGTGGACCAGAAATGTTCAGCAGCTTTTAAAAGACAAAGACGGTAGAATCAGATCTAACATATGTAAACAGTACACCACCCAAAGAGGAAGCCACCACTCAGAACCTATGCAGAGGGAGCCTTCTTCAGGAGAAGAAGCAGCTCTGAGGGATGGCGAGGCCACAGCTGATGGCCAGAGGAAACCGGACCCCAAGCTGTTGAACAGTGTGCTTGTTTTTTCACAGCTATACTTGGAGCAACTTCTTTTCCCACCTCCTTGTCAGTGCTGACCAGAGGCAGCAGTGGTGAGGGTATCAGGGACAGAAATAAAGGGTGAACAACCCCAAAGTACAGTAGCTGTGGAAGACACAGGGAATCTCTATCCTGAAGAAAAGCCACCAGCCCCTCCTAACAATGTTGGGAGGCAACAGATAAAGGGTGTGGGTGTCTCCTGGGGTGATGAGAATGTTCTGAAATGGACTGTGGTGATGGTTGCCCAACTCTGTGAGCAGACTGAAGGCCACTGAATTGTTCACTTTAAATAGGTGTGTTGTATTGCATGCGAATTAGATCCCAATAAAGCTATTACCAAAAGAAAAAGAAGGAAAATCTGCTGTGAACCAGTAGTAGAAGAAAACTTCCTAACCTAATAAAGGGTGACCTCAGAAAACAACAACAAATGTCAAAGTGAGTTCCCACTGAAATCAGGTAGAATTAGAATGTCAGTGCCGACTGTCCCCCAAGACTGTACTTCCTGCACAGTCACATCGATGCATTAGGAGATGGGAGAACAGAGACCCTAATATTGAGAAAGGGAGGTAAAATACATTCTTGATATTAAGAGATGGTAATGTTATCAATCTAGCAGATTTAAGAGAATCAGCAAACAAACAAACAAACAAACAAAAAATTATTAGATCAGCCCTGGCTGGTGTGGTTCAGTTGGTTGGAACACTGTCCCATAATTGAAAGTTTGCAGGTTCCATCCACAGTCCTAGTGTGTATGAGAGGCAACCAATAGATGTCTCTCTCTCACATTGATGTTTCTCTCTCTCCCTTCTTCTCTCTAAAAACAATGAAAAAAGTGTCCTCAGGTGAGGATTAAAAAGAAAATCTATTAGATCAATAAAAATGTTCAGAAAAGCAGATGGATACAATATAAGCAGACAATAATTTTTCTATACCAGAATTAACTTGCCTAAAAATATTTTAGAAATAAATATTTTGTTTTTGTTTACCATAGCTACAGGAAACATAGAACACTTAAAACTAATGCATAGGACCTATATGCATAAAACTATAAAATATCACCAAAGAACATAAAAGAAGAATTAAATAAATTGAGAGGTACACCATGAAGATTTAAGTTTGTCAAAATTAATGGACAAATTCAAGTAATTATTATCTAAATCACTGTGGAACTTTATGGAATGTTATAAGCTAATTCTAAAGTTTCTAATGAGGAGAAAATGTGCCAAAGTAGCCAAAAAAAGAAGTAAGTTGATGAAACAGAACAATGAGGGAGCCACATCAACCATATTGGCTTCTTAGGGTGCAGGCTTGCTGTTTTGCTTGAATGCTCAGATGCTGCTTGGATCCCTCAGAAAGAGACTGTATTCACACATTACTTGCAATGCATATTGCCACTGAGCCTCTTTCCCCAAATATTTGTTTAGAAATATTTTATATCAACATCGTGAGATATTAACTTCTGAGCTACATTTTATAGACAATGCATTGCTATTGACTTAGGTGGGATTAAAAAAAGAAAAGGAAAGAAAGAGCACCAGACCACCTTTTTAAAAGTCAAAAGGAACTGAGGAATTCTTTTACAAGTCATTACTGCCACTGAAATCCACATGACAGGTCACCCTGGAGTTGGTTGGAATGACCTATCTTATCACCACCACACATGGTGGTCAATTTCATTTGTTTCTTTGCTGTAAAAGGGTTGAGGTAACACCTTTATAAAACTGGATCCTTCTGGCAAAAATTTTATCGTGTTCCCCTGCCTCATGCCCCCAGATGCCAACAAGTGCTGGACATTTAGGTGATTTTCTCTAAATCAGGCTAAGCTCTTCCACTGTATTTGAAACAGATGCACAAAAGAGCCTAACAGGAAAATAAGTTTCTTGATTTATGAAAAGATTACCTTTTGTCTAATCATTCACAAGAACTAAGTATAAATAACTAATAAACCTAATTGGTACGTGTCCCCAAGGGGTTCTGTTGGGACTTCTATTATCACATTTGTCTGCAGTTACTTTATTTTTTATTTATTTATTTATTTATTTATTTATTTATTTATTTATTTATTTTAAGTAATGATCTTTTTATTAAAGCATAGGTTTATCATTTTTTCTTCTTTTTCTTTTCTTTTCTTTCTTTTTTATTGTTGTTCAGTTAGGGTTATCTGCATTTTCTCCCCACCCCTCCATCCCACCCCAGCCAAACCCACCTCCCTCCCCCACCTCCACCCTCCTCCCTCCTTGGTTTTGTCCATGTGTCCTTTATAGTAGTTCCTGAAAACCCCTCTCCGCACTGCAGTTACTTTAATTATTTGTTTACATGACCCAGCCTAGTGCTTGTCTAATCAGGGACATTCCATAAGTATTTGTCAAAGAGATGAAAATAAAGGAGGAAGAAATTCCCACCAGTACAAGACAACACAAGTATTATCTAATCACTACATTTGCACTCACTTTCAGTCTATTACTTGAAAATGGGTTTCTGCTTAAAATCGCGTGTGGTCAGTGAGGACCCCTCAAACACCGACGTTTGGGTGCCCTGCCCAGGCTACCCTTTTGTAATTTGACAAAATCCAGAGGGTCCCTTATCTCCAAACCACTCTCTTCCTTCAACCTACAGGGGATGTCTCCGCCCATGGGCATGAACCTCCTCTGTTCAAGACGATCCTCGGAGCTGAGCCGTCCTGGCCCCAAAATGACCATGAGGTTGCTCTCACACAGCCCTCTGTCAGCATCCTCGGTCAAAATACACTCAGGGTCATGTCTGATGTCTCATTAAACTAGATACACTTTCATTTCCTTGACTAGACCACGACTAGACCCACGACTAGTCCCATGACTCTTAACATTAACCATCGGTCAACAGCAGACCTTCCTCCAAAGTGGCCTTTTTCTCCCAGGCTTATGGACACTGGTCCCCACACCCTCCCACAACTGCCCGCTGTCCCTCGTGAACCACCATTAACCACCTGGTGCTCATAGGCACTGATATGGCTTGTTCAGTTAACGCTCCTTGGGCAAATTTCTTCTGAAGTAAACGCCTGTCTTCCAGTTTAAAATTGTTTCCAGTTTCCTATTAAAATACCTTTTAAAGCAGGGGAAAGGCAAGAAACTCGCAAATTGTCAAGCAACAGAATTTAAGGCTCTAGGAGGAATTTCTACTAACTTATGAGGCAAATGGAGCCAGGGCTGGAAAATTCCATTCACAAGACCCTTTCACAGCATCTCTCTCTCCAGCTTCTTATCATCTCTCCAGAAAAGAGGACCTTCTAAGCCACCACATACTTTAAAACAAAACAAAACGTGTTATTAGTTATCTCTTTAACAAACAGCACAAATGACAAATAAATACGAATTGGTTTAAGCAAAATGCCCACTAATAATAATTATTATTATTTTGCAAATGACTTACTTGCAGCTACTTATTTCCACTTAGCATTCAGACAGATGGACATCTGAGTTGATCTGAGTTGCCATTTCCAAACACAAAAGTGCTTCTAGGTGTCAGCAACCTCTTAGGCCTTCAGAGGCCTCAAAGGGGTGAAATAATTCCTGGCAGGCATAAGGCACAGACAGGAATTATTTCTCTCTCTCTAATATTAATAAATACATCCTCAGTTCAGGATTAAAAAAATAAAAATTGGAAAGAAAAAAAAAGCAATGAGCTGGGGCAACGCTTCTTGAGGATCTGGTCCATTGGCTATACCAGCTTATCATTTCTGCTCAGTGAAAATGAGTAAGTTATAACCAGGCCTGGAGAGGGTCATTTTGGTTTAGGTGTCACTTGGGTTTAGGTGGATTTAGGGTTTTGTTTAAGTCAGTGTGCCCAACTACAGGTTGCTGTAAGGCTTTCATGAGAAAGACTAGCACCCCTAGCACACAAAAATAGTTGAATTACTTTTTTTATTACTTGGTCCATTTACACAACAATCACGACTTCCTACTAAAGTATTGTCTACATTCAGCCAATACAATTTATTTTCACAAACGAAACACATCTATGTAATAAGTACCAGATGAAGAAGCAAAAATCACCTTTGAATCCCAGTACCCACCCTCCAAAGAATATCCTCTTCATGACTTTTTCACTTAGATTACTTTGACCTATTTTGTACTTTACGTAGATGGACTCACACAGCATGTGTGCCCTTGTGGATGGCTTATTTTACTAATATTGTTTGTGAGATATGGCCATATTTACAGTTCTGGAGGTTAAATCTCTTTGCTCTACAGTATCTTGTTGTATGAATATTTCACCATTTCCATATTCATTCCATCATAAGAAGAGATTGGGGTTTCTACATTTTGATTAATTCAAACAATGCTGCTGCAAACATTCTAGTATATGTCTTTTGGTGAACATCTGCATGCATTCCTGTTGGGTATATGCCTATAAAATTGAGTTGCTGAGTCATAGAGCATGCATATGACTAGTTTTGTTGATACTATGAAACATTTTATGAAGCAGTTTTATCAAGTTACACTCCAGCTAGCAGTGTTGTTCTGCATCCTAATACTTGGTATTATCAGTCTCTTTAATTTTAGCAACATTGGCAGGAGAGATGTAGTAATGATAATACATATTGGTTTTAATTTGCATTTCCCTTTTTTTTGCATTTCCCTTTTGATTAATGAAGTTGAAAAAATTTTCATATAATTAGTGGCCATTTTGCATATTACCTTTTACAAATTATTTGGTCAAGTCTTTTGCCCATTTTTCTATTGGCTTTTCTGGGCTTTTCATAATGATTTGTAGAACATTTTATTTTTTGGCTAAAAATCTTTTGTTGATTGATTACAAGTGAGAGAGAGAGAGGTTGGTTCTTACCATCGTATTGTCTGCCTTTTCATCATTTTAATGTTTTTTTTTTAGTTCTTAACTTTAAAAATAGTGCCATCTATTTATTTTTCTTTTAGGATAACACACTTTGTATTCTAGTTAAAGAAAAATATTTTTCTCCGCCAAGGTCATGAAGGTGTTCTCTTGAGTTGCTTTGTCCTAAAAGCTTTATTGTTTTACCTTTCACATTTAAGTCTGTAGTCCATCTGGAATTGATTTTGTATATGGTGTGAGTTAGGGGTCAAGATAGTTTTCTTCTTTCATATGGTTACCCAATTGACCCAGCACCATATTTTGAAAGACCACCTTTTCTTCACCATTATTTTTTAATTTTCATACTGCTGACTCATGTTGAATTTGTGGTCAATGAGACGGTATAGGTGCTTTTCATATGGACTGCATTAAACCAGGTCCCCTCCGACCCACACATATTGCACAAGTGTTTTGTATCCATGTGTGTTTGTTTTACCTAAACAGGAAACTTGATAAATCTCCTCTTATTCTTCTCAACCTGTTATTTTTCACTGATAAGATAATTTATAAAGTTTTATGTCACCATCCAATATATTTGCTACCTTCAACAAATTTAATAAGACTATTTTCTCTTTTTTCACCCAAAATACTTAAAATATTGAGGAGGACCAGGCCTTACATTGTCCCTATGTCAGGCCACTTGGGAATGTCATCTAGGTAAACACTGGTTAATTCAACAGTGGTTTGCTAATACAGATAACCAGACAATTACCTGTATATCATCCAGCATGTTTGCTTCTTGACATGTCATCCATACAACCTCCATGATCATCTACTCTTAGACCTACTTTAGGTCACAAATGTACTTCCCCAAAGTCGGTGACTAAAATTCAAAATGATGTCCAATGAGCAATCCAGCAGCACAGCCATATCTTTCTCAGGATCCAGGAAGCTAAACTGCCCATAAAGCCTAAACAGCACCAGCTCCTCTAGAAATAAGGAAGCCCAACAAACACCTAGCCAACTGTGACGCCCAGATTCTCTACCCCTAAGCCATCACCTCATACATACCATAGTGACATCTGTCAAACAAGTGCTCAGCATCCTCATTTCCTTCCTTTGGCAAGCCAGTATTCTTCAGGGGACCTTTTGGGGGAACATTTACCATTCTCAGCCAATGTGCTCTTGGTGAAGTTGACTCCAACCATATTCTCCAACAGTAGAATACATGACTTATACCAAAGCCAATTGGCAAACTTTTTTCTGTAAAGAGCTGGACAGTAAATATTTTAGGCTTTGCAGGCCATAAAATCTGATGCAATGAGTTAAGTCTGTCACTGTAGCACAAACAGCCATAAACATCACCTACACAAATGAGTATGGCTGTCCTCCCTGGACACTGTTTTGCAGGGATGGCAGAGTTTGAAACTCCAGACCTAGACTAAGCTATTTAGCACATTTCATGTCATTTGGCCACAGTGATTGGTTTGAGTCAAACCAATTGAGGCTGATGAGTCTATTATGTGGCTGTGAGACATGGGGGAAGCAGGTTCTCTCTTCCCTTGGACTGGACATTGTAGACATGCAACGACAAAACCACCAGGGATCTGATGAGGCCCCTCAGAATGAAGACTTCACCGAGGAAGTGGAGGGGAAGGATAGATTTTGATTGCATCCTTTAAACTGGATCTAGACACAAGAAGGTTATCATGTAACACACACAGACATACACACTCCTTTTTTCCCCCCCTCAGTCTGCTTGAGTTTGTGTTTTCTAGACCTTGCAACTTAAAGGATTTACCAGACACACACATTGACTCCCAATCCAGATCTCCCACATCCAGCTCACTGGTCAGGACCCTTCCTTCAATGTGGGTCCTTATGTCCATCCTCATCGAATCTAACCAACATGCTCTAACTTGGCTTAGCCAGGATAAGCCTTCCCTACCTGATAAAGTCCAGATGAATGCACAGAGATGAAGGGAGTCTCCTTTATCACCTATATGGCAAATGTGTTCACAAGGTAGGAGATTTTAATAAAAATTATCAACCCACTGTTTTCTTTGGGGTGCTAATCAAATGGCAATGGATTTGGGTAAAATGGATTTTAGTAATGGGACCTTAGAGAAGCTAAGATATACATTTAAAACAAGATCTCATAACAATGTGGAACACATTGTTCACAGCCCACCAAGCTACCACCTCTACCCTCCTTCCCTGTGGTTACACAGCTGGTTTTGTTCAGGCTCTGGGAAAAGAGATCTGCTCTCAGATGAGGCACCTCCTTTGCCAGGTCTCAGACAAGACACCATGGTAATCCCTCTCCTTTTCCAGCTGTCGTCTTTGTTCAGGGGGTCACAAAAGCCTTTTCTAAGTAATAGGGCCTAGAAACTCTGCTGTATATGCTCTTGGGAAAGACTCCCCACCTAGATTAAGAAGACAAAGACTTACAAAAAGAAAACCCTTGTTTCTGTCCCTTCCTGCCTGCTTGGTATGCTAGTCTAAGGACCAAAGACTAGTGTTGCTGCAGCCATCTGGTGACCCTGAGGGAGAGAACAAGATCACTAGGAATAGTCTAACCCAACATGCTGCCGTCATTGCTGAGCTAAATCAACCTTGCTAGTTTTTACATGAATGATTAAATATCTCCACTGATGAAGTCCTTGTACTTGCAGGTGTTTTCTTACTTACAATTGAAAGTTTTCCTGACACATAAAAATTTCAGGAGTATTCTTCACACATCACTGAATAAGAATATCCAAATTTGAGGGATCCTGAAACAGACACAGGAAGATTACTAGAAATAAGATCATTAGCTACAGGCCTTTAAACTCATATGGAAGGGTCATACTCTACAGCAGTCATTCCTGCAGTTCGGAGTGCCACCCACAAACTTTTCATGATTCCAGTCAGCCACCCCTATGGATAAATATGCCAATTGGAAAAGATCAGGACAAGACCAGCACAGCTTATTCCTGCAGGCCAAAAAGCCTAACATTCAAAAGACAACAAAGGCTGTCATACAATAGCCATGGACTAGGAATAAGGGAATGGTGAGAGTTGTGGAACAGGACAGGTGCGCGTCCTGCCTACCAACGTTTGTGTCCTCTATCACATGAAGCTGACCAAGGGAACTCCTGCAGAGCGTATCTGGCCTACAGGCCCTGTTCCAGGTCATCACTAACTAAGCTGTTCATATAATTTAGTGTCTAAACCAGAACATTTTGGCAAGTAAAACGAGGTGCTAATAATAGTTTCTCCAGGACAACAGAGGTAACTAGAAGTATCCCAGGCAAACCAGGATATATAGCAATATGCCCATGAGGAAAGCAAGGTCAGATTGAATCCAGGCAGTTCTGATTGCTCTTCATAGCCCAGGTACCCCTTGAGGACCGATGGAGCTCAGCCTGACAGCTACTTACTGTAGTCCAAGGCCCCGAGAGGTTTTCAGAGTGTGTGGTGTATACTCCACCACTGTGTCTCTCTGAGTTCTGTAGAGAGACATTTCCAGGCATATCTGTTTTCCTGAGCTCTGGTATTTTGGAGGCCCTTAAGTGAACATGGCAGCAACATGCTGTGCAAACAAGCCGACTGTAATCTTGAAACATTTTCAAAGCCAGCCATGTGCATAACAGGCCTTGGTTCCAACTTCAGGAGGGCTCTCTTTCCAGGGCTGCAGCTTTGTTCTGCAGCAACGTCAAAAGGAGTCCTCCTCTTCAGAGCCACGCAAGCCCACACATGGTGAGCCCTGGAAGAGTCCCAGACCTTGCAAGACTGCCTGTAGCCCACCTGGAGCCACCACCTCCTACCCACACGTGGGATCCTTCCAGGATTTGGCAACTGGAAAGGCTCCCCCCAGCTCTTTCATGACCAGGTCTCTTTCTCAGAACTATTTCAGCTGCTGTAAACCTCGAGAACCCCATAAAAGGAAATCAATGTGCACATGGAAGAGGGAATGAGGAGGCTGAGGCCCTTTATTATAGAAGAAGACTGAAATCACTTCATCCCATGAGTTTCACATTTGTCAGAGTTTAACAATGATTGCATCATTTTGGGATAAAGAAAATTGAACTCCTTGAGAGCAGACACCGTGTCTCATTGATGAATCATGAAACACCCATCACTGACCACAGTGGCTGGCACACTGTAGGTGCACAATAAATGTTCCTTAGATAACCGGAAAAAAAAAACAGTGGACATGAAGATTTAAGAGGGTGGAACAATGTACATTGCTCTCTTCCTCTCCCTTCTGCCTCCATATAAAGGGAATAGAAGTTTTATACTCACTTAATTTACAGCATCTTTAGCTGTGGCCTTTAAAAGTGAATCAACCCAAAGCTGGGGTCTGTCAGCTGGGGAAGGAGGCAAAAAGGTGGGAGGAAGCAAGCTTTCCAGGAATACCCCCTCCCAAGTTTTCTAAGCATGGAGTCTATGGCTTGCATGTTTGCATTTCAGTAGAGCAGAAAGCATCATCTCTGTGTTCCCCTTCTCCTTGTACCCTGATTAATCACTTCAAGCTTAAGACCTTTTAAAATACTACCTAGTACTGGGAGAAGAAGCCACAGCACAAAGCGCTGTGGTTGGGTGATCTCCATTATGGCCCTTGGGCAGCTGGTGGGAAGTCCAAGCCCCTAAGTAGCAGAGAACAAAGTCACACTTTATTTGTTCTTCTTATTTGAGAAAAATAGTGATTTCGAAAAATTCAACATCAAAGTTGAATTTCCAAATTTATGACAAATTCTATTTGGGGGAAAATGAAGCATGCTGATGCAGTTAATCCTAATATTCACCAAATGGCCAACAAATTATAGACTGTAACTCTTCTCCCCAGTGTTTCACTTTTGCATAAGACCCTAGAAGAATCCAGGGGACACTGAAATACCTGGACCAGTCCCAAATATCTCTACTG
Source organism: Desmodus rotundus (assembly GCF_022682495.2). Lineage (NCBI taxonomy): Eukaryota > Metazoa > Chordata > Mammalia > Chiroptera > Phyllostomidae > Desmodus > Desmodus rotundus. Next base: position 65,942,921 of record NC_071395.1, read on the forward strand.
TGAGGGCCCTTGTCATCTGTCCCTCTAACTTCATGTAGCAACAGGCAAGGCTTTTCCCGTTTTCTGTTTTTATGGAGGTGAAATTCACATAACATAATATTAACCATTATAGAACTGGTTATAACCATTATGAAAGTAAACAATTCAATGGCAATTAGAGCCTTCCCAATGTTATGCAACTGTCACCTCTACCTGATCCCAAAATATTGTTATCATTCCAAAAGAAAATTCCATACTCCCTCGCTGTTCCCCACCCCCCAAGCTAGTGTGCTTTCTGTATCCAAGGACAGAGCTGTTCTAGGCATCTCATAAAAATGGAATCAGCCTTAGCTGGGTGGCTCAGTGGTTTATAGCATCATTTTGTACACCAAAAGGTTGTGGGTTTGGTACCCACTCAGGGCACATACCTAGGTTGTGGGTGCAATCCCATGTTGGGGTAAGTATGGGGGGAAACCAACCAATCAATGTTTCTCACATTGATGTTTCTCTCTCTGTCTCTCTCTCTCTCTCCCCCTTTCTTCTCTCTAAAATCAATAAACATATCTTCAGGTGAAGATTTTTTAAAAAATACATGTCACTTTTGTGTTTGGCTTCTTTCATGTAGCGTGATGTTTATCCTCGTTATAGCATGGATCACTACTTCACTTCTCATATATGACTATTAATAATACTCCATTGTATGAATGTACCAATTCACCTATTGATGGACACTTGGTTCCTTTCTCACCTTTTGGTTACTATGGATAATGCTTCTATGGACATTTGTATACAAGTAACTGTTTGAACATCAGTTCTTTTAAATATATACTAGAAGTGGGATTGTTGGGTCACATGATAATTCTATGTTTAAATTTTTGATGCGCCAGCAACTTATAACACATGAGTAAGGGGACTTGCCATGAACTATCTTATGGAGCACTCACTGCTGAAAAGAACTGGTGATTCAGAGCAGAGGCTCCTTCTCTTCCCGCTGAGGCCTCCTGGGTCACTGGAGAGTGAGGACAAGAAACAGAATGGAAAATAAGAATAGCCCAAGACTGGACAGTTGAGGTGCTTGTAGAGGAAATGATTCTCTAAAGGTCCTCAGGAAGAGAAGAACCCCAGGGCTGGAAACCCCTTAGAGCATCTCACCCTCCTAAAGCTAAGGAATAGCAGGGGAAACAGCTTTGTGACCTTTAACCTTAGAAATGCCCTTTCATCAGAGGAAATGGCCTGAGCAGAGCTGTGGAGGCAGGGGGCTCCTCAGACCACAAACCATCCCTGTTGGCTAAAAGAATGGTTCACTGGGGCCTCTCAAGGGTTGAGACTGGGGAGATCAGTGGGAGCCTGATGGTTGGGGAGCTGGGGACTGAGCAATAGTATGTATGAAATGAGAAGTCACTGAAGGTGTTTCACCAAAGTCAAGGAGATGAGGAAGGAACTCAGTGGGATTTTAGGAGATGAGAATGAAACAAAGGAGGCAAATGAGAGAATTATTACAATAACCCAAGTGTGAGATGACAAGGACCTCCTGGAGGATGTACCATGGGAAGAGCAAAGAGGTAAGAGTCATAAGAAAAAAGAAAAAGAGTTCTCATAAAGCATCTACAAAACTTAGTGATAGATCAGAGGTCATAGGGAGAAGACAATGCAAGGCTGAGAGAAGGGTTGAAATCCCAAGATAACTTTTCCATCATAAAGGTAGTGATTTGCAATCGGTCAAGTGACATCATCTTTCCACTGAATTATTATTTATTGATATTAAAGAATTATTAAATTGTTCATCAAATTATTGATTTATTCCATTACTAAACTATTGCTTATTCTCCCAATGCCACTAAAGACTGCACTTCATTTCAGAAAGCAAACAATACCAAACCAGATCATCTGAATAAAGAAAGGGCTTCATTTCCTGTGCTCTGTGAGACCACCAGCATGAACATTCATGAGTCTGAAACTACCAAATGTCCCATGTCTTACGAAGCTAAGAAACCCCCCCAAAAAAACAATTTGGGGGACTTTGACCTTGGAAATACCTAACACCAGCAATTCTAACTAAAAACAAAAGTGCCTACACACCTGCTAATACCCACACATTCAGGGCAGTTCCTAGAGGAACATGTGTTGCTTCCATTTAGAGCAAAACAGATGTGATCAAGACCTTGCTCTAATTCTGAGTTTCCACAGTGCTGTGTGAGGTTCTGAAAAATGAGAGTCTGCCCAACATCTGCACCTGAAACCCTCAAAAGCAAGCCTGCAGAAGACAGAGGCCTCATGGCAGACTGACAGATTAGCCTGCACAAAAGCTAAGAGAATCTCTACATTGCAAAATGCCATTACTCATATTAGAAAACAGGCACCACCAAACTGAGAGGAATATTTGCAACACGCATAGTAGGCAGAAATTAACAGCATCCTTAGATATCAATAAGAGAAAGGAAGGTACCAATCTGAAAAAGAAATGAGCAAAAGATACGAACAGGTGATTCACAGAAGGGACAATACAAACGACCAATAAGGATTCCACTTATTTGTAACCAAAGAAGGTCAAATAATATGATACCATTTTTGTTTATTAAATTGGCAAGATTTTTTAAAAAATTGCAAAGAAGAATAAGGATCCCTAGTTGGCAAGTGTACTAATAAGTAGACATAGTTACAGACTGCCAAGGCAACTGTAAATTATTACAGCTTTTCTGGATTCACTTTGGTGAGATGTTCCAAATGCCTTGTATAATGTGCCTACCCTTTATCCTGGTTCTTCACTGAGAAATCCATGCCAGGAGAAATATTCTGGGTGTTCATCAAACACGGTTGACATCAGTAAAAAATTGAGAACAGTCTGAATATTTGAAAAAACAGAGGACTGATTCTAAAAACTATGGTACGTGCATATGAGAGAGTACTGTGCAACCATTAAAAATGGTGATTTTGAGGCTCATATACTGGCATGCCAAGATGCATGTAATAATTTTGTAATGGACACTATAGAAAAGTAAGTGCATTATGATTCCATTTAGACTAAAAATATAAATATGTATACATTCCATTTGCTTGTCTTACATTCTCATTATGTTTATGAAGAGAAAAAATATGCCCAGAATATGTTAAATGTTAATAATAGTTATCTGTCAAAGGAGGGTTATGAATTTTTTAATAACTTTTCTTCAAGAAATATAGGCTTGTATATAAAAACTAAGAATAAAAACAAAGAAAGGCTGGAAAGAACTCTAACTCTGGCTCTGCCATACGTCCACCACCCTGTCCGGGGCGGGTCTGGCCTCAGCCCTGAGTTGTACCGCGCACTGTGTTAAGCAGTCCTCGGGCTGGAGTATGTCCTCAGCCACCTGTGTGCCTAGCCCTCCCTGCCCTCTCCTCGAAGCAAACACGGACACTGCGCGGACGGTGCCCCAACTTGCTGCACTGGCGAGCTGTGTGCTTGCGAGGGTAGTTGCGGGCCAGGCAGCAGCCTCACAGCTGCTAGCTGCACAGAAACAAAGCGGCTTCCACAGGAAGTGGTGTGCACCTGGCTGTGTGACCACAGGAGTTTTGTCAGTCCCGGGAAAGAAAGTCAACCCGGGCAGTGGAGGAGAGGAAACCCCCAAAGCTGCCAGGCGTCAGGTGTGTCCTATAAAAACAAGAACGGACCTCTAAAGTGGCCGTGGAGGCCTGGGAGGGGGTCCCTTCATCTTCAATTCAGACCATTTCTATGACCTGGGTCTGATTCCTACCCAGACCGTCTCTTCCTACCCGGGGCCTCTACGAAGCATCACTCCACCCTGAAGGAATTCTCAGTCTCAGGGCATGGGAAGCAGGCCCTCGCCTCCTATGCATACCAGGTGTTGGGAACGCTGGGGGAGGTGGGTGCTGGGATGCGGGTGTCCTGGCCCTCCACACCCTGGCCCTCTGCCTCACCCTCTGGTGGGACGTGGCCCTGCTAGCTGTTAGACCGGCCAAGGGCGCCACTTCTTCTGCGTCCAGCGGCCTCCTTTCCGCTATCCCACTCCAGTGGTCTGTTACTCTGAGAAGCCTACGTTTCAAACATCCTGAGAATAATTAATCAGATTAGAACTATGCAGCATCACAGCTGGGAATACTCCAAGGGAAGATCTGACCCCCATTTATAGACCTGAGGACAAACTGAAGGTGCAAGGGGAAGTGGGATCCTGGGAGTCACCAGCAGTTCGTGGCAGCCTGGGCCTCGAACCCACATCTCCATCGCAGCTGTTTCCTCCGCGGCCTCAGCGCTCACTGTGTGGTTTGTGGCCAAGATGTACCAGCATCACTTGGGAGCTATTCAGAGAAGCACACCTTTTCTAAGCCTCAGCACAGATTCTCTGCATGAGAATCTGAATTTTAATAAGATTGTAAGTCACATGAAAGTCTGTAAAGTGCTTCTCTAAGGCAGTGGCTCTGACACATTGGTGAGAGAATTGGAATTCCCCAGAACAGCCACTAACACACAGACTGCTCCTCCCCACATGCAGTTTCTGATCCAGTGAATGCGATGGGGTAGGATATGCTGCATTTTCAACCATTTCCAGGGTGAGGCAGACAGCAGTGGGTCTGAGGACCACACTGAGAACTTCTAGGTTCTCCACTGCTCGCTGTTGACAGTCAACTCCACCAGGGGAAGGAGAATGACCTGTGAAACAGGCATGCTGTCCCCTCTGTGAGGTAGGTTGCAGGATGGCCCGCCGCTGGGGAGGCCTGTCCCAGATAAGCCAGAAACAGCGAAGGCAGGAACAAAACTCAGACTCACTCTCCCATCATCCTGGGCTTTGTCAGGCTGACCCTGCTTCCACGTCTTAGTTCTAGCTTAGCACAGGGTGGTGAGGGGTGCCCACCCTGCAGAAGCTGCACACGCCTGTTGTGGTCATTGCCAGAAAAACGTTTCAAACTTGTGTCAACCTTCTGACTTCCCTCTTGTTGCCCACTTTGATCCTTTGTGTGAGAAATGAACAGGTCAGATATAACTGACCCCTTACAAATGAGCAAAACTACCAGGAGAGAAAGTGAAAGGGTTTTCCTCTAACTGTGGACAAAACTAGAATGAAAACCCATTTTCCAACTCTTCCTTCTTGTGTTTCCCCCCTTAATTCATTGCCCTTCTGGGTTCTACTGGAGTGAGCATAACTAAGGTGTTTCTGATCATATTCCAGGTAGGGCAGGTATACTGCTATTCCAGATGAGTTAGAGAGAGTCATTCCACTCATTTTACACATAAAAAAGGAGACACACACATACAAATATACATACACAAAGCAATCAAGTGACTTTCCCAAAGCCTTAGTGCTAAAAACATATTGAGCTCAGCATCAATGCCTGAAGGATCAAAGACTTCCAAATGAGAGACCATCCCCAACAACAGAAAATCTGGTACTAATTTAACTCCACATTTTGCCATTCATAACATTGTAGGCAGTGCCAAAAATTTAAAAGTGCTTTGCTTCAAAAGTGCAGTTTTAAGTCTGTTTCTTGAAGTGCAAAATGCCTACAGAACATTTAGAATGTAATGGGCACTTAAAAATTAATGCATTTCTTTGAAAGTTACAATGATGTAAATAGTGGAGGTCTTTCCCAAGCTAGTCCATAAAATCTGACTTCACCTACAAGCTATCTGGAATACCGTTTGCCTCTCTGACAGTGTCTTTTGAGGGGGGTTGTATTTAAACTTTGAATTCAAAGCCTGTACCACAAGGATTCCTCATAACTGTTTTACACTATTTTAATTGCTCAATTACTTGTCTGTCTTCCTCTCTTGAAGGCAAGAAAGTAGGACCATGTCTTTTATTCGTCATTGTACCCCATGTCAGTGCCTGATACATAAGGGTATTTAGTGAATGAATGAATGCTGTTCCTTGAGCTTGAGATGCTCTTTAACAGGCTACGACCTACTCTCAGTAAGGAGGCCAGGCCTCCCTTGACCCTCCATCAAAGTCAAATACCCACTCATGTCAAGTTCTCCCCATAACACCTGGTGCCATTCCATCACATTGATGAGCACACTGCACTTTAATTGCCTTCTCATTTCCCTCAAGTATCACTTTTCAAGACTACACTCACATGCTCAGAACTATAAATTCACTTTTTTAATCCCTCATTCTTAACATAGAAAAGATACAAGGCAAGCATTTAAGACAAATACTAAACCAAACAACTGAAAACAGCATGTAGGAAACAAACTGCAGGAAAAAGACTGTTTCAAGAACATAATATTATCATCCTCAGAGAAGAATGTTAAAAAATGTATCACATCTATGAGTTATGAACAGGTGGATGGAATTTTATATTTAAATAAAGGAACATCCAAAACACAAAAGAGGGATTTTAGGAATTTAAACAATGATATCTGAAATTGTAAACTAAAGGTTGGAAGATAAAATTGTACATATCTTCCAGAAAAAAAGAGGGGAAAAAAGGGAAAACAAGAAATGGAATGTAAGAAAATTAGCAGAGGCTCATGGAATCCAACAGTTTCAGAAAGAGAATGCAGGGCAAAGAAAGTTAGACAATCACCATCATCAACAATAAGATCAGAAAACTCTTACAGAACAGAAATGAAAATGTAACTTGCCAAATGGAAAGGGTATGGTTGAAAAAATCATACCGTATTTTGCCATGTATAATGTGCACCCACGTTTTTGTGCACATGATACATGGGATTATTATACCCATGGTATATAGTCATTACACCCATATATAATATACATCCTTATTTTTCCCTCAAAAATTTGGGCAAAAAAGTACACATTATACATGGCAAAATATGGTACTTTCTATCCAGGCAACTCATGGTGAAATTTTAGGACATGAATGACAAACTCCACAAGATTCCAGAGAGAAAAAGGTAAATCACATTCAATAGATCAAGGTTGAGAACAGCTTAGAACTTCTCAACAGCAACACCAAAAGATAGAGAACAATGGATCATCGTCCTCAAAAGTCTGAAGGAATATGAGTTCCAACTTAGAATTCCATATACAGTAAACTAATAATCAAGCACAAGTATAAAATAAAAATGTTTAGACTTAAAATATTCCAAAAACTTCACTCCCATGGAATTTCTTCTAAGAGAATTTGCTTCACCAGAACAAGAGTCTAGGTAAATATGGCCTAGGGTACAGAAGTAGGGAGTACAACACAGTAGAGAAGTGATGGCAAGTTCCAGGATGGTGTGAAAGGAGATCTCCGTATAACTGCTGGACACCACATCTAGATGATACCTGGTCCAAAATGGGGCAGACTTCAGAGACAGGTCCATTGAAGGCTATCGTGACCATGCATTCTGCTGGTGTCATCTTACCTTAAACAATTACTGCAGAACAATTACTTTACCAAAAAAGAAGCTAAAATATGAGATCCAAGGAGCAAAAAATTCAATCCAGAACAGAGAGACAGTGATTCTAATAATTACAACAAAGAGAAGTAATAGTTCAAGATGAGGGATGTATAGTTCAGATAGAAAAAAGTTATCAAGAAATGTATCTAAGAAAAAAAATTGAAACAGATGAATTCCTGATGTAATCGACCTTGTAGAAAATTTTACTGCGAAGCCTTGGGCAAAGGGGGGAGGAAATAAACACATATGTGGCCCAGACCAGTGTGGGCCCATTGGTTGGAGTGTCATCCGGTACACCAAAAGCTTGAGAGCTCACTTCCCCATCAGGGCTGGCTAGGGAGTGTATGAGAGGCAGCCAATCAATGTTTCTCTCTCATTTCTTCTCTCTAAAAAAATCAATAAACATATTTAAGTAAATAAATAAGTATGAATATGAGTGATCAGGGGGTGCGCCAGCAACCTGGAATTCAGAGCCTGCCTGTAAGCCTGTTTATCCTGATCTTGGGTACATCATTTCTAAAAAGATATTCTATCTAATATGTCAAGGCACCAGGTGAAGATATTTCTGGAGTACAAAAAAAGCTAAATTTGACAAAATAAGCATCAAAGATGTTTAGACAATAAAATTCATCAGTTGACGTTATTTAATAAATTAGAACAAATCTCCAGTCTCTAATGACCCTTTAGAGAGTTTGTTCCCTGACAAACCTCATCCCATGGTAAAGTTATGTCTGGTTGTAGACAAATGACTCACTGCAGCAGAGAGGCAGGAGCAGTAAGAAAAGAGATGTGGAGTAAGGACTGAGGTCATTCCAAGGTCAAAACTCCAAGTTCCACCCAAAGTGCTCAAGGTGGAGGCGGAAAACACATCAGAGACAAGAGGATACTTCGGGACTTCTTCAAATGGAAGTCTGCCACTGTGTGCCTCTCTCCACTGAGCTGAGAGTCATCCTGAGTAGCCACTATGACCAGGGCTTGTGACCAACACTGACAAAGAAGCCTTTTTCTTTGTCCTTCTGGGTTCAGGGAGTCCCATGGAGTCTAATTAATAGACATAGGCCTGTCACCTGCACAATTTTTGTGACAGTGGGGACCACCTGCATTAGAATTTACTTAGCATTTTTGTTTAAACCAGACTAGCTCTTTAACACTTAAATATATTTACTTAAAAGGTAGATTCATGACATGGCCACAGAGAAGAGCAGCATCACATTCTGTGGGAACCAGTCTTCCAAATGGCTTCCATGCTTCCGGTCTGTTTGTATTCATACCGCTGGGTTGCTCCTTCCCTCACAGATGAGTTCTGACTTTCATAACAGATAGGATACTGAAGAAAAGATGGAGTGTGAGTTCTAAAGTTAGGTCATAAAAAGCGTTATGATTCCGCCTTGCTGTCTCCTGGATCACTAGCTCTGTGAGAGGCCATCTGCTGTGTTATGAGGCCAGTCAAGCCACCCTGTGAGGAGTCCCATGTGGCAAAGAGCCAAGGCCTCTTGCCAGCAGCTATGTGACTGAGCCACTGTGGAAGCAGATGCCCCGGCCCCTGTCACACTGCCCAGTGAGACTGGCCCTGGCTGTGACACTGTGGTTCAGCCTCATGGCAACCTGTGGACTATAAGCATCCAGCTGAGATGCTCCAGAATTCTTGACACAGAGAAACTGTGTGAGATAATGTTTATTGCTGTTCTAGGCCACTCAGTTTGGGTATATTTTATTACATAGCTGTAAATAACTAATACATTTTCTGTAAGTAGGGAATGAAAACAAACCAACGCTATTAAATTCTACTTGTAGGATATTCCCTTCTGAAGGCTCTGAGACTAAGATTTGTTGTCTAATTAGTTAAAGGAGATTAGTGGGTATTCGAGTTAAAGACTAGCTCCAAAGAAATACATTTTCTCCTTAAGATTTCTTTTGCTAAGAGAGTAGACCTGAAAAGCTCTCACCACAAGAAAAAAAAAGGTAACTCTGTATCATCATGGATGTTAACTAGAGTTATTGGGGTGAACATTTCTCAAAAAAATAAAGACTGCTCCTGTGATGAACTGGAGTAGATAACTGGGAGTTTTCGCTTCTCAGAGACTTTTTTCCCTAGGATATATTTGCAAATGAAACAGAAAAAATGAATGCAAGTACATGCATACCCATGCATAAACTTGAACATACAAATACACACACAATCACATACAGTGTGATCTGGAGAAATAGGTTCTTCAGCTGAGACGTCCTTGAGAGGAGGGAAGAACTATAGCTGATTCATCCTTGTGTTCTCTCCAAGTTTGAGACAGTGTTTGGGATAAAGTTGGTGCAATCCAGAAGAGAAAAGGAGAATTGGAAAGACTGACTCCCCATACAGTTCAAGTGTTTAATCTGATATCCTTCAACACCAGAAGTGATTTCAGGAACTGGCAATGGTAGGTACTTGGAGAGGGGCGGATGGTAGAGGGGCCAGGGGATGGTGTCAGAGTTACTACAAGATTTCTAGGCCGTTTTATCAATCCCTAGTGAGTGACTTTGGCATGTGAATTCAGCTTGTGAACCTCAGTCTTCTTCTTTGTCTGGCATGTGAATTCAGCTTGTGAACCTCAGTCTTCTTCTTTGTCAAAGGAAGATTGGACCAGATGATGCCTGAGGTCTCTTTTAGTTCTTACAATCTTAATTCCAGGTGGGACCCAAGACATAAATAATAGTGCTATTTACCAGAACATCAGAGAACAGATAATAGCAACCTGCAGAAAGCAGTCTGTAAACTGTTCTTTATTCACAGCTGAAAACATGTTTTAATGTGTTGTTGTGTCAGATTTGTTAATTCAAGATATGAAAAATGAATTTAGTCACATGCCCCAATGTAAAAAGTAAACAGCATTCCTGATTTATTCATCAAGACCAGTTCTGATCGTTGCTAAAAATAAAGCCTGTAACCTGAGTCACATCTAAGTCATAATAATTAAATACCAAGGAGCAGAAGCTTGAAAAGGGTGAGGTCTGATATCATTCCAGATGTGCATTTTTCACTGAGTATCAAAGTCACAGAGTTTCTGCATGAGAGCCAACAAGGCTCTGTGCCAATCTGAGCATTTTTCTTTGACCTACAGAAAGCTAACCTGCTGGACCTGAAATTCTGAGAGAGCTGAGCTCATTTCCAGAGCAGCCTAATGTTTTAATGACCCTAAATTGACTCTAACCTACCTATGAACACATGTGTACTCACAGCAACATATCAGCCTAGTGTTATTGTCATAATATGTCCATCTTATTGCATCTCATATCTACAAAGAAGGCACTAAAATATTTTCTACTGAGCTGCCTTGTCCCAAATATCTCCTACTTAACATTCATTTTGGACGTTAACAATGCCACAAGGTCATTTTCTCCATTTGCTAGTTTTAGTGCAGGGCAGGGGGTGGCAAAAGTTGGTGGTGGGGAGAGTTCTTTCTATGAGGTCTTCTGAGAAAATCGTATTTGAGAATTATCTACCAACTTAAAAAATTAAATTTTTATTTGACTGTTCTTTCTTTGTTTAGATGGAAATATAAAATATTCAACCAGTTAAGTTTAAAGTCAGAGTTTATAAAAGTTAATTCAATAAATATAAATAATAATAAGCATTAAGAGAATGCAAAAGGAGGAGAAGAGGGAGGAAACAAGAACAAAGATGAGTGAAGAAGGAAGGAGTGAGAACAAAAGAGTAAAAGAGAAACAAAAATAATGGACTGAAGTGATGAAGGAATAAAGAGAAAAAATTAGAAGGGAAAGCAATTACTGACTTGTTCTTCAGGCTTCCCCAGTCTACTCTTTAGCACAAGACGACCTTCATATGACAGCATATTTATGGGTAGCGATGGTGTGATGTTTCTAATCAATCATCCAGTCCCAGCCCAGCCAGCTTCTCACAGAGGAGTTTGTCCAAGGCCACACTCAGTCCATGGCAGAGCCACGTTATATGTGGCCCCTCAGCCTAATGGGACCTCAGCTCTTGTTGAATTATTGAAGGAGCCCCTGTGGGTCTTCAGACAATCACCCAATTGTCCCAATCCATCTTGAATTTTTTTAAAAATACAATATTGGTAAGTTTGTTGAAGACAGACGACATTTTACCAAGAACGTGTTTCCTTACCCAGCTAGAGTAACTGTGAACCATTTATAAATGTTCTACAAAGTCTGTGCAGGGCCAGGGCCACTCAGTGGGCTGTCATCTGCTCAGCTATCTCAGGAGAACACAGGCTTCCCTCCACCCTTCCTTCAAGGAAGCCCTGTCATGTTCAGGTCACATGTTTTGAAATTTTAATCAATTTGCTTTTGCTTTCTCTACATTTTTCTTTCCTTTCATTTCTAGTTGGTAACTGACCATCCCTGTTCTTTCCTCAGGGACTTTTAGAAGGTAGAAAATCTTGAGTTGCAGTCCTCCCTGTCTTTTCTAAAGCCTCAACTTTTTGACAAAATTAAGCTAAGTGTTGGAAAAGAGAGAGTAAGAAAGTGAGTACCTTTGAGGCCAGCAAGACGGAGAAAGATGTTGGGTTCCCCCCTAGGGCAGAAGAGGCATACGGCTTCTCCCAGGGCCTGGACCTGGGTCTATGTGGCCACCCAGTGAGTAGGCAAGAATTTAAAGGGGACACATATATGCTACAGAAGGACTCTGGCCCTTAGATCTGAGAGGAACTTGGGGCTGGGACAATGGGCATCTCAGTGGGACTGATGGTCCCTGAGTCTAGGGGCCTCTCTACACCTTATGCCACTGTAGACCAACTAACCAGGACTATGTGATCTGTGCCCTGCCTAGGTGCCTATGTGGCAAGTGGTCGCAGAAATACAGCCTGCACTCCGCTTCCCGAGCTGTGCACCCCAGTGCAGGACACCATCCCAAGGAGGACATGTCTTTCTCCAGTAGGCACAAAGCTGCCACATGGTCAGGCAGTGGCCTTGCCATGCACTGGCAGAGAGCTTCTCTACTGACTCAATGAATTTTCCATTGCTAGTGTAGGATGGGTGGGAAAGGGAGCTTGCCGTCAGATGTGGGTGATTAGAAGAGAACAAAGAATTGGATTATCACTCTGGCCAGTGTGGCTCAGTTGGTTGGATGTCATCCTGCAAAGTGAAAGGTCAGAGGTTCAATTCCTGCTCAGGACACATGTCTGGGTTGTGGGTTAAGACCTCAGTCAGGGTGTGGGCAAGAGGCAACCAATTGATGTTTCTCACATTGTTATTTCTCCCCTCTCTCTCTCCCTCCCTTCCTTCCCCTCTCTCTAGAATCAATGAAAAAATGAAAGAATTGCATTTTCTGTTGAAGACAGAAACTTATATTCTACATTTAAAGTAGTGGTCAGCCTTTCTCACACCCAAAACACAGAATGGTGAGCACCTCTGTGGCCTTCCTACAGCTCAGAAGTACGTCTTACAGATGCAGTGTGCCAGACAGACAGACAGACAGACAGACAGCAGAGGGAACGGAGATGCTTCATTAATCCTCACTCCTAGAGAAAAAGGGCCATGAGATTTAGCTGCGACTCCACCTAGGTAAATGAGAGGCCATAGGATGTACAGCTGAATGCCAGCAACTGGGATAAGGGTGGAAGGGCACATCCCATGAAAGCTGGCCTTTGTCAGGGAGGTGCCACTTTCCACTGTCCTCAGGCACACATGGGCCACTATTCACCCAGGGATCCAGAACGGATGTCATCCTGTTTTAATGGCAGCAAGACCTCTGGCCATTGACCCATGTAAATCTCAATTAGCCAAAATTAGTCAACTGTATCCCAGCTCTGTCTTCCTTCAAAACACCTAATTGTGAGAAAACCAAATTCCCTGAGGCACGGCCCCCACCAACACGATCTGACCATCCCAGGCCCCCACCCCTCCAAAGGGTCTCCCTGGTTTTGTGTCTTCTCTTAATGAGCTGTGCCAGTCATCAAGGACATTCTGCTGACACATTATTACTCTTGGTGATCTTTCCACTCATTAGCCAGTAAGCCAAGCAAATGTCCTCGTTTGCAGGAGCTTCTCAGGTTCAGCCAGGCACTTCAAGACCCCATCAGACTCCCTGTCCACCCTGCGGAGAAAACACAGCCGGGCAAATGCTCAAGAAACATAAAGGGATGTTAACATTGTACCAAATAACAGTGAGCAAACCTGTGAGCCAGTGAGTGAGTACACATCCATTCCCTCTTGCTAGGGCTCTTTCTTCCAGACTCTGTGGAGTAAGTAATTAGAGGTACAGTCACATAACCCAGAGCAAATGTCAGAGACCGATTGGATTCCCTAACAGTGAACTCTTGAAAACTTATGCATGCTGTTTTTTTTTAAATTTTTATTGTTATTCAATTACAGTTGTGTGCCTTTTCTCCCCATCCCTCCACCCCACCCCAGCTGAACCCACCTCCCTCCCCCACCTCCCCCTTGGTTTTGTCCATGTGTCCTTTATAGTAGTTCCTGTAATCCCCTCTTCCCACTGTCCCCCCACCCCCCGCTATTGTTAGATTGTTCTTAACTTCAATGTCTCTGGTTATATTTTGTTTGCTTTTTTCTTCTATTGATTATGTTCCAGTTAAAGGTGAGTCATATGGTATTTGTCCCTCACCGCCTGGCTTATTTCACTTAGCATAATGCTCTCCAGTACGCATGCTGTTTTTGTTGGTGCGATTGAATATCCCTTTTTAGCTGTATCCATTTGCATTTTGGCAGGATGCTGAGCATGACACAAAACCAAACTGAGATTTCATTACTATGATTCACTTGTACTAATAAAACAACATCGTTGAAGTTGCACCCAATGACCCCATTGACAAGATCAAGGCAAAGATCCAGGATGTCACAGGCCTCACCCTAGGAAGCACCCAGGGAGCTGGATACACCCTGACAGACTGCAGCATCCAGAAGGAATCCACTCTGAACTGATGTAGGTCAGGTAAAGTCCCAAGTTCTCAAGTTCATGTCAGGCTTTTAGGAAGAAAAAAATGCATTAAAGAAAGTCTAATTATGTTCATTACAAACAAATCAAAATAAGATATTAAGAACAAGCTAGTTTTTTTTTCCTTTTGCTCCTTAAACCACTTCTTTTTTTAATTTTTAAATTATTTTATTGTTATTCAATTACAGTTGTCTGCATTTTCTCCCCACCTTCGTACCCAACCCCAGCCAAACTTAAACCACTTCTTTTGCTTCTTATAAAACCACATCAGACAAATGAAATCCCCAAGGAATATGCAGAACTGGAATTATATTAGGCAAATGAAAAGAGCAAATGCTAATTCTGAAAATTCACATTATGTCACTTTGGCTTCATTCTCTGCCTTTTTAATTAAAGTAAGAAAACTCCTTTTGTTTTCTCTGTCCTGTGATTCAGTGCTGCTAGTTTACTGTGTCCAGAGGAAACTGGTGACAATCCTCCTAAACATTGGCATTGGGATTTAAGCTGCCTTGCCATAATCAGTCAACCATTTGCCTAGTTGACTCCCTGCTGGATGTGGGGCTGGAGTAAGAACTACTAGAAAAATGAGAAAGCAAGATGTCAGGGGACAGATATTCTGTAGGTGCTGCAGACTGTACTATAATACAGCAGTCCCCACCCTTTTTGGTGCCAGGGCTGTTTCATGGAAGACAATTTTTTCCATGGACTGGGGGTGAGGGGATGGTTTGGGATGATTAAAGTGCATGACATTCAAGCTCACCTTCTGCTATGCAGCCCAGTTCCTAACAGGCCCAGACTGGTACTGGTCTGTGGCCCAGATGTTGGGGACACCTTCTATAATCTGCACATGGTCCTGGGGTGCCCAGGGGGTGGGGACAAGAAAGCACCAAGGCCATATGTCACAGCATAGGGCCTCATGGAGCCCCTCCTATAGACCAGACCTTAATAGATACTATTCCAGGAAGTGATGTACTGCAGAAAAGCCAGGCCTAACAACCCATGCCTGTGGAGGGGCAGAGGTGTGAGAGCACAGCAGGAAGGAGAATTAGGGCTGGAATATGCCTCTGGGGTATGATGCCCTTCATGCTTTGGTTTTTTAAGTCTTCTAGAACCTGTGGACCAGCAACAGAAAGGTTGAGTGGGAGTTGGCTGCAAATGCAGAGTCTCAGACCCCACTCAGGCCTATAAACCAGAATCTGTCTTTTTAAAATGTGATTCTTATCACCAACAAAAGAACAAGGTTGGCAATATCTCACCCTGTGGTAAAACTCAACAGCCAAAAGGACCAATAGCCTCATTCTTGTGCTTAAATTAGTTGACCAGGATTGCTCTGGTTTAGGGAAGGCCCCAATATTAAAGATAAAGGCCAAAACATGAAAGAATTTTTAGAAAACAAAACCTTACAGGAAACAGAGACAACACAGGAAGCAAAAGAAAACTTATGTAAAAAAACCAAAAAAAACTAGGATACATACCTCACAGAAGTAAGATTGCCTCCATGAAACAAGAATAAGAGGGTATATGAAGAAAACAAGAGGAATAACCAGAGAACAAGAAAATATGAAAATTTAAAATCTCAGAGTCAAATTTGTATTTAAATTTATGGAAGAGTTAGAAGGCCAAGTTGAGACAACTTGTGATAAAATATAACAAGCATATAAAGAGACCATAGCAGGAAAAAAACTGGAGATTTAATTCCTCTAATAAGAAGCTCAAAAAAAAGATGAACATAGGAAGTATTCAAGATAAAATTATCAACAAAATAATAGAGAAAATTTCTCAGAACTGTAGGACACCTTCAGATCAGAAAATCCACCAGGAACCCAACACAACAAATGGAGAAAGACACAAACTAAGACAGAAAAATAACAAAAGGATCTTAAAAGCTAACCTGGAGTGGGGTGTAGTGGACAAAAATAGAGCTATGCCTTCAAAATTTTAAAGGAAAATTATACACAACCTAAAATTCTACACTCACCCAAACTATTAGTAATCATGTATAAAAGAGAAATAAAGATATTTTCTGATATACCAAGAATCCAAAAACATACCTCAAGTGCCGTGTCTTTTTTTTTTTTTTTTGCAGAAAGCTACTGAGGATTCCTTTTATCAAAATGAGAACATAAATTAGACCAGGGGGTGACTGAGGGTCCAGAAAACGGGTTTCTAACACAAGAGGGCAGTGAAAGGAGAGGCCAGGATACATGCTCAGGATGGCTATGAAGGAAAATACTCAGACAACTTTGGGGCTAGGGCCACATGACACAGCACAAATTGAGCAGAAAGATGAAGAACTTCAAGGCGGATTGGGGGAGGCAAGGAAAAACAGAAAGGAACTATTGGATTATCTGATGCATTTAAAACAGATTTATTCAGCTCATCAATAGCAATATCTAGATGGTCATGGAACTACTGTCACATTAATCAATATGAATAATGATTTCACTAAAAAAGTATAATAAAATTTTGTTAAGAAGAGAAAAGGAAGTGTACGTAGGTTTGCGGTATGATAGAGGGCAACAGGGGATGAGTGTAGCAGCTAAGTCATCATCTACCTTAATATGATATTATAGATAACTTCTAAATCAGTAAGTCAGAAAATGACCATACACCCATACATTTGGAAAATTAGGGGAAAAACAAAAAAAATGGAAAGATCTTATTTCTGGAGAGCAGGCCTGTAAGGTGGTAAAGGGAAAATGAAGGGACTACTATTTTTCTAGTAAGTCCTCAAATCTACCTTTGATAAAAGGAAGATTAACTTGAAGAAGAGAAAGAAAAAGGAGGAAAAAGGGGAGAAGGAGGAGGAGAATGTCTGTAGAAAATATTCTGTCCTAAAGAATAGAGTCTAGGTCTTATGGGCTAAGTGACAAATGATCATGAACCTTGACCTGTGTCTTCCAGACACCCATGGAAAAGCCCTGCAACACCTAACAGTGGAAACACTGTGGCTTCCCAGGGTCAGCCACTGGAAAGATAACTATGTCCATATGTGACACCAAAGGAATTTCTGATGAATAAAGTACAAGCAGAATAGGATAAATGGGTTGCCACCTTCTATAGCTGTCTTTCTGGTCCCTGTCATCTGAAAGAGCAATGCTTAAAAAGAAAGAAAAGGTCACCAGTAAAATCTCATCCCACCCCACTCACCACCTGTCACGATGGTTTTCTGTTGGCTATGTTGACTGAACCCCCAGCAGGCTGCTCCCCTAGGGTAACATGGGGTTGTGGTCAAGGTTTCCTTCACTTCCTGAGTTCTCCAGTATCGTCACGCCCTGTGCTGGAGAAGTTCCTCATTGTTTTCAGCTTGTGGAAGACTGCATTCTCTAGTTTTCAGTGTAAATATGGACTTTCCCCCATTTGCAATAATCCTTTAGTCTTTTATCTTAAGATTGCATTTGTTTATTTATTTTTAGAGAGAGGGAAAGGGAAGAAGAAAGAGAGGGAGATAAACATCAATACGAAAGAGAAACAGGGATCAGTTGACAGGAACCTAACCTGCAACCCAGGCATGTGCCCTGACTGGGAACCAAATCTTCCACTTTGTGGGATGATGCCCAACTGAGCAACATTGGTTAGGGCATCCTTTAGTCTTTCTCTTACAGTTTAGAAGGTATGATAGAGGTCAGGGGAGTGTATTAACATAAAACTGGAAACCTTATACACAACTACCCCCACCTCTTCTCTTTGGGCTTTGGAGCTAGACAAAAGCAATCCCAACTTCACCACTTGGAAACCTTAGGAAGTCATCTCACCTTACTGCATATTAGTTTCCTCATCTGCAAAATGGGAGACATGATAATACGAACCTCACAGGTTGTTAGGACTAAGAGAGCTAATATGCATAAAGAACATGAGCTATAAAAAAGTATTCTAACTAAAACAAAACATTTTATTTTAAAAAAGCATTTATCAAGAATTTAACACCCAAGCTGATGTCAAGATGGCGGTGAGATAGGTGGGAGCAGAGTCAACTTCCCTCTACACCTGGGTGAAACACCTACTCAATCTACTGAGGAAAAAGGGAAC
Organism: Desmodus rotundus; assembly: GCF_022682495.2. Lineage (NCBI taxonomy): Eukaryota > Metazoa > Chordata > Mammalia > Chiroptera > Phyllostomidae > Desmodus > Desmodus rotundus. The sequence goes on from NC_071395.1 coordinate 65,961,175, forward strand.
AGAGCCAAAAGCACCCCAATGTTTATGGAGATAGGAGAACAAAAAGTACAGAGGACACTGAGAAAACAGAAGGTAAGGGGATTGCTTCAGGACAAAAAGGTCCCTAGGACCAGCGCAGGGACCAGGGCTGCTGCAGCCCCAGGCCCGCCCCTGCCGGGCCTGCCCCAGGACTCCTGGGAGAGAGCCGGGTTAATTGCTCCCTCCCCTGCCAAACAAGGCCTGAGCAACACCGTGAGAGATCTGGTTGCTTGAAGTCGCAGGGAGGGGAATAAGGACAAAGTGGTAAACCCACGGAGACCATGGGCGCTAGCTGGGGAGAGTAGAGAGTTGGGCCGTGTGTGACCCTGACCCAGACAGTCCCCGGTCTAGCTGGAGAGGTGGGCTGTGTGAGAGGACAGGCCTTTCCTTGTACAGAGGGAGCCACAGGATTGAGCAGGAGGATTTTCCAAAAAAGAAAAAGACCCATGGTGGCACTTTGGGGAATTCCCCTGCAGCAGCAGCTCCAGTCTCCTCTCCACCCAGCCACCCACCCATCCAGGGAGCATGTGCACCCACCAGGGAGTGTCTGCACCTCATCTCGGAGGGAGCTGAGACCACAGGCACCAGGGAGAGTGCAAATCAAAGAAGGCTCTGTGTGCACACACATAGCCTGGAGGAGGCCTACCATAAAAAAGAGCAGGTAGAAGCCAGGAACACCAGGATACCTCCTGGAAGAGGAAACCCACCAACAAAGGAAACACCAACAGCTAAGAACAGAAGAAGGTGAAGGAGGGAGTGGAGGTCACACTAAGTCAACCCAGGACCTATCTGAAAATACAAATAAATAGTGAAGAAATTACTAAGAACCAACAACTGAACAAGAGCAAGAGAAAAGCCTCAAAACCTTATGCACATGGAAGAACCAGCTCCAACACAACCTGCCCACACCTGCACAACAGAAAACAAGAGGTGGGGGACAGACTGACCCTCAGATAGCCAGCTGGTGGGAAAGACCCACCAAAGAAAGTCTCAACAAGAACCAAAAACCAAAGACATACACAGAGCCAACATAAATTACAGCCCAAGATCAGTAAGATCGGGAGATCAAGGAGACTGTACCACTGAATCTCACAGGTATTCTACCACAGAAGTTCACACCATAAACCCAGGGGGTCAGAACAGAGCAACTTAAGAAGCAGAGGCTAACAGGAAGAGTATCACAAACAATGGGAAGACAAAGAAACAATGCCCAAACGAAAGGAAAGGAGGAAGTCTCAGAAACAATGCTAAATGAAACAGAGGCAAGTCAACTATCAGATAATGAGTTCAAAGAATTGGTTATAAAGAAGCTTCATGAGCTCACACAGAATTACCAAAAACTACAGGGAAACTACAATGAACTCACTGCAAACTATATCAACATGAAAAAGGAAATAGAAACTATCAACAAGGGCCAAAAGGAAATGAATACAATTTTGGAACTGAAGAACACAGTAGAAGGAATCAAAAGCAGGCTCGATGAAGCAGAGGACCGGATCACCGAACTGGAGGACAAGATAGAAAAAAACACCAAGAATGAGCAAGAAAAGGAAAAGAGGTTCAGAAAGAATGAAGAGAAATTAAGGAAAATGCAGGACAACATGAAATGTAATAATATCCGTATACCAGAAGGAGAACAAGAAGAGCAAGGGATAGACAACCCTGTTTGAAAAAGTAATGATGGAAAATTTCCCTAATTTGATGAGAGAAAAAGTCACAAAAATCCATGAATCACAGAGTCTCAATCAGGAGGAACCCAAAGAGGCCCACTGCAAGAAACATCAAAATTAAAATGGCAAAATTCCAAGACAAAGAAAGAATCTTAAAGGCAGCAAGGGAGAAACAGGAAGTAACATACAAGGGAGCCTCAATAAGGTTAGCAACTGACTTCTCAATGGAAACACTCCAAGCCAGAAGAGAATGGCAAAAAATATTCCAAGTAATGAGAACCAGAGGCCTGCAACCAAGACTACTTTACCCAGCATGGCTCTAAATCAAGATAGAACGCCAAATAAGGAGTTTTCCAGAGAAAAGAAGTCTAAAAGAATACACTCCCACCAAACCAGCTCTGCAAGAGATGCTAAACGGGCTGCTGTAAGGAAAGGAAGGAAACAAGAGAGAGAGAGAACACAGGTACAAAAAATCCTCAATGAATAAGTACCTATCAGTACTTTAAATGTAAATGGATTAAATGCTCCAATCAAAAGACATAGAATAGCTGAATGGATAAGAAAACATGACCCACACATATGCTGCCTCCAAGAGACCCACCTCAGGACAGAAGACCTACACAGACTGAAAGTAAAGGGCTGGAGACAAATTTTCCAAGGAAATGGAGAGAAAAAAAAAGGCAGGGGTAGCAATACTCATATCAGACAAAATAGACTTCTAAAGAAAGGCCATAAAGAGAGACCCAGAAGGTCACTTCATAATACTCAAAAGAAGAATTCACCAAGAAGACATAAACATTGTAAATATATATGCTTACAACTTAGGAGCACCCAAATACATAAAGAAAATCTTGGAGGACTTTAAGAAAGATATTGACAGCAACACAATTATAGTAGGGGATTTTAATACCCCACTCTCAAAGATGGATAGATCTTCCAAACAAAGTATCAACAAAGATATTATGGCATTGATCAATGCCCTAGATGAAATAGACTTAACTGATATATATAGAGCCTTTCATGCCAAAGAAGCAAAATATACATTCTTTTCAAGTGTACATGGAACATTTTCAAAGATAGACCACATGATACTACACAAAACAAGCCTCAACAAGTTCAAAAAAATTGAAATCATATTAAGCATTTTCTCTGACCATAAAGCACTGAAACTAGAAATAAATCTCAAGGAAAAAAAACCCAAACACTAAAAACATGGAGATTGAATAGCATGCTATTAAACAATGAATAGGTGAAAAATGAGATTAGGAAAGAAATCAGAAATTTTCTGGAAACAAATGAAAATGAACTCACGATAATCCAAAACCTATGGGACACAGCAAAGGCAGTCCTGAAAGGGAAGTTCATAGCGATACAAGCCAACCTAAAAAGAATAGAAACATCTCAAGTAAACACCTAACCATACACCTACAAGAACTTGAGGAACAACAACAAAGACAACCCAGAAGGAAGGAAATAACCAAGATCAGAGCAGAATTAAATGACATAGAGACTAAAAGCACAAAAGTAAGGATCAATGAATCCAGGAGCTGGTTCTTTGAAAAGATAAACAAAATCGACAAGCCCTTAAGCAGGCTCATCAAGAAAAAAAGAGAGAGGATCCAAATAAACACAATCAGAAATGAAAGAGGAGAGACTACAACTGATACCACAGAAATACAAAGGATTGTAAGAAATTACTATGAACAACTATATGCCAAGAAATATGAAAACCTAGATGAAATGGACAAAATTATAGAAAAATATAACCTTCCAAAACTGAATGAAGAAGAAGCAGAAAACCTGAACAGATAATTAACACCTGATGAAATTGAAACAGTAATCTAAAAGCTTCCGCCACACAAAAGCCCTGGACCAGATGGTTTCACAGGAGAATTCTACAGAGCATTTAAGGGAGAGCTAACCCCCATCTACCACAGATTATTTCAAAAAATTCAAGAAGATGGAAGACTCCCAAACTCGTTTTATGAAGCCAACATCATCCTAATCCCAAAACCAGATAAAGACACAACAAAGAAAGAAAACTTCAGGCCAATATCGTTGATGAACATAGATGGTAAAATCTTCAACAAAATATTGGCAAACTGCATCCAGCAATACATTAAAAAGATCATACACCATGATCAAGTGGGATTCATCCCAGGGATGCAAGGATGGTACAATATTCGCAAATCAATAAACATAATACACCACATAAAAAAAAAACAGAGAAAAATCACGTGATCATATCAATAGATGCGGAAAAAGCATTTGATAAGATACAGCACCCATTTCTGATAAAAACACTCAGCAAAGTGGGAATAAAGGGAGCATTCCTCAACATAACAAAGGCCATATATAAGAAACCTACAGCCAACATCATACTCAATGGACAAAAACTTAGAGCTTTCCCACTAACATCAGGAAAAAGAGAAGGATGCACTCTCTCACCACTCCTAGTCAACATAGTATTGGAAGTCCTAGCCACAGCAATCAGACAAGAAAAAGCAATAAAAGGCATCCAAATTGGAAAGGAGGAAATGAAACTGTCACTCTTTGCAGATGGCATGATAGTGTACATGGAAAATCCTATGGACTCCACCAAAAAACTACTCAACCTAATAAATGAATTTGGCAAACAGCTGGATACAAAGTCAATACTCAGAAATCAAAGGCATTCCTGTACACCAACAACGAATTTGCAGAAACAGAAATCAGGAAAAAAATCCCATTTGATATAGCAACAAGAAAAATAAAGTAGCTAGGAATAAACCTAACCAAGGAGGTAAAAGACCTGTACTCAGAAAACTACACAAAACTGAAGAAAGAAATTAAGGAAGACACAAATGGAAGCATATACCATGCTCATGGATTGGAAGAATTAACATAATCAAAATGGCCATACTACCCAAAGCAATTTATAGATTCAATGCAATCCCTATTAGAGTACCCATGACATATTTCACAGATATAAAACAAACATTTCAGAAATTTATATGGAACCATAAACGACCCTGAATAGCTGAAGCAATTTTGAGAAAAAAGAACAAAGCAGGAGGGATCACAATACTTGATATCAAACTGTATTGCAAGGCCACTGTACTCAAAACAGCCTGGTACTGGCATAAAAACAGGCACATAGACCAATGGAACAGAACAGAGAGCCCAGCAATAAACCCAAGTCTTTACAGTCAATTAATATTTGACAAAGGAGGCAGGATGGAGCAAAAATAGCCTCTTCAACAGATGGTGTTGGGAGATCTGGGCAGCTACATGCAAAAAAGTGAAACTCAATCACCAACTTACACCATACACAAAAATAAATTCAAGGTGGATAAAAGACTTAAATATAAGTCTTAACACCATAAAAGTCCTAGAGGAAAACATTGGCAGGAAAATCTCACACATTCCCCACAGCAACATCCTCACAGACATGTCCCCTAAAGCAAGGGACCTAAAGGAAAGAATAAACAAATGGGACCTCATCAAAACAAAAAGCTTCTGCATGGCTAAAGAAAACAGCATTAAAATAAAAAGAGAACCAACAGTATGGGAAAACATATTTGCCAATGATACCTCAGACAATGGTCTAATCTCCAAAATATATAAAGAACTCACAGGACTCCACTCCAGGAAGACAAACAACCCAATTAAAAAATGGGCAAAGAACTTGAACAGACACTTCTCCAAGGAAGACATACAGAGGGCCCAGAGACATATGAAAAGATGCTCAGCATCACTAGCCATCAGAGAGATGCAAATTAAAACCACAATGAGGTACCATCTCACACTGTTCAGAGTGGTCAGCATAAACAAATCCACAAACAAATGTTGGAGAGGATGTGGAGAAAAGGGAACCCTAGTGCACTGTTGGTGGGAATGCAGACTGGTGAGGCCACTGTGGAAAACAGTATGGAATCTCCTCAGGAAACTAAAAATGGAACTGCCCTTTGATCCAGCAATTCTGTTGCTGGGATTATACCCTAAGGGCCTTGAAACACCAATCCAAAAGAACCTATGCACCCCAATGTTCATAGCAGCACAATTTACAATAGCCAAGTACTGGAAGCAACCTAAGTGCCCATCTGCAAATGAGTGGATCAAAAAACTATGGTACATTTACACAATGGAATTCTATGCAGCAGGGAGAAAGAAGGAGCTTATACCCTTTGCAACAGCATGGATGGAACTGGAGAGCATTATGCTAAGTGAAATGATCCAGGCAGTGAGGGACAAATACCATATGATCTCACCTTTAACTGGAACATAATCAACAGAAGAAAAAAGGAAACAAAATATAACAAGAGACATTGAAGTTAAGAACAATCTAATTATAGCCAGAGGGGAGTTGGGAGGGGACAGGGGGGAGAGAGGTTTACAGTAGCTACTATAAAGGACACATGGACAAAATCAAAGGGGAGGGTGGATGCGGGGGCGGGAGGTGAGTTTGGTTGGGGTGGAGTGGAGGGATAGGGAGAAAATGCTGACAACTGTAATTGAATAACAATTAAAAGAAAATATATAAGTAAATGAACATTCTTTCAGAAAAAAAGAAAAAGGAGAGAATTTAACACCCAATTCAGAAACTGTACAATGTGTCGATTTTTTCTTCACACACAGTTATCCTATCTCCATTCAAGCTCATGTTCCTACCAGCCTTTATTTCTAAGCTCCTCTTTAAATATTCTTGTTGAAATGAGCCCTACCCCTTCCTTACTGACTTAAGAACTGTGGGGTGCACCTTCACTGTGTTCCTCAAACCTTTGCTGGTCAGTAAAAGTGTCAGATAGAGTTAGGACATGCTCCACTGTGGACTGAAATACCAGCTTTGGCAGACTTCTCCAGGCCACACTTGAAGAGAACAAGAGTTTCCCACCGGTGGAGGGGAAAACTGGAATCCAGGGAGTGGCCAGGGAGAGAGAAGCAGGAGCAGCCACATGCCCAAGACACACTGTGGAAATGGAAACAAAAATGAAAGGCCTTAACCTTTTCATATGTCATGCTTCTACAGGAGGATGGTCCAACAGCCACCTTCGCAAAGGATGATGACAACAATACAGACACCCTTCAAGTCACTGGGTTACATCCCAATAAAACCATCAGAAGTTGAAAATATCGTTAGTCAAAAATGCATTTAGTAATATACCTAACCTACGAACATCATAGCTGAGCCTCACTTGCCTTAAACATGATTCAGAACACGTCTAGTAGCCTGCAGTTAGGCAAAATCGTCTAACACAAAGGCTATTTTATAATGAAGTCTCATAATTTGTTGAATACTGTATTGAAAGTGAAAAACAGAATGGTTGTATGGAGCACACAGCCCTAGCCAGGGAAAAGATCAAAGTTCAAAATTCGAAGTATGGTTTCTACTGAACCCTATCACTTTTGCACTACTTTTTGCACTATTAAGTTGAAAACTGTAGGTCACAAGTTGAGAACTGTCTGTACTAAGAGTGTTTTTATGTGGGACACTCCAGTTTCCAAAGCACTCTCTCACCTCTTCTCACCTCACCAATGCTCTGAGAAGTCATTTGAGCAGATGTGATGCCCATTTTACAGATGAGATATGGATGCCAAGAAAGATCTGATGGCTGGCCTAAGTTCCTGTGGCCAATAAGCAGAGCAGGGACTGAAACAAGAGGCCTTGACACAAGTCCCGTTGCCCTCACGCGGCTCCTCGCTCAGGCAGATGTGTGCAGTGCGGAGGCGTAGTACTATGGCTGCAATGGAGGAAACTGAGTTGCAGGACTCTGCTCCGCCTCAAAGCGGCATGAGGAAAGAAGACTCCCTCGGCGGGCTGGGCCGGTGCCCCTTTGTCATAAAGTGTGCTGGAGGGAAGCACACTCTGGCGCCTGGGCAATTGTCTCTGCAGGGCACTGTGGGGACCGAAAACACCGGCCTGACTGGAACAGTTTAAACTGGAACTCCCTCTGAATACGTGAGGGTGGACTCCACCGCTTCACGCCACATGGAATGCATTATCCTAGGAGCCCATCTGAGTCAAGTATGAAAAGGTTAAAGAACGCTTTGAATGATGATATGCTCAATTGATCCAAACTGGATTATTACGAAGGAGGCCAGGGCTATTAGAGTCCCCCCCCCGCGCCCCTGTGTTTGGGGGGATGCTGAGAGAAGGAGCTATGAACACTAATCCTCAAACAGCGGACATGGGCTGATCCAGGGAAGAGTTTTCTGTCCAAAGCAGTTTTGTGATTTTGATAAACAATCCCCTAGAGAACTATCAAAAACTCTTTGGCTCTGTGACAGACCTAATGTCAACAAGAGAATCCCAATGATATGCCTTCTCTTCTTCCATTCCTCATTTTGAATCTTTCAGCCTTTGGAATTGCTTCATTTTTGACTAGTCAAAAAAGAAAAAAAGAAAGAAAAAAAAAGAAACAAATACAAAGTATTGATTCAGTAAGCCCTATTTCCAGTGAGCTGTCCTAACCCCTGTGGTGTTATGGTTTGGATTCTATAAAAGGTTTTCACCTCTGACAAGGACAGTTTTACTGTTTTTAGAAATAATCTAGTCATCTAGTATAGATTCTCTTGTACTAGGTGGACACTTCTACATTGATTTTTTTTTTTCAGTCAAAAGACAATCGGGAAGAAAATGATGAAGAGAAGGTTTAACAAAAGCTATAAGGACAGAGCAAATAGGGAAAAAAAAGTCTAAGAAATAACACAAGGTAAACAAAAATAGTGGTAGTCTGAGAAAAGAGCCTCAACCATTATGTGCTTCAATGAATAAAAGTGAATGAAAGATCTTAATTAATTTAATGGGAAATTAAAAGTGGATGGAAAGAAGAAAGCTAGACAGAGATCTAGGAGAATAGGAAACTGGGAGATAATAAATACTTTAGAGAAGAAAAGGATCAAAACTTGAGGTTTAAAGTAAATCATTCAAGTGGGCAACACTGACTTGGGACAAAGGGACAATTAAGAAAAAAACTAGCAGAGGATTAAGGATTGAGCATTAAGGAAAAGGGAGTCCCAGAAACTGAGGCATGTCAGAGAAGTCTCCAGGAGCTCTCCCTAGATAACCGATTAATCAGCAGTCAAACATGTGAACAAGTCCAGGCCTTCTCACCCCATAACAATCTTGTGCATTCTTATTCCCAGATCACCTCCCTATTAAGTATGTTTGACACACACCAAGCAAGCTCCCTGGATGGCCACAATCTAAAATAAACAATGGTGAGGAAGGCACCCGAGATAGTGCTAATCACCCAAGGCTTTCGTGGTCCTCATTATTTGCTATCAGCAGCCCCTGTGCAGAGAATCCTGCTGGCTCAGTTAATCTCTCCCTTGACATGAGGGGGTTTCCCAAGTAAAAACTGTATATCTTTGCCATTCCTCCTCCAGACTTGCAGTTCATTAGTGCAGTTAGAGATGCATGGGACATATAATAACAGATCATCAGCTACACATCCCAACACAGGATCCAATTGCTACCTAACTGTACCACTGCAAGAAAGGGGGGTGGGAGTGGGGAGGAGTACTTCCCTTCTGGGGAATTCCCAGATCCAGATACATCCCATGGAATGCTGGGGTCCTGTATCTTAGACAAGATGAAAGATTGATGGAACTCTGCTTAACACAGAGACACTCTTAACGGTTCAATAGTATGCCCTTTTTCCCACTGGAGAGGTGCCAAGACACAGACATCTTTCCCCAGTGAGGAAGAAGGAAGAGACCCTCAGTCTCCGCACTGGGAGAAGACTAAATCTCTTGCCATCTGTTGATAGAACACACAGGTGCTCTCATTTCACCACTCTACCCAGTTAACCAGGATGGAGAGCTTGGGGCCCCCTTGAACTTCTCCTGTGGCTCTCTCTTCCTTGCCCATGGCTGCAAACTCTTATCTGGTAGCATTGGCCATTCTCTCCATCCTGGGGCCCCAGCATCAGTTCAATTTCATAGCGTCTGATTGGATTTAGTGCCATTGCTTTCTGCCTGGTATCCTCTCCTCTATTTGCCGTTCCAATACCCACTCATCTCTCATGCTGATGTCTTCCTAAGACAGAGCTTTCCTCCCTTCCCATATACCCTTAAGAGGAGTGGCTCTTCTTTACTGGTTCCTAAGATCTCACACTTTACGTTGGAATCTGAGGGCCTCCATAATCAGGTCCCGTGTACATTTCCACTATGTTGCTCACAGCTCTCCTTCAAATACACTCCATGCTGGGCTCACCATCATCCTCAGTCCCCCACACAGACTCCAGGCCTTCCTGCCCCTGTGTTTCTACCTGGTTTTGCCCTCCAGCAGAGCTGTCTGTCCAACAACTTGTTTGAGCATTCAGCATGGTGCCTGGCACAGAGGATTAAAGATTAAGGAAAAATAGATTAGGTTGTAATTAGAGCAGTCTAACTACAGACCAGAACAGCCGGTATCCTTTCCCTACTACCTTCTCTAGGCCAACACACATGCATGCAGACACATTTAAATGTGCTCACAAACATGCAATCACACACATGAATACTCACATACATTCTCAGGCACGTGTACACATTCACTTACACATGTATACTCACCCACACATACACACACACACATATGCTCACACATATATGCTCATGCACACACCAGGACAATGATCTCCATGTTCCAGACTGAAGGCATGTTTGCAAACAGTCTAGTGACACAGCCTGCAATTCCCATCTCATTGGTAAGGAGCCTGGGTTGTGAAGGTGGGTGGGTGGTTTATCAAGGTCTTCTCTGTAGTCTCCCTTATTGTATGCAAAGGATGAGCTTAGTAACTGTGAGCAAACAAGCTGGTAGTTTGGGCTTTGCTCAGGAAGACAGCCTGCCTTTCCCTGGGGTGGCATCTGCGAGTCTCCTTTTGGCTCATTCCCTCTAATGGAATCATTTATACTAAGAAGTAAACATGGAGGAATAAGCAGAGAGGAGGAGAGTGTATGTTGGCATGTGTGGGTGATGTTTGAGTTTTCCTGCAGTTCTGGAAGCATCTGCAGCATCAGCATGTGGCCGTGGGAGAGCATTTGGGCAACAGGACTGCTGGGAGCCCTCTTGGTCTCTTGAACATCATGGCCCATCTGTCCTACCCACCCCTGCACTTTGTGGGGCTCTATGTCCTAGTGTCCTGTTGCCTCTTGGACTGCACTCAGGACTCAACTCAAAGGACCTCCTAAGAGAGACCTATCTTGAATGACCACATATTGAATTGTCTCCTAACTCTACACTATTTTAGTGTAAATCTTATACTATTTTTTATCCCTCAGATCCCTTATCAGAATATGAAAGTGTCTTATTTGCTTCACATGTTTTCTGTCTGCCTCCATCTACCAGAATGTAAGCTCAAGGGCTCTGCCTTCTTGACTTCTTTGTTGCCCTCACTTTGAGTAGTTGGTGGTATATTGTAGTCATTCAATAAATGCAGTGTTTGTTGATTGACTGACCCCTGTATAGGTTGCCTGAGGCCTGGGAAGAAACAAGTTGATAAACTTAATTCTCTGATCTAAGGATCTGAGGTGCAAGAATAACATATCATCATTAACATTTTTAAAAAATATAAAATGTATTCTATTCTGAGTGTGATGGTTAATTTTATGGCCTATTTGGCAAGGCTATGGTACACAGTGGTTTGGTCAACCACCAATCTGGATGATGCTGTGACAGTATCTTTTTAAATATGTGATTAACATTTAAATCAATAGTCTTCAAGCACAGCAGGTTACCTTCTCTGCTGTGGGTGGACCCCCTCCAGTTCCGTGAAAGCCTTAGAAGCAAAGATTGAGTTTTCCTGAAGACAAAAGAATTCTCAAGATGGCAATATCAGCTCTACCTTGAATGTTCAGCCAGCCCTACAGGTTTCAGTCTTGCCAGTCCCTACAATTGTAGGAGCCAATTTTTCAACATAAATCACTCTTTTCATATATATTATATATTTATAAATTAATATAAATTGATATATGTATGTATACACACACAATAGGATATATAACTTATTGATTCTATGACTCTGTTTCTCTGGAGAGCCCTGACTAATACAAGGGATAGGTCATAATAATAATTACTCCCATTTTCTTTTAAGTTGTCCTGTAATAGGTACCATGTTAAATGCTCAATTAAATCATTCCATCTAATTCTCACTACAACACTATAAAACAAACACTGTTATTGTTTGTACTTTAGAATGTGAACACCAAGGTCCAGAGAGGCTCAGTATTTAGCTAACATCACACAGCTAGCAAAAAATGGAGTCAGTACTGAGCCTGAGTCTGTCTTTTTAATACAGAAATATATGCCCTTAATCACCACGCAGCACTGAAACTGGGACATGAACCAGGAGTGGCTCTTGCCTCTGAGGAGCATGTGGTACATGATAGGATGATATAGACAGAAATAATGAAAATCTACTAGGTAGAGGTCAATAAAATAACAGGTAAGTCTTATGGAATTTCAGAGGAAAGTAAGATCAATTCTGGTTTCTGTGGGTCATGCAAGGCTTAAAGGTAAATAGGTGCAGACTGGGCTTTGAAGAATGGAAGAGACTCAAACACATGGAGCTAGGGAGGATGGTCACTCTGGACCAGCACTGTCAAGTAGAGATATGACCTGAGCCTTAAAACAGGATGGTGCTTCTTCATCCCAAAGGAGAACCATCACTCAAGGCAAAAAAAAAAAAAAAGCAAGTGTCTACAACAGGATGTCTGGCAAACCAGGCCTTGCCTTCACTGTGAAGGTTCTTTGACTTCTTTAATGTGCTAAAGAGACCCAAGGAGTTTCTACTGAAAACCCACAAACTGGCCCATGTGGGAGACACAAGAGGTGTGTACCAAAAGCAGGTCAGAGGACAGACAAGCACAGATGTGTAGCCAGTGTGCACCACCAAACAATGACCTTTCTCTGATGGAGAGTTTCTGCTGATTTCTTCTGTAGGCAAATCTGAGAAAACTGGCCAAGATCCATATGTGGTCCCATGTTTCCTCAAAACAGTGTGTAGAACAGATGTGCAGGGTGGGGCAAAAGTAGCTTTATAGTTGTTCATATAAAAGTAACACGATATGCACAACTGTAAACCTACCCCCCACACCTGTATGTTCATTGTTTGGAGCTAGGATCCCACGTTCAACACCCTGACACCCACTCAGCTATTTTTCATCTCGGTGTCAAGTTTTCAATCCCAATGTCAAATATAGGTTATCCTGGAGTACAGGTTGCCTAAAATTCTGACTTCTCTCTTTCTCCTTAGTTGGTCTCAATAGGTTAAGTTCTAGAACACTTTCTTCTGAGAAAAAAATAGTGTGTAAATGGAAACTAACACTTGATGAGTTCTAATGATATAATAAGCACTTGTACGTGCATTTCCATGTAATCCTAATAGCCTATGACACAAAGGGAGGTAAAGTAACTCTATTAGTCTGGATTCTTTTATTGAAAATTGTAGAAACTCAAATTAGTTTAAACCTAAAAATGATGCATTATCTCCACAGCTGAAATGTGCAAAGATGGAACTGATGAATCAGGCAAGGATCTGCGGTTTCATAGACGGGCTCTAGGAATCAGTGAGCTGTTGTTTTTGGCTCTGCTTTCCCTTGACTTGGCTATACTGCCAGGTAGTGTCTTCGGCGAGGTGGCAAAAAGTCCTCTGCAGTCCTAAGTCTGTGCTGTCCAAACAGCTGGCAATCCAAGCAAAAAACAATAACAACCACATCTGCTTTCTCACATGTTCCCGCAAAATTCTCATAGCTGACTCTCACTAGTATTGGGCCATGTGACCATTCTGGAGAGAGGATAGGGTCAGCTTCCCCAGGACCACACGGCCTGAGAACAGGAAGAGGACGTCCCCCAGAGGAATTTTGACAGATGTATTTTTAAATGTATCCATTGTCCTTCTCAAAATGAAGAGGAAAATTGACTGAGAAATGGCTTCCATACCATAAACTGCAGAAAGGACTTTAGCTAATGTTTTAGATATATCACTATATACATTTTTTAAAAAGCATAATTCTTCCATTATGATCTCTCTGATGGACACATTCCTTCTTGGTTTACTATCCCCTCCTACCTGCACACATTTCCATTCTGAAAATCACTAGCAGCTCTCAGCAAAGGATTTAAAACCTGGCTTCTTGGGCGGGGTCAGAAGGGGCCGGGGCCAGAAGGGGCGAATCCTACACTAGGGCACTCAAGCTCAGAATTCTTTTACACCATTTCCAGATGTCTGTTCTGCAAAACACTATTCCCTTATGATACACAAGGAGAAAAGTTTCCAATGATGAAATAATGTTTGAAAAATACAGCACCTCATATCTCCTTGGAGAGTCACAATATGCATTAGCACATGAAAAACTCTTAGAAGTTCTTCAGAAAGAAAGCAGTTTAGCTCCTTAATGCAGTATTTATCAACCTGCCTTGTCCTCAGAATACTTTAAAAAAATAATGACACATTAATGTCTTCAAACAAAATAATACACGTTGGGAAATACTAGCCTGAGGAGTTTTACAAAGACCATATTCTTCCAGATTTCCAAACCATCAGTCAAGGTGGATGGTAGAATAAAGCCCTCTCATAGATTCAAGGTCTCAGAAGATATGTCTCCCATGTATGCTTTCTCAGAAAGGTATTAGAAAACACGTGCCGTTGAAGCAAGGGGGTACGTGAAGAAGTAGAAAGATGGATACAGCAAGCAGCAGATTAAGTTCACACAAGAGAAGAAGGTTCCACAGCAACAGGGGGAAGCTATGCATTAGTATGTCGGTATGGGAAGCAATCAGCCCAGACTGGAGCAGATCAGATGCTTCCTGGAAAGATTTGCTCAGGAAGATGAATGCGCTAGAATTCTTGATGCAGCATCAATATCCTAGCAGTAAGATTAGAATATTAGAAAAGTTTGAAATTGAATAAGTAAAAACAAAAAGTTATAAATACATTTATTAACAACAGAGAAAGAAAAATGTTATGCAATAGAAACACAATATTGATGTAAACAAAATTAGGGTGTCAGTTTTACCCAGGTACATATACAGAGGGAGGCTTGAAGTAATGGTCCAGTTTTGCATCTCTTCCTGCACCAATGTCCTTTGCCCTGTAACTTCATGGCTCCCATGTAACCCTATCATGGGCAAAATGACCTAACCTGCCTCTTGATCTTGGGATCAGCTGTATGGTCTGTTTCAGCTGGTAGGATGTTAGCAGAGGTTTCACATGGGCTTTCTCTATTGTGTCTCTACCATCTCCATGAGCACACGCCCACATGGTAGCCTTCATGGTAATGAGAGCCACGTGGGGTAGAGGGTAACTGCCAGTGTGTGAATTCAGTGCAGATTAGCCAATCCAGTCAACACCAGACACACAAGGGAGCTAAATCTGTAGAACAGAGAGCTGCTTGCCCTAGATCACCTAAGCCTTGCAATTGAGAGAAATAAATGGTTTCCTTGATCCTGCTGAGGTTTTGTTGTGTAGCATTTTGTGACCATAGATGAAAATGGGGCTGGGAAGGCTATGCCTAATGACAGAGATGGAAGAAAACAGAGAGCTAAACACCTTACCTTCAATAGGAAGTGGTAAGTCAGTAGAAATGCTTACAGCATTGAAGAAGATGATGGATAAGGAGGAAAAGAGGAGGAGCAGCAAAAGGAGAAGGGGGAGAAAGAAAATGAGGAAGAGAAGGAAAGCAAGCCTATTATTTAAAAACATGGACATGGACAATAGTGTGATTGTGGGGTGGGGGAGAGGGAGGTATAAGGGGGACAAATGGTAATGGAAAAAATACAATAAAAGTAAATTTAAAAAAACATAGAAAGCTAAAGTAGTGCTCCTGGTAGAGAACAAATAAGGGACCTGAGGTGTGAGAGACAGCTACTTATTTTTTTTAATTTTCAATTACAGTTGACATTCTATGTTATTAATTTCAGGTATACAGCATAGTGATCAGACATTTATATAACTTACAAAGTGATCTCCCTGACACCATACATAGTTATTACAATATGATTCACTATATTGACTCTATGCCATACTTTTCTATAACTGCCAACTTGGACATCTCAACCCCTCCCCCATTTTCACCCAGCCTCCAAACATCCTTCCCATCTGGCAACATCAGTTTGTTATCTGTATCTATGAGTCTGTTTCTGTTTTGTTTGTTCATTTAGTTGTTTTTTTAAATTTCACATGTAAGTGAAATCATATGGTTTTGTCTTTCTCTTTCTGAGTTATTTCATTTAGCATAATACCCTCGAGGTCAATCTGTGTTGTCGCAAATGGTAAGATTTTACTATTTTTTTACAGCCGAGTAGTATTCCATTGTATACATGCACCACATCTTCTTTGCCCAGTCATCCATCAACAGACACTTAGGTTGCTTCCATTTCTTGGCCATTGTAAATAATGCTGCAATGAACATAGGGGTGCACATACCTTCTCAAATTGGTGTTTTGGATTTCTTTGGGTAAATACCCAGAAGTGGGATTTCCGGGTCATATGCTAGTCCTATTTTTAATTTTTTGAGGAATCTCTATATTGTTTTCCATAGTGGCTGCACTAATCTGCATTCTCCCTAACAGTGCATGAGGGTTCACTTTTCTCCACATCCTGGTCAGCACCTGTTGTTTGTTGATTTACTGATAGTAGCCATTCTGACAGGTGTGAAGTGTGATAGCTCATTGTGGCTTTAGCTTGTATTTCTCCGATGATTAGTGATGTTAAGCATGTTTTCATATGTCTGTTGGCCATTTGTATGTCCTCTTTGGAAAAGTGTTTATTTAGTTCTCTGCCCATTTTTTCATCTGATTGTCTTTTTGTGTTAAGTTGTATGAGTTCCTCGTATATTTCAGATATCAATCTCTTATTGGATCATCATTGGCACATATCATCTCCCATTCAGTAGGTGCCTTTTCATTTCATTGATGGTTTCCTTTGCCGTACAATAACTCTTTAGTTTAATGTAGTTCCATTTGTTTTTTTATTTGTTGTTTGTTTGTTTCTCTTGCCCAAGGAGAAATATCCATTAAAAATATATTACCGAAAGCAAGGTCAGAGGGTTTACTGCCTATGTTTTCTTCTAGGATTTATATGTTTCAGGTCTGAAATTTGAGTCTATAATCCATTTTGAGTTTATTCTTGTATATGGTAGAAGAAGGTGGTCTAGTTTTATTTTTTGCATGTATGTGTCCATGTTTCCCAACACCACTTACTGAAGAGATCGTCTTTATCCCATTGTATGGTCCTACCTCTTTTAAGAAAGAGCTAGTTTTTCTACTTAAGTTTTACTCTATATGGGTGTATAATGGTAATAAAAATGTATATAAGAATAAATTTTTTAAAAAGAAGGGCAAAAATTAAAATTCCTAAAGAAAACTTCTGTTTGAAGTTGAATATTATTTTTAAATCAGGAATTTTTTTTAAACTAGGAAATAAAAGTATCAGAGAATATATTAGACATCCATGAAGCCTGACATTTGATTAATAAAATTCTGCAAAAGAGAACAGAGGAGCAGAGATTATCAAAAAAGTATGTAAGTATATTTTCCAGAGCTGACTAGCACACTAATCAATCTTGAAAGGGTCCTAAATTTTTATTAAAACCATACCTCACACTTCATTATCCTAGAAGACCAAGGGTAATAAGAATATTCAAAAGCCTAAAGAAAAAATAAGACACTTTCTTCACCAAAAATGAGAATCAGACTAATATCTGAATGCTCACCAATACCAATAGAGGCTAGAAAACAATTATAAGATAGTTTCAGATATTTGAGGCAATGAGATTTTCAACTAAACCATATTAATGAGTAAATTTGAAGAGTAGATAAAGTCATGTTCCAACATGCAAGGACACAGAATGTTTACATCCACAAACCATTCTTTAGGAATTTCACTTGAGATTATGGTACAGGAAATAGAGAGGGGAAATACTAAGAAAAGGGAGACATGGGAAATAGAAACCAGTGGAACAACCCAAAAGATCTGTGACAAGAAACCCCACACCTACGAATCAAACAATTCAGACCGTGAACCAGAACAGAAGCCTGCAGGGGAGAGATCTGAGGGGAAAATAAAATCATTATAAAATATAATTGTGTGGAGAGGGCAGAAAAAACAAAAATATAAGAAAAAGTAATGGTACAAAAAAAATGAGAAGCAATTTGAAATCTAAAAAAAAGCAGTATAGTCCTGGTTGGTGTAGCTCAGTGGATTGAGTGCTGGCCTGCAAACCAAAGGGTTGCCAGTTCGATTCCCAGTCAGGGCACATGCCTAGGTTGCAGGCCAAGTCCCTGGTGGGGGGCGTGCCAGAGACAACTACACATTGATGTTTCCTTCTCTTTCTCCTTGCCTTCCTCTATCTCTAAAAATAAATAAATAAAATCTTTTTTAATAAAGCAGTGTAAAAAAAGGCAGTATTATCATAGTACCTGGTTCCAATGTGAATAATATTTACATAATTACAATAATGTAAACACTGTTTTTATTATGTTTCTGGAATAGAATGCAAATGAAATCAACCTTGGTCTTGTAAAAATGTAAAGTACAGATGGTAGAAGCTAGGAGGAAGAAGGGGAGGAGAGTCACAGTAACATACATACCTCCACGTTTATAAAGGGAAGAGTTAAGAGACATTGTCTGTAATTGATGGAACAATAGGCAAATATGTTAATATGATGTACATGCGAAAAACAGGAGAGAAAAAAGATGATTTTAGAATTGCATACATGAGGAAGATACGGGAAATGTGGGGGTGAAATTATGAATAAGCTAAATCCTCATTAATATAGCCCAAAGTCAAAATATAATGTCTACAACTAAAAATTTGCATATTGCAGTATAAGAATATTATTTACAGCCACCAATAAAAATAGCTTAAGGAGGTTAAAATTATTGCCTACAAGAAAAAGAATTTAGGAACAAACATAGATGGAACAGGGTACCATGATTTCTTCATTTATAAACCTTTTAAACACTTTAATTCTTTATTTGTGTGCATATATTATTCCAATAAATAAATTTATTTTAAAGAAATTCAATTTGATTCAACCCAAAACATCACGACTACCTTCCTGTCTATTCTCCTCTTCACTTGTGTCTAATCTAAACTCAGCCCATGGTTCAGGAACTAAGGCAGGAGGGTTTTCTTAAACCCGACTTATCCTTAAGCCCCTGACAGCCCCCAACCTCCAACACCAGCTGAGGTCTGGCAACTCAGCCTGAGATTCCCAGAGGGAGCCGGGATAGTCTGTGGTCCAGGTGCTCTTCCTGAGTTCCGGCAAGTCCGGAGGCCTAAGTGAGAAAGGACAGAACAGTGGTGACCAATTGCTCCAGCAAATGCAGTAGCATGAATCATCCTCACACTGCACCACGCAAAAAGGTGGGGGGGGGGGGTGGAGAGACTTTCAGTAACTTTAAGACCTACTGTATGACACCCCCTGACTGCTTACTATACCTTTATCTTTAAAAATACATCATAAAGCCTGTCAACAATATAACTTTTAAAAAATATGGTTTTATTCTTCAAATTCCTTTTTAATTTGTAAAAGCTCCATGTGGGCTTAAAATGAACATATAATCAGCAGTTGTTAGATGTAATTATATACATATATATATATAAATTAGGTTAATTTTATTAATCATGTTTGTCCAATCTTTTTTGTTACAATTGGGCCACTGAGATGACTTGAGACCAAGATCTCAATTACTTCTGAATGATCCTTACTGATAGAGTGTAGCTAACCAAGGTCCAGAGCCAACTGCAGGTGACTCATCGGGACTCCTACCTTCAGTCTTGAGGAAACCAGTCTCATGAAAGCCATCTTCAAGCCCCACATAGTCACAGGAGTGGCCTTGGGCCTGGGATATTTTCTTACAGGGAGACAAGGATCCTTCCAGTCTGTGCTGGGCATAGTGCCCTGTTGGGGAATATTGCCCCATTCCAAGTCTGACATGTGTGTGCCATATGGCACCTGGTGAACCCCACTGCTGCATCTGTTCATGGAAGGGTAGGAACAGGGTCTCTCCCCTGCAGAATCACCCACTGGACACACTCACTCTTACAGCTGTCTTGCTCTGTGTCTTACCTGTGTGAATAAAGCATTGTTGCAGCCAGTACTATGTGAGTCCTGTCTTTCTCCGTGACTCCGATGTCTGCAGCCCAAGCAGTGGGGGGACATCCTGGGACTGTTGCTCTGGGTGTTGGGCCACAGGCATCACTTGCTCAACATTAGCAAGTCCTGACTCTGATTTTTGTTCCTCTAGTTCAGCAAAGCTGCCAAAGGTTTTCTTTAGCTCCCATGTACTGTTCCTAGATTTGTCAGAGCCTCCAAAAGAAAACAGCCCCACATGGCAATGTCCCCTCTAGATTTCTGTCTTCCCCTTGGACCTTGGCCTGAAATAATTCTGCACTCCCTTGTTAATTCTCCTATGGCTTCAGGAGGACTTCTTTCATACTTGTCTGGCTTTTGAATATGTCCAGAGATAGCATCAATCCAAAAGACCTCATCTATCATTACCAGAAGTAGAAGTCCTTGACTAGGGATAATGGTTATTTTCTTTTTCACTGTGTTCTGTGTTGTTTAAACCTTTTACAATGAAAATGTGTTGTTTTCATATTCCTTTATAATCAGAAATAAAGTCCTGTTTCATAGAAAAGACACTTCAGTAGAAGAGAATCCACAGAAATCTCCAAATTCTGGGAGTCTATTCCACCCCTACTATGCCATGTCTTTAGTCCATAAACATCCAGTTGGCTCTCAGCAGGGTTAGCTGGTGTGTGTGTGGTGAAATGGCCCTTGATGTAAAAATATAGCCTTTGCTTATTTTTTAAAATAAAAGATGTATTAATTGGGAAAGGAAGAAAAAAATAATCACTTGATTTTAGTTCAAATAATTTTTTACTAGTAATCCTGTAAAGTTCACTTGCTCTTGGAAACTCAGTCTAATCTGTTCATGCTAAAAAAAGATGTCCACTTTGGAGCAATTCACAAAACGAGAAGCTGGGAAAGCCCTCCTCTTGTCTCTGTCACCTGAATACATGGCAAATCCCAGTACCAGTTCTGTCTCAGTCACGTAGCACCTTTTTCCCACACCTGTGGCCAACACTGAAGTCTTTTCCCTCTAAAATGGGATTCACAATGTGGTCCCTGCCTCACTGACTTCCCTGTTCTGGAGATGAGATGAAAACCTCCAGGAAAGCAATCCACTGAGTGTAAAGCATTGTTCAGGTAGAAACTACAATCAGCAAATGAGTGGATCCAAAAACTATGGTACATTTACACAATGGAATTCTACGCAGCAGAGAGAAAGAAGGAGCTTATACCCTTTGCAACAGCATGGATGGAACTGGAGAGCATTATGCTAAGTGAAATGATCCAGGTGGTGAGGGACAAATACAATATGATCTCACCTTTAACTGGAACATAATCAACAGAAGAAAAAAGGAAACAATATATAACCAGAGACATTGAAGTTAAGAACAATCTAATAATAGCCAGAGGGGAGGGGGAAAGGGACAATGGGGAGAAGGGTTTAAAACTGCAGGAGGGGACAGTAAGGAGAGGGGTTCACAGGAACTACTATATAGGACACATGGACAAAACCAAGAGGGAGGGTGGAGGGGGGGAGGGCGGTGGGTTTGGCTGGGGTAGGGTGGAGGGATGGGGAGAAAATACAGACAACTGTAATTGAATAACAATAAAAATTTTAAAATAAATAAATAAGAAACTACAAGCCTAATCTTCAAAGGTCCTTGTGCGTATTAATTCTGTTTCCCTAACTTTATGACAGAGACCATACTTTTTCTTCTTTTGTATTTTCCCCATGGATTGTTTTTAAATGCTGAGCACATATTAGGAACTTAATATAATTGGTTGAATGGCTTAAAGGAAGAACAAAACATCAGTATTTTCGGTAACATTTGGTTAGTCTTGGTTACTCTTTGGTAACATTTGGTGGCCAAGTTAATATTTAAAGTGAATTGGTAGATACCAGCCTGAACCAATGGTTTTTAAATATTACAGTAAAAGTATGGCTAGATTACTATTTCAAGATGGAAATAGTAATTGGTTTTGTTTTTTGTTTTTCATTTTTCTAATCGCAAGCACAAAACAGAAAAGTGCACACAATGAGAGATATCCATAAGTGAAAGATTCAAACCAATGTCGAAAAAATAAAAAGGAGTCTGAAGTACATATGGCAAAATGTTAACATGTGTTCAATTTGAGCGGTAGGTACCTGGGTGTCTCAATATCTTTTGTATATTTAAAACATTTCATAATTGTAAAAAATTAAAATTAAATTAAAAGCAGATGGGGGAGTGTTGATGGATGAAACAGAGCAGAGGACGATGCTGCAAATGGAGGAGCCTGCAGCTGAGCAGCCAGCTGGGGGCCTGGAGGAGCCCCAGGAGGTGCAGAAGACACAGAGGGCAGCCCGAGGAAGGGGCTGTTGTGGGGTTAGTAAATAAAGGTCTGTAACCATCTCCTACATTTCCCTGAAAGAGAGTAAGCACTCACTCATTTACTACCAGGCTAAAATTTTCAAGGTTTTTCTCTAAAAATTAAGCTTCTGCCTGGGGAGAATGAGGACAGTTATTGTGAGCATCACCCCTCCAGAGTGTACCCTTCTCTGGCATCTGCAGAGCCCGAGCTTCTCATTCACTCACCGACTGACACCTGCCTACCCAGCCAGATGCCCCATGCACTCAGGGTCCTTCTCACCCTGAGGATCATTTCTTTCAGATACCCCCCTCACTTTTTTTCCTGCTCCTCACTCAATAGAAAACCTAAATGAAGAAAATTGACAAGAACCAAAGAGGGCTGCCCATGCCTGGGGCTGCTTACCTTGAAAGGGTGGCACACCTGGTTATGGCTCAGCTGCAGGTTCAACTTGATGACCCAGAAGGAGAGCAGAAGTCATATGCCAATTCCACTGACATTTTCAGTCTCACACACTGGGCACCTTTCCACTCACTCACCTGGATGGCCCAGATGCTACAATTGTGGTCTTCTCCTGAGGAATCCACTTGGCATGAGCCATCTGGCTCACATGACCTGTACGTAACAAGCGATCCTGAGGAAGAATTACAGCACACTGGTGGCACTGCAGGTTTCATTAATGTCCTTAGGAAGAAGGGGGCTGCTCTGCATTCCTGAGGTCTGTGGTCTTTCAAGAGTACTGACTTGGATTGGGCCCACTTGAAGCACTTTTTGCAGCTCTGGTCTGTACCCTAAAATCACATACCAGTCTCTGGCAAACACCTGTGCCCCTAGGAATGGTCGCATGGCCACCCATGTGGACTTGGCTTGCCACTTAGATTAATCCCACTGACTCCTTGGAAAGAAAAGAGGGGTTGTCCCCTAGCTGAGCTGTGCCCGTTGCCCATGATTCATTTTAATTGTCATGAGGAAGGATTTGATATCATCATGTGACAGCTGCATTCATGGTCAAGGAAAGTCCAGTTCCTGACCATGGAACGGATGCATCACTGAAGAAGGACAAGCGTTGATAGGCAGCATGATGGGAGCAAAGGCTCAGAGCATTTCCCAGGACATGTAGAGTCTGCATCGCTTCCCTGCTGTACTCATCTGACCTTGTTGTGAGAATTTGCTGGCTGTTTCAGCCTAAGTCCAAGGTTAACATATCATCGCCTTGCCATCTACCACTTCATTCATGCATTTGCTCATTCATTCATTAAGCACTCAAGGAGTGCCAAATATGTGTCCAAGACAGTCCAGTTATCCATACGGGTTACTTTTCAATCACCAAACTAAGGCATCACTCCCTTTCTGTTAGTGCCATGCCCTCACCTCTGGGGCTGTCCTTCAGTTTGCTGATCAAATTCCACCCTTCAGGACTGGTCCCCTACCTATACCTCCTGCATCACGCTTGCCTCCCCTCAGAGCTCCAGCAATCAGGGAAACTTGTCCTCTGACTGCCACTCAAATGGCAATGAGGAGGAGTCTCCTCAGAAGGTCTGGAGGCATGGAGACCTGACTTTGAGTCTCAGTTAGACACTGAACAAGTAACTTTACTCCTTTAAGCCCAGCTTTGTTGAATTCTTCCTGCACTTTCTTGCTTTCTTCCTTATGGATATTCTCCTGACCTCCAAACATCAAGGCCAGCGTTGCCCTCTCAGCATTCACTTCACATAGTCAGCGTCACCAGAGAGAGAGAGAGAGAGAGTGACTTGTCCAAAGTTACACAGCATCGCCTTGCAGTGACACTGAATGGAACATCTTGCTAGAAACATCTTAATGGCTCTACAACTGGCACCAAAGACTAAGATTTAGGAAAACTCTCTTAAGCAGCTTTAAAAATACACAAGAGATGGTGAAAATGCATTTGTACTTAAGGATTTATTTCTTAAATGAATTGTGTTTCTGTTTATCTGTAACATCACACATGAAGAAGAAACTTCTGCAGTTAAAAAAAAGGAGTATACATACATGCATACATATATACTATACATATTACATCAGTACATATACTATATATAGTACTAATCTTCATGTATAGAGTATATCTTACATGTATATAAACAAGTGTCTTAAGGTATAGTATATCTTAGAGGTTCTAGAGAATGAAAAAAGAAAAAGGTCAGAAAATTAAGTGATAATGAGAATTTGTTGATGTCCAACAAAAATTTCAAGATGACATCAAGAGAAAAAGGATACAAAATTGTATGAAGAGCATACATAGGTAAAGACTTGAAGGAGAAATGTTAATCTGTTATTTCTGGTGGTGAGTTTTGGATGTTTTCCCTTTAGCTAAAAAAGTCTTTATCAAATATAAGTGGAGCCTAAGCTACGTAAAAGAAAGGGAGCCGGGCTCTGTAGTGAAGTGAATTCCAGAGGCCAGAAAGTTAAAGATGAGAAGGCAGGATGAAACACAGCCAAGATAATGATGTAAGATCAAGGTAGAAGGGAATTGCACTTCTTTAAGATCCTAAATAAACCCCAGGGCCCAGAAAAGGAGAGGGCAAACGTGCTGGACAGAGAGAGGATAGGTGATTCGTGGCTGGAAATAGGTGTGTCTGAAGGGCTCAGATGGATTCCTGAAGGAAAAGGCAATAGTAGGAAATGGAGATTTAGTGAGCTAAGCCAAAATGAAGAATCCAGTGAAGGAAGTACCTGCCCTTTACATGAAGTAAAAAAGTGAAGACTCTATGGGTATGAGAAGAGTGAATTTGGAGGTACTTATTACTGAGCTTTGAAAAGAAGCCAAGGAAGGAGGAGAAGTGGGAGTGTGGTGGGGCCAGCAGCGGGCGAGACCGCACCCGGCCGGCCCAGTGACGCACGCTGGAGGTGAGGCCTCCTCGAACCCTGGCCCCGAGGTTCCCAGTACTCCTGAGCTTGAGGCAAAAGATTGAGGTCTCCAAGATGGATGTAGCTTCCATTGAATCTGATGCCTGCTCTGTCTTCTGGGAGGTACCTGAAGTGAACAGTGGTCCATTGTGGCTTTGAATGCTGTGAGGAAGTTCAAACCTAAGGATTATTCTTTTAAGTAGAAGTTTTTCTACCTCAGTTGCCTTCTCAGTTCTACCCATTCATGAAAAGTATCCTCAAAAACGGATAAAAAGATCTTAGGAAGATGGCGGCAAGATACATGGGAGCGGAGTCCACTTCCCCTCAACGCCAGTGAAATACCTAGCTGATTTGAGGAGCAGAGCGAACAGCCAACAGTATTCCAGCATATATGAAGATCAGAGACCAAAGATAGAGGACATTGAAAGATCAGACGGTAAGAAGAGTGCTTAAGGACAATAAGGTCCCTGGGACCCTTGCGGGGACCAGGGCCCCTGAAGCCCCCGCCCGGTCGCAGGGTCTGCTGCAGGATTCTTGGGAGAGAGCCAGGCTGAGCTGTGAGCACCCAGGTGCTTGTTTGGACCAGGGGGGCTTGAATAGGAAGAATTTCTCAAAAAGGAAAAGAAAATAGAGGCATGTAGTAGCTAGTTAGAGAACTCTCCCCAGCAGCTGCGGCCTCTGGCGCCCCTCCCGCCTCAGCCCCTGGACTGTGAATGCGGAAAAGCAGCCACGGCGCTCACCTGAAGCCCGGCTGGAGCTCACTCAAGTTAGTGGACTAGGGGCCCACAATTGAAACTCCGGGTGAGCGCGAGCCCTGATAAGCGGCCCAACTGCCTGGGCGCCAGACCCAAAGTGCCCCAGTGGGTGCGTACCCCAATCAGTGGCCTTGGGCCCACACCTGAAACCCCGGGTGGGCAGGCACCCTGATAAGCACCCTGCTGCCTGGGCGCACAGGCAAAAAGCTCCTGGGTGGGCGTGCAACCGGATCAATGTCTGGCTGCCCCTGCACAGAGACCCAAAGCAGGGGATAGGCAACCAACCGAAGTCCAAAGCGGAGATCGGCCACACAACCTGATCAACGGCCTGGCTGCCTGCAGGCGACCACTGCCATGAGCACTGGTTCTGAAAAACTCCTACGTAGCCCCTACGCACAGAACTCTGCAGGGCCTACTGGCTCTCTAGGAGGAAGGCAGAATGCCCAGCAGAGGGGAGCTGCAGGGCTAGGAGAGACTGCATTCCCCGGAAAGACTCGACCCAGTAGGGGGCTGAACTACCCCATAGCACCACCAAGAGCCCCTAGCATATAAGACAGCAAAGAGCAAGAAGGTGGAAAGTGAGTTGCCCCTAATTGGTGCAACTCAAGGACATCAGAGCTGGTGAACTAAAGGCCTAGTGGGGAGCAGAAGGACCCGGAGGAACTAGACTGAAGGCTGAACAACAGCGAAGAGTGTGGCTCAGGAAGGGAGAAAAGTGAAACCAATCCCTCCAACCACCCCCTCCCGTTCCACAGACAGGAAGACCAGCAGAACTAACCTGACCAGTTTAAAGCCAGCAAAAGACTTTTTCTTTTTTTCTTTCCTCCTTTCCCCCTGAAATCCTTCTTCCTTTCTGTCTTTCTTTCTTTTTTTTATTCCTTCTTCCTTCCATCCTTTACCTTTTTTATTCCTTCTTCCTGCCTTCTTTTATTTATTCTGTTGTTTTAATTTTTGTTAAAATTCCTTCTTATCTTGCCTCTGATCTTTTTTATTCCTTCTTCCTTCCTTCCTTCCTTCCTTTCCTTTTCTATTCCCTCTTTCCCTCCTTCCCTTGTTTTCTCTCTTTTTTTTTTTGCCCCCATTCCTCTTTTCCCACAGGTGAGACAAGAAAACCTTGAGTGCTGAAAAGACCAGAGTTAGACCCTGTTACACCCATAAATGTCAGCTCAAGACCAGTGAACACAGGAGATTAAGGAGACAGCACCACTGAATCCCATTGGCATTCTATTATAGAAGTTCATACCATAAACCCAGGGAGTCAGAATAGATCAATTTAAGAAGCAGAGGCTAACAAGAAGAGTCTCACAAACAATGGGAAGGCAAAGAAACAATTCCCAAATGAAAGGAAAGGAGGAAGCCTCAGAAAGAATGCTAAGTGAAAAAGAGGCAAGTCAACTATCAGATACTGAGTTCAAAGCAATGGTCATCAGGAAGCTCACTGAGCTCTCTGAGGTCAAAGAGAACTACCACAAACTACAGGGAAACTACAATGAAATCACTGCAAACTATATCAACATGAAAAAGGAAATAGAAACTATCAACAAGGGCCAAGAGGAAATGAAGAATACAATTTCTGAATTGAAGAATACAGTAGAAGGAATGAAAAGCAGACCTGATGAAGCAGAGGATCGGATCAGCAAGCTGGAGGACAAAGTAGAAAAAAAACACCCAGAAAGAGCAAGAAAAGGAAAAGAGGCTCAGAAAGAATGAAGAGGCAATAAGGGAAATGCAGGAAAACATGAAACGCAATAATATCCATATAATAGGAATACCAGAAGGAGAAGAAGAAGAGCAAGGGATAGAAAACCTGTTTGAAAAGTAATGATGGAAAATGTCCCTAATCTGATGAGAGAAAAAGTCACCCAAATCCAGGAAACACAGAGAGTCCCAAGCAAGAGGAACCCAAAGAGACCCACTGCAAGACACATCATAATTAAAATGGCAAATCTCCAAGACAAAGATAGGATCTTAAAGGCAGCAAGGGAGAAAAAGGAAGCAACATACAAGGGAGCCCCAATAAGGTTAGCAACTGACTTCTCATGGAAACGCTCCAAGCCAGAAGAGAATGGCAAAAAATATTCCAAGTACTGAGAACCAGAGTCCTGCAACCAAGGCTACTTTACCCAGTAAGGCTCTCAATCAACATAGAAGGCGAAATAAAGAGTTTCCCAGAGAAAAGAAGTCTAAAAGAATACACTTCCATCAAACCAGATCTGCAAGAGATGCTAAAGGGACTGATTTAAGGAAAGGAAGGAAAAGAGAAAGAGAGAGATCAACACAGGTAGGAAAAAAAGGCAATGAATAACTACCTATCGATAATAACCTTAAATGTAAATGGATTAAATGCTCCAATCAAAAGACAGAGAATAGCTGAATGGATAAGAAAACATGACCCACACATATGCTGCCTACAAGAGACCCATCTCAGGACAAAAGACACAGACTGAAAGTGAAGGGCTGGAAACAAATATTCCAAGTAAACAGACAGGAAAAAAAAGCAGGGGTAGCAATACTAATATCAGACAAAATAGACTTCCAAAGAAGGGCCATAAAGAGAGACCCAGAAGGTCACTTAATAATACTCAAAAGAAGAATCCACCAGGAAGACATAAACATTGTAAATATATATGCTTCCAACATAGGAGCACCCAAATACATAATGAAAACCTTGGAGGACTTCAAGAAAGATATTGACAGCAACACAATTATAGTAGGGGATTTTAACACCCCCTACTATGGGGTGTTAAAATGGAAGACCTGTCAAAAATGGACAGGTCTTCCCGACAAAATATCAACAAAGATATTATGGCATTGAACACCACCCTAGATGAAATAGACTTAACTGATATATAGAGAGCTTTTCATCCCAAAGAAGTAAAATACACATTCTTTTCAAGTGTACATGGAACTTTTTCAAAGATAGACCTCATGATAGGACACAAAACAAGCCTCAACAAATTCAAGAAAATTGAAATCATATCAAGCATTTTCTCTGACCACAAGGGACTGAAACTAGAAACCAACACCAAAGGAATAAACCCCAAACTCTCAAAATCATGGAGACTGAATAGCATGCTATTAAACAATGAATGGGTCAAGAACGAGATTAGGGAAGAAATCAAAAACTTTCTGGAAACAAATGAAAATGAACTCACAACAACCCAAAACCTATGGGACACAGCAAAGGCAGTCCTGAGAAGGAAGTTCATAGCAATACAGGCCTATCTTAAAAAGATAGAAACATTTTAAACAAACAACCTAACCCTACGCCTACAAGAACTGGAGGAACAACAACAAAGACAGCCCAGAGCAAGCAGAAGGAAGGAAATAAGCAAGATCAGAGCAGAGTTAAATGACATAGAGACTAAAAGCACAATTCTAAGGATCAATGAATCCAGGAGCTGGTTCTTTGAAAAGATAAACAAAATCGACAAGCCTTTAAGTAGGCTCATCAAGAAAAAAAGAGAGAGGATGCAAATAAACACAATTAGAAATGAAAGAGGAGAGATTGAAACTGATACCACAGAAATACAAAGGATTGTAAGAAATTACTACGAAGAACTGTATGCCAAGAAATTTGAAAACCTAGGTGAAATGGACACATTTCTAGAAAAATATAATCTTCCAAAACTGAATGAAGAAGAAGCAGAAAACCTGAACAGACCAATATCAGCAGACGAAATTGAAGCAGTCATCAAAAAACTCCCAACACACAAAAGTCCTGGACCAGATGGTTTCACAGGAGAATTCTACAAAGCATTTAAGGAAGAGCTAACCCCTATCCTTCACAGACTATTCAAAAAAATCCAAAATGATGGAAGACTCCCAAACTCTTTTTTTGAAGCCAGCATCATCCTAATCCCAAAACCAGATAAAGACACAACAAAGAAAGAAAACTTCAGGCCAATATCGCTGATGAACATAGACGCTAAAATTCTCAACAAAATATTGGCAAACTGCATCCAGCAATACATTAAAAAGATCATACACCATGACCAAGTGGGATTCATCCCAGGGATGCAAGGATGGTACAATATTCACAAATCAATAAACATAATACATTACATCAACAACAGCAAAGACAAAAATCACATGATCATATCAATAGATGCAGAAAAAGCATTTGATATGATACAGCACCCATTTCTGATAAAAACACTCAGCAAAGTGGGAATAAAGGGTGCATTCCTCAACCTAATAAAGGCCATATATAAGAGACCTACAGCCAACATCATACTCAATGGTCAAAAACTTAGAGCTTTCCCACTAAGATCAGGAACAAGACAAGGATGCCGTCTCTCACCACTCCTATTCAACATAGTATTGGAAGTCCTAGCCACAGCAATCAGACAAGAAAAAGCAATAAAAGGCATCCAAATTGGAAAGGAGGAAATGAAACTGTCACTGTTTGCAGATGACATGATAGTGTACATGGAAAATCCTATAGACTCCACCAAAAAACTACTCGACCTAATAAATGAATTTGGCAAAACAGCTGGATACAAAGTCAATACTCAGAAATCAAAGGCATTCCTGTACACCAGCAACGAATTTGCAGAAACAGAAATCAGGGGAAAAAATCCCATTTGATATAGCAACAAGAAAAATAAAGTACCTAGGAATAAACCTAACCAAGGAGGTAAAAGACTTGTGCTCAGAAAACTACACAAAACTGAAGAAAGAAATTAAAGAAGACACAAATGGAAGCATATACCATGCGCATGGATTGGAAGAATTAACATCATCAAAATGGCCATACTACCCAAAGCAATCTATAGATTCAATGCAATCCCTATTAGAGTACCCATGACATATTTCACAGATATAGAAAAAACATTTCAGAAATTTATATGGAACCATAAACGACCCTGAATAGCTGAAGCAATTTTGAGAAAAAAGAACAAAGCAGGAGCGATCACAATACCTGATATCAAACTGTATTACAAGGCCACTGTACTCAAAACAGCCTGGTACTGGCATAAAAACAGGCACATAGACCAATGGAACAGAACAGAGAGCCCAGCAATAAACCCAAGTCTCTACAGTCAACTAATATTTGACAAAGGAGGCAGGATGGAGCAAAAATAGCCTCTTCAACAGATGGTGTTGGGAGATCTGGGCAGCTACATGCAAAAAAGTGAAACTCAATCACCAACTTACACCATACACAAAAATAAATTCAAGGTGGATAAAAGACTTAAATATAAGTCTTAACACCATAAAAGTCCTAGAGGAAAACATTGGCAGGAAAATCTCACACATTCCCCACAGCAACATCCTCACAGACATGTCCCCTAAAGCAAGGGACCTAAAGGAAAGAATAAACAAATGGGACCTCATCAAAATAAAAAGCTTCTGCATGGCTAAAGAAAACAGCATTAAAATAAAAAGAGAACCAACAGTATGGGAAAACATATTTGCCAATGATACCTCAGACAATGGTCTAATCTCCAAAATATATAAAGAACTCACAGGACTCCACTCCAGGAAGACAAACAACCCAATTAAAAAATGGGCAAAGAACTTGAACAGACACTTCTCCAAGGAAGACATACAGAGGGCCCAGAGACATATGAAAAGATGCTCAGCATCACTAGCCATCAGAGAGATGCAAATTAAAACCACAATGAGGTACCATCTCACACTGTTCAGAGTGGCCAGCATAAACAAATCCACAAACAAATGTTGGAGAGGATGTGGAGAAAAGGGAACCCTAGTGCACTGTTGGTGGGAATGCAGACTGGTGAGGCCACTGTGGAAAACAGTATGGAATCTCCTCAGGAAACTAAAAATGGAATTGCCCTTTGACCCAGCAATTCTGTTGCTGGGATTATACCCTAAGAACCCTGAAACACCAATCCAAAAGAACCTATGCACCCCAATGTTCATAGCAGCACAATTTACAATAGCCAAGTACTGGAAGCAACCTAAGTGCCCATCAGCAAGTGAGTAGATCAAAAAACTATGGTACATTTACACAATGGAATTCTACGCAGCAGAGAGAAAGAAGGAGCTTATACCTTTTGCAACAGCATGGATGGAACTGGAGAGCATTATGCTAAGTGAAATAAGCCAGGCGGTGAGGGACAAATACCATATGATCTCACCTTTAACTGGAACACAATCAATAGAAGAAAAAAGCAAACAAAATATAACCAGAGATATTGAAGTTAAGAACAATCTAACAATAGCTGGGGGGGGTGGACAGTGGGAAGAGGGGATTACAGGAACTACTATAAAGGACACATGGATAAAATCAAGGGGGAGGGTGTAGGTGGGGGAGGGAGGTGGGTTCAGCTGGGGTGGGGTGGAGGGATGGGGAGAAAAGGCATACAACTGTAATTGAATAACAATAAAAATTAAAAAAAAAAAAGAAGCCGAGGAAAATGGTCGTGACTGAGGTGAAAGAGGGAAGGGGTTTTTTCTACCACAGCCAGAAACCGCATATGAAGCCAGTTACAAACTAGGTTTCCTGAGGAAGGCATGGTCCCACCTCAGGCAGATGCAAAGAATATCATGTCCTGTCCTTCCATGGACTCGCTCTGGTTTCTAAACAGAAATCATGTTTTCCCTGAAAGTCCTCTTTCTGGCCTATTCTCCATCCCCCTAGTTTTGATACATTACCCTGAATTCTAGAATACTATAATGACCCTTGAGCAACACAGATTTGAACTACACAGGGGTCCGCTTATATGCAATTTTTTCAGTAACTACAGTGAGCCCTCCATACCCATGAGTTTCACATCTGTGGATTCAACCAATGCAGATAAAAAATAGTATATTTGATCCAAGGTTGGGAATCTGTGGATGCAGAGGGCTAACTGTATGCATTTTTGTATGCCATTTTATGTAAGAGACTTGACTAAGCATCCATGGATATTGGTATCCACAGGGATCTTGGAACCAATCCCCCAAGAATACCCAGGGTCAACTACAGTTAAGCTTGTTGAGAGTCAAAAGGTATGCATGGATTTTTTACTGTTTGAGTGTCAGCACCCCTAACCCCTGCATGGTTCAAGGGTCAACAGTGTGTGTGTGTGTGTGTGTGTGTGTGTATGAGGAGGGGAATCTGCCTGTCCCTCCCCATGTTCAACCTCAGAACCTTCAAAGATGGTATTTCTAAAGCAACAATGTATCTTGGTTATGCTATGAGGTCACTATATACAAGAGAGGTTTTCTTG
This sequence comes from Desmodus rotundus, assembly GCF_022682495.2. Lineage (NCBI taxonomy): Eukaryota > Metazoa > Chordata > Mammalia > Chiroptera > Phyllostomidae > Desmodus > Desmodus rotundus. The sequence goes on from NC_071395.1 coordinate 65,994,062, forward strand.
ACTTTTAGGTGCTACATAGTGAGGAACAGAAGATATAGGATGAAATGGGACTTGTGAAAACATATTCAAGATTCAACAGCTTGGAGGAAAGAGGGGAGGGTGGAAAAGGGGAAGAAGAAGGAAGCAGAGGAGGGGCTGCTCTCAGGGCCCCCTGCTGGCCAGCCTACTGGCTAACTCAGGGGCAGTGGGAAGGGAACAGTGAAGAAAGTTGAAGCACCTTCTACCCTGCGAGCACACTTGCAAAGTTAAATATTGAATCTTTTTTAACATAAATATCCTGTTTTCTTAAGCAAGCCCTGCTTTTAAATTTCAACAGAAATTTAATGAAGTTTTGCCAATGAAAGTGCACCTTGCAACTTTTAGCTGGAGGAGAGCATGAGGAGCCATGTCCTTCACCATTACACTTGGCAGAGGGAAACACTGAATGGTGGGGTTGAACCTTCATCCTTGGGGTTGTTCAAGCCACTGCTTTTCTGGCAGGTCAGCTCAGCCCAAGCGACACCTCAGCATTCTGCCCCATGGGACGGCAGAACAGACCGAAATACACAAGAAAGACACAGGAACCAATACAGGAAACCAAGGCTGGCAAGAAAGATGCACAGGAAGCCGTGGGCTGCCCTGGTGCCTAAATAACCTCAGTGTCACTTAATAATAAAAGACATGATGGTTGATGGTGGGGAATGCTGCTAGGCCTCTGAGTGCGCTTTGCTTTCAAAGAGAATTTGAGCCAAAGAAAATGAGTGTCAATCCATTAGCTAGAGTGCTTAAAGCTTTGGCACAACTAGCAATTCCCTGTGCAGAGAATCAAAAACTAAAGAAGATTAGACTATCCTGTGTGCCAGGAACCCTCTCACAGACAGACCAATGGAAGCCTCCTGTTTGAATATGGACCAGGTTCAAGCCCTTGGTTAAATAGGGTCTAGAAAGCCAGGCATAGCTACAGTGATCTCACACTCTGACTCCCTGTGAAACTCAAGTCCTGTCCATTAGCAGGGAGAACATACACAAAGAGGAGGCCCAGCAGAACAGAACCAAGACCTGCAAGGAAAAGATAAGAGAGATTTTTAGGAAGAACCCAGTTCAATTATTAAAATTGTCCCCAAGTTGAGCTGTGTGATGAGGGAGGAGCATTCTGCTCCTAGAAGTGATCGAATCAGAGAGGAGAGAGGCAGGTAAAACTCCTCAACAAGATGGGGTAAAGAGTGGTCAAGTGATTATTTATAAAGTTCCTTCATTACTGTGCCTCCCCAATCTTTTCATTTCCCATCCTAAATTCAAGGCAGCAGTGGGAAGAACTTCAGGGGCAGACAAATCTGAATTTGAATCCCAATTCTGTCCCTTACCGACTCTAGAGAACTCGAGTGAGTCACTTAGTCTCTTTGCCTCTAAATCTTACATCTGTGAGGTGGGAGAATGCTCCCTGCGCTTCAGTGTACTGTGATCAACGGAGCATCTATCGAGTGCTCCGTAAATATAACAGCAGCAATGGTCATTAGGGAAGTGAGGGAGAGATACCAGGATTCTGACTGGACGAGAACTTGGAGATCATCTAGTCCGACTTCCTCACTTTATGCTGGAAGAAATCAAAGTCTGAGAAGTGTAAATAATCTTCCAGAAATCTGAAAATAAGTTAGTGGCCAATATTAAACACCAGTTCATTTTCTACCCATAAATACCATGACAGTTGAACATGCTACCTGGAAACCCCATTCCAGCGAAGAACACCTTTCAAGCTCTGGATGTGACATTTATCAACCACCATTTTCTATATGACAAGATCTATGCCCATGAGGAGCTCATGGCTCATTTATATGGGAGCCAGAAATGTTTATTATAGTCTCTAGAGATCAAGACGTGACACACTGGGAGATAGCCAGAACCCCACCATTTCCAAACCCAAATGTGAAGGCAAGAGGCTTGAAGTTGGTGATAATTTATCTGAAGCTTGGACATTGCTCTTGCTTCTAGCCCAGGTCTCATAGGAAATGCTTATGATGTAGGCCATAGCCCTGGGACATCCCAGTTGGAGAGGCCTCCTGCAGCCTAGGAGGTTTCAATGAAAAGGCAGAATTACTTGCAAAATTAGATGCACTCATCTATTTTTTTTAACCAACTTTTTTCCTTCTTCTCTGGGGCCCCGCCATGGGCCCTCCTGTCAGCCACTTGAATTACTTTTAAGACCCTTCCTTGGCCTGTCAAATAACCCTCCTCAAAGAAACTTCCTCAACCAGCCTAATACAAGTAGGCACAACCAGCGCTGTGGGAGACTGTGCTCAGCCACATACCTGTATTTCGGGGGTATCTTAAGCCTCAGTTGTCTCTATTCAGTTGATGGCACTTGGATGAGTCATTTTCTCTCGTGGCCTTCAATTTCCTCATTTGTAAGCAGAGACTAAGACTAAGTGAGTAACTGAACTAGTGCTCCGAAGATCTCTAGGACTTCCACAGGGTACTTCAGAACCCACCTCAGAACCAGAAGGCTCTCCTCTCCTCACAATCTCACTTCTGCTCTCATCTTTAAAATATTTGTTTTCTGATGATGGGAGAGTTCCAGCCAAGATGGAGGCATAGGTAGAAACCCTTCCAAAACCAACCAAAATGAGGATAACAACCAATCTAAAATCAATGAACAAACAGAAGTGCCAGAAAATCAAACTGCATGGGACTCCGACAACCACGGAATTAAAGAAACAGTCAAACAGAACAACCAAACCAGTAAGGCGGCAGACAGAGAGAACCCTAGGGGAGGCTGTGGACTGTGGGGGCGGGGCTGGCTGTGGTGAGGCAGCAGACTGTGTGGGAGGGGCTGACTTAAGGGGAAACTGAGACTCAGAGGTGGCTGTGGACTACGGCGATTGCTGCAGTTGAGAAACTCCCACTCTCACACAAGAGTTTGTTGAAAAGTGTGCTAAAGATGAGCATTATTCCCTCTCTGGCCCCTCCCTCACAGGCAGCACCACAGCAAGGAGGGTTACCCTGCCAGGGTGAATACCTAAGGCCCCGCCCCCTTACAAGTTAACAGGATCCCTGAACAAAGAAATAGGGCCAAAATGAAAGAATAGAGCAAAACCTCAGAAGGAGAGCTAAGCGATGAAGAGACAGTCAACCTATCTGATGGAGAATTTAAAGCCCTGGTAATCAAAATGCTCACAGAACTGATTGAGTTTGGTCAAAAAATGAAAGAACAAATGAAAGATACCCATAATGAAATAAAGCAAAATATTCAGGGAGCCAAGAGTGACAGGAAGGAAACCAGAACTCAAAGCAATGATTTTGAACAAAAGGAAGAAATAAACATCCAACCAGAACAGAATGAAGAAACAAGAATTCAAAAAAGTGAAGAGAATCTTACAAACCCCTGGGACAACCTGAAACATTCCAATATCCGAATTATAGGGGTGCCAGAAGGAGAAGAACAACAGCAATAAATTGAAAACTTATTTGAACAAATAATAAAGGAAAACTTTCCCAATCTGGCAAAGGAAATAGACTTCCAGGAAGTCCAGGAAGCCCAGAGAGTCCCAAAGAAGTTGGACCCAAAGAGGAACACACCAAGGCACATCATCATTAAGTTACCCAAGATTAAAGATAAGGAGAGAATCTTAAAAGGAGCAAGAAGAAAGAAGAGAGTTACCTACAAGGAGTGCGCATAAGGCTATCAGCTGATTTCTCAAAAGAAACCTTACAGGTAAGAAGGGGCTGGAAAGAAGTATTTGAAGTCATGAAAGGCAAGTACCTATATCCAAGATTACTGTATCCAGCAAAGCTATCATTTAGAATGGAAGGGTAAATAAAGTGCTTCCCAGATAAGGTCAAGTTAAAGGAGTTCATCATCACCAAGCCATTATTATATGAAATGTTAAAAGGACTTATCTAAGAAAAGGAAGATCAAAAATATGAACAGTAAAATGACAACAAACTTACAACTATCAACAAATGAACCTCTAAAAAGAAAAGAAAGTAAAACAATGAAAACAAAAACTAAGCAAACAACTAGAAAAGGAACAGAATAAGAGAAATGGACATCACAGGGAGGGATTTCAGTGGGGAGGGAGAAGGGAGGAATAGGGGAGAACAGGTACAGGGAAGAGGAAGCATAATTGGTAGTCATTAAATAGACAGGGAGAGGTCAAAAATGGTATAGGAAACAGAGAACTCAAAGAACTTATATGTACAACCCATGGACATGAACTAAGGTGGGGGATGCTGGAGGGTTGGGGGTACAGGGTGGAGGGATGATAAAGGGGGAAAATTAGGAAAACTGTAATAGCAAAATCAATAAAGTATAATTTAAAAATGTATTTGTTTTCTGTATATGATTTTAACCAAAAACAGAGTACCACTGCTTTATTTTTTATTGTCAACACTATTACAGATATCTTCCATTCCTCCCCATTTGTCCCCCTCCACCAGCCCCCATGAACCCCCCACTTTAGAAAGAACTAGTGTTTCCTAAAGACTCTTTCAACCTGAAAACTCTCTGACTCTGATATCCCATATTTTACAGAGGACATGAGCACACTGATGGCCAGTCTGATCCAAGTTCAGCATAAGATGCCTTTTTATGTATGAAGTCAAGTTTAAAAGACTGATTTTTTTTTTGCGACATGACTTGAAGTGAATCAAAACTAACAAACGCTAGCTAACATTCTGGTTACAAGATCATGATGGACTCCTCCATCGTTAAGGCAGTGTAGAGTGCTCCCCACGTGGGAAGCTCTCACTTACCCGACAGTAACAATGTCATCTTTTACAGACTTACCAGCAGAGCATCTCTTACGGACTCCTTTTATCTGATCCTACCACCCAATAGCACCATCTTTGATCTTTGCAACTTCTCTTTTTTTTCCCCTTATTCATTTTTGGTGCTCCAAGTTGTTCAACAATATGAACTTGAAATGCTTCATTGTCTCCATTCAGAGAGACAATGAATGGAGTCTTTAATTTCAGGTAGTGTGTTTTGTTGTTCTTTATAAAAAGAGCCTAAAGTTCTTCTCTAACTCTTGTGAGTCATTTGTCCTCAATTTGAATGTAATTTGAACAATTTCTTATTGAAATGTCCCACCCCTTGCCTTAGGACCACTGATTACCCAGCCATGTGCAAAACTGTTACCGGCAAAGTGGGAAGTGATGGAGAGTCTCAGAGTGGAAGGATAAGGAAATGATGCAACAGGAGGACTTGGGTATATCCTTGAGAATTGAAACAATGCCCTATTCATGTTTCTATTTGTGCCCCTCATGGCACTCAAAACAAGGACTTGGTACTACATAACTGTATAGCAAAGGTATGTCAAACTTTCTCCTTCATAAATCTCCACTTGAGCACTTTACCCCAATCACAAATAAGAGGTGCAGACTCTTCCTGCATAAAAAAAGTCAGTAAAGAGTTTAGCTGCATGAATTGGAAGGAAGCTCTTGATTTTTTTTTTTTTTGTAGTGCCATCACTTGCTTTTATTCCTGCACCTCCATCACTTTTCTCCTCTTTGCAGAGTTAGACAGACCTGAGACTGTCCAAATATGAGTACATAGTGGGGATTATATCCACGTATGAGGCATAAATTGGCTATTTGGGTTATAAATTAAGGATGGGTGGATTTTCAATATTTGAAAGATCTTTCTAAGAAGAATGAAAAGCACCAAAGTTAACTATGTGATAAATGCATAATTTTTATTATTATGTAATATTTGTAAAGATAACTGTTTTAAAAATAATATGAAATGCAGTATGGTTTTTGTAACAAGAGGAAGTGAGACAAACAACTGACAGCACAGAGGCTAATGGGGGGAACTGAAGTAAACCGCTGCATGGCTTTCACATGAAACATGGAATTGAGTTGCGTTACTAGGTGGAAGACGGAGATAAAATTAAAATTTATACTATAAATCTTAAAGCAACCACTGAAATACAAAAGAGTGTTGCTAGTAAATAAAGTAGAAAGGTTATTATGAATAAACCGCCATACTATAAAATGGAATATAAAATATACCTAATGCAGAAGATGAAAATGAGAATAATACAATTTAATTATATCATATTTACTTGTAAGAGACTGAATACTGACCCAGTAAGATCAGAAACAGAACAGAGATGTCCACTCTAACCATTTCTATTCACTTTTGTAGTTGCAATTTGAGCCAGTGCAAAAAAAAAAGTTTTTATTTTGTAATGAAAGACACCAATCTACATTTATTCAGAGACAACATGGTCATCTACACAAAAACAAAGCCAATAAAATCTACAAAAAGCTAAAAACACTAATATATTGCAGGATACAACACCAATGTACGAAGGTCAATTTTGTTTCTATAGATTAGCAATAAAAATCAAAGTAAAATTAAAAATACCCTATTTAAAACATAAAAAATAACACTTAAGGATTAAATCTGACAAAATATATGCAAGAAGTTTATACTGAAAACTGCTTGCCAGAAGAAATTAAGGAGATTCAAACAAATGGAGAGAGACGTTATTCATGGACCAGAAGACTTAATATTGTTAAAATGTCAATTCTTTCCAAATGGATCTAGGACAGCAATTTTCAACCCTTTTCATCTCATGGCACACAAACGAATTAGTAAAATTCGGTGGCACACCAAAAAATATATTTGTTGCTGATCTGACAAAAAAATAGGTATAATTTTGATTCATTCACACCAGACAGCTATTGTTGTGTTAGCTGTTGTCATTTTTTTTTTTTAAATTTGACAATCTAAGGAAAAAGAGGTCAGTGCCCCTGACTAAATGGTCAGGATTGCATGTTTTAAAAATTCTTGTAGCACACCAGTTAAAAATTGCTGATCTATAGATTCAACACAATCCCAAACAAAATCCAAGTAGACATACTTATAGAAATTGAAAAACAGATTATAAAATTCTGTGGAGATGTTGAGACTTAGTGTAGCCAAAACAACTCTGAGAAAGAAGGACAAAGTTGGAGGACCAACACTGCCTGATTCCAGGATTCATTCTAAAGCTACACTTGTCAATATAGTATGGTGTTAGCTACAAGGCAGACAGACAGATCAATGGAACAGAGTAGAGATTCCAGAGATAAACCCATCCATAGACAGACAATTGACTTTCAACAAAGACACAAAGGCAATTCAGTGGGAAAAGAATAGTTTTTACAACAAATGGTCCTGGGACAATTGGATATCCAAATGCAAAACAGCTTCAATCCATACCTAATGCCACATAAAAAAATTTACTCAAAAAGGATCACAGATCTAACTGTAAAATTCAAAACTTTAAAATTCCAAAAGACAACATAAAAGAATTTTTTTTACACTTCGCTTAATAACGTTACAGTGAATAACCTTATACATATTTATTTTGTACTGTTGGAGGTGTGTACCACTTTGCATCCCCACCAGCAATGTATCCATACACCTCTTTCACTTGGGTACTTTACTATATATGATTTGTATATATTTAATATATAAAAATGTAAATGACTGGGCTTTACCTCCAAAGGTTCCTTTTGAAACAGTCTGTGGTAAGGATAGGCATTAGTAGTTATTAAAACCTCCCAGATGGCTTTGTTGTGTGACCAAAATTGAACACAAAGGACCTAAGTGAACTCCAAAATGTAGCAAAGGCAGAGAGGGAAAGGAGACCCTAAGAAGGCACCAGAGAAGATACACATGGAGAGAGAGACTGAGGAGAAGAGAACAGGGTGTCACAGAAGGCAAGGGCAGCCCTGACAGTGTGGCTCAGGGGACTGAGTGCTACCTGCAAACCAATGGGTCTCTGGTTCAATTCCTAGTCAGGACACATGCCTTGGTTGTGGGCCAGCTCCCCAGTAGGGGGCACTTGAGAAGCAACCACACATTGATGTTTCTCTCCCTCTCTTCCGCCCTCCCTTCCCCTCTCGAAAAAATAAATAAAATCTTAAAAAAAAAAGAAGAAGAAGACTGCAAGGGCAAGAGTAGACAAGAGTAGTTAATAGCATCAAATGTCTGTGATATTGTGATTCATCATAAGAAATATATATTTGACCTTTGTCCTTATTCGGGATATAAAACTCCTAAAACCCTTAGGACTTCCTAAGAGATGGGAGCAGTAAGAGTGTCCTTGTTAGATTAATGAAATGAGTTTTTGAAAGCACCTCAGGGTGGGGTAGGTGACCATGGGATCAGGGGTTTGGAACTTTCAGACCTACTCCAACCTCGGGGTGGGGGGGGAGAGTGTTGGAGACAGAGTTCAATCACCAGTGCCCAATGACTCAATCAATCATACCTATGTAAGGAAGCTTGTATAAAACCTCAAAAGGATGGGTTTGAGAGGGCTTCTGGGTTGGTGGGCAGTGGAGATTTGGGAGGAGTGGTGTGCTGGGGGAGATCGTGGAAGCTCCACACCCATTTCCACATACATTGCCCTATGCACCTCTTCCCTCTGGCTGATTCTGAGTTATACCCTTCTATAATAAAGCAGTAATATAGTACGTAAAATGCTTACCTGAGTCCTGTGAGGCACTCTAGCAAATTAATTGAACCCAAGGATGCAGTCATGGGACCTTTGATCCGCAGCCAGTCAGTCAGTTCAGAAGCCCAGGTGTCAAGTTGGATTGGCAACTGGCATCCCAAGTGGGGGAAATTTTGCAGGACTGAAACTTTAACCTGTGGAATCTGACACTACCCCTGGGTAGTAAGTGTCAAAACTTAGTTGAATTGTAGGACACCCAGCTGGTATCTGAGCATTGCTTAGGGTGTGAGGAAATAAGTGCACACATTGGAATTGGGAAAATCTTCATGTTACTTAGAAGTTAAGTAGATTCGGTATAAAATGTTGCCCATGGGATGGAATATGGAAGTTACTGCTGACCTTGTAAGAATTGTCACCATGGAGGGATGGGAAAAGAAACCAGGTTGAAGTAAATTGAAAAGTGAGTGGGAGGTAAATCAATCAAGATAATACATTACGAACTCCCAATGGAATCTGGGGGCGAGGTAATTGTTTAACAGAACAGATCTTTGTTTTCAATGCTCACAATTTGAGGACATTGATGGGATTAAGAAGAAATTGGATATTCAGGACAAACAAGATAATCCATCATATGAGGTTCCTGAGGAGGAACGGGATGGAGTCCAAAGCACACTTAAGGAATTGACTTCCATCAAAAAGACAAACAGCTCCTCCATGTACCAGCTCCTCCAGGCAAGATGTAAGGCCAGAGAAGAACAAACACAGTTACACTGGCATGTTTGGAAGCAGGATTGCCAAGGGTTTCCTATCTAGCAGCATCTATTCCCTGTGAAACATGAAATAAGGGCATCTGCTGAGACATGGTGGGAAGGTAGGGAAGCTGGGCATTTGAGAAGGCTGGACGAGGTTTGGAGTAGCCACTGTCAAGTGTGGGACTCTGAAGGGTTGTCTGGCATTGCTGTGCCTGCTTAAGACTGGTGGTCATGAAATCATAATGGGACAATCTGCCCTGATGTGTACTTTTCCTGCTGCTCAAATACACACAGAGAGAGCGCATATTATCATGGGTTGCTCTGGAACTGCATTTCAACCAGCTGGAAAAGGACAAAATCTCAGCAAGATAGGTAGCAAAGTGAAAGGAGAGGGCTGAAGGATAGGGAGGCCAGAAGATCAAAGATCTGGAGGTCACAATGAGCTCAAAACTATTTTAGTGGTTTTAATTAGAAAGCCAAAGTGGAAAGGAAGGAAGTTGTGGTCAGAACAGGGGCACTTACATTAATGATATTGGAAATGATGCTAAAATTCAGGAAGTATGACAAGTCGCAGAAACCCCTGGAGAGAGAAGATTAAATACTAAAGAAGTCAACGTGTTCAATGAGTGTGTTTGATACATGACATTTGTTTACTGTGCCCTTCTCGTTACTAATCTGGGAAGTATGCCTCTTATTTTCATCTCAACTAGTTATTTTTTTGAGGCTTAAAACCTACATCTTGGAACATATATTTCTTCAGTAATCTTTATTAAGAATGAAATAATATCCCCTTGGGAACAATGAGGAGATTGCATTTTTTCTTATCATTCTGTCTCTTAGATTTTGTTTTTGTATGACAACACAGTAGACCAAAATTATTATAATTAAAACATTACCTTTTTTTGAGAGTTGATTTTCCACACTTCCATTCTACATTATAACCATGTATAAAACAATCATGTAGACCTAGTTTTCTTTGTATATGTTTCAATGGTCGCTGTCTTTTTTAGATTCTAGGGTTCTATATTTTGATTAATTACAACATCAGTTAAAGCAAGTCTTCAAGTAACTTTGCTTATGTTAGAAGCATGGGCTTCATATCTAATAATATCTGTTCTGTTGCCCTTTCACTGAACAACTGTCCTGAACATAGAGTTCTTAGAATGCAGTAAGTTTTTTCCCTCTAAGCTCTATCGATGTCTTTTTATTTCTCTTACCATTAAGTGTTGCAGAGGAGAATTTTTAAAAATTTTAATCTTTATTGTTTTTTTTTTCTGTTACCATTTAGTCCCCTTATACCCCCCTACCCCCCAGCAATCACCACACTGTTGTCCCCTTCCATGAGTCCTTGTTCCTTTTTGCTCAGTCCCTCCACCCCCTCACCTCCCCCCTACCTGCCCCACTAGCTGTCATTTGCAGAGGAGAATTTTGAGAGCAGTTTAATTCTTGTTCCTATGTGGAAAATAGGCTTTTCTGTCCAAATGTCTTTTGGATTTTTTTCTTGATCTTCAGAAGCTCACTAGAATATGCCTATGTGTTACTCACCTATAGTAATTTTGCTTGATACTTTGTGAGACATTTGGATATCTAGACTTCTTTTCTTCCCAGAAAAGAAATGATTAATTTTATACTAATTTCTAGGTGTCTAAAATTAATCCATATCATCATAATAGGTAACAATTAAAACAGTAACACTCACAACAATAACACTACTAATGGTTATATCAGTTTGGTTTCTCCTGCCCCACCCCACCCTGAAAACAGAGCATGAGACAAGGACTTGAGGGTAAATAGTTTATGTGGAATATGATCCCAGGAAGCAGAGGTGAAGGAATGGAGAAGACAGACAAACAGTGGAAAAGCCAAGTGTACAGTGTGTGGCATGGAGCTGGTTGCCCTGTGAGCAACTCATATCAGTCCTGCCAGAGACCATCTGAGGAACCAGCTACAAGGTACCTCCAGATGATAGACAAGAGTCCAGGCCTTTAACACCCAACTCCAGTACTCCCTCCATTTCCTAGTTGCACCTGGGCACAAGTGAACAACTCCTTGCTGCTTTGGAAAAAGGATACAGCAGGCCCTTGAGGTGGGAAGTGTGAGGTAGGAGAACGCGAACATAGCCAGGAACTGTCTGCCAAGGCCACAGCTACAGTGAAGGGAAGCTACAGGATTGTGGTGCTGGTCACCAACAGCATCTGCTACCACAGCCACTCTTTCTTGGGTCCTCCTGTGTGCTAAGCAGTAGTCAAACCACTGTGTTTGAATGTACTCATTTACTCCTTATAATAACTCTATGACGCAGGTAGAGAGTAATTGTTTTTTTCAAGTTGTCTTGATACAGACTCTTGTGATTTATCATCCCTTTTTCAGAAAGGGTCCTAGGGTCCTCTATGACCCCTAGGACAGTTTCACTGATTGCTCCACCCTGCCTACATGATACTATGGACCCTCTGAAACATTGTGTCACCACTCTTCTCACCTCTGTTCTCTATTAAACCCATACATCAAGGCCACAATCCTGCAACTGTCTGTTATTCAGGCTGCTGAGCATTGCAACAGAATATCAACCAAATATTCCCATTCTGTACTCCAAATTCAGCTGGATGTTCAACAGACTATTTACTTATCTTTGGATAGTATTGTCTTCTATTCCTATCAGCAAGCTATAAAACTTATACATTCATCTTAGGCCCTCTACTAAAATTTAACTTTCCACTTTATGAAGAGAATTTTGCCATCTATTTCATCAAGAAAATTGAGGACATCAACCTCAACTATCCATCCCCACCTAGAAAGCAAATCTATACATCCCACCTCCAGATTCTGAGAATGGTGTGTCCCTCCTCCCAATCAAAGCAACATCCCTCCCCATAGTCTTGATCACATCTCCCTTCTGTCCTGTCTGCTCTTCTTCATTAATTGTCTATATCTTCAACCTTTCCCTAATGCTATAAATACATTCAATTTCCTCCCATGCTTATAAAATATCTTTCTTGACTGTAAGTCTTACTTGAGACATCATCTTAACTCTCTCTTTACTTCAGCCAGTTTTTTGAAAAAATGATGTATACTTAAACATAATTCAGATCTGGCCACTGGTATCTGCATTCCATTGAAATTGCTCTCAGTAAATAGTTCTACGTTCTCAAATCCTGAAACACTTCTCTCTTGGCTTCGATGACACTGAACTCTGGTTTTCCTCCTACATCATTGACTCCTTGTCCAGCTTCTAAACCAGAGATCCCCAACCCCCTGGCCACAGACCTGTTAAGAATCTGGCTGCACAGCAGGAGGTGGGCAGCAGGTGGGTGAGAGAAACTTTTTCGAATTACCGCCTGAGCTCCACCTGCTGTCTTCCCACCCCAGCCCTGTCCATGGAATAATTATCTTCCACAAAACCGGTCCCTGGTGTAAAAAAAAGTTGGGGACCGCTGGAATCTAAACTATTGGAGGGCCTAGAACTTGACCCTTAGCCCTCTTTCCGATTTGCTCAGTTTTTCTACCTAGATAATCCACACTCCATGAAGCTCAACAAACTCCATGAAGCACAAGAAACAAGAAGAAAAATTATACTGACACATGATAATCAAATTCCTCAATAACCAGTGATAAATAGAAAATCTTAAAATCATTTTTTAAAGACATGTTATATACAGAGGAACAAAGAAAGGACCATGGAACAATGCATTCCCACACAGTAGCCAAAATGATCTTTTTAAACATAATTCAAAGCTCCATTGGTTTTTATAATTTTTAGAATAATATCTAAGTATCTCATAGACTGTTAGGCACTGCATCCTGGCCCCTGCCTACTCCTAGATTCATCTCATGTTATTTTCTGCTCTTCTCGCTGTCTGAGCATGTCACCTTTTTCTCGTTCCTCAAATACAGGAGCTTGTCCCAGGGCACCGCAGTCTCTGCAGTCACTGGTCCTTTGGCTGCCAGTCACACTTGGATGTCAGTTCAAACATGACCTCTTCAAAAAGATATTCAGGCACGGAGAATCATCTCCTCCACATGTTAGTTGCTCAGTGTGATATCTGCCATCTGATTACTTTCTAGTACTTTAAATTTTAATATTCAGTTATACATTTCCTTCTAATTTTCTATCTTCTCTACAACCTCAGGATGTAAGTTCCAATAAAATCTTGCCTATCTTAAAACATTGCAAGTTCCTTAATCTCCTTGCTAAATGGTGGTCCCTCAAATTACAAAACATTCCCACTCCAGATGCAGTAATGGGACAATTCATTTCCGCATTTCCAACTGAGAAAGGAAATTAGCGAATGTTTGCAACTGAAAACAAAGGAGAGAAATGTCAAGTAGAGGCATGTCATGAAAGGCCAACAAGCTTTGCAGCTATTTTGTTGGTTCTTGCTCATCATTTTCTGTAGCCAACTTAGTTCACTCAAAGAAGCAAGAAAAACAAGGACACATAACCTATAAATATTTGTTAAATAAAAGAAATACAGATGTCACTATCAAAAAGCTCAGTTCCTCAAAGACTCCCATCGGCTTGGTCTTGATTTCCCTCTTTTCCTGTTTCTCAGATGAAAGATAAGCTCCTGAGTGCCCCCCACTCTCCTACAGGTAAGTGGTACTATGATCACCAGCACAACAAGACAGTTAGCCATCGCTCATTCCACTCTCTTCAAATTAAATAGTGTTTGGCCTACATGAAAATATTTTAACCAATGTTATAATATTACCTTATCTTAGCCCTCAACCTAAAAGAATACTAATAGATTTTTTTTCTTTTCTGGGTATTTTAAAACATACTGTGAACATAATGGACTAGTTAAAACTCGATGATTTTATGGTTTCTTCACAGTAGCAAAGGTCTGGATTGCTTAGTGAGGCTGTGTGCTGGGCTCACCCCATGTGGGATCCAAAGGCAGCACTTTCGAAATTCTTGATGATAAATTAAGGATTATGAGAAATTTAGGTTGACTGCTGATGTGAGATAGAGAATGGAAAACATTTTCTATCTTGTATAACAAATATGCATTATAATACACTGGCTGAGAAGTATCTTCTAAATTGAAAGCATAGGTATAACTAAAAGGGTAATAATACTGACTTTTTGTGACAAACACACCAGAATTTTTTTCAATAAATCTTTTCATAGTTTTACACTACTTGCTAGCCTTCATTCATTGGTAAAATATTAGAAATCACCATCAGAAATACCCTAAAAACATACAAGAAAACCATTATAGTTTATAATAGTACATTGTTTTAAGCCAAAAATATATCATACACTTTATTTACCAGATTTAGATCTAAATGATTCTTTCAGCTTTCAAAAGTTTAATCTATCCTCAAAAGATTAAACTCTGATATTGATGAAGTTATTCTGAAGAATGAACCACCAACTCTGAAGTTCACACAAAAAAGACAAGTTTCAAAACAACAACAAAGACAAGTTTCAGTAATTTTCTGGGCAGAAGAAAGTTGTTTTTGTCTTGTTTTGTTTTTTATATGTGAGCAATAATTGGAAGACAACTCTGTCTGATATTTGTATCATGTTCTATGTTGTATGCTTTTGTAAGTTTCAGCAAATCTTAATTTCAGAATAAATTAGCCATAGATATTATCTTGTACCCTGTACATGTTTACACTTCAGCACTATTCAACATAGCCCCTGCACAAGTCAGGCCATACATGAAGAACAGACCCTTGACCTTATTTAGCAGGTGGCAGGAAATTAACTTCTTGCCAGAAAGTGTTCAGAGGTAAGAAAGGGGGGCAGTGGGGAGAATGTTATTGCATTATTTAAAAGACCATTCTGGAAGAACCAGTGAAGGGCAACTTTTTAGTTTAGATTTAGCCTTCATCCTTTTGGAAGATTTAGGTCCATAAAGCAGCGGCCACATAGCGATAGGTAGGCCTGCACCCAGGTGTGGCTGTTGAGAATCTGGAGGGCTGACTTAGCTGCAGAGGACCCCTGAGGAGTGAGTGGTCTCCATACCACACTTGGCTCCCCAGCCCAGAACGTTGTTGGGAAGAGGAGCCCATGTAATATCCTCATGTGAAAACTCAGTGGAGATTCCATCTATCCTGGTGGCATAGGAGGCTGCTACAAACTCAGGTATCCTGTTGGGGGTCCCACACAAAAACTTGTGTCTGCAGGCACTCACCTGGGGCTCTGGCAGAGAGACAGTGGCTTGGCGGGCCCCAGAAACATACAGGGAGAAACTGAGTTGTGAGCTTCTGCATAAGGGCCAGAGGGACAGTCGCCATCATCTCTGTGTAGAGCCGTCCCCTGCACAACCTACAAGCACCACCTCTTGTGCTGAGCCCTTCCCCTACATGATCACATTTGACCCTGCATTAGCCTGGTGAACCCCACTAGCCCCACCTTGATGATGCCCTGAGACACAGCCCCACGGCAAGCATCTGCAGGACCCAGTCGACTGGCAGCTGGCCTCAATGTAACCTGGGACTTCTGCTAAGTGGCCTCAGGCCCAGTGTACTGATGCCAAATCTGAATCTATATTAGCCTGGTAAATGCCACTCGCCCCACTCTAGTGATTCCCTGTTACCCTGCCTCACCCAATTTACATGCAGGCTGGGACTCTTCAGCGACTAAGCCTTGTAGGCAACCAGCAGGCTGAGGAAGGTCTCAGGGTGTATTGGGTCTTTTGTCAACCTGCCCAGGCCCAGTACTAGTGGCAGCCAGACTCTGTTCATAGCAGGACCTGCGCACATAATTTAGGCCCAGCTCAGACAGCTACCCACCTCAGACCACTGTGTAGCTCCTAACAGGTAGCCCCAGGCCTGCCACATGCAGCATCTGATATTGGGCTGTACCAGAGGCACTCCAAGGAGGCCCCAAACCAACACACCAAGTGGCCAACCACAGACCACAACAGAACACCATCCAAACACCTTCACAAGAGGCATACCCACAGAGAGGTCTCAGCAGTCACCGACCTCACTAAGACATACCCCACTCTCTGGGGTCAGTCACTGCACAGCAGCTTGTGTGAAGTGTTTGGGGCTAATCTTCACAACCAGCCCACCTGTGGGTCAAACCCAGCACTGACAGGCCACAGCAGTCAAGACTCAAATACAACAGGAGGGCACACACAATTCACACAAGGGGCACACCTGGAGAAACCAAATCAGGCGATCAGGGATACTGCACCACTGGGCCTCACAAGATACCTACTTTGTGAAGCCACCCTTACAAGACCAGGAGACATAGCAGATACACTTACTATATAGAAATAAACACAGAGACAGCCAAAATGGAGAGACAAACATGCCCCAAATGAACAGGAGAAATCTCCAGGAGAAAAACCAAATAAGATGGAAGCAAGCAAACCTTCAAAGTTCAAAATACTAGTTATAAGGATGCTCAATAAACTTAGGAGAATGGATGAACTCAGGGAAAATTTCACCATAGAGACTGTAAGCATTAAAAAAGAACACAGAAACCATAAAAAAAGAACAAGTGAGAAGTGAAGAATACAGTAACTGAAATGAAGAACACACTAGAAAGAACCAAGATCAATTAGATGAAGCAGAGGATTGAGTCAGCGATTTGGAAGACAAGGTAATAGAATACATACAATCAGAACAGCAAAAAGGAAAAGGATTTTTTAAAAATGAGGATAGTCTAAGAAGCCTCTGGGATAATTTGAAGCATTCCAATATTTTCATCATTGGGGTCTGGAAGGAAGAGAGAGAGAACAAGGAGTTGTAAACCTATTGGAAAAAATGATGATGGAAAACTTCCCTAACCTGATAGACATTCAAGTCCAGGAAACACAGAGACTTGAACAAGATGAACCCAAAGAGGCCCACACCAAGACACATCATAATTAAAATGCCAAAGGTTAAAGACAAAGAGACTCTTAAAAGCAGAGTAAAAACATAGTAGTTAGTTGCCTACAAGGGAGCTCCCATAAAACTGTCAGCTAATTTCTCAATAAAAACTTCACAGGCCAGAAGGGCTGAGCAATAAGTATTCAAAGTGATGAAAAGCAAAGACCTACAAACAAAATGACTCTACCCAGCAAAGCTATTATTTAGAATTGAAGGACAGATAAAGAACTTCTCAGACAAGAACAAGCTAAAGGAGTTCATCACTACCCAACCAGCATTACAAGACATGTCTTGTTTAAGAAAAATAAAAAATATGAATAATAAAATGACAATAACTACATATCAATGAATAATTACCTTAAATGCAAATGGATTAAATGTTCCAATCAAAAGACATGGAAACTACATGGATAAGAACACAAGACCCATACCTATGCTGCCCACAAGAGACTCACTTCAGACCAAAAGACACACACAGATGGAAAATAAAGGGATGGAATAATATATTTCATGCAAATGAAAATGAAAAAAAACTGGTATAGAAATGCTTTTATTAGACAAAATAGACTTTAAAACAAAGGCTATAGAGACAATAGGGGCTGTGGCAGTGTATAAAGGGACGTGGGTGGCAGGAGATAGGTGGCAGGAGGAGTGGAGAAGAGTACCAGAGGACCCAAGAAGGTGGATCCAGGTGGTGCACAGGGAAGTGGTGCAGGAAGCAGGCAAGGCAGGGCAGGGAGGTGGTGGCAGTGGCCTGGGAGCTGCCTGCATGCTCTGGGATAAAGGCACGGCCACCAGGTGCCTCCAGCTGCCAGAGCTAGGGTACACAGCTGGCTGCATCCTGTGCCCTGTACATCCACTGACATGACGTTTCCACAAAGCCAACATTTGGGCCTGTTGGCCCCTACCCCAGCAACTTGATTTCACCACCTCAGACTCCTGTGGCCACTCCAAAGACAAGTGTAGGCTCCTGCAGGCTCTGTATCACCACCTGAAGCCTGACAGTGACCAGCTGGCCAGTGAGAAGTTCAGATGTAACGTCATTTTGTAAAGTACCACGAGATCTACTAGGCTTGAACACTAAGATGCACAAGCAGGCCAAGTCCAGAGGCCAAATAGGATCTGTGCCTAGGTCCTCCTCTACCTTCCCCAACAGCACCCGCAGCAGGTCTTGGGAACCACTGAGAAAGGTAGGCAGGTCACTGCTCCAGAGCTGAGCTCCTTCATTTGACAGCAGTCCCAAGCCCACCAGCTGCCCCAGCTGTAGTTCTGCCCCTGCCCCTGCCCCTGACACCAGCACCTGTGGGACTGCAACTGCTTCCTTATCCACTGTCAGCGTGGGTATCAGCCTCCTCTTGCTGTCTGCGCTGGACTCCCAGGCCCACCTCTCCAAGGAAGACAAGGATGGCACCACAGTGACACCAACCAGCAGGAAGACAGCAAGAAGTTGGATTATGAGTGGCTGGGATGGGAAAGTAGAGGGACAAAGGGGACACAGACAGACACCCAAAGAGAGGAATGTTCATCGCAAGACAGTATAGCTTGGGGTTGGCTAAACTCTGGGAATATTTATGATAGCACCTTCTGTGTGCCACCCCCCAGCTTTGTTCCACCTCCCAGCCTTCCTCCTCCTTTCCTCTTTAGCCTAAATGGGTGGATTCCTGTTTGAACCACAGATAACACCAGCTGAGGCTGGGAGGCACAGCAGGAGGCAAGGTCAGAAGGGAGAGAAACCTCAAAAGGTCCAACACCGCTGCGTTTCACCGTTTTGCACATGTGTGACTGACAGCCCACATTCCAGGCCCCCTCAGGGTATACCCCATCCTCCCACCTTGGCGCTGAGTGCAAACACAATGTTAGCTGCTCCTTCCTACCCTGGGAACCCCCGTCTCCTTCTCCACCTCCCACCTATTTACCTCCTCAGCTAGTTCCAGACACCCTTACTCTCTCCTGGTCTGCTGAGAGTCAGCAAACTCAGCTCAAAAGAAGGATGGGGGAGGAAGGGCCAGTATTCCCTCTCTCTTTCCTAAATAAAGATGAGAGCACTCAAAAGTAAATTAAATAAACAAATAAGACAAAAGCTTTAAAAAGAATCAAAGAAGGACATGACATGACAAAGGAATCAATCCAACAAAAGGATATAATCATCATAAACATGTATTCACCCCTCATAGGAGCACCTAAATATAGAAAACAGGTCTTGATGGACATAAGGGAGAAATCAACAGTAATATGGTCATAGTAGGGAATTTTAACAGCCCACTGACATTACTGGATAGATCTTCCAGACAGAAGTTCAAGAAGGAAACAGCAGCCTTCAATGACACATTTGACCAGATGGATTTAATTGATATTTTTAGAGCATTTCACCTCAGAGCAGTAGAATATACATTTCAAGTGCACATGGAACATTTTCTAGGATAGACCACATGTTAGGCCACAAAATGAGTCTCAATAGTTATAAAAAAATTGAAATCATATCAAGCATCTTCTCCAACCACAATGGTATAAAAGTAGAAATCAATTACAAGAAAAAAAAAGAAAAACACAGAAAGACATGGAGGCTAAACAACATGTCACTAAACAATATATAGGTTAACAATGAGATGAAGGAAAAAACCAAAAGTTACCTTGAGACAAATGGAAATAAAAACACAATCACCCAAAATCTATGGGACACAGAGAAAGAGCTCTAAGAGGGAGATTTATAGCAATACGTGCCAACCCTAAGAAACAAGACAAGCGTCAATAAACAAACTAAGCTTAAAAAAATAAAGAGAAAAAACAAGGAACAAAGGCCAAAGTGAGTAGAAAAAAGGAAATAGTAGACATCAGAAAAGAAATAAATGAAATAGAGTCTAAAACCTCAATAAAGATCAATGAAACCAAGAGTCGTTTTTTCTTAAAATATAAACAAGATTGACAAACCTTTACCCAGACTCATCAAGAAAAAAGAGAGAGGACCCAAATAAATAAAATCAGAAATGAAAGAGAACTGACAACTGATGCCAAAGAAATGTAAAACATTGTAAGAAAATACTATGAACAAATATATGCCAACAAATTGAAAAATCTGGGAGAAATGGATAAATTCCTAGAAACATGTAACCTTCTAAAACTGAATAAAGAAGAAACAGAAAATCTGAGCAGAACAACTGCAACCAGCAAAATAGAAGCACTAATCAAAAAACCCAGCAAACAAAAGTCTTCTTCCACATGGCTTCACAAGTGAATTTTACCTAACATTCAAAAAAGAATTAATACCTATTCTTCTTAAATTAATCCCAAAAATTCAAGACAAGGGAAGGCTCCCCAGCTCATTTTACAAGGCCATCATCATCCTGATTTCAAAACCAGACATAGACATTACAAAAAAAATCATGTCAATATTCCTGATAAGCATAGAGGCAATAATCCTCAACAAAATATTAGCAAACTGATTTCAACAATGCATGTAAAAGATCATGCATCATGGTCAGTTGGGATTCATTCATCAGACACAAGTTTGGTTCAATATCCACAAATCAATTAATGTGATACACCACATAAACAAAATAAAGGATAAAAATCATATGATCATATTAATACATGCAAAAAAGAATGACAACACCCAGCACCCATTTTCGATAAAAACTCTCAGCAAAGTGGGAATAGAAGGAACATACCTCAGTATAATAAAGCCCACATTTGACAAACCCACAGCCACCATCATACACAATAGGAAAAAACGAAAAAATGTTTTCCTTAAGAAAGAAACAAGACCACTTACACCACTCTTATTCAACCTAGCCACAGCAGTCAGAAAAGAAGAAGAAATAAAAGGCATCCAAATTGGAAAGAAGTAAAACTGTCATTACTTGCAGATGACATGATACTACATACAGAGAATTCTAAAGAGTTCACCAAAAACTACTGGAATTGATAAATGAATTAAGTAGGAGGACACAAAATAAATGTTCAGAAATCGATTTTATTTCTATACACCAATAATGAACTATAAGAAAAATTAAGAGAACAATTTATTTATAATTACATCAAAAAATATACTAATACCTAAGAATAAATTTAACCAAGGAAGGAAAATCTGCACTCAGATAATTATAAGACATTGAAGAAAAAATCTGAAGAAGACACAAATAAATGGAAGCATATACCGTGCTCATGTGTATAGAAGAATTAACATTCAAATGTCCATACTGCCCAAAGCAATCTAAAGATTCAATGCAATCCCTATCAAAACACAAATGGCATTTTTTCACAGAACTAGAACAAACAATTCTAATTTTTTCTGGAATCACAACAGACCCGAAATACCCACAGCAATTTTAAAAAAGAAGAATAAAGCTGGAGGTATCATGCTACCTGATATCAAATTATACCACAAGACTATAATAATCAAAACAACATGATACTGGCATAAAAACAGACACATAGGTCGATGAAACAGAAGAGAAAGCCAGAAATAAATCTACGCATGTATGGTCAATTAATGTACAACAAAGGAGGCAAGAAGATACAATGGGGTAAAAACAACCTATTTAATTAATCTTGCTGGGGAAAACCTGACAGATATAAGCAAAACAGTAAAACTAGACCACATTTTTATACCATATATAAGAATAACTTCAAAATGGATTAATGATCTAAATTAAGACTCAAAATCATAAATCTTCTAGAAGGAAACATAGGGAGTAAACTCTCTGACATTGCTCTTAGTAATATTTTTTCTGATACATCTCCTCAGGCAAGGGAAGCTAAAGAAAAAATAAATGGGATTATGTCAAACTAAAAAGTTTTATACAACAAAGGAAACCAGCAACACAACAAAAAGACAACCTACTGTATGGAAGAATACATGCACCAATGATACATCCAATAAGGGGTTAATTTCCAAAATTTATAAAGAACTTATACAACTCAACACACACACACAAAAATCCAGTTAAAAAATGGGCTAAGGGCCTGAATAGACACTTCTCCAAAGAGGACATTCAGAGGGCCCATAGTCATGAAAAGCTGCTCAATGTCGCTAATTATCAGAGAAATGCAAAATAAAACCACAATGAGGTATCACCTCACAACCGTCAGAATGACTGTCATCAATAAACCTACAAACAACAAGTGCTGGTGAGGATGTGGAGAAGAGGGTGACCTCATACATTACTGGTGGGAATGAAGATTGGTACAGCTACTGTGGAGAACAGTTTGGAAGGGACTTTAAAAATTAAAAAGATAACTACCTTATGACCCAGCAATTCTACTTCTGATTACATACCTGAAGAAATCCAAAATACTAATTCAAAAAAATACATGTACCCCTATGTTTATGGTAGCATTATCTACAAAAGCTAAGATATGGAAGCAACTCAAGTGCCCATCAATAGATGAGTTGATACATTTACACAATGGAATATTACTCAGCCATAGAAAAGAATGAAATCTTACCATTTGCGACAGCATAGATAGAACAAAAGGGTATTATACTAAGTAAAATAAGCCAGACAGAGAAAGAAAAATACCATACAATTTTACTTATATGTGGAATATAAAGAACAAAATAAACAAAACAGAAACAGACTCATAGATACAGAGAACAAAATGGTGGTTGCCAGATTGGGGGGGTGGGGGCAGGTTTGTGGGGCTAGGTGAAAAAGGTGAAGGGATCAAGCCATATAAATTGTTAGTTAGAAAATAGTTATGGGAATGTAAAGTACAGCATGGGGACGTAGTTAATAATATTATAATAACTATTGTGGTGCCAGGTGGGTTCTAGACTCATTGGGAATCACTTGGTAAATTATGTTATTGTCTAATCTCTATGCTGTACACCTACAATTAATAATATAACATAGTATTGAATTTCAGCTATAATTGAAATATAAAAACATACATAATAAGAGCAATACAGGTTAAGTGTAAGAAATTTGGAAATTATAAAAAGTTAAAAAATTTAAATGTATAAAAATTCTATCTCAGAAGAAGAAGGAGAAGAAAAAGGCAGAGGAGGAAGCAGAGGAGGAAGAGAAGAAGGAGGAGGAGGATGAAAAGGAGGATGAGGAGGAGGGGATTCTTACAAACAGGGCAAGGGGCTCCTCATCACAAGCCACAGGCATCATCTAAAGTACAAGCTCTTTCAAAAACTGCAGGTCTGAGAGGGAAGTCATGGACTCCAACACTTCAAAGTCCCTTGGGTGCCAAAGAAAAGGAGCCAGAGAAAATTAGGACAAATTGGGTGTATGTTGCTAACTCAGACCTGCTGTAAGAGACTCCACTGAAGCTGCCAATCTCCATAGGAGGTGGGCATGGGAGAAGGACACTTTTTCAGAGTGTTTTAAGTTTGCTGGGGTGAAAGAAAGGGAGAAGATCCAGCCAGGGCAAGTGAGGAGCAGGAAGACCAACAAGGTCAACAACTGCTCTTCTTCTGCTTGATATCTTAATATATTGCTTTTAAGGTCTCCACACAGAAACATCTTTAAAATGTTACATTTTGCATATCCACATGCTACAAGTTGTACAGTGCCAGAGCTCAAGGAAATGATCAGTAAACATGTGTTAAACAAAGTCATTGTACTAATTGTGGAAAAATAAAAGAGGAAGAATATTTTCTTTTAGTCATCCCAGAGAGTTCTGCCTTTTTAGCAGGTATGTATGAAAGCTGGGGAAGACATTGGGTTGGAGGAACAGATATTTTTAAACGCAAAATATTTAGCCCTGGCCAGTGTGGCTCAGTTGGTTGGAGGGTAAACCAAAAGGTTGCAAATTTGATTCCAGGTCAGAGCACATGCCTAGGTTGTAGGTTCAGTCCCCGGTCAGGCCGTGTACAAGAGGCAACCAATCAATGTTTCTCTCTCATATTGGTGTTTCTCTCCATCTCTCTCTCTCTTTCCCTTCCCCTCTTTCTAAAATCAATAAGCACGTACCCATGTGAGGATTTTAAAAAGGCAAAACATTTAGATTTATTTAGAGAAAAATATCCATTCCTTTATTTTTCAATTACAAAATGATCTTCATATTGAATTCTGAAGTTGAAGGTCAGAGAAACGGCTCAGTGGGAATGCCTCACCCATCGTCCACACTGCTTTGAGCAAGTTAACATCTCTAAGTCTCAGTTGTTTACTGCTAAGTAAGGAATAATAATACCCAGATTGCAAGATGTGTGGAATTTCAAATGAGATCATAGATAAACATAAGAAATGGGGAACACCTCTGGGCCTCAACAGCACTGACCCAGGAGCTACATGGACACCAGCCTTCAGGGATCACCAGGACCACCCACATTTTGATCACCTCCTGGGCTCATGGCTCGGGCCATTGTCTCCCAGTTTCTGCAGGCGTCTCTCTTCTCACAACAGGGGGTGCACCAGCGGTGATGCTCTTCCTCGGACAAACACCAGCTTTCACATCCCTGCTGAGGAGCCCTGGCAGGCTCAGCCCGCGCTGACAGAGGGGTGCTATGGACCAACCACCGCCATCTGTGTATGATGCCATGCCACTGGTGGAAGACCCAAGACTCCGATCACAGCTGCCCCTGCTGGCTTCTCTCACTCGATAAGTGACATGTTAAACATCCTCATTTTCCAAAAAGCCATCACTGAGCAAAGGGCCTAACAAGGAAGGGACGTCCTCTCTTGGTGTGCAGAGTGACTTTTCAGAAGTGGGGAAACAAACCTAGGTGGTCTAGAAATTACCAAGTCTGTTAAGGTCAGATCAAGCCCAGGTTTGGCCCCTGTGGCTCACAGAACCACTTTGTTACTTGCCTGCTATCAGAAACGCAGTTGTGAATTTATCTACGCCCCTGCAATAGCCCTTTAAGAGACACTTCCAAAAATAACCAAAGTCAGCAAGGCATCCAGAAAACTGGGCTCTCTGCCCCTGGCCCTCCCAGGAGACATTCTCAGATGCTTCTACTGTTGCCTTATGCCCCCATGGGTAGGGCTATTTATTGTGCCCTCCACTCAAATAGAGGTTCAATTAAAAATCAGGACTTGGCAGCAATAACCTGTTTTCTTGTCAGACACATCGTAAATTGTAAAACATACATATATATATATTAGTGTGATTTACAACTTCAGAAATAAAAATACACTCATGCAGCAATTTGTCTGCTGTAGCTCCAGCAGTCTGGTTGCATGGGCTCCTGGTCAGAGGCTGGGAAGTGACTATCACAGGGTACGTGCGGGAGGGTGGACGCATGCAGTGGTGACCACCAACAGCTGGGTGTGGACAGAGACACACGCTCCCCCTCCTCGGGGCGCTGTGTCAAGATGAACTGGGTAATATATCTGAAACACTGAGCGCAGCTTCTGGCACAGTGCCGTTTAATAGCAGCAGTGGGGGTCGGGTGATGATGACATTAGCAGTAATAATACAAGTCAGAGTAGTAATAACAGTGGTTAAGTTCTGAACGGGAGTCAGAGAAACCGAGGTTCCAGTCAAAGCTCTACTGAGAATAACGTGTCTAATCCCTCTTCCCAGAATCCAAGAAGGAGCAACAAAAACTCCAGAAAAGCAGATCAAGAACAGGGTAGAGTGCTCATTACTAGTAATCTAGGAATTCCTTGAAGCAGCCAGAGGTAGGCACAGCCAAAGGGAAAAGTTAGATCTCAGGACCTGGGAATGCAGCAAAAGATAAACAATCTGTGTAGCCTTTGTTCCCTCCAAAGTTTCCCTCAGAGCAATAGGCAGGAGAGTTCTGAAAGAGAAGAGGCTAACTTTTCCAGATATCAAATACATACGTGTTCTAGAAGTTGAAATTATGTGATACCAGGACAGGAATAGATAGACAAAGAGAATCAATGACAAGTCCAGAAATAAATAAAAATATATTTGGGAATTTAGTGCACAATAAAGGAGGCACGCTAGATCAATGAAGGGAAAGCAAAAACAGATTATAAATAAATCATGCTGGAAAAATGGATGGCATCTGGAGAAAAGAAGTAAATTTAGGTCTCTAACTCATACCTTCTAATAAAATTACAGGTGACAAAACTTTGAAATGTGTGAAATGAATCCATAAAGGTACTAAAATAAAATGAGACCTTTAATTAGGAAAATGAAGTTTTCCTAAAAACATTATGTAAAACCCAGAAACCATTAAAATTATTAATAAACTTGACTATCCCCCCAAATGCAAATACTAATGACAAAATATCAAAGCAAAACAAAAAGGCCAAAATAAAAATGTCAAACAAAGGAAATCATATTTGTGGGTCACATCACAAAGGGTTAATTTTTCCAATATGTAAAAAGCTCTGACAAAGCAATTCAAAATATTTGCAATTATATAAACATATTTTTCACAGAATACAAAATACAGATGCTCTGCAGCATACCTATAAAAAAAGCATAACTTTGTTTATAATAAGAGGACTAAACTTATGAGATATTTTTCACCTCTCAGATTGGCCATTAAAAGAATGGTAAGACTTTGAAGAAAGGTGGTTAAGTAGTAAAAGCACAGATATATAGTTAAATATAAAAATAATAATGGTATATACAATATTGTCATTTTTACAGAAACATATTTTATGCGTGTAAATTCATAAAATATTCCTGAAGTATTAACAGGAAACTGGTGCCCATGGTTGTCTGTCAGAAGCAGAAATGGATGGCCAGGGGGCAAAAAAGAAGAAAGAGTTATTTTATATGCTCTTTTATACCTTTGGGATATGGTGTGGGCATATATTGCCTAACTATAAAATCTAATAAAATAATCTGTAAATCAGGGGAGGGAGCAGAAAACAAAACCTTCCACCAATCCTGTTCCACTGCCCCTCAAGCTGATTCCTTTCGATTCCTGAGAAGGGTTTGATGTCTCTGTTTGCACAATCCAATCCTCTTCCCTGGAGCACTACTCTCCCCACTCCCCACCATCACTCTCATACCAGCCACCCTGTATTCATCCTTTATCTCAGATTTGTTGTTAAATTCTTTGGAAAACACTCTTGATCTCTGGTAAATTCAGTTAGAAGCCCCTAGAGCACACTGCATTTACCTACCACACTCTCTCCTGTTACCTCATTGGCTGCTGCTCCCTCTAGATTCTAGGCTCCAAGTAAGTAGAAATCTTCTTGACTATGCACCTGTTCCTAAGTATTTTATATTGCAGTCCAGTGGTCCAGCCCCCTTACCATTTTGATAAATGAAGAAGTAGGCACAAAGGGGTCACAATGGGGCCACTCAAGTTCTTACAGCTCTGTGGTGTCAGATCATGAACTTGACCCTGCATTCTCCTCTTTTCTCTGCACCACTTGAGTTGCCCACATATTCTTTGATAGGTAGCCAAGTGCAAGACTTTATCCCCCATCACCAACATGGCATCTGAAGTGTCCCTTTGGACTCACACTTAACTTCCTTTTCTGTTTATCCACATCTCTCCTTCCCTCAAAACAGAGCTCAGAATTGCCCAGCTCCCCACATGCCATTCCTCACAGGCTTATGAAGAACATTAAGTCATTATTGTGCTCTGGTTGTTCTGCCACCAAATAAAATTAAATATATTTTATAGTTTATTACAGTTGTTGCAGATATCTCCAAATATTTTTAATACTCATTATTACTTCCAGATTATGACATTATTAAATAGGCTTCTTAATTTTACTTAACATTTAGTAAGGAGGTTTAAAATGACCAAATGACAAATTCGGTTTTCAAAATAATAGCATTATTTCAGTATAATTGGTTTTCTTTGTAATTAGTTTTATTCTGAGAAGGGATCCATAAATTTTACCAAGCTGCTTAAGGGATGTATGGCACAGCAAAGTGTACAGAACCCCTGCCTCCACATGTGCATACACATGCATGTACACACACTTACACAACCTTTTACATCATTAGTCATTGGAAAAATGCAAATTAAAACCACAACGAGACACCACTTTATGCTCAGTAGGATGGTTATAGTAAAAAAATTAAGATAATGAGAAGTGTTAACAAGCATGTGAAGAAATTGGAACCCTCTTACATTGCTAGTGAAAATATAAAATAAGCCCCGACTGGTGTGGCTCAGTGGGTTGGGCATCACCACTCAAAGAGGAAGGTTACCCATTGATTCTTGGTCAGGGCACATTCTTGGGTTGTGGGTTTGGTCCCTGTTTGGGGTGTGTTCCAGAGGCAACTGATCAATGTTTCTCACATTGATGTTTCTCTCCCTTTCCTGCTCCTTCCTTTCTTCCTCTCTAAAAGTAAATAAATAAAATCTTTTTAAAAGAAATATAAAATGGGTCCCTGGGTGGGTAACTCAGTTGCTTAGAGCATCATCCCAATATACCGAGGTTATGAGTTCAATCCCCAGTCAGGGCACATACAAGAATGAGCCAATGAATGCATCAGTAAGTGGAACAACAAATTGATGTTTCTCTCTCTCTCTCTCCTTCCTCTCACTCTCTAAAAATTAATTTTAAAATTTTATTTTTAAAAATGAAAATATAAAGTGGTGCAACTACTTTGGGAAAAGTCTAGTAGTTCTCAAAAGATTGAACATCAAGTTACCATATGACCCAGAAACTCTGCTGCGAGTTATGCACCCAACAAAAGTGAAAACATATGTCCATACAGATTCTAGAACATAAATGTGCATAACAGTATTATTCATAATAGCCAATAGAATATATTTGACAATAAAAAGAAATGAAGTTCCGATATATTCTACAACATGAATGAAACTTGGAAACACACTGAATGAAAGAAACCAACAAAAAAGACCAAATTATTGGTAATACTATTTATAGTCAATCCTCTTTATTTTCAGCTTCCATATTTGCAAATTCACCTACTTGCTAAAATTGTATTTGTGACCCCCCAAATCAATACTTGGCGCACTTTCATGGCCATTCATAGACACACACAGAGTGGTGAAAATTTTGAGTTACCTGACATACTTTTCCCCAGCTGAGGTAAAACGAGGCCAGGCTCTGCCTTCTTGTTTCAGCTCTCTTACTATAAAAAGTGTCTTTTCATGGTCTACTTGGTGACATGTTTTCATGTTTCACAGTTTTGTGCTTTTTGTGGGTGATTTGGCTGCTTAGAAAGGCCAAATGTGGTGCTGAAGTGCTATGTAGTGTCCCTAAGTGCAAGAAGGCTGTGTGTGCAGTACAGAAAGCATGAGCTTCCTTCAGCTGTAACTTGTAGTGCTCTTGACCATGAGCTAAATGTTGTTGAATCAATAATAGATATCAAATAAGGTGTCTTTGAACTGAAACACACATAAATAAAGGTTATGTATTTGATCAGTTAACAGAATGTTGTGACCAAAGGCTCACAGGAACCTGACCCTGTGTTTCCACCAGCAGAGCGATGGTTCAGTCTTCATTAATTCAGTGTCCATGGCAGCCCTACAGAACATAGCTACTGCAAATCACAAACACTGACTTCAGACGAAAAGTCCGGAATAGGCAAACTGATGGAGACAGAAGGTGGATGGATTGGGGGAAGGAAGAGTTGGAGGGAAATGGGCTGTGATTGTTGATGGTACAGTGTTCCTTTTTGGGGTGATGAAAATGTTTCAAAACTGATGTTGTACAACTCTGTGAATATATTAAAAGCCACTGAATCATGGCTGTAGTGAAGTCCCAGGTCTGCCCCTTTCCTGAACCAGGTAGCAAAAAGAGAAGATGGTAGTAGGAGGTCCCACAGGCCCCTCTGGCTTCCAGGGAAAGCAGGCAGGTTGCTCACCATTATGATGAGTGTACCCAGTGGTGGAGAAGTGATTCCTGGAAACCTGGGCACCTTTAGGAAAAGGGAGTGAATGTCAATATCCAATCATGACAACAGCCCCCAACTGGTAGGGCAGGAGAAGGTGGGAGTGGGAGTGGGTGCTGGGGGTGGTTGGAGAAGGAACAGCAGGGAGGGTCACTAACAGTAGCAGCAGTAGATTGAGAATACTAAGTCAAACGGACTTTTTTTCTCTAATTTACCAAGTATAGTGCTTTCCATTACACACACACATGAAGTTTTTACTAGAAAAAAGGAAGGAAAAAATTCACCTACCCAAAAAACTTTGAGCATTTTCATGCATTTCCTTTCTGTCTTTTTTCTTCTGCATATTTATTCCTAATTACAAACATATCCATTTCCACCTCAACATTGCTGTCCACTAGTTGGCGACACACATGGCCTGACCAATCAAGTTGTCAGTGGGAATAAGAGAGCACGGCTGGCTGTCACTTTCATGAGCTTTCTCCCCACTCCGAAAACTTGCCACATTGCCTTTGCCTTCACTTCACTCCAAAGGGCACAGTTGCACACTCTAGTGTGCAAATGCATGCATCTCTTCTCTTTCCTTCTCTTCAGCCAGCTTTACCACATTCTTTTTCTCTCTATGAAGTTAAACTGGGACTTCAAGGTCTACGAAGACACCCTGAGTGCATTATGTTCCAAGTCTCAAATCTAATCTATTCCCTGTTTTGACTGGACAATGTGTCATTTCAGATTACTTTACCTTGCAAATGGAGACTTGCATTATCTGATAATAAGTTCTTTTTTATAAAAATAGCCATTTCTTATTAAAAAAAAAAAACAACCTAGGGGATCTATGTTTAAGTCAGACCTTTTACCCGTGTAAAGATATTAGCTTTTACAGTAACCCTACCTTAAATCTAAAGTTTAATCCATGATTTCCACTTGGTCAATTCCTCTACAGTTATGTTTGGTAATTCTCCCATTTGCTCTTTGATAAAATCTAAACACCTTGGAAAGTGTTGTGAGGGTAGAAGGGACTAAATCTGCCTGCATGGCCTGCAAACAAAAGCAAGCACCAAAGAGAGAGACAGAAAGAGGGAAAGGGAGAGGCAGGGGGAGAGAGAGGGAGACAGGAGGAAGAAGGACAGGGAGGGGGAGGGGAGGGAAGAGGAGAGGAGAAGGAGGAGGGAGAAAAGGAGGCTGGGGAGGGGGGTGGGACAGGGAGGAAAAAGGAATGACAGAGAGAAAGAAAGAGAGAGAGAGAAGAAAAAGAAGACAAAATTTATCTATCATAAAGACCTGGGAAGCTACTGAAGGTGTCTACCTTAGGTTACTGGTGCTCTGGTGCTCAGATTAAAACATCGACACTCATTTTTAAATCAACTAAAATCAGAATTCAAGGAGATATCTGCACACTAATGTTCATAGCAGCATTTTTCACAAGAGCCAAACAATTCAATTATCCATCCACAGATGAATGGATAAACAAAATGTGGTTTGTATACATACAATCAAATATTCAGCCTTAGAAAGGAAGGGAATTCTGATACACGCTACAATATGGATGAACCTTGAGGACGTTATGTTAAGTGAAATAAGCAAGCCACAAAAAAGACAAATACCGTATGATTCTATTTCTATAAAGTACCTAGCTTAGTTAAATTCATAGAGACAGAGAGTAGAATAGTGGGTGCCAGGGGTGGGGGAGACGGAAGAGGAGTAGTGTTTATTAGGGACAAGTTTCAGTTTTACAATGTAAAAAGAGTTCTGTGTATGGGTGGTGGGAGCAACTGAACAACAATGTGAATGTGCTTAATGCCACTGAATCGTATACTTAAACATGATTAAGATGGTAAATTGTATGTTATGTGTACTTTGGCACAATTAAAAATGTTTAGAAATAACTACAGTTAAAATTAGTTTTCAAAAAATGTAGCCTATTTCTTAAACTGCTGGATCCAGTCTCTAGGTTAGTCCAACACTTTCCACCAAGCTACATTTTTACCAGTGGGGAGAGGAGTGGGAAAAAATAAACAAATAAAAACAATATGCCTGCTTCCCCTCCCACCCTTCTTTTTTTTTAAAGATTTTATTTATTTATTTTTAGAGACAGGGGAAGGGAAGGAGAAAGAGAGGGAGAGAAATATCAATGTGTGGTTGCCTCTCTCATGCCCCCTGCTGGGGACCTGGCTCACAACCCAGGCATGTGCCCTGGCTGGGAATCAAACCTGCGATCCTTTGGTTCGCAGCCTGCACTCAATCCACTGAGCTACACCAGCCAGGGCCCACCCTTCTTTATTAAATACAATATTCCTGGAATTCTTGGGTTTAGGGCTCTTTCAAATTTATCTGCCATGGATTCTGAAGGCCATGACTTTCCAACATCGTAACTGAACAGTATTCGGTAACGTGAAGAAAGTTCAACATTTTAATTCTAGGACCCAGAGCAAAAGTTGCCAAATAGACTTCCAGCTCCATTCACAGTGTAATGAGAGTGTAAGTGTGATGCATTAAAGATGAGTTACTTGGGGCTCAGTTTTCACCTGGTCTTTTAAACACAAGGACAGGAGCCCAATAATCTTGGCAAGGCTGTGTTGAGCCAGGGCTAAGGGACGAATATGGAGTAGACCCTTTGTAAAGACACTTTCCTGGTTTTAGATCTTAGAGCAAGTGAATTTAAAGACCTTAAGTCATCCACAGCATGAACAATTTTGCATTTCTGGTGACATTTACTCATTCTACAAATATTTGTAGAGTGCCTGCTACATAACAAGTACCGCTTCCTTTATGGAGCTCGCAGTTTGCACTCAAATGAATAAATCCTTTGGAATGTGCAGTAACCATTTCCCTCTTTCCCCCAGCCTCGGTTGCCTTTTAATTGGGAGTCCCTATCATTTTCAATTAGAGACAGGGGCAGAAATGGCAATTTGGAGAGTCAGCAATTAAAACTCTAGAGATCAAATTTTTATCAATTACAGAGCTCAGCCGCAGCCCCAGCTTCACCTAAGCAGCTCAACCATTCTGCATCTATCTTGATTCAAAGGATAGTCACACATCTAGCTGCCCCTGCAGGACTGTGTTGGTTGTTTCCTTCATATAATTATTGCTATGGTTGTTAATGATACTATTGTTATTATTGACATATGCATAGTGCTTACTATGTGATATATTTATCACACATGTGCACACATGTTTAACAGTAGTAGGTACTAATATTTTTCTCAATTGATAGGTGAGAAAACTGAGTTGCAAAGAAGTTACCCACCTCAAGTCACCCAGCTAATAAGTGGCAGCACTAGGATTTGAACTCAAGAAGTCGGGTTCTAGAATTTGTGCTTTAAACCAGAGCTACACAAAGTAGTTAGACCTCAAAGTATTTTGTACTGGTCTGTGAGAGAATGAGATACTGGCACCAGACTGTAAATCTGCACAGCACTTCCTTCATGGAGGAAATTTTGCCATGAAAACATGTCAGCTGAACTTAACAGTGTGCTTCGTTTCCTAAAAGATTTACATTCTGGTGCGAGCTCTGAAACTCCTTGGGAGCCAGCAGTGCACTGGTTCTAGACCCGCACCAGTTGGCCAACCCCACTTTCAGCAGCACTGCTAAAGCACTATGCACACCACCTCTCGTATGAGACACAGCATTCACACTTCTTGAAGACTCGGATTGTGAACCAGAGCTGTTAGGAGAAGTCAATACAGGTCAAGCACTATCAAAGGGTACCCCAATTACAAAGAAAATCTTAAAGGGATGAAACGATTCCCAAGTCCTAGCCCACCATCCAAGCTGCATTTGATATCTGTGAGGTGGAGAAGACGCCATGGGAACAAATCCTTTCCAGACGATTGTACAAAAAGGCATCTTCCCGAGTGACAGCTGGAGCCCTTTGTAATTTAGCTCAGCTTTGAACCCACTCGAGTAGGATGCAAAATAAGCCAATTATGGCTATTCGCTCAGAAAGAGATAAGGCTTCAAGATTTGCCTTTTCTTTTTTATGGATGACCTGAAGCTATGGCCAGAGAAGAGTGCTCAATTACAAAGCGCACTTGAAATAGAATCCTGTTTCAATCAGTCAATTAGCATGGAAGTTGGACTGGGTAAAGTGCAATTTCATGTGCCAAATGTGGGAAGGTAAAGAACTGCAAACACATGCAACTCTTTGATGGAACTGAAAATTGGGAACAAGAGTTTCCAGGGGCTTATAAATTCAGGATGTGCAACAATTTTTCTCATAAAACACCAGAAAAATCCAGTAAGTCATCATACAATCTTGCAAAGAATTGAGCATAGTCTGAAAATTCAACTCCCCACTGAATATATCCTGAGAGTACAGTTCAGTGGTGAAATGTGGGCTCTGGGTAAATTCCTGGCTGGGCTGCTCAGAGATCTGTGAGCAACACAATACTTAACCTCTTGTGTCTGTTTGTCACTATTAGGCAGTGATATCTCCCTAATAAAGATCTTATGAGGATTAAATAAAATGTTAAGTAGAGTTCCTGGTTCACAGTAAACACTCATGTAGGGTTGACTCTTATTATCAATGCATAGATCACCCCCATTTTAGCTTTTGCACTTTAAATTTGGAAACATGTGCATCTTTCAGAAGTCTCCATTTCTTCATCTTGTAAAATGGTGATAGCAGCACCCTTCATTCCCCACCTAACATTGGGTGGGTATATGTATTAAATGAGACAGCACATGTAAAGTTTATTATAATACAATAACTGGTATTTGAAGGAATGGTTAAGTGGTGTCTGCAATAATCATTACAATCTTCAACACCATCACCACCTCCATTATCATCACCACCATCACCACCACCTCCACTATCAACACTACCATCACCACTACTTCCACCATCTTCATCACCTCTACCATCGCCACTACCTTTACTTCTACCATCACTACCACACAATTACACCATTGCTCTTTTGTTATTGTTACAAAGCCAAATATCTGCCATTCACACAGCCCCTATTCTCATCATAGCAGAATCTATTATGAGAGACACATAGCAGTTTCCCCATCTCCTTTTCAGGGTCAACTTTTTCCACAATACTTGAGACAAAGATTCTTATCTCACACCCACTGTGATGTCCCTCTGCACTGTCCCTGCTCCCGCACTGGTGCTTGCTCTCTACTGCACTCAACCTACACAGCTGGGGTCACAGACAGAGCCCAGATGACACTGTGTCCTACCCAAGGCTATACTTGTGAGTCTATGCTTGTCTCTGCTTTGCATGGTGAATGCCAATCTCTGGCATCTAGTATTCCAATGCAGCACAATAAATTAGAGAAAGCATGGGCTTTAAAGTCAGGCCTGGGTTCAAATCCTGACCTTGACTCTAGTCGTACGACCTTAGGCGAGTCCATTTACCTTGTTGACTTTCAGCCTCATCATTAGTGAAAACTTTGTGGTTTACAATATTTATTTCAGGTGAGGTACGAGTCATGAGCAATAAATGAGATCATGAATATAAAGTACATAGGACTTTAGCATAAAGTAGCTGCTGAATAAATGGGAATTTCCCTCTTTCCTTTGCTATCTCTGTAACACTTGCCCCGTGCATAAAGCCATGATTCTCAAACTTTAAGAAACATCAAAATCGCCCGGAGATTTTTCTTAAAACCTGGATTTCTGAGTCCCACTCCCAGAGTTTCCGAATGGAAACCTGAGAGTTGGCATTTCTAACAAGAGCCCCCATAATGTGGGTTCTGCTGGTCCCAGGACCACATGTTGAGAAGCTCTGCTGTAAAGGAACAATATAAAGAAAAACATTAATAACTAAAAGTTGAAGATAAAACACTGTACACATCAGTACATTTATTTATAAAAACATGAAACATTCAACTCACTTGTTTTTTAAGAAGAAAAGGTAATAAAACATCTCAGTGAATGACATAAATACAAAGAATGTGTGTGCATGTTATTTCACACTCTGGTATCAACACTGTCATTGGTCCAGCACAGCTATTCCAACGTTCGGGCACACCAGCTACCTACACATTTTCAATCCCAGTGGCCAGTGTCCAATCTCTGCCCACTTGGCCTTTGGCCCAGAGAGCTGGCAGTGCCTTGGAACTCTGTATTCCAGGGTTAAGGCCTTGACTAGTAACTGAGAGTGCAGCTAAGCAAATGCTCCAGCTCCTCACCCCTGCTAGGAATGGCTTTCAGGTGTGAACCACTGTGTCCTGCGAGCACTGAGCCCCCAGGGAACTTTGCTTAATTTCTCCACCTTGCTTGGCCTCCTTCCCTCTGCACACTCAATTCCTGAATTCCCTACGACATTTTCCTTGTAAGACTTTCAAATTATTTACCTTCACATCCATCTTCAGTTTCATCTCTGCTTGGGGGAAATCCAATCTAAGATACAGAGTATGATTAAATAAGGGAAAAACATAGATCAAAGAGGAAAGAAAGATATTCCAAAATCAATCAAAGGGAGTCAGAGTAGAGTACAGACACAGACTCATGTGTAAATATGTGAGAGGGAGGAAGAGACATACAAAGAGAGGAAGAAAGAGGATGACAGAGGAAGGCCAGGGGCCCGATGCACCTGAGATGCGGGTCAAGCTCTAGTGCTCTGGTCAAACCTTCCCCTCCACGTGGACTATGGGCCTGCCAGCCCATTATTAAGTTTTTTGACATCTTAATGAGCCACTCCTTAGAACTCCTCAAATAATTCTGATTTGTGAGCTTCTAGAAGCAGTGATTTTAGGGGCCCACCAGGAAAATCATTCTCTCTGCAACAACTTCACTGGGCAGGATAACCTTGTTCATTTGCCATAATGGTGCATCAGGAAGACCTACTTCTGGTGACTCTGAAAGCCCAAATGGGCTTCCCTTTAGATAGCCGGAAACACCCAAAGGTGGATTGCTTGCTTTTCACTCAGACCCAGGCAAGACATAATGGGCACCACAATCCTTGTTTTGCCAAGGATCATGAATATTCCCACATAGTCCCCAGGGACTCTTTTCAATTGCTTCCAACACACAAATTCGTTCCAGCTCACATTTAGCCATAAGTATCCTCATTTACCTGAAACTAGGGATTTGTGGACTTGTGGTACCAAAGGTTGAATGGCACCTTGGGAGTGATCCCAGAAACAGCAGGCCCAGAGGCTTTGTGTTTGTTCTGGGCCTTCAGGCTAGGAACTGTAGGTTAAGGTGGTTTGGGGCCTCAGTACCTAAGTGATCCATAAACTCTTCCAGGCATTTCTGCAGACCCCACAGGGCACAGGGGGAAGAGAACTGGATTTGGAATTGGTCACTCCTGGTTTTTAAGCCCCTTTCCAGCCAGACTGGTCTCTGGAAGTGAGGAGTTCTCTTACAACTGGCTCTCATTCTCTGTGTAGTTGCTTCTTTGTTTTCTCCCCCACCAGACAATACCACCCATCTTGATCACTGTGGTTGAATCTCAGAGCCTAGTACTATGCCTAGTGCAAAGTCAGTACCAAAAAGTAGCATGTTGAATGTAAGGGTGAATGAATTAACTGACAAGCTACGTGACCTGGGGCAAGTTTTCTTGTCTATTATATAAAATAGAAGTACCTATCTTAAAGGTCTGCTGTGGAAATCAAAATTTAAAAAATATATAAAAGTACTGATACATAGTCTCTGGTACTTGACAGGTGCTCAGTAAGTTTTTTTTTTCTCTTGTTCTGCCAACTTTTTACACTGTGATATTTAAGCGTGGCACTGCTTGCCTATACCTGAGAAATACTGTCTGAGATCCTGGAATTCATCTGAAATAAAATTGAACAGAAGAAATTAAACATTTCACTGCAGTTTGCAGTAATAATCAAGCAGCATACCCATCAGTGTGGGAAGCCCACCCACACACCTCCTCCCAGAGGCGCCATTTTTCCCATGCTCCAAGCAGTGTGGAAAGCTCGCCTGCCTGTTTCAAGGACGGCGGCTAAATCAAAGGCAAGGTGAAAACCACTGGCATCAAGTGGTTGGAGAAAAAAACGTTTGAACTGAGATTCTTACAGGGAAAAACAATATTAAAATATTCCCTAAAATGTTTCCATGCCTTTAATAAAAGGAAGAAACTTTATTACCATATTTATTACCAAAGCAAATTCTTTTTTAATCTCTTGCTTTGTTCATTTCTCAGTTTCAACAATTCACATCTCCCTGATGAAATCTAATTTCCATAAATGTTTTGCAGAATTCAAAGAGGTCAGATCTTTGAATCTTCCTAATATTATTAATAAATGTTAAGAGGGTGTAACATAAAACTAATGGGGGAATTTAATAATTTTCCTTTTGGAATTTCTTTTCCATTTAGTTCCCAGAACGGAGAATGTTAGTGCATACTTTCTGTAGACAATATTGTTTAATGGAAACTTTGAAAAAATTAGAATTAATCCCTTGGTGAACAGGGATCTTTAATTTAATTTGTTTTTACTGCCAGAACACTGGGAGTTACTCACAGCATATTGCACCAGCAGGCAGCCGGTTAGAATTCCATTTTGTTGTGATCCCAAGGTAATGGCTTCTCCGAGGCCTGGTGTTGGAAGAACAGCAAGGTTTACTTATGATGGGAATTGTAAATGTCATTAATAAAGTCCTGAAGGAGCAATTGCACTGCAGAGGGGCCTTATAAACACAGGAGGCCAATCACTCTTCACATACTTGTGAGGAGAGAGGGGGTGGCTATAATGCACTGGGGGAGGGGAAGAGCGAGGAGAGAGGGGAATGGAAGCTTTGTTTTTATTTGGATTTCTTCTCTTAAAGTCTGCCTCCAGTTTAAAACACAAAATAAAACCCTTTGTTGTGAACTTTTGGTTTGCTTTCCTGATGCTGACCCTGCTGTTCCCACCTTTATGATGCAGGGCCAGTCCATCTGGAAAGAGCACAGGATAGTAAGGTGTGAAGGGAAACTGCTTCCACTAGGTAGACACCCAAAGGACTTGAAAGTAGAGACATGAACAGATATACTTGAATGCGGGTGTTTTAGTAGCATTTACAATTGTAAAAAGTGGAAGCAACTCAAGTGTCCATCACCAGTGAATGGATAAACAAAAGATAGCATATCTAAACACTGGAATATTATTCAGCCATAAAAAGGAATGGAGTTCTGACACATGCTACCACTTGGATGAACCTGGAAGACATTTTCCTAAGGGAAATAAACTAGACACAAAGGATCAGGTAGTATACTCGTATGATTTCATTTACATAAGATACATAGAGTAGCAAATTCATAGAAACAGAAAAGAGAATGGAGGTTACCAGGCACTGGAGGGAGTTAGTTATTCCTTAACGGGTACTGAGTTTCTGTTTGAGGTAATGAAAAAGGTTTGGAAGGAGATAGTTGCAAGGGTTGCACAACATTGTGAATATAGTTAATACTACTGAATTTGTACACTTAAAATGATTAAAATGGTCAAATCTGTGTTATGTGTGATGTATCATAATAAAAAAAGTGGACCATTCTTCCTATTTTCCTACATTCCCTTCTATTTCCCACAGTTTCTCTGCTCCTCTCATATGTAACTCTCAAGTCCCCAGACCACCCTGAAAATGAGCTGAGTGGAAGTGCCCAGCTCACAGTCGGTGCTCAATGGAATGTGTGAATGAGACTAGCGACATAAATTTGGTATCTCTGCCTTCTTTTAGCTCATTAACTTCATTTTTTAAGGTATTTAAAATTATTTTTACTAAAAGAGAGCCTGGTTCACTCAGTATACATTTTTTGCGGGGGGCCTATACTGAAGTATATTAACTACATACTCTGTGTTGGGAGCAGGCTTTTTAAATAGCCAAGAAGTGATTTCAGTTAGAATTTGGTCAATACGAAAGCACAAAGCCAAAAGAGAATCAACTCCCGCCCCCAACATACACACCAGCTTCAAAGTCAGGTCATCTTCTGATGACCGCTTACCACTGCCAAGGCCCCGAGACTGAAATTGGATTCCCTGACTCATAGACACAGTATCTCTTAAACCTGAGGACTTAAGGAGAAACATTAGCAAGAAAAGCAAGGGTCTGGCCTCACTCTTGCCAAAAGCAGCATAACGTAAACTCTCACTCCTAAGAGAATAAAGGCCCAGATACTTGGAGGATTTTGATTTCAAGATTTAGAGCTGCAGAAAAGCTTCTTCTCCAAATTAAAGAAAATTCTGGTAAAATTTGTGTATACAATTAAAACTAGAAATGTACAAAATTGTTTGTTAGATACTTTTTTAATAGTTTACTCAATTCCTTTTTTATTGTGCAAGGAAAAACTAATCTTAAACTATAGGTCTAATTTGTCATTTTTACCTGTCTCTTCTCCCAAAAATTCAAAGTAAATAATAACATAATTTGGCTGGAGGAATTGACGAGATATTTGCTTGTGTTCTCTTTATTTTCCAAATTTGGTTTGGCTATTTTCTTCCACAGTGAAAAAGCTTTACTACAATATATAACATGTTATTTAAGATTGCTAAGGTTGGCTGTTTTTATAAAAGGTTCTATTTTCAACTATAGATTTTCAGTGGAAAAGCCAGCTCTGATCTCTTTCTCAGACTAGTGTGCAATGCTTATTATTTAACCTCTGGCCAAGAGCAAGGCTCTCTCATGCCTGGTGGTAGTTTGTGACTAAATGTTATGGAAATTAACCAAGAGCTTTCTAGGCAATAAGCTCATAAGAATGTGCCCATAAAATAATGACAGCAAACATATATATTACTATTTTTACAGGACTGGCTCAAGACTCTTAGAGAACCTAAACTCTTAAAAAGATTCTGCTACCCTTATTCCTTTGTGATTCAAAATTCAATAAAAGCAATAGTAAACTACACTGATTGCTATTAATATTAGGGCAAATTGTTTGCACTGCCCGGGCTTTCTGGGATTAAATGGCACACTTTGGAAGCCCAAGCCCACACTGAGGCCACCCAAGAGCTGAAGCAAGGGACACAGCGTGAAGACCACCACTAAGGCCTGGGTTGAATGAAAACACTAAACCAGAAGTGATTGATCCTGTATTTTCAATCATCTTACATGCCTAATTGCATCAGCCATTTTAGTGGGGCTGTCTCATTTATTCAAGCCCCCAGTCAATTAAATCTAATAATCAATTAAACTGATTCTCCCCCCTCCCATCTGCTCCCCCGTGAACAGAATAAGTATCCAAATGCATGGAATTCACAGGTTGTTTTCACATCATGTACACATGGCCTTAATGACAAAATTGGACCCATGCCACTGCTGAGCTCACCGATTATACAGAAATCATTCCCCCACCTTCTTTCAAAATAAATAAAATCAGCTAAGAATCAATTGGTCCAGGGGCCAAAGAGTACCTAGGCCTGAGGCTCTGAGGACAGCATACCCAGCTTCCGAAATGTCTTCGTACAAATTCTGCCAAGATGTATTTTAGTTGATAGCTTCCTACATGCGCTTACATGGATATCTGAGCTTGGCAATGCGGCCATACGTTCCAGAAATTTCACAACACTCTCAAGTATAAATACTCTGTCCTATTTTCCCATAAGCAGACTTGGGATCCTCATTTTTATTTCAAACTACGGTCACCTCAATTCAGAAAGGATCCAAATCTTCAGTGCCTTTATCAGTCCCATCCTGGCCACATGTGTGAACCCAGGTGCCCATTAGAGAGTGCCTATGAAGCTTGATCATAAATTGCTGAACTATGAAAACTGACACAATGTCTACAGTAGGCAATTTGGCAAAATCTATCAAAATCGCACACACATAACCCTGGCCATGTGGCTCAGTTGGTTGGAGCATCTACCAAAAGGTTGTGGGTTCAGTTCCCCATTGGGACAGATACCTGGGCTGCAGGTTTGATCCCAGTAGGGGAGTCTAATGAAGGCATCCGATCTCTCTCTCTCTCTCTTTCTCCCTCCTTCCACTTTCTAGTATCAATAAACATATCCTCAAGTGAGGAATTTAAAAAAGTTGTACACACATATACCCTTTGTTCAGAAAGTCCTCTTCTCAGAATTTGTCTCACAGGTATGCTTACTTGCAGATTTATGGAGTAACCTAAATTCAGGATGAGTCATTGCAGCTTTGGCTCTAATAGAGGATTGGGAACTGTCTAAATATCCATCAATAGGTGACTAGTATAAATAATATTGTGAATCTATACAATGGAATAATATTCAGCCTTAACAAATGAGGAAACTTTAGGTATTGATATGAAGCAATCTTTTAGATATAATATGACATTTTAAAAATATATCTAGCATGCTTTAATTACTTTATCTTTAAAGAACAATTTGTATGTATTTGATTTTTTATGTTTTTATGTATAATGTGGCTTGATTTTAGCTGAAAAACCTCATTTTCTTTCTTAAAAAATATAATGTTTGGTGATGGTGTACAATATTGTTGAATGATAACCCTATTTATTAAAATATTAATATTTGTTGTATTCATTCATTCATTTATTTAGGTGAGCCATTATGCAGCAGCTAATTATTTGGTGGGAAAAAAATGTCCTCACATCTGCAAGATACATAGATAATCTTAAGAATACTAGGTACTGGGGTAACTTTGGAAACATTTCTCTGGAATTGGACAAAATTCCCTGTATTTCTGTCTCTTCTAAATGTCTAGGACAAAGCCTAGTACATTTCATGGGGCATTTCTTTATGAACACACATATTTGTTTTATTACAAATACATAATATCTGAAAGTATTTCATTCATTCAACAATTATTTGTTATGATACCATTGCTGCGAGGTGCTGGGGAAACAGTGACTGACAAGGTCCTGCTCCCTGGGAGAAAGTCGTTAACAGAAATACCAGTCACTCCATGTAACGTACTATGAAGAAAAATTCAGCAGTTCGCATGCTGCTGAGTAATGACACCCAATGTCTTTTTATATCATAAAAAGAAAAAAAAGGAGAGAAGGGAACTAAACCACTGGCCATGCAATGACACTAAAATAAACCTCACTGAGCAATTACCATGGTTGATAAACTCTGGGGGTGGGTAGGCTGGGTTTTCAGCAGAGTGAAATATTTCAATGGAATTACTAATTAATCCATTCACAATCTGGTTGGAAATGGACAATGGCCATCAGTGCTCCAGGACAGACATATAGAGATAATAAACAAAGAGTCTGGAGATAAATATTCTTTGGGATTTAAAAACCTTCCAAGTCTAATAACCAGGGATACGGTGAGAATGACAATGGGAACGAACACAGGCTCTCTGCCTAGAAACCTGGAAAGCCAAGAAGGAGTAGTGTTATAGAGCGTACAGTGTGCCCCCCAAGGTGGCTCCTGGGAGGCTGAAAAACAAAACTGGAAAAGGAGAGCTATCGTCATGTCTGAGTACTCTATCCTGGTAGGTCAAAAGTGGGGACTGTGAAAGGTGATTGTTTACCCTTTATACACGACTGTCCCAGAACAGCAGTACCATACTCTCCCACCAAATTTAATTTCTGAAAT
Organism: Desmodus rotundus; assembly: GCF_022682495.2. Classification (NCBI taxonomy): domain Eukaryota; kingdom Metazoa; phylum Chordata; class Mammalia; order Chiroptera; family Phyllostomidae; genus Desmodus; species Desmodus rotundus. The sequence continues at coordinate 66,037,177 of NC_071395.1, forward strand.
TGTTCAATATTTTTTGCGTGTTCTTTTCCCCTTACTTTTAGGGTTGCTCCATACCTGCATCATCAGATCACATAACTACCATCTTGTCTCCTTGCTAACCCTCACTGAGTCTTAGTTCTATGGTAACATGAGGTTGAAAGCAGAACGCCAGCCCCCAATGGTGCTGTCTCTAGCCATTTCATTTGTCTGTTAACTCATCCTCTAGCATATTCCTCAAGAAAGAGCTATCTTAAAGTTGTTACTTCATTTTCCCCTAATAAAGCAGTGTTGTCAAAAATCTAATAACAATATAATTCACTTTTTGAGTAGCTGGGTGTTTTTACCTGTTACACACAAGAAAATTCCGTTCTTTTTTTTTTCCAAAATTTTTACTGGATATGTCTTGTGCTATTTATCCTGAATTGATGCTCTCAGGCACATGATAACTTCAAAAGTGCTGTTCCCATCTTTTTTTGTATTTCTGAAAAGTTCTATTGAGTTCTAGTTCTTAGTTCTGTCCCATTGCACTGCTTTTCTCTCTGGAGACCACTATCATGCTAGTGTTAGAGGCATCCCTGCACCACCCCCGGCTCACACTCCCTGCCACAGTCTGTCTCAGCTCCCCTCCAGGCTCACACAGCACTGATTCTTGGTTTTCTCTCTCAAGCCCTGCCTTCTCTGTGCCTCATACACTTTTGTCTCTTCTCCCTAAAAAGACCACACACTCTTCAACAATGAACACATTGTCTTACTCATCTTTGTTGTGTCCCCAAACTGTCCTGAACTACTATAGCTCTGAGCTCCTTATAGATATTCATCAAATATTCTTGTAATTGAATCAAATAACGTCTCTGCCTCGAGGCCCCTCTGATTGGCTCCTGGGAATTACAGTAATCTGCTTCTTGTAGTGAAGTAGAAGACATGACAGAGATCTGGAAGCAGCAAACTCCTTTAAATGTCCAGTAGGTGGTTGGGAGCTGTCTCGCCATCTGTCCCTTCCCTGGGGGCTTTGCCTAATCGCTGTCATAATCCTGGGTGAAATGCATAGGCTTATTCTGCTGGGCCTGCTTGCTTAGCTTAAAAAGTAGTGCATGGCTTCATATATCATTAGTAACAAGGAGAAAGGTCGTTCAAATGTTTGCTTATTCTCACTGGGTCTGTGGTCGTTTGGGAGTAATTCACTTTGCTTACCTTCTACACTTGCTTCATTTTATAACTTTTTTTTTCAGAACAGGGTTATCCATGATTCTCTTTTTCATAGAGGAAGTAATTTTCATGAACTCATTGAAAACAGTCTCTTATTTTGTCTTTGATTAATATTGCGTTGATGTATTCCAGGTGATTAAAGTGATAGTCAAAATGCTGTTTTTCATCTATTAGACTTAACTTTTTAATGTATTCTTTATGTCACATAGGTTTACCTTTTAAGTTCAATGTTTTAACATTATTGTGAAATACAGGGTCTGGCAGAAGTAAGACCTGCTTGAGTGTGTGTAGTGGGTGAACATTTCACTAAAAATGTCACATGTTTGAGTGTGATATTGTTATGTTACAGAATTACATGCATATGATTTTGTAATAAGAAGGGGCATTATGTGTGTTGGACCCTGTAAAACACAAATATAGAAAAGTGCTTAAATCATAGAAGTACAGCTGAATGAATTACTATAGAGGGGACACCTATCACCACCACTGAGGTTGAAAAGTAGGATATTGCTGGCCTCCAGATGACCCTGCAGCTTTTTCCCAATCTTCAGCCCAGCCCTTCCTTCCTGAAGGAAAATGCTCTCTTGATTTTTCATGGTAAGCATTTCCTTGCTTTATTTTTTTTTTTCAATTTTACCTTCCAAACATGCAGCCTTCAAGGTCATAGTTTAGTTTTGTCTGGTTTGGAATTTTATGTAAGTCTAGTAATACTGCATGCCATATTATTTATAATATAAAAGTGTTTTATTGAATTCAAATTCTTTGGGGAATAAAGTATGTGATGAGAGTTTTTCTCTGTTTTGTTAAATAACTTTTATTACTTCTTATTTCTAGTCAAATTAGATTATCATTGTTCCCTTCCAAAATCATTCATAAACTAGAAAAGTTTTGCAATGTTTTTGCTAGCAAAGCCCTCCAAAATATTTTCAAAAACCACCTTTTTTCAAAAAGTTTTTATCATATGTTTACATAATTACCAAGAATATCACTTTCAGCACTTAATGCTTATTAATATTTGTAAATAAAACTGTCACACCACTCTTAAAAGGTTTCTTCAACAAACCAATCTAATACTACCCAGCAGTCTGTTAAGAGCTGAGGAATCTTAGAATGGGTTTATTGTGCCCGAGTGTCCAGAACTGGACTGCCTGAACCCAAATCCTGCTCCACCTAGGACTGCGATTTCAGGAATTTATCTATCCCTCTATCCTGTGTTCTCTTCTTCACAAAAACAGCACTAAGAATAAACACCTCAGAGCATTTTTGTAAAATGAAATTGAGTCTGTATCCTCAAACATCACACAGCAAGCACACAGCAAGCCCTTGGGAGGAGTCAGGTACCGCTGCTCTGAGAGCAAGCCCCCTTCAAATAGACCATGTCCAGCCCCTATACAGTGTCCCCTGCCACCCTGAGGGTGCTCGCCTTCCTTAGACTTTGCTGATGGCTTAAAGTCACTAACAAAGACTTGGGATGTCATGACACTGTGCTTTGGGGTGTAAATGCCTGTACTATACCTGATGATTTTCCACAAAGATAAGCCCCAACTCTGCAACATTCCATCTATTCTAGAGATGGGTAAAGACAATGAAGTCCCCAGGATTCTGAAATACTCCTGGACTAGGATGGTCTGTGTGCTCAAAAATGAAAAAAAAAAAAGCCTGAAATTCCAGTTTCGTTGTTTTTTGTTGAATAACAATAAAATTATAGAAGAAAAAAGAAGTAGATTTAAGCGTCATTTATTGTGAGTCTGTGTCCTTGCCTCTGAAAATGCATTAGATGAATTACCTCTCCAGAGCAAGAACCCTGTTCAACACCCCCTTTCCTTACCAGCCTTGCTCAGGAGCATGGACACCCTAACCTTACCTGCTCAGAAACACTCCAGCTGATGCGTCCTTGTGCCATCAGTCAGGGACTCACAAAATCGAGCTATGGAAATCAGTGGGGGATTATGCTGAGTGAAATAAACCAGATGCAGAGGGAGAAGTGCTGGGTGATTCCATTTATATGGGGTGCCCAACATAGTCCAGTTCGTAGGGCCAGATGGTAGAGTGGTGGCTGGCAGCATTGAGGAGAGGGGAGAATAGGGAGTTATTTATTTAATGGGGACAGTTTCAGTGAAGAAGATGACAAGTTCTGTAGATGGATAATGGTGATGGTTATACAACAGTGTAGATGTACTTAAATGCCACTGAACTATACACTTAAAAATGGTGAAAGTGGTAATATTTACATTATATGTATTTTATCACAATTTAAAATAACTTTAACAAATCAATGGGCCATAATGAACTGCATTCTCTCTTTAAAAATTTGAAATGCAATCAAATGATCAAGCTTGAAAATGGTAGAGGAAGTCGGTTTGGATTTAATTTTCTTCAAGCAGAAGGATCTCAACTCTATGCACCAAGTAATTACTCGGCCAGACCCAAGGCCTTCCAGGGAACTGGAACATGGAGCCCTGGCCTGCAGACTGTGTTCACAGAGCAGGGCGGGAGGAGACTCTGGAGACGTTCCTGCTGGGAATTGTAACCTTCTGTGTCCTTCATCAGTCTGGAGTATCAGAAGCTCAGACTTTAGAAGCAGGAGATGACATTTCAAGAACACAGAATGAATAGGTGAGTTCTGAGGGAAGCTGGCCTGGGAGACGTGCACATCAGCTTTGCCTTTCTTCTGCAGGTCAAGGAGTGTGTGTGTGTGCAGGGGGTGGGTGAGTACCACACAACTGGACAGAGACGAGGCCAAGGGCCAACTGTCTGAACAGACTCTCCCTAAACAACGAGCAGAGGTGAACCCTCCAGCACCAGGAGGGCAATGCACTGTACACCAGAGGTCCAGCATCTGGCCCTGGGCATTTTCCTACAGGCCTGTGAGACAGTGGGTGGATGCAACTTTTTGGAGGACAATTAGACAAAAATCCATCTTTATTTTAAAACATGAAGATTATGAAGATTCCATGCCCTGTAGGGGGGGCTCGGTTGTTTGGAGTATCTTTCCACACACAAAAAACGCTGTGGGTTAGATCCCCAGTCAGGGTGCTCACAGTAGGGAACCAATTGATCTCTGTCTCTCTTTCTCACTTTCTGTGTGTATATCTGTCTCTCTCTCTAAAAATCAAGAACCTATCCTCAGGTGAGGTTTTTTTTTTTTTTAAATCATGAATATTCCACGATTTGCCAAGTATATTTCTATGATTTTATAGTAAGAAAGAAAATACAAATACACATCTAACACTTCAGGTATAAGAATGATGGGTGGATAATTTTTATAATAGTAAATCAAGAGGAAACAAGCTACATTTGCAATAACTGGATTTGGTTAAAATAAATTTTGATGTAGCCATAGGATGGGATAACAACCATTTGTTTTATATCTGTTTTGTATTTGTATTTTATATATGTATTTGTGTGAGAATTTTTAAGGGCATGGAAAAATATTTACGACATATTGTTACATTAACAAAGCAGGTTATATAATAGTTTGTTTAATGCAGTTCCATTTTTAAAAGGGTATATGTGTAGATAGACATATGGTACCTATTTATCAGAAAGCATAGATAGCAAATTATTAATAGTAGTTGTTTTGTGGATGATGAGGTTACTGTTTATTTTTATTGTTACATATTTGCTTTAGTTAATTTTCTGTTAAAGAGCTTGATATTTTTGAAGAGCAAAAACAAAGTTTTAAACAAATGAGGATACATACTACACATGTGTGGTCAGTATGTATTTGGATTTTCAGCCCATCAGTGTCATGCTTAGCACAGTAGTTCTCAAAGGACAGCCCGCAAGAGCAGTGTCCTGGAGAAACTTTTCAGGAAGCCCGTGAAATCCAAGCTGTTCTCACAAACAATTAGGCTGTCATTTGCCTTTTACATGGTGGTGAGATTTGCACCGATGGTGCAAAAGAAACAGGGTATCCAGTGCTGGGTGAGCACAAGGCAGCAGCCCCAATTGACCAGCAGACACCCTGTTCTGCACTGCCGACACGTGGGCAGTAAAACAGAACAGTGCCACTAAAGAATGTCCTCAAGGAAAGAGTGACAATGATTAATTCTGTAAAAGCCAGGCTGATCCATGAACACCTGTGTTTTTAATGTTCTGTGCAATGAAATGGAAAGTCCATATAAAACACTTCTGCTGCATATCAGAGCATGGCAGTCGTCTCTGTGAAAAGTACCTGCGCAGTTGCTTGAGTCGCACACTGAACAGAGATGTTCCCCCCACGGAACATTATTATTACCTGAAAAATGACAAGCTATAGTGATTCAGATTTGGATATTTGAAAAACTTGTTCTTGAAAACGAACACAGTGAGCCTGTGACTTCAGGGAAAACATCTGACAGTGTCAGTTGACAATGATAAAACACAAACTTTCAAGTGAAAATTAGAATTTTAGAAACTTATATCTGTCACCATTAATGTGACAGCTTGGAAATACTTTAAAGACTTTTTGATGATATAAGCAGTAATATTAATGAATGTGATTATTTTATGCTGTATTAAAAATAAATCATTATTTGGAAGATCTGCAAAACTCTCTGAGCCAATATTTCCCAAACGGCCCATGCATGCTTTGTTAAGAACCATGTCTGGGTCAAAGATCCATTCAAAGTGCAAAACAGACCAATCCATTTTCACATAACAGATCACAAAAATTTCACTGATGGTTCTTTCACATTCCACATTGTAATTAACTTTTAGGAAACTACTAAACAGTATGACAGTGCTCAAAATATTACTAATTGAATTACTATACAATGCAGCAATTCTGCTTCTGTGCATATATCCCAAAGAATTGAAAACAGGGGTTAAATGGATACTTATACACTCATGTTCAAAGAAACATTATTTACAGTGGCCAATAGGTGGAAGCTGCTCAAGTGTCCCCCCATGGAAGAAGGGGTAATGAAAATGTGGCACACAATGTAATATTATTCATCCTTAAAAAGGAAGGAAATTCTGACACATACCACATGTGGATGAGTGTTGAAGACATATGCTGAGTGAAATAAACCAGACACAAAAGGACAAATACTGAATGACTCTGCATATATTAAGTATCTAAAGTAGTCAAACTAATAGAAGCAGAAAGTGGAATAGTGGTTGGGGTGGACTGGGGAGAGGAATGAGGAATTAGTGTTTACTGGGTGTAGAAATACAGTTTTGTGAGATGAAGAGTGTTTTGTAAATGGATGGTGTGATGCCTGCACAATGTGAATGTTCACAATGTGAATGCTACTGACCTGTATGCTTAACAATGATTAAAGCAGTGTAAGGCAAGAAGTGAGAGAGAAGGGAAGGGAAAGGAAGGGAAGGGAAGGGAAGGGAAGGGAAGGGAAGGGAAGGGAAGGGAAGGGAAGGGAAGGGAAGGGAAGGGAGGGGAGAGAAAAGGCAAGGCAAGGGAAAGGAAAAGGAAAGGAAGAAGAAACTACTACTAGTCAAGTTTGGCTATTGCATCAAAGAAAAATGTCCACAGTTACCATATATCAGAGTAAGGCCAGATTTTCTTCAGCCTAAACAACATATTGCAACAAACTGAATGCAGAAGCAGATATGAAAATCTACTTGTCTTCTCTCAATCCAAACTTAAAAGAGATTTCCATAAACAGAAAGTAGTGCCACTCTTCCTGCTATATAATTTTTGTATTGGAAAATATAGTTACCTTGCATAAAATGTTATTTATATTAAAATGTAATGATTTTATTATTGCTATTTTGAATAAGTTAGTATTTAATATTTTTAATATTCCTAATGTGATAAATCTCCACAGATATAACCCACATGAATAAAAGCACTTTGAGGTTTTCAATAATTCCCAGGAGTATAAAGGGTTCTGAGACCAAAAGAACCACTGGTTTAGTACATAGTAAATGTCTGATGATGCTCCCTCCCTGTCTTTTCGTTGGGAGTGTGCCTTGTTGAGTAAGAAGTCAGAACTTTACAGTCGCCATGCTAATCAATACATGACATGTTGAGGGAAATCTGCAGGAGGGTTCCCTCACACCCTGGTGCCCTCCCTGAGCTACCTGCTGAGAAGCCTGCTGTGTCCTGGGCCTGTCACACACACAGATCCTGCTCTCTTAATAATCATTTGCCAAAAGTGCTGTCAAATAACTAACTGCACATAATTGAGCTTCTGAAAGAACGAGCCCTAGGGTGAATTTTTTTTAAATGTTACAAATTAAGATAATAGATGATTATGTGAAGCATAAATCAAAATTGTCAGAAGGCTGCTATCTCACGCCTTATGGACTTGGCAAACAGATGTAAATGGTTTGTTCCAGGACTGGCCACTGAGTTTTCTCCTTGATTGCTTTATCCAGACTTCAACTGCCTTGAAAATGGTGTAATTCGTATTGCATTGCATTATAATCCTGGATTTGTACAAAGAAATGATTGATGAAAAACTACTCATTACTTCAGACACATTCCTGAGGTTTACAATAAAAACCACCAAAACAGACAGAAGGGCCAGCAGCCTAGCTGATGGAGGAAGAACAGCCTGCCAGTTCTTATCAGTGAAATTGATGGCATGGTCACTGGGGTGCGGGGCAGAAAGTAATGAGGACTTCCCCAGCTGACTCCTGCACGCCTCTTAAGTGGCACATTGAGTTTTCTTAATGGCTGAGCACACCCACTTACATTTTCTTACACACACCTTTGGAGGTCTGTCCTGTTCCTCAGCACCCACCATTGCCACAAGCACTGACCAGAGTGCCTTCCACTGGCCGACTCCTTGCCTTTGGCCTCTGCCTGAGCATGGGAAGCCCACTCAGCCAGGCACACAACACCTCCTGGGAAAATCTGCAAGCAGTGACTGGCAAGATTTGACAGATAAATAGCTCCTCTCCCCTTTCTCTTGGGTGGAATAACTTTGGAATTTTCTCTATATGGCCTCTTAGGGTTCTCCAGAGACATTGGTCATTGCCCATTACGGTAATGTGCTCAATAATGCATACTTTATTGCTTCCTTCAACATCTCAATTTTTCACTTCTCTTCTGGTGTTTCCTAGGATCAACGCCCAAATAAACTACGTGCACAAAATCTTTGTCTGGGGCACTGACCCTGGGAAACCCAGCTAGGACTTGATTTAAAGAAGCACACATCAGAAGTTGAATCTTCAATTAACTTTTTATTTTTCTTTTGGTGATTCCTTTCCTCTGAAATTTGATGGATGAGCAACCTCTCTCAAACTAAGAACCTGGTTCCCAGTACCCTGCATCTTTCCTTAGGAGGAATCAAAATGTTCCTAAAACACAATGTGACCTCATGAAAATATACAGGCAACCTACTGAATGAAAGAAGATATTTGCAAACCATACAGCTGATGGGCTTAATATCCAAAATATATAAAGAACCTATATAACTCAACAATAAAGCAATCTAACTATAAAATGAGCAGAGGATCTGAACAGGCATATTTCCGAAGAAGACATAAAAACAGCCAACAGGGACATGAAAAGATGTTCAATATCACTAATTATTAGCAAAATGCAAATCAAAGCTGCCATGAGCCATTGACTCATGTGTTAGAGTGGCCATCATCAAAAAGACTAGAAATAACAAATGTGGAGAAAATGGAACCCCTCTGCATTGTTGGTGGGAAAGCAAATTGGTGCAGCCACCATGGAAAAGAATATGGAGGCTCCTAAAAATTAAAAATAGAACTATCATATGATCTAGCTCTTCCACTTCTGGGGATTTATCTGAAGAATACAAAAAACACTAATTCAAAAAGATATTATACCTCCTTATGTTTATTGCAGGATCATTTACAATAGCTAAGATATGGAAACAACCTAAGTGTACATCAGTGAATGAATAGATAAATATATGGTTTCACACACACACACACACACACATACACACATACACACTGGAATATTACTCAGCCATAAAAAAAAATGAAGTACCATTGGCAACAGTGTGGATGGACTTTGAAAGTATAATCAAAGTGAGATAAATCAGAAAGAAAAAGACAAATAATATACTATTTCATTCATATGTGGACTCTAAAATTAAGAACATACAAAGTAAAACAAAAACAAATTTATATCAGATACAGAGAACAGATTTGTGGTTACCTGAAAGGAAGGAGGTTGGGGGTGGGCGAAAGAGTTCACCTTGGGGGTCAATTGTAAGATAATGGGTAGTAACTAGACTTTTGAGGGTGATCATCTTGTAGTGTATACAGATGTCAAATTACAATGTTGTACACCTGAAACTTATATAACATTAAAAAAAAATCTCTCAGTGTGGCCTGGATAAGAAGCAATAAAGCTCATTCTTTCCCAAAGCAGCATCTGCACTCTGCTTTTGCTGGAGGTCTGCACTCCCTCTACTTCCACTTCCACCTTCCAGCTGCTTTCAGTTTTCAGCACCTACAGGGGCTCCAGGCAGAATTCAAGAAGGACCGGTTCTCACCAGGTTGAAAGGGGAGAAAGTGCAGCTGGGCAGACTAGCAGCTGCCTGAACACAAGCAGCCTTCCTGCGGGGCGCCCTGAGCCCAGCCTGCCCGTGCTGCCCCTTCACCCTGCCACTCTACCTCTGACCCAGTGTTTGCATGTGCTTTGCCCCAGTTATCTGAGTCCCTTGATCTCCATTTGCTTTTTTGGCCTCTGACCTTTCTGCCTGCCCAAACTTCAAGTGTTATCTGCTCTTTTGTCCCTGTCACCATTCTGTCCTGCCGCCTCAACTGGCCATCGACAACACAAACAGAAGGAGAGGGAAAGAGAGAGAATTTTATTTGGTCAATTGAGTGGTTAAAAAGTAAAAAGTTTTCTTTTATTTTTTTTAAGCAAGTAACTTGTTTAACTTGCATTGGTCTACCACTTGACCTAATTGACTCATTGGTTCCAATGGTCAACCTGAGAGGATTGAGTACATAAATGAGAAAGAGTGGAGGAGTTCAAGGCCTCCTGAACTTCCTCCTACTTCTGATCTGAGCGTAGGAGAAATTGCTACCAAAGAAATTGCTTCCAAGCTTGTGTTGTCAATAGACGGTCTTTGTTTCATGAAAGAAAGTCATCTTTTGAGAAAACACAAATTCTCATGCCAAATTCATCTTCTTTGGAGCTTTAAAAACAGTCTGAAAACCTCTTTTAGAAAACAAAAACAGATTCTTCCCTAGGATTCTTAACACTTGTGCTTTGGTAGTATATTAAATCTTCAAAAACTATCTCAGTAAGGATATAAATGGTCATTCTGAAACCACTCTAAATTCCTGGTTTAAAAAAAAATCAAAGAAAAATAAACCAACAGTGGAAGACAAAAGATGGAGGGAAGACCCAGCATTATGCTGGATACATACACTCATACACAATCTTCACCACCGAAAAAAGGTTTATGAACCATTAAAATGAACAAACTTGGGACTTAACAAAAAAAAACAAAGAAGAAAAAGATGATGCTTTAAAGTTAACTTTCATTAAATCTATATTAAAAATAAACAGGTGAATTTTTCAAATAAAGTATATAAAGCTCTGAATATATAACCAGATTGATTATTTTGACAAAATGGATTAGTCAATAAAATTCAAGAGTTTGAGTAATTTTCTAAAAATACATATCCACACTTCAAATTTTTGAAAAGTAATTTAACATTTATTAAAAGCCTTAAAAATATCCATTCTCTTTGACTCAGAAATTGCAATTTTAGAAATCTATACCATGATATTTTTAAAAATTCAGACACAAGCTAATGCTGAAGATATCCACTGCAATATTGATTATAAGAACACAAACCTGGAAGCAACTTACATTCCAAATATCTAATAGAATTAAACATAAAAGCAAATTATAATAAATTCATGCTATAGAATATGATTCAGCTATCAAAGTCATGATGGAAAAAATGTGATTTTCAAAAAAAATACTGCATATCTAGTGTAATTTCTATCAAATATGTGGGAAATATATGTAGGCATTCACACACGTGATCTCAACATTAATGGATAATATAGCTATGCTATACACAAAGGATAGGAGGCCTGGAAATTTTTGTATATCTCCAAATTTACAACTACCACTGGTGAGTAGAATTCTTCTCACAAAATAAACCTACTCATTAATTGGCTGGCTAGACTTATTCACTCATTTAGGATGTGATTCAAATCCGCACATCTGCAGTTTTATAACTTACTACATGCAATAAATTTCAGGATGATGCAAGAACAAGGGAAATCGATTATTAAATACATGGCCATCGATGACTTGCCGAATATAAGTGAATAAAACTGACAGGAAAAAAAATTAGCCTTAAGCAATGCATTTTTCTCTTCAGTGATTATATATATAGCCTATATAATATTTATTATTCACAATATATTATAATATACATTATGTGTATTATATGGTAAATAATGTATACTATATATTATAATTATTATGTATTTATATAGTATATATTTTATGTATTTTCTTATTTTTGCTAGTAAATCTGTATCATTCTTATAATTAGAAAATAAATGTTTATTTTTTTAAATGTATCCATGTGTAAACCATTTCACCAAAACTGCTCAGTCTGTTCAGAACAATCTAGCCACAATCAGGTTGACAGAACTTCCAAAAGATTCCAGAATTAGTTTGTCAACTGGTATTCTTATACTTTGGTAGAGCTTTGGATGATCAAAAAAATCCATAGGAACTAGTCACAACACTAAACTTAAAAGTTTTCTTATATCATATAACTAAATACTCAATGAATCATACTAAGACTTCATTTATTTGGAATTTAAAAGAGACTGAATCCCTAAATGAGGTCAGGCTCTCCATTATGCATTTATCCTGGACTTCCCTTGTATGACATCTATCACAATTACAACGTATGTTTGTGAGTTGCTTTGTTTAAAGTCTGTCTTCCCTCATAAATGAGGGCAGAAAAGGTATCTGTTTGGTACATCACTACCCCCAGCACTAGCCAAAGGCAGAATGCAGCAGACAATGCCAATGACTACCTCCCCACACCCCATCACTTGAGACCCATGTGAGTACTCGAGTTACTGCAAGCTGACAGCTCCCTGCCTCAAGTACTGACTCCTTTCCATGCAGGAGTTTGCTAGACTTATTCAGACAAATGAATGTCTCCAAGGGTAACTCTCAACATGTGAGGGACAGGAATAAATACCCCAGCCCAGTACATGGACGATTCTGAGATGTTCACCTGGTTTCTCAGGTGTCCACAACAGGACTGAGTGGCATTCATTAGCATGCTTTTTGTTGGCTCTCCTTCCTTCCCTGCCCACTGTCCTCCTCCCTCATCCCAATTCCTAAGATCATCTCACAACCAAACCACCTGCAGCCACACCCTTGCCTCAGGTTCTGCTTTGGAGTGAGCTCAACCCACTTGGCTCATAGTTGGTTACCAAGAAATATTTGTTGAATGGATAATTGAATGAATAAAATCTCACTGTGGCTAATCTAGGGTTAATAGTGTGTAGCCAAGCCTTTTCTCATAAATTATGTGAAATTGTTGGCATAAACAAGCCTATGAAAGGAATCAATAAATATAAATTTGAGGACAAACTTGCATCTCTTTATTTTCATAAAACAATTTAATGTTATTCACATTGTTAAATAAAACAGGACCCAAAACCCAAGCCTCTGTATTGTGATCGTGTTTTTTCAGGTAATGGAAACATTCATTTCATCCAGGAAGAAGACCACCATTTTCAAAGGGTTTCAGTAGCCACAGTATATTGTCTAACTCCCTCCTTTCTGAGCAAATAAAGGTCATGGATTAAACCAAATTGGGGGTAGAAACCAAATAGTTCATTTTTGACTAGTTACACATCATTAGGAAAATACCTTCAATTCCTCTCTTCATGAGCCTCCTAGATTTTCATGATGGATTCTTTCAACATCTGTGAACAGCTGGACGAGCACGTTATGCTGGGATTGGTTTTCGTATAGCTTAATGTCAACAATCATTGGGACACTGATTAATTTCTCAAGACTCAAAAATAATTAAGGTAATAATAATCCTTTACCCACATACTCCCCCATTTTTACAACCATTTAGGGGGGAGGTGGCAGAGGTCAACGTTCAGCCCCGAGTTCCCAGGATTGCCCTGTGGACTGTAACAATGTGCACCCTTGAGAGGCATTAGAGGAAAAGCTCCTCCTGCTGCCTGGCCTACCAGGGGGGAGAACAACAGGCTCATAAAACCCAGAACATCCATGTAAACCCGGGAGCGTTTTCCACCCCAACATGAGCCCCTTCCACCTCCACTTTGTGAACTTGGAGGGGGGAGCAATATGACTATAAGTCTCTCCCTCAGGGGAACATTGCCTATTGTAAACCTACACAAGAGGGCATTTCAGGGTATATACCTCAAAGAATGGAAAACAGGGACACAAACAGATGTTTGTGCACCCATGTTCACAGCAGCATTATCCGCGACAACCAAAGGGTTGAAGCAACCCAAGTGTTCATCAACAGACGAATGGATACACAAATGCAGTATACACATATGTGGAATGCTGTTCTACCATAAAAAGGTAGGAGATTTTGACACGTGCTACAACATGGATGAACTTTGAGGACATTATTTAAGTGAAATAAGCTAGTCACAAAAGGTTAAATACTGCAAGATTCCATTTACATATGGTGCCTAGTGTGGCCCAACCCACAGAGACAAGAAATAGAATGGCAGTTGTCAGAGGCTGTGGGAGCTGGGGAGTTAGTATTTAATGGGCACAGTTTCAGTTGGGAAAGAAGAAAAGTTCTGGAAATGAGTGGGAGTGATGGCTGAACAACAGTGTGAATGTATTAATGGCCCTGAAGGGTTCCAATGGTCAATTTTATATACCACAATTAAATAAAAAAGAATATTAAACACATGCCTCCACACTGGGACTTAGAAACTCAATGGCTCCAGGAATGAGGTGAGCATCTAAAATGACACCAGATAGAAACTGTCTTAGCTCAGGCTATTGTAATAAAATAGCACAGGCTGGATAGCTCATTAACAACAGAAATGTATTCCTCTCAGCACTGGAGACTGGAATCCAGCGTGGTCAGAAGAGGGTCCTCTTCCGGGTTGCAGACTTCCTGGGAGTCCTCACACAGCAGAAGGAGCTGAGAGGTCTGTGCACTCTCCTTCATAAGGTACCACCTCCCAAAGACCCTATGGCCTAATACCATTACATCAGGGACTAAAATTTCAACAGATGAAATGTTGGGGGACATGACTATCAGAGTACAGCAGAGGCCAATGAATTGACTGGAGACAGGCCCTACCTGATAGAACACTAAAGCAGTTGCTCCTGCAGGAAGGCCAGGCCATAGTATCAGAGATGGTCACTCTTTACAATCCAGTGTGAGAAACAGACAACTTAGAGCAAGGAGCCATCTGACAATTGAGGATTTAAATATCTGGCAATGGCAGCAAGTGCCAAAGTCATCTGGTAAATGTGAAGGTGGAGCAGCAAGAGTAATTGGGGAAAATTTGATAGGAAAAGGTATGAAATCATCTACAATAAGAGCTTCCAAAGCCATGCTGAAGAGTGAGACTTGATGGATGGGAACTAGGGACTTAGAGAGTAATGACCACTGATGCATTAGATTCAGACCAAATTGCCAAGACAGAAGGATGCTGAGCAAAAATCAAATCAAGAAGTCACTAGAGGAATTGAAGACAGAGAGCAGGTAGAGATCTCAGAGGGAGCAATAGTGGGTGCATCAGTGAGCATCAGGAAAGCATCCATTTTTTCCCTTATTCTTCAAGGCTCTGAAATCCTCCCACCAGTAATGCCCCTGCTTCTTGTGAGTGTTCTGCTTCTAGATTTAACTTCTAATCCATCTTCCCAGGCCCTCTAAGTCACCTGATCCCAGCTACATTAGCACACCCACCCCTCAACTGCCTGGCTCTCATTCTCTGTGCCTTGTGCTTGGCAAGAAATCAAGCATGCCCTGTGACAGTGACCCATTGTGGCACCCAGTGTCATTTCTGGTATTGTGATTCTGCATTGTAGTGGAAGGTTCTCCAAATGCAGAGTCAAGACATCAGGGTTTCAACAGTTCTGACATCACATTCCCCTACCCTCTGTTCTGCATGTACATCTCTGGACCTCAGCTCCTCCATCTGCAAAACCAAAAATGGGCCCTAGGATCTTTGAGAGCTAAAGTTCCAACATCTTATCATCCTCCAAAGAATGTACAAACACCTGAATGGATGTATGACCAGGAGCATGTGCCCCAGAGCCTTCCACCTGGTTGGCAGCATCTTGTTGATCCATGCATCAGAAGTTTACTTACAGAGCTGGTGAAAGCACATTCAAGGCCCTTTAAATGAAGACATTGTTACAGGTCTGCCTGGAAAAAGGGCAGCACTTCAAGGTGGCTGCACAGTGCCAGCAACCAGTCAACTCTGCCCCATCCAGCTCCTCAATTCAGGGGGAAAACAGATGTTTTTATTAAATTCCAAATCCCCTCAATGGTCCCTGTGGTGCCATTGAGTTAATTCAAGGGGTAAGGGTGGGGGTATTGGTGAAGCGAGACACTTGATGTGATGGAGATCAGAGGCTGGTGGGTTTGACAGAATTCCATTGCTTTGTTGTGAATATCCATGCTGGCCTCAAGCATGGTCCCATTCCAGTCAGTTCTGGAATGCCTTGAGTTAGGCTGAGAACACAATGGGATTATCAGCTTGGTGAATGAAGACCCATTGTCTTTCACAATAGAGAATTGGGGCAAATCTGGAAAACAAGCCTAAATTTTTACCCTTTCCAATGTGCTCAGTGAGTACCCATTTGAACTGTGTGAACTGAGAGTTCACATGAGGAAATGAACTAGATTGGGAGGGGCCTCCTTCAAATAGAGTGGTCATGGAGGAAATTCTTGGGGACTATAGAATGAGAATGTACCTGCCATGGAAGGAGACAGAGGGAAACCACTCCAGAGAGGACACAGAGGAAGTACAAATCCTAGAGGCAGAAAAGGATCTGAGCTGTTCAAGAATCAAAATGAGTTTGGTGAGAGATTAGCAAGCAAAGTGGAGAGGGGTACAAAGTGAGGCTGGAGAGTCTGACGGACTTATTACATGGGACACTAGAGGTCAAAGGAGAGGTCAAAGTGGAGGTTCCAATTTCATTCCAAGTACAATGGAAGCCATTGCAAAGTTTTAAGTCAAAAAAGGGCATGATACAGTTTCTGTTTCAAAAATATTATTGTGCCTATGTTGTGGCAGTTACACACAAATTAGCTGAGTAGACCCTTTGAAGAACCTGTTTAAGTGTTTTCCCAACTAGTGTTATCATAGAATCCTCTGTCTCCCCACAGAGCACTCTGAAATTTCATGAAGTGACCACATGACATAGGGCAAATCATTTTTAAAAATTGTTTTATTTCTGTAAATGTTTTAAGCATTCAGACTGAAAGCTTGGACCCTCTTCAAGTGATAATGAGTAAAAACAAAAAGAAAAATAGTACTGTCTAATATTAAATGAATATACATCTGGTAAGTTTATGTTTGTCATCATTTTTTGGATGAGGAGACTGAGGCTTTCAAAATTAATTTCCTAAATATTATGTTACTAGGAACTGGTATCAGGATTCTTAGGCATCACATAATAAATATATCCCTGATCATTCTAACAAGCCATCTCAAAAGCCCACCTCCCCCAACAGTTTTATCTAAGATTCATGGAGGATAATTATCTCCTCTTACCACACAATTTTAATGTTCTTCTTTGAAGAAGCTTAGAGGTCCCTTGCTGATGAGCTTACATACATACAGTTTAGTGCACCCTTCCTAATCTGTTACTTAGAAATTGCAGTTTACTCTTTGCCCTCAGTTAGAGAAAAACACCAACATGGAAGATATTGAGATCTCACACTGTTGCCCTCTGAAACCTTCAAAATAATCTCTAGGTAGGTCATGCATGAATCCCCTTGAGACTGACAAACAGCTGGATGCCTTGTTCAAGTGCATTGGTTTACAAATCTGTCACTGTGTCAAAACTGTGTGGCAAGACACTGTGAGGAAACCAATGTGTGGCTAGTTTAGAAACCTAGCTATAGAAAAAATACATTTTCAAAAAAACACAATATCTGAATAGAGAAGTCATAAGAGATGAAGTAGAAATGGCCAATAAAGTCATTGAAAGATGTTACATCTCACTATTGATCAATGAGAGTGAACATAGTGGACACATAACACATTGCCTGCAGAGGAGGGTAACCAAATTCTAATGAAAATGTTCCACCCAACCAGGTATTACTGACCCTCACATGACCCCAGGACGAGCATGTGACACAAGCTGAATGAATCAGGTTCTTTTCAAGAATTTTTATTTTGATGGGAATTGGCAGGGAAAATCTTTGATTTCTGTTCATGTTATGAAAGTCTTGAGTCTGCAACTTCTATCAGGCACATCTACCTGCCATCCATTCCCTGCTGGCACACGTGCATTCATACCCTCACTCCCTGGTCTACCGTGGGAAAGAATGAAGCCAATAAAGTCACATGCCACGCTAAGAAACCAAGAGCTGCATGAGTAATGAATGACATTAGTATCACTGATTCCAGTTATCCACAAGTCCAGCTCAATCTACTTCATTCCCTTGATTTTGATATTTCACCCAATAAGCATACCTGATTCTCTCTCAGGTAAGTCAAGCCAGAGTTCTGTTGTTGGTAACTAAAGTCCTAACTAATATAGAAAATAAACATACTTTTGGCATCACCTATTTATATTTACTGAATGAAAAAAAAAAGATGAATGAAAACACTTGATAGATCAGATAATAATAATGTAACATCACTTGAAGGGAACAGGATGACCACCAAAACTTTACAACAACACACTCAATAGACCAGCATAAAAAAAAGAAAGAGAGAGTGTGCTTATTAAAAGGTGTTGTCAGTAATGGAAGAACAGAAAAGGTGATTGAAAAGTCAATGTTGGCAGTGTTGTCCAAATATTGCCCAGAGTAACTAACTTCTGCAAATATTCTTCATCTCAAAGGCAAGACTGTCCTTAGGGTGGAACTAAAGGTGGGAGGTTGTGCAAACCAAACCCACTGGCATCCCTGATGCCATTAAATATTCTCTTTGTCATTGTTCTTATTCTATATTCATCATACAACTTTTTGAGCCCTATGTAGTCAGCTTGCATGGAGAGAATGTACTGACAATATGGATTTTATATTTTCCTGTTCATTTGACAGTGCTTTATCACACAAAACCAATAGAGAGATTTCTAATGAACATTCAGTACATGCAGCCTTCCAAGACCTAATGTACTGGTTTTATTCACACATGGATAGCTTTGTGACAGTCATAGTTTTCATTGACAATTAATAATGGAGAGTGCTTGCTTGGCAACACATATATTTAAAATTAATATTAGACATTGTGGTATCACTTTTGGCCCCTTGTCCATTTTAGTCAGGGAAAAAAAAGACAACAAGGAAATCAGAACCTACTTTAAAAAACAATGATGGAAAACTCCCCTAACCTGGTGAAGAAAATCATGTATAGGAAATGCAGCGAGTCTCTAACAAAATGAACCCAAAGAGGACCACACCGAAACACATCATAATTAAAATGCCAAAGGTTAAAGACAAAGAGAGAATCTTAAAAGTAGCAAAAGAAAAGCAGTTAGTTACCTGTCAGGGAGCTCCCATTACTCTGTCAACTGATTTCTCAACAGAAACTTTGCAGGTAAGAAGGGTTTGACAAGAAGTATTCAAAGTAATGAAAAGCAAGGACTTACAACCAAAGTTGAAGAAAAGATAAAAGAGCTTCCCAGACAAGAAAAAGCTAAAGGAGTTCATCACCACCAAACCAATATTACAAAAAAAAAGTCTTCAAGAAGAAAAATAATTTAAAAATATGAATTATAAAATGGCGATGATTACCTAACTATCAAAAATTACTTTAAATGCAAATGAATTAAGTGCTCCAATGAAAAGACATACAAAGGCTGAATGGATAACAAAATAAGACCCTTACATATGCACACATGCTACCTACACTAGCCTCATTTCAGATGGAAAGACACACACACACTGAAAGTAAAGGGATGAAAAAAAATATTTCCTGCAAATGGAACAAAAAAAAAAAATAGCTGGGGTAGCAATACTTATACAAAACAAGGAAATGAACTAGAGACTTAAAAAAAGTCTAACATCAAAATTATATCTAAATTATAGAGCAACCATCACTCAGAATCATTAGACATTGAGTTGAATGGAAGTCTGACAACTGTGGAATCAAAGAAACCACATCCATCCAGATTGGTAACAGGGGCAGAGATCCAAAACAGGCTGGTCCCATATCCATGGTGGTGGATAAAAATTCAGGGGAGACATCTCTGGAGCAAAGAGTCCCAGCCCACACCAAACCCTCCAGCCCCAGGTTCTAGTGCCAGAAAGGTAAGTCTCCATAACTTTGGGCTGCAAAAACCAATGGGGATTGAGTCAATGGAAGAATCTTCTGGAGTCTCAAGCAGTTCCTCTTAAAGAACCTATACATTAACTTACTTAGACTTACTCCCTCTGAGCTCCAGCAATAGGGTAGCAGCTTGAAAGGCACCAGTGGCATGCAGGGAAAAACTGAAGTACCTGGCAGCAGGGCGAGAGCTGGGGAATAGCTCTCTCCTAGACAGAAAGGTAGGCAGAGGCCTGTGTCTCTTTTCTGAACTCTCCCCAACAGAGACACAGAGCAGGCAGGCTGGTGTCATATCTGAGACTCCATCAACTTGGCTCACACTGTTTGCCTTGCCCTGGAGACCTCCTGAGGCTCCATCCCACCCAATTTACACCTATTAACAATGGCTTTTCTATATGAATGTTTGGTCTTGGCTCATGTCTCACAACTTCTTAAGTCCTAATGAACAAGGAATAGCCAATCTCAGTGAGCCCTCAGCCCCTGTACCTCTTGCTAAGTGGCCCCAGGCCCAGCACTAGCAGCAGTTAGCCTAGATTCACAGCTTGGCTTTGCCTGGAAATCTCCAAGCCCAGCACAAGTAGCAGCCATCTTAGATAGCTCTACAGCTCAGTCAGGGTGGCCCTGAGCAAAATACAATTGGAAACTGACAATGGCCCACACCGCCTAGGAAATCCCAGGGCCTGAGCACCCAGTAGGCAACTATAGACCATATCGGAGCACCACAACCCTGCCCCTGCATGGCTGATCCTCCAAAGAGGGTGGAGGTTGGTAGTCAGTGGTCAAAGCCAAACTTTATGGCTGACTGGCCTGGGTAAATCCCTCCCATTGATCTGCCAACAGCAACAAAGGCTCAACTACAAGAGAAAGGTGTACTCAGCCCACACAAAGGGCACACCTCAGGTACCCAGCTTGGGTAATAGGGGAGGCTGTGCCACTGGACCCTACAGGACTCCTACTACATTAGGCCACACTACCAAGACACGGAGTCATAGCAACTCTACCTAATATATAGAAACAAACACAAGGAGTCTTGTTGGGAACTGCCCTGCCTGGTTTCAGAAGCTGTAACTCCCCATGGTTAAGGCTGAGTCAGAGACCTTGGGACCATAAGCCATTAAAGAGACAAAGCTTATCTCCCTGGCAGGGGTGCCATCTCTGCCCACTTTACCCTGCGTGGCCCTGAGCTTGACCAGTTAGCCAATGACGGGTAAGATTCCTCAAGGGAGGAACAACCTAAGACAGATATGGTCATGGAATAAGCCCACAGGGAAGGACTCAGGGGGCTATAGAAAAAGGGGGTGATGGACCCTCGCTCCTCAGCTTTGAAATAGCCTGAGCCCTCATTCTGTCTGGAAGAAGTCCCCTAATCTCTTGGATGCCTTACTTCCCTTGCCTGACTTAAGCCTGAAACAATGACAGAGGGCAGTGCAGTCCTGTGCTGGGAGGGGCGGATTCCCTGGGGAATCAGGCCTAAGAAAGAATGCATACAATCCTGTGAAACCTGCTTTATTTATAGCCTCAGCTTAAATGATAAGGGTCCAGGCCTGAAATGAGTCTGGCACCAAAGTTTTATAGCCCTTTAACTAACTGACCATAACGCAGAATAAGCCCTCAAAGTTCTCTCTAAGTCATGTATTGTTTTACCCTTACTGCCTGACAATGATTGATGAGCTTTATCTGTATTCCTGTGCAAAATGAACCTAATAGAAGCCCATGGAGGAAAAGTCTCTGGGCCCTTCTCCTTTGAGAGATTGGCCACCTCTCCTCCCCAGGCTGATCATGTCTTGGTAGACTTATTCTCATCCATGGCGGATGCGGGGCTCAAAGATAAAGCTCTGCGACAGAGGCTGCTAAAATGAAGACACAAAGAAACATGACCCAAATGAAAGAACAGATCAAAACTCCAGAAAAACAACTAAACAAAATGGAGATACGCAATCTACCAGATGCAGAGTTCAAAACACTGGTTATAAGGATGATCAAGGAATTTAGTGAGAACTTCAGGAGCATAAAAAAGATCCAGTCAGAAATGAAGGATACATTAACCGAAATAAAGAGCAATTTATAGGAAAACAACAGTACAGTGGGTGAAGCCGAGAATCAAATGAATGATTTGGAACATAAGGAAGCAAAAAACAAGCAATCAAAATGACAAGAAGAAAAAAGAATCCAAAAAAACAAGGATAGTGTAAGGAGCCTCTGGGACAACTTCAAGAGGTATAACATTAGCCTCATAGGGGTGCTAGAATGAGAAGAGAAAGGGCAAGAAATTGGGAATCTATTTGAAAAAATAATGGCAGGAAACTCCCCTAATTTGGTGAAGGAAATAGACATGCAAGTCCAGGAAGCACAGGGAGTCCGAACATGGATGCAAAGAGGCCTACTCCAAGACACATAATAATTAAAATGTCAAAGGTTAAAGATAAAGAGAGAATCTTAAAAGCAGCAGGGGGAAAAAGCAGTTAGTTACCTTCAGGGGAGTTCCCATAAGACTGTCAGTTGATTTCTCAAAAGAAACTCTTCAGACCATGAAAGGTGGGACCTGCAGCCAAGATTGTTCTATCCAGCAATGCTATCATTTAGAATCAAAGGGCAGATAAAGAGCTTCCCAGACAAACAAACAAACAACAACAACAAAAAAAAACTAAAAGAGTTCATCATCAACAAACCATTATTATATGAAATGTTAAAGGGACTTATTTAAAGAAAAAGAAGATCAAAACTATGAACAATAAAATGGCAATAAATACTATTTATCAACATTTAAATATAAAAACAAACTAAGCAAACAAGAAGAATGGAGACAGAGTCATGGATACAGAGAATTTTGATGGTTGCCAGATGGAAGGGGGATGTAGGAGAATGGGTGAAGAGGTGAGGGGATTAAGAAGTACAAATGGGTGTTTATAGAATAGCCATTGGGATGTAAAGTACAGCATAGGAAATATAGTCAATAGTATTATAATAACTACATGGTGTTGGATGGGTACTAGATTTATCAGGATGATCACTTCATGAGTCATATAAATGTCTAATCACTGGGTTGTACACCTGAAACTAATATAATATTGTATATTACATGTAATTGAAAAATAAAAAAAGAATTTAAAAGTATACAGCTTAAAATTCTAGTTTTTAATAAGAAATATAAAGCAGTGTGCCTGGCATATCTCAAATGTTCAATACAAATAGGGCTATTATTGTAAAAAATGTTCCAATATCATTTATCTATAAGATAAAGGACCACCAGCCCAAGTCGCTCATTTGCACACTAATGCTGGTCTACATACAATTGTGTAGCTGTTTGGGGGGTTGGGAGCCAGTATCCCCAGGAATGTGCCATCCTAGTATGCAGATTATTTAGAGTTATAAACAATAAAAGCCCAGCAAACTCAGGAAGAGATTTTCCCTGCTGAAAGAGATTCAGATAGAAAAACCTGCTTTAGGAAAGGAACCTTAGCATAATCACCTTAGCACACATGAACCGAGTGTTGCAGACTTGGGAGAATCCAAGCAAAAATCTGCTTGCTAGATTCACCTTTGTGTCCCATTGTTTCTGGCTGGCCCTGAAAGAATTTGTTTACCAAATGTTTGCTGTCTCTCATCTGCCTGTAAATTGCCTACCTCCCCCTCCTTAGTCCAAAACGTCTTTTGTATCTCATTGTGTTTCACCATCTTTGGATTTTCACGCTTCTGTGAATTCCCTGTGCACACATACTAAAAACTGATTTTCTCTCATTAATCTGTTCTATGTCATTTGAATTATTTGACCAGCCAAAAGAGCTAAAGTGGTAAGGGGAAAATTTCTCCTGCCTGACACTGTATGTCATGGGTCAGGAAGTATTATTTGAACATGAAGACCATTGTGCATATTGTTTACCCATGTGCAGCACTATTTTTTCTATTTTCCCCTCCCTCATCATCTTTGCCTATTTTATTTGTTCAGATCCTAGCTTACAGTCTTCTCCTGAGTTTCTCAGATACAATCATGCTCCTCATAATGTTCTGTGGTTTCTTTCTGAATACTTACCGCGCTTTGTAATTGCATATTTATTTGTAATTACTTGTGGTTATCTCATGAATGTTCATTTCCTCCTGTGATATACATTTTCTAATAAAAAATATGTATTTGGTTTTCATTCCCCTTTCTGGCACAGAGCTCCAAAACCCCTTGGAATTGTCTGTGCCAAGAGCAATCGAGGTGTGTTTTTCCGGATTGGTGAACGGTGGAGGTTCTGTAGTCAGTCAAAAGCCTGAGTGAGAACCTGGACTAGCCACTAGTGTCTGAAGATGGAGTTCGGGGAGGAGGCAGTCCTGGAGGGCTGAGTGCTTACTCTGCGGGAGTTGGTAGACAGTGTCAGAACAGGGTCAGTTTCCTGGTAGTGTTGGAAAACTCACCCATTAGAATTGGGGCAGAATCATTTTACCTCCCAACCAAGCATCACCTGCCCTGTTTGCCTAGCACTCTATACCCACTGTCAGGAATTCAGTCAGTTTTCAATAATATGTTCTGAATAAGTATAGTAATTAAAAGATTTTAAAAGGCAATATGTATAAAAACTCTTTAATACTTACATACCATTATAAATAATTATAATTGTATTTACAATCCACTTTGTACTTTTCTCTTTAAAATTCAATCCTTCTGAATCACGGATTGAACCAATCCTGGTGGGGCATCCAGTCCTAGGAAAGTCCATTTTAACTGACCTTGAATCTTTTTTTTTTTTGATATGAATAATGTCAAGGAACTTTTAAAACTTCAGCACTAATTGTGTTTCCACTAATAAAATGGGATCTTCGAGTAATTTGGCATCAGAAGACTTTAAAGGATATAAAATATAGAACTCCACGAAATGAGTTGAAACTGAGTGCTTTCTGAGTAGTGGGAAGAGGGCAGGCAGCAGGGAGGGTGGGAGGGGTTCGGGAGGGGAGGCTGTATTGGGTAAAAAGCCTTGAAGAATTAATTGGCATGTATAACCTTCATTTAAAAAAACAATAACCACTTCAAAAAAGAATAAAAAGTAAGTGGAGAATTTAGAATAAGAGAAAACAGTGCATGGACAGAGATGAATGCAGCCCACTATTATGGTGGCCCATAAAAATTTGTCATGGAGGGCAGAGGGCAGAAACACTTCACAGGAATCTTTCTTGTATAAAAATTTAAAGGTCTAAAGAAGTGAAAAAGACAATTCACTGCTCAGAGGCAATGATTAAACTGTATCCTTCTTATATAACACATACTTTTAATGCATTTTAAATAATTGAGATGACAATGAAGAAACAATTTCATACCCTGCTTTTCTCACCTGATGCTACCCATTTTTTTCTCATATAACTATTGCTAAAAAAGAGAGAAAGAAATTCTTTGAAATCTATACAAAGGTCATAACCTTTGACTCTGTATCCATCCTACTAATGTTTTTTACATATAGACTAAGAAAATTACCCAAACTGGAAAAGTATTTATGTAAAAAGTTTTCCTTAAAACATTGTTGTTAACAGGAAAAAATCAGAAACACAGAATTTCCAATAATTTTTAGAGAAAAGCTAAACAAATTACAGTAAATCCACAAGAACGACTACGTTGAAGTCATTCAAGATTATGTTTTCTAGCAATGTGTACTGTTAGGAGTATGTTCAATAAGTAAGAATGTAATGTTAAATAAATAAAAATATATATTTTACCTAGGTTTTATAATATATAAAAATATATAATGTATAAATTTATGTATAACTGTGCACAGAAAAAAATGAAAATATTTTCCTATAAGTGTTCACCATAATTATCTTCAGGTGGTAGGATTCAAGTAATTTTTATGTTCTTATTATATTTTCTATAGTTTCTAAATTTTATATGATAGGTAGGCATTAATTTCTTATCCAGAAAGGGAGAGATAATATTTTTAAAAAACGCTTTGAGTTAATGCACTAAAGTCATTAAAAATTTTTTTTAAGAAAGAAAAACTTGAATAATTCTACTTTATACATGAATGATAGCTGTAAATAAATCATGTTTGTATGACAGTTCTTAATTAGGTGGAAATAGTAGTACTGAAAAAAACTTTCTTGGGTTAAGTTTTAAAGCTTTTAATTCATAAATTCCAAGCTAAGTACTAGAGCTGTCTGCCCCCCCCATCAATCACTGTGTATCCCAGCCACTTTATTTCATGACAGTTTGAAATGTTATTTCACCAGCTTAGGGACTGGAGATGATCAAGATGATAAAGACTTGAGTTTTACAAACTCTTCAGGTCAAAATTTATTTTTTCAAGGACATATTTATGTTTCTTTCCTCTAAAACAGGGCAGTCTATTCACAGAATGCCCTGCAAAAAGAAAAGATGCTAATGGCCCATGA
This sequence comes from Desmodus rotundus, assembly GCF_022682495.2. Lineage (NCBI taxonomy): Eukaryota > Metazoa > Chordata > Mammalia > Chiroptera > Phyllostomidae > Desmodus > Desmodus rotundus. The sequence goes on from NC_071395.1 coordinate 66,063,119, forward strand.
AGAGTTTGAATAGATTTCCTAATCTGTTGGACAGCTTCAAAGGAGAAACCCAGCCCACAGGCCATGGGAGAGAGGCGAGCAGGGGGACAGTCTGGGGAAAACTGCCCACTGCAGAGGAAGTAGCTCATGGTCCCAGGGGTGCGCACGGCTCTTCTTGTTCACATTTGCTTTCAAAGCATTGAGGCAGAATATTCAACTGGAAAGAATAGGCTTCGTAGTCAGACTTCAGGGCAAGTTCCAGCTGAGCTACCTGCAAGCTGTGTAACTACTTTAAACATTCACATCACCTTTCTGAGCCTTGGTCTATTGTTGATATTATAAGAGTTCTTACATCATCTTTGTGAAAAAAAATCTACATTTTCTATGATATTTGCAATACAATTTTGTTTTTAATGTCAAAACCCTGGTGAGCCAAGCTGAATGCATCTGTGGACAGCGTTGTCTATGGGAATCAGCGTGTGGTTGGGACAAAGAACCTAGCCTCAAAATCAGCCACTGGTTTGGCTCCTACCTTCTGAACTGTGACACTGGGCAGGTGGCAGCTTCCTGAATTTCGGCGTCTCACTGTGTAGAATGGGGATAAAAAGACTGCCTACCTCAGAAGAGTTTGGGAGTGTTAATTGAGATTGTGTGTGTTAGTATACTGCCTAACACAGAGTAAGCACGTGACCAATAGAACATTATTGTTGCTGCTGAGAGTCTGCCTGGAGAGGTTGATGAAGGCCTGGAAGAGGAGGAAATGTGTGAGGATCACCTCACCGGACCAGGAAGAGCTTAAGTCAATGTTCACACATTCAGCAACACCTATTTTGAGCACCTACTCTGTTCTGGGCTCTGTGTAGGTTCTGGAAATCCAATATTGAACAATGTGCTCTCTACTCTCATGGAACTTACATACAATTAGAGGAAGATAAGTGAACTTTACATAATATGCTTAGTAGTACAGAAACCCTGTGAAGAAGAATAAATCAAGGGGACAAAACCCAAATGTAGATTAACAATTGTGTGAATCAATCAAATATGGTATGTTCATAAAATAGAATGAGATACAGGAGGGAATGAGAAAGACCCTGTAACCACAGCTACACCCACAACACAGGTGATGCTCCCCAGCATAATGCTGGGTGAAGGCAGCTGATGCAAAAGAATATGATTTCAGTCACATAAGGTTGAAAAATGGGCAGAACTAATCCTTAGTGTTTAGGAAGCCAAGTTCACTGAGGCAGAACTCAATGAACTCAGAAAATAATTATCACAAGTTTTAGGATATTGGTAACTTATCGGGGGAGTGGAGGGGACATTCAGGGGCCTCTGGGGTGCTGATAATGGTCTGCTTTCCTGAGTAAATATAAACAGGACAGTTTCACACTGCCCATAGATGTTTTATGTATTTGTCTGCAGGTATATCTCCCAAATTTGAAAATGAAGAAAAAGAAAAAAAGTAGACATGAACAGAGTGTGAAAATGCATAGAAGAATTCTAGAAAGAAGTAATTGCTCATACAAAGTGAGGAGCTGTAAAGACACATGTTGAATTCTGAGAAACAAATGCTCAGTGTAGCCAGAGGGTAACTTGTAAACAGAGGTAGATACTGACGAAGACAGTGTTAGACAAAAAATTAAACTTTGGGGCATGAGAGAGGCAATCAATTGATGTCTCTCTCACACATCAATGTTTCTCTCCCTATCTTGCTCCCTCCCTTCCCCTCTCTCTAAACATAAATAAATAAAATCTTTTTAAAAAATATAACTTTATGGCTAAAAGTCTTCTTAAATGACAGTGTTTATTAGGCCATCACTAGAAGAAGGATTAGGAGGAGGAGAGAGAGGGGAAGAGGAGAAGGAGAAAAAGAAGAAGGAAGAGGAGGAGGAGGAGAGGACCAGCCCTGGAGCACAGAGTCTAAGCCACCAGCAGCAGGGCTAGGTAGGAAAGACATACAAGTCTCCTGTCCTTGAGTTTTGCAAGTGTATTTTTATGTATCAACTAGGAGAGGGGAGAAAGATGTAAGCTGTTCTGAATGGATTTACATCAGCTACTGTTGACTGAAAATTAGTATCAACTAGGTATTTAGTCACCAAAAAGGATTTATTCAGGAAAAAGACAAGGTTGCAACCCAGTGTGTGCAGAAATGTTAAGCCACTTGCATACTGTGGCTTGCCTGGCAAGATGGAGAGGTATGTATCTAAGAGAAGGGGAAGTTAGAACCATAAAGCTTTATTATAAGCGTGGAGCTCATGCTCTCACGACTGCATACGAGATTTCCATATGCCCTAGCTCTTCCCATAGACCCTCTGGTCAGACTATATTTTCCTTATGATCCAGTTAGTCTTCATCACTATGGACAGAGGATGGCAGAAGGTGAAAAGAAGCTAGTTCTGGGATAGGTGCAGACTCCAAGGAATAAGTGCTTGCTCCCTTGGAGAGCTGGTGGACAAGTCCAGAAAGTTCATGTTTAAATAAACAGAGGTTCCTGGGGTTCAAAGGCACCTGGCTATTCTCTCTTTAGAAAAATCACAGAATAGCCCTCAAGAACCTTATTTGCATGCCCTGTTTTGTGCAAACGTGTTAACCAAAAATGAGTTGAATAATGGTCACCCTAAAATATTCAGGTCTGCAAGAACTTGTGATTATGTTACTTATATGAAAACATTGACTTTGCATATGTGACTAAGTTGCTAGAAATCTATAAACCATATAGTTTATTGAGGATAATCTAGAATATTAACTGTTTTCCTGTTAATAAATTAATCTTTAATGTCAAAAAAAAGAATAATCGTGGAAACAACCACCTGGAAATTAACCCAAAATTTCATCATACACTACGCTGGCCCGCAGCTATTAATGAATTAACTGTTCTGTTTCTCTCTCTCTCTCTCTCTCTCTCGATTTTAATTTAGAACATCACAGAATTTTTTTCTGGTCATTAAGAAAGAGGGAGAAGAGGCATGCAGGGGACCAATCATGACAAACTGTGTGCTGTCCCATGACAGAATGTAGGTCCTTAAAATGGCAGGAACCACCAAAGAATATTTCTGATGTCAAATCTGAACTCTCCCATCAGGTGCACTGTGGTGGCTCATTGTGGCAAGGTGGGGCCAGAGGCGGAGACCTAGAGGGCGGTTCTTCCTATAATCAAGGTGAGATGATGTGGTGTTGGTGCACAGAGTGGTAGAGAGGGTTACAAAAGCCCTTAGAATATGAAATTGCCTGAGACAATAAACTAATAGATATGAGTAGAGGATGGGCAGTGGACTGAATTACAAAGTGCGAACGAGTGTATTGTTGGGAAAATAGGCAGCCAATGTTTAAAGAAAAGAGATGATTGGGTGAAGTGGAATCTTCAAAAATGGATTTTAAAAAAGATGGGATTTGAGCTGGGCTTTAACAAAGGGAGGGACAGGAAGAAGGGGAGATGGAGGATAGTCAGGGTTCCAGGAAGTCTGGCAAGAAGTTGCAGGTGAGGGAGGTGAGCAGGACAAGGACATTGGTTAAGGGATGCCCACTGGTGAGGCATTAGAACCACTGAATCAAGTGTTCCCTCTGTGACCAGAAATTTGACATCTATCTTCCCATTTTCACAGGCACAGACTGAGCCAACATTCACATCACCTCTTCACACCTGGTGCCTGTCCAAACTTCCTGCCACAGTGTGCCCTAGGCCTGTCAGTGGTGGGAAGCAGAGCAGGACTGGGAGATGCTGAGGTGTGCATGAGATGGGGGCTGGGAGAACTCAGGAGCCCACCTACTCACCTGAGGGTTTAGTCCCCAAGAAGGGCATGCATGGGGACCTGATGTCCAGGAAAGCACAAAGCTGTCAGGCAGCAGGGTAAGAATTCCAGAGCACAGACTAGCCGCTCTGGGCTGGGCTCAAGCCCCTGGCTAGAGAGGAATTGAGATCAGAGCTGAGGGTAAGAGATACCTGAACAGAGGGGAGTCCAGGGCAGCCTCGAACTCCAGAGGAACTATGAAATGCTGAAGCAGGTTGGCTCAGCCAATGGGGCCTGAGGGACTCCACAGAATCGAGGTCACTGGGTTTAAAGGATTCACCTTGGAACCCAAAAAGCTGGCTTTGTACAAATGGAGATGCTTTTCAATACCACCAAAAATGAACCTGAAGGTCTAGATACTGGTCCCACCTTGATCAAAATTAACTCGGGAGGGGTGAGTGAAGAATAGTAATGTTTATCAAATATTAGTTGTGCCAAATGGTATGATAAGTATTTTGCAGGTAAAATCTCTTTTAATCCTTATAAACCTGTTAGGCCAGTATCATGGACTCCAGTCAGCTCTTAAGGAATATTGGGTTCAAAGAGGCTTAGTAATTTTCCCTAGGCATCAGAGCTAGTATGTGGTGGCACAGGGCTCCAAATCTGGAGTGGAATGGGCTGAGCCTACAGACAGAAGGTGTAAGAAACTCAAGTTGGGGAAACCGAGGCAAGAGGGTTTGGTACTGTGAGACAGTCATATCAGTCCCTGTTTCCTCATAGAACCAATGGTCAGACCCCAACAAGGCATGGGTAAATGGTCATCTGGGCAGAAGGCAAGTGACCCAAATGGATCTTCACATTCAAGATCATTAAAATGGCACTTGTAGGTCTGGAATAGAGCTGACATGTAGTATAGATATAGGTGGATGTAGATGATATGTTTGATAGAGATAGAGATAGAGATGATATTCATGAGAGACCATCCTATTGAACAAGCTTGTAAGATTTTAATGGTTACCAACTAGATGTTTTATAATTACCAAATTGTAATGAGGGTTAATTTAGTGATGTATTGCACTATACTAAGTCACCAGTCATCAATTTAAAATTCTTATCTCTTGGTACACATAATATATTGTTTTGATGCTGCCCAAATGCCTAGGAGCCCAAGAACCCCTAAAAGAACAAACACTCAAGATGACAATGTTCTGCAACTATTGAGCAAGTTATCAATGGCCATATATTTCTATCCATGGATCATTAAAAATGTCATAATATTGAAATAAAATTCTTAAATAATAAACAATTATTACAAACTCCATAAGATGATATAATTTTCCCCAGGGTCCCCAGTTCAGCTGAGAGTTTTCTCTGATTTCCAAGAGTTCAACCTGCCTTTCTATACTCTCAGATGCTAAGGAGCTCATTCAGTCTGATGGTGTCCGTATTGTGACATTTGGGAAAGCCAGCCAACTGGAAAAGCAGGGATTAGTCAGCCAGCTGAGTCCTACCCCAGCCACCACCCCATCCAGGTCCTCATTCTTCACATCTGTGTTCCTGCAGCAAAACATCCATCCTTCTTATTTTCTCAGCTAAGCTTTAGCATTGATATCTACCCAGGTGCTTAACCCATAAGCTTGCTTGACATCCTTGATGCCTCCTCACCCCCTAGATTTCTTTAGTTGTCTCTCTGTGGTACCCTTTGACTTCCCCCATCAACCTCTAATCCATCACCCAAGTCCTGGCTACCATCCTCTTTTGTCTAAGTCACTGCAACAGCCCCTACCTGACCGCTTGGTCCTTCCTCCTAATTATTCCAATCTATTTCCCACATCATCATTTTCCAGAAGCCAACATCATCTTTCTAAAGTGTTAATGTGACTGAGACTTGATTTTCTTCCAAATTCCATAGTCTTTCAAGTTCACACTTTTCTTTCATAGCCAAATAAGATAACTAGAACATAACTGTAGGAAGTCTACACACTTGTCTCTTATTTCTGAGGCTCACAGATCCTGAGGCCCATTGTAGTATATGCTTTCTCCCTCTTATTCAATTCCCCAAATCCTCCCTTCATTCCCAAATGTCTCTGATATTCCACTGAAAGGTCCACAAAGCCTGTAGCAATTTAAAAAGACTTTGGGGTTGCATATTGGAGGAAAATTAGAGCTCCTCCCAATAACAACTTAAACTGAGGTACAATTTATGGATAGACTTGTATCTCCCCCAAACATTACACTGATATCCTAATTCCTGGTACTTGTGAATGTGACCATATTGGGAAACAGGATCTTTGCAGATGTAAGCAAGTAAAGATGTGGCCATTCAGGTGGGGTTGACTATGACTGAGGTCCTCATAAGAAAAGGGAAATTTGGACACAGACACACACACACAGAAGAATGCCATGTGGAGACAGATAGAAGGCAATGGCCATGTAAAGGCAGAAGCAAAGAGTGAAGTTTTGCTGCCACAAGCCAAGGAGTAACTGGGCTGCCAGAGCTGGAGGAGGCAAGGAAGGACTCTCCACTAAAGGCTTCAGAGGGAGCATAGCATTGCCCACACCTTGATTTCAGATACTGGGCCTCCAAAATTGTGAGACAATACATTTCTGGGGTTTTTTAGGTACACAGTTTATGGCACTTTGTTACAGCAGCCACAGGAAGCTAATACACAGGCTTAACCACTCCTCCACCATAGCTTGTCTATCCCTCTCTCCCTTGAGACCAGACCTCTCTCCATGTCCCTGGAGGACATTTTTAGAACCAAATGACCCTCCACAATGCCCCCACCTAGGTCTCTGTCTCTTTAAATGCCTCACTAGAGCCCATCTCAAAAAAATGAAAACCTTTTAGTTTATTTTTTCTATGCCCAAGAAAGTCACATTTTACGTGATTTTTCCATTACTTTTAATTCTCTTGTCTCACCTACCCTCACCCAGACTTAGCCCAAAGCCTATTTTCAAAATCAAAAGTCTTTATTGTTTCTGAACTGTAAGAAAAGCTCTCTAAGAAGTTTTCCACCCTCATTAAAAGCCAGATTTAAAAATATCACCTTTTTTCTCACGGCAATCTGTGTTGTCACTCTTCTATTTAAAATTCTTATCCTACTTTCCTCAGGATAATAATCTAAGCCCCTTATTCTTTCATTCAACAGACAGTTAAGAACAATGAAGCTGCTTGACAATCCCATTTTGGTATGTTAGAAGCCACAGTCTCTGCTGTATAGAGATGACAGCCCAGGGCTGGAGAAAGGCAACAAACAAACACAAACACGCACATGGGTATAAATTGTGGCAAATGCAATGAAGGAAGAGGATTGGATTCTCTGAGCCAAAATGAGAGCTGAAGTTCATTTAGATTGGGCATTTTTCCAATGATCCACTCTTGGTTATTAAACCACTCCAAAACTTAGTGGCTTATAAGAAGAAGCAGGTTCACTCTTTCTCAATTTCATTGGTTGACTAGGCTCAGCTGGTGGTTCTTCTGTTCCACATGATGTTGACTGCAGCTGCAGTTGGCTTGGGGCCTGAGTGGATGAAACACTCAGGATGTCTGACTAAAGTGGCTGGCAGTTGAGGCTGCCTGTCTGCCGGGAGCTCACCTGAGACAGTTGACTAAAATGCCTACATATGATCTCTCCAAGTGTTTCAGGCAATTCATAGCATGGCAGCTGCATTCTGAGGGGAGGGGGTTTGCAAGAGTGAGTGTTCTTAGCAAGAGAAAGCAGAAGTGGCCAGACCAATCAAGGGCCTGTCCTGGAAGGACCACAGCCCTGTTTCTGTTGTATTTTGTTGGTTAAAGCAGTCGTACTTCTCATCACCAAGTCAGCGTGAGGGAGGACTACCTGAGAGTGCAAATCCCAGAAGGTGTGGCACACTGCATTAACCATCTACCACAGAGAAGACCTCACTGAGGAATTCATGCAAGTGAGGGGAGGCAGAGTTGAGATCTGAAAGAAAACTGTAAGTGAGCCAGGCAAGGAGTTAAAAGAAAGGCATCTACAAAGAGAGCGAAGTTCCTCCCAGGAGCTGAAAGAAGACTATTGTGGCTGAAGCATTGAGACCAAGGAGAAAAGGGTATAAAATAAGGCTGGACTTTCAAGACAAATAAAGGAGTTAGGATCTGAAACTTAATGGTGACTACTTAAGGGCTTTTAGCTGGAGGAGTGCACAGTCCAATCTGAGTTTTTAAAAGATTCCCAAGCTGCTATGAGCAGACTAGACTGGAAGGAGCAGGAGGAAATATGTGGGAGGCTAGGTCAGGCCACTGCAGGAACCCAGTGAGACAGGGTGGTAGCTTGTACGGGCTGGAGGTGCCTGAGGATATAGAAAGAAGTGAATGGACTTGGGAGGTGTTCTGGAAGTTGTCTCTACAGGACTCAGTGATGGATTGGACATGAGGAATGTGAAAGAATGAGATGGCCAAGTATGACTCTAAGTTTTCTAGCTTGAGCACTCTGGGGCAGGTGAAGTTAGGGTAGAAGATTTAGTAAAGATAACTAGGAGTTCATTTTTGGGCGTGTTTTAATTTCAGATACTTATGGATACATCCAAATAGAGGTGTCAGGTAGCAACTGGATAGAAGACTATGGAGGTCATAAGCAATTGGGCTGCTGTTCAGGTGCCTGCAGTACAATCATTGCTGACCCTCTAGAACCCTGCCCACTGCACTCCCTGCTACATCTACTGTGAATGAATGGCAGTTCCCAACAAGTCATATTTATTCACATCTAGATCTTTGCACAAGATTCTCTCTCTCCTCCTCCCCATCAGCCTCCATCTAATCATCTGGCTACATCCTCCTAGATTTGTAGGTTTGACCCTCCTTTAACCCTACACTGCCCCAAATCAGCTTAAGTACTCCTGCCCTGGTTTCCCACAGCATCTTGTCATGGCCCTGTGACACTGTATTCAAGTTGTACCTTCAACTCCTCCAAAGATTATGAATTCTTTGAAGCAGGCAATGTGCCTTATTAGGGTTGTGTCCCTAGCAACAGTAGGTTCTCAATAAATATTTATTGAATGAATCAACTGATCTCTGACTGAAGCCTCTTCTTGCTCCAATTTGTATGGAATATCATGTCTTAAATCAACTTCTCTGAACATCCCTCCCATCAGACAACTCCCTTCCTCAAGAAGTTCCTGGTGTTTACTGCTGCCAACGGAGATTTGGTGTCCTCTATTATCCCTCCTCTTGCTAAATGTATAGAAAGTCAAAACATGCAAGTCCTAGATGTTTTGAGGTCAGGATTTTGTGGAGGAAGTATAACAGTGTTGGGGGCTACAGGAAAGACTTTTAGAAGCCTCTGATGTGCCAGCACAGGCTTAAAGGCAGGAGCAGGATCTTCAATGCCTTCTACTCACCTTCCTCAGACACTATGCCCTGGGGCCTTTAGTTCACACGGAAATAGACTGCTGGATGGGAACAAAGCCATCTCACGTGGGGAATGCAGGCTTTGTGCCAAAGGATATGTTGCTACAGCCGACTGTGCCATAACATAACAATTTTATTGTCTTTCATAGCTAGTAATAATAAAAATGAGTGAGGAAGGAAAAATACAATTAGAGTTAGTGATAGGAACTGTGAGTTTAGATGAGCTCTTTATAATTGAGAAAATGATGGCCAGACGGAATCTTTAACCTTGAAGGCCCATCAGTGGACTTTAGGGAGTCAATTGTGTATTCAGTTGTGAAGGATAAAACAAAAATAATTATCAATCCTATACAAGATGCTGAAAATATACTGTTGAAGACTGAATCTAGAAGGTGAGGTAAAAATAAGGATTTAGAGGATTTTAGCTCTTTACAAAAAAAAATTCCTTATGATATATAAGTCTGTCTTCCCACCGTCAGGTAGTTTCAGGAACACGTTACAGATGCCCACTCAGGGCTGCCCCAGTGAGAGAGGACCCCCTGAACAGTGAGGGACTCGGGGTAACATGGCTGCTAATTGAAAGGCTTAAGACTGACTGTGCCAGGGTTTCCCTTCGAAGAGATCCAGAGAGATAAGGGGCACTGCTTAGGAATTGACTTTATTGGTGAAGAGGGTGATACAGAGGTAAACATACTCGATGAGGAAGTCAAGTACTGTAGCTTTCAGTGTTAAGAAGTCTTGTAACACCGCCCTGAGCGTGAATTGCAAGCAGCCGAATGCTTGTGGAACCCGGGTGTCCGATTCAGGAGGTCTGAGGTGGGGCCTGAAAGTGAGCGTGACTATTGAGTTCCCAGGGAATGCCAGTGTGGCCCAGAACCCACACTTTGAGAACCATGCTTCTCAATCTTGGCCACATGTCAGAATCACTTGCAGAGCTTTTTATGGCATTGTTAAAATTTTTCACAGCTTTATTGAGATATAACTGACACATAACATTGTGTAAGTTTAAAGGGCACAGCATATTGATTGGGTGCAAGTATGAACCGGAAAATGGTGGCCCCATAGTACCAGCTGCCCCCCACCCCATCACATAATAGCCATTTCTTTTTTTCTGGTAAGAACATTGAAGATTCTTCTCTTAGAAACATTCAAATACATGATACAGAATTGTTAGCTATAATCACCATACTATACATTAGATCCCCAAACTTGTTCATCTTGTGACTAAAAATTTGTACCTTAGACCAGTATCTCCCCATTTCCCCCCCAAAATTCCCCAGCTCCTGGCAACTGCCACTCTCTCTTGTTTTTCAGAGCTTTTAGTTCACATATAACTGAGATCATCTAGTATTTGTCTTCCTCTGTTTGACATTTCACTTAGCATGATGCCCTCCAGATCCATGCTTGGGGAGAGATCTAAATCTACCAATGTTGGGGCCTCACCCCCTAGGGAGTCTAATATAGCTGGTCTGAGGTGCATTGGGGCTTCAGCATTTTTTAAGCCTCTCTGAACCATTTGAATATTTGCCCAAGCTTGAGAACTACTCTTCTACATGGTGCTATCAGGTTAAGAAGTCAGTTTTAGATTTGTTTTATTACCATTCTGTAGAAGCAGCATCAAATTGATGGGGAGCACTGTTGAGTCAGCACCCAAGGCCCACCTGTACTCACCTAGTGGCATATTCGTAGGTCAGGAGGAAGTCTCTTTATAATGATGGCTTTTGAAAGCCAGGGGTTAACAAAGACCTGTTTCCCACCTAAGTAGACCATTCTTTTTGTGGCCTTCCCAAAATGCCAGGCTGATTTCCAACTTAGTTTCTGCCCAAGGCAAATTTTCTTAGTGGGATCATAGTTTCCCAAAATATGAGAAAACCCAATGCTACCAGAGACAATGCTAACGTTTTAGGCATTGGTGGACACACCACATAGCATCGGGCAGGTCATTCCTTCTGATCTTTCATCCTTAGTGACAAGACGGAAATCTCTGGTGAGTGCTAGACTTTTAGCAGCAGTGACCTTTGCCAGACACAGTGGGTGAACCTGAGGCTAACGTGGCTTAAGATATATGTACCTAGAAATGTATTGCATTGCTTTGATTTCATGCATTTTTTTAATGATTGCCTCCTCTTTATAACGAGGCTTTTCTCTTGAGGTTATAATGTTTCCTTTTTAAATGAAGTATAACTCATGCAAAATGAATTAAGTCCTGGAGACCTACTGTACACCACGGTGCCTATGGTTAATGATAATATATTGTATACTTAATAATTTGCTAAGATGGCAAAACTTATGTTAAGTGTTCTCATCACAAAAACAAGAAGGCAGGAAGGAACTTCTGGAGGTGATGGATATGATATGGTTTTGATTATAGTGTTAGTTTCATGTGTACATACCTATCTCCAAACTTATGAAGTTATATACATTAAATATGTGCATTTTTGGTTTTCCAATCATACCTCAATAAAGTGTTTATTTTTTAAGTCAGAACTCTTTGGTTTGAGCATTAATTTATTAATTTGGTGCCACCTGCTTTCAAAATTCAACCAGATGTGTACCAAAATAAAACAAATCCCAACTGAAAAAATTTTTAAAGTGTTTAAAATAGTAAATAATAATCATGCAAGGGTGTGCTAACTCAAAAGAAAACAAAGGGGGTCATTTGAGACAGGCTGGAGATCCAGAAATGCCATTATAAGGACCTCTAAATAACTGACATGAGACTCCCGTGAAATGTGAGACAGGAAGGCTGCCAGTGCCCAAATCACCCAGCCATCAGTGCTCTGCTTACATCACACCTGTCAGGACACATGCCCCGCCCTGGTCGGAACCTGAGCACAGCCAGGCTGCAGCACACAGTGGCACGCTGCTCTTGGAATCGTGGGATACACAGCACTTCCTCTATGGGAGCTATGCCCCTCCACAGAGCCTCTGCCCACCATTTCCTTCAGTCATTTATAAAAACTTACCCAAATGTTTGTGATTAGCTGGATTTTGAATTGGACCCTTTACAATGTGAAAGATCAATCTGCCCACATAATGCCTTCGTGTGCCCTGTGTATGGTGTGTGTATGCATGTGACTGCTTATTGAAGAAAATATCACTTCCTTGGTGGTCTGCAACACAAAAGAAAACATAACAGTGGCCACGAGTTGGTAAAATATATTTTATTTGTTCATACAAAGAAATAGTATCAATTACCAGAATTTCATTTTCCTAGAAACATCTTTCTCTGTGTAAAATTAATTTGTGTTATACATAGGACAAAATACTTGATTTAATTTTTGTACATATTGGCTATTCTAATATCCAGATTATAGAAGACACACTGCTTGAATTTGCACAGTATTTCAGATTACAAGGCTGAATGAAACTCAGTCATAAATTAATGTTACAAAAGTGAGAAAAAATCTAACCACACTTTTAAGTTTTATTGACCATCCATGTGGATAAACTGAAAAGAAAAACAACATTGACCTCTGTCAGCATTTTAGAAACATATTAAATGGAACTTCCCATTTTCCTTTCCTATGAAAATACCCTGGCAGGATCTGAAATGGTTTCTCAAAAAGTCTAAAATGTATGTTTCATTCAAAATGACTTCCAAAGAGAATCTCATGAGAAGACAATTTCTCCTCCTCCTTCATCCAATTAAATCACTACACCTACATACCTTTGCAGGTACCAACTACCAAGTTAAGAGACTACTATACAAACACCTCAAAGAAGCATGGAGTAGAGAGAAACAATAAAATCCTCCAAATTTTTTGTTAATATTTTTGTTTTTAACAAGAAAGGAAACAAAACTGAAATAAGGTATTCCAATGACTACCAGAGCTTTTCCTGTGAACTGGAAGGAAGACACATGCTGGGACAAATTGCCAAAACGTGAAACGGTGTCTGCCTCCCAGCAGCTGAAAGTGAAGCTGGTGGCTTGCAGATTGCTAAAACAGGACAAAACCCAAGGCTGAATGTGACGTGTTGCCTAACTTCTCCAGGAGGAAGACATACAGGCTCAGGCCCTATAGTAACTGCCACGTGATGGGGTATAACCTTGGGGTAGATGCTGTGTCCAGATCAGTCAGGAACTGTAAGACAGCAGACCCCTGTGGAGAGATGCACAGGAAGCTTGACGTCTTTGTTTTACATAGAAAACTTGCTCTAGGCCTTCAGTGCTTATTATCAACATCTGTTTGGATTCAAGGATTTGACCCAGAATAGAATCTTGACCCACTTCAGTGTTTATGACTAAATGATCCTCCTTCTATCTGAAAATTTCCTGTTTCAGTTTTAAGGCAGAGAACAACTTAATCAAAAATTGTCCAGCTGGGAAAGAGGGCAGGAACTCGGAGGAGAAGGAATAGCTCATGCTTGCTTTCCAACTGCTTTGTTGCAAACCCTCCTCTGAACTTTCCTGCAATTCTGCACCATGATCTGGTCAGAATGTGAGGGTGGCCAGAAAGCAGACAGAACAGAATTAGGTGGAAGGTGTGAATACTGACTTATACTTTATGCTGTCACTGAAAAAGTGTTGTCAGTTTTATTTCAAATGAGGCTGCTAATTGAAAAGATGCATGACCAATTAGCACCCTACGCAGATATCTCTGATACCCAAGCAGCAAGAGGGGAGAACCGTACTACAATTATGGCAGGGCCCCAAGTGCAGGTTGTACACTCCTTGGTAGGGGCAGTAACAAGCTAGGAAATGAAGAGAACATCTCTGGAATGCACAGAGCCCGTGGGCCCATCCTCTTTGTTACACAGAACGTACAGGTTGAGAGTTTAGCTGTTGAGTATAACCTAGCGAGACCTGGGCCAGAACTTGTGGGCAAATACAAAGCAGATCATCAACAAGACATCACTCAAAGACCAGTGACATGTCTGATCAGTTTCTAAAGATGAATTATTTTTTGTCTTCATATGTTTTCTTAGGCTCTCAGGCAAGTTATTCCTTATAAAAAAGTATCCTTTGTAAACATTACAACCTAACTATTATGACAATATGTATATCGTCCCACGCATGCCTCAAAGAATGTGTAATTCAAATAATGATTCTTTTAGGTAGAAGCATTCTGGTTTAGAAAATTGAGGATAAAGTGAGGATGCCATTATATGACATTGCTATGTGGTTACCCAATTGCCATTGGCTAGTCATCATGAAAGATCCCCAACTGCTCTCGCAATAGAGAAGCATGGGGAGAGCATTCTGCATCCGCAGCAACAATTCTGGCAACGCTTCTGCCAAGACCTGGCTAAGACGAGTTATCACTGCGCAGGTGTCTGGCTCAAGTACTCACAGGCAACATGGGGCCAGCTTTCCCAGCCTGGCCTTACAAGGGCTGCTCCTGGTTCTCATGATTCGGCTGCTTGCTAAATAGACCATATTGTCCATCTGAGGTGAGCCAGGAGTTCCAAGGAGAGGAATTCCAGACATTAAGCAGGGGGTCAAGGATTCCCTTCCTCTGCCAGGCCACCTGTCCTTCTGAGGGTCCTTCTCTTTTTTTCCATTGAGGCTGTCAGCCTACTGGGATGTGCCCTACATAGCTGGCTGTGCCTAACAGCACCTTAGCAGACGCTGATGGCATGGGACATACCTGAGCCCTTTGGGTCTTGACACCCGGGCACCCTTGGTTTGTGCCTATGGCTCTGCTGGCCTAGGGAATTCTTTGGTGTGTTAGATCAGAACTGGGGGATGGAGCATGGTGTACTCTCATGCAAATTAGAAGAGACCGTCTTTATTTCTACAGCAGCACCCAAGCATCTCACACACTTGACTGGTAAAGAGGAGACTAACTAACATTTGCATATACATCAAGCTGGTTAATGAACCAGGGGCTAGGGCAAGAGATGCAGGGCCATCCTTCAAACTCAAGATCTGAAGTAAACAGACCCTGGCATGCAGACTCGGAGAGGATGTGGGAGGCCCTGCCGAGGTGGTGCTTCCCACAGGTGCTGTGCAGACAGGGAACACCTAGCAGATGGCCTGGGACCCACATCCTCAGAGATGGCATCACGTGGATGAGGAAGCTGCTACCTGAGGTCTCACTGTCCGAGTGCAGCACCGCTGGGGCAGCCAGTGCTCCTACGAGGTACACAGGTGGGATAAGAAATGGAAGCTGGAATGGGAGGCCCACCATGCAAGGTGTTGGCAAGTGAATTCAGACAGCGATCGAAGGCTGCATACCCGTAACAACAAAAATCTCAAGTTGTGCTTTTCTTCTTCTTAAATATAATGGGTAGGGAGGGAAATGGAAGCACCATCAGTTGTGAGGAAAAGAACAAACTATTAAGAGTTAAACACTTTGGAATGTTAACAGATTACAAAGCTAACTCTCTAAAGTGTGTGGCTAGGCAGCTTAGTGAATTAATTGCTTATGAATTAAAAATAAATTATTATAAAATATATTTCTGTACATTTTACATACATATACTTTCTCTCAATATATAAGCCACATGGTAGGTGGCACAGTCCAGGTGCCTTCAATCCCAGCCGAAGTATTGCCCGGTCATCTGGTAGAACTTGAGGTTGAAAGGCCGGTAGAAGTCGCGCAGTCTCTGCACCACCTCGCGGTCGATCTCGGGGTGGGTCCTGCCCTTGGTCTTGCCCAGGCAGTGGGGTTTGCTGCTGCCCTCCGCCTTCTTCAGGCAGGGGAAGCCCTTGGTCTTGTTGAAATAGAAGTGCTTGTCGGTGATGATCCTCTTGAGGCCCAGGAAGTCCTGCACGCGGCCCAGCTCCCCAGCAGGGTCGCTGATGAGCCGCTCCCCGCTCACGAAGAGCATCTGGCCGATGGGGAAGTGGCGCAGCCAGTGCTCCAGGTGCTTGGCATAGATGCCGATCTGGATGGCGCTCCACGATGTGTCGATGAGGCCCGTGGTTCTGTTTTTGAACGTCAAGCTCTCGAAGGTGGGGATGTCGGGCCGCTTGGAGAGCGTCTGTGTGTAGTCCGAGATGGCTCTGGTCACCGGGTCCCGCACCACCACGATGAGCTTGGTGTCCTTGGACATGGCCGAGATGCGCGCAGGGGCCTCCCGGGTGACAAAGTAACTGGGTGTCTTCTCCATGGTGATCTGCCCGTCCAGGGTTCGGGGCATCAGGTCCCTGAGGAAAGAAAACAGACCACAGGTAGGTCACAAGGTGACGTCTCTTTGGCCACATGTCAACTCTTCTAAGCCTGGCTCCCTCCTCATTGGGAACAGTTATAGAAATAGGAAAGAAAATTCAAGGAGAAGACTTTAGCTGAGAGGTACATTAATTACATTAATGCCCAATCTGAAGTTTGGAGGCTGGACACCATTTACCTGAATTGTAAAGGCACCTTTCTACAAGGTAAAGAGTAGGATATGGGTTTCTCTAAGATCCTTTCACATGGATTCTCCCTGATTTTTCAGAGTATCCTGCTTCTACAAGGTCTCAAACATCTGATGTCAGAACCAAAGGTCTCTGGGTGTGTGCCTTTCCTGAGTAACAGCACCTGAGGCCTCGGAGAGTTCTTTGCCCACTGCCCTCAGTAGCCTGCCTTCAGGTGTTCACCAAGCCTGGGCAACTGTGCTGTGGACACATGGCCCCCTAGGCCAGCCAGGCTGTTCTGGCTTCATCACAGTGACCACTGACAAAACACCTTTCCTCTGAAATGTGTACCCAAAGGCAACAAAGCATGCAGCTGCCAAAATACCAGCTGAAATCAGAGGAAGCCTAAACTGATACAAATGTGCCAAGAAGGAATTCCCCAGACACAACTCCAGAAGCTTCCAAAAATACTGTAGATGCCATTAAAAACAAACAAACAAACAAAAGGACTTGTGTGATGTCTTTGCAATGTTAATTTAAGCAGAAGTATGTAGACAAAATTGTTACAACCTACAATACATACAGACCATTACAACTGGACCAAAATGCAGTTTTGTGGTGGCAATTAGCATGAAAATATTAAGACTCAGTGGTGTGAGATTGTGCCTTATTTGCCCTCTAAGCCTCAGCATCCTAATATGTGAAATGGGAATGATTCCACCTACTTTATTCAGTTGGTATGAGGTTTATAAAATCAAAGCAGTTTGGCTTAACAGTTAAGGAATATGGACTTGGCAGTCAGAATGCCTGGGTTCAAATCCCAGCTCTGCCACTTATAAGCTGTGTTACCTTGAGCAACTTATTCAACCTTTCTGGGCTTCTTTCTCTCATCTGTAAAAATGAAGATGCTAATACCTACCTCATGTGAATTTAATGAGAATTAAAAAATTAATTATCATAATATGCTTTGAACATGCCTGACATAATAATTATTATAACGTTCAATACACAGTTTATAGCACATGGGAGGAGCAAAGTTGAGCATGTGTGTGAACAGCCTTGTGTGTACACCCAGAGGAGATGTGTTAACTATTAGACACTCAGTTTTAGTCACAAATGTACAATTTTCCATGAGCTATGGAATAGAGATTTCTGAATGATTCCTACCTGGGGCCAGGAATTTAAAAAGAAAGAAAGAGACAGAGAGAGAGAGAGAGAAAGGAAAAAAGAGAGAGAGGAAGGGAGGAAGGAAGGAAGGCAATTTCCACATCATTGTTAGCCACTATTTACCTTTCAGCAGGACATTCTAAACTTTCAGCTTCTATCCACTCCGAATCTACCAATACTCAACTCCTGCATTGAGCACATTTATGGAAATGATGCTATAAATGCACTTGACACCCACCAGCGAGGGCCACTCCCTGGACAGCACCCCCTCCTGTGTCCCCGGCTTTAGCTTAAGACGGATTGACCCACTTTGCCCATTAACCACTTAGATGAGTGCAGCAGTGTCATCAGGCTAATGTGGTGGATTAGAGTCCGGACTCTCAACTTATTTTGCATTTCACTCAAAGCAGGTCGATTCGGATAAAGTCCCAGTTTTTTTCCTCATGTTAAGCTATCTGCAACTAGACAGTCTCCAAGAGTTTAATATTCAGAATTAAAGCACTACCACCACAAGTGAAGGAAACCCAACCCTCAAAGCAGTTCAAAACCATTGCTGATGGGTGGGTTTGGGTCTGTCCTCAGAGAGTCCATCTGACCCAGCATCCCCATTGATTAAGGTGTGTGGGCCTGCATAGGTCACTTAACCTCTCCAAGCCTCTCAGCTTTTTCATCTGCACCATGAGAGAAAGGACAGTGACCATTTAGGGTCTCCGAGGGGACGATGAACCTCGCCTTGGTACCAAGCCTGGTAGCTAGCTAGCTGGTGCTAGAAAACATTCTCAGTGATCTTCTGTTGACAGGATCTTGGCAAGGAGTAAGGGAGCAAGATTTGTGCAGGGGCGTCATGTGCCCCCCATCACCACCACCACCAAGGAGCAAGGGGAAAGGCTCAGCTCCTGCGAGAGGCCAAGACGCAGGACACTGGGTGCTACCCTCAGCCTGCCTGTGCTTTGGAACCTTTGCTGCCTGCCTTTCCCCACTAAGGAAAAGCCTGGTGGGGACTGAACAAAACAACTAAATGGGCTGTTGGGAATCAGACACCACATCAAAGGATGCGTAAAATGGACACCCGAGGGGGTTCCTAGCCTCCAGTCTGAAGGCAAAGCTTCTTCATCCACAAAGACTCTCTGAGCTGTGGGCAGATTTCCTGTGCTTGAAAGTCTGCTGGGCACCCAAGCCCTTCTGGGCACCAGCTCCAGGGGACCCTCTCCCCAGGACAGTCTGGTGTGCACCCATATGTCTTCAAGCACCCAGAGGCCTCAGGCCTTTCCTTCATTATCACACTGACAGTCTGGGAAGTTCTGCTGTGACACTGGGGCTTCTCAGCCCTTGTCCACTGCAGGCCCCATGGGCACTGTCCCCTCAGTGTGCCTGGGGGCAGTGGATGAGGGGCTGATGGGCGAGAGGCACTGGGTTTTGTATTCTTTCAGCAATGCCTTCTGAGCCCTCTGCAGCTTTCCTGGGCACTTCCATGGCATGTGAAATGGAACAGAATATCACCCTAAAAAATGTCTCTTTGGCATAAGGATTATTTTAGGCTGATTATGTTTAAGAAAGAGCAGACATAGGAAAAGCTCTGAGAACCCAAGTAAAAGTTATCATTTTGTAAGAGACATTTACATTCCGAAGGGAAATCTCCATCTGTCAGGGCCTCCTCTGCACCAGGAAGAAGACATGGCTAAATCCTTAGCAATCTCGGTGGAGAAGTTATGGACTGAAATCTGCATTAACAACCTCACCCTTGTTTATTATGTTTTCCGTGGTCACCTCCCCAGCTGGCCCCCCTACCCCAACATCTGTCATTTTTCTTTAGCTGGAGATGGTATTTAACGTGGAGGTTTGGGCCATTTGGGGGAGTTAACTAAGTTTTCCTGGGTCTCTTCCTGTACACAGGAGGGAAACAAGTTATTAAACTTCCATTTATAATTTAAAAAATAATGTCTTTTATTACACGGGGATCTCAGTCAAGAACCCAGAAGGGTAGCAGGAAAGTTATTTTTCCTCCCCTACAAGGGTATGAGGCTCTGATAAGCCAGCATTTCCCCAGCACACCCTTGTGCAGTACAGGACAGATGGAGAAGTGTATGGATAGCTCCTGGACCAGAACCTTCCAGACAGTCACAGGCAAGTCCCCTCTGTCCCTGTCAGCTGCTCTTCTCCCACCACCCCCCCACCCCTGGTCCTGGAGCAACTCCTGTGGATTTGCTTCCGGAGTCCACTTCCTTTTTCTCCTCCCTTTGCTGGCCACACTCTCCTGTCCTCATACTCAATATCTCTCTGAGACAACAGTGACTCAGAGAAGAAAGTGTGAGGACGTGGCCGTGGGCGAGACCACTCAGGTGGGCCCTTGCATGCCCATCCCAGCCGCAGATCCAGCCGATGGGGAACCTCCTGAGCGAGCCAGTAGGGAGGTTGCAGGTTAACTGAGCTGCTCATTATGAAAGCCAATTTCTCAAACTGAGAGTCCTGGCTAATAATTACATAGTGCTGGAGCTCGCAGAGGAACTTTCACAGTCATCATCCGATTTCACCCCTCACAACCAGCCTTTGAGCCAGGTATTGCAGTTCCCAGCTTACTCATGAAGAAACTGAGGCTAAAGCGGAGAGTGACTCACTTAGAGGAGGTCACTGGCCTGCATGTCAAGGGCTGGGACCTGGACTCAGCCGTGGGATGTGTCCCATTCCATTTGCAACTCCCCTCACCCCCCTCCCCTCAACCTCCTGTGTTTCTTCTTAACATGATGAAGAATACACAGCACCTGTCCTCTCTTTAAATAGATACCTCTATTTCTCTTGTTCATAGATACGGACCTTAATAATAGGTATTTCAGGGCTAGAATCAGAAGACTGCTGTCATAGTTGTTCAAAAATGAGTCAGACTTCAGAACATGAGACCTCTTAGGTTCACATACTCCTGTGTTCCATGGGGCCCGGAATCTTAATCGTCACTGCAGTAGTCAGTCCTTCCTCCAGTGCCCCTGACCCAGCCTCTGCCCCTCTTTACCAGGTGGGCAGGAGGGGACACCTCTTTGGCTGGCACATATGACCAATGGGTGCCTGCAAAACTAACAGGGCTGGACAGTATCACTAGTGCAAGCCTGAGGAAGACACATGCTTGCCCCCATGAGAAGCATCCCCTGGGGCAAGCCTAGGAGATACTAACCAGCAGTGCAGGGGACACTATAGAGAGTGGAAAAGCTTCCACTTCTTCAGTGAGACCTGCGGGGCGAGACAGTTTTGTCTTCCCTCTTGGCCTGGGGATGATGAGCCCAGGGAACTTTCAGGAATACCACACCTCAAAGAGCAGGGCCACAGAGCAGGAACCTGAAAACCAAGAGGGTTTGGAAGGAGTGTTTCAGGCCTTCGGTGGGTTTGAGGATATTCACAAGGAAGGGATGGGCCACCTCTGTGGCAGCAGTTCTTACCCCTAGTTGCACATTGGAATCCCAGGGTGCTTTGAACTAAATGCCTGGGCCTTGCCCCAGATCAACTGAGTCAGGCTCGTGTGGGCAGGGCCCCGACACAGCTTCCAGTAGAGGATTCAATGTGCAGCCAGGATCAGAAATCATTACTCTGTGGTTGGTATCTGTCATGCACTTCAGTCACTTATTCCACGGATACCCAGAGCCACCAAAGAGGAGAAATCATCATGGTAGAAAAATTGAGAAAACAATACTGTAAATGAAACTAAAAGTTGTTCAGCTAATCCAAGACTCATTATTTGAGTCAAAGGATAGAGTTAAGTCTAGAGAGTAAAGGTCATACTCTGTCAGTGGAAAGCAGCCCACGCCTCAGAATGAGAGACAGGGACGTGCCAGTGGGGTACAAACTGCAGAGAACAAATAACACAACCAAATAAACCGAATGCAGTTAGGTTCAGGAAGAGAGGAAAAGGATGTCTGTTGCCCTTACACGGGAGCGCACATGCACACACACAGATAGCTATCAAACACAAATAGAGCTACCAGCAAAACACAATGAGGCAAACTGAAGGAACTTGGAAGGAGGATAAGGCCATCTCTATTTTCATGATAATGAGAGGCTCACAGATGCATCTAATTCTCTCATCATTAAACGTTAGGTAACATCCACATAAACAGAGAAAAGAAAGATGCACAGGTAAAGAATAGTACTAGGGTTGGGCCACCTGATTTTTGCTTTTGCCAGGCTGTGTGGCTTAAAATCATTTTTTAAAAAGATCCCATGAAACTAATGTGAGTTGATGTCAAAAAATGACCATTGGGCCCTTTTCTCCTTTTCCAATCTTGGGGCAGGGTGGAGGACAATGGCCAAGATCAGCCTTGAGGATTTGGAACTTCCAGCCTCAGTCCCGAGCTCACCTCTCCCCCTGTGCCTTTGCCAAACAGGAGAAGTGAGCTAAGAAGTGAGCCAATGACTGCAGAGCCAATGACTGGGGTCTGGCTGTACCAGGGCTTCTGAGAAGCACAGTTTACATTGAACCTCTCAAGTCTCCACTCGGCACTTATGTGTAATGCTGGAAGCAGAATATTAAATAGAAACCTCAGGCCTAGGTGAGTAGGAAATTCAAATGTATCAGAGATCTAAAAAGGCCTCTAATTCTGATGTTCTCCAGTAGCTAATGTTGCCCTAATTTTCTTTTTCTCCTTCCTTTTTTTCCTTGGGTGACATGCCTGCTCCCAAAGGTCCAGCAACTGAACTTACTAATTTGAACTGGCAAATTACGCAACAAGAAAAAGGAAGATGACTGGAATGGGTGTAACCTAACTAACCACAGCCAAACAGATGCTGAGACAAGTATGCAAAACAGATGACAGAAGGGGATGAATTTCAGAGAGGAGACTGAGCTGCAGGCCACAGGGGAGTGTAGGCCCAACTCCCACTTTAACTGAGGAAGCCGGAAAGAGCTGGAGGAACATTGGGCCGCCCCTTTTCCCTCCAACTTTGGGAGAATGATGTCCTCGCTTGGTTGCAGAAATACCCCACATTTCTTGGACTACAAAGATTTTTTTTTTCTTTAAAAAAAAATTCACTTTTTGCCCTGGCTGGTGTAGCTCAGTGGATTGAGTGCCGGCCTGCAAACCACAGGGTCACTGGTTCAATTCCCAATCAGGGCACATGCCTGGGTTGTGGGCCAGGTCCCCAGTGGGACGTGCTCAAGGGGCAGCCACACACTGATGTTTCTCTCCCTCTCTTTCTCTTTGCCTTCCCCTCTCTCTAAGAATAAATAAATCAAATATTTTTTTTAAATAAAAAAATTAAAATAAATACTTTTTAACCTACGATACTACTAGACAGTAAATATTCATTTTTGGTGTCCAGTTCTATTAATTTTGACAAATGTATAGACAGAGTTCCATCAGTCCAAAATCTCTCCCTTGTGCTATTCCAACAAAAATCTTAAAGCAAGCTATTTTCACAGGACAAATCCCCTTACAAATAGCCAGAGGCTGCCTAAATCCTTGTTTTGATACTGTTTTGAGGAAAATATTGATTGACATGAGAAAAATGGTCAATAGTGACTTTAAAAGAGTTGACATAGATTTATGTACTGTTTCTAAAAAAACAAACAAACAAAAAACAAATTGTCTTCATGAAAGTCTCTGTGAGTCCCCCACTTCTAATTCTGCTTCTAATTGGTGAGATTCCCTGTCCACATTCCATACTTTCTAGGCCACAGATTCCTGGCTCGTAGCTTAGCAGAGGAGGCTGCAATGTTCTGCCCGTTCTCATAATGTGCCCACGGGTGCAGGCAGGAACTGTAATGCCACATCACCTTCAGCTTGTCCACAGAGCCCAAACAAAAATGCAACAAGGGAAAATCTCTACAAACAGCAGAATCAGAATTTCTAGAAGAGTTATGTCCCTCCTCCCCACTCACAAAAACCAACAAAACCACCAAGCCTGTTCCTGGCATTTACTGTCCCAAATCTGTTTAGCAAATAAGGATGACTCCTTAAAAAAGGTAAAACAAGTAAAGTGTCATTTTTTTTTGAGGGTCCTATAAACTCAATAAAACAAATATAAGTGGAAAATTCAAAAACACTGTAACCTCCAGGGAGTAGGAAACAGGGAGTGGTGAGCAGGAAGAGCACAGAGGATTTTAAAATAGTGGATAATGCCATTATCATTTGTCCAAACCCCTACAGTGGACACCACCAGGAGAGGACCCTAATGTGAACTGTGGACTGTGGGTGGTAACGACGCACCAACACAGGTGTTAGAAAAAAAGCACCACTCTGATACTGATGTTGGGGAGGCTGGCATGTGGAGGGGCAGATGGCATAGGGATCATTATACTCTGCTCAATTTTGCTGTGAACCTAAAACTAAAAAAATAAAGTCTTTTCCATGAGTTCTGGTCTTCTCCTTGAAAAAGAATGGGGTCCCACCACCCTATGGGCACCATCCTCATCACCTTAACACACACCTGCTTCTGCCATATCGGGCGCAGGGATCCTGGCATGCTGCCTCAGCCACACCCGGGCTCCTTCACCACCCCCACCCCCCGCCCCAGCCGCTCCAGGAGAAAGAAAAAACTTCCCTTTGAGGTGAAGTGAGATTTGTAAAAGGTAGCATGTCTTAAGCTAAGGCATGCAAGACAAGGGACAAAATTTCAAATATCCTGACTTTGGGGGGAAAAAGCCTTATTTGATGAAAGGATTCCCTTGGGTTATAGAGCTTTCTGAGTAGCTTCCAGGCAGGACTGGGGCTGCCCTAACTCCTCCTTCAGCCTCCCTTCCTTGGCACAAAGGCCTCAGGATCCTCCCTGCCGGGTCCCCAGTGGCAAAGTGCAGGACCAGGGAACCAGATGACAGAAGCCAGGCATTTATTTTAGCCTCACTCTCCTCAGCACAGGGAGCTCAAGGAAACCCCCTCAGCTGGCTACCTTCTGTGGACTGAGAGGGGCCACACACAAAACCTGACGAGCCCAGGGGGGCCCTACGTGGTGGCTTTACAAACTCAGAGACCTAAAGTAACCACACAGGATGGTCTGAAATGAAAACTTAGTAACTAAAAGGGAGTCACGGAGGGTAGTCCTGTAGTAGGCCAGTATTCTCCATGACAAAGGCCAGTCTTTGCCTTAACTGAGCCTGTCTACTGCCTTTGTGCACCTACAATAACAGACCTTTGGAAGGTCAGAATAATCCGATTTTTTCCAGAGCCCTCAGGGCATAATCTCCCCCCAGACAGGAGACCATGGGACTCCCTTCTTGTTATCTTGTTCCCCACATACCAGCTCTATGTGTGGGAAATGGTCATTGTTTACTAGCCTATACCCACCAGTGTGAAAGAAGTATGTGCCTATCTGTTTTACTTTTTATCCAGTCTCAGATTTCCCCAATTTGCTTTCTCCCATCTCCCTACTCTACCACCAGTGGATTTCATGCAACTGTCCTCACGCCTCCCGTGATTGTAACGCATAAAATGAACTGCAAAACTGCCATTCTCGGGAGCATTTTCTCAACTTGTTGGGCTTTTGCTTCCTGGCAACTGTAGTCAGTTTGGCTCAAATAAACTCATAAAAATTCTTTATAGGTTTGGATGTCTCTTACGTGGACCTTGAAAGGGTGCAAAGGGCAGCTGGTGGGGGGGGGGGCGGGGAAAGACAGTGACGTGGAGTGGAAGTGACATGGAGGGGAGGTGATGCTTCCACGTTGTGAACTCTGCTGCTGCCAGAAAAGTCTTAGAGGTGCAAGGCATAGCAAGTTTGGGGTGGGGGGAGGCATCTCCTCCAGGTTCCAGTGGGCACTTGCTACCCCAGCCCACAGTTAAAGCATTTCAAAAAAATTCAGGGGGAAGAGAAAGAGTGTCCACCATAGTCATTTCAGTTCCAGTCACAGGGGTTTCTGTTGTGACCAGTAAGGGCTGGCTTACCCTTATTCTCTGTGAAGGCCAGTTATCAATCCTAAAAATTCACCCCAATAGGCACCCCCCAAAACTCCTTGGTTTCTTTCTACCTCATGACCTTTCCATAAACTACAGTGGACTTCCGAGTCAAAAAGACAAATTTCAGCCTGCACTCGCTCCTTTCTTCTTCTACAAGGTGAGACACATGGTGACAAGAAAGACACTTTTCCTGGAAAACTTGACTATGGACAATGAGAGAAGCCACAGACTGTTCTGAAAGTTGTAACTTGAACTGTAAATTGTAACTCTGGGAAGTTTCTTCTTTAAAGCTGCTTTCTTCCCAGGGGAGACAGGAGGAGGGGTGGGAGGAAAACGTGTATCAGCACTGCCCCTGCTTATCTGGAACCTCCTTCCTTTGGTAGGAAGACTCAAAGGCCACCAGTTCCGAGCTCCTCTTCAAAGGGCCACATCTCCACCAATAGTCATCTCCATTTGGGGGAGATGTTTGCATATCAAAGAACTCCTTTGGGCGGACTTAAAATAATTTAAAGTGAAATTGTAAATAATCTAGTTCTCAATGTCTCTTGGGTCTGGAGGCTGGGCCAGTGGGGCTACCAGAAGTGATGTCATCATTCATTATCAACTTTACAGGGTTCCCCCACCCCCTTTTTAAGGTAATGGGTAGAAAAGAAGAAAAATAACAAAGGATGAGTTGCCGCAGGCCTCCTCCTCTTCCAATCCTCCCTTCTTTCTCCACTCCCAGCCCCCAACGTCCAGCACAAGGATTGGGCCTCCATTGTCCTAGAGTTTCAATACTGCTCAGAAAATGAAAAGCCTCTGAATGCCATAAGGGGGTGGGGCACAAAAGAGCATCTCGCTTCTCTGGGTCAACTCAAGATTCCTTTCATTTGGCAGAATCCTCTGTTATAGACCCTGCTTCACAAAGGCCCGAGTTCCTGTTCCTGGAAGGGGCTAGGGGTTGGGGGGTGGGGGTGGAGGGCGGGTTTCAATTAAAAGCTAATAGCCTTTTGTGTATGAGCTCCCTGGGGCATTGCTCATGTTTATTGAACATCACTGTGTGCCGGGACAAATCAGTGAAATCAGAGTAATCTGTGTCCATTTCCTGAAAAAAAATTTTTTTTGAGAAGAAAGAAAGAAAGTTTTCTGGGAAGCAGACTTTAGAAAACAAAATCAGCCCTGCCATTGGGCAAGGTAGTGGAGCAGAGGTCCCAGAAATAAGAATAAGGCAACAAAATCCAATTGAAGGGCAGGAGTTGAAGCAGTTCTGCTCCAGCTTTGACAGAGTGGTCTGTGTGTGGACCTGGCCGGGTTCGTCTCTGATCAGTGCTGGCTTCCCTATTTGGAATAGGCTCCTTAACCCTGGGGCTCTGGGAGCTCCAGCTAGGTGTAGGTTACTTCCCAGGCCCCTCCCCCAACACAACTGTACTCTGGGTTCGGTTCACAAGCTCCTGTAATTTTGTCCCAATTCCCCACTTCAATCCAAGGAAAGCTGCCTTCCCTCCAGTGCCCTGGGTAACTCAGTGTGGATGTTTGTAAAGGGGCCTTCCCCCCTCAAGAGCATCTGAACCACTCAGCACTGGGGTCCACACAGAGTGAAAGAAAATCTCTACAGAGAAGCCAAGGGTGGTGCCTCCTGAGACCCCTGACGTCCAGTGAAAGCACAGTGGGCACTGGGCACATGGAATTGAGGGTTCTGGTTCCTGGCCTGCCACTGACAAGAGCCTGAGACCTCGGACAAACACACAAAGCTTTGAGCTCAGTTTCCCTTTGTATAAAAATTGATGTATTGGTTTTAAAGGATGTTCTTTGGTTCTAAAATTCTGTAAGATGACCTTTACTATCTCCACTCTCCCACCTCAACCCTATTCTACCTTCTCCTTCAGCCAGCAGTTTGACACAAGTTGGCAGACTTAAAGTAGAACCTCTACAAATATTTGGTGATTGAATACGTACACACTGTATCTCAGGGCATTGGTATACACCATCCCCAATAACATAATTCAGATAGAGGTCAATGTCAAATGTACCCTAAAACATACACTTATTTGTTAAGTAGCCTGGTACTTGTGGAATAGAAAGAAAAGTGGGGTTCAAGGTCAGGCTGTGTGGCCTTAGGCAAGTTGCCTAACATCTCTGAGCTGTCTTTCATCATCTGTAAAATGGAAATATTAATCCTTCCTATTTTATAAAAGAAAATGTTAAGACTCAAATGTAGTTTGTAAGTGAATAAGCTTTAAAAGCAGCAAAACCGAACCTAACAGTAAAATGAAATGAATCCATTCATATCTCCATTATATCCTTTGACATGTGGCTCTAGATACTAGGAATATTTCTAAGGAAATAGTGCTAAGGAAAAAGAAATACTGAATTGATGCAAAGGCTCAAATGCAAAGGCTCATGTAAAAACAAGCATTTGAAAGAGTCACAGTTTCCTGAACTTCTTCACTTGTATGAAGAATTCCATATTTGGACCTTTCTTCTTAGCACCCTGGTAGGACACTGGAGATGAAGGGAAACTGAACTCCCTGGGCTTACATCACTGAATGAATGTGATGATCCCAGTACTGGAACTAAAAAATACTTTTTCTCCATGTTCCAAGTTCTAGCTGGGCTAATAATGAGGCTAACAGAGACAGATTAATGTGAGCAAATATTCAAAGTTAATTGCAGATGTAAATGCCAGGGGTGTCATAAGATATGAGATCTGAACAGGCTTTGGGCAGTGGAGGTTTATATGCCATTGTGGACAAAGGAGAGAAGAGACAGCAATGGGATTTCAGAAGGGAAAAACAGGCAATGTATAGGTAGCTAATAAGAACAGAACCTGTGTGGCAGGCAAATTCTTGCCAGGCAACCCAAAAACATTGGGACATGGTGGTGGTAGAGGTGGTGGTGGTCGTGGTGGTGATGGTGGTGATGATAGTGGTGGTTGTGGTGGTTTTGGCGATGGTGGTGATGGTGGAGGAGGTGGTGATAGTGATGGTAGAGGTGGTGGAGGTGGTGGAGGTGGTAGTGGTGGTGATGGTGGTGGTGGTGGTGGTGGTGGTGGTGGTGGTGGTGGTGGTGGTAGTGGTGGAGGTGATGGTGGTGACGGTGGAGTTGGTGGTGGTGGTGGTGGTAGTAGTGGTGGAGGTGATGGTGGTGACGGAGTTTTTGGTGTTGGTGTCGGTGGTGATGATGGTGGTGGTAGTAGTGGTGATGGTAGTGATGATGGTGGTGGTGGTCATGATGGTGATGGTGGTGATGGTGATGGTGGAGTTGGTGGTGGAGGAGGTGGTGATGATGGTGGTGGAGGTGGTGGAGGTGGTACTGGTGGTGGTGGTGGTAGTGGTGGAGGTGATGTTGGTGACGGTGGTGGCAGTGGTCTTGGTGGTGGTAGTGGTGGAAGTGGTAGAGGAGGTGGTAGAGGTAGTGGTGGTAGTTTTGGTGATGGGGTGGTGGTGGTGATGATGGTGGTAGAGGTGGTGGTGGTGGTGGTGATGGTGGTAGAGGTATTGGTGGTGGTGATGGTGGAGTTGGTGGTGGTGGTGGTGATGGTGGAGGAGATTTAGCTACCAGGCCTCCCTGGAGCCTTCCTCTCTAATGCTAAGGTGAATAAGTTTTCCTGCCTGGAGCAGGCCTTTCCATCTGAATCTCTTAGGCAGAAAAGGGGGATGATTAAAGGTTCTTTCTGAGTATTCTGTGTCTTAATAGTTAGCTTAAAAATCAAGACAGCACTAGGCACAGTTTGGGGGTTGCAACAGTTTGGTTCCCTTTATAAACAAGGAGGAATGGGAAATGGGGCAATCTTTAATACAAATGCAGCCTACTTTGGAGAATTCCTTCTTTCTTTCTTTCTTTCTTTTTAACATGGCAGGGAATGGGGTTTATAGACACAAACAGTCATAGTTTTGAGAAGAGGTCCATTCTCAGCTGATGAAGAGAAACTCCAGAACTGCTGAAACCAGACCCACATTGTGAAGACTTGATACAATTATTTGCCTTCCTGCCTCCCTACTGTGGGGCCAGTAGGAGTTTGGGGGAAGGAAAATCCCAGTTAACTCTTGACTTAAGTCCAAGATAATGGCTCCATCCCACTCTCTGCTTCCTTTCTTGACAAACAGAACCCCATTTTATGGTTATCAACTGAAAAAAGCATAGAGTAAATTAGGTCAATAAAAATCTTAGACAGAAGTTTGAGTTAAAGGGAAATGAGTGCAAATAAACTTCTCTTATCACAGGCTTTAAATAATTCGAGAACATTTTAGAGAAGAAGAGAAGTACTTTCTCCCCAGGGAGAACATCCAAGGGACTATAGAAACTTGGGAAAACTGCTGACAAAGAAACAACTGCTGTTTCTTATCTTGCAACTCCTTGTCATCAGAACCTTCCTCTTCCCATCCATTTGACCTAGTGCTTGACACTGACCAAAAGGTGTCTTAAGAAAATAAGCCTCACAGCAGTACCAATGGAAACTCTAAGGACACCCATCGAAGTCCCCCCTGTCACACCCTTTTGGGAATTCTCAGCTTGGAAAGTAAGGGGAGCTTCTCAGAGTCAGGAAAAAAGTAAGTCTAACTTCCCCAAATTCTCATTCATTCCTTGTATGGTCTACCATTTTTTCATCAAAACAATAAATTTGCAACAGATTACTATATCGGGTGCTACTTGCCTTGTGCATTTTGTGTCCGAAGATAGAGGAGATGCAAAGCTGAAAATATGATCAAATGTTCTGTATTCTTTGAGGACATTCCATCATTATTTCTCACATGCTATGAGAACTCTGGTAGATGATGCTACCTCACTGGCGAGTCTTAAAATTCCCAGCAATTCTGAACTTTAGACAAAGCCTTCCCTCCCCATCCCACAACTCCCACAAGGGAACAAAACTGTAAGCACCGAAGAGATCAAATAACTCAATGATTAGTGAGAGAGCAGCTAAGAATTACAAGTGAGATTAGCCTTTCACCCTGTATCAGCCAGAATGAAAAAGTAACCCTGTAACTATTTTGAAGCCTAATGCGTATTTCTAAGAATAAAATGTTTGGTTGAAATGTATCGTCTTCTATTTGTTTAGACTGTGAACTTGAAAGATTTTTAGCTTCAAAAGAAATACAAGCAAAACAACAAAACACCAGGCATAGGAAGCACTTGAAAATTGTTGCTGAATAAAGGCACAAATGAATGAATGAAAAGGACTGAGTGAGCCACGCTTAAAGCTAATGACCACAGGTCACAGTGCAACTATGTAAAGAAAATTGGGGGCAACCTGCAACAATAAATTGCCATTGGGGCAGGCTTGAAAATGGTGATGATCTTAGTATCCCGACACCCAAACAAGTTACTTCTAAGCAACGTTTATGTAACATCATACCCATTACATTAAGTGACACAATTACATTAAGAGTCCCTGCCCATAAAGAAGGTCTTAAACCTGAATTAGGAGCTAGAGCAAAGAACAAGCATGGCATAAGATCATGTTCCTTATTCCTCCTGTGGGACAGAAGCAAGCTGTGACATAGCTCACTCGTGAACTTGAATGCCTCACCTCTGGTTGGTTGGTAATAAACCATCTTTGCTCTATTCAAACTAATGAGTGGTTGCAGTTAATAATGAGATAATGACATTAATTAGCTGATTTATATTCATTGTTATTTTACTCATTATTTTGCTTTAATTATTATTTTAATTTACTTGCATTCCCAGGCATCCATCAAGTGATGGTGGATTAAGACACTCCGGTGCCTCTCATAGGGAGCAGGAAGAAAGTTGACCAGAAATGTAGATGTAATGTGTATCATGGATGATGAAGAATCAGCAAAATGGCAGGTATGTATCGTACCAGGATAATTCTTGCCATCCAGGGGCACACTGCGTATTGAGAAAGAAATTCCCCATGCAGGGGGTTTACCAGTAGATACTGTATACTGGGTCCAAAGTGAGATGTGTGGGAAAAAGCACCTAAACCTTGTGCCCTTTGAGCTAGTCCCAAGGATAGATGGAAATGAAGACGTCAAGGACAAAATATACCTCAGTGTAGGAATATAAGGCAGTGAGTGAGCCAGTTAGCCTGGACTGAAGGCTTTTTGTTTTCTTGAGGTGTGGTGGGCAGTATTGGAAAGACTGGAAAACAGGTAGGGGTTGCCCTCTATCTACACTGCCCAGCCCCCACCCACTGCTTCCCCAGGCATCAATCCAAAAGCAAAACGTAGAAGCCAGATCTTCACCACCGCTCATAATACTGAGCATGCCATTCAAGTCAATTCTAAGTCCCCTACTTCTTTTCTCACCACTCCACCCAATTCTGCTTCACCCCCGGCTGTGATCAAGTTCCTACAACTCCTCAAATGGGTTATGAAGTTCCCTGCCCCCCAGGGACTTCCCTCCTCCTAGAACATTCTTTCCAGCCCTCCTCCATCTAATACATTTCTATGATGTTCATCCGCTTCTCAGTCTGGCTTAGCAGTCCTTCCTCTTTTCTCCTGACCACCTGACCACCACGCTTTAACATGCTCCCTGCATGTGCACATGTGCACACACCCGTACGCACACAGCACAACCACCCTCCGTCTGCTGTTACAGTCCTAGAAGGCTGTGAGGACTGGATTGTGTCTTATTTCCATTGTGGCAGGAACAAATGATTGTTAGATGAATAAAGGGTGAATGAATAAATGAACAAATGCAAGACAGAATTCGAATTTGATCCCAGAAGCAACGAGAAGCCACATCGAATGGAGGGGACGAATGGCATGAAAATGTATTAGGGGTGGGGGAGACGTTGCTTCCCAGCAGCAATGGCAGGAGAGATTTGGGCTTTTAGCTGATTAGAAACTTCATGAGCCTCCTGAAGACCGACATAAAAAAAATACAAAGAAATTTGGAATAAGCAAAAAAAAGATTACTAGGTGTATCCACTGGAAACCCCTGCACTGTGTAAAGCAGACCCTTCTGGTTGTCTGACTCTGGCCTTTTACTGCCTTTGAGATATTTTGCAACTCTGTAAATTATAGATAGCAATGCCGCAATGCAAGCAAAGTCTTGACCAGAGGCATGCAAATAAATGCTTTTGAATGGAGATGTTGTAGATTTGCTTCTCCACCTCCCAACACGTGCTTCCTGCCTATTTTTATGTTCATCTTCACATTCCTTTATATCAAGTAAACTTGTATTCTTTTGACTTCTCCTTTGAACCAATGATTCTCTCATTAACAATGAGTGAAATAAAATCCTTAATGTGATCATTAAGGAAATATAATCTGTATTACTATATCTGGATTAGAGTCATTTTACCTTTTGCTATTAGAAAATGATCCTTTACCCACAAGGCTGGGTGAACCATGCATTTCCTAGAGTGGCGCTCTCCACGCCAGGGGCACTGCCCAGCACCCTCTCTCCGCCAGCCCTCCATCTCAGCACCAGAACAGTCACACCTTCTTTTGAGCACCTTGCATTGTGATATGCGCTTGAGGTTGGTCTTCTTGTGAGGGCTGCCAGGAAGCTCAGCGTCATGGCCAGCCATCGAGAACCATTTCTTAGGCCAACTCCTGGCTCCATTTTATGGTTCCACCATTCATTCTCTTCTTGGACACTGACATTTGATACATTTGCGGCCCTTTAGGTATCATTTTAAAAAAACACCCTAAGTACCATTTCAAAAAGGTGGATACCAGGGTCAGTGCCATTTGGGAGATCTGAATGGAAAGGGGGGAGTGAACAGACAGCTAATTTCAAAGATATTTGGAAGGAAGGAAAACCACACAGCTGGGCACAGGTTACACATGAGGAAAGAAGTAGGAGCAAGGACCACCTTCAGTTTCTGTGCAAAGCGCATGGTGGGCATGACACTAACGAGTCCTGGACTCAGCCATGTAAATTGTGGCTTTGCCCAGTTTTCAGGGGGGAGGTCAGCAGCAAGATTTAGGTGCTCATCCAGGTGTTGTACACAAAGGAAGATTTTAAGTTTTTTGTGTCCACATGTACAAACAGAAGCTGAGAAAGGGGAGCACCAGGTCCTAGAGGAGAAAAGGTTCCCTGGGCTAGCAAAGCGGGTTCTGGGTCAGCCTGGGCTGGGGTGAGACGCCGCTTCGGGAGGCCAGCAAGAAGCAGGGTGCCAGGAGAAATGGCTGCTCTCTGAGGTGCTCAGCGAGTGTCCTCTGCATATTGGACTGACCCAGCCAAATAAAGATCTTAAGCTGCTACTTTGCCCAATGAGTCCATTCCCACACCCTGGAGCTGGGAACACACAGTATCGAACCCCTGAACAAACAGCCTGTGAAGGAGAGAGCAAGGTCTGTCTCTGCTGCCCCATTAGCACACTGGGGAAGTGAGCTCAAACCCAGCTCTGATTATTGTCCTGGGCTTGCGAAATGCACTTGGGTTAAACTGTCACTTGGAGGCAGTCCGGACTGACAGGTAAGGAACTGAGAAAGGGAATCAATTGGCTGTTGAAGATGCAGTAAAGCTGGTGTCCTATTGATCTTGAGATGCCTCCATAAATGCGTCTGAAACTCCAAGAGGTTTCTTTCTACGAGCCAGACATGGTGGCTGTCCAAGGAAAGACCCCCTTCCCTGGGTCCCCTCATCCTCTGATGAGAGATGGTTCTCTTATTCAGAACAGAAACAGGGCTTCTTAAATACCACGACAGACCTTTGCTGACTGCAATACAGGCATGCTGTTCAGGGACTATGGAGAATCTGAGGAAAAGGGTGGGCCCTTGGTGGAGCTGACATGCATACACGGCCCAGCAGCCAGCAGCCCCCCCCCCCACCGCCAGTCATCAGGCGCCCCCAGCCTCGAGCCTGGCTGAGATGGTTCCTAGGAGGTCAGAGCAGAGTGGACATGCATTCTCCATCCATGGATGAAGTCAGCATCATGTTTAGGCCCCCTGAGCTCTGCTCACCGCCAAATGCTTTGCCTAAACTACCTACAAACAGCATAAGCCTCTATATTTTGCCAAGCATTGAAATAATGGCAGCATAATAATGGGTCTGCATGTGGTCTGTAAAGCCACAAAGACACTGCCCGCTACAATGCTTGAAGTTCATGCTGCAGAAAACTGTCTGCCTCTGGTAATGAACCAACCAGCTTCCATTGTATCAAAAAGTGGTTCTCTCTCTTCCTTGTTTATAATGAGGTCAACTCTAAGACCTTCCTAGCACTTTATCCAGAGAAAGCACAAACATCCCAGATCTCACCAGCTCACTGTAACTACCTTCTTGAGGGATGTTTGCTCCATTTTAAAGATGGGGAGAGTGAGGCTGGAGGAGGTTGGACAGGGTTGCCCCAAATCAATACTGGGCAATGGCGAAGCCGGGACTTGGACTCCAGAATGTTCAACTCTGAATATCGTGTTCATCCTACTCCTCCAACATCTGTAAGAACCTCCAAGATCAAAATGCTCAAATACAACAACCATCCCACCAGCTCCATCTCTTATCCCCTGCCTCCTTTCTAATGAGACTTTCACCTTCCCTCCCTTTCAGACAAGAATAAAAAGGTTTGGTTTTAAATTAATTTGGGGTTACTATATGGGGCATGATTATAATGAAATAAACATACTTTTATAAATATCATATAAACATATATATACAGAGAGATTAATTTAGCATGCGGGAACTAAATGTCTCTTCACTTCAACCCTTATACCCTCATTTCAGGAGCTCACTTTTCACTCAACCCTACTGAAACAAATGAGCACAAAAACGAAAATCATCAGATTAGCCCTCCCCAACCATAGCCCTAATTCCTACTGTGTTTTGTACACATTAGCCCTTATTTTTTCAACTCTGAAAGTCTTCTGCAAGAGGAAAACACTTGCCCCCAAACCTAGGATCAATATGACAGACCAGCTTTGCTCCATGCAGCACGCCCCAGGTGTGCATCTGCTGGTGACACACACCCAGCTGGAGTGAAGACTCAGACTTTCTCATAATGTGCTTCACAGGTATCATTGACAGATAGCAGCTCC
Source organism: Desmodus rotundus (assembly GCF_022682495.2). Lineage (NCBI taxonomy): Eukaryota > Metazoa > Chordata > Mammalia > Chiroptera > Phyllostomidae > Desmodus > Desmodus rotundus. The sequence continues at coordinate 66,098,446 of NC_071395.1, forward strand.
TCCATCAGCTCTCCCTCTTCCCTTTAAATCAACCAGGTGTGTAAAAGGAAAAGCGAGCTGGTTTTCCATTTGCAGAGGCCAGGAGTCACAGCTCAATCCATCTTTAGAAGCGGGGAGATTCACGAAGCTGGGCCGGGCTGAACAAGACGCTCCAACCAAGAAACAAACAGGCTGATAAATTAGCACCATGAAGCCACTGAGCCGAGCCCCAAGAATCAATCCAATCGGCTGCCTCCTCGTCTAGCTCATTAACTGGTTGAGATTACCATCACCCGGGAGTAGCCTCACAGCTGGAAATTAAATTAGCCTGGCTGTAAACCAGGAACGTAGAGTGGAAAGTATGTGATGAGCAGTCCTGGGGAAAAACTCCACACCGGTGCCCTCCCTACAGTCATCCTCCAGTCTTCCACACTGGCCCCTTCTCAGCAGTTCCTCCTCTGAAGAATAAGAAAAAGAAATGGAGAGATAAACACACACATAGCACCCCTGCAAACGGTCTGTACAGAGGGATAAGCTCCAGTAAGAAGGGCAGCAGGCACTAATTGCACATTCAGAACAGGTGTGTGCCTGCAAAGCCACCTCTTAATTACCAGGTTTGGCATTTTGGCACTGGCAGCCTGGCCCTGCTCAGCTTCTAAGAATGCTGAAACGGAGCATCCACAGGGCTGTTCCTTGTTGTAGGTCCGAAGAACTGAGAAATGGAATTTCTAATTACATGGCTTTAGGCTTTACCCGAATGACAGGCTCTGTCCAGGCAAGCAAAAAGCAAGCAGCTTAGAGGACGTGGGTCCCAGAACACATCCTGACAGGATCTCCAGCACTTGCCTATTTTTTTTTTTTTCTGGGTGGCATCTTTTCTGATCACCAGCAAAAGCAATTCCTATGTAACACTATTCAATGGCATCTTGTAAACCCCACTTCCAAGCTGAAATACTTGAGACAAAGAAAGGTGCAGGATAAACTGCTACCCTCTGAAGTCATAGCATTAAGGCTCCCTCGCAACAGATACAAGCCCCTGATGCTGTCCAATCTCGCCCTCAGTTTTCCGCCGCTGGCCCTTCCCAGCAGGCATCTACCACACTTTTTCACATAAACCTCCTTGCCTTTTCATGTGTATCTCCTCTGCCCAGAAGAACCCTTTCCCCAGTTGGTCTTTACATGAACGCCTATTCATCTGTCAAAACCTTGCTCGGGTATCACTCAGAAGTCCTCTCAGAAGCCTTCCCCGGGAAGACTACCCCCTCCCCAGCCACCTAGACACTAACCACTCCTTCCTTGGCGATATTTCTATGCCTTGAACTTCCTCTGTATTTGTGTGTCACGCTCTACTGTGCTTAGCTTTCACTCCCTCTCTCTCTAGTCACACTAGAACCCCTTCACACTAACAAACACAGAACAGCCTTTCTGCCCCCTCCCCTCTCCCCTTCCTCCGATGGTCACAGTGTCATCTCATAGAAACATGCTCCCACTCACTTGACTCCCATATATCCCTTCTCTTCCTTCAGGCCTCTACTCAGCTTCGACTCTTTACAAAGACCTCCTGCCTAATATGGTCCGTTTCTCCCATTGCCCTCTCCCTCATCACCCTCTGTCCCCTCCCTCTGTTTTACTTCTATTCATGGCTCTCATCACTGGGGGAGACCTTCTGTCTTCATCAGTTTTCTTGTTGATTTGCTCCCTGCCCATCCCCCTAGTAGAATGTAAGCAATGTTGAGGGCAGGAGCAGTGCTAATAAAATAGGCAAGAATATTTGTGAAGTGAATAAATCTTTGCATTTGCAGAGCCTCAAAAAACTGATAAAATCAATGTGCAGCCAATGTCCGCTGACACCAGTGGACATTCTAACACAGGGCCACCAAGAGCTAAACAAAAGCAGCTGGGTTCCTCCCCAGTTGTCTGTCCCTGTTGCTGAATTCCAATGTGTACAATAATCCCCAAGGTCCCTAAAGCCGGTTTCCTTCAGATCGTCCTCTCAACACACACCACTGAGTGGAGAGAAGCCAGGTAATTTTACAATGGAGGCAAAACAGCACCAAATACAAATTCAGATGTAATTGACAACCAACCAGCATCTGGGAAATTCTTCTTGCAGAGGCGCACTTGTTAAGCATGAGTGGGGCCAACCTTGAGGACCTAAACCCACCGCTGAACCTGACTGCTACCCTCACTTGTGAAGCATCTTTACCTGCAGCCCACACTGCAGCTACCTGCTAAGCCCACACTTTGAGCTTCTGGGACCTTTGTCCTATTTGCCACATCCAGGGGCTGAGCAACCACAGAGAACGTACACCAATAGGTGACATGCCCGTGTGTTTCCCATTCCCCCATGCTGACACCCACAAAAGACACCATTTGGGTAAGATGAGGTGGCTTTGATCAAAGTCCTAAAAACGAATGAAAGCTTATGTCTCAAGGAAGCGGGCCCACGTGCTCCCTGGCAAACGCTCATTTTACGGGACACAAAAAAGCCATGAGCCTATTCTGTGCTTCTCTTTCCAGCTGGGACTGGAAGAAAACACAATCCTAAAAGTAACTGTGAATGACTGGCCATTCCACCAGAGGGCACAAATGTGGGGGACACAGGGCCAGTGCACAGGGCCTGCCCTGATCATTGGACTGCCCTCTAACCAGCAGCCCCTGGCTGTCCTCTCCTGAGCCCAGCACCTCTTGGCCTCTCGTCTCTCTCTCTTCTCAGAAGAAGTAGGCTCTGGAGCAGGGTGATGTTCTCAGTCAGACGTGATCAGAGAGTGCAATCACTTTTACACTCTAACATGGAAGGCTCCCAGACTTGAGTTCCTCCACAGTGAATGATGGGAATAAGCGAGATCACTTTGAGAATGCCGGCAAGCATGAGCCAAACATGGTTTCTCTCTACTTGCTCAGGATTCTGAGACAAGAGGGGAAGCTTTGCCCTACCCTGGCCAGCTGGGCCAGAGAAGTTCATGTGAGTTCCATCCCCACCTTGCTTCCTCCATTAGCTCAGAAGTCCCTCCCCAGGAAAGGCAGGGTTCCTCCCCTCACCCCCCCCCCCATGGTGGAGTGGGGAGGTTAGGAGAGGAGGCTGGCTGGGTTCAGCCTGCAGGCTTTGGGCCATCTGTTTCTTCAAGTCATTGGGCTGGGAAACTGGTGTTTGGAGCCTAGCTGGGAGCTGGGGAAGAATGGCTCTCTTTCCCCCAAAACTTCAAACTGCAGAGGGACAGTGTGTGTCCTTTCAGTATCATCCAAGTGACCCAGAGGCAATAGGGCGCGGGCTGTGTGGGCTCTGTGATGAGTGAGGAAGTGTGTCTTGTCCCCTCCGTGAGCACTATCAGGGCAAGTACTTGTTCTGGAACTCTGAGAGTGACACACAAATCACTCAGCAGGGCTGTGTTGTACATCTTAGGGGGAAAAAAATCTATACCTTTTCTTGCTTTCTTTACCTTGAAACACCAAATTATTTCATTTTTCTCAAAAATACATGAAAAGAATTCCAATGCATAATTCAGGTAAAGTCTGAATTTCTTTGGTATAGGAGGCTCTGCTGGCCTGAAAAGCTCCCTTTGGTCAAGGAGATAAGGCCCCTCTCTCAACATGACATGGTACCCCTGAGCCGGCCTCCGGGCCCACCTTCTCTGAATCTCCAGTACTTCCTCTCCTCCACCAACCCCAGGGCTCTGCCATCCCTCTCTCCAGGCCTTTCCCAGAGTGCTGCCTGGAACACCTTCATTTTCTTTCTGGGACAATCAGCTGAAAAACACTTATCAAAGCCCAGCTCAGTGGTAGCCTCGCCTTTGAACCCCCTTCTCTCAGCTTCCACAGAATTTCTCACTTTGTTCTGTCTTATTTCTCACCATGGCCCTTGACCAAGATAATGATCTCCTTGAGGCTTGTAACAACTGCTTAACATCTTCCTTTCCAAGTGCTTTCATACTCTTTGACCCCCTCAAGGTGTTCTAAAACTGTCTGGTAGATGAAATCGGATTGTGAATGAATGAATGGTAAACAGTAGATTATTCTATGAGTAGTGCCAACTGGATGCTCTGGTCATGACTTAGCAATAAGGCTGTGTTGTTATTGCCTGAATTTCACAAGGCCCATAGAAAGAGAGGGTGGGTATTAAATATCCTGTTAAAAGATACGTAACTTTATAGGAAGGGTAGTGCGATAAGAAAGAAAAGCTAGTCAAGCGCACGCAATAGAGGAGCCCACTCTGGTGTGAAACCGTTCACCTCCAGGTCGTGTGAAACACCCTTGCCAAACACCTCCCCTGAAGCAGGGGCTCAGGGAAGAGGTGAGGGGCCATCCAAACAGGTGTTAAGATTTCGCCAAATATGAGGAGTCCACGGTAAGTGTGCCAGGAGATAATAAGGTTATTATAGCAAGTTTAGAATGATTGCAAGGGAAACCCAGGTACTTTTGTAACTTAAGTTTCATACAAAGAGGTAAATGAATCCCTTATCTCTCTCTAAAAAGGTTCCACTCGCCTCCTTTCCCAGTGACATCTAATACGAAAGTTTCCTTTGTTTCCGGTGCTGTGTGACTAAAGAACACTTCAAGTGTTTCCCCTTGGCCCCAGACACAAAAAGGGAAAGTGCACGTTTTTTTTGTTTTTTTTTAAAGGTGATTGTCTTGGTTTGCAGCTCAAGGCTGAAGGTGTTTATATGTGGCAATCACGATACTTTGCAGAGACCTCAGTATCATGTCCAGGGTGAGAATCACATTGGTGCTGTGATCAAACACACACAGGCCACAGGGCTATACTGTGATGGACAGTAAAGAACAAACTTTCACCCTTTCCCAACTCCACCAGACATCTCCCTCTGTAAACAGCTTGGAGACAGAGTGACCACCTTTGAAAGCAGGCATGAGCTTCTCAGAGGAAAGCTGAACCTGCAATTAGCCTGCTCAGAGCAGAGCAGCCTGTGGAAGCCTCCTCAGCAGCCTGCGCAAGCCGGGACCTGACACCCTCCTCAGCTGCTGCTCCTTTGCCTGGGCCCCTGATTTACTGCAACCCCAGCTTCTCCCTCTGTACTCTTTTTGCACAATTATCCTGGGAGAAGGGTGGGTGCCAGCACACTGGGTTTGCGGTGATGTCTTAAGTGGGAGAAGTATGGAGTCTAACACCTATTCCAAGGGTGGACAGACAGAGTAAAGAGCCAGGGGTTCAACTCTTTGAACTGCAAGAGCCTTGGAGACCTGCTCTGCAAACTGCCCCAGCTGGCACGTGGACAAACACTACTCCTCCACTTAGCAGGAGGTACCGAGTAAAAAAAGGATTTTGAATTCACAGGGAAGCCTTAACAAAATTAAATGGAGTTTTGTTTTGTTTTCAGCTATAGTACTTCTCAGGATCCTTAGTATGCTGAGATGGAACCATTTTTTTGTACAAATCACTTATTAATTTTTTAAAAACTTTCTGTTCACTGAAGAAACAAGACAGTGCTCCTCAAATTGTTATCTGAGGGCTACCTGCTAACTATCTTCAGGAAGATAAATACAAAACCTGAGACTGTATAAAGCTACCCTAAGTAATCTGACATTGTTGCAACATCTAAGGCTCTGATCAGTGAACTCATTAGGCAGAGGACAGATGAGTGTGGATGTTGCAAATTGTGTGGCAGGAGGCATAAGGCACAAGATGTCTACTAGTCACCCGCAGCAGGACACCGTATCAGTACACAGTGAACTGCGGACCGATCGGTCCACAAGGAAAACTATGGTCCTGTACCAGAGTTTGCTGAGCACTGGCACTGATGGGTCCATGTCCACTGTGTACTTCAGGATGTTGACACCACAAAGACAAAGTGAGTGCTCAAGTTCACAAAGTGTCCATTGCAAAAGACTAACCCCAACTGGGGGCCCCATTGTAAGAAGAGCCAGTTTAAAAAACAAAAAAAATGTAAAATAAAATAAAAATATAACAAACATGTCAATGAAAATGATTTAAAGATGGCGATTCTAATTTTAAATGGCATTCAGTTACCAGACCTCCATGCAGCCTCTTCCAAGATCTCTAAAGAGTTGTAAAATGAAAAATAAGTCAAATAGAAAAAAGCTAATTCAAAAATCTAACAAGAATGTCCATGATAAATGGGAATTCAATCCTGAAACAGTGCATACCTAAAAAAAAAGGGAGGGAGGGGGTGGGCACGGAGAACAATTTATATCCCTGACCAGGTAGCTCCATTGGCTAAAGCGTCATCCCAATGTGCCAAGGTTGTAGGTTTGATTCCTGGTCAGGGCACATACAAGAATCAACCAATGAATGCGTAAATAAGTGGGACAACAAATTGATGTTTCTCTCTCTCAAAATCAAATTTTAAAAAAAGAATTAAGAAAATAAAAGAAAGAAAACAGTTTGTAGCCCCTATCCTGTCTGGCATCTACCCAGACCTGAGACTAAGCAAGTAACAAGTGAGTGAAGTTGGCTCAGTGTGAGTCAATAAGGAGTAGTGGGGACCATGGCAAACAGAAGAGAACATGCCCCACACTCAGGCACAGCTACTCTCCAGGCCCAGCCAGTTGTTGCCTTGAGAAAGGTAAGCCTCGCACTGTCAGCTCCTTTATAAAAAAAGCAGAAAACCTGCATTTGTTTGTGAAATATTTGAATCTGTCAATATTGACAGTGAATTTACATGGTTTTAAAAACATACAAATATTTACTCTTGGATTTCACTTACAATAAGTTCAGTCATAGCTAACCAGTGGAACAAGGACAGTGACTAGGAGGGAATGTGACAGTGGCTTTGGGGTTCTTGAACTGCTGTTACATGGGTGTGTTCTCTTTGTGAAGATTCATCAGGCTGCACACTTCTGATCTGTACACTTTTTATAGGTATGTGAATATAATAAATTTGACTGAAAAACCCACAGGCCACATACATAAGTAAAATATGATGTCTGGGATTTTCTTCAAATAACACAGAAGAGAGAGGACACTTCTTAAAAATGATGGAGGAAAGTTTTGGGAGAAGTAGAAATAAAGCCTTGCTGAGAAGTGGTTGGGAGAGTGGTCCCCTTACAAATACAAGGATCTAGCTGGAGTTTCTCCCTGTATGGGGGGAGTTCTATGAACCAGTGCTTGAAGGCAGCATATGCCACCCAGAAGGGCCAATGCACACCGTGGGTCCTGGCATGGGCAAGGGTGGTGACCAGCAGGGCTAAGTTGCAGAGTAACTCCCAAGTTGTTGGGTGAAGATATAACTCAAGTTGGCCCAGGTGAACTCTATGACAAGACCTTCTTCTGCACAAGTGCTGGGGATGGTACAAGACAGGGTATCTCCACAGGGTGGGGCAAGGGTGTCTAGGTGTCAGCTGAGGAGGCAAGGAGTCACCGGGGGTGAGTACTGAGGGTTTCAGTGTGATCCTGACACCTGGGTGGCATGGGTGTGGTGGGCAGCTTCAAGGAACAGGTGAGAAAGAAGAGATGGGCTGGCAAATGAGGAAATGAAAGGAGGCTGCCGTCACAAAGTGGGCATCAAATGTACAGATCTTATCATAGGAGCAAGGGCAACAGGGATGATGCCAAAGTAACCAGTTGGTACATGGGTGACACGGATGAAGGCTGGTCTTATCAATGCAGGTATCATTGCAACAGAGGGGGCTGAGGACTGAGTGTAGGGAACTAAAGGAAATGACAGGAAAACAGAGAAAAAATATAACCTTGGGAATACTTTTATGCTGAGTTGTGTGGCATTAGAAGGGCCCTCAGGGAGGCCTTAGGTTCAAGAGGCTTAGCCACCTGTAGCTACAGCTTTGTGACCCTAGGCAACCTCTTTGAGCTTCCCTTTGCTGCTCTGCAAAACAGGTGAATGACCCAGAAAGGACCACTGGTAAGATGAAACAGTAGCAGCCACTCGCCTGCACACAGTAGGCCCTCACTCACTTTCCTCCTGTCTCACAGATAGCTGACATCCCCTCTCTTTCTTCTTACTGCCTTAGCTCTCTTTGGAAGCTCCTGGAAAAGTAAAACATAAAGTCATACTTCTTAATTTGTACTATTTAATCATTTTGTCACATGCTTCCTCTTCTTCAAATGGTTGTTAGATTTATTAGTGATTCAGCAGGATTAATGATTTTTTTTAATTCAGTGCTTAAATTGCTTTGAGACCTCTGAGCCTGTAGGTTTTAGTTCACTGACTAAAACATGCCCCTCAAAGACAAGTTCATGTCTCTTGTACTTCCTTAGAACCTGAGTGCTACCTGATGGCGCTTGATACCAGTGCTCAAATAGGGCATGCTTAGGACAGCGAAGCTGTTCTGTCTGAGATTATGATGAAGGATACTTGCCATTATACATTGGTCAAAAGCCATAACATGCAACATCAAGAGTAAACCCTAATGTAAACTATGGAATTTAGCTGATAATGGCATGTCACTGTAAGTTTACTGATGGTGACAAATGTACCACTCTGGTCTTGCGTGTCGTTAGGGGGGCAGGCTGTGCTTATGTGAGGGCAGGACATGTACGGTAAGGAACTGTGTCTCTTCACTCAATTTTGCTGTGAACTTAAAACTACTCTAAAAAATAAAGTCTATATACTTTAAAAAGTTAATAGTAATAAAGTTTTATTAGATAAATGAAAACATAGGTCAAAGTGATTTATAAGAATGTATTATTCATTAGCTATAGAAAAAGACTTAAAATGGTCACTTTTTGCTTTTTCCTTTGAGCATTTCGGGTCCATGACAGAGTCATGATCAGTTTCCCTACCTTACTCTCACCACCCCCACCCCCCACACACACTTGCTAGGGTCTACTGTAAAAAGGTCTTGGCTGGGAACAGGATGTTTACTTTTTTGTGCATCTGTGTTAACTGGCACACCAGCATAGGCTAAGTGCTGTAGACTCTGAGGCAATCAGACAGGAGGGCACCAGGGACCTAATGAACAGCACACATCAAGAGGAATGGCTGGGCTGAACCAGGCTAAGTTTCCAGCCAGAGAGGCCAGGAGGGGGAAGGACAGTCCTTTCAGCTAGGGGAAGGCACCAGGAGTGGTCTGGTGCTGAATTACATGTTCTCTAATCTTTGGCTCAGTGTGTCATCTCCCGGGGGGGGGGGGGGGGGGGGGGGGGACTTATTTTAATGGATGTGTGAAGTAAATCCTGCTTTGTTTCAACCTCTCCCGCAGCAACGAGCAGGTCCTATGTGAGCTTGCCGGCCTTTTAATACAGGTCATCTCCTAAACCTCTGCAAAACCTTCCAGAAAACAAGACTGCCTCATGCAATCATCAGAATTAAATCTCAGTGCCACCCGGTTAATCCCATCCTTACTGGACGCACTTTTCAGCCCATCATTCCTCCTAAAGAGAACTAGGGGAGGTTGAGCTCCTCAGGACTCCTGCCCAAACTCCAGGCTGGGGGAGCAGAAAGGCTTGCTTACAGGTTGCCCAAAGAGGAGCCATTCCTTCCCCTCTCTGAGTTGGGGGTTAGCTGCAGACTGTGGGCATAGGGCTGAGGAAAGGAGAGCCACCAGGGAGTGTGAGCCCCGGAGGAGCACTTGGGAAGCCGACTGGAAGTGCTGGGGAGGTGAACCAGCCACTGAGTCTCAGTGCGGCCGAGATTTCCGAATCAGAGGGGAACTTGAGTCCTCACTGCCCTGTCCAAGAGAAGCAAATTTTCAGACAAGCGGCATTTCCCCTCCAAAAGGCAGGGACATTTGTGCAGGAGGGTTTAGGAAAAAAGGAAGGAAGCACCACAGACCAGATACAAGTTTGGCTCCGAAGGTGAAAGCAGTTCTGGGCCAACTGGGAACAGCAGGGAAAGTCTGTACCCTCGCGGGCGGCACTCGCCTGCTCCACCCGCCCCTGTGGGTGGGGCTATCGCGTAGACCAGAAGCCATTGGTTTACCCGCGGCCCCTCGGGCCATTCAACGTGAGGCCAGGCCCGTCGGCACCGCCCACTGTGAGCTCCAGTCTGGCCACTGCAGGCTCAGCCCCGCAGGTGAGGCCCGGCACCCGGCTCCAGCTAGTCGTGTGGGTGCAGCAGGCGACCCCCAGAACCGAGGGGCAGCCGGGGCCGGGTCGCTGACCGGCCCCACCCTCAACGCGAGGAAGCTGGACCCTGCGTCTCCTGGGCTCAGCGGTCCCCTGACCAGCAGCAGCGATCCCAGGCGATACAGGGGCCGTGCTGACTGATCCCCTAGGCCGGTCAGCCGCGGAGCCATTTTCTCCGCCAGTGGCTGCGCGCTCCGCCACCTCCGGAGTCCGAGGTGTAAGCGAAAGCTCCTGCAGCTGCCGGAAAGCAACCTCCACGTGGCTACTCGGAGGCCTGTCTGGGGCCATTTTGGACACTTCTGCCACCACACCTTTCCTCTTGACCCCCATTCGTTAATTCAAGGGTACACGTGAAAAATCTGCTGCTTCTCACTTCCTTTCCCAATATTTTTCCCCACTCTCCATTTGTTGCCCAAGCCTCATATTGCCCAGAACAATCTTTCAGTATTTTAAGGGTTTCTAAGCAAGTGTGACCATGTCGAGCAGTGTAGGACAAAGATTTGGGAGAAAACAGGTATTTTGCATCGCCGCCCTCCCCACTCTCCCCTCCCCAGCCAGTTTCTTGATGAACACACCGGATCATTCACATTCTGACCAAAAGTATTTAAAAGTACTGACAGATATCTACTCAAAACAGTCTAGCCTAGGCTGAAATGCAATCAACGTCATGTTAATCCAGAGTCCTATTTTAACACATACATTTGCTGTATTTAGAAGAAAAATACTTTATTCCAAGAGCTTATTTGGTCTGTAACTAATTTATCAACTTAAAGTCACAGTGAATAATAACGTGTACACACATACATATAAATTCCTCTCTGGCAGTCCTTTTAAACAAACTCTGCACAGACCCTCACGAATAATGTTTAAAAGCAGCTCTGTCCAGGAGGCAAACAAATTCTGTCAGTAGAGCTTTGCTATTTAAACATGTTTCATCCATGACACGCCGAAGTAAATTTTTTAAATGACCCAGCAACTTATGTGATTTTTAATATATTTGAAGTCCCAGAAGTGGACATTTAAAGAAAAAATGTAAAATACAGACATAACCTGAACGAAAATACTATCACTCTTTATCTCTGTACAAAGAAAATTAATGGGGTAGGGTTATTAGCATTGGCAGTATTTTAGCAGAAAGCCTCTTGGCTGCAACGAAAATTATTTATTGTCACGTTATGAAGCTGGTAATTGTTCCTCACATCATACGCTTTTCCCCAAATGTAAAATTAGAAAGAAAAATCAATATATGCTAACATCAGGTTTATTTGTTGTTAGTTAATTTTGGTATTGTTTGAGAGAAATAGAGTTTTAGCAGGTAGTGTATAAAATATTTTTTTAAAGTTTCATGCTCTACTTACAAGTAGTATTCAAAAATATCAGTATCTCATTTCGTTTCGATCATGGTGAACGTTTTCATTTGAGGTAGGCAGCATATTGTATTCATTATGGTTGAAAATGTGCCACATACTTGGGGAATTCATTTTGCCGGGATTCCTGACTATCCCAACAGCCTAGGATGAAATGTCCCATAGTGTCTGAAATCACAGACTGTGAAATGAGAGAGATAGTACCCTATTCAGAAACTAACTATATTCCCAGCAAAAGAAATGTTCATTATGCTCTGCCTTCAAAGTGAGTATTTTGTGCTTATGTCAATCAACTTAATTTCCATGTTCACACAGTGAGAACGTAAAGTATTCAGGAACTACTGACAGGAAGCAGGAGGCAAGCAGTCTAGTCAAGTAGTGTTTTAGCTCTGAAGCTTTAAATAAATGCCATTTCCCTGATTCATAGCACTAGCTGACTGATGGGTTTGTGTTTGAAGTTCCTGGTGCACCTTTAATTCTAAATAACTTTGGTGATTCAAAGGGTCATCTTATATAATCAGAAAACCTTATGTCCCACGTTTTAAACAAAAAGGTAAATTAGCATACATATTTGGAATGAGGTTTTTTTCAAGATAGCTAAAAATATTTCATCAACCAAAAATAGAAAACAAAACTAGAAAAACAGAAGCTATGACAGGTCACTTTAAAATTTCAAATAACAAATTTAGCTGTAAATCTCTTATAAATAGTAACCGATATTAAATTGTAATTTTTTCAATAATCAGGCTTCCTTAAGAAGGCCAAGTCTACTTTAGTCAGCTTAGTCAAACTGTAGTTTTTTAAGACATGTGCTCAACCTAATTTTTAAAGGCCTGTTCAATGATAACATATCATTTGGAAGATAATAAGTGTAATTTAAATTCATACTTTTCAGCATTTTATTCATCTAAAACAAATAGGCTGCTATTAAATATTGACTATTTTATTAACTAAGAGCATCTGGGAAAACACTTATGATTAGGTTAATTTATGTTGTATTTTCCCCTCAACTTGTAAAAGATTAATCAACCATTTTATGGTCTAATTTAGGTGCCTAATTAAAAACAGAGTTCAACACATGCTACACTGTCTTGCTAATAAATCTTGACAGCTTTGTAACATGATGGTTCGTATTTCAAATTGTTGCATATAAATGTACAATTCTGATCTGCACCCAGGAGCTTGAAGTGAGTTACAGACGTGGTTTAAGCTCCAGGGCTGAGAAAGTACAATTACTTCAAAAAGGATTATCCCCAATCAGATCTTATCTCAAATTTCCTTTAGTGAAGACAGAAAGTCTTTGCCAACAAGTTTTTAGAAATGGACTAGAAAAATAGGGGAGAATTAGATTCTCAGCATTTATTAAATTAAAAATATAGGAAAAGTTGCTATTTTCAGCTACTAGCTTTGAGAAGGAAAGATTTTCTGAAGTTACTGGGTTTTAAAATCTAATTCTAAAAATATCTACTCAAAGTTTTAGCTCCAATTGTCTTCTGGTTAAATGTTTTCAGTCTTGACCTGGGGCACTACACTTCTTTTAAATGAATAAATTCATTCCAAGAGGTTTTGGAACATCTCTTTTAACCTTATGTCCTCCACACCTCCCAGCCTTAAATGGGGGCAAATGGAAGAGAATAAATCTATTCTCTAAAGGGACATTCGCTGTTTTCTCAGCCTTTATACTTGAAGTATATTTTTGTCATTTTAATGACTCCTCTGAGTCTGACTGTCCAGGTCAGGCAGAGAAGCGAAACTGCCACAGTGATGTAATTATCCTCACTCTAGTCATAAACCAACTTTGGTGAGAGCAACCGGCCTGTTGTGGAGCTGCTGGCCTTTTACAGTGAGTGACAGAGTGAGCAATCCACACGGAGGTCACGTGGCACCTCAGAAAACTCAAGCTCTTTTAAAGCAAACCCAGTTTTGAACTCTTCATATGTGACCACCATCACGCTTCTGGTCATTTAGCGAAGAAGCATGGGACAGAGTGACCTCTGGAGCAGCAGTGTGACCTCTTAGCTTTGCCACTTTCTGAGACATCTTGGGCAAGTTCCTGGCCCTCTCTGTGCCTGTGTTTTTTCATCTATAAAAGTCCCTACTTCTCAGCATTGTAATAAGGATTATATTTGCTAATCCTGTAAAATTTGAAACAGTACTTGGCACATTGGGAAAACATTCAAGAATGTGAGCTACCAACATTATTAAAACACACACACACTACATTTTCTTTTTGATGTGGCCACAGAATTAGAGTGTCAGCTTATTTTTGTATAACCAGAAATGGAAAGCCGAGTCAAGGCTGGGAAGGAATTTCTGCCCTATAACTCTAAGGCATATTTCATTATTATTAATAGTAATGGTAATAAAAAACAATAATCACACCATTTGGCTAACTTAATTCCCAAACTAAGGTCATCAAAATTTGTGAAAACCTACTGAATTTACGTCAAATCACAAAGAAATTTATTAAAGAATGTATCTATTTAAGTTTAACTCAATATTCAGAGCCTAAATGTGCAGGGTGTGTACTTCCTCCACCCTGGCACATGCGAGGTTCTCCCGAGCCCGGGCCCCAGAGTTCTCAAACACCATCACGACCGGGAACGGAGGGTAAAGGCCAGTTTCACCGAGTCCTGATGTGTCACTCCGTGTGCTAAGTATGCGAGGCCTGATTGAGAAACAGGGCTGGATAATGAACTGGAGAAGCAAATCCAGGAGTCTTAATCCCAGACTAAAACACACTCAGGTTCCAGGGCAGAGGGGCCTCGCGAACAGGCGCGTGTGATCTTTGCAGTAGATACTGAGGCAGGGGGAAATCTCTGGCTCCCTGGCCGGTGGCAAGGTCAGCACCGCGTCGCCACCACGGTGCGCTCCATCCCACCACGATCCTTCCTGTTCTGGCTGACGGTGTCTCTTTTGCCAAGTGGAAGGAAGGACAATCAATTTCCGAGACGCGCAGATCCGCCCAGACCCTGGGCTACTGGTTAGGCCACTGGCAGGACGGTGTACCAACGGATTAAACCCATTAACGACTCACAGGTACACAGACCAGACCTTCTCCTGAGGATTATGATGCTGACCCTCGGGTTCACCCATCCGTGCCCACAGTCTTTTAATGACTTCAAAATATCTAAATGCTTTCAAAATGTCTCCCCTCTCTCCAATTTTCTAGTTATGAGGACTTGTTTTAAACACGTGTCTGAACTGCAACCCTCTCTGGTTAATTATTATTTGTGCTCTCTCCAATCGGCTGTGCTGTGCGGACCTCCAGGGAGATACAACGGAGAAGGCACTTCTGGCGAGCAGCGGGGCTGGGCCCACCAGGGAAGACTGTCCGGCGGGGGCAAAGGGTGTTTCCCCCGCACCGGATTTTAGCAAAAGCGGTCTGGCTCAGGCGTCTCCTCCGGTGTGGTTGTTTAAAGTTAAAACGGCCGCTTTCAAAGTAATTCTAAGTCCACACATTTGCTCCGACATCCAAAATACTTTAATTAAGCAGAGGGCATTATTTTTTTTTTCCTTAAAGAACATCTACTAACCCAGCAGCCACGCCGTGTGCTGCTGGAGCAGCTGGGAATGCAAAGTTTGGGATGAGCTGCGGTGCTTGCAATCCTCAGGGCCGCAGCCCTCTGGCCTCCCCGCCGAACAGCCCCGCTCCTCGGTTTAGGGAGATGGCCCAGCAGAACGAGGAACTTACCGACTCCCGCGGCCCGGCCCCCAAGTCCTGCCGCTACAGGGGCCCAGGGCGTCTGTCCCGCCCTAGACTCCCGGCTGTGCTCTGCTGTGCAGACGCTCGGTAAAGGTTTCCAGAGGGATTTCGTTCTTTCTGCAGCGTTTGAGGCAGTCAAAAGGAACGCAGCAGGTGGAGGGCAGCAGGCTAAGAGATTGCGTGAGTCTTCCTATGGGGATTTCCACAGCCTGCCCCAGGTGCTTTAAAAACTGCCTGACGTGGAAGACTGAGTTAGTTCTCTGCCAGTTCCTCCCAGCCCGGCCCCCGTGCGTCTGATCTCAAAAAATTCCGGGCTGCCTCCGGTGGGTTCCACCTAGAAGGGCGCGAGTGATCGCCTGCCACCGGAGCCCCGGGATCAGCATCCCACGAGGAGACGCAGTGGAAATGGTACAAGTAATAACAACAATACGATCAATGACAATAGCTTACAATTAGAGAGGCCCCATGTGCCCGCCAGGCACCTGACCGCTCCAGCGCACTCCCGCCTCCCAGCCCAGCGGAGAACCACGCAATTCCAAAGCACCGAGGAGAGCTATGAGGCTCGGCCCGACTTAGAGACCTGCCAGAGCCAGGACTGCAAAGACCCCATTTTTAGCAGCTGGCGTCCACGGCCTGGGAAGGGTGGGAAAGGTGACTGTCACGGCAGGCTACACCTCGAGACTTGGGCAACTGCTAACACAATCACCAAGGACAAAAGGGAGGGGGGTGCCTGGGAAGAGAGTGTTTTTAATCCGCTGGGTCAGCCCCCCGCCCCTTTATTTTCTATCCTCTCCAGGGGCCGAAAGAGGGAATGAAGTTCGGCTCGACTCTCCCCTTCGGTTTTCCGAAGTCTACAGCCTCTTGGAAGCTTACACGGCTTGGAGGGGTGAGTGGATCGAGTCATACTTGGAAGGGTTGGGGCGCGGGGGGATGGGACGGGGAGGGTGACCACATAGATGGAATGGGGGCCGAGGGCAGGACCCCTAGTTGACGATGAGGTTTCCGAAGGCTGGAGCCTGGACCCTAGGCTCACCCCCGCCTCACCAGAAGCTCAGTTAACCCAACCACTCACCCCAAAGACTGGCAGCTGCAGGAAGCTTTGGGTAGAGGTCTTGATTAAGACCCGAGGGCCGCTGTGCCTTTGGACCCGGACCCCCCACCGGACTGGAGAACGGAGTTTCTGGAAGCCTCGATCTCCAGGCAACCCACATTTCTTAATCAATGGGCCCTCAATATTCTTTGTGCCTAGATGTGTAAAGGACCCAGAGATACGCACGTTCCCGACCTCGTTCTCCCAGCACCCAAACCAGAGAGACGGAAACTGACTGGCCGCGCCTAGGGCGCTGGGAAGCCTTCAAAGCCTCGCACCGCTCGCGCCCGCTGCAGTGCGCGCCTTTGCCCGACAGGGACCAGCACCGCTCCACAATCCGCGCGCCGCACACCGCCCGCTGCCCACGCGCCCGCCTGGCGAAGGCGCCGGGCAGCCCGCCCAGCTCACCCTCGCAACCCAAGCTACTCTCCAGCGAAGCGAGTGTGACCCTCTTTGGGTTCGGGTTCCAGCAAGCAAGAGGACTGTAACAAAACTAGTGACCAGACTCTCCACGGCCTGAGCAAAAGCACCAACACTCCTACCCCCCACATCCCCATCTGGGGAGCAGAAGCTGCTCCAGAAGTTGGTTAGGGCGGAGACTGCGGCCGGCGGAGCGCAGAACGTCCCGGGCGCAGAGAGGAAGAATAAAATACGAGCAACACTGGATTGATTCTTTTGAGACACGGCCACGGTTACAGGGTTGAGTGCTTGCCTGGAGCGCCATCTCAGTCGCTGTCCCTCCTTTGCGAGGGCTCTACTGATTAATTCTAGGGTACTATGAGCTGCCAGAACTCCCCGAGCAGTTTCTATGGATTGCAGCAAGCGCCTCCACCCCCGACCACTGCACACCGGGTACCGCGCTGGGGAGGGATTCTCAGCGCTGCGGGCCAGCACCGCGCATTCGTTCCCTCTGCCCCTCCCGCCCCCGGTGGTCCGAGATTGTATCCTGGTCACTGCCCCAGCACCCGCCTCGTCTCCCTCTTCTCCGGTCTGGGTGGCAGCCAGCACCTCTGCCCCTGGCCCTGGCAGGAAACTCACCGGTACCAGGCCAGGCCCTTGTCGTAGCTGCGGTCGAAAAAATGGGGCTCGGCGCCCACGGCGCGCACGTCGGGGTGCACGCGCAGGAACTCAAGCAGCGCCCGCGTGCCGCCCTTCTTCACACCGATGATGATGGCCTGCGGCAGCTGCTTGCTCCCGGACCCACTAAAGAAGCTGGAGATGGAGCTGGGGGAGTCCGGCGCCTCGGGACTCTGTTCCTCTTGGCTCGCTGCGCTCTCGGCCCTCTCCTTGTCCGCAGCCAACGTGGTGACTGGCGCCGCCTGGAACGGCAGCCCAGGGAAAGCCCCGTCGGGACCGGGGGCCAGGGCTGGAGAGGCGTGGACAGTGCGGGACCCGGAGCCCAGCAGCAACAGCCCCGGCGCCGCGGCGCACGAGCTGGCGCACGAGTACAGAAACATGTAGAGCCAGATGCAAAGCATGGCGAAGAGCAGAGCGAGCTTTCTCCTCACCGGTGGCGGGGGCGGCTGCGGCTGCGGCAGAAACCGGCTGGTGACATGGAGGCAGGATCGGCCGCCGCTCAGGCGCTGCCCCATACGCTGCCCGCGGGCTCCGCGAGGGGCATGGCTCAGCACATGGCTCTGGCCCTGCCCGAGCGGTGCACGCGGAGAGGGTTCTTGGGCCCTCCGGACGCCCGTTGGTTGGGTTTATTGCACCCGCGCGCCCGGGGCCACTGTTGCTGCTCCCGCTGCTCTTCCCCAGGTGGCGGCGGCAGCTGAAGCGGCCGCGGCTTTTGACATGTTGCCCGGAGGAGCCGCAAGTAGAATGAAAGTCGGGTGGCGGCAACTGCTGGCCTGGGGACGGCTCCTGCGGCGCGATGTCCCGCTCTGGACCACAAGAACCCTGCACTCCCTCGTCCTGGCCACTCCGGAAGGTTCGTACGGCCGTTGGCCGGGGCTGCCTACTCTCTACCCTGCGGGCTGAGCCTGAGCAGCCCCGGCACCTCCTCGCAGAGGCTGCGAAGGAGAACTGCGCAGGAAGAGTCTGAGACCGAGGTGGATTGGGCGGGCCCAGCCACTGAGAGTGACAGGTCGCTCCACTTACCAGAAACCCGGACCACCTTGCAAATACCGCCTCTTCGCTGAGGGTTCAGCAGCCAACCAGCTCCCGGTACGTGAGGGTGTGGAAAGGGTTTGGGGCGGAGGAGAGTGATCTGGAGCTGCTATTGGTCGAGGGGCTAAGGGCGGGATCAGAAGGGCTGAGCCAGGGGCTTGTGACTGGAGCAGATGGAAGGAAGGATGCTGGAATGACCCAGCTGTGGAAGAGGACAGACCCCACCGAGTGGTGCAGTTCGGGACCCGCGCGCATTTCTGCGCTCGCTCCCTGGGTGCCAGCCTTGGCTGTAGTTGCGCATATGTTGGGATGCGATTCCGCATCCAGCTGTGTCGCCGGCGGGCTCGTGATGTGTGTGTGGTGCCGTAGGGAGAGGGTTGGAGTGGCTGAGTCAGGGGGGTTGTGTGTGCTGTTCCCAAACCAGCGGGGGATTCAGAGCAGGGCCTTCCCGGGACAGGCACCAGTTTGGGAAGTTAAAGTAGAAAGCGTGTTTGGAAATCACTGATTGATTGATTGATTTTGCCAGTTTATTTCTCTTGGTCCGCCGGTTAGCTGGAATCGGCGTAAATTGTCCTCAGGAAAAAAAAAAATCTTCCTGTTTCCCAAACTGCTGGAGAAAGACAAGGGTAAAGGGGGAGGGAGAAATTAACAGGGAGGTAAAGGCTGGTATAAAAAAAAAAAAAAAAAAAAGTTTCCTGATGGAAAAGTGAGTGTGAACGTCACGTGTAGAAAGTTTTGTCCGGGTAGGAGTTTCTCAAGGACGTTAAGTTTAAGAAAATGTTCAATCCTCCCTTTTCCATAAATAAATAATAAAGTCAACATTCGCCTTCATCTAGGAGACAGTTTGGCTTTCTGACCTATTACACTAATTATTAGGAGTTGGTTTTGCTCATCAATTTTTAAAGTCAAACTAGGAGTAGGTCGATCAGTGAGTTGAATTTATTTAATAGTCAAAATCCACTGGAAGCCGCTCTTCCCCGTCTTCTCCGAAAGGGACCCTCCCGGGGCGGGGCGGGGGCGGAGGAGCTGAGCTCGGGGAGAACTGTAACTGCTCGCTGGGGAAAGAGCTGACAATGGGTTCAGCACCCTGCAGCATTCTTGCGCTGGCGTACGGAATTCGCAGGGTCAGGGTGTTCAAGTTCATCGCGGTGGTGTTTAGAAGTTTTAGGTGCCTGCAACCTGGCCCCGGCGGGGTCACGGGCCTTGGTTGCCTGGCTGTGCACCGTTCCTAGACAGAACGTTCCTTCCGATTCCCACCCCAGCGCGGCAACAGGGGTTGAGTGTGGTCCTCCAGGTGACTCACCGAGAGCCGCCGCCAGGTTGCCTTTCGCCATCAGCTCCAGCGGAACCCGACCCGAGAGCCCTGGTCAGTCCGTCGCGCTGTCCCAGGCTAGCTAGCCTGGGGCCTCCAGCCCCGCACACTCTCGCTTCCTTCCCGAGCATTTATCAAGTGTCCTAAGTCTCCAAAGCTCTACTCCGGGTGTGGGTCCCCTGCGCTGGGAGGACCCTTAGAAAGCTACTAGGCCGTTAGCACCTCAGGTTCGAAAATGTGCGGGAGAGCCGCGGCCAGGACCCGGGAAGGTCCAGATCACCCAGCTGTCACAGAAGGGACCGACGCCCCCGGGCTGTGCTCCGCACGACCTCTTTTTAACTACCTTGAGCCCAAGATATTTTCCTACAAAACTGTTGAGAGAGAAATAATTTAGATAAAGGATTTTCCTCCCCCGTTTATATTCGCGGAGAATTTTTTTTCAGCTTTTCTTTTCCCTTGTCGCTGAGATGTTGCGTTTGTTCTTTGGGAGAAGTAACTTATTCCTCCCCTTTGTGTGTGAGTGTCAGTGTGTGTGTGTGTGTGTGTGTGTGTCTAACTTCTGAAACATGAGAATATGTTTCTGACCATTAGCCCGACTGTTTATTTTGGAAATATGAAAGGGAAACGGTAGTGTCTCTGAAGAGGGTGTCTTCAAAATCACGTTATTTCTGGGGGAAATGAAGTTATTGTCTTCCCTCTTTAGGCGGCTAGAAGCTTGCTGACTTGTGTGGGTTTGGGGAGGGGGCGATAGTGGCTTATGATTTGTGTGTGTTCGGGAGAATCGAAACTCCCGTGTGGCTACATCAGGCCTGGTTGGGTGTGAATCTTATAGTTTTTAAAAAGATTTTGGTAATTCTAACAAAAAATGGTCTCTATCTTGAGGGTTAGCAAAGTCTTTGTAAAAGGGAAAAAAAAAGGGTGAGCAATTACAAATAGAGGCCGCTGGACATGTTTAGGAGTTTTTTCTCGGGGGGCTAGGGGAGGGAAGCAGTGCAAACAAAGACGTGGGCATCGGAAATTGTCCCGAGCGTTCCCCAGAGCCAAGTCCCCGCCTGCGTCCACTCTGCGGGCCCTCAGCCCCCACCAACGAGAACACTGGAGGGGTTCTCGATGCTCGCTTGCCCGGCAGCTTCTGCCGAACAACGTCGGTGTGTCATCTAGGGTTTGAGCGTCACCCGGCGCAGTGTGAAGCGGCAGCGGAGCAGGACGTGGGCCGCTACCCAACGCTTTGGCCCTTCAGCCCACCTGACTGATCCTCCCGCGGAGCTCTGGAGCCCCAGCTTGAGCCTCGAAATACCAACGCGGGGCTCTGCCCTCGGCAAACATCATCTCCCCCGCGTCCCTTTCCTGCAGATGCGGAACGTGAGGCTCAACCCTGTACTGAGCGGGTGGTGATGTCGACCGTGAACCCAGTTTTCTGCCCTTAACCGCTGCTCAGTAGTAGAAGGCTCCCCGCATGCCCGAGCATCCTCCACCAACACCCCCCACCCCTACCCCCTTGCCTCTGGGAGGTTCGCAGCAGGAAGCTGGCTCCGCCCTCCGGCCACGGCTCTTTGCCCGCCCGCAAGGGGGTGCTCGAAGATGGGGTGGCAGGAGGCTGAACGGGGGCTGCCAAGGCCTACAGTTTATTGCAGCACACAGGAAAGGAGACCATCCACTCTGCTAGGGCTTCTGGGGCGGCTCCCCAACCCCCCTCGCTTCCCGGAACCCCTGTGGCCACCCAAGTCTCCGAGATGTCTAATTGGTCGTGGTGCCCCCCTCTCCTGGGGTCGAGGGTGCCACTCATCGGGCGGAGAGCCACTGGCCAAACGCACTGCGGGGCTTAGAAATGTCTTGTAAGAATGGCTGGAGAGCTCCACGGAGAGCCATCAAACGCTTCCCAGCACTGAGCTCCAGCTGTGCCTAGGGGAATGGTACCCACCAGCCTCAGTTGCGCCCAGGGCCCCACGCCTGCATATGCAGCGCGTCCTTGCTGTAAGCGTTGCCGTTGTGAGGAGCCCTCTGCAAATCAGAGAGGTGGGACGATTGCTATATCTTATAGATAACAGCAGTTTGATGCCCAGATTGGTTTGCTGACTCTGTGGCCTGAGGAGTCAAGGTCAGGTGCTGATTCCAAATCCCTTCTCCTGCAGGCACCCCTGCTCTGGGCCAGAGGTTCCTTTGCCCTCAGGAAATGATGGCAAGACTGAGGGATAAGAATTGTGCCCAGGCTCCCTCCTGGCTGAGTCATCAAAGGCTGGCTGCTATCCTCCTAGAAATGTCTTCCATGCAGCCTTGGTGCCACCAAGTTCTGCGATGGCTGTCTGCCTCACCTCCTCAGGTCTAAGATGGTCAAGACAGCTTGCCTTATACCACCAAGGCACTGTGATGCTCCTGAGTGTTCTCTGTCCACTGGCACCTTTGTAAGTAGTTCTTTTATTACATACACTCCTCAAAGTACCCAGTTGGAGTGTAACATGTCTGTCCTGCCCGGACCCTGGTGTGTGATGCACTAGGGCTGCATGACTTTTCCTAATCTGATTCCCAGCCTCTTAACCACTGTGTGACATTGAACAAGTTACACAACCCTTCTGAGCCTCAGAACCACTGTCTATCACTGTGCTCCTCTCGTATGCATGCCTCTGTCCCTTCACTGTGCTTTCTGGGCAATGGGACTCTTCCAAGGCTCAGCCTGTCTTCATCCCTCCTGGCCTGAGCTGCTGAGTTGCTGGAGGAAATCCCGCCACAGAAATTATTGGTCCTGCTTTAATTTTCCAGCACTAACTTCCTATAGGCAAATAAAGGCACCCTGCAGCTCCCTTAACTGTCTCCAGGAGGCCTGCTTTCCCAGTCCCAGTATTGTGTGCCCTCTCCCACCAGAGACAGCAAGCCTCAAAGCTTGTTTGAGACCACAGATGCTGACAGGGGATTTTCTACACCTTTCCTCCAGCAAACCTTCATGCTGACTAGCACCACCCCCACTCCCTCCTGCTTCCCTCTTGTCACAATGCAGGAAGCCACAGGCCAGCTCAACACATCCTGACCCCCATCGAGATTTCAGCCGCTTTTCCCTCAAGGGCATCTCTTTTCCCACATCTTTGATTCTGAGTCATCAGTCCCTCCCTGTGGTGGACAATGATGTTACACTCAGACCCCTTCAGTGAAGGACATGCTGCCTCAGCTGCTGGTGTGCTGTCAGCACACAGCCTCCAGCTGTCTGCCCTTCCTCGACTGCACCACCTGACATTCAGGCTCCTTTCCCGGGTGGCCCCCATCCACTCACTGAGGCAGAGGGAAAGGCCTGGCCATCCCAGCCAACTCCAGACAACTCTGAAGGGCAAGCCCATTCCAGAGGTTCATGTCAGGTTGGCAGTGAGTGGTGAGTCTGCATCAAGCCTGCTTCTACAGGTTTTGGTCCCCAGGTCACCAAATAAACTCCTAATAAACTCCTAATAAAGAGAGTTGGGAGAGTTTCCTAATAAACTCTCCAGGGAACGCCCACCCCCCCACACACAGTTTTCCCTTCACTCCATGATCTGGTTCACATCAGCATCCAAACACACTCCCACTTTTTTATTCCTAGTCAAATGCATCTACTGTCTCATCTCTTATTTCCTCTTTATTATGCTATTTTTTTCTTCTTTTTCTTCAGGGATGAAAACATTCAAACTGAAAAAATTTCAAATTTGTAAAAAAAACAGAGTAACTATGATTCTCTGATCCCAACTCCAAGTCTCTCTTCAGAGGTAACCACTCTTGCTAAATAGTTTACAAAAATACAAGTAATCAAATGTATACTTCCCAGCCTATTAATTTTTTCAAATGAGAGCCTTAAATAATAGTGTTCAGCCATGATGTGGATGATCGTTCCATATCACTGTGTGTGTGTTTTTAAAAATGCCAACTATAGATAGCTTCAATTTAAAAATGAAGATTATTGAAGTAATAATGTCTGTTTATCCCTAGGAGTATGGTTTCCTAGATGGTACCTCTAAACTTAAGAAAATAAAATGTATGCATTTGGAGTCATGATTTTCAAAAAATGCATGATTTTGCTTAAAGACAGTATTTATTAACTCCTTGTTTGAAAAGTGGCTGAATTAGCACATTTATTATACTTATCTCTACCCCTCTAACTTTTAAAAAATTAACTAGTGTATACTTTATTTCACTTTATCAAGGTTGATAATATATTTACACTCTTAACCATAATCCATGAGTTGTTTACTCTTAGTTTTATTTTTATGTGATTCAAGAAAGCCAAGGAGTCTGAGAGTTTCATTTCTTTATACATAATGTAGTTAGCTAGAATTCATACAATAAATGGTTATTGATGTTTTGAGAAATGTGTTCTGGCTGCTGTACCTCTTGAGATCTTGAGAATGTCTGTGTATTGCCCTTTTAGACTTGAAGGAAAATCTGACTGGGTATAAAGTTCTTGGGTGACACATTTTTCCACTTAGAATTTTATGAAACTTCTGCTTTCTGTGGGCATAGAACATTGCTAGGTTATTCTTTGGTGGCACCCAGTCTGCAAATCAACATATTTACTGAGTACAGTTGACCCTTAAATAACATGAGTTTGAACTGTGCAGGTTCACTTGCATGTCAATTTTTAAAAATAAATACTGTAAATGTATTGTCTATTCCTTATGATTTTCTTTGTATTTTCATTTTGCTAGTTGACTTTATTACAACAATACAGCATATAATACATATAACATACAAAATATGTGTTAATTGACTGCTTATGTTATAGGTAAGGCTTCTAGTCAACAGTAGATTTTTACTACCAATAGTTAAGTTTTAGAGTTAAGTAGTTAAATTATGGGTGGAGTTTTGACTGTGCAGGGGTCAGCACCCATAATCCCCACATTGTTCGTGGGTCAACTGTACAGTATTTCAACCTTTGTGTATGTGATTGCAGGCATCTCTGTTTCTCACTGCCTTTTCGTGTGCCTCAATTGTTTGATTTTTCTCAGTGAGCTCATGCTATTGGCTGATTATATGCAGCTGGGGAGGGGCAGGACCCCAGGCCACAGCCTGTGCTCCCCCACGTGTTTTTCAGGGCAGGAGGGAAACTGGTGTTGCAAACAGGGTTCAACTATGACCTATTCAGCCTCTTTCCCTCCCAAATTCAGTTGACCCCACCTCTCAGGGTAACTGCAAGTATCTGGGTTCAGGACTCAGGATACTATTATGTCTATGTGTTTCTGTATTATATGTCAACAGAGGTGGTAGGAGACAGACACAAAGGAAGAAGTGCCTCTCCAGCAGATTACCATTTGTAGCACCTGTCCCTCTTCCACCAGAGGCTACCATATTCCTCCCCTGCAAGGGAACAGAAGAGCCTGCCACCTTCCCTAGGCTTTCTCGCATTTCCTCCACCCGAGGTTCTGGAATGTCTTGCTTCTGTGGCATCTTCAGGACTGAATTCAGGGAGACAGTCTACACGCAACACATGCATATCCAAAGTGTTGACTCAAATTATTCACTACTTTCGAAGTTGAATTCTTCTTCTTCTACTTCTTTAGAAGTAGTTGAATTCTATTTCACTAGCTTACATCTCAGTATTAGCTTTTCGGTATCAATTTTAATTGAAACAAACATACCTCACCAGCTTTATGGTTGATTTCACCTCTTCAGAAACTATCTTATTTTATAATGTTCTTTCCTTCTAGTTTGCTCCATATTTCAACAATACTAGTTGGATATATATTATGTCTCCTTTGTCATTTTTCTATAATTTTCTCTATGATATTTTAAATCTTTGATATATTCCAAGTTTTATGTGTGTATAATTTCCTTTAGCCTGCCTACTAGATCTTTGAAAATGAATTTGTTTTCATTTCTTTGTATGTCTTCATTTTGTTCTTCTCTTTCACTCTTTTCTGATCTCTATTAGCAGCTGCTTTTCTTTCTCTTCTGTTGTTTTAAGGCATTTTATTTGAAACATTCAATCTATTCTTTGAACTCATTTGTTCTTGAGAAGTATTCTGTTAGTTGTAATTCTTTGAGAGTTTAGATAATTATTATTCATTCTCATTTTTAGAGTAGTTTTGGGTTTACAGAAAAATTGGGTGGAAACACAAAGAGGTCTATATATCCATCACCACTGCTCCATAAACAGGTCCCCTATTATTAACACCTTCCATTAATGTGGTACCTTTGTCACAATAGATGGGCCAATATTGATACATTATTGTTAACTAAAGTCTATAGTTTGCATTGGGGTTCATTCTGTGTTATACGTTCAGTAAGTTTTGACAAGTGTGTGATTACATGTATTCACCATTACAATACCATACAGAATTGTTTCAGTGCCCTAAACACATCCATCTATTCACCTTTCCCTCCACTCAAGCACCTGGCTACCACTGATCTTTTTGTTGTCTTTAGAGTTTTGCCTTTTCCACAATGTCATATATGGGTATCCCCCACTTTTTGAAAGTTTGCCTCATGCCACTTTGCTTTTACCAAAGACTTATATTAGAACTTGTTTTCACTAGCCAAAAGACATTTGAAGAGGACTTTCAGTTTTTCGAAAAACAACAAAAAGCAAAAACAGTGTTCAGTGTTTGTTTGGCATTGAGCTGCTGTAGCAACAGTGTGCACCTTGAGGATCTACACTCAGCGTCTCAGCATCAGCCACAGTGGCTCTGAACTGCATCAGTGAGCCTCTGCGCTTTATCACTCGCAAGGGTTTTACACTTAGAGTAAAAGTGGACATAATTGTTTCCATCATGGTGAGCAAAATAAAGACATAAAAATTAATGATAATTGTTGACTCTTCCCTTTCCATGTTATGAAAGGTATCATAGGAACGCTGTACTGTTGGATGGTAGGGAAAACTCTAGTCGGAATCACACAGTGTGTATGCTGTTTAGATTGGCTTCTATACGTAGTAATATGCATTTAAGTTTCTTCCATGTCTTTCAGTTGTTTGATAGCTCATTTCTTTTTAGTGCTGAATAATAATTCTATTGCCTGGATGTATCACAGTTTGTTTATCCATTCACCTACTGAAAGACATCTTGATTGTTTACAGATTGTGGCAATTATAAATAAAAACTTCTATAAATATTTGTGTACAGGTTTTGTGTGAACATAAGTTCTCAACTCAAATTTTTTGAACACTAAGCAGTATAATTCCTGGGTCATGTGGCAAAAGAATGTTTATTTTGTGAGACACTACCACTCTGCCCTCCCAAGTGGCTATACCATTTTGTGTTTTCACCAGCCATGAACGAGAGCTGCTGTTGCTCCACCATCTCGTCAGCACTTGGTGTTATCTACTCCTCACTTCTTAATAAAATTTTAAAAATAATTCCTCTTGTGAGCTATGTTTTTTTTCTTTTACTCCACTTTAAACATATATTTTAAAATTAGGAAATACCTCAAATATGTGGAGTATCAATAAAAAATAATAATAAAAGAAACATCTATGACTCCATGATACTGACATTTCAGCCTAATATTACAGAAATAATTGAGCCCTCCCTTTTAATTAATGATACAATTAAGCTTACTTTTGAATTTTATATTAGATTCTATTTACCCCCCTTGGTCTTTGCTTCTTTTATCTCATTTACTTTTTTCTGTTAGACTGAGTTTTTGATATTTCTTTCCCTATCCTTTACTGGCTTGGAAATAATAGTTTGAATATATATATTCTTATATTTTTTCTTTTTTTTTGCAATATTGTTATTGCGATACAATTCATCTAAAAGAAAACTCACCATTTTAAAGTGCCCAGACTGGTTTTCCATGTTCACCATGTTTTACAACCATCCTAGATGCCTTACTTTAGGACATGCTCATCACCACAAAATAAACCCCATGCATGTTTGCTGTCGCTCCCATTCCTTTCCCAAATGCCCTGTCAACAGGCAGTCAGATTTCTGGTTTTATTGATTTATCTGTTGCAGATATCTTATGAACCTGGCATCATACTGTATTTGTCCTTTTACATCCAGCTTCTTTCACTTAGCATGTCTTGAGGTGCTGTGAGGTTGTGACATGTTTCAGTACTTCATTATTTTTTTATGGCTGCATAACATTCCATTCTATGGGTATACTATTCTTACATGCTTTTGATGGTCGTGGTTGACCGCTACATTAATGGTGTCCCACTTGGGGTCTCTGCCTTCTACAGTCCTTTCCTATATTGATGCTATTTGGCCACATGGCTTGTTTTGACTAATGAGAAATCAGCAAACGTGACAAGCAGAGGCTTAAGAAGCGCTTGCACAACAGGGCATGTTGGCATTGCCTTCCTGATGATGAAAGATCACACGCAGGGAGATATCCAACACTCCTATCTGCAGTTACACTCAGCTGAGCTCAGCCCCTAGCTGACCCTCCAGATGAATGTAGCCATGTAGCCATGTATTTGCAGTGTATCTGGGATTTATTTTAGTCAGGTATGGTAAGACATGCAAACATGGAAGTGACCGCCACAAAGAAACACACTTTACTCACAGTTCCCTAGACACCGAAGGCACAGCCCACCGTGCAGGTCTGTGTGGGGAAGTACCAGGGTCAGTCAGAATGCAGAGGGAGGGAGGGGGAGGCCTGGGCAAGACCCTTTACCATGGTTTCTGCAGGAGAGGTGTGCAAGGCAGGGTGAGCAGGTTTAGGATCGACTAGTTTGAATAATTGCACTGGGCTCTGGGGTACAGGGACTGTCTCCAGTCATCTGGTAGCTGGTCTTGCGTGACAGGGACAGAGGTAGATTGCCTCCTGGAAGGTAGGGGCGAGTCAGAGGATGTGGTTAGGAGGACTGCTCTGGACTGGTTGGTTCGCATGTGAAAGGCACCTTCCTGGGCAAGTTACTTTTTACTTCTAAGGACTGGCTACTCACTGAGGAGCACTCTCTCCCCAGTCAACTTGGTGAGGCCCTGGGTGCCAGAGTATCAGGAATACAGAAAATAAAAAAGTGCAGTTGACCCTTGAACAACATGGGGGTTAGAAACACCAAACCAGCCCCTGCAATTGAAAATCCGCACCTAATGTTTGACTCTCCAAAAACTTAACTACTAATAGTCTGCTTTTGACCAGAAGCTTTACCAATAACATAAACTGGCGACTGACACAGATTTTGTATGTTATCTGTATTCTACACTGTATATAATAAGTCAGCTAGAGAAAAGAGTTATTAAGAAAATCATAACAAAGTAATATATTGACAAAATATATTTATTGACAAAACCCACATGTAAGTGAAAGTGTGCAGGGCAAACCCATGTTATTCAAGGGCCAGATGGATAGTTCATGCCAGTCGTCTAAGTGCAACTAGTGAAGAAACGACCCAGGGAACCAGCGGATTCACAAGAAGAATAAAATGTCATTTTAAGTCACTACCTTTTGAGCTCGTGTGTTATGCAGCAGCTGATAAGGCAAACCATACATATCTTTAAACTTGTGTACATACACAAAAAACTCATTATTTTTTTTCAAAAGGTCCATTGTCTGTAGATGTGTTTTCACAATCTTTCAGCTTTTGTGCCTTTCTGGGTTTTTTCTTCCTTTTATGTAGCCGTGTTATCTAGAAACTGGTAGATACTTGTCTTTATATCCGGGGTTGTAGACTTCTCTCTTCTTCTGTTTATTTTACTCCCTTTGGACTCCTGCATCTAACTCCAAGTATCCTATCTTTTCCTTCCTATTTTCTTTTCCTTTAGAGTTTATTCCTTGAGATATTTCTTTCACTTGATTGTCTAGGCAACTTGTTTGAAATTCACCAGTACCCATTTTCTCCTTCATCTACTAAATTTTTAGATCAAAACCACAGGTTCAAAAACTCCGTGCTGTTTTTTGTGCTGTACTTAAATGTGCTGCACCACTCTCCGCCTTCCTTTAGGCTGCCTGCCTGCCCCAGTGGCTTCGCTGTAGTGGGGTCCAGGGTGGGGGTTCTGCTCATTGCTCCTCTCTGCAGTGGGGCCCTGTGGAGTGTCATTCCCTTGTGCATCCTTTCACAGGCTCAGGTCCTGCTGCTGGGGTGCTGAAGTGGTGGCAGTCCTGTGGTGGTGGAGGGGACCACAGTCTGTGTCCCTGTGAACCTGTAAGTGAGGCAGTGTTGGCAACCTCCTACTGAAGCACAGACTCTCTGTTCTTGCAACCCCTTTGTAATAGATACAGAACATTTGGACCACTTGCTATATTCTCTGGGACCGAGAAAACCAGGTGTTCACATGAGAACAGATGGTGCTTTTCCTCCAAACAATTTATTGATCTGTACTCACAGAATCCAGGTATTTGCCTTGGGAAAGGACCTGGAATTGAAGTGAGGGAGGAGAGAAGGCTGATTATGCTGATGATGCCATCTTCCCAGAATTTCCCTATGCTGTGAACTAAATTGTGCGCCCCACCACCCTGTCCCTGCCCCCACAGGCCACCACTGCAGCGGCCCCTGAAATGCTTATGTTGAAGCCCTAACCCCCAGTGTGACTATATTTGGAGACAGGGCTTTCAGAAGGCAATGAAGGTTCATTGAGGCCATAAGAGTGGAGCCCTGACCGATAGGATTACTGTCCTTATAAGAAGTAATACAAGAAAGCTCACAACCACTCTTCTCCCCCATTCCAATTCCAGCCAAGTGAGAAAGAAGGTGGCTACATTAGCCAGGAATAAAATTCTCACCAAACCCTGAATCAGCTGGCACCTGGATCTAGGACTTCCCACCCTCCAGAACCGTGAGGAAACAATTTCTGTCATTTAACCCACCCAGTCTACAGGATTTTGTCATGGAGACCTGAGCTGACCAAGACAGCTGCTTCCTCCAGGAAGCCAAGTCAAATCCAGTGGACACTTTTCTGTCTTCTTTTGACATAAGTTCTGGAGCAGATTATGGCAGCACTAGGTTGAGTTGAACACACTGCTTTATACACTTGACACTTACCTCTGCCAGCTTCTGAGACGTTATACTTTTTCATTTATCCTCCTGCCTCCCTGTTTACTGCTTCTTGGTTTCCTTTGCTCATTCCTTCTCTTTTAGCAAATGTCTACATGTTGGTGTTGCTCAGGACTCACCTGGTCCTAGAGCAGGGGTGTCAAACTCATTTTCACAGAGGGGCCACATCAGCCTCGTGGTTGCCTTCAAAGGGCCAAATGTAGAGCTCCTTGCCCCTTGTTAAGGAGTAGTTACATTTATACAGTCCTAAAATTACATTCGGCCCTTTGAAGGCAACCACAAGGCTGATATGGCCCCCGGTGAAAATGAGTTTGACACCCCTATCCTAGAGGATTTTGCCTAATTCAATGTCTTTGAATACTTTCAATGGCCTGATGACCCCAAATGTGCATCTCCAGCCCAGACCTCTTTTTCTTAGGTCTAGACTCATTCATCTAACCAAATCATTAATAGTTCTACTGCATATCTTACAAAATATCAAATTTTATATATTCAGGCTAGGAATCTTGATTTTACCCCATTTATGCTCCCTTCCTCCCTATCTCACTTAAATGCTCAAGCAAGAAACATGGATGAACCCTTGATTTTTTCCTTCTCTTCACTTTCCATCTTCAATCTACCAGCAATTCTTGTCAGTTCTACAACACATATCGTGAGTCTTCACTCTTCCCTTCATTAGTATTGCTGCTCCCTCAGTCCAAACCCTCATTGTCTCCTCTCTGGTCCTACTGCCACAGACTCCCAGCTGGCCTCCCTACTCCCAAACTTGCCCCACCAGCAACCCACTCCCTAACTACTGCCAGGAGGACCTTTCAAAAATTAGACTGTCTTCTCTTTGCTGCTTACAAGGCATCAGTGTCTTCCCAATATGTTTAGTGTAAAACCCCCAATCTTTACTGCAGCTTGCAGACCCCTGCACGCTCCAGCTCTGCTCACCTTCCTGACTCACCTTGTCCTACATTTTGGTTCATTGCTACAGCCCAGCTACACTGACTGGCCTGTTTCAAATCCTTAAATATTACAAGTTTTCTCCTATCACAGGCACTTTGCACATGCTGATTCCTCTCCTCATAATTCCTCTCCTCAGTCTTCAATGACTGGTTCTTTCTAATCTTTAGGTTTTAGTTGAAATTAGACTTCTTTAAAGGCCTTTTCTGATAATTTTATCAGAAGTAGATCCTCTCACCATGGCTGGTGTAGCTCAGTGGATTGAGTGCCAGCCTGCAGACCAAAGGCTCATGGTTCGATTCCCAGTCAGGGCACATAACTGGGTTGCAGGCCAGGTCCCCAGCAGGGGGCGCATAAGAGACAACCACACATTGACGTTTTATTCCCTCTCTCTCCTTCCCTTTCCCTCTGTCTAAAAATAAATTTAAAAACTTTTTTAAAAAAGAAGAACCCCCCCCCCCCCCCCCCCCGCCAAAAAAGAAAAAGTAGATCTTCTCTAGCTCAACTGCACTTTTTTCCTTCCCGGTACTTTTGGCAATTTATAACTAGGTTATTTTTTTTGTTTGCTCATTGTATCATTATTCTCCCCAGCTAGGAATATACAAACCTTGTTTATCATTGGACACACAGCTTAGTGCCCTGGAGACTGTATACTGTTGATGTATACTTGTTGAATAAATAAATTAGTTTGCAAGGGTCAAATTAAAACATATATAAGGTACCTAATAACATGCCTGACACATTGTACAAGTTTAGCAATAATTAAGCTCCACTTCATTGAGAATTCGGCTACTGAGTGTTGTTTGTGAAAATACCAGCAAATTCCCATTGTTCTTGAAAGAAAAATGGTAACGCTTTTATGGAAGCCTTGAACAGTGGCCCTTAGAGTGTGGCTCTTGGAGCAGCAGTGTGAGCAGGTTCCTGGCGGCCATGAGCTCTGGGGAGCTGGGCCACTGTTTGTGCTGTGACAAGGGCCCCAGCTAGCTTCTGATGTGTGCCTGAGTTTGAGAACCGATGCCTTAGGGTAATTTTTTTAGGTTTTATTTTGAACTGTGGGAAAATATCCATAATATAAATGTTACCATCTTAACTGTTCCCAAGTGTACAGTAGTGCCAAGTAATTCATATTGTTGTGCAGCCGATCTTCAGAACTCTTTTCATCTTGCAAAACTGAAACTATTTACCCATTAAATAATAACTGCTCATTCCCCCACCCCCTGCATCACCATTTTATTTTTCTGTCTCTATCAATTTGATGACTCTGGGTCCCTCATAGAAGTGGGATCACACAGTATTTGCCCCTTTGTGTCACTGGCTCATTTCACTGAGCATTGTCCTCAAGGTTCATTCATGTTGAGCATGTATCAGAATTTCCTTCCTTTGAAAGGATGAATAATACACACACATACACACACCACATTTTCTTTGTCCATTCATCATCCATCAGTGGACAATTGACTTGCTTCCACCTTTGGGCTATTGGTACTATGAGCACGGGTGTGCAAATGTCTTCTCCAGATCCCCCTTTCAATTCTTTTGGGCACATACCCAGAAGTGGAATTGCTGTTCCACCTGGTATTTCTATGTTTTAACTTTTTGAGAAACTGTCCTACTGTTTTCCATAGTGGTGCACCATTTGACATTCTTATCAATATTACACAAGGTTCCCAGTTTCTCCACATCCTTGCCAAAACTTATTATTCTGTGTTTTTAAGTTTTTATAGTCGCTATCCCAATGGGTGTGATGTGGTCTCTCATTGTGTGCTGAGTGTGTGTAACTTGCATTTCCCTAATAATGAGCGTGACTTGAAGTGCACTTGGGCGCAATTCGTAGTGTAGTGGACTCAGCAGCAGCACAGATGAGGAATTTTCAGTCACTTCAGCATTTCATTTTAAAAATTAAATGAAAATCCAGATTTCCTATTAAGGTTCTTAAAATCATGACCTACCTCTCTTTTCAACCACCCACGTAGAGCCTTTGTTCTACTTCTACCA
Organism: Desmodus rotundus; assembly: GCF_022682495.2. NCBI lineage: Eukaryota > Metazoa > Chordata > Mammalia > Chiroptera > Phyllostomidae > Desmodus > Desmodus rotundus. The sequence goes on from NC_071395.1 coordinate 66,131,840, forward strand.
TCACAGTCATAGGGCCTGACCAATACCCAGATGGATAGTCTATACTGGAAACCCACCTTGAGAGATGGTTTCTTTCTCCATGTGGAGAGCACATGGCTAGAAAATGGTAGAACCACACCTGGGAGTGCAAATGCCCTGCAGTAAATTACTCATGGAATTGAAAGGGCTTTGGAAGTGGCAGGTGGAAGTTGGAGAGCCTTTGAACCAGATTCCACCTACTGATTGGCTAAAAAGAATTCCTATTGTTTTAATCCAAGAGAAAAGCTCCAGAGGTATGTGGGGTGGGGCATCAGTGGTTCTTATAGCTTATCTCCCAAAGGTCTGCAAGACTGTTTAGCAGATATCCCAGCCCAGTTCCTCTCAAAGAGGCAAGAAGTTATTGGCCATGGTGTTTTGTTGATCAAAAGCCAGATTTACTAATGACACCTAGGGATTTTCTTGAAACCAAATCCATTGGAATATAACTTGCGATCCCTTCTAAGTTTTGAAACATGTTCACCCTGGAACTTTCCCTAACGAACACCCTACAACAAGGTATTTGCTACCCCATTTTGGTGAATAGTCCCCAGGGTCTCCAACTTGCTTTTAATAAATGAAATGCCCACAACCTTTGGCTTGGTTTCTCATCCCAAAGGCTGCTGGATCCAGAGGCTTCACTCTCCCTTTATTCTCACTGCTAATGTCCTGCCATGCTCACGTCACCGTGGTTGCTTCCCCTCCTCCATTTCTGATCATTTTTCCCAGCTCCTTCCTTTCTCCCTCTGGAAACCACCTTTGTAACCTATTCTTCATTTTCAGTTCCCAAGAGTCACTGAACAGACTGAAGTAACAGGTAAGTGAGATTCCTGTCATTGTAAATGCTCTACCGTCCCCAGACTTTGCTAAGGCCACTAGGAAAAACTGACCATCCCAGAAAGATGATGTTCCTCATAACTTTCATGGGCACTTTATGAAGGTCTTAACTTTTAGCTTTTAGGAAACCAGTTTGAAATAAGGATGCACGATACTTTTGGGAGGCAGGAGTGTGAGTATAAAATAGGGAATTTGATTTTCATTAGCCACCCACGAAAATTACTCATGTGACAGAATGGCAGGCTTTGTCTCCTGGGGTCCCACCAGCTTTTAAACTTCCAGAGGCTGTTGTGGGACTTTGCCTCATTACCATCTGTAAGGTAATGAGTGTGAATCCACCCCCAAACAAGGTTGGTTTGAAAAACTCAGAGCTGCCTCTGACTTGGTCTCCTTGAAGGTATGTTTGAGGAGGCTGACTGTGTTAAAAGCAGCATACTGCACTGGGGTAAATGTGCTCTGAGGGAAACTGCTCTTCCTGTCACCTCATCTGTCCAACAGCACTGAGTGTCCAGCTCTGCTCTGCATGTCACAGTTAACCTTGTTCTCCAGCACCAATGTCTGCTTTTCCCACCCAAAGACCTTCCTTGGAATGTGGCATGCCCTCCTGTTGCTCTTGGCCTCAACTTCATCTAAAGTAAGCCCATCTGGCTCTGCCATTTCACATCCCAGGGCTCTGTGGAAAACTGTTACCTCTGTATGCCCCCATCTCTATCTGTGAAATGGGGTTGCAAATGCTGTCAGAGGTTAGAGGGGGCCCGGCCTGAGCCAGTGTCCAATGGATGCTGGCTCCACTCGTCATTACCTATGTGGTTGTTACACATATCTCTCCCCTGTCCTGGGGCTCAGACATCCCATGAGTCCCAGGGAAGGAAGTGGGCAGAGGTGCCTTTGGAATCTCTGGGCTTGAAAACACACTCAGATATTCTGATCTACCCCAGCGGGGAGCACTCTCCGCTGCTCCAGTCCCATGAACATACCCCAGGGCGATCATTTGCCTGCAGGATAAATTTGGACTCCTCCTAGTCCAGACACCTGTTCTGAAACTGAGGTGGCAGTTTAGGCCAAGCCAGGCCAGGTAAGAAGGAATCACAGGACCAAGCTAAACAAGGAAGTGGTGGTAACTGCCTGAGGGACAAGCATAGCTCGGGCCATCAGACCCTCTGCTTTCTCCTGCAAAGCTGGAAAACTGCATTTGTCTGTGGAATTGCCTGCATTTAAAATGTGAGATGATTCTTAAAGTTACAGATTTGAAATAAAATTGTAAAAGAGCCATGGGAGCCATTCATATGTTAGCCAAACATAAGTAGATGAGGCCTGTGCAACTCCAGCCTCTGGCCTACACAAACCCCTGTTTCTTCCAGGTAGTTCCTGAAGACAAAAAGAAAATGTCAATGTTACGGTCAAAAGGATCTCTGTGCCAAGCGCTCCTTTTATGGGAGAGAACACTTATTTTCAACAGGTGAAATGACTTGCTGAAGGTCATTAACATTGCACTGAAAGTGGCCAAACAGAGCTGTGTCCCCTGCGGCCCCCATTCCACCACCCAGGAGCCTCTAGACCCAGGTCTCCCCTGAGGGAGATGCACAGACCCCTCCTGCCTTGTTCATTTTCTCCTATTTGTACATATCTCAGCTTACCATCCAGAGACCAACCAGCTCTGCCACTTCTTTGTAAACCCTCCCATCCTGCCCCAGTGCCTGGCACCATCCTACAGTAAATAGCTATCAAATTATTGTTGTTCTAAGTAATTAAAATAATTAAGCACATGCATTATTGCTGTAGAGTAATAATGATCATTTAAATACTTGTGAGTAATGTCAGTTTGTAAGCTGCTTTAGATCCCTTAGATTCCAAAGTAAATGAGTTTCTGGATCTTTCACCAGCTCAAATCCTTCATTCATTCATTTACTAATTCATTTGTCCAGCCCTTTGTGCTGCCTCTTGAGCTAGGTACTGTGTTAGTGACAGAAGGAGTCTGTGCCTTCATATAGCTCACAGTCTAAAGAACAATCTTGATAGCATGAAGCGTAGATGTTATAAAGGAATCTATCCATGGTGAAAGTGAAAAAGACATACTAATTTAATACATGAATACAAATGGTAAATTCAGGTGGAAACAGAGAGTTGTATCCTAGGAATCTCTCTCCCTCCCCCAGCCTCCTATCCCATCTTGGTGGCTCAGAAACAAACAGTTACTTCCTAAAGGAACTGAGGAAGCCTGAATAATTTCTGCACAGCAAGTCAGTGTTATAGGAGCACAGATCTGGAAGAGGCTTGGGAATCTCTTTGTCCCATCTGGGAAGAATGTACTGACCTTTAAAAAAAAATCCTCACCCAAGGATATGTTTTTATTGATTTGAGGGGTGGGGGAGGGGGAGAGAGAGAGAGAGAGACAGAGAGAGAGAGAGACAGAGAGAGAGATGGAGACATCTATGTGAGAGAGAACATCAATTTGTTGTCTCTCACATGTGCCCTGACTGGGGATCAAACCACAGACTTTTGGTGCTTGGGACACTCCAACCCACTGAGAAACCCAGCCAGGACAATTTACCAACAGTTTAAAGTGGCACTTCATTGCCTTCCATCTGTCTTTGGCTTCAAGGACTCCTGAGTATAAACCAGATAATACCTAGGTAGTGATTCAAGAAATTAGTTCCCATTGGGTAATCCCAGAGGAAGTTTGTTTTGGTGGCTCCTGGTCTGTTGGGCAGGGGTTGGATATGAACACCTTTTAGAGTCCGGCTAACATTAGGGACTTCCTTTGCTGGTCCACCTTGTCCCCTTAGCCTTTAAAGGTCAGGTTTGGGTTTTCCCTCCCTTTTTCTCTCTCCATGCTTTCTGTACATGATCTCATCAACCACCATGGATCTGAATGTCATTTGTGTTTTGATTATGTCTAAATTTCATATCTCCAGCCAGTGTTATCATCTCTGGAGCACAGTTCCACATGGTCTACTCCCTACTCAATATTTCTACTTGGATGTCTCATAGATATCTGATGATAAATCAAGAGAACACTCTCTTCTTTCCTTCATCACTCTCAATGGAACCACCATCTATCTATACATCATCTACAGAAAACTAGGACTTATCCTGAAGTTCTCCCTTGCCCATTCCCTCACCCAGCCAATCAGTCTATCAGGAATTCCTGCCATATCCTCCACTACAACACAGCCACATCCCCCTCTTCTCTGCATCTCACTGTTGCCCCCTGAATTCACACCACCATAAATAACCTCTCTCTTGGACTCCTACAAGCATCCTCCTAGCTAGTCTCCCTGCTTCCACATACCATCTTCCAATCAGTTCCAACTCAGCAACAAGTGATGTTAAAAGGCCAAATGTATCACTCTGCTTAAAATATGACTTTCCAACTCAGAGATACAGAGAACAGATTGGTGATTGCCAGAGCTGGGGGTAGATGGCAGGTCAAATGGGTGAAGGTAAAAGGTATAAACTTCCAATTATGAAATAAATAAGTTATGAGATGTAATGGACAACACAATGAGTAGTTAACAATACTGTATTGCAAAGGTGCTAAAAGGATAGATCTTAAAAGTTCTCAGCACAAGAAAAAATTACACTATATGATATATATATAGATATATCTATATCTATCTATCTATCATCTATCTATCTATCTATCTATCTATCTATCTATCTATCTATCTCAAATCATAATGCTGTATACCTGAAACTAATATAATGTTATATTAGTATCAATTTTATCTCAATAAAAATATGGCTTTTTATTGAACTTCCAGTAGCCTTCAGCCAAGTCCAGCTCCTCTATCTCATCTTGTGCCCTCCTCCCCTTACTCATGGTCCTGCAGTTTCGATGGTTGCCTCTCAGTCCTCCAGCTGTGTTACTCAGCCTTTTCTATGCTGACCAATAGCCTGGCATCTTTTGTTCCCACTCTTTACACAGTAGGGTTCATTATGTGACCTTTGGTCCCACTAAATATATCTGCGGTTCAGGGAAACTTTCTCTGGCATACAGAAAAATTGCACCCCAGACCCCACCAGATCCAGTATTCCCTGCATTATATGAACCTTCATGGTACACAGTAGAAATAAAAATTGCCTACATTATTTGTTTTCTGGTCTCTTCCCCTAGAGGAGAAGCCATGAGAGCAGGAACTGTTTCTATCTCCTTTGCTGTAATGGCCCTAGGACTTACATCACATAAGAGGGTACACTGTACATCTCATGGGTCTTTTTCACATGCAGGAATGGTAAAACCAGAGGGAAAGACAGAACAGCGTGACATACTAGGAAGCTTCAAGCTCTTGTTTGTCCCCAGAAATCATAAACACAAGCAGAGACTGACTGAATCAACTTTTCAGAACTCTGGGAAAAGGTCAAATGTTTATACAAAACAAATGAATGCCAAATCAAAAGGCAAAAAATAAGCCATCCTCAAAGGAAAGTTCTGCGGCATTTTCACTTGTACTTATGGCAGCCCTACCCTGGCACAGCGACCATTACGGTCTTGAAGTAGCAGCAGCCTTTCTTCTCAGTTTGGGACCCCAGACCTTCAAACAAGAGGGAGCAGAGCAGATACTGTTCACAAATTACTGTGTATATGTCCATTCTATACTCTCTGGTAAATACCTGAAGGACTGACACAAGGCACTCAGATCTCCGTTTCATTTAATATGGAACTCATACAAGTGGAATGGTGGACACTACTCACACAAATTGCAAGGTGGACTAAAGACTCACAGATGTTGGACCAACAGATTATAAATTGAGACACAATGGACTACCTAAGACCCAGAGGAAAGGTTGGGGTTAGGTTCTTTGGGAAATTAGCATATTCAAAAGATACACATATATGGGGGTATTTAGAAGGTGAAGTACGAGCTCAGCACAGAACCAATCTCTAAAGACTGGGAGAGATTTTCTCTCTCTGTGTGTGTGTGTGTGTGTGTGTGCGTGTGTGTATTCATTCCTGGCATTCAATAAGATCTCTATCAAACCATTAGTTGAATAAGAGCAAATGGAACAGAGACTTCAGTGACCACACATGATAAAGAATAGTTTTAGACTCTGTAGAAATGGTTTTGAAAAGTCTCAAAACAGATGGGCATTACAGCCTCCAACAATAAAAAACCAGGCAAAAAATTCCAGAAAGCTATAGGGAAGAGAGTGAATCAAATATCCAGAATTACATTATAACAGTCAAACATTCAGTTTTCAACAACAGTAAAAACAAAACAAAACAAAAAAACAAAACAAAACAAAAACACAGGAAAAATTTAAAAACAGTCAAATATGACCTACCCAAAGAAACAAAATAAATGGACAGAAACTGTCCCTGGTGAATGCCAGATATCAGACTTCCTAGGAAAAGATTTTAAAATAACTGTCTTAAATATGCTCAATGAGTTAAAGGAAAAATGGAAAGAACTAAAGGAATCAGGAAAATGGTGTATGAACAAAATGAGAATATCATTAGAGAGAGAAATTATAAAAAAGAATCAAACATAAATTCTAGAACTGAAAAGTAAAATAATTGTAATAATTAAAAAATTCATTAGAGAGGTTTAAAAGGGGATTTAAGCCCTGGTCTGGTGGCTCAGCTGATTGGAGCATTGTCTTGTGCACCAAAAGGTTGTAAGATTGATTCCCAGTTGGGGCACATACCTGGGTTGTAGGTTCATTCCTCAGCTGGGGAACATATGGGGGGCAACTGATCAATATTTCTTTCTCACATCTCTGTCTCTCTTTCTCTCTCTTCCTCTCTATCTAAAATCAATAGACATATCCTTGAATGAGGATTTTTTTAAAAAGCAAAGCAGATTTGAGCAGCCATAAAACAGAATCATTGAACTTAAAGTTAGGACAATTGAAATTCTCAAGTATGAAGCAGAAATTAAAAAATGATGAATGAGCAGAACCTAAGAAACCTGTGGAATATCATCAAGCAGATGAACCAATATCACATTATGAGAAATGAAGAATGAGAGGAGTAAGAGAAAGGGGCAGAAAGATTATTTGAAGAAAAAAAGGCAAAAAGCAGCCCAAATTTGATAAAAGACTTGAACATACAAATCCAAGAAGTCAAATATATTTCAAGTAAGATAAACTCAAAGGGATCCATACAAAGATAGATTATGATTAAATGGACAAAAGACAAAGAGAGAATCTTGAAATCAGGAAGAAAGAAGCAATTCAATTCATGTAAGAGATCCACAATAAGATCACAATCTGATTTCTCATCAGAAACTTTACAGGCCAGAAGGCGGGGGGTATAATATGTTTAAAATGCTGAAAGAGAAAAACCTGTCAACTAAGAATTCTATATTTGGAAAAACTGTCCTTCAAAATGAGGAAGAAATAAAAACATTCCCAGATAACAAAAGCTAAGGTAATTTGTTACTACTAGATTTGCCCCAGAAGAAATGCTCAAGGGAATCTTTCAGGTTGAAATGAAAGAATGCTTAAGAGCAACATGAATCTGCATAAATAAATAAAGATCTTCAGTAAAGGTAAATACATGAGAAAATATAAAAGCCAATAGTCCCATTTTTTAAATCCTCACCTGACAATATGTTTATTGATTTTTAGAGAGAGAGGAAGGGAGAGAGAGGAAGGGAAAGAGAGAAAGACAGACATTGGTGTGAGAAGGAAACATCGACCAGTTGTCTTCCATACACACCTGACTGGGGAATGAACCCACAACCTAGGTCTGTGCTCTGACTGGGAATTGAACCCTCAACCTTTCAGTGTACAGAATGACATTCCAACCAACTGAGCCAGCTGGCCAGTGCCAAAGCCAGTATTACCATTTTTATTTTCTACATGGTTTAAAACACAAACTCATAAAGGTAAGTATCTTTGTTGTTGGACACACAATGCATAAAGATGTAATTTGTAACAGCAACAAAAAGAGGTGGAGAAGGAGCTATTTAGGAGCAGAGTTTTTATATGTTATTGAAGTTAAGTTAATATAAATTAAAATTAGATTGTTATAACTTTAATATTTTAAATATGTCATAGAAGCCTTGAAGAAAATATCTATAAATGTAAACAAAAGTAAGAAAAAAATGTGTCACTACAAAAAAATCAACAAACTATATATAAGAAGGTAGAAATGGAGGAAGTAAGGAACTCCCAGAAAGCTATAAGACATACAGAAAACAAATAGCAAATTATTATTAATTACATTAAATATAAATGGATGACACTGTAATCAAAAGGTAGAGATTAGCAGGATAATAAAGAAAATATCATCCAACTACATGCTGTCTAGAAGAGAATAACTTTAGATCTAAAGACGCATATTAGTTGAAAATGAAAGGATGAAAAAAAGACATTCTAAGCAAATAGTAACTAAAAGAAAGCTCTGATATAATACCACTAGACAAAAGACTTTAAATAAAAAACTGTTACAAAAGAAAAGAATGATACATTGAAAAGGATCATTTATCAAGATGATATAATAATTATAAGCATATATGCACCAAACAACAGACACTCCCCAAATTTATGAAGCAATATTGACAGGATTAAAGGGAGAAACAGACAACTCTATAGTGAAAGTTGGAAACTTTAATAACCCACTTTCAATAATGGATAGAAAAACAAGACAGATAACTGATAAGGACACAGAGAATTTGAACAACAATATAAACCACTATGAATTATTAGACATACCCCACCTAAAAACAGCAGAATATACATTTTTCTCAAGAGCATGTAGGATATTCTTAGGATAGACCATATGTTAGGCTACAAAACAAGTCTTAATAATTTAAAAAGATTGAAATAACACAAAGTATCTTTTCTGATTACAATGCAATTAAAGTAAAAATCACTAACAGAAGGAAAATAGGAAAATTCACAAATATGTAGAAATTAAGCAACACATTGTTAAACAACCAATAGATCAAAGAAGAAATCACAAGGGAAATTATGGAATATAGTGAAATTATCCCTTATTTATATAGAAGCAAAAATCCTCAATAAAATAATAACCAGGTGAACTTAACAGAATATCAAAAAATATATATACATCATGACCACGTGTGATTTATTCCTGGAATGCAAAGATGGTGCAATATATGGAATTAATCAATAAACATACCACATTAATATAATGAAGAAACAAAGCCCTCATGATGATTTCAATTGATGCAGAAAAAATTTAACAAAATTCACCTTTTCATTACAAAAATACCCAATAAACTAGGAATATAAAGGAGCTTCTTCAATATAATAGAGGCCACATATATAAAGCCCAGTGCAAACATCATATTCAATGGTGAAAGACTGATAGCTTTTTTCCTGAACAAGATAAGAATGTCCACTTTCACCACTTTTATTTTACACCGTTTTTGAAGTTTTAAACAGAGAAGAACTAGGCAACAAAAACAAATGAAAGACATCCAAATAAGAAATAAAGAAGTAAAATGATTTCTGTTCAGAGATGTCTTAATCTTATATGCAGAAAAGTCCTACAATTCCCCGAAAAGCTGTTAGGGGTAATAAACATATTCGAAAAAGTTGCAGGATACACAACCAATACTCAAAAATTAGTTGCATTTCTATACACTAATAATGAAGAATCCAAAAAATAAATTAAGAAATTAATTCCATTTACAATGCCATCAAAAAGAATAAAACACTTAGAATAAATTTCACCAGGGAGGTTGAAGACTTATACACTGAAAACTATGAAACTAAAAGTAATTAAAGAAAAGTTAAATAAATAGACATCTTCTGTTCATGGATAGAAAGAACTTAATATTGTTAAGATGATAACACTACCCCAAATCTTCTACATATCCAGTGCAATCCTATCAAAATTCCAAAGGCAGGTTTTTTTTTCAGAAATAAAAAAAATCCATCTTAAAATTCTTATGGAATCTAAAGGAACCCTAAGCAGCCAAAATAGTCCTGGAAAGGAAAAGACAACTTGCAGAATGGGAGAATATATTTGCAAATCACATATCTAATCATATATCTCATAAGAATTATATGAAATCATATATACATGTATATCTAATAAGAATTAATATCCAGAATATATAAAGAACTTCTACAACTTCAGAACAAAAATACAAACCATCTACTTTAAAAATGGAAAAAGGACTTGAATAAACATTCCTCCGAAGAAGATGTACAAATGGCCAATGAGCACATGAAAAGATGCTCAGCATCATTATTAACTTAGGAAATATAAACCCAAACCACAATGAGAAACCACTTTGCACACATTATGATGGCTATTATAAAAGAAGGACAAACAGAAAGTAGCAAGTGTTGATGAAAATGTGCAGAAATTGGAACTTCTGCATATTGCTGGTGGAATGTAAAATGGTGCATTTGCTTGGGAAAACATGTTGGCAGTTCCTTAGAAAATTAAACTTAGACTCATCATATGATTTAGCAATTCCACTCCTAGGCATATGCCCAAAAGAACTGAGAGCAGGGACTTTAAACAGATACTTGTATATCAATGTTCATAACAGCATTATTCACAATAACAAAAAGGTAGAAACAACCCAAATGTCTATCAACAGATTAATAAATAGACAAAATGTGGTCTACACATGATGGAATATTATTCAGCCAGCAAAAGGAATGAAATTCAGATACATGTCACAATGAGGATGAACCTTCAAAATATGCGAACTTCAATAAGCCAGGTTCCAGAGGACAAATATTGCACGATTCCACTTACATGAACTGTCTAGAACAGACAAATTCATAGAGACAAAGAGTAGAATGGAGGTCACCAGGGGCTGAGGGTGGGAAGGCATGGGGTGTTAGCATTTACTGAGCACAAATTTTCAGTTTGTGATGGTGAAAGAATTCAAAAATAAACAATGGTGATGGTGTACAGCATTGTGAATGTACTCAATGCCATTGTGTGTACACTTAGTGGTGAATTTTACATTACATATGCACAATAAAAAAGAAGTAAAGGGAAGAAGACATGTATGAATCCATCACTGAGTGACATAGGAAAAGGTAGGAAAAGGACAGGAAAGCCCAGGATGACAATGTTGGTGGTGCAAAGTGGCCACTGAGCAAATGAAAGTGCACCCTTGGGGAAGGGTGCAATGGTGCAATGATTAAACTCCCGGTGAGGGCGTCAGTACATCTAGTAGGGGCTTCTTGGAAGTTAAAGGCAAAGGATGTTGTGTTAATTGAACTCTTTCTGGCTTCAAGGAGTCAGGATGCCCTCATTAGCTCAAGTGACAGGAGTTATGTAAGAACCGTTAGAGAAGCGGAGGAACAAGAGGTGCTCTTCACAGCCACCCCAACACATCTCGAGATCTAAGCACAGTGGCCCCATCAGGATCCATAAGAGCTTTCACGCACTCCTCTTGCCACCTGCAGTAGTGAGCACCCAGTGCTGCCTCCTCTAGTCTGCTCTGTGACCACACCATCCCATGTGTCTGCCTCTGCCTCCTCTCCCTACTGTCTGCTTGTCTTGCACAGCTTCCCACAGTGACGCCACTCACTCCAGCTCTTCATGCTCCAGCTCACCAAGCCCCTCCTGGATGGAGCTGTAGTCCTTGCTCCTTGCAGGATGGCAGGCAGCCCACAGCTCTCTCCTGCCATCAGTTGTGGCCTGCAGCCTGCGTGGCACAAGAACAAGCACCTGGTCTGAGGAGACGGCTTGTACTACCTCCATGGAAATTCGGGGCATAGCAGCCAGAGGTGTAACTTGGTTCCTCTAGAAAACAAAGCTTTAGACAGGGAATAAGGTGCTAACAATGTATTTGAGAGGTGCAAGCACATGCAGGTGTGGGTGAGTGGCAATGAGAAGTGAGGTGAGGGAAGGGAAGAGGGAGATGTTACTTTGTGGGCACTTCCTTCCTGAAGGGCTTGGAAGGGTGGGGGTGGGTGGGCCGGCAGGCTTACTCACAAGATTCCTTCAGAAGAAGGTCCACAGGAGGGGGCGGGGACATGTCCCCCTGGTTTCCTCCTTTGCTGGTTTCCCATTTGTCAATGTCCATCAGTTGGGAGTTATCTCCTCACTCTTCCAAATTGCTGTAGGAAGCCAGGTCTCAGTCCCTACAGTGTGGTGTGTTTTTCAAAGTGAAATGGGACAGCTGCCATGGTTTGAATGGTGGTCTCCCAAAAGAGACATCTCCCTGGAATGCCTGAAAAAAGGGTCATTACAGGTGTAATTAAGTTATGGATCTTGAGATGAAATCATCCCTGCATTAGAGTGGACCCTAAGTCCAATGACAACTGTCCTTATAGCAGAAGGGGAGGAGACATGGAGGAGGACATGTGAAGACAGAGATTGGAGTAATGCTGCCATCAACCAAAGGCTACCTGGAGCTACGAGAAACTGAAGGAGGCAATGAATGGAGCCTCCCCCAGGCCCTGCCCACACCTGGATTTCGGACTTCTGCCCTCTACAGCTGTGGGAGACTAAACCCAACTGTTTCAAGCATCTGAAGTTGGGGTAATCTGTTAAGGCAGGCTTAGGAAACTGCCATAATCTGTTGTGTACAAGGGGTAGGGAGGCACCGATGGATGGGGCTGTCCACAAAAAGCAAGAGAAAAAGGGAAGTTACAGAAATTTGAGGTAAGCCAAATGTGTATACAAATACAACTGCCCTTGCAGACCTCTGTGGAGGGAACAGAATGAGGTCTCAGGGTGCAGCCCTGCTTGTGGGTGGCAGGTGGGAAGTGGAGCTGGAAATCGAATGAGGCCGGGAGGCGGGGAGCTGGGAGATCAAAGGCAGTTACTGGTTCATTAAAAATGGATGCTGTTGTCAATGAGGATTACAGCCAGGGATGTAAAGAGAAAAAGCAGGAAAAATGGATAAATACAGGGTTGGAATGAGCTAAGAGGTGGAGATGAGTTCTGGTGCAAAGGGGCTGTCAGCAGCGATGATCTGGCAAGAACTGAACAGATGAGTGTCTTGCACTTCAGGTGATGATGGAGGACTGGGAGAGGCTGATCTAGGTGTGGGGAAGGGTGGAGAACTCTCCCATTGGAGCCCCGGAGGAGGCCGGGAGAGGGTGCTGCAGTATGACTGTGGTAGACAGATGCCACTGAGCATGTTTCAGTGAGGGTGACAAACTGGGGGAAGCAGAGAGAGGTTTAGGGTAACAGATAACCCTGGACGGAACTGGGGGCTCTGCCAAAGCTGTGAGGAAGAGGCAGAGGTATGTCCAAGGCAGGGGTCTAAGGGTTGCTAAGAATAGCAGCTAACTTAAGCTTTAAACATGGTGGGATTTTTTTTCTGTTACAGATGGAACAGCTCCCTTCATGAATGTCCAGGGGTAAGAAACAAAAAGGAGGCTGATCACAGAGGGAACAATTGGACAACCAGAAGCTTTCTACGTCTCAAGGGGCTGAACGACTGCCATGTCTAGGTTGCTGAGCATTTCCTCCCATCTCCCCACTCAGTACCAGCCCTGTGGCCACCTGGGCTGTACCCACCTTTAGCTTGCAGCCAGCTGGATAAGGCTTGCCACCTCCTGCCCTGTGTGTACTATGTTAATGCTTGAGTCCAAATGGCTAATGGACTCTATTCCTCAGGAATTTGACCCTGGGCCCCTGATACCCAACCAAATTGGCTCCCTGTGGCCTCTAGACTCTTCTCCTGACTTAGGAGTCCACTCCCAACCAGTCAGCTGATAAGGCCACCTGGAATAAACAGGGCCACCTGGGCACACCCCTTTCATGGTGCTGTCTGTGTGTGGAAGACTGAAACATGCCATCCAGACATCGGGTCTTAACCCCAGAAACTATGAATATTATAGGACAAAAGATGGGATTAAATTAAGGATTCTGAGATGGGAGATTATCCGTATGTGTTCTAACTAAGGATATATGTCTTTATATGAGAGAGAAAGGTGGAGGGAGAATGCACACACACGCATGTGCACATGCAGAGGAGAAGGCTCTGTGGCAAAGGAGGCAGAGTGACATGGCCATAAGCCCTAAACCAGGGAATGCCAGCCAGCAGCCACTAGAGCTGGAAGAAGCGAGGACCCTCCTGAGGGGCACGCTCCTACTGACACTACAACCACAGCCCAGCAAGGGCTGCCAGCTCCAGACTTCTGACCTTCAGAACTGCAAGAAAACAGATTTGTGTTATTTTCTGCCCCCAGTTTGTAGTGACTTGTTGCAGTCATAGCCACAGGGAGATTCTGCATCCAGGGGAGGGGAAAGAAGGGCGCACTGGGCACCAACACCAGGGCTTCTGCAGGGAGGAGAAGCCAGCAGACCTTGGGGGTGTGTGCAGGGGCCGGGAGTGAGGATTCAGTCCCACAGACGTGCTGTAGCAGGCCCTTGGGATGCCCGTGAAGGGCAGACGCTAACCCTTAAAAAAACAAGGACAAGAATATGAAGGACTAAATGCTGCAGTAAAGATTTTAGGAGGCAACAGGGTGAGTAGATTTGGGGTCCCTTCAGGAGACCTTGTTATGTGAGGATAGAAATGGTGTTGTAGGGGGAGTGTGTGGGGAGGGTCATGAACTTAGCACCTAGACAGAAACAGAGAGGTCCAGATGCCTAGGGTGAGTGGGTGATGCAAACAAGGAACCCCAGCCAGACACTGACACATGAACACACACACACACACGCCTACACCATGCCCTTGGAGGGGTTAGGATTTTGTTTTCAGTCTTGTTCTACTTTGCAGCCGCTGGCTATGTCTACGTAAGGCCAACACGATTGGGCAATTCAGTAAAATCATTAGTCAGACTAAAAGTTCAGCAAGGCAATGGAGTATAGAGCAAAGAACATGAATTATTTACTCCAGTCCCTCCCCTTTACTTCTGAAATGGCTGGGTATTACATTATGTACGGGGGAGGGGGCAGGCTGGAGAGAGCAGTGGTGGAACACATCTCCGCCGTCACTTAGCAGAGTGGCAGGCCAGAATTCAAATTTGGACCTGTCACACTCTGAAATACATGATTTTTCCATCAGTATTGGGACTAAACAAATACATGCACTCTTTGAAACTTCTGAAACAGTTTGTTTGAGATAAAACACATATCAGGGGAACTAAGACACTTGGAAAGACAAGAGCAGAAATCGGGTAAGAAGCCCCCTTGCTGTATTAGAGACAGCCTGGTTTCCCCCACAGCCTGCTTTCTGTGCGGACCCCATGGACACCCTGGAGCTGTTTGCCAGGTGTGCAAGCACAGACAGCGTTCATTCATTAGGTGGCACGGCCTTGTCCCTTACGCCAGTCTCCCTGCTCTAGACATAGGAGCCATGTCCAGTTTTATGAGGAACCCGCTTTCTAACTCTAAGGCTAGCTGCCCATATTCCACAAGTAAAAACAGTGCTCTCAGAGGCATCTACCAAGTTGACACAAAAATTGTTTTCTTTTTCAGCTTAGGCGCTTCTATGCAGGCAGTTCTAG
Organism: Desmodus rotundus; assembly: GCF_022682495.2. Lineage (NCBI taxonomy): Eukaryota > Metazoa > Chordata > Mammalia > Chiroptera > Phyllostomidae > Desmodus > Desmodus rotundus. Next base: position 66,147,050 of record NC_071395.1, read on the forward strand.
TCACGTGCAGGCCCCTCCCCCCGAGAAAAGCAAACCCAGGAGTTACCAAGTCATTCCTCATTACATAAAAACTCTATTAAAATTCTTGAAAACCCGGTGTTGACATGCCCTACTCATTTTACTGAGACTTTCTAAACCACTAGGATCCCTTCTCAGAGTTGTGGCAAAGGTTGATTAACAAGGTAACCTCCCCTACATCAGAGAACTGTAAATAAGTAAGGGAGAAGAAGCATGAGGTGGGAGGTGGGGGGCATGGATTTCCTCCTTACCCATTTGTTCTGCCAAAACCTATCTGTGTTAGTCTGGGTTCTCTGGAGAAACAAAACCAATAGGATTGATTGATGGATGATTGGTTACAAGGAACTGGCTGACACAGTTATGAAGAAGTCCCTGGCCTGCAGTTGGCCAGCTGGAGACCCAGGACAGATGACAATATAGTTTTAGCTTGAGTCAGGCCTGAGAAACAGTCTCAGTTCAAGTCCAAAGGCAGGAGAAAACCGAGGTCCCAGTTTGAAGACAATCAGGCTGACAGAGCAAATTCTCCCTTCCTCTATCTTTTTGTTCTATTCAGGCCTTCCCCAGATTGGCTGTGCCCCCATCCTGTGGGGATGGGGCAACTGCTTTATTCAGTCTACTCATTCAGATGTTCCTCTCATCCAGAAACACCCTCACAGACACACCTGGAGTAATGTTTAACCAGAAGTCTGGGAATCCCCATGGCCCGGTCAAATTGACACATAAAATTAACCATCACATCACCGCTTCTTTACTTGTTGGTTTACCCTACTCTCCAGGTCCAGGGGAAGAGGGTCTCACTTCCTCCAAGTGAAATCTCTTCCTGCCCTCATCCTCGTCCCTCAACCCCCAAGCATCCTTGAAGATTCCTTCAAGGTAGGGAAATCAGCAAAAAGAGAAGTTTCATCCTCCAGGTACCTATAATCCTTGTGCAGAAAAGGCTGTGGATACGGGGAAGGGGAAACAAGATTATAGATTGCAAGCAGATCAGACCACATCAAATACTGCAATAAGGATTCTTCTCAGGAGAGAAAAAATACAGCACAAAATGGCTTAAGGCCAAAAGAAATTAATTGACTCATATAAATGGAAAGTCCAGAGAAAACACTTGGCATCAGATGTTGCTGCACTTAGGGACTTAGATAATATTGCCAGGGTTTAACCTGTCCCCTTCTCTTTGCTCTGCATTCATCTGTGGTGGCTACTTTCTCAGAGAGTCCCTTTCTTAGGCGTGACAAGATAGTGGCCAGCAATTCCAGGCTTGTATTCTCATGTGTGAGTCCAACAGTTCAATTGAAAGTCCCAGACCTGACTCTCACAGTGGTGACTTGAACCACATGACCAGTTCTGAACAGATCCCCATGGTCAAGGAGATGCCGTCCTGCACTGACCAAGTCCAGGTCACGTGTCACTGTGGTAACTGGTCATAGTCAGCTTCATCCCAGCATTGCGGGCTGAGAGCAGAGGGTCTAGTTCTGCACAGGGAAGTCAGGGTGTTATCAATGGGAGGAAAGTGAATGACGGCTGGTGGTGAGAATACAGGGTGTCCACTACATAGGTTTTGAAAAATTATGTGTGGGCATCTGAGAGTAATTCTAAGACAGTCATTCTCAAAGCAGGGCGGGGAACATTTGGCAATGCGGGCACACCTTGTTGGTTTTCACAGCTGGTGCTGCTACTAGCATCTCATGGGCCAAGGGCAGGGATGTTGCCCAAATCCTGTGATCCCTAGGATGGGTGCCCACAACAAGGAATTATTTAGTTCAAAAGGTCAGCGGTGCTAAGGATGAGAAACCCTATTCTAAGATCTGGAATGCAGCCATGAACATTGTGGCCTGTGTCATCAGAAAGAGAGGTTTCTGTGTGTTGAGACTGCATGTGCCCTTGCAGTTTAGGGAGATGTGTTGGCCTTTGAGATGGGAACAAGGCCCCAGATCCACCCCTGTTTCTCTAACTTTCCTGCCCCATCCACCTGCACATCAGGGATTGTGACCATTGCCACGGCTGTACTAGATTCGCAGTGACTGGGTGGGAGAGTCACAGTGGACATCTTACAAACCACAATTACGGGCAATAGTTAACACAACAGATGTCGAGCACTGGCCTGTGATCTGGGAGAAGATTAGTCCAATGTCTCAGCATTTTCTATCCATTCTATCACACAGTACTTGGAAGAAGCCCTCTACCCATCTGCACTTGTTGTCCTTCTGTTCCTATGAGCTGGTAGGAGTGGCCCAGGGTTGGAGCTTCTGGAGCACATGCCTTGGGGCAGATATGCACCTCAAGAAGGCAGGCGAAGGCCCACGCAGTTGCCCTCTGTGTCATCAGTTAGGATGCTTTTGGCTGCCAGTGACTGAAAGCCCTCCTCAAACTGTTTTAAGCAACAGGCAATTTATTTCCCAATAACCATCAGTCCAGAGGTCCCAGTTTTAATTCACTGCCGGTCAACAATTGCTGGGCATCCCAACCACATGCCCAGAGCAAAAGGAGAGGCCCATTTCTTAAATGAGAAGACATTTCCCAGAAGCCACCTAGCACACTGCCTCATGTCACGCTGGCCAGGATCAAGGAACAGGCTCATTCCTAAACCAGTTCCTTGAGAATGAAATGGGATTACAGTGGTTGGGCTGGGAGCCTAAGCACTTGGAGCAGAGTGGATACAGGGTGTCCCCCTAATGACCACAGGACCAGTTTTGTAGAAGGCCCATGACGACCTTGGCAAACCCAAATTGCCCTCCCTGGTATGTGAGTAGCAGAATGAGGGTTACAGCTAACAACCAAGTCTGTTGTTATTGTTGAATCTTGTTGGAGAAAAATCGTAAGTTTGAGTCATAATGGGATTGGGCAATATTTGGCTATGAACAAAGAACTAGCTTACAGCAATTCATAGGGGTGGGGGTAAATGGGCATTTGTCTTATTGGTGATACATTAAAGAATTCCTCAAGGATGGGCATAAGTGGAATATTTAGGAATATCAGAGTTAAAAGGAACTTTAGATTTTGTATCAGATGTATGTTTGTTTTTTATCTGTCCAGCAAGTCTCTGGAGAGTAGCCCAAAACTCTTAGTTTCTATAATCCTATGGACTAACTTCCAAGATACCAAAGGCGGTATTTAACTAATCACTGTGCTGCAATGTAACAAATATGCCCCATGGCCTGATGGGAGAGAGAAGGACCCTGCTCACTTTGAGGGGATTCCATACCTAGGGGTTGTCATTTGTAATACTCCATTCCCGGTACCGCTGCCTTCTTTGGGAGCAATGAGAGCACATTAAGGAAATAATTGGCAAGATGCTTTGGAAGCTAAAAGTTTGGGCATTTGTGGTACATAAAAAAAAAGTGCAAACACAAATGAAAAACCAGAGCCCTGAATAAGCAGCATGCCCATTAGGTGCAATTAGCCATTCCTTTATTAATTTTTCATTATTACCAATCACCGAATAATATAGCTCTAATTTTTTAAAAGATTTTATTTATTTATTTTGAGAGAGAGGAGAAAGGAGGTAGACATAGACGGGGAGAAACATCAATGTGTGGTTGTCTCTCAAGCACCCACTACTGGACACCTGGCCCACAACCCAGGCATGTGCCCTGACTGGGAATTGAACTGGCGACCCTTTGGTTTGCAGGCTCGCACTTACCGTATTTTTCAGACTATAAGATACACATTTTCCTCCCAAATTTGGAGGAAAATGGGGGTGCGTCTTATAGTCCAAATGTAGCTTACCTGACTCGCCGGTGGGGGAGGGGGCAGCGGTGGATCAGGGTCACAGGAGGCAGGAGCAAGGTCACTATTGCAGGAAGCCGGCAGGGCAAGAGTGGGGCAATGCTGCCGGCCCTGGGCTGGGAGGAGGGGCTGTCCCAGCAGTGTGAAGCAAGGGAGGCAGGAGCAGAGTCCCCACTGCGGCATACTATAGTGCTAGGGAGGAGGGTACAGGTGGTGCAGGCGCATTAGGAGATGAAAGCTTGCTGTGCCCATACGTGCCTCCATCATGTGACTGGTGTGTCCCCCATTAACATTAACATAGGTAAATTCCACTGCAGGGTCACCTGTGAAGGTGGCCCTGCAGCTGTTGCAAAACTACACCTCCCATCATGCTTGGACGGGTTGGGATGACGGGAGCTGTAATTTGGCAACTGCGGCAGGTTTTTCCACACAGGTTGTGCAGAACTGCTGTCCCCATACAAGAGTGTTGCACAACCTGTGGCCCTCCAGCAGCAGATCCCACCAGAACAGTGTCAGCAGCAGATCTCCCCAAAGCAGTGCGTCATCCACTGATGTTCTCAGCTCCAGTGCCCCCATAACTATGAAGGACACAGTGCTTATAGTTCTGTCATTACTGTATTTTGTTGTAGAAGGATGCGATAGTGTACCGTAGTCTCCTGCTGAATGTACTGTAATTGTGGAAAGATGTCAAAGCAGAAAAGGATTTCTGCTTTAAAGGATGTTATTAAATATTTTACCACATTTTTTGCTTCAAAAATTTTTTTTTCTATTTTCCTCCTCTAAAATCTAGGTGTGTCTTATGATCCGGTGTGTCTTATAGTCCAAAAATACGGTAATGCATTGAGCCACAGGAGCCAGGGCTAGGTCTAATTTTGAATGCAGGTATATCTCTTTTAATTGTGCTTTGCTTTACTCTGCTTCACAGATTATAGAATTTTTTACAAATTGAAGGTTTGTAGCAAACCTTGCATTAAGTCTATTGACATAATTTTTCAACAGCATTCTCTCACTTTGTGTCTGTGTCCTATTTTGGTAATTCTCACAATATTTCAAATTTTGTTCTTACTGTTGTATTTGTTATGGTGGTCTGTGATTGGCGATCTTTGATGCTACTGTTGTAATTATCTTGGGCACCAAAAAACACTCCCATATAAGACAGTGAGCTGTGTTCAGGTTGCTCCACCGACTGGCCCTTCCTCAGGTCTCCCCTCAGACCTCCCTGTTCCCTGAGACACAACAATAGTGAAATTAGGCTGATTAATAACCCTACACTGGCCTCTAAGTGTTCAAGTGAAAGGAAGAGTCACGTGTCTCTCACTTTAAGTCAAAAGCTAGAAACAATTGAACTTAGTGAGGAAGGCACATCGAAAGCCAAGACAGGCTGAAAGCTAGGCCTCTTGTGCCGAACAGTCAGCCAAGCTGTGAATGCAAGGAAGTTCTTGAAGGAAATTAAAAGGGCTACTCCAGGGGACACATGAATGATAAGAAAGCAAAACAGCCTTATTGCTGATAAGGAGAAAGTTGTAAGTGGTCTGGATAGAAACACAAATAGCCACAACATTCTGTGCAGCCAAAGCCTAATCCAGAGAAAGGCCCTAAGTCTTCAATCCTGTGAAGGCTGAGAGAGGTGAGGAACCTGCAGAAGGAAAGTTGGAAGCTAGCAGATGCTGGATCATGAGGTTTAAGGAAAGAAGCCATTTCCATAAAATAAAAGTGCAAGGTAAAGCAGTAAGTGCTGGTGTAGATGTGGCAAGTTATCCAGAAGATCTAGCTAAGACAATGAAGGCAGCTACACTAAACAATATATTTTCAATGTAGACAAAGAAGCCTTTTATTGGAAGAAGGTGCCACCTTGGAATTTCATAGCCAGAGAGGAGAAGTCAATGCCTGGCTGCAAAGCTTCACAACCTAAGTGCCCATCAGTAGATGAGTGGATCAAACAACTGTGGTATATTTACACAATGGAATACTACACAGCAGACAGAAAGAAGAAGGAATTCTTTTGTGACAGAATGGATGGAACTAGAGAGTATTACGCTAAGTGAAATGAATTAGTCAGTGAAAGACAAATACCATATGATTTCACTTATAGGAGGAATCTAATGAACAAAATAATGAGAAAAATAGAACCAGAGGCATGGGAACATGGAACAGAGTGACAGCTACCACAGTGTGGGGGGGGAGGTGATGGTGGGAAGAAGGGGAAAGGACTGGTCAAAGAACATGTATGAATGACTCATGGACATGGACAACAGTGTGGGGATTGACTGTGAGAGTTGGGGGTGGGCTGGACAGAGGAGGGCAAAGGGAGAAAAACTAGGACAACTGTAATAGAATAACAATAAAAAAATCTTCAAAGGACAGGTTGATCTCTTGTTAGCACCTAATGCATCTGGTGACTTTGCGCTGAAGCCACTGCTCATTTCCATTCCAAAATTCCTAGGGACCTGAGAGTTCACTAAGGCTGCTCTGCCTGTGCTCTATAAATGGAACAACAAAGCCTAGATATCAGCACATCTGTTTACAACATGCTTTACTGAATATTTTAAGCCCACTGCTGAGATCTACTGCTCAGGAAAAAACACTCCTTTCAAAGTATTACTGCTACTGACAATGCACCTGGTCACCTGAGAGCTCTGACAGAGGTAGGTGTACAATGAGGTTGGTGTCATTTTCATGCCTGCTAACACAGCATCCACACCACAGCCCAAGGAGTAATTTTGAATTTCACATCTTATTACTTAAGAAATACATTTTCTGCCCTGGCCGGGTAGCTCAGTTGATTTGGAGCATCATCCTGTACCGAAAGAGTTCGACCTCCAGTCCGGGCACGTGCCTAGGTTGCAGGTCAGTTCCCAGTCAGGTTGTATATGGGAAGCAACCAATTGATATTTCTCTCTCACACCAACGTTTCCCTCTATCTTTCTCCCTCTCATCAATAAACATATCCTCACGTGAGGATTAAAAAAAAAAAGAAATACATCTTGTAAGGCTAAAGCTGCCATAGATGCCACAGATAGTGATTCCTCTGGTGGATCCAGGCACAGTAATTGAAAACCTCTGGACTGGATTCACCATTCCACACACCATTAGGAATATTTGTCATTCATGAAAAGAAGCCAAAATATCAATGTTAACAGGAGTTCAGAAGAAGTCGATGCCACCCCTCACAGATAACTTCGAGGGGCTCAAGACTTCCGTGGAGGAAGTAACTGCACGTGTGGTGGAAATAGCAAGAGAACGAGAATCACAGGTGGAGCCCGGACGTGCGATGGGACTGCTGCAATCTCCCGATGGAACTTGAGCGGGTGGGCAGTTGCTTCCTGTGGTGGAGCAGAGTGGTTCCTTGAGATGGAATCTATTAGCGGTAGAGATGTTTGAAATGACAACAAAGGAGTTAGAACATTACAGAAGCCTAGCTAATAAAGTGTCAGGGTTTGAGAGGGCTGACTCCAATTTTGAGAGACATGCTACTACAGGTCAGCATCACATGCCACAGAGAAATCACTCATGAAAGGAAGAGTCAAATGACATGGCAGCCACACTGTGTCTGGACTCCTGACCCCCAGAGATTGGGAGATAGTTAAGGTGTGTTGCTTAAGCTGCAAGTGCATGGTAATTTGTTTGTCAATTTAGTTCAGTTTTCAATTCCAAACTCCTAAAACAATGCCAGCCCAAAGTTATTCTGAGGGAACTACAATGGTAGAGCCTCAATAATACAGTATTGAATGAATTATGTTGAGAGAGTGGGGAATCTTCTAACTAGAAAGTATTTTCATAGAACGTGTCAGACAGCTGCCTAAGACACATGCTCTAAGGCAATTATAGTTTAGTGAGGAAAGAGGGGGTGAGGGAGACAGACAACCAAGAACATTATACAGTAAACAAATTAGTAGATAAATAATGCAGTATGCTAGACAGTGTCACATTGCAGAATGTACAGTTAGAAATTACACAGCATGTTATGGGTGCTGTGGGGACAAGTAGAGCAAGGGAAGGGCTGACATGGGAGACGGTTAGGTTGCAGAATTCAAAGAAGGGTCATGAGGTGGTATTTGAAGGAGAAGAAGGAGAAGGAGAGCTCCAGGTGGAGAAAGAGTCTAGCAGAGATCCCAGGGCAAAGTCACCAATGTGGCTAAGGTGGAGGCAGCAAGCAAGGGGCTAGTCCTGGATGCTCAGGTCGGATGGGTAACGGGGTGTTATTAAACATGTGGGGCATTGCAGGCCATTTCCTCCGTGTGAGCTGAGGAACTGTAGAGGGTGTGGAGCGAAGAGGTGCCGGGAGCTGACTTGTGATTTCAAATGATCCCTCTGAAAGGGGTGGTGTTGAAACAGACTGTAGGGAGCAAGGTTGAGAATAGAGAGTGGTTGGAGCCACCCAGGTAAAAGTGACAATGGCTGTGCAGACAGTGAGGTGTGGCTGGATTCTGGATATATTCTCAAAGAATAGTCAGCAGGATTTTCTGAAAAACTAGACATGGGATACAAGAGGAAGAGAGGAAGGTGTGATGATTTCAGCCAGGCCAATGGGAAAAACGAAGTTTCAGTCAACCACGAGGTAGAAGGCTCTGGGTGAGGAGATCTGGGGGGATGATCAGGAGTCTCAATGGGGCAGTGCCAATGAGACACCCACACGAAAATGCTAAGGGCGCCGTGGGGCAGGCAGGTCTGGAGCCCGCAGGAAGTCTAAGCCTAAGAGACATCTCTGGGAGTCACCAGCACCGAGACAGTAGTTGCAGCCCTGTGACTGGGTGGAATCACCAAGGGGATGAGTAGAGAAAAGAAGATCAAGGATGAGCCCCAGAGGCCTCCCATGTGTAGAGACTGAGAAGCAAAAGAACCAGCAAAATTGGCTGCAAGGCAGCAATTCGTGCAGTGGGAAGAAAATCCAGGAGCAGAATGACTGGAAGGTGAGAGGGAAGCGAATGAGGAATGTTGGGAACCACCCTGCCTGGTTTCAGAAGCTGTAACCTCCCATGGTTAAGGCTGAGTCAGAGACCTTGGGACCATAAGCCACTAAAGAGACAAAGCTTATCTCCCTGGCAGGGGCACCACCTCTGCCCACTTTACTTTACCCTGCTTGGCCCTCAGCTTGACCAGTTAGCCAATGACGGATAAGATTCCTCAAGGGAGGGATGACCTAAGACAGGCATGGTCACAAGGAGGCCTACAGAGAAGGACTTGGGGGGCTACAGAAAAGGGGGTGATGGACCCTCACCCTTGGGCTTTGACATAGCCTGAGTCCTCATTCTGTCTGCAAGAAGTCTCCTAATCTTTTGGCTGCCTTACTTCTCCTGCCTGCCTTAAGCCTGAAACAATGACAGAGGGTGGTGCAGTCCTGTGCTGGAAAGGGCAGATTCCCCAGGGCAATCAGGCCTAAGAAAGAATACATAAAACTCTGTGAAACCTGCTTTGCTAATACCCTCAATTTAAATGATAAGGGTCCAAGCCTGAAATGAGTTTGTTTCCCAAAATCTTATTGCCCTTTAACTAACTGACCCTGACTCAGAATAAGCCCTCGTAATTCTTTGAATGTTATCTATTGTTTGATCCTTACTGCCTGACAATGACTGATGAGCTTTACCTGTATTCCTGTGCAAATTGAACCCAATAAAAGCCCATTGAGGAAAAGGCTCTTGGCCCTTCTCCTTTGAGAGATTGGCCACCTTTCCTTCCCAAGCAGATCATGTCTTGGTAGATTTATTCTCATCCATGGGGGCCTGGGGGTAGGGGGGTCCTGTGGGCAGCCCCCCCCCCGCCAGAGGAAGAGAAAGCACACAGCTGGGTCAAATGCAGCTGAGAAGTCAAGAAAGGCAAGAAGGGAGGACAGGCCACTGGGTTGAGCCCGGCAGCGGTCACGGCTGACTTTGACAAGGGTCATTGTGGCAGTGGTGGCGGGGAAGCCCAGTGGATGAAGGTTAGGGCATGGGAGGACCACAAGGACAGATGACTGTCTCAAATTCTCCTGCAAAATGGAGTGGCAGCCCACAAAGGAAGTGGAGTCAAGGGGTTTTGGTTTGTTTATTTTCTTTTAAAATGGAAAACAGCATTTTTGTGTATTTTTCAGAAAGATTCAGTTTCTTATTCAGAAAATAAGAAATCAGTGTTGCAGGAAAGACAGAGGAAATTTCTGGAGCAACGTCTTGGAGCAGGTGAGAGAATAGTGGGTTAGCGGCACAGGCAGAGGGTGCTGCTTTAGGTTGGAGCAGGGACAGCTCACAGGGACAGGTGAGCAGAGTTCTGGGAACAGTTAGTGGAAGGCAGGGTTTAAATGTGTCAGAAGTCTGGAAATTCTGTTTTGATTGCTTTCACTTCTCAAAGAAGTAGAAAGCAGGGTCGTGAGCTGAGAGAGGAGAAGGGAGGAGGCATAGGGTTTGAAGAGCCAGAAGAATGTGTGGAAAGTCGGAGCTGAGAGGGCAGTGAGGGGACCTGGGAGCATGGGGGCCACACTTGAGTCCTGGATTCTGAGCTGCAGTGAGGGGGTCCCCATGGCTGTGTGTTTTCCTTCACTCACCTTCGGCTGGCCATGTGCAGGTGTGAGTGGGGAGAGTTGGCTCTCACCAGGGTTGCAGTTTTCACCAAGCTGGTGTGAGAAGCGGAGGGGCAAGGAACAGGCTGAGTGACAGTAGGTGACAGAAAGCCAGGGTGTGACCAGGTAAGGAGGCAGTGCCATGCCCTGGATTTGAACCCAGGAAGCCTGACGTGCCCCTAGAACCCACCTGCTATATGGGGTCTGCTCTGATTGGAAGTTGGTCTTTGCCAACTTCCTGGCTCAACGTGCCACTGAGTCTCTTTTCTAAGCTCAGCGGAACCCTCCTACTGAAGCTGCTGCATGGTTCTGCCCTTTATCAGAGGATCCTGGGGGCATGTCCATCATCAAGTGCTGACTATGATGTCGGGCACTTTAGCCACTGGGACAAGAGCTGTTGGATGATGGGGCCATCAGGGACTTTCAAGTGACACAGTTGTCCCAACTTATGAGAATCACTGGCCTATGGAACATGCAACCTGGGGAGAAAGCAAAGTGAATACAAGGGTCAGGAAAGAGACAGGGCTGTGGAAGAGGTGGGAAAATGGGGCCCACGGTGGCAAGGGGTAGCTGGAGGCTCAGAGAGCACTGGGCTGGTTTGGGACCCTTTACCAACTGGGCTGGCCACCCTGGCCTCCTGCTGTGCTCTTTTTGATGTTGGGGTCTAATCACTACCCACATGTGTATCAAAGTGACCTTTGTCTTGCAGTAGGCTCAGGGGCCAGATATCAGCATCATCACAAACAAGCAAATGGATGGAGCCCCTTGCCATCTTGGCCCTCCACCTCTCCCACTGCTGCAGCCCACTCAGAACTGAGCCACCAACACCCTCCTACCTGTCCTGCAACCCGGATCTCAGATTAGAGTTGGCTGATTCTTTCTTTCTCAGGCTGTCCCAGCCCTCCGCATGTTGTAGCTGTCTGCTCTGGCGTGTGGTTGCACAAATACACATGTTAGGGCCTTTGATCTCCGGGCACGATGACATAGATTTATCAAATGTTTGCCTCTTTCTGCCTCTTTGAAAGGCTGATTTATAGGATGCAGCCTTTGCCTCCCTCCCTTTCTTGAAATATGAAGTGCTTGTGAGTAGCCAAGGTAATATTTAATATCCTGCCAACGAGCCTTTGCACTTGCTAACAAATGAACTACATCCCCACCAAATGGTCCACATCTGTTTGGGCTCCTCTCTTTGACTAAACAAATTAGCATGAAAATACCTCGCAGAGAATGCCAAGTGTCTCTTTCTAGATGAGGGAGCAGGGCAATTCTGGGGGACAAGACCACTGTCTGCAGGGGCATAGCTGCTGGAGGCAGCTGACTCCTCTTTCACAGAGGGTCTGGGCAGGAGCGGAGCGCAGCCCAGCGGTGGCAAGCCAGGGGCCAGGCAGAGCAGAGGATGACGCAGGGAGGGGAAGCTTCACCCTCTGCTGCCCACGGAAACAGGGTCAAGGGCTTCTGTAAATAATGGGCTTGGCTGGCTCACTTCTGGCTCTCCAATCCAGAAGAGTTTTCCCTAAGTGATTTCTAAGAAAGTGGAAGTGTCTTCCAAGAAATATTTTATTTGGAAAAGAAGGCTGCTAAAGTTTAAAGGCACTGGTTTGAGTGCTTTTGATGGAGACTGACTAGTCCTGGGGGTGGCTCTGCCTTCCTGGAAGAGGTGCTGGCTTGGAAAGAAATCCCAGGGGCGAAGCTGATTTGGTGCAAAGAGCAGGTGGGGAAGCGCCCTGGGTTTCCATCTTGTTAATAGCCTTGTAATAAACTGATCTTAATCCCAGTCTGTATATAAATGTAGTCTTTTTTTCTTTTTTTACTGTGAGTTGGGGACCACAAGTGTAATACGGTCTGGACAACTTTGCCACCTGGCTTGACATGGGGGTTATCGGAGGGGAGGGTCTACAAGTCTACATAACACTTGGGCTCCACCTTTGCTAGGACTCTTCCCCAAGGCCTGGGGCCCTTTCCAGGTGTTCCAGCTGTGGGCCAACTTGTCCAGAGTCCTGACCTCAAAGCCTCTCTGAGGACCAAACTAGAGGCTGTTTCCCCTTCTACCCACTTCCTACCAAACTTCCCAAACCGTCCTCACGGGAAGGGATGGCTAGCTCCCGATGTGGGCTTGGATCAACCTGAACCAGGTTGTGTTGGTCAAGAAGGGGTGCAGACCTCATTCTGAACCCTTAGGGCTGGCATCTCAGTTCCGGGACTTTCTTTCTTACTATGTTAGAATAAGAAGTTATCTCCCAACCATGTAATTCTCCACCCCAGAAGCAACCAAAGTTGCTGGGTTTTTTACATATTCTTCTAGAGACATTTTAGTCATGAGGGCAGGGATGTTTGAGTGTTTTGTTCACTGCTGCATCCCTGCCATCTGGCACAGCACCTGCCACAAGGAAAGTAGTCAATACACACTTGTGAAAACAGAAATAAATAATTGTTTGAGGGGGTGTCTACTCATAATGGGAGACAGCTTGCCAAGAACAATGCCAACAGCAAGTCAAGAGAATAACCTGCATCCTGGATCAAGCCATGCCTGAAGCAGACTACTTCTGGATCTTTCAACTATGTAAACCAACACATTTCTTCTCTTGATTAAGCCAGTTTCACTTGTGTTTTCTGTCATCTGCAATTATGAGTCTAAACTGATACAAGAGGGCTGGCTAATAGTTAACTAATGAGGATATGCTGTGCTATGAGAATTGTTGTGAATTTTTCTTCTAGTCCAGTTCTGGGTAGATCATCTAGATTCTAGAGGTGAACAAGTACAAAATGGCACCCCGAGGAACTTGAATGAATGTTAGCCACCATTTGGCTGAGTTATAGGATAAATAATCCCATTCTTATTTGGAAAGTAAATTCAGATTGTCTAGTTGAATAGGCCTGTGGGATATCCAGATTGGAGAGACTCAGGTCAGCGGGAAGAGGGAAGGGAGGGGGTGAGAATAAGTTCCTGCTCTGAGCCTTTTGGGCAGAGGCACTGGACTGAGGGGGGCCTGGCACCATGCTGCCAACCCAAAGGCAATACCTGCTGTTTCGCGCAAGCTGGTGCTCTGAGCACACTGCACCATGTGGTGTGCCTGCAGCTAGGATTGGCCGGGGAAGCCTTTTGTTCAGGGCCATGCAGTGGGGAGAGTTCAGGCCTAGCAAAGGAAGAGAAGGGGACAGGACCAATGGAAGAGAACTCACCTCAGTGAATGGTACCACTTTGCCTCCCAAGCTGGGACCCTGGAATGTCCCAGGACCTCCTTTCTGTCTATCACCCTGCCCAGGCCTGTGGATTTCCCTCTGTGCTTCTACTCTCCCTCTCCCTTATCTGTCCAGATTCAGACCCATCATCACTCACCTTGTCTCCCCAGTTCTCCCAATTGACCTTCTACAAACCCAGTCATGCTACGTCCCTGTTTGATGCCTCAGGGCGGAGAGGGAGTCAAGTGCAGACAGACTACTTAGGCATACATGAAGTTGGCCATACCTGGTCCCTCGGCTTTTCTTCAGCCTCGTCCTCTGTCCCTCCCTTGCTCCCATACAGGAGCTATGAGGAAGGACTGCTTACGCTCTCCCAGACTCTCCATGCAGCTTCACACTGGCCCTTTGCTCCCCCTTGTCCCTCCGTCTAGAATTCCTTCTCCCCTCTCTTTCCTTCCTCCTCATGTTTGGCCCAATATCTCATGGTCTGTACTGCATTCTCTCCTCGGAACACAAAAACCCAGCTGAGGTGATGCAGACTCTAGACCCATCTGTGAAGAACAGAGGGTGTGAGTGAGGCATGAGAGGGTTGTGAGCTGGGTTGGATTCCCAGGGGGCTCTGATCTCCTTAGTGGGGAGTGGGACTTACAGCCAGACCAGCCCTGCTGTGGGTGTGCAGCCCTGAAGAGAGGACCCAAAGAGTCTTTATCCCAAGAGACACAAAACCAGAGCCATGGAGAAGCAGGTGCTGAGAAGGCCCTGGCGAGGCTGAGCAAAGGCAACCCTCTGGCAGGAGTGGGTGAGAGATGGAGTGTCCCCTCCACTCCTGTCCTACATGGCTGCCCTCTCTCCAACATGTCTGAGGGCTGACTTCTTGGGGTCAGGGCCACGTCTGGGTTCTTCTCTTTGTCCCACGCAAGGCAGAACACAAAGCACCCTGGGGTAATTGTTTGCTCAGTGGATTATAGAGTGAATGGCTGTTGAGTTAACCCACACCACAGAAAGTTGCCTCTCCTCTCTCACTTAGCTTTGTTTTGGTTTGTGTTAATTCTGTTTGTTGAAGCTGGGAAGGGGTGAGGCCCTTGTTTCTAAGGCTCTCCCTGAGTGTTTGTCTGAGTCACCTTGCTCTCCTTAGAGGTTTGGAGTAGGGAGGAGTTACCCAACTAAATACTTGGCTCTGCCTTCTCTGAAGTTTTCTGTGGAGTCCTCTCCCTCTCTCCCTTCCCTCCCCCTGCCAGTCCCCAGCTCTGTTCTTGCTTAGCCTCAGTGAGAGGAGCTATTAGTGAGAGACCTGCACCTGAGCAGGTGCAGGAAGTGCCCCAGCCTGCAGCGCCCCCTGGGGGGTGCTGTTTGGAGAGGACAGACTGACTTTTACCAAGACCCTGATAGCCCATTTTCACCCACCCAATCTGGCCAATCTGCCTTCTTGACTTTCTCTGCACTTGCAGCCCCATTCTCTCAGTTTCCACTTCCGAGGCAGACCCCTGATTTACTAAACCAGGTTAGGGTTCCATTCCTTTAAGCTGAACTTGATGCATGCTGGCTCTTACACCATGGAGGTAAGAGCTGAGATCATGTTTGCAGGGAATGAGTCAAAACAATGACTTTAGTGGAAGATGATTAAGGAAGAAGATGGAACCTGATGCTAAATTCTCTGCTAATGTTTGAAAAAGGAAATAGAGAGAAAGAGAAGTGGCCAAGAGAAATGATGGCCAAGAGGACAGCTTGGCTATGGACTCTACTGTTGAGTAGTAAAGTCAAGATAGCCCTGAAGATGGAGAAAATAATGAAAATTTACTACAATTTGGAAAACAAAGACTAAATAACATCAGGAGGAAATAACAGTAGCTTGTTTTAATTCAACTCTGGCTATTTTCTTCACAAAGCAGACTGAGAGCTGCATCTGTCCTAGATTCAGACCCTCAAGTACTGATCTGTGAGCTGAACAGAGACCACAGCCACTGAAGCCACTCACTCATTCCTTCCTTGCATCGCTAATGGAGCAGCTGCCACACAGGCACTTACTGAGTGCCTTCTGTTCTGGGTACCTCGACCCAGTGGTGAGAAACAGACATCTCTGCCTTACTGAACTTATAGTCCAATGGTGGGGGTGGGGGAGGACGGGGGAAGCAGGGAAATCGTGAAAAACCAGGTGAGTACAGCTGCAGGTTGCATATTTTGGGGTGCTATGGCGGATGGAATGATGGTGGGTGGGGTGGTGGTTTGAAGACAGAGGAGGCAAATTCCAGAAACAAATCAAAGCTGTGGGCTGGTGGCCTGGAAGTACTTCCTGGTTGGTGCAGTCCTGTGAACGAAGATTGTACCAGCAGCAGGATAAGAATGGCTTAAAGGCCATTTTTTCATGTAGCCCCATTATAAACACCTTTCTGAATCCGTTCATTCTTGATTGTGGCTAACAGATCCCATCCCTCTGACCATGGGACCCAATGGGGTTCTTCATTCAAAAAGCTTGGATCGATTACCTGCTTTGTGCCAAGCACTTCTCTAGGTACTGTGGATAAAGTGGTGCTCAGATGAAGTCCTGGCCTTTGTGGAGCTCATATTCTTGGGGGGAGGCAGATAATAAGTGGTAATGAGACAAACATATGGGTGGACATAGAACATCTGATGGTGTCATTCAGTGAAGTCAGAAGGGGATCCTGGAGCAGAGATGGGGTGAGGACTCCAGGCAGAGGGCAGAGGAGGTGCCAATGCTCCCAGTGGGGTTGCTCCCAGCATCTGAGGAAAAGCGAGGTGAGTGGGCAGGACAATGGGGTGGGGGCAAGAGGGTAGTTCCAAGATGGGGAGGGAGCAGGGCCAGGTTGTGTAGGCACTATAAGGACTTTGTATGGCATTCATGGGTGAGAGGAAGCCCTTGCACGGTGCAGAACAGGGGCATGTCGTAGTCTGCCTGGTGCCCTGGCAGGACCACGCTGGCTGCTGTCGTGTGGGGCAAAAGTGGGAGGAGGATAAATTAGGAGACCTATAGGCATATGGGACATGGCAGGTTAAAGCAAGCCAGTGGCAGTGGTCATGTCGGGGTACATTTTCAGAGGGCTCAACTTGGTGATCTCGATGGAGAGCAAAGTGAGCAGGACCCACGCTGGGCCCATCAGAACGCAAGCTTGGGGTGGTTGGATGCTGCCAGATGCCTTGCCTCTCAGATGGTCTGTAATGTGTATGACGAGGTCCAGCAACTGAGTGATGGAATCTGGCCTAGGAATTGAGTGTCAAAGGTCCTTGGATCCAGAACATCGCTTTACATATATTTGGTTAGAAAATTGTGGCCAAAAGATGCTGGCAATTACAATCTGTCCATCATGAGGTCAATTACATTTGGGTTTCCAACAAAGCAGCGAGTGTATTGTTCTTGCTTAACATCTACTCTAGGTAGATTAATAGATATAAACTTATCTTAAAAGTTTCACAGCTGATAGGTAAAGACCAAAGGCAGCATGCCAAATGTCCAAGCTAATTGCTGGACCCTGTTTGGTTTCCACTTGCTTTTTATTTGGTTGCCTGGTTGGCCAACACCATTGATCCTACTAAGCAGGTAAAGAAAACATGCAGCTCACAGATGAGGAACTTTGTGGGGGATCACTAACTGGCCTCTGATTCTGGAGAAAGAACCGAGGCAACATCCTGACCTAGTCCTCAAGACCGATGGTGTTCTCTTGGGCGGTGAACATGTCATTAGAAGGACCAAGCTGGCATTTTCCAAAGGCCCTTCTGCCCTGAGTTCCTCCTGTAGGCAGTTATTAGCATCCCCGCACCCACAGTATTGGGAGGGGATGGGAGGGGCGGTAGCTCAGGCTGAACTCAGGAGTGCCTCCTATGATACCAGTCAGCAAGTAGAGAGAGCTGTGCTCTGCTCCTGGTACTGCTACTGGGCACCAAAGTGCTGGGTCCTGGCTGTTTTTGTAGCAAAGCAAAATGAGGATGCTGGGCAGGATGCATTGTAGAGAAAAGACTAAGGTAGGGCTGGGAGGTATCACATAGGTCAAAGGGTTCTGGTTAGTAGGTTTGGGAAACACCAGGTAGGCAAACTCAGATTTTGTATTTTTAACCTTGAGTCTTTCTAAGGCCTTACTATGTACACATGCCTAGGGACTCCCCAGGAGAGCTGTAGTAGGCACCGTCTCCCAGAGATACCTGATAAGAGCGTTTGGGGAACATATGCTTCACCTGCACGGGAAGTGCTGATGGGCATGGGGTCCTTATGATGGAGCAACTGTCCGTGCTGGGGCTGTTAAGGGTCATGGGAGTGTGAATTCCACATTCCACCCCAGGACACATAGGAAAAGGGTATAGGAAGGGCCAGTGCAGCTTCTGAGAGGTGTGAGAAGCAGTGAGCAGTGAAGTGGCTTCCCATTGAAGTTTCTTGGAGAGAAAACTGGTGAGTATGCTGGGACTGAGTAAGAAGCCTGGTTTTCACATCTTGGGTGGACAGCATGCCATTGGTATTTTCGGAGCAGGACAGGTCAAAGACTCCCCCAGGAAGATTCATTTGGCGGTGGTTTTGGAGGAAGAAGGGAGAGACAAGATGATTCTGAGGAGAAGGTAGGGTGGGGGCAGGTGGGTCACAGCCCTTTGCTTTCGGGTGCACAAGTATCAAAATTTAAGGAGGCTCACTCCCACCACTTGCAAACAGAATCATGTGCCTGCCTTCTAGCCTTCTGCTAGCTCATGAAAGTGGGTCCAATGTTATTAGCTCTACCAGGAACTGTCCAACCTCAGCATGGATGCTTAAATAAAATGACATCAGATACTCCATTCTTATTATACTCCTTTACTGCAGCAGAGAGAGAGAACCGAAGCATTTTACAAACATCAGGGCTGCTACAAGTTGTGCGTGTTCTTTCCAGACACTCCTGTGCCACGTCCTCACAGTGAACAACCCGGGCACAGCCAAGAGGTAATATTTCAGATAAGAACAAACAGGAATCAGACACTATCTGCAATGGTTTTAGAAATTTTTGAGAGATCAGGCATATTGCAACGACAGTTTAAATGTCGTTTAAACTCTCCAAATGAATTCCTACAGGGAGAATGAGTAATTAAAACATTCTGTTAAGCTTCAAGACCTTCAGGCAAGTAGAACTAGAGTGGATGAGGGGGCATACATGAAGGGCTGATGGAACCACAGGTGACCGAGTCACACCTGGCTCCCGGAACACTCTGACAGCTCCAAGCCAGGGGCAGCCCTATCAGGGGTCCAACTTGGGCCCTGGCTTTCAGAGCCGCTGGATGTGTGGAGGCTAATTCCTGAATTCAAAGGAGGCCAGGATGGAAATGTATTCCTCACTGAAGGGACAAGAACATGAGCTATGTGGGCGGGTAGCCCCACTCACCTTTTTCTAGCTTCCCCTCGTAGACAGACTTGGAGGAGCAGTGCAGCAAAAGGGGGCTGACCCTCTACACAGGACTAAAGAGAACAGTGAGGGAGCTGAGCCAGAGGGGTTTCTACCCTTCTAGAAAGCAATGCTTTAGGCTCCTCCTGTATTTGACAGTGAACTATAAAGATGCCTTTGATTCCTTGGAGTTTTTGAAATGCTGATATGTGCTGGGGGTGGGCAGGGACTAGCAGTCCAGTCTGAGATTCCCTAGGCAACCGTTTGGAATTCTTCCTCCGAATGGCATGCGACAGCCCATCCTTGGTATTCTGTCATCGTTTGAGGGAGTATGCGGTTGAGAACATGTATGGGGTAGAGAAAGCTAGATTTGGGGGCCCTGGCTCATTCACAGGAAAGGAGGTGCTGCAGCCAGCACCATACCTGTCCTCTGACATGGTCCTTGAGGGACCTGAGGCCACAGATATCAGAGTAGGAGTGCTCACCCTGAAAGGTCCGGTTGGCAGGTGGGGCTGCGTGTGTGGTGGGGGGGCAGACAAAGGGGGAAGCGCACCTATTCATCTATGTGAGGAAGAAGAAAACGGAGAGGGGTGGGGCTGGAGAAGAGATATGTAAAGACCCTCAAAGAGAAAACTAACTCTTTGTGTTAATCAACTGAGCTAACCCATTTCTAACTTGGGGAGCATTTTGTATATCATCATTAAAAAAATTTATCATATGATCATTAACCACCAAATCATTTTACAACCTTGTACTGGTCATTCTCTTGCTCCAGAATTACCAAAATATTCTTGCCTAACAGCAAAGGGGAAAAGTTGTGTGTCTCCTGGTATGTTTTTGTTTTTTCCCACATGCCATTGTGATTTCAACCCTGAGGCTCTTTCCTGTCACTCTTCCCACCCGGTGGCTGCTGCTTACAGGTGAGCATGAGCAGCAGGAGCAAGGGCAGATGCCAGAGGCTGCAGAAGAACAGTCTCCTGGAACTCTTCCGGTCTGCATCCGTGTAGAACTGGAAGCCAAGGTAGGAAATATACACATTGATGGGCAGCGAGATGGCGGGGAAGGTCCACGTAGTAACATCCAGGACGGGGGCTGCCGTGCACAGTCCGATCAAGGCCAGGCAGTGGCGCAGGGCAACGCGCCGGCACAGGGCCGGGTGGGTGACTGACATCATGCAGTAGCCCCCTCGGGAATAGTCCTCTCGGAGGCCCCAGCTGAGTGCGTTGAAGTGAGGAAACTGCCAGGAGTACAGGATTCCTCCCAAGAGAAACGCTCCTGAGGGAGGGTTAGAGACAAAAGGAAGCAACGATGCATCATCAGAGACTTGACAAAGGCACCTCTTCTCTCACCCCACAGCCTCCCTGGCTCCAAGGCACTCTGTCCCATTTCACCAGATCTCAGACTCTCTGAGGGCTCTGCTCTCAGCTCTGCTTGCCCAACTTGGCCTCCCACCCAAGACAAGCAGGATCAGGAGCTGAATGCCCCCCAAGACTCCCCACTCCCAGCTCTCTACCTCAGCGGGGCGGTGCCTGCACTGGGCACACCTGGCTTCCTGGGTGGGCTGCACCACTGCAGGACTGCAAGCACCTGTGGCTCCTGCCCAGCACCATGACAATGTAAGAAGCCCCTACATACTTGCAAACATGTTTACAGTGGGCTGCCCCAGTGGGACCTCTGCTGGCCTTTCAGCTCTGTGCCCACACACTGGGCCTTGCCAGAGAAGTACTTCAGCAGGTGCAAAGACACTCCAAGCCCACCTGGCTGAGCTCCCCAAGGTCCCACATCAGAGCTATTAGCAGCTCCCTGCTCAGCACTGACAGAAAAGGTACGAAGCTCCAGGCCTGCCTGGGGACACCCAGGTTTTTATCTGTGTACCTACTGATAATTCCACCAGGGACTGCTGGGGCCCCAGGGCGGTGCCTGGCACATGGCTCTCCAATTCCCCAGAGCCTGCACAATGTGGCAGGCAGGAGGCACTAAAACAGCACATGTTAAATGAATGGACTGGCATAAAGGACCCGGGTTTGAGGGTAGAACAGTAACCTGTCTAGCTTTACAGTTTTCCAACAGGACATGTTAGTACCCTGAGCACCATTTAGCCCTTTTCTCTAGAGCAGGGCCTCCCCACACCTGCACAGGGTAGAGAAGCCTGCCATTGACGGAGCACTGTCATGTGAGACTTTACAGTTGACCTCATTTAATCCTGACCATAGGATTTCAGGTGAGTTTCATGCTCATTAAACAAAGAAATATATAAACAGATCAGATGATGACATGTTCTCCAAAGGTGAAGGAGGAATTCGAAAGGAGCCTGTCTCATACAAAGACTGGGCTCCGCTACACCAAGCCACCTCCCTCGGTATCAGACAGCAGGGGCCACAGTCATTACTGAGTAAGACATTTACTACTCATTCAGTCACACAAACATGTCCACTGAGCACCCACTAAGTGCAAGCACTGGGGATAAAACAAAGCCATGTGTCCCTGAGGCACCGAGTTCCCGTCATCTCTCCCGAGCCACACTAGTGAACGCCCGTCAGCACTTCGGCACTGTGCAGAATGACGTGCAATGCAGGCCTGCAGCTCGAGGTCCGGAGACTGGGGGGGACTGGGGGAGACTGCTGTGAGGGGGGGCGACTGAGCTGAGCTCCCAGGGAGAAGAAGTCTAGTCCCGAGAGGGCTCTGCACAGGCCTTGGGGCAGGGAGATGTGCGGTGCAGTGAGGTACTGAAGGGACAGGAGTCCTGTGGTAGGGTCACAGAGCTCTGCAACACAGGGAAAAGGTCAGTTTTACTGTATGTAATTTACAGAATGAAATGAAAAAGGAAGGCCCTGTGGCTGCAGTGCAGAGAACAAAGGGAGCTGTTCAGTGTCAGGCTGGAGGGAGGGAGGGAGGGGGCAGCACCCTGACTCTCTGGCCCTGTTAAGGGCTGGCGCTCCCCTCAAAGCAGAAGAATGTCACAAAGGACTTTTCCGTGTAAGAACATGAGCCTGTGTGTGGGGTGCCCAGTAAAGGGACGTTGGTGAAAGAACACACCTGAGAGGCCCAGAGCAGGTAAGAAGGATCCATCAGGAGATGAGATGAATGTGGTGGAGGAGACACGGACAGAGCCTGGACTAGCACAGGACTCGGGTGGCGGCAATGACAGGCCGTGTGCACAGAGATCAGGAGCAGAAGGAGATGGAGCATCAAGGGCAATCCCTAGGTTGGGAATCCCTGGCAATGAGGCTCACTGAGAGGATGCACAGGGAAGTGGGGAGGGCAGCCCATGAAGATGACCTTGGGTGTGCCTTGAGGGAAGACATCTGGGAGAGTAGCTGGGGTGGCTGTGGGAGGGTCTGGCTAGGCTGTGTACCCAGAGCCACAGCTGGGCTGAGTAGACCGGGCTGTGTGAGCTACTCCTGTCCATGTCTCCTAGCTGACTGTGAACAAGTCCTTAAGCCTGTGTTCCGTCTTCGTGTCTGTGGAGGTGGAGTACAGGAAGTGCTCAGTATTCCTGCAGTGGAGGGCCTGAGACTCTTCAGTGGAAATCCCCTGGGTAAGAGGAGCTGCTTTAGCACCAATGGCCCCTGGGCCACTGTTTCCAGCACTGGTATGTGAGACCCCAGACGGCCAACTATCAGGACTTGGTCCACTCCCCACCTCCTCCCTCTTCGGAGGGTCTCGGGTGCCCTGACTCCCAGCCTTGTTTCTGATGCTGAACTGTCTCCTGGGGGTCCCTGATCAGACAACTGACAGTTTATGACCAGTGTCATCTACCTGGGGAAGCGCCGTCCAGCACAGACAAGCTGGGAACTTGTAACCACGTGCTATTTCAGGTAATCAGGCTCCTTGAAGCCCTGCGTCTGCGGGACTGTTCAGAAAAAGGATGGGGCTATGAATACCACAGAATGCACCAGATGGAGAGTGGTTTACATGACTCAGAATCACCGAGAAAGTCAGTCTGGGCTCTACAGCCCAGAAGGACCCCTGTTGTGCAGGAGCCAATGACAGTGAGAAACGAGCCCTCTTTTAATCTCTCCTCTGTTTTCCTCAACAGAGCAAGCTGCAGAGGGACAACAGGGGCAGGCTTGGACGTTATATAAAAGAAAGAACAGCGATTTTCATTCACAATGTTCTGGGCAGGGCCGTCGCCATTTCTGAGTGAAGTGTAGCAGGCAGCTGTCCTATGTGGAGGAGGACTTGCACGGGTGCAAAGGCTGAAGAGGGATGGGCCTGCGTTCATCCCCTGAAACAGCTTCCTGCGGTTCCTGTAAGTCAATTGAGTCTGTCCAATGTGGGAAGAAATAGAATAAAGCCTTAATTTTAGGGTTCCTTTTCAGTATAGTCCCCAAATCTGTGTGAACCCTATCCATAAATAACATATAGACATATCTTAGTTCATGCAAACACTGCAATTTTAATGCCAATACTAAGAGAAGGAGTTGCTATTTGCTGACTCCATGGGTAGGTAGGTAACGGGGGTCACCACATGCACACCTAATTCTGGGTGCTAGTAAGGCGGCAGCCACCAGGACAAGACCTGCTTAAAGTTTAGAGGGACATACAGACATAAACACAAGCAACAGCAATGAACGTTATTTACTGAGTCAAAACCGGGTGACAGTGTGGTTGACTGCTTGGGCAAGGCTTCCCAAAGGTGA
Source organism: Desmodus rotundus (assembly GCF_022682495.2). NCBI lineage: Eukaryota > Metazoa > Chordata > Mammalia > Chiroptera > Phyllostomidae > Desmodus > Desmodus rotundus. The sequence continues at coordinate 66,170,497 of NC_071395.1, forward strand.
CATTTGAGCCATGACCCAACTGGCTGGAAGCAGAACCCTATCAAATCCTGGGAGGAGACACTGCAGGCCTGTCTGGAGGGCATGGAGGCTGGAGTGAGGGAGGGGAAGCTACTGGATGGGCCTGGGGATTCTGCGGGATTGGCCCAAGCAAAGCAGGTCACCACAGGAGGGCGGGCAACGAATGGCAGGAGACCGTGAGGAGTGCTGAGGGGGGTGACCTGATGACTTTACTTCGGTGGCACACTCTGGGGATGTGCACAGGTGAGTGTACTCATGGTGGAGACATGAAGAGTCCTGCTTCTGGAATTCTAGACTGTCTCCAGGACATCCCAGCTAACTGCCTCGTGGCTGTTATGCCCTGGGCCCTGTGTAGAGGAGTTCTGCCCTCGTATATGCTCTCCGACGCTCACAGCAGCCCTTCCTATAGGTGGTTTCACTCTCATATCACAAGTGAGGAGATGAATCAACTTGCCCAAGGGTGCTCAGCCCAGTGAACCAGCCCTTCTAGAAGACTGCTGCCACAGATTGACTCAAATTAGTAACATCGGACTGCTGGGTGGTGATCCAAATGCCAGTGGAGCTGAGCAGAGGGATGCGTGTCGGAAGGAGAAATTGCAGAGGCGCTTTCCAAAGAGTCCTGCTACCTTCAAAACAGTTTGTTTCGATCACAGGAATACCTCGTTTTATTGTGCTGTGCAGACATCGCAGTTTTTACAAATTGAAGGTTTGTGGCAACCCTGCATTGAGCAAGTCTATCGGCTCGGATGACGGTTAGCATTTTTTAGCAATAAAGTATTTTTAAGCTAAGGTATGTGAATTGCTTTTTTAGACATAATGCTAGTGCACAGGCAACAGACTGCCGTGTTTCTCTTGACAGGGAGCACCCTTGGGGGATCAGAAGGCACAGAAAGGCAGGCTGGACCATCCAGGCACAACTGAATAGTAAGCAAGGGGAGAGAAGGAGACTGCTCCTTGTATTTTGATGGAAATATTGAATGCTCTCTGGATTTTAAAGGGACCAGTGCAGAGGAAGTGCTGTTAGAGGCTCTCGGGGCATCGGGTCACTGTGAGGCTTTGAGCGTGAGGTACGTGGCACAGCCGACCTGCAGCTCACCAGCCATCCCATATCCCAAAGGCTGGACCGCATTACCACCTGCAGTTATGACAGTCACAAGCACAGGAAACCGACGAGACCAAGGTATGTCCAGTCAAGAATGTCAGTGATGAGTGAGAAACGGGGAGGGAGCAGAAGTCAGAGCTCAGTATCTATTTTGTCACCAAAGTGGCTGAGAAAGAGCAACATCACCTGGGAAACCAGCTTCGAACTGGTGGAAGTATCAGGCCCAAAGGGATTTTCCTTGTCTTTTCTCAAAACCCTCTTTTTAGTGTGCCAACTGGGGTATTCCATTTTGCTCAATACACATTTTTCAGTTGTGCTTCTGCTTAAAACAACAATTTAAAAACCATCTTCATAAGAGTTGCCCGCTGCTTTCTGTGTGAGAAGAAACTGGGTATGAGTTTGTTTCCTGTCACAAACCAAAGAGCTTTAGAAACCACAGCTTAGCCTTCACAGACTGTGATCAGAACACCCGTCCCCACACAGGTCTACTTGAAGGGCTGCAACTGCCTCTGCTCATCTACACAGTGTAAAACAAATCACTCTCTCCATCAAGATAAGGTGAATGAGAACAGGAAGACCTGAACTTGTCCAGGGACGAGGTGCCCACCTTCCTTGTGCAGTAAACATGAAGCACTCACTTTACTTGTTCAAAGGCCTCCCCTCAGCCTCACTCACCCAGAGCCATCTAATTTTATTGGGCTGATCTTTGCTAACAACAAATACTCACACGCACCCACTAGTGATGGGTGCAGTCTGTTCTCCAGGCCCTTGGCTGGAGCCTGGCCAGAGAGAGATGACACATGGGATGACAGCCCAAGAATGTGACATCAGGGGCAGGGTGTGTGGGGCTCATAGGAGGAAGACCAAAGCCAGCCTTGGAGAGGTCAGGGAAGGCTTCCTGGAAGAGGAAACCTACCAATTTGTAAACCAAGATCTGAAGATGGTCTTGGAGTTTCAATCCACTCACACAAACCTATGGTTTTGTGCTCCTATTAAATGCATTTTCTCATTTTCCTACTTAACAGCAGAATCTTTGCACATATTTGGTTTAATCACATCTGGAAGAAATGTCTGCTTCCTTTATTTTCACAAAATATTTGTTGGCCTATGAATATATAAAATACTGAAAGTCTGTGAAATAGGTGGCATATCTGTTGGTTCTCAGAGGACAGCAACTTCCTGAGACCAGGATGCCAAAATCCCAGCTCGAAGGCAGCTGCGGAGACTGTCCCGGTGTCCAGGGCAGTGTTTATTTCTCTCCACACAAAGGAGAAGTTAAAGAGCATATCTACCCTGCGGTGTGTGTGGCAACAGCTAGAGAGAACCCTTATCTCATGTCACCCTGCTCTGACAAGGGGGGTGTATCGGGGGCAGGGCTAACCAGTGTCTTCCCAGTAACTCTTTGAAATAACATGTATTCCTAAACACTCCGCCTGAATCCGGAAATGCTGCCATGGCGTACTTCCATCCTTCTGTTGTCGAGCAAAGCCAAGGCAGTTCTGGTTAAGTGGTTTCCAAGAGAATGGAGCCGAAACTTTCAAGTTGGAGCTCTGACTCCACATGTGCTCTTCCAAGGAAAACTCCTTTTGGAATGCAGTGCACTGGTCTCAGCCTGCTCCCCTGGTCGCGGTGGGCTTGCTTACATTCTTCCCCTTCCCACCCAAGCCCATTCACTGCCAGTCACTATTCACGTGGGGCCTTGACAAGGATCAGGGAACACAGCTCCAGTGAACCTTGGTGCTGGGTTTGGGAGGACATCCCCCCAGTACAATAGGCTCCCCTACATGTGGCCCTTGGTAGCTCGTCCATTCCAAGACTGGTAACATTTGTGCTGTCAGGGTTGCATGGTTATGTAAGCTGAGGGCTAGCTGGGGAAGCAGAGCCAAACCCAAAGCTTCATGCTCACAGATTTCAAAGCCTTCCTTTTGAGGGATAACACAAAGGAGCCTGTGAAACAGATCAGCCTCAACGGGGCAATAGACTACGAGGGCGCCGCAGATAAAGGGAAGAGGATGTGGGGCCAGTGTATCAACTGGGCAGCCACAAAAGGGGAGATTAAAAGTCCTCTGGAAGTGGGAAATGGAGCTTGGCAGTAACTGCTTGCCCTTGGAAACTTCTGTGCAAGTGTCCCAGGAACAATGGAGGGCACAGAAAGGGCGCACAGGTGCCCTCCCTGCCCTCACCTTGTCGTACTCTTCCTACTGTCCAGCGGAATCACTGGGGAGTGCATTTGAAGGGAAAGACAAGAGTAAAGGAAGCACAAAGCTCTTTCTGACTCTGAAAAAAGTGCTTCCCTCTCCTCTTCTCTTCCTATCATCCCCCTAGAGGGCAGTTTTGGGCACCTTTGGGTTCTTTCCGTCTTGTCACCCAATACTAGTCTGTTGCTTGAACCATACTGGTGAGACATGCACTCTGTGCCAGGCACTGTGCCCACCAGGCTGCCATACAAGGCGTTGGCCCTCATTTCCTTCAGACCTGTCACTTTACGGTAAACCCAGCTCACTGACAAGACTGGAGCACACTCAGTACCAGAGCCGGCCTTCAGTTCCCCTGCCAACCCCGGGTCTAGCAACGCCATGCCAGCCTTTTGTGCTGTTGTCTTTGGGGAGAACAGGGCTCTAAATATTGTTGGGCATGCTAATATTCCCATGAAAATATTCCTTCTTCATTCTGTCTTTAAAAACATCATTTATCTTAAATCATCTGAGGCTCTGAGGCTAGTTATGAAAAAAATCTCACACAAAATGAACACACTCACTTTTGAGTTTGATTTCAAGGGAGTCACCATTTTATGGGAAATCTTTAAAAGTGCTTGGGTTGAACAGTCCTGGTACTTAGTAAGCCCTCGAATATTTGTTGAATGAAAGAGTGAATAAATTGCCTCTATTCTATTTTCTTATCCTGGAATAAAGGAGGTAAATAAAGTGAAACAGTATTTAACGTTTTGTAGTTTACCAGCTGAGGCTAAAAAAACTCATTCTCTTTTTGTTACTAAAACCATCCATCTGCCAAATGTCACTTCCTGATAAGAGCCCATTTCTGTCCTCATTTGTAACTGAATGTTGTCTGACATAATTAATGTTGACCACACAACAAAGTTTGAATTACAAACCAAAGGCAATTTACAAATCAACTCTACAAGACCGTCACCCAGGCCCATGCAGCAAATTCCCAAGATTTGGGATTTATTTAAATTTAGGAAAATTACAAAATGGAATCTGAGCCTTTTTAAGAAACGGGGTTGGTGGAAAGAGAGGTGGCTGCGGCAAGGAGGAGGGGGAAGAGACTTTAACCTGACCCCCGAGAAACTAAATAGATTCTGGAGATAAACACTGTTGAGGCCTAATGCACATGGCTCTGGGCCTGCTGGGAGCAGGGGTGCCTGCTGTCCAGCGCTGATCTGCAGTGCCCCGGCCCACCCCAATAGGCCCTCTGCTGGGCCCCGTGGGTCCCTTCCCTCCCTCTCCCCGTTGTCCGCTGTGTGAGGAACCCACCCAGGCACCAGCTGGCCAGACCTGGGACCAGAAGTGGTCCTGCCATGTGGCCTTCCTGAGTTTTCCTTGGTGAGTGTTTCTACTATTTTCTAGTAACAGCAGTTTAACTTAAAAAAAAAAAAAAAAAAAAAGGCAAACTGTCATTAGGCAGGTGGGAGGAAAAGGCCCCGCCTTGGAGGGGAATGGACGCAAAGAAAAACCTTTCTGATGATGATCTTTAGACACATCAAGCATGTGCTGGGCCGGGACTGCATTTGAAAGCAAGGCCCTCTCTGAACAACACTTCTGCTGAGCCTGTTTGTGCTGTACCTGCAGCGAGAAAAGCATGCTGCTTCTCGTTATCTGTGAAGGTATAAAATAGCAAATATCAAGAGCAACTAACATTGACCTAGTGTTCCCAATTTCCATACACTAACCTGTTCAATTTTCTCCCCCCCTCCCGGTCCTGCCTCACTCACCCTGTGCTGGGGTAACTGGGACACAGCAGTGAGCACAGGTTTGGACCCCTCCCACTGGGGCATCTAAACAATGAGAAATTGTTTTTCACTATCTCATAGGAAAAAACAAAAACCCAGCACAAAACAAAACAAAAACAATAAAGTAGCTGTGGGGGGAAAAATCAGACCCTTGGAGAACCATTATCCCTCCCCACCCTCAAGTTAGGGTTCAGGCCTTTACTGGGGGAGTTGAAGGCAGCAGAAGCTGTCCGGTGCTTGGTCTGGGGTCCCCACCAGCCCGGCAGCCATGGTACATCTCACAGACGAGCTAGCTGCTGGGACAGGGAGAAGGTCCTTCTGAACACTTACTTCCTGACTCCACAAGCCACTGGGATACCCATCCTCTTCTCCAGCTATGTACTTGCCCTCTGTCATCTGTCTCCAGACTAGACAGGGAGCTTCTTCAATAGGGGACACTGGCGGGTTCCTGTGTACTAACCGCCCTGAGCCGAGTCCTCTCCAGTCCTGTGCACCATCTACTGAGTCCTGGGAAAGGGCTTCGGCACAGGTATACACCACTGAGTGACAAATGACAGCACTGGGTGCCTGGAGTGCTGGCTGAGTAGTCAGGGAAGGCGGGGCCAAGGCAAGGAACAAGTTCGGTGGGATCGCAGCCCTTTGGACATTTGCCCTTCATTCCCACCCACGGGTTCTCTCGTGTTCCCAAGCTGCTCTTTCAAAGGACGATCTGACTGATGTTTCATTAAATACTTAAAGGATGACATTTTGACCAGGGAGGGCAGGAGGGTAGGAGGTGAGAGAAAACACTCAAGTTTGGGAGGACAATACAGGCGGGCTACAGCAACTCACTGATCTCGAGTACAGTGGAAGAACCAACCAGCCGCAAACCAGTTTGCGGTTAGGTCCCCAGAAGTGGAGCCCTGCGGCTTTCCTGCTCCCACCTGCAGTGTTTCTGCGCCCCCTTTTGGCACAGCAGGATTCCTCAGAGGGCATCCCGCCTCCACTCCAGCTCTCAGGCCTACAAACCTCTGAGTACGTGCTCTTCCCACTTCTTGGAAAGCACCTGCCCTTCTCAGGCAAGCTCACCATGACTTAATTCCGAAGTCACTGTGCTCCAAGGTTGCCTTAGCTTGGCTTGCAACCCTCTGAAGACCCCCTTCCTGCTAAAGGCTTAGCTCAGGCAATATTTCATTACCTAATGACGCTGACTGAGACATGATTCTGTGAGGACTGGATTTGGTATATTTGCACCTCTCGGTGCCCAGCACACAGTAGGTCCTCAACTGACAGCTGCACAGTGAGGCTGGGGATGAAGGTGGTAAGGCCCAGCAGTTCCTGGTCCAGGCTATTCCGGGAGGGTGGTCTCCAGGCCTCCCTCCCATCCTCCCCCCTTCTCTTCCTACTATCAGGACAGTTCAACACAGTATTCCCACCCCTTCTCTACCCATGGGCTTCTCCAAAGTGATCTTTGGAGGTTCAAAGACAAAATGGTTTGGAGATACCACTGAAGAAAGGAAACCCTGGGCACCATTTTTTTTCTTAGAAGGATTCTTTCAAGCAAACAAGTCCCCTACGATAAGAACTCAGAGAGGCAGAATATCTGTGGCTAATACACATGACACCACTCAGGCATCTCAAATTAACACCACCTGCCCAGGTCCTTCGCCCAACCTTGGGTGTTTCCAAGGCAGCTGGAGCTCTCTCTGCTTGTCTTTTCGGGCTGGCGGTTCTCAAGCTGTGGTATCTGCAACAGGGCATCAGCATCACCTGGGACCTTGTTAGAAATGTAGATCCGCAGGCCCTGTCCTGACGGGCTGAGTGAAAAACCCTGAGGCGGGCCCAGAAGTCTCAGTTTTAGCAAACCCTCCAGGTGACTCTGACGTGCCTCAAGTTTGAGAATGGCTGTTTCAGACCCCTGCTAGACCACGGGAACAGTCTCACACAAGGCCCTACTGTTCAAAGCACAGACTCACACCAGGAAGGTGGGCGCAGGTTCACAAGGACACCAACTGGCCCTTCTGCGCAGTGCTGTCTAAACGAGCTCTCTGTGGGGTGACAACGTTTCACGTGTGCGGTCAGTACGGTGGCTAGTAGCCGTAGGCGGCTGTGGGCATTTGAAATACAGCCAAAGGGACTGAAACTGAATTTTTGAGTTTATTTAGTTTCAATTTCAATTTAAAAAGCCACATGTGGCTAGTAGATGCCTTATTAGATAGTGCAGTTCTAGAAGACAGCAAAACTACATAAAATCATGTTCATTGTAGTTTCTAAAATCCCAGCAATAAAAAAATTTCAAACTAGATTCCCTCAGATGCCTTATTTCTTTGTATCACTTCCTCCTGTGTGGTGCCCTGAGTGACTGACTGGCAATTGACCGTGGATTAACCTACTTTCACCATCTGTAAAATCGAAGGCATTCACATACCCACTCATTCATGCAAAGACTTCCTGCTTATCTCAAGTTTGCTCTGTCAATATAACATTTTGAAACTTTCTTCGAAGCAGTTTGAAGCATTATATAAAGTAGCAGTATTCTTTCAGTGTAAACCGGATGAGATTTTAGGTATATAATCTGACCTGTGGTCAGTTAGAATGGGGGTAGTGAACCGAGTTGTTACTGTGTGTCAGGTGATGTGTCTTTAAGGATGGGAGAAAAAGGATGATAGAAGTCCATCTCACACACGGCCAAAGGCATTTCTCTCTGTGATTGCACAGCTATTAGCTGTCCCTCTTAAATTTGGATTACAGAAAGACTATATCCAAAATTTCATGTAAAATATATCTGTTAGCAGTTTAGCCAAATCCAGACTGTTTCTGAACAATAAGGGCTCCTGCCTGAGTGGCAGCTCCTAAAGGCAGGACTTTGAAAAGCTCTCTTTCCCTCTGGCCTCTGAGGACGCAACTCCAGCCCATGCACGCCGAGGCTCCACTCTTCACAGGGAAGGGGCTGGGAGTGTGACAAGGGCATTGAGCCCTCAGCAAGAACCTGGGTCCTAGGACCCCTCACAATGGAGGTGCCAAGTTCTCTGTGGCCTGGATGTGACTGCCCTCTCTTGTCTCCAGGGATACCTGTCCCTACAGCTGTAATACTTGTCCCTGACCCTGGCCTTGCCTGGGATTCCCTAGACAGAAAAGGTAGTTTGAGGTGTCTTGTGCCTTTATTCCAGCTTAAAGGAGACAGAATAGGGTTCTGGCCCTCCTGACTGGGTATGGTCCATCTCTAAGGGATAGGCAGGTGGCTCAGAGCAGGGCATCCAAGTGTGAAGTATGAGAGCACAACATCGCTGTGGATGGGGTGATGCTGAGGCAGAAAGACTAGAAGTTACTGACTTTTGTTCATGGCCCCCACTCTGTACGGCTGGGCCATCACTAGAACATCTGGAGGGGGCAGGAGGGGAGAGGAGAGTTGGGCTAGGGAGACAGGGAGTTTGGATCAAGCCAAGGTTTGATCAAAGCTCCAAGCAGAAGTGAGGAGGGGGAGGAGTCTGATCAGGAGTTCAGTAGGAGGCAGGAGTACTCTTTAAATTTACACTGTATCCTGGGACTGGGGGGAAACTCAGACATCATCTAGTCCAGGGCTGTCAGACCAGTGTGGTCCACCCTGCCCCCCTCACCTGAGACAGACACACCAATGAACCCTGTACTCTTTACCACCAAAGCCAGGAGGCACCTCAGTCTTCAAAACAATAGCCAGGTAACAATCATTGCTCAGAGTTTGCATAGCAATAAAATCTCATGAGTTTTCTTCATCTGTATTAATCTACCCATTGTATAAATTAGGAGTACTTAATAAGAATTCACTTAATCCTCACGACACCAGGAGAAGGGACCATTATTAGCCCCACGTAGGGGAGATAAGGCAACAATAGCATAAAGAGGTCAGTTATGTTCTGAAAAGCAGCCAGCGATTGAGGGGTGGAGCTGGGCTCCAAACCCAGGCGGCCCTGCTCCAGAGCCCTGCTCTCGATCACTTTGATCTGTGGTGAACGAGCCTCCCACGTGGACGAGACCAAACAAGCACATACATCGTAGAAAACTGCTTTTGCAGATCCACGGAATGCTGACATTCACAGGATATGAAAACCATTCTAAGAGACAATCATGGCGAAGGTGTAATCATCTTGGTAAGCTTGCCAGATCAGAGTCTAAGAGCTTTTATGAAAAGTTTCAGAAATGTGGCTTATAGGCAACGGTTTATGGTCAACTGCCTTTGATCTCTCATGTGAAAAATATGTACTTACATATATTGCAGGAAACCTCACCACTTCCTTCCTAAGTGTCGGTCAAACACACTAATTACTTGACTAATTAGGCTGTGAAACTTCCCTTACAGATGGTAAAAATGGGCTACTTCACCCCACAAATTTCGTTGTGACATACCACCAAAAAAATGTAGGAAGGTCTCAATGGTTTTATTGTAGGCAGCATGAACAATTTAAGCAAATCATATAAAAATAAATTAGAAACTAATGAAAATAATCTGTGCTTTCCTAAGAGGGGAAATACCTGGATCTGCAGGACCAGAGAGCAATTGCAGCAGGTCTGCTGACACAGGCGCATCCCGTCCACAGGACGACAGGACAGGGGCATGGAGGCCCGGACCAGGCACCTCCACGGCATGGGACATCCCCAACGCCTCACCAGTGCTGACGTGGCTGGTGGTTTCTAGGTACTTTCTATTCATCGTACCTGTTTTCACAGGCTGAGACAGAGCTGCTTCCCCAAGTCTAAGAGAAAAGCCCAGAAGCCCTAGGCTTCCATTAGCTCAGGACTTCAGACTGCCCCATCTGCGCACTGCTGAAAGAATCAGCACCGAACAGAGGGTACTCTAATGCCAAATACTGCAGGTCAGAGAAGGAAACATCTTTGGCCAGAGCATGCTAGTGCTCACAGAAGAGCCTCTGGGTGCCTGGATCAGGCACCCACACTGAGTGTCTGTTGAGCAGAAGCTGAGCCATGTGTGAGACACTCACCAGCATCGAGGCTGCCAGTAGCTGCCGTCCAGCCCATGACAGGTGGGATGGCCCCGACGACAGCTCCGACCCACGTGTTGGCAATGCTGATCCTCTTCAGCGGGGTGTAGCAGCAGGTGTACAGGAAGATGTTGAAGAGCCCCAGGGCTCCTGTGAGTGGGTTCACCCCCCAGGTCAGAAGGGCAACTCCTGGAACAGCACAGCAAGTGGCAAAGGACACGGCAAGCAACGGGCTGGGGAAGAGCAGAGAACACAGCTGTCACTTTCCAGGCAGGAGAGCCACACACTGGAGTCAGAGCTGATGAGGAGAGAATCCCCCCTATAGGACGGAGTGACCCGGGAGGCAGTGCTGACGTGGCCTCTCCCTGTTATGGGGCATCTTCTTTACGAAACTTAAAATAAGGACTCCCAGCTGTGGGACATTCGGGCCTCCCTTGGCTCACCTGTACAGGAGAGGTCCTCGCCTAATTACTGTTTCTCTTCATGGGGCTTTCCTGGGGGCGGACATGTGCCTGCGTCGCACAGGGTTCTGTTTTTCAGTCAATGCGAAGTGATAGCTACAGATAAACCACTCAGAACACGGTATTGTGAGATTTGGGCAAAAAATAGCATCTTCATTCTGGAAGTTGTTCTGCCCATTTATTTATACCTTATTGAAAAGTACCACCTAATTGGTGATGATGGCTGTGGCAGTGTGCCTGCGTGAGCCCCTCTGTAGTAAATGACAGGCTCAGTGTGGTATCGGTGCTGACACACGTGCCGCTCCACGGGGCCAAGGCTTGTGGACGTGGGACTTCCAAGAGGAGGTCACAGTGTTATAGATGGAAAAGAAAATTGTCAAATAAATATAACTATAAAATGGTAGTGATGATTATAAGCCTGATTCTCAAGAGTCTACTTTTTTAGAGTAAATGTTGTATAGAATCTTGTGGAAGGCTCTGTGAAATTCACATAAATTGGATCTACTAGTTCCTGAATCTATGCATGTTCATTTATTCTTTCTTAAAAAGCCCAGGGGAGGTTACTCAAGCCTGCCTGCCCCTTACAGAAGCCATAATCCTCCCTCTGAGGAGACCGTTTCCACCCCACACAGCCAGGCTCCACAACCTGCTCAGTGGGAAGCGAGGGTCACGGTGTACAGTTCCTCAGGGGCCTGGTTTTGGCCACAACCAGTTCCTTGAAGAAGACAACCTTCATCTACCCTCCCCTGCCCTGGGCACAGGGCTGCAGTGTTCCCATAGCAGGGCAGAAGCCCGGTGGTTACAAGCTAGAACTCAGCTTGGGGTTGGAAGAACAGGAGCGCCTATCTGCTGAAAATACCAAGTGAAATCAGGGAAACAGAACACAAAGCTGGCAGTGACTTGAACTCCAGCTCCCACTTTGATATGGTGACCAGCACTCTCCTTGTAAGCCTGTGGTCACTCTGCCCTGGAGACAGAACGCCGAGGAGGGGGTTTGAGGGAAAAAGGGTCCTACAAGGAATATGTTGTTGTCAAGATGCTGACTGCATTGTCAGCCCCGAGGCCGAGTTTCCTCCCCCTGGTTCCCTAGAGAGGCCTGGTTCCCTCTTCTTCCAAGTCTTGTGGTCAGTGACTTCCACAGCCCTCTCTGCAGCCCCCTCCATCTTTACTCTGCCTTTTCCTTCCACCACTCCCACCCTGACTATTCCCGTCTCTGAATCTGCTGACCCTCGTCTCCACTCCCGCTGGAGGCAGCCCTGTGATCACACTAATTGGCCCCATGTCAAGAGTACGGGTTAACTGTGCTGATGCTTCAGTGGAGTAGATTTCCTCTCCCATTCCTCATAAGTGACTATTTTAACTCCTCGCCAGCCTTCTCTGGTCTCCAGAATCACTCTGGCCCCTAATGTCCACAGTGGATGCCCCTCCCTTTTATGTAACAGTGACAAGTACCTTTATCTTTCCTGCTATGCCGTTCTCCCATTCAGGAGGAAGAGAACATCTCCATTTTTAAAGACAAACTCTCCACTTCTGCTCTTATTTAATCTCCTCCTGAACCTGTGCTTATCTTTTGTCTCCACTGTCTACTGACCTTTTGCATCCTCAGCTCAATTACATTGTTCGTGTTCTCCCAAAGTCTTTACTATCCCTCCTCAAACCCAAACATCCTGATGAACTAGACTACATGTCTTTACGTCCTCGATCCCTCAATTTCCTGCTTGCCCCCCAACTCTATCTCAGCACATACTGACACCAATTTCTCACCTGGCTTCCCAGTATAGCAAACAACATAATTTTCCAGAGTGAAATTTAGGACAAGAGTGAAATTTAGGACAACGCCTCTGTGTTGTTCATCTCACATCTGTGCAGAGAGGCGAAGTTAGATGGCTAAAAAGCACCGCAAATATTACAAATGTTGTTCTTCTTCCAATAATGTAGTTTATGGCTTATAAGAACAGTTTTTTTTTTTCTTATGGGGTTCTAAAAAGCTAGTTTTATTTTGGGTGGGAGAAAAATGTAGCTCATAAATATTTTTATTTTCCCTAATTGAACCTTGTGTAATAAAAAAAAAAAAAAAAAAAAAAGGTTGTTCATTCCAAGTTCTGTGGAAGCCAGCTGGATTCCAAAGTACTAGTGTTATGAAAGCCCATTCAGAAAAGCACACATGAATTTAATTTATTGAGATAGGCAATTTTATGTTAGTTTCATTTCTGACCCTTCTCAAAATCACAGAAAACCTCATATGAAGCCTAATTTTGGGGTTTAAATCAGTGTGCTCAGGGTTGTGAATAAAAACTGAGTGGGCTGACAAGGCACGTACGTGGAAAAGAGAACATTCACCCAGGTAGCCAGGATCATTCTCAGCACTTCGCTGCCCTGAGGAACCCAGCTCCTCCTGGTCTCGGGAGCCTGGACTGGTGAACGCCTAGGCTTTCTCATGGGATGGGCAAAGGGGCTCCAGCTGCAAACTCTGGGAGGTTTATTTCTGTGATGCTTTATTTTTCCTAAAGCATATGATAAAAGTAATATGTTCATTTCAGAAAAATTGAAACAAACAAAAATCAAAAAGAAATTCTAAACTAGTTACTCAGGGAAACATACTGGTTAATTTCTTTCTAGCCTTTTCCTAGTAATATATCTACTTAAAAATAACTGAGAATATACTGAATTGTGGTTCTGTTACTTCATTTCAATAGATCTTAATAATTTCCCCATGCCATTAAGAATTCTTTTACATGGTCACCATTAATAGTTACATAGCAGCCTATTCTATGGATAGACCACAATGAACTCCATCAATATACCCTGTTTGCACACTTACTATTTTTTCCATTTCTTTAATTAGAAATAATGTTGGGATGAACACTATATATACAGACTGTTGTTCATAGTGCACAGATCAGGATAAATTCTGAGGATAAATTCCTCCATATGAGGCTGTTGAGCCAGATTTTAGAGATCTTGCACATTTTAGGGACCTTGACTTGTACCACCTGTCCCTACTCCAGGGTTTATACTAGTTGACACTTCCACCAACAGTATCAGGAAAAGCCTGTTTCCAGAACATGCATCACCACTGGGTATGGCATTAAAAAAAAAGAAAACAAAAATTAATAATGTAAAACATGTTTATTAAGATAGATGATCCTCATTTTACAGATGAGAAACTGAGTCAATAAGTAAAAAACTTGGAAACAGAACCTGTACTCAGGCTCATCTGCTGGCTCATTTAGTGCTGGGGTACCCGACCCCCCCTGGTATGTGGGGCATACAGCAGATGTGACATGACTCAATGGTTGGTCCCCTTATTTCCTGGGTCTGCTGAGAGCTGGAATCTTTAGGCTGGTTGCAGACTCCAGTGGGGTTTCAAAGCTCCTTCAGTTTACCCCACTGTGTATAAGTGGCCTAACTTTCTCCTGCATTCCCTGAGATGAAAATGACTGGGAAGTGCAGGAGGAGAAGAAGAGGAGGAGGAGGGGGTGTGGGGGGAGGGGAGTGGGGGAGGGGAAGGAAGAGGAGAAGAAGCAGACCTGGGATGTGATAGGCGGAGCAATGCACTGGGAGCACTTGCTGCGTAGAGGGAGACAGCTAACAGGGCAGCAAGCAACAATCAGTGTGGGGCGACAGGGGAAACGGCAGTCTGCGGGCACTGATGGGTAGTGTGTGGGCGCACAGGGAAGGGTTCTAGAAAAAAATGTTGTTCAAATAGAGACCTAGTGGACAGGTGGGAACTGGACAGCAAGGGCAGAGAAGTGTGTCTCGGGCAGGGAAGCAGCAGGCAAGAAGGAAGGCTGAGGATGGAGAGCAAGGCGCGGTCCACACACCTGGGGTGCAGCACAAATGGCGGGCATGTCAGAAAGCAGAGAGCTTAACAAAGTCACATGGAGACATCTGAACACTCCTCTGGGCAAGTGTGGAGTCAACAAAGTTTTCTCTGTTGTTGACAGAGGGGAGGAAAACAATCAGATCTGCTTTTCAGAGGGATAGCTCTGCCTGCCAGGGTGGCCAGCAACAAGCTCCCACATGCCTAACAACAGAAGTTCATGTTGGGTGTTTTTGAGGAATCATGAACACCCCACCACACAATTTTTATCAAATGCTAATTGAAGACACAGAACTCACCTAACTTGTCCTTGAATCCACCTTGCAGATATTCCAACATATCTTGGTGGGGCAAATCCCATTGGCAGAGAGCAGGCACCGACCTTTCTGGGGCAGCTCTTGGGTAGAGGGACATGGGGAGGGTCGAGGTTTGCATTTTTTGGATCAATTATTTTTGGTCCTAATTTGTCTCTCCCAAGTCTCCTTTTTATGAGGGTTTTTGTGTGTGTGTGTGGGGGGGGGATAATTTTGTCATGTTTTATATGGCTTCACAAGTTAAATGAAGCCTTGTTTGAAAGAGGGGAAGAGTAAGAGTTAGATAAAGTGTTTACCTAGATAAATGGCAGGACTGTACATAATGAAAATACATCAATAAAAGCAGCAAAGAATTCTTTTTGAAATTGCCAAGTAGGGAGAGAATTTGCAAGAATAATGGTTCTGGGATAAAGAGAAGATATATCAAGTAGATTATTTTTTAAACCAGCATGAGGAAAAACTAGATTGATCACATGCAAAATATTTTTAAAGATTATTGGTGCGCCTGTGCATCTACAATGGTTTCTGTAATGACCTTTATTAAGAACAGAGAAGTCAATATCTCCGAGGGCGTGGTTCTCCCTGGAGTGAATTTGTATAGCAAAGAGCAGAAAAGCAGGTGAAGGGGGTATGATGATACTACAAAAATATTCTAATTTTCAATAAAACAATATGTGACTAAGGAAAACAAATCTATTTGATTGGGGGGGTGGAAATGGTGGCAGAAAAAAACCCTAGTGATTTTCTTGAACTAAAAAATTTTTTTCTATTTATTCACTCACTCATGCAAATAGGTTTATGGCTCATGCTGATGGCTGAATGATGATCTATTTTCAAACTCATATCCAAAACTGAATTACATTTTAAATTGAGATATCCTTCTACCAAGCATCAATGCATGGGATCTTTCTACTTCTGTCTTTCCTGCCCAAGGCTACTGTAGAAAAGGAACTAATAGACTGTGAGTGAGGGAAATCTGTCAACACGTTTCTATGAATTATTTATTCCCCCTTTAAAACATATTTCTTTGTTTACTAAACACCAATCCTTAGTAGCTTGATCAAAGTGGAATTTTCTATAAAAATTAGAAACAAATGAGAAGAAATATACAAAGTTTAATTTGATTTCTACTTATTGCACTTAATAAATGTAATTTAAATTACCTGACTTTTAAAGTAACTTGCTGGAGAAATATGGCCTTTCTGTTTAAGTAATGTGTCAGAGAGGGCTACAAAATGTTATATTAAATCAAGAAAGCTTTATATTTTAAGCAGCTCTGCAGGTAATTGGTTTATACAAAAATTAATCTTGTACTTTTGGGCCATTATTTCAGAATAAATGATTTTTAAATTACGAAATAAAATTTCCTTTCTTCAAAAACAAAAGAAAATCCCAAACTTCAATCAAACCAAGGCAACTTAACTTTAATTTCATATGTAAATTTGACATTTGAGCTTTTGTTTGAGTTCTTGGGGAAAGCCTCTACAGATAACTATTCTAAAAATGTCTCCCCAGAATTTTATTTAGGAATTTTCTATTTCTGAAGAAGTCTTAAGTTATAGATACTGCAAGGTAGCAGAGGACTGATGTAAATTCTTAATTTAAGGAATATGTGAAGAAAATGAGGACAAGGAATCTATCTTTAAAAAAATTTATAAAGCAATGTTCAAAAAGTTATCACTTGCATAAAAATGATGGTAACCTACTTAAAAATTAAATTAAATGTCTAAACATGTTTAAAAGAAATTCAAGAATAAGAAAGTATTTTGGGCATGGTTATTTTCATAACATGGGGACTGTGGCATGTATTAGAAATCTTTTTTTTCAAGGAGAAAAAGCAGGTTTGAGCTGAATGAAAATTTGAAAATTGCAAGAATCGTATTAATATAGGAGGGAGATAAATTAAAAAAAAGCTAAGAGACATTTACTTGATTGTTGATCCCTGAGATTCAGCCTTCTGATCAGGAAGAAGCACAGGGCAACTCAAATTATGCTACATCAATTCAGTTTAAATTAAGGTTAAGCTATTTGTACAAAGATTGGAATTTTCAGAGTAAAAATTCCTATTGTTTGATCCCATTCATGAAAATGAAGTTTCCAGTGTAAGGGTCCAATCTCAGTGCAGTTCTCAAACTCGAGCTCAGGGACCACCGAGAATTCCTCCTTTATCCCAGCTCCTGGAACACCTGCCACATGGGAGACACATGCTTTTCCTTTTTTCCTGGTTGGGCCAGATGGTTTAATTCTCTAACTCCCTCTCATTTTAATTTATAAGATTCTATAAAAGAGAAAATAAGCAGCTTAGCTCACCTACATAAAGTATGGGTGAGCCCATTCTTGCATCCCCCACTGGGAACCAGAGCCTTCAGTCCGGGACGGTGCGTGCAAGCACACACCTCCAAAGGGACAGGCTGGCAGCACACGGAAGTGGAGCGGCCACCCGAAAAATGAGAGTGGTGAGGACCGTGGATGGCAGATACCATGAGGAAATGTGCCAAAAAAGCCCAGGAGTCTGGGACTTTATGTTAAGTTTTTCTATTTTTAAATGTTGGCAAACTTAGAAAAGCACAGCTGGCCAAATGAAAAGGGCTTCTTCAGGTTCTGGCCTGTGGGCTGCTGGTTCGCAGTCTGCGGTCCAGGTGGGAGAACCCCTCTGAGACACACATCAGCTGCTTGGCCCCGGTTAGGACAGACGCACACACCCTCCCCCACCTGCTCCTCCCAACACCTCTCTCAGTCTTCAGTGTGAGCACTGCCTCTTCACCCTCTAAGGCCTGGCAGCCTAGACATCAACACAAGTCTTCCAGAAACATTCTCCCTCAGCCTCTTTCCCTTCCTCGCCCTCCCTGTGGGTGGTCCACACACCCTGTGGCTGGCACAGCACTTCTCTGTCCTTAGGATCACAGGTCTGTGGCCCTGCCTCTCCGTCCCACCACAGCCTAGCTCTCTTAGTGCCTGTACTTTGTTCCATTCATCTTTATATTCCCTGTACCCAAGACGGGGGCCCAAAATGTTGGTTGAAACAAACTTACAAACCACGCAAAAGAGAACACTATCTTATGACTCACCTAACACCAGGCAATGAGAAGAGCATTTGATCATGTCAAAACTTTCCCATCACCTTATTTGAAAAGAGAAGGAAATAAAGTATAGGACATTAGACTAAATGACTCCGCTTATTAATAAAAGGTGTTTGCTCCTATGACTTCTTAAGTGGCTACAAGTGATCAACTTAGTTACTGTGATGTGATCGTTAACTCTTCATATTTATATTTAGTAAAATATGTGAATATCTGTAGTTATAAAAAGGGACATGAGAACTGCAGAATTCCCCATCCCCAGGACTGCTGTCCACAAATGTTCACAATTCACGATGATTCAAAACCGTTATAAACGCTTTCTTTTCTCTTGTGACACAGAGAGAAAGGACTGTCTTTCATGATCCTCTCATGCACCCATTGTGACAGCCAGGTGTGACTGATACACACAGAAACTTTTTGTTGACTCTTCACATCATGGTTCATAATGCTGAAGGGTTTTATTTTAAGAGCAAGTTCTCTATGTTAACACTATTATTATTAAGTCGAGACCAAATTTGTTCTTCCTGCCACTTCAAAATGACCAGTTAATGCTAAAACAAGAAATCTCGATACGTATAAAATGTTTATGTTCTTATTACATTTGCAATATATCTACAGCAAGAGACTAATCATAACAATCTCTAGAAAGTCTGCAGGGCTTTAGCCTGGTCCGGGTGCACGTCCCTGGGCTGGTGTGGCTGGTGATGGATAATAGTCCCTGCTCCCCTGCAGCCCACAAAACGTTTACATTTGCTTAAGTGCTTACTGGTAAAACCTTCAGTAAATTTGAAAAATGTCTCCTGTAAATCCCGATAATACTTAAGCTAAACCCTGTTCTTTAAGTTGTTAATGCCAGCTAAATAATCCATTCCATTTTGAAAACTCAGTCTTCAGTCATTCATTGAAAAGCCAGGCATTGGCTGGCCCCCCGATTCCAAGTGTTTAAATTTATCCTCTCTAAATAACCTTTCACTCTGCCCTTATCATTCTATCTCTCCGGCCTGCAGCCCACACCCAAAGCTTGGAAGTTACGGATCACTCTCATCTGATCCATTAAGCTGGAACAACTGATGCTGACATGTATTATTTCCCTGTCAACATCACCAAGCTGAAAGACGGATAATCAAAGAGACATAATCAAAATACAGATGTGTTTTAAAATAACAAGGAAGAAGGCCTAGCCAGGCCCCACTTCTGCAGGAAGGTTTCACTGTCCAGTCTGTCCTTACCTGAATTTTCTTTTCCGACCTCCCAGAGAACTGCTCATTTGTACCAGTTCATTCATTTCACTCAATACATGTTTATGGGCTCCTTTGTCCTGCCTGCTAAGCATTTTATGCACTTGGCTAATTTTTTTTCATTGAGATTATAAGCATTTTGAGCATTATAATAACAGGACAGACAGTGCTGGTAACATTATAGGTAATCAATAAATTCTTAATGAATTAGACAAGGGAATTATATAATTCTAAAATGTATACAGGAAACATTAGGCCTTGATATTCTTAAGAAAGATTAATTTAAATTAGAATAGATCAGAAAAAAGGTTATTACTCAAAAAAATACATGTGTAAAATACATTAGAAATTTAAGTCTGAAGGGTCTCGATTTGGATAAAGATGGCAGATACAAGGTGTCTGTAGCCATATGTCTTCTCTAAAAACAAAGAGAAGAACATAAAACAGAAAATTTCCACTTTGAGAGAATCAGGAACCACTCCTAATGTCCCTGCCAAATACAGGGCAGACAGTGAGGGAGGATAAATACCTGAGGTGAAATATGACTCAGTAACAATTACATTCAAGAACATCTACCTTGGGCTTTGATCGCAAAGGACGGAAAGAATTTGATATAAAGTGTGTGTACTGGGGTGGGAGCTGGATCGTCGCTGGAAATATATGGGCACAGTGGAGCCAGGGCCTGATGCCTGTCTGGCTGAGTGCAGGCTCGCCTTACGCAGATGCAGCCCTGGAAGGGGCAGCCTTGGGTACTGTCCCTGTCCCCCAACTGTCCCCATACTCCTTCCACTGCCACACTCCTTCCACTGACTGCACTAAGCTTGGGCAATACAATTTTCTGTCACAAGGCTTTGGAACTGGGACAGAGCACTCAGCTGGAAGACCTCGGGGGCTAAGGCAAGGTTACCGTGTTGAAGATGCATCCATTTAAGTGAAAGTGGGATCAGGAGAGCCAGTCAGAGAGAGAACAATGAAGTGGAAGTAAAGAGAAAAGCAGAGATAAATAGTGAGAGTGGGAGCTAAACTCTAACTGGTGAAGTGGTGAGTGGGCCACTCTCCAGAAGTCTGGCTACAAAAAGGGGAGAACAGAGGAAACACTCCGTGTGGCTGCTGATTTAACAGACTTTTCTATAAGATAGAAGAACCGCTTGTCCAAATATTATGTCAGAAGGAAAGGACCCAATGGGGCAGTGACGTTGGAAGAAGTACTGAGAGGGACGCTGGGGAGAGGCGGAGTGGAGCACCTGCTTTCAGGCAAGCTGGTGTCCAGGTCTCAGAGCATGCAGACCGCACAGCAGAGGCAGGGTCCCACGGGCCCTATGTGCCCTCAACAACTTCCAGACACAGGTGTGGGATTCTGGCAGCTATTATCTGCTGTGGAAAGATGCTTAGTCCTCCTATGAAGAACTGACATGTATCTTAGGAAGAACTATTGGGGACATTCACGTGGAACTATACTACTTCCTCTGACCCCTCCCACAACCACCCTGAAACTACTAAATCTATTTTATCCAGTTATCCAATGTTGCAAGCAGCCACAGAGTTTCATTAAATGGAAGGTGTTCAAGGAACTGAATACCTGAAGGAAAGAAGTTACTGGTGAGGCTGTAAAAATGGCAGAGAAATATAAGTGTCAAACCATATCTTGACTTTGCCTGTGACAAGTTCCTTTACCACGTGCATCCAGATGACCAGCAGCGTGGATCCCTCAGGCTGGGACAGGCTGTGCTTACACTCAGCCTCAGGGGAACAGATGCAGGAGTTCAGCTGCAGGTTAATGGGGATGAACTCTGTGGTGAGGAGCCAAGACCAGAGGTTAAAACAGCGCCATTCTGACTCTGGGGCACTTCTCTCCAGATGTCCTCAGATGCAAGTGCTGGAGCACGTGGTACCAAATGCACCGTGACTCCAAGTTCACCCACGTGCATCTGGGATGCTTCCTGAGTGCTGTGAGGCACAATGGACTCAAATGTACCAAGTGGCCCTGAGCCATTGAAGACTCTGATTAAGAATTCTACCACAAAGGTCCCAGAGCGAAGTGAAGAGCAGAGAGCCATGGGGTCAAGTGTTGCCACAGGAACTACATTTGGTAAATAGGAGCTGCAAAAGGATGCTTCTATTAACCACCTGTGCATACAGACGGCCACAGTGCTCTCCAGACTAGACGATCAGAATAACTAATAACTTCTGTGTCCTTGCAAGAGTAGGATGGATTTAAACATGTCATCTTAGTATAAAAATGCCTTTTCTTTTCACTAGTAAGGAAAACAGAAGCAGCAACTTTTTCCCAAATAGTTGATAAAGGAGACAATCTTTTCCTTCCTTTCTTCCTCCTCCTCCTGTCCCCCGCCCCTATTGCCCTCCTCCTCCACCTCCTCTTTTTCCTGCAATACCTTAGACATACAGAATTGGTATTTATGTAGGCAATAAAGTGATAAAGTACTGGCCTCTGAATTCTCCTCGGGAAAATGAAACAAATTACAGTGTAATTTCACAGATTATATTCTCATTGAATGTTATTTTATTTGTAAAGGTTTTCCCCTTTGATAGTCAAAAAAATTATACAAAATTTCTGTTGTCTAAAATGTAAAGGGTACGTTTTATATTGTAATTGACTATTTCAAAAACAGTCAATGATCTGACTATTCCTTTATCAAATATATTCCATGCCATTTTCTCCATTGTCCGGAACAACACAGACGAATGGCGGCAGCCCCGCTGAAGGAAAGGCAGGCAGCCGCAGACGGGCAATCACACTGTGGTGGGACCGGACACACGTTCACCTTCTTGGAACCTGGTGGAGCTGCAGTCTATTTAGGGCAGCCCTAGGGGAAAAGTATGTTATATGCAAAAGTATCCTACAAAATCCCCTGACGTCACCTGTAAAGTACATACAAAGTCATGTGTTTACAATTCCAGAAAGATAAATAAAATAACTGTCCACTAAAGTTTGAGGATCATTAAGTTACATTAAAAGGGGGAACAGGCCCTGGCTGGGTAGCTCAGTAGGTCAGAGCATCACCCCCATCCGCGGAGGTTGTGCTTTCGATCCCCTGTCAGGGCACAGACAAAAATCAACTGGTGAATGCACAGAGAAGTGGAACAACAAATCGATGTCTCTCTCTCTCAAATCAATACATAAAAAATTGAAAAAAAGGGGGAACAAAAGAGAAGTTTATATTGAGAGGGCTGGGCATTCACACTCTCCTGCCTTTAGTATGACTCTCAGTGGAGGAGAGATGGAGAATTCTAAAGGGTTTGGGTCCCTGCAGGCTCCATGCCATTCTGTCTTCAGGCTGAGCACTGGCAACCAGAAGCGGGCTGTGTTTTTGTTATGTTGGCTGTGAGTATTTGACTGGGAAGTGGAGCTGCTGCTTTGCTGGGATTAGGTTCTCATGTCTCTGTTGCTGTTCTACCTTATACTGAGTTATGCGGTACCTATGCAAAGCGCTGCAGAATTTAAGAAAGGTGGACACTCACGTAGACAGTACAAAGATACTCTTTAAGGGACAAAAGTTGCAGAGGAAAGAAAGGGGGAGAAGGTAGAAAGAAATGGACAGGAAGAGCAAAGGCAGAGAGGCAGGGATGGGCAGAATCCTTCTGTGGGAGACCAGTGATCCACAGGAAGATGGGAAGCAGGCACAATTTACCTGAACTTGTCGGCCATAGTGGGCAGCCTCATGCTCACCTCCACTGTGACTGCCCCAGTCCACGCTCTCACCAGCTACCCCCACCCCCTGGACCTGTAACAGGTGTCTCTGCTCACTCTCATGGGCCTGCGGTCTGCTCTGAGGAACCTCAGTCTTCGTCTTGGAGAGACTCCTGGAGGACAGTGACAAAGAGGCACAGGACACAGACAGCAGAGTGAGTGCTCTGTAGAACTAGGACAGAGGTGTGCACACAGAGCACAAAGAGAGAATGCTGATGCCACCTCACTGGAGCATGGAAACAGCTATCCCTTCCAGAGGAAGGGACACTCGGCACAACACCTACCCAGGCCATGAAAGGGCAAGGTGAGCGCCCCTGGAAGGGACGAGGGAAAACATGGCACCTCAGTAAAAAACCCAGCTGCCCCAGTTAGTCATGATATAACAGCAAAGGGGAGCACAGTGGGCACAGGCTGGAAGAACTGGCGAGGATCAGATCCGGAAAGGCTGTGTATGAGACAGTGAACAACTGAAAACAAGTGTTTTTCCTAACTATATTTAGGAAATCCCAAAAGTTTTAAGTCAGAAAACAATGTGATCACTTCAGGAAACCCCACCTGGGAGCTGAGTGGCAGAGCAATGGAAAAGGGTTTGAGAGGAGGCAGAGGGACCAGTGGGACATGAGCGATGACAGTCTGACACTACAGCAGAGGGTGACAGGGCAGGCCCTGCCAGGGTTAGGAGACTGAAAAGACCCAACCTGCTGGGGAGTCCGTGAGGGGAATAAGAGAAAGAGAAAGTCCAGAATGACTTGCAGGTGCTGACTTTGGAATGTAAATTAGCAAGTATATAATGAAAAGAACAGTGTGGGAGAGAAAGTGACAAATTGGGATAGATGTTAGGAATCTGAGCCACCTGCAGGGGCACCCCCAAAGCAGTGTTCAAAGGGCCAGGCTCAGGAGAGCGGCGTGGGCTGCGGTCACAGACAGTATGGAATGGGGCATCTGCGGAGGAGGGCGGGAGGAGGAGGCTGCTGCTGACCACCAACAAAGGAGCCAGAGAGGAGGAGGAGCAGAAAGAAAAGTCTGGCAAGGGGCAGCTAGGGGGGGCTCAGTCCTCACTAAATGTAGAGTCAAGACTACATTCCTGGAGGAGAACCAAGATGGCGGCGTAGGTAGACACACTGCGCCTCCTTGCACAGCCAGAACTGACAGAAAATCGAACGGCAAGGAAGTCCAGCACCAAGGAAATAAAAAATAAACATTCATCCAGACCGGTAGGAGGGGCGGAGACGGGCACCGGGGTGGAGAGGACTCGCGTGGCTGTGGCAGGACCGAGACTGGCGGAGTGTGGGACGAACGGCGCAGGCAGTCTGACCGCTAGCAGACCCTGCGGCCCCACATTTGCGCAGATAAACCGAGAGGGACGGACTCAGAGTGGCGGAGAGCAGGGCAGGCAGAGCGCTGGTAGCACCCCGTGGCCCCACATTCACACACAGATAAACTGGACAAACGGCGGGGAGCGAAGCAGACCTCGCAACCCAGGGCTAGAGCGCAGGGAAATAAAGCCTCGAACCTCTGATTGAAAACACCCATGGGGGTTGGGGCGGCAGGAGGAGAGACTCCCAGCCTCACAGGAGAGGTCGTTGGAGAGACCCACAGGGCCTAGGGCATACACAAGCCCACCCACTCGGGAACCAGCACCAGAGGGGCCCAGTTTGATTGTGGGTAGCAGAATGAAATATTGAAATCCGGTGGAGAGTGGAGCAGGCGCCATTGCTCCCTCTCGGCCCCTCCCCCACGTACAGCATCACAGCGCAGACCCCGCCCCAGTGAACACCTAAGGCTCCGCCCCTTTAAGTAACAGAGGCGCCAAGACAAAAAAAAAAAAAAAAAAATGGCCCAAATGACAGAACACTTCAAAGCTCCAGAAAAAATACAACTAAGCGAGGAAGAGATAGCCAACCTATCAGATGCACAGTTCAAAACACTGGTTATCAAGACACTCACAGAATTGGTTGAATTTGTTTGAAAACTAGATGAAAAAATGAAGCCTATGCTAAGAGAAACAAAGGAAAATGTACAGGGAACCAATAGTGATGCGAAGGAAACTGGGACTCACATCAATGGTGTGGACCAGAAGGAAGAAACAAACATCCAACCAGAAAAGAATGAAGAAACAAGAATTTGGAAAAATGAGGAGAGGCTTAGGAACCTCCAGGACATCTTGAAACGTTCCAACATCCGAATTATAGGGGTGCCAGAAGGAGAAGAGGAAGAACAAAAAATTGAAAACTTATTTGAACAAATAATGAAGGAGAACTTCCCCAGTCTGGCAAAGAAAATAGACTTCCAGGAAGTCCAGGAAGCTCAGAGAGTCCCAAAGAAGCTGGACCCAAGGAGGAACACACCAAGGCACATCATAATTACATTACCCAAGATCAAAGAGAAGGAGAGAATCTTAGAAGCAGCAAGAGAAAAGGAGACAGTTACCTACAAAGGAGTTCCCATAAGACTGTCAGCTGACTTCTCAAAAGAGACCTTACAGGAAAGAAGGGACTGGCAAGAAGTATTCCAAGTCATGAAAGGCAAGGACCTACATCCAAGATTACTGTATCCAGCAAAGCTATCATTTAGAATGGAAGGGAAGATAAAGTGCTTCTCAGATAAGGTCAAGTTAAAGAAGTTCATCATTACCAAGCCCTTATTATAGGAAATGTTAAAGGGACTTACCTAAGAAAAAGAAGATAAAAATAGGAACAGTAAAAATGACAGCAAACTCACAGTTATTAACGACCACACCTAAAACAAAAACAAGAGCAAACTAGGCAAACAACTAGAACAGGAACAGAACCATAGAGATGGAGATCACATGGAGGGTTGTCAATAGGGGAGTGGGAGGGGGATGGGGGGGAAAGGTACAGAGAATAAGTAGCATAGATGATAGGTGGAAAATAGACGGGGAGGGTAAGAATAGTGTAGGAAATGTAGAAGCCAAAGAACTTATAAGTATGACCCATGGACATGAACTATAGGGGGGGAATGTGGGAGGGAGGGGGAGGGCAGGATGGAGTTGAGTGAAGGGGGGTAAATGGGACAACTGTAATAGCATAATCAATAAATATATTTTAAAAAAAAGATTTCATTCCTTCTACGTCATCCTTGACCCTCTCAGGTTGGGTGACGTTCTCCTCTGTGGACCCCCCATTACTCAGGCGCACCCATTTTAGTGCTCATCACTGCCCCTCTGGAATCTGCACAGGGCCTGTTGGCAGGCGTGTTTAAAAAACACACTTGTTGGGTGACCTGTGCCTCTGCTCCACTGAGTCTCCTCATGCATGTGTGTGGCCACCTCCTCCATGAGGCTCTAAGAGGTTGGACACCATGTTATTTCCCTCTTTGTAAGCTTGGCAATGAGCACACTGCTCTGCAGGGACAGCGCCCTCCACGGGCGTCTCCTGGTGATGACACTGGGGGTGAAGGATTTGGTAACTGCCCACTTTCCACAGAGTCCTTGTGCCAACTTACGCGTGAAAATGAAAACTTGTTAAGTTTTACTTTCAGAGTTCTCCTATTTGCCGAGTGCTTTGCTTTCTTCTTCCCCTTCTCCCTTGAAACTATACTGAATTGCCTGATAAACACTGAAATATTTATTGTAAAGCAAATTTTAAAAATAGAAAAAGTTCTGCAAACAACTCTTAAATTTCTCTAGAGTTTCAAACCCATTCCCCAACAATGAGCTTTTCTTTACATGATTTTCTTGATCTTACTGCAATCCCCACAACATTATGTACAAGGTGAGCATGGTCGGAATGATGACCCCCTTACATGTGAGAAGGTCGTGGTGTGGAAAGATTCATTCAATGACTTGCCTGCGCATAGTCAGAGCGTTTTTCATTACCATATGAAGAATATCTGAAGACCGACAGGTTTTCCATTATACATATTTTTAAAAATTGCTAATTAGCTCGATCCACTCACTGAGTTGAAACTGGATTACACAAAATCTGACTGTCTGATAAGAAGGTTAGCTTCTCTTATATTTACCTTCATCACATTGCAGGAATTCGACTTAAGTGGGTTTACTCACCTTCAAGGTAAGTTCCTGGCAAGGGACATATGAATTCTAAGCTGTGTTCTTTGCCAGAGAATAAAGGGGGCACTAAGCCCAACTTTCCTCAAAACAATCATTCAGAGGCACGGCATTTTTGCCAGAAATATCCAAACAAGTCAGTTGACCTTATTAATCTTTTCCAATTTATAAGAAAACATGAAGATCCTGAGTGTCACTTTTAAAAAGCAATTTAAGGAGATCTGCATTATAGTGTCTACCTGATTTAGATACATTATACTTTCCATTTACATGTTTCTTCCTCCTTTGCGCAACATAAGCAGCTGGAATTTGTACGCAATGGCCTTCCAATAAGGAAATTCTGTGATCATAATCCTTACCATCAGACGGCATATCGTTATCACTCAAACTGGACATTGTTGAGAGTGAGAGGGGACACTATCAGTAACTCTCTTGACAGGGGTAAAGCAGGACTATCCTGGGCAAATGCACATCAACAATGACAGGACCTTGAGCACCCTTTGCAGTCAGACCACTTGACAGGGCACTTTCCTACATCACCTCTTTGATTCTAGCCATCACCCAATATGCACGTGAAGCACCTTCTCTCCTCCTGCCTTCACTGTCTCGGTTTGACGCTCAGAACAAGCTGAGCTGGAAGGGTTGCATCCTTAGGCTGTCCTGTTTGGCCAAGGGCTTCCTATTCCTCAGCTGCATCAAGGCCATGCAGTCTCAATGGTTCTCACTGGGAGCTGTTTGCTCTTTGATATTTTGTCTCTGGCTTATACCACGATGCCTTAGAAATCCATTTCTCTCCTCTACAGAAGTCATCGCCAAGTATCTCTTGTGTCCTTTCTCATTTTTAAGAAGAGCCAGAAGTTTGGTCTCCCTTGAGTGGTGTTTTCTTTTCATGGCCAAGACAGTTTTAGAGACAGTTACGTGTTGTCATTAGGAACTCAGGGTGTGGGGTCACATGGCCTAGGCCAATTTTTTGCTCTGCCAGTTATTCCGAACACTTGTGTCCGCCGCTTTCTCACCTGAACACTGAGAGAAATTGAACATTATCTGTCTCATGTTTACTATTATGATGTATGTAACTGTGATGCCAGCAGGAAACACCGGCTGAAATTCACAGTGCAATCTTACTAACTATGTGAATTTGATAGGCTTGTCTTGTGATATTATCATTTGTCCCAAGTTCTATTTTTTGTAATCCTGCCTTTGATCACCTACTTCTCTATTTTACCATGACCACGTTATGATACGGCTAATCCTTTCTGGAACAAAGAATAAATTAAATGGGCAAACAGAAAGCACTGTCTTCTGTGTTAGCTCTGTAAGGTGTTCAAGTGTCCACCTACCAGCCACGTTTTTCTAGAAGACAGGATGACGGGCATAGAATGGCTGGGCCCCGACAGGTGCACATGAGCAAAAGGCTCCTTTAGATTATTTCTCCAGATCCTCAAGAAATCACAGAACAACTAGTGCAGGCATATGTTTCTTAAATAACACATTTCAAAGTAAATTGCAATCACTTTGACAAGTCAATGAAATATATTTTCTCCATAAAAGTTTATAGAATGTCTTTATAATGAATAGAAACCAAGCTACGGGACACAGGCTAAAAGAGCTGTCAACGGCAAGACTTCCAAGGCTTTCTCTCCCAGACCTGCTCTCTTACTACTACTGCCCATCAACAGTGCCAGGGACTCACCCCTTATACGCTCCTTGGTAAACAAAATCTATGCAGTTATACAGACTCAACAAGGCCTATCAGCCCAGATCAAATGGGGCAGTAAATACCCAAAAGAGCACTTCATAATAAACTGACTATACTTTGTACACATATGCCCAATAGCCATTTGAATGAGAGAACCACCAAAGTTGAGAGAGAAATGTTAATAGATACAAGACTTTCTACTATACCCCCATAGACACCCACTCATAAAATATTTGCGTAGCAGATAACAATTTACTACATTGTAGTAAACACTGACAGGATACAAAGTCTTCAGTTTTAAAATTATACTTCTCAATGCAAGATTTCTGCCCCAGACTCTTAACATCTCTTATACCTATTTAATAAAATAGACCCTAGATATAAAAATAAGTTTGAATCTTTGTTTTTCAGGCCTATAGTTTGCTCTCCAAAATAGAAATTAAGGTTGTCACAAGGGAGATTCTGTCTGGGTCGTCTTGCAAACAGAAGATGAAGTTAAAGCCTAATTAATACCTGTGTTGTGGCCTCTCTCTTTGAAAAAACCCGCACTGTGGACCCCGCCCACCAGGGCTCTGTCCGGAAAGTGCTGACAGATTTTGCTGTCCAAAGTGCAGGAAGTGACCGCCCTGGGTAAAGTCAGATGCGCTCCTAGGAGAATGACTGGTTTTTATCTAATGAGCCAAATGACTACTTGCTAGGTCTATATCCCCTTATATCCTTTGGTTCTAAAAAAAGAGCACAATTTTACAGAGGAAAAATGACTGAACAGAATTTTCAAATAACTTACAAACCTACCTGTGACTTAACCAGTGGCGAGAGCCGCTTTTAGGTTTTGGTATGGGTTACAGAGATTGCATTCTCCCCTAAAACAACTTGTCTCAAAAGTATGCTGACATTTTCTAAATATAAACATAGCAGATAGCATTATTTATATTTCAAAAAAGGATATAAATATAAGTAGGTGAGATTTCTGTTCTTATACACTTTCATCTGGCTTTATTGCTCTTTTCAATAAAATGGTATTTTAAAATCATTTAAGAATTGAATGGTAAAAACAGCTAATATTGAAAATCGCTTTTACATAGACTTACTGACTGCATTTGTTTCCTTTATTGTTTTATTAAAGTGTGTGATTATTTCATCCACAAGTGTTACTCCAATAAACCTGAGGCTCAAGGGGGCATTTCCTGGAAATATGAAGACAGGCTTCACTGATTTGAAAAAAAACATTTGGCTCTTTTTATTCTTCTCGGCTTATGATAATCTATTGGATTAAAAAATATTTTAAATGCCAGTTTCAAGGTCTCCAGGAAGTAAAATGTTTAATTATTAACCATTAGTGGTATTACAATATTTATATGCCTTTCAGTTCTACTTAATTGAATTTAGTGACACGGCGAGTAATGGAGGCAGTAATTTACCAGGCACTTGGCATACAACAGCAGTATCAGTGTATCTGAGAAGACAAGGCTTCAGAGATAGCTTTCTTCTGGATCTGTCAGAAATCATTTGTGCGAATGGAACGAGTTTACCACCACAAGGGAAACCAGTCTGTGTCTGAAAACAGACTAAGTGAGAAATCTCCTGTCTGGGTTACTCTCACAACAAAGCTGCAGATTTCAGACGCACTTCCAGGGCTCTGCAGTGCGTTTTGGTCAGAGTGGAAAAGTGCTGTGTTTGTGCACCAGTGGTCCCTTTAGGGGTGTGTTATTTTCAGTTCAAAACTCAAGGCAAATGACTGGGAAATAATTCAGCATGAACAAGCAAGTGAATGTTGTGTAAAGTGAAACTTATATTTATAATTTTACCTGATCTGTCCACGAACCAGAGGTCTGTTCTTTGTCCTATTCATGTTTGAATCAAATGGTACCTCAAAAAACTGCAAAGAAGTTGAAAAAAAGATAGAAAACATTAAATATAAAGTGAAACAATTCTTCTGCTTTAGTTCTACAAATTTTTCCACAGTAAATTTGATTTTAATTTTGATAGTACAAATTAACACTCTTGGTACTTTTTGGAGGAGAAGTTCCTGGGAGAGACGCATTTTAAAAAGTATATGCATTGTCAGGCATATACACAGTTCCTCTTTTATCTGCTTTGGAAACCTCTTGTTAAATGTACAGATGCATTCGTCAAAGCTACTGTTTCAGGTTGTAAGAGGGACAGTTTCATTGCGTTTGACATAAAAATGGTTTTGCTATTGCTTTATCTGGAAGTTAAATGACTGGAAGTTGTAACTGACTGCCAAGCCTACTCAGTGAGCCCTGATGGCCGTGGTGTGTCAGGTCAGCGAGCCTGGAATCAGGCTGCCCGGAATTTCCCTTGCTGTACAGCCGCTGTAGGTTAGGGAGAGCCACAAGGGGTGCTTGCATGAGACCTGGAAGGTGGAAATGCAGCAGCAGTCCGGCTTACACGTGGAGAGTTGGTGTAAGGTCAGGCATTAGTACATGCAGCCCACACAACTGTGGGTGTGTTGGTTTGCCTTGTTGGCTTGGAGCAGCTATAGCTTCTGTCTGCTTCTCATAGTCCTGGGCCAAGCCTACCTGCTGCTCCCTGAGGAAGGGTCCTAGCTTTTCTGCAGGTCACCTGCATCATCCAAGTTGTAGGCTGGGAAGTGTGAGACACAGACAGTTCCAGTCTGTTCTTATGGGATTCAGCTCAGCCGTGCAGGTGCCAGGCTGCTCTTGCTTTCTGCTACTTTCCTGATGGCTCTGCTCATGTCAGACCAGCACCAGGGACAGGTTTGCCAATATTACAGAGACCGCTTAACCCCCAGGGTCACATCAGGCCTAACCCTAAACCTCATCCCACATACCACCCACAGCAATTTGGACCTTCCGATCAAACCCTGACTGATACTGGCTTCTTCTCTATTACTTTCAATAGTGACAGTATTTAAAAGCATTTAACTTTTCCATATGTTCATCTTATCTTATTATCTAAATGGCAGGCTTCCTAAGATACCTGAATTTATATCCTTAATGTTAAAGACAGCTATGCAAATAGGCACTCAATAAGTAATTTTTTAAATAAACCATCAGTGCAAAAAACACGCATCATTTTAAAATAATACATGATTTTAAGTGTTAAAAATTCCTTGCCTATAAGAATCTGTAATCTTTATTGAACAGTTCAAGTTACATGCAATTAAATGTTCTGTTTACTCCCTCATTCCATCCCCCCAAATTCAAACACATTTTATAGGTATTTGAAATAACCTTTCCTTCCTGACTATTAACTTAATTTCACAGGACCAATGAGGATCCCAGTTACAGAAAACGTTATTTAAATGCTGGCAGGTCCGAAACTCTTGGGTAAGTCACTGTCCTGGCAGTTCTCAGGTCCGTGTGTAAGCAAGTGTATATGTGCATGCAAATTCCTCCTTCGGGAATTCTAATGAATTCCTTCTTCCGGATGAAAAAATATATTACTTTGTTCTAGATTCCTGGCAAATCAGCCACCCAAAGATGAGAACTGAGGTCTAGAACGCGTCTGTTGAACTCCAGGGTGCCATGACTTGGCAGCAGCTTCTGACTCCCATGAATGCTTAAATTTTTCAGGACAAGCAATGTCTGGGGAGAAGAACAGTGCTGACCAAGACTCAGGATTCATGTCGGCGAGGGCTCAGCCTCATCCTGCTCAGAGGTCATCCTGCTACTTCATTCTGTTTTTCACGTATTTTCTATAGTGCCTTTCAGTCAGGTTTACTGCTTTGGTTTAGATATTTAAACCACAGTTCCAAAACATAAGCATAGTACATTTAGATGAGAAATTCAAACACTTTAGAACCTATAGTTTGCTTTAGTCTATTCACAATTTTTCCTGCGCTTTGTAAATTTTTAAAATATTATCATTTCAGCTGGATCCAACCACTTCTGAAGAAGTGAGGTAAAACTCCTCTTACAGGTGTTGAAAACAGAACACAGGTGCACTGTTACCAACCCCTAGAATACAAAATACTGTCCTGTCCCTTTTTAATACTTCCTCACTACTCCCAATACCATCAGAAGTGACGCACGGCGGTGAGCACAAACCGGACAGAGGCCCAGGCCATACTTCTCCGGGGGCCAGCCAGGCCCGGGCTCGCCCTGCCTTCTTTTAGGAGGCTCTGTTCTCTGGGCCTCAAAGGGACATGTAGCCCGATACCTTTCCTCCCTCCTTCCTTACCCCCAGCAGTGATTGGTTTACCACATAGGTATCCAAATCACACTGGGCTAATGGGAGTTCTTCCAGGGACTTTACAAACTAAAGCCCAGGAAAACCTGCTCTCCCTCTTCTTAGGTTGCCGGTGTCCACAGAACATGACACAAGAGGAGTGGAGGAGAGACCCAACATTGACTCCTTGGGACAAGTTATGTTCATGGCTCCAGCTCTGCTCTTTCCACTTTAAGTCAACACTATGTGGGTCCGTCTATACCTCTTGCATCCAATGTCCTAGTACATGAAGACTAAACATTTTAAACATGTGAGCAATGTATGGCAGAGAAGTAAATACCATGCTTTTCCCTTCAGCACACAACTTATTTTCTGACTATGTTACATTTTCAAAAGAAGTTTTCCTAGTCTCTTTCTTCATAAAAATCCATCAATCTTTTGGAATTATTTTTACTTAAAATTTTTTCCTTTTTTATTCAAGTTCACTACCTTACCATATTCCTTCCAATCAGTCAGATAATCTCCCCATTTCTTACCCTCCAGCAATCTGATGATCTGTTATATTACTCAGGCTCTTGGGGTTGAAAATAGTTAAAACAAAAACCAAAACCCAAACTAGCTCAAAATAAAATGGGGCTTTATCTCTTATAACAGGGTTGTACCTGCTTTTACTTTTTTTTCCTTATCCTCACCTGAGGACATTTTTTCCCCATTGCTTTTAGAGAGAGAGGAAGGGAGAGAGAGAAACATTGATATGAGAGAGAAGCATCGATTGGTTGCCTCCCGTATGCATCTGAACTGGGGATCCTAGTGCCCAGATCTAGACAGAGGCTGGGGGATGGAACCTGCAACCCAGGCCTGTGCCCTGACTGGGAATCAAACCTACCACCTTTCAGTTACAGGACGACGGTCCAACCAACTGAGCCACACCAGCCAGGGCAGGGCTGTTTATCTGTTTTTAGATATTACTGGATTCAGTATTCAGTGTGCTATGAGGACTCTGGCTCATTCCATCTCTTGAATCTGCATGGTGTATTCCTGCGTGCAGGCTCTCGCCATGAAGCAGGTAAACGGTCACAGGCAGCCCCAGAGTCTCATCCTCCCAGCAAGCCTAGCAGAGAGTGAGCTCCTGGTAGCTCCATACATCATCATGGCCACGGTGTGAGGTGACTCTTGTGAGCCTGGGAAGTGTGTTGGGGGACAGATCCAATGACACAGTACCCCTCTCAAACCACAAGCATTGTTTTTTCTATAGGAGAGAAAAATTCTATTACCAGACCAAAGTGGAAGGATTCAGGAAGACAGATGTAGTGAAATTATTTATCGTACTATAAGGCTGACAACCCCAAATCATTTCATTTCACACGTCACACCTATAAAATAGCTTGCCTATCGCAGAAAGAGTATTCCTAGTTTAAGTAACTAAAAGTTAATAATCAATATAAACATAATAATTTATATTAACCTCTGTTTCATAATCAGTTTAATAATTCTACTTAATAGAGTAGTAAATGGAGCATTTTTCCCCTCACGGTCACATGATTAAGATATAGGGCACTATTATACCAATAGATAAATATTTATTAAATGCCTCTTATAATATTTTTGTTTTTCTATTATAATATGTTTTTATAATAGTATATTATTATGGCTGCAAGAAATGATGCTCAGGTATAGCACATGGACAGAAATCCTTCTAAGACAATATGCACTTATGATACTATCAAATTTTGTGAGCTAAAATGCAGATACCCAAAGGGGAGAGAGATATAACGTGGTCCAAGTGACGAACTTTTTGTCCCTGCTTGGATTAATTATGCCCCAGGAAAAAGTAGATGTATTCTAGAGACGTTTGTCAGCCCAGAAAATAATGGATGTGATAAAGAGGTGCAATTCTTTTTTTCTCTATGCCAAATAATGACAGCAACATTCCTTCTAAATACTCAGTAGCAAACCAAATATGTGAACCCTGTCAGAGTTTGTTTTTCCATCCATCAAGTGTTTGTCATTCCAATAGGGCTAACAGCTTCCAAAATCCAAGATAGCTTTTCAATCAATCTCAGACCAAGTTAAAGGGATGTTAAACAAAGTAAGTAAGTAAAGGCCAGGGAGGGGTGCCTTTTCCAGCAGGATTCCACATATCATTACTTTCAGCTTCCCAATCAGTTAAAACACCTAGTCAGCCATTGCTCTTTCATTGTGACCCTGTTTCACTGCCACACCTAAACAGATTAAGGAAGACTCATTGTTCCCATTGACTTTTCCCCATGAGCATTTGAAATAAGAGCAGGCGTGTGCCTGGCATTCCTCAGAAGTGGCTTTTCACCTCATGTGGTGACTGGGGCATATTCTCCTTTCTCATTAAGCTGTATTTAAAAGCTTCACCCTTAAAGAAAAATAATAAAAATGTATAAAAGGTCACCTAACACTTATCAGAGGCCCAAAGTACCACATCCTGTAAGTAAACAAACTCAGAGAGTCACACTGGTTTTGAGCAGCTTCAGAAAGGGCACTATGGGTCACCCTTCTCCTGCCAGAAAGAGCTCAAACTGTAACATTGCTTTGAGAAAAAAGACAAAAGGAAAGCACATTAAAATACTTATAATATTTGTCTCTGGGTAGAGACTTGTGGGGATGATTCATTATTCCTTACCTGTTGTATTTTTCAATTGTCTATAAAGCCGATGCATTTTGTAGTTAGGTAATTCTACCTAAGTGATACAAATACAACATCTGGAGAAACCCTTTTTAGGTTAACTAGTGAAAATTACTAAACTAATCTAGTATAAAGCCAACATTAATATAGGTACAACCCATCAAACCCCCCCCCCCAGGAAAAATCACAGAAAAGACAAAATGTTGATTGTACGTATTCCTCAGATACATCTACTTTCCCATCCTCAGTGCCACTTCTGTGATCTACCTCCTATTTTATTTTGCTTAGATTAAAACAGCCTCCTAACCATCTCCTGTCTCCAGCATTGGCCCGCCCCCACCACTTTTCACGCAATCCTCAGAGTTATCTTTTCAGATGCAAACCTGATCACATCAGTTTCCAGCAACAGACTCTCCCTGGGCTGCCCACTGCCCAGGAAGTAAAGTCCATGCTCTCGTGTGGGCTGTAATGCTCTTCATGAAAACTCTGGCCCCTTCTCACCTCTCCTACGTGCTCCACGCTGCGCACTCTGAACTTTCAGCTCCTTGAGGACATGCTGTCAGCTCTTCAGACACTCTGGCCGCTGCCTGTGCAGACCCATGACTGCACTCGCAGACCGCATCTGCGACTATCTCAGGACCTCGTTCGCTTTTCTGTGTGTGCCTCAGCAGTGCAGCCATGCTCGAAAGAGCAACCCTACAGGGCAAGAGGACTCACTGCACATTCGTAATCAACAGCTGCAAATGGGCTCTTTCCACTCCCTGGCAACCTTATTGGACCTCTCAAGTCTACTTGATCTTCTTCTCTCCACAAGAATTTCAAATCTGGTCCACTGTCAAGCATCTGATGTCTCCTCTATTTCCACACCCTCCCTTCAATACAGGACAGGGCCTTTGACTTTATTAAACACCAAAGTCTTCTAACAAAACACTCTGGTTTTTCTACCATCATCCCTACCAACAGGTGCAACCTCCTCTCCTTCTCTCCGACCTAGGACTGCTCAGCCCCTTCACCTGCACTGGCAATACTGTTCCCTCCCACCTCCTGTTCCATCGATTATCCCTTTCTCTGCAGCATATTCAGCCTGTGTCTTTTTGTTGGATTATTCCCATCTATACCTAAGCACACTTAATTTTTTCCCTATCGCAACCCCTCTCCCAAACCACATGTATCTCTCAATGCCCTTATCTGACTTTAGCGTAAGGTTATCGTTTGCAAAAGAGAGAGAACAGTCTCTTCTCCTGATATACAAGAGGTTTGTTCCCCACATTTTAGCCAGTATGTTCAGGAAAACAGGGTGTGAGGGTGAAATTAAGAGCTTGCTAAAAATCTCCAAATAAGCTCAAGGGAATTTCCACTCTAACAGCTGCCAAAAACTAGAATTCCGTATTTACAAAAACTATTTTAAAAAGTTAATTCTGAAGATCAGTTTTAAAGAACAAATAAATGCATTAAAGCCCATTAAAGGGTACTCATGTGAACAGATTCTTTAGATTGCAGAAAGAAAGCATCTTTTAAACTAGGGCTTAATAAACTAAAAAATCTTTCCTCAACTAGTGCTACCTCATCATAATCCAATATGGACACAAGACGACCATACTAATAAATTCTTGTGGATCACCCCACAACTATGAAACAAAACAGGTTTGCCTACTGACAACATTTACAGTGCTACAAACAACGACAACAGCCCCACCTCTGAAAGAGTCCCCTAAAATACTACAGAGTTCAAAAGCTATTTTTTTTTTAAAGTAGAACATGAGCATTTGTAAAAGGCAAGAAATAAGTAAAATCCTCTTTATCTGGGACTCCATGGCAGAAGAATGACACAATACTCGAAAAGAAAAGGTTATACCACATGTTGAGCAATAAAACTGGCAAATCGACAGAGGTTCAAATGCTGCTGTTATATACATCTGGCCACAAGGCGGTGGGGGTGGGGGCCAGAGAAATCATTAAGCAATCTGAGAACT
The DNA here is from genome assembly GCF_022682495.2 of Desmodus rotundus. Taxonomy (NCBI): domain Eukaryota; kingdom Metazoa; phylum Chordata; class Mammalia; order Chiroptera; family Phyllostomidae; genus Desmodus; species Desmodus rotundus. The sequence continues at coordinate 66,207,680 of NC_071395.1, forward strand.
CCCAAACAAAGAAACTGTAAAACTCTGCACTATAAAGCAAAGGAAACGCACTTAATCCCGCAGGAGTTGCAGTATGTGTTTCAGCTGGGCTGTCCCTCCCCTCATACGGACATGGCGCAGCCCAGAACCCGGGCTGACACAGTATCTGCACCAATGCCGGTGGGCACGCAGCCAGCTCGCTCCAATGCTCCAGGCACCTGTTGGTTTAATCAACGCAGTTTTCTACACAACAGAGAGAGACAAAGCGGGTGGGGGGGGGCAAAGAGGAGGTGGCTGGAAGGAACTGGAGAGAAAATGAGTCTCATTCATTTTGCCTATCAGAGTATATACACCTTTAAAAAAAGTTACATATGCTTTCTGCAAGTTTTCAATGTTAAAAGATTAACTCATTTTTTTTAAGATTACAGTTCATTTTTGAACTTCAGACACCATACAACTGGAAAGGAAAGTGATAAGTTTTATTAACAGACACTAACTTTCTACTATATTATCTTAACAAATGATTTGCAGCCACTGGGGTGTTGGTGACGGGGTGGGGGAGTGGACAATTACAGTGTGCTTCAACTTCAAGGGACATTTTCTCCGCTGCCTGTTTCCCTCACAATCCTAACACATTCTCTTCTTGATTCCCTACAATTATTTTAAAATAACTTTATGAAAATCTCCATGTTTATTTTTTTAAAGATTTGTTTATTTTTAGAGAGAGGGGAAGGGAAGGAGAAAGAGAGTGAGAGAAACATCAATGTGTGGTTACCTCTCATACACCCCCCACTGGGGTCCTGGCCTGCAACCCAGGCATGTGCCCTGACTGGGAATTGAACCAGCAACCTTTTGGTTTGCAGTCCCACGCTCAATCCAATGAGCTACACCAGCCAGGGCGAAATCTCCATGTTTAAAGCAAGTACAGTATATTACAAAATGTAGCTTTATGAATTTAAAGCGGGAAATTCACTGGAAAAAACTGGAATGGTAAATAAAAACAATGACTATTACATGGAATAATAAATAAATATAGAAAGAATAATCTTGCATAAGTCAAAAATAGCACACAAAACATATTAGGACATTTTTAAAGAGGTCTTAAGGAAACACAGGTTCTGTTCAGTAGACGTGAATGGAAATACTTCTAACAGCTTTTTACAGTTGGTTCTGTTCCTATATTCCCACTGTTTCCTTCTCACCTCACTTACTGGAAATGTCTTAAATATTCTCGTATATCTAAGTAGAGAGCTGGACCAACCATGACAAAGGAGGGCCTACAGTTCCTTTGCTGAAAGATAGGAAACAGCTGAAAATTCTTTTAGTAGGGTAAGACATTTGTCGTGTGCAATGGATAGGATATTGGGTAACCTCAAAAATTTACGTGTGCACCTTTTTTCCTGAGAAGCCAAACAAAACCCTGTAACTTGTTACAAGGAGAGTCCCTACGTGGGGAGAGCGTGGCCCGTGAGCTTGCCGGCCCTACAGAACTATCCGAAAATAACGAAGTCATCAGCCCACACACAAACTCTTCTCAGGCGTGCTGAGAGCAAACTGGAAAGAAATGTTCCCTTTTGTAAGGTATGAGGATAAAAAATCTTAATTACTAAGATTTTTCTAAGAAAGAAGATACAATAGGGTTCAGAGGTCCCGTTTGAGTTTTTCAATGGTAGCTTTAAAAACTCATTTTAATTAAAAATGGCACAAAAAGAATTTAAATAGTTTTACCCTTTCCTGCCGATTATCAACTTAACCACATGAAGCAGGTGGACATCACAGAATGCCTATGCAGTACAGTAAGGGACGTGTGACTACGCATTTGCTGGCACAGTTATGCCGCTGAGATAAATATCCTTCGGCTATCAAACCCGAATTTTTAAAGACTACAACAGATTGCATGTCTACATGTTTCCCGTCTGCATCACAGTTTTCTGTCCCAGAGGCAACTCTGAGACTGTAGGGAATATTTGTGATTTTCTATGTTTGCACATACTATCCATGTAAAGTAGCAATCTAAGTTTCCGACAGATATGAGTTAAAAGAGTGTTAATGTTTTAATGAAATACCTCCAGATAGAAAAGGTTTTAATTTTACTGACTAAATTTCTTTTTAAATACATTTCAGGCTGGGTGTGGGGGGCGGGGGGCAGGGGCTGCAATTTTCGAAGGGATGCCCCTACTCCCTTTCTTCCTTTCGGTATGGGAAACAGTTAAAGCATAGAATGGCAGAAAATTAGGGTTGATAGTAGCAATGGATATGGTAAAATAAATGAATAATGAAAAGCTAGTACCAGACTAAAATCCAAACAATGCCCAAAGTTAGGTTTTTGATACAAACCATTTTAATTGAGTGTATTTCTAATCAGAGATTTTACTTCAGAAATGTCAAATGGATCACAATTCTCAGTTTAACCTAGTCATCTATTAAAAAAATCTTTCAGATCAGATACTGCTTCTCTTATGTGAGGGAGAGAAATTCTAAATTAAATGTACCAGCATAAAGCATGAAGCAGTAAGAACCATTCCTACCCCTACAAGTCTACCACAAATGGGACAGCAGACAGACCCTTTGTAATTAAATCTGTAATGATATGAATGTGAGATCATAAAGGTCTTATAAGAAAATAGTGTGCAATGCTGAATTATCTAACCATTACTATTTTATCTAGTCTATCCACTTGACAGTAAATTTTACTCCACATTGAGAATAGTCTAAAATATTCCCCATTCTTTTTAAAGGCAGTCTTTATAGGGACCATGCAAATTAATATGACAAGTCACATTGGGGACAGGGATTGGGATTTTGTCAAATGATGTTTAACAGATAGATAAATTAGCACTCTAATTTATAATTAGGCTTAGAAATCCTAGACAATAACCATGACTAAATTTTTGAAAGACGACATGAGGAACAGCACTAAAGTAGCATCTAGTTTATATCAATACAATTTTTCAAAATGATAACTCTAATAATTAAGTATATTTGAGGCACCATTTCCTTCATTTATCATAATGTGATGACTTAAAAATTAATTTGATTAGAAGTATTTTTTAAAAAAATTACTACCACTAGTCAAGATTTTGAAAGCTATGCAACCAAGAAATCAGATGTAACAGTGCAACTAATGAAGAACAGGCTCACTGAAGCTTATTGATCACACATATTACATGATATTTAATAATCTAAATTTTTCATTGCCTCATAACGAGTCAATAAAATTACTATTAAAAATATCAAGTGCTTAAAATCAAACACAAAACCAAACAAGAACCTGAAAATGACACAGAATTTCAATATCATTTACAAATTTAAAGAGAAAATGTTCTTATGAAGAACAATAAAGAACTCTAAATTTAATGAGTTTAGTTTATTTCTAATAAACTCCATTTCTGAGACTACATTATTAAGGAAGTAATACATAAGTAGAGGGGAAAACTACATGCTAAAAATAAAGGAGGTACCTGCTGCAGAGCTGCTTCTGAAGAGAGGAATGGACGGAGTGCGAGAGGAGGGGTTCAAGAGGCTGAAATGGTTGGACAATCCGATGGGGGTCAGGCAGTCATTAAAATCACGATTAAGAACTCTCATAATCGGGAAAAATGCTTCAAACACTAATACTGTAATTTATAGTTTGTTTCATTACAGTGAGTCTGCCCTTTTATTGTTCTTGTTATAATAATAAGAAAAACAATGTGTAAATTACACAGATAGATATGGCTACATTCTTTATAAAAGATTTACATATATTTTGGGAATATTTAAAAAAATTAAATGTTACATTACATTTCCCAAAACACATTACATCTTTTAGGTTTTCCAAAACACACTGAAATATAAATTTTTCATCACAAATGCTTTTGAAAGTTAGTTTGGGGGAGGAAAATCCTCATAAAGATGGCAGGTCAAACAGACTTAGAAGTTCCTTTTAGAAAAGATCTCTTCACTTTTAAGAACTCTTTTCAAAATGATATTTTCCATAGCTTTGTTTGTTTATGCATAGCTGCAGCTCACTAAGCCCAGGTGTCTCCGAATTTTTATTTTATTTTATTATTATTATCATAGCACACTGTAATTTGTTCAAGAACTCACAGGCATTTACTCCAGCAGGCTAGGCGGTAAACCAATAAATACTATAAGCTGATACCATTTTTAATACGAAGTTTTGGAGGCAACAGAAGGATCTTCCTAGGTATAAAGATTTAAATGTGCACATCTGGAGTTTTCCACCTTGAGCTACGATGCCCATGAACGAAATCTCTTAAGTCTGCAATTAGCATGCAATTTTATTTTTTTGCCAAGAAAGCCCATTGACTTATCTTGGCAACAACAACAACAGAACGTCTTATAGCTAGGCTATTTCATTTGACATTCTCTTACGAAAAGTTCAGCGATAAATTTACAAAACCTTTTATTTTGATAGGCTTTCTATTTGAAAACAGTGCATATTCTCTGCCATGGATTTAGAAATTAAGGAAGTGCATTTCCTATGAGGTGACCAGCCAAATTCATTATGATAAATAATTGACAGATCCTGGCTAGCATTGTGAGGATTCATATTTTAATGAATCCTTTTGATAACCATTCACAACTTTATCAAAGCAGTTGAAAATCTATAGTTTAGTAGCTGAATAAACATAATAGACAAGCAAAATATAGAACACCAATGGGACAGTGCCTTTTCTAATACTGATAAGGTGATGGCAATGCACTGGTTTATTTTTTAAAAATCAGGAACAGTACACTACTATTAGTTACTGAAGGTTTACTATTACTAAGTGTCTTGTGCATTAAGCATTATTTCATTGCCTACTCCTTACCACAGCTCCACTAGGTAGGTATCACCATTATCTTCACTTGAAAGATGAGGAAACTGAGGCCTGGAAAAGTACAGTAATTAACCAAATTTACAAGACTCGGGCTCGAATCCAGGCAGTCTGATTTCAGAGTCCCTGTGCTCAAGCACTACGCTGGACACCACACAGCTTGCACAAGAGACGATGGCTAGGCTGTGTGGGCGGGTGGGCTGTGAGGCAATGTGAGATGAGGACCCTGGCTCCCGCTCCCAGTCCAGCTCAGGAGACAAGATATTTACAAAGTAGTTAAAGTTATATGAGGCAGTATGATAAGATTCACAGAAATGCTGATAATAACCCCCAATAATAAATTCAGAGAAAGGACAGATTATGATCCTCAATACTGATATGCCCAAAATTTGGCCTACCAGGCCCTGGGTACAAGACACTTGAGAACTTTTAGCAAAAGTCTACTTTTGCTTATGTAGCTAGAACTCAAGAACTGGTAGGGTAAACCCGTCACAAGAAATGTGAACTTAAAAAACCAATTTTGCCACCAATAAACCAGTTATCATTAGGATGATAATATGAAAAATATATTTCAAATTATTTTATTATTTTCAAAAAGGATCACTGGTACGATACCTGTAGTCAAATCACTTATAAATTATTAGACATAATTCCAATACCCAACAATATGGGCTTGGTTAATGACAAAATATATCAATACAAAATTTTAAAAGCCCCTTAAAAAGCCAACAATACTTAGTAACCTATGAAGTTCATGATTTGGTATTAAGAGAAAAAGGTCAGATTACAATAAGTGATATACAGGATAATGCCTCTTTGAGTGTGCTTATTGCAGAGGACTGGATAAGAGCTACTCCTTCTGTAAGAAGTTTTAGTCACACGCGCCCTTTTGATGATGATAACTTTATGAAATATTTGAAAAAACCAGAATCAATAGTTTATTTTAATGTGCGAGATTGCTAGGTTGTAGAAATGCTAAGGAAATGCACTGAACTGCCCCTACCATGCAAAACCATTTTGGACTGAAAGAGGCCTGACAGAATCCTAACACTGTACCTGAACACTGACCTGAACCCACACGGGGAAAAAGAGGAATATAGGCAATTTGTTCAAGGACATGAGGATTAATCTAGACTTACAAATTGCACGTGACAATGATTTTCCAGGACTGAAGTGATTTTTGCTCCCAAAGTGTCAGCACTCAGATCCTTCCATCCTTTTGACACCCAATATGGTGGCCTTTCTCTAGTCTACCTTAGTGCTATTCATTTTTCCTCCAATCACTCATTGTTATTTTAAAGTGATTTGTTTCAGCAAGTTCTTACAGTCCATAGATAAGCATACAGTGGAATCTCAACCACATACTTTTTACTCTATTGTTAAAATTTTCAGTATTAAAACATTAAAACATAATAACACAGAGAGAATTAGTTTTACTTTCACCTCTGTTGAATGTTTTTAAAAAAGGCATACATATTTACTTACTTTTACTTCAGACACATTAATTTCCAAAAGAAGAATGACTGGTTTAAAAGGCATAAGTATTTTTGGATCTACAACTCAGACATATACATATTACATACACTTATAATTTGATATATTTCCATTTAACACTCACAAACATCCATGTCATTATTATTTGGAAATGTGATTTTTATGATATCGTATAGTATTCCATTATATGGATAAAACATAATTTCCTTTAACTGAGTTTTTTTGTAAGTTGAAATTATACGTGTTTATAATACATAAAATATTTGCATAAAATTTTATAATTTATTTAGAAAAACATGTCTAGGAATGAAGGGAACATACATTTTTAGGAATTTGAAACTACACTTCCAAATGTCCCTCCAGAAAGTGTTGCCCCAGGGCACAGTCCTAGCAACAGTGAGAAGGCCTGGCTTCCGGCATCCTTACTAACTCTGGGTCAACCAACTTAAAAAATAAAGAACCTAAAAACACTTTTACCCATGTAATTTGTCATCACCTCACACAGCTTCATTTGGCCTTCTCACTGATTTAAAAACAAACAAAAACCAAGAAAACAGAATTCTTAGGACAATCTAGGTAAACTAGAAGTTTAAACAATTTTAAATAAAAAACATCCATGATCATGCAAAATGATTTCAACATAGGGTGTTAACTAAACCCTACAACTTTATAAAAAATCTTTAGGGGAATAAGGTGATTTTTAAAATGAAACAATCAGCAGGAATGAACCAAGTACAATCATTCATGTCTTCTTCTGTCTCCTTTTGCTGTGAATTTCTAATGCTGTGAGTCAAGCTGGAGTTCTTGTTTTGCTAACCTCATAAAGATGATTTAAAAAGAAACACCCTAGCAGAAAAATGTACTATGAGGAGATTCACAGTAAAGTTTTGACATGTGCATATCAAGAAAATAAATAAGTTGAATATCCAAGTAGCCAGTGTCTCAACTATGCTTTACAGTGAGAAATTTCCCGAAACATCGGCACATCACAGCCAAATCAAATGTAAAAGGTTAAGCAAACTGGAAATAAGCAAAAGCAAATCTAGACTTCTTTGTTAGTACAAGATAAAATTCTTTTAAAAAGTATATATAATACCCAGCTTTGCCTTAGAAATACCTAGTATTCAAAAGTCAAGTGAGTAAGTCATGTCTCATTTTTCTGTCATCTCTGAGAAATGAAAAGCAGCATACATATGAATTTTCTAGATTAGTGAAGTTGTTTTCCACTTTAAAAAGCTATATTTATAAAGTTCATATCAGTTTTTAATGAAAACGTTTCCAAAATTTCCCCTGTTTCTCAACGTGCACAACTTACTGAGCATCGCTCCCCTGTTTTCAGTGCCCGGGCTGGGGGTGCCTGCCTTCACATTATTAGATCCCTCGACCTCCTAAGCTTTCTAAAGTAAATCACCATTTTATTTTCTTCCTACCTTCATCTTTTATCCTTTAACTTACTTTTAACTTTTTCTGTCATTACTTAAACAGGCTTGATGGAAAAATAAAACCCAAGTAACCTATTGATTAAGGAAGGCAGAGCTTTTAGGGTGGCTCCCAATCTCTCTTTCCCAGCTCTTCCCTGTGTAAATGCTGTTGCTTCTCCTGAACTCCTGGCCCTCCATATGGAAAATATTTTAATTGTAGGACAGAGGCATTACTGAACTACAATCTGAAATCTAAAAATTCTATAGGTTAAGTAACAGGACTATAAAAAAAGGTAATTCCATATTTAAATAAAAATCTGGAAAATAAAAATGATGTTCTTTACACACATTTACAGAAAACTATAAACATTCTATTGCTTCTACAATATAATGCTAGATAGCCTTGATATCTAATGAAATCAGAGATGTGTTTGCTACATACTAACACATTTCTGTTCCACCAAAATAGCTGTAGTAGCTACAAAGAAATCTCATCATTCCAATTACCGAAATTATCTGAAGATTTCCACTTAATATAATCTGTATACTATGTACTCTGATTTAAAAAAATCAAAATTAAATCTGTCAATGGAATCAATAAATTAAACTGCATAGAAAAACAAAGGGCAGTCCACATAACATATATAGATCCAAGTATTCAAAAATGAACATCTTTATAGTAAGAATCTTTGTGCCCACCGAGTAATAGCGGAAATCTCAGTATATATTTCAAAAGTTAATTTCAGAGATAATGTATTCTTATACACTGTTCTCCTGTATTAATAATAAAAGAAAAAACAGTGCTATTCTTTGGCCATGTGGAAAGACTCAAAAAGCATTTTTAAATGAAGGAGAATCAGCGTCCTGGCTGGGATAATATACTAAAATTGTGTAAGAAACTGGGTAAAGGGGATCTCTCTATATTTTTTCTCAGAACTGCATGTGAACCTACGATGATCTCAAAATATAGAGTTCAATAAAAAAAAAACACACCAAGAACATTTAATTGACCCATGTTCAGTGAAGGAACTGCTAATTTGGAGGCATACTGTCTGCTAGTAAAGTTAAAGGGCATTGCTGGTTTTTGTTTTTTAGCTTATTATTTTATTTCAAAATCCTATCCAATAGTGTACTACACCACGCATATTTGGGGGGAACAGGTTTAATCTTCTTTTTATGTGCTTGCTATCCCTTTTTGGAGGTGAAAACATCTGTGTCCCACATTCAAAGCAAAATCAGGCTTCTCAGTCTTACCCGGTGCTCTCTGAAACACGAGCTGACAGAGGCAGGTGCTTTTCATCTTCCTCCATGAACAACGATCACGGTAGTTCTAAGACCCAGTTAATTTTTTCCAGAAAATAATACTTTCTAGCATACAAGTTGTTTACTAAAGCAAATAGAGAAAGCAATTTTGTGTTTTCATCTCTTCATATTCTTTCAGAACATGTTAACAAGCATTAAGCACACCATTAATAATATCCCTAAAGGTCATGAGTGTCAGAGACAACTCGATGAAATGAGAAAAACTACATTCTTTAAAGATCTATCTGTGATGGATTATGAAGAATGATTGCTTTTTCTTTCAGGCACTAACATTTGTTAAATCTGAAGACATATGCAATCTACATGACAAAATCTTATAATTGCAAGTAACTGAAAAACTATTATTAATATTTATGGGACAAAAAGGAATTCTTTTAACACCAAAACAAAGAAGAACCAAAGAGAGTTTGGAAATACGACTCAAGGAACTGTTATGAATACCTGAGTTCCGCTCTGTAAAGGTCAGGTCATGCAGCATCTATACTACCAAACGTATTTTTCAAAACAAGAGAAAAGGAGTCCTATATGGTAACACAGAGTCTCACTTGTGCCCTAGGAAGTAAGCCAATGCAGACTAAAACTTCACTAAGATTACACTAGAACTAATGAAAAATCTGAGTTAAAAACTAATTTTTTAAAAAGAATGTTTTCTTAATTGTGAGTATGATAAAAGTTTCATAAAATCTGTTTTCATCAACCACACTGGAATCGGGAGGAAAGCGATCTCCATGTCGGAAAGCCTTTCATTGACCATGGGGCCATTTCATAGCTTTAACGGTATTTGGCTGTGAAGTACTGATAGTGACAGCAGGCGGGAATAACCCACTGTTTAAATGTCTTCAAGTATATTTAATCAAGTACTTCATGCCGCACATTGAATATGATTACAAATGATGTCTGTTAATTCGATTAATTATACTATTAACTACTATAGGGCATATAAAAACAGATAAAATAACCACACTCAAAAATTACTCTTAACAATAAGAAAACCTTCAAGGACTCTATTATCCTAATTTAAATGGAAAAATAACAATATTGGGTTTCTTCAGAAATAGTCCATAATTTGAACCTTTCACAAATCCAGTTAGTACAAATTAGTGTAATTTAACTTCAGCTACAATAATACAGATTAATGGGTAACCAGAAGTTCTCCCAAAGTTTTCTTTAATGTGTAAGTCACAAAAGTATTTTATTAGCAATTCCCTTGTTTACATGTAAATATGCATTTCTAACAATATATTCTATAAATGACAAACAGTTATTACATTTTTGATATTTTTCTTTTCATAGAGTGCGCAAAATTAAACTGCAGCCCAATCTAATGAATACAGTCCAATAACTAAACTAAAAAGTTTTAAAGTTTTACTAAATCAGTTCTAAAAACAAAACAAAACACTATTGACTAAGTGACTCATTTTCAATAAATTGAAAGCAAACTTTAGTAAATTTTATTAAAACCCCTAGCTTTACCTGGTTACTTTGTAAAGAACTTTACAAACACCACAAGTCACCTCTATAAGTAAGCTACTAGAGTTACCTTACCACGTTATGCATTTTTAACATAAAAATTTCAGCAAAATCTCCATACTTACTCAGTTGTACCATTTCAGTTATGAGTTAAATAAATCTAAAATGAACTAAACTTAACAGTTGAAGTTCTAATTACACAATTCTTTCTATAATACCTTATTAGATTACTAAATTTCTATAATAACAATATATAATTTTTCTCTAATACTACCTAAATAATTTTTTATGCAATGATATTATATCAACATAAACACAGAAGCAGTAGAACATAACCAGGAATATTCTTTGACATACATGTTTCTTAATGCAACAGATTTCTTTTCATCCTTCTCAAATAATTTAATAGGCTAAAACTACTGTATATATATGTTTTATGAAAAATTTAACACTTTATAAAAATAGCCTTCAATAAGTCAGTATATTTGTTAAGACTGAAAAAATACATAAAACTGTATTTTTGAAGATTAGAGAAGAATTATAAATAAAACACTTAAAAACACAAACTATTATGCTCACATATCACTACACCATTCATTAAATTGCTTACAAACCCAAAGTGAAAGCAGAGAATCAAGGGAAGAAATATTTAGCAATAAAAGGATCATACCTCCATGTTGTACAAATTGAATGTCAGTTGTTCAGATGCAATTTTTTAGGTGACAGATTGGACCATCCACGCTGACCCTCCTCCGGAGTTTAAAAATAACAAAGTGACAGAACCTGGTTTCACACGCATGTCCTAGGCACAAGTGATCGCACAGCTGTGGAAATCTACGTCTCAAATATCAAAAATTCCTGATCTAATAAAATAGTGTAAACTTAAACCACCCATTTCTAATCCAATTACTTTATCTCCTCACCTCATCTGCAAGGATTTCAGGATGGTGGATAAAGAATGATGTGGCATTTTGCTCATGATTAAATTCTAACAGAGAATGCAGGAGTATTGTGGGAAATGAAACCTGAACAAAAGCAAATTTAAGTATTTTTAACATAAATATAAATGAAAATGTATATGTTATTAAGGAAATGTCTAGTTAGTAGGAAACCACTCCATAAACAACCAGTTTGTTCATCATTTTCTAATTTAATCCTTAAATTTTGTGAAGTCAGAAAATCTTCTAAATGAAAAGGACTTTTGTCAAAAAGCTACTGACTTTGGTTTCAGAATCTCCGACACAATTACTTTCTGGGCACAGTGGTCAATATGGCAGCATAAATATCAACACTCTTTATACACCAAGTTTGTCTCATAACACTCCCATGCATTTGCTACTATCACATGTAACAATATAGGCTGTGGCATAATTATTGATTTTAAGGGGAAAAATCTGTTTTATAATACTTTCTAATACTGCTGTCTAAATTATTGTCATTAGGATATTTGAAATGGAATGTTTTGTCTGACTCACTTGCTCCACCCAGTATTTCATGGTATAATGTGATCAGCCCGCCACATTCAGCTATCTAAACTATTCCACTGCGCAGAGCCTGGGCCAGGACCCATCCCCTCAGAGGGTACTTAGCCTTCCGCAGTGAAAACAGGTTGAGAATTGGAATCTTCCCTTACCTACTCCCGTGATTTTTGCTCAGGGGTTCTGGCAGACATGAAGGAAGTTTTAACATCATCCTAATGTCCTCAAAGAGAAGCAAAGTCGAGGAGGCAGAAGCTCCTTTGTGTATAAGAATTGAGCCAGTGAATAGAGAGGAAACAAGCTAAGGCAAGGTTTTTTGTGTTTCCTTTAATTGTTTCATTGGGTCTCTAAGAGGATAATCAAACCTGCCTCTCAAAGTCGTTATAAGGATTAAAGAAGCCAGTAGGTAAATCATCTGTGTCTGGCATATACCAAGTGCTCAGTGAAGGACTGCTCTCCTACTTATTAACATTCTGTAATCACCATTCAGTAGTTTTTTAGTTGCAATCAACCTATGCTCATGGAACATTTTAAATCTTTCACCCTCACGGACTTAATAAATTACTCTTAAATAGCATTTCACAACTTGTGTGATGTTTTCACGTATATTGTTTCACTTGAAAGTGTTTTCTCAGAGCCACATTTTTAAATAACCTTAGGGAAAAGGAGATGGGGAGGGTCGTGCCAGTGCTTGTTTCTGTATTAGCCTGTTTCGTTGCTTCTAGATTTTTTCTTCGGCTCAGATTTAACTGCATAAAACTGAAGTCTTTCTTTGCTAAAATGATTGCTGATACAATCTGTTAACTCCAACATGTTCATAGCAAGGGCAATTCAAGATATTTAACAACCTCCATAGCCTGGACAGGGGACCAATCCACAGGGATACGGACACCCTGCTATCACTACTGCCCGGAAGCCTCAGGAGTCCTGGGGAAGGCGGGCTGTGCAGCTCTAGCGGCATTCACCTACTCACATTTTAACCAGCAGTACCTGACGACTCTCTGCGCTGCAGAGGTTTTTGTCCCTGTGTTTGAGCTGAACTGTTTCACCACACCAAAGAGATGTTAGAATAGGTCCTGGGAAATCATCCTTGTAATTTCATATGTACAGCCTTCAACTTCTATGTTCCTTCTTGTATGTTATACATTTTAAATACCCCAAACATGGTCTCCTGTGATGCAAGTGCTAACTTGGACATCAGCTGACAATCTAGAAATCTGAGCTATTACAAAGTAGGGTTTCTACCTCATCACATTTAAGTTTAATAGTATTGCTATTTTTGTTTCAACAGCTGTATCAGTGGAATTAATTAAAAATTTTATTGAATCTTCTCTCCTTTTTACAAAAGGAGAAAAAATATTTCTAAAGATTTTATCTATTTATTTTTAGACAGAGAGGAAGGGAGGGAGACAGACAGGGACAGAAACGTCAATGTGTGGTTGGCTCTCACACACCCTGCACAGCGGAACCTGGCCTGCAACCCAGGCATGTGCCCTGACTGGGAATCAAACCAGAGACCCTTTGGTTCACAGGCCAGCCCTCAGTCCACTGAGCCACACCAGCAAGGGCCATAATGAGAAAATCTTTTAAAAAAAGCATCGGTACTAGTGGTAAGAAAGACTGAAAAGGAAAACTTGGGTCTAAAGCTTATTCTCTTCAGCTTTCATTGATTGGATTAAGCTGGCAGATGGTGTATTCAATTGTGAAGGAAATATTCAAAATTTTAAAGCACTGAGAAATTTCTAGAAATACATCATTAACGATTGTGTTTAATCAGAAACTAAGACAAATGATAATTTTAAGCTTGACAGGAATATTCAGAATTCCTCTTACAATAGACACATCAATCTATTTACATATTAATACATAAAAGTTTTCTTAAGCTTTGAAAGAGTCTCACTTTTTGCTTATTATAAAATCAGAAATATAGAAAAATAAAGACAAAATAAAAGATAAGCCATAGTATCGATACTCATATAAAAAGTTAATATTTGAATCTACATCTTCACAAATACTGCTTTGTAACATCCTTTTAGTTAATAATAGTGAACATCACTTGTGTTAGAAAATATAGATAGATAAATAGTTAGAGTGACAGGTAGAGAGATGGATAAATAGACACACAGGCAGATAGGCAGATAGACAGACAGACAGATCTACCTCATCATCTGTAATGGCTGCAGAGTATTTCCTTCAATGGACACACTAAAATGTATTTAAACAATCTCCTTTGGTTTTTCTTAAGCTGCTCTGTGGTTACTCTTTTAATTTACAGTAACTACCTAAGAAATGCCCTTTGACTTGCTGTTTAATAAACTGTCCTTTTAAGATGTCTAGAAATCAAAGATAAGTTGGCCGTTCATTTAAATTCTTGAATGTATCCAAATTACATATCACAACAAAAATTGGATCATTCATTTATTTGAGAAAAATTGTATTAAGCATCTATTATGTGCTGCTGGCGATACAATGCAGACCCAGTTCCTGACCCTGGGAGCTGATACTTAAGGAGGGCACAATCACAGAGCAGCCTGACGCAGGGGTTTTCAAACTGTTTGAAGAGGTCCAAGGTTCTAGGCGAGTCCCTGAAAGGTCTTCTCTTATAGGGGATGATGGGGATGCTGAGTAGGGAACAGAGGAGCAAACAGAAGGGAAAGGCGGGGAACAAGAAGAATGTTAGAAAAGAAATAAAGCAAAGGAGAGAGAGAAAACAACAAGGTGAGGATGACAAAGAGAAAGATGACAAGAAGATGAGAGTCCAGAAAACACAGGCAATGACAAAAAAGAAAGTTTTCGAATGAACAGAACTAATTTAATTCTTACAGAGAAATTCTATGGGGCAGATGTTACAGGCCCCAGTTCTATATGAAAAAGCTAAGGTTCACCAAGATTAAGTGATTACGTAAACAATGCACCTAGAAAGTGGAGCTGGAATTTGATTCTAGGTCGGCTAGACTCCCAAATCTGTAATCTTAGTGCATAATTATATGGATTTTGATCTATTACAAATAACTTAATCAGAAGTTCCTGGTAATTTTTAATTCCCTATGAAGCTGCATTTCAGAGGCAGTAATTGGGTTTCAAATCTTCCAGTCTTCAAATGTCTTCAAATCTTTTGATAGACATTACACAGATTTTACCTTAAAGTGGTAAAATTACTCAAAACAGTCCAGTGCCTATACTTGTCAAAATATTTTACAAATAGGGGAGCAATGTTTTCTAGGAAGGGAGGAATTATTCTGAGGGAGGCAGGATACATCCACCCACAGGGTACTTATTTCTCTACTGTAATTCAATGGGTGATGAAAAACTTAACATTTATGTCCAAAGGGTTTCACTCCCTTGATGTTTGTTCAAACTCCAGGCTGGCACTGGCTGGCTTTGGCTCTTCCACTGTAGCCCCAGGAGAAGAGGACTTGTGAGGAGATAGTAGGGCTCACAGATATACACAGGCTGGCATTAAGGAGCATCACAAATTAATTTATGTGCTTCTCGATATGTGACTGCAGTGTATCCTAGACAAGCTGACGCAGAGCCTGAAAAAGGAGAAGCAGGCTTGCAATCTTGACTCTTCAATACATAAAAACAAAACCACCCATCGTATTTGGCCATCTTCACCCAGAGACTTCCTGTCCTTTGGCTATCATAGCTCTACAAAAGTTGACTTTTTACACGCATGCTTCTCAAGGTAAAAAGGTCTAGTTTTTTTTGAGCAAAAAGAGCCTGCATCTTCACATATTTCATCAAAGGGACACAAGGACTTACAGTGCAATGAAGAAAATTAAGGTGATTGTAAGTTTTCTCAAGGGGCTTAAAGAAACAGTGAAATCAAACAAATATAGAGGAGGTTGAAAGAGCTGGTTTACCCATGTAAGACTAAATAAAAAGAGCTCTACTACACATAAGCACTTGGAGTAATATCCTGGAAAAGATTACAAAAGATGTAAATACACAGGAAGTGTGAAGCTACTTCAGACAGCGTGTATATTACGAGAAATCCAACAACGGAATTCGGGTAGGAGACTAAGCACTTGAGTAAATAGTTCTTAGTGGCAAAGGGCTCATCAGTGGAGGAAAGGTTCCATTATTTACACACTGATGTAGAACTATAAAGGGCTATTTCATCAAAGAGAAGAAATATCATTTCTGCAAACAAAAATTGAAACATAATGTACCTAGTAGTATCTTAAACCTAAAGCAAAAGATTTATTTTTACTAATGCAAAACAGGTGTCTAAAAAAAATAAATGTAGAAATACAGATTTTAGAAATGTACCTTGAGGTATGTTCTTAAAGTTAAAGGCGTTTGTTTAGGTTCTGTGCTCCTGCTGTAACTCAGTCCAGCTGTACAATCATAAATCCGTTCCATAATGTACTTACTTCCCCATCTCAGAGCGCTC
Organism: Desmodus rotundus; assembly: GCF_022682495.2. NCBI lineage: Eukaryota > Metazoa > Chordata > Mammalia > Chiroptera > Phyllostomidae > Desmodus > Desmodus rotundus. The sequence continues at coordinate 66,224,067 of NC_071395.1, forward strand.
TGCTCCGCTCCTCCAATACCCTTTTTATTTAATTATCTAAATATTTGAGGTGAAAGCATTTTTACAAGAATTCATGCGTACAAAAAAAATATAGTAGAGAATCCCTACTATATGCACACTCTATTAAAAGAATTCTGGATAACTTGCACCATAAGTCACTAAATAGTGATAGCTTACTATGACCAAATGAATATTTGAAAATAGTTACTTTCTGTCCAGAAATATAAAATAGAAAAAAACAACACAGGTATTATTATCAAGTCATAACTAAAAAAATTACGTATCTGATAGCTAGCATTTTTAATCAATGCTGGGATAGCTTTTGTTATATAAGCATTGTTTCCTTCTGATGTCCAGAGTTGATTTTTAACCTCATAAATATATGACAACATAAAAAAAAATAACAGGTTACAGCTGAAAATGCAAATGCTCAAAACTGTGCCATTTAAATGTAGCTAAAAGGAGATAATTCTCCAATGCTTGTGTTTTAAGATCTATTTATAAGCATAAGGTAGTTTGCTTTTTAAAATTTTTCAAAGAAAATAAGAATTCAGTTCAGTGAAATTTGCTTTTTAAACTATTAGAGGTACCAATAAAAAATAAAATTAAACATAAAATGTCTACACCTTAAAAAAAGATAAAACAGATTTATATACAGCATCTGCAACAAATTTGAGTACTGACTAGGCCTTGAAGGTTCCGTGCTATAATTTAAAAACCACACACATACACACACAGATTCAAATTACTATTAAAAATGCAACTTTTGACAAAATTAAAAACACTTCTGAAGGTGCTGCTAACTTTGATGTGGCCAGGTTACCAGACTTTTGATACTTGAGGGAAAAATAATCACTTGTCAGTAGCATGTAATTAATAGAACATCTAAGAGTGCAAAAATTATTACTTTTTATTTTTAAAAACAGAACAGCAGAGTAATAATATTAATATTTTAACAGAGCAAAAATGTGTAAATTCTCCACACACGTTCACATACATATATACAATTTTTATTTAATAGAACTCACTAATACAATATTATTTCTTGGTTTTGACATACATAAAGATTATAAACAAAATGCATTTATTCCATTTGAATTCTTGTAAGTGATCTTAAAACTTCCTGTAGGTAAAGCACATTTAAACTGACTATAGATTATTTTTAGTCACAAACCTAAGACTGCACCTCAGGATGCAGCTCACCCGACGACGTCTCGGCCTCTGTATGGGGAGGCTGAGGTGAGAACAACAAAGGGCCGAGACATGCTTATTATGGCAGGGCTGTCACCAACCCCGCCAGAGTCTCTCAAGGCTGTGACTGTACTTGGCAGTAGCACCAGGAAAGTAGATACAGGAAAAATATTCTTCAATAAATAATCTATTCAAAACATTAAACAAAAAAACAAAACATACATCTACAGGGGAGAAGTTAGTTTAGTGAAGAAAGTAAATACCTTAAATTTACACATTGCTCCATACTCTGCCTTAAAACTAACTCTCTTTAAAAGAGCCCAAGCTAATTCAAGTTATACCACAGTCTTGGTCAAATTAAGCTATTTTCTTTCAAGATTATATTTCAAAGATTTAAATATGAAGCCTAGGATTTTTAGTCCTTTGCATCAAATCTATGATTCTATTGTTCAAAGAAGCATGAATTATAGCTATTAATAATCTATATTTTCTAAAGGTAAAACAAGTCAGAGACCAAATCAATATGATTTAGCATAGTTCAAAAATTCACACTAATTAATGCTTAAAGTATTTTTTCATAATGTCTAAATACTAATAAAACATTTCACAGAAAAAACATACAGAATTTAATATTGCAAGAGCTTGAGAGAATTCAATAACATACCAAGGTGCCAAAGGCAGAGTACCAGGTCCTCCCATAACACTTACCCCACTGCACACCCCGACCCAGCAGACCCCCCAACACCCTCAGAACAACAAGCTTTACTAAAACGATTTTCATCAAAATAGTGAGAAAAACAGAATTGTGACTACTGTATTCATTCAATACACACAATTCTATTAGATGGTGTAAAAAATGTATATATATAAAAGTAAAGAACACCATATTAAAATTTATAAAGTTATAAAGACATTAATATAAAGTCTGAAAGTTGCAAAGAGAAAAGAGTTTTAGTTTTCAGTTGTTAATTAGCTATGGTAACAGGATGTTTATTAAACTGGATTTATTTTAAAAAATACATTACACATCTTCAAAACTAAGGAGGATTAAAGAAATCAGAAACTTTTAAAAGTGTGTTTGAATGCAGTAATTTAAGAGTTTATACTGAACCTTTTATTCAATGGTTTGACTAAAAGAATTTAAATTAGTGAGACCCAAATGGTTTAACTTTAAATGGATATTGATGGAGAAGTAAACATTTGGGTACATTTTAAAATAAAGATGAAATGGTAAAGTGCCTTCAAGCTAAACATATTTAAAATAATAAATAGAAAGTAATGAAAGATGTATCCTTATAAGGAATTAGAAAAAAAAATCCCAGCAATGAATCAACACAAGTACCCCTTATTAATCGCAGTGTTTTGTTAGAAGCATTTTTCTAATTGACACTGAATTAGCATTTACTATCCCAGAGAGAGTTCTCCGTGGCAAGCACTTTAATGGAGGTTGGCTGATGGTTTTGGCTCATATTAGAGGTGTAGCAAAATAGATTTAGTGAGCAGAGCTAGCCATGGTGGTAAAAATGGCATCACGGAATAGTTCCCCTCACTCCCACAACAAACTATGCATGAAGCTCTCGCCCTTGACTAATATATTAGGCCCTTTAAAACAATACATTAATTATGCATTCACTGTGAGTTCAGACACTGTGCTTAATATGATTAGTGCTGCTGTCTACCCTACTTAAGTACTGACATGTATTTTAAAGACTGAAAGTGAACTGGATGCCTTCTACTACCCAGAACATTAGCTATGAAGTCTTCTCAGAGAACATACAATAAAGATGAATGCACACATGCTTCAACTACTGACATTTGTGGGAGCCCTGCTTTAGTTCTCTAAACTCATAGGCATTTCCCTTTGTAATCCATTCATAAATTTATTTGCCTCCCCAAAGAGCTGCATTTCATCGTCTGCCTCGGAACAGTGGCCTCTGAATATGTTCTAAATTTTAAATATGGTTTTCAGTATTAAAGTAAAAATTTATTTTTCAATAATCCACATGTCGTTTTCTCTCTCAGTGGCAATCAAGCCCCTTGATACGAGGCTAACTTGGCAAAGACTGAATCTAACTCTGCAAAACTTAGAAGTAATGCTCACACTTCATTCTAGATGGTCGCAGGGCTTCATTACATTTTTATCACTAAGATGACAATGTTGTGTGAGAAGGGCGTGCTGCCACTTCCTGTGAGCTGGAGGAGGGCAGCCTTCTATTTTCAGTGCATGTTGAAAACTGCAGCCTGCATGAAACGCTTCAACTGGAGGTGACAGGACAGAAACATTCCTGAGGTTATTTTACCAATGCGCATTCGTCAGTGACAACCTGCGTAAACACATTTAAAGATGAAGTTCACATTTCACTGTTCACATTTCAGGCAGGGAAACCCAACCAGCATCTCATAAATCAGTTTGTCACCTGCTTTTAATGGCCATTTTCTATTAGATTTCAACCCAAAGTGAAAACTGACAATGCAATACAAAAAAGAATGAGATTTAAATAATTTTACACAAAAAGGAGTATTTCTAAAATTGGAGAACATCTGTTTCAAAAATAACTTGTAAAATGGTTGTGACTCAATATTAAACAAATAATACCCAATGTTTGTCACATTCACAGAGCATTAAAACCCCAACCCTCACAAGTACTCCTTACAGTGGGAAGGAAGACTCCACATTTTGACAGATAAAGACACGGCGGTGCAGAGAGGGGAAGCACAGGGAGCTGAGCAGTGCTCCGAGGCACAGAGGGCTCCATGCACTGGCTCACTAAAGACAAGAGCGCGACAGGTCATTTTCCCCTCTTTATGTAATTCCCACAAGTAATCACCTAACAACTGGGCGTTGTGAAATGAATATACTATCATAATTATCAAGAGGCCCATTAACAAATTACATGTGCGATGTGAACTGGGAGGACAGATACACACCAACAAAGGAGAGCAGGGCTGGCACCAGCAAGATCAAAGCGAAGTGATACACATAGAGTAAGAAAAAATGATCATCTCTAAGTTGTTCTATGGAAATTTTATTTTAACTTCTTAATTTTATGCTAATAAGAATTAGGAAACAAATATGGCTCAATTTCACTAAAACTATCCCTACTTCTCTATCTTTGATGAAATGGCAATGAAATGTAAAAAAATCTAAATACAAATCCCTCTAAAGTGGGTGTTAACCATTCACAAATGTGCCAAGTTAAAGAGATGAGCCCATTCTTTCCATCCCTAGAAAAGAGTTGTGCACGTCTAATGGGGTGGTCACCCTGCAGTACTTGATGCAACAACTAAACTGTTAATAGCTGAACTGAGCAGAAAGCAGGAGCCAGATACCTGATTTATTCTTCAGAGACCCACTGTCACAGTGACAGAAGTGAGAAACGTGAGACTAACCACCATGCAGTCAACTGTAACTGTTGTAAACATTTTATCTGCTTTTAAGTAACAAAAGGCAAGCTTAGTTTCACAGCTGGGTACTACTAATACGGAGCACTGAGAGAAGGGAAAAGTACTTGATACGGAAAGAAAAAAAAGTCTGTGTCTGAACATCATATGGCTTGACTTAAACTGGGCTGATTAAAGATACTTAAAGTACTCTTGAACATAAATTGCATGCACCTGTTGTTCTCATATTGGTAGCCCTTCCACACCACTGTGAGCCTGAGAAAGCTTCTCTATGGACAGAAAGCCCCTGCTCCTTCCATCTCATGTTGCCTAACACGGGAGGAGAGTGGATTTATTAATCAATTTCACAGATTCTTTGGGATACATTATTTACACTAAAATGTAATACCAAATAGGCCACAGAAATAACATTTACATTCTCTATTTAATGCCTTTCATTATAAACTGCCTTTTTAATTTTATGATTTGTATACATTTTTCTTTTTAATCAGACAAATTAGTTTCATGTGTTTCCATCCTGCTCTAGGCTACTCTATCCTCACTGGGAAAAAATTCTGAATCTGTAAAACAGTTTTGATTTTCACTGCTCATGCATCAATAATATGCCTATGTAAGTCCATTCTACTCAAAGAGTCTTCAGAAGACTCCTGGGTTAATGCTGGTGAGAGAGACTCGTGATTTGGGGATCCAGATTCGTTATGATGGACTGTGAATCTGGAGCTTAAAGAAAATCTCTGAAGCAATCACTTCCCCAGATCAGAAGTTGACTGCAGGAGCTGGCAGAAGCACCAGTAGGGCTAGTGACAGAAGAAACCAGAACTTGCAGAGTTTCAGCTTTGGCACCCAAGGCAAGGCATTGTAACTCCAGCCTCCGTTTCCTAATCTGTAGTCATATGGTGAACCTGCTCTATGCACCTCAAAGAACTGTGGGGAGAGCAAAGACCTGGCCCATGAAATAGCTCTGTAAACTGCAGAGTCCTATAAGAATGTAAGGCATTACAGTATCACTCTCTTGTCTAGCCCTCTCATGACATCCAGAGAAAACATACACTTCAGCACTCCTTCATGCCAGTGCTGCACGGCCTTGGCCTCTGCTCTCCAGCCCTTCCTGAGCTGCACAGATGACATTGGAGACAGTTCCCCCAAAGGCAAGCACTGCAAACACCATCTCAGTCTTTTGGGCACAGGAAGGATTTAGCTGGTTCCTGGAAGATGCATAATTATGAAAGATACTAACTTAATTGGGTGGACTGAAGTAATAGTGTTTTGGCCAGAGGACTGTCCAGCACTGTGGCTTCCTCAGTATCTGCAAGGCAGGATGGTATGCTTTGGGGCAGCGAGCAGGCCAAGCCCCCAGGATCATAGCGCCATTCGCCAACCAGCAGGACATCCTTTGGTCGGTCCAGAGCATTTTTTGGGGGGGGGGATTGTTTTTTTTTTTTTAATTTTTTATTGTTATTCAATTACAGTTGTGTGCCTTTTCTCCCCATCCCTCCACCCCACCCCAGCCGAACCCCCCTCCCTCCCCCACCTCCCCCTTGATTTGGTCCATGTGTCCTTTAAAGTAGTTCCTGTAATCCCCTCTTCTCACTGTCCCCTCCCCACTCCCCCCTGCCCACTGTTAGATTGTTCTTAACTTCAATGTGTCTGGTTATATTTTGTTTCCTTTTTTCTTCTATTTATTATGTTCCAGTTAAAGGTGAGATCATACGGCCAAGGGAATTTTTCTTCCTCAGAGAATCCCAATGGTCACTGCTCTGCACCTAGAAGACCTCAGACTACGTAAGGCAAGGATTAAATCATCAAGCAGGAAATATCACAGGAACAGGGCAGATTGGGAAATCTGCTGCTGGCAAAAAACAAAAAAAAAAAGGTAAGGCTCTAGGAATAGATGCACTGTATATTGATGTTTGGTCAAGGCAAAGTTAGAAATCAGGTGGGTAAGCCAAAGTCAAGACATAAAGAGCTCAGGTGCCAGATAAAACTGGCATGTCTTCTAGCTCTGTCATTCGGCCACTAGCCTTCGGCACCTCACTTAACTTCTCTATGCATGCTTTCTCACCTGTCAGAGGGTAAAAACAATACCTAGTTTACAGGGTTGCTATGAAGATAAAATCAGCTGATGTATGTAAAGCACCTGGAGACCTAAAGTGATGCTATTATTATCATCATTATCATCATCATTATGATTACAATTATTTGCAGAGTTGCAAAGCTGGAGACAGCTGAAGCCAAGGCACAGTCCTGGAGGGCTTTCACGCTTCAAGCAGAGCAAAAAGGAAAGCTCAAAGTATAACCCACTCGACTAGGAGCCAGGAGATTGAAGAATTCAGGGTTGGAGGGACACCAGCCAGTGGGCAGAGGTAGAATTATGGTGACTGCTTGCCTAAGGCCTGGAGCATTAATGTGGTTCTGGTGGAGGCAGGAACCAACCCGATAGAATCAATCTACTAATAGATTATAAAGAGTATGAAAGCAGATTATTGCTGACGCACTGGGTTTTAGGGTGTGAAATGAAGGGTGTGGATCATAAGTGGACTGAGAAAAGGAAGAGCCTCTAGCAGGCGAATTTCAACTCTGATAATGGCAAGATTTCTAACGGGAGATCAGTTTTCATAACAGTTCAAGGACACCTACAATGACACAAATTTCCTCTTGAAGAGACAGATCTCTTACCATCTCACCCCATCCCATCCTCACCCAATTTGGACAAGTGCCAAAAAAGTGCCAATAAAAAAACAGAAAGAAATTTAAAAAGGACAGTAACAGGTTAGGTTTACTCTCCAGTGATATGGCCCACTGTCTTTAGGTCCTGTAACGGCCCTATTATAGCTTCAAATAGGAATAAGAACTTAGAAGAAATGATCTTTAGCAAGAAAATCTGTTTCATTTGTAATACAACCTCATTTGAACATTCTCGAAATTTCCAGGTCACAAAAGTTAAGGAATTAACTAGTTAAAGAAATAAGCGGGAATTAAATATTTAAATACAAAGGCTGGCATTTCTTACTTTTTTTTTTTCAATTTCATAAAAAAGCATTGCCAATTACTTATATGCAATTAAAAGCAGAGAAAAAATTTTTTCTCTCATCACAGTCTTATTTACATGTATTAAACTTCTCTTGATTTTCACTATTTAAAAAAAAAATTAACCCAACAACTATGGTAAACTATATAAGAAGCAGGGAACAAAAGATCTGGGAAGATCACAGCTGGATACCAACATGTTCAGTGGGCTGCCAAGGACTGCCAGAGCATGTTGGATATTTTGCAGCTTCCTGTGCTCCATGAGGGAGAGGACTCTAACCACAGAACAGTGGCTGCTACCAGGCCAATGTGTGCATTTGCACACTAATCAAGTCACAGCTCAAAGTAGTAACTTTCTCAGAAAGAACACCCCTTTCTCTCATCAGTCCGTTTCCTCTTGTGCAGTATTGACGTCATTTCTGAGTTCACGTTTCCTATAGTTGCTGGGGCTGTGCTAATAATATCCTGCTGGTCAACGAGCCTGTAGGCTTTTCCCATGCCAGTGGCTCTTCATTTCCGACTGAATGAATCTCAATCTTTCGCCTTGCAGTTATGACACTCAACTCCATGGCCTCGTCTTATGGCCAACTACTTCCTTTCTGCAATCTGACATTCTAGGCCCTCCACCCCACGCACAGGCATGTGTGCTCGTGTGCTTTCCAGCTCCCTGTTGTGACTCAGGTTACTTCTTCTGACTGGAACCACCCTCTCCTCATCCTCAAATCACGCACACCCTACCCAGCTAAAATGTGCCCCCTCCAGCCGCCTTCCCCAGCTCTCCGCTGTACCAGCGATAATCTTTCTTCTATAACATCCTATACCATTATATTTCTCTCATTCATTCTCTACTCTCAACTGCAGTCATCTGCGTATGTATCTTATATTTTCCACTAGACTGTGAAAGTAGAAATAATGTTTTTTTGTCTCCAAAGTCTCCAAACGGTACAGGTAGATACTATTATGTTTTGATTTCTTCATCTGTCTCCATTTTACAGATGAAGAAATCAAAACATAGAAAGTTTAAGGATTTTGCCCTGTGTCCCACAGCTATTATCAGCCAGGACTCAAACATATGTTCTTAACCATAATGCTATCTAGCCTATCCGAGAACCACAACTGTTGGAAGCCGCAATTTTCATTTTCACATTAATTACCGGGTTACTTAAAGCTTCAGTGGCTAAGTTCCAGCCCCTGTAGCAGCAGGGCAATAAAATATGCATTTCTAGGCATAACCTTACTTCTGGCTGAAGTTTTTCCATTTTTTCCTTGCCATGGTTCTTAAAAAGTCACTGGGAATAAATACAAAATTTTTAAAATGGGCATTTACTTCTTAAAGCTTGAAATCACAAGTGAGATGGAATACACCTGACTGCCGCACACAAGATATAGAGAGCTAGAAGACATGAAGAAGTAAATTTAAAAATATAATTATAGAATTAAAATCGTCACCAGAAATAATAAAGAATAAATCCACCCTGAAGAAAATTAAGCCATTTGTAAGCAGAACGAGCATGACACATTCACCAGATTACAGAAGGAAAGAACAAAGAGATGAAAATGTCAAGGAAGGAAATCAATGGTATGGACCACAGACAATGGAGACAGAAAACATAACCGATGCTGGACAAGAAGACTCAGTGTTACAAAGACATAGATTCTCCCCATCGTAATTCCTGTACTTCTGAGGATCTAAACTTAAAAGACATAAAGCCACCTGCTGGAGAGATGAACCTTGGACAAGCCTTGGAACACTGTTCTCCAGAGGGTGCGCTTTTCTCTCCCCATTTTCGTGTGAAGTTTCCTGGACTCACTGCCTCTACTTCACCATCTTTGAGTCCCCTTCCAGTCTGGTTTCCCATGGCTACTGTGCCACACAACTCCTGGAAGTACTACTCATGTTTATGCCACAGAAATGACACCTGGACTTCTGCCTCGCTGTAGGCTTGTGGCTTCCCCACCCCACAAACCATCAAACAGTTTTCTAGGTCTCCAGTGACCTCCTCATTACTTCCAGTTGGCCTTCTCAGTCTTCAGCTCACATAACCTCTGGGCAGCAATCTACACTACTGGCCACACCCTGCTTCTTAACGTTGCCCTTTTGCTTCCTTGATACCCTGGTTTTCTTCTCTCCCTTCTTAGTGTCTGCTGCAAGGTCCCTCTCCTCCACATGCCATTAAACAGTATAGCTCTGTAAGGCTGGTCCCAGGCCCTTTAATCTCATCGGCGTCCACAACTACAATTACCACCTCTATGAAAATGACTCAAATTTTCATCTGCAACACAGTCCTCTATTCTGACCTCCAGACCCACGTACTCCTCCGTCTAGCATTTTCTCTTTGCTATACTAAAGGCGCCTCAAACTCAACAAGTCCAAAACTGGACTCATGATCCTTCTGCCAAACCTAGGTCTTCTTAGAGTAATAATGTCATCTGCCTAATTTTACCAGTCTTCCTCTTTCCTGCACTGATAATCTGGCTCTAAGAACTGTTTGGAGAGATGGCTCCTAAATCTCTCTCAAATTTGCCCCGTCCAGTATCACCCTGGTATAAGCCATCATCACCTTTTGCCTAGTGTATAGCAAAGCCTCTCAGCTATTCTCTGTACCCATTTTGGCTCAAATAACAAACCAGATTCAGTCACCCCTTGCTAAAGCATGACAATGACTTCCAAATGCTCTTTTAAAAAGACTTAATGTAGCCCTTTAAGAACATATACATGCTCTGATCTGCCCTGCGATGCAGCCGCATCTCACTCAACAGTCCCCTTCCCTGCCCAGTTATGGTGCTCTCAGTTTTTTAAACCAGGCTCCTCCTGCTGTGGGGCTTGTGCGTGTATTATTTACTCTGTCTAGAACGTTCACTTCCCTCCCTTATGTGCTTAGTCTAAACTCCCACTCATCTTTTGGATCTCAGCTGGAGCATCATTTCCATCCCTTTCACAAACTCAAATAATACCGGGTCCTCACATCTGGAGCGCTCACTAAATCAATCTTATAATTTCCAAATAAAACGTGCGAATATGCCTGTCTCCTCCTGTGCCGTTAGGCAGCAGGTCTGCTGAGAGCAGAGATCCTGTCTGTTTCTCGTCTCCAGTGCCTCGCCGCTGGGATATGTAATAGACATGAAGACACAGTAGTTGAACATGCGCTGAATACATGAACCAACTGCTTCAATGAAGACATGAATTGCAAACTTCCACAAAATATACAAAGTAGGACCAGGAAATATCAGCTCAGAGCAGATGATCTCTTTATAAACATCAGAGTGAGGTGAGAAGGAGACTCATATCCATTGTGGCAAATCACCAGAGAGGAGGCCTGTAACCTCAAGCCCTCCAGGTTCAAGCAAATACTTACGCCCTGCCCCAGGGCAAACACCATGACTGAACACACTCTGCTGGCTCAGTGGTGAATGAGCAGGAGGGAATAAAACAGTGGGACTGCCAAAACTTCCCAACGTAAGAAGTGGGAAACAGCACTGACGGGCAGTATAACACACGATAGGAAAAAATCTAACTAGAGAGAAACAAAAGTAAATTTGGTAAGCATTTGCTTTTTACTCTCAATACCATATAAGAAGAACTAAAGGAAGCCGAAACAACTATTTGAATGGAAAAAAAAAAATAAGCTGCCCTACTACAGACACATGTAAAAAGAAAAACAGGCAAGAAATGGAACTATTTTAAAGAAACTAAAAATCTGAAAGCTGACTAATAAAACTGAGGAATGAACATTCACATGAAGTACAAGATCTAAATTTTAGAAATTACATTTCACTAAGAATATAGTGTGAGCAAATGGGAAAAAATAAGCATATTGCTTTGATTTTGTGTGTGCTTTTCTGCCCCACGTTTTAACACTTCTGCAGTTGGTACTCGTGTTCAGACTGCCTGGTCTATGTGATGTCATCTAGTGTTGTGTTAGCAACCCCTGCCCTCCTGTGTTAGTCAAGTGTTAGGGTCTAAGTAATACTCTCATCTTTTAAAATTTTTTAAACAGTACTTATTTGTTTCTTTGTTTATTTTTAGAGATGGGGAGGGAGGGATAATGAGAGGGAGAGAAACATCAATGGACAGCCTCTCACACAGGTCTCCACCGGGCACTGACCCTGCCCCCAGGCACTGTCCCAGGACCAGCGACCCTTCACTTTGCAGGACATCGCCCAGCTGAGCCATACCAGTCGGGGCGAAGAAACACTTTTTGATGAGAAGACTAAATAGTGCAAAGATGTCTACTTTGCCCAAATAAATTTACATGTACTATGTAGTTCTAATTAAAATCCCAAAGATTTTTTTTATAACTTCAAAATAATGAAGCTCATCTTCACTGATGAGAAGTGCCAAAAAGCTCTTGAAATTTAAGTGCACTGAGGAAGACTGGCCTTCTTAGGCATTGAGTTATATAACAGGGATGTAGGACTTAAGAGGGTGTGGTCCTGGAAACAGAATAAATGCAGACACAAATTCAAAGTCTAACAGAAGGTAGCAATTGTAAGAGTGGCATTTCAAAATAATCCTAGGAGAGCAAGATAACAATTTGGAACCAAATTAAATTTAATAACCACTTTACAACCTGTTCTTAAAAAATAGTCCATGTATTGAAATATAAGGCCTTTACAATTATCCTTCCCCAGGAAGAAACTATTTATTAAATAAAATGACATATTTGAAATTTAAAAATTTAAGACCTCCATATAGTTCAATTCAACATAAACACAAATAAAGGGCAACTTCAAGGATAGGCTAGAAAAAATATTTGCAACAATTAATATACATAAAAAGTTCTTACATATCACTTAAATAAAAAATTATCTTCATGCTAAAATGGACAAAAGACATGGCAGAACAATCATGACAATTAACAAATAAAATACAAATACCTAATAATTCCTTGTAATTAGCACATTATAAACATAAGAACATTTTCCTTCCTCAAACCTTAATATAAGTAAGATGTAAACAATGTATTTGACACAGTGAAGACACAGAGCATGGGGGTGGGCGGCATGCTGCATACACAGAGCTGAGGCTCAAACCCCTAGAGGGTTTAAGCAGAGGTGGGATGTGATCTCACTTGGGTTTCAGAAGGTATGCTGTGCCGAGAGCAGCCTGGAGAAGGGCAAAGTAGAAAGAGCAACAGCAATCAGCATATTGTTATAATAATCCAGGCAAGAGACAACGTGGTGGTAAGGTGGAGGCTGTGAGAATGGGCTAGAGCATCCAACCGTCCTCCAGTCATTCTTCACAGCCAGTGGTGTGTGTGTGTGTGTGTGTGTGTTTGTACGTGTGTGTGTGTACCTGTGAGAGAAAACCAGGGAGCTACCATCATATTAGACTGACTGACAGCAAATAAGATGGGCAATCAGAGTGGGATTGAGGAAAAAGGTAAGAAAGTTCAGTTTTAGACACGACATTTCTGGTATCTTGCAGAAATACAAGTGGAGCTGTTGAGTAGGTGGTAAGGATATGTGTTTCTATATCTCCTGTTTTTTTTCCCTCCCTCTGGTAATGAAGTTTCTGATGAGGAAATGTATCATTAGAATACATTTTCACTAACAGTTATTTGGTTATAAGCACAGAGAACACGTAACTCATAATGATACCTTCAAATCAATTTGGAATGCCAATTAATGAAGAATAATTTTTAAAAGTCTTCAAGCCCTGGCCAGGTAGCTCAATGGGTTATAGTGGCATCCAGACACACCAAGGTGGGAGGTTCAATTCCCAGTCAGAGCACATACAGGAATCAGCCAATGAATGCATAAATAAGTGGAACAACAAATTAATGTTTCTCTCTCTCTAAAATCAATCAATAAAAAAATTTAAAAGACTTCAAATAATGAAAAAGGTAAAATACATAATTTCATTTAGTATTATATGAAAATATCCACTATGGTGTCATAAATACCTTTTATATTGTTACTAACTTTAGCTTGATTTTATCTGTTACCTTAGTGTTATCCAATTTTAATTCACCTTGATTTATTATAATCTCAATGCTAATTTTTTAAAAAATAATTAATAAATTTCCTAGAAAATCTGTACACACAATAAAATTATGTTTCTCTCCACCCTGTGAAATGTAATTTCATGTTTAAACAGCAGCTTTCATGAAGTTAGAATAACAAGGGAACAAAGTAACACTGTGTATTTAGGGTCTTTTAACCCCCAAACTTACATTCTCATTTGCTTACATTTTCTCATTCATGTATTCAATAGTCAGTGACAGCACTATTTGCCAAGTACCAAGGATGTAGATAAAGAAAATTCTCTGTAACCAAAGAGGGGCTCACGGACTACTGGAGCATTCAGATATGTAAAAACAAAATTAAAGGTCAATTTAATAAATGGTGTAACACAGAAATATACAAGGACTTATGAGATCAATACAGAATGTGTCAAAATCCAGAAAAGGTTAAATGAAGCCCTATGTAACACATGAGCTTTTTGGAAAACATGCACAAAACTAGTATTGATTAAAGTGACCTTAGTGCAAAAGGTTAAACATAATTAACATGGGAATATTTTTGTGTTACCACACACTAATTTCCAATGACCATGTTTAAGAATATCCCTTTTAGGTGTTTTCTAATAACTAAGAGTTATAGATGCATGTAACTGCAGTTCTTTCACCCAATTACTTAACTCTAGAGTATTCACCCAGCGCCTTGGAGTGGGCCTCTGTGAGATGAGCACAAAGAGGCCAGCGGACTGAGGCAGCCCCCGTGCCCTGCTGGGGCATACATGGAGCAGCCTACATAAACCAACCCAAACCCAAGCCTGCAGTGCCTTAGGGTTAAGAAACCAAAACCTAATCAACCACGAACAGACAATCAAATAGGTCCTCGGCTTTGCGACTGCATCTCCTCTATAAGTCTTTCCCTAGCTCCTCTCCTGGCCACCTCATTTGGTGCTGCCCAACTTAAATCACTTTTGGCTCAAGTGACTCTTGAAAATGTTAAGATGCCCCAGTTTTTCTTTTAATACCTCTTTTACAAAGCGTTACAGTGTTAGAGTCACCTGCTGGCAACTTGAGATACTTTGAAGTAAAGCATCAATGGCATATCCAGAAATATTTCTTTGACCAATGAATTATTAAAAATGCTGAATTCTTTACTATTACACTATCCTATACGGACATTTAGAAAGCAAATGACAAATTCTATGTTCAGTTACGACTTAGATTTCAACTTGATAGAAATGATAAAATTAAGGATGAAAATAAGCATAACAATAAAAACTGAATTTAAATTGATTTTCTCTTCCTGCAAAAAGAATGGTGGAATAAATTGACTATTTCAAGTGATTTTTTAAAAGTTCATATGAATTTTTAAACAATATGCTTAGAAAATAATAGATAATTTACATGATCATACTTACTATCTGTGTGGATATTTGTGGAAAAGAAATGGGCTAAGGAGGGAAAGGATGTTTAAGAAATGTGAATAACTATTTAAATGCATAAGCCACCAAATGTACTATTATGGAATGTCACAAAACGTAAATTAACTCTAGGATCTGTCTGGTCTTTTAATTTGACAGCTGTTTGACAACTGCGAAATGGAAAACTGACCTCAGACAACTGCAAATAAATGAGAGACGATTAAGTCAAAGAATTTCATATGGAATGATACAATATACATTGTAGTAACTCCTCACAGGGGAATAGATAAATGCAGCCTGGAGTTTTCATTGTCTTTGAAGGTGCTGATACTCAATGGACTTAAATTTCACAAAGAGCTATGTGTTACTCTATTACAATTAATAGCACTTTCTGAAATATAACGCCTCAGTGGAGAAATAATTGTAAACACATTTGAAATCTCCAGGTGTTTCTTGAAGCAATTTTTACTTGACCTTCCTTGACTTTACCTTTTGGTTGCTAAAACAGTACCATCTCCCCCCTTTTAAATTTAAAAATAATGAGCTCTTCTATAATGGAGCTCAAGAAGATACACATGTCCACAAGCTAGCAGCTTAATCTGAAAGCTAAGATGTAGTACCTAGGGCTTGATTCTATCTAAACTACTGAGATATTTCGTGCTTCACTTTTCTCCACAGGATGAAAATGAGTACAGAAAACTACATTCACTATTAGTTGTAAAGAATTCTATTTTCAGTGAACGCATTTTCTTTACTTCAGAAAGAAGTTTTTAACATTTTGGTAAAGGATGATACCTAAATTATATGTTTTATTTATTTCCAAAGGCCAGCATAGAGGTAAGGGGTCCTCAAAGCAAATTCAACTCACTGACAATGTCTGTTCGGTATGCACAATGTTTCAAAAAAATTGAGCCAACATTTAACATTTAAAATTCAGGAAATTTCACCCCCCAAATCCAAATATCTAGCTTGTATTGAAAAATGGGAAGTTCTCGCAACACGGACATGCACTTATCTAGACTACACATGCCAGCTGCTCCCCTTGGCCAATGCACACACTCCCCAATTCATTGAGACCACCATGCAGCCCTAAAGTAGCAAGTAAAACATGTAAGGAAAGGACCCACGAGCATTGCCTCTGAAATGGAAAAAGTCACCGAGGGTCACTGAGGTGAGTTCCCTATAACCAGAGAATAGCTTTTAAAAAAATTTATTTCTGAGGCTTGTCAATAATCACTTTCCAGCAAGACTGATTCCTACAAATGCAATTATAGTCCCAGTAACTAAGTAGCTTACGGGGTTCCACAGCTAGAACTTGCAGCCAGCCCCTGCTCAGCCCAGGCAGACCAAGGTAAGCAATGAGGGCCAAGCATCGATCGGCTGCAGCCTGGTCTTCTACCCCATGTCGATGCGCCGGACCATCTTCCTCATGGATAGGTTAGTGTCCTCTCTGTGTTCCCTGAATGCCTCACCACTCAGCACCATTGTAATTTTACATTAATCTGAGTAATTTTTTGATTGATGATTGTTTCTCCCACCAGACAGTAAGCAACATTCATCTTTCCCTTACACGTTCATTCATATGCCGAGCTCCTACTACATGTCAATTTTCTAGGCACTGGAGGAAGACTAATAGATAAAACCAAGTCTCTGCTCTCATAGAGTTGACGTTCATGAAACAGACAACGAACAAAAAACAAGATGTCAGAGGAGAGGCAGAGAAGTGCAAAAAAGGGTTGCTGTGCCCTACCTCTCCCAGGATCGGATGTCTGAGCCCAGCTCTGAATGAAGCCAAGTGGACATGTAGGAGAGGGCACGGGCACTGCTGAGACTCCCAGGTAGGGGCAGGGCAAGGAAGCCCCGTGACTGAAGGGGGAGGGAGCCAGGGGGCTAGAGGGAGAGTGCAGTCGCTGAGGCCAGATCGCCTGGAGGAAAAGGAGCTGGGATGTGTTCTCTGATCCATCTGTATGCCATCCACCAGCTTTATGGTACCAGCTCTCAGCAGTTTTGTTATCGCTATCTCCTGCCAAAATCTCCCGTGATCCAAACAGGGCCCTGCTCATCTCCACTCTGGATGTGCCAAAAGTGCCACATAACCACAACTTCCACCCCCAAAATACTCAAACTGAGTTATTTTTTTCTCTAAGATGCGTTCCTTCTTCTGTATTGTCTGGTTTTATTTTCATCATGGTACTAGTCCCTACCCAATATTTTCTTGTTAACATACTTATTTGCCCGTCTCTTGCTATTCCACTTAAACTCCACAGAGAAGTGACCTGTCTATATGCCCAGCACCCAGTACAGTGCCTGGAACATAACAGGTACTTAGAGAGTATTTGTTGAGTGGATGACACTTTAGCTGACATCTAGGCATCTAGGCAGCCACTACGGCCTAAGATGAGGAGAGAAGGAGAGGGGGCTGGAGAACACCGACAGTGCATAGACTGCAGGATCAACCTAGGACTTTTTCTGTAGCGTTAGAGTAACAAACACCATCAATTGTGGTACGATCTTACTAACAACCGCCAGTGGTGGCTTGACACCTATAGGGCAGGTCTCAATGCTTCAGCAAAGCACACAGGCCCCCAAAGACCTGCCCTGCTAACTTCTTCAGACAAACCTCTCACCGTACCCTCCCCACCTGGTCAGGTTTGCTGCACTGCGATGTCCACAGGCCCCCATGGTCTCCCATGTGTAACAGCTCCCGTCTCTGTCTCTGCTCACAAGAGTTCTCTCTGCCTGGAGAGTTCCCCTCTTCCAGGTCTGGCTGGTAGACCCCCACCTACCCTCTGATACTCCAGTCACTTCTCTGGGACCCTTTCCTGACCTCCACGGGTAGAAATAACCACTCCTTACATCTTGCACTAATAGCACCTAAGGCACTGCCTATATTCCACACCAATACCAACACAGTTTATTGTCTTGTTGTACTTATCCATACATGTGTCTTTCTCTACCATCCTGTGAGCCACTTCAGAGTAGGGACCACACTTTATACCTAGCAAAAAGTAGTATTATTACTAGCAAAAGTAATCGATAAATGTGCAAGGACCCATTCTGAAAGGAGATTTCAAGAAATGACTACAACATAGTGTTAGCACCTTCTACTACTTGTTAACGTCTTGCTTTCTGGTCGTAGGGAACACAGACTTCCCTTCCAATGGGCAGGCGAACACCCAGAGGATTTCCACAGCCTCCTCCACCTCAATAATTTTAACCCGAGTCAAGTAGAATAAACAAAAGTCTGTGCAAATGAGAACTAGTTCAGTCACATTTTCCTGTTTTTCAAAGGCATTAAAGTGAAGTCCTAAAGCCTGAATGTTCACTGACTACCTAGGAAAAGGGCCATTTTTGATGGACTAAATTCAGACCTACTTGGAATAACTGAGTATCTGTTGAAAACGCATAAGCTCTTTTTCTTTCTGTGGGAAAACACGTTAGATTTTGAATTATCAGACTGCACACATGTCTATGGTTGAGGTTAACCATGTGCTCATTTAAACAAGCTATTTTGCCATTCAGGCATTCATTCACTCAAGCAGAGGTGAGAATCATGGAAGGGATCCAGGCTCAGGAAATAGTGTCGTTTACCCATATCCTAATTTACAAATCCCTGAGTATTTTTGTATTTGCTAGGATTCTGCTCTTAAGATACTTTTATATTCTTAAATTCAGAAGTTATATTTAATCCCTATTATTTTATATTAGGAAATAACATCAGTAACTTTAGGGGAGGAATTTTTATCCACATAGTTTCAGGTAGCTGTTTAAGGAAATCATACGCCTCACTGTTTAATTCTTGTTCAGATCACCTAATGGCAGCAATATAAGCAATGGCATTTTCTAGATCAACCATAGTTTGCTAAAAGCAATACCAGAATAATCATAATTTTATTAATATAGATCAATGAAAAAGTTGGGATAGTATACCAGCCTTTTTATTTCAGTGATAGTTTTTCTTTTCTCATGAGCTAGCAGGTAAGTTGTTTTTGGCACTAAAGAGACCGCCGCTGGGATAAAAGCTGTAAGTGCATATTAGTGTTTTAAGGTTGCCCGGTGTATTTTAAGGCATAAGGATCCTCTAGATTACAAGTACACATAAATCTTACTAACTACCAAATTCTCTCCTGTGTCTCGGCGTATCTCCACAACCCATCACCCCAGGCCTTTGGAAGCCTTTGTTCCCCTGTGATCGCTGCTTCCGGGAGAAATCTGGCATCGGATCTGAAGGAAATGCCAGAGTGAAATTTTCCTTAAGATTAATCACTCAGGTAAGTAATTTCCCTTTGTGCCAAATAATACTTTCTAAAACTTCTTAGAAGATCGATAAGATAGGACTAGGTGGTCATGAAAATGTTAATTTTAGAATATGCCTAATCACTTACACATAATTTTTAAAGGTCTAATAGCGTGCCTACAGAAGTTTGGAGCTCCATTGCTAGGTAGAAAGAGCAATGGACCAAGACTTCTCAGAAGCTGCTGTAAGTTAAAGAAGCGTGGGTATAACAAATCTGCCCCACTGTCTAACCACCCCCACCCAACACCCCAACTCCTGTTCTTATCAAGTGTCTGGCAACTCAGTATGGAAATCATTGTCATCAAATAAACCTAATTTTAATGCGACAAACATCACGGCACCACAATTTTTCATGTATTAAACTTTAAAAGCAGTTTGTCACTAAGCCAAAGAGGGTGAGTATGAGACGTGGAGACACACAGTCTCCCAGGGATCAGCTGTAGAACCAGTTTTTACCTCAGGAGCATCAGCCATCAGTCAACTAAGAGTCCCCCTCACCCGGAAACAGCGAGGGCAGTGCATGGTTTAGAGCAGAGAATAGACTGGCTAATGGGATTCAGAAGAACAAACTACCAGGAAAAACAAATGTAACTGAAGATTAAAAAATAAAAAGATAATATGGCAAAAAAAAACTCAGCTTGACTTCTGCTAGGCTGGACAGATAGGGAAACACATAGGAAGAAAGCAAATCTCGAAGTCACCCAAATGAGGTTTTATTACAACATGCTACCCAGAGACACAAACCAGGAATCACAACTCCAAAACTCCATATTGGTATCATTTCCATTACATCTCAGCTAAATATCTGCTTTTTAAATGCACCAGCCTTTTCATCAATATTTCTCGGATTTATTGGAACTGACAGAATTCTACAATAAACCGATGAAATAGCAGAGAACTAATAATGTGTGGTTAACCTAAGTCATCATCACATATTCAAATATGGAGAATTCGCATATAGTTATATACACATCTGAAACAAACACATGTGGCCTTGGCCGTGTGGCTCAGCCCGACGGTCACGGATTCGATTCCTGATCAGGGCACACGCATAGGTTGTGGGTTGGACCCCCGGTCTGGATGCATATGATCCCTGGTCCTGGCTTCTATGGGAGGGAGACTGCCATTAATGCTTCTCTTGCATCAATGTTTCCCTCTTTCCCTTCCTCTCTCCCTTTCTGTCTCTCTAAAAGCAACAACAAAAAAAGTCCTTGGGTGAGGATTTAAATAAATAAATAAATAAATAAACAAACAAGAAACAGATGCACATGCATCTTCACACACACATATATATTATAATTTACAACTGTAACTCAAGTCTCTTAGTACATTAGGGAAAATAAACACATTTTCCCTTCCCATCCGCTACATGAAGACTCTAACTGGAGGTAACTGGAAGAAAAAAGATGCTGAAAGCACGGGGGGGACCTGTGCCAAAGAGACCAAACTCTCATGTTAATAACAGTAACAACAGCTACCATTAATTGAGCACTTAGCTGGTAGAGGGCATTAAGTGCTTCAAATCCTCCCAATCTTATCAGAGAAACAGACATTATGGTACTTTCACCTCAAGTACTTAGCAGCAAGAATGTCAGCAGTTAACCTGATTGAAGAAAGACTCACTCCATGGTGATGTCTGGAGTAGGACATTTCAGCTGCAAGGAAAAAAAGCAGTAAACCGGGAGCCGAGGGCCCCCAAGTTCTGCTCCCAATTTGACCAATTTCAGATGTGTGATGAGAGACATCCCTAAACTCCACTGTATTCCTCTATAACACTGGAATATTGCCCCCTCACAGTTATTGTAAGAAGCAAATAAAATAATGACCACTTAATGTGGCATGTAAATTACAAAATATTATTTACAGATATATGTTCAAACTATCATCCTCTCACATTTGCTTGCAAAACTTCATCTAGAGTTATTCTGGTTATAAATACCAATGCCAAGCTCACTCTGCTTAGATGGAGCATTCTGGAGAGTGGAATCAAATGTAATTTAGGAAGTATTTGGGATTATATAGAATCAAGAAGAGACTCTGAATTTAACATGCACTTTCTGACATTTTCCAGTAATGTTCGTGGTGTTCCTATTATCAACAACATATTTAGTCAGAGGTTCTTTCCTACATGCTGTTCAAAACTCTCTGTGCAAACCTGATCTTGTGCAGTTGCTAATCTGAATCATTGAACACGCCAGGTTACGGACTTCAGAGGCCACTGAATGACTGCAAGTTGCTCACCCGTGAAGACATCAAAGTCAAACAAATCAGGACACTCAGAAGAAAATGTACTTCTCATATTGACTTTTCATACTCAAATGATGTTCAATAAATCACATCACTGGTGTTTGCTAACATCAGTCTTATTCTCCTAGAACACAACACCAAGGTTAATAACCACTTTTGCTCAACATGGAAGATGAAAGGCAATTCCTATTGCTCAAGGCGGACTGTATATTCAAAACAAAAGAAACATCAGAGAAAAGGAAAATGGAAAAAGATGCATTAGATATTATTAATCTCTTATTCACAAGAAAACAGAATAATCTTTACCTGTTTCTCCTTCACTTTTAAAAGCTGTGAATTTTCTTTTGCCCTACTCACCAATAATTTGGAGCTCTTTATCCAAAGCCCTTCCTTTTTACCTTATTTCAGCCATGAAAAGTCTCTCATGTATTGTCAGTATCAAACAAAACACATGTCTCTTCTTGACTCTATTTTATTTCCTTTCATAAAAATTCTTCATTCACAGATACACTAGACCCTAAAGATAATATACTCTTACCAGCTTTATTTCCTTAATTATAACCTACCTCCCAGATCTGAAATTCTACTTATGTTTTGTGCCTTCTGATTATTTTCTCCAAAATAAAGTCTCAGAGAACATCAATGGTTATTCTTAGATCTAAGTCTAGGTTATAAATTCATTAATCATTTATTCGATCTTTCAGAAAAGGCATTTTTTGAAATTCCATGAACCTAGACTTAAAAAAATGAACTAATTCATGTACAATGCTTAGAATGTTACTTGGCATGTAGGAAGTGCAAAAGTAAGTGTTGGCTCTGATTACTGCTATTATTAACACTTCTTGCTACAATGCATAGGACAGTCCCCCATAACATGGTTATCCAGCCCAAACTGTCAAGAATGGAGAGGCTGAGAATCCCTGTATTAAAAATTAAAGGATTTGGCTGGTTAAACACATGAAACACCTGCACTTCAAAAAACCCTTGAAAACTGCAGAATATATACAAGACTTCATGGCGGAGTTGATAATCCAACCTACATACACCAAGACTTGTGGAACAAAAGTGAGTGCCTAATAGTAAAATGGACAAAACTCACTGGTAAACACAAATGGCCAATAAGCAGTAAAAAAAATTCCCCCAAACAAGAAATAACTCCACCTCCTCTGTAAAGAACACAACTCGATGTGGAAGGACACGTCTATGGCTCCCTACATACCTGGCACGGGTTCTCTACCATGCAGTGCTGGCGACGGCCACTTCCACACACTGCCAAACAGACGTCTCAGCTGATTTGAAACAAGCAAAAGACCTTCTGGGAAGAAATTTAGCTGGACTTAAAATACATAACTTTTTAATTTTAACTTTTTATTTTGAAAACTAGATATATTTTAAGACAAACACATGATTTTAGAAATCTACTGAAAGAAATAGTTAAGGACATGTTAAACAATTTAGCTACAGGAATTTCAGCTCAGCATTGTTTATTTTGATTAAAGGACTAGAAATCTCTAAAATGTCCAATAAGGAGAAACTGATTAAACAAATCATGGTGTCTCTATATACTACTATAGTATGTACCATGGTACAGTATCTACTACTCTTAAAATCATGTTACACCAAGTATTGACATGAAGAATGTTTTGATACACTATTTATAGAAAGACATACAAATTATTATAGTATATAAATCATTTCTATGAGAAAAATAATAGATATTTGAAGATGTGTGTTCTAAAAGTCAGTGATAATATAAATTAGTTTTTAATTGGGATTGTATTCATTTTTTATTTGTTAACTGCATTGGGACGACACTGGTTAGTGAGATTACACCGTTTCCAGGTGCTAACACGTGGGTCACATGAGCACTGCGAGGGCAGGGATTTTGCTGGTGCTCTGCTGTAACTCTTAATATACACAACCGTGTCTGACAGAAATGGAAAAGAAAATAAAAATTGTTGTTATTTTTGCTTATCTATATTTTCTCACTGTTCTGAAATGAAAAAAATTATTTGCATAATACATTTTTTTAAATGTTGTTTTTAAAAAGAATAATTCAACAGCAAAACCAAGTGTTTCACAATTACCAGAAATGAAGATGTCCCCTACTTCACAGGGCCATAAGGTTTAAAAATCTACGTGAATATTTTTGCAAACTCTGAAGCACTGTACGCATGTCAGAAATTAGTCATTTTGTTAAGATCATACATTTCAGAGTTAAACCAGTTTCATATATGCTTTGGCTGGTAGCTTCCCTCTCACCAGCTCTACCTCCAGGGGTTTGTTCTTCAAACACAATTAGAGGTGGGCGCAGGGTTACTCTAGAAGCAAAAGTTACAATTACAAAGAGCTTGCTGAGAATTGCCACATTCATAAAATGGAATAGTATGTCACATTTAAAATTAATTCTGTAGAAATGTGTTTATTGACATGTACCCTTAACCACTATTAAAAAATTCATATATATGTAATGTAAGTTAATCTTCAGAACAGCTTATTATAACATCTAATATGTCAAACACTCAAAAAATTATGATTATTCTTATATATTTCAATTTAATTCATTCTACTTGAATTTATTCAGCTTTTCACTTTCAGTCACTTATTTCTCAAGATTTGATTAGTCCAAGCCTTTTAGAACATTTTATCTTTCAGTTAAATTAAAAACATTTTATGAATTGCTCTCATCCTTTGAAGGCATACCTGCTTTAAAGCCATGCTATAGTTTGAATTAAGCATGTGTGTATTTTATAAATATGTGTGTAATTCTTTTCTACATTGTAATGTTAGTGGTTTCATATATACATGCATATCTATCTTAATGCATTAGTCACTACTTCATAAATCAAAACCTGAGTATCATTTTCTCTCCTTAAAACAAATGTAAGAATAGTTTTCCAAAACTTTATTTTTTCTACTTTCACAGAGAGATCATAGAAATAGAGTACAAAAAAAGAATCACTAAGAACTAAGTTAATAACAGCTAAAAGAAAGTGTTTAAAACATATGAACTGGATTGAATCCTTCTATAAACACAGACAGTAGTAATATTTTTCTTTTGCGGAACTCTACCGGAAGCTGAAGAACTTTTATACATACCAACCACATATAGTATGTGCATTCTTTAAGTTGAACACCAGCTCCCTAAAAAAACCCAGTAAGTTCTTCCATCTCAGCAGACTGTTTGTTATTCAAAACTCAGTTAAACCCTCATTGCCTGGTATTATTTCAATTAAAGGCACTAATGAAAATGGCTTCACAATCCTTTAATTTTATGAGTCTGTCTACCGACACTAGAACTAAAATATTTGCAATGTGTTATTTACAAAATATTGTAATTTGGAAAATTGATTGGTAACTTAGTAACAATGAATTGTACAATGATGGGAATCATTAAGATATTTAAAGTACTGTGAAGCTTCCAGAGGAAATTAGGGCCCAAGAAAAGTGGAAGGAAGCACTATGATGAATATAAGAAGATGAAGCAATTATTCATTTGCTCAACAAGCACCAATTCAGGGTGACAACGCGCCCGACACTGACGAGGCTGTGGGAGGTAAGTGCCATGTGGAGGAGGGATGTGCCAGTGTTCTAGAGGAAGAACAGGGGAGGTGTGTGTGTAAGTGAGATGCTTCACAAGGCTGCAAAACCTACCTAAGCAAGAAATAAAACAGGGAGAGACTGGCTTCGCAATTTGTCAGTACCTTTGTCAGTACCAGAAAGAACCCCATCATGCCTGTGGCTTTCCTAGGGAATAGTTTTAAAATCAACAGACCCCAACTCACTCCCTATAGCAAATAAACTTCCTGCAGACTATGAAATAAAGTGGCCATCTGAACTTAGTCTTTTTAAAGTTTCTAAAACCTTGGTCCAATATTCAGTTTCTGTAAATTTCTGTCTAAATGTAAATCATTCCATTTCTTTCCTCTGGTTACTTTTTTTGCTACAACTGACAGGTATTTTTCTTTTTCTCCCTTCCCACGATAAATTCTTGAGCCACCTTTTTTAGGGCAGTGTGTAGGGGGTTGTCGCAGCTTCAAGTCAAGATGGTTCTGCATTACTTTTAGAAAATCATGGCATTTCTGTTGAACCAAATGACGCGTATTAGTTTGTTGTTGTTATTGCTTTGTTTTTATTAAACCCCCTCACTTTTATTTTAAACCTTTTATTTAAATCCATATAATCAAATAGGAGTCATCAGTTAGTATATTGAAGGTAAATCAGCTCTTCAATTTTAAAAAAAGAGCCAGAAAACTAGAATAAGTTTCTACTGAACCTTATGATGTATTTTTATAACTAAAGATAACATTTTTAAAAATTTTTTGAAAAATAGACCCAAAATAGCCTTATAAATCCATTTTGCTTATACTGCTTTTCATTCAAATTTTCATTAAAAACATGTTCATTGTGAAACCATAATTATCCCCTTAGCCAAGAAATATGGGGGTGTAGCAAAAGGGAGGAGCAACTTGGAAGAGATGGCGTCGTGGATTGTAGGGGTGGACGGTATTGTGAGTAGGGTGGTAGGGCTATTTGAACCTCTCCTAAGATTGTTTTGTCTTTAAAAATAGTAACAAAAAATAAACCTTACTTGAAATAGATTCATACTTCTCCAAGTAGCTGATAATACATTACAAAAACACACTGATTTTAGGCATTATCAAACTAGAATTCCCATATTTTGTGGACTACCAACTTATATATCCACTCAGCCAAGCTGTTTTCCTGCTGGTAACTTGAATTCCTGTTTTAAACCCGTGCCAATTCCTCTTGGGTGTTCTGGTGATGAAAGAAACTTTTCCTTAAGTTTTAGCCAAGACTTTTTCACTAAAGTATCTTATGAAAAAGCCACATCATTGGAGCATACCACGATGACCAGGCAGGGGAAAAACTATTTTAGAGAATTATTCTGATGTTTAAAATAATGGGGGCGGGGCAGGCAATGCATTAAAAAGAATATGCTAAACAAACAAGATGCTAAAAATAATTAGCTAATTAATAATATGCTAATTTTCATATATCTGGATGCCATATACCAAGTGTACTAATACTGATTTATTTATTTTTTAAAAATTGGATATGCATTCTCTTTTGTGTAATAGTGATTTAAAATGAAAACAAACCAAACCAAAGAAAGAGTGCTCAGGGGAATGTGCCTGAACAACATAAGGCATCCTGGTCACTTGAAGCAGGTATGCCACAGCTCTCACCTGAACAGAACTGAAAACCATTCACCTCCAAAGAAAAGACAAATCGGTTATGTAACACATAGACCTCTATAGGATATACAGTGTTAGAAGTTCAGAGTACCTGCTCATGTATATATGATTTTGGAAGGTTTTTTTAAAAAATGTGATAGTACCACCAACTAGGAAAAAACAACAATATCAAAATCTAACTGAAAGGTGGATGATGAGCTGACCTGATTGATGGAGTTGGCAGCACAGGACGCAAGGCCTGTTCCCACAAAGGTAAGCAGGAAACAGGACCAGTCCAACGGCCCCGGAGCCAGTGCAAATCCAGCGCAAGTGGTGCCGATGACTAGAGCTGCAAGAGAGAAACAGTGGAGTCTCGTTACCACGCAGGTTTCAGACTGTCAATGCCCAAACCAAGCTGCCTTCCCATTAACCAATGAATCACTTCAATAACACAAACCAAGGCTAATCTTTCATTTGAAAAAATAAAGAACATTTTTCTGATTATAAAAATTATATGTTCATCACAGAAAAATGCTCATTTTCCTTTAATTCCATTATATGCTAGAGAAAAAATAAGGCTGGTGTTTTAAACTGAATTACTCATTCATTCAACAAACATTTAGTGAATACCTCATTCACAATCAGTACTATGCTGGGCATTACGCATTGTACAGAATAAAGGAATAAGAAAGGTCTAATTCCTGCCCTCGGAATTTATCTGACAGGGAGATGACAGACATACACTAATAACTATATAACACAAGATAGCAAATAATAAGGGTCTTACTTCTGTGGGTCTTAATTCTACCTGAGTAGAGGGCTTGCCCACCACAGATGGTGGTCACAGAGGCCAGAAGATGATTAGAGGATGACTATAGGGAAATGATAATCCTATGGCCAGCAACAGAAACAAAAGAAAGACCCAAGGTGCAGAGGCAAAGCTGCAATTCCAGCACCTGCTGTGACTGCTCCTTTTCTTTAGGCCCTGGTCCTTCTCTCCTGGGGCCAGGGAGCATCTTAAGAGCTGTAACCACTGACCACCACCCTCTGCCCTCCGTGGAGGATCAGCTGTGCAGGGGCAGGGTGGCGGTGCTCTGACGTGGTCTGTAACTGCCCACTGGGTGAACAGGCTCTGGGGTCTCCCAAGTGGTGCAGGGCAAGGTCAGCCCCCACTGTGTTTTGCCCCGGGCCACCCTAATTGAGGTATAAAGCAATATCAGATGGCTGCTACTTATGCTGGGCTTGGAGATTTCCAGACGAAGCCAACTGTGAATCTAGGCTGGCTGCTGCTAGCAATGGGCCTGGGGCTCACTGAGGCCAGATGTTGCTTGCTTGAGGATTTAGGAAGTTGGGAAGCATAAGCTCAGACTAGCCACTCGTGTGGAAAAGCAGCTTGGGTGGGCCCATAAGTTGGGTGGGGTAGAGTCTCTGTGGATCTCCATGGTGGGTCACACAGTGTTAGCCAGTTTGATGGAGTCTCAGATATGGCATCAGCTTGTCGGCTCTGTGGTGGGAGGGCTCAGTAAAGGGACAATCGCCTTTGACCACGTTGATGCCAGCTACTTCAATTCCTCTCTACATGCCACTGGTGCCTTTCAAGCCACCACCACGGGACTGGAATTCATAGGAAGTGAGTCTGAGTAGGTGAGTCCATGTGTGGGTTCTTTAACAGGAACTGCTTGGGGCTTCAGGAGTTTCTTCCACCGACTCAATCCCCACTGGTTTTTGCAGCCAGAAATTGTGGGGATTTATCTTCCTAGCACTGGAACCCTGGGCTAGGAGACCTGGTGTGGAGTTGGCACTCCTCACTCCCAAGATATCCCTTCTGAATTTTTATCCACCACACATGGATGTGGGACCAGCCCGTTCCACATCTGTGCCCCTCCTACCAGTCTGGATGGATGTGGTTTCTTTAATTCCATAGTTGTCAGACTTCCATTCACCTCAATTTCTGATGGCTCTGAGTGACGGTTGTTCTCTATTTTAGTTGTAGTTTTGATGTGGTTGTGGGAGCAGGCGAGACATGTCTACCTATGAGGCCACCTTGACCAGAAGTTTCTTTTTTGGGTATACTCTGTCTCTCAAGCATACCAAGCTCCTTCTCATCCTTCAGATCTCATCTTAAACATCACTTTGTAGAGAGAACTTCCCTGATCATCACATCTGTAGGAGGAGGCCCTCCCCAGTTACTCCCTCACTCACATCATCCTTTATTATCTTCACAGCATTTGCCACCTGTGGCTCCACGTGGGAATACAAATCTCCTGAAGGTGGGAGACCTGACTGTGTTTCACTGTTATATTTTAAGGGTTACCACTATGCTAGGTACAGAGTAGCACTTACTAGAGGAAAAGAAGGAACAGTGGCGGCTGTCAGATTGCAGAATATCAAGTTGAGGAGTCTGCATTTCATTTGATTGGCAGCAGGGACTCACTGACAGTCTAATGCAGGAACATAACCTGTAAGTGTGTTTGGCCTGGCGGCAATGGGCACCAGGATTCACAACAGGTGGAGTTATGCAGAGAAACAATTTGAGAGGCTAGACCATTAATCCACTGTGCATTAACACAGCAAAAGTGAGAACTGGACAGATACAAAGCGTAGTTTGATGGGTTAATTGTTGAGACTTCTTCACTGTGAAAGGTAGGAAAATAAAACAAACAAACAAAAAAACAACAAAAAAAGACCAGCAGGTGAAGGGCTGCACTGGGCAACCTGAGGAAGAATGATGATGTGAACAGAAATAAGGTATCAGGGGACAAGGTGTCCAGCTTGCTGGTCTCAGGGAAATGTGCTGCTTTTGAGGGACTATGGGACATCCAAGTGGAAATTTATGGAACATTAAACTGGAGCCCAGGGGAGAAGCTGGAGACAGGAGGGAGACACACAGCTCTGGAGTCATATGCCTACAGACCATGGCCCAAGGGAACGAATAAGATTCATGATGGACAGCAGAGTGAAAAGCAGTGTATAAAAGCACCAGAATTTTATACAGACACAGACAAATGACAGATACTGACAAAGACTATTTGAAGGCAAGAATCGGGAGGATGAGGTGTCATGGATGTCAAGTAAACATGTGAGGGGCCATGGGGAAGCAAGGCTGAAAGGCACCTCCTCACTGAAATCCATGAGTACAGGCCAGAGAAACAGATTACTCCTTCTCGTGGTCACAGACTGGCAGGCACGCCCTTCAGTCTCATCCTACCAGCAATGTACAGAACTTCATTTGTAGTTTTGCAAGCCTGACCATAATACCTTGGCTAGGCTCAGGCTTCTTATATTTCTATTTCATTGACTGGGGTCAATGATAATTTGCAAAGGTGACTTAAAGATATATGTGGATTTTCAACCTAAACCAGAATTTTCTACAGAGAGTGTACTTGGCAGAGGGGTCCTTCCTTTAGCCTGGCAGCCCCCACATGTGGTGTGCATCAGAATCTTCTGGGGGAGGATCTGCCTCCACAGAGAGGATGGGGTAGGGTTTAAGCAGACTGAAAAATAAGTTCTGGGAATGAGGACGGCAGTTTGGAAAAAGAAGACTAGCAGCTAATGGCAAACAAGAGGCTTACTGGAAGTCACAGAGACACGTCGAGGAGAAGAGTGGGCTGGCTTAGGCCAGGAAGCACGCACTGCCCCCTCTCCCTTCCTGTGCCTGCCCTGCCCACTTCTGTGCACAGGTCAGAACACGGCGACTTCACCTACGTACAGAACAGCAGCAAACCCCCGTGGACCCAGGGCAGGAATCCAAGACTGAACACAATTTCAAAGGAAACATTCTGAGGAAACTTTTAGCTCTCTAATTCTCTAACGACTTATTCCCAAAAGAAAATGCCACAGCGATTCCATGCTTTGAAAACAGTGGTTGCAGGTGCATATAAAAGGATATTTTACCCAAGTGAGACAGGAGCAGAACAGCCTCTCATATAACAGCCATACATGCGCACAGTTAGTGATCATCAAGAAAAGCACCATTTTTTTAGAGCAAACGAAACTCCTTTCAGGATGCTCAAATAACACCGTTCTTGGAGTAGGCTTTTTCACATTTCACAGCTATCACACCATAAACTGCAAAGCCTCACAGACGGGCTGGTGTTCCACAGTGAGAGTCATCTTGTTCTGTACCACTCGCCAGCTCCCCGGGTGGGCTGGTGGTGGGCTAGGCGACCCCTTGCATGGGGCCCCGTGTGTCGCCACAAGCCAGGACTGGAAGCAAAGCCCCAATGCCCAGGCTACTCCTCAACTGTGCCAGAGGAATGCTGCCACCCAGGAAGAAAGGCTGAGGTGTCGAAGGGAGAATCCAAGGGAAAAGAGACTGCATGGTATTCCTCTCAAAAGAAGCTAAGTGCATTGCTTTTATTACAGAATAAATCATTCAGAATAACTCATAACTATTTTAAGGCTTGAACCTTAAATCAAAAGTAAACGGCTTATAAATATCTCTGGTGGCTATAAGAGCATAGAAAATCCTTTCTCAATATGTAATTAGCAAAAGCTAGAGTCACCAAAATAAAGAACTACCTTAGGTATCTCTAAATATCCATATCAATATTTTGTATTGTGCTTTACAAACAAGTAAGAAAAATCAATTACCGCCACAGTGGACAAGAAAGCACCATCATTAAACTATCAAAATAAAAATGTAAAAAGAAATTTAAAATCCAAGAGTATGTAGTTACATGAAAGCAGTGTTAACGCAGAGGAGAAAGTATCTTGTTTTTCTTTTTATTCACCTGAGGGCTTCGATGAGTGATGAACCATACAGAAAGCACATTAAATTTTTAACTAATGGGGTCAACTGACAAGTTGAGAGATAGAAAGTGGTTTGCAAAAAACTGAGAAAGGGAAAAGGTAAGACATTAACAATGACTACATTTACAAAACAGAAATACTACCTAATATAAACATGTACAAATTGTGAATGGTAATGTATATGAAAAAATGATAGGGGTCATTATTACAGCAGAGAAAATTTGAATTTTGAGCACATCTCCCCCCGCAAGTCAAAAGCTAACAAAGGATGTATTTACACTTACTTCATGGAAACAACTACCTTAAAGAAAGAGCAGGGCAGGGGTCTGGTGAGCTGTGCGAGCAGAACTGACCAAAGCCATGTCCCCGCCCAGCACTGCCACAACTGTAATTCAGCTCTTCATTGATTTCCTGGGATTCATTACAAGGAATCATTTTACAACACCAGGATCTCATTAAAATGAAGGTAATATGTTCTTTCATTAATAACACTTGAAATTATATTTTACTTGGTAATCTCATATTCTGTCCCTTCACAAATAAACATAGAATCAATGCTGCCAACGAAGCATGACCCGTCCAAGCCGAGGCCCAGGGGCGCTGTCTGTAGGCCCCAGGGTGGCTCTGGAGGTCGGGGAGGGGTAATCTCCCCAGCCGACACAGCCTGCGCCACAGCTGTCCCCGCTGCTGGGGGGTGATCAGCTGGTCCACGTGCACCCCACGCAGGTTCACTAACAGCCTGTGACGGTGCTTAGAGATAAAGGTCGTCCTGACTACAGGGCCCAAGTCTTCACCGCTCCAGCCTCACCAGTTGATCTCTCCTGAACCACAAGCCCTGGCCTAAGGTGGGCCAGGGCTGCCGCCTTCCAGATCCCACCACTAACCTCATTCAAAAAATACCGTCTCTTGTCTGCCTGCTTTCTCTAGGGAGTTCTTACATTTGCTCTCTACAGTTTAAAAAAATTATTTTGAAACAGTCACAATTAGGCAAGTGCAACTGGCCTGGAAGAGGCAAACATCCCTAGTGTGAACTGCCCACGAGGGCCTTGTGGCAGAACTATGGAGGCCTCCAGGAGCAGGGCATTCCACAGCTGACCGCTGGAAGGGAAACAGGACCTCAGTCCAGGGAGGCACAGAAAGGGACTCCACCAACCACCAGGGAGCCTGCAAGGGGACCTCGAGCCCTACGGAGAACCATAAGCAAACACACTTATTTCAGGCTGGTAAGACTCAGCAGAGAATCCCAGCCAGGCACTGCCTGGGCTTCTGAAATAGCAACATTGTGTTATTTTAAACTGCTAAGTGTGTGGTAACCTGTTGTGCAGTAAGAGAGAACTAACACATGCTGTACCAAGGGTGGCATTTAAGAAAAGCTAGCCTACCAATAACACAGAGGACTGACCCAAGTGGAGGAACACCGACTCAGGAAACTACAGAAGGCCGTGATGAGGGCCTGGGAGGACGGCAACGGTGACAACAGAGGTGTAGGTATATGTTTGGAAGCTGGTGGCATTGTATACAGTAAATACACGCAATTACAGCAAAGGAGCTGAACATAATTCAGTAACTCGAAAATAGTAAAAATCTTAAAAGGGAGTTTAGGGTTAACTAGTCTGATCTCTGTCCTGAGTTAACATTGCAGATGGATGCTATCTCCAAATCCAGTGGCAGGAATTTCTCTCTCCCTGGGCAAACTGTTCTTAACAGAAGAATTCCAGCTGTAGGCAAGTTCTCTCTCAAACCAAGTCAAATCAACTTTCTGGAAATACCCACCTACCAATGTAATTTCTGTCGTTTTGGGCGACAGTCAATTAATTTTTGCTCAGCCCAGCCCTTTAATCATGCAAACGGAACAGGCCCAATAGCCTGTGCTTCAAGCTAAGTGTCCCTGGTAACCCAACACCCTTGACTTCCACACTCTTGCCACGCCGAGGGACACCTTATAGAGACACACTGGTTTTTCACTATTAACGAAAGCACTTAGCACAGTGCCTCGCAAATGGTGAGGGCTTATTAAATGGCGTTCTTGGTAACTATTAAAATGTGGTTCCTAGAATTCGGGTGACATATTTCTCTGGCTACTAAGCTTAGACCTCAGATAAAAGTGGTGTGTAAAGGAGGTTCGAGAAATAACAAAACATTTCATAAAAGTGCCACACACCTCTGTCTTATAATCTAAGCTACCTTTCTGTTACTCTAGGGATGTGACTGGAAAGTAGTTCTTTATAAATGTGGAGTAAAGATGACAACAAAAAAAAATAAAGATAAATAGGAACAAATACACATTTGTGAAACACTTTACAATGCCACAGTGTTTTTACATTTATTTAAATCTCAGAAACACTGTACTTCAAAATGGTGTGGATACCTCAGAGGTATGAGAAGAAAATGTGAAACCTTTCATTTATGTTTGACTTTTTAATTCTTTCTTTAAAAGCATTCAGTTGGCATATCTTAAAATGAATATAATACAGAGGTGTAGGAGTAAACAAATTTTATTTATATATAACTATATACTTTCTTATGTATGACATTTATATACAATAGTATAAATATTATAAATATATATGAGCACTTAAAACTTTTTACTGATAAAGTACATGACTAACAGACTTTGGTGAACCGTGCTCTAAAATAGACAGCAAAGCAAGCAAAGTGGCATTAACATTTGATTTTATACATGGACATCCACGCACATCAGTGGTAGTGATCTCAGTCCGGGATCTCATCAAGAGCCACACAGTTTACACACAATGTCGGGCTCTCTATTTTACAGATCCTCTTTTAACAAGTATACCAAAGACTCATTTTCAGAATAAAATGCAACTAAATGAAGGGAAGATACACACACACACACACACATATACACAACCATGTTGCTGATTACAAAATCAAAAACCAGGCCACTGAAGCTTTAACAACACTGTATGTCTGCACAGAGTCCATGAAAATGTTTCTTATACCACAGGACTTAGGGGGACTTGTGAGTCACAGAGAAGAGACCAGCACATGAGGCAGGAAGGAGCCTTGCAGCCCAGGCTGATGCTTCTGCACCAGTGGGCTTTGTCACCCACCTTAAACTGAGGCTGCACAGGGCCTGGAGTGCGAGTTCACCAGCCGCCCCAGTTCTCACACCACAGTACGCCTTCCCAAGCAGCAATGTACCACTTGCAAGGTTTTTGCATCTTGTCCAATATGTCAGAGGTTTTTTTTTAAGAAGCAGCTGTATCAAGAATACATTTTTTTCTCTCTGCATCGTTGAGTGACAGCTGCCACAGGCACAGTCCCAGGGCAAGGATGCACTGAAGGGTTTTCTTTCAGCACCAGCTACCAAATCCTGGCCCCACTGCCCAGGGGGAGGACCTGTGAAAGTGCTAAGGAATACACTTTAAAAAAAAATGCTCCATGCTTTGAGAACTATTGATCTCTGAGCATAAGCATAATGGAGGCACTGTCTTTCCTTTCTGAGATACTCAATTAACAATAACTATAAGGATTATATTTAAAAACTATTCATCTACACCCTGCTTCTATCTCTGTCTTTTAATGCTTCAGTATTTTTAAAGCCTAGCCCCAAATGAACTGAGTAAAAACCAAAACTCCAATAAATCAATTGGGGTGATTATCAACTCTGATAAAAGATTTAGCAGAAAGATTAAAACCACTGGCTAAATGATTTTGATTCTCTACAGGTTTTAAATTATCTTTGTGATATATTATATCTCATTATCCTTGATAGTGGACATAATGCAATATTGTATTTCAAATCCTACAAACCGGAGAGGTGTTCTAAGGCTCTTTTGTGTACAAAGCTGATGGAGAGTAAGCAGTTAATAAATTTGTATGCGGTTTTGTTTACACATGTGTCCAAGCAAGGGATAGGGTTTTTTAGTTGATCTCAAAGTTTAAAATTATGTAATTTAATTAGGAGGTAGGAATTAAGTCTCTTCTGATTTTCAAATGAGCATGTACTTTTGACTTCATAGCTGTGTGCTTTCCTCCTTTCTCTTCATTTCTATTAACACCTTAAGCTTCAAATAGTTCAATGGCTAATTCAAGTGTTTCAGGCTTCATGGCTTGGCAGTGTTCTGTGAATGTCCCGAAACAGGCATCTTACCAAGGCGTGTATCAAAGAAGGTAGTAATTCTGACGCCTACTGTTAAGTTCAGATGAAAAGTCAATTGATAAGAGATGCAGTATTTTTTTCCTCAGCCACATTAAAGAATATCAATTAGAGGTAACTGATTACAAACCATAACCACTTCTGGTTAAAAGATAAGACTTTATAGAGATTTTTTTAATAACACAGCTGCAAAACTAAGAACTTAGGGTATCTTCCTGTTTTCCTCTTTCTTCTTTTCATATAGTTAATGACCAAAGCTGGTCTGAAAAACTCCAGGACCAATTTAAAAGTCATAACTTCAAATTTATTGAGTGACCCTCTTACCAAAATGGAACATTTAAGTATGATCACCAAGGCAAATAACCAGGAAGCATTTGGTTTGCATTTATAGTCAGCACTCAGAAAAGGGAAAGAAAATATCTATCATATCTGTTTAAATAAATAGATAAATAAAATCAGTTTATAGATAAGTTAATTATGCAACACTGAAGGAAAGCCTAAGATTGTTCTTTCAATTAGTTTTTCCATTGCTGTTAAGCTTTTCTACTTTGTCATCCTATTTTTAGTTTTTCCCCTTCTCAGTAAAGAAACATTCCTTTCCTTCTCCGTATACGTGACAACCAACACTTTATATCCTGTATAATTAGCTAAAAAACTTTTCCATAAAACTGATGCCTATCAAACTTTTAAGAAGTGGAAACATGCCTTTTGAAAAACAAGTTTGGCAAAAAGGAATTTTCAGTTGTGAAGTTTTCACTAAAATAATGAAGACTTTTCTCAGTTTCTTATCAAAATTGTGCATTGTCCAGAGAGCAGGTATTTTATGATATACACTTAAAATAATAAAGAATTAAGATTAAGCATTCATTTAAAGTATCCTTCTGATTTTGACAGTATTTGTGTTTACCTACATTTCACTATTTTATACAACACATGTAGCGGGTCAGGAAAATGAACCTACTCACTCGTTCTTCATATCTGGTCATAAATGCATGCATATATTAACGTATCATTATTTTCTTTTGCGCTGAGTACTTTCATTTACTTTGAGAAACCAAATAGTTATGCAATAGTAATAGCTATGTTGTTATTCTAGACATTCAAGAAAACTTTCTATTAAGGAAAATCTTTTAATTACTTTCAAGATGATGAACAACTGGAAAAACTCCCTGAATGGTGTTGATGTCCCTTTAACTAAAGCTGACGATCAATAATCATCATTTGCCAACCCTAACAGATGATTCATTGGTAACATTTACTTTCACTACGAAACTGAAAAATAAAATCTCTCGGTGAGGACCCAACAGACCTTGACAAAGTCAAGTTGTTGAGGATCCCCCTGAGCTTCACGGGTTATAGCTTTTGCGAATTCAAAAACCTTTCAGAGAAACACACAGGGCCACTTCAATTCCCCAGTTATGCTGAGTACAAAGTGAGGCAGTAGATTAAAAACTTCAGGACATAATGACTGCAGGTGAAAGCAACGCTGTAGAAAGCAGACAGAGGAACTACAAAGCACAGCAGCCTAGAGTCATTGGGAACAATACTTTTCAGTTACCACTAAGCACTCAGTGGTGTAGCACAGTAAAATACAGCAGGTCTTTGACTGAATAAGGTCATGTCGTTCAATGACCTTTTGTTACAATGTCAATCAGAAAAAAGAAATCAATTCAAGCAAGGGCCACTGTCTGTGTGGAGTTTGCATGTTGTTCCCATGTATGCATGGGTTTCCTCCCACATCTCAAAGATGTAAGCGTGAGTTGAACTGATGTGTCTCAACTGTCCCAGTCTGAGTGAGTGCGTGTGAGCGGCCCTTCGATGGAAGGGCATCCTTTCCAGGGTGGGTCCTGCTTTGTGCCCTAAGCTGCCCAAATACACTCTGGCCACTGTGACCCTGAACTGGAATAAAGTGAGTTGGAAAATACTTTTCTTTCTTTTTTAAAAATACTAATTTTATTTCACTTAATATTTTATTAATATATATTAGTATTGAGTCAATATCTAGGATGTATGCTTAAATATACCCAGTATGTATGCTTACATAGCTCACATTTATTTCAAAATTTAATATTAGAAGTGTTCTGGGTTTTCATTAAGAAGTTCGGTGATTTCTGTGACCAGAACTTAACTCTTGTTTATATCAATTAGCCTAAAGGAAAACTGGTTTTGTTGTTTTGCTTAAAGTCACAGTTTCCAAGTACCTATTGATGACAATAACTGAGGACTTACTATAATTGAATACTTATAATTAAAAGGCTGATCTGTTTAAAATTCTGCAAATGGTGGCATCAAAGTTGGTACCTTGATACTCATTGTTAATTTGCTCCAGAACTCGTGACAAATGCTGAAACCCACCAGTACCAAACGATGAAGCGTTTTCTCTTGCTGGGCGGTGTTGTGACTCATACAAGTTCTTGCAAGTGTGACTAGTCCCAAGCAAGCTGAGCATTGAAACATTTTTTTCTCTTCAAAATATGAGTACAGGGTTTGACGAGTTCTGAAGCCGACGAGTATTGAGGTATGACTGTACTTTTTATCCCACTGAGCTTCTATTTTCTGAGCATCTGTTATGTGCAAGGCATGAGGCAGGCCATGGGAATGCAACAGTCATCCAGACAGATGTGGTCCCTGCCCTGTTGGCGCTCACACACTGGTGATGATCCAGACAAGTCGACAGGCATTACATTACAACTCAATGTAGTAGCGCTTCTGCAGATGGAGTCAAGGATGCTGCAAAGGATTCAGAAGGGCTTCCTAACTTAGAAGGCTTCCCAAACTGATGTAAAAGTTGGAGACTAAGGATAAGTAGGAGTCAGCCTGGTGGACAGTAAAGAGGGTGAGATGTAGGTAAGTGTCAGGAACAGAAGGCATAGCAAGCACAAAAGCATAGGGTGAGAGAGTATTCCAGATAAACTTTCATTCTCCCTACAGACAAAACAGGACAAAGTGTAAATAAAGGTAAAGATGCACACTTGTGTTGTTTCACAAAAGAGGGAATATATTAGAACCCCTCTTTTCATTCTCTACTCCAAATCCACAATCCCCCTTCTTATGATAGAAAGAAAAAAAGCTACTGAATAAGAACTTGTTAATACTTAAAGAGGTAGTCTTGTAACATTCTTTTAAAATTCTCTTCCGTGTTTCATTGCTTAATCTTAATAAAGGGGGCACTGGCATACTTTACTCCGAACTGGAAACCAAGCCCTTGAAAACACCCCAGAATGATAACAAGGCACCTGACACATCAGACCTGACTGAAAAGCAATCACCTGCTCTACTCCAGAGACTCCGATACCACACTCTCCATGGAGGAGGGAGACCTGCTTGGACTTGCAGAATCTAGGAGGACTCCCAGATGTCATGCTGATGGAGCCATCTGCTGATGGGAGGGTAGGGGAGAGGAAACAGGTGAAAGCAGTAACAGGTGAGAAATCAGATCAATTGTATTAGCAGGAAGTTGAGGATTTCCCACTTGATGAGCACTCAACCTCTACTTTTGTTAGAAATGGGGAGCAATGTAGTTTGCTGAGAGGAGTGGGTAGGGCAGATGGTGTTGAATGAGTTCTCCAAATAAGAAGTTTCTCGAAGCATGTTCTGGGACCGTTCCTAACAAAATGATCTGTTAAAAGACAGATTCCTAGACACCACCCCAGACCCTAAATAAAAAAGTTTAGGGAGATGAGGCCTAGAAATTTGCATTATAACAAGCATTCCAAGTATCTCAAATGGCAAATAATGTGTTAGGGCCACTGAAGACAATGAAGTTCTCTGCACCAGTGGTAGACACTGGGGTGAAGAGGAAAGCTGAGCAAGAAGAGGCCAGGCCCTTGGGACTGCTGGGGTGCAGCAAAGTCCGAGAGGCCAGTGGATGGTGCCACCTGGCCTGTCTCCTCATTCAGCTGAAGTCTCACCAGCAGCCCAAACTTGTATAACACAGATGTATACTTGAGCTAGTTGGCTCTTCTTTGTTGCATAATCCAGTACCAACAATCCCCAGCATAAACTAGGAATCTCAAAACGTGTATTTGATTATCAAGATGATAGGGAAAAACTATTAACAGATCAGGACACATCTATCTACAGCCAGTCCTGGAAAAGTAAATGTCAAGTTGGCAAATTAGTCTTCATTTAAATATACCACATATGAAGTGCACATGTGAGGCTGTAGTCCCAGAGAAGACTAAGGGGTGGTGTTTTATTTTCTTTGGAAAAGTGGGAAGTGACGAGATGGGCAGCCTCACATCCCTTTCCTAGAAAGGAAAGCACTGTGTAAGGAGACAGCCCAGTACACACCATGAGGACAGGACACAGAGAGTTAACTAGGCTGGATTTTAGAGATTTGACTTTTGAAATGATAGAGGTAAGAATTATGCCATACTTGGCGACCTCTTGAAGCTCTAGGGGCAGCCACATTGTACAGTACTGACCAATGAGATAAAAGAAGTTCCTATCAAGAACTTTCCTTCCCAAATAAAAAGGTGAATTCTTGTGAAGAGGTTTCTGCCTTCTCACATCGTCCCCCTTCTTCATTCTTTTTGCCTGGAAGACAACACGGAGATGGGGCAGTGGCAGCCTGCTTGTGGTCTGGAGAACAGAAGCCACTTGCTAGTAAGTACAGAACAAACAGAAGGAACTAGTTATATTGACTCCATCCTTTAGCACTAGCTCTTCACTCCTAGTTCAGACTCCTTGATATAAGAGGAAAAAAAACCCTCTATTTGTTTATGTCACTGTTCTTCAAGTTTTCATTTAGGTGCAACTGAGCCCATTCTCAACCCAGTTTTTTCTCTTCTTTAAAGAAATTATTAGCCTCATGAAATTTATCTTCCCATTCCTTTACATGCATCTACCACAGCACCTTACACTTACAATCAACCCAATTAACATCAAACTGAATTTAAAACAAATCATCAGAAAACAGAATTAGCCAAGATAAATGTATCTTTCGTCTGAACTAGAACACTGGCGCAAGCACCTACATGGCCTTTTCCCACCAGAAACCAACTGAAATGGAGGAGTAAAAATAAAAATTAAAAAACCTATATCAGCAATAAATTAAGTAGAGGACACTAACCACCCCCCCCAAAAAAAAATGCTTGTCAAATACAGTGCAGATGAAATTGAACTGAAAATAATTGCTAAGAGCTGACTTACTACTTTCATTACTTGAATAGCAAAAAATTAGACTACCTAAATATCAACTAAGAAAGAAATGGATAAATATGAGAAATAAAGGCTATCTGACAGCGCGCATCACTCGCCTGCTGTGAAGAGGTGTGAAAGCAGGTGCAGAGCCCAGGGCGGCCCATGGTGTGATGGGCCCACTCTATGGCAAGTCCCTTCACCCTCAAAGCAGAAGTCTTCAGATGCAGCTGCATCACAGCTGGAGGGGGAGAAGAGCAGTCCCACCAAAGAGAGAGCAGGTTCTCACCTCGCCATGATTCTCACTGGGACAATGCAGAACCGTTGCTGCATGCCCTAGTTCTAGGCAGCAAGCTACCCACTGCCGCTGGACCCGGCACAGCAGCTGATCTGTCAGCTCAGGAGGAAGCAGCACCAGAGAAATGGCTGGGCACAGACACTGTATTCTGAGAGCACAGGCAGACCACACCAAAAACCAGGTATGGAAAGTAGGGCACTAGTACTGTGTGGTTTCAAAAATACAGTGAAAATACCTTGTAGAGAAAAAGTTGCTCTGCTAGCAGCTCGCACTGCATTTCCATCAGGCCACAGGAATGTTACACCAGTAATGTAAGCTGATAGCTTCCATCTTTTAGCTTCAATTGCAAGTACAGAAGCCCAATAATGTCAAGTTAAAACTGTTAGGTGAAGAAAAATCCCACCAGGCATTCATTCAATCAATACATAATGAGCACCTATTAAGTACTATGCACTGCTCCAGTTACTCCAGGTACTCCAGGTACGGACAAGACTGTGCAAACGGACAAATCACCCTGTCCTCATACAGCTTATACTCTTTGGGGGACTTACTACTGTCTGGAATTGTCTTCTCTTCATCTGGGAATGGATAAAGGTAAAGAAATAAAATGGGTCAATGTTAAGACTTACAAAGAAGATTCTACAACATAAAAGAAGTAAAAGGAGCATGAAAGAAAAGAAGGTTGGATATATTTGTAACAGAGATGCACGCACCACAGAACTTGTAGATGATAAGCTCCTCATTAGAGGAAGGCCCACGTGGCAGGGGCTGACACCGCCCCCACCCCCCACTGGCCCACCCTACTCACTGCACTCAGTGCATTTGACCCACACAGGCTGGAAGGGCACACTTGAGACATAATAGGGACTCAATGAATAGCAGGTGAATGAGCAAAGTGAGTAGAAGAAAACAGCCCACGAAACAGATAAACATGGGTAAAGAAAAGTGTTCAGAGGCAAACACTGCTCTAACAGAACACTGAAAGTCATGAGAATGAGAAGTAGGCAGCACGAAATCGAATCAGTGCTGTACATCACACACCTCCTCCAGAATGGAGGGAAAGGTTAGAGTGAGAAAAACGGATGGAGAGTCTAACAGTGAAGCAATTACACCAAAAAAATTAAGTAATTGCTACAAATACCAAAAAAAGGGAGATAATCTGATCATTATTTGATTGGCTACCTAAAAAACGCACAAAGAGGTCAATTAAAAATACAATTTTTTAAATACCCCCAAATTAATTTATTCAGTAAATGTATATAACCTATGTAAAGAAAACTATAAAATCTGAGAGGCATAAAAGAATTCCTGGATAAATGAGGATGATGAATATGGTAAACATCTCAATTCCCCACCAAGTTAATCTATAAATATGTTAAAATTCCAATTA
The DNA here is from genome assembly GCF_022682495.2 of Desmodus rotundus. Taxonomy (NCBI): domain Eukaryota; kingdom Metazoa; phylum Chordata; class Mammalia; order Chiroptera; family Phyllostomidae; genus Desmodus; species Desmodus rotundus. The sequence continues at coordinate 66,266,515 of NC_071395.1, forward strand.
AAAAGTTAATAGAAGTTTGGAGGGATAAGGGAGATTAAGATTTGTCCAGCAACAGAGCTTCACAAATTCTTAAATTCGTGAATGTGACATTCAACATTGCTTAATGACTAATTAAAAACTGGGTATATCTCCACCTTATACCTTTTCTATAAGTAAAAATTTTACATGTAAGATATAAAAGTATAAAAATATGTTTAAAAATATAGATATTTATAAAACTTTTGTGTGGGAGAGCCTAAGCAATGCACAAAAACCAGGAACCACAAGAAAAAAAATATTGATAGATTTAATTACATAAAGTTAACATTTGCACATCAAAATAATGATAAATGAAAACCGGAGGCAAACAACATACAAGGGATAAAACATTTACCACAGGTAAATATAATGGGTTCAGATCTTTTCTATATAAAGAACTCTAACAAGCAATAAAGACAGATAAGCACTGAACAGAGGAATGGATAGAAGGCAAACAGGCCATTTACAAAAAGACAATGCAAGTCCCCATTCAACAAATGGAAAAAAGTAACACCTCATCAGCAGTTTTAAACACAGAAAACTTAAGTGGCAATTTTCACCCATCAAACTGGTTGTTGTTTAGAAAACTATATGAACATCTATCATTTCCTGGTGAAGGCAGGTGAATTGGTGGCCACTCTGGTAATCGCATAAGCAGGTCAAACCTTTGTCCAGGGAGAGTAGTCAGTGAAAACCAACAGTTCTCAGAGTGCAATGGCCTCTGAGCCATCAAGGCCACTCAGAGGCACTATCCTCGGAAAACTACCACAGACTTAGCTTCGAAGATATTAATTACAGCAGTATCTATAATAATAACAAAAAACTGAAAACAATCTAAATGGCATGGTGGCCAATAAATTATAGTTTAAAGGTGCAATGACACGCTACATATGCATTAAAAAGAAGGTATACTTCTAAGGATCTACCTTTCAGAAATAAATGTGTACAAGAACTTATGTATGATGATATTAAAAATCATTATTTTAATACTAAAAAACTAGAGACTATCTAAATATTAATTAATAAAGAAATGGTTCAATAAATTCAGTGTTTCCACACTATGGAATACCAACCAACCTTTAAAAAAAGAAGGTAGTTTTAATTACATTGATGAGGAAGCATCTCTACTTAGGGAAGAAAGCAAATAACTGTACAAAATGTATATTATGACCCCACTTTTATAATACAAACACAACAGAAACTATGTATGCATTAATATAATATGATATAATAATGTAATTAACCTTCTTTGAACCTTTACTATATGCTAGGTTTGGTACTAACTTGTTTACCCACATTATCTCATGTAATCTTCATGACAATCCTGAGAGGCAAATATCCCTATTTTACAGATGAAGAACTGAGGCTTACAGGTTTGGAAAAAAAATGTTCCCATCATCACAAAGCACTAAATGGAAGACCAGAGAGTCCCAGCCTGCTGGCCTGACTCCAGAGCTCTGCTGTCCACGCTGACATCATAGCGCAGCCTGTGCTGTGCAGACGGAGGCTGGAGAAGGGCAGGCCGAAGACTGGCCACCGCGCCACCGGAGGAGGCTCTTTTGTGTATTACGATTTCGTTGTAAGGAAACACTACACAGGGTATACATACCAACACAGAGTAATTTTAAAAAATTACACAAGTATTTACATTTTGAGCTTACAGTTGTTTTAAAAGCAAAAATACATAAATGAGATGTGCAGAAAAAAATTCTAGAATATACCAAAATCATGAAAATGGATGTTATGTTAAGAGGATGGAATTACAGGGGATTCCTTTCTTCTCATTTTTACTTATCTTTATTTTCTGTTTTTCTAAAGCAAACACGTCATAATAAAAACACTACTTCCACATTTAATAAGCATATACTTATTAACATAATTATTTCAAAATGTAAATTAAAATTCATGAAATTATAATTCTACTCAATATCTTTAGGGAAATGTGGAAAATCTTACACAGTATCTGACTGCCGATGACTGCAATACCCTGAAAACTAAACAAGTAATCTAAAATAAAACTGTATCCTCTATTCCTGTTTCTTTTTTTTCTTTTAATAAAAAGCAACATTCTAGGCCCTGGCGGGGGGGGAAAGTCCATTCATACATTGATAGACTGTACTTTATATCAGTTCCATCAACTGCAAAATCTATTGGTTCCAATAAACAATCTATTTTAGAGTTCTGGTCTCAGGAAATGTGTTGTAGCTTTTCAGCACAGATGTTATTTAGGAAAGAACTTCTGCTTTTTATTGACCTATATTAAGTATAAATTCAGTTTGCTCACCAAAGCCCCTTATGATCCTAATCCAAAATGTCTTTACTCCAGTGTGGTCCTTGCAACAAACTCCAAACACACGCTGTAAATAGCTCAGCTGGCAAGAGAAACTCAGGGGAGACGTATTATATCTTTATAAACTCAATCTTACTTCCTTTCCTAGAAGAAAAATCTTTAAATGGCATTAGCACCAGCGAACATTTGGCCCAGATCCTGGCATAAATGGCAAGGCATCAGGCGGCCGCCACCCTGCTGTCCTACAAACGGCCACTCTATAGCCTTTCACTTTGTCTACAGTTAATTTTCCTCAGTATATTACAGCTATAAACAAAAGGAGGCCAAGAAAGTAAGACCAGTTCTATAAAAGTGATCACTAATTCCCAGATATTTCTGCCTTGGCTATCATTAGCTATAAATGAATTGCCCAAGATGTTAAGAGTCCAAAAGAAATCAATTGGTAAAGAAAAAAATCCTGCTGACTCCAAGACATGTGCAAATTCAAGTAATAAACTAAATAGGGAGGGAAAAGGTCAAATAAAAGGGTAGGGGTCACCCAAAGGGTGCTGCCTCTTTACATGGAAGACGCAGAAGGAAATGACTTTAATTCAATTAACTCATCTAGAAACCTGGGCATGGAATATATAAAATGATGCTAGAAAAAATTTACTGCTCCAGGACTTCTATGTGTGGCTACAGGGGAGGCTGCTGCTCCCTGTCTCCGGGTGCATCTTGCTTTTGCATAGCTCTCTTGTGTGGTCCAGATCCTGCCCAGCTGGCTCTTCCCGCTGCCCAGGAGGGAGGACTGCTCTGGCTCTCACTAGGTGAGTTCTCCCACATCCAGCCAGACCAGTGGGCCTGGGACCAGCACCCTGCCTGTGTAACATCTACTTCACTTTCTCCAAGGGTGGTCCAGGACCACCTAAAATCAGATCGTCTGGCATCCTTGTCAAAAATGCACACCTCTGGGTCCTGTCCCAGCCAATGGGATCTGAACCCCTGGGGACAGTGGTCAGAAAGCACCGTTTGAACACACTTGCTATGTGTGCTCCTTCACACACTGACACATGGGAAGCAGGGAGTGGATGTGCACCCTACAGCACAGTATGTACTATTAAATGAGTAATTTAATCACCGCTTCACATATGGACACCATGTTTTAAATACCAAACTCTGCATCTGCCTATTTAGATATACAACATATAAGGTGTATAAAAGGAACAACAATAAAACAATAGCCAGTATGAAGGAGAGAAAGATGTGGCCACAAAAAAATATCATAAACTAATTATCATACTTTCTTCTTTGTTCCCAAAGAAATAAGTATTATGAGAATAAACTTTTTAAAAATTACATTAATTATTTAAAGTAGCTCTTTTAACACTCCAAGAGGAAACATTGATAATTATTTCCTTATTTAGCAGTTGGTCAATGCTGACTCCCTAACTGCCAAATAAAACAGCTCTCTGTAGCCAGGCAGCTTGGCATATCTCTACCACCCAAGTGCTGAGCACCTTCTTCCTGAACCGTTTTCTGTGGGAACGCCCATCCCTGTTTTCCTTTCTCTGATCGTGGTCTTCCCTTGCAGGCTCCATAACACACGCTACCCAATCTTTGAAAGGGGATATACTCCCAAGTCCTGTCCTTGGCCTTCTGCTGTGCTCCCTCTACATGCTGACCCTTGGCAACCTTGACCTGTATCATGGCTCATGGCCAACTCCATACTGAAGACCTTCCCTTCCTTCTTCTGACCCGGTGTTCTGTCTGAGCTCCCATCCCTCACAGTCAACTGCTCCTGCCCACTGAAGCTCTTTCCTGGACATGCCAGTGACAACCCAAATTCCACATGTCCAAAACTCAACATCATCTTCCCCCAAACAGGTGCTTCCTTCAGTGTTCACGTTCTCAGGGCCCAACACCATCAATCATCCAGTCTTCCGTACCAAAAGGCTGGGAGTTTTCTAGAGCTGGGGCAGCAAATACCAATACTGTGAGGGCATCCAGGCATTTTTTATGTAATAAACAGGTATATGGCTCTCAACAGTTATTACTATGCAATTTGCAAATGTTAAGTTATTTAATACTAAGAACAACCCCCTGAAGTAGGTATTATTATTATCCCTAGTTTACAGGTTGGTGAACTGATGCATAGAGCAATTATGGAACTTGTTCAAGGTCACTCAGCTAGGAAGAGCCAGGCTTTGAATGCAGGAACTCTAGCCCAAGGCTGCTACACTATGCTCTCTCTCAGAGAACTGGGTCGAGTGCAGGATAGTAAGAAACATAGGGCTCAAAGAACTGGAGATGCTTGCTTCATCTAACAGGAGTCAGGGTCTCTGCAACTCAGCACTCTACCACATCTACTGTTCTGTGAATTGTTTCCTTATAATTTCTCTCTCTCCCCCACCGCCTTCTCTGTCCTTTTTTCCTACCCCACCACAAGACTTGAACTGAGCCTTAGTTCAGTCCAAGTCATTTCTCAACAGGCTACCACTGACTTATTTACTGTCATTCTTGACTCTCAACAGTCCATGCTCTATAGCTAGGGGCAGGAAACTTTCTCTATAAAAAACCAGATAGAAAATATTCAGGCTTTCCAAGCCATAAGTTTTCTGTCATAATTACTCAGCTCTGCCAATGTAGCATGGTATCAGTATAGAACAATTGGGCATGGCTCTGTCCAATAAAACTTTATTTACAAAAACAGGCAACCCTTGCTCAATAGTACTACCACCACGGTTTGCTGCATCAACCTACTCCTAATACTGACATACATTCCACACGGTCCCCACACCTTACAGAATATAACAAAAATATTAAAGTATAAAAAAACCCCACAAGTGAATGCTTTTATAACCATAGATTGGTAAAAATCTTTCTAAGCATTAAAAAAAACCTAACAGATTTGAATACATCAAAGTTAAAAATCTCAGCATGGGAAAAAAAAGACAATGATATATCACAAGTGAAGTAAAGGGAAAAAGCAGACTGTGAAAAAAAATTAATGCATATGATGGATGAAATGCTAAAAAGAGCTCTTAAAACACCTTTAAGAAATGATTGAGGGGGTGAGGTAAGTAACAGAAGAAAAAATATAAATGATCAAAATAGAGAAAAAGATGCTAAATCCCACCAAAACTTAAAAAATAAAAACTAACGCACGCAAAATCTTTTTTAATTATCAAATAGGCAATACTGATAAAGACTGCTAATTCACAAGTGTGGAATATAGAAGAAATCAGACTTCCGTATGCTGTTGGAGGGAATATACACTAGCCTATCTTTCTTAGGCACAAACGGGTCAATCTATCAAAATTAATGTTTAAAGCTAACAATTACATGTAAACACTTATCTCACAGACAGACTCACATAAGTATACAAAGACTTATGTATAGAAAAGTTAATCACAGAATTGCTTTTAATAGCAAAAACTGGAAACACCCTAAATGCTTAATAATGGCAGTTCCATACAATGGAATAGTAAGTAGAGAAGTAAATACTGTCAGCGAAAGCTATACCACGTTAAGAGAAAATGGCAAGTTGCAGAACTGTGTGTACATGTTCATATAATGATCTCATGTCTATTAAAATGTAAAACCATACCTATATATCTGTGTATATATAGACATATATACACACACATACATATACACATATGCACAGGGGTGGGCAGAAGTAGGTTTATAGTTGAGTACATGAGACAGAATTTACTCTTGTGTTATTAATTATTGTATTACATCTTTGTATTTACTACTGCAAACATACTTTTTCCCACCCATGTACGTGTGTGTATGTGTGTATATATGGATGGCTACATTTTAATAGGAGTTTATCTACAATCGATGGAATGGGTCCTGTTTCAGTTTAAGATATATGTTTCTGTAGTTGAATTTCTTTTTCTTACAATAAATTTATATTAATTTAGTAGTATTTAAAATCCACTTAAAAGATATATAAATAAGACAAAATACAAAGTGACTATGTTTCTCCAAAAAACTTCCCAGACTTTACAGTGCTGATTTATAACAACTAAAGTCTTTAGCATAAAATATTGGGTTGGCCAAAAAGTTCATTTGTTTTTTTCTTAAGATGGCTCTAGTAGTGCTTAGTTGTTTTCAACTTCACTGGAAACAATTTTGTCAGATTGTACTGTGACAGCTGTCATGTCAGTGTGCATTAAAAAAAAAACCTTATCAAAATTGGTAAGTTACTGTGTAGCTATTTTAATATTGAAGATGGAAGAAAATATGCAACATTTTCAGCATATTATGCCTTATTATTTCAAGAAAAGTAGAAACATAACTGAAACACAAAAAAAGTTTTGTGCGGTGTATGGAGAAGGTGCTGTGACTGACTGAGTGTGCCAAAAATGATTTGCGAAGTTTTGTGCTGGAGATTTCTCTCTGGACGAAGCTCCACGGCCAGGTAGACCAGTTGAAGGTGACAGCGATCAACTTAAGACATTAACTGAGAACAATCAATGTTATATCACATGGGAGATAGTGGACACATTCAAAATATCCCAATCAATAAAGCTATTGATGAACATGAAAAATGTGTCTTTTATTTTATGGAAAACAACTAAACGGACTTTTTGGCTAACCCAATACATGTCAACATGATAAAATGACCCTATTTAACTTTTTAACATCAGTAAGTGCCTTTCCTACCAAACACTCAAGTCATACGGCATTACTCCAGCACACTTCAGTTTTCTGAATATGCCAGGATGCCTCTGCTTGTAATTCTTGCCTTTTCTGCCTAGTAAATACTCATTCACTTCAACCTCCTCCACAGGCAGACAGTACCCTCTCATTCCTGGGTCCCCACTCTGCCTTATGTGTGCATATCTCTTAGAATACCTATAACATTAATTTCCCTAATGATGGATGCAGCAGTAATAATAGTATTGATAACAGCTAATTAAGTGCCTACTAGGTGCTGGACACACTGGTGTTTTACATAAATTATCTCATTTATGCCTCATAATGAGGCTATGAAGTAAGTACCATTATCTCTATATTTCAGGTAAAGAAGCTAAGACACTTCGAAGGTTAAGAATGCTCAGATCACATAGGCATTAAGAGTTTCGGGGGGCTTAAAATACAGATGTATCAGACCACAGTTATTTTATTTTTATACATGAGCCTAGGTACAAAGTCTCCCCATTAGACTATTGACTTATTGAGGACAAAAATCATGTGTGAGTTATCTCTGTACCTCCAGTAACTAGCATCAAGGGGCCCGTGGTAAACACCCAATAACAAACACTAAAGGCAAGCAGTCATTTGGTATTAAAAAGGGACTGGATTGCCATCATCTAGCCCCACCCACTACATAATGTAAGGAATCCCTCCAACTTCCCTCAAAGATAATTCGTTTCCACTTGGACAGTTCAATGACAAGGAGCATTGCCTTACAAGGCAATGTGCTATAGTTCTCCTAAGAACTCTCCTTCATACTGAGAGAGAGAGAGAGAGAGAGAGAGAGAGAGAGAGAGAGAGAGAGAGAGACACTCTGCTGCCCTGTTAGCATGTGCAGTCTCCTAGTTCTGCCTTCTGGACTGTGAATTAGCAGCCTTGTTCCTTTAAATCAATGGAGCTACTGGTGTTTGAAGATGGCTATTATGCCTTCATTCTCCTTTCCCTATCTTTCTCCCTCCTTCCTTCTCTTTTCTAAGCACAACAATCTCATTCCTCAAGTGACAGGGTTTCCATGTCCCCTCTTCCCTGGGGGTGTGCCCTCCTCTGGAGGACTTCAGTCCATCAACTGTCTCTAAAAACAAGTCCCTACCATAAGAAGCACTGTACCCAGATAGCTAGAAGTACTCTACAAGCATTTGACATGGTTTCTCCCCTCCAACTCTTAGGAAAATATAAAATACATTAAATAGGAAAGCGTTTGCCTGTCGTTATTTGAAAACTAACCTTTGAAGGTCTCCCATGTGCCAGTCATGCTGCTGGGTACTTTCAATGCATTATATGACTGAATTCTTAAATGCTTTATTACTATTTTTACTTTATAGATGAGGGAATTATCTCAAGATCAAGGAACTGCCTCATGTCTCACTGGCTAGTAAACGTCATAGCCTGAATCTGAATTCAAGTCTGCCTGACCTCAAAGCCATAATCTGAGTTTTGAGAAGGGAGACTTGAGCCAAAAGTGGGCCAAAGAATGTCTAATGGAGAAGCCATTCTCCCCTTCTTCTTCTTCTAATGGAGAAGTCTCACTGGTCTCCCGTGGAGGAAAGAGTATTTTGGAGTAGAAGGCAACAGGGAAGGGGAAAAAACCATGTTTCTGTGGAGGAGTCTAATCATTCCCATACAGGGTGTCCAACCTGCGGTCCAGGGGCTGCATGCAGCCCAGAATGGCTATGAATGCAGCTCAACACAAAATCGTAAATTTATTTAAAACATCATGGATTTTTTTTGTGATTACGTGTTGCAACCAAAAGGTTGGACACCCCTGGCCTTTACAATGTTGTTTTAAAATCAGGCAGAGTTGAGGCAGGAGGCAATACAGAGGAAATGTAGACTCTTGAGTAGGTTAGGAATACATGAAAGCAATGTTTTAGGAAAGCAAGTCTGGCAGCCCTGGGCAGCACGTACTGCAGTGGAAGGAAAAGGCAGGCCGAGAGAACAGTTAGGAGCTGCTCCAATAACCAAAGACCTCACATGGTTGGGACCTGAGCTAGGATGGTAGCCTCAGGAATGGGGATGAGAAATCACACAGGCATTCTACAAGATTAGACTGAAGGGGGGTATGGAAAGCAAAGAATGATTCTCAGAATTCTCCAGGAAAAGCAAAGAATGCCAGAATTGCTGACAGAAATGGGACGATGAGAGAGAACAATCTTCAGAGTGAGCAGGAGATATAAGGGGACGCGTTCGATGAGGGTGCACATGGAGGAAGAAACTGCTGCTGACAACAGAGGTCACTGCTCATACCCAAAGACTGAGAGGCTCTGGTTTTGGTTGGCATCCTAAAACCACATCTATCTACACTCATTCTTAACATGTCAACATGTAACTCACAACAAGGTAACTTCTTTAGAAATGTAATTATTCCTTGCTCAGTTACCGGCAAGCACTAAGATATAACTTCAAAAATATCACCTGAAGTTAGTCTCACCCTTACGGCGTTGCACCATGTTCTACTATGATTCTTTGTCAAACTCCTGCTGTCCATGTGTCATCCCTCCAAAAAAGATTTCCTGTAAGTGAATTTGGTCACTGAGGAAAGAAGCTGTGTCTGGTTTAACTCCTTTTACTTTGGATTTCTGGCTCAACTGTCTTGAAAAACAAATAAACACAAATCACTCTTTCTTTGATCTTCTGTACTCTGAAAAGCCTCTCCATCTCATCTGTTTACTTGCTAGTTTTGACTCAATAATAGTATTTACCACTTACTGTCCTCAAAGAGTCCCTGCTATAACTGTATCATTTTCCCATTTCTTCTTATTCTCACCAAGAAAGAAAAGGAGAGACCAGGTCCTCAGCTGCAGGATGACCCAGAACATGAGGTCTAAACAGCCTAGAATAGGCTATTTCTAAGTTTAACTATGAGATGGGATGACAATGACAAAGGTTTGCTTGACTCAAAGGATGCTGTAACAAACAATGACATAATTATGGGTCAATACCTAAATGCATGTAACAAAATTTGTTGCGATTTGCTACAATTAGGCCAAAAATCTGGCTCTAAATCTCCTTTTGGAGAAGCACTAGAAATCCCTCCAAACCTGAGATAATCCCAGAGATCCTATAAGAAGCAAAACAGCAGGGAGCTGGGGGTCCCAGTGGCCACTGTGGGTTCCCTGCACACCACGCACAGCAGTGCAGTCCATCCTGTTTTCAGACCTCAGACAGACAGAACTCATTAGCTTACTGCACCTTTGAAGGACAGCAGGTATAAAAACACAAAGACAAGAAAGAAGCAGAAGTATTCTACTTTAATTGCACATAAAGGGGAGTATTTTTAGTACAATATGTTTAGTACAATACTATTTACAATTCTGAGTAAACAGAATTGAGAGAATTTGATTTTGAATCCCAATTAAATTGAAGAGAAAAAATACCAAGAGAGGATCTGCCGTTTCAAAATATTCCTTTACGGGAAGTGAATAAAATTAGCTTTTTATTGAACTAAAAATAAAGTTTCAGCTAAGACTCTAACTATAGAAGAAAAACAAAGTACCTGTGAGTTTGATTTTGGACAGTCGAGCCAAAATTCCTGGCAACTCGTCCAAACGCAGGTTCATCTCCTTCCACTGCTTTTCATCTTTAGTCTCTTTTCCCACATCTACTGAGCCTTCAATTACTGAGGCAGATTCTAATGTTAGCAATTCTTTTTCATTTGGCTTTCTGGACAAAGATAGGCTAGACAGTGAAAGAGGTTTCATCTCATATATTTCTGCTTTGGCTTGACTCGAAGATGCTTTTTCAAGGAAAGGTGATGCCGCTGGTTCTGACTTTGGCTTTACTTGCTGGCTGAGGCTTCTGTTCAGCTGTGTGACATACTAAATTATAAAAGGGAATGTTACTATACAAAGCCCAAAGTGGCTGTTCAAGTACACCTTCCATCAGTCTGACTTTTACACTACTTAACAGATTTTCCTATAACTTAACAAATATGTGGTACATGAACCAATATTAGAGTGCTTGTTATGTGGAAATGACTAGACTGAGAGATAAGGAGAATACAATCAATGTGTCAGCAAAGTTTTCAAGTTCTGTGGTTTTTATATTCCTTGAAATATATTTAGGAATTTATATCCCTTGAAAAAAAAGATAAATTAACTCCTTATTCATCTCCTCCAGAATTTCCCCTAACATAGTACCAGAAACTGGTGGGTTAACAGTCAAATACAATGAAAAAATTTTCTAGAATCAAGAGCCCAAATAACCTGTTGACTGCACATTCCTAGGCAGACGGTGCAGGGAGGGCTAGGGGTAGAGCACAACCCAGGTCTCAGTCACACTACAGCAGTGAGCAGGAGGAAGGAACATGGGCTTTAGGGTTAGACAGTCTCTGTTACTTACATGCAAAAATTACCACTAGCATTCGTGAGGCACTGCCTCGTTTTATACAATGTATATAGTTGTGGTTTTGTAATATATATCTCATTTAAGCTTTGCAACAGTTGTTAAAGAAGATGGGACATTAGTTTCTCTCTTTAATTTACAGGTGAGGAAATCAAGGCTAAGAAATAAACTGACAGAGACAACAGTCCACAACCAGTCAGTTACTGGTGGCCCTGGGACTTAGAGCCACCTCTCCTGACAACTAGTTAAGATACTTTCCCATTACACATACTGGTCTTAGGAATTACAGCCTCATGGAATGAATCCTGAGTTTTATTTACATAAAAAAAGGCATAATATATATTTGAGTTTTTCTTCTAAATACCCATTATCCTTGAACCCCCAACTTAGAAAGTCTGAACATTAATGGTAATTTAAATCTCTTACCAAAACAGTAAGTTTTGTAAGACTTTAAGTTAAAGTGGACATTTTAAGTTAAAAAAAAAAAAAGAGAGAGGAATGCCAACTACAACTTTAAATTATGAATTTGCTATCATTTCATGCTTGCACAAAATAACAGCAAAACTCTAGTCAGAGTTCTTAGCTATAATTTCTCCATTCTATGACGCTTTTCTATTTCAGAAAATGTCAAATGCCCTCACTTGTAATTTAGAGTAAATCACCATGTTGCCCACAGACCCTGGGGCCGACCTAGACACAGGCCCACAAGAGAAGTGAGATTATTTCCAATGCCCACTACAAAATGCCTAGCAAATTACTAAAAACTCAATTTGTTTCAGTCAGACATGTATGCATTTAAAAGACTTTTTGAATGCACAGCTAACCTTAAGAAAACAGGACGGTCACAAAGTTAAAGCAAGTATTTCTGTATTACTGATGTCTTCACAGAATTTTAAAAATTTAAAAAGATGTATTATGACAGTTCAGCTTTTCCTAATTTTAGCCCAGTTAAAATATGCCAGAAATTTACAATCTTAGTTAATCAGTAAATTCGAGATTATACTTCTAAGTTCAAACACCAGAATTATTCTGGTTTTAGTTAAAAACAAGCAAAACAAGTGATTAAAATTCTGAATAAACTAAAGAGAACACTAAATAAAAGTCCATTTCAAACAGTATGTCTTATTACTCTTCTTGTAATATGAATTTCTGAAATTCTCACATACAGAGGAAGTAAGGGCAGACAGCAGCTTCTGAACATACCATGCGTTTGAGGAAGGTGAGGTGCTGAAATGTGATCCACTGCTTACTGACGTTCCTAAAAAGGTGTATAAACTTGTGAGGGGATTCCTGTAGTGCTCTTCTTTCTGGATACCAGACACATCCTCCTACCCAACCTATAAAAAAGACAGTACGGGGAAAAAACGTTAACATGATGGATGCCTCTCATCAAATGAAGACGTCATCTATCCAGAACCAGTGCCCGCACCATGGCAAGCGACAAGTATGCGATGGGTCGGAAATATGAAGTGATCTAATCCCGGTTTGCAAACAAGCAAAATTTATCAGCCTGATTAATTTATCCCTGATTAAGTCAGCAAAACTCTTTGATGGGGCTGGGGAAATCTTCCACTTCAGAATCATATGCTTTTGTTCTATTAAATGCCAAAATGACCACACTATAGATATTTTTAAGAAGAAAATATAAAACAATCAGTTCAATCACTTTTTAAAAAGTATAAAATGAGAAGCATAATTTTTCTCAATAAATAGTTGCAAACTGAAAGCTATATTTCAGATTAATATTTTGGCCATGTGGGGTAAGCCAACTAAAGGGGTAAGAAAAGAGTTCTCAATAAAATATGAGTTCATCAACCTCATTAGAAAGAAACTACTCTTGTTGTACAGGAATTTGGCTTTTAATCATTGTTCTAAACCTCCTCTCAAATATCCACAAACCCAAGCTTTTGTATAATGTCCCATCCTAGCCAAGCCTTCGACAGTATAACGGTGTAGACGCCCCTTTGGTAACAGTCTCTCCTCCCAGGGCTTCCGTGACAATAATGGTTTCTGGTGTCCCGCTGCTTCCACTCACCACGTCTCACTTTCCTATGCTGTCTACTCCCGCAGTTCTGTTCCTACTGTCTGAACCCTACATACAATCCCTGAGCAAATGCAATGATAGGGTAATTTTAATCTTCAACACATTTCTAGAGTCATGCCTATTTCCAACATCTCTCTTAGTATCTCCACCTGCATGGGTTGCAGTATGTCTCTAAGAACACTTTATTCTCACCCATATTGCAGATAAAACCATCCCTTCAGGAACATCTTGAATTCTTCCTTCATCGTTTAATAACCATCAAGTCCAGTCAACTATGAAAGATGGGTCACATTTGTCTACTTCTTTCCATTCCTATTTTCCAGACTCTTATTATCTTACATTTGGACTATGACAGTAATCATAGGATTCAAGCCAGTCATCCCAACTTCAGTAATTTCCTTCCCTAACTTAAGTTCCATAAAGCCAAGGCTTTTCTTCCTGAAGCCCAAAATACATATGTTACCCACCCAAACAGGGGCACAGGAATCACTGCAGCAAGGCTGTCTTGTGATCACACACTTCACTTGTCCCCCTGCTCGCAGCTTCTTGCCTCGCCCTTCAAACTTCCAAAGTCTCTTTCCACTACCCTATTACTTCATACTCTTTTTTTATGGAACTTCTTAATGCAAACTGTTCCCATCACATTTTTTAGTTTCTTGGTGGCAATGCCTTCCTCACTTTTGCTACAACAGACAGCAGACTGCTTTCTGTATAATAATGAAACAATATTTGATGACTGGACCACCTCCATAGCTTACTTGAACAGTGGGAAGAACCGTCACTGCCCCTTTGAATTCACTGCAGTTATCTTGGACTGGAGATAAATCTGAAATCAGATTCTCAAAGCTCAATTAATTATAAAATGCTTATTTTTCATATATGTGAATGTGTGTTTACATGTATATGTCTACACAAAGGAACAGCAGTGCTTTTTGAAATTTGTTGAAATCAATCCTCTGATATTTCAGTTTTATCTATAATTTTGATGATGTATATTTTCCCTTTTTGGCCTTAACATTGTTCTCTAAGATAACAGGATTTCAATATTAAATAATTATGTCTAGAAGACATCAAGGTTTTGTTGTTCTGGGCCTTAGTTTTAAAACCAGTTTTCAGTTCTTCAGGTCCAGTGAAAAATGCATGCTGATGGAAGGAAAAGAGCCACCTGGGAAAATATCTCTCATGACTAAGTGGGTGAAACTGAGATTTTACAGAATGGTTGTAAAAAAGAAAAAAAAACAGCTAGGAAACTGCACTTTTAAATGATGAAAACACTTTTCATTTTTTCAAAACATGTTACATTTGTATCAACTGGTACCTAGAAATTCAAAGACATTTCAGCCCTATATAAACAAATTTAGGTTGGAAGCTACACAGGATTAACAACAGCTACATTAAAAATCTGGAAACACGTGACCATATCCACTACTCACCATCAACAATGAGTCAAGACTGCAAGAGCTTTCAAATGAGGTGAAGACCCTGAATTTTCCTTCAGTGGTTATCAAATGCTTGAACTTTTTAGAAGCAAACTCAGACACTACCAAATGCAGCCCCAGATTATCTCTCTGCTCATCCCTCCTCCCACCCTGTTCTCATCATGTGGCTTCCGCATCAAGCTCTGGAAGTGAACCTTCCAAGTGGAGCAAAGTAAGGCAGACAGATGACTTACTAGCTGATTTTTTGGCGATTAAGTTCATAGCTTCAAGAAGCTCTCTATTGACTCCTTCTTCCCAGCACTGAAAAGGCTGATCCAGGAGCAAACCATGTGGACATGGCCCACTTACTGGAACTGGGGAATTCTGGGCAGCCAAGTGGCACTGTCTTAGAGACAGCTGGACATTCAGAACAGAAAGGCAGAAACACAGCTAGTCTGTGGAACCTGAGTTGGAAAGCCCTCCACACAGAGGTGATAATTCAAGCACTAAGAAAGCCTGAGCTCTTCTGAGAATGAGCATGTAGGGTCAGGATCAAAGAACACTCACAGTCAGGGATGGGAGAAGGTAGCTAGTAATTCTAAAAGAATTATAGACCTAAAAAAAAACACAAAAAAACACCAATTCATTATGTAAAACTTCAGTCATAGACAAAGAGGAATACAATGAGCTCCATTACTTTACCCTCAGCTTCAACTATCAAGGCTAATCTTGTTTCATCTATACTCTCTCCCACTTCCCACCCTCCTTCCCATTTTTGAACCAGAAGGGACCTCTGAAATCATTCCATTCAATCGCCTCATTTCATAATGAGTAAATCTAAGCCCAGAAATGTCCAATGATTTGGCCTGAGATCACACAGACCCGAAAAGAGCCATAAAATAACAATGCCATGAGGAACAAAGAAAAAAGGAACCTCACACATTCACAGCACTCACTACGGCCAGGTGCTGCAGAGAACTTGTGATACATGGGGCCTGGAAAAGTTTCTGGGATTTGACCAAAAAGGAGTCCCTGGATTCTCCTATACATCCCCAATATGGGCCAGCAGCAACACATTCCTCACATTAGGCATCATCCTGGACTACTGCGGGCAAAATAATTCTCAGCCTCTTCTTTAATAAGTACATCAGGGCAAAGTTCATTTATTCACAAATAATTACTGAGAGCCAGCAATGTATACTAGGTAATGTTTTGGGCACTGGGGTCTCAGAGGTGACCTAAAGAAATGTCCCTACATTCACAATGTTTATATTCAGCAAACTGGAAATAGAAGGGCACTCCCTCTACTCCAGTTGGGTGAAACCTATGATGAACTGGTATACAAATAAATAGTTACTGCCTGAGCTAACCATCATGAGAGAAATACGGTGATGTGAGAAGCTTCACTTTAGACAGGGCAGGCAGGGGAGGAGGCTCTGAAGAGGGGGCATTTGAGCTAAGTTTCCCCCAAGGGCCAAGGAAGCCCACTCCGCCTTTAACATAAGGTTGTTACTGGTTTTTCAAGGCGGGACACAAGGTTTTCAAGAGTTACAAGAGGGACCACACTGGAGAGTACAAAACTAAAAGTCTGAAGGTAGGGCCCGCTGTCTGTAGAGGTTATCCTCATGACCCTTTTACATTGGATGAAGGCTTCTGAGTGAGGGCACAGCGCTTCCGCTGTCCCCACATGCCACTGGCGAGAAACTGATGCTCTAATAAGCCAAAAAGCTGGTGGAGCTAAGGTTTCAGTCTCTCTCTCTAGCCAGCACTCTATGAAAACCAAAAGAAGCACCAGACACCGACCCCCTTCAGGAGAGTAGGACGGAAGCGGTGTGCACCACCAGAACCACACTGCAAGATCAGACCCTAGTTTCGTGGTCTCTTCACTTCAGGATACTCCAAAGGTCACATCCCCGCCACCGATTCCCAGGCGACCTCGCCAAGGGCTCCCAAGGTTGCAGCCAGCCGGAACCACGGTGTAGTTTGTGGCAGAAAGAAGAGAATCTTCCCAAAGTCGTGCCCGAGAGCGGTGCAGTACCTGTCAGGAGGCGTGAGGAGAGAGCGTGCGGGGATGTGGCCATAACGCACGAGACTGGGCGCTCCCCAGGACCCTCGTGTCCTCTCTCTTCACCGGCTGCTGGGCGCCGCCATCTTCTTTCCCCGCCCCCGTCGGAGAAAGACGCTTCCTTCCCGTCACTTCCGGCAGGCGGGACGCGGAAATGAAGGACTGTAGTTGGAAGGTATTCCGAGCCTGACCCACGTGAGAATGTTGGACTGGAGATCGGAGGTGTGGGGTTCTTGCGGGAAACGCGAGGAACTCGGAGTATGGCGACGTATTCCGGGAGAAAAGATCGGAGGCGGCAGCCGCGCCCGCGCCTCCCGCTCCCAGAGGTTTCCAGGCGTCCTCTGGCCAGATCCGAGTGCTGTCATGAGATGGGCTGGACCTGGCCGCCGAATACACGCGGGCAATTTAAAGGTACTTTTGGGATATTTGTTGGTGCCCGAATCGCCAAGAGGAAATGGTTATTGGGACGATGCCTCCATCCTCCAGTCTGATCACAATTACAGCTTTACTGTATTCTCCGTCAATTGGGAGGACCGATGAACTCGAGGCTGCGTGCTCCTGGTCCACACAAGGGAAGGGACTCACCAGAGTATCGCACGAGGAAGAAGGTGTGGATAGTGGTTAAGATTCTGGGGTCTGGAGTGAGATCTGCATTTGAGTCTTGGCTCCACCTCCTGATGTGCGTGAGCGAATTGCCCAAGACCTCTGAACCTATAGTTGTACAACAGGAAATATGTATATATTTTTTATATAAGATTTAAGAGAGAGAGAAAGTAGGCGAGAGAATTAAATAATTCTGTGCAGGGGGTTACCAGGTGCCTACCACATATAAGCACTAATAAATTATCACTAGGATAGTGATTACTAGGGCAGATCTCAGCAGCCCGCCCCTTACCTGTTTTTCATGTTGGAGTTCTACAACTAAAGTACGGAGAAGGAAAAAGATTCAGCTTTTGAAAAAGAACTAGGTAACTTGTATCTGTAAGGGCCTTCAGCGATATGGTGATAGCCATTTTGGTTCACCTCTGCTGACATTGCTAGGCACAGGGGATACTGAAAAACACAAGGTTCCCCTGATTGTGTAGATGACACTATACCACTGGGGGCGAGGGGCTTGTCAATTAAGGAGTCAGTGTGCTGGGGTGATGTAGAAAGTGCTGCAGAAACATAGAGATAACAGTCCTGTGTAGTTGGATCGGGTGAGACCTCAGAGATTTAAACTTGGCACACAGTTGGAGGAGCAGTAGATTTTTCCTGCATGCAAGGAAGGGAAAAGGTACTCCATGGAGAGAAGAAACTAGAAAGGCATTAAATGCTATGTTAGAAGTTTTGAAACTCCTTAAAATTTTGCATATGTTTTTATAAATGTCATGTTTATATCTGCAGCAAATATCCTCTTTATGAATAACATCTTAAGGCTCAAAGAGGTTTAAGTGGTCTTTCCCAAGTTACCTAGTTGCTGAGTTCTATACCTGTTACAGGGTTATTGCCACCATGCGTTACGTACGGCCTTACTCACCTAAGCATCTTAAAGGGTCATAGCTTCTGT
Source organism: Desmodus rotundus (assembly GCF_022682495.2). Taxonomy (NCBI): domain Eukaryota; kingdom Metazoa; phylum Chordata; class Mammalia; order Chiroptera; family Phyllostomidae; genus Desmodus; species Desmodus rotundus. The sequence continues at coordinate 66,284,926 of NC_071395.1, forward strand.
GATTTATAAAGCTCAGTGTTTCAGCCTTGGCTGCCTGTCACAATCACCTGTATGGCTTTAAAAATTACAGATGTCTGAGCCACCTCCAGACCTAATCAATAGGAAGGGGTGTGGAATGGATAGAAGGGACTTGGATTTTTCTTTTTAAAGCATCACAAGTGATTTGGGCACATAGAACTGAGAAATACTGGATTTCAGCTTTAAAAAAACAAAACAAAACACAGTTATGTCTAAATGGTTGATTTACATGAATATCTTATTTTATATACTCAGAAAATATGAATTCTCAAATTCTCTAGGCTTATAATAGACATGGAGCTTAATAGACATGGTTCTTCCTTGGCCAATTGATTTTAGCTTCATTTAAAATCCTTTCTAAATACAAGGCCAAGGTATGATCAAGTACACAAATGAATGTATAGGTTATTATTTATTGAGAGAAACCAGAGTAAATGTTTTATGGGAGAAATGCCTAAAAGATGAATATATTTTGGCTTGATTGTTCAGGAAATGCATTCGTCTATCTGATGTTTGTAATCAAGTTAGCCTAGGTCAGCAGTACCAATCATACTCTCCTGAAAAGTAATCCCTGGAGATATTTCTAGAAAGAGGGTTTCATGGCCATATACATTGATTTGGCCATGCATACCTGCAAGGAAGGCTGAGAAGACAAGAAAATTTCACTGATGATCTTGACCCGTCACAGTCCGTTACTGTGGACCCAGACACATTGCTGTCAGCACCATGAAACCTCGGGGATGCTGGCTGAGCACAGACATGAAGCCCAGCACGTGAACAAACACTTTAGGACGTTGGAGTATATTGGTATTGACAATTTTTGTTCTAAGGTGAATCAGACTTCCTGGTTTCAAACGTGCTTCATTAGACTTACTTTTCGTGGACAAGTTCCCTTAAAAAATGTCATATAGTCGATGCCCTTTAGTCAATGTGGAATAACAGGGCTTATCGACTAGGCCTCATATCCATACAGCTCAAACTTCTCATTTCATAAAGATTTAGAAACTGAGGTACAGGCAGGTTAAGTCATTTACTCTTAAGTGATAAAACTTGGTTTCTAAACCTCCTGGCCAGCATTTTTTCCATCTCACTGTCTTTTTGTCCTTCATTCCACCTGTAGCTTTTTCACTAATGAAGTGATGTATGGTCCCAGAATTACACATATTTATTTAACTTTGGATTTTTGGATATTTACATTTCAAGTAAAATATACTCTGTAGGTTATGTTTTTAATTATCTGTTTATTTTGTTAGTATTGCTTATGAAAATAAATAAAAACATTTTTAGCTGACAGCATAATTTTAATTATAATTAGTGAAAGTTGAGTTGTGTAATATAATTTTATGTTAACGTGGTAATTAACTACAGTTATTACTTGCTAATGTACTTTTTAAAACATGATTCTAAATAATCGATATACAGCTTTGTATCTCGTCTCTCAGATTTTGATGTTATTAAATGGTTTCTCTTATTTTCCTTAATGTTTCAGCACTTAGTTAAAATGAGGCTGTTCTTGAATCGCACTTTGTTCTGTACTGAATTTACTTCAAAATTTGAAAGGAAAATTTTAAAGAAAATTTCTCCTTAGAGCATCCTTATACATGTACTGAATTTTATATCATATGACACGACTTCTGAGTAGATGCTAACTCTTTCAAAGTCCAGAATAAAGACTACATTCCCAGCCTCCCTTGAAGCTTGGTGTGACTTTGTGACTAATTCTGGTCACTAGGGTGTAAGCAGAGTGATATGTTTAACTTCTCAGTGTCCTTAACTATAGAGAGAAGTCTTTGCTCACTTGCTAAAATTCAGATGAGATGGCTGGAACTTGAACAACGTCTTGGATCACAAGGCCCAAGCCACATGTGGTCACACAGAAGCCAGCAGAACAACAAAACAGGCGGAGCTTTGGGTACCTACTGGATGTGGAACTGCCTTCCTAGCCTTGGACTGATTACATGAGGGAGAGAGCACTTGTTAGCACACTATTACTTGAGGTTTTCTGAACCAATATGCCTGGCTTATAGCCCCAAAAATGATAACTCTCACTATTACATGATTCCCTATGTGCTTCAAGAGGGGCAAAAAAATGTTAATAGTTTTTAAGGAGTATATTTAGAAGGAAAATTGGGGTTGTATTATTCAAAAATGTGCTGTAATAAAGCAGTTTAATGAAGTTGATGGAGCTCAGAATCTAAAAAATTTATAAAGTTTTTCTTTTTAAACAATGAGGATGTATGTTCTTTCTATGCTATTTAGAAGTGAGGGCACCATGAGTTTAGTCCAGGAGCCCAATTTGTTAGACCCAACATTTGTGATGTGGAGAATGGGAATTATTCAGTAACTTCCCTGGCTCTGCTATTCACCACATTTGCTTCTCACCAATCACTAGTACTCCAGAGTAGACTCTACCTAATACCCTGTAGGATGAAGGCACCCCCATCCTCAAAAAGGAGTGAGAACATGCAGACTTAAGAACCAGGATGTTACTGGGCATGTTGCTAAGAGTTAAGTTTTTGGAGAGAAGGTAAAGGGGATTAAAATATTGGGCTTTGACTTCACATCTCTTTGGATTTAGTCTCTTGAGATTCCTGGCCTTTGGGTTTTTCGCTCTGGGAATATATTCCTCACCCCTACCCATCACTTTTGATGGTTCTTCCCCTGGTCCTATTATCTTGGGAGTAGATGGTGACAAATTAGGCCTGCATATGCTTCTTGCTTGAGAGAGGTCTTCTGCTTTGAAAGGGGCCCCTAGAAAAATGTGGACGCTCAGACTCCTTGTAGCCAGATGGGCTCTGTCCTTATGCTCCTTTGGAGGCTTTGCAAAGGTGTCTTCTGCTGCAATAGGTAGCTCAGGTGTAGGGAAGCAAGAGTAGTTCATCAGGACCCTGCCTTTGGCTGGCTGTCTCTTCATGACAATGCTACTGTGTCAAGTCCAGTCAGAAGGCAGAAAGCACACCAATTACCTGAACAGAGAATTTAACATAAAAGGTTAATACATATGAAGTTGTTAACTGAGTAATTAAAAAGATAAAAAGAAAACTCTGGTGTCACAGAGGAAGCAACTGCAGGAAGCAGCTTCCACCTCTATGGCGGGGGGGGGGGGGGGGGGGGGGGAACAAAAACAAAGATGTCAGCATTAGTACAATAAAGAAACTTAGAGGAACAGGAATGTCTACTAGCGCTGTGGTCTCTGAGGGAGACCTGACCAAGCTGGTTCTCCATGTTTTAGAAAAACTGTCCTCTGGACTCAGCTACTGATACTGGAGTGAAGAAGCATTGGAGTGAGTCACACAGAACTGCAAGCGGACAGCAAGCAGGTAGGAGGAGGAGGTTCCTACTCCATTCTCCAGGCTTGCGACATTGCTATGCCTTCGACGCAGAGCCCAACAGTGAGCTTTCAAGAGTGTTGCTTGCAGACTTCTAGCTTCAGCACCACTAGACACAGAATAGAAAGGTAGGTTTGGAGCCAGAGCAGACAACCACATTGAGTTCTTATTTGAATAGATATTCCACTCTAAGTGTACAGATTGAAATTTATAAATCAGCCTCCTCTGAGCTTGAGGAGCTTAAATCAATGCCTAGGTTCTCTTAACAGTTCTTCCAAAGTGTCAGATAACATCAGGCTAGAATCCAAGATCACTCCAATCAGACATTATACCCCAGCTGTAACCTGCTACTGCCCTTTCATCCCCATGCCCCCCTGCCCCAGGCTCAATTCTACCCATGACTTTTGGGATACCAAATGTGAGAAGTGCAGTTCAGGAATCCAGAAAGCAAAACCAGCCCCAGGAGATGAATCATGATCACTTAAAATCCGAGTAAGCGCATTCACATTTGCCTGGTACTCTTTCCCAGAGTTTTTTACAGCCCAAGGTGGCCATATTACCCAATGTTGGCTAGAGAGATAGGAGAAACTGCTGGCAAGATCTCTGGGAATAATTTTATTCAGTGCTTAAAAAGCTGGGCATGCCTTTCCCCTTTTATTGTCAGAAATATAATTCCTGACACTGAGACTTACAACTATGAAGTGACAAAAAAACATGCTGAGAAGACATAGTGGAAAAATAGAGCCAGTTTCTTGATGAAATTGTTGAGCCACTGTACCAGGTCTGGAACATCTATCTGCAGACTCTCTGCTGCAAGCATATTGTTTTTCTTAAGCTACTGTTTGGTTTCCCATTCATGGCATCCTGGGTGATCAATTCATCCAGGACCAAAGAGCTGAGCAACCTGGCATCAAATTGCACTGAAGATGGATGACATGAAGAAACAGCTGGAATCATGTCAGATACCTAAAAGGCATGTCATGTTTAACAAAAATAAATTGGAATATGGTACCTGTGTTTAATGTGATATAATACACAATGATTTAAATAATACAAAAATAAAAGTGATTTTGTGCAGATTAGTTTCCTATCTTGTTTCTTTGCTATTTACTGTGTGCCCAGCTGTCTTGATAATGTCAGATCGTCCTGCTCGCCCACATCAGGGAAGTAGCCATCGCCCCTGGTGCCCTCCTCTGCATCTTGGAGCCTGGTGATGGAAATGGTGAAATGTTCCAAGCGTAGCAGGTAACAAATCTTCTTGGGCACTAGGCTGAGAAAATCATAACCCATAAATATCCTTAAATACCCATTTTATATTTAGCTACTAGGAACTCTCAAAAATGGATCTTATGTATTCTAGCAAATTACCCATCAATATTATAAAAATAGAGAATTCCAGATACATGGAGACTTGCTAGAGGCAAATTAGTAAGAAAATTCCAGAGAAGTTACTCTTAAAACAATAAGATGCTGGAAAAGCATGGACATCACATCTTTTCTAAAATTTGTTACTAGTTCTCATCCATGGATGTTCCTTTGCGTGTTTAAGACAACAGCAAAAAATGAAGATGTTGATTTCTTTTTTGAAATAAATGACAATGCATGTTTTCAAATATACCATTTTTTTAGCACCTACTGTGTTTGAAATGCTTTTGATGACATCTTATTCACTTCCACAACTATCCCATTTTCAGATGAAGAGCTTGAGACCTTAAAAGGTTAAATAATTTTCCCAAGTTCACAGAGGTAGAAAGAAAGTGCTACAGCTAGAATTTAATCCTGGCTGATTCCAAAGCATGTGTTCTTAATCCTAATACTGGACTGTCTCCCATATTTTATGTATTACAGAGTCCTCATTATCTGGCATTTTTTTTCATACTAGTCTAGAGTTTCACATTTCATCAAACTAGTAAAGTTATTGAAGTTCAGCCTCAAAAAACTACTTGATTTTACATTTTTTGACTTGGGTTCAATTTCCTTGGACCTCAGTTTCCATATTTATAGAACAGAATACCAATACCAGGTCTATCACTTAAATTATGTTGTACTTTCAATACTTAATGAGAGTTCATTCCAGAGGCTTACTTTACCCAAGAACCTACTGAATCAAAAGGCTTTGGGGGTGGGTCTGGAATCCAGTTAAGAACAATGACATTATTTTATAAAAATCACATAGGCTTTGTATAAAAATGTTAAGAGTGCAGAAAAAGAAAGCATTTCCAGGAGAGAAGGCTAATTCAGGAGGGTGATGGTGGTGGTGATGGTGGTGGAGACAATATTGATAACAAATGACCCATTCTATTTACTAGCTATTTCCTACACATCAGAATATACAGGTCTCATCTCATTTAAACTCCGTAATGGTTATAACTAACACATTATTCATCTTTTTTAGGTAAAGCAACTGAAGCTCAAACTCTTTGAGAAATCTGTATTCCTTTCCTGAGGATGCCTTTACAAAGTACCATAAACTGGGTGGCTTAAGACAACACAATGTGTATTGCCTCCCCATTAAGGAGACTGGAAACTAAAATCAAGGTGTAGGCAGCATCATCTCCCTCCAAAGCCTCCAGAGGAGGAGTCCTCCTTGCTTCTTCCAGCTTCTTGTAGCCTCCTTAGCTTGTGGCAGCAAAACTATAATCTCTGCCTCTGTCTTCACGTGGCCTTCTTTCTTCCGGTCTCTATCTTCAGAAGCCATTCTCTGTGTGTGTCTGTGTTCAAATTTCCCTCTTATAAGGACATAATTAGTATTGGATAAGGGCCCACCCTAATGATCTCATCTTAATTGGATTACATCTTTAAAGGCCCTATTGATTTTTTTAAATTGTAAAAGAAGATTTATTTGTTTGTTTATTTGTTTATTGTTTTTCAAGTACAGTTGTCTCCATTTTCACCCCACCATGCTGCCCCACCCTACCCATCCCTGCCTCCCACCCTGGAACCCATCCCCATTGGCTTTGTCTATGTGTCCTATTTCTAACTAAGGTCACATTCATAGGTACTGAGGTATAGGATGTTACATGTTTTTTTTTGGGTTTTTTTGTTTTTTTTTTTTTGCGGGGGGACACAATTCATCCCATAACACTATCCAAGAATACAATGGCTAGTAAGCGTGGAATTAGATTCGAACTTAGGTGATGCTACAATCTGGCCCATTGGCCATCAGCTACCACATATCCTATCTCAGTGGACTGCACTTGGGGAAATTGTATTGCAATGCCTTGGGAAAGGGGAGCGTATAATAACTGAAAAAACTTGAAACTATTCATTAGAAACTTATTTACAGGAGCACAAAACTTTGGGTAGGTCTCAGACATTTCCTCTGCAACAGTTAGATGCCAAATGACTCCACAGGGTTTTGAGGGGGGAAAGTTATGAGCTAAGAACTTTATACCCAGCAATTTGTCTTTCAGTGGGACAGGCAGGCATTCTCAGAAATGCAAGGGTTCAGAAAATATTCCACTTGTTGAAAACCTATTTGAAGATACATTCCAGTGGTTCATAGGGTTTGGGATTATATAGAGCAGAAAAAAATTCAAGAATAATTTAGAAACCAACATAGGAGTGCCAACTTTTAACTTTATAAAGGAGTTTAAAACAAATGAAACTACCATCTGTAGTGTACATATAATCGCTTCATAAAAGATAGATTATTTTAATGCCAAGAATATTAAAAGGATATAATCTGATAGCTGTTTAAATGGAATAGTTTAGCTTTCTAAAAAAAATGTTTAATATATTTTACCCCAGAATAGTGAAAAACTTTTTCCATAGATAAGATCTCATCCATGAATGGGTGTTTGAAAACCGGGAACTGACAGAGACACAAGGACGACATCAACTGAAAATGCATTCTGGCTAGCATTCATGATTTATGCAACCGAGGGAAAAATATTATTTGAAACCAACTGTAATCATTTCCATTTTCTGAGGAAAGTTTCAGTGGGAAAATAAATCTTTTCAGTGCTACTCCCTTCCACATGCAGAGGATGGTGGAGGGTAGAGAGGAGATAACTTGTTCCCTCTGCCGACATCTGGGTTTCCATTTAGTCTTTTCCAAGTTCTCCTGAAAATATCCATGAAAGGACCACTAGTTCAAAATCATGTTTGCACATGCACATGTCATTAATTCTCCCTCTCAAATTCTCTGTGAGAAGAACATGTCTGCATTTGAAACCAGGGATAGCACCCATTTGGCTATAATTTCTAAGAATTTCTGTAAATTAGAGTAAAGGTGAGGCCAGATTAAGAATCCATCAATCTATGATTCATGACATATGAAGTGTGAGACTCATGTATGGAGAAAGAGGAGGGGTCAGTAAGCAAAATTCAATCAGTACCTCCCTCCTCAAACTTAGAGCAGAAAGGGCTGAGAGCCAGGACAAACAGAACCTGGGAGTGAATATATCAGGTACAGACAGAGAGGCTGCTTGAAGTGCTCAATCACATTTACACTTGGAATGAGTTTCCAGGCTAAGAAAAGCAGGGCAGCTGTGAAGCTGGTTTAACGCTGAGGAAGTGGGTTCCAGTTGGGAAGTACTGCCTTGGAGCGTTGCCCTGGAGCCCTGGCTGAGTGTGAGCTGGAGCTACAACCAGGAACACAAGCTCTCAGGCACAGTGGTGAATTTCCTACCCCTATCTGTTCTCTTACTCACCTATCTGGTATAAAATGATAATATGGTAAATCAAAACACAATTTCTCCCATCACAGATACCAATATTTAGACCTAAACTAATAAGAAATTTGCAAACTTTACCAAGGGGCTCTACTATGGTGACAATAAATCCTCAAATCTAAAGAGCATGACACAAATGAAAGACTTACCTCTTGTTCACTTAGACTTGATGTAGGCTGTGGGACTCAACATTGCCATCTCCCCAGCAATAACTAAAAGATCCAGGCTCTGCCTCCATCTTGTGACTCCACCATTCTCCATATGCAATCTCTGTAGTCACAGAGAGAGAGAGGGAGAGAGAGAGGGAGAGAGGGAGAGAGAAGGGCTCACATTACTCTTGATTCCCTCTGATCATAAATGGCAAATGTCTGTTATACTCCCAGCCCATCAGTCAGAATAAATACATGGCCCCAACATAATTGCAATGTAGGGGCATCTCAGAAATACAGTTGAGCAGTGAAATATACAAGTACTACTCCACTATGGGAACATAAAAGAAGAAGAAAATGAGAGATCTATCACCCTTCTGTATTAGGAGAGATAATATTGTAATGATGTTAATTCTCTCTAATATAATCTATGACTGTAACATAATCTCAGACACATTACCTAATTAAATGACTCCAGGGTTTTTTGAGGAGAATGAATAAGCAAGCATAGCAAAGAAAAGTTAGAAAATAAAATAGAATAAGGTAAGTCTCTCTGCTAAGGTGTTAAAATGTACTATAGATCTCCAGTAGCTAAAATAAGTTGGTGGTACTTGCCCAAAAATAGATAGAAAGATCTCTGGAACAGAATGAAAAGTCTAATAACAGACCAAAGAATATGGAAGTATTTAGCATATCCAGATAAGGGTGGCATGTTATGTCAGTATGGAAAAGAGCGCTCAGTTTAAAAACATCGTAGGAGTCATGGAATCATCACTTTGGATGAAAAATGTTATGTCTGTACCTCACACTCTTCTACAAAATTTCCTTCAGGTAGATTAAAAAATTTAAATGAGTTAATAGAAGAAAATATAAGTTTGGGAAGGATAATCTAAGCATGCTTTATAAGGCATGCCTTATAACACAATCCAGAAAGATAAAGCTGTATACATTTTTAAAGTAAAAATTTAAAACTTTTTGTGTCAAACAACTAATCAAGCTAAAAGACAATTAAAAATGAGGACAGAATTGTGTCACCTATAACAGACAAGGGAGTACCACCAGCAATGTCCAACAGGTGTGCTGTGGCACAGTGGTGCACCACGAGAATTTTTAAAACAGGCACTACCCTAATAAATAGTCAGGAGCACTGACTATCCCCTAGACTATCAAATTTAAAAATGACAACAGCCAACACAACAATAGCTATTCAGTGTGAATGAATCAAAATTATTTTTTTTTCAGATCAGCAAAAAACAATCTTTTTTTTGGTGTGTCATAGAATTTTAGTAATTAGTTTATGTGCCTGAGATGGAAAAAGTTGACTATTGCTTGAATACCACTATTAAAATGTGAAGAGCCTTAGAGATTAGTAATAAATGCACAAAATTTTATGAGCAGAAAGTAAGATATATATTTTTTTAATAAACATAAAATCTTTAATATAATTAGTGTAAAAAACTACAAATTTCAAAAAAGATATAGTTTTCTATCAACTGACGTGGCAAATTTTTTTTTAAAGATATTTACTCAGTGTTATTAGGGTACAGAATGAGGAGTGTAAGTTTTTATTCTCTCTCTGGAAGGCAGTTTGTATTTAAAGCCTCAAAAAGTTTGTATCTGTGCATTTGAATTATAAGAATTTATCCTAAAGAAACAATAATAGAGTTGTAAAAATAATTATCTATTAAAATAGTCATCCAAGCTTGGTTTTAGGAGCAAAAATTTGAAAACAACCTCATAAACCTCCAATAACAATTATTGGTAAATACCCAATGATATGTCTTGACTAAATAAATTGCTTTATGTCCATAAGTGCAGACACTGTAAATATGTTGTAAAGGTAGGTTGTTTTTAGACCTTAAAATGTTCATAGAATATACTTAAAGGACAAAGCAAGTTATCTGCAGTACATTCCCATTTTAATTTTAGAGAGTGTATATATATATATGTATATATATGTATATATACATATATATATATATATATTAAAAATTCTACAATCAAGGATCCAAGATGGCAATGGCATAGATGGATGGTACAATCACCTCCTTCTGGGACCAAACTGGAATTACAATGAAAATACAGAGCAAACAACTTGAATAACCAACCGAAGAGTAGCTGAAGAAAAGTCTAATAACCAAGGTAGTACTGGCACCAAGTTTGAACCTGTATCAGTTTGATAAATACCACTTACCTCTACCTGGTGACTCACTTGGAATCTACCTCCTGCAATGCAAGTACCACTATAGGCTCTTTAAGTGGGTGAGCCTAACACGTAGCCAGGAGTGAAGGCAGGCAGAGATAGATCTCAAGGTTCTTTAGGACTTTTATTGACCTGATCCTGGGCCCAGTGCTGGTAGAAGCCAGCCTTAGTGCACAGCCCAGTGGTGGTAGAAGCTGGCCTTGGTTTATAGCTTGGTCCTTCCTGTGCACACCCAGGCCCAGCAGAAGCATCCACAAACTACTGGTTATTTGTAACTTCAAACAGGTTTCTCAGGGCCAGTCACAGGCATCAGTTGATATTGGTCTGCACCAGAGACCCTCCCAAGAGACCCCAGAACCAACACACCAAGTGGCCAGCTTCAGACAACATAAGAGCAGGATCTAGATAGCTTCACAAGTGGCATACCTAAAGGAAAATTTTGGCAGCCACCAGATCCTGCTGAGGCAAATTCTGTTTAGTGTGGTCAGCATCTGCATAACAGTTCATACACTGTGGTTGAATTGATCCTCACAGTCAGCCAGACTGAGGGTCAACTCCACACACAAATGGGCCAATAGCAATCAAGACTCAACTATAACAGGAGGGCCCACAGAACCTGCAGAAATGTGGGGAACCATTCCAAGCATGGGAAATGTGGCTCAGCCCCCACTTGGAGAAGCCAGTGGGGAGCGAGGTTGGCAGGCAGGACCCACGTCCATGGATAGGTTCTCCAGTGGGAAATCAGGCCTGGATTGTACCTGGACTTCTGAGACTTGCTCTTGCTAAAACTCTCTCACCCTGAGGCAAGCAAATGTTTACTGAGTATCTTTATCTTCCTAAAATCTGGGCTAGACCTTCCATGTATGGAATATAGCATTGTTTCGACCACTTCTCCCTTTACATTGCAAATATCCTCCTTTGATGTATTCAGCGACACCCTCTCCTTTGTCTGCAAAAGATAACCACCCAAAACAAACCTTTGCATAGTAAAGGAGGACCATCTTTGATCCTAGAAAAACAATAAAAGCCTGTCAAGGCAAGGGTTGGGGCATTCTCCTCTTGAGGGACTGGCCATGCCATCCCTTTTCCTCCACAGGATTTCTGTAGTCCGTGTGTATTTGTATATTGCGGCCACAACAGCAGATCCTGCGGGCTGGGATCTGCGTCATCTGGTGCATCTGCGTCACACAAGGAACATTCCTGGAGCACCCAGCTCAGATGTTCAAAGAGACTGTGCCACTGGATTCTACAGGACACCTACTACATAAGGCCACCCCACAAACCCTGGGAGTCATAGCAGATGTATCTAATACATGGAGACAAATACAAAGAGGTAGCCAAAACGGGGAGACAAAGAAACATTCCCCAATTGAAAGAATCAGGAAGATCTCCAGAAAAATAGCTAAACAAAATGGAAGCAAGCAATTTATGATATTTAGAGTTCAAAAGAAATGGTTATAAGGATGCTCAAGGAACTAAGTGAGAATTACAACATGAAAAAAACATAAAAATAAAAAGAATCAATCAGAAATGAAGAATACAGTATCTGAGATGAAGAATATACTAGAAAAAATAAATGGTAGGTTAGATAAAGCAGAGGGTTGAATCAGTGATTTGGAACACAGGGTAGTAGAATTTTCAATCAGAACAGTGGAGAGGAAAAAAAATAACAATGAGGGTGGTTTAAAGAATCTTTGGAACAAAATAAAGTGTAACAACATCCACATCATAGAGGTACCAAAAGAAGAAGAGAAAGAGCAGGGGATCGAAAACCTATTTGAAGAACTAATGATTGAAAAATTTTCTAACCTGGTGATGGAAAAAGACATACAAATTCAGAAAGAGCAGAAAGTACAAAACAAGATGAATCCAAAGAGGCCCACACCAAGACACATCATAATTAAAAAAGAAAAGGTTAAAGACAAAGAGAAAATCTTCGAAGCAGCAGAAGAAAGACAGTTACCTATGAAGTGCTCCCGTAAGATCATCCACTGATTTCTCAACAGGAATATTTCAGGCCAGAAGGGATTAGCATGAAATATTCAAAGTGATGAAAAGTAAAGACCTACAACCGAAAATATTTTACCCTGCAAGGTTATCATTTAGAAGTGAAGAGACAATAAAGAGCTACCCAGACAAGGAAAAGCTAAAGGGGTTCATTGCCACCAAACCAATGTTAAAGAAATGTTGAAGGACTTGCTTTAAGAAGAGGGGAGGAAAGTAACAACAGAGGAACATATTTAAAAGAATAAAATGGCAATATATACCCACCTGTCAATAATCACTTTAAATATAAATGGTTTAAATGTTCCAATAAAAAATATAGGGTAGCTGAATGGAAAAGTAAACAACACCCATATATATGCTGCCTGCAAGGGACCCACCTCAGAATGAAAGTTACCTACAGACCAAAAGTAAAGGGCTCTTTCATGCAAGTTGAAAGGGAAAAAAAGATAGGGCAGCAATACTTATACCTAACTAGATTGACTTTAAAACAAAGACTATTGTAAGAAACAAAGGAAAAGACTATATAATGAAAAAGGGAGCAATTCAACAAGAGGATATAACTCGAGTAAACATTTATTCACCCAACACAGGAGCACCTAAATATATAAAGCAAATCTTGATGAACATAAAGTGAGAGATCAACAGTAATAAAGTCTTAGTAAGGGATTTTAACACCACTTGGACATCAGTGGATATATTTTCCAAACAGAAAATCAATGAGGAAACAGTGGCCTTAAATGACACACTAGATCAGATGGATTTAGTTGATGTCTTCAGAGCATTGCACTCTAAAGCAGCAGAATGCACATTCTTTTCAAGTGCAAATGAAACATTTCCTAAGATAGACCATGTTAGGATACAAAACAATTTTCAATAAATTTAAGAAGATAGAAACCTTATCAAGCATCTTCTCTGACCATAATGGTATGAAACTAGAAGTCAATCACAGGAAAACAACTGAAAAACACACAAAAACATGGAGGCTAAATAACATGTTACTAAACAATGAGTAGGCTACAATGAGATCAAGGAAGAAATCAAAAGATACCTTGAAGCAAATGAGAATGAGAATACAACAGCTGAAAATCCATGGGACACAGCAAAAGCAGTCCTACAAAAGAAACTCGTAGCATAAAGGCCTAACTCATAAAACAAGAAATATCTCAGATAAACAATCTAACTTTAACTCAAAGGAACAGGAAAGACAACAACAAACAAAGCCCAAAGTGACTATAAGGAAGGAAATAATAAAGTTCAGAGCAGAAACAAATGAAACCAAGAGCTAGTTCATTGAAAAGATGAACAAGATTGACAAACCTTTAACCAGACTCATCAAGTAAAAAAGAGAGAGGACCCAAATAAAGAGAAGAAGCAATGACTGATATTACAGAAATACAAAGGATTATAAGAAAATATTAACAACTCCATGTCAACAAATTGGAGAGTCTGGACAAAGTAGTTAAATTCCTAAAACCATAAAATCTTCCAAACGGAATCAGGCAGAATCAGAAAATATGAATACACAGATTACAACTAATGAAATTGAAGCAGTAATCAACACCCCCCCCCAAAAAAAAACAAACATCCTGGACAGGATAGCTTCACAAGGGAATTTTACCAAACATTCAAAGAACTAACACCTATCCTCCTCAAGCTAGTCCAAAAAACTTCAAGAAGAGGGAAGACTTCCAAGCTCATTTTACAAGACCAGCATTATCCTAATTCCAAAAGCAGAAGAAGACACTATAAGAAAGAAAAGTATAGGCCAATATCCCTGATGAATATAAATGCAAAATCCCCAACAAAATATTAGCAAACCAGAACCAGCAATATTTTAAAAAGATCATACAGCATGATCAAGTGGAGTTTATTCAAGGGATGCAAGGTTGATACAACATCTGTAAATCAATATACACGATAAACCACATAAACAAAATGAAGAGTAAAAAACAAATGATCATTTCAGTAAAAGCAGAAAAAGCATTTAATAAAACCCAGCACTCATTTATGATAAAAACTCTTAGCAAAGTGAGATAAGAGGAACACACCTGAACATAATAAAGCTCACATATGACAGACTAACAGCCAACATCATACTTAATGGGCAAAAATTCTAAGCATTTCCTTTGAGATCAGGAACAATGCAGGGATGTCCACTTGCATCACATTTTTTCAACAATATACTGGATGTCCTAGCTACAGTAATCAGAAAAGAAGAAGAAATAAAAGGCATCCAAATTGAAAAGGAAGAAGTAAAACTGTCATTATTTGCAAATGACATGATACTGTATGTATATAGAGAAGCCTAAAGATTCTACAAGAAAACTACTGTAACTGATAAATGAATTCAGTAAAGTAGCAGGATACAAAATAAATATCCAGAAATCAGCTGCATTTTTATACACCAATAATGAAATATCAGGGAAATTAAGAAAACAATCCCATTTACAATTGCATTACAGAAAATAAAATACCTAGAAATAAATTTAACCAAGGATATAAAAGACCTGTACTTGGAAAATTATTAGACACTGAAGAAAAAAATTGAAGTGGAAGCATATACTGTGTTCATTGAGACAAAGAATTGACATCCTTAAAACGTCCATACTACACAAAGCAATCTATAGATTCAAATAAATATCTATCAAGATACCAACGGTGTATTTCACTGAACTAGAACAAATATTACAAAAATTTACATGGAACCATAAAGAAACCCAAATTGCCATAGCAATCTTGAGAAAGAAGAAAAATGTTGAAGGAATCATGCTACTGATATCAAACTTTATTACAAGGCCATAGTAATCAAAACTGCATAGCACTGGCATAAAAACAGCCATGCAGATTAATGAAACAGAATAGAGAGCTCAGAAAAAACCCATACTTTTATGGTCAAATAATATTTCACAAAGGAGACAAGAACATACAATGGAGTAAAATAGTTTATTCAATAAATGGTGTTGGAAAACATTGAACATATATGTGCCAAAAAATGAAATTAGACCAACTTCTTACACCATACAAATGGACAAATTCAAAATAGATTGAAGACTTATATATTAACTCAAAACCATAAAAATCCTAAAAGAAAACATAAATGGTAAAATCTTGGACATTTCTCTTAGCAATATTTTTTTTTGATATATCTCATCTGGCAAGGAAAACAGAAGGAAAAGTGAATGGAACTACATCCAATTCAAATTTTTTTTTGCATTGTAAAGCAAAGCATCAACAAAATGAAAAGACAATCCACTGAATGGGAGAACATATTCACAATGATACATCTGGTAAGGAGTTAATATCCAAAATTTATAAAGAACTCAAACAACTCAACACCAAATAACAAACAATGCAATTAAAAAATGGGCAAAGGACCTGAATAGACTCTTTTCCAAAGAGAATATACAGATGGCCAATAGACATATGAAGTGATGCTCAACATCACTAATCATCAGGAGATGCAAATTAAAACAAAAATGAGACATCACCTGACATCTGTCAGAATGGCTACCATCTTTAAATCAATAAACAATCAGGGTTGGTGAGAATGTGGAGAAAGGGGAACCCTCGTGCACTATTGATGGGGATGCAGACTGGTGCAGCCATTGTGAAAAGCAGCATGGAGTTACCCCCCAAAGTTAAAAATGGAACTGCCTTATGACCCATTGATTCCATTTGTGGAAATTTATCAAAAAAACCTGAAAGACCAAAATTTGAAAGAACATATGCACCCCTATATTCATTTCAGCATTATTTACAGTAGCCAAGGTTGGACGCAGCCCAAGTGCCCACAAGTAGATGAGCAGATAAAAAGCTGTGCTACTCCTACACAATGAAATTCTACTTGGCCATAAAAACAAACGAAATCTTACCCTTTGCGACAGCATGGATGGACCTAGAGAGTCTATGCTAAGTGAAATAAGCCAGTCAGAAAAAGACAAGTACCACATGAGTTTCACTTAAATGTGGAATCTAATGAACGAAATAACAAACAAAATAGAAGCAAACTCATAGATACAGAGAATAGAGTGACAGCTGTCAGATTGGAGGGGCTTTGGGGCACTGACTGAAAAAGGTTAAGGAATGAAGCAAAAAACAAACAAACAAACATTCATAGTCACTGACAACAATATGGTGATTACCAGAGGGAAAGGGGTTGGGGGGAGGTGGAGGAGGATAAAGGGGAGTAAAAGGTGGTAAACACACAATACAATATACAGATGATATTTTATAAAACTGTACACCTGAAACCTATATAATTTTATTAACCAATGTCACCCTAATAAATTCAGTAAAATAAAATTAAAAAAATTCTACAATCATGTTCAAAATTAACAGTGTCTACCTCTGGTTTGTAGAATTAAGGCAATTTAAATCTTTCTGATAGTCTGTAGTTTTAAAATATATGCAATAAGCATGTCTTAATTAAAAAATGGTGAAGGTAGAGGGAAGAAAACCTTGGGCCTCCTGGAGTCCCCATGTCAAGCTGAAGCAGGGACCAATAAGAGAGCACGCCTGTTTTGGCCTTGCAGCTGCCTGAAACACACGTATTTCAGACTTGGCTGCATACTGTGTGGCGGCTTTGTATTCCAAGGCCTGAGTTTTGCAAACAAGCTTAGCAAAGTACAGCGTGTGCCCCTTCAGGTGGTTTTTGGAGCTCATCAGGTATGAGTAACACTAGCTCATTTATCTTTGGATGAGTTTGTGTGGATTGCTAAGATGTTGACAGAACCTGAGCTCAGAACAATGTTTATTTATATCGGCACACAATAATTCATGTCTCCTAATATGCTCACAGTTTGCAAACATTTGCAGTTCTCTCCACCGGTGACGCCTGGTTTGGTTTGGCTGGACTTGAGCAAATGAAAGGGAACATAAGACAGTGAATGGAACTGAGTGTTCTGATTCAAACACAGAAAGGAAACATTTGCTTACGCTGATATGTGTTGGATATGCTAATATCTCTAGACTTCTGTTTACTACTAATTAATATCTGCATTGTTTATGTTGGAAGATGTTTTCAACTGTGTGACTCTGTGTTTGTGTGTGTTTCCAAATGGGGCTAGAAGGAAACTTTATAATATCCTAGCGAGGTTCTGAGCCATTTGTAGCTATTGAAATGCTTTCATGGAATGTAAAAATTCCTATATACCTCTTTTTTTTATCATGGAAATTTCCAAATATATAAAAAGCAGAGTATGAATCTTATTTTCTTTATAATACCAACCAACTTCCCACACCAGCTATTAGACACTATGAACACTGCAGATGTGGAGTTCAAGTTGAAAGACTTAGACTCTAATATGTAATTGTAGATTGTAGGATGAGGCGGAACGGAGCCAAAGATGAGGGAGCCAGACAGAGCTGATCTGAATCAGGCTGCACTGATACAATTTGCCACTTAACCTTTGTGATCCTCATCTAAAAGTGGAGTTAGAATATGTAATTTATAAGAAAACTAAATTAAACCCATTGTACACTTCAAGTACCAAGCATCACTCTTTGTATCTAGCAGGTATTTCCTTATTTTTGTTACTTTATTATTATTTCTATTCCTCTAGCTGGAGTAGAAAATCTCAAATAATGGAAGTACCTTGTGATATTAGAATTTCTAAATAGAGTGATAAATTAATTGTTACCCACTAGCTGAGGTCATTAGTCAGAAATAAGTACCATTTTGAGAATAAAATCTACAACTGCCCATCATATTTATTGTGTGCTGGGGCTTTCTCAATGAAAAGGGTAAATACATACCAACATGGTCCAAAATTTCACCATCATTGTCCTGAACAAATTTGTGAAAATGCCGTAATTAGCTAGCCATTCATCTTGGGTTACATTCTATAGATGCAAATAAGGTGATCATTGAGCTCTTATCAGACTTTCTAGCCTAAATTGTTACCTTTCTACAAAGGAAACAAGAAAGAGCAGGTACATTTTGATGTGAAACTAGGATGTAAGGGAAGATATGAAGCTTGAGTAGCTCCTTCTCAGGGTGGTTTGACCTACAAAGTTAATGAGGTGGCCTGAGCTGTGGTGAGGGGTGGCACCACCACAGGTTAGGGGAGGGTATGAGAGCGTGATTCACTTGAACGGTGTGTGCCAAATAGGATTAAAAGTCACTGCACGTGGAATCGAGGACACTGTGGAAAAGGTCAACACACATTCAAAGCTGATCTGGGGTCTGTGTGACCTCAGCAAAGTCTTCCAGCTCAAAATCAAAATAGTGATATATTTTGGAAGAGATCCATTAATTTCTTAATCACTCTTCCCAACTGATTTCTGACCTAAGGTAAGTCACTCTTCTCTAATAGGATTCTTCTTATGAACTTGGCTTTGAGAAATGTGTTTATCGAATGGAAAGGGTGTATGTGTTAACAACTGTGCTGCAGCCCTCACAGGAGTGTACTGCTCATAAATCCTTCCAGAAAGAACCTGCTGTGCATCTGTAAGGAGGGCAGTCTAGTAACTTGCCACTCCAGTACCTTCAGGATCAAACTCAGCTTTTGAGATGAGACCATATTCTTTCTAGAAAAGCCCCAACCAATGACTGAACATGGCACAAACACTAGGGCTTAGCCATCTCTGCCCCAAGTAGGGTTCTCCCACAGCTCCTCACTTCATTAGCCTATACCTGGTGAAATCTGCATTATAGTCCAAGGTTTTCCTTAAGAATCCCACTTCTGCTTCCTTCCCTTCCTTCACAGGTGTGGGATCTGTGGCAGGGTCTGAAAGCTTTCGCTGCTCAATCCTGTTCCTTCCCCTTTTAGTGTTCATAGACATCCCTCCCCCTTCTGATAACCTGCTGTAACCCTACCTCAGTCCCAGAGGGCCCACCTGACACATGTGCTTATGGAAATATGTACTCCAGAAATGACAAGGCACTACAACCAGCAAGATGGTAGCACACATAAATAGCACTTAAATTGCAAATGTTTATGCCATTCACAAAAATAGGCACATTTTATTTATTTAATTTTAAATTTTTATTGTTATTCAATTACAGTTGTGTGGCTTATCACCCCATCCCTCCACCCCACCCCAGCCAAACCCCCATCCCTCCCCCACTTCCACCCTCCCCCTTGATTTTGTCCATGTGTCCTTTATAGTAGTTCCTGTAATCCCCTCTCCTCACTGTCCCCTCCCCACTCCCCCGTCCATTGTTAGATTGTTCTTAACTTCAATGTCTCTGGTTATATTTTGTTTGCTTTTTTTTTTCTATTTATTATGTTCCAGTTAAAGGTGAGATCATATGGTATTTGTCCCTCACTGACTGGCTGATTTCACTTAGCATAATGCTCTCCAGTTCCATCCATGCTGTTGCAAAGGGTATAAGCTCCTTCTTTCTCTCTGCTGTGTAGAATTCCATTGTGTAAATATACTGTAGTTTTTGGATCCACTCATTTGCTGATGGGCACTTAGGTTGTTTCCAGTACTTGGCTATTGTAAATTGTGCTGCTATGAACATTGGGGTGCACAGGTTCTTTTGGATTGGTGTTTCAGGGTTCTTAGGGTATAATCCCAGCAGCGGAATTGCTGGGTCAAAGGGCAGTTCCATTTTTAGTTTTCTGAGGAAAGTCCATACTGTTTTCCACAGTGGCCTCACCAGTCTGCATTCCCACCAACAGTGTACTAGGGTTCCCTTTTCTCCCCATCCTCTCCAACATTTGTTTGTGGATTTGTTTATGTTGGCCACTCTGACTGATGTGAAGTGGTATCTCATTGTGGTTTTAATTTGCATCTCTCTGATGGCTAGTGATGCTGAGCATCTTTTCATATGTCTCTGGGCCCTCTGTATGTCTTCCTTGGAGAAGTGTCTGTTCAAGTCCTTTGCCCAAAAAATAGGCACATTTTAAAAAACACTTGGTGCCCTGGCCAGTGTGGCTCCGTTGGTTGGGTGTCATCCCACAAAGCTAAAGGTCTCTGGTTTGACTGCAGTCACCACACATGCCTGGGTTGTGGGCCTGGGGTCCCTGGTTGGAGCAAGTGCGAGGGTAATTCATCGATCTTTCCTTCAAACATCGATGTTTCCCTCCCTCTCTTCCTCCTTGCCCCTCTCTCTAAAAATAAATAAATAAAATCTTAAAAAATAATTTAAGGTATTATAAGGATGTAGCAGAGTGCAGAATGAGAGAACTAAGAAAACAAAAATAAAAATAAAGCATTTCTCATTTGAAGTAGGTTGTAAATTGATGCTAATGACTATCGTTAATGACAGTGGCTAATGACTATTGCTTCACTTGTGTGTTTTAGGTTTCATAGTATTTGTCAATCTGTGGCATCATGAAATGGGCATTTTTTGTGAGAGTAAGTTAAGTATTGTGTATCTTTTCTTGCTTTTTACGTGTAAACTAGAAAGATGCTTTTTGTTTGTACAGTAGAGGTGTTTAAGTACAGAAAACATAAACAATCCCTATTAGAAATTATGTCTTAATTAGGTAATAAACTGTATAAGACTTCTCAAGATTTTTCCATGACTGCTTCAAATAATAACTAGGGAAAATCTGGTATAAATGCTGGAGAGCTGAAGAGAGTTGAGAAAAGGAGCCAGATAGGAAAATTACTGTTTTCAGAAACATTTTTTATTCATCTCTTCCAACCATTGCTTCATAGAGAAGATAGCCAGAGAAATTTATTTACCATGCCGGTATTTATTTACTGGGTTGCTGCTTTTAAAAAGGGCCCAAATGTCCTATTTTGTTTTAAATACCTTTTTTTAAACACTTTTATTTTCATACAATTTCAACATACCTTTTTATTTAGACCCAAAACTAACATGATCTTTAAAAATAAGAAGACAAGCACATTGAACTTAGCAAACTTAAGGTGTTTTGAACATTGAAAGAATAATCAGTACTTAATACAAATTATTATTTTATCAAGAAATTATGAAATATTTAAAGTATTAGTAAACTTTGTTCAAAATTTAAGAATTAAGGATAATTCAATTATTTAATATCAGGAAAGTTTGAATTTGCTTAAGGACTTCTTAAAGGTTGTTTCCGAGAGTTATACCAGTAAAAAGAAGAAACAACAAAAAAAAAAGAAATAAAATCTTTTTTTCTAATGAGCCACATCATTTTCAAGTTAAAAAATAGGAACTAGTCCTGATAAGAAGCATAATGTTAAATATTGTTAGAAATCCCCGTCTCAAAATGAACTCTGTCTTAAACATGGGCAGAAGAAGAAAGTGTAACATGTATGATTCTTGGGCAGAAGAAGAAAATGTAGCATGTATGATTCTCCGGACACAACTACAGGAAAGCAAGACATTTTTATTTTATTTTATTTTATTTTATTTTATTTTATTTTATTTTATTTTATTTTATTTTACTTTACTTTTTGTTTACTTTATTTGATTTATTTTACTTCACTTTTTCCTGTAAGAGCTTATCTTCGAAGCCAAGCTTCTATTCTACCACAATAGAGGAAACTTAACTTTAGCCAATTGTGGGTCAGCTGCCCTTTTTGCTTTCCTGACCTCCTAAGCGTTGTTAAGCTTGTGCAGTAAGAAGGAGGCCATTTGTCAGGAGGTGGAAGGGCAGGTCAGGGAGCAACATGGGCTAATAATTTGAGTTTGGTTTATGATTCCCCCCCACACACACACCTAGCCTCTTCTGTCCTTGCCCTCTCTTTGCTCCATGTTCCTGTCTGTGAAGTTCACAGCTGAGTTGTCCCTTTGTCTCTGTGTTGGGCCCCACCAGGGGCAGCAGTTTCTCTGCTTGGGCACAGGAAATTATGTGAGGTGAGGTCTCTTCTGTCCAAAAATGTCCCATAGCAGTCTCTTCTCTAAGCCTTCATATCTTCCCAGGAACCTGTATGGAGAATGCAGCCCATATCACACAAATCTATGTCTTCTCCTTCCCTCCCTTGGCCTAACTTAAGGGCAGGAAACAAGGCTCCTTTCTCAGCCCCACTTCCCCACCTCCAGTTCTCTCCCAGCCCATACGTTGACTTTGTGCACATCTGAAGAGGGCATTCCGTCTGGGCGGCCAAACAGAAAACAGGGTGCCCTGTGGGTGGCTACAGCCGGGCAGGATCCCTATTTGGTGAGAAGAGCTGTTAGGTAAAGAAAAAGGTGTTCTTCTCTAGGTGGACGGGGTGGAGGAAGTGGGAGGTGGCGTTCGCATCACTCCATGAGCTCATAGCTTCTCTGATCACAAGGAAGAACATTTTCCGAAAGCTGTGTTTTTGAAATGTGGGCATTTGAAGCTCAGTACTCAGAAAAAGATTCCATCTTACTTCCTCTCTTTCTTTTCCTTCCTCTCTCTCCCTTCCTTCCTTCCTTCCTCTCTTTCTCTCTCTCTCTTTCTCCCTCCCTCCTTTCTCTCTTTCTTTTCTTTCTAATATAACACTTCTCTGAGGCAAATAGCCCCATGTCACCTGGCTGCTGCCTTAATGTGTGTGTGTCACAGGGGTGGCAGAGGACAGGATTACTGCCAATGCCTTGATCTTTCCAGGCAGTTGGAATTCTAATCTAGCAAAGAAAAAGATCAAAATAGAAACTTGTTTTCCCCCTTCATCTGGGTCTGCAGAGTTTGAAAGGGAATGTAAACAGTTCTGACAACCCACCTCAACTTTCTACACTGGACAAACAGATTCTCCCTGTGTCAGCAGGAGCAAACAGAAAAATCAACATGCAGAGTCAACAGATCAAAATTAGGAAACCAAATTCAGCAGCCAGCACAGAAGTTCCCTCTTGGAAATGGGCACCTGGGAATGATGAGATGTACGGGGAAGCCAAAGCCGAGCTCCCAGTTCTTGGTAGTTGTTCATAAAATTGTAATACACTTCATTTGTTTTTATATATTTTACTGTAAACAGAATTAGCACTCTTGCTCTTGAGTTCAGTGAGACAGGAATGAGTACCCGGCTGTGAGTATATTCGGATTTTGAATGTAATAGGCAAATTCTGCCAAACGTTTATTCCTGTAACAGGCTTAAAAGCACATGTATTTTTAATAAATCCATAAATGGCACTGGATTAGGTTGAGGACATGTGTGGACGTCCTAAGATTACTTTTTAAAAGATTAAGAAAATAAAGTTTTCAAAACACATATTACTTATTAAACATCACCATCTACTTGTTTTTCATAAGAACAATAAATGCATGCTCTATAGCTGTAGTAATCCTATAAAATTTATGCCCAACTCAAACTTCTGGAAACATATTTAAGTATTTGTGTCAGTGTTCCTCATTCTTTAGGTGCATATGAGCCACATGGGGGAATTTATTAAATGCAGATTCTGATTCAGTAGATCTGGGGCAGGGCCCGAGTTTCTGCATTTCTGAGAGACTGCCAGGTGGTGCCAAGACTCCCGGTCCACAGACCACACTTTAGGGAGTGGGGTTTTAAACCACTAGAGATCAAAGGTGCTCTGCTAAATGGCCCGGATAACCTCAGGTTGGCCTCCTTCCTCACATCCCCACCCTATTTCCAGTGGGTGGCACCTCTCACCCTCTCCTGGGATGCAGTTGTGGGCAATTACTTCCTGGAGCAGTCAGGGGTGTTATGATTGGATCGACACTCTGTCTGGACCACATCTCCATGGGGTCTGTGTATCTGGGAGGATCATGATATGTCGTCAGGCTGTGGACTGTTTAATAAGTCTGGGCTATCAGTGTGTCCAGAGCAGTCAGTCTATCTGGATAGGTTAAGTTTTGACCTTGGTATGATTCCTGCACCATGTCAGAGGCCCAACAAGGGCCATTTAAGCAGCACTCAAAGTCATCAGGGCAGCCCCAGGGTGTGCTTTGCAGATACCTTGGCCACTTGGCCTGCAAATGGGGTCATTCTCAACCTTTGGAAAGGGAGAATCTGCCTCTGCTCCTCCTCATTACTTGCGACCATGCCCACCCTGGATATTTCCACAGGGGAAGTTCCCTCCAGGGTCCCTGGAAAAACAGCCACTTTTGCCAGACACCAGCCAACGTTTTGCCTCTGCCTTTGCCAGACAATGCAAAGGCTCCCCTCCACTCTCCCCATAAAACAAATGGACCAATGAAGCAACTACTCTCTCCTGTCTCCTATCCCCAGGCTTTTTCACAGTAAGGAAAGTTAAGGATACTCTCCCCTGCCCACTTCCCCAAACTCTGAGTATCAGTTTCCTCAGGGAGATGATGATAGTTCTAACTTGTAGGGTTGTTATGAGGGTTAAATAACGTCATGTGTGAAATGGGTAAAAAAATGAAGGTGACAATTATTTCTTTCTTCTATTTTCATAATGAAAACAAGGCTCAGTTAAAACAACTTGGGGAAACATAACTTTTATATGGAGAGTAACTAATAATTTATCGTCCAACTGGAATACTTTTGAATACTAAATATTCTATATTTAGCTTTTAATAACTATGGCAGGACAACAGGTATAAACTCTTTCAATAGAATGCATGCTCACCCAATTTATATATACATGTTTAAGTTACAAAAATCTTCAGTTCCATTTCTCAAAGAAAATTGGGAAGATTGTTGTTTGCTCACCAAAAACAATTTGAAATAAGGAAGACTCAAGTGAAAAGCAAATAGTGAATTAGAAATAATTAATAAAAAACCAATACAAACAAGGAACAGAACACTGGAGGGTACAGAATATTAAGTCAGTGATTTGGAGGAAAAGTTCAAGTTCTCCTAGAACTCATAGACAGGATAAATTGAAAAAAATGTAGTAAGTAGTGCTGACACAACTGAACATCAACATGTAAAAAAGGAAAAAAGATTCTGGATACAGACTTTATACCTTTCACAAAAGTCAACTCAAAATGAATAACAGACCCAAACATGAAAACTCTGCTCTGCCAAACAAACAAACCAACGAACAGCACTGTTAAGAGGACAAAAAGACAAGCACAGACTTGAAGAAAATCTTTGCGAAACATGTACCAGATAAAGAACTGGTATCCAAAATGTACATGGAACTGTTACAACTAAAAAATTAGATAATCCATTAAAAATGGACAAAAGATCTGAACAGCCACCTCATTAAAGAAGAAGTTACTGTCAATAAATATAAAAACAACAAGTATTGATTGGCAAATAGGTGGAAAAAAGGGAACCCTCATGCATTGTTGGTAGAATGCAGATTGGTGCAGCCACTGTGGAAAATAGTACGGAATTTCCTCAAAAAATTAAAAATGGAACTGCCTTTTGGAAATTCCACTTCTGGAAACATATCCTAAGAATACCAAAACACTAATTCAAAAAAATATAGGCAACCCTATGTTCATAGCAACATCATTTACAATAACCAAGATCTGGAAGCAGCCCAAGTGTCCATCTCTAGATGAATGCATAAAAAAGCTCTGATACGACTGGTGAGGCCACTGTGGAAAACAATATGGAATTTCCTCAGAAAACTAAAAATGGAACTGCCCTTTGACCCAGTAATTCCGCTGCTGGGATTATACCCTAAGAACACTGAAACACCAATCCAAAAGAATCTGTGCACCCCAATGTTCATAGCAGCACAATTTACAATAGCCAAGTACTGGAAGCAACCAAAGTGCCCATCAGCAAACGAGTGGATCCAAAAACTATGGTATATTTACACAATGGAATTCTACGCAGCAGAGAGAAAGAAGGAGCTTATACCCTTTGCAACAGCATGGATGAAACTGGAGAGCATTATGCTAAGTGAAATAAGCCAGGAAGTGAGGGACAAATACCATATGATCTCACCTTTAACTGGAACATAAGCAATAGAAGAAAAAAGCAAACAAAATATAACCAGAGACATTGAAGTTAAGAACAATCTAACAATAGCCAGGGCGGGGGTGGGGGGTGGGGGCGGGGACAGTGGGTAGAGGGGATTACAGGAACTACTATAAAGGACACATGGACAAAACCAAGGGGGAGGATGGAGAGGGGGGAGGGAGGTGGGTTCACCTGGGGTGGGGTGGAGAGATGGGGAGAAAAGGCATACAACTGTAATTGAATAACAATTTAAAAAAAAAAAAAAAAGCTCTGATACATTTACACAATGGAATACTATGTGGCAGTAAAAAGGAAGGGAATCTTACCTTTTGCAACAGCATGGATGAACCCAGAAATTATTATGCTAAGTGAAATAAACCAGTCAGAGAAAGACAAATATCATATGATCTCACTTATAGGTGGCATCTAATGAACAAAATAAACTAACAAACAAAATAGAAGCAGAGGCACAGATACATGAACAGACTGACAGCTGCCAGAAGGGAGTGGGGAGGGGAGACTAGAAGAAAGTAGGTAAAAGGATTAGCCAAAGAACCCGTAGGCCTGACCCTTGGACAAGAAAGACAGTGTGGTGATAGCGTGAGGGAGGCTGGGAGCAGGGGCAGGGTGGAGGTAGGAAAAGGGGAAAAAGTGGAGACAATTGTAATAGTGTAAACAATAGAAAAAGAAGATATGAGGATGGCAAAAAGCATGGGAAACAATGCTTAATGTCTTATGTCACCAGGAAAATGTACATTGAAATTGCTGCTACATGTTGAGGACATCCTACTATATACCTGTTAGAATGATGAAAATCAAAAACTACTGACAACATCAAATGCTATGAGGATGTGGAGCAACAGGAATTCTTAATCATTGCTGTTGGGACGCAAAATGGCGCAACTACTTTGGAAGACAGTTTGGCAGTTTCCTACATAACTAAATATGGGGGTGGGCCAACGTAGGTTTACAGTTGTTGTGGGTATGCCAAACTCAGAGTTTATTCTTGTACTAATATTTATTAATTATTGTATTATTCTCCATACAAACAACTGCAAACCTACTTTTGCCCCATCCTATATACTCATATGATCCAGCAACTGTGCTCCCTACTATTTACACAAGTGAACCAAAAACTTGCATCCACACAAAAACATGCACACAAAGTTTATAGCACTTGTATTCATAATTGCCAAAACTGAGAAGCAACCAAGGTGTTCTTGAATATCAGAATGAATAAACAAACAGTAGTATATTCAGACCATGGAATATTGCTTGGCAATGAAGAGAAATGAGCTATCAAGCAACAGAAAACATGGAGAAATCTTTTACTTTTAAATCCTCACTCAAGGACATTTTTCATTGCTTTTAGAGAGAAAGGAAGGGAGAGAGTTGAGAGAGACAGGAAGAGAGGGAGAGAAATGTGGATTAACCCCTTTTCGTACACACAGCTGGGGATAAACCCCACAGCCCAGGTATGTGCCCTGAGCAGCTATCAGGACCTTATGGTTTGCAGGACAACACACAACCATCTGAGCCACACCAGCCAGGATGACATGGAGAAATTTTAAAGGTGTATTGCTAAGTGAAAGAAAAGACAATTTGAAAAGGCAACATATTATATGATTCTAATTATATGACATTCTGGGAAAGGTAAAGTTACGGTGACAATAAAAGGATTACCGATTGCCAAGGGTTTGGGGCATGGAAGAGTGGGGTGAGTAAGTAGAGCACTGGTGATTTTTAAGAGGATGAAACTATTAGTCTCTGGGTAGTGTAATGGTGAAAACATGTCATTATACATTGATCAAACCCTGTAGAATGTACACCAAGAGTGAACCCTAATGTAAACTATGGATTTTAGTTAATAATATCTATCAATATTGGCTCATGGACTGTGACAAATGTACCACACTAACTGAAGATGTTAACAATAGTGGCAATTGGGAGGATTGTGAGGGGGCATATGGAAACTCTTTGTACTTTCTCTCATTTTTTTTCCCTGAAAACAAACTGCTAGTAAAAATGGAAGAGGGATTCTCTGAAGAGAAAATTAAGATCTCGTATACACACAAAAATATTTTCAGTAGGAAAGAACAAAGCAGGCAAGAGAGGTAATAATAAAAATTATTATGCATAATAATATGCATAAGTTTTTTTTATAGGAGAAAGATTTAGATATTTAAATCAAAGGTCAAAATAAATGTCAAGGAAACTTAATGAAAATAAATGTAAATTATCTGAATTAAAATGTTTTTAATTTTGCCCTTGCCAGTGTGGCTCAGTTACTTAGAGCATCATCATATACACCTAAAGGTTGGGGGTTTGGTTCCTGGTCAGGGCATATACCCAGGTTGGATTCTAACCCCAGTTGGGGAGCCTATGGGAGGCAATTAATCGATGTTTCTCTCTCACATCAATGTTTCTCTCTTTCTCTCTGTCTCTCTCTCAAATCAATAAACATTTAAAAATT
Organism: Desmodus rotundus; assembly: GCF_022682495.2. Taxonomy (NCBI): domain Eukaryota; kingdom Metazoa; phylum Chordata; class Mammalia; order Chiroptera; family Phyllostomidae; genus Desmodus; species Desmodus rotundus. The sequence continues at coordinate 66,313,473 of NC_071395.1, forward strand.
TTAATTACAATGAATTTAAATATAACAGGAAAAAATTAGGCAGAATAAATACCAGAAGATAATTAAGTAATTAAAATATAATGCTGCAGGAAAAAAATAATCCCAAAGTTTTATATCAGGCCAGTACTTTTAATGTGTAAATTTAACAGAGACATTCTTATATATATTTGGGAACTCAGAAAATATACCTCATATATGCCCAGCCTGGAAAAAAATGACCTGAAAATGTCCTGCCTACTAGAAATTAATTATAGTAAAGAATTCAAGAATAAGAAACTATTGCATAAAAGAAATGGTAAAGTATAATGAAAGCATACAATGTTGATATTGAAGTTATGATGGTTACTATGATCATGAAAGAATGAAAACAAAAAAACCCCTAAATTATTGGAAGATACTACATCATTATCATGAAATATTTACAAATATTGACTATATTAGAGGCCACAATTTTATTTTATAAATTTCAAGTTTTAGGAATTATACAGGCACAAAACGCAATAAAACATTAAGCTTTATTTATTTATATAATTATTTAATTTTATTTTATTGTTTATGCTATTGCAGTTGTCCCTGCTTTTCTCCCTTTGCCCACTTCCACCCAGTCCCCACTGTGCCCCCAGCAATGCCCACACTGTTGTCTGCATCCATGGGTCATGCATATATGTTCTTTGTCTAATCCCTTCACTTTTTTTCATCCAGTAACGATTAAAATTTTAATGCAATTAAAAACACACAAAAAGAAAATTTCTTGGCAATGGAAAACGTTTTGAATAACCTGGGGCAAGAAAGGAATCAAACCAGCAATTATAGACTACTTAGAAAATAATGTCACTTTCACAATTGCATATCACCGTGAGTAAGATGTGGATTCAGCTGTACTCACAGATAACTTCATCACCTTAAGTATAATGAGAATAACTGAATTAAGATTTTAACTTCTATTGTAGGATGCCTCCAGGCTTGGCTGTTTATTTGGCTGTGACTAATTAATGAGAGCTAAGTCTTCTTCACCTCTTATTTGTTGCTTGCCTTTTCTCATGGATGCTAGGACATTTATGGCAGTTCTTGCTATTGCTCCTGCTGAATCTGGAAGGAGTGTTGGAACTTCTGGAACCTGGAAGAACCTTGCCTAGATGGTGGTGTTCAAGTTGGCAATTAACCAATGCACACTGAGGGCCTCTGACATCACTAGGTGGGATGCCTGTGGATATACTGTGAGTATCAGCTTGACACTGTGTGTATGTCCCAGCCTGCACGGAGGAAAGCATAGCAACCCCCCACTGAAATTAAAACAGAAAATTATATGGTTGAGTCTATTTAAATACAATGATACAGGTACATTTTTCTTTTTTAATTTTTATTGTTATTCAATTACAGTTGTGTGCAGTTTCTCCCCATCCCTCCACCCCACCCCAGCAGAACCCACCTCCCTCCCCCACCTCTACCCTCCCCCTTGAGTTTGTCCATGTGTCCTTTAGAGTAGTTCCTGTAATCCCCTTTCCCCACTGTCCCCTCCCCACTCCCCCCTGGCTATTGTTAGATTGTTCTTAACTTCAATGTCTCTGGTTATATTTTGTTTGCTTTTTTCTTTTGTTGATTATTTTCCAAAGCTACTGTTAGATCTAGAGGGTGAAGAAATTTTTATGTACTTATAGACATATATCTATATAAATAGTCAGCTGTCTCTTGGTTAATAAACACATTTTGGTATTTTCATGTTCTACTGCCTGCAGAGTTGCTTTTAAGTGAAAGTTCTGTAGACATGTGTATATTTGATAAAAAGTAAATTTGTGTACATATGTACAATTTTCACTTGTGAAATGGTAAATTATAAATGATTTTTTTTTTTTGCTAAAAACAAATGCTATTTGGATATACTATTTAGAAGTGGGGTTTAATGGGAAATCTGTAGGTTTTCTCTCCTGGTTATGCCCAGAGTATCTTTACGGAAGCTGCATTGTCTTGAAGGGAAAGGGGATAATGAGGGAGGGCTAATGAAGGCTGTTTTTTTCTGTTGGGGCTAAGTAACCTATATGAACTTTCAATGTTTATTTCTTAGAACTGGGTTTAAAGAAGCACATCATGAACTCCCAGGGTGACAGTGGCCACTCTAAGGTCAATTTCTAAGCTCTGCAGACCAGCCCAGTCTCTCTTTTATATTACACTGAGTACCAGAGAGGCCACAATGGGCATGATGGGGAGGCTCTCACTCTACATCAGTCTCCAAAGAACCAAAATTTTATAGCTGTACTATTGACATGTCAAAAGACGATCCAAGCCTGCCTGTTAAAAGAGAATATAAACATGAGAAGTATGGACAATTTTAGGAATAAACATGTTTTTATGTACACTAACTACTAGTTTTAAAAAGAAGGCATGTTTTTGTTTACGTAGAGAAATGCATTATAAATAGTCATGGAAATGTCACATTAGTAGAAATATCCTACAAAGAGGAATATTACACACTTTAGTTATTTGAGAGAAAATAATATAACATTGCATGTGATTTTTTAAAAAATTGAAATTGTTTCCAGAATGTTCTCAAGATCTTTAATCTTCTGTACTCACAAAAAGAGTTATCATAAAATTCTATGCCCCTTGTTCTAACTTCACCATTTACCTGAGAAGTGCCTTGGAAATAATTTTCCTTTGCTACATTAAAGGAAGCCTTACCATGAAAGAGAACAATGAATAAAGGATGGGTACTGGATGAATCTGTGTAATTTATATTAAAAGACTTCCATTGATAGAAAAATTGGAAAATCAGCATCATCCAGCTTGCTTTTGGTGTGCTCAGAACACTTATTTATATGAGCATTTTTACCCATTGATTGAATCATTCATTTAGTCCTTTGCTCTTATATCAATTCAGTCAATTGATTAAGTGTCTACTCTGTGCTAGGCTGTTGTCAGGTCCTGTGCATACAAAAGGAGCAAGACATGCTCTTAAAGAAATTCCTGTGTAGGCAGCGATATAAACAGTACTGTTAGGGCTAAAACCAGGGACTATGAGAGTGTTGAAAAGGAACAGGTAGCACCATCTTTCCGGGGGTGGGGTGGTGCTGGTCACAGTGAAGGCAACTGAAGGAATGTAACAAGCAGGATTCTAAGCACAAGTAGGCTTTAAACCGGTGAGGGGAAGAAGGTGTGAGGATGGTGGGGAGAGGCACAGAGCCTGGGGGCATGAATGAAGAAAGAGCCCTTGATGGCAGGGTTGTTATGTGAAGGGTGTGGAGGAAGTAGGGGAGAAGTGAGTCTGAAAAGGTATATATGAAGGGTCCAGTTTCTAATGGTCCTTCCATGTTCAACAGTTGGGATTTTACCCTAGAACATGGAGAACCATTGAAGGGTTCAAAGCAGCAAAGCAATGTGATCATATTTGTTTTATAATACAAAGGCAATTCTCAATGTGGAATGAAAAAGTAATTTGAAATATGATGAGAACTGTGACAGCAAAACTGGTTAGGAGACTACTAAAGCAATCCACACTAGTGATACAAAATAAAATCCAGATAAGTGATAGCAGTCACCACCTAAATAAAGTGTTGCCATTGGAGATGGTCAAATGAGGATGCATTAGATGGCCTAGGTAGAATTGACAGGGCTTGGGATGGGTGGGGTGGAGGAGGTGAAGGGGAGGGAAGAGTCCTACATGGTGCCATGTGCAGACAGTGGTTCTAGTCACTGGAGAGAAGGGAGCACAGGGAGGGCTGAAAGTTAGGTAGAAGAAGGGACAGAAGACGGGAACTCTGTTTTGGATGTACTTGTTGACATTGGAGGTCAAGGCTTCCACTAGGCAGCTGAGTGTGTAGATCTCCAGTGGGCTGGAACAAAGCCATAGTAATGAATGAGGTCACTACTGGGGTGTGTTCAGCACAACCGGACCCAGAACAGAAGCTAGCATGGAAGAAAAGCTTCAGGGGAGGGAGCAAGAAGAAGGCCTATAGCCCAAAGAATGTGCTGCATGACACCACAAGGATGTGATCAATAAAAACTCAAAACTGAAAAATTCTGCAGACCTTAAGATTATATGACAATGAAGAGACATAAGAACCAAATGCAAAATGTTGATCTTACTTAAATTAACTAACTGTCAAAACAATTATGAGTAATTGGGGAAATTTAAACACTTCCTATATATTTGATGGGGCATTACTGTTAATTTTTACAGTATGATAAAACTATTGCAGTCATTTTATATAGTTTTTTTGTTCTTCTTTTATTGTGGTAAAATACATATAACAAAATTTACCTTGTTGATCACTTTTTAGTGTACAGTTCAGTGGCATTCACAACGTTGTGCAACCTTCACCACCATTCGTCTTCATATCTCTTTTCATCTTGTAAAACTGAAACTCTATACACAGTAAACACTAACTCCCTATTTCCCTGCTCTCCCAGCCCCTGGCAGCCATCATTCTCTGTCTCTGCAACTTTGACTTGTTTGAGTATCTCATATAAGTGAAATCATGCAGTATTTGTACTTTTGTGACTTTTTCTGTGATTTAACATGGCATAATGTGGTTATGTTTTTTATAAAAATTTTTAGAGATACCTATAGAAATATTGACAGATAAAGGGATGTCACATCTTGGATTTACTGCAAAATAATCCTGAGGAGCATATAGTGGAGGAATGATTATGGTGTAGATGAAACAAGAATGGTAAGGAGTTGATAATTGTTGAAGCTGAATGATGGGTACATGGGGATTTACTGAACCATTCTATTTTTGTTTTTGTGACTTTCCATGACAAAGGTTAAAAATTAAAAGGAGTGTTTCCCTGTCCTCATGGCCAAATTTATGCAAAAGAACTTTTTTTACAAGTGAATTCTCATGTGGGAACTCACTCTACAAAGTATAGGTTGAAGGACAGTTCTTCTTTTTATAGACGGCTAGGAACCCATGGCACATAGCTCTGACTTCCTCGTAACCTCCGTGCCCTGCCTCTTCGCTTCCCAAAACTCTGGTTCTCTAGAATAACAATGCTGATAAATAAACTGACATATGATGAGTGGAAATGAGAAACAGCATGGCTAGTGATACACTTTAATTTTTTCCTCATGCTCACCGATCTCCCTTGAGAGACAGTGAGCATATAGCCCAGCACTGGACATCATATTTACCATCAAGTAAAGTCAAGTGAGTTCCCTGGATTTCTTCAAAGTAGCTGATATCAAGTTTTGAAGGCCATAATCATTCCACCACCATCATTTTCACTGTAGAAAAACATACTGCATTTCTGTCACGCAGACAATAAATAATGGCATGAATGATGTATTACTTTTAAATTTGACCTGATGCAGTGAATTTTAATGTCCAGGGAAAATAAAAATGTACCATAAAGCTATACAGAGTGTTTCTCTGTGTTATACAGTATACTGGCTATATCTTATATAACCATAATACATCCATCAAAACTAAGAAATTAACATGATACAATGCTATTAACTGAACTACCGACTTTATTTGGATTTCTCCAGTCTTCTCATTAAGGTCATTTTTTTTTCTCTAGGATTCAATCCAGGATACCACATTGCATTTAGTTTTTACATCTCAGTCTCTTCCAATATGTGACAGTTGCTCCATCTTTCCTTGAGTTTCATGACCTTGACACTGAACGGTATGTATTTTAAAATCAACATCATACCCTTCTCTAGGATTGAAGTATCCCATAAAAAGTGGGGTGCAGGTAGTCCCTGTAGATGGTACTTGGTCTGACGAAAAAGTTTTAGAAAGTCGAAGCACTCTCCTGTTCTTGTAGCTTCTCTCACCCTCCACACACCTTTCCCTTCCTCTTTCCAATCCAATTAAAGTCTTCCATTTAGGATTCAGCCAACATGAAAATCCTCTATTAGTGAAGAGCTTCTGTTTATGGGACAAGTTGGTACTTGCTAGTTTCTGAAAAGGAAAATACAGCACGCAGTCACAGCGAAAGGCTTTCAGTTGGTCTGTGAAGAAGGCTACCATTGGCCATTTGGCAACGGGCAGCACATTCACTCTGCTACTGCCCATCATGGGACTGGTGCTTGAGGGACTTCCTTTAAAGCCAACAATGCACACTTTTATTTTAAAAAAATACTGCAACAAAACACAAAACAAGCCTGGCTTAGCTTGGTGGGAGCTGCTGCTTTATTGATGCATTTGCTTTATGGTCTAAAATGGAGTTTTAATAAATTTATGCTCTGGTAGACACATTCACAGCCGAAGTATTTTATTTCTGGGTTGCTGCCTTCCTGCCAAGGCTTAGCACTCTCCATGTCCCTCAGGGTCCCCATGAAGGCAGAGTGCACACTTATCACCACTTGGAATCCTACTTGCCTTGGGCACTCTCTCCACAAATACCAAACTATATTACATCAGGTGTGAGCAGGTCAGCCTGCTTTCCACCATCTCTGGTAGCTTTATTTTTATCAGTAAACTTAGAGACAAACAATCAAATCTGAAATTACTGTACTCAAATAAAGTGAAGACTCATTAATCTAGACTTCACTAATTCCAAGCCTATAATGATTATTCACAAATGGTAAAATGCTTTAAGTTAAAAAATGGACATTATATCTTTTTCTATGAATTTTCAGTTCACTCAGGGAAAAGTAAATCTATTCAGATGTCAGTTGCTATTGCAAAAGAAGGATTGATATTACAAAATTAAAGAGTTTTCTAATATACATTAGAGTTTAGAGATTTTTGTGCGGTAAGGGATTCTGATTTTTGATCTGTTACGGTGTGATGGTACAATTTATTACTTGGTTGATAACAGGTACTATTCTTGAACACAATGGAACCACTCTTTAAAACTGATGTACAATTTAGAATTTTTACTGTCAAATTGAACTTTCTCTCCAATTGTATTATAAGCTCCTTGAATTTAAGGATCATGCATCTTATATTTTTGTGTTCCTAACCCACTCTCAATTGCTGCCTCACTGTGGGGCTCACAAATGTGTCTTGCACATGGGAAATGCTTAGCACAAGGTCTTCCATAAGTATTGTCAGACTTGATTATTCTGTGTATTTGAGCCAATCTAAAGCAGCTAGATGTGCTCTTGTTAATTTATCTATCTAGATTTTTAAAAATCTTTCATTAAATTGGTTGCTTTTTATTTTTTCAGTGTGGATGTAGCATCAGGATGATTTGACTGCAAGTAACAAATAATCAAATAAAAATGGCCTAAACAAAGAAGAAAATTTATTATCTCATATTACAAGAAGTTTGGGGGTTGGATGGTTCAAGGCTGATGAATGTAGAACCTCGACTGTAACACCCAGGGCCCATTTTTCTTGTGGCAGCTATAGCCCTTCACCCTTCAGGCTTGCACGATGCTGCAGTAGTTACCCTCCAGGTGTCCTGGCGCAGCCCTGCTCCAGGACCACAGAGAGGGCCTCCTTCTTTCTGTGCCTTTCCAGAAGCTCTACAGAAGACTCCCTTCACAGCACAGTCCTATTCCTCTCTGCTCCCTGGCAAGGGGAATGGATTTACCATAGTCAGTGCAGACAAATAAAGATTCATCCTTAGGCCATAAAGGGGCCCAATCTCTGAAAAACATTTGTCTGCTCAACACATAAGTGAAGCCAGAACCCCAGCAAAGGAAGAGGTGGGTAGTAACTATTGAGTACAGACAACAGCGTGTGCCACAAGCCACGTGTCTCCCTGGGGTAAAACTGAATAGATACCATGAGGTTCTGTGTTTTCTGTCGTTTGCCTTTGCCTTTGCCATTAAATAAGAGTTGCCCACGTCCTCTTTGTGGCTTTCCTCCTTGATAACGTAACTTAGGTGTTGTTCAGATATAGGGGATAACATGCTGAAAGCAGGTGGTCCCAGTCCTAGGTGATGCGTTAGTGATGAGTCTAACCCACTGACGGTCAACTCAATTCCGTTGGCCAACGAATGGTTCAGGAATGTCCATGACCTGCTTCTGGTCACTGAGATGGAAGACACATTCTGTTGAGGGGCTTCTGGGAAAGATTTTCCTGCCCCTCAAAATGGGGGATGACCAAGAAGTCTGCTCCCCAACTTGCTTTCTGCCTTTGAGCTTGGTTGTGTGAAGACGTGATGCCTTGAGTGGCTGTGGCCAGCTCATGACCTTCAGTGGAAACGTTCCTGGCACACAGGCTGGCAGAGCAGACAGGAAACAGGGCCTGAGTCTTGGGGATGTGGCTGAGCAAGTGGATCAACCTTGCTACTGCCGACCTCCAGACTTCTCAGGAGAGAGAACGGAGAACCCTCACTGTTTAATATTTAGATTGCTATTTTCACATGGCTATTGCAACTGGCTGCTGAAAGCATCCTGACAGATAATCTTTCCAGGAATATAACTTCACAGTCCTTTGTTGTGACATATATTCATAAATAAATGCAAACAATTTTTTCTTTTTAAATAATAACTGAAGTCTGTCTCAGGTGAAAAGACAGAGAACACATACATATATATAATTGAAGCTCAATAAATATTCATTTAAAAGTGAATAAATGTTCTACAGGTTACTATAATAATTTTTCTCAGGGAACATATTATTTTTGGATACTTATATCAACTAACAGTATTTCTTTGGCACTACTGGGAGCTCTATATTTATGTCCTCACTAGAAACTGCATTACTGCACATTTTTCTGTTGCTTTGGGACTCAGATGTTCCTGGAAAGAATTAATTTTAGCTCTCTGGCTTTTCCTTCTTTAACTGTTAGCTTGTAACTTGCTGTTGCTAGCAGTTAGCTAGCTGTAAGCATTGATTCAAAAATATGGTTCTATGATAACTGCTCCTCACAGTTACTCAATACACAAGGGAGTTTAAACTTTCTTCATAATATTTCACAGACTATTTATCTTTTTACTAAAAAACCTCTTTTTAATACATAAACTATTTGAAATACACAACAAAGTCCAGAGAATTATATACAAATAATCATATACTTCAGTACTCTCAGCCACATACTCATATTAACCTCAGACTTAATATATGTTAGCATTGGTCATATTTCCTTAAAGATGAAGCTATAAATTTATCTTCATCTCTTCCCTCCCTTCCCAGAGGTACCATTGTCTTGATGATGACAACAATGATGACGATGATGATAATGATGGTAATAAAAACAGAAAATTTACTGTATGCTGGCCATTATTCTAAGCACTTTACATACATTAGCTCCTTTAATGCACACAGTAGACATATGACATACTCACTATTATTGTACCCCATTTAATGGATGAGGGGCTGAGAAAAGATTGGTTAAATAATTTGTCCGCGGCCATAGGTTTCCCATACCCCACCCCTATACTGACATTGGTGCGCATCATATACTCTCTCACTACATATGCATCCATAAAGAATATAAAGAGAGTTTATTTGTATATATTTAAAAAGTATATAATTTGATCACATTTGTGTTTTTCCCTAGTTTTTTCTTACTATGAACCATGTTACAGTGGACAGCGTAGCTCATATTTCCTCGAGCACATGTTACTCCATGGCAAATATCTAGAAGCTACATTTCTGGTGGTACATTAATGCACGTTACCAGCTTTTTAAAAAAGGTTATTCCAAAATTGTTCCTCAAAGTAGTTGTACCAATTTCTAGCCTTGCTGACAACTGTATAAAACTATTCATTTCCCAGTAGCCCCACCAGTTCTTGGTATTATTGGATTTATTATTGATTATCAATGATTGATTTTTGCTAATTGCTAGGTATGGGATGGTGTTTTATTGTTGTTCTACTTTGAATTTTTTATGTGATTACCAGAGAGTTTGAAGCATCTTTTCATATGTTCATTTGTGCTTTCTTTTCTCTTGGATTAACTGTCTTAACTGGTTTTTAAGGAATTCTATTATATTGGATATTATAATTATATAAAGCCAGTTCTACGGGTTGTAAACACCTCCCCTAAGTAGTTTGACTTTCTTTTTGATGTCACTCTGTTACACAGAAGTTCTGAGTTTCATGTAGTTATATTCTCAGTGTTTTCTTTCCTCAACATAGTTTATTCTTTTTGCATCATGAATAATATGACCTACTTAGATGTCATCAAGATACTTTCCTGTTTTCTTTTTAAATTTTGCTCTTCACATTTAGGTCATTTTTTTTGTGTGTAATATGCGGTAGATATCCAGTTTCACCTACTTTCAAATGAATAGTTGGACCTCTCTTTTCCCATATGTTGAAGTCCTAGCATCATTTCTTCAACGCTCTCATCTTTGCCTGGGGATTTGCAATGCTATCTTGTCATAGTCCAAATCTCCATAGCTAAGCGATTCCATTTCCAAGCTCTCCATTCCCCATGGCAATAATGTACTCTTTAAATTACTATAGCTTTATAATGAGTGCCAACATTCTAAAGGATAAGCATCCCCCCTCCCTTTTTTTCTCTTCATTCATCTGAAGCCTTCTCCACGCTCCTTTTCCCTTGCAATATTTTAGTTTATTTTTTTTGTCAAGTTCTTTGAAAAACCCTTCTGGGATTTTTATTGAAATTGTATTGAATTTACAGGTAAATTGGGGGAAATTGCAGCCTTTAAACTATTGAACCCTCTCATCCATGAATATAGTAAATCCTTTGTTTCTTTCCCCTTCAATAAGGTTTTGTTGCTTTCTCCATAAAAACCCTGCACACCATTTGCTAGATTTATTTCTGGGCACCTTAAAAGCTTTTACTGCTGTGGTTAATAATGTCCTTGAACAAAACTATTGATTTTTGTATATTGCTTTCCAGCAAACTTGCTGACCTTTCTGATTAGCACTAATATTTATTTATAGATTCTCTTGGATATTCTATGTAAACATATATTCTATGTACTAATTACACTACCCCATTTTCCCCAATCTTTAGTTTTTTGTGTCTCCATGCTTTTAACAATTGAGACATAATTATCCAACAATAAAATTCACAGGTCACAATTATTTAGTTCAATGAGATCTGACAACTATATACACTTGTGTAAATCAACACCCCAACTAAGATACAGAACACTCCCACCTCTCCAAAAGTTCGAGGGAACTTTTTCCTCCCTCCCTGCTGGCAGTTCTCACTCCCAACCCCAGACAAACAACAATCTGCTTCCTGTGGCTATCCAGTAGTGTTTCCTGCTCTTGAACATTATACAAGTGGAACCATACAGTACATTTTATTTGGGATGGGCTGCTTTTGCATAGCACACGTCTTAAGATTTCATTATGTTGTTGCCTGTATCAGTACTCCATTCTCATGTGACTGAATAATATTCATCACTTTGCATCAATTTGTTTACCCGTTTTCCTGTTGATAGACACGTGGGCTAGTTTGAAGTTTTGGCTGTTAGGAATAAGGCTGCTTTCAATATCTTAATCTTTCAACTCTTTCTTTTTCTTTTCTTATGTTGACAAGGACCTATAGTATAACATTGAGAGTAGGCTAATGGCGATATCCTTATGTTTTTAATATTATTAATTTCAATATTTGCAATGGATTTTTGAAGGATATACTTTATTAAGTTAAGCAAGTTCCCATCTAGTCCTAGTTTGCTTAACAGGATTTATTTATTTATTTTGGAAATGTATGTTCGTTTAATCAAGATTGATTATTCAGTTGTATTAAATGCCTTAACTGCATCTATTGAAATAATTTTTCTCCTTTAATCTGTTAATATAATTATTACACTGATTGATCTAAGCCATTTTTATATCTTTGGATCATAATTTGCAAAGAGTTAAGCAATTACATTGCTAGATTTTAAAAATAATATGTTATTTAACACATTTTTTCTTTGTTCCTGTATGAAAGTGGCATACAGTTTTTCTTTCCAGTTTCGTTTCAAGGCTTCATGGCCTCATAAAATGAGCTGGATAGCTCTCTTCCTTTTTCTATCTTTCTAAGGCATTTTATGATATTAAAATTATTCATTTCTTGAAGGCAGAACTTACCTGTAAAACCAGCTGGGCTTGGCGATGGTGCTTGTGTGTGTCTGAGGGAGTGCAGGGGCAGGGGGCAGGTGGGCTGGTTAGTGTCTTGGATAGTGATATGTGTGCTCACAATTGATATTTCTTCTTGAGCCAGTTTTATTGTTATATTTCTCCCCCAAACTGGCTTTTTAATCTAAGTTTTCAAATTTATTTGTATTGTTTATAACACTTATCTCTTATTTTTCTACTGCTTCTCTCTTAATGTTCTTTCTGTTGAGTGTTGTTTATTTTTATTTTTCTTCTTTTGATCATGTTAGCTAGATGTTTGCCTATTTAATCTCTCTTCTAAAAGAGCCATTTTTTCCTTTTGGTAACTTTCTTGACTGTGTCTTTGTAGTGTTTTAACTTCTGTTCTTATCTTTATTATTTTATCCAATACTTATGTCATCAACACAGTGGCTTTTTTAAGTTAATATATACCTGGTTTATATCTTTCTATCCTTTATAACTTATTTTTTCATTATATTTTAGATGCTTCTTCAAAGCAGCATATAACAATTTCTTTTTCTGATATGCTTTTAATATTTTAATTGATAAGACAAACTCTGTACATGTATTGTGGTTGATCAGGTTTCATGCACCCACTCTCTTTAATTTCGTGCCTTCTCCTGGTTGGATGATGAGGGTTTTTGTCTGTTTATATGAAATGACCTGTTCCTGCAGGTAAGCATAGAGACCAATATAGGTGTAATGAGCTTCATGTACTTAGTACCCAGCTGTACAAAATTTTAACCCCCAACCACATGTATTTCAAAACTTTTTGGGGGGTGTGAATATTTACTTTATTTCCTTACTTTTGATCTTCTTTTTGGATTTATAAGTTTGATTCTTATTTATCATAGTGGTAGCCAGTAGCTTGTCAATGTGCATCCCTGACAGTCAGGGACCTCAGGATGCTTTCATTCCAATCACTATCACTCATCCAACTTGCATATTACAATTTTTTAGCAGTTCATTTTTAAATGATATCCTCCAAATTATTCATTGTTTCTGTTTTTAAAATATATTTTATTGATTATGTTATTGCAGTTGTCCCATTTTCTCCCCTTTATTCCCCTCCACCCTGCACACCCCCTCACATCAGCATTCCCCCTCTTTATTTCATGTCCATGAGTCATACATCTAAGTTCTTTGGCTTCTACATTACCTATACTATTCTTAACCTTCCCCTGTCTATCTTTACCTACCATTTATGCTACTTATTCTCTGTACCTTTCCCCCTCTCTCTCCCCCTTTCACTCCCCCACTGATAACCCTCCATATGATCTCCATTTCTGTGATTCTGTTACTGTTCTAGTTGTTTGTTTAGTTTTTGTTTTTTTTTTTAGGTTTAGTTGTTAATAGCTGTGAGTTTGTTGTCATTTTACTGTTCATATGTTTTATCTTCTTTTTCTTAGATAAGTCCCTTTAACATTTCATATAATAAGGGCTTGGTGAGGATGAACTCCTCTAACTTGACCTTATGTGGGAAGCACTTTATCTGCCCTTCCATTCTAAACAATAGCTTTGCTGGATACAGTAATCTTGGATGTAGGTCCTTGACTTTCATGACTTCAAATACTTCTTTCCAGCTCCTTCTTGCCTGCAAGGTTTCTTTTGAGAAATCAGGTGATAGTCTAATGGGCACTCCTTTGTGGTAACTGTCTCCTTTACTCTTGCTGCTTCTAAGATTGTCTCCCTACCTTTAATCTTGGGTAATGTAATTATGATGTGCCTTGGTGTGTTCCTCCTCGGGTCCAACTTCTTTGGGACTCTCTGAGCTTCCTGGACTTCCTGAAAGTCTATTTCCTTTGCCAGATTGGGGAAGTTCTCCTTAATTATATGTTCAAATAAGTTTTCAATTCTTGCTCTTCCTCTTCTCCTTCTGCCACCCTTATGATTCAGATGTTGGAATGTTTAGAGATGTCCTGGAGGTTTCTAAGCCTCTCCTCATTTTTTTGAATTCTTGTTTCTTCATTCTGTTCTGGTTGGACATTGATTTCTTCCTTCTGCTCCAAACTGTTGATTTGTGTCTTGGTTTCCTTCTCATCACTGTTGGTTCCCTGTACATTTTCCTTTATTTCACTGAGCATAGCCTTCACTTTTTCATCTAATTCGTGACCATATTCAATCAATTCTGTGAGCATCCTGATTACCAGTGTTGTGAACCGTGTACCTGATAGGTTGGCTATCTCTTTGTGATTTAGTTGTGTTTTTTCTGGAGCTTTGATCTGTTCTTTTATTTGGGCCATTTTTTTTTTTTTGTCTTGATACACCTGTTATGTAGTAAGGGGCAGAGCCTTAGGTATTCACCAGGGCGGGGCAACCCATGCTGCTGAGTTGTGATGCTGTATGTGGGGGAGGGGTTCAGGTGGGAACAATGCCGCTTGCTCTGCTCTCTCGCGGTTTTCAGTCACTTCCCCCACAACCCACAATCAAATTGGGACCTTCTGGTGCTGATTCTTGGGTGGGTGGGTTTGTGTATGTTCTAGGACCCTGTGGGTCTCTCCAGTGAACACTTCTGTGAGGCTGGGAGTTTCTCCTGCTGGTGCCTCAACCCCCATAGGGGTTTTCAGTCAGAGGCTTTGAGGCTTTGTTTCCCTGTGCTGGAACCCTGGGTTGTGTGGTCTGTCTTTCTCCCCAGTTTTCCTCCCGGCTTATCAGCACTCGAATGTGGGACACCCAGTCTGCCAGCTGCCACCTTGCCACAAGTTGTCTCCACCCAGCTGCCCGTCTCTGCCCCTCTTACTGGTCTGGATGAACGTTTCTTTAATTCTTTGGTTGTCAGAATTCCATACAGTTCAATTTTCTGTCAGTTCTGGTTGTTTTTTTTGTTTTAAATTTGTTGTTGTCCTTCTTTTGGTTGTGCTAGGAGGCGCAGTTTGTCTACCTACGACTCCATCTTGGCTGGAAGTCCCAATGTCTCTGTTTTTGATATTTTAAGTCAATGTCTACTTAGTTTTACCTATAGGTTTACCAACTATAATGTTTGCCCAATTTTGAGGATATTATTTTTGCTTTCTTTTACCCAGAACAACCCATAATAGACCCTTTCTGAAAATGTCTTTACTTCACCCTGAATCTCTCATTATAATTTAGCTGACTGTAGAATTCTAAGTTGCTGATTATTTCCCCTCAATACTTGGAGGCTATTATTTCATGCCTTCCAGCTTCTAACAATTCTGTTAGAAATTCTGTTGCCATTTAGGTGGTTATTTTATTATCAATAATTTCTTTTTTTTCTCCCTGGATATTTTGGTTTCCTTAGATTTCATATTATTTCACTGCAGTGAGTCCAAATGTGAATTCATTTTTATTTATCATGCTTAGACTCACTGCACTTCTTTAGTCTGAAGAGTCATTTTTTAAATCATCTAGATAATTCTCCACCATTATCATTATGAATACTATTTGTTCTCCATTATCTTTATTCTCTCTTTCTGGAATTCCTATTAGATACATGCTGGATTTTTCAATCTATATTCCATGTCTTTTAACTTCTCTTTTAAATTTCCTGTCTGCTAATTATTTTTCAGTCTGTGTTCTGGTTAATATACTTCTATTTATTCATGTCACATTGTATTGTCTTTCAGATTATTTAAAAATTATTTTAGATTTTGGGGCTCTAGTTTTTATGCTTTCTATTTCTGTTGACTTTGGTTCACAATGAATAATTTCTCTGTGTATTTTGCAACTTGGGATTATAAGAGGGAACTTTTTTCCCCTTTGGGAATCTAGGCAGCCTCAGTTGTCAAAGAATCCCTCCAATGTGTTTTTGTTTGCTTCCTCTGAACACCCCAGAGCCAACTGCAGCCTAAAAGCAATTTTACATTTTTTTTTCAGCTGAAAGATTTCTCACACCATGAATGCAGTGTAAGAACAAACTCCAAACACACAGGCCTAAGATGGTGGGTTTTCATGGCAGAATTATTTATTGATGTAGTCTTCTAATTTCCCAGCTAGAGTCATGGCTGAGACAACATCCATATTGTCTCTCTTGCCCGGTGGACAGAGTTTACTGAGTCAGCAATCCATCAAGCATCAAATTCCTAGCCAAACAAATTAGATAACTCCTCCTAAGGGCTAAATCACCAGCTCATGCACCTACCTAGGTGTCCCTCAGCCCTCTCCTGGCTTCTCACTCGTGGGCTCTCCCTTTCTTTTCTTGACCACAGCCATAGGTTTTCTTATTATGATAACATATACATAACATACAATTTCTAATTTAAATAGTTGTAAGCATTCAGTTCAGTGCCATTAAGTTCATTCACAGTGCTGTGCAACCATACTACTTATTCCATCTCCAGAACTTTTTTCATCTTCACAAAATGAACCTCCATATTCATTAAATACAAACTCCTACTTTCCTTCTCCCTTTCCTCCTACTCTTCCCCCCAGCCCCTAGGACCACCATTCTACTTTCTGTCTTTATGAATCTGACTACTTCAGGTACCTCATGGAAGAAGAATCACACAGTATTTGTCCTTTTGTGTCTTTATTATTTCACTTAGCACAAGGTCCTCAAGGTTCATCTGTGCTGTAGTATGTGTCAGAATTTCCTTTCTTTATAAGTATGAATAATATTCCATCATATGTATGTACCCCATTTTGTCTGTCCATTCATCCACTGATGAACACTTGAGCTATTGCCACTTTTTGGCTGTTACTGTGAAAAATGCTATGAACATAGGTGTGCAAATACGTGTTCAAGTCCCTATCTTCAGTTCTTTTGTCATATACATATATAGCCAGAAGTAGAATTGCTGGATCGTATGATAATTCTATGCTTCATTTTTGGAGGATTTGCCAAACCATTTTCCAAAGCAATAGTTATAATTTTTTAAAAAGCTATAATATCTTAGCCTGCATTTCTACATGTTATTGTTGGTAGGCTAGGCTATGTGTGGTAGCTTCATCTGCTGTCTTTCCCAAACCAGAAGTCCTGTCCCCTTTAGCTGGTACAACTCTTTTTTCATATAGCTTCTTCCTTTTTCTCACCCAAGATATCTTTCTATGATTATTTCAGGTCCTAGATAGGAATTCCTTAATAGCTAAGCTAATACAGGTCTGTCAGGCCACATATACATTTACCTTTTTCTCCACAAATTTCTCCCCTGGGCATTGACAAGAGCAAACTTCTGCTCTTTCAAAGCAGAAACTCTTAAGTGGTTCTCAAGCTTGTTGGAGCTCAGGATATTTTGGAGAGTTTCAGAAGAAATGAATGTAACAGATACAAATGTCAGCCCAGAAACTCTGGTATGAAAAAAGATGTAATTCATTTTTCTACAGTTTAACCTAACTTTCTCTTTGGGTTCTAACTCTGTTAGGTGGATGTTATTTAGGACCTTCACCATTCTGCAAGGGTACCCGCAAGTTCTGGTGGACTGATGGCTCCTATCCCAGATGCCATTGGTCCTCACTGGCATCATCACCCCACTGGCCTTGTGGTCATTGGTGAGCACAGGAAGCCAAAAACATTTTCCTCATCTTCATCCCCATGTCCTCTAAAGGTCTGCTGCTCGCTCCACTGCTGTAATGCCACTCTTGGCAGGCAACAGTTCTTTCACTGCTTGTATGGTGTGTTGGTCCATGAGAAAACTGGGAGGACATCTGTGTGAAGATCCTCTTTTTAGACATTCCACACTGCATTTTCTGCTCTGGATTTTGCTACATCCCTGTGCTCCATTCAAACAATAAGGCCTGTATATGCCCTGGGCAAAGAGTTTACAGATTATTTTAGGTCTCTTGCTCTTTCCCTAGGACTTTGTCAGGAGAGGGAGACCAGGACATTTTCCTCTGAAGCCCACCAAATCCGTTCCCTTTGGAAAAACCAGAAGCCTCATTCCTGGGCCACATGAGAGCAGTCCTAAAATACAAAAACAATGAACAGAGTAAGAAGACTTTTTTAGTGCACTACACACTGGGCATACATTATCTCCTTAATCCTCAGAACTATAGTTGCCATCCCCAGCTGACAGAGAAGAAAACTAAAGCTTGAAGAGATTAAGTGATTTACTGTTGATTCCATAAATGATGGAACTGAGGTTGGAGGCCAGGCCTGTCTGGCTCCTGGGTCCAGTTCTAAACCTTCCCTTAGCTCTTAATCTTACTCTTTATCTTGTAATCCTTAATTTTAGCTTTTTCAAGATAATTGTCTCTCATTAGGGCTTACACAATGCCCTGTGCATCTTTTAGTCTTAGCACTTTCGACAACATATTGTGTTGAGTATATCTGCTAGTCAGATCTCTTGAGAGACCAGCACAGTGCCTGGTCTACAGTACAAATGTCTGTTGAACTAATACAATATTTCTTCTGTGAATATTTATTTGTTCTGTTACCATTGTGAGTGCCCTCTCTTGGTTCCCCTGCTGGAGAAGCTGGGGTGTTCGGAGTTAGTAAGAGGCATAAGACTTTGGCAAACAAAGGTCACATCAAATTGGGACTGGGGGTCAGTTAGAGATTGTTCAGACCCTCACGCCTGCTACTGAGGGAAGAGCCTTATTCATTCTGATTTGATTCATTAGGATTCACTTGGATCCCCAAGGATGGGGAAGCACTTTGCTTCTTACTGCCTTTTATCTTTGTAAACATGGCAATAGCACACCAACTTGACACACAATAGACAGGTAAATGCTATGGGCTGAATGTCTCCCCAGGCTTATATGTTGAACTCCTTAAGCCTGATGTTACAGTATTGTAGGGAATTGTTGGTGGAGGCCTCAGGAGGTGTTTATATCATGAAGGGGGAGCCTTCATGAAGTGGATTAGTGTCTTATAAAGGAGGATCCAGGGGGCTCCCTAGTCTCTCCCATCAAGTGAGGACAGACAGGAGGCAGGGCTATGAGACCAAAAGAGGGCCCTCACCAATCTGTGTCATACTGGTTCCTTGATCTTGAAATTTCCAGCTCCAGATTGTGAGAAGTAAATTTCTGTTGTTTATAAGCCACCCAGTCTATGGCCTTCTGTGATAGCATTCAGAATGGACTAAGACAGTAAATAACAGAGAACCCAAACCTCTGTTTGAAGGAATGCAATTAATTTGGAAGCAGATTTTTAAAATCATGTAGAGAAAATCCTGGTGCAGCACTTGCTTTCAATCCTTTTGTTATTCCTTCTGGTATATATTTCTAAATACTATCCTTATACTGTTACTGACTTTTATTTTAGATTTCATCTATTGATCTCCTCCAACATGAGAAGGGAATTTAGCTTGCAAACACCACCTCACACTCGTTACCTCTCCCATTTTCTGTATACGGTTATATTGCACTTTTTGTTTATATCAGTGCTCAGTTTGCATTAAGGCATGCAAATATCATTCACAACTGAGCCACATTCAACATTAAAATGATTGTTCCTTTATTATACAAATTTTTCCCTTAGAGTTAATAATCCTACCAAATTGTCATTTGCCTAATTTTCTTTACACCTATCACTAATTACATCAGACTTTCTAATTGAATTATAAACTTCATTCAATTTAGCAGATAAAGCAGATAATTCTTACTGGGCCATCTTGGTACTAAAAGTCCAACTTGTTTTTGATGCATACATTTTATTTTTGTTTTGTCTCTATGAAATCAGGGTCATGCCACATACATTGTTTTGTAAGTGGCTTTTTTTTCTTTAACTAAGTGGCACGCCATGAACATCTTTGATGCCTGAAGCACACATTTAATGGATGCATAGTACTTACCTTATTGCATGAGTGCACTGTAATCCATTAAACTAATTGTCCACTATGACACATTTATGCAGTTTTCAATTTTTCACTTATATAAACAATTCTGAGGTTCACATTCCTGAGACTTAATTTTGCCTGATTATTTCCAATGTAAGATAAATTCTAAGTGTAGAATTGCTTGGTCAAATAACATAGAGATTATTAAGGAATTGATATATTTTTTCCCCAGAAATACTGCTGAACTTGAAAAATATTGTTGGTTCTGGGTTTTATCATCTTAAACATTTTTGGATTTATTTATTTATTTAATTTTTAAAGCTATTCCTCTTCTGCAATGGCCATCTTAAATGTCAGTTTTAATGTTAATTATTTTCATTAATATTTCTTTAATAACCAGTGGGACTGTGTGTTTTTTCATATGCTTTTTGATATTTTGGTTCTATATTTTGTGAATTGTCTGCTTATATCCCTTGTTCCTTTGACTATCAGGCAATCTATTTTTGCTGCTCCTTTATATAATTTCTCCACTTTCATTGGAATTGTCACCTTTTCAGACTTATTCTTTGCATTGTAGCCCTTCTAGGCCTTTTCTTATGCTCTTTGTGTGATTCATTTAACCATCCATTCACTCATGCAACTCTATACATTTGTTAACACCTGTTGTAGTCTTCAAGGAATTGGGAACACAGGAGGATGAAATAATGCCATGGCTCATATGAAACTTATATTTTAGAAGGTGAAGGCAGATAATGAACAAATAAAGAAGAACAATAAAAATATCAGAAAGTAAATGCTAGAGAGAGGTTTAAAACTAGGTGTTATACTGGAGGATAACTGGGGGCTCTTTTAGATTTGGCACTTAAAGAAGGTGCCCTGAGGAGGTGCCAGTCTAGGACCTCTGAATGACACAAGGCAGCTAGCCACCTAAAGAACAACATTCCAGGAGGAGGAAACAGAGGCAAAGCTCTACCTCCTACTGGTTTGAAATATAACCATCCTTGAAGGTAAAGTCCCATTTCTGTGAAGCTTTCTAGGACTATTTTGGCCCATAGCAAACACTCTTTTTGATTTCATGTAATCCTCATTGTCTGAACTACTTATCTGTTACTTATAATTCACAACCTCACTTAACTGATTTATTTTAGAATTATTATATTTTCTTTTTCAGAGATGTCAAAGAGTTTTTTAAGGTTAAGGAACTGTATCTGATATTTATCTGTAGCACCTACATAATCCAGCATACCCTTCAGGTGTGATTAACCTTTCAGAGTCTCTGGGCCACACTGGAAGAAGAGTTGTCTTGGGTCACACATTAAATACACAAACACTAACTAAAACCGATGAGCAAAAAACCAGTTTTAAGTAAATTTACAACTTTGTGTTGGACCACATTCAATGCCATCCTGGGCCCCATGCAGCTCATGGCCTCTGTGTTGGACACCCCTGTGCCTAGATAGATGCTCAATAGTTGTGATTAGTATAGACAATTATAATCTTACATGTTTGCTCTGAGACTGTCTAATTCAGTCTTTAAAATCCTGTGAAAGAACTGTGGCATGTGTGGGCTTTCGTTCAAATAGGCTAGATATTTAAAAAAATTAAAAAATAAAAACCTTATTGCAGAATGTGAAATTGAATGGAAAATTAAGGCAATTAATTTTTTCTCAATGAACTTTTACAAGAGACTCACTCAAGAAAGGAGAAAATCTAGTTCCAAAATACAATTTCGATAACTGTTGTTTGAAAGAGAGCAGGTTGCTACCATGTGTGTGTCTTTGTGAAAGTGTGCAAATATGTGTGCGCATGGAGAATTTATGGAGCATTTCCTATAGGAGGGGAAATGAAAGGGAGATTGTTATTTGAAAGAAATCTGATTCTTATCTTCAAAGATTGTACCATCTATTGGGAAAAATTAAATACCAAATTTCTAGAATTCATAAAATTGCCAGGAACCTTCTAGAAACTTAAAAAACATGCAATAATGTAATTGGTCCTATACGTAAGGACTCAGAAGTGCTAAGCATATAGTCAGCGATAAGGAAACACATGGTTTATTATAAAGGCAATACCAGAAGACTGATTACAGGAAGAGGCTGGTTGAGTATGTGTGTTCTATTGTATGTTGCATACACAGGAACTGGAATTCTAACCAATTTCCTCTCACCCACCTTTTTATGACCCAGTCCATATGTTATTTGTGTTTCAATGACTGATTTTTCTAATTCTTATAACTGCAGGTGCAATAACCCAGAAACCCAGAGGCAAAGGTCCAGGAAAAATGAGACACCAAACCCAAGGCATTTTCAGTACATAGAGCTGTGAAAATTGTGTTAAATGCTCCCAACCAGAGAGTGAACATACTTCACATCAGTCAGCTATAGAAACATTCTAAATAGCTTTGGATAATTTGATTCATAAACTGAACAAGATTGGTAAATACCAAAATAGGCCAACAAAAAGATTCAATGAAAGAAAAGAGAGAGAGGTTGCATAGAAGAAGGAGAATAAGAACATCTTTGAAACAGATAAAGAATTCTGATAATGGTGATAAAAATGGAAGATTCTCCCTTCAGAGTTGGATGCTCAGCTTCAGAACTTCAGAGTCACGTGACCTTGAGCAACTCATTTAACCTCTAAATGCTTCTGTTTCCTCATCTGTAAAGTGGACATTTGCTTAACAACCCATAATTATTATGCACTTACAATGTAATAGGAGCTGAGGCATTGCTCTAAGCATAGGAGAGCAGTGCACCCTTTTCAGAGGGCAGTTAGGAAGCTAGTACATCCATGTACAGAGTGGAGAACACTATTATCCTCATGAGATAGAAAGGGGGTTGGAAAATAAGGCACACTGCAATGAACAGACTGCTGACAAATGATGAAATGAAGCAAGTAATGCCATAATGGATTTTTCTCTGAAATTGAAAATAAATTGAAAGAGAGCAAAAACTACTGGTACGCAAATGCTTTTAAACAAAAGTCCATGTCCAAAACCTACTTGGTTTGCCTTTCTTTAATATTCCCTCATTTTGGTGTGTCTAATTGGCTACTCAGTTGCTGTATTAATTTTCTAAACATTGCATAGAGTGTTGCCCACCCTCAAACACTTAATGACTCCCAGTGTCTTCAACTCAAATTATAAATTTCTAATTTGGGCATTCAAGATACTGAATTTAATAATTCATAGAATTATTTCAAATTATATTTCCAGACATTTCTCACTCCACTCCTTCTACATTTTGAGTCACAAACTACAGACAATGCTTTGGAATGGTCCTACAGACTTTTAAATGGTATATGATTGTAGTATGTTGTTATATTATTTCCTGCTGTATGTAATTTTAATACCACAACTATTTGAACTTATAAATTTTTCCTTTCCCTTTTTAAATAATCAAACAACCTGCCCTGATCAAACTTGCCTTACTTTATTAAATATTTTGCCTGTCTGTAGAGGTAGCAGACTACCTCAAACACATTAGATTCTTAATAAATGTTAACTCACTTCCCCTTGCTTCTTAGCTGCACTCATGTTGCTTGCTTTTCTTGGAATGATTACTGAGTTTTTTCTCTTTTTCCAAATAATAACCTTCTAGAACCAATTTAAAAGTCAGCTTCTTCAAAGCCTTTCATCCATCTCCTCAAGGGTGAAATGGATTCTTTTTCCTTCAATGTGATAACACTGTAGACACCACACTTCTCAAGTGCTCCCACAGTTAACACTGTCTACTTGGGTGTCTTTTGTAATTGTAGTCAAAGACAATGACCCTGTTCTATTCGTTTGTGTCTTTACTGCATTCACCCAACACCTTGCGCATGCTGGAGACCCAAGAGATTAAAAAATAAATTTGTTGAATAAATGGAAGACTGGACAAACCTTGAGTAGAGATGGGCCACTGGAGGTTTGGTGAAGCCTGAGTGGTGGAGAGGCTGTGGATGCTCCTTCAGGGCTCTTCTCTACATGCCCTGACATCCCCACCCCTTGGCCTGGACTGAGAGCAAGTCTGTGCTTAGAGTCATGGGATGTAAATGTCACATTTAGTAGCAAATAGTTCTGTTTATGAACTCAGTTTGAAAGAAGGGGAGTCTTTGAAATTAACACTGTTTGCTGCAACTAGAGTCAAGTTCAATCAACAGTGCATACCGGGTCGGGTCTGGTTAAAGCGATATGCAGTGCGGCTTTCCCCGTCTTATACTGCTCGTTCGTGCCTTTTAATTTTTGAGACTTAGTTGTTTTTAAAGCTTGGCTAGATATTTTTTAGGCCAGGATTGATCTATTTTATGTCCACTGGCTGTTACCATGATGATATTCTGCTTTAAAAAGTTTATTGAATGGAGGTGTTGGAGTCTTGGGACCTAGTTTGATCTTATCCTGTTCAGCTCAGCCACACTCCAGGACCCGGATCACTTTATCATCAAGAGTCTATAAGGCTGTGGGGCCACAGCTGCTGGATCCCCTGCTACCTCAGAGCATCCTGTTGGAGAGATTACCCAGAGACATTGGTGGCCTGGATTTTTGATATAGAAAAACCTACTGAGTCAAAAGCTAGAAAGAGACATTATCTGACATGACCAGTGCTGGCTTTTTCGGCCCCAAATTCTAGCTTCACAGAGAGAAGACTCTAGGTAGAAGGTAACCCCAGGAGCAAAAATTCATCCAAAGAAGAGATTAACCCAACCCAGAGATTTAAAGTCCTTGGGCTGGTTTTACTTAACAAGTATTTGTGCCTCCAGAATATCCAACTCTTCAGTGGCTGAGACAGGAATTCTGAGAATAGAAGATGTTAGAATAACTGACTAATAATTTTATCCAGACAGATCAGGATGCTCACCCCCCAATTCAAATGAAATGTAGAGGAGTTGAACATTTATGAATGATTGAACTCAATTTCTCAAAGAGAGGCCAGAATTTCAAACATTTTCTAGAATTAGGAGAGAGTCTAGAGTTATGCCAAGTGAAAGAGTCCCCTTCAGGGCATCAGTGATGGGTTCAGAATCAGCAGAGACTGAGGCTGGTCTCCTCATTTGGGAGAGAAAGGCATAGGAAATGATGGTGATAGATGAGTATTCTTCGGTGAGGATTTCCTTTTTTCTTTATCCTAAAAAAGAAATGCCTCAAACTATTTAACAAATTCCACTTTGGAAATACTTCTGAGCTAGTTTATATTTTATATCTCATCACTCTACAATTGCACCTCATTTTTAACCAAAGTGTAGTATCCTCCTTGATCAGACTTGGCCTTGGATAATTTTTGATTGTTTGCAAAAATAAAATTCACTGTCAAAACTAAAAATATTTGTGTTACTGAAGTCCTAGAAGAAATATGACTTTGACTCTGAAGAACTTGAGGAGTCCCAGATATATTTTGGTATTGAATAAAATTGAAGTCTCATTATTTTATAGTCCAGCCTTACATATTTTTATATCTTCTCTTATGGCATGTTAGAGATGAAACTCAGATCTGTATAAAGTATTTCAAGGGCATTCGTGAAAGAGTTGCACCTAATCTAGCCACCTGTAACTAAATTTCTGCTTCATAATATCTTTTTGAAAATAGAAGAAAGAAATGTGAAGTAAGATATGTAAAAAAATAGAGGCACCTATGATCAAGTCATGCAAGAGTGATAGACACCTTTCTACAGTATAATCATAGGCCCTTCCAGAGACAGGCCAGGGGTGGGGGACGACTGGGCTTCCTGGGCCTCTAGGGCCTGCTGTGAGCTCCTGAAGGGGATCCCATTGGCTCTGTGGGCCACACCTCTGACCCCTAGAGGGTTTTCTAGAGGATACTATGATGTCCATCTCTAGGAAAATCTTATTCTACGTTTTTTGTCACAAATGTGAAAAATTTTGAATATGAACATAAGAAAAATACTTAAAATGAAATTGTTGGGTCAACATGTATTCAAATACTAAGGCTAAATATTGATGCATTTTACTAAATGCCATGCCTGCAAGACTGCATCAGTTTCCTCTCCTACAAGTGGTGTGCAGTTCATGCTGAGTTCTATGTCTGATACTCCTATTGAGACCACTGCTTTTTTTTTTTTTTGCCTATCCTTTACATTTTACCTTCTTTCAAGTGCCACAGTGAGTTATTTGTGTCTCTTAATTTGTATTTCTATGATTGTTTTTTATATTTTTAAATCAATTTACAGTTGTAACTTATATTTGGCTTTTTATTTGATCTCTGCTTCAGGAGGCAACATGTAAGGAAAACCCTTATCCACGTTGATTTGTTTTGTTGTAAATGATTTTTACTGGATTCTTACATTAGGTTGTGTGTCTGTGTGTTACTGAGGAATGTGTGGGTTTTCCTTTGAAAAATTTCTTTCTTTACACTTTAGCTAAAAATTGCAAAAGCCTGCCTTTTATTCTGTTAACACAATGTGGTTTCTGAACCAGAAAGCCTCTGTATTTAAATGAAACTTTGTTATATGTAAGATATATAATTTTAGGAAATAAATTAATATGAGTGCATATGGTCTATACATTATTATGTTGAAGGAGGTGGGGTGATTTTTTAAAACCACTTCACTTTATCACTTTCTTGGAAAGGAATGTGGAAACTATATTTTGGGAACAACAGTTTGCTTAGGCTGTGGATCCTATTCCATGTCATTTAAGAATTGCTAAAGCCACACTGGGTTAGAAAGTCATATAAAAAGATATAATGTGTAATTAAAAAGAGCCACAGATAAATATTCTCAAGTCAACAGGAAAAGCATGTAGATATTGTGTAGGACCCAGGAATTGCTCATGGTGTGAATCTGTATTTGTTTTACATGAGTATAATTTTTGCTATAGCTTTAAAAGAGTTAACACGCTCTATTCATTTTGGATTTTTAAAAGTGTATTTTATTGATTATACTATTCCAGTTGTCCCCATTTCCCCCTTTGTCCTTTCCACCCAGTACCCCCCATTTCCTCTAGCAATTCACCCCTTTAGCTCATGTCCATGGGTCATGCATACAAGTTCTTTGGCTTATCCATTTTCTATACTGTCCTCAACATCCCCCTCTCTATTTTGTACCTACCAATTTACACTTAATCTCTGCACCTTTTCCCCCTTTCTCCCCCTTTCCCCTCAGAAATGATAACCTTCCAGGTGATCTCCATGTCTATGATTCTGTTTTCCTTGTTTACTTAGCTTGTTTTGTAGACTAAGTTGTTGAGAGCTGCGAATTTATTGCCATTTTAATGTTCATTAAACATTAATCTTTTGATCTTTTTAAAAAATAAGTCCTTTTAACATTTCATATAATAACCGTTTGGTGATGATGACCTTTAGCTTTACCTTGTCTGGGAAGCACTTTATCTGCCCTTCCATTCTAAACAATAGCTTTGCTGGATACAGTAATCTTGGATGTAGGTCCTTGACTTTCATGACTTCGAATATTTCTTTCCAGCCCCTTCTTGCCTGTAAGGTCTCTTTTGAGAAATCAGCTGACAGTCTTCTGGGAACCCCTTTGTAGGTGACTGTGTCCTTTTCTCTTGCTGCTTTTAAGATTCTCTCCTTCTCTTTAATCTTGGCTAATGTAATTATGATGTGCCTTGGTGTGTTCCTCCTCGGGTCCAACTTCTTTGGGACTCTCTGAGCTTCCTGGACTTCCTGGAAATCTATTTCCTTTGCCAGATTTGGGAAGTTCTTCTTAATTATGTGTTCAAATAAGTTTTCAATTTCTTGCTCTTCCTCTTCTCCTTCTGGTACCCCTATAATTCGGATGTTGGAACATTTCAAGATGTCCTGGAGGTTCCTAAGCCTCTCCTCACTCTTTTGAATTCTTGTTTCTTCATTCTATTCCGGTTGGATATTTCTCTCTTCCTTATGGCCCCCACCGCTGATTTGAGTCCCAGTTTCCTTCACATCACTATTGGTTCCCTGTACATTTTCCTTTATTTCATTTAGCATAGCCTCCATTTATTCATGTCATTTGTGACCATATTCAACCAATTTTGTGAGCATCCTGATTACCAGTGTTGTGAACTGTGAACCTGATAGGTTGGCTATCTCTTTGTCATTTAGTTGTGTTTTTTTCTGGAGCTTTGATTGTTCTTTTATTTGGGCCATTTTTTTTTTTGTCTTGGTGCACCTGTTATGTACTAAGGGGCAGAGCCTTAGGTATTCACCAGGGCGGGGCAACCCATGCTGCTGAGTTATGATGCTGTATGTGGGGGAGGGGTTCAGGTGGGAACAAAGCTGCTTGCTCTGCTCTCTGCTGGTTTTTAGTCACTTCCCCCACTTCCCACAATCAAATTGGGGCCTTCTGGTGCTGATTCCTGGGTGTGTGGGCTTCTGTATGTTCTAGGGCCCTGTTGGTCTCTCCAACAAACTCTTCTGTGAGGCTGGGAGTTTCTCCTGCTGGTGCCCTAACACCCATAGTAGTTTTCAGTCAGAGGCTTTGAGGTTTTATGTCTCACGCTGGAACCTTGGGTCGTGTGGTCTGTCTTGCTCCCCAGTTTTCCTCCCAGTTTATCTGTATGTGAATGTGGTACTGTCCAGTCTGCAATTGGCCGCCTCACCAGGTCCACCAGCAACCGCCTTGCCAGCCCCAGTCCTCCAGCCACTGCCTCACCACGTGTCCTCTCTGCCCAGCTACCTGTCTCCACCCCTCCTACCAGTCTGGATGAATGTTTCTTCTTTAATTCCTTGGTTGTTGGACTTCCATACAGTTAGATTTTCTGTCAGTTCTGGTTGTTTTTTTTGTTTTTAAATTTGTTGTCCTTCTTTTGGTTGTGCGAGGGGGCACAGTGTATTTACCTACACATCCATCTTGGCTAGAAGTTTCTCTCTCTTTATCTTTAACCTTTGGCATTTTAATCATGATGTGTCTTGGTGTGGTCCTCTTTGGGTCCATCTTGTTTGGTACTCTCTGTGCTTCCTGGACTTGTATGTCTATTTCCTTCACCAAATTAGGAAGTTTTCTTTCATTGTTTTTTCAAATAAGTTTTCAATTTCTTACTCTTTCTCTTCTCCTTCTGGAATCCCTATGATTTGTACATTGATACTTTTGAAGATGTCCCAGAGGCTCCTTAGCCTATCCTTGTTTTTATTTTTAGTTTTTGGATTTTTTTCTTCTTGCTGTTCTGATTGAATGCTTTTTTTCTTCCTTATGTTCCAAATCATTGATTTGATTCTCAGCTCCATCCTGTCCATTGTTGGTTCACTGTAAATCTTTCTTTCTTTTACTTAATATAATCTTCATTTCTGCCTGGGTCTTTTTTATGCTGTTGAAGTACACAGTGAGTTCTTTGAGTATCCTAATAACCAGTGTTTTGAACTCTGCATCTGATAGATTGCTTATCTCTATTTTGTTTAGTTCTTTTTCTGGACTTCTGTTCTGATCTTTCCTTTGGCACAATTTCTTTGTCTCCACAATTTGGCAGCCTCCCATGTTTGTTTCTGTGTATTAGGTAGAGCTGCTTTGACTCCCTGTCTTAGTAGCATGGCCTATTGTAGAAAAGCACACTGGTAAATTTGATGGGGTAGAGCCTTGGGTAATTGCCAGGGTGGGGCAACCTTAGTTGCCGCTCAGTGGCTCTATGCAGAGGAGGGCTTACATAGGGGATGATCTGCTGCCTGGCCTCTGGGGTTTTGTCCAGGAAGAAGCTGTTCCCCAGCACTTGCCCTAATACTAGTCACTTCAAATTCTCCTCATATGCCATTGGTGCCCTTGCAGCTGTTGCCTTGGTGCTCAAGCCCGGAGGGAGCAAATCTGTGTAAGTCCTAAGTCCATTGCGGGCTCTTTAAGAGGAGACTCCTGAGAACACTGCAATTTCTCCCGCTGCCCCCACTCCCACTGGTTTTTACAGCCAGAAGTTATGGGGACTTATCTTCCTGGTGCTGGAACCCTGGACTGGGTGATCTGGTATGGGGCTTTTTATCCACCACATATGGGTGTGGGACCAACTGTTTTGTGTCTCCGTGCCTCCCAGCACCTCTTCATGTCTCTGCACCTCCTACTGATCTGGATGAATGTAGGTTCTTTAATTCCTTAGTTGTCAGATTCCATAATGCTCCATTTTCTAATGATTCTGGGTGATATTTGTTTTGTAGGCTAGTCATGATTTTTGCCGTGGTTGTGTGAGGAGATAAGCTGTGTTTACCTATGCCTCCATCTCCATTTTGGATATTTTCTTGGCAGAATTTATAATTAATCCTTATGTTTTGGATGCGGGCATTTGTGAATGGTTTATTTTCATTCTCAAATTTATTTTTATAAAGGAAAGTTTGAGGGAAAGTGGAGCAATTTGCTCTGAATCATGTAGTAAGTAAACTGGATTAATTTTCCTAAATTATTTTAGGTGATGGAAAGTTTTTTGTGAGATCCAATTTCGCATTTCACCAAAAACTGAAGATTGTCACAGAGAAAGGAGGTCAGTTCTATTTTTAAACTTCTTTTTAGCATGCAGGTGACCATGGTATCCATAAATAGGAAGCTTTTGGAGGAAGCAGGAAGCAGGGGTGGCTGGATGAGAGGTGGGGAGGACAAGGGCAGGAGACTGTTGCCCCCAGGGGAATCCTACAGTGATGACCAAATACAGCGTGGCATGGTTCTCAGACCATTGGTCTCAGGATCCCCTCACACCCTTCCAGGTTATTGAGCACCCCAGTACTCTCATTTATGGAGGTTAAATCTTTCAACACTGATAGCATTAGATATGAATACAGAAATATTATAAAAGATTTATTAGCCAATTCTTTAAAAGTCACAATTAAAAAAACACATTGCATGTGAACAGGAATAACTTTAAAAATTAGAATAGATGCTGTGGAAGAAAAGGGGTTACACATGAAACCTGACAAGCCCAGGGAGACCTGTGTAGCAGCCTTACAAACTCAGAGACCTAAAGCAACCATAGGATGGCCTGAAATTAAAACTTTCTAACTGAAAGCAGTTCATGGTGGGTAGGCATGTCCTAGGCCAGTATTCTTTTTGCATCTATGATACACACCTGATAATGCATGTTCATTGTTGACTGTTAATTATCCTGTGCCCACCTGTGTAAAAGTATATATCTATCATTTTGCTTTTTATCCAATCCCAGAGGTCCGCCTCCTTACCCGCCCCACCTTTTGCTTTCTCCCGCCTCCCTAATCTATCACCCATGGATTTCATGTAACCCCTTATGCCTCCTCTTTTGATTGTAATGTATAAAATAAGGTGCAAAATGGCCATTCTCAGGAGCATTTTCTCAATTCAGTGAAGTTTTGCTTCCCAGCAACTGTCAGTTTGGCTCAAATAAACTCCCAAAAATTCTCTACAGGTTTGAATTTTCTTACATTGACAATACTAATTGAAAAGTTTTTTTGTGAGATAAGTGGCCTTGTTTTATACTTTTACAAATTTATTTTAACGTGGGCTTATGTGCCATTTTACTAATGGAATTTCTGATACCAAATGTGTGGGTCTTTTCCCACACCAACAACTTGTTCTCCCAATCTCTGGACACCAACTGAGTAGCCGCCAATTCAGTCTGATGCTGGTTACCTGCCAGCCCTGAAAGTTCAGGGCTCAGTCCCACAAGACTGTCCCTGTTTCAGGTGGGCCTCCTGTACTTCTGGCCAACCGGATATGAGTTCAGGTGCCCTCAGTTCCATAAATTGCTGAAATGGCTCCTAGAACTCAGGGAAACACTTGCATTTACCAGTTTAGTTTAAAGGATACAAATGGACAGGCAAATAGAAGAGAGGCATAAGGAAAGGTAGGGGGAGGGGGAAGGAGCTTCCTTGTCCTCTCACGACTCACCACCCTCCCCACACCTCAATGCTGTCAATAACCCAGGAGTTGCCTGAACCCAGTAGTTTAGGGCTTTAAATGGAGATTCCGTCAAGTAGTAATGGTTGATTAAATCATTGACCTTTGGTGATTAACTCAACTTCCAGCCCCTCTCCCCTGCCTGGAGTTTGGGGGGCGGGTTTTGGGCTGAGAGTTCCAACCCTCTAATCACATGGTTGATTCTCCTGGTAATCACTTCCATCCTGGAGCCACCTAGGGACTCCCAAAGAATCACCTCATTAGCAGAAAGTCTGGTTGAGAGGGGCTTATTATGAATCATAAAAGAAGTTCCTTTCTTCCATGTCTGTCAGGAAATTCTCGGGTTTTAAGAGCTGGAACTAGAGACAAAGATCAAATACTATATATTTCTCCTTATATCACAGTATCACAGCTTCATACACGACAGCAGTACACTCATACCTGCTCCTGCATTCAGGTTACTGTGAATATCCATGGCGTGTAGCCTCTGGGGGGCTCTGCTGTGAATTCATGAGAGAATGAGAATGAAAAAAAGGTGAATAATGCCTTGACATTATTATGAGAGTCATTTTCATTTTGCAGATACCCTGAAGGAGTGCCAAGGTTGCTCTGAGAACAGGTGGCACAGAGGAAGGTGCAGTGGAGGCCACAGCTTTGGGAATTACAGGTTAAGGTTTTGTGACGTTTGGCTTGATCTTCATGACATTGCACTCAGGAAGTGATCCTGCAATGAACTATTATATATCAGCTAATTTTGAAAAGGTGTGCAAGAATTAAATAAGTAATATCATCCTAATTCATCTCTGGAACTCCAAATTGTTGTGTGTAACTGCTAGTCAACATCTCCGCCAGGATGTCTAATGGACATTTCAGACTCGACTTGCCCAGAACTGATCTGCTCTTCTCCCCACAGACCTCTCCCTCTGTGGCACTTCCCACATAGCCCAGCATTGTAGCTGTTCAAGCACAGAACTATTTTTGACTCCTCACAGGCATTACTCTCTCTGGTCTAAGCCACCAGCATCTCTGACCTGAGCTGCTCCCACCTGTTCTCTCTGCTCTTACCTTTTCCACCCCACCTCCTCAATCCATTCTCAACCTAACAGCAAACATGTTTCTTTTAACACCTGAGACTATGCAATTTTCTGCTTAAAATGATGTGATTCCTTTCGCCTGAAGTTGAAAGTGGCTGTTTAAGTGCCTTTAAGGCTTTATCTGATCTGCCTCCAATTTTTCTGTTTATGACCACACCAACCTCAGGTCTATCCCCATGCTGCTCTGGCCACAGCGGCTTCTTTCTGTTTCTTGAACATGCCAGACATGATTCTGCCTCGGGGCCTTTGCCCACAGGTCCCTTCACCTGGAATGCTCTTCTCCCTGATGTATTCTAACTCCCTCATTTTGCAGGCTTTGCTCAGCTGTAACCTTCTCACTGGATTCTGCCCTGACTACCCTTCCTATGTCAAATGCCTATCACTCCCTTACTTTACTGTGCTCTTTTTCTTTGTCTTTCCCCCTCACAGCATTTGTGCTGTGAGGAAAAAAGAACATAGCATGGTGCCTGGCATGTAGTAGACGCACAGTAAATACTTGTTAAATAAATGATCACAGGGATATGCAAATACATTTAAAAGGCTAAGATGCCTCTGATATATGAGGTTTTTTCCAATTCAAACCGATCACCAGGAAATTTATTGAGGGTATTAATAATCAAAATCCTTTACATTGAAAGTGACAACAACTCAACTAACCTCAGCTTACACACACACACACACACAATTGTTCCACTGATGTAGGCTTCAGGTATGGCTGGATTCAGGGGTTCAAATGATGTCATTGGGATCCTATCCCTTTAATTTCCTCCTCCTATGTCGACTTTGTTCCCAGGCATCCTCTCCCTTTGTGCTGGTAATAGTACCAAAGATATGTCTAAACTTTCATGTTATGAGCTCAGTCACCCCATGAGAAAGACAGGTGAATTTATTTCTACTGGGTGTTCTTACTCAGCCTCTCAATGTGCACAGCAAAGAAATGTTTGTGCACATCTGTATTTTTCTGTGTATCTTCCTTTATAATGGAAAACTCTGTTCATGCTGATTTCTTCCATTGCAATCTGACAGCACAGGGCTTTTAAAAGCTTTCTCCCTTTCTCCATAGGTATACCTATGTCCCTTCTCTGGTGGTGAGAAACCAGGCCCCCATTTCCTTAACCTATTTACTTAGTTGATCAATGCTCCTGTTTGTAACCAAGTCCCCCCTCCCCCCACTCCTTCCCCAACTCTTCCTCTGTGTTGACACCTCCTCATCCTACTTAGGCTCTGATACCCCTTTGTGGAGCTCCCCTCCTTGCCTTGTTAGGGCTCTGACCTCCCCAACCTGCCCCCCCGCCCAGCACACATAAATGAGGCTACATTATGGATGGATGCTTTCCTCACCTGCTGCAGCTGATTCCCAGGCCTGGTCCCCTCTACCTGGGAGTCTTTCCTGCTCTGGCCCTGGTCCCTGGGCTGGCAGCCCCCCACATACACACAGGCCCTCCTTACCCTGCTCAGTCCCAAACACTGACATGGACCTTGCATGCCTGGACCAGACCACAACTTTGCAGGGACGCCCTTGTTACCCTGCTCCGACATCCCCAGACTGCTGTGTTTCCCTCCCCTTCCTGCACTGATGACAGCTCTCCTGACCCACCTGACAGCTTTCAAGCTGGATTGTTCAGGAAGGGAAGAGAAGAGAAGGAAGAAGAAACAAAAGTGCCTTATTTTTACCTATGGCAGTCACCACAAGAGCCTGAGGAATCCTGAACTCCAGGACTCGAATAGTCACATGGCTCCCTGGCCAGTAAGGCAGCTTGATGATGACCTTCACCTCTCCTGTCTCTGATGTGTGTCCTCTTGGCACTTGTCACCACCTGACTAGGTTGGTTGGATTCTTACAGCTCCAACACTCAGTACTCTCTGCCTGGCTATGGACACGTAGAGGAATATTTGCTTAATGAATGTGTCCTAGAAGAGAGGTGGCTCATGAGGAAAGGAGGCTCTAAGCCCAGTAACAAGGGGTGGTGTTGTGGCTAAACCATGCTCACCTCCCCCAGCCTGCTCAGACTCATATCCTCCTGGGTCCTGCTAAGGCTGGTGTCCCCCACATCCTGACCCCCTCAGGTGGCATCTCCTCTGGCCTGTGCAGCTCTGGTGACTTATGGAAGAGGACAGATGAGGAAGTGCAGTTAGCATTCATTCATTGCTTATGTTGTACAGGCTGTCAAAACTAATGAAATTTTATGACAGACGGGCAACGACCAGCTTCCTGGTGCTATTTGTCTTTCTTGCTTCTGGCTCAGAACACTGGGTGATTTTTCACTTACATTTAAAAATGCCAAGATGACTAAGCACAATTCAGCTACTCAGAAAACTAGCAAATTGTATCAACACACGAATGTAATTAATAATCATCAGACATGAGAAATGAAGAGCAGGTAGGCAGGGCAGTCTACCCAGTTCCCCTCCCACTCCCTACCACCACTTCAACCAGTTCCCAAACTCCAGGGGCATATGTCATGGGTTCTTGCACCCCCTCTTTGCTCACATCTGATAGCCAATATTTGTAATGACAAACTACAGGTCCTTGTGACTGGTAACATGGATCCTCATGGCTTAATAGATTTATTTGTAGCAACCTTAGAGGGATGATGCAAATAGATGTAACACATAGAGGGGGAAAGTTTTTTTAAAAAGAAAAATTAAAGATAAGAAGGGATAATGTTCCTGGGAGATTAGTTAATCCTAGAGTGATGAGAGTCAAGATTATGGGACAATATTTATACAATAAAGAGAAATCCACAGAACCAATGAATCGTAATAACCCAAACCTGGGATCTATGTAGGTTCTGGACAATTTTTGTGTTCATCGCTGGGTTGGCTTGTCTCCTCAGTCCTGTTATGTTAAGTTATCTGCTCTTTCCCTTCTGTGTCCCCACCTGCCCTTGTAGGATTTCCAGCTTCTGCAGCTCCCTGCTCTAAACAAATTACTTCTGAGGTCTGTAGGGGCATGCTATACATGTTCACTAGTGAATGGGTAGTTCTCAGGGAGCATCTGTGCTGTCCTTTCTTCCTTTCTGCCTCTCCCATCAGGGTTTTGAGGACCTGCATCCTTGGGCACCAAAGCAACAGCCCTGTGTCCTCTGATCCCTTCAGAGTCAAAGGCATTTCTTCTTCTGTACAGTCAGGAGACTACTTCCTCTCCACTCCCTGTGTTTTCACAGGGATTTTAAAAACATACTCTTTATGTTCCAGTGACTTCTAGACTTCTTTAGTAAACAGCTTTCAGGCAGGGAGACAAAGCTGAAAGGCAAACATTATGCTCTACTCAAACCCCAGGCCACTGCGCCATGACTAAGGCTTTGTGATGGGGCCAAGCATTTCTGCCCACTTCTCTCCCTTAGGACAGCCAATTTCGCAGAGGGCTCCGCAAGTCTGTGCACACTGGCATGGGAAGGCCAGGCATGCCCAGGCCTGCCTCACAGTAGCGGGCCCTTGCTCAGGATGTGCACTGCACGCACATCCTAATTCAAAGGTGAACTTACTGAAGAATCTGCTCCAGCCAGGCTAAGATCAAGTCAGGCATAGGACTTGACCTGCATTACACAAATAGGCATGTAGTGAGTAAATGCATGGTAGGAAAGCAAAAAGAAGTGCAATGAGAGAGGTGCAGAGAATGAAGGCCAGGTAATGGCGCCAAGTGGAAACAGGAATGGATTTAGGAAGGCTGCATTTGAACTGAGCCGTGAGAGATGTGCACATGTGCAGGAGGTGAAGAGAAAAGAAATTCCTGGAAGAAGGAGCAAAGGGCGGGTATTGCTGGCAATACAAGGGGAAGGAAGGGCCAAGGTTCAGCTGGGCCAAATCATAACTTAGAAGGGTATTGTCTGGGAAATTATGGTGAAAAGGGGGAGTGAGGCTACATATAGGAGGCCCTTGACCAGGGGGCTGAGTTGCCTATATCTTATTTTATATGCAGCAAAATATAGCAAACTGAGATTATATACCAAATGGAGCCTTTTGCAGCCATGAACAGAGGAATGCGCTTGGGCATCCGGTGGACTGCCCAGTCAGTACACATTAGGTGACTAGGAGAGCCAGGTGGGTGGATCAGTGGGGAAGCCTCCACAACAGCAGCAGACACAAGTACTCAGATGTGACGTGGGCAGAAGAATTGCAAATGGAGAGTAGATGATGGGTCTGGTGCACCAAGTGCACAGATACTGGGGTTGGGGAAAGAGAGGGATCTAGGAGCCACAAGTAAGCAAGTTGGAAAGAGAGAGCAGTGCGATGTCCAAGAGGCAGAGTGACTGTTTGGAGAGGAACACAGCAGATTCACCTCTTCAAAACAACTTTGTAAGGTGTGTGTGGGGGGTGGACGCAAGGGTTCCCATTGTGGAGATGGGAAAATTGTGACAGAGCAGTGTTGGCTGTGTCCATGCTCACAGGGCACGTGGCTGACTGACTCACAAAGCCAGATCCTCAGAGTTACTACATTCACCACTTACATATATGTGGGCACAAGCAGAGGTCTAGAGAGGATGGTAGGAAGAAAAGGGATCAGAAAAAGATGAGCAATAAAGAATTATGCTCTTAGGGAACAAAACAAACACATTGTAATGATTCTTGGAGGAGCATCAGGCAAATGAATTCTCCTAATCCAATGCAGTGAGCAATTTCCTGGGCATTCAGATCCATAATCCCATGTGAATCCTGTGAAAAGAGACCAATAAGAAATTAAGTCCAGTGAAAAATAAACTTAGAGGTAGTAATTTTTGAGAGAGCTGGCCATTGCTGGCAGGATCCTAGACTATCATCTAATAAAAGCCTTGATATCCGTAAGCCACATAGAAATTGCTTCACCCAGAAGCTTCTAGAAGTTTCCATGTGTTCATAAATAGGACATCAGTAACAGACCTACTGCTCTTGTTTATCTTTGGTGATAACCAGCTGCTTATGAGATGACCCTTTTCAGAGAATTCATGGTCTGTCTTGCATCTGGGAATGAGGAGGTGCTGTGTTGTTTCCCGCTTTGGTGGGTGAGGAGGGGAGGTGGGGAAGCATAGGCCTGCCAATGTCCTATTTGTCTGTCTGTTTGTTGTTGCAAATGGCCTCATTAGATCAGGCGGGAGCTGCCAACATTTATAACTTTGGCTTTTCTAATTAAAGTTCTACTGAAAAGGCTACTCCTCGCTCTGACTCTCTCAACAGGAATGTGCTCTCATAACAGAGGCATCTGCCCCCTGGACTAACCCTTCTTGAAACCAGATAAACAAAGTAATACTAATAAAAATATCCATCTGTGCTTAAAGATAAATAGAGCATTAATATACCAAACTAAGACCTGGATTCTTTTGGAGCCCACTTTAATGATATTAGACATCTGTTCCAGCTCACTTTCTGCTCATTTTTCATTTGCACTTTCTTATAAGAAAACAATGTGAATGCAGTTTGCCTGAAGGAAGAGTGGTTGCCACCCAATGACTGTCTTTTTTGGAGGCAGTCACTCAGACAGGGGGTGAAAGACAAATGTATAAGCCAGCTACGCCCCTTAACATTTGGCAGCCTGATTGGGTTGCATCATGGATTTTAAGCACTGTGGTCTTTTTTTTAACTTTTAGATATCAGATGTCCCATTCATTCATTTATAGTGGTGAGTGGAATTGTCACGTAGACCAGATGTACAAATGTCAGCATGATCACAACAGTCATTTCCTTCCAGAAGCTGTGAAGGACAAGTATGCAGGAAACTGTTCACTTAGCAGGAGAGAGAACTGTCTGAGACCAGAAAGGACGGGAGGAGAATCAACTGCTCTTGGACTGTGGAAACAGCCTCCCATGTTCCCATTGACATTTTTAACACTCAAGAAGGTATTGGCAGGCAAGGTGCTATTGTGGAAAAACGTCCTCCACTTAAGGGCAGGCCTCTACATCTGGGTTTTTTAGATTTGTCTCTAACTCCAACAAGATGTGGGCAAGTGAAGGGGGCTGGGCTCTGAGATGGAACTATATGGGGCATTAAATATTGCTACCACAGTGGGGCAGGGGCGTTACTGACCTTTAGTGCCTGAAGACAAGGGTTCCCAAGAACGGTGATGTGAGGCTATTTTTCAGCAAAGCCTCATCAATTCCAAATGCAGATAGCCCAGCACTGAGAAACACCAACATTTTTAAATTGTGGAAATGTATTTTTCAAAGATCTTACACAGAATCCCAATATATAATATATATTAAATAAGAGATTTTTATGCTGCAGGAGAGGTGGTCTTTGAAACGTTTTTGGAGAATGTGGTTTAAGAACCGCAGTTCAGACAACAGGCACCAACCAGGGAGTGTGGGCACCGACTGGGGAGTGTATGCACCTCACCTCAGAGGGACCTGAGAACACAGGCATCTGAGAGAGTGCGAATCAAGGAAGGCCCCACGTGCACACCCATAGCCCGAAAGAGGAGGAGGCAGAAGCCATCAACACCAGGATACCTCCTGGAAGAGGAAACCCAACAACAAAGGAAATAGCAATAGCTAAGAACAGAAGAAGGTGAAGAAGGGAGTGGAAGTCACACTAACTCAACCCAGGACCTATCTGGAAATACAACTAAATAGGGAAGAAATTACT
Organism: Desmodus rotundus; assembly: GCF_022682495.2. Taxonomy (NCBI): domain Eukaryota; kingdom Metazoa; phylum Chordata; class Mammalia; order Chiroptera; family Phyllostomidae; genus Desmodus; species Desmodus rotundus. The sequence continues at coordinate 66,352,489 of NC_071395.1, forward strand.
TAGAACAAACAACTGAGTAAGAGGAAGACAAAAACCTCAAAACCTTGTACACACAGAAGAAACAGCTCCCAACACAACCTGCCCACACGTGCATAAGAGAAAACAAGAGGTGGGGGATACAGTGACCCTCAGATAACCAGCTGGTGGGAAAGACCCACCAAAGAAAGACCCAACAAGAACCAAAAACCATAGACATACATAGAGCCAACATAACCCACAGCCCAAGATCAGTAAGATCAGGAGATCAAGGAGACTGCACCACTGCATCTCACATGTATTCTACCACAGAAGTTTACGCCATAAACCCAGGGGGTCAGAACAGAGCAACCTAATAAGCAGAGGCGAACAGGAAGAATCTCACCAACAATGGGAAGACAAAGAAACAATCCACAAATGAGGGGAAAGGAGGAAGTCTCAGAAACAATGCCAAATGAAAAAGAGGCAAGTCAACTATCAGATAATGAGTTGAAAGAATTGGTTATAAGGAAGCTTCATGAGCTCACACAGAATTACCAAAAGGGAATTACTAAAAGGAAACTACAATGAACTCACTGCAAACTATATCAAAATGAAAAAGGAAATAGAAACTATCAACAAGGGCAAAGAGGAAACGAAGAATACGATTTTGGAACTGAAGAACACAGTAGAATGAGTCAAAAGCAGGCTTGATGAAGCAGAGGATCAGATCAGCGAACTGGAGGACAAGGCAGAAAAAAACACCCAGAATGAGCAAGAAAAGGAAAAGAGGCCCAGAAAGAATGATGAGGGATTAAGAGAAATGCAGGACAACATGAAATGTAATAATATCCATATAGTAGGGTTGCCAGAAGGAGAAGAGGAAGAGCAAGGGATAGAAAACCTGTTTGAAAAAGTAATGATGGAAAATTTCCCTAATTTGATGAGAGAAAAAGTCACACAAATCCAGGAATCACAGAGAGTCCCAATCAAGAGGAACCCAAAGAGGCCCACTGCAAGACACATCATAATTAAAATGGCAAAATTCCAAGACAAAGAAAGAATCTTAAAGGCAGCAAGGGGGAAACAGGAAGTAACATACAAGGGAGCCCAATAAGGTTAGCAGCTGACTTCTCAATGGAAACGCTCCAAGGCAGAAGAGAATGGCAAAAAATATTCCAAGTAATGAGAACCAGAGGCCTGCAACCAAGACTACTTTACCCAGCAAGGCTCTCAATCAAGATAGAAGACCAAATAAGGAGTTTCCCACACAAAAGAAGTCTAAAAGAATATACCTACACCAAACCAGCTTTGCAAGAGATGCTAAAGGGACTACTTTAAGGAAAAGAAGGAAGAGAAAGAGAGAGAGAGGAACACAGGTACAAAAAATTGGCAATGAATAAGTACCTATCAATAGTAACCTTAAACGTAAATGGATTAAATGCTCCAGTCAAAAGACATAGAATAGCTGAATGGATAAGAAAGCATGACCCACACATATGCTGCCTATAAGAGACCCACTTCAGGACAGAAGACCTACACAGACTGAAAGTAAAGGGCTAGAAACAAATTTTCCAAGCAAATGGACAGGAAAAAAAAAGCTTGGGTAGCAATACTCATATCAGACAAAATACACTTCAAAGAAAGGGCCATAAAGAGAGACCCAGAAGGTCACTTCATAATACTCAAAGGAAGAATCCACCAAGAAGACATAAACATTGTAAATATATATGCTCCCAACATAGGAGCACCTAAATATATAAAGAAAATCTTGGAGGACTTCAAGAAAGATATTGACAGCAACACAATTATAGTAGGGGACTTTAACACCCCACTGTCAAAAATGGAGAGATCTTCCAAACAAAATATCAAGAAGGATATTGGGTCACTTAACAATACCCTAGATGAAATGGACTTAACTGATATATATAGAGCTTTTCATCCCAAAAAAGCAAAATACACATTCTTCTCAAATGCACATGGAACGTTTTCAAAGACAGACCACATGATAGGACACAAAGCAAGCCTCAACAAGTTCAAGAAAATTGAAATCATATCAAGCATTTTCTCTGACCACAAGGGACTGAAATTAGAAACAAATCTCAAAGGAAAAAAAACCAAAACACTAAAAAACATGGAGATTGAATAGCATGCTATTAAACAATGAATGGGTGAAAAATGAGGTTAGGGAAGAAATAAAAAAGTTTCTGGAAACAAACAAAAATGAACTCACAACAACCCAAAACTAATGGGACACAACAAAGGTAGTCCTGAGAGGGAAGTTCATAGCACTACAGGCTTACCTAAAAAGAATAGAAACATTTCAGATAAACAGCCTAACCCTACACCTACAATAACTCGAGGAACAACAACAAAGACAACCCAGAGCAAGTACAAGGAAGGAAATAACCAAGATCAGAGCAGAATTAAATGAAATAGAGACTAAAAACACAATTGTAAGGATCAATGAGGCCAGGAGCTTGTATTTTGAAAAGATAAATAAAATTGACAAGCCCTTAAGCAGGCTCATCAAGAAAAAAAGAGAGAGGACCCAAATAAACACAATCAGAAATGAAAGAGGAGAGACTACAACTGATACCACTGAAATACAAAGGACTGTAAGAAATTACTATGAACAACTATATGCCAAGAAATGTGAAAACCTAGATGGAATGGACACATTTCTAGAAAAATATAACCTTCTAAAACTCAGTGAAGAAGAAGCAGAAAGCCTGAACAGACCAATAACACCTGATGAAATTGAAACAGTAATTAAAAAGCTTCAGACACACAAAAGCCCTGGACCAGATGGTTTCACAGGAAAATTCTACAAATCACTAAAGGAGAGCTAACCCTCCATCCTCCACAGATTATTTCAAAAAATTCAAGAAGATGGAAGACTCCCAAACTCGTTTTATGAAGCCAACATCATCCTAATCCCTAAAGCAGATAAAGACATAACAAAGAAAGAAATCTTCAGGCCAATATTGCTGATGAATATAGATGCTAAGATCCTCAATAAAATATTGTCAAACGGTATCCAGCAATACATTAAAAAGATCATACACCATGATCAAGTGGGATTCATCCCAGGGATGCAAGGATGGTACAATATTCTCAAATCTATAAACAAAATACACCACATAAACAAAAACAAAGACAAAAATCACATGATTGTATCAATAGATGCAGAAAAAGCATTTGATAAGGTACAGTACCCATTTATGATAAAAACACTCAGCAAAGTGGGAATAGAGGGAACATTCCTCAATATAATAGAGGCTTATGTGAGAGACCTACAGCCAACATCATACTCAATGGACAAAAACTTAGAGCTTTCCCAATAAGATCAGGAACAAGACAAGGATGCCCTCTCTCACCATTCCTATTCAACATAATATTGGAAGTCCTAGCCACCGCAATCAGACAAGAAAAAGAAATGAAAGGCATCCAAATTGGAAAGGAGGAAATGAAACTGTCACTGTTTGCAGACGACATGATAGTGTACATGGAAAATCCTATAGACTCTACCAAAAAACTACTTGACCTAATAAATGAATTTGGCAAAACAGCTGGATACAAAGTCAATACTCAGAAGTCAAAGGCATTCTTGTATACCAACAATGAAATATCAGAAACAGAAATCAGGGAAAAAAATCCCATTTGATATAGCAACAAGAAAAATAAAGTACCTAGGAATAAACCTAACCAAGGAAGTAAAAGACCTGTACTCAGAAAACTACACAACACTGAAGAAAGAAATTAAGGAAGACACAAACAAATGGAAGTATGTACCATGCTCATGGATTGGAAGAAATAACATCATCAAAATGGCCATACTACCCAAAGCAATTTATAGATTCAATGCAATCCCTATTAAAGTACCCGTGACATATTTCACAGATATAGAACAAACATTTCAGAAATTTATATGGAACCATAAATGACCCCAAATAGCTGCAGCAATTTTGAGAAAGAAGAACAAAGCAGGAGGGATCACAATACCTGATATCAAACTCTCTTAGAAGGCCACTGTAATCAAAACAAACTGGTATTGGCAAAAAACCAGGCACATAGACCAATGGAATAGAACAGAGAGCTCAGAAATAAACCCAAGTCTTCATTGCCAATTCTTTGACAAAGGAGGCAGGAGCATAAAATGGAGCAGAAATAGCCTCTTCAACAAATGGTGTTGGGAGATCTGGGCAGCTACATGCAAAAAAGTGAAACTCAATCACCAACTTACACCACACACAAAAATAAATTGAAGGTGGATAAAAGACTTAAATATGAGTCGTAACACCATAAAAGTCCTAGAGAAAAACATTGGCAGGAAAAATCTCAGACATTACCTGTAGCAACATCCTCACAGACATGTCCCCTAAAGCAAGGGACATAAAGGAAAGAATAAAAGAATGGGACCTCATCAAAATAAAAAGCTTCTGTATGGCTAAAGAAAACAGCATTAAAATGAAAAGACAACCAGCAGTATGGGAAAACGTATTTGCCAATGATACCTCAGACAAGGGCCTGATCTCCAAAATATATAAAGAACTCACATGTCTCCACCTCAGAAAGACAAACAATCCAATTAAAAAATGGGCAAAGGATTTGAACAGATACTTCTCCAAGGAAGACATACAGAGGGCCCAGAGACATATGAAAAGATGCTCAGCATCACTAGCCATCAGAGAGATGCAAATTAAAACCACAATGAGGTACCATCTCACATCGGTCAGAGTGGCCAACATAAACAAATCAACAAACAAATGTTGGAGAGGATGTGGACAAAAGGGAACCCTAGTACATTGTTGGTGGGGATGCAGACTGGTGCAGCCACTGTGGAAAAGAGTTATGGAATTTCCTCAGAAAACTAAAAATGGAACTGCCCTTTGACCCAGCAATTCCGTGGCTGGGATTATACCCTAAGAACCCTGAAACAGCAATCCAAAAGAACCCCAATGTTCATAGCAGCACAATTTACAATAGCCAAATACTGGAAGCAACCTAAGTGCCCATCAGCAGATGAGTGGATCCAAAAACTATGGTACATTTACATAATGGGATTCTATGCAGCAGAGAGAAAGAGGAGCTTACATCATTTATAACTGCAAGGATGGAACTGGAGAGCATTATGCTAAGTGAAATAAGCCAGGCGGTGAGGGACAAATACCATATGATCTCACCTTTAACTGGAACATAATCAATAGAAGGAAAAAGCAAACAAAATATAACCAGAGACATTGAAGTTAAGAATAATCTAGCAATAGCCAGAGTGGAGTGGGGAGGTAATAGTGGGGAGAGGGGTTTTCAGGAACTACTATAAAGGACACATGGACAAAACCAAGGGGAGGTTGGAGTTGGGGGAGGTAGGTGGGTTTGGCTGGGGTGTGGTGGAGTGGTGGGGAGAAAATGCAGACAACTGTAACTGAACAACAATAAAAATAATTAAAAAAAAAAAAAGAACCACAGTTTGTGGTGCTATCAGATGGCCAGTCGGCTGTTCTAATCTGTCCAGTCCCGCAATGTTCTAAGAAATGAGTGGTTTGAAGTGTAATTGTGTTTCCCTCAACACTTTAAACACAGAGAGAACTTGAAAGGATTGTAAACATCCGTACACCTGCTGCCTGGACTCTACAGTCATCAGAGTTTGCTCATTTTGGGCCACCCTCTATCTCTCCATATGCATCTATTCATCTTAGTTTTAAGTGCATTTCAAAGTAAGTTGCAGTTATCAGTACATTTCATCCTTAATATTCCAGCATGCATTTCAAAAATTAAGTAGAGTTCTTTTTAAGAGGTCAAATTTATGCATATGAAATAAATAGACCTGGTGTACAGGTTTAAAAATATAGTTATGTAGCTCAAACGCTTATCAAGATACAAAACATTTCATTACCTCTGAAAGTTTTCTCACGGCCCTTCAAGCTAGTCCCAGCCTCACCTCCACTTCCTCATTCCCAACAACTTTTGTTCTAATGTTTTCCACCACAGATTAGTTCTATGTGTTACAGAGCTTCATGTGACTGGACCATTGCATAAGCGCTCTAGAGCCTGACTTCTGTCATGCAGCACACAGCTTCTGAGACTCATCTTTGCCATTGCTTTTATCAGTCATTTCTTCCTTTTAATCCAGAGGGTGCTGTTTTTGGCCACAGACTGAAGAGAACTTTAGCTTTAGTGATTCATGATCTGACACTTCCGCGCCAAGCCACTATCATTATTTCTAGTAATGTTAGCCTTGTCTAAGCACCCACAACCGATCTGCCCATGGAGTTCATACGAGCTGCCAGTTTGCTGATAGAAACTTTACACTGGTGTGTGGCTGGACAGGGCAGGCTGGTCCACTCGGCTGCTGCAGTGACACCACCTCTGAGCTGCAGCAACAAGAGGCTTCTGGCCCATTAGAAACATGGCTTTCTTCTATGGTCTGCAAGCTGGAAGGCCGGCTGAATCCTTGAATCACCTCTGTTTTTCTAAAACTTGTCATAAAACATTTTTAACATAAAATTTACAGTCTTGACCATTCTTTTGTTTTTTGTTTTAAATTTATATTGTTATTCAATTACAGTTGTATGCCTTTTCTCCCCCATCCTTCCACCCCACCCTAGCCGAACCCACCTCCCTCCCCCCCCCCTTGATTTTGTCCATGTGTCCTTTATAGTAGTTCCTGTAATCCCCTCTCCCCACTGTCCCCTCCCCACTACCCCCTGGCTATTGTTAGATTGTTCTTAACTTCAGTGTCTCTGGTTATATTTTGTTTGCTTTTTCCTTCTATTGATTATGTTCCAGTTAAAGGTGAGATCATATGGTATTTGTCCCTCACCGCCTGGCTGGTTTCATTTAGCATAATGCTCTCCAGTTCCATCCATGCTGTTGCAAAGGGTATAAGCTCCTTCTTTCTCTCTGCTGTGTAGAATTCCATTGTGTAAATATACAGTAGTTTTTGGATCCACTCATTTGCTGATGGGCACTTAGGTTGCTTCCAGTACTTGGCTATTGTAAATTGTGCTGCTATGAACGTTGGGGTGCACAGGTTCTTTTGGATTGGTGTTTCAGGGTTCTTAGGGTATAATCCCAGCAGTGGAATTGCTGGGTCAAAGAGCAGTTCCATTTTTAGTTTTCTGAGGAAATTCCATACTGTTTTCCACAGTGGCCTCACCAGTCTGCATTCCCACCAACAGTGCAGTAGGGTTCCCTTTCCTCTGCATCCTCTCTAACATTTGTTTCTTGATTTGTTTATGTTGGCCACTCTGACAGTCTTGACCATTTTTAAGTGTGAAGTTCAGTGGCATAAGTATATTTGCACTGTTGTACAATCATGACCACCATCCATTTCCAACATTTTTATCATCCAAAACTGAACCTGTGTACCCATCAGGTTGTCAGTCACCTGTGAACAGTGACTACCTGCCCCCTCAGCCCTTGGTGACCACCATTTTATTCTCTGTCTCTATGAATCTGATTACTCTCTATGTGTCATATAAGTGAGATCATACAGTACTAGTCCTTTGTGATGGGCTTATTTCACTTAGAATAATGTCTTCAAGGTTTGTGCATCCATCGTGTAGCATGTGTCAGAATTTTCTTCTGCTTTAAGGTTGAATGAATAGATAATAGCAGCACAATTTACAATAGCCAAGTACTGGAAGCAACCTAAGTGTCCATCAGTAAATGAGTGGATCAAAAAATATGGTATATTTACACAATGGAATTCTACATAGCAGAGAGAAAGAAGGAGCTTATACCCTTTGCAACAGCGTGGATGGAACTGGAGAGCATTATGCTAAGTGAAATAGATCTTGCTATGCTTATCCCTTCATCCATTGATGGATGTTTAGGTTGTTCTACTGTTTGGCTGTTGTGAATAATGCTGCTGTGAACAGAGGTTACAAATACCTGTTCTAGTCCCTGTTCTCAGTTCTTCTCGTTGCTTCAACCTGATCCTTCATCCTCACAGTCCACACTGAAGATGCACTTTGGTTCCATCATTTCTTTCCTTGCTGTCCTGCCCAGCGTCAGGTGGCCACCACCCCCTCCCACTGAACCACTGCTCACCTGGAGAAAGCACCAGCTTTCTCCCACATGTCCCTCTATAGCTCCTCTTGGCCAGTCTTGTCCCCAGCTTTTTTTTGGGTTTTTTTTTAACTTAACACTGGAGCCAAATTGAGCTTTTCAAAAGGCAATTCTGATCATATCCCCTGCTGTCCTTAACTCTCCAATGGCTCCCAATTCCCCTTGGGACACAAACCCTAACAAAGTCCTACGTGACCTGGCCCTGCTTGCCTTTCCCGACTTACCCTATCAGCACTTTCCCTCTGGTATTCTATGCTGAAATAAATGACTTTTGATGCCCTAACCGCACGAGACTTTCACTCACCTCTGGACTTCTGCCCAAATTTATTTTCCTGGAATACTCCCTGCTCCTCTGATGACCTAAGTCCTTGTTCTTGAAGACTTTATGTAGATATTTCTTCTTCTAAGATACCTTCTTGTTCCAGGCCTACCCAAGATGAGGGTATGTGTCTCTACTGCATCCTTCTGTGGCAGCTGAGGGGCAGTAGGGGGAAGTTGCTCAAAGACCTTCCTCTGACTTCTATCACTTAAGGTATTTTGGAAACATAGTGTACTTTGTATTGGAATATACTGAGTATAAATGGAGATCACATCTACGTAGGGTTGTGCTCTGCCAGGTCAAACCTAGTCTATTAATTTGGCCAACTTGACCTCCAAACTTTGGAAAAGCTTGTGGTACTGTTCCAGAAAGACACTGATGAACAAGCTCTCCAGGAAAAGTTAAAAATAAAAAAGCCATGGTTTGAGGTATTTGCTGATTTCTGCAGGGTCCATTCTCACCAGGGTAAAGTTACCACCTGAAGTTACTGAACATGGAGCTGGGAAGAGAGATGGAGACATCTGCTGGTCTCCTGCACACCACTCTGATGGTTCTCCCCCAAGACCCTTAATTTCAGACAGAAAAAACTAATCAATTGTCTCTGTTAGATCTCTTCCATTCCATGGACCCATTGTCTACCTCCAGATAAATTTCTATCAAATTCTTCAGATTTTTTTTCTATGGTGGGTAACCAGATGTGCTAAGGAATGTGATAAAAAAGGCACAGGGAACACATTCTGTGCAGGATAATAACAGAGCTAACATTTATCTAGTGCTTACTGTGTACCAAGTACTTGGTGTTACGGTCTATATGGGCTTTCCTATTTGATCTTTATAATTCTGTAAGGTAAGTATCATTATATTCTTATTCAAAAGAGGCAGAATCTGAGTCCCAGAGCCATATTAATAACTTGTATGAGGTTATGCAGAGCCAAAAACTGAACTCACTTCTTTCTGATCTGAGAACCCATGCTATGCCAAATGCCTCAAAGAGCAAGAGACTAGAAAGGTAAGGAAAGGAGAAGAAAAGTTGGCTGTTCAGAAAAGAATCCATTAAGATATTGTGTAAATATACCATAGTTTTTTGATCCACTCATTTGCTGATGGGCACTTAGGTTGCTTCCAGTACTTGGCTACTGTAAATTGTGCTGCTATGAACATTGGGGTGCATAGGTTCTTTTGGATTGGTGTTTCAGGGTTCTTAGGGTGGTATATTTACACAATGGAATTCTACATAGCAGAGAGAAAGAAAGAGCTTATACCCTTTGCAACAGCATGGATGGAACTGGGGTGCATTATGCTAAGTGAAATCAGCTGGGCAGTGAGGGACAAATACCATATGATCTCACCTTTAACTGGAACATAATCAATAGAAGGAAAAAGCAAACAAAATATAACCAGAGACATTGAAGTTAAGAACAATCTAACAATAGCCAGGGGGTAGTGGGGAGGGGACAGTGGGGAGAGGGGATTACAGGAACTACTATAAAGGACACATGGACAAAATCAAGGGGGGGTGGAGGTGGGGGAGGGAGGTGGGTTCGGCTAGGGTGGGGTGGAGGGATAGGGAGAAAAGGCATACAACTGTAACTGAGTAACAATAAAAAGTTTTAAAAAAGGAAAAGAACAACCCCCCCAAAAATAAAAGTAATATATCTAAAACATAAAGATACAAAAGTTGAAAATAAATAGATAAAAATATACAATAAGCAAGTAACATAAGATAAAGCTGACATAGCTTTAAAAAAAAGATATTGTCACTATCGTATCTTAGCTTCCACATTACTCTTTGAGTCTCATTTACAACAAACTACTTGCCTCATCCCCCTTTTCTTCTCCTCTCACCTGGCTAAGGATTTGTTTAATTCTGGGTGGGTGCATGGCAAGGTTAGCCCTCACTCACCACTGTGGGTGTGGCCAGGTGGCTCGGATCTTGCTGTGCCCTGTCTTCTCTCCTCACTAATCTTTGCCCCACTGGACTGCAGGCAATGTCGCCTTATAGTTTCAGTCCAGTGTCTAGCACAGTGCCTGACAAATAGGCATCAGGGGAATGAATGACATCACATTCTGTTGGCTATCAGACAATTTGATTATGAATTGGGGAAATACTGCTCAGCTAGGAAAAGGTGAGAGCATGTGAATTAGTGTTACCACCATCAACAACACGGTGTCATGGGGAAAGATCCAGACTTGGTATTGGGCGCCATGCTGGCTTGGGTGTTTATTGACTGTGTGAGCCTGGGTACATGACTTTAGTCTGCATAACTTCAGTTTCCTCATCCAGAAAGCGGCACTACATTCACACCTTTTAAAGATACTCGCTGATTGTTTGCTTAGTTTGTTTTCGTTTTTGTTTTAGGTTCGTTTGTTAATAATTGTGAGTTTGTTGTCATTTTACTGTTCATATTTTTTATCTTCTTTTTCTTAGATAAGTCCCATTTAACATTTCATATAATAAGGGCTTTGCGATTATGAACTCCTAAGCAAACAACTAGAACAGGAACAGAATCACAGAAATGGAGATCACAGGGAGGGGTATCAGTGGAGGAGTGGCAGGGATAGAGGGGGGAAAGGTACGGAGAATAATTAGCATAAATGGTAGGTAGAAAATAGACAGGGGGAGGGTAAGAATAGTATAGGAAATGTAGAAGCCAAAGAACTTATATGTATGACCCATGGACATGAATTAAGGAGGGGAATGTGGGTGGGAGGGGGTATGCAGGAAAAAAGGGAAATAAAGGGGGGAAATGGGACAACTATAATAGCATAATCAATAAAATATATTAAAAAAATAATGATACTTGCTGCGAGCTGCTCAGGTGTGAGATGCTGTCCCAGCTGCTGGGGAATGGTAGTGGGCCAAGCAAGCAAGGGCTTTGTCCTCATGGTGCTTATACTGCAGGGGACAGATGAAATCAGACACTGAGGTGAGCAATCCTATGTTAAGCAAGGAGAAGGCCTAGGAAGCAAAAGAAAGCAGGGGAAAAGGGTGAGGAGAAACTAGATGTGCTTATTAAGTCATGTGGTCATGCATAGTCTTTTGGGGAGGTGATGTTTGAGCAAAGACTGAGTGAAGTGAAGAAAGACCTGTATGGATTTTTTATCTTAAAAAAATGTAAAATATATACAATATAAATGTTTCCATTTTAGCCCTACCTAGGTAGCTCAGTTGGTTAGAGCATGCCCCTGATACGCCAAGGTTGTGGGTTCAATCCAAGGTCAGGGCACATGCAAGAATCAACCAATGAATGCATAAATAAGTAGAAAAACAAATTGACGTTTCTCTCTCTCTCACTCTCTCCCTCTAAAATCAATCAATAAAAAAAATTTTAAATGTATAATTTCAGCCATTTTTAAATGTACGTTTCAGTGGCATATAGCGCATCGTTATGCAACCATCACTACTGTCCTCCCCCAGAACATTGTCATCTTCCAGGCTGAAACTAAACAGTAACTCCCCCATCATTAAACAGTAACTCCCCGCCCCTCCCCCTAGTCTCTGGAAACCACTATTCTACTTACTGTGTATGAGTTTGACTTCTCTTGGTACCTCACTTAAGTGGAATAATGCAGTATTTGTCTTTTTGTGGCTGGCTTATTTCACTTAGAATAATGTCTTCAACGTTCATCCATGTTGTAGCATGTGTCAGAATTTCCTTCGTGTTTATGGCTGAATGATTTCTATTGTATGTATGTACCACATTTTTTCATCTATTTATCTGTGGGCATTTAGGTTCTTTGCACATCTTAACTATTGAGAGTAATGCTGCGGTGAACACAGCAGTGCAAATATCTGTATGAGTCTCTGTTTTTCATTCTTTTGGATTTATATACATATTTTCCATACATATATATGGAGAGCAGAATTGCTGGATCACATGGAAATTCTACTTTCTTTTTTCAGTTTTTGAGGAACTGTCATACTATTTTCCATAGCAACTGCACCCCACCGACAGTGCACAACTGTTCCAATTCCTTCACATCATCGTCAACACTTGTTATTTTCTGTTTTCTTTCATAGTATTCTTCCTAACGTGTGTGCAGTGGTAGCTGATTGTGGTTTTGATTTGCATTTCTTTATGCTTAGTGATGTTGAGTATCTTTTTCATACGTGACCCACACAGACTCTACATGAAGGATGTGCTAAGATTAGGATGATCGAGGCCTAGCAGGAAAGTCACGTCTAACTTGCAGGGGGTGGGGGGAGGGGGCTGAGTTTTTCTCCGGGTGCAATGAGATCCCCCACAGGGTTTTGAGCAGGGGTGTAGCACAATCTAACTTACATTTTAAAAGGATTTTACTCTGGCTTTTTGACCACACAGATTTTTCTCTTTTTTCCCCAGTGGGGCCTCATATGGGACTAATTATCCACTGAACACACTTAGCAGCAATATTTATCATCATCATAAAAACACACAGTGTGGGTAAAGAGATGTCTGCTTTACAAAATGCCTTCTCATACATCATCTCATTCATCCTTCGGCCAGTTTCTGCAGCAGCCCGTCTCCTGGCTTAGCACCGCTTCCATGCTGTCTCCAGGGCTCCCCGCCCCACGGTCACTAAGCATTTTAAGAGAGGAACCTCGGCATGTCCCTCCTGATTAGTTAAATGATTTAGACTTCATTGGCAGAGGACCCAGCTCTGGCAATCATGTGCTGGTTGTGGAGTTTGTGTGAAATCAGCCCATCTGCTTATAGCTAGAGCCTGGCAGCCTGGGCAGAAGTCACCCAGGAGCAATCCCATGCTTCTCTGTAAATGCCATTCATCCTCTATCCCCTGACACTGTGACTTTTCTTAGTGGGCTAGGCATTGCTCCTGCTTCTTTCTTCATTAAGGGCTCCCGAAGATTATACTCTGTCCTAATGAGCTTTAGAAATTTGTGTTTTAGTGTTCTTCTGGAAAAAGTGAAATTCATTAATTCATTAATTCATTCGCTTGCCCATTGGTATTTATTGAGTGTCAGCTGTGTGTAGTAAACACTGGGGGCACAATGGTGAACAGATAGTCTCTGTTCCCAGATCCAGGGGAGTTAGATGGGTGGGCCAGATATAAGGAGGTGTGTGTAAGGAGGAGAGACAGTGGTGCACAGCACTGCAGATGCACCTCACACCCATGGGTGATAGAAACCTACAAGGGTGTGTATGATGGGATTCCGGTGTTTAGAACAGGTTTCCCAGGAAGATAGCTTTCTTCCAACTCCTGCTGTCAGTCACCTAAGGAGGAGCGCATTCCTCGGTTGAGAAATGAGACCTAGACCCCATGAACCATGGAGGAAATCCCATGGCAAAGGATGGCCACTGGCACAAGCATGCTTTTCCCCCAGCAAAAACAAACAAGACACATTTGGGGCAAGAGTCAGAGTTCTAATAGTTGCTCAGTCCCAAGCATTCAATAACTTCCTCAGTTTTTCTCACACGATCTGTCTAACTGCACTCTCTGGTCAGGAGTTCCCTGCAGGACTGGTGACCAGGGTTGCTGGACTCGGTGCCTCAGTCAGTGGAGGGTGATATCAGAGGCACTGGAGAGAATGTCCATTTCTTCGTCCTCTCCAGGAACTTGACATTCCTTTCGTGGGGTATCAGATGTGCGGGAAAGCTTCATCAAATACCCTGAGACTTGAGTGAAAATTCCATTTAAGGAATTTTCAAAATTGCAGTAAGCTCAAAATGAGTTTATTCACTTCTCAGCAGACTTTTATTGAGCACCTACTATGTGTCAAGTGTAGTTCAGATACTGGGGACAGATAAGGAATTCTCTTGGAGCTTACACACTTCCTATGTAGAGAAGACAGTCAATAAAAAGGAGGAAGCAATTAAATGAAAAAAACAACAACAAAATATTCAGGGATCAAGAGCCATTGTTACAGAACAGACCTGGCAGGAGCATGAATGATATACTATTACTGAATAGACCCACGCTTGTGCTCTAGGGGTACCCTACCTTGTACTAGGTTCGAATTGCCCGCCTCCAGGGAAAGATGTCTCTCAATCTCAGAGACTGGTGAAAAGGAAAGGGGTTATTTATTTAAAGAGTTATACAATTTAAGAGTAATGACTTAATGTCTTCATTGAGATCCCAAAGTCCTTTAGAATACCCACAAATGCACAGTCCTTCCTTCCTCCTCTGCCCAGGCCAGGGTACCATATCTCAGAAAAAGAAATAGAAGTCCCTAGTTCTTCTCTGCCCAAGCCACACAGTCCCAAAAAGACCCTGCATGGCTGCCACGCCTGGGTTTAAATCCCAGCACCAATCTTCCTCTGCTGCGCCATTTCCAACTCCTCCCACAACTGGCCACAGCTGCCAGCATTCCTGTATTTTTCCAGCTTTTCTGGGCTGCCATAGTAAGTCTGGGCAGGTGTGGCCCCATGGTGTGGAGCCAATCATCTCCAAGCTCTCACATAGGCACTGTAACCAGTGGAGTTGCTTCCCAGTTGCATCATGGGTTGAAGTCACTCCCATCCCCCTGGCTCAAAGCATGGTCACGGCTATTTAATATATCCATGAAACCAGTTAAAAGTTATAGATATGTTAAATGACTGTTCTAGAGGTTATCTGCAAAACTGTTGCTATGCAAAACAGCTGTCAGTGGCCCTTTTCCATGTGTCCCATCCCCCAGCTCAGACTTGTTGGGGTGAGGACATCCTATATATATACATTTTCTCTAATATTTCCCAGACACTGAGTTCTGGACCCCATTACAAATCCCTCTTTGCCCCCCGCCCCTTGGCTGCACCCTGTTACACCATGAGGAAATAGGGGCAAGAGGAGGAGAACCTGGGAGTGCAGGCTCACTCAGGCTGAGGCCAGAGCCAGGCTCTGAGGGAGGCAAAGTTTTGAGAGCAAGTGGTTTCCTGGAGAGGTCATGCCATAAAATAACAGCAGAGAGGTGGGGGATGTGAGACAGAAAGGGGGAGGGAAGGGGAGTGGGTGACATCAAACAAGTGACAATGGGGGTACCTGGGGAGCCAGTGCAGACTGTGCCTCAGTCACCCCAGGTGAGGGCACAGGTGCTGTGTGTAGACTGAGGGCTCCTCCTGGGGCCCTATTCACTGGTGTGTCCAGCTCCATCTGCATCTGGGCAGAGTGGGCTCCAGGGTTGGAGAGGCCTCAGGTCAGGTCACAGGTGAGGGCGTCCAGTGTGCAGCCCCTCGCACAGCCTTTGCAGGGTTCACTCTCTCAGGACTCACAGGGCTGGCCTCAATTGCCAAACAAAGGGCAAGCAGGAGGTAGCCAAGGGGAGATCTAGGGACAGAATATTTACAACGGAGGGAACAGCACATGCAAAGGCCCTGTGGGGTCCTGAGAAAGACAGGGATGGCCAGTGTGGTGGGAGGGCATGGATGCTCTCAGGCCTGCTGAGTGAGGCAGGAGAGGCAGGCAGGGCCTGGTCCAAGGCAGTCATTCCCAGGGCAACGGAGAGCCCATAGAGGATGCTTACCAGGGAGGGTCTGCTTCAGTTTACACCACATCATCTTCATCAGATCAAGTTTTACTGGTGCAGGCGGGATGGGCCACTTGGTGGGATTCCAGCATCCTAGGGAGTCTTGGACAATGAGGACCAGCACTGCCCCCTCGGAGCGGCGGGTGGGGCCTCTCTTTGGTCGTGCACTGCACTTTAAAATGAAAACAGACCAAGCCTTGAAAAAGAAAAACAATTAGATAATAAAAGGATTAGAAAACAGGGAGTTCCAAAGAAACAGGGCCCTTTCTTTGTGTTGCTGGTGATGTATTTTGACAATGTGTGAAGCAGGGAGAAAGCCCAGGGATCCCAGGACTGCCTGGCGGGGCTGGCAGAGCAGCTAACATGCTCCCTCACAGACCACAGGCCTGCCCCTCCAGTTGCGGATTTGGAACTGAAGCATGCAAAAAGAGATTACAGTTTAGCATTCACCACATGCATGTGGTGAAAAATGAGACTGTCACGCAGGCTGGGACTCAATCTACAAAGGGAGGCATGGATGGACAGCCCTGGCGGCTGATGCGGGCGGTGGGCAGAGAATGCCCAGGCCAGAGGCCTGGGCCCTCAAAAGCTGTGGACAAAGTTTCTTCTTTTCAGGATTAATTCCCTTCTTCCTGTGTCTCTGACCGCATGAGGTTTCTTTCTTTATCCCCCTCCCCCCCCGGCCTGCTTACTCTCTATTAAAAATGTGTCACCTGGGTTTCAAAGTTCGGCAGCTGAAATAAAGGCCCTTTCAAGGGTGGGGAAAGAAGAAGAAGACATGAAATAAATTCAAACCAAGACAGTACCTTAGGAAAGAATAAACAAGTGGGACCTCATCAAAATAAAAAGCTTCTGTATGGCTAAAGAAAACAGCACCAAATTACAAAGAGAACCAACAGTATGGGAAAACATATTTGCCAATGATACCTCAGACAAGGGCCTGATCTCCAAAATATATAAAGAACTCACACAACTCCACTCCAGGAAGACAAACAACCCAATTAAAAAATGGGCAAAGGACTTGAACAGATACTTCTCCAAGGAAGACATACAGAGGGCCCAGAGACATATGAAAAGATGCTCAGCATCACTAGCCATCAGAGAGATGCAAATTAAAACCACAATGAGGTACCATCTCACACCAGTCAGAGTGGCCAGCATAAACAAATCCACAAACAAATGTTGGAGAGGATGCGGAGAAAAGGGAACCCTAGTGCACTGTTGGTGGGAATGCAGACTGGTGAGGCCACTGTGGAAAACAGTATGGAATTTCCTCAGAAAACTAAACATGGAACTGCCCTTTGACCCAGCAATTCCGCTGCTGGGATTATACCCTAAGAACCCTGAAACACCAATCCAAAAGAACCTGTGCACCCCAATGTTCATAGCAGCACAATTTACAATAGCCAAGTACTGGAAACAACCTAAGTGCCCATCATCAAATGAGTGGATCCAAAAACTATGGTATATTTACACAATGGAATTCTACACAGCAGAGAGAAAGAAGGAGCTTATACCCTTTGCAACAGCATGGATGGAACTGGAGAGCATTATGCTAAGTGAAATAAGCCAGGCGGTGAGGGACAAATACCATATGATCTCACCTTTAACTGGAACATAATCAATAGAAGAAAAAAGCAAACAAAATATAACCAGAGACACTGAAGTTAAGAACAATCTAACAATAGCCGGGGGGGGGGAGGGGCAGTGGGAAGAGGGGATTACAGGAAGTACTATAAAGGACACAAGGACAAAATCAAGGAGGAGGGTGTAGGTGGGGGAGGGAGGTGGGTTCAGCTGGGGTGGGGTGGAGGTATGGGGAGAAAAGGCATACAACTGTAATTGAATAACAATAAAAATTAAAAAAAAAAGACAGTACCTTAGAATTATGTAAATTTTCTGGAGACTTTACTAATCATCCAATCCACACCTTCCTTTTAGAAATGAGAACGCACAGGCCGTGTGGAACAAAGTAACTTCCCTAGGCTCTCACAGCCTCCTGGTTGGCAGAGTCAAGGTCAGAGCTTAAGTCTGCTGACTTTCTTGCCAAGACTCTCTTTGTGACACCCATGGACATATTTTCTTCCTTTGTTTGTGGGGAAAGTTGAGTTATTGGCAGAGCATATTCAGAGCCACTGACAGTAGAGCCCTGGGTCTACTTTGCCGCTTCTTCAACGCTATGGACGTGGAGAGAGCGATCGTGTGTCCTACCCTTGCTCTCTCCTTGGTGCCAGCACATGTCCCATGCCACAGCCTTGGCACTGGGATTGCCAACATTGGGTTTGGTGCCCCAAAGGGGCTGTGGCCTTAGGAAAGGGGTCTCACCCTAAGGAGAGGGATAGAGACCACAGCAAAGATTTGTGGGTTAGTAGGTAAAGTATCAGCAGAGGCAGTAAAGTGGAGGGGTCAAGGCTAATTTTCCAGAGCCAGACCCCCTGTGTTTTCATCCTGGCCTTGCCTCTCACTCACTTTGTGAACTGGGATGATTTATTGAACCTTCCACCTGTAAATAGGGATACAGACATACAATTTTTCAGACTATAGGATGCACTTTCCCCCCACAAATTTGGGAGGAAAATGGGGGTGCGTCTTATAGTCTGAGTGTAGCTTACCTGGCTCACTGGCTGGGGGTGGAGGTGGCGGTGGAGTGGGTTTTTTTTTTTTCTGTATTTTCCTCTAAAACCTAGGTGCGTCTTATAGTCTGAAAAAACATGGTACATACACTGTATCAATTATCTGTTGCTGAGCAACAGCATTACTACAACACAATGGCTTAAAACAACACATATTTATTGTCTTGCAGTTTCTGTGAGTCAGGTGTCTGGACACAGCTTAACCAGATCCCCTGCAAGGCTGAAATCAAAGTGCCTGATGGGAGACTCATCTGAGACACGACAGGGCGGGGGAAGGGCAGGGTTCACTTCCGTGCTCACTTGGTGTATTAACAACATGTATGTCCTTGTGGCTGTAGCACCAAGGACCTCATTTTTCTATTGGCTGATGACTGATGGCCACCCTCAGTTCCTTGCCACCTGGGCCCCAATGGGCCCACTTGCTTTCTCAAAACTAGCCAGGGAGAAAGAGGCTCCTGCAAGTTAGGCAGTGTTACATCCATGTAATCACATCTCCTTTGCTGCATCCTATTGACTAGAATCGAGTCGCAGGTCCTGTCCACAACTCTAAGGTGGGGGGTGGTGATTACAGAAAGACGTGAGCACCAGGAA
Organism: Desmodus rotundus; assembly: GCF_022682495.2. Taxonomy (NCBI): domain Eukaryota; kingdom Metazoa; phylum Chordata; class Mammalia; order Chiroptera; family Phyllostomidae; genus Desmodus; species Desmodus rotundus. The sequence continues at coordinate 66,371,504 of NC_071395.1, forward strand.
CTGGGAGTCACGGCCATCTTTACAGTCTGTCCACCACAATGCCTCATAAGGTTATTGTGAGCAGTAACTGAGTTCATACATATCCAGCTCTTAGAGGAGGACCCTTCCTCAGGAGGCCAGTGATCGCAGGTTTGGAGGTGGTGTTGTTATTACCTCCAGGAGGACATGCCCCTGATTTGTCCTTGCTCTTGAAAAGTCTTCAAACTATCTTCAGGGATTCTGGGATGATAGGATTCAGTTCGAATAAGTGCCTACAATAATGAAAAAATAGAATAATTCCAATGAGCTTTCTAGTTTAATTTTATTTTCTTAGTTAGAGGCTACAGGGTGAGTGGGAAATAACACAGGGTTTGGAATACACAGGGTTTGGAGTTTGAAGAGTGAATTTATAGACAACTAGTCTGGGCCACACCAATGTTGGCTGTCTTCTTCACCTTCTTTTTAACTAGACTTTGCAAGCTACTCTTTTGTAATTATGTGGTTTAAATATTAGAAAAAGATATAAAGTCACATAATTGCCATTGTTTTATTTTGTATTTATTGAGATATAATTGACATGTCACATCATATTAGACTCAGGTGTACGACATAATGATTCAATGTTTGTATACAATGTGAATTGGTCACTGCAATAATCTAGTTAACATTTGTCACCATATGTAGTTACAATTTTATTTTGTGATTCAGACTTTAAGATGCACCGTTTTAGCAGTGTTGAAATATGTAGCACAATATTATTAACTGTAGTTACCATGCTGTACATTATATCCCTGGAACTAATTTATTTTATAACTGGAAGCTTGTACCTTTGACACCTTTCACTCATTTTACCCATCCCTCCACCCTCCCACCTCACCCCAGGCAGCTACCAAACCTATTCTCTGTATCTATGAGTTCAGTTTTCTTTTTAAGGATTTCATGTATAAGTGAAATCTTATGGCATTTGCCTTCCTTTGTCTGATTTATTTCACTGAGCATAATGGACTCAAGGTCCATATCTGGTTAAAAATGTCTATGTATCCCCAATATACACATCTTTGTGTATATGGTAAGGCATACACAAAACAGAATCACAAAAGGTTGAAATAAATAAGAAATATGCAATATTTGAAAAGTCATTCTAATTGTGAAGGCTTCCAACATCATTAGCTCATTCTTCAAGGTTGTTTAATGAGGTTGGTCATTGACAATAGTGGATGTACATTCATCTTTTAAACTTTTCTCGGTTCTGGTCAGCCCATTCTTTTTATTTATTTATTTTCTCATGTTGTGGCTGACAGAGAGCTTGAAGGGCCATTGTGAGGATGGGCTGCTTGGCTACTGTTAGCTTTGTGTTTACAGCATGTGTATTACCTTAATCCTTACAGGGGTGTCCAAACTTTTGGCATCTCTGGGCCACAGTGGAAGAAGAAGAGTTGTCTTGGGCCACACACTAAATACATTGCAACACATAATCACAAAAAAAATCTTATAATGTTTTAAGTAAATTTATGATTTTGTGTTGGGCCACATTCATAGCCATCCTGGGCTGCATGTAGCCCATGGGCCACAGGTTGGACACCCGTCTTTGTGAGAATCCTTATAAGCCACTGTTATATTTTGTAAGAGTTGGTTTAGGTTGATGTAAATCATGTAGTCATTAAATTAATTTTACTGGTCTCACAGAAGCTATGGTATGTCACAGTCTGCTGAAAGCAGAGATGAGGACGGTCCTCTTCCATCTCTGCCTCTCTCTCTGGTGTGGACCCGTGTACCCCGAAAGACATGTACCACCTCACAAAGCCATCCTGTGAGGTGCTTGATAAAATTTGTATATTAGACATTTTTAAAACAAAGTTTAAAGGCAAAGATAAATAATTCTAATACCTTGTTCCTATATATCAATGCATCATCTTATATCTCCCTTGGGAGATAGGCATACAGTTTGGAGATTCCTTTTGCATATCACACCACACTTGTTTGTTTCCTTCCAGATGATATACAATATCATATATTGTATGATATACAATAGGTATGTCTGTAAAGTTCTCCTGTCCCTTGCAGGTGGGTTGTGTGCATGCTCACACTGTGCCTGCAGCAAACTGCCCCCAGTGCTGCCAGGAGGCTCCGCGCTCCTGCTCTGGAAGGGTTTGAGGCAAATCTGCAAAGCTGGCAAATGTGCCTCGGCCATGAGCTGGGAGGGCCCATCTCGGACAGTCTGAGAGAGAAAAAGTGCTGACAGCACCAGCAGCCTTCAGGAGCCCCCTGTCATTCTTGTAAACAGGGTGGGATTGGCCTGCTTTATCTCTCTGTGCAAAATGCAGATTTAATAGGCAGTGCCCTCAGAATCATTGCTGCTAGGTCGTGTCTGCAGAGGAATTAGGGATAATGGTTTAATAACTGCAGAAAGAGCTTAGACACTTTGCTGTGCTGGGTGTATCGGAGTTAGCTACTGAAGACTGAACTTGGGGCATTAAACCCCTTTATCGCTCAGATGGAGCAACGGGGAAAATCCATTCCTTGGCAGGGGATGAGTTTACCAGCTTCTGAAGGGGGTGTGTGTTTGAATGTGATAGGGAAGGGAGCATTTGTCAGGGTGGAAGGTGGATCAAAAGACAAATGAATTCTTTGAGTTAAATAAGAGCTTTAAATTATCCCCCTTTCAGCTGCTTCCTTGTCAGCAGAATATGCTGCGCTGAACACCAGCCTGTCTTCCCAAGGCCTGGGGATGGCATGGAGGTCTCTAACTACTAATGTGCATTGTACAGGGACAGGCAGTGTCAGAGTAGATGGCCAAGGCTGGAGAGGCAAGATAAATGTCCATTTTGCTGGGCTACAGAGTCACTTTTGCTAACCTATTCACCTGGAAGCCTGCAGAAAATGAGATTCAGACAAAGCTGGCTTCCCTTACAGTGCTTAGCTGGACTAGAAGTCATTCATCCACACTGAGGATGATGAATCAGGTTAGCGTAGTCCGATGGTTCCTAAGTTTGGATCTATGGAGTGTCATTAGAGTTTACCATCTATGGAAGGTTGAGACATGGTTGCAAATTCTGTCCATTCCTGTGTTCATACCCTTGCAAAAGATGAAGACTATTTCCCTACTGTTTGGATCTGGATTGCAGGTATAACTTGCCTTGGCCCATGGAACACTGTCAATTGTGAGATAAGCAAAGGCTTCAAAAGCATTTATGCAAAAAGCTTGCCCTCCTGAGCCCCTCAGAAACCATGCCATGCCCCTGTCTGTCTACAGAGCAATGGAATGCCCACTTGCTGTCATATCAGCCAGCCAAACCCTGTAAGTAGAGCTGCCCAGCGGATGGGTGGCTGACTGCAGAAGCAAGAATGACCCCAGCTGAGATTGGCAGAAGAACTGGTTGGCTGAGCCCAACCCAAATTGCTGAGTCCCAGAACCATCAGTTAATTAGCTATTATCTTAAGTCATTAGTTTTGGGTGGTGTACTATGCAGCAAAAACTAACTATAGGCAGAACAATGGGGATTGAGGGACAACACACCAAACCCCAAATTTGGACCCAGGTAGGGAAGCTCTGACTTGTTTACTCTGTCAATTCAGCTCTTGTTTGAATAAAGTGTTATGAGGGAGGTGATGTCGGGAGGAAGAGCTTTTGGCCTAGGCCACAGCATCCCAGAATATTCTTTTTGCTGGTGAATGAGACTTGAGCCATAGATCTGAAGCTGCTGCTTCGGGTTGTCATTTGGAAGTCTGGGGAGAGTCTCCAGGGATGGCTGATTTGTGCCCCAGGAGACCATTCCTTTGTCATACAAAGTGCTGCACATTTATCCATCTCAGTTTAGAGCCAGTTTCTACCAGGAAACACAGGAGCAAATCAGTGGCAGGTTTGCTGTAACCTATTTAAAAGAGCAGACATTTGGCTTTGCTCACTAAAAATGAAATTTATGTCTTTACATTGCAGCCCTTAATTATTCCCACAATCATATCATGCTGTTGCTAATGCCATGGATAGGATTTGCTCTTGGGGAGGAGAGTGAGACAAACTTCTTTTTAGAAGAAAGTGAACCAAAATAGAGCTATAACAGTAATAGTCTCTAGACAAGGGACAAAGAAATGTAGTCCTTGCACAATTTCTTAGTGTGACCTTCCATCAGTCTTTAAATTATTATATAATTCCCCATGCATAGGAACATGAATAGCTTTTTCCTGTCCTCCATTATTCCTCCTTCCTCTAACAGTGCCCTGCATTTCCTCTGGGTTACTACCCTTCTTTCAGAGTCTTCCACAGGATATTGATCCACCTGGATCACAGGTCCACACAGTCTCAGTGGCACTACTGATCCAGGTGCCTACTCCTCCCTGGTCAAGACTGGCACATGGCCCAAGCCTGGCCAATTGGAGGCTATCATCTAAGAATTTGAAAGTGAAACAAATGGCACAGAGACTGAATGTGACTGTAGCTGATTCATGTGAGTGGAGGTCCTCCGAGGAGTCTGTGAATCTTTGTCCATCTGTGTGCCCAGGGCTGACCTTGGTCTCATTCTTCAAGGTAGCTTTCCTTTAATTCTCTGATCTACTCCCCCATTCTCCTCCTCCTTCCTCCTCTTCCTCTTCTTCTCCTTCCACTTCTTCTTCTTCTTCCTCTCCTCCTCCTTCTTCTTTCTCGTTTGCTTAAGTTAACCAGAGTTGGCTTTTGTTGGCTGCAGATAAGGAACACTGATTGGTATGGTTTTCTTAGCCAGGATCAGCACCTGTGCTAGTCATAGTCCTCTGGTTCTCCTTCTTACCTGGACATATGGTTTAATGGCACTTTCTTGTCCTCTTTCTAGTTAGGTGTGGCCATAGTTCTCTCTTGTAATAAAAATTGAGAACTACCCTCCTTCTCTTCCTCCTTCCATGGCAGGTAGGGGTGACTGTAACAAAACAGAGCCCCTGCCAGCCTCAGTCTCCAAGTGATTCTGATGAGAAAAACCCTTTTCTCCTCTTTCCCATACCCACATTGGACACATCGACTGAGTGAAATAATAACCTGGTTCTTATGAGCCACTGAGATTTGGGATTTGAGTGTTACCATAGCATGGCCTGTCCTATTTTGACTCAGAAAGCACTCTACTTGGAAGAGTCAGCATTCATATTCATAACTCGTCATGCCACCTACCTTTGTATTTATCAACTTGTTCTGCCTGAATCTCCATCTTCTATCAGCCAAAGATGGATAAGACCATGCTTTGAAACTTCTCATTAGAAGGCAAGGCTGCCACTTTAAAGAGTGTTCTGAAAATAACATCATTCATTTCATAAACATGCATCGAGTGCCCAAACATTGATTTTATTATTGTGTTGGTGCTATGAGAGACACAGAAAAACAGAACATAGAGTCTGAAAGAACTAATAATCCAGCTGGAGAGATAAGGCAACTATAAATTAATATCAAAAAAGGCAATGATATAAGAAGTATCGTGAAAATCTATCAAGGCCTATTTAAGCAGGGGGTTCAAAAAGGGCAATGAGGTTCAAGGTTGAATACATGAGTTTATTTAGTGCCAGCTTTTTGGATGAGGCAGAGATTTGGCTGGGTCTGGAAGTTTGACTTGAAATAGGGAGAGGCTCTTCCCGTAGAGAGGAGACAACACGAGCAAAGTTACAGACTGACAAAACACATTTAGAAAATCGTTTTGATTCAAATGGAAGAGAGTCCTAAGAGATAAAATTGGCAAAATAAATTGGATAGAGCTGGATTGAAAAAAGCCTAGAATAAGTTTAGGAAATTTACCTCAACTTCAGGTATCATATTCAGAATCTACTAGATGGGGAGCAAGGGGCTCTGCCAGCCACACTTGTTCTCATCGCTAGGACAAGTAAAAGCCTTTCCAGAAGTGCCCAGGCTGCTTCTTCTTCCATCTCATTGGCCAATCGGGAATCTCCTGTCCACACCTCACTGAAGGAGGAACTGAAAAAGTAAGTACAGAGCTTCTCTCACCCTTAGATTGAAGGTGGGAGAGGGTGAAGGGGGCGGAGAACAGGGGTACCATTTGAAAAATGATAATATCTGTTACCATCTCACATTGCTCTGTCATTTTGTTAACATAGAAACATGCTGTCGTAATAAAATATCAAATAAGTACAGAACATGAATGCTAAGAACAACTCAATATAGTAGCTAAAATATAGACGTTAAAAATAGTAGACAGAGGGAGGTACAGACTGTAACCATTGGAGAAGATGGTGCAGTACAGACTGGTGTTGAGCTAAACCAGGGATGACTTTAAAAGTATACAATGTAATCCCCTCTCTGGGAGGACTGATAGTCTATGGTGAGGTAAGTTAACATGCAGGAGGCAGGAGCAAGCAAAGCAACTCATAAATAAACCCTAAAACCAGAGGATATAGATGAAGTGGTATAGAGATTATTAAGGGAGACAATTGAAGATTGAGTTGGATTAGGACCTTAAGGGAGAGGTCCACAGAGCAGGTGATTTTTAGAGAGAGGCTTGAGAATCGAGTGGTATTAAGGTGGCATGAAGTGGTGCCTCTCTGGGGAGGCACCTGTGGCAGGTACGAATCATAGTTCACATACTCAAGCATGCAATAAACACAACTTTATTTTCCATAGCTCAATTTATTTCAATTTTTATTGTCTTGTTATAAATAATATAATGCCTGTCATTAAAAAAATAATGGGAGGTGTATTGAAGTTTTGGGGAATCATGTCATCTGGTTACATAATATTTGCTGACATGGTTTTTTTCCTTGCACAGCCCCTTCTGGTCCAACAGGCATTTTCATAACTTCTATGCCACACCCGGCTCTCTGGGACCCATTTTGCAACTCTGTTACTAAGGCAGGTTTCAGGCAACTGTATGACACTGTATAACACTTGTCTACCCTGGCACGGCCTGCCGCCCTCCCTCCTTGGAGACTGACTGCCTTCATGGGGTTCTTCCTGGAAAAGGAGGCGGGAGACACCTCTGTGCTCTCATCTCCCTGCTCTCCTAGAGATGTTTGTTTCTCTCTGGGATTTCCTGGGGTGCATATCTTTTTCTCTACACAATGTAGAATTCAACAGTATGGTCAAACATTTTGACAATACTCACCCCCCCCCCAAAAAAAACCAACAAACCTTACAGTGTTTATTAAAAAAAGTTTTAATATGAAAAGTTTCAAATATACCAAGAAGTAGAGAGAATAACAATGAACCCTTATGTAGCTATGTCACACAATACCTACTGCTAGTGACATCATTCCATTTTTGAGAGATGGTTACATCTTTATCTTCAGAGATAAAGGTAAAGTGCCTTGGGGCAAAAGCTGGGTTTTTATCCCCTCCTGGTGAAACTTGGTCTTCGTGTCTAGGCAGAGAAATTAATTTAACTGAAATAATTTTTAAGAAGGTTAATTTTAGACAAGTCTATTAACTTACTTTCCCAACACTAACTCACTGACTAACGCTGAGCTTCCTGCCTTTTCTGCTTGTCTGCACAGGGGCCTGGGAGATAAAGTTATGTTTCCCATAGTGTCCCTCTTGGTGCAATGGTTGTAAGGAAACCTGGCTCTGAGGCCAACCAGGTAGCATTCCCCTGCATCGGGACTCCTCAGAGACCATTATATATAATCACAGAGTGTCACAGGCTTGACATGAATGATTATGCAAAACTCTAAGCCCAATTTCCAAGTGGCTCCACAATTTGACAAAATGATGTGGCCATTTATGAAATGCAAGCAAATGGGAGGAAATGGAGGGTATAGGATTTCTGCAGAAGTGACAGACTCATCCAAAGGCAAGCGCTCTTCCATTTGACAAATCATACAAAGCAGAAATTTTTACTCTGAATGAACCAGCCTCATAAAGTCTGAGTCTATGCCCAGCTGTCACTGGGAAGCATTTTGGATTCATTTTAACTGGTTGTGGCACATCGAACCTGAGGTTATTTGGGGTGGGATGAAATTGCACCTGTCCCCCACTCTCTTGGGAAGCAGTTCAAGGTGGAGGTAGGCTGCTCTGAACTCTCCAGCAGCTTGCCACTAGGTGGACATGCTGTACGTGGCCAGTATCCCCAGGACCAGTTTGCAGTAAAGAGTGTGAATTTATCCCAGATCCAAGAGTAATTCTAAGGGAAGCCTATAGAAGGAAGACAGAGCATTTAAATTAGCTAGCATGTACTGGGTACCCTGTTCTAAGTCACTTCACATACACGCCGAAGAAGGTGCATGTGCTCTGATGTGCAGGGCGAAGTTTAGTGAATGGCATTACTCAATGATGGCCGGCAGGTCACTCACTGAATGCATCAGGGAGGGATAGGCTTTGGTAGGGTCAAGTTAGGAGACTGGCTAATAAGCACTTCCGTAACCCTGATAAATTTCTGAGCATTTCTGAGCCTCAGTTTGCTTATCTATAAAACAATAATATAGAGTGGATGGTATTGCTCACATCTTTCCAAGACTTAAATTGTTAGCATTCTGTCATTTTAGACTATTTAGTATGTTCTTTCTCAACGTTGTTAATGAGGAACTCCTAGGCTGGGTTACTGCTTCTGTATGTAATGACATGGTTTTAAACAAGACAAGAAAACAAAACAAAACTAAACAAAACACAAGAAGGAATTCTCCCAGTATTGACATATTCTCTTTCTTATATGACCCAAGTTTGATGTGACAGTTGAAAGAGTTGTAGTTTTCAACTCCTGGCTCTTTGGTGGAACTTCAGGGAGCCAAGGCTCTTGAAGGCTAAGTGTCTTACTCAAAGTTACAACTACTGAGTGACAGAGCTGCCAGCATGTGGCATATATGTGGGACAACTTCTGTGGAATGCAACCCAGAGTTGTCTTTTGCTCTAACCAATAACCAAATCCTCCATCAACTGAAAAAATGCTTTGGCTTGATAAGATGCAACCATCCCTTTGGAGACACGGTCTCCTCATTACCCTTCCATTCTCATCCTCCAAATACAGGATCTCTGTTTCCGGTTTTATCTTTCAGGGCATCAGGGGTAAGAGGGTTATGAGAAGGACAAAAATATCCCCTGACTCTTGCGTGTTTCAAGGTACAAGGGAGACCACGTGCTCTGATTAATACATCCACCCACCTGGGAGACAGCCCTGTGGATCACTTTCTGAGTCTTTCAAATGTTCCTGTAAAACCGTAACTATAGGGAACAAAATGTGGTTTCTTTTCAGACTGGGAGGCTGGTAGTTATGCTCAATGGTGTGTGGTTTTAATTAATCTCCAGCATTTGAACGTTAGCCAGCCTAACGGGGACTCCTCCACCTAGTGGGTTATCTGTAGATGCTGAGCAGTTTTTGGATGCTCAATGTGAACTGAGAATTTTCTTTTGTCTTTTATAAATGCCTTTAGTGGGGATGGGAGGATTAGGGAATGCTAGTGACTTGATAACATCTTTAGAAACTGAGTAATGAGCCATTATGAAGACTAACAATAAATAAATGCATTTTCCATTCAGTGTCTCTGTGGCACTCCAGACAAGCATATGACTAGGAAAATGTAATGAAAGCAATTGTAACTCTTTTGGTGGAGAGGTAATTACAGTCTAGGGCTGCTTGACTGATGAAAATTACACTGCTTATAATAAATTGCCACACAGCTAAGTCTTTTCTGAAGTCTTTAGTATGATTTGTGTTTGTGCACTTACTTAAAACATCAGGGAACAATTTATAAACATGAGCTTTTTTGGACACTGCCGGGATCGGCATTTACGATTAGAGAGCCTGTTTAAGGTTTCCTGATTTATAGAGGATAGATCATATTTTCCCGACACTCTCATGGTCAATTACAGACCTGCATGGTGCATTTGGTAACTTGAAAGCAAATTTAATCATTCTGTTTTGTATTTATAAGCATGCCAAGTCAAGAAAACATTTTCTCTTCAACTGTGGAGAAAGATGTTTCAAAGACAACTCACTATTAATGGCACTGATGGGTTGCAATACTGTGCCTTGTTTGTCTTCCTCCAGTGTAAACGTTGGGAACTTCCTTATGGAAGGAGAGGGCTGAGTACCTGAGCCCCAAAGCCCTTGTCACAGGGAAGTTCAAGAAGGACAAATATGTTTAGTGTCGTTATTTCTAGACCACAGGAACCAGCGTGGTGCATCAGAAATCTCTGTGGACTGGAGGTCAGAGGGCATCTGTTCTAAGCCTGGTGCATTTAACAAGCTCCGTGATCTTGGGAAAATTCCTGTCTTTCTGGGCTTTAATTTTCTCATCTTTCAAATGAAGTTTGAATTATTTGGGGTCTAGGTCCCCTTGGATGAAAGATCAACAATTCTGTTCCAGCTCAGGGGTTCCCAACCCTGGCTGCCCCTCAGAAACACCTATGACAAATATTGAAGCCCAAGCCTCACTCTTAATTAATTAAACCAGAAGATCTGGGGGTGGGTCTTTATATATTAACAAATAAATGACACCACTCAGGTGATTGTAACAGGTAGCTGTGGTTGAAAGCTGTGCCTCATCTTTTTGAAATTTCTGAAAGCCTAATGGTTAGAACCAGGAGAGTCTCTGCCACAGAGCATTTGTTCTTGTCCTTCCTCAGAGGTCCCCAAAATGGAACCACCTTCTGCTGTCCCAACAGAAACAGGCTCAGGACCCATACTTGGCCTTCTTTCCACTTGGACACCTTAGACAGTAAGCGGATAAGGGAGTGGGTATGAGAGGAAGGCTGCTACAATAGGTTCTGGGTGGCTGGTTTTCACTGGAACCTTTCGAAAAGAGTCTCAGCATTCCACATTTCAGAGACTTGAGACCCACAGTGAAATCCAGACAAGCCAGGTGTAGAGTTGGGCCGGCCACTGAGCATTCAGCAGCAGTGATTCTCTGGTCCACCCCCACCCTCCAGGCCCTCCTGAGGAAAGTGATGCGTGGATGGGCTGGAGCCCACTAACACTGGCTCACAGGATTTGATGGTGCGCGTCTCTGCTCAAGGCTGTGTTTAGGGAATTCACATTGGTAGCTAGAATTCAGCCACTTTGGTGTATTTACACAACAGAAATTGGCAAATGCTACAAATTACCACATAAGCCAGTTGTTAAACATTTACCAGTTCCTTGCTGAATTGAAGTATTTAGATGATCTTCTGCCTTGGCAGCTGAGACCTTCTTATATACTACTGGGGGGTGGGGGAAAACCCAGAGTAAATATTTGTACATTAATTTTACCTCTGCTGGCAGGGAAGGCAATAGCATTTGAACTGTATTATGAAGTTGCCTGAGAGGGTGGGGCTGACCTTAAAAGAAATAGAAAGTGTGGTCTTTTCCATGGGCCAATTCAGTGTAATGGGATCTAAAACTCATAGTTGAAATCTAGACCAGTGGCTGTCCAAGTGTGGCCCTTGGATCGGCAGCAGTGGCATCACGTGGGAATTTGCTAGAAATGCAAATTCTTAGGTCTCAGCTCAGACCATATGAGTCAGAAACTGTGGGGTGGGGCTCAGCAATCTGTTTTAACAAGCCCTCCAAGTGGTGCTGATACAAGCTAGAGTTTTGAGAATGACTGTTCTAAAGGGGTACACAAGAGACCACAAAATGACGTGTAGTCAACATTCTACACTGGCAGAGTCAAATGGTTGTAACACAGTTTACATGGCCCACAAAATCTAAACAATTACTATCTGTCCCTTTGCAAAGTTTGCTGACCCCTGATCTGGGCCATTACATAGAGCACACACATGCATCCACATGTGCACGTCAGTGAGGGCTCCCCTGGAAAGTTCATAGAAGCCATTCATCATTAACTCTTGAGGGGTTGTCCTCACCTGCAGTCACCTCTCCTTCACCTCCCACTCTCTCCCCAAACCTCTGACATTTTTAACTTCCACAAAGCTATTCTTCCCAGGTCATAAAAAAATAAAACATTATCATTAAATTCAAGGAACACCTTCAAAAGTCCTTAACTCCCTCTCCTTTTCTGCATTTTTGGTCATTACCTCCATTTTGAAACTCTCTCTTTTATTAGCCTCCCTGACACTTTCCTATACTTTCTTGGTTTTCCTTTCCTTTATTGACAATTCTTTCACTGCCGGGAAGGGAAATCAGAAGACAGTTGTGTTTATGAAGTCTTGGAAGAGAGCCTGTTAAGAGGAGGGAGTGGTCAATAGTCTTGCAAGCTGTTCTTGGACAAGTAATGTGAGAAATGAAAAATCTCATTTTCTCAGGATTTGCCCTTTGCTGATATTACACCTTTGTGTCTATTTCACACATGCCAAAGGCTTCTATAACCTCTATCCAGGATTTCACACCCAGAGCTCCTCACTTCTCACTGGACATCTTGCAGATGACTATCTCACAAGCTGCTCAAACTTAACAGGTCTCCACTGAAGTCACTTCTTTTTCATTGTTCCCACTGCACTGAGTGGCACTATCTGTCCATTCACCCAAGTTAAAAATGAACCTGTTTTTGCAGGTTCTCTTTGCACAATTACAATGACCCAATAAAGTGTTCTGTTCACAGAAGCCACTTTCCTCTGAGTAACTTTCCTTTTCTTGCTCTCAACTTTTTAGTGAGTCACAAACTCAATACCTTCAAGAATTAGGAAACAGAGTCATCCAACAAGAGGATATGACCCTTGTAAACATTTATGCACCCAACATAGGAACACCTAAATATATAAAGCAAATCTTGATGAACACAAAGGGAGAGATAAGACATGGCCTCAAATGACACACTGGATCAGATGGATTGAACTGATATCTTCAGAGAACTTCAGCCCAAAGCAGCAGAATATATACTCTTTTCAAGTACACATGAAACATTTTCCAGGATAGACCACACATCAGGACACAAAACTCATCTCAATAAATTTAAGAAGATTGACATCATATCAAGCATCTTCTCTAACCACAATGGTATGAAACTAGAAATCAATTAATAAAAAAACTGAAAACCACTCATACACATGGAGGCTAAATAATATGTTACTAAACATATTATTGGTTGGTTTTATTTTCTCCTTTTGATCTCATCATTAACCAATGAATGGCTAATGATGAGATCAAAAGGAGAAATAAAAAGTTACCAGGAAACAAATGAAAGTGAGAACACACTACCCAAAATCTATGGAACACAGTGAAAGCAGCCCTAAGAGGGAAATTGGTAGCAATATAGGTCTACCTCAAAAAACAAGAAAAATCTCAGATAAATTATCAAACCACACACCTAAAAGAACTAGAAAGAAAGAAAGAAACAAAACCCAGAACAAGTAGAATGAAGGAAATAATAGAGATTAGAGTGGAAATAAATGACACGGAGACAAAAAAAAACAAAAAACAAAAAAAACAAAAACCAACCAACCAACCAAACAAACAAACAAAAAAACAAAGGATAATAAAATCAAGAGCTGGTTCTTTGAAAAGATAAAAAAGATTGATAAATGTCTAACCAGACTCATTAAGAAAAAAAGAAAAGAATCAAATAAATGAAATTAGAAATGAAAGAGAAACAGTAACAACTAACATCACAGAAATACATAGGATTGTAAAAAAAATTGGGTGAAATGGGTAAATTCTTAGAAATATAAAATCTTTCAAAACTGAATCAGGAAGAATCAGACAATCTGAATAGACAGATTACACCTACTGAAATTGAAGCAGTAATAAAAAAAAACCTCCCAACAAATAAAAGTCCTGGACAGGATGGCTTCACAGGTGAATTTTACCAAATAGTCAAAGAAGAACTAACACATATCTTTCTCAAATGATTCCAAAAAATTCAAGAGAAGACTCCCAAGCTCATTGTACGAGGTTGGCATTATGCTAAATCCCAAACCAGATAAAGACAATACATAGAAAGAAAATTATAGGCCAATATCCCAGATAAACACTGAGTAAAAAATATTAGCAAACTGGAACCAGCGATACATCAAAAAGATCATACAGCATGGTCAAGTGGGACTTATTCTGTGGATGCCAGGTTGTCACAATACCTGCAAATCAATAGATGGGACTCACCACATAAACAAAATGAAGGACAAAAACCACATGATCATGTTAATAGATGCAGAAAAAGCATTTTATAAAACCCAGCACACATTTTTGATAAAAACTCTCAAAAAAGTGGGATTAGAGGGAATATACCTCAACATATAAAGACCAAATATGACAAACCCACAGCCAAATATTACTCAACATGGAAAAGTGAAAAGCATTTCCCTTAAAATTGGGAACAAAACATGAATGTTTGCTTTCATCACTCTATTCAACATAGTTTTGGAAGTCCTAGCTGCAGCAATCAAACAAGAAGAAGAAATAAAAGGCATCCAGATTGGAAAGGAAGATGTAAAACAGTCCTTATTTACACATGACATAATACTGTATAGAGAGAACCCTAAAGATTCCACACACACACAAACTACTAGAATGTGATCAATGCATTCAGTAATGCAGCAAGATACAAAATAAATATTTAGAAATCAGTTGCATGTTTATACATCAATTTCAGAAAGGAAAACTAAGAAAACAACCCTATTTACAATTGCTTTGAAATAATATCTAGGAATAAATTTAACTAAGGATGTAAAAGACCTGTACTTGGAAAATTATAAGACTGTGAATAAAGAAAATGAAGAAGATACAAATAAGTGAAAGCATATACCATGATCTTGTATAGGAAGATAGGGCATTTTAACATTATTAAAATGTCCATCCTACCCAAAGCACTTTATAGATTCAATGCAATTCTTATCAAGATACCAATAGTGTATTTCACAGAACTAGAGCAAATATTCCAAATGCTTATGTGGAAGCATAAAATACCTTGAATAGTCACAGCAATCTTGAGAATAAAGAATAAAGTTGGAGGAATAATGCTTTCTGATATTAAAATATAGTACAAGGACACAGTAATTAAAACAGTATGGTACTGATATTTAAAAAGACATATAGATCAATGGAACAGAATAGAGAGCCCAGAAATAAACCCTTGCCTTTATGACCAATTAATATTTGACAAAGGAGGCAAAAAAAATACAATGGGGTAAAAATAGTCTATTCAAAAAATGATGCTGGGAAAACTGGAGAGATGTGCAAAAAAAATGAAACTAGACCACATTTTTATGCCATACACAAGAATAAACTCAAAATGGATTAAAGATTTAAATATAAGACTTGAATCTAGAAAAATCCTAAAAGAAAAGATAGGCAGTGAAATCTCAGACATTTCTCTTAGCAATATTTTTTTGATATATATCCTCAGACAAGGGAAACAAAAGAAAAAATAAACAAATGGAACTACTTCAAATTAAAAAGTTTTTGTATAGCAAAGAAACCCATCAGCAAAATGAAAAGACAACCCACTGCATAGAAGAACATATTTGCCAATTATAAATCTCATAAGGGGTTAATATACAAAGTTTATAAAGAACCCAAAACAACCCAACCCAACCAAAAAACCCCTCAAACACTCCAATAGAAAATGGGCCAAGGGCCTGAACAGACACTTCTCCAAAGAGAATATACAGATGGCCAATGGACATGTGAAAAGTTGCTCACTGTCACTAATCATCAGAGAAATGCAAATTAAAATCACAATGAGGTATCACCTTACACCTGTTAGAATGGCTATCATCAATAAATCAACAAACAAGTGTTGGTGAGGATGTGGAGAAAAGGGAACCCTTGTGAACTATTGGTGGGAATGCAGAGTGGTGCAACCACTGTGAAAAGCAGTGTGGAGTTTCCTCAAAAAATTAAACTGCCTTATGACCTAGCAATTCCCTTCTGGAAATATATCCAAAGAAAACCCAAACAATAATTCAAAAGAATATAGGCACCCCAGCCAAGATGTAGAAGCAGCCCCAGTGCCCATCAGCAGATGAGTGGATATAAAAAGCTGGATACATTTACAATGCAATACTACTCAGCTTTAAAAAAAGAAGGCAATCTGGACTTCCGGCCAAGATGGAGGCATAGATGGAGGCATAGGAGACTGTGCCTCCTTGCACAGCCAAAAGAAGGACAACAATTTAAAAACAAAAAACAACCAGAATAGCCAGAAAATTGAACTATATGGAAGTCCGACAACCAAGGACATCAACATGCATCCAGACCAGTAGAAGGGGCAGAGACGGGCAGCCGGGGCAGAGAGAACTTGCAGCAAGGCGGCAGCTGGTGGACCCAGCGAGGTGGCGGATTGTGGAACAGGGCAGGCCAGGCTGCAGCTAGCAGACCCCATAATGTGGTGGCTGGCAGACCCTGGCCCCACATTCGCTCATAGATAAACCAGGAGGAATGGCGGGGGAGCAAAGTAGACCACGTAACCCAGGGCTCCAGCACAGGGAAATAAAGCCTCAAACCTCTGATTGAAAACACCCATGGGGGTTGAGGTGGCAGCAGGAGAAACTTCCAGCCTCACAGAACAGTTCATTGGAGAGACCCACAGGGGCCTAAAGTGTGCACAAGCCCACCCACTTGGGAAGCAGCACCAGAGGGGCCCAATTTGATTGTGGGTAGCGGAGGGAGTGACTCAAATCTGGCAGAGAGTGGAATAAGCGCCATTGCTCCCTTTTGGCCCCTTCCTCCCATACAGCATCACAGAGCAGCGACCAGCGTTACCCTCCCCAGGTGAACACCTAAGGCTCTTTACATAACAGGCATGCCAAGACAAAAAATATGGCCCAAATGAAAGAACAGATCAAAGCTCCAGAAAAAATACAACTAAGCAACGAAGAGATAGCCAAACTATCAGATGCACAGTTCAAAACACTGGTAATCAGGAAGCTCACAGAATTGGCTGAATTTGGTCGCAAATTAGATGAAAAAATGAAAGTTATGCTAGGAGAAACAAAGGAAAATGTACAGGGAACCAATAGTGAGGCGAAGGAAACTGGGACTCAAATCAAGGGTGTGGACCAGAAGGAAGAAAGCAACATCCAACCAGAAAAGAATGAAGAAACAAGAATTCAGAAAAATGAGGAGAGGCTTAGGAACCTCCAGGACATCTTGAAATGTTCCAACATCGGAATTATAGGGGTACCAGAAGGAGAAGAGGAAAAACAAAAAATTGAAAACTTATTTGAACACATAATGAAGGAGGACTTCCCAAATCTGGTAAAGGAAATAGACTTCCAGGAAGTCCAGGAAGCTCAGAGAGTCCCAAAGAAGTTGGACCTGAGGAGGAACACACCAAGGCACATCATAATTACATTACCCAAGATTAAAGGTAGGGAGAGAATCTTAGAAGCAGCAAGAGAAAAGGACACAGTTACCTACAAAGGAGTTCCCATAAGACTGTCAGCTGATTTCTCAAAAGAGACCTTACAGGCAAGAAGGGGCTGGCAAGAAGTATTCCAAGTCATGAAAGGCAAGGACCTACATCCAAGATTACTGTATCCAGCAAAGCTATCATTTAGAATGGAAGGGCAGATAAAGTGCTTCTCAGATAAGGTCAAGTTAAAGGCGTTCATCATCACCAAGCCCTTATTATATGAAATGTTAAAGGGACTTATCTAAGAATAAGAAGATAAAACATATGAACAGTAAAATGACAACAAACTCATAGTTATTAACAACCAAACCTAAAACAAAAACAAAAGGAAACTAAGCAAACGACTAGAACAGGAACAGAACCACAGAAATGGAGATCACATGGAAGGTTATCAGCAGGGGAGTGAGTGGGAGAGAGGGGGGAAAGGTACAGAAAGTAAGTAGCATAAATGGTAGGTAGAAAATAGACAGGGGGAGGGTAAGAATAATGTAAGAAATGTAGAAGCCAAAGAACTTATATGTATGACCCATGGACATGAACTATAGAGGGGGAATGTGGGAGGGAGGGGGTGGGCAGGATGGAGTGGAGTGAAGGGGGGAAAATGGGACAACTGTATTAGCATAATCAATAAATATATTAAAAATAAATAAATAAATAAATAAAAAAGAAGGAAATCTGACCTTTTGTGGCAGCATGGATGGACTTGGAGAGTATTATGCTAAGTGAAATAAGCCAGTCAGAGAAGGACAAATATCATATGATCTCATTTATATATGGAATCTAATGAACAAAATAAACTAACAAACAAAATAGAAACGGACACATAGATATAGAGAACAGACTGACAGGTATCAGAGGGGAGGTGGGGTTTGGGGCTGTGTAATAAGGTGAAGGGATTAAGAAAAAAACAAACAAAACTTATAGGCACCGACAACGGCACCGTGATTATCAGAAGGAAAGGTGAGTGTGGGGTTGTAGACAAGGGTAAAGGTGGGTAAATGGTGATGGAAGGGAACTTGACTCCAGGTGGCAAACACAATACAATATACAGATGATGTATTATAGAATTGTGCCCCTGAAGCCTATATAATTTTATCAACCAATGTTGCCCCAATACGTTCAATAAAATTTTTAATAAGTATTAGGAAAGGAAAAACCCACAGTGAGTAGTGGGAACTGCAATGGAGAGTGTATATGTCTTCTTCCCCACTCCCTCCAAACTATGTACATTATTTAAATTTTAAATTCTGTTTGGCCAAATATAAAACATCTACATGTTGAACTTATCTTTCAGGCTCAGTTTATGGCCCCATTTAAAATGAAAGCTTAAGGTGCCCTCTCGATGCAAGAGGTAAGTTAAATAACTTAGCTTATAATATTCATGCTATTTTGTCAATTATCTGTTAAGGTCAAAGTTTTTCCCATGTCCTTGGTATTCTATAAAATGATTTGGAATGGTGGCATAGTAGGTATGTGACATAGCTTATTAAATAATTTAGATCCTTACTGCATATTTTTCCTATGTGCTCAGCATGTCTCAAATAAAAGTCACCCTCCTTGTAAATATTTCCATGAGACCAAATCTTTAGAATTAAAAGGGTCAGGGGTTACGTGTACTCACATGAGTCTGGCACTTATGCTAAATTATTCTCTAGAAAAATGATTCCAATTCATATCTGCGTCAGGCTGATATGAGAGTGCCTGTCGTCTTATTTAGAAACTCTGGGTATTCTCATTTAACAATATGGGCATGTATTGCTTCCATATGCCTTTCTTCTATTACCGTTTAAACTGAACACACGGTTCTCACTTTAGGTCCTGTAGGAACAGACCTGAGATTGGCTGACTGCAGTGTCTCTGTGGGTGGTGGCCCCGGGCAATCCACTTGAAGAGTGAGTGGAACAGGACCAGGCGGAGGAGAAGCTGAATGATGAACTGGGTCACCTTTGGAGTTGTCTTGACTCAAGGCAAGGGGGCCCGTTCTTGGTAACCTGCCCTTTGACCAGCTGTTAGGTGCAGCTGTCCCAGGGGAGGGACACTGTTGTGGGACAGACAACTACTTTTGCTGGAAGTAGGTCTAGAAAGAGTCCCCAGCAGCCACCACTCCCTGGGCGTGGGCTCTGTGGGCTGGATGGACCACAGCAAACTTCACGCACAACCCCTTTGCTCATTGACAGGTGTGGGATTTGGCATAGAATAAGCATAACATATGTTTGAATAAATCACTGAATTTCTCTTTTTTCTCTTGTTCATGACTTTACCCATGCTTTCCTGTTGCCATATTTATCTGTTTTCTCATTTCTTTGCAAAGTGCTAGTTGCACTTTACACAGTAACTCTTCATCATATAGTGAAATATTTTCTTCTACTTGCCATTTGCCTTTTGATTTCATTATTTTTATTTCTGTCAAACATGGACCTTTATGATTGGAGTCCAATCTATCCAACCCTTTTCCTTTTTGCTTGCATGTTTAGAAAATCTTTACAACCCATAGATCAGAGAATACTTCTCTGTATTTTTTCAGGCTCTTTTTAGGTTTTATTTCTTACATTTAACTCTTCAACCCATCTGGAAATTATTTCATTTTAAAGCATGAGGTAGAAATCTAACTTAATTTTTTTCTCTACGAAGATCTCTTTCTATCACTTCAAGGGATGTGGATTTTATTTGGAAGCTGACGGGGCATCCCTAAAGGAAGCCGAATAGAACAGAGTGGTGATCAGTTTCGCTCTAGGAAGGGCTCCCAGCGCGGTGCCACCTGGATGCGTGCAGATGTTTCTGGGTAGTGGCCTTCCTGCCTCTCCCATCACACAGTGTACGGCTTTCTCCACCTTCCCGGAAGGCTGGCTTTGCCTTTCGGTGATTAAAGCAGGATCAACTGACATGTGTTCAGGAGTGCATCAGAGAAACCCATCATGAATTTGCTACAATTCAGCACTTGCCAGAAGCTGGCTGGAGACATTTGATGTGTGTAAGAGACCATTGAGGGCTCATGTTAAACATCGATTCATCTACATCCTTTGAGCTCAAGCCTGGTATTGAGTTAGCTTTTCAGAAAACCTGTGTCTGGTCCATATTATCTCAGTCCCCTTCAGTAATGTTTCTACTCCGTTAAGATTTAATGCTATTTCCCTTGCTTTTATCTAAGGGCCATGCAAGAAACATCCATTTTGGGAACCTTTCTGTATCTTTCATAAAAACACATGGCAGCTGGGGCTTGGTTTTTCTTTGTTCAAAGAAAATATTTTACATGTGTTTTAAGATTAAAATTTATCTCAAATTCTTTTTGGAATTTATAACCAACAAATACACAAATTAACAATTAGAGAGCATCTAAGAGAACTTCAGAGAGATATTTTGAACATTGGGTGAGCCCTCCCTTAGTCATTTTGGGGGGCTATTACAGAATAACACAGCCTGGGGGATTAAACAACAAACATCTAACCCTCTCCTTCTGGAGGCTGGAAGTCCAAGATCAAGGTGCTAGCAGACTTGGTGTCCAGAGAGAGTCCTCTTCTTGGTTGACAGGTGTCTATCTTCTTATTGTACCCTTACCTCTGTGACAGAAAAATGATCCCTCTCCTGTCTCTTCTAATAAAGAACATTTATGAGGGCTCTGTCCCCATGACCTAATTACCCCGAAGGCCCCTCCTTCAAGTGTCATTATGTTAAGGGTTAGGATTTCAACATATGAATCTGGGTTGCAGGGGACACAACATTTAGTGTATAAATCCTTTGGGTCTGGTCCTACCAAGGATTCCAGAATTACACAGGTTGGGTCTGCTTAGAAGGCAAGGAAGGGGGTCCTATATTGGTGGTGGTCAAAGGTCCATCTGTTCATCTCATTCGACCTCTCTCACTATTTTTCTTTTAATTCTCACCTGAGGATATGTTTTTATTGATTTTTAGGGAGAAAGAGAGAGAGGAAGAGAGAGAGGGAGAAAGAAACATTGATGTGAAAGAGAAACATTAATCGGTTGTCCCCCAGGAGTGCCCTGACTAGGGATTGAACCCACAGCCCAGGTATGTGCCCTAACTGGGGATTGAACCTGCAACCTTTTGGTGTATGGGACGATACTCCAGCCAACTGAGCCACCCAGCCAGGGCCGGCCTCTTTCACTTTTACTGAAGTCTGATTCCATTTTGACAGGTCACATCCCACGTGATCCCAGAACCCTGTACTGTCTCATAGGCATTCATAGGGTAATGTAATTTCTTGTCCACTTAGTAAAGCCTCTTCTAGGTTATGAACTCCAAGAGAGTGGGGCCTCTCTCACCCATGGGTCTCTCCTTAAAATAGCAGGTGTTTAAGAGCATTTGTTGAATCAGCTGGCATCAGCTCTGGCTGTAAAATAGCAGGTGTTTAAGAGCATTTGTTGAATCAGAAAGTGGGCAAGAGGTTGAAAATTGGATGCAGGGGAGTCTAGAGATCAAACTTTAAACTGTAATTAAAAAGGAAAATGATCAAAGACATTTTTGTAATGCCTTGGGATCAATAAAATATTTTTAATCATCATTTCATTCCTTCATTTCTTCATTCATTCCTTTATTTTATCATTTATTCCTTCATACTCTCATACTATCACTCTTTCCTCATTCTTTTTCAATTCATTCACAAAGTAACTTTTTTTTTGTCCTCTCTACGCCAACCACTCTGAGAAGCTTATTTGACATCTCTAACACAGGGTTCAGCAGATAAAGTCTCATGGGACAAATTCAGCCTACTGCCTGTTGTCATATAGTCCCTGAACTAAAAATAGCTCTTACATTTTTAAATGGTTGTTAAAAAATGAAAAGAATAACGTTTTGTGACTCAAGATATTTAGATGAAATTCAAATGTCAGTTGTCCATAAATAAAGATCCACTGGAGCACGGCCTGGCCCATTTGTTCACAAGGATTGCCTAGGGCTGTTTCCACGGATATAATGGTTAATTACATGTGTCCACTTGACTGAGCTCATGGCTGCCCACAGAGCTGGTAACACGTGATTTCTGGATGTGCCTGTGAGGTGTCCTGGGGAGACTCTGTCAGGAAGGTCACCCTCACCAGTCGGGACTGACATCATCCAATTCACTGAGGCCCAAAGGGACAAAACTATTAAGGAAGTGCAAATCCTCTCTCTCTCTTCTTGAGCTGTGACATCCATCTTTTCTTGCCTTCAGACCTTGGACCCTGGTTCTCAGGCCTTTGCACTTAGATGGACTTATACCACTGGTTTCCCTGGCTCTCTAGTTTGCAGATGGCAGATTGTGGGACTTTTCAACCTGCATAACCTCGTGAACCAGTTGTCATAATAAATCTCCTTTTACAAGGGGGAACCCCCAGAAAAGAAATTGTCTTCTGGAAGGCAGGCCCCTTATATACAGGCTTGTCCCACTAGGTGAGTATTCTAGGAACACATCTGTATCAGTGCCCTAGCTGGCGTTGTTGTGAGAGGCTGTGTTTGGCTTCAGTGAACTTTATTTTTGTAGACTCTTTCAACACATTTGCCCATTTCATGGTGGGTGATTTACAGGTGCACCTGCCCACACAGCACTGAGTGTTTAGCAGTTTTTCACAAAAAAACCAGCATGACCCCTGTGCCCCACCCTCCCTATTCACCTAATTTTGCTCCAGGCGACTTTTTTGTTTCCCCAATGAAAAAAAGTCCTCAAAGGGAAATGTCTTGCTGATGTGGAAGAGGTGAAACAAAAAACATCAGAAGCACAAAAAGGTATCAATATCAAACAGTTCAAAAACTGTTTTGAGCAATGGAAAAAACGTCTCGGTAGATGTATTGCATCAAACAGTGGGTATTTTAAGGTGACTGAAGTTTAAACATGGAAGACTAAATACACAATTTTTAATAAATAAGTTCTGTTTTTGGCTCCCCTTTCACATATCTGTCTATGTATCTCCTATTGGTTCTGTTTCCTGGAGACCCCTGACTAAGGCACAGGCCAATGGCAGAGCTGAGGGGTCATGAAAGAGACTGTGTGGTCTGTAAAGCCTAAGGTATTTATTCTCTGGGTATTTATAGGAAATGTCTGCTGACCCCTGCTCCAACACAAGACATGCACACTCAGAATACAGGGCACATGCTCCTGATGTCCTGACTCTGAAGGGGGAGGGCGGGATGGCAGGAATGACAAGCCAGGGCAAGGAGCACCTCTACGCAAGTGGGGTGTGGTTGGGGTTTGCATATGCTATGAGTCAGGCAGGCAACGGGTCGGGGGAGGAGAGTGAGCCAGCTGATGCCACTCAGGTAAGTACAAGATCAAGTTCAAGAAGGCAGCTGAAGCAAGAATGGCCTAGAAGCATGTAGGTAAACAAGTGTTGCGCTGTGAGATGCAGAGGATCAGTCTGAGGTAGCCAAGGAACTGCTACCTCATTCCTACAGCAGAAGCTCCATTTTCCCATCCATTCCCCAGGGTTTGAGTGGGCAAGACTTTGAAGCCTGGGATGGTGGTCCAGTGTGCAGCCTCCTCTTTGGTAAAGCAGGGCTAGAGTTGGGGGTGGAGAGGGCAGGCATCCAGGCAAGTTCATTCACTACCAAAATAGAGGGAGGGACTTCTTGGAAAGATATGAAAGCAGAATGTACAACAAAAGGAAATGTACTGAAGCTATTAACAAGCACCTCCACTGACTTCTGTCTTAGGATTGGTAAAGTACTTATCTTTTTGGCATTTTGAATGCACTAATGCAAACATGAAGTATATGTTGCAGGAAGGAAAAAAATAATGAGGTGGCACTTGGTTCAACTCTTGATTTCATACAACATTGCTTTATGTTGCAACACTGCAATTTGTTAGTGAAAATCTCTGTAAAGAACTCTGACATTCCTTTGCAGTCTGAGAGAACAAAATCTCATCAATGCTTTTGAGAAGGTTATTGATTTTCGTCCCGTTTCTCCCTGGCAGATCAAGAAAACTGAGTTAGGCATGTTAATGGAGTAGAAGCCAGCATGTTAAATACAGGTGGTTCTGCACCATTAACCTCATGATGTCAAGATGCTTTATTTTCACACTGGTGTAGTCCAAATGCTCCCTTAAATAAGAGGGAACTGGAACCAATAGCTGCAATTTCACATGGGAGGACTTTTTAGGCCATCATGTATTTTCAATTGTGAATGGCTTTATTCTGCTTAAATATTCCAAAAAAGGGAAGCACAGCTTTTTATAGAATATGGGTTCTTCCAAAGATGTCTTTGATGTATAACATTAACACATTGATGCAAACTCTTTCAGTATTTAGGAAGTTGTGTAAAAGAGAATGGGGGTAGAGCCATTTTTATTCTAATAGAAAATAACAGAAATAAGGAAACTACACAGAAATATATTTCAATCAGCTTAGTGAATCTTGTCTCTCTTTACTGTTGTGAACAGGTAAGAAAAAGGAAGAATAAAACCATAGAGAAGGAGCCAGCACCTGTCCATTGCTCACCACTGTGCTTTCTACCCTCCCCTGGTCACCAGAGAAAAGGACAAACAAGGCTTGTGCTCCAGAGGCTGTGTCCTCACAGTTACGACAGTCCGGGAGACAGCCTGCCTCTTGGATATCAAACTTGGTTTCTATAACTTGGTCTGATCTCTGAACCTTCAGCCTAGTGATTCCTAGCTGGCTCTATTCAAAGCTCCTGATCTGAGTTTATTTCCCTCCTCTTAGCTGCTGCTGCTGCTGCTGCTGATGATGATGATGATAAAGCAACCGCCTCAGCCAGGTGTTGGGCCTGGGAGGAGAAGTGTCCTGTTTGAAGACCTCCTTGAAGTCTCCCTCTTTTATCAGCAGCTGTGTCCTGGTGAGATTGCTACCCCTCCTTGGCATGAGAGGGACCACTGGGGGTTCTGGGAGTAGTGTATTCAATAACAGTGTGCAGATTTAGTGTGGACGCTTCCACACAGGTGTGGCCTCACATCTGGCAAATAGCCAAGAGCTTTGACTTGATGTTTTTCATTAGTGACCAGGTGACTTCTTGGGGCTGGTCAGGTCAACCTTTCAGCCCGCAGGTCAATGGAGAGTCTCTCTTTTAAATATTCTAAAAAATAAAATAAAATAAATTAAAAAAATAAATATTCTCTCTACCTTCTTTCTTATTTTCTTATCTCCAGGCTGCCCCTTTCAGGTAAGAGCTGGGGGCCAGCACATCAGCCCCCCTTCCTCCATACTCCCACATGTGGGTGTCTTCTCATCGCCTCCCTCCTGCCGAGTTCCTCAGTCTCCATCTTGCTTATCACTCTTTTTTTCCCCCTTACTTTTTCCATCCTCTCAAAGTGATGTTCTTTTTGGCATTATTGGTCCTCATTTATTCTCTAGTGATTTCTGTCTCACAGTCAAGAACAAGTTTTTTTTTTTTTTTTTTTTTTTTTTTTTATTGTTATGCAATTACAGTTGTATGCCTTTTCTCCCCATCCCTCTACCCCACCCCAGGTGAACCCACCTCCCTCCCCCCTCTCCACCCTCCCCCTTGGTTTTGTCCATGTGTCCCTTATAGTAGTTCCTGTAATACCCTCTTCCCACTATCCCCGCCCCCACCCCCCACCCCCGCCCTGGCTATTGTTAGATTGTTCTTAACTTCAATGTCTCTGGTTATATTTTGTTTGCTTTTTTCTTCTATTGCTTATGTTCCAGTTAAAGGTGAGATCATATGGTACTTGTCCCTCACTTCCTGGCTTATTTCACTTAGCATAATGCTCTCCAGTTTCATCCATGCTGTTGCAAAGGGTATAAGCTCCTTCTTTCTCTCTGCTGCGTAGAATTCCATTGTGTAAATATACCATAGTTTTTGGATCCACTCGTTTGCTGATGGGCACTTCGGTTGCTTCCAGTACTTGGCTATTGTAAATTGTGCTGCTATGAACATTGGGGTGCATAGGTTCTTTTGGATTGGTGTTTCAGTGTTCTTAGGGTATAATCCCAGCAGCGGAATTACTGGGTCAAAGGGCAGTTCCATTTTTAGTTTTCTGAGGAAATTCCATACTGTTTTCCACAGTGGCCTCACCAGTCTGCATTCCCACCAACAATGCACAAGGGTTCCCTTTTCTCCGCATCCTCTCCAACATTTGTTTGTGGATTTGTTTATGTTGGCCATTCTGACTGGTGTGAGATGGTACCTCATTGTGGTTTTAATTTGCATCTCTCTGATGGCTAGTGATGCTGAGCATCTTTTCATATGTCTCTGGGCCCTCTGTATGTCTTCCTTGGAAGAACAAGTTTTTTTTTCCCTAGAAATTTTCACTTTTGACATCTTTGCTTTTGGCAAAGTTTACTTACTTGCCATATGGGGTGAGGGAAAGGCCAACAGAAAGGTTTGGGGAGCAGGTTGGTTGGTGTTCGTTTAATGAACATCGCACACATCCAGGGACTTCTTTGTGATATTTTAATAGGTAATTTTTGTAGAAAAGAATAAAATTGAAGAGATGACGTGATACCTAATTTTTGTCTTGACATTGACTTAACCAGTTAGGATACATAATAGTCTGAAGGGCCCTCCCAAATGCTGTCCTCCCGTTCAGCACCGTGGCTGTTCCGTTGCTCTGCAGGGCACATCCAGGGACCAATTTCCATCTTTCTTACCACTACCTCTTCCAACCTGTTTTCTTCATGTATTTTTCTCAGCCTTTGGATGAAATCCCAGAAAGTTCCAGACTTTTTTGGCCACTTCTCTTTGGGTAGTAATGATAATATAACCCAGGCCAGTCTAACATCAAAACTCTGGGCTCTTAATCAATTTAAAATTTCTTCCCTCCCTCTTCCCGCACCATCTTGGCTAGGAAGTTTGCTGTAGGAGAGGAGACAGGCCCAGCTTCTTCCCCACTTTCTCTCACTACCTGCTCTTACAATTAGTAGCTGGGGTGGTACTGAGCTTAAAGGAGAACGGTGCTGTTCTATGGAAGTGGTACTATTTTACCTGGCGTAGGTACACTCTGCCTGTGGCACAGTGAGCACTTTGGTATCTTTTGCTTATGCAGTTTTTGAAAGGGGGTTTCTTTAGAGACCACCTCTATGCTGCTGAGGTCTTCTGCCTGCAGTCCCCTTGACTAGGTTGATACCTCATTTACCTGGCTGCTCGGACTCCTGGCTTTTGTTGGTCCACTTCTCTATTGGGGTCATCTTGCTCCTCCAGTTTTCTTAGGTGGGGTCCATTTGAAAACTACTTGTGGCTGATTCCCTTCCAAAAGGATCTCACATGACCCAAATCAACATGTGTGTGTCCTTATCCCAAATGCTGAAATAACAAACCATTCCTAATGCAGTTCTTTCCACTCTTCTGCCTGCACCAGGGCCATTACCTTTACTTCTTCCTTGGGTGTGAGGCATGCGCCAGGCCTTGTGTCCCCAAATTCTATGGGAAAAAGTCAAGTCTCTGATTATTCTTCTGAAGTTCACATCACCACATAAGGGAAGGAAAGAACATTCTATTTCTCTCCCCCTTGGGTAACACAAAACAAAAATTACCCTTGCTAATCTTTATACTCTAATCTTATAAATCAGCCTTTGAGCCACTGATAACCTTGGGGTAGGTGGTGGGATAACGCAGGCATAATAATTTTGGGCTATTACATCCCTTTTACCAGTCTTGTGTAGATAGTGGAGTACTTCACTATATAAAGTGGATGGGGGTGGTGCTTGGCACCTATTTTTCTTGCCTTGAAGGCCTCTTGATTCCAAGTCTCCCTGGATGTCACATGATGGCCAGCCCAATGACATACCCTCACACGCTCTCCTTCTGCTACCACCTCACAGCCTCTATCCTCACGCTTATCCCAGCTGTTGTATTGCCTCTTTAGAGGAGGCCTTATGACTTTGCTTTGGGCTCTGCTTTCTGGGGAAGCCAGGGAAAAATAACTAGTGAGTGGGAAACTCTGATTGATGCTATGCAGAACACAAAGTAGAAAAGGCATCATGGTTTCCCTTAAACTTGTTTGGCTGTGAAAATACTTATGAGGTTACCTGCAGTTGCGGGAAGCACAGTAGGTGGAAACGGTGCGTGGACAGTGTCTCCCTAGGCCAGTCTTGGCCATCCATTGTAATTCTTTCCATTGTGTTTCCTCTGCAGGGTTATGAATGGATAACCCTTTTTGCTTTTTGTTTGGGGTTATAACAAGAAGTTGAGGGAATAAGGGCTCTTCTTGGGACAAGTCAAAGGTCTGCATTGGAAAATATGGTCACAGGAAGAGCATCTCTTTCTTTAATCTTTCTGTTTAGCTCCCACTGCACAGTGAGCTAACGACTGCATTAGATGTAGAGAAAAACCATTGCAGGTCAATTTTTCTCTGCTCTTTGTCTTTTTAGGCAATGAGGATAGCTGAGTACCTGGCTCTTCTCTTGCACCCACAAATATTCTCAAACACACAGACACACATCTATCCACATTCTTAGATATGTTTTCTCTTATTAAAAGTAGCTAAAACTCTCTGGGGAAATTACCTGTTGTTATAAAGAAAAAAATGCTATTGGCCTTGGCCTGGAGATAAGCATCAGCCATAGGAGACTTGAATCTTGCTAGGAGGAACACACATACCTCTGGGAGTAGTAAAACCCTGGCAGCTCTGGCTTCCTGCCCAGAGGCGCTGTCTCCTGATGCCTTGTGTTGGGATTATGTTCAGAGATTCTTGAAGTCTATTCTCAACAGTGGACATGATGTTTTGATTAAGTCCAAACAAGAAGGCAGAATGATTATCTAAGGAATTTGGGACTATCTACGGTACTACAGTGGGATATTTTGACCTCCACAAAGGCCCTATCATCTCTTGATTTGTTTCATCAGCATCTAATTAGCGATGAGTGCTGATCCAAGTTGTGTCAGGCAGAGAGAATCACTTTAGCTTAAAAAGCATAATTTAACAGTGAAGAGTTAGCAGGTCTGTGACTCACCGATTCCGTGATTCTCTCAAGGTGTAGCAGAAGAAGCAGGAACAGATGAAAGAATAGTAATAGAAACATCAGAGAGCATATGGGACTGGTCAGGAGAAATGGGGAAAGTTCTTGCTCTGTCATGACTAGTAAAATGACTTCAGGCACATGACCTTCAACTTTTTGGCACGTAAGTGTATTTCTCTGAAAAGTGAGATGATGGAGGTTGACCAGGTATTAGATACTCAAGTGCCTCCAGTGTAAGTAGGTAACTTACATGGATGTGTGCCCAGCATGGTTATACTGTACATATGTACATTGTGGGTGTGGTATGGATAATTCTGAACAGCAAACATACCCCTCTGTACATGTTTCTGCACCCATTCCTTGCCTCCCCACTCCCATAACAAAGACAGCAGCTGATACAGCTTTAGCTTGTTGCCACAAAGAAACATAGATTCAGTGATATTAGGTGTTTCCATTTTTATAAAGAAATTACAAATCCAGAGTTTTAATATGAAATTTCCCAATTTTAAAAGACAGCTTAAATTAATTAAAAACATTTTATTGCACAATCAAAACTTGTCTTTATGTCTAATTTTTGGATCAAAACTTTGTGATTTCTGAACTAGGTTAATATTTTTGAAGTGTGTTCCTGTAGGACAGATGCTAATAGATGTAACTGACCAAAAAAAGACCCTGTGGTCAAATAAGTTTTGGAAACATTGGATTCCACAAAGTTAAAGACTTTTTTTTTACTGTAGGGCTTCTCAGAGCTTTTAGTACTATGAGGCTACCCTGTCCAATAAGGCGGCCAACAAACACACATGGCTTTGAGCTCCTGAAATGTGGCTCATCTCTACTGAGATGTCTGCAGGTATAAAATACACACCAGATTACTTTTTTAAAATTTGTTTTTTAAAGATCTCATTTATTTATTTTTCCAGAGAGGGGAAGGAAGGGAGAAAAGAGGGAGAGATACATAGATCAGTTGCCTCTTATATGTGGCCTGGCCAGGGACCAAACTCACTACCCAGGCATGTGCCTTGACCAGGATTCAGACTGGTGACCTTTCATTTTGCAGGACAATGCCCAACCAGCTGAGCCACGCCAATCAGGGCCATGTCAGATTTGTAAGGTTTAGTATTAAAAAAGAAGGTAAAATATTTTATTAATACTTTTTCTATTTATTGCATATTAATATTTTTGATATATTGGGTTAAATAAAATACATTCATTAACTTAAATTTATCTTTAAAACATGCCTTCTTGAAAATGTTAAACT
The DNA here is from genome assembly GCF_022682495.2 of Desmodus rotundus. Classification (NCBI taxonomy): domain Eukaryota; kingdom Metazoa; phylum Chordata; class Mammalia; order Chiroptera; family Phyllostomidae; genus Desmodus; species Desmodus rotundus. Next base: position 66,401,786 of record NC_071395.1, read on the forward strand.
ACAAATGTAACTTGCATTATAATTCTGGTAGACAGTGTTAGTCATACAAGAAGTGGGTAGAGTATGAACATTTCCAAAATTGGTTGCACTTCAGATCCTTTATATGTAGGGAGCAACTCATAAAATTAGTGCCCCATGGAATATACCTCAATAAAGTGATTCAGCTCTGACACATGATTTTATGATATTATGAGAGATGGAGCAGCATCTTCATCTCTCATAATATTATCATCACAATCTTGGATTCCCCTTTTGCCTTGGATTTTGGTCATTGGTCCCCATGATCAGCTCCTAGTGAGATGGCAACTTGAGGTACCTCAGCACAGTTCTGGGCCAGAGTTTTGGCCTTCTCCCTTATTCAAACTTCTGCACCTAGTTCTTCTTCCTACTTAAAAGAGTATCAGGTGAGGCTGTGGAGAAAAGGGAACCCTAGTGTACTATTGGTGGGAATGCAGACTGGTGCAGCCACTATGGAAAACAGTATGGAATTTCCTCAGAAAACTGAAAATGGAACTGCCTTTTGACCCAGCAATTCTACTGCTGGGATTATACCTAAGAACCCTGAAACAACAATTCAAAAGAACCTATGCACCCCAATGTTCATGGCAGCACAATTTACAATAGCCAAGTGTTGGAAGTAACCTAAGCACCCATCAGCAAATGAGTGGATCAAAAAACAATGGTACATTTACACAATGGAATACTATGCAGCAGAAATAAAGAAGGAGCTCCTATCCTTTGTGACAGCATGGATGGAACTGGAGACTATTATGTTAAATGAAATAAACTAGTCATTGAAAGACAAATACAATATGATCTCACCTTTAACGGGAACCTAATCAACAAAAGAAAAAAGCAAGCAAAATATAACCATAGACATTGAAATAAAGAACAAACTGACAGTAACCAAAGGGGGTGGGGAGGGGGATAACGGGGGAAAGCAGGGAGAGGGTCACCAAGGAACATGTATAGAGGACACATGGACAAAGCCAAAGGGGGGTAGGACTGAGGATGGGAAGTGGGAATGGGTGGAAGGGGAAATAGAGACAACTGTACTTGAACAATAAAAAAAAGAATCAACAAAAATTATAAAATTTATTAGCAAATCATTGACATGCTATAAAAGTTGGGTGAGTTTTGACAAATGAATATACCTGTATAACCATCACTCCAATCAAGACAAATTTTCATGATCCTAAAAAGTTTTCTTGGGTCACTTTCCCAGTCAATCCTTATCTCTCAACACCCAGCTGAGGCAACCATCAACTTGCTTTCTCATTTTGTTTTTTGACCTCTTTTCTCCCTGTCTCTTATTCTCCTTTTTCACATTATTTGGATCTAATGCAGTTATCCCACCTCTGTAGAATCCCCTCTAACACATGTTTTTTCACCTCTATCTTGGATCTGTGTTTCTTTCAACCACTTTAAGTAACCACTCCATTAGTCCAGCAGCCTAGCCTCATGGAGTCCTGCCTGGTATCTGCCTGTCTAATCATAGTCTCTATTGAGTCAGACCCAGTTTCTTCCAAAGTGGATAAACCAACCAGCTGGAGAGAAACCAGATACTGTGCTGTACTGAATATGACAAATGGTGTTTCTAGAGCCTAGAATCCCAACTATAGTATAACCCTGGTTAAATCATTTGTTCCATTTCCACTAGATAATTACAATAGGTGAACTAGTCTACCCCAACAATGGGATGTGTTAGGGCAATAAAAAGTGAGCAAAAGATCCAGGGCAGGAGGAAGTTGAAAAAATGGTACAGTGGTCATCAATATGACTGCACATTAGAATGTCCATTGGAGCTTTGATGTAATGGATGTTCAGGCTAAGTTTCAGGGATTCTAATGTCATTGGCCTTACATTAAAAGAAATTTCCCAGCCGATTTTAACATACGGCTGATCTTAAGACCCATGAGCATGGTAAATTGACCCAATACACTATCTTGGTGAATTATCTATAGGGATCTTCCTGGATATAAAACATTGGCCAGAAATTGTGAGCTCAGAGACTCCATGTGGAGACAGTAGGTAGAACAACAGCCATTATGTGATGGGGTTCAGGCAGAAACAAGACTAAGACCAGGACAAAGTTTATCCAATGGCTTCTATATACTGAGACTGCCTCCAAATTGATCCTGACATAGAAGTCATCCCTTCCCCCAGCTCTGACATCCAAGGGGCCAGTAATAAGAAAATAACTTGCCCTGGGGTGGAGGGTACAAGCACTGCACATAACATCATGTCTAAGAAATAGTATACAGTTACAGAGAAACTGTAGCCAGTTCAGAGGTCTGCAGTGTGCAGTGTGCAGAGGGGCAGGTGACCAGGTTGTACAGGAAAGCAGCTGGCCAAGGATCTTATATGCCATGCACTGGATTCACATTGTGTCCTGGAGAGGTAAGGAGAACATTACAAATTGTGCACCTGTGAGTCAAGGGTACAACATGATGATTAGTGAACTTGCTCTGATGTCAGTGTGGGATGTTGTACAGGGGAGGCAAGACGGGTCCAGAGGCACTAGGTAAAAGGTTGTTGGCATGGTCTACTCCTTTTTCTGGAATTCCCTTTTTCAAGAATATCCATTTTTCTGCTCTGAGTCTATCCTGGAAAAAGCCTTGGTTTCTTCCAGTTCCTAGAGTTGTCCCCAGCATCAGGATCATGCCAGGGCCTTTGGTTGAAGTAGCATAGCACCACTGAGGATTTGGAACTGGGGGGCTTCTGGGTGGTGATGCAAATCTCTGAACAGAGTGTTCACTTCAGAATTCTACAAAGACCTTTTAGAATGAATGCCAGCATTTGTAGTGAGGGTTATTTCCCACAGTAGCATCACCATGGGTGGGTGCATATGAATGTTACCAGCCATCTTTATATTCCTCTTGGTGAATTACTTTCAAGACAAATTTGGATCATGAAAGGAAGTCAGTCTGATGTTTTTGCGTTTACTTTGATTTATTGTGAAAGTGATACATCCTCATTACATTCTTTTTAATCCTCACCTGAGGATGTATTTATTGATTTTACAGAGCAGGAGGGAGGGAGGGAGGGATCATCAGTTGGTTCTCATGCACACCCCAACAGGGGATCAAACCCATAACCCAGGCATGTGCCCTGATGGGAAATCAAACCTGCAACCTTTTTGGTGTATGGGATGATGCTCCAATCAACTAAGTCACCTGGCCAGCTGGAGAAACACCACTTTTTTATGACCCCAAACACTGTGCTTGGGTGCTGACTTGATTCATCTTCTTTTGCTCCTATTGTCTGTTTCCAAGCCTCAAATATTCAATATCACTCAAAGGATTAAGATTCGTCATAGGCTCTGGGGGGTGAGGAGGATTTTCAAAAGGGGTACTTTTAATACTTGCTTCTGTAAGATCTAGAACATTTGATAAAAATCTATTCATTACCTTATAGTAGCTCCTTATAAAGTTGCACTGGAATCCAGCACTGGCTCTGAGATGTATTAGTAAAACGGTTTCTCCAAGTGGGCTGAGGCTGTTCATCAGACCCTGGCTGCCCCTCCCACTACTGTGTCTGGAAGGGAGTTGCTCCCTCTGCAGCACGTCTCCCCCTCTCAGAGACTGTCCAGAACTGGCCGTGACTCCCACCCTTTTCTCCATTCCGCACCCATGGACAGGATGTCTTTTCATGGGTTGCAAGGAATCCACCCCTCACCCCATTTATTTGAAGGCAGTCACTTGTTTCCTAAAAGAAGCACATATGAGCAGGACCACAGATATTGCTTCATCCTCGATGTTCTATTTCTACAAAGGAAGCTGACCAGTCATTACTTATTATTCTAAATTACGTGAACTCAGAAGTGAATTGTGCCTAAACCTACACTGGATCCTGGGTTATCAGGTTCCAGGATGCATTGGTCCCTTTTCCACAGCTTCAGAAAGCTGCCCTGGCAGGGGTGTGGAAGACACTTGGCCTTCCTACTTTGCTTTAAGGATGAGGAGATAAGACTCAGGGCAGGAAAGACACCAACTTATGGATTTCATTTCATGCTTTTGTTCTCAGCTCAGACAGGGCTTTGACAAGGATCAGGCAGAAATTCTTCAGGGCAGCAGAGGCATGTCACAGAGCCAGGATTACAGCGCTCAGAGGCATTCGGTTTGCTCAGAGGCATTCGGTGTGAACCTAACCTTGTCTTCGCAGCTGTGTCTGCGCTGTTTATTACAGGCTTCCAAATTGCTCCAAGCTTGCTACTTGGCTAACGTGCTTGGACACTGACCCTGCAGGACCACACAAATGGACTCTTGGTTCCCCACTTAATTCTATGTATACCTTGTCCCAACTTCTGCTTGCTTCCATGTGTGGTCAGCTTTATTTTCCCAGATTTTGTGATTTCTCCTCATTTCTTATCTCATCCCACACTGCATTCTTTTGCTGGGTGCTTTGGAAAAATTACCATTCAACTTTTCCTTTAAGCCATAAAGTAATCCTTATTCACAATAACATGTTTTTGGATGCCCAACGTGTCAGCCAATGCAAGTATAAAAGCCTGTATGACCCCACTGTGCCTCTGAGTCACCAATGAATCACCATTTTTAATCAAATGTCTCAAATGTCCCAGGATGCTTCTTTGAGTGCCCTGTGTTCTCCCTAGATTCAGAATCAGAAGGTTTGGGGTTCAGTGCAAGAATTTGCATTTCAGGTACCCCTTGTGATTCTAATGTAGGATTTTAAGTGTTTATGAATTTTAAAAAATTCTAGTGATCTGATTCAGTGAGTCTAAGGCTACATTTGAGAGATAGTCTCGTGTGGCCTTAAAAAGCTACAGTTTTAAACAACCTGCTTTAGAGCATGGCTGGTTGAGAAACATATGACTCCTGCTGAGGGAACTTAGAATCTAATAAAAGATACTGTGATGGGTGGGTGAGTAATGATAGATAGGTAGGTAGATAGGTAGGTAGGTAGATAGATAGATAGAACCTTTTTTTTTTTTTTGAGATTCTCCTTAAACAACTAAGATGCCTGGTTTATTCTGCTTTGATTCTATCACCTGGAACTTTTGTTATAAGAGGCTGAGAAGGTTTGTAGGAGGGAATGTGCTTGGGGCACAGGTTTGACCCAAGGACAGAGCCCCAGTAGGATAGAAGAAGGTGTAACCCCAGTGCCACAATGGGCATTAGACAAATATCTCTGTTAAATGGATAAATGAATAAATAAGTTAATGAATGAGTGGATGTCTATTGTCTTTCACTTGGTCCATGGCTCCCCACTACTACAGCTCCTCAGCCACACTTGGAGTCATGTCTCAGTCTTAGGGAGAAAGTGGGATGCAAATAAAATCTGAAAGATATTTCCTCTAAAAACTGTAAGACTTTGGGGGTACAACAGCATTCCTTAGCCCATTTATGTAATAAATGGGGTGAGAAGCCTTCTTCCTTCTTGGGCTGGGAGTGCAGAGCTGCTTTGATGTTCATATGGCTAAAAATCCTTTGAGTCTTAAGGCCGTAACCTGCCTGCATGAGCAGAAGTGATGTGCTGGGGTGGTGAGATGGAAGGAGTGTTGTTCATCAGCAGGTGCCTGGCCAGTGGGTAAAGAGCTTGGTAGCAAGGTGCCTGCAAGGCCCATTTCAGGCAGTGGGAGACTTGGCTGTGTTCGTCACCAAAGAGATCTTTCAAGGCAGGAGAGAAAGGCATGGCAGGTGCCATGTGGTAGATAATATGACATATGTGTGAGCTGTTCCTGGACAGTCCTTGTACTAAATGGAGACATTTTGGCAGAAAAAAGCAGTGCTTCTTTCACTTTAGTGAATACCTGCAGATTTTGCTAAAATGTTACTTTGATTCTGTAACAGATCTGGGGTGGGGACTGAACTTCTCCATCTAAGAAGCTCCCAGGAGATGCTAATGCTGCTGGTCTACTTTGAGTAGCAAAGATCTAAAGAAATTGTAATTTTAGGTAATGCTAAGAGCCAATGAAAAAAAGGTTCTTACTATAAATAGGACACCAAGAATAAACCCCCATCAGTATGGTTTTGGAGAAGTCTAGATGACACATAAATGAGAAATAAATTTGAAGCCAGGATAATTTACCAAAATAGTTGTAATATTCTATCAAGAACACTGATGGACAGAATTTATCCAACAGAGTACTTGGGGATAGTTTTCTGAAGATCTTAGCAGAACCAGTACATGGAAGTGCTCTTCTGAGGACAGAATAGAAACTATTAAAAGGAAAAAAGTAGTGAATTCTTTGCTATCCTTCCCACCTTCATTTCTTTTATTCCTCAGAATAGAAACTATTAAAAGGAAAAAAGTAATGAATTCTTTGCTATCCTTCCCACCTTCATTTCTTTTATTCCTCAGAATAAGCAATGTCGGACTAGGTTGCTGAGCAGAGGGTGTGTCTTGTGGTTGTAAGAGCCACAGCGGTGGCTCTTTGTTACTAAAGGAAAATGGTAAGTGTGTATGTAGTTGATTAGATGATCTCTAAGGATCATGTCCACTTTAAACTCTACAGTCCATTGATTTACCTAAGTCTTGGAACTCTAACTCAATATCATTTTATGAAATATTTTATACAGAAAAAGAAAGTCCTTTTTTGTTTAAAGGAAAACTAAATTGGACAATACTTTGTAGATATTTATTGACTGAATCAAAGAACTATAAGTGGTTTCTACAATTAAATATGGCTATAATAATATCATTATTACCTAAATTATAGGGCAAATTTATATACCTCAAAAAATAAAAAAAGATGAGTAGTGCAGAAAAGAGCTGGGATGAAGATTATCTATCTTTCTATCTATCTATCTATCTATCTATCTATCTATCTATCTATCTATCTATCCATCTATCTCACATTTTACTTTCCAATTTTCCCTAAGTGAAAGACATGTTGATATGTGCTAGAGAAAGAATACACCTCCCATTGGGATGCATGAAATCTCAGCTTTTGTCCTGAAATAGTGGGTGGGATAAAGTGTCAACACATGCTTAAATATGTCCTGTTTCTACTGGAGAGTTTAAATAGTACTGAAAAAATTATTGGTGGCTATCTAATAAAAGATATGGAAAAATAAGATCAAGAATTTGAGATTCTGGATGTATTTTGTTCCAGAGTTTAAGTGATCATAATAAGACCACTGCCAACAAAATTGCAAGGTTTTTCAAAGGAATGTAAAGGGAACCAACTTCTGATTTATTAAAGAGAGGCTTTAAGTTTATCCACTGATGTATGCCAATCTGGTTAACAAAAAAAATATGAAAAGGTCCAACCATTTAAAACTGTAAAATTAGGTGAAACAAAAAATGGCAGATGCACTAAAAGTCATCAAAATTAACAAATTCAAAAACTGTTTTGAACAGTGGAAAAACAACATCTCAATAGGTGTATTGCATCCAATGGAGAATAATATGAAGGTGTCAGAAGTTTAAACATGTAAGAATAAATACACGATTTTTTATAAATAAATTCTGTTTTTTGGGGTCCCCCCTCAAACTCATACTCAGTGAAATATGTTCTTTTTTTTTAATACTCCATAAACCTGCTCTTGCAAGGTCCATCCACAACCTACTTGTAGCCAATGTTAATGGACAGCTCCAAGTCCTCAGGCAAGAAATCTCCACTGGGAAACATTTGGAGCGGTTGACAAGGTTCTCCATCTTGCAGAACATTTATCTTGACTTCAGTGACATTGTCTTTTACTGGTTTTCCTCCTACTTATCAGATTGCATCCTTGAAATCTTTGTGGATTTTTTGCCAGTCCAACCGTCAGATACTGGTGTTCTGTAGAGACCTCTTCACCTTTCTCACTCAACACGCTTTCTCCCGGATGACTGCTGACATCAAGCTCGTTGCTGATGACTACCATTCACTGGCTCAACAAATACACATTGAAAGAGAAACAAAGTCAAAAGATGAATCTCTGAAAAAACCAATAAAATCAGTCAACTCATTTTGAAACTGATTATAAAAGGAAGAGTGAGAGTAAAAATATATATGATTAGAAATAAGAAAGGAGATATCACAGATATAGAAGAAACAGAAAGGTTCATAACAATTTCTACATCTGACCCCTATGGTGATATATTTGAAACCCTAGAAAAAGGGATGTTTCATAATAAAATATAATTTACCAAATTTGACTGAAGAGGTAGAAAATTTGAGTTGGCCAATTTTAAATAAATGAGATTTGAAAAGTGATTAAAGAAGCACCATTGGAAAAGGCATTGAGACCCATCTGACTTCTAGCCAACATTTTTACAGAAGAGGTAATTGAATGGTTATGGAAAAAATATAATAAAAATAAACTATTAAAAATAAATACATAAGCCAAAAGAGAAGAGGTAACTGCACCAACAGTTAATTCCAGATCATGAAAAATGGGAGAAACCTCCTCAACTCATTGCATGTAGCCAGAATACACACAATATAAAAACCTGAAAATGTAACACAAGAAAGAAACTTTAACTTAACCTCACTAATGAATACAAAAAATGTTAAATATATACTATGAAATAGGACCTTGCAATGTATCAAAAGGATGATCAAGTTGATTCTAGAGTCTGTAATAGGTGATTCATCAATATACTATACTAAATAAATTAAAAAGAAAAATAACACTGAACATATCAATAGCTTCTGAAAGATATTTAAGATCTATTTATAACAAAACTCCAGGTAAGATATTGATTAAAAAAGGAACTCAAATACAATAAATAGAATACAGCCTTTGTCCCCCAAATCAACAGCAAACATTACAAATTATTTTAATTAAATAGAGAAATAATAACTATCTCAATTAAAATTAGGAACTAGGCAGGGATAGAGAAATATTAAACTATTTTTTTAATTTATTTTTTATTGTTATTCAATTACAGTTGTATGCCTTTTCTCCCCTTCCCTCCCTCCACCCCGGCTGAACCCACCTCCCTCCCCCACCCCCACCATCCCCCCAGATTTTGTCCATGTGTCCTTCATAATAGTTCCTGCAATCCCGTCTTCCCACTGTCCCCACCTCACTCCCCCCTGACCACTGCTAGACAGTTCCCCCGCTCAATGTCTCTGGTGGTATTTTGTTTGCTTTTTTCTTTTGTTGATTATGTTCCAGTTAAAGGTGAGGTCATATGGTATTTGTCCTTCACCGCCTGGCTTATTTCACTTAGCATAATGCTCTCCAGTTTCATCCATGCTGTTGCAAAGGGTATAAGCTCCTTCTTTCTCTCTGCTGTGTAGAATTCCATTGTGTAAATATACCATAGTTTTTGGATCCACTCATTTGATGATGGGCACTTAGGTTGCTTCCAGTACTTGGCTATTGTAAATTGTGCTGCTATGAACATTGGGGTGCACAGGCTCTTTTGGATTCGTGTTTCAGGATTCTTAGGGTATAATCCCAGCAGCGGAATTGCTGGGTCAAAGGGCAGTTCCATGTTTAGTTTTCTGAGGAAATTCCATACTGTTTTCCACAGTGGCCTCACCAGTCTGCATTCCCACCAACAATGCACTAGGGTTCCCTTTTCTCTGCATCCTCTCCAACATTTGTTTGTGGATTTGTTTATGCTGGCCACTCTGACTGGTATGAGATGGTACCTCATTGTGGTTTTAATTTGCATCTCTCTGATGGCTAGTGATGCTGAGCATCTTTTCATATGTCTCTGGGCTCTCTGTATGTCTTCCTTGGAGAGGTGTCTGTTCAAGTCCTTTGCCCATTTTTTCATTGGGTTGTTTGTCTTCCTGGAGTGCAGTTGTGTGAGTTCTTTATATATTTTGGAGATCAGGCCCTTGTCTGAGGTATCATTGGCAAATATGTTTTCCCATAATGTTGGTTCTCTTTGTAATTTGGTGCTATTTTCTTTAGCCTTGCAGAAGCTTCTTATTTTGATGAGGTCCCATTTGTTTATTCTTTCCTTTATGTCCCTTGCTTTAGGGGACATGTCTGTGAGGATGTTGCTGCGTGGAATGTCTGAGATTTTCCTGCCAATGTTTTCCTCTAGGACTTTTATGGTGTTACAACTTACATTTAAGTCTTTTATCCATCTTGAGTTTATTTTTGTGTGTGGCGTAAGTTGGTGATCAAGTTTCATTTTTTTGCACGTAGCTGTCCAGATCTCCCAACACCATCTGTTGAAGAGGCTGTTTTTGCTCCATTTTATGCTCCTGCCTCCTTTGTCAAATATTAATTGACCGTAAAGACTTGAGTTTATTTCTGGGCTCTCTGATCTGTTCCATTGGTCTGTGTGCCTGTTTTTATGCCAGTACCAGGCTGTTTTGATTACAGTGGCCTTGTAATACAGTTTGATATCAGGTATTGTGATCCCTCCTGCTTTGTTCTTCTTTCTCAAAATTGCTGCAGCTATTCAGGGTCGTTTATGGTTCCATATAAATTTCTGAAATGTTCATTCTTTATCTGTGAAATATGTCATGGGTACTCTAATAGGGATTGCATTGAATCTATAAATCGCTTTGGGTAGTATGGCCATTTTGATGATGTTAATTCTTCCAATCCATGAGCATGGCACATGCTTCCATTTGTTTGTGTCTTCCTTAATTTCTTTCTTCAATGTTGTGTAGTTTTCCGAGTACAGGTCTTTTACCTCCTTGGTTAGGTTTATTCCTAGGTACTTTATTTTTCTTGTTGCTATATCAAATGGGATTTTTTTCCTGATTTCTGTTTCTGCAGTTTCGTTGTTGGTGTACAGGAATGCCTTTGATTTCTGAGTATTGACTTTGTATCCAGCTGTTTTGCCAAATTCATTTATTAGGTCGAGTAGTTTTTTGGTGGAGTCTATAGGATTTCCCATGTACACTATCATGTCATTTGCAAACAGTGACAGTTTCATTTCCTCCTTTCCAATTTGGATGCCTTTTATTGCTTTTCCTTGTCTGATTGCTGTGGCTAGGACTTCCAATACTATGTTGAATAGGAGTGGTGAGAGAGGGCACCCTTGTCTTGTTCCTGATCTTAGTGGGAAATCTCTAAGTTTTTGTCCATTGAGTATGATGTTGACTGTAGGTCTCTCATATATGGCCTTTATTATGTTGAGGAATGCTCCCTCTATTCCCACTTTGCTGAGTGGTTTTTATCAGAAATGGGTGCTGTACCTTATCAAATGCTTTTTCCGCATCTATTGATATGATCATGTGATTTTTGTCTTTGCTGTTGTTGATGTGATGTATTATGTTTATTGATTTGCGAATATTGTACCATCCTTGCATCCCTGGGGTGAATCCCACTTTGTCATGGTGGATGATCTTTTTAACGTATTGCTGGAAGCGGTTTGCCAATATTTTGTTGAGAATTTTAGCGTCTATGTTCATCAGAGATATTGGCCTGAAGTTTTCTTTCTTCATTGTGTCTTTTTCTGGTTTTGGGATTAGGATGATGCTGGCTTCATAAAAAGAGTTTGGGAGTCTTCCATCAGTTTGGATTTTTTCGAATAGTCTGTGAAGTATAGGGGTTAGCTCTTTCTTAAATGCTGTGTAGAATTCTCCTGTAAAACCATCTGGTCCAGGGCTTTTGTGTGTTGGGAGTTTTTTGATGACTGCTTCAATTTTGTCTGCTGTTATTGGTCTGTTCAGGTTTTCTGCTTCTTCTTCATTCAGTTTTGGAAGATTATATTTTTCTAGAAATGTGTCCATTTCATCTAGGTTTTCAAATTTCTTTTCATACAGTTGTTTGTAGTAATTTCTTACAATTCTTTGTATTTCTGTGGTATCAGTTGTAATCTCTCCTCTTTCATTTCTGATTGTGTTTATTTGGATCCTCTCTCTTTTCTTCTTGATGAGCCTACTTAAAGGCTTGTCGACTTTGTTTATCTTTTCAAAGAACCAGCTCCTGGATTCATTGATCCTTAGAATTGTGCTTTTAGTCTCTATGTCATTTAGTTCTGCTCTGATCTTCATTATTTCCTTCCTTCTGCTTGCTATATTAAACTATTTTAATTAAAATTAGGAACTAAGCAGGGATGCTTGGTATCAACATTATTCTTCAACATTGTTTATGATGATTTAATAAAAAAAGCAATGAAATAAATTTTATAAAATTAAAAAATAAATAATACTTTTGCTAATAAAATGATTACACACTTAGAAAACACAACAAGCTTTGCAAGAAACCTAAAGACCCTTTCATTTAGAGAATACCCAGCCCCAGGGCAAAAAAGCAAAACATTATTTTGTAGAATATTGTAATTTGTAGGTGTATTTGATTGCTTTCTCTTGGTGAAATTTAATTTAAACCTCCATAAACTGGACAGAGGGTGGCTAAAAACTTAAGTAGATTTTCATTTATCATTTTGGGACAAAAGAAATAGATAAGGCCATCTGGTAAATTGATTTGATCACAATTTGCTGTCATTGTTAGTACTGCTAAATGATATTCTATTATATGGACATACATAATTTACCTATTCTTCTGCTGGTGGATGTTTTCAGTTTTGTTTTGTTTTTTTTTTTACCATTGTGAATAAAGGTACTAAGAACATTGTATGAAAACCTTTTTTGGGGTATATATTTTCATTTTTTTCTTAGGTTCCTAGGAGTGGAATGGTTGAGTTGAAAGAGCACACACAGTATTCCTGCCTTATCTATGGAGGATAAGTCACATTCCAAGACCCTCAGTGGATGCCTGTAACCACAGATAGAGCTGAAGTCTATACCGACTATGCTTTTTTCCTGTATGTACAAACTTTTTCACTTAAAAGGAACACTTCAGGGTTTCCCTGCCGCATATCCAAATTGCCAGCTTCACTACTCTTGCTCTTTGGGGCCATCACTTAGTAAAATAAAGGTGACACTATGACAGTTGGTGATGGCTACTTAGTGACTAATAGGTGGTAGTGTATGTGGTGTGGATATCCTGGACAAAGGGACGACTCACATCCCAGATGGGACAGAACATGGCAGTATGTGATTTAATCATATTACTCAGAATGGTTCTCAATTTCAAAATTACAAATTGTTTATTTCTAGAATTTTCCATGTACTACATATATATGCAGATCATTGTGGGTAACAGAAACTGGAAAGTGAGACAATGGATACTGTATGATTCCATTTTTGTAAAGTTCTATAGTGACAAAAACAGGTAAACTATTGCCTAGTTTTGGGAACAGATAGAGGAATGAACTACAAGGGTTCTAAGGAGTCTTTTGGTGATAATGTCAACATTCTACACATTTTAAAATTGAATTTATTGGAGTGACATTGATTAATAAAATTATATAGGTTTCAGGGATGCAATTCTATAAGACATCATCTGTGTATTATATTGTATGTTTACCAACCCAAGTCAAATCTCCTTCTATCACCATTTATCCCCTCATATGATCTTCTACCTTCCCCTCCATCCCCATCTCTCTGGAAGTCACCATACTTTTGTCTGTGTCTATAAGTTTTTTTCTTAATCCCTTCACTGTTACCAACCAGCCTCCCAACATCCCTCACCTCTGACAACTGTCAATCTGTTTTCTATCTATGATTGTTTCTATATTGTCTGTTAGTTTATTTTGTTTGTTAGATTCCACATATGAGTGAAATCACATGGTACTTGTCTTTCTCTGACTGGCTTGCTTCACTTAACATAATGCTCTTCAGGTCCACCCATGCTGTTGCAAAAGGTATGGTCTCCTTCTTTTTTACAATAATATTCCATTGTGTAAATGTATCACAGCATTTTTCTCCACTTGTCTACTGACAGAGACACTTGGGCTGCTTCCAAATCTTAGCTATTGTAAGTAATGCTGCTATCAACATAGGGGTGCATATCTTCAAAATTCTCTATATATATTTTTTAATTTTTATTGTTATTGTGCAAGTAGTTTATGGGTATAATTATTTGTTAAAATGCATCAAATACTACAATTTAAATATATGAAATTAATTGCACATAAATAATACCTCAGTAAAGATGATAAGTCCATATTCAGGGTATTAACCCTTATAGATTAAATTAGTTATCAGTTAATTTGTTGTTATATAACCATATTAAAATTGTTCAGTTTTAAGCTGGGTATTTTGATATTATGATATTTTATTGCCTATGTACACTTTTGTTTTGCCTATTATTATTATTAATATTGTCTTTTTTATTCATGAGGTTTTCCTTGAGGCTATGATTGCATTCCAACATTTTCTAAAGTTTGATGCAATGTTTTTAAACATAAATTTTCACATAAAAAAGTCAAATAATATATCACTTTATTTTCTTTTTCTTGAGGACATTCTGCTTGCAGCCATCCATCATCAGGGTTATTCTGCAACTTCCTTTCATCAGTATCTGGGGAGATGAAAGAACAATGTTTGGATGCCATGCAGCCAGAAAGGAGGTCTGATCATACCTGAGACTTCTCAAGCAGAAGTACCACTGCTGTGATTCTTATTATTTTGCATTTATAATAAAGAGCTTGAGAAATCCTTCACCCCAATAGAATAAAATATCTACTCTATTGTGCCTCACTGGACAATGAGGACCCCTGTGCACAGCCATTTATTCTGTTGCCCTCTCAGCTCCAGGACTCACTTGGGGGTGTCTGCTGGGTGGTATGCATGTCCTATGTGGAGCTGTGGTACAGCTTTCCTGAGAAGGTAAGACTTTAGCCTCCCAGAGTCTACATCTATGTTATAGGAGGGCAAACAAGATGGGAGAGGAAGCGACTGCTGAATGAGCCAGCCCATATCTTCCACAGAGACAAAGGTAATGTGGTGGCACATCTAAAAGAAAATAGCATTGGCACCCTACCTCACACCATAAAAAAATCCATTGGAAACAGTGCGGATAAAATAAAATTTGATAAAATCTTCATAATGTAGAAACTTAAATGGGATAAGCTTAGCAGTAGAATTCTTACAAAGAAATATGAACTAACTTCTTAAACAAGATTGAAAGTCCAAAAACTATAAAAGAAAATATTTTGACTACATAAAAGTGAGATGTTTAGATTACAAAAAAGATGGAACAAGCCATTGTTACTCACAATGTGACTGGCGGAACAGTGGTGATCCACATGTAGCTACCAACTCATGGCATGGTAAGTGCAGAAACTGAGAATAAGCACTTATAAACTAAGACAGCAATTCGATGTTGCCATGAAATCTGAGTGTGTGGTTTTGTATTATATGAAACATTGGTCTGCTATGGATTGGAAATTTTAAAATACTACCACAAACAAAATACTTATACATATATGAGTTCTGTAAAAAATTTATTTGCGATACAGCTGAAAAGTATTAAAATTGATAGTATATAAGAATTATACAAATTAACATAAGCAAGGAAAATAACAGACCAAAGAATAATCTGTAAATTCAGAGAAGTGAAATCCAAATGTTTAATATGTCATTTAGATTTACAAGTGGTCAGGGCTATGTTTCTACTCTTCAGACATACAAACCGAAAAGAGCTATAATAGCTGTTGCTAATGCAGATATGGGGAAATTATTTTTTTCCTTATAATTTTTCTTGTTTTCTTTTTTTATTGTTGTTTGATTACAGTTGCCTCTATTATCCCCCATTACTCTCCTCTGCCCTACCCACCCCCACTCCCACATTCAATCTTCCCCACCCCCATTGTGTTTGTCCATGGGTCCTTTATACATGTTCCTTGATGACCCTTCCCCTTCTTTCCCCTGTTATCTCCCCTCTCCCCTATGGTCACTGTCCGTGCAGATATGGGAAAATTCTTATACATTGCTGGTGGAACTATGTATTGTTACTACTTTTCAGGAAGCATTCTGACAGCAGCTATAAAAGTAAAAAAATAAAAATAAATAGAATGTATTCCTTGACTCAGCAATATGTATTCTTTCTGGGAAACCATTCCATCAAAATGAAAGCTCCCATAAGTAAGCATATCTGCTCAAAGATGTTTATTGCAGCCTCATTCATGTTTGCAAAAAGCTAGAAACAAAGTGCATGTCAGTAGTAGGGAAATGGCTGAGTAAACTGCAGTTTACCCACTCTAGGGAAGCATATGTAGCTATTAAAAGAATGAATTAGAATTATACCAATTACTTTGGCAGGATTTTTATGAGGTGTATTTGAGTGAGTAAAACAAGATGCAGAAAATGTTTAATATGATCTCACTTTTATGAAACAATAAATGAGAAATGCCACATATGTTTTTATATCTATATATGTCAAAATATAATTATGAAAAATGGAGAGAAATAAAAAAGATATACCAGTATACTAGGTAAAATATGCATAAGACATATTTTAACACCATCTTTAAAAAGGATGAGTTAGCTTCATTTGTCCCAGCTCGTAAAACTGGTTATAATAGAATGACAATAAAATAAGTCAATAAGAAAATCAATCAGGAAATCAATAAGGAAAAGGTTAATATCTTGGTAGAAAAATGATCAAAGGATACATATAGCAATTCAATAAGAGATACAAATCACCAATTACCACATGAACAATGTGCAACTTCATTAATAATCAAAGAAATGCAAGTGAAAATCCTATGAGATGATTTTTGTCATATGTCTGTTTGAAATATTATTAATATTGCTAAACCTTGGGTTGGAGATCACACTCACTTTCAGAGAGAATAAAAATTAAAATAGTGGTTTTTGGGAGAATATCTGCAATATGCTTCAAAAACATGCATATGTCACTGATGTTAATTCCATTCTAAAATTTTGTCCTATCAATGTAAGATATAAGTGGGAAGAGATCTTTTATATGAAAGAATGCTTACCAATAGTTGTTAATAAATTAATGAAATAATAGGATCCTAGTCTCATTTATAGTAATGAAACCTTTGGAACTACCTAAACACCCTACAGAAAAGCATTATAGAAACTATGCACCTATAAAATATCTACTGTCATGAAAACATGCTCACAACATGCTGTGAAAAATGCAGGTGAAGAAACGGTATTAAATTTTGTTAAGTTTTGAGTAAAATGTTATACATGGATGTGTAAAAAATTGGAAAGATAAACACAAAAATATTAAAAGTAACTTTGGGGAGGACAATGAGATTACAGATAACATGTTTTGTCTGTGTGCTGTTCTGTGGTTTCCAAGTTTTCTATATTTTCTATATTTAATTAAAATGAAAAAAAGATGTTATAAAAATGGTAAAAGGCTATAAAGATTACCATCTTCTGGAAGTGCACTCGGAAGGGAGATTAAGCAGGTAAGAGTTATGTGTTCTATTCAGGAAGGGAGCTGGCCACCCAGCTATGTCACTCTCTCAACATGCTTGACATACGAACTCTAACCTTTTGCTTTCAAAGCTGGAGATATAATCAAAGGTAGGTCATTAGTTAATTGCTTAGAGGTTATTTCCGAAGTGCCTAGTGCGCAGTTGTAAATGATTAGTAATATCATTATTGCTTAAACAATTGTGGACCAGCCTATTACTGCCTTATCAGCACTGACTCAGGGTTTTACAGGCAAATGGTCCTCAACTTGGGGTACCCTAACTTTAAGAGGTCCAAAATGGATGTAAGCTCTTTGAAGACTTTATATACATAAAAGCTGTCAGGAAATTATGCATATACCCTTACAATGAAAGCTGTACAGGATGACAAAGCCTTATTTTAATTGCTCATTTTTATTTTGATATAAAATATAATTTCTAGTTGATACATTGTGATAAGTTGGTAATTAGAACGAGTTTTGTTAAATATGTACATTGGGAAAGATGATTTACTAAACTGATAAAAATTTGGGTTTTAGAAAAGTCTTTCAAAGATGGAATCAGTTATTTTTGGCACTGAGATTATTCTTATAATTGCATTTAATATTAGGTTCAGTCACACTACTTAAAGTTTAATTTTAACTCTGCTTCCAGATATGAACTTTAGCAACAACTTGGTACGGCATTTCTGAAGGAGAAAAAACCATTGGGAATAGCTCCCCTAATGTAACAACCACTCTCCAGCAAACTGAGGCACAGAAAGACTGGCACAAAGTCATGATTAC
Source organism: Desmodus rotundus (assembly GCF_022682495.2). Classification (NCBI taxonomy): domain Eukaryota; kingdom Metazoa; phylum Chordata; class Mammalia; order Chiroptera; family Phyllostomidae; genus Desmodus; species Desmodus rotundus. Next base: position 66,419,686 of record NC_071395.1, read on the forward strand.
TAGCAGAAGAGCTACTACCAGAATCTATATTTTATGCTTCCTAGTTTTTTTTCTCCTTGGGTTTGAGGGTAAATTCCCTAGAAATAACTTATGCATGAAGAAGTGACAAACACCCGTGTGCACACACTGAAAATCAGAGAGATAAATTTTTGGCACAGAGCATTATCTTGTTTCTATAATTAGTTCCTTGCAAAAGAAGAAATGATGAAGCATGGAGAAGTTAAGCATCTTGCTTAAAGTCACACAGCTAGTCTGAAGCAAAGCCAGGATTTGAACTTGGGCAGTCTGAATCCAGAGCCCTGGCCTTAACCCCTCTATAACAACACTACATTCCTATCCCTGAAAAAAAAAAGTCAACTAGAAGCACTGTGAAAAGAGTTCTCTAATAAAATGACTAATTCTGGCAACTGGCCCAGAGAGGAGATGGGGAACCCATTTAGTTTTACTTCCATGACTGATACATATCTTAAAAATGAGTTTCTAGCTGGCAGAATTAAACATTTGTAATTGTAAAATCCAAGAAACTTAAAAAAATTTAAAAACCAACTAGCTGAAAATTCTGGCCATTGTTGATTATGAGGCATGTTACATTTTTAAAGATTTGTAGCTAATTTAGTACCTGAATTAAATTAATAGTACCTCAATCCAGCCAACTGGTGCTTTTAAAAACATTGTCTGCTCTTAGTCTGTTCTGTTAGTGGACAGAACAAAAAGACAAAGGGTTTTTAACATTACTTCTTTTACTATTTTCTGAGTGTCTTTTGAGTTAGGTTAATGTATGGTGATGTTGCAGCTATAGGAAGTTTAGCACAGGAAATAGAATTTTGACAGTCCAGGAGTATTCTTCTCAGTGGAAGTAAAGAGCTATATCTTGACTCCAAAGCAAAGTTTACAATAAATCACAAAACAAACAGTTCCCCAGTGCAACCGCCTAAAGCCTTCAATTCAGGAGAACTTTTCAAAGAAGGGGACAAGAATCTCTGGTCTCTGTCTTGCTGGAAATAGAAAATGTGTGGAATGGGCATCGTCCTATGGGCACTGCTCAGAGTTCATCTTATAATATTTTTTAAAGTTAAAAACCTGACAACTTTCTACTGCCTCCTTTGGCTCTACTTGAAGTCATTCTTGTCATGTAGAACCCTAATCATGTGAATGCTCTTCCTTGGGATATCTGTGAAAGGTCTTACTAAGTAAAAGCTACATGGTAAATGGGGACAGACGCTGTTGTGCCTGCCTCTCCAATGCTGTCCTTTTCAGCGAGCCCACCCAGCTTCTGCTCTGCCTCCTCCTCCTGTCCCACTTATGTGAGCTCCATTACTGCAATAAGGTGCAGGCACATCATTTCTTGCCATCATCTTTGTCAAGGCCACCAGTGTCCTCCACATTCCCAAGTTCAATGGTTAATTCTCACTCTCCATCTTGCTTAAGCCAACAGCAGCATTTTCCCTCTGGCTTTCAGAACAAATGCTACCCTCTTTTCATTGTCTTCCTAACTCACTGGGTGTTCCCTTCTTGATTGATTAGATCCCCATCATTTTTCAATCTCATGTGAAGAAGTGCCTCAGAACTCCATATTGGATTCTTTCTTGTCTGTAACAATACTTAATTTCCTAGGGGAACTCATTCAGTCCCATGGCTTTAAATACCAATTCTGTGATGACGATTCCCACATTTAATTTCCAGTCTCTCTCAGACTTGAAAATCTCCACATTGCCTATCTGACATTAGCTGAATATCTCACAGTCATACAAACTAAGCATAGCTAAAACAAAATTCTTAAATTGTACATATCCCTAAGATATGTACAATTTCCCCCTTCATCTTTACTAGCTCCATTAAAAAAAAAAAGTAAAACAAAGAAAGCTGGAACCATCTCTTTAGGTGTTGGGGAAAATTCAGGGAATCCTGACACACACTCCCCTTTCTGACACATCTCATGTTTAATTTATCATCAAGTTTTGTCAGTTCTACTGAGTCAAACAATGTTGGGAAAAAATTCATTTACTTGCATCACTTTTACACTATTCCAGGGTTTCCCCATTGACACGTTGGGTTGGACAATTCCTTGTTGTGGTGGGGGCTGCCCTGTGCACTGTACGATGTTTAGCAGCATCTCTGGTCTCCACCCTCTAGATGACCGTAGCACATTTCATCCTCTCCAGCTGTGACAACCAAAAGTGTCTCCAGACCCTGTCAAATGTCCCCTTGAGAGCCATGGATCTATTCCAGGCTACCTTCATCTTTCACCTGGATGATCTTAGTGGCCTCACAGCTGGCTTCCTTGCCTCCCCTCTTGGTCTCATGCAATCTATTGTCTACCCAGCAGCCAGAGTGATTTTTATATATAGTCCAGATTATTTCACTCTGTGGCAGCACTGGTGATGTGCTGTTCAGATCTCCCTTTAAGAGAATGTACTAATGGAAGCATTGCTGGCGGTTGATGTAGAGCATTCAGCTGCCAGCCTCTTGGATCTGCCTGGTGTTTATGTTTTTCTCAGTCTTGTTCTCAGGCTGCCATTTCTCAACCATGCAAGACTTCCTCTTGTCTTAATAATTTTTATCAATTTCCTCCTCCTGGAACTCTACTGTCCTGGTTATCTGCATGGTAAACTCACTTAAAGTCTTTGGTTAAATATCACTTTCTTAATGAGGGTCATTCTGATCTTTGAAATTGCAACCTAACTCCCATATCCCCCAGCATCTCCATGTTGCTTCCACGGCACTTCTCTCCATCGTATTAATCAATATTATATTATATTATATTATATTATTATATTATGTTATGTTATGTTTGTTATGTTATAGTTTGTTTTGGTCTCTGATATATTTCAAGTGCCCAAACCAGTACCTAGCACAGAATAGAAATTCAATAAATAATCATCAAAGGAAAAAACTTGACTTAATATCTCAGAATACAATTCCTTATTTGTATGTTTACCTCATTAAACCAACAGCTTTCTGTGGAAAACAATTTTGCCTTATCTTTGCATTCTTAACATAACTAGAGAGAAAATTAAATTCTCCACACATGTTTTTTGAAATAAATTACTTTAATATCTATGAAAATGTTGTTGGGAATACTAACTCATAGGTTGTTCTTAAGTTTCCATGTCACATTATCTTGAAACTGCTCTTGCCAGACTCACTAAATGGTACTTGTAAATAATATCACATGGAAAAGTAACTAACACAAGCTATTAATCATTGCTTGTTTTCTTAGTTACCTTCATTGAAATTATTTTTTGTTTGTTCATGTGTTTCTTTATTACTAATTACTAATTCTACTGGTATGTATATCAGAGTGTCTTTCTTAGTTTCCAGTTTATTACATTAATTCAATAACATGCTGACACAAAAAAGTGACAATTGTAAATAAGTGCTAAATCCCTAGGAAAATAATTGATACTTTATGTGGAAGTTTACAGCATGAAGAATTCAATTCCAACTTTCCGAGTGCCAATGGGTATAAATCTGAAGATTTTTTCCACAAGAAGTAACATGTGACTAAGCTTTAGGGAAGAAAACTTCCATATTCACTTTCTTCACAGTGTTTTTGTTTCTTCTCAGGGGAAAGTATACAGATTTGATCAGACCCTGACTATGGGCATGGGTTGCCTCAAATATCTTAGGGGGTAGAGACATATAACATTAAATTAGATCAAGTGCATGAGACAGTGCTCTGGCTTCTTTTTTGTTTCCATACATCTGAAGTTCTGCTGCTCTGGACACCTCATTCTCCGTCATCTCTATTTTCAGTCCTGCTCTGGTAGAAAGTAGAAACATTGACAAACTGGTGGGTGTCAGAGGGGCTAATTGCATAATGAAGAGTCTTTCAAATAGGTTTTTTTTCATTTATTTAATGGACAAATATGTATTTAATATCTACTAGTGTAGAACACTGTACATATAAATTAAGCATTTAAATGTTAGTAAGCAAAATGACTAAGAAACTCAAAGTATAAATCATCAATATTTTTAAAAGCATTAATTTCATGGAGGAATGCTTCTTTGATGAATACCGTATAAGAAAATATGGTATATTTGCATACACATTCTTGCATTCTTCTAGCTGGACTTCAGCAGTAACTAGAGAGGGAGTAGTCAGGGATAGTGAAGAAAGGCATTTCTTTTTTATTAATCATAACAAGTGAGAGAAATAAACCAAAATGGCAAAAAATAGGGACTAAATACAGTGATTGAATATTTTAGTGAAGGAGAATGCATTTGGAGGCAAAATTTCAAGTCTGCCAAACCCATATGGAAACTACAATTTTCTATCAGTTAATCTCTACTATTTAAAGTTTTAGGGAGGAAAGTAAGCAAACTGCATCCCTTGTTCATAAAACCAAATGACCACTTTCAACTCCCAAAGGGGAGTATTTGGCAGATGATGTTTTAAGTAATTTCCTGGAGATTTATGGAGTAAATGCTGAAATACAAAAATAGCTACAAAATCTCTTTTAGTGGGAAGATGATATGAGAAAGAACAAAACTGAACACCTCTCCTGGGAAAAGGGGATGAAAAAGATGGGATAAGAAAGATGAATAGGCTAACTGAGACAACAGGCAGGGAATTATGTGTAGTAAATGGTGTTACAAGAAGACAGCACTGATAAGTGGTGGGTATGGAACTGAAATGAGTATTCAACTAACACAAGGAAGTTAAACCTTATCAAACCTATCAAACCTTAGGGCGACCAGTAGACCAGGAGACATAGAAGCTCTACCTAATACATAGAAAAAACACAGGGAACAGACAAAATGAGAAGACAAGGGTACATGTCCTAAATGAAAGAAAAAAAAAGCTCTAGAAAAAGAACTAAACAAAATAGAGACAAGCAATCTACCAGATGCAGAGTTCAAAACACTAGTTATAAGGATGCTCAATGAACTTAGTGAGAACCTCAACAGCATAAAAAAAAGACATGGAAACCATAAAAAAGACCTAGTCAGAAATTAAATGAAGAATAATTTACAGGGAATCAACAGTAGAGTGGATGACAACAAGAATAAAATCAGAGATTCGAACATAAGGAAGCAAAAACCACCCAATCAGGACAGCAAAATGAAAAAAGAATCCAAAGAAATGACAATAATATAAGGAGTCTCTGGGACAACTTCAAGTGTACCAACTTTTGCATCATGGGGGTGCTGAAAGGAAAAGAGAGAAAGCAAGAAATTGAAAACTTATTTGAAAAATAATTATGCAAAACTTCCTTAATCTGATGAAGGAAACAGGCATAAAAGTCTAGGAAGCACAGAGAGCCCCAAACAAAATGAACCCAAAAAGCCCATATCGAGACACAACATAATTGAAATGCCAAAGGTGACAAAAAGAGAGACTCGTAAAAGCAGCAAAAGGAAAGCAGTTAGTTACCTATAATGGAGCTTTCATAAGACTGGCTGCTGATTTCTCATCAAAAACTTTATATGCCAGAAGGGGTTGGCAAGATATGTACAAAATGATGAAAAGCAAGGATGTACAACCAAGATTACTCTACCCAGCAAATCTACCATTTAGAATCAAAGGACAGGTAAAGAGCTTCCAAGACAAGAAAAAGCTAAAAGAGTTCATCTTTACCAAACCAGTATTATTGATACATGAAATGTTAAAGGTCTTCTTAAAGAAGAAGAGGAAAAAATATATAAAATAATATGAACAATACAATGTCAATCAATACATATCTATCAACAACTGAATCTAAAAAACAAAATAAGCAAACAAGCAGAACAAAAACAGACTCACAGATACTGAGAATATTTTGATGATTCCAGGTGGGAGGAGATTGGGAGGACAGATGAAAAAGGTGAAGGGATTAAGAAGTAGGAATTGGTAGTTACAGAATAGTCATGGGGATATAAAGTACAGCATAGAGTTTTTAGTCAATAATATTCTAATAATTATATTTGGTGTCACATGGGTATGAGATTTACTAGGATGATCATTTAGTAAGTTATATAATGTCTAATTGCTGGGTGTACACCTGAAACTAATATAATATTGTATGTCAACTGTAATTAAACACTAAAAATAATATTTAAATTTAAAAATAAATCATTCTAGAATACTCTGGGGGAATTTAAAGGTGGGCAGGAAATGGTTTCTGCCCCTGAGACATGGATGATAAATAGGGAAGAAAGTGACATTCATGAGTTATTTTAATACAAATAAACTCTGGTACATACTAACATAAATACATAAAAATACGTTATATATGAACAATGAAAATAAGAAACATTGTAAGTGGTATATACATATACATCTGTGTACATATATGTGTATATGTACAATACATACACACATACATATGAGTACATACATGTGTGTGCCTATATATATACATGTGCATATATATGTTTATATATACAAACCAGTTTTTAAGTAGTATTAAATACCTATTTGGGAGCTTTTCATTCATTCCCTTCCTTACCTGGAAATGTGAGATTGTTTCAAACTGGTGTGCAGCACCGAAAGAGACCTAATGCAAGGACTCCCATGATGCCCTTGAGGAGCAGTGGGCACGACTCACCGTGTGTGACTCTGTAGGCAGTACCATGTCTGATCCTATTTCTCACAGGGATGCTGTGAAATAGGCCACTTGCAATGACAGAACTCAGTGAAAAGGTCCTGGTATTTTTCACCATTGTGACCCCCAGGCCATTGGTCCTGCTGAGCCACAGACTTAGTGATCACCCAACCCTTTGTTGGGATGAGTCACAGGATGGCTGACGTTGGTGTCTCGTGGAGACCAGGCCAGAGCCCAACAGTCCTGTTGCTCTGAATTTCTGATCACAGCTTCGCATCCATCAGCCTCAGCAACATGAGAGTGCTAGAAGTTGATTCTCCTACCTGCTGATGTGGACAAGACTAATTGGCCTTCGGCCAAGGTAAGAACCTTGGCTCTCTGGCTCTTGTTCTGAACACATCTGTCTTTCTCAGTGACACTGACAGGGAAAATGAACTGTCCTCTGCATCCTTAAGTTCTTTACTTTGTCAAAACAACAAACACAGCTCAATACCACAAGGACTTATCTTTTAACCTCTGCTGGTGTATCTGGCTTTACATTACTGACCCAAAGCTCCAGGCCCCAGGCAAAGGGAGCGCTCTGCTCCTGAAGTGCTGTTAATCCTCCAGTGTCAATATTGGCAAAGGGAGGAGGGGAATCAATAGATGTCTAGCTGGTCAAATGAGCCTTTGGACGGAAGAGAATCAAAGACTATGTCAACACCGTTTTGACTAATTTTTAACCTCTTGGGAGAGTCAATTCAGTTACAAGGGGTTGAACCCACTGGACGTGGAAGCCAAGCATGGAGCACCCCCTGAGGTAAGTCATGGGTGGTGAAACTCTGGGAGGCTCAGGGGCCCATCCAGAGCCTTATGTGAGGACAACCTGTGTGCTGCTCTACAAGTGAAAAGGGAAAGCTACAGACTGGCTGTCCTGCTTTGAAATCCCTGCACTTTGGAAGGGCCTAGGTTACTTTTGCATCATCTAGGGAACTGGCAGAATTCCCAAGAGCCAGTAATATCCCATCCAGTGCCAGATTGTTTCTTTCTTCCCATAGTTATTCTCCAACAAATACTAATTTACTAACCAAATGGGTAATTTCTACTGGCAATAATGAAGTAATGACCAAAGTTCTATGGAATATTACTTGCTCTCTCTTTAAATTCTTCTACCCCTGTCTTACTTCATGAAGTTTACTGGATAAGGAACCACGGTTGTCACTGCACTTTATAATTACCACACCTGTACACAGTGAGTAACACTTGTGCAATGTTCACAATGCCCCAGCAACGCATGACTGTAGATAGCACACCTCTCAGGACTAAGAAACTGGCTTACTGCAGATGCTTGTAGTTCTGCATATGACGGTAATGCCTTACAGCCTACTCAGGAGACAGTTATCATGGTAAAGAACAGTTTGAAAAGCAACCAAGTTAAGGAACACTAGTGGAGGCTGTTTGTCCTGGAGAAATGGTTATGTGGTAGCATTTTCCAATTGAAGGATGACTAGGAGAAGGAGGAGGAGTTAAAAATAACTCTGTGTTATTCCACACAGTGAAATGTGTGAATGTTACAAGGAAACATTTTATTTGGCCTCCATAGAGAACTTTTCAGCAAATTGAACTGTTCAAAAAATAGATCATTCTGCCTTAGAATGCAGAGAGGCTCCATCACTGGAAATTTAAAGTTAACACAAGACCGAGTGACGAGGGGTGTTGCCTTGAATGTGTTCCCAGCACTTAAAATCCCTTGGTTCTTTGAAGAAAAGGGAAGCTCAGAGATGCATACTCTCCTCCTCCACAAGACTTCAATTCCCCGGGATTTGTCCAGGGTCTATTGCAGCATCAGATGTGGCTTTTTCCTATGAATTTATCTGATTCCGATAACCCCTTTAGACCAGGGGGTAGACACTAAATAAAGTCATGGAAGGAATTAAAATGGTCCTCTTTTAATGTTATTTGAAGTCAAGCCTTTGAAGCATTCTTTCTGCCTCATGTTATTCCCTTTCTTTATTTAAAATAATTGTGTCAGAAGCTCTCTTCCTCTGTAATTGCCTCCTGTCAGTCTGCTTTGGATGGTTTTACTAACTGGCAAGCAAATCTCCCAGAGAAAATGGATGATGGGCAGTTCTAAAGAGGAACATGGAGTGATTTTTTATCTTGAAGCTGCAACAATGGCAGCTTCTAGTCAAGATCGTCAGACAGCCGTTGACATTACTTGTGATGTCTTTCCAAGATGAGAGGGACCCAGTTAAAGGCAATCCTTCCAATGGAGCTCTGTGGCATCTGCGCCACTTCAAAGTGTTGATTTGCCTGATGGAGGGAGATTCCTGCCACATTAAGGCTTCATTTATTGTTAATTGACTTTAAGAATTACTAGTCTGTTTTGATAGATGAACAGCCAGGTTGGTTACTGGGAGCCATGTTCAAAGGAATGAATAGTGTGGCATTCCCAGTGGCCAAGGCTGAGGCCCACTGTGGAGTGCGAGGTGCTCACAGTCATTTGAATTTGAGAAAGGGAGTGATTTTCATCATTGTTAAAGAAAGCACTGGGGAGTTTAAATAGAAGTTGCTGTGCCAGTCTACAAAGATGCACACTGAGACAGAGTCAGGTGTCATGGTTTCAGGAGACTGTTCTCATGGCATTGAATCAAATGGGAAGCCGAGAATTACAGTGTTCAATACTTTTCAGCATAGCTGATGTTTGCCTTTTATCCTTGCCATCGCAGACATGGCTGTGGGAATCTAGTGTTACTTTACTCTTCACACAAGCAGGAGAACTCCATGCTCTGAGCAACATCTTATCTCTTTAAGATTGTCATGCATTTCAACCCATTGAATACTAGATTCCACCATGGCATGTACCGGTTGTATAATAAATCTCTTTGTGAATAAAAAGGACACGCTGCACCCCAACCCACCTCCCCTCCCTTTCTGTCCCTGGCTCCACTCTCTGTCCATTCTGTCTCTAGAAGCAACCACTTTTTAACTGTTTTAGCTCTTTACTTTGGCCTTTGCTTCCATGTTGTTAAATATCAAGAAGTAGCGATCTAGGCATATTATCAATTATAAACATTATTAATGGACTTCCTGTTGAAATAAATGAAGAAACTCTCACTATAATCCACTGCTTTCCTTCTCTCCATTTTCCCAATAAAGTTATTGTAATTTGTCTTTATCCTTACCCGAGGACCTGCTTATTGATTTTTAGAGGGAGGGGTAGGGAGGGAGAAAGAGAGGGAGAGAAATATCGATGAAAGAGAGAAACATTGAGGTTGCCTCTCATATATACTCTGACTCAGGACCAAACCTGCAGCCCGGCATGTGCACTGACTGGGAATTGAACCCACGACCTTTTGGTTTATAGGATGATGCTCCAACCAACTGAGCCACATGGGCCAGTGTGAGTTATTGTAAATTTTTAAAGTCAATGATCACAAACACATTGTTTAATGTTAAGTCAAGGAGTATGTCATTATTACATTTCCTGTCATAAAACAAAAAAACTTCTTTGTTTTTCTTCATGTAGTGGATCTCAATAACTAAGAACCATTTATAGGGAGGGAAAAGGCATCAACTATCTCTTTTCTTCCTTTCTTGAGAATCACACCAAAGGAAGAAAATAACCTGGAAATGACTATTGTTACTGAACTCTAGAATATGAGTATACATTGAATAATGAATGTGGCATATATTAATTTGGTTTAAAAAATCTGATGACATTGGGGGTTAAATTAAACACAAAGCCTGAAGCTTAACCCCCACTCCTCACATGTGGGCTGGTGAACGGAAGCAAGGATCTGCATGATTTGAGCCAACTCTCTCTTTCACAGCCTTTCCTCCCCTCTGGTGTGGGCTGAACCCATAGTTTGATGTAGCTTTTGAATACATCATCATCACAGCCTGCCTACACCATCGATTTAATTTGACAAAAATCAATTCAGCACCCATTATGTGCCAGACCCTGCCTGGGAATACAAAGGCAAACAAATTATCTAGGAGAGCTATGTGTATGAAGAGCTATACATTGCATGAGAAGTCTCATGATAGAGGGGACAAGTCATGAAGAGGTAAGAAGAAGGGGATATTGAATTAGGAACAGAGGGGGGTCAGTGATAATTACTTAAAGGAATGAAATAGTGGTGCATTTAGAAGAACTATCTCTTAGAGTTAAGATAATATGGTAAGGCTGGGAAAGCTTACTTTTGGATTCCATCTTTTCAATCTATACCATTGCATGTATTATTCAGGACTATTTTGGGGACTAAGAGCATAAAACTAACTCAAACTGATGTGAGCTGGCAAAAAAAAAAAAAAGAATCAATTCATTGGAATCACAAAAACTGCAACACACAAGCCAGACTGGATCCCAGGGCTCCTTAGGGCACGGTCTCTCCTCACTGCTCAGCTCTGCCTCTTCTTGTTCACCTTATTAAGGGAGATCCTTCACACAGGAGAGTACCAGTAGCTCTGGGTTTAAAATCTACCTTCTCAAGGACCTCAGGAGAAAGGCTACCTCTTCCCCCAAGCCACACGGAGGTTTTTGGTGAGGTATTTCTCTGGTTGGCTTGAATGCCCACTATGCCTGTGTTAACCACTGTCTTCAGGGAGAAGTACACTGCCAATGGCACATCTAGCTCATGTGCTCCCCTAAACCACACAGACAGAGAGCAGCAAAGGGGTTTTCCCCAAGGAAAGCTGAAGTGTAGTGACAAGCAGAATGAGGGATGGATGCAGGCAAAACCAGCCGATGTACACTGCACCTGTCCTCTTCCTGTTCTACTGGAAGTTTGCCTCCAGTTTTCATGTGGCCCGGCCTGTAGACTGACAGATTTAGCAAACAGAACTACAGGCCACCCCGGTAAATTTGAATTTCTGATATATAATGAATAATGTTTGTTGTACATATGCCTCATGACTGTTGTTTATCTGAAATTTAACTTGGAATCTTGTATTTTATCTGAGAGCCCGACATTAGTCCCCTTCAGAACAAACAATCAGAAACATTAAAGTGTAAGAAGTTATCAATGGCTTGAAATATTCCCTTAATGTGAGCTATTTGTTCTTGTTAAACAGAGTTTGAGATTTTAATTGAAGCAGTGGTTCTCAACTTTGCCTGCACACTGGAATCTCGCAAGGAATTTAAAAAATATTTTAAAAATATTGGGTCTTACCCTAAACACATTGAATCAGAATACCCGAGGTGGGGGCTTAGAATTTTTCCAGGCTCCTTAGGAGATTTTTGTATACGGCCAGGATTGAAGAATGTGGATTGAAAAAAGTGTTAATTCCTTGAAGATAATGTCTACATTAGAAAACAGAAAAGAAGTCTGGAGGCCTTCTCGAGTTTTCCTAAGCTCACAGCAGTGGCCCGTCACCCACTCTGTCATCTACAAGATGATTTCCGGCTCAGAGAACACACTGATAAATTTGAGAAAAAGTCACTCTCTGAATAATTTTTCCAATATGAGGTGGCAAATGCAACCTGAGTGCAATTTTTAAAAGTGAGTACAAGGACAAAGAATGATGAAAGGTGCCTAAACTGTAATTTAGCTTAAATTCAATACAAGATTCTTAATGTTAACTGTGTCGTTGAAACACTTTCTGCTAAGTCTTTTAATCATGGGAGGTCTGCAGGTTATCTGAAGGTTGTGTTTAGAAGGACCCTAGGGAACGATATCTTCAGGCGACATGAGGATAAACAAGTTTCAAGATGGTCACTAGGTGTCCACTCTGTGTGTCCCACTTTCTGCTCCTCTGCTTGATACCTCTTAGATCATGTTCAATTATGTAATTAATGCAAGCCAAAGCACAGACACATAATATAGTTTCCTATTATACACAGTGGATCTCAAATTTCAGTCTGGAGATGAGCTGTATCAGAATCACCTGGAGAGCTTAATAAATAGACACGCACACACGCACACACGTCATCCTCCAGGACTAGACACAGCTGGTCTGGAGCACAGACCATTTTTGGTAAATGATTCTACTTCACACTCACCTTTGAGAACCGCTAGGCCAATTTGTAATGTTTAGCAGTCTGTTGAATAAGTTTGGAAATAATGGGTTTCCATTTATGGAATATGTCTGATGCTCGAAGCCCTGGGGGAAATCCTTTACAACATACATCATCTCCTTTAATCTTCATATGTGCAGTGAGTTTTTATTTCCATTTTACAAGGGGAACAACGGGGTAATAGCATTGTCAAGATCATCCAACTCATGCACAGCAAAGCTGGGATTCATATTCATATCTTGACATGTCTTCAATGCCTGTGCCACCACTATGCATGGCATTTTATTGTCCTCATGGCCAAAGCGATGGCAGGTGGGCCCAAGGGCCAAGGGTCAGGTATCCAAAGGTGTTATTCCTAAGTGGGCTGCTCAGCTCCATTTGTTTGATATACACCCCCTGCCGGGCAGAGCAGTCTGCAAACCATGTGAAGGAAGCTTTGATGTTTTACTCTGACCCTCAGAACCAACCATGGTGACCTGTCCTCTGAAGGTAGTTATGCAAGTTCCTTACTGACAGTGATGTCAGGAGTCTCTGACTTCTGAAGAGATTAAGAAGATAGAAGTGTGTTTCCCTGGAGATGTGAACTTGTGCATAAGAGATGGCACTTCTTGTAACATCACATCTGGGCTCCTTTAATGGCTCAGCTCCCTCTAAGATGGTGATGCTTCTTACTGATTATAACCTGGAAAATTGCAGCACAGTAATGTATAAAGAACAAATTAAGATGAGGCCACAAACAGGATCCTTTTACAAGGAGAAAACTTTGGTTTGCCAACTGAGCTTCCTGCGTGCTTCTGTATAAACACCAGTATCACCAGAGGCTCAGTAAACAGAATGGTGTGAGGTTGGGATATTTCCAGAATGGAAAAAATTTGTTTCAAAATCTCCAAAGGGTTAATCATTTCTGCAATTGGAGCTTTCTTCACTATTATGTGTACTATTTGCATAGCTCTGTTTCAATATTATAATGGTTTCATAATGTGCTTCCAGCTGCTTGGTACCCTAAGTGGCTGGTTTTTCAAAACAAGTCTTTGGTAAATATAATATTTTGGTCTCACATTCCTCATTTCTTCCTGCCGATTGCTCATGCTAAGAGGCCATGAGGACCGGTTTTCTTCTCCTCTCACATTCCCTTCCTGAACAAAAGATGAAGATATTTTAATGTGCATGAGAGAGGTGAGCACAGAGATGTTCTCAGTAATGCAATGGCAGATGCATTCCAAATGCGTTGAGAATCCAGTGGTGGAGGGGTTCATGATGTGCCCTTCTGCTGTTAAAACTGAGGTCACTGCTGCTAATTTTGCCTCTGATGGTAGCAACCTGGAAGCCAGCCCCTCTCACTGGGAGCAAATGGGAATGATTTACTGGGCTATTGCACCTCCCAGGGGAACAATTCTCATGGCCCAGTTGTCTGTCGAGATTTACCTTGCAGACAGCTTCTAGTTAGAGTCCTTGGCTGAGTCAACCACTGGATACTTAACTAATTTTTCTGCCAGCCAAATCCCCAAACTGAAGCTCCATGGGATCTTACAGGATGATCTTGTCCTGTGGTTTTTACTTGGGGCTCCAGGGAGAGCTTGGGTCAGTAGGACTTCAGGGACTCAGACAGAGGGAGGGGCAGTGAGGCTTTTTGCTGTGCTCCAAACAGAGCTGCTGCACTTTCCGTGGTCTTTCACATTTAGGTTCCAGAGAAGTTTGGGTGTAACCCAAAGGGGGGTATCTATATATGTATCCATCAATCTATCTGTCTGTCTGTCTGTCTGTCTATCTATCTATCTATCTAGTCTGGGCAGCCGTTATCTTTTTCCAATAGTAGCTCCCTTTCCTTTCAAGGAATTGCCTCTCCCTCGCTCTGTGTGGTCTTGGTGGGACTATAAATCCAGGTGTCCATTCTGCAAAGAGAGGTAAGAAGGATCTCTGGGGCTTCTTCTCCCCAGCCTGTCTGCTTTCTGCACTGATGCAGCTAGTAAACGGCCACCTTCCCTAAGTGTGGCCTATCTGCCTGGAACTTGGAATAGGGAACAGGATTGCAAAAGCAAATGGAATATTTGGGGTTCATCTGCGCTGGTGTTGTTGCCCTGTTTGCTCTGTTGTAGGCCTATTTCTGCCATTCCTGCTGCCACACTCTTTGCAGTGCACTGGGCATCATTTCTTGAGCCTGGTTCATCAGCTTTCAAATCAATTTCATGACATCTGATATCCTCCAATTAATCATTTTTTTTTCATACAACGGAAGCACCCTAACATACACAAAACCTTCATTTTATAAGGGGATAAATTGAGGCCAAGACAGTGTGGACCTTGCTCAGAAGTCATCTGCACTAAATTGGAGCTAAGACTAGAACTCAGGTCCAGCTTCCTGCCTAGGCTCTTCTGTACAGGGGAAAACTCAAATGCCTACAATGGCCAGACAGGCCACATAAATGAGTCCTTTATCCCTTTTTCCCCCTTAAATTAGCTTCTTAATATTTTATTTTCCTGCTTTTGATTGGAACAAAGGCACAGAAAAATTTCTGTACTATAAAAAATAAGAGTGTGGAGACAATAATAATTAGCAACTGACACTTTGCTTTAATATTAAGTATACTATAGCGAGTAATGGCAATTGTGGAAAAGGAGGAATACACTTTATCGACAAGTAATTGGCCACTATTCAACTCTAATTCGTTATTGCCCTGGGATAATTTGATCACCATATTATCAGAAATACCTATGTTTTAAAACATAAGTTGGAAATCTAAATTTTAAATGCAAAATGTTCTGATCTTTTTAGTGGTGTCTCGAATCACATAAAATTACTATGAATACCAAGCAACATGCCTCTGGGTTGGATTTAGCCTATGGGTCATTGGCTTGTAACTTGTGCCTTATCTCAAATTAATTTCTCTTTTTTCCCATAACTTTGTATTCCATACCTCCTATGTGATAGTGTGAATGACTCCTTTCTATCCTGAAAAACTTTTGGGAACAAACTGCATTCTGGGTCCTGATATGATCTCCAACGTGCAAGAAAAATACAAGCTTTATTCATTCATTCATTCATTTTATTGTTGTTCAAATACTTAATTTGGCTTCTTTACATTCTAGCAAAACTTCAGGGTGAGTGAAAAGGTCTAATTAGAAGAGTTATTAATTAGAATGTTTGGTTTGCCTGTAGGGATGAAATGAGTGTCTGCAGAGCAATTCTGTCACATAGATCCTGATCTAGGGAGGCCAGACTGGACGAAATAGTGATGTCAGGGGTTTTGGATGATGACACTGCAGCACTGTGTAGAAAACATCAGGGCAACCTGTGTGTTCCAAATCAATGACCAAATGAAAGAGCATTTGTGACCATATTTTGAAAATGGTGCATAACACTATACAGAATAATGAAGTAAAAAAGTGGTTTCACTTCTAATTGTAAAGATGAAAATGGAAAATTGTGTTTCAAGGACTGTGAAACATGCTCAGGGACTCCCCACAGTGGGAGTCTAGACCAGGGGTAGGGTTAGCCTGTGGGACAAACCTGGCTTCCTGCAGGTTCTTATACATAAAATGTGATTGGAGCATAGCCACGAGCATCTGTTTGCATGTTGTCTGTGACTGCTTCTGCACTCCAATGGCAAAGCTGAGCAGGTGCCACAGAAATGGCATGGTTTGGAATGCCTAAAATCCTTATTATCTGACCCTTTAGAGAAAAAGTTAGCAAACCCTGGTCTAGACCTCAGAGACGGTTAAATCCTACTTTATAGAAGAAGAACAAAGATGCGTCACAAGAGTCAGGATAGCTTGAACTGAAGTATAAAGTAGAGACAGCAAGAAGTGGCCGAACTGAGGATTTATTTTGAAGGTTCACACAAAAGAAATTGCTGGTGGCTTGAATGAGGCCTATGAGGAAAATAGAAGGCAAAAGAAAATGAACAGAGGCAGGAAAAGCAAGGGAAGAATCATGGAGGAAACCAGGACCCCTCAGCTTCTTGGACTCAAAGAATCTCTGACTGGCCTGATTTTGAACTTCATCCAGGTGGATACTGTCTTGCTTTGAGATGGAAATTATCTGATCTGATGTGTCCCTGGGAGTGGGAGAGATTAACATCAGTGCGTGGGGATGGTTCTGAGTGGACATGGAGGCCTCATCTTATGGGAAAAATTGCAAGACTTTAGATGAGTAGTTTAAAAGAAATTTTATTCCAGGATAGGATTTCAAATTGAAAGTAGAGGTTCCCATTTGGTCTCACAGGGCATACTGTTTTTTTCTAGAAGGAACTGCACTTTTTGAAAGAGGTAGGGATTGTTTTGATAATATCTTGAGGAGCTTTTACACTATATGTGGCAAATACTGCTACCTGTGTTCCTATCCCTTATATGCTTCTTCCTTGATTATTTTACCTGCAAACATGGCCATCTGGTATAAATATAATATCTCCCAGCTTTCTTTGCTGTTATATGTGAATATGTGACTAAGTTTTAGCCAATGAAATAGAGTAGAAGTGATGGGTACAATTCCTAGGGACTGTACTTCAAGGTTTGATTCCTGCCTCTCTTTCTAGCTTCCTTCTTCCCAGGGGCTGGAATGGGTATTGAATGATTTGCTCCAGTCATCTTGAACCATGAGGCAATCTCAAGAATGGAAGCCATGAATGGTAGAACAGCAAGAATTAAGGAGCCAGGGACTAATGTAATAGAGCAGCATTCAGCTCTGGGCAGACTAATTCCTGACTTTCACCTTCCTCAAACTAATGCTGCATTGGGTTCTTAGTGTCTCTTACTGCTGAGCTAGTTTTGCCTAATACAGTGTATACTCCGAAAAGGTGTCAATTCTGATTATTTTGGCCTGTTAGTGTCGCTAAGAGTTCAAGTGCTTTGCCCAAAGTTCCTCAGTCTGTGAACTCTGTGGCCATTATAGAAGATCCTTCCTTTCATTCCTGATATGGGCAATATATCTATTCTTTTCTTTCTTTTTTTAGTCTTGTTAGAGGTATATTGATTTTATTGATACTTTAAAACTCATCTTTTAAAACTGACACGTATCCTTCTCAAACTATTTCAAAAAGCTCAGAGGATGGAAGACTCCCAATCACATTCTATGAAGCTAGCATTATCCTAATTCCAAATCTGTTATTGGTAAAGACACTACAAAGAAAGAAAATTATAGGCCAATATCCTGGATAAACATAGATGCTAAAATCCTCAAATTTTAGCAAACTGTGTCCAGCAATACATTAAAAAAAATCATAGCCTTAGTCAGGTGGCTCATTTGGTTGAAGCATTGTCCTGTACACCAAAAGGTTGCAGTTTGATCCCTGGTCAGGGCACATGCCTAGGCCGTGGGTTTGATCTCTGGTCAGGACTCCTATAGAAGACAGCCAATCTGTTTCTCTCCCATCTCTCTCTCTCTCTCTCTCTCTCTCTCTCTCTCTCTCATCTCTCTCTCTTCCTTCCTCTTTAAACTCATGAACATATCCTTGGGTGAAGAATTTAATAAAATTAATAAAATGATCGTACAGCAGGATCAAGTGGGATATATTCTGTGGATGCAAAGTTGGTACGGTATCCACAAATCAAGAAATGTGATATACCACATAAACAAAATAAAGGATAAAAATCACTTGATCATATCAATAGATACAAAAACAGCATTTGATAAAATCAAGCACTCATTTATAATTAAAAAATCTTAGAAAAATGGGAATAGAAGGAACATACCTCAACATAATAAAGGCCATATATAACAAACCCACAGCCAACATCATACTTAATATGCAAAAACTAAAAGTTTTTCTCTTAAGATTGAGAACAAGACAGGACTTTCTGCTTTCACCACTCTTACTCAACATAGTTCTTAAAGTCTTAACCTCAGCAATGAGACAAGAAGAAAAGATAAAAGGCATCCAAATTGAAAAGAAGCAAACTCTCCTGATTTGTAGATGATGTGATGTTGTATATAGAGAACCCTAAAGATTCCACAAGAACTACTAGAACTGATAAATGAATTCAGTAAAGTAGAAGGACACAAAATAAATATCCAGAAATCAGTTGCATTTCTATACACCAATAATGAAGTGTCAGAAAGAGAAACTAAGAAGACAATTCTATTTACAATCACATAAAAAAAAATACCTAGGAATAAATTTAACCAAGGATGTGAAAGACTTGTACTCCAAAAATTATAAGACACTGAAGAAAGAAATTGAAGAAGATACAAAGAAGTGGAAGTATATACTGTGTTTATGGATAGGAAAAAGCAACATCATTAAAATGTCCATAATATACAAAGCAATCTATAAATTCACTTCAATTTCTATCAAGAAATCAATGGTATATTTCACATAACTAGATATTTTATACAAATATTTGTTATAACAACAATAAAATAATTTAAAAAATTGTATGGAACCAAGAAAGTCCCTGAATATTCACAGCAATCTTAAGAAAGAAGAACAAAGTTGGGGGCATCGTACTACCTGATATACTATAAAGCCATAGTAATCAAAACAGCATGGTACTGGCATAAATACAGATATATAGATGAATGGAACAGAATAGAGGGCCCAGAAATAAACCTACACCTTTATGGTCAATAAATATTTGACAAAGGAGGCAAAAACATACAATGGCATAAAGATAGTCTATTCAATAAATAGTGGAGAAAATTGGACAAATTTGTGCAAAAAAATGACACTAGACTATCTTCTTATACCAAATACAAGAATAAACTCAAATGGATTAAAGATTTAAATGTAAGACTCAAAACCATAAAAACCCTGTAAGAAAATATAAGCAGTAAAATCTTGGACATTTCTCTTAGCAATATTTTTTTCTGACACATTTTTCTGACACAATATTTTTTTTTGCTTCAGGCAAAAGAAGCAAAAGAAAAAATAAACAAATGGGACCACATCAAACTACAATATTTTGCACAGCAAAGGAAACTATCAACAAAATGAAAAGACAACCCACTGACTGAATGGGAGAACATTTGCAATGATACATCTGATAAGGAGTTAATACCTAAAATTTGTAAAGAACTCAAACAAATCAACACCAAAACAAAACAAAATAAAGCAACCCAATTAAAAAATGGGCATGGGACCTGAACATGTTCAGTGTCACTAATAACCAGAGAAATGAAAATTAAACCCAATGAAAATTGACCCTATGAGATGTTACCTCACACCTATCAGAATGGCCATTATTAATAAATCAACAAACAACGAGGGTTGATGAGAATGTGGAGAAAAGGGAACCCTTGTTCGCTGTTGATGGGAATAGATTGGTGCACCACTGTGAAAAACAGTGTGGAGATACCTCAAAAAATAAAAAATGGAACTCCCTTATGACCCAGTGATTTCACTTCTGGAAATATTTTTGAAGAAACCCAAAATGCTAATTTGAAAGAATATATGCTCCTCCATGTTCATTGTAATGTTATTTACAATAGCCAAGATTTGGAAGCTGCCCCAGTTCCCATCACTATGTGAGTGGATAAAAAAGCTGTGGTACATTTACACAATAGAATACTACTTGACTGTAAATAAGAAGAAAATATTACCCTTTGTGACAGCATGGATAGACCTGGAGAACATTACATTAAGTAAAATAAGCCAGTCAGAGAAAGACAAATCCATACAATTTCACCTATTTGTGGAATCTAATGAACAAAAAAAATGAAGAAGCAAGATAGAAAAAGACTCAGATACAGAGAAGAGGGGGACTTGGAGGCTTGGTGAAAAAGGTGAGGAAATTAAGCAAAAAAAAAAAAAAATCCCAAAACTCATAGATGTACAACTGTATGGTGATTTCCAGAGGGAAACAGGGTTGGTATAAAAAATAAAAATAAAATTATATAAAATAATCTAGCATTTGATTTTTACTGTGTTTTCTGTTGTACCTATTTTTCTCTTATTTTTTCAGTTTCTTAAGGAGGAGACTTTGATAATAGTTTTGTGACTTTCTTTCTTTTTAAAATGTATATTTAATTCTATTAATTTTTCTGTAAATGTTTTAATTGCAACCTGTAATTTTTTATTTTGTTATTTTCATATTCAAAATATTTTCTAATTTCTCTCAAAATGTCTTCTTAGACACATTGATTATTTAGAGCATATTTTTTAATTTCTAAGTTTTTGAAGATTTTTCTTTTATATTTCTGTTATTGATTTATAGTTTAATTCCATTAGGAGCAGAGAACATGTTTTGCATGAGTTTAATTCTGTTAAATTTGTTCAGGTGTGTTTTATGAATTCAGACATGGTCTATATGGGAGAACGTTCCACATGCCCTTGAAAAGAATGTATGTTCAGCTGTTGTTGGATGGAGTGTTTAATAAATGTCAATTAGACACAGTTACTTGATGCTGATATTCAGTTCTATGTCCTTGTTGATTTTTTTAATCTACCGGTTCCGTCAAGTACTTAAGAGAGTGCGCTGAAGTCTCCAAGTACACTGTGGATTTGTCTATTTCTCCTTTCAGTTCTGTGGGGTTTTGCTTCGTGTATTTTAACACTTTTTTGTTACATGCATATATATTTAGGATTGTTATGTCATTTGATAATCTGACTCTTTTATGTTTATAAAATATCATTTATAACCATGGTAATTTTCTTCATTTCTTTAGACAGCATAAAGTTGGATCATGTATTTACACTGTTATGATAATCTTTGCCTTTTAATCAGTGAGTTTAATGCATTTATATTTAAAGAAAATATTGCTATGTTTGGATTTTAGTCTGCTATTTAATTATGTTTTCCATTTGTTCTCTTCTTTATTTCTTTGTTCCCTCTCTCTGCTATATTTTAGATTATTTGAAGTTTTGTTTTCCATTTTAATTCATTTACTGTTTTTACTATATCTCTTGCTATCATTTCAAATGGAATATAATAAACTTATCACAATTTAGGTTTCATTATTTTCTTCCCTTTATCCTGTAGTTTTCTTAGGTATTACATCCATATTCACTGAAAACACATCAGACAATGTTATAATTTTTAGAGTCAGTCATCAAGAACATTTTTAAAAATTTAAGGGAAAGGTGGTCTGTTACAGTTATTCAGATATTTACTATTTCTGTTGATCTTTATTTTTCTTCGAATAGCACCATACTGCTTCATGGATAGTGCAACTGCCTTATAATAACAAAATATTTCTGATTCCTTTATACTATCCTGTATTATTGTTGTCATTTATTTCATTTATACACAAGAATATAGGTAGATACAATACATTGTTACTATTACTATTTAAAACAAACTTTTATATGTTAGGTCAATTAATAATAAGAAAAATAACTTATTTTATTTTACCTTCATTTATTTATTCTCTGATGCTCTTTCTGTCTTTATGTAGACCCAGGTTTCTGATTTTCCTTCTCTCTGAAGAACTTCTTTCAACATTTCTTACAAGGCAAGTCTACTGGCAACAAATCCTCTCAATGTTTATTTGTCTGAGAAAATCTTTATTTCTCCTTAATTTTTGAAGGATACATTCATAGAATACAGAATTCTAGGTTGTTTTTTTTAATATTCTTTCTCAACACTAAATATTTTACAGTATTCTCTTCTTGCTTGCATGGTTTCTGAGGAGAAGTCAGATAGATACAATTCTTGTCTTTTCTTCTCTATAAGGTATTTTTTTCTCTGGCTTCCTTCAGGATTATTTTTTAATCTTTCTGTTCCTATTAATTTGAAAATAATAAGCATAGATGTAAGGGATTTTTGGCATTTATCCTGATTGGCGTTTTCTGAGTTTTGTGAATTTGTGGTTTGGTGTCTGATATCAGTTTGGGGAAATTCGAAGTCATTATTGCCGCTGTTCCTTTCTCTCTTCTCCCTCTGGTATTCCCATTATGCATATACTACACATTGAAATTGGCCCTCAGTTCCTGGATGTTCTCTCAGTTTTTCTCCAGTCTTTTTTTCTCTTTGTTTCTTAATTTTGGAAGTTTCTCTTCTATTCTCAAGCTTACAGATTCTTTCCTCAGCCAGGTACCATCTAACAATGAGCCCATCAAAGGCATTCTTCATCCTTGTTAGAGTGTTTTTGATCTCTAGAATTTCTTTTTATTCTTTCTTACAATTTCCAACTTTCTGCATAAAGTATCCACATGACTTGCACGTTTTCTACTTTTTCCATTAAAACCCCTAACATATTAATCACAGTGCTTTTAAGTTCTTGGTCTGCTAATTCCAACATCCCTGATGATTGACTCTGGTTCTGATGCGTGTTCAGTCTCTTCAAACTACATTTTTTTGCTTTTTAGTGTGCCTTGAAATTTTTTCCTGAGAGGTGGACATGATGTTCTGGGTGACGTAGGCCTTTAGTAACTTAGTGGTAAGGTGTGGGGGAGGGGAATTGTTCTATTGTCTTATGATTAGGTTTCAGTCTTTGGGTGAGCCTGTGGACCTAGACTGTGAACTTCGCTCAGTCTCTCCATCCTCCACCCCCTCCCAGCCCCAGATGAGAAAGGATGGTTGGAGAGGGCTGGAGTTGGGTATTTTCCTTCCTCCAGGACACTTAGAATCTGATAAAACCCTAGCAGGTTAGGCTCTGGTAAAACAGTTTCTCCTGGGGTCTGTTGTTAAAAAAGCAGAATGCTTTGGAGTATTCCACAATGATTTCTTCTCCCTCCCTCTGCTGGAAGCACAACATTTTTCTCAAATATTTTCTGTGGAAACCTGTTGGCGCTGCTGGAGATAAAACTCACAATAGTGTGGGTGCTCCCGTGTGACTGGGTTCCTTGGAGTTTTTACCTCCCAGAGTTTGTCCTTACTGAGCCTCCAGCAATTTGTCAATT
Organism: Desmodus rotundus; assembly: GCF_022682495.2. Classification (NCBI taxonomy): domain Eukaryota; kingdom Metazoa; phylum Chordata; class Mammalia; order Chiroptera; family Phyllostomidae; genus Desmodus; species Desmodus rotundus. The sequence continues at coordinate 66,442,986 of NC_071395.1, forward strand.
ATAGGTTAGGTTTTCCTACTTTGGTACTGCTTTCCATTCTGGTGACTGGTGATTTTCTTTATTTTCCTGTCTGTTTCTTCAATTTTGGGGGCAACAATTTGCCCTATGGTTTTACTTATCTGAATGATTCTAGGAGACTTGCTGATTTTTTAATACATGGCTTTCTAGTTGCTAGGACAGAGTAGTGACTTTCAAACTCCTTACATCAGACCTGTAAAACTCTTTTGGTAATTTTTGATATTCTGTGTTTTCTTCTGATATCATTGTCTTTGTTCTTGGAGAACTACTTTTTTTAAATGGAAGATCTGCTGGAAATGGATTCTCTTTTTTTAAAATCTAAGAATATCTTTACCCTCATTCTTGAAGGATATTTTTGCTCGATATAGAATTCTAGGTTGACAGTTCCTTTCTTTCAGCAATTTAAACATACTAATTTACTTTTTAAAAAAGATTTTATTTATTTATTTACTTTTTAATGTTTTTCATTGTTTCTGATGAGAAATCTAGTTATTTGAATAATATGGACTTAGATTTTACAAGTCTCTGACTGCTTTCAAAAATTTTTCTTTTATCTTTATTTTTTATCAGTTTGTTTAAAATATGTCTGTGCAGGGATTTCTTTTTTGTTTGTCCCATTTATGATTTACTGAACCTCTAGAATCAGTAGTATTATATCTTCTGCTAATTTTGGAAGTTTTAAGCCATTATTCTTCAAATAATTTTTCCTGTAATGCTTCCTTTCCCCTCTATTCCTTAAACTCTGATGACACAAATGTTAGATATATTAGTACTGTCGTACATTTCCCTGAGTCTCTATCCATTTTTTAATCCCATTTTTTTAACCTGAGGACATGCTTATTGATTTTAGAGCGAAGGGAAGGGAGGGAGAGACAGAGGAAGAGAAAAACTATATAAGAAAGAAACATCGATCTGTTGCCTTTCAAATACGCCCCAACCGGGATCTGAGCCTACAGCCTAGGCATGTGCCCTGAGTTTGAATCAAACCCGTGACCTTTCAGATTATGGGACAATGCTCCAATCAACTGAGCCACATTGGCTGGTGCAATTCATTTTCAACTTCTTTACATTCTCTTTTGCTCAGATGGAATAATTTTTTTAATCTATCTTCAAGAATATTGACTTTCCACTGTGATTCCCATTTTGCTATCAGTCCCACCCAGTGAGTGGGTTTTAAAATTTTGTATATTATGTTTTTTTAGTTATAAAATCTCTATTTTGTTCTTTTGTGTATCTTCTATTGTTTTGTTGATATTTTCTATTTTTCATTTATTTCAAGAGTATTTACTCTGCCTTCTTAAAGTATTTTAAATTTTATTTTTCAATTACAGTTTATATTCAATATTACATTGTATTGGTTTCAGGTATAAAGCATGGTGGTTAGACAATCATATACTTTACAAAGTGTTTTCCCGGACATTCTCAGTACCCAACTGGCACTGTTCTTAGTTATTATAGTATCATTGGCTATATTTTTATAATGGCTGCCTTAAAGTCTTTGTCAGATAATTCCAACATCTGTGTTATTTCAGCATTTGCTGCTATTGTCTTCTGTCACCTGAACCTATATTTTTTTCTGGTTCTTCATATGTCAAATAATTTTGTGTTGCATCTTTATCATTTTGAATATTATCCTATGAGACTCTGGTCTATGTAAATCCTGTGGAGGATGTTGATATGGTTGTTTTAGCAGGCAGTCAATCAGATGCATTCAGATGTTCAGATTGCTTTCTGTGGGTTGTGGTTTCAATGCTGGTTCCATGTTCAAAGCCTTTGCAGAGCTATGTGAATCTGTCAAATGTGTGCTCCACCATATGAGCAACTCAGGCCCTAGATAGTAACCCACTATCACAGTTCTTAAACCTTAGGTGTATGTTTAGGATAAGATTCATACATGCATTACTTGTTGGTAATCTTGAGAATTTATAAATAACATGATGTGGTCTAGGCTCCTTTCCTGAGTTCCTTCTTCACTGTGATTACTGTAGTAATTTCAGACTTCCTGAGGTTCTCCTTTAATATGGCCAGGGAGCGGGGGCATGATTACCTTGTTCTGCCATGCACTTCCTGTGACTGTCTGGTGGAAGAACAGAGGGAGGAAAACAGTAATGGGAAAAGAGCTCAGTCCTCGTGGGACCATGACTTCTTTGGTCAGAAAGGATGGTTCTTCTGTTTCAGAGTAGTAGGTTTCTGTGGGTCTGTCCCATCTTCCACTACCATGTGGACACTGCAGACATCATAGTGTTACATGGAGGCTGGAGTTCAAGAGGATAGGAAAATAAGATCTAAGTGAAAAATCAAAGAACAATGGGAGACTCCTCCAGTCTATCTAAGTGCAAGGCTACTTCATTCCTGTCCCTCCATGCAGAGCAAGAGGGCTTCTCTTGGAGCTCTCTGTCTGCTCCAGTCCTCATTAGTTTCAGGTTTCCTTGCTTTCATGTTGGAGGATACAAGAAGAAAATGATAGTCAACACATCCTAACTCAATGACACTTCACATGCTGATCTTCTTTGTCAATTACCCTGTTATTGTGTTCTTTCCTGAGTCTCCGGATAGCTACCCCCTGCATTCTTTCCAGATTTTATAGCTGCACTCAGTGAGAAAGTCAATATGGAAGGTGCTTATTTCATCATGCATGAAACTGAACCCACCCCTAGATTTTTATCACTAGCAAGCCCTTTTTCTTCTCCAGCTGCAACTCTAAATCCAGTATAATTTAGGACTCATTTCACCTGCTATATACTATCAGTTGCAATAGGCTGTCCAGAGGCTAAGTTGAAGAGTAAGTTAACTCTAAGAGGTAAAGAAGAGTGTCCCCCACCCCAACTTCTCATGCTGAGCTGTTACATAGAGGGTGTAGGAAGAGTGCAGTTATTCCCTACATATAAAATACCTTTTTTAAGGATTAACTCATTATTTCCTGGTGTTTGTAGTCAAGATGCATTATTTGAAAGTTTTAAATGTTCATTTGGACTATAGCATATCAACATAAAGTTATCGTGGATTTGATATCTGTGTTGGGAGAAGTGGGGAGTATTGTACTCTGATTCCACTCTAGACACTACGCTTTCAGGAATAACCCTGGCTTCTGTTGTACTTATGCTCTTCTCTTGTTTCCCAGTTTCACGTTTTCAGATACTCCACACATTCAACCTCCTTTTTATTTTACAGACAGGAAAATAAAGGCCAACATTTCCTGGGTTCTCACAGAAACTTGTTCACAAAGCTAGGTTCTGTCTCATTATTTTACCATATCAGCTGGAGAGGATTTTGGCAGATGCTGAAAGTTTGGACAAGCATGCAGTATGAGAAAAATGTGTTAAAGAGGACCTCCAAACAGGAGGATGGCTATGCAAAGGTAAGGTTGTAGAGATGATTCCTCAGTGAAATATATTAAAGTAATACTGTAGACTCTTCTATGTCTTCCCTGTTATTTATTCCCCAATCCACTGCAATCTGGTACCTCCCCTCTTTACTGTACACAAGTTGCTTCTGGCAGAGCCACCAATAAAACCAGCTTTGACCACATCCCATTGGCATTTCCTAGTCCTTATCTTAACTGACCTTCTAAAAATAGTTAACACTGTTATTCACTTCTTAAAACTCTCTCTTCCCCTGACTTCTGAGATAGTACAAAATCTTGGTTTTATTTCTACTTCTTGGCCATTTCTTTCCATTGTTTCCAAAATACACTTTTCCCACCCATTCCTTCCATATTGGTGTTCCCAAGGATTCTATATTCAGCAAAGTTCTTTCTTTTTCTTATCATCTTTGGTACATTGACTTCTGAAAACCTCATTTACTCTGATACCACTGACTATCACCATTATACTGAGTACTTCTAAATTCCTATCTACATCCTGTTGTATTAATTGACACCTCCACTTGGATGTCCCCTAGGCTCTTCAGATATGATACTTCTAAACTATTCATTTTATCACTTGCCTCCCTCTCCATGCCCTGCTCACCCTCCAATATAACCTGCTTCAGTGATTGGCGCCACCACCTACCTAATACCTAAGTGGGAAATGTGGGAGTTATATTCTGTGGAGGATTGGGATTCTCTGCCTCCTGTCTCAGATTCCTTCAGAATTTTTACACAAAACTTCCACAAGGATGGAATTTGTAAATTTGAGGCAAAATTCTTCAGTGTCTCCTTATTTTCACTAAGATAACATCCCAAATCTATTCTAACCATGAACTGATTCACAGTGGACTTGAGTAGGATAGGAGCTGGTGAAGTGGGTGCTGTAACTGGCAGAGACTGATGCCGAACAAACTGAATGGACCACACAGCCAAGGATTTCCACCCATGAGAGATTTAATTTTATGAAAATCCGAGTCAAAATGGATAATGAAGCAACGATTTAATCTGGTTATATCTGGCACTTCCTCTGTTTTATATTCAGTCACAATTGTTGCATGTGTATGTGTGTGTGTTTGTGTGTGTATGTGAGTGTGAGATAAGCCCTTAAAATTGGGTGCAAAAAAGGCTATTTAAAGCAGGCTCTGTGTCCATCTCTGAGCTTACCTCTTGATACTCCCCACTCTGTCTCTTCAACCAATACTTCTGTATTCCAACCATACTGAACTATTTGAATTTCCCCCAGTAGGCTATGCTTTCCAGATCCTGTGTGCACTACTCTACCCATGCTGTTTGCTCTATGGGAATGCATTCTCCCCGCCCCCCACTTGGTAACTATCCAATTATCCAGTTCTTAATTGGGTAACACATTGCCCAATTCTTTGCTTCTTTTTATGCCCTCTGGACATCATTTCCAGAAACTTTCACACTTGCCTCATCTAGATGCACTCTGAGCATACTTCTCTTTTTATTTGAAATTGTATCAATTGGAACTGCAATTTTTAGGAACTTAATGTGACTTCATTTAGGCATGAAACTATATATCAGGCTTTCAGTCTCTTTCATTATTTTGATCTTTTTTGTACAGAGACAACCATACACATTTTGGTGTTCTGGATGGAAGAAACAGAAATTGCCAAAAGGAACTGTCACAATGGTGATTACCAAGAAGAATCATAATCTCTAATATGAATCTAGCACTATAAGTTGCTAAACCTTTTTCTCTTACTGTTATTGCATTTAATCCTTTCAGTAGCCCCTGAAGAGGGTGTAATTATCACCACTTTACAGACAGATAAAATGGGAAGTCACTTGAGATAAGTGCCTGGTGTTTGCCTGTCTAGTTTTAGACTCTGAGCTGGAAGCCATGCTCCTGATGTTTCTGAAGTGTCAGAGGGACAAGGCACAGCCATTGAGAGAGAGAGTGCCCCCACGTTCTGAAGCAGCAGCTCACTCTCAGGTGTGGTGGCCTCATTAGAACTCCTGATTCAGTCTATCTGCTTCTGTCCTCTTGTTTCCTTCACGTCCTTCTGGAATCCCCTTTATAGGATGGAAGTGGAAATGCAAGGGAAATTACCTGAGAGGAGTTAATTGCCTTTGCTTCTAATTACCTTCTCTTTTCAAGGGCAATGGGTTAATTATCGAGACACTAACCACATGTTAGATTCCCTGGGTGAAAGACACTTTCCCTTTAATGTGATCACACTGTATTAATGATACTCATCACTCCCAGAACACTACTAAAATAATTGTCTCTGAGCAGGTTGCTCTACAGAAATATTCACGGAGCATAAAGCATTAAAACCCCCAGATGCATATTAAAGAATTTTTCAAACTATAAAATTACTTAGCAAGAAAAAAATACATTAATTAAAAATCTATCCTTAGCCAGACCAGAACTACAGTTAAAATGCTCCAGAAGCAGCAATTTAAAGAGTTAGAAAATACCACACTTCTCTATGTGCCTCTAGTACCAAATAAAACTGTTCATATTTACTCTGCAGGGTGGACCAGTGATTTTTAAAGTTTGGTTTCTTAACAGCAGTAAAGGGAGTCCTAATCAACTCCAAATTGGCTTCAGGTTAATATGCAAGGGATTCACTTTGCCAGAAGTGCTATTCAGGGACTCAAGACCCTGAACAGATGAGCATGTGTGACCCCCACATTCAAGTCTGAGATTAAGATGCCAGGTTTTCAATTCCCCTCCAAATCCAGTGCTAATTATTGATACTGAGAACTACTTGGGCAAATTCACCTTCGGGTACTTTTAGGGGAGTGCATCTCACAATTTCTCATGAGAATCCCCTGGAGGGTTTATTCAAACACAGATGCCTGGGCTGCCATTCCAGAGTTTCTGATTCACAAGGGCTGGGAGGAAGCCCGGAATCTGCAACTCTAACAAGTTCCCAGGTGTTTCTGATGTTGGTTCCAGAACAACACATCCAGAACGAGTGATTTAAGTTAATGGAGGGAATTGGTGCCAAAGATGCTGTGGCAGCTGCTAACCTGAGGGAGATTCCGGGCTTTCTCTGGAGAGTCTCCTGTCTCAGGCAGTTACATTTCCAACTTTACTTTATTCCCAGCTTTTACCTTTTCTTTCCACCATGGACCTACCATATTGGCTGTATTATTATCAGTATCCAGGTAGGGTGGTTTGGGCTATAAACAACAGAAAAGCAAATTTAAATTAGTTAAAGAAGTTATTTAAAAGATTTGTATTTAATGAACACAATTTACTGGCCCACAAAAGTGAGGTTTAGGTGTGAAGTGGCCTTAAGTGATACTCAACCAGTGAGTGACTTAATGATATTTTTTATTTTTAAATCATTTTTATTTTTCAATTGCAGTTGACATATATTATTATAATAGTTTCAGATATACAACCCAGTGGTTAGACATCACATAACTTATAAGTGATCATCCCCCCAAATCCTGCACTCATCTGACCCCATATGTAGTTATTAAAATATTATTGACCATATTCCCTATGCTGTACTTTACATCCCTGTAACTAATTTATAACAACAAATTTATAATTCCCAATTCCTTCACCTTTTTTTGTCCACCTATCCCACCCCCCTCTCCCATCTGACAACCATCAAAATGTTCTCTGTATTGCACTGGCTGTGTGGCTCAGTTTGTTGAAGATTCATCCCATATGCCAAAGGATGGTGGGTTCAATCCTTTGTACTTACTTAAGTAGCGGGTTTGATCCCTGTCAAGGCACATAGGGGAGGCAACTGACCAATGTTTCTGTCTCCGTTCCTCTCTCTCTAAATCAATAAACATATCCTTGGGTGAGGATTAAAACAAATATTCCCTGTTTCTATGAGTCTGTTTCTGTTCTGCTTGTTCACTCATTTTGTTTATTAGATTAAATTGTTGGTAGATATGTACTTACTGCCATTTTGTTCATAGTTTTGATTTTTTTTCTTCTTCTTAGAGAAGACCCTTTAACATTTCATTCAATACTTATATAGTGGTGATGAACTCCTTTAGCTTTTTCTTGTCTGGGAAGCTCTTCATTTGTCCTTTGATTCTAAATGATAGCTTTGCTTGGTAGAGTAATCTTGGTTGTAGGTCCTTACTTTTCAGCATTTTGTATATTTCTTACCAATCCATTCTGGCCCGCAAGGTTTCTGTTGAGAAATCAGCTGGCAGTGTTATGGGAGCTCCCTTGCAGGCAACTAACTGCTTTTCTCTTGCTACTTTTAAGAGTCTCTCTGTTTGTCTTTCACCTTTGGCATTTTAATTATGATGTATCTTGATGTGGGCTTCTTTGGGTTCATCTTGATTGGCACACTCTGTGATTCCTGGACTTGTATGTCTATTCCCTTCAACAAATCCGGAAAATTTTGCATCATCATTTTTTCAAATAGGTTTCAATTTCTTGCTCTCTGTCTTTTCCTTCCAGCTCCCCATGGTATGAATGTTGGTGTGCTTGAAGTTGTCCCAGAACTCCTTACACTATCCTCATTTTTTTAGATTATTTTTTCTTTTTTCTATTCTGATTGGATGGTTTTTGCTTTATTATATTCCAAATTGGTGATTTGATCCTCTGCTTCATCTACTGTACTGTAGATTCTCTGTAAATTGCTCTTCATTTCAGTTAGTTAGTTATTTCAGTATCCTTCATTTCTGACTGGTCCTTTTTTTTTATGCAGTTGATGTTCTCACTAAGTTCATTGAGTATCTTCATAACCAGTGTTTTTAACTCTGCATCTAGTAGCCTCCTTGTCTCCATTTTGTTTAGTTCTTTTTCTGGAGTTTTGTTCTGTTCTTTCATTTGGGCCATGCTTATTGTCTCCTCATTTTGGCAGCTTCCCTCTGTTTGTTTCTATGTATTAGGTAGAGCTGCTATGTTTCCTGGGCTTGAGATAGTGGCCTAATGTAGTGGCCATCCTGTAGGGTCCAGTGGCACAGCCTTCCTGATCACCCAAGCTTGGGTATTTGAGGTGCACCCTCTGTGTGGGCTGTGTACATCCTCTTGTTGTGGTTGAGCCTTGATTGCTATTGGCATGTCAATGGGAGGGATTTAACCCCAGGCTGATCAGCTGCAAGGACTGTCTGTGACCAACAACCACCAATTTCTGACCACCATGGAAAATCATTTGTGTAGGGACCAACGCCTACAGAGCAGGACTTACTTTAGTGGGGCTCTGGTGCCCGCTGAGTCTTCCCCTTGAGTGTGTCATTTGTGGAGGTAGTTGGGTGGTGATTCTTTGATGTGGTCTGATGCTGTCCACTGGGTGCACTGGCTGTGGGGACTCCTGGGAGATTCAGGCCAAGGTTTGCCACCACCTATATTCTGCTCAGGGCCACTCAGCATGAGCTCCAAAGAAATATGCAGATGGCTGCTAGTCGTGTTGGGCTTAGATGTGCCCAGGCAAGGCCAAGCTGAGGACCAAGGCTGGATGCTGCTAGTGCATGACCTGAAGCCACTTAGAAGAGGTACAGGGCTTGCTAAGGCCAGATGCTACTTGTTTGAGAGATTCAGGAAAACGTGAAGCTTGAGCCAAGACAGGCCATTTCTATGGAAAAGCTACTGGAAACAGCTTGAGTGGGCCTGAAAGTTGGGTAGGGGCCTCAGGGAATCACCAGAGTGGGGCAAACAGTGTAAGCCAGGTTGATGGAGTCTCAGATATGGGACCAACTGCTGGCCCTATTGGGGGAGGGCTCATTAAAGGAACAATGGCCTCTGCCAGCATTTCTGTCTGGAAGAAAGCTGTCTCCCAAGTTCTCACTCTGATGCCAGACAATTCAGTTCCTCCTCACAGGTCTCTGGTGCCTTTTGAGTTACTGCCCCAGTGCTGAATCTCAGAGGGAATGAGTTTAAGTTCTTGTGCAGTGTGAAGTTCCTTTAAGAGGAACTCTAGAAGCTCTCAGGTTCCCTCAGCCTCAATCCCCACTGGTTTTTACATACAGAAGTTATAGGGACTTCTCTTCCTGGCTCTGGAACCCCGAGCTGGGGGGCCTGGTGTGGCACTGGAGGCCCTTGCTCCTCAGGGGGGACCTCTGCAGACGAGATATCACTCCTGATTTTTATCCACCACACATGGGTGTGGGACCAGTCATCTCCACCTCTCTTATCAGTCTTGATGTGACTCTTTAATTCCCTAGTTGTAGAACTTCATTAGCCAGATTTCAGGCAGTTCTGAATGATGGTGGTTCTGTAGTTTAGTTGTAATTTTGATGTGGTTGTGGGAGGATTTGCATACCATGTTTACTTCTGCCACCATCTTGCTCAGATGACCTGATGATGCTTTAAGGACCTGCATGCTTCACCTTTGTTTCTCTGTTAAGACAAGCCAGTCTCAGCTTCATCCTAAGATTGGTTCCTTTCATGTCTTTAGGATGGTTGCCAGCAACAATTAGGTTCTCAAGTTGCTTGTTTATCTTTTGGGAGAGAAAGTGACTTCTTGGGGATCTCTTCATCCTAGGAATCTCTTGAGAACAACAACAAAAAATGGTTACCAAAAGCCTCTGGCAGGTTTTTTGTTATGTTTCCTTGTCCAGAATTTGGTCTCATCTTCACTCCTGAACCATTCACTGGCAAGGAGGATGGGTTTACTATTAGCCCAATCAGATCACTCCGGGAGTTGAGGGTGGTGTCCAATCCTCCTGAGACCCATGTTTTCTTGGGGTAAAAGAGGAAAAATGGGTACCAGGTAGCAATCAATAGTGTCTACTACCCTTTCTAAGGAGTTTTGAGAGTAGATGATTTCAGAAAACTGGAAAACAAGTGGGGGAATTTTGTTTAAGACATGAGGTTTGTCCAGGGTAATATTTTGCTTACTGCATAATGACTCAGTATGTTCACTCTCAAGGCTCAGAAGGGCAAAGTTCTTACCCCTATATGATGGTAGGCATAGTCACTTCCCACTCTTCACCATCTCCCCTCTGTGGTCCTTCTGACACCACAGTTCATCCACTGTGGCTCCTTTGTGGCCTCTCTCTAATCTGTCAGCTCATCTCTGCTTTTAATTTTTCTACTCTTAACTCTCCAAGTAACCTCTCCCAAGCCTTCAGCCCACCATGTTGTGCTCTTCAGCTCCATCACTCTTAAACTACCACCCCACATTATCTCATCAACTAGATCAGTTTTCCCTATAGTTTCCCCATTTGTTTAGTGAAGCTCTCATCCCCAGACTTCATGCTTCTACCTGTCTCCACTGCTTCATCCTCACTTTGCTGATCTGCATAATATTCTCAGATTTCTTATCCCAACAGTACACACCCAACTGGTGCAATATTTTCCTTCTTTCTTTCCAGGTTGGTCTCTCAGCAGGTTCCACTCTCTTCTCTTAGCTGTTTTTCTAACCCCTTGAGATGGTAAACATTAGACTCACTTCACTTTCCATGTTTTGGCCATTCTTGTCTTTTTTTTTCTTGGCATGAATGCATTTTCTCTGGAGGTCATGGCCCCTTCTGCTTTTTGGGCTTCTTTTCCTGCCTTAGCCATTAAGTTTCTTTTTAAAAACATCTTTATGAATTTTTTAAAAAGGCAACTTAAAGAAAATTCCTAAATAACTATTAGTGCAGGTAGCATATGGGTTTTGCATGAATCATGAAGGGTGTGTAAAGCCAACCACAGTTGGGGGCTGTACCATAATGTAAAACTACTAAGTATCCAGAGAAGTCATTTTGGAAAGATGGTAGATTACTAGCTGGATGGGAAAACTGTTAGGAAGAGTCTCAGCCTGTTAAAAGCTCTAGGTCAGCCTCAAAGAAGGCACTTAATACTGTTTCTAAAAGACTCATTTTAAAGCCTGGTTGGGTACCTCATTTGGTTTGAGCATTGCCCCAATACATCGAGGATTCAGGTTTCATGTCCAGTCAAGGCACATATAAAAATCAACCAACGAATACATAAATAAATGGAACAACAACAAATCAATGTTTCTCTCTATCTCAAAAGAAATCAATAGGAGACTCCTTTTAAATTCTATTCTCAGTGGTATAAAATGTTTAACAATTGGCTCTCAATAAAACATAACAAAACAGACAAACCAAAGCCCTTGTTTGAAGCATTTGCTAGTTTCCATAGTGTAAAGACTCCAGTGATAGCTGATTCTGTGCCACTAACTTGACATCATTCAATGTGGATGTGGGGAGAAATGTTTACACCAAACTTTCACAAACCAGTGCAAGCAAGTTACAACACACCACTGCCTGTTGGTCACTACTTAACTTCTGGGATCCCTCCAGAATTCACATCGTGTGGAAACAGTATTGGGGAGAGATAAGAAGGTGAAGCTAAAATTTGTAGGACTTTGAATACCAGGTTAAAGATTTGGGTTTGATTCTCACTTCAGTCATTTGGGTAACACCTTCGCAATTTTTGCAGTGCCTTCAGATTCTTTGTAATATTATTTATTTATTAATTTTCTGTGAATGGATTAATAGCTTTAATAAGATATACTTCATACACCAAATCATTCTCCCACTTATAAACTGTACTACTCAATGGTTTTAGTATATTCAGAGTTATGCAACCATCATTACAATCAATTTTTAAACACTTCGTTCCCTGAAAAAGAAGCCCCATACTCACTAGCAGTCAGTATCCATTTTCCACCAACCTCCTTAGCCCTAGGAGGTTGTCCCTATACATTTTTCTATTCTGAATATTTATGTAAATAGAATCATATAATATACAATCTATAGTGACTTATTTATTTCACTTAGCATAATGTTTTACATTTCATCCATGTTGTACTATATATCAATACTTTATTCTTTTTATGGATAAATCAAAAATATTTTATTGTATGGACACACCACATAACCTAGGGGATGGACATTGGGATTATTTTTATTTATTAGCTACATCTTTTCATGTGCTTATTGGTCATTTGTACATCTTTGGAGAAATGTTTATTCAAATTCATGCTCATTTTTTATGTAGGTTGTCTTTTACTGTTGAGTTGTAGGAGTGTTTTATATATTCTGGATATAAGTTCCTTATGAGATACATGATTTGTAAATATTATCTCCTAATCCCTTGGCTGTTTTTTTTCTTTTTTGAGGGTATCATTTGCAGCACAAAACTTTCTAATTTTAATGTAGCTTAATCTATTTTTTCAGTTGTTTGTACTTTTTCTGTGTTATTTAATAGAAAAGAAATTAAGTTACAAAGAAAATTTGGGAAAGCACTCACTAGAATTAAAGCAAATTAAAAATTATAAAGATAGACACAGTACAAATATTTATGAAAATATGTAGCCAGTCACTACTTTTAAAGTTCCATTGTTCCATGTGTAAAGAGTCTCTGTCACAGAACCGTGGAGGATGAGTCTCTGGGACAATCTTGAAGAGAGTGGCCTTATGCAATATGTACAGCAGTTTCAACCACATGGACACCGAGTCACAGGCAGGAGCTGGTCCTGACCACTCACTGCAGAGAGTTGCCATGGAAACATTTTTCTCTCCACCATGCCTAGCCTGATGTCAAAAGCCCTGGTTGCTACTCAGGGTGCTTGCCTCTCATTTCCGAAGACAAGACCCTATGACATCATGGAACTTCTAAATTAGCCATTATTTTAGCTTTTACAGTCCCCTGCTTTACAATAGCCTTCTCTGTTCCCTCTTTCTCCCCACCTTTGGTAGCAGCATCACATTTGGGCCCATATTTCTCAGGAACTAAAGCACACCCCAAAGTATTTATTACCTAACATCCTCTCCCTACCAGATTGAAAACCGATGTCTTCAATTCTTTTTTTTCTCTTTGAAATACCAAAATTGCTCAACAACATTCTGAATTTGGTTCGAAGTTCTGCAGCAACTCAGAAGAGGGAGCTAATGTTGGATTATCTTGTTATCATTTTCTGACAAGAGCTATCAGACAGGGTTACATGAGAGACAGGGTTACAAGGTTCACTGGATTCAAAGTGAAGCAGGAGTGATGACTATGCAGAGTCTTAGGAGGTTTTTCCTCCAGGGTCCTGCTCTGCCACCTGTCTGCCCCATTTCAGGTAAAGGTCCATCCTTCCATCTGTTCAGGTGAAAATCTCAGAGGTAGCCTTGCCGCTTTCTTTCTCTCATGTCCCATGTCCAGCCCATTAGGAAATCCTGCCGGGTCTCTTTTCCTCATCTCTCCCAAATCTGACCTCATCTATTTACCTCCACTGCTAACCCTCCCTGACATTACCTCTTGCCTGGATCACTGTGGCTGGTCTTCCTGCTTTGCCCGGCCTCCCTAATAGCAGCCGGGGTGGCCTCTATAGTGTAAGTTAGAACGGCTCGCCTCAGCCCCAAACCCTATTAATGGCATCCCATCTAAGAGTAAAAGGTACTTCTTAATAGTGTCGATGACCCCCCCACCGCCACCCTAGGACATGCTCTTATAAATCCTCTCCCTCCCACCTGCTCTGCTCCATTTATAGTTCCCCACCCCCATTTTCTGAACAATTTAAAAACATTCCCCCTCGGGGCTTTTGCCTTTGCTATTCCATCTGCCTGGAAAACTCTTCCCTTCTCTTTTCACTTCCTCTGCTCAAGCATCACCTCAAAACAGAAAGACCTCCCCTTAATACCCCAGATAAAAATAGCATTTCTACTTCCCACACCCGGCTTCATTTTTCTCCATGTCATTTTTCCTGTAAGACCTCTGTTTGTTTGCTTACGGCCTGCTTCCTCCCACTAGCACAGAAGCCTGCGAGGACAAGAATGTCTGTTTACTGATGCCTCTCTGGGGCCTATAGCATGACTTGGTGTATAGAAGTTGTTGAATGCAGGAGTAATTCAAGTTTTGGGATTGAGAACAATGTCCCTGCAGCCCAACTACCTCGACCTGAATCTCACTTTAGCGTTATTAGCTGGTGGACTTTGGTAAGTTATTTAGCTGTTTTGTGCCCAACGGCCTCTCTTTAAAATGGCATAAACACTTGTTTCTACATCATGTGATTGCTGTGAGCATCAAAAGAGGTGATGCAGGCAAACTTTAGAATAGGATAAGTGGAGAGTAATTGCTCAATATATAAACGTTAGTGATTGCCATTTTCAAAAATACCAATAATGTACACAATTACATATGGATCATGCTGCAAAGTGGAAGTAGAAATGGAAATAAAGATAAATTAAACACTTTTTCAAGAGTCAAACAATGAATGAATAGGGGTAAGAGGAAGGTGGAAAGGCTGGGACTCAAAACCAGCGCATGTATCTCCAATGTCTCTGGGGCTTTCTCCGATATATTATTGCAAAAGGTCAAGGTTAACAAGTGGCTGGAACCTGGAGAATGTAATTTTAGCATTTTCCAAAGTCTGTTTCATGGAACACTAGTGCAATAAAATTCTCCAAGGAAAATGTGGTCAAGTAAGCTTTGGAAACACCAAACACTGTGTCCTTCCTTAGTACCAGTTATCACATTAGAGCCTCCAGGAAACCCTCCCACAAAGAATCCTATTTAAATGTTTGCACATTGTTCTCCAAACATTTAACTATAGAACTCTTTCTGTGTGCTATGGCTCCGCAAAACATATTTGGAAAAAGTACCAATTATTGGCAGTCTATCTAAACCAAATACATTCTGCAGAATATATTAGGAAAAACACCAACTATTTGGAAACCTATCCAAAGCAGGTGTTGACTGTTAGAAGGAGGGGTCGGACCAATGGGAGCTGATGCCTGGACGATGGAAAGATCCACACAGTTGGGGCTGCCAGTTGGAAACCCACCCAACAGAGGAGGCCAGGGGAATATGCCATTCTGATGAGTCTAGAACACCATGGTGGAGGTAGGTGGAGGCCAGGCAGGCAGTATACAGAGCAGACAGCAATGAGGGGTGACAGGAGGGAGTACATGAGTTTCCTAACAGTCTGCAGAGCTCAGTAATGGGGAAATCTGGTAGGAGGCACTATGCTGAGGTTCAAGGAGGAAGTACAGTTCCCAACGGCTAGCTGATAAGTGGATCTCAAGTTTAAGCTTGGGGTTCAGGGACAGAACTATGAAAGCAAGTGGTAAGTTCAACTCCAGGGCTCTGGAGCACTGTTCAGAAATTTGGGAAGAGGCTAAATTGATCACAACTAAGTTATAAGAAGTGGTATAGGAGGTTCCAGAAGCTTGATGTCAAGAATCAAAGTGACAATTAAGTTATGCTATGCAGGGGAGAAGATCAAACCTGACTCCTTCAATCCATCATGACTCAGAGTTCATGGTTGTAGAACCTGAGCTAAGTGGATATGTGAGAGACCAGGAGCCATGGCAGTCACCTCACAGTGACCACCAGTTCATACAACCACGAGACATATCCAAATGGCAGGTGGCTGAAGCTCTGTGGTCATTCCTCCCAGTACACCCTGGGCTTCTGACCCCCAGCTGAGTGCTGTCTGTGCTTTTCCAGATTGCATCTCTAAACTGTCTGTAGCCTCAGGGCAGGATCTGCAGCCTCTGATCCCCAGGAAGGTTAATCACCCTCCTAGTTGGGATGTTCTGCACCATTTCCTAAGGACAGACTCCCTCAAGGAGAAGTTAGGTATTCTGACAGCATAAGAATACAACTATATGGTATTTGTCCCTCACCGCCTGGCTTATTTCACTTAGCATAATGCTCTCCAGTTCCATCCATGCCATTGCAAAGGGTATAAGCTCGAAAAAAGCAAACAAAATATAACCAGAGGCATTGAAATTAAGAACAATGTAACAATAGCCAGAGGGGAGTGGGGAGGGGATATTGGGGAGAGGGGTCTTTAGGAACTACTATAAAGGACACATGGACAAAATCAAGGGGGAGGGTAGAGGTGGGAGAGGGAGGTGGGACTGGCTGGGGTGGGGTGGAGGGATGGGGAGAAAATGCAGACAAGTGTAACTAAATAAAAATTAAAAAAAAGAATACAACTACATAGACCTAGTTGATGTCCAGGTTAAGGTTCTAAATAGGAAAACTTGCCATAAAATTATTCTGAATGACTGTCAGCAAAAGTTACTCTGCTTGATACATTTTGAAGAAGATGTTGGTCAAAATCTGAACATATTTATGATTTCTCTTCTCAACTTATGGGTAAGGCTACTAAGCCCACAGTTGTTCCCTCAGTCTCTGTCAGAACTGGATAAAGCGGTTTCATGCTCTTATATCCTAAAACACTTATTGGGAGATATCACAGGTATTTTTTAAAAATTGTACTTGATACATTTAACATAGGATACAAATCAGAATACAATTACTATATGGCAAATGCTGTGAGAACAGAGAAAGGAAAGAATAATTGTGATAAGAATGATAATCAAGGAAGTCTTTATGGAATATGTGACATCTGAGCTGGACCTTGAAAAGAAAAAGAAAAGCACATTTTTTACTTGCTGTGACCTCCAGAGGATTTCAATCTGGGGAACATAACAGGAGAATCTTGGAGAGATTTGAAAAAGAAGCTGTCTTGCTTTTAGCTCTCATACTTTGTCCCTAAATTCATGACCACTTAAGTAAAAATAAGAGCTAATGAGAGAAGAATTGGTATTCGATCTCCCAATCCCAACTCCCCATGTTCTTATTAGGGGGAGAAAAAGAAAAGAAAGAAAGTAGTTCTCTCATTTTTCTCAGTTTTGACCTTTCCTGGCCAAGAGCAACAACGACAGATATTTTGTTTTGTTTTTGTTTGTAACATTGGGAAACAGTGAAAAGCCCAAGGGTCAAATCTTAAAAGACTTGTTTACAAATGTTGGTGGGGGTTGACATAATTGATTAAGCCTGATATGGAAGAGGTTGGAAGAAGACGCAGTTGGAGAGAAGCATTATCTGACCTGGAGAGGGGTAGGCGGGGCCAGGCACACAGCAGGAATTGGATCCAACTTGGACACAGCAGGCTGCAGGTAGCAAGCCCTCCCATGGGGAAGGCCTGGTGCATTACATCGAAGACTGTGTGAAAGTAAAGGCCAGTGAAGCTGACCAGGAGACACAAAGACCATAGGTAGTGAAGGCACATGGATCGTCAGAGGTATCAGATATGACCATATGCTAAGTAAGGCCCGGACTCTGCACCCATTTTATAGACCTGTGTAAGCCCTGGAGTAGAGAAAAGAAAGCCTCAATTATTGCTGATGTTGAACTCCAAGTCAACTTTGGTGTGTGAGGGCTATGAGCCAGATTTTAATTTGATTTATGAAAATTAAGAAATATTACATTTTTCACTTTGAGTATCATGGGAAAATTCATAACTATCATATTTCAAAATCTGCAATGGTACATTAGAATCCCATATCTAATTTCCAAGCTATTCTGCTGAAAGCACCTTCAGATTTTAATATCCATCTTGTAGTCATTAAGAGCTGTGTCTTTTGAATCAGAAAGACCTAGTTTGAATAATGACTGTATTTCTTATAAGGTACATAAGTAAAAGTCACTTAATATTTTTGAGTTCCAGGTACCTCCTCTGGAAATGGAGATACCTACCTCATAGGGTTATCATGGGGTTAATTGAATAATACATTTCCATAACGCATTGAGCTCATTACCTGGCACTTAAAATGCATTCAACAGATGGTTGCTCACAGGATTATTTTTGTGGTGCTAGGTAGGGATCATAAGCAGGGCCACCTGGGCTCTGCCAACACTGAGACAGAAGTTTGGGGAAACCCCCTGAGGTCGGAATTCTCCATCACCCCCACTTTTTCACCTGCACTACTTTGAAATGACAAATGACAGCACTCCATGCTCAGGAGGGAAGGGGCGATCTTTTCATTAGTATAGATTGCTGTAGAAGAAAGAAATGAAATAATAAATCTCTTTTTTTATTTTTCAATTATGTAAATTATACATAGCACAGTATATATAATCTTGTAAGTCCTCCTTTGACAAAAGATATCAGATAGCAAGGGAAACATATTGGAGCTAAGATAGTTACTAGAGAAAAAAATTCTATAAAACTAATGACCCAAGTAAAAAATGGGCAAAGGACCTGAATAGACACTTCTCCAAGGAGGACATGCAGATGGCCAGTAGACATATGAAAAGTTGCTTAACATCACTAATCATAAGAGAAATGCAAATTAAAACTACAATGAGATACCATCTCACACCTGTCAGAATGGCTATCATCAATAAATCAACAAACAACAAGGGCTGGCGAGGATGTGGAGAAAGGGAACCTTTTTGCACTGTTGGTGGGAATGTAGATTGGTGCAGCCACTATGGAAAGCAGTATGGAGATATCTTAAAAAATTAAAATTGGATCTGCCTTTTGACCTAGTGGTCCCACTTCTGGGAATATATTCAAAGGAACCCAAAACACTAATTTGAAAGAACGTAAGGACCCCTGTGTTCATTGCAACATTATTTACAATCACTGAGATATGGAATCAGGTCAAGTGTCTATCAGTAGATGAGTGGATAAAACAACTATGGTACATTTACCAAATGAAATGCTGCTCGGCCATAAGAAAGAAGAAAATTTTATCCTTTGCAACAGTATGGACAGACTTGGAGAACATTATGCTAAGTGAAATAAACCAGTCAGAGAAAGACAAACACTGTATGATTTTATTCATATGTGGAATTTAATGAATAAACTGAACTAACAAGAAAATGGGGACAGACTCATAGATGGAGAGCAGATGACAGCTAGTGGGGGAGTTACGGGGTAGAGGGATTGAATAAAAAGGTAAGAGGACTCATGGACATGGACAACAGTGTGGTGATTGCTGGGGGGAGGGGGGTGTAAGGGGACTAAAGGATAATGAAAAAATGCAATGATGATTAAATAAAATACGAAAAAAAACTATTTAGAACCACTGAGATATAACTTTGGGAAAGGAAAAAAGTGGGTAAGGAAACCCAATGAAAAGAGAGAGAATGGAGTTCTCATATTGATGGAGAAGTTAATACTTATGTGAGAGATTTCCATTGCTTAGCAATAACACATTATCACTACAACAACTTGGGTGGAAAAACCAGAGCAGGCCATTCCAAGATGGAGCAGCATCATGGGCCATTTTCACTTTGAAATTCTTCAAAGAGGACTCCTTGTCTCTGCTTATGTCTCTATCAATCCAGAAATCAGCTCAGCCCTGACCTGTCATTGGCAGGGCAAGAGATGGGTGGTGGGTGGGGCATTGGAGGTGTGGTATGACTGGCCATCACGTAGAAGAGAATTTCAGAGCCCTGATCTTAGTCAAAGATCATTCCTTCTCTGGTAGGATTCATCCCACATTCTGGAAGGAACGTTAATTCAGGACCCAGCTGTGTTCTTGGTAGTTCTTTTGCAAAAGGCAGGAGACCATTTCTCAAGCAGGTGAAGAATATTGGCAAGGAGAATGGAGTGTTTGAAAGTTTGGATTTAGGGAAGAATAAGCCATATTCAGGGTTGCTCGACTGGATTGAAATGTTACATTGGTACATTTCTGTAGGTGAGAAATGGAACTTGACACATCCCCAGGAGTTGGAGCAGGATGGGCTTGAAATGCACCCTTTCAGCTATGGGCAGAGCACATGCCATGTCTGAAGCAAGAAACTAAAAATCAGAGAGTTTGGGAGAATGTGATGTTGAATTACACAGTCAGAAACTGCAAAAAGAACCTCTGCATTCATTAAGAATAAATTATTGAGCTTTTCCTAGGTGCCAGAAGCTGTGCTACCTGGGCACTGTAGATATAAAGGTAAGTAACATTCCCTCTTTTTTCAGAGACTACAGATTTCAGGGGAGAAGAGGAAATGTGTAAAGAAGCATTGTGATAAATGCCATAGTAGAGACTCCTACAAACTGCATCTCTGCCCTGGAAGCAAGAAGAAGGTATCCATCAATTTGGCCTGGTAGAGCTGGGGAATACTTTCCTAGGAGGTGACATTGGATCTGAGTCTTGATAAATTAATGGTGGTTCATTAAGAGGTTAATGAAGAGAGAAGCATGAGTGATGGCTGAAGATGTAGAAGACTATGGCGATGTGGTTGGAGAAATTCTGATCATTTTGTGGGTGAGAGCAGACTGAAATGTTTTGAGAGCAGATTGTAAAAGGCCTTGTAAACACTACTGAGCATGAACTTTATGCTGCGGGCAGCCGTTGACGGGCTTCAAAGAGGGGGTTGCCAAAATCCCTTGGAAGGATATGGCGATAACACAGGCATTGCAATCCAGGGTAGGCAGCAGAGGAAATAAAAAGAAAGCGACAGATGCGACTTCAAATAAAATATGGCTCAGTTCTCCTCTTGCAGGGCAAGAATCCTCATTTATTGGGAACTGGAAAAGTACTTAAGGTGATGATTTTGTTCTGCTAGGGTGGGCCCAGTCTGAAGGTAATTTTTCAAAAGCAGCTGCTCTAAGTGTTAGTTAAATGGTACCAGGGGATTCGCTGGACACAGGTGTCATGTTCAATCTTATTCATCTATCAATAAAGCCTGACTCCAAGTGCCGGTTGAATGGCAGCACAGCACCTCTGAGACAGGAATTCTATTAACAGATGCCTGTCACTGCTTCAGACTGGGCTGGGCCGCAGCCTTTGGAGATAGCCTCACATCACAGCCTTGGCTTCCAGCTCTGCTTCGCCATCATTTCAGCTATGGCTCCTGCCTGGGTAGCTCAAATATTTACTTTGAGGGATCCCTGTATGACCCTCTGGTGTCTGGCTTCTGCCTGAGCCTCTCCCTGAAATCACTAGGCACCCTTTTAACCACCCTGGACCCCTCTTCTCATGCTTTAGACCAAATGGAAACAATAAAGTGCTTTGCAGTAAAGAAAAAGAGTAACATGTAAATGGCATCGATCCATATATAGCTTTTTGATTATGGCTTCTTTCACTTAGCAAGACTCATTTAAGATTAATCTATATTGTTGAGTGGATCAATAGTGCATTCTTCTAAAAATAGCATATTTATGGAAGTATAATTGATGTATAATAAACTGCAAATACTTAAAATGTTCAGTCTGATGATTTTTGACATAAGTATATGCACCCATAAAAATCTTCACTATAATCAAGACAATAAACATGTCCATCACTGCCAAAAGTCTTTTGTCCTCCTTTGTAATCACCTCTCATGCCCTTTCCATTTTTTCCATCTGCAGCAACTGCTGATCTCCTTTCTGTCACTGGAGGTAAGTTTACATTTTCTAGAATTTTATATGAATATAGGAATAAAGTTATACAATATGTACTCCTTTTCATCTGGCCACTTTCACTCAGCAAAATTACTTTGAGATTTATTCATAGTGTAAAATATTACACTAGTTCACTTCTTTTTATTGCAGATTAGTATTCCATGGTATGGATAGAACATAGTTTATATATCCATTCACTTGTTGATGTGCATTTGGTTTGTCTCCAGTTTTGGGTTATTACAAATATAGTGACTGTGCTCATTCAAGTACTAGTCTTTTATGTGGATATATACTATCATTTCTCTTGGACAAATACCTAGAGTAGAATGGTTGTGTCAGATGGTAGATTATGCTGGTCCTTTTAAGAAACTGCCAAACTCTTGCAAAGTGGTTACCCCATTCTACATTCTTATTAGCAATGCATGAAGTTCTAGTTTCTCCATATTGTTGCCAACTCTTGATATGGTTAATCTTCAAAATTAGCCATTCTGGTGGTCATGTGGTGGTATTTTATTGTGTGTAATTCACAGTTCCCCAATGATGAATGGTGTTGAGTACCTTTTCAGGAGTCTGCCATCTTTTCTGATAAAATGTTTGCTTGAATTCCATGTTTATTTTTTAAATTTGTTTTCTTCTTATTGAACTTTGAGATTTTAAAATATATCTTAATATATTTATTTCACTATATGTTAAAAATCTGTTATCAGATATATGACTTGCCAATACTTGTCTGTGGCTAGGTTTTTTAGTTCACAGATTTTTTGAGAAGCAGAAGTTTTAAATGTTGTTGAAGTCCAATATATCAGTTTCTTTTTAATGAATCATGCTTTTGGCATTTTATGGAAGAAATTTTTACCTATCTCAAGATCACACAGATTTTCTTCTGTGTTTTCTTCTGGATATTTTATTTTTTAGGTTTCATATTTAGGTCTATGAGTTAATTTTAGAGTTAATTTTATGTTAATTTTTCTTGATGGTATGATGCAAAGGATGATTTGAAGTTTATTGTTTTGCTTATAAATATCCAATTGTTCCAGCATCATTTGTTGAAAAGACAATCTCCACTGTATTGCTTTTTGACCTCTGTCAAATATCAGTTATTTATATGTGTGTGGTTCTGTTTTTGGATTCTCTGTTAAACCAGCCTACTTGTTTATCTTTACATCAGTAGCATGCTGTCTTGATATTGTAGTTTTATAATAAATCTTAAAATCAGGTAGAATTAGTCCTGCAATGCTAATCTTTTGCAAAATTGCTTTGTGTGTTCTAGGTATTTTGAATTTCCATATGAATTTTTAAAAGTAGTTTGTCAGTTTCTACAAAAAGCACCTTTGATTTTTATTGTTATTTCATTAAATCTATATATCATTTGGAGGAAATTTTAACACTTAACAATATTGATTCTTCAATCAATAAGTATACATATCTCTCCAGCCACTTAGGTCTTCTTTATGTTCTCTGAGAAGTTTTGTAATTTTCACAAGTATTTTATTTCATTTTTGTCAGATTTATCCCTAAATATTTCATGGTTCTGATGCTATTGTAAATTATTTGTGGTTAAACTTCTATTTTTGATTGTTTTTTGATAGCATAAAGAAATATAATTGATTTTTATGTTGGTCTTGTATTCTGTAATCTGGCTAAATTTACTGGTTCTAGTAGATTTTTTTGTAATTCTGTTAAATTAGTCTCATAGAAGATCATGTCATGTGAAATAAAGAGAGCTTTATGCCATCTTTTTAAACTGTATGCATTTAACTTCTTGTACTTGTCTTACTGTGCTCATTAGAATATACAGTACAATGTTGAATAGAGATGGTGAGAACACATATCCGGGATTGCTCCTTATTTCAAAGGGATAGTCATTTAGTTTTTCACCATGAAATATGTCAGCTGCAAGGTTTTTAAATAAATGTTCTTTATTAGGTAGAGGAAGATCTCTTCTATTCCTAGTTTGCTGAAAGCCTTTTTTAAAAAAGTCAGGAGTGGATTTTGTTAAACACTTTTTCTGCATCTATTGAGATTATAATATTTTTAGTTTATTAAGATGCAAGCAAAAGGATAATGAAACAAAACCTGCCAACCTACAGTTCTACACCCAATGAAATAATTTTTAAAAATGATGATGAAATAAAAATGTTTTCAGGCATGCAAAGGCTGGAATATTCATTACCAGCAGGTCTGCACTGTAAGAAAAATTAAAGGAAATACTCACGCGGAAGACATATGCTACCAGATGGAGATATGAATCAACACCAGGAAATGAAGAATACAGGAAATAGTAGCTACACTGGCAAATATGTAAGGTATTTTCTTACCATTTAAAGCTGTTTAAAAGATAATTATTTAAACAAAAATAATAACTGTGTGGTATAGGGTTTAAAACATATGTAAAAGAGAAATGTATTAAAACAATAGCATGAAAGTTGGAGGGAAAAAAGTATACTATTGGAAGCTTCTCACGCATAAAGTATGCAATATCACTTGAAGCTAGACTGTGGTAAGTTAAAAAAAAAACATAAAACTTAAAGCAACCACTAAAATAACACAACAAATAATTATTTTTCATAAACCACCATAGTTGTTAAATTGGATCCATGAAAAATAGTCAACTCATCCAAAACAAGGCAGAAAAAGAGGAACAAAGAAAATATGGATAAATAGAAAACTAACTGTGACATGAGAGAGTCAAGCCTAACAAGTCAGTAATGCATTGAGTACAAATGGTCCAGTCTGGCCTGAGCACCAGCACTTCTTCTGGTCCATCCAGGTGGTTTTTCCCAGCCTCAGCTAGTTTCCCACAGGCATTCGCTGTTCAGTGCTGCTGTGAATATCAGGTGAGCCACCTCTGCAGGTCTCTGCAGTTCTATTTCTGTAGCTCTTTTGTCTACTTTCCTGTCTTGGGAGTTCTAGCCATGTTGGTTTCGCTGCATTCTCAGCTCTGTCTCTTCAACCGAGGGAGCAGCCTGCTGGGCTCCATTGGTCCCCTCTGTCCGGGCTGCCACTGGAAGGGCTCTCCAGGCTGCAGGCTGAGACAGACAGAGGGCTCACCTGATTTGATTTCAGTCCTTCAGGGATCATTGTTCTCCGTTGCCTGATATCCAGGGTCTTGCAAACTGTTGTTATATATATTTTATTGGGATTTTTGTTTGTTTCCGTTGAGATGGTAAATCCATTCTTGGGTCTACACCTTGGTCAGAAGTAGAAATCAGTTTATTCCTCTTTATTGCTGAGAATATCCCATCGCATGGATGTAAGGCAATTTGTTTATTCATTCACTTATTGAAGGTCTAGGCTGTTTCCAGCCTTTTGCAATTATGAATAAAGCTTCTATAAACATTTGCATGTCGCTTTTTGTGGGAACATAAATTTTCTGTTCACTTGGATAAATACCAGTGGTTACTTAGTCATTTGGTAAGTGTGTGCTTCATTTTATAAGGAACTGCCATATTGTTTATCAGAGTGACTGTGTCATTGAGCATTTCTGCCACAAATCTCTGAGGGCTCCAGTCTTCTTTGGCAAGTGCATTCTTGCCAGCACTTGATGTTGTAAGCTGTGTGTTTCTATGTTAATTCACTTATTTTTAGTCATTCTAATGCATGGAGAGTGGTTAGTCATTGTGGCTTTAATTTGCATTTCCCTCATGACTATTGCTGTTGAACATCTTTTTGCATGCTTATTTATCATCTTTATGTCTTCTTTGTTGAAATACCTGTTTATAACTTCCTCCCATTAAAAAAAATTGGGTTGTCTGTATTAACATTCTTTATTTTAAATGTTCTTTATATATTATGGTTACAAATCCTTTATCAGGTGTTAACTTGCAAATATTTTTGCCCAGTGTATGGTTTGTCTTAGGACATTTCATTTTTAAATCTCCCCTTTTAGAGGGATCTGATTTGTTGAAAAGACTGAGTTAGAAGTGTAACTTTGTTAATGTCCCTAAATCATTTATTAACTAATAGAAAAAAGAATTGTAAGTACAGTATAGTAGTAATTTTTTTCCAGATACTTAATATCACTCATATTTATGTTACTGAGAAAATTGTAAGAGTGAATTAACTATAGTAACAAGGCCAGGGCATTTATATTCTTTTTCTTGTTTGGCTACCACTTGTGTGATCCTGAATCTCATTGATTTCTCCAGGGTCAAATTCTTCAGCAGCAACTGTTCAACCTTGACTAAAAGCTTTTTAAAGTTACTAGCATGGGGTGCAATAACTTACTTTATTAACTTTCTTCAGAGGTTATAGTTTTGTCTTTTTGTTTTTTTCACTTTATAATAACATAATAGTACCTTTTAATGATAATAGTGAATTCTTATATTTTTTCTATTTCTATGTTTTAAATAACTTGAGGACAAAAATGCATATGCAAATAAAAAGGGGGAAGAGAGTGTAAAGAGGAAAAGATTTTACATTTTATTAAGATAAAACATCAGAACTACATTTATTTTTCAAAATTCTACTTAAGAAATATATATTAATTAATTGGCATAGACAGTAAATTATTTCAAATGCAGCACACATAATATTTAGGGGTCATGGAGTTTAATCGATCAGTCATTTAAACTAAACATTTATTAAGTTGAGGTACTGTGTCAAAATATGTTCTGAAGAAAAATTCAGTCCTAGTGCCTTCCCCCATCATTCTATTGTGAAAAATGTCCAATGTACAAAAAGTTGCAAGAATTGTACAGTGAATACCCATAAACCAACCATGTAGATTCTACAGTTAACATTTTACTATATTTCCTTTATCATATAAATATCTCTTTATCCCTTACCAATTCACCTTCTTTTCTGATGCATTTCAAAGCCAGCTAATTTTTAAAGTCTGAATATTTATCATGAAGAAATGTATTGGCTGTGTGTTGAAATCATGGTTTCTAACATACTGGTCTATCCAACCCCCCTCCTCCAGGCCCCCCCCCCCCCGCCAAAACATCCTGCTAAATGCTGCTGCTAAAGTTCTCAAACCTGGGGGTGTGAAATAAATAAACAAAAAGATTTCTGGCCCCACCTCTGAATATGTTGAATCTGGATCTTGGGTAAACCTAATAGCTGAATTACCCACCCATCTCCTCCCCTTAGGTCCACAAGTGTTTGAATTATCAGCAAAGGCATTGGCCCAGACATAGCATGAGAGAGTCAATCAGAAACACTGGACATGGGTAAGGGCCATGACATACCTCATATATAGGAGTTTGAAGAAGAGAGAGTCGGAGGGAACCAGAAGAATGGTAAGAGTGAAATTCTATGAAGGGAAGGTGTATTCAGACAGGGCTGAGAGTAGACTGGTGCTCTGAAATGACACTTTGCAAACCTAATTATCTGAAAAAATTATTTGTGAGAATTAAAAAATTATGCTTGGGTATTAACAAAGAGATTCTGATTTAGAAGCTCTGGATGAGGGCCTGAATCTGTATGTTTAACAAGGGATGCAGGTACTCTGGATGCTACTGGCCTATTGCCAGTATTTAGGAATGTCTCCAATATGAAAGATGTGTCAGGGGTACAAAAGAGCTAGCTGAGACATAACAGCTTTTAGTAGAAGCCAAGGGACATTAGTGTGTGAGGGTCCCCAGATGGATTCTCAGCTGTGTCTACTCCTAGAATTCAGACACATTGGGTCAGCTGCTAGAGCAGGCCACCAGAGTTGATTGGCATACAGGGCCCTGTAGATAAACTTGCTCAAGCACCAAACTTGTGTGCAGTCAAAGGGAGGGTATGTCTGAGTTCTAGGCAGCGTTTTGCCCTCAGACATGTATTTTGACCCTAGATGCTAGTCCAGGAGCCATTAAAGAAGGGGTTTTTGAGAAAACACTGAAAGATTTGGCTCATTACTCTAAGAAATTAACACATGCAACGTTTCTTTGTTGTTCATCAGACATCGTGATGTGCAAATGGAAGGTAGAGTTTTACATGGAGATTCAGTGCACGAAGAACTCCAGGGGACAGCAGTCCTTGGCACTGGGTGTGATTTGTGGTTCACAGTGAAGATAGCTGTTCCCAGGGGAATCCAGTGGCAATGCGCAGAGGCAACCTTAGTACTTGGGGCATCACTGAAGCAAGTGTCAGAGGAAGAAAAGGGTGACCCCATGCAGTGGTAACTCCAGATTTAACATCATTCTTATAGGTGCCCTAAAATAATGGATGATTGGGAGTTATTTTCAGGGGATTAACATCTTCAGTTAGTGTCAAAGTTGGAACAAGAATCAGCAAACCATGATATATATAGGTGTTGAGTTTAAATACTATTTGCTTGTCAGGTGAAGCTAAGAATTTGTAAGGAAGGCCAAAAAAATAAATAAATAATGGCCCCAGGAGACTAATGAGGCAGCACATTGAGGAAGAGGAAGAACAGATGCTCTGTAAACTCAATATGTGTTTGTCCTAACACATATTGCTTGCTTACTCTTTAGCTAAAATTTACTTCATTAATTTTAATTTAATAGGAAACTGTTATTTAGTCTGTAGGGATCAGGATTGTCCTGATGCCTGCCCTATGTCTGCAATGTTTGTGCTTCTGAAGTTTTTTCTTTTGCTTTGATCTTGCTTTGCTGATTCGGTTTCTGTAGACCCCAGAGTTCTCCTCTAATACCTGAAAAAAAGTGTTTCCTCGTTTCTCTCCCTCCCACAAAAGAAGGGGGATTTCAGGGTTGACTCAGTGTGGGTGTTTGTCCTGCTCAGCCATCTCCCAGCCTGGTGTGTAGAAACCCATCACATCAGTGTCCACTTGCCCCTGTGGGCCCAGGAGAGCTGACACAGAATATTACTATCTCTAGCAGAGCCCTTCGCCCCTTACTCTGAAAAGAAATGTAATTCAGAGCCTTTGAAGGATGACTGATGGGCTTTCTTTTCCCCCTAGGAATGATGACCACTGATTTTGGAGTATTGAAGAGCAAACTAACTCTAGGGGCACCAAGATGTTTGTATTTATTTGAAACTTGGTAACATTGGAACTTGGTTGAAAACACTTTCTCTCTGATGTGTGGCTTTGGACATACACAGGTGGTTGAGAAGAGATTTGTAACTATGTCATATTTTAGTCCAACAGGTGATCTCTGGAGAAGCTATGTAGTCATGATAAAGGGGGTGATGAGGTAAACACCATCTAAAGCTATATTTGTGGCTCCAATGAAAGCTTAATGTAGGGAGAGTTCTTGAAACATCAGAATGTAAATAATTTACTTTCTCATTCATTCAGCAGGGTGAGGGGACGGAAGATTAATGGGCAGTTTAAAAGAAAGTCCAGTTAAAACCTTTGCTGCCCTAATGTCATGGAAGCAAGAGCCAGTGTAATCTAAACAAAAGGGCGGCTCACCCATCTGGGCAGGGCTCGGAGACCACACAGTGGCTGAGAGTCACCCATCAGCAGGGTCCCGCCTTTATAGGCCATTTGTTTCCATTCGTAGTGAAAAAGGAGATGCTCTTGTAGAGGTTAAGTCACCCAGTTATTTGTTATAAACTTTCAGAAAGGAATGGGTTTGAAAAAGTCTTAAGTGTTTCAGTGACAAATATTTAATGTCGCCTCTGAGATTTATGGCACTTCTGTTCTCCCTTTGAAAGCTTTTAGTTCGGTGGCAAAGGTTACTGGGGGCTTGTCCTGCCAAAAGGAGGTTCTTTCTGTTGTTGTTTTATCATTTTAGCCCTGGCTGGAGAGTATTCCAAAGTTTCAGTCATGAATAATCACCCTTTCTGCCCACATCATCATTTGTTCTACAACCATGATTATCTTCAGAGACTAATCGAAACCATTTAAGAGCTCCCAGCATCTGGTCTACCCACGTTTCACACCTCCACAGCTGTGATGAGGGAGGAGGTTGGGGAGGGCTGATTCCAGGCCATTCCTGCAGCCACAGGACCACAGAGCAGAGAAGCCCAGGAGTCTCTACCTGCTGTGAGCCTCTGGTACCCTGTGTGGAGTACCTGTTGTGCTGGGATACCTGTACTAGAATAATTCAAATGGTGAAGCCTCATCACTTTGTGGCTAAGGCCCTCACATTTTTTAATATCTAAATTTTGATGAAAAGAGATCCCACTGGCTTGATCACAGGAAATCAGGCATCTTGAAAGCGTGCCCTAGCCCTTTGTAACAGGATGCTGGTTACTGCACTGTGCTGCCACAGTGAGAGGTGGCTGCTGGCCATCATGCAGTCACAACTATCTGATGCTGGTCACCACCTGGCTTTGGGGTAGGGTGGGTGGGGGTCAGTGGGGTGTGGGGGAGGCAGATGGGCTTCCTTCCTAATTATACAAAGACAGGGTTGTATCTCTCTTTGACAGTGACTCAAAATCACAGGTGGCAAACACAAGGCCCATGGGCTGAATCTGGCCCTCCACCTTGTTTTGTCTGGCCCAGCACCTCGTTTCTACCCAGCAGCAGCGCTGAGCTCTCACTTAAGTGTTAAGGAGTAGTTACATTTATATAGTCTTGAAATTATAATCATCCCTTTGAAGGCAACTGCGAGGCTGTTGTGGCCCCCGGTGAAAATGAGTTTGACACCCCTGCTCTAGATCTATCCAGGCCAATTCTGAGGGGTCCATAAGAAACTCTTCTTGCTGGAGCCCAGCTTGCTCCACATCATAAAAGCAACAGCTAACATTTATTGGGTGCTTATTATGTGCCAGGAACTATTTTGATTTTTATACCATGAAGTATCATGCCATGAATGTTCATAATAATTCTGAGATTCGTGCTATTATCATCCCCACTTTACATGAGGAGACTAAGGCACAGAAAGACACAGTTACCTGCTCAAGAGCACACAGCTAGCAAAGGCCTAATGGGATGGGAATCCTCACTGCCAACTCCAGAGCCCTTTAGTCATGCGTGCTCCACCCTTTTCTTCCCTGCCGGGGATCATACAACTCCTTGCCTTCAGGTTCAGGCCCAACTGCTAAAAGGCACTGAAAGGAACAAGGAAGTTCCCTTTTAGACCAGTGAGTGTAAGGCCCATCTGCCAAGTCTTATTTTCCTATCCCAAGATTGACCTCTTTTTTAAAAAAACAAAACAAAACACTGATGCATTAGCTTTGGAAGAGACTCCACTTCTACCTGCAGAGGGGTGGCCTTGCCCTTTTGCTCATCCAACAACATCACTTCCCTGAGGATGCCATGAGATGATGTTATACGTTTCCCAAGATCTGGGCTATTCAGTCAAAATACACCACAGTCACTCTGTGTTCTTTTTTTTTTTTTCAGACACCTTTCTTGAGGGAAGGAGAAGGGCTCCAGGCTCACACTGCTCTGCGGCCTTCCCCTGGCTGCCTTGGACAGCTCGGTAAACAATAACACACAAAACTTGCAAGAACAAGCAGCATGTGAGTGAGGAGGGGAGTCTAAATTCCTCCCTCAGGGACAAGACAAAGAACATGTATGAATGACTCACGGACACCGACAATGGTGTGGGGTGGACTGTGGGAGCAGGGGTCAGCTGGGTGGAGGAGGACAAAGGGGGTAAAATTGGGACAACTGTAATAGAATAATAATAATAAAATAAAATAAAGAAAGAAACTTTTCTCTAAATTGGTGGTTCAGGACATTGGGAATGAAAGCACTGCTGGAAAAAACAAGCCAAGGCATTTGTATTATAAAAACTAAAATATTTATAAGTGATTCTGATATAACATCTTGGTTGCAAACCACTTGACCAAACAAAAAGTAGAGCAAAGACAGAGGCCTACAAAAAAATGTACCCTACTTAATCTTATCAAACACACTATCTAATTATAGACTAAAACATTTGTAGTCTGGGGCATTCATATCACTCAGATCTTACACAAAGATGTATGTGTGTGTGTGTGTGTGTACACCCAGTACATGTGTGACACATTTGCTAACTAAAGCTCCTGTCCACGTGACAATCCTGCCAACTTTTGGGTGGTATAAAATTCTCCTATTTTTTTTTACTTTATAATAACAAGAATTAACTTCCATCTAACTGAAGAAAGAGAAGATGAACCAAATCTGTAGAAATTTTTACTGCACAAAATTTAATCATAATAAGTTCCTTTAGAGTTAGACAAAAAGATTTTAGTAATCATCTTCTTTTTTTTTCTTTTTCCACAATGGCTCAAGAGTGGCCTATTACTTCAGTTCTTTTTTTGTTTTTATACTTAGGAATTAACTTGATTATGTATATATTCATGTTATATCCCTCAGAACTTTTTAGGTATTTTTCCATAGTCTTCTGGCATTAGGTTTTATTGTGTTGAAATCTGAGGCCAGCCAGACTTTCCCTTGTGCACTAAAGTATTATTTCTTGTCAGTAGGAATGAAGATTCTGCCTTTATCCTTGAAGTTTAATAATTTAATGAAGCTATGTCTTGATGCCAATAATTTTGTTTGTTATCCTCCATATATACTCTATGGATTCAACCTGTATTTTCAGTTTCTTTTTGGAAGGCATTTTTTCTTTATTATATGCTTGAATACTTTTTCTCTTTCACTTAATTGTAGGGACACTCATTAACTTTATGTTGGATCTTCTTTGTCTCCCATTTTAATCATTCACTCTGCAATTGCTTTGACTTCTTTGTGTTTTCCATTCAGTGAGCATATCCCAAGTCGTTCCTCTATGCCATTAATATAATTTTTAACTTTATCTACTATATTTTTTGTCTTTCTAAAGTGCTATTAGACTCAAAATACTATTGACCACACACCTATGGTCTTCAACTTGTTTTATCTGTTCTCTTTTTTATATCAACCATTTGCTTTATTATCTTGTCTCTCGTTAGTTTTATTAAATTTTTATCTTATAGGTCAATGTACATGGATTCCTCGGGTTATGTTCTTCTCCACACTGGTTCCTTTGCCTGCTTCTGTTGTGCTATTTTTGTTGTCATAAAATGCTGATCATTTATTCATTCCTCTCACATATCTTATTTTCTGTGTGAAGTTATATACAAAATTAATATGTCATTTTATTTTCTCCTATTCATATTAAATCTGGGATAAATTAATCTTTCTCACTTTTCCCTGTTTGATAAATAAATTTTGAGGGATGTATTTGTTTTTATTCATTTTTATGTGATCTGCTTGCTTGAGCATGGGAGAAAGCAAAAAGGCATCAGGGGAGAAAGTCAACACTTACTTTCTGGGAGAAAGGTACTTGGACCTTCCCGTTCCAGGACAGCTTGTTAAATGACCTGCACACGGCGCTCTGCATCCGCGGCTCTGACCCTAACCTCCATCTCAGATGGTGTCATGGAAGACGGCTCTGCTTTCAGTGAAGATTTTACATATAAATTTAATGTTTGCCAAGCACTGTGCTAAGTATATTAAATACTTTTTTACCATTAAATCGTCATGCCCACTGTTTCAAATATGTACATTACATTGCATTTTTGTAGATGAAGAAACAGATTCAAATGAAGTTTATTCAACTATTCTTCTCCATTGGTCTCTTCCCATTACTATGCCATAATATTTAAACTATATCCTATGTAAATAAATATACTAACATGTTGTATTTTATACAAATTATAATGTAAAATATTAAATTATACATGATACATGAAATATAAAATATAACATTAGGCTTTATAATATGTATAAAACATTATATAATATACAGTAATATTTTATGGATATACCAATTAATACATGGTATGGTAATCTCCTTTTAGATTTTTATCTGTTTTTGTGTTTTCATATTTTTGGAATGAACTCTATAATCATTGATTTTTTCAAAAATTCATTTCTGTTTTTATTGGAGTTGCATTAGTGTACAGGATATTTTGAAAATCAACATGTTTTCCATACTGAGGATTCCAATCAAGGCCACAGTATACTCTCCATTTACTCAATTAACTTCATGTTATTTTGCACTGATCTTGAAATTTGTAAGTATTTTATATTTGTTGCTCTGGTGATTATTATTATACTAACCTTTCACCTATTACATTCTACTTGTTTTATTGCCAGTACATAGAAACATCAATATTTTTAAAAAATTAACACTGTGTCTTATTATTCTAATAATTACCCATATGCTTCTCTTGAGTTTTCTGTGGGGATAATCCTATTGTTTTAACAGTTCTGTGTCTTCCTTTCAATATGTCCAATTCTTACTCCACTTTTTGGGTCTGATTGCATTGGCTAGTTCTTCCAGAACAATGTTAAGCTGGCCCATCATTCCCCATCCGTGGCTTATTCCCTCAGCTGCTCTGCTGGGGGTGACTGCCCTGAGCTAGGCGGGGCTCCAGGATGCAGGTTGGACCCAGGTGCTACATTTTATTTACTCTTGACTTATTTTGTGTTTATATTCAGAAGTGTTTAAGTCAACATGAGTTTTCTGTTTTTTTGGAACCCAAAGTATCCTAATTGACTTGTACCAAGAGACGCACCACTAAACACATGTAAACACTGCCCAGACATCCTCTGTCAACCTCCGGCAGCCACTCACTGTCACTTTCATGGTCACTCTCTCAAGTTCTCTTTGACTGACATTAAGTGATCGCTACTGCTTCCCTTTCCTCTGAGGGCTACGCTTCTAGTCCGATGTTTCTCACACTTTAGTGCGCACTCACATCACCTGGAAGCCTTGTTTGACATTAAATGCAGTTTCTGACTCAGCAGGTCCAGGGTGGAGCCTGAGATATTATGTAGCTCAGGAGCTCTCAGGCGATGTTAGTCTACAGGCCGCAGGCAGCAGTGGAAGGAGTCTCTTTGACCAGGGATTCCAAGCCCTTGTAAAGAGGCATTGCTCCTAGCTTCAGAGGTCAGGATATCCCCTGGGCCTGTGCTGGGGCTGGGCTGGGAGTGCACCTGTGCACCATTCTCTGTGTCTCCTTCTCTGACCCCTATGATCCAAACTCATCTTGAACTTGCTGACCTCTCATTCTCCCAGCTTCCCCTGACGTTTTATTCCCATACCCTTACAACTGTCATGCAACATGTCACCTTAATGTGGTTGAAAATGAGCCACTTTAAAAGACTGACTTTGCTTCCCATTTTCTCCTTGTTACCACCAGCAAAACCTCCCCAACCCCCACAGCCACCAAATGGCACTGTCCCCAACTCTTTCAGATGAATACAAAAACTTCAGGGCCTTGTAAGACTAGATTTAGGAGCCACTAAGAAGATGACCCATTTACTCGGAACTCGGAGTAAATCCATTGGCCCTCCATAGATACTAACACTGAGCTATGTACATGTCTGGAGAGATTTAAGTCTCAGCTTTCTATTTGCTCTCGGAGTAGTTCAGTTTTGTTCAGTGGCACTGGAAAATTTACACAGCATTTATTTCTTGCTCCAATAGCCTTCTTGGAAACTTCAGAGGGAGGTGATTTTTCCAAAACAGAGGAGAAATAACAGTGGTATTAACTGCACTTCTGTGCAATCTAACCTTTGAAAATGGACATTATTCAAAAGGGCAGCACTAAAAAACTCAACCCCCCAATGAAGACAGATTTTCCCATAATATGTCCATCACTTAAAAAAATGTTGCAACAAAATGTTTATCACTTCAGGAAATCTCTGCTAAACAAGTATTTGGATCCTTCTTGGCTTTGCCTTTTATGCATTATTGTGCCTCCATAAGGCCACAGCCCCATGAAGACCAGAGAGTAAGAGTGTCTCTGTGTTTTGTCCAGTAACCTCAGCAGGCTGAGCTTTATGGAAATGAGAACATTACAATGCATGCAGCCCACATGGCCTTGCTGGAGAGTAGTGCCTTGACAATTTGCAGTAAGCTGGGAGGGCAGAGTCTCCTCTGTGCTTTGTGCTGCCTGCTTGGCCTTCCGGAGAGCTGTGGCAGATGTCCAGAGGGCTTTCTTTGCAGGCATGAGGAAGCCAGAGGTACCTGTATTTCTAACAGTGTAAACTGAATTTCAAGCCCAGACAGTGTTGTTGTTATCACTTCTAAGCAGAAGCCTCTTAACCCAACTTCCTGATAACAATGAGCAAAAGCCAGGTGAAATAGTTTAATGGGGGGGGGGACAGTTTATTCTTCAAATTCACCCTAAATCAGACCCTATACTCAAGCGTTAGTGTGCATCCAAATTCCTGAAAGTATGTTAACATGCAGACTGAAGAGGCTCATCTCTAGATACTTTCATTCAGTAGGTTTGCATGAAACTCTGAATCTACATTTTAAACTCAAAATGCCAACAGGTGAATCTGAGGCAGGTGCTTTGAAAAGCCCACCTTGAGAAAAACTGCCCTAAATTATAGGCTTGAGAAGCAACACAAGAAATTGGAGATCCTATCTATTACTGCCCCTCTGTGCAGGTTCCTTGTGCAAGTCAGTTCGAGTTCTCAGCCCGCTTGCAAGTTTGGTGGCCCAGTTTACAGATGAGGAGAGTGAAGCACTCAGATGTTAGGGCATTCACTCAGGTCTCACTGGTAGCTGTCGCCGTTATTGCTCCCCAGCACAGGTAGTATTTGAGCAAAGGAGATGCCTGAGTAAAAGGAAAGACTAATTAACTTGTCAAAATCTTTGTTTAGTCTATAGCAGGAATAAAATGAGTTCTTCATAACAAAGTGTAATTTCTCAGTGGTACTCAGTATCTGTCTTGTTTGCTTTTTTTTGTTGTTGTTGTTGTTCTGGAACACCTATAAATTAGCATGGTCTTAGTGGAAGTTACACTTGGTGGCTCAGGAATATTTTGCTATATTAAACAACTCATATTTTTTCTGGTCTAGACTGAAAATGAATGAAGTATGATACTAATTCTTTACATAAAAATAAAAACTATACATGTGCATATGAGCTGAATTTATACTCTTATTCTGGGCTGTTATGACTTGGTTAAATTAACATTTTTTAAGTGGAGCACAGGGTGTCAGGTGGTGATTCAAGGTTCAAGACTCAACAACAGACCACAAGAGAAAGTGAAATAGAGGTCTATTACTCATTGTGAAAGAAAACCCCTGCACACTCTGGGTTGGGGGGGCGGCGGGTAGGGGTAAGACACAGGGAAGTCCAGGCAGGGTGCAGGCAAGGTGAGACAGGACCTGAACTTGGGCACATGTCTTCATGGGTGGAGTGTTGTGGGGTTCCTGCCTAAGGCTGGATTGACCATGTCAAACCAAAAGGGCAGGCTTCTGGTAAGCTTCAGGGGGTCTGATCTAAGGGGCACACAGGGGGAAGATACTGGGATGTGGGGAGTCACCTCAGGAGCTTATATTTGCTGTGACGCTGCAGCCTGCCATCTAGGGCACATGCTTGCAAGCAGGCTGGGGTCAGATTAAGGTCCCTGAAGCCCACTTGGCCAAACAGAATGGGTGCAGAGGCAGCAATACCATGGGGTAGCTTAGCTGAGTTTTTGACATGGATCTGCAAATATTTGGGTGTCCCTGTTTAAGGGAAGGGTCAAGGGTATCTCTTGGGTTTCCAGCTGGATCACATAGGTAGCAGAGGTGATAGCTAGTTTGAAGTGTGTTGTTGTTGTAGAGCTCCTGACCATCTAGAAGTGGAGTAAACATTTGGATACATACTACTGGACGTGGGGTTTTGGGTGGGCTGAAGACCTACAGTCAGTAGCCATCAATAATTGATATTGTGAATGTGCTCAAGATCTCTTGGGAAGAAGGATAAGAAAGAAGAGGGGCCCTGAGATAGCCTTGGGTATAGACCCCTTAAGGGCTGCTTTTAGTAGTAGGGGAGAACAAAGGATGCAAAGAAGGAGCAGCCAAGGAAGTAGAGGAAGCCACAGAGAAAGGAATCACAAAAGCTGAAGAAAGAGTGTCTTTGGAGGGAGGTTTCGGTTAATTGTGTCACATGGATTTAGCTCCCTGGAAGTCATTAGTGATATGAGGATCATTTCCATGACATTGGGGAGTAAGGATGTAGAAGACTTGTTGGGATGGTATGAGGAATGCATGAGTCATGAGTTAGGGAAGCAGTGTAGACAAGAAGTTCAAGGCTACTACTGAAGGGGAGGAGGAAATAAAGTGGTAGCTAAAGGAAGAAGGAGGACCAAGAGAATCTTTTTATTTTTATTTTTAAGGATAAGAGGAACTTGAACATGTGTAATTGCCAATGAAAAGGTCCCCCCAGAGAAGGAGCAGTTGATAATAAAGGAGAGAAATCACAGATGCATTCTGAGATGAGATAGTCTGTTTGTTGGCAGCCTGACTACATGGAATCGCTCTTTGTTAAGGCTCTGGTACTTCAAGTGGGCTTGAGAAAGAAGGTGACCATTTTGCTAGGAGAGATGGCAGCCACGGGACCCTGGGAAGACTGCGCTCTTGAGTTCTCACCTCACTTATCCAGCTCCATAGCATTTGGTCTTCTGACTCAGTTGCATACATAAGTGGCTTTTGTTATTTATCCTTCAGAAAATGAATTATATCCAAAATAGATCTCATTTGAGATCCAGAAGGTATAATGCTATCAGCCCACTAGATAGAAATAGCTTGTTGCTCTCTTGGTTCACTGGATTTTAATAGCAGGATTTCATGTTTCACAAATGCTTCTATCCTGCATGGATAGCTGACATGTTCTCCACCACTGTTTTCTCAATTACGAATGTTGTGTTCTACATAGAAACCGCAATTAGGACACAGGGGTCTCTGAGTGGCAGGGTTTGCAGAAAACCTGTCATTGCAAAATGAAATTTAGAATCTGAGAGATGGCGCCAAGCTGGGAAATTTACATACTATCAGGAAGAGGACTAGCTGTCTGGAATAGTTGAAAACTGCAGTAATGACATGAGTTGTCCTTAGGGAGTAACATTAGGAAATGTAATAAACATTTTCCAAATCCAAGAGCTTCTATTTTCTACCTACTTACCACACAGAGATGCTCTCAAACTTACAACTAAATGTCTTTCTTGATATGATTTAGTCCCTCAAATGTTGAGCACCATCATTATTGATGCCACTTGGAGCAATTATTGTGTTCAGTGCTTGATACACATTCCTTCATTCTACCGTCATGACAATCTTGAGAGATCACGGTGTTTTCATGCAGTGGAGGAGGAAACAGGTTCAGAAAAGTAAATTTCTTCCCAAAATGTTATAGGAACTGTATAAGTGGCAGAGTTTGGATCTAAACACAAGCAGGATGACTCAGTCCCATGAGGTCCTGCTGCTGACAGACAGAGGGGAGAGAGGTTGGGGGATTGCATGACAAAGGTGAAGGGATTAAGCAAAATAACATATGTATGTAACACATAGAAACAAACAACAGGGTGGTGACAGCCAGAGGAAGAGGGGAATGGGAGGTAGGTGGAGGTGGACACAGGGAGGGAAATGGGGAGGGAAAGATATTTTACTTGGGCTGATGGGTGCACAATGCAGTGTGCAGATGATGTTTTGTTGAGTCATATACTTGAAACCTGTATGGTTTTGTAAACCAATTTCACTCCAATAAAATTCACTAAGAAAAATAAAGGTGAAGCAATTTTAGTTTCTGCCCTCAGGGAGCTTCAAATCAGATTGGAAGTATATGATATATACACACATAACTTTTCCATAGGCAGGGTTATTAGTACAATAAGAGTTGCTTTGGGTTTAGGAGAGTGAGGAGTTGCTCCTGGGGATGGGAGGAACGTGCTATCAAGGCTGGTTTCTTATCCCTCCTTCCAGCTGAAGGATTGGTGGAATTGTGATGGAGGTGGGAGTGAAGGCTCAGCAAGATGAAAGAACAGTAACGGCAAAAGCAGAGCCAGGACAGAGGCAAGATCTGGCAGTCCTCTTTAAATGGTGTGTGTGTGTAGACCAATGGAACAGAACAGAGAGCCCAGAAATAAACACAAATCTCTATGATCAATTAATATTTGACAAAGGGGGCAGAAGCATAAAATGGAGTAAAAATAACCTCGTCAACAAATGGTGTTGGGAGATCTGGACAGCTACATACAAAAAAATGAAACTTGATCACCAACTTGCGACAAACACAAAAATAAATTCAAGGTGGATAAAAGACTTAAATATAAGTCATGACACCATAGAAGTCCTAGAGGAAAACACTAGCAGGAAAATCTCAGACATTCCGTGCAGCAATATCTTCACTGATATGTCCCCTAAAGCAGGGGATGTAAGATAAAGAATGAACAAATGGGACCTCATCAAATTAAAAAAAAACTTCTGTATGGCTAAAGAAAACAGCATTGAAATGAAAAGAGAACCAACTACATGGGAAAACATATTTGTCAATGATATCACGGACAAGGGCTTGATCTCCAAAATATATAAAGAACTCACACCCCTCCACTCCAGGAAGACATAAAAACCCAATTAAAAAATGGGCAAAAGACTTGAACAGACACTTCTCCAAGGAGGACATACAGAGAGTCCAGAGACATATGAGAAGATGCTCAGCATCACCTGCCATCAGAGAGATGCAAATTAAAACCACAATGAGATACCACTTCACACCAGTCAGAATGACCATCATGAACAAATCAACAAATGTTGGTGAGGATGTAGAGAAAAGGGAACCCTAGTGCACTGTTGGTGGGAACGCAGACTGGTGTAGCCACTGTGGAAAACAATGTGGAATTTCCTCAGAAAACTAAAAAATGAAACTGCCTTTTGACCCAGCAATTCCACTGCTGGGATTATATCCTAAGAACCCTGAAACACCAATCCAAAAGAACCTATGCACCCCAATGTTCATAGCAGCACAATTTACAATAGCCAAGTACTGGAAGCAACCTAAGTGCCCATCAGTAAATGAATGGATCAAAAAACAATGATACATTTACACAATGGAATACTATGCAGCAGAGAGAAAGGAGTTCCTACCCTTTTTGACAGCATGCATGGAACTGGAGGGCATTATGCTAAGTAAAATAACCCAGGTAGTAAGGGTCAAATACCATATGATCCCACCTTTAATGGGAACCTAATCAACAAAAGAAAAAAGCAAGCAAAATATAAACAGAGACATTGAAATAAAGAACAATCTGAAAGTAACCAGAGGGGAGGTGGGAGGGCATAATGGGGGGAAGGGTTTTCAGGAACTACTATAAAGGACTCATGAACAAAACCAAGGGAGGGGTGGAAGCAAGGAAGGGAGGTGGGTTTGGCCAGGGTAGGGGGGAGTAGTGGTAGGGGGTAAATGCAGACAGCTGTAACTGAACAACAATAAAATAATTTTTAAAAATGGTGTGTGTGTGTGTGTTTGTGTACAATAACACTGAAAAGACCTGTCTGGAGGTATCTAAATGACAAGTGTATTCCCTCCATACATTCTGGAAATGGCTGACTATACTGGGAAAGCCAATTGAACTTCTATCATCTAGGGGGAAAATATTGAACTCAGAGAACAACACTAGGAAGTAATAATACTAAAGAAAAGTTTGATCATCTCCTTTCCTCATGCAATCAGTAGCACAGCCTTGCTCTTCTCCAGCACAGTGACTTTAAGCCTGGTTGTGTATTAGAATCACTTAGGGAGATGCTAAATTCCAAATTTTGGGTGAGACTCTAGGCCAATTAAATCAGAATCTTTGGGAGTGTGAAATAAGCATCAGTATATTTTAAAAGTTCCTAGATTATTCCAACATGTAGTTGAGGCTGAGTACTACTACGTTAGCAGGTTCCTCTCTTGTTAAATGAACTTATTAAGTAGTTATGGCAATAGGCAGGGCTGGGTAACTACCATAATAGTTGTGTTGATAACAAAAAGAAGAGAAAGGCCAGGAACAATTGTTAATTTTGGAAAAGGTAAGGAGACACATTGGTTGTAAAATATATTGGAATTAGCTAATGCAAGCAGAGAGGTTGGATGCTCCTCAAAGGTGGGCTGTCCTTGTCATTGTGGTCTCATCTCAGGGTACTGTCTGTCAGAACTCGGCTGCTACAGAGGCAGGTACAGAATGAACATTGGAATCTGAAAGTCCAGCAGGCATTTAGACCTAGAGTTTTCCATACTTGTAAAGGGGTCAGTGTTGCTTAGATTCAGAAGTTTAAACTATTGTATAAAGATAATAATGTAAGTCATTTAGATAGAAAGAAGAGAAATAGGAAAAATGTTGAGTTAGTACTGAAAAATGTCAACATGAGGGAAAAAAGGGAAAAGGAACTACTTAGTAGTTCCTAATTTTTGACATTTTAAACATTTTTAATTGTATGTGAATATACTTGCATCTGATTAGTTCCTTAGGTTCAATTTCTAGGTACAGAATTACAGGATTCAAGAATATGTACATGATATAATCTTTGCTTTCCAGAAAGATTGTAGCAATTATTACATCTGCTAAGAAAATATATAATTGATTACTTGTTCATATGCTAAACCATATTCCACCTGTGTCTTTACCAATTTGTCAGGTAAAAAGTGAGAGTCAGATGATGCTTTCCTCTCTTTTTTTTAAATCATTTTTTATTGTTATTCTGTTATCCCAATTTTGTCCCAATTGGGATAACAGAATAACAATAAATTCCCAGTTGTCCAAATTTTTCCCCCTTTGCCCTCTGCTCATCCCATCCCTCACTCTCATAGTCAATTACCGCACTATTGTCCATGTCTGTGGGACATTCATACCTGTTCTTTGTCTAGTCTCTTCCTGTTCTTTCCAACATTATCCTCCCACCCCTCCCCTCTGATCACTTTCAATCGGGTGCTTTTCTTTGATTCCTAATTATGTTGTTCTTTTCATATATATCTGTACTATATATTATATATATACATATATACACACATATATGTATATATGTATGTATGTATGTATATATATGTGTGTGTATATATGTATATATGGCATTTGTGTTTTCTTTTTTGTACAATTCTTTTAATTTTCTCTGCAGTCTTCCTATTTAGTGTATTTGGTTCTTCTAGAAACATCGTTCACTTGTTGCCCCAGACATTCTTTCTCCACATGAATGGAGCAGAGGAAAGCTTGTTTGTTTTCCCAATTTCAGTCAACCTTTCCTGTTTTCCACAGTTGAAATTATGTTATCCCTTCATGTTTTATTTCTTTGGACATTTGAAGAGGAACATGGGATGGATAGATGTCTCAGCATGGGCTCTCTGACAGGTGCTGAGGGAGAGAATGATTTGAGGGCACTTTAGTGGCTTAGCCCTTGCAACGGAGGCAGGAAGAAGCAGGATGGTGCTGGGAAAAAGGACAGCTGGTGATACCTGTCCAAATCAGTCCTGACAGCCCTTTGTGGAGCTGTGGAGGGAGTATTCTCTAACAGACCTGTCTCCCTGGACCAGAAAGTCCTGGCCCTTATACTCTCACCCCACTCAGCCATGGTCTCCAGATTCAGCAAGGACAAATACAAGATACTCAATCAAATTTTAATTGCAGGTAAATACAAATGCTTTAAAAATATGAATATGTCCCCAATATTGAATGAGGCATACTTATACTAAAAACCAAAAAACCATGTGTGGTTTATGTGGAAGTCAGATTTAACTGTGCCTCTTATATTTCATCCAGCAATCCTAGCTGTGGGGGGCCTCAGACAGGTCTGCCTTAGATGAGGTGAATCAGCTGAGAAGGTCTGAGGGGGCTGATAGCTGGAGTGGCCTGAAGATCACAGGGCAGCTTGTATCTGAAG
This sequence comes from Desmodus rotundus, assembly GCF_022682495.2. Taxonomy (NCBI): domain Eukaryota; kingdom Metazoa; phylum Chordata; class Mammalia; order Chiroptera; family Phyllostomidae; genus Desmodus; species Desmodus rotundus. The sequence continues at coordinate 66,485,863 of NC_071395.1, forward strand.
TAAACCCTCCTTGATGAGTGACCTGGGCCCTGCATTTCCATGTCCAGGAGAATTAGGGGGAATTAAAGCTAGGACTGCGGTCTTGAGTTCATATTAGAAGTCCTAATAGAACAACTTCAATTGATTGTCAAGAAGAGAAAACAAGACTGAAAAAAGTCAAGGAATTCATGAATGATGAGACTGAGGGAGCAGTGAGTAGATACTGTTTTTTAGACATAGTTTGGGGGAAAACATTTTTAGGAGAAATGGTGAGAACACTAACACTTGGAAAGTTAAGTCAGGGGAGATTTGTGATGTTTATAGCAGAAGGAGGATGGAGGGAAGATGTTGGGGTAAAAGAATAACAAAGAAAATCCTAAAAGGAAGTTCTCAGCTTTGCCAATGAAGAACTTTTATTCTTGTGAAAAGAACAGGGGAGGAAAAAAAAACACTCAGAAAACAGAGAGGAAGATGTGGGAACTTAATTTGTGTGACTTCTAACATTTTAGAAAAAGAAGAATCAGGGATGACTTTTGAGAGTGAAGGTTTGGGCTTGGGGGATAAAAAATCGTTCACCCTAATTTGAAATCAAGGATCGTTGAGAGTGAGTTTAACAACTCATCTTCCTATGCCATTGAATGTGAATAACAGAGTAAACATCATTCCCATTGTTAAGGAGTTTATAATGTAGTTGGAAAGAAAATTAATACATGAAAGGGTAAATAACCATCTAGAAAACAATGAGTTAAAGGCCTCTGTGTGGTCCAGACAAAATCTATTACAGTTCAAGTCAAGGACTGCTGTGAACTACTGGAGCCGAGAGGGATTTATCAAAGAGGGGAGATTCTAGTTGGATCTTGAGTAGGAATCAGGATGTGGAAAAGTGGGACATGCATTCTAGGCAGGAGTACCAGCTTTTGCTAATCAGCCATTTGGTGGGAGTGTTTTAGGTCTTATCTATCCCAGGAATGAGCGCCCGACCATTACATGTGGCAGAGTCCACTTCTTTCATGTGGTAAGCCAGCAAGAGCCCTGGCCATCCTGGTATTCTCGGTTGAATTTTTACAGCTGTCTAATAATTCTTGAATGAGAGTAAACAGGCTTGGGTTTCTATGTCTTTATTCCCATAAGAATGAATGAAATTTCAACTGTTCCAGAAAAGAGGACAATGGGAGGCTCACACTGCATGTGGGCTGTTGGCTAACGGAGCTCATTTCCTGCAACAATGAAATGACATGAAAAGAAGTCTGAGAGGTCCCTAGGCGACCTGGAGACTCCCTGTGTTACAGGACCCACTTTGGCACTCATGAATTTGGAGTGAGAACAAAGAGATAATTTAGCTTAATGAACTGAAAAAAGCTTTGCAAGCTTTCTTGAGTACCTCCTAGCCTATGCATTTCCTTAACTGCCTACTAAAAGTAAAAGAGATTTGATGCGTTTCTCTGTCTTTTTTTGTTTTGTTTTGTTTTTAACTCATTACTTATTCTATCTTTGTTCCTATATAAGGGCCATAAGAGAAATCTTGTCCTCATGTTGCCACACTAATCTTTCTTAATTACAACTTTTATTGCATTGTTTTCCTACTTAAAACCTTCAATGGCTCCCTATTTCCTACTATACAGTCTTCTTGATTTACAAAATTGCCATAATCTCTCTGGCTTTGCCTTCCACTCCAACTGTATTCTTCGGTAAGCTGTAAAACACCCCCTGTCCCCTTGACAAACTTGCCCTAAATTTGTTGTTATTTAAACAACGAGCCAAGGGGAGTATCTGCAGGGTTTGCACATTGACTTGTCATTTTGTCCTATTTTCACAAGGGACCTCCTGATAACTCGGTCAGATTTTTCCTCGGTGATATAGCCGAAGCTGTATTTTCATGATCTTGAAAATCCCCTCCTACCTTTTTCTGAGATTTTGATTATCTACCTCCTGCCTATTCACTGGCATTTCCCCCAATCAATGGGGCTTTGATTATGGATATCTAATAAAGCCTCTTGGTTTCCAAAAGAGATCTGATGAGCCTTCACAAAAATCTAAACAGCTTGTGTTTTGTCAACTTCAATTCCCAGTTTAGATTAAAATCATTAGTGCAGAGCAAGTGCTGTTTGGCTGAGCAGTGATCATTAAAGCAGCAGACAGGGACCTGCCTAATTCTGGCCACGGTTTGCAAGCATAATGGACTTTCGAAACAAGATAACTTGTGCTCAGTTGTACATCCTCTCCCCCACCAGAAACTAGGTTAAATTACTGAAAGGACATAAAAATCAGGAAAATACTGCAGCAGCACCAGAAACGAGGAAAGAGTTCCAGCAACATGTTACAAAGTTTAAAGTATTTCTGACAGTATAGAGGAAGAGGCAAAGGGTATAAAGTGACAATTCCCCTTGTTTAGGACATGCGGGTGTTGGCAGTGGTGAGTGGTGAATGGAAAGTGAATTACCAGCTCTCGGAAAAAAAAAAATCCCTAATTTTCTGTGTGATGTAGGTACTCCTGCCTTGGCCATTTCAGCACACAGAAGCACAACTGGGAGGAGGCACAGATTTGGCTCTCTCGAGCCTGCCAAGGCAGCTGTCACCCCACTGAGTATTGTAAATCAGCATCAGTGGTGGCTTGGAATAAGTCTCCAAAGTGGATATGTAGCTGTGAGGGTGTATGGCAGGGACAGGAGGCCACAGAGGGATGGATGTCTGCTTCTTGGACCCCTTTTGCTGTGGGATCGCAGCTTCCGGGAGAAGATGCGGGGCAGGCCCGGTGGCAGACTCTCAGCTGTTTGATCTCTGTAAGACAGACTCCTTGGCCTTCACAAAGGAGGAGAGTGTAGGAGGTCAGGCTGAAAAAATGTAGATTTGGAACAATGTCCTAATACAAAGATGTTCACAAAATAGAAACCGTGTAATGCAATGATGAAGATATGGCCAGATTCTTCAGTTGTTAGGTTAAGACTGGGAATGGATTACACTTCTGATCAGATGACCGAATTCTCAGATTGTGTGACAAGGCCAAACTTCAACTACATACTGTTTATAGGATAGTCACCTGATGCAAAATAACACAGAAATATTAAAAATAATGTGATAGAAATTAGTTATCAGAAAAATGAAACAAAAAGCCCTCAGAGCTTACTATTAATATTGCACAAAATGGAATTTAATACTAAAAGCTTTAGGCAGAATAAAATAACTATTTAGCATTAATAAAAATTCAAAATTAAAAAAGTTAAAAATCAAGAAAGTTTATATAGCAAAAATATGTACACTTATAACTTCTTGGAAGATGAACAGTTGATATAACCTTGATGAAGTAATTTAACAAAATTTGACTTTCAGAATCTGACTAATCAGACACAAAAGTATGTTACAGATAAGTGTAATAGTTTACTTAGTTCATTTGATTTAATAATTATGTCTATATAGGGATTTTTGTACTCCAAAACAAATATTGATTATTTTAAGTGACCAGTAAAACATTGTAATGTTAGCTCAGTAAATATTTATTACATATATGCCAAATGCCAGGTTTCACACTAGGTAGGGGAGGGAATGTGAACATACTAGTCATAGACCCTGCCACATGGAGCCCACGTGCTGGGCACTCTCCAGTAGTGGGAGACATAGCAGGGGGCCAAATAGACAAAGTCCCTGCTGTCATGGAGCTTATTTTCCAGTGGGAGGACACAGACAACTACAAAGGCACCCAGAATATGCCAGGTGACATCTGAGCAGAGGTCAACCGCAGGAAGTGAGGGCTGGAGGGGTGAAGGTATTGGAGGGAGAGAGCGTACGAAGAATGGGGGCTCTCTACCCTTTGTGTCAGGATTATTTTTCCCATAACTGTTCTCAAATTTCTTGAGTATTTTATATATTGGAAGTCTTTCTTACTTTCTAATAAAATTAAGGACATTTTTATTTTTGTATTGTTTTGATCATATCCTTTATAATATTTTAATTAAAAAATTCAAATAGTTTAGAATTGTGATTTCCTGTACCTCTTGGCCCAACACTAATTTTAAAAGAGCATTTCAAAATTTTTCCATGTGCTTAAATTTAGGGGAGCCATCTTTTTATAGTGTTTTTATTTCTTTTGGCCTTAAGCCAAAGAATATAGCCAGAACAAGCTCTCCTTTAAAAAATCCATGCCAAAAAGTCGATTGTGGCCTACATCATGACACAGTCCAGGCCCGTGTCTCCACATTGCCCGGTTCGTTCATCGGCACCAGTCCACATATTCCACACGGTGCTGACAGCTGGGGCTGTGAAATCTGTAGCCCTACTGGTCACCTTCCTCTGCTAAGTAAAATATGTGAGATCTTCTTGTTGCCTGAAGGACACAATGCCCACAGAACAAGGTTTTCAGAACCACATACAACCTACTTCCTGCCCATTTATTCAGCCCATGTCTCACTTCTTCCAATGCTTCATGCTTCAACCCCACTGAATTTTCTTTCATTTGCTTAAGACTGCCTATTTTCTCTATTTTGGGGTCTCTAAGTCCTGTTATGGAACTCTCTTTTATATCCTATTCTTCATATCAGTCAGGGTTCTTCAGAGGAACAGAACCAATGGAGTGTGAGCGTGTGCACAAGTGTGTGGCTCGTGAGGCGACAGAGGCTGAGGAGCCCCAAGCCATGGGGTCATTGAGCTGGAGACACAGGAGGGTCATAGGCGGGGATACAGCTCTAGTCTGAGCACCTGAGACCCAGGAGGTCGGCAGGCTTGAGACCCAAGAAGAGTTGATGTTTCAGTTTGAGTCCAAACTCAGGGAAATAACTGATGTCCCAGCTCTGGGCAGTTGGGCAGGAGGAGCGAGGGGGTTTCCTCTCTCACTTGGTTGATTGAGTCCTGCCCCACTTCAGTGAGGGCCTTCTGCTTTATTCAGTGTATTGACTCCACTGCTCCTCTCACCCAGAGACATTCTCACAGGCCATTGAAAATAACGTGTGAGCAAGTCTCTGGGCAGCCCGTGGCCCAGGCAAAGCAGCACAACACAGTCACATGGCTTTTCTCCAAGGTCTCGGATGAAATGTTTCTTCTTCCCAGAAAGACTTCTGGCTCCCTCCCAAGACTACTTCAGGGAAGCCGGCTGCGTGCTCCCACAGTGTCCTGTGCGGGGGCCCCCATCCTAACGCTGGGACGCACTGCTGCCATTCGCTCCTTCAGTTGACCGGTCACGTCCTAAATCTCTGCCTAAGTGTCACCTGACTACAGAGGACTCCCCTGAGCCCCATTTCTGAAATAGCATCCTACCCTGTCAGTCTCTGACTCTGCTTTATTATCTTTAACCTGACATATTTGTGTGTTTTTATTACCATCTCTGTCCTCCCATTGGAATATAACCTCCATGAAAATGGGGACTTTGTCTCTTCTGTTGACTGTTGCAGCCATTATTCCCGGAAGAGCATCTGGTACATTGTGGGTATCCAATGAACATGTGCTTAGTAAAATCCAAGAATAAATAAAACAATTTATCATGACTAAGTTTATTATAGGGATGTAAGAGTGTTTCAACATTAGAGAATATGTAGAACATTCTAGACTTTTTAAATGCAATTGATATGCAAACAATTTTTTAAATGTGATGATGTTGATGGATGTGAAAAACAAAAAATATTACTAAAAAAAGCTAAAAATAAAAATTTTGCAATTTATAATTGAAGGATTTATTCCTTAAAATGACAAAAAAATCAAAAACCAAAATCATAGTAACAGTAAAACATTAAAATAGAATAGGGTTTAGTAGACCATGGTCTACAGGCCCAATTCAAATATGCTCATTTTTATTATTATTATTTATTGTACATGCTATAATGACAGAGTTCAGTAGCTGTGATAAAGATGGTATGGTCGTAAAGTTAAAAATATGTAATATCTGGAGGCTTCTGGTCAAGATGGAGGTGTAGGTAGACACACTGTGACTCCTCGCACAACCAAAAGAAGGACAACAATTTAAAAACAAAAAACAACCAGAACTGACAGAAAATCAAACTGTATGGAAGTCCAACAACCAAGGAGATAAAGAAGAGACATTCACCCAGACCACTAGGAGGGGCGGAGATGGGCAGCTAGCTGGGCAGAGAGGACTCGCAGCAAGGTGGTGGCTGGCAGACCCAGAGAGGTGGTGGATTGTGAAATGGGGCAGGCCAGGCTGCAGCTAGTGGACCACACAAGGTGGTGGCTGGCAGACCCTGCGGCCCCACATTTGCATATAGATAAACCGAGAGGAAGGTGGGGGGGCAAAATAGACCACATAACCCAGGGCTCTGGTTCAGAAATAAAACCTCAAACCTCTGACTGAAAACACCTGTGGGGGTTGAGGTGGCAGCAGGAGAAACTCCCAGCCTCACAGGAGAGTTTGTTGGAGAGACCCGCAGGGGCTTAGAGCATGCACAAGCCCATCCACTTGGGAATCAGCACTAGAGGGGCCCAATTTGATTGTGGGTAGCGGAGGGAGTGACTGAAATCTGACAGAGAGTGGAGCAAGCGACATTGCTCCCTGTTGGCCCCTCCCCCATGTACAGCATCACAGCACAGTGACCAGCGTTACCCTGCCCAGGTGAACACCTAAGGCTCTGCCCCTTTACATAACAGGCATGCCAAGACAAAATAATGGCCCAAATGAAAGAACAGATCAAAGCTCCAGAAAAAATACAGCTAAGCAACAAAGAGATGGCCAACCTATCAGATGCACAGTTCAAAACACTGGTAATCAGGAAGCTCACAGAATTGGTTGAATTTGGTCACAAATTAGATGAAAAAATGAAGGCTATGCTAAGAGAAACAAAGGAAAATGTACAGGGAACCAATAGTGAGGTAAAGGAAACTGGGACTCAAATCAAGGGTGTGGACCAGAAGGAAGAAAGAAACATCCAACCAGAAAAGAATGAAGCAACAAGAATTCAAAAAAACAAGGAGAGGCTGAGGACCCTCCAGGACATCTTGAAACGTTCCAACATCTGAATTATAGGGGTGCCAGAAGGAGAAGAGGAAGAACAAAAAATGGAAAACTTATTGGAACAAATAATGAAGGAGGACTTCTCTAATCTGGCAAAGGAAATAGACTTCCAGGAAGTCCAGGAAGCTCAGAGAGTCCCAAAGAAGCTGGACCCAAGGAGGAACATACCAAGGCACATCATAATTACATTACCCAAGATTAAAGAGAAGGAGAGAATCTTAGAAGCAGCAAGAGAAAAGGACATAGTTACCTACAAAGGAGTTCCCATAAGACTGTCAGCTGATTTCTCAAAAGAGACCTTATAGGCAAGAAGAGGCTGGCAAGAAGTATTCCAAGTCATGAAAGGCAAGGACCTACATCCAAGATTGCTCTATCCAGCAAAGCTATTATTTAGAATGGAAGGGCAGATAAAGTGCTTCTCAGATAAGGTCAAGTTCAAGGAGTTCATCATAACCAAGCCCTTATTATATAGGGATTTATCTAAGAAAAAGAAGATAAAAAATATGAACAGTAAAAATGACAGCAAACTCACAGTTATTAACAACCACACCCACAACAAAAACAAAAGCAAACTAAGCAAACAACTAGAACAGGAACAGAACCACAGAAATGGAGATCACATGGAAGGTTATCAACAGGGGAGTGGGAGGGGGAGAGAGGGGGGAAAGGTACAGAGAATAAGCAGCATAAATGGTAAGTAGAAAATAGACAGGGGGAGGGTAAGAATAGTATAGGAAATGTAGAAGCCAAAGAACTTATATGTATGACCCACGGACATGAACTATAGGGGGGGAATATGGGAGGGAGGGTATGGACAGGATGGAGTGGAGTGAGGGGGGCGGGAAATGGGACAACTGTAATAGCATAGTCAATGAATATATTTTAAAAATATGTAATATCTGGCTCTTTACAGAAAAAACTTACTGACCTCTGGCAATAAACAAAAAAATCTACATTCATAGATATTATCAACCTTATACTGCAATCTTTCTATTTATGTTATAAAATATAAGTGGGAGATATTAATGAGGAAAAAAGAAATAGAGAAAGTTACCATTACTTGGCACTATTAATTTTCTACATGGGAAACCTGAGAGGTTCAATTCAGAGGTCTTAGAACTATTTAAAAATTTGCCTGGGTGGCCAGTTACAAGATAATAAAAAAATCCTTACATTATAATAACAAATATAAATAATTAGAAAAAAGAAATACACATCTAGCTCTTAGTTTATGTTTTTTTAATGAAATATATACAACTTTATTTAGAATAATAAAGACGAGTAATGAAAGAGTCACACCATATTCTCAGACAGGAGGATAAAATATTATAAAGATGTTAGTTTCTCCAAAACTAATCTTCATAATTTAATGCAATTCCAACTGAAATCTCAATGAGAAATTATATCCAGGTAGTTTTTGAAAACATTAATTATTTTGGTGTATATCAGTCAGAATAAATTAGGTTATGGTACAGTAATAAACATGTCCCCCTCTTAGTGGCTTAAAACAACAAAGCTCTCTTTCTGATATACATACTATTGAAGATTGACTTCTTTTCTTTCTTTACACTGAGATTCAAGCTGAAGTAGTAGAATCTATTTCAGATTCTGCCAGGCACTGTGGCTGGTAAAAGAGATCTCTAAAGAGTCGCAAATTGACAATTAAATATGCTGGCCTAGAAATAACACACACCACTGTGCTCACAAGTACCACCAGAACAAGTCACATGGCCTCATCTAGTTTCTGGGCGTGGAGTCTACTCCTCCTCCAAAGAGAGAACCACATCGGTGGCAGCAGTGACTTTCCATTTGGGCAGGGGTGGAGCACTGGCAAGAAGTGGGCATCTGCTTTAGCAGATATAAAGACTTGTTTTAAGTTGCAGTAATTAAAAGAGTATGGGGCTAGTTTACAGATGAACAGACCAATTAATGCAACAAAACAGAAAAGCCAAAGATAATTTAAACAGAATTTAGTTCATGATAAATGTGCCATTAATGAAAAAAAAAAAAAAAAAAAACTAAAGTCAACATAGTCCCAGAAAGATATTTGGGTTTAATTGAAGATTTATTGTGATGTTCAAAATAACAGCAGTTAAATGGGGACTAACAATAACACAGCATTTTCTAAAACCTTTCCCAGTTTCTAAGCAGGAAGGTAAAAGATCACTTTGCAGGTTGAGAGAGAAAAACAGAGTGTCAAGGGGATTTCCTTCTCTGAAAGTGGGCAGTAATAGGACCACAGCGGTGGCGACACGAGCCCTCTGTAGCCAGCTCAGGACTGCAGAGGTCAAAGTGGCTTGAACTGGAACAGCCAGGTGGCATTCTCAGCCCTCCAGTAAGGTCTTGTTGGATGCAACACATCAGCACAAAGAAAGAATGGGTTAACCAAGTAAAAACTGAAAACTGATGATATTAAGCAGAAAAGACATCAATTCATCCCTAGGTGTTATAACTTCTTTTACATATTGTTTTAGGTTTTCCTGGAACTTAGGTAATTAATGTTGAATTCATATTTTATACTAGATTTTAGAATTAGTTGTGGTAAATTTTGCCCAATTAAAATTTTTTTGTTTTGTTGAAGTATACTATCCATACAGAAATGCACACAAATGACACAGGTACACAACTTTTTGGAGCATGTAGTGTGGTTCCATGAATTACCACAAAGTGAGCAGGTGAGTGGTCATCACCCAGGGCTCAGCCAACACTCCAGAAGACCTTCCAGTTCTTGTCTCCCCATACTCCCCTCTCATAATTTAGTTTGGTCTATTTTTAAACTTTACATACATAGGATAAGCTGGCATATATTTTTTATTTTTCCTGGTTTCTTTTGCTCAACATTTTTGTGAGATTCATCCATGTTTTTCCACACAGAAGGAGGTCACTTATTTTCACTGCTTCGTGATTTTTCCAAGGCATGAACAAATTATTTGTTTACCTGGATTACTATTGATGGATGTTGATGGATTAGGATTATATCTGTATTTTACTATTGAAAATAATAATGCATTCTTGTGCATATATTTTGATTCACAAGTCTTTGGTGAATACTGGATACAGAAGAAGAATTGTTGAACCATGGATCATACATATAGTCAACTTTATTAATTAATACCAAACAGTATTCTAAAGCAGTTGTTCTACCTTACATTTCTACCAGCTGTGTATAAAAGTTTGTTACTTCATATTATTGTTAAATCTTGGTAATATTATTCTTCATGGCGGGTGTGATATGATGTCTCATTGTAGTTTTAATTTAATTTTCATTTCTCTGATGAAAATTGGCACTGAGCACCTTTATTTATGTATATTGGCCATATGAATGCCCTTTGTCAAATTCCTTTCCAGTTTCTTGCCTAAGTTTCTTTTGGGTTTGCTGTCTTTTCTTATTGATTTGCAAGCATTCTTTGTATATTCTGGTATAATCTCTTTGTTGGATTTTTGCAAATATCTCTCCTACTCTGTGACTTGCATTTTCATTCTTTCTTAGTGTCTTTTTATCATTTTTAATTTCAGCACAATTTATAGTTTATTTCTTTTATGATTAGCTTTTGCTTTCTTGATTAAGAAGCCCTTTCTTATTCCATGAGCATGACATTATTCTTTTATATTTTTTTCTAGAAGCTATATTGTTTTATCTTTCAAATGCAGAATTTCAATTAACCTGGAGCTGATTTATGTGCATGGTCTGAGGTGGGGGGTCATATTTTATATTTTTATAGCTATCATATATGTAAATAGCAAGGATATCATGTTCATGCAAGATTCAATATTATAAAAATAATAATGATATTCATATTGATTTATACATTTAATGTAATCTCAATCAAAAGACCAACAGGTTTCTTTGTGGAAATTGACAACATAATCCCTAAATTCATTTGGAAATGGAGAGGACCAAAAATAATTGAGACATGCTTACAGAAAAAAACAAATGTAAAAAGATGTATTCTACTAGATATCAAGGTTTATTATAAAGGCAAAATAATTAGGACCACACGGTGTAGATAGACAAAGGGACAGAAAAATCAACTCGTTAAATAAAAAGAAAGTTCAGAAATAGACAGACATGGGCACTCAATTTGTGATAAAGGTGATATTGCAGAACAATAGAGAAGGAAGAGTCTTTAAAAGTATGTTCATGTTAAGTATAGTAATTGATATTAGAAAGGTAAGAAGTTGTACTTAAATATTTCAGGTATGAGTCACTTTAAAGAATGATATCCTTTGATGTTTTGTGATTTTAATAGTTATAGAATTGAGAGAAATGTCTGAGGTATTTAAGGATTAAACAAATGCAGTAAATTAAAGCACGTTGTTCTAAACATGTGCCATATAGTTGCAGCTCTACCATCTCTGTAGAAGTTTACCTTGGTTGCAGACTACATGCCTGACCAGCCAACCAAGTACTTAAAAACTTACTTTTGAGCTTACACTGTTCATACTGTAGGGATACGGAAGATGCAAACTATTGTTCACCTTTCTAGGAATTTAAGAATTTACATGTGGTGAGCAGCACACATGAAAAGAGAAGGAAAAATTAGAGTCAGGAAATGATCAATTAGATGTGTTGTCCAGGAGCACAGACCGCTGGAAAAAAGATGCATCAGGTTGGATTCCTGTGTCAGCAAAGCCCTTCCCAGAGAAGGGGGTTTGTGCTGAGCCTTGAGAGCTGGGCAGGGTTTAAAGATGTGAATGGTGGGGGCAGAGTTATTGCCAGATCATGCAGAAATGAGAACAGATAGAGACAGGGAAACGAGCACTGTGCTTGTCTGTGTGTATGTGCTGGGGCCATGTGTGTGTGTGAGGACAAACAGAAGGGCTGTATACAACACTTGCATTGATGAAAAATTGTGTTTGGGTTGCCTGGAGCTACATTATAGGGGAGCTTAAAGAATAGGAAATTTAAATTTATGTAAAAAACAGGAGAGAGCTGAGACTTGTCTGTCTTGTTCATCACTTTATTTTCAGTGCATAGCAGAGTGCATGACATATAATTTATATTCACTTGATATTTGTTGCATAAATAAATGGAAAAATAGTAGGATTCAAGAAGAACAAGCTGGTCCATACCCTGGTTTAGGACACAAAACTCCCAATAGAGCTATCTTCTTTTACCTGAAACATTTCAGGGACACTGGTAGCTGCTGACACTATTGAGAATAATTAAAATCATAATGATAAAATAATTAGAAACTTCATCATGAGAAATGTTTCATTGAGCACATCCTGACCATTAATTTCCATGTTAAAAACCTAAAAGGAAACTCCCTCTATGAATTCTATTCTTCAACTCTAGCTGTATTTTATAAGACTATGAAGATTTTCAACCCAGGGAAATGATACAGAATTTACTTTTTTATTCAATGAAGAGAGTCAGGAAGAAATGATATTTTGGGTTACGAGGGCTTAGACCTCTGCCTCTCTATAGTAATTCAAGGTTAACTTACTGTTTGTGAAGGTCTGGGGCTCCATCTGTTCATTCTCCTGCAATAGAGAAGGACAAAGTAAATGCCTCACCCTGCAGGTGCCACCCAATCACACTTTACTAATCACCTCTCCCCTCTAGCTGCCACCTGCCTTGGCTCCTGCTCAAAGACGATAGTGGGAACCTTCAGGGAAAGGTGAAATCGCTCATTAGTGCCTCCGTGAGCCTCTATCCCTGCTCTTTCACTCCTTCCTACCTGAGATTCCTTCATCAGGGCAGGAGTGAGGTGATTCAAGGTCAGTAATAGGGCCAGATGGTACTGTTCTCTTATCCCGTGCCCACAGACATCAATGAAGCCCTCAACTACTAATTGACTTTCCATGCTAAGAGACCTGAGAGATTATGGTCCAGTCCCAGCAATTTAGAGATGAGGACAAGGAGGGCCACAAACGAATTGCCCAGGGACATGCACCTAGTTGCAGGCAGTGTTGGGTAAGTTACTAAACCCTCTGCTCCCAGTGACTGTTCCTGCACTTAGCCATCCTGCCTTATTCCTGTTTTATTGATAAGTCACTTTCGTAGCCATGGCTCTTGCGTTAGTTTCAAATCAAAGCCGTTCATTCGTTATAAAGTAGGTTTACAAGGCTGATTACCATTGCATTACACATAGTACAATCTCTCGGGCAGCCGCTCAAAGTGAATCAAAGCTGAAAAGACATCTGACTTGAGGTGCTTTTGGTTGAAAATGACTCTTCCCCAAGACATGTGGCCCCCAGACGAAGTTAATGCTGAAAGCTGATTCTGAAACATGAAGAATGTTTCTTTTCTCCAAAATTCATTGCCAATTTAGAGAAGTTTACAGAAAGAGTCCTCAAGCTGACAGACTATCAAAGCAATGGGCTGGGCTTTGCGGAGCATCTGGGAAATCAACACCATGAAATGCAAATGAATGACGCTCATCACCATGATTAGTGTGAAAGTGTTTATCTCACTCTGGCCAATTTTTGATGGACCATGAAATCTGGAAAGGACATGGTGCCCAACTCCTCTTTTCTTCTAGCTGAACCAACAAAAGCCCAGAGAGGGCAGGTGACTTTCAGTGGCTGGGTGGGACTGACGTCTTTTCTAAGACTCCTCACCTAGCATTCTTCTCATTGTGTTTGTGTCAAAAGAAAAACCTGACATAAAAGTGACGTGGAGTTGTTCAGACTTTATCACCTGTTATAACAAAATAAGATTCCCAAAGCCTTGCAAACTACTTTTTAAAATATAGACTCTCAGACTTTTCCTAAACAGAATGTGACTTTGGTAATGTTGAGTTCTATGAACAAAAAAAAGAGACAAAAATATAATTAAATGAGATTCCTGGGAAACAAATGAATCATGTTACTTTTCTGTCACTGTTGTTCATTTCTCTATCTTAAGGAAATGGTTCCCTAGCAGAGAAGACTCTGTCACCAGAAGTAAGTGACCCCAATTCCAAAAGAACAGATGGCATTTCTATAGAAGAACTTATCCATTCCCTTTCACCTAAAGAGCTTGACCCATCGCCTTTCCAGATAAATTAGTTTTCTCTGTTTTAAAGCTCTTTGGAGGGGAGTACATTTTATTGAACACAGAATTACAGAATCCCAGATCTTGTAAAAACAAAAGCAAATGTCGTAAGATTCAAGGTCTCCTCTCTATTTTCTCCATCTCAATAAATGGCATCACTATTTCCTATTGTTTAAGACAAAATCCTAGGACTCATCCTCCATTCCTCCCTCTTTCCTAACACATGTCCTTCCCCATTGCTCACTCTACTGCTTTGATCTTTAAGTTCCATCTTGACTGTGCCCTCTACCCTCCTCCATCCACACCCGTCCACACTGCCATCACCTCAGCTCTCTACTCCTCATCTCCATGAGCTTTCCAAATGGCCTCACTGCCTTTGTTCCTGCCCCTTAACCCCATTCTCCTTACAGCAGCCAGAGGGGCTTATTTTTTCTTTCAATTTAGCAGTTAACTTTTTGATTTGTTTTGTTTTTAAAGCAGTTTTAGGTTCACAGCAAAGCTGAATGGAAGGTACAGAGTTCCCATATACTCCCTGGGCCCCCCTCCCCATTAGTACTCTCATTATAAACATCTCCCATTAGAGTGGTACATGTTACAACACAAACTTATGAACCAACACAAACTTATTTTTATTACCCAAAGCCCGTAGTTTACATTACAGTTGACTCTTCATGTTGGATATTTGATGGGTTTGGCTAGAGGTATCTTTTAAAAATATAACTCAGGTCTTGTCTTATTCCTGTTAAAAAAACTTCCACTGGCTCCTCATACCATTGGGCATATGGATGTTCCTACCTCAAGGCCCTGCACTTTTTTTTCCCAATATTTTGTGGGCTGGAGCACTCTTACCTGAGATATTTATGTGGCTGGATCCTTCAGTTCGCATGTCACGTCCTCACAGAGGCTCTCCTGATCTCCCGACTTAACGTACCTGCAAGTTGCCAGCTCCCCATTCCTGTTTCAGTTTTTCTGTAATATTTTCTTCAGAGCTCTGAGTCTAATCTGTAAATCTTCTGTTTCTTATGCTTATCTTTCTTTCTCCATTATAATGTGAGTCCACTCCCACTACTTAGCCTTGTCCCATGTAGATGCTCATACATATCTTTTGAATGATACTAGGTCATACCATGCATTTCCTATGTGATGTGCACAGGGACTTGAAAGTCATAGTACATTACATCCTCTCAGCAACCCTAAAAGATGGGTTCAACTATATCTTTCACAGGTGAGAAAACTGAGACACACAGAGGTTAAGCAAATTGACCAAAGTACACAGTTGGTGGGGTTTACATTCACAACCCTGGCCCAGAACCCACACCCAAAGCCACTTGCTATACTGAATGAATAAGTGATATTTGGGTAGCTTCACTGACCTAACTTCCTTGGTCTTCCAAGACTGGAGAATAAAAGAGATCACTAGGGATTACCCCAAAAGATGGCTATTGTTTCCTTGGGGACTTCCTAGTGAAGCTCCCTACATTGAATCTAGAAGGAGTGGAAAGAACTTTATTTTTCTAACCACAGCTTTCAGGGACCCTGTGATTTCATATACGATTTAATCATTCTATTCTCTCCTATGGTATTCCCACCTCAGAGCTTTGGCTCCTGTTAAGTCTCCCCTCCCCCACAATTAATTTGTTTCATCTCTGTTAAAGGCTGTCTCCTTGTGGGAGCAGTGGATCAGGAATGGATGAGATGTTAGAAGAAGTAAGGTCTGCTGATAACTACAGTGGAAACTTGGGCCTCATTTTGTTCATCTATAAAATCCCCAGAACAATCTCCAAGGTTCATTTCCAGGTTTATGATATTATGAATCAGAAAGTGTATTACACAGAACTCAGTTGAGATTTTTTCCAGATCCTGTTCTGGACTGTTTTCTCTCTGTCTACTCTCTCATTTCACTCATCTTACATATCAAGGTTAGAACAACATCATAAAAGAGACTGGGCAAAATCTTCTGATGCCAAGTCCTTTGACAGAGCTGACTTGGGCTGTGTGACTGCCCCCTGTGAGTCTCTAAAGTGAAATCATTCATTCACCCATCTAACAAAGAACTACTGAGCACCCTCTATGTGTAAAGGCCAGTGACAGACATTGGGAGAATACATGGTCTGGGCCCTCATGGAGCTAGTAGGAATAAAGTCACTAATAAAAGAGAAATCACAGAAGGAAAGGTAAGATTATAAGAATATAGCTGTGATAGGTACCATCAAGAGGAACTATGTGGTGGCATGAGACAAATATTGGTAGGAGATCAACCCAATAGGGAAATTTAGTGAGGGCCTTCCTGAAAAACTGACAACTAAGATCTAAATGATGAGTAGGAGTTCACTAAGAGAAGAGGGGTGGTTAAAGTGTTTTAGGCAAAGGGAATGGCATATGCAAAAGTCCTGTGGCAGGAGGTAGGATTAAATATTCCAGGACTAAAAGATCAGTGTGGCTATGGTGCAGAGAGCATAGAGACCTACTCAAAGAAGGCAGGGCTGACTTCCCTAGAGAGAGGGGTGGTTGAGCTGAGACCTGCTGAATAAAAGAAGTCAGTTGTCCAAGTCAGCTAAGTGAGCTCAGTCTGTACAAAGCTATTCCCACCCAGTTGAGCTCCTCAGACATGGCTCCCCCTTAAGCAACATGTAAAAGTTGTAGCTTGAAGAAGTAGCAATTAAAATCCATTACATTTAAAAAATTCTTTCCATATAACTGTGCTGAGAGGCTCTTTAGAATCAAGAAGAAATTCTCCATCAGTTGTCAATTGGCACTAAGGCCTGGGCATGAGGAATCCAACAAGGCATTCATTGTTGCCCTACCCTTGCTGGCCATGCCACGGAGGACGGCTGTGTGTGTTCTGGCAGACGTCCTGCCCCCAGTCGACCAAGTGAAGATGTACAGAATGACTAAAAGCATGTGCTCAAAAAAGAAAAGCAAAGGATCAAAGACATGAGCAAAAGCCAGAAGTCATAGCCTTGCAATTGTTCTGAGAGATAAATCAGAGGTTGTTTTCCTCTGTAGAAATAGTACAATCACCAGAGGCTGTAAGTTCCAAAATAAAGTTTAGAAATAATAAATGGAGGTGATTCAAAATAATGGTAATTACCAATTCTTCCCCTATTCTATATAACTCACACTGGATCAATAATCTAAATGACTTTATTCTCATTAGTCCCTAACTGGAAAACTTTGCCAGGGTCGTAAGGAGGAGAATTAATGTGTAGTAACTCTATTCAGCTTTATAGATGCTAAGTGGCCCCACAAGCTTAAAACAAAATACCTGTTTTACAGACTCTCTACAATTCTCCAGGGCAGAGGAGATAATTGAGAGAGTTATTGGAGATTTACAAGCAAAAGAGCACCTCTGACTCCATCCTCTGGAAATTAAGATGCAGGCAGGTCAGTTCTCTTGCGAAGTGTGAATGCTAGTGTGTTAAATAAACATTAAAAAAAGGAACCTGCTTGACAGTTATTTTTAAGAGTCTGGCATATATATTTTCCCTTCATTCAAAGAGCTCAAAATTGGCTTAAGTGGAGTTTAATTGAAAAAGTTTACCTCAAGAGTGTGATTAAGCCTGGAAAATTTTAGCCAATAGGGGAATTTTTCATAAAATTATGACCGAGTGGAAATAGTGTTATAATGGAAGTCTGTGTGTAATGGGCACTATTAAAATTATATATGTATATATTTGAGCATCAACAGGTAACTGACTTACAAGGTTACAATTCTGTGAAGGGTTTCTGGTGATATTATAAGCTACAGGCGCAAAGCTCAAGTCATCCAAATTCCTAAATACAATTACTGTTAAATTAAAAAATATTCTTGCTATAATTATACACCAGGCATGGTTTAGGATCTTAAAATTAACTTCTCTGTGCACAGGGTTGCCTATAGTAATGGGTAATCTGATTCACATGTAATGGAATCATAGGATATTCAAATGAGAAGAGGCCTCTGATTATCTAATTCATCTCCAGTACTAGACTCATGAGGAAAACACATAAACAAAGAACAGAAGTCCTGCAAACATTAACTGCCAGCAGGTTAGGTGACTTGCAGATTTGAAGGTTCAGGATGGAGGCCAAAACTCTGGACTCTTAGTCCAGTGCTTTTACTAGTTTATAATTATGTTTCCCTTCTGGTCTGCTTCTAGCCTGAAGTTCACAGGGAATTATAGAATTTTTATGCAGAAGTATAGGGGTGTCCATTTGATTGGAGGAAGTGAGTAAACAGCAAGAGCACTCGTTCTCAAACTTGAATGTGGATCTGAGGCTCTTGTGGGTACAGTTTCAGATGCCTCAGATTTATGATGTGGCTCTAAGAAGCACCCAAGGGTGATGCTGATGTTTTGGTCCTTGACTCTCACTTTGAGGGCGAAGGAGTTAGACTTGTCTTATAGTTTGGTTTGTATGCAGCTGCTAATCCTAACATGAATTGTGTGTTTATGTGGAATGTCTTTGGATTGGCTGGTGGAGATCAGGGGTTCCCTCTTCTAACCAGCTCTTGGCTTATCTCTGCAACTAGTTCAACTATAAATGCATATTAAATGTAACTATAAGATCCATTAGTACTCTCTAGATTCTATCCATCTGGAAAGGTCACCTTGATATTTTTTGGAGTAAGTTCACACATCTTCTTGAATTCTATGTTTATATCTTTTGTGAAATTTGGGAAGTTTTTAGCCATTATTTTTCCCAAGTGCTTTTTCTTCTGTCTGTCTGGAATACCACTGCCACAGAGGTAAGATTTTTTGTTCTAGGCCTGCAAGTACCTGAGGCACTGCTAATGTTGGGGTTTTTTTCCATTCTTATCTCTCTATTGTTCAGGTTGAATAATTTCTATTGTTCTATCTTCCAGTTCACCGATTTTTCCCTCTGCCCCTTCTCTTCTGCTACTGAGCCCTTCCACTAAGTTTATATTTCTCTGTTTTTCTTTCTTTACTTTTTATATTGACTGCATCTTTTAGTTTTAAAATTCCCATGTGGTTATATTTCTTTGTCTCTATTTCAGTCATGTTTATAATTGCTCACTGAAACATTTTTAATGGGGCTGCTTTAAAGTCTTGTTTGATTATTTTAACATATCTTTTATCTCAATGTTGTCTGTTTTCATTCAGTTTGAGATATTTCTGTTTACTGGTATGAGGAATGATTTTCAATTGAAACTGGACATTTTTGTATTCTGTGATATGATTCTGGATCTTATTTAAACATTCTGTTATAATTGAGTTTTTCTGACATTGCTCCAGCAGGGGAAGAGGACCATCCCCTTCCTTGTTCCTGCCAGACAGAAGTAAAAGGCCAGGTTCCTCACTTGGCCTTCATCTACCCCTGTGGGACAGATAGGCTTTTCTTTACTACTGGGTGGGGTAGCATTTTCAGCTCCTGGCATGATCTCCACAGACACAGTAAAGGGCCCAGGGGCTTGTAACTGTCCCATGGGAATAAAAGCCCCTGCTCCTAACTGTTCTTCTGTGTCACCATGCTGGGGGAGGGGCAGTGCAAGGTGTTGGAACACTTCATTACAGCCTCACAGGTGGAGTTTAGGTTCCCACTTAGCCTTTGCTAATGGGGGTGGGGTGGCCAGTTTTTACCATGGAGTTTGGCCAGAATAGAGTGGTGATTGTCCAGAAGTTTTCTCTCTTGTGAGGCTGCTCCTTTCCTGCACTTTGCCTGTAGAGAGCAGGCTTTTCTTGGGGTGTTTTGTCTGAGTCTGTTGCTGTCTTCTGGTTGTTGGTTTTTTCAGCTCCACATCTAGAATGTATGAGGTGAAAAGAGAATCCGAGTACTCACTGCTGGGCCATTTCCAGTTCTGAGGGTTCTAGCAGTCTTCCTCTTTTCTTCTCCTATCATCTGCTTTAATTTTATTTGTATTTAGTGGGAAGAATAGGAAAAAGTACATTTAATTCATCTTTCCAGAAGCAGAATTTATCATCATCATCATCATCATCATCATCATTATTTTATATTCATATAAGGGGCCAAATGCAACATACAATACAGTTTACAACTTGCCTTTTACATTTAGCATGCTGATTTTGAGAATCATCTATATTGATATATGAAGATCTAGGTCCTAGATTACTTTTAATAGTTGTAGATCCAGATGTAGGATAAATGACCTGATTTTATGTAGCACACCTGCATGCAAACATGAATTAAACAGACTCCATAATATGTCATTTAGATGATTCATAGGGACTGTATCTGTATGACTTAGCTGATGTGGTTTCTTTGTCACTGAAGACACATTTTAATGACCAATCAAGTGATGAGTTGAAATATTTTAAATGGGGTGAGAATTGGGGAGATTGTAGGTTATAGTTAAATAATACCATTGGGCTAGTAACAACAACAACTGCAATCAAATGATAATTCTCATTACTATCCCCATTGGATTGCTCCCTATTATGGGCCAAATACTGTTTTATTTATTTCTCACAACATCTATGTGAGGTGGCAGTGCCCTTATTTTAAAGACAAGGAAATGAGCTCACAGAAATCAAATACCTTTCTTAAAGTCAGCTAGTTCATACTTGTCAACTGAATATATTCTGTGAAATTCTTAAGTAAAAGAAAAGCCCAACTCAAATGATAAAAACAAAAAAGAAAGTTTATTATCTCATATGATAAGAAACCCAAGGATCATTCATTAAGAAGCTCAGTGGCATTATCAAGATCCAGTGTTCCATCTTTCTTCTCTCTCAAGCTAGCTTCCCTCAATAGTCCAATGTGGCTGCAGTAGTTCCAGCCATCACATACATACACATCTTTTTTTTGTATGTGTGTTTCCTATCAACAACAAAAAGTATTGTTTAGAAGTCCCTCCTGAGCATGTCCTTGAACATTACATTACAGCTTCACTCATCAAGAAGTGGAATCTATTTCTTCACCCCTGAATCTAGGCCAGTCTTATGAGTTACTTTGGGCAATGGAACAGTAATAAACATGGCTCAAGTAGACACTTAAAAGTGTGCATTAGAACTTGTCTTCTGTTTTCTAAGTTTGGAGTCTTAAGACTATTGTGTGAAGAAGTCCAGGCTAGCCTGCTGGAGTTAGGGGTCCAGTAGAGCTAAGGTCCCCAGAACAACTAGCCTGCCAACCATCACATGCGTTAGTAAGGCCATCTGTATTAGTTATCTATTGCTGCCATTAAAAAAAACAAAAACAAAAAACCTACTACAAATTTAGCAACTGTATTTAGCAACACAGTTTTATTATCTTACAGTTAATTCTGGGGATCAGAAATCTAATATGGCTCACTAGGCAAAAAATCAAGGTGTGGCAGAGCTGCATTCTTTCTGGAGGTTCTAGGGGAGAATCTGTTTCCCTGCCCTTCTCTAATTTCTGGAGGCTTCATGCATTCCATGGCTCATGGCCTCTTCCACCATCTTCAAAGCCAACGATGTCTGGTCAAGTCTTTCTCATATTTCTTCATTCTAAGACTGACTCCTCTCTCCCACTTCCACTTTTAAAGACCCTCTGATTACATTGGACCCACCTGGCTAACCCAGGATACCTTCCCTATGTTAAGGTCAACTAATTAGCAACCTAAATTCTATCTCCAATCTTAATTCCCCTTTGCCATTTAACTTAAATGACATTAATTTGCTCACAGGTTTCAGGGATTAGGACAGGAGGACTTCTGTGGGGCATTATTCTGCTCACCACCAAGCCCGTGTTATAAACCATCATTGGCATCTCTGTACCTACATCTGAACAAGAAACATTTGAGTAGGGACTCAATATTTGAATAAATTCATCCAAATACTAGCTATTTAACTATCGGTTCTTCCTCATCTTTAACCCAGGTAAGGAAGGACATTCCTTGTTCATCTGGGCTGTTGAGAGAAATCAATTCCTATCATCACAAGACTGAGATCCACATTACTGGCTGACTGTCAGCTGAGGACCATTGCTGGCTTTAAGAATCCACTCACATTCTTTGATTTTTTTTTTTTTTTAAAAGATGCCATGCTTTGATTTATTTATTTTTTTTTCCTTTTTTTTTTTAAATTTATTTATTGTTATTTAATTACAGTTGTATGCCTTTTCCCCCATCCCTTCACCCCACCCCAGGTGAACCCACTTCCCTCCCCCCTTTCCACCCTCCCCCTTGGATTTGTTCATGTGTCCAGGAACTACATTCTTTGATTTAAGGCCACCTTCTTCCATCATCAAAGCCAGTAATGGAAGGTCAAATTCTTCTCAAGCCTTCAATCTCTCTTCTGTCATCTATTACAGCCAGAGAACCTTGGAAAGGTTCTCTGCTTTTAGGGACTCATGTGACTAGATTGGTTCCACAGGAATAACCAGGATAATCTCTCTCAAGGTATATACATTTAATCACATCTGCAAAGTTGTTTTTGACATGTTAGGCAACATAGCACTCAAAGGTTCTGAGGATTAGGCTGTGGACATCTTTGGAGGCAACTGTTATCCTTACCACACCATCCTAAGACTATCCAGCCTCCATCCCACATGCCAGGTGCCTGAGTGGGGTAAGCAGAGAACAGCTGAGCTGAACCAGATCATGAAGGACCACTTGGCTGACCCATTAAATAGTGAGCCATTCCCTTCTGGTCTGGTTTGTTAGGAAGCAACAGATAGTCATTACAAATCATAAGCGGATGCATGTCTGAACCAGTGTATACCACATCATGGACACAGAGTCACTGTTCTACATTCCAATCTCCCTTGGGGACATGGACAATGCTTCTTTTAAGCCCTCCAAACACAAAAGATATTCTTGTCCTGAATATGGGGGCTATTCTCTCTGAAATCTGTATTTTTTAACTGAGGCTGCTGTAAGGGATTAATCAGAAGTTGCTTTTACATTTTTAAAAGAAGCTAGTTTTATCTACCTTTGTCTGGAAAGTGGGACTATTTATCCATGTATGCACCCTTCTAAGAGACATTACCTCTAAGTTTATAATGTGTTCGTATCTTTCAAGATGTCCTCCCGGCACCCACTTTTTTAGAGAGACTTCCATTACTCAACTTAGACCTTTGGACAATTTTTATGTTGAAAAAGAGAGAAATTAATCTCTAGTAGTGTACCCTGCTGTAGAAAAAAAGTACAGACCTTGCCAATTTGTTAAGGATCAGTAGGAATATAAGTGAAGTACTTATCACAGTGCTTTGGGCATCACAGGTACTCTGTAGGTGTAAGTTCCATTCTTGATGAGGTAAGTACCATTACAACTTGTTTTCTTATCTTGTTTTGCCACAAATTGTGTTTAGCCTTAACATTGTTGATTTTTGCTGTGTTGCTTCTTTCACTTATAAAATGAGGAAGTTAAAATAAAGAGCTCTTAGAATACTTACCTTCTCTAGATTTCTAAATCTCTAAATGTGATTCCATTTTTGTTTCTAGATGACTTAGTTTTGGTAGGAGTGAGGTTGTGAATATGTTAATATGCTTCTCAGATATCAACTCACTTGACTAAAATGATTGTGTTTTGGTGGCTGAAAAGTTGAGAGGAAGTGACAAATGAAGCAACCAAATACAATCACAAATAAATACATGGGAGATAAAGAGGTATTAATTTACATTTTGGGTTAAAGTAATGGTTATACTGAGGTAGGAAACATGGAGGGGGGGTTGTTTGGAAATTTTAAGCTTGGATAAAAATGTACCAGGAGAAACCCTTGGTTTTTCTCTATGCAGTCAGAAATGTCTTCATGGCAGACATAGCGTGCTGTTACCTGGCAGAGGTAACAATACATCTAGCAGAGAACCCTGTATTAGTTTTCTGTTGCTGTGTAAACATATTACTACAAGCTTAGTTGCTGTGGGTAGGAATCCAGGCTCAGTTCCTTCCTCTGCTTAGTGATTAAGATATCAAGGGGGCTGTATTCTCACCTGAAGGCCTGACTGGGGAACACTCTGTTTCTGAGCACTCTCAGGTTGTTGGTAGGATTCATTTCCCTGTGGTTGGGGGACAGACGGCCTACTTCTTGCTTGCCCTCAGCTCCTAGTGCTACCTGTAGTTCCCAGAGGCCACCTGTGGTTCTCAGGGGCTGCTCATAGTTTCAAGCTATGTTTCACAATATGGCCAACTCCTTTATAAGCCAGCAAAGACAGACTCTAGAGTGAATATGCCAACAGCATGGAGTGTTATATAACATACCACAGTCCCAGCAATCACTGCTTACCATGTGTGCTGTAGTCTATTGATAAGAAGTCTTAAGTCCTGCCTATGTGCAAAGAGAAGGGCTTACACAAAAGTGTGACCGCCAGAAGGCAAGGATCGGGTGGGGGCCATCTTGAAATTGGCCTGCCACAACCTCCAAAGAGGTAAAAAGTGACTATACAGGGCCTGCCTTCTCTCTACTCCTACGGTCTGTAGAAGTCTATATACCTTTTGCAAATAACTTCCTTTCTTTCTTGAGGCTCTTTCTCCAGCAAGACTCCTGGATTGCTGGCTGTTTTCGGGTTATTTGAAGCCAAATAAAGAGGCTTCTTGGCAATTAATAAAAATGTAGAGTTTAATAAGAATAATTTTAGTCAAAATTTCCTTCATTTTACTTCATTGGAAGGTATAAACCTTTTCTCTGCTTTTGTTTCAGTGTCTCTTAGAATAAGGCTCATTGAGGCCCCTCACAAAAGATGGAAGAGATGTTGAGTTACAGTAAGGCAGGAGGTGGCACTGATACAAAGAAACCGGGTGAGAACTTACGCTGCTCTTACTTGGCAGATTTTGCCTAATTGAGCAAAACCGAAATTTGCTAGGAAAAGAAAAGTTGATCAAATGCCAACTAGAAGTCAAGCTGCATAAACAAATACTGGCAAGGACAGAACTGACTCACACGCTTCCAATTTTGATCACAGACTTTTTTTTGAAAAAAACAGAGAATTAAATTTAAAACATATTTTTTCTCTTGCACAACTCTCCACCTACAATGTAACAGTATTGAAGTGGGTTAGAGTACATATTTCTTCCTGGTCTCAATTTCTGTCACCCTTCCGCAAATTGCCTTTACAATGGAGCATCCATATGTCCAAACAAACAGACAAGTGAAGAGATTAATGAACTGACCTTTAACCTTGTAAGTATTTATTCCAAGGCTCAGGGGGAAAGCTTGTCTGTGCCAGTGAAAATCCCAAAACTGTCTCTGATAATTTGGTATTAAAGATAGCTTCATCAAATGCCTCTCGAGCAGAGTGAGTATCGCCCTTCTCCTGACCCCAAGTTTCTTAGCCCTTATGTGCCTCTCTCCTCATTTGAATGGATTGCACCCTATTTCTCTGCCATTTTTCCTCTAAAAGAGCATCTCTTTAACAAAGAGCTCTACTTATTAAGCACCTACTACATCAGACACTGTGTTTAGCTATTTTCATCATCATCATCATCATCATCATCTGACACTTTTGAGCATTTACTACATGAAAGGTAATCTCATGTTCACTCATTTAATTTTTGTACTAGCCATCTGAGGTAGGTACTTTTTTCTAAGGTCAACTATTTACTCATGGTTCTACTTCAGAAGATGGAGTAGAAATGGGGTTTGTGAATAACTTGATTAGGTGAAGGAAATGACTCTGGAGCACATGTCCCTGTTAGAGCAGTGTGGGGAATCATTTGTGTTCAAAGCCAAAAGCTGGTTTAAAGGGGAATTTGTTCTTTCTGCCTCAAATCACTTTTTAAATTTGTACAGGTATATACACACATAGTCAGCACACATATAGGTGTAATTGTAGGAGGGCAAGCTCTCTCTTTCCCATCCTCACCCTTACAATATGACCATACTTTTGGGGAGGAAAGACACAGATACCAATCAGGAGCAGAGAAATACACAAGAGTCATTGGGCATGGAGTTCAATGACAAATTTATTACAGCTGCTAGTGCCCAAAGATGGCTTCCTCCAGTACCCTCTGTTGTCACACAGCCATATTCTCTCCATGCATTTCTGTGTCTCCTGTTCTTTCCTTATAATGACACCTGTCATCTTGGATTAACCAGCTGGAGCTCTTGGGAATTTGAAAGCCAGATAAGGCATGCAAGTCATAGTGTCAGAGCCATGGGTGACCTTTAAATGCTCATTACAATGAAATGGCATGATCCAATTTCATGTCAGGGTTGTCCGCATTCTGGACAGGAGTGGGGCTCCTCATGGCAGGAGGCAGAGCTTGTCTTCCCTGCACTGGAGTCGAAGCTGGGCCTGTGACTCTTTTCTCCAATAGAATGTAGCTAAAGTAACATTCTAGTCCTTTCAGGCTCAAGCCTTAGGAGACTGACAGCTTCCCTCAGGAGCTTCCTTTCCTAAGTGCTCCTTCTTGAAAAGAAATTGCGATGTGTGAGAAAGACTGAGCAGCTCTGTGGAAAGGCCTCCACAGAGGGGATTGAGAACTGAGCTCCCAGGTGATAGGAAGCATCACATGCCAGCTACGTGAGCATGGCCATTCTGGGCCTTTCAGTCATTGTGAGGTTCCTGCCACCACCAAGAGCAGTAAACTTCCCATCTGACCCTCAGAATGGGAAATAATAAACTGTTGTGTCTTAACGCATTACATTTTGGGGTGGTTTGTTATGCTGCCCCTGGTAACCGGAATACTACTGTTTCTTCATGCAGGGTTATTTCCTGAAAGACTTTTGTTGGGAATGTAGTTCTTTTCCTTTCTGATTTTCCTCTATCTTTGAATGCATGACACAGAAGCATCAGGACTAATCAAGCCACCTTTCTGCTTGGGAAGCAGACCAGCCATAGCTTTCACCTCTGCTTTGGAGACCTATCAGGACAGTACGGAGTTCAGGGGAAGGGCACAGGCAGCCAGTGGACCAGGTTTGCTTTTCTAGAGAGATTTTTTTTCACCTTGATTTCAATTCTATCTCTGCTTGACAAAACAGTGTTTCAATTGGGGTTTCATGATTAAGTGTAGAGCCATAGAAAAACCTCCAAGGGGACGGCTTTGGCATGTACACACGACCTGTAACACCCCTCAGACTGACTGCTGGTGGCTTCCAGGAATGCTGCATGAGCCAGGCTGCTGGGGCCACACTGGGAGTCACCAGGGAAGCCTGCTCTTCTCCCCATGCTGCAATCCCGCCTGTAGTCCCACGCAACCTTTAGGTTTCCCGAGCTATGGAGTGCCATACGGGCAGCTACATATCATTTGATTTCATGCCATTCCAATCTGATTATGCTACCATGTTATTAATTTGTAGACTCTAGATTACACTTTAATGGTCTGGTTTACATTCTCCCTCCCTCTATTTTTCTGGTTGATAAAATTTTAAAAGGACATCTGTTGTACTAAAGATGACTTTTTACTTAGGATGCAAAGTCACTGGAATGTATGGTAGCAATTTTTCTTAGGTAATGACCTCTCCTATCTTATCAAACCAGGCCTTGGTCGCACAAGGTCTCTTTCAATTCAATTGTTTAATTTTACCATTTGTTGCCTGACTGAATGAATAACTCCCACTCACACCTCATGCTGACTTCTCACAAATTTGTCTTCAATTCCAAAGGAGTCTGGAGTCTGGAGACCTGGCCAGAGACTAATGAGAAATTCTGATGCTATTTTACAAAGTTTTTCATAAAGAATCTATTTCCTTTAGTGAATACAGGAAGGTAAAGAGAAGCTGTGTGCCAAGATATAATTGCTGTCACCATCAGTGGCAATAATGATTGTCCCTGGTATAGAGAGCCCTATGATATGTCTAAGGCGGTGGTTCTTTACTGGGGGTCATTTTGCCTCCCCTCTACTTCCCAGAGAGCATTTGTCAATGTCTGAAGGCAGTTTTTAATTGTCTCAACTCAGAGGTGCTCCTGGCACCTAGTAGGTGGAGGCCAGGGACACTGCTAAACACTTTATAATGGGTAAGACACTTCTCCCCAGCAAAGAATTATCCAGTCTGAAGTGTCAACCATTCTGAGGTGGAGGAACCCTGGTGTGTGCATCTAAAGACATATTGCACACGGACCCCTTCTTTGTGAGGTGGAACAAGGATAATGGAAAATAGGAATGAAATATGGATACAATAGGCACAAAACAAAAAGGGGTCAGCCAAGCCTTGCCTCATCAGCACACACCGTGTTTCGTGGAGCAAAGCCACCTGTGTTAAGGAAGGGCACTTGTGCATGAAACATAACCCTTAGCAAAGGCACAGACAGAAGAAGAAAAGGGAGCCATAGGGATCCTCTCGACTGGGGCAGAGTTTCCCCCACCCCCATTTTCCTTTCTCACTACAGAGAGATATCATCTAGCTCTATGGACTTTAAATAATCTCTTGAAGCAGATGACTCCCAAATTTCTATCTCAAGACTAGCTTCTCTTCTGACATTTAGCCTTATATACCCAATGGGCAATTTTATATTTCCATATGGATGTCTTACAGAATGTCTCTAACTTAACATGTCCAAAGTGGAACTCTTATTTTTCTTTCCCCAAAGTGTTTCCTGACCCCCAAATATTCCCTCTTCCCCCAAATATTGCACCATCTTTCCAACTATTTCAGAACAAAACCATGATCCTTTCAGTCTCCAGTAGGCAAGGTAAATGGTTTACCTTCATCCTTCCCTCTTGCCCTGCCTCCATCCAATCTGCCTATGACTCCTACCTGGGAATTACCTCATGTCAGTTCATTGTGATGAGCCCTTAAAGGCCACTCACTGTTCTTATATTATGACCTACATGCCTCACCTGCCTTCCAAATCCCCATGTGCTGCAGCTGGTCAATCCAAGATGACAAGTGTCACTAGAGGAAGAGGAGAAGAGACACAGAGACACACAGAAGAAGACAGCGTATGATAGAGGCAGAGACTGGAGTGGTATGTCTACAAGGCAGAGGGCACCAAGGACTGCCAACACACCAGAGGCTAGAAGGGAAAGGAAATATTCCTTCCCACCCCAGTTTTCAGGGCCATGCCAGAATTTCAATTTCTTTCATTCTAGTCTCCAGAACTGTAGACAATAAGCTTGTGTTGCTTTAAGTCACCCAGTCTGCGGTGCTGTATGACCCCCGCTCCAGGAAGCGAAGACAGACCACCACTCTCACCACATTGCCCCCTTCTCCAGTCACGCTGGTCGTCTTTCTTTTCTTCAACATGTCAAGTTCACTGTTCCCCTTCTTTGAAAAAAATGTGTTTTCGTCTGATGTTCAAAGGCTGACTCCTTGGCATCTAGATAGCAGCTTAAATCTCACCTCCCCCCACAGGCGACACCTTGGACCCAAAGTCTAAGGAGTCATCACACACTGTCTTCTCCACTTCACCTCTCACCTACTTTGGAGACTCTGCTTAAAACATAACACTATGCACAATTTTTCTTGTTTACTTTTTTTTTTATTGCCAGGGTTCACCACTACATGTAAACCCCACAAATCAAAAATGTTTTCTCTCTTGTTAACTCCCATTTCTCTTCCACATGAAATAGTGCCTGAACTTTGTAGATAATCCATGAATATTTTTTGAATGAATGGGCCAGTTGAAACACACACAAAAAAAGGTCTTTACCAAAGTGAAGCTGGTTGGAGCGACTGGGCCATAGGGGATAGACCATTAGTAATACAATTACATCACTGAGACAGAATGGGTAGAGGGTGTTTGATGAAAGGCCTTCTCAAAAGGTCACCCTCCTCTGGGTGAGAGTGATCTCAGCCCATGCTTCATGCTGAACTCTGGAAGAAGGGGACGTGGTTGGTTGTGTTCCATCAAGCCCACTTCTTTGCCTCTACAAACATTTATGCTCAGAGCTCCCCTCCCAGGCCTAACAGGAGCCCAGGAGAGCCTGTGCACCAGCACCGGGCCTAATGGAGACATTGCAGTGCTATTAGCACAGATGGTTGTCATATGTATGCAAATGAGAAACAAATTGAATTTGGTATCCCCTCTCACCAGCTGTCCTATCAAGGAAGGCTCCCACAGCAGCAAAAGAACTGCTGCTACATTGCTAATCTGTCACCACAGATTAATTACAATGAGCACATTAATCACCATTTGTTTCTAGTACAAAGGAAAATATCTTGTTTTTCAAGTACGTCCTGTTCAAAGAAGGTGTCCTGCCTTGTAGAAACAAGACCCAACAAGGGCATGAGACTTCATTAGCTAGGGACAAGAGGCAAGTGGAGGATGAAAAGCCCTAGGCTACACGTTGCCTTCACAGCTATCTGCTGGTGAGGACACAAGGAGAGGAGATGAGGCTGGACGAGTGAGGGCAGCTAGCCAGGGCTTCCTTCATCCGACACTCAGACAGCCCAGAGCGTCAAAGAGTCCACTTTGCTTAATGGGTCTTCACAGGATCAGGAGTCAACTCAGACAAATGTATTGTTGTTATTATTACTATTATTACTCTTTGGTAAAAATGGAATTCACAGAGCACTAACTGAGGATGCAAAGGATCAGATTTCAATTCTGGCCATGTACCTAGTTCCTGTTTAAAAACTGGATTACACTAACGGTTTTTCATCTTTTTGGAGGGGAAGGGCATTGGAATATTTAATGCATGCCATAGACTCTGTTATCAGAGTCAAAATGTATGTGTAAATCAAATCTTATGCAGTTGCAGTCGATAGATTCTCTGAAGCCAGTCCATACACCCATGTTAAGAAGGCTTTGAGTAGATGGTCCCGTGCCAAGAACTGAGAAATGCTTTTGGGTGGAGCAAAGTCGGAGCATTTGAGCCAAGTTTAAATGGTATGAGTCTTGTCTTCAGAGAACTGAGGGTCGGTTTTTGAGAGTCACATGTGAGACTAACAAAAATGAACAGAGTGAAGATAACAAGAGGGTTGTGTGTTGTGGGCGCATGGGAAGGAGAGGAGCAATGGTCTTTAAGCATTTAAACTGATGCCTTTCAACTTCCAGAAGCAGTTTTGCAGAGGCTCAAGTCAGCTGTCATTTGGTACCTCTGTTGCCAGAAAAATGGCAAGCGTTTTTTTAAAGTAAATAATTAATATGCAATTTCACATGGAAGTCCAACAAATCTGTAAGACCACAATAAATTAACAGAGGACTGTGGGAAGAAAGTCAAGTCAAAGGAAAACAGTTTTTCTTAGTATAGAAAATGTAAAGACAGTGATGATTATATCCTTTGTGTGGCACAAACTAGAATTCTGGTTGTTTCAAGGAGTAATGAAAATATTGGAGAAAGGAAAGTTGATTGAGAACCAAGGATGAGGTAGGTTTTTTGTTGTTGTTGTTTGTTTGTTTTTTTACAAAAACTGTACCTTAAAATCTATCCCAAGGAAAATAATTTAAAAATATGTAAGGATATTTATCACTAAAACATGGCAAAAAATTAACTTGCCCCAACAAGAATATTGCTTAAATAAATAATGGTTTACAATACAAAGGCACAATTAGTAGTCAGTAATTTTGAAGGGATGTTTGAGATGCATATCTGTTGACATAAAAATATGTTCATGGTATAGTCGATGGGGTGACTAAAGCAAACTTCAAAATATTATTCCTTGCAAGATCCTATTGATATGAATACAACTCTATGGAAGCCACCCAACGGGCTTCTGTCCCACCTCCCGACCACCAGGTGCACAGACCATCCTGATTAGTTCCCTTGTTCTCCATCTTCCATCCGGGTTCCAGTGACGAGGAATCCCAGCTCCTGTCAGAAGCTGATCACTCATCATCAAGACTCCATCTACTCTGGCTGCCACAGGGACATTACTGATGCAGTAATAATAAAAGTCTCCTCTTCTGTTAGGCCATTCCCATGGGCACAGGAGAAAGCTCTCCATTGCCCCACATCCTCCAGCAGCCGCTCAGCCATTGACACATCTATTCAGAGTAAAAC
The DNA here is from genome assembly GCF_022682495.2 of Desmodus rotundus. Classification (NCBI taxonomy): domain Eukaryota; kingdom Metazoa; phylum Chordata; class Mammalia; order Chiroptera; family Phyllostomidae; genus Desmodus; species Desmodus rotundus. The sequence continues at coordinate 66,517,514 of NC_071395.1, forward strand.
TCAGAAATGCTGCTACAATGCCTGTTTCCACCTCAGTGCCTTCCGATCGGGCTTCTGTCCCTGACCTTGGTGGCTTCTCTGATCTTGCCTGATTCACTCAGCAGCGTGTGACACCCATGACCTCGACTCCTCTTCAAACCCTTTCCTCTCTGGTTTTCCTTTCCCGCAGTGGCCTTTAATCCTCACACTCATGCTGATTGCCTCCCTGTTTGGTGGAGATTCTTCTTTTTGTCCTTGGATGGAAGGTTCTCCACTCTGCCTGCACATCAGCCTCCTCTAGGACAGGTTCCCAATGCAGGTATGCTGGGCCTCAGACAAGGCGAGTTTCAGTGTCCGGGGGTGTAGCTCTGACCTTAGCAGGTTTTACAATTTTCCCAGGTGACCCTTACATTCACACAGGGCTGAGAACCACTGCCTGAGATGGTCTCATTCAGTTCCATGGTTTTACATGTTATCACCAGCAGGCCAGATTACTACTAAATGTGTACCTTCAGAACTCCCTGAAAGAACCTGGCTGGTCGAGTCTGAAAGGAACTCCATGCTCCTTTGTGGCACTGCCCCTGTCCTGGGGCTGGGGTGGGGTGATCAGCACTCACATAGCAAGAGAATGGCACTGGAGTCCTCGGACATTCTGTGAGTGTGGACATTCCATCTTTGGCATTTAGAAGAGAAGAACGTCTTGCTCAGGAACCTTTTCATGGATTTTTCCATTCTCTTAACATCACTCTCCCAACAGTGATGTCTGGTTTGGCTTGGAGAAAGAGGGCATAAGAGCAATTGTGTGTTCACTCTAAATCCTAATTGGCTGTTTTGTAGAAGCGTCTCTCATGCTACTCTCAGTTTACACAGGCTTGTGCATTCAGTTTGTCCTACTGTTCATCTGCACACCCCTCCCAGCCCCCATAATAACATCAAGTGAATTCTCCTTTGGTTGCTTTGCAGTTTCATCCTGTTAAGATCTGCATTGATTTATAGTCCAGTAGTATTTTTTTTCCTTACCTCATACCAGATTTTCAGCAAGCTGGCTAGTTGTTTTCTTATTTACTCCCTGTTCATTCCTGTACCCTTGTTTAATAGTTAATTTTATGTGTCAACTTGGCTGGGCTACAAGGTACACAGATATTTGATCAAACATCATTTTGGCCCTGGCCAAGTGGGGCAGTTGGTTGGAGCATCCTCCCAAGCACCAAAAGTTTGCAGGTTCAATGCCTGGTCAGGGCACACACCTAGGTTGCAAATTTGATCCCTGGTCAGTCATGGGTAGTATAGGATACAACGGATCGATGTTTCCCACATCTCTCTCTCCCTCTCTCTCTCTCTCTTTTTCTAAAATCAGTAAATATATCCTTGAGTTAGGATTAAAAAAGAAAACAACCACCATATCACCCTGGGTTTTCCTGCGAGGTATTTCTGGAGGAGAATAATATTTGAATTGGTGAAGCAGATTGTCCTCCCCCACGTGGTGGGCCTTACCCAATCAGTTGAGGACCAGAATGGAACAAAATTACTGAGCCTCCCAAGTGAGAGGGAATTTCTCCTGATTGACTGTCTGCAACCTGGGACACCAGCTTTTCCTGCCTTCAGACCAGAAGTGAAACATTGGCTTCTCCTGGGTCTCAAGACTGCTGGCCTATGAACTGGAGCTATATCATCAGTTCTCCTGGTTCTGACAGCAAAGCTGGGTTATGTGCTGAGGAAGATGTCAGTGTGCAAAGGGAAAAAGGGAGTTGAGACCAGAGAAGGATCCACTGGGAGAGGAAAGGAGGATACATCCCTGATCTCACCAAGTCCTGCTGTATTTACCACCAACTACACACATCCTGCTCTCGGTGTCTCTATGACCTTCAACTAAACTAGAAAAATCCAGACCCAAAGCATTACATCACCACCTCCTTCCACCTACCCTTCATGCCCAAGTGCAAACTGCTATCAGTTTCCTTCTGTAATGTGAGTGCTGCACCAGTATATCTGTATACATGCATATCTATCTGTTCATACTTTTTTTTGCACTGTGCTTTTTACCTTCAATTATGAATTGCAAAGTTGGTTCCATATCAGTATAGAGTCCTTTCATTTTCAAATACATTGTGTTCACTGTATGGATACTTCAAAATATATTTACCTCACATCCTACTGATTAACATTGAAGTTATTTCAATTACTTTGCTACTATAAACAATACTATGAGTAAAATTGTATATGTTTTATTTCACAAGTTCAAGTCTAGTTCATGGCTACATTCCTAGAGGTATAATTGCTGAGTCAAGGGCAAATAAACTTTAATTTTTGGTTATTGCTAAGTTGTCAACAGAGACATACTTTTCACTCTCCAAGCCTTTCTCCCAGCAATTTTGTGAGATGTGCATCATCTATTACATGGTCTTTGCCTGTTTGTTAGAAAGAAAAGCCATATTAGAGTTTCATTTTGATTTTTCTAATTGTCAGTGAAGCTGAATATGTTTTTATTGTTTTAAGAGCCATTTGTATTTTTTTCCCTGAATTGTCTGTTCACAATTTGGTCCATTTCTCTCTTACGGTGTACATCTTTATCCTATTGATATGGGAGGGGGGGGTTCTTTTTATATATTAAGAACATTATTTTGTGACAGAGGGAGTTTTTTCTCTCATTTTTCTTCATTTTTGCTTTATGATTTTTTTTCAGTGTAAAATTTTTCAAAAATATTCTGTAGTGGTCAAGTGTTTTAGTTTTGCCTTTTGTAGAATATTCTTCTTTACAGCAAGAGCATAGCAACTTTTGGTCATTTTACTTTAATTTTTGCATTTGATTAATGTGAAATTTCTTTTAGTGGAAGTAAGAATTGTTCTATCTTCTGTATTCTTTTTTGTTGGTTGGTTGATCTTTTATGTTTTCCAAGGTGCCATTCTAGCTGTATAAGTTTCCTATTTTCACCTCTGGTGGCTTGTTAATGTCCATGTTAAAGACTGTCCTCTGAGTTTTGCTCTAACTGCACCTCATCACGCGTGTGGCCATGCTCTGTTTTCTCATCTTTATTTGTGTAGCTCTTTGCAAGTAACACAAAATTTATTTAAATGTTTTTACACTTTTAGGTAGTTGGGCATTTTTACTTGCTAGCATTATACTTACTTTTTAAATTTATTTTATTGTGAGAAGAGAAAGATTTCCAAACAATTTCCTTGTGAGGAATTTACTGAGGTTTACTTTCTGGCCTAATAAATGATCCCGGCCCCCAGTAATTCATGGGCATTTAAAACGAAGATCTACTCTCTGGCAAAAAATAAATAAATGATGTCTATATTATTACATTCTTTTAGCCTTTTAAAGTCCTTTAAAAATATTTACTTGTTATTTTGTAAAATGAGGGAGATGAAATAAAGTTCCCTACAACTGTGCCTGTCTACCCAGCATTCCCTGTTCGTGTCTTTTATGAGTGATAACACTGTTGTTTGGCGGTCATCAGTAAGTGTTAGTTCTTCATTGCAAATTGAACCTGTCGTTTATAATTTTCCTTTGGGTTCATTGAAGACTTTTTACCTGGAATATAATTTTATCTGTCATTAAGATCATGACCAGTTTGCCTATCCTAGTATTTTCAACCTTTCTGGGTCATTTTGTTTTAGATTTGTCTATTTACACAGTAAAATTTGTATTTTGCTTTGTGAGCTGTCTTTTTTTTAAAGTACTTCTTGGACATTTTTACCATGAGAAATATATTTGTTATTCATTCTATAATTTATTTTCTTTTAAGTTTTGAGCTTTTCTTAATTTCTTGATTAAAAAAAAGAACTGTTTCCATGACTGAATTTTCTTGGCATTTTGGGTGTGGTGTGTGTGTTCTAGTTTGGAAAATTTATGTTTTAGTTTAAGAGTTACTTTTGTAAATGTAAAGATACATATGACATATTTGTATATGATATTTAAATAGCTACGTGGACATTCCAGTGTCTGAAAAACAGAAAAAAAATTGGCTTATTATGATGGCTTTGTGTTTTTCCCTTAGCTTCCACCACCCAATTTTAGTTGACGTAATTTTCTCAGTGTTTAGCTTAGAGTTGTTAGACACACTTTTAGCTCAATTACTTGATATATTGTCTTCAAATGCTATTTTCTCTTCCCTCCACAGCTGCGCTGCTATGCCCAGCTTCTTTCTATTTTACTCTTCAGACTTTTATTAGAAATTTTATTTTAATATTTTTAGTTTTAATTTACATTCTATTATGAACAATCATCTACCTATGTTTTCATCTTAGCTTTATAATTCCATCAATCATTTTGTCACATTATTCTTTCCCATTTATCTCTAGGTAGCTAAATTTTATCCTCTCTTACTACTTTTATTGGATATACCAATTACTTGTATATTGTATCATGTATGTCTTTCTTGTCTATTGTTTTCTCTTTTATTTTTTAAAACTCTAATTATTTTATTTTCTTTTTCTTGTTTTCCTCATTTCTAGTCCTAATATTCCTTACCATGCTTACAGCAGTGTTTATTTCATGTGTTACTCTTAAATATGAATTTGTTTTTCTTTCTTTTACTAATAGTTTTCAACTTATGTTTTGTTTCCTTCTGTCATCTTATTTATCTTTTCTGAGCCCTTGTATCTCTGCCTTCCGCTTTTATATAATAAAGGCAATTGCTTCTTAAGGTTTTTGGTGAATGATCACACACATGGTTAATTTTCCTCAGCCCCATGCAACATTTTATTGGTGAGTGTTATTCACTTTCCATTTGCTTTTCTTATGTTCTTTGCTGAACACTTGTTTTTGTTGTGGTTGAATAGGTGAATCCTTCCTGGCCTGCTGTCTGTCCACATTCCCTGGCTGAGGAGAGGAAGAAGGGCAGTGCATTGGACCAGCAGGACTTCTCCTCATTATAAGGAGTTTGAAGTGTGAGCAAACTCTCCTCGTGTGGACTTGTCCCCAGTCCACCAGGGTTGGCAGGGAAAGGGCAGCTGGCCATGCACTGGTCCTTTTCCTTCACCCAGTCTCAGCAGCCGATCACTCCTTGCAAAATGGCTTGTCTATGAGATTCCTCTTTCTGCCCACCATCCTTATTTCTACTTAGTAGCAGACTAAGTTGAGAGAAGCCCCCTCTACCAGCCTGCTCACTTATTCCTATTATTGCAAACAAAAGGGCCCTGGTTCTGTCCCCATTACCCCTGCTTCTGTTGGACTGCTGTGCTCTCCCCACTTCACCTGAGACCTGAAGCTTCAGTGCCTTCTGTGCTCTGTCTCCCAAGTCTGTGTGACCTTCATCTCACTCTCTCATAAACAGCTGATGCTCTTTGTTTCAGGTTTTGTATTTGCAAATTTGCCTCTTACTAAAATTTATTTGTAATCCATAAATCAATAATTATGGCACTTTTGTGGTCTTTCACGGACATACTCAGAGTGGTAAAAATTTTGATTTACCTAACACACACTTTGCCAGCTGAGGCAGAACAAGACGAGAGACCCTGCCTTCCTGTTTTAGTTCTCATACCGCTAGCAAGTGTTCTTTCTAGTGGTCTATTTAGTGCTGTGTGTGTCACAGGTGTAAACTCACTTTCGGTAACTTTGCTGCTTCAATTGTCTTCCAAGCACAGATCTGAAGTGCTGTCCATGTCCAGGAAGGCTGCGATGAACCCTGGGGAGAAATTGCAGGTGTTAGATGAGCTTCCTTCAGCGTGGGTTAGAGTGCTGTTGGCCGTGAGTGCCACAGCAGGGGTTAATTAGGAAATATTTCAATGGAAGCATGCGTAAAGCAAGGACATGTATTGATCGATGGATGAAAATGCTGTGAGCAGACACTTGCAGGACCCTAACCCTGTATTTCCCCTCAGAGCACTGGTTCAGTGTGCACTCATTCTGCGTTCACAGCAGATATGTAGAACGTAGCTACTGCGGACAGCAAGAACCAGCTGGGTTGTAAATTTGGGTTACCAGTGTCTCCTAGTCACGCCAAGGACGGAGTTTGTGACTGTCCTTGTTGTTTCCTGATTGTTTGCTTCTTGCCTTGGGATTGTTTATGAGAAAGGTAGGGTGATTACCACATCTTACCATTTTAACATTGAGCACTATTTTCATTAACGTTGCTTGAAAGTTTTATTTTGTGGAGTGAAGTCACTCTGATCCGATGTTTTGAGGATGTGGAAGGTACTAGATAGTAAGCTGAGGTTCAGAGAGGGGGTTGCTGAAGTGAATGGGGAGAGAAAAGGGTAGCTGACTTGGGAGTCAGGTCACAGTACCAGCTGGCCCAGCGCCAGGACCACGGGGGCGTCCTGGACCCTGAGTATCTGCAGTCAGGAAGCTTAGATTCTGATCCTGGCTGGGCCATTCACCACTTCTGTGAGATGAAGTGGGCCCCTGCTTGGCACCTCTTTTTCTTCTTTTGCAAATGGTCACCATGTAGCATAGTTGTTAGAGTATGTTTTCCAAGATGATATATGTAAAGCATCTGTACACAGGAGGCACTCAGCATTTGTCACTTCACTCCTCACTCACTCAGGAGGGAAGCCTATTTGGGAAAGCTCACGTGCCTATATTTCTGAATTCCCTCCGAATTTGTCTATGATCCATGCCCAGAAAAATCAATCTCAGAGTCACATTTGTTTATTACCCAAAGTGGTATTACTGATCAGCCCTCTTTCTCTGGACTTGGCAATGAATAGCTCTTAGCTGATTTCCAAAATCAAATTCACTTTGAGCAAATGAAGATCTGACACCAATAATGATGTTGTGGAGGACATGCTGGGGCTCTGGGGGAATTCCAGAGACATATATAGCAAGACATCACTGCATCTGCAGGCTCCTGTTTGAAAGAAGACAGCAGACATCAGGGAGCCATGGTACTGGGGTATTCATTCTTTAAAAATGAGTGAATTACCTCAGTGTTACACCTGGATAGCCCAGCCAGTTAAGCTCAGGGGCCCTCTCAGGGTGGTGTGGATACTGGTGAAAGGAAACAGGGTGATCCTGACTGGGACCCACTGCTCTCTGCTCGTGCTCTGAAGAACAGGGCTGATGAACTAGCCACCTCCCGGGAGAGTCTGTGTCAGGTGGGGACCTGATGGGAGGACCCAGGGTGTACAACTGGAGGCTGACCTGAGTGTGTCCCCACAGGAAGATTTTTGGTTACTCTGTGCTCTCACTAGAAACTGCAATCACTGAGTGGAAAGAAATAAACTGACAAACAAAGATGGTTTGGTGGTATGTTATGATTCTAAGGGCTAGGGCTCTGCACTTGCCTTGGCTAGCAGTAGACCTTGATGTGTTTGGTATGGGGAGAGGGAGGGAGCATGGAAAAGGCCAGATCAACCCTGAGGCACCATCACCCAACAAATTGCTATAGCTGTTCAGTTTTCTATGTGACCTCATACCACTCATCTTGTTGGCTTACCCCCACCCCAACTCCTTACTTGTGGGTAATGATTCTTCTGCACCTTCCTCAAATGCCCCAGAAATTACATGGGACACTTTCCATTGCTTAGCAATCAGCAGGATGACAAACCTGTAATGTGGCAGGGTTATCCAATTCACTTGATAGACAAGGTAACTGAAGCTCAGAAATAGTAAGTTCTCTGAGGTCACACAGCTTGGGACAGCCAAGCTGGGATCCATGTATAAGCCTCTCTTGCTGTCCTTTCCACATGCCAGGCTGCAGGGAGGCCCTGCAAATGTGGGCTTGGCTGGGAAGAGCTTTAGAGCCTTTCCTCCTGACTGACGGGCTGGAGCAGTGGTCCTCACTCTGGCTGCCTGTGGAATTACGATACACATTACACAGCTCAGCAGTGGTGTAGCCCTGGAAGGCTTACCTTAATTCTGAAGGCTTAATTTTATGCTAAAAATTAGGCTACACCTTGTTCATACAAAGTATGGGTATAGATACTACCTGGAAGTTTGAAATAAAATATAAAGAATTGGCTTTTCATGTACAGAGGACTACATCGCTTTCCAAACTCTTTAATGACGTTTTGTGTTGCAAAAATCTCTAAGCTAACTTGGGCAAGAAAATTACATTATTAAAATAATCCTGGGTTATTTCATGAAATCAAAAGATGGAGCATCTGAGCCTTAGGAAGGAATTAAATCTCTCTGGAGAAGCCAGAATATGTTGTTTTTTTTCTATCTATCTATCTATCTATCTATCTGTCTATCTATCATCATCATCATCTTTGATGTACTCAATAGGTACATTTTATTCTTCTTTCTTGTTATAGATCACTGCTTCCCATGGTGTTGTACCCAGTCATGGGCTCCAACATTACCTAGTAAATTGTTACAAATGTATAGTTTCAGACCCTGCCACAGAATTAAGAACAGGGGTAGAGGCCAGCAAGTAGAGTTTGAACAAGTACTCTTGGTGATTCTGGTGCTCAATAAAGATTACTGCCATGGACCACAATTCCCTTTAATTCACGACAGTGATGTCACCTATATTTTACTTGGTATGCATTGACACAAAGAGAAGTCTGAATTCACTGTCACTTGTGCTTACATTAAAATTTACTAAGAAGGGACCCATTGATCGAGCTTGAATCAACACACAACTCCTGGTACATAAACTGGCAAGTACCATGGTTACTCCAATTGCAACCAGATAAACAGTGGAAAAGGGGCCACACTCAGGGAAAAGATGCCAAGCAAGCAGTCTAATAATAAGAGTCGACACTGCAGCAGCAGTAAGAAGAAGTATTAGCTGCTGTGATAATATTTGCCAATCACTGAATGCTTGCTGTTTTCAGGCCTAGCACTCAGCATATTTTCCATGGATGATTTAATCTAATTCTCACAATATCTCTATAAAATAGGTTCATTATTGTTCATACTTCACATATTAGAAGCTGTTTAAAGAACTTGCTTGATCCGACATAGCTAGAAAGTGGGATAAGAATGAATGCGCTCTGAGACGTAGATGCTGCTGTATTCTAATTCTAAGAATTATCCACTGTGAAGACAACACACCTTTTTAAGTGGGATGGTTTGAAACTGGGCAGGTGATACTTGAAATCCCATCTATGTCCAATATCACAGGTTGCCTAGGCCATTGGTGTTTAAAAATATGACCACTGCATTCTGTACTGGAATTGTGGGATATCAGGTGCAGGCTTGTTTTTGAGACTTCAGAGTATTTGAAATTTACTTTGGCTGGGATCAAGTCCAGCTGGACATGGAGGATTAAAGGCACTTTAACTACCCCAATAAATGGAGACCATAAATGGAGAGCAAATGTGGATGGAGAGGAAATGTTTCAGGCTTAACCACTGGGGCTCTGAATGGGAGACAAGATTTGGAATCACAGAGCCATCCCCTTACATTCCCTGACCTCTGTCCTTCTGTAGCTTTAAGGTATGTAAACAACAGTCTAATATCTGGTGTCCTAGATGCACCAGAGTTTTACTACCACAGTGGGAAGGGAAAGTCATTGCAGAAGAATCTATGGGCTTAAGTGTTTTGCATTGTCCTGCTTAGCAGGCACATTTGAACCACCTTATTCTTTTTATAAGATTGAGTCATTTTGTTTATCTACCCACATCTTCCCCTTTAAAGTCTCCCTCTGTTTTCTGATGTCCTGAAACCTCTGATTTACTTTCTTAGAACTTCACAATGCAGGTCCTTCCTCCCCCAGCTCAGACCATCCATGAAACTCACACATCTCTACCGTGTCTCCTTTTGCCAGTCAGCCTTCAGGTTCTTTCTTTTTTGGCTTTTTTGCTGCTTCCTCCTTTTCAAAGTAAACCTGGATTCCAAGCCTGCCTGTCTTTCTTTTTCTGCCCTCTGATTTCCTTCCTTTCTTTCTTTCTCAACTTGCAGGTAGCCATATTAAGAATCTTCTCTTCATAGCACCAAATACCCAAAAGCCTTTTATTTACTAAGAAGAGATGAAAGCTGCTATTTTTTCTGGAATGGCCAAGAACTGTTGCTACAATGGGGTTCTTTCCATCACAGTCCCCACAGGATACTTGCTGATGTTTTAATAGTCAAGACCAAACTTAATTCAAATCCAGCAGGACTTATTAGAAGTCATGTTGGCTAGCATGTCTTTATTGCTCTCATTTTTAATTATGAAGTATAATAAAGTCACATTTCTGGAAATAGAACTCAGTAAGATACATTGGTTTAATTTGTAAAAGTAATCTCCCTTCATAGACAATGTTTCATTTCATTTCAGCTAAAATCCACATTAACAGTAGAAAAATGAAACAGGCTTCAAGTAGCTTCAATAGTCCTTGGCACAGTGATGAAAAGGAAAAAAAGAGAAAATTGATATTTCACGTCTATGTCGTTTAAGGACTTTGATGATACAGAATAGATTGGCTCTACTTATTTCCCTGTTGCAGTCCATGTCTCCTTGAAAGGTTGTAATATAATGAAATGATTTCAATAAAGGGAAGATGAAAAGTGTTCCTTGGAACCAAGTCAAGAAGCTTTTGACTAGGCAGCAGGGAGCTCCTGAAGATCTTTTGTAAACTGGAGGTTGGAGTTGATCTGGTCATGAATGGTCTTGACTGGAAGACATGAGCAAAGTTCCAAGTGGTATCTGGGAGAATCCTCAGTTTTAGGGAGCTGATAATGCAATTTTTCAGTGTTAAAAATTTTACTCATAAGCTGCTCACTCAGTTTTCAGTTGAGTATAGAAACAGTGCACTCTTTTTTTAAAGCCCTACCTTTTAAAAGTAGTGTGGGATTGATGGCTCAATGGCCTGTGCAGTTCAGAAAGGGAAGGGGTATATGCAAAAGACCCAGGTTCTAGGAGTAGATATGTACCCCAGGTATCTGAGCTGACTTATGTCCCTGTTCAGCCCCATTTATTAATCTATGAATAGGAAAGCACATTTAGGTTACAATGGTAGTATTTTTCTTATTTCCATGTTAGTTCAACAGTATCTCTGAGTGAATCCTGGTTATAAATTAGATACAGGTCCACAGCTTTTTATAGCTGACAAAAATGCTGCCATATGTACAATGTTATTTGATCCTTGCAAAAATAGTTTGAGGAAGAGAGTACAGAAACCATCCTGATTTTACAGATGAAGGACATTGACTCAGATCAAGGGTGACAGCAAAGTTGGCACAGGTAGTTGTGGCAGAGCAAAGACTGAAACATAAGATTTCTTGATGTGCAGCCTTTATCTTCAGCTGAATTCCAAGTCAGTTCAACATGCATTGTGCTCACTATATGTCAAGCTTTAGAAATGTATGTAATTTCCAGACTTTTAAATGCAAGCTTTTGGAAAAAAAGATATTTCACATAATAGATCAAATCATATGATACTGACATTTTTGTAGGTCAAAAATGTTGAATATCAGTGATTTCGCTTGATTCAGTCTAATAATATTTAATTACTACAATGGAGGTATATTGATGTTTGTTACTTTTCCCTATATTTCTTGCATTTACCCTACTTTTACCCATTTTCCCCTGTACTACCTGAAGCATTGGCTTTGTCAGAGGTGACTAGATGTCACAATCACTTCAATTTACCAGAAAGCACATGAGCACACTATATGATACCTCTAGCAGCTGGCAGAGAGTTCTCTCTTGTCTAAACCACATTCAAGTTTATGTCTTATCTACTACTGAGCCTGTAAATACACAGAACCAATGACAAATAACTGGGTTAATATAGGCTTTGTGGCTATATATAACAAGCTGGATACCCCAGACCTAAGACACTTAGTGTTCTATGGGGTCAAGACTGCAGAAGTTGTGATGGTTTAAGATCACTGATTTTCCAGCCTACAAGTCACTGATGACCTCAAGAGCTCTTACAGTGGTGTGAATAAGACTGATACTTGACTGTAAAAGGTAACAGTGATGAATGATAGAATGAAGATATCAAGCACTGGCTCAAAAATCTTAGAGGTGGACAAGAGAAGTCAGCAACAGGATGTTCTTCAGTAGGTGATTGGATAAACTAAGTTATCTAACAAGGAATGTCATTCAGTGCTAAAAAATAAATGAGATGCCAAGCCATGAAAAGATATGGAGGAACCTTAAATGCATATAACTAAGTGAAAAAAGTCAAATCAAAAAGGCTGCATACTGTATAATTCCAAATATATGAAATTCCAGAAGAAGCAAAACTATAGAGAATGCAAAAAGATCAGTAGTTTCCAGGAGTTCGAAGAAAGGGATGGATTAATAGGCAGAACACAGAAGATTTTTAGGGCAGTAAAACTCTTCTGCATGATACCATAATGATGAATACATATCACTACACATTTGTCCATAAAATATACCCCTCCAGGAATGAGCCCTAATGCAAACTATGGACTTTGGGTGATAATGATGTAAGTTCATCAGCTGTAACAAATTTCCCACTCTGATGGGGGTGTTGATAATGGGGGAGGCTATGCCTGTGTGAAGGCAGGGAATACACAGAAAATCTCTGTTTTCTCCTCAATTTTGCTGTGAACTTAAAACTGCTCTAAAAAATGAAGTGTATTAATGAAAGAGAGAGAGAGAGAAGTCATAAGCTTGAGAAGTTAAGAGTTTCAAAGAAACTGCTTTTCTCTGTTTTCACTTTAAACACTTTAAAAAATAAGAAAAAAATTATAGCATCTCTGAAGAAAGGAGGGAAGATTCAATTAGAAGCAGAGGAACTAAATGACAGAGAGAGAGAGAGAAAGAGAGAGAGAGAAAGATTCTGAGAGAGAGAAACCCCTTTGTGTAAAAAGACAGAGCCTCCTTCTTCAAAGAGAATGAAAATAGCTGATACTGATTTAAAGGCATTTTAAGGAAATGAAGAGACTAGTGACAGATGAAGAGAGGAATTTATTTGAGAAGGTGAACCTGGATTCATAGAGAATGATGTAGTCACTTAAATTATGGAGTCAGAGATAAAGAAGGAACTGGAGGTCTGAGAAAATATGGAATGAATTATAAACAACTACTGCAAGATATGTAGCTGGTAGTGAAGGAAAAGGGACAATTGTGTGAATTAATGAAGTGTTCGTGCCGGTTCCCTGGATATTATTTTAAGGCAGAACAAAAAGCCTTTGAAAATAGTCCAGACAATATTTGGTATGAGCTTCCATTCCCCAGGACTCTTGGTTATTTATATCAAGAATACTTTGCCAAAAATTAACTACCACATTCCACATGTTATACTGTAGCCTAGGTGTCTAGTATTCCTTTATTTCCCTTTTCAAGCCCCCCCAAAATCTAATGAACAATGTAGAAATTATTGACTCTTTCTTTGAGACAAGAGATGGAAGAGGGGGGTGATAAAGATAACGCTAGCTCCTGCAACAGAGAACCTCCACATCTCAAGGGCTTCACAAAATAAAGATTTATTTCTTATTCAAAGACATTCCTACTTGGGAAGCTGTCTTGAGCAGCTCACCTGGGTGATTCTCCTTCCATCTTGTCACCCCACTGCTCCCTGAGATCTCAGAGTCCTCCAGAGGGTCTCCTGTATCCAGGTGATGTGAGGCATGTGGTCTGAGAGAGCACTTAGAGCAGGTGGCCAACTGAGGTTCATGGGTCAAATCTAGCCCACTACCAGGCTTCTATGGCCTAAAAGCCAAAGATGGTTTTCAGTTTTCAGCGGATGAAAAAATAATCAAAAGAAGAATAATATGTGAAAAGTATATACAATTCAAATTTCAATGTCCATGAGTACAGTTTTATTGGAAGACAGCCATGCCCATTGATTCATATATTTTCTATGGCTGCTATTTTGTATTGTAAAAAGTGGCGGAGTTGAGCAGTTGCAATAAAGACTATGTAGTCTAAAAAACCTGCAGATATTTATTATCTTCCCTTCTCTTACCAGAGATTTACTATTCTTCCATCACCCACCCCCTAAAACTACCAGAAGAAACATACAATGTAAGAGAAAATGCAGCTGCAATGTAAATCCAGCCCAGAGATGCTTCTTTCATGCCTTGCCTTAGATTGTACCCCCCAAACCACTGCTCTGCAGGAATTCTAGATTTTCCACTATGATACATTCTTAGTTAAAACATCCAAGCTCCCAAAGGAAGTGCAGTCCAGGGGAAAGGCAGGCTTTCATGCTTCTATGAATAACAGAAGGTAGACTAAAATCAGTACTCAAATTGAGATCCAAACAAAGTACTCCAAGCACACACACAGGAGTGGAGTGATTAATTGTGGCAGATGTTAACCAAGAATAATGATTTTAAGTGTCAGGAATAGAAAACCTTTCTCCATCATGCCTGCAATGCTAATCCCAATTCATTCATCATCAAACCTCACCTTGCCTGGCCATTTATCTTGAACGCAAACCCACATTTTCTCAGGAAAATCAGTCATTTCCATTTATCCTCTGATTGCAGACACTCAGGAAGGATGGCTGCCATTGGCCCCATTTCATGCTCATCCACTCACAGGGTAGGCCAGCATTTTGCCAGGTGACCTCTTAAATTGTGATCGTTTTTAATTCAATCTAAAATGGAGACTTGCTCATAAAGCTGCCCTCTAGTCCTGTCACTCATTCTAGGACACACACACACTTGCCTCTGGTCTAATACTGGGCATCTTCTCTTTGGAGTACACCATATGAATGGATATGAAGACGAAAAGATTGTTGACATGGGCTTCTTTTCCTCAAGAAAAAAAGGCCAATATTCACTCAGCCATGATGATGCAGGGGAGCGAGAGGAGGAGGACACGGAGTAATGCACATGAAGGCACTGAAAACAGAAAAATGAGTTGTGATTGAGAGACTGGGGCTAACTCAATCCTCAGTCCTCTCTTGAGATAAGAAATGCTGCTCCTTCTTGTCCAGTCAAACTTTCTACCTTTTGTGACACCGAGTCCTCCTGCCTCCCAATGACTTAATCACTCCTCTCTACTCACTTCTTCTCACTGTCAACAGTGTGGATGTGTTCCCCGCTGTTGGGGAGATAATGCACACCAGATATAAGAGCCTCTCTGGCTACTTTTTCTTAACTTTCCGCCAGCCCAGCATCTCAAGGTAGGTCTACCATGGTGCCCCTTACCAGGGCTGCTCTCTCACTGTCAGCATCACTTCAGAAAAAATCTAGGCATCTTCTCCCCACAATTCCTGTTCCTGGATAATCCTGTATTACTATTCTTTATGGATAGAGTTACTCAGTATTAAATTGTATTTCCTTGCCTTGTGCAAATTTTATAGACTGTCTGTGATTTGGATGTGGTTTTACCTGGAACCCTTAATCCTAGGGTTGGCAAAACTGCAGCCACTGGGCAAAAGCGGCCCGCTGCCTGTTTCTGTAAATAAAGTTTTGCTGGAATGCAGCCATGCCCACTTATTTATGTATTGTTTAGCACTGCTTTTGTGCAACAATGGCAGCGCTGATTAGTTGCAACAGAGATTATATAGTCCCGAGAGCCTAAAATATTTACTATCTGGCCTTTTACAGAAAAAAGCTTGCCAACCTCAGAGTTAATCTTTCTTATACAGGGTCAGGCACAAATAACACCTCTTTTTATGACAAAATCTCTTATTACAAAATCATAAGCATGTAATTCTGTAACATAACAATATCACACTCAAGTACACCATATGACATTTTAGGTAAAATATTCCAATTAAAACTATAAATTATTACATCCATATTATTACCCTGCCAACCACTCAAGCAAGCGTTACTTCTGCTGGACCCTGTAGTTAATATTGTAGGCTCTATGTGATTTTTTTGTTTCCTCCCCCTCTGATAAGTTAATGCCAGACTTTGGGGAGGCCATATCATCTTTTGAGAAGAATTCTTTGGTTCAAAAAGTTGGGTGAGTTCTGTTATGAGGAAGGACATCCCTACTTCGGTTATCCTGTGCTGCAAATGAGGGCAGGCACTAGAGCCACAGAAGATACAGTTGTGGAAAAAGATGACTGAAGTCAAACACTTCTTACTTCCCTAAGAATTATTCCTCCTTTCCTCTGGAAGCAACCCACAGTCCTTGTTATGAACTTGAGATTGTTCTTCAACAAATGAGTGACTGTGAATTGTTCTAGTGAAGGCAGGGTGCTGCACCAGAAGAGGATTTTGTAAGAAATGTTCAGAGGTTGTAAGAGCTGCGTGGCTCATGCTGAAGTGACTAGGAACCCCCCTACACACACACACACAGTGAGGTGGAAGGCTATTGCCTTTTATTATGAAGGGTTTTGTTTTATTTGAATTTTTCCTCCACATGGGCACTTTGAGAAAGTCTATGAGCAAATCACTTCAACTCTCAGTTCCTCTATCTTAGTAATGGAGAAAAAAATTTCTTTTCTTTTCTCACCCACCTTTCTAGAAACTTAAAGAAATGTATGTGAAAGTGTTTTGAAAATGCTAAAATGATCCTAACAGGACAAATAGATTGAAGCCCAGCTCTGTCCAATACATGTGTAATTTAAAACTGCATAGTAGCCACTTAGAGAAAGTAAAATGAAACAGATGAAAGTAGTTTTATATTATATTTTATTTAACCCAATCTAACATATTATCATTTCAACACATTATCATTTCAAAGATATAATTAACATAAAAAGTATAATGAAATATTTTATATGTTTTTTCCACATGAAGTCTTCAGATCCGGAGTATTAGTTATGCTATGGTGCACCTCCATGTTGGCCAATCACACTTCAGGTTCCCAGGATCCTCTTGACACTGGTGACTGTTTCACTGGACAGCACCACTCTAGCCTGGGCGCTAGCAGACGAGTGTTTTCCAGCCCAGCCCACACAACCGTGTATTTCTCCAAGAGCCTGAACACACTTTTTCAAGGAGCAAAGACACCATAAGTTAGAGACCAAATTTCTAAAGGAGTCTGATTGCTTTTTCTCTAGTCCCTAAAGTGGTCATAATATTAGAATAATACCTAATATATATTAAATAGTTACCATGTTGCAGACACTGCGCTAAGTGCTTTGCACTTGATTATTTCATTTATTACTCACAACAGACCTGTGAGAAATCTGTTTTACCATTATTTTAAAGGGACATAAACTGAGGATAAAAAAAATTACACAATTTGCCCAAGGTCACAGAGTGTTTGAGTGGTGGAGCCAGGATCCTTAGGCAGATGTTTTCAGAGCCAGCTCTGTTAACGCTAGGCAATGCTGCTATTTCTCGGTTTGCTTTTATTTTATTGTCATTATTGCTCCTTGCTGAGCACTAACTGATGCCTCTCACCCAGACCTGGAGCTGCTCACACTGAAGTATAGGGGTGCAGGCAATGTCTCCCTGGCTCTTTTTACCAGCCACAGATGGGATGGTGTTTCAACCAGCCAGTCTTTCTGAGCATGAGTTCCTCTCTCCACAGCACCTCCACACACTCTTACACTCTCAGCTTTCCAGTGCCCTCTGAGAAAGGGCATTGAATCACTTCTCTGGAGAGAAAGGTGCCATTCACATATCTAATGCCATTTTCAAAACACAAGTGGGGTCATGCTATGCATATTGTTCTATAGTCTGCTTTGTTCATCTGAAAATTTGTCTTTGTGATTGTTTTCCATGCCAATACATTCTTTTTGACAGCTGCATACTATTTTATAGTAAAGGTGTAACACGTCCTATTGAACCCCTATTAAAGGAGATTTATTTAGTCATTCTCTATTTCATGCTAATTCCAATAATTCTGTAACAAATATTCTTGTACTCAAAGATTTCTTTAACATACATTTCAAGCTTGTTTGCAGTTTTGATAGATATTATCAACTTATCTTCAAAAGGGCATCATCGGTTCATGGCTCAAGCACCAGTACTGGAGGAATCTGAATTCTTCAGTGATCATCATTATTTAGATTTATCAAATTCAATATGTTTGCCAAGCTGACAGAATCGTTTGCATTTTCATAAAATTTTTAATGAGGATTTTCACTCTGAATTTAATTTCCAGAGCATGGAATATGCAGCCAAACTCCCTCTGTTTACACGATGGCTCTGTCACTTATTAGATGCGTGATCTTGGACAAGTTGCCCCACCTTTCGTGGCTTATTTACCCCCTCTGTGAAATAGTAACAATAATAACACCTAAGTCCTAGGGTAGTAGTAGGAATAAAATGCGTTAATCTGTGTAAAACACTTATAATATCACATTGCATATTATAAGGATATATAAATATTTGCCATATTACTATTAATATATTTTCTTTTATATAACAGAACAAATGGCTCTGCTATGTTGTTTTCTATTTGGCCACTTTATTAAAGTATGTTCCTATTAATAATATTTTTAATGGTTTCTCTTAGGTTTTCTTTATTGATAATTGTGAAAATTAGTCACTTGATACTTTTCTTTGCAATAGTTTAAACTCTTCTTTTTCTTGTCTTATAGTATGGGCTAATATCTCCAGTAACAATTATGACAGAGATCTTATTTTGTTCCTGATTAGTATAAACACCTTAATATTTCACAGTTACATGCTATTTTTACTGTAGTAATTGTCAAATACCCTTTTGGAGGGTGAGGGCATTTCATTCTAGTGAAAAAATATTATTAAAGTATTTTATTTTACTGAGGAAGGATGTTGAATTTTATCAAATGCTTTCTTTGGCATCTTTTGAGGTGACCATGTTTTTTAACTCTTTTAGTCAGCCTCTATGATAAATTAGATTAGTGAATTGCCCAGTAGTAAGTGAGATAAGCCACTTTGACATTCTATTACTAAGCTATTGGATTTGTATGCTAATTTGTTACTTACAACATGTACATCTATATATGTGAGACTGGCCAACATTTTTTCCCCCTGCACTATCTTTGGAGATTGAGTTGAGAAATTTCCTACCTTTTGTTATGCTATAGAATAAGTTCAATGATGTAGAGATTCTTTTCCTTGAAAGTGTGGTAGAATTTGTTTATATTATCCTTGGGCCCAAAGTTTTAGTGATAATCTTTAACTACTTTGTTAGTGTTTGTATGGTTATTAGTATATACAGGTTTTGTACTCATTCTCAAGTAATTTCTATTTTCCTGAGAAAACATTTTTTCAACTAGATTTTCAAATTTGTTGGCATAAAGTGGTACAAAATATTCTAATATTTTAAAACCCTCCTCTACAGTTATCATCATATCACTTTTCTTGCTTTCAATAATGCTTACTTTTGTCTCTTTATTTTTTCTCTTGGTCAGGCCTGCCAAAGATTTATGTAGTTCATTAATTTTTACATAGAACAAACTTTGGTTTTTACAGATCAACTATAACTTTTCTGTGTATGGCTGTTTTGTATTATCATTAATTTCTGTTGCCACCTTTACAGTTTCCTCCTTTTATTTTGGGGGGGGTTATTTTATTATTTTGTTCGTTATTTTTTGATATGTGGAGTGAGTCCTATGCAGACAGGAAAGCATTATAGACCAGACAGGAGTCTATACTCAGCGCAATGAGAACACTAAATAGAAAGGAATTGATTCTATAAATGGGGGTAGGGAAAAGGTTTGCTTTCATGATTAAAACATAAGTGAATTGTTGGAAACGGTGCCTAGCCATTCATACTTGTAAGTGATTATTCACAATGAAATGTTTACAAAAAATTTCATACACACATACTACCTACAAAACTTGTGTCAGGGGCTCTCTAAAGAAGGTAAGTGAAGGCTCTGGCATTTATGTGCCCCTTTATGCTGTTTGATTTCATTTTATCACACACATTTATTATCTGTTCAATAAATAATTGTATGAAATGTGCTAAGTAATGAAATAAAGTCAAGTTACTCCATTGATGACAAGAATTTCTAGACCTGGAAGGACTCTCAGACAAACTGGCTTAAACTGCCTCCTTCATTTAAAGATCTCTTTAAACTCTGGGAAGGCGCTCTCAGGAGCACATACTACAGGTCTGACATCTCTAGCAGAAGCCAGACTTTGTGACTGCATACGGCCTGCTGTCTGGTCTGCTAATGTGACAGTGGCTTCAGGCAGCAGCCCAGGGCTCTGGGACTCCGTTAGCAAACATGCGGAGGAAGGCGTTCCCTGGATCCAGCCACAACAGTGACAGGAGGGAATGAGAGGTTTCCTGTCTGAGGCAGGTTTTCACTTTTGTTTCAAAACCCCTTATCTATGTCAGGTTATGTCTGCTTCCACTCACCTAACAGCTTGCCTGGCTCTGTTTTTTTTTTTTTTTTGCTTCTGAATCAGCTCCAGCTCCAGACAGTGTCCCTGTCTGCCCTGCCTTTGACCTGCAACATCTCTTTATTTCCTGAGCACTCCACCTCTGTCCCCAAGTTCAGCCACTTTACTGCTTTTGAAACCAGGAAACAGGGGGCTGTTGTAAATGCAGGTTGTAAATAACCATAAGGTCAAAAATAGGTATTGAAAGTTGAGTAGAACAGACATGGAAAATGGAATTAACCAGATGGATGGAGGCAATAAGTGAATATTTATTTGGATGAGGTGGAAGAGCACGTTTGTGTGGGATGGGGAATGAAAGAGAAAGCAGGACAGGAGGTTATATTCAGAAAAGGAAAACGCCAACTTCAAGATCTCAGAGGGCAGAGATACCAAGGGGAGGGAGGGAGGAAATACACACACATCAGTTGAGCTCCTTCTGTATTCCAGGAGTCTATGGATATGCTCTCATTTAATTCTCACACTTTCCCACATTTTAGACAAGGGCTCTGAAACTTATGGAATTCAATAGCTTTCCAAGGACCCAAAGCTGGCAAGTGGAGAGGGAGGGGTTAGAGAGAGCTGATAGAGAGGTGGATGGTGGCCTGAACATGAGACTAAAGAGAGAGAAACTTGATGCCTCACTTCAGTTCTCACTGATTGAGAGGAAGTAGACAGTAAGGTGCTGGCAGGAGAAAGCAAAAGCCTCAGCTGCCAGCTTGCTCATGTGAGAAGCCTACTGTGTAGCCCACTCATTGACAAATCTTGCCAAATCTACTTCCCAAATGTACCTTTGTTTTTAAAACCTTCTTGTTCCAGCTCTTATACTGTAAACAAGTGTGCTTGAGGTCTGTTAGTGCCACATTTTGGGTTTTGTTTTGTTTTTTTTTTTGTACTTTTGTGCTTTTTGTGGGTGATTCTGCATTTAATTTTTTAACTTTATTGTTCACTCACTATTACAGATGTCCCCATGTCCCCCGCTTTGTTCCCCTCCTCCCAGCCCCTGCCCTCTGGCCATCACCACAGTGTTGCCTGTGTCTAGGTATCATACATACATGTTTTTTGGCTAATCCCTTCACTTTCTTTCATCCAGTCCCCTCTCCCCTCCAACAGCTGTCAGTCTGTTTGATGTATCCATGCCTCAGGTTCTATTTTTGTGTCAGTTTATTCTGTCTAGTAGATGTCACCTATAAGTGAGATCATGTAGTATTTGTCTTCCTTTGACTGGCTTATTTCACTTAAATCTCCACTCTCTGCTACTCTACTGCCATCACCTGAGCCCAAGCTAACATCCTACAATGAATGAACTACCATTTATCCTCAAACTACCATATTAACTTCCCACTGGTCTTTTCTCCCTTAGATTCATTTCCCATAGATCAGATGGAGTAATATTCATAATACACATATCTGATCATCTCTTGCTATGTAAAAACTTTCCAATAACTTCCCACTGCCTATTAGGTATCATTCATTATCCTCAATGTGAACTACAGGACCCTGAATGATTATCCCCTACCAACTCCTTGTCTTAAGCCACTTGCTCTGATCATATTGGCCTTTTCTGTCTCTCTAACTCAATAAGCTTCTTTTAGTGTTAGGATCCTTTCTCCACATAGCATTTGTTCCTCTATCTACCTCTTTTTCTGCCTCAATCTTTTCATCCTTTAGGCCTCAGATTCAATGGAACCTCTGCAGGACTGTCCTTCCTGCTTGTGCTATATGAACTGATTCGGGGATGAACCCCCTTTACACAGCTAAGTAGTGGAATAATGTATTTAAACTCATGTTAAGCATTAGAGTGAAAGCATCATGAGTAGAGAGATTGTTTTATTGTTAACTCAGTCTGTAGTTGATACTCACTTTGAATGAATGAATAAATAAGGGAATAAAATATTAAATGAATAAAATATCACAAAATCAAATCATAAGTATGGTCTTGTATTATTTAACAAGGCGCATGTGTAAAGGATGAAAAGACCCCTTGCACAAACTCCTTCCTGCCACTTACCTAGCTCTGAGGTGATGATTCTTGCCATAGCTCAGCCCACACGCCATCCTGATGGGGTTCAGTTATGGCCTTCTCTTCAGATCAGTGAGGTCATCTGACTTGTTGCCTTTGCTTTCTGCATTATGCTTTCTTCTCCAGTTGGTCTGTGCCCCTGCCCCTTCACTTTCTTTACTTTGGCTCCAAATTTTAGGTGCTGCTGGCACACTGTTCCCTACTTACTATATACCCAGTATCATACCAGAGGTTTTTCTTGGAAAAATTAAAAATAAACTTAAGGAAACATGTAGAGAGGGGGACAAAATCCCTCCGCTATTCAGAATCCCCTTTAGTCCACCTCAGGATAGTGTCCTCATTTCTCTCTGGGAGGCTCCAATGCTCCATGGACCACAGACCCCCAACCGTTGTGCAGACCCAATGATGATGATGTCCTCAGGCTCAGCAAGGGGCGCCGGGCTCTGCTGGAGGGCTCTGGGCCTTTTCTATGTGGTGAGTCAACCTGGGCAGACAAATCCTGCTGAAAGGAGTTATAAATCGGAGATTGTGAACTTCTCCTGCTGAGAAACACTAACACTTTATAAGGGAGAAAAATTGATAAAACCCTGGGTGTCATTTTTTGTTTTCATTTCACTCTGGGGCCAGCTGTGAAAGGGAAGTGACTGTAAACAGCCTATTAGTAAAACTGCTTTAGTAAAGATACCACAAAGGAAAGTCATAAGCAATTGGTACGTCAGCTGGGGCTTCCCACCTCGTTTTAAAAGGCAAAAGAAGTAGAATTAAGCTCTAAGGTGCACCTGTCTTGACAAAAACAAAACAAAAAGTAACATCCAGAGCTCATTTTGTGAGTGGAAATGGATCCTTATGGCAATGTAACACGGCAACACGCCTCAGCCTCCCTCATTTTCTCTGAGATGAGACGAGCTCTCCATTACTGTGCTGATGTCCTCCCTGCTTCCCATCATTTCTACTGAGCGTTCATTATAAATAAAGCATACGGGAAAGAGAAAATTGTGTTCAGAGCTAGACAATATTAGAAGATACATTGTAATGGCAAGCCACCAGTCCAGCAAGTCCCTTAGGAAGCAGAAGAGAGAAAGTTCACTCT
Organism: Desmodus rotundus; assembly: GCF_022682495.2. Classification (NCBI taxonomy): domain Eukaryota; kingdom Metazoa; phylum Chordata; class Mammalia; order Chiroptera; family Phyllostomidae; genus Desmodus; species Desmodus rotundus. Next base: position 66,540,632 of record NC_071395.1, read on the forward strand.
TTCCTGAGTTGTTAAAAGAAAACATGAAAGATGCTATTTCTGACCTCAGTCTTGAAATACAAGAGGAAAGGAGAAGGAAGACAATTCTGCATAGAAGGGGCAGCAGGAATAGAAGCTTTAGGGAGAAAAATCTCTGATGGGGCTAGGAGTCATTCTAAGGTCAGAGTACCACTACTATGTCCTTATGTGAACATATTGGGTTGCCAAAAAATCCATTCAGTTTTTTTTCTGTAAACTAAAAGACATATTTTTCATTTTCACCAATAACTCTATTGATCTGGATATTTTGAGTATGTCAGCTATCTCCCATGTGGTAGAACGTTGATTGTTCTCAGTTAATCTCTCGATTTGATCACGATCAACTTCAACTGGTCTACCCAACCATGGAGCATCATCCAGTGAGAAATCTCGAGCGCAAAACTTCACAAACCAATTTTGACATGTTCGATCAATCACAGCACCTTTTCCATATACTGCACAAATCTTTTTTTGTGTTTCAGTTGCATTTTTACCTTTCTTGAAATAATGAAGAATAACATCCTGAAATGCTGCGTACTTTCTTCTATCTTTAATATTAAAATGGCTGAGCAAAAATTCACCAATTTTGGTAAGTTTTTTAAATGCATGCTGATAAGACAGCTGTACAATCTAACAATTGTTTCGAATGAAGTTAAAGATAACCAAACACTACTACAGCCATCTTCTCAAGAAACCAAATCTTAATCTATCTTAAGGAAAAAAAACAAATGAACTTTTTGCCCACCCAATAATTATAAATCAAAGGTAAAAGTCCAAAAAAAACCCAATTTAAATGCCAGCTGGACTGTGTCTGAAGTCTTATTATTATTCCTCTATTGCATTCTGTGGAGAATATGGCAGCCTTGGAGGATGGATTTGTGATCTCAAAGAGGCCACTTCATGCCTCAGTGTTGTAGGGTGCTGGCTTCCCTGGCGGGCAGCATCCCTTGGCTGTTCCTCCTTCTAGGGGGGATAAAATAAATATCCTCTTGCTGCCACCCCCCCAAGGCCTGGCCTCTCAGAAGGCATTCCAAAGCTGAGGCCCCACAGGGATCCTGGAGACCACTGGAGACTTTTGTGAGACCAATGGGGCCTTGGTCTCCTTGGCTGGATTTCAGGCCCAACACCTCGGGTCCCAGGGAGCCTGGCATGACCTTGTGCAGGGTTTGTTTATTAGCTGTTCTGTTAAAGTTCCATTCACTGATTTAAATAAACAACTCAGATCTAACTCAAGGCTCTCCCCCAGCAGCCTTAAATCAAAGGAAGCTTCTGTTATACTTTATTACTTTACTTGCAAATTTGAATTAAAAGAAGGGGGCTGCCAAGACCAAATTGCTTTATGGCTCAGCTGCAGCCACATAGCAAGTTTAGCTCAAAGCCAGCGTTTGCACCCCAAATCCTGCCAGTGTTTCCCTTTTGTGAGCCTCTTTATTGTGAGAGCTGCAGAAGAGAATGCCTGGCATATGCCAGGAATGACCTTTTAGAGTGGATGTGTTTTGGTTGGAGAATGGTGAGGTGGTGGGAAAGCTCCCAGGCCCAGGTACCAGGGGAACTAAGTTTTCTAGGCCATGCTTTGCCATAGCGTAGCTCTGTGACGTTGGGAGTCACTCAGCATCTCTGACCTCTAGTTCCTCCTTTTGGTGAAATTTAGGGACAGGGCAAGACAATTGTAATGTTCTTTTTAATTCTAACATTCCGTGGCCCTGTGATTTGACCATGAGGGCACAGCGGTCCTGGGAGTGGGGAGCTGGATCTAAACTGACCAGCCAGCAGTGCAACTTGGGCATGTGAGTGAGAAGGATTTCTCCCAGGGGATACAGGCCAAGACAGCATTGCATCATGGCTGTTTCCAGCTAGCTGGGTACACTTCGTCTCTGCCCATCTGCAGTTTTGACAGCCTGAATGTACGCATTGTTTTCCCTACATATTCACCTTCTTCTCCTGCAGGGAGACAGTGTCAGGTCCTACGTGGCTGGTACATCCAACCCAAACTCTGTGACCCCTGAATGAAGTACAACCCTGACTATTAAGTCTAGAATGGCTCCCATGGCTATGTCATGACCTAAAACCTAAGGGCTCTGTCCTCCCTATACCTAAGCTACATCAGCAAAAAATGTGAAAACCAAATGAATACATTTTTAGAGAGGAGAATAAGACAGGAGAATTGGAAGCACAGTGCAGTTACTGACCAGTGACTACTGTGTGTTTCTAGTTCTCTCCCTCCCCAGCCCTCAATCTATAAACAAGACCCAAGTAATTAAGGAGAAATAGCAGAGTCAGCTTCTGGCAGTAAGGTGGGATGCTAGGTGTCCCATCTCATACCCTCGGTTCTGCTCTTTGTTCATTGTCCCTGGGGTCACAGCTGAGGTGGATTTTGGAGAGATTGCTGTCCATGGGGACTGTGCATCCTTTTGGCCTTCTTTCTGTGGTGTGGGACTGAGGGCTGGGAGTTTCTTAGGCAGTGTAGCCTAGCTAGCAATACCTTCGAAGACAATTTCCTCAGTATTTCAGTAGCTTTGCTGTTTATCTGCTTCTCATCTGCTCCATGTACAAGCACCCACTGCCAAAGATCTTGTGCCATTACCATTTCAAGCAAGGTCTTTTGTTTACTCACCTCTGTGCTCTATCCAGCCCTCCTCTCAACAGGCTTTGGTGATACTCCTGGGGACTCTGACTGTTCCTACTAGCCTGGAACATGTCCTCTGGCAGGAAACCCTTAACAGAAGATGTTTCTAAAGTGACATGAAGGTGCATTTTACCTCTTTCTAAGTCCAGAGCTTTGAGTCACTACTTAAAACTGCTTTAGCTCAGAGTTTAGGAGAAATTGTTCTGTTTTCACCCCTGCCAGGCTTCATACTAACAAACTCTCAATCAACTTAGATTGAAGACCATGGGAAGAAAACGTCTCTCCTGGGAGAGCTGTATTCCCTTCCACCTGGCTGCCAGGCTGGCTAGCTGGGAGCTGAAGTTTATCTCTCTCTCTCAAGGGGTGCTGCTGAGAATTGCAAGAGGTGGCAACACACCCATATTTTGTCTGCTATGATGCCCCCTAATTCTTCCACCATCTCTGGAGTGCAATATTGTCTTTCTCTTATTTTCATTCTATTTGGATACTGTCCCAGTTTTTCATTTGTTTCCTTCCTTCCCACAGGATCTTCCTCTTCAATCTTAATCTGGGTGGTGAGTTACCAGCTCAGAAGCTGAACAGCCCAATGAGGGTGGGCAATGCTTCAGACACCACGGTGCAACAGGGAAACTCCTCGCAGCTTTTCTTCTCTGTACCCAACCAGCTGCTGTGTAGGAGTGGTGGGCCCTGTTTGGTACAATGCAGTCGGAGAGACCAGCCATACTGTTTTCATTGCCTTTGCTGGCTTCTGGCTTCTGGCTTCATGCCCAGGTGTTCTGGTGAAACCAACTGTGAATTCCACATGCCTTCTCTCCAGGGACTGCTGCCCATCATGTGGGAGCAATGATGTGGCTGCTTGTGGAAATTCCCACACTCTGCACTGCACAGAAACCTTCCATCCCAGCAGTCCATCGTGGCCAAGGAGAGTCCTCTGCATGGAGCATTCCCTTTGAGCCTTTCAGCATCTCCTCACTTGCAACCTCCCTCAACCTAGAAACAACCCAAATAACACAAGAGCAACCAGGCTTCCCCTACATGTATCTTCTGAGGCCCAAACTGCCTTCTGACAAAGATGAACTACCACTCTGCCCTGACTGTCCTTATCGTGTTCTGTGTAGTTTACATCCTCACAGTTCAGTAGCGCCCTCCCATTGATTGCCATACTTAGAAAGACTTCTTTCTTGTTTTGGCATTCTCTTCCTCAGTTCAGTCAGGACTGCATTGGTGAGAAGGGGAAGGGAGTTGGTCTTCAAAACGGCACCAGTATCCGGAAGCTCCCAAACTTGATGTGCTACTCACGGGTCAGGAAGGAGGGTGGTGCAGCTGGCATCTCCATGTAAAACAAGGAGCATGGGCTGTCCTGACTAGTTTGGCCTGAATTGCTTTCCCAGAACTCTATGTGAACAGTGGAAATAACTAGGCCTAAGAACTAGTGAATTGGGTAAAGGCTCTTATTTTCACAGCAAACAAAAAGCAGTTCCTCAGGAAAAAATGGTCAGTGTGTGGTTATTCACAGGCAGAATCACAGATTAACAGAATCTAGGGAAACATGCCGCCTTTTCACACGTCCATTCCATAATGACAATGCTAATTCACATGTTATCATTATGGCAGAGTCAGCCTGGGGTACAAAATCAGAGAAACTGTGCAATAAAAAATCTTCCACATCTCAGTTTGTTCTTTCCTTATTCAGATCTTTCCTTTCACAATTTTGATTAGTGCCTTTACCCACTTGGAGAATATTTTATGATCAGGTTGTTAGAGAGGAATCCATCCATGGCTGTTTGGTTGCCTGAAACAAATAAATAAAATAACATAAAATGAAATATAAAATAAAAAGAATAAAATAAAAAACAATGTCCAAAGAAAGCCAACAAAATAGCCCTTAAAACTCGTGTGTGTTTTTGTGCCCATCCTGAGTCTTGTGGGTTCATGCCTTCCCCTCTGCTGGAAGGAGGAGATGACTGCAAAGAGGCTGGTTTTTGCCAAATGTGAACGCAGGGGAGACCCAGGCTGGCAGCTGCCCACAACTCCTTGATGGGCCTCTTCTAGAAGAAAGATTGATGTGAATTAGTAAAGCCCTCATTAAGTGAGTCACATCATTAATAAAAGGTGCAGATTACAAAGTGGTATTTATTTCAGTGTTGATAGAAATGAGCACACAGTGGCCTTGAATCAAAAATAACCTTGGGCTAGACACATTGAAGTTGGATCAGATCTGAAATCCTAGGCATTCATTTCCTCCCTGAAGGCAAACTCACATTCAGATACTGCTGCTGACTTCTTTGTCCTACAGATGAGTTGCTCCTCATGACCAGGTTTCCCTCTGTGCTTGTCAGTTTACATAGCCCATCCACTTACAACTCCCTTGTCCTAAGTGAATTAGTCTTACAAAAGGATTCAGGGATGTGCTCAGGTTTGGGGCTGTCCTGGGTTGGAATCATGGCTTTGCTTTTTTTCAAGATGTGTGAACTTGGTTAACTCATTTAACCTTTTAAACTTTTAGAGTACACTAAATTACCGCTAATCACTCTTACTACTCTCAGTAAGCCTATCCAATGTCCTCGTCTGGACTCAATGTCCTTGGATTTTTCAGTTTTTTGGTGTGGGCAATAATATTATCTGCACCATAAGGCAGGAAGATTAAACTAGGTAATATAATTAATAAAATAATCTCAATGGGTGGCACATAAAAAGAGTTCAAGAAATGTTATCCTAAGACTTGGGGAGTGTAGGCATTATGCCAATTAATAGGCAAGGAAACTCAAGTTCAGAAAAATTATTTGTCCAAGGTCATAAAGGTAGAACCGAATGTTACCACAAGTTGAGATAAGTTTTTCTGACTTCAAAGCCTGTGTTAGAATTCTAAGTCAAACATAGAAGAGTTCTCTGTAGGATGGGTATGTTTTCTCTTGATCTATTGATTTTCCAGGAAATTAAACTGTCTCACATTTTCCTCCTGGTCCTTATCGGTTTAATGTTTGGTTCATATCCACTTTGACTTATACATCAGTGGCTGGGGTTACCCTCGTGAACAAGACAAGGTGCTTACTCCCTTGTAGTTGTTACAGTGAAGTACCAAGGCTATTATAATGTGGTGTGATGGGTAATATGACCATACATGGGAGTGGCACCTCACCACTCTTGGCTGGGGAGCCGAGGGGAGAGGGTGATCAGAGAAGAACTAGCATTTACTAGTTGGCCCAATAAATATTTATTAACTGACTACCAGCTTCCGTCCAAGTAGAACACTTTGAAGCTGAGGTCTAAAGTGTCGTGGGAGTCAGTCAAGTGAAGACGGGGAAGAAACCCAGGGCACGCAGAAGCAATACCTGCTGAGGGCTGCAGGGGAGAGGGTGTACCCTGTCCAGAGACCTGCAGCAGAATTGGTGCAGGGCCAAGGGGTCCCTTAAGAATTTAGACCTTATTCTGAAGGCAGTGATTCTGCTTCCAAGAACATTTTGACTTAGGTTATTTGAAGCAATTCTGTTGACATCACCATCTTTTGATACAGGGAGAGTTTGATGCAGGAATAACACATACCCTTTAATAGGTAAAAAAGCATACCTTCATTACCAAACAATGCAGTCAACATTATTCATGGTATACATGATTCTTAGGTCAGGCCAGCCAGAGAGAAAGTCTGTTTGGTGTATTATTTGTTAAGTTTTTAAGTTAAAAGTATAAATACATGAGAAGAAAATATGGATGAGTACTTCTGTAATCCTCAGATCAGTAGGAATAAAAATACAGGGAAACATTGAAAGGTATACCTTCCGGGGCTGCAAAAAAAAAAAAAAAAAAAAAACCCAAAAAACAACAACAGAAAACCCTACAGAAGCTAAAATATAAACAGATATTAAATTGGTTGTAATTATGACATTAAACAATAATGTAATTAAGTAATATAAAAATTCTAATGCATAAAACTTTCTAAAAAACAAAAGGAACAAGTTGAACAGATCAGTAGATTAGTGAACTGCTCATAAAAGATGAAATACACAGAACACTCAAGGGCAGCAAACTGTGTCTGTTTGGTACGGTGATAGATGTGTGTCAAGTTCATAGAACAGACCTGGCAGAGAGCTAGCACTATTTGTTGAATGAATAAACACAGGATGACTTTTAGTGTCACTAGTAATTTTTAAAGAATACTTTAAAAGCCATGCAAGATTTATTTTTCAATCATTAATTTAATCAAGTTTAAAGATATTGATGATATCTTTAAAGATATTGGTGATACCTCTCAATCAGAGAGGATGTGAGAAATTTCAACTACAATGTTCATTGAAGTAGACTTTATTGATAAACAAAAAACAATCAATCCTCATTAAAAAGGGACTAATTAATTTAGAATATATCCATGCATATAATGAAATACCATGCAGTGATTCAAAATGTTTATATAGATCTATATCAATTTAGAATGAAAACATATATGTGATATTTTTGAAGTTTAAAACTATAGAAGGAATAATTTAAGTGTTTTACCATTAAGTATAATGTTTGATATAGTTTTCTAGAAGTTAAGAAAGTTATGAATTAATGAAGTTATCCTCTGGTCTTAGTTTACTAAAGCTTTTTCTTTTAATTAAATTTTAAAAATCTATTGTTGCTTATGAGAATCTTGGTATTCATTAACTTAATGTACCTTGTAAGTATCCTTCCTCCATGCCCCTCTTTCTTTCAAATTCTTATTCTAATGAAACTTTGCCATAACATATCTACATAATAGCCCCTTTTCATTTAGTCCTGCTGAACAATCTGATGAGCTCTTACTTCTCACTTTATTTTTTGTTACCATTTTCATTATTTCCTTCTCCCCATTCTCTTGATCTCCCCATGATCTCTTTAACATGTTTTAATTTTTATTTCATAATTATCTTTTTCTTTCTTTGTGTTAAATTATTAGATCAAGTTTTGGCTCAATTTATTAACTCATGAATTTATCTTTCTTCATCTGCTTTCATGATATTTAATCCCTATAATTGATCTTTTAATTTTAGTGATAAAATTTATAATTTACAAATTCTCTAGTTTATTTTCTCTTTCTTTTAAAAATTATCTGTAATGACTGTAATTATATATACATGTATTTATTTTTTGAACTATTGTTATTGTTGCTCTATTCAGCCTATCCCTGTGAGCACTGTATCAGTCAGCTGTTGTGAGAATGCTACGGAGCACATAACTCTGCGGAGCAATGGTGGAGAAGTACGCATTTATTTATTTTTGCTCACAAGTCTATAGATCACAGTGGCTCCACTTTAGATGGTACTGGGCTGGGCTGGGCTTCCAAATTCAGGGTGGGTTCAGATCTGACTCATTTCACACCTTCCTTCGATCAACTACCTGGGGGCACATTCTCTTCATGGTAGAGTATAGGAATACAGAAGACCAAGCTGATCAGCACAAGCATGTTTGAAGCTTTGGCTCACTGCCACGTTCTTAAGTGATTTTTGCTTGTGTGCTCAGTCTTGAATTTTATTTTTTTTAAACTGTTGTTTCTGTGAGTGCCCTACTTGTTAGGCATTGCCTGTTCGCAAAAGAGGATAAAACCTGGTATAGACTGCATCCACTTGGGGCAGATTTTTACCTTTGGTACCTCTAATGATTGCACAGCAATGCTATTGATGCCCTGCCTAGGTCTTTGTCACACACTAGCTTCATATTTTACGTACCCACAACTATTTGCCTAAAGGCTTTCTCTGGCCATGTTAGCTTGCTCAGCCTGTTCTTAAAGTAGGACCCAGAAGACAAAAGTGGGGGTGTAGGGAGTTAACACCCCTAGAAGCATCCCTCAATCAATCATGTACTGGAAATGGAATATGAATACACAAACTTACTTGTCTCTCAGGTGGAACAACACAGAAGCATGTGTTACGTGGTCTCACAGATGTACCCAGAGGGACTGAGCTCCCCTTGCCCATGATGGCCACCTGCTCTTTCAAACAGCCTGCACTGCCTTTCTTCCTTTCCTCTTTGTACTTCTCCACTCTCCCATAAGTGCTTCCTGAGATTACTTCCAGAATACTACCTACATTCTCATCCTTTCCTCCATGTCTGCTTTTAGAGGAATCTGGCTTAAGACAAAACATATATTTTAGTAATAAAAGGTAATGTAAGGATTACATTTATTTCTTTATTCTCTCAGAATTTGTCTAAATGTTCTACAATGAGCATGTGATCAGGATAAAAATCCACACCAAGAAAAACTCCTGTCTTAGCAAGTTGTCATGAATTTTCCCTGCTTTTTCCTAGGTGGTAGAGAATGCACAAAAGTCCGATAAAGTAATATAGTTTTTTTTACCCCTTAAAAACAAGCAAATTATCTATGGTACAAATTCTGATTTGGAAAATGCATTGAACTAAATAGGAAAAAGTATGAGTCTCAAATGTAATAAATTTTCCCAAATTTCAATAAAAGAATAGGAAGAGGAAATTTTAAAGTACCTGATTTTATGGGGGAACATTATGTTTATCTCCAGAAAAGGGAGAAGGGATGAAGTTGCAATGTTAGCAGGAGTCTTCAGAGCTGCCACGTCCATCTACCTCCCTTTCCTTCCCCTGTGACCTCTGAGAATAGAATGGATTTGCTGCCCACCATAAATTCAACACATTCACTGTTATTCTTTGCTAGTTTCTGGGCCAGGTGGGAAAGAGTGCAGTAAAAGATGCACAGGTCTCAGATATCAAAGCACTAATGGAAAAAGACAGAAAACAAACAAATGAATACCCAAAGAAGAGTATTTTAGATTATGATGAATTCTTTGAGGGAAATAAGTAGAGAACTGTAGACAGTTATTTCAGAGCAAATTGCGTTTCTCTTTCAAACAGTAGAGAGAAAAATTCTGTCAGGAGAAGCTTCCTTTGAGCAATGGCTTGAAATGTGAGAAGATGGCAGCTAGGAAGACCCAGCAGTGGCTGTGAGCAGGCCACTTTGGAGAGACCAGAAGGGAGAAAAGTGGACCTGGAGAACACTGAGTGGTCCCATGTTGTGAAACAAACAGCAAACAAAGACACATTCAAATACCTCCACGTTCAATCTGAGGCGCACTAAGTTATTAAACCAATTCTCAGCAAAGACGTGAAAAAAAAGTGTCCTCTCCTATACTGCTTGTGAAAGTATAAATTGGTACAGACTTTTTGTAAGGCAATGTGGTAAGCCTATTTAAATTTCAAATATCCTTTTCCTTTATTTACTTCCAGAAAGTTTGAAATTTTATTCACGTATCACAACTACATTTAAAAAGCTAGTAAAATTTTAGACCCTCTCTTTTAGATACATCATAACATGACACACACACCATGTACATGCAAACATGGAGTAGTGGACGGAGGGGGTGCAAGGCAAAGTCCAAAAAGCAAAAAATGAATGAGCACGTGAGGCAGAGCTAAGCAAATACACCCAAGTCCTTATTTCTGCCGTGAAAATGTTGAATCAAATGTAGGAGCAGAACCTAGAAGAAATCAGCTTAAGACCAAATTTTTTTTCTTTAATTAAAAGTGTATTTCTTGAACTATGTCCAACACAGGTCTTTCTGTCATTTTTAAGTCTTACCTTTGGTTCCAAAATTTTCACCATTTATCACACCTTACAGCCACCTCCTAGGAAGAAACACAAGGTTGGTCTGTGTAAGTTAAATACATGAGTGTGTGCCAGTGCCGCTGTTGCATCATTTCCCTTAGGTGATCCAGGAAGAGCTTTGTGCCCAAAGTGGCATATCATGGAGGCCAGTTTATTGCAATCAATTTTTCAATAACTCCAAACTGGGCCAGATTCAATCCAATAACAAAAGATGAAAGTGTCTAAATCTATTAAACTACCAGGTGCCTTAGTTTACTTAAATCACATATTAATTTCCTTCCCTGATCTCACTGCTAAGCTGTCAAAGCTCTATCCATGTGTCACCAAATCAACTATTCTGGGGTCAATTATGTTGAATTGCTTTGCTATTAATTGGATGGAAGCCCAGCAAACTTAATTCAGTCTTTATTCTAAAATGGTCCATGATCCAATCACTCCCACATCCTCTCTCTAAAGGCAACACAAAGGAATGTGTTGTCTGATTGTCCTCCTGGAGGTCAACCTTAAACTCCAGGCTTCTACTCTTACAACCCAGTTATAGTCATGTTGAGTATATAACCATTTGTGAGCTGATAACTTGTGCAGGTCCCAAAAGCAACTATTTCACTTGAGTTATGATGACATAGTCTTGCTTTATTTTTTTTTCCTGTCTCAAGTTAGCACCATCAATGTAATAGTTTATTACTTCTCAAGTCCTCCTCCCAATCCCTGTTCTTCCGGAATGGAATTTTCTACCACCTACCTCAGACTTGTTTCTTTACAAAGTTAAGTCCTGTTCATCTTTAGCACCTTTGCAAGTGCCCACACTCTCTTGCTCCAGTTTCCTGCTTTTAATGTTCTCAAAAGCCCGTTTTCCATCCTAGATGACTGGAATGAATCCAAGAGTCCTTTCAGAAGCACGATGCAGTGAAAGTGGTATCCATTTTCACTGAGGAAGAAGTATGGCATCATGAAGGAACAATGAAAGATTCTTCTTGGCTGCAATATTTTTTGCAGCTTTTTAAAAACACCTGGATGTATTCTATGATATTTTTGGTGCTAAGAATTTCTCCTTCCCAATATGGATCTAACCCACAGCTGGAAATAACATGTTCTCCAAATCCCCTTGCCAAAGAGTTAAATATCTCCCCGCATTTTAAATCATTTAAAGGCACCTGACCACTCAAAATAGAATGAGTTCTCCTTCCACTCACATGGAAAGCATTGCACAATTGACAAAAGGCATTAGAGGAGCTTGAAAATCTAAGCTAGAAAAAAATCAGAACAAGCAAATACTCCAGAGATTTATGAATGAAAATCTTTAACTAAGCCAGAGTGAGTGGACAGAACCTTTCTGGTCTCACACCCATATTACAGTGAATTCCTGTCTTGGCCGAATGAGCAAAGACAAAAATGAGGCTTCTACAAAACAAGTAAAGCATAAACTGCACAGGAACAAATGTCCTTTTCTGAAATGGGAAGTAAATCAATTCATAGCAATATGTCAATGGAGCATACACTAGGGGACTCATGCACTTTGCTCCATACCCGCTCCTCCCATCCAGTCTCTTGTCTTCTGTCACCTGGACAATGACAGTAACTGCTTGCTTGGACTTTCGGCTCCCACTTTTGTCATGACAATCCATCCTCCAAAGAGCCTCCAAATCCTGTCACCTCCCTGTGGAAACCTTCTAATGACTTCCATTGTTCTTAGAGTGAAACCTAATCCAGGAGCCTGGCTGACAAGGACTGCGTGCACCGGTTCCCAGAGACTGCTGTCTCTGCAGTCTCATCCTTAACCACTCCCGTGCTCATGCGGGGATGGGCACATAGGCCAGGTCTTGGAGCACCCTGAGGTCACTCCAACTCAGTCATTCGGTCTTAATGTCTCCTCTGTCTGGAACACACTTCTCCTTGTTGGTTTTATTTATTTATTTATTTATTTATTTATTTGGAGGTTCTTATCTTTTAAATCTCTCCTCGGAGAAAGCTGTTCCATTAACCTTTCCAAAGCAGACTGCTTTTGACCAGCACCCAGCACCCACTTTCTATTACATTACATTTTGATCTTCATAGTCTGTATCACCAAAGCCATCCTTTGCTATGTTTTTCAATATGTATTTCCTCATTTGAATAAAAATGTCATCCGAATAGAGAATTTGTTTAGTTATACTCTCAGTGTTTAGAAATTGTCTAGCTAATATAACCTTTGACACTTATTTGTTGGATGAAAAATAATGACTTTAGAGATCCTGCTCTAAAGCATAGAGGTTAATAGTCAAAGCACTTCATTAGTGAACCTAGCATAGTACATTCGTAATTGTGCCTTGTGAATGAGCTGTCTTATAAAGGCAGGAATTAATAGCAGGCCTGAGAAGAGACCAGAGCTCATTCTTTTGAAAGACACTACTTCTTTCTTAGGGTCTGTGTGTTCAAACTACTCTGAAGCACTGTCTGCCAAAGGTTCCTGATGATGGGTGTTACCTGGGGCATCTATAAACATAAGCTTCCAAGACGTGGCCCTTGGAGATACTGCAATCCTGACTTCAGAATTAAGCCTGAGAATTTGAAATTTTAGCAGTTGCTTCCAGGTGCTTGTCACCAAGGAAGCTGGAGAAACACTGGTCTAGAACACAGATTAAATAACTTGGCTGTACATGAGAATCCTGAGTCCCAAGATGAACCCTCATGGCAATTCAATCTGAACATTCAGGGGTGGAGAACGGACTTTTCTAAAACTCTCCATCAGTCTACGTTTGTCCAAGTTTGAGAATCATTCCCCTAAAAGAGTACTTCTCAAACTTTAACTTGCATAAGAATCACCTGGGGAGCTTGTTAAAATGCAGATTCTGATTCAGAATGTCTTGACTGGAGCCCAAGATTCTGTCATTTTAATAAGTGCTTAGCCATATTGATATGGGGTCTCCTCAGACCTCTCTTTCATATCAAAGTTCTAGTGGGTCCACAAAGAGTACAATGTATGCTGTCTTAGTACACTCAGTCTGCGATAATAAAAAGGTACAGGCTGGGCAGCTTATAAACAACAGAAATTAATTTCTCATAGTTCTGAAGCTTGGAAGTCTAAGATTAGGGTTCCAGTATGGTTGAGTGAGAACCCCTGTCTGAGTCTACCCTCAAGACCTCATCACCTCTCAAACGCCTAATACCATCTCCCTGAGGGTTAGGTTTCAACCTATGATGTTTTTGGAGGAGGCAAACTTTCAGACAAAGCACGTGGTGTGTCAGTGACCATGTGTGCAGTGTAGAAACTTTGAGGACCTTAGGGTGAAGTGTACAGTAGTGCTGGTGGAGCTGGTGGGCATGTACACAGTTTGTATCTCTGGCCCCGCCATCTTGTTCCAAATGACTATATTTTATTATAGATGAGCTTTCTGCCTGGGTTTTGGGCCGAGCAATAAAATCCATTTGAATTTTTTAATAGTTCTGTGGCCAAATATTGGAGGGTCTACTGTGTGTAAGGTGCTGTGCTTAATCTCCTGTGGGTGGGGCAATCACTGTAAAGCAAAATGTAAAAACATTCCATGAAAAAATTATACTTCTGTGTTGTATACCACCTTATACTCATCTTCTTCTGTCGCAAAACAAATAAAAGTACTCTAAACTCCTTAAACCTATGAAACAGGTAGGTTATTGGAATGGATGACAATCTCCTAGGTATGTTCATGGTACATAATTGCTTGTGACAGGGTTCCAGACATGCTACCCCTAATACAGCACCTTGGTGTGTTAAAAATCTTAAACTAAAGGAATTTCAGGAAACGGCAAAGGTTTTTCTTCCCTGAGACATAAGACCCCCATGTGAGAAGTAGCCACCCTGTACCAGGAGAAAAGAAGGCATTCTTATCACCAGATATAGGGAATTCAGGGCTGAGAAGACTGTACAAACATATCTTGATAAACAACTCTTCTTCACTGTTAACTGCACTGCACCTAGTCCAAACCCCTTTGTCTTGTCAATTCTTCACAAATGTATTGTTTCTTTGGCTAAAAGGTATAAAAGCTTCCTGATTTGATTGCTTCTTTAGGCCTTCATTATCTTGTGACAGCTCCCATGGATGTGTAAATATTTAATAAAGTGTGCTTGCTTGCTCCTCATCAATTGCTCTCTGTCAGTGTAATTTTCAGAGCCGGCCAAGAACCCTAAGAGGGTAGAGGGAAACCTCTTCCTCCCCTAGATTTGCAACATTGGGTTCATAGTTCTGCCAGTATTTTCTATCAGAGTCTTGATTATAAGGACAAGTACACATTGACAAAGTCAGTGGGTCTTGTCATTGTCATGGCCGGACCTTATCATGAGCAGGAGCTATGGCTGTGACAGTTGTTTCCCTAGACTGGCTTTGGTCGAAGGCCATGCCTTTTTATTCAGTTAGTTATATCTTAGGCAATTTCATCATTGAACAATACATCTGATTATCTTCTTCATGTCTGATAATAATCAAACCTTTATTGATAAAGCCAGTGCTTTGTGCTTGACCATAATGAGAGTTGAGGAAAAAATATTATCCCTTTGGTGAGGACTACCTCTGCCCTTAAAATACAGTCTTTTGGGGAGGAAGGAGGTGAAATAATTCCATTTCAATAGGCCATTGACACCAATGGCTTGAAGAGTCCTGTTATTGAAGTTTAAATTACAGGTACAAAGTTATTCAATGTGAGAAGCAGCCCCATGACTTGAGTACTCCAGGAATGAGAAACGACATTTTAAAAATCAATACAAAGAGTCAGATAAATTCAAGCAACATATTATAAGTTCCACTTGTGGAAAGAGAATCTTTATTAGTCTAGAGAGGTGACATGTTTAAGACAGGGGTATTATCACAGAGTGGAAATAAAACCAGTCTTGCCACTTGCTAACTGCTCCGCATTAATCAAACTTCCTCAGTAATTTAGGATTCAATTCCCCTGCATCTAAAATTGAGCCTTGAAGTCCTTTCCACTTGCAAAATTCTATGAACCTTGAGAGTGTTTAGCTGGTGCACTCCTAGAACTGCTCAACTTAGAAATTAGAAGTTTGTAGCTTTTAGTTAGCAGGCCTTTATTATCGGATGATCTCTGACAGCCAGCCAACTAATGGGATATTACCAGGTCTACCCTAACCACTCAGACTGAGAGTTGTAGATTTGCTGTGGAGTAAAATGAGGATATTTGCATTCTGAACTGGGCTGCTCAGGTATTTTTCACTGCCTACAAATTTACTTAACAAAATAAGAGGACACATAGCCACATAGATGTTTATTCAGACCCTTGCAACCAACCCCCCTTTCAGTACACTTTTCAACACTGTTGTGAAAACAGCAAGGTAATTGCCAAGTTCAACTGGCTTCCATGATGTAATAAATGGAAAGACCTGTGAATTGCTCCATTGCTAGACATTAAGGCAGGGAATGATGTCATCCCTCAAATATAAATAAGCATAACCTAATGTCTTTTTATTAATAGTTGACTAATTGCTGCATCAGAAGAAGGAAAGCTTTGTAGAAGGGAATGAGAAACTGCCCCTGACATCATAGCAACAGCACAAGAGGAACTTTATTCTCTGGATTTACACACACACACTCACGGGTAAAATGGCTTCTTAAATAATGAATCCCTAGATAACGCTCTAAGAGACATGGAAAGTGGTATCAGGGATCTGATTGGCTAACAGCTGGAAAAAATTACAGGCTGAAAAATGACAGAGTGATACACTGCGACACATACTAAAAGTCCTGGCTTGGGAGGAAGGGGAGTAGAGCAGCTCTGTGCCCAGAGGAAGCCCACCTGCTGTCACTGGGACCCCTGCATCGCAGACCCCACGTTGTCTGTGCGCTCTCATGCACTTGTTCAAGTGTGCTGCAACAAATGCCAAGTCTTGGTAACATGCAGTTTGGTCGGCTGAAAAGTGAATTAATAACAAACATGTGCAAATAAGGAAAGGTTAGAAATCAAGGCGCCATAGAAGTAAATTATCCATGTATCATGACCCTTAATTATTTATGGATTAGCAATGGAAATCAATGGGTTTGAATGCAGCATGTTTTCTTCCCAGGGGACTGAATTTTCCCTTTCTCATCTTCTCTGAATGGTTTTGCAATAATTCCGGCAACACTGTAAAAAAGTTTTTAAAAAAAGCTTCACACCTCTGGGTTGTGTCCACCATATTTTCTATGAGCAGAAATCATAAAATACTTGCACAGATTGAAAGACATGATTCACTGTTCATGGAAACACAATCCCACATGCATTACCATATGTAATGTTGGTAGTAACATGCTCCTTATTTTCAACCTGGAATGTCTTACACTATGTGAAGTCCACATCTGTATCAGTTAGTTGAGAAATTTCCACCTGTGTCATTGCCCTATAACAGAGAGAGGTCTAGAAGCCTTCATTAGGGGAAAATAGTCTTAGTGTCAGTTTCTCAATTAGTGTCCCAACAACTGTGGGTAAGCTGTGCTTCTAGGTAACATTTCCCCTTGGAGAGCCTTTAATATTGGGCCATAACTAGGGAATGTATGAGTTAATCAGCATAAATAACTTATTGAAAGAGCAGAACATCATTCTTAGTGCCCCTATTGGCTGGGGACTGTAAACAAACAATTGTGTATCTCTCCTACCACATGACAGAGCTGAAGTGGCCCTGCTGAGATTCCTACCACCAATGGTGCATGACCTAGAATGACCAATGTGGCAGAGTGAGTGCCAAACAGCGCCATTGACATTTAGACACATAACAGGTACCTCAGTGGCGATGGGTGAAGAACAGTGACAGTGAAAAGTGGAGTGAAGAGGAAGAAAATTTAGTTAGCAGGTACCATGTGAACCACCTTTCATGGAAGGAAGTGTACTGAGAAGAGCACTGCATTTGAGAACACTATTAATAATGGTTAATAATTATTAACAATGGTAACAATTGGGAGTCAGGGACATGAGTTAGGTGTGTTTGGTTAAAGCTCTTGGTTTTCAGGGCTTCCTTGTTAAAGGAATCTGGTCCTCAGGGTGCTAGGTCTCCTTGTTAAAAATGCAAATCCTGCCCTGGCTAATGTGGCTTAGTGGATTGAGTACCAGCCTGCGAACCAAAGGGTCACCAGTTTGATTCCCAGTCAGGGCATATGCCTGGGTTGCAGTCCAGGTCCCCAGTAGGGGGTGCACAAGAGGCAACCACACATTGTTGTTTCTCTCCCTCTCTTTCTCCCTCCTTTCTCCTCTCTCTAAAAATGAATAAATAAAATCTTTTAAAAAATGCAAATCCTCAGGCTTTATAAGTATCAAAATCAGAAACTCTGAGGACAGGGCCCAGCAATCTGTGTTTCAGCAAGTCCTGAACATAATTTTGATGTATACTAAAGTGTGAGAAGCACTGGCCTGAGAAACCTGCAAAGTGAGGCCCATCAATACTTGTACTCTCTGACAGCAATTGTCCCACGTGCACAGGATGCTCACTCCCACTCTACTCCCACCCTTGTCACACCCCCTGTCATCACTGTTGAGGACCATGAAAGTCATCTGCAAATAGAAAAGAAATAGTTTGCACTGCTGGATAGCTGTGGGACACGGGGCAAATACACCTACTTTCTGGTCTTAAGTTTTCACTTCTGCAAAATCAGATGTTGGCCTAGAAGACCTGCCATTTCCTTTAGAGCTCATATCATGGTTCTCAGTGCTGTCAGTGCTCTTACTCTAAACACTGCGTCTCCACCACGGTGATCATTATGCACATCCCGGAGACACTGGGAAGGGTAAGGAGGTCTGATGACACTCCTCAAGATAGCAGCGCAACAAACAGTCGAAGCCTTGTAGATAATGAGACCCTTAGCAGAAAAATGTTTTCAAAATGTGATGTTACTGTCTGAGACAAGGAAAGAGATATATGACAAATCAACATGTCTAAATTTATCAGTCTTCATTCTTGCGACATACACTAAAGAGAGTGTGTTAATGTTAGCAAAGGTGGCAAATTATCTGCATGGCTTAATCTCAAGTAAATAGTGAATAATTAAATGGTAAGGCCAGATGAATAGGTATTATAATGAGATTTCTTGATAAATGTATTCAATAACAACATGTGATAGTAAATGTGAGCCTCAAGCCCCTGGAAAATATTTTGGAAACCAGATGTTACATGTTTAAGATAGGAGATACAGCTTTACTCTCATTTTATTTTTTAAAAATTACCTCTTTATTGGAAAGTTTAAAAGGGGATGAAAAGTAGATAACAATAGAATAATGAACCCCCAAAGTGGCTGGAGCCAAGATGTAGGGTGAAGACTGCAGTCAGGAAATGTGTAAAGAGTAACAGTTGGGGAATTGAGAGAGGAGAGTAGACCCAGAAAGGTGCAAGAACAGCCTTAGAAGCCAAACTGAATGCTCTCAATGCATGATACGTGTAGGAAACTTGTGAGGCTGTGCTCTCCCCTGGACTCTGAATGTTGAGGTTGGTGGCATTTAATGAGCATGGAGCACTCTTCTAAATACTCTGCTCCCTTATACTCCCAATGCCACTGTACATGGTAGGCAGTTTATATTCCTATTGTGCAGATGGGGTAACAGTCCAGAGGGCTAGTAAGTGGTAGCATTGGGATGTGAACCCTTACAAACAGCTTCCTGAGCCTGTGTGTTCATCCAGGTAATGTCTCTTCATCTTAGAGAGACTGTATGCCGATTCCCTCATTTTACAGATCAAGGAGTAGGGAGAGGGACTGGCTTGGCAATCCCACTTGTGCTTGGCAATTCCCTCTGCCAAATATTGATACCCTACCCAAGATAAGTTAAATTGAGATACACAAGAAATAGGGCCTAGGCATTCCTTGAAGCTCTCCAGATCATTCTAAAGTGCTCACAAAATTGAAAAATCACATATAGTAGAAGGTTCTTGGGTGTTCTGTCACCTGCTTTGAAATTCCAGCCTTGTCACTTGGTGTCTCCTCTACTTATATGGGGAAATGTATTTTAATTTAGGTGATTATAGTACAATCTTTAGAAAGCCTTTGAGACACTGCAGTCACTCAACAAATTAAGTATTTGTCCTACTCTTAGCTGAATAATGAATTTCATTTTACTTTGTTTTCCAATAAGTATTGTATATGTTACCCAACAGTTGGGGATTCAGCAGCACTTTGGAGGAATAGCCAACATAAGAAAGGAACAGACTATAGGAATCAAGGCTTGTGATCCATAAAAGTCACCTATGTTGACAAGGATAGTGAACATCATCACCCTCCAGATGTCTTGCATTTGTGCTGAGTAAAGCCCAAGTGCCTCATTCTGATGAGGCTGAGAAGCTGAAGTGTTCCCCAGTATCACCACCCATGGGTTATCTGTGTGAACTGGCCTTTCTTGAAGAGGTTGCTTAACCATGGCAAGGCTCAAGATAACATGTTACCTGCCTTTATTTGAAGTGTATTTGACAAGCATAGAGCTGGCACACTGCTTATTTTCTGTGTCCACAAAAGGCTTAGCATGGCTTCATGTTGAAAGAACAGTTTTCAGATGGGCATCAAGAAGACTTCCTCATTGCTGAGTGAAAATATGCTGGGCACTCTGCAGCAGTTGAATCTGATACCTGTTCTTGTTGGATTGGCCTTCACCTGCCTAATTGATTTTGCTTGGTCTCTTCTCACTCTGTGATCTAAGATTTTCTTTGATTCCCTGATTCAACACGATCATACCAAGATCTGTCCAGAAAGTATCCAGCCATGTACTATGAAAAAGAGAGACATTTATTGAAGTAGATACAACAAACATTGTACATAAGACAATGACTCCTCAGTCCCCTTCAAAGTAGGTACCTGGGGACCTCAGACAGTTCTCCCAACTGCAGTACAACATTCCTTTTGTTCTGGTAGCAGAAACCGTGGAATGGATTTTACCATGACACATTTCATGCCAAGATCCTCCATCAAAATCTCAGACACGGTAGTTTTTGGAGTCCCCATATCAGCTTCTATTTCTCACACTGTCAGTTGCCAATCTGTGTTAACTGCAGCCCATACCCGTTCAACTCAGGTATTCTGCTTGTTGCAGGCCTTCCAGAACATGGATCACTTTCAACAGATTCTAGATCATCTTTAAAGTGTTTGTACCACTCTTTTGCTTCTGCTGCTCTCATTGCATCATCCCTGAAAGCCTTCTGAATCATCCAAGTAGTTTCTGTGGAGGAATGGTCAAGCTTAATGCAAACTTTGATGCAGGTTCATTGCTCAACTCGTTTAGTCATTTTGAATGTGATGGCCACACAGTACACATGCTCACTCAGTGGCGTCTACTGCCCCCACTGACTACTACAGTGAAGTTGTCATTGTTCACACATGCACATTTCAGTCCACTCACCATGGCTGCCAGGTTACATTGATGTCGCACAAACCATTTTTGTTATATTAGCAATGGCTGGACATTTTCCCAGACAGACCTCATATGTCCAGAGTGACTCTGAGAAACCAATCTGGGCTCAACTTATGCTGAAACTTCAAATCCCTCTAGGTCTTTAAAGCTTTCTGGTTATGAGAGAGGGAACATTTCCTTGCCAAATCACTGCTCTCAAAACAAATTCTGGACCAGAAGTCCTTTACCTTATGAATATCCATCTGCCCCACGCTGAGTTGCTCTCCTGGGCTACAGAATGTTCTACTGCTCTGCCCTGTTGAATTTAGGTGTATTTTATTTCCCTCCCTATACTTGATTCATGTTAAAGTGACCACTATGGAGAGTTTATATATCCTTCCATTTTCCAAAAATCAATTTTGGGTTCCTAAACACTTACATTCACAGAGCTTTGGAGCTGGAAGTGGCCAAAGCACAGGCATTCACTGGAATGTCTTGAGAGAAGATAGCTTCAGCAAGGCTAAGTGACTTAACAAAGCCAGTGGTTATTCTATGCTGAGAGTGGTACCCCTTTCCAGTGTCTTCATGCTGCCTCTGAAATTTTTAATTTTATTGTTTTATTTTAAAAAAGTAAAAAGAATTTTTAAATTACAAAATTTTAAGCATGTATAAAAATAAATAGAACCCCCCAATATGCAAATTCAACAACTATTAGTGATGATTGGCAAATCTTGGTCAATGTTGACTCATCTTGGTCAGTCTTAATATCACAGTTACTCTTGTTTCATCTGTACCCTAACACTCTCCTCTCACACATATTAATTTGAAGGAAAACCTAGACATTACATTATTTCATTCATAACTATTTATTATATTTCTATAGAAAAATAAAATTATCTTTTAGAAAATGTAACCATATAACCAGCATGATAGTATCACACAAAAAATTCACAATATTTCTCTGACATTTTCAAATGTGCATTTTTCAAATTTTAATTGTCACATAAATGTTATTTTTACTATATGTTGTAGAACCACTAATTTATTTTATTATTTTTTTAAATTTTTACTGTTATCTTCCTACAGTTGTCCCAATTTTTTCCCCTTCACCCTCTTCCATCCAGACCACCCCCCAGCTCCCCACAGTCAATTCTCACACTGTTATCCATGTCCATGGGTCATTCATACATGTTCCTTGACTAGTCCCTTCCCCTTCTTTCCATCATTATCTCCCTCCCTTCTCCCCTCTGTCACTGTCAGTCTGTTCCATGTTTCTGTGCCTCTGGTTCTATTTTACTTGTTAGTTTATTTTGTTCATTAGATTCCCCTTATAGGTGAGATCATATGATATTTGTCTTTCACTGACTGGCTTATTTTACTTAGCATAATAGTCTCCAATTCCATTCATGCTGTCAAAAAAGTAGGAGTTCCTTCTTTCTTTCTGCTGCACAGTATGCTACTGTGTAAATGTACCACAGTTTCTCAATCCACTCATTTAGTGATGGGCACTTAGGCTATTTCCAGAACTTGGCTATTGTAAATGGTGATGCTATGAACATAAGGGTGCATAAGTTCTTTTGAATTGGTGATTCAGGATTCTTAGGGAATATTCCCAGCAGTGGAATCACTAGGTCAAAAGGCAGGCCTCTTTTTAGTTTTTTGAGGAAATTCCATGCTATTTTCCTGTTTTCCATAGTGGCTGCACAGGTCTGCATTCCCACCAACAGTGCACTACGGTTCCCTTTTCTCCACATCTTTGCCAGCACTTGTTGTTTGTTGATTTA
Source organism: Desmodus rotundus (assembly GCF_022682495.2). NCBI lineage: Eukaryota > Metazoa > Chordata > Mammalia > Chiroptera > Phyllostomidae > Desmodus > Desmodus rotundus. The sequence goes on from NC_071395.1 coordinate 66,562,947, forward strand.
TTAATGATGGTCATTCTGACCTGTGTAAGGTGTTATCTCATTGTGGTTTTAATTTGTATCTCTCTGATGGCTAGTGATGTTGAGCATCTTTTCATATACCTATGGGGCTATCTGTATGTCCTCCTTGGAGAAGTGTCTTTTCAGGTTCTTTGCCCATTTTTTAATTGGATTGTTTGCCTTCCTGGTGTTGAATTGGATAAGTTCTTTATACAGGGGCCTGGCATAAACAATGCCTCTTTTTTATCACAAAATATTTTATTACAAAAATCATAAGCACATAATTCTGTAACATAACAATATCACACTCAAGCACACCATATGACATTTTAGGTGAAATGTTCAAATTAAAACTATAAATTATTATACCCATAGTATTACCCAACCAACCCCACTCAAGCAGGTATTACTTCTGCCAGACCCTGTATATTTTGGAGATCAACCCCTCACCCAATGTATCATTGGCAAATATGTTCTCCCATACAGTTGGTTCCCTTTTCATTTTAGTAATGGTTTCTTTAGCCGTGCAGAAGCTTTTTAATTTGATGTAGTCCCGATTATTTGTTTTCCTTTATTTCCCTTGCCCTAGGAGATATATTGGCAAAAATATTGCTGCATGGGATATCTGAAATTTTACTGCCTATGTTTTCCTCTAGGACTTTTATGGTATCATGACTTATGTTTAAGTCTTTTATCCGTTTTGAGTTTATTCTGGTGTATGGTGTAAGTTGGTGGTCTAGTTTCATTTTTTTGTGTGTACCAGTCTAGTTCTCCCAGTCTCTAAACACCATTTATTGAAGGGGCTATTTTTACTCCACTGTATACTCATGCCCCCTTTGTCAAATATTAGTTGAACATAGAGACATGGGTTTATTTATGGACTGTCTATTCTGTTCTATGAATCTATGTGTATGTTTTTATGCCAGTATCAGACTGTTTTGATTACAGCGGCCTTGTAATGTAGTTTGATATGAGGTATTGTGATCCCTCCTACTTTGTTCTTCTTTCTCAAGATTGCTGAGGCTATTCAGGGTCTTTTATAGTTCCATATAATTTTTTAAAAAATTGTTCTAGATCTGTGAAATATGCCATTGGTATTTTAATAGCAATTGCATTGAATCTGTAGATTGCTTTGGGTAGTATGGACATTTTCATGCTAATTCTTCTGATCCATGAACATGGTATATGCTTCCGATTATTTGTATCTTCCTTAATTTCTTTCTTCAGTGTTCTATAGTTTCCTAAGTACAGGTCTTTTACCTCCTTTGTTAAATTTCTTCCTAGGTACTTTATTTTTCCTGTTGCTAGAGTAAATGGATTTTTTTTCCTAGTTTCTCCTTCTGATCCTTCACTGTTGGTGTACAAAAATGCCCTTGATTTCTGAATATTGACTTTATATCCCAGTGTTTTTGCCAAATTCACTTATTAGGTGGAGTAGTTTTTCAGTGGAGACAACAGGGTTTTTAATGTAGACATGTAAGATATGCTGGGTGTAGAATTTACAATTTGGTTGAATGACTTCAGAGTAAAAACTACCAATAATGTAAGAGGTGTAAAGAAGAATGGCATAAATATGTTTTATAAAACAGGCAGCAGGTCAACAAGAACACTATGTTCAGAAAGGAATATGAAGTATGGATAATATGAACAGGGCCTGGAAAATAGACTCAGACAAGTAGACTTTAGAAGGGAAAATATGGCAATCCAGACAATGAAATCAAATACTGAAGAATATTTCAGTTGCTTACAAATGTTGGCAATTAAAAATAAAGCTAATGTAAATATCCAAAAAATAAATAAAAGGGAAAATACAAATAGGGGAAGATAAGCCTCAAATCTTGAAAACAAATGAAACAAGGCCTTTTTGTGAGATGGTGAACAGAACATTTGGTACAGCAGAACTTTTGTAGCTTTACAACAAAATACTAAATGATAATATTAGATATTTAGGTTGGATCAGATCCTGAGATGCCTTAAATACCAAGCTCAAGGTTTTCAGCTTATCTTTGCATACATTGGGGAGCCATCGAAGGCCTTGGAGCTATTATAAAAGCAATTTGGCTTCATGGATAATGGCATAACAGGAATGTAACATTTTGTCATTATTACATAACATAAATTGAAACAGAAATAAGGCCTATCTATCTCCATACCACCATCATAAAATATAATTAGGGAAAAAAGTATAATTTAAATGATAACCACTAACACACTGTAGATATTAAGATTTTTCTAGGGACATTCTAACATCATTTGTCAACGGACATCAGATTAAATTGGGGAAAAAAGAAGAAGAACATGACTAGCTTACATCTCCAGGAAAGATATTTGAACTTGTTTATTGAACTGGAATTCAATCTCCATAATTTTGTGGTTCCTTCTTTTCATCCATAATAATTCATCTCTATAATTAAAGCCTAATGAACCAAACAATTTCTCTCTTCATAATCAACTTCATCTGTGTGAGTGGCCAACATTAAAATAGAATCTTTCCAGTAAATGGATTCAGTGATCCTAGTTTAAAAAAAAAAAACAAAAAAAACCAAAAAAACCTTTTCTTTTTCTTGAACTTTTACATTTATTCCCAATAATTAGCTTTATTTTCTTGAGAATGCTAGGATGTCATAAAGACTACTTCTATGGATTCCTGGTAACATCCAAAACTAGAACAAAGCAATATTATTATAAAATTAATTAGCTGATGCTACTCCACATCCAAACATGTGTGGTGTCACCGTGGTGTATGGAGGGCCTCCAGGTCCTGGCACGCTTTACCGTTTAATAACACCCCCATTCTTGGGAGAAGGATGGTGAAAAAAGATGAAATTTTCATCTTTGAATCCTCATTTAAAATTTAAATCTCTCTTCAAAGTGTACGGCTTTCAGCCATTATGAGCTCATGTCTTTGGGCATGATTGGCAGACACTGAGCTGAAACCAAAATGAAGATGGAGTACAGGTTCCTGCTGGAATGAAAGCCCACCCAGGAAGTGAATTTGCAGAGGAATAAGGACTACTATTTCAGTCTCTACAGCCTTGCACGGAGCTAGCCAGTCATGTTACCTCAAAGCAAATCACTTCCCCCATGGGAATGAATGCCAGAGACTGCCAAGTCCAAGGGACCATCCTATCTGCTAGAAAAATCTGTGTTGTTGAAATGGTTGTAAATAATATTTTAAATACAGTGCTTTACATATAAGACCTTCTCTGTTGGAGCCTCATCAGCTAAGGTTTTAAATTGGTGCTTGTGGCCTCGATGTGGCCCGCAGATGTGCCCTCTGCCCTACACTATTGTTCTTTAAAAGCTCAAACCAACATTTAAAAAGAAACACATTTCACAGAAAGGTATGCATTTCCAGTTTCTCTTGAAAAATGGGCCAATGTGACAAGGCTGGCCCCATGCCCCACACAGCTGTGACATGGGCTCCAAGGACAAGCTATGCTGTTTGGTGGGCATGTGTCCCCCAGTTCTCCTAGGCCCTCACGCTTCCCCTCCCAAGGCTGTGTCACTAGCCACCATCATTGTCCTTGAACTGATATTTTCCTTCTACCGCAGAAATATTTTCCTCACACACATCCCTATGAAAAGTGGGGCACTTCAGGACAGTGAAAGGGAACAGCTGGCTTTTGCTGCATCCTGTCTGCCTCATGTATTGGGATCCCTGCCTGGCCCCACAGGCACTGGGGTTTTTAACCTGCCTCACTACCTTGGAGGGGAGAGCTCTGAGGATCGCTGGCTGGGCCTCAAAACTAAACCAACAGAGACAGATTCACAGGAAAAAAGCATCCAAACTTAATGTAAGTTTTACATGACACAAAAGCCTTTATAAGGAAATGAAGACCCAAAGAAGCAGTTAAGCCTGAATATATTTATGCCAGGTTTGATGCAAACTGGGTAGTTGTGTAGAAATGTGGGAGCCCAGAGTGCACGAGGTAAGTGTCATAAACTGGGCAACAGTCACAAGACCTGATGGAGTTCTCTGCAGCCCAACTTGTCTGAAGATGAAGATGTTCCTTTTGTCCTGGTGGAGGGAGGGCCCATCTTAGGGCCCATCTTAGGGCCCCTCTCACCGAAAAGTTTTATGAACAGCTTCAGAGGTGAAGAGTGGGGGAAGGTCAGAGTAGCCTTTCTGCTTCTGTTATTTCCTGTTAAAAAACAAAATTCATGTTCTTCTTGCTGCTTTTAAGATTCTCTCTTTATCCTTAAATGTGTCTTTGTGTGAATATTTTAGGTGAAAAACATAACGCGTAAAGCATAATACTGAGACAAAGAAACTAAAGATTTATTCGCTTTATTCAACGATTCATGAATCGGGCACCCCCATCTCACAGATGGGAAGGAGCTCTGAGAGAGGTACAAAACGAGACTGTGATAAACCGAAGGGAGAGGAGGCAGGAAGTGGCACTGGAAAAAACTGCCACTGGTAATTGCTAGGTCACTTTCCTTTAGGGAGTGGTGAGGGATAATCAGGCAGGTGACCTCCCTTGTGCTGACCAGGGGGTTCCTGACAGGTGGGTGTCTGATGCCATTGCTGAGAGAGCCAAAACTGTAGCCCAGTCTTGGTGTGGCTTTGCACAAACAACTCCATTTGGGGCCTGTTGTTTTCTTTTTAGCCTCTGAAATATATTCAGCTTAAAGTGTCCAACCAGCAAAGGTGCCATATTTGGAGTAGTGTGACCTGAACCCCATCCATGGCAATTGAATTCTTTTGGAAGGAATTACTTTTGGGCAAATAAGGGAATTTCAGAAAAACAGGAACTTTTCTTTCTTTGACTGTTGATGTAAATGTCTTCAGCTCAAAGTAATCGTTATACCACTGAAGCATATTCATAACCCCTTCCCAAAAAACAGCTTCCTGGGAAAAACTGGCAAGGTGACAGGAGTGACAGAGAGTGTGAGCTATGCTGTGATAGGATAAGAGGGGAGAGCCCAGACAGAACTGGGTGAAGGGGAGAGACAGCTACACTACCTGGAAGAGGGAGATCTAAGTCGAAGACTGTAGGATGGTCATTGCTGCATGAGAGGAGGCAGAGCTGTGGGAAGGGAGCCCAGGGCTACCAGAGAAGGAAAGTGGATGGACAGGCCCAGAGGCTTAAATGGCAAGTGCATTTGGGAGAGTGCAAGTTGATAGAGATCCTTTGCTTGACTGAACTTTAGTAAGGCTCCTGAACTTTACCCTAGGCCTATTGTTGCATTTATTATAAAAACTGGTTTTAGAAAAAGCTCCACTAAGTCCTTTTAATCAGCACTCCAACCCTTGATGTCAGATCTCTTATTGAATCAAGTCCTTCATCCTTCACCATCCCTGCCATGATGTCTTCATCACTCTGGCCTGCCTTCAGCAAGAATCCTATTAGGTCAGTTTAGCCAGAAACTGCCTTTCCCCTGGTATTTCCTCTGAGTAATTTTCCATCCACTGACCTTCCATTCTGCTCCTTGGCTATCAATTCCCACTTGCTAGTGCTATATTCAGAGTTGAGCCCAACCCCTCTTCCCCCCTGTAAAATCACATCACAGGGGTCCCTATACCTGTCGCTATAGTCCTGCCTTACCATCTTTAAGAAGGGTTGAAATTTATGTATTTTCTTTAAGAAAGTACATCTATCATTTGAGAGAGAATGCTGAGGGCTGGCACTGGAGAAAGAGCAGGCCCTTTGTCTTATTTAGCACGTGTGTAATCACTTACACCGTCTTCTCCGTTAGCCCAAAGTCAGGGAGTCTGTCTGTGTGGTTCGCTGCTGTGTCCCCAATGCCAGACACATAAGTCGATACTCAATAAATCCCTGTTGTCTGACATTTGAACACTAGACTTCATCATGAGGGAGAGGTTTTACCAGATAGGTTTTTTTATAGTCATTTGAGGGTCATTCAGAGGCCTCTGCCCCAACCTGCTTCACCTGTCTTTTGGGAATCCAAGAGTTACATGGGAACCCACACCTCCAACTTTGTGCATTCTCCAAAACAACCCACCCGTCCTTATGGAGAGCCTTTACAAGCTTTATGAAAGACAGGAGTAGTGAACTGACTGCACACAGGGAAACAATCCTTCTCAGCAACTCCAGTGATAAAGTGGAGTTTATTCCTCACCACTTGCATTTGGCCTGGCCTTGTGACTCACTTTGACCAATAGCATGCTGCAGACACGGTGGTGTGCCGGGTCCCAGCCTAAGCTAGTACCATGTGTATAAGGCCAGGCTAGCCTGCCGAACCATGGGAGATACATAGCTCAGGCAAGCCATTGCCCCAGGAACAACAAATCAGCCACGAACATGGGAGCAAGGCCACCTTAAACCTGTCCATAGATGACCTAAATCTGTTCCTTGGTTGCCCCTTGAAGACATGCTGAATCAGCCTGACACAAATCCCAAATCAGCAAATCTACCCAGATGACTGAGTTACGAGAAATAATATATGCTTCTTGTTTTAAGTCACCAGATCTTGGGATAGTTTGTTATGCAGCAATAGCTAACTGACACAGTGAGGAAAAGTGATTCCTCATCTCTGCTTTTTCCATATCTGTAACTTTCTTCTCTCTAAAGCATCTCCCCCTCAGTGCCTCTCTGCTAAGGTCACCTTTCATTAGCCTTTCTCTTTCTATTATTTATCCTTTTAAGCCTGTAGTCATGTTACATACGGATTTATAGATCACCACTGAGAAATGAAAATGGAATCTGAATACATATGAAAAGGCAATTTTTTTAAATGAGAAGCATATTGTGCAGGAGCTAATTGTGTGTGCATGGTTGAATGACTAAACATGCCCTGGAGAAGTTTTTCAGCATTCCATAAAGGCTTGCTCATAATTGGAAACCCAGAAATGGTGTGTGTCTCCTGATGTGAATGAAGAGACCTCAAGTCAGCTGCTTTCTCATCAGCTGTTCACAGGCAGAAAAGAGGCCAAAACCTGCCTGTCTTTTGTAGTAGACATGGACTGCAGTGGGGACACATTTCCTACCTCCATCCAGATGAACAAGCTCTTGAGGAGGTTACAGAAGTGGGAATTTTGTCTTTTGAGTTTTTTTTAACAGAATGTATGTTTTTTTTTAATCCTCACCTGAGGACATGCTCATTGACTTTAGGGACAGGGGAAGGCAGGGAGAGAGAGAAGGAGAGAAGCATCAATATGAGAGGAAAATATTGATCTGCTGTCTCTGGCATGCACTCCGAGTGGGACCTGAGGACCAAACCACAACCAAGGCGTGTGCCCTGACCAGGAATCAAACTTGCAGCCCTTCAGTTTATGGGTTGATGCTCCCACCAACTGAGCCACACCAGTAAGGGCAGGAGTTTTGATATCAGAACGAGGAAGGATTTGGTCAACAGGAGTGTCTGTCTCTGTCCCGAACAGCCCTTTCTGAGTCCTGAGACCCATTGCCTAGCATTCCCATAAAGCCTCACCCTGCTCTTGCACTGTCACTGGTATGGGGAACCATTCCAAGCATTGGAAATGTGGCCCAGCCCCCACTCGGAAAAGCCAGTGGGGAGCAAGGTTGGCAGGCAGGACCCACATCCATGGATAGGTTCTCCCATGGGGAATCAGGCCTGCATTGTACCTTGACTGCTATGAGACTTGCTCTTGCTAAAACTCCCTTACCCTGAATTGAAGCAGCAAATGTTTACTGAGTATTGTTAACTTCCTAAAGTCTGTGCTAAACCACCCAAGTACGGAGTGTGAGCAGTTTCCCCCTTGAGCTGTAACATCCTTCTCTTTGAAGTAATTAGCAGTGTTCTGTCCTTTGTTGTCCTTAAAAGGTAATCACCTGTGGTGAACCTGTACATAGTAAATGAGGACCATCCTCGATGTAATATGCCCAGAGAAGCAATAAAAGCCTGTCCAGGAAAGGGTCAGCTGTCATCTCTTGGGCTCTCTCTAGCCCTCTTGCCCTCTCTCACTTAGAGAGTGGCCATGACGTCCGTCCCTTTTTCTCCACAGGATTTCTGTAGTCTGTGTGTATTTGTATATTGCTGCCACCACACAGGATCCCGCAGGCCCCGCGGGATCTACGTCACACTGGTATACAGATTCAGAGATAGATCACATGTAGTGAGGAAAAGTGAAGGACATCTTTAGTCCAGGTAAAAGAATTAACCTGTATTTCTGCAAAAACACCACTAATTATATTTGCAATGTAATGTTTTCAAAGGATTTTCTAATTATTTATGACACCTGATTCTTTATAAGGTGAGATAAATAACCAACGTTCAAAGAAATTAAATGACTGACTCCAAATCATAAAGCATTTTAGTGGCCGAGTGCCTAAACATCCAATGCTTTAATTTCCTTTATTTTATTTCTTGACACATATTTCTTAATCATTTACCATGTGCCATTTATAAAGTAGGACTGTTTCTTTACATGATTTGGCTTTCTTCCTGGAATTTTCTTTAATTGTTCATTTTATAATTATATATATGAAATCTGAATTGCTAATTTAAAATAAAACCCTGTTTTAGTAAATTATACACTTAATGTAGTACTAAACTAACAAAGTGATAATAAATATCAGAAGAAATAATTTAAAATGTTAAAATAAAAATATTAGTGTTGACTTCAGATAAGTAGAATACAAGAGAGGAAAATGCAGTATTTCCACAGACAGGTCCCATTAGATAGTTATGAAAAATGACAGGTATTACAAAAATCATTAGGAAGCTGGCATAATTTTTTTCATAAGTGGCAAGGCATTTATAAATAAAAGCACGATTTCATATTTTAAAAGAAAGAAATGTTCCAGGGTTGTGTGTGGACAGGAGGCAATGAAAAACATTTGCATTTGCTAGGAAAACAAAATATCTGCCTAAAGTCTTATTACCAGCTAGTTAGCCTAAATCAGAACTGAATCTCTTTGTCTTTCTTCAACTTAGGCATCTAATTGGAAACAAGAGAACTGTCCAGAAAGCAGTGGATGTCAAGAAGCCAGATGTGGCAGAGTGGAACAGAGAAACGGAAGTGAGACTGAGGGGGTGAAGCAGAGACATGACACGAAACCCAGAGAAATCAGCAAAGTCATGTTTGTGCAGGTGAGAGTGAAGGCTGCAGCTCTTACCTTAAGTGGGATAAGATAGTGCGGAATCGTGCAACACAGCTGGCACGAGTGCTGTTCCAAGGACCCCCTGGTGTGGAGTGATGCAGACCACAGTTTTAGTGTCTGGGAAATGTCAGCCAGTTCTGTATCCTAAGAGCTTTCTCCCTTTCCATTCACAGTCCCTGCCTCAATGGCTCCCCAGCTTTTCCTTTAGAGGTGAAAGCAGGTGAAGGCCAGCCCCACCCACTTTCAGGTACAGCTGTGGCTCTTCAACTCCATACCCACACTAAAGCCCTGGGGGTGGAAAGTAAGGTAAGTGAAGGCAAGGATGTTATGAAGGAAGCTATGGTAGAAGTCCAGGAGAATGGTTTTATAGAATAAAAATTTTCTGTAAGAAACTCTGGGCAGAAGCAACAATTAAAACGCTAAAGGGAGCCAAAGGTTGTTTTTATTTTTTTAATTCAAGAAGCACCCTGCCTCAATCCCCCTTTCCACTCCATAATCCTCTAGTATTGGCCAGACTGGTTTGGGGGCTGCAGGTAGCCTTAATCTTTTCAAGGAGTTGTCCTTCTGCAGGACCAGCTGAGGTGCTTGTTAAATAGGTCCCTGTCTAATGGAATCCAATGCAGCTCAGGAACCTGTATTATTAGCAAGTAGCCCAGGAGCTTTGATGTTTCAGAACCATTCATATGTTTCACAGCTGGTTACCTGGGGCTGGAGGTGCTCTGGAATCTTCTATAGTTATTTTTTTAATTAAGATTTTATTTATTGATTGATTTTAAGAGAGAGGGGAAGAGAGGTAGAAAGAAAGGGAGAGAAATATTGACCAGTTGCCTCTTGTACTCACCATGAATAAGGACTGAACCCCCAACCCAGCCATGTGCCTTGACCTTGGGAATTGAACCAGTGACCTTTTGCTTTGTGGAATGATGCCCAACCAACTGAGCCACACAAGTCAGGGCAAGTTTTCAAAATTTTACTCTTCTTGTTAGACCTGTTAGCTGCACCATTCTACATAGTATGGGATCCTACTTTCCACTTGTTGATTGTTAATATTAAATATTTATTGAGTGCTTATCATGCAACAAGTACTTTCTAGGTCCACAGATATTGTAGAGAACCAATTCATATAAAGACCTTTGCCTTCATGGAGCTGGTACTCAAGTAGGAGGAGACAAATAATAACTAAGTAAATAAGTAAAATGGAGAATAGTATTTTGGAAGCACATGACTTGTTTGTTTTCATCGGTTCACAGCTGGAAAGGAGTTTTGCCTCAGGGTGAAATACAATAACTTCACACTCACTAATACCTGATTTAGATGATACTTATAGGAGATTTTGAACTTTTAGTTGATGCCAGAACGAGTGAAGAGTTTTGGTGCTACTAATATGGGGGTAAATGTATCTTGTATGTGAAGAATACATGAGTTTGGGGGTCCAGAAGGTGGAGTGTTATGGACTGAACAGTGATATCCCTTCAGTTCATATGCTGAAGCCCTAACACCTAATTTGGAGACAGGACCTTTGAGGAGGTAATCAAGGTTAAATGAGGCTTGTAAGGGCAGGTCCCCAAGCTAGCAGAACTGGTGTACTTATAAGAAGAGTAAGAGCTACTGGTAAAGATGGTGGAGTAAGTGAACATGGCACTTGCATCTGCCCATGACCAATAAAAACTTCAACTAAACTATGGAATAACCATTATTGAGAACCACCTGAAATGTGGCTGAAAAGAATTCTCTAACTAAGGGTAAACAGAAAGAGCCATGTTGAGACATGTAGGAGGAGTGCAGTTGTGTGGTGGTTCAAAATCAGGAGGGATATTTCAGCTGTGGAAATAAACTGAATCGTTTGGCTTTGTGGTGGGGCGGAGGGCCAGCTTTCCCCTAGATAGAAGAACTGGAAGAGGCCATTGTTCCTTTGCTGAGTCCTCCCACTGCAGGTGCAGGTAGGCACCATATCTGAATCTTCATTAACCTGGCTAACAATGCTTACCCTGTGCTGCTGAGGCCCTGAGACCCCATCCCACCTAGAATTTGGGCCCACCCAAGCGGCTTCCAGGGGCTTTCCATGCAGATGACCTGTCTTGGCTCATGCTGCGGATTTTCCTAAAATCTCTCAAAGGTTTATATACCTCAAACAAATAGCATCTGGCCTTCGTGTGTCACATACCTCTTGTTAACTGGCCCTAAGCCCAGCACTAGAGGCAGCTGTCCTTGGTTCATATTTTGGCCTCTCTCAGGCACCTCCAAGCCCAGCACAAGAAACATCCAACTGCAGATTTCTTTGTGGCTCATGATGACTGGCCCAGGCCAGGGACCACTGGTGGCTGACCTTGGCCTGCATCTTTTGAAAGGCCCCAGAGCCAGTGTACCAGGTGTATAGCTTCAGAACATGCTGGAGCATGACTCAACCACCTCCTCAAGCAACACACCCAAGGAGCTGACTTGGCAGGCACCAGAGCCCTACTAAAGTGAGTCCTGCTCTGTGGTTGCCCCTGTACAACAGCTCCTCTAACTATAGTCTCAGCTGGCCCTCGCACCCAACTGGCATGGAGTCAATCCTTCCTGTTATTGTGTCAAAACCAATAAGAGCTCAAATTCAACAGGAGGGTGCACTTGGATTGTCTGTCTTGGGTTACCCAGGAGGCTGCATCACTGGACCCTACAGGACACCTACTACATTAAGCCACTCTGACAAGACTGAGAGATGTAGCAGCTCTACCTAATACACAGAAACAAACACAGGGAGGCAGCCAAATTCAGAGACAAAGAAACATGTCCCAAATGAAGAACAGAACAAAACTCTAGAAAAATAACTAAATAAGATGGAAACAAGCAATCACCAGATAAAGAGTTCAAAACAGTGGTTATAAGCGTGCACAATGATCTCAGTGAGAACTTCAACAAAGAGAGAGAAAACACAAAAATGAAGTTAGAAAACATAAAAAGAATGAGCCAGAAATGAAGAGTACAATACTGAAATGAAGAATACATTAGGGAAAATCAACAGTAGATTAGATGAAGAAGAGGATCAATTCAGAAATTTGGAAGGTAAGGTAGCAGAAAATACTCCATTAGAGCAGCAAAAAGAGGCAAAGAGTAAAAAATAAACTAGGCTAGTTAAAGGGCCCTCTGGGACATCAAGCACACCAACATCCACATCACGGGGGTATCAGAAGAAGAGAGAAAGCAAGGGACCAAAAACCTATTTGAACAAATAATGACAAAAAATTTCCCTAACCTGGTGAAGGAAACAGACAAGTTCAGGAAGCACAGAGTCCCAAACAAGATGAATCCAAAGAGTCCCACACTAAGATACATCATAATTAAAATGCAAAAGGTTAAAGATGAAGAGAAAATCTTAAAAGCAGCAAGAGAAAAGCAGTTAATTATCTACAACGGAGCTCCCATAAGACTGTCAGCTGATTTCTTAACAGAAACATTTCAGGCCAGAAGGGATTAGCACAAAATATTCAAAGTGACAAAAAGCAAGGACCTACAACAAAAATTACTCTACCTAGAAAAGCCATCATTTAGAATTGAAGGACAGATCAAGAGCTTCTCAGACAAGAAAAATCTAAAGGAGTTCATGACCACCAGACCAGTTTTACAAGAAATGTTAAAGGATCTTCTTTAAAAATAAGACAAAAAAGATAAAAATATAAATAATAAAATGGCAATAAATACATACGTATCATTAATTATTTTTTTATTTTTTATCATTTTTTATCATTGTTCAAATACAGTTGTCTCCATTTTCCTACCACCACTTTCCCTTGCCCCCCCACCCCTGCCTCCTACCCTCAATCCTACCCCACCTTGGCTTTGTCCATGGGTCCTTTATACATGTTCCGGACAGACTTTTTCCTTCTTTTCCCCATTACTTCTGATTACTGTCTGTTTGTTCTTTATTTCAATGTATCTGGTTATATTTTGCTTACTTGTTTGTTTGGTGGGAATGCAGACTGGTGCAGCCACTGTGGAAAACAGTATGGAATTTCCTCAAGAAACTAAAAATGGAACTGCCTTTTGACCCAGCAATTCCACTGCTGGGATTATACCCTAAGAATCCCGAAACACCAATCCAAAAGAACCTATGCACCCCAATGTTCATAGAAGCACAATTTACAAAAGCCAACTGCCAGAAGCAGCCTAGGTGCCCATCAGTAAATGAGTGGATCAAAAAACTGTGGTACAATATGATCTCACCATTAATAGGAACCTGATTAACAAAAATGAACAAGCAAGCAAAGTATAGCCAAAAACATCGAAATTGAGAACAAGCTGACAGTGACCAGAGGGGAGGAGGAGGGGATAATGGGGGTGAAAGAGTGAAGGGTTTACAGGAACAATTATAAAGGACACATGGACAATAACAAGGGAAGGGTGGAAAAAGGGAAGGGAGGTGGGAAGGTCTAGGGTGGTTGGGAGTGGCGGGGGGAAGGCAGAAAACTATACTTGAACAACAATAAAAAAATGTTAAAAAAAACAAACTGTGGTACATTTACACAATGGAATTCTATGCAGCAGAAAGAAATGAGCTCCTACCCTTCATGACAGCATGGATGGAACTGGAGAGCATTATGCTAAGTGAAGTAAGCCAGGTGGTGAAAGACAAATACCATATGATCATACCTATAAGTGGGACCTAATCAACAAAACAATCATTAATTACTTTGAACACAAATGGATTAAATGATCCTACAAAAGACATAGGGTGGCTGAGTGGATAAGAAGATTATACCTTTACAAATGCTGTCTATAAGAGACTCGCTTCAGATAGAAAGACACACAAATTGAAAGTAAATAAATGAAAAGGGATATTTCATGAAAATGAAAACAAACAAAAAATCTGGGGTAGCAGTACATAAACCAAACAAAACAGACTTTAAAACAGGGATGTCCAACCTGTGGCCTGTGGGCTGCATTCAGTTCAGGATGGCTATGAATGTAGCCCATAACAAAACTATAAATGTACTTAAAACACTATGAGATTTTTTTTGTGATAACGTGTTGCCATGTATTTAAGGTGTGGCCCAAGACAACTCTTCTTCCAATGTGGCCCAGGATGCCTAAAGGTTGGATACCCCTGCTTTAAAACAAAGACTATGATAAAAGTCAAAGAAGGACCCAGCAACTCCACTACTGGATATTTATCCGATGAAACCCAATGCATTAAATTGAAAAGACATATGCATCTCTATGTTCACTGTGTCATTATTTATAATAGCCAAGATATGGAAGTAACCTAAATGCCCATTAATAGATGAATGAATAAAAAAGAAGTGGTACATACATATAGTGGGATATTACTGTCATAATAAAATAATGAAATCTTGTCATCTGCAAAAATATGAATGGACTTGAGGGTAATGTGCTGAGTGAAATAAGTTAGACCAAGAAAGAAAAATGCCATATGATTTCACCTGTAAGTGGAATCTAAGAAAACAAACAAACAAGCAAAACAGAAACAGATTTGTAGATACAGAGAACATTTTGATGATTGCCAGGTGAGAGAAGAGTTATGGGGAATGGGTTAAAACAGAAATGGATTAAGAGGTATTAATACAAATTGACAGTTACAAAATAGTCTTGGGTATATAAAGTAGAGCATAGGGAATAAGGTCAATAACACTGTAATAACTAGGCGTGGTGTTAGTTGGGGTACTACATTTATCGGGATGATCTCTTAGTGAGTTACATAAATGTCTAATCACTGGGTTTTATGCCTGAAACTAACATAATATTCCACATCTACTATAATTAAAAAATAAAGAAAAATGTTTTTGAAGAGGAGGAAGAGGCACCAGGGATGTACATGCACCCTGGTAAAGGCCATAAGAGAACACAGTGAGAGAGTGACCACCTGCCAGCCAAGGAGAGAGGCCTTGGGAGAAACCAAACCTGCCAACACTTTCATCTTGTATCTCTAGCTTCCAAAAGTGTCAGAAAATAAATTTCTATTGTTTAAGCCACTCAGTCTGTGATATTTCATTATGGCAGCCCTGGGAAACTATATAGGTACACACTTATATTTGAATGTCATAGAAACAACAAAAAAGTTTTATTGCACACACTACTTATACTAAAAATTGTTGTTTATATGAAGTTCAAATACAGCTAGGCATCCTACATTTTCATTTGCTAAGTCTGGCAGCCCTAACTTTGTGAGTACTTAGGAGAAGAGAATTCCAGGCAGCGTGAACAAAAAGAGCCTGTGTGTTGGCACAAAACAGAATTGTACTCGAAATGGACTGAGGATGGTGAGGATGGGGGAAGATGAGATGCGGGTAGGGTGGCCAGACAAACTAGAGAACATACTTAGGCTGATTCATTATGCTAGCATATTACCTGTTATTGATCTGAAATTCAACTTTAACTGTGTGGCTTGTATCTCTCTGCCAAACCTGGTGATTCCATGGGAGCAGATCTTATGGGATCTGGTAGCCATTGTGAGACTTGGGCTTTTACTCTTCCTGAGACCGTTGGGTAATTTTTGATGGATATAAGGTTTTCAAAGTGGCTCCTAAAGCTTTTTCTTTTCTCTGAAGTCTTTAATAGATGATGTTTTATGTTAGGTCTTTTAGTTGTAGCCAAGAGTGTTGTCTTTTGTAATGTTCAGCCACACCAGTGTTGCTCACCTGAGTCCCAATTGACTTGGCCATAACTGGTATTTGGAACTCATAAAAGATTCGCACTACGTTCATTTACTCCATTCACACTGTCTTGTATGTTGAAGTTTGAAGTCTCGTTCTGATCTTTGAGCCCTCTCCAGTACCCCCCAGATACCTACAAGCATACCATTTAAAGAAAAAGAAGGAGGGCCAGAGCTGTGTTGTTTAATTAAGGCTTTCTAATTGGAAACTTTTTATATATCAAAATCTGATTTTCCTGCTTAATTTTGCTCATAAAACTTTGCAAATTAAAACCTAATGGAAAAGAACTAAAAAAATTAAAGCTTTGAAAAATTCCCAAACACCACAATGAAAAACTGTTCTATTTGTTCAGAAAGTTTACTGCTAGGAAAATCTCATAACTTGTTTAATCCCCTGCAGCTGGGAAAAGCAGTTTAAGGTGGATGGAGAAGACTGCTGGAACTCTTTCTCAAAGGGCAAAGGACAAAATTACGTTTCACTGTGAAGCATAACTGTTCATAGCTTAAGAAAGACCAAAGTTTTGATTACAAGTATGGCAAAATATTGACTAGGACTTAGTTCCTGCTTTAAATTCTAAAACCATATAGGTTTTACTTCTCTTAAAGGATATAAAGAACAGTAGGACAGTAGAAAAGGTTTTTTTTTTTAAAGTACAAATGATTATAGCAGAAATGGTTAAACAGGAATAAAGTGAATAAATTTATTATTTGGATTTTCCTACTATTAAGTTCAGACACAGACATACAATATTATTAAGTTAATCATATTTCTAAAGCAGAAGTCAGTTCCATCAGTAGTTTGGACATTTAGTCAACACAGTTATAACGCAGACTCGGAGCAAGATGTGCCTTAAGTAGTTTATTTTTTTTTAAAGCAACTTCTGAATATTTTAGTTAAAAGAAAATTTCTTCAAATTTGTTAACTTATAAATGAAGCTAAAATGTCTGCTGTGCACTTCTGTGGTTTTGGCATGCCCAGAATTCCCTTCCCACACTTTTCCCTGCAAGCTCCTTCCTCTTCCCCTAGCCCCTTCCTCTTGCCTTCACTCCTGCTGGAGTAGCTGGTGGGCACTCAGTGGTGTTCTCAGAGGTCAATGCAGGGTCCAGGCCAGGCCAATGAAAATGACTCACAATGAAATGAATCCCAAAGATGGACAAGAAACCTCACGTCCTTCTCTTGGGGATTTTTTATATGCTTAATGGGGTGAAACAGCCTTGTTCCTCCTTGATCACAGTTGCTCATTCAGGATGGTGAGAGGCTGTAGCTTCCTGGTCTATGTGTTTTCCAGTGAAGAAGAACTTTATGAAAGAGGAGAAAAACAAGCCCAATACATAGGCAAGCAGACATGAGCAAGAAGGGTTGAAAAAGACATTACTCAGGAGTGAGAAGGAAATCAAGTGAAGACCACATTCTTTTAATTCTTAGATTCACTCAGTCCCAAACCCATTTTATCCCTGTCCTCAATTTATATGACCCACTAAGCCTGTTTACATGTTTTTTGGGTCTGAGTTAAGTTTCAATCTTTTGAAGACAAGAGCCTTGACTAAATAAGAGTTGATTCCCTTGTGATAGATCTAACTCAGGTTTTACATAAGAAACAAACCTATATATACATGTACATGTATGTGAAACTCATTTTTTCTTTTCAGACAAAAATTATCATTAGAAAAGATAGTGTTGTGGTGTTTTTGAATCTTCACTATTTCTTTAATATTGCATCTGGTTTCTCAATTACTTTAATTTAAACAACAACAAACCATTTAGGAAAGGCACGTTAGCTTGAAACAGCTTCAATTATTACTAATTTTGGACCTTTACAGTGGGCACCTGACATAATCTATTAAAAATATGCAAAGAAATTTAAACAAATCTAGTAATTATTCCTGAGGGGTATCAGATTTTTAAAAACCAAAACCACTTAAATATTATTTTTAAGACGTCAAACAGTAAGTGAATATGTGGCAGACCTCCCACCTGAACAGCCCTCAAGGATGGACGGGACAAAAACAAAGAAACTAGAAACTGCCCTTATGTTCTGAAAATGGAAACTTGTGGCCTGGCAGGAAACCTCCAGTGTCATCCCTACACACGGCTTCAGAACAAACTTCCTCTCAGAAAGGAAGCAGGATGCCATTTTCGGGAGAACTATGTTTGATGACTCAAAGAAAGTGGTTTAAAGAAGACAAGATGGTGATCTCAAATCTGCACTCAAACCTGCACGAGGAAGTTTTGAGTAACATTCTTCATTAAATGTGAAAAAGCAATGCTTTGAAATTACAGGATTATTCTACATAGTTTGTACTTTTAAATAGTATATGCACCTAATTAATTATTGGGTACAGAGATTTTATCTTTTTATCTATATTACTCATATTTGAATTGACCCACATTTTGTTTTCATTGATATTCTCACTGGGAAAATGGAGAATCACCTTATATTGGAGGATATACAGTGTGCATGTGTGTGTTTGTGTTGCTTATTTATTAGGTATATACTTAGGGGAAAAAAAGAGAATTGAAGGGGTCAGAATATACAAGTGGCAGTGTGACCAATCGTTTTGGCAAGGCAGTGGGCGGCCAACCAGGTAATCCGAAGTTTGAGAGCTTGAACTCCTCCTGAAATGGATTTTCAGGGGGAGGCCTCTCTGGTTTCACATAAAGTAAATTTAAAGGTAACTACTGAGTGGCAGGGCCAAGAAAAATATTATAAAGCACTCGGCACATATTTAAGTGAAATTCTGCTACAATTCCCTCCACCCTCCCCCGGTCTCTGTTTACCTAGGGAAAGACCAAGATGCTAGGGCCTTAGCCAGCATTAAGTAAATTAAGCATGGCAGGTATAGGTGGGTAGGTCCAAAGTCCATGACTTCTTTGTGTAAAAACTGACAGAGAAGAGAAGGCATAGGAAGGGTGAGAGGTCACATGCCTGGCCAGAGCCTGGGAATACTGTTCCCCTACATGCAGTGTGTCTGTGTCTCTCGCTGGCTGTTTCTTTGACTGTTTTGGCAACTGAATCATGTTTTCCCAGCTGTGTCTGTCACCACCACCATCGCTGCTGCTGTATGCAGTATCATCAACAGCAGCCACGACTGATCTGCAGCATGGAAGGGCTCACACTGTGCCCAGTGAAGGACTCACACTGCAGGTGCATCTCACTCACTGGGTGAGTCCTCTACGCCACTGAATGGGAGGTGCTGTGCTTATTTTTAAGGTTACAAAAACCAAAGTTCTTGCCTTAAAGAGAATACAGTACAGTAGGGAAAACACAATGCATGGATGCACATCCAGTGTGCCCTGTAGGTGGAACTATATGATACTAAATGAGAACAAGTGGTACAAACAATAAAAGTGACTGTTTCTTGCTCAGTGAACCCATAATTATTAGCCATGTTGTCCCGTATAGTTTACCTAGATCACCTGAGAGGGTTATGAGATGGGTAGCAAAGGGTTCCAAACATATTCAAACAATTTAATGGCAGAAACACACACACACACACACACATACATATACAAGCTTTGGATACAGCCCCTTTCTGATTATTCAGTCTCTAAGGAGAAATTAAAATTTCAAATGAAATCTTACAGAAATAAATGGAAGTTTTTGTCTTCTGAAATTGTATATTTTGCTTATTCTCAGGCTGCTGCCTTTTAACGATATCTGGGTTTAGTTGAGATGACTTGCCTCAGAGTTGTCTGGAAACACTGCCCATCTCCCACCAACTGGAGTAGAAAAGTATGAACCAAAAGCAAAATAACCTCCAACTCTACTGTGTTCGACATTTATGTAGTGTTTGAGGGTCAATAAAACTTGTAGGGTATCACAGAATGTGGCCCACTATAAAACGTGGGAAAATAAATAGGAATCTCCCCTGCCCTCCAGCAATTACAATAAAATTATGTTACTCAGCACCCGCTTCCAGCAGTGCCTTAGTGATCTGCTGGAAAAGGAGCAGAGACAGAAATGTGAGAGAAAAGAACACCATTCGCGGGACCTCAGGCTCCAGGATGTCAGGCAGCCTCCAGGGCCTGTTGCATGCACTTGAATGCATGGGAACTAAAATGGTTGCTGGGAAATCTCCTGCCAAGTAATTCTGTTACCTTCCATACTATGTTTTTAAAGGGTTAATGTTAGAAATAGTGTTTCTGTCTTCCAAAATTGCAACAATACCTATTTTTTAGTCACCGCATTTGCTCGTGTGTCCTTTTTTCCCCCCTCCGGGTTCAGCCTGTACCTAGTGAACTCGTGATTTCTATCTCCTTTTGAGTATTTTTCCTGGCATCTCTGTATTAAAATACATTTAGACTCTAGTGAAAAAGACCTTGTCCCTTCTTTTGGTAAGTATTCTCCACAATTTGTGGTGGGATATAGAAGTGTCCAGGGAGCTGCTTCCTTCACTATTTCGATCTCCTATTCTTTCTCACCGAATCCCCAGTAAGGCCCCAAGGCCCACGAGCTCTGTTGGACATGTCTCTGAGTATTGGTGTTTGCTTTACAGTTTTTTAAGCCTGTGAAAACAACTGCGCAGGGGTGTATTGGTTTACCTTAGATTTGTTCCAGCGGGACCATCCTTCTCAATGAATTTTTGAACTGAAGATGTTGATGTTTTAAACATCTGTGTGGTCAGTGCTCAGTGTGCACCAGTATGACTTCTGCTACAAGTTCCAGCAAACTAGTCCTCCGAAGCCTTTGAACCTTCCAGGTTCAGAAAGATTGGAAAACAATATATTTTTTTATAGAGGAGGAGGAAGGGGGGAAGAGAGAGGAGAGAGCGAAACATTGACTTGCTCTTCCACCTATTTATGCATTCCTTGGTTGCCTCTTGTATATGCCCTGACCTGGGACTGACCCCACAACCTTGATGCATTGGGACAATGCTCTAACCAACTGAGCTACCTGGCCAGGGAAAGAACCAAGATCTTCAACTGAGAAATATTACCGGAATTTCATTTGCAGTGGTTCAACCTAGTTTTTAACAGTTTTACTCGTTTCTAAAATGCATCCCTTTCCCTCTTGCCCACAGGCAGGACTAAATGGTTGCCTGACTCTGAGGACCTCCTTCCTTTCCTTGCTTCCCCCCATTTATTTGGTTCAGATATGTATTCTTTAAATGTAGAATTCTAGATGTCTCTCTCATGTGTCTGTCCTCCCACCCTACTGGCCAAATAATGAAAAAAATAACATCAGTAAGTTTTTAGGCTGCCAAACACATTCATTCCATAAACAATACCCCTTATCCTAGAATTGTGGGATTCCAGTGCAGTGTGCATCCAGAAGTCCAACAGCTTCTCAAGCCTGAGCCTCGTGTAGTGCCATTTTGTTTCTCTTCCACATTCCTTTAGAGAGTTGCCTCCATAAATTTGTCTCCTGTTGCCTCTCAGGGAATTTTTAATCTCCACCTACAAAAAGTATGTTGTCTTAAAACTCACCCAAAAATTTCTGAAGTATTTTACACTCTTTTTTCAGTCTTTTCTCTCATATCTTGCTTGAAAAATTAAGTTAGTGAAACCACTTTTTCCTGATTTTAAAATGCCTGCTTTCTGTAAACAGTGAAATAATACAAATTAGAATAAGGAAATTTGAAGTAACTAACATTTCCACGTGCCCTGCTAGAGGTATGATAGGGAATGGGTGGGTGAGCAAGTTGTACAAGATAGATTCTTCCAACACATTTTGCTAAGCCTCCTTTCTACTGTATGTCAGGAATGCACTGATATTTTGAATGTTTATTAAGTTTAACATTTTATTAGGTAACCTAGCAGACCATTAATGTATTTGCAAGCTGTGTGAGCTAACACTTTAAGTTCCAAAATCAATGTTCTCCCTAGGCTTCAGCTGATACTCGTTAACAAGGTTATTTCCTGTCTTAGATTATAGACTACCTTCTGGAGCAAACATTGTACCTCTACATTTGGGCTATGTTAAGTTCTAACTCACTTTATGGACCTAGGTGAGGTATTAAAGGTATTAGGTACGGTAGGATGACCAGTTGTCCCAGTTTTCCTAACCTAGAGGGAGTACTTCAAACATGAGACTTTCAGTACTAAAAACTAAAAAAGTCTCAGGCAAACTGGGATAAGTTGGCCACCCTCAGTGTGGGTCCTGAGGAGATAGGCATCATCTTGTAAGGCACCTGCCACAGGAATAGTCACTGAAAGGCTTTTATGCAGATAACTGGTTAGTTACCTTTACTGGGGAGGGTGTGAGGCTGCCTGCCTCTTCCTACAATGGGAGTTAAAGGAAATTTGGATGTTCTGTTTTCAATTTTGTCCACGTTTGACCAAATCTTCTCATTTTATCTCTTAGGGTCCCTGTTCCTCCCCTCAGTGTCCTTACAATATCCTAAGAGGCTTGATGGGGGTAAGCATGTAGTTGGAGTTGCACCTCAACTATCCCTATACTCATCCTCTGGGCTTAGCTCTCAGCTACATCTTTCCTAGGACCGCAGGATGTGAAGGACCCTGGAATACTGCTGGAGAGCCTCCTGGTTTTCCATGCATATTCTCGATTCTGTGTCCATGGTTTTCTACTTCCTTTTCTCTGTGTACAGCATTTAAGGTCTAAGAGGAAGCCTAGTTTCTCCATAATCTTTATTATTTCTATTTGCCACAGGAAGCCATAGCCACAGGCTTATGTTCCTCCAATGCCTTTTCTTCTCCTTCCTGCATTTTATCCTGTTCTAGCCACCAGAGATAATTTGAATTATTCTATTTTCATTCAGTGAGGAAGTTATTCCTGCACCCTGTGAATATGACCAACCCAATGCTACAATCTCATTTTGAGAGCCTCTTTCCTGGGCCATTTCTGGAATCAATTATTAGCCAAGTCCCAACAGAAAACAGATGGTACACTTAAAATAGGATCATTCCAAATAGGAAAACAGATGGCACAGTTTTATGAGGTGTGGGTGTAAGGGATTCACAAGGATAGTGTGATTACCTAGAACTGGTAGAAGCTGAGCTATTGCAACCCTAGACCTAAAGGGACATGGGGAGAGAGATTCCTGGGATTTGGAAGTAGACAGAATTGTGTAGTCAATTATCTTGGGAGGAGGAGGACTTTTCGTCAAGGAACACAGCTGGACCAGGCTGACCTCGTAAGGAAGGATCTCATTCTCCTTCTCACTGATCTTTCCTTCCATGTTCCCATTGGCTGAAACAAACTGGAGACTACCAGAGAGAGGGACCCTGTTGATAGACTTTCTGTATTAAATATACATAGTGAAATCTGGTAGTTCTCCAAACACTCACCACTGTTTAGCCTTTTTGAAATTTTATTTCTTGTAAGTTGTGGGGATCTCACAGCCGATGCTCTTGGGCTCAAGACATACTATTATCTATTTTTTCTTTTTGATTTTAGAGTGTCCCCAGCCTTTGCCACTTCCCTCCCTTCTACCATTCTTTACAAAACAAGGGGCTCTATTACTTGACATATATATGTATATCTATAGATATATAGTACTAAAAACTGAAAAAGTCTCAGGCAAACTGGGATAAGTTGGCCACGCTCCGTGTGGGTCCTGAGGAGATAGGTATCATCTTGTAAGGCACCTGCCACAGGTATAGTCACTGAAAGGCTTTTATGCAGGTAACTGGTTAATTATATCTATCTATCTATCTATCTATCTATCTATCTATCTATCTATCTATATGAGACATTCTATTGATGCTGCCCCTCTCTGTTGTTCTCTAAGGTCATGTTAATGGAGATCACAGCCCATGGCTCAACAACCTTCATTCAGACTTTCAGTTCTCTCCCGTTCTCTCTCAGTGGGAACACTTTACAAAAATGTTCCCAGCCTCACCTTTTCCCACTTTTCTCTCCAGTTTTTTTTTTTTCTCTCCAGAGAAGCTCTAACTCTATAACCCATTAGTTTTCTGAGCAATTATAGAGATCAACTTCTGCTACTAAGCCTCTTATCAGGGTCTCATTCTCAAAGTATGTCTCTAAACAAATTCAAGAGGAATTTTGCTCAATAGCACTTTCCTTAGGTTTATTTTAAATAAACATCAGGAAAAAAAGCTCAAATATATGCCAAAATGTTAGGTCTGAGTGGTGGAAGTACAAGTGATTTTTATTTTTTTCTACTTTTAACATATATTACCTTTATAATAAGAAATTTTAAAATACAGCATAGATTACAGTTTGGGCCACAAGTAGTGTTCATTCAGGGTTTCAGATATAACTGGGCATCTTTCACAAAGCTGATGGACAAAATAACAAGCTATAGCCCTGGCTGGGTGGCTGGAGTGTTGCCCCTCCACTAAAACATTCTGGATTTGATCCCCAGTCAGGGCATATACTTAGGTTGTGGGTTTCATCCCCGGTCGGGACACGTATGGGAAGCAACAGATCAGTTTCTCATATCAATGTGTGGGTTTTTTTCCCTCTTTCTCTCCCACTCTCTCCTTCCCCCTGCCCCACCTTCTAAAATTAATATACATATCCTTAGATGAGCATTAAAAAATCATGACAAGCCGTAATCATCAGAGAGAAATGTTATTTCTGAGAACAATGTAGTTGATGTAATCTCCAACTATTCTAAACTCTAAAAAGCAGTCTGTGTTTAAGTCACAAAAAGCTGCTTCTCTAAATGTAGCAGGATGTAGGACTCTGTGACCTCCCAGAGGCCTGCACAGCATTGGGATCTCAAGTGCTGCAGGGCAGCACTGTCACTGGACACAGGGCAGGGCCTCTGGCATCTGGCAGAACATAGGAAGAGGGCAAGGAAACACCAGGTGACAGATGGAAGACAATCAGCAGTATCTTATGGGAACTACAGGGACCATCAGGGCAGTGGAAACAGAACTTCTTTTGGGGATCTTGTGAGACATCTCCTGGAGACTCCCAGAAAAACATGGAGGGTCCTACCTTACAGAGGGCTAGAGGTCTTCATTCTGAAGGTGGGCACAAGAATTGGTGTAGTTATTTGGATTAATCACTTATACTGTGATTCCATCTTTATCAATGATGTGAAAATGTTACAGAACAGACCCAGGGTGGAGGGTGGTGAATGATATACTGTTACCGAATAGGCCCACCCTTGGGCTCCATCCCCCACCCTGTACTAGGTTTGCCTTGCCCGCCGCCAGGGAAAAACATCTCTCAATGCCAGAGATCGGTGAAAAAGAAAGGGATTATTTATTCTGCCCAAGCCGCATGGTCCCAAAAAGATGCCGCATGGCTGCCATGCCTGGGTTTAAATCCCAGGGCCAGTCTTCCTCTGCCACACCATTTCTGAGTCCTCTCACAATTGTCCACAGCTGCCAGCATTTCCATATTTTTCCAGCTTTACTGGGCTGCCATAGTAAGCCCATGGAGCCAATCATTTCCAAGCTCTCACACAGGCACTATAACCAGGGGGAGTTGCCTCCCAGTTCCATCCTGGGTGGAAGTCACTCCTGTCCCCCTGGCTCAAAGCATGGTCACAGCTATTTAACATATCCATGAAACCAGTTAAAAGTTATAGATATGTTAAATGGCTGTTCTAGAGGTTATCTGCAAAACTGTTGCTATGCAAAACAGCTCTCAATGGCCCTGCACCCTGTGTCCCATCCCCCAGCTCAGACTTGTTGGGGTGAGGACATCCTGTTTACATATATATTTCTAATATTTCCTGGACACCTTGAGTTCTGGACCCCATTACAAATCTCTGTTTGGGCCCTACCCCTTTGGCTGCACCCTGTTACAAAAAGATTGTGGGAAATTAGAACTGAATTTTTTTTTTTAGAAAAAATAGTTTTGTGTCTGCCATGTTCCTAATGCTGAGACAAACACAGTAATACAAAGATGTCCAGTCTTTGACTCACAAACTCACTTGGAGCAGGATGTATAGGCATGTGGGTGCTGTGCAGCACTCTAAAGGACAATATTATGGTCGAGACAGGGATCGTATTTTCTGTGCCAAGTCCAGTGCAGTTGCTCAGTAAAGGTCTGCAAATTTATGGGTGCTGCATGGACTCTGGCATGAATAAGTGTCCAGTGAATGTTAGAAATAATAACTGCTCTAAGATTCCAGAAGACAAAAGAAACAGAGTGACCTGTTTTGAATCTCTAATTATATTGAAAACACTAGAATATTCTTTTGTAAGTGATATTTGTATATTTAAAGCAGTAGAAAGAATGGCCTCAGTCACTAAATGATGTAGAAATTGTGCTCATAAATATCCAATGGGATAGGAGGGATGGTAACAAATTCTCTGTAGTCGAGATAAGAAGTTTGATATTAAAGAGAGGAGAGGAATAAATATTGCATGGGAATTGTGAACCCAAACCTTTTGAGGAGAGAAAAACTTGGCTTAGTTCAGGGACATGGGAAGCAAGGGTGTAAATAATGCCAGCAGACAGAGGGTAGGCTGGGGAAGTCTCCTATCTGCCTTTCCATCTCAGCAGCCTCTTTACATCTCTGCCAAGAACAATATGTTCTTACACTGATGCTGCCATGTGAATCATCCCAGAGCAGCCTAATGCTTTCTGAAGCACCAGCATCTCCGTCAGCAGCCTTCAAGGAATGGTTCCTAAAGAGAGGCCAAGTTGAGTTGTGAGTTTCTTTTGTGTGGGTTTCTGGAGTCCTGGCAGGTAATTCAATCAAATTCCACTCTCCACCTGTCCCATTTTACTCTTACCCTTGCCCTACCTGCCAAGAAAGAGAGATAAATGGAAACCAGAACTAACTGAAAACTATTTGGAGTATTACATTCCCATTGCAGATTGTTTCAGTCGAAGCCCCTGGGATTTCCGTTGTTTTGGGTCAATGCCAGCCCAGGGTTTCTCTGAGGAAGCTGTGGACTCCAGCTGTCTTATGAGTTTCTAGTCTCAAAGACCCTGAAGTAGATGCAATGTGATTCCTGCCCCCTGAGGCAGGGTGGGGAAAGAGGGAAGGAATCAGGTAGAATTGTGTCATCCTTACAGAGTACTCGCTTCCACTGCCTCAGCTCCACATGGGCTGCTGCACAACACCCACAGAGAGTGTGCTAATGACTGAAGCGGGTTGTTTCTAGCGAGGACAAACCTGGCAGGTCACAGCCATCCTAACAGAGATGAATAAGTGGTGAGAGCAGGCAGGGTAGGGGAGTATGAAGGAAAAAAGGGTGAGAGTCAGAAAGCACCTTTTCCACCTGGTCAATATCATATTTTCAATAAAGTGGTCCTTGATAATTCATGGACACATTTAACAAATACTTATTGAGTGCTTACTGTATACCAGAAACTATATTGTATCATGAGGTTATACCAATCAAAAATCCTGGTCTCTAATTATGGAGTTAGTAATCTACAGTTCCAATTAATTGCAACATTATTATAGGACAATATATTGTACAAGACCAAGAGAACTCACAGAAAGTAGTGACTAACTCTTCACAGTATGAGAATCAGGGAAGACAGCATGTACAGTAATATTAGACCTGATATGTGAAGAATGGATAGGCATTCATTTATAACCCCACAAGGGGAGAAGAGTCACCGAGAGGGTAGAACATATGAAAAGACCTAGATTCTTCAAGCAACATGCAGCTAACTGAGGAATTTATACACCTTTTGAGGAAAGATTTTGTGGTATAGGGTTGTGGTATAGAGGCTGGGAAATTGGACATCAGGTTATGCCATTCTATGTCTTTCAGATAACAGTAGGGAGAAGAGCATTAATGGATATTAAGGAGGGGAGAGATATCAGATTTGTGCTTTATGATGAGCACATAATAGTTACATAGAATGTGATGTATAAAGGAGGCAAGGAGATACTTAGAAGCCTCTTGCAGAAATGAACACATCTGAATTTGGGCAGTGGCAGGTAAGTGGCCTGGGATGTGGTAAGAGCACATAATGCAGAGAAGGAGAAAAAGATGTTCGATGAGAACTCTTGATCTCTTACTGTTTGTTAAACTTCACGAAAGTCATGAACCTGTCTGCATGTCCATTTAACCCTCATTTGAATGAGATCAGCACAAACTCTACCTTCCTCACAGGATTGTTGGAGGCCAGAAAATGAGACAATGAATGTGAAAGTGCTTTTTTTAAAAATATATTTTATTTATTATGCTCTTACAGTTGTCCAATTTTCCCTCTTTCCCCCCTCCACCCAGCACCCCTATTCCCTCCAGCAATCCTCTCCCTTAGTTCATGTCCAATGGTCATGCATATAAGTTCTTTGGCTTCTCTATTTACTATTATGTTCTTAATATCCTCCTGTCTATTTTGTACCTACCAATTTGTACTTCTTAATCCCTATACCTTTTCCCCTATTCTCCCCCTTCCTGCTCACAGTTCATAACCCTCCAAAGGATCTCCATATCTATGATTCTGTTCCTGTTTTGCTTGTTTGCTTAGTTTGTTTTAGGTTCAGTTGTTAATAGTTGTGAGTTTGTTGCCATTTTAACATTCATAGTTTTGATCTTCTTTTTCTTATATTGTTCTCTTTAACATTTCATATAATAATGGTTAGTGATGATGAACTCCTTTAGTTTCACCTTGTCTGGGAAGCCCTTTAGAGAAATCTAGGTTGTAGGGCCTTGCTTTTCACCACTTTGAATACTTCTTGCCAGTTTCTCCTAGCCTGTAAAGTTTCTTTTGAGAAATCAGCTGACAGTCTTATGGGAACTTTTTGTAAGTAACTCTCTGCTTTTCTCTTGCTGCTTTTAAGACTGTCTCTCTATCTTTAATCTTTGGCATTTTAAGTATGATGTGTCTTGGTGTGGTACCCTTTGAGTCCAATTTGTTTTCTGTGCTTCCTGGACTTGTATGTCTATTACCTTCACCAAATTAAGGAGGTTTCCTGTCATTATTTTTTCAAATACATTTTCAATGTCTTGCTCTTCCTCTTTTCCTTCTGGCATCTCTATGATTCAGACATTGGTACATTTGGAGATGCCCCAGAGGCTCTTTATTCTATCCTTTTTTGTTTTTTGAATTCTCTTTCCTTCGTGCTGTTCTGACTGAATGCTTTTTTCTTCCTTATGTTCCAAATTGTTGATTTGATTCTTGGTTTCATCCGCTCCATGGTTGGTTCCCTAGAGATTTTCTGTATTTCACTTAATACAAACTTCATGTCTGCCTATGTCTTTTTTTTTTTTTTTTTGCTGTTGCAGTACCCAATGAGTTCTTCAAGCATCCTGAAAACCAGTGTTTTGAACTCTGCATCTGATAGGTTGCTTATCTCAATTTCATTTTGTTCTTTTCCTGCAGTCTTTTTCTATTCTTTTCCAGTCACCTCACTCTCTCCTCTTCTTCCCACATACCACTTGTGCCCTTCTAGCTGTTTCCCTGGTGCTGAATCCCAGAGGGGTGGTTCTGAATGTGTCCTAAGTCTGTTGTAGCCCCTTTAAGAGCAGTCTCTAGAGGATTCCTCAGTTTTTTCCACTGCTCCAATCCCCACTGGATTTTATGGCCAAAAGTTATGGGGACTTATCTTCCTGGCTCTGGAACCCTGAGCTAGGTGGTCTGGTCTGGGACTGGGATACCTCACTCCTGAGGTATCCCTCCCAATTTTATCCACCACATGTGAAAGTGTAACCACTCATTCCTCCACCTCTTTGTGCCTCTCCACATTTCCTCCTCTCTGACCCATCTGGATGAATGTGGCTTCTTTATATCTTTGGTTGTCAGACTTCCATGCAGCTCAGTTTTCTGATTAACCCGGGTGATACTTGTTTTGTAGTCTAGTTGTAATTTTTGCTGTAGTTGTGCACAGAGGTGACGCATGTTCACCTATGCCTCCATCTTGACTGGTGAAAGTGCTTTCTATTTTATGAAATCCTGTACAAGAGTTGGGGGTGGTTAATATTATTTTGAGAAATAATACATAGAATATTACTCCATATTAAGATAGTAAATGCTTACTTTACATTCCAAAGTAAGAGTCATCTCACCTGCATTTACAACCTCCTTTTCCTACACCCTGATTTTAGAAACCACTGCCAATTCATGGCTCCATCATTGCAGACTTGTTGGTTTGAACCAGAAATGGAAGCTTTGGCTGTGCAATTTCTGGTACTTTCAGAGCTCCCTGAAGACCATAAACTAATGGTAGAAATGGTGGTGATATTGGGAATAGAGACACCACCTATCCCCACCATTGCAAATGTCTTCTAGATATGACATATATGTGAGCCTGGCATTCAGCATGGATGCACCCAGGATACACATCAAGCCTTCCTTTCCTGATGACTGTATAGAATGAAAAATAGAATCAAGGAGACACTGGGCACTTAGACAAGAGAACAGAGAAAAACAGGGTATCTTTTCCTTTACTGGAAAGTGAAGATCACATATTTCTTAGGTGGTCAGTAGTGGGAAGAACCAAGCAAAAGGTAGAGTTAGTGTGTATAGTTTCATTCTCCCACTTTTTTAAAAGTATCCTTTGTGTTTTATTTTCATTCTTCCTTCTTGAATAAGTGGAGTTATATGGACCTACCTTATTGGAAATCAACTGAAAGCACAAATGTATGGACTTACTTCTGTCCTCTCTATCCAATTCTATTACATTTTCTATGATATTCTTAGTCCAGCACCACACTATTTTGACCATGTCCTCCCACTTTTATGCTAGTGTGGGATAGGGGCTGTGAGTGATGCGCTTTGACCCTCGAGGCTGAATTCTGCCACATGGCTTGTTTTGGTCCATGGGGTGTGAGAAGACTGACACAAAGTGTGTCCTGAAATGGGCTTGCTGTTTCATGCCTTTGCCATCACCACGAGAACACACCCGACCTCACTTGCTGGATGAAGAGACACATGAAGCAGAGCCAAGTAGCCTGTTGCCCTAGCAAAGGGCAGGCCCGATTAGATCACCAGTTGGACAACCCTCAGACACAGGGGCAAGCCCACCTGTGATCCCCAAAGTGCTTAGCTGATCTCTCATTAATCCCAGCATTACAGAATTTTGTGGTTGATTGTTATACAACAGAAGCTAACTGGTCACTGATGAAGCTTTTCCCCGAAACTTGGTAGAATTACTGGCTTTGGTGGGCCGCCCAAGGAAACTGCCTTTGTTTCTTCTTGGCTTAGATGTCATCATAGGAGAGAAGTTAAGAATAACAGTTTTGTTATTAAAAGTTGTTTTCAGAAAGACATGGACATAGATTATAATTCTGCCCCTTGTTTTATGGCTTTGAGAATTTTACTTTTTCTAATTCTCAATTTCCCTTTCTGTAAAATGTGAACAAAATAGTTGTTTTAAGGGACTATTGTGATTATTAAATAAAAAATGTAAAAAAAGGCATCTACTTGAGGTCTAATACTATAATGATTGTTTTTAGTATTCTAAGGGGGAGATACAATGAGCTCACCTTATTGTAACAGCAAAAGAGAGTTCCTGAACAGCAAGATCCAAACATACAAGCACTCCAAACAAATGATTAAGCAGTAAGAAACAGTGTAGATAAAGAATAACCAGTGGATAACTTCAGTAACAGGTGGAAAGGATACCAGAATAGGGTAACAGCCCCTTTAGGGTCTTTATTCATCTAATGGAAGGCCACATTCTCTGGCAATCCAGTCCTGGAGGAGTTGAACCTTGACCACAGTCACTCCTGCATCTACTTACATGTGCAACAAAGTGGAAAAGGTAAAATGTCCAACAAATCACAACTAAGCACGTACAATTTTACTGAAATTTTTATTTTTTAAAAAACAAAGGCTCAAGACAAAAAAATTGTTTTAAACACTCCCTGGTGGTCTTCCTATTAAAGCTCAGAGGAATGTTTTGGCTACCCCTGAGTATGCAGATCCCCAAAGGAAAACACAAGAGCTGACAGCAGCAAGGCTTTCAATAAATGGTTATTAAATTGAAATTCTGCCCAGTTGGAGGGAACGAGGGTACAGGTGAAAAACGACCCTGGGCTGTTGGGAATGCAAATAGTGAAACCACTTTGGAAGAGAATTTGGCTGTTGCTTATACTCTCAAACACACACCTGCTATATTATCCAGCCATTTGACTTCTAGGTATTTGCTCAAGAGAACTAAAGATGTTTCTGCACCCCAAAACCTGTCACAAATGTTTATAGTGGCTTTATTTGTGCCTCAAACTGGAAACAATCAAATGTCTATAAACTGATGAATGAATAAACAAACTACAGTACATCCACACGAAGGAATACTATTCAGCGATAAAAAATAATAAACAACTGATAGATTGAAAGAATCTCAAATTTTTTTATACTAAGTAAAAGAATCTGGACTCAAAACACTAAATACTGTATGATTCCACTCAGATACGATTTCAAAAAAGGTAAACCAGTATGAAGAGTAATCATACAGTGGTTGCTGGGGCTGAGGGTAGGAAAAATGTTAATGCCCTTTGACAGGTTCATAAAGGGTAACACTAGTGCCTAATCATAGGAAATGGCAGTGCCATGTTATTGTCCATTGTTCACCTTATACGTGGACAATTCTTTCCCTTGAAGTTAGCACATTTTGATATCTTAGTAAACTCAAAGAATCTAGAAAGCCAAAAAAAAAAAAGCAGTTTAAATAATGACTTCTAATTCATAGCATAATAAGCTAATTTTGTTTAAATTAAAAAAGAAAAATTTGAGGCAAGCAAAAGTGGGATCGCCATAAAGAGGGCATGGTATAACTGATGGTCAGTCATCACAGTGGCTTCAGGCAGGCTGTCCATCTGGTGAAGTTGCTGAAGATTGGATGGCTCAGTGAGGCCGAAATAGTACTGATTGACCTCTAAAATCCATTCCAAATGTTAAATCTTATAATTCTAGATTGTTCTATTTTTCATAAAGTTTCAAAATTTCAGACACTATAAAGTATTCATTTTGTCCTGGCTGGTGTGCCTCAGTGGACTGACTGCTGGCCCACAAACCAAAGTGTCGCCAGTTTGATTCCCAGTCAGGCCACATGCCTAGGTTGCGGGACAGGTCCCCAGTAGGGGGTGTGCAAGAGGCAACTACACTTTGATGTTTCTCTCCTTCTCTTTCACCTTCCCTTCCCCTCTGTCTAAAAAATAAATAAATAAAATAAAATAAAATAAAGTATACATTTCAACAAAATAGTGATGCCGTGCCTGAGGCAGAAGTTAGGATATAAAGTATGTTGGTAAAATGTATTAAAAAATTCTATAGGAAGTTTCTTGATGGAGACCAACATGGGACCTTGGAAAGCCCAGCACAACCAGTTTCTTCCCCCAGAATGGGAACAGATAATTTTGTCAGTAAAGTGCCATTTGCAGAAAAAAGCTCTGATGCATGAAAACCTGTGTCTTTTTTAAAAATTATTTTATTGTTGTTCAATTACAGTTGTCTGCATTTTCTCCCCACCCCTCCACACCCCCATCCAAGCCCACCTTGCTCCCTTGCTTCCACCCTCCCCCTTGATTTTGTCCATGTGTCCTTTATAGTAGTTCCTGAAAACCCTTCTCCCCACTGTCCCCTACCCTCTCCCGTCTGGCTATTGTTAGATTGTTCTTCATTTCAATGTCACTGGGTATATTTTGTTTGTTTTTTTTCTTTTGTTGCTTATGTTCAAGTTAAAGGTGAGATCATATGGTATTTGTCCCTCACCACCTGGCTGATTTCATTTAAAATAATGCTCTCCAGTTCCATCCATGCTGTTGCAAAGGGTATAAGCTCTTTCTTTCTCTCTGCTGAATAGAATTCCATTGTGTAAATGTACCATAGTTTTTTGATACACTCATTTTCTGATGGGCACTTAGGTTGCTTCCAGCACTTGGCTGTTGTAAACTGTGCTGCTATGAACATTGGGGTGCATAGGTTCTTTTGAATTGGTGTTTTAGGGATCTTAGGGTATAATCCCAGCAGCAGAATTGCTGGGTCAAAAGGCAGTTCCATTTTTAGTTGTCTGAGGAAATTCCATACTGTTTTCCACAGTGGCCACACCAATCTGCATTCCCACCAACAATGTACTAGGGTTCCCTTTTCTCCACATCCTCACCAACACTTGTTTGTTGATTTATGTTGGCCATTCTGACTGGTGTGAAGTGGTACCTCATTGTGGTTTTAATTTGCATCTCTCTGATGGCTAGTGATGCTGAGCATCTTTTCATATGTCTCTGGGCCCTCTGTATGTCTTCCTTGGAGAAATGTCTGTTCAAGTCTTTGCCCATTTTTTAATTGGGTTCTTTGT
This sequence comes from Desmodus rotundus, assembly GCF_022682495.2. NCBI lineage: Eukaryota > Metazoa > Chordata > Mammalia > Chiroptera > Phyllostomidae > Desmodus > Desmodus rotundus. The sequence continues at coordinate 66,596,718 of NC_071395.1, forward strand.
CTTCCTGGAGTGGAGTCATGTGAGTTCTCTCTATATTTTGGAGACCAAACCCTTGTGTGATGTATCATTGGCAAATATGTTTTCCCATACTGTTGGTTCTCTTTTCATTTTAATGCTGTTTTCTTTAGGCATGCAGCAGCTTTTTATTTTGATGAGGTCCCATTTGTTTATTCTTTCCTTTATGTCCCTTGCTTTAGGGAACATGTCTGTGAAGATGTTGCTGTGTGGAATGTTTGAGATTTTCCTGCCAATGTTTTCCTCTAGGACTTTTATGGTGTTACAACTTATATTTAAGTCTTTTAACCACCTTGAATTTATTTTTGTGTATGGTGTAAGTTGGTGATCGAGTTTCATTTTCTTGCACGTAGCTGTCCAGATCTCCCAACACCATTTTTTGAAGAGGCTATTTTTGCTCCATTTTATGCTGCTTACCCCTTTGTCAAATATTAATTGACCATAGAGACTTGGGATTATTTCTGGGCTCTCTGTTCTGTTCCATTGGTCTATATGCCTGTTTTTAGGCCAGTACCAGGCTGTTTTGATTACAGTGGCCTTGTAATAAAGTTTGGTATCAGCTATTGTGATCCCTCCTGCTTTGTTCTTCTTTCTCAAAATTGCTGCAGCTATTTGGGGTCATTTATGGTTCCATATAAATTTCTGAAATGTTTGTTCTATATCTGTGAAATATAACATGGGTACTCTAATAGGGATTGCATTGAATCTATAAATTGCTTTGGGTAGTATGGCCATTTTGATGATGTTAATTCTTCCAATCCATGAGCATGGTACATGCTTCCATTTGTTTGTGTCTTCCTTAATTTCTTTCTTCAATGTTGTATAGTTTTCTGAGTACAGCTCTTTTACTTCCTTGGTTAGGTCTATTCCTAGGTACTTTATTTTTCTTGTTGCTATATCAAATGGAATTTTTTTCCTGATTTCTGTTTCTGATGTTTCATTGTTCATGTACAAGAATGCCTTTGATTTCTGAGTATTGACTTTCTTTCCAGCTTGTTTTCCCAAATTCATTTATTAGGTCTAGTAGATTTTTGGTGGAGTCTATAGGATTTTCTATGTATACTATGTCATCTGCAAACAATGACAGTTTTATTTCTTCCTTTCCAATTTGGATGCCTTTTATATCTTTTTCTTGTCTGATTGCTGTTGCTAGGTCTTCCAGTACCATGTGAATAGGACTGGTGAGAGAGGCATCATTGTTTTGCTCCTGATCTTAGTAGCAAAGTCTAAGTTTTTTTCCATTGAGTATGATGTTGGTTGTAGGTCTGTCATATATGGCCCTTATTATGTTGAGGTATGCTCCCTCTATTCCCACTTTGCTGAGGGTTTTTATCATAAATGGGTTCTGTACCTTATCAAATGCTTTTTCCACATCTATTGATATGATCATGTGGTTTTTTTCTTTGCTTTTGTTTATGTGGTGTATTATGTTTATTGATTTGTGAATATTGTACCATCCTTGCATCCCTGGGATGAATCCCACTTGATCATGGTGTATGATCTTTTTAGTGTATTGCTGGATATGCTTTGCCAATACTTTCTCAAGGATTTTAGCATCTATGTTCATTAGTGATATTGGCCTAAAGGTTTCTTTCTTTGTTATGTCTTTATCTGGTTTTGGGATTAGGATGATGCTGGCTTCACAAAACGAGTTTGGGAGTCTTCCATCTTTTTGAATTCTTTGAAATAATCTGTGGAGGATGGGGGTTAGCTCTCCTTTAGTGATTTGTAGAATTTTCCTGTGAAACCATCTGGTCCAGGACTTTTGTGTGTCAGATGCTTTTTGATTACAGTTTCAATTTCATCAGGTGTTATTGGTCTATTCAGGCTTTCTGCTTCTTCTTCATTGAGTTTTGGAAGGTTATATTTTTCTAGAAATGTGTCCATTTCACCTAGGTTTTCAAATTCTTGGCATATTTCTTTGTAGTATTTTCTTAGAATCCTGTATTTCTGTGGTATCCGTTGTAATCTCTCCTCATTAATTTCTGATTGTGTTTATTTGGGTCCTTTCTCTTTTTTTCTTGATGAGGCTGCTTAAAGGCTTGTCGATTTTGTTTATCTTTTCAAAGAACCAGCTCCTGAACTCATTGATATTTAGAATTGTGCCTTTAGTCTCTATGTCATTTAATTCTGCTCTGATCTTGGTTATTTCCTTCCTTGTACTTGCTCTTGGTTGTCTTTGTTGTTCCTTGAGTTCTTGTAGGTGTAAGGTTAGGTTGTTTATTTGAAATGTTTCTATCTTTTCTAGGTAGGCTTGTATTGCTATGAAGTTCCCTCTCAGAACTGCCTTCACTGCGTCCCACAGGTTTTGAATTGTTGTGAGTTCATTTTTGTTTGTTTCCAGAAACTTTTTTATTTCTTCCCTAATCTCATTCTTGACCCATTCATTGTTTAATAGCATGCTATTCAATCTCCATGATTTTCAGTATTTTGGGGTTTTTTCCTTGAGGTTTGTTTCTAGTTTCAGTTCCTTGTGGTTGTAGAAAATGCTTGATATGATTTCAATTTTCTTGAATTTTTTGAGGCTTGTTTTGTGTCCTATCATGTGGTCTATCTTTGAAAATGTTCCCTGTACACCTGAAAAGAATGTGTATTTTGCTTCTTTGGGATGAAGGAGTCTATATATATCAGTTAACTCCATTTCATCTAGAGCATTGTTAAATGACACAATATCTTTGTTGACATTTTGTTTGGAAGATCTGTCCATTTTTGAAAGTGCAGTGTTAAAATCTCCTACTAATATTGTGTTGCTGTCAATATCTTTCTTGAAGTCCTCCAAGATTTTCTTTATGTATTTGGGTGCTCCTATGTTGGGTTCATATATATTTACTATGTTTATATCTTCTTGATGGATTCTTCCCTTGAGTATTATGAAGTGACCTTCTGGGTCTGTTTTTATGACTCTTTTTGAAGTCTATTTTGTTAAATATGAGTATTGCTACCCCAGCTTTTTTTTCCTGTCCATTTGCTTGGAAAATTTGTTTCCAGCCCTTCACTTTCAGTCTGTGTAGGTCTTTTGCTCTGAGGTGGGTCTCCTGTAGGCAGCATATGTGTGGGTCATGTTTTCTTATCCATTCAGCTATTCTGTGTCTTTTGATTGGGGCATTCAATCCATTTATGTTTAAGGTTATTATTGATAGGTATTTATTAATTGCCATTTTTTCATACCTATGTTCCTCTCTCTTTCACTGTTTTTCTTCCTGTTCTTAAAGCAAACCCTTTAGCATCTCCTGCAGGCCTGGTTTGGAGGAGGTATATTCTTTGAGGCTTCTTTTGTCCAGGAAGCTCCTTATTTGGCCCCCCATTTTAATTGGTTGCAGGCCTCTGGTTTTCAGTACTTGGAATATTTCTTGCCATTCCCTTCTGTCTTGGAGCATTTCCATTGAGAAGTCAGTTGCTAGTCTTATCGGGGCTCCCTTGTATGTTACTTCCTGTTTTTCCCTTGCTGCCTTGAACCCATTGAGCTTCCTTATGACCATTGCTTTAAACTCAATATCTGGTATTTGACTTGCCTCAATTTCAGTTAGCATTCTTTCTGAGACTTCCTCTTTTTCTTTCATTTGGGGATTGTTTCTTTGTCTTCCCATTGTTTGTGAGACTCTTCTTGTTAGCCTCTGCTTCTTAAATTGATATGTTCTGATTCCCTGGGTTTCTGGTGTGAACTTCTGTGGTGGAATACCTGTGAGATTCAGTGGTAGTCTCCTTGATCTCCAGAGCTCACTGATTTTGGGCTGTCATTTATTTTGGCTGTGTGGAAGTCTTTGGGTTTTGATTGTTGTTGGGTCTTTCTTTGGTGGGTCCTTCCCTCCAGCTGGTTAACTCAGGGTCACTCTGTCCACCACTTCTTGTTTTCTGTTGTGCAAGTGTGGGCAGGTGGTTTTGGAGCTGGTTCTTCCATGTGTACAAAGTTTTGAGGATTTTCTCTTGCTCTTGTTCAGTTGTTTGGTCTGAGTAATTTCTCCACTATTTAGTTGGATATCCAGATAGGTCCTGAGTTGACCTAGTGTGGCTTCCACCCCCTCCTTCACCTTCTTCTGTTGTTGTCTGTTGGTGGTTCCTTTGTTGGTGTGTTTCCTCTTCCAGCAGGTATGCTGGTGTTCACAGCTTCCACCCTACTCTTTTTTGTTATCAGTTGGAGGGGGAATGGTTTAAGACAGCAGGAGTATATTCTATGATATTTAAAGTACCATCCTGTAGAGAAGAGATAGGAGATCCTTTGGATATGTATAGTGTGAACCATGATATTTCACCTAATGAGCCACTTTTTAGAAAGGGTAGAAAGAAGATGAGACTCTTGTTGGGGGGAGGGGAAAGGTTGTGAGTTGGATCTACAAAGCAGTGAGCTTGAGGGAGGTCAGATTATGAGGTAAAGTGAGAGTAGAGGATAGAAAATAGGTGTAGTGGGTGAGAGAATAGAGTTAACCACAACAATAATAAAGCTCAGGAAACAGTGAAGTGAGCTAATATCTGTGAGGGGTGCTGTGTAGTATTTACAAATGTATAGAACAGCTATTATTTACAATAGTAATGGAGCAACAATCACATGACAGAATCTATGTGATGTGGATAACAAGAATAGGAAGTATAGGACCTAAAGTAGTGTGCTAATGGAACACAAGTCAAGTGAAAGACAGTAAATTAACAATACACTGTGAAAGGGAGAATAAGGGGAACCAGTCAAACAATGCAATTTAACCAGCCAAGTGAAGAAGACTAAACAGAAAGAAGAGAAATACAAAAAAACTAATAAAATGAAAGATTTGTAAGAATAATGAAAAAAATAATAATACAATAAATATACAATACTTGCAAGTTCTCTGGAGTAGCAAAGTGAAACTGTCTCAGCTGTTGGGATGCCCCCTCTTTAGGTACAATTCTGGTCTTTTCACAGTTCCAGATTTTATTGTCTCACTTGTGGGAATTTAGAGGAAAAAAAAGAAGGAAGGAAGAAGAGATAAAAAGGGAAAAATTAAGAAGGAATAAAACAAGAAAGAAAAAAATAATTAAAAAAATAAAGAATTACTTTAAAAACAGAAAAAGCTTCCTGCTGGCTTCAAATTGGCCAAGCCATTTTTGCTGGTCTCCCCTCCAGCAGGTTGGCAGGTTCAGGGACTCACTCTCCCTGGGGTTTCAGTTTGGGCTCAAGGCCCTCTTGGTGTGCACCCTTCCCCCTGCTGGGGCTTCTGGTGTGGGCAAGGGGCCTTCTGCACCACTGTGGGAGTGCTGCACAGCTAGGTGGGGAGGAGGCCAGAGTGGCTGCTGCAGGAGAGTTCCCCAAACAGCCTAGTGTCTCTTTTCTCACTTTTTCTTTTTGAGAAATTCCTCCTGCTCAAGCCTGTGGCTCCATACAAGGAAGGGCCTGTCCTCTCACACAGTCCACCTCTCCAACCAGACCAGGGACTATCTGGGTCAGGGCCAAACTCTCAACTCTCCCCAGCCTGTGCACACAGTCTCTGTGGGAGCTCACAGCCCCTGTGTGTTTGCCACTTTGTCCTTATTCTCCTCCCTGCAACTTCAAGCAACCAGGTCTCTCCAGGTGCTGCTCAAACCTTGTTTGGCAGGGGAGGGAGCCATTAACCTGGCTCTCTCCCAAGAGTCCTGCAGCAGACCCGACCTGGAGAGCGCTGGGCCTGGGGCTGCAGCCACTCTGGTCCCCTTACTGGTCCCAGGGACCTTATTGTCCTGAAGCACTCTCCTTATCATCTGGTTTTTCAATATCCTGTACAATTTTTGGTCTCCTATCTTCATATATGCTGGGGTACTGTGGGCTGTTTGCTCTGTTCCTCAGTAGATTGGCTAGGTGTTTCACCCGTGTGCAGGGGGAAGTGGAATCTGCTCCCACCTATCTTACCGCCATCTTAGAATCCCCCAAAACCTGTGTCTTTAAACACTGGGTTTACACTTATGATGGTGAGACACTCACATCAAAAGGAATTGCAGAGTACCTCTGTCCTCACATTCCATTCAGAGCTTTGCTTCTGGATGGAATGTGAGTGCAATCAATCACCCCCACTATTAAAGCTATAATTTATTCTTCCCCCTGTTTTTATATGCATACATATTGGATTTATACAAGTTAAAGTCAACTATACAGGCACCACATTGTAAATGAGGAGGTTTCAAAAGATTTCTCAGGGAATAACTACTAATTAACAATTCACAGAAAATGTCCTGACCAATGTGGCTCTGTTGGTTGGGTGTCTTGCAAAGTGCAAAACGAAGGGTCGCCAGTTCAATTCCCAGTCAGGGCACATGCCTGGGTTGCAGGTTCTGTCCCTGGACAGAGCACATAGGAAGGCAACCGATTGATGTCTCTCTCCCTCTCTTTCTCCCTCCCTTTCCCTCTCTCTAAAAATAAATAAATAAAATATTAAGAAAAACAATTCATTGGAAAAAAATTAAAGGGGCCATTTACTTAGCTATCCATTGTCCAGAAGTGAGCACAGAGATATGTTAGAGTGGCTACTATGAGTGAATTCATTTGTAAGTATATTGAACTCTATTTCCACTTTCCTCTCATTTCCCCTCACGTTTCTTCTCTCACTCTCCATCTCCCTTTCTCTGCCTCCAGTTCTACTGACTTCCCTTCCTGCCTTACTGATACCATTCTGACTGGGTTTTAAAGTCATAAAGGCTTTGAAGAAAGTTATTTGTTAAAAATTCCAAATTATTCTGGAAATATAATAATTAAAGTTAGTCTCTTTGGACTGAGAGATACAAACCATTGACACTACTTCACTGAGCCCATCCTTCTCTTGACACAACTTCATTATCTAGTGCAACAAACCGGTAGTTTCCACGTGTGGTTGCTGTCCTGGATTTTGACACCAGGAATTTAATTAAGGCAGTAGATCCAAAAAAGCCCTTAGAAGCCAAATGATCTCTTTCTGGAACATTAAGCATAAAAATTCATCACTTAAGAGTGGCATTATTAAAAGAAAGTATTGCTTTATTTATAAATGGACCCTTTTTCTGTTGTAAAAGCTGCAATTTTAGTTATTTCAACTAGTTAACTTTTAAAAAAGATGTCAAAAGTTAACAGGAACAGTTTAAGGATTAAAAATAAACAACAAACAAAAAACACTATGCAATTGTTTATTCATATACAGAAGGCAGGCTTTAAAAGCTAGAAACAATTTTTAACATTTAGTTGGAGATTTTCATTATACACACATACAGACACACAGACATATTCAATATATATTAAGTAAAACAAAAATTTCTACATGTGTATACATATATATGTGTATACATATGTGTGTTTGTGTGTGTGTGTGTATATGGAAGATTCAGTGGTTTGTTCAAGATCATACAAGAAATTAGAAGCAGAAATGGGATTAGAACCAGTCTTGTAACCCAAAATGTAACAATCTAGATTGTCATAAGATTCAGGTTTGTGGTTATCTTTATGGCTATCTGGGAGGAGGACAGGGGTTTGATGAGGAAGAGGATATGTGGGAGCTTCTAGGGGCTGACACTGTTCTATTTCTTCACCTGAGGGAGTACATGGGTGTTCACTTTATGGTAATTCACTAAACTATATATTTTTATGTATATATGTTTTATGTATTTTTGTATTGTTATATGTTTAATGATCTAAAAAATCTAGAGACTATATAGATATCTATATGGAACCAACTGCATATAGATATAGACATTTATCTATATATTATATACAGAGTTATATATAGATATTATATGGACATATGATACAGACATGTGCATAGCATGTGTGCACATGTATGTATACATATACATATACACATCTAATACATAATGTTATTCTTCAGCCACACAGTCTAGTCCTTGTATTTTGTTTCTTAATCTATGATTCATTAAGCTATATCTAAGAGTCAGGCACTGTGATCAGCTGTGGACTGAGCAGCCCCATGGGAGTCAGTGTTGAGGATTCAGGCTACAGACCCCTAATTCCTTAGGAAAACAGACTCATGGGGCCAGGGAACTGGGTCCTGGGTCGGGTGAGTGCATGCATGGTAGTGTTGTGCTAGAGGCTGTTAGCTTTCCTCCAACAGTTATTTTCTCCTCTTTCCTTAATAATAGAATTTCTAGTGCCCAGAATAGAGTACAGCATACTCCCAGCCTAGCTTGCAGCTAAGTGTGTTCCTGTGGCCAAATTCTGTCCAGTGGGATGAGACTTCAAGTGTCTTGTGGCAGTTGCTGAGAACCTTCTGTAGGAGACAATGGTTAATACCTCTGTCTTCCTTTCTCCACCTGTTGCCTGGAATACCAGTGTTGTTTGGAACTGTGAAGATGCAGCTATAGTCCAGCAATGGCTGAGCAGTGACCAGAAAACAACCTAGGTCCCCGAGGACTTTGTGGAGCATAACGACTCTGCCATCCCTGGATTATATATAAGCTGTCTCTTGGCTTTTATGTGAAAGAGAATGAGTGAAATTTGTTTTGTTTAAGCCACTGTTGTGTTAAGTTTATACATTACCCACATTCATCTCTGATCTTAATTCACTCATGTGTGCTTCTCTGTGAGGTAGAGGAAGTTGATGGTATTGACATGTATTTGAAAAGCTTTGGCAGATGTTTACAGGTGTATGGGCTAAAAGATGCCACATATAATTTTATGGACTTGGAATTTATTATCAGAAGACAATAATAATTAGGAAACCATAAAACCAAGACTATCATGTAGTTTTATATAATAGTGCTCAAAAGACACTGGAAAATTTTATTCTTTTTCAAAAAAGATACTTAATATGAGTTGCATAAATTGTGCAAATGATTGGTACTTCTGCCACACATACCAAGGAAGCTACAGTGTGCAATAACTCATTCCTATATGGGGTTTAGGACCAAAAGTCAAATGTCAAAGGCACTTTCCATTGCTTCAGAGTCCAGTTTCTCAATGCAGGCAGATCTAGACTCTAACCCTGTCTCCATTGCTGCATGGCTTTTGCTAAAGTATTCGACTTTTCTGAGCTGTCATTTTCTTCTCTGTAAAATGGAGGTAACAATAACAACATTTATCTTCTGGGATTCAGTGAAGATTAAATAAGTTAAGGTTTGCAGTATTAATCCAATGGCATCCTCTCAGATGGGCTGTCTGATCTCCATCCCAGGATATCTGGAGTCACAGTTTCTCCTGGTGCTTCATCTCCACCTCTGGTGGCTGTCTGGGGCATCCCCACATCAGCTAGGGGTGAGAAGAATCCACTCTGATGCCAGGAAGCCTGACAGAGTGGGAGGCCTCCTGGCTCTGCCTTTGCCTACATGCCCAGGCATGCCAGGCATTGCTTTCCCTGAGCACACCTCTGGGACCTTTGCTGCCTCCTTGAGCTGGGTCAGCTTTTTCTGGGACTCCCCACATCCTCAGGATTGGGAACTGCCAATGTCCTTCCCTCAGGCCTCACTCCACAGCCCAGGTCAACATTTTTTAATCTGAGAGAGAGAAAAAAAGACTAGGAGGTTTTCTCCTAAACATTTTGTCTTTATCACAAATCCTTTCTATTCCTTTAAGGACATGTATATTTCAAAACCCTGACACTGAAGAAATTCCCTTTTGTCTGCTTGCTTCTCTCACATTCTTTCTCTGAGAACAGGCAAATAATGTCATACTACTTGAAAGTAGGAGAGAGTAAAATATGGGAATATCAGTTTAAATTATCTGTAAATCCTTCAAGATGTTCCCCTGTTAGCCCTGGCCAGTGTGGCTCAGTGGGTTAGAGCATTACCCCATAAACCTGGGTTGCAGGTTCAGTTCCCAGTCTGGGAGCCTATGAGGAACAACCAATTGATGTTTCTCACATGGATGTTATTCTCCCTCTCTCTTCTTCCCTTCCTCTCACTCTAAAATCAACATGTCCTCAGTGAGTATAAAAAAAATGTTACCTTGCTAAAGCACATGCTGTCTGTATCACAGAAGTGAAACAACATATCCAAAGTAATTGGTGGAACTGAAACTGTGATCACACATTCTGTTTATTAGCCCTGTGCTAAGAAAATCAAATTCTACTAGTTTGATCTCACATGGATTCCAGTATCCTAAATAGTAGCCAAACATTATACATATATTATATGTATACATAAAATATTTACAATATTTTCTTAATCATTAGAAAATAAGATACCATTCATAATTAGTCCTGTTTTCTCATGTTCCTGCTTGTGTGTGAGTGCATGTGTGCACTGGATATTGTGTTTGAAGTAGCTCGTAGAAACAATGAGGCTTAGAAAGGTGCCTTCTCCTTCTGAAGCACTGTCTGTCAGCTGGAAGGGAGGGCTGTCATCCAGGGTTACTGTAGTCTGATTTCAAGGACCAGCCAGTATGACTTGCAGTTGTGATGGGATGCCTCGGGAGGGCCTGATTATTTCTGGCTCATGCCTCTTCTGTGGGTGAAGTCTTTTGGGATCTAAACCAAATGAAGGGCTTCAATAGTACACTCTATGTTAGCAGAGCTAGAATGCTGATGCCTGGCCCTTCAGCCCGGCAAGGGGCTAAAATCACTGCTCGACATTTTAGCCTCTCAATTGACTCCTTGGGAATCAACAAGTCTCCTCGGGTGAAAAGTAGCTCTACATTCTAAGCTTATCTACTCTAATTCTGGCCCAGTAATTCTTCAGCCTCTTGTCATCTCTCTACTGATTTCAAGGAACATTTCTTCTTTAATTTTGTTCAGTTATACACAGCAGGATTGGTTCCAATCCAAATCTAGCAGTTAAAGTCTACAACGATTTTTCAATCTCATGGTTATATCAAGTTATTTGAATTTTCTATTCATTCCCTAAACATTCACCTTTGTATTTTTACTTCCTTTCATCTTAGATTCCACAACATATCATTTCAAACACTCTACAAAAACTCACTTTCAGTCATTACCACCAACTGCCATAAACCTGGGCCACATTCTTAGCTTCTCCCTTTCTCTAATCTGCACTATCTAGTCAATCACTAAATTTTCTGGTTTCTCTCTCAAAGACACTGATTAGCAGGACAATATTTTGAGATAGTAATTGAGTATACTCGCTTTCCCCACAATCCAAAACCAGTGAGGGCTTTCCGTGCTCTGGCTTCATGGGGAGGGCTGGGTAGAGCTGAGAAGGGAATCGGATGTTGTCTTTGAAATTACAAGTTCTTCACATTAATATCTGAAAGTGAAAGTTTTTCATTACAAGTTTTAGACTTTTGGAGAGAAGTTTTGAGTACCAAAAGAATAAGGCCTTGACTGAGGTTCTCACAGTAGGAAGTTTAGAGAATAGAGAAGGGGAGGAAAGACGACATAATTACAGAAGTCTACTGTTCCCATCCAAAGAGATCAAGTTCAATCAGCTAATGTGAACAGTAGTTGAAAGTGCTGAGTAGTGTACAATTCCTGTACTGTAACCTCTGCACGGTATCCTCTGGGATTCACAAAACAGAAGATGCTTGCCTCCTCATACCTGGAGCAGCTCAGAGAGGCAACAAATTAGAAAAGCAGTCTTCTATACCAAGGCATCTGCAGAGCTGCAAAAGCAATCGTGAAATATAAAATGGCACAACTACTGTGAAAAAGAAGTTCACAGCTCTATATGTGGCCCAGCAATTCCTCTCTAGATATACACCCCAAAAGAAATGAAATATGTGTACATGCATTTTCATAGCAACACCATTCACAAATAAAAACAACCCACAGGTCAGTCAAACAAAATGTGGTATACCCATACATTGCTTATTATTCATCTATAAAAAAAAGAGTGCATTACTGATGCATAGTTCAATGTGATAAGCCTCTAAAACCTTATGCTTAGTGAGCAAAGCTAGACACAAACATCACATGTATGATTTCAGTTATATGAACACCCCACATGGATAAGTTCATAGAGACAGAATAAAAACTGGGGATTGCCAGGAGCTAGGGAAGGAGTTAACTGGGAGTGACTGCTTACAGATGACAGGGTTGGTTTCCTTTTGGGAGAGGAACATATCTTGGAATTAGACAGGTGACAGGTGTACAACCTTGTCAATGTATTAACTGCCACTTAATTGTGTACTTTAAAATGGTTAATGGTTAAATTTATGTTATGTAAATTTTACCTCAATTAAAATAAATAAATAAATGACAATGGTGGAGTGATCTCTCCAGGCAGAGGGAGCCAGAGACATTCCTAGAAGACCCTGGAGAATAGTGAACATTTTTGTGATCTAAGAATAGCTCAGAACTAGCTGAGAGCAGGCTCTGTGGTCAGGAAGAGAGTGACCTTCCTGGGCAGGACTTCAGAGTGCAGTGAAGAATTTGAGGTTTCAGCCCCAGATGTACAGGAATAGGTAGCCACAGGCAAAGACTAGTGAGGGTTGCCTGTGTCAGCAGAGATCAGCAGGTGAATGCAGTGGCCACAAGCCCCGCCCCTTTCTCAAGCTGTAGAAGCCTCCGAAATTAGGTCGTCTCCCTCAGGAGAAGCAGAGGGAGAAGTCTCAATGGAGCACATTAAATACTGAGCTGACCAAGGTTAATTCATAAAGTGACCTCTTGTAATTCCCAAACTGACTTCGTTTTCTTTGAAATGCCTACAGTGAATTGGCAGACTGGGCCGGGAGTAACGTGTCCAATTGAATTATAGAAAACTAAATTGCATTTTATTGGACATCAAAGTCAGTCACTATGGAATATGAATTTGTTATAAATCTTCCAGATGTGTTCACTTCTTAGTGTTTCCAATGGTGTCTCATATGTCTAAGCCTCCTCTGGCTGATGACAAACAATGGAATGAAGAGCTCCTTTGTCCAGAAAAGAGAGTTTATCAGACCTTTTATTTTGTGGATTAGAAAGGAGAGGCTCCCAGGTCCCCAGTGAGGCTGAGGGAAGGGAGGATAGTTGGGGTTTGAGTTGGGAAGTAGTGGGAAAGGAAGCTCATGATGACTCAGCACTTTGGCCAGTTTGCAGTCTGGGTGGTAGACTAGGATACAGAGGCTAAAAGGAGAAAATCGGCTGCAAGCTGGTGGTGCCAGTGCCTGTCCCAGACTGGAGGCCACACTATGCCTACATCCACAGGTCTCCTGTGGATGACAAACAAAAAAAAAAAAACACAGGCCATCTGGCTGTAGTTTACTGACACTGGCTCTAGAGTTATACTTCTTCAGGACGGGACCATGTTTTATTTTGTTCTGCGTCCCTGGCACAGTCACTGCAAGGATGCTCAGAACGTATAACTGAATTACACTGAGCACTGTATGTCAGGGCTGACTGGTTCTAACTTATCCTGCCTCCTCAAATCTTTTTTACCTCTAACAACCCTATGGGGGGAGGTTGTTTAGCAATACTGTAGATTACAGATTGAAGCAAAGTAAGGAGAAAAAACAAAATATACACCTATAAAAGCAGGCTCTGGCTGATGAGAGATTAGTCAGTAGGTAAAACCATAGTGCAGTGACATATATATATATGTCACATTGTATTTTAGTTTGTTAAGCCAGTCCCTTCAAGTCCAGTTGCTTCTCCATTAGCATGATACTTTCAGTACAAGGATCTGTAACCAAATCAGTGACAAGTGACTTTCTTTTCTTTCTTCTTTTCTTCCTTTTCCCCTTCTTCGTTCCTTCCTTCGTTCCTTCCTTCGTTCCTTCCTTCCAATAGAGAGATTATAGAAGCTAGCACACGGCTACCTATTGTCAACTGGGAAAAGGTCATTCTGGCATGGCCAGTGCTGGGGAACAAATTAGTGCCAAGAGGGGTTCCTTGTGAAAGCCCACTCTCACCCTCAACGCCAAGTTATAAAACTTGGTTGCAGCCAGGAATCTGGTTCTTAAACAGACTGTACGTTTTACTTCCTTCTCAGTATTTAAAAGCATATTTGAATAGAAGTTTTTAAATGGAGATATACTGGCTTTGCCTCAGGAATCCAATCCTTCTATGACTCAAACAAAACTATGATTTTTGGACTTATAGGCAACTACTCCCTCTCCAATTACCATTGCATCACCCGATATCTTTGGACACTTTCCCATCACCTGAGAAGTAGTCACCTGTCACCTTGATGTGGTGAGAAGAAATAAAGAAGAACACTGTTGTGGAACTGGAGTCTCATTAAAAATTTATGTATGACTCCTGAACGAAATACGGTCACACAAGGCTATAAAATCCCTCAGACCATTTTTAGCAATACTGTACATTACAGATTGAAGCAAAGTAAGGAGAAAAAACAAAATATACACCTATAAAAGCAGGCTCTGGCTGATGAGAGATTAGTCAGTAGGTAAAACCATAGTGCAGCCAGAAGTACTTGCTGCCCTTCTTTGTAGCTGGTTTGAGGCTCTCACTCTTTCCGGCCCATCTGTACTGTTTTTACAGCAGTCTTACATACTTACGGAGTGAGAGCATGCTGCTTGTTGCTGCAAACAGCTCCCATAAATGTTGGAGCCAAGTGTGTCTAAACATTACAGCATATTAAACACCTTTAAGCATGATCCATAACCTTGTAATTGGTACCAAAATAATAAGACTTGTGTTTTAAATGGGAATTTGACTCTGTGATTGCTGTTGTCAATCTGTTCCATTAGAACACAGCTGGGAAAGTGGGTCACGAGAAAAGAATGGATGTGATTGAGGCATAGAACCCTGAACTTGGACCTTAAAGATCATTTGGACTAATGCCCATCTTTGATTCATGAGGAAACAAGGCCAAGTGGGCTCTATGTCTTACTCAAGGATTCTTGACTTCTTTTTTCATGCTCTTTCCATTTAACACAATGATTTTCTATACAAGAAAAATTTTTACTGGTTTAAATAACAGTTGTATTAGCTTGGATATTGCACAAGTTGAGTTTGAAATGTATATCTGCTGATACAGGAACAGGATAAAATAAATATGGCTTTGTTTTGATGAGCGTCACTAAAACTTTCTTCTTTTGAAATAAATCTTTCTGAATCTATTTCAGGTTCTGAAATCTTTGCTATTAGAATCATCCCTTTAACCATGATCTCTGCAAGCCTTGGCTAAGACCTAATATGTTATTAAGAGAAATTGGGAAGTATTGGAATGAACACAGGCCTTAAAGTAGACATGAGTGGTTTAGATTCTGGACTTGGTGCTTGCTGGATTTATGACTTTGAGCAAGATATTAACCCCGCTCACCATGCAGAACCCATGCTGTACCAGTTTCCTCTCCTGGAAAATGAACCAACCCTAATGGCCATGAAGATTACTTGAAATAAAGTTAGCAGCCTAATGTTTTCTACATAGCATTTAACTATTGTAAATATTGATAAATGTAAAATGAGTGTGTTATTATATTTACAATTATCACATGTGTACTCTAAAGGTACTGCTGACGGGGACACCTGCCCATCAAGAGCACATCAAGATAAACCCTTAGATCTTTAGATTACATTGCCTAATGATTGACAACAGTCAGAACATATGATGTTCTAATGCTGGTATTTATTTGGGGAAATAAGGTTCTGATTTAAGAGTATCATGTAAATAAGAGTTGGTAATTAAAAACTTGAAAGTTTTTATTTTGTTTTGTCTTTTAATCTCCATTTAGGCTTGTGATTGAAAAATGCTTTCAAGATTTCTATTATTCTGGCCAGCATATACTTAAGAAAACTATTGTTATGTGGGGAACATATAAGAGAAATGGATGAGTTTTTTTTTCAACACCTGTTTTCATTAAGGAGAAAGAAACAAAAGAATGTTTTCAAACTACTTATCATGCAAGTTCCACAAGCATTGCATATGTTATTCCATTTAATCTTCAAACCCAAAGAGGTTGATAATATAGTCCCTGCTTGGGACATAGTGCAAGAATTTCTCCAAGATTTTAACTTCAGGAGAAAAAAGAGATATTTCTCTTAGAATTAAACTTCAAATGAAAGTAAATATAGGCTTCATGCATATGGATGATAAAAATAATATAAAAGTCAGCAGAAAAAGATAAAATAGTTTTAAGGCCAGTACAAGACAAAATCATGTTAATATCATTAACATTTTTACTGAAAATAGTGTCATTGGGTAGGGGTGTAGATCAGCCATAGAAGCTCAGAAAAATGGGGGCCACCAAGATAAATAAGAGTTATCAGGGAAAAGGAGAAGCTTGGTCAACGGACTTGGAGGAGTCTCATTCCATTGCCAGGCATTCCATCTTGTGAATGCGTACACCCAAGGCTATATTAGCTTGATTCCATTAAACATCCAACCAGTTTTTCTTTTTCTGATTTCATGCTCAACAAACCAGCCCTTGGCTGTAATTTGACTTCCCATGTAGGTTTGCCTAAAGGAAAAGAAAGTTGCTGATCATGCAGCTGTGAGGACTCTGGTCCAAGTCTTATTTATCTTGGGAAATTAATAAAATGGTTTCCTGATTTTATATGTTAGTCTTGAGATTGGTTAATATAAATAGATCTGCCTGACATAATAGGGTTTCTGAATCTACCGAGGCCTAAATCTGGGATGGTGAGGTATTTATCTGGTAGTCCATGGCAACCTGTGAGATCTCATTAAAATTAAATATTCTACCTGCTCTAAGAACCATTTTATGACACCACCCATCTGCCAATAACAATGATACATTTTAGACAAAATATAAACATAAACTCTCTGAAAGTGTTGTAGAACAATCCAAAGATGGCAGAAACTAAAAGGCACATGAAATGGGAAAGCGAGGAAGAAAACCAGGTGAACTAAATGTCTAAGTGCCCTTCCCTCTGAGAGCATTTCTTACATCTCAGCTGCACACAGAGAAATGGAATACAAAGAGAAAGTGATAATTTTGTTGACCCTCCCCCCCAAAAAGAAAAACATGATCCAGAGTTCAGGGTTGCCACAGCTCTTAGAAATGGAAGAAAGAATCACAAAAGTTGGGAAATATAGAATGGGGAGCCCTAAAATTTTCATAAGGATTCCCGTTACTGAGTCCTAATCAATTCAATCCAGGACAATAACCCCAAGGAACTCATCAGCAGTTGGAAAATTAAATAAATAACTCAATTGAGATTTTAGCAACTTCTTGGTGCTAGAGTGAGTTTGGAGTTGAAGTCCTGCCAAGTATGGAGAATTCATAAATGCAGTGGGGTTCTTAATAAAACCAAAAAAGGACCACGCATTAGGAATAGGGACCATATCCCAAGACTAATGACTACTCTGTAAACAGCAGTCAGCAAAGTATGACCTATGAGCCAAATCTGTCCAGGTGAGGCTCAAATCTTGCTATGCTCAGTCATATATGCATTACTTATGGCACCTTTCACACTATAATTGCAGAGTTGAGGTCAGCAAAAGAGACCCATTTGGTTCATGAAGCATAAAGTATTTATTATATTCTCTACAGAAATAGTTTGCTGGCCCCTTCTTCAAGAATAAGGACGAAACTAAAATAGGCCTGTCTTAATGAAGCTTTAAAACAAACTTTTAAATTAATTTGACCTACTGTTTTCTGACCCTCCTATCAGTACAAAGTTAAACAGCATTTAGAGGAAAATAACACAACCCAGAGTCTCTACAACATATTATACTCAATATCTGGGAAGCAAAAAGAAATTACTAGACATGTATAGAATTAGGGAATGTGATCCATAATCAAAGGAAGTGATAAATAGAAAACTTTATGGATGGTTGAGATATTAGAATGAGCAGATTAAAACTTATAGTAGCTATTATGGATATGTAAATGAACAAAAAATTGACAGAATGGATAAATAGGTGGAATTTCTAACAAAGAGTCAACCTGGAGTTCTAGAATTAGAAAAACACAGTAAAACTTCTGATTTCAGCTTTACATGGGAAGAGCTAGAAACTTGTCATTTCTATCCTTCTAACAAGTAAAAGCCTGACAAACTAGAAACTAATAATTCTTGTTGGACCCATAAGAGCACAGAGGTTGCAGGGTATATCACCACCCAGAAAGCTAGAGCAAGAGGCTTATCCAGACAGATGCAGCTGAGATCTGCTTACTTGGTGCAGAAGCTAATAGAGCCACACACTTCTCAGCTGCAGGCTAAGTGTGGAGTAGTCACAGAGAGAGAAATGCCTGGGGACCACATTTTTAGAGTTGGCCCCCAACATTCATGTCCTTTCACTCAAGAAATCCCACCAGTTTATCCAAGTGAAGATCTAAGAAAGATTTCCTTCATGTTTTTGGCACAGGGAATGGGTAATTTTGTGAAACACACCCTGAGCCTTCTCTATAACAAAAACGTTTTCCAGGGAAAGGAATGTTTTTAGAACCACATCTCAGTGGGGAGAAGGGAATTTTTCCTGCTCCAACTCTTTCTGACCTTATCTCACCTAAGGAAGACAAAATATCAAAAATATGGTTAATAGGGGTCAGTGCTTCAAATTTATAGGATGAGAATACTAAAGCCCAGGAAGAAAGTAGGACACAAAAGGGGGAAAAAGAAAGATATACAACTGGAGAAGACATGATCTTTAAGACACGGGCCCACTACACATGAACAGGCCCACTGGAACACTGAGATTTAATCATACTGTAGAACACCCTGTCTCCACACATTAACTACCATCAGCAGAGCTCCAGTGTAATAAGATTGCAGCTGAAAGTATTCTATCTAAGGAGTACCAGGGAAGCCCAAAGTCAAGGGAAAGACAAAAGGACACCAGAGGAATGTAAAACCTCTTGTATCAATAACCACAACAAACATTAAGCACAGCTTGACCAAGTTACCATAAATACAGCATATTCCTAAATACCTTAGCTCATATTACCCAATACAACATGTCTGGCTAGCAACAACATATTAAAATATGTACCAAAAGGCAAGAAAAAGCAGTCTGAAGAGACAATGTGATCATTTGAATCAAACTCAGAAATAACATAGATGTTGAAATTATCAAACAATTTAATCATTAATCATGATTAATATGTTAAGAAATCTAATGGAAAAAGTAAATGACATAAAATAAAAGGTGAGTAATTTAAACAGATGAAAACTCTGTGAAAGGATCAAAAAGAAATGCTAGGAAATCAATACCACTATAACAGAAATAAAAAATGTCTTTGATGTTCTCATTTAAGACTTAACACAGCCAAGGAAAGAATAGATAGGTGAGCTTGAAGATAGGTCAATACAAACTTCCAAAACTAAAAAGCATAGAAAAACCAAGAACTGTAGGATGATTTTAAAAGGCATAAAATATATGTAATTATACTACATAGCAAAATAAAAATTTTGTGTAATAGTGGCTAATAACTTTCCAAAATTATTAACAAACACCAAACATCAGATCCACAAGTTCATACATAGAACACTGACCAGTATAAATACGATAAAGAACAAACATGGGCTTATCATATTCAAACTACATAAAATCAAAGACAAAGAAAGAATATTACAAAATAAAAATCACAAAGAACTTTCTCATTAGAAATGCAAACAAGGAGAAAGTGGAAGGAAATATTTAAAGTGTTGAAAGAAAACTGCTCACGCCCTGGCTGGGTAGTTCAGTTGGTTAGAGCATTGTCCCAATATGCCAAGGTTGCAGGTTCCATCCCCAATCAGAGCACATACAAGAATAGACCCATGGCCTTGGCTGGTGTGTCTCAATGGTTTGATCACCGGCCTGAGAACCAAAGGGTCACCAGTTCAATTCCCAGTCAGGGCACATGCCTGGGTTGCAGGCCAAGTCTCCAGTAGGGATTGCACAAGAAGCAACCACACATTGATGTTTCTCTTCCGTTCTCCCTTCCCCTCTGTCTAAAAATAGATAAATAAAATCTAAAAAATATAGAGAAAGCCCCTCAAAACCTAGACTTATAAATTCAGCAAAATTATCTTTTAAAAGCAAAGAAGTAATAAGAACCTTCTCTGAAAAAAATTAGGAAATTAATTTACCTACTTTGCAAAAAAGTATTAAGAGAGGGTTTTTTTGTTTATGTTTTTTGGTTCTTTTGTCTGAGGTAGAAGGAAAATGGCATACTGTATTTTGCCATATACAATGTGCACCTACATTTTTGTGCATTTTATACACAGTATTATTATACCTATGGTATGTAATCATTATACCCATATATAATGAACATCCTTATTTTTCCCTCAAATAATTGGGTGAAAAAGTGTACATTATACACAGCAAAATATAGTAGATTAGAAATGTGGATCTGCCAAAAGAAAAGAACAGCATTAGAGAAGAAATCAATGGGGGTAAAAAGAAATCTTGCATTTTTTTTATTCTTAATTGATCTCAAGACAACTGTTTGAAGAAACAAAATTAATACTGTATTAAGTAATTATAGCCTTCAGGTAAGTAAAATGAATGATAGCCATGTTACAAGAGATGAGGTGAAGGAACTGAGAAAACTCTGTTATATGGTACCTGTACTTCACATGAGACAGAACAGTATTATTTAAATGCGGGCTTACACCAGTTTAAAAAAATGTATATTGTATTTTTTGCATTGTTTTGTTTTCTAGAAGCTTCTAAGAAAATTAAGACTAGAGTTACCATATGACTCTTTTCTGGGTATCCACCCCCCAAATTTGAAAATGCTTATTCACAAAGACATAGGCACCTCTATTTTATTGCAACATTATTCACAGTGGCCAAGATGTGGAAACAACCAAAGTGTGTCCTTTGATAGATGATTGGATAAAGAAGATGTGGTACATATATATAATGGAATGTACTCGGCAATAAAAAGCTGAAATACCACCATATGTGGCAACATGGATGAATCTTGAGAATATCATACTAAATGAAATAAGTCAGAAAAAGTTAAGCACCATATGATTTAACTTATATATGGAATATAAAACTGAAATCAACAAATGAACAAACAAGAAAAACACTCATAGACATAGACAACAGTATGTAGTTACCAGGGGGAACGGGTTTGGGGGGGTAGTAAAGGGTAAAGGGAGTCAAATATATGACAGAAGATGACTGTATTTTGAGTGGTGGGCATATAATATGATAGAAAGATCATGGATCATAGAAATCTTTGCTTGAAACCTACACAATCTTAACTGATATCACCCTAATAAATTTAATAAAAAGAAAACAATGTATATTGTAAGCTCTAGGCCAATTATAAATGGCTGTAAACAGAAGTATAATTTATATAATAAGAGAGGAGATAAAATGAAATTATATAAAGCATTCAATTAAAACTAGAGAAGGCAGCAAAAGAGATGGAAAAAAGAAATAAAGAACAAGTTAGAAAACAGTTACAAACATGGTAGATGTTAATTAATTACTTTAGATAAGTAATTACTTTAGATAGTAGATTTAATTACTTTAAATGTGAATTAAAATTACTTTATATCTGAATGATCTAAATATACAGTAGTTGTCAATGGATAGAAAGAAACAAAACCCAACTATTATTGTCTACAAGAAACTCACTTTAAATATAAATACTTAGGTAAAGAAATGGAGAAGATATATGACATAATGTTAACCCTAATCAAAAGGAAGCTACTATATTTATTTCAGACAAAACATACCTTAGAAAAAGAAATACTGTCAGGGATAAAGAGTGTTTCACAGTGATAAAGGTTTAATTTTCTACAAAGACATAACCTTCCTTAATGTACATGAGCATCAGACTAGATGGGATAAAGCTGAAAGCAGAATGGACAACTATTAGATATGATGACACCAACAACCTTTTGTCAGCAATTGGAAAATAAAACAGGAACAGTAATGCTATTGGTTGAACTCAAGAGCAGTGTCTTGACCTAATTGACTTTACTATAGACTACTTCACCCTACAGCAGCAGAGCACACATGCTTGTCAAGCTCACATCAAACATGTACCAACACAGACCACATTTTAGGCCACAAAACACACCTTAAGAAAATTTAAAAGGAGAAACAATGCAAAATGTGTTCTTAAACCACAATGAAATTAAACCAGATATCAATAACAAAAATATTTGGAAAATCCCCAAATATGTAGAAATTAAATTATAAAAACACACTTCTAAATAACCTATGAGTAAAAGGCCAAGTGTCAAGAGAAATTTTAAAAAATGTAAAGTGCATGAAAATAAATATACAATTTATTAAAACCAGTGGAATACAGCAAAGCAATCCTTAGAGGAAAATTTGTAGCATTAAATGCATATATTAGAAAAGTAAGATCTAAAACTCATAATCGAAAATTCCATTTTTGAATACTAAAGAGCAATGAAAGGCTAAAATTAGAAGAAATGAATAATAAAAATTATATTAAAAATCAATAGAATTGAAAAAACGAAAATATATATACCACCACCAAGCAAACCCAAAAGCTAATTCTTTGAAAAGATCAAACAAAAAACCTCTAGCCAGACTAACCAAAAAGAACTAAAAAAGGAAAAGATACAAATGATAAATATTAAAAATGAATACAATATTACTACTCCATGGACATTAAAAGGATAAATAAGTAATTAAGTAATAAGTAATGAAGTAATTAAATAGCAAAATAATAAAACAATACTAAGAACAATTCTTTGGTCAAAAATCTGATAAGCTAAATTAAATACACCAGCTTCATAAAAGACACAAACTACTAAAACTGAGGCACAGAGAAATAGGTAACCAGAATAGACCTACACCTATTAAAGAATTTGAACCAAAAATTAATAACTTCTCAAATGAGAAAGCACCTGATTGATATTTTAATTCTGCCAAAATTTAAGGAAGAAAAGTACTAATCATCTATTACCTCTTTCAGAAAACAGAATCAGAGAAGAAAACACTTCCTAATTCATTCTATGAGGCTCTCCTATCAATTACCCTAATACCAAACCAGATATTAAAATATATTACAACAAAGAAAAACTATAGATCAATATCTGTTATGAATAAAGATGCAAACATTCTCAAGAAAATATTAGCAAGTCAAATTCAACTATGTATAAAATTAATTATATAATACAACCATGTGGGATTTAGTCCAGGTGTGAAAGTCTCTTTCAATATTAAGAAATCAGTCAATATAATCCACCACATCAACAGGCTTTGAAAGAAAACTATGATAACATTTATTGTCACAGAACAAGTATTTGATAAAATTCAATACCTATCCACAATAACAACTCTTTACAAACTAAGAATATAGAGAAACTTTCTCAACTTTATAAAGAATACTGATTTAAAAAACAAGAGTTATCATCATACTTAATGGACACTTTCCCAATAAAATTGGGAAAAATGCAAGTATACCATCTCTTACTAGGCATAGTCAACAACATACTAGAATTCTTACATAGTGCAATATGACAAGAAAAAGAAATAAAAGCTATGCAGATTAAAAAGAAAAAATAAAACTTTTATTCACACACAGTATGATCATTTATATTGAATCCCAAATAATTTATAGAAATGTTTTCTATAATAAATAAGTGACTATAACAAGGTTGCATGATGTAAGGTTCATATATAGTCAATTCTCATTATTCATGGTAATTGTGTTCAATAAAATCATCATTAAGGCTGAATTAGCAAATACTGAGGTAGATAGTACTACCTTATTATTCTTTGTTGGTTGAGAGATGCAATACAACAAAAACAGTCACAGCTATGGACAACTGTTGATTGGCATCTTCATCACAATAATGCACCCGCTCATGTGTCACATCTTGTGCAGAGTGTTTTGGCAAAACATCAAATTACCCAGGTGACTCAACCCCTCTACAGCCCAGATTTTGGGCCCTGAGACTTCTGGCTTTTCCCAACATTAAAATACCTTTGAAAAGAAAGAGATTTCAGACCATCGATGGGATTCAGAAAAATATGATGGGGCAGCTGATGGTGATTGAGAGAACTGTGTGAGGTCCCAAGGTGCCTACTTTGAAGAGGACTGAGGTGTCATTGTCCTATGTACAGTGTTTTTTGTATCTTCTTCAACAAATGTCTCCATTTTTCATATTACAAGGCTAGGTACCTTCTGGACAGACCACGTATATGCATAAAATATAGAGTGAGGTTTCTGCAAGCCTCTGGTTGCATTTTCATCAACTGATCAATATATAACCTTGTTTTATATATGTTTTTGTTTAAATAACTTAATTTAATATATATTTCTTACAAAGAGTTAATTATATGTAGCATTCCTTTGTAAAAAAATACTAGCTGATAAGGGTTTGACATTTGCTTGACCCTGTACAATATAATTGTAAATTTCTTTGGCTTTCAGATGAGATCAGACGCGTTCAGGATAGTATGGCCATAGACTTCCTTGGCTTTCAGATTCACAACAATGCTGTCTACTATACTTTTATGTCATGAATCTAAACATTTAACTGTTTTATATCTTTTCCAGAGTTTCATCACACACTATAGATGCTACTTTACCGCTTCTACAACCACATTACATATAATATAGATGAATTTCCTCTTCCTTTTTTTTCTGGATGCATCATAGTGTTGATTGAAAATTAAACTCACAAGCAATAGATGTATAACTCATGCCTGAATGAAGCTTACCTAACACACTATGAAAACTAGACAGTCAAGACCACAATTGTCATTTTAAACAATTAAATCATTAACATAAAGCATGCAAATGCAAAATGAAAGTGATACTAAGTGGACTGCAAAAAAGAACCTTGCTTATAGTATAAGAGCTTCAAGAGGAAGGCCAGGGGCTGCCTTGCTCAGCCTCAGCTGGAAATTTGTATTAGGTGAGTCAAATTTTTTGGCACTCTGCCCATGCCCAGAAATGGCTGTGACAACACTGGGAGTATTGATTTAGGGGTCCCACATAGCTTTTTGTAAGAAGACAAATTTGTAAATACAAAATCTGAGAATGAAAATAACTAACTGTACAAAAGTCAATTGTCTCCTTATATTCTAGTAATTAAAATGGACTTTGAAAATAAAAATACAATTAAGAACTCCTGCAATGCAGTACTTAGGTGTTTATCTAACAAAACATTTATAGGACTATATGTAGAAAAGTATAAAACACCAATGAAATAAATCAAAGTTCTAAATAAATGGAGAGATATTTTATGTTCATTGTTTGGTTCAGTCAATATTGTTAAAGGTTTAATTCCCAACTTGATCTATAGATTCACTGCAATTTCAATAAAATTCCCAGAATATTTTAATATAGATAGTAATAAATTTATTCCAAAGTTAAAATGGAAAGGCAAAAGACCTGTCATAACCACTATAATACTAAATGAGGTGAACAAACTGGAATAATCTCACTGCCCAATTTCAAGGCTTTCTATAAAGCTAAAGTAAAAGAGAAAATATGGTATTGCTAAAAGATTAGCCACACAGATCAATAGAGAATGGAGAGTCCAGAAATAAACCCACACAAATACAAACAACTGATTTTTGACAAAGGCATAAAGTCAACCTACTGAAGAAATGATAGGCAACTGAAACTTGAACCATTATGTGTCCACATGTAAAAGAAAAAACTAACCTAGACACAGACCTTATGCCTTTACAAAAGTTAGCTTAAAATGAATTATAGGCCTAATTCTAAAATACAAAACTTCTAGAAGAAAACAGAAAATTTTGATGACCTTGTATTTGGTGAGGAGTTGTAGATACAATATCAAAATCACAATACCTGAAAAAAATTGTAAGTTGGAACTTAGTAAAATTAAACTCTTATGTCCTGCAAAAGACACTACTAATAGGATGAAAAGATAAGCCAAAGACTGTGAGAAAATATTTACAAAATATGTATCTGATAAAGCACTCACATCCAAAATGCATGAAGAACTCTTAATCCTGAAAATAGGAAACTAACAACTAAATTTAAAAATGGGCAAAGGCTTAATGACAAATCATCAAAGATGATTTACAGATGGCAAACAAACCTATGAAAATATGATCAATATTTTTTGTCTATAGGGGAATGAAAGCAAATTAAAATGACAATGAGATGATGCTACACACCTATTAAAATAGCTAAAATTTTAAAATGGAACAAAATAAAACAATAATAGTTGCTAGTGAAAATATAGAGCAATAGAAACTCATTTATTTCTGATGGGAATGCAAAATGGTAAAGCTACTTTGGAAGATTGTTTGGTAGCTTCTTTTTTTTTCAATGAGATATTGTTATTGTATTTTTTTCATTACCATTTAGTCCCCTCATACTCCTACTCCCCACAATCACCACACTGTCGTCCATGTCCATAAGTCCTTTTTCCTTTTTTCTCAATTCCTCCACCTCCTAACCTCCCCCCAACCTTAGCTAGCATACTGCTCTCTATCTCTGAGTCTGTCTCTATTTTGCTTTCAACCCAGCAATCCCACTTCTGGGAATATATTTGAGGAAATCCAAAACACTAATTTTAAAGAACATAAGCACCCCTATGTTCATTGCAGTGTTATTTACAATTGCCGAGATATGGAAACAGTCCAAGTGTCCAGTAGGTAAGTGGATAAAACATCTCTAGGACATTTATACAATGGAATAATACTCAGCCATAAAAAAGAAGAAGAATCTACCCTTTGCAACCCAGCATACCCAGCATGAATGGACCTGGAGAACATTACTCTAAGTGAAACAAGCCAGTCAGAGAAAGACAAATGCCACATAATTTCACTCTCATGTAGTAGCTTCTTACAAAGCTAAACAGACTTACCATATGGTCTAGGGTTTCTAGGAATTTATCCAACACTTTTGAAAACTGATGCCCACATAAAACAGCACAGGAATGTTTATAACAGTTTTATTCATAATCACCCAAACTTGAAAGCAATTAAGATGTCCTCAGGTCCTTCAAGATGTCCTAGGTGGCATCTTCAATAGGTTTCCTCTAATAGAAGAACAATCTATGGTATATCCAAACACTGGGATCCTATTTAGCAGTAAAATGGAAGGAGATGTCAAGCTATACAAAGACTTTGATGAATCATAAATGCATATCTCTTAAGTTAAAGAATCCAAGCTAAAGGGCATGATTACTTTTATATGCATTCTGGAAAAGCCAAAACTATGGAGGTAGTAAACATATCAGTGGTTGCCAGGGACTTGATGGTAAAAGAATTTAATAGGTGCAGCACATGCATTTTTTAAAGGTGGTGAAAATATTCTGTATGATATAATGGTGGATACAAAAACTAATGTGATTTTCAAATTTCATAGACCTTATAAAACAAAGCATTAAAGTGTTCAAAGTTTTCGAAAATGATTTAGAGGGTCAAGAGATACCAGGATGAAATACAGAATGTAATGAAAGAATGTAACTGTATTACAAATGTATGAAACAACTTTTTTAAAAAGAAGGTGACGAACTCTTCACGAGTGGGATTGTAAAAATAAAGACAAAATGAATCATATATAAATATGACATTTATATATAAAAATATAAATATCAATATACTAGATGAGCACAGAGCATCTTGTAGTAAAAGTAAGGAAGTACTTAAAAGGGAGTTAAGTATTTAAACATGTGCACACACAAATGGGGTATGTTCAATGGATACAAGTGACAAATGAAAAAGCTCCCAATGGCCAAAACGGAAATGACTTGAGAAAACAAAATATTTAAATAAAGTTTGAATTATAATCAAAAGTATAAAATAAATATAATCTGTGATGATATAAATAAATAATTGAAGAAACAAATCTCTAAAACAAAAGAATTTCAAATAATTTTCAAGGATGTGAATGATAAATTCTTAGCTTATAGACTCCCATAGTGACATCCTTCAGAATTCAGTACAGAAAGGGGAGAAGAATATTTTTACAGTGGGGGAATCTGGAAAGCATGACTTCAGCCAGGTGATCAGAGCTGACATAAATACTGCTGTCATGTTGATAATGGTGGCTTTTGTACAATGCAATGAAATGGCAAAAAAACAACAAAAACAAACAAACAAACAAAAACTGTGTGTGGACAATATGGGGACTTTCTGAACTACCTTCACAATTTTTTGTAAAGTAAAACTATTCTAAAATAAAAATTTTATGAAAAATGTATGTTAAATAAAGCATTTATAGGATTTGTTTACCAACAGATTAGTCAGGGCAAAAAATACCCAATGTATTATTTAAAGGCATGTTGATAGAAATTATTTAAAGTGAAAGGGAAATAAACAAATGTAGAATTATACTGTTATAAATTATTATGTGTGAAGTAATATAATATCAATTTAAATAGACTTGATTGAGTAAAGGTACATATTTTAACCTGTAGACTAACTAAAAAAATAAAATAAAATAAAATAAAATAAAATAAAATAAAATAAAATAAAATAAAGAGTTGTCTACAAAAAGACCAGAAAGGGAGATTGAAGAACAAAAAATAAGTGGCACACATAGAAAATAGACCACAAAATAGAAGGATTCAACCTAACCATGCATATAATACATTAAATATAGATAACCTGAATGTAATTAAAAGGCATTTGTTGTCAGACAATGTGAAAAAGGAATAAGCTATATGGTTTTTGCAAAGGACAAAATTTTAGTATAAAGACACAGAAACACTGAAAGTAAAAAGATAAGAAAATATATACCTGAAAAATACTAATCACAAGAAAGCTATTATAGCTGCATTAATGTCAGAAAACAGGATCAATGCAAGATATAATGGGGAGTATTTCATATGCTCTGACTAAAGTACTTTTAAAATATATGAATCCCAAAAAATTACATAACAGAAAAGGAAAAGATCCTTAACTATTATAGGTTTTGACATTTTTCTCTCAGTCATAGACATGAGCCACAGTAAGAATACAGAAGAGTTGAACAGCATTATTAACCAACTTAACCTCAATGATATTTATAAACTTCAATTCTCCATATTTTCAGCATATTTTTATCCCTCAAGCAATGTGGGTGTTGGGGCAACACCCTCCTGCACAGTCAGAATCATAAATTTACATATAAATATGTATACATATGTACATACACCCATACGTATGGATTTCTGATATTTATTAGATTCTTTTTAAGTGTACTCAGAAAATACACCAGAACTGGTTATAAGTAAGCCCTAACACATTTAAATTTTTGAAATCCTAATGACTATGTTATCAGAATACAAAATAATTAAAATAAAAATATATAGCTGTAAATTAAACAACCTAATTAAATATAACTTACAGATTAAAAATTAAGATAGAAATTCTTAATATTTTGATTAGAAGAGCACAAAATATCAAAATTTGTGTGATCCAGATAAAGTAATACCTAGCAGTAAACTCACAAATTTAAAAACATATATAAGAAAAAAAAACAAATTGAGAATCAACTAAGTTAGAAACTCAATTAATTAAATAAGAAGAAATTAAAGAAAATAGGTAGAAATAGAAAATGAGCAGTCAAAACCAATTTAAAAAGAAACAATATTATGAAAAACTTTATGCCAACAATACTGATAACTTGGAGAAAATGTCCAAGTCTTTTAATAAACACAACTTTTTTAAATGAACAAAAAATAAACAGAAAATTAAACATCTCTGTGTATTTTAC
The DNA here is from genome assembly GCF_022682495.2 of Desmodus rotundus. Classification (NCBI taxonomy): domain Eukaryota; kingdom Metazoa; phylum Chordata; class Mammalia; order Chiroptera; family Phyllostomidae; genus Desmodus; species Desmodus rotundus. The sequence continues at coordinate 66,626,074 of NC_071395.1, forward strand.
AAAAATTTTTAAAAATTAAAATCTTGTGCACAAAGAACACTAGGTTCAGGTGGCATCATTGCAAATTCTTCCTTAAGGAAGAAATAATTCCTATATAATGCAAACTCTTTCACACAATGAAGAACAGATGACTTCCCATCTTGATTTTGGCCCAAACCCTGGTACTAACACAAGGGAAAAGACAATGCAGAAAAAGAAAATTACAGAATAACATCTTTCATGAGCATAGAGATAAATTCTTAACTAAAACTTAGCAAATAGAACCTAGCAATATATAAATAGGATAATAAAACTACAGAAAACATCTAAAAGGCTTAGAGATCTTCAAGGTAGTATGAAGTTCATACATTGTCATATCATAGTTACATTGTGGAAAAACAAAGGTAAGAAGATTAATTTAGAAGGTAGCCAGAGATTAAACAAACAAAAAAATTAATGGACAGGGAAACAATGATAAGAATGTTTGACTTCTCATCAGAAACAATGGAAACTAGAATACAACAGAATGAGAGTTTTAAAGTGCTGAAAAAAATTAACAATCAACTGTCATATCAACCAAAAAAACTCCTTCAAGAATGAATGAGGATATAAAGATATTTTCAGACGGAGTTGAAAGAATCTCCAGCAAAACTGTTGTACAAAAAAACAGTAAAAGACTTTCTACAGGCTTAAGAGTGATTAAGCCAGAAATCCAGTTATGTAAGAAAGAACAAATACTACAAAGAAAAAATAAAAAAGATTATTTAAAAAATTATTCTTTGCTATACATAAATTATTAAGTATTCTTAGAAACAATTGGCTATTTAAAGTAGAAATAACAATAAAACAACATAGACTATGTAAAATATGTGATAACAAGAGCAAAAAGGGATAAAGGTAGTAATTGGAAATATATTGTCATAAATATCTGAAATTGTGAAGTAATTAAATATTTTTAAGATTAATATCTGATAATTTAAGGATGTAATTATAATCTCTAAAACAACTGGTTAAGAAAAAATATGTAACTAGAAGTTATTAGAGTAAATAAAACAGAATAAAAAAGTAAAAATGATACCTGCTTAGGTAGCTCAATTGATTCGAGCATTGTCCAAATATGCCAAGATTGAGAGTTTGATCTCTTGTCAGGACACATACAAAAATCTGCCAGTGAATGTATAAATAAGTAGAACAACAAATCTATGTCTCTCTTTCTCTACCCCTTCCTCTCTTGCTCTAAAAAAATCAAATACCATATGATCTCACCTTTAACTGGAACATAATCAACAAAAGAAAAAAGCAAACAAAATATAACCAGAGACATTGAAATTAAGAACATTGTAACAATAGCCAGAGGGGAGTGGGGAGGGGATAGTGGGGACAGGGGTCTATAGGAGCTACTATAAAGGACACAAGGACAAAATCAGAGGGGAGGGTAGAGGTGGGGGAGGGAGGTGGTACTGGCTGGGGTGGGGTGGAGGGATGGGAAGAAAATGCAGACAATTGTGACTGAATAAAAATAAATAAATAAATTTTTAAAAATAAATAAAAAGTGAATAAACAAGATAATATATCATTAACAAGTAGTATTTATCTATGGAATGTATGGTTGGCTCATCATTCAAAAGCTAATCAACATACCAATTAATAGAATAAAGGAGATAAATTACGTGATTATTTCAATACAATAGATACAGAAACAGTATTGATAAAAGTCTATGCCCATTTATGATTTTTAAAAAAACCTCCTTGAACTAGAAATAAAATGGGACTTCATCAGTCTGATAGACTGTTATGTACACCACCCTTAATGTGAAATATTGAAATATCAAGAACAAGTATTCTGTTCTTACTACCCTGTCCAACATTGTGCAGGAAGTGTAATAAGACAATAAAAAAATAGAAGGCACAAAGAGCAAAACCAAGTAGATATTATTCAAAAAGAAGTAAAACTGCCTTTAGTCACATGTGACATGATTGTGAGTGTAAATAATCCAAGGATAACCAACATCATGCCAATAAATTAAAAATAAATGCTTAAAAACCAAAAGAAAGAAAAAAACTTGAATGAAATGTGAAAGTATTTCTATCTACAAGCAACAAATAGTTGGGAAAGGAAATTAAATGAATAATTTCATTTATAATAGCAAACACAATTCAAATACATAGAAATGAATTTAATAAAAACTGTGCAAGATGCCTACTTTCAAGTTTTGGGCATGTGTGCCCATTTAGGGCTTTCCATATCAAGTTGACACATCATGTTAAAGGACCCCCTTTCCTGCTCCTATTGCATGTCATTTCCAATAATCAGTGATCCTCCAAAATGAGTAGCTTTTCCCTGCCTTTTTCATTTAGGGGCAGGAGGTTAAATCTCATTTCCAGGATGAACGTGAACATTCACAAAGTTGAACTTTTAAGTGCATTCTGTCTGTATTAATTTTGGGAATTGTTACTATATATTGTGTTATGTTATTTTTCATAGAAGGAAATGGCCACCCTCGGGAATGCTGGGACTTGCTCCTTGATCTGGCCATGCTCCTGCTGCTTCCACCTGAAAGAGGCAGGGCCATTTGAAGACACCTCCTCCTGCTGGTGTTTTCTGGAGTCAGGGTTGCTCTTGCATGCTTATACACTTTATAGAAGGGCTGAGTGCTCAGAACTTCATTGTGCCCAGGATTTTTAATTCCTCTTGCAGTATTGACTGCAGAGTGGCGGCGGCAGTACTTTAAGTCTCCAGCCTGGGTTTGTAAATAAAACTCTTCATTCAAACATTGAAAAGGACTTTCAAAATATCAGTGTATAAAAGTTGTATCTTTCATTTGCATTACTAACCACAACAACCATAATAACAATAATTGTAGTTTTTTTAATGCACTGTTTCTAAATTTGAGTGTATTCAGTGATTTTAAAATGAGGTACAAGGATATCAGACCCATTTTTCAAAAGCCTGGAACTTGTTTCTTTAAATATTGTATTAACACCCAACTTGTTTCATTATTCATCAAGGATTAAAAATTTATTCTGAGCATAAATAGAATTATTTTTTACAAATATTTTGCTGATAGATTAGAAAAATGATATAATTGACTTATCTCCATTATAATTGTCATACATATATCCATAAGTAAATGGATTTTGAAGTATTTTTTATTTTTGAACCTTATTTAAAAGCATTGTGATGATACGTTCAACATTTGCATGTATGTAGCTTTTGAAGTAAAAAAATAAAACCAAATAGGTAAACAGATATCAATACATAGAGGAATTAAAGATTTAAATAGATTAAGATGTATATATTTTTATGTATTCAATGATTCAATATTATAATGATTACATTTCTCCCCAACTTGAAATAGAGATTTAAATTATTTCAAGTAAAATTCCCATAGATATATTTGTAGAAACCAACAAGCAAAATCTGAACTGTATACAGAAATGCAAAGCGCCCAGAATAGCTAAAACATTCCGGAGGAAGAATGATGTCAGGGGATTTGCACGGCCTGATTTCAACATACCTTGTGCTGTGAAACTGCAGCAGGTGAGACAATGACAGGCACTCCCTTGCTTTCTGAAAATTCCCATTACACCACTTTGCTTTCACTAAAGACCTACCTTAGAACAGTAACGTCTCTTCCACAAAAGCAAAAATCCTCTTCTGACTTCTTTTGGTTAGCAAAAACAGGTACTAATGTAAGTCTTTCAGACAAGCCAAGTGGTGTGATATTGCAAACTTTTGGAAAGCAGGGGATACTCTGTTTAGCTTATGAAAAGTTTCATAAAAACAGTCTTTTGGATAGTGGGGGAAACCTGTATAAGTATATAGACAAATTATACAGAACAGAAAGCCTAGAAATAGTTGCACACTTATGGAGTCAATTACTTTATTAAAAGGATGCCAATAAATTTAAATGGGGGAAAAGTCTTTTCAACAAGTAGTGCTAGAATAAGTAAGTATCTTTATGGGAAAAATTAATGTGAACTTCTTTCTTATATCATGTACAAAATGAATCATATACCTAAGTATAAGTGCTAAAACTATAAAGCTTTTCAAAGAAACTAATAATTTTTTATATTACTGAACTAAGCAAGAAGTAAAAATATGGATCTCAAAAATATAATATTGAGTAGATACAGCCAGACACAAGAGTACATACTCTATGATTTCATTTTTATGAAGTTAGGAACAGGTAAAGATAATCTCTGATTATAGAAATCAGACCAATAGTTTCCTTTCTGAGAGAGATACTGACTGGGAAGTGGCATAAGGGAATGCCATTGAACATCACCTTTTGATGGTGCTAGATCGGTATAAACGTTTGTCAAAATTCATTGAACTGTGGCTCTTAAATATAAACATTCTACTGCATGTAAAAAAATATTCCAATAAATAAATCAATAGGCAAAAATTTCCCTGGTCTGAGTCCAAATACCTCTCTCATTTAAAATGCTGAAGTAAATCAAATCAATAAATTCTTTAAAAAGTGATTTCTCAATAAAGGCAGCAAAGGCAGATTTAATTTGAGGGATATGGAATGTCCTCTTCTCAAAAGCATCCTCCATTTGATGGCTAATTCCTAGTAGTCTTTTGATAGAATTTGAGTTTTTAATTCATTCCAGAAGACACAAACACAAATGTATTTAACATTGTTATCCAGTAAAGTAGCATTAAGCAAAGACTGAATAAAATAGAAAGAAAAAGAAGAAAATGAGTATCAGGGAAAAGAATGAGCATCTCCCAGAAAATGAGACACCAGGAAAAGAGAAAGAGGAACAAAAAATAATTTCTCTCTACTCTTGAAGTAAAAATACGTCCCTAAACAACATGAAGTCTTTATTTGTGGTAACAAGTGGACTTCAACCTCAATGGGATCTCAGCAGCACTCTTCATTGTATATGCAATTGTACTGTGTCCTTTGGACCCCCTGCACCTCAGTTCCCTAAGACTAGAGTAATAATTACAACTCCAAAGGCTTATTGTGAATATAACTTACAGATCAACCTGAGCTCTTTCATGCTATTTGTTAACTTCCCAGCAACAACTTGTTACAGATGGTTTGTATACACCCATCTCTTCTGGGTCTGACAAAGGACGGATACTGCTGTGTATACATCATGTCAAGTGTCACTTCTATGTGGGCCAAGGAATCTGTGTAGACTATACTGCATTTAGGAAAAACAGCATTTCATATTTTCCATTTAGACCATATGTTCTATAAAAATATTATTTGCTTATGTTGGGAGATGTGTGCAAATCTTTGGTCTTATAGTTAAGAAAATTATAGGAAGGATGAGAAGGCATATCTAGATCTTACATGTGAGAAACACTTTGAATAGGACTGGACTTGAAGGGTCAAAATTCCCCCTGAACTCATTTAATACATTTTGGAGACTCGAACTGAATTACTCTGATGAAACAACCTGTGACATCATTCCCAGCTTAGTAACTCAGATTTAGGGAAATATATTGCTGCAGAGTTTGTGTGGTCTCTGGTTTGCCCTGGAGGAGGCAGATGATGAAATCTAAGCTGAGATTAACCCTTGTGGACTGCAGGTGTGGTTTTCAGAAAAAGCAGAAGAGATTTTAAATAGGAATTTAAGAATGTTCCTCTCTCAGAAGAAAGGAAAGGAGGCTCTGGAAATAGAGACCAAGAGTATGAACTACACTGCTCCTTCAGGGTCTGATGAAGAGCATCACTTCATTATCCATCTATCTAATTATCCATCTTCCTTCTCTTTATTTATTGTCTTTTATTTTGGGCTCTAAGTACAGACATATTTCGCATCCAGTCTTGAGCTATTGTTTCCTCGGTGGCATAGGAACAGCTATCTCCAACTCTGTAGTAATATCTGTTATAAACAAAGGCTCGTATGGTGGGGTTGGAGGACTTATGAGATACATGAGTAAAGAAGAGTCACTTCACATTTCCCAGTCCCCTGAAGCAAACACAGTAGAAGCAGCATCTAACCAAAGAGGGCCACAGTCTGAGTGTGAGGTAACGGCTGGTCCAAGAGGGAGCCGACCATCCCTGAGACGGCTGTGCAGCCCAGAGAGCAGTTGCCAGTCGGTGCAAGAAATAGTTTTTAAAAAATCCCCTTTCCTAAAATATGGAGGAAGGTAAGCCTAGCACTTGGGTTACATATGGATTATGTCAGATAATATATATTCCGCACATAGTAAGCACTGGATATATGGTAGCTATTAAAATAATAATAATAAATCTAAACAAATTCCACCTGGAACTATTTATCTGTGGAGGAATCTGGAGAGAGGTATGGCAGATCAGGAGGCCTCTGGGAATGAAGTAATATTATTTAAAACATCAACAAATACTGAAAACATAGAAGCATTGAATGCTAGTGCTGGGAAATCTCAAGAGTTATTTTAGTTCAACACTCTCCTTTTACATATCTATAAACTGAGTCCCCAAGAGGTGCAGTGACTAGCTCAGAATCATCCAGCATCTGTAGCCATGGAGCTGGGCATGCTGACTTCCAATTAACTGGGCTTTTTTCTTTTCTTTTTTTTCCCACTTTCCAAGAAATCCCCCATACATAACACCCATTAATAAATTCAAGAAAATTCTTAATAATGCCTATCATAGACCACAGATTTATCTTAGTGGGAAAACTACTAACAGACATCTTCCCAGAAAAGTAGAACCATTCAGTGAGAAATAAATTGTTTTACAGTTTAGTGATAGACACCAAATCTTAAGAGAGTGAAAATTTACCCCAGAAAATACTTTAATAGACACAAAATTTCATACCTGTTTTTTTTGTTTTCCCATGCTTGCACACTCATAAAATCTTACTGAGATGGTAATAATGATGTCTAAACTTTATCCACTTTCAAAAGTTGGATCCCTGTGGGAGCAGGAACAGGAAAGGGACAGAATCCAGCAAGGCTCATGCAGCAGGCACATGGCCATTGGATGTGCAGGGAGCTCCAGCAAAGAAGCTCATGAGAAGCTATGCACAGAAGCTGAATGTGCAATGTTATTAGCAGTCCTTCATCTCCATCACTAGAACTATCTTTTGTCAGTAAAATTTAACCCAGGGAAACAACTGTGCTTTACAAATAGAGAAATGCTGTCACTACTAGACCTTTCTGGAAGATCCAGATAATACTCAATAACAGTCAGTTCCAAGTTAGTGAAGGTGTATGATAACCAAGGTAGTTGTTAATGCCTGTGTCAAACAATATACTGGCTTTGCCCTTCAAGTCTGGTTCACTAAATCAACTTTCTACAGTAGCAGAGCTGGTTTAACATATTCTCTCATTAACCTAAATCCTGGCCAAACTTTTACATGAAGGAGCAACCCAAACTAAACTGTCTCCTTAAGCTTATTATTCAGATCTTCATGTTCTCTTAGAAATCATGTATGTCTGGGTTTATACAGTCCTTTAATCCCCAGAGCCCCCAGAGGTCCTCTATAGAAAGTCTTGCTCCCCTGATTTGCTAGGTCTTCTCTCTGCCAACCATCTTCCCAGGTCCAACCTCCTTTACAGGGATCCTTGCTTCAGGTGATACCTAAAAACAACTCCACCAGAGCCAACAGATTTGTCCTCAGTTTACAGAAAGTCCACCTTCCAGCTGCAGGTAAAGGAGCTAAGGATGAATACTGAGTCCAAATGGCACGGGTGTTGAGACTGAGATGACAAGTAAAGAGTACAGAAGGAGAGAAGAACTGGAGTTCATTTCAATCTTCTTTTTTTTTACCTAATACTTAGAGAATAATTTAACTTAAAGCAGCTTCAGAATATATATTTGTGTGTGTGTATATATATGTATATATACATACATATTTATATATAAACTATTTGTTTGTGTGTATATATGCACACACAACTCAAATAGTTTATATATAAAATGCATATGTATATATAGCTTCCAGAGTCAAAACCCAAATGCAGCACTTTAAGTGGCCTGCATTCCTGTGAGAGAGATCAGAGGGGCTTGTTCTGATTTGTGAGTCAAAGATACAAGGCTCTCTGATAGCTGTGCCACTTGTCCCCAGCTCAGTAACTGCATTATACATGGGCCCTACATTCTTACATATTGTCCAGACAAAATAACCTCCACAGTTATCTACTTGCCATGTTATTTTCACTAAGAAACCAAAGAAGAGCTGTGCTTGCTTTCTTCTTTTTTTTTTTAAGATTTTGTTTATTTACTTTTAGAGAGAGGGCAAGGGAAGAAGAAAGAGAGGGAGAGAAACATCAATGTGTGAGAGACATATCAATCAGTTACCTCTTGCAAGCCCCCAACCAACCAGGAACCTGGCCCACAACCCAGACATGTTCTCTGACTGGAAATCAAACCTACAGCCTTTTGGTTCACAGGCCAGCACTCAATCCATGAACCACACCAGCCAGAGAAGTGCTTGCATTCTTCTTAGATGTTCTCTGCTCATTTACACTCAAGATCTTACAAAATTCATAGAAATCTCCCAAAACTCTGTCTGTCTCCCTTTACCTTCCTAATTCACAGTTCAAAGGGGCAGCCACATGATGAGTATACAGCTATATGTCCCCTCCTCCCTTGACTTCCCCCAGTCAGGGGCTCTCTGTAGTTCCAGAATTCGGATTACATCAATTATTTTAGTATTGCCCCTTTTGTATCCTTATTTCTCCAAAGGAAGCCTAGATTAATTGAGTGTGGGTATTAGTATTGTATTATCAGTAGCCAAATGGTCTCGAGACAGGGCAATGCTGACATGTGTGGTCTCCATCCTTCAGAAGACAGTGACTGTGGCTTCCCATGGTGCCTGAGATACTGTAGGTGTTGGCAGTGTATGACATATTGTAGAGCATGCCTCATCCCAAGATGTGTGGCTCTTACTCTTCATCAACTTAGGTAGGAGGGCTGTGGAGAGAGCCCTACAGCTATAATGGGGCATCTGGTTCTAACCCCAATCCCCTCAGCCTGCAGGTAAGTAAACTGAGACCCAGATTAGAGTCCCTCCTGAAAGTCAGCTGGGAAGTTACTGGGAGACACAGAACTAGAGCACAGGCTATTTGACTACTAGAAGAGTGTTCAGTTTTACCCATATTCTGGATCTCAATAATTATAATGCATAATTATTTGGTACATCTATTATATCTTATACTATAGATGAATATAAAGTTAGTATAAAAGAACATGGAAATACAAATAAGTAAGCATGAAGAAAAGTGGTAAAAAATGGCTATAAATGCATTTATCTGTCAAAGAATATCTCTTTTACAAGAGCAACCAGGAGCTAAACACGTCATGTGACCCATGGAGAGATCCGGTGGCAGCACAAGCATATCTATGTCTATAACAGCCATCCGTAACAGTGTCGACTTTCATCCAAATGTAGTGCACTCATTCTGGTTATAACAAGAAACTTTTGATTTGGAAGATTTTATTGCTAATTTATATTGCCAGGATTTTGGGGGATACTGAGAGGTAGAGCTGATGCCTCCCTTCCCACCCCATCTCATTTGCTTATTGAACAAATACTTATTTTACTTACATCAAATGTTAGACACTGTGCAAGGCGTTGAAACTGAAACGTGGAATGTGATAGTCTGGAATCCCCCCTCATGGCACTGAGATAGTCTAAGAGAGCATTTGGGATAGGTCACAGAACTTTAGGAAAAGTAAACATGTGAAATTCCAACTTTAACTCATTCATTCATTAGGTATGTTTATATATTTACTGAGGAGTTTAAAATTTTAGCTTTAGATAAAATGACTTTCAGGATCTTAGAATGTCTTATGAAACCTCCCAAACAGATATTTACTAAGAACCTAGATCAAGGGAAACTCCGTACTGGGCTCTAACAAGAACATGGTACAGCTGAGCTGTGCAAAGTTAATGTATGTGGTAGAGAGGCCGTGCATGCGGAGACCAGGGTGTGAGTACAAGTGTTAGAGAAGATTGAGTTCTCCTTGAGAACTCTGCGGGATCCAGGAAGCAGTTCTGAATGAATTATTTGGTATGGCCTTTGGAAAAGGGTGCTATTTTAGATGAGAAAGGGCTAGTGATGAGGAAATTTTGAGCAAAGGAATTAGTCAGAAGCAATGAAGACCAGCTTTGGCCGTGAGGAGAAGATACCCTGAGTAAATACATTTTTTGTGTGTGTGCAAAAGGAGAATGTGTTGTCTCATACTTATGCATGAAACACTGTACTGGTCCTTTCTATATGTTATCTCAGTTTTTGTTATAGTATTGCAAGATAAGAACCTATGCTTTAGATGTGATGTACCTGATGCTTAGAAAATTTTAATAACTTGCAAATGCTTACATAACTAGCATTTTCCTGAGCTCAGTTACAATTGTAGTTCATTTCCATGACACCCCACTGCTAAGTGAGATTTAAGTGTTTCTGTAGTGGACCAGTAGGGCTTAAGAGAGGGAAGGGTTGAAGGAGTCATGGAGAGGCTTCATAGTTCAGATACACTGTGGAATAAACCTTTTCCCTTCTTATACTTCCTGATAGCACATTTGGGATGGTAAATTTCTGTTAGTACTCTAGAAGCAGTGAATGTTAAGAACTTTGCAAGAATTTGAAAACAAATGAAAGCTTTCAAGAAATATATTAATCTACACATCCAAAAAGTTCAGTTAACCACATGCAGGATAAATACAAAGAACACCACACACAGGCACATTATAGTCAAACACATGAAACACACACACACACATACAGAAATAAATGAATTTTTAAAGTAGCTAGAGAAAACATTACTAAGAATATAGATGTAAACATTATCAACCACCTTCACTTAATTGGGATTTGAAGAATACTAAACCCACCAACTGCAGCAGATAAATTTTTCAAGTATGGAACATTAAGCACACAACAGCATTGTGTCCAAAAGTGTATATAATTTAATTTAAAATATTGCTAAAAATGCTGAGCATCATCTGAGCCTTCAGGGAGTCACAATGTTTTTGCTGGTGAAGGGTTTGGCCTTGATGTTGATGGCTGCTAACTGACTGGGGCGGTGTTGGCTGAAGGCTAGGGTGGCCGTGGAAATTTCTTAAAATAAGACAACAATGACGTTTGCCATGCCACTTGACTCTTCTACAGATGATTTCTCTGCAACATGTCACATGGTTTGATGACATTTTAACCATTCTCTCAAAATTGTAGTCATTCCTCTCAAACCCTGCCACTGCTTTATTAACTAAGTTTATATAATTCTATAATTGCTTTGTTGTCATTTAAACAATCTTCACAACATCTCCACCAGAAGGGGACCATCTCCAGAAACCATTTTCTTTGTTCAAACGTAAGAAAAAACTCCTTATATGTTAAAGTTTTATCATGCAATTTTAGCAATTCAGCAACATTTCAGTCTCCACTTCTAATTCTAGTTCTCTTGTTATTTCTACCACACTTGTAGTCACTTCCTTCAGTAAAGCCTTGAACCCCTCCAAGTCATCCATGAAAGCTGGATTCAACTTCTTCCAAGCTCTTATTAATGTTGATGTTTTGATCTTTTCCCATACATCCTGAATGTTCTCAATGGTATCTAGAATGGTGAGTTCTTTCCAGAAGGTTTTCAATTTACTTTGCCCAGACCCATCAGAGGAATCATTATGTATGGCAGCCCTATCCTTACAAAATATATTCCTTAAATAATAAGACTTGAAATTCAAAATTACTCCTTGACGTATGGATGTTGTCTTAGCCATCATGAAAGCAACATTAACCTCATTGTACATCTTCATCAGAGCTCGTGGGTGACCTGGTATGTTGTAAATAAGCAGAAATATTTTGAAAGAAATCTTTTTCTCTGAGTAGTAAATCTCAACAGTGGGATGAAAATATTTGGCAAGCCATGCTGTAACCAGATGTGCTGTCATCCAGGCTTTGTTGTATCTTTTACAGAGCATAAGCAGAGTAGATTTAGCATAATTCATAAGGGCCGTCGGATTTTCAGAATGGTAAATGAACACTGGCTTTAACCTAAAGTCACCAGCTGTATTAGCCCCTAATGATAGAGTCAACCTGTCCTTTTAAACTTTGAAGCCAGGCACTGACTTTTCCTCTCTGGTTATGACGGTCCTAGATGACGTTTTCTTCCAATATAAGACGTTTCACCTACACTGAAAATCTTTCGCTTAGTGGAGCCACCTTAATATTTTAAGTAGGTCTTCCAAACAACTTGCTACATCTTCTACATCAGCACTTGCTGCTACACTTTGCACATAAAAGTTATGGCGATGGCTTATTTTCTTAACCTTATGAACCAACCTCTTCTAGCTTCAGACTTTTTATCCTGCAGCTTCCTCATCTCTCTCAGCCTTCCTAGAATTGCAGAGAGTTAGGGCCTTGCTCTGGATTAAGCTTTGACTTAAAGGAATGCTGTGGCTGCTTTGATCTTCTGTCCAAACCACTGTAACTTTCCTCACATCAGCAATAAGAATGTTTTGCTTTCTCATCATCTGTGTGTTCACTGGGAAAGCACTTACAATTTTCTTTCACATCTTTTACTTTGCATTCACAACTTGGCTAACTGGTGCAAGAGGCCTAGCTATTGGCCTGTCTTGGCTTTTGACATGCCTTCCTCACTAAGCTTAATCAATTCTAGCTTCTGAATTAAATTAAGAGACACTATACTCTTCCTTTTACTTGAACACTTTGAGGGCATTATTAATTGGCCTAATTTCAATATTATTGTGTCCCAGAGAATAGGGAGGCCCAAACAGAGAAAGAGAGAGAGACAGAAGGACGGCGGGTCAGTGAATTGGTGAGCACGCAGACAATTACTAAGTGTGCCATCTTGTATGGGTGCAGTTTGCGGTGCACCTGAAACAATTAAGTCATAACACCGGGGATTAATGATCACAGATTGCCATAACATATACAAAACTAATGAAAAACTTTGAAACATTGCCAGAAGTCTTGGTCCACACTTCACCTCATATTCAAAAATTTATTCAAATGGGTAATAGGCCTAAACAAGGTAAATATAAAAGGTAGAATAATAAACCTTCAAGAAGGAAATATAGAGGAGTATTTAAAACATTGATGTAGGGCAATATTTATAAGCCAGATAATAATAAGGAAAAATGCTAAATAGGATTTATTATAGTTTAAAACTTCCACTTATCAGATGAGATACAAAAATAACTGAACAGGCAAGCCATGCACTGAGAGAAAATATTGTCAATACACATATATGACAAATATTTGCATCCTGAATTCTTACAATGAAAATAAAAATGAGAAAAGTCTTGAACAGACTCTTCACAAAAAAGGTTTACCAGAAAACACATGTACATATATATACACGTGGAAAGCTGCTCAACAAATCTATTCATCAGAGAATGAAAGTTATGACCACACAAACATTAGAATAACTAAAATATTGCTGGTGGGAGTATAAAATGGTGTAACTATTTGGGAAACTTGTTTAACAAGTTCTTATATAGTTAAGTTAGACCTTTCCTTTGATCCTGTTACTCTAAGTAATAACTTAAGTAATAAATAGACGTATAAACAAATTCACAAAAAGATTTATATGAGAATATTCATGGCAGCTTTATTCATATTTGCCAAAAACTGGAACCAAGCCAAATGTAGAACAGAATGATGGTCACCAGCTACTCTGCAGTAAGAAGAGATGAATTACAGACACAGTCAGCAATGCGGATGAAACTCAAAATAAATTATAGTGGGAGGAAGAAGCCAGAAAGAAAATGATACACACTTTATTATTCCATTTACATGAAGTTCTATAGCTGGAAAAACTAAGCTGTGGTAATAGCAATCAGAAGAGTGGTTATGCTTGGAGGGGGTGGTGGGGAGAATGGTGACTTGAAAACAAGGGACGTTTAGGAGGTGATGAAGATGTTTTACATCTTGACTGGGGTGGTAGCTAGCTGACAGTTACATTTGGGCATGGAACTCACTACACTGTACACTTCAAATCTATGTATTTTTGCAGATAAATTACATCTCAATAAAGTAACTCACACTGTGAAATAGTTTTGATTTAATGCCAATTCTAAGAAAAAGACTTTAAAACCCAGAAGGATATATTATATACATTTTTTTTCTTCTGACTTAGTATCCACCTAAAAGTCTGTGATATCTTGGAATTTTTAAATATTCTGAAGCTCAGCAATATTAGCTAACACTGAAGTGACAGATAAGCCTCTATTTCATAACATCAATAGGAAAGGTTTATCACAAATGTGGTATCCCATTTAATACAAGAGATAATACGAATTCAAACATTAATTAAATATCTGTACCCCTATGTTCATAGCAGCATTATTCACAATAGTCAAAAGATGGAAACAACTGAAAAGGATCACTGGTGGGTGAACGGATGAGCACAAACTGGTGTATACATACAATGGAACATTATTTAGCCTTAAAAAGAAGGCAATTCTGCTATAGGCTACAATAGATAGATAGATAGATATAGATATAGATACATAGACAGACATATAGATATATTACGTTAAGTAAAAGAAGCCAGTCATGAAAAGATAAATACTATATGATTTCTTTAGTACGAAATAACATTGAATAGTCAAGTTCATAGAGACAGAGAAAGGACTAGAGGTTACCAGGGCTGGGGAAGGGGGCAACGGGGAGCTGGTTAATGGCTACTATGGGGCTGTTTCTGTTTGGGATGATTTTAAAAGTTCTAGTGCTGAGTGATGATGGTGGTTGAACAACAATGTCAATGTAATTTGTGCTATTGAATTGTACACTTAAAAATTGTTAGAATGATCAATTTTTTGTATGTATATTTTACTACAATACAATTTTTAATTGGTTAAATTCAGCACTTGGTTTCTAGGTGCTATTCCTTTGCTCCTCCTGGTCCTGGGGTGAAATCTGAGTGAACAAAGGAGGCAGGGTGGTCATCCTCACACAGGGGAAGCTGCAAATGCCTGCGCAAATGAGCCCTGCCAGGCAGCTCCTCTGATCGCCTACCTTGCTCTTTCTCACAGCTCTCTCCCTCTGTCTCACTGAAGGATACTTTGTCTCCTCTTTTCTGAGGCTGCTTTTTAGATTCTTTTGTTTTTAAAAAAATCAGTTTTAGTGTATCTCACTAGGGACCAGCGGAAGCATTGATTATATAAATTTCTATCTTGTGCTGTTTTGAATAAAATATAAATGGCAAATTCTTAGGTTTATTTACCATCAGTTTGGAACAAATACCTGGAATAGCCAGTTCCTTAATATGTGATAGTCTACAGATGAAAACACTTCAAATAACACTAAATGCATCATTGTCCACGTATCTCAGTATATTTTTTAATATCATGTTTAATTTGGCTTAAAATGACATGATTAATTTGTTGAAGGATGTGTGGGAATTACTTCATTTGCACGATATAGGTTTAAGAGGAAAAACATCTCTTTGCCTGTATTCTTGACAATAGAATCATGCAAACACTGATCATGGAGAGGGGGGCTCCATAGAACCCTTGCGTGTCAGCAGTCTAAAAGCTCCTCATACCTGGCTAACTGGTGATTAGAAGGTGCTATGGACTATACTGTGTCCTCCTGCTCAAACTCATATTTTGAAGCCCAAAATCCAATGTGACTATATTTGGCAGTAAGGCATTCTGGGGACTAATTAAGGTTAAATAAGGTCATAAAGGTAAGGCTTTTATCCAATAGGGTTTTTGTCTTTATAAGAAGAAGAGGGACCAGAACTCTCTGTCTGCACATGCACACACTGGGGGAAGGACATGGGAAGACACAGTGTGGCCATCTGCAAGCCAGCATGAGTCTGAAGAAACAGACTCATGCTGGCACTGTGATCTCAGGCTTCCAGAACCATGAGAAACACACTCCCACTGTTTGAGCCACCCCACGCATGGTACTCCGTTAAGGCAGCCCAAGATGACTAAGATTTATGGCATTTCCATTAAAAAAGAAGTTCCAGTTTGATAATAATGATTCAGAAACTATGCCTGCTTCATAAGCACTATAAGTCCAAGTACACCAGGCAGGAAGTACTGTTAACGTACATATTTTTACTGTATAGTAGTGTGTGTATATATGTATATGTGCACATGAATGTACATATGTGTATACATATGTACATATATATACCACATAAGCATATTTCTCTTCACATTCTTTTTTTGAACAGCATAAGAAAATAACCTTTTCACATGCAGAAAATAGGGACTTTTAATAAGGAATTATTTGTGTAACCATTCAAGAAATAATCAGGTTCAATGATTTGAATCATTGTTCTTTTTGGGAAAATCCTCCCATTTTATGGTTTCTGCATCACTTATCTGGACCAAATCACTTCAGCGCCATTTGAAGAGTGCTCCAGAACATAAATTATGCCAAATGGGTATAAAAAGTGATAGAAGGTAATAGGCTGATTTGCACCATTCTTCTTTCTGACAGTTCACTATGACATCTGCATTTGTGACAGTTATAAGTCACAGAGCCGGGGTCAACTCATCAGTGTGTTTTGTCTACACCTTCAGATATGCTAAAGGGCACAGCAAGACCCAGCATAAGCAGAGAGAACTGTGAGATGGAGGAGAGCATGGGTAGGGCGCTCTGAATGAACAAGCCTCAGCTCCCATCCACGTGAGCCCCTCCACAGCACTGCTTGAACATCATCAGGACATGGCGACTAGTTTCCCACAAAGAGAGCATTTCGAGAGGGCCAAGGAATGAGTTGTAATTCCTACTATGACTAGTCTTGGAAGTCACACACTGTCACAGCCACCTATCCAACTGGATACGTGGGCTGTCTCTGAGTCCCGCAAGTGTATGAACACCAGGAAGTATGGGCAATTGGGGCCCACCTTGGAGCATGGCTCCCACGTGTGCTGCAACCTCAGGCCACTTCTCAACTGGGGTCTTGCATGAGCTGCCCTGTAACTCCTCCTCCTGCCAAAGGGAATCTCTTTTCAGGCTATGGCAGGGCATGAGGGAAGGCCCACATTTCCTACCATTTCTGACCAACACAATTGTCTATTGTGCCTGATTTCCTTTGTTCACTTACTACTACCCTAAATTCCTCTAAGGCATTGGTTTCCAATGATAGCTGTCAATTAGAATCACCTGAGGAGTGTGTGTGTGTGTGTGTGTGTAAAATATTCCGGCGGCAATTCTACCCCATCATAAATTAGTGCTTCAACTCCATTCAATTTCCATAGATTCTGATGTAGTTGATTTGGAGGATATTGAGCCAACAGTAATTTTTAATGTGTTCCTGAATGATCCTAATGTGTAGGTTCAAAACCACTGCTTGTGTTTTTGCATACACAAAAGCCAGATGTACTGTCCACATAAAGGTCACAAATCTTAAATGTACATTTTACCTGTGTCTACACCCATGTTGTCACCATCCAGAATATTCTACTGAGTCCTTCTCTAATAGCAATAAAGACAGAGCCAGCTACTTATCCTGGAGAGAGGGAAAAGAGAAAACAAAGGAGAATGTGTGGGGACATAGAATAAAACCTCAAAATAGTATCTCCTGGCAATTTTATTTATCAGATTATAAGTTCTTCCTTATCTGCGTTGTCCTCATCTTCACATCCAGTCGCATGCGAAGCTCAGTGCCTCATGCATATCATATATATATATACACACACACACGCGCACATACACACATATATTTACACACACACACAGAGTTGAATTCATGTACTACTCACCCTCTGCCTTCCATCCCAAAAAAGAAAAGACAAGAGTAACTATCACAGATAATCAGGACTCGGAGGCCTGGATATCATCTCCCAACCAAAGTTTTCACATTACTGCAGAGAAAGTAGACGAGACTCACTTGCCTGGGTCATACAGTTAGGTAGTGGCAGGACCATGATTTAGCCCCAGGATGCCTTCCTTCCTGTTAACAGATCTTTCCCACATCTCAAAGGCTCCTGAACTAACCAAGAGCTATTTTTAAAGGACCCACATGAGTTTCAGCTGTTAGATTGCTTCACTGTTGATTCAACATGTAAACAAGATAGTTCTGTGGTTATTATTTCTCTGTTGAATTACCAGAATCCAATCAGCAAAAAATTAAAATATCATAAACTTGGTGGGGGGTAGTGGTGGAGAAGAGAGGAACAGAAAAAAATATTGACCTTGGGTAATGGCATCTTCATTAAGGGCATACATGTTTAGGACCAATTTGGAACAGGGCTTTTGGCTATTCCCAGGCAACCCACATTAGCTCACGCCTGTTTCCTCTGCTTTCGGTTACATCAGGCACAGGTAACTGAAATTCTATACATGTCAGTGATTAATGAAGTACTGGCTTTATTGTTTTTTTCAGGCAATAGCATTATTTAGTCCAGAGGTCTCAAACTGAAGGACTGTGGGCTAGATAAGACCCATAGATGGGGTTATATGTATAGAGCAGTTCCTCTAATAACATTGTTTATTTAATGTCATTTTATTATAACATTGATAAGAAAAAAATTCAAATCCTAGCTGGGGCCATTGGTTTTATGGAGTTTGCACATTCTCCTCACACCTGTGTGTTTTTCATTGGGGACGCTGGTTTCCTCCTACAACCCAAAGCTGAGCACATGCGGTGAATTGGCATGTACATTTCCCAGTCCGAGTGAGTGTGGGTATGTGGGAGTGGCCCTGTGGTGGATGGGCATCCTGCCCAGGGTGGGTGCCCACCTTGTGCCCCAAGCTGCTGGGGCTGGCTCTGGCCACCCGCCACCCCAAACTGGAGTAAGCAGGTTGGAAAACAATCTTACTTGTTTTGATTAATCTTTCTTAAATGTATGAATAACTCACATTTATTTCAATGTTTAACATTAGAAGTGATTTTGGATCTTTATTTAGAAGTTTGGTGATGTTTCTGTGACCAGAAATATGCCATAAGAAACTACCTTTTATTTGTATCAATTAGCCAGTGGTAAATTGATTTTGTTACACATTATTTCTCTTAAAGCTGCAGTTTCCAAAAAGCTGCCCAGACTTTAAGTGAAGATTCACTGTGTGTGTTAAAAAATTAAGCTTCTTTTTAAGTTTCCCATAAAAAACCCCAGAACTTCTAGCTTTTCTTGAAGAACAACATACAGTAGGCAATCCTGGGTTTGCGTTTTATCACGGCAACAGCAGGCTTCAGTGTATCAGCTGGCCTCCATCCCAGAAAAGAATCCACATCCACAGTTTCCCTCATCCGCAGCTTCCGGCCCCTGATTGGGGAGTCTCATTTAAACAAAGACCGAAACTGGGTAATATTACTTTCTGCTTACAAACACAACACACCCTGAAGTTTCTTTTTTTTAAAAAAAGGTTTTAAATCCCACACAGATCACTGGCTGGATCCTTTTAGTGGCTCTTGAACTGTAGACCCAGCATCCCTGATCTTGGAGCAGTTCTGCTTCCAGGCAGCTGCTAGTTGGAATACCAGCATTAAATACCTATTGACAACTTCCTGCCACTCATTTTAAACACTAAATGCCTCCGAAGGATTTCAAATTATGTTGACATAACCATTTCTCTGTGGAGCCAGTGGCTTCATGAGTGTAACTCTCAGCATCTATTGAAATCCAGGTTTTTAGCCTTGACCTTTGCCACCAATTTCCCAAAGTGATGGGGAGGACTCTTAAATGGGAATCTTGCAACAGGACCATCGTGACCTGGGTTGTTCACAAATCCCGCTGGGCAGTGACCTTCACCAAGGTGATATACCTTGGGGTAAATGACAAACGGAAAGGTCAGATTATTTTGCTACAATTGAAACAAAACACATTCCTTTACAGTGTTTTATTTGAATGGTTCTGAAATGTCAGTGTTTAAAATAATATATATATATATATATATTTAAATATATATGTTAAAAGAAGAAAGTAGTGACCTAATGGTTTTAGATTCAGTCTCACCCTGCAGGTAAATTTATTATTTGAAAGTTTTTACTTTTTTGAGCTCATTCCAGGCATGCAATGAACAAGGCTCAATTTTGTGGCTATATTTCATAAAGTGTCATTATCCTTCTGCCAGAGCAAACTAATGGATAGCTGAGAGGAAAGATACAATTTGGAGGCAATTAATTCTGCTTCAAGTCCCAATCCACTCATGCTAATAGCACCTGAATCCTGACTCAAGATTTAGAGGCCAGCAACCTAGGAAGTCGGACCGGGCTGCTCCTCTCTGTGGCTCCATTCTGCAAGAGGCCTGCCTTTTGTTCCACTTCCTCTTGCCCTGTGCTTGTGGGCAATTAGATCTGTGATGGGTCTGCCCCTTGTTCTGTTTCCTGGGGCTCAGAGTGCTTTATGCCCTGATTTATGGCATGAGTTGAGCCTCCAGTAAGCTGGTGCAACTTGGTACTTGTTCAACGTGTGCTGACCTCAGCAGGGCTCATGCTGCCATCTGCTTTCGACGCTGCTACAAAACCCCTCCGTGATGCCATTTGGTGTGCTCTGACCTGGGGAGGGAATCAGCACAATAATGATGCATCATGCCACTAGAATCATCCTAAACAGGAGACAGGGCCAATAGCTGGTCTGCAGATATCATGGCTGGGATGACAAAAACATCATCTCCCACTTATGATTTACAAACACAAAGGGAAAAGGGTATTAGCAACTGCTGCTGGGAGATCAGCTGTAAGCCTACCCCTTTCCTCTTACAGGATAAGGAGGCTGTGAGCAGCTCCTTGGCAGCAGCCGAGTTTGCTGCCTAAGAAACCAGCTCTGGACCAGCTGCCTCACCCTCTGTCACTCCCTACACATGTGGTTGGGCAAACCCGTTTGCTTTGCCTTCAGGTCTCACATCAACCTTGACCACTCACCACCACAGGCATCTTAGCATCTCTGTGCCTGTTTTCTCAACCTTGGGTGAGGGCTGTTGCAGGTATTACGATGCAATGAATTTAAACAGTATTTGGCACATAGTAAAAGCTTAGTGAGTGTTAATTATGGCCACTATTTGTGGTGTTTCAACTCATACCACAATTAGTGAGTCAACCTAAAAGTGGGGAAAGCAAATACTTGTGACAGAACCCTCAGGGTTGGAACTTAAATCCGGAGACCCATGTTCTATAGGAGATGGTCCCGACCACAATGCAGGGATGGCCGCTAATGCTTGATCTACCTAAATTCCACGTGGCTTACGTACATTAAATGCTTGCAAGTGTCACAACAACTTGAGGAGGTTGGCACTATTTTCATCATTATCTCCATTCACTAATGAGAAAATTGAGGCATCCAGACATTAAGTGACCTCCCCAAGGTCACAGAGCTGACTACGAGCCAGGATTCCAGCACTGGTGGACTGGATCAGGGTGCCTGCACTTAGCCCCAGAGGAGAAGTGCAGTCCAGGTCTAGAGGCGGTCTGCTCTTTGTTAAACCTTGTAGGGCTTCTAGCACAGAACTCACATTTTGCAGGGGAGGGAACTGAGGCTGAAGTGAAGTGTTTTGGAGAGGGCAACCTGGACACAGAGGTACTTTGCTGAGTGTCCTAACTGTGCCACATACCAGCTAAGTGACACGGAGCAGCTCACTTAGCCTTCCCAAGTCACATCCTAGCATGATCCCACTTCCTAGTGAACCACCTCATGCCTGCCTCGAGGTTGCAGGCAGGACTACCTGGGGCGCTGTGCTCAGTGAGACTCTCCAAAAGGCAGGTGGTAGCAGGGCCTGTCCTTGCCCACTTTTGTGCAACTGGAGCTGTCAAGCCTGCAGGCGTACCCAGAGGCTGCCTCCTGCCCCAGGATTCTCCTCACTGCTGTCTGCCACCTGGATGGAGAAAGGCAGGAACAGAAATAAAAACAAAGCCGGAGTCTGGCGAAGTCCAACCTCGACTCCTCTACCTGGCTCTTCAATGTTCACGGACTTGGGGGCTGGTCACAGCAGGAGGGAGTGTGGTGCACCTTAAGAAGAGCTCTCACCTGTAAGAAAGCACTCACCTGTTGGAAGAGCCTCACCAGGAGGCAGAGTGCTGAGTTCAAGCCCTACTCCCTCACCCCCAACATGCCCGGGTGTGTGGTCAGAGAAATCCATGAAACCCTCAGCATTTATCAACCTGCTTTTCCAGTCCAGGGCTCAGGTTAAATTGGTACTTGTAGTTACCTGATGCCCATTCTCTAAGGCTCAGTTCATCTTGGAGTTCATTGCAGACATCGTGCCAGAAATAGAGAGAGGAACAAAGGTAAGTACACAGTGATCATGCATGACAGGATGGAAAGTCAGAAAAGGGTGTGGTTAACTCATTTTGCGGGGGAGGGAGGTGACATCCAGGAGAGGGTTGAGTACTTCAGGTATGTAATGTCATTTAATACTTAGGGAGATAAATAAAGCTAAATTGAATCACAGATGGAAATTAAATAACTAAAGTCATATACTCAAAAAAGGGTCAGAGTTAGAAGTGGAACGTGAATCTTTACTGAAGCAAAAATCCAAACCCTTGTTAGTAAATCACATTGTTGCTCAGCAATTATGGAGTACCTACTGTATAACAGGTACTCTGCAATGCATGTTGCATATATTGCCTTATTTAATTTTCAAAGGATCTTTTTAAAATAGATATTATTAGTCCTGGTTTCTAGTAACAGGAGGCTTAAGTAACTTGCCCAGTGTCATGTAATAAAAGGATAAGGTTTGAACATGACATTGTCTAGCTCCAAAACCTATGCTCCTTTTACTGCACCATAAATTTCCCCTATCTCTTTTGAATAATTTTTAAACAACAAATTCCCAAATTCCATCAGGAGTTTAAGAATGCATTGCCATCTATGCAAATGAGCACATTCCTCACAGTCACTACCAGACCTTTTCTTCTTATCTTAGGGGCAGAGTATGACCTCCCTCACCCCACTCAGCCACCAGCTTACTTCTCTTCCTCTGACATAAGACTTCTCATCAAGTAGCTGGGCTATACTGAGACCTTTGTGTACCTTTCCCATAAGCATCCCTCTGATCCAGAGTGATACTAACCATGCCCTCCCCCTTGTTCTACACCCCGTTAGCTAACAGAGCCTGGACTCTCCAAGGCAACTCTTCCTTCTCCATATACTATCTCAAACTCAGGGAACAGCCCCAAACTATATCTCTGGCTCAAATCTGTCTTTTGACTTTACCTACAGAGCAGCAGAGGAGGTAAATCTGGACATAGTACTATGTCCTAACTGAAGTATGTAGAATGTACAGTAGCAGTATAATGATTTAAATGGTCTAATGCTTTTCTGCTGAAATTGTAGAAAGGTGACAAAGAACATACCCTTTCACCCCAAGTCCAGGAAGAATCTTCTGAGCCTTTTCTCTGAAGGCAGAAACACTTATTTGTCAAGGAGACTTTTTTCATACAAAATCCATGAGCATCTTCATAGCTGTTGTTTTTCTCTTATCTTTTCTTGTTTTATTATTTTTTTTAGTCCTCTGCTGTATTTATTTAAAATGAACTTTTGGCTGATGGTTTTCTTCATGCTCTTTGCTCTGTCTACCCCCAATCCAATGGGTGATAGGATGGCAGGGGCAGCAACATGTGGGTGAAAGAGGATGCGGGTGAGTCTAGGAATATATTTCTAAGATGGCCTTGCTCCTCAGGTAGGGTGGCCAGTTTGTCCCCGTTCATCCTGGCACTTTTAGAAGTGAAAGTCCTGCATCCTGGGAAACCCCACATCCACGGACAAATCCGATAGCTGGTCACCCTCTCTTACTGAAGTGAGAATAGAAGAGGGAGTGAATGTAAAATTAGTGTGAATAAGTCAAAGGCATTTGCCTGGAGTCCCTTTTCTTGTGAGCAAGGAGAACTTCTACAGATTCGTATCCCCCGCAAGGTTAAAAACGCAGCTCAGTAATCTTACCCAGAGTTTCAGATGCCAAAGGGCTGAAAGCTGGGGTGGAGCAAGGAACTGCATTTCTGACAGAAGATGCTGATGCTGCCAGCCCGGGACCACACTTTGAAAACCACCGCCCCGCAATTCGTAGACCTTTCCTGCAAAAGTACAGATTCCTTGGGCTGTGATTACACTGGAACCATCTTGCCACTAAGCCTGACCTTGTACATGTCCATTGAGCCATTTATTCTCACTAAAGTCTTCATTGTTCAGAGAACCAGCGAGTGCGGGACCAGCAACATGGCCGCCACTGATGAATGAGCCCCCTGACGCCCTCGGGCTCCTGGGAGACTCTTGCATGCAGCTTTTGCCCTCAGAGCCCTGCCCGAGGGAAAGAAAGAAGAGGTCTCTTTAGAAAGCCTTGAAGGATGAAGGCTGGAGGGGTTGGGCAAGGCTACAGATCACTGGAGAAATACCAACCTGACCCTTTCCAAACCCACAACAAAACAACCTTTTCTTGAGTGATTAGCCCCAGAGAAAGGTGATTTGTTAAAGTGCGGGTCTCACTGCTTTTGTGTCCTGGGTCTCGGACATCTGGCAGGAGCCAGGGAGCGCTCTGATAGTGGGCTTGAGCCCCCATTCTCACCCACTGGACTGTGCATCATTGAAACACTGGCTACTCATTCTCATGCTAATCTGTGAACTCTGACAGCAGATGTGAAACATTTGGTTCTGTTCTTGCTCACTTGTAAAGAACTAATGCAACTTTTTTTTTAAAGAGAAGGGCAGAGTTGGGCTGAGAGAGAGGTGAAGGTGAAGGGGGAGAGGGGAAAGGAGGGGATAGGGTGGATTCCAGAAAGAAAGAAAAGTTTACTTGAATGACTTTCTTTCTTGTGGGGGCAAAACACTGCATTTGTAAACTCCAGTCAAACCAAAGGAGACAGGAAATTTAAATTAATATTAAATAGTGAGATACCTCCAACTTGCAAAACAGACAAAATTTAGAGAATGCAAAGGTAGAAAGACATAGATGGATTTCTCCTCAGTGAACTTCCACGAGTATTTTCCTCTCTGCCTTGTGCAAAACTTCACCTTCTGGGGTTTGAAAATTGTATCATAGCCCCCAAAGATTTGCTTGACAAACTTATGGCATATTTTAATTATTTTATATTTAGAATATCACTTGAAAACTGAAATAAGTTTAAGTGGAAGCTAATAGTTGTTAAAAGGAATTCATCTATATTTCTATGTATATTTCCCTTTTTCTGTTGATAGGAAAACATGTATATCAATTTATGGAGAAAGAAACAGATAAATAACCTCTAAAGCTGTCAGGCATTTAATGCTGTTTATTCCTGCGTGGTTCATTTGACTAAAGTGCCTATATTATTGATTAAATTGTAAATCTGTTAATGCAACATTGATTCAGTGAAATATCTAGATTTGTTTCCTACACTGTCATCAAGAAAATTCTTAAAGAGAAAGACTTATGATACCTTTGCTGATGGCAGACTGTCCCTCTTGCCCAGGATTTGTGGCCTATTTAATACATGCCACAGATACAGGCTGACATCTGCAAGGCATGCCAACTGGAAATTGTTTACAACTCTCACTTAAATGTCCTCCACATGCCACCAGCTAGCATTACTCACTTGAAGAGTTCTGCTGTGTCATTAGCCTCCACACGCTAAGTGTCCAGGTCTCTACTTCTCACCTTTGTATATCCTTCTAGAAGTCTCTTCAATCAGTGTTGCCCAAATTTCCCTAGTGATAAGAACAGTCTGCAGTGCTTATTAAAAAACTTCTGGGCCCTCTTTTAGAAATTCTTATTCAGTAGATACAGGTGGGCAGGGCTCTAGCATGCCTCACAGGTGTCCCAGGTGAGTCTGACCAACAGAATTCTGGGGCACGTTGCCCAAGAGTATCTTCGTGAGCAGTCTCTGAGTGAGCAGAGATACTTACAACATACAACTGGAGGTACCTGCCCTCTGCCATTTCTTTCATGATGCTGTCTGTCCCCCTTCAGGTGTTTGGGGCCACCTTGGACCTTTGAAACCTTGGGATGCCTCTTTTCATTTTACTGCCATTACCTGGAACTCTCAGCTACCTCTCTCCTGATATCTGGTACCCAGTCCTCTCTCCTATAGGTGGATAGAAGTCTCATCATACATAGATGAATAAAAAGAAAAATAAATTTAGGGATGTAGGAGGGTGCAGCCAGGGGTCCCCCCAAAGAAGGATTTGTAATGGGGTCCAGAAAATGGGATGTCCAGAAAATATTAAAAATATGGGATGTCCTCACCCTAGCAGGTCTGAAATGGGGGATGGGACACATGGAGCAGGGCCATTGAGAGTTGTTTTGCATAGCAACACTTTTACAAATAACCTCAGGCATGGTCATTTAACATATCTATAAGTTTTAACTAGTTTCATGGATATGTTAAATAGCTGTGGCTATGCTTTGAGCCCGAGAAATGGGAGTGACTTCCACCCAGGATATAACTAGGAGGCAACTCCCCCTGGTTACAGCACCTGCGTGAGAGCTTGGAAATGATTGGCTCCATGCCATGGGGCCATGCCTGGCCAGACTTACTATGGCAGCCAAGAGAGGCTGGAAAAATACGGGCATGCTGGCAGGTGTATCTGATTGTGGGAGGAGTTGGAAATGGGGCTACAGAGGAAGATTGGCACTGGGATTTAAACCCAGGTGCGGCAGCCATAGTGGATGGTTGGGACCACACAACTTTGGCGAGAGTCAAGACTACTGGCTTTGGGGTGCTCCCTTTTGCCACATGGCTTAGGAAGCAGGAGAGACCTTGCTGGGAAGGAAAGGGGTGAAAGGAGTCTTACTGGTGGGCCATGAGAAGGTGCCACGAGGGTTTGGATTAACTGGAGATTGTGGTGGCAACACAGCTGATGGTGTCGAGTACTGAGGGGCTGCCTGAGCCACAGACTTCTACTTCTTTTCTAGAGATACGGTATCCCAGAGTAGGCAGAGGGAGAAGGAAGGACTGTGTGCATTTGTGGGTATTCTAAAGGACTTTAGTATTTTAATGAAGACATTAAGTCATTACTCTAAGTCTGTATAACTTTTAAATAAATAATTTCTTTCCTTTTCACCAATCTCTGGCATTGAGAGATGTCTTTCCCTGGAGGCAGGCAAGGCGAACCTAGTATGGCAGGGGGGGACCCCCGGAGCACAAGGGGGATCCATTTGGCAATAGTATATCATTTGGCCCCCACACCCTGGGTCTGTTCTGGTATATTCTCTGGTATATTTTAGTGTATGTTTGCTTGGCTCTTAAAAAAATAAAAATAAATAAAACATACTGGATCCCTGAAACTAAAGAATGAGGAGATAGGATAATAAACTGAGATTAAAAGTGAGGCTTTGTAGGACAAACCAGAAAAAAAGAGGGGTTTGATGATAGGATCATTAAAAAGTGATTTAAAAAATCTAAAATTAATTTTAAGCAGTAAAAACAAAATTTGGCCTCCAGAATATAGCATTAGAAAATGAAGAGTAAAAGTAGTTATTTCAAGATGGCAGGGAAAAAAAAGAAAGATAATTTAAAATACGAGATGCTAGAAATGGAGATCAAAGAATTAAAAGGTTGATTCTGTAACTCTTTCATGTTCTTGAGGTCTTCTCCAGAACAAATTGGACCAAATCAATAATCAATTTAAAATTTGTGAGAACTTTCTTGAACTGAACAAAGCTAAACAACAACAACAAAAAAAAAACCACGTTGAAATTAAAAGAAGTATTAGATGCCAGACGAGATTAATAAAAGGGAAATACCTGGGTAATCAGGTAGAAAAGAAAGCCTTTCTAAACAAGATGAAAAATCAGCCTCAGACCACTCTACAACTTTAAATACTAATGAACAATAGAAGGACTTAATATTTTCTTTAATGCTATAAAGCATTAAAGAAAAAACTATTTTAAATGGTTAAAGTATTTTAAATATTATATACCTAATAAAGCTCTTTTTCCTGCAGAAAAGAAATACAAAGTTTTTTTTATATTCAGGAATCCAGAAAACATTATGTATTTATATTTATGAAAAAAATATTGGAGAACAAGTGAAAAATAAATAGGAACTTTTTAAAATGACTGAGAGTAAATGTTGAAAAGTGTGTATTAAAAAGAAAAAAATTATATGTCATTTGTGGATGAAAACAAGGGTTTCTGTGGAAAGTAACTTCACAGGGTGATCTGATCATAAATTCCTAACTGGACGGGTTGTGGTGGGTAGTCACACCCCAGGCATATAACTTCTTCAGTAAAAGGTTTATCTTTGCCTTAAGCAAGCCCTGTCCGTTGTTTCTCTGCCTCTAGGTTAATGAACCTTTGAAATATGCAATAACCATTCTTAAGACAGCACATAACCTTGTTAAGTATTCTGTAATTCGATCCCTGCCTTGCTTTTTCCCACCTCTCTGTGATCTTCCTCATATTTCCTCTTTTGTCTCAAATGCATAAAAGAAGTTGCAAATCTGTTGTTTTCTGGAGGATTTGAGATCTTGCTCCCCTGCATTCGTCATCAGTTTGGTAAAAATTTTCTACACATTTGCATGTTTCTTAGTCAACAGGCTAGAGAATTAAATTTGCATCTGTTGGAAAGAGGTGACATAAATATAAAATTAAAATTTTTCAAATAGGATTTGACAAATGTTAACAAATTCTATAAGTAATCTTGACAACACATTGAGAAGCTTTATATGTTTAAAATGAAAAAAATGGGATGTAACTCCCATATACAGAACCATCTGAAATAAATATTCAAAAATAACAAAGACCAATATAGGGATGTTAGATTAGATCTGATATATCCAAGTTTATTTTTATAATGGGTCTATGATCAGAAAATCATTTGTGTATAAGTTCCAAGGGTTTTTAAGAAAAATAACTTTATTGAATTAAGGGTGTCTACACTTAGCGATTATTAGATACGACTTAACCAGGATCCAAATGTACATGATTCAAATAAAGGTATAATTTATACCTATTTTCCTTCATTATGTCAATTTGGTGATATAAATTTAATGGGGTTAAACTTCAGCAGCTCAAATCTGTGGGAGAAATGACAACGCATTTCAGTTACAAATGTTGCTTGATCCAAGAACGCTGGAGGTGTACCTGCCAAGGTCAGTTGTCCAGCAGGAGCAGTGTGCTGGTAGCAAGTGCTTGCCACTCAGGGAGCCATGTGTACTAGCCAGACTGGTAAAGAACATTTGCTAAAAAGTCTTCTGGGGCACACCTTCCACTCTCAGACCACCACAGGTGGGTAAAGTGGAAAGTGTGCAGACAGATCCAGAATGCATCCCTCCTTAGATCTGTTCAACTTCCTGAACCTGGTCCAGCATTTCTAAGATCCTATAAGAGAGCTGAAAGGTTTAGCATTGTATAAATAAAGCATCTAGCATACAGTGAATACTGACTGCGTGCTATAAGAGGTAATAGTGTACATTAACATTAATGCATAACAATAAATAATAATTAAAAGCAAAAAAAAGGCAGAAATCACACGGACTTAAGATTTTGAATCATACCACCTTAGATCCAGCTCTACCATTTCCTAGGTAGGTGATTTTGCACAAGGTACTTTAGATATCTAACCCTCAGTTTTTTAATCTGAAAATTGAGGATAATATCAGGAGTGGTGGTGAAAAGAATTAGAAAATATATATGTAGTGTCGTTAGCTGAATGTGGCATAGTAAGTGCTGAATAAAAGAAGAGGCCTCCCCTGACTGTTATATCTTATGTTGCCTCTTCACTCAAACCCTGTATAATAATGTCTACATTTTTTATTCGTAGCACTCATTCAGTATTTGAACTTATTTATTTCTTATATTGTTTTATATTGTTCTTCATACTACATCTTTGGTGACAGCCAGAATTGCCCCTCTTGTTCATTACTCTATCTTCAGAACCTCATACATATCAGCCACATAACAATAGATGTTTGTTAAATAAAATTATTATTACTATTATTATTATTATTATTGATGTGGATACACAGGACCAAACATGTACCTCAGCTTTTCATATATTTTAACTTTTTTGTGTTAAATTGTTCTTTCAGCATTTCTACAAGGATTATTGTCCTCGGTATCTTAAATGCTAGCAAAACATTTACATGCCCTTTTGTCTAAATTTCAGCAACTCAAAATGTATGTGTTATGCTGTCTAGCTAACATAAAATAGGTCTTAGCCTTCTTAACACCTCTGTTCTTTAACAACATGCCTGAGATTTACTAACCATGTATTGATGACAGAGTCATGTATGGGTGGTTAGTTATGGTGGTAGGTAGATCTTGGGTAAAATAAAAATATCTAGCATTGTTCTCAAGAGATTACTGAACCAATCACTGTACATATCAAAAAAGGAAGTGGAAGTCCTCTTTTGTTTTTTTGAGAGAGAGATAAGGAGGGAGGAAAGGAGAGGGAGAGAGAGGTTTGTTGTTCCACTTATCTATGCATTTATTGGTTGATTCTTGTATGGGCCTCACAGGGGATCCAACTCACAACCTTGGTATATCAGGACTGTGCTTTAACCCAGCGGTCCAAACTTTTTGGACCCACCCACCAAACTTTTTGGCACCAGAGACCTGTTTCATGGAAGACAATTTTTCTATGGACCAGGGTGGGAGGGTGGAACTCAGGTGAGCTTTACTTGCTCTCTCACCAGTCACTTCCTGCAAACTTCACTCATGGCCAGTTTCCTAACAGGCCATGGACCACTACTGGTCTGTGGCCCAGGGATTGGGGACCCCTGCTCTAACCAACTGAGCTACTGGGCCAGGTCTGGAAGTCTTTCTTAAAAGTCTCCTGACATTAGTGTACTCACCAGGAGGAAATGTGTACTATGAGAAGGAGAAAATACACATAGGAAAGAAGTGGAAGGCATTCCAATTTTAAATTTGTCCCCTGAAAAAAATATTATTCAGTGACAATTTGTCTCTTTTGGTCTTATTATGCCCCAAATTTTTATAATATCAGATTAAGATTGGTGGTGTGTGTTACCATGTTCTTTAAATTGGTTTTACCATTTTTCACTGTTTGATACCAGTCATGCCTCTGTTTACTCCCACTAAGCTGAGATTCCATGGTTTTCATGTAATCCCTCTCTTAACTCCCTACTGTTTTTTTACTTCATGCATGTTTAATAAATTCTACCATGGTTGGTCCCAAATCTTGATCCATTTCAGCCTGCAGGCAGACAGCTAAATCTGGTTCAAGAAAATGTAACTATATGTATTTGTTGTAATTTACATTCCTGACCACAAATGCCAAGTGGCTGTCTGCACTGTATATCCCAGTAACTTCACTCTCTTGCTCTTAGAGAATAAAATTTCACACCTTCTTTCCCTAGCCTCCTGCATCAATGCCCTCACTCCATCTTGAGGAAATACAAGTGAGCAATGAAAAATTGGTGAAAGAACAATGCATTGGATGTAAAAGAAAGATTGATATGGGATGACTTAGGTGAGTTTGAACTGTAGAGATTGGTGATGTCAGAGTGAGAGATACTTGAAATGCTGTGCTTCATCTTCTTACCACCAAATGTTTGATTCCTCTGTACCTGAGTCCATGAATTCTGCCCTAATTTCTGCTTCTGCCCAAGGTCATTTCCTCTGCTTGGCTACAAGATCTCCTAATTTTTCACCTACCCAAGGACTTAGTTTCTGTAATTATCTCTCTTCCCTATGGACTGACTCATTCTCATCAACATAAAATATAACACATCTCACCTTTCAAAAAAAAAACAAAACCCACCTTCCCCAGTCCACAAACCATTTCTCTATTACCCTTTGTTTGCCAACCCTCTCTCAGAGGTTACGTAAAATTTTCTTCTTCTCGATTAGACCCTCTCCATCACAAAAACAAACATGCTATGTGTGTATAATATTTCCTATCTGACAAAGATGAAACCTTCCTTGGATCCTACTAGTCTAACGAAATCATTCTTGTTAAGTTCAAAAAAAATCGTACCTGGCCAATTCTTACTCCTAATTCTACTTGATCAATAGCATCATTTGAACCAGCTGACACAGTGGATTCTTCTTGAAACAAGTTCTTCCTCCAGGACCTTATGATGCTAAACCCATGTTTTGCCAACCCCACTGGCTGCTGTGCCTCATGTTTCTCTTTGGACTGCTCTTTCTTTACCCAGTCTTTACATATAGAATACCTCAAATCTCAGAGCTTGGTCTTCTCCATTTTTCTATTTATGTTCTTTCTTCAAGCCGTGATCAAATTTAATTCCATGGTTTCAGGTGAATTAAATAGCTGGTGGCTCTCACATTCTATCCTTAGTCCCCGTTGCCCAACTGAGCTCCAGATTTATATTTGTCTATTTGACGTTTTCATATCGATGTCTAATTAACTTCTGAAACTTAGCATGACCAAAACTGTACTCTGGATTCCTGCTCCAGAACTATTATCTAATTGGTTTTCCTAAATATCCCCCATTTATGTAAATAGCACAGTCATTTTCTGAGCTACTTAGACCAAAGATCTAGAAGCCATCCTGGATTCATCTTCTTCATATACCCCATATTCAATCTGTCAGCCAATCCCATTGGCTCTACCTCCAAAATACATTAAATATCCCCCCTTAGTATTACCTTCACCAATAACACCCTACTTCAAGAGATCATAATTTCTCTCCTGGAAAACTGTAATAGCTCCTCATTGGTGTTCCTGCTTGTTTTCTCCCCCCACCCCAGCCCAGCCAAAGGTTATTCTCCATGCATCAATAAAGTGATCTTTTAAATAAATAGATCACATTGTGTTACTCTTACTCAATATTCCTCAATAGTTTTCCTATCACAACAAGAAAGATCTCCATATTTCTATTCTGTCTTGAAATTCTCTAAATGATCTATGCCATACCTCTTCAATGGAATGGTTTTAATGAATGGATAAATGAATAAATAAATAAAAGCAACAGAGTTTATGGTTATGAACAGGGGCTCTGATGTTAGATTACCTGGGCTCATATTTTGGCTTCACTGACTAATAGTTATGGAGTCTGGGGAAATTCAACTCTCTAAGGACTCTTGATTTTAAGTGATAGAAAATCATCTCAAGTAGCTGAACTAAAAATTAATTGGCTCATTTAACCCAGAAATTCAACAGGGTGATTCTGTCTTCAGATATATTTAGTTGTAGGTGCTTAGATATTATTGGGTGTTTGTCTTATTTCTTCCATAAATCAGCACAGGGATCCTTGTGTATTTTTAAATCTTGGGCAAACTCTATTCACAATGGGGCAAAGATGTGTTTTCATTTGTTAACATAGCTAAAAATTCCATAGAAAAGAGTACTTTTCCTGAAAGTTTTAGCAAAAGTCACAAATGACTCTGACTGACTGGATTTGGGTTGTTTGCCTGGTCCTGAATCAATTACCGTGGCCAAGTCCTGGCTCATGTGCCCACCCCTCTAATTCAGGCTGGATCCATGCTTCCCAAACTACAGGGACTAAGAATGAGGGGGTACTAGATCCCCAAACAGATATTTTTGCTCCCTGGCTTGTAAAATGAAACAAAAAAGTTCTAATCTTATATATAAGGCTCACATCACAATGCCCAATGCGTAGTAAGTAATCATTAGTTAGATACAAATAGTACATTGAAAAGTTTTGGGATGTGGACAAAGTTCTACTTAGATTAAAAAAAAAACTATAACCTTAAAAAATTCTATCAATGAATAAGAAAAAAGTAAAAACAACATATTATTTTTATTCTTGCTCAAGATTCCAGGGCAGTACAGCAAAATTCATCTAAGGAAAGAAGAAAGGAAATGATCAATGAATCAGAAAATAAAAAATGGGAGTTGTACTTCTCAGTTGCTTCTTTGAAAAACAGAAATAAATTCACATAGCCTTGGTAAGCTTAATTTTAAAAAGAGAGGATGAAACACAATGTACTGAATAAGAATTAGAATTATACTATAAACAGATATAATATTTTTAAAAATAATAATGGAATACTATACACAATGTAAATCCTTGATGAATAAAACTATTTTAACATGTTTTAATGTTAATTAAGCATACATTACACAAATAAAATATGGATATTTTGTTATTAAAAGAAGTCAAAAAGGCATAGCAAAAACAAGAATGTTCCCTATCCCAAATCCCTTCTCTTGCACTCTTCTTAAAATGACCAGTATCAAGAGTTGGGTGTTGATTCTTTACCCCATTGATTCATTTACATACCTGTGCATTTATGACTTCAGTGTAACAGGGGAAAATCTATCTGGAGTATACTATTGCCTATAGTGCTCTGGAACTTACTTCTCCACTGAAGCAAATGAGTTGAGGATAACGTTGGCATGTGGATCTATCTCACCCAATTTTACAGGTTCCGAGGGTTTTCAGGAAGGCAGCCTTTTTAATTATGTAAACTCTTCTCTATGGATGGACATTTGGATGTTAGCAGTTTTGCCAAGACAAACAACATAAAAATCAAGCATCTTTGTATATATATCTTTAGGCACAAGTGCAAGTATTCCTTTAGCATAAATTCCTGAAAGAATTTATCATTTCCATTTTGACAGGGGATGGCAACTGGCCTTCCTAAAATTCAACATCAATGTACTTTTCACATAACTCTTTTAGATTTTCTGCTCATTCCTGAAAATATTTTTTATTATCAATGTTTTCAGTCCACAAGTTGGATGAGGCCACCCAGTAATTTATTTTATGTTTTCACTGCTTCCCAGCAGTAATTTCTATTAATCAACAATCAAGAGTCAAACGACAAAGTTTCCATATCAGTTTTCATCCCCATAGACTTGGGAACATTCATAAAAGTTCTCCGGATCATGTCCATTCAAAAAAGTGGTTTCTAGGGATTGAAGGCAGACATAGGGCAGAATCACACCTTATCTCTGGCTCTGCTCTAACTGAATTAGGTTTTCCTTCTTTTTCTTTCTGTTTTTCTTTTTTTAATGATGAATTTTGGAATGATAGAGAGGTGAAGTGTTTTTTCATGTTTACTCATTGTTTTTTACATTCAATATTATTCTGTATTAGTTTCAGCTATACAGCATAGTGATTAGAAAATCACATACTTGACAAAGTGTTCCCCTAATATTTTCAGTAACCACCTGACACCATACATAGTTATTTCGATGTTATTGACTATGTTCCCTATGCTGTACTTTACATCCCTGTGACTATTCTGTATCTACCAACCTGTACTTCTCAGTCCCTTCACCTTTGTCACCCTTTCCCCAACACCTCACCCCTCTAGAAACTCAGTATCTATGTTTTCTGTATCTATGAGTCCATTTCTGTATTTTTGTTTGTTTATGTTGTTCTCTATATTCCACATATAAGTGAAATCATATGGTACTTGTCTTTCTCTGACTGAATTATTTCACTCAACATAATAGGTCCATTCATGTTGTCACAAATGGTAAGATTTTCTTATTTTTTATGGTCAAGTAGTATATACACCACTTCTTCTTTATCCACTTGTCTATTGCTGGGCATTTGTGTTGCTTCCATATATTGGTGATTATAAATAACACTGCAATGAATGTAGGGGTGTCCATATTCTTTTCAATAAGTGTTGTGTGTTTCTTTAGATATATACTCAGAGTGAACTTGCTGGGTCATAAGGCAGTTCCATTTTTTAAATTTTGAGGAAATTCCATACTGTTTTTCATAATGGCTGCACCAATCTGCATTCCCATCAACAGCGCATGAGGGTTCCCCTTTCTCCACATCCTCTCCAACACTTGTTGTTAGTTGATTTATTGATGATAGTCATTCTGACAGGTGTGAGGTGATATCTCATTGTGATTTTAATTTGCATTTCTCTGATAACTAGTAACGTTGAGGATCTTTTTATATCTATTGGCCACCACCTGTATTTCTTCTTTGGAGAAGTGTCTATTCAGATCCTTTGCCCATTTTTTAATTGGATTGGGTTATTTTTTGATTATTAACTCATTATCGAATGTATTGGCAAATATGTTCTCCCACTCAGTGGTTTGTTTTTTCATTTTGTTGATGGTTTCCTTTGCTTAAGGAGACATACAGAAAAATTTTGCTAAGAGAAATGTCTGAGATTTTACTGCCTGTTTTCTTCTAGGATTTTTATGGTTTCAATTCTTACATTTAAACCTTTAATTCATTTTTAGTTTATTCTTGAATATGGTGTAAGAAGATAGTATAGTTTTATTTTTTTTGCATGTATCTGTCCAATTTTCCCAACATCATTAATTGAATAGACTGTCTTTACCCCATTATATATTCTTGTGTCTTTGTCAAATATCAATTGACCATATAAGTGAGGTTTGTTTCTAGCCCTCTATTCTGTTCCATTGATTTGTATATCTGTTTTAAAGTCAGGACCATACTGTTCTGATTACTATATACTTGTAGTACAGGTCGATACCAGGTAGCATGATGCCTCCAACTTTGTTGTTCTTTCTCCAGATTGCTGTGACTATTTGAGGTCTTTTGTGGTTCCATATAAATTTTTGGATTATTCATTCTAGTTCTGTGAAATATACCATTAGTATTTTGAAATAAATTGCATTGTATCTATAGTTTGCTTTGAAGAGTATAGAGAATTTAATTATGTTAATTCTTCCTATCCATGAACACAGAATATGTTTTCACTTATTTATATCTTCTTCAATTTCCTTCCTCAGTGTCTTATAATCTTTTTAAGTACAGGTCTTTTACCATCTTGGTTAAATTTATTCCTAGGTATTTTATCTTGTTTGATTCAACTATAAATGGGATTGTTTTCTTAGTTTCTTTTTCTGATAGTTCATTATTAGTGTATAAAAATACAACTGATTTCTGAATATTAAATATGTGGCTTGCTACTTTGCTGAATTTGTTAATCAGTTCTATTAGTTTCTTGGGGGAATCTTTAGGGTTCTCCCTATACAGTATCATATCATCTGTAAATAATGAAAACTTCAATTCTTTCATTCCTATTTGGATGTCTTTTATTTCTTCTTGTCTGATTGCCATTTTGCTCATTTCTTTTGGTATTGGGAAAGATATTTTCTCTGAAGAAATTTAAATCTTAAGACAGAAATCTAGTTAATGATTTTTCTATAAATGCAATGTTCCTCACTGATGGTATTAATTGTACTCACTGGAGTGTTGTTGCTATTGTTATTTCCTCTGTTAGCTATTTCGCCAACAGGTATTGATTCTTTTTTTAATGCAATTAAATATCAATTTTTCTGGTGGTTCAGTTCAGGTTAAACCAAATGTCATTATTGATGTTTGGCTGTTCTCTAACTTACAAAAACAGCAATTTCATATTTGGGAAATCTTGTAAGTATCTGTTTTCTGCCTATGCTTTGTAGTTTTGTCACTGATAACAGTTAGGAGCTGTTTTTAGGTGGGGTATGCTGGCACATGTGAACCACAGCCTCAGAGAACTGTCCTTGGCTGGGCTGCACAGCAAGCAGTGGGGGTGGGAGGGGCGGAGGAAGAATTTGAGGTCACTTCCCACTCCACCAGGAGCCCCCCTTGTGACTATGGCACTGGGATTGCATGGGACCACTCTCAGCTTTGCAAGCAACAGTTTTTCCCACAATATTTTGGACGGAACTTGCCTCCATATATCTAATCTACTCTTCTATCTTGCGTTCATTGTTCTGCAACATTTCTGATATATTTGTTATACTTTTCCTTTGTTTTTCTCTCTATAAGGTGATGTATTCACTTTTAGTGGATGAAAACATGGGTGACTATGCTCAGTTTACTATCTTGATGTCATTTCTCATGAGTAATTTTAAGGAATTCTAGAAGTGGTAGAAAAATCTGAATATAACATTCATAAAAATACTTTAATTGTCAACAAATATCCTTCAACATTTGGGCTCCAGATCTTAATTATTTTATGCATAATTTTTATATTACTTTCAAGGAATGTAACCCATAAATTATTTATACTCTTGTAGAGCATAAAAAATGTAAAAAGTTCTCATATTCTAGAGAGCTAGCTTAATCATACTAAAAAAAACTGACAAAAATTGAATGCAACAAAAAGCTGGACTGTTTAATGTACATAGATGCAAATATCCCAAATAAAATCTTAGCAAAACACATAAAATAGCAAAATAAACTAATAATAACAATACAACATTAACAAGGTAGGGAATGGGAGTGCACTTCAACATCAAAACAAATTAATGTGTATGTACCATAAACAACCCCCCTAAAAGGAGAGACAGACAGAAGAAAAGCAGTTACCTCAGTATTTATAAAAGGCATTAAATAAAATCCAACAACTATTTATAATTAATGTATATTCTTAATATTAAAAATAAAGTTAGGTAATTTCTTAAGATGAAGACTCTATTGTGGAAAAAAGAATAAATATCATACTTAAAGATCAAAGTATAGAAACATTTCATTAATAACATAAACAGAAGAAGCCTATCTAATATCTTACTATTATTTTCCATTAATTTTACAGTTTTAACCAATGCAACATGGAAAGAAAAAGAAATGAGTTAGACATTTTGGAAAGAGGATTTAAAAATGTTATCAACTAGAGATTAAATGATTACTTACTAAAAAATTAAAACTAATAGGAGTGCCCTGTAATTGTGCTAGTTATTAAATACATACAGGAAAGTTAATAGCTTGCTTAGATATCAGAAAAGCATGAAAAATATCACAGGGAAAGATTTATTCACAAGCCAGTAATATATCTAAATCACTTATGCATACATAGCAAATATACAGAAATTTATAAAGACAATACAATATTTTTGTGTCATATAATAGAATAATTATATATAATAAATTATATAATAAACCATACAATGTTCTTTGAAGGGATTATAATTATATAAATTCCCTCTTGAGCTATCAATAAATGTAATGAATGTCCAATAAAAATGTAAACAGAATTTTTAGTGATGATTTGGCCTAATAAGCCTAGAACTTCTGGAAAATAAATATGTGAGATAGTAAAAAATGAGATATTAGATTCTAGATATTCCAGAATTTAGAATCCTTCAATAAAAGTATATAATACCTATAGATAGTATAATAATAATATGCAGTGCTGATGAAAATGACAAATTCACAAAATAAAGTAAAATGTCCCAAGACTGATACAAGTATGCATCAATTTAAATATAAGTAAGAAAGCCCTGGCTGGGTGGCTCAGTTGATTGAAACATCATCCCGTATACCAAAAGGTTGTGGGCTTGATTCCCATTCAGGGCACATAGCTAGGCTGCAGGTTCAGTCCTCCATTGGGTACATACAGGAGGCAACCAATTGATGTTCCTCTCCTCTCTCTCTCCCCCCCTTCCTCTTTCTCTAAAATCAATAAACATATTATCAGTGAAGATTAAAACAATAATAATAAATAAATGAAGTAAGATAAACATATCATTTCAAGTCAACAAGGAAATAATAGGTATTAGAAAACTAGTTCATAATTTAGGAAAAGAAAGTTGGATAATTTCTTTAAAACAAATACAGAAATTGATTAGGTAAGAAGCTTATTCAAAACATCTGTTTCTTGGTAACTTCTCCTAGTCCTGCTCATGCTCTCTTAGAATATTTAGTAAATTAGCTTGAATTTCCTTGTCTATGAACAAAAAAGAGAGCAAATCATATACAAACAAAGAAGGGATTATTTTTTTAAATCACTACTTTTAGCCATGTCTAAAAATGTTATTGTGTCTGTGTAAATGGTCCATAAAAATAACATTCTTATATAGCCCAGGATTTGAGTTATTCCAAGCCCTTTAAAAGAGTGAAAGCTGTGTTAGAGGTCAAGTTGTAAAAAGCTTGGAGGTGAGCTTGGGCTTTTAGTGTTTAATTAGTAAAGATAAGCATTATCTTCACAGTCCTCGCTAATATTATTCCAGTAGTTAAAGGGCAAAATGCAAAAGAGAAGAGGTGGTCAGGTGGACAAAATGCTCCTTTGCCACCTGAGAGGTAACATTAGCAAATATTAGTCTCTCTCTCTCCCTCTCTCCCTTCCTCCCATCCTGCTTCCTTTTCTTCCTCCCCCTCTCCTTCACCTCCCCTCTTGTTTCTCATCATGGGAAAACTGCAAGAATTATAGAGATGATCAAGTTTACAGAAAAATCAATTTCAGGTCTTTCCTAGGAAATGACAAAGACTGACAATGAAAAAGAATGAGCAGAAGCTCCAAGAAAAGAAAGTTTGTAGGAGTTCCAACATCTGAGGACACTTCTAGCAGTCCCACAGGTGTAACAAGATGCAGCAAACTGAACTGGAAATGTGTGCTTACTGAATTCTGAGACAAAATAAGAGTCTCAAAGAATCATGCTGAAAGACCTTTAAGTATGTTGTTTCACTAAGGAGATGCCCAGCCTTAATGGTGAAGAGGATTGGCTCTGGAGTTAAACAAAGGTATGTTAGAGCTGATCCTGCTACTTACGAACTTAGCAATTTGTCTACTTTGAGCCTCAATTTTTCCAACTGTCAAATAATGCTAATAAAACCTACTATCAGCTAGCCATGTGAAAACTGACTGAGATAATTTTTGCAAGTCACTTAACACACAGTAAGAGCTCATAAATGTTAGCTATTCGTATTAAGCTAAATGCATTGATACATGTTTATTGTGGTTTGAATTTTGTCTCCCGAAAGATGTTCAAGTCCTAATCCTTAGTACCTGTGAATGTGATCTTATTTGGAAAGAGGTCTTTACAGATGTAATTCATATTTAAAGTGAAGCCATCCTGGACTGGGGGCCCTCATGAGAAACAGTCACACACAGAGGGCAGATGGCCATGTGGAGATAGAGGCAGAGACTGGAGTGACACATACCCAAGCCAAGGAAAACCGAAGAGTGCAGCATCCACCAGCAGCCTAAAAGAGGCAAGGGAGGATCCTTCCCTGGAGCCTTTGGAGGAAGCATGCCTCTAATGACACCTTGATTTTGGACTTTTAGCTTCCAGAACTATGAGGAAATAGCTGTTATTTAAAGCCACCCAGTTTACGGCAATTTCTTATGGCAGCCCTAAAAGTAGAATACGATGTGTAGCTGCTTCATAATGTGGCTGAAAAATCTATATTATTGTGTAGAAAATAATAATAGAACTAAAGATGTGCATTTATTTTTTAGTGTACTACATGTATTTTCATTAAAAAAAGGAAGATGCAATCATTTCATTTCAGACGCTCCAGAACAACTTTCAAAAAACTAGTAGATGAGAAAAAAGACGGACATGAGTTTTTTGGGTTGGCATCATTTGTATCTTCCCCTTGGATGGTAAAGATACAAGAAAGAGAAAAGCAGTAAAGGAAGGTGTATTTGCAAATTATTCTGTAAGAGATGGAATGCTTATCTGACCTGTAATAGAAACCCCAGGGGACAGAAAATAAAACATCTCTTGGCAGCCACTCTCTGCTTCCTTTTTAGTCACTATGTACCATGCTTTTTGTGTGTGTGTGTGATTTTGTAGGTAATGCAATATTTTCTATCATCTATGAAATTTTATTTATTTTCTACCATCACCATGTATTTTATGTGCTTTATGGACTAACTTGCTAAAGGCAAATTTGCATAAGTGGAACATTGTATAACCTGAGAAGCATCTGCAATGATTATTCTAATTCTACTTACTATTCCTGTTTAGCTGTATTGGTCATATTTTTTAAAAATCAATTGTGAGTAGGGGAAATTAGATGGATCCTAAGAAAACAATCAAATCAAATCTCTTGCTATAAATATGAAGCTATTTATTTTCATGTGTCTGCATATTTATGTATGAAGGGCATATGTCTTATCCTGGTATTCCAGAAAAAAAACAAAAAAGAGATTATTTGGGCAAACAACATAGAAGAGATCACTCATTTTAAATGTAAAGTATAAAACCTTAAAAGCCTTGTGAACATTTATTAACTTGAACAAATAAGACCTGTTTAGACTGTGAGGGATCAAACCATCCAAACTTTAAAACTATAAGATTTAACTTTGACCAAGTCAATGTGCATAAAAAAATCAGCAATAATTAATCTTACATTCTTGGTTGCTTAATAATATGACTTGAAAAGCTACATTAACAATAGAGTTACCATATGACCCAGCAATCCCCCTTCTGGGTATCTACCCAAATAACTTAAAAACATTTATTCACAAAGTTTATATGACCAAATGTTCATTGCAGCAGTATTCTCAGTGGCCAAGACATGGCGACCACCAAGGTGTCATTCAAGAAAGGACTGGATAAAGAAGATGTGGTGCATTTGTCCTATGGAACACTACTCAACCATAGAAAAGATTAAATACTGCCATTGGCAACAACATGGATGGACTTTGAGAATGTTACGCTAAGTGAAATAAGTCCGTCAGAAAAAGCTAAGAACCATATGATTTCAATCACATATGGGATATAAGACAGACAGACAGCAGTATGCTGGTTACCAGAGGGGAGAGTGTAGGAAGGTGTAGGAGCGTGGTAGAGGGTAAAGGGGACCGAACGTGGTGATGCAAGATGATTTGACTTTGGGTGGTGGGCACACAATGTAATATACGGATCATGTAAGTATCATGGAAATGTACACTTGAAAACTATATGACCCTATTAACCAATGTCACACCAATAAATTTAATAAAATGAAAGCTATATGATTGTGTAGAAATCATATCACAACTAAAAAGAAAAATGAAAAAAGTATTTGTTGAAAGAAGTGGTATTTATAGGTGCCTTAAGCCATGCCTTATATGTTTTTATGAGTAAGCAAAGGGGCGCATACCTGCTTCCATGAGTGTGCAGGAACATGAATCTCAGGCTGGGAAATGAGGTGTGCAAAATCGAACTCTGTCATGCTTTTGAAAACTGAGCTGAATTTCCATTTACAGTGTCTGTTTTTCTAATTGTGACAAATGTAGTCTCAGTCCATTCCAGGAAATCTCACGGTTTCCCCTGGATGCTCCCTGCCCCCACACTTTGACAACTTCCTCTGATCTCTCTCCATATCTCCCATTCAGTCTTAGAGAAGGCCAAGGTACCATAGGGCACCTGGGCTTTAACCACAGTTACCCACCCATGGGCATCTGACGAACTGTACTTTTCTGACCTGTCCTCAGTCACTAGCATGTCACAATGGTGCTGTGGCATGTTCCTAGCCCCCAGGCCTCTCCTGACCCTGATGTGCCCTCCAGACCCTCAACCTCCACTGTTTCTGGGCCCCTGTCCAACACCTCTGGAGCTTTGAGGGACCACTGGGGAGCTGTGGCATGTGCTTTCTGCTAGGGAACACCGAGTCCTTCCTCCCTTCTCCTCTTCTGCTCTTCTACTCTCTGAGGTGGAGGATCTCTTTGAGGCTGGCCCTTCCCTGGCCTCCCTGAGAACTGAGGCACAAGTCCCCTTTGTTCTCAGGTTCTCTCAGGCTTTTGTGCAAGGTCTATGTCTCTCCTCCAACTCCTATTGGATGTACATCTTTGGAGCGGGAGTGACAAGAAGTCCCCAGTGCCCTCTGACTTACCTCTTCTACAACACAGGGAAGAGTTTTTAAATCTCATTAGATGTCCAGCACCAAAGAAACTCACTCAGACTCCCCTTATTTTTCAGGTCTGTTATTTACGCCCCACATCCTTCTAAAGTTCACCTGAAAGACTAACTTATT
The DNA here is from genome assembly GCF_022682495.2 of Desmodus rotundus. Lineage (NCBI taxonomy): Eukaryota > Metazoa > Chordata > Mammalia > Chiroptera > Phyllostomidae > Desmodus > Desmodus rotundus. The sequence continues at coordinate 66,669,412 of NC_071395.1, forward strand.
TTTATCTATGAAGAGTATACAATATCTTTAAAATAAAACAAGGTATCAATTTATAAAAAAACAAAAGAAATTATGGACTTGGCATCCTATACTTTCAAAAAAAGAAACTGAGAAGAGAATAACTACATAGCCTTCATTGAATCAACTTTTAGCCCTAGGTTACTTAAATTTAAGTTCCATTTTTTAACTATTAGTTCCTTTCCTTCTGTTGCTTAACTTTTATTGCAGCCTAGAGATTTTGAGAAGCTGGATAGTCAGTCTACTGAAAAATGTTTCTTGACACTTTTGCATCTAATTCATTTCTTGAAGAGGTATTTTTCAAAACCTGCATCCACTTCTTTTATATGTCACAGACTCTAAAAGAATTGACTCAGGAGAGAAGCAAGAAGCATGAGCAAATTTCTATGTAATTATCAACCTTTCCCATTATTTTTGGCCAAATCAATAACTCATAAAAATTGCCATTTGTCAAGATATTAGTTAAAACCCTATCCCTTGAAGGATGTCAAACCCTGGAGAAATAATAGAACAAAAGAAAATCGCAGATAGTTGGTGAAATGCCCCCCACCTGGCTTCAAAGTAAACCTAGGCCTCACTACATGCAGCTAGCCCCCAGTATGTTCTGAAAACATTTGCCCTCTGAGGTTCCTGACAATAGCAAGCCCTGGAAAGCTTAGGATTCTATTTCTTAATGCGTGTTCCTCAGAACAGTGAATGGGACTGGATAGGGCAGGGATAAACAGAGTCCATGGTCCAAAAAGCTGGGAAAACATCAGACTAAGCAAAATTTAACTAGTTTCTTTACTAAAGAGTCATCTTAGAGACTATAATATGCTACTGTTTATCAGGAATGCTCAAGCGGTAATATGCTTTCCCAACTTTACTTTCACAGAATGCTTTTTATGGAATATTTCCCAGGACTAGGGTTACCTTTAGAGAGGCTCTGGCCTCTTTCAACATTAGAAAATGACAAGAGAAGACCTGAACATCCACTCAGAGTGAGACCTGCGAAGGCCAGAACACTCAGCCTTCAGTGAATATTAGCTCCTTGGTTTGTCTCTCTCCCTCTTTTGTTCAAACTACGAAGAGTTTTACTCACTATTATTGGTAAAAACACTTCGTAATGTTGCCTTGCAATAACTTCTGTTTTCTTTTGTTTCTCAACCTGAAACAACTACTTTGCTCATCTTCCTCTGAAAAAATATTACTCCTTCTTCCAAAAAGTCCTCCTTAAATTCCACTTATTTTGGGAACTCTTAGTGATATTTCTATTTTATTTGAACTCTAGGTAATTCAGAGCTTAGTAATTAATACACTTTAATCACCATGTGACTTGGGATTGAGAAAATAATTTTGCCCCAACATGAGATGAGTAAGAATCATATATGACTTAGACAGAAAGTCACTGAGACCAAAACAGTCACTGTGATATCCTTTAAAACCTGACTTAACTTCTAATGAGCTCTGACTTGTGACCAAGGCCATATTGTTACTTCTGATAGTGACTTGACCCAGCTTCCAAACCCACTTGTCCACTTGCCTGCTACCCACTGGACCCCATCTCTCCTGTCCTACTGACATGTCCCCATCCCCAAGTCAATTTAGAGCCAGCACCAGCATCCCAACTGTAAAGACAGATAAACAAAAAAGAACTAGCAAGCAAACACCAGGCCAACTATGGAAGGACCAATTCAATAGAAACCCTTGGCGTAGATTTTGACTTTTCCTTTTCCTTCATCTGCTCTATCTATTGTCACAAAGTTTTATGGTTCTTTCTCTGTAAGGTATTTTAGATTTCTCTTTCTATTTGTGCCCTCTGCCAACATTGCATGTGCCATTCTGTAATTTCATGGCCAGCAACTAACTCCAGCCTCTCCACTGGGTTGTCTACTTCAAGCTTTTCTAACCTGAACAGCATTCAGTTTTCAAAGTAATTTTCCAAAATGAAACTTTCATAATTCCTGGGGCTGAGAACAAGAAATCAGGCTCTTGAATTTGAAATCTGAAGATTCCTGGACCCCAATTTTTTCTGTTTGTTTTTGTTTATTTTAATTATAAATAAATTGGAGATTATGGTATTAGGTAGTTCTATATCCCAAGCAGTGGTAATTCAACCTTCCATTCTCCTAATATTGTTGATACTGAACTCAGTTCAGAGAGGCAAAAGGCTTCCACTCATGAATAATAAATCTTTTAAGAACCGTATTGGAATGGCATACACATAAAATCAAAAGCAATAGGTGTATCTGTTTTATGAGTCATCAATTGAATTTCAAAGTAAACATTCCTTGTTCATAGTCAAAAATTTAGTAATGTGCTTAACCTCTCATATGGTAAATAAAAAGACAATTTAAAGTGTCACAATTAGCTTACTGCATTTGAGCTAGTCTCCCTGGAGTCAGGCTAGGTGACCACAGTTTAGGTCTAGCTGACGTGCTGGGGGCAGGAGAATAGATACAAGCCAGCAGGTGAGAGAAGGGGTTTCCTGGTAGAGCTAAGCTGGTGAGCATGGGCAACACAAGCTGAGGGCAATAATAGGAGCACCAGTGGCATTATCTGACCAGGGGACAAGAAAGCCTGTATGGTGGAGTGGAAAAGTGGATCTGATGAAATTGAGGGAGACATGCTGCTCTAAAATCCCAATGAACATCGAAAATTACAACAGAGTTTACTCCAGGGTGGAGATGAATCTGAGATCAGTCCAAGTGTCCTGACCTCCATCTCCATTCCTCTCTCACCTCTGTATTCCTGCGCTGATTTCATCCTCAGGTAGGTTTCACTTCCCAGAGAAAAGTGTGGCTTCCGGCAGCTCTGGCTTATGTCCTGCCAGCTGGGCAAACCTTGGGTAAAGGACAGGCTTTCGCAGTAAGTACAGCACAGTCCTGTCATTGAACCTCTGGGCCTGGTTTGATTTCCTTGTATTTTCTAAACTAGACCCTATGGACTGGAAGATGAACTACTTTGACAGCTAAAGCCAAGGAGTGAGCTTAAGTGTATCCAGGTTTTATGGCAGATGTATAAGAAGGAGTGTTTGCCCAGAGGGAAACCCAGGTGCTCCTACTAGAAGAAGAGCAAGCAAAAATTATGGCTCTTCTCCAGAATATGTATGGTAGCTTCCTATTGCCATTCTGGCTCCTCAGTGTTTATGTCAGAAAGCACGTCTTCCTAGGACCTCAGCCACATTAGAGGCAAACTTCATCCAGGGCATTTCAGCACCCATGTGAGTCCTCTTGACATAGATAAAGATGCTTCTTTTTCGAAGTGCTGTCCTGCTATCAGACAGAAAATTGTCCCGATTTTCTACGTATCTGCAATGCTTGTAATGTATGTGAATGATGTCTCCTTGACTTAATGAAGGTGGGCACACCTGGAATAACCAAAGTAGGACCCAAAGGTTGATAGTTTTTGGTCCTCACATCCCCCTTCAGATGAACAGGGGTATTTGGGGGAGGTTCCTTGGTCATTTCTTGACCACAGTTTAACCTTTTTGGTCTCCAAGAGAGTTTCTGTCAACAAAAACTGATGTGAGGCTTTTGAGGGAGAGAACTGATGGAAGCAGAAATGGTGGGTGGAACAGGGATTCCCGTCTGGCAACTTTGCTCTCAGGAATGCCCAGGGGCCTAGAGAAAGGACCGCGATGTGCAGTCACACAGACACTACAGTGCGATGCAGAAGCCCAAGACAGCTTCCAAACGCTGCTGAAATCACACTTCTGCTTCTAGGAAACTTTCCCAAGTTATCAGAGAGATAACTGAAACACTATCTTATGGCCAAAATATGTGTAAACGGACACTCAGTGTCAGTGAAGGGTTTGGCATTTACCCACTGCCTCTCATGACTGCTGCACTCCTGCTTATCCTTTGTGATCCAGAGTGTCGTTCTCCCTCAACCAGTTCCTCGAGGTTCATTTCCAAGTCTGCCACCTCCACCAAATCTCCCTCCCCAATTTCTAGCTTATTATTGATTATTCCATTTTCTCTGTCTAATAGGAACTGGAATCCTGCCCTGCAGGCTTGGTGCTGCCAGGAGAAAGCTTTCTCAGGAGAAACTGTCACTGAAAAGCAAATATAGTCATTCAGCCTCCACAAATGGGTGACAAAAGCATAGACTACAAAGAAAATCACACAGGGCCCTCTGGATCTAGCTCCAGTTTCTTCTCCATTCTGATCCTTCTGAGGCCTTCCCCAGGCCAACCCACACATCATTCACACTAAAATACGAGCGGGTGACAGCACACCATGCCCTGTCTTGTCCCTTGGCTTTTCTGCGTAATCTCTCAGACTTAGTGTCCAGCCCCAGACTCTTCTCTGGGAGCCCTAGTTCATCAACATATCTTTACCGGTCTCCTTGCAGCAGGTTATATGCTAGGTGTTCCAGGGGAACTATTTGTCTCGGGCTCCCTGGAGTGTTGTATAGTCTAAAAGGGAAGCATGGACATCACCGCACACTGTAACACTGCCAAACCTCCCAAAGTTGGTAAGGAAAACTGGAAACTTGGAGAATCTGTCCCAGGAGACTTATTCCAACCAGGGGCAGGGCATGGACAAGGAAGACATCCTGGAAGATGTGTTTTGAGCTGATATCTGAAGGACAAAGGGAATGCACACTCCAGATAGAAACGCCATGTGCTTCGGGACAGGAAGGGACTGGGCACAACTGAGGCTAAATGTGAAGCTGGTGATTGTGTAGTATGGCATCTTGTAGTTCAAATCGAAAATAATGCAATTATGAATCCCAAGGCACGTGCACATGTTTTGTCTCATTAAAATTATAAGCTCCTAAAACCTGTGTTTCCCCATACATAGAACATAGTTTGTTTGCTCATCCAGAACAATTTTACCCCCTGAACCTTGTTTAGGGGGCTTCTTTGGACACATTACATCAAGGGGCTGCAGGTTCTCTGGCTCCTATGCTGGTTCGACCAGTTGGTTGCCCTGGCAGAAGATGGAGGCAGAGATGAGAGTGACTCACAGAGAGGAAGGAACAAGGCAGTGGAGGGGCATGGGATTGTTTCTTAGCAATGCTGGGTTTCTGGGGTATGGGAAGATAAAGTCCAGTGAAGAACCTGAAATTCTTTGAGCAGACCATTCATGAGTCCTCATACATCAATCCTTGTCATTATTGCAGATCACCAAGGAATGCTCTCCCTATTCTCCACACAGCAAGAATGTCTTAGTCTTTTTAAAAAGTATCTATCTCTACATTATCTATAGATGGATATGTATATATAATTTCATATATGTAGCTCTATATGAAATTATATATTATAAATAAATGCATATATATAATTATATAAGAAATAATTATATTATATAAGAAATATATTACACATTATATAATACAAATGATAATATATTATGGTATTTTATATAAAATAAATTATATACAATATATTTGATGTTATATAATATATAATTATTCTAGCATTATATATTACTGGGTTGGCCAAAAAGTTCATTGTTTTTTTTCCATATGATTGCTCTAGTAGTGCTTAGTTGTCTTTAACTTCATTTGAAACAATTTTGTTAGATTGTATTGTGACAGCTGTCATGTCAGCATGCATTAAAAAACTTATCAAAAGTGGTGAATTTTTGTGCAGCTGTTTTAATATTGAAGATGGAAGAAAATACACAACATTTTTGGCATATTACGCTTTATTAATTCAAGAAAGGTAAAAACATGACTAAAATGCAAAAAAAGATTTGTGCAGTATGTGGAGAAGGTGCTGTGACTGTTCAAACATCCAAAGTAGTTTGCAAAGTTTTGTGCTGGAGATTTCTCGCTGGACAATGCTCCACGGTCAGGTAGACCAGTTAAAGGTGATAGTGATCAAATCAACACATTAATTGAAAAAAATCAGCATTATACCATGTGGGAGATAGCTGACATACTCAAAATATCCAAATCAATAAAGTTATTGGTGAAAATGAAAAATGTATCTTTTATTTTAGGGAGAAAAATATGAACTTTTTGTCCAACCCAAATATATAATCAAATATATTATATTATAATGTATTATATGTCTATATCTATCTTTATATACAATTGACCCTTGAACAACACAATTTTGAACTACACAGATCCACCCATATGAAGATATTTTTCAATCTGCTCTTTTCAGTTGGTGATTAGGAGTCTGTGGATGAGGAGGGCCTACTATATATGCGTTGTTCTAGACCACTTTATAGAGGGCACTTGACCATCTGCAGATTTGGGTATCTGTGGTGCCCCTAACCCCTGTTTTGTTCAAAGGTCAACTGTATGCATATATATGTGAGTGTATACATACGTAAATATATGCATACACATATATACACACATATGTATATACACATATATACATGCACACACATATACATATAGTGCATATAGGAGATGTGTGTGTGTGTGAGATATACATATATGTATATATAAGTTATACATACGTATGTGTGCATATATGTGTATGTGTGCGTGTGTGTGTATAGATAGATAGATATAAAACTTTAAAGGAAACTAATCAAGATATTAATCATGGTCATCTCTATCTAGGCAATGAAATTTGAAATTTTGAGTGTGCTTTGTTTTACTTTATGCTTTATACTTAATTGTATGTCTAGTGTTTTATTTTATTTTTTAAATATGTTTATTGATTATGCTATTACAGTTGTCCCATTTCCCCCCCTTCATTCTACTCCATCCAGCCCACCCCCGCCCTCCCACATTCCCCCACTATAGTTCATGTCCATGGGTCATACTTATAAGTTCTTTGGCTTCTACGTTTCCTATACTATTCTTACCCTCCCCCTGTCTATTTTCTACCTACCATTTATGCTACTTATTCTCCGTACCTTTCCCCCCTCTCTCCCCCTCCTACTCCCCTATTGACAACCCTCCATGTGATCTCCATTTCTGTGGTTCTGTTCCTGTTCTAGTTGTTTGCTTAGTTTGCTTTTGTTTTTGTTTTAGGTGCAGTTGTTAATAACTGTGAGTTTGCTGTCATTTTTACTGTTCCTATTTTTGATCTTCTTTTTCTTAGATAAATTCCTTTAACATTTCATATAATAAGGGCTTGGTGATGATGAACTCCTTGAACTTGACCTTATCTGAGAAGCACTTTATCTTCCCTTCCATTCTAAATGATAGCTTTGCTGGATAGAGCAATCTTGGATGTAGGTCCTTGCCTTTCATGACTTGGAATACTTCTTGCCTGTAAGGTCTCTTTTGAGAAGTCAGCTGACAGTCTTATGGGAACTCCTTTGTAGGTAACTGTGTCCTTTTCTCTTGCTGCTTCTAAGATTCTCTCCTTCTGTTTCATCTTAGGTAATATAATTATGATGTGCCTTGGTGTGTTCCTCCTTGGGTCCAGCTTCTTTGGGACTCTCTGAGCTTCCTGGACTTCCTGGAAGTCTATTTCCTTTGCCAGATTAGGGAAGTCCTCCTTCATTATTTGTTCAAATAAGTTTTCAATTTTTTGTTCTTCCTCTTCTCCTTCTGGCACCCCTATAATTCGGATGTTGGAACGTTTCAAGATGTCCTGGAGGTTCCTAAGCCTCTCCTTATGTTTCTGAACTCTTGTTGCTTCATTCTTTTCTGGTTGGATGTTTCTTCTTCCTTCTGGTCCACACTGTTGATTTGAGTTCCAGTTTCCTTCGCATCACTATTGGTTCCCTGTACATTTTCCTTTGTTTCTCTTAGCATAGCCTTCATTTTTTCATCTAATTTGCGACCAAATTCAACCAATTCTGTGAGTATCCTAATTACCAGTGTTTTGAACTGTGCATCTGTTAGGTTGGCAATCTCTCCGTTGCTTAGCTGTATTATTTCTGGAGCTTTGATCTGTTCTTTCATTTGAGCCATTTTTTTTTTTTTTTGGTCTTGGCACACCTGTTATGTAAAGGGGTGGAGCCTTAGGCGTTCACTGGGGCTGGGTAATGCTGGACGCTGCACTGTGAGGCTGTACGTGGGGAAGGGGCTGAGAGGGAGCAATGGTGCTTGCTCCACTCTCTGCCGGATTTTAGTCACTCCCTCCACTACCCACAATCAAAAGGGGCCCCTCTAGTGCTGATTCCTGAATGGGTGGGCTTGTGCACGCTCTAGGCCCCTGTGAGGCTCTCCAACAAACTCTCCTGTGAGGCTGGGAGTTTCTCCTTCTGCCGTCTCAACCTCCACAGGTTTTTTTTTTAATAATTTTAATTTTTTATCGTTATTCAATTACAGTTGTGTGCCTTTTCTCCCCATCCCTCCACCCCACCCCAGCTGAACCCACCTCCCTCTCCAACCTCCACCCTCCCCCTTGATTTTGTCCATGTGTCCTTTATAGTAGTTCCTGTAATCCCCTCTCCTCACTGTCCCCTCCCCACTCCCCCCTGACTATTGTTAGATTGTTCTTAACTTCAATGTCTCTGGTTATATTTTGTTTCCTTTTTTCTTCTATTTATTATGTTCCAGTTAAAGGTGAGATCATATGGTATTTGTCCCTCACTGTCTGGCTTATTTCACTTAGCATAATGCTCTCCAGTTCCATCCATGCTGTTGCAAAAGGTATAAGCTCCTTCTTTCTCTCTGCTGCATAGAATTCCATTGTGTAGATATACCATTGTTTTGGATCCACTTGTTTGCTGATGGGCACTTAGGTTGCTTCCAGTACTTGGCTATTGTAAATTGTGCTGCTATGAACATTGGGGTGCACAGGTTCTTTTGGATTGCTGTTTCAGGATTCTTAGGGTATAATCCCAGCAGCATAATTGCTGGGTCAAAGGGCAGTTCCATTTTTAGTTTTCTGAGGAAATTCCATTCTGTTTTCCACAGTGGCCTCACCAGTCTGCATTCCCACCAACAGTGCACTAGGGTTCCCTTTTCTCTGCATCCTCTCCAACATTTGTTTGTTGATTTGTTTATGTTAGCCACTCTGACTGGTGTGAGATGGTACCTCATTGTGGTTTTAATTTGTATCTCTCTGATGGCTAGTGATGCTGAGCATCTTTTCATATGTCTCTGGGCCCTCTGTATGTCTTCCTTGGAGAAGTGTCTGTTCAAGTCTTTGCCCATTTTTTAATTGGGTTGTTTGTCTTCCTGGAGTGGAGTTGTGTGAGTTCTTTATATATTTTGGAGATCAGGCCCTTGTTTGAGGTGTTTTCAATCAGAGGTTTGATGCTTTATTTCCCGGCACTGGAGCCCTGGGTTGTGTGGTCTGCTTCGCTCCCCTGCCGTTCCTCCTGGTTTATCTATGAGTGAATGTGGGGCTGCGGGGTCTGCTAATGGTCACACTGCCTGCCCCATTCGTCCCACAATCCGCCACATCTCTGGGTCCCGCCACATTGCCTCAAGCCCTGTCCGCCCTGGCTGCCCATCTCCACTCCTCCTACTAGTCTGGATGAATGTTTCTTCTTTATCTCCTTGGTTGTCGGACTTCCATGTGTTTTTTTGTCAGTTCTGGTTGTTTTTTGTTTTTAAATTGTTATTGTCCTTCTTTTGGTTGTGCGAGGAGGCACAGTGTGTCTACCTACACCTCCATCTTGGCTGGAACTCATATGTCAAGTGTTTTAAATAACCATGAATTACTGACTCTAGGAGAAAGTCATTTAAAATATATTTCTAACTTTAAAATATAAGCACTCTGTGAGTGGGGATGAAGGATGATAAGTGATCTTTTGAACAGTGGAGCAGATGTGTTTATAAGATCAAGGCTGAGAAGGGTATCCGGGTAGGATGGCTTGGAGGATGGAGGAGCGGAAGTGAGCACCCACAGGGCTTCAGAGAAGGAAGCTGGAAGGGATTGAACATCACCCTCACCTCTCTCCATGCCAAGTACAAGACCAGCTTCTATGATAGCAAGAGCTTTTCCTGGCAGAAGCTTATATCACCCATAACCCGTAAGGAGTGGCTATGTACTTTAATGTGAAATGACAAAGAGAAAGGGAGAATCAAGAAGAAATTGAAACAAAGTTCACAGTGCTTGTTGGTATTTGGGTAGGAACTTCTCTCCCTTTAAAATTCTAATAATGACTAGCTATGACTGGTTTCCATTCTAATTAATGACCCTGAACGGATGAAAAGAAGCCTTTCCTAAAGTGTTGTGGTATGACTACCTAGTGTTATCATGGTCTTTCACTTCACTCAATCTTAATTTTTTTCATGGTTAGACACAATGCCACCTGCCTATCCCCTACCAATTTTTGTTTTGTTTGGTTTGGGTTGGTTTTGTGTATGTGCATTTTGTTTTGTTTTGTTTTTTGGTCAAAAATCTTTTTCTATGACCCTTTCCTGGGAAGGTGCCTTGGGTGGTCCATGTCCCACCAATAAAGCTCTGTGCTTTTCTCCAGGGCCTCCTCTCAATGACTTTTTCCTTCTAGGTTTTGACAACCTTCTGCCTTCCCTCATTCCTTCAGACTTAAGGGTAGGAAGAACTCCAATGCTACTAGCCCAGGGTTATTGCGCTGTACCCTGGTCTTTGCCTTTCCCACTGCTCTGTAAACAAATATTTTGTAAATAAACCTTTCAAAAACTATCCTAATTTGAATGTGCTGCCTGTTTCCTGTTGGGGCTCTGAGAGCTATGCCCCTCTCACCAAAATCATCTTGTCTGTACTGTCCAGTGGGGTGCTCACTAGACCCAAGTGGGTACTGAGCACTTGAAATGTGGCATGTCCCAGTAAAGAAGTGCTGGAAATGTAAAACACACACAGATTTCAAAGACTTGGTAGGCAAAGAAAGAACAAAAATGACCTCAATAATTTTTATACTGACCACATGCAGAAATCACACTTTTAGGTAGATTAGATATATTAATAAAATTAATTTCACCTGTTTCTTTTTTTTACCCTTTTAAAGGTGGCTACTAGAAATTTTAAATTACTGGTAAGGCTTGTATCTGTGGCTCCTATTTTCTTTCTAACGTACAGAGAGACCCTAAATAATGAGTGGGTGGTCCCGAGAGCCATGTCCCTTACAGGATGTGTATTTTTAATGCCCACATAATGGAGTCACCTATGCTCCAATGTGACAGCAGAAACACGCAGTATCCTACCACATGGAGGCTCCATGGGAGCTTGGGGACCACCACTTTCAGGATGAGAAAACTGAGGCATGTTTGTAAGCATTTATGGGATTGCACACGCCTTCAGAATAACTTTAAAATGGTGGTTTTCTTTCTGTCTTCCTTTCTTTTTTGTCTTCCTACTGGAACTCAAACTGAAATATCTAGAGAAAAAATTAAAATATACTAAACCTCAAGTTAGTATTAAATCGCAACTGGTTTGTTGATATCCAATTTTAGCGCACAAACAGGCATTGAGGCTTGGCAGGGCTTCTTTGCTCATCCTTGTAAAAGCCCATTGCTTTATGGCATCAGAATCTAATGAGCTCTTCGCTGCCTTGTAGAATAGGTTGGGACTGGTACTTCATAGACATAAAACCATGCCAGGCACTGAGTACCTATGCAAGGGGCACACATATCCCAGTTTCGCCCAAGCAGAGTTAGAACCACTCAGGCCCCTTTGGAAGGTTCAAAAGGACCTCCCTGACTTCCACTTTCATTGTCAAATAGAGCGCAGGAGAGAGGGAGGCTGCAAGTCCCAACGCTGGGCAGCAGGAATTCCCTGAGTGTCCTGCAGCTCTGACGCTGTGCCTGCGGCGGGCCCGGCCGGCGCCCAAAGTGGGCGCAGACAGCTGCCCCCACAACTTCCAGGGTTTGGTGTGCGGAGGCCAGGCTACCGCCCACATTGCGGGGCATCCTGCCGAGACGCGGAAGCCAAGAAATCAAAAACAAATCGGATTGGAATAAGAAACCACCTCAAGCAGCTTCCACGGGCCACCTCCCTCCACTAAACAGCAAGGCGATTTGTACCCCGTCCTGACCTGCTCTCCCAGGAGCGCAAGAGGAGGATGTGGGGTCAGGGGAGGCAAGAGAGAGGAAATCGCCGTTTAGGAAGGACACTTAACTCCTTCACACACGCGCGCGCACACACGCACAAACAGCATTTAAAAAAAATTCCTTCATCAAAAACTGGTCATATGGATTTGGAATCGGAGCTGGTATCTTTTTAAAATCTTACTTTCTCCCCTTGATTTATTGGCTTATTTCCTAAGAGGTTGTTCCTTTCTAGGTCCTGGGGAACACTTGATCATTCTAAATTAACAGAAAGGAAAACAATCAAAAGGAAAAACAACCACCACAACAAAACACTGCTGAGGTGAGAAAAGGCTCCGCTCACGGGCCCCCTGGGCAGTGGAGTAGGTGAGAGTCGAGGCGGTTCTGGAGGAATTCAGTTCACGGGAGACAAACGGGGGCGTGGCGTGCAGCAGGGTACTCGGAACTGCAGCCAACAAAACTTCCAAAGGTTCGGGGAGTTGGCCGAGGCTGGGCGCGGGAAGGATGTAGCCACGGAGGTGGAGGAAAGCTGAGCGCAGGGGACTTGGAGGGGGACAGGGCTGCAAAGGGCTGAGCTAGTCGGAGAGGTTCAGAACCCCTAATCCAGTGAGTCGTCCGCTGGGTGGAAAGCAAGCCCCCGGGGATCCGGCTGGCTCTAGCTGTCAGTCAGACAACCCCCGGCCTCTGCAGCCCCCAGCTCGGCTGGAAAGGGGCGAGGCTGCCGGCCCGGGTGGGGGTTGGGGGGAGGCGGAGTGGGGGAAGGGGCGTCACCTCGGCCGCCCCCGCCCTCTCCCATGTCATTGGGCCGCTGCGGCAGGGTCCGCGCCACCTTTTCTCCATCCCACCCAGCTCGGCCAGGGGCTGGTCTGGCCCAGGCCGTTGACGTCACCACCAAGTTTGCAGCCCCTAGGCGCCCCACGTGTGGCGGCAGCGACGGTCCGGGAGGCTGGGAGGGAGTGGCAGCCGCCGCTGACAGGTCTGGAGGAGCAGGACTCCACCTCGTCGCACCCAGGTAGGGCGCGAGAACAGTTTAGAGTGGCCAGGCGCACACCAAGAGGGGTGGACTGCTGGGCGCTGGCCTTCTGGCTCCCACTACGGCAGCGGGACTCCGGGGAACCTCGCACCGGGCGGAGAGGGAGCGCCCAGGCGGAGGAGAGGACAAGGAAGCCGGGACAGGGAGGCACAGTCTCTTGCCGCTCTCTGGAGCGCACCGAGCTCAGCAGCATCGGAGCAGGTCGTCCCCTCACCAGGATGGAGCAAAGGATGCACAGTCACTGAGCGGAGATCGGTGCCGAGTGGTCAATCGGGGGCCGGGGCTGAGACTCACGCCTTCGCCACCGCCGCCAAGATCCCCATTTCCGCGACTCTGAGAGAAGTGGCGCGCCGAAACCCGCCACAACACTCAGGATTTGCCGGGTCTGAGACGATGGTTTCTTAAGCACAGCACCAGGTCCCCCTTCCCGCCCCCTAGACCGGAGGCAGGGATCCCGCGCCTGTTTCCCGGGGCTGCGCCTCCCGGAGGAGTCCCGACTGCTGCCTCCCGGGGCAGCTCACACGGCCGCGGGGACGCACGGGCGATGCGGCCTCCGTCCAGTGCGCAGGCCCTCCTGGAGGATGCCATGGCACCTGAAAGAGTCCCGGCCTAGCATGGCCCGCAGGCTTCTCGACGTCGCCTCCGGCTAGGATGGCCCCTCCGGGCCCGGCCGGTGCGCACCCCGCCACGGCCGAGCCGCTGTCCCGTAGCATCTTCCGGAAGTTCTTGTGGATGCTCTGCTCCCTGCTCACGTCCCTTTACGTTTTCTACTGCCTGGCCGAGCGCTGCCAGACCCTGTCAGGCCCCGTCGTGGGGCTGTCGGGCGCTGGCCGGGAGGCGGGGGCCCCAGGTCGCGGCGACCTGGCCGGAGGCCGGAGGGAGTTGGCGGTGTGGCCCGTAGCGGCGCAGAGAAAGCGCTTAGCGGCGCAGAGAAAGCGCTTCTTGCAACTGCGGCAGTGGCGGAGGCGCCGGCGGCCCGCGGGGCGCCACGGCGTCGAGAAGGCGGCCTGGGAAGAGGAGACCCCCAGCCTGGCCGGGGGTCCTGGTGGCTCTGGGGCTGGGAGCAGCGTGGCCGAGGCCCCGCCAGGGACCCTGGCGCTGCTGCTGGATGAAGGCAGCAAGCAGCTGCCGCAAGCCATCATCATCGGCGTGAAGAAGGGCGGCACGCGGGCGCTGCTGGAGTTCCTGCGCGTGCACCCCGACGTGCGCGCCGTGGGCGCCGAGCCCCACTTCTTCGACCGCAGCTACGACAAGGGCCTCGCCTGGTACCGGTGAGCTGGCGCGGGGGTGTCTGGGGTGGTGGGGAGAAGGGCTTGAGAAAGCTGGTGTAGACTGCCAGTTCACCTCCCTCTCCATTTCGGGCAGAAGGCAAAGGGGCGGCAGTAGTTGTCCTTAACTTGAGGGGTCTCTCTCCCCATCGCACCTCCTTTTTTTTTTCAGGACAGTGGGTGCTATCCACTTTCCACGTGGGTGGGTGGGCAGTTTGGGCCTTCATGCTTTTTTATTCAGTCTTCGGGATTCCCTTTCCTCCAAATAGCCAATCTCATCTTTTTCTTCTGCTCTGCGACAGAATCCTTGTTAGCTAAAGAAAAAAAAAAAAAAAAAAACAAAAACTCTCCTAAGTCAGAACCTGCTCATCAATTATTACTAGATCTTTCCTCTTTCCCAAGGAAGCCTGTTTTCATTTCTTCTTTGCCTTCTGGGCAATTCCCTGTGGTTAATGCAGACTTTGCCCTCAGGTATTTATTTACCTTGACCCTTTGCCAGATAATTATTGTAGGTGGTAAGTAATATAGAAACTTCGTAAAAGTGTCAAGAACCAGAGTCTAGGTAGTCGGGAAATATATGTTGGAGCAAGTGCCAGCCACGGGTCACTGTGTTTCAAAGAAGTCTTCCTTGGTAATAACTTCTGTTGGGGGAGAGGAATGAGTTTTATAAAGTACTATCTGTAATTATAAAGAGGAGTGCCTTTTGTCCCTGGACTGGCAGAAACTTCCCCAAAGCTCTTCACACAATTCTTTTTAAAAATGAGGTGGCTAGTAAAAAAGGGGGGGGGGGCGGAGAAGAGGAGGAAATATAGGGACACTGGTTACAGTTAAGGAAACAAGTCTGATTTAGATTTTAATCTTAAATTGACCAGTCTTCTCAAATTCAGCCCACTTTTAATAATAGAATTACCTAAACTCTAATAAATCCTAGTGTCACCTGGATTTCATTCCCCATAAAATATTGGCTTTTTTGTTCTCTAAGAACAAGGAAAAATCATGTGGCCAGAATTTTCCATTTTATAGTTTTATCTCGTTCTTTAAATGGCAGTCTCCTTGTCATTTTAACTGAAACAATATTACAAAAGTTACAATACAATTTAAATATATTTCAAAGGACCACTAAATCAACCATGCAGCCCCAAAACAGCAATGGACATGATTTGACAAGTTTATTTACATGAGGGGTCAAACGCACTCTCAGATAGATTTCAGGAGCTGAATTTACAGTAACCCAACTCATGAGAAAACATTTGGTCCTAAAAGTCAAATTCAAACATTAAACTACTTTAAAACAGTAACTTTCCATTTATTGGAAAGAAAAACAAACAACCTTTCCTTAATACAGAATATATATCATTTAAAATCATCAGCCTCTTAAAAAATCCCCTTGTGTTTCTGTCATTTATGTTGTATCCTCTGGGAAGTTCTTATAAAAATGACCTGTTGAATCTGAAAACAACAGGTCCTTCTTTTTAGCACAAAGGGAGCTCTGTTTTTTCCATCAAGGACACAAGAAAGAAGTGATTAAAGACCCCTAAAACTCTTATCTATAGCAGTTTGCATTGAATTCGGCCTCGTACAGTGTATAAGGGAACACATTTCAAGCCGACTGCCCGGAATATCTAAGACAATGTTGAGCTCTGAGGTGCTATTATATGTGGTGAAATATTTAGTACTAAAACCCTTTACTTAAAACTTTACCATTTAGACTTTATTTCCACAAAGTGGGATTGTTTCTTTTTACTCCAGAAATGAGTATTTAAGGGCACCGTATATCTGGAGATCTGGATCTTATTTTCTATGGACCTTTCTGAGCTTATGTAAGAGAAGGAAAGCTTCAAGGTAACTAGAAACACAAGTACTGAAAAAAAACAAAACAAAACAAGACAAAAAAGAGAGAGAGGGAGAAGAAAAGTCACAGACATTTAGTGCATTCTCTCAGTTAGAAACTGGATGCATGCTGTAAAGTAAATCTGTCTTCGGATTGTTTACTCCAGCAGAGGAGTTCTATAAAGCAATTTATGGTGGTTACAAAAATAACTGCACAGTAGACTTCATGGTTTGGTGAATTTAATTTTCTAAGTGTTGGAGCAATGTCTTTGTTTTACCATTTGCAGTGGTTTTTTATTGGATGCATAAATTTAAGTTTAACTCAATTACGTAGAAAACTCTTATTTTAAAAAAAAATCCAAGCTATGGAGCCTGGATTATGTGATTATTTAATGAAATTTTGCCTCAGTTCTCTTTCACTTGGCCCTGAATTTGGAGTTTGATGTTTGTGAGAAAGACTGAAGACCTTAACCTCGGGGGGGTGGGGGGGAACCAACTCCCACACAGAATGCCACTTAACTATTAAGTGCATTTTAGCTGCTTGCATTTAGCCACTATTTTAGCATGAAGGATTCAGTTAGGTTTTCTTGAATTAGCCCAAAATTTGTAATACAGGGCTTCTATCCCACATTTATGGCCACACGTGACCTCATGCACGCACACACACACACGAGAGGAAAGAAAACCCCAGTGTTTGCCCTCCAAAGTGAATTGAGGAAGAGAAAAATGTGTATGATATCTTTCATATGAATAATTTTTTCAATTTATTGAATTTTAGAGAGAGAGAGAGAGAGGTGAAGGGAGACAGAGAGAAACACTGTCTCAACATTGGTTTATGCTTGTATGTGTCCTGACCAGGGATTGAACTCGCAGCCTTGATGTTGGGATGAATCTCCAACTACCTTAGCTACCCAGCCAGAGCTAATATCTTTCAGATGCTCATTGACATGAGACAATCACACGTAAATATCTAGCCTCCGTTTCTTTTTACCCAGTGAAATCTCCTAGTCTACATTAATAGTTTGTTGTGGCAGTGCCCCCTACTGCCTTGACAAAGGGACACATCTGTTGCTGTTAGGAAGTTTCAGAAAATCCCTGGGAGAATGAGTTTGAGAGTTGAGTTAGAAATGTGTTGTTAGAAAGTTTCAGTAAACTTATCATGCTGGGAAAAACAAAGTACTTTATAAAGTGCATCCCAAGAATAGTGTAATCAACTGTTTCTTTGAACAAATTTGTAGTAAAGGCAAAGAAAATTAATTTATTTAAAATCTCACAAAGGAAAATTTTCTAATTAATTTAAAATGTCTTAACACTAAAATAAATGAAACAAAGGCAAATTGTAATATGCCAGGAAATTTGTTAACGAAAATTTAGGATGCTTCAGTGTAGCTTTCTGGATATGCAACTCCACCCTGATGGGCTTTAAAAAACATTCCACATTACTTAATTTAGCAGACATGATATTAGTCCAACAAATGTCTGTGGCTTACATGCCACGGGAAAAGCAATCCTTTGCAGTGAACAGTCTCCATTTCCACTGTGTGTGTGGTGGTTCATGAACAAAACAGGGAACTGTTGGATTAGCTGCTCAACATTTGGATCTTTTCTGGAAAGTCAAGGCCAGATGCCTCGACTGTGTAGTTCAAGAGCAGGTGAGCTTAGAATTTAGTACCGTTTCCCTCTCTCCCTGTGTGTATCTGCACCAGCGAGAAGATGAGCTTTTTTTTTTTTCCTCCTAAGACAACACATACCTAATTATGAAGTATTTAAAGATGTGTGTGCATTCATATAATATATATGGGTGTGTGTGTACATACATACATATACACATGTTTACATAGGTATATGCATATAAATGTTTGGTTTCTGTAACTCTTTAATCTCCTATTTTGGGACAAGATAGTATTTATTATCCATTCTTTTATACTAGACATTTATTTCTTATGTTTTGAGTTGTTTTCTTTAGCAAGACTGGGCAATTTCAGCTGAGATCAGTATCACTTTAATTGTTTTACTCTATAGCATTCGGGAAGATCAGAGATTACTTAGTTTGGTATTTAGGAATTAGTTCTCCCCTTACTTCACCAAAATTTGAAGTTTTCTGGCTTCTAGTGATCATTGCCTTGTTTTTCAAGTCCGTCAGAGAGGCAGGCTGAACAGAGGAACTTTTGGTTCCTATCAGGAGGAACCGGCATTTCGTAGCAGCTGGGAGCAGCTGCAAAGCATCTCCATGTGCAGTTTCCCACCCTCCTGAGCCACGAGGCCCATCTGCATGAAGGGTTGGAAATGAAATTTGAGCCAAGGGAGCTGCAAAGTCTGGCTACCCATGCTAGGTTATATGGACTGAAGTCCAAAGAGGTCTCTCTGTCCTTGGGGCCTAGTTAAGTACACGGAGAAGGGAAGATGGGTAGGAGGAAAGCAGGAAGAAGTTGCTTTGGACCCTGAGTTAGGGCCTATGTCTACAAGAGGAGAGGATATAATGTCTCTTATACACATAGTTCCCGGGAGCTCTCGGTGATGGGACACTCTCCGCCCACTGAGAGGCTGCAAACAGACCCTTCAAGAAGCTGCCGTGCTATCATTTTGTTTGCTGAATATCTGAGCTCCAGGCTCATCATCCCAGGAGACTGCCCAGCAAACAAGTCAAGTAGCCTGGGTCCTGTGTGTCTGCCAATGGCATACCTGCATGCACTCGCGTGCTAGACCAGACACCTAATAGGAGATGGAAATGAGGGAATTGATAATGGGGAAGTTGTTAAGTGGTTAGGGAACTTCTGAACAATGTCTGACGCCTAGGGTATGCAACAGTCTTTGGGACTACTGAGTCCAGGCATTAAGAACAATAACAACACCCTGGCTGGTAGCTCAGCTGGTTAGAACATCGTCCTGATATGCCAGGGTCACAGGTTCCATCTCTGTCCTTACAGAGCACTTACCAGAAGCCACGAATGAGTGGAACAGTGAAATCAATGTCTCTGTCTCTCTCTCTAAAAGATCAATCAGTAGCCCAACAACAACAAAAACCACATAGAGTCTGGCCTTGGGATGCTTCAAGTAAATGAGTATTCCTTCATAACAATGAGGTGTATCATGTGCTGACATGCTTTAGGTCAGACGCAGAGCCATCTATCAGTGAGAATTCTCAACAATATTGTAATCTTCTGCCCTCCCCTTAAAAAAAAAGAACACTCTGGACAAAATATATGTCTCATATAAATAAGTCTGTTGGTTGGTTAAGAAAGAATATGTGCCAAATCCATGTTTTGGGTCATGGGATCATGAGATCAGCCTGTGCGGTTAATGACAACAGGGACCAGCCTTACAGAGACCAGCTGCGCACCTCAGGAGGGGACGAGAGTCACCAAGCAAACAAACTCTGTGATGTAAACGACACAGGCCTGATATCTCTAAGGGGCGCACTTGAACATTGCACATTGCGATGACCGCCAATCAAATTGCTGGGCTGAGTTGGGAATTTTCTATACCCAGCACCTTTCCTTAGGGAGGCACCTTCTTCCACCAAGTAATAGTAACTCAGCTGCTAAAAACTGTCACTTCTCAGTTTGTTTCCCAATGATATTAGATAGACTCCAAGCTTTCAGAAATTAAATGATGAGCTACAATTGTGAAATTGAGGTTTCTTATTAAATGTCTTTAATATGTAATAAGAGAAAAATTCACCTAAGTAGTATTTTGACTCCCTAAGCTTTGCATTTATAAGAATGTCTTAAAAATACCTTCTAGCACTTTAAATTTGGTACAATTTAAAAATATCTGCAGGGAGTGTTGATACAGTTAATAAATAAACTTATGTGAAATCAGAACTTAGAAAGGGAGAAAATGCTAAGTTCAGTGAATTGAAGCCTCTTCCCAGTTTTTTTCCTCCAATGATCACACCTTCTGGGTTCTGCATTATTCATGTGGTCTCGACTGTCGTGCCTCTAACATTTACCTTTATCCTGTGAACACTTGAGGGAAGTATTTCAGAAGTTCAAATTTGGCTTGTTTCAGAAGTTGTCAGATGACTGTAAATGTAAAATGAAAACGGGAAGTGTTTATTAAGAATGAAGTTTAGTGCTTGACATTAAGCTTGTGATATTCTTGAAAAGATTTCTAAAAACCTATCCACTAATTCTTGACAGCAGCCAACTTTGAGTATGACCTGTAGCGCCACCTAGTGGAAGGAAGAGTCAGCAAGGAACCGGAATGGCTAAATAAACTGAAAACCTCATCATTATCACAGTGTATGTTTAGTCTCAAAAAAAATAATTATAAAAAAAAGAATAAGGAGGGGTTGTGTTAGGTAGCACTTACAGCAAGTAAGATCTGCTTAGTGTGGCTGAGCTGCACTTTGACTTTCTGCCTGAGCTCACTTTTTTTAGGTAGGGAGTTTATTCTTTGGAGAGGAATAAAAGAGACTTGCCTTCACAATAAATCTGAAAAGCAAGATATAAATGATTAGGAGATTTATATTAGAAATGCACATGACTGAAAGGAATGCCATATGCCCCAGATTAGTTTTGTTAGTGTGTTTTGCCTCTGTTTCTGAAGCCAGCTTCAAATGAAAATACTTCCAGATGATTTTATTTCAACAAGCAGCCTTACTCCTTCCCCTGTCTTGTACAGGCTCTGGAGGAGGGTCCCACGATTCTTAACAGGCAGCACACAGAAGTCTGATTAACCCTTAACTACCTGAGCTACACTGTTGAAGACCCTGCTCACATGGTGCAGTTCTATAGAAAGGTGCTTTCAGTGTTCCCAAAGGAGACATCTTCCTGGTACTGCAGTCCAGAGTGGGGGGAGGGGAGGGCAGGGAATGGGGGAGGGAGGGGAGGGATGGTGGCCAGGGCAGAAGTAACAGAGGAGGAAAGGGAATAATAGGGATGTTCCAGTGGAGAAACTTGGCAGACATCACCTTAACCACAGGGTAAGGTTAACGTTGCCTTATTCTCCTGTTGAGATGCACCCCCTGGTGCAGTGCAGTGAGGAGGGCACTTCACCTGTGGGGGATCTTCCCCCAAGTCCATAACCCCACTCTAATCATGAGGAAAGAGACCAACCCAAATGGAGGGACATCTACAAAGTTCCTGACCGGTATTTTTGAAACACGTCAAGACCATGAAAAACAAAGTAAGACTGATGAACTGTCACAGATGGCAGAAGACCAATGAGATTAATCACTGGTGAGTAAATAAAGTGAGCTACTCTCACCTGGATCTTGGAACAGAAAAAGGCCATTCATGGAAAAACTGGAGAAATGCGAATAATGTGTGCGGTCTAGTTGATAGTATCATACCAAGGTTAATTTCTTGGCCTTGCTCATTGCACTAGGGTTATGTAAGACAATAACCTTATGAGAGTTACGGCACAGTGGCACATGCTCAGTAGAGAGAATGAGCATTCTCTCTACTATTTTCTTACGAGTTTAATATCTAAATGTATTCTAAAATAAAAGGAAAAGCAGCTACATCAGCAAAGATGGCAGAAGCTGCCCACTGGCTCCAAGGGGTATGGGCTCGGACTGAAATACTCTGCCGCACCAGCTCTCTGTACTCCGAGTTTCTTTTCCCTCTCCTCGGAAGGCCCCAGCACAGGCCTGCCAGCTTCGCCTCCACTGCCAGCACCTGTTGCCTCCAGACACGCTGAGCTTTCCCTCAGCTGATTTCATAATAAAATTGGCTCATGGCTCCCCTCCTACTCGCTAGTCCCTGAAACAGGCACAGAGATCGTTTTGTTTCTCATTCTTCCTCTGGCAATTGTAAAGTGAAGAAGGTGTAAAATGTTGCCCAATCCTGACTGAATCCCACTTGTGCTGGACAGCAAAAACTGATGTAAGTGACAGGTTTCTGAGAACACAAAGAACTGAGGTGGGGGTCAGAGGAATACCAGGCTTGGGCATCTGGCTCTTTTGCTACAAACATTGGAGGAGCCGTTGTCTAGGGTCAAGAAGCTCGTAATGGGGTGAAGAGATGGTTTCTTGGCTGTGGATGTTCCTTGTGGCTAAGATAACGCAGCCCAGATTTTCTGGGCCGGCTTACATGTTCTATCTGCTTGGCCTTTTGCTTTCACCTTCGGTTGAGATGCTGTGGTTTATGAGAAGAGTCATAGGTGCAAAACAAGTCTGCAGCAAGCACAAGGTTGAAGGACGAGGGAGGGAGGAAGACAGAAAATCTAACCCCAGACACTGGATGACAGGAACCTGGACATCCTGGGTGGTTCTTCCTGCTGGAACTGCTAAGCCCAGGATGCCAGTGTTATTGGGCTCAAAGTTCCTGTCCAGGTGGCATGATGGTGTGTTCTGCTTGTTTTTAAGCACACAGTTGTGTGGCTGAGAGCCTGATTTAATGGAGTAATGAAAATCTGACTTGAAGCATTTCCTTTGATATTTTTAACAATTGTAAAAATAGTTTTATCCACATCACATTTTTACATAAGCAAAACAGAACAGCACACAAGCTACATCTTAAGACTCAAATAATTTAATGGTATTTCCTATTAATCGTTGAGTCACTCATCTTTATTAGATCTGTTTTATGAACCTCTTTCATGCAAAGGACAGGCTACTTATGCTTATATAGGTAAAGTTAATTTCTGTGACTTAGTACTACTCCCAACTTGTTGTTTGGTATTTTTCTACCTTAGTTGGCATATACTTTAAAAAAAAAAAAACATGCATTTTGAACCATTTTTTTAATAGCAAAATATTTGAACCCTGCAGTGTACATTTGATAAGTATCTATCCTTTTTGTCTGTTTCATTCATTTCTACTCTCTTTTTCTTATTTTTTCTTCTTTTTCTGGCTTCTTAAAGGGTAAAGCTAGATTACTTGAGACCCTTCTTTTCTCCTAATATAGACATTTATCACTATAAACTTCCCTCTGCAAACTGCTTTTGCAGCACGCCATGAGTTTTGGTGTGTTGTAATTCCCTATTCAGTTGTCTCTACATATTTTTTTTGTTTTTCTTTTGATTTCTTCTTTGACTTGCTCAGGAGTGGATTGTTCAGTCTCCATATGTGTAAATTTATCAGTTTTCTTCTTATTACTGATTTTTAGTTTCATACCACTGTGGTCAGAGACGATACTTGATATGATTTCAGTCTCCTTAAATGCTTTGAGACTTGTTTTGTGGCCCAGCATATGGCCTGCCCTGGAGAGCATTCTGTGTGCTCTCGAGAGGAATGTGCATTACGCTGCAGTTGGCTACAATGTTCTGTGTGCATCTGTTAGACCCATCTGATCTAAAGTATAGTTTAAGCCTGTTTCCTTATTGATTATCTCTGGATGGCCTATTACTGTAGATATGTAACAATAGCTACATTTGTTGAGCTCTTACTGCATGCTGGATGAAGCTGCATGATCTGTACATAGTCTGGATATTTTATTAATATGATTAATATTATTAGGTAAGCTCAAAAAGATGAAGTAACTTGCCCCAGGTCATATAACCAAATAACAAGTGGTACTGGGCCTAGGTTCGCCCACCCGCAGCATGCCAATGTTTTACCACTGTGATATTCTCTGATGTTTCACACAGAATTGCCCATGTGGGTTCCTGCCAAAACAGCAAGCCATCGGTGGCTCAGCAATGGTAGGGACTGAAAGTCTGTCCCATATGATAGAGTGACGAGTATGTTTGACTCTGGGTCTTGAACCTTCAGTTAAAAACAGGGCAACGTACCAACATATGGTTAAAAAGTAAATTTTTAAAAGTACCTAATATCTTTGTGAGCTCATTGGCCTATACAGAATAATTAAAGCCACCTGTTTTTTGTGTAATTCTTTTTCTTTTTTAAGAGTAAACTAATCACAGAACTCATCTTACTGAGCATATCACAAACCCTAGGCTATTCAATTGATTTTTTCTTCATCCATTAAAATACAATAATAACCATGAAAAAGATTCAACTAGTAATTGGTCCAAATGAGCAAGCTTCTTCCTTCTAAACAGCTGCATGGGGAAGCCAAAATATTATCGGAAATATAGTCAGACAGTTGCTTGCTGCTCTTGGAATTGCGGCAAGGTGAGTTGGTGGCTGTACCCCTTCACTGCTACCATCAACAACATGTGCTCCATGTTGGCTGCAGGAATCCCCCACAATCCCCCTGAACATGGCTGAGTCATTGCCAGAGTCCATCTTTCTCACTCTTTCTCTGTTTGCACTTTTTGATTGACACTTTTTTAAATTCTTTAAATATATTAATACTCCCAATGAGGGTAGAGCCCATTGTCATCTCCAAACACTATTCTGCCTATCTTCATTATTATTATTAATAACTTTCATCTAATTGATTTCTTGCCAGCTGGTCATTATTAGTGCCAGGCCCTTTACTATAGTGGTCAGGTCATTGCCACATCAGACACAGCCCTTGATTTGAACTTCCTTTGGTTCTAGTCAGATGGAATCATACATTCTAAAGGATATTGGCATTAAAAGATACCTTAGAGAGAATCTTCTGCATATGAATAAACTGAGGTGCCTTGCCCAAGATTAATCCCAAAGACCCACTTGACTTATAATTGCCAGGGTACAACATGGCTTAGTCTACAGTACCTGGAGAATACAATTGGGAAACAATTGCATGCTCTGAATTACATAAATTTAATTTTGGAGGATTTGCACCAATGACAAAAAAAATTCCAGAGAATGGAAAAAGTTATTAGCATTATTTTTTCTCCTCCCAGAACTGGTGAATTAAAGCATTGAATGGAACTGAGCCAGTGCTCAATTCATCTTTACATTTCTGGTTTTTATCTAAATGTTTTTCTGAATATGTTGATGCTTATAAGTTTTAGAATCCTGCTAACATGATTGGTCTGTGGATCCTTGCGAGTAATTTGTGTTTTATGGTTGTTGCCTGCTTGTAAAAGATTAGTGGGAGAAATCTGAGTACAGACAGGAAAAAGTTTGCTTTTTCTCTCTTGAGTGTTCAGGGTAGGAAGTAATCAATCAAATTATGGGAATAAAATTCCTTTTCCCTTTTTCAGAGTTCTTACTTAGATTAGCACTCTCCTTTCAATAGAAAATATCAAAGTCACCAGGCTTGTTTGAATGACAGAGTCAAAAATGATATGTTTGTTACGGTCATAAATCTTTGCAGATTCTCATTAAGTTCAGATACTTTAAAAAGGAACTGGATTTAGTTGCAACTAAAGTTCCATTTCCAGAACAAACTGCTCCCCTCACCACCTTTCTTACCCGAAGCTATGTTTGCTCACACTCGGTGTTCAGAAAACTACTGGCCAAAAGAAAATGCTGCAGCTATGAACTAATTTCATTTCACAAACAAAGCTTTTAAGTAAACAAAGATGGCATTTTTTAAAATTTCCTGCTGGACTCTGATTATTTCTGTAGTTTCTTTCATCAAACGTTGTGGGTATGTGTCTTTTTATATATATGTAAAGAAATAAAGGCCACTTGTTTTTCTTTCTAATGAGAACTTACTCCTTCTTCATGGTGCAGGAAGACTTGGGATTACCACAGTATCTGTTAAAAAGGCTTTCCCCAGAGCCAGAGGGTCTCTTAGAATGCCCTGCTAGAATTTAATGATGGAAAGAAAACAAATTGGATCTGTTTTATATTTATATGGGAGGGAAGTCATGGGGAGTTAATGCACGTGATAAAAATTCTTGGGATTTTCAGGTGCATTTTTCCTGTGGCAAAGGATGGCAAGTTGGAAGCAAACATTGGATTGAGTACTTCTGAGCTCCAGCTGGTGGTTACCAAGTGAGGGAGTAGACTCATTATTGCCATCCCTCTGATTTCTTTGAAATAATCCTGGAACACTAATTAAAATATATATTAGGAAATAATTCATATATTAAAAACTAAACCAAATCTAAAGTGAAACAAAACAAAATTCTAAATGGATGAAGCAAATCATTCTTATCTGGGGGGAAACAGCTGTTAGTGTATAACCTCTGGCTTGTAGGGAAGACCAGAGCTAGACAGCAAAAAGCTGGTGTACCAACGCTTTTCACACTGTGGATCACAAGGCACTAATGCATAATCAAATCATCTTTTTTGTTATTTGTGCAGAAAGGGTTGGATATAAAATGTATTTGTTATAGAGGCTCTCAACAGAGGAAAAGTTTGAAAAACACTGGCTAGTGTGAACAGAAGTCCTGTTTGAAAAGATTAAATGAACATGCTTCAGGGTCCCTTGAGGAGCTCAGTGCGAGCATTCTATACTAAATGGATTCTAAAAGCTCAGTCTCTTTCAGCCTTGTATCTGCAGGGCCTGGAACTGTACCTGTCACATAATAGCTTCACTATTTGTTTAATAAAAAAAAATTTCAAATGACCTTTAGGGCAGAGGCCAGCATTTTTTCTGGGAAGGGCCAGAGAGTAAATATTTGAGACTTCGTGGGCCATATGGTCCCCATCACAGGTATTCAGCTCTGCTTTTATAGCAGGAAAACAGCCTTAGACAACGTGTAAGTGGATGGGCATTGCTATGTTCCTGTAAAACTACTTCCGAACACAGACCTGCAGCGCTGGTCATGGTGTACAGACTTCTAGGGTTGGCTATAGACCATTTTCCCTTACTCATTCTGTTACTCTCAGGTGCGTATCCACCACCAACATTCATGGCATGTGCTGTGAATGCATGAGGCAGATGATCAGCTTCCCACTTGGAGGTACAACTCAGAAATGACAGAGCTCCTTGGGACAATCCATCCTGGGGACGCATGGCAGTGGCATGTGGGAACTTTCTGACCCCTGCAGAGTTGTTTGCGATGACGGCATTTTGTGTGGAGGTGATCATGTGCTCCGTGACAAACGTTTTATTTTGGAAAAGACATCACATAAACACAAATCGAAGCAGTCTTTGGTCATTTTTTAAAAAGCTTAATAATTCCTTGATACTTGGTATTGTCTTAACTTTGTACTTTAGTACATGTTTAATTTATAGATCTTCTCCTTCTTTTCCATATTTCCCTTTGCCTTTTGGATGCCTGGGCATCTATGAAGCATTTGGATGGAGTGGTAGAGGACACAGTGAGTGAGGTAATACCTCATTGTCTGATCTTCGTTCTGAGAAACAACCCCGCCGTGTGGTTTAACTCAACAATCTGCCTTAGCAAGTGAGGAGTGAAGCATCAAGTTGGGATCAAAGCATGAGGAAAGATCCTTGAGGATTATTTGTTTAAAGATTTTATTTATTTATTTTTAGAGAGAGGGGAAGGGAGGGACAAAGAGAGGGAGAGAAACATCAATTGGCACCCTGATGGGGGACCAAACCTATTACCCAGTCATGTGCCCCAACTAAGAATTGAATTGGCAGCCTTTTGTTTTAGTATGATGACACCCAGCCAACTGAGCTACACTGGTCAGCTCACTGAGGATTATTAAATGTCATGCTTAGGAAACGTGGATTTTATTCTAGATCAGCATTGTCCAATAGAAATGCAATGGGAGAGTCTCATGTCACTTAAAATTTTCTAGTAGCTGCCTTAAAACAGCAAGAATGAAGAGGTGAAGTTCATTTAATAATTTTTACATAAGCCATTATGTGTGAAATATTACAATTTCAACATGTAATCCAAAAGATAAAATATTATCAGTGAGACATTTTGCATTTTCATGCAAAACATTAAGAATCTAGTAGCATTTTCTACGTGTAGCATGTCTCAGTTCTGACCAGCCCCATTTCAAGTGTTTAACAGCCCCACGGGCCAACGGCTCCCATACTGAACAGCACGACAGACACTACGGAAAGGCAGGGACTGGGGAGTGCTCGTGCAAGACTTTCAGTTGAGGACTGATTCCTCAGATCTTCGCTGGTTCCCCTGTGGAAACCCAATCTGAGGTGACATTGGAAGGGTAGAGGACACTGAGCAGGGTGGCTGTTGAGGAACCTAGAAGAGAGATGATGGAGGCTTGAATTAGAGTGTAGGGTGTAGGAGGAAAGGTTTGCTAAACATTTCAGTAATGGGAGTTGTAAAACTTGTAGTGGGGTCCCAGCAGTGAGGACAGGGGGAGACATCAGAGAATATTTCTAGCTCAGGTGTATTTATTAGTAGCTGTGACTAGGATAGGGAACAGAGAAGGAAATAACAGGTGTCAGAGAGAACAAACAGCTTTATTTTAGACACAGGAAGTGGAAAGTGCATCGGGATAAGCTGTCACTCACCAACAAACTTGGGGTGGGAACCATTATAAGGCATGATTGTTGAGGTTGTACCAGCCATGACCATAGCCAAGGTGTGCAGGTGTGTAGCAGAACACAAGGGGAAGGCAGAAGGCAAGCAAGACCAGGAAAACACACTTATAGTCTTGCCCTATATGGAGACAGTTTCTATAGGTTATGCCACAAAGGCAGAAGTTTTTAGAGGGAATTATACTGATGTCTGTAATTTACTTTGAAATGCATTAAAAATGATAAGATGAATTGATGGATAAATAAGTATATGATAATAAAAATATAGAAAATATATGTGTATATTTAGAATTTAGTCAGTGGGCATATGGTGCTTGTTGTACAAGTCTCTTCCATTTTTTTCCATGTTTAAAATTTTCATAATGAAATCTTGGCAGTGGTAGGGAGGAGATGGCTTCAAGTTCAATGAAATCAAGTGTTACAGAGGGGTGAATAGAGGTGTCTTCATTAGGAAGTTATTGGTGTCCCTGGGGCCAGGTGGGCTATTGTGGTGTGACAGAAGCCAGCCAGCAATTGCTGATGAGTAAATGGAAATGCTTTACAAGAGGGGAGTGCAGTGAGCTTCACCCAGGTGTCAGATCTATGCTGTGTCCTTCTTCTCTTCTGGACCTGAGATGACCAATGAGCTCCTCATACCTGCCCTATGGCCATCCTGGCTAGTTGTCCATGTAAGTAAAACTTCCCTTTATGAAAGGAGGTTTGAAAATGCCTTTAGTGCACTTCTGTCCTAATTACTGCACTTGTATGTGCTGTTTTCTGCACTGATATGGTTACATATGCAAGGTGACTTGATGAACAGCTTTTTACCGGGAGGTTCTGGTTAGATTATTTTTTTAATTGCAGATTGTGCTCTAGATGGATGCTAAGGTTGCAGCACTAATTTTTGGACACAATAATTAGGCTCTTGAAAATTTGGGGGAAAACACAGTGGCTCTTTTGCAAGGTGTGCCTCACCAGGCTGAACTCCATTGCAAGTGTGGAGAGAAACATAAACTTGCTTTAAGAATCTCAGTTTTTCTGAACCTCACTTGAAAGGTCCATGAGAGAATGAAGAACTTGAAATGCTTTGTGTTTTCTCTCACCAACATTGAAATTTAAAAAAAAGTTTCAACTATTGAATATTTATTCATCAGTGACATGTTCTTATTTTTCCTCTATCAATGTCAAGTATGAAACATTCTTTCTTATGTTCCTGATACTTTCCTATCTCTTCTCTGGAAATTTTGGTGATGATGAGAAAACATTGGAAGGAAGGAAGGAAGTGGGGGGAGGGAGGGAGGGAGGGAAGGAAAGAGAGAGAAAGGAAGAAAGAGAGAAAGAGAGACGGAAAGAAAAGGAAAGGAGAGGGGAGGGGATGAAAGACCTGAGAATATCAAACTAATTTATTTCTTTACTGTCTGACTCACAACTTTATTGCTCGTGGAAAAAAAAAATTGTAGTCGTTCTCATTTAGTTGATGGCAACAATTTCTTTCCAATTCATAGAAGCTCATAGAAAAAGGACTTGGACAACATTTCAAGCTGAAAATTGCTGAAATAAGGGGACTTGCTGTGTCTAATGCTCAGGAATTATTTCCATAGCATCTTTCTAGATTCAGTATTGGAATATTGCAAACAGTGAATCCATGTCACCATGACTGTGCTTTCCAGTTCCCTCTGAGGCCTGAGGGTGGGCCTGGTGGCAAATTAGGGGGTTCATTTGGACAGGATGAGTAAGGACAGCAGACAGAGAGTGTGTGAAGTCCAGAGAACTGAAGAATGAAAAAGCTGGTGCGCTTACATTTATACAAATAACTGCATATTCACTTGGCTCATGTAATACCTGGACTAAAATGTAGCCCCTGCCATGTTACCCTTGGTAGATGTGTGACAGAACTTTGAAAGGTTTCGTTGCATGACCAGAGCTCGCCATCATCTCAGCAGAGGAGGATTTAGAAAGCTGGAGGGAAGAGAAAGAGAAAACAGCACCGAACAAAGAAATGTGTCAGAGGACCACCAGTAAGGGGCAGAGAGACCCACGTACAGCAGCCGCTGAGGGGGATGTGGAAGCAGTTTCAGATCTCATTCAGCATCAGCCTTGGTATTCTCAGTGGGTACCTCCGGAGACTTTTGTGGGTCCTGAAATCCCCAGAGGTGGAAATGTTCCTACCTGAGCCTCCACGTTTGTCTCCCTGGTCACATCCTTGCTATAGCTGTGGGTTTCCTGTACGTTTCCTCAGACCCTTTTCAGTTTCTACCCTGATTTTGTTCACTTGATATTTTTTTTAAATAAGAAACACTTCCCACATTTGTGGAGACTGAATAGCTATACCATCTTTACAGGAACTCAGGTCCTCTGCCTCTACAAAATTAACAGATGTCAGAATCTTATGAACTGTGCAGACTAATACATTATCAACATGACTGCCGGGGGTTGCCCTGTGTGACAATGTTAGTTGAAAAATAAGGCATTTGGAAAGATATGACAGTATTTCAAATATGGTTTCTTAAAATAGAGTATTGATTTCTCAGGAAGAGGAAGCATGAAAATAATTAAGTGATCTAATGTGTATGGGCAGTGCTATGCTAATGCAAAAGGTGATTATTATGAAATGCTTAGAAGTCCATTGGACATTGAGTGTCTCATTCCCCATGCACCCCCTTGATTGTTTGGCAAACTGTATCAGTGAACAGATTATATTTCAAATGGCTTCTTGCAAGCATTTGCAAAAATATACTAATAGTTCATCTATTACTATATTGGCTTGAACATGTGATTTGTGTATGCCTATTATTATAATATGCCAGCACAGTTTTAAAAGTTTGGGTGAAACCATTGTCCTTCAAAGCAGGAAGTTCTTAAAAATTGGATAATAAATAGATACTTAAGCAATTTTTAGTGTATTGATTTATGAGTGGCTATGATCAGAATTTTGTAGAATATACTAGCTCACTTTTGAAAGCTTGGGCAAAATCAGTTTCCTTGAAAACAGAAAGTTCTTTTTCTTCCTCCCCATGGCCTCTAAAATCCTGAACTATTGAACTCAGATTTGAGTAATGATGTATTATATTTTGCCAAATGAGTTGTTTCCCCTTTTATAACATCCATCAGAAAGAAGGAAGTGTTCATTTGGACAAACTGCTTCCCAGGAAAGGCCTTTTTTTGTGTTTGTTTAAGTCAAGGTAATTTTAAAATAGAAGAAAACGTCATATTGTTCTCAGGTGACATTTAGGAAATAAAAAAGTTGGAGTCTCTGGGATATATGCTATTGGCATAGAGATGCTATGACAGTAGTTAAAAGAAATAAGTATCTTCCATAATCAGAGAAAAGCAATTTGGATGATTTAACAGCATATGTTCATATAAAAATGACAGAAATGAGATGTTCCATATATTTGCAGTTTTCTTAGACATGCCACTACAAAATATAATATGTATTCTGAATATATTTTTATAAATTGGAAATGTTTAGGTTCAGAATGGTATGACTGGATTTATTTTTATTATAATCAATTCCTGTTTGAAATTCCTGGAGTTTGTACTAAATCTCAACCCACTGGGAAATAAGCTTGTTTATTCTTACCTAAAATAAAGTACCTGATAAATAAGAAAAAGCACACTGTCATAAAACCTCATTATTAGCATTAGGAATGGCCTGCAGGTCATTCAGCCCAGGACTTATCTGATCGACCGCAGTTTATTAGAACAGTTTCACAGCTATTCAAGTCATCAAATAAGGCTTTTGAGATATGTCTTCACAACACTGTTGTAACATATTTGAAGAGTAAAATATTTAGTCAGCCTGTTGCTCCTTTTACCTACTGGTTGCCAAGCAGATTTATATTTCTTTTTTCTTTATTAATATGACCAGCTGTTTGAGGCAGTATAGAGAGTCTAGACAACTTTAGAAATATGATTTTATTAGCTCATTAAAGTTTATTTACTAGGAAGAGAGTATAGTCAGTTCTGCTATAATGCTTGCTTTAGAAAAGTAAAACTATTAGTATATTTGGAAATAATTTGAGCATAAGTGAATTTTGCATTTATGTACATTTTCCTCCACAAGAAAGACTAGATGAAAGAAAACTGTACCCAGCTGAACCCAGCCATGCAAGGAAACACACCCACCCCCTCCCAAATCCACCAGCTTCCTCAGTTCACCAAAGTTACAACTCCCACACATAGGTCTGGTGCCACTTTACGTCACATTTTGTAGAAACGCCCTCCTGTCACCTCATAGTAACTCACACCTGCAAACCTTCCAATGCCCACTTCCACAAGAAAACTTTAGGGCTTTTTCAAGGTTAAGTATCATATTTATTATAGTACTTTTGAGTTCCATAACCATTTAAGATGTGTAAAACTGTGCTACTATTGTTATTAGGTTCCTACCTTTATTAAAATGTGCTACTGATGAAGTTTTCAAGAGTTGTATCCTAACTCTCTTTTCTGCATAAGCCCTGCAGGTTGTGTGTGTGATTTTATACAATGCGATGATTTTAGGAATGCACATGTTGGAGTTTGCAGCACGAGCTACTGTATATATTGGCCCATTATAGAAAATGTAGTAAGTACAGTAAGGCCCACACTTAAAACCAATTTGATGCTCTTGCTCCTGGACATTCTACTATCACATATTTTCAAAACCTTTTTAACCTAATTAGGCTCAGGGCATAATATAATTTCTACTAATTTTATCATTTAGCACTGTAACATAAACATTTTCTAACTCTATTGTTAGCCTTTTGGAGATATTGTATTGACTTCTAAATCCCATTTTATATATATGTCATCATTTACTTACTTAGCCTTTAAGTACTTTTTAATTTGGAGCTATTGTAAGTAGTACCTCGATGTATATCAAGTTGTTTAGAATGTATTCCCAGAAATAGAATCTTAATGTCAAAGGCTATGAATATTTCATGCATATTGCTAAGTTGATTTCCACACTGGTTGTATGAATTTATATACCCAACAGTATTGTACAGGTAGAAATGTGATAAAGTTTCCATGACTCTGAAACAACAAAGGAAAAATTTCATTTGAATGGGAAAATGTGTCCAATTACATAAATATTTTAATTTTAAAAAATATGTGCAGTGCTAGGCACCTGGGTATTTTATACATATAGTTCTGTGGAATGGTCAAAGAATCTCCAGCCTCTCAAATATTAACATGTTCTTCTATGTATTTTGACATCAGACAGCTACATGTTATTCATACGTTTTGTGTATTTAATGTAAGTGGAAAATTTGGGAATCCTAATAATGGAAAATCAGTTTTACTTTTAATACATGAAGTAATTCAAATAATCATCCTACTTGCAAATAATTATTTTTATTGACATGGTACTTGTAATTCCTCTTACCCAAGTTTGACTTAGTTATTAAGATGATCTGGTGTCACATTAAGAATCTAGTTGTTGCTCTGACCAGTCTGCTCAGTTGGTTGAAGTCTCATCCCATGGACCAAAAGGTTGCCGGTCGGATTCCGGTCAGGGCACACGCCTAGGTTTGGTCCCTGGACAGGGTGCGTACGAGACACAACTGGTAGATGTTTCTCTCTCACACTGATGTTTCTCTCCGTCTTTTTCTGCCTCCCTTCCCCTCTCTCTAAAGTCAATAACCATGTCCTTGGATGACTTCTTAGAAGAAAAATGGTTGGGTAAAATGGCATATGCATTTTTTAATGCTGTTGATAGAAACTGCAAAATTGTCCTTTGGAAAAATTGTTTCAAATGCTCCCACTGGTGGTGTGAGGAGAGTTCATTTTACTGAGCTCTAGATTAACAACTACCCTGTGAAATCTTTTTCCATATGCATTACAGAAGCTGTTATCACCTTTTCTTGGGATCCTTAACATAGTCATTGGGTATAAACAGTTGATGTGTGCCTGAACTTGATGCAAATGGCAACCATATTGACTGTTGTAGAAGCCCTTTCCATAAACAAGCCTGCAATTTAGTCCTGGCTCTGTCATTAATTTGTAAACTTTATCAAGCACTTGACTTCCTTGCAACTGAGTTTTTTTCACCTGCAAAATAAGAATATCAGCTAAGTGATTTGTATTAGAAAACCGTACCGTTCTCTAGGTGGTATGTCCTGTGCTGTATCACTATGGACTGAGGGAAGCTTTTAGGCTTTGCTGTCACTGTTAAGAGTCGAGCTCTCAGTCTTCCTCTCTCCCTGGATGGGACAGTCAGCTTTACAGGTCCCTTCCACAGCCAGACCTGCAGGCCCTTCAGGGTAGAAGGCGGCAGAGAAGGTAGCCCCTGTGTAGTGTGTAGCTAGGAAGCAACTCCATGGGCCCACTGTAAACTGAGAGTCCATACAACTTAAGGACTCAGGACTGGCCAGATCTCATCTAATCCAGGCCAGGTAGAATTAGGGTGAAGAGACCTTAGTTACACAAATGAATAGCATGCAGGATAAGCCATCCCACCAAGCAAAAGCTTGTTCCATCACCCAGTGCTACACATGAAAATTGGAGATTAATGGCACTAGTCAGTTTGCTGGGGAAGGAAAAACGAACAGGACATTAGAGTAGTTGCTTCCTCGAGGAATAAACAGCTGATTCTTAGGATGATGTACCAGGGAGACCTTTTTTTTTTAATTGCAAAATGATCACCACAATAAGTCCAGCTAATATCCATCACCATTCGTAGTTAGTTGTTTTTCTTCTGATGAGAACTTTTAAGATCTACTCTCTTGGCAACTTTTAAAGATACAATATTATAAACTATATTCACCAAGCAATACCTTACATTCTCATGACTTATTTTATAACTGGAAAATCTTAATTAGAATGGGATGTTTCAGATATTATGTGCTATTAAAGATGTGTGGACATCTCCATCACGGCTGTGGTGGCTCAGGAGAGACATCCACAGATTCCCTGATACGACCTCCTTCAGGCAGTGGAGCTGGAGCCGCCTCCTCTTGAGTACGGGCTGGGTTGAGTGACTCACTTGCAACAAATTGAATGTGGCAAAAGTGATAGAATGCTGCTTTCAGGGTTCTGTTCTAAAAAGACTACTTTTCAACATGGGTGTATTCTTTGTCTTGGATGACTTGACACGGAGAAGTCAGCCACCAGGCTTTGCGAGTAGTCCTCTAGAGAGATCCACATGCAAGGAACAGAAGTCTGCCGCCAACAGCCATACAGTGTCAATGAGTTTAAAGTGGGTCTTCCAGCCTAGTCCAGCCTTCCTGCGACTACAGTCCCACCTGACCACTGGCTGTAATCTCAAGAGATTCCCTGAGCAAGACCCACCCAGACACGCTGCTCCAGGATTTCTGACCCTTAGAAACTGTGTCTGTTACCGAAGTGACTGAGTCCTGGAGTCATTTGTTATGCTACTCCCACTGGCAGCACTGTTTGTTGAGACAGTGCTGCTGAGATCTATGTGGGTGTAAGACTATCCTGCAGGGCTCATTTAAACACCAGCTCTGGGCCCCAGCTCCCAAGAATCAGGTTCAGTAGGCTCAGTGTGGGGCCTGGGAATTCACATTCCTCACAGGTCCTCAAATGATGCTCAGCTGCTAGCTTGGGGACCCTCCTCGAAATGAGGGGGATTCTGTCTGCTGCCTGGAGCACCTTGCTGCCAACACGTGTCCGTAACGGAGGAGAGCTTTCCTGTGGCGCCACCTTGGGAGAATTTTTAGCCTTACCAATCCACCTGCAGCATCCCATGCTGCCCAGCACTGAAGCTGGGAATGGAGCTTAATACTCCTCCCAGTGAAAGCTTTTGAGGCCTTGGAATCTGCTGGTCTGTTGGTAGCATTGTAGCAGTTAGTTTGTTTTCAGCTCATTCTTGCCCCATACAATGTCCCTCCTTTCTTAGCTTCTGTTGGCTTGTTCCTGATAGCCTTTGGTATGGTCTTATGCTGTCTGGGAATCTCTTAGAAAAATGCTGAAGGAGCTAACATCTCTGAATGATGTTTAGGATAAGCTATAAGCTGAAATAGTGGGAATTGAAGGTTAATGGCTTTCCCTGACAGTCACCATGGTTAGGAGAGGGAGGGCAACCCTGACCCCCTAGTTTCATGGATGCCACTGAAGCTCATGTCTCTGTGGTTCTTTCTTTGAAGCACATATCTTCCTTGAACTGAGCAGTGCGGTTTCATGTATAATGTCTTAGGAATTGGCAAATTATGAAATGAACATGGTGGCCACTGCTTCCTGACTTCAGGTATTATTATCCAACTTTTTTGTGCCACTAAAAGATACTTTTCCCCCCTCGTGCAGGAGCTTGCAGTTTGGTGAGGAATCAGGAAAGAATCACAGTACAGGGGAGCACACACAGTGGCAAGTGAAGGCCTGCAGATGATCAGCATCAGAAAATTTCAGAGCTGATAGATAGCCTAGCGGAGACCTTTGTGTGCTGGGACAATGAAGGAAACCTCCGGAAGGAGGGGATCATAAAAATGAATAGGACTTAAGCAGAAAGAAGTTGAGAAGAAATTCCAGGGAGGGTCCACCCAAAGTGGAGAAGAGAGGTGCATTTGGGTGCTATTGTGTGGTGGTGGTAGGAGGATTAATTTAACCAGGGTGGATATTTTGTCTGTGAGGAGTATTGTGAGATAAGATGAGAATGAAAAATTAGAACCTCATGGTGGGGGTCCTGAAAGTTAAAAGTGTAGATTTTTTTTTCTGTGGAAATGGGGTAAATTTGAGCAAGGCAATGACAGACATCCTTAAGTGCTTGAGGAGGGTTGATATGGCAGAGGGTGTAGATGGAATTGATCGGGGTGAAGTGCACTGTGGGGCAGAGTGCACTGCAGGTGGGAACCCCACTGAGGGAACAGCTGCAGTCATTCGGGCCACAGCTGGTGAAGACCTGAACAGGTGAATCTGCCAAGGGAGAATCATCACAGGGCTGCATCTGGTTGCTTTGGGAGAATGAAAAGGAATAACAATGACTCTTCCCAAGTTTGTATGGTATTAGTTTGGAAATGCATGAGACTGAGTGAGGGTGGTTAAGCGGGTGTGGGTCTGAACTCATAGAGAGGTCAGGGGTAAGGCAGAGGTATAACATTGAAGATGTGGCTTTGGATGATCTTGGAAGTAAGAGAACAAACCTAGATGGATTGAACTTTTAAGAGATGGAGGGCAGAAGGCTTGGAGGAAGCCTTGAAGGGGGGTGGGCATGGAGCTATGGAAGAATAGTAAGAGAAGTGCAGTAAGAGAAGTCAGGTGAGACCCAAGGCAAATGCATGCAATGCCATTGAAGCCAGGATAGTGGTCATCTGAAATGCAGGCAGGAGGGAGACTATGAAGAGCCCAGCTCTCCAAAGATTGAATGGATTTGACATGGACATTCAATATGTTGACTGCAATCCAGATAAGGGGAAAAATGTTAATGAAGCATGTTGTACTATTTCTCCAGGACCTCCCAAACTCCAGGACTGTGCATAGAAGTCCCTTCTGCCCATTGGGATCAGGGGCTGAAATAAGCATGATCTTATGGTAGAAAAGGGTCATCACTTCTCTGCAGTTCAATATATAAAATTTCTTTTTATACTTAGTCTTTTTATGTCTCCCATATCCCTAATAGAATGGTTAGCTCCTTGAATCTGCGTTTTGCTCATTTTTAAAAAATTTCCTGAGGTTTCTGGCCCAGTGCCTTGCACCTGGTAGAAACTCAGAAAATGACTGTTGAATTCCCCACCTTCTAAATCCTTTAAAATGAGAGAATGGGTCTACAGTTCAGGCAGGCAAAGTGACCTTCTCAGATTAAAACACAGCCTGGACCTCTCCTCTGGGGAGCCAGCCTCTGTGAACAGAAGCCAGTGGTTCAATAACAGCCAATTCAGCTGGGATCACTGTGTCAACCACAGAAGCACATCTCTTGAACAGCTCTTTTATCCCCTTGCTCATGGGTTGTCCTTAGCATCCTAACTTCTTTTAAACCTCTACTTAAAATCCCCAAAGGCATTGGTTTCCTAGTCCTTCCAGGTAAATTTCACAAGAAAAAGTCCCAACTCTTCCTCTCCCAGGAAGGAGAGCATGTGGGAACTTGGTGTCATCTGAGGGACAGGGGGCCTGCAGTCTGCTCCGGAACCCACCAGGTGATTACTTGATTTGGGACTCAGTTTTGTTCTCTCAAAAATGGGTTTGACTCAGTGTTTTCTGATATTTGGTTATCTTTAGAGAAATGTGTTCAAGCAATTCATAGAGATGAAAAAGACATGGTGAGAGGGTGAGGTGAAGAGAGATGAAAATAACCTATGCAGGAGCATGTTGTTACCTAGGAAACCATTTTCTTGTGAAGTCTCTTTTGTTTTGTTGTGAAACAGCATTTTATTATGAAAAATTTTACTATATAGTGAAACTAAAAGAATTTTACAGTGAACACCCAAGTACTCCCTCCCTAGAGTTTATTCTTGACACTGCACTATGCTGGTATTATCACACATCTTTCCATCTGTTCTTTCTCTATCCAGTGTGGATTCTTCATTGCTTCCATGATTCCTCAGGACCTGTGACTCCTCCCAGACTGTCCCATGGCTGTGGGAAAATTAGGGAGGGTTGCTAAGCAACCATTGAGACACTGGAGTTGGTGAATTGGTAACCAACCCCATCTTGGACACCCTCTGAGGGAGATTTTCTTCCTGCAATCTTCAGAGTTGAAAATTAGCTAAAATAATACTTATGCTGTACAATATAAAATATTAAAATAAGGAGACTAAGGGGATTTTTTAATGTAGGATCTGTAGATCCAAATGAGCAAAGTCCAGCAAAGCAGCCTAACACAGAGTTTATATTTCTGTTCTGGTATTGCCACAACACAAGGTACTTTTGGGGAATTTTTTCTTTTGGAATTCCCTTCAGAACTAAATGTCTTAAAAGAAAATTGGTTTTATTGCTTCTTGGCAGGCAGACACTGATTAGATGCATGATTCTGGTTCTTTCTTTTTTATCTTTTATTGTTGGGTTTATTGATTTTTTTTTATTGGTGTTCAAGTACAGTTGTTTCCATTTTCCCATCACCACTCCCCTCCACCCCTCCCATACCCCTCCCACTCTTGATCCTACCCCCCTTTGGCTTTGTCCATGTGTCCTTTATGTATGTTCCTTGGTGATCCTTTTCCTTTTTTCCCCCATTATCCTCTCTCCCCTCCCCTCTGGTTACTGTCAGTTTGTTCTTAATTTTAATGTCTCTGGATATATTTTGCCTGCTTGTTTGTTTTGTTGATTAGGTTCCACTTATAGGTGAGATCATACTGTATTGTCTTTCACTGCCTGGCTTATTTCACTTAACATAATGCTCTCCAGATCCATCCATGCTGTTGCGAAGGGTAGGAGCTCCTCCTTTCTCTCTCCTGTATTCCACTGAGTAACTGTACCATAGTTTTTTGATACACTGATTTGCTGATGGGTACTTAAGTTGCTTCCAGCACTTGGCTACTGTAAATTGTGTGGCTGTGAACATTGGGGTGCATAGGTTCTTTTGAATTGGTGTTTCAGGGTTCTTAGAGTATAATCCCAGCAGTGGAATTGCTGGGTCAAAAGGCAGTTTCATTTTTTAGTTTTCTGAGGAAATTCCATACTGTTTTCCAGAGTGGCTGCACCAGTCTGTATTCCCACGAACAGTGTGCTAGGGTTGACTTTTCTCCACAACCTCGCCAGCACTTATTGTTTGATGATTTGTTCATGTTGGCCATTCTGACTGGTGTGAAGTGGTATCTCATTGTGGTTTTAATTTGCATCTCTCTGATGGCTAGTGGTGCTGAGCATCTTTTCATATGACTCTGGGCCCTCTGTATGTCCTCCTTGGGGAAGTGTCTGTTCAGGTCCTTTGCCCATTTGTCCTTTCTGGAGTGGAGTCATGTGAGTTCTTTATGTATTTTGGAGATCAAACCCTTGTCTGAGGTGTCATTGGCAAATATGTTTTCCCATATGGTTGGTTCCCTTTTCATTTTGCTGATGTTTTCTTTAGTCATGCAGAAGCTTTTTATTTTGATAAAGTCCCATTTGTTTATTCTTTATGTCCCTTGCTCTAGGGTACACATTGGTGAAAATATTGCTGCATGGAATAGCTGAAATTTTCCTGCCTATGTTTTCCTCTAGGACTTTTATGGTGTCATGACTTATATTTAAGTCTTTTATGCACCTTGTACACAAATAACAAAATATCAGAAACAGAAATCAGGAAAAAATCCCATTTGCTATAGCAACAAGAAAAATAAAATACCTAGGAATAAACCTAACCAAGGAGATAAAAGACCTGTACTCAGAAAACTATACAACACTGAGGAAAAAAATTAAAGAAGACACAAATAAATTGAAATATATATATATATATATATATATATATATATATATATATATATATATATATATATCATGTTCATGGATTGGAATAATTAACATCATCTAAATGTCCATGCTACCCAAGGCAGTTTATAGATTCAACACAATCCCTATTAAAATACCAATGACATATTTCACAGCCATAGATCAAACATTTCAAAAATGTATATGGAACCATAAATGACCCCGAAAAACCCCAGCAATTTTGAGAAAGAAGAACGAAGTAGGAGGTATCACAATACCTGATATCAAACAATATTACAAGTCCACAGTAATCAAAACAGTCTTGTATTGGCACAAAAACAGACTCATAGATCAGTGGAACATAATAGAGAGCCCAGAAATAAACCCATGTCTCTATGGTCAATTAATATTCAACAAAAGGGCAGAAGCATAAAATGGAGTAAAAATAGCCTCACCAACAAATGGTGTTGGGAGATCTGGACAGCTACATACAAAAAAATGAAACTCGATCACCAACTTATACTATACACAAAAATAAACTCAAGGCAGATAATTACTGCTTTTTAAAGCCACTCTCCACCCCATCTTTCTTCAGATGTGGCTCTCTTTCTCAGTACCCATGAGTCTGTGCAGGCTGATATAACAGTTCCAAGCTCTCCAGGTTTGTAGACATCTACAAAAAGCGTTGATAGCAGCAAGGTTCTCCTGTCTCTGTGTCCTGCTGAGCAGCTCTCCCTCAAATGCCTTCATCTTAGTCTCCTTTTCTGTAAAATATGGCCAAGAAACTTTGCCTTGCTTTAGTCAGAGGGTTCTTTGATGAAGAAAGAATGAGAAGCTTAGGAACCCAAAACTTTCTTAAAGGCATGAAAAAAACATGGGGTCCTGTGAATTTAATTGTTTAAATAAAAGTCATAAGGCAGAAAATAGACTGAAAGGAAATGTAGTAAAATGCTTGTGTGCTAAAATTATGGATGAGTGATTATGCCTTCTTCTTGTTCCCAAAAGTATTTATAAGGTATTATTACCTTTATCATGAAAAAGTATATTAGGACTCAGCACCTGTTGTTGTTATCATTTTAGGACAAAAAGCAAGAAACAATTTTTGTGGTAGCTAGTAGAAAAAGGAAGCAACCAGTCACTTGGGAAATAAATGGAAATAACATAGAAATGAACTTTTTTTTGCCTAATAGTAGCACTAACCATTGATTTATACCTTCTATATCCTAAATCTATCCTTTATTTTGCATGCCTGGGTGACAGCTGGAATCTCACAAATGCGGTAAGACTATTCACATGTCAATAATTCCAGAGATTGTATCACTTTGGAACTAGAGGTCAGGTGAACTGCTGATTAGCCTGCTAACTCCTATCTTTTGCATGGTGCTACTTTCATAGCGGGATTAGTGGCAACTCCCAGAATAGAATTTGCAGGCTGCTGCTCTCAGGCACAGCCTGCAGGAACAGGAAGGTGGGAGGAGTGTGGAATGGCTGAAGGCCCTTTTAAACTTTGAGAACAGAGAACGTGAAAACAAGGGCGGTTAAAAGGGGGAGGTGGCACTGAGCTTCTTTAGGTATGCCTTCCAAAAGTTCTATTTTAACTTTTTATCCCCCACTACCTTTCCCAAGAGATTGAATGTACATGAGATTTTTATTTCCAGCCTAGTCTCCAGCATTGAAGTTTCAGACGTTGATAGCTATGAAAACTTAACATCTTAAAAATCACTAGTGGTTGTACAGACAGATGAAGATGGAAGGAGCTTGCAGTCACAGCCTGGGCACATGAGCAGTAAGTGATCTGATTCATACTTGCATCATCTCAGAACGTGCAGGTTTGTGTACCAGATGGCCTTCCAGAGCCATCTCCTCTGGTGTGCTCATGTTGTGTGCATCTGCGCATGTCACAGCAGTGCACTAGATATTGGATGGTTAGCTCCTCTGTTCATGAGACGTGGTACTGATATAGCCTCATAATTTAAACCTTTAATTATCTCAGAAAATCTTCCAGCGGCAAGATGAACTGACCTGAGGAAATATGTGATCTAATTCCTGCCTCCCTCTGCCTGCTAACGATAAACACATTGGAATGTTGCATAAAACATCACCACCACAACAAAAACAAGCACACCAAGCCAAAGTTCAAAGAAAGAAAGTTCTGCTAGAGCAGTAGGCAGAGGCTGAGGCTGCAGGAGCCCACAGACGGTAAGCTGGACAGGGGACCTGCAGGTGGAAGGCTGGTGTCCTGGAAGGTGAGCTTGTGTTCGTTCACCAGGAGAAATAAAACCTTGCCCCTCCATGATGCCAAACGCCTTGACAAACCCCACGCTCTTGGTCTCATGGATTAGAAGACCTCACCTCCCAGGAGCAGAAACCAGTGGTGAAGATACAGGATTTTGGACATATTTTTCAAATCACCCATAGGGAATGAAAACCACAGTTCTGAACTGTACATTTGCATGTGATTTGAGTTTATACCTCCTGTGAAGTGGGAGAACCATAAGCTTAGATGTCAACAAAAGGACTGATCTCAGGACCATTGGTACCCTGGTGTCTTTGGCAGAAGAGAAACTGAAACTGGTCTGGATGATTTTTCATAATTTGGTTCCCAGGAGACTTCCTCAGAATGAACAACCATAATTGAGGACAAGTACACAATTAGCAATTTCAGTCACTTCAGGAAAGAAATCACCCATGAAAAAGAGGCAGCAGACCCAACAATCTCCAAGATAGACCTACTCAAAAACATATACTCTGAAAGATAGATACTTCCAAACTTGTTTGAAATTATTAAAGAAAGGAAAGAAAATGTAAAATCATAATGAAAAAGTATGACAGCATAGAGAAGATTTGAAAAAGAACCAACTAGAATGTGAAATGAAAAACAGAGTTGGAATTAAAAACTCAGTGGAAAGGATCAAATAGCTGAAAAACAGTAATGACTAAAAGATCAGCTTGATAAACAGCAAAGCAAAGCAGCTAAGCTGCATTAGTAACTCAAATATTTCACAAAATTACCAAAGAGATAAAGAGATAGAGGACTAGACAAAGGTGGCTTATAGACACAGAGAACTGATAAACGGGGTCCAAGACAGGTTTAATGAGAGAACATGGAGAACTCTCAGATAAACAGAGAGTTGACTGCATGCAGACTTCCACCGAAACAGCTCCTAAATAACATTCTTTAGCAGGAAAGACTGAATCCAGGAGGAATGCATGATGCAACAAAAGCGATGGTAAGCCAAGAAATTGGTAAACATGATAGTACACCTAAATGAGCAATGACTACAAGATTAATAAAAGTAAGAAGTTGGCTGGCTGACTAATGAGAATGAGAGAAAGGTGAAGTGGGGGCAATACTGAAGTATTTTAGAGTCTGTTGATGGT
This sequence comes from Desmodus rotundus, assembly GCF_022682495.2. Lineage (NCBI taxonomy): Eukaryota > Metazoa > Chordata > Mammalia > Chiroptera > Phyllostomidae > Desmodus > Desmodus rotundus. Next base: position 66,713,196 of record NC_071395.1, read on the forward strand.
GAGAAGCCTAGAGATGATCAACTTCAGATTTTAAGTCATTAATCATATAAAACATTTCAATGTAACCACTAAAAGGATAAAGATAACATCAAACTGGAGAGATGGTAAACAGCCAAACTTGATCAATCCAAAAGGATGATAGAAAGCAAGGCCAAATTTGTAAGTAATGAAAAGTAAATGTAAATGAATCAAACTCAAAGATTCTCTCATTGGATAATTTTCTCAGAAAAATAGGTCTCCATAAAAAAAGAACCTGGATTTCTGGAGAAAAATTACTGCTCTTCCTCAATGCACTTCACATCTAGTATCTTCATCAGTGCATAAAAATACATGTTGCTATACACAGACAGAATAAAGATCTGTATATAGAAACATATTATTAACACATGTCCTGAGGTGCTGCTGGTGGAAGAATTGCTTTTCTTGGATTAACATCAAAACCTTCCTACAACCAATCCTAAACTCTTCAGCTTCCTGCAGAGCAACAGCAATGCATATTTCTCTTCAATGGGATGAGTCCAAATGTTTCATTGTGTAATGATATTGGGCCATTCATTCACTGATAATTCAGAAAATCAGTATGTCTGGCACCTGTGCTAATAGTTTCAATTGTGTGATTTTAAATTACTCTCTCACAGTTACTTATAAGCATTTAGAAAGTTCAGAAATGTAGACTGAGGGAAGGAAGGGACTTGGGCTGTGTTCACCTGGGGCAGATTTCTGGGGCCAGCACCAGGGACCTCTGCCTTTGTGATGCCTCTCTGGGCTAAGATCCTCTGGACTCCACCCACCTAGTCATTCCTAGTAGCAGAGCTTGTCAGAGCTGGTGAGAACCTTCCAAATCTCCAACCTGTCAAAATGCCTTGCAGATGAAGAAACTAAATCACCCCCACCCTGCATTAGTGGAATAGCTGATATCTCTGACACTTTCTGTTTGCCTACACCCCACTTGTAGATGACCTACAAACCCCCCACTCCACTTGCCATGGCCCCAGCTCACATGAAGTCCTCCCTCATGCATAATGATCTGAGTGAAACATTACATGGGTCCTGGGCCACACCCAGACCCTTCAGGTAATCCCTCCACTTCCTTGTACTCCAGCCTTAGTTTCTTCAGTTCATTGCCACCCTTCAAGAATGGCCCATGGGCTCCCTTCCCTGGGCTTCCAGTGCTGTGTTGGAGAGGCCCATGGTGGCCTTGCCTCCTCTCACCTGGGACCTGTGCCCCACAGCAGGAGGTAGGAGAGGGAGGGTGGCTGAAGTGGGCTCCCTTCCCCGCCTTCATCTGTAGCATACAGCATCACAGGTGTATATTTTTCTCATTTGCAGTGCACCCCTGAGGGTCTACAGGATGTTGTTTGGGGCCCCTGTAGGTCTGACTTGACTCCTTTTCCCCAAAAAAGTGAACAAACAACAGCTGGCTGATGTAACCTTTCAGGTTCTGTATCTGCTCCTAATACACAATCCCCTTGTAAAAGAAGCTAGGGCCTTCCATGCAGTGAACGTTACACAAAAATCATCTTTTTATGAACTTGAAGACTCTCCTGTCATAGTAAATATGAGATGGTTTATGGCTGCCGGCATGTCGATGGGCTTCATAAACCCTGACTCTGGAGCTCAGCTGGGTGCCTTGATATTTGACTCTGTGGATCGAGTTTGGCCCAGTGGAAATATTTGCCAGTGATTTCCATCAATGTAGAAAAACAGGACTTATACAGCCCATAAATTCTCTGCCTGGCCAGGGGTGGGGGCAGGGGGTCATCGTAGGGTAGTGGGGTCTGGGGGAAGGGCCTGAAGGCAGGGGGCAGAGGATGTTGAAGGACTTCCATCAGGATAATGTTTCTTCAGTTTCTGAATCTGTCTTTCACACTGGACATTTTTATAGGGCCATTCAATCCTAGGATGTAAGGGAGATCAGAGGGGCTGCAGTGTCAGGAATCAGATAGGGTTACTGTCTCCAGCCACCACACTGGTGACAGGATGTGAAGTGTTCACAGAGCAGCCTGGGGTATCTGTCTGTCCAAGCAGATGCGTTTGCTGCTGCCAGGTGCAGAGTGAGTTATCCTGACCTCGGCCAGGCCAGGCCTATCTGACTCACCTCCTGGAAGGGGTGGACTTCGGGCTGCCCTTTCCTAGAGATGGAGCCTGAGCTACTACTTGCCTGTTCCAAACCAGGCAGGGTGGTAACAGCTACCCAATTTCTGTTCCCATTTTTAGGTACTTTGAGACAGTACCCGCACTGGCCTTTGAGGATTCAGCTGCCCATAAGGGACATTGGCAGTGTCCTGGCTCAGCCATGGCTTTCTCTGTGGCCAAGCTCCCTGGCTCAGTGTGAATGCCATCATTGCCAAGAACTTCTCTGAGGAAGCTACCTTCTGCCACACCAGCACTCCACTCATCATTTGGCTCTTGGTTCCTCCCCTCCTCACCTCTGTTTGGGATGTTTGTGCTGGTGAATGCACCTTTGTCTTTTGGATGCTCTGTGAGCCAAAGAGCTGCTGTAGGCTGCTGTATCCATCTCCTGCTAGAATTCCCCAGGGTTACCAGCCCAGTGGGAGGTCTGTGGCCACTGCATTCAGGAAGAGGTCTGGCCTGGCAGTATCTCTGGGTGAATGCTGTTGAGAAGATAGGCACCAGGGAGAAAGAAATGCTGCCTTCTAAGGCAAGAGACTTCTGCTTGCTGGAGGTGGACAGAAATACACAGCAGCAGCCAAAGTCTGAGCTTCCATTCCTCCCAGGCACTGGGTCCTCATGCTGGCTGCGTATGTGAGTCGCCTGGGGAGCTTGTGCACACTGATGCCCTGGGTCTGCCCCAGGGACTCCTATTTGATTGGTCCCAGGTGGGCTCCAAGGCACGTGTGTATTGTTTGAAAGGTCCCCAGGTGATTCTGCTGTGCACTAGGGGAACCCCTGCTTAGATGTGGTATGAACAGAAATGAGGGTGATGAATGCTGCTTGTTTCTGATCTCCTAATGGCTCTTTGACACCTACATCCCCCACAGGCTAAGCATTTTAAGGTTTTGTGCTTGGCTGGATGATACTGTTGGAATTTAAGTCTGAATTTCACCAACCTTCCCTCAATCTATGTAGTTGAAAAATGCCAATTTAACTTCCCAAACTTTGGTGTCTTTACCTTTTTAAAAGAAGAAAACACTTGCCCTGGCTGGGTGGCTCCATTGGTTGGAGCATCATCCCATATACCAAAAAGTTAAGGGTTTAATTCTCAGTCAGGGCACACACTTACATTGTGGGTTCAAACCCAGGTTGGGGTGCATACAGGAGACAAACAATTGATGTATCTCTCTCTCTCCCTCTCTCTTGCTCCTTCTCTCTCTCTCCCTCCTCACCCCCACTTCTTCTCTCTCTAAAATCAATGATCTCTCACACACTGATGTTTCTCTTCCTGTCTCCCCCTCTCTCTAATAAATAAATCAAATCATTTAAAAAAATAAATTAATTAAATCAATGAACATATCCTCAAGTAAGCATAAAAAAGAGAAAGAGAAGAAAACACTTGAAAAGGCTTTCCTGTAGTACTAAGTACTTTAGTTCAACATCCAGTTCTTCATCAACATTAGGCACCTACCTGTATTGCAGTTGTATTTTGAGTAAAACAGAGTTACAATATTTAATTATTTAGCGATATTTGCCCATGATATTGAGTAATGAAGCTATACTGCACATCACTTTAGCATGGGCATCATCAGCAAGGGTATCTAGATGAATGGAAACCCTGTACTCCCAACCAAAACACATGTTGCAACCAAAAAAAAAAAAAAAGGAAAAGAAAAGAGAAAAAGATCTCAATGTTAAGTAGCTTCAATAATAATTATATTATGATTACTTAGGAGAATATTTTTGTCTTTAGAAGACATGCCCAGAAGTACTTAGGTGTGAGGTGCCACAGTGCCTGCCACTACATCATTCAGCAAAGGAGTATATCTAGTTGTACACACACAGAGGCAAGTGTGGCAAAAACAAAACAAAAAAAAACGATCAACAATTGGTATATAGAGTACATGGACAATTCACTCACAATTTTTGTGATTCTACTGTAGCTTTAAATTTTTTCAAAATAAAATTTTCAAATCAAGGAATTGATTAAAAAATAACTTACTGGCCCAATTGCAAACTAACTCTTTGAAAAATGAATGTTGTTAATTGTACAATCTGAGCAAAATAAATAAGTAAATGAAAATCTAAATTTATGTATTGCCTATCAGTCTCCTTAATTATATTAGGGATAGTGTGTGCCTACGTTCTGTACCCAGAACATAGTGAAGAAAATACTAGCTGCTATCAGCTGCCCACTGAAGCTATCTATTAACAGTGTGTTCATTTCTCAAACTTTATAAGGGAAAGGATATGATAGAGATAACAGATTGCTTAAAACCTGTATGTATAGTGTATAAATATACATAACATATATAATACAGTTGGCCCTCGGTATCCACAGGGGATGGGTTCCAGGACCCTCCATGGATACACAAATCTGTGGATGCTCAAGTCCCTTACACAAAATGGGATGGTATTTTATATAACCTATGCACATTATATAGTATACTTTACTATACTTTAATTCATCTCTAGATTACTTATAATCCTTAATGCAATGGAACTGCTGTGTGCACAGTTGTTATACTGTCTTGTTTAGGGGATCATAACAGGAAAAAAGCCTGCATGTGTTTGGTACAGACACAACCATTGTAGGCCTGACTACTCAGTACATGTCAGCAACAATGTAGCTATTTTTTCTATTCGTGTATTCGGAACCCACAGATATGGAGAGCTGACTGTATATAAGGTCTGTCCAGATGGTATCCAGCCATGTAATATGAAAAATAGGAGACATTTATTGAAGAAAGATACAAGAAACATTGTATATAGGACAATGACGCCTAAGTCCCCTTCAAAGAAGGCACCTTGGTTCTCCCAATTGCCATCAGTGGCCCTGTTGTATTTTCCTGAATCTCATCGATGGTCTGAAATCTCTTCCCTTTCAAAGGCCATTTTAGTTTTGAGAAAAGCCAGAAGTCACAGGACACCAAATCTGGGCTGTAGGGAGGCTGAGTCACCTGGGTGATTAGATGTTTTCCAAAAAAACACTGCATGAGATGTGATGCATGAGTAGGTGCGTTGCTGTGATGAAGCTGCCAATCACCAGTTGCCCATAGCTGCAGCCTTCTGAATCATCTGAATAGTTCCTGTGGGGGAATGTTCAAACTTAACAGAAAATTTGATGCAGATTTGTTGCTCTACTCACTCAGCCATTTTGAATGGGACAACCACACAGCACACATGTTCACTCAGTGGGGTCTACTGCCTCCACTGATTAGTACAGTGAAGTCGTCATTGTTCATACATATGCATTCCAGTCCACTCTCCTTGGCTGCCAGGCTACACTGATGTTGCACAAACTCTTCTTGTTATATTAACAATGGCTGCACTTTTCCTGGACAGATCTCATAACCTTATATATATTTTGATTTCACTTTTAGTTGTCAATGTAGTCTAGAACTAAGGAATTTGAACATGTAAATGTTGAGTTTCTAGATGTTTTGGGAAGGTACTGTCCATGACATGAAATGGTCTTCCTTCAGTTGCCCCAGTGACAGTGCCTGGCGGAGGGGCCAAGGGGCTGACGCATAGGTGCTCACAGCACATGGAGTACCTGGCACAGGCTGCAGCACCCCAGGGTGGTGTTGTTTCAAGTTTGCATCAAGATACCATGGGCACCAAAAAGGGGGTTTGACTCTCACTGTTATTTAGTGCATTGGTCCTTAAACTCTGACTTATTTGGTGTTATTCTTCTACTTAACTTATTCATTAATTTTTTTCTCGTTCAACTTCTTTGCCTTTAATTTTACTTTATTTTTATGCCTTAAATTTTACTTTATTTTGTCTTGCCTTTAGGAAACTCATTGCACTCTGTGTTTATTCTTAAAATTTCAAAATGTTGACCAGGACACATCATGTGTTTGTTCCTTGTCACTGATACACCCTTTCTGTCTGCAGAGGTAGGATGATGAGAATGTTTTCTGGAACACCCACCCAGTCAGCTGCATCCTGAAGCTCTGTTCTTCGGTCCCCCGATGTCTGCCCTTCTCCCTTCTTGTTCTTATCTCTCGATAGTTTTTCTCTGCAGTTTAAGGGGAGGTGACTCCAAGTTTGGCCTTCACAATGAAAATTAACGTTTTACTTGTGTGTTTTGTTTCTTTTGATTATTTCACCTATCCCCTTTTCATTTCTCTTCCCCTCTCAAGTTACTCCTTTGTAGCCTGCCTTGCACTTATTATATCATATTTTTTCTGATTTTGTAAAGTCCATATTTAAGTTTTGTGAGCATATGGGTGGGTATCACTTACAACTTTGGGTTTTGTTTGTATGTTATACATCTTTTTCTTTTCTCTCCAAAATGTACTTTTATTATATCTTCTCATGTAGGGCTTTGTTCCTTTCTTTTAATTTTGTGGCTTCTCTTTCTAGAACTGATGTTCCTTGTTCTTTGTTGACTCATACTTTACTGTTCAAGGTTTTATTCAGATCCTTAATTTGCTCAAAAAATACGGAGCATGATTCATCTCAGACAAACAGGAGGTCCAGTTAATGACAAATCCATTCTAAGGAAGTGACTCAGCAATTAAGAGGAGGGAAAGAGGCCCCACCTCAGAGCATCCACTGGGAAATGTTCCAGGCCATCCTCGAACCTTGCATTGCGTTAGTAAACCTGCTGGGCTAGGTGGCTGCTTCCCATGTGCGCTTTCATGTATGAGGAGTGTTTTGTTTTTGTGTGTTTTCATTTGGTGTGGTTGAGCCTTCTCTCTGAGTAAACAATAGAACTGTATCCGACCTACTTCCTGTGCTGCTATCCACTTTTCCTGTGAAAATTTCCACTGGGGCACCATCACCACTGAGATTCTGAGTGGGTCCCCATTTGTTTTATGATTTCTCCTTGCTTTCTAACCCTCCCTAAATCCAAGGATATTCAGGGAGTTCCTCTCAGGTGGCCCCTACCTACTACTCATCATGTCCAGTACTGTTTCAGGAGAGATACCCACGCACTATGGCCCTGGGGAGCGTATCTTGACTTGGGCTGTGTCTGCACGCAGAGCTCACCCTTCCTAGTTTTCCATATCAAAGGAAGGATTGTCACTTTTCTCTTCCTTTGGTCATTTTGCCTAAGATGGGCTGGTGGATGTGAGAGGGGGATTTTAATGCAGTCAGAGTGTCTTTTATCTTCATGATTTGTTCCTTTGCTTTCATGCTTAGAAAACACTTCTCCAGGAATGACTACATATCTGTCTCTCTTTCCAGGTGCTTGCACATCCTATTATATATTCAAATACACACGTGACTCTTAACGTAAGTGGGATTTATTTTGTGTGTGGTTTCAGATGCAGACAGAACTTTATTTCTTATCTCAAATAGTTAAACTCACCTTCTACTGAGTATAAATAGCTTTCTTATGTTCATTATTTAATCAAAAAGTACCACATTTCTGTCATAAGGGAATCTTGTCTCATTTGGATGTTAGTTTTGAACTCTACATGTGAGGCAAGATCTTCTAGAATCATTTCCCCAAAAAAGCCTTTATCAAGCCTAGAGTGCTGTGGGGTGAGGTCCCTCTGAAGGGCCCTGAGGGACACGGCGGGATGCACTACCTGTTCCTTAAATCTAGGACATGTGATCCCAGCTGAATGTCAGGTCAAATCCCAGTGCTAATTCAAATGTGTTCTTTCTGTTACCAAGCTGAATCTGTGTAAGTGGAATGGGTGTTCAACATAACACCCCTTAAACAAGGGTGGGTTACACTTCTCCACCTTGCACTTCTTGGTTTTGTACTGCATGAGCCATGGGGTAGGTTTACAAGAGCAAGGGTTTGGGGAAGGCTCCCCAGAGTGCAGTGGCGGCGGGTTGCCCCTGGCAAATTGGAGCAATAACTGACAGTTACCCCTCTGAGTGCTGTAAATGCCTTGCTGCTTTCCTCAATCAGTGGGGGGCTCAGAGTTGCTCAAACCACAGCCAGACTTTGCCCATGGCCCTGCGGCTGGGCATGGGGAGGCTCAGAGCCTGGAGCACAGGCTAGCTACCCAACAGAAACTCTTAGAATCAAAGTGAAACAAAACAAACAAGATAACCAAAAAGAATAAAGCTAATGGTTAAGATGTCTTGCTTATGCAGAAGCTCCCAACTCTGTTTAACTCATGAGGAATGTTCTTTTTCCTCTTGAATGTCTGATTGGTGCTGTGGTCTCCAGCTTCCTATTTGCTGGCAGTCACATCTGTGGAACTGTTCCCTTATTTTGGTAACTAACTTTCTTTGCAGATTGCTTCCTAGAGTATTCATAGGAAAATTATTAGATTATCTATGTTCTAAAGTCCCTATAATAACCCTCTATAAGGGTTATTAGAAGAATAAAATTTCTCCTGAATATCATTTTAAGAGGTGCTCAATAAACATATGGTTAGTTAGGCCAAGAGCCTACTTACAGTTTTAGAGGGAAGTACTTGAAACGGTAGCAGGTGCTGGGATGATGAACCTAAACTTTTTTTGAGAAATCAGTACTTTTTAATGTGCCTAGGATGAACTCCAGGGACATTCAGAAAGATGTATATTAGCTGGCCAGGAGCATCTCAGAAGAAAATCCTTGAAAGCAAAGGTAACCAAATGCAGGGCTGGTTGCCTGCCACTATGAAGGCCAGTACTTGAGAGGCAGGTACTGACGTAAATGAAAGTTTTATTTTCAGGTGCCGGCAACATGGAAGATGGGGGACTCACATCTCAAAGCCCATCTCCACCTCTCAGTGGAGGCAGTGAATTTTATAAGGAGGGAGGGGAAACAGAACAAAGAGATCAAGGGGGTGGGGGGTTTGAGGTTCTTTATGTGCAGACCAGCACAGTCCATTCCAATAAGGCAAGTGACAGTCTGGTGTGCATCGTCCTAGTTTTGTCATCCTGGCTTCATGCCATCCTGGATCCATGGAAATCTCTCCGAGCTGGGATGCCTGAAGGTCAGTCTGTATCTTATGAGCAGTTAGTTCCTAGGATTCTCACACAAACATGCTGTTCATCTACAAGCTGCATATTAGTCAGAATCAGCACTTACAGAAACGATGTCAGAAGAATGGTGGGGTGGGTTCTGATTTCCCACCATTACAATTTCCCGCGGTTACACAAGGAGTGCTGTGGATTGGGACTTGCTTGATGAGGTAAAAATCTCAGAGACATAGGGAGATTTGAAGTTTTTTTAGAATTTTGGTACACATACAAGTCTTGGGAACCCTGAAGGAAACACAGGTAGAGAAGATCTTAGTTTTCTTAGAAGGGAGAACTAAAGAAAGCATAATGTCATCATCAAAGACCTCTTCATCAGTGCCATTGTAAGTATGGTTTATGCCGGCTTCCCCATTAGTGAGTGCAGCCACAGCGCTCTCCTCCTTTCTTCTAGCAGCTTCTCCCACACAGGGTCAGTGGAGATGTTCTCCTCGATCACCTCTGTGTTGTACCTATCAGGCCAGGCAGCACCCAGTTTCCAGTCCTGTGAATGTACAGTGCCCTGTACTCACTTACCTCTTCCCAGCCCACACTGTTGGAGCCAACAAGAAGTTAAAGGGAGGACCTGGCTCCAACTACATACTTCAAATGTAATCTAATCTCTTATTAATAGGATTCTGGATTTTATACTCAGCTTTGGGCCACAGCAATTCTTGCTCTTTGTGTAGACTTTGTACCATGAAAAAGAAACAACAGGAATTTAAGTTAATTGATCATGAAAAAACCAGAAAGCCTTAAACCTGGGGATCCAGAAGTCCAAATGATGCCAAAGGCCACTTCTCCAGGCCATCATATGCAATTCTCCTCCCAGCTAAAGGGGAAGCAGTATTGGTCAGTAACCAAGGAGGGAGAACTACTCATCTGGCTTTAGTCAAGGGTCAAATGACTTGCTTGGGATGGGAGAAGAGAGGCCACCTGGGAAACCCCTCACCTGAGTCTGCTGCTTCCTTTTCTGCTTCTCAAGTCCAGGGCTGCTGAGGAGGAAGTTTTAGCTGTACCTTTTATCATCTTAATTTGCATTTGAAAAAAGTCCCCAGTGCTGAATAATCATGAAGGTAGATTTGAGCACTGTCCCTTCAGCTTGTAGGCAGGTTTCTGGAGAAAACACATTTCAGCATAGATGGGAAGTCTTTTTTAATAAATGAACTTACAAATAAGGTGATAGAGCAAAAGTCAGCTACCTAAGAAGAGGCAAAAAGAGCCCCACACTCACCCCACCTGCACAACCACTTTCAACATTGCCCTTGAGAATGCTCTCTTGGGTAAGTTGTATTGATCAATGCTGCAATCGTATTTTCCCCTGACATACCTGGCACTTAGGTTATAAGTACCGTGGTCAGCCAAGGGAAAATTAAAGTGTTCAAGAACCAAATATAGCAATTGCTAGTCAGACAGCCATAAACTTGGGTCTAAATCAAATCTGTAAGTGCCCGTCAGTGAATGTCTCTGTGTGTGGGAACAGAAAAAGGATTAACATGGGCTTCTAACTTTACAAAGTATGCGGCTTATTTGGATTGAATAGATTCAGACCTAAAATGTTAAATCGCAATTCTTGAGTTAAATAATATATGAAAAACATAAAAGGGAAAAGGAAGTGCCATGAGACAAGTAGATCCTTAAGACAAAGTCATGCATGAAGGAGAGAGTTGAACCTCAACAGTGAAGAGTGCTGTGATGCAGAAGGGAAAGGATGGAAATCTGAGAATGGGAAATGGTCAATGCATAGCATGAAGACAGAAGTGAATACAACTTATTCAAAAGATAGATTTAAAAAAAATTTTTTTCATAAAATGAGATTCATGTCAGCAGAGATGGTATGTTGGAGCCTGAAAGTAAAGGGCTCTAGCTGAGCAGTGTGGTGTCACCTGGGAACCCTTTAAACGGACCAGGATGGGATCTGAGTGGGCCGTTAGGACAGTGGTCTGCAGCTGTGTGTGCAGTGCAGCCTCTGTCAGTGGGGACACGTGGCTGCCACAGCACGGAAATGGTGTAAATGGTGATCCTGTCTTTATTTCTAATGCTGATCATTAGTTCGTGGTGGAGAATTTTACATCAATTTTGATGTTTTAAAAATACTGCATTAAAATCTCGTTTATCTGTTGGCTGAATTTTTGGTGCCCCTTTAAATGTTGTGCCTGAGGAAAATACCTCACTCACCTCACTCTAGTCCTAGCCCTAAATAAATCCCCAAATTTGAGTATCTACATAAACAAAAGTTTACTTGTTACTCAGAGAACCAAGAATGCTGGTGTTTTCCGTCAGGTGACTGCTGCAAATGGTGGTTTGGGGACCAAGGTTTCTCATATAACACGTGCTGCCAAGCTGGCTCCAGGGCCCTCTCCAGGTGAGCAGCACAGGGGAGAACTCCGAGGGTTGCGGAGGACAGTTCACAGGCCAGGAGGGAAAGTCACACGCATCTTCTCTGCTCTCGCACCGTTGTCTGGAGCACAGGCACATGCCAGCACCCCACAGTGTGTGGGGTGGGGGCGGTGGTAGGTAAGAGGTAGCTGTGTCCTCAGGAAGGAGAGGAAATAGGGCTCCTTTGTCACAAGTCCTGAAAAGAAAACTTAAACTTCTGCTCGAAAGTTTGGTCCATTTATTTAAACTAATGATAAAAAGCTCGGTTTTCAAATAAACTTGTAAATGTTGCTTGCTGTTGCACTTCCTAGCAGATTCATAATAAATGTTAGAATTGCAAGGCTCTGAGAATAAATGAACTTTAATTTAACCTTATGGTCCGGCAGAAGTAACAACTGCTTGAGTGTGGTCAGTAGGGTAAGAATATGGTTGTACTATTTATAGTTTTAATTTGAACATTTCACCTAAAATGTCATATGGTGTGCTTGAGTATGATATTGTTATGTTACAGAATTACATGCTTATGATTTTGTAATAAAAAAGGAGCATTATTTGTGCCAGACCCTGGTTATATGGCCATGGAATCTTCTTTTCATGGAATATCTAACAATCTCCCATGATCATCTTGGAGAATGGCATGTCCAGAAAAAAGGGAAGTTTTGAGATAACTGATAAGACATGAATAAAAGGTCCATTAACCATTAACAATTCAGTTATATTAGTTGGCAAGAATTTAGGGTGAGCTAAGGTAGGATACTTTTGGGACTTTTTCCTAAAGGCTAAAAGGGAAAAAGCCTATGGCTCAGGAATTCCAAGTATGACAATAGGTACAACAAATCGCTAGGTCCCTGTGGCGGTTGGAGGGACATGTATGAGGAAGTGCTGATGTGTCCGACTGTGGTGTCAACACAGTGAGGTGCAACTACTGTCAGAGGAAGACAAATGGATTTGGTTCAGTGTTAGAAAAATTTCCCTGAGGTCAGAGAATTGTTAAGTAGTGGTGAGCAGAAGAGACGTAACCAGAGAAAATGTTTGCATAAAATGGAGGGCATGTTTGAGTGCTTGCAGACTGAGTGGTTCTGTGGAACAGCTAAGTGTGTGCCTTTGTTCGTGGCTGCCACATGTGGAGTGAGGCTATCAGTGAAGTCTTGGGACATGACAGATGGAAGGTCAAGGTCATAGATGGATCCTTAACCTTAATATTACCTAGGATGTTACCAGACATGGTAGATTTATGCTATGGATGGAATATCTGTGCTGCCCCCAAATTCCTGTGTGATGATAATTGGAGGTGGGTCTTTGGGAGGTGATTACATTTAGGTGAAGTCCTGATAGAGGAACCCTATGATGGGATTAATGTCCTCATCTGCCTTGTGAGGACACAGTAAGAAGGTGGATGTCTGCCAACCAAGAAGAGAGCTCTCACCACGCACTGTACCTGCCAACACCTTGATTTCAGACCTTCCAGACTCCAAAACTGAGAAAAAAAAAAAGAAATTATTCATTGTGTAAGCAACTCAGTCTGTGGTATTTTGTTTAGCAGCCTGAACTGATTAAAACAATATATAAAAGCAATACAGCCACTGAGTCATTAAAGACCAAGGAATCGGCCACCGGGAAGCATTAGAGTATGAAAATGAGACCTGGACTTGTTAGTGTAATTAAATGATGGGGACTTGCAGAGGGGAGACATAGTGCTACATGTGGAGGGGAGGGACTGAGGTGAAGACTCATTTTCTTCCTCTGAGATCATGGGAGTGAAAGATGGGTCTCTATGTAAGATACTTGGTCATAGAATTTAATAGGTTATAGAACATTTAATAGAATAGGAAATTTGGTAATTACTAAGTCTAATGTGTGTTCTGTGAGGGTTGCCTAGGTGATTGTACCAAACATGAATGCACCAGTTCAATATATTGTCTAAATGTTGCAAACTATATGATCTTGGAGTTTCATAGTGCTTATTAACTAACACATTAGAGGGTTCGAAAAGTCCTAAAGATTAAAAACACTTATCTCAACTCTTTCCAAACTTATTTGTCTATGAAATCCATTTTTTCATGGTACATATATTTTTATTTATTCAACACATACTCATTGAACATCACTGCTTGGTACCATGCTATGAAAGGTTGGTGTTCTGGAGAATGCAGCTGAGAAATACTGGGCTTGTCCAACCTCTGTATCTGTCAGGTGAGGAAGTTAAGCCTATGAATAGTCAGGTTTCAGTAAAAAGAGGAGGTAAAGAGAGTGGTTGAAGAGGTGGGCAGTTTCCTTTAGGAAGTCAGTGGGGAAAATCTCCTGTAGGATCAGGGGTATTGAGATGAGTGGTACGGGAGGAATGGCTGGAATGACGTGTGGGAGGCAGATACATTTTTTTATGGGGGTGACATGTGAAGATAAAGGGATAAGACATGATGAAAGTGTACACATCTTTGTGGTGAGGAGAGGGTCCACCTCGCCTACAGTCAGTTTTATGATATTGGAGGGGAAGGACTGGTGGGGATGAAGCAGGGAAATACACATACATAGTCCCCTGCTCAAGCAATCCCCCTGACTGACAAGAGGCTGGGCAATAAAGTTTCATCTGATGTTTCTGAGTTTTGGGCTAGGTGTTCTGAGTGATGCAGACATGAGAAAGAGCATGTCCCTTCCATAAACTCACCAAGGAGGTGATGGGCGCAGCCTCTGGTCCAAGACTAACTGTAACTCATCCTGAGCCCAGTTGGGTTCTTTCAGAAACCACAGGACCACAAGTTCTGGGGTGCAGTGGAGTGTGAGACAATGTAAAACCTTTCCCAGGCAGAGAGAGGCTTAACTCCCAGGTCTAGATTGGGAGAAGGAAGGAAAGCTTTCGCAGGTGGTGAAGGCAGACTATCAGAGAGAAAAATCCAGAAATGAAAGCTCCTTTATGATGATGAACAAACCCTGGGAGGCGTTACGCGTGGACATGCTCCCTGTGGGGCAAGTAGAGCACTGGCTTGTCCTTCACTGTGCACGCCCCCGACACGTTGTTCATTACTCGAACACTGTCTGGTGTCATTAAGATATCAGTGTTATTTAGGTGTGTTGCATTGGCAATTTAATTAGGTCTGGGTAAGGCTCAGTATTTATTCATTGCTGATCTTGGGGAGTTGTCAGACAGAGGTGCCTGAGGGATGCTAATGCCCCTCAGCTTTCACTTGACACACACACGTGCCACTTATTACCAAACTGATTATTTCAATCATTAGCAAGACATACATCAGCCTCCTTCACCTGAGATTGTCACACGCATTCATCTTTCATAAACAATTATCTGACAAGGGCACTGAGAATTGATGTTCTGTGGGGAATTGCCCAACGTGGATCAGCTACAAGATGCAGCGAGCTGAACACCCTGTCTGCATCTTCATTTCATTAATCAGATTAGGACAATCACCCATCGAGTGAGCACCACCTTCATGAACAATAACCAATCAGGGTGCCTTTGTGTTGCCCGTGGCAATGGCTGAATTTATTTTCAGAGGACACTGCTTTGCGGGTCCCCTTGGATGACCTGCTTCTTTGCTCATCCTATCACCCGCCTATTTATAACAATTATGGTTGTTCCAAGGATCAGGGCACAAGAAGAGACTCTCAGGTTGTGGAGGCACCATCTGCTCCTTATTGCTCACCTGAGTCAGAGCCTCCTGACATCACGTCTCCAGAGCAATATGAGCCACACCGTACAAATAAAGAGATGGGGTCGTGCCAGATGTTGCAGGGCCCAAACAGTGATGAATGGAAGCAATGGGCCAGAGAAGAGCTGCTCGCTGGCAGAGCCCTTTCCTTCAAAGGGTGACTCAAGGGAAAGGCAGTTTTGCTGGATTATAAGGGTCATTCATCCCAGACCCTTTTATGAAGGATTAATATATTTTTTTTCTCTACATGCACAGCTTGTTTAGATTGTATCTCACCCATTTTGGAAAAGAGAACTTGTTGTCTAATTTCACCTAGACTTTTTGTTCCTTTCCTTCTTTTGCTATAATACAAAATTTCAGAGTTTGGTTTTTATGACTGGTTTTTAAGCAATCCCAAAGGGGAAAATATACATATTTGCCCTAGAATGGCTTCATTTCACCAAATGTTACATACAACATGGTGATGGTGATGATGATGATGATGGTGGTGATGGTGATGATGATGCTTCCATTCATATGATGCTTTACTAACATATAGTCCTTTTTGATTTTCACCAAAAAATGCTTTTTTAAAAAGGGTTTTGGAAACTGAGGTTAGACCTTATGCAGCTTTCCCAAGGTCACGAGCTGGTTAGTGGTGACCCTTTATGAGGAGTCTCCTTAATCTTGGTTTAACCACCTCTAAGTCATCCTAGAGTCACAGCAGTGTAGCATTCTGTGTGATGCTTCAGAATCCTGACACTCGGCTACTTGTGTGAGAGGACCTCACTCCCTTTTGGCATTTAGCTCATTCTTCTTTTTAAAAGCTTTAAAATTTAAAAAGTCTTTTTTTTAATCAGCCCAAAATCTGTATAATTTCCAGCTGATTCTAGATTTCCTCCTAGGTGTACAGAGAACAAATCTGATTCTCTATGTAGTAGCCTCTCAGATAGTTAAAGACAGTCACTATGTCCTCTAGAAACTTTTTTTCTTCAGGTTAGTGCCAAGTGTTAAGGTCATGTGGTTCATCTTCTGCCTTCATCTTCTAGGGATTCCATAACAAAATACCACACACTAGGAGGTTTAAACAATAGAAAATTTTTTTTTCTCACAATTCTGGAGACTGGAAATCCAAGATCAAAATGTCAACAGGGTTGGCTCCTCCTGAGGCGTCTTTCCTTGGCCTTCTTGCATATCCCTGGTGACTTTGCTCTTGTTAGATTAAAGCTCACCCTTATGACCTCATTTAACCTCAGTTACCTCTTTAAATGCCTGATCTCCAGATACAGTCACAGTGGGGGGTTAAGCCTTCACCACGTGAATATAACAGGAGGTAGGGGAACAGTTCAGTTCAAAACAGGTAAAATTAAGGGAAGGTCTCCATTTCTTTAGCTTGCCTTATTACAGGTACAGGAAACAAAGAAAGCCAGTACCTTTCACAAGTGAAGAAGGTGTCTGGAGGCATGTGAAGGACCTTACCTTCACCTTCTTTCTTCAAGTAGCCTTCAGCAGGCACGTCTGCTGCATGTGCTGTGTCATCTGGCCAGGTACTCAAAGACTCACCCTAAGCTAATATTGAAATGATCGAGCCTAAGGAAGAGATACAATTTCACTGAGGGAAGAGAATTCTCAAGGAGCACAAGTCCTTTGGGACTGGATATTTGGCAGCACAGGTATAAAATGAGAAGACCCACCTTCTCAAATCTCAAAGAAACCAGCTTAGGCTTTGTTTTCTTATACTATGTTTGAGAAGGTAGAGAGGGTAATCATATAAACTAGCCCTTTCATTCCCAACGTGTATACCAAGACTGAATGAGACAGTGATGGATTACCTAGGATGAGGTTAGAATAATTTAATAAAAAGAGGTGGAAATGGGGTCTTTAATTCCTAACCTTTGGAGCTATGGCTCAAATCCATTAACAGGACATGGATTAAGAAATCCAAAGTAAGATTACTCAGCATCCTGCACTAGTGAATCACTCTGGCCCTTAGGTCAGAATTAATATCTGAGAATTGTTTAAAATTTTATGACTGGGATTTTATTTTTTTCCCTGGCTCGACTTCTTTCGTCATCTTCGTCTCTTTAGTGAGATAGGAAAGGTTTGGCATCCATTCAAAACTCATTCAAACCACAGGGTAGAGCTATAAAGGAGGCTTTGGGGGATATACAGGGTCAGTCTGAATCATTTATATCATAGCTTTCAGTAAGAAAAATACTTTGCGGTATCAGTAGGGAGAATTATACCACAATATATAAGTAGAGTTAGCAAGGATTTACAAAGCTACCTGTGCTCCCTTAAGCAGTAGTTTACAAACACTTGGTGAACTTAGAATTCTTGGTTCAAGTGAAATTTTTCATTAAACTAAAATGGAACAAAACTGAGAAAAGAGTTGTTCGGCTTAAACAAGAATGTGTGGTCTCAGGGACCACCCCTCCCTCCACCCCACTCTGCTCTTTTGAGTGGACTGGAGTGGGAATGAATGCCAAGATCTTTCAAGAAGATAGATTGTTTTTTTTTCTTTAGGAGATTCTTGTTCTAATGTGAATTTCTCCAGTAAACCATAGAACATATGTGAGTAAAAGCTGATTATTAAGTAGTAAGTCATACTTCACCTTTAGTTTTGAAAAATATTTCAAAAATGATAGGTGATCTTCCAACATAAAAGTAGAGATTAAGGTAGGTGGATTTTCCCCATAGCAGTAACATTTACAATTCTTTGACTAGTTAAAGCTAACTGCTGAAAACTGGTGTATTTTTATCAATTGAGCATGCATTTCTTAATCCATCAAATCATACACTGGTGAAAATGGAAGGCACCCTAAGAAGTTGAAATCCAATGAGATAATTAGATAAATGTGCTTTGTCGCTATAAAACATTTTGCAAGGATAAGCATTAATGATGATTATGTTTACCCCCTTTCTTTAACTGGAACTGTAATATCCCTTTGTCCTTTAACCGCCAACCCTTTAAACTGGAGCTCAGAAAAGGGAAGAATAGCGTGCTCGGTGTCAAGCAGCCAGTCCGTGATGTGGGTAACACTAGAACATTGTAGATTGTTGCATGAGGACATTTTGATGAGTTGTGAAAGCCTAGTAATCAGAGGTCAATGAGAAATTCAAAATCAACCATTTGCTTTCTCTTGTGCAGAAATTTATTTCATCTATACTTGAGGTAGATCCCAACTTTTTGTAAGAACATGAAGGATAAGTCCATTAGCCTGGACCACAAGTCTAAAACATGTTCATGGAAGGAATTTAGGCTTATTTACCTAGGCCCAAACTGAGGAGCACAGGGCACTCTCTCTTTATAGCTCTGCATTGCTAAGTTTGGGACATACAGAATGGACTCTCATCTTACATGGTTGGTAGTGAGCTTCCAAAATCAGTGTAAAAGATAAAGACCCTACAAAATCAAAATTACCTTTGAGAATCCTTTGGGCTCTTAGAAGCTCAAAGACCAATTCTCTATTTTCCTCTGGAGATTTGTATGAGTTATTACTTTTCCTGTGATGTTGGAAGCCAAGGTCATTTTTTAACTGAGCATGGCAGCATAACTATGGTCTATTTTCGGTCTTTTTGAGCTTGATTGGTTGACTATGTTGAATAATTGCACGTGATCTGATTCCACTATACAAGTTTCCTACTTCACCCACAATAGTTTCCTATCGGCCTGGTGTGATAGGACTGACGTGTAACTCAAATAAATTTGAAATGTGGATATAATAATGTGTAGTGATGCTTAAGGGAAAAGGTGTTCTTTGGCAATGTTTTTGACCTGTGAAGAGACATTATGGAGGGTGACTGTAAACTCCCTCAACTGACCTATGGTGCCCTCCTCTGAGCTAGAATCTGGTTTTAGAAGAACATTGGGAGTTGGTATGGTATTGTCCCCAACAGTGACCACCAGTGATTCTTCCCATTCATATTTGTGCATTCCACTTCTTCCATCAAGAGGTGGAATCTAATTATTTCCTTTGCTTTGGATCTGAGCTGGCCTTGTAACTTGCAGTGGCCAGTTGAATGAGGTAATGCTGTGATTATTCCAGGCTTAGCCATGTAGAGGCCTGACAGCTTCTATTTTTGCTCCCTTGGGCCATCCACCCTGCTGGAGGGAGAGGTCAGCCAGCCCCCAGCTCTTCAGCCACCACTGCTGAGGACCCAGACATGCAAGTAAAGCTGTCTTGGTCGTTGTAGCCCAGCTGAGCTCCTAGATGAATAAAGCTTCATGAGTCCAACTGACATCATATGGAACAGAAAAACTGCTTAGCTAAACCCTTTCTAAAATACATTGTCATGAGCAAATAAATGCTTTGTATTGCTGTCCGCATTAAATTGTGTTGCTTTGTTAGACAATACTGGATTAACAGTAGGAAACAGTAGATAACACTGCCCTGATACTTTTCCTTCCTCCAAGTAGAGTCTTCATACTTTTGTGTGCTCCAAAGCTGTCCATACACTTGATGAAGGAAAGTGAAACAAGAGGAACACTAGGGACCTCCTCAGTGGTGAACTCTGCACGATCTTCAGCAAATAGATGATTGGGCTGGAGGATCTGGCCCCAGTGTCTTGATGGGGCTCTCAGCTTTGTGGGAGTGGTCACTAATGCATGTTTTATAAATTCCACATTCCACCTTATTTTACACATTTCATATTATTTTTTCCCATATTTTACTCTACTTGATTTTCAGTTTTCATTGCAAAGGAAGATAGTGACAGTTGGCACAGAATTACTTGCAAGAGGATTCAAAACCTAGGGAGAAGGAGGCAGTGATAAGGATCAAAAGTGACAAATTACACAATTGTAGGGTAAGGGCAGTGAATGAATTCTAGGAAAAGAAAGTGCTATCATGAAAATATCCAGAAACAACTTCAGTGACTTGCAAAATGAGGAATCCACCTCCTCTGGTGGATTCTGCTGTGTGGCAGATCTGAATGGCTAAAAGTCACTCAATTTACTGAGCCATTTAAGTTAACCGTAAAAGAAATTTGGGAAAAAAGTGGAATCCCGTCTGTAAAAATGAAGGTGACCTACATGTGCAGTACCATCATGAGCTTCATTCCATGAAACACTGATGCTGGATGTCTGACCGGTAAATAGGAAGACATGTCACTTCTGTTAGAACGAAAACATTATAAAATTGACCTGTGGCTTAAAACACACGAATGTAGCATTTACAGACCAAATACATATTTCTCGATAGAAAACACCTTTTAAAACCTTGGCAGGGCAAAGACATCTGCTAAAGAATGTATATTGTATTCTTTAAAACTCAGTTAAATTCAGCAATGTTGCCATTTAAGAAATCACTGAAAGCCAGATTTTAACCTCACAGAAATACTGATGGCATAAAGCAGAGGCTGATGAAATAAAGGCTTCTTATTACTTCTACTACTTTGGAATAACCTTCTGGCTGTGAACTTACAGGGAAATGCTTTCCCACTGCCATCTCCCCACTTGCCCCAGCCCCTGTCCTGTACAAGAGATAGTGCTCCCCTCAGTTGACAAGTGTCTGGTGGAAATTTTATAAGAGTTTTCAATGAGGCATCAGTTGTCTTTAATACTTGAAAGAAAATTGAGAGGAAAGATTCAATTACTCTTGTGAAAAATGAACCTTCTACACAAGGTTTGGCCACTGCTGGTATGCTTGTTTTAAAACTGAATTATGGGGGCAATACATTTTCCAGAGACACTGGCATTAATTTTTCTCAAACCATTCAAGATTGGTAGGACAGAATGAGAGGGAGGAGAGAGAAAATAAGATAATAAGAGTTTCACATTGATTTATTCACCTTTGTGCAAAGTAACAGGGACGGGAGGGAGACTGCTTCAGGACCCTGAAGGAGAGACGGAGGATCTGTGGAGGGAAGGATGGGGGCAGCCTGCCAAATGGGAAGATTGTTGTTCTTAGATGATATAAGATTGCTGTATTTCTCTAGCTACTTTACAAAAATACATATTCATAAAGTATGCCACTTGATGCTGCCCAAGTGACTGAAGGCCACACTGTTTATCCAGGAAACAGTGTGTTCCTAACCCACTTGTCTGTTAGCTCATTCTTTTAATACAGATAAACTGGGCTGAGCCTCGGCTATGATTCCAATGTGTTTGAGTCCGGTAGTGCTGGAGAGAATGGCTCACAGCCCACCCTCAGCAGACGGATGGGTTCTGGAGGCACAAAGTCGGTGCCACACACAAGTGTGTGTGACCTATCTTGCAGACCTGTCGGATCACTTAGAGCAGATGGGAGAACCACTGGACCAGGAATCTGCAGACCCCTCCCTCAGTGATTAGCTCCATGTGAGACCAGGTTCACAATTTGTGGGGAACAGTGCAAAATAAAAATGTAGGGCTCTGTGTTAAAAACAAAGTACTGAGAATTTGGGGGCTGTGGCATCAGAATATTGAACAGAGGGAGGAGCCTTTCTAAGCCTGGACCCTGTGAGACTGCACAGGCTTCTTGCCCATCAAGCTCCTCCTGGCTCCATGACTCTGTAACAAGAAATTTCTCATTGGGAGTTGCCAATTTCCATGTGTTAAAATGAACTGATTAGACATGATTAGCAACTTCAAACTTGGGGATAGGGGTGAAACATTGGTGGAGTCCATTAGCAACATTATTAATGGAATTCAAGGCTTAATTCCCCAAAACCGCTCCTCATCCTGTTCTTCCAACCATGTGCCTGTGCAGAGAGGTCTTGTGGATTCTTTTGGGGAGCCAGGAGGTGGGTAGTAGAAAGCTTGTGGCCATTGTCTCACAAAGCAAAAGAGAACTTAAAAAAAATAAGAGCATATTTTCTCATATCTACAAAATAAAATCAAGTCCATTCAGTTGCATTAAAAATTAGTCTTTGCCTTTTAAAACAACTTAAACCTATTTTTTGGTCCCAAACAGAAATTTAAAAAATAGCATATGCTCATTTATTTTGGAACTGTCTCTTCAGGCAACATTGGCAGGTTTATCATTTGGAAAGAGACCTTGGATCCAAGTGACTTCTGTAAGGCTTCTGCTCTGAAGTTGAACTTCTGGGAGGTGACAGATGAGAAGGGGATGAGGTATAGTTTTTCTTGCTGTAACCAGGAAAGGATCACTAAACCTGAGTATGGAGATTAGGGTTGTGAGTTCTGAGAAACATCACTCTGTCTGGCAGCTGCATAACAAGTCATGCGGTTCTCCAGGTCATTTAGGAGAGGTTCTGGAGTTGCCAGAAAAACACGCTGATATTTCAGTTTCTGGTCTTGATGAAAGAAACTAATATAATTCTGCAAATCTGCTCTTTCTCCCCTTTTTGTGACCCATAGAGTGGACAGTGGGACAGTAGAGCTATTCATTAGCGTAAGGAAAGCAATATGACATCAACTTGCCATTTTGTATGAATGGGTGTGTCTCTGACCTATTAATGTTTTTTTGTTTGTTTGTTTGGGTTTTTTTTGTGGTAAAAGAGGAAAACCTGATTTGGAAGAACAGAATTCTTGCAATACATTTGGCTTACTTTTACAGGTTTTTAAATTCATCCGTTTAACAAATACAGTGGACCATTGTTATTCAGAGATTTGTATCTGTGAATTTATCTACTTGCCAAAATTTATTTGTAACCCCCAAATTCATACTTGCAATGCTTTCACTGTCATTTGTGGGCATGTACAGAGCAACAAAAAATTTGAGTAACCTGGCTCATGTGTTCCCTGCTGAGGTTGAACAAGGAGACACTCTGCCTTCTTGTTTTAGCTCTCATACTGCAAACAACTGTCCTATTTACTGGCTATTTAGTGCCTGATTTTTTTTTTCATTTTTGTGCTGCTTTTTTTTGTGTGATTTCACTGTTTAAGTGGCCCCCCAAGTGCTGTCTATGTCCCGAAGCTCAGAAAAGTTGTGGTGTGGCCTACAGAGAAAAATATGTGTGTTAGATAAACTTTGTTCAGGCATAAATTATAGTGCAGTTGACTGTGAGTTCAAAGTTAGTGAATCTGAATCGACAATGTATATTAAATAAGGTCTCTTTAAACAGAAACACAGTTAAAACAAGGTTACATATTGATTGCTTGACAAAGTCTAATGAGCAGAGGCTCTTGGGAACCTAACCCTGTGTTTCCCCTAGGAACAACAGTTCAGTATTTGCCAATTCAGTATTCATGGGGACTTTATAAAACATATCTACATTGAATAATGAGAATCAGTTGTATCTGTTGAGAACCCACTCTGTTCAACTGTCCTGAAGCTGCAAAGTTCAATAGAAGAGTGTATCCCATCTTCAAGGAGTGCATTTAATGACAGTAGGGACATCATTGACTACTACTTATTCCAAGCACCTTACACAGTAGGTTCTTTAATTCTCTTAACAATATTGTGAATCAGGCATTAAACCATTCAGAGGAACAAAGACTTAAGTTGGCACAGCTGTGAAGTGGCAGAGCCAGGAACTGGTCCTGATTTGTGGACTCCCCAGTCATACATTCCTGCTCTCGTGCTCTTCCGTCCGTCTAGTCGAGGAGATGAGAACACACATGCTGCCACTACTGGGATGAGAAAAGGAAGGTACCGATATAGATGTTTCTGGCTCGTTTTCTCCAAAACACCAAGCCCATCTTAATTTCTCCCTCTAGCTTGCTTTGAGATATGTATAAAAATATTCTCAGAGAAACTCTAGTAAAATGTACAGTTCTTCATATAAGTCCTTTTTCTTCTGATTTGTTGCATTAAATATAACAGAAATTTTAAGCAACAAAAGAACTGTATGCATGAGACTGTAATCTTTTACTACAATAAATACTATTTAAATTTTGTTATTATTGTCCTCTTTGATCAACTTATAGACTCTATCCAAAGTTTTAGGAAGTTGTTGCCATGAAAGTAATATCTTTTAATCCCCATACAATCCGATTCCTCCAATATGTATTATTTTAACTTAAACCCTTTGCAATGGATGCAATCACCCTCAAATGACAGATACGTATGGAGTTGTTTAATCCTACCTTAAAAGTGGGTTTAATAATTATTTAGATTATCAGAGTTCCTATGTTATTTTGTTGTCTTGTCTTCCCTCTAAAGGTCCAGGGACACTTTTAAAGCTGAGTCTGTATTCCTGTCCAATCAGGACTTAGGACGATGACATGTTTTTTCCTGTTTCTTCAAGGCTGCTGTAAGGACACAGTGAAATAACTTATAAAACCACCTTAGGTGGTACCTGGGATATAGTGGGGCTCATTAAATATGAGTTTATTTTCTATTCCCCTTATTAAGCCGTGTAATTTCTGGTCAGCGGTCAAGGCCATTTATAAGGCCAGACATCTCTATTTCACACTTTGTCTCAGGCCATCTGCAGAATGGTTGTCTTTGCCCATCTTGGGTATCTTGTCAGCAGATACCAAAGATATTCTTAATTCCCCCTTAAACTCCAAATATCCTGATCCCTTTCCTGTGCTATCTCTACTTTGTTCCCCTTAGTTTTGATTCCTCAGGCTTTGGACTTTCTTGGAAAACTCATTCCATCACCATATGCTTCCCTCCTCATTGCTAAGTCTTCTTCAACTTGCTCCTCAAGTGCTGAGCATTATTTCCAGAATTTTGGAAAGTTGGCTGCATGTCTTTCTCTTGAC
The DNA here is from genome assembly GCF_022682495.2 of Desmodus rotundus. Lineage (NCBI taxonomy): Eukaryota > Metazoa > Chordata > Mammalia > Chiroptera > Phyllostomidae > Desmodus > Desmodus rotundus. The sequence goes on from NC_071395.1 coordinate 66,737,847, forward strand.
GGCCTTAGGGCCAACCATTCATTGCCAGTTTGCAGTTTGAACTGGCCAGTGGTTTGCTCCTGGACATCTCCTGTTCCTCTGCTAAACAGGAGAGTCTGTCTATGGAGCTCCACATTACATGATGACTGGGTCTTTTGCAAATGCCATTGTCAATGAGCATGTGTGCAGTGAGCCTTTGTGAGTGCAGAAGAGAGCTCTTCATGTGCAGGGGACTGCCTAAGTCCTGGTCCGGCAGTCTCAACTCCAGCCTTAACAGCAACTGCCAGAGAAGTCACTGGTGCACTGTATCTGAGGCTCCTCAGCCTCCAAATGGGCTGTTTCCACTCATGTGGCTGACTGTGCTTACAAAGAGGCTGGATTTTCAACTCTTAATTACAGCCACTAATTCAGGCCTGGCCTTCTGATCATTCATCTTTTAAGTGTTCAGCTTCTGAATCCCATTTGGACCCCTGGCCCCCTCTCTCTCCTACCACCTCCCCTTGATGTGGCCAGCATAGTTAACTGAGACAATTAGTAAATGCTGAATCATTGAGTCAGTGAATGAGGCAAGTGTCTGTGTGAGGTATACAACTTCCTGAGTGGGTTTAATGGAAGCCTAAAGAGATTTTTCACAGATTCATGGGTTTTCAAAGGAGAAATTTACATATTAATAAGAAGCTGTTCAGACTGATTCACTTAATGTGTTTGGAGTAAGTATAATTAAATGTCAAGGGAGATATATCATGAAGTAATGAAGCTGAAGCCAATTTATCAAAAATAAGGTCTAGGGAGAGACATTTCAAATAATAAACAGTTCTCTAACCTTCCTTTTTAAGGTGATTTGCTTAGTCTGGGCCAAGATTTACATGTTTTTTGAGACTCAATTCAAACAAAGATGCTGGGAACAGAGTGGGGGTTGGGAGGGAGAATAGACATTTTTTCCTATTCAAGTTTATAACATTAAAGGAGGTCTTTCCGGTCTGAACCACTTTTAAAGGGGACAAAACCTATTTAGTTCTCCTCTCTCAGTGGCATGTGGTTAGGATGGGCACCCCCGCTGCACCTCTACACACATAGCTCTTCTGGTGAAAGGAAATGTCACAGGTGAGGGCAAATAGTCAGTCTGGAATTGCACCTGTAACAAAAATCATTGAAAATACAACCCTGGGTTCTGGGGTTTGAAGAGTGAACTATTTATGAGCAAGCATATCTAAGGAGTTGACTGTTCTTCAACAACGTCAATCCATGCTCCACTTTGAATTTGTTTAGAAATCATAGCCTTCTTTTTATACTTTATCCACTAAATGTTTGATTGAATTAACCCAGAAATTCAGGCTCATGAAGTAGATGGATCCTCCTGAATTCCAGATGACACTAAAGTGGCCTCAGGAATGGTTGCTTGACCGGATCGCGTGGAAACATGAGCATCCTGGGTCTGTTTATCACAATGTGAGAGCCCGTGGTTTGTTCCCTGGGCAGATCGGGTGAACAGGACCCTCACCGGCCCTCCTTGGAGAGGTCTCAGGGCAGAGAGGAGAGACTTGAGTCAATGCTATAAAACCACTGGGCAGAAGAGAGAAAATGCCTACCTTGTACTTGGTTATCACACTAACAAAATGAAAAGTCACATTTACAAACTGAGAGATTGAGGAGTTTCCACTTGCAGTGACTATGCATCTTATCAACGGGGGCCACTGGGAGGACTAAACAAAGAAAAGGCCGTAATATAAGCTTTTGAAGCTTGTATCACTTAAATTTTGGGTGATAGCAGATTCCCCCAAGTTCCTCAAAGCAAACAAACCCTGGGAATCTTTGAAAACAATCTATTTTGTCCCATATCTGAGCAGACAATGTATATAGGGCTTTTTGAAGTTAGTTTCTGTGACTCACTGCCTTTGAAATCTGCCTGTCTTGGGTTCAAGTGCCAGCATGCCCCCTTATCCCCTGGGTAACTTTGGACAAATTGCTTAACTGATCCACACTTTGGTCTTGCCATCTGGAAAGGTGGAGATACCATAAGTTATGCCTTGTTTGGCTTTTGTTGGAGTGAGATGGTACATGTGAACTCTCTTGTTACTGTTGTTGTGATTTTGATCATTTGACCCATGACCTCATGAGGCCATTGTTTGGGGATCCATCAACAGTGGATATCCTTTACACTCAAACTGATTGGAAACATTGGATTCTGTTATTTTCTCTTCACATTCAAAGGTAAAAACAAGAACTATATTTTGGATGTGTTTACGTATGAGCAGAATCCCTTGGAAACTCTGTGTTGCATCTATTCAGAGCAGTTAAAAGAAGGGCTTTCTTTCCCTGTGATCAAGTGATCAAGCCCCCGGTCATCCTACTTTTCCTACTGACAGACCTACCTTCCAGTGTGTGTGTGTGTGTAGATAGACAGATTACAGTTGGCAGTTGTGGTTTCAAATGTTTGTACCACTGGGACTCATTCTTTAAAAAAAAACATGTTGCCCACTCTTACCACGTTAGAGAATCTGTGCTGACTGAATGAGGGAGGGAGGGTGTCTAGAGTGCACCTGCTTAGCCCCCCCTCTCACTTTATAGGGCCACCTGAAAACATTTTCAAGCAGTCTCTAGGGTTGTCTTCAAGCTAGTTTGAGTGCATAGCTCAACGGCTTGCAATTTGTCTAGCTGTGTTGGGCACGTTTACATCAGTGTTTTAGTGATGCACAACTTTTATCATGTCACTGAAACTTAGGGCGAACACAGGACGATTGCACTGTGGTCACAACGCTAAGAGGGCCTTACACAAATGTTCCCGAATTTGGCAGAATAGGCAATCCAGCAAACCATAGGCCCTGAACTTGTCATTTATACTTTTAAACTGTTTCCAGCTGTAAGCTGTTATCCTTCCACCACAGAAACATACATTGAATATTCCCCAGTCCCACTGGGCACACACGGGACTCTCCACAGCATGACCAGTTAGAAGGACCACCACATACCTGGCTGGAAACAAATCCCAGCCTTTAACTTTATTCTGAGTTCAAGGGCAGCAAGTTCATGAATAACAGATAACATTTATGAAATGAGATGACAATTCTTTTGTTTACTACTATCACATTTTGTTATATAATATTTATGAATTCCTTAAAGTCGGCCTACAAAATGCATTCATTGTAAGGTTACTTCATGGTGTTATGAAAGTAGGAGGAGTTTGTGGTCAGTATGAATGGGAAATGAATTCAACAGACATAAGTGGATTTTTGTTTACAGTGGACCTTCAACAGTTGTGTTTCTAAATTCACTGTGGTAAGTCGAATGGGTTTTGTCACGTGCAATGTTCTCCACAATGGAAAGTATTTGTAATGAAAACCCATAGTACTGTGTGTTCCTTGGAATACAGTTTGTAAAATGCTGTTTTCCTTTATTAAAGCAAGTTGTGATTTATAAAATGAAAACTTTGTTAGAATGGATGAATTTCGTTGTTAAAATATGATAATGACCTTAAGGAAATTATTTTAGGATCCCATGAGCAGGTCATTTTCTCCTGAATAAGAAGATGGAACTAGGAATATTAACTGCCAACTTGTTTCCTGGAAACATGGTCTGAGAGACTGAATTTTACGTGATAGATTGGTGTTACAATATGATTGATTTTGTCATAGCATGGGACAAGCAATTCATTTTCTTCCTAACAAATAGCAGGTGCTGGTTGTTCAAGGAAACCACCTACGACATAGAATAAAACACCTTTTTTCAGGGCTGTCAAAAGTACTAGGCTATGGAATTTTCCACATTTTATTCCATTAGGTATCTCATTATTCTCCCTGTGTTTCCATTCTCCTAATCAGAGTCTACAAACCAATATGACTACATACATCGGGCATGTATGACAGCTGTATATCTTGGATCCCATATTTTCCAGCTTTATCTTCCCAATGCACCCTCCTGCCCCCACTGCATCCACCCACATGCTATTCCCACTGGTACCCTTGGTCCCACATACTTCACCTTTGTATCATTTTGCCTTTGTGCATGTGTCCACCCCTCTGCTCAAAATGCCGATTTCCTTCTTTTCTACCCATTAAAACCTCACTCATCTTTCAAAGATAAATTCCAGTTCCTTCATGACTTTGCTTTTCCCAGTGGCTCCTTCAGTGGTTGAACTTACCGCTGTTGTATGCCACTTGGTTGTACTGCGTATTGTCTGTCATTCCTTGGGTGTTTCAGGAAGCAGATCCAGAGAAGAGTAAAGGTGTTTTGGAGGAGGCCATCTGTAAAGAGAAAGGAAAGGAAGCTGATTGGGCAGACCCAATAGTCAGTGCCAGCACCACTGGGAGATCTGGAGCAAAAACTGCTCCTCAGAGAATCCCCAACAAGGGCAGACTGGGCTAAGTGCCTCTGTCACCACCATTCTGTTATTGACTAAGAGCCACCTGGAGCAAAGTCTGCTCAGTAGCTGAGATGACCCTCGGATTCTAACAGCTGGAAACTATGAGCTGACCACACTTCACATAGCTGGGCCGCAAGTCCTTTGGTGAAGGGAGATCAGAGTAACTCACCTGTGTGTCTTCCTCCAGCTTTGTGCCACTTGTCTGAGTTTTCATTCCTTCATCCATATGCCCAGAGTGATAGAATTAGAAGGGACTTTGGAGATCATGCAGTGGAGCCTCCTCATTTTATAGACAAGGAAACAGAAATGTTCGTCAGCTACACTGGATTATGATTTCCCTCATGGTATGATCCATACTGAATTGAATCCCCAGTCAAAATCTACCACATTAGTCCATCCATTCCCATTTCTACTCCCTCATTCCAATGACATTCAAGTATCCGTTTCTCTGGCCACCCAGGAGGCACTGCCTTTTCCTGGAGCTAAGGGAAATGAATGTTGGAGGATGTTGGTTAAGAAAAAAAGGAGAAAATTATTAGTGCTATCTGCTGAAGCCATAGTAGTTCAATTACACATTAAACAAAAACAGGATTGACACTTCGAATATTAGGCTTTTGTGACTTGAAGTCTCCAAAGAATTAGATATAATGAAGGGGGGCTGAAACCCACAAAGCCAGATTAGCTGCAGCAATAGTTGGGAGTCTATGAACATATCTTTGTAGAAGGAAGAGAATCAATCAGTGAGCAGAAGGGGAACTGCGGCAGGTTGTTGGGCTTCTTTTCTGTTTGTCAACCCCTGTTCACAGAAGCTGCTTGACTCCAAGGCTGTCTTAGGTGCTCGCACTTCCCAAGATTCTGCTCTCATCAGCTCTTGGTGCATTGTGCTGGTGGGTGGTGGCGCTCCACTGCCCAGAGGGGCCTGCTCCACTCCAGCTGTGACTGATAATGCCTTAATTACCAAATCCAAAATCAGCAAAGTCTGTCTTCTGGGTCCTGAGGGCTCTTGATTACTCAACTCCCTAAAAGGAAACACTTTCCACATCAATAATTAAACAGAGCAATTAGGGGAATATAAAACGTACAATTAGACAGAATCAACTCTATGTCCCATGAGCACTCCATCTCTGTTTCTTTTTCATGGTCTATTTCCTCTCTCTCCTTCCCCTGAAGTGTCATTTTGTAGATATAGAATAGTAATAGGACATTCAATAGGAAGCCTCTGTTCTGTGTTTTTAAAACTCAGGCAGGAAAGGGGGAAAGCATTTGAAAGGAAAGAAGGTGAAGAGTGGAAGGTAAGAGCAGACCCTAGCTGCCCAGTCCTTTTCCACTCCTGGGGCTGGAGGCTGGGGAACAGGATAGGCTGTCTCAGGCTGCCACCTGCAGTTGTATAGGAAGTCTCTGGAAATCGGGTCCTCTGACCCCAGCATGGTCAACCATGTGGTCGGAAGCACAGTGTGTGCTGGCCCCAAAGAGCACCCCAGGAAACGATTGCCACTAGTGACTTTTTACTTCACTCTGATACACCTCATGTCCTCAGAAGAAGAGGATCCACCTTTTTTTCTACTTTGAGGGAATGAAAATCAATCACAGGCTAACCAGATATTATGAAAATTAAAGATGTATTCTAGTTCAATATGGTAATATGAACCTTTGCATGTAAGCTTCCCCTTTTCCCAAATCCCCAGTGAAATGGCCAAAGAAATAGTAGCAGTAAGAAGAAAGTAGTGTGAGTAATGGAACAAGAGCAAGTCTCCATCCACATACAAACAAAAAACTTCTCTAAGAGGTAATGCAGGGAGATCCAGATTGAGGAGCGGGTCCTCAGGCCAGGAGCCAGAGAAGAAAAGCTTGGCTTGGGAAGGAAGCAGAGGCCCATGGGGAACCCCTGAGGCCGGGTGTGCTGGAGGGAAGTGACTGAGTGTAGATCTTGAGTCAACCCTGGGAAGCAGCAAGTGCCAGGATTGAACAAGCCACACTCACACCAGCACATGGCAGGTTGGGGCCTGGAGGTTCCCCACCCTCCAGGGACCCCTAGTGTGTTGTGTGTCAGGGACAGGTGGGCGCTCAGCACAGCTAATTTCAGGTCCCAGCCTGGGCATAGCAGCTCCTGTGTTCACTCCCTACTTCCTGCCCCTTTATAGGCTATTTATTTCACTTTTAATTTGACAAAGGAAATCCCAGAAAATACCTAACATTTCTCTTCTCCCTTCTGGCCCTGACAGCTTTCAGTGGGGACTTGGCGAAATAAAAGTCATTTCAGTCCTAACTATGGACAAATACAGATTCACCTCCCGTGTCCTGTAAGGTCAGCAGGCAGAAACATGATCAAACCTAAGTGTGGGTGGTTCAGAAGAACATGCCCAATCAGAGGAGTCAGGAAGAACACCTTCTCTTCCTGTCTCTCCCTGATGCAGTTTCAGCATGAAATAGGAGGAAACCAGAAAACTCTCTCATTTGTTTTCTCAACAAGATTTCAGCCTTCAGATTAACTGACTACTAGGCAAAAATAATGAAAATGGCCTCAATGTATCCCAACTCCAAAGAAACAAGTTTGATCAAAGGATGAAAAGGGGAAAGGGAGAAACGAAACATTCTATGATCATCTAAATGACAAAAACAGGTTTCCTCAAAAGAAGAAAAATGAAATTGGCATTAGATGTCTTCCTCAAAATACTATGTTTCAGAAAACTTTAGCCTCTTATTACAGAGTTTTAAGAGGAAAAATTTTGTGACAAGTATTTTTAACCATCCAAATAATCTCAAATGGCTAAGGTAAAGAAAGTTAAGATATCACAAAAATTGAGTGAACTGAAATTACATAGTACAAAATAGAATTAATAATCTGTGATGGGAATTGGTGTTTACAAGAAGCATATAAAATGTTTACAAATATAAGCATGGTCAAAGCTGACAGGTACATGGGCACTCACAGACACACTCTCAAACTGACAAAAGACAGGAAATAAAATTAAGCAGGCTAGAGTGACAAAATTTACATCAGACAATGTAAAATTCAACATGAGAAACTTTAAATGAAGCAAAAGATCTGACCCAGCTTTCCTCAGTTTTAACATCTTGTATAAATAACTATGGTATAATGTCAAAACCAGGAGACTGACATTGATTGATGTAATCCCCATAGCAAGCAGAGATTTTTTTTTAGTATCACAAACCTGGTAGAACATTCTAACATACCCATTTGAATCCTTGCCATAGCAATTGGAAGAAATAAAAATATGGAACTCTCAAAAAGATGCTTAATTTTAATTCAAGAAATTGGTACCAGAACACTACCTATTCTACAAACAGAAAATACGAAGTCTTCAAAAATCTGTGGAACATTTATAAAGATGTATATATGGCCACAAAAAATATATATATTAAGTTTCCTGAAAGCTTAATTAATATTAAACTCACACTTTGACTACAAGTGAAAATTTCATAAAGGGAACACAAAATTTATAAAACTACTACAGGGTTAAAAGCTATTTTCTTTAAAACCCTTGAATTAAGAGGACAATTAAATCTACAGTTAGATAAGAATTGAATGATAACACTGCATACCTGTGATAACTGTAAAGTCAGTAGTATAAGTAGAATGAATTCATGTCCTTGTGTATTTTAATATCAAGCTAGAAAGAATGAAAATTAGTAATGTGGACACTGAAATCTGAAAACCAGAAAAAGAACAAGAAATAAAAAACAATGAGAACCAATATGGCCAAAAATATCAAATAAATTAGAAAACATAACTCTGGAAGAGTGAATTTAAAGTATTTTTAAAGTAATTTATAATCTACTCACTGACACCAATGACCAAAAGTGTCTGTAGGAAACAAAGGGGACATCAGTTGTTGAAAGACAATCCAAATTAAATTTACAACAATCAAACAAAAGCAGACAAAAACTCACTGAGAGAAAGCGTTAGAGATTTCTCCTTGTCAAAGGAGCCCTCATCTGTTACCTGAAGCCCTAGAAAGCCCGCCTCACCAGGAAGAGCACACATTCTGGGAAACTGCTCTGGCTGAGGGCAAGGGCAATGCACTGGGTTGCCCAGCCCCTCCGCCCCCACTGTCTTTACTCATATCCTTGCAGCATTTGGCATTCAGCACTGCTGATTAGGACCACTTTTTAAAACATTGTCCTGTATCTCTTGGTATCATTTTCCATTGACACCACCCTCCTTCACTGCCTTTTCTCCCTCATTTTACCCCATGTGTTCCCCCAAAGGCCCAGGCTTTGTCCTACAAATTGCATTGTCCTTTGTCTTAATTAACTGATCCTGTTTCTTATTCAAAAAATTAATTAGGACACATTCTTTGTTTTTTCCTCATTTCACCCACTTTATGCATAACTACATGGCCAGGTCTTCAAATCACTTTTGAAAGGAAATACATGAGAGAAAAAATGGACAAAATTTCACTTGATCTTTGGCTCAATTGTAATCTTAGATGTTGGACCCTTGAGATCTAGTTCGTCCTCTCACCTTTGTGAACCTCCTTGCTTGTACGACTTCTCACTTTTGACTAGGCCTCCTGCCTCTGGTTCGTATTTTGACCATATCTGTTTTATTTCCAAACACTCAGCATTTCTACCTCACTCCAAAGGTTTTTTTTTTTTTTCAACTTGAGAACTTGCTCTACCACTGCATACAAAACTTCACTTCCATTTTTCATGGTAATATGGCGGAAACTAAGAGCATATCTTCTGTATTCGTTTGTGTGTGCATGTGTTCTATGAAGCTGGACTTGAAACTGAAGCTTTGGTATTGTTAAACATTATTTTACCAGTCTTTATGTGTTCACATTATACATTCCTAGCTGAGAAGATACCATTTTTCATATGACTTGATATTCAGCTAGGTCTGTGTGATTTGTCTATAAAGTGAGACCTATATAGATGTTGTTTAATAGACTATCTCCTGAAATCGATGACAAGAACCAAGATGACAAGACTCAAATTCACACATTTCCTATGGCAAATAGTAAAGACTCACTAATTGGCTGAATAACCCGTTTTGTTCTATTTTGATAATTTTGTGTTATCTGAGGTAGAGATAAATCATAATTGCCTTAATAAGGTAGTGGTTGTGGAAATGAAACCATATTAAATTAAAAACAACCAAAGAAAAGCATGTAATAAATTATTGAGGAAAAATAGAGATTTCTAAGTAGGAGATAATACCCATCTCCCAGCAATAGCTCAGATAAATAATTGGTTTTTAAGAGTCAAGGTACCCTCTCAGTATTTTTCAAACTTTTTTTTACCACGATCCACATTATTTATATGCATATGCATACAAACAAGTAAGTATGAAATATGTGTTCACAAGAGAATACTTTCTCATACCTTATGTGACATTGTTTGATATTTTCTGCCCTATCCTATTTTATTCTATTCTGTATTTTTAATGCAGATCGCAATCTTCTAAAGCAGCAATTCTCAACAGGGTTGTTTTCCTCCCTGGGGACTTTTGACAATGTCTGGAGACATTTTTGGTTGTTTTCATGCCCTTCGGGGTCCAGGGAGGATGCTACTGGGTCTTAGTGGGTAGTGGGCGGGGATGCTGCTCAGATTCTCCAATGCACAGACAGTTCTCATGACAAAGAATTATTCATTCCAAAATGTCCATAGTGTTGAGGTCGAGAGACCCTGATCTAAAGGGTTGTTGCCCACAGATCTCAAAACACTGCCATTCTACAGTTATCAAAAAGGAAAGAATATTATCTACAATAATATGCCAAAATTCTTGTAAAGGGAATGATAAGAACATTTGTCTTTATGGTGACTCTACAAAGAGGACCATTTTCCCTTACTAAAGTGCTTGGTGTACTCTCCTTCAAGTTAATGTCAACTTGTGAGACTTCGGTCTTGAGGCCATCCAGGGCAGTCCGAGGTGAAAACGTTAATGAATGCCTCTTTGGTGTCCATGAAAGCTGAGTCAGCACTCAAGGCGATTAGCAGTGTTGGGGTAGAACTAATGAGCTTCGGGTGCCAGTAGTTGGTATTTGAGCTCAGTGGGGCATTGGGACCCAACAGCACTCACCTTCTTTCTGACCTGCTTGGACTTCTATTACTTTGAAACCCAGTAGTGGGAAAACTGCTGAAATGGCCATTTATTCTCCATCAGGCTAATTACTTACTTTCCCAAGATCAAGACTATATTTTGGAAGGGCTGAGACATCTGAAAGCAGAGAACATCCTGCCTACTGGGGCAGGGAGTTAAGGCAGTTTTTGTGCCCCTCAAAAGAAATAGGCGATTAGCAAAGAATCTAAAAGCAGGACACAAAGTGGAAGGACTTCTAATGTAGTCTCTGGGCCAACCCAGCCGAGAGCCGGTTGTGACTGGAACTGAGAAGCATGGCTTTGGGAGGTTTGCCACCACAGGCAGCTGCCGCTGTGCAGGAAGGAAGGGCAGTTAGTGGGACTCGCAGCACTCAGCACAATCCATGTGAATAACAGAGAACTTGGAAGGGAGCACATAGGTTGCTTTTGGTTAGAAGGTTTGAGGTTGTCACAGCAAGCTCTCATCAAACTTGACATTAAGGATGATATTCCAGTTTTCTTATAAATAAGCAATGCATTTTTTTATCTAAATAGAAATATTTTGCATATTCTTCAATATTCTTAGCTATAATCCCTATGGATTGATTCTATAGACATACACTGGTTGGAAAATATTTTAGAGGTCACTGGGACCTGGATGTAGGATCCTGGATTATTGTTCCTGCTTAATTCTTAATTAGTGTAATGTTCGGCAAAGTACTTTGTCTCCTGGCCAGTCTCTTATAATGTTTAAATGTGCTGTTGTTTCCCCTTGAACATACTATGAATTTAAGAGGATGGGTTAATAATGGAACTGTCCTAAGTGAAGTACAGAAGATCCTGTTTTACGTCACCAATCAAGCAGATGTTAGAAAATTAAAGCATATTGGAGAAAAGGAAGTTAATGAGTCAAAATGTTTTCATTATAAGGAATACAGGGAGTGTCAATAGCATTAGCTTATCAGTTCTTCATTGATTCTTTGCCAGGCTTCTTACTAATCTGAAGGTAGAAATAGGGAGATGGTGGCAAATGACTGAATTTGATTTTAATAACAAAGGTACCTTGTTATTTCCATTGAATGGATGGGGAAACAGAAAAATTAAGACACTTAGGGGTCACATAATTATTAGGAAGTGGAAGAAACTTCCAGTCCCTAAGCCTTACTAATTTTTATACTGGTTTTTCATTCTATTCCCTCTAAGTTCTGTGCTTCACACCAGCCGATGAGCCTCTGATATTTTGGATTTCTACAGCTATTTTAAATGCCTCACAGGCATTTTACAGTATTTGTTGAAGCTTGATGTAGGGGGAATAATCCAACCAAATCAATAATAGTTTGTAATTATTTTCTTTTTTCAAGACTTGATACAGGTTACATAATAATCATATCTTCTTCCAGACAGTTGGCATGAAAGAATAAAATAGCTCATGTATTTTAGTCATCTGAAAGTCCAAACTAGATCAACTACATGATGTCTAAGAGATCATATGGCAGTTGGCTGTCACTGTGCATAAAAATAAACTTATCATCATCATCATCATCATCGCCACACCAAGTACTTTCAGCTTCTTTGCTCATCTGTACAGCATTTCAGGTAGTTTTAACAGTTTCTTATCATGGCTTTCCTATTCATGGTAGAAACAATTATTGCCCTGATGACTCCACCCCCAGCACGAGCCACTTGCATTTTTGTAAAAGAAAAATGGGCTAAAATAGTGGTTAAGTGGCTTATTGACTGATTTCAGACTATTAGTGTTGTAGACAGGAACAAAAACTTATCATTCTAAAAGTTTTGACAAAGTCAGTACTGTAGCCATTTAGACTTAATCTTAAAACCCTAGGCAGCTACTGGGATTAGGCAGTAATAGGCAGCTATTACAGCTATTACTATTACTGAAAATAGGCAGCTACCTATTTTCTTGCCTAATCTATTTTTGGCATTTTAATAATAAATTAAAGGAATATGGATCAAATGAAAAGTAGCAATTCTATTTCCTAGAGGAAAGAGAAATACTCTGTGTTTGGATACAATGTTGACCAATAATTCCATTCCCTAGTTTGGTGTGCATCTGTCCAGATTTTTGGCAAGCCTATATTATATACAAATACAGCATATTAATTATCTATGGCTAAAATAATGCTCCCTAACTTTACAACAAAACCTCAAAGACATACAATAACAGTCATTGACTTTACAAGTCCACAAAGTTCAGCTGATCCAGGCTAGTTTGAGATCTCAGCTGGCCTTGCTCATTGCCTCTGATCAGCTCTGTCAGCCAGACACCTCTCCTGATCTTGGCTGGTTATGCTCATATGACTGGGGAACCAGCTGGCTAAAGGCAGAACTAGGGTGGTCTTTGGGATGACCAGAACTGGGATGACTTGGGTGACTCAACCATTTGTTTTTCATCCTCAGAAGGCTTGTCCAGACATGTCCTCTGAGTAGTGGCCAGGCACAAGAGTGTGAGTGGGATTAAGAAGCTTTTCAAGCCTCTTCTTGTATCACAACTGCTAGTATCCACTGACCAAAGCAAGTCACATGGCTGAACTCAATATCAATGAATGGGAAATTAGATTTTGCTCATGATGAATAATCTGCAAAAGCCATGGTTAAGGCTTTAGATAAGGATGGATTGGCAATAGAGAAGGATGAAAATTGTAGCCATCAACACACTCAGCATATATCAATCACTGAAACACCTGTCAACCCACATGCATTGTTTTTATTGCCTGTGTTTACAAATGTGAGACAATATCCTGTCATTGTATGGCATTTACTATCGTGAAAATGGTCTAAAATTTGAAACAGATGTAACTTGTTCTAAAATGTTCCCTTATATGGAAGATACTGTGCCAAAAGTTTTTTATCTAGTCCCCCAATGATTGATATTTAAGTTGTTTCTTGTTTTGGAGGCTTTTGTAAAAGTACTACAGTGGACTCTCATTTACAGAAATATCTGTATTTCTGTCCATTGAACTTGTCTTTCTGTCAGCCGAACCTGTACAGGTAGGATTGTGGGATCCTAGCAAAACTGAACCCCCTGCAGTTCCCAGACGCGCATGATCTCCTGTGCCTCCATATTTTCACAGAGTTTCTCCTAAACTGCCTCTCCCTCTCTCCCTTGACCCTCACAAACTATCATGAAACCCTCAATAAAGTGAGTCCACATATAATATAGCTGGTGATTGGTCCCCAGCCTCCACGTCAGACTCTCTCTGACATCTTGCATTTCTAGTCCATGCAATTGAACTGTTTGAAGGACCACTCAGAGCTCTACCCTCATCATCACTCTCGGCTTCACTCAAGCACCGCTGTATTTGTAAAGCCACCCCTAAATTTTTTTAGTAGGTCAGGTATTCATTTTCTGGACATGACACACACTCACATTATAATAATTCTCCCATTGGAATACATTTGCTATCATCTATCTGCCTGCTAGATGGCCTTCGTGAGCAGGAATATCATCCTTTTGTCCTTGTCATTCCATTTTCTAATAAGGTGCTTGGACAGAGTTGGCACTCAGTAAATGTTTGCCAAATAAAAATTTTATACTTGAGGTTAAAACCTAAAGGTAGGCATATAATAATAATTCAATAAATACTTATTTGTTCATTCAATATGTATTGATTGATATGTACAGTGAATTGGATATGCTTGAAATGAGAGGGTAGGGCCAATGTGAATGTGCCTTCTTAAAAGGGGATGGCTTTTTTAGAACATCACATGAAATTTCAGGCTTTTTTCTGAGAAAAATTCATATATGCTCATTTTCAGATTTTTATATACACTTACAGTGACTTCACTACTTCCTGATACTCATTCTTTGGGCTCAGATTAAGAACCCCTACCTTCAGTTGATAAGAACATGGCCCTATGTCAGACTGAGCTGTACCAAAGACAGATTTGGGGACCTTGAGCTTAGGCCATTCATTATGACCACCCATCATAGGTCTTCATTCTTTTTTTTCTTGTTTTAATTATATTTTATTGATTATGCTATTAGTTGTCCTAATTTTTCCCCCTTTACCCCACTCCACCCAGCACCCCCAGCACCCTCATGAAATCTCCACACCATTGTTCCTGTCTATGGGTCATGCATTTAAGTTCTTTGGCTACTCCACTTCCTATACTGTACTTTACATCCCCATGGCTATTCTGTAACTACCTACTTGTGCTTCTTTATCCCCTCCCCTCTTCACCCATTCTTTATTCTTTACTCATGACAATTATGCAATTGCCAGAATATATTTTTCATATCTATGTCTTAATCTACATTTTAGATATCTTGCCTACCCCTGAAATAGTTTTAGAGACTCACATATTATTTTAGGCTACTGATAATGCCATATATGCAAATGTTAACATCTCCCACACATATGTCTCATGACTTATGTGACATGACTTAACCACAATTCTGTATAAATACATAGATCTTTGATTTACTAGGAGAAAAAATATCACCAGATAGAAGATATGATTTCAGCATTTTAAAAAACATTTTAAGGTGTATTCAGATTAAATGTAACATCAGGGTCACATTCAAATAATAAGAAAAATAGACACTAGTTAAGAATAATATCAACAGGAAGTGTGTACATCTTGCCTGCAAAAAGTTTTACTAAAGCTTCATGGCCTGGGGCTAGGCAAAGAGTTCTTAGACATAATACCAAGGGCACAGTCCATAAAACTGGATAAATTGGACTTCATAAAAACTTTAAGAATATTGCTCAGTGTAGACTGAGCAGTTATAGACTAAGCAATATTTTAAAGGCAGATATTTCATGGGGTCATTTGTATGTGGAATCTTAGAGGATAAAAAGCTAAACTTATAGAAACAGAGTAGAAAAGTGGTTATCAGGGTCTGAGTGGTGGGAGAGTTTGGGAGGTTGATAAAAGGGTTCGAACTCTCATTTATAAAGTGAATAAGTCTGAGGATCGCATGTACAACACGATTATTGTAGTTGATAATACTGTATTTTATAATTGAAACTTACTAAGAAAGTAGAACTTAAAAGTCTTCACAAGAAAAAAGAACCCTGAAAAGAACAAGTCCAAAATTTAATCATTAAAGTGCAGTCTATGATTCATGAAAAAAAAAAAAAGAATAAGACTACAGGCTTGGAAAATATTTCCAAATCCTGTATACAACAAAGGACTTCTAGTAAAAATATATAAAGAACTTTAAAACTCAGCAGCAAGAACATAACCCAATTTTAGAAATGGACAAAAAGGCTTTAACAAACATTTCAACGAAGAGGCAATTAAGCAAATGAAAAGATGTTGAAAGTCATTAGCCATCAGGAAATGTAAGCTAAAACCACTATGAGGTACCTTGCCCTGATGCCCTGATCCATGTGGCTGGGTTGGGTGTTGTCCAGCAAAGCAAAAGGTTGCCAGTTCGATTCTCGGTGAGGACGCTTGCCTGGGCTGTGGGTTTGGTCCCTGGTCAGGTCATGTGCAAGATTCAACCAATCGATGTTTCTCTCCCTCTCTTTCCCCCTCCTTACCCTTCTCTCTAAAAATAAAATAAATAAAATCCTTAAAAAAGCCCTGTGAGATAACACTGTATAAATAATAGGAAGGCTAAAAAACAAACCAAAAATGATATCAGATGCTGACAAGGCTGTGGAGCAACTGGAACCCTCATACACTGCTTTGGGAAATGTAAAATGGTACAGCCACTCCTTAAAATAATTTGGCTATTTCTTATAAAGTTAAACATATACTTAGGAAATTACCCAGCAATCCCAGTCCTTGCTACTTACCCTAAAGAAACACAAAAACCTGTAGCAAATGTTTATACGAGTTCTACTTAGAATTGTTGAAAACTGGAACCAACCCAAACTGTCCACCAACATGTGAATGGATAAACAAGCTGTGGCACATTCATACAATGGAACACTGGTCAGTAATAGAAAGTAAGAAACTGTCGATGTATGAAACAGCTTGAATGGATTTCAAAGACAATATCTTGAGTGAAAGAAACGAGTCTCAAAAGGTTATATATTTCATGTATAGGACATTCTCAGAAAGACAAAATTGTAATGACAGAGAGCAGATCGATCTTTGCCAGGGATGAGGGGCAAAGGAGGGTAAGACTGTAAAGTGACGGCACGTGATTGGAGTGGTGGAGCTCTTTTATATTCAGATTGTGGGTGGGTTACACAAGTCTACATACATATTGAGTCACACCAACCTGTATCCAAAAAAGTCAATTTTTCTTCACATTAACTTAAACATAAAATAAAATAAAAGCTTTAGTGAGGAGCATTAAAGAAAATTTGTGTAAATGAAAGTCATATCAGATTGACAGACCCAATGTAGAAAAATGCCATTTCTTCCTAAGTTCATCTGTACATATTATGAAATTCCAATTCCAAAGGAAGAAGGAAGGGGACTTGATACACATGTTTTATAATTCTTCAGTCCATTTGGAGGAGAACACACTTAATAAAAATATTCAAGAATAGACCAAATTGGCAATTTCATGTTAGATTTAAGACATATTAGGACATTCTAATAATCAAGAGTGCTCTGCTAATATCAAATTAAACCTAGAACACAATATAAACACATAATATACAAACATGATATAAAATCTTGACATACAAAATGAAGGTTACATAGGTCTTTACTATACGAAATAGGTGGATATCAATATTGGGTTAAAAAACAGTTATCTATCAGCTTTTAAAAAGAAAAGCATTTAGAATTTTACTTCAGCAATTACCTAAAATGAATTTCAAGATAAATAAAGTTAAAATAAAGACAAATATTTGTTTATATTATGTTAAAGGAAGAAAGACTTTATTTAGAAAACTTCATAAAGGAAATGCAAAAGTCATAAAGAAAAAGACTGAAAGATTTAAAAGCATAAAAAAATTAAAAACCATAAACAAAAAGGAAATGAGAAATGATAAACTGAAATATTTGTTACATAAAAGGGATACTATAATTAATATAAAGGAAATGCTTCAAATCTAAGAAAAAAGATATCCAATACAAAATAATAGTAAAAAAATAATACATAACTAGGAAATGTCTTTAAAATTTATAATAATATATGTTATAGTGCTCACTAGTTTAAAACAAGCATTAAAATGTTGAAAAATTATTTTCCTATGTTTGCCGGCAGTAATTGTGCAGGGTCATAATGCACAGTATTAAAGGGTACATGAGGAAACATATACTGTAATATACTGAACTAGAAATAAAATATTAAAAATAATGTATTAAAGTTCAAAGATAAAATTTAAGTACCTTCAGAGAAGGCAAGTTTGTAATGTGATTCAAAAGCCTTTAACATATGCATGCTTTCATTTTCACTTCATGGAAACAGTTAAACATGTGGATGAAATTGTTTAATTTTGGAAACAACCTAAGTACCCCACAATAAGGGATTCACTAAACCCTTTTTGGCAGTCCATATAGTGGGAAACTGCACGGTCATTTAAAATGAAGTTGACATGTAGTTAACATCAGGAATGGTGTTTCCAATTTATCCCTAAGTGCAAAAAGCATTTCAAATAACATGTACAAAATGATTTGTTTTATAAATAATTTACAAAGATCTGCATAGAATAGTCTGGATGCATATATTTTAAAATGCTACATCTGAGTACTAGGTGGGTGATTTCACTTTTTAGAATTTTGTGCATCTTTGAACTTTCTAATTTTTCTACAATGAACCTTTTTCACTTGCGGACTTTTAGTTTTTGAAACATTTCATTGTAAAACAGTCCATTTGGAAAGCAGCTATTTTCTCCTGTGATGTTTTGTGTCCCTGTGCTGAAGAAGGAAAAACTTGTTTAATGACAGAAATGTAAGGAGAGCCCATCTGTGGCACCTCTGCTAGGGAAGGACTGCCCAGTCCAAGGGAACGGCTTCCTTTGGAAAGTCCAGCTCCCCAGAGCCCTCAGGCGGGTTGGGAAGCGGAGCCTCGTCCATCTGCCTTCTTTTCCTTTGTAATGACTTCTCTGAGCCCTGGCACATTCTCCTCAGGCCCACCCTTAACATTGTCAGGTCTCGGGGAGAGGGAGACAGAGGCCCCACATTTCACATGTCTAAACATTTAAAAAGTGATAAATCAAGCTAATAAACTTTTAAATGAAATATATTCTTTTCCCCTAGTTGGACAAATATTCCTTTATAACAACAACACAGAAAAATATGTTTAAATCTCCTGTTTTTATATGTCTGAAAAATTTGGCAGCATACCAAAGATGACTAGATTTAATTATGATTGTTCAGCTGGGTATTCTGTTGATGAGCCAGCAATGTTTCGATGAGTAATAAAGGAAAACTTACACAAATGATGAGCTCATATACTTATGCAGTACAATTTGTTTTTCATGCTTAATTTCAGCAAAGTACTAATTATGTTACAGTCAAGATTTTATATGAATTTTCTTCTATTGATGATAATGATCTTAAGCAGGAGTTGACAAACTTTCTGAGAGGATCATGATAATAAATATTTTAGACTTCATAGGCCATATGGTCTCTGTCACAACTGCAGCTCTGCTGTTGATGCTCAAAGGCAGCCACAGACAGTACGTAAGCAGGTGGGCAGGGCTATGTTTCCATAAAACTTTATTGGTAAAAACAGTTGGACTCAACTTGTGGGCCATAGTTTGGCCACTCTTGATGTAAAGGACTTTTAAAGTGCAGTGTACAAATTTAGATGTATCCTCATCCAATCTGTAAATGTAAGTAAATATAAAAGTTAAATTATGTCTATGTTTTTAAAAGTCATTTTCTTATGAAGTATTCCAAACTATCAATCGACATCTAAAGGCAAAATATAAATTATAATTAATACATATCAATATTTGAAATCAGAAGTTGAGTTGACTTTTTATTTGTTTTTTTAAACATAATTAAACCTTATTAAGGATTTTCATACAATTAAAGCTATTTTCATTTCTCACCTGCAAGGCCCATTGAGTTGCCAGTGGAAAGAATTCAGTATCATGTCTCACATCTTTCATCTAGACCTGCACACTTAAAAGTTTCCAAGTAGCATGATCTTCCAGCTTAATAATACCGTGTCCCTCCACCTCCATGTGCAAATGCTGTGAGTATCCCGCTAACGTGTGAGTGCCCCCAGAACCATGAATTTGAATAGCAGCAGGCAGTAATAACTAGCAAACGAAACTTTTAACAAGAAGCCATTTATGCTCTTTGATATGAAGCATTTGGTAAGTTACTTAATTTGTCTTTTCTTTGTGCTACCCACCTCCACTCCCACATCGAATCTTCCTCAAGCCAGAGAGTTGCCCATCTGCAATGTTGGCAGCACCACACACCCATTTACATTCTCCACCTTGAAGACACAGGGCAAGAGGTTTGGAGAAGCATTTCCTGGGGTTGGAACAGTGTCAGCCTCCAGAGTGGCTGCTTAGAATTAGGGGCTGTACTATGCCAGCGCTTGAGTGACATTTTCTTTAATAAATGTGTGTCATGTGGGACTTTCTAAACTGTGGGACTTCGAGCTGGGGCTCTTCTTGCCTCTGGTACCCCTGACCTGTTTGACCTGGGTTCCCACGGGGAGTGATGATTTTCCCCCTCAGAGTGGCCTGTGATGCGGCTGCGCCGATGGGCTGTGCCTGATGGACACTGGATGATTTCCTTCCTGGGGTCTGATTTGTCTGCAGGCCTCAGGTCTGGATGATGTCATTATTTTGGAAATTTGTTTTATATCAAAAGTGAGATTACTTGGGAAGTTCTGTTGGCTGTTAGCGGGACAAATTGTGTATCATTTTCTACTGTTCAAAATTGGGGAAGCTGATGTCAGGGTACTGGTAGCAAATTTCAGAAAAAAATCCAGGCAGCCCATGGCCCCAGACCATGTAAAATCATGGTTTTGGGTGGTTTTTCCTGTCTGAAACTCAAAAGAGGTATTGATTTTGCACTTAACTCTGTGTCCAGAAGCTAATAAACAAACGATCAAGGAAACAGAAAATAAACAAAAAACCCACTCTTGCCAAAATTTAACAAAGAACCTTGCTAAAATTTGCGGGTTTTCCTCATTATGGCCTGGACATGTTTCTCTCTCAGCTTCTCCCCTTATCTCCAGCGGCACACATGCAGAGACCTGATAATTCCCGCTGATGGCCCAGCCCCCCACTCCAAAGCAGCTGTCCTCGATAACACAAAAGCTGATAGCACAGCTCTCAAACCAATCATTTATAAAAGCCCTGTCAAGAGCCCAGACGAGCCATGAGAGGGGACTTTGCTGTGGCATCACCACAGGGCTGGGAGAGGGGCCTGTCCTGGGCCCGTGCTCTGCACCCTCTGACGGACTTCCGAGTCCCTCTTCCACATCGTGGGTCTTACCATGCGGTTAAACGTGCCTGTCTGGTACTTTCCTCCCTTTGTCTGGGCTCATGTTCAATGGAACTTGCCTCTTTCAGAAGCACCACTAGGGCATTTTCCCTCCACAGATAAACTTTATTTTTCAGGGATTTGAAATACCATGGTGGCCAAGCCCGGAACGTATTTTATTTCGAGAAAGTTGGTTGCCTGACTTTTCAGATCTTTCCACACCTGTGAAAAGAAGGGGCCGGATTAGGAGGTTTCTGGGATGCCTCCCAGTTTTAATGTTTAGAAAGGCTGCTGCTTAGGAGTCCTCCCACTTTTCCTTTCTTCAGCACATACTCTTCTTTTTCTCCCACCTTCTTGGTCTCTTCTTCTGTCTCCCCATAATCAAACACTCTCTCTCTCTCTCTCTCTCTCTCTCTCACACACACACACACACACACACACACACACACACACACCCCGCTTCTAAGGGGGTTATAAATATCAGGCTTTAGCTCCTGACTAATTTAATTATATTTTATGTCAGCTATTCATTTACTATCAATTTCTATAACTAGATTTGGACTCATTCTTTGATTTATTTCTATTCCAACTAATTGTAGATATCTTCTCAGTTTTTTTAATACACTGATGAGCTTTTAATTTAGCTCTGTCATTCAATGGAAACTTCAGTGTTTGTTTTTCTCAAGGTAGATGTTAAACATCACTAAATGCTAAGATTTTTTAATCATTGCATATCTGAAAATGTCTTTTTTAAATTTATTTACTTTTAGAGAGAGGGGAAGAAAGGTTCAAAGAGAGGAAGAGAAACAGCAATGTGTGAGAGATATGTGGTTGCCTCTCGCACACCCCCAACTGAGGACCTGGCCCAAAACCCAGCCATGTGCCCTGACCAGGAATCAAACTGGTGACCTTTCCGTTGGCAGGCTGGGACTCAGTCCACTGAGCCCCACCAGCCAGGGCTGAAAATGTAATTTTTTGAAACGACTTCAAATGAAGTAAAACCTAGCTGCGTGCAAAGATCTTTTCTCCCTTGAATCTTTTACCACCATTGAGCACTTTTTTCTAAAGTCTAAGGCCAAATTCCCCCTCCTCCATTTGTCAATAGCCTAGTTATTGGGTTATTTTGTTTGTTTTTCTGCATGAATGCCTATGAAATACTTTCTGTATTCAGAAACTCTAAAATATTTGCTGATATTTTTCAAAGTGTGGATCTCTACCACAGTAGAGTAAGGAATGAGGGTGAGGCACCAACAACACAAGATTTGAGGGGCCTCTGACTCCCAGGGCCCTGCCACACTGACTTCTGCATGCAGATATAAAAGCATAATTGCCACTATTTACCTTGATAGAGAAAGAATGTCTTAAACCCAGAGACAGACCCACTGTGGAGAGAGGTATGGCATGTTCCTATCTTTTTCCGGGTGGTTTCTTAGACTCTGATTGGATTACATATTCTGACATTATTAGGTTTGTCTGTGAATTTTAGTTTTTAATGTTGTTAATTTCTTTTTTCTGGATATTTGATATTTTGATAAGACCCTGGGAGAAGCACATTGGTTCCTGAGAGCCAGACACCATTTTAAACCAGAGTTTGGGATAATGTATACAGGGTTAGAAATGATTGTTTAAATCTTATTAATGCATGAGTTCACCCAAAAAGTAAACTTAGAAGGGGAAACTCAGAGGGTGAAGCAACGAGCTTTGTAAGATACTGGTCTAGTTTTGCATTTCCTGGGAGTCCACGAATGAGGTAACTTGTGGGATTGCTTGGGAAACAGTAGAGTCCCACACAAACATAAAGCATTGTTGCTTGAATTTATGACCCAAGATAACTCTAGCCTCTTCCCTTGCAGAACCACTCTTCTCTCTGACCTGGATACAGCTGTATTTTCTACTCTTTTATGAGGTTCCCCAAAATTATCAACCAAGAATCCTTGACTTTCTCTCACCCCCTGGAGTAACAAGGGGCATTGTGTTGTTTTCTTGAAATAAACTTCCTTCCTCTGTCATAAAGCCTGGTGAGAGTAAGAACTATCTCTTTCTCTGTACTTGATAGTTCAGAGATATAGAAGGCGTCCCTCATCACTGGCTCTGGGAGGTATCCCAGCCTTTAAGTTTACTGTGTGACTTATCTCGACAATGGTTTGATTGTTAGAATTGCACTTCTAGATGCAGTCAGTATGAGAGCTGGTTTAAAAGCATAAGTCTTCTTCTTCCACAGAAGCCAAATCAAACAACTAAAGGGAGTTTTCTTTCTAGCTTTACAAGTCACGTTTGAGTGGGGTCCTACATTACAACGCAGGAAGAGAAATATGGATGTGGTTAGGGCTTGGCCCAAGGGAGGCAGGCTGACAGTGGGGCGGGGGCGGTGCAGGGGAGGGTTGCAGCAGCTTCCTCTACTCCAGGCTCCTGCCATTTGGGACCCTTGGGAACTACCTTCATGCTATTGCCATAAAAAGAGCATGTTTTCCCTAGAATTTTCTGCTGCCAAAGGCTTCCCAAAAAGCTTTCAGAAGCAGACACATGGTTTTGTTCGATTGTATAGGCTAAAAAATGTACATGTCTATGGCCCAGATTTATTTATTTGTCAAGGTAAATTACTTCTTTGTTACAACTCAGGGACACCCCTGGCAGCGTGTCCTACTTTTGCAGAAGAAAGCAGCCAAAAAACCATGTCATGCATTTTACCTCCTTGCAACCTTCCAGGCAGGATGGTTTGCACGCTGAGATAAACAGTGAAGGAGTGCTTTTAACACTCACATGTTTTGACAAAAGGCCAAAGATGGTGAATCCCATCATCCAAAAGAACCACTGATGTTTCCTGGGTGCTGGGGAAGCTGAGGAGGTATGTGCTTTAGAGCTGAAAGGACCTGGATTTTCCTTCTGTCCCTTTCACTCATTACTGTGTTTCTTGGGCAAGTCATACTACCTCTAGGAGCTTATTTTTTCATCTGTGAAATTGTGAAATAATTCTAGATTTCACTGTTGTGAGCTGCAGGGAACAATACATCAGATTCTGGGCTATAGTAAATGCTTACTTAGTAAGTATCCATTTGCTTCTGTCTTCATCATGTTCTTAAGGCACCTGAACTTGAATTCTTGGCTGCCCCATATCTGTTTTTGTTAACTTAGTCCTATCCATGAAGTTCATCTTCTAGCTGTGACATCTTATTTTGATGTTTCAGGCACAGAGGGAGCATGGGACACAGATGGTTTCCTTGGTCACTGTCATATCAAATGCAGTGAGATCACTCAACCTGTGAACTCCCTGGTTTTTCTGCTGCCTCCAAGTGCTGGGGAAATGCCAGAATTATCAACCAAGAATCCTCCGTTTGAACTAAGCTCAGGACTTTCTCTTGGTATCCACTATTGGAGCTGCATCCTTTTAAACCTCATTGATTCTGAAGTCAATTCTGTTGATACAGAATTGTTTTGTCTAATGATTTACACAAAATTATTTATTGGATTGGTGGACTCTCACTTCAGAACAGAGCAGTGTGAGTCTGTGCAGAGCTTTAAACTTGACCAAGTCATAATTAATTGGAGTCCTGCACCATACATGGAATCTTAGAGGAGGAAAGTTAACGACATAGCGACATAGAGGACAATAGTCTTACTTGCCTTATGAAGAAAACAAGGCCCAGAAAACTAAAGCGATTTTTTTCAAGATCACACAGCTTCACAGCAAAATTAAGACTGAATCCACATTCCTGTTCCCAGTTTCGAGCTTCCTACTGTGTTATCTTCATGGTGTTATTCATCTGTGCCATGTTTGAGAATTGTTGTTATCAACACAGTGGTTCTGATTCAGTGAGTCGATTTCTCACTCATGCAT
This sequence comes from Desmodus rotundus, assembly GCF_022682495.2. NCBI lineage: Eukaryota > Metazoa > Chordata > Mammalia > Chiroptera > Phyllostomidae > Desmodus > Desmodus rotundus. The sequence goes on from NC_071395.1 coordinate 66,762,395, forward strand.
AGAGACATTTTGGCATTCCTAGGAAATTCGACTAGAATGGCATGTAGCCCCCACCCCAACAAGCACGGGAAAGACCCTGGATAGCAGCTACCTAGCCATGATGTTCTTTACATTTCAGCTCCTTAAATGCATGTGGAATTCTGCAGAATATTATGGTAAACAGTGTAACTATGGTGTGGTACTCATGGAAATAAAGACTGGAAAATATTTGCAAAACCAATAATGATTTATCTTAATTATAATTCTTGGGCAGAAATCTTAACTTTTATAAATTAGCCTCAACCCTACCGAAAGAGAAACTGATATTTCTCTCCTTTTTTAGGGAGAGGGGAACCTTCTTTGTTCTTCAAAACAACTGTTTTGTTGCCTTGGAGTTGTTTTTCATACAATTTCCATCATTTTCCACCTTTAACATGTTGGGCTGTTTCACTTTGTTGCCTTCACAAATCACCTCTCCAGCCACATCAGTTCTCCCTTCGATAGTCCTCCTGTTCTCACCACCCCTTTCTTGCCCACTGTCCACCCTCTAACTCAGGTCACCAGCTTCTCAGGCTCGGCTGATATTAGAAGAGCTTCCTAAAGTATTTCACTACCTGCCATCTGTTCTTGCTTCATTCTTACTTGTACATTATTTCAGATTTAACTTATCACTGACGTTCATCACATCATCTTTTCATTCCAACTTTCTACGATTTTCCAATTCAAGCGAAGTCCTTCATCTACATTCAGCTCAGATCTGGGGTCTTTCAGTACCTTCACAACTACACTCTGGATACCTTTCTCATATTCTCATGTTCACAATCTGTCCAATTTGCTCTAAGCCAACTTCTATATATTCATTCCTATCCTCTTTGCTGACTTTCTCTTATCCAGTGCAATAGAAATCACCTGGCCCTAGGTTTTGGGAGGGCCACCCATTGCCTTCCCAATACTGACTGGGAACTTGCCCATCCATGCCAATGGCCTCTTTGAATCTTACCTTTCTCATCAGAAAAATTGGGGAGCATTTCTACCTTATGTCTCTCATGGTTATAAAGATTAAATGGGAACGTAATTGCTAAACTGCTGTGCAACTATAATGCATCTTTCAGATACCTCTGTGCTTGTGTCCACACCCTAGAGACACATCCCCTGTGATACTGAGGACACCACTGTGCCTACAGTGCCACAAGAGTTCACGGCCCATGTGTGGGATGGGGTGAGACAGCTCCTGATCTCATAGCTCACCTGGGGCAGGGGGAAGTGGCCCCTGAGAAGTCCACTGATCCCAGGCGTGGAAGCTCAGCTCCTCTTCCCTCACAGTCTGAGTTTCCACAAACTGGAGCTGTAGTTGGTTTGGCAAATGCCTTTTTCTGAAATGCATGTTTTTCTTGGAGAATATAAAAAATCAGTCCATTTGTTTTTTACAAGTGTTATAAACGTTTGTTGAAGTATAATCAAAGTCAGAAAAGAATACAAATCCTGGGATACAGCTCAGTGACTCTTCGCAAGGTGGGTACACTGGTGTAACTATACCCCAATTGTGGGCTGGGATGTTTCCGTCCCCCAGAGGCTCTCTATGTCCCTTCCAGGAACTGATTCCCCCAAGAGTGCCCACTGTCCTGACATCTAACACTCTAGATGAGGTTTTGCCTGTTGTTGAACTTTTTATAAGGGAAAGTAGACAGCATATACATTTTTGTGACTGGATTTGTTTGTTAATATTGCGTGTATGGATTTATTCACAGATTTTAGTCATTCATACCAATTCTGTACAGTATTTCATATATATATGAAATTATACATTTATATTAAACATATGTATATATCATAAAAATAGAAGGATATACATATTTGGGTAGCTTGTTTGTGGGGCTATCAGGATTAACTAGGCACATTCGTGAACATACATATGATTTCTAGTGAATGAAGCCCCGGCAGTGAAATTGCTGGGCCATAGTCCATGCACATGTTCCACGTTGGTAGATAGTGCTAAACAGTTCTCGACAGTCACCCTGCTGGCTTGCACTCATGCCAGCAGAGAGCCAGTGGCCCCCGCCCTGGCCCACACCGAGCAGCCTCTGTGGTTCCATGCTGGCCCCTCGGAGGGTGCGTCGTGTCCTGGGATGGCATTCACTGTGCTTCATCTGAGTCTCCCTGGTGGCTATTGAAGTTCAGCACCTTTCCATATGTGTAGTGACCATTTGGTCTCTTGTATCCAGTATATGTTCAAGAAATTTTAGAAATCTTTAACCCTACTAAAAATGATTAAGATATTCTCCTAGGTTTCCTTTCAAATGTTCTTTTTTAAAATTTTACCACTTCTATTCATATCTGCATGCGAGACTAAGATTTATTTTTCTGTGTGAATAACCAGTTGAGCAGACACCACTCATTAAAAGTACAATGGTGTAGGATGTTTTAGGAAGAAGCACCTCCAGAGAGAGCCAGCAGCTGTTGCAGTGGATGGGTAGGTGGGGGAGCAAGAAGACAGAATGAGGGCAGTGGCATCAAGAGAAAGGGCCCGAGTGGGTAAAGGGGATGCAGCACGTGAGGCGGGTTCCTATTTGGTACATGTGCAATCGGTGTGCTGTTGGATGCCATTGAACATTGCCTCCAGGGGGTGCCTCTGACCACAGGGGTGGTGCTGAGGTGGTAGGCTGTTCTCTCTCAGAGGTGGCCTTACTCCTCAGACTGGGGATGGGCGCAGCCCTGGAGACAGATCCGTCCCATCAGCAGTGTGGCTCAAGTAGAAAAAAACGAAATACCTACCAGGTCTGCCATGGTTCCTACTTAGCCATAACATTTCTCACACTGGAAATGGCTGTTTAAATAACTGTGGGCCCATGGAGACTTACCCCAGTGTGACTGATCAGATCCAAAATAAAATCCAAAAGGATAGTGTCTTGAATCAGATGGAAGAATAACCAAACAGTGGCTGTCTTGGCACAACTGTACTATACTTTCTTGGAAAATAATGTATTCCCCTTGAAAACTGAGTTCATCTCTCTCACACCATAAAAAGCCAGTCTCTGTCCTTCCCAAGAACTTGGCTTTGCCCGCTCATGGCTCTCAAATTAGGTATAGTCAGCATGTCATACATAGAAGACCTCAAAAGGACAGGTGTGTGGATGTCCCAGGAACATGGAGGGCCTATCTCCTCTGGCCCTAGTTATCCACACTAGGGTTTCCACACAACATCCAGGAGAATGGGCTTTTCTTGGATGTTGGGAATCTGAACACTGGGCATTGCTTTCTTGAAGACAGGGCTTGGTGTAATCCCTCTAGTAATGGTCCTACCAACGATCCGTTTGCCATCCAGATTTCCCAATACTTGGCTTGATTTTTCTGGTGAGGTGAGTAAACTGAGATTTAAGAGGTTAAATGACTAGCTCATGGTCACTGGGAGTGGGCCAATACAGACCATAAATGTTATCTTCTAATTTCATATAGTTCCACAAAAATCTTACAAATTATTACATTCCCCTTCAATTTAGCAAGAGGAAAGCAAAACCACAGCCTCCACTAGTACCTTGTGCTAGTGTTTAATTATCTTCAAAGCTAAAAAGATTCCTTTGTTTAATTTAATTCTGTGGATGCAATTGGAGTCCTTATCTCCTTGGGGAGTTCTTTTTTTAAAATAAATTATGGTACAATTGACAAAACATAAAATTCACCATCTTAGCCATTATTAAGTGTACAGTTCAGAAGTGTTAAGTACATTTACATTGTTAAACAGTCACTCTTCAGAACCCTTTGAAACTTGAAAAACTAAAACTATACTCAATAAACACTCCTTATTCTCCCCTGCCCCTACCCCAGCCCCTGGCAACAACCACCCTACTTTCTGCATGTATGAATTTGACTTGTGTAGGTACCGCATATCTGTGAAATCATACACTATCTGTCCTTCTGTGACTGGCTTTTTTCACTTAGCATATGTCTGTAAGGCTCATCCGTGTTGTAGCATATGCCAAATAATATCCCACTGTGTGGATATAAACATTTTATTTATCTATCGATCCTCATATGGACACTTAGGTGGCTTATCCCTTTTGGTTATTGTGAATTCTTGTCATGTTTTTTAGGGACAAAGAGCAAATGTGTGCAACCCACCTTGAAATAATCCTTGATTTGCTTGTGAAATCCCTTCTGATCCTTGTCTTCTCCAGAAGAAAATGAATGTGCCTCTAATTTTTCCTTGTAATTTTGGTTTCTACCCATTTACCCAGCCCCCTGCTTATTATAAATGTCTTCCAATTCTTTTTTCTATTTAGTGGTGAAATTGGAATATCCTACACTGTTAGCCAGGAAATTAAAGCCTCCTAAGAGCTATCCTTCCCGTCATCCAATTGAATTTCTCACTCCTCACCCACCCTAAGTTTTTCTGTCTTTAGGCAAACCTCCTACACCTTCTCATTGCACAGACCTTTCTGCTCCCATAGCCTGTCTCCTGTTTCCACAAAGCTCTTATAACACTGGGACAGTTCATTCATCGCACACCTCAGGCCCAAGCCCTCACCCAGAGTAGAGTCACAGTACATACTTCGCTCAGGTACGGAAAGATAATTTCTAAGGTCTTCCTAGCACTTTGAAATACAGTATTCCAAATTACATGTGCATTTGATTTTATGTACTCGATGAGCTCTTTTCTAAACGTTGAAATTCAAATTGCAGGTAGAAAATGAATAAATAAATTAAAAGGGAGATTGCTATTTTAAGAAAACTATGTTAAAGGGATTTATCCAAGAAAAAGAAGATAAAAAATTATGAACAGTAAGATAAGAGCGAACTCACAGTTATTAACAACCACACATAAAACAAAAACAAAAGCAAACTAAGCAAACAACTAGAACAGGAACAGAATCACAGAAATGGAGATCACATGGAGGGTTATCAATAAGGGAGTGGGAGGGGGAGTGAGGGGGGAAAGGTACAGAGAATAAATATAGCATAAATGATAGGTAGAAAATAGACAGGGGGAGGGTAAGAATAGTGTAGGAAATGTAGAAAGCAAAGAACTTATATGCATGACCCATGGACATGAACTAAAGGGAGGGAATGTGGGAGGGAAGGGGTGTGCAGGGCAGAGGGGAGTGAAGGGTGTAAAATGGGACAACTGTAATAGCATAATCAATAAAATATATTTTAAACAATAAAAAATAATAAAATCTGAAGAAAAAAGAAAACTGTTGTGAGTCCTTTTACAAATCAACCATTCTCTGCAATATAAGCTTAATTAAGGATTTATTTATACTATCACTTCATGCTTTTTGAAAAAAGTAGCTTGCAGTCAGTTGGTAGCTAACCCCGACTCCCCGCCCTGCCCCTCCCTATGTTAACCCAGTCAGTTTTTCTCATCCTGGAGGTGACAGTAATTAATGTATTTTTCTTGTGAAATTCTGTTTTAGTTGTTTCCTCCTCTAACTCCCCCTCTTTTGGATAGCTCTTTTCCCTACTCTTTTGAGATCATTTAAAATGTAGTTTCTTTTTTCACAGATATTAGTAGTATTTCCTCTGGCCCAATGTAATCTGCAGCTTTAATCTCTGCTGAAAGGCTGCTGGGGATCTGCCTTCCCCTAGAGACAGAGGCAAGCGAAGCTGAGATCACCAGCCAGGAGTTCCGGAGTGAAGTGTGTTATCTCTATTTTACTGGCCAAAATATGAGGTTGAGGAGTTGAAAGTCAGAGATTCTAAGTAAAGGGGCAAGAATGCTGACTTAAAAAAACAATCAACAGGAGTCCTTCTTATCAATTTAGTGATATTTGATGTTTACCTTGACAGTCCAAACCTTTTTCCCACATTTGATCAAATTTCCTTCTCTGAGATATTCCAACAATTTCTGGATAGATCACTGGCTCATCTTTTAAAATTGTAACCTAAGTTTCCAAAGTAGGTTGGCCCAGCCAATTTCTCAAGGACACAGTGACAACCCTGGGAATGCAGGTCCCACAGTGGCACCCGTGCAGTTCAGAGAGCAGTGGCAATCTGTATCTCCCTTGTGTCACCACTGAACTCTCTATTTAATGTCACCCACGCCTTAAAGTGTACAAGTATATGAGAAACGGAGAATAGGGCATATTTAAAGTTCTTTTGAAATGGACTTGCAGATTTTTTTTTTTAAAAAGAGCCACAGCTATCAGAGATCTAATTATCATTTCCCCCTTCCAAAAAATGTAAAGATAACTTTATTGCAATATCAAATAAAGCAAAAATGGGAGAAAACTTGTACCATTTGCCACAAAGGTTGGAGAATTTGTGCCAGATACAATGCAGATGTTAAGACCAATTCCTGTGATCTCTGAGACAAACTTCAAAGGAATACATTTGGGATGTTGGGGAAATAGAAATGGAAAAGTTATTCATAAAACATAACTGGCCACTAGTCATTATTTTTTGAACCTGGATGTAAGGCACATGAGATTTATGTTACAGGTCTTTGTATTTTGGTGTAGTGTTTGAAATTTTTATAATATACAGCTAAGAAATAATGGAGGTAGGACAAAATTATAGGAAGTCAACAAAGGTAAACTCACATAACACAAAGTACAAGTTTTTATTACAAAGGCAAAATAGAAATTAATAACAAAATTCCAAAAATAAAACCCAGCTAATCAACCATTAGAATCAAAAATAAAATAAAGGATCAATCATAGAAAATGCCTGGGCCAAAAAGGATATAACACATGCAAAATGCGATTCCTAAATATTCATGAAGTTATGAAAATGGCAACAGTCCATGTAAAAACTTGTGGAATTCGACTAAGTCTGTACTTTAGGGGAAATTAGTAGCCTCAAAATACTTTTATTACCTGAGAAGAGAGATTCAAAATAAATGAACAAAGCACTCATTTAAGTAAATTGGAAGAATAAAAAAGCATAAGTAGAAAAAGAATAAAGAGGACATTAAAGAGCTAAAAGGGAAATCAGCAAATTAAAAAAGATAATCTAACCGAGAAAGCAGAAGGAGAGGCAGGAAACACAAAATAATGATTGAAAATAACTTCAACTCCACAACTGGGCAATTTTTAGAAAAATATTCATTGTCAAAATTTATACAAGATGAGCAGAGTATCGAAACAACAACAACAACTACAACCAGTAACTGTAAAAGCAACTGACAAGGGATGTGAAGATCCTAGTTGCTTTGCGCCCCTCACCTCTAGAAAGTGCCAGTATTCGATGGCTTTGCAGGTGGCACCCATCAACCTTCAAAAAAATAATTTGAAAATTACTTTGCTACTCCAACTTTATGAAGATATAGAATAATATGAAACATTTCTTGGCTCATTTTGTTTGTAGAATAATTCATATTTTAACAATTAATTAAGCTATTAATCATAAGAAAAACTACAGAAGCATCTCATTAATGAATATAGATTTTTTAAAAACCCAAACAAAATAAAGATGAATCAAATCCAGGCTATGTTAAAACAATAATATGCTGTGATCAAAGAGAGCTTATTTCCGGAATAGAAGTGAATCCTATATAGTGATATTTATAAGTTTGATTTTTCTTATCAGTGGATCGAAAGACAAAACACATTTAGTCATTGTAAATTCCCAAAGTACATTTATTTTAATATTGATTTGAGCAACATCTATTTCTTGTAAAACTTGAAATTGGAAAAACAGTGACTTACCATTAAAAATATTAAAAAATAAATTGTGGATTTAATGGCAGTGCACTTCAGTTAAAAGGGTAAATAGATTTTATCTGTCTGGCTCATGCATTTGGCTGGCCCACACCCATCTGTTCTCAGTAAGAAAGCATATTTGAACTGGGTAACAATATCTACTCTATCAAGATTCCAATGGGATTTTTTTTTTAGCAACACAAAGTAATTCTATCATTCATCAAGAAGAATAAACAGACAAGACCCATCAAGAATGTTTTGAACAATAGAGAGTATTTACTTTGGCGTACATAATAATATACTGTAACATAATAATATTGTAATTGGGCCAATGTAGAGAGGAACCAAGATATTCAGAATATTGTAATAATGGCATTTCAAATTATTAGATAAAAGATGGATTATTTAATAAGCCTTGTTTGTTATAGGAAAATTCTGGAATTAAAAAGACAAATATTTTGTATAATATGCTATGGTATTATGTTAAATATAATTGCTTTGTTTGTAAGAAAACTAGAAAAAGTGTTCAAGATATTTTAATGCAATCTCATAGCGGTATAATTGTGTTTATTACAATATTCTAATTCACCTAAAGGATATTATCAAGGTTAGTTTTTTATAGCATTGTGGGTTCATAATAAGAAATAAAAATTACATAGCACTTATTCGATTCTGTGCCAGGCACTTTTCTAAGCTATTGAGGTATATTAACTCACTGAATCATCACAACAATCGTATGAGATCGATATTATTATTATTTCCCATTAACCACACGAGGCATCAGAAGTGCAGAGTGTTTATGCAACTTGTCCGCAGCTGCATATCTAGTAAGTGGGAGAGATGGCATTGCAACTCCGCCAGTCTGGCTCCAGAATACATATCCACTCCCTCTTCTGGGAATGAGCTGTCTGTGCAACCCTGGAGTTGTCGCTCAGTCTTCAGGCTCTAACTTGCCTTTTTTCTTTCCTCAGGGACCTGATGCCCCGAACCCTGGATGGGCAGATCACCATGGAGAAGACGCCCAGTTACTTTGTCACCCGGGAGGCCCCTGCGCGCATCTCGGCCATGTCCAAGGACACCAAGCTCATCGTGGTGGTGCGGGACCCGGTGACCAGAGCCATCTCGGACTACACACAGACGCTCTCCAAGCGGCCCGACATCCCCACCTTCGAGAGCTTGACGTTCAAAAACAGAACCACGGGCCTCATCGACACGTCGTGGAGCGCCATCCAGATCGGCATCTATGCCAAGCACCTGGAGCACTGGCTGCGCCACTTCCCCATCGGCCAGATGCTCTTCGTGAGCGGGGAGCGGCTCATCAGCGACCCGGCCGGGGAGCTGGGCCGCGTGCAGGACTTCCTGGGCCTCAAGAGGATCATCACCGACAAGCACTTCTATTTCAACAAGACCAAGGGCTTCCCCTGCCTGAAGAAGGCGGAGGGCAGCAGCAAACCCCACTGCCTGGGCAAGACCAAGGGCAGGACCCACCCCGAGATCGACCGCGAGGTGGTGCAGAGACTGCGCGACTTCTACCGGCCTTTCAATCTCAAGTTCTACCAGATGACCGGGCATGACTTTGGCTGGGATGGATAACAATATAATTTAAAAAGAAAAAAATCAAATATAATATATTTTTTTACCAATCAGTAGAGAAGAGACAGGTTAATATTTGTGCTGAAAATATTTCTTTGAGTAGTTTTTTCAATGAATGTTAAGAGATTGTTCTCACCTCGGTCCCCATGTTTCTGTTTAACTTACACCAAACATTTGGATAAACAAAAAAGGAAAACTTTACTCATCTAAATACTTCCAATTTTTAATTTTTATTTTATGTTTTATGTGCATAATTAAAAAGTAAGAGCATCAGTTGCCATTAAAACTTTTAAGGGGATTCTGAGGGTAGATCGATCTCTTCCTCTGTCGTATGAGGCCCAGATAAAGTTGATATCTAGCCTTCTGCATTTCTCCCTTTAATTTTTTCTTGTGCCATTTTTTTCTTAAACTGTTTCCCAATTAATAATGCTGTGTGGTTGTACACCACTTGAGTTATCACAGCGCTTTCAATTAAAACATGTTTTTAAATTCTTATACTACTATGTGGTATAAGAACATGGTATGTGGAGATTATAGTCCCCATTTTACAGATAAGGAAATTGAGTCTCAGGGAGGTTAAATAGCTTATTGTAGGGCCAGATTGTGAATCTTGGACAAAATCCCACCTTCCACATGTTACTTATTTCATGCCACTTTTTCTAGGAGAATGGGAAATAAGACCTCTGTGCCTTTAAAACTGGTTAGGGAGGTTGGAAAAAATGCTCTGCGTGGGACAGAGGGGGTTTCCTATTGGCTAGCCCTCTGGCACTCAGCGCACTACAGAGTGTGCTCCTGGAAACCACTTGGACCTGGGCACAACATCTTCTGAGAGCCAATCTCGGCTTGATTGTAGTAGAGAGAAATGACTGGATTCTTGTATGGAGAACAAGGGAGACAGGCACACTGGCAACAGGACTAGGTGTGGTAGGAGCACAACTTACCTATTTGTTGTTTTGCCTATTTCTTTTAATTAAGAAAAACCCATTCCCTATAACAGCTTACAAGTATGAATCTCATTTTTATTTATCTCTTTTTAACAAAGAAAATCTGCTTCCCCTTGTGATGTCTCATTTCTAACCTTGGATTTAGTACTAAAAATATATCAATATACATCTTTTACACTGCCCTTATTTTTCATGGGTGGAGGCCTGTCACCTTTGACACTTTATTTTTCCCCATCTCCTTTTCATTCCTATTATAACCTAGTATTCATTAATATTTGGAAAATATTCTCAGAAATGCAGATGGGGGTGAAAAGGTGGTTTTTCCTCTTCACCCATCTGTTTCTGCCCATCCCCCATTTAAATAGCTCAAATTAATCAATTGTTTATTAAAAAGATTCCTCTCTGAGTGGGCATTAACGAGATTAGCATTAATGGGAATTAAATTGGTTTAGAGAGGAGCACATATGCACAAAATACATAAAACATGTATAATTAGTCTGTCAGCAACATTTTATTACAGGTTTAAACCCAAGAGGAAACTGTCTCTTATCTCAAGGAACTTTTCTATATCTGCCAAAATTTAAAGGACCACTCTAGTATTCTAAAATAATATTCTTTTTCTACTCCAATATTGTCAATCATACAAAACTAAAGTTGTTTTAAATATGCAGTACAACTGTGCATTTGCCACAGAAGCTGCATCAGGTGAAGTAAATATTTCTTGAGAAGATTAACACAGGATTTAAATGAAGGAAAAATATTTAAATTTCTAGATATTCCATTATTGCTCCAATTCTTTGACTCTATTGTTAATTCCCACTTTCAGGAGTTAAGTAAACCCCAAATCCAGGTTCTTTTTTCCAGTTGATTTCCTTCCCTTTCATGCCCTCAATTTGCCAATGCTACAGCTTGTTTTTGTTCTAGAATTGTCACTACCAGCAACAAGATATCCACTTTGAATTCTTTTCATCTTTTTACTTAACTCGTTTTGTTTATGCTTTCGATTCTTTTATAAGCATTTGCTTGACATTATGCAAAAGTAGTTTGCACAAGGAAACAATTGTGTTCGGCAATCTTCATCTTTTTTGTGTTAAGAAATAATAAAAAAAACAGAATTGAGTGCAAAGAATCTCTTCTTGGATGTAGATTGTTTGTTCATATTTTTTTTGAAATGGATGATTGAACAGCACTCCAGGAAAACCTTCTAAGATTTCATAGAGGTGTTAAAAGTTATAGATCCCAGAAAAAAAAATGTATCAAGATCTAGAGTCAGTATAGTGTTTCCTCCAGAACAGGATTTTCCATTTCTGCCTCGATGTGGTATTTACTCCTGCCATGCATGGACTTGACCTCAGATTTCTTTGTTCATGTAGCTACACTAAGTAAGAAATGTTGTTACTGATTTGAACATCTTAGCCATCCTTCCCTGTCTCTGTGTGCTCCGCAGCCATGCCTGCTGGCCTCCTTAACTCTTCTTAAGACTGAAGAGTTGTCTCCAGAGAACAACCGGAGTCCACAACTTCATTCTTCACAGTTTACGTTTGAAGCGATGTCTACTCTGTGTAAACTCTCCACACAACTTAGCAACATTTAAGGAAAATTAATTTTATTTTAATAACCTGGGATTAATAAGCTTCTAGAAAATTGATGTTAATTATTCTAGGAGCATTAACCCCACTCTAAGTTTCCTATTTTCAAGGTCTTTAAAGTTAGAATAAACCTCAATGGTAATTTGGATCACATCCCCATTTGGCATTCGAATTCTTTCTTTAACTGGGCACTGAAAACATTGATGTGTCTATAAATTCTTAACTCTTGATTTTGCAGTTGCTAATAGGATAAATTCCCTCCAAACATGTCCATCCTGCTCTGTCAGCCGAAACTTGCCAAATCAATTACCTATGAAAATACCCAAATTCAATGTGTGAATAAATAAATGCATCTATAAAATAATAATTCCTTATAGTCATATACCTTTCGAATGCAACATTTCACCTTCAACCACCAGGAGCTCTCCACTCCCATTAGTTCCCTTTACAGTTGAGGAAACTCATTGTTAAGATAGTGATTCCCAACAAAGGATGATTTTCCATCCCAGGACCATGTCTGCAGATATTTGGGTTGTCCCAAGGGTGGTGGAGTGTAGGGTACTTCTCATGGGTGAACATCAGGGATGCTGTTAAACATCTTGTAATGCAGAGGACTTCCATAACAAAGAATTACCCCACCCAAAAAGTCAGTGAGCCTGAGATTCCCAGAGGCAAAGGAAGTAAACCAGTCACAGGTCCTCTGTGTGTGTGTGTGTGTGTGTGTGTCTGAACCGGGTCAAAATACCAGATTCTAATTAGTGCTTGACTGGTAATTCTTTCACTCACCACTTGAGGTTTTTCTTTTGAAAATCTTTCTTTCTCTCTTTAACTCTGTAAGAGACTCCATTATAATAAACAGATCGATGCTTAACAGTGTACTTTGCCAAGAGGAGTACCAACGAGAAACATCAATGAACTGAATTCTTACAACTGAGATGTAGAAGCAGCTTGGAACAAACGATAGTCACATTTCTGTGAAGTGGAATCTGTCAGTTTCAGGCTGAAAAATAGCATTCCAATGAGACATTTGTAAAGGTGTTTTCAAGTTCAAGTCTTTGTAATTTCCATGACAGTGCTGCGACAGTATTTCTTGTCACCTGACACAACCTGTTGCTTACAAGAGACAGAAGTAAAAGGCTCCACTTCTGCTAGGCAGCTAAATTCAGATGGATGTGCTGTGCTATTCAAAAGGGCCTGGGTTGCTGAGTAATAGCAAAGAAAGGAGAATTCTTACTGACACATTTTCTAGAAACCCAAGAATGTTGTATACAATTCCCACAGAATCAGGGAAGAGAAGAGCTATGGTTCCCAAACATAGAAATGTGTGGCTGAGATTCAGTGAAAGTCTTGGTGCAGAACTAAAAGACCCTACCTGTCCTCCTATTGTATCCTGCATTTACTGAGGAAGAACTGGACTTAAATAACCCAAATGTCGTGCCCTGTTAGGGAAACCTCAGCATTACTATGGAATGTGTGGTCCTTAAATTATCAGCAGGAAAACAGATTTACAATCAGAGTCCCAATATATGGGTGAAAAACATGGATAGGGCAAATTTCAACCTGTTTGTCACATCATGGAGTTTCAGGTTGGGAGGTCTTCCCTCTTGAAAAAAGGTGAACTTGGAAAAATTACAAGGCAGTGCAACTTCATACACAGAGTAATAAAATAACGAATTTTAATTATGCCAGGAGGAAATAAAACTGAAAGTAGAAATTGCTTCTAACATATGCATCTATTGTGGGATAATTAAGATATTTAGTTGATATGTTTCAGGCTATAAGCCTATTTTCTAGTTCAATTTCTAACTGGTGGTGGTGTTCTTTTAATAGCTATGCACTCAACAACCTACTCTCCTCTAGTTTGACAGTCCAAATAAAAGGTAACAATAAATTGGAAGCATATTTTCTATCCCCAAATTCTTGGGTCTGAAACTTTAAGTGCACTCAAAGATCGGGTATGAGAAATGGCATCCTCAGTTAGCTCTGCCTGGCTGGTACATGGTCAAGCTAGATTTCTAGCTGGGTGTTAGCTGATAACTCCTAAGAGAGCTTTCAAGTTTCTGTCTGGTCCACACATTGGCAAACTTATCGTCCCTGTGGTTCAGGTCTCTTCCAAAGTCACTATAAGAAATCTAGAGGGTTTACTGTCCCTGGAATCTTATTTTCATTGCAAAGAGGAAGGATGTGTGCTTTTCCCTCACACCTCCCATTCCCATGCTTCTTAGTGCTTTCTCTCCCTGCATCTTGCTGTGTCTGATGATGCCTGGAATTCAAGCCTGTTCAAGCCTAAGTTCTGCCCTCTCTTCAAATGCACCATGCTCAGTGGTGTCCACTTCCTACTTCAAGCTCCTGGGGGAAACCTTGCAGTCCACCTTGGGCCTCTGCACTCAGCTTCAGCTCTAGGGAAAGCTGTCCAATTAGTTGATGTGCGTATCCAGGCATCAGATGAAGGTCAGATGGGCCTCGCTTTCCACAACAGTACTTACATTAGGAAAATAGGGTCCAAAAGATGGGTGAAACAGAGTATGAAAGCAGGAGCTTATTGGTGACAGAAGATGGAGGTGGTGTTGGAAGGACCCTTACCAGGTTCCAGTGCCCCACGCCTCTCCACTGACCTGAAGAACCAGGGTCAGCAACTTGATGTTTCGCTTCTGATAGGTTGTCCCCATCTGGTCTGGGCATTTTCTTCCACCTGTTTTACCATAGAGGCTTATCCAAGCTCAGATTTCTTTTTTTTTTAAATATATTTATTGATTATGCTATTACAGTAGTCCCATTCCCCCCCACACTCCACTCCATCCTGCCCACCCCCTCCCTCCCACATTCCCCCCCTATAGTTCATGTCCATGGGTCATACTTATAAGTTATTTGGCTTCTACATTTCCTACACTATTCTTACCCTCCCCCTGTCTATTTTCTACCTATCATCTATGCTACTTATTCTCTGTACCTTTCCCCCCCTCTCCCCCTCCCACTCCCCTATTGACAACCCTCCATGTGATCTCTATCTCTATGGTTCTGTTCCTGTTCTAGTTGTTTGCCTAGTTTGCTCTTGTTTTTGTTTTAGGTGTGGTCGTTAATAACTGTGAGTTTGCTGTCATTTTTACTGTTCCTATTTTTGATCTTCTTTTTCTTAGGTAACTCCCTTTAACATTTCATATAATAAGGGCTTGGTGATGATGAACTCCTTTAACTTCACCTTATCTGAGAAGCACTTTATCTGCCCTTCCATTCTAAAAGATAGCTTTGCTGGATACAGTGATCTTGGATGTAGGTCCTTGCCTTTCACAACTTGGAATACTTCTTGCCAGCCCCTTCTTGCCTGCAAGTTCTCTTTGGAGAAATCAGCTGACAGTCTTATGGGAAGTCCTTTGTAGGTAACTGTATCCTTTTCTCTTGCTGCTTCTAAGATTCTCTCCTGTTTAATCTTGGGTAATGTAATTATGATGTGCCTTGGTGTGTTCCTCCTTGGGTCCAGCTTCTTTGGGGCTCTCTGAGCTTCCTGGACTTCCTGGAAGTCTATTTCCTTTGCCAAATTGGGGAAGTTCTCCTTCATTATTTGTTCAAATAAGTTTCAATTTGTTGCTCTTCTTCTTCTCCTTCTGGTACCCCTATGATTAGGATGTTGGAACATTAAAGATGTCCTGGAGGTTCCTAAGCCTCTTCTCATTTTTTTATATTCTTGTTTCTTCATTCTTTTCTGGTTGGATGTTTCTTTCTTCCTTCTGGTCCACATTGTTGACTTGAGTCCCAGTTTCCTTCGCATCACTATTAGTTCCCTGTACATTTTCCTTTGTTTCTCTTAGCATAGGCTTCATTTTTTCATCTGGTTTTCTAACAGAGTCAACCAATTTTGTGAGCATCTTGATAACCAGTGTTTTGAATTGTGCGTCCGATAGGTTGGCTATCTCTTCCTCGCTTAGTTGCATTTTTTGCTGGAGCTTTGAAGTGTTCTGTCATTTGGGCCATTTTTTTTTTTTTTTTTTTTTTTTTGTCTTGGTGCGTCTGTTACTTTAAGGAGCGGAGCCTTGGGTGTTCCCCAGGGCGGGGTAACGCTGGCCGCTGTGCTGTGATGCTGTACGTGGGGGAGGGGCCGAGAGGGAGCAATGGTGCCCGCTTCACTCTCCTGGGGATTTCAGTCTTTTACTCCACTACCCACAATCAAACTGGGACCCTCTGGTGCTGGTTCCCGAGTGGGTGGGTCTGTGCACACTCTAGGCCCCTGTGGGTCTCTCCAATGACCTCTCCCGTGAGGCTGGGAGTCTCCCCTGCTGCTGCCCCAACCCCCACGGGTGTTTTCAATCAGAGGTTTGAGGCTTTATTTCCCCGAGCTGGAGCCCTGGGTTGCGTGGTCTGCTTCACTCCCTGCCGTTCTTCCAGTTTATCTGTGCGCGCATGTGGGGCCGCAGGGTCTGCTAGTGCTTGGACTGCCTGCGCCGTTTGTCCCACACTCCGCCAGTCTTGGTCCGGCCACAGCCACACGAGTCCTCTCCACCCCGGTGCTGGTCTCCGCCCCTCCTACTGCCCTCCTACTGGTCTGGATGAATGTTTATTTTTTATTTCCTTGGTGTCGGACCCCCTTGCCGTTCGATTGTCTGTCAGTTCTGGTTGTGCGAGGAGGAGCAGTGTGTCTACCTATGCTGCCATCTTGGTTCCTCAGTATCAGCTGGGGCTCAGATTTCTTTATTTCAAGCCTGCAACAGCTGGTCAACCAGAGAACAGTAGGAAGCAAGAAAATTTTATAGTCATTTTACTGCAATTTTTCAGAGGGAACAGAGTTCTCGATCAGCTACCATCAACTGATGCCTTTAGAGCCAAATCTAGTTCTTATTTCAGACTACTTGATCTTACTCTTTCAATGCCAGATCAGTTGTTCTTTGCTATGAGAAGTCCAACTAACTATTCTATAATAATAACTTACATTTATGTAAAATGACACAAAGCATTTTTCTACCTTACTTAGATTTGAATAGCTTTTTCTCCCTTTTTCCTTTCTTTCTTGATAAAAGAAGTTTTTACAGTCTGTTACAGACTTTCTACCTCCCAACAATCCACATTTCCTCTCAATTGAATTGTTTACAAGCATCTCTTCAGCCTCTTTCTTCCACCCTTCTTACTTCCACATCATTTCCCTTCTGAATGAATTTTTACCCTTCAGTATTTGCCTGCATCAAAATCCTCAGGCCAAAAGGTCATCTTGCAGCTTTATTTTTTTGTATTTCTCCTTTTCAATGTGATTCTTGTTACTTTTTCCCCTCTTTGTAACCATCTGGCCCCAGAATTATATCTTAACTTTTCATTTTAAAACTTAACCTTTAATCTACCTTCCTTTTCCTCCTTTACCTTTTCTTAGATTGTGCCCTTACATTTTAGCAAAAATTTTCTGTAGAGAAAATTCCCTTCCCTCTCACTAGCCTACCAGCATGTGGCATTTGAAACTCTCTTGAAGATGTAGCTTTCTTATCCCCTTTAACCCACTAAAATGCAAGTCCTCAGTGGCATTGGCTTCCAACTGTAAAATGATTCCGTATTGAACATGTCTGGCGCTTCTTCATCCAGCCGTAAATAATGAGCTCTTTTTCAGACTCTTTGGCCCCTGCTGTTTGATGAGGCCATTAATAAAAAGTTCTCTATCAACAAAATGATAAACTCTGCTAGTCTGAGCCATATATAATGAATACAGGGAAAAATTGGAAGCAGATCTGTCTTTACCAGCCTCACCCTGTCTTCTAACTTATGCTGCAAATCTCCACATGGTAACAATGCCCAGATTCTGTTTCCCTCATCAATCCTTCAATGCTTGTGCCTAGGTTCTCACCAGTTCTCTGCCTTTTCGTGCCCATTCAGTCCTACTATGCCTTCATTGTGTAATTGACTCCAGCTCCAATTTCTCTAGCCTGATCTTCATCTTTGTTTACTATCGTCTCCCTTATTTCCTTATTTCTATCATTGCCACTGTGCTGTTGTCTAACGTCCACCCTTCTCTGACACCCTGTCATCTTCATAAGAAGCACTTCTTCATTTACTGAATTATTTAAAACTTTTCTCCACTCACTGTTTGAGGCCAGAGATAGAACTACACTGATAGATGATATGATCACATATTCATTAGACTTACCACTTCACACTTATGTATATCTTAAAAGGAAACCATGACTTGTTCAATCCATCCACTTTCTTGATTCTACCTACCATTTTTTAATGACATTTGTTCATTTCATCAGCTCTTTCTGTGCTTTAATGATGAAAACCCATGTGTCATGGATAATTTTGTGAATAGCCCTGATTTGACCGGGAGTAATGAAGTCTTGTATAAATCATTCAGTACCACTGAATCTCCATTTACTCATTCATTTAAAAAAAAAAAAAAAACAGAGGGTAAACTACGCTGTTAGGCTCATTCCAACTGAAATGTCTGGAAATGTTTTATGGTTGGAGCTGCCACAATAATTATTTTTTTCTGTCTCTTAAAATAATTATCATTCAATTACTTTTTCTGTTTCCCATAGGGCACTGAAAGCTATAACGAAAATTTGCTTTTGTTGATAAAAATGGATGCTAGCTGGCCACCAAGGCTTCCCTCCTCGGTAACTCTGTCACCTCCATCAAGCTAGAGGAGAGGTGTCTACCCCAGAATCATGGGTTTCTCCCTTCTCTCCCTGCAGGCCCAGCATTATCAAGCCTCCTAGATTCTGAGGCTGTATCTTTTCTGGATTCTGAAAAAATTCAGTTAAAAAAAAAGTCCTTAATAACAGTTTCTAAATTGGGGCTATCTTAATCCATCCATTTTGGGCTCTTTAATTTATAAACTACCCCCCCCACCTTGAACAGTAAAATATAGCTATAAAAAACCTCACTCGTTCTTGTTTTAACCATTACTCTCATCATTGCTTTGATCTGGTTTAGACAGACCATGTTTTTCCTTGAACATGTGCTATTTTCTGTGAACTTTTATACTCCGTTTTTCCCCACCTTATGTACCATCCCCTGCCTTAAAAAGGAGGTAGAACCTTACTTTTTGAATCCTAGTAGTGAGAGAATGTACCATCTATAACCCTTTGGAGACAGGGACAGTGCTCATTGCCTCTTTATCAGTTGTACAAATGCCGTCCGAGTCTCAGGTTTGCCAAAGATTGTCATCAAGTGACCAAAAAGCTCATATGTATTCATGTGCGTGACTTCGATGGTGTTTGCAATTAAGTCCATTCCTCTTTGGTTTGTGAGAATATACTTAGCTTTCAAGGTTCTTTTTGAACTCCCTTTTATGTGTATTTGGTAAAATACACATATCATAAAATTTACCATGTTAACCATTAAGCTGACAATTCGGTGGCATTAAGTACATTCTCAATGTTGTGCAATCACCACCACTACCCATTTCCAGAACTTCTTCATCACCCCAAATGGAAACCCATTAAACCCATTAAACAGTCACTCCCTGACACCTCCTTCAGCCCCAGGTAATCTCTTTTCCACTTTCTGTTTCTATGAATTTGGTTCCTCTAGGTACCTTGTATAAGTGTGATTATATAATAGCTGTCCTTTTGTGTCTAGGTTATTTCACTTATAATTTCTTTTCAGGTCATCTACATTGTATGTGTTCAAATTTCCTTCATTTTTAAGGCTGAATAATGTTTCACTGTGTGTATGTGTGTGTGTGTTTTGTTTTTCCATTCATCTGATAGTGGAAACTTAGGTTGCTTCCACTTTTTGGATATTGTGAATGATGCTGCCATGAACTTGGGAACACAAATGCCTGCTACAGTCTCTGCTTCCAGTTGTTTTAGATCCATACCTCAGAGTAGAATATCTGGATCCTGTGGTAGTTCTGGGCTTACCTTTTTGAGGAACTGCCAAACTTTTCCACAATGGCTGCAGCATTTTATATTCCCACCAGCAAAGCATGAAGGTTCCAATGTCTCCACATCCTCTCTAACACCTGTTAATTTTCTGGTCTCTTTCTTAATTTTATTTTTTTTTTGCATAATAGCCACCCCAATAGATGTGACGTAAAAGGATGTTTTTTTTCTGTTCTTATTCTTTACCTCCAAGTCTTTATTGCTGGCTACCCTTGTCCTTCTTCTGCTTATAACTCCAGGAGGCTTTTTATGTTTTAATTTTATTTATTATTTGAAAAAAATACACAGACATGTTTCTCATTTCCTTGCCTTCTCTTCTCTTCCTCCCCCTCCCCATCCCTCAGATGATATCAGCTTTCCCCTTTTCTTTCCACAACAGGAACTGACTATTCTTCTACCTTCTTCAACAGCTTCCTCTGCCTGCTTAACTTCCCATGTCCTAGAAACATTCCTGACCATCTGCCCTGAAAGCATAAGGTGGCTTCCCCGGATGGGTCCTGATTCACCCAGGTAGTCCGACCTATCCATGTGGTTATCGTTAGGGTGACTGACCTGCACCTGTTTTCTTCCCATCCCAGGAAGCAGGGGGCCAGGGCACCCGCAATCACGAGCCCACACCCACGCTCACACACAGCCTTCCCCAGAGACTGCATTGAATCTCACCACCACCTGAGGGATTGCCAGACTCTTGTTTTGCACATTGGAGACACCTTTTTGATGGTACATAACAGTCAAGTGACCCATCCAACCTACTCCGGACCTTCAGTGAATGGCCTAGGACCTACGTCTTTGACCATCAACCATAACCACAAAGAGCAAGTTGCAAAGAGCAGACACCATTCCCTTCATACCACATTCCTGTTCACATAACCTCTTCATCCATGTAAACTTCAGGCTGGCTTGTCAACCTCACCAGACCTGTCAAAACAGCCCAGGGTCTCTTTCCTGAGTCTCAATTTCTTTCTTATCCTGAAGAGATAAGCAAAATTTACCTTGCGACTACTTACTAAGATTACCATTAATAAAAACAAGCTGAGTCATTATTCATCATTTTCACTTCAAAGTGTCATCAAGAATAAAAGGATTTGCATGAATTCTTGTTGCTATCATCTTGAAAAATGGGTATCAGAAAAATGCTACCAGGAGCAAATTCAAAACAACCCTAGGCTCAGAGATTAATCTCATCCTCAGATGGGCTATAGATGCCTAACCTTTAACTAGACAGCCACGCCCACTGAGGCCTCACCTACCAGGACACTAGGCTCGATTCTGATAATGAGGCTCATCTCGCATTTCTTTCACTAAACTCCCAATCTTGAATTCTGCCCAGTCACCGTGCTGTCTGCTCCCTCTGGGGCTGTGTTCTAGGCTTTCTTCCCTGCACTGTTCCAGGAGCAGGGGGTGTGTCCAAACCCATCTCTGTGATGCCATTCCCAATGCCTGCTGCCATACCTCCCTCAATACACCTGACCTGTGCCTGTGGGGCTCTGTCTGTGTCACCACCTGCGTGTGTCTTTGCTGACCCACGAGACAGCCAGGGAAAGCCTAATTCCAAAGGACATGAGGTTGTGGCTCATTATGTCTTCATACATTTTCTAAAACAAGTTGGTTCTCTCTCAATTTGAATGTATTCCTTGTAGGAATTTGAACTACAGATTTGCAGCTTTGGTTCCTCCCGATGTCATTGCTATTCCCCAGGGGGCTGGGGTTCTCCTGAGTAGCTTTTCTGAAGAAGTCTCCAGCCCACCTGGGCACACAGCAGCAGAGTTCTTGCTGTCATCTCCTGTCTTCACCTTGAGCAGGTGTAGTTACTATAGAGGGAATGAAACCAAGCTTCAGATCCTTCACTGGCATCAGTCCCTTCCAGGGTCCTTTACCCAGTTTCAGGTTTGCAAGTTTGTATTCTTTTCTTAAAGAAGCCCCTGAGGTTGTCTGAGCTCAGGCCTCATGATACCTGTATTCACTTCTGCCTGAGTGACTCTTGGGGATAACAAATTTGCCATATCGGCAGGATGCAATTTCTTCCCCTTCTCAATTTAGTACATTACAAATTCCATCCTCCCTACTCCTCAGTTGTATTTTCCAGTTCTACTTCCTCATTCTTTGTTTCCATTGCTTTTAGAAATAGAGGGAGAAAGAGAGGAAGAAGGAGGGATGGAGGGAAAGAGAGAGAGAGAAGAAACATCAATGCAAGAGAGAAACACTGATTGGTTACCTACTGCTTGTGTGCCTAATGGGGATGGATCCCACTACCCAGGCTTGTGCCCTAACCAGGAGTCGAAACTGCAACCTTTCTGTTTTGGGGACTATGCTCCAACCAGCTGAGCCACATTGGCCCAGGCCTGCTTCCTCATTCTTATCTTGCACCTGGCTGATAGCTGACTTACAAAGAGTCTTGAGGATCCATGTAAATAGCCATGACAAACCAGTGCAATGGAAGACCCTTCTCTCACCTCCATTTGAGAGAGGACTAGTAATGATGTGCTTTAATTTTAACTGGTAAGGCCAGGTGAAACTAATCAGCAGAGGCCAAAACCATTGGTGACCACGGGCACTATCTAGTTACTACTTATGTTACTACAACTCACAAATCACCTGGCACCCTTCTTAAGCCCTTTCAAGCTTATTTTTTAACATAAATCTTCACTACTGAGAGTCAGAGTAGATTATCAATTAAGAGCAAGGGCATTCAATTTGAATTCTAGATTTGCCGATTTCTAGCTGTGTAACTCTGGGAAACACAATCTCTCCATGCCCCAGTTTTCTAACCTGTGAAGATGAGATGATAATAATAGCACTCAGAGCATAGGGTTATTGTGAGGGTTAAATTTTTATGAGAAGTGCTCATATCAGTGCCTGGCACATAGTAAATAGGATATAATAAGTTTCAGCTCTTACATTAGCTATTGTTTAATAACTATGTAGACTCACTCTCTTGGTTCTAGAAAATGACTATAGTTTGCGTGAATATGTTTACATACACGCACATCCCTATTTTCCTATGCACTTCCAGGCCTCTTTGCACAGAGACCATGTAATTTGGGATAATTGTAATACATTTTAAGATTATTTTATCTTGAAATTAGAAGAGTCCTCAAATACACACTGAATGTTTTCAAATCCTAAAGCTCTCTAACAGCTAAGTAGAAATTGGAAGGAGAGGAGAGTAATTTAAACCCGCTGATGGAGACCGTGTGTCATTCTAGTTGGAGGGATATCACTCAGGCTTCCTCGTTATAAGTCACCCAACAGAAAGCAAACACATGGGTTACTTGGTGGAGTGACCCATGGTTCTCTCCATTGCAGGGCTGTGAGAATCTGTGAGGAGCAGCTCCTTAAAGTCTCAGGACCTAGAGTTTTGCTCTGACACTATCTTGTGACTTTACATAGATGCTTAGGGGCTTTAAGAGTCTCAGTGTGCTCATCAGGGAGTAGGTTAAACGTTTTCAAAGATTCTTGCCAACTCTAAGCAAATATAAATGCAAGTTTCATCAAACTGTTTGCTTGGTGAGACATAGTGGTGACACATTTCGGTGGTAGCCACCTCAGGTTTTGCAGAAGTCGTGATGGCACAGACTGAATTTATTTTCTTTCACAGTTCATGTCCCTAAAGGTGGGATATTTCCATGTTCTTCAGTGAACACCCCTAATAGCACCTAAGTTCAATGACACTTTCTGAGTAATACCTTTGTAACAACATGATAGATGCTTCTGTATTTAAAAAGTCATTACTGCGGGCACAGGGATCCGGTAGATTCAGTAGGCTATGCCGTATCCCACTCCTGCAATCACCTGGTCTACAAACAACTTAAATTCACATTTTATATTTTCATTGGAGGAGGGGAAAGATGATGATGTGGAAGCTAAAATACATTGGTTTGTTCAAACAAGGTTTAGGGGGGAAATGCTTAATGAGAGATGATTCATATACCAGCAAGGGTGTTGCTAAACTCAGCAGCTATGAAAACTAGGTTAATCGAACTGGGATGCTCGGTTTATCAGAATGCTTGGAGGTCATGGCATTAATTCATGCTTGCAGTTACAAAACCTCAACATGGTGAAAGTGATCACTAGCAGCAGTCCCATGACATGAAGATATTTACCATGAAATAGGACTTCTATGCTATGAAATAAAACTTTACAAGGCTCCTGGCTTTATGGACTAGGACTATTAGCATTTTGTATATCTATCAAACTGTTTAAACAGTTTTAGCTTCCCTGTCTTTTTTTAAAATTAAAAGTTGTAATTTTTCAAGGGTAAATCTGGGCTTCCTGGGCATTTTTGCAAATAAATATTAAGATTCATAAATAACAAGAAAACGAACAGTTTGCCTTGCTGGCTAGGCTCAGTTCAGCCAATTGTACATTTTTGTTTATTTTCTTCACCTTGTTCGGGGAAGGGAACTGAAAAGAGATCATTTGTGGTGGTGACTGTTGACTTCATGCAATTTGTTTTTCCATGTTTGTTGAAGTAGAACTTATATTTATATATATTATATTAAGAAGGTAGTCTTTAAAGTTCCAAGTTTTTTTGGCCATGTCTGATAAGCATTAACTTTTTTAAAAAGCTATTCAAAGCTTCTTTAAAATATTCTTCTATGACTTAAGTCAAAAAAATGGTAGGTTTTACGTACTTCAAATCTTTGAATTTATTTTTAGTATTGCAAATTTTCCTCCTCTGAGGTAACCCATCAATTTTTTTCTCTGAGGAAACACAGCTTCTTCTCTGTTTTGTGTCCATCATTCTTGATTATTTCTTACAAAAGCCACTAAGGTCTTTTATCCAAAATGCTTCTTCGGGAATTTTCTAAATTCTGTAACTTTTCCACTCTAGTAGTTGAAACTGGGAACCATTTAATATGTTAAACATAAATTGACTGTGACAAAACTATCAGGAAAATTATAAACAGTGATAACAAATTTGAAATTAAACCTCAAATTGAAAAATCTCATTTCAAATGTATTTTTTTTTCTTTTTTTTTTTTGTCTTTTTTTTTAATATATTTATTGATTATGCTATTACAGTTGTCCCATTTCCCCCCCCACTCCACTCCATCCTGCCCACCCCCGTCCCTCCCACATTCCCCCCCTATAGTTCATGTCCATAGGTCATACTTGTAAGTTCTTTGGCTTCTACATTTCCTACACTATTTTTACCCTCCCCCTGTCTATTTTCCACCTATCATCTATGCTACTTATTCTCTGTACCTTTCCCCCTCTCTCCCCCTCCCACTCCCTTAATGACAACCCTCATGTTCTAGTTGTTTGCCTAGTTTGCTCTCATTTTTGTTTTATGTGTGGCCATTAATAACTGTGAGTTTGCTGTCATTTTTACTGTTCCAATTTTTGATCTTCTTTTTCTTAGGTAACTCCCTTTAACATTTCATATAATAAGGGCTTGGTGATGATGAACTTCTTTAACTTGACCTTATCTGAGAAGCACTTTATCTTCCCTTCCATTCTAAGTGATAGCTTTGCTGGATACAGTAATCTTGGATGTAGGTCCTTGCGTTTAATCTTGGGTAATGTAATTATGATGTGCCTTGGTGTGTTCCTCCTTGGGTCCAGCTTCTTTGGGACTCTCTGAGCTTCCTGGACTTCCCGGAAGTCTATTTCCTTTGCCAGATTAGGGAAGTTCTCCTTCATTATTTGTTCAAATAAGTTTTCAATTTTTTGTTCTTCCTCTTCTCCTTCTGGCACCCCTATAATTTGGATGTGGGAACGTTTCAAGGCGTCCGGGAGGTTCCTAAGCGTCTCCTCATTTTTCCAAGTTCTTGTTTCTTCATTCTTTTCTGGTTGGATGTTTGTTTCTTCCTTCTGGTCCACACCATTGATTTGAGTCCCAGTTTCCTTCTCATCACTATTGGTTCCCTGTACATTTTCCTTCGTTTCTCTTAGCATAGGCTTCATTTTTTCATCTGTTTTTCGAATAGATTCAACCAAGTCTGTGAGCATATTGATAACCAGTGCTTTGAACTGTGCATCCGATAGGTTGGCTATCTCTTCGTCGCTTAGTTGTATTTTTTCTGGAGCTTTGAAGTGTTCTGTCATTTGGGCCATTTTTTTTTTTTTTTGTCTTGGCGCGTCTGTTACTTTAAGGGGCGGAGCCTTAGGTGTTCACCAGGGCGGGGTAATGCTGGTCGCTGCGCTGTGACGCTGTACGTGGGGGAGGGGCCGAGTGGGAGCAATGGCGCCCGCCTCACTGTCCTCTGGACTTCAATCCTTCACTCCGATACCCACAATCAATCTGGGCCCCTCTGGTGCTGATTCCCGAGTAAGTGGGCCTGTGCACACTCTAGGCCCTTGTGGGTCTCTCCAACAACCTCTTCTGTGAGGCTGGGAGTCTCTCCTGCTGCCGCCCCAACCCCCAGGGGCGCTTTCAATCAGAGGTTTGAGGCTTTATTTCCCGGAGCTGGAGCCCTGGGTTGCACAGTCTGCTTTGTTGCCCGCCGTTCGTCAGGTTTATCTGTGGGCGAATTTGGTGCTGCGCGGGGTGCTACCCGCTGCTCTGCCTGCCCCACTCTCCGCCACTCTGAGTCCGGCCCTCTCGGTTTATCTGCGCAGATGTGGGGCCGCAGGGTCTGCTAGTGCTCGGACTGCCTGTGCCATTTGTCCCACACTCCGCCAGTCTCAGTCCCACCACAGCCACGCGAGTCCTCTCCACCCCGGTGCCCATCTCCGCCCCTCCTACCAGTCTGGATGAATGGTTATTTTCTATTTTCTTGGTGTTGGTCCCCCTTGTTGTTCGATTCTCTGTCAGTTCTGGTTGTGCGAGGAGGCGCAGTGTGTCTACCTACGCCGCCATCTTGGTTCCCTCTCAAATGTATTTATTAAATTGAATCACTACCGGTTTTCTTTTCTCTTTCTATGTAACATAAAATATGTACATGTTTTCTAAGAGCAAGGTTTAAAGACTTTGCAACATCTGTCTTCATGTTATATCTTGTTGGACATTTTCCCTTCAGTGTTAGTTCTCTTTAAAAAAATAAATTTTCTTTGTGTATTATATTACTTAATTAAAGGCATCCATTTCATACAATACAGCCTCAGTTGTTGCCAATCACTGATGCTTATTTATAAAGCATATTACTTTAGGACCTTAATAATACCGATGTGGTAAACAATATTTCAACATTAAATTAAAATAAAAATTGTTAAAACTTTAAACTTTATTATTTTTCTTCCTTAAAATCAGCTATGTCTAAAAGTTCTTTTTGGTGCCAAAACAAGACATTAAGAGGGAGTTGGTTTTCTGATAAAGCAAAAAATTAATGTTAGTTTATTAATTATTTAA
The DNA here is from genome assembly GCF_022682495.2 of Desmodus rotundus. Taxonomy (NCBI): domain Eukaryota; kingdom Metazoa; phylum Chordata; class Mammalia; order Chiroptera; family Phyllostomidae; genus Desmodus; species Desmodus rotundus. Next base: position 66,789,290 of record NC_071395.1, read on the forward strand.
GTAGTTTATTTTCTTCTTTTGGATTTCCAATACACTTATTATTTTTTTAAAGATTTTAAAAAAGATTTTATTTATTTATAGACAGAGGGAAAGGGAGGGAGAAAGAGAGGGAGCGAAACATCAATGTGTAGTTGCCTCTCAAGTGCCCCCTACCAGGGACCTGGCCCACAACCCAGGCATGTGCCCTGACTGGGAATCAAACCAGTGACCATTTGGTTCTCAGGCCTGTGCTCATTCCACTGAGCCACACCAACCAGGGCCCAATATACTTTTTAAACAGTTCTATTGGCACACAGTTAAACATAATAACTGTAAATATTTAAATCATATATTTGATAAGTTTTGAGATATGTAAAAACCAATGAACCTACTACTACCATATTCAAAATAAGAAATATATTGAATACTCCCAAAAATTCCTTATTTCTTCTTAGAGTTCTATAAAGTTTAGCTTTATATATTTTGAGGTTCTGTTATTAGGTACAAACATATTTAAGATTATTATGTCTCCTTGATGAATTGGCATCTTTATCATTATGAAATAGTCTTCTTTATTCCTGGTAACATTATTTTCTTGGAAATGTACTGTAATATTAATATAGTCATTTAGGCTTTATTTTGATTAGTATTTGTATGGTAAGCTTTTCTCTGCTCTTTTACTTACAATCAATTTGTGTCTTTATATTTGAAATATTTTTCCTATAGGAAACATGTAGCTGGATCTTGGTATTTTTTTATCCATTATGACAATCTCCCTTTCAGTTGAGGTATTTAGACCATTTACACTTAATGTGATTATTGATATAGTTAGGTTTAAATCTATCATTTGTTTTCTATTTGGCCGATCTGGTTTTGTTCATTTCTTTATCTATTTCTGCCTTCCTTTGGATTAATTGACTTCTTCACAATTCAATTTTATCTCTTTGTTCGCTTACAGAACTAGGTTTATAACATAGAATAAATTTTGTTCTTATGTGAGATATGTCCCCATAAGTGGGATTGACAAAATGTTTGGCCCAAATAGTTCCAAAATAAAATCAATGACTATGTCTCTACCATGTATTATCTAGCATTGCCGTACCCATCACCTACTTATTATTGTGGTTTAAATGAGCATGTGTACACACATTCACACACACCTTTCCTCACCACAGGTCTCATTTCATCCCGTACATCTCTAACTCTGGCCTGATATCTTATCACTTTAAGGAACTCAGATATAGGACTCTGAGAACTGGGACCTCTAAGCTTACCTTCCAAGGTACCTATTTTAGTTTCCTGCTGCTGCCCTAACAAATTACCACAGAGCAGCTTAAAACAACAGAAACGTATTTTCTCCTAGTTCAGGTGTCCAGAAGTCTCAAATCAAGGTGTTGGCAGGATCATTTCCTTCTATATGCTTTGAAAGAGACTCCTTTCCTTGCTTTTCTCCTTGTTTCCAGTGGTTTTCAGAAGTCTTCTCATTCCTTGGCTTTTAGCTGGAATTTCTGTGTCTGTCTTCATATAGTCATCTTCCCTCTATGTGCCTGTGCCCCTTTGACTCTAAATTTTCCTGTCTTTATAAAAACACAAAGTATTAGATTTGAGGCTCACACTAATCTAGTCTAGCCTTACCTTTGTGAAAAAATTATTATTGAAGTATAATGGACATGTAACATTATGTTAGTTTCAGATGTATAATATTTATACATTCTGAAATGATCACCACAATAAGTCTAGTTAACGTCCATCACCCTACACAGTTACAAGATTTTTTCCCTTGAGATGAGAACTTTTATGATTTACTCTCTCAGCAACTTTCAAATTACCAATACAGTATTATTTACTATAGTCACCATGCTGTACCTTACACCTTTATGTCTTATTCACTTTATAAGTGGAAGTTGGTGCCTTTGGGCGCCCTTTACCTATTTTGAATCCCCTTCACAATATCCCACATCTGACAACCACCAGTCCATTCTCTGTAGCTACAAACTTTTTTGTTTGTTTTTAGATTTACAAGTAAGTGAGATCATAGGGTATTTGTCTGTCTCTGTGTATCTTATTTCACTTAGGATAATGCCCTCAAGGTCCAACCACATTGTAACAAATGGCAAGATTTCCTTCTTTTTTATGACTGAATAATATATATTATATAATATTCATATATATGAACAGTTTCTTTATTCATCTACTGATGGACACTTAGGTTGTTTCCATGCCTCGGCTATTGTACATAACATTGCAATAAACATGGGGTGCATATACCTTTTTTAGTTAGTACTTTTGTTTGCTTTGGACAAATACCCAGAAGTGGAATTACTGGATCATATGGTAGTTCTATTTTTAATTTTAGTGTTTTAAAATAATATAACCTCAAAGACTAAAATGGGTCACATTACCAGGTACTTGGGGTCGGGACTTCAGCATATCTTTCTGGGGGGACACAGTTCAATCCCAAGCAATCCCATAAATGCATGGGGCATAAAACAAATATTTTCTGGTCTACACTGAATTTACCATGGACAGATAATTTCTCCCTCCTGGGTTTCGTGTGTGTGCTACATGTTGCTGCAGAATGAATTGCCATGAACCCACGTCACAGTTTCTGTAGATCCGAAGTCCAAGTGAACTTGGCTGGGCCTTCTGATCTGAGTCTCAGAAAGTTGCAGCGCCAGGCTGCATTCTCATCTGGACACTTGTCTGACAAAGAATCTGCTTCCAAACTCACTCAGGTGGTTGAAGTTTGTTTTTTTTTTTTTTTTTGAGGTTATAAGACTGAGCACTCTGTTCCTGCAGGGGGCCACTTTCAGCTCGCAGAGGCTACATTCAGCACCTAGAGGCTGCCCACTGCTCCTGGAGGCCAGCACAGTCCCTTACCATATGGAGTTCCCCAAAAACTCCACATGGAGATGATGTTACTTCATCAAGCTGGTAAGGAGAGTCTCTAGGGCAAACCTGCCAATAAGATGGAATCTTCTATGATGTAACATAAAATTACAGGAGTGACCCTCATAACCCCTGCCATATTCTGTTGGCTAGAAGCAAGTCCTGCCCACACTTAAGGGGGGCGGGTTACACAGAGGCATGTAGAGGTGGGGGTCACCAGGGGCACCTTAACATCTACCACTTTTTTCCCAGCCTGATGAATGAGGAGACTGCAGCAGGTGTGCACTAAGGTTCCCTTCAGCTCTAGCGTCTAAGTCTAGGGACAGCCTCCCCTCCAAGTTTGTATCATTGGCACCTCCCCCAGCCATCATGTCTCACTGCTGACATGCAAGCACAGAACCACTCAGAACTTTACCTGTGCTTTCCTCACAGACCTAGCAACTACCTTTGCTGAGATCAGTAGCCGTTTATAGAAGGGCTTTTTTAATCAATATGTGGTGACTTTTAATTCCTAAATAAGGCAAGGCCTTCACTCTCCTCTGACTGAGTAGAATAACTTGAATTTACTACACTCTTGACCTGTTTTCCCTCGATACGTTTTCTTTATAGTCTCTTGAAGAATACTTTCTTTGTTGAACTGAAGTTATCATCAAATCTGCTTCCAAAATGGTGAATTACAGAACTACGGGCTTTGGATGTAACTTACTAATTGCTAAGGGAAGTCCCCATCACATGTTTTTTTTTCCTGTGCACCTTTTATGAGATCCCCTCTTCATGTTCTCTTCTTAGAAGACCTTCTCCTCTCGCATTCCACATGATTTTCTTGGCTTCCTCTACCACCTTCTCTCCTTTTCCTCTTTTCTTCCCTCTTCTCCAACCCTCCAACCAGCTCAGGCTATAACCAATCCCAGCCTTGCTACAACTAGAACATTCCAGTAAAACCAACAGCAAAATAAAACACACAGGCCAGACACTGTAGAGTCTGTTGCCTTTTCTTCGCCTTTTCTCATACCCTGTTGGTGCACCCCTTTTTCACCCTGTTCCAGGACTGACGCCTCTAGCTATAGGCCCACCCTGCTGTTCACTGTATCACCTCTGGTTAAATGGATGCCCTCTGGGAGAGAAGAGCTCAGAACTTACACACCCCAAACCCCTGTTGAGCTGCCCCTCTGGTCACTATCATACACATGTACAGCCTTTCCACACAGCCTCCTTCCGCTTCTCCTAGTTCTTTACCTCCTGGGCCAAATTGACAGAGCCTGGGCAGCTGGTACCCTCAGCCATCTCCTCAGTCCCACCTCTTGCCTCAGTGGTAAGAGAAAGACGTTCTCAAACCTAGGATATAATGATATAGAGTTAGATCAGTTCTACATTGAGATTTAAGTAAAGTAATTCTGACTGGGAGCCAATAACTATTGAAACTCTTCTTAGAATCTCCAGCCTCAAAACAGTGAACACATTCCTCAGTGCAGTAGTGTTTGACCATAGCTTCATAGAATGGATGGGATTATTATCGATGGGGTAAGGGCAGGAGACAGCACAGTGCTACCACAAAAGAGCTTCTCAGAATATATGTTAATGAGTTAATTTATGGTTTCAGGTCCCTACTGAAGTATCGACAGAGGTACAATGACACCACTATGGAGTGGATATTACTTGGCTCACCTACCTATAGGCTTCCTCCTGTACCCACGGAAGACATCATTAATTGATCGTAGTACTCTGACATATTGAACCCCAGTTTCTCCTGAGACTCCTCCCCAACCACATGTTTTGGGAAGCTACTACCAATTGATTGAAGGTGGTACAGGTGACAAAACCTATTTCCTATGTCCTATGGAATATAAAGGAATAAGTGGGAAAAGAGGCTTGGAGAGGAAACTGGAGAGGGTCACTGGGATCTCAAATGACAACTTACTTTTTTAACAGTACATTTAACTTCATCACATTTTAGTTTCTCAGTCCTAAAACGGAAATGCAGTACCCAGAAGATACCTGGGTTCACTAAGATCATGGAACCAGATTATAGCTATTTTGATTTGCTTTATTTTTATTCATAAAATAGGGGTAATGATTGCATCAAATCTGTAGAATTGTTGTGAAGGTTCAATAAAGTTCTGTGTGTTGGATTCTTAGAGTAGTGAGTGGTATGTGTTAGGTACTTGATTATTATTAGTTATGATATTAAATGATTGATATTAACTAATATTATTGATATTAATGTTAGTTATGACTTGCAAACAGTTACCCTCCTGGTGAGGCTTGCAAGATACCTTTTACCACCAACACAGCCTTTCTGGGTGGCATTTTGCCTCTGCTCCAAAAAGAAGCCATACACAGGAACTGGCAAACTCACCTCCCTCTGCATTTACCACATCATGGTAGAGTGGATGTGTCTGCAGGGTCCACAGCATTGTGTGAATCATAACAAACCTCCCAAGTACAACACGACTCCGGCCCCTCACTGTGCTTCCTGTTAACTTTTACTTCACCTCAGAAAGACCTTCCTGGGAAATGTGGTTTTATAAGTGTTAGAGGAATTTGTCATTGGGGACCTCTTTGGTTACAGAACCCAAGTGAAATAACCAGGGCAGGAAATGCATCTGTTCTGCAGTACTGGGCTGCCCCAGTGGGCATGCAGCGCTCCGACTTCGAGGGAGCTTTTGCACACCAGCCTCCTATGTCATAGCCATCAGCCCCAATAAATCCTGTACTTACTGCTAGTTAAAACCACTGGTATCCAGGGATGGAATGCTAGATTCATTAGCTACTGATGAGGCTAGCGATCCAAAGACCTACCTTCTCTCTTCTGCTTCATTACATTCAAAAGCAATTAAGAGAAGTGATTTTGTCATTACACTCTTGGCAATAAATGCAGTTTTAGTGGGTTAAGCAGTAGCATAGAAGCAAAAGAGGGTCATAGGCTTCTATCACATTTTCAGGTTGAAATTAATGGTGTTCGTTGTTACAACATTTTTGCCTATCTGTGCTTCTATCTTACCATCTAAGAAAGATAGTAAGATCACTAAAAAGTAAAAAAAGAATGGATAACACATTGACCTTCTTTCAACAGAGAAATGAAAGTGGAGTTAGCTCACGCTCAGAGACCCCCTTGTTCCACAGTAGGTCATGCTTTATAACTGAGATGCTGAGGGGAAAGGTGCTGTTGAACCAGACCCAGGGATCGGAGGCCAAGGGGTTGCCAGTAGGCATAAGGGAGCCTTCCCAGAGTGTCCTGAGATTTCAACTTCCACTGAAGACCTGGCAGATACATCACTCATTGCCTTATGCTTTGGGCCACACGTGGCAGTGCTCTGAAGGGCTGTAATAGAAAAGGTGGGATGAGATATAAAAGAATTTAGCAAATAGCAAGGTATTTTTTTCTTTTTGCTGGTAGTCCAAATAAAAAATATTAGGAAATAAAAAATATATATATATAAATATAAATATATATATATATGTGTGTGTGTGTGCATATATATACATATATACTGCAATGAAACCAGTGACTCCAATTATTACCACTCAACAATATTGTTTCAACCAGTAATTTCCACAACCTATAATACTTTTTTATGAAAAATAGAAGATATTAATTTTTAAAGTTTTCTAACACATAGAATTTTAAACATAGTAAAGCAATTTGATTCTTTTTTCACCCCCTGAACACAAATCCAAGAATTTAATATGATTCACCAGGGGCATAAACAAATGTATAGGATTGTCAAAGAAATGTCAAATGCAGTGCAGAAAATCTTAATTCATTTTCAATTTAATTTAATCTTGGAATTCAAAGAAAATTTTGGGAGTACCTGTTCCAACTTCTTAAGACCTAGACAAAGCCCCAAGTGGTCACCTTAGTTCTTTTCTCCATTGGTCACATCCTTATTTCTTTGACCTTGTAAGAGAACAGAGGAGAAGATCCCTCAGCTGCTCTTATTCTATTTACTATTTAGAAGTAGCGATCCCAGCTGGACCCACGATGAAAAAATAGGAGCTTTTAATTCTGCTCCCACAAGTTCAAACTCCATCCAGTAAGACATGGGCAAAAAAAATTGAGATTAAAAAGAGTGGAGAGGGGAGAACCCAGTATATCCACTAGGAAATTGCCAGATGTCACTGACAATCCCATACTTCAGTCACCCTTGTCTTTGACTTCTGGATGTTGTCAATCCAGACTTGTCTCCATGGACCCTATAATCTGCCTAAGTAATGTCATTTGGTCTGACTTTGTGACTAACCACACCTTTGCCTCCTTGCTTCATTTCCTGACACACTGTGTTCCTAGCCACAAGCTGCTCAAGCTGTCTGCTCAGCTCTAGGTTTATTCTGACTTACCTTAGAAACCGGTATAGAAAGAATCAGGACATTCACATGTAAGAACAGGAACTTCAGAGCTGAGGAAAAGAAATGAGTACCTTTGCATTGTGTAGCATACTGGGCTCAGCTTAAAGGTTGGCATGGAACATTCTTCCTGATATTAATGCAAACCACATGTGATATAGATAGGGAGGGATTTGATCCAGTTTATAGAGCTAGAGTCTAGTACAAAGAAAGCCCTAGTTAGAGCAGTTAAAGGGATTAAAGATTGAAGGAATTTACTACATGCCAAACTCATTCTGATGGTAGGATGGCAGGTGAGAGAATCAGGTGAGAGAAAGTAAAGAACAAATGGAGATAAGACTATGAAAAAAGTATTTGCCCAAAGGGACCTGGAAAGAATGAGAGGGTCAAAGTTGTGAGATGGGAGCTGATTTAATCAGTAAGACTCTACTCCTCAACTCCTGTTGATAGAGGCTGCCACAAAGGTGATCTTCTGTAGCAGACAACAACACCTTAGCAATCACAGAAGTTCCTGGTGGATAGAATGCTTAAGGTCTCTCTGCATAATGCCGTCCATGGGCAGGACTGAGCACATCCTGCCCAACTCAGCAAATTATGAAATGAATTTTTTTCAATCTATCTACACAAACAGTGAAAATAGTGGTAATAAACCTTGGTAGATGGGAGACAGCAGCTATTTAACATTTTGTGAAACTCTGTAGTTACCATTAACACTCTTAAGTCTTGACCCTGGTAGATGTGTGCTGGTTTCTTCTGTGAGTTTTCAGTGGTTTATTTCTGACTCCAGTATATACCCTGTGCCCATGCCACCCTAGAGGATGCCTACCCTGAGGGGTATCACTCAGACAGGGTCCCAGGAGGCTCTGCTCCAGTCCCAGGAAATGTTCCTTGCATATCCCTTCTACATTGCCTTCTGTAAACCATTAATGCCAAGCTATCATTTAGCAAAAAGCTGAATAACAACCACCAGCAAGTCTTTGGGGAAATGACCCAATATCTAATCCCCTGCATTTGCTTTCCCAAAACTTATATTTCTCCAGTGTGATAATGATCTGTCTACATTCTATTTATTCTCTTAGCTTAAAGATTTTCTCAATTTTCAACTATAAATTCTTACTTCAATTTATCCAATCATAGTGTCTCTGAAGGAAAAAAACTGAGCCAATTCCTTTATATCATCAGTAAAGTGAAGGGTGTTATTAATGATCACCTAGCTTGGAGCATTCTGCGTTGGTTCACTTCTGTGCTCTTGCCCACCACAGGACATGTGTGAGAGGCTTCCCCACCACCGGAGCCTCCCTCCTCTCCAGTGTCCTGGTCTTGCCCTCTGGCCTGGGCTGGGGCTTGCTCTGGGACATTGCAAAAACACAATGAGACAGGGACTAGGCAAGGGCTTAGAGACTGAACGCCCCTCTTGCTGAGCAGTTGGGAAAATAAAACGTCTCAGCATCAACTCCAGGAAGCCACATTTGAAGCAAAGGAGGCATCATGGGAGAACATTCTGGAAGGCATTCTTGGAGCACATAGATGTAAGGCAGGAGGGATACATTTCTGGACTCCACAAACCTACCATCACTGAGAACAGTTTTGTTTTAGTGCTATTTTTCTTTCTGAGTATTATCTTTAATATTTTGCAACATTGCCTTTCAAAATAACCACATGATAGAACATAACTCCTTGGCCTTTATGGTAGCAATATATATCATTCTATTTCCACACTAAACTTCCTGACTTCTATGTACAATTTTGGTACATTAGTACTACCATTTCATGAGTATTTGGATGAAATTGTTCTGAGTTAAAAATGATTTAAAAATAATAATTACAATCAACACTGAAACAGCTGCTTCAGAAGTTTCCACACCTAGAAACAGCAATAAGCACAAAGGACATGGGCCGAAGGTGCCCAGGTCTTTACACAAAGGAAACGGGGCTGCTTCCTGGCAGAGGTGACAGTGCATCAGGAATGATGTGGTCCTTCACTTAATTTTTCCTGCTATTTTTTGGAAATTGGCCTTTCACATCAATTTTTTTCATTTAATGTGATATTGTATGAATAATGTTTCCATAGCACCGTTTAAATTTGTATAAAATGCAACCACCCTGTAGTCAGTGCCAGGGGGCTTCACTCACCAGTGAAGATGGGAGAATCCCCCACTCGGAGCCAACGCCCTCAACCTCTGTTGCTGGAGGGAAACACCCCGGCCGGCCTTTGCAGGGTCGAGTCCTATGAACTGCCAGAGCAGGGAGGCCTCTTCCTTCTTAATTATCCCTTTGGGGTCTTGGGAACCTTGTCTAGTAACTCTTTTTTTTTTCTTTCTTTCTATCTTTCTCTCAATCCAGGAAAACCTCAATCTAATTTGGGAAAAATCTTTCTTTATTCTCCTCCCCCCAACCCCCCACCTCCCAATCAAGCTATTTGGCTTACAACCCATGCACCCAAAACATCAGGGGACATTCCACCTCCAGGAGCACGCAGAGGGCAGTGACTGGTGCGTTTTCCTGAATCTGCTGAGCCCTTGCCATGTGGAAGAGCCCACCTCACTATGAACTGCTGGGAGGAATTGCAAATGAAGTCAGAGAGGGTACCAGAGGAAGTAGCCCCAAATTCTTCTGAAGTCTTATCTGCAGGGGGAGGGGCATAAAAAACCCCTAAAACTCCTTGTTTTTCTTCCTTCCTATTTTATATTCCACACACACAAGCCTGCCTCCCACCTTCTTGTTACTAACAGTGGCACACTTATTGATTTGGTCTTTTAAAATACATTTAAAAGATTGCATGCGAAAAGGGGGTTAATTATTGTTTCCTTCAAAATACTAACTTTGAACTAACTAATGTGAGTTCCAAGGAGAAAATATTCTCATGCTTATTCTCCCTAGAGAACGGCATTTAAAATTATTTTCCAGTTTCATTGAGATAATAATTGACATACAATTTGTTCAAGGTGTGTAACATAGTCATTTGATATGTGTATATATTGCAAAATGATTACCACAATAAGTTTAGTCAATGTTCATCACCTCACAGCTACAAACTTTTTTTTCTTGTAATGAGAACTTTTAAGATCTATTCACTTAGCAACTTTCAAATATACAATAAAGGTGGGTTTTTTTTTTTTAAGATTTTATTTATTTTTAGACAGAGGGGAAGGGAAGAAGAAAGCAAGAGAGAAACATCAATATGTGGTTGCCTCTCAAGTGCCCCCTATTGGTGACCTCGCCGACAACCCAGACATGTGACCTGACTGGGAATCAAACCAGTGACCCTTTGGTTCACAGGCCTGTGCTCACTCCACTGAGCTATACCAGCCAGGGCACAACTTTCAAATATACAATACAACATTGTTAACTATAGTTATCATGTTGTATATTACACCCCCAAGATTTATTTACCTTAAAATTAGGAGAATGACATTTTTAAAGAAATCAGGACTGTCATAATAGGTCTATAGAATAAGTTAGGGATAGCAAATTATAATTTTTTTTCTCACAATTTTACTCACAATAGGTCTCAGGAGACACAGATGTATATTAGGTTAAAAAATAAAATAAAGAAGAGGAAGAAGACAAATATATTATCTTGGAATAAAATCAGCTCCAGAACAGAAAATGCTGTGAACTGGGAACGAGAAAAGTCGGGTTGCAGGGCCAGTAGTAGCAGTGGTGTCGGGGCATACAGAGAGCTCAGTAGATCTTCTCACGGTTCTCACTCTCAGTAACACACACCAGCATGAAATAAAGCCTTCTTTAAAGTTTTGTTTAAAACATGTTGTAGATGTTGGTGGTAATCTAAAAAGTAGTTTTAAAAGATAACCGAATGCTTTAAAAGGCCCAGTGAAACAATGAATAAAATGTGTTTAGGAGGAAAAAGGGATGACTCGGGCATTCTTTCTCTCTCTCTCTTTTTTTTTTAATTTGTTTTCTCTTATTCGTTCTGGAGAGAGAGAGGGGGAAAGAGACACTGATGTGAGAAACATCGATCAGTTGCTTCTGGCATGTGCCCCAACTGGAGACCAAACGCACAACCCAGACATGTGCCCTGACGGGGAATTGATCCCACGACCTTTTGATTTGCAGCATGATGCCTAACCAACTGAGCCACATCAGGGTCTGGGCTTGGACATCCTTTCTGCTCCCCTTGCATAATGCAATGCAAAATGTTGTCCTGCTCCATCTTCCCATCCTACAGGGCAGGGTCTTGCCTGGCATGGGGTAGGAGAGGAAAGAGCATGCTGGGAGTCCAGAACAAACCAGAGGACCCTATGGAAATGGAAAGCCTCCAGAAAGCCACCCAAGGGTGACTTTGACAGAGAGTAATTAAAACCCCTTATTGTCTGCAAACTGAAATGAGCTCAATTAAGACAATTTCTCTAAGCAGCATGAAATACAGTGCCCAAGGTAGATTCCAGAGAGATGAGAATGTGCTAGCCCTGTTCTGTGTGAAAGAGAATGTTAACAAACTTTTCTCTGATCGAAACAAAGGTAGATGTTAAGAGAAGTTGGTAGATATTCCTGACTAATATTTACTGAGTGCTAATTATGTGTTAGGTACTATTCTAAATTTCCGTGTGAATTCACTCAGTGTTCCCAGCAACTTCAGCACCAGTTTATGGAAGAGGAAACTGAGTCATGGGGCAGCTAAGTGCTTGTTTATGTTTCCAAAGGAGGCAAATTACAGAGGCTGATTACAAACTAGACATTCTGGCTCCAGAGCCTTCACTTTCAACTCACTGCTCTACCACCTCTGGTGTGTATGACAGGTACATCATCTCAGAGGACTTTGTACTTGAGAGTTTCAAAGGCAAATGAGTCATATTTGGAAAGCATTTCTAAGCAGTTCTTATAGGCACACAGTGCTAGGTGGTTTTACATCATTCTTTGCAACAATTCTGTGATGAATCTATTCATTTCTTTCTAACCATGTTCTTGGGAGAGTAAGTTGGTAATAGAAGTGGTATCTGTTTCTCTAGAGAGTGCATTTTTATAGAGAAAAATCAAAAGAAAAAATATAATGAGTGAATCCTATTAGCTTCACTTCCTCTGATTATTCACACCTCAAACATACTGTTGTATGCTACTAGACTAAGTGAGAACCACCTTTCCCCCTTGGCACTTGCCCAAGCCCTGCAGGTTGTCCAGACAGAGTTAATTTACCTCCAGAACTAGCATTCATGTCTCATATTCTTTTCACTGATGCCAGATATCATATCAGTTGCCATCTTTTGATACAAATGGCATCCCAATCAGAAAAAGTTTCAATGTTGGATTGTTTTTGGATGGATCAATGAAATAAGATCGTATTTCTTTTGTGTTCTTGGCTTCACACTATCACCACAGTAATTTTCCAGAAATTCTTAGAGAGTCTCCTTCCCGGTCAAAAATTTTTCTTAGCTCATTATTTATATTTGAAGTACAGTCTCTCAGTCTACCATTAAAATCTGTTCAGAATATGGCCTGAATTATTTCTTTCTGATATTATTTCCTATGGTTTCTTCCTTCCTTTCCTGTCCCCACCTTACAGTTGCAGGGAAGGAAAATAATTTTTTCTCTACCCTTCTAGGTTCTTGGCTGAGACCTGTAATAAAAAAACAGATTGACTGGAGAAAAACAGAAGTTTAATAACATGTATATCTCCTGTGAACATGGGAGAGACCCAGAAGACTAACTCCTTAAGAATCGCCCAAGTCACCACTCTAATAACATCTCCAGCTAAGACAGAAGAAGATGTTAGGGGAGGGGGACCAGTTATGTGAGAAGCCAGGCAAAGCATGATAAAAAAGGGCAAGGTTGTTCTGCATATTTAAATCCATGCCTTCTCCATTGATAAGAGTGTAATGAAATTTTAGTCAAGCCCTCTTCAAGTGGAAGGTACCCTCACAAATGAAGATTTCCTTTGTCAGTGTAAATGTCTCTTACAAATGGGTAACTTTCATTCAGTTTTTAAAGCTTCTCCTGTCTGTTCTTTCTTAAAAGCAATAAAACCAAAAATCAATAGATCAAAAAGGCATATTTTGGTGTGGTATATTTTTCTTCCCTTCACAGTCCATGCCTGCCTGATTCATACAGAGGCCCATGGTTTCTGGAATGTTCTCCTGTTCTCCCTACCTCCTAACTTCTCCACATGTCTTCATAAATGTGAGTCCTTCCACGCCCAGTTGCAAGGCTGTGTCATAATCCCTTCTCCAACAACTCCGCAACTTAAGCCATCTCTCCTCTCCTCAAAACCCTTCATTGGAGCCCCTTAGTGACACCCTACAAATATGGTTATTTATATACAAGCCTTACATCCCTAGATGTCAGTTTCCTTAAGCACAGGACTTCTTTAACTCTGGGCTAGAAACAGAGGCAGACATGGGTACTGTGATGAAAGTCACAGGGAAGAATAGTAGGGACTCCACAGTTACAGGATTGGATATGCTTCACACTTCACAGAAAACCAGAAAAGCAGTTTCTCACACTTCACAGAGAAATGACTGAGGACAAATTACACAACTCTTCTGTGTTTACATTGCATTTATATGTTTTCCCCAAGAGGACCTGATTGGGCCATTTTGCCACCATGCTGTACAAGTCCCCCTACTAGACGGTGTTTGTCCCAGATCAACCCTGAGGCCACTGACCTCCACTGACCACACCCTAGGCACAGTTGCTGTAAATCAAGCACTAATCCTTAAACTAATCAGTGGTTATCAAGGGTAGTCCAATTGACTTCATGTAACTTTACTTTAGTCATAGCGGTTTATATAGAAAATTACTAGTGAGGGTCATTTTTCTTCAGAGGTATTTAGATTCCTTCTCCTGCCTGCCTACCCAGCACAATAAAATCTGGTGATTTCTATTAAGCCTGGATAAATAAGGCTTGGTTCCCAATTCTGTGTTTATCCATAGTACAGCCAAACTTAAGCAGGATTTTGGGGGTCAAGCAGGTGGGCTTGGCCGGTCTCCATTGCCTGTTTCTATATCTTCCATGGCCAGTGAATGGTTTTTCTTACTTGTTTGGTCTTGGGCTGGAGCTTAAAGCACATTACATCACCTAGCTTGGGCTACAGCCAATAATGCCCTCCCTATTCCTGCTTCCTCCATCACTTGGATCAAGAGCTCTTTTATTATGTGTGCTGGCTTGAAGAATATAGGTCAGTAAATGTGTATGCCTGTACTTACCACACAGCTTTGTAAAACCAACCAATAGGCCCATGAGCCCGCTGTGTGTTGGAGCTGAGTTCTGCTGGCTTACCAGAGCCAATTCCCAACTCCATGGACTCCACATTTAGTGATGCCATGCCAGTGGCTTGAAATCAACCATGGTGGGAGTATTTACACTGTAGAAATTGGCAAGTACTACAAAATGATCTTTTTTAAAATTTCTTTTACTCTTCTTTTTTTTAGAGAGCTGGTTTAGCAAATGCCACTGAAATAAGCCCATCGCTACTTCTAACAACAAGTATAAGACAGAATACTTGTCCACAGTAGCACTATCCCATTTCTCCTAGTACAGAGAATGCATCCTGTTTTTTTGAGACCCAGTCCATATGAGGAAGCTGAGGCACACAGCTGACTGATTGTTCCAAAGGAAATACACAGAATGGAGCTCCAGAAATAAGCTAGAAAGATTGTCATCTAAATTCCACCCAGAGCTGGACTAAGGTACCAAATTTTTCATCCCAAAGAGTCCAGTGAACCTAAGCAAAGGGCAGCAGTACTGGGGGGAGCCAAGTGGACAGATTAACCTTTTTAAAAGGATAAATGAAGTTAATAAATGTTTAGAATAGAAAGAACTACTGCCGTTCCAGGCCTCTAGCAGCCTCTAGTACATTTCCATGTTATGCTGGCCTTAATGGGAAGCGACAGCTGATGAAAGCTGCTATTCATGGTCATCTGAAACAGTTTTCTTCCCAGATGAAATTTGGTGTGGCGTGAGTCTAAACACACAGACCAAAGGCCAGGCAAATGTATTCCCCAGGTCCCCAAGGGCTGGCAGAGGCAACTCTGTTTGTGAAGGGGGCTTCCTGACTGGGCATCAGAGAGGCCCGAGATAAACAATAGGCGTCTTTATGCCCCTCCTATGCTCAGCCCTGAAATGGTGGTCCTGGCCCCAGTCCCTGCCCATCTCAGGCCCTCCTCTTTGTTTACAATCAACCACAGGCACTCGGGGTGACTTTGGAGTTCTGTGACAAGTATTTTCCATCACCATAAATGAACAGAGCCTAGACTGACCCTCACTACCTTCGAGGTGAGCCATTTCCCTGTGGGGAGCAGTGTCGGGGTGGGCAGCATGATGCATGAACTTCTTCGGCTTTGAGAAGATGACTCTGACTTCTTACCTGGAAGTACCAAGGGCAAATGTAAGTCCAGCAAAAAAGGGTTTCTTGTCTGGAGTTTCGAAATGCTGGTTATCTCAGCAGCCT
Source organism: Desmodus rotundus (assembly GCF_022682495.2). Taxonomy (NCBI): domain Eukaryota; kingdom Metazoa; phylum Chordata; class Mammalia; order Chiroptera; family Phyllostomidae; genus Desmodus; species Desmodus rotundus. The sequence goes on from NC_071395.1 coordinate 66,804,907, forward strand.
GTAGGACCCATATCTATGAACCCAAGGACAGCAAACACTCCGTGGAATATGAAGCCATTGCTCCTACTCCAGGTCTTGCCATCTGACACTGACATGAAGTTACAAACATATGGTTTCCATCAAAACAAGGTTGGTGGTATTTTATCAACCTCAGGGAGCTAGGGACTTAGTAACTAGGATAGCTCGAAGCTTAGTAGCTAGAGGCTTGTTACTTGGAAAATAGCATCTACGCCAGGATACAAATCCTTCTGGAAGAGCTAATATTTGGACTACTCTAGCATGAGCTTAGGGTAAAGTGTCAAGCATCTAGAACTAAGAGATATCTAATTTAGTCCCATAGTTTCTGCCTCAATTCTGAGTCACCTATCAAGGCAGTTCTCTTTCTTTCTTATTCTGAGATTAAACTACCAGAAGTTGGCTATGGATGCCTAACCATGAGAGGTGAAACATATTGTACATCACACTGGCAAACTAAGGTCGTCAAGTTGGGGAAACAGAGCAAAACATTAATGTCTTTCTCTTTGAGCCTCCTGACTCCTCACACATCTCTAAGATCCCCAGTGAACAGAAGTTAATTCAGGCCACAAACACACCTTTGCAAGAAATGTGACTTCATTTTCAATAGCTAATTCTATTTTCCTTTTTAAGATGTATATCGCTGGGTGGTAGAAACTAAATTTTTTGTACACCTCTGTATGCCAGAAACCTAGAACAATATATAGAACTCAAGAAGCCAGTTTTTTAATGTGTGAATGTTAGGATTCTCAAAATCTCTGTAGCATTGAACCTCAGTTTCTTGCCAAGTGACAAGGCAGGCATGTGTGCACATCTGTGAGTGTGTGTGAATGTGTGTTTTGGGGATTGGATGTGTGCGTGTGTGTAATGTGTATTAGGGGAAGGGCATCTGGCCTTAGGTTGTCCATCAGTGTTAGTATTTATTGAGCCACCTTTGCTCCCATCATTTCTCCAGTTATTTGACCATTTAACCTGCTGCTTCGTCTTTCTTGTCCCAAGCACAAGGCCTCTTCCAGTCTGGTCTTCTTTTCACGTGTGTTTGTTTCTCTGGAGGATGCAGGGCAAACAGTCAGTCATTCTTGGTGCCATTCTTACCCTCAATGACTCCTAGTCTTTGAAACACTATCACAGCCATTTCTACACCTCAGTGCCATTTCTCTGCTGGCACCAGAAACAGTGTTTTTGTCTGTCCAAGCTCCACAAGGAAGTGAGACACGTCATTTCTTCACTTCTCCCAACCCACCTGGGATTGTTGTCACACCGACCTGCCAGAGGACCAGGCGGCTCTGTAGTGGGGCCGCATGGGAGAACTTCTTTCCCTCTCTCTAATTCTCTCTCCTCCCAGACTATGAAATCTAGTGTAGAGGCTGCAATGCTCAGCTCTTCATCTGCCTTCTCATTTCAGTGTTTAAAACCAAACCAAAACATTTGCTGTGCCATGTGTGCTCTTGAAACTCATAATTTTGAAGCCCTTGTGACTTAAAAATCTTTCTGTGGACCATTGTTTCTACCAGCAGTTTCAAAAATCTATTTTGATCCACAGCTGAGTCCATTTTTCTTCCTCTTGGCGTAGCTGCTGAAATATCTCTGTCCTGAGACATGAAAGTGAAATGTTCCATCTCTCTGGGTTAGGGGAAGTGTCACAAATTAAAGAAGTGGGAGGGAAAATCTTTGACTAATACTTCAAAATATTATCCTACTTTATCTGCTGCTTTTGATCAGATAGCTGAAGCAAGTTCCCCTCAGTCTCCCATCTGGCCCGAGGCTTACACTCCTTGGACTCCAAGGGTCCCTGAAGAACATTTAGGGGGAGGGTTCTGACATATCCTGGCTATATTCTGAGAGAATCTGAAAAACCAAAGTACTGCCTAAAAGCTTGAAGAGTAAAGAAACAGGCTCTTCAATTCTCCTTCAATCAAGGGTCTCACCATAGCCCGTTTTGCTGAGGATTCTTTGCAGTGTCCCTGGGCTGTCACCTTAGTTCATTGTAATATTTAAAGCTGATGGGGCAGGAGTTAGATTCAAGAGATAGCTTACATTTTTCCAAGGTGTGTGGATTTCAGGGTCTCTTCCCAGGGGTGGGAAAGGAAGTGTGGGGTTTATACCACCTTTCCTTTCTCTCAGATCTTTGGATTAGTTACACATAAATAACCAAGGTTTTGTCCTATATTCAGAACCCCTTGCCTGTCATCTGTAAGTGCTCTGTCTTTCATCATCAGAACACCAATTATGTGCCTTCATGGGCAACCAGAAGACTTATTGTCTGACCCAGGAGTTACCAACTTGCCCACATGTGTACACAGCTGGAGATGTGTGAGTGGGTGGCTGGCTGGGGCAGTAGATATGTGTGAGTGTGGGTAGTGAGGCAGGGGTGATTACATGTTGATACCAGGAAAATCAACCTTTCCAATCCTTCTAGTATGTCCTCGACACTAATTCTTCACTTCCATCAACACAAAGGCTGCATACAATTGGTTTATTTCATAAGTATATTAGAAATAGAGATATAAACCTCCCAGAAAATGGAAAGTAAAATTCAACCATTCATATTGTTGTATGAATTAATTTCTTAGAAAATACTTTCAATCTATAATAGACATTGTAAATTAGGTAGCATGGGTGAAAAAACTAAAGCCAAAGGAAATGGAATTACTTAATCAAAGTGTACATCAGTTAAAAGCAAATTTTTTTCTCACTTTATGAATTTAATCAGATTTCTGGCAGCTGGAATAATGGTAATTAGTGAAATAAGGATTTTAATATGGATTTTAGATGAGGACCAAGAACAAATTTGGGTGGTGAGATTTCTGATTTGGTCATAATAGGTAAGGTCTTTAAGAAATGCCAGAAGGAAGCTTGAAGCCTCTGGATTTGAGGAAGTGCCAGAGGGTTATATAAAGGGTTTAGAAAGTGCAGAGACAAATTATGTGGGGTCTTTATTCAACAATTATTACAACTATGTTAGTACTGCTCTAGGGAATTGGCACTGGTAACATGAAGATGACTAAAACATGATCAAGTAAAATTCAAATATAACACATATGAATGTTTCACCTATAGTTTTTTTGTGAAGTTCAACTTCTTTGCTTAATTAAAAGGCTTCATCTATTCTATGAGGGGGTGGAAGGAGGAATGTCCAGACCTACGCTGCAGAGTGGAGACGGAGAAAGTAGGCCAGTTTGTGTGCATGTGCCCGTGTGCATGTGTGCATACGTGTGCACACATGTGTTTGTGTTTGTGGGTGTGCAGGATTTAGGTTAGGCTTAGATAGAGTAGTATATTCATCTCTTTCTGCTCTCCCACCATTAAAGAAAAGAATAAAAACAGACCTATTTGGTGGACAGGTACAAAATGTGTAGGCAGGAACTAAAGGAGAATGGAGGAATTGGGAAAAGAAGAAAGATGAACCCAGAAAACAAGTATGTAGTTCAGGTTCTCTGGAAAGCAGCATCTGAAATGAAATTAGCAGTAGGAGAGATTTGCTGTGGGGAGTGCCTGTTTATGTTTTAATGAAGGGGAGATGGAGCAACAGTAGGAGAGAAGATCCTTCAGGTTATGATGTAGGTCTGACATCCGTGAAAAGAAACAGAAATGGAAGGAAGATTGGGTAGAAAGAACCTCAAATTGCAATGCAGTCCAGAGAAAGCCTCTCTGATGGGAAGACCGCGAGCAGCAACTGCCCACTAGAGAATTCCACATTGGGAAGAGAAGACCTGGCTCTAGCCACCCCCTTCCCCCTCCCCTATACTCAGTCATCGGCTGGAAACAACCTGGGAAGAGTGTGGCTTCAGCATGCATGCCACATTGGGTCCAAAGATGTGGCAGCTGAAGGCTGTGAGTTAGCCCTTCCCCCCTCAGTGGGCTCACCCAAGGTAATCTGAGCCAGGCACCTGATGGATAACACACCTGCAGTACCTCGAATCAGGACAGGGGCCGGAGTAGACTGCTGGAATGCTGGGTAAGTGATCTAAGAGCTTGCCCTTTCCTACTGGCACTGCTCAATTACCTCAAAGACACAGCGTTGAATCAGGGTCTTGGCCAGCCAGCTGGCCAACCCTTAAATGGCTGGAAGGACAGTCATTCCTGGAGCATATCCTGTGTCTTCCTTTAGTCACCACCTCACTGAGTGCTGCCACAGAGAGTCTGCTGCACATATAGTGGGGGTAAATGAACCCCCTGGAGAACCTACACAGTAGGCCATGGGCATCTCTAAACAGAGACCATAGAAACCATATTGTCTGGTCTGGCCACGTGACATGATGGATCCAGAGTTAATATAGCTGAAACCAGAGTTTAAGAGCTATAACGTACACTAGAGAAATGGTTTTACCCTAATCATGCCTTCACTAGGGTCATGGCAAGTCAGTGATGCCTGAGTAGATGTTTGAACCTAGAATATAATTAATGATTCAGTGATACAGAATTTCCAGTTGGAGATGGGGGTGTGAAAAGGAGTGAGTGTGCAGCGAATGATCCCCTGATATCCATCTGTCATAATTCTTGGGCATTTGACTACAGGGCAATGGAGGGTTCATATGAGAATGAAATAATAAACTAAAATCCTTTACCAAATGTATAGGTTACCACAATGCTACATGCTTTGAGATGGAACATTCACCACATTCAAAAAGAAAATTACACATTTTAAAGTAATAAAAATGGACATGCCTCATACACACAAAAAGCTGAACTTAGACACAGGGGGTTTGGAGTAAATAATTGATGATTCCCCCTGCTGAATGCACAATGGATTTTTGCATCATAAATAAATGAGCAACCCATTGTTTATCCAGAAAGACCTCCCCTAGCACACACACACAGAACATCGTTCCTGTACCTCATGTTCATTTAAGGGCTAACCAGCTGTTGGTTCTGTGCTCTGTGAAACTGGGGCAATGAAGATAGCAAATAAATGTCAGCCACACGTCCTGTGGGGGCCTTGGTTTCACGATATTTTCTTAAACTTCACATAAAGAAAAATGGAACACTGTTTCCTGGAAGATGGGTTTTATATATCTGTATTGGAAGTAGTGATATTTTGCAAAATCCTCACTTTATACTTAGGTTGCAAGTGCTGGACTTGAGAATTTAATCATTCCCTCTTGGGCATTTGGTTTGCCACTGAATGAACAGGCTTGCCTTGCTGTGAGCTCTGTGGGCCAAGACAAAGCTTATGTGTCAGTATCAAGGGATTAAAGTCTCCAATCTATTAAATAAAATATCATTAAAATAATCAGTCAAGTGAACCATGGCAGTTTGAAAACATGCCTGAGAATTTTTTACTCTTCTGTCCTGAAGAGGTGGAATCTTTGTCCCCTCTGTCAAATCAGACCATCCTTAGTGATTGGTCAACCCACAGGTTATAGAGGAGGTAATACTGTGTGACTTTGGAAGCTGGTCATCGGAGGTCCAGCTTCATCCAGGTACCCTGGAGCACTCAGGCAGGAGTCCTAGGCTGTCTGTACACAAAGTCTCACCACCTTGTGGACACTGTGCTGTGAGCAAGCTCAAGGTAGCCCATGTGGGAAAAGCACAGAGAATTGAGACCAAATGAAGAGGGGGATATGCCCACCAGCCCCAGTTTGAATGGAATGAGAGACCTTGAGCCAGGACTGCCGAGCTGAAGCCTCTCTAGATCCCCAGCCCACAGAAACTGCCAGAGGTAATAAAATGATTGCTCTTACTTTAGGCCGCCATGTTTTGCCTTGTTAGGCAGCAATAGCTAACAGGGACACACATTCATTGTTCAACTGTAGAGAATTTGAAACACAGAAATCACATGCCAACTTATTTTACCTAATTATAATCTGCTGCACAGGCCTGGACCAAGCGATCTGTGCCATGGCTGGACCCCATTGCTCACCTGGGATTCGGGGGCTTCACCGTGGGTCAGCACTGTTACATTAGCAACCCTTCCTTTTTGGCAGCTGAAGGCCCTTACACGGGCTTTTCTGAGATTTGTTTAAGTCAATAAGCAGAAAACCTGTGTTTTCCTTTCTAATTTCCCTGTTTTCTGTTCCAACTGTTATGTAGGTGGTAGAAATTAAATCTATCTTATTAGATTGTTTGCCCCTCTTCACCCAGAATCTAATTGAAAGCTGTGTCACATACTAGATTAATTTAATTACCTAAGAAAGAATCAATCCAAATCCAGCAGTATACTGAAAGGATTGTACATCATGACCAATTTGGCTTTATTCATGCAATGGGGGTTAAATAGATGAAAATCACCTAATATTATAAGTACGTTAATACAATGGAGAAAAATAAATTATCTTAATTGATGCAGAAATATACATTTGACAAAATCCAACAACTTTTCATAATAAAACACTAAAAAAATTAGAAATAGAAGAAAATTTCCTCCACCTGATAAAGGACATTTAGGAGAAAAAAACATTTAACATCTTAATGAAGACTGAGAGCTTTTCCTCTAAGGTCAGAAATAAGGCAAGGATCTCTACGCTCACCATTTCTACTCAACATAGTAATAGACATTCTAGCTAGAGCAATTACAGAAGGAAAAGGGAAAAAGCATCTAAATGTGAAGGAAGAAGTAAAACTATTCACAGATATCATAACCTTATATACAGAAAATCCTAGATGAGCTTAAAACAATAACAAGAACAAAACATTAGCACTAGTAAACTAATGAAGCAAAGTTGCAGAATATAAGATTAACATGCAAAAATTAGTTGAATTTCTATATATTAGCAATGAAGAATCCAAAAATAAAATTAGGAAAACAATTTCATTCATAATAGCATCAAAAAATAAAATAATTAGAAATAAATTTAATTGAGGAGGTGCATGACTTAGATGCTGAAAATGTGAAAACACTGCTGAAAAAAGAAACTGAAGAAGACCTAAAAAATTGGAAAAATATCCCTGCTTATAGATTGCAAGACTTAGTATTAAGATGTCAATATGCTTAAAAAATGCAATTATTATAAAAAATTCAGTGGCTTTTTTATTTTTTTGCAGAAATGAAAAAGACAATCCTGAAATTCATATGAAGTTTCAAGGGACCCTAAATAGTCAAACCAGTCTTGAAACAGAACCAGTTGGAGAACTCATGCTTCCTGGTTTAAAACTTATAAAACCCCCTCTAAGGCTCTTCCCAAGGCACATTTGACTGCCATCCAGGAAGTGATCTCTCCCTCTATGTCTTCATGTGCTCTGTACTCTGGACCTTTTCTTGATTCCTTGCCCTGTTTTACCTATTTGTATGGTTACTGTACACATGGGTTTGTTTGTTTGCTTTTATGAAACAATGGCATCTGTTGTATGAAATGCAAAGTCACAATATGACTCAGCACTAAGCAATATTTACCCTTGGGAACATCACAGCTTCCTTCTGAGCCCTGCTTTCCTCAAACCTAATGATGGTCAAATGGAGCTACATTACTGGTCCCATGCCAGAGTTACCGGCATCGCCATGATCCTACAAAAATTGACTGAATCACAATATTTAGGTGGTGTGAAGTCCTGGCATGGGCATTTTACAAACTCCTTGGGCAATTCTAGAACGTAGCCCTGGATCACAAGGGCCAGATATCCAAGTTGTCATGGCTTATTGCTATGTCCTTAGTACTCTATGGCAAGACAAGGCTTGACACTCAGTATTCACTTGAATTAATTAATTAATGATATCGCTAAGTCCCTTTTCATCACTAATACTTATGTCTCTAGCCTTGCTTACTTATTCATTTTTAAGGTACTTAACACAATGTCTTGGCTATTCGAGGTAATAATTGAGTATTTGTTGGATTGAATTGAATTGAATGTCAGAGAATTAATTTGAGGCACAGAGGCAGAATTCTGGGCATCAATCAGATGAAAGCAGAAGATTTTCCACTTTACAACAGAGACATTGTGGAGGCACAAAACATTCATGAAATGTTTTTGGAGACTTTTTTTAAAAGCATTTTAGCACAATACAATTTCAGCTCTTACTCTTACAAATTTGATTTCCACCAAGCTTTCGTTAGTTTCATCCACAGGAGTCCTTTTCTGTCCATGTGGTCATTAAGTATCCTGGGTCATCCTGCCCCTGGGGATTGCTCTGTCTGCATTTTATCTCTAGTCCATGCCTGCAGGCTGAGGTATTGGAATGAATTCTGGATGCCTGCAAACCAGAAAACCAAACAGTAGTGAGAGAATGTGGTGTCTGCTTGGTCTACTTCTGGTTCCCTCCCCCTGGACCCAGTGGGGCTGCTCCAGGCGCCACCCCCCCCCCCCCCGCCCCAGAATGACCAGCAAAAAGGCCAATTTAGAATAGTCATCCTTTGATTCGGCTATTTATACCTCCTGGTCTTTTAGACTCCAGAAGTTCCAGGGCTATTTAATCCTGTTCCTAACAAGATCTTGTATTTAGACTACAGTCTGAGGCTTTATCCTTTAATAACCCCAGTTTTTTCTTTCTTTAAAAGGCTGTGGGAGGAACTAGTTGATAATCTCAAGCTTCACAGAGGGTCTTTTAAATTCAATCTCTGAATTTTAGGAAGGACAAATTACCAGAAAAATTCTTCTTTCTTAACTTCCATTTGCTTGGCTTTATTGAACTAATAAGAAAGGTAATCTGCATACATTAAGATACATTATGCATTTGTCTTACTTGAATCATCTTGAGAGGTCAGGGAGCTGGGAGTCCAGGATGGGAACCCAAGGAGCCCTGCAGAATCAGAGCTGGCCTCTCCCCTGAGGAACTGGCTGGACAGAGGGTAGTTTTATTTGTTGCTTTTATGGATTTTGTTGTTTGTTTACATGGTTTGGCTCCTGCAGCTCCTTCATTACAAGCAGTCTGCCCCTGTACTAAAGAATTCCTTTGCTGTGAATTTGCGGACTTCCCACTGACACCTTCACACTGCAGAGTGTTGGGCACCACACACCTAGAGAGAGAGAAGGCATGAAGAGGATTAAGAGGTCTTTGTCTCCCTCACATGCCCTCCAAACTTCAGTACTTGTGACTGTAGGTCGACACATCCATACAACTCAGCCAATCCCGCGGGTAGTCCGCCACACATACCACAAGCTTATTCATTCTCTCAACAGTTATTTCCTAAGTGCCAACCATGTGCTAGGCACTATAAGTATTTGGTATGAAAAGAAAGAAAAAGAACCTGTCTCTTCTAATAAGTGGTTTCACTACAAGGGAGATGCGTAACACACACAAACTAAGAATCTATGAAGAAGCATAAATAGTACCTCATTCATTCAGGTCTTGTTGAGGTCCTAGATGGGGGATGAGCTATAATTTAACTGGAACTATCCAAAGAATGTATAACCCACATGAATACATTTTTCAAATTCTCTCCAAATCCAAAAAAGTAATTCTCAAAGTTTGTTTGTGCTTACTGTTTTCACGTCTCAGCTATTATAAAGATGCTGCTGCAAACATGGAGTGCAAATATCTTTTCAAGTTACTGTTTGTGTTTCCTTCAAATGAATATCCAGAAGTGGAATTGCTGCACATATGGTAGTTCTAGTTTTAATTTTTTGAGGAACTTCCATATTGTTTTCCATAGTGGCTGCGCCAACAGTACAAAGAATCACTTGGTGAATTTGTTTAAATGTACATTCTAGATTTAAAGTTTAGAGGTGGAAAGCAAGGAACTGAAGAGACTGTGCAGTATGATCATTTTGTGTAGCATATGTTTGTGTGTGTGTGTGTGATTTGTCTACAAAAACTCTGAAAAGGTACATGACAAACAAAACATCTGTGGGGGAAGCCTGGCTGGCAGGGAGGGTTAGTCTCCTGTGAGTCCCCATTTGTGTGTTTTGAAGGTTGTACCAAGTGAAAGCATTTATTACCTGTTCCATGAATATCTAACTTTTTAAAAAGAAAAGAGTAAAATTCGTGTAATTATTTAAGTAATTAAAGTTCAAATTCCTAGGTCCTACTCCAGAGATTTGGATCCCACAGGTACATGTGTGGGTAGCCAAATAGGGTGAAGTGTCTAAAAATTTACATTTTTAATAAGCATTCTATCTTTATATGATGTGTGTTTTGAAGGACAACACTGGGACTTACACTTGCATGAGTGTTCTCTTTTGGGGCAGTGCATTTGGTCCTCGGTTACAGAGGATGTACCTGGCACATCCCAAGCAGCGCACGTTGATGACCTAAGGATGAGGTAAGAAGTTCAGTACCTAGAAGGCAGAGGGATGTGTAAATACAGACCACTATGGTGACTCAGAAACTTCAGCAGGAACCAGTGTCGACAACTGGGCCCACGCCCAGTTGGAATTTCTGATCCAGCAGGTCTGGGGAGGGGCCTGAGAGTCTGCATTTCTAACAAGGACTTGTGTGATGATGCGATTCTGGTCTGGAAACCACATTTTGAGAAATTGCTCTAAAACATCTCTGAAAAACAATTAAATGGGTGCTCTTGAATATATTTTATGGATGGGTACTCCTGGGACTCACAAGTTAGACCTGAAACTTCCTCCATTAAAGAAAAAAAGAAGCTTTCTCTATGACTACCATTCAAACCTACTCCACAATCACTCTGCCATTGAACCCCTGAAAGTACTGGAAGGAAGAGGTCACAATCCCCCTTTTCCTAAAAAGTCCTCTGAATCTCAGGTTAAAAGTCTGCATTTTCCTCAACCAGCCCTCAGATAGCTTAGTTTTGATTGTCTTGGTCTCACTCCTCTGGGAACCCTATAATGCATACCATTCCTCTGACAATATAGTTACCATGACTTTGGGCAGCCTGACTGTGAGGTCTGAACCAACTAAAGTAAAGTGTCCTTTGACCTTCTTTCCTCTGGAGGCAGCAGCGTCAGTTGGTGGAGAGAACTGTGTGTCTGATGAGGAAGACCCCAGCTCCTCCTGCAGCACAAGACATGGCCAGGTGGATCAACCTCGCCAACTCTCAAGGGAGTGACGAAGGTTCCAATACCAACCTGTGGGTTAATTAATGGGAGGACAAAGCAGGAAAATAAACACAAAGAGCCAAGTGTGTTCCATGCCTCACGTGTGCTAGCAAAAGTCATCGCTATCTCCTCCTACTCCATGAGGTGCAGGAGAACCAGCTTCTTCCCTCCCCTCGTCATACACAAAAGACCCCTGCATATCCCATACTACAGTGAACAGATGCAGTTCTGCCTGGACTCTGCTGGGATGCTCCATGATATCATCACTATAGCAGGGTAGGAGGAGATGGCAAACTCCAAAGGGGCCATTTCAATGAACACGGCGCATGATGATGTAAGATGCAGGGTTAGAAAGAAGGTATTTTCCACTTTTCTGCCATTCCCAGAGCACTAACTGTTTGGGGTGTGGGCAGAGGTGAGGTGGTGAGGTGTCTGTGGGAAAGCTGTGGGGAGCCGCTAACCCCCAGAGGGCCTTGGCAAGCAGAGAAAGTGGCAAAGTCCCTCCTTGAGGAGACTGTCCACTCAGAACTGAGTGAGGCTGGAGAGAGGCACACGAGGGCTGATGGGCCCCCACACATGGACATCTCTAGTGACCATGAAATGAGGCTGATAAACCAAATTAGTGGCCACCTGCCTGATTCCTGAGACCTGGCAGTTTCTGGATATGCTGAATTGCAAAGATGCTGTTGCTTGTGTTACTTCCCTTTTATGTTTCTCCACTCTGCTCTGTCCCTTAGATGTTACTTCATGGGCAGTAACAGGGATAAACAGAGTGGTCAATTTGTGTCTGTTACCCATTTACCAGTTCCTTGGCTTAAACACAAGTCACCTTTTAGAAATGAATTCTAGAACCTTGAATGTGAGTACAATTAAAATGTAAAGGGAGAGATTTCTTAAACATCCAGAACTAAAAAGTCACTTTCTTACATAAAAATGCACTTTCTTTACCACTAGTGTCTTCTCATAAAACATATCAGAAAGCTAATTGGTCCCCAGCTGCATGTATTCATATTTATACACAAATGTGCCTGTGCAAACATACACAATTCTTAGGAAATTTCAAAACTAGGTTTCCTCTGAAAACCTGGGACTTGAGTTTCCTTTTAAAACTCAGAGTACTATGACATCAGCACATGCCGATGCGCTGGAGGGAAGGAATGCGGCAGGTGGAAAAATTGGAAAGAAAAGAGCAGTGACCCCTTCCATCAAGAACATACTTTTTTCCGAGGAGCCACAGTTGTGTGGATGCGGGTAGACTTTTTACACAGGGACAAGTTCTTCCAGCATTTTTACCTGCACCTTCCAAGACAGTCGGGCACATCGATCCTTTCAGCAGAACCTGCTTTAGGCACTTAACCTTTTGTGGCTCAGGCATCCCAAGACAAAAAAAAAAAAAAAAGGCCCAAATGAAAGAACAGATCAAAGCTCCAGAAAAAATACAACTAAGCGATGAATAGATAGCCAACCTATCATATGCACAGTTCAAAACACTGGTAATCAGGATGCTCACAGAATTGGTTGAATTTGATCAAAAATTAGATGAAAAAATGAAGGCTATGCCGAGTGAAATAAAGGAAAATGTACAGGGAACCAACAGTGACGGGAAGGAAACTGGGACTCAAATCAATGGTGTAGACCAGAAGGAAGAAAGAAACATTCAACCAGAAAAGAATGAAGAAACGGGAATATAAAAAAATGAGAAGAGGCTTAGGAACCTCCAGGACATCTTTAATGTTCCAACATCCTAATCATAGGGGTACCAGAAGGAGAAGAAGAAGAGCAACAAATTGAAACTTATTTGAAAAAAATAACTAAGGAGAACTTCCCCAATTTGGCAAAGGAAACAGACTTGCAGGAAGTCCAGGAAGCTCAGAGAGTCCCAAAGAAGTTGGACCCAAGGAGGAACACACCAAGGCACATCATCATTACATTACCCAAAATTAAAGATAAGGAGAGAATCTTAAAAGCAGCAAGTGAAAAGGAGACAGTTACCTACAAAGGAGTTCCCATAGATTGTCAGCTGCTTTCTCAAAAGAGACCTTGCAGGCAAGAAGGGGCTGGAAAGAAGTATTCCAAGTTATGAAAGGCAAGGACCTACATCCAAGATTGCTCTATTCAGCAAAAGAGACATTTTAGAATGAAAGGGCAGATAAAGTGCTTCCCAGATAAGGTCAAGTTAAAGGAGTTCATCATCACCAAGCCCTTATTATATGAAATGTTAAAGGGATTTATCCAAGAAAAGGAAGATAAAAAATATGAACAGTAAAAATGACAGCAAACTCAGTTATTAACAACCACACCCACAACAAAAACAAAAGCAAACTAAGCAAACAACTAGAACAGGAAAGAATCACAGAAATGGAGATCACATGGAGGGTTATCAGCAGGGGAGTGGGAGGGGGAGAAAAGAAAAGGGGGGAAAGGTACAGAAAAAAAGTAGCATAAATGGTAGGTAAAAAATAGACAGGGGGAGGTTAAGAACAGTATAGGAAATGTAGAAGCCAAAGAACTTATAAGTATGACCCATGGACATGAACTATAGGGGGGAATGTGGGTGGGAGGGGGTGTGCAGGGCAGAGGGGAATAGAGGGGGAAAATGGGACAACTAATAGCATAATCAATAAAATATATTATTAAAATAAATAAAAATAAATAAAACTCAGAGTACCTGGCAACGGCGGGATGCCGACTCTCATGACAGCATCAGCAGACAGAAACCACCGGTCTGTTGCTGGGGGTATCCTCTCTAGTCCCTGAGCATACCTACCTCTCACTCTGGGCCTGCCTGGCCCACTTGCATCACCTACCCATCCCTTGTAGTTATTTAATTTGAGGTGCCTAATGGGAGGCTTTCTTGTTCTTCCTTCCTTTTCAAGGTAAGTTCTACACAGGCTGTCTTAACTTTTGTTAACTTAACTTGAATTCCATCATCACCTTTGCATTTTCATGGGTCTTTGGAGGTTTGGTGGGGGCTTGCACTTGCATTTGTGTTTTTTGTTAGTGAAAAAATAGTCCTGTGTCCCTCCTCACATCCACAGAACTGATTTGCACCACAGTGAAAAGACTGGAAGACTTCAAGCTTTGTGTGGTATTTCTGTAGCATGACATGGGTCTTATGGCCTGACCTAGAAATTTCCACTGAGAGCTTGGAGACTCACAGGACCATAAACCAGCAGGTAATGGAAGCCCCTGCTGGCTGGCTCAGAAACACAGGCATGCGTTCCTTCTCATTCCCCACTCTGGGCTGTTGCTGGCTCTGAGCAAGTGTGCAGATGAAATGAGACCAGTGACAATAATGGCCATGGAGTTTAATGCACTGTTTCCCTAGAGTGATGGCACAAGCTGGGAGAATGATTTAAAGGGTGAAGCTTTGAATGGGAATGTTCTTGAATGTGGGACATTTCAAAGGCCATTATCATTAACACAGCATCATCCGTCCGATGAGTCTCATGTAAAACACTAACTTTCATTTCCAAACGAACACCATGAGAATATATCTTCGAAATTTATTATATTATATATGGAATTGATGACAAGAGCCAAATAAAAATGACCCCACAATCACAACACTTAATGCCTTTTAAATGCAGTTATGGAAATAGATGAAGAACAGCCAGCATCTCCTCAGTGCAGGGGGTTTTAAATTTGACACAATAATCATAACTTTATGTTTCTCAGAGCTCCCTTTCTAAAATATCAAAAGCCACACAAAATTTAAATAATAGAGTCAATCATCTGGAAAATTGGATGTGGAGGGAAAGTTTTCTCATTAGGTTGTTTGGGGTAATACTAGCTTGGCCAAACCCCCGTTCTCTAGATTCAAAAGCCAGACAGTGTTTTGTTAACAAAAAGATTCAAGCAGCAGGTTATTATAAACAGCATCAAGGAACTCCTAACCAAAACTGAGGGACCTTTTGGAAGCCATAACACCAAAGCAGGCAGAAGATGCAAAGTTTAAAATAATCCATTTTCAGAAGCAAAATCAAATGGCAAGAAATCAGGGGGCATTTCATTTGGGCCTAATTGGGCAGTGTCCTTGGTATCACCAGAGCCTGGGTAACAGTGACTCCAGAAGGATTTAGGAGAGACCATTCTGTGGAGCATCATACCTGCTTGTCAGGCCAAAGCCTTCAGTTGACCCAGATAGTCACAGAAGAGGAACACCAAGTCCCTCCCACTCAGAAGCCATGTCAGACACATCAACATTTCATGATTTTGGTTCACCAGAGGCACTCTCTTTGTCTTAGATCATATTGGAGGTCATAGTCAAATTCATATTCTCTAGTTCCTATTTATGGACTTCCAGTAGATTGCCAGGTTTAGCAACTCCAATACCAGCAGCTTTAATAGTAGTAATGGGACTAGCAGTAGCAGAGGACAGCAACCATAGTGGTTTTTGAACAACACAAGATGTGAATCCTATTACTAAATTTAAAATAAAAACCAAGGGATCAAAGATAGTGAGGGGGGAAGTTTTACTGCTTGTTGGTGAACCTGATCTTACACAGTACCTCAGCTTAGGGGGATGAGGTTCTGGGGCCCAGGATGGGGCAGGTCTTCTCAACCCTGTGACAACCATCCCTATCCCATGTCAGGGGAACAAAGTCTGTGAGTACTACCAGGTGGCTGGGGTACCAGGCAGTTGGGGAGGTGAGCATGGAGCTAGCTGAAGTGACCTGCTGGGAACACAGGACACACTTGGGATCATGACCAGTGGCCGAAGCTAGGTTGATGACATCCCACAGTCAGGAGGATGGACGAGTGCCAGCAGCCTAGGGAGACAGGCCAGAGTTTATGTGGCCTTGGCGGACTTAAGGTCAGCTCAGTTTTCCATGGTGGGATATAATTCTTCTGTCCATGATTAATTTTATATTAGTTACTGTCGTAAATATCATCTGCTTTACCCATGCATCTGTTCACCACATTTTTCAATTTTCTTTTAAAAGAATCACTTCAATCTACTCTCAATTCATGGGGAGTTGACACGTCCCTCAGGGGTAGAGTATGACCTAGGCTAGGTCAGTCAGCACATCCTTCCCCCATGCTCTCTGTCCCCACATATCAATTGGTTCTAGGATGGGTATAACACAAGTCAAGTAAACATAGCCCGCAATTCTCAATTCGGAGGCTTTCCTTTCATCTACCGAGAGTCAACCCTTCTCCACTTTATGTGAATCTGAAGTTGTAGAGAAGGCCACCGGTCACTTAGATCCTTGGATATGACCCAGGGGGTAAGCAAGGCAATTCTGGCCATGTGACTGGAACCCTAAAATAAGTCATGCCTAAAGTTAACTCTACCTCCTACACTTTTCAATTCTCAGGGCCAGGAAAGCCCCTTCCAGCTTAAACCAGTTTGGGTTGGGGTTGGGATTTTCACCCCTTGTATAAGACCCTAACTCTGTAAGGAAGATAGCAGGTTTTCTGCTTTCTTCGTTTGCCACCAGAAAAAAGTTGTTAATCTAAAAGTACAAATGCATATAAGTTGCAGTGCATACTTCTCTCTGCTCCCTTTATCCTTAATTGTTCAGTGGGAATCAGCAGAAAGCAAATCACTTTTGTTTCCTTTATATAGTGGACTCTCCAGTAGAAACAAATGAATTTTGTCGAGCACTGTGATTGGTGGATGTAACCAATTTAAATGCAGAAGCTGAGTGGAACTGAGTTGTATGGATAATAATGCAACATAATTTTTTTCTTTTGGGAAGAGACAGTGAAAGGGGTTGGGGAGAGGCCCCATTCATCTTGAAGAGTTTACTTTGGCAAATTACCCACAAAGAATGGAAAATAGCCAAGGGGCCTGAGAGGACTGGGAAGCCTTCAGTAATTGTTCCTGCCACTGACCTTTGCTCCCCAGAAGGCTTCCCCAAGGAAATCAGACTGGGTCAGCTCCATTGCCTTTTTGAGCCTCACCCATTGAAGTGATTACTCCTGTTTGTGGGCTCAAGTCCCAGATGAAACAGACAAAAGCATCTTCATCAACGCTTTTTGCAGAAGAGAGTTCTCATAGTTGGAGAAAAGGAACAAAGTTAGCGGGGGCTGCTCCCCTGCACTGTCAGGTATCCTCTTTCAAAAGACAACTGTAATTGAACAACAATTAAGTAATTTTAAAAAAGCAAACCTTGATTTTTTTTAATTAAAACAATCTGATGGCTCATTAATAAAATACAAGCCTAGGGAACTGCTGAGTACTTTCCTTGGAAAAAAGGGAATCTTCATTTTAAAAAAAATACCAAGTCTGACACTTGGCAGTCGGTGGAAGCCTGCAGAAGACCTGCACTCTATCAAACTGAGTTAGCTTCAGAATAAAGAACTAGGGTCTCATCTCATGACAGGTGAGGAGCAGACAGGGGTTCGCTGTGGGCAAAGCAATGTATGCCCCCAGGGCTGGACCCCGCAAGAAGAACTGAGAACTAAACATTAAAAATCTCCCTTCCCAAATAGAAAGAAAAAGGCAAGAGGACATTTTGGACACAATTGGGGAAATGTGAATATTAACTGCATAAATTAATACAATGTTAATTTCTATTGTGATTATGTAGGAAAATATAAGTGTTTTTAATAGATATACCCTGAAGTATTTAGAAGTAAAGTTTTAAGCTATTTGTAACTCTCAAATAACTTCAGAAAACCCTGGCCAATGTGGCTTAGTTGGCTGGGCTTTGTCCCGCAAAACTAAAGGTTGGGTTTGATTCCTGGTCAGGGCACATGCCTGGGTTTCAGGTTCGGTCCCTTGTCAGGGCATGTATTAGAGACAGCCAATCAATGTTTCTCTCTCACATTGATGTTTCTCTCCCTTTCTTTCTCTCTCTCTTACCCTCTCTCTTAATAGTAATAAAAAATAACTTCAGAAAAACGTTTCAATGTAATATAATATAAATATACACAAACACACAGATACATTTATACATACGTAGGAAGGTCAGTAAGCCAGGGGAACTCAAGAGATTCCTTTCCAGGATTAACATATATATAAGATGGTGGGAAAAGGACCATATGAATGAAATTAATATTGTTAAAATTAAAAGGAATAAAAGGATCTACTCCATGTATGCAGATTTATGCAGATTTTTTCCATGTGGTTTTTAATCATAATATTTTACTCTTGGACTGGTAGTAAACATCTTAAAAATAAAATTTAAATGGGTTTCTTATATACTTGCTTCAGGCAAAGGTGCTCCGAAAGCAGTCTCAGGACCAGTTCTGATCTGCTGGGAGTGGGGAGAGAGTGAACAACTGGTCAGAAATAATTGGTAATGGAACAATCAAATCAGTTCCAAAGAGCCAGGCAAAAACAAAGGGAAAGGACAAGATCTGGGCATATGTGTGTGCTGTGTGTGTGCTGTGTGCATGTGTGCACACACGTGCTGTGTGTTGTGCACATGCAGTGTGCACGTGTGTGTTGTGTGCACGTGCACGTGGTATGCATGTGTGTGCCACGTCGTATGTGCACGCACACACATGTGCTATATGTGCATGTGTGGTGTGTGACATACATGCGGGTGCGGTGCATGGTGTGTGCTGTGTGTGTATGCTGTGTGTCGTGTGTGCATGCTGTGCACATGTGTGCCGTATGCATGTGCATGGTGTGTGCGCGATTGTGGCGTGTGCTGTGTGCATGTGTGCATGTGTGTGCACTGTGCGTGCATGTGTGTGTTTGAGAGCTGCAGTATTTGTTGATGTTCTTTTAATAGCAGTCCCCTTTATCAGCAGGGGATACATTCCAAGACCCCCAATGGATGTCTAAAACCACAGACAGTATGTGTGTGTTTCTATACATACACACCTGTGAGGGTTCAATTTACAAATTAGGCACAATAAGAGATTAACAATAATAACTAATAATAAAATAGAATCGTTATAACAATCTACTGTAATAAAAGTTATATGAATATGGTCTCTCTCCTCTCTCTTCCCCCTCTCTCTCAAAATACCTTATTGTAGCAGATTCACCCTTCTTCCTGTGGTGTGAAATAATAAAAGGCCTTATTAAGTCAAGAACTTCTACTTTTTCACTTGAGGGAAGCACTTCATGGCTTCTCTATGGCATATCCGAATGGCCAGCATCACTACTCTTGCACTTTGGGGCCATCAAGTAAAATAAGGGTGACCTGAACACAAGCACTGTGATACCTCGACAGTGACCTGACAACTGAGAGGGTTACTAAGTGACTAATGAGCAGGGACATATACCATGTAGAGACGGTGGACAGAGCGATGATTCATGTCTCAGGCAGGACAGAGTCAGGCAGGGTGACATTTCATCAGGCTGCTAAGAATGCAATTTATAACTTATGCATTGTTTATTCTGGAATTTTTCTTTTAATATTTTTGGACCAGGTTGACAAGGGTAACTGAACTCATGGCTAAGGGGGGACTCTTACATGTGCAGAGGACCTTAGCTCTTTCGCTTATTTTATCCTTGGAATAAGCATGCAAAGTTGGCATTATTACACTCACTTTACATCTAGGAAACTTAGGTTCAGACAGGTTAGGTAACCTACCCACAGTTACACAGTCCACATGTTTAAACACCAGGATTCAAAGCTACAACTGTGCTCTTGTCATTGTACCAACTCAGCATCAAAAGGTATTATCCAAACGTCCTTTTATTCAGTCCCTCAAGTGGCACTTGAGAGTCACCCAGGTGGTGGGAGCACAGAGGGGAAGAAGGGAGCCTGGAGCCTGCCTCTGGGTTGAGGCACCTCGGAGGGATGGAGTCAGGCTAACCAGGCCTGTGCTATTTGCTTCTTCTCTAGCTCCCCCTATCAGATTCTCAGAGAAAAAAAGTATCTGGTAAATAAACCTGATGAAAAAAAGCAGAGGACAAGCACTTGGTCTTCCTTCTTTAGGTCCTGAAAAGTATCACCATATCGCCGTTGTCCTTTAAACCAATATCAGCAGCATGCTTTTTGTAAATAAAACTTTATTGGAGCACAGCCATACCCATTTGTTTAGTGTTGAGTGTGGCTGCTTGCATGCTACAATGGCAGAGTTGAGTACTTGTAAAACAGATTATATACAAAGCCTACCAGCAATTTGAATGGAAAAAGTTTGTCTTGAAGAATTACCAACTATTACCAAGCATTGGGGTAACAAAGGATATTGCCTAATAATAAGTAAAAAGAAATGTGCAGAACATAAGCATAGCAGATAAGGAACACCCACAACCCCTGGAGCTTAGATAGATTGCCCAAGGAAGAAACATCACTCCCACACCCAGCACACACACGTAGTGTTGCTGGGCTGCGATGCAAACCTTCGTGGAGAGAACACTAGGAAATTACAGATCAGTATCAGCCACAGACACACATGCAAAAATTCCAAACATTACTTTAACAATATATAAAATGCATGATACATTGTGATTAGTGGATTCGCCCCCAGAATGCAAAGCTCTTTTGACCCTCAGAAAATCAGTAAGTGTAATTCATATATCAACACTAAAAAATGGAAAATAAATGTGATCATATCAACATGGAAAAGGCATTTTACAAAATGGAATGTCAATTAATGGCAAAAACTTTCTGAGAACTAGGGACAGCATGCCATTTATGAAAAAACTACAACCAATATCAAACTTAATGGTAAAAACTAAATGTTTTTCCTAAGGCCAGGAAGAAAGATTTGTGTTTTCATTATTTCTATTTATCATTGTATTGGACATTCTAGCCAACACATTAAGGTAAGAAAAAGAAGTAAGAGACATCGAGGTGGTAAAGAAGTTAGTAAAACTATATTTGTAGGCAATGTGATTATCTTTGTAGAAAATTCAATGAAATCTGTAAAGAGTGTACAAGATCTAATAAGTGAGTTTGGCAAAGTTGCAGCATGTAAGATTAATGTACAAGGGGATACTTCACGAAAACTCGAATTATCTTCTGGAAGGTGAGCCCCTTGTAGCACAGGCTTCACCCGCTGTGTGAGTGTTCTAGGAACACATCTGTATCAGTGTACTAGCTGGTGTTGTGGTGAGAGGTTGCATTCAGCTTCAGTGAATTTTTTTGAAGATTCTTTCAATACATTTGTTTGCTCATTTCATGGTGGGTGATATACAAGCACACCTGCCCATACCTCTCTGAGTGTTCAGCGGTTTTTGACCAAAAACGGCATGACCCCTATGCCCCATCCTCCCTATTCCTCTGATTTCACCCTGAGCGACTTTTCTTTGTTTCCCCAGAGTAAAAAAGTCCTTAAAGGGAAACATTTTACTGATTTGGAAGAGGTAAAACAACAAGCGGCAAAAGCAGTAAAAAGCATCAGATTCAACAAGTTCAAAACTTTTGAGCAGTGGAAAAAATGTGTCAATAGGTATATTGCTTCAAATGGAGAGCACTTTTAAGGTGACTAAAGTTTAAGCATATAAGAATAAATACACAATGTTTTATAAATAACTGCCTGTTTTTTTGGATCTCCCCTCATATAATATCAAAGGTATTTCCACATAGGGACATTAAACAATAGAACATTAAAATAATAAATATCATTTTCAATAACATAAAAATATGAAATACATAGAAAAGACGTGAATGACCTGTATAGTGAAAATTACAAAATACATCTCAGAGAAATGAAAGAAGACAAAAATAAATAAAGAGATATAAATTGTTCATGGTTCAGAAGACCCACTATTGTTCAGATGTCAATTTTCTGTATATTAATGTGTAGATTCAACATAATTCAAAACAAAATAAGAGACTTTTTCCTAGAATATATAATAATTATTATATTATTATTATTATCAACATAACAATTGACAAATTTGTTATATATATATATGCAAATAACCTATAAGAATTTAAATTTTTAAAAAATGAACAAAGTTAAAAGTTAGACATTACTTGATTTCAAGATTTGTTATACAGCTAAGTAATCAATACAGTGGAGTATTGTCACTGTTGAGGGGAAAGTTTCCCCCTACCCCTCTTAATTTTTTTGGCTGGCCTAATAATTAAATTGACACAAGACAGCCCTGGTTGGTGTGGCTCAGTGGATTGAGTGCGGGCCTGTGAAACAAAGGGTCGCTGGATCGATTCCTAATCACGGCATGTGCCTGGGTTGTGGGCCAGGTCCCCAGTAGCCAGTGCTCGAGAGGCAACCACACAATGATGTTTCTCTCCCTCTCTTTCTCCCTCCCTTACCCCCTCTCTAAAAATAAATAAATAAAATATTTAAAATAAAAAAGATTAACAGGACACAAAAAAGTTTTTTTATGTACAGAGGCTTCATAGATATGAGACCTAAGAAATGACCACAGCAGTCTGTTTAATAGCTTTCAGACAAATGAACAACAAATTTGTGCAAAACTGACAAGAAAAAGAAACTTAGGCTTGAGTTCTATTTTGTGAAGACGCTGAGAAGAGTTTGTTTATACAGCCTCTGGGCCCAGAATTTCTTCTCTCTGGCAATAACGATGTCTCTCTTCCTCCTGGTTCAGGACGGGCACCTTTCTCATGGACAGAGAGAAGTCTCAGAGAGTCCCTCTTGCCCCACTTGTTTCTCAAGTAACTAAACTAATCAATGTGCCACTTGGGTGTATTTGGGGAGTCCTCTCCTGGGCCACCCCATCATTATTAAGAAAGACAAATAAATTATTATAATGAACAGAGAAATAATTTCATACATATATGAAGAACTCATTTTTGACAATGGTACAAAGAAAATGGGGAAAGGATAACCCCTTCAAAAAAATGTAGATTTTTTGATGGTAGGTCAATTGAATATAAATATGAAAAGCAAATGAATGTGGACTCTCATCCATACCATGCACCATTCAAAAATGTAACTAAAAATGTATCATATACCTAAGTGTAAAACATACAGTTATAAAATTTCTAGAAGAAAACATAGAACAAGACCTTTGTGTTCTTGGTTTATACAGAGATTTCTGATACAACAAAATCATCATCCATGAAAGAAAAAAATTACAGTAAATTTTATTTTATCAAAATCAAAAACTTTTCTTTGAAAGACATTGTTAAAAAAAAAAGACAAGCCACAGACTTGAAGAAAACATTTACACAGCATAAATCTAATGCATCTAATATAGTCTTATATTGAGAATGTGTAAATGACTCTCGAAACTCAATAATAACAATAAAAAGAACCTCATAAAATGAGCACCAGCCTCATTTTCTTTATTCAGAAAAAAAGATCTGAATAAACACTACCAGCAAAGATGGATGGATAGCAAAGAAACACAATGGAAGATACTTAATATCATTAGTCATGAAATGCAACTAAAAACCACAATGAGATAAACACCTGTTAGAATAGCTAAAACTAGAAAGACCGACCACAAGGAGTGATGGCAAGGATTTGCAGGAACTGGAACTCCCATACACCATTGTTGGTAATGTAAGATAGGATAACCACCTTGGAAACCAGCTTGA
This sequence comes from Desmodus rotundus, assembly GCF_022682495.2. NCBI lineage: Eukaryota > Metazoa > Chordata > Mammalia > Chiroptera > Phyllostomidae > Desmodus > Desmodus rotundus. The sequence continues at coordinate 66,828,192 of NC_071395.1, forward strand.
AATTTCTGAGAAACTTAGATACTTAGATATGAATCACGTACCATGTGATTCGCCCATTCTGCCCCTAAAAATTTATCTAAGAGGAAAAGAACCTGGTGGTCATACATTGGCTTAAAACAAATGTTCATAAAAATGAAAACAACCTAAATGTCCATCAGCATATGAACAAATAAACAAGATCACATATGTGTGCCAAATAAAGAAGCTAGACAATAAACAGTATGTTATGGGTTCATATTTATGTAAGTCTAGACAGTGCACACTGATGCAAACATGATGGGCATGTTCACTATCTTGACTGTGGTGATATTAATGGTGCATACAGATGTCAAAGGCTATCAAATTGTATACTTCACATATGTGCTATTTATTGCATGTTAATTAAAACTGTTAAAAATATTGTAAACAAAGCCATATACAAAAGACAAAATCAGAAAAAAAATTGCAATGTATGTGATAGACTGTGGACTAATTTTCTTTTTATTTACAAAGGTCTTAGAAATTACATTCTCCAAAGATGACATGCAGATGGCCAATAAACATATGAAAAGATGTTCAAAGTCACTAATCATCAGAGAGATGCAAATTAAAACCACAGTAAGATATCACCTCACACCTGTCAGAATGTCTGTCATGAATAAATCAACAAACAACGAGTGCTGGTGAGGATGTAGAGAAAAGGGAAGCCTTGTGCGCTATTCATGGGACTGCAGATTGGTGCAGCCACTGTGGAAAGCAGTGTGGAGTTTCCTCAAAAATCTAAAAATAGAACTGCCTTATGACCCAGTAATTCCACTTCTGGGAATATATCCAAAAAAACTCAAAACACTAATTTGAAAGACTATTGAGCCCTGCCTGGTATGTTGAGCATCATTCCACAAAGCAAAAGGTTACTGGCTCAATTTCTGATCAGGACACATGCCTAGGTTGTCAGCCAGGTTCCCAAAAAAGGGTGTGCAAGAGGCAACCAATCAATGTTTCTCTCGCATATCAGTGTTTCTCTCCCTCTGTTTCCCTTTCTCAATTAATAAATAAAATCTTTTTAAAAACAATATATGCTCCCCTATGTTCATTGCAGTGTTAATTTCAATAGCCAAGATTTGGAAGCAGCCCAAGTGTCCATCAGTAGATGAGTGGATTAAAAAAATGTGATACATTTACATAATGGAATACTACTCTGCCATAAAAAAGAAAGCAATCTTACCCTTTGTGACAGCATGGATGGACCTGGAGAATATTATACTAAGTGAAGTAAGCCAGTCAGAGAAAGACATGTACCATATGATTTCACTCATATGTGGAATCTAATGAACAAAATAAGAAAGCAAAAGAGAAACATATTCATGGACACAGAGAACAGACTGATAGCTATCAGAGGAGAGCAGGGTTGGAGGGCTGGGTAAAAAAGGTGAAGGGATTAAGAAAAAAATAAAATGAACTCATACACACAAACAACAGCATGATGGTTACCAGAGGAAAGAGGGGTGGGAGAGGTAGGAGAGGGTAAAGGCAGGATGAATGGTGATGGAAGGAGACTTAACTTGAGTTGGTGAACACACAATATAATATACAGATGATGTATTATAGAATTGTACCCTCAAAACCCATATAACATTGTTAACCAATGTTACCCCAATAAATTCAATTTAAAAAAAGAAATTATATTGGCAATACTTCTGCCTAATAATGATTGTAAAAAGAAAATAAACAGGCATTTCTCAAATAATCAAACAAAAAACAACAGCTGGTGAAAAGATACTTATCTTCACTTATAAAAGAACGCAAATTAAACAGCTAATAAAATATTATAGTTTACCTATTAATCTGGTAAAAGTTTGAAACTTTGACATACCCCAGGTTTGGCCAGGATCTGAATAAAACATTCTTTCATGCACTGTTGGAAGGAATCTGTTCATAAAACATTATGTATGTTTAAGACCATATCTATTGAAATTTAAAATTCACCAGCATAAACTCAACTATATTGCAGGAATTTGCTCAATGCATATACTGGCAAATATGTTGTGCATAACAATATTTTATAAAAGAAAACAATCAAATCATCAAATAGAAAACAGTCTGCATGTTTATCAGCAGATAAACATCAGCAGAGGGAAAGTTATCTAAATTATAGTATAACCAGTCTGCATTCCCACCAACAATGTACTAGGGTTCCCTTTTCTCCACATCCCCTCCAACATTTGTTTGTTGGTTTGTTTATGTTGGCCACTCTGACTGGTGTGAGGTGGTACCTCATTGTGGTTTTAATTTGCATCTCTCTGATGGCTAGTGATGCTGAGCATCTTTTCATATGTCTCTGGGCCCTCTGTATGTCTTCCCTGGAGAAGTGTCTGTTCAAGGTACATTTACACAATGGAATTCTATGCAGTGAAGAGAAAGAAGGAGCTTATACTCTTTGCAACAGCATGGATGGAACTGGAGAGCATTATGCTAAGTGAAATAAGCCAGGCAGTGAGGGACAAATACCATATGATCTCACCTTTAACTGGAATATAATCAACAAAAGAAAAAAAGCAAACAAAATATAACCAGAGACATTGAAATTAAGAATAATCTAACAATAGCCAGGGCGGGGGTGGGGAGTGGGGGCGGGGACAGGGGGTAGAGGGGATTACAGGAACTACTATAAAGGACACATGGACAAAATCAAGGGGGAGGGTGGAGGCAGGGGAGGGAGGTGGTTTCAGCTGGGGTGGGGTGGAAGGATGGGGAGAAAATGCAGACAACTGTAATTGAATAACAATAAAAATTAAAAAATAAAAATAAAAATAGAGTATAACATAATTTTCAAAAGAAATTTGAATATGCTGGTATGGAAAAAGCAGGGAATTTATATTATTGAGTGAAATGAGCAAGGTATAGAACATTGTATATATAGATGATTCAATTTTTGAAAAATTGAAAAGCTTTTATAAACATACCACACCACGTGACTCTGTTCATAAGAATCTTTACAAAGGATGAAAGGATGACCCCCAGATTTAAGTGTTAACTTGGAGAAAGGTTAACCCTATAATCCTACAATGTGTGGTTTCAATTTCTGCCATTTTTTAAAACTAGTTTTATTACTACTATTGTAAAATTAACAAAACTGAATACGTGAAACATGAGGTCAATTCATAGCAAACTTCAGGTAGTTGAATTAAATATTGTCATTCTTGATATTTTAGATTATGAAAATAAAGTGTCCATGTAGTATGCAGAATGTTCCCCAAACTTGATTGATGTGACATTATATGAGACACCAGCATGGAGATGACCTCCTTAGGGATGTGTGACTAGTTCGCCACTTCCCTGGTGCAGACAAAAGACTTTGGTGTGAGTGGGAGTCCTAGCCTGACCCTCACAAACAAGAAGACCTTCAACAAATTATGACCCCTCAAACCACGGGAGTCTCACTTGTAAAATGGGAACAATAATATTATTCACAGGAGTATACTAACATTGTATAAAAAGAATGAAATTTTTTTTTTCTGAAATTATAGGTCTAGTTCTTCTCTTTTGCCAAGGAAATTCTACTCAAAATTTCGCAGATGCTTGATGTCTAAGACGAAGCCCTCCTTCGCTGACAAGAGTTCTGGCTGCTGGCTCAGAAGAGCGATATTGGGACCCATCACCCAAATCTATTCAATCAACAGGTCAGATGAGAGATGCTCCTGGTTGTCTTGGTAACTGAGGAGGATGGTCCTGGACAAACATTGTTCTCTTTTATTCTCTGAGTTGTCTTCTAGAAGAATGAATGTTGCTGTTTGGTCAGTGTTTGTGTCTGTGATTTTTCTGGGTGAATACTAATTTTTCTTTCTGGATCACAGAACTTACAAGAAAAACTCTCCATTTCATGAGAGACCAGTTGTTAGATGGCTTATACTAGTCATATTCATAAATACAAGCTAAAATAAATTTTATGCATGCTTGGGCCGAGTGATGAAATAACTAATGTTATGATGTGGAAAAGTAATCAAGAAAGAATCATGGAATCTAAAAGGAAAATGCCATTAGAAGTTTTCCAACCAAGTGCCAAGAGAAAGATGTTGGTGACCCATCATTCAAGTTTACGGTATCGTTGGAGACCATTCAGCAAGCCACCCAGTCTTTTGTTCTGATAGACACAACACGACTAACTAGATACACTTCTTCTTGCAAGATATCGGAGATGTTTGCACAAACAGCAACAGTGCATTTATATAACTAATTAGGACATATTATTCACTAAACATTTATTTCCTGGTTGTTTTTTGTTTTGTTCTGTTTTGTTTTTGAAGACATAGGAAAGGAAAGATGGTCTCTATGCATGAGTGGGAAAATAAAGGAGACAGAGTGGAAGACTTTTCTGAATTCTGGTCTTGTGAGAATTTCTTCCAAAATGCAGGGGCTTTAGGAATGTAACTAGGAATGCACTGACTTCTTTAGTTTGCTTGGAGAGAATTTCTGTATTTTGAGAACAAAGAAAACCAAGTGTAGGCTACAAATCTGAGAACAAATCGAGAAATATATCTTAAAGAAAATCCCTGGGGGGTGACTACCATCCAGCCACTTCACCCACCAGGCAGAAAATCTGAGCAGTTCTCTGATAAGAGTCCCTCAGATTGCCACAGAGGTTAATCCATTCCTGATGCTGTTCTGTGGAAAAGGAGCTGATTATCCAATGTGTCATGCCACAGGCATGACTCCCACCGGCCCTGCTGGTCACCTCACTGCCCCAACCAGGCGAGAGGCACTGGTTGGAATCCCAGACCTTTCCCACCAAGCACAGCACATCCCCTGGGTTTGCTGCACATGTCTTAATTTCTGCTAACTGATGGTAATTTTGACCTGTGAGTTAACAGGAACTGCCCTTTGAATTTCTCTTGGCCTTCATGCAATCTATTAAGGCACTTAAGTGTCTGCCTTCTACATAAAACATTTGTATTTTAAAAAACAAACTTTTAAGTAAAAGATGACAGGGTTAATTATTCTGAAATATGCTGTTTACAGCACAAACTCCATAAAACAGAATACATGATTTAATACACCATCCGAGACAGCACTGGTTTTCATTTCTGCACAATCAGGAACTAAATCTATGTCACTCACTCCCCTATGTGTGCTGGAAATGGTTTTATGTTCCATCTTACTTCAAATTATACACATCAAGATCATAATGGGACACAGTCTACTTTGTTGCCAAAACCTGCTAGGTTAGATCATCTATTAAACTCTATTTATTTTTTATGACAAACAAAAAAAATGACAAAGCAGCTACTGAATGCCCACTAATGAAGACCAAATGCCTCTCGGGGTCCCCTTCATATTGCACTCATTTGTTCGGGAGTCCAGTTAGCTTCCTCTTTGATGCTCTACCTCCCAAAAGTAATCCTGAAATGAAGCTGCTTTTCATAAGCTACCGGGACTGAGCTGGTTACCGTCTGCCCTCATGTTCTGATTCTGGGGTCAAAAGTTTGATTCAGCTTTGACATGCACAGTTTCATTAAAAGGAGAGAATCTCACATACCATTGAAGTTCTTTGTCTTGGGAGCCAAATGCACAAAATGAAGTATCAACCCTAAGTTTGCAAGGGTCATCTTCTCATTCACCAGCAGTTCTAGAAAGTGTTACAAATGAAAACATGAATAGAAATAACCAAGGACAGACTTTTCTGAGAATCATAATCAGGATTCAAAGAGACATTTGAAATTAATTTGATCATTTCAGATATTGGCAACATTGTGGTTTTATATATTATGTACTGTACTTTGCTGTGTATAATGTGCACTTTTTGCCCAAATTATTCGAGGGAAAAATAAGGATGCGCATTATACATAGATACTACCTGAAATACATTGTATCTGTTCTTGTGTTTTGTAGTTATTTGTTACATAAAATTCCTTGTAAACACAACCATAATACGTTAAAAATAAATGCTAAAATTCCTTTATAATACAAAAAAACCCCCAAGTATCTAAAACTAAATAACTAAATAATTGAATTAAAAAATCAAAACAAAAGATTTTTTTCCTGGAAGTTTGGGCCAAAAACATGAGTGTGCATCATACACAGAAGCACATTATATTTGTATGTCTATTTGAAAATCTTTCTAAATTCTATTTAAATCCATTTTTAACACACCATGTTCTGGAGGACATGCCCAGAACAACCCTTGGAAGGGCAAATCCCAGCATGCACTGGTGGCCCCAGTTGGCTCTGGGACTGGGACCTCCCCAGGTAGACAGGTGGTAGAAAGGCAATGTTCTGCCTCTCCCGTGGGATAGAGAGGAACAGCTGCCTAATCCCCTGCTCCCTGGTTAGTACAGACCCTAGTCAGTGTGCCCAGCGGGGAGGGCAGTACAGACAGACTGCTGTTCTTTCTGGACGACTGGGAGATGCAATGATACGAAAGTTGGGCTAGTTTTAAAAAGAGCTCTTTTGCTTCATTCTCGTGATGCTTGTTTGTTTGTTTCTTGGTCTTAGGCCTTTGGTGATGGAGAATGTTTTATTCTTTCTCTCTGTCTTCCAGGGTCTTTAAATAAGAAATTATGGGTGTGGCAGCCAGTTGCTATCCTGAACTGGAAATTCAGGATGCTCTTTTAATGATATCGCACTGACTTCATTTGAAGTCTCTGTGTTTTCAGTAGATTCTTTAATGCTGGTGTTATGTAGGCAAAAACATGGTGCATTTTATTTTTTGAAGGTGGCAAGAATTATGAGATAAAAGTGTGGATGCCCTGGCTGGAGTGGCTCAGTGGATTGAGTGCCAGCCTGAAAACCAAAGGGTCTCCAGTTCAATTCCTAGTCAGGGCACACGCCTGGATTGTGGGCCTGGTCCCCAGTGGGGTGTGTGTGAGAGGCAACCACACACCAATGTTTCTCTCCCTCTCTCCCCGTCTTCCCCTCTTTCTAAAAATAAATAAATAATTTTTTTTAAGTGTGGAGAAGACAAAAATCCATAGTTCTCAGAGAGGCAAGTGGTATGCAAACATTTTCTTAGCCTAAGTGAAAATATTAAAAAATGTTTTGCACTCATTCAGTGGATGTGGGGTGCTTGTGTGTGTGTGTGTTTGTAGTGTGAGAAGGGGGGAGACTATGTGAAGTGTTTCCAGAGGCTTGGAATATACTTGCTTCAAGTGCACATTCAAGAAACAACCTTTCCCATCTGCTTTATCATGCCACGTACTTCTGCTAAAATAATTCCTGCACTAAACTTTTTCATGCATTGCTGACTATGGCCTCCCATCTCCCTCCTTATCTTTCCCACCAGGTGAGCTAATAATAACATCTGAGGAAGTGCAGATGAGGTTTACGGTCATGCTTCCTTCATGCTACCCCACGTGAAGATCATGTAATTCGCCAGATCCTGCTCTTCACTTGAATTCACTGTGTTCAGGACCAATAGAAAGTTTTTCCTATTTTAAATCTTTGGCAAACAGACGCATTTGCCAGTTAAGTTATAAGATGCCCAATTAAGTTTGAATTTCAGAAAAATGATAAATAATTTTTAGAATAAGTGTGTGCTGAATATTGCATGGGATATAGTTGTACTAAAAATAATTATTCATAGTTTATCTGATATTTAAATTTAATTGAGTACCCTGTATTTTTTGTTCTTGTTGTTGCCAAATATGATGACTCTATCGATAGGGCTCTGCATTTGTAAGCCACTTTTAAATGCCAGTAAAAGAGAAACCAGGAAGCTATGTTTACCTGCCTTACCTTCCCCATACCTGGCAAAACCCTGCCCGTCTTCCTCAGGGGACAAAAGGCTCTGTGACCAAACGGCAAACACAAATGCTACAGTCATCCAGCCGCAGTATGAACTCTGCATATGATGTCTATAGTGGTGTCCCACCTAAGACTAAGGCTATTGACAATCTCTATTTCTATTAAAAAGAAGATTAAAGAGGTTTCAGCTACCTTAAAAATTAGAATTCATTATTACCTTCAAACTATTTCTAGTCACACCTCAATTTAATAAGTTGAAAGCATATTGAAAATTGAATTTGTCTTTTAATCTCATAAGCTGAGGAAAGTCAAACTCACTTAAATTAAAAGACCAACTGGTGTGCACCCTGAGATGGTCATTAAAGTGATTTTCTGCAGGTTCTCGTCCTGTCCATGATGGGGCACAGCCTCCGAACTGACAACACAGTGTCGAAACTAGATGGCGATGTCAATGACTATTTGTAAGATTCTAACAGCAATTCCATAGTTGTGCTTCACAGATGCTGTGTTTTTTACAAACTGGAGGGCTGTGGCAACCCTCTGTCCAGCAAGTCTAGCGGTGCCACGTTCCTTCCAGCTGAGATGATGGTTAGCATATTTAGCAATAAAGTGTTTTTAAAAATAAGGTGTGGACATTGCTTTTTTTAGATGTAATGCTATCAAACATTTAACAGACTACTGTGAAGTGTAAACATAACTTTTATATGCACTGGAAAACCAAAAAATTCATACTACTGACTGTGTTGTAATATTTGCTTTATTGCAGTGGTCTGGAACCGACCCCACAATATCTCTGAGGTATGTCTGTAGTTCAGTATATCATATCAGAAAATTACACACTCCAGCATTTACATATTTATACTTCAATTTAATCAAAATTAATTGTGGTTCAAAAACATTCCCTGTGGGCGAAGGTGGTTCAAAGGTACAAACTTCCAGGTATAAGGTAAATAAATCCTGGACGTGACCTGCAGCATGGTGACTAGTTTACAAGGCTGCATTGCATGTCTGAAGGTTGTTAATAGAGTAGATCTTAGGAGCTCTCATCACAAGAAAAGAACTGTAACTATGTGAGGCAAAAGATGTTCACTAAACTTACTGTGGTCATCAGGTCATGGTATACATATACATCAAATCATTATGCACACCTAAAACTCTACAGTGTTATGTGTGAGTTATATTTCAATTTTTAAACAAAAGACTTAAAAAAAAAGGAAAGTCCTGTAGATTTCAGTTCCTTCATAAGGGAAGGATAAACAGATGCAAGTCCTCCCAATTTAAATATGAAAAACTGAGAGGCTCTTTTTCGGAGAGCTGAGCAGTAAAAAACGGTTGAAGTTACAATCTGCCATTTCTTCCTGGGCAGCCGCTGCGTGGCCCTCTGCCAGCAGGGCCACAGTGAGAGGGCGGGCGGAGCAGCACAGAGCAGCACTGCGTCCTGGCCTGAGTCCCCTCCCAGGGCAGTGGTGGTGCCCAGACCCTGCCTGGGAGGCAGGCCTAGACAGCAGCAGTGAGGAGAACAATGTAGAATACGGACCAGGCTGTCCTTAAGTTTGGGAAGACCTATGAAATCTGTGGCCAGAGACACCAAATCTCTGTTCCTGGAGGAAAAGTTATTTGAGAGCTTAAGTCTCCTAGTTTTTCTTTTTCCTTTGCTCATGTTTCTTTTTTTTTAATGTGTGCATGGTAAAAAGCACATAACATATCAACTCTTCTAATAAATGTTTCAGTGTATCATACAACACTGTCAAACGTAAGCATAATGTCACAGAGAAGCTCTGTAGAACATTTTATTTTACGTAATTAAAACTTTATGCCTATTGAACAGGAGTAACTCCCGGTTTCCCCTTCCTTCCAGCTTCTGCTTTCTGCTTTGATGAGGTTGGTTACTGTATATACCTCTTATTAGTGGAATGATGCGGTATTTCTCCTTCCATGATTGGCTTATTTCACTTAGCATAATGTATCCCAGGTTCATGTATATTGTAGCATGACAGAATTTCTTTATTTTTATGGCCAAATGATAGCCCATCATATGTATATAGCATATTTTCTTTAGCCATTCATCCATTAACATACATTTAGGCTGTTTCCACCTCTTGGCAATTGTGAGTAATGTTACAGTGAACATGGGAGTGTGGATATCTCTTTAAGACAGTGATTCCATTCTTTTGGATAAATACACAGAAGAGGAATGGCTGGATCCCGTGGGAGCACAGTTTTTAGAGGAACCACCATAGTGTTTTCCATAACTCACCGCACCACTCTTCATCACCACTAACAGCTCATGGGGGTCCCGATTTCTCCTCATCCTTGCCAACACTTGTTACTTTTTGATTTTTTTGATAATGACTATCCTAACAGATGTGAGATAATATCCCATTGTAGTTTTGACCTGCATTTTCCTGATGATTAGTGATATTGAGCACCTTTTTATATACCAGGTCTTCTTTGGAAAAATGTCTACTCAAGTTCTTTGCCAATTTTTTAGTCAGATAATTTAGTTCTTTGCTGTTATTATTGGGTTGTAGAAATTCCTTATGTATTTTGGATACTAACTTCTTATCAGATACATGATTTTGAAATATTGTTTCCCATTCTGTAGTTTGCCTGTTTACTCTGTTGATTGTTTCCACTGCATGAGTTTATTTTGGGGATCTCTGTTCAATTTCTTGTTTTGAATCAAGGTTTTAATATTGTTGTTCTTGTTCACAATGTTTTGGGCTGTTGTAAGTTCTTTGTGATTTTCTATGAATTTTAGGATTGATTTTATATTTCTGTAAAAAATGCTATTAGCATTTTGTTAGAGATTACTGTGAATCTATATATTGCTTTAGGTATTATAGACATTTAAACAATATTAACTCTTTCAATTCATAAATACAGGATATTTTTCCTTTTATTTGTGTCTTCTCTAACTTCTTTCAGCAATGTTTTGTAGTTTTTAGTATATGCATCTTTTGTCCTCTTGTTTTTATTTATTACTAAATATTTTATTTTATTTGTTATGTTATTGTAATTGGGATTTTAAAATGTTTTTTGGACTGTTTAGTGTTAGTATATAGAAATTCAACTTATTTTATATATTAAAACATTACTGAATTAATTTATTAGTTTTAACAATGCTTTTGTGGACTCTTTTAGGGTTTTCTATTTCTAAGGTTATGTCATCTACAAACAGAAATAATTTTACCTCTCTTTGAACTTGAATGTCTTTTATTTCTTTTTCTTACCTAATTACTCTCACTAGGACTTTTAGTACTAGGTTGAATGGAAGTGGTGAGAGTGGGCATTCTTGCCTTGTTCCTGACCTGAGAGAAAGAGCTTTCAGTTTTTCTGCATTTAGTATGTTAACTGTGGATGTTTTATATATGGTCTTCATTATATTAATTTTTTTCCATTCTTAGTTTGTTGACATTTATAATGCAATTATGTTTAATTTTATCAAATGGGTTTTTTGCATCTGTTGAGATGTGATCCTTTGTTCTGTCAATATGGTATATCACATTGATTGATTTTCATATATTGAGCTACTCTTGAATCCCATAGATAAATCTCACTTGGTCATGGTGTATGATTCTTCCCATGTGCTGTTGAATTGGATTTGGTACTCTTGTGTTGAGGATTTGTGCATCTATATTCACTAGAGATGTTGGTCTGTCGTTTTATTTTCTTGCAGAATCTTTTTCTGACTTTGGTATTAGGGTAATGCTGACCCCTTAAAGTGAGTTTGGAAGTTTTTCCTCCTTTTCACATTTTGAAAGAGTTTGAAAAGAATGGTTGTCAATTCTTCTTTAATGTTTGGAAGAATTTGTTGGTGAAGCCATCTGGTCCTGGGCTTTTGTTTTTGTCGGGAAGTATTTGATTACTGATTCAAACTTTTTACTAGTTACAGATACGTTCAGATTCTTTTATTTTTCATGATTCAGTTTTGGTTGAGTATTTGTTTTTAGAAATTTATTCATTTCTTCTAGGTTATCCAATTTATTGACATATAATTACAGAAGGAAAAGAAATAATAAAGATAAAAGAAGAAATAAACAAAATACAAAATAGAAAAATAATAGAAAAGCAATGAAACTAAGATTCTTTTTTTGGAAGACTCAACAAAACTGATGATCTTTAGCTGGATTAACTATGGAAAAAAGAAAAGACTCCAATAAATAAAATTACAAATGAAAGATGAGATATTACAACTGATGCCACACACACAAAAAATACATGAGGCTCCTAGTTCTAATAGCCTGATTAGTTCTCACCTCCATGACACACATATAGATTATTTAGTTGAAAGGCTTTTCTCTCTGCAGTCATAAAACAGGTAGGGGGTTCATAGTGGGCACCTCTCTATTTAACAAGGAATGGAGTGTTTTGTTCTGGGGGGCAGGCAAACCTCATTGGAACCCTACTAAGTTGGACGTAATGATAACTTAGGCAAGATTCAAGGAGATTCCAATAAATATATTTATTCTACAGTAATTCTCATAAAATCAAGGCTAAGTAAATAAAAAGATAGACTTCTACTGGGATGAAGGACCAACTATTCAACAGTTCACTCCTGGGATCTGTTTCCTCTGCTTTATTTATTTTCCAGTTCACTAATTCATGACTCCTGATTGGAAGGTTTAAAGATGTATTAATCTTGTACAGAAGTTTAAGTGGTGAAGCTGGATCAGCCTTTCCTGGCTCCAAGAAAGCAATCGCATTATGTATGAATTTGAATAGACAAATTTGAAATAGTGAGTACAAGATATTATTTAACATCATGCTTTATGCCAAAACAAAATATACAGATCTCAACATTTTTTAGAAATTGCAAATGTTAAAACTGATTGCCAGAACTCAACTGTAAGAAGTTTCATGCCATTGGCACATAACAGTGTAACAAAAAACAGAATCCACCATTTTTGTCAGCATTTCATGAAAGATGTTACAATTGACATGCATCAGTTCTGAGAGATTTTGGTAACCATTATGTTGGTATTAATATCTATAATTACTATAATTTATTACTTAATATTCATTGTTATTATTAATGTAATCCTGAAAAAATATCTCTAATAACAATGTCATACAAACACTCACTATTTTGCAGTGTTAGAGTTGCAGCTGAAAATTGCACTTGGAAATTCCTAACTTTTAGAGACAAATTAGATGTGATAAAACATTATGAAGTAGGTCAGACTCCCACATGTGCTGTGTTGTTAATTTTGGAAAGAGTACTAAGAAACATTAAGGACATTGCTGAGGAAAGAAAAAAAGCAGTCTTAAAGCAAAAATATGTAATAACAGTTGAAAGAGTATATGGTCCCCAAATTTAATTTGCTCCTCCTCTCCACTTTTGCATTTGTTCCTAAGGGAAAATTAGTCTCAAATAATGCTCGGTTTTCAGGAATGCATCTCTTGCACAAAGTGCAACCACCCTGCATTTTTCATTAAAAGCATCTGACAATATTTTGCTTTCTTTTCCAGTTTTATGAAAGAGTCCTGTGGTTTATCAGCCAAATGGAATTTCCATGAGGATGAGGACTAATGTAGCCCCAAAACCTAATACTATGTTTGCTGGAAAATAATACTGTCTAATACATATTTGGTGAATAAATAAATGAATAACAGCCTCAGTTAACTTAGCACCAACACCAATCCCAAAGATTCCAGTCTAAACACTTTCCTCCAGATCATTTGTAAGAGTTTTCATTTTGGGGAAAGATACCAAAATTTCTTCATTCAGAGATACATCAACTGAGCACTAACCCTGCCTGCCAAGTAACAATTAAGGCATTCTACAATCCTTTCATAACCCAAACAAATAAATTAGCCTTTGGCAGAAAACCGTTCCAAAGGCATCAAAGCTTGCCCCTTGTGGGATTTTCATATGCAATGCTTTGTTTTGATGTTCTCCATCTACATTGAGAGTAAATGTAAGAAATAATTTTTAAAACTCAGCCTTGTGTTCATCGTAATTGATGCTGAGAAGTTAATGGGGTTCTCTTTATGAGAACCCCCAGAATAAAAATAGATTATTCTGAGTAATTGATTTGCTTGCTTCTCTTCGAAACTGTTAATTATATAATTGAAAATGTTTCTGTGTGTGTGTTTTAAGCATTACAAAACTTAGAATCTAAATTTGGGGCAATGTAACAAGGATTTAGTCCAATTTTCGGCCACAGTTTTGTTTTGGTTTTGGTTTTTGGTTTTTTTTTTTACCTACCTTTGCCTCTCTTGCTTTCTCTTTTAATTTAACTTGTGTTTTATTCATCTCTCTTCTAAGTCCCTTTGGAACAAGGCAAGGACTCAAATAATGTCAAAATAAATAATGTCAAAATCTATCAAAGTCATTTATTTTCTTTAACCCTTTGACGGGGCAAATTAAAGCAGGGATATTGTTTTAGTAAATGAGACAGACGTGCATTTCTTTTTCATAAACCAGAAGGTGGCTTTCTTTTAGGCGAGGTGATGCTTTCTTAAACACCCACTAACTTTGCTTATAGCTAGTAGCCTACCTTATCTGCTATGAAATCTAAACTCCAGGCTGTGTAGTTCCCTCTGGGCTGATTCTGAGGGTGGGGAATGGATTGGGGGCAGAGCAAAGAGTACAATACTCATCTCTTTAGCTCAGAGGCTGTGTGTCAGTAACACCACAATTTTTCAATGAGCCCTTATGTGCTTCCCAAATTGATTTTGCCTACTCTTTTTATATCTGGTTTGATAGTTTCACCCTGTATCTTTTTAGTCTTTGATCTAATAACTCTGATCTATTTGGTAATTTGCTAATAAAGTCTAAGGCACGGAATATGGAAACTCTTAACTCAGACTTGTGTTTATGTCTCAATTCTGTTCAATTTGTCAGCTGTGTGACTTTGAGAAAATACTTAACTTCTCTGTGTCTCAGTTTCCTCATCTGCAAAGTGAGATTAATAGCAGGAAGTCATGGGGATTAAATGAGGCAATGCATATAAAATACTTGGCACAATGCTTTTTGTATGTATGGCTTGTGGTCACAAAAAATGTTCTGTTATGTTGCTACTGTTGCTGTAGTTTATGAGTTTTACATTTGCACAATATTCATTTAACCAGCTCCCTGTACCTCTAGCTGACCTTGCACTGTTTGTGAGTATAAAGAGTGTATTATTTTTAGTCTTGGAGTCCCTTGCCAATACTCTCTTAAATTCTTTTTTGGGGGGCATGTCTAATTTCTAGTGTATGCCTTCCTGTTTTCCTCACTTAGCCTGTCTTTCCATTTTTGAAAAATGGCAGGAGAAAACCCTATTTTATTTTGCCAGCTGACCATGAAGAGTTGTGTGTGTGCTTTTGTTATTTTCTTTAAAGTGCCAGGTCTTTTGCTTACTAGGCATGCATTTATCCTGGACTTTTAGCAAGCTATTCTAAAATAGTCACCAGACTGTCTTAGCTTTTAAACTCTTCTTTTCAATTTTTCCCCTAACAAATGTTCCCACTTGGCCATGAAACTTTTTTCATGAATAATAACGTGAGGCATTTCTTTGGGCTTCCTTTTCCCTGTGGAAAGTAAAAATTGCCCTGACAACTGCTTGCTGGTTTTTCACCCCCAATTCCTTCCTGCAAGACGCCCAGCCACGTCTTGGGGCCAAGTTCCACATATTACCTTCCATCTGTATTGTTCTACAAAGCTGCCTTCTCAAAATCTGTACCTTGACCTGTTTCTTCATCAGTTTTCCTGCCAGCCTGGTTGGATCCTTCTATTGCCCATTCTTTTACCCACTCAACAATTAGTTCACTTTTGTGAAAAGTGCTGCAAAAAACATGAGAGTGTACACATATCTTTGTAGCCTGTTTTCATTTCCTTTAGATACAGACTCAGAAGTGGAATTGCTGGATCCTATGGTAGTTCTAGCTTTAATTTTGGAGGGAACCTCCATACTGCTCTCCATTGCAGTATTATTCATAGGAGCCAAGATATTCATATGGAAACAAACTGTCAATTACAGGTGAATGGTTAAAAAAAAGATGTTATATACACATATAAGGAAACATTATTCAGCCATGAGAAGGAAGGACATCCTGCCATTACCACCACATAGATGAACCTTGAGGACATCATTCTAAGTGAAGTAAGTCAGAGAAATACATGTACAGTATGTTATCTCTCATTTGTGTAAGCTAAAAGAAAACTACTGTATTTTGTCATGTTTAATGTGCTACCATGTATACTGCACACCCACATTTTTGGCCCAAACTTTCAGGAAAAAAATCTTTTGTTTTAACTTTTAATTCAATTTTTTAATTTATTTATATTTAGATATTTGTTTTTTGTATTATAAAGGAATTTTAGCATTTATTTTTTAATATGGTACAAGAAGTTTTATGTAACAAATAATTACAAAACTCAAGAACAGACACAAGGTATTTCAGGCACTACCCATGTATGATGTACATCCTTATTTTTCCCTCAAGAATTTGGACCAAAAAAGTACACAGTATACACGGCAAAATATGCAGAGAGTGAACTGGTGGTTTTCCTGGCAGGGGACTGGCGAAATGGAAAGGGGTCATTTAAGGGCACATCTGTGCCACCAGTAGACAAATAAGACCTGGAGACCCAAAACACAGTGCAGTGAGTACAGGCCACAAAACTGTACTATACGCATTAAACTGGGTAAGAGACCACATTCCGATTGTGCCCAACACTGAAAGAAATGATAATTATGACATGATAGAGGTGTTTAGCTAACACTACTATGGGAATCACATTGCAATATAAATGTATCTAATCAATATGTTGTACACAGAAAACTTCCACAATGCTGTAGGCCAAATGCCACTCAATTAAAAAACAACAAAAACCCAAGTAGCTGAGTAGGCCCTGTTGTTTGTCTAATGCTCCACTAAGTGAAGGGAGCCCCTTGGTCCACAACTTACCGTCCCTGCCCTCTGGGACTTCCAGTTCTGACAGGACCAATGCTGTGATGGGGGCAAGTGCAGGTACTATGGAGACGTGTGGCAGAGGGGCCCCGCTCAGATTGTTTTAGGCAGCCTTCCCTAAAGGGGTGATATATTAACTGAGATGGAAAAAGAAAAGGAACTGTTTCAAATGTTAGTTTACACTAGTAGCTATTGGGGGCAGAGACAGAGGAAGCTGAGTCATGTTTCCACAAATGGAGTGACAATAAAGTAGAGAAAACACTGAACCACCTCTTTCAAGAAACTTGGCCATGCAAGGTTGGAAAGAACCTGGGTGGGGGAGGAAAGTACAGGAGAGGAAACTGATAGAGACAAAAGAATTAGATGTGTCTAGGGACTGCAGGTCTGGATATTATTTCCGAGGAATAGTGTTGCGACAATAGCTGAAGTAGGGTGCTGTAAGGAGAGGAGGAGGTAGCCCAGGCGTAAGTGGCTACAAAGAGTTGAAGTTGAGGTCATCGGAACTAAGGATACAGGTTAGATGGGTTGTTAACAATGCAGAAGCTGAAGCCAGGCAGGCAGCCTCGGAGGTGGGGAGGAAGCCTGTGAGCCCTGAACTGAAGATTTCAGTATGTGAGGAAGAGCCCTCCAAGAGTAAATGCGTTCAAGAAATAGCAGCGAGCAGCATAACCGTAGCCCGGGCTCCAATGTCCAAGAAACGTGGGTTCAAGTCCAGCTTGCCCTCTTGCTGTGTGACCTCAGACAACTCACCTCACTTCTCCCTACACCCCATTGTCCGCATCTGTGAGTGGGAAATAATCGTAACGCCATCCTCCTGGAATTGTCAGACTGCTATATGAGAAGGATGGCACATGATAAATGCTCAGTCAAGAAATGCCCAGTCCACCTAAGACAACAGATACTATATTCCAAAGTGAGGAGCCTGAGTGAGTGTACTTTATCAGATTAATTATGTAAAAACGACACAAACCACAAAAATCAGAATAGATTTATGACTATTCTGGAGGGAATAAAATGAAAGTCGCAGTGTTGGCTATAGGACAGGTATTTGTTAAAAGAGCTTTCCCAGAGACAGTGATGCCTGGAGTCCTCCCCACACCCTTCCCAGGAAGGAGAGGAGGTGCCTTCAACAGAACTGCCTGGAGAGTTCTCCAGGTGATCACTGGGCTACAAGAGACAGAACGTATTGGGGTCTCACTCCTTTCTGAGAAATACAGAGGGCTAATGGCTGATACACAAGTCAAAAGAGAAATGTCTGCCTTGGGTCCAGCCTATATTCCTGGTCAGGGCAAAACACAGGTTGCCGTGTCCCATGGAGCAGATGTGATCCCACCAAAGAAGGAGCTACTGTGTGGTTATGTCCTGGCCTGTCCAGGCAGGCTGACTAGATGGACCACAGCACCTGGGCAGACAGGAGCTACAGGAGGAGGGTCAGACTCAGAGCGGCTGCAGAAGGGGCAGAACAAATGTTATAGGAAGATGTTCTCTACGAATCTCCCCTCAGATAGGCTACCTTCCAGAGAAAGCAGCATGGGGGCCGAGGAAAAGAATGTCACTGTGAGTGAATGGAGATGGAAGACCTTGACATTGTCCCAGACTGGCTAGTCTGGCTTTTGAATTGAGGTCATGCCTGGAAACTCAGTAATTCTGGAGTTACCAGAAAATCTAAGGGACAAGAAAAGGTTTTCTGTTTTGTTATGTTTTGTTTTAGAAGAAGGGAAATAACTTTGCATATTGAATAAATTACAGAGGGTCAAGGAGACATATACCCACAAGCTCTATGTGTTCAATGTCACATTACATAATTATTGTTAAATGATAGGTATGAGGTTCAGCCAAGAAGACATATATGTTTGACGTGAATCTTGAAGAAAGTGAGTTTGGACTTAAAGTTGAAAAAGTTATTTCATTCTAGATACAGCTCTGGGGAGAAAGAGGCAAACCCTCCCTTTGACATGGGGATACACAGAATTGGGGTGAGTTGTACCCTCCTATAAGGAGTCATGGGAATGACAAATTTTAGTCAAGCACAGAGGGGAAAAAATCTGTGAAGAGGTTGATGTGTAGGGAAAGTGTTTGTGGAATTGGCAACTGTGTGCACGGAGTGCTGGTTGAGACAGTGGAGAGCAAAATGGGCAAGAGAAAAAGAAGAGAGTGAACTGCAGACATCCCTCCGCTTAAGACAGAGTGGAGATGGGTAGGTGAGTCCCACAGAATCAGGAGCAGAAGCCTAAGCCTGAGCCTCATGCACTGAACTCAGCGGTGTCCACCATGAATCCTCATGCCAGCTTCAGTGTGTGTGACTGACCAAGTGACTAGTGAAATAATCCACTTTATATATAATTTATTTCATATATAAAATCAATTTTACATTTAATCCATTTTACATAAAAAATTAATTTTATATATAGCCTTTTATAAATATGTTTTCACACACCAGCTTACAGACTAGGTGAATGAAACATGTACAGTTGTGTACTAAGACCATCATTCCATTATTAGTCCTTGCCACATTCAACTTTAAATGTAATAATACAACTCCTCTTACACACTATTATACCTTAGAGGCCTCTGACATCACATGTGAATAAGAAATACAGACATTAAATCATTTATGTATGTATATATGTATACCTGTACCCACATATACCTTCGTGTGTATATTTAACAGATAAGGCCATGTAAGCTCAAGAAAAGAGGCTGGTTCAAGGTTGCACACTGAAGCAGTATCCCAAGAGTGCAAACATAGTGCGCTTTCATACAGTGTTATGATTGACTCATACTTCAGCAATAAATAACAGGTAATGCTGGCCTTGATTTCCCTCTATCTATGCATCCACTTATACATCTATGTACCTGCTATTTTTCTATCATCCATCCATTTGAATGATATTTTTAAAATCATATAGTAATTTAGTGATGTTTAAATAGCATTAACCACCTTTTTGTGCATTAGCAAACCTGGCACAAGTCTAACTGGCCTTTATCTCACGTTCTTTAAAGCCGGGGTTTCTCTTAAATTCACAATTTTATGAAGAGAGCAGTGAAGCCTATTCCCCCTTCAGAGATTAATTTAGAAGAACTCAGACAATCCAGTTTACTTCGTAGTGCTTCAGGCATTTTAGCTGTACAGTAAAAAACTCCCACTAGGCTTCCTCACAAGAACTGCGAGGGCTGAGCGCGCACTAGCTGGCAGTCTCTGCAGGGCACCCTGTCGCGGTGGCTTCCTGAGCAGAGGACGCGCACAAACCGGAAGAGGCCTTGCGGCTTGAACACAGGCCCAGTGTGGAATCTAAACAGTATTTAGTCGAACATCAGGCTACAGCTCGGGTTTCTGTGTTTTCTGAGTGTGATTTGAGTAATGGAGTCTGGCCTGCCACCCACGTTTTTGTCAAGTGATGAGGTTTAAAGGAACTGTCCCCTGTAGGCTCCTGTGTAGGAGCATTTTGAGGGACTTCAGCAAGAAGTCAAAAGCGATGTATCAGTGCTGCTCTCAGACAGGCTAAGATCAATACTTAAAAACTCTGTGCTTGGGTCACTCGGGTTTGAGTGGAGGAGGTGAAGGAGTCTCATCAAGAGTTCACTGCAGTAGGTAGGTGCTCACTCAGTAAATATTTGTGGATGTGACCCACTGACCTTGGAAATCAGCTAAGGTTCAGAACATTCCATCAATTTTCCACATAGCTCTTTTATTCTCTCAGGCACTAATGAGTGTGGCTCCCTCTTATTTCTACCTCCTGCAATGCCCACCATTCATAAAGGTCTGAGTGTTCCTCTGCCAGACACACTTCGTTTGGCAAAACTTATTGAATGAGCTCATAATGTCAGTTCAGGAAATGAAAGATGAATTTATCTAAAATAGCTTTTGTTTAGACTGGATGTTAAGAATGCTTACCCAACCTTGAGATACATTTAAATGCTTCATATTTTTTATTTTTGAGGATTCTTATTGCCTGTCTCAGTTTGAAACTAAGTTCTGCACTATCTTTGAGTGTTACAATTATTCCCTATATTTCCTTCTATGACCTCCACAGTGAAGTCTCTCACATCTGTATCTCTAGGTCAAAACCCTTCATGAATTTTTATCAGAGCTATATCTTCACAAAAATTATCATGTCCGTATACTGATTGTATTATAATCTACTTAATGTTTTTCTTTAAGTTGATTTATTGTTTATACATCTATATCTATACCTATATCTGTCTGTACCTATACCAGTATCTATATCTATGTCATCCATATCCATATCTAATCTAGCTTTACCTACACCTTTGTCTGTATCTATCTCTGAAGCTTTCTATCACTAAGAGAAATAGAAAACCCAATATTACTTACCATAACTACTTAGCAACTATTTGAATGTCCACGAGGCACCAGATAGTTACCAAGTTCTGTTGATTTGTTCAAAAACACACAAATTTGGTCTTATTTCTCTTTCTTTATGTCCAAAGGGCTACATTTTGCAACAGTCTCCTTCAACATTGTCTCTTTCACTTAATTCCTTAGTGGTACCAAACTATTTGTGCCATATTTCATTATTCTAGCATGCACTTTTTTCAGTTTTATATCTCCGAAGTCAACATGCATAGTCCAACTGATGATGAATCAGAAGCAGCATTTCCTGTGTTTCAGTGGCAACATGAGCATTGAGATGTTACAGTCAATGGCATTTGCTCATGCCTCTGCCCAGGGGTGTCCTTCCCCACCTGCCTCTTCCATGCCTTCTTGCCTTTTAAGGCTTAATTCAGGAACCTCTCTGTTCATGAAACTTTCTCAGACTTTCTTTCCCCCAGCTGGCTCAGGTATGTCCTTCTCTGGGTTCCCATACTACTGACACATAACTCTATGATTATAGTTCCACATTTTATTATAAATGTCTAGGTAAGGGTTGGTGTCACCCATAAGACCTCCCCCTGTCACAGACGGTGACAGTAGAGGCAGCAGAGTCGCTGATTACAGAGCGCAGACTGAGTCACAAGCTGTGACCTTGGGGAAGTGAAATTCTCTCTGCCTGATTATTTATCTGAAAAATGGGGGCACTTTTAGGTACTTATCCCAAGTTAGTTAATGCATGTGAGAGCTCATAATAGTGTCTGGTATATATCCATCACTATATAAGCATTAGTTCTTAATAATACCTTTTTATCCTCACTTCCAGCATAAAACTAAGGCAGAAAAAAAAGTGCATTACCATTAAATATGACTCTCATGCTTGATTCTAGGAAGATAAAACTTGCTGCTTTCTGGCCGAAAAGCCCCTACCCATGGAGCTGGTGACACATCTAAGTTGTCCAAATAGGACGGTAGATACTAACCCCATTTTAGCCACTGATGCTATTCAAAATCATAGATTCAATTCATGCTGGGTGCTCAATGAAAAAGTAACTGAAAAGTCACAATTCTTGACCTCACAATTTTTTACATTTTATAAACAAAACTACACATATGTAACACTTAGATAAATGAAAATAATTATCAGTGTGGATAACGGAAAGCACATTTGTTCTCTAGCTGATGTCATTTGAAATCACATTTGTCCCCTGTGTGTTTTGAAAGAGGCTGCATGAGGCTAATTAGAAAAACAAAAACAAAAACAAAAGAAGTATTCTGGACACATCTGCCTCATCCACCTTGTCCTTTAAACACTGAATTATTTAACAATCATATCTGAACCTCATTGGCTGGTACGGAGACTGGACATTTCTCTCATATACCATGAGCCAATAAACTAAAGGAAAAATTCAGTAAGGGACATGGAAGAATAATTTACTATGATGGCCTTTTTTTCATTTAATTTTGAAAAGGAGTATATAATTGTTGTCGCCAAATGCTAAAACAATGCATGGGTCTACATTCATTGTTGATAAAGAAGAAAGTTAGAGGAAGGAGACACAGAAAACATCTCTCTCTTACACCCATATCAGATGTTCTGACCAAATCAGCATTTCAGGGTGACATGATATTTTCTGATTTGGGGGACTTTCTCAATATTTTAGTTTTTGTTCCTTTCTCTGAGAACAGGAGAATCCAGGTTGAGAATCAAAGGTGGCCTTCAAACTAGAATTTTCCTGATCTGATGCCTGGAACTAATTAGTAGCTAAAGTAAATCCCATCCAAATAGTTCTTTAAGTTCATCTTTTAAGAAATGTTTAAGAACTCTTAAATACCTAACTATTAAAGACAAGGAAGCGTGGTGTTGGCAAATGATGGGTGCTTGATTTTTGCTACTGTCTAAGGCACCCCCATTGAACTCAGCAAAAGCAGGTTACGGAAGCTGCACTGGACACGTAACTACCAATTGCCGGGGGAGAGTGGCGCTGCTTGTGAAGACAGAACAATTTTCTGCTTGGAAATGATGTATTGACATCATACAGATGAATAGCAAAAAGTCAACCAACTCCTCAAGTCACTGTTTCAATGTAGGTGAAATCAAGTGATTTGGAACATTTTTAATGGAGTAACAGAAAACAAATAAACAAAATCCCAGAATTTGTTACAGCCCATATATTATTCCAACATCTAGACAGATAATCTCCCCCTAAAAAATTATGTTTTTTAATATACATTGGTGCATTTTTGAGAAGAGGCATGGAGAGACTCCATCTTTCTGTGCTAGAACAATGGCTTAGTCTTAATTCACTGTGGGCACTGCCAGTCTGTCCTGCATTTACCTTCATCTTTACACCATCCAACGTAAACTCTTGGTAACAAAACCTTGATTCAGGTTCATCTTTGCTGTAATTTCCTGTAACAGATATTTCAAACTTTTTCCTCTTTCCTCCTATCCTTTCTTCCTCCTGCCACCCTTGTTCTCAGCAGTCTAAATGTCCTCTTGTTTTCCAGGGACATCAGAGCTCTATGAAAGAACAGCCTTCACTCCCTGGGATGGCCCAGATTGCAACTCAGCCTCCTCCCCACTGCCTCCTGCAGTGACACTGGCCTAGGGACCTCTCTCCCCCTGCACCCTGGATCAATCCCATCCTGCCTTCTCTCCTGCTGGTCCTTTGAAGTTGTTTAATCATGGTCAATATTTTATTTTCTCATTCTCAAGGGTCTGAAGCTCTGTTTCCTTTTCCTTCTAAACACTCACATGACTTTAATTAGCTCCTGATAAGCTTAGGGTTACAACATGTGCTCCTCCTGCTCATCTGCTTCAGTATTTCAAATCCATAAACCCAAGGGCCTAATGGGCATCTTCACATGGAAGACTTCTCCAAGTCAGCCTGTAGGAACTGAGCCCAACCCACTCCTTCTCTCCTGTTGCCAGTCTCAGTAAATGGCACCACCAGCCCTGACATTGTCTAAGCCTAAATCTTGAGCCTCATTTTTGACCCCGTGGTTCTTTTTCACTCTCTTAATCACCGAGACTTTTTGATACAGTTTCTAAATGAACCTCAGTTCCAGTTACCTCTCTACATTCTCCATGTAATTTTCCTAGTTCAACACAACAGCATCTTTCATCAAAAGTGCTGTCAAAAAATGTTACATATCACACACTTATTAAAAACTGTAAGACAGATTTTATTCTGGCTATTGCAGTAGGGGAGAAAGCCTGAACTGGACTCTAAGTCACAGAGGTGACTGGGCATTTAAAGGGAGAATGAAGAAGAGGGGAGGAGGAGGAAACAGGGACTTAGTAGGTCAGAGAAATGGAAAATCACAAAAAACCTCAGGTAGAAGGGTTAGTCAGTGCATGCAGGTCATCTGTGTCTGTTAATTGGTGTTTGTCAACTTTAGTTGGGGTCCTGCCTGCCCACAGAAATTGGGAGACAAGGGCCCTATCTTTCTTGATGGTTACATTTCAAAGGATGGCTCCCATGATCTTGAGAAAGACATTCCTGGGTCATAAAAGATACAAGTCAAAGGAATGGAGAAAGGCTTTACAATTGCAATTTTTATAAGGTAAATACACTAAGACAAGGAAGGCCACAGGCCTGTGGTCAGGTTTCCGCTCTAACAAACAGTAAATTATTTTGGCAGCACTGACTTTTCTCAGACAGGCATTTAAGCAGGTCAGAGCTGTCATCCTAGGACAAAGCCTTGAGCTGGTAGAAACCCTGCTCATATTTGCCAAGTCTCTTAATGGGGGTGAGCAAAATCATTTGTGCTGAAAGTTGCAGTTCTTATCGGCCGAAGTAGAGGACTAGTTGAAAAGGGGGATGATTTTTCAGAGCCTGACCAGAATGTGATCAAGGCGAGAATCTTTGTCAGTGTCTAACACAAACCAGCTGGGAGCTTGTCCCAAATGCAGCTCCTAATAATCCCCCCCAGCCCCGTACCTACAGGTCACTCTTCCTGTAAGATGTAAATGTGAACAAAACCAACTCCATTTCTGTGTCCTGGATTGCATTTCAAGTTTCACACTGTGACCTTTGACCAACCTCACTGTCCTTAGCAAGTACATCAAAGCCTTCTAGCTGATGATTATCTGTGTTCCTGAAAATGTAGCCATAGATATTTTTGTTAGTAACAATCAGAATGGCATGGCAACCGAGATAAACATAAAACTGGTAATGGTATCGGTTATAAACGGTAACCTACCACAGGACCAGCAGGAGGTGTGGCTCCTGGTGCCACTGCATTCTCTGTTCCTTTGTCTTGTCAGTTATCAGGACCTACATTATACCATTAAAAAAAGTACAGTAACAGAACTCTAGCAGAGAATGATCTCTGCAGAATTGCTAAGTCATTTGTTCTATTCCCACCCATTTTTTCCTTAAGCCAATTACCCTACAGTGAATTCTGTGATATTCTATGGAGTTATCTGCATCGTTCTTCAGTCTGAAACACCTCGTTATACATATTCCCCATGATCAAATAGCTTCCAACAAGAGATAGGGGCCAGTTTCCTTCCCGTGAATCTTGTCTTGTAATGTGTTTTGATCAATAGAATATAACAGAAATTTCTGGCCCCTAAGAGCCCTTTCACTTTCTTAGAATCCCGAGATATCATTTAAGCAGTCTGATTATCCCACTGAAGAGAGATCCAGCCAGCCCTGCCACATTCCAACCACCCTAGCTTAGGCCCCGGTCTTGGGAGTGAAGCTTTTGTGGATGTCCAACTTCAGCCAAGCCACTGAATGGAGCCTTATGAAAACCCCAGATGATGCTTCTGAGTTAGACATGGGCCATCTCTGCAAAGCCGTGTTCAGATTACAGAATCATGAGCAAATAAATACCTGTTGTTTTAAGCTACTATTAAGTTTTGGGTGTGGTTTGTTTCACCTCTGAATACACACACACACACACACGTGTGCACTTTTGTAACATCTCTTTCTTATACTTTCCTCACTTTGCTTGAGAAATCCAGAGGGATCACTGGACAATATTTCATTTTTCTATTACAATGGCATGTTAGCTGACATTTTTTTTTAAATGTGGTTAACTTAAATGTTTAATTCCAGGTATAGTGAGTCCAAACAGCATGCTTGTTTTTATTGTGGGCTCTTTCAGTGAAGTCAACTTGATTAGGCAGATGGATAAGGTGAGACCCTTCTTGTGGTTTCTGGTTCACATTCCCCAATGACAAATGTCACAACCACACGATTGTAATTAAATATGTAGTGTTAGTGGGAATAAATTTTTCCAGTTTCCCTAGTGAACTATGAGAAATAAGAGCTTATTCATAAATACTGTAAAGACAATTTGTAGTTCTGTCCTGTATCAGGGGAGAAAGAAGAGGAAGTATTGGAGATTCCATATCAATCAATATAGGCATATTAGGGAGAGGACACACCCCTGCTCTTTGTCAAAAAGCACACATAGGGGTTGTGAGAACACTTCCCAAGCCACAGAACAGACAAGGCCTCAACATGTGTGACAAAAAATTCAAGGCTGCCAAGATGGAGGCATAGGTAGACACACCATGCCTCCTCACACAACCAAAAGAAGGACAACAATTTAAAACCAAAAAACAACCAGAACTGACAGAAAATCAAACTGTATGGAAGTCCAACAACTAAAAAGTTAAAGAAGAAACACTCATCCAGACCGGTAGGAAGGGCGGAGACAGGTAGCCCAGCAGAGAGGACTCAAGGCAAGGCTGAGGCTGGAGGACCAGGGTGGGCAAGGTGGCAGCTGGTGGACCCGGGGAGGCAGCACCTGATGGAGCAGGCAGTCCCACATTCGCATGCCGATAAACCGGGAGGAACAACTGGGGAGCAAGACAGACAACGAAACCCAGGGCTCCAGCACAGAGAAATAAAGCCTCAAACCTCTGATTGAAAACACCTGTGGGGGTTGAGACAGCAGCAGGAGAAACTCCCAGACTCACAGGAGAGTTCACTAGAGAAACCAACAGGATCCTGGAACATACACAAACCACCCACCCGGTAATCAGTACCAGAAGGGCCCAATTTGCTTGTGGGTAGCAGAGGAAGTGACTGAAATCCATCAGAGAGTGGAGCAAGCCCCATTGTTCCTTCTCAGACTCCTCCCCCACTTACAGCAACACAACACAGCCACGTGGATTGCCCCACCCTGGCGAACACCTGAGGCTCCACCCTTTATATGTAACAGGCATGCCAACACACACACACACATACACACACACACAAAGGCCCAAATGAAAAAACAGATCAAAGCTCCAGAAAAAATACAACTAAGCAACAAAGAGATAGCCAACCTATCAGATTCAGAGTTCAAAACACGTGTAATCAGGATGCTCACAGAATTGGTTGAATATGGTCATAAATTAGATGAAAAAATGAAGGCTATGCTAAGTGAAATAAAGGAAAATGTAGAGGGAACCAACAGTGACAGGAAGGAAACTGGGACTCAAATCGACGGTGTGGACCAGAAGGAAGAAAGAAACATCCAACCAGAAAAGAATGAAGAAACAAGAATTCAAAAAAACGAAGAGAGGCTTAGGAACCTCCAGGACATCTTGAAACATTCCAACATCCGAATTATAGGGGTACCAGAAGGAGGAGAGAAAGAACAAAAAATTGAAAACTTATTGGAACAAATAATGAAGGAGAACTTCCCCAATCTGGCAAAGGAAATAGACTTCCAGGAAGTCCAGGAAGCTCAGAGAGTCCCAAAGAAGCTGGACCCAAGGAGGAACACACCAAGGCACATCATAATTACATTAGCCAAGATGAAGGATAAGGAGAGAATCTTAGAAGCAGCAAGAGAAAAGAAGACCGTTACCTACAAAGGGGTTCCCATAAGACTGTCAGCTGATTTCTCAGCAGAGACCTTACAGGCAAGAAGGGGCTGGAAAGAAGTATTCCAAGTCATGACAGGCAAGGACCTACATCCAAGATTACTCTATCCAGCAAAGCTATCATTTAGAATGGAAGGGCAGATAAAGTGCTTCCCAGAGAAGGTGAAGTTAAAGGAGTTCATCATCACCAAGCCCTTATTTTATGAAATTTTAAAGGGATTTATCTAAAAAAAGAAGATGAAAACTATGAACAGTAAAATGACAGCAAACTCACAGTTATTAACAACCACAACTAAAACAAAAACAAAAGCAAACTAAGCAAACAACTAGAACAGGAACAGAACCACAGAAATGGAGATCACATGGAGGGTTATCAGCAGGGGAATGGGGGGGAGAGGGTGAAAAGGTACTGAGAATAAGTAGCATAAATGGTAGGTAGAAAATAGACAGGGGGAGATTACGAATCGTATAGGAAATGTACAAGCCAAAGAACTTATTTGTATGACCCATGGACATGAATTAAAGTGGGGGAATGTGGGTGGGAAAGGGTGTGCAGGGTGGAGGGGAATAAAGGGGGTCGGGAATGGGACAACTGTAATAGCATAATCAGTAAAATATATTTTTAAAAAAATTCAAGGCTGATGGTTGCTCCTGTGTTTTTCTCCATGTCATCTTTTTCAGGCCACTGCAAGGCCTGTGGAAAGAAACGCACACAGATGCAGCAGGAAGGGCTGAACGAGAAGCCACTCCCAAAGGCTGTCAGGATGGTCGCTGGAAAATGATGACAGTGGCAGGGCAGCAACGGGACACGCAGCATGGTCAGTCAAATGGCTGCCAGAAAGCAGCCTGACATCCACCAGCAGCCGCGGATGCCCCTGGCTGCAGACCAGAGCGAGTGAAGCCCTTGAAACTCCGGGCTGTGTGCAGGATGCCTTGATATTCCTTTCCCGTGAGCGCTCATCAGGGAGCTCCCCAGTGCAGCCAACAAACCCACACAGATGAACAGCAGGAACGCTGTCTTACTCCTTGCTCTGGAATTCCAGAAGCTCCATGAAGCAAGACTGGAATCAGTTTGCGCCAATGACACCGAACCCTAACATGGCCTTCCACTCTTCTCCAGCATGGTCTTTTATTGTTTCAGAGACTAAATAGCAGTGTTGCTGATTGAGAAGACCCGAAGGGGGACAGAGGACACACCTAGAAACTTGCCTCAGGCTGAATCGGAGCCATTCGGTCTCCTGTTGGAACAGTGAATGCAAGGGTGGGGTAGAGGGTTGAGACAGACTGCCCTTCCTGACAAAGGAATTCAGGCCACATTCTCCTCTTGCTTTCCAGGAAGCTTGACAGAAAACAGCTGTGGTCATTGCGGTCTAACCCCAGTTTCCACAGCCCTATCATTTGGTTTGTTAGCACCACCACTCAGTCTGAACGGATCAGGAAAGGAGGGGTCGACTCAAGGTTGTGCGCTGGAAGAGCACGCTACCTTCTTCGTGCTGCCACGTGAGGGCCCGGGGAGAATCCAAAGAGCCTGTGGCATCTCCAGTTACTGCCTGAAAAGAAATGCACACATTCGTTCCCTTTCCAATAGTTATCTCCTCTTAAGAGTTTTTCCAGGCAGATCCATGTGGGCATTCACACAATTATTCAGAGTTTTCAGCACTGAACATCTACATTTTCCAGGATGATTATACCTCGTATCTGTTCACTGCAGAGTATGGGGACAACCGTATTGAGGATGCATGGACATCAGAAGCCATGATTAAGAATTTTCTCCCCAATGTTTACTTTGATTATGGGGACTTATTATTCAAAGCTACATCTCATTTGTTTTTTGGGGGAAATGGTGCATGTGTTTTTAAGTATCTAATACAATTATCTTTCTTTGATTTTTGCATCTTTTCTAGACTACAGAAGGAGGCTTTTAATTGGTTTTTCTAGCCTGCCTCTCCCTTGAATTTACCGTATCCTTCTTCCCAAGATTTTTTAAATGCAAAACAAAACATGTTCATTCTCTGCTTAATGATATTTGTCACCCACAGGGTGAAATTTAACATTCTCAGCATAGGAAACAAAATTCACTAGAAATTGGCAAACTTTCTCTGAAAAGGGCCCACAGTAAATATTTTAGGCTTTGTGAGTCAGGATCAAAACTGAGTAATTGAAATCACAGAAAGACTAATACTCATTTTTGCATTTCACATTTGGGACTGCCATCCTTCGCAGTCAGGCTACACCTAAGGAGGCAGAGACCGGATGTTGCACAGTGGCCATTGTCTGCGGCCTTAGCACTGTGTCGTCTTGCCACTCCCACCACTGGAGCTTCATCTCCACCCATTCTCTTTTCCTGATCTCTCCACAGCTCTCCAGTTGTTTTCTTACCCCAGGCTGACTCATGCCCTTCCTTCTAATATCAGCTCAGAGCTTGTATTCATTCTGCAACACTTGCCTCCATACCATATTCTCTGTTGGTGATTCTCAGAGTTACATCCTCTGAGACTCTTCAGTACCTTGTGCAACTTTCTAACATGCCCTAGCCTACTGATTGCAACTATTTTAGCTTGGTTATCTCCTGTGTAAAATTCACAACTTCTTAAGGGTACAGGTAGTTTTCAAATTACCTTTGAATTCTGGGGGCACAGCAATGAGCCTGGAATATTCTAAGTGGTCAGCACACGTTGAAGGGCCAGGACTTCTTTGTCTATATGGAAAATGCGAACACGAGTTTGATATTAAAAACTGAGTGAACTCTGAACAACTGGTTTGGGGTTTTTTTTCCCTTTGGTTTTTATTTCCTTCCCCTCCCCCCAAAACAAACACATTCCTGTGGAAGCTTCATAGCATAAACAGATCCATTCACAGGATGCAGCCCCCAAAACTGTCTCCAACTTAAGGTCAAAACTTGGGCTGCGTGCCAATTTCAGCAAGTTTTGGTACTCAAAGAAGTTCTGATTTGATCTGCCTTTAGTTTTGTACCTCTTCTTTTAATGCAAAATATGCTTAATAATAAGGAAAAGAGAAAATGACTCAATTAGAAATCTCTGAAATCAGTAGCATAGGGATTTAAAAATCATTTAGTAGACTTTATTTTTTATCAGATTTATGTTTACAGAAAAATTAATATATTATAGCTCTAAAAATAACCAAGATTGTATATTTTTAATTTTATAATGTTCTGTATTGCCAAGAGTTAGCAAAAGTGTGAATAAATAAGAACTCTAGGAGTATAATTTATCAATGCAGAACCAAGGTTTTATAATTTTTATCTTTGTATTAGAAGTTCCATCTCTGTGAAGTTTTCTTTAAGAAAATATCAAATATATACCACAAATTTTGTTTTGAAGATTGCTCAGTGCAGCACTCTTTATAATAAAGTTTGTATTGCAAAATATATCAATATGTTAAAATTATACAACCATCAAAAATTATGTGGTGAAAATATCTAATAAGATGAAGACATGGTCATAATATGGTTAAGTTTTTAAAAAGCAGATTAAAAAGCAGAATGTATATGCATATATATTTACTATTATAAGATAGAAAGATATTCATGAACCAGTGGTTATTTTGAAAAAGGAAAATAAGGTGGAATCAAGGGTGTGATTGTTACACTGCTTGGTTTATTCTGAGATTTCTTTTTCCCACAAGTGATCACGTTTGCTCCTGAATATATTTGTACGTCTCACTCTGCCTCCCAGCTTATTCCCTAGCAGCCAGAGGGGCCTTTCTAAATTTGTAAATCAGATCATGTCACTTTCTTACTTCTAATTAGACTGAGAATAAAATTCAGACTCCTTCTCATGACCTGAAATGCGCTCCCAGTTCCGGTGCTCGCCTTCCTCTCACCGTATCCCACATCTCTCCTGCCGCTGGGCTCTGAGTTCATGAGTTGTTCCTGTCGTTGATGTTGCTGTTTTATGTCCCTTCCATGTGCCTCCATCTCTGAAGGCCTCACAGGCTGGCTACTTTGGGGGCTGGAACCCTCTTTCTCTGACTCTGTGTAACCGGCTGCCATTAGCCATTCAGGCCTCCTAGGTCATCCCTTCAAACAGGCCTTCCCCCACCCTCCACCCCTGCCAGTTACTATCTCATTATTCTATGTATTGCTGGCACAGCACAGTTGTCTCAATTAAGCAGTAAAACATTGTTTATTGTTGGTCTCTCTGGAATGTAATTTCCATAAGACAAGAACCATGTGTGTCTTTTTCTCTGCTGGATTCTCGGTGCCTAGCACTGTGCCTGGTAGTTCATCAACAGTTGTAGAATAAATGGATAAATTGGTCACATCTGTGCTGCATTCTTAAGAACCTTGGAAAAAGGAGACAAAAGTCCAAAGAATTCTCTTGGAATTCAGAATGGTAAGCTCACAGAGATAAAGCTCACAGAGTCAAAGCTACTGGCCTGTACCTACTCTGCTCCTCTTCCTACCTGAGTACCTTCGCTGCTTCCCTTCCGATCTGAACCTTGCCCAGCTCAAAGGCCTGGTTCAAGTTCCATCATATGGAGCCGTGTACATAGTAGTTAGACACAAACACATTTTTATGGGATTGTCCCCTGTTAGTTGGGAAAAAGTGATGTAGTGTGAAAAGCGTGAGACCTGAGGGACAAAGCCAGGCTTTGCATCACACAGCTTTGTAACTTACTGAATAAACTTGAGCAAATCATTTACTTTCCCGGGGCTCGTTTGCTTAGACAAACATTGATCATTGTGAGATTTAAAGGATATGGCAGGTAAAAGTGCCCCAAAAAGTGCCTGACATCACAGATATTCCACAGTGACTGTTTGTTCATTCATTATAGTCTTTCTACGGTAAGTGAAAAGGAATAGAATCTGCAGAGAGGATTTTATCTATCTCAGTGTTCCTGCTTCCAGGGAAAGGCCATGGGCATGTCTGGGCAACAAGAACAGCTTAAAATTTACTGGCTTGGGTACCAGGAGGAAGGTTGGTTCACAAAGAGTATACTTCATGTTTACAAAGCACCTTTCTACTAGGAGCAGGGATTCTGTAAGATAAAGTAGGATTACATTTTGGAGCTGTGGGAATGTGAGGCTCAAAATGGCAATGAGGTGACAAATGTAGGATTTTTACAAACAGTATGACAACTCATGTTGCTAACAGCTCAGTTTACATTGATCTTTACTGTATAGCTTCAGGGCCTGGTGGAAGCAGGGAAGAGGGGTACATTGTGGGTTTTAATTTATCAGCTGAGCCATTTGCTCTGCACCTCTTTCCTTTTGTCCTGAAATAGGAGAAGCAGCTTGATATAGTCAGAAGAGTTAAAAATTTGAGGCAGAATGATTTGTGTCCAAATCAGTTTATAGGCTATGCATGGTTAGCAAGTGTGCGGACTACTCTATGACTTCATGCCACTTCTGTCCCTTTGAATGTTCATACTCATCTAACATCTCATAGAGACATAGGAAACATTAAGAACAGAGGATCTGAAAGTCAAGGCCATTCCTGCCTCCCTGGAACCTTATATGACTCCTAAAGGGTTGAGAGCCAATGGCTAGAATTCAAGAGTGGGAAGTAGGCGTGACTTTGAGTGATTCACTGCAGAGAGATGGTAACTAGGTTGTCTTCCTGGGTGAGGAGTGTGTGGCTGAAGTACAGAGAAAGACAGTTGGGGGTTCACATCTTTGTTTTTATTAACACCAACTTAATATTCTGCTGACTTGGAAGGTTCCTCTCATGGGTAGAAACACCTCTATTCCTAAAATAAATTTCTGTGGGATCATTCAGTTTTAGTTTTTAGTCTGCCACCAAACAGGTGGCCTAGTTGATTACATATTTTCATGCAGTTCATGTGGAATCTTAAAAGGTTTCCTTGGGCCCTGGCCAGGTGGCTCAGCTGGTTGGACCGTTGTCCTGTACACCAAAAGGTTGCAGTTTTGATTCCTGGCCAGGACCCGTACCTGGGTTGCAGGTTCAATCCCCGGTCCAGGAGGGTATGAGAGGCAACCCATCGATGTTTCTCACATTGATGTTTCTCTCTCTCCCTTCCTGTCTCTAAAATCAATAAACATATCCTCAGGTGAGAATAATTTTTTTAAAAGTCTCCTAACAACCATTTTGGTAAATAGAATACTGCTGAGATGCTTAAAAGTCACCGTGATACTCATTTTCCCAGCATGTCATTAAAACAAATGCTATTTGAGAAGGAGTCATCATGACATAGAATAACTGACTGTGGTGTGCGGCAAATAAAAACTAAAACAGGCTTGTGTTGATTGGTATCTCATGGACAAAAAAAAAAAACCACCAGATAAGCTGATGCAAACATGTCACCACCCTGGCTCCTCCTTGCCCAAAAATGCAGAAGTAACCGTTCTTATCTCCCATCCAAGGCTTACCTCCTTGCAGATGTGGAAACCACTCTTCCACATACACAATCGATCAAGATTTGACCACCACATGACCCTCCTAGGGCTGTGATAGTGAACCGTCCACCGTGGTGGCCCTCAGAACACCACACAAAGATAGTTGCTAAGCAACCCAACAGAAGGAACAAGTAGCTGGACCCTGGCATGGAAAATTCCACAAGCCCACCTTTTTCAAAAAGCCCACCTTTTGGCACAGGCCTGCTTTGTCCCAGCTCCTAAAAGTGGCCAAGCAAAGCCAACCCTCCCCAACTCCCAGTTTGGAGGATCTTCCTTCCCTCTGTGCTGCCTCCCCTGTTTCAGCAAAAGCTTAGTAAAATTTGCCTACAAATTTCTCTGGTGGTTCCTCTTGATTTCTGCCTCAGGGAACCCAGGGACCCCAAATACCAGTAACAGATTATTGTACATTCGATACTACACTGAAAGGAAAATTGTTATCTGTTTGGTGTTCTTAAGCTTTTACAGGAGCACCATTTGTTTAAATATACACATAAATATATACGTGTGTGTGTGGTATAGACCTTATCAGCAGCCTGCATGTATCTGCATCCATAAACTAGAGGAGCTACGTCTGCCCCAACCCAGAAAATGGAGAGTAGCTTTCTGTTTCTGGTACATATTTTGATTTAGGGCCATTGCGTTCTCTGACCCCGGAAGCATTTTTGCACCATCAACCACTGTGCATCGTAAATGTAGATTAACACTCAGACTTGACAAAGTGATGCTGTCTATGTTAATAAACTCAACAGTGTTTGCCAGAGAGAAGTATGACCCAGGGAGCGCCCTGTGTTTGCTAATATGTTTGTCAGAGCAGAGGGTGGTGTAATAACAGCTCCTGACACTTCAGCTGGAGTAATACTTTGGGACAAGGTAATGTGAAATTCAGTTGACTACTGAACAAAACACAGTACATAGTCTTCTGTTTGAAATCTACCCTGCATCTTTTCTTACCTTTCTCCCCACTGTCAAACTGAAACGATTCCATCTTCTCTCATATGTGTAAGTGTATTTGTGAAAAGGAAATATGTTTTACAATATCTTTTTGCATCGCATCACTTCAAGTAAATGGAGATGCAAAATGAAATGTTAGAAATGTTCATTACACCTTTGTGTGTAGCCTGTTTCTTGGAAATGTATTCATAAGTTATGCTTAATAAATCATAATTTAAAATCACCTTGCATGCAAATGTCTAAACTGGTACTATTATCTATTATACTTTGTTTCTTGTTTTCTTGGAGGAATTTGTCACCATGCCACCCCCTAGGAAAGTAAAACAAACGTAGCTGTAAAAGTTGATTGATTCCACGGGGAAGAATGGACTTTATTTCAGCTGTCCAGAATAGGCAGAAAAGTTGGTATTCATTCCACCTCTTCCACTCCCTTTTTGAGGGGTCTATGAACACTGTGAGAGGTAGAGGTTTATTTATATTTCCCTGAAAATGCAGTGCAAAGCAGTTCCCCAAAGAAGCATGACCATGATATAGGGGCTCTCTATGTCTCTCTCAGAACAGGTATATTTATAAAGAAATTGTATAGATTGGGGCTGAAAGGTAAAACTTCTGTACACCAATAAAGAGAAGTCATTTTTCCCTCTAATTCCCACACGATTTCTGGTTGCTAATGTGTGGGATTTTCCCCACACCGACCAGTTCTGCTGTGTGTCCTACGATTGGGTTCAATTCTGAAACTGTCTACTTAGAGATAATGTAGAACCCCAACATAGAACTCAGGGTAGAGTCCCACTGAGGGGAAGGAGAACATGCCTCTTCGACATAAGGAATATTTTGAGATGGCTGCAAACACAAGAGAAGCTCTTAAAATAGACGTTGCCCTTTTGTGAGGGAAATTTACATTTATAAGGGAAATCTCCATTTGTAAAAGAGTCTCCCTCTCCCTATTTAGAAAGGGAGGATGATTACATTTCTAGAAATTCTAGTCAATGGAGAAGGCACAATGCATAAGGACCAGATACTTATTTCCTGTGCTTTTCCTGGGCACTCCTCCTATCTGACTCCAGCACTCTCAGCATCTTCTTTTACTCGTGGGTGGTGGCGTGGGCCATTTTGGGAAGTTACTCAGTGTCCCTGAGTCTTTCCCATGTACACAAGTGGTAGGCATGCTATTAAATGTTTATTTGTTTTTCCCCTGATTATTTTTCGTTACAGGGGTCTTGGCCTGATGGTGGAAAGCAGTGGGTTGTGGGTGATTTCACGGGGTTAGAAAGTGCCCTGCAGGATGGTGAGGATTTTAGAGATGGTGGCCAACAGTGTGACAGTTTGTGTAATGGCCTAGGTGCAGCGCCCTACAGAGGATATTTGTGGGACAGCAACTAGACTGTGTCCCAAACACTACACTTAAAAAGGCAGCAGGAGAAGATATGAATCTAAAATTTAAGGTAAATTGGGGGCAAGTTACAGACGACCTTGAGTGCTTTTCCTGAACTGTCTTTTATCCCGATTTATCTCTGGAACAATGGGAAGTCTTTGAAAGTTCATGAAGAAGAGAGGAACTCAGAACTGCCATGTTCCACAAACATGAACTTAGAAGCGATGGTGCAGATTGGCTCAAGCTGTGGGGGCTAAAAAATCCTTTCCCTCCAGATTCCTAAATTCTTCTGGCTGAGCTACTAATCAAATTAAAAGATGCAGATTAACAGGAGAAAATGAAATTTTAAAAACATGTGTATGGGAGATTCATGTAAGCATGAAAATTCCAAGGATCGGGAGGCAACATTGAGCATAAAAGACAGTGTGGACAGAGGAGAAAAGCGGAGGGATAGGGTACTGGATTTCAGAAGAGGCAGTTGAGGAAGAGTGAAACATACCTAACAGGGGAATTTCTCAGAAACAATGGGACAAGATGTATTTAGCTAACAGGACCCTGCCTGAAACTCTCTTATTTACCACACTTAATTCAAATTAGGCTAAGGAGATAACCTAAAATTCCCTTCCTGGAGTAGATTTTTCTATTTGAATCTCCTGGGCTGGAAAGGCGAGAGGATCAAAGGTTCTTTCTGAGTCTCATTTTTTAACAAACAGCCTAAAATGGATATCACAAAAAAGGCAGCTTCAGGGTGACAAAACTTATTTTCTTCAAGGCCAAGAGCCTCCTTGCCTTTCACGCTGGTGCTGGAGGTGGGCGTGGCTGTCGCTCCAGCGCACCTTCCCCAGCGCTATTGCCTGCAGGAAACGCGCTCCCTTGTGTAGGGCCGATGATCTGGTGAAGCGGTTCTCGCTGCTGGTGCTAGGAAGCAAAGCAGATTCAGAACCGAAGAGGTTTACTAACAACAAGATGAGAGGGAAAAGGCCCACGGAGGGAGTTTGCTCCCTTAGGGCAGCATACTGACAGAGGGCACGGCTCCCGACCCGCCAAGGGGGTCCGGCTTATAGGGCGCTGGGTTTCTTCCAGAGGTGCAGAGTGGATCTCTGTGTTCCCCAGGTCCCCACCCTCAGGTGGCAATGACGCGTGCTGACTGGTGCAAAGTTTGCGGAGTTCCTAGGGGGAATCCTAATCTTCCCTGAGAGGCTCAAGAAGTAACCAGAGAACATTCCCACCCTTCCAGGAGGGGCTCAGCCTGCCTCAGCCTGTCACCTCAGTGTCACCACTACAGGTGGGGTCTGCCACAAAGGTCTGACCACACTTCTTAGTCTGTGACTGAATATTTGTCCCAAATCGGGATAATTCGAGTCTTTTCTGGTGTTTTTCTGCCGTAACTATTAAGAAACTTCCAGGTGAAACTGGATTTCATAGTCTACAAATTTAATCCAAGTCCTAACAAGTGGTCAATTCTAAGCTTCAGTAGCAAAGGGAGAGGGCCTAGAGCTGAGCTTAAGAGTTGAATTGCTCTGCATGAGAAAATGGGAATAATTTGGTTTTGATTGTGTTTTTGCTTTTCTGAATGAATGCCCATCAAATCAAGCTTTTAAAAGTCTGCCACACAGTCTGGGCATGATTCGAAAGAAAAAACAGAAGGAGGATGGAGTGGGAGAAGCAGGGCAGAGGGTAAAGAGAAATTGGAGCAAGAGAAAAATTCGGTGACTGGGACCACACTTTTCAACCTGGAGATGGCACTGGAAACTGAATTTGAAAATGAAATAAAACCAAAGAGTTGGCACAGCATGAAATAAGGTCAGCATAATGCAAGATGGGAACCCCATTCATGGGGGAAGACAACTCATGGGAAAAAGAGAATGTAAGTTTTCCGGGAATCCTCAGAAACCTCAGGCACTTTCCATAAGTCGTGACAAAGGGGGTGGAGGCCCGTCCTTTCTCCACGAAGGGGCATGAGCATCCTGTGGGTAGCTCTGAAACATGTCAGGCTCTAGAAGGCAGAGCGCTGGTGTCAGGCTGAGAGGGCCAGGCTCCGGCATCAGCTTTGTCTTGTGTCTAGTTGTTTGAACGTTCTGATTCAATTTCCTTCTCTACAAAAGGATGAATTTGCATTGGAGAGGCTTAAATGTCCCTTTAACTTTAAGACACCTTTTTTTTGTGATTACACACAAGCAGTGAAAAAGAAAATGGAAGCTTCCATTTTCATAGGGGGCCCCAGGGTCATTCTGTGCCTTCCTTCCAATCAGTCTGGAAGTATCCAGGGATATGGCCTTTCTGAAAGCTCAGGCTGTTCAATCAGCTCAGGAATTTCCTAGGGCTGGATAACAGCATCAAGGCCACAGGTCCTGTTTAATCACACCTGCCCTATGCCAGTCACAAAGAAACAGATTTATAAACATCATGTTTGCAACACAATTTTAGGGCAGGGACTGGTACCGTCCCTTTCTTTGAAAACTGAGGCACAGGAGTTAAACAACCTTCTAAATTTGCACCTACTGAGGCTTCAATGCTGGGATTATCCTCCTGGGGGTCAGTGTCCAGAGGCTGCTTCCTTAGCGGCTGCATCTTCCTGGCACACAGTGGTTAATGGTTGAGCTGGCAAAACCAGCTTTCCACACATGTTCATGTTCCATCTACTGCAAGCCTGAGAACATCCTTCTGCAGGTGTAGGACCAGGTCACTATCCCTAGTCTGAAGTTGAAGAAACC
Organism: Desmodus rotundus; assembly: GCF_022682495.2. Lineage (NCBI taxonomy): Eukaryota > Metazoa > Chordata > Mammalia > Chiroptera > Phyllostomidae > Desmodus > Desmodus rotundus. The sequence goes on from NC_071395.1 coordinate 66,867,396, forward strand.
AAAGGATCTGCCCAGACCACAGAGAGGAAGATCCAGCACCCAAATCCAGCCTTTCTGATAACAAAAATATAGACCAAGGTCACAAGCAATAACACATTCCAAATGTGCTTTGAGGAACCTACTGTTCTGATACCCTCAGTTCCCCCATACTTGAGAATGGCCGATCTGTGTTGAGGCTGTGGAGCAAGTATTCCATCACATACACAATGAAGACTCTTCCTAACTCACTTCCACTCCAGAATGACTGTACCTGAATAGAAACCAGCAGCCTCCACCATAGACTTCTGCCAGTATCACTTCTCTTTTCAAGCTAGGGTCCACATTACGTCCTGAGTTCTTGGGACAGGACAAGTGTGTTGGGGCTGATGGGTGAAGACAGCCTACAGAAATGTGTAAGAGTGATTCAGATGCTCATGGGCTTTGGCCACACCTCAGTGTCTACACACAGGCTCACACTCACACACAGCCTTCCTGACCAATCCTGCTAGTCACTCTGTCTCCCCAATGTCTGCCCAGGAGTGGAAGGACTCGCCTTTCCAACAATTTCCAGCCAGAGTTTTGTACTGACATTAAGTCATCTGTTGTAATGAAACCAAAACACCAGTCAGCTTTCCACAAAGCCCTCAGACAGAGGGCCACTTACTGCCTTGTCTGAAATAAGTAACGCCTCTATCCAGTGACCCTCATTTTAGTTGTGGTTATCAGCTCCAGTTTGTGTAAATTCAACAGTGGCAAATTTAGCTCCCTGGCATTAATTGGGGCTTCAGAAGGAACTGCTTACCAAAAGAACCACTTGAGAACTCTGGGGAGATGTCTCATTGTGGTTTTGATTTGCATTTTTGTGATGATTAGCGAGGCTGGAGAGAAGCTGGAACCTTGCGCACTGTTAGTGGGGATGTAAAATGGGGCAGCTGCTATGGGAAATACTATGGTGGTTTCTTGAAAAATGATCCATCAGCCCCACTTCTGAGTTTTTATTCAAAAGCATTGAAATTAGGATTTCTCCAAAACTTGTTACAAGTGTCAGAGAGGTTATGGAAAAAAGGAATCCTCATCCACTGCTGGTGGGAATGTGAACTGGTACAGCCACTATGGAAAACAGTATGGAGGCCACTCAAAAAATTAACAATAGAGTTACCATATGACCCACCAACTCCTTTTCCGAGTATCTACCTCAAAATTTTGAAAACAGTTTTTGCAAAGATATATGAACTGCTATGTTCATTTCAGCATTATTCATGGTGGCCAAGACATGGAAACAACTGAAGCATCCTTTGACAGATGGTTGGATGAAGGAGATGTGGTACACATATACTATGGAATACTACTCAGCCATAAGAAAAGATGAAATAATGGCATTCACAAAAACATGGATACATCTTTAGAATATTACTCTACACAAAATAAGTCAGACAGAAAAAGTCTAGAACAATATGATTTTGTTCATATATGGACATAAAACCAAAAGCAACAAAGGAACAAGAAGACAAATAAACAAGAACTCATAGACACAGACAACAGTGTGGTGGTTATCAGAGGGAATAGCAGGTGAGAGGGCATTAAAGGGTAAATGGGGTCAAATGTAGGGTGATAGTAGAAGGTTTGACTTTGGTGGTGAACACGTAATACAATATACAGGAGATGTATTATAGAATTGTATGCTTGAAACCTATATAATTTTATTAGCCAATGTCACCCCAATTTAATTTTAAAAAACAAACATACAAAAAAATTCAGGATCTCAAAGTGACACCTGCTCTCCCATGTTTATTGTAGCATAATTCACAGAATTTAACTGTGGAAACAATCTAAATGTCCCTGACAAATGAATAGATTAAAAATGATATCTGCATGTGTGCACATGCACACACACACACGGGAACATTATTCAGCCTTAAAAAAAGAGAAGGAAACCTGGCGATGTGTGATAAGATGGATGAACCCAGAGGGCATGATGCTAAGTGAAATAAGCCAGTAACAGTAAGACAAATACTACATGATTCCATTTATACGAGAAATTTATAACAGAACAAATATTTAAAAAAATAAAAGCAAAGATAGAATCATGGTAGCCAAGTGGTGGGGAAGGAAAAATGGGGAGTTACTAATCAACATATATAAAATTTTGTTATAAAAGGTGAATAAGTTGTAAAGATCTGCTGTATACCATTGTGTCTACAGATAACACAACTGCACTGTACACTTAAAAATCTGACACATGAAATGTTCTTACCACAGTCAATTTTAAAGGAGCAAAAAAAGAGAACACCTGCTGGGGCTAAAGACAAACTGTGCATCTCTCCTAGTCCTTGTATTTGTTTCCCAGGAGGAAACCACCTTTCTTACCCAGAGCCTGCCCAGGCATGCAGACCTTTCACATTCAGATCATTTTCATTTCAGCTTCAAAGGACAGAGTAAAAATTTCTCTGAACCAAAAAGGGACCTGAGTGAGCAGATACAATTTGTTTATTAAACATCATGTACATATAAAGAAACAGGGCTAAGGTCCACACTTACCTTGATATTTTAGAGTGACAAGGAAATTACTACAAACATAGCCATGCAGGGGGACAGTATGTAAACCCAAAGAAGCAAAAAACCAAGCTGGCATCAGAATTTTTTCCTCCTTCTAAAACTCCAGAAAAGAATGAGGAGAACTACAAAGTTTTGTAAATGGCTTGGACACCCGTGAAAACACAAACACATTAAGGAAGGAAAGGGGGTGGTCTTAGGAAATTGGGGAATGGGGTTTTGATTGGCGATGTAAGGCTAAAGACCAAATGACTGTAAATAAATATTGATGGATGTGTTTCTTACATTAGTAAGGGTTAGGTAAGTCTGAAACTACATGTGTGTCATGGTTGAACAAATACAGCAGCAAGTGGCAGACAAGGAGAGTCAGGTTTCTCCCTGTCAGAGAAGGAAGGTAGAAAAAATCAAGGAGAAAAGATGAGAATGAAGCCTTTGGTGCTGGATAAAAGTCAGAGCTACCAGTGTGAACTCATCATTATTTAATATATGTACAGGTAGATGCAGATATATAGAAATGTTTGCATGCATGGTGTCTGTATACATGGTTAGTGTACTTAGTTCACATGTATTTTCTTGCTCTCTAAGCTAGAAGTGACACCCTAAAGGCAATGAGCACACCTAGCACTCAGATTGTGGTTTCTGTTGTAGTCTGTTTGGGCTGCTATAAGAGAATACCATAGACTGAGTGGTTTTTAAACAACAAAAATTAATTTCTCACAATTCTTGACTCTGGAAAGCCCAAGATCAAGGTGTCAACAGATTAGGCACCTGGTGAAGACCCACTTCCTTGTTCATACATGGCCATCCTTTTGCTCTGTCCTCATGTGGCAGATAGGACAGGGAGCTGCCAGGGATTTCTTTTGTAAGGGCTCTACCCTCACCATCTAATCACCTCTCAAAGGCCCCATGTTCAAATATCATTATACTGGGCTTCAGATTTAGCATATGAATTTTGGGGAACACAAATAGTCTAGAGCCGTTTCTAAACACTGTTCTCCAATAAAAGGAACAAAGACTGTCTAGAGAAGTGGCTGATTCTAAGACTTGGATAGGGAAAATGGAAGAAGAGCCTGCAGAGTCTTGTAGTGCCAAAGAGCAACAAAGTGTTAAAAAAAAAAAAAAAGATAAGGGCATGTCAGAAGGACACAGGAGCAATCCAAAAGAGATCTCAATGGCCAAGTTAAAACAAGGCAATCAACAAAATAATCATAGTATCTAGCTTGGGAATATAATCAATATAACAAAATAAACATCTACAAATCCATACTAAAAATAACTGATTGAATAAATAATTGGAAGATGGGGACAAATATATCTTGCAGAAAAGTTCCAATTAATAAATGTAAAAGGAATAAGAAAATTGAAATATCACCACTAGAATAATTGCTACAGGCAAGATCCATTGATGAATGCTAAAACTAGTGGGTGAAACACTAAAGATATTTTAAACAGGGCATTTGCATACCCTCAACAATCTTCCAGATGATTGTATTTATTAATATTATGGAGGTTTTAACATAGGTCCACAAATTCTTTGGTACTCTTCCTTCCAGGAGGTGGTACTCCCATTACCCTCCCCATTAAATTTGAAGTGGACTTAATAATTGCTTATCTGTAATGAATAGCATACAGAAAGGGAATATAATTATTTTATAGTGGAAAAGCCTGTTAGACCCCATCTTAAGTGAGTAATCAAGGTTAATATCATCAGTTATATGTCATATTGACATCATGTGCTTCCTATAGCAGGTGATGAGAAGGCATTTCCCCTGTGAAATTCCCCCCCCAAATCTATTATCCCAGTCTAATTCTGAGAAAACATGAGACATACCTAAATTGAGGGGCATTCTACAAAATACCTGAACAGTATTGGCATGAAAAATAAGGGAATATTAAGAAACTATCATAGAACAGAAGAGAACAAGAAGACATAACAACTAAATGCAATGTATTGTCCTGGATTAAATCCAGAAACAGGAAATAAAAATAGTGAAAAAACTGATGAAGTTCCAGGGAAGTATTAATGTTGTTAACGATATTGTACCATAGTTGTACATGATGTTAATGTTAGGAAAAATGGGGTGGAAAATGTATAGAAACTCTCTGTAAGCTCTTTGAAATCAGTTAATCTAAAATTATTTTAAAACATTTTTTTAAATATCACAAGCACAGTTAAATTAAAGATTTCCAGCTTTGTGATGAATGTAAGAGACACACCAAACAAAGTATCACAGAATATCAAATACATAGATAGATAGGTAGGTAGATGATAGATAGATAGATAGATAGATAGATAGATGTAATGGGTAAGAACAAATTAGGCATATTAGGCTCATTTGAGCAAAAAAGATTGAAATTACCATTAGACAACATAAAATGAAGAGCAAGATGCATTAAAGGGGAAATAATTCATTTCAATTTGGTAATAAGTATCCACCTCAATAAAGATACAATTGCATGAAACTTTATCCATCAAATAAAATGTCTTCACAATACATAAAGTAAAAACTCTTGCAAGTGTAGACAACATTAACAGAAGTAAGAATGTTGATGATTTTAACATACCTCATTTGGTCAAGTAGACATAACAGGCATAATTGGATAATAAAAGAAATAAGGTTGATTTATTAGATATGTCAAACTTTTTAACCCACATAAAATACATATTATTTACAAAGTCTAAAGGGTAATTTTTTAAATAGATCATTATCTGTAATACAATAAAAAACCTTTAATGATTTCTAAAAGGAAAAAAAATGAACAGATTTTCTTATGTGGTTACAACACACAAAAAACAAACAAACAAAAAAAACCCCAACCCCCCTGCAAATAGATGAATTTTAAAACAACAGAAAAAAAAAGCAATTCTAAATACTTTGGAATGGGGAATGAAGAACTTAACATTGTCATATAAATATTGTGCAAAAGGATATTAAAAGTTTTAATTATAGAATGCATGAATGAAAACAAAACTAAGGATTACACATTAAACCTCATTACACACAAAAATTCAGAACATTACATGTAAAACATTGGAGAGTCAGAAGAAATTTATAGATTAAATGCTTTTATTTCAAATAAGAAAAAAATGAATGATAAATTTAATAAGCTATAAATAGACTGAAATTAACTACAAAATGCAAGAGAAAGAAATTAATAAATATAAAATCAGAAAAATAATTAGAAAAAAATGAAATAATAGCATCAGTAATTTATGGGGTGGTTCTTTTAGAAACAGGAAATAGATAAATTTCTGCATATTCTATTCAAAAACAAAAAAAAAAGAGAGAAATAAAATTACTAGTAAGCAAAGTGAAGTAACCACAGGAAAAACATAGAGAAAATTTTAAATATTATAATCTATTGGCAAAAATAATAAAAGAAAAACCAAGATGAATGGGACAAAACAGAGTCCAGAAATACACCTACATTTATATGGTCAGTTAAATTATAACAAAGGAGCCAAAAATATACAATGGGGAACCGACAGGCTATTCAGTAAATGATATTGGAACACTATCTTATATCAACACAAAAGTAAACCCAAAACAGATTAAAGACTTGAACGTAAGATCTGAACCATAAAACTCCTATAAGAAAATGTAGGAAGTAAATCCTTGACATTGACCTTGGCGATAAGTTTTTAGATTTGACACCAAAAGCAAGACAACCAAACAAAAAACAAACAAGGGGGACTAAATCAAACTAAAAAGCCTCTGCAAAGCAAAGAAAGCCATCAGTAAAGTGAAAAGGCCGCCCACAGAATAAGAGACAATACCTGTATTTGCAAACCACGTATGTGATATGAGGTTAATATCTAAAATATATTTAGAAACTCATGTAACTAAATAGCAAAAAAATGCTATTAAAACATGGCAGAGGTTATCAGTAGATATTTTCCAAAGAAGACATACAGATGGCCAGCAAGTAAATGAAAAGATGTTCCACATCACTAACCATCAAGGAAATGCAAATCAAAACCACAGTGAGATATCACCTCACACCTGTTAGAATGGCCATCATCAAAAAGATAAGAAATAAATGGCAAGAAAAGGGAAATGTAAATTTGTGCAGTCACTTGAAAACCAGTTTGAAGTTTCCTCAAAAATAAAAATAGACCTATCATATAATCCAGCAATTCCATTTGTGCATATTTATCCAAAGAAAATTAAAATACTCAAAAAAGATATCTGCATGCTATGTTTATTGCAGCATTATTTACAATAGCCAAGATATGGAGACAGCCCAAGTGCCCATCAACAAATGAACAGATAAAGAAGATGTAGTATGCAGTATAGACATATATATGCAAGAAATATTTATTCAGTCCTAAAAAAGAATTCTTGTCATTTGTGAAAATGTGGATTGATGTTGATGAAATTATGCTAAGTACAATAAATCAGATGGGGAAGACAAATATTGCATGATTTCATTTATATGTGGAATCTAAGAAAAAAAAACAAAAAACAAACTCATACATACAAGAATAAATTGGTGGTCACCAGAGTTGGAGGATGGGTGAAATGGGTGAAGGTGTTCAAAATATAATAAAGTCCTGGGGATGTAATGTACAGCATGGTGACTATAGTTAATAATATATATTTGAAAGTTGCTAAGAAAGTAGATCTTAAAAGCTCTCATCATGAGAAAAATAATTTGTAATTATGTGTGGTGATGGATCTTAACTATTTTGGTGATCATTTTGATATACATATAGATAGATACATACATACATACATACACATATATAGAGTCATTGTATTGTACTCTTGAAACTGGTATATGTTACATAGTAATTATACCTCAAGAAAAAATCTAAATAAAATGGAAAATTTTCTAAAAATGATTAAAATAACTGATTCAAGAAGTAGAAAACCCATAAAAAATTAAATCACAATTAAATAGACTTGTGAAAAAACATATGTTATGAAAATCAACTCAAGAAAATGTTGAAAACTTGGCCAGGCCACAAACACAGGTATAGAATATATTTGTGGGTGTTCTGTGCCACTGAGCCAGCGCCACCTCCTGGCACCCCCGTGAGTGAATGACATCCACAGTGTCCTGGCCTCATCAGCCCTGCTGAGCACCTGTAGACTCATGCCTATGGCGTCGTCATGGGGTCAGTACCTCTCATGTTTGGTCTTCCTAGTTTCCAGCTGCCTTCTCTTTCCCCACCATCATTGTCTTTTCCAAAGAGCCCTGCCTTTTCCTGATGGGCCCAGAAGTAGGACAGCTTTAGTTTTGTCATTTTTCCCTCCAGCAATGTTTCAGGCTTAATTCGTTTTAGGGCCCACTTGTTGGTCTTACTGGCAGTGCAGAACACATACACTCTACATGACTATATACATATATATGTTCATCAAGAAGGAAGGAGAGGGAAGAATTTTGTATCATCTCTCATTTTACCAGTGCACTTCTGCTCACTAATGGGTGTGGAAACCATTGAGATGACCACATAGCTTTATGCTCTGGACATTAAATCAATGCATTCCCCAGTTGTCACAGTGTTGTCTCTAAAAGTCTTTCATGTTGTTCCATGGATCAGTAATTCATTTATTATTGATGGCTAAGTGCTATTAAATTCTATTCATAGAATTATAGTTCAGTTCTATAGTAGAAAATTCATTTGTTTATCCATTCCACAGTAAATAGACATTTGTGGAACCCCTCTTGCAGTTTTTGGCTTATACAATAAAGCTACTATAAACATTCTGCACGAGGACTTCTCAGAGTTGTCAGCCCTTATCCCAGGTTAGGTTCCCTAGAAGCAGAACCTGATACATGGATTCTGGTGGAGGTAATTTATTTCAGGAGTGCTCTCAGGAGAAACCTGTAAAGGGAGGGAGGAAGCAGAGTAAGGATAAGGTCTCAGGTCAAGTCTTGGATTACACTTGATGCAAGGGAGCAGGCCTTCTATCCTTTGTATTAGTGATTGGTAGTGTCGATCCTTTCTGAGGGTGGTGGTATAACTTATTGAATGAGGTGACACCTATCAGCTGAGGACCGTTCTCATGAGAGGGAACAGCTGGGAGCTATCAGCCTCCAACAATAACAGCAGGTGAAGGAAGAGTCCCTTGACCTGGCAAAGTCTTTGAGGACATGTGTTTTGACATCTCTTGGGTAAATATCTCAGAGTCAAATTGTGGGGTCACAGGGTAAATGTGTGATTAACTTGAAAAGGAACTTTAAACATATTTTCTGAATTAATTTTTCTATTTTACACCCCAGGCAGTAGGTCTCAGAGTGTCAGCTGCTTCACTTTTTACCAGTATCTGAATGGTGCTAGACTCATCATATAACTTGTGCAGCATTCTCTATATATTTTAAAGAGTTTATGTAAGATTGCCAGCAGTTTTTTCCTAAATGTTGTATACAATTGGAGTTTCTTTTGGGGAATGTATTTGATTATGAATTTTAAGGCAATTAAAAACTATTTAGATTTTCTATTTGTTCCTGAATTGGTCTTGGTGAGTTGTATATTTAAAAGAATGAATTTGTTTTAATTATCATCTAATTAATTATAAAATTGTTTATGATTTCTCTATATTATCCTAATAACTGTAGGATCCCTAATTGTATCACCTCCGTCATTCTTGATATTGATTGTGTCTTCTGTCCTTTTTCCTGATTAGTTTTCCTAGGTGTTATATCAATTTTATTTAATCTTTTTTCTTTTTTAGTTTTTTAAAAATCTTTCCTAAGAACTAAGTAGTATTAACTTTGCTGATTTTCTTCATTTCTTTGTATTTTATTGATTTTGGTTTTATCTTTATTATTTTATCCTTACTGCTTATTTAGGGTATAATTTTTCCTTTTCGTATAAGATGGAACTAGATTGATATTTTTAACCCTGACTTCTCTTCCACTACATGACGCAGATGCGCCAGATGACACAGATCCCGGCCCGCAAGATCTGCTGTTGTGGCCCCAATACACACACACACACACACACACACACACACACGGACTACAGAAATCCTGTGGAGGAAAAGGGACAGCATGGCCACTCCCTCAAGAGGAGAGCCTCCCCCCATCCCACCCTTGCCTTGACAGGCATTCATTGTTTTTCTAGGCCCCTTACATCAAAGAAGGTCCTCCTTTACTATGCAAAGGTTTGTTTTGGGTGGTTATCTTTGGCAGACAAAGGAGAGGGTGTCACTGAATGCATCAAAGGAGGATATTTGCAATGTAAAAGAAGAAATGGTCAAAACGAAATGGCTAGGTCCCATACCTGGAAGGTCTAGCCCAGATTTTAGGAAGATAAAGATATTCAGTAAACATTTGCTGCCTCAGGGTGAGAGCAAGAGCAAGAGCAAGTCTCAAAGCAATCTAGGCACAATGCAGGCCTGATTTCCCACTGGAGAACCTATCCATGGACGTGGGTCCTGCCCACCAACCTCACTCCCCACTGGTTTTCCAAGTGGGAGCTGAGCCACATTTCCCACACTTGGAACAGTTCCCCACAACTGCAAGCATTCCAGTCTATAAATTTCCCTTGAATACCACTTTAGCTGTATCCCACAAACTTGGATATTATTTGTAATACAATTTACTTTGAAATATTTTCTAATTTCTCTTGATATTTCTTCTTTAACTCATGGATTACCTGAAAGAACATGTGTAATTTCTAAATATTTTGAAAATTTTCTTGGTAGGTTACCTAATTATTGCTGATTATATTTAATTTTACTTGAATCACAAAATTGTATTTGAAAGACTATAATCTTCTATACTTTATTGAGATTTATTTCATGGCCTAGCATATGGCTTACCTTCATAATCACCCCTATGCCTTTGAAAAGAGTGTTTTTTCAACAGTTGTCGTACACAGTGCTTTTAAATTGTCAATTAGAACAAGTTGGTTAATACTCTTCCAATTTTCTTCATCTTGGCTAATTTTTGTCTAATTATTCTATTTATTGCTGATTAGAGGAGATATTAAAATTTCTAACTGTAATTGCATATTTGTCTGTTTTTCTTTTAATTTTATTAGTTTCATTTTCATATATTTTAGCATCTTCATTGATATATAATCTACATTAAAACTGTTACTAGACTTATATGCATTTGCAATTACAAAGTCAATCTGATTATTATCATGATAAAATGTCCCTATGTATCTCTAGTACTACTCCTTATTTGAAGTATGATTTGATATTGATATGTCCACTCCAACTCTTCCTATGCTTTACATTTGCACTATGTATATTTTTATATTTCCATCCTTTGATTTAACCTATCTGTGCCTTAATACTTAAAATTCATCTCTTGTCCACAGAACATAGTTGTGTCTTGCTCTTTATTTATTTTTTTCAATTTTTAAATTATTTTATTGTTGTTTAATTACTGTTGTCTGCATTTTCTCCCCACCTCTCTACCCCACCCCAACCAAACCCATGTCCCTCCCCTGCTTCCACCATCCCCCTTGGTTTTGTCCATGTGTCCTTTATAGTAATTCCTGAAAACCCTTCTCCCCACTGAAGCAGGGTGCAGCCAAGAGGAGGGCCCCAAGAAGGGATTTGTAATGGGGTCCAGGACTCAGGGTGTCCAGGAAATATTAGAAAAATGTATGTAGGATGTCTTCACCCCCACAGGCCTGAGCCAGGGGGGATGGGACACATGGAACAGGGCCATTCAGAGCTGTTTTGGGTAGCAAGAGCTTTGCAGCTAACCCCTGGCACAGTCATTTAACATATCTATAACCTTTAACTGGTTTCATGGATGTGTTAAGTAGCTGTGGCCATGCTTTGAGCCAGGGGGATGGGACCAAATTCCACCCAGGATGGGACTGGGAAGTAACTCCCCCTGGTTACAGGGCCTGTGTGAGAGCGTGGAGATGATTGGCTCCATGCCATGGGGCCACACCTGCCCAGACTTACTATGGCAGCCCAGTAAAGCTGGAAGAATACAGGGATGCTGGCAGGTGTAGCTGACTGTAGGAGGAGTCAGAAATGGGGCTGCAAAGGAAGATGGGCACTGGGATTTAAACCTAGGCCCGGCAGCCATAGAAAGGAAGAGAGACCACGCGGCTCCAAAAGTAGTAGGGAGGACCACAAGGTTTTGGGGAAGGAGAAAGAAGAGACCATGCGGCTCTGAAGGAAGGAGTGAACCACGAGGCTCTGAAGCAAGTAGATAGATAGAGGTCCATGTGGTTCTGAAGTGGGGAAAAGAACCACGCAGTTCTGAAGGAGAGTAAAGAGGACCACGAGGTTTTGGAGTGCTTCTTCTTGCCACGCGGCTTAGGCAGCAGGAGAGACTTTGCAGCCATAGAGAAAGGGGAGAGAGGACTCTTGCTGCTGGGCCATGAGAAGGTGCCACATGACTTTGGATTAACTGGAGATCGCAGCAGCCACACAGCTGATGGTGCCGGGAGCCTGAATCACGGACTTCTACTTCTTTTCCTGAGACACGGTATCCCGGACTGGGCACAGAGAGAGGGAAGGACTGTGCATCTGTGGGTGTTCTAGAGGACTTTAGTATCTTATTGAAGACATTAGGTCATTATTCTAAGTTTGTGTAACTTTTAAATAAACAATTCCTTTCCTTTTCACCAGTCTCTGGCATTGAGAGACGTCTTTCCTCTGGCGGCAGGCATTGCGAACCTAGCAGGTGGGCGTGGGGGGAAGGAACCTCCAGAGACAGAAAGGCGGAATCCTTTCTGTAATAATTTATCGTGAACCACCCCCACCCTCTTGCTCTGTAACACCACTATCCCCTTCCCACTCCCCTCTGGCTATTGTTATATTCTTCTTAACTTCAATGTCTCTGGTTATATTTTGTTTGCTTTTTTCTTTTGTTGATTATGTTCCAGTTAAAGGTGAGATCATATGGTATTTGTCCCTCACCACCTGGCTGATTTCACTTAGCATAATGCTCTCCAGTTCCATCCATGCTGTTGCAAAGATTATAAGCTCCTTCTTTCTCTCTGCTGTGTAGAATTCCATTGTGTAAATGTACCATGGTTTTTTGATCCGCTCATTTGCTGATGGGCACTTAGGTTGCTCCCAGTACTTGGCTACTGTAAATTGTGCTGCTATGAACATTGGGGTGCATAGGTTCTTTTGGACTGGTGTTTCAGGGCTCTTAGGGTATAGTTCCAGCAGTGGAATTGCTGGGTCAAAAGGCAGTTCCATTTTTAGTTTTCTGAGGAAATTCCATACTGTTTTGCTCTTTAGACTGATGATTTCTACCTATTAATTGGGCTGCTTTGTCCATTTGCATTTATTGTAGGTATTGATGTGATTTGGTTTAATATAAATCTCATTATTAAATATTTTTCTTTCTGTTTTTTCCATCTGGTTTGTTGTTTTTGTTTGTTTGCTTGCTTCTGTGTTCCTTTTATCCTGTCTTATTTGGGAGTCAATTGAATATTTTAATTATTTCATTTTATTTTTTAGCTATACTTCTGTTTTGTTGTTGCTAGCATTATTTTGTAATTATTCTTAATTGATCACAGTCTATTTAAAATTAATTTTATTCCAATTCACAAACTGTATAAAAACCTTAATTAAGTGTAATTCCATTTTCTCCCTTCTCCTTTGTTCCATTGACATGTATTTTACTTCAATGTAATTATAGTCAGTTTTCTTTTATGTTCCCACATACTCACTATTTCTGTAAATTCAATTTTTATCATTCTGTAAATTCAATTTAGTATCTGGTATCATTTCCCTTCAGCCAAAAGAGCATACATAATTTATTATATGTTCCAGTTTAGGTAACAAATTCCTTTTGCTTTTATTTACCTGAAACATCTTTCTTTTACCCTCATGTTTAAAGGACATCTTTTTAACACACATAGAATTCTGAGGAGGGTTTTCTTAACTCTTTAAAGATGTCCCTTACCTTGTGACATTAACAAAATAATAATATAGTTCTTTTTAATGAGCAGTTACTTATCATCGGTTTCATTTTAACCTGTTGTTTTTCAGACACGATTTTAGCAGGAAGTCAGCATCTCCTTGTCTGTTCAGTCCCCTACCTAGAGATTGTCTTCACTGCCCCTCTCTGCCTGCCTTTGCAGCCACCAGGCATTGCTCTTTTTGTCTGCAAAGTAGGCGTCACATCGTTTGTGAGTTCTGGACGTGGATGCAATACAGAAATTTCTCTTAAGACACTGATTTGGCCATTTTCATTGGGAACTAAGCCCAGTGGAAAGTCCTCATGAAAAAAAAAAACTTGCCTACAATTCTTTCCATATATTTTAACTATTCCTATTTTTCTGAATTCTCTGTTTCTAAATATTAATACTGTGGTGATTCCTGGTTTCTTTTAGCCTGCATTTTCCTAAGAGGGTTTCATATCCTTTGCATGTAAACTTTCCTAGTTTCCTTTGTGTTCAGTGTGCCCTTGTACACAGAATATAGCTAACTTCTGTTTTCTACACAAGGGCACACTCTGTCTTCTTATGTTTAACAGTTTCCAGTTTACATTTATTGTCCGCGTATCACCTCATTTTGTTCTTTCTTTCATGTGTTGCACATTGGTTTTATTTTCCTATCTTTTGTTGTTATGGGCTATGCATATTTATTTTCTCTAGGGAATTATAAGATTTAAATCCTCTTTTCAGTTCAGTTACAATTTAATTTTAATTTTTAAAAAATCTGCATCCTTTAGCTCTTTAATTATCAACCTCAATTAAGAAATAGCATCTATGCTTTTCTTCATTTCAAAGAAGAAAATGTATTCTCTTTTCCACTTTATGTATAATATGAGATTTTAGAAGCTATTTATTATTATTTTTATTATTGGAAGGCCTTTTAATCTTTATAAATTACCATGGAGTTTTTATAGTGCTTTATAACTTTATTATAAATTAATTAACTTAATTATATATCTAACAATTTCAAGTTTTATTTTTAGCCCTTTATTTTAGTTTCTCATTACTGAGTCTGAGTTTTAAAAATTGTTACAGTTGTTTATTCCATTTGAGTTCAGCTTTGGGAAACATTTTTCTGGACAGCTATGTGGGTTGCATACTTTGAGTATTTGCATATCTGAAAATTCTTTCCATTATCTTCACACATGAATAACATTTTGTCTAGGAATTTGGAGGTTACTTAATTTCCCTCTCAAAACTCTTTGTGGATGTCTCCCATGTCTTCAAGCATTTAATGTTATAGAAGAGAGGCCTCGGCTCTGCCTAGTCCTTGTTAGCTCTATAAAAGAATTTACTGGAATAGGTCCCTTTATATAATGAGTCTTCCCACCCTCCTTATGAACTTTGCAATATAATTTTTAATTATAAATGTTTAATCTAGATATTAACTTGGTCCTGATAACTTATCATAAAAATTATGAGAAACCTGTTAAGGGAGTATTTCCCAAAGTATAGAGTAAGATTGTGATGGGAATTGTACTACAGTTTTGGAGAGCAAGTTCTCTGCCATACAGCTGCGGGGCAACAGCAGAGTGCAGGGGAAGGCAGAGAGCAGCTGGGAGGAAGAATGAAGGCGTGTGTGGCAATGATAGGCTTCTACTGGGTGACCCATGCTTGTCAGTTTCATGGATTTAATTTTATTGATTTAAAGTGCTGAAAATAAAATCACAATACAATTTCATAACATTTTTTCTATAGAAATAGGTCTAGATATGTTTCTGAATATATAATATGTGTGTTTTCCCATTTGGTGAAAGTTACCCTTCATATTATAATCCATGTCTATAGACTTCATTTATTTTAGAATAACATATGTATACAATTTAATTGTACTTGTTTATAGAGTAATGATATCACATGCCACGTATATTGTTACCCTAGTAAATATCAGGTATATTTATGGTAAGTAAGTATATTATTATATATCTACAGATCCAAAAATAATACAATTATTATGGCCCAAAGCATATTATGTACTACAGAACTAAACCTTTACTTTATTTTTATTTTTTTAACGATTTTATTTATTTTTAGAGAGAGGAGAAGGCAGGGAGAAAGAGAAGAAGAGAAACATCAAAGTGTAGTTGGCCTCTCACATGGCCCCCACTGGGGACCTGGCCTGTAATCCAGGCATGTGACCTGACTGGGAATCAAACTGGCGACCCTTTGGTTCTCAGCCCGAGCTCAATCCACTGATCTACACCAGCCAGGGCAGAACTAAACCTTTAAAGATAACTATAAATGATGCTCTTTTATGAACTCGTCCACCTTCCCCCCACCAGAAACAAACACAGATTGAAAGAAATAATCTATATGTGTGACTTCCTTACAATTTCAAGAATTCCACAGTCGAATTCCTGCTGGGGTGCTTCCTCTGAGCTGACTGATTTCAGAAGGACAGTCGAGCAGTCCTTGATAAGCCTGCACGTTGTATGCTGACAGGCTCTAAGCTGCCCTCTCTCAGAACTGTTCTCCCCACGTTCTGCAGGGAGAAAATGAGCGGAGGGGAGTGTACTGTCACAATCTGTGCCCAGCTGGTCTGGATTATCCAACCTCTGAGGTGTATCCGCCAGCTACCCCTGCATCCCATTATAAATCATCCCCTATTGAACATCAGGCCAGACTGGGATCTGATTCATTGGCTGAAGGCTGCTACCTGGCTCCAGGAGAAGCCTGTGTCTCAGTCCTGTAATAGTCATCATGCTTTCAGAAACCTTCACATTTTTGAACAGTTACATAGTGTCCTCAGCTGAAGAAAGAGGAAGTCTGGAGTCCATTTCCGGCAACTCACAGGGAGCTGTTTTCCTCTCCTTGACATTAGCAAGGTTTGTCAGCTTGTTAATCTTTAAGGGGATTTAGGGTTGAAATTTTGGGGGGGTGGGGTTTTGGGTAGATAATATAGTCAAAGCTCTTCAAAATGGTTTGAAGGAATAAAATAGATGCTCGTGTTTTTTATGGCTGTAATTCCCACTTGGCCTTGGGTTTCAACTCCCAAGTTTATGTGAAAGGAAAACCACAAACTATTGGATACTGTAAGCACCATAATAATAGGCTCTACCTTTTTTCTTGATGATTTCCAAGTCTGTTTCCATAATTCTGAGGTAGCAGAAGCAATCAATAACTGTAATTCAAATTACATGTGGATTGAGCATTCAAGCATTACAGAGTCTGGGTCTCCAGAAGGCCAATGCTAACTGACAAGTTTGGCTGGGACACATTTTCCTCCTTTTTCATTATTTCTCTGCCTGATGCCCAGCAGCCAATTAAGACAGTTTCATGAGAAAGGCAGAATTAGGGCATAACTAGATGAACCCCCTTTCATGAGATGGCTTTATTCTGATAAGCTCCCGTAACTTACAAACCCCACATTTGAAATGAGAAGGGAGAGCAATTCGCTCCCACGGAGACCTGACTCGAGCAGTCATACTTATTAATTATTCTCTGACAAATATATATTTGCTTTAGACAAAGTGGTAGAGATGTGCTACATCTGGCAAACATCACATGAGGCTTCTGTATGGCTGGAACAATAATGCCGTTGTTTGTAGTATAGAAGGAGGCAATCGAGTCAGAATGATGTCAGAATGATGTCTGCTTCTATAGATATTGTGTTCAACTTCCCTCCTCCTCAGGAGAAAGAGAGAAATATTCTAGGAAATATCCTCCATGGATTTCTCTAGACAAATTCTCTGCTCAGAACACCATGCCCTTTCCATGAGAGTGATATTTAAATTGCCCTCCATAAACCATTATGGGTGTTGAAATGTTTTAAGGCCCCCAGTAGAAGGGTGGAGGGGAAAAATTTAGATTTCTAACTTGCATTAAGCTAGGGCCATGCTTCATAAGATGGAGGGTGAAGAAACAGCTCCACTGCTTTAAGAAGGGTGGGGGATTTCATAATAAGATCTGTGATGTGACATTTTGCTTTACAGCTGTTTGTTTCACACTGGGGCAGTGGAAGTCAACACCAACCAACGTGTGGCATGGGATGAATGTCCAGCAGAGACCTCTTGTGACTCTGCTTTGAAAAATTTTGTGACGTTTGAAATATAGCAAAGAAAAATGCCAGGGCTCCTGACTATGGAAATTACCAACCACTTTAAGCAGATAAGCAACAAGACTTGTAACAGGCATTTTTCTCTCAGCTGGGCTTTGGTATCAAGGCATGCTCCTGAGGAATCGAAGTTGGTTGGAAAGACTTAAGAAGAGTAACACACACCCACCCTGTTTTTCTATTTTCTTTCATGAAGTTTTAAAGTCCCAGAAACCTTTCTTTCAATATTTATTCTCTTAGTCTGCCTTTACTTAACTTTAAAGGAGAGGTAGGGATGTGTGATAGAATGCATAGTACACTCGAAATCGCAACTAGGTTTGGGTCTTAATCCTGATGTTATTTACATGCTTTCAGATAAGTTTTCTTGCCTATTTACAACCAAATGTATTCATCTATAAAATAGAAATATGTCTGCAGCCTACTTTCCTACTTTCTACAACTGTTAAATGGAAGAACACACAGAACTGGGTACATCACAGTCTTTTACTTATTTATTTGTTTGTTTACTTTTGTTAAATGTATTGGGATGACATGGGTTAATAGGCTCATATGGGTTTCAAGCAGTCTTTTAAGCTGAGGTCTACATTCATGTTTTTATTTATTTTTTAATTTAAATTTTCATTGTACAGATGTTTAGTAAAATGGTCTTGTAGCTCTGTGATCTATTCAAAATGCAATTGGTTTTCATTTGAATACCTGTAAGAGTTGAGTGGTATGGAATGATGAAAGAGTGCAGGCTTCCATCAAGTTCAAAGGTGTTTAGAAAATAGACTTACATAACTTATAAGATTCGAGGAAATAGAAAATCTAATGAGTTAACCAACCTAGGTTCAACTTGAAGATGTCTATGAGTAGGAAAAAAATAGGTAATCTATGAGACATGAATTCAGAGACCTTATGCTATGTGAAATCCTTTGAGTTATTGAATCATTGACAATGATTATCAATATGGTAGCAAGTAGCTGACAACAAGGCAATCAGCATCCTGACTGAAAATTTTGTTTGCAACCCCAAACATGCTGATAAAGCAACCCCACATCATACCTGGACTATTAAAATAGTGTCTAATTAGCAGAAACAATGCCCTGAAGACATACAACTATGGGAAATCTCTTCTAAAAATCTGAGTCAGTTACTTGAAAGGGCAAATATCTTTCTTAATGGTACGAATCTCATAATCCCCAGAAGAATTATTTTTTAATTTATTTTAAAGTATATTTTATTGATTATGCTAATACACGTGTCCCATTTTTTTCCTTCTCTTTATTCCCCTCTGTCCTGCACGCGTCCTCCCACCAATATCCCCTCCCACCTAAGTTCATGTCCATGGGTGGTACATATAAGTTCTTTGGCTTCTCCATTTCCCATACTATTCTTAAACTCCCCCTGTCTATTTTGTAACTACCATTTATGCTTCTTATTCCCTGTACCTTTCCACCCATGCTCTCCCCTCTCCCTCCCTGCTGATAAACTTCCATGTGACCTCCATTTCTGTGATTCTGTTCCTGTTCTAGTTGTTTGCTTAGTTTGTTTTTGTTTTTGTTTTAGGTTCAGTTGTTGATAGTTGTGAGTTTGTTGTCATTTTGCTATTCATATTTTTGATCATCTTTTTTTCTTAGACGAATCCCTTTAACATTTCATATAATAAAGGCTTGGCGATGATGAACTCCTTTAACTTGATCTTATCTAGGAAGCACTTTATCTGCCCTTCCATTCTAAATGAAAGCTTTGCTGGATAGAGTAATCTTAGATGTAGGTCCTTGTCTTTCATGCCTTGGAATACTTCTTTCCAGCCATTTCTTGCCTGTAAGGTTTCTTTGGAGAAATCAGCTGATAGTCTTATGGGAACTCCTCTGTAGGTAGCTGTCTCCTTTTCTCTTGCTGCTTTTAAGATTCTCTTCTTATCTTTAATCTTGGCTAATGTAATGATGATGTGCCTTGGTGTATGCTTCCTTGGATCCAACTTCTTTGGAACTCTCTGAGCTTCCAGGATTTCCTGGAAGTCTATTTCCTTTGCCAGATTGAGGAAGTTCTCCTCTGTTATATTTTCAAATAAGTTTCCAATTTCTTGCTCTTCCTCTTCTCCTTTTGGCACCCCTATTATTTGGACATTGGATTGTTTAAAGTTGTCCCAGAGGTTCCTCAGCCTCTCCTCATTTTTTTTGAATTCTTGTTTTTCATTCTGTTCTGGTTGAATGTTCATTTTTTTCTTCTGCTCCAGATAGTTGATTTGAGTCCTGGTTTCCTTCCCTTCACAGTTGGTTCCCTATATATTTTTCTTTATTTCACTTTGTATAGCCTTCACTTTTTCCTCCGTTTTTTGACCATACTCAACCATTTCTGTGAGCATCCATGATTACCAGTGTTTTGAACTCTGAATCTGATGGGTTGGCTATCTCTTCATTTATTACTTCTGTTTCTGGAGTTTTGATCTGTTCTTGCATTTGGGCCATATTTCTTTGTCTCAGCCCATCAGTTATGTTGTAAGAGGCAGAGCCTTAAGTATTTGCCATGGTGGGGCAATCCACATTGCTGGGTTGTAGGGCTGTATGTGGGGGAGGGGCCCAAGAGGGAACAATACCACTTGTTCAGCTCTCAGACAGCTTTCAGTCACTTCCCCTGCTACCCACAAGCAAATTCGGTCCTTCTGGTGGCTGATTCCCAGGTGGGTGGGTTTGTGTACATTCTAGGACCCTATTGGTCTCTCCAATGAACTCTCCCGAGGCTGGGAGTTTCTCCTGCCACCACAATCCCAACAGGTTTTTACAATCAGAGCTTTTGAAGCTTTATGTCCCTATACTGGAACCCTGGATTGCGAGGTCTGTCTCACTCTCCAGTTATTCCTCCCAGTTTATCCACATACAAATATGGGACCATGCAGTCCTCCAGCCACTGCCTTGCTGCATGTCTTCTCCACACTTGCTTGCCTGTCTCTACCCTTCCTACCAGTCTAGATGGATGTCTCTTCTTTAACTCCTTGGTTGTTGGACTTCCTTGCAGTTCAATTTTCTGGCAGTTCTGATTGCTTTTTGTGTTTAAGTTTCTTGTTGTCCTTCTTTTGGTTGTGCAAGGAGGCAAAGTATATCTATCTATGCCTCCATCTTGGCCAGAAGTCTCTCTCCCAGAAGAATTAGAATTCAGCATTTAAATGTGGGAGAAAAAGAACAGCATGGTTTTAATATTTGCTATTTAAGAAATTATTATGTTCACAAAAATTTGACTTGTCAGAGTGACAGCCCAGTAACTGCAAATTGAAATGTGAATTAAATATTTAATTTAGGCCTGTGAATTTAATTGTAAATCTTTCCAAGTTTATGTATTCTACTGGAATATTTAAGAGAATTTAAAGGTCATTATGTTTGTTTATTAGATTTATAAGGAATGGTTTGTTAAGTTAGACAGTTAAAGCACTTAAGAAAATCAAATGTATCAAATTTAAATAAACACTCTAATATATTTGAAGAAATTAAATTATTTACCCTTATAATTGTGACAAAGCATTAATTAAAATAACTTTAAGAGTGAATGTTAAAATTTGCTAAGAGAATAAATTTAACTAAGCAGAACTTAAAAGCATAAGAGAAAAGTGGGGTTTTAATTATGTAACTATGATGTAACTAAAATTAATTTTAGAAACTAAATAAGCTTCAGTGGCCTCTCTTGTACACAAAAACTTCCAAGTTTGTTTTTAAAAAGACAAATAACCTTAAATGAACAACAATTAACTCAAGTATTATGTCATTTGAGTGAGCTGTACTCAATGGCATGTAGGCTGAAAGCAACCTTATTCTTTCTTACCACTTCCCATTAAATTTATTCTGTGCAAAGTTTACTCCTAGCTCTCATCACACATAGGCTCCATAGCTTTTTCCGACACTCATAAAATAAAGAACTCAGTTCTGTCTTAATGAACACATAACTCCAATTCAGAGTTATTTTAAAACCCCAAATTCCATTCAAGTTGAAAACTTATCTCCTCCCCCAGGTACGCCTCAGTCCTGGAAGCCCAGACCAGAGGATGTGGACAGTGAGTCTCTTCCCTGTGCCCAAGCGCCACTCCTCCTCCTGTTGCTTAGCAGCAGCTCCTGGCTCTTGCAACACTGGACTAGGAGGAGGGGAGGGGAGGGCGGAAATGGACTTGTATGGCACAAGCATAACATGTGTGATTCCCTCTGGCTGTGGCAGCTTCCACAGCTGGATTCTCCTGATGTGGCATTATTTGTGGTTTCCCATAGGTCCTTCTCTGGGGGTCTCCCAGCTGTGGTTTCTGTGGCTCAGGTAGGGTTCGGCAGGCTGGGTTTCATGTAGTTCCACTCTGTCATTCCTTCTCCACTACAGACAACCTCTTGTACAAGAACTCTCTGACAGATGATGCCAGGGTGGCTTCTTTCCATTGCATCCACACCTAATCTCAAGAAAAACCCGTATTTTTTGCCTCTACCACCAGGGGAATGAAACCCCCTCCCTATGCTTTCACCTCTCTCCTTTTCTGTCCCAGCTCTGATTTCTCAGACCCATTCACACTGGACTCTGTGTCTCCAGTACCAGAGAACTACATCCAGGTCTTCTAGTGTTTTCATTTGCCTCAAGGTGCATCCAGGCACCTTCTTCTCCACCTTGGGTAAGGACAAGAAGGACACGGCTCTTGCACAATTCTTTCCACAGCTATTTCTCCACTGCTTTCTCCCCCGTCAACTCTTTTATACCTCGTTAGGGGAAATACCAGCAGAACCAAATTTGCCATCTTTCAGTGGCCCCTGTGCCTTGTTTAAGATTGAAGATACTTGGGATTTATTATATTTTTATTAGTTTTTAGTATCTAACATTAGGAGTCCTGTTTTAATATCCTATTATGCAATTACTATAGATGAACATTTTGCACTGATAATTCATAGTTGAAAGATATTTTCATACAATGAATCTTTAGCAGCATTAAGTAATTATGTCTCAAGCTGAGAAGTGGGTACCCATGCAGGTCCATCAGCATATTTTCTATTATACGTGTAAATATTTTGTTTTTTCAACCTCAGGCTGTGCACAAACATTTTCATGAGAAATTCAAAAAACATAAATGAAAGACAAATAAAAATATAAACCTTAATAGTACAAGCCTAAGATGGCCACTGTTCATTACATATTTGTGAAAAATAATATGTAATTATATAATATTGTTTGTAGTAGTTGTTTTGTAATCTATTATCTAAATCTAAATATATTTTACAAAATTACTTGTATGTATTTCTTTGATATTTAAACATTAGTTATGCATATAATAAAAATCTAATTATATAAATGGTTTATACTAAAAGCATGAAGTTTCTCACTCCAATCTTTCCCAACCCACATCCTCTACTTTTAAAACTTTCTCTTTTAAATATTTCTGGTGGATCTTCAACCTTTAAATCAGAGATTCTCCTTATGGCTTCACATTAAAAATTACCTATGAGCTTTCTAAAGTTCCCCATATTAGACCCTCTCAAATATTAATTGATTTGGGTCTCTGGAGTGGGAATCAGGTAGTGCTGGTATTTTTAATGCCCGTAGGTAATTTTGATGCATCTTCAGAGTTAAGAGCCTTTGAGTTGTATAAATGCTTCACAATAATCACTTGATTGACCACTTTAGAAACTATTAATTTTCTGTTATGAGAACTGAAGATTTGTCTTACTTACACAATTTCCATCTTACGTTTTCCTCATGATTTACACTGTGAGTAGTTGTATAATTATTAATAATTTTCCATTGGCTGCATTTGTAATTTAAAATACATGCTGATGCCTCGATGTCTGCTTTATCACATATAAACATGTCCTTATTACCCATTATGTACGGTGAGAACATTACCCTCCTTATCCCAACTTTCATCTTTCCGCCATCCTACCTATTGACTGCCGTTAACCATGCATGTACTTGTACATTGTGAAATTCTGTTCCAGAACATCATTCCATGATTTATCTGTAAGTTCAATCTAAGTATCATAAACCAGAAATATTGTTAGTTATGTATTTAAATACATTTTTATATAATAATGTTTAAAGGTCATACTCTACCACACTTAGTACTTTTGTGATCTTGTCCAAGTCACTTCTTACTTCTTTCTGCCTTAGTTCATCTTTAAATATATATACATGTATATGTATATGTGTGTGCATATATGTACATATATGTATGCATATATACATATGTGTGTGTGTATATATATATATACACAAAGGTCTGTCCAGAAACAGTCAACCCATTTTTAATATAATGAGAACCGTTTGTGCAACATCAGTGTGACCTGGCAGCCAAGGAGAGTGGACTGGAATGCACATGTGTGAACAATGACAACTTCACTGTAATAGTCAGTGAGGATGGTAGGCACTGTTGACTGAGCACGTGTACTGTGTGACCATTGCACTCAAATGACTGATCAAGTAGAGCAATAAATGTGCATCAAATTTTGAGTTAAGCTTGAACATCCCTCCACAGAAACTATTCAGATGATTCAGAAGGCCACAAGTGTGGGCACCTGGTGATTGGCAGCTTCATCACAACAATGTGCCCACTCATGCATCACGTCTCATGTAGAGTTTTTGGTGAAACATCAAATCACCCAGGTGACTCAGCCCCACTACAGCCCAGATTTGGCACCCTGCAACTTCTGACTTTTGCCAAAACTAAAATCACCTTTGAAAAGAAAGAGATTTCAGACTGTTGATGAGGAAAATACGACAAGGTAGCTGATAGCCACTGGGAGAACTATGTAAGGTCCCAAGGTGCCTACTTTGAAGGGGACTGAGGTGTCATTGTCCTATGAACAATGATTCCTGTATCTTGTATCTTCTTCAACAACTGTCTCTATTTGTCATAGTACATAGTTTGTGGCTGTATATTTTCTGGATAGGTTAATATAAATATATATATAGTTGTGGGGACTATGTAACTAGCCCATGATGACACATCCGAAAGACTCATATGCTAGCCCTGCTGCTCACTTGGTTAGAGCATCATCTCAATACTCCAAGGTTGCAGATTTGAGCCCTCAATCCCTGTCAGGGCACATACAAGAATCAACCAGTGAATATATAAATAAACCAACAAATCGGTATCTCTCTCTCTCTCTCCAATCAATCAATAAATAAAAAAATTCTAAAGAAATATGTGAGTTATTCTTCCTCACCTAGCCCAGTCATGTGTAAGCATCTCTTCCTTTATTGCTTTAATATGATGATACCTGGACCTTATAAAGTAGAACATTTCTTGAATCAAGGTTAAATAATTGGTTTTTCTTATGCTCTAACAATAGCTTTTAAAAATGCCATTTTCAAATTTTGTTTTATATTCTGACCACAAATTTCCTGTATAGTTGTCACCTTGCCAGAAGTCTCTAAATGCCTTTCTTTTTCCTAGTTTTCAAAAATGTAATGTGTCCCCAATATCTCTTCAAAATATTTCAACTTCCATTATGTGGTCTACTACTGCATGGAATCCACTTTCTTCCTGGAACACTCACCCGCCCCTGACCTCTTGCTGCAACATAGACCAGATGCTCCTAGGGCTCTGTGGATACCACTGAGGTCTCTCAGCCTTCCTGCATTCCACGACTTCCTCTTTGATCTCTCTCTGCATTTGCTGGTGTAAGTCCTGAAATAATTTCCTCAGAATGGTGTGGGGGGGCTCCACCCGCAGGGCACCTCCCCCCCCCCCCCCAGCTGCCATGGATGAGAATAAGTCTACCAAGACATGATCTGCTTCGGGAGGAAAGTGGCCAATCTCTCAAAGGAGAAGGGCCAAGAGCCTTTTCCTCAATGGGCTTTTATTGGGCTCAATTTGCACAGGAATACAGGTAAAGCTCATCAATCATTGTCAGGCAGTAAGGATCAAACAATAGATAACATACAAAGAACTCTGAGGGCTTATTCTGAGTCAGGGTCAGTTAGCTAAAGGGCTATAAAACTTTGGGAAACAAACTCATTTCATGCTTGGACCCTTATCAGAAAATTGAGGACATTCCTAGCAAAGCAGGTTTCACAGAGTTTTATGTATTTTTTCTTAGGCCTGATTGCCCTGGGGAATCTGCCCTTTCCAGCACAGGACTGCACCACCCTCTGTCATTGTTTCAGGCTTAAGTCAGGCTGGGGAAGTAAGGCAGCCAAGAGATTAGGAGACTTCTTGCAGACAGAATGAAGACTCAGGCTATGTCAAAGCCAAGGGGTGAGGGTCCATCACCCCTTTTTTCTATAGCCCCCCAAGTCCTTCCCTGATGGCCTCTTTGTGACCATGCCTGTCTTAGGTCGCCCCTCCCTTGAGGAATCTTACCCATCATTGCCTAACTGCTCAGGCTCCAGGGCCAAGCAGGTTAAAGTAAAGTGGGCAGAGGTGGTGCCCCTGCCAGGGAGATAAGCTTTGTCTCCTTAGTGGCTTATGGTCCCAAGGTCTCTGACTCAGCCTTAGCCATGGGGGTTTACAGCTTCTGAAACCAGGGCTGTTCGGAAGGCAGGGCGGTTCCCAACAGAATGGTACATGAAAGGTACCTTTTCTTCCTCTTTGCATACCTGGAAACATTATTGCCATCATGCAATCACAATAAAACTCCTAGCAGTTTTTTTTTAATTGACAAGATCATTCTAAAACCCACAGAAAACACAAAAGAGCTAACATAACCTAAACAACTTTGAGAAAGCCAAACAGACATGGAGAGCTAATTCCACTGACTTTGATACTTTTTTCAAAGGTATTCAAGAAAATGTGATATTGGCATAAAGGTAAACAAATGTTCAGTGCCTGTGGTGTCTTCCAAATACCAACCACCCTAACCTGTCACTTTCTTTTGCATTTGGAGATCACAAGGCAGACTTGATTAACTGAGAACTGAGCATTACTATCCTCAGAAATTAATCTCCAGTAATACATGTATTCTAGATCTCAGCAGCCCCTTCAGTAGTATAGGCCCAGACTCTGTAGAGGAATCTTCTTGTAGTTGAGATGCTGTTAACATCTAGCAGCGGACACCTTGGACCCTGTCTTTGCCTATTCATCACCTCTGTTGCTACACCTAGGTTCAGACATCCATCCTCCTGTCAAGAGTTGGATGCCAGCCTCCCATTGGCATTCCTGCTTGTGGTTCTATACTCTTCCATCTATTCTGCACCTTGAGTCATAGTGCTTTGTCTGAAATGCAACTAACAAATTCACTGCTTCATGTATCCCCTGCCAACCCCCACCCCAGATTCTTTGCATGCCCTTACTATGACCTACATGACACAGCTTCCTCTTTTCTGTCTCCAATGGCCATGCCTGACCTCACATTCAGTTGGATGCACAAGCTTTCTCTGTGCCTGGAAAGTTCTTTTTTTCTCTGACTCCTTCCTCTGCATCTTTCAAGTCCCAATTTAGATTGAACTTACTCTAACAAGCCATCCTTGACCCCCTCAGACCTGGATTAGATGTTTCTCCATGTGTTCCTACAGCCTTACAGTCACCCCTCTATTAGTAACTCTTCCTTCTGTTGACACCATCAGACGGCAAGCCCTCTGAGGGTAGATATGGTGGCCACCCTGCTCATGGTTTCTGGTGGCTAGCAGATAATCACTAAACATTCATAGAAATATCAAAAGAAAGAGAAAAGTATAAAAGGGGATAGTTGTTTTAAATCCACACTTATCCTCTTTTAGGGGCTTTTGGTTGGGGAGTATCTGACATTATTTTCAAGTAGTTCCAATGCCATTGGGCTGGTTTATATTATTCTTTCGTAAGGACTAAAACAGGAAACCAGGCTGCTGGCTGAATTTTCTAGATATGCTATTAACGATGATCTCTTTTTAATGATTGCCACCCCTTGCCATTTGGAACGCCGAATGGGGAAGTCTGATATCTGTGGCCTCGTGGCCTTAGCAGGAGCTGTTTGTGTCCAGCCTCTGGGAAGAGAATGTGCTGCTGCTGCTGCTTCGGGGACCAGCTCTCGGCCTCAGGAGAGCCAAAGGCCTACAGGTCACAATGAGCCTGTGTGAGCCTCTGCATGACTATGATGGCTGTTTGTGTTAGGAGAGGAGGGTAAAACCAGGAGGCTTCTCCATGCATTTGTAACTGATATTCACAGTGGAGAAAAGATTTGAGAGTCCAATAGCAAATTGGCCCTTGTCAGGGAATTTTTTAAGAATTCTCACTCCTTCTCAAGCCACAGTGCATTCCTACTGAATGGGTCTTTTTGATTTTCCTTGTGAACATGCATAAAATCAACAGCCAAAGAAAATGAATTTTGGAGATGTCTGTGTATCAGGATAGAGGTTTATTTCATTCAAAGATAATGAGATAGGTTTTTTTTTTCTCCCCAGTTCATGTAGGTAATGACTCTGATGGATTTTATCAAACATACCAGATGTTATGAGCATACATGAGTTCAGAAATCTTGGACGTCGGTCCCTTGGGAAGCTGTGCCTTATAGAAACCATGCTTCTCCTGCTCATATCCTTTCTGGAACCTTTTGTGGGCATGGCCCTGAGCCTGTGACACATTCTTTTGGAAAGAGTAAAGAAATCACTTGGAGCTATAATATGAATAGAGTGGGTAATTAAAAGGCATACTTCTTTTATTTTTATTTTTTTACATTTTTTTAAATTGTTGTTCAAGTACAGTTTTCTGCCTTTTCCTCTCACCCCTCCCCACTACCCCAGCCCTCCCCATCTCACACATACTTCTTTTTTTGACTGAAGGAGGAAAAGAAAGATGGAAAAAGTTAGAGCCGGTGTGAGGCACAGCTACAATACCATGAGATGATTTTAATATGTGGGTGTGCCTTAAGTTTTCTGTAGAAGATTGAGGTTGGTTCATAAGCTACAAACTGGCTTAATTCAAAGTAGGTGTGTTGGTTTAAAGGGGCCACTTGAAGCTCATTCATCATCAGGATACACTAAGTCATAGCAAACTTCAAATGTTATCCTTTAAAAAAAAACTAAAGCATAGAATAGCATTAAATCCTTACATTTATTTGTCTTTTCATTAATGCACAGCTCCAATAATCTCAAGGAAGCTCAGAGGCACCTAGCCCCACCTCTGTTAATGGTCAGAACGAAAGCAGCCACAGGCTTACATTTAGGTAAATTCATGACGATGTGAGTGCAGATGGAGGTTGTACACCTGTCTTCCCATCCATGTACAGGACAGTCCATGAAGGGTGCCTTCTACTTCTGACAAAGCAAACACACACAACGTGTATGTCTACAGAGTGGTCGTATTTTCTGGGCTCTTACTCTGCTCCAGGTGTTCTTCTAAGCACTTTACATAGATCACCCCATTTAATCCTTACCACCATCCCATGCTGTTACTAACATAAGAAGTTCCTATCTTACAAGCAAGATGCAGAAAAGTTAAGTTACTTTTCCCAGGTCACAGATCCACCACACTCAGGAAGATTCCAGAGTTGGGGGTCTTATTTAGGAATGTGCTCTCTTTAAAGGGAAAAACAGAATGTCTGTCTTCTTTATTCCTCATAGTTTCTTTTGTGGGGTTGGAAATAGTTATCTGCATTTCATAACTAGGGAGCTGGATGGAAGCAAAAATAAATAACTGGTCAAAAACAACCCATGGCAAACATTAATCGATTTCGATGGTTAATTGGACATAGAGTATGAAGAGCTGGAAAGAGTGAAATATGATTCTCACATCTCAAGCATGTGTGGTTTTATTGAAATGCAGGGAAGAGGATGGTATGAGGAGAAAAAATCTCTTCTGTTTAAAATATATGGAGTTTTAAGTAGCATGGAATATACAAGTGGGAAAGGCTTTTCAGAGGCTGGAGCTCCTACTTTGGAGAAAGCTGTAGCACCACATGGTCAACAGCAAAGCGAAGACTAGACCTGGACAATGCCCACTTGGATATAGGGAGCAGGAGGGAGAAAGGAATAAAAGGGAGTTATTAAAGGTTATTTTATTTGAGGTTTCCTAGTATTCATCAATCAAATTGTAGGTTTCCTTATTCATGTTTCAGAAGAAACCATGGCAATGACTGAAAGAGCACAGACTTTGTGATGCTACTCTAAAATGTGATATATATACATCAGAATATATAAATATAAAACAGAATATATATATAGATACATAAAACAGAAAAAATATATATACACACACATATGTACACACAGGGTTGGGCAAAAGTAGGTTTACAGTTCTTCATATGAAAAATAATACAACAATTAAATAATAATAATGCAAGAATAAATTCTGTATTTCACATACTCTGAACTATAAACCTACTTTTGCCTCACCCTGAGTATTTGTGGTATTGAAAGAAATAAGGATGTAGGAGCAGAAACAGAAGTAGAAATAGATGATATAGATATATAGACATTTGGATATTGATCTAGACAGCAGGACCAAGAGAAACATTTTGATGAGAGGTAGTTAGAATATAAAGGAATAGCCCTTCTTTAAGTCAAAACTTCCTTTACTTACTCTTATTACTTAATAAATTGGGCCTTAAAATTTCCACAAAAACAACATCCATGATATATCATCTATTCCAGTTTATGTACCACTTAATTGAACATTTTAGGTCATATAATTTAGTATTTTAGCTCAATCATTTCTCACCATCTGAATGGA
This sequence comes from Desmodus rotundus, assembly GCF_022682495.2. Taxonomy (NCBI): domain Eukaryota; kingdom Metazoa; phylum Chordata; class Mammalia; order Chiroptera; family Phyllostomidae; genus Desmodus; species Desmodus rotundus. Next base: position 66,897,447 of record NC_071395.1, read on the forward strand.
AAATAACTTGTGGCCAAGATTGATGTCTTATGCCCCTTGCACACTGCCGTTGCACAGTGGTAAGCTGATATTAGAAGCATAATCACTCATTCAAATAACCTCTGTTTACTGAGAACCTGTTTTGTGCTGGGCACAAAGATAACTGTCAGACATAAAATGGTATTACAGACAGTCACAAAGGTCACATACTGTATGACTCTATTTATATGGAATGTCCAGACTTGGCAAATCTATAGGGACAGAAAGTAGGCCAGCAATTGCCTAGGGCTTGGGGAGGAGTGATACGGATTTTGGTGACAACTTAAGGGTATGGGGATTCCTTTTGGGGGTGATAAAAATGTTCTAAATGGATCGTGTTGATGTTTGCACAACTTTGTGGATATAATAAAAACCATTTAATTGTCTGCTTTAATGGATGAGTTGTCTGGTGTGTCCATTATATCTCAACACAACTGTTACCAGAAGTGCTCTCTTGAGGAAAACATTATATTCATGCACAACATAAAGTTGAAAGTGCCATGTGACAGGTGTGTGTGAAGAACTTCAGATGCAAAGAACAGGAGGACATTATTTTGTCCAAGAGCATATTGGGGAACTCCAATAACCATTGGTTAATTGATTAATTGATCAAGAAATGACTGGCTGTGCCTAGTCTTAATAGGTCTTGGCTTCCTCACAGTGGGATATTAATTCATGAAATCAAGACCTGGCCCCATGGGAAAGAAACATGCCCTCCCGCTGCCCGGAACTTCCTGAAACGTTTGCTCTCCGTTCAGACTGAAACCGAGAACAACAGGACGTCGGGCTCTGACACGTGGGCATTTGGTCCAGTGGCCAGAGCTTTCTTTCCTTCGAAGATTAATGAAGCACAAAGATGCCAGCTCTTTCCTTTCAACCTCCCACAGTAATCAGCTCTCAGCAGCCTGCCAGTTTAATATTGCTTCACTTCAATGCTCAGGAAGAGTCCCAACTGGAAAAGGCTAGGAAAACTTGGTCCAAGAGTTTTTATAAAGAACAGCTTACAAACCCCTCTAGAACATTCCGTAAGCAATATTACAAGCGTTCTTTTCTTTTTATTTCTAGGGATGGGGAAAAGAGTAGGGGAGGGCATTGTAATCATGAGTCAAATTTCAAAGTCCATAAGTTGAACCTCTGCAAAGCCCTGGATATTTTCTAAATTAATTGACCATCAAATTCTTACCCCCTACATCTGCATTACATTAGAGATCATAAAACTATTTGGGGTTTTTTGCTACTTAAAGGAAAGATTGTGTGGGCATAGTGCTTTGAGAGGGCCTGTTCCTTTTCAAAAATTATTTTGAATTTGTAACAAGAAACAAGATTATTTTTTGTGTTTATGTACTGCTATTCCTCTCTAAGAAGCTCAAAGGACTTTGCACAGTCTTGTCAGTCTTGATAAGGATAAATGGAGACAGACTTCCCTGTTAGCCACTGACTCTAAAGGAGAAGTTGGTTATCCTGCTAAGCCTTTCAGCATTCACCAACTGTTTCTTTAGATAAATTATATAAGAGAAGTACATTCCTCTAGCCCACTTATTTATCTATTTGTTCATTCAAAAAATAGGTAGGTTTGTGCCGGATCCTACACAGATGTGAGGTAAAGAGAAGAAGATGAGCCTCTGCCATCAGAGGCTCACAGGGTGGTGAGAGGAACAAGCAATGTAGAAGTAAATAAATAAAATCACTGAAGGAGAAATAAGCCTAACACTATTAAAGAAGATTAAATGGGGGTTAAGGTGACCTGCCTCATCTTGAATAAGCCCCCAAAACTTCCTGGAGGATGTGGCAATGGAGCTGAAATAGGAAGAAAGAGCAGAAGCCAGCCACCCAGGGGAAGAGTCAGAGAATATACTCCAGGAATGGAGAATAGTGAGTGCAAAGGCCCTGAGGCAGGGAAGGGCTTAGCTGTTTTAGGAATGTACAGGCCAGTGTGGCTAGATAAAGTTAGTGAGAGGAGGAGTGGAAAAACAGAAATTTGAATAGCTCCTTGTGCATGGTGGGCGCTCTGCTGTCAGCTAACAAGAACAATATTGGCTAACTTTTATATTGGACATTTATTATGTAATCACACACTGGGCTAAGCTATCGACATGCTCCACCTCATTCCAAACTCATAAGATGGACATTGTTATCATCACCCACATTTTACAAATGATTGAAGAAAGTGAAATGTTGAGTCAACCACCTAATACACAGTTAATAACGTAGGTCGGGAAACAAAGACTTGAATCCAAGCATTTTGATCCAGGTACTTCGATAGTCTTAGTGCAGGTGGTTGTGCTGCCACCTGGTTGGTACGTGGCATGCAAGAGGAGGGAAGCCAGAGGAATGAACAGGAAATAAGAGTCTAAAGTCTTGGCTCCAGGAAATCAAGGGATGCCATCAGAGCATCTGAACAAGGCTAAAGTGTCAGCTGTTGCTTGCTGGGGGAATTAAAGAGGTGGAGAGGGCAGGGGGGAGGCCAGGGTTTCAAAAGGGAGACCAGAGACTTAAAGCACATAAGCTGGTCAGAGGACCTAAGCAAGATGGTGGACCCAAAGGCAGGTTCAAAGCCATAAAGAATGACTCTCCTTGATGAGTTCTAACCCACATCACCTCTAGTATTGTCATCTGTTAAAGGCAAAAGTAATATATTTTTCTTTATGTTTAAAGAGAGGTCAAAGGACATCAATGAAGAAAAATTATAGAATCATGTGATTCTGAGGCTGCATATACTTTAGTATGTGATACTTTTAGGCAAAAGACTGTGGGATATCCAAGCCTTCCTTAAGTTTGGGAAGACACTTGCCCATCTCATGCTGAGTTGGGCAGAAGCTCTTCCCAGGTACATACAAGCAGGTTAAACAGCCCCATGAGAGGTTATGATTGAACTTGCCTTCTTGAGTTCGAAGATCTGCAGTTTGAGTTCCTGGGAAAACCTCCCTTTTCTAAAGATAGTGCTAAATCTAGCTCTGGACCAGTGTTTGTGAAGGAAAGTGAGAAGCTAAAAGGTCAAGGAAGGAAATGTCAAGTAGGAAACGCCCTGGAAAGTCTTGAAGTCATGCTCTCTCTTTACTGGGATACATGCCTCTGGCTGTTTTCCCTCTCTCTTCACTGTGCTGTTTGTCCCAGGCATGGAGACAGGCTGGCCAGCCAGCCGGTTCTTACAATGGCAGCCCCTGTGTAAGGCGTCGGAACTGAGAGGCCAGCGGAGCCCAGGCACAGCGCCTTCAGTGAGAGTCCCCAAAGTTCTGTTCCCCTGCAAATTCAAGCATCTCGAGAAAGCCAGATGGAGAAAAAAGCATTAGGTAGCCATTCATCCTATTGTTTACAATTCTACTTTTTACAATGTTTTCATTCATTCCAGAAGTAAACTCTGTTTATTGATGAAAATTTGGAAAATACAGAAATATAAAAATTAAATAAATAAATATCATCCATGGTCCTATTACACTTTTTACAATTTGAGGTAAATATCTTTGGTTATTTTTATTGAATTATAAAATATATTAATTTTTAATAGAAATACATATTTTACAAAAAGCACATCTAAGTATATGTACATATACATATATATAAAATGTTATTACAAAAAAGTATATAACATAAAGTGGGCCACACTGCATATACAGTATCTGTTTCCTATTTTTCTAATGTATCATATTATTTATGAGTCCTTTATATAATAAGAGGTCTAATAATTTGTCAGTTATATATGTCACAACATTTTCCCAATTTTTAATTAGGCTCTTACTGCAAATGTTTTTCTCATGCAAATGTTTTTAATATTTATGTGGTTAAATCCACTATATTTCCCTTTATGATTGTTGCTATTGATGATGTCCTCAGAAAACTCATCATGTCCCCAGTGATTATGTGAACAATCACCTGCCTTTCCATATGAAACTTAAATAGTTTTCTTTCTAAATCAAAATCATTAACACCTCTGGCCTGGATGCTGGTAAAATGCATAAAGAAAGAATCTGGTTTTGTATTTTTCAAACTGGTGAGCTAATCACTTCAATATCACTTATTGGCAAACCTATCCCTTCCTCGTTGAACTCAAATGCCATCTTTATTATGTAATAATTTCTATGTGCTCATAACCTGTTTCTGGATTTCATATGCTATCCTGTCAATCAGTCTGTCTGCACCGCACCGCATCTCATTATTCTAATGTATATCTTTAACAGACAGGGAAAGGTACTCTTCATTACTCATTTTTTAGTTATTTCTGAGTGTTTATCGCTTTAACCTAACTTAAGGATTATCTTGGAAATTCCAAGTAAAATCCCCTTGAGATAGTTCTGGAAATTAGTGAAGTCTGAGGCGGAGGCAGACACCGCTTTGGGACTCTGCTCTCTCTCTCTGTCTCTGTCTTTCTCTGTCTCTCTTTCTCTCTCATGTTTCTTCACTATCTCTGTGCATTCTTCTTCCCATCTTGCTAAGTAACAAGTCCCCATGGCTGTTCTGGTCTCATGACACCTGTATCCTCATTGCAGACCGGCATGTCTACTGTTTCAGTTGTCTTTTCCAAAACCTGAGCTCATCTATTAGCAGCAGGTCATAGGTCACTGGCCAGCTGCTGGATTGTCTCCCTCTGTATCAGGTGCCTCCCCACTTTTAATCAGCAGTGGGTGAGGGATGGGAGAGTGGCTCTGTACACAAAGGGGCTAGGGGTGGGATAGATTATCTTAGATAGAAGTATGTGCAGTGCAGACATGTGGACAGTTGTCTGGACTAGATCATCAGTATAAACAGAATAAGTAGTATATAGAACAATTATTTTCAGAATGATTTTAAGTTTTAAATATGTAAAATTCAAATTATATCTCTATATTTATAGTAACCTTTACTGAGACATTTTAATCAGCTAGGCACAGTGCTAAGAGCTTCTCAAACACATTATCTTATTAAATTGTTGTCATTCAGAAGGTACATATTATTCTCATCATTTTAAAGCTAGGAAAACTGAATCCCATAGAATTTTAAAAAGAAAAATGTATTCAAACTCACAAGGTCAGTGTCAAAGCCAGACACTGAACCAAGTTCATTTCGTGTTCAAAGACCAGACTTTTAAATATTGCACTCACATCCTTTCTGAAGTAGGTACAGAAATGCACCAAGTACTAACAGGCTTTACCTCTGTCAACACAGTTAAGAATGGTAGGCTTTTCACAGGACAGAGGTGCACCTAGGCTTCAGAATATGACCTGCAGTATTTAAATCCTGAACTTCGTTTTCTTGATATATGTCCTCGGGTGAATCACTTAACCTCTCCAAGATTTATTTCTTCAGCTATAAAATAGAAACTTAGAAAACATGCCGTGAAGTAGTTGTAAGGATTAAATGAGATAATCCGTATAGGAGTCATAGTACATTATCACACAGCAAATTCAATAAAGAGTAACTGATTCTTATTTTTTTTAGTATTTTCCAAATTTCTCAATGAGCATATATTTCATATCTGCCTAAGTGGAGGGTGAAGGTACAAGTTAGTGGCAATGTTGAATTACACTGAGCCATTTTCCAGTTTCTCTAAAAATTAATGATGTGCATGTTTAAGAAAGCTAACAAGATTTTTGTCTGTAGCTGAAAGCCCAACAGTTCAACAGACCTTTTATTTTCTGGGCCAAGTTCACAGAGCCTGATGGAAACTGTGTCCTCCAGTAGCATTCTGTTACTGGTTCCATTGCCCAGGTAACCCATGAATGCTGACTCGAGGTCTACATTCCATAACTGTCCTTTATGATGGCATTTGTCATAGAGAAGTATTGAACCACCAGTGTTCATGTCTTTTGCTCTAAATGTAGGATCCTGGGTCCCAGTTATTACCTACTGAATCAGAATCTCAGGGGAGGAGTTCCAGAAACCTTTCTTTTTAAACTAATGTCACCAGTGACTCTACGCCCACTGATGTTTGATAACCACAACTTTAAGAAACACTGAACACAGCCTAGGAAATAATTAGTAAGTATGAAGATATGTCATTTGAAACATCCTTAACTGCAATACAAAGGAAAGAAAAGAATGAAAAAAGAGATCATCCAAAAACTGTGGAACGTCAGAAAGTGTAAATATGTGTAATTAGAATAGCAGAAGGAGAAAAAGAATGAAACAGAAAATTATTTAAGTTATAATTGTCAGATTTCTTTTCAGAAATATTGGCAGTCACCAAATCACAGGTCCAGGTTCAGAAAATGCTGAAGAATACAAATACCAAAAAATTTGACACCTATGCATATTATATTCAAACTGCACAAAAACAAAGACAAATCAAATATCTTGGCAAGTTGGGTGGATGGAGCTCTTTGTCTATAGAGAAACAAGGATAAGAATTATAACAGACTTATCATAAACCATATCTGCATGAAGAGAATGGAGTGAAATATTTAAAGAGTCAAAAGGAAACGTGAACAAAAACAACAGCTTGAAAATTCTGAATCCAGAAAAATTTTTCTTTAAAAACTAAGAGGAAATCAAGACCTTCTCTGACAAATAAAAACTGAGGAAATTCATCACCACCAGTTTAGCCCTGCAAGAAATGTTAAAAGAGGCAGTTCAGGAAGAATGAAAATGACATTGGTCAGAAGCTCAGATCTATAGAAAGAAAGGAAGAACATCAGAGAAGGATTATATGAAAGAACATAAAACATTTTATTTTTCTTATTTTAATTGACCTAATGCCTTTGGTTATTATAGCTGTGGATAAGGGAAAGGAATAACAACAAAATCAAAAAGTACAGAGAGGAATTAGGAATACTCTCTTCTGAGGTACCTGTAGGGCAACCACTAAATTTTTGTGAAATAATTTGGTTTATATGCCAAGAAAAGAGATAAGATGGAATCATATAAAATGTTCAGCTAAAAGCAGAAAAAGCAAAAAAAAAAAAAAAATGAGGAGTAGAATAGACCAAAAGAGTAAATGCAATGAAGAGAAAATATTTACAAACAGGGTAAGTATAAATCCAATTATATCAATAAACACCTTAAAGGTGAATAATCTAAATACACAATTGAAAAGACATAGTGTGGAATAAAAATAGAGTAGATAAGGGACAATACCCAACCATATGTTATTTATAAGAAGCCCACTTTAAATTAAACATACATATAAATTAAAAGAAAGAGGATGGAGAAAGATGCCATGCTAACACTAATCAAAATAAAGTTGGAGTAGTTATATTAATTTTAAACAAAGCAGATTTCAAATCAAGGAGAATTATCTGCATTAAAATAAACATTACATAGTCATAAACAAGCCAGTTCTCCAGAAGACATATCAACCCTAAATGTGTATGCACCTAACAACAAAGCATCACAATAAGCAAGGGAAAACTGCAAGGAAAATGCACAATCACTATTATAATTGGAGATTTCAATCATTGTTATAGTTGGAGACTGGAATCAGCATTACAGTTGATAGATCAATTAGGCAGAAAACCAGTAAGGTTAGAGCTGACCTGAAAGCACTATCAATCAACGTGTTCTAATTGACATTTATACAATATCCTATCCAGCAACAGCAGAATACATTCTGTTCTAGCTTGCATGGAACTTTTGCCAAAATAAACCAATTTCTGGCATATAAAGCGCACCTTAACAAAGTTAGAAGAATAGAAATCATGGAAGTATGCTCTCAGGTCATGATGAAATTAAACCAGAAATCGTTAACAGGTAGTGTTTCCAAAATCCTCAAATTTTTGGAAACTAAACAACACACCTTCAAATAACACATAGATCCAAAAAGAAGTCAAAATAATTTTCAAAAAATATTTTAACCGAATTAAAGTACAACTTATCAAAACGTGTGTGATGCAGTGCCAAAGCAATGCTTAGACTTATAGCATTGAAAGACAATATTAGAAAAAAATAAATTTCCAAAATCAATCATCAAAGCTTCTACTTCAGGAAACTAGAAGAAGAACAGTAATTTAGGCCTAATACAAGCAGAAGGAAAGAAATATTAAAAATGAGACCATCTCTGGCTGGTGTGGCTCAGTTAGAGTGTGTCTGGTAGCCGAAGGATACAGGTTCAATTCCCAGTCAGGGCACATGCCTGGGTTGAGGGTTTGATCCCCAGTCCAAGCACATGCAATCCTTGGTGCAAGCACGGAAGGCCATTGATTGATGTTTCTATCTCACATCTATATTTCTCTCTCTCCCTTCCTCTTTCTCTAAAAGCAATGAGGGAAATGTCCTTGCACAAGGATACAAATAATAATATTAATAATAAAGTAAAAATGAGACCAATAATCAATAAAGTTGAAAACAACAAAACAATAAAGAAAATCAGTGAGACCAAAACCTGGTTCTTTGAAAAAATCCATAAAATTGATAAACCTCTAGCCATGACAACCAAAGATAAAAGAATACACAAGTTACTAATATCAAAAATGAACAAGGGATCATCATCACAGATCAAGAGAAGACTTGACTGGATTTAATGAATGGCTTGACCTATTATGTGAAGAAAGAGCCTGTGCAGCTATGAGGATGGTCATATTATTAATAGATGAGTTGCTTTGGATGAGAGGACAAGATAGTTTCTAGAAGAATGTCATATTTCAGTAGAGTAAGTACCGTGGAACCATCAGTACAGGGATGCTCAAGAAGGGAAGAATTCAGATAAAAGAATCAGGATTGGGGAAAACAATCAACTGTAGGGCTGCTCCACACTCCTATGGGGAGGAAATGCTTGGAAGCGGGTCTTCTTTCAAAGTATTTGCTATCTACATGTAGTTTTAAGGAAAGGCTCCTAGACAAGCCCCCTTCAAATCAAAGGCTGACCTTAGGGCCTTTCTGTGTAGAAATTCTGAAGGGACCACTGCAGCCAGTGAAGTCCAGTATAACAAGGAACTCATTCTGTAGCCAAGGGAGCCCTGTATGAGGATGGGTCATAGCTGTAGAAGTATATGGAGCATAATAGACAACAATGAAGACAGGTAACCTCATCATGGTTCCAGCTGAGCAGAGAACTGATCACCTTCCCAGGGTGCTGAGGACAGTCCAGGTGCCCAGCAGGGATTGGTCAAGAAGCTGCTAACACTCCATCACACTCAGAACCAGGCTGCACGGAGGGACGCAGGGTATGGACAAGAAGGCAGAAATCCGCCATGGTGTGGACAAGACACTCAAATCATAAGTGGAGGGAGAGAGACACTCATGTACCTCTTCATGCCTAAAGTAGAAGTGTGTTCCAGACCCCAGCTTCAAATAACATGGTTATTATTCTACAGCTCATTTTAACAGTGAGAAAATAGGTCGGAGCAATTACTTAATATAGCTAACAAAGTCAAGGAACTATCAAGTGACAGAACTGGTACCTGGGTTAAGATTCTCTGTCTCCATCACTACATGGACTTCCTATTACTACAAATTCATTGTGCCCAGTCACCTTCACCAGCAGCTGTCTGCCTCGGCACCAGGGTCCTTCAGCCAGTAAACTGGAATTTACACAAACTCTTGATCATCCCTGAGCAGGCACCTATTAGCTTCTCTGCAGTTTCTTCCTCAGGTAGGAATAATAATAGTAATATCAACATTAGAGTGGTTGAGAAAGTGATACATAAGTCATTGGGCTAATTGTATGTGAAGAGTATTTTTCAAAACCTAAAAAGTTATATGTGTATTTGGGTAAACGATATTCTGAAGATATATATCTTGATGGCATAAGAAATATATGAATGTGCACATCCTGGCCGGTGTGGCTCAGTTGGTTGGAGCATCATCTTGTACATCAAAAGGTCATGGATTCAATTCCCAGTCAGGGCACATATCCAGGTTGGGGATTCAACCCCTGGTCAATGTGCACAGGAGAAGGCATCCAATTGTTGTCTCTCTCTCTTTCTCTCAAAACAATACAAACACATCCTCAAGCAGGGACTAAAGGAAAAAAGAAATGTATGAGTATAAACTGGAATACTACTTATCCATAAAAAGAGAGAAATCCTGCCATTTGTGACAACAATGATGGACCTTGAGGGTGTTATGCTTAGTGAAATAAGATACACAGAGAAAGAGAAATACTATATGATGTCACATATCTGGAATTAAAAATGACAACGACCTCATAAATACAAAGAACAGACTAGTGTTTGCCAGAGGCAGGGTGGTGAAGGGTAAGCAAAATGAGTGAAGGGTGTCAAAGGTAAAAAATTCCAGTTATACGGTTAGTAAATCTGTGAAGAGGGGGAGAGAGAGAGAAGTATATGGAATAACAAGTGTGTAGCATAGACAAAAAATAAAAAAGTAAGAAAGTCACTGATGGGATGAGAAAACCTGCAGTGTATATTGTCATAGAATCCAAGGGCAACAAAGTCTCAAGAAAGCTTGGAAAGTCAATGTTGCCAAAAAGACCCAGAAGGTTCGAAGAAAATGAAGTAACTGAAAGTGGCTAGAAAGAGGCCACTGGTCATCTCTGATATTTATCAGGGAAGTGGTTGGAAATGACATGACCCCGCATGAGTCCAGATTGGCTTAAACAGATGGCATAGGTGATACAAAGCTGAAGACAGGGATCACACACTATCTGCTTTAGTATTTGGGCAATAAAAGAAGAAATGTCAGTAGCTAAGGAAGTAACCGTTTCCTTCATAGCCAATGAGATCTGTGCAGAAGGAGAGTAGAGATGTGAAAAGCAGATGGGCCTAGCATTGAAAGCAAAGCTCTCAGGTGCTGAGAATGAATGGGCCGGGAGCAAGTTGCAGTCAGGAGACAGTCACTTAGCCACGGAGCCATGTTGAGACGGAGAATGTGATGGATGAAGTTACAGCGATGGTTTCTCTTCTTAGATGAAACTTCAAGTCAGCTTTTCCACCGGGTACATATTTCAGGAGCAAGTTGTACACCAGAGACCTCAAACTCACATACCTTCAAGGGCCAGAAAAGCAAGAGCATCAGTGAGCTCACGTGATACACAATTACTTAAGAACCTTGCATTTCTGCAAAATGATGGGCTCTTTCACATTTTTCTCGAAGCATGAGGCCCTCCTAGTTTACCTTTCACTTTTTCAGTTTGGATGGAGAAGGGTCTCCCGTTAGTGACGAAAGCAACGCTCCACCTGTGCTTAGAAAGCAACAGGCCCTTGGTGTCAGGAGGGAGGGATAATGTGGGGCGATGAAGTCTGAGTGGAGCTGGAGTTCACGTCATGATGAGACAGGTCGCCTCTCAGTTCCTACTCACTGTGGTCATGTGTGTGAGGGGTCAGGAACTGTCACAAGTCCCTATATTTTAAGAAAAGCCAGAACACTGGGTGTTTATGTGAAATATCCTGATTGTTGTACACTGGCTCAACTGAAAAAAGCAAGGCTGGATGGGCCATCTGGGCACCAGACCTGCCCGTGCATCAGTCTGCACCCCCTGCCGCACACATTCGATTCAACCTGTCACAGACCTGGGAGACAGCTTTTGATACCTGAGAGTTAAAGGTCCTTGTGGTTTCCTTTGGTTGCACTGATTAAAGGGAAAAAATCCTTCAAAGCCAAATGAGCAATTAAAATTAACAGTTTACCAGGACAATTGACAATGGGAAATCAGAGCAAGAGGCTTAAGCTAGATGGGCTCTGCAGCAGTTGAGTTGTTTGCCTTTGGTAATATGAGGTCCTTAAGTCAGGTTGAGTTTAGGGTTTTCTTTACCTATGACGATGAAACTACAGATACCTGTAATCCCACAATGGGGTACTAGAAATCTAAATCGTGTTGAAATGTTACACAGACATTAAAAACATAATAATTTAGAAAAATCTTTATTTGGGGATGGCCTCACTTTATTTTGGTCCTCTTCCAAACAATATCATTTTTTAAAGTTTTAAGTTTTAAATAAATTAAAATATTATATATAGCATGATTCCATGTCTATAATTATTTTATATTAGTATTTTTTATTTTCCAAAACAAACACTTCTTTTTCCAAAACTTGTGCTGTTTGTGTTCTATAAGAACATAAATTAAGATTACAAAAGGCTTTTACCCTGAAATTTGGGGTTGTTTCCTGACCACTCATGCCAATGAAACCAAGAAATATGCCCATCTCTGCATCTATGCTTATTTCAGAGATTTCACAAGGATGTCCCCAAATCCCAAATTATAATAGCTGCTCATTTCTCCTCCCTCCAATTCTGTCTCCTTCCCTTTGGGGTGGAGACTGTTGTTTGTCTACTAGTATCCATTTCTTCCATGACAGTAGATTTTAGCTGGTAGCAGGTTTCTCAGAGTAAGACGAAATTTCTGGTCTTCCTTGATAGCCAAGTGTAACATACAACTCCATTGGGCCAATGATACAGGAAGAAGGCCACTTTCAGGAACCTTCCCTTTGTTGTGTTGGTCGAAACCTCTGCCCTTTTCCTCCTCTTAGTCTCTTCCTGCATCTTACTGCCTCGTATATAGATGTCACCTCCTTGGATCAAAAGAATGAGGGCTCTACTCTAGGGAAGACAAAGTGTGATCTGGAATAAGAAATCTGAGAGTGTTTTGTAGCAGAGCTTCCTTCCTCTCTGGGAAGATTTTTCTCTTAGCAGATTTTCATGCTAAGTAATCATGCTACCTAACACTACATCTAGACGAACCTAACATTTGTGTTGGGATCAGACAACTGATAAATGGCAACCCTGCTTCACCCTATGTCTTAAGAGGTCTAATCTCATCTTTTACTGTTCTAAAGAACCCATGACCAGACTCTGTGGTAACCCATTTAAATGTTTGAGTTAAAATGATAGATTTGATAACAAAGACATCTATTCTCTACCATTTTCATCAAAAATTTGCTTATAGTTTTAAGGCCAAAATTAATAATGCAAGTGGAAATGTAGCAATAGTCTTTCCACAACCCCATTCACATTAATTTTTAAATAAAATTTTGGCTTTTCTTAAGATTTCATTCCATCAAGTAAACATTAAAAAATCATTATATTAAGTTTCTCCAAAAACCATGTTGAATTTATTATTGATATTTCATTAAATTTATGCTAATTTAAAAAGAATCTACCATAGCTTTAAAGTAAACAGTAAGAAAAAAATTTTTTCTTCCAAGGAAGTATTTCTATGTACTTATATTCAAGTTTTCTTCTCTGTTGGATAGTTACAGAGCCCACACATTTCTCCTTAAGTTAATTCCTGGATATTTTTATAAATTTTGTTACTATTGAAATGCCAATTTATTAGTAGGTATTTTGATCTTAGTACACCATAAAACTGAACATTTAAAGCAAAAAGATGATTGGATTATAAGCATTTAAAAAAAATTATTACTACTACCAGCCCTGGCTGGTGTTGCTCAGTGAATTGATTGCGGGCTTGGGACCAAAGGGTCTCTGGTTCAATTCACAGTCAGGGCACATGCCTGAGTTATGGGCAAGGTCACTGGTAGGGGGTGCACTAGGCAACTACACATTGATGTTTCTCTCCCTCTCTTTCTCCCTCCCTTCCCCTCTCTAAAAGTAAATAAACAAAATCTTTTTTAAAAAGTATTACTACTACTAGAAGTTAAAATTGTGCTGTAAACTTTCCAGTAATTTTGTGCATGACAAAATTTTTGTATCATGAAAGTTTATTTAATATGTGTTTTTGAAGACTTTGTCTCATTTTAATAGCAGTTCACTTCTTTATGTAAGTTATTGATCCAAAACCTTGACATTTTCATTCCTCTTTTATAAAATTGGAAGATTCATGAGATAAAAAAGAATGCTTATGAATATTTAGTTCATCCTTCTCATTTTATGCGCTATGAAGTAGGCTGAGAAAGATAATATGCCTTGGTCAAGATCAGCCAGTTATTTTTTTTTTAATGGGCAAATCAGGCTGGTACAGTAAGAGTGGACCATAAAATAGAGGTGGTTTATCATTCACAAAACATAGGTTTGCATCTTGGGCTGTCCACATACAAACTAAATAATTGCCTTTCTACACCTGAGCAGCCTGATCTATAAAGCTGTGGACCATAAGATCCAACTTGGTTGTTTAATCCTCAGGGTGTCCTGAGTATTAAATAACAAAGTGCATTAAAAAACAGATCACCACTAAGCACTGACACTGTGCTTCAAAAGTGACCTGTCCCATCTACATCTGGGGATACGAGGGCTTCCGCCAACAGACACAAAAGGGAACTTTCCATGAAGCAAAAGTGATTACATTATTCCAACTGCTACAGGGAAAATAATCTTGATTCCAAGAATCAGTGGAAATAAGATTATGAGGTTGCCTTAATTATAGCAGAAGGCACTTGAACTTGAAGCCCAAATGCTGGTTAGTGACAGGTATGCTGGCACTGGTATGGAGATTGTCATTGAGTTTGGAGATTGTTTTCACCTGAGGGATTGTAGGGGGCCTCACCCCAAACGTGCGTAGTTTTTATTATGACTTGAGTTTGGAGCCATATTTAATAACCTAGGATCACAATTTTCACCTCCCTATTTTTCCAGGCCAGGCCCTGAAAAGCATATGATTTACTTTTGACTTTTATCTATAGAGGGCCCTGTAGCTGATCAGTGTTCTCTCCACCCCAGATACCACCCCATGCAAATTTGCTCCATGAATCTTAGGTTTCTTTCCAGGCATCTAGGCCTGGAAGGACACAGGGGACCAGCACATGCTGCATAAAACATAGTGTCCTGGGAGGCAGCCACTCAGACACACGCCAGGTCCAGGAAAGCACAGCATCCGGTGTACTCTTAAATAATCAATTCTGACAATTACAGATGGAGCAGAATTTACACACAGGAAATGTCAATCAACGAACGTCTCTGTGTAATATCAGGAAGGCTCACTCTGCTAACCCAGGAACTTCAAGTGTCACTTGTTAGAAGCAGCTGGTTATGTTTATGTTTGTTGTTTGTCTACCTGGTAATTTCCCTGCTCTTTATGTTGCGTTCAGTTCAGATTATTCCCGGAGTGATCTTATTTTGCTGGTCATCTATACACTAAAATGAATATGCTACTCAGATCCACAGTGTCCCAAAACAGTTTTCCCAGAAATATTTTCCAACATTTGACATGAATCCAGAAATAAATAACCATCATAGTAAGCATGGCTTCGGAGTTTATTCAACTGGAACCATCTCAGTACCTAAAAAGGATAAGCTAGGTAAGTAGCTGTATCTATGGAAGGCTACCTCATCCCTAAGCAAAAAATAATCGCATGTGTTGTTCAAAATGTAGGTAATTTTTTTTATTTCTCCCTACATTAAGTATTACCTTCTCATATAATTTTGCTTCCTATTTCATTTAGGAACATTTAAGCTATGCAATATGTGTTGTTTTTAATAAAATTCCCTCTCCATCTGAAAGCAGCTTTGTAACCATATTATTTTGGAATAATATATTCCAATACATATTATTCCATATATTTTGTAACCATAATATTTGTAACCATATTAACCTTCATTCACACAACTGAATATAGTTAGTATAAAATCACTGGGAAATCATCAAGGAAAAAATTGTTATGTAACTTCCCAAAAGTCAATATTTCTGTGTCCAAAACACCATAAGAAAACTTAAATGTAAAATATAAGCTGGAACAACATCAAGGCTACTGCCCTTGGTAAGTGCACGTCTGTTACAATGCAAGTGAAAACTCTTACCCCAAAAGAAAAATGGGCAAACAATACAAATGGGAAATTTACAAATGAAGGAACAGAAGTGGCCGTTGAGCATAACAAATACTGTTTGCCTTCAATGTTAACTGAATGATGGACAGTGAGGCAGCAATGAATACAGACAATGACAAATTAAAACACAATTTTACATATCACTCATCAGATTACTAAAGTCAGTGTGAGAATGTGGAGAAATGGGTTGTGCCATACTTCACTGTCAGGAATACAAAGTGTTATGACTAATGTGGAGAGTATTTTGTCAGTAGTTTCTAAAGTCAAAATGCACATATCTTGTCACCCAGGGCTTTTACTTTTGGTAATTGTCTTCTAAAGGTATTTGCACACAAACATGGGGAGACATGCACTAGGTGTCATGCGCTTGTGTTAGTCAAAGCTTAGAAACATGGTAGAATATGACATGGCAGTTACAAGGTTTTCAATACACATGTGCACATGTGGAATATTAGAGAGCAATCAAAAGAAGCTTTTTAAAGAATGTATTTTTTAAGTACATAATGAAAAGACCTAAAGAGAGTATTGTTGAGTAAATAAGCAAATGGCAGAATATGGGTACAGTATTTTATAATTTATATAAATTTATAACATACATGAATAATACACTACTTAGAGTTCATGGTTAGTATGATTATAAAGTGTACTTTTATTTTATCTATGTGTTTTGTTTCTATTAAAAGGAGACAGAGAAAATGTTATAAAACATTACCATCATTCTATGCCTGGGGATGGTATTTATTATTTTTTTATGTTAACAAAGTGAAGGAGAATATTATTTTGAAAAGTTAAGAAAGGTGCATTGACCAAGAATGTAAATAGGTAATCTACAGAAGAGAAGTACAACTATGAATATTATCAACCTCACTGTTAGCCAAAGTGTTGCAAGGAAAGCCACCATTGCCATCGATGTATGGTAAAGTGTGCAGCGCAGAGTGGGCGTGCTGCCCAAGGAAGCCTGGGTCAGGCCAGGCAAGGCCCCTCTCCTGTACTTCCTCTCCCCACACCACCCACCGACCCTGGTGGGGCCAAAGCAGGGGACTGAGGAGAGGAAGTCAGATTAAAAGAACAAGGAGAAATGGAATAGAATACACCCTTTCCTTTTGCTGATCCCCAGGGCCACAAGTCAGACCTGATGTCAGGCCTGTTATCAGGGAAAGGACAAATTTTGAATTACATAAGAAGTTTTAAACTTGACTTTAGGACTTTTCTACATATGAACATGTGACTTAATAACCTTACTACGAATATTCTTACAACTGAATGTGACAGATCCAAGATGATGTCATGGGACTTGGATAGGAGATTTAGTTCCATATAGTTGAAGGCACTGGTAGAAAAGCTGAAATAAAACACCATCTACCAATACCCTAGACAAGCCAAAGCCCAGAAATTTGAAAGGCGAGTCCCATTTTGACAGAGTAAGCATCTGTCTGGCTTGCCCAGGCCAGTCAGTCATTCGGCTTGTTGGCTTTGCAGAGTAATTATTAGCAACGCTCCCTTTCCTTCTCAGAAGTGCCCCAGCTTGGGTGAGGACACAACTCACGAGGATTAAGCCATTTGTTCAAGGACAAACAGCTAAATAGTGGCAGGACTGGAATTTGAACCAGGCCTGTCTGGCTCCAAACTCTGGGTCCTTTCCACTGCTATTAAGTATTACTAATCTGGACTAGCAGCCTGAATCAGTAAAGTTTTGTGAATGAAGTTTGAGAAAAATGAATTACAACTATTATTACTTTCAAGACTATACTATACTTCATACTTAAGCCAATAATTGTTGGCACATAAAAACCCTTGGGGATTGGTCTTAATGAATAAATAAGTAAGATGTGCATACAATGCAAGCATCTGGTTTTAAAGAGATTGAAATATGTATTTTCTTAAGTATATCAAACACTTAGGGTTTACATTTTCCATTTGCCTACATGTTTTCTCCATTAGTCAAACAAAGGTAAAAGTCTATGTTTAAATGGTCATAAATTCCAAGTTAGTAGAGTTCAGATTAAATTGTTTTTATGTATATTAATAAAATTAGTGAAATGGGATCACTGTTCATAAAAGCTTAAAATATCAAGCAGTAATTTTAATACCATGTAAAACAGTGTAAACTGTAAAAATTATGTATCACTTCCTTTTAAATATCAAATTACAAAATTGTGGCTCTTTATAAAGAGAGAGAAACTTGAGTGTGTATTTGCAAAAAATTCTTCCTTCGGGACATGTTTTGAAATATTAAAAACATCTCTGAAAACCACATACACCTCATTGTGAGTGTTGTAGTTGCACACGCTTGGATGTGACTATTTGCTGATATAGTTAATCTTACAATGTATCTGTAAACATGCTATTATTTTCTTCAAGATTAAAAAGAAATATTTCCCAAACCAGGAGACAGTTTTTCAATTTCTATCTCTCTGAACCATGTCTTGGAGGGAAATGACCAAGAGCTCTGCTCTGAGATGGAAGAGCAGAGAGAAAGAAGTCCTCTTTTTCCCCTGTACTGCTGCTCAGCAGTGTGGCCTTGGGGAAACTGTTAACCTCTCTGAGTCTCAATTTCCTTTTACGTAAAATGAATGCTACTATTGTGACTTCTAATTAGGCTGAAAACACAAAGGGATCTAATATGTGTGTAGCAGTGTCTTCCAAAGTACTTTTGGAAACAGTTGTCTTCTTTTGTCAAAGGACTGTGCAAATTCAGACTGTTATTATTATTACTACTATTATTATTATTGGAATAAGCTTCTTTCAAAAAAACACTAACCTTAAACAGCAAAGAATACTTCCTAATGTGGGGCTTTCCGAATTCCAAAGGAGGAGCAGAGAAAGGGGGAGGACAGGCAACAAGTGGTGGGAGGCAGAATTAGAAGACCCCATGGAAGAATGAGTCAATTCCCAGCAGATCCCTGCTTTTCAAAACGTGCACGTGTTCGGGTGGATAAGTCCTGTGGAAAGCTCACGGTCTGACAAGTTCAACCACAGTTGCCAATCTCTGCAGAGCTGCTAACCAAGCCCTCTTGAGCTTCGGGAGGGAACTCCCGCCTTGGCCCAGACTCAGCACACTCTGCAACTGATCTTCCCAGAGACCCATAATGAAGGCTGACACTTGGCAGAGGCAGGGAGCAGAGGCACAAGCTCTTAATGAGCTCTCATTCCTGAGAGGCTTTGGCATGGGAGGAGCATATCTTCTGCCATGAGCTTCCTCCCCGTTATCTGCCCTGCTCTCAGGGCACAGGAGGCTGCAGTTAGTTACAGGCAGAGATGTCACATCAGGCCACATCTGGCTGGAGACCCTGGGGGTCAGCATTCATGGCCAGGGTTCAGCTGGAGGGGAGAACAGGCAATGTTCAGCACAAAGTCCAGGGATCCTTCCTAGTCTGAGTTCTCTGAGTGTCTTCTGGATAGGCAGGCAACAAGACACACCCTTGAGAGTCACCAAGTCACGTGTCATAGCCAGCCTTCTGTGTCCTACCCTGAACATTACTCTCATTGGCTCAAGAAGAGAGCATTTCTTTGCTCAAAATGTCCCAACAAATGGCTGCCTGGGTGGCTGTTGCTCCAGAGCTTAAATGGGTTTGCAGATTCATCATTTCAGCAAATGTGGATTCATGCCTCCGATGGTCAGGCAACTTCTGCCTTCTTTGAAGGCAGCAGCCTTCATCAGGGTTGGAATCAGTTCTTGCCCTTACAGAGCCTGCAGTCTGCTAGGAGACAGATAGCAAGCCATTCCATTAACAACAGCTCTACAGAGTGTGCTTAGTGCCTGAAAAAAACAGGGGTAACCATGACAGAATAAAGGGGTCTGGGCACTGTGAAGAACATGGTTAAGAGGGTGGTCAGGAAGAGCCTGTTGCGCAGCAGCCTCTGAGCTGAGCTATGCTGGGCAGCAGGGCGTGGCCATGGTGAGCGCCAAGGACAGCATTCATGGGAGAAGGGGGCTCCTGCTCATGGAAGGAGGAGCCTCGAGAGGAAGAGCTGTGGGCAGGTGCTTTATACACCGCACGGCACGGCATGGGCATGTTTTCTTTGTATTATTAACTTTATTTGAATGGTCATCCTGGGCTTTTCTGACCAAGTTTTCTCCAGAAGGAAGCTGGCTGGGGAGCCCCTCCACCCCCACCATGCCAATGTGCACAGTGCCTTTCGCTTATCATGCGGTGCCATCACAGTAGATTTTTAGGTAGAGCAGTTTTGCATAAGATGGGCTACCTATAAATATTTGCCAAATGTATGATTGAAGGAGGCAAAGTGGTAGTGTAGGAGAACATGCTTCCATGGTTGCCCAGGAGGGAGAGTGACTGAAGTTCTTTTCCCAGTTTTATTGAGATGTAATTGGGCACCAACACTGTAAATGTATAAGGTATGTGGCAGGACATACCTAAAATTCTTGTTGCACACTTCCTGGGGGAGCGAGCGAGGCCCAAGGGCATCTGTCACCATAGGTGCACCCCTGAGGCACTTGGGTTGGTTCCATCTACTTCTCCAGGCCGGATTCAATGAGTTGATGGTACTTTCTCAGTTACTCTTTTTTTTTGTCCAGTTGGGAGGAAGGATCCATTTTCTTTATGTAGGCAGAATTCAATCTCTACTAGTTATAAAAGGAGGTGCAATGAAATAGTTGCTAAGTAGAAGTAAAAAGGAAAAGGAAGAATGAAAAAAAGAGAAGCTGAGAAAAGTGTAACAGAGGAGACTAAAAAATCTACTCCTTAAATGCTAATATCCTTTTTACAATGGCCAATCACTGGTGCCTTGATTTCATGAATGAGACTCCCAAGAACAAGGCTAATATGGGTTGTATCTAAGTTTGGATTTCATATGGCAGTTATCTTATATTATTTGAAATGCCAATTGATTATTAAAAACATATTTCTTTAGCTTTGACTACCATGTAATAGACAGGTAACTATTATATCGTAGTTAAACCTCAGTAAATACTGCTTATTGGAAACACATTTCCTTCAACTCAACAATATGATTATGTATGTATCTATTACAGAAATCCTGAAACTCTATCAATTTGTGCCAAGAACACATCCCTTTTCTCTTGAATTCGTAAGGCTGCAGATACTGTCTCAAACTCAGTGCTACTAAATCCCCAGCGAGCATCTTGGTAATAAACGATGACTGCTGCAGCAAGGGTTTGGCAGCTTGTTTAATCGCTCAGGATAATAACGGGAAACAAGAGCACTCCACACATTAAAAGCAGATTTGTTCAAAGCATGTTGGTCACTTTGTGTCTAGACTGAACTACTGCTGGCTCAAATGTTCAGGACAAAACTTTGTAGCAGCAAAACCCTTTCAGGGGCAAATGAGTCACTCTGTGAGCTGGGTGCGTTTTCCTACACAGTAGATCCATGGCAGTGCTCCTGCCTTCCTAGACTTGAGCTCAGCTCCGGACCCCTGGGCTCCAGGTCAGGGTGGAGCTGTGTAATTAAAGAAGAAACAGAAATGGGGTTTAAAGACATGAAAAAGCTAAACTGTCACCTAATTTAATATACTCATGCTATGTATATGAGAAACTGAGGCAACTGGTTAGTTCAGGGCCGTTTTCTCACGCTGGGGGTCCTTTACCCTCTTTGATGAGTATCATAGGTACACAAAGTCTAAATACAACTCAACATTACATTTTTTGTTCACTAAAGGAGAAGAGGCTTTAATTCCTCTGGAATTGGGCAGAATGTGAAAGACATTTGCTGTTTTATAATTATATTTATTTTCTGCTTCATGTTGGTTTAAAAGAGTACCAAAAAACCTGATTCACATATGGTCCTTGTGAAGCCCGGCTGAAAGCCAGCTTGCCAGTGGGTAAAATATTGCAATATTTTTTCCTACAGGCTGGTACATAGATGCTTCCCAGAGTGACTGGAGGGCCCCCATCACCATCCTCACACAGAGGCCCCGCCCCCTCCAAACCTTCCCACAACCTGGCATTTACAAAGTTGACATTTTAGAGCAGTGTCTGTTGCTTATGACTGGTCAGTGCCCATGCATTAGATTATCACATATTTTGAATCTCTGTCCTGGACAAGACAATAGACTTGGCTAGAGACTGACACAGTCCTAAGAAAATGAGGGATGGTATCTCGTATAATCTACATAAGCATGATTAATACAATGCCATAGATACTAAATATGACAGCCTAGTTTTCTTATAATAATAATAGCTTTTGAGTGCTTGTTATGTTACAAACTCTCTTCAATATTCTTGATGCGCATTAACTTATTTAATCTTCATATCCTCACATCAGTCCTATAAAGTTGGAGGGTTTTTGTTTGTTTGTTTGTTTGTTTAGCAGATGGAAGAACAGAGAGGTGAATTCACTGGACCCAAATCGAACAGCTAGGAAGTGGTGGGGATTTGGCAAGACTGGAGCCAAAGCCTTTGACTCCTGAACCTGAGCTCTTTGTCTCCTGTCACACCCTCTTAGGAGTGGCGTGTGGATTGTGACTACGCATTTGGGTTTGTCGTGCCTTCTAGGTAATAATAAATCACTTGGAGAGAGTTTGACCGAATTATTATCATGACTTAGTTCCACAGTTAAATGTTCATGACAGGCATCCTTGTTTATCTAGCTTGAACCTTTTAGAAATAAATTCACTTTTTGTTCTGCCAGTGATTTAGATCAGTGATTAAATTGTTGAATTGAAATTAGATGTGAGTTGAGGATAAGAGGCCATGCAGTGTATGGCTCCATTGATAGGTAATGTCCAGATTAGGTAGATCTATAGGGGCAGGAATATGCTGGTGGCTTCCAGGGACTGAAAAGGGGGAGACTCGGGAGTGACTGCTAAAGGTTAGGAGGTTTCTTTTTCAGGTGGTGAAAACGTTCTGAAATTATCTAGTAACAGTTGCAACACAAGGGTAAATTTTATAGTTTATAAATTGTATCTTAACTTCAAAATAGAATTTTTAAAAAAGGATTGAGTAAAAGGTCTCTGTCAGAAGACCAGTTACTACTGAGGCTACTTTGGTCGGAGGAAGTATTTTGACCTTCAGCTATTTGAGAATAAAATACATCTACAAAGAAAGAGAGAACTCATACTGCACTGAGGGTAATAAACAACTTTTGATCAAGAGACATGTCTATAAAATATCTTATTCAATTAAATATGACAAAGAATTGCTGAGTCAGCAGCATGTGCAAGATGCAGTGCTGGGCAGTGGCTGACTCTGGAGCCATGATAGTTCTGAGGGATGGCCGCTAAATTAGAAGGGGGGCAGACCCAGCTCATGGTGAGGGTGGAGAATTGCTGTCAGGGTATGCCCCGGTGCTGCTCTTCAGTGACTGAAAGCTGCCTGGAATCTCCAACTACCAGATCCGGATGCTGGATTTTGTTGGAATATCTAGAAAAGATCTTTCTCCCATTGCTTCACTGGTGCTCAGTGACATCACATACCACTGCTAATCATTCAGAGTGCATAGCAATGATATGAGGAAGTGACTCCATGCTCAGGCTTCTCTCCAGCCCATGACTGTGTGCACCCATCAAGCATGAGCACTAACCAAAAAAGGCTGGGTCACCACAGAATAAAGGAAAGTGAATAATCTGAAGAAGAAGAAGGAGGGGGAGGAGGAGAGAGGTGAAGGAGAAGGAGGAGAAAGGTGAAGGAGAAAGAGAAGGAGAAGAAGATTTAGAGCTAGGCCATGGTGACTGCTGATAAAATATCCTTCATACACACCCAAAAATGACTTCTTGAGGATGAAGATGCTCAAAATGTCCCCACCCACACTCCCACCACGGAAACATCTTCTCTGTCTGTCCTCTGTCATCACAAGACATTCTCCCACCACCTAACATACACTTATAAATTAAAAACCCTGTTGTAGCCAGTCACAATCAAAACTTCATCCTCATGTTTAAAGTCACTGAATTGTATGCTCATAAATAGTTAATATTATAAATACATCGTGTATCTTTTATAGCAAAAGTTTTTTTATAAAAATAAAAAGAAAATTAAACAAACTTCAATCTCACTTCCCATATGGTTTCCCCACTTCGTTCTTCGCATGTGACTGCCCCATGCCCTGGGCATGGCCTTGGTCAAGGGCTGCATCTCCTGTCACTCCTCTGTGCTGTCCTCATCCTCCTTCCCCTTCTCCCTCTACTGCTTCCAGTTCTCCCTTTACCAAAGGAGGAAAGGGTGAGCACCTTGTAACCTCAGATACAATCTTTACCTTCAGACTTGACCTTGAGAGTCCTCTGGGTGGAGGGTATCTGTGTGAGGGCCTTTCTGGGGGTAAGGAGAGAGGCTCTCTGCAAGTCCGTGCATAAGTTCTCACCACATTCTTTGCTGATGGGGTAGATATATCCCCATATATTTTTTTCAATGCTGTATTAATCACGCCTTTTTATTTGCTGTTGTTCTGATTCTTTGACATCTTGGGGCCTTGCAATCTCTGGAGGGATACCCCTCCCAGGGTTAGCCAGTTCCTAGAGAGAGCAAAGGGTACACTTGAAGGTGTGCCTTTCGTAGGCAAATTAACCCACAGAAGTCCTCAGACCCTAGCACTATGCTCATACTCAGGGGCAGTATTCCCCTGCCCTAAGTACCCCAAGGCCAGGTACAGACAACTAGGACAGCCCCTAGACCCCAGAGCAAGCTAAAAAATTATTGAAATTAGCCAATGATAAGCCCACTTACCCTAGCTCACCCATTTCTTCCTGAGGAAATCACAATAAAGGCTCCTGCCCACAGTCTACCCCATCCTCCTGAGGGATCCTGGGGCTTCCCTGTGTGGCCCCATGACAGGGTGGGCCCCTCCATTGGGCACTGTGAATAACAACCTCTCTTCAATGGCAGTTGTCTCTTGGCCCACTGACCTCACTACAATAAAAGCACATTCACTTACCTGGGAATGGGGAATCTACACAGCCTTTGTGTGGTAGGCAGTTAGACAGGCCTGGGCAGAGCAGGATGATGGGCCAGGTACAGACGGTCACTAGGGTGGAAGGGCAAAACTGGGAAAACAAAGACCTCACCCCTAGGATGACCTTTCTTCCCTTAGCCTATCCCTTAGGGTGACCTTTCTTCCCTTAGCCTATCCCTGGTCATGCAGTTTAGACTTCCTAACCTTTCATACCACTGGTCATGTGGTCTGGACCCTCCCCTGACCTTTCCTCCCCTCACATGTCACTGGTCTTGTGGGTTAGACTCTTTTAGAAGAGTACAAAGAAAAGGACCAGAGAATAGCCCTTAGGCATTAAACCCCCAGGACAATGAGGTTCTGACCCACATCAAATGCCTCCAGGCCTCAGTTGTGTTTCAGCTCCAGGCCCAGAATAGCAGCAAAACCAGACAAGTGACTCTGAAGCTGACCGTAGGACCAGCTGCATTGATTAATGACCACCTACTGTAGCACTAAGCGATGAGTGGAGACCAGGATCCTGAAAGGACACACCAAGAAAACTGATGAGTATTCTATTGAAATCCTCCCCCGGGACCTCCCCTAAAATCTCCACCTTTAAAAGCCCTTAGGACAAAGGACCTAGCATGCTTGCCCTCAGGGAAGCACACCTGCACCCTTCCCCACCCCTTTTCCCCTCCCCCCAAACACATTACCTTTACCCTTCTCCCTCCTTAGCTTCAAGGGACCTACTTTTGCCTCTGTAATTTGTTTCCTGAGCCCATTTCTTCTACCACTTACTTCTACCTCTGTGACTTTCTAAATAAGTTTTCTCTTATAGTTTGAGTCTTGGCTCTGAATTCTTCCCTACCCAGAACTCAAGTACTTAAGTCTGGTCTGGTCTGGTCTGATTCCACTGGTCTTACACCGCATGATGTCCTCACCACCGCCAACATTTCCACGCCCCTTCTCTTTCCCCTGCCATCACGGCCAATCAGACAAGATTCTCGCTACACATTCCCTGGAAGAAGAATACCTCCATCGATGCCCTCCAACGCCCTGCATCTCTTGTTAGGTTTTCCCAAGGAACCTGCTCAATACACCCAGTTCTGGGGACAGCATGCCTGCAAGCTCCTGGGCTTGAGGCAAGGGGGTACAATGCCAGGCTCCCCTGCTTTCAGAGCCTCAGTCCTTAGGAGTGATCGTCTGAGATCTCTCCTCACTACACTTCTGGGCAGGGGTGTAGTGGGAGAACGTTGGGGCACTGGGGAGCTCGGCCACCCAGTGACAATGACTGTTGCTCTAATATATCCTCTGATTCCTATAGGCCAGTGGGGTTAGAGTTGCAGGACAAACTCATTTACCTCCTGGTGAGTTTTGCAAGCATGCGCCTGGCGGCAAAAGGCAAACTGGGGACTTCCCTTTAGAATGTAAGACACTTACTTCTCAAAAACACTGTAAGCACTCAGGCTCCAGATGCACTTTTGGAAAACAGGGATGAAAAGCTCATCCCAGTCTGCTTCCTGCTTAACCACACACACCTCTACACAGAGATGTGGGAAATACATGTATGTGTATATGTGCATACCAGTAAACACATGTGTACATGTGTGTATAATTGTATCTGAACCTACTCTATGTTAACATCTAGACATTATTGAACTTTCCATACTATTACACATGATTCCATAGCAGGATTTTGAATGGCCACATAGTAGTCCTTCGTGTGGTTATATAATACTTGTTACATATGCATTGTTTCTCATTTTAAATTGTTATAAATAACATTCCCATAAACAGTTTGTATATAAATATTTTTTAATCACTTGACATTTTTCTTATGTTTTCATGGCTGACTCAAAGAATGTGAACTCTTTGGGTTACTGAAACATTAAAAACTGATCCTCTAAATGCATTTTACCAGTTTAGTCTACCACAAGCGATCTAGAAGAGTTGTCACATCTTCATCAACAACAATAATAATTGTCATTTTTGTGAAAAAACAAATATGTAACTGTATGAATCATTTTATGATCCTATTCTTTTACTACTATTAATGCATTTTTCCTATGTATATGTTATTTGTATTTCTTTCTCCTATGAATTACCTATTTTTTCTTTGTCAGATAACTTATTTTATCCTTTTTTGTCATAAATTTCACTTTGATAAAATTAAAAAGAAATCCAATGCACAGCTGTGTACAACTGATGATTATTTATCATTTCAAATATGTACATCATCTTTTTAAATACTTTTTAAACTACAGAAAAATTAAAGTTCTCCCCCTTGCCCCTCACCTGTTCTATCTCCTCACCCTAAAACTGAGGAAACTCCTGCCATTAATTTAGTGTGCATCCTTTCCATCTTTTTCTTGTTTACTCCTATGTACTTCCTTTATGCAACTATAAAGCCTATATAATATGTTATTTGTGGGCACATTTAAATATATGTTAGAATTTTGTATCCATTAGTCTGCCATTTGCCTTTCCAATCAAATTTATGTTTTTATATCTATCTATGTTGACATAATTGTAAAGTATAGTTCATTTCTTTTAGCTACTATATTAAAATTCATTATGCTCAAATGTCAAGTTTCTTCAGGCATTCATCAGTTGGGTGTTTGATGTATTTCCTTTCTCCTCCCCCACCCCAGATTCTGCATTTAACTCCAGTGTGCAGGGTTTTCCCCACTACAGTAAGCAATTTTCTGACACCAGCTGAGTGTCCTACAATTCAGCCCAGTGCTGACACTGAGTACCTGGAGAGAGCATCTGGCTCCACAGTCCCAGACCCCTAAGACTGCCCACCAGCCCACCGACACACACGCACTTCAGACGCCAGTGGTAAGCCCAGATCATCACCTTTGCTTCTGACTAACTGGCTGTCAATCAGAACCTCCAATCATCCCCTTCTGGGGTTTGCTTATTTGCTAGAGTAGCTCAAAGAACTCAGAGAAACAGCTTACTTACTAGATTATCGATTTATTTTAAGAGACAGTAACTCAGACACAGCCAGATGGAAGAGATGCATAGGCCAAAGTACGAGGAAAGGGCGTCAAGCTTTCATGCTCTGTGAGCATGCCATTCTCCCTGAGTTTCCATGCAATCACCTATTCAGAAGCTCTCTGAACTCCCTCCTTTTGGGGGTTTATGGGTGCTTCATTACATAGGAATGACTGATTAAATAATTGGCCATTGGTAATTGAACTCAGTCTCCACACTCTTCCCTCCCCAGATGTCAGGGGATGGGACTGAAAGTTCCAACTCTCTGATGGCATTATTGGTTCCCCTGGTGACCAGCACTCCCCCACCCCAATCTTCAGGACATCTCAAAAGTCACCTCACTCCTATAAACTCAGTTGAGGTTGGAACGGGCTTATTATGAATAACAACACCCCTATCTCATCTTTATGGCTCTGAAGCCACTTCTGAAACTGAGGACAAAAGATTGAAGTTGCACAAAATGTGCTCCCATTGCTCTTAAGGATTAGGGAATCACAAGAGTTTGGGGAGCTCTAAGTTTAGAATCATTTTTCTCGGGTATCTTCCGTGTATATAAGAGGTATCACGTGTTATTAAACTTCTGTTTGTTTTTCTTTTCTATTTTATTTCTCTTTTAATGTTTTATTGCATGGGGGAGGGGCATCTCAGCCAAGAGCCTACAAGAGTGGAAGGAAAATGTTTTTTTCCTCCCCTCCAGGGTGGATTAGAATCAGTGCAGTCTTTCCCCAGTGCCCTTATTTTCACCACTTTGTTTCTTCCACTGGCACTTCCATGGCACATTGCTCTCTCAGAGAAAACGATCAGGAGCTTTACTACTTATCTTGAAATGTCACACCCAATAATCAAATGGTATTATATAGTCAATTTAGTACTCATTTTGTAATAGGACAGACATCAGAATCCAGAACCAATGGATATAGTTTTGAATCCACGTTCTGCCAGAAGGAAGTGACTTAACCCACCTCCCCAGGCCTCATCTGTATAAGGATGATTTTCGGAGGCAATAAGATAACATATAAGATGTCAAGTACAGTACCTGGCACAGAGTAGGTGTTTCAAAGATTTATGTAAAGCAGTGAATTGTGTAACATGTATGAATGCCCTAGCCTAGGTGAAGATGGTGAACTCTGGGTTGGAATCCCATCTCTGCCATCTTCTAGCTGTGTGACCTTGGCCATGTGTGACTTAGCTTCTCTGTGCTACAGTTTTTTCTATCTAGAAAAAGGGGAATCATAATAATAAGGACCCCCTAGCACTGTTATCAAAATCAAACAAACTATTTTCATTAAAATACTTAAAATAGAGCTTCCCACATAGAAATAATTAAATAGGCATTATATACATGTTCTGTTAAAACTAAAACTATCTACAACAGCTAAAACAGCTTTACTATTTTACTTTTTATTTATTTGTATTATTTATTATTTTTATTGTAAAATAAAATGTTATTTTATTTATTTATTTCCCAGTTAATTTACATGTCAAAGTTTCACCTTTTAGCTTAATGATCACCTTGCAATTATAGTATTAGAATGTTTTCTTCCATTGAGGATGCCATTTTTCATTTAGACCCAGTCTTGACAGATGCCTCATGAGAGGACAAATGGATTTCTAGGGACTATTTCCCTACTGATTGATATTTTAGTCCCAGGAAAGATTCAATGTAATAAAGACTATTCTATAATTTTCCCCATACTTGATTAGAAGACCAAGAAAACTTTCCCTAGGTCTATCAGATGGGTCTATCTATGAAAAACTAAGACCAGGGCTTGGCTAGTGAGGAGAAACTTTAATAGGAAGAAGAGAATGATGCTGAATTAACATATAGTATAGAACTACTATATGTTTAGCACATAGTAAGCACTTAGGAGCTAGTTAAGGCAGAAAAGCACAAATAGGTTTATCAGTGGTGTCTACAGCATAGGATATATGAGTGAAAAACTCCATGAATACCTGTAGGAAAAAGACAAGATAAAACAATATGTCTCTGTGGTTTCCCCTGCATGGTATGTGTGGCAGCAAAGAGGTGAGTGTCACATGGTCAGGGGTGAAAATGACACCAGGTGTTAGACCAGTGGAATCAGACTAGACCTTGGGTTCTGCAACCTCAGTACTTGAGTTCTGACTATGAAAGAATTCAGAGCCAGGACTCAAACTATAAGGGAAAGTTTATTTAGAAAGTTACAGAGGTAGCAGAAGTGAGCCATAGAAGAAATGGGCTCAGGAAACAAGTGACAGAGGCAAGAGAAGGGCCCTTGGAGCTTAGGAAAAAGAAAGACAGAGGCAAGGAAAATGTGTCTGGGGGCTGGGAGTGGGGAAAACCATGGGTGTGCTCCATAGAGAGAGCTGTGCTGGGTTCTCCATCCTAAGGGCTTTTGTGGGTGGGGATTTTGGGGGCCGTCCCAGGGGAGGATCTCAATAGAATATTCACCAGCTGTCCAGGTGTGTCCTTTCAGGGTCATGGTCTCCACTGATTGGTCAGCACCACAGGAGGGGGTCATTAGTCAGTGCAGCTGGTCCTGAGGTCTGTCTGGTTTTGCTGCTATTCTGGGCCTGGAGCTGAAACACAACAGAGGCCTGGATGTCATCCCTTGGGGTTAATGCTTAAGGCAGTGGTCATGCCAGGGCCCACCTTGGAGTCACTTAAGGCCACTCTTCAACCCCTTGATTCTCCTCCAAGGGGGGCTACCACATGACTAACAACCTGCCAGGGGAGGAAAGGTCGGGGGTTTGAAACCTCACGACCAGCCATATGCTAAGAAAGGGAAGGTCACCTTGGAGGCAAAGTCCTTGTTTTCCCAGTTTTGCCCATTGCCGGGAACCAGGGGCTTTCTGCCCTGTTGACTTTCTGTATCTGGCCCACCGTCCTGCTCTGCTCAGGCCTACCCGCCTACCACACTATGGGCCAGCTCTTCCCCTTATTAATGCAAGAATTGCTGTAAGGGGCAAGTATATTTGAGTACCAGTGTGGGCATTTATTGCCCTAGACTCATGTATGTTAAAAGGCAACTATAATGATTTCTCTGCTTACTTCACAGGTTGTGGAAAATAAAATAAGTAATGCAAAAAAATAATATGTAAGAAGCGATGTGTTATTTAAATGTAAATTATTTTGTGTCCCCTTTGGATTCATTGTGTATATAATTAAGTGCAAACAGATAGATATACTTGCTAACTAAATGCATTTCTAACTTCCCCTCATTGCAAAATTATATATTGCTGAAAAATTGAAAACACAGAATAGTGCTGAGAAAGTAAAAAACAAAATGGAACAACAAAAAAATCTGCATCTTATCATTTTATCATAGAGCTTTATATATATACATATGTATAAATACACACACACACACACATGAGCTAATTCTTAAGTCAACCTCTCGGACATAGATGATAGATTATAGATAGATGATGATGATAGATAGGTAGATAGATAGATAGATAGATAGATAGATAGATAGATAGATAGATGATAGAGGGAGGAAGAGAGAGAGAGTGAGTTGTGGTTGTTTTCCTAGGCTCTGACTCTCTGGAGTGGAGGACCCTGGGGAATGTAAAGGGGTCACTGAGAGACAGACTAGGCTGAGGTACAGGACTATCTGCACGTGACTCCCTGGTCAGCAGGTTAGCCAGAGGGCTTTGAGTTCTGTGCACTACATGCTACTACACCAACCCAAATGTCTGGTAAAGGTGCTGCACACAAAGATGCTTGGTATGTAGGGTGAGTTAGCGACTTTATTTAAAAATTGGAGAGTGCAATGTTCTAGATTGACTTCAGATAGAAAGGAGAGAGCAAGCCCATGTGCAAAACTGGACTGGTGAGTTCAGAGCTTAGTGAGGTGAGAAGACAGGAGCCTTTAAGACACCATGAAAAGGAAAATCCCTAACTTTCTCAGGAATGTTGGGAAGGTTTCAAACCTCTCACTTTGTGATGGTTAATTTTACATGTCAATTTGACTTGGCCATGGAATGCCCAAATATTTCCTTAAATTTTATTTCTGAGTGTGTATCTGTGAGGGTGTTTCTGGAAGAGATTAACGTTGAATCAATAGACTCAGAGAAGCAGATCGTTCTCTTTAAAACTTAATCCACTGAGGGCCTGAATAAAGCCAAAAGGCAGAGCAAGGGAGAGTTTGCTCTCTCTGCCTGACTGCTTGAACTAAAATAAGTTTTCTGTTGCCAGACTTGGACGGGGCCTTTCGCCATTGGCTCCCCTGGTTCTCAGGTCTTTGGATGCAGATGGGTCTACGCTGACATTCCTGGGCTCCAGCTTACAGGTTGCAGACCTTAGGACTTCTCAGCTTCCGTAATGCACAAGCCAATTTTTTATAATGAACCTTTTACAAATACACATATGCACTTTCTGTTTCTCTGGAGAACCCTGACTATTACACACCAGGCATGGTTTAGTAGTTTCAAGTCAAATTTACACGAATCTAAGAATTGTAAAGGAAGGAAATTTTGAAAAGGAAACCAAAGTGATGCAGTTGTGTTCATGGGCTCCATAAGCCAGCACAACATAAATGTCAGCACTGCCAAAACTCCATATGTGCTCTCACACTCTGGAGGGTTGGAGTATCCAGGTCTCATCCAAGTGGAGCTTCCCATGCATGTTGTTTTTGTCACCCAGCAATAACCTGTGAACATTTTTTTAGTTCTCTGTCTTTTAGATCTCTAATGAGTACATATTAACTTATTGTAAATAAATATTTGCTGAGTAACTGGATAAAAGAATTGTATGGACATATTACAGTTTATTTAATCTCTCTATTATTTCTGAACATTTAAATCTGGCCTGAATCTTTATAGTAATGAGAAATAAAATGGTGATCATCCCTGCACAGATATTTTTATATACATGTAATCAAGTCCTAAATGTGACATTACTTGGTGACAAGATATGCACATTTTAATGTGTTTGAAATTCACTGCCAAGTTCCCCTCTGGAAATGTTGTTCCAATTTGCATACCCACCATTGGAATAGGAGAATGTCCATTTCCGTCACCCTGCCCAGCACTCCTATTGTGATTCCTTTCAGCCATTGCTACTTTGAGACAAAGCAGTATTTCATTGTTGTAATCCCAATTTCCTTGGCTACCAGTGTACTTGAAAAAATTTTTAAATTTGTTTATTTGTCATTTATATTTCTTCACTAGTGATTTGCCAGGTCATGCATTTGCCCTTAATTTCTACTGTAGTAACTAACATTTTTTATGGATTTGTAAGAACTCGATACACTGAAGATAACATCTTTTTATTAGTCTTTAAGAAAAATTTCCTCGTATAATTTATTATTTTTATATTTTGCGGGAACAACATATTTTTAGGTAATCATATATGTGAATACTTTCCTCTTTAATTGCCTAAAAACTATTCTTATCCTATGATTATTTAAGTGTTAAAATCAATACTTTTAGTTTTCTTATATATTTGTTTCATCATTTCGCTCTATATAACTGAGCTGAGTTTTATTTTGAGGTATAGTTCATGATAGGCTATTAAATTAATTATTTTTAAATATTAAATATAATTTATTCAATAAATCTATTATTCATTCAACAATTTGAAGTGCTGTCTTATTAAATATTAACGTGTATGTATAATTTTGTCACCAGAAAGGGACTGGGACCAAGGCAGATCTACCCCAGTATGGTCTAGAATGTGTGGGTTGTTGTGAAGGAAAGATTTCACAACACGAATCCAGGTGATCTTGGAGTACTTTTATTAAAATTGGGGACAGTGAAACAAAGGAAGGGCTTAAGATGGAAGAGGCAAGATCACAGCAACAGGAGTGAGCCTGGGCAGAGCTGCCTTGTCCTTTTAGAAAGAAAGTCACAGAGGCTGAAGAAGTGAGCCAGCTGGGCTGTGTGGACTCAGGAAACAAGTTACAGAGGCAAAATGAGGCCCCTGGAGATGGGTTCAGGGGGTAGCTTGGGCAGAGCTGCCACTGCTCATGGTTCCCCTGGTTACACGTCTTGTGGGAACCTTTTAAAGCTCAGGAGAAAGAAAGCAAACATACACACCTGAGGAAGAAGAGGGGAAAGGGGTGGGTATGCCAAAGGGAGAGCAGGCACTGCATCCTTTGTCTTGAGGGTTTTTATTAATTTTCTAAAGGGCATTTAGGGAAGGTCTCAGGAGGATCACAATAGAATATGCATCAGCTTTCCAGGTGTGTCTTTTAATATGCTGATTTCTCAAAGTGAGTTTATCAGGGTCATTCTCTGGTCAGTTTCACTTTCAAAGAATGTTACCAAAGAGGGACCAGACCCAGGCAGGTCTGCCCCAGCAAGGTCTGGAATGTGTGAACTTTTTACTCCTAAATGTCCTTGGTTAGGAAAGATAAGACCTTTGGATTTATTATCCGGCTGTAAATGGCTAGGCCATTTAGCTATCTGTCTCAGTTTCCCCATTCCACCTTCCAAGGAATTTCTTAGCTTCTTAGTATCCTGTAGTATTCTCAGTATCATACATATTAATTAGTATTTAGTTAATAATATAATACATTAAATTATATATGTGAATTCTTATTATTCTCTTTGAATAAATAGTGCTATATTTATATTATTACTTTCGGTTTATGATGAAATACAAACAAACTGCTTAATAATGGAAGACTGCCTCATTCTTATTTTCTTGTCTTTATTCCTTCATTGATTCTTCACATGAACTCAAGAAATATTTTATGAAATTTGAAATGTGAATTCTGAAGTGACATTTGATAGACTAGTATTAAAATTTTAAGTGAATAAGGGAGAAGAATTAATACATTTACAGTCTTTTTTCCATCTCGGAAGAGAGTAATCTTTTC
This sequence comes from Desmodus rotundus, assembly GCF_022682495.2. Lineage (NCBI taxonomy): Eukaryota > Metazoa > Chordata > Mammalia > Chiroptera > Phyllostomidae > Desmodus > Desmodus rotundus. The sequence goes on from NC_071395.1 coordinate 66,931,705, forward strand.
TTGTTTAAAGGTATTTTTGTGCCACTCAGAAGAGTTCTGCAGTAGTTACCGGATGATCATATGCATTTCTTCTAAGCACCCTGCATGTTGTTGTAGGTGGAATATGTTTTTATTTTATCAAATCAATAACTGCTAAATATAGGAAAGTCAATTTCATAACTTTTGTTACCTTCATAAATAAATTTGAAAACTTTAGTGAATTTTGTAAAATTTCTTTGTAACATCCATTTACAATGCTTCCTTATTATAACCCTTCATTTTCAGGTGGAAAGTAACAAGTTCCATACAATGATGTTTGTACCTCTTTTTCTAAAAATAATACCTTTACTATTTTTTGACTTGCTATATTATCTAGAATGTCTAGAAGAGAAAATTTAAATTATGATGGAAAGGATACTTTTTTTGTTCTTCATTTTAATAGAAATGCATATGATATTTCACCATTAAATGTATTTTGCTAGATATTTTTGAAGTGGTTTCAAGTAGTTTTGTTAAGTGCACATCTTTCCAACCTTAGTTCTAAGTGTTGTTACTTCTATTGGACTCATACCTAAATAACTTAACCCAAGATAAAGGAAACAGCATGAGTTCAAAGTCAAGTACAATGTCACTAAAACTAGAGTTGTCAGACATCCTGTACATGATGGATTATCCTATATTTCAAAACCAACTGTGTCAGGATGCATAATCATTCTAGATTTGATCTAGATCTGACACTACTGATTACAACTGTTAGTCCACAATCTTCTCCTTGCCAGTAATGATACACCACATTTACTAAAATAAAATATGACAGCCATAATGAAAAGCAAACACATAAACAAGATAGTCACCTAGAGGGCTGGGTTTGTGCAGATCAAGTTCCAGGTCTGCTGTGCCCTCGTTTTTTAATCCTATAAACATCTCAATTCAGGTGCAGTTTTGAACCTCAATGTGAGAAATGAGTATCAATTTAGCTTGTTAGGTTTTGAAATAATGACCCTGGAGAAGACCGGAGCATATCTACTGAGCCATCTAGTGGCTACAGGGTGCACCTGGAAAATAATTAGTAACACTGGTGTGTTCTTCAATTTCAGAACAAAAATGAATGAAGACAGCATCACTTAACCACTCCTGCCCCCAAATCAACACAGTCCAGGACTTAGTACACAATGGGCGTACAACTATTTTGATCTAAAGAGATTTGATCAATCCATAGAAAAATAACCAGATTCATGTTCAAGTACCAGTGTATATTGTACAACTCAGAGATGACCTGTGTAAAACAACCACAGGGTAAAGAGGGAAAATGTAGACAAAGACAGTACCAGATTTAAGTCAGGCACCACCACCAAGACACAGAAAAACATGAGTAAAGATGAGCAACTAGCAGGTTGGGTATATGTACAGACATAAACCATGACTACTAAGAGAAAAAATGCACTCCTAATAAAGGCAAAATTCATGCCTCTTAACATAACCCACCAGACTTTGACCATGATCCAATTATTAAATTTAGCTTCCATGTCTTCCTTAAATTTTTTATTCTGTCTACATAAAAAGCAGGAAGAACACCAGCAACAATAAAAGAGTTAGCTTAGATAGTAGCTGAGAATGCTGAAGCACACAGATAAAGCAAATTGATAGCTTTCAAATGTTAATAGGGTTTGTCACCTCCTAGAGTGTGTAAATTGAAGACATCTGTCTGGTCTAACATAAATTCCAAACATCCCAAACTAATTGCTTCATATACACAATGCAAAACCTCAGAATTCCATGTGAAAATAAACCTTCATTTAGAAAGTAAACTTCATGCAATTCTGATAAAAGAGGACCTGTCAATAAGCCAGTGCTTGATACTGAAGGATTACTTTGAAATAAACTCCTTCAGTGTTCATTAGAACTGGAAGGAACTGTGAAAATAGGTCCCTCCACACAGGTCTGCAGGTATGCAACAGCATTTGAAGGAGCTCAGCCGAAACTAATACAGGTCGACATCAGAAGTCTTTGTTGACTTTTTGGCAATTATACTCATTTATGACACACATACACAAAAATGAAAATAATGTGTTTGTCTTATCTGAGCTCTGAAAAATAAATAGAAATACAGCCAAATCATTCCCAACAGAAAGGCCTGATGAATCCCACTGTAGCCTCTCACATCTATGAAGAAGTTTTTCTTTTGTCTGTTCATTCTAAATGGGAGTTACTACTGTTTCCTAAAGGGATGTGAAAGAAAGGGCTATTGTAAATTTTCTACACATGAACAAGCACTGGCAAAATCTTTCCTAGGGAGTATCTTAATATACTAGGAATGCCTTTACATGGCATTGTGGCAGTGAGAGAGAGAGGGAAGTTTCACTGAAAGCTGCTGAAATTTGGACACGCATAAGAGCACACTGCATGGTCAGAACTCTTGACTGCACTTCCGTGAGCTTGGCTTTACAGCAGTAGAACCAAGTCCAATGATCCCTAATTTTTTAGCAACTATCAAGTTTCGCCTTGAAAGATGCTACTAAGTGCAGTGCAAAAGACTTCAAGGAAAACTCTTACTGGCTTAGCTGAGCTTTCGGCTCTCTCCTCCCATCATTGTGGTTACTTTAAGCAGAAGCCAGCAGTGACTGACCTGACCCAATGTTAGAGTGGGGTGACTGGAACGGGGCACTGACACTGCAAAAGAAGGGGAAGGGGATGGCTACTCCCCAAAGAAGGGACAGCTGCTGGGCTTTGGAGCCACCATTTTCCAGCCTAAGCACCAGAGAAACAGCAGGAGGACAACAAAATATGAACCAGCTGACTCCCTGGTTTTCCCTTATGAGGAGGGAGGGCTCTAGCAAGACAGGTAGGAACCGCCATCTGCAATCCAGGCAGAAGAGGTGTCATTTCTACATTTCGGAGAAATGATCTGGGTGGGCCAGAAAATGCTCTCAGATGCCTGTTTTCCAGTTCACTATTTTATACCAAGTCCTAGTCTGGATACCTGAAATGGACATCTTTCATTCTTTTTGTGTTCTTGAAGGAATAATCACCTATACCTCACCTCTGCCTCCGAGTCAGATGGTTATTTTTGGAATTGGTTCAAGAGAAGTGTTTGTACCCAGAAGTGCATAAGAGAGTCATGATTTGTCAGAATGGTTTTGTCTATGACACTCCATTCTCTCTTCCCAGTCAGCCCCAGGACTCCTCCAAGGCATGTATTTATGCCTAACAGCACACCCTACTCCATGATGGGAGAATCCAGGTCTCTGACTAGAATCTGTTGAGGCCTTATCCCCCCAGGTTTCTACATGAGTGGGCCAAGTAGGTATCAGTGGAAAAATCTCATATACCTCCTACAATAGGGTTTTTTCTCATCCCTGTAGGATGTGCCTTCTTAGAACTAAACCCATGAACCCACTTAGGAAGCTCAGCCATATGCGTAGCCCAAACTTCCCTTGCACCCAGGTAAACCAGAAGCCAGCAGCTGTGTGCTGAAAGCCTATAGCCAATACGGGCCCACTCCAACCTCAGGTCAACCTTCCCGCCACTCCAATGTCCAGTCTGCTGTTTCAACTATCTGACTAAAATGACAGAGAATCAGGAGCTGGCTGAGCTCCTTGGGAGGTCAGCAAGAGTCTTCTCTGGCTTGCCTGGATCTTTCAAGGCGTCCTTTGACCTTGTCTTGCTAGTTGAGAGTTTTCTTTCTGGTCTAGTTATGGAATCCGAACTCTCCCTAAGTTTCATGTAGCCACTACAGTTTTGACCTGGACTGGCTCATGTTAAAACAGGCTTTTTGCTCTCAATCCTCCCCAAAATGCAGAGCCTTGTGTGTGTGTGTTGGGGGGGGGGGGTTGTAAATGATAACCTTCCTCGTCTCCTCCTGTTCTTCCCTTTGATGCCTCACCTCTGTTTACTTTTGTAAATCATCTCTCTCTTTCTGGGTCTCACCCTGATCTCTATAAAACTTTTCTCTTTTAGTTTTTCTAGTTTGTAATCAGTGTGTGATGTCAATTACAAGTTCCTCCTGATCCTGGTACTTCCCAGGCAGACTCTTTAGGTAGTAGGATCACAGAATGACTCAAGCTACAATTCCAATGGGCAAAGAAAATGAGGTATCCTTCTTCTCTCAAAGTGATCCAATCTTCCTCCCAAGATCTACCCACTGGGCAACAAAAGAGTTATGTGCCTTTCACATACAATTTGTTATTGTATTGAAGATGAAGAAAAGATAATGATGATGATAATGGGCTACCTTCTTTTTCAAACTTCTGTTGGGGAATTCACTCTCATGGGCTCTCCTCACACCTACAGTTTCACCTTAACACAGACACAAACACATGGTTGGTTCCCATGACAGGTGGAGAGTGTGGGATCCAGTGTATTTTATTCCTTTAATGTGAGTAAATTGTGAGGACTGAGGAGGCTCCCAGAGGTGAAACCAGCTCATCTCCTCAGGAAGAACAAGGGTTTTTGAAAACAGTGAAGCAACTTCAAAAACCATTTGATTTTGTAGAAGTCACAGAATCATAAATCAGAGAGTAGATGCACAATAAAACAATAGAATTATCTTCATAAGTGAACCATAGACAAGCATTAGAAAGGCATTAGCAGAGAGGTGTAGTTATAGGAGTGGGTGAGGTAGCCGAGGAGTCCATAAAGAGACAGAAGAGAGAGGAGGAAATCTGTAGAACATTGAGACTTTAAATGCAGAAAAAAAAAAAAAAGCTATGACATAATGCTGTGACGTTAACAGTGAGGGAGGCATGAGGAGAACTGAGAAAGAATAGAGTCCTACAAACAAAGGGAGGGGGCAGGTCTAGAAACCGACCTGCTTGGTTTCACAAGCTGTAAACCCCCATGGCTAAGGCTGAGTCAGAGATCTTGGGACCATAAGCCACTAAGGAGACAAAGCTTATCTCCCTGGCAGGGGCACCACCTCTGTCCACTTTACTTTACCCTGCTTGGCCCTGAGCCTGAGTAGTTAGCCAATGACGGGTAAGATTCCCCAAGGGAGGGGCGACCTAAGACAGGCATGGTCACAAAGAGGCCATCAGGGAAGGACTTGGGGGGCTATAGAAAAAGGGCGTGATGTACCCTCACCCCTTGGCTTTGACATAGCCTGAGTCTTCATTCTGTCTGCAAGAAGTCTCCTAATCTCTTGGCTGCCTTACTTCCCCAGCCTGACTTAAGCCTGAAACAATGACAGAGGGTGGTGCAGTCCTGTGCTGGAAAGGGCAGATTCCCCAGGGCAATCAGGCCTAAGAAAAAATACATAAAACTCTGTGAAACCTGCTTTGCTAGGAATGTCCTCAATTTTCTGATAAGGGTCCAAGCATGAAATGAGTTTGTTTCCCAAAGTTTTATAGCCCTTTAGCTAACTGACCCTGACTCAGAATAAGCCCTCAGAGTTCTTTGTATGTTATCTATTGTTTGATCCTTACTGCCTGACAATGATTGATGAGCTTTACCTGTATTCCTGTGCAAATTGAGCCCAATAAAAGCCCATTGAGGAAAAGGCTCTTGGCCCTTCTCCTTTGAGAGATTGGCCACTTTCCTCCCGAAGCAGATCATGTCTTGGTAGACTTATTCTCATCCATAGCAGCTGGGGAAGGGGGGGGGGGGAGGCCTGTGGGCAGACCCCCCCGCCCCCGCCCACAGCCGGTGCCGTCAGATCTAATGTCTAATAAGATGAACACCAAAGATAGTCTCTTAAATGCCACACACACTCAGAAGGCCATTGAAGTGATACTTTTCAAAAAATTTAGTGATCAGATACTCTTTAGCGTGATTTGAAATAAATTGTTATATAAATTGTATACTGCACTTTTAGTACTCCGTATTAGTTTCCATTGATCTAATGAATCACCAAAAGCTGAAAACATCAAAAACAAATATTTATAATTCTAAAGGTCAGAAGTCTGAGATGGGCCTCACTGGCTTAAAATCAAGGTGCCATCAGGCTTGTGCTTCCACAGGCTTCAGAAGAGACTTCACTTCCTTGTTTCCCTGGCTTCCGTGGGTGGCACACTTTCCTTGGCTGGTGACCCTCTCCACTGGCCAAGCCAGCATCACAGCATCTTCAGTTCTCTCCGACACTAACACTCCTATCTCTCTTTCACTTCTATAGACTTTTGAGATTATATCAGGGCTACCCAGATAATCCAGGATTAATGCCTCATCTTCAAATGAACTGATTATCAACCTTAAGTCCACCTGCAGCCTGAATCTGCCTTGTCATATAACATATTCACAGGTTCTGGGCATCAAGACATGAACATTTGCAAGGGGGAGGCATTCTGTCTGCCATGTTCTCCAACCTGATATTTTAAACTTGATCGTGTGTCTTAGAGATCTACTAGGTGTACTATGAAGTCAGGGATGACATCCAAGATGTTTCACAACTGAGATGCAGGAAACCAACAGGCAAAAGCAGACACTGACTACAGCACTGGGGCCTCCTCTTATCTGGGGCTAACCTTCCTTGTACTCAGTTGCTGGATTATGAGGGCTTTGCAGGAGCTCAGAGGTGGGGTGCTGAAGAAGCTGTGGGGTGCCTAACCTAAGGAGGGCACTTGGGCGGAAGGCAGGAGCTCTCTGTCAAATGATACAGAAGTACATCAATGTTTCAATAACTGGCAGAACCACACCATTGTATGTCAACTACATGCAAGATCTAGCTTATCGTATGTGCCTAGGTACATGTAAATATATGTTTAAAGAAAAGTTGTCAAGGTAATACTCCAAATTGTTTGTAGAATTTACTGCAAAGGAGGGTTTTCATGTTGAAAAGGATTATCAAAGACACCTAGGGCCTTCACTTAGGTTTTCACTTTTTACAGAGAGAATATATTCACATGTTGTTTCTGTAACAATAATGTAAGACTGAAAAGGATCTGAGAAATAAACACCAATAACAGTAGTTTTCTCTGAGGAAGAGCTACAGTTGGGGCAGGAGGACATAAATGAAAGAACAATGGAAGTGTTAGCTCTATAATCTGAGTTGCTTGAGTTTTCAAATGCATAGGGTTTTTCATGTAACTCAACAAGTCTAACATGTGTCAGTCAAAGTGTACCCATTCTAAAAGACACACAGTACAAAATAGATTCAGTTTATATGAGAATAGTACAAGGGAAGGTGGCATTTTAGATTATTGGGAAAAGTTCAGACTTTTCATTAAATGATTCTGAAATTACTGTATTTCTATTTTTTTAAAAAATTTGTGCTCTCACACGAGTAAATACAAGCACAGTTAAGGAACTAAATGTAAAACCAAAATCATGTATAAGTATAAAAATGCTTATTAATTTCTGTATAGACATGGCCTTCTAAAACATGACCCAAAGAGAAATCATAAACAGAAAGTCTATCTATATTAATGTATAAAATTTACTTATATGAGAAAAATGTATTATAAAGAATGTTAAAAGGCAAAGAGAGACTTTGAAAATACTTGTAACACATCTAAACATAATAATTAGATAAACATGGGAAATTTCCAATCAGTAAGAAGGCAAACCATCCAAAAGACAAAATAACAAAGGACACAGAAGGGAAAATGCAATGGCCAATTCACATATGTAAAGATGCTCTGTCTCTCCTGGATTAAGGAAACACAACTTAAAGGAGCGTTGAGTTGTTCCCCTTAGACTGGTAAAAATAAGAGAGGTCATTAACAGATAATATTGGATGTGAAGCAATCAATTATTATCAAGTATTGCCATTGGTTTAGCCATTTTCAAAGACAATTGAGAAATTTATTACAGAATGAAATGAAATTTCATCCCACTTCTGTTAAAAGTTAAATAACAGTTTATCTCTACAGGGACAAATACATGTGTAAAATTACACAGGGATGGGTCTGTAAGGAGCAGGTGCCACTGAATCAGGGGAGTGCTTGGTTCCCTTAGTGTTTGGATTTTTAGAGTGAAAATAGAATCCACATGTTTCTTGTGACATAAAAAGAACAAAATTACTATTAATTTGAAAATTCAGAGTTACGTGTTTATGGAGGAGTAAGTACAGAGTAGTTGTCTGAATCCTCAGATCCTGGAGTTTGGGTTCCAAGTCCACCTCTGCAGCTTTCATTCCATGAGACCCTGGGAAAATCATTCAGCAATTTGAATGTTAATTTCCTCACCTGTAAAATGGAACTTCTGTAGCTGCCATGTTATCCTTTACAGTTGTTTTGAGAACCAAATGCATTGTTACATAAAAGGGTTTTCTAATCTATAATGTGCTTTCCCAATTCAGTAAGAACTATTATTAATTACATAGATAATTTTCAATTAACACCTGGCTGTTATAGACATTTAAAAGGCCATATTTCAAACTGAAATAAAATCTTCTTATAGTACAGTACATTTAATCTTATCAATTTTTCCTTCTAACTCTCCCTCTTCCCTCTCCCTCTTTTCCTTTACTCTTTTTTCTCCTCACTGCCTTCTATCTTTTTACTTTTTAAATTAAGATTAAAATTCAAAAACTTTAAAATATTATTTAAAGACTAAAGATTAATATAAAACACACCTTAATTAATATCATCCAAACTTAACTGTTGATATTTTTCCCTTTGCTGCTGAAAGAAAAAAGAAGAGAGAAACAAAAGGAAGAAAAAGAAGGAAGGAAGGAAAAGGAAGGAAGGAAGGAAAAAAAGGAAGGAAGGAAGGAAAGGAAATAAAAGAAAAAGAAAGAAAGAAAGAAAGAGAGAGAGAGAGGGAGAGAGGGAGGGAGGGAGGGAGGGAGGGAGGAGGAAGGAAGGAAGGAAGGAAGGAAGGAAGGAAGGAAGGGAAAGAGAGACTTCCTTTTAACTACTGCCTCGATTGCCTTTTCTTTCTTTGCTTTCTTAGCGTAACACTATCATGAGCCTGGCTTATAAATCCCAGTAATGTTTTAAATACATAATTTATATATATATAAATATGTCCATTAACTCTCTATGGCTGTCGGTATTATTTTTTGTGGATTTTTTAATTGTATGTTAATAACATACAAAGAAAGAGAATCCAAGTCTTTCTCTGAGTTGAATTTATAATTACAAAGCCTACAAAAGCCTGTGGTTCCCATGGTTTCATGCATCAATTCTTCAGTGGCAAGTTTTGGAAAGAATTAACATTTATTGATCCCTATTATATGGCAACATACACATGCATGCAGTATTTCAATCCTTAAGATACCCAAGTAAAAGTTTTATCTCCTCATCATAGAGATTAAGACATTGGCTAAAAATGGGAGGTTTTACAGAAGCTCCTTACCTCTCATGAAGAACACCCTGACCCAGGCCACTACTGTTGCCCTGTGTGCCTGCTGCAGTCTAGAGGTTGGCCTAGTTCCTCTTGCTCCAGAGGTCACTGCTGCCTGAGGCCCTTTTGTAGCTGGTCACCTTGTGTGAAGTCAAAAATCTTGCAGTGGCTGCAAAGGCCCTGCACCATTTGGCCACCCTACCTCCTGCCCTGTCACTCCATTGCTGCTCCACTGGCCTCCCTGCTTTTCCCAGGACACCCCAGGCGGGCTCCTGCCTGGAACCTGGCCATGCTGCCACCAGTTGTTTCTTCTGCCCAAATATCTCCCCTCAGATATCCTCAAGTTACATTCTCCTTTCCCTCAAGTCTTCTCTCAAATCTGCCTTCTCAGGGAGGTTTATCATAACCAGCGGCTGACTTCTGGAAATCCATACACATCTCCCTAGTAAGCCTCAGTTTATTGCACAGTCTCTTATTTTGTCTATTTTACCCCCAAGAAGATGTAAGTTTCATGAAGTCAGGATTTTTTTTTAACTCTGGTACCTAGAACAGTGCCAAGGCACATAGTTGGTGCTTAGAAAATATTTATTGAATGAATAAATGACTCTTCAAAGTCTGTTTAACCAGAAAAGTGTGGATGTAGAGTCCAAACAAATATCTAACACTGAACAGTGGATTTTTTTATGCTAAACAGGCTCCAGAAGAAGTCCAAAAGAATCATGGTCCTTCATAGGAACTGTTGCTGGCAATCTGGGAGAAGTACTGAGTCATATCTTCTTTAACAGCAAGAGTGAAGGAAGGAAAGATTACACATGTGTAGAACCCAGTAGTCCCACCCTGCTGGGGGAACTGGGGAGGGAGTGTGGGTGTTGTTCCATTCCCAGTACTTGAACCTGGCAGATAGAATCTGCAATTAGACACAGACACCTGCCTTCCACACTGTGTGAGAGAGAACCAGCTGTGGTAATTTTCCTACCAGTCAGAAAGACCTTATTTTTCTCCTGATTTAATTCAAACCTTCTTCTGCCTGGACATAAACTCAAATTACAAGCCGTTACAAGAGTTCCTATGCATCAGGAAAAGATATCAAGGAAAGAAAACAAGTAGCCAAATGTTTAGAAATACCTTTGATTCATATCAACTTTGAATAACTTAAGTGGTTACTAGTCACATAGCATAGAATTGTTTGGGAGTAGTGTCCTTTTTTGTCTTCAGTCTCCCTTTCCCCTAAATCATGCACACTCCTTATTTTCAGGGTTACCCTGCTGCTTCCGCAGTGAGCTTCCTTTGACGGAAAGCTGATAGGGCACAGTTGCAGCAGATTTGCTGATCCAGAGGGCAGCGTTAGAACTCCGCTGGAAGCCCACTCTGTTCTTCAGGAGTAAGCATGGCTCATCAGTTGAAAGTCCTAAAAACCAGCCTCTGAATCATTCTCCAAGGCCATTCCACTCTTTCACATCTACCATCAGTACCATATTTCACTTCTTTTGTTCCTTTTATATATCAAGTTGTGACAAATGCAAGTGGAAACTTTCCAGTAAAAATAAGTTTATCTGCACAAAACTCTATGGTACCCTATGGCAATTCATTATTTTTCAATTAAATTTACTGCTAGTTGGCAGTTGCCCTAGTTTAATTTTCTGCTGTTTACCGAACAGGGAAACACATAATACAAAGCATAATAAAAGTCAGATTGAGTTAATTAAATGTGGAACCAGGAAACTCTAACTTTGTCTTTTGAACAGTTTTCTCATTAGATCTCCTTGAAAAATATCATTTTTAGCTGAAATTTATTTTGACATTTGCCATGCATTATTCATTCAGGTCACATTTTCTTTTCTACAACCCCAGGAAGGGAATTAACATTAATTCACAGGACTTTGTCAGGGGAAGGAGGGGATGACAGGTAGTGTTGGGACACAAAAATATTTAAATCAACCTGGGTTTTTCCTGGGGCCAGGAGAGACAGTGCTGTCATTTTATTTCAGCAGGGCTGTGATGGACATAATGACCAGGACACATCAAGACAGATTAGAGAATAGACTCTGTAATTAGATGGCTTCATTTCATGACAAGACATCTTTAGAAACTTTTTAACGCCAGCCAGTCCCGTGATTATGATGATTTCTGCATGCAGAATATCAGCATCTTGAAAGCAACAACAAAATACAACCCTATAAGAGATTGCTTTTGGGGAGTAAGGCAATGAGTTTGGAAATTTATAAAAATTCTGAGGCATTTCTTGGGTTACATCCGTCATGTGAATATAAAATACATTTCAATCTGTAACTTCAAAGGGCTTAGGGACTTACGATGGAAAGTTGAATAAACTTCTGAAGTTCATCTTACGAGATTTAATCACATAATTTAATTAAAATATATATTATTTTCCAGGCCCATGGTTGGATTTTAATATGTGCTACAGTTATTTAGAGGTGTAAGTCTCAAGGAGAACCTTCTGGGAAACTCAAAAAAAATCCTCTCATAACATATAACAGTTTCTTTCAAAGAGAAAGAAAAAGAAAAACTTATTGCCTATTATTTATTAATGATAATAAGTTTTAAGATGTAAGAGAAATTGCTGTTGAATTTTAAATCAAAGTTATAATTTTTGTTCAACTACAAATATTGTTAAAGTATTAAAATAATATTTGGAGATTCCTTGCTTAGTCTTTACTATCAACATTTACCTGTGTCAATCTTTCAATTTTTCTTATTCCAAAGTAATATGTATTTTATACAAAAATGTGGGGAAAAATAAAAGTACATGTAAGAAAATTAAATGTATACTTAATCCCCCAGAGCCTAAAGATAATTATTATTTGCCCTGGCAGATGTGGGTTGGTGGATTGAATGCCGGCCTTTGAACCGAAAAGTCACAGGTACGATTCCCAGCCAGGGCACGTGCCTGGGTTGAAGGCTGGGTCCCCTGATGGGGGCTTGTGAGAAGCAACCAATCAATGTAGCTCTTGCAAAATCTTTTTAAAAAACTGGTATTAGTAAAGATTGTTTGAAAAAGGTAGTTACTATTTGCTTTTTGCTATGATATCTGACAATAATTTTATATGTTCATACATAAAATTTTATTTTAGTTATATCCACATTATATTTAAGTTATAGTAATTTAATTATACTTATAATAAATGTTCAAAATCTCAAAGAAAGCAAAGTTAATATTCTTAGATAATCCATCCCTTCCTGCACCCTCCCTCCCCCAACCACCTGAAACTTAGCTTCAATTCCACAGTTATCACCCAAAATAACCAATAATATTCACTTAATGTGTACATGTCCAGATGTTTTTACAGGTAACTACAAACATATATGTACATATAGAAATACTTATGTTTTATCTTACTGGTTTTTAAACACAATTACAATAATAACATGAATAGGTATAGTTATTTACTTTTTTACTTTACATTGTGTTATAAATATTTTTCCATATCATCACACTAAGTTCCAACAAGGTTTTTAATAGCTGCATAATATTTCATTGCATATACTCATAAATTATTTAACTAGTCCTCACATTTATAGAAATTTAACTTGTTACCAACTTTTCCTTTGCAAATCCTTGGATTCAGCTATTTTAGACAAATGTATTTCTCTGGGGTAAATACCAACATGAAGATTTGCTATGTATAAAAAAATTCAAGGGAGTGGAAGGATCTAGCGAAAAGGAAAAAGGACTCATGGACATGAACAACAGTGTGGTGATTGTGAGGGGCAGGTGATATAAGGGGGATAAATGGTAATGGAAAAATACAATAAAAATAAAATAAATAAATTTAAAAATGCAATAAAACAGAAAGACTTAGCTCTACTTAAGGTATCACAAAAACTGAGAAGACACAGGAAGAGAAGAACTGGGATTGTTCATCATAACCATGAGGAATTTCCATTTATTACTCTAAAAACAAGCCTTCTTAAGTTTTTAGAAAGCTTTTGATGCTGTGTTATTTATATTTAAATACCTTTGGAACTATGATGAATTTTCACATTAGACATAGTTTTAAGATTTTGCAATTAATGATCTTATCATTTTCAAACTTTTAAACTAATTTAAAGTGATGTCAATGAAAATGGCAGAGTCGAGACCCTGGAAGATCTCTCCTCCATAGAAGAACTGTGAACACTTGCAAATTTGCCAGAATTAACTTTTTCACAACATTGAAAATGAACCTGCGAAGCTTTAGCAATCAAGGGAGTATTCATTTTTTAAAAAATGGTCAAATCTTGGTAAGAACAGCAACCTTTGTAGAGGTTCAGCTCTTCACATTCCCACCCCCTCTTCCAGCTTTGCAGGTGACCTGAAAACCAAAAGATTACAGCTGCAGTGAAAACCAATAGCCTGGCAGTCACTAAAAAGGATAAGAACCTGCTCAAAACCACATTCCCTGCCTGGTAATTCCCTGGAAGACCCAACTTAAAAGACTGTTTTGATTTGATTTCACTCAGAGCTCTCCCAGTATAAACAGCTTTTTTTTTTTTTTTTTTTTGCACAGAGGAACTTGTTGAAAACAATCATAGAAAATTGTTCAACATCATGACTGCATAAGGTAGCCATACCAACTGAGGCACACAATAGGTGAACCAAAAAGCTTAAAAGGAAAATCTGGAGAATAAAATATCCAGAGGGAGCTCTGGAAACATCTAATGTATGCCTGGAAGTCAGAAGGCCAGATCCATGTATGGGGTTGTATACATGCCCAGGGCTGTGAGCGTTCTCAGGAAGGAATTAAGAAAAGCCTAAGCTCTCACCTGTGGCTAACCATGAGGCTCTGTTCAAGAAGGCAGTTAAGTCTAAGAAAAAGTTACAAACTGCTCCCATCACCCAGAGAAATTTATTGATTATAGGCATTTCAGAAAATCTGTTCCATCATTAGTTGACTACTAACTTAAATCACGCTAGGCCTCAGAGTTCACACATGACAACAAATATAAGTTATACAGAATTATTTAGAAAAAATATTAAATAAACAATAATAATATCAAACAAACAGCCACAGCAACATACCAAGGGAGGCAGGGAGGGGGAATCTTATTTCCAATGTTACTACATTATACAAGGTCTGTCCAGAAGGAATCCAGCCACGTAATATGAAAAACAGAGACATTTATTGAAGAAGATACAAGATATAAGAAACATTGTACATAAGACGATGATGCCTCAGTCCCCTTCAAAGTAGGCACCTTGGGACTTCACACAGCTCTAATCATCATCACCTGCCCCATCATATTTTCCTGAATCTCATTGACAGTCTGAAATCTCTTCCCCTTCAAAGGTGATTTTAGTTTTGGGAAAAGCCAGAAGTCACAGGACACCAAATCTGGGCTGTAGGGGGGCTAAGCACCTGGGTGATTTGATATTTTACCAAAACCTCTTCATAAGACACGATGTGTGAGCGGGCGTGTTGTTGTGATGAAGCTGCCAATCACCAGTTTCCCATAGCTTCGGCCTTCTGAATCATCCAAACAGTATCTGCAGAGGAATGTTCAAGCTGAACACAAAATTGGCCTTCATTGCTCAGAAGGCACAGGGAAGTGGGAACATTAGGACAAATTCATTGTATAAAGTCAGAAAACTCACCGACTGAAAATTTCCTCAAGGGGTGTTCAGAGGACACTTCCATCTCCAGGCAGAGGGGAGTTTTCCCTTTGCAGATGAGAGAAAGAGTCCATCCGTCCCTGGAAGCCCCAGGAAACAGCACTCAGCTGCAAGACAAAAGGTAGAGTGATCACTGCAATGGACAGCAAGGCAAGAGGGGCAATAAGAATGCCTATCTCTGCCAGTTACCATCTGATCATGATGTCCTGAGCAACAAGATCCATAGACTTCCAATTAGGGTATTACTTAAATTGTAAAAGAAAAAGAAAAGTAAATAAGAGCTGTTGGAAAGAAGTTTGACATTGGCTTCAATAAAATTGCAGTCCCTTATTCAGTTTGCAGATTTAAGTCAGACCAGAAACCCAGTCATTCAATGAGGCAGATACCAGCTTCCTGGGGAACAACTCTAGAAGGTCACCACCAGCGTATTCAGTAAACATTCCCTAATACTTCCCCTAAATGGACTGCAGCCCCTCACCAGGGTCCCTGTGCACTGAGGGGATGGCTAGACTTGCAAGGACAGTTGGATGAGGAGTCTCAGGGAAACATCAGAGCCAATGTGGTCTTCCAGTTGAAGTGTATTCCAGCACATTTGAAAGTGTGGTATAAATGGAATCCTTCAATGTTCCACAATGGCTCTCTAAGACCCAAGTACATGATGGGGATGGGGATGGGGATGGAGATATTTAGCAACTAGAAGAACTCTTACATTGGTTCTCTGAGTTATACAATAAGTCGTTATGATAAAAAGACTAGTAAAAACCCAGAAATTACCCATATCCAAGTGCCCCAGCCAAGATTGTAAATTAGAGGAAAATGCTGCATTCCAGGAAGGACTGAACAGATTGCTACCAACATCAAAGACATCGACAGAGGCAGGGCTGGTGGTCTCATCCCATTCCCTTTTAATTAAACTGTCTGGTCCTAGCAAACACCAGATGAATCACAGTGAATGCAAGTGGACTGCTATAAACCTGAAATCAGCCCCAGTCTCAGCTGCCATGCCAGATGAGAGACCTTTATGGAACAGAGCAACAAACTGCTTCTGGCATTTGGTATGTGGTTATCAAGCTGGTGAATGTGTTCTTTTCAATATCCATCACTAGAGAAGAATTAAAATATGCTCTCATGTGAGAAAGACACAGTACATGTTCAGTCTCTTGCCCAGGACTGTGTTTATTCTCATGCTCTCAGTCACAAAATAATATCAGGGACCTTAACTGTCTTGATGCTCCACAGACAGCACACTGATCCATCATAGCGATAATATGCTAGTCAGATGGCATGAGATCTAATCCTTAGAGGTAATGTGGACATACTTCTTCTAAGGTAAAGGACAAGCTATTGGAACTTGAATCCTGTCCCACTAAGGAAGTGGAATGGAATGAACTGGGTGAAGTAGGTTGGCATCAAATAATATGAAAATGATAAGCCATGGTAAGGAGTTGAGAATGTATTCTAAGTACATCAGAAAGTTTGACAGAAGAAAGAAATAGTAGCTGACTTATTTCACAAGCTTACATTGCTGCTAAGAGGGAAAGAAAGGAAGAAGGAAGATTGGTAGAAGGCCACTGCTATCACATGGGTGGACAATGGTGCCTCAGACCAGGACGGTGACCAATATTGCTGGTTATGACTTTGCCCTGGCTTTACTATGTTAACGCTAAATATCCAACTTTGCCTGAAGTTCAACTAGTACTGTTTAGCAGAAATTCTTCTTCTCGCTTATATGATATTATTTGGGCTTCTGAGTTTTGAGATAATAGCTCTCATATGGGCTCAAGGGCATCTGGTTTGATTCAAAGTCAACCATCTTAGCCCTGAAGTTGGAGTGTTAAGGTGTGAAGTATTAGAATGGCTTATCATGGGCTATGTCTTCCTTCTGATATAAACTTCATAGCTGCCTAACTTCTCCAGGAAAAAAAAAAAAGAGAAGAGGTTATATTTTACTATCAATCCTTAAGACATTTGTTGATAGTTTTAAAGCACTTTAAAGAGGAGTCCATTTGTGTGTGCATCAGTGCAATGGATCAGTGTGTCAAACCACTCTAGTTCTAAAAAAAATTATTTTCTAATGATTCCTTGTGCCTAGGACTCACGATCATGGTAAGAGTTTCCACAGGCCAAGTCTGCTGAGCTGGGGTGCCAAGCTGATTGTCTTCAGCAAGGAACCCAGAGTTGAACCAGATCTCAGGTGAGCTCCAAATAGCAGGATGATTTTCCATTACAGCCCAGATCTATGACCAAATGTGTCCTTGACACTTACTGTCAGGAAAGAATGAATATTTTCACTGACTATTTGGGTGGCTACGTGATACCATTTTGATAACTAACTATTCTACATTGTTAAATTATTTCTACTTATCTCAGTACATTTGATACTGTTTCTGTTTCCTCCTGTCCTGCTTTTTGTCAAATAGCACATTTGGTATTCAATCATAAACAAGGGTAAATAATCATAAACAAATAGACCTGATTCTCAGAACTCGAGGTTATAAAGCTTTCACAGACTCAAGCAAAAAATTCTTTTAGGCCAAAGTGGAGACATGAGGAGCATGACACTGAGGGCAACCACCAGAGGGGCATTTTCTAGAGCTAGAGAAAGCATCCCGTGATGCGGGGAGCACCCCAACAGTACTGGGGACCTTGATGTTCTTTGTGGCCAAGGGATGTTTCAGAATCCCTGGAGGTCCTGCCAGTTAGCAAACCTGGGCACTGTCCCAGCCACAACAAACAAGGGAAAGAGACTGTTTGTTCCTAAGGTGATATCCCACAGCTGGCTCCAGCTGTAGCTCCATCCCACCCCCCGCCCCCACACATAGATGAAACCCTCATCTGGAAAAGTAAAGCTAGCAGATCTCTGGATTTCCCTACTGTCTTTGTCTGAACCTTCAACATTTGAAAAGAGACTCAGGCAAGTTTGTTGAACAAATCCCTTTGAATTCTGAATGCAAGACAAATATAAACACTTGTAGGGTGAGAGAAAGAAAACTCAATGGTATGAAAAATTAAGTGGTTCAAAAGACGGGGGTTCCTAAAGGGATTAATTTCTATCCCAACATCATATTACTTCTGAGCACAAAGCTATAAGAAGCCACCTCCAAGCATGACTTTTGACTATTTTAAGACTAAAATACAAATTTAACAAGAAGAAACTCACCAGAGCTTGAATTGAAGAGCCTATGTTTGGATCCAGAGGACTGATTTCACAACTACAGACTTGTTTATGTGTGTCTTGGAAGCAGAACGTAAGTGGAAATTCTTGTTTTAGCTGACAGTAAGTTCACAATGTTTCAACCGCTTGATGAGATCATCTTAAAACAGTGAATACAACAACTTCTGCTGGATATGTAGACGTGAAATTGAAACAACAGGAAGGTGAAAACAGGATATGTTTGAAGGAGGCATGATGTCAAGACCCTGTGGACTTCAGTGTTTGGTTTAGCCGGAGAGAGCATGAAAACTATCTTTAACCACTTAAAGGCAGCCATGTGGAAGGAAGACTGTACTTCCTTCGTAGGGTCCAATATGCAGAACTAGGTCAAACTAATGAGATATTTCAGTCCATCTAAAGACTTGCTATTACAGCTATTCAAGATAAACTGGGGGTTGGACCTTGCATGTTTCCTATTACTGGAAGGATTTAAGAAGAGACTGGATGAATATTTGCTCAGACATTGTTTGGAGCCGAACTTAATGGCTATTGAGGCTGTTCCATTTGTGTGATTGGATGAGCCTTGATTACAAGCCCCTAAAGGCAAGTGCTATATTATGTGTTTTATATTCTAAGAAGCCTTCCTAAGTTTAAACATATAATCCAGTGGGATGGTATTTATGGCTAGATTGTTTTTTCTTCAATCCTTGGGAGCATTGAAGTTTTGACAAGTTTTAAATAATTATTTCCGAGAGAGAGAAAAAAAATCTTAAAAGAAATATGATAAGAGGATTATATCATTTACCAACGAAATAAGCAAAACCTTGACTAATTATCAAATAACATCATAACCTTAAAAGATAAACATAATGATGGGAGAAGAAAAAAACATTTTTGTTGCATTTTACTATATAAGAGAAGTTTGTACATCATTATCTAATAGTTTTCTGGTTTCTATATATTTAATTTCTAAGTTATAGGATTTATTTTTGTGAAACAAATAGCTTTACTAAAGTACTGAACTGAATAAAGAATATAATTTTTATATTTTAATATATTTTAAAATAAAATGTGTATATATATATATATATATCCCTTTGCTTATAATAATTCACCATATATTGAAACTGCCATCTCCAATCTAAGAAGTAGTGACTTTGCTCAGTTCTCTGAGCTCCTGGTTTATTATAGAATTGCTTAAGAAGATTAGGCTGATGGAAATAATTATCGTTAATAATTGTATATATTTACAAGGAAAGCCAAATATTTAACGTTTTCTTTTCCTAGGAAAACCAACAAAGAATAATTTACCCCTGCAGCAAAAAAAAGAGAGAGAGAGAGAGAGAGACTTGGTAAGAATAATGATTCAAATGTTTTTATTATGCTTTATTCTCACTTTGTAGAAGAGGAGAAAGTGAAAGTGATATGCAGAATCACAGCCAGATACCAACAGGCTGAATGTGTTTTGATATATAGTTTTAAAAATACTCCTACTTTGGCAGTTACAAATTAGTCTTGGGGTGTAAAGTACAGCGTAGGGAACACAGTCAATAACATTATGATAACTATGGATGGTACCAGGTGGGTACTGGAAATGTTGGGGGGAACACTTTGTGCAGTATGTTATTGTCTAACCACTATGCTGGACACCTGAAACCAATACAAAATAATATTGATTGTAACTGTAATTGAAAAATAAAGGTCAAAATTTAAAAAAAATTGGTAATTTTAGACATTTGAATTTAATGCCAGCATCAGAAAATCAGGAGATTTCACATTTTAAAATCTGTATTTCCACTTCACTTGATAAATCAAAACATCTGGTCACACTGGGACCCCTTGCCCTATGGCAGCAGTAAGTAGCAGTTAAATTGTCCCCTCTTTAGAAAGGCTGTGCTCTCGCCAGTTTACCAAACACTCCATTGCCTCATACAGCATTGGACCTGGCCTGTCTCACTCATGCACGCATGTGTTAGCTTGGCCCTTGCAGTCATTGGCATTCTGACCATGAGCTCAACTACACAACTTACACACGGATAATGTGTCTGGAGAGCATGCACTGCCTATTATTCCATTAGCCAACTCTGTGCAAATCTTTCCTTGTGGCATCTAGACAGGGATACCTATGCCTTCTGGAATGAAGGTAAGCCTCCAGGCCCACCACGAGAGCCCTCCTAACAGGGATGGAAGAAGCCCTGCACTCCACATTGGAAAGCAAAGCACACTCATCATCTGCTTAATTGCAAAGTCTTTAAAATTGGCCCTTAGAATGCAGATTAACTGCTGTCCTCAGGCTGTAAGGGAAACTGTTCTACTTCACAACTTTACACCTGTGAATATCACAGGCATTGCATGAGGTGAAGGATGAGAAGGGAGTACTCTTAATTACTCTGGCTTAGCAATGGTGGAATTGTGAGTTAGCTCTGAGGTTTGTCAATGCCCTACAGTAGCCATGTCCAACACAACTACACCTTGGGTTGAAGAATGGGGTTTATTACTAATTACACAAGCAAGGGGATATCCCAGTAAGAGCATGTTAAAAAGAACCCACTGTAAGGACCGAGCTTTGGTTGAGAGGTATGGGAAATGGTCTTAAAGAGCAGAGGGTTCCTTCTAGCTTAGGTGCTGTTAGAGAGCAAGGCAATTCTATGATTGGGTGTTTGGTGAGTGTCACAGTGAGCTTGCTGTGTATTGTACTAAGACAAAATTATGAAGTGGCCTTGCTTTTTGGTTTTTGGGTTTTGGGTTTTTTTTTCCATTTTATCATGGTCTCAGAGCAGCCTTGTCTGAGGTTGGTGCTGTATGGAGTCACGTGCTGCTGAGAAACACAATGAACTGGGGGTGCACATCAGGTGAGCTTGTGAGCATACCAAGGTCCAGCTGGAAACTTTAGGTCAGATTTAGGTGTCAGGTGCCATGTCTCCACTCCACTGCTCAGGCTCCATGAACTCCAAAGGTTTTTCAGCTCTAGTTAGAGAATCACTTGTCTGAGTCATTACCTGTCATTTAGCAAAGCCAGGGTCTTACAAAGGGCTGATCCCTATGCAATTACTCTGCTTTGCTGAAATTCTGGAATTGGCTGTGTCAATACCTTACTAAAGTAGAGTAAGAAAGAAATATGAATTTAGGATGGACAGATGATGAAATCCAGCTATGGATGCAGGCCTTTGAAAGAGAGAGAGAGAGAGAAAATAAATCATCCCCATCTCACTCAAGAGTAGTGTTTTAAAGTTTCCAAAATGCTATCGTTTTGGGTCATGTGATATTAACTGGTTCCATGGTAAAACAAACAAAAATATCTACACGTTACAATAGTTTCCTCATATCCAACAGAGATATACTTCAAGACCCCAGTGGATACCCGGAACCATGGATCATACCGAACCCTGTCCACACTGTTTTTCCTTATACATACACACCTGTGATGAAGTTTATCTTATAAATTAGGCAGTCTCATGCATAGAAATTTGTTCCTACTGTAGGTCTTAACAACCTCAGCATATTTTTTTCTTATTAAATGGAAAACTTTTACCTTTTCACTTAAAGGAAACAATTTGTGACTCCTCTTGGCAAATCTGAATTGCCAAAATCACTACTCTTGCACTTCGGGGCCATTATTAAATAAAATAAGGGTGACTTGAACACAAGTACTGTGGTAATAGGACAGTTGTGATGTGATAACCCCTATAGCTACTAAGTGATTAACAAAACATTAGTTCCTAGAGTGTGGAGACAATGTCCAAAGGGATGCTTCACATCCTGAGCAAGTCAAAGTGTGATTGCATGAGATTTCATCATGCTACTTAGAAAAGCTGCAATTTAAAACTTGAGAATTGTTTATTTCTGAAATTGTCCATCTACTATTTTTGGACTGAGGTTGGCTGTGGATAACCGAAACTATGGCAAGCAGAACTGCAGATAAGAGGGACTCCTGTATTTATTTTAGTACATTCTGTGGATGTCTCTCATATAGTATCAGGACCAAAGCTGACCTCTCTACTTCTAAATTAATTTCTAATGGAGGATGGAAGGGGACAGGACAAGGGGTCCTCCTCAACTATTGCTGGAACCACCCTCCAAAAGACTTGAGCATCTTCGTGGGGTTCAATCTCAAGAACCCCACGAAGATGCTCAACCCTGTGTCCTTTTCCTTCCATGCCCACCCTTTTTGTGACAAATGGTCAAATAGTCTCCTCCAGAATTCATGTTATTGCTAAAAAGAGAGAACTTTCCAGAGAAGAAGGGATATTTGGGGAAAATGTCTGTCAGGCAGGGAAGTACAGACAGAGAACTGTCATATATGGGCCTCACTGAGCAGCTTGTGCAGACTGTTCTCAGCTCAGAGACCAGTGAGGTATGTCTTCCTTCATGCCCAAAGCAGCCTCTGCCTTCAGAAACAGGTCCCTTGTCAGTCCACAGCTCTAGCAGGCCCCAGGGTATTTCCATTCCACATTGTACCAAATATCTCCAGCTGTCCAACCATTAAACAACTGATAATTACCTCCCAATATTGGTTATAGCCATCCATTTAATGTACTTCCCCTTATTCTAAAATTAACATTTTCTTATGAGATTTCTCAACTTGAATTTAAAGCACTTGTAATCTGAGAACATATTTAATGGGGTTTGTTTCCCCACCTGTGGTGTTTCTTATAATTCCTGGGGGATTAGAATTGAGTGAATGTTACAGGTGACCAGGAGCTACGGAGGAGCACCGTGGGAGCAGGGGAAGCTGGACGACAGTGCAGAAACATTGAACTCCCTGCTATTGCCCCAGAAATTTCTGTATTTCAGGATTTCAAGATTTCATCTTTTAGCTTTATACATTTAGAAACTTAATAATTATTGTATGTAAGCTAATGTGTGTTGAATGAAAATGAATTCAGAAACACAGTTAAGAAAAATTCCCATTCAGTGTTTATTATTTAAAATCATGTGAAATGATTTCAAATAACTTGAAATCAAATAAATTTGAAATCAATTTATTTCATGGTCAAGCAATTTATGCTTTCAAAAATGGACACACTCCCTACATTTTTTGAAAGCAACATGAGCAAAGCCCAAAGCTCTCAAGTTTCACTACATTGAGTCAACTTTCCCACTGGAATAACGTCACAGAGGCATCACAGTTTGTGGGGTTTTTAGTTTAGTTTTGTTTTATTATTGTTTTTCAGAGAATCCCTGCACAAAACATTCTTTATCTTCTCTATGACGAGGCTTCCATGATGTTCTGTCCTGTCCCTCACTAACAGCCTTCATCTGTCTCCATAAAGACCTTCTCTTGCATCTTCAAACATAATGGTGCATCTCCCATGTGATAAGGTGGGAGGGGACAGGAAGGAAGTTGTGGGACTTAGTGATGAGGTCTTCCACACTTAGTCATTAGTATGAGACTTCACAGGCAAGCACATGGTAGGAAGCATAGCCACGTACCAATGGTGTATGCTCACCTTGATGTGTTACGGGAGAGATAAATAGACTACATTTCCTTTTTATCCATTGAATTGAGTTGCACATACTTTTTATAGGGAACTGGTCTTGTCCCAACAGATATGCCCTCTGAGACTGTTTATCTGAAGTGTGTGGTAGTGCCAGGGTGGAGGCTGATAGTGCTCCCTTAATATCTTTTTCTTTCAAATGCCTGTGCAGATTATACTTTTCTGATTTTTTTTTTTCAGTAAGCCAGGGTCAGGAAACATTCTGTCCAAAGAAGTATGAACATACCATTTTCAGGATATAATATTCACTTGCTGGTATGAGATCCTCCAGCTCCCTCTGTCCCTATTATGGGGGACATAGGGACGTTGTATGTTTCAGATTGTCAACTGCAAGATGGTTGCACTCTGTCAACTCTCAGGGACTGTAGGGCAAAACCACCCACTACCCATAATGGGCAATTAACAAAATTGAGAATTAAACTTTGTTGTGTTAAGCCACTCAAGTTTGGGGGTTGCTATTGCTGTAGCACATTATTAGCCTAAGTTAATTAATAAAGATGCTCAATGTTACCTAGTTAATTAGCAAATACAGTAAAAAAGTTACTAGGTAAAGATGGAAGATTAAATGCATGTATGTATTTTCCTTTCCTCCTTTAACTCCCTTAAAATGAAAACAAAGGGAGATTTTATAAAACATACAAGTAAATAGCAGAGGGGGCAACAGGAACAAAATTTTATAATCTGAAAAGCAGATGAATAACTAATAAGGGGTTTATTATTTAAGAAGGCTGAATCTAAGCCAGCAGTAGAGAAAACTAAGATTACATCAAGGAATTCTCAAAAGTCCCAGTGAGTATGGACACCATCTATCTCCAGAAATACAGGTAAAGGGAAGCAAGGAGGCTGAAATCAACAGGCTTGGCTGAAAGCATTAAAAATTAGTTTCCCTTCAGTGTGACTGAGCAAAACCCTTCCTTTATGCGGCGAAGACTGGAGAGCTGTGCACTGGAGATGGCAAGCCAGGGAGTCCCTGGAAGAGGAGCTGCAAACGAAACATTTGCGCTGCAGAGAGTTGGTTAAGTGAACACCTGTAAGGAAAATCCATCAAGATGCCCAAACTCTTCTTCACTTTATCCACGAACATTGGTGGCCTGGGGCTCAAAATGTGAGTCTTGACAAAGAGCTTGGCTGGTTTAAGAGAAAAGACACTAGAGTTTTCCAATAAAACAGGTCAGTCATCTCAGAGCTTCCAATCAATGTGCAGGCTTCCCACTCAAATGTGAGTGGATGAAGACATTACCAGACATAAAAAAAGCCAAGGATAAATCATATAGACCAAAACAGACAGACAGACAAACAAAAGTGACTTAGAGAAACCAAGGCTGTGCAGGAAAAAGTAAATCTTCAAAATCAGGCACAATATCCTCAGATAGATAAGAGAATATATTGCAATCATTTAACAAAAATGAATATTCAGAAATAAGAAGTTCTAAGAAATTAAAAATATAAAAATTAATAGAAAAATAGGAAGATAAAACTGAGATACTCTCCTTAAAAACACACTAAAAATACAAAGTGATAGGAATTTAAAAATAATAAGAAATTGAGAAAAAATGTCCAGAAAGTCCAGTAATAATGTAATGAAAATTCAAGAAAGAAAAAACAGATAAAATAGAGGAGAGGAAATTATCAACAGTTCATGAACATTTGCAGAATGAAGGACGTGAGTTTCAGGATTCCAGGGCCCTATCCTCGGAGTGCCCCGGAGAGACACAGGGGCAGGCGCTGCGGCATGGATGCAGAAGGCTAGGATCAAAGAGGAAGCCCTACAGTCTCCCAACGATAAAAAGTGTACATGTGAGCAACATGCTTTATACAAATGATCAGGAATCCTAGTGGCTTCAGATTTCTTAGTAGCAGATATTAAAAACTAGACAAAAAGTAAGCAATGTTTTCTTAGTCCTATTCCCCTTCTTAAGACTATGAACTTAGCTAAACTATTAGTCAAATCTCAGGCAAAAATATAAACAGTTTCAGAAACGGAAGTTCTCAAAAAGTTTACCTCTTAGGCATCCCTGCAAGGAAAGCTATTGGAGGACATACTTTTTCAAAAAAGGGAGTAAACCCAGAAAGAAGACATAGGATCAAAGAAACAAGGTATCCCAATTAAGAGAGAAATAAAGAAGAATCCCCAGGATAGTGAAGAACATAAGAGACCCTAAGATAACCCTTATAACCATTTCATACTGCAACAAGTCACGGAGAACTTTCTCCACAAAGATGAAGGTGTTAAAATGCCTAATTTATTGAGAAGAGATTTGCATAAACACTGGAGAGTTTGCATTAAACTAGTGATAGATATATAGAAAGCCAAGCAAACAAATGATAATTAATGGTTCGAAAAATATAAAAAAGAAAGGAAACAGTATCAGAATTTCCTAGGTTCAGCTCTCAATAGCATTCACATGATTATGACAATTCAAGCAATAAATAGTTAATGAAGTTAAAAATTACAGTATAATTACCTTGAAAGATTGAGAAGGAGAAAAGTGTGGGTTTTTTTTTTAGAAGCTAACAGGTAAAGAAACAAAGTTGAATGCTCATTTATTTAGGAGGATGTCAATAGATATACGGAAAGCAAAAAATTCAAGAAGCAGTAAAGCTAACATTATTTAGAGACTGCAAGAAAATGCCACAAGAATCAGCTAAAAGAGTTGATAGTGACTCTTCCAGGAAGGGGAAATAGACTAAAAGAGGATTGATAATTTGCATAGCAAATCTGGTAAATCTATTTTAATATTGGGGTCTTTAAATATTGTGCCTATGTATCTGTAATAAAATAACTTAAACTCCCTAAAAAAGAAAAAGAGTAAAGAACAACAACAAATATAACAAAGAATTAAACTCAAGTAAACATATATTTTTAAATAGTGTTTTTATATTAAAAATTTTGTTTTATTATATTTTTGAAATTCAAATTCAAAAATAATAAAAATCTTAAATTTAGTCTTCTGAGCACATGAATATATTTAAATATTTTTAAATGAAGATGAAATAGTATGGTTTCCATGGAAAAGTTAAGAGACCTGGCAAATGTATTGAATAATTGAAAAAGCATTAAGTAGAGCTCCCTAAGAGAAAAGGGAGTTAAAGAAGGACCAGAATCACAATATTATAAAAGAAACTTTACCTGTTCTAAGAAAGATACCATGGTAATACATCATGATACACATAATACCAATAATGAAATTGCTAAATTCCAAAAACTTTACATGCTTCCAGAGGTGGGAAAAGTTTAATTACAAAGCAATGGTAATATTTTTTCATATATTTGCTATTATTATACAGGGGTGGGCCAAAGCAGGTTTACAGTTGTGATTGTGTGAAACATGTCTGTTGTTTTATTATATATTTTTCCATACAAACCACTGTAAACCTACTTTGGCCCACACATGTGTTTTAGGGGATGCCTCCTCTGTTCCTTTTTATCCTAATCTGTTGTAGTATTTGGCCCTTCTCAGTTTTTTCTTTAAGAAATTCTGTAATTAATTGTTAAATTAAAGTTTAAACTTTCTCAAACTCTAAATTTTCACTCATTATTTGATTTGTTTTCAAAGAAGCCTGTCTATCTCTTTATGTATCTGTCTACTATTCTTTCAAATGTTTTTGGTGATTCTTGTTGAGATGTTAAGTTGTCCCTCTTGCCTTTGTTAATCTCTCAGGGTCCATCTCTTCCACATGCTCCTGTAGATGCTTCTCTGCAGTGGTTT
The DNA here is from genome assembly GCF_022682495.2 of Desmodus rotundus. Taxonomy (NCBI): domain Eukaryota; kingdom Metazoa; phylum Chordata; class Mammalia; order Chiroptera; family Phyllostomidae; genus Desmodus; species Desmodus rotundus. Next base: position 66,958,876 of record NC_071395.1, read on the forward strand.
TCTTCTCCTCAATGTCTGCTTGCCCATGTGCACTTTTGATTAAAGGGCTGGAATGATGGCTGTTGGTCACAGCGCTGGCTTTCCTCAGCAAGTGTGGGAGGCACTGCATCAACCTCAGGTTTCTGCTTTAATGGGGAGAAGCTCCAGGCTTCTTTGGGTGCATGGGGTGAGGATGTTCTTGAAAATGGACCTCTTTTTGGGTGGGGCTAGCCGAGAGCACAGAAGCATGTCAAGGACTGCTCTCAATAAAGCAGAATAAGCCAAACAAGATATTTCTCTGGGAGCAGGGAGTGTTAGGGCATTTCACTGATCTACAGAACTGTTTTTCTGTTTTCCCTTTCTGGAAGGCAGAGCCTCCACTGCAAAGAGGAGTGTTCATTTCTTCTGTTATATCTAAGAGAAAATGCCATAGCCAGCCCTCTGTGTGCCAGAGCTGAGGACCAGTCCAGCTGGGCTGGCAACCCTTCAATTAATTATGCTGCTAATTGCCACACAGGCTGTTCATTCATTCAACATCATTCAACAAATATTTCCAGCTCTTGTTGATGATGATGTTGGAGTTGTTCCAGGGCTCTGTGGGGAAGACTGGTGCTTGCTTCTTCAGTGACCCATTCCAGATGTCTCTATTTGTTTGTGATTTTTTTGGCTCTATTTTTCCTGTTAAACCAGAGTATTCTATAATTTTACAAAATTCCTTAAACTTTCTGCTAATAAGACTTTCTCTGTTTTCAAGAACTGCTATGGGTTTAATCGCATTCCTATACTCCTTTCATCATTGTCCTGAGTTTTGAGGAAGAAATGTAGAGGTTTATATGTGCTTAGTCTGCCATCTTGGTATAGAAGCCATGATCTTAGCTTTGATTCATTTCTTAATTTACTATAGTTATCTGGGTACATTTACAAAAAGTACATGTTGATTGCTGTATTTTATGCATCCTTGCACTTCAGAAAATGTATAGCAACCTCTCATATAACCATCAGCTGGGTATAAAATTCTCATCACAAAACCTGTGTTACCCACAGTTATCTGATATTTGTAGTCACCATCTGTTGACAAACTGCTTTTGGTTCTCATTTAAGTTGTTTATTACCTTCTACTTAGATACTTATTGTATTTTTTCACTAACACAAGAAATTAGAAAAATATATCATATTTCTAGAAACTATTTCAATGTGGTTCTCATTTTACTTCATCATGTCTCAAATCTCATGTCATAAATCCTTTTTAAGCGCGTAAGATATAACCCTTTGCCATTCATTTATTTCCTTTCTTCTACTTCTTTTATACTTTCTCTTAAATCCCACCCCTTTCTTCCATATAATGCCTACATATTCCTCAAGTCTGCTAAAATATCACTTCTTCTGGAAAATCATCCCTAATCCCCTAAAACACTTAAAGTACACCTCTTGTAGGCCTGTCACTTCTGTCCCAACACATCCCATGCTTTATGCTATTGACTGCGATTTATCTGTCTTACAAGATAGGCTCAACTCTACTGGGACAGGAACCATATCCATCCTGTTTAACATTTGTTTTCCTTGGTCATAAAGGTGTGCTGCAATTTTCATCCAATGAGTGACTTTATTAAAGAAATCTTTCCTGGGACTTGCTAAATCTTTTAAATAAGATCATAACCCTTACTAATTTTAGCAACTTCCTTTCCCATCATTATTTTGGTGATTTCTTCTCCCTATTCTGCTCTATTTTTACTTTTAGAATTATTGATAGACAAAACACATCTTCCTTTTCTTTTTCCTTTTAGTGTCAGTATGCTTTTCCTCTGAGTTTGTAGAGAGTTTCTTAAACTTCCTTCTACTTGAGTGAATCAGTGCTCTATGACAGCCTGTCTTCAGTTCACTTCTTTCATGGCATTTTAAAATTTCACCAGCTTGCTTTTTGTCCATAAACAATCTGCCCAACTTCAGAGCTGTACCCTGAAGGATGTAAAGGATGTACATCCCTTTGAGGATGGCCCACTGCAGCTCCATAGATGCTACTTCCTCTCAGATTCAGTCAGAATGCCAGTTAGAGATTTTCTAACACTTTATTCTATATTACATACAACTTTCATTTCATGGGCCAAATTAGCTACATTGTTCACTGGTTTTCTTTTTTTAGCAAAATCTTTTCTTTGTTTTTTTTCCTCTGTCTCTTCTAGAAGTGAGTATTCTTCTAGAAGTGAGTATACCTGAAATGGGGTTAGTTTGAACCACTTTATAATAATACTTTTAAATCTTCCAGACTCAGGAAAAAGAATGAGAAGTCTAGTTTTATTTTGATGAAATTGAGGCCTATTTTTCTGTAAAACATAGGAAACAGCGGTGGGAACACTGCCTTTGTATATCAGGTTGCAGAACCGGAAGTCAGCTGGATAAGCACCTGCCTTCATGACTGGTACCATCCCTGCTAGTCTAGGTCAAGGACAAATGTCACAGTTGGCTCCTCTGCCCCATATGATTTTGATGCTTTGAGCTCTTGTCAAAGATAGAAACAAAACTCATCTATCCCTACTTGCCCACTTGTCCACATTGAGGAGCGCCTGCTACTCCCAAATACTTGGGTTCCTTTCAGGGAGTCCTTTAACATAGTCCTCAGCCAGGATTCAAACAATAAAGCCCATTGGACAATAAATTATCTCCTTTAATCTGTGCTGTAAAGTACCTTAAGATTTCTGACAATACTGATTGTACCCATTAGTAATTTCTAAGACTGGTGAAGAAGTTTTTCTATTCCTTCTTGGTCAAATAAATGAGAATATAAAGACTGCCATCTTTACCCAGATGTTCCTTACAGAATTTCATGTTAACAGTATCGATTTAATGTGTGGTATACCACAAGTTACCTTATCTGCTGTGAATATTATCCATCTACATAGAAGTAGTCTGAATGACCTAAAATACCTTTACGCTATGGCTCCCCCTTCTGGTTCTGCAGTGGAAAATCTCTCCACTGGGATGCTCAGTAGACCTGAGTAAAGCTGAGGTCTCAGCTGGAGCTAGACACTTCTATTAACTGGTTAACTCAAATTACTAAGAAGCTTTTAGCATTTCTTAGGAGACTGGCAGCAAGAATATGAGTACAACATGTGCACGTGAGGGAAACTCTTCAGGTCTGAGACCAAGGACATGAGGGTGCCGGCTTGGTCTGGACTCTTCAAACAGTCACCAGGGAAACACAAATCCTGTCCACTGGGAGGGCACATGTGGGGAGCACAAGAAGGAAGACTGTCTGCTGCCCCCATAGCTGCCTTTAGAGAGTTAGGAGAGTGGGTTCTGTGAGTTTATGAGAAGAGGAAACACTTTTTTGTGATTGAAAACACACACAATTTCTAATTTTTCTTAACAAGATAAAGATGGTATAATTTAATACTCCTGGTGAATTCTATTTTACTAGTTCCATCTTTCCTTCGTTATCCATTATGGTCTAAAAACTGCATTCTGGTTAGTATTTTATGATTTGATCAAATTCAGCATTATGAAAATTGATCAATTAAGAAGAATCTCTCTATTCAGGACTCTAAAAAACTTGATGAAAAAAATGTGAGAAAACATTTTAGCTTTTTTTCTTCCAGCTTATGGTTCTCTGAACACTCATGTGTTTTGTGTTTAGAAGTCTAACCTTTTTTTAATGTTACCTCAGGCTATAGATTCAACTACTAATAATTATGTGTGTGTGAATGTGTGTGGGTGAATATGTATATCTTATACACCTTTTTAAAATTTTTCAATTACAATTGAAAAATCATACACAGTGTAGTGGTTAGGACACTTATATAACTCCAAAGTGATCCTCTCAATAAAGTGATCCTCTCCAAGTTAGCCACTTGGCACCATACATAGTTATTACAATAGCATTGACTACATCCCCTATGCTGTACTTTCCATCCCCATGACTATTTTCTAACTGCCAATTTGTACTTCCTAATCCCTTTTAAAAAAAATAATTTCTATGTATACATATGAATGTATTTCCATTGAAAATTACTGTCAAAATATTACTTTAAAATGCTTTTAGAATTATTAATGAATTTAATGTTTTCCTTCTGCTGAGTAGAGAGGGACTTAGCTTAATAAAATCACTTGGTTAAGAATAGCATACTTAGAGGTTTCAATTATGTGAATCAAGCATAGTTACTCATTTTCATGCAGTCCTCATTTTGATTCTCTTCTTATTCTACTTAAGACGTATTCTGCAGACTCTTCTCTTTATAGGACTTGCTTATGTGGGTCTACTTAAGAAAGTATTAATACATTTCTACATAATTTGAAGATATTTTACATTTAAAGAAAAGGGTATACTGCTTTCAAAAATGTTTGTTAAAAGTAAGCTATTTTAGTCAGATGGGTACTAGACTTATTGGAGGGATCACTTCACAAGTTGTATAAAGATCTAATCACTGCATTATATACCCGAAACTAGTATAATACTGTATGTCAACTGCAACTGGAAAGAAGTAAGTATTTTAGAAAACTTAAGCTGTGTAAAGATGACATATGTCCCTGGTTGTTGCCTTAGACTCACAGACAATAGAGAAGGAAGAAGGACAGAGTAGGTTCACAAGGCACCATACTTTCTTCTCTTTTTAGAACTCTTTGTAAAAGTCGTCATAGGAGCCACTAGGTGTATTATTAGTAGACCTACTATTTATTCTGCACATCAGGAAATAGTACCCTGAATTTTCTTTGAGTAGCCCCCACCCTCCATCCCACTACATTGCATGGTTAAGGTAAGACTTTAATTTGGACCATCAGAGCATCTAATCTTCCCTTTCTACTGACTGGGATCTAGGATGGCCAATGACTCAAGGTGCCCAATTAGTCAATCACTGAACTTTCACAGAAGTGATCAGAGAGAGATGACCAGAAAGAGCTGTTGCTTGTCATGCTGGACTGGACCTGGGAGGCAACCACTTTGTCACCACCTGGAACCTAAGAACAGGAACACATGGGACAGAGAGATGAGAAGAGACCAAGTATATCACCTGAGGCACTGGATCTAAACTGGCATCCTTGAGCTTAAAAACATAAAAACACTACCTTTTACTTCCTGTCAGGATGGCAATGTAGGCAGACATGGCTCACCTCTTCGTACAACCACAACAAAATTACACTAAGATATAAAACAACCATTGCTCAGAACTGACAGAAATCAAGTTGAATGGAAGTTTGACAACTACGGAATTAAAGAAACCACATCCATCCAGACTGGTAGGAGGGGCAAAGACACAGAATGGGCTGGTCCCATATCCGTGTATGGTGGATAACAATTCGGGAGGGGTATCTCAAGAGCAAGGAATTCCAGCCCCACACCAGGCCCCGAAGCCCAGGTTTCCAGTGCCAGAAAGATAAGTCCCCACAACTTCTGTCTGCAAAAACCAGTGGGGATTGAAATGGCGGAAGAAACTTCTGGAGCCCCAAGCAGTTCCTCTTTAAAAAAACCCACACATGGACTCACTTATGCAGACTCATTCCCTCTGGGCTCTGGCAATAGGGTGGTGGCTTGAGGGGCACTAGTGGCATGCATGGGTAGACTGAGGTGTCTGGCATCAAGGCAAGCAGGGACAATTGTCCCTTTTCTGGGCCCTGTCCAGGAGCTGGTGCCATATCTGAGACTCCACCAACATGGCTAACACTATTTGACCTGCCTTGAAGATCCCCAGAGACTTCTGACCCAGCTTATGGGCCCACTCAAGCTGCTTTTCCATATGAATGGCTGATCTTGGCTCATGCTTCACAACTTCCTAAATCCTCTCAAACAAACAACAGCTGGTCTCAGTGAGCCCCAGGCCCGGAACCAGCAGCCTAGAGTCACAGTTTGGCTTCGCCTGGAAATCTCTAAGCCAACACAAGTAGTAGCCATCTCAGGTTGCTTTATAACTCAGGCAGGGTGGCCCAGAAAAAACCCAGGTGGGGGCTGACCTTGGTCTGCACCACCCAAGAAACCCCAGGGGCCAGCACACTCAGTGAACAGCTACAGACCACATCAGAGCACCACTACATTGCCCCTGCACAGCTGATCCTCCATGGAGGTTGGAGGTTGGTGGTAAGTGGTCACAGCCAAACTTTGCAGCTAACCAGCCTGGGTAAATCCCTCCCACTGATCTGCCAACAGCACCCAAGGCTCAACTACAAGAGGAGGATGTACTCAGCCTACACCTTGAGTACCCAGCTTGGGTGATAGCAGAGGTTGTGCCATTAGATCCTACAGGACACCTTCTACATTAGGCCACACTACCAAGACACGGAGTCAAAGCTCTACCTAATACATAGAAACAAACACAGGGAGGTTGCCAAAATGAGGAAACAAAGAAACATGGCCCAAATGAAAGAACAGATCAAAACTCCAGAAAAAGAGCTAAATGAAATGAAGATAAGCAAACTGTCAAATGCAGAGTTGAAAACACTGGTTTTAAGGATGCTCAAGGAACTTAGTGAAGACCTTAACAGCATAAAAAAGATCCAGTCAGAAACAAAGGATACCTGGCTGGTGTGGCTCAGTGGATTGATGAAGGACTGCAAACCAAAGGGTCACTAGTTTGATTCCCAGTCAGGGTACATGCCTAGGTTGGGGCCGGGTCCCCAGTAGGGGGCACTTGTGAGGCAACCACACATTGATGTTTCTCTCCCTCTCTGTCTCCCTCCCTTCCCCTTCCTCTAACATTAAATAAATAAAATCTTTTAAAAAAAGAAAGAAAAAGAAAAAGAAATGAAGGATACACTAATTGAAATAAAGAACAATTTATAGGGAAACAACAGTAGAGCAGATGAAGCCAAGAATCAAATCAATGATTTGGAACATAAGGAAGCAAAAAAACAACCAATTAGAGCAACATGAAGAAAAGAGAATCCAAAAAATGAGGATAGTGTAAGCAGCCTGTGGGACAACTTTAAGCAATCCAACATTTGCTTCATAGGGATGCCGGAAGGCGAATACAAACAGCAAGAAATTGGAAATCTATTTGAAAAATAATGAAAGAAAACTTCCTTAATTTGTGGAAGGAAATAGACATGGAAGTCCAGGAAGCACAGAGAGTCCCAAACAAGATGGATGCAAAGAGGCCCATCCCAAGACACATCAGAATTAAAATGCCAAAGGTTAAAGATAAAGAGATAGGATGGTGGGTGTGGGAGAATGGGTGAGAAATGAGGGGATTAAGAAGTACAGATAGGTGGTTATAGAATAGCCATGGAGATGTAAAGTACAGTAAAGAAAAGGGAGTATTTATATACATAACCCGTGGACATGAACAGCGCTGGGAGGGCGGGTAGGGAGTGAGGGTGCTGGGTGGAGGGAGGCAAAGGGGGAGAATTCAGGACAACTGTAATAGCACAATCAATAAAATATAATTTTTAAAAAACACCATCTTTTTCTTTTGTTCATTTTAATGGGTTTTCTATCATTTCCATGGAAAGAGCACCAACTGATAAAAAAAAATTTGCTTAGTTTGAATTCTAAAGCTAAAGAACCACAGTAAGGCAGGGTGAAACCTGTTCACACAGCACCAGTCCTGTGATGTGAATAACAAGAGTGAAGCAGGGGCTGGACGGTGAAGTTTACCTTCATTTTCTTTGCTCCCTCCCTCAATAAAATCATTGGCTGCTATAAGAACTATTTAAATGACTTCTATGCCAATTGTACCTTTGAACTCAGAGCACACTACTTGTAAATCTAGAATCTTCTCATACAACTTGTTTTGGGTTTTTTTGTTTTTGGTTTTTTGTAGAACTAGAATTATCAATGGGTGATTATTTCGTTTAGCATTTTTTCAGACTTCCTTTAATGTAGAAGGGTACTTTGAGAAAACTAGGTGACAGCAGAGTTGTTTGGATCGGAATTGGTGTGAGGTCTCAGAGCATCCCCATCCCCACCCCACACATATCTACTCAGTCTTCTCTCTAGTCCTCCCGGGCCTCCTGGTCCCTCCATTCCCAGAGGCTGAGGCTCTGCTGCGAGCTGGGAGGAAATTCAGAGCCCACGAGCAATCCTCTAGTCTTTCATGACCAAGCACCACCACTTCAGATGGGGAAACTGATGTCCAGCAACCTGGAGGAAATTCCCTAAATTGTTCAACTAATCAGGCTTAGCACTGCTGTGCGGTTATTTGGATTTTATTACTGTAAACTTAAAAATATATATTAATATTCAAATTTCCACAAGTAATACATGAATACATTCTAACAGTATAATATTTACCAGAGTCCAGTAGTCTCAAAATAAATATTCTCTTAAGTTTTCCGCACCTGGGAAGGTAACTACTGTTAAGAGTGTGGATGGTTCATTTTCAGGCTCTTCTGTATGTGTATCTATAGAAAGAGAGAGTATTACCTCATGGGGCATAACAAAAAAAGTTAAAAGGACATTTAATGTATTAATTTCCCCAGTTGTTAATATTCCACAAGGTGTATGTGTATTAAATCATCACCTTGCAGACTTTACATATATACTATTATATTTGTCAATCATCCCTCAATAAAATTTAAAAAATAAAAAGGACACTTGACATCTCAGGGAGCTTTACCTATGTAAAACTCCATGCTCTGTGCTTTATTATCCTTATATACTCTCAGTTATATAGCTATTTATTGGTAAAGCACTTTTTAAAGAATTGTCTCTGTAATTTCTCTGAGTCTAGTTCATGTACTGATATTTCTCGGCCATTTTAATCTATATCTTCTTTCAATAATAAACTACATTGAGTTCTTCTTAGTGTTATTTGAGATTCAAAATAATTACTACAAATTGAAACAAATAAGCAATGATAGCAGTAAAGACACCTTTTCAAGCTACACTCTCTCCCTCATATATTGCTCCTCCCGAATCCTTATGTGTTCAACATAACTAGATGTCTGCCACTCCCCTTAGTTACATGCTTCCACCTAGGGGCAGGACATCCCTAAGGAACAGCCTGTTCAATAGCTCACAGGTGACCGTGCAGTTATGTGCCATGTACAGCGATAATAACACAACTGCATTTAAGAAAGCTGGAGAACATGTAACAGAACTTATAACAAAATACAGACTAATACACTCATTCAGGAAGGCTAGAAGTGGGCTTTCCTGAATGAACAAAAAATTTTACAACATTTTTTATGGCAAAGGAATTGGCGTGGTGTGAATTTCTTTCTGTGCATAGTACTCTTTAGAGTTTAGTTCCCTGGGTGTAGTGTGGGAAAGAGTTGAAGAATAAAGTCAACAGTCAACTTTGATTTTTCTTAAACTCTCTGTTCCCCCCCAATCTTCTCCCAACTCTTAAGAGTTTGGCGAAAACTAAGAATGAGGAACACTATAGATGAGGTGATGAACAGGCAGTAAGGAGCTGAGATTATTATCTGAAGATTAATTACAGAGGCCCCGAAATGAGGATGGGATGCTTCAGAAGAATCTTCCATGAAATCTCCAGCTCAGCTTTCTGGGTCAGGCTGGCTCTACTGTGATCTCAACTTTTCAAGAACTCTGCAAAATCATTTCTCATTTTTGACAGAACATGGACAAGGAGGGAAGAAGATATATGACATGGTACTAAGAAAAACAGTATGACCTAATTTGTTTTAGGTGGGGTTTTTGTTTATTGGGGAAAAAATGACTTACAAGCTGGCCAAAGAAAAATATTGAAGGATTTCTTTCAGTCTCTATCTCTATAATTACCCATTAAATATGGCATTATTCTGTCTCTCCAATACAAGTCAACCAGGCGTCTGGGTAAGAAGAACCCCTGCAGACTCATTAAATTTCAGGTGATTCCCCTGTCCACCAGGCTCTGCCTGTATAACAGCAGCTCCAGATCCACCCATTCATGCCCTAACACCCAGATCCAACAGCACCTCTGTAGGCTCTGCCAGGAGCTGAAGCCTTACAGAGGCACCTACAGACCTATTACCCACTGGGATCTGGAACTCTCTGCATTAACAACACACTCATTATTAACACCATCTAATGGGTTCCTCTTGCTCTGATTTCAGTCATCCAGCAAACCTATGATGATAATGTGAATTTCCATCAAGATGTTTATATAGCATAATATAAATAGTTGGTAATTAATAGTTGGTAATTAACAAGCTGGTATTCTGGCTCTCATAAACTTTTCAGTATAAGCCAAGACCAGGAATTAGGCCATGATTTTGAAGTTTCCCTGCCTGGAAACCCCAAATCTTCTCTTCCATTGTGGTAAAGCTAGAAGATGTAATGTCCTGCTCAAATGGACAACTGAATGTCCTACTGAGATATTGGGACTACATCAGACCCAGTTAGGGAAAAAAAGATCCGCTGTGATAACCTAAAATTTTGTAGAAGGAAACAGTGGGGAATAGTATCAGGCAAGTTGAGATCCGGAATGATAGGCTAATGTACTTAGCTTTGCCAATCTTAAAAATAACAGAAAGTCATCAAAGGTTTTTGAATGTTGGGTCAAGATGGGGAGGATGAGAAGAGTGAGAACAGAGAAACCAATCTTGTATATGTGTCACTTTTAATTTAGGAGTCTTCTCATACATAATTGTACCTAATCCTATTGACACTGTGAAGCAGAAATGGTCATGCCCACGTTTTGGATGAGGAAACCAATGCTGAGTGAGCTGTGACTTGGCCAATGTTGCTCAATTAGTAATGTTGTGATTTCAAATGCAGCATTTATCTAAATAGTCCCATGTTAGTGTTAGGCCACAACTATGCTAGTGAAGCCACCAAAATACATTTACACTTGCCTACCTAGACTTTGGAATAATACATACAGTACTTCTTTCCCCACTGGAGTGGTGACAGGTCTATAAATAGTTTCCTGCTCTATGAAGCCGAGCACACACTTAGGCCCAGGAATCCCATGATCTATATGTCCAACTGGCCCATATGGTTGCCCTTCTCTGCTTGAGTGGGCCCTTGCTCTGGGTCCCAACAGTTGAGCTGATGTAAGTTGATTGCATATCCTGGCACTGGCCTGATCCCCTCCATCTGCCTGGCTTATGAGAGCATCCATGTTATGTTACTAGTTTTGGCAAGGGGCAGGACTGGGTATTGGAAACGACATATCCTTACTACAAGCAAGTGACCTAATGAATGATGTCAACATCACCTCACAAACTCATTAAATATAGCCATAATTTTGTTATGTTTGATAATCAAAATGAATATAGAAATAAAACATTTTGAACACAACATAGTTTTATTGTCATCTAATAATAATTATCCAAAGTGAGAGAGTTTAGTGGATGTTGATAAAGGAAAATAAGAAACTTGCTTTATATTTATAACAATCAATGGGGATTTAAGTGTTTTGGTTTAAGGAACATTATGATTCTAAGTGAAGACTTGAGATGTCTATCTTGGATGATTAGCAGTATTATGGTATCTCAACTAAAAATCCTAGAGATTGCAATTTATTAAGAAACCGTTTTTAATTGATGATTCAGAGAACAAGCTCCTATCACAGAGTGGGAATTGGAGAAGACCTCTGAAGGCTGGGGGTTTGAAAAGATCTGCCCATTATGCTGGATCTGCAACTGGTAGTGGAGAATAACTCTGAATCAATGTCAGCTTTCTCTTAGTTTTGTAAAAGTTTTATACTAAAGGTGCTTTGTTACTCACGTACAAAAGTAGGCAGCAGATGAACACTTTATGTGACTCTTAAACAAAGGTGGTATTTCTGCAGCCTTCTCTGCAAACAGAACCTATCAGTCAGTTTTCTAAGACATCAGTCCCGCTGTAATTCCCTTGAACTTACAGTCCTACATGATACTCTAAACTGCTTAATAGATATTGTTCTGCATTTTGTTGATATTTCATACAGGGGATGAAGAATGGTAATGAAGAGAAGGAGTAAACATATATACATACCGAACACTGTACAGATATTATTTATTTCAGACTAGTAATAACCATGTCATTTTTCCATTTACAGAAAATGAAAATGAGGTTCAGAAAAACCCAAGAGACTGTTTGAAATTACACAAATCTATATGTCTGAACCTAGATTTGCATCCACCTCTGCTTCAATATAAAAACCACGTTTTTTCCTGTATGTGGCATGTTCATATGTTCCACCCAGCTTCTCATGCATGCAGAAACCTCTCAGTCAGGCTCCTTTAATCAATTAATGAATGACTCCCTCAAAAGCAGATACCAGCAGCATTTGACTATGGAGTCATTGCCACAAATGTACTAACGTCTTATGTCTCCTGACAGTGAGACTTAAGGAAAATAGGATTTAATCTCCCCTTAAAGTACACATAACTTATACTCCCACCTTCGACACACAGGCAGGCCCTCTTCCACCTCTGACTACATTCATTGCTATGTTCCTCTGTATCTATTTAAATGACTTTTGGCCCCAGATGGTGATGGAGTTGGTTTCTATTCTTACTCCCTGAATCTCTGAAGAAGGCGCAGATTCATTTGCTCTGGGCTGATCTGGGCCCAGGGTTAGATGTTAGCATGAGATATATCTGGAGATGAAAACCCTGCAGCCTTGAACTAGGACAAGCCTTTAAGGGCCTCACTTGGCTGCCAAGTTCCACTTTCTGGCACATAAGAACCATTTACTCTGTAGATCCAGTCTCAGGTATAGGGCTGCCTGTATGTCCCTCCATCATACTGTGAATGTCTATGATATTGCTGCTTCCCAAAACTCATGCAGGATGCACTAAACCTAATCAAACAGGAAATCTGAGGAAATCTGAGTTACTCTACACTGGTGACATAAATTCTATGCTATGGATTTTTAAAAACTCATAAAACACTAAATGGGAAAATCTCCTTACTTTTTTACATGTTCTTAATGACTAGACTGATGCCAAAAAAAAGAATCCCTTCATTTCTTACAACAGATCTACAAAGCACTGTGTTGAGTATTTTCCTTGCCATGCCCTGCCATGCTAAGATATGATGGGGGAAAAGTGGAAAACATAGTTATCAATTTTTGTGCATTGCCATTGGAATACCAAAAAAGTCTGACTAGATAAGAGTGTGTACCATGGGAGGGAGGCTAAGTTCTTTTAAGTCTGTTCTTTCTACATTCAGAATTTGTTTGGGCTAAATGAACCCAGATGACAAGGAAGAATCAATAGGGATTTTTTCCCAGTTGGTCTAACCTGTGGGATCTTTCACATCGTCACCACTTTATTATTTCTGCCTCGAATCTTTCCATGCAGACCTCATTCATATCCTACTCCCGTCTGTCCTGAGGCAAAGACAAAGGCCTCTTGGGCTGCGAAGAGACTGCTGCTTTCTTCCCAGTCTGCTCTCTCCTGCAGTAATCAATGTTTATGGCTGCAGTTACAATAAAAATAGAAAAAGTCAATATTTGTGCTTCGTATCTGTCAGATAATAAAGCTGGCTGGAAGTAGGACTCCGTGACATCTGCCTGCAACACACAGAGGCTGGTCTCCTCATCCTTCCTCACAGTTTGTCTAAAGATGGCGTCATATTTGTACAGCTGACATTCTCAAATCCCCCCATGTGTGTCCTCAGGGAAGCTCAAAGTTTTTGTCCGATTTTTGATCCTGTTGATTCTGGTCTTTAAACTGGAAACAAAAAGTTAAAAAAAAAAAGTATAAAAAAATTAAAAAGTAGGATAATGAAACAAGACTGAGTAACCATTCAGGAAAACAGTTCTCTTTAAACTATTGTTTTTTAAACCTTGCCTACTTCCACAAAGGATAATAAGAGACAGAGAAATGATGGAAAAATAAAATGAAAGACCCTAAAGCAAGCTGGGAGGTCAGAGTTTCTTTCAAGGGTTTGGATTTCAGATGAAGACCAGGGTTTCAGTTTTAGCTCTGTTATTCTGGCCAACTATCTTCCTAGAAATAGCCTCAGGTTTTTCACCTGTAAAATGGAAATATTAATAGAATACAATTTACAGAATTATCACAAAGATTAAATGAGATAATGTGGGAAAAGAAAGGGCTCAGCACAACAGGTGGTAACAATACCAGTGATTGTTCATATCAAGCCAAGTGATTTTTAAGTGAACCAGCTTTACGTTTTCTCCAGCTACTCAGCCTCATTAAATGACTAACACAAGTCACTGTAAAAAAGTGAATGTGAAAGTCAAAACTCAAATTTTATAACTTATTTTATGTTACATTTCTTTACAACTATTACCATTAATATTCCAAGGCTTATTTCTTACACATTTCCATCTTGCTCAGTGTTTCCAAGTCAGAATTATTGTCCTAGTCTGGGAACACCATTGTTGTAATTGTTGTGCAATTTGATTCCAAAATTCCACTTGTGAATCCTCTAGCATTTCACAGTCTCCCTGCACTGTCCCTTGCATACAGGTTGTGTTCCCTCCTGTCCTTTACTGTAATTCATTTCATTTGACAAGCTAGTCTTTCTCTAAAAGTGACATATTTTTTAGTATACAAAATGATTTTAGGTGAATGAGCTTCTGTAGTTCCAAAAGTCATTTATTTTAATATTTATTACAGAGATTATGGTAGCACACCAAACCCATGATCTCCCAGATATCATCTTTCAGGTTGAGGATAAAGTGAGATAAAGAGTAAAAATTGGAAGTTTAAAAAAGATTAAGTATAATATTGATTAAGCTGTGGGTACTTGCTTGTATTTTCTATCTCCTTACAGTTCAGTGAGGTTGTGTGTCATCGCTGAACAGAAGCATTCAAGAGCCTGCATGCAGCTCTCCGATGTCTCTTGCTCTTTTTCAGAGTCTGTCTCAGAGTCCGTCTCAGAGTCTGCGGGTTCCAGATGATTCAGGTATAAGATCAGCTTGTGTCCCTGAGTAACTGTGTGGAGCAAAACCTCTACCAACCTGTCACCACCTCATAACGTGAGAGAGAAAAACCTTTCCTTGTGTTAATTCACTAAGTTTAGGGGATTGTTAGTGACCACAGCATGGTGGTATGTAAAATACCACAAAGGTGGTCATAACAGTGTTTAAGATCTATAGTTTTTTAAAAATATTTTATTTAGTTAGTTATTTTTAGAGAGAAGGGAAGGAGAAAGAGAGGGAGAGAAACATCAATGTGTGGTTGCCTCTCGAGCACTGGCTATTGGGGACCTGGCCTGCAACCCAGGCATGTGCCCTGACTGGGAATCAAACCAGTGACCCTTTGGTTCACAGGCCTACGCTCAAGCCATTGAGCTATACCAGGCAGGGCAGATCTATAGTTTCTTAATCAGATGACACTGTCCTCCGTATATCATAGTTTTATGTCTCTGTCATTGCCTTGTCAACTCCTCTCTTATCATATTCTAATTTGTTGATTGCTTTCTTAAAGTATGATGTTGAGAGATAAATACAGCCCACCAGATATGGTTGGAATAAAATGGAATTTCTCCCCATTCATATTAATTTTCACACTAAGATACATAAGCCTTCTTTCCATCCTTCCATCAAATTTTTGCCTCATATTAAATATACACTACTCAAAATCCTTCTGTTGTGAATTTTTCTGAACACTTTTTCCTCCATCTTTTTCTTCAGTGCATGATTCATTGAATTTGTACATTTTTTCTCATTTTACTTTAGTGCTTTAAGGTCAGGCTAGAAAGATCTTTTAAAATCTTAATTGTTTCATTCAACATAATCACTTGGAGTGATTCATCCACCACTCTAAGCTTTGCATTTTCCCATATTGGATAAATACAACTTCTAGGTTTTTATGTAAAGCAGTGATTCTCAAAATCACCTAACAAAGAATCACTAATCAGGTGGAGTCCAAAGTGATCTCCTACAGGTGGGACATAAAGGTGGATTCACTGGAAGCAAAGGTAACTTTTTTTATTTGTATATTTTATAATTTATGTGACCTTTTTAAAATTAAACCTAAAGTATATCACTGCTCATTGGGGCATACTTTTCCCAAAAGTCTTTGATTGAGATTGAGTCTATATGAGAAAGTACAGTGTTTATCTTGTGTCTGGCATGAAATGGGCCTCAAATTCTTAGAAAGAGAGAGAGAAAGGGAGGGAGAGAAGGAAGGAAGGAGTAGGGTGAAGGAAAGAATGAATAAATGCAAGAATACATGAAGCATGTCCTTGGCTAACATTATACCATCTACTGCAAAAATGGAACTTCTTTTTCTTTTCTTTTCTTTTCTTTTTTTTGAGGGGAGAGGACCACTTCTTTTGTGATCTTCTGTTTCCAAAATATATTTATTTAATATTTTTAGATGTTTTTCTAGGTTGTTTTCTTCCAATATTTCAATGGCTTTTCTTTCACTTTTTTATAGTCAGTGCTTTCCATGTGACTGTATATGTTTGTTACATCAAAACATAGGCTTATTTATTTTAAAAAATACTCATTGAGCATTAACTCTATGCCAGGGACTATGCTAGCCATATAAATACAGTGATAGGCAAGATAAGTCTAGTCACTGTTCTTATAAAACTGAAAATGAGATGCTAGGACAGGCCTCCTTTGGTTTCTTTAGACGCCCTGTGATTTTCTTCTCATCAGAGTCATTGTCATTTGTATAATTAGAACTTCCAGTCTGAACAGTCTCTCATTCCTCCTAAGCTATCACCCATTAAAATGCACAAGCTATAGAATAACAATTACACATTCTCTGGAAATTCATCTAAGTCTCATTCTAAGTACCACGGTCATCTGCTAAATACACATATGTGCTCCTGGAGGAGAATTAGTTCTATGGGCATAAAGTGGATGTGCTTGGCTCAGGTGAGAAGAAACTAAGAAAAGAATCCCTGAGTGAACATCGCTGTCCGTGAACATAAGGGCCTTCTCAAGGTGTGCTTCCTTCTCATCCTGAAGCATGTTGTGTGAAACAACTTACATAATGATTTTTCCAGCTGGTAGCCACTTGGAAAGAAATACCTTGTTATACTATTTCTTTCTGAACTAAAAAATATTTCAAGGGGCTCTCTGTATTATAATAATAATTTTGGAGTAAAAACTCAAAAAAAAAACCATTGCAAATGTTCACTGCAGCAGTATTTAAAAATATAAATAGGAAAAATGAAGAAAATTCAAATAATCTTGGGTATCCACTGCCCAGAAGTATCAATATTTTGGTACAGATCTTCCCACACTTAAACTTTTAAAATTACAAATGTGTATTATATTTGTGCTGTTTGGTATTATACCACTAAACCACACTTTATTCTTCCTCCTACAATTTGTAATTATTTCTCATGATATTAAATAGTTCCCTAAAATACAACATTAATAATGATATAATGCATTGTCGTATTGTTGCTGGTGGAAATGAAATCTTTTCACTGACTTGCAAGGAAAGAATTCCAGGGACCCAGGTACGGGAGGCCATGGCATAGTGTTAAGGTTTATTGAAGCCGGAGCAAACACAAAAACTGTCTCAGGTTCAGCTTCAGTATCTCACTTTCATTCATCTCGCCAAGAAGGAAATCCAACCTTGTCTTCATCAGGCCCAGTACAAAGGCCGCTGTCCAAAAGTTCTGTGTCATGCCAAAACTTAGTCCATGTTGGTCCTCCCTGTAGATAGCCTGTGCTGTGTCCGGCCGGCACTAATTGCCTATGGAGTCTGCCACAGGCCCCAGGCGTCTGCTAACACCACATGGCTGCTATGGAGAGAGAACAGGCAAGCAAACGAGGCCAGCACATGTTACTGTGTGAGGCAGAGGGGCAGGGATAGGGACACGGAGAGGGACAGGGAGAGGGATACCCTTTGTTAGGCTGATTTCATTATCTCGGGCTTGGGAAGGACATGGTGCCCTTTCAAACCAATCAACTTCCCAAGCTTTTGCAGGCTGGTGCTGGATCCTCTGCCTAACCAATCCATTTCCTAGACCTTCTGGGGTTCTGTATCCTTTTTCCAATCCTATCCTTTCTCCAGGCTAGACAGACAGGCCTCTGTGGTCACCATCTCAGCTCCTACTGCACAAGCCTCACAGTAGAAGCAGCTTTCCCCTCACCATCTTGGCTTCTACTGAGCATTCACCCAAGCAGAGGGATTTCCTGCTGTTTTTCTTCCTCCCCTGGTAATGCCCTTCCTACCCACTTTGGGGGATTAGGTCCCCAATGCCCTGGGGATGTATGAACCTGTAACTTCCTACTGAAGCAAACAGGCTTATTGTCCAAGTCAGCTCCTTAGTTTATGATGCTTCTAATGTCCGATTCCCTTTGCTTTCTTCCTTTATTAATATCTAGCTACCTATGCTAACAATGCCACACTTCATTTTAGAATACTTTAATATTAAACATTTAAACAGTTCTCCAAATTTTTACTATTATGATAAACTTCCTTATAACAATATCTTAATATAAATCTGTATATATTTCTTTAAGATAAATTTCTAGCAGTGGAATTATTCAGTAAATTCCTAAGGCTGTGTTTTTATATTTTTAAGGTGTTTGGTACCTATTCTCAAGCTATTCTGTAGAAGCTTTGTTCAAATTTATATTTAACTCTAGTATATGACACTGCTCAGTTAGGAAGGGGTATTGCTATAAAAATCTCTTCTAGATGATCAGTGAAACATGATATTTTGTATTTCTTTAGTGAACTGATTGTTACTTGTTTTTTCTACTAAATATTTGTCTTTAAAAATTTTTTAGTTTAAGAATTTTTAAAATTCTTGTATGGTAAGAATATTGTTTTTATTTTACATACACTGCAAGTATTTTCTCAGGTTTCTGTTACTCGAACATTAATTTTTTTACAGTATTTTGGAGGTACAACTATTATTTGTTTTTATTACAGTAAAATGCTTCTTTTTTTATGTCTGTGTTTACTTTCATATTTGGCTTTCACCTTTAATTATCTTTTTTTCCAAAAGACCCATAAGAGAATTAGATAAATTGGTGGGGGGTGGGATTCCATTATTGCTGGCACCTGGAGAAGTATAAATTCCATATGACATAAACTTCAAACCACACAACAGAAATGTGAAGGAATGTCCATAATATCAGGCAACATCAAATTGAAGGAAATGGTGATCAGCCAATGAATTCCACACAAATAATTCTTAGAAATTACAATAAACTCATATTTAAAGTGGTAAAATTATAAGAAGTTTTAAAAATTTTCTTCCATGTACCTTCCTGTATTTTCCAAATTTTCTATATGTTAATGGGTATTTATATCATGAAAAAAGAAAAATCAGTGAACAAAATATATGAGCAAAGTAGACTGCAGGACCAGCATGAAGTGGTTATTTACTATATCTGTGAGTAATAGTGATATCTTTTTTATGACAGAGGATGGCAGGTGTGAGAAACTCTGTGTCTATGGCTTTAATATGTATAGAGCAGTGGTTCTTAACCAAAAGTAAGTTTGTCCCTTGTCTCCAGAGACACGTGGCAATGACTGGAGACATTTTTGGTTGTCACAATTGGGGATTCTACTGGCAACTAGTGGGCAGAGTCCACGAATGATGCTAAATATTTATGATGCACAGTCAAACCCCCCACAACAGAGAATTACCTGTTGTGAATTACACCAGATATCAATGGTGCCAAAATTGAGAAACATTGGTGTACTGGCAGTACATAGCTAGGATGCCATATCCAAATAGTGTGCACTGGGTAGATTAAACCACAGAAATTAATTTGTACCAGTTTTGGAGGCTGGAAGTCTAGGATTAGGGTGCCTGCATGGTCAGGCTCTGGGCAGGAAGGTCCTCCTGGCTTGCTGGAAGCCACCTTCTCACTGGCCTTTGCTCAGTGCCCACAGGTGTTAAAAGAGTGAGCTATCTAGGGTCTCTTTTTATAAAAGCACAAATTCTCTCATGACCTCATCTTACCCAAACTGCCTCCAAAAGGAAGGCCTCATCTCCAAACAAGATCATCATAGAGGTTGGGGCTTCAGTATATGAATTAAGAGGGTAGGAACCATAAATATTCAGTCCTATACAGGGGGCTTCAATGTAACCTCTAACCAATCAGTGGCTGACCATTAAGCTATGTTGACGCAGCAGCCAGCACTAGACAGCCAGGCAAATTTATAGATACGAAACCTAAATCAGTGGTTCCCTAGAACTGAGAGTGTGGAAGGGGTGGGGAGTGACAGGAATGATAGAAGGTTGCTTCAGGGAATGATAAAAATGTTCTAAATCTTCAAAAGTTGGATTATGGCGATAGTTATACAACTCTATTAATATACTAAACGTATCAAAAGCCATCGAATTGTTTATTTTAAATGGGTGAATTTTATACTGTGTAAATTATAATTTAAAGAAGTGTTTTTAAAAATTCACATGAATAATTATAACCTCTAAATTATAGTACAATTAATTGTCTGTAGTATCACTAGACAGTAAGCTTTGGAAATTTTGACCAAGACTTAGAATGACTTTATACGAGCTTTAGTATGAGTTTTATTTTGGGCTTTAGCAATTAAATTTGACAATGAAAAGGTTTAACATTTTGAAGAATAAAATACTTAAATAAAATAATAGGGACATCTCTCTATGTAAAATTGTTAGATATCTGTCAGTAAAATAGATGAACCTAAATTTGAGGCCTGGTGGAAACAGGGCATAATATTGTGGAAATGTATCTTAGAGTTCCCAGGAGAGAATCATAAGGACTATGAGTACAAAATTAGTAGAAATTTGTGAAAGAGAAATGGGTGGTACCTACATGTGTCCAGCATCTGGAAACTATTGAAAACTTAAATAATTTCTTAATTTATATGAACAATACTAACTTCTCCCACAGCATTATGAAAGACTTCAAAGCTTCCTACAAAGTTACAGTAATCAAGACTGTGTGGTATTGGCATAGAGGTAGACCTGTAACAGATCATTGGAATACAATTGAGAGTCCAGATATAAACTCAAGCATTTATGGTCAACTGATTTTCAACAATGGTGCCAAGATAACTCAGTGAGAAAAGAATCGTCTTTACAACAAATGGTACTGGCATAACCCAATAGTCACCTGCAAAAAAAGGAAGCTGAACTCCTACTTCCTGCCATATGGATCAAAGACCTAAATGTAAAAGTTAAAATTCTAAAACTCTTCTTAAACAATAGGTGAAAATCTTTGTGATCTTGTAGTAAGTAATGTTTCCTTAGATACCACATCAAAAGGACAAGCAACCAAAAAGTAATACTAATAACAAAATAAATTAGATTTGGTGGGGACCCATTCATAGTGTAAAGATTATTTTTAAGTAAAAACATTTTTGCTAAAGAAGATACAAAAAAATTATATCTGAGCTTCCCTTATCTGACTAGACTCCAGAGAACACAGCTGACGTTAACTGTCCTAGGGAGTGTCTTAGGAACTCAGCTAGATGGAGATAGTCTGCCCCAGTCCTGTAGCATCAAAAAGCCCAGTGCAAATTTCCATACCTTTCCACTGAAGACTCCCTTCACCCAGAAAAATACTTTATTAAGTTTTGCATATAACTTTTATTTTAGGCTATTGAGGGTACAAATGAATCTTGTTAACCTGTTAATCTGTCTATTCTTCATTAATTTGTATGTCATCAATCACAGGACCCAAGTTGGAAAACTTTTCCTCCCAAAACTTCATTCAAAGTAAGCAGTTTTGTGCTTTCAAGAGTCTAGTATCCAAATATGTATAAAGAATTCTTAAAATAAAAAGGCAAATAACCTAAATAAAAGTGGGCATAGGTTTAAATAGATATTACTGGGCAGAAGATATACAAATGGCCAATAAACATATGAAAGGATGCTTAAAGATACACCTCATTAGGGAAATGCATATCAAACCACAAGGAGATCCCACTTTTCACCTACTGAATGGCTAGAATCAAAAAGACAGAAAAATGTTAGCAAGAATGTGGACAAATTGTAATGCTGGCATATTGCTGGTAGGAATGTAAAATGGTAAAGGCACTTGGAAAACAGTTTGGCAGCTCGTCAAAATTTTAAATATAGAGGTTACCATATGACCCAGCAATCCTACTCCTTCTTACGTACCCAAGAGAATTGAAAACATATGTCCACACAAAACCTTATACACTTATAAACTTGTTCATAGCAGCATTAGTCTTAACAGCTAAAAGCCAGAAATGACCCAGATATGCATTAACTGATGAATGGATAAACAAAAATGGTATGTCCACACAATGGAATATTATGCGGTCATAAAAAGAAATGAAGTAGAGATACATGCTACAACAGGGGTAAGCTTTAAAAACATTATTCTAAGTGAAAGACATCAGCACAAAAGGCCATATATTGTATGACTCCATTTATACAATACTTTAATATAGGTTTTATTATCATATAGGTACAGTAAGGCCACTAGATCCATTGCCACTGAAAAAATAATTGTTTACTCACAGTTTCCAAGAAGAGCAGGGACACGATGGAAAAACACAGGGATTTGTCAGAAGGCAGGGGGAGAATGGGGACCTATGGTGAGAGCTGATGTTGACATTTCCATGGAGAGAACAGTAAGCTAGTTTAGGACTGGATAGTTTGAGTAAACCCAGCAAGACTCTGGGGTATCTGGTCTGTTCTCACTTGTCTGGTACCTGGTGCTGTGGTGAGTAAGGAATGGTAAATAGTGTGAGAACTCGCTAGAGGGGGTGATTGGAAGTATGTGTTCCAAATTTGTTGGCTTGCATTTGAAAAGCACACTCTGTGGTGAGATGCCTACTATCTCTAGGAATTAATGTGCCTTGGCAGGGGCAGTACATTCAGGGGTAGCAAGACCCCACATGTCAAAGCATCAGAATATAGAAAGTAAAAGACATAGTTAAGAGATATTATATGTCTGGAATAGGTGAATCTGTGGAGACAGACAGATTAGTGGTTATCAGAGCTAGGGGTAGAGAAGAATGAGGAGTAACTCTTCATGAATAAGATATTTCTTTTTGGGCTGATGAATATGTTCTGGAATTAAGTAGTAGTAGTAGTGATTGCACAACCTTGTGAATATACTAAAGAATGCTGAATTGTACACTTCAAAATGTGAATTTTGTGGTATGCGAATTATATCTCAATAAAAAATAAAGGAACAAGTTATAACTGAGAAAATTACACTGTGAAAAAATAGTCTGTTTAATTAAGAAGAACTGATTGTTGGGGATTGGTTTTTAGGAGAAATTTGGTTTTGTAATTTTCTTATAGTCAAAAAAGGGAATATTGGCAAAGTCAGGGTTCTTTAGGGAAGCAATGATTTTTACCCTTCATTAAAGGCATAGATTTTTTAAACCATTCAGGCAAAACTCTAAAACAAAATATGGCTCATGGCATGGTGTGTAATAAATATCATTCCCCCTGTTCTTAGTGAAGAACTCCATGTGCTAAGGTGAGGCTTAACTATACTTCAAACGTCAAAGGGGATATATGACCTACGCCTGACCAATCAAGGCATAAGATTCCTGCACACATAAAGATTGATTAAGCCATTCCGACCAAATTATCAATTAAGTTAAGCCACTCAGACCCAAAACTGCGACCCCAGCAAGAAGAAAAGAGGTGTGTTCTTTTTCTAGTGAAATTGAACCTGTCAGGATATGAACCTAGAACTCCTGGAATACAACTACAGAGAATAAAATCAACATCAGGAAGGACAGAGCCCAGATATGGAGAGATAGCATTCGCTGTGGCTTATGTGCTACACTGAGCTATGCCTAAAGCTTACCTCCAGATGTTTTAGTTATGAGATGCAACCATGTTGCTTTTATTTTTGTTGTTGTTATTTTTAAGCTGGTTTTAATTGGGTTTCTTCCCACTTAACTATCAAATGAGCCCTAAAGGAAACCCAGAAAATGCTTGCAGGAAAAAAAAATCAAATGATATAATCCCTAATGATCTTGATAAAGACAGAAATCAGCTAGTGTTTATAAATTGCTTCACAGGTTTTATTTGACTGACCCCAACGACCATGAGAATTATTTTGCTCAGGTGCTGTTAGTTACATTTTAAGCATAAAGTTTGATATCCATCATGATTTTTTAAAAACCAGAAATGAACAAAATGATGCTGTTGGGGAGCAAAAGTTCTTCTTCTACCCTCTTAGGTTGTGCTTGTGGTCCTGCAAATTAAATTGAGAAAAGACAGATTGGCAATATTAAAGACATTTTTTATTCATGCACATATGTAGGCAGGAATCCAGAGAAAAGTGTGAGTCAGAGGCACAGCTAGAATTTGAGACTTATATGCCATCTTAACAAGCGAGGGAGACAGGAAGAAGCTCACTTACAGGAAAACAAATGACTTTTTAGAAAGATTTAATGGATCCTTAGGAAAGTAGACAGGAGATCAGAGAGTTCCCCGCCACTGTCTGTCTGGGCATGATACGGACTTCTCTCATACAAGAGGAAATCACAGTTGGTCACAAAAAGGGGATTTTTGACAATTGAGTTCTTTTGGGGCCTCTGCTTTTAAGCAGATAAGGAATTTCAGGAACTCAAACACCTTTAGCTCAAAATATTTGTTTGCTACCCTGGCTTATTCTGTATCTTTTAAATGCAAATTATTCAATAGTCACATAGCTAGTCAGAAAGCAAAACAAAGAAGTAGAAGCTATATCATCTGGTTCTGGCTGGCGAGACACTGAACGGTCTCCTTGATAAGTTAAATTTTCATTATTAAAAATTCTTATAGCCATTCAACAGTTTTCCCCCAAAGATATAAATCTTGGTTTTTCTTTTTATAGAAAAAAAAATCATTGTGCAAACATGAATGTAACAGCTTTTTGGGTCTTGAAATTGTTCCTGAATGTCAAATATTTTGCTCTGTGTAAACTGCCAGGCATTTATCCTATTATGGTCATCTTCTCTTTTTCTTCTTTTGGAAAAATATTTCAAGGGGAAGAAAGAGAAATATTTACCTTTCCAGCCACAGCACACTAGCCCTAGGTGTTCGTCAGCAGCCCTGATGTCAGATTGACAAGTCCAGCTGTTAATAGGCAGCAGTGAGACAGGGGAGAGAGAATGCAATTTATCAGGACACTGGGCAAATGGGCATGTCTTAATGTTACCATTTCCCTTATGGTCATAATAACCCCCTGCATAGCACACCTGGAATAATTTAACTGAGTTTGACCGATCATTTGAGAAATTATTTGGAAAGTATGTGCTCTCTCTTTTTCTGCCAGGAGCTGGTGGATTCCACAGTGAGCCAGCCAGAGCATGCTCTCCAAAGCTGGCGATGTACTGGTCCATTTCTGAGAGGGGATCACTTTCATCCAAATCATGCCCTGTACTCTCTCTGATCATGTTGGCACAGCTCCTGACTCTCTATGCAGCAGTCATTAAAGTCACAGATTAACTGCAAAGAGCTGTGTTTTGTTTTTGTTTTCAGTTGAATTAATTACCAACATGTAAAATTCATGAGTTCGCATTTAAAAGATTCAATTCTGGTTACTCTTGAAATATCAGAATGTTGGGTCCAACTCAGCCTCCATTTTTCACATGACAATAGTTGACTGAAGCTGGGTGGTAGCCCTCACATTCAGACAGGCAGTATGATGCCACTGTGACCTGACATTCCATTTCTCATTTTTGCTACCTCCTTGGGCCCTGGAGGTATTTGAGGTCAATACCTCTGCAGCAGAAAGTGAAAAAGAACTGCTTAGAAAAGTTCTCTCAGTCCATATTGTGACCGACCACTGCCTTTGATACGTTTGGGACTTCCAGTTGTTCATCCAGATGGTATTGTGGGATTATCTCTAATTTCTCTCTGTCTTTGTCTCTGTCTCTGTTTCTCTCTCTCTCTCCCCCACTCCTCCATATATAGTCTTTCGTCTTAGCTTAGTGAGAAATACCTAACTTCTAGCCCTCTAGCTTAGGAAACCAACATCTGAAAGGGATATTTGAAGTAGTGATCAGTCATAAACTGATTCTTTATCTCAGTCTCACAAATGGAGAATGTTTCTTGCTGTCTCCAGCCATGTGTTAATGGTTTCTCTGAGGTCACCTGTACAGATAGATCTTTTGAATTTCACTGGGAACACATGTGGTTTTAAGCTAGATGTTAATTGGAAACATTTATAGTGTCAAACATTTGATTAATGCTCTGGGTTTTAATTGAAAGGAATAAGCATTTCTTAAATCAACTCTTCACAGTAATATGTTTTTTTAAAGTTTCCTAGAGTAGATTAAACATTTATTTGAAAATGGAGTAATATATATTTTTTAAATCCTTATAACTTAGTACTGATTTTTCATCATCCTTTTTAAAAAATATTTGGGGGAAAATTACTAGCCACTTAATAATTTTTTTAAAAATCAGGTGTCAATAAATGTAGTACTGCTTTTGGCTGATGGCCAGTAACCATTGAGAAACATGCCGAAGAGGATTTGGCTCTACTGTTGAGTGTTTGGTATAACATGGAACATTATACATGTCTCAACCTGTGGATAAAATATGGTCTCAGAAAGGGAGACCGATCATCTCCACAATGAGAGTTGTTCCATGTGGCTGGGACCCTCTAAACTGAAACAATTAGGATGTGGTTTGGGGACTAAGCTTAGGGTAATATTCTCCAGGTGTGAGAGTCCAAAGTGAGAGTCAGTCGAGTTCAGAAGAAGGTACGTTTTGACTTTAATGTTTGTTCATAAAGAACCCAAATTGGGTCTCCAGATGGTGCCCTGTAGACATAAGTAAGCATTGCAATAAATCACATGCCAGTGACATGGCAATTATTCTCGGGCCCTGCACCCCTCCCTGTCAGGTGCTCAAGAGGCTCTCCCAGGCATCCCTTCAGGTGTGCCAAAACAACGAAGTGCCATCTATTAGGGCCCTGAAGGGGGAGGCCGCCTTTCACTTGTACTGTCAGCCAGGCCTGATAATAGGTGCAAGATGCAGTCTGCTGCTGAGGTGTGAGTCCACTCTGCTGCCAGCACTTCGTGTGTTAGGAGATAATCCAAACAGGCACATAAATAAATAAGTGCTAAAAGCCCCCATCTACATAATTGCCACCATTTGAAATGGGAAGAATTAGAGGTGCCCATTATGTCTTTCATTTCCATGCCACCAAACCACTTGCTTTACACCTTTTCCCCTGAATTAACTACCTGATGGGTTGTTTTGGAAACATTTAGTCCTCATTCCTTTGTTCCTTTCATGTGTATGTATTTCAATGCCCTCAAACCTGAGTTATGCATAAACTCTTGGAAATTCACAAGGATCTGTCTACAGACAGCTCGGGATGCATGGACATTTGCTCAAGAAACACTGACTTAAGAACCTAAAATATCATTCTATGAAAATGTCTCAAAAGGAGGAATAATCAATGCAAAACAGAAATAAATATTTTTCTAATAGTTCTATAGAATTTAAAATACAAACTTTCCCTGAAATTCTCTTTGGTTTGAGGCACTACTGTTGTATTAAGTACTTACTTAGATACTGTAATGGGCCTAGGACTGCAGCAGCTCCTCTGTGCTCTGGTGAAGCTGGGTGTGGTTCTGAGTCTTCGGGTCAGTGCAGAGGGATTACATGGCTTTCACTCCATTGTGCACTGTTAAAATAGAACTGGAAGGTTCTGCAAACATTGGAAAGGACACTTTTCCAGTTACAGGTCTTCTCCCCCAGTGTTAACTAGGACCTTGTACTAGTTTCCCATAGCTGCTATAACGAATGACCACAAACCTGGTGACCATGTGTTATACAAATAACACAAAAACGTTATTTTACAGTTCAGCAGAGTGAAATCAGTTCACTGAGTGAGAGTCAGGGTGTGAGCAGGGCTGGTTCTAGGGGAGAGGCTGTTCTCGTGCTTTTTTCAACTTCTGCAGGTCCCCTGCGTTCGCTGTCTTCTGATCCCTTCCTCACATCACTCAACCTCTTGCTTTCACCATCTAATCTTTTTCTTCCCTCTGATCTCCTCTACCCCCTATACAAAGGCCCCTATGATTACATCAGGCCCACTAGGATCAGGTATCTCAAGATTTTTAAGTTAATGCTCTCTGCAAAGTCCCTCTTGCTACTAAAGGTAAAATTCACAGGTTTCAGGGATTAGGATGGAAACATCTTGGGACCATTATTCAGCCCACCACAGTCCCTTAGGACCCAGATATCTTTATTCTGCCCTGATTCTCATATCAAGGTTCATGTCATCAACCGTCTGTCTCGACGTTACTTTGATATCACTTCCTATAAACGGGTCCCAAAGCAGCTCATCTTCTCCTCCCCCTAAAATCTGCTCCACACTCCAAACTTTCTCTCTCGGAGCAGCACTGTCATTCTACCTCTTACACAATTTTAAAATCTTAGTGCTATTCAAAAAAATAAGTATACTTTCTTTACTCCATATGTGTTCTCTGCTTCCTAAGACCCAACACTTTGCCTTTTAAAATGCCTCCCTGTGTATCCCTTTGCTCATTCCAGCTGCTACCAAACTCTCTCTACAACAGTCAAATGTCCTGGTAAGAATTGCATAATGTTTCTATTTAGATTTTCAAACCTTTGAACTAGTGTGCTTTTTATTTAAGTTGGTAGAACCCAGAACACAATAAAATTTAGGTAAAAAAATTTGCATGAAAATTGGTGGCATCTGTGACAAAGCCTAAGTTTAAAATGTTAACATCCTTCCTACTACTTAATTGCTGATTCCACAACCTTATTTTTCTTCTAAAATGTCCATGACATGTCCAACAGACACTACCATAAACACTGTTCTCAACTTCAGAGCTTCTGTACACTTGACACACTACCATCGTCTGACACGACGGGGGCCCAGCAGTTCTTTCAAACTTTCTCCTCTGCTCACACCCAGTGTGTTAATCACATCATCCTCTCCTTTTGTTCACTGACACACAACGTGAGCACTCAGTTCCACATTCCCCCTTTTTAGCAGATAGTTTTATCTCCGTTACTTAATAAAAGCAACCTAGAATAATTTTTTCCAAACAGCCTTGCTCTTCGTGAATCTAAAGTGCTCCATGCTTCCAAGCCCTTGAGAGCCATCCCATAGAACCCTCAGAAGCCAGCCTCAGACACTGTAGTCACAGCCTGTGATTTAAGTTTCTTGGTTAAATGACTTGTCTCTTCCTAATGTTGGACATTGCTTTAAAGAGAAGGACTATGATGACACATGGCAAATACTATTACATACATAATAAAACTAGACAGAAGCATTTATATTTATAAAAATTAAAATCTAATATTGGTCAGGAAGTGATCTTAGAATTTAACTAAATTTCTACCAGCCATAAGAAAACCACATTTTGTAAGTAAAGATTACTTACACAAAGTAAGTAACTCTTACTTTTCAAGCATGTAACATTCATCAAGCTATTAGGTTTTTTGTTTTTTTTTTTTTTAGCATCTGTTAACTTAGCTGATCACTGATTTCCTAACCCAGCTATTACTTCACAAGAACAGTGTACAAAACTAATAATGGATTTCTGTATTTAGCTCACATACAGAACGAAAACAATGCACTTATTTATTCACTTAATAACTAAGAATATACTTTGACTTTCTGCTATACAACCTTTGAAATTTATTCCTCATTTGAGTTTGCATTGAACCACCTGTGAGTGTTAATTTTGAAAATGCAGCTTCAGGGAAGATGGCAGCGAGATAGGTGGGAGCAGAGTCTACTTCCCCTCCGCACCAGTGAAACGCCTAGTTGATCTGAGGAACAGAGCGAACAGCCAACGGTATTCCAGCATATATGAAGATCAGAGACCAAAAATTGTAGAGGACATTGAAAGATCAGACGGTAAGAAGAGTGCTTAAGGACATTAAGGTCCCTGGGACCAGAGCGGGGACCAGGGTGGTTGAAGCCCCCAGCCAGGGCGGAGGGTCTGCTGCAAGATTCTTGGGAGAGAGCCAGGCTGGGTTGTGTGAGAGGCCAGGTGCTTGTTTGGACCAGGGGCTTGAATAGGAGGAATTTCTCAAAAAGAAAAAGAGAAAATAGAGGCACTCAGCAGCTGTTTAGAGAACTCTCCGCAGCAGCTGTGGCCTCTTGCGCCCCTATCCCCTCAGCTCCTGGACTGTGAACGCCAGATAAGCAACCCCAGCACACACCTGAAGCCCCGTTGGCGGGCATCCAGATCAGCGGCCTGGGCACGCACACCTGAAACCCCAGGTAGGCATGCACTCTGATCAGCCGCCCGGCTGTCTCGGCACACAGGCCCAAAGCGCCCAGGTGGGTGCGTACCCCAATCAGTGACCTGGGCGCCCACACATGAAACCTCCAGTGGGTACACACCCTGATCAGCTGCCGGGCTGCAAAGCCGGGGATCAGTGCACAACCTGATCAACGGCCTGACTGCCCGCAGGCAACCACACCTGTAGCACCCGGGCTGAACACCTCCCACCTAGCCCCTGTGCATAGAGCCCTGCATGGCCTACTCACTCTCTAGGAGGAAGGCAGACTCCCAGCAGAGGGGAGGTGCAGGGCTAGGGGAGACTGCAGTCCCTGGAAAGACTTGACCCAGTAGGGGGCTGAACTACCCTGAAGGAGCACCAAGAGCCCCTAGCATCTAGGACAGCAAAGAGCAAGAAGGTGGAGTGTGAGTTGCCCCTTATTGGTGCACCTCGAGGACAGCACAACTGGTGGACTAAAGGCCTAGTAGGGATCAGAAGGACCCTGAGAAACTGGACTGGAGGCTGGAGAACAGTGAAGAGTATGGCACAGGAAAGGAGAAAAGTGAAACCAATCCCTCCACCCACCCCCTCCCGTTTCACAGACAGAAAGACCAGGACAACTGACCTGACCAGTTTAAAGCCAGCAGAAGACTTTTTTATTCTTTCCCCCTAAATTCCTTCTTCCTTTCTGTCCTCCTTTCTTTTTTTATTCCTTCTTCCTTCCTTCCTTTACTTATTTATTACTTCTTCCTGAATTTTTATTTATTTTTTAATTTTAGTTTTTGTTAAAATTTCTTCTTATCTTTCCTCTGATCTCTTTTTATTCCTTCCCCCTTCCTTCCTTCCTTCCTTTCCTTTTCTATTCTTTTTTCCTTCCTTCCCTACTCCTTTTATTTACTGTTTTCTTCTTCCTCCTTTTCCCACAGGTGAGACAATAAAACCTGGAGCTCTGAAAATACCAAAGTTAGACCCTGTTAGGCCCATAAACATCAGCTCTAGACCAGTGAGCTCAGGAGATTAAGGAGACAGCAACACTGAATTCCACTAGCATTCTACCATAGAAATTCATACCATAAACCCCGGGAATCAGAACAGATCAATTTAATAAGCAGAGGCTAACAAGAAGAGTCTCACAAACAATGGGAAGACAAAGAAACAATCCCAAAATGAAAGGAAAGGAGGAAGCTTCAGAAAGAATGCTAAATGAAATACAGGAAACTCAACCATCAGATTCTGAGTTCAAAGCAATGGTTATCAGGAAGCTCACGGAGCTCACAGAAAATTACCAGAAACTACAGGGATACTACAGTGAACTCACTGCAAACTATATCAACATGAAAAAGGAAATAGAAACTATCAAAAAGGCCAAGATGAAATGAAGACTACAATTTCTGAATTGAGGAACACAGTAGAAGGAATCAAAAGCAGACTTGATGAAGCAGAGGATCGGATCAACGAGCTGGAGGATAGAGTAGAAAAAAACACCCACAATGAGCAAGAAAATGAAAAGAGGCTCGGAAAGAATGAAGAGGGATTAAGGGAAATGCATGACATGAAATGTAATAATATCCATATAATAGGGATACCAGAAGGAGAAGAAGAAGAGCAAGGGATAGAAAACCTGTTTGAAAAAGTAATGATAGAAAATTTCCATAATGTAATGAGAGAAAAAGTCACACAAATCCAGGAATCACAGAGAGTCCCAAGCAAGAGGAACCCAAAGAGGCCCACTGCAAGACATATAATAATTACAATGGCAAAATTCCAAGACAAAGAGAGGATCTTAAAGGCAGCAAAGGAAGAAACAGGAAGTAACATACAAGGGAGCCCCAATAAGGTTAGCAACGTTCTCAATGAAAACGCTCCAAGCCAGAAGAGAATGGCAAAAAATACTCCAAGTAATGAGAACCAGAGGCCTGCAGCCAAGGCTACTTTACCCAGCAAAGCTCTCAATCCAGATAGGACACTAAATAAAGAGCTTCCCAGACAAAAGAAGTCTAAAAGAATACACCTCCACCAAACCAGCTCTGCAAGAGATTCTGAAGGGACTGCTTTAAGGAAAAGAAGGAAAAGAGAAAGAGAGAGGAATACAGGTATGAAAAAATGGCAATGAATAAGAACCTATCAATAATAACCATAAATGCAAATGGATTAAATGCTCCAATCAAAAGACATAGAATAGCTGAATGGATAAGAAAGCATGACCCACACATATGCTGACCACAAGAGACCCACCTCAAGATGAAAGACCTACACAGACTGAAAGTGAAGGGCTAGACACAAATTTTCCAAGCAAATGGACAGGGAAAAAAAAGCCAGGGTAGCAATACTCATATCAGACAAAACAGACTTCAAACGAAGGGCCATAAAGAGAGACCCAGAAGGTAACTTCATAATACTCAAGGGAAGAATCCACCAAGAAAACATAAACATTCTATATATATATATGCACCCAACATAGGAGCACCCAAATACATAAAGAAAATCTTGGAGGACTTCAAGAAAGATATTGACAGCAACACAATTATAGTAGGGGACTTTAACACCCCATTGTCAAAAATGGACAGATCTTCCATATAAAATATCAACAAGGATACTGTGTCACTTAACAATACCCTAGATGAAATGGACTTAACTGATATATATAGAGCTTTTCATCCCAAGGAAGCAAAATACACATTCTTTTCAAGTGTACATGGAACATTTTCAAAGATAGACCACATGATAGGACAAAAAACAAGCCTCAAAAAATTCAAGAAAATTGAAATCATATCAAGCTTTTTCTCTGACCACAAGGGACTGAAACTAGAAAACAACCCCAAAGGAAAAAACTCAAAACTTTCAAAATTATGGAGACTAAATAGCATGCCATTAAACAATGAATGGGTCAAGAAGGAGATTAGGGAAGAAATCAAAAACTTTCTGGAAACAAATGAAAATGAACTCACAACAAGCCAAAACCTATGGGACACAGCAAAGGCAGTCCTGAGAGGGAAGTTCATAGCAATACAGGCCTACCTTAAAAAGATAGAAACATTTCAAACAAACAACCTAACCCTATGCCTACAAGAACTGGAGGAACAACAACAAAGACAGCCCAGAGCAAGCAGAAGGAAGCAAATAACCAAGATCAGAGCAGAACTAAATGACATAGAGACTAAAAGCACAATTCTAAGGATCAATGAATCCGGGAGCTGGTTCTTTGAAAAGATAAACAAAATCGACAAGCCTTTAAGTAGGCTCATCAAGAAAAAAAGAGAGAGGATCCAAATAAACACAATTAAAAATGAAAGAGGAGAGATTACAACTGATACCATAGAAATTCAAAGGACTGTAAGAAATTACTATGAAGAACTGAATGCCAAGAAACTTGAAAACCTAGATGAAATGGACACATTTCTAGAAAAATATAATCTTCCAAATCTGAATGAAGAAGAAGCAGAAAACCTGAACAGACCAATAACAGCAGACGAAATTGAAGCAGTCATCAAAAAACTCCCAACACACAAAAGCCCTGGACCAGATGGTTTCACAGGAGAATTCTACAAAGCATGTAAGGAAGAGCTAACCCCTATCCTTCACAGACTATTCAAAAAAATCCAAAATGATGGAAGACTCCCAAACTCTTTTTATGAAGCCAGCATCATCCTAATCCAAAAACCAGATAAAGACACAGCAAAGGAAGAAAACTTCAGGCCAATATCGTTGATGAACATAGATGCTAAAATTCTCAACAAAATATTGGCAAACCGCATCCAGCAATACATTAAAAAGATCATCCACCATGACCAAGTGGGATTCATCCCAGCGATGCAAGGATGGTACAATATTCGCAAATCAATAAACATAATACATCACATAAATAACAGCAAGGCAAAAATCACATGATCATATCAGTAGATGTGGAGAAAGCATTTGATAAGATACAGCACCCATTTATGATAAAAACACTCAGCAAAGTGGGAATAGAGGGAGCATTCCTCAACATAATAAAGGCCATATCTGAGAGACCTACAGCCAACATCATACTCAATGGACAAAAATTTAGAGCTTTCCCACTAAGATCAGGAACAAGACAAGGATGCCCTCTCTCACCACTCCTATTCAACATAGTATTGGAAGACCTAGTCACAGCAATCAGACAAGAAAAAGCAATAAAAGCCATCCAAATTGGAAAGGAGGAAATGAAACTGTCAATGTTTGCAGATGACATGAAAATGTACATGGAAAATCCTATAGACTCCACCAAAAAGCTACTAGACCTAATAAATGAATTTAGCAAAACAGCTGGATACAAAGTCAGTACTCAGAAATCAAAGGCATTCCTGTATACCAACAATGAAACTGCAGAAACAGAAATCAGGAAAAAAATCCCATTCGATATAGCAACAAGAAAAATAAAGTACCTAGGAATAAACCTAACCAACGAGGTAAAAGACCTGTTCTTAGAAAACTACACAACACTGAAGAAAGAAATTAAGGAAGACACAAACAAATGGAAGCATGTACCATGCTCATGGATTGGAAGAATTAACATCATCAAAATGACCATACTACCCAAAGCAATTTATAGATTCAATGCAATCCCTATTAGAGTACCCATGACATATTTCACAGATATAGAACAAACATTTCAAAATTCATATGGAACTATAAACGACCCCAAAACCCTGCACCTATTTTGAGAAATAAGAACGAAGCAAGAGGGATCACAATACCTGATATCAAACTGTATGACAAGGCCATTGTAATCAAAACAGCCTGGTACTCGCATAAAAACAAGTGCATAGACCAATGAAACAGAACAGAGAGCCCAGAAATAAACCCAAGTCTTTACAGTCAATTAATGTTTGACAAAGGAGGCAGGGGCTTAAAATGGGGCAAAAATAGCCTCTTCAAAAAATGGTCTTGGGAGATCTGGACAGCTATGTGCAAAAAAAATGAAACTCGATCACAAATTTACACCATACACAAAAATAAATTCAAAGTGGATAAAAGACTTAAATATGAGTCATAACACCATAAAAGTCCTAGAGGAAAGCATTGGCAGGAACATCTCAGACAGTCCATGCAGCAACATCCTCACAGACACATCCCCTAAAGCAAGGGACATAAAGGAAAGAATAAACAAATGGGACCTCATCAAAATAAAAAGCTTCTGCATGGCTAAAGAAAACAGCATTAAAATAATAAGACAACCAACAGTATGGG
The DNA here is from genome assembly GCF_022682495.2 of Desmodus rotundus. NCBI lineage: Eukaryota > Metazoa > Chordata > Mammalia > Chiroptera > Phyllostomidae > Desmodus > Desmodus rotundus. The sequence continues at coordinate 66,994,016 of NC_071395.1, forward strand.
AAAACTTATTTGCCAATGGTACCTCAGAAGAGGGACTGATCTCCAAAATATATAAAGAACTCACATGACTGCACTCCAGGAAGACAAAGAACCCAATTAGAAAATGGGCAAAGGACTTGAACAGACACTTCTCCAAGGAAGACATAAAGAGGGCCCAGAGGTATATGAAAAGATGCTCAGCATCACTAGCCATCAGAGAGATGCAAATTAAAACCACAATGAGGTACCACCTCACACCAGTCAGAGTGGCCAACATGAACAAATCAACAAACAAATGTTGGGGAGGATACGGAGAAAAGGGAACCCTAGTACATTGTTGGTGGGAATGCAGACTGGTGGGGCCACTATGGAAAACAGTATGGAATTTCCTCAGAAAACTAAAAATGGAACTGCCCTTTGACCCCACAATTCCACTGCTGGGATTATACCCTAAGAACCCTGAAACACCAATCAATCCAAAAGAACCTATCAAAAGAACCTATGCACCCCAATGTTCATAGCAGCACAATTTACAATAGCCAAGTACTGGAAGCAACCTAAGTGCCCATCAGCAAATGAGTGGATCCAAAAACTGTGGTATATTTACACAATGGAATTCTATGCAGCAGAGAGAAAGAAGGAGTTTATACCCTTTGCAACAGCATGGATGGACTGGAAAGCATTATGCTAAGTGAAATAAGCCAGGCGGTGAGGGACAAATACCATATGATCTCACTTTTAACTGGAACATAATCAACAGAAGAAAAAGGCAAACAAAATATAACCAGAGACATTGAAGTTAAGAACAATCTAACAATAGCCAGAGCGAAGTCGGGAGGGTACAGTGGGGAGAGGGGATTACAGGAACTACTATAAAGGACACATGGACAAAATCAAGGGGGAGGGTGGAGGTGGGGGAGGGAAGTGATTTCGGCTGGGGTGGGGTGGAGGTATGGGGAGAAAATGCAGACGACTGTAATTGAATATCAATAAAAAATAAAAGAAAAAAAAGGAAAGAAAATGAGGCTTCAAAGGTACCTCAGGATCGATTTCTAATCTAAGAATCTGTGAGCGTCTATGTTTCGTGTCACAAAGAAGCAAAGGCTTTAACTCAATTGTTTGCTGGTTTAGGAGGTTTCGTCTTCTCTACTGTTGCCTGAAGTGTTAGAATAACAAAGAGTGCAGAGGCTGGGAGCTGTTTTCCCTTCCCAAATTCCTTTTAATAATTCATTGATATTTTCTTAAAATCTTATAGACCTTCAAATGACATAATATATGGAAACTTCTTTATAATGAGAAACATGAATAACCTCACCTAACATGTTCCCCTTTATCAGTAAACTGGTTTATCTTCCTGTACACACCATCCATTTGAACCATGCAGTCTACTCTCCCCATGAAAGAGTTAGGAGGTTGAGAAAGTCCAATTTTACAGAAAGTAGGAGTCTGGCTTCTTCAAATCTGCAGGAATATGGGAAGGAAAAGAGCAGCTGAGACACAGTGAGGAGACCAGACAGAGAGGCTCTCTTCCATACCCTCGGGTTGATTCCTAAGGAGTGGAGGTTATAGAAATGCCCACGTAAATGTGGAGAGCCCTGGGAGGTCAAGACCGGTGGCTTGCTTTCCCAGTTGTGCCCTGGAGAAGACCATAAGCTGCTAAGCTAAAAGGTAATTGATGGAGCAGCATTGATGGATGGAAACAATTAGACAAAAGAACTTGAGCCAAACTGAATATGACCCATATCCTAATATGGTTTGCAGGTGATCCAGAAGTTTCTTCATTCCCACTGATAATGCCAAGGTCCTCAAAGGATCAGGTGACTGATGTTCAGTCAATTTGAAACTGAGGTGCAGAACATTGGGAATTAGTTACCAGAGACAAAGAACCAAGATCATGGACTCCAGCCATGCATACCTATGAGGTCCTTCAAATGGTCAACACTCACCAATAGCCTAGACCCACTAGGTACAAGTTCAGCACATGGCTCTGAGGCCCCTCCTCCCACTGCCATGAGGTCACTTGAGTGTCCCTACATGTATAGAGAAAAATGGCTTGGAGAAGATGAAACTATGAGAAACTCAGCATCTATCCCCAAAAGATCTAAAAAGTATAAAAGGAGTGTTTGTCTCCAAATACTGAAATATTAATTGATAAGTTTAGATATCAACTTATTCCTCCAACCAACACACAGCAGGAGAGGGGCTTATTAGAAAGATTCTATCAGTTATAGAAAACAAAAGCTGCACTACTTTTATACACTTGAATAGTGAAATTTTAAAATGTTCTACCTCTCCACACAGAAGCAAGGTTTAATTATGGCATTATTCACTCCCAACATCAGAGTGGTGGACATCATGTATACATGTTTGTTAAATATTTGTTAAATGACTCAGTTAATTCCACCATTGATTCAGTTGCGTTAGTGTTATAGAGGACAAAAAATGCCAGCACCTCACACTCTTTCTTCTTTTTCTCATCAGAAGCAAGAGCATGTGACTGGAGGGAGTCTGGGAATGATTCTGGCAACTTCCTCCATGAAATGCATGTATGCTTTATGTTATTATTTCTGATTTCCCCCTTCAATTCTCAGTTCCAAAGAGGTATGTGAGGTGAAAACATATAAGCTCAAAACTCAGTTATGGAGGATGGATGAGATTTACAGTAACAATCTTACCTATAAGAACTGCCTCCTTAGGAAGACCAAAAGGCACATACATCAGAGCAATGGAAATAGATCTTACAAGGAACCATAAATACCTAAGAGAACTGCTTGAGATCAGTTCCTTGTCAAGTTGGAATCACCACTCATAAACTCAGACTTCAAATAAATGAGTTAAAACAGCATGTGTAATTCTCCAAAACAAGAACTGCAACCTCGTTAAGAGCATTAAGTAAAAGACTTCTATCTTTCTGTCTCTTTCCTTCCAACCACAATTGGAGATGAAGGAGGAGGGCAGGAAATGGAGAAGGAAAGGGGAGCTGTGTGAGAGCAGACCCCCCAGCCTATCCCTTCTTCCCCCCAAGCCACTACAGCCACAGGTTTCGCCCACCCAGGCAGGAGGGAAAAGACAGAGGTTATTAAGCTTAGACTGAGGCTTTAAATAAACAGAACTGATTCTTTAGAACTCAAATGAGACACTTCAAAAAACCAAAAGAGACTGAAAAGTCACAGAATCTAACTGAGATGTCATTTAACATCCCCACTGCCCAGAATAGAGAATGTGGTTGAGGAGGTCATTAGAAAAACTAAAACCATTTCATGCTTGCCCCACCAAGACTCCTCAATAAACTGGTTACATGAGGCTCATGACTCCTACATCGTATGGTTGCTTTGAAACTAAATGAGGTAATAATTACGGGACCTACTTCATAGAAGGCACTTAATAAATGCTACTAACAGTTCTCTTCCTTTCTTCTAAATGGCTTCCAATATATTTTTTATTTCTATCTAATTCATTGAGATACTTATTTGCAATAAATTTATAGACATAGAGTCATTTGCATAAAAGTTTTAACATAAAATTATATACTGCTGCATATGTGCATGTATACATGTGTGTATATGTATGTGTGTGTGTTTAAATTAAATGGAACCTCACTGTCATCCTCCCGTCTTTTCTAGAGATAAGTCTACACCTCTTTATCTTGATCCAGAGACATTTGGTCTACAGTTGCTCTCAGAAATGCCAAATGGAGATGGGTCATCTAGACCAAAGGGAAAAAAATGCAAGAGTTAAAGCATAAAACTGGTAATGAACACAGTCTTTCGAGACATAATTAAGAGGCCTTGTCAAATTAAAGAAGATGGTTCACATTAGGGTTAGTAAGAGGAGACAAAGTTGGGGAAATATGGATGATTGTGCTTGGATAGTTAAGACTTGATCCTCTAGATTAACAGTTTCTTTTTTCCTTCTTTCTCTTTTTCCTTTTCTCTCCCCTTCCTTCCTTCCTTTCTCCCTTCCACCCATCCTTCCTGACTTCTTTCTCTATCTCTTGATCTTTTCTTTTTCTTTAAGCACCAGTAGATAGATTTTCTCATTGGGAAGTCCAACACATAAAGCAGATAAAGACAAACTGTTCCAGTTGAGAAACCCAGAGTGCTCTCTGCTGAGAATACCTACCCCAGAACCCCTAAAATCTCCCTGTAGAAAGTAGAAAACAAAAGACAGAGGGGGGGAGAGAGAGAGAGAGAGAGAGAGAGAAACACCATTCAGCAGTGCCAACCATTGGAAGTTTAGCATGGTGGTTAAATGAAAACTCAACATCGCAAACCACCTTATGGTATAAAGGTGAGGAATGATGTGGAGGGGGCAGTCTTCGCACTTGATGAGAAGACTTGGCACAGTGTTGACATGACTAAGCTAGAGCTCTTTCTCAGAACTCTCTCCTCTGTATGGTGCTGGGTTGGCATTGGACACTAGAGAATTTTGTGTGAGATTCGGAAGGTATACATGAAGCAGCAGTACTCCTGTTTGTTGAATCAGATGTTTTAGGTGCTCATGAATGTTGCCACATCTCTGCCACTTCTCTGACTATTGGGCCAGCTGCACAGTTGGGTCCATGACACAGGGCTCCAGTAGGTCAACCCCATAATTGAAGTTGATTGCTTAGAGAAGCAAGAGAAATATGTTTCAGTTTGCCCAGAATCTCTCACACTTCATACCCCTTATTTCTTCCCAACCACTTGCTCTACTGAGTTCAAACTCCAACACAAAGAACAGAAGCAACAGATTAACAAAAAATGCTTAACCAGCTGTCATCATGGGATAAAGTTGAATCCCCTTCTTCTGCCCCCCACCTGGTGTTTCAGCTTCTCTGACAGAAGCCTGGGGAGTGCCCCAGGTCTAAGTGGCTGCAATGGCCAAGGGGAACCTCTGTGGTAAGTTGATTTTAAAATTACAGTGAGTCTTCCAGGTGAAAGTGTCCATTCAGACACACAGGACTGAGATGCAAGGATATAAGATCTCTTGATACTGATTTAGGCATTTTGAGCTCTGAGATAAGAAACAGACATGAGGAAAGAAGCCTCAAATTTTCTGAGATAAAAAGGTAGAGCAATGAACAGAATGCTGAGAACAAAAATGTTCCTTAGTTGGAAGCAAGGAGAGAAAGAAATCAGTGTAGGAGACAGGAGAAGTCAGAAGCTGGTGCAAGTCTGGGAGATTGAAATGCCATAGAAGCAATGGAGGTGAGTTCAACCAATGAGGAAACACTGGTTTCTTCAAAGGCTGAAGAGACATCAAGTAATGTAATTCACAGTACACAGGAAAGGGAGAGAATTTGACTTTGCAAGAACAGCCACTATGCAAGCAGGGGCCTCTGGAGTACAGGAAGCGGCACCCATACAGGGGCCTAAGTGACCTTATACACCTCCAGGGCCTGGGGCCAGGGGCCACAGCACTCCTGCGATCTTAAGGTGGCTTTTCTCACCTTGATTTCAGGGACTTGTCCTTACCATGTAGCTTAGAGGTATCAGAGCCATCTTGCTTCTCTGAAAGGAGGAAAAATGCAAGAAAATGTACAGGGCTGGGATGGAATGGGGGGATCTACTTGTATTTTCAGGGAATGGCAACTGCCTTGTGTTACATTTTGTATGTCGTGTGTCATAGGTTATGTCATTCATTGGTTCTATCAATAAATATCTGAGTCCAAACTGTAAAGCCCTTTCCTATTGGCTGTGCACATTGACGAGAAAAGTTGGCCTGGCAATAGATTAAAGTCAGTGAAAACTGAACCAGAGATTTGGTTTTAGAGCCACTCCCAAGCCCCACAGTAAGTAAGTAAACATCTGAAAGGACAGTGGATAAACGATTTTTAACGGAGAAGGAAAAGAATATAATTTCCTCGGTGTAGAAATCCTAACGCAAGCAAAGACAAAGCTTGTAGTGGAACAAAGGTGATCATTCATGTAATTTTCTCTGAAGTCATCTTGAACTTCACTGCCTATTACACCATTAATTACTCCAACAGTTCTCAACTTTTTTTCCCTGTGTGCATAATGGGTGGAAGGTGTGATCCATCACTATGGGCATACTCCGTGTTATGCAGGATTTCCAAGCGCTTACTGTAACTCTGTGCCTTTCTGTCAGGCTCAAGGAAATGTATTGGAATCTAAGTGAGAGACAGATTATATACATGTATATCCTTGAATCTAATCAGCTCATACATATTTTGAATAGTAAATGATTCATATATATTGACGTTAAAACACTATTACTAGTGACACAGCTAACAGTTGGTTACTATAAGGCAACAGTATTTTGCAATCCAAAGCTTAGAACCGATGGTTTATAAAAAAAAGAAAACTACCATTTTCTTCTAAGATTTTAGAAGGCCACCTATATCGCCAACTTAGAAGGCACAATGAGTCTGTTGACCAAAGGAATCCCATGTTTTGGATAGCTCTTAACTACTTCAGTAATTAGCCTTCCAAAGCACAATCGCAGTCACTCACTGGCATCTTCCTGAGACCTCCAAAGCATCTGGATATAGAGGCCAAAGACGTTGTTTGCTCTGGAAAGGCCAAATGTTGGGTAATGGAGCACTCTTGGAGAGATGAAGCTATAGAAAACCATGTTTTCTCATTGGCATCTGTTCTCCTGCAGTCCTCAATAAAAGTGTCCATTAAAATGCCAAATAACACCAACGCAAAGAGAACAGATGCGGACAGCAGGGGTTAGTTAAGTTCAGTTCACACCTGTGGGTCAGCTCACTTCAGTTTCTCTTCCAACGTGCAGGGAAATCAGACTCTTAGGAGTTAAAGATCAAAAAGACTTCACACTTCATTTTATCCAGCCCTAGGCACTCATGTAGGAGTGCCCTGGGCCTTGCTTTGGAGGGCCTGGTTTTGTGAGTTTGGGGTGAGAACAGCTTTCTCTGAGGTCACCCTGCTTGGGCAGAGAAGGAAATTCTGATCTCCCAAGGAGATAGATAGAGGCGGGAATTGAACAAACAGTAAGAGCTCATAGACATGCAAAACCCTTTCTTTTCAAGGGACTCAAAGAACTTTGTTCCTATTCATTGTTAAGAGAAAAATTCTATTTAAACAAAAACTGACTGCAGCTGTGTCTGCTTTCTCAGCCCGTGACATATTTTGTCTTTGGGGTAAATATAGTTCCTTGGTTTCAGCCTATTTGGGGATACTGTATGGAGAAAAAAAATGAACACCCATGGGCACAGCACAAGTAAGTTAGACCAAAAGTATGGGTGTACATACATATATACATGCACACATGTGCATGTACATACATAAAATATGTAAATTGTTCCTAATGAAATGAGAGAAATTTTTGGTTTCCTTGGAACCTTGAGAGAAGAGATTTCAAGGGTCTGAGAAAAGGTAAGAGAAACATAGGAACTATCTAGAGCAGTGATTCTCAAACTGCTGAATGCTAGGACAAGTTGGAGAGCTTTAAACATGTTGAGGATCGTACCCCAAGGAATTCGGATTGAATTTGGTCTGGGTAAGGCCTGAGCATTGGGATTTATAAAAGATTTTTAGGTGATTCTAATATATAGCCAAGATTGAGAAGCACTGGTATAGGGAGACCACAGCAAGAGGCACGCAGAGAGACAGAGCGAATGAGTGATCCTGTTTTAGGAATTAGCCAAAACATTTATAGAATTATAATGTCTGGCATTAAATCGAACATTGTTTTCTTCTCTTTAATATAATCAACCTTCACTGTCTACCCTCTCATTGCTACTGAGACTCTCCTATGTTCACTGACACAGCCCGGGATGAATGGGGCTCTGCAGGGCAGCCCGGAAGTAGGACCTTGGTCCCACAGTACAGGCTGTTACTGAAGCACAGCACCTGGGAATTCAGAGGGACAGGGTCTCAGGAAGTGAATTGGAAAATATGACAACCCCCACCCCCATTTGCCTAATTTGAGAGGTTTGGGGGAAAGCACTAACATATGCCAAGTCATTTATATTCAAATGCTTTAACATTTAAAGGAAGACAAGAGAAAGCTAAAGCTTGAGAATATCCAGGTGACAAATATTTGGTTATCCAGGTTCCTGGAGGGCAAGTAAACTTGATGATCATGGTGGAAAAAAGAAATCAAACAAGAAGGATTCACACTACAGGGAGCCCCTGGCCAAGGCAATGTGAGACATTAGACGTTCTAAGCCTCCAGCTGGGATTCTTCTTGTTGGAATCTAGCAACACACAACCTGGTGATCATGTTCTATCATTGGAAGCTATAACTGAAGCTCTGCATAAACAAAGCTACTTGGCAATACAAGCATTCTGGGCCCTATGGAGACTTAAACGTGAGGACAGACGAACAAAAATGTTTTTGTTCTAAAGTAGATTATTTATTAATAATAATTCAAACCAAATGAGTATTACTGATTAGCCTTGTTATTTTTTTAAGGGAAAGATCCTCACTTTGAGGTGAGCATGCAGGGGTAGGGAGAGGAAAAGGAGGTAAAGACAGTGGCTAATCTTCAAGTAAAATAACTAACTATTGGCCATATGTCAAAAACAGCCCTGTTCAGCTCTGACTGCTGTAGCTCAGTTGGTTGGGTGTTGTCCTATAAAGAGAAAGGTTGCTGGTTGGATCCCCGGTCAGGGCACAGGCCTATGTTGCAGGTTCTGTCCCAGGTGAGGTGTGTTTTTCTTTCACATCAATGTTTCCCTCACTCTCTCTCTTGCTCCCTTCCCCTCTCTCTAAAAAATAAATCTTTTTTTAAAGCTCCATTTAGAGGAGATTTTATTAAAACTTAAAAGTGTGCTAATATTTTTTAAATGAGTCTTTAGGCAGAACTGACCCTATTTTCCCAGGCTGCAGCTGTATTTGTTCCTCCTTCTTATTCATATTTTTTTGAGCTCTGTTCCATGAAATTCATAGAAACCAATTTTAAAATGTCAAGCTATCAAATTTTTTTTGCAATTACTAAAATCTTGGTCTGCAAAGAGCCATGAAATCAGGAAATGCATCTCTTGACTACACCAGATTATTAAAGGAAATAAGTGCAAAAGCATCCATCTCAGATGTGGAACATAGCAGGTACTCTACAAACATGCATTTAATTCATTTATAGACAGCCCAAGTTAATGAAGCAATATCTCATACCTCTTTCTAGTTCTCATTTTTATTTTTGTGTTTATTAAATTTTGTTCAGTTTTGTTTACTTTTTTGTCATATTTATGGCAAAAGTAAAAATTTACCAATGTAATGTAACCATTGAAATAAGTGTATTTTTTTGTTGCTACTACTAGATTACTTTCCTAAAATGCCAAACCAAGACAATTCACTGCCCCTAAGACAGTGTCTGAGAGTACCATTCCCTTGTGTCTTGGCTTTCAGTAGATGTTACAATTTTCACTTTAAACCAGTTATTTTGATAATGCATAGATACACACAACACTAAAAAAAATTCATGTTTTCACCTTTGGACCTTTACAGGACTGAAAAAAATTAAAGACATTGACTACATGGCCATGAGTCATTGTGCAAACATTTAGTGAGGTCGGCATGTCTTGATTTATACAGTGAAGAAACTAAACAGCATGACTTTCATTATCCACTCCTGAAGATTCTGATGATAATCATGACTCTCCTGATGTAGCTGGGGACTGCTTAGTCAAGACCCTGCTCCTTGGTGAGCAAACAAACACATTAATAAGAAACAGATGGCCATACGAAGCCTTCTCATTGCAACGAACAGTATGTCAAACTGATGACTTTCTTCTCATAGGGCTGCAAAGACCTGAACTTATCTTTGGTGTGGACGGAAGGTGCTGCAGGCATCGAGCGGATCTGCAACCTGACCACGCAAACAGGGAGGGTAATGGTGGGAAACTGCCCAAATGTTTTAAATACCAACTTTATGACTGACTCCAGATCTGACTGCATCTGAAATGAGATTTACTCATGTTTCATCTCTCTTCTCAGTGTTGGTTGTTTCTTATTTGATAGATGATTGACTTTCTCCTTTCAGATGTTCTTTTGATAGATATGTCACTTTTGAGAAGTTGTGGGTTAGAAAAGAAAAATAAGGGTATTTCTAAGGAGTAATGTCAATAGGTTAACAGTTTTGATAGGAGTGAGGAAAATTTGTAAGGTGTTCTGTTTAAAGAAAAATAACTGATGGAGGTCAAAATTATTTATGTGCTGTTGCAGATGATTAAATTGCTGCCATTTATATAACTTAAATGCCATTTGTCACTCTGATGCTAACTAAGTCCAGAGACAAAGCCCAGTCTTTTTGATTTCTTCCCAAAACTGTGACCCAGATCTTAAGAGCAAAACCCTTTTTAGTTATGGTGGGAATCAGAGTTTCACCTTCATATAATTAGAAATTTGGAATTTGATAACCACAAAGTACTGTTACAGAAAACTTAACCTGCATGCCTAACTGTTAAATTTCAACTTGCTTCGTGTACATACAAAATGGATTACTTTCCTCAGGCTTAAAATAAAATGGTACTTTTCCACTGAGTTCTGAGGGTTTTAGTCCCTCTTAGCATTTAGGTATAATTGCTGTTTCTATAGCATCCTGACCCCTAACATGAATATTCTCACTCCTGGATCCTAAAGGCATACTTATCTTATCCAATTACATATATTTTCTTTTGCAACTGTCAGCTGAGATCATTGGTGACAATTCAACACCACCAGGAATCCCCAGTTTGGGGTGCCATGAAAAAGGAAACTTTATTTAGTGCTAACAGCTCAACTGTGATACAGCATGGCTGTGATAATAGCACAGAATTGCAAATGGAATAGCTCAGTAGCATTATAGCTCAACCATGAAGGAATACAGCAAGGCTGTGAGACAGTCCTGGGGCCAGGAGGCCATGGGGTGAAGCCTCTCTCCAGCCAGACAGCTCTGCTCTGCGCTGTCTTGCTCCAGCTGCAGATGATGTCTTCAGTGTTTCACCTTCTGTGTTTCAGCTCCAGGCAGAGAAGTGCAGCCCTCAGTCTTCTGTGGAAAGGGGAATGTGCCCTCCATGAGCCAGGGGAGAGCTGACTTTTACAGACCAGAGTCCCTGCCCCAGTCCCTGATTGGCCTGGCCTCATGAAAATGAGAATTCCAAATCCTTGCAATTTGATTGGTTCAGAAGGTACTGTCCTGATTGGTCATATCGGAGCTTCTCTGATTGGTTGGTGAAGATGTTGATTGGGATATAGCTGTGCAACTCTGATTGGACATGGCTGAAATACAATTTCAGAAATGCCTTTATAAGGGATGGTTCAGATGGCAGGAACATAGTGCAAGCAGGCAGCTCAGTGCAGGAGGCAGGCATCTTAACAAAGGCTCCTCCCTGAAGTGGGGTTTGTGTGAAAGGCCCTTGTATACAAACAGCTGCTAGGCTCTTCTTTTAAATTTGAGACCAGTTAGCCAGCAGGAGCCCTTCTCACTAGGTATCTTCTTTCTCAGAGTTCATATAACAAACTAAGAAAAATCACATTAGAAACTGTGTCTGGCAAGCATTTCCAGAAGAGCTTCTATTAGGAGTAATGTCAGTAGAACTGGATTAAGCAAAAGATACTAAGATTCATTTTAGGGACCACTTCATGTTTTGCTGAAAGATCAGGGATGACATGAAACAGACTGGCTCAGTAGTGACAGCTCCCACCACTGTTGGCCCCAACCTCTATTGCAATCAGGGCTCACCGTAACTCCTCTTCCACCTCGAGTGTAGCAGCTATTTCTTGGTGTGTCCTAAAAGGTAAAACATGTTAATAATAAACAAAAGAAAGAGGATAACATCACAAAATCAATCAAACCATAACCCACAATGAAGGTATGTGTTATGAGCATTTGGACACCAAATTACAATAACTATAAATATAAAGCAAACATTGAGAAATTAACAAAAATCACAATTCTAATAAGACATTTTATATTTTTAAACTGGACAGATAAATTACACAAAAATAAAAAAGAATGCTCATAATTTAAGGATTATCATATATTAAATAAAAATTATCGCTCATCCTCAAACATCTGAAGAATATTTATAAAAATTGATCATACATGAGGACAATAATAAAAGCCAAATAAATCCCAAAAAGTGAAAAGTATATAGGTTACCTTAACAAAAATACAATAGAAATATGTTAATAACAAAGAAAAGTTTAATTACATGTAACCTTAACAATGAAAAATTAAAATTCTAAATAGAGAGAAACTTAAAAGAAAATACAACTATAGAACATATAGAGAATGGAAATAGTACTTAGCAAACCATACAGTATGATCAAAATGGCATTCAAAGACAAAAGTCAAAATATTACATGGTTTCATAGTTCAGAAAAATTTAAAATGGACAGGTTTGGTATTCAAATAACAGAAAAAATTAAACTTAGAGAAAGGAAATCATAAAGATTAAAGTTAAATTTGGTAAACAAGAAGATAAAAAGCATAGTATACTGATTAGCCTAAGTACCTCCAGAAAATCTAAGGGAGAAAATGATAAAGATCCTAGAAATTAATACATTCTTTTCTTCTTTCTTCCGTCTATCTTTTTTCCTTCTTTCTTTTAAGTAAACAAGCATTCTCTTTTATCAGGTGTTATAAACAATAGGATTAAGGATTTTAAGTAGTATTTATAAACCTTGTCCTAATTATGGGGAGTTACTGGCAATTCATTTATGTACCTATTTGTTAATTTGGCAATTATTTTATTTTTCTTAATCCTCACCTGTGGACTTTTTAAATTGCTTTTAGAGACAGAGGAAAAGAGAGAGAAACATTGATGTGAGAGAGAAACATTGACCAGTTGCCTCCCGCATGTGCCCCTGCCAGGGATTGAACCTGCAACTCAGATATGTGCCCTGACTGGGAACTGAACCCACAACCTTTCAGTCCCTAGGATGGCACTCCAACCAATGGAGCCACACTGACCAGGGATAGCAATTATTTAAGGAGCACACATTGTATGCTCAAACACTGCTGGAGGTACTAAGGATAGAAGAGTAACACTAAACAAAATCCTCTTCACAGAGCTTGCATTACAATACAGAGAAATGAACATCAAATAAGTGGATGAAACAATATAAAATAAAATGTCAAAGTGACCCAAAACAATGTGATCAGTGCTTATGTTTGGGATGCCAAAATATGGGGAGATTTCACTTCCTATATTATATTGTCTGCAATATTTGCCCTGGATAGTAAGTACATATTGGTTTTGCACAGGATAAAAATAAGATTGGCCAAAAGACCTGTATTTGCAATGTAATTCCAGTTTCATAAAAATGCTGTAGAAGGATTAAGGTTCACTTTTAATTTTCCCTTGCATTCTTTTCCGAATTATAAATAAGATTATAACTTCTACAGTCAAGGAAATACTTGGAAGACAACCACAAATATTTGAGGGCAGCATCTCTATCCATGGTCTTTCCAGTTTTGCTCCAGCATCTTCTTAATTCTCTCATTTTGCAGACCCCATTACGTGAACTTATTGTATCGATTCTGACCCATTCTGGTTCTCCTTTTCTGGATGCTTTTTTTCCCCCACACAATGAGTCTCTCATAAAATTTCCAAAAGGGAAAGAAATATTCCAGAGGAGTTTGGATGTGCACAAAGCACAATGAGGAGATTATATACTAAGGGTCATGCAAATTTAGGTATTGTTTGAATTATTAGTAGCCAATCAATCAGTGAGGAGGTAAGCCATTTTTGCTGAGTTACATTATATCTGCTATTATACCAAACAAGAGAAGGATCCCAAGATATCAACAATCTAGATTTCTGTTGTGAGGAATTGCCTTTTTCTCCTGGCTAAGTCAAATAAAACTGGAGATACTCAGTTAAAATGAGTTTGGAATAAAAGTCCTTTTGTGTAGCTGCTTCAAGGGAACAAACACACTGCTGAAACTGAAGCAGTCTCGGAAACACGGGATCATCGTCTTGTTCCCTTCTGCACCTAGACAACTTCATACAAGTCTTGCCCATGTGCAGAACTGGTCCACTGGGAAACAATGTTTGGCACCCAGGTGCACCCACCATAGAAGCTTTCTTTGATTCTAAATGGAGTCAAGCTGATGTTCTCCAATGAACCACCCACTTTCAGATTTATGTTTGAGAGCAGTTGGTCAAATTATTAGACAGATTCTAAGTTTTGGTGTCCAACTTTGTGATCTAGGGGCCTAGCTGGGGTCCCTGGAAAAACTGAAGCTCTGAACATGTGAAAGCTGTAGGCTTACAGTGTCTTCCTAGGCTCCAGCACACAGCTGGAAAGGAAAAGAAGGGGAGAAAGTGCTCTGATGAACTTAGCAGAATGCCAAAGAGAGAGAAATGAGGGAAAGGAAAAATGGGAGTGTGTGCAGGATGATAAATTGACTCTACGTCAAATGAAATAGATTTTGAAATAACTGTGAAAAGTATAAAATGTCGGAGTATAAAGAGCCTGCCACTGACAAAAGATGAATAAATGGGGTACTTCAAAGAAGGAATTTCCCAGCTGTGCTCACAGGAATCTTCAAAAGCTGTTCCATATGAGATAGCAGGAAAATATTTTAATAATAAATAGAAACAAATAACTGTTATAGGCTATCAGAGCAGAAGTTTGGAAAGAGCTATTTGTTCTATAGCATAATGACCAAATAGAGGTGATGCCGGGTGCTTTTGAAGACATTTATGTTTTCAATTATTGTAACTTAAATAAGTTCAGACAATAGAATCTCATGTGTGATTTCTTTGTGTGTGTGTCCCCAGGAGAATGAACATAAAGTAATTCTTCCACAATCACAGAGCAAACACTTGAGAGATCACAGAGAAGTTAGGCGAAAAGGTACAGCAGCAGCACAAAAGACTTGATTTGGGCATAAAGAAAAATGTGTCATGTGCTTATGTGCTTTTAAAGATGAAACAGATCTAACAAATGTGAGCAGGGGTCTGTGTCACGGAAACTGGAGATGAAGTCAGGGTCCCGGATCTGGTGACACCTCGTCTGCTCGTCCTCAGCTCCGTGGAGGATGGGTCCCTCCCTCCAGGCTTTTGTGTGTCTGGGCTGCGCTCCTCTCATCACTCACACAGCAGGGCCTCCACCCCTGTCCTGCAGCGTCTGATCACCTGTTCCAGCAGGAAATCTTTTTCTCTGCTGCAGCTGACCCTGTCCTCTCATTGTCATCATTATCCCCTTAAGTCTGTGTTTGGTTGCAAACCAGACTGGCCAACGACCAAAGGATGAGCCATCCTTTTGTTTTTCCTGGAAGGATGTCGTGCCAAAAGCCATTAGGCTCGTTAAGCAGTTGCACAGCATGCTGTGCTCTGAAGGGCCCACTGAGGTTTAATGCCCTGCGGTGGCTGTGTTGACATTCTTAATAAGTTTATCTTTGAATTTGTGTTTTGTAAGTGAAGTCTGATAGGACTAGAGAACATGCTCCAGGGACTTGGAGCTTCAGTTCATACTCAGCCTCACCTCTTCTTGCCTCCAGGCTCCCCAGGATGGGTGCCTCTCCATGCCTCCTCTCCTGCCCCTCCACCCAGGGATCCCCACCACCCAGGTAGCAGCCAGGCCAAGTCATGGGAAGGAGGCCAGCCTTTTGCTGTCACCCTCTGCTCCCAAGAGAAAGTCAGGCCATGCTCATGCCCAACAGTCCCCAAACCAGGTAACCCCTAACAGCCTCTCATTCACCCCCAATCCAGTTATGGAGTGTGCCCTGGCCCAAAGGTTGCAACCCACACACAGGGTGCTGAGCTGTGGGAGAGTGACCCCCCTGACTTTGGCAAGAGCCCCACATTTTCACTTTGCCCTGAGCTCCAAAAGCAATTTAGCTGGGCCTGAGGAAACCTGCTACTTACCTCTTTACCAAAAGACCACCCAGTCTCCGCTTGCAAACATGTGAAGAACAAGAAACTGATCACTTTGTAATGTAACACATTGGGGTCCTGAGGAATTTTAATGAAAAGTTCTTTATATTAAGCTCAAAATTGGTACTATGTGATTGCCACTCACAGTTCTCAGTTCCACCATAGGAAACAATACAAAAAATCCTGTGTACCTCTTCACTAAAGAGCTCAAATCATGTTCTCCCTATTCTTCAAGTGTAACATTCTTACTTCCTTCAGCTTTCCTAAATATGTCTTGGTTTCAAGACACCTGTGTATACCAGTGAAAGGCCTTTGGAACTGCTCTTGTGAAGATCCACTAGGCTGAGGTGCAACATACCTGGTATCATCTGCTGAACACAGCTCAGTAGCGAAACTCCTCCTTCTATCTGGACAATAGCACTGGCGCTGTCCCTGTCCTGACAGTCTCACAGTAGGGGCTTGTAGTTGATTCCAAGTCCAGAAGCCACATCAACTCAAACATCCCTGCATCCTTTACTGGCACAATTGATGTTTTGAATGTGTGTGAAGCATTATCATTCATGATCTGACCACACTCTCTAGCCAAATGAGAGCTTTTAAGTCCTGATGCCATTTTTGTGACCAGACTTCATCCCCGGCTCTGTGTCAACTGTCAGTAATAACTGCCTTTTCACATAACTACCACCTGTTCATTCGCTCAATGACGTGCTGTGTTGCTCATAGGAGCAAGAATAGTGGTAGGTGTGAAGCATCAAGGACAAGCAAAGACCTTGCTCACATTACAGATCAACAGTGCCCAGAGGGTTTGAACGTGAACCAAACACCACACGGGGGACAAGGATAAGGGCTGTGGTGAGCAGAAGCCCTCAGAACGTGTCCCTGGAGGGATTCGGCTGGGCAGGGAGGGTGCGATGTCCTCCCTGAAGACATGAAAACTGGATCACGGGCTAGAGCAGTGCTGCCCTGGAGAAACTGGAGCTGAGCCACATGCGTGATTTTAAATTTCCCACTGCCCACGTGAAAAGTATGTTTAAAGTGAAGTTAATTTTAATGGTATGTTGTATTTAACCCAACAGACCCTATACATTGCCATTTGAACATATAATCAATATAAAACATTATTGAGGTTTTTACTTACTTTTTTTTTTTTACTAAATCTTTTAAATCCAGAGTGTATTTTATGGTTTGGGTGACCAAATTTCAAGTGCTCAATAATTACGTGTGGTTAGTGGCCATAATATTGGGCAGTACAATTGAAGTTAAAGAGGTGAAAAGAGGATTCTTTTAAGTTTAATAATTATTT
The DNA here is from genome assembly GCF_022682495.2 of Desmodus rotundus. Classification (NCBI taxonomy): domain Eukaryota; kingdom Metazoa; phylum Chordata; class Mammalia; order Chiroptera; family Phyllostomidae; genus Desmodus; species Desmodus rotundus. The sequence goes on from NC_071395.1 coordinate 67,011,077, forward strand.
TATTTGTAAATTTTTATCAACTCTTACCAGTCATGTGATTCTAGACTATTATAGGTGTATTATACATATAATAATATTATCTTATGTTCATCTGTATAAAAATGAAAGGAAAGAAGGAAAGAGGTAAGCAGACTGCAAGAGAAGGACCCCTTCGAGCACCTATGGACAGTGGAGTGCTCTGTAAACATACAGGCCTATTAGCTAAAGCCAGCTCTTTCTGGCCAAGGGGCACCCTTTTTCTCCATTGAGAAACGTAACAAAGGAGACTGGGGGAAGGAAATCCAGTGAGGAGCAAAGTGGGAATGGAGAGGCTGCTGGGCACCTGAGAAAGCAGGAATTCAGGGCATGTTCCTTACTTTTGTCTTTATCTGGAAATAATGGTGACCCAGTGAAGAGTTTTAAGCAAGCATATACATGTATTTTAAAATCTCACTCTGCTTTCTTTGTTTCTGTATCAGTTATTGGTGGAAGCACAGAGGTCTATAACCAACTATAAGCCTGGCAGTATGTGTTGTCTAGACTGATTAGTTACCAGAAGTGTATGCTCCAAAAAGCCATTGACCAGAGTGCAGACACAAGTAGGTCCTCAGTATGTATCAGTTGTAAAAAGAATAACAGTTGGTGTTACCCCCATTGGGCTACCTTCCAAGCACAGGTGTTCACCTGCAGTCAGCTAACTCAGCTGTGCTGCTTCATGCCCAGTAGGTGGGTCCTCCCCTGGGGTTCCCATTGTCCTGCCTAAGCTAGCATCCCTGACTCACCCTGTGAAGCTCTTATTTCCTGCTCAGGGGTAGGGGTTACTGTCAGTGTGTTAAAGAAAAGAAGAAGAAAAGGAACGAAAAAAGAAAAGAAAGCCTTTAAGCCCTTCAATGTTATCAGGATTCCCCACCCCTCCCCTCTGCCCCCAGTAGCTTGCCTTTCAGGATTTAGGACGTTTTGTCCTGTCACAGGAAAACCATCAGCAGCCCACTGAGAAGAGGAGCTCAGAGCACAGAACATAAAGCTTGTGTCCCTGCAGTCTCCTGTGGAGTCAAGGAGAAAACACAAACCTGTATTTTGCCATGTATAATGCGCACTTTTTGCCCAGATTTTTAAGGGAAAAACAAGAATGCACATTATACATGAGTTGTACTAATTCCATATCTATATAAATGTTTTTAACTCTTTCCTTTATGCTTATGTGTTAAAAGTATAACTCTAGAAAGCAATAACAGTGTCTATATGCAAAATAATACTCTGGGATATGATCATTGATTTTGTTTCTAAATATAAATAAATAAATAATTGAATTAAAAATTAAAACAAAAGTTTTCCTGTAAGTTTGGGTCAAAAATGTGGGTGCACATTATACATGGCAAAATACAGTATTAACATTTTAGAGGTCATCTGGACACCTGTGAGCAGCTCTTCCATCACACATTGATTTTCACACGGGGCAAGGAATCTTGGGCTGTGCAGAGGAGATGCTGTATATCTAGCAGGCATTTTCATGCTTGATGTCTGGAAGAGGAGGCAGGTTTATATTTTTGTGTAAGAAAATCTAGGGGATGAATAGTTTTTATCTCAGCTCGAAGGACTACTTTTTTGGGCACTGAGGATAAAGAAGTTAAGGGTGGAAGCCAGGGCAACTGTGTTTCTGAACTAAGTTTGAGTATTGGCCATATGCTTCTTGATTACTTGGGCCCATTTAAGGTGTGAGACGTCAGCCTGGAGGAAGGGCCCTGTGAATCCTGCCCCAGACCTAGGCTGATGGACATTCATGCAAAGCAATCTCTGGAATAAGTTTCCCAGATAAAATATAGGACCACCCACTTAAATTTCAGTCCCAGATAAACAATGAATAATATTGTGGAAGAAAGCCTAACGTCACTTTATATCCTGCCTTGAAATTTAAAACTGGGGGCAGGGGGATCTCCAAGGGCCAGGCTGCAAATTCCCATCCCCATGGTGTCCCTGTAGATACTGTACTATTCCCTAGCCAAACGTCCCTCCTTATCACAGGACCAGGAAAGGGCTTCAACGCCCTGGAAAACCATGGAGTTACTTGAACAAGCCCATTGCATCCTCCCAGGGAAACCATGGGTCACCCACCCTGTTAATACGCTGTTCCTGAGTTCTACCCCCATGCAGCCCTGTGTAGTGCACAGCACCCTCCTACCTTGGACTGTGAGTGTGTGTGACTAACAAACTGCTGCCAGTCGCAGCCGTCCAGTGTCAGGTGTCATGTGTCTGGCCATCTTCCTAACTAGGGTGGAAATCCCTCCCTCACCAATGGGGTGAACAGGAGGTGGTCAGTCTGTGCCCCCATTTGTAATATACTTTTTTAAAAATTGCACTATTTATCTGAAATTTGAATTTACCTGGACATCTTGTGATTTTTTTGTCTTTTGCTAAATCTGGCAGCTCTACCCAGAATAATGCCTGAAATAATTGGAATAAACTTGAGGTTATGAGCCCAATAGCCTTGCAGCTGGGGACTCGGCCCGGAGGCCTTGAAGGCTTTGTGGTATTAATACCTCTCAGACTTCACCTGCACCCAGTCTTGTGACCTCTGCAAAACTCAGGTTACAGTAGTATTATTACCTTAATTCCTCTCAAGCACCATGAGCAGTAGATACTGTCTTACCTCATTATCATGAGGAAACTGTTGCTCATAATCACTTAGCTGGGGCCTCAAAGTTGAAATTAGTGCTATGGGTGTGTTTGACCCATAGCACTCTTTTCCTTAATGGCAATTTACACTTTGATTAGCACTAAGAGATGACAGAGGTTTTCACTGGGCATCTCGCTGGGTCATGGTCATGTTACGTGGACTGCACTGTTAATCCAAGTCAGCGGTCATTGACCTCATGTACACCCCTTCCTTTCCATTCTGTCATTTGTGAGTTTTTGGAGTCTGTCCCTATAATCAGCCTTTCTGAAACATCTACCAGACTAATTTTCCTAATGATTCTCTCTGATTTTTGTCACGTCCCATCTAAAAACAATAATTCACCCATAGAATCATAAATTCTTTAAACTAACTTAAGATTTAGTTAAGTTAAGGTTTAGTTTAGTTAAGTTTACTTAAGATTTAACTAATTTAAGATTTAGTGTGATCTGGACTCAACTTTCTCACCTTCTGAGAATTCCTTTATACAAAATATGGTCTAATCACTTACTGGAAACTGTATACACTCTGAGCTTTTTTTCATGATTTTTCTGCTAGATGTTTTTCCACCAGGCTTTCATATTCTCTCATACCCCAACATAGCCTACGACATCAGATCTTGTCTAAGAGGCACCTTGAGTATCTCCATGGTTGAGTGAAAGCTCTGTAGTATAAGCTCCTGGTACATTGTTGGTGCTTCTTTATGGTAGATATCAGTGCGTAGTTCGCATTATATTTCCACACACATCTTTCCTCCCCTGTTAGATAAAAAGTTTCTGAAGGCCAAAATACACATGTGATATCTCTTGCAAATTCCCAATCTTAAAATTGAAATAGGTTTTGGCTTTTGTTTTATTTTTATTTAATAATTCAGTGATATTTTATAAATAAGGTCCTTGAGATCCCTTTTTCTTATCTAAAAAGTGTGCTTAAACTGTACTCTTTCAAAGTTCAGGTCTTGTGGAATTCCACAATATTTTTTGCTTTTTGCTTTCTATTCGTTTTTTTCTGCTTTGACACCTGCAATCTACAAAACATTTTTAAATGAAACTTGAAGACATTTTCATTTAAAAATTTTACTAAATATAGTTTCTTATTAAAAATGTCTACATAACTTTAATACTTCTAAGAATAACAGTTTAAAATAATTTACAATTTGAACTTACTAATAATGTGTCACAGAAGAACACCATCATTTTCAGTCACCTGGGAGGGCTCAGCAGACAAGCCGCAGCCTCCACAACTTCCACACATTCTCTGCGGGCCTCTGTTCCACTGCTGAAAGACAAAGTAAAACAAGGTAGGTCCTACTAAGAAAATGTTTTCAAAATCCCAATTAAACACTCCTTACTATCTTCCTGCACTACCTTTCAGATGAGTCTAGACTTTCGAGTGTTCCTGAAATAGACCTCCCCCTGCCCTCCACTTCCTTCATGTGAAGAGATGTCTCCAGCACCAGAATTTTCTCGAGTTCTCATCATTTAAAGCCCCAAACAATTCTTTTCATTGTTAAATGTGTTTGGTTGTTTGCTCATTTGTTTTCATGCTGTTTCCTTCTGTACTTAGAGACATGTACCCCCGTTCTTGGATTGAGGAGGGGAGAGAGACAGAGGTGGGTACTCAGGTAAGCCAAACATTTGGTACCACTTTAAGCCAATATCATTTAATTATTTGTTCAATATTTATTCAGAGAAGAAGCTAAGCACTGTCTGGGAGAATAGGTCGAAGGACCTACCCCTGAGCAAGGTCTCCTCCTGCTGCTTAGCAGATGCAGTTTTGACCTCAAACTTGCAGACTTTTCAAAAATCCTGTGGCTGATACAGCACACCCTCTAGAAAGGCAGTTGGAGCATACCCTCTGGCCTTTCAGTCCTCACCCCCAACAGCTTATGAAGCCTTCCTCTGTTCACATAGTATAGTCTACTTAAGAGGTCAGAAAAATGCAATTTCCCCCACCTCCTTATATTTGTAGAGTTTAAGAATAGACAGCCCTGAATCTAGCTGTGCTTATTGATGCTTCTTGATTTCTATTGCAGGCGTCAGCTAGATTTGATTGGAAGATGGCCTACCTACCTGCCACCCAGAGCTTCTCACAGCTTGTATAAAATGTAGGTTGAGGGGATGAGTGCCCTTGAGGTATGAAATGAGCATGGGCTGTGGGTGAGAGTTCTGTCCCCCAGACTTTCAGCTCAGACCAGTTCCTGCCAGGAAGAGTGACTTGTGAATGACGGCATGTTCCTGGAGAGACAGGAAGAGGGATAAAGGGAAAGCAGGTACATGTGTTCCTAAGCTCTGTTCACTTCTGTCACCTGGCTTCCCAAAATCTCTGACACCTTTAATTATTTCTGTTCTTCTGACAGGAGCAGACCAAGTGCTCCTGAGGGAAGGCGTAAGAGTTTGCACGTGCACCAGTCAGTGTAATACCAGCCCACAGACTTCGTCCGAGTGATGAGAGATCTGCTCTCTGTGACCCAAGTGGGCTCTGTCAACATCCCCCCTCTGAAATGGCTGATGAATCATCCACAGCAAAGATCTCGTTTCTCCAATTCCTTCTTCTTAGATTTCAGTCAGTGTTGGCATCTTCCCCTGGGTTTATAGCAACAGCAAAATAAAACTCCATGATGATGTTTGGTTCACTAAACACAGACCAGTTGGCCAAGTCCTGTCATTCTAGGGCAAGTGGCAATCCTGGTGGCAGTAGAGCTGATTCTGAGTCTATTTAGTATCATCAGCAAATCTGGAGCTTTACTCTTTCTTTCCAGTGGAAAGGCGGAACACTGACCATCTTTGTCTATGTTAAGAACATTTCCAACCCTTTGACCCAGGCTCCCTTTACACTGTGTTTACATTTTAGTATATTGCTCCATTCCCAGTGAAACTAGCCAGCTTTGTTTATTACCAACTTCCACTTTTAGCTGAAATGTGATTCTTCTGAGCTTTATGGCCCCATTACATGATATCCCATCACACGCAATGCTGCATAATAGGATGAGATCATGTAGGCTAAAGGGTCATCTAAGGAAAGAAATTATTTGTATTAATACCAAGTTTATATTGGACTCATTTTTCTTTAAACATTTCAGAAAACACTCCATCTTGCACACTTGGCAGAAATGGATACAGAAGCATTGTGTTTCTTTTTCTAGATGACAAAAAAAAATTAAGTCCAATATGTCACAGGACATAGTTCCTGTGAGGTAAAAGTAGAATCAAAAGTAATAAAATGTTCTGTTTTATTTCATAGATAGCAAAGTTTTTGTTCATGTGTTAATTCATTTATTTCTCTCTCCTCCTGAGATTTTAAATTTAGGATCTAGGCACTTGGCAGATTGTTATCATGTCCTTTAAAAGTTCAACTTCATCTTCACATCCAATGGTATCTGTGTGGTCTCCTTTTAAATATATGTTTTAAAACTTCTTTTGTCTCAGGAGTTTGTGAGTTCACATTGTACATATGCTAGAGAACCAAATGGGAAATGTCTGAAGCAAACCGGCCTCTGGTTTATAAGTGGGGATCAGAGTCAACAAACAAACTTCCTGCTCTTTATGTATCATGCTAAGAATGGCAATGGAAACCAAGGTGGGAGACTGAGGTAAGGAGCTCAGTCATATAACATAATTATGCAGCCACGATTAGGTGGAGGGTTTACTAAAAAATGACCTGAATTATACGTAATGGAAGATGCTAACTGTTCCAAATGTTTCCTCTCCTGATTTTTGTCATCGAGTTGTTCCACTGGCTAGCACTTCTTTTTCATAATGTTTATAGTTTGTTTTGGGAATAGTAAGTCTCAGGTTTACAAATGCTAGCTGTGGCAATGGATTTACAGAGGGTATCCGGGTTGGTTTGGCCCACTTTTACCTTACAAAATTGCCACATTAATACTGCTACAATACTAAAGTATATTCTCCTCCCTTCTCCCACTCTGTTGCATCATCTCCTTTCGCCCATTTATTCATGGATTAAACAAATATTTACTGATATTCTAGTGAACCAGGTGCCAGCCAGTCAAGTGCCAAATAGACAAGGTCTACAAACTGTTCATCTCTAGCATAAGATGGGTAAAGCCTCTAGCATCTCTTGGAGTCTCTCATCTAAAAATATATCCAAAATATTTTGTTTAAGCTTTGAGTAAATTCACTCAACCCACTATTTTGCAATCACACTTGAGAGAGCCAAACACAGTAATGCAGTAATAGTATCTAGAAGAACAAGTTTCCCTCCTCGGTGTTTCAGATCAAAGATTGTCATGACCCAAGACTTCGATTTGAAGGCTTAGCCATTTTACTAGGGAGAATACTTATGACTACAAGTAATAGAAACTGCTCTTAAATGACAGAGGGTAGACATTTATTCATGAGAAGGAAATGTCCAGAGGTAAGCTTGGTTTCAGACATGGGCTAATCGGACCCCTAGCATTATTTCTCTGCATGTGTCTCCATAGATCAGCTATGTCCTCAGGCAAACAGGCTTCCAGCTGCGTAGGAACAATAGCTGCCAGCAGCAACTTGGGATAAACTTTCTAGCTGAAATCCCAAAAAAAGAGAGGGGAACAGCCTGAGCCGTTGAGCCAGTTCTGTAGCCAGTAGAATGATGAGCTACAGCAATTGGCTTACACTTAGATCATGCACACACTACAAAACCCATCACTGTGACAAGAGGGTGGGCTCAATCCACCTAATCTGCAAAGGGGCTACAAAATGGGATAAGAGTACGGAGAAAAGTAAAAACTTATGTCAGAGGTGAGAGGAAAGTGGAAGGACATTTTCTACAGATATGTTATTAACGTAAATAAGACTTTTAAAAAAATATATTGTAAAAAAGAGATTCAAATGGCAACAAAGTAGGTGGAAGCTGCACTCACCTGCCCCCAAAAACATATCAAAATTACGGGTAAGTTACAGAAACATCAACCTAGGTAACCATCTGAACACTAGCTGAACAGAAGTCTTATGAGTAAGGATGGACAGAAGAACTCATGTTGAGACTCGTAAGAAGGCTGGAGATGCAGAAAGGGCTCACCCTGCACCCACGTGTGGGGGTTGAGAACCAGAAGGATATCTCAGCTGCAGAGGATCCCTTTAAGGAGCAAGGCAACTCAGCCTTACATTTGCCTCCCTAGCCTGGAGCAATAGACTGAGAAGAGGTACCCACATAATATCTGGCTATGAAAAGCAGGGGAAATTCCATTTGCTCATGTAAGAAGGGAATCTGCTGGAAACTCAGAAACTCCCTGAAAGAACTGATGCACAAAGTCTTGCTGGCAGGCACTCACCTGGGCTCTAGCAGACAGTTGGTGGCTTGGAGGGAACTGAAGTCATATAGGGAGAGGTTGGGTTGCATGGCTTTGGGGAAATAATTGGAGGGACAGCTGCCAATGTCCCTGTGATGGGTACTTGTACCCCATCGCCCACAGAGGCCATTTTTCCTGGGTCAAGCACTTCCCTCCATATGGCCTTAGCCTGAGAGCTACTAAACCCTCCCTGCCCTTTTTCAGGGGCCCCAGATTGCTCCCAGAGGAGAGATCCACTTGCCACCTCACCTGGGCACATGCTGCAATTATTCTTGCATAACTCCGGAGGAAGGTCAGGCAACCTCAGGGTATGCCAGGGACACACAGGGAGAGACTTGAGTTGTGGGGCTTTTAGGCGATGGCATGTTTTTCATCCTTTGCAGGACTGGCACCATAGTTCCTGTATTGGGGCTACCCCTACCCATGTGGCATCAGCCTAGGGAGAGGCCCAAAAAGTTCTGCAGCCCTAGGCAGGTGGTAGTTTGCCTTGGTGTACAATGAGACTTTTGCTGAGTGGCCTCAGATCCAGCACTGGTGCTGAGTTTAAACTTATATGAACCTGGTGAACACCACTCAGTCTTTCCTGGTGAATCACTGAGAATCTGCCTCATGCTACTTACTTACTTCCTGAGAGTTTTTCAGAGGCAGAGACTAACAAATCTTGGGGTTCATTGGCCTTTTCACAGACCTGGCCCAGGTTCAGTACTGGAGGCAGCCAGCCTCAGTGCACAGCATTGCTGCTCCCATGAGAACCCAGGCCCAGCACAGGCAGCTACCAACAATAGATTGCCTTGTGACTCATAACAGGTAACCCAAGCACAGCCAGAGTCACTCCCAAGAGGTCTCAGAACCAATACACTTAGCTGGCTTTAGACCCCATCAGAACATGACCCAATTAGCCCCACAAGTGGCACATAAAAACGGGGCTACATCAAATTAAGTTTTGCACAGCAAAAAAAAAAAAATCAACAAAACAAAAAGACAACCTACTGAATGGGAGAACGTATTTGCCAATGATGCATCTAATAAGGGGTTAATAGCCAAAATTTATAAAGAACTCAGACAACTCAACACCAAAAAACCAAAAACAATTCCATTAAAAAGTGGGCAGAGAACCTGAACAGTCACTTCTCCAAAAAGAACATATAGATGGCCAATAGATATATGAAAAGATGTTCATCATCACTAATCATAAGAGAAACACAAATTAAAACCACATTCACACCTGTCAGAACGGCCATCATCAATAAATCAACAAACAAGTGCTGGTGAGGATGTGGAAAAAAGGGAACCATTGTGCCCTGTTAGTGGGAATGCAGACTGGTATGGCCACTGGAGAAAGCAGTATGGAGGTTCCCCCTAAAATTAAAAATGGATCTGCCTTATGTCCCAGAAATTTCACTTCTTGGAATATATCTGAAGAAATCCAAAACACAAATTCAAAACAATATATGCACCTTTATGTTCACTGCAGTGTTAATTACAACAGCTATGATATGAAAGCAATCCGAGTGCCTATGAATAGACAAGTGGACAAAAAAAAAGTGGTTTTCTAACTTGATTTTCAAATACTTCATTGTTAGCATGTAGAAATACAATTGATATTTGTGTTTTGCCCTTGATTCCCATAACTTTGCTAAATTCCTTTATTATTTTTAGAAGCATGGTACATGTGTGTATTTTTTCAATTTTTTGGCATTTAGATCAAATAATCTTTGAATAAAGATCAGGTTTTTTGTTCATTTTCAATCCAAATGGCTTCAATTATTTTTAATCTTACCTTATTGCACTGGATAGAACTACAAGTACAATGTTTTAAGAGAAGTGATTGAAAAAGCCATTCTTATTTCATCACTGATTTTCCAGAGAAGGAAATCTTTTATCCTTATGTTTAATGTTAGCTGTAGTGATTTTGTAGATTTTTTTTCTATTCCTAGTTTGTTGAGAGCTTTTACCATAAATAGGTGTTGGATTTTGTCACATAGTTTTTCTGAGTCTATTTAGGTAATAATGTTTGTCCTTTATTTTATTAATAATTTGTGTATTACATAATTGATTTTCATATGTTAAAGCAATTTTTCATTTCTAGAATAAACCCAAGTTGTCCATGGTGTGTAATTCTTTTTATACATTGTTGAATTTATTTTGCTAATGTTTCCTTAAAGATTTTTGTCTACATATGTTCACGATGGGCATTAGTTTGTAGTTTTTTATTTTGATTTTTTTACTTTGTATCAGGTTAATTTTGCCCTCAAGTGAAAGAGAAGTGTTCCTCTTCTTCTAATTCCTGAGTTTGTGAGAATTGGGCATCATATCTTCTTTAAATATTAAATAGAATTGATTAGCCAGGTGGGCCTGAGTTTTCTGACTAACTCGGTGTTCTTATTTGTCATAGAGCCATTTCAATTGTTTGTTTTTCTTGAGTTCTTTTTAGTAATTTGAGTCTTTGTAAGAAATTTTCCATTTCATATAAGTTATTCCATTAGCATAATTTTGGTCATAATATTATTCTGTAATCCTTTTAATTTCACTTAGGTTATTAGTGATTTTATTGATTTCTGCTCTAATCTTTAGTATTTCCTTCATTTGCTTGCTTTGTATTTAATTTGCTTTCCTCTTTCTAGTTTACATGGTAGAAACTCATTACTAATTTGAGAGCTTTCTTCTTTTTTAACAAAGCTATTGGAAAGCTTCAAACTTTCCTCTAAGCTTAACTGCATTGCATAAGTTTTGACATACTGTACTTTTATTTTTATTCAGTACAAAGTATTCCTAATTTCCGTTGCAATTTTCTTTTACCTGTGTATTATTTCAAAGTGTCTGGGGGATTTTCCAGTTTTCCATAGTTGTTTTACATTGCTGTTTAATTGACTATGGCCAGAAAACATACTTTTTTATTATTTGAATCCTTTAAAAGTATTAATAATTTTATGAGCTAGCATATGAACTTTCCTAGAGAGCATTCCATTTGCCCTAAAAAAGAATGTTTATTCTACTGTCACTGGGTGGATTTTTCCATAGATGTCTGTTAGGTCAGAAGAATTAATAGTGTTATTCAAATTTCCTATACCCATGCGGATTTTCCATTTAGCTATTCTATTAACTGTTGAGAGTGGGATATTAAGTTTTATTATTGTTTAATCATCTATTGCTTTTTTTAGTTCTGCCATTTTTTAAATTTTTGCTTGATGTATTTTGATGTTCTCTTAGGTGTGCATGCACTTACAATTGTTATATCTTCCTGATGAGTTGATCTTTTTATCCCTATGATACGTCTCAGACTGTCTCTAGTCATTTTTCTAATTTTTAAATCTATTTTTTCTGCTATTACTATAGACATTTTGTATCTTTTACTGTTGGTATTTTCATGGTCTATCCTTTCCCTCTTACTTTACTTTCACCTTACTTAAACCTAAGGTATGTCTCTCATACAAAGTTTATATTTGGATTATTTTTTCTGTTCAAGTATGATAATCCCTGCTTTTTGATTAGATTGTTTAGCTAATTCACATTTTAATATAATTATTAATATGGTTATATTTATATCAGCTATTTTGCTACTTTGCTATATTTTGCGGAGGGTTTTATTCTTCATTTTTATTGCCTTTTTTATTAAAGAGCTATATTTTAGTGTATCATTTTGTTATTTTGTCTTTTTAAAAACTATATATAATTATGGTATATTTGAATAATTTTATTAACCAATGTCACCCAAATAAATTCAATCACAAATAAATAAATAAAACTGTATAAGTTTACTCATTTTCTTAGTAGTTCATTTAGGAATTATATATGCACTTTAGTTTACCACAATGTACCTCAAATTAATACAACCTAATTAAGGTAAAATATAGAAATTTTTCTCTACTATAGCTCAATGCCCCCCTTTGCTATTGTTATTACATATATTCCATCCACATGTGTTATCAATTCAAAGATACAGTGTTATAATTATTGTTCTGTGCAATTTCATATAAATCTTTAAAGAGATTAAGAGAAAATATTTATTTATAAAATCTTTTATGTTAACCTATTCCTTTAGTCCTGTTCATTTCTTCATACTGATTGGAGTTATAATTATTATTGTTTCCTTTCAGCTGGAAGGAACTTCTTTAGTATTGCTTTTAAGACAAGGTGTGCTAGCAACAAATTTGTTGTCATTGTTTGTCAGGGAATAGTGCTTCTCTTCTTAAAATTGCATAGGGGAAAATAAAACCAGTCTCCATAATGGTTACTTTTCAGTGAGGAAAAAAATAACTTTATCTGTGCATTAGTTTAATTTATAATCACATTTATATGAAAGACTTTCAATCTAGTAATTGGTGGTAGAAGTAAAGGTGCAGATTAGTTGTTTATATAAGTGTTCTGGCACAGCCACTTTGTGTAAAACTGAAGAGCTGATTTAGTTATTTGACCAAAACATGTGACTTTTCAAAACCTTGGTAGGCACACAATTCTCATTTGCGGCAACTTAATCAAATTTCAGAGAGAGATGCTGTATCAAGCGAGTTCTGCAAATGATAGGACAATATGATTTCACACTGTCTTTGTTACATAATCAACAGGGTTGGCTTTTAGCCCTGTTTGCATTTCAGATCATAAGTAGAGAAAACCAAAAATTAATAATAGGGAAATGAAATATAACTCAGAAATCCAATTGGCAAAATTAGAAAAGGTAAGAAAAATTAAAGTGAAAACCATTTATAAAAATTAGAACATCAAACTGACGGTCCTGCCTGTTTGAAAAAGTGTGCATGCATGTGTGCATGTGCATGTGTGTTGTAAGTTCAGGAATGACCCATGTGAGCCGCACGCTCCCCTTTATGGGAATTACTTGTATTACACATGCTGAATGGATTAATGGTTTATGAAAAATCTGTTAGTTTTACTTCCTAAAGTTCATTTCTCCTTGTGCTGTCATATAATAGTTCATCGTCGATAAGTATATGTAGCTGGGGACAAGGGCCTCCGAGGGCTTGGCACATAATTTATAACAATAATGGAAATGGCATGCTTCGTAGTGACAGCCATGGGACCCCTGCATACTTGGAGGGAAGGAGAAGTTATATCACCCATGAAAAGGCTAATGAGATAGGCAGATTTCAGGGGAAAGTGATCTTTTTGTCTTGGCCTTAGACCTTCTTCTACCAGGGAGACTCATGACTGAAGCGTAATGACTCCAGCATGCTCTTTCTGAATATGAGATTATATGACATATGGGGTGAGCTACTCAGAGGTCAGAGCTTTCCCTAATAAACGCCAACTTAATTGGATGCTTTAATTATGTCACCCTCACTCCCAGGACACACCCCCAGAGACAATTTAAGGACTAGTTTTCAGTTCAAAGTCTCAGTCTCTGGTCCCCAATTTTCAAGTCTTTCAAAAAATAGATATTATCTTCTACAACTTAGGAAATATTTGCATATTTGGCATTTTGATATACAGTTCTGAGGCTCAGGAGAGACTGCAGAGATAGACACAAAGATCTGAGAGTTAAAATATGTCTAAACCAGGGTTGCCAGTTTTACAAGACAATTCTGACCCCTTTCGTCTTCTTTACTCAGCAGCTGGGAGTCAGCCATCTTGATGCAGGTGGACCGGAAAGATGCTATTGGTCTTGGACTAACCAGCAATTATTCCCCTTTGTATCCAGATGTTGAAGCACTGCAGGATTGTTTCAAGTTTTTCTGAAACCTTAAGATCTTAAACTTGAAGCCATTCCTCCAAGCTAGCAACATGCTAGCTAGCAAGACACAGGAACTCATCAGAGAAAAAGAACATTTGGGATACATTAGAAATTCAATATCAACTTTGTGAAGTTGTTAATAATTAGCCGCAGCTTTTGTCTTTATCCCTGCAACTAGTGACATGAAAGTGATTAGGTTTCTAGAAAACAGATTAAACTTACTAAATGTATTAAGTAACAAAGTTTTTAATCAACAGTTTATTGATTCCAGCAGGACAGTTGTGAGAAGCAAAAAGCTCTGGATGTTGGTGGAATGGATTTATAGGGCAGTTCACTGCTGCTTTAAAAATCCAAGTAATAGATATTTTAGAGAAAATTATTTTAGTATTTTAATATAAAACCAGCTTTGTATCTCTCTTTTTGCCCTCTTTTCAGGTTTATATTTGAGATAAAAGAAGTTAATAACGTGTCACTCTTAGAATCAGTATGCAATAAACATGTCTTGAGAAGATTTCCAAGTTATATTCCTAAGGCACTCAGGGGAAAAAAAAAAATAAAAACCCTGAAAATTCAGAAATGTAAAAATTTGCAACCATACTAGAAACGATAGGTAACGTAATACCCCAAATCCATAGGCATCCTGATGCCTGAAACTTGATGACTGAATTACCCCCTGACTATGAAGCTAATGGAACTGGATTGAGAAAGACAAATTCAGGCTCATCCACGTTAAACACACACCTCCTGCAAGCAGACCGGAAGTCCGGGCTGTACCAGTCAGAGCCATGGTCACTCCTTTACCGGAGGCGGGGGCGGGGGGGAGGGGGGCGGTGGCGGTTACTTTTTGAGGCCTACTCACTCCTGGCTGCTATGCTCATCCTGTCCCGCTGTCTTCACCCATTCTGGGTTGGCAGTCTACCACCATTAGGTGGGCATAAGGGGAAAGTGGTGCTTTACTGGGTTACTTGACGTAAATTGAGGACTGAAGTGATCCCACCAGCAGCAGGGTTCTGAAAATAGAAAAGTGTAAGGAGAAGAAACCATCAAAGGAGAGTTTTCCAAGACTGGTGAGTTACAAGTTTACAGAGATATGAATTTTCGGATTACAAAGGATCGCAAATTGTTATGTAAGCCAGTATACTGACACCTCCATGTGTTTTTTATAGAGAGACCAAGAAATTATTCTTAATTGTAATTCTTACCCGGGGGGTGGAATTGCAATGATCTTTCATTTTCCATTGTCTGTATTTCATTATTATTCAGATTTTATTCTGACAGTGCTGTTATTATCCAAAAATTTAAAATATTTTCATTTAAAGATAACTTAGGAGTTATTCTAATCGAGAAATAAAAGAAAATTTGGAGGTATGCAGGTATAGTATAAAAGGCATGCTAAAGCACATAGAAATTAAGAAAAATAAACATACACAGAGGGGAGTTGTTTGTTATAAAAGTACAAAAGTAATTATAAATGTAAAAAAAAATTTTCAAAGAGAAAATACATAGTGTGGTAAGTAATCCTAATATAAACTTTAAAAAACAATATCAGATAAGGAAATCACAAAAAAACATATAAATTGATTAATTTATCATATTTTAAAGAAAATTTTAAAATCCCTATTATTACTTCACTTTGACAATTGTAAAAGTACAGACTAATGTTGATTCTTAAAAGATTGTATATACACAATATATGTCATTTCCAAACACAGAGGAAGACAAAAACAACAAAAAAATCTGTATAACAAAGACATAACTTAAAGGAAGTAAAAAGAATGAAATAGCATAAAGCAAGGTTACAGCAATAATCAACAAAATATTTTAAACTTAATTCTATTTATTAAGCTTGTAATTCTTGACCTCTCAGATATATTTGACATTACTTAATCATTCTCTTCTTAAGACACTTTTCCCCTTGACTTTCATGACATCACACTCTCCTGATAATTCTTCTTCCTTTTCAGATACTTCTCTTTGCAGGTTTAATCCCTCATACCCAAACATTAACTATTGGGATTTCCCGTCTCTTGGGTGTAAACCTACTCTCAACTCTACAAATGCTGGGAAGTCAAAGACCTACATACCCAGAGTTTCAGTTACCATCTGTACAACAGAGACTCCTAAATTTGTAATTCTAAAGCAGGTCTTTCTACTGAGCTCAAGACCCACACATACACCTGCCTACTTACCTTACTTTATAATGTCTCGAAGTCACCTCAAACTCAACATGTCTGAAGCTGGATTTCACTCCCAAGTCACTCTTTTTCCAGGTTTTTCCTATCTCCATGAATGTCATCACTAGCCACACAGCTGCTCAAGCTAGCCTCTAAGCTCCATGGAGCCAAGGATTGTGTCTTGTACATCTCGAACAACTAGGACAGTGCCTGACATATGTTATGAATAAACTTATGCCGTGTGTGTGTGTGTGTGTGTGTATGATTCGTTCATTTAGGAAGTGTTCTGGTCCTTTGGAGAATAGATAGGAACTTGGACTCTTAAATAAGTCATCAGCAGATTACATTTCTGAAAGAAAATGTCTTTTCACCCACAACTATGTTTTTACACAGGCAAAGGGATTTTATTTTAAGTGACTCTCTTCTCTCTGAAACTAGAGGAAATCAACAACTGAGTATCCGTGGAGTCCCATGGTCCATTTGTTTAGGGATGTTAAACATCTGCCTTGTAGGGCTTATTTCCACTTTATATTTGGGTCAGTGCCTAAATGCTTTGTTTTCCAAACACATACCACAAATCAAAAGCTGTGGTTGCTTGGAGAGCTTCATTTTTACATTTACATTTGAGACTAATGAGAAGTTCCCTATGGCTATCTCTGAAATGCAATTTGCAAAAGCACCTTTGTGAAAATGAAAGATACATAAATAATTTGGTGCTGTTACTGAATGTTTAAAATTTTGCTTTTGGATATTGCCATCATGAAAGATGGAGTTTGTGCAACTATCTATGAGGGCCATGTTGGGAGTTGTTTGTCTTTGACCAAAAGTTGGGGACAGCATGAAGAAACAGACAAAACTAAAAGAGTACTGTGTTGTTATATTGCACTAGTTTGTTTTTAACTTAAAAAAAATTCCATGATTGCCTTCAGGATCCATGAAAATAAAGGGAATGAGTTCTGTTGTGGAAGAAGAAAGCATAGTTTTTTGGGATCCTTGGGGGAACTGAGGATTTCCTTGTTGGGCGTTACTGAGGTAAACATTCTAGGAAATCTGATAAAATATCTAGCCTCATAATTGAGAGCAGAATAATCAACAAGAGCTACAAAAATAGCTTTTTTAAAGCAATTAAAATCTGTAATCCATATGATTTAAATATATTTAATATGTATATTATTTAAATTATATATTATATATAAATATCATGTTTACATATTTCATTTATATATTAAATATACAAATTTTTATTTTAAAAAATATACATGACACTCTTAAGGCAATACAACTGTGATGATGGAAACAGACCAGTGGCTGCCACTGGTTTGGGTGGGGGAGAGGGAGACTTAGGGGTAACATGAGGGCGTCTGTTGGTGTTTATGTGACAGCGCTGCATCCTGTTTGCAGTGATAGCTACACAAATCCAAACATATAATAAAATTTCAGAAAAATGCATACTGTAGAAAGTGCACACAAAAACTGGTGAAACCCGAACAAAGCCTGCAGCTCAGTTAACAGTGTGTGCCAAGGGCCGGGCCCCAGCTCTGACAATGCACTGTGGCCACGTAAGATGTTTCAGGAAGGGGCTCCTGAGCACTCCCTGAGCTATTTTTGCAACTTTTATGAATTTTAATCCACTTAAACATAAAACAATTATAATAAAAACACATGAAGTTATAATTAAAAAGATATGAAATACTTTGAGTACATCTTTGAGTAATGAAATTATTGGTAATTTCTATTTTCTACTTTATATTCCATAATTTTATAAGTGCTAAAATGTCCAGGTGTTACTTTTACAATTAATTAAAATTATATATATTTATATATATACTCTTTTTACAGTTAACTAAAATATATACATTTTTAATTATATATAAAAAATTAGCAGTTTCCAAAGTAATGTGTATAGAAAGTGTTCATTAAAAATAACTTAGGTAAGTTTGTCTAATTGCTTGTATATAATCATATGAGCAAGAATAAAGTTTTTGGGAAGTATACTAAGTTTTAGACACTAAATACTCAGAGAGGGAGGAATGAAAATAAAAACAAGTAGATTCTTTTTTAATATTTTATTTACCGTATTTTTCAGACTATATGACATACCAGACCATAAGACGCACCTAGGTTTTAGAGGAGGAAAATAGGAAAAAAACTTTTGAAGCAAAAAATGTGGTCCTACTTCTGCCTCCCGTGACCCTGCTCCACCACTCCCCCCCATCCCCCAGAGAACCAGGTGAGCTACATTCGTACTGTAAGACGCACCCCCCTTTTCCTCCCAAATCTGGAGGCAGGGGAAGTGTGTCTTATAATCCAAAAAATACAGTAGTTATTTTTAGAGAGAGGGGAAACTCACCCCTAAACTGGGACCTAGCCAACAACCCAGGCATGTGCCCCGACTGGGAATCAAACTGGCAACCTTTTGGTTTACAGGCTGAGGCTTAATCCACTGAGTCACACCAGCCAGGGTGGAGCAGGTTTCTTTTGTTATCATTATGTTTCTTCACTTATAAAGGCGATGTTAAATTTTTAATTTTAAAGAATCTAGTAAGTAAATATTTGAAGACTATTTCAAAGTATAGAAAGTTTTCAATGAGAAATAAAGATTGAACTAATTTGTATTTTTACTCTTAAATATTTCTTTATGCAAGTTCTCTTTTTATTTTGTATTTAAGACACTTACTATAATTTGTACTATTAAATGGAAGTTTTTACACGTAATGTTAAGTTAAAAACTTCTATTGGTACAATTAGTTGAATCAAAACATATCTTGGACAGCTTATCATCCAAGATACAGGAAGAAAATCAAATTTTATTTTATTATATACATATTTTTTGAAGTCAAATAATTTTAGACAATGCTTTATTACACAGATATCTGCATAATTAAATATTGTTATAGATTAATAAAATAAGCACCTTTAACTTTTCAAAAATAACACTTACTTTTACAGACTTTGGATTTGTAATTTTAAAAAAATATTATCTTGAAAAGAAGCAATGCGAGATAAATTTTAGTAGTGTTTTTAAGAAAGTTATGAAATAGTTCAAGGTTATACCTTTCAAAGAAAAAAAAAGAGATTTTGGACCTGATCTGAGACCTAGACTCCAGGTGCCCATGGGGATTTGGCTCCAGACCAAATGGTCGTGACACACCAGTACTGCTCCTGCCTTCACGCCCGCCATCCTCAAATCTGTAGCATTCCATCCATCACACCTTTGATGTGAGAACCATCAAATACCATTGTAAGCCTGGCTTTACAGCCAGAAATATGGGACATTCTTAGGTAAAGAATATTTATCATGATCTTATAATTGAAAAAATCAATTACCCCTTTTTATTGCTTTTTAAAAATTTTTACTCAAACATCAATGGTAAGAATCTCCTGAGCTTTTTAAGTGTTAGAGAGTTGAAGTTAGACTTGATGTTGGGCAGTGACCAGGGGCTCCATGGATCTTTTGTAAAGAACACTTTTTCTGGGGGTCATGGTGCTATTCCTATAGCAGGACAAACATACTTAAGAAAGAAATGGCCAGCTCATGTTCTGCTTAGAGTGATTTCTCTGTTTCTCTGAATGCACCACCTCAAGTAATATGGGATATGTGAATCAATTTCCTTAGAATATCCTCCAGAAATAATTCATTGTTTCCCCCCCATATCAAAGGATTCATTAACTCACTTGGACCCATACCTGGCCTGAGCTCTCACTCAATGATTTAGTAGCTATGTGACCTTTAATAAATCACTAAAAACTCACTGGAACTCAGTTTCCTTAACTGGTAAGAATATTCATTTCAAAGGAGTACAGAAGGTTTAAATGAGTTTATGTACCTCATGCCTGAGAAAATATGGGCATCAATAAATGTTTAATCTGAAGTCTAAACATAATATATGTTAAGAAGCTGGCAAACACTTATTAAACATCTATTACCTCTTCAATAGTACTGCTGTAACAAACATAGTTTGTGGAAACTTTGATTCAGTTTCTTAAGACAAAAATCAAGTATCTAGTTCCTTACCTCTCTCTTTTTTATTATATATATGTGAATGACTCATGATATTTTACAGTTTAATCATCCCCAGTGGAAATCAGTTCTGGACCTCCAGTTCTATCTTTATTTGGCTCCTGAGTATTTTGCTTCTTGAGAGTGGTATCTTTTTCTTAAACACAGGAAAACTTGATGGAATTTTATAGTCACCAAGTGAACAATTATTTTTAAATCCTTATTGGGAAAGCTTCATCGTGCTCAAGCTGGATATTCAAGTGCCCTTGATGGCAGTGAATAGGTGATGCTCTCTGGCCTTAGGTGTTGGTGAGAAACAATGTGACAGCCACACCCCCATCAGGCTCATTAGGTGGTCATAAAATTATTGTACCCCCCACTTCCCCCTACCCCATGCTGCTCTGTACACAACACATACACACACACACAGAGATACATTTAAGATTTCTTAAGAAGGAAAACCCAACTATGTTGGAGAAAATAAACTATACATTAAAATATATACATGATTTAGATTTTCTTATTTCAATAGCTTCATTCTGCTATGGAATACAAGTCTCATTCTTGCTTTCTCTATGGTCTGGGCATTTACTATGTTCATGGATTTTTGGGAAAAGAGGACAAAAAGGAGAGGAAGATGGTTGTGTTGGTTATTCTCAGCTGGCAATCCATGACTTTCAGCCATTGCCTTGGAAAACCACATCCACAAGGGACTCAGCCAAGTCAGAACCCTCATGTCAAGCATGGTACAGAATGGGGCTCTATTTGACAGCATCTCAGCATCGTTAACATCCCAGAAGACACAGTTAGCTCACTATAATTCCTATGACATGGAAATTCAAGTAGAAGATAACACTTAATTCTGAGGTTTTATGGTTTTGTTTATATAGCATTAGGCAATTTGGTTTCCAAGTGGTATTTCCCTGAGCCATGACCCCACTGCACTTCCTGCCCTGTCTCCTACCTACCCAGCTGATGTCGAAGATCACTGCCTCCTTGGGCACCAACACAGTACTGCTCATCCCCAGCTCTTTGCCACTCTCTGCTGGTTTCTGATGGCTTCGTGTCACTTCTCTCCACAGTTTTAGGCACAACGTCCACCTCTCTACCATGTGGGGATTACTGCTCTTGTAATAAATCTGGCTCTGAAATTGCTCCTAAAAGAGCTAATTCTTCTATGCCTCTCACCTGCAAAATGGACCTCACCGCAGACGACGTCCACCTGGATCTGTGAGCTGGCCTTGACACCTTCACAATGGGGCTACAGGTGATAGGTCTATAAGGGGAAGACCTCTGTCTGCTATCTCAGGGTGTTTCCTTTCCATCCTGTTCAGAAGTCCCACAGGTGGCTCAGAATCAGTGAAGAAATAGTTTGGGGGTTGATTTGTCCCTTCCTGCCACTTTATCTGGAGGTGACTTTTACCCACTCTATGCTGATAGACACTCCTTGTAACATGGAAATATGTTCTTAACATGGAATGTACTGGGAATGCCATACAAATAGCAGGTGTGAATTTATTCTACACATTTCTTATTGTTTGATATTTAGTTGTCTCTGATAAATAATCCTGTAATTTAGTTGTCTCTGTTCATAAAATTTTAACCACATTTCACTGTATTTAATAAGTATCTTTCATATTGAAACCAAAAGCTATCTTTCTAAAAAAATGAAAAAAGAAAGGAAGAAAGAGCATAGGAGTGAAGGTCATGTTATATTCCTTTACCCCCACATAGCCAGAGGAAGGAGCTCCCAAGGCCTTGGGACACTATGACAACTCTGGGGACAAGCTTCTCCTTCCATTGGAGGTCTCTCTGGAATCCAGCCTGTGCTATACTTTAGAAAAGTCCTAGAGGCCCCTCCAGAGTGACAGGTGCTCCACTGGTAGCTAATTTGTTCCTGAGCCCCTTCAAATTCAACACATTTTACATTCGAGCTCCAGCATTCTAGCCCCATCTTGGGTCTCTGCAGAGGCTACTGCAGTCCTCTGAAACAAGCATAGGCAAGTGCACTGTGTGACCGGTGGAGCTAGGCTCTCCAATGGTTATTTCAGGGGAGCTTTCTTCCCAAAAGTCAAAGAAAGAGGTCTTCCTGTAAACCTAAAGAGGGCCACAGCAGCAGGAAAAAGAAGCAGCCTTTGGCCAATGTAAGAGTAGTTGCCCTTTCTTGTGGTTGTGGATGGCAGAGATATTGACAAGCTTGAAGGGAGGTAGCTTGGTTAGTTCTGGTGTAATTGTGGGCCTCCGGGCTCTTCCGTGTAGCACAGCCACACTGGACATGTGGCTCATTGAGCAAATAGTATGGTGTTACCTCGTGAGGAAGACTGACCTGGTGGGTATGATGCCCACAGTTAACATTCGGTGATGGGTGTACTCATCCACTCCTTCTTGTTTATTGATCAGGAAAGGAGCACTCAAATACTGATGCATGCATGATTTTCTGCCTTTCATTCCTGTCACTGACATTTCACCATGGAGTTACTACATATGGTGACTGCATAGCCACTTGGGACCATGTAATATAGTGATATGAATCAACTCTTTGAGGCTACCTCTTTCTCTTTCTTACTTTCAAAATAGCTCATTTTTTCTCTTCTAACACCCAGACGAGGCATCCATAAACCATTCACAGCAAGAGGGAGCAACTGCTAAGTTGTGTTTTCCTCTGAGACCTATGACATGATGCTTTTGGTAGCAGGCAGACCCAAAGATGGTCCCCATGATTCTCACCCTCTGGTTTTCATATCCTCTATATTCCCTCCTCCTCAAATTATACAGGGCTTGTGACATGTTTCTAGCAACAGAATACAGCAAAAATGAAAGGACTTTGCATCTGCAGGTCAAAGGGCTGTAGGTCATCCTTGTATCTGCAAAGTCCTAAATCAATTGAGGTACCAAATGAATTGGGAGAGCACAATGGTGCACCTGACTTGATTGTGTGAAAGCCCTTAGAAGAGGGACTGAGCCCCTATGATGCAGAGGCTCCTATTACTGATTTAATGAAGTAAGAGGCCATGTTAGAGAAGCCTACTTGGTAAGAAATTGTAGGTGGCTTCTAGGACCTGAAGGTGGCTTGTAGGAACTGAGGGTGACCTTCAACCAATAGCCAGCATGCTGGCTATTATATGTCTGCATAGAACTGAATTCTAACAATAACCTGAATGAGCTTAGGAGTCGAGTTTGCCCCAGCTAACTTTACAAATGAGAACGAATCCCAGCCAACACCCTGACTGCAGTCGGTGGCTCTGGAGAGAGCGCCCAGCTGGGTTGGGCCCTCATTCCTGACCCACAGAAACCAGGGGACAGTAAATGTGTTTGTAGGCCTCAACGCTGTGGTGACTTGTTAGGCACCAGCAGGAAACTAATAAAATGCTGAACCATTTATTCCGTGGTGCCCTTTGACCTGTCATCATCATATACGCTGTGGAATTCAGTGAACTCCCCGGGCTTCCGCAAGCTCCCAGGACTGAGGTGCCCTCTTTCCTCATTACCATCATCTGCATAAATCAAAGCAGTTAAATATGTGAAGTTGTGACTTCCCTTAAAAAAAAAGAGAAAGAAATAAAAAAGAGATAGAAGAGATGGTGGTAGAAAATAGGTAAAAGCAAATGTGTATTCAATAACAGAAAAATAAAGAGGAGATAATTCACACTAGGGAAACGCAAAATTGAAAACTAAATATGAAAAATGATCAGCTTCACCAGTAATCAGGAAAAAACATATTCAAGCAATAATGAAGTACAGTCTCACATTCAAAGATCGGCAAAGCTTGAAAGTCCAACAATATCACCTTTGGCCAGAGAAGAGGCGATGATAATCCTCATAATTAATAATGGACGGTAAATTGGTTCAGTCACTTTAGGAAGCCACATGAACTATCTCATAAAATTGAAAATGGCTGTATAAATGGCCCAATAATTTCACTTTTGAATATTTAACCTAGAGAATCTCTCATTTATCCACATAAAAATGGTGATGGTTAGTTTTATGTGTCAATTTGGTATTGAGTCAAAAGCTAATCTAGGTATTGCCATGAAGATATTTTGAAGATATGACTAAAGTCCATAATCAGTGGACTGTAAGTAAAGATGAGTGTCCTAGTTAACCTGCAGAGGCTCAGACGCAGAGCTGAGGTTTCCCTGAAGAAGGGAAATGTCGCCTATGGGCAGCAGCTTCACCCTGTAGCTAAAAGTTCCAGTCGGCCTTCCTGGCAATCTGCTGTGGCCAGGCCCACAGCTGTGCAAGTCAACTCCTTACAGTCAATTTTAGGCTTATTTATTTACTTTATACTTTCTTTTTCCATCACTCTTATCCTCCCCATACCCTCTTCCACCTCCACCCACCTCCCCCCCACCAACCACAATCACCACAATGTTGCTCATGTTCATGAGTTCTTTCTCTTTTTTTTCCTTTTGTGCTCAGTTTTACCCTCCTCCCCAGGCCCTTCAGAGCTGTCAGTCTGCTGCTCTTTCTGTATATATCCTATCAGTTTGTTTCTCTGTTTTATCCTGCATGGCGTTAATTTCAGCCTAGAAGGAAGGGAGGGAGGGAAGGAGGAAGAGAGGCCAGGAAGAAGGTAGGGAGGGAGGGAAGGTTAAAGAAAGAAATGTTTTCAAGGGAAAAACAAACAAATTAATAAATAATTTGTTTGTTTTTACTTACCATATATACTTACCATATAATAAATATACTTACCATAAGTATCATTCAAAACTAAAATCTGATTTGTTAATCAGATTTCAAAAACACTTATTTGAATAAAACTGGAAATTAATGAATATGCGACAGAATTTAGATATATTTGCAAACATTTAAAAATTGCGTATCAGTTAGGTATACATATGGGGATGCCAAAAGTAGGTTCACAGTTGTTCTTGTGGGAAAATAATATAATAAGTTATAAATAATAATACAAGAATAATTCTATGTTTAGCATACTCACAAATGTAAACTTACTTTTTCCTACATTGTATATATCAGCTAAACTGACTGTAACAATAGAAAATTGTAATGATAGGAAATTGGAACCCAGCCCTCTCATTCTTTTGACATTGTTTCTGTCAATGAGTAGTATGTTCGTATAAGGATCCTGGGAACTAACTTCAAAAAATACAGATCCTAACCTTCAGGCATCCCAGCTCCAGGACATTTGCTGACCTTCAGCTGTGGAGCCAGGATGACATGAAGCCGGGATGACTAAACCAGGATGACTCGCACCAGCCTATCTCTTGCCTTATCAAAATGGACTGTGCTCATCTGCACATAGGGAACCTCTCAACCCCCTCCCTTGATCTCTTTATTCTGTACCCCTCCCCCTCCTTATAAAACCTCTGCCTAGATGGCCCAGAGGCATATGAAAAGATGCTCAGCATCACTAGCCATCACAGAGATGCAAATTCAAACCACAAGGAAGTACCATCTCACACCAGTCAGAGGGGCCAACATAAACAAATCAACAAACAAATGTTGGAGAGGATGCAGAGAAAAGGGAATCCTAGTGCACTGTTGGTGGGAATGCAGACTGGTGAGGCCACTGTGGAAAACACTATGGAATTTCCTCAGAAAACTAAAAGTGGAACTACCCTTTGACCTAGCAATTCCACTGCTGGGATTATACCCTAAGAATCCTGAAACACCAATCCAAAAGAACCTATGCACCCTAATGTTCATAGCAGCACAATTTACAATAGCCAAGTACTGGAAGCAACCTAAGTGCCCATCAGCAAATGAGTGGGTCAAAAAAACATGGTACATTTACACAATGGAATTCTACGCAGCAGAGAGAAAGAAGGAGCTTATACCCTTTGCAACAGCATGGATGGAACTGGAAAGCATTATGCTCAGTGAAATAAGCCAGGCAGTGAGGGACAAATACCATATGATCTCACCTTTAACTGGAACCTAATCAACAAAAGAAAAAAGCAAACAAAATATAGCCAGAGACATTGAAGTTAAGAACAATCTAACAATAGCCAGGGGGGAGTGGGGAGGGGACAGTGGGGAAAGGGAGTTACAGGAACTACTATAAAGGACACATGGACAAAGTCAAGGGGGAGGGTGGAGGTGGGGGAGGGAGGTGGGTTTTGGCTGGGGTGGGGTGGAGGGATGGGGAGAAAAGGCATACAACTATAATTGAATAACAATAAAAATTTAAAAATATCCCCTGCCTTATCTGAAAGGTGGAGATGAGCTTTGAGATGTGAGTCCCCAGTCTTCCAGGTGGCCTGCATCTGTGAATAAACCACTTTCCTTTACATGAACACCTGCCTCTTGAGTATTGGCTTTTGTAGAGGCAGGCAGCTGGACATGCATTTGGTGACATGAATACATTCATATTCAAAATAGTTGTTACTATGGTATAACAGAAGAAAGAGTAATTTCAACTAGAAAGATCAAGAAAAGCTTCATACAATAAGTCAGGAATGGAAGAAGTGAGATAACTAAATTTTACTATGTGCAAAAATCTATACTAGATGTTTCCATAGATATTAACATGTTTACTAAGGGATATTTTCCCCTCTGAAGTCTTACAGATTTTTAAAATGTTAATAGGAAGAGAAATGAGATAATAGCAGGCTGGGAGGAGGAAAGTGCATAAATTAAAACATGTAGATTTGAAAGTAAAGTGTTCAGGGACAAACTCTGATCGAATTTGTCTGCAGCACTGGACCCGTGGAAAGAGGAAGGAAGGTAATTATGGGTCACAGACATCATGTTACAGCGATGACGTTACCCTGTAAGCAGTGAGGAGGTTATTTGGCTGCATCATCATAAGATTTTCTCAATCTCTAAATCTGAGTCATGAAAATTTGATAACAACAGGAATGTCTAACTGCTAGAATAAAACCATCACCTTAAACTTCAAAGGAACTTGCAGTCCTCAGTGTGTGGGAGATAATAGACATGCTGCACAGGGCATTGCTGCTCTGATGAAAGGCGTTGACTCCCAGACAGAGTCTGGCGCAGCCCACCCCCTGTGAAGCTAAGTGATGGCTTGCTAGGAAAATGCCATATTCATTGTTTATTGAACCTCAGATTGTTTTGTGATGCTACCTCCCAAGGGAAATTTCCTTGTTAAAGGTAATCCCTGGATTTCAGTCCTTCTCTGTTCACCTCTGGCACCTCTTTTTGCTTCCTTTTTCATTATTGTATAGAATGCATCAGAATTTCTAGCATATAAGCGGCACATAAAATTTTGGGTTAAGTGCTATATAAAGTTGAAATAAGTCAGACTCCCTTTCCTTTACTCCTCTGCTTTGAACATTTCCCAAAATAGAAGCAAGAACTTGCATTCTCAGACAACCTAATTAATAAGGTACAAACATTTAATCTGGGTTTTTCTAATTAAATGTAGCCATGAGAGCTATAGCAGGGATTTCATTAAACTTGTCAAAACAATTGCACCCCTGGTAATGCAAGGTGCATGTAGCCAAAATACGAATACAGAGTACAGTTCTGGGGTTTGCTGAATGATGATGACGGGTGAGTTCACAACTTTGCCGTTACTCTCACGGAGCTGACAGCGTTCACGGACCGATCGGGCCTTCTGTGGAGCTCTCCGTAGTGTCGCGATTCTCTTGCAGTAAAAGTTTATAGTAAAACTGGAAACTCTGTTGCCAAAGTCAAAATCCCTTAGTTATGAAAGTTTGGGACCCCCTGTCAGGTAAAGAATCCTGAATAGGTGAATGCTTAGTATGGGCAAAAAAAAAAAAAAAGATAAAATGGGTAGTGAAGGAAGTAAAAAACTACACACTATGACTTCATCATCATTGTTCTTACCATTTGCGATTTTCTATAGCGCATGCCGATGGTGCTGAATTTCACAACTCTGTACAGCAGTTACAGGTGATTAATAAAAATAATAGGCATTAAGCTAGAGGAGGACGGACTATTAGTCAGAAAGCCTGTGACCTTCGGTGCTCCCCTTTCAGAAGGATGGTCGATTCTACCTTCGTTGATATGAAGAATAGCTGGATTATTTTAGAAAAGGGTGTTGTTTTTACTTGGGAAGAAAGCCAAGGGGTGGACTGTAATGAGCATTTGTAATTTATGTCAGCATCTTTGAACATGCATTTTGTTTTGCTTATCTCCTTAATTAAGTCATACACTTTCCTAAGGCAGAATCCAGAAAATTCATTCACATCCTCACATTCCCTTGTAGCAAGCGTATAGGTATGATGTCTAGGTTCTACCAACTAAAGTCTGCACAGGACTCTTGGATTCAGAAGTAAGTATCAGGAAAAGTCAGAAGTCCTGCTCATGCAGCTCTGTTCCCGCAGGCGTGACAGCGCAGGGACCGTTCTTCTGAGCAGCGGTGCCAAAGCCGCGGCATTCATTGTGGAGTTCCCATGCTCCATTAGAGCAGAGCTGGGCTCTCCTGCAGAGTCCTCAAATTGCTTAATATCTTTTAATAGGTACTTCTGCTGAGACAAAATACAGAGGATTGTTTGGTATACACACAAAAACTCTGAATTATATACTTGGTTAAAGAATGTATTCACAAAAGCAGAATGTACAATAGTTGCATAATAATGTGACTTTAATGTTTTTAAATGGGTGTAACAAAATATGCAAAAATATTTTTAAAAGCTGTGGAATTCTGAGTGTTCTTATTTTTTGTTTTGTTGGTTTTCATTAAAGCCTTAAGATAATTATAGGTTCACATGGCACTGTAAGAAATAATACATGGAGATCTATTTTATTCCTTACTAGTTCTTCTAATAATGGCATTTTGCAAAACTATCATACATCGCAATCAAGATATCGCAACAGCACATAACCTTTGGCAGTGGCTTTTTGTCACTAAGCCTAATGCCCTTCATACTTACTCATCCAGGTTTTTACACATACCAATAATCTGCTCATTTGCATAGCTGAGTAGTACTTCACGGTTTGGATGTTCATTTAATCATCTACCTGTTGAAGGACACCTTGGTTGGCTCCAGTTGGGAATATTCCAAATAAAGCTGCCATGTACACGATTTTGTACATAAACATCATTTCCTTTTCTCTGGGATAAATGCCCATGAGTGTAACTCCTGGGCTGGAAGATAGGTCAATGTTTATTATTATAAGAAACTACCAAACTATTTTTCATAGTGACTATACCATTTTAATTCTCCCCAGCAGCATATGAGTAATAGTTTCTCCACATACTCACCAGCATTTAAGGTGGTCGCTATGTTTTTTTAGTCATTCTGATAAGTATGCAGTGGTATCTCATTATGGCTTTATTGTGCATCTCCCTGCTGGCTAATGATGCTGAACGTTGTTAACATATTTATTTGCCATCTGTGTATACTACTCATTACCACAGCCTTTGGTTGCCATTATTTCTTGACCAGATATAATTTCTCTTGAACTGGTGACTTTAACCTTCTCTGTGAACTCACTGCAACTCAAACATCTATCATAGCCCCTAGGGCAGGAGCTGCCTCCCCTGCTGGGGAGGGGCCATGTATTTCTTCTTTATATAACTCTCAGCACCTAAAATGATATAAAAGGCTCTTAGTAAATGTTTTTTGCATATGTAAGTGGCATTCAAGTAGAAAATTTAGATGTCCACTCACTAACATCAATGCCAGCTAGTGCCCCAGTGTCAAACAGTATGACTGTGGTCTGAGCAGAGGACAGCACGACACACACTCTGGGGAGGGAAGGGGGAGAATTCCTCCAGCAACGCTCCACAGTATTTCCAAATGGTCTTCAAAATGAGGCCAAGTGAAAAAAGACATCCCCACTCACCCTGAATGTCATTCTACATATTTCCTTAATTCTGTTGCAAAATTTCTACAAGATGGGGATGGGTTTATCATCATTTTACTAATTGGGAAACCGGCCTATACATTGACTAAAATCATAAAATCATAGCTAAACACAGAGCTGTGTTTCTAACACATGTCAGACTGATTCAAAGCCCTTTCTTCTTTTCTTTCTTTCTTTCTTTTTTTTTTTTGGCTATACTGTCTTCTGCCCTGGAATTGACTCTCCTTGAAAACTGAAACCTAGCACAGGCCACTGAAACTTCTTGAGTATCAGAAGCATATAAAACAATTCTCCATGGTTGCCTGTCTTGAACTGTGATACCATTATCCTCTTACAGATCGATTGGTGTGAAATCAGATCCTGCTTGGGAGCAGGAAAAAGAATAGTGAGGGAAGACTGGCTCCAAGCTCGGCAAGACACAAAAACTCATTGGAGTTCTGCAGAGGTCTGTTCAAAGTCTGGGTATATTCTGTCATTTGGCAAGAATTAAATGGAGCCTTGTGTCCTCTAAGATTATTCTGTTACCTTCAGGATTAGGTTACCCGTCATTATATTTAACCTATGGGAAAAACTGACACAAAGCTGTGCTAAATATGTAATAGGAAGCATATAATAAAGAGCCCTCATGTCAAAGAGATACAAATTTCCCACAGAGAGCTGGTGCTGAAGGAATTCTTTCTGTTTCTGCCTACCATCCCTAGGGGACTCAGCCTCAGAGGCCCAAAGAGACTTGCGGGAAACAGCCCTGGTCCTCTCTGGACAGATACAGGTGCTCTGGTCTTATTCATTCTTGAGGTGACTACACAGAGGGGTGCAAGAAGAAGAGAAGGGAGTTTAGAGCTGACTTATCTTGCTTAATCTGTATGAATTCCAGAAGGCCCTGGGGAACCTGAGAATCTTTTCCCTTCTCACATTTCCTCCTGGAAATCCCTCCAGCTGGCGGGATGCTAAAATAGGTACCATTTAGCTGGCTAATGAAGTCCATATGCAATTGTTAGAAATATAATTGACACTTCAGCCTTGGGATGTGCATTTTGCTTTGTACAGTTTTCTGCTGCCCAGTGCAGCTGCCTGCTGGGAATGCTTCTGTTTCCCTGCGTTTCTTTACCCCAGATGGAATTCAAAGGAGACTCTTGATGTGCTAATGTCAGGTTATAAAAATACCTATCTGTTATGCTGATTAAATAAAATAACATTTGTAAAGCAGAGTGCCAGACACATGGTGGGCACTGTCTAAATCTTGCTGTTATTTACAACCTGCCCCCTACCCAACATTTCCAGGCTCTGTTCTCAAAACTCTGCTCCTCCCCAGAGGCCCAGCCCAGCACACCTTACTGTCTATCTGCACTGAGGTGGTCATTGTTCCAGGCAGACAGTTGGTGCCTTCGTGCCCCGGGCGTCTCACATGCCTGCTGCAGAGGATGCTGCAGTGGCCCCTAGACTGACCTGAGCAATAAACTCCAAGTGCGTGAGGGTCAGAGAACACTCTTCATGAACCTCTCTGCAATATTTAACGCTTTTGGCTTTGGAAACAGAATTGGCACTCAATAAATAGTTGTGAAGTGAATGAATACATAAAGAAAGAGGGTTCAGAATAATTCTGAAACATCATGTAATAAAATCTCCAAAGAGAATCACTAAAATTATGGTCTCTGCAGTGCTTCACCTTACAGGTGAGAGACACAGAAGGGAAATTCATAGCACATGTGCACACTTGTGCACACAGCCACACATTCACACACAATAACTGAACACATAAATTATATCAAAATATATTTATTTTATTTCTTTTTTATGGAACTTTTGGTATGACATTGTTTAATAAAATTATGTAGGTTTCAAGTGTACAATTCTATAAGACATCATTGGTATATTGTATTGTGTTCACCACCCCAGGTCAGATCTCCTTCCATCACCGTTTATCCCCCTTTACCCTCTTGTACCTCCCACCAGCCCCCTTCCCTCTGGTCATCACCATGATGTTGTCTGTGTTTATGAGGGGTTTTTTTTTGTCTCAATCCCTTCTCCTTTTTCACTCAGCACCCTCAATCCTCTGCCATTCTAACACCTCACAGTCTTTTGTCTGTATCTATGAATCTGTTTCTATTCTGTTTATTTATTTTGTTCATTAGGTTCCACATGTAAGTGAAATCATATTGTATTTGTCTCTCTCTGAGTGACTTATTTCATTTAGCATAATACTCTCCAGGTCCATTCTTGCTATCCCAAACGGTAAGATTTCCTTCTTTTTTATGGCTGAATAGTGTTCTATTGCATAAAGGTACCACAGCGTTTTGTGTGTGTGTGTGTGTGTATGTAAATGAGTTAAATATTTAAGTTACATTAAAGTTTAGTTATTTAATTCATTCCCATGGTCATTTATTGGTTTTCCCAAACAAAATTAATCTTCTTGGCCTTACATGAACCAGTGCATGCTTAATGATTATCAGTTAATAAAATCTCAATCAACTGTTTGTTATAATAATCTATGTGACTGAATATTTTAATGGTATTTTATTGTTTACGCTATTATACTTGTCCTCTTTTTCTCACTTTGTACCACAGCTGTTTTATCCACTCATCAACTGATGGACACGTGGGCTGCTTCCAGATTCTAGCTATTTTAAATACTGCTGCAGTGAACATAGGGGTGCACATATTCTTTTGAATTAGTATTTCAGGCTTCTTTGAATATATTCCCAGAAGTTGAATCACTGGGTCATAAGGCACTTACACATTTAATGTTTTGACTCCATGCTGTTTTCCACAGTGGCTGCACCAGTTTGCACTCCCTCCAGCAGTGCACAAGGGTTCCCTTTTCTCCACAACCTCTCCAGCGCTTGTTGTTTGTTGATTTATTGATGATAGCCAGTCTGACAGGTGTGAGGTGATATCTCATTGTGATTTTAATTTGCATTTTTCTGATTGTTGGTGACTTGAGCTTCTTTTCATATGTCCAATGGTCATCTGTATGTCCTCTTTGAGGAAGTGTCTACTGAGGTCTTTTGCCCATTTTCTAACTGAATTGTTTGTTTGTTTTTCTGGTGTTGTGTTGTATAATTTCTTTATAAATTTTGTATATTAACCCCTTGTCAGATGTATCATTGGCAAATACATTTTTCCATTCAGTAGATTGCCTTTTAATTTTATGGATACTTTGTTTTGCTGTGCAAAAACTTTCTAGTTTGATGTAGTACAATTTGTTTACTTTTTCTTTTGTTTGCTTTGCCTGAGGAGATATATTACAAAAAATATTGTCATAAAAAGTCACACAACTCCACTCCAGGAAGACAAACAATCCAATTAAAAAATGGGCAAAGGACTTGAACAGACACTTCTCCAAGGAAGACATACAGAGGGCCCAGAGGCATATGAAAAGATGCTCAGCATCACTAGCCATCAGAGAGATGCAAATTAAAACCACAATGAGGTACCATCTCACACCAGTCAGAGTGGCCAACACGAACAAATCAACAAACAAACGTTGGAGAGGATGTGGAGAAAAGGGAACCCTAGTGTACTGTTGGTGGGAATGCAGATTGGTAAGGCCACTGTGGAAAACAGTATGGAATTTCCTCAGAAAACTAAAAGTGGAACTGCCTTTTGACCCAGCAATTCCACTGCTGGGATTATACCCTAAGAACCCTGAAACACCAATCCAAAAGAACCCATGCACCCTAATGTTCATAGCAGCACAATTTACAATAGCCAAGTACTGGAAGCAACCTAAGTGCCCATCAGCAAATGAGTGGGTCAAAAAAACATGGTACATTTACACAATGGAATTCTATGCAGCAGAGAGAAAGAAGGAGCTTATACCCTTTGCAACAGCATGGATGGAACTGGAGAGCATTATGTAAGTGAAATAAGCCAGGCGGTGAGGGACAAATACCATATGATCTCATCTTTATCTGGAACCTAATCAACAAAAGAAAAAGGCAAACAAAATATAGCCAGAGACATTGAAGTTAAGAACAATCTAACAATAGCCAGAGGGGAGTGGGGTGAGGATAGTGGGGAGAGGGGTTTTCAGGAACTACTATAAAGGACACATGGACAAAATCAAGGGAGAGAGTGGAGGTGGGGGAGGGAGGTGGGTTTTGGCTGGGATGGGGTGGAGGGGTGGGGAGAAAAATGCAGACAACTGTAATTGAATAACAGAAAAAAAAATTAAAATATATTATGAGAAATACCTGACACTTTACTTCTATGTTTTCTTCGAAGATTTTTATGGTTTCTAGTCTAACATTTAAGTGTTTAATTCATTTTGAGCTTATTCTTGTGTATGGTATAAGAAGGTGGACTAGTATCTCTCTTTTTATTTTTTTTTTTGCATGAATTTGTCCAATTTTCCCAGACCCACTAATTGAACTATCTTTACCACATTGTATGTTTTTTATTTCTTTATCAAATATTAATTGACCATAAAAGTATAGGTTTATTTCTGGGAGCTCTGTACTGTTTCATGGAGCTATATATCTGTTTTTATACCAGTACCACACTGTTTTGATTACTATGGCCCTGTAGTATAGTTTGAGATCAGGTAGTCTAATACCTCCAACTTTGTTCTTCATTCTCGAGATTGCCATGGTTATTCTCGGTCTTTGTGGTTCCATATAAATTTTTGGAATATTTGTTCTAGTTCTTTGAAATATGCCATTGGTATCTTGACAGGAGTTCTGTTGAATCAATAGATTGCTTTGGGAAGTATGGACATTTTAATATTAATTCTTCCTATCCATGAATACGGTATATACTTCCACTTATTTGTATCTTCATCAATTTCTTTCTTCAGTGTCCTATGATTTTATAAGTGCAAGTCTTTTACACTCTTGGTTAAACTTATTTTGGGGGGGGGGTGGTCCAATTGTAAATGGGATGGTTTTCTTAGTTTTTCTTTATGATACTTCATTCTTAATGTATAAAATGCAACTGATTTCTGGATATTAATTTTGTATCCTGCTACTTTACTGAATTCATTTATCAGTGTAAGTAGTTTTGGGGGGCAATCTTTAGGGTTCCCTATGTACAGTATCATGTCATCTGCAAATACTGCTAGTTTTACTTCTTCCTTTCCAGTGTAGATGCCTTTTATTTCTTTTTCTTGTCTGATTAATGTTGCTAGGACTTCAGTAGTATGTTGAATAAGAATGATGAAAGTGGACATCCTTGTTTTGTTTCTGATTGTAAGGGAAACACTTGTATTTTTTGCCCATTGAGTATGATGTTGGCTACAGGTTTGTCATATATGGCCCTTATTACATTGAGGTACATTCCCTCTATTCACATTTGTTGAGAATTTTTATCATAAATGAATGCTGGATTTTATCTAATGCTTCTTCTGCATCTATTGATCTGATTGTGCTATTTTTATCTTTCATTTTGATTAAGTGGTATATCACATTTATTGATTTATGGATATTGCACCAACCTTGCATACAGGAATAAACCTCACTTGATCATGGTGTATGATCTTCTTAATGTATTGCTGGATTTGGTTTACTAATATTTTGTTCAGGATTTTAGTGTCTATGTTCATCAAGGATATTGGCCTATTATTTTCTTTCTTTGTAGTGTCCTTATCTGGTATGAAATTAGGACAATGCTGGTCTCATAAAATGAGCATGTGATTCTTCCATCCTCTTGAATTTTTTGGAGTAGTGTGAGAGGGATAGGTGTTAGTTCTCTGAATGTTTGGTAAAATTCATCTGGTAAGCCATCCAGTCCAGGGCTTTTGTTTTTGAGAGATTTTTGATCACTGCTTCAATTTCATTAGTTGTAACCTATCTATTCAGATTTTCTAGTGTTTCATGGTTCAGTTTTGGGAAATTGTATATTTCTAGAAATTTATACATTTTTTAATTTTGTCCAATTTGTTGGCATATAGCTAGTCATAATATTCTCTTACAATTCTCTGTGTTTCTTTGATGTCAGTTCTTATTTCTTGATGACTCTGGTTAAAGGTTTGTCAGTCTTGTTTATCTTTTCAAAAAAGCAGGTCTTGGTTTCATTGATCTTTTGTACTTTTTTAGACTCTGTTTTGTTTATTTCTGCTCTGATATTTGTTATTTTCTTTCTTCTACTTACCTTGGGATTTCTTTTTGTTTTTGTTTTCTAGTCCCTTTTCAGTGTGAAGTTAGATTGTTTATTTGACCTTTTTCTTGTTTTTTGAGTTAGGACTGTAATGCTATGAATTTCTATCTTAGGACTGCTTTTGCTGTGTCCCATAGATTTTGAGTTGTTGTGTTCTCATTTTCATGTGTCTAAGGGTATCTTGATTTCTTCCCTGATCTCATTATTAACCTATTCATTGTTTACTAACATGTTATTTAGCCTCAATGTCTTTTATGTTAATTGATTTCTAGTTTCATGTCATTATGATCAGAGAAGATGTTTGATATGATTTCAATCTTCTTAAATTTATTGAGACATGTTTTATGTCATAACACATGACCTATCCTAGATAATGTTCCATGTGCACTGGAAATCTATATTTTGTTGCTTTGGGAAGAAATGCCCTGAAGATATCAATTAAATGCATCTCATCTAGGGTGTCATTTAAGGCCAACATTTTCTTGTTGATTTTCTGTCTAAAAGATCTACCCATTGGTGTTAATGGGGTGTTAGAACCCCCTACTATGACTGTATTTCTGTTGATCTCACTCTTTATGTCCATCAGTATTTACTTTATATATTTAGTTGCTCATCTGTTGGTTTCAGAAATTTTTACAAAGATGGTATCCTTCAATTGGATTACTCCATTTACCATTCTGTAGTTTCCTTCTTTGTCTCTTACTATAGCCTATGTTTTAAAGTCGATTTTGTCATATATAAGTATTGTTACCCCAGCATTCTTTTTCATGTTCATTTGCATGAAATATCTTTGGCATCCCTTTACTTTTAGTCTGTGTGCATGTTTCATACTGAGATGGGTATTTTGTAGACAACATAAATGTGGGTCTTGTTTTCTTATCCATTCAACTTACCCAATGTCTTTAGATTGGATCATTTAAGCCATTTACATTTAAAGTGATTAATGACAGGTACATATTTATTGCTTTTTTATTCGTTTAACCATTTTTATCTGTATTATTTTTCTTCTTCTTAAAGAAGACCCTTTAACATTTCTTGTAATACTGGTTTGGTGGTAACAAACTCCTTTAGCTACTTCTTGTTAGGAAAGCTCTTTATTTTCCCTTCAACTTTAAATGATGCCCTTGCTGGGTAAAGTATTCTTGGTTGTAGGTCCTTATTTTTCATCACTTTGAATATTTCATGACAATCTCTTCATGAAATATTCAATGAAATATTTGTTGAGAAATTAGCTGACAGTTTTATGGGCACTCCCTTGTAGGTAACTTTCATTTTCTTGTCGCTTTTAGTATCGTCACTTTGTCTCTAACCTTTGCCAATTGAACTATGATGTGTCTTGATGTGGACCCCTTTGGGTTCATCTCATTTGGGACTCCCTGCACTTCCTGGACTTGTGTGTCATTATCCTTCACCAAGTAAGAGATATTTTCAGTAATTATTCCTTCAAATGGGTTCTCAATTACTTGTTCTTTCTATTCACCTTCTGGCACCCTTATGATGTAGATGTTATTATGCTTTATTTTGTCCCAAAAGTTTCTTAAACTATCCAAATTTTTGAAAATTCTTTTTCTTTCTGCTGCTCTGATTGGAAATTTTCTGCAACGTTGTCTTCCAAATTGCTGATTTGTTCCAATGCCTCATCCAATACAATGTTTATTCCTCCTAGTGTGTTCTTCATTTTTGACTGGTTATTTTTTTTTAATTAAAAAATTTTTTATTGTTGTTCAATCACAGTTGTCTGCATTTTCTCTCCACCCCTCCACCCCACCCCAGCCAAAACCCACCTCCCTCCCCTGCTTCCACCCTCCCCCTTGGTTTTGTCCATGTGTCCTTTATAGTAATTCCTAAAAACCCTTCTCCCCACTATCACCTCCCCACTCCCCTCTGGCTATTGTTAGATTGTTCTTAACTTCAATGTCTCTGGCTATATTTTGTTTGCCTTTTTTCTCTTGTTGATTAGGTTCCAGTAAAAGGTCAGATCATATGGTATTTGTCCCTCACTGCCTGGCTTATTTCACTTAGCATAATGCTCTCCAGTTCCATCCATGCTGTTGCAAAGGGTATAAGCTCCTTCTTTCTCTCTGCTGCATAGAATTCCATTGTGTAAATGTACCATGTTTTTTTGACCCACTCATTTGCTGATGGGCACTTAGGTTGCTTTCAGTATTTGGCTATTGTAAATTATGCTGCTATGAACATTAGGGTGCATGGGTTCTTCTGGATTGGTGTTTCAGGGTTCTTAGGGTATAATCCCAGCAGTGGAATTGCTGGGTCAAAAGGCAGTTCCACTTTTAGTTTTCTGAGGAAATTCCATACTGTTTTCCACAGTGGCCTCACCAGTCTGCATTCCCAACAACAATGTACTAGGGTTCCGTTTTCTCCACATCCTCTCCAACATTTGTTTGTTGATTTGTTCGTGTTGGCCACTCTGACTGGTGTGAGATGGTACCTCATTGTGGTTTTAATTTGCATCTCTCTGATGGCTAGTGATGCTGAGCATCTTTTCATATGCCTCTGGGCCCTCTGTATGTCTTCCTTGGAGAAGTGTCTGTTCAAGTCCTTTGCTCATTTTCTAATTGGGTTGTTTGTCTTCCTGGAGTGCAGTCATGTGAGTTCTTTTTTTTGATGTTTTTTAATATATTTATTGATTATGCTATTACAGTTGTCCCATTCCCTGCCCCACTCCACTTCATCCTGCCTACCCCCTCCCTCCCACATTTCCCCCCTATAGTTCATGTCCATGGGTCATACTTATCAGCTCTTTGGCTTCTACATTTCCTATACTATTCTTACCCTCCCCCTGTCTGTCTTCCACCTATCATCTATGCTACTTATTCTCTGTACCTTTCCCCCCTCTCCCCCTCCCACTCCCCTATTGACAACCCTCCATGTGATCTCCATCTCTATGGTTCTCTTCCTGTTCTAGTTGTTTGCCTAGTTTGCTCTTGTTTTTGTTTTAGGTGTGGTTGTTAATAACTGTGAGTTTGCTGTCATTTTTACTGTTCATATTTTTTATCTTCTTTTTCTTAGGTAACTCCCTTTATCATTTCATATAATAAGGACTTGGTTATGATGAACTTCTTTAACTTGACCTTATCTGAGAAGCTCTTTATCTTCCCTTCCATTCTAAATGATAGCTTTGCTGGATACAGTAATCTTGGATGTAGGCCCTTGCCTTTCATGACTTGGAATACTTCTTTCCAGCCCCTTCTTGCCTGTAAGGTCTCTTTGGAGAAATCAGCTGACAGTCTTATGGGAAGTCCTTTGTAGGTAACTGTCTCCTTTTCTCTTGCTGCTTCTAAGATTCTCTCCTGTTTAATCTCAGGTAATGTAATCATGATGTGCCTTGGTGTGTTCCTCTTTGGGTCCAGCTTCTTTGGGACTCTCTGAGCTTCCTGGACTTCCTGGGAGTCTATTTCCTTTGCCAGATTAAGGAAGTTCTCCTTCATTATTTGTTCAAATAAGTTTTCAATTTTTTGTTCTTCCTCTTCTCCTTCTGGCACCCCTATAATTCGGATGTTGGAACGTTTCAAGATGTCCTGGAGATTCCTAAGCCTTTCCTCATTTTTCTGAATTCTTGTTTCTTCATTCTTTTCTGGTTGGATGTTTCTTTCTTCCTTCTGGTCCATACCATTGATTTGAGTCCCAGTTTCCTTCGCATCACTGTTGGTTCCCTGTACATTTTTCTTTGTTTCTCTTAGCATAGGCTTCATTTTTTTATCTAGTTTTCAAACAAATTCACCCAATTCTGTGAGCATCTTAATAACCAGTGTTTTGAACTGTGCATCCGATAGGTTGGCTATCTCTTCCTCGCTTAGTTGTATTTTTTCTGGAGCTTTGAAGTGTTCTGTCATTTGAGCCTTTTTTTTTTTTTTTGTCTTGGTGCATCTGTTACTTAAAGGGGCGGAGCCTTAGGTGTTCCCCAGGGCGGGGTAATGCTGGTGGCTGCGCTGTGACGCTGTACATCTGGGAGGGGCCGATAGGGAGCAATGGCGCCTGCTTCACTCTCCTCAGGATTTCAATCCTCCACTCCGATACCCACAATCAAACTGGGCCCCTCTGGTGCTGGTTCCCGAGTGGGTGGGCTTGTGCACACCCTGGGTCCCTGTGGGTCTCTCCAACTACCTCTCCTGTGAGGCTGGGAGTCTCTCCTGCTGCTGCCCCAATCCCCATGGGCGTTTTCAATCAGAGGTTTGAGGCTTTATTTCCCCGCACTGGAGCCCTGGGTTGTGCGGTCTCTTTGCTCTCCGCCGTTTGTCCGGTTTATCTGTGCTCAAATGTGGGGCCATGGGGTGCTACCCGCTGCTCTGCCTGCCCCGTTCTCTGCCACTCTGAGTCCAGCCCTCTCGGTTTATCTTTGCTTGAATGTGGGTCCGCAGGGTCCGCCAGTGGTCAGACTG
The DNA here is from genome assembly GCF_022682495.2 of Desmodus rotundus. Classification (NCBI taxonomy): domain Eukaryota; kingdom Metazoa; phylum Chordata; class Mammalia; order Chiroptera; family Phyllostomidae; genus Desmodus; species Desmodus rotundus. The sequence goes on from NC_071395.1 coordinate 67,051,135, forward strand.
CCTGCCCCGTTCATCCCACACTCCACCAGTCTGGGTCCAGCCATGGCCACGTGAGTCCTCTCAGCCCCTGCTGCCCATCTCTGCCCCTCCTACCGGTCTGGATGAATGTTTATTTTTTATTTCCTTGGTGTCGGACTCCCTTGCCATTCGATTTTCTGTCAGTTCTGGTTGTGCGAGGAGGCGCAGTGTGTCTTCCTACGCCGCCATCTTGGTTCTCCCCTGAGTTCTTTATATATTTTGGAGATCAGTCCCTTGTCTGAGGTACCATTGGTAAATATGTTTTCCCATACTGTTGGTTTTCCTTTTATTTTAATGCTATTTTCTTTAGCCATGCAGAAGCTTTTTATGTTGATGAGCTTTTTATTTTAATGCTATTTATTTTATTTGTTTATTCTCTCCTTTATGTCCCTTGCTTTAGGGGACATGTCTGTGAGGATGTTGCTGCATGGAATGTCTTAGGTATTTCTGCCAATGTTTTTCTCTAGGATTTTTATGGTGTTATGACTTATATTTAAGTCTTTTCTGAACTTTCAATTTATTTTTGTGTACAGTGTAAGTTGGTGATCGAGTTTCATTTTTTTGCACATAGCTGTCCAGATCTCCCAACACCATTTTTGAAGAGGCTATTTTTGCTCCATTTTATGCTCCTGCCTCCTTTGTCAAATATTAATTGACTGTAGAGACTTGGGTTTATTTCTGGGCTCTCTGTTGTCTTCCATTGGTCTATGTGTCTGTTTTTATGCCACTACCAGGCTGTTTTGATTACAGTGGCCTTGTAATACAGTTTCATATCAGGTATTCTGATCCCTCCTGCTTTGTTCTTCTTTCTCAAAATTGCTGCAGCTTTTCAGGGTAGTTTATTGTTCCATATGAATTTCTGAAATGTTTCCTCTATATCTGTGAAATATATCGTGGGTACTCTAATAGGGATTGCATTGAATCTATAAATTGCTTTGGGTAGTATGGCCATTTTGATGATGTTAATTCTTCCAATCCATGAGCATGGTACATGCTTCCATTTGTTTGTGTCTTCCTTAACTTCTTTCTTCAGTGTTGTGTAGTTTTCTGAGTATGGGTCTTTTGCCTCCTTGGTTAGGTTGATTCCTAGGTACTTTATTTTTCTTGTTACCATATCAAATGGGATTTTTTCTTGATTTCGGTTTCTGCTATTTCATTGTTGGTGTACAAGAATGCCTTTGATTTCTGAGTATTGACTTTTTATCCAGCTGTTTTGCTGAGTTCATTTATTAGGTCGAGTAGTTTTTTGGTGGAGTCTATAGGATTTTATGTGTACACTATCAAAGTCATCTGGAAATAGTGAGAGTTTCTTTTCCTCCTTTCCAAATTGGATGCCTTTTATTTCTTTTTCTTGTCTGATTGCTGTGGCTAGGACTTCCAATACTATGTTGAATAGGAGTGGTGAGAGAGGGCATCCTTGTCTTGTTCCTGATCTTAGTGGGAAAGCTCTAAGTTTTTGCCCATTGAGTATGATGTTGGCTGTAGGTCTCTCATGTATGTGGCCTTTATTATGTTGAGGAATGCTCCCTCTATTCCCACTTTGCTAAGTTTTTTTTATCATAAATGGGTGCTGTACCTTATCAAATGCTTTTTCTGCATCCGTTGATATGATCATGTGGTTTTTGTCTTTGCTTTTGTTTATGTAGTGTATTATGTTTATCGATTTGCGAATATTGTACCATCCTTGCATCCCTGGGATGAATCCCACTTGATCATGGTGTATGATCTTTTTAATGTATTGCTGGATGCGGTTTGCCAATATTTTGTTGAGGATTTTAGCATCTATGTTCATCAGCGATATTGGCCTGAAGTTTTCTTTCTTCGTTGTGTCTTTATCTGGTTTTGGGATTAGGATGATGCTGGCTTCATAAAAAGAGTTTGGGAGTCTTCCATCTTCTTGAATTTTTTGAAATAATCTGTGGAGGATGGGGGTTAGCTCTCCCTTAAATGTTCTGTAGAATTCTCCTGTGAAACCATCTGGTCCAGGGCTTTTGTGTGTCGGAAGCTTTTTGATTACTGTTTCAATTTCATCAAGTGTTATTCGTCTGTTCAGGCTTTCTGTTTCATCTTCTTTGAGTTTCGGAAGGTTATGTTTTTCTAGAAATTTGTCCATTTCACCTCAGTTTTCTAATTTTTTGGCATACAGTTCTTTGTAGTACTTTCTTACAATCCTTTGTATTTTGGTGGTATCAGTTGTAGTCTCTCCTCTTTCATTTCTGATTGTGTTTATTTGGGTCCTCTCTCTCTCTCTCTCTTTTTTTTTTTTTTTTTTGATTAGCCTGCTAAAGGGCTTGTCAATTTTGTTTATCTTTTCAAAGAACCTGCTCCTGGATTCATTGATCCTTACAGTTGTGCTTGTATTCCCTACATCATTTAATTCTGCTCTGATCTTGGTTATTTCCTTCCTTCTACTTGCTTTTGGCTGTCTTTGTTGTTGTCCCTCGAGTTCTTGTAGGGGTATGGTTATGCTGTTTATTTGAAATGTGTCTATTCTTTTTAGGTAGACCTGTATCGCTATGAACTTCCCTCTCAGGACTGCTTTTGCTGTGTCCCATAGGTTTTGGATTGTTGTGAGTTCATTTTCATTTTTTTCCAGAAACTTTTTGATTTCTTCCTTAATCTCATTCTTGACCCATTCATTGTTTCATAACATGCTATTCAATCTCCATGTTTTTTAGTGTTTGGGGAGTTTTTCCTTGAAGTATGTTTCTAGTTTTAGTCCCTTATTGTCAGAGAAAATGCTTGATATGATTTCAATTTTCTTGAACTTGTTGAGGCTTGCTTTGTGTCCTATCATGTGGTCTATCTTTGAAAAAGTTCCATGTGCACTTGAAAAGAATGTGTATTTTGCTTCTTTGGGATGAAAGGCTCTATATATATCACTTAAGTCTATGTCATCTATGGCATCATTCAAGGCCACAATATCTTTGTTGATATTTTGTTTGGAATATCTGTCCATTTGTGACAGTGGAGTGTTAAAACCCCCTACTGTAATTGTGTTGCTATCAATATCTTTCTTGATGTCCTCCAATATTTTCTTTATGTATTTGGGTAGTCCTATATTGGGTGTATATATATTTACTATGTATATGTCTTCTTGATGAATTCTTCCCTTGAATACTAGGAAGTGACATTCGGGGTCCCACTCTATGGCCCTTATTTTGAAACCTATTTTGTCTGATATGAGTATTGCTACCCCTGCTTTTTTTTTTTCCTCTCCATTCGCTTGAAAAATTTGTTTCTAGCCCTTCACTTTCAGTCTGTGTAGGTCTTCTGTCCTGAGGTGGGTATCTTGTAGGCAATATATGTGTGGGTCATGCTTTCTTATCCATTCAGCTATTCTATGTCTTTTAATTGGAACATTTAGTCCATTTACATTTAAAATTATTATTGATAGGTACTTATTCATTGCCGATTTTTTGTACCTATGTTCCTCTCTTTCTCTCTCTTTTCCTTCCTTTCCTTAAAGCAGTGCCTTTAGCATCTCTTGCAGAGCTGGTTTGGTGGAATTGTATTCTTTTAGACTTCTTTTGTCTGGGAAACTCCTTATTTGGCCTTCTATCTTGATTGAGAGCCTTGCTGGATAAAGTAGCTTTGGTTGCAGGACTCTGGTTCTCATTACTTGGAATATTTTTTGCCATTCTCTTCTGGCTTGGAGTGTTTCCATTGAGAAGTCAGCTGCTAACCTTATTGGGGCTCCCTTGTATGTTACTTCCTGTTTCTCCCTTGCTGCCTTTAAGATTCTCTCTTTGTCTTGGATTTTTGCCATTGTAATTATGATGTGTCTTGGAGTGGGTCTCTTTGGGTTCCTCTTGATTGGGACTCTCTGTGATTCCTGGATTTGGGTGACTTTTTCTTTCATCGAATAGGGAAGTTTTCCATCATTACTTTTTCAAACAGGTTTTCTATCCCTTGCTCTTCCTCTTCTCCTTCTTGTATCCCTATTATGTGGATATTATTGTGTTTCATGTTGTCCTGTATTTCCCTTAATCCCTCTTCATTCTTTCTGAGCCTGTTTTCCTTTTCTTACTGTTTCTGGGTTGTTGGTTTTTTTTACCTTGTCTTCCAGTTTGCTGATCCAATCCTCTGCTTCATGGAGCCTGCTTTTGATTCCTTCTACTGTGTTTTCAGTTCAGAAATTGTATTCTTCATTTCCTCTTGGCCCTTTTTGATAGTTTCTATTTCCTTTTTCATTTTGATATAGTTTGCAGTGAGTTCATTGTAGTTTCCCTATAGTTTTTGGTAATTCCGTGTGAGCTCATTAAGCTTCCTTATAACCAGTTCTTTGAAGTCAATATCTGATAGTTGATTTGCCTCTTTTTCATTTAGCATTGTTTCTGAGACTTCCTCCTTTCCTTTCATTTGGGGCTTGTTTCTTTGTCTTCCCATTATGTGTGAGACTTTTCCTGTTAGCTTCTGCTTCTTAAGTTGCTCTTTTCTGTCCCCCTGGGTTTATGGTGTGAGCTTCTATGGTAAAATACCTGTGAGATTCAGTGGTATAGTCTCCTTGATATCCCAATCTTATTGATCTTGGGCTGTGGTTTATGTTGGCTCTGTGTATGTCTTTGGTTTTTGGTTCTTTTTGAGACTTTCTTTGGTGGGTCTTTCCCATCATTTGGTTATGTGAGGTTTAGTCTGCCCCCTACCTCTTGTTTTCTGTTGTGAAGGTGTGGGCAGGTTGTATTGGAGCTGGTTCTTCTGTATGTACAAGGTTTTGAGGTTTTTCTCTTGCTCTTGTTCAGTTGTTGGTTCTTAGTAATTTCTTCACTATTCATTTGTATTTCCAGATAGGTCCTGGGTTCAGTTAGTGTGACTTCCACTCCTTCCTTCACTTTCTCCTGTTCTTAGCTGTTGGTGTTACATTTCCTGGTGGGTTTCCTCTTCCAGGAGGTATCCTGGTGTTCACAGCTTCTACCTACTCTTTTTTATGGTAGGTTGTAGGGGGAAGGTGAAATGGTTTAAGAGAGCAGGAGTGTATTATATGATATTTAAAGTACCAGCCCTTAGAGAAGATGTAGGAGATCCTTTGGGTATGTATATAGTGTTAACCATGATATTTCATCCACCTAGCCACTTTTTAGAAAGGGTGGAAAGAAGATAAGACACTTGTTGTGGGGTGGAAGGATTTTGAGTTGGATCTAGAAAGCTGTGAGCTTGTGGGAGGTCAGATTATGAGGTAAAGTGAGAGTGTAGGGTAGAAAATAGGTGTAATGTGTAAGAGAATAGATTTAACCACACCAGTAATAAAGTTCAGGAAACAGTGAAGTGGGCTGAGATCTGGGAGAAGTTCTGTGTAGTATTTACAGATGTATGGAACAGCTATTATTTACAATAGTAATGGAGCAACAATCATATGACAGAATCTATGTGATCTGGATATCTAGAATAGGGAGTATAGGTCCTAGAGTAGTGTGCTAATGGAACACAGGTGAAAGACAGTTAATTATCAATACAGTGTGAAAGAGAGAACAAGGGGAAACCAGTCAAGCAATGCAAATTAACCAGTCAACAAAGATGACTAAACAGAAAGAAGAGAGATACAAAAATATTAATAAAATGAGTGATGTAAGAATAAAGGGGAAAAAATAATACAAATATACAATATCTTGCAAGTTCTCTGGAGTAGCAAAGTGAAATTTGTTTCACTGTCTCAGCTGTTGGGATGCCCCCTTTTTGGGTCCAACTTTGGTCTTTTCAAGTTTTATTGTCTCACCTCCTCTGGGCTATAGGTGTGCGCACACAGGGCCTTCCTTGATTCACACTCTCCCCGGTCATTGCCTGTGGTCTCAGTGTGGTGTGCACTCTCCCCCCGGTGCTCAGGATTTGGGCTTGATATCCCCCACAGCCCGGCAGGAGTGCTGGGCAGCCGGGTGGAGAGGAGACTGGAGCTGTGTCTGTTTTTTCAGTATCCTCTACACTTTTTGGTCACCTATCTTCTTAAACGCTGGGGTGCTGTTGGCCGTTCACTTTGTTCCTCAGTAGATCGGCTAGGTGTTTCACCCATGTGCAGGGGGAAGGGACTCTGCTCCCACCTATCTTGCTGCCATCTTTCCTCCATTTTTTTTCTATATTTGACTGGTTATTTTTTATGGTTTCTATGTCCTTTTTCATGCTGCTTTAGTTTTAAGTTCCTTGTAGTTCTCACTAAGTTTTTTGAGCATCCTTAGAACTGTTGCTTTGAACTTTGTATCTTGTAAATTTCTTGCCTCCATTTCATTGAGCTCTTTTTCTGGAGATTTCTCCTTTTCTTTCATTTGGGGCATGTTTCTTTGTCTCTTCATTTTGGCTGCCCTTTGTGTTTGTTTCTATGTGTTAGGTAGATATGCTGTAACTCCCAGTCTTGGGAGGGTGGCCTTATATAATAGGTGGCCTGTGGGACCCAGCGGCATAGTCTTCTTGATCACCTGCAGAGGGTTCTTCTGGAATGTCCCTTGTGTGGGTTATGTGGGTCCTCCTGTTGTAATTGAGTCTTGAGTGCTATTGGCCCACTCATGTGTGGGAGTCAACCCTCAGGCTAGCTGACTGTGAGCATAAACCCTGACCACAATATATAAGCTGCTGTGCAGGTGCTGACCATATGGAGCAGAATTCACCTTAGCAGTTTCTCACACTTACCAAGATTTCCCTTTGAATATGCTGCTTGAAATGCTGACTGGATTCTGCTCTGATGTTGTATGAAACTGACCAATGGCTACATTGGTTCTGGGTCTTCTTGGGAGGTACTCTGGTGTAAACCAATCTCTGACACTGCCTGTGAGTGGCCCTGGACAACCTCTTTGGTGCTACAAAGTGATCCATAGTTTTTGGCTGCCTCTGCTGGGTCTAGGTGTGCACAGGAAAAACCAAGCTGTGCACCAAAGCCAGCTTTTACCAGCATTGGGCCAGGGGCAGGTCAGCAAAAGTCCCAAGGAACACCAAGATCTGCTTCTGCCTTCCAGCTGCCTGTTAGGCTCAGTCACTGAAAGAAATCCAGATCCTGGCAGAATATGGATTTTTGCAGGGCAGGGCTGCCAGGAATGGAGAGAGGGAGAGGTGCCAGTCAGCTTGGGGCAAAATGGGGGAAGTGGCCCTGCTCCAAGACACATAACTTAATCTGTCCCCAATTCAGCATAGACCTCAGCAGGGTGGAGCCACAAGGATTTAGGAAGGCCAGGATGCCAGGAGCCTGGAGTTTGGGATTGGCGGATCATCCACTAAGGGAAGATGCCAGTCAGGCTCACGGGAAAGTAGGGTGAATGGCCCCTGTCCCAACACCAAAAAACTCAGCCACTGATGCCTCCTGAGTCTGCCCAGACCTCTATACCCAGTCAGATGACTCCTTAGCAGAGTGTGAGCTCTTCAGGGTGGGGCAACAGGGAGTCCAGAGGATAGGGTTATTACATTCCCCCAGGCTAGTGCTGTATGAAGGGCATGCTCCACCCAAGAAAGATGGCATCTGCGGTGTGGGAGAGGGATTGAGCACTGGGGTCCCAGCAGCAGTCCCTTCAGCTCTCTCCCCAGAGCCACAGACCGTAGTCTCTCCTCACACAACTCTAGTCTGTTCCACCCTCCCTCTGCCAAGGCCCAGGGTGAGTGGCTACAAACAAAATTTTGTGTGTTGGCCTTTAAGAGGGCACCTGTGTCTCTAGCAGGCTCCTGTCTCTCCCCAGTGGACAGAGTCCCCGCTGATTTTCATTGTCAGATGTAATGTGGGTACCTCTCTCAGCTCTGGTGCTCTGAACTGGGAACCCTGGTGTGGGGTATGAATCCTGTTGTGGAGTAGAAACCCCATGCTCCCCAGGGGAAACCTGTTGCTGAGATATCCCTCCAGAATCCCAGCTGCCATCCATGGTAGCAGGGCCAGCTCTTTTCACATTTTCCCCCTTCCTACCAGTCTCCATGTGGCTTCTTCTACAAATCCTTGGTTATAAGACTTCTCTTCAGTTGGCTATTTAGGTTAATTGTATTGATAGTTTAGCTGTAATTCCAGTTTGATCCTGGGAGGAGGCTAGTGTAACATTCACCTACTCAGCCACCACCCTGGATCCCTCTGAAGAACAAATTTTTTTAAAAAAAGAATAGGGGGGTAGAGGATGAAACTGCAGAGAAAGATACCATCAGTTTTGGGTTAACAGTATCTAATCAACTGGAGCTCGAAATAAGATGAGGATCTACCTGTTTTCTTTCTTATTTATTTACTAGGTACACATTCAGAAATCAATAATGCATAAACAGCAATTCTATTTATTGAGGAACAATACTGAGGACCCTTCTTGAGTTACATTAGTATTGCTTACAACTCTGTGAAGTCACACACACACACACACACACACACACACACACACACACACGCCCCATACAAGCAAGGACACCAAGACTCAGAGAGGTTAAGTAATTTGATTAAGACCACAAAGCGTAAGTCAAAACTGAAACCAGCACTCCCTGACTCTGAAATGTGTGCTCTTACAACTCTTTACATTATTTTCCAGTGATATTAAAAGTGAGGCCAAGTTTAAGACTCCTACTCACTTTGAGCACTTCAATAAGATCCTCCACATTTTTTTTTTTTACTCTAAGGAGTCCATTCCACAGTCTACCTTCGAATTGGAAGCATAATTCAATTGTGCTAGTTATATTCCTAGATTGATTTTGTCCTTGGAGCTGCTACAGACTGGTTATGTTGTCTGAGTGTTCACTGGATCCATACGCAATGGGAAGGGAGCTCTGTTGTACCGAAATTTTCCTGTGGGCAAGAAACAGAGCAACATATTTAATAAGCTGTATCTCATTCAATGAAATAAGAATGGAAAAGCCCCGTACCCAGGTCCCTTTGGACTAGTGGGAACTAAGAAAAAAAAAACTTCTTCACTAGATTATTCATACTTTTTACCTGACTTTTCTAAGTATTAAGAAAGGCATTTTTTTTCACAGAAGGCCATTTAGAAAGCATGGTTTTCAACATCTCAGAGAAGTTTCCTGAGTTAAGTCCACACCTCCTACGCTACCTGTGTGCTCTGTCTGAAGGTCCATAACTGAAAAGTAAGTCTTTGCTTTAATGTCCTTATCATCTGATAAATTGCCAAGAGTATAGCAGAGTAATCTTAGAAATATTTTTCTTAGATTGGAGTTTATAAAGAACCCAACCTGAATTACTGGTGGTGCAGACTAAAGACGAAGAGAGGCCACCGCTGAGCATGGGGAAAGGTACCAGGATGCTTGAAAAGATGCTGAATCACTTTGCAACATTTCTGAGGTTAATTTCTGGTTACTGTGAAGTAGTTGCTTCTATTGCCCATTCCCAGTCACTCCAGTCCTCCTTCCTTACAGCCATGCTCTCTGCCTCAAGATGTGTTCCTAGAAACTAAGTCCATATTCTAAAACACCAGCTTGTGGACTGATTATGTAAGAAACTTGTAGAGATTTTTTTGAATATTTATATTTTTGGATCCTGCCCCAAATCCAGTGTCCCTAAAGCGGGGCCCTGGAAACTGGGTTTTCAACAGTTTGCCTGAGTGATTCTGAGGCAGAGCCAGATTCTCAGCCTCCGATAACCTTGACAACATCAGTGCTAGAGAAACTCTGCTTGGTGTGCTCTCATACTGCCCCAGGTGCATGGGACCAGTGGGGAGGCCATATTAATATTTCATCTCTCTAAAATCAATTTTCAAAACTCATTAAGCCATAAAATTTGATTTCTGTGAAAAGTGTATATTGGCTTAATGCACCAGGTAGTACTTAGATACACTTGAGGCTGCAGTTTCTCTGCACTCTTTGTATCGTCCACCTTCATGTAACCCAGAGGCAGATATTATTTAATCACTCAGGTATAAGGCATCGAGTTTCCTAGCCTTCTCTCATCAAACCTTTAGATAACTCTGCCACCCTAAATTATTTACCAACTCAGCTGCATCATCTAAACTTTTTTGTAAGACTTTTTCCACATAGGATCAGGGTAAGAGACACTCTTCCGGTATAAAATTTGGCATTTTTTAAGGCATACAAACAGGAAAGGAAGCAAGTATAAAAGTCTCTGTGGTCTTTGTGTCTGATTCTCACAAAGACCATTTATTTTATTTTAAGCCTTGATCAAAACAAATCAATGTTTCTATTCTTAGAAATGCAATGTTGTAATACACCCCAGAGGTTGTTCTCCCAAACAGAAGCGGAAGACAATGGAATGTCTCCTGGTGCTGACAGACCTGACAGTCTCCTAGAACCGGCTCTCGCTGGCTGGTGAGAATTGACCCTGCACATCTTCCATCTCCACATCCAGGGACATCACTTTGGAGTTTGAAAAACATGTTGGGAATATCTACATCACGAAAATCAGCAAAATGCTACAAATCAGGGCTTCTTTTTTTTTTTTTTTTAATGAAATCTGGCTTACCAACACACCAGTGCACAAACCTTGCTCTGTCATCTGCTTGGGCTCCTAGGTAACCACTATCTTCCTTAACAACCTTTAGTTTTGTAAAGCTGGCTATTGGGAATATTCACCAGGCCTGCTCTTCCCCAAATACTGCAAACTAGCCAACCCTCCCTCTATTTTATTTTAATTTAACCCATTTACTGTATAACAAAACACAAATACAGAAAATCACACAAAAATTGATAAAAGGAAGTTGTTGACCCCAAGAAGAACAGACCTACCAAAAAAGACTCCTCATGGTTAACCAGACTCAAATTCATAACCAGAGTAAAGCAGCCATTGCTTACAGCAGTCCCTCAATACACACCACACTGCACTGCAGAGAAAAGCCACACAATGGGACACCAAGTCTCGTGCACTTTGCTCCTGCCAGCTGAGTTGACCCTTATAAGAAAGCCTTTAGGTTCAAATTTTGACCTCTAAGACTGAGACTTGTCCCATCTAATTGGACCTGCACAGTGAACTCCCCATTGCATCTTTGTCAACCAATCAGAGTAAATCCATTTTGACTTACCAGGATGGTGCTATTTGAACCAATCAAACTGTTAGAATTTGGAGTCTTAATTTGCATATAAATGAACCAATCAGGGACCGAGGTTGGGCACTCCTTTATATAAGCCACCTTCACCTTTGCTTCAACTGAGTACACTTTTATTTTCCATCACAGACTGGAGCTGGAGCTGTAACCCTGGAGCCACTTTGCCTGAGCTGCTTAGACTGAGCTGTGTGATGCCTGAGCAGGTATGCCACTGTGCAGTTTCACAATTGAGCTGTTTTCAGCAGAACTGTTCCACAGTTGAACTATTTTACAATTGGGCTATTTTCAATGAGTAAATTCTTCCTTTTCAGCACACCCCAAATTAGGGACGTGTGTTGGCGTTAAATTGGTGGAAACAAGCTTCAGTTGACACACTACACTTTTATAACCACGATTTGAGTCAAGAACTAGAAATGTCCCAGTTACCACAGAAGCTCTGTGATGTGTCTTCTTCTAAAAGTAACCAGCATCCTAACTTCAATAGTAACTCAGCCTTGCATTTCTTTATTGTCTTATCACCCATGTATATCTACATCTCAGAGTAGTTGTCAACTTTTATTGATATGTCTGTTTTTAATCTACATATTCCCCCATTTCTTGCTATATTTTCTTTATAATTTATCTGCTAAAGAACCTACACTTTTGACATGTAGATTTTCCCACAACCCCAATTGTACAGAATGTATTCTCATGGTACAATTTAATATGTCTCTGTGTCTTCTGTATTTGTTCACATTAGCAGGTAGATTGAAAGGCTTGATCAGACTTAGGCTGATACCTTTGCAAAATGTAGGCAGCATTTGGGTTTTTCATCAGAAACATGTAACTGATTGTTTCTTTTCTTATAATGTTCAATCATTGATTGCCAATGCCTAGATTCATTAATTCACTGGAAATTGCAATATGTTGATAGCCTAACTCTCTCATTTCCCTTTTTTACTAATCAGCTGAAATAGGGTAAAAGAGTTGCTTCTGCTTACCTACTATTTGGTGACTTAGTGGTATATATCAAATAAGAAAGGTAAAATAAATGGTTAATTATTTCTTTTGTTTTTTTAATCTAATTTTAGAGATGCATTGATTCCCTATCCCCTGTTTAATTAAACAGAAAATCCAATTGTCTTCTTGATAAATTAGTGAAATAGAGAGATGCATAGATACTAAAATATATGTGCCTCAACAAAAAGCCAGCATCGGGCTTAATGGAAAAATGTTAAAAAAAAAATTCCTACCTAAATCAGAGACAATAAAAGAATGTCTACTAATGGTGGTAATGTACATTTATTTATCTTCACTCTGGAAGTTCTGGTCAATATTATTAACCAAGAGCAAGAAATTAAAGGAGTAAATATAGAGAAAGAGGAGGCAAAATTGTCACTTGTAGGTGATATGATTGAATTTCTGAAGCATACTAGAAAATCAACCCAAAACATTACAATATAAGAACATAGTAAATATACAGACTAAAAATCAATATGCAGAAGCAGTAACATACACATAGGAAAACAACAAATGATAGAATACATAATGAAATAAAATACTCCATTTACAAAAATAAAAATAAGTAAATTAATACATAAGGATAAACTAAGAAAATGCAACCTCTCTATAGAAAGAAGCCTTAAATAATATAGTCCTGAGGAATACAAAGGAAGTCTTAAACAAATGAAATCATCCCATGTTTCAGCTAGGAAGACCCAACATCAAAAAAATTGTTAATTCATCCTACTTTATCTACACATGTACTACGATCCCCAAAAAAACTTCAACATGATTTTATGAGAGAATTAAACAATTGGATTCTAAAGTTAGTATATAACAAAAATAAACAAGCAAAGATAGTGAGGAGAATTCTAAAAGAGAGGAGTAATGTATCAAGCAGACAATGGGCAGTATTTGACATGAGCAAAGTTTATAAATAGACTGTTCACAGAATAGGAAATACAAATAACTCTTAAACATATGAAAGACATTGGACTTTACTCAGAGAAGTGATGTTTAATACATCATAAAGTATTTCCATTCGATTATTTACCTTTCTAAATGTTACAGGTAGGGCATCTAGAAGCAGAGCCTGAGATGGGGAGTTTCTCACGAGAGTGATTTAGGAAGGAAATGCTCGCAGAAGAAGATGGGAGGAGGGGAGGCAGAGGAGCAGAGGAGGAAGGCCGAGCACTGAGGAGCTCTCTGCTCCAGACTGACTTCTGCCTGACGCCATGGAGAACCCCGCAGCGCACGCACACCATGGGTCTGGTTCCACCTCCTCGAGCCAAGGAGGAGGTCCTTCTGCTCATGTCAGTCAGTCAGTTACCTCTGGCTTTGTCTCCCCTCTGCCCTTCAAGGTGAGGACAGGATGCAATCTCCTGACCAAGATGGGTCCCGTCCACTGAGGGACAACCCCGGAATGAGGGCTGCTGTCAGCCATTGGGAGCCACTGCCTGCGGGGCTGAAGACGGGGTACCCCTGGCCTTGAGGGGGGCCTGGGCAGGACACAAACTGCATCCACCACGCTTAGGTAGAGCTTTGTTCAACATGTTGTACATGAAATGAAGCCTTGGAACAAAAATTAAATAACTATAAATCCAAAACACACTTAGACACGTGATTAATAAATGCATGCCATTTGGAAGGCCATCAGAGTCCGGGATATCGAATCACATGGGCTGGCTTGGAGTGCCCGCCCAGCTATGCTCACAGAGTGAAATGATCAAAATTAAAACTAAATTTTCTCTTTTGTAAAATGGGTATAATTATTTTTTAAAAAAACAATAGCTGTAGGGAGTTTAAAACTATTTATCAACATGGGTAGCATTTTGCCTTGGATGAGGGGCAATCTCGGCAAGCTCTGGTTAATTGTTGCTTTGCTACTGCCCAATTCAACTAAGTTCGAGCCTGTTACAAAATATGCACAAAATGAACAAATAACTAACCAAAGTCCATGCTTGATTTAATACTCCTATAGCCTCAGCACTGTGTTTTTCACTTTAAAAGATTTTAACTTCCTGCCTGACAACTATGGCACTTGCGAACTGAGAAACACACCATCTAACCCAATGCTGAAACATTTAATTCATATAAAGCAAATGAAGCTTCCTTACTAAGTATAAAAATGCCAGTACTTTTCAATATCACTTTATGGCCTGGAGATTATTTTAAAGTGAATTTGGAGATGCTAAACTCCCTTTTTTCATACATCTTTAAAAATATATTAATAAAATTATATATTAATAATAATTTTCTCCTGAATACAAAAGTTTTCTATATAGACTATAGACATTTTAGAAAATACATATTAGCTAAATAAAGAAAGCAAAAAATAATCCAATCTTATCAATATACTTATTTAGGCATACCTTTCTGGACTTTAAGTGCATAAATATTCATCGTTAGAATATTTTAATACAAATATGTGTTCACTTTTTTATAGTGTTTTGTAATTTTCTTCTATCATTTTAAAGGATAGCAAGTCTTTCTAGGTCATTAAAAGTTTTGCAATCTCTTTTAAATGATACAAAAAACTAAAATATTAGATGCAGATACAAATACAGATATGGTTATGTTTGTGTGCATAAAGAATATACATATAAGTATATAGGTACAAAATATACAGAAAATATTATCTAATATATACATGTAGAGAGAAATCTGTATATACTGTATAAAACATAAGCTTTATTTTTAAGTAATCAAATTTATTCATCTTTTTAACTTTTGTGTTTGCTATTGTGATTAAAGTTTTATATATATTTTAAAATACAAAATGATTTTAGCTTTTTAAGACATTTTAAATTTATTTAACAACTGCTTTTGGCACCAGCTGGGTAAAAGTCTCGTTAAAGGTGTTACCAAGCCTTGGCCAGTGTGGTTCAGTGGATTGAGCGCCGGCCTGCAAACCAAAGGGTCAGCAGTTCAGTTCCCAGTCAGGGTACATGCCTGGGTTGAGGGCCAGGTTCCCTGGTGTGGGGCTCACAAAAGGCAACCACACATTAATGTTTCTCTCCCTCTCATTCTTCCTCCCTTCCTCTCTGTCTAAAAATAAATAAAAATATATTTTTTAAAAAAGGTGTTACCAAGACAAATAAGGAACAGATGCTGCTAGATTTCCCTAATTAACTCTGAGAGACAGGTGTGGACACAAATAATTATAATATGAGAGAGAAAATGTTATGATTGTTACACCAAGTGCTAAGAAGACAACAAGAAAGAGATCATAAATTCTGGAGGTAAGAGAGAAGGATCAAGAAAGCTATCACAGAGAAAATGTCTTCATACCAAAATTTGATGGGTGGAGAATGCAGAGAGAAATGTTTTACTGCGAGAAAACCTGAGGAAAGACAGTGAAATTACAGTCCCAGTGAACAAGTGCCCAGAAGAAATCCCTGGTTGATTAGTTCCAAACATTATGACAAAGAAAGAATATCCTGAACTGTGACCAGTAAGAGACACCAGGTAGGCAAAACATTTTCATGACATATCTTAAGACTGTACTTTCTGTGACAAATCTCCTGTAAAGCCACCTGACTCCTCTGATAATATATCTTTTCTTTGGAAATAAATGGTATGGAGTCGTGGCACCTCTCAGTTGATCCTTAGGCAATAGGGGAAACCGACTTGGTGTGAGTACCCCACCCCTGGACACCACTGGACAGAAATGTGCTTGCTGGAATTTTCAAGCTATCCCCAAGCTCAGAGCATAACTCTATTTCCCATTAGAGAGCTGATGTGTTGTGAGGGAAATTAAGCTATTATTGCCTCTTGAATGTCAGCTGGTGGGCTCCATCTCTGGCTAATGCCTGTAATTATACAAACAGCCTTCTGAGCACAACCCGTATGGCAGCTGCATGTGGCATTTACAGTTGTTATAATAACACAACAGCCAGCCAAGAAGCACAACACAAGCACAACTCTGACCCGCAAGTGACCTGCTAATTAGCAGCTGTGTGGGGTTAACGCAGGGAGCACCTCATCCAGGGCGGCATGTTATTAATGTAAACACTGACCCTGGTAAATGGGAAAATGCATGCCAGGAGGAGCTGACTCATTCCCTGCCCGTGCTGGGCAAGCAAATGAGAAAAGCACACTCGACGGAAAGAGCCCACAAGATGCCTAGAACACAGAGCAGAGGGAGTCTGGTGTCTCTTTCCTGTGCAGCACCTACCACCTCAGAATCCTGACTATGGAATTCACCTCTGGTTTGGGTATGGGGGTTAAATGTGTCCTGTCTCAAGACCCCACTCTCCATCTTGGCTCCCACTGCTCCATCTCCTGTTCTGTGGGATTATTTCACTTATGTTTGCCCTGAAGCTCCTTTTTGTTTCCCTTGTAGAAGTTTTGTTTGTTTTCTGTACCCATAAGGCTGCTTGTATAATTACACTATTATCGAGACCCATAATGAAAAGTCAAATGCCTCCTAACATGTCTCTTCCTCCCATCAAACTGCTCCAAAAACCAGTGTACCTGCTTTGATCTTGTCCCTTCTTGGTCTTAATTCCAGATTGTGCTTCAGGCAAACATTCGAATGTTATTCTTAATAATCATCATTTACAAATAAACTTCTTAGGCAAATCACATGTGGATGGTGAAGACTGCCCACATGGCCTCTACTTCTTATATTTTCTTTGTTGTATTTGTCCATTCATATCAGAATTTTCCCTCTTCATCTTTCTTCCTAACAAAGCTAAACTTCTTTCTCCCTTCCCTTATAAACTTGTATCACTTACACTGTCCCAAAATGAAAGGGTATCAAATTAGATGATCAGTATTAACCATAAAAACAAATGTTTATTGGGTGTGCAAGTAGTTGAAACCTGGAAGATAAACTAGCAAGATTTATTAGGTTATGACCACTTATAACACTGTGCTAAACACTTTACATATATAATCTCACTCTATTCCTACAACAACTTGGCTAAGCATGTCCAGTTTTTCTTATTTCATAGGTGGGGGAATTGGGGCCTAGAGACATTCGACACTTGCTCAGAATTGCACAGCCCATGAGAAAGCTGGAATTCAAATTGGACCGATCTTACTCCAAAACCCAAATGCTTCTCTGCAAGTCAATGAACAGCTCTCTGCTCAGAGACCTGGTATCCTCGTGTAATGAAAAGAAGTTAGGCCAAACGATCTCTATAAAGCATGAGGAGACTAAGAAATGTAAAATGCAATCGTCAAGAGGTTCCCATCTATTTATGAATCAGAATATAAAGGCATTTTAAATTAACATGTGTTATATTTCATAATGTATTTTTTATAAAGATTTGTATTTAAAAAGTAAGTTGAGGCTTTCACATCAAGGTAATGGATCTGTCACATGCCTTTTCCTCCCCTTCTCTCTCGAAGTTCAGAAAATGTCCATATAATTGCATAAGGAAATAAACCTACAACCACACAGACAGGAGAATGGGAGTTCTGGGGACAGGCGACCCCAACATGTTTGGATCTAAGAAACAGATGGGAGTGTGCTAAGGAGGAAGCTCCAGGGTAAGGATGAGCCTGTCTTCCAGATGCATCCATAAGAGGCTCCCAGTCTGGAGACCATGGCAGAAGGCTGGTGTGAAATGCAGGGAGATGAGGGGTAGAAAGTTCAAGCACAGTGGAACACTATTTGCCCCACCTTCGCCCTGAGTCTAGAAAGCCTAGTTTCCCCCCAAAGTGAAATATACAAAAGTCTCTCCTCCAAATAAATTAAGCCAATTGCCCAGGAGGAGTTTACATTATTCCTAGGTCCTCCTGGTTCAGAGTAATGCCCCTCTGATTCTGCATTTCCACAACCCTCATTTCACAGGCAATACGTTCCCTTCCAGGACATCTTGAAGGGAAGCCAGCGTTCTCATCTCCAGAGTCTGAAGAAGTGCACAGGACCCCCACATCCGCTCCATGTGGTCATCAACATGGCCCTTTGTTCTTACATATAAACAGGCAACAAAGGATTACAAGTATGTGATGAAAGCCAGCAGCATGGGAAAAGAAAGGCCAAACAGATGAACAGAAATAACAGTCAATAAATCACGTGACTAAATGATAAATAAGATAATTATATTTTTTAACCTCAATTAACTTGGAGAGGAAATTTATTAAAAATAGAATGCTGAATGCTAACCACTAGACCACCAGGGCACCTTTCCACAGCATCCCCACTGGGACCCTGGTCTTCACGCAGCAAGGAATTTATGACTGTCCTTTTAACAGAATGATGATGTTTGTGATGGCGGTTACTGTTTATGCTGGTGCCTACAGATGAAATAAGAATTTGACAGTACTTAAAAAAAATGGGATGCTGAAAAGTGAAAAAATCAGAAAATAGAGAAGAATTCTTAAAAATTAAAAAATAGATGGCCAAAATAAAATGTCAATGGAAAGACTGAAAGATGGACTAGGGTACTTCTAAGATGTAAATCAGAATGATAGAAGTAGACAGAATGAAGAAAATATTAAGAGTCAATCTCATGCAGCTCAACATCTTACTAATATAAGTTGCTAAAAAGGAGGTGAGAGAAAGAAAAATTTATCAAATATAGAATGAAAGAAACTCAGAGATTAAAAAAATACAAATTCTTCAGAATAAAAAGGCTATAGTGTGAGGTGATGATCAAGATTAATGACTGAAGGCCACATCTAAAATACTGTCATGAAACTTAAGAATAGCATTGATTTAACAAAGTAATGTCTGAGATCTTCCCGAGGAGAGAGAAAAAACATATCTCCCACTAAGGAACAGTAATCTGATTTCTCATGAAGACAAGTGGCTATTAGAAAACACTGCTTTCAAAGATCTGAGGGTAATTTTTTAGTATATTTTATTGATTAAGCTATTACAGTTGTCCCATTTTTCTCTCCCCTTTATTCTCCTCTGCCCTGCACCCCGCCCGCCAACATTCCCCCACCTTAGTTCATGTTCATGGGTGGTACATGTAACTTCTTTGGCTTCTCCATTTCCCATACTATTCTTAACCTCTCCCTGTCTATTTTGTACCTACCATTTATGCTTCTTATTCCTTGTATATTTTCCCCCATTCTCTCTTCTCCCCTTCCCTGCTGATAACCCTTCATGTGATCTCCATTTCTGTGATTCTGTCCCTGTTCTAGTTGTTTGCTTAGTTTGTTTTTGTTTTTTGTTTTTTAGGGCTCAGTTGTTGATAGTTATGCATTTGTTGTCATTTACTGTTCATATTGTTGATCTTCTTCTTTTTCTTACATAAGTCCCTCTAACATTTCACATAATAAAGGCTTGGTGATGATGAACTCCTTTCATTTGACCTTATCTGGGAAGCAGTTTATCTGCCTTCCCATTCTAAATGATAGCTTTGATGGATAGAGTAATCTTGGATGTAGGTCCTTGCCTGTCATGACTTGGAATAATTCTTGCCAGCCCCTTCTTGCCTGTAAGGTTTCTTTTGAGAAATCAGCTGATAGTCTTCTGGGAACTCCTTTGTAGGTAACTGTCTCCTTTTCTTTTGCTGCTTTTAAGATTCTCTTTTTATCTTTAATCTCAGGTAATGTAACATTTTAAGAGACTTCATTTTACAAAACTTGTAGATTTACAGAACCATTGTGAAAATAGTATAGAGTTCCCAGAAACTGAGGACCCAGTCTCCTCTTTTATTAAGATCTTACAATCTTACAATAATATGCTATATTTGTCATAATTAATGTATTGACACATACTTATTCATATTTCCTTATTTCAACCTAATGCCCCTTTCCTGTTCTAGAATCCCATCCAGAATGCAACACTGTGTTTAGTTCTCTCTTTAGGCTTCTTTGAACTATGACAGCTTCTCCGACTTACCCTTGTTTTGATGACCCCAACAGTTTTGAGGAGGACGGGCCAGGTATTTTGTAGAGTGCCCCTCTATTAGAACTCACCTGCTGTTTTCTCAGGGTTAGACTGGGGTTGTGGGTTTTAGGGAAGACCACAGAAGTGAAGTGCCATTATCATCACAGCATATCAATAGTAAATGCTGTCAGTATGATCCATCACTATTAATGTTGACCTCATCTAGCTGAGGTCATAAGGATCCACCTCCAAGAATGCAGAGTATCTGTATAAGTTATTCAGAATATTTCTCTGTATTTCTCTTTTTTTAAGATGTTTATTTATTTATTTTTAGAGAGAGGGGAAGAGAAAGAGAAAGAGAGGGAGAGAAACACATGTGAGAGAAACATTGATCGTATGCCTCTCACACACCTCCGACTGGGGACTTGGCCCGCAACTCAGGCATGTGCCCTTGTTGGGTATGGAACTGCTACCTTCCAGTTCACAGGCTGGCACTCAGTCCACCGAGCCATACCAGCCAGGGCAGAATATTTCTTTATAAGGAGTTTGTCTCTTCCTCCCCATTAATGAAACATGTATTTATATCACTGTGGATTCATGGACATTAATTTTATACTTTGTGTTATAATACAAAATTATTTTGTTGCTCCAGTTATTCCAGCCTTAGCTAAAGGAGCTCCTTCCATTGATTCCTGTGTGCCTTTGACATAATCCCCTCAATATGTATTGGCTGTATTGGGGGGTAGTTTTGTTTGTTTGTTTGTTTGTTTGTTTAGCACTTCCTAAACTTTCTGTCACTACAAGATGAGCCAGGCTTACCTTGCATGTTTTTTCTGTAGCCCTAAAATTAGCCTTATCCTCCAAGGAACCCTGCATCTTTCATTGAAATAGTTTTAGAAACTAAGATTTAAATGATAAAGTATGTCGTAACTACTGAGGTGTCATTGTTTCTAGGCTTTCTGAGCTGACAACTCAAGGAGATACATGCATTACTAACACATGTATATATATACATCTATAAACATTTCTATATGTAAACATGTGGGTCTGTATTAAGATAAACATGAGTTTATGCTGATATCTCCAAACATAATGCACTACCTTGTGGATTACTCTAGCCTCCCTCCCTTGCCTATTTGTAAACTACCACTCTTACAGTGAGACACCTGGCTCCCACTATTTTCTATCCATTTACTTAATTTTTCAATTCTAGTATATGATGTCAGTCCAGAAAAAGTCCAGCCATTGCTAACATAATAAGAACAGTTTGCGTGGCATTGATGTAACCTGGCAGCCAAGGAGTGTGGACTGGAATGTGCGTGTGTGAACAATGACAACTTCACTGTACTAAGCAGTGGGGGTGGTAGACACCATTGAGTGAGCACATGTACTGTATGGCCGTCACATTCAAAATGACTGAGCGAGTAGAACAATGAATCTTCATCAGATTCTGCATTAAGCTTAAACATTCCTCCATGGAAACTATTCAGATGATTCAGAAGACCACAGCTATGGACAACTGGTGATTGGCAGCTTCATCACAACAATGCACCTGCTCATGAATCATGTCTTGGGCAAAGATTTTTGGTGAAACATCAAATCACCCAGGTGACTTAGCCCCACTACAGCCCAGGTTTGGTGCCCTGTGACTTCTGGCTTTTCTTAAAACTAAAATCACCTTTGAAAGGGAAGAGATTTTGGATCATTGATGAGATTCAGGAAAATACAATAATGGGGCAGCATATGGTGATTGGGAGAACTGTGTGAGGTCCCAAGGTGCCTACTTCGAAGGGGACTGAGATGTCTTTGTTCTATCTACAATGTTTCTTGTATCTTCTTCAATCAATGCCTCAGTTTTTCATGGTACATGGCTGGATACCTTCTGGACAGACTTTGTACATGTATACAGTATCAGAATTGCTCACTCAATATCCGGGGGAAGAACTTTAACAATTGGTTTAACAACTGGGGTACAGTACTTATGTGCAGTTCCTTTTTTCCTTAAAAATTACAGATTCCAAGTTCCGGCCAAGACAGAGCCATAGGTAGATACACTTTCATTCCCCACTCAACCAAAAGAAGGATAACAACCAATTTAAAAACAAAAAACAACCAGAACTGCCAGAAAATCAAACTGTATGGAAGTCCGACAACCAAGGAGTTAAAGAAGAAATATTCATACACACTGGTAGGAGGGATGGAGGCAGGCAGCGTGGGTGGAGAGGGCACATGGCCAGGTAAGTGAGGCAGTGACTGGCAGGGTGGTGGCTGGTGGATGGGATTTCCCACATTCATGTGCACATAAACTGGGAGGAACAACTAGGGAGCCAAATAGACCGTGAAACCCAGGGTCCCAGCATGAGAAAACTAAAGCCTCAAAACCTCTGACTGTAAAACCTGTGGAGGTTGCAGTGGCAAGAGAAACTCTGACCCTCACAGGACAGTTCATTGGAGAGACCCACAGGGTCCTAGAATGTACACAAGCCCACCCACCTGGGAATCACCACCTGAAAGGGCACAATCCACTTGTGGGAAACAAGGGAAGTGATGGAAAGTGGGGAGAGAGCCAGGTAAGCAGTACTATCCCCTCCTTGACCCCTCCCCAACATACAGTGCCATGACCCCTCCATGGTAAATGCCTAAGGCTCCACTCCTTACAATGTAACAGGTACACCAAGATAAATAAATATGGTCGAAATTAAAGAACAGACCAAAACTCCAGAAAATCAACTAACCTATGAGGAGATTGACAACCTATCAGATGCAGAGTTCCAAACACTGATAATCAGGATGCTCATGGAAATGATTGAGTATGGTCACAAAATAAAAGAAGAAATGAAGACTATATGAAATGAACTAAAGAAAAATATACAGGAAAACAACAGTGAAGTGAAGGAAACTGGGACTCAAATCAACAATTTGGAACAAAAGGAAGAAATAAGCACCCAACCAGAACCAAATGAAGGAACAAGAATTCAAAAAAGTGAGGAGACACATACAGGAAGATGGCAGCAAGATAGGTGGAAGCGGATTCCACTTCACCCTGCACAGGGGTGAAACACCTAGCCAAGCTTCTGAGGAACAGAGTGAACAGTCAACAGTATTCCAGCATATATGAATATCAGAGACCAAAAATTGTAGAGGACATTGAAAAAATCAGACAGTAAGGAGAGTGCTTCCAGACACTAAGGTCCCTGGGACCAGCACGGGAACCAGGGCAGCTGCAGTCCCAGGCCTGGCACCTGCCTGCTGTGTCTGCCGCAGGATTTTTGGGAGAAAGCCAGGTCAATGGCTCCCTCCCCTGCCAAACAAGCTTTGAGTAGCACCAGGAGAGTCCTGGTTGCATGAAGTCTCAGGGGGGAATAAGGACAAAGTGGCAAACACACAGGGGTTGTGTGTACCCACTGAGACTGTGGACACTGGCTGGGGAAAGTTGGTCTGTGACAGGCCCTGACCTGGACAGTCTCAGGTCTGATTGGAGAGTTGGGCTGTGTGAGAGGCCAGGCCCTTGTATGGAGCAGCAGGCTTGAATAGGAGGAATTTCTCGAAAAGAAAAAGTGAAAAAAGAGGCACTTGGTGGCTGTTTGGGAAATTCTCCTGCAGCAGCCACCCCCACCTCCTGCGCCCCTACCCCTGCCACAGTGGCGCTTCTGAGGTGGCACAGAAGGCCCTGCACTGAACACCCAAAGCCCTGCGGGGAGTGTGCACCCAAACCTGTGGGACCAATGGCTGCCCATCCTGCCGCAGTATCAGAGGCCGAGTGCTCACGCCCACAGGCCAGGGATGTACGGTGCCTGACCCTGCAGCCCAGAAACACTGCGCACCCAACCCTGCACCCTGGGTGAAGCAGCAAAGGAGGCGTGCACCTGCATCCTCAGCGGTAGCTACTGCAGCACCCCTGCCCTGCAGAGCCAACTGGCTCTCCAAGAGGAAGGCAGAGATGCCCCCAAAGAGGAGAACTGCAGGGCTCAGAGTCAGCAATCCCCAGAAAGACTTAACTCAGTGCGGGGGCTGAACTAGCCTAAACAGACTCTGAGAGTGCATAGCATGTAAGACAGCAAAGAGCAAGACGGTGGTGTGTGAATTGCCCCTAACTGGTGCATCTCAAGAACAGTGCAACTGGTGGACTGAAGGCTTAGGCTGGGCGCAAAAGGGCACTGGGGGCCTGGCAGCAAACTGAGGAACTGGGCTGGAGGCTGGGCAAGTGTGGCTCAGGAAGGGAGAAAAGCAAAACCAATTCCCCCTCAGCCTGCTGTAGCCAGGAAGACCAGCAGAACTGGCTTGGCTGGTTGGAACACCACAGAAGTTGTTTTTCTTTTTTAAGTATTTTTTTAACTCCTTCTTCCTTTCTTTCCTTCTTTCATTTTTTATTCCTTATTCCTTTCTTTCCCTTTTTATCTCTTCTTCCTTCCTTTTTTTCCTTTTTTTTAAATTCCCACAAGTGAGACAATAAAACCTGGATCTGTGAAAACACCAGAGTTGGACCCAAAGAGGGGTCATCCCAACAACTGAGACAGTGAGACAAATTTCACTTTTCTACTCCAGAGAACTTGCAAGTTATTGTATATTTTTATTATTTTTTTCATTATTCTTACATCTTTTATTTTATTAGTATTTTTGTATTTCACTTCTTTTTGTTTAGTCTTCTTCACTTGGCTGGCTAAATTGTATTGTTTGACTGTTTTCCCTTGTTCTCTCTTTCATAGTGTATTTTTAATTTACCGTCTTTCACTTCATTTGTGTTCCATTAGCACACTACTCTAAGTCCTGTACTTCCTATTCTTGTTATCCAGATCACATAGATTCTGTCATATGATTGTTGCTCATTGTTATTATAAATAATTGCTGTTCCATTCATTTGTAAATACTACACAGCACCCCTCCCAGATCTTAGCTCACTTCACTGTTTCCTGAACTTTATTGCTGTTGTGGTTAACTCTATTCTCTCACATGCTACACGTATTTTCTATCCTTTATTCTCACTTTACCTCATAATCTGACCTCCCACAAACTCACTGCTTTCTAGATCTAACTCACAATCCTTCCCCCACCCTAACAGGAGCCTTATCTTTTCTCCCCCTTTCTAAAAAGTGGCTACTTGGGTGAAATATCATGGCTAACACTATACATTTCCAAAGGATCTCCTATCTCTTCTCTACAGATTGGTACTTTAAATACAATAGAATATAATTCCATTGTCTTAAACCATTTTGCCTTCCCCCTCCAACTGTTCAAAAAAAAGAGTAGGTAAAGCTGTGAACACCAGGATACCTGCTAGAAGATGAAACCCACCAACAAAGGAACCACCAACAGATAACAACAGAAGAAGATGAAGGAGGGAGTGGAAGCCACACTAACTCAACAACCCAGGACCTATTTGGAAATATAACTAAATGGTGGAAAAATTAATCAGAACAAACAACTGAAAAAGAGCAAGAGAGAATCCTCCAAACCTTGTATACAACAACCAGCTTCAACACAACCTGCCCACACCTGCACAACAGAGTACAAGACGTGGTGGACGGAGTGACCCTCAGTTAACCAGCTGGAAGGAAGGACCCACCAAAGAAAGACCCAACAACAATCAAAACCCAAATACATACAGAGAGCCAACATAAATGACAGCCCAACACCAGTAAGCTCAGGAGATCAAGGAGACTGCACCAATGAATTTCACAACTATTCTATCATAGAAGTTCATACCATAAACCCAGGGATTCAGAACAGGTCAATTTAAGAAGTAGAGGCTAACAAGAAGAATCTCAAAAACAATGGGAAGACAAAGAAACAATCCCCAAATGAAATGAAAGGAGGAGGCCTCAGAAAGAATGCTAAAGGAAATAGAGGCAAGTCAACCATCAGATATTGAGTTCAAAGCAATGGTCATAAGGAAGCTCAATGGGCTCGCAGAGAATTACCAAAAACTACAAGGAAACTACACTGAACTCACTACAAACTATATCAACATGAAAAAGGAAATAGAAACTATCAACAGGGGCCAAGAGGACATGAAGAACACAGTACAAGGAATCAAAATCAGGCTAGATCAAGTAGAGGATTGGATCAGCAAGCTAGAAAACAAGGTAGAAAAAAACACCCAGAATGAGCAAGAAAAGGAAAAGAGGCTCAGAAAGAATGAAGAGGGGTTAAGGGATATGCAGGACAACAGGAAACATAATAATATCCATATAATAGGGATACCAGAAGGAGAAGAAGAAGAGCAAGGGATAGAAAACCTGTTTTAAAAAGGAATGATGGAAAACTTCCCTAATTTGATGAGAGAAAAAGTCACACAAATCCAGGAAACACAGAGTCCCAATCAAGAGGAACCGAAAGAAGCCCACTTCAAGACACATCATAATTTAAATGGCAAATTCCAAGATAAAGAGATAATATTAAAGGCAGCAAGGGAAAAACAGGAAGTAACATGCAAGGGAGCCCCGATAAGACTAGCAGCTGAATTCTCATTGGAAATGCTTCAAGCCAGAGGGGAATGGCAAGAAATATTTCAAGTAATGAAAACCAGAGGCCTGCAACCAAGACTACTTTATCCAGCAAGGCTCTCAATTAAAATGGAAGGCCAAATAAGGAACTTCCTGGACAAAAGAAGCCTCAAGATATACCTCCTCCAAACCAGCTCTGCAAGAGATGGTAAAGGGTTTGCTTTAAGAACAGAAAGAAAAACAGTGAAAGAGAGAGGAACACAGGCATGAAAAAATTGCAATGAATAAGCATCTATCAATAATAACTTTAAACATAAATTGGTTGTGCCTCAATCAAAAGGCACAGAATAGCTGAATGGATAAGAAAACATAACCCACATATATATTGCCTACTAGAGACCCATCTCAGGACAGAAGACCTACACAGACTGAAAATGAAGGGCTAGAAACAAATATTCCAAGCAAATTGACAGAAAAAAAAAAAAAAGCCAGGTAGCAATATTCCTACCAGACATAGAAACTTCAAAAAAGGGGCCATAAAAAGAGACCCAGAAGGTCACTTCCTAATATTCAAGGGAAGAATTCATCAAGAAGACATAAACATAGTAAATATATATACACCCAATATAGGAGCACCCAAATACATAAAGAAAATATTGGAGGACATCAAGAAAGATATTGATAGCAACACAATTACAGTAGGGAGTTTTAACACTCCACTGTCACAAATGGACAGATATTCCAAACAAAATATCAAAAAAGATATTGTGGCCTTGAATGATGCCCTAGATGACATAGACTTAAGTGATATATAGAGAGCCTTTCATCCCAAAGAAGCAAAATACACATTCTTTTCAAATGCACATGGAACATTTTCAAAGATAGACCACATGATAGGACATAAAACAAGCCTCAATGAATTCAAGAAAATTGAAATCATATCAAGCATTTTCTCCGACCACAAGGGACTGAAACTAGAAACCAACCTCAAGGGAAATACCCCAAAAACTCAAACTCATGGAGACTGAATAGCATGTTATGAAACAATGAATGGGTCAAGAATGAGATTAAGGGAAAAATCAAAAAGGCTCTGGAAACAAACAAAAATGAACTCACAACAATCCAAAGGTTATGGGACACAACAAAGGCAGTCCTAAGAGGGAAATTCATAGTGATACAGGCTTACCTAAAAAAGATAGAAACATTTCAAATAAACAGCCTAACCATACCCCTACAAGAACTCGAGGAACAACAACAAAGACATCCCAGAGCAAGTAGAAGGAAGGAAAAAACAAAGAGTAGTGCAGAATTAAATGACATAGAGATGAAAAGCACAATTCTAAGGATCAATGAATCCAGGAGCTGGTTCTTTGAAAGGATAAACAAAATTGACAAGCCTTTAAGCAGGCTAATCAAGAAAAAAATAGAAGATTCAAATAAACACAATTAGAAATGAAAGAGTAGAGATACCACAGAAATAAATTATTGTAAGAAATTACTATGAAGAACTATATGCCAAGAAATTTGAAAACTGAGGTGAAATGGACAAATTTCTAGAAAAATATAATCTTTCAAAACTGAATGAAGAAGGAGAAAACCTGAACAGACCAACAACAGCTGATGAAATCGAGAGTAATCAAAAAGCTTCTGACACACTAAAGCCCTGGACCAGACAGTTTCACAGGAGAATTCTACAGAGCATTTGAGGAAGAGCTAACCCCCATCCTCCACAGATTATTCCAAAAAATTGAAGAAAATGGAAGACTCCCAAACTCTTTTTATGAAGCCAGCATCATCCTAATCCCAAAACCAAGAAAAGACATAACAAAGAAAGAAAACTTCAGGCCAATATCGCTGATGAACATAGATGCTAAAACCCTCAACAAAATATTGGCAAACCACATCCAGCAATACATTAAAAAGATCATACCCCATGACCAAGTGGGATTCATCCCAGGGATGCAAGGATGGTACAATATTCGCAAATCAATAAACATAATACATAACATTAAAAAAAGCAAAGACAAAAATCACATGATCATATCAATAGATATGGAAAAGCATTTGATAAGGTACAGCACCCATTTATGATTACAAAAAAAAAACTTAGCAAAGTGGGAATAGAGGGAGCATTCCTCAACATAATAGAGGCCACATACATGAGAGACCTACAGCCAACATCATACTCAATGGGCAAAAACTTAGAGCTTTACCACTAAGATCAGGAACAAGACAAGGATGCCCTCTCTCACCACTCCTATTCAACATAGTAGCGGAAGTCCTAGCCACAGCAATCAGACAAGAAAAAGAAATAAAAGGCATCCAAATGGGAAAGGAGGAAATGAAACTGTCACTGTTTGCAGATGACATGAAAGTGTACATAGAAAATCCTATAGACTCCACCAAAAAATTACTTGACCTAATAAATGAATTTGGCAAAACAGCTGGATACAAAGTCAATACTCAGAAATCAAAGGCATTTTTGTACACTAATAATGGAATATCAGAAACAGAAATCAGGAAAAAAATCCTATTTGATATAGCAACAAGAAAAATAAATTACCTAGGAATCAACCTAACCAAGGAGGTAAAAGACCTGTTCTCAGAAAACTACACAACACTGAAGAAAGAAATTAAGGAAGACACAAACAAATGGAAGCATGTACCATGCTCATGGATTGGAAGAATTAACATCATCAAAATGGCCATACTGCCCAAAGCAATTTATAGATTCAGTGCAATCCCTATTAAAGTACCCATGGCATATTTCACAGATATAGAAGAAACATTTCAGAAATTCATATGGAACCATAAATGACCCTGAATAGCTGAAGCAATCTTGAGAAAAGGGAACAAAGCAGAAGGGATTGCAATACTGGATATCAAACTGTACTACAAGGCCACTGTAATCAAAGCAACCTGGTACTGGCATAAAAACAGACACATAGACCAGTGGAACAGAACAGAGAGCCGAGAAATAAACTGAAGTCTCTACAGTCAATTAATATTTGACAAAGAGGGAAGGATAAAATGGAGAAAAATAGCCTCTTCAAAAATGGTGTTGGGAGATCTGGACAGCTATGTGCAAAAAAAATGAAACTCGATCACCAACTTACACCATACACAAAAATAAATTGAAGGTAGAAAAAAGACTTAAATATGAGTTGTAACACCATAAAAGTCCTAGAGGAAAACATCAGCAGGAAAATCTCAAACATTCCAAGAAGCAACATCTTCACTGATATGTCCCATAAAGCAAGGGACATAAAGGAAATAATAAACAAATGGGACCTCCTCAAATTAAAAAGTTTCTGCATGGCTAAAGAAAACAGCATGAAAATGAAAAGAGAACCAACTATATGGGAAAACATATTTGCCAATGATACCTTGGACAAGCATTGGGACTCCAAAATATTTAAGGAACTCAGATGAGTCCACTCCAGAAAGACAAAAAACCCAATTAAAAAATGGGCAAAAGACTTGAATAGATACTTCTGCAAGAAGGACATACAGAGAGCCCACAGACATATGAAAAGATGGTCAGCATCACTAGCCATTAGAGAGATGCAAATTAAAACCACAATGAGATATCACTTCACACAGGTCAGAATGGCCATCATAAACAAATCAACAAACAAGTGTTGGAGAGGATGTGGAGAAAAGGGAACCCTAGTGCACTATTGATGGGAATGCAGACTGGTGCAGCCACTGTGGAAAACAGTATGGAATTTCCTCAGAAAACTAAAAATGGAACTGCCTTTTGACCCAGCAATTCCACTGCTGAGATTATATCCTAAGAGCCCTGAAACACCAATCCAAAATGTTCATAGCACCACAATTTACAATAGCCAAGTACTGGAAGC
Source organism: Desmodus rotundus (assembly GCF_022682495.2). Lineage (NCBI taxonomy): Eukaryota > Metazoa > Chordata > Mammalia > Chiroptera > Phyllostomidae > Desmodus > Desmodus rotundus. Next base: position 67,081,181 of record NC_071395.1, read on the forward strand.
AACCTAAGTGCCCATCAGCAAATGAGTGGATCCAAAAACCATGGTACATTTACACAATGGAATTCTATGCAGCAGAGAGAAAGAAGGAGCTTATACCCTTTGCAACAGCATGGATGGAACTGGAGAGCATTATGCTAAGTGAAATAAACCAGGCGGTGAGGGACAAATACCATATGATCTCACCGTAACTGGAATATAATCAACAAGAGAAAAAAAGCAAACAAAATATAACCAGAGACATTGAAATTAAGAATAATCTAAGTATAAGCAGAGGGGAGGGGGGAAAGTACAGTGGGGAGAAGGATTTTCAGGAACTACTATAAAGGACACATGGACTAAACCAAGGAGGAGGGTGGAAGCAAGGGAGGGAGGGAGTTTTGGCTGGTGTGGGGGTGGGGGGAGTGGTGGGGAGAAAATGCAGACAACTGTAATTGAACAACAATAAAGTAGTTTAAACAAAAAAGTGAGGAGATACTTAAGAACCTCCAGGACAACATCCGAATCATAGGGGTGCCAGGAGAAGAGGAAGAGCAAGAAATTGATAACTTATTTGAGAAAATAATGAAGGAAAACTTCCCCAATATGGCAAAGAAACTAGACATGCAAGTCCAGGATGCTCATAGAGCCCCAAAGAAGATAAATCCAAGAAGAAACACATCAAAACACATCATAATTAAGTTACCCAAGATTAAACAGAAAGAGAGAATCTTCAAAACAGCAAGAGAAAAGGAGACAGCTACCTACAAAGGAGTTCCCAGAACACTATCAGCTAATTTTTCAAAAGAAGCCTTATAAGCAAGAAGGGGATGGAAAGAAGTATTCAAAGTCATGATAGGCAATGACCTATGTCCAAGATTACTCTATCCAGCAAAGCTATCATTTAGAATGGAAAGGCAAATAAACTGCTTCCCAGATAAGGTCAAGTTAGAGGAGTTCATCATCATCAAGCTTTTATTATATGAAGTGTTAATGGGACTTATCTAAGAAAAAGAAGATCAAAAATATGAACAGTAAAATGACAACAAATGCATAACTATCAACAACCAAATCGAAACAAAAACAAAAACAAACTAAATAAACAACTAGAACAGGAACAGAATCACAGAAATGGAGATCACATGGAGGTTTATCAATGGGAAGGGGGAGGGAGGAGAATGGGGGAAAAGGTACAGGGAATAAGAAGCAAAAATGGTAGGTACAAAATAGACAGGGGGAGGTTAAGAATAGTATAGGAAATGGAGAAGACAAAGAATTTATACATATGATCCATGGACATGAACTAAGGGGAAAGGGGATGTGGGAGGAGGAGTGCAGGACAGAGGGGCATAAAGGGGAGAAAAAAATGGGACAACTGTAATAGCATAATCAATAAAATGTATTAGAAAAAATAAAAATAACATTACAGATTCCACTTATTTACTTAAGAGTTATTTAAGTCAACACCTTTTCCTCTGGTTGAATCGTTTTCTTTTTCTAATTCAAGTACTTGAAATTCACTCTGTATGGTTACATTCTATGATTTTGACAAATGGATAATGTCTTGTATTCATTATTCAGGGTGTGACAAAAGTAGGTTTACAGTTGTTCCTGTTGAAAATAATACAATAATTAATAAATGATAATACAAGAACAAACTCTGTATTTCACACACTCACAATTATAAAGGTACTCTTTCCACATGCTGTCATATTACACAAAATTGTCCCACCACCCTAAAAAATTTCCTTCCTCTATTCAGTTATCCTTACCTCCTCCTAAATGACTGATAACCAATGGTCTTTTTACTATCTCTATAGTTTTGGATTTTCCAGTATATCATATAATGGGAACCATACAGTATATAACCTTTTCAGACTGGCTTTTTTCCACTAAGCAATATGTATTTAAGATTTTTCAATGTGTTTTCATACCTTGATAGATCACTTTATATTAAATGCTGAGGACACTAGGTAATAATCTGCCATACAGGTGTACTACAGTTTGTTTATCCATTTACCTATTAAAGGATATCTTGCTTACATTCAGTTTTTGTGATTATGAATATAACTCCTATAAACATTCACATGTATTGCTGGATTGTATGGTAAAACTATGTATTAGTAACTGCCAATCTTTCATCCAAAGTATCTAAATTATTTTGCATTTACACCAGTTACGTTTCTCAGCATCTTTTCCAGAATTGTATGTTGTCAGTGTTTTGGATTTTAGTCATTCTAATGTGTGTGTAATGGGATCTCATTATTATCTTAATTTGCAATCCCCTAATGGCAAATAATGTCAAGCATCTTTTACTTTACCAATGTAATGCTGTATTAATTACTATAATTGTACAGTAAATTTCAACATTGAGTAATGTGAGTCCCAACTTTGTCCTTTATTCAGTATTATTCTAACTGTATGAGGTCTTTTGCTTTTCTATTCAAACTTGAGTATATTCAAAATAGCTTGCTGAGATTTTGATTGGGATTGTATTAAATCTATAGATCATATTTGGAAAAATTGACATCTTAACAATAACTGTGTCTTATAACCATGAACACAAAATCTCTATAAATTAATAGATCTTTTATTTTTTTATCAAAGTTTTGTAGTTTTCCACATATAGATCCAATAGTTATTTTGTTCAATTTATACCTAAGTATTTTAGTTTTGGGTGCTATTGTAAGTGGTACTGTTTTTCTAATTTTAAACTCAAATAGTAATTGACTTCTTTATTAAGTTTGAATCCTGTGACTATGTTCCAATAGGATTTTGTGTCTCTGGTTTTGGTTCTTTGGGGGTTGGGGGTTGGGGGGGGAGGCTTTTGCTGTCAGTTTGGGGACTTTATACACAGAAGCCAGAAGTCTGAACAGCCCTAGAGGCTAACATCAAAATATCAGCAGATCTTCATCCCTTTAGGAAACTTTAGGGGTGATCCACTTCCTTGCCTTTTTCAGCTTCTAGAGGCCCACTGCTTTCCTTGGCTATTGGACCCTCCTCCATCTTCAAAGAAATATTACTCTAACTCCTGTCTGTCATCACATCTTCTCTTTCACTCTGACATTTCTATATCCCTCTTATAAGACCCTTGGGTTACATTGGGACCACCCAGTTAATTCAAGGTAATCTTCTATCTCAAGGTCCTTAATAACATCTGCAAAAGATCTTTTTTCTATGTGAGGTAACTTATTCACAGATTACAGGGATTAAAATGTGGATATAGTTGAGAGGTGGAGCACAATTCTGTTGACTACATGTTCATGAGAGATATTGTTCTGTAGCTTTTTTTCTTCCAATGTCATTATCTAGCTTTAGTATTAGGGTAATTATGGCCCCATAGGATAAGTTAGGACATGTTACATCATATTCTATTCTCTGGAAGAGATTACCTAGAATCAATGTTATTTCTTCCTTTATGTTTGGTAGAATTTACCAGTAAAACTATCTGGGCCTGGTGCTTTCTTTTTTGTAAGGTTATTAATAATTGATTCAATTTTAAAATAGATATAAACCGATTTAAATTACCTGCATTTTCTTGTGTAAGTTTTGATAACATATCTTTAATGAATTTATTTTATCTAACTTATCAAAATTGTGAACATAGAGTTTTCATAGTATTTATTAGCTTTCTAATAAATACTATGTATTTATGGCATTCATAGCATTTATTAGTCTTTTCATGTATTTATTAGTCTTTTATTGTCCATGTGGTAAATAGCAATGACCATTCTTTAATTTATTTTATTTGTAAATTTGTGTTTTCTATTTTTTCTTGATTATCCTTTCAAGAAGGCTATCATTTTATTGGTCTTTCAAAAAAAACTAGCTTTCAAAGTTATTGATTTCTGCTCTAGTTTTTATTTCCTTTCTTCTGCTCGTCTTAGGCTTATATTGTTCTTCATTGTCTATATCCTTAAGTGGAAGCTTAGATAATTAATTTTAGATTATTCTTAATTTTAATACATGTGTTGGGTGCTATAAATTTTCTTCAAAGAACCACTTTCACTAAATTCCACAAATTTTGAGAAGTTGTATATTCAATTATATTCAATTTCATTTATTCAAAATATTTATAATTTGTCTTAAAAAATGTTGGCTCATGTGTTATTAAGAAGTGATTAAATATTTGAATTTAATGTTTAAATATTTTAGGATGTTTTTAATGTCTTTATATTACATTATTTATTTCTAGTTTAATTACATTGTGGTCTTTACATTACAAAAAATATGTTGTATGACTTCTATTCTGTTAAATTTGTTAAGCTGTTTTGTAGCCCAGAATTTGATCAGTTTTGATAAAAGTTCCATGTGATCTCCAGAAGAATGATCAGGTTGATTGATGGTGTGTTCGCTTCAACTATATTCTTATTGATTTTCTGCCTCCTTGATCTACTAATCACTGAAAGAGAGGTGTTGATATCTGCAGCTACCATAATGAAGTTATCCACATTTTCCTTTTAGTTCTATCTGCTTTTGCTTCACATAGTTTAACAGTTTGCTCTTAGGTTAAGGATTGTTATGTCTCTGGGAGAACTGGTTCCTTTATTGTTTTGTAATTCTCTTTATTCCTCATAATTTTTCTTTTTCTAAAAATATGCCTTGTCTAAGATTAATTTAGTTTTTCAACTTTTATTTTAATTAGAATTATCATAATATATCTTTCTCCATCCTTTTTAATCTATCTGAGTTTTAATATGGGTCTCTTATAGACAATACAGAGTTTATGTTTTCTTATCCATTCTGCTAATGACTGTCTTTTAATTGGTATAGTCAGATCATTTACATTTAAAATGATTATTGAAATACTGGGTTAATATTTATCAAGTTTGTAATACTTTTCTACTCATTGCATTTGTTGTGTCTTCTTTTTCTTCCACTCTGTCTTTTCTCGTTTTAATATACATTTTGTATAATTCCATTTCAACTCTTCTCTTAGCATATCAATTGTGCTTCTTTTAACAAAAAAAATTAGCATTTGCCCTAAAGTATGCAATATGTTAATAGATTTGCAACCATTTACGTTCACCTTTAAATAACAGTATAATACTTTATGTGTAATGCAGGTACCTTACAACAGAGTATTATTAATTCCTCTCCCTTATGACATGCTGTCATTCGTTTTACCATATGCTATAATTGCCTGATAAATGGTCATGATTATTGCTTTAAATAAACTGCTTTTATATCAATTTAGAATTAAAAAAAAAGTTATTCTTTTACCATAATTTGTGCCTGTTCTAATGATCTTCCTTTCTTTACATAGATTCAAGTTTTAGACCTATTATATTTTTCTTCATCTGCATTGTGTCATTTAATATTTTCTTTTTTTCTCAGGGTAGTTCCACTGATGATAAATTTCCTCAGTTTTGTTTGTCTAAGAAAGCCTTTATTTCTCCTTTATTTTTTCAGGAATAATAATCACCAGACATAGAATTCCAGGTTGGTGGGTTTTTTTCTTAGAATACTTTAAATACTTCATTATATTCTTTCTTGTTTGTATGACTTCTGACAAAAAGTCCACTGTAATTATTTTTGTTATTCGATAGGTAAGTTTTCCCCCTTTTTGGTTCTTTTCAAGATTTTATCTTTACCTCTGATTTTCTGCATTTGAACATGACATGCCCCTGTGTAGTATTTTGGTATTTACCTTGCTTGGTATTCTCTGAACTTCCTGTATATGTGGATCATCTTCCTGGATCTGTGGTTTTGTGCCTGTTACTAATTTTGGAAAATTCTTAGCCATTATTATTTCAATTTTTTTTCTTCTCTGTTCTTTATTTTTGTATTTTTGTGTTCTAATTATTTGTATTTTATACCTTTGATATTGTCTTACATTTCTTAGATTTTTTTCTATTTTTTCTCTTCACATTTAAGTTTAGTAAGTTGTTAATATATCCTCAAGATTGCTGATTCTTTCCTCAGCTGTGCCAATCGACTAATGAGTCCATCAAATGAATTCTCCATTCCTCTTAATGTTTTTTTAAATTTCTAGAATTTTTTTTCTTGGAGTTTTTATTTCTTGCTTATTTTACCCATCTGTTCTTGCATGTTATCTATGTTTTTCAGTAGCACTCTGTGATGGTTAATTTTGTGCCAGTTTGACTGGGCCACAGGGTCACCAGACATTTGATCAAGCATTGTTCTGGATGTGTCTATGAGATTACTTTTGAATGAGATTAACATCTGAATGAGTAGACAAAGTAAAGCAAACTGCACTTCCAAATGTGAGTGAGTCTCATCAACTCATGACCTGAATAAAACAAAAAGGCTGAGATGAGGAACTACTCCTTCCTGACTGCAAACTCTGAGACATTACTCTTTTCCTGATTTCATGCTCAGAATGAAAAATTGGATCTTTTTGAGTCTTGAGCCCACTGGCTTTTGAAAAGAACTTACATTATCAGCTCTTCTAATTCTCAAGCATTTGGACTTGTGCTAAAACCACGCATTGGATCTTATAGAAATATATATATTTGATTGGTTCTGTTTCTGTGGGCTACCCTGACTAATACCAACACCCCTACACATTAATCATAGTTATTTTTAAGTTCCAACCTGATAATTCCAAAATATGTATTATATTAGTTTTTGTCTGATGCTTGCTTGCTGTCTTAGGCTGTTATAATAAAACCCAACCGACTGTAGCTTATAAACAACAGAAGTTTATTTCTCACAGTTCTGGAGGCTGGAAGTCCAAGATCAGAGTGCTGGCATCGTGGGGTGAAGGCCTCTTCCAGGTTGCATACCCCTTACTGTATCCCCTCATGATGAAATGAGCTAGGAAGTTCTGAGGGATCTCTTTGAACACTAATTCCATTCAGGAGGGCTTCATGCTTAGACTTAATCACCTCCCAAAGGCCCCACCTCCTTACCTTTAGGAATTAATGTATTTTAACTTAAGATTTATTTTTTGCCGACTTCCAGCCAAGATGCAGGCGTAGGTAGACACAATGTGCCTCCTCGCACAACCAAAAGAAGGACAACAACAATTTAAAAACAAAAAACAACCAGAATTGACAAAAAAAATCGAACTGTATGGAAGTCTGACAACTGAGGAGATAAAGAAGAAACATTCATCCAGACCGGTAGGAGGGGCAGAGTCGGGCAGCTGGGGCGGACAGGGCTCTCGGCAAGGCAGTGGCTGGTGGACCCAGCGAGGTGGCACATTGTGAAACAGGGCAGGCCAGGCTGCAGTTAGCAGACCCCACAAGGTGGTGGCTGGCAGACCCTTCAACCCCACATTTGCACATAGATAAACCAGGAGGAACCGTGGGAGAGCAAAGTAGACCGTGTAACTCAGGGCTCTCGTGCAGGGAAATAAAGCCTCAAACCTCTGATTGAAAACACCCATGGGGGTTGAGGCAGCAGCAGGAGAAACTCCCAGCCTCACAGGAGAGTTCACTTGAGAGACCCACAGGGGCCTAGAGCGTGAACAAGCCCACCCACTCAGGAATCAGCACCAGAGGGGCCCATTTTGACTGTGGGTGCGGAGGGAGTGACTGAAATCTGGCAGACAGTGGAGCAAGTGCCATTGCTCCCTCTCAGCCCCTCCCCCACATAAATCATCACAGCACAGCGACCAGCGTTACCCCACCCCAGTGAACACCTAAGGCTCCACCCCTTTACATAACACGCACACCAGGACAAAAAAAAAATGGCCCAAATGAAAGAACAGATCAAAGCTCCAGAAAAAATACAACTAAGCAACAAAGAGATAGCCAACCTATCAGATGCATATTTCAAAACACTGGTAATCAGGAAGCTCACAGAATTGGTTGAATTTGGTTGCAAATTAGATGAAAAAATGAAAGCTATGCTAAGAGAAACAAAGGAAAATGTACAGGGAACCAATAGTGAGGCGAAGGAAACTGGGACTCACATCAACGGTGTGGACCAGAAGGAAGAAAGAAACATCCAACCAGAAAAGAATGAAGAAACAAGAATTCAAAAAAAATGAAGAGTGGCTTAGGAACCTCCAGGACATCTTGAAACATTCCAACATCGGAATTATAGGGGTACCAGAAGGAGAAGAGGAAGAACAAAAAATTGAAAACTTATTTGAACAAATAATGAAGGAGAACTTCCCCAATGTGGCAAAAGAAATAGACTTCCAGGAAGTCCAGGAAGCTCAGAGAGTCCCAAAGAGGGTGGACCCAAGAAGAACACACCAAGGCACATCATAATTACATTACCCAAGATTATGCAAAAGGAGAGAATCTTAGAAGCAGCAAGAGAAAAGGATACAGTTACCTATAAAGGAGTTCCCATAAGACTGTCAGCTGACTTCTCAAAAGAGACCTTACAGGCAAGAAGGGGCTGGAAAGAAGTATTCCAAGTCATGAAAGGCAAGGACCTACTGTATCCAGCAAAGCTATCATTTAGAATGGAAGGGCAGATAAAGAGCTTCTCAGATAAGGTCAAGTTAAAGGAGTTCATCATCACCAAGCCCTTATTATATGAAATGTTAAAGGGACTTACCTAAGAAAAAGAAGATAAAAAATAGGAACAGTAAAAATGGCAGCAAACTCACAGTTATTAACAACCACACCTAAAACAAAAACAAAAGCAAACTAAGCAAACAACTAGAACAGAAACAGAACCACAGAAATGGAGATCACATGGAGGGTTATCAACAGGGGAGTGGTAAGGGGAGAGAGGGGGGAAAGGTACAGAGAATAAGTAGCATAAATGGTAGTTAGAAAATAGACAGGGGGAGGGTAAGAATAGTATAAGAAATGTAGAAGCCAAAGAACTCATATGTATGACCCATGGATATGAACTATAGGAGGGAAATGTGGGAAGGAGGGGGTGGGCAGGATGGAGTGGAGTAAAGGGGGGAAATAGGACAACTGTAATAGCATAATCAATAAATATATTTTTAAAAGATTTTTTTTGCCTTTTTTTAAACATTTTTATTGTTGTTCATAAGAATCTGAGGAGACACGAACATCCAGACCATAGCACTTCCTATATTCAGAGTGTGTTAATTTTTCCTTTTAGTATGCCTTGTCATTTTTTGATGGAAGCCAGGCATGATGTTTAAGGTAATATAAACTGAGATGAAAAGCCTTTAAGTGAGTTTTCATATTAATCTAGCTAGGAGTTAGACTATTTAATGTTATATATAGCTATAGATGCCAGAGTTTCTAAATTCCTCTAGGGTCTTTGTTTCTGTCTCCACCGTTGCCTTTGGACTTTCCTATGAGCTCCTCCTTAAATAGAGCCTGTGCCCTGCTGTTCTTTCAGCTCTAACACACTGCTGTTATACTGGAGCCCTCTTGATGTGGGGGTGAGGTATGAGGGAGCCGAAGCATTCTATAATCTTAGGATTAACTCTGTCTTTCAGTGGGCTTGTTCCTGGGTTATAACTTTTACACATGTTTCTTAGCATTTCCCTTCCTTTGTTAAGACAAGAAGGCTAGAGGGGATTGGAGTTGGGTAAATGTCCTCTGCCCTAGGCATCATAAGGCTCGGGTAAAGTCTTTCTTCTTGGAGAGTGGGCTTTCATTATATAGAATGCTTTGGGCATCTTCAAAGGTTACTTTATCCTTTCCCCTGCCAGAGTTCCCAGGAGGTCTTCCTTAGCTCTTCACTATGAAAATCTAATTCCTAAAAGTAAAACACATGGTTGGTTATACAGGGCATGGGGAGTTGGTTAATACCAAAACTGCAGCCTCTGGGACATTTTCACTTCCATGCTATTCCACGTTTGGTGTTCAGCAATTCATCAAAATTCTAGTTTAAGTATCCCTACTAGTTTAAGGCTCTAGCAGGTTCTGCACCATGTATATAGATTTTGTTTTCTGATATGCCATTCTTTCCAGATAGGAAGGTAGCAGTCAGCACTGAGACCTCATTTCACTGAAGGGCCCAACAAAGTATATGATTTTTAGCTTATTCAGTGCTTGTCTTGTTTTAAGAGCAAGAGTAACAACTTCTAAGCTATTTAAATTCTAGCAGTTGAAATCAGAAGTCCAGGGCATTTATTTTGAACCTATATTCAATATGCAAGCAAATTATAAGCCAAGTTTGAAAGCAAAACAAAGACATTTTAAGATGTGAATAGACTCAGAAATGTCCAATAATTAAGGAGTTCTTCAATGAAATAATATAAAAAATGCAGAAACAAATAAAATGGATCTAGGAAAGTCATTGGATCTAGGAAATAGATGGGTCACCGTAGGCAGCAGAGATAGGAGATCTCAGGATGACGGCTGGAGATTCAGTGGTCCATGGTGGAGCAGAAGGTTCAAGGGGTCTCCAGGAAATGGCTGTGAAGGAATAAGATTCCATATAGTTATGGCTGAGACTAGATGATTTGAAAACATAGTATGGACACACCATTCCCTTGTCAACAAGAGAAAAGAAAGGCAATTAGAAACTCTAATGAAAGGCTGGGAACTGTATATAAAAGTCATGGTTGACTTAAAGTTCCAGCAATAACCTGCATAACCATCCGGCAACAAAATAAAACTGATTATTTTAGATGTGTGGCTGAGCTGGCAAGAAAATAAAGAAAATCTTTAGAGGCCAATTATAGAGCTAACGCTGAGTCCAGTGAAGTAAGTGAGCTCTAAAGCTGCTGACTACCCCAAGGCATCAACAGTACTCTGTTACCCAAATACTCACTTTTTACAATTGCCCAGAGGAAGGAGACTAAGTCTAGGAATGTGTCTCCTTCCCACAAAGTGTCCCCTGCCTGAAGAAGTGAAGACCTGGATACAAAGTAGATCTGGGATATTTTCAGTGAAATAGAGAATCAGAACAAAACACCTACCTCACAAAGGAGACACAAAAGACAACTTCCTATCATTGCCTTTCCTCTGAGTAAAGAGGAAAAGAAACTTCTCTCCATAATTTGCTACTCTGTACTGGCTTTTACATGGATTTGAGGTATATTCTGAAAGCAAACACAGTAAATAATAAATAAACTGAAAAGTTAGTTTAAAGTGATTCCAGGAATTTATAATGCCTCCAAACAGTCTCAAACAAAATCTTTTTCAGAGAAACTGTCCTTACTGTAGACCTCAAAAAAATTCCTGCTGTCCTACTGATAATTCCCAATGAGTTCAATTCACAATAAAACAAAACAAACTAAAACATAAAGACAAAGCATAAATGGAAAAATACGTCATGAGTGATGAAATAAGCCAACATAACAAAGGACAGAATTAGACTTCAAAAGATTTCAGTGGTTGTTTTCATTAGATACAAAATACAGGCTGGGGCAAAAGTAGGTTTATAGTTGTGAGTGAGTTGATGCTGTAATGAGATGATACATTTTAGGATGTTGGGAGAGGGTAAGTATGCATTTCATAAACTGTTGAGAACACCTGGGAGAGGCAGCCTCTAAGATGCCCACCAGTGATCCCCGCCTTAGTATTCACATCTTTGTATAATCCCTTCCCCTTGGGTGTGAGCTGAATCTCTTGATTCACCTCTAACTGAACATGGCAGAAGTGATGGGTAGACTCTCTTTCTCACTCTCAAATCTCTCTGGGGGAAGAAGTTCTCATGTCATCAGACAGTCCTATGAAGAGACCCATGTTGTGAGGAAGAAGCCCTGATGACAGCAGAGTGAGTGAGCTCAGACACAGACCCCTTGTTCCCATGAGTCATCTGATGAGACCGCAGCCCCAGCCGACAGCCTGACTGAAACTTCACGAGACTTTGAGCCAAAGGCACCCAGCAAAGCCATGTTCAGATTCCCAACTTATAGAAACCATAACATAAAAAATATTTGCTGTTTTAACCTATAAATTTGAGGGTAATTTGCTAGATGGCAATAGAAAACTAACATAAATATCTTAAAAATGGTACAGCCATCACTTCTGGCACACCCAACATTGAGCTGTATGGAAAAAGAAAAAAAAAAAAAGAGGATGAACTATAGGATGAAAAGTCTGCGGTATCTGTTCCTCACCATACACATGTGCATGGACACACATGTGCACACACATCCTCACTCACTATGTGTAAAAATAGAAGTGGCAGTGATGGCCCTACCCATGTAACCCAGAGGTTATGGCGATTGGTTGGAGAGTATGGCTGGGCGTATGGACATGGTCAGGAGGCAATGAGTCAAGAAACATCTGGCTATGGGACAAATGAAGAGGAAGTGTAGCTTGTTCTCTCACTAGAAGAAAAGAGAGGGGAAAAAAAGAAAAAAGATAGGGAAGGAATTGTTATGAAGACCATGCCGCAAAACAGCTGAGGTAAAATGCATAGATGGAATTTTAGGAAACATTTTCTAAAATATTCCACGAGTCACATTCATTCAATTGGTATAATAATCTTCTAAGTCACTGTCAGCAAAAAGGTGGAAAGTAATACATTGACACTAGACTAGATGTTTTGTTCCTTAAGGCATATTTCCACACCAAGAATTCCATTGGATAAAGCGGCCTTTGGGGGACAGCAAAATTAAAAACAAATGAGAAGTGCTTTGGGAGAACATTTGCTCTTACTCACTCATTGGGTAAGTAAAAAATTTGAGACTCAGAGAGGTGAAGTGATATGCCCAAATTCTCACAGCTAATGAGGGGCAGAATGGGCAAGATACTTGTTTGGCTCCTAGGCTGACTCACTGTCTACAGGATTACTGAATCAGGATTACTGACTTGTGAGAAAAGAAATCGTTAGCAGCAAAGGGAACATTAGGAGACCAGTTGCTAAAAGTGGAGCAAGCAGAGTTATTGCTTAGAGTATGAAGAGAAAAAAAAATGTAATTGCCAGAATCCTGGCTGTGGAAATAGAAGATATTAAAACTCAATTTAACTATCCTGTTGATTTCAAGGAAGAATATAGCACCCCAGTGGGTTTCCCCAGACACTCTGGAATTCAGACTGTGTGGTTATCAGTATAAAGTAAACCACAGAGTAAATATTTATTTTGTACAAGTTAGAAAAGAACTGATTTCACTGCAATCCTTTAAGGAAACAAACAAACACTAAGCATTAGTTGCCATTTGCTACAAATACCTGCATTCTGGAAATTGTATGCAGATGATTGATACGGCAAAGCCCCAGTTGGAATGTACTCGGTGCTAAGTGCTTTCTGTGATCCTATCCTTACTTCAGGGAAGTGGTCTGCACATTTTAAGAAAATGGCTCATAGATAGTGGCACCTTCAGAATTAGTTTTAGTGGGTCACTATTTGTAAATTGCCAATGCATGTGTGTGTGTTTGTGTGATCATTGAGGACAAGCTGGAGCCCTGAAAGAATGGAGAACTCTTGCTGATACTCAGGGGCAGGCAGATCTTAAATTTGAGATCAATACAAGAGCCTAATCTCACAGGGAGATTCGGCTGATTACCAGCAGCATTGCTAACCTGCCTGATTTGCGAGCCATTAATTAAATTCCAGGTTTTTGTTCATTTGTTTCATTTTGATTCATTTTTGAGGTAAGAAATAAGTCTTTGCAACGTGGTTACAAAGTAAACACAAAATGGAAACTCCAGAAAAATTTTCTGAGGAGCATCTTTATATCAAAAGCCTACTGGTTACTTAAATAAGTGAATAGGTGTCAGGTGGTCCTAATGCCTGTATTTTAACGAGTCAACCAGGCTACCACTTTGAACTCCAAAATGTTCATTTACTATTTAGTGTCTCATTGTTTTCATAATCAAAGCCCAACACCATGTTGAAAAGAAAAAGAATTTGCTGGATAGGACTATAACAATAAGGGAAATTTTAACACAAACATAAAACCTTTAAACTCTTGTTAAGATGGTGGAGAGTGTGGTCAGGACAAGAGTGAAAGGAATGAGGAGAATTTGCCTGGTGCTTGATGCAGAAAATAATCTCATCTGGGAAAAGTCTAGGGTATATTTCATTCTTTTGCAAAAAATATTGAATAGGGGCTCCAGTGAGATTCTAATCAGAATTTATTTGACAGCTTTGGCAGTAGGCAAAGTACTTTCAATTAATTAGAAAGGCAAAGCTGTGTGTGTACATATGCAAAATGCAGATGTGCGGAAATAAATACCATCCTGAGCTGGCCCAGCACCAGGTAAACATGTGACCTAAAAACCTACCTAATTTCAGTGTGCTGAAATCTGGAAAAGTGATTAACTATCTAAATGCAAGTGTTACTGCTCTGTGCACCCCAGGGAATGTTAGGAGAGAAAGGAGGGCTCTTATATCCTAATTAAAAGTCCAAGCTTTTGCCCCATGGAATGCAAGTCGTCTTTGGATACAGGAAACTGTTCTTTATCCAGCTACACTCATAAAGCTGTCAATAAGTTGAGAAAGTGGCCTTGATGGTGTGAAAAAAACCACCTCTTTTAAAGCACTGCTGCTAATAAAAATCTTTTCTGTTCAATGAAGTCCAACAAATCATCTAGGATCATATAAATAGCAAATTTAACAGCAAATTAGCAAGGCTTATAAAATATATGACCACTTAGGCAGCAAGGAAAGCCAAAAATCAAGGTTGGAGAATTACTAAATTATGGTGAAAAGATTTTTTTTTTATGTTTTTCATGGAAGCCTTTAAAAATGTATTTTGAATGACTAACCTACCTTTAAACGGGGATATAATTAAACTGGCTGAGTTTGTGAGGGTCAGGGCCCCTCACACTTGATAACCACCAGAAAATGAGCAATGATTTGCACACCACGAGGACGGGTGCAGAGCATTCAAGCCTTGCCATGTCCGGCGTGCAGCCTCTGTGGTTATCTGGCAATGGGTGTGAGGCTTGTCATGCAAAGATCATGCAAAGATGGCCGCTGCAGTTATGGGAGAGAGAAAAAAGGTCACATTATCTCTACAGAGTCTAATGCTTTCAGAGAAATAAAATAGCTACCTACTTCTCTTTATAAAATTGACTACCACGTCAAGAGTTTCTGACAAAGCTAGGAGCCAGATTCTGCTGTGAAGGGTCATTAATACCATTAACAGGAGATTTGGCCTATAAATTCTCAATCATCTTCTTTTCCCCTGTTACAGAGATTCTCACTGGTTGTGCCCTACAATACGGTGGGGTCATTACCAAACTAGCACATTCCTGATGTTGCATAGATTATGTCAGCTCTTCGTTAAAACCAAATTCTCAGACCTGGTGACTGCAATAAAAAGTCCTTTCCTCCAAATCTTGATGCACAATATCTCTTGGGTGCTTGGCTCTGAATCAGTTACAGGAAAATTTGAATGGGAAAAAAATTCAATGCTTTTGATGTTCCCATCTTAGATAAGAATGAGAAGAATTGACATGTTTAAGATGATTTCTTGACTGGTTATTTTAAGCTCTTTCTGTGCTTCCTGAACTTTTGTTTCTAAGGATGTTTTTTCAAGAAGATCTAGAAGGATGATAGCTGAAAATAAACATCTCATTCTTTTTCTTCATCCTTTCCACCTTCAAAAAAGAAAAAAGAAAATGACTCTTCCAAACAAAAACAAGTGAAAGAAATGTGGGTTCTTCTTCAGCACTAAAACAAGAAAAGAGTAGCTGGACTTACAGATTTGGGCTTATTTGCCCCTAGGAAGAGAGGATGTACTCAGTAATAATGGAGACAGATGGGAGGTGACTATTCCAGGCTCAGACCAGTGTAGTCCAGCAGAAATATGATGTGATACTCAAATGTGAGCCACCTGTGTAATTTCTAAGTTTCTAGTAGCCACATTTTTTAAAATGAAAAGAATCTGGTGAGATTATTTGTAAAAATATCTTTTATTTAACCCAATATATCCATGCTATTATCATAGCAAAACATGATCAGCTTATAAAAATTATCACTGAGATATTTTACTTTATTTTTGTACTAAGTCTTTAAAATCCAGTGTGTATTTCATGCTAACAATGCATTTCAACTTGGACTTGCCACATGTTGAATGTTTAGTACCACATGTGAGTAGTGGCTACCATATGGGGGAGTGTAGGTTCATAGGTCAAGTGTGACTACACTAAGCAGAACTGGGGACACAAGGTTTCTTGAAACATCTCCCCAAATTCAAGAGTACATGTTTCTGAACTGACCTAGTTGCTCAGACCTTCCCGTGGCTGCTACCTTCTTACCATTTAGATCTCAGCTCAAAAATAATCTCCACTGAGAGATCTTCCCTGATCAGCCAGTCCACCCACAGCCACTTCCGGTCCCCATCAGAGTGCTCTGTTTCATTTCCTTCTGTCAAGGATCACTCTCCTGACTTAATTCGTGTATTAGTTTTGTCTGTTTCCTTCTTTGCTGTCTTCCTCATTTACGAGAATATAAACTTTAAGAAAGTAAAAATCGTGTTCACGTTGCTTACTTCTCTGTTCCTAGTCCCTGCCACAGAGCGGGACACACAAGATGTACCTCCTCAGACATTTGTTCATGAAAGTCATGCAGGTCAGGATTTATTGCAGGCATTCAAAAGGTTTAAAGAAGAAGTCTTTTTTCATGTTTTCTCTTTCTTCAAACTTCATTTTTTGTGCTTGTGACTCTTCCTCTCCAACAGTAAATTATTTCATCTTTATCCTCAACTTTCTCACAGCTATTCCTTCAAAGAAGCTAAGGCTCCCATTCACTCTTAAATGTACATGACTGGCAATGTTAAATGTGTTCAGGCTTTCGAAGTTGAAACAAAGCACAAAACCAGCAGTTTTCAGGTCATGGTATTCCCAAATAAGGTCAGGTGAAGTTCACAGTCCTCAATTTATTCAACTTTTTCTCTTAATGTTTTCACACTGAGCTCTCCATAGTGCATAGTCACCTGCATCTTTTTTTAATGGTGCTTACACAAATGACTTCACAGACAGGTGACGATGAAATGGACCTTCAATGGCACCACTCCTGACCAACAGGGCTGGAGGGTCTGGTGTCTGCACAGCTTCCTAAATGTCCTCAAAATGTGTCTACTTAAGTACAGACAGCCCTGGTTGGGGAATAAGCAAAATGGGAATACGAAGATTTAAATATTTCTGGGTTTATTGAGGAAAAGCATGTGAAGTTTGGAGCAGTGGTAGAATAGCTATCCATTAATGTTAAATAAGCATTCAGGAAACGTGAAAATGAAATGAGGTGGTAGCTTGAGGCTAGGGATCAGACACTGGCAACCTATTACCACACCTGCACATGGGAAGCCCCCAAATGACATGAATGAGAATTCTTATGTCCTGAGACAGGAACAGACCAAGGGAGACTCTGCAACTTGTGGTACAGGCTCAGAAAATAGCTACATAAATATGAATCATCAAGTATTTTAATGACTCAAAACCTAGACATTACACTTGGGTGACATAACTTTCTGAGCAGCAAAATCACCATGGTAACAAATTGCTTCTGTGTCCTGGTGTGGCTAGTCCAGCAGGGCAGATAGTCAAAGCCTAGAAGTCCCTTTGTTCAAGTCTCTTAGACCTGACAACTCCCAGTAGTTGGCCAACCATCACTACCACCCTGGCTGTGTTCTCACAAGCGGCAACCAAGGACTCCTACTCCCGAAGAGGCTTCCTTTCTCTCTGCTGGTTTCGTATCATTTCTGATCCTCAGTAAAGCTAAGGAGTACAAATGAAATGAGTCTCTGACTTTCATTTCTAAGATATTTAAACCTGGTGTTTGTCTTCCATGATCCAACCCTAAGACAGTAAAATTGTATATTAAAAGTAGTAAAGCACTTTTATATTAAAAGTAACAAACATTAAAACCAACTGAAAAGATATATATGCAATAAATTATGCTCTCAGCTTCCTAGATCTAAAAATGTGATTGTATTAGAAGGCATGGGCTCCTACTAGACAATTAGCAAAAATTAACCCTATTCAAATTAGACCTATTCTGAGCTTTTGCTATTGGGCACTTCAAAACAGATCTTTGGGTTCCTTCACTTTGGCTTTCTTCTCAGCAACTTTACTCCTGCTCTAGGCTGATGACCAGCACAGGAGAATGTCCCCCTGATGAACCCATCACCTTCTATCCAAGGCCATGGAAGATGTGCCACTCCGTCCTCATGGAGAACTGTACCCAGAGTCTAGAGGTCAGGCCTGGTCGTCTGTGCACCTATGGTGGAGCTGGAACTGAGTTCATGGTGCTGTTCGAAGCTGCCCAGAAACTGCTACCTGGAGCAGTTGTTGCTGATAATGAAGCAGGAGAGTAAAAAACTGGGAAAATTCCTGGGCAAGTGGAATAGGGAACTGAGACAAGATAATGAATCAAGGCCAAACCACTGACCAATTTATAAGCAGCTAGTGAATCTTGGGACCTTATCTTCCCTAATCAAGGACATTTGAGAACAAATGGTTTATACCTATCCTGCAGGACCAGACAATAAATAGCTTAAATTACCCTGGTCAGGCAGATAGAGGACAGAGACCCAATTAATGCTATTTGTACCAGCTAAACTCAAGGACGGATGAAGTCAGGGGAACGAATAACAAAAAAACAATTAGAGCCAGACAGACCCAAGATAAAACTAAAGCAGTGAAGCTGAGCAAAGAATGATCCCAAAACTCCTCTATATGCTCATTTTGATGAATCAGCATATTCAAGGACACACCTGGAAAACTAGTGAATATTCTGCTGAAACCCTCCGCTGAGATTCTCACCCACAGAAGAAAGATAAAAACCTTCAAAACAAAGGCCCAGTGTGCAGACTCTCTTAGGAGCACGCCTGTGTCCCTTCTTGGGGATGAACATTTTACTTCCTTTCTCCTCAACTTTAAGGGTCCCTACAAGACTTGCAATGAGGGGACAACGGCAGGGCAGCTTCTCCCTGGCTAACCCCCTGATTCTATCTCCAAGTCCCACTTTTCTCTGACTTTCCAGTGAGCTAACAGTGGCGTCAGCTCACTTTTCTCCTGTAACATTTCTAGGGAGCCAAAGCAACTCCACCTAGGCTGTCCTGTTGCTTGTTCTACCCCAAGTCCTTCCTTTACTTCACTGTCCCCAGCCTTAATAAACCTCCTCTCTAAGCCACCTGGACTCATGTTGTGAAATCTTTCCTGCATGAAGTCAAAAGCCGACACACTACAGGCTGGCCTAAGGCAGACCCACTCCAGGCCCAGTCCCTGTTGGGTCACAGTAACACAGGTAACTCCCTTGGGTTCTACCAGACAAGGGAAGTCTCACTGAGCCACCATCCTTGTGGCCAGGGGTCATTCACTTGCCTTACTAGGACCGTATCACTGGAGGCTTATTCGCCACTATTCCAGGAAGAGTATAAAACCTCTCCTTGCCCAAGACCAGAGGCCTTGTCCCAGGACCAAGTACATTTCAGAGACTGGGGGTGAACTGAATGAAGACTCCCCGTGACTCTGCCCTGAAAAGATATCCACACCCTTATCCCTGGAACCTGGAAATGTTACCTCGTGACAAAAAGAATGGACTCTGCAGTGATTAGTGATTCTGAGATGAGGAGATTATCCTGGATCGTCTGGGTGGACCCTAAATGCAACAGTGTATACCCTTACGAGAGGAGGCAGAAAGAGATTCCACTACCAAAAAGGAAAAGCCCGTGACAGGTCAAGTTCCTAGGTGACCATAGAGGCAGAGAGGGGAGCAATGCAACCACAAGCCCAGGAATGCCACAGCCACTAGAGGGTAAAAAAGCCAAGAAATGGATTCTCCAATAGAACCTGGGGAGAGATGGTGGCCCTGCTGAAGCTTTCACTTCATGCTGGAATTACTGATTTCAGACTTCTGGCCTTTGGACTGTGAGAGAAAAATTTTTGTTGTCTTAAGACACTATGTTTGTGGTAATTTGTTACAGCAGCCACAGGAAACTAATTCAGTGACTGACATAATAATATGGAATTTTTCCAAGGTAACCTCCCCCCACCCCACCCACACATCCAGCGGAAGGAATATAAATGAAACAATACTGTGTATTTCCCAAAGGCACAGGTATTCAGTTCTAGCCTTGGAAATGTACAGGGTGGAGCAAAATAGGTTTACGGTTGTTCATGTGGAAAATTAAAATAAAATAAATCATAAATAATAACATAAGAATAAACTCTTTTGCACACTCACAACTGTGAACCTCCTTTGTCCCTCCTTGCATCTCTGTGTGTGTATATATGTATTAGTGTGACGTATATATAAATACCAATACTTAAATTTACATTGTTCCAAACTTTTTTGCACATATGCAACACACATAATTTTTATAAGGCTGCTTGGTATTTAAGATTTGTTGGTTTTATTATAAATTATCTAAAATAGCCACCACTGGCTCAAACATTATTTTAAAAATACTGTAATATTTTTTCTGATTACAAAAGCAACACAAATACAAAGTCTGTCCAGAATGTATTAAGCTATGTAATGTGAAAAATAGAGACATTTGTTGAAGAAGATACAAGATACAAGAAACACTGGACATAGGACAATGACATCTCAGTCCCCTTCAAATTAGGCACCTTGGGACCTCACACAGTTCTCTCAATAACCATCAGCTGCCCCACTGTATTTTCCTGAATCTCATCGATGATCTGAAATCTCTTCCCTTTCAAAAGTGATTTTAGTTTTGGGAAAAGCCAAAAGTCACAGGGCACCGGATCTGGGCTGTAGGGCGGATAAGCCCCCTGGGTGATTTGATGTTTCACAAAACACCTTTGCAAGAGATGTGATGCATGAGTGAGCATATTTTCATGATGAAGCTGCCAATCACCAGCTGCCCATATCTGTGACCTTCTGAATCATCCAAATAGATTCCGTGGAGGAATGTTTAAGCTTAACACAAAATTCGATGCAGATTCTTTGCTCTATTTGTTCAGTCATTTTGAGTGCAATGGCCACACAGTACACGTGCTCATTGAAGAGCGTCTACCAACTCCACTGACTAGTACAGTGAAGTCATCATTACTTTCAAGAATATGCATTCCAGTCCACTCTCCTTGGCTGCCAGGTTACATCGATGTTGTGCAAACCATTCTCATTATATTAACAATGGCTGGACTTTTTCTGGACAGACCTCATATTGGGAATTAGAGAAAAACTCTTTAAAGGAAACTGGCATTATAGATGATTTTGTTTTTGCCTTTAATTAACTATGAGATAAACATAGTTGTTTAATTTTTATTCTGGTCTTTGCTCTGTGAACATTTGCTCAAATAGTAGGGATTGCACAATACAGCTCTTTCATAATCTTCCAGTTTGTGGCTTAACAGTATATTGTTTTTGTTATTATTTTCCCTTGTCATTAAATACTCATCTGCAATATGCTTTTCAGAGCCACATAGTGTTTTTCATCATTGGATCTTACACTGAGGATTTTAACTTTTATTTGGTTCATCCATTTGTCCACTTACATATATATCTATTTGCCTTTGAAAGGTTGCTTAGAAACTCATCATGCTTTCTTTTAGCATTTTATGGTGTCTATTAAAGTGTTAAACTACCTAGAATTTATTTCTGTTTTGGCAGCATTTGAGTTAACAAGTTGTGAGATGATTTTTATGAATAATGTTTTCTCCACTGGTTTGATACATTCTAACTTCTTATTTATCATTTCAGGCTGACTTCCAGATATTAACATTCAGTTCCACTGAATAGTTTTTGTTTATTCTTTACCATAAAAAGTTATTGAAACTTCATATGGAAGAGCAACACTCTCCTCAGGACTGTTATTTTTCAAAACCATGCTAAATTTTCTGAAGCATTTAATTTGATCAAGTTAAATATTTTCAATGTTACTATTTTAATTAAAAACTCATTTTTAATCACAGAGATTAACTTGGAGATAACAAGGTACATTTACATATCTTGTTATGTAAAAATAATTTTCCTAACCATTTATGAGGGATCTTCTTTCTTCCCCATCTTCAAATATTTGCCTCCAGCAGTGATCCCCTCTCTCCAGCATAATAACTGACTCCCTCCTAGATTATTTTCATCAGCAAATAAGCATAATGTAGTTTCTGTCTTCCTTGGAGAAGATAAAATTACCCTCAACCCCATGTCATCATACCTCTGTTTCCTTTCACATTAAAACCTTTGTGAAGAGCTGTCTGAAATCACCGATTACTCTTAACTTCCATTCACTGTTCAACCTACTTAAGTGTTATTCTTCTCATGGTGGTCCACCAAACAATCCCTGTAAGGACATCAAAAACTTCCCTGCTGCAAAATTCAGAACATTCTCTGGCCTCTTCATTTCTGACCTCTGAGCAGTAGACACATCTCTCCTTGAATATACTCCATCCCTTGGCTCTGCGACCCCGCAATATTGATCTTCCTCCAAGTTCACTGGGTCTTCTTTTGGTGACCCCTTCTAGCTCATCCTTGAAGTTTGATGTTCATCTGCAGAAACCATGAGGTCCAGGGTCATCTCTTCCTTCCTTCTCATTCTCTTCACTCTTCTCACACTTTTCCATCTTTCTGCTGTTCTACTAATTGTTTACTCTTTACAGAATTGTCCAACCAGCATAAAAACATCCCTTTTCTCTCCTTGCTTGCCCTCACTCCCTTCACCAGATACAAATGCATTTCTTTTCCTTTCAATCATTATGGGTTTTTTTGTTTGTTATCATTATTCTTAATTTGTAAATAGCTATCTTCTGATCTCGCTTACTAGCTCCAGGTTATTTTAGTTCAATTTTGTATTTTTTAGGTCAACTATCTTGTTATCAACAGATAATAAATTTTCTCCTTATTTCTGATAGTAATGCCTTCTCCTATTATTATTTTCTTATTTGATTGAATTGATTAAAAACTTCCAGAAAAATATTAAAAATGGTTATATCAGGCATTCTTTTCTGACTTGACGAAGAATGTCTTTAGCACTTCACCATTACATACAAGGTCCGTCCAGAAAAATTCCAGCCATTGTTAATATAATGAGAATGGTTTGCACCTACATCGATGTAATCTGGCAGCCAAGGAGAATGGACGGGAATGTGCGTGAAGTGAACAATGATGAGTCAGTAGGGGTGGTAGATGCTGTTGAGTGAGCATGTATACTGTAGGTCTGTCACATTCAAAATGATTGAGCAAGTAGAGCAACAAATCTGCATCAAATTTTGCATTCAGCTTGAAAATTCCTCTGTAGAAACCATTTGAATGATTCAGAAGACTGCAGCTGTGGGCCACTGGTGATTGGCAGCTTCATCATTGCAACACACCCGCTCATGCATTGCGTATTATGCAGAGTTTTTTGGTGAAACATCAAATCACCCAGGGGACTCATCCCACCTACAGCCCAGATTTAGTGCCCTGTGACTTCTACATTTTCCCAAAATTAAAATCACCTTTGAAAGGGAGGAGACTTCAGATCATCAATGAGATTCAGAAAATACAATGGGGCAGCTGATGGCAATTGGGAGAACTGTGTGAGGTCCCAAGGTGCCTAATTTGAAGGGGACTGAGGTGATTTTGTTCTATGTCCAATATTTCTTGTATCTTGTATCTTCTTCAATAAATGTCTCTATTTTTCATATTATATGGCTGAATACTTTCCAGACAGATCTCAATTATAGAGGTTAGGGTAGATGATTTTTATGACTTTATGAACATTTCCTTAGTTTATAAATAGTTTTTATTAGTAGCAGATGATCACTTTTACCTACTATATTTTATATTCATATAGAGGACCATAAAGTGTTTTGGGTTTGCCTTATGATCAATTATCTTAATATTTTTTATGTTATTTATCTATCTCTGTAGTCTCATAACAAATCTTATTTGGTCATGCATAATTCTGCTTCAAATATACTGGTATATTTATTTTGTTGGCATTTTATTCAGAATATTTGATGTTTTATACAAATCAGTCTCTGTGTTCTATTTTTATCCTATATTTGTTAGGCTAGAATCAGAGGTACGAAAGCTTTTCCTTTCTTCCTAAATGTTTAGCAAATTTTATAACATAAATCTGTTTCACAAAAATCAAGAATTGAACTATAAAACTGTGTGTTGTTAGCCATTTTTAAAACGGGGTAGATGTTTTTTATTCTATAAGTATTTTCCTATTTTTTCTATGGATATTCAGATTTTATTATTATTAATTTAATTTCCTTTAATTTGACAACTTATACTTCTGCAAAATTGAAACATTTCATCAACACTGAAATTTATTTTCACATAGTTTTATATTGTATTATTTGTGTGCTTCTAATAATTCTTAATGTTTTTATACCTTCTCTTTCTTATTATTGCATATCTTTCTAATTTTTTATTAATACCACCTTAACATTATCTGTTTTATTATCTCTTTCTAACAACTGCCTTTCTGATGATTTAGCAAATTCATTGTTTTCCTTTCTGTTTTATTAATTTCTGCTCTTATTATTCCCTTTCTCCTGCTTCCATGGTTTATTTAATTGCTTTGTTGTTATTTTTCTAGTTTCTTTTGTTGAATGTTTGCTTTGTCTTCTTATTTAGTAATAAACAATAATAGTGGTAATATTTTAAAATTTACTAGTGGACTTTACTATTTTTCCTAAGACATGACATTCACTCAATCTCACTGAGGCATCCCACATGCCTGGATGTTGCAAAAGAAATTCATATGAAAAGACGGAAGCATAAATGTTCAGCTCCTGGTATTGAAGAGTGGGATTTTGCAGCAAGACATACTTTGTCTTGAAAAAGGATTGTCTAAATTTCTTTTCTCTATTATGTCAAGTGATAGGCTCCAGGGGTAAACATCAAGTATTTAGCAAAGATGGTCCTACTTACAAAAGAAATAGACTATACCTTTCCAGCCAGGAGAGCTGTGAGGAAAGAAGCGGGAGGTAGCCAGATGTACCACCCAATTTCCCCTCCCCAAGCACTCACCCAGGGAATGGAAGATAGTAAGATAAACCATTATTTTATCAAAATATAATTGCAGTTTCATTTCCTCATTCTATAAGTTACTTAAGGAAATATTTTAAAATTTTATGTATATCTATTTTTTCTTATCCTTTTGTTATTATTTTTTAAATATATTGCAAAGTGGTAAGAAACTGTATCCTCTTATTTTTCTTCATATTTTTAAAGATTTCTTTGAAGTCTAGAGTATAAAAAAATATGTTAAAGTTACATTTGTTGTTTGTGACCTTCATCAAATGTTTATAAACTTTGTTGCATCTTTAAATTCAGCATATTTTTTACTAGAAAAACTTCTGATTTCACATTAGTTCCTATTCCCTATTTTTGGTCTGTTTCAACTTTATAGGGTCATTATTAAAGTTACAAAGGTGAATTAATGGCAAATTATATTTTTCTTTTCCAACAAAAGTCTAAGACTTAGGTTACATTTTAAAATGTATTAAAACTGAAAAATGTTTTCATGTGCTTTTATCAATATTACTTCATTTGCTCTTCACCATGATCTCATAAGTTACATAGAGTACTTTACATGAGATCACTTAGAAATGCATAGAATATCACAGTTTTGACATGAATTAGCATGATAAAACTTTAGGAAAATGATAAAGGAAGTGAATTTATAAAGATGTAAAGTTGAAAGATTAAAAAATAAATGAATGTCCTGGCTGCTGTGGTTCAGCACATTGAGCGCCCACCTGCAAACAAAACGGTCACTGGTTCGATTCTTCATCAGGGCACAAGCCTGGGTTGCAGGCCATGTTACCTGTCATGGGTGTTCGAGAGGCAACCAATATATATTTCTCTTGCACATTGATGTTTCTCTCCCTCTCTTTCTCCCTCTTTTTCCCCTCTCTAAAAATAAATAAATGAAATATTAAAAAAAAATGAATGAACCAAATACCTGGAATATCATGCAATTCAGTAAAAGTTTATTAAATAAGTGAACAAAATTTCCTTAGCTGTAAGTATGTTGGAGATACCAATGAGAGAGAATTAAGCAGACAGGTCCAGCAGCCTCAGTCTGACCTCTTATTCTGGATTAACATTCACATCATGATCCTCTTGTGAGAGCAGTAATTTGCAAACCCAGATGTACGGACTCAGTAGAAAAATAAATAATATTTCTTTAAGACTTTTACAATTTTCTTTCTATTATTGGTCTTATACATATCTTACACTTCAATTTGTCTTCTGTTTCATTCTTATAACAAATCAGACTCCATTTCTGGATAAATTGGATTTCACTGTTGTCAATATTGTTTTTTTATCTTTTCATTAACTAGCTTAAAGGTAGAAACAAAAGCTAAGTAACCTTCACCTTTTGACTGAAAAAACTGGGTTGCAATAGTCATTCAATATCAGGTCCATCTTCTTCTGCTCTTTAGCAGACAACCTGGAGAGGTGATGGTGGGTCTGCACTGGAGGGAGCCTGGAGGGTGGTCCTCGGGAGAGAGGGTGAGGTCATCGGAGGGGCAGGGTGAGGGGTCAGGCTTTCCCTGCTGCACCTGGAGGATTTATAAATGGGGATATTTTAGTCTCTAGCACAGGCCACTCCTTAGCCTGAGAGAGCACAAATATTTACAGAAGGAAAACCAAACAGGAATGCTGCTGCCTTGCCAGGCTGTGCTGCGGAACTTAATGAAGGGTTTCTTCCCCCTATGGATTTCAAAGCAGCCTGAACTAAGGACACTAAAGCAAACAGCATATCTGAGATTTAATGGAAAGGAAAACACCCATGTAGCATAAAAGCCCCATTATTATTCCTTGGCACTTAATTTTAGGCAAAGGGCATTACAGTGACTTTTTGATACGCCACTCTGTCCCCCTGCCTGTGAAGCAGGTCAACTCCTCAGGCAGTGACATGGTTGAGGACCAGAAGGCAGTCATGTGTGGCTAGATTGGACAGATTTATGGTGATATGACACTTAGCAGCAGTGCTAGGCAACCAGCCCCAGAGCCTAAGACGATGACTAGAAAGCCACATGCTGGAACGGAAAGGGACAGGGATGGAGCCAAAAAGAACTGTGACCAGTTACTGTATAGGTTTGGGGCACACTATTCTGATATTGATCACCATGGACTCGTGATGCCCCTTCTGGCATCACACAACATACATTTCCTTGTGCTAGAGCTTCTTATCCTCAGCATAGTGACTGAGACACATCCATGTGATTGCATACATCGGTGGTTCATTCTGCTTTATGAGCAAGTGGTATTCTTTTGACATACACATCACAGTTTATTATTTTTAAAGCATTAATATTTTTATTTTTAATTAAACTTATTAGGGTGACATTGGTTAATAAAATTATATAGATTTCAAGTATACAATTCTATGATACATCATCCGTATATTATGTTGTAGGATTACCACCCAAAGTCAAACCCTCTTCCATCAGCATAGATTTGACTCCCTCTAGCCTTTACAACCCTTCCCATCCCCCCTTTTCTCTGGTAACCACTATACTGTTGTCTGTGTCTATGAGGTTTGGTTTGTTTTGTTTGTCTTGTTTGTTCATTTGTTGCTTTCAGTTTTATATCCTACATATGAGTGAAATCATATGGTTGACTTTTTCTGTCTTATTTTGCTTAGTATAATATCCTCAAGATCCATCCATGTTATCACAAATGGCAGTATTTCATCTTTTTATGACTGAGTAGTATTCCATTGTATACCTTTACCACATCTTCTTTATCCAATCATCTATCAAGGGACATTTTGGTTGTTTCTATGTCTTGACCATCATGAATAATACTGAAATGAATGCTGGGGTGCATATATCTTTCCGAATAAATGGTTTCAAATTTTGGGGGTAGATATCCAGAAGAATGTTTGCTGGTTCATATGGTAACTCTGTTCCTAATTTTTTGAGGAACTGTACTGTTTTCCATAGTGTCTGTACCAGTTTACATTCCCAAAAGCATTGAATGAGGGTTCCTTTTCCTCCACAACCTCTCCAACACTTGTTATAATTTGTCTTGATGATGGCCACTCTAACAGGTATGAAGTGGTATCTCATTGTAGTTTTGATCTGCATGTCCCTCATAGCTAGAGATATTGAGCATCTTTTCATATATCTGTTGGTCATTTGTATGTCTTCTTGGGAAAGATGTCTATTTTGGTCCTCTGCACATTTTTTAATTGGATTGTTTGGGTTTTTTGTTGTTGAGTTTTATGACTTTTTTATATATTTTGGATGTTAACCCCTTGTTGGAGGTGTTGTTTACAAATACCTTCTCCCATTTGATTTGTTGCCTTTTTGCTCTCTTAGTTTTTGTTTTGCTTTGCTATGAAGAAATTTTTAGTTTGATACAATTCCATTCATTTATTTTTGCTCTAATTTCCCTTGCCTTTGGGGTCGAATTCATGACATCCTCTCTAAGACCAAGGTCTATGTTTACATAGGTACTACAGGAGAAGCCAAGCTGTGAACCAAGGCTAAGGCCACTTAATGAGAGGTACAGGACACAATGAGGCCAGATGCTGCTTGTCTGAGAATTTTAGGAAAGTCTGAAGCATGAGCCAAACAGTCTATTTATATGAAAAAGCCACTGGAAACAGATTGGGTAGGCCCTCAAATTGTGTGGGGTAAGATCCCATGGAATCACCAGGGTGGGGTCAACAGTGATAACCAGGTTGATGGAGACTCAGATATGGTACTTACCTATTGGCTTGGGGTGGGGGGAGCGACTCAGAAAAGGAACACTGGCCTCTGCCAGCACTTCTGTCAGGATAAAAGCTGCCCCTCCAGCTCTTGCCTTGATGTGGGACATTTCAGTTTCTCCCCATACTCCCTGGTGCCTTTCAAGCGGTTGCCCCAGCATGGGAACTTAGCAAGTGAGTCCAAGTAAGTTCATGTGCAAGCCCTTGTAAGAGAAACTGCCTGGGATTCCAGGAGTACTCCATCTCCCTCAGTCACAATCCCTGCTGGTTTTTACAACCAGAAGTTATGAGGACTTCTCTTCCTGTCACTGGTACCACTGGCTGAGAGCACTTGGTGTGGGGCTCGGACAGCTTACTCCTCAGGGGTCACCTCCACAGCCGAGATATCCCTCCTAATTTTCATTCACCACAGGATGAAACCAGCTGTTCTGAATTTCTGCCTCTCCTACCAGTGTGAATGCGGCTTCTTTTTTATATTCTTAGTTGTAGGACTTCTCTTCAGCTAGATTTCAGGTGGCCTGAATGATGGTTGTTCTGTAGTTTAGTTGTAATTTTGGTGTGGTTGTGGGAGGATGTGTATGTTGCATTTATATAAGCTGCCATCTTGACTGGAAGCCTAATCACTATACTAAATAGTTTTCTATAGTGGCTGAACTACTTTAAACTCCTAATAAAAAGGCTTAAGAGTTTCAGTTGATCAACATCCTTGATGATATTTGGTATTGTTAGATTTTTAATTTTAGCCTTTTGGGTGAGGGTGGTGTGTGGTGATATGTTATTTGAATTTTAATTTGCATTTTCTTGATGAATAATGATGCTGAGCACCAACATTTCATATGCATTTTGTCAATTTTATATCTTTTTTGTATAGTACTGATTTGAGTCTTTTGCGTATTTTTAATTGGATAGTTTGCTTTTGTTTCTTATTGTAGGGTTTTATTTATTATTCTGATAATGATTTTAACGTATCACTCTAGTATTTCTTAATTTTGTATTCTCACTTACAAAATAGGGGTAATACTGTGAAGATTAAATGAGGTTATGTATTGTGCCTGATGTCATTTCCATTTCCCTACTTCTAAACACAGATATCTTCTAGGGCAAACACTTCATTATAATTAATTAAAATCAAGTGGTGTGAGAATGGGGGGAAAGTTTCTCATTCCCTATAATATGAAATTAAGAGAAATTTTCTTTGAAAATTAAGGCAAAAGAAGATTACAAAAGTTATACTGTTTAAGTAACCACTAGAACAAATATTTAAATCTTTCTAATGCCTGATCAAAATAATCCACAAAAACTAAACAAAACCAGACTATAAATTGACAGATTTTTAAAACTAGAAAAACAAAAAACATAGCATAAAGTGTATAACATAATTAAGACTAAATCTGTATCATATCATTAAAAAAAGGGGACTAGATTCATTCGTCAGTGGAAAAAAAGACATTTAGATTGGATCACAAAACAAATACATATGTCGTATATGAGACAAATCTAAAACACAACTCAGAAAGCTTGGATATAATAGACTGACAATGAAAGGAAAGGAGGAATTATGAGTAACTTTCACCAACATAGCATTTATATAAATAAAGTAAAAACTATGAGTGATGCTATGAGTAATACGTAGAACTATATTAGGAGAAGAAAGTTTCAATTCACATATTTCAGTCAATAAAAGAAAAAGTGGACAATAGTAAATAAAGGAATAAAATAAGTCTTATAATGTGAAAATAATATTTTCAAATTTGGGGCATTCATTTATTAAGTCATAAGAAAATGTCAATACCTTTCAAAAAAGAAAAGTATAATTAATACTAAGATTTAATTTTGTGAAATATAAAATAAAAAATGAATTAACTTTTATCTAACTTAAAAAAGTAAGCTCAAATATCAAAACAAGAAATGAAATAAAATGGTCACAAATCCATAGAGAAATTAAAAGAATGAAAAATAACTACTTTCCTCTACTTTGTGAAAATAAGTTTGAAAACTTAAATAAAATAAATACTTCCCAATAAAATATAGTTTATTAAAATTGACACCAGAAGATAGGAAGGGTCTAAACACATCAGTTACAGAACAGTCAGCTGTCATGAGGTATACTCCACAGAACACCCAAACACAGTTAGTTTCATGGCAGAAAGCTTCCAAATCTTTAAAGGACAGATAACTGCAATTTTATTTAAACTGTCTCAGGAAAAATTAACTTTTCCATAAAAGAATCATAATTTGAACCACATACAATCATAAGTTAATGCATTAAGAAAGGTATCACAGATAAGGTCAAAAGACAAACAACAAAATGGAAAGAAAACATATTTATAATGCCTATCGCTAATGTTTAAAATTTCTTCCAAATCAATAGAGAAGGACAACAACCTAACAAAATAAAGGGTAAAGTATATGCACACAGTATGGGCAAAGTATGTTCACAGAACATATATGCAACTCTGAAGTATAAGTCGTATATCCTTAACCTCACTCATAATAGAAATATTAAAGTTAAAATCAAAGAATATTCTATACATTGTATTGGTGACACAACAGATTTCATAAGCCAGGTAGGCTGGCTACTTGAGTAATGATGGTTGCCAATTAAAGAAATATTATAAATTTGGGGTCAATTTGTATATTTTTAATAAGTAATATATTTAAACTTTGTGATATGTTACAAAATAATGTATCATAAAAGTCATCTATCTAACCTTGGTAACTTGGTTCCCTTCCCCAAAGCCAACCAACCATATTATCAGTTAAAGTAGTCTTCCAGAAATGTTTTAATTTTAGTCATTCAGTCATTTATTCATTCAATTATTTATTCAAAAAACATTTGTTGAAAACCTACTATGAGCAAGGTACTGAAGGTTTAGTAGTAAACAAAAAGGTTCCCTCGAAATGATTTTTCTCTCATCAGATTTTCATTTTAACTGGGGAGACAGAGACAAAAGATTAACAAATAGAAAGAACATAAATTATGGCAAAGTATTACAAAGAGAAAAAGCAGAAAAGATAGCTATAACATATGATGTGGAAATGACTTGAACTATTAGAAATGGGGGTCAGGGTAAGCCTTACAAAGAAAAAGGGTTTTGAGTCAAGATTTGAAGGCACTTGGGGGAGTTGTCTCTGTGCTGTCTTGGGAGGAGCCACACGGGGAGGGCACAACAGGCAGAAAGTAGGGGAGAGAGAACTGCCCGGCACACCTGAGGGATTCCATGAAGACTAGTGTGTCTACAGCAGAGTGAACAAGAGAAAGAGGAGGGGGAGCAATGGTTCTATAGGTCACTCTAAGGACTTGCTATGATTTTTACTCTGAAAAAGATGGAAGATCTTCAAAGGGGAGAGAAGGCATGTAATCTGACTCACCTTTGCAGAAAAACAACCCTAATTAAGCTAACAACAAAGATCCAAGGAGCAAGGACAGCAGCAGTGACTCATTCGGAGACTGTCTCAGCCACCCTAGTGAGCGATGAGGGCCGTCTGGACCTGTATGATAGCAATGAGAAGAATAAGGTGAATTTCAGGTATACGTTGAAGGGAGAGCGAATATACATTCATTCTACCATCCCTCCTGAATTCACAGATGCTAGAATAAGAAGCACACGGTTCTGAAACAGCTTTTGCTCCCTTATTGCCATGTTAGCCACTACATGACGTGGCAATAAGGGAGAGCTTTCTCGTTCTTGTTATGTTTGTACTTAATTCCATTCTGTGAATGTTACCATAAATTACTCAAACAGTTTTATGCTGATGAATATTTAGTTTGTTTTCTGACCTTTTGCTGTTACTAATTGTGATGAAATGAATAATCTTGTGTATCTTACATTAGTCACATGAGAATATGTTAATAGGATAAATTTGCCTACACATTTGCTTAGTCAATAGCTAATTGTATATACATCATTTTGACATACTAGTTCCTGATTGACATCCATCAAAATTGTGCAAGATGACAATCCCAGCGGAACTCGGAATTTCTGTTTCCTCACCTCCTTGAGGATGACAGGTGTCCCTTATGTTCCCATTTAATTTATGAAAGATCTAGCTTTTTGCTCCATATTTTTATGAAAACAGAGTACACTGAGAAATAGAAAGATGGTTCACATTTTAAAGGTATTAATATAATAATGTTGTAATACAGATTTAACAATAGATACTGATTCCTGACTTAAAATAAATATTAATTCACAACGGTCACTTTTTACTTCAAAAAGGATATCATCTTGGAATCAAAAGTACAGTTTTAATGGTTAAATATCAGAAGCATTCTCACTGGAAATAAGTTGGAAATAAAGCAGGGATTTCCTCTATAATTGCTGTTACTCAACATTGCTCAGAAGATTCCTGACATGCAAAATGACCAGTCAAGAAAGAAGAAGGGACACAAATCTGATTTTTAAAAATAATATAATGATCTGCATAAAAATAAAACAGCAACCAAGGCAAACCTTCTATAAGTTCTTTCTGTCAAAAATGAAATATCTAATGTTATTTAAAAATTATATTTTATATTAAATTTAAAAATTAAATATTTAAAAAGGAACAGTTTAGCTTATTACAGTAATGGAGACACTGGAAAGCATGTGCAAAACAAACTGTGGTGGGACATAGTACCATGTAAAAATAATGTTTTTACTAAATTAAGAAATGTAAGAACAGAAATGTAGTGTAAATAGCTTTGGTGCACATATCATTTTAAATGAGTCTAAATAAGCAGTGATATTACAACTAATTGAAATAGAAGCTGTGGTTATCAAAATTTACCAATATTTAAGATAATTTTAAAAATTTGAAATGTCATATTAAAAATATATTTTTCATGAAAATACCAGTAACAAGACATTAGAGAGATGGTGAAGAAATTGATTGTATAAATATATATCAAAATATTTGTTGTGTTTATATTCATTTTCAAATTATCTATATTTGTTCTAACTCCAACGGGCTCCTCCCAGCTGTCTCACTCTCCAGTTTTCTCCTGCATACTGATCACCCTGTGGCCTAAGATGTGTCTTTATTAAATTCATGAACCTCTTCCCAATTTCTTTCACACAACCTCCACTGTTTTTGACAGTGCTCTTAGGTTTAAATTTCTTGGTTGTTTAAAAAATGGGCAAAGGATCTGAACAGACTTTCTCAAAAGAAGATATACAACGACCAACAAGTACATGAAAACATCATCAGTCATTGGAGAAATGTAAATTAAAATCACACTGAGATACCACTTCACACCCATCAGCATAAGTAGAATCAAAAAGTCAGACAAGTATTAGTGAGGATATGGATAAATCAGAATCCTCATACATTTCTGGTGGAAGGCAAAGTGGTGCAGTGGCTTTGGAAAACAGTCTAGCAGTTTCTCAATCAAAAACTGAGTTACTGTACGACCCAGCAATTTCGCTCCTAGCCATTTAATCAAGACAAATAAAAACATATATCCACATGAGCTTTACATTAATGTTTATATCAGAATTATATGATGCCAAAAGGTAGACATAGCCCAAATGTTCATCAATAAAAGAATGAGAAAGATATTCATGTATTTCTTATAATTTAAAACATATGTATATATAAATATATATGTATGTGAACATGATAAATGGAAGGCAAGAGACTTAGTAGGACAGACTGCTAGATATGATCATATAAAAATTTGGTAAATGAGATTGGGCTCTGAAAGATGGGTATGATCTCAAAAATGTGAGGGTTGCTCCAAGCCCCCAGTGA
This sequence comes from Desmodus rotundus, assembly GCF_022682495.2. Taxonomy (NCBI): domain Eukaryota; kingdom Metazoa; phylum Chordata; class Mammalia; order Chiroptera; family Phyllostomidae; genus Desmodus; species Desmodus rotundus. The sequence continues at coordinate 67,115,283 of NC_071395.1, forward strand.
ATACCTTCTTCTGTCTGAGTCACCTTCTTTCAACGTCAGGTTTCCTAAAATACTAGTTGGATAACGAGAGCAGCTCCCATAAGCAGGGCTCTCTGGAAAAGCTTCCTCTGCCAGGCTCAGCTTGTCCTGTCTGCCCTTACCTGTGAGTAGGTTACCAAAGACCATCTGCAGTGAGAAACTGACCGGCACCTTGGTATGGGAAGAGCTCCAAGAAGTCAACAAACCCAGGTGCCAAACCCCACTGTAACTCTACAGCCATTCTAAGTCAGAGGGAAACACTTTCATCCTTTCATTTCTCACCTTTTAAGCCTGGACACTGTCAAACAGTTGGAACTTTCCTTGGTTAGGAAAAAGGACCGAATTCTTCTATCAAAGAAACTCTGTTGATAGAGAATGCTTTCAACTAAAGGTACCCAACATCTCACAAACACTGGCTTAACCACATAAGCATTTCTGTTCCTCACATAACAAGTAGGCAATTCAGGGACAGTGTGTCATTAGCGAGAACTGGGTCAATGGCAAACCCCCATGGCATGGATGACTGGGAGAGGAAGCATGGCTTTTCCAGATGTGGCCACGTAGTCTGGCACAAGAGGGAGAGTGTTTAAGTCGGGAGCCAACCATGTCTGCTGGAGTAAATATTTCATTCATTTGCTCTTTCCTGGAAGTCAAGTCTTTCTCACGGTTTTTCCAAGCCTTAAAAGAAGAAGTTCTGCAGAAGGCACTTTATTACCCCATTGCTGGTGGATTCTCCTTCCAAGTATATATGCAGCCTCCTGACTGGTCTGGATGTGCACCTGTGCCACCATCTCTCTGCATTAGTCACTCTGCATTACAAAAAAATGTCGATACTTCCTGTACAGTTCTGTCTTAAAATTCAGAACACAAAACCATGTAAGTTTTATCCCACTTTTACTTGTATCCTGGTCCTCTACATGGTGATATATTACCACAGTGAGTTAGACAGTGCCCCCCTCCACACACACACACACACAAATGTCCCCTTCCTCAGTCCCATAAGCTATAAATGTAACCTTATTTGGGGAAGAAAAAAAAAGGTTTTTGCAGATGTAATTAAATCAATGATCTTGAGATGGAATCATCCTAGATGACTCAAGTGGGCCCTAAGTCCGATGGCAATTGTCCTCACAGGAAATAAAAAATGAGAAGAGACAGACTCAGAAGTGAAAGCCATGTGAAGATGAAGCAAAGACTGGTGCTGGCGGCCACCAGCTCAGGACTTTCTGGAGCCACCAGAAGCCTGAAGACGCAGTAAGGACTCTCCCCCAGAGTCTTCAGAGGAAGCATGACTCTGCTGGCAGCTTTGATTCTGGACCTCAGGCTCCAGAACTGAGAGAGTAAATTACTATCATTTGAAGTCCAGTGTGTGAAAATTTGTTATGACAGTTCTGGGAACTAATAAAATGACCATGTGTTTTTTTTAAATTTTATTGTCTATAAAATCAACACTTCCCTAGAATTTTATATACAGAACTCAGAAGTCAATTCATATAAGCTGGAACTGTTCTAATTTAGATTTAGAGAGTCAACATGTCTGTCTTTACATTTTTACATCAAAACTAAACCTAGCTCATGATACATTCCAATTTACCAAAAAGTCTATGATATATTCTAATTTATCATTAATCTTCCAATCTGTGGTTTTAGTCCAGGAATTTTCCTACTTTATGATCCAGGACAACAGTTTTATCAGGCTGAGTTCCAAATTCAGATTATTTTTTTCACTGTGCTTTTTAAAAATAGATCTTAATGATATAAAGTTCATTTTCTAAGCTCCTTCTGAAAATTAATCTCCACACCAAGTATGGTGACCCAAGAAGACTTGAACAAACAAATTAAATATCAAGTTTCCAGCCTTGGCCCATCCCAATCTGGTTTTTCACAACTAGTTTTAATAAAGGTTAGAAACCTTATCATCTTTTGCTTTTTAACCCAAAATTCAATTTACCCCTATGATAACATAACACACATATTCTGGTATGTCTTCCTGAGTGGGAACAAAAGAGGGGGAGTTACAGAGAACTTCAAAATTGTCGATAATTATATAGAGGTATGTCACTTTTATGATTGCCTGTTATACATATCACCAAAAAAAATGTAGAGGACCTGCTGCTTTATAGAAAACTACTGTGGCAGATGGGAAGATGCATGGATTAGAGAACCACCCAGGACAGGGTTTAAACCCTGGCTTTTCCATGACTTGTATAACCCTTGGGAAGTTCCTTAACTTATAAATAGATCTACTTTCTTCTTGTGGGAAATGGAGTTGATAAACCCATTTTGGGGGTTGGACTGTATTAAAAGGAATGGTTTGTGTAAGTAAACAGGTACAGTGACCAGCACAAATCAATGTTGATTTAATGTCAACAGCTTCAGAAGCAACATAGTAGGTTGTGTGGGATACAGAGGTGAATAAGACATGGCTCAACTCTGTAAGCCCTTCCCTCAAAGGGCTTACAGAGTTGACCCTCAGAGTGGATTGGGTTTGAACATGCGGTAGAGATAATGTTGGAAAGGTTAGTCTGGCTAAAGCAAGGCGGGCCTTCGAAGCCAAGCTAAAGAAATTGAAATGGGAGCCACTAAAGTGTTTAATACTCAATAAAATGATGAGCACATATGAGAATAGTGAAATAGGCCAAGTGAGACTGCTGACAGTTGGAACACGGGCAGAGGTGGTGAAAGTGGTATGGGGGAGATAGATACCAAAATGCATAAGAGGTGGGGTAGACTGGATATTCTTAATTACCTGACAATCTAATGACGAAGTCACTGCTGCACATAAGATAATTTGGAGTTGTGGGGCAAAGAAGTACAAACATGCAATGAGAGGTGGAAATGAAATGACAACTAAGACCACATCATGCCTGGCAGGGATTGGAAATATGTGGCCTTGGGCTTTCTTCCCATGATTGGCATCCCTGATCAATCCCAACACATTTCAATTCTCACTGAATTCAGATGTAGTTAAATCCCTTTTTAACACGAGACTCCAAGCAGGGAGGAAAAAATGCGTCAGGGTTGGTGCACTAATTGAAAACTACTCACCAATTTTGGAGCTAGGGTTAGAATACCATGAGACAAAGTTTGTCATCATTCCACAGGCAATAGGAAGCTGCCAGTGGCTTTTGAGAGGGAAGATGGATGTATGGAGGACATTTCATTTGGCAGCAAAGTGAAGAGGCTGGAGGAGTAAGAGACTAGAGAGAGGCAGACAGATGGGTCAGAACATTTATTTAATGACTTTGATGGCTAGTAACCAGGAAAGGAGAAAGGGAAGTTAAGATTAAGCCACAGTACAATCTTATATTTAATGAGCCTCTCTGTTTTGTGATGCCAAGGTACCAGTTTCTTCTTGTGTATTTTATCTCTGACTATGTTTATGCAAATAAAGCATGATTATGTTTTGTGTCTGTTTGCATGGATATAAACTTAACATGTGTCATATTTTAATTCCAAATAACTTCAATTCTCTTGCACAAAAGACTTCAAGAAACTCATTCTTATTCAGTCTTTTATTAGGTGTTTATCATCCCTTTTAATTTTTTAAAATTCAATATAATTTCATATTTTAATTTATTTTATTGTGTTTTTTCCGTTATCATTTAGTCCCCTTGCACCCTCCCTAGCCCACACCCCTGGCACTCACTATACTGTTGTCCACGTGCATTAGTATAAGATGCTGATCACTATTTCGCTTTTAAAAATTCTAATTTATTCCCAAACTTCTGGCCACGAACTGAGAATTTTGATAAGATCCCAAAATATCCAAGGTCATTCCAGGACACTAAAATAGTTCAAATTATTCATAAATAGTCCATCCTTAGAATGTGCCTACACATCCCCTCATCCCTCGGAAATCAGGAAGTGTTTGCCATAGGGACCTCCAGTCTGATGAATGCTGAGACCTCAAACAGTTTTCAAACTCTTCTGGAGCTCACAAAACAGCATGTGTTTCATCCCACATTGCTCTATCACAAAAACCAAATTGGCACCATATAGAGGATGAGACCCAATCTGGAGAACGAGGGCCTGCCTATGAGGACATCTGGAAGTCCTTTAACATGTGCTCCCAGAGAGACTCAACTGGATCAGTTATAGTTGGTCTCAGGCCTGTGTGCTGGTGATACCATTCCTGACTTTATCTGGCATACAGTGTCAGATGGATATTTTAATGATGTTCATTCTATCAATTAACACTGTATATGCTTCCACTTATTTGTATCTTCTTCAGTTTCTTTCTTCAGTGTCTTATAATTTTCCAGGTACAGGTCTCTTGCATCCTTAGTTTAATTTATTCCTAGGTATTTAATTTTTTTGATACAATTATAGATAAGATTGTTTTCTTAGTTTCCCTTTCTGATAGTTCATTATTGGTGTACATAAATGCAACTGATTTCTAGATATTTATTTTTTATCCTGCTACTTTACTAAATTCATTTATAACTTCCAGTAGTTTTTTGGTGGAATCTTTACGGTTCTATCATTATGTGCAGATGACAGTATCGTGTCATTTGCACATAATGATAGTTTTACTTCTTCCTTTACAGTGTGGGTCCCTTTTATTTATCCTTCTAGTCTGATTGCTGTGACTAAGACTTCCAGTAATGGTGTATTTCATAGAACTAAAACAAATATTCCAAAATGTATATGGAACCACAAAAGACCCCGAATAGCCAAAGTAATCTTGAGGAAGAAGAGCAAAGCTGAAGGAATCACACTAACTGGTACCAAACTATACTATAAGGCCATAGTAAAACAGCATGGTACTGGCATAAAAATAGACATATCACTCAATGGAACAAAATACAGAGCCAAGAAATAAACCTACACTTTTGTGGTCAATTAATATTTGACAAAGGAGGCAAGAATATACAACAGAGTATAGTTTTTTCAATAAATGGTGTTGGGAAAATTGGACCGATATGTGTGAAAAAATAAAAGCAGACCACTTTCTTACACCACACATGAGAATAAACTCAGAATGAATTAAAGACTTAAATGTTAGATGCAACCATAAAAATCCTAGAAGAAAACACAGGCAGTAAATTCTCGGACATTTCCCATTGCAGTATCTTTTCTGATATATCTCCTTGGGCAACAGAAACAAAAGAAAAAGTAAACAAACAGGACTACATCAAACTAAAAAGTTTTTGAACAGTAAAAGAAACCATCAACAAAATGAAAAGACAACCTACTAAGTAGGAGAATATATTCACCAATGATACATCTGACAAGGGGTCAATATCCAAAATTCATAAAGAATGTATACAACTTAACACCAACAAAACAAACAATCCAATTACAAAATGGGCAAAGGACCTGAATAGAAATGTCCCCAAAGAGTACATACAGATGACCAATAGAAATATGAAAAGCTGCTCAACATCACTAATCATCAGAGAAATGCAAATTAAAACCGCAATGATATATCACCTCACATCTGTCAGAATGACTATCATCAACAAATCAACAAACAACACAAGCTGATGAGGGTGCGGAGAAAGGGGAACCCTTGTGCACTGCTGGTAGGAATGCAGACTGTGGAAAACAGTATGGAAATACCTCAAAGAATCAAAAATGGAACTGCCTTATGACCCAGTGATTTCACTTCTGAAATTTGCCTGAAGAAACCCAAACCACTAATTTGAAAGAATATATACACCCCTATGTTCATTGCAGTGTTATTTACATCAGCCAAGATTTAGAAGCAGCCCAGGTGCCTATCAGTAGATGATAACATAAAAAAGCTGTGCACATTTACACAATGGAATGCTACTTGGCCATAAAAAAGAAGGAAATCTTACCTTTTACAACAGCATGGATGGACCTGGAGAGTATTATGTTAAGTGAAATAAGCCAGTCAGAGAAAGACAAATGTCATATGATCTCAGTTATATGTAGAATCTAATGAACAAAATAAACAAAAGAGAAATAGACTCATAGATAGAGAACAGACTGACAGCTGTCAGAGGGGAGGTGATGGGCAGCTGGATGAAGAAGGTGAAGGGATTAAGACAAAAAAAACAAAAGAGAGAAAGAAAGAAATACCTCATAGAAAGATAATAGCATATTGATTACCAGAAGGAAGGCAGGAGTGGGGAGAGATAAGAGAGGTTGAAAGGGAAACAAATGGTGATGGAAGGAGATGTGACTTGTGGCAGTGAATATACAATATACAGCTGATATTATAGAACTGTACACCTGAAACCTACATAATTTTATTAACTAATGTCACCTTAATAAATTCAATAAAAAGAAAAATAAATGGGATTGGGAGGAAGATGGCAGTGAAATAGGTGCGAGCGGAGTCCACTTCCCCTCCACACCAGTGAAACACCTAGCTGATCTGAGGAACAGAGTGAACAGCCAACAGTATTACAGCATATATGAAGATCGGAGACCAAGAATTGTAGAGGACATTGAAAAATCAGATGGTAAGAAGAGTACTTAAGGACAATAAGGTCCCTGGGACCAGCTCCGGGACCAGGGCGTCTGAAGCCCCTGGCCGGGGCAGCAGGGTCTGCTGCAAGATTCTTGGGAGACAGCCAGGCTGGGCTGTGTGAGTGGCCAGGTGCTTGTTTGGACCAAGGGGCTTCAATAGGAGGAATTTCTTGAAAAGAAAAAGAGAAAATAGAGGCACTCAGCAGCTGTTTAGAGAATTCTCCGCAGCAGCTGTGGCCTCTTGCACTCCCACTCCCTCAGCCCCTGGACTGTGAACACTGGATAAGCAGCTCCAGCAACACCTGAAGCCCAGGTCGGTGGGCACCCAGATCAGCAGCCAAGCTACCTGGGTGTACAGGCCGAAACCCCAGGTAGGTGCGCACCACAATCAGCGGCCTGGGTGCCCACACCTGAAGTCCCGGGTGGGTACGCACCCTGATCAATGGCCTGGCTGCCCACAGGCGACCACACCCTGAAGCACCAGGGACTGAACACCTCCCACCTAGCCCCTGGGCACAGAGCCCTGCAGGGCCTACTCACTCTCTAGGAAGAAGGCAGACTCCCAGCAGAGGGGAGCTGCAGGGCTAGGGGAGACTGCAGTCCCGGGAAAGACTTGACTCAGTAAGGGGCTGAACTACCCTGAAGGAGCACCGAGAGCACCTAGCATCTAGGACTGCAAAGAGCAAGAAGGTGGAGTGTGAGTTGCCCCTAACTGGTGCACCTCAATGACAGTACAACTGGTGGACTAAAGGCCTAGGAGGGAGCAAAAAGACCCTGAGGAACTGGACTGGAGGCTAGACAACAGTGAAGAGTGTGGCACAGGAAGGGAGAAAAGTGAAACCACTCCCTCCCCCACCTCCTCCCGATTTACAGACAGGAAGACCAGCAGAACTGACCTGACCAGTTTAAAGCCAGCAGAAGACTACTTTTTTTTCCTTTCCCCCTAAATTCCTTCTTCCTTTCTGTCCTTCGTCCTTTTTTTATTCCTTCTTCCTTCCATCCTTTGCTTTTTTATTCCTCCTTCCTGCTTTCTTTTATTTATTTTTTTATTTTAATTTTTGTTAAAATTCCTTCTTCTTTTCTTTCCTCTGATCTTTTTTTATTCCTTCTTCCTTCCTTCCTTCCTTCCCATTTCTATTCCTTTTTCCTTGCTTCCATTTTTCTTTTCTTTTTTTGTTTCTCCTTTTCCCACAGATGAGACAATAAAACCTGGAGCTCTGAAAAGACCAGAGTTAGACCCAGACAGGGGTCATCCTAATAATCAAGACAGTGAGACAAATTTCACTTTGCTACTCCAGAGAACTTGCAAGGTGGGAGCAGTGAACACCAGTACACCTGCTGGAAGAGGAACCCACCAACAAAGGAACCACCAACAGATAACAATGGAAGAAGATGAAAAAGGGAGTGGAAGCCACACTAACCTCAATTCAGGACTGATCTGGAAATAAAATCAAATAGTGGAGAAATCACTCAGAACGAACAAATGAACAAGAGCGAGAGAGAAGCCTCAAAACTTTGTACACACAGAAGAATCAGCTTCAACACGAACTGCCCACATCTGCACAACAGGATAAAAGATGTAGTGGATGGAGTGACCCTCAATTAACCACCTCGAGGGAAGGACCCATCAAAGAAAGACCCAACAACAATCAAAACCCAAAGACATACAGAGAGCCAACATAAATAACAGCCCAAGACCACCAAGCTCAGGAGATTAAGGAGACAGCACCACTGAATCCAACTGGCATTCTACCATAGAAGTTCATACCATAAACCCAGGGAGTCAGAACAGATCAATTTAGGAAGCAGAAGCTAACAAGAAGAGTCTCACAAACAATGGGAAGACAAAGAAACAATCCCCAAATGAATAAAAGGAGGAAGCCTCAGAAAGAATGCTAAGTGAAATAGAGGCAAGTCAACTATCAGATATTGAGTTCAAAGCAATGATTTTCAGGAAGCTCACTGAACTCACAGAGAATTACCAGAAATTAAAAGGAAACTACACAGAATTCATTACAAACTATATCAACATGAAAAAGGAAATACAAACTATCAACAAGGCCTAAGAAGAAATGAAGAATACAATTTCTGAACTGAAGAACACAGTAGAAAGAATCAAAAGCAGACTTGAAGAAGAAGAGGATCAGATCAGCGAGCTGGGGGACAGAGTAGAAAAAAACACCCAGAAAGAGCAAGAAAAGGAAAAGAGGATCAGAAAGAATGAAGAGGGATTAAGAGAAATGCAGGACAAAATGAAACATAATAATATCCGTATAATACAGATACCAGAAGGAGAACAAGAAGAGCAAGGGATAGAAAACCTGTTTGAAAAAGTAATGGAAAATTTCCCTAATCTGACCAGAGAAAAAGTTACACAAATCCAGGAAACACAGAGAGTGCCAATCAAGAGGAACACAAAGAGGCCCACTGCAAGACACATCATAATTAAAATGGCAAAATTCCAAGACAAAGAAAGAATCTTAAAGGCATCAAGGAAGAAACAGGAAGTAACACACAAGGGAGCCCCAATAAGGTTAGAAGCTGACTTCTCAATGGAAACACTCCAAGCCAGAAGAGAATGGCAAAAAATACTCCAAGTAATGAGAAACAGAGGCCTGCAACCAAGGCTACTTTACCCAGCAAGGCTCTCAATCAAGATAGAAAGCCAAATAAAGAGCTTCCCAGACAAAAGAAGTTTAAAAGAATACACCTCCACCAAACCAGCTCTGCAAGAGATGCTAAAGGGACTGCTCTAAGAAAGGAAGGAAAAGAGAAAGACAGAGGAACACAGGTATGAGAAAATGGCAATGAATAACTACCTATCAATAATAACCTTAAACGTAAATGGATTAAATGCTCCAATCAAAAGACATAGAATAGCTGAATGGTGAAAAAAAAACATGACCCACACATATGCTGCCTACAAGAGACCCACCTCAGGACAAAAGACCTACAGACTGAAAGTGAAGGGCTGGAAACAAATTTTCCAAGCAAATGGACAGGAAAAAAAAGCCAGGGTAGCAATACTCATATCAGATGAAACAGACTTCAAACAAAGGGCCATAAAGAGAGACCCAGAAGGTCACTTCATAATACTCAAAGGAAGAATCCACCAAGAAGACATAAACATTGTAAATATATATGCACCCAACATAGGAGCACCCAAATACATAGAGAAAATCTCAGAGGACTTCAAAAAAGATATTGACAGCAACACAATTATGGTAGGGGATTTTAACACCCCACTGTCAAAAATGGACAGATCTTCCAAACAAAATATCAAGAAGGATATTGTGTCACTGAACAATACCCTAGATGAAATGGACTTAACTGATATATATAGAGAGTGTTTCATCCCAAAGAAGCAAAATACACATTCTTTTCAAGTGTACATGGAACATTTTCAAAGATAGACCACATGATAGGACACAAAACAAGCCTCAAAAAATTCAAGAAAATTGAAATCATATCAAGCATTTTCTCTAAACACAATGGACTGAAACTAGAAACCAACCCTAAAGGAAAAAACCCAAAACACTCAAAATCATGGAGATTGAATAGCATGCTATTATACAATGAATGGGTCAAGAACGAGATTAGGGAAGAAATCAAAAACTTTCTGGAAACAAACAAAAATGAACTCACAACAACCCAAAACTAATGGGACACAGCAAAGGCAGTCCTGAGAGGGAAGTTCATAGCAATACAGGCCTACCTTAAAAAGATAGAAACATTTCAAACAAACAGCCTAACCCTATGCCTACAAGAACTCAAGGAACAACAAAGACAGCCCAGAGCAAGTAGAAGGAAGGAAAGAACCAAGATCAGAGCAGAGTTAAATGACATAGAGACTAAAAGCACAATTCTAAGGATCAATGAATCCAGGAGCTGGTTCTTTGAAAAGATAAACAAAATCAACAAGCCCTTAAGCAGGCTCATTAAGAAAAAAAGAGAGAGGATCCTGTGAGGATGGGTGGGGTAGGACAAAATGGCAGCCAAACTACAACCCTGAAGAGACGGCTGACATCAAACCAGGGAACTACAAATGATAGATTGCCACCTGGTTCAATGAGACCAATCCCTAGCACCCATGTAGAAAGTCAACCAGAATTTGGTGAATAAAACCCCACCATATTCCCTGCTTGGGCGCGACTTCTCCAGACCGCTCTGCAGACCAGGGAACCTCACCTGGGTGTGCAAACCCCAATAAAGCTCTGTACTGCCTAATTTTGTGGCTGGTTATCATTTCTTCCTTGGCAGAGCCTAAGAAAACCTTTCATTTGGTGCTGAAACCCCAGAGGAGTTGTTGTTTGCTGAAGACCACTCCTCTCCCTACTCCCCGAGGAGGACTTGCGGCCACCCCACCAGTCCAGACTAAGAACCAGGGTAAGTGCCATTGCCCTTATGTTTCTGGTCCCCAAACGCTGATTCCGGGTCCCCATCTGCTGGGAGAGACTGCTCTCCCACCAAATCACAGCGCTGCGTTGGGGTGACCCTTCAGGGAGACTCTTCTAGAGACTCTTCAGGGAGAGGCTGCTCTCCCTCCACTGAGAGGCTCTAGGCTCTGGAGGAGACGTCCCTGGGCCTAGATCCTCATTTTTACCGGACCAGATCAGCAACTTGGGTTGAGGGACACCGATTCCCATTTGCTAATCCTCGTGGGACCAGGAATGGGGGGGCAGGGGTCCAAACCAGACCCTAAGTCACCTCTAGGGTGCCTCCTGAAAAATTTGCCAGCTATTGATCCTGTCCTCAAGTGAAAACAGCTGATTTTTCTAATGGCCAGGCCGTTATATCAGCTCGATAATCACAAAACCTGGACTCCTGAAGGTACTTTCGATTTCGTTACCCTTACTGACCTAGATAATTTTTGCAGACAGACTGGCAAATGGTCTGAGGTTCCATACATTCAGGGCTTTTGGGCCTTGTGCTCCTGCCCTGATCTGTGTGCCCAAGGCTCCACAGCTCAGGTTCTCCTGGCCCGAGGGAACTCTGACCCGTACGGCCTCCTAAGTCATCTGCCCCAGAACCCCCTTCCTCCTCTTCTGATTCCCCTGAAGATCTTGCTTCTCCTCCTCCTCCTTACCAGCTCCCGCCGACGGCTACTCCAGCCGCGGCCCTCCCCTCTCAGCTGGATTCTTCCCCTCCCGCTGAAGACCTTTCCTCCCCAGTCAGCTCACACACCGGCTCTCGCCTGAATCTAGAGCCCCTAGATTCCCGTATGTGTCCCCTCCGGGAAGTGGCAGGAGCAGAGGGTGTCACTTGGGTCCATGTCCCCTTCTCACTAATTGACCTCTCTTCAATTGAGAAACGCCTAGGCTCTTTCCACCTCTAACAACTGTAATTCCCAAAAGGAGGGCTCTGCCTTCCCCTTGCCCTTCATCTCAGGCAGTCAATTACGATAAACTCAGAGAAGTCACGCAAGGCCCTGGAGAAAATCCGGCCCTATTTCTCAACAGACTAACCAAGGCAATAGTGCCCCATACCTGCCTTGACCCAGCTTCTAATGCTGGGGCCACTGTCCTAGCTACTCACTTTATCTCTCAGTCAACCCTAGACATAAGAAGAAAATTTTAAAAGGCTGAGGATGGCCCCCAAACCTCCATCCTAAATCTGGTAAAGATGGCATTTAAGGTTTTCAATAATCAGGAAGCAGAGGCTGAGGCTGCCCGCCAGGCACGCCTACAGCAAAAGGTGACCCTGCAGACCCAAGCCATGCTAGTGGCCCTGCGGCCAGCAGCGAACACTGGCACTGGGGTGAAGCCCAAGTCCGGGGGGAAGAATGCCCCACAGCGGCCTGTTTCAAGTGTGGCAAAGAAGGACACGGCCCACCAGTGTCCTCAACCTTGGCCACCACGAAGCCCTGCCCTGAGTGCTGATAGCTTGGCCACTGGAGGGATGCCTGTCCCCTTATAGGCTCGTCCCCAGTGCCTCCACGTGGGGGACCAGCCAATCAAGGTGTGGAGTCTTCCCTGGCTGCATTGGAACTTTTCGAACTCCTAGATGACTGAAGCGGCCCGGACTTGAAGACCCCCATGACCCTCACTGAGCCCAGGGTAACACTGCAGGTAGCGGGTAAGTCCATCCCTTTCCTGGTGGACACGGGGGCTACCTACTCTGTTTTACCATCTTTTTCAGGAACTCTTACTCCTTCCCAGATCTTGGTCATGGGGATTGATAGGACCCCATCTCGCCCGTGGCGAACTCCTCTGCTTAACTGCAGTCTGGACGGCTTTCCCTTTTCCCATTCATTCCTTGTCATACTCTCCTGCCTTATCCCGCTTCTAGGAAGGGACATTCTCCAACCACTAGGCGCCACACTCCAGGTCACTCAAAACCCTACCCCTTCCTCCTCCCTTATCCTTCCACTGTTAGAAAATCCAACTCCTCCTCCAGCTCCACCTATTTCCCCTTCCCTCATCAACCCACAAGTATGGGACACTTCTACTGCAACCATAGCTGCCCATTACCCCCCCACTAATCATCTGTCTAAAACAGCCGACCTCTAGCCCCTCCCCTCTACACCCCCCAGATAGCAGGAAGTAGCCAGATTGAACACGGCACCCCTTATCCTATCAAAGAGGTTGGAATGTCAGGATGGGTGGGGCAAGACAAAATGGCAGCCAAACTACAACCTGGAAGACACAGCTGACGTCAAACCAGGGAACTACAAATGATAGATTGCCACCTGGTTCAAAGGGACCAATCCCTAGCCCCCATGTAGAAAGCCAACCAGAATTTGGTGAATAAAACCCTGCCATATTCCTTGTTTGGGCACGACTTCCCCGCCCCGCTCTGCAGACCAGGGAACCTCACCTGGGTGCACAAACCCCAATAAAGGTCTGTACTGCCTAATTTTGTGGCTGATGGGCATTTCTTCCTCAGTGGAGCCTAAGAAAACATTTCAGATTCAAATAAACACAATTAGAAATGAAAGAGGAGAGACTACAACTGATACCATGGAAATACAAAGGATTCTAAGAAAATACTACGAAGAACTGTATGCCAAGAAATTTGAAAACCTAGGTGAAATGGACACATTTCTAGAAAAATATAATCTTCCAAAACTAAATGAAGAAGAACCACAAACCCTGAACAGGCCAATAACAGCAGACAAAATTGAAGTAGTAATCAAAAAACTCCCAATACACAAAAGCCCTGGACCAGATGGTTTCACAGGAGAATTCCACAGAAGAATTCCACAGAGCATTTAAGGAAGAGCCTACCCCTACCCTTCACAGACTATTCAAAAAAATCCAAAGTGATGGAAGACTCCCAAACTCTTTTTATGAAGCCAGCATCATCCTAATCCCAAAACCAGATAAAGACACAACGAAGGAACAAAACTTCAGGCCCATATCGCTGATGAACATAGATGCTAAAATCCTCAACAAAATATTGGCAAACCACATCCAGCAAGGCATTAAAAAGATCATACACCATGATCAAGTGGGATTCATCCCAGGGATGCAAGGATGGTACAATATTCACAAATCAATAAACATAGTACACCACATAAACAAAAGCAAAGACAAAAACCAGTTGATCATATCAATAGATGCGGAAAAAGCATTTGATAAGGTACAGCACCCATTTATGATAAAAACGATCAGCAAAGTGGGAATAGAGGGAGCATTCCTCAACATAATAAAGGCCACATACATGAGAGACCTACAGCCAACATCATACTCAATGGACAAAAACTTAGAACTTTCCCACTAAGATCAGGAACAAGACAAGGATGCCCTCTTTCACCACTCCTATTCAACATAGTAGCGGAAGTCCTAGCCACAGCAATCAGACAAGAAAAAGAAATAAAAGGCATCCAAATTGGAAAGGAGGAAATGAAACTGTCACCATTTGCAGATGACATGAAAATGTACATGGAAAATCCTATAGACTCCACCAAAAAGCTACTAGACCTAATAAATGAATTTGGCAAAACAGCTGGATACAAAGTCAATACTCAGAAATCAAAGGCATTCCTGTATACCAACAACGAAAGTGCAGAAACAAATCAGGGGAAAAAATCACATTTGATACAGCAACAAGACAAATAAAGTACCTAGGAATACACCTAACCAACGAGGTAAAAGACCTGTTCTCAGAAAACTACACAACACTGAAGAAAGAAATTAAGGAAGACACAAACAAATGGAAGCATGTACCATGCTCATGGGTTGGAAGAATTAACATAATCAAAATGGCCATACTACTCAAAGCAATTTATAGATTCAATGCAATCCCTATTAACGTACCATGACATATTTCACAGATATAGGACAAACATTTCAGAAATTTATATGGAACCATAAACAACCCTGAATAGCTGCACCTATTTTGAGAAATAAGAACAAAGCAAGAGGAATCACAATACCTGATATCAAACTGTATTACAAGGCCATTACAAGGCCACTGTAATCAAAACAGTCTGGTACTGGCATAAAAACAGGCACATAGACCAATGGAACAGTACAGAGAGCACAGAAATAAACTCAAGTCTTTATGGTCAATTAATATTTGACAAAGGAGGCAGAAGCATAAAATGGAGCAAAAATAGCCTCTTCAAAAAATGATGTTGGGAGATCTGGACAGCTACGCGCAAAAAAATGAAACTCAATCACCAACTTACGCCATACACAAAAATAAATTCAAGGTGGATAAAAGAGTTAAGTATCAGTTGTAATACTATAAAATCCTAGAGGAAAACATTGGCAGGTAAATCTCAGTTATTCCACGCAGCAACATCCTCACAGACATGTCCCCTAAAGCAAGGGACATAAAGGAAAGAATAAACAAATGGGACCTCATCAAAATAACAAGCTTCTGCATGGCTAAAGAAAACAGCATTAAAATAAAAAGAGAACCAACAGTATGGGAAAACATATTTGCCAATGGTACCTCAGACAAGGGACTGATCTCCAAATTATATAAAGAACTCACATGACTGCACTCCAGGAAGACAAACAACCCAATTAGAAAATGAGCAAAGGACTTGAACAGACACTTCTCCAAGGAAGACATACAGAGATTCCAGAGGTATATGAAAGATGCTCAGCATCACTAGCCATCAGAGAGATGTAAATTAAAACCACTTTGAGGTACCACCTCACACCAGTCAGAGTGGGCAACATAAACAAATCAACAAAGAAATATTGGAGAGGATGCAGAGAAAAGGGAACCCTAGCGCACTGTTGGTGGGAATGCAGACTGGTGAGGCCACTGTGGAAAACAGTATGGAATTTCCTCAGAAAACTAAAAATGGAACTACTCTTTGACCCAGCAAATTCCACTGCTGGGATTATACCCTAAGAACCCTGAAACACCAATCCAAAAGAACCTGTGCACCCCAATGTTCATAGCAGCACAATTTACAATAGCCAAGTACTAGAAGCAACCTAAGTTCCTATCAGCCAATGAGTGGATCCAAAAACTATGGTATATTTACACAATGGAATTCTACGCAGCAGAGAGAAAGAAGAGCTTATATGCTTTGCAACAGCATGGATGGAACTGGAGAGCATTATGCTAAGTGAAATAAGCCAGGCGGTGAGGGACAAATACCATATGATCTGACCTTTTACTGGAACATAATCAACAAGAGAAAAAAAGCAAACAAAATATAACCAGAGACATTGAAGTTAAGAACAATCTAACAATAACCAGATGGGAGTGGGGTGGGGATAGTGGAGAGATGGGTTTACAGGAACTACTATAAAGGACACATGGACAAAATCAAGGGGGAGGGTGGAGGTGGGGGAGGGAGGTGGGTTTGGCTGGGGTGGGGTGGAGGGATGGGGAGAAAATGCAGCAACTGTAATTGAATAACAATAAAAACAAAAGAAAAAGAAATAAAAAAAGAATGATAGCCCTGGTCAGTGTGGCTCAGTTGGTTGGAGCATCATCCTGTAGACCAAAAGGTTGTGGGTTCAATTTCTTGTCAGGGCACATACCCAGTTTGCAGGTTTAATCCCTGGTCAGGGCATATAAGAGAAGGCAACCAATCAATTTCTCTCTCTCTCTCTCTCTCTCTCTCTCTCTCTCTCTCTGTCTCTCTGTCTCTCTCTTTCTCTAAAAGCAATGCAAAAATGTCCTCAAGTAAGTATAATAAGTTAATTAATTAATAAAATAGTAAAAAATGTCAATAGTCTAAATGCACCAAATAAAAGACAAATTAAAAGTCAGAATGGATGAAAAAATAAAATCCAATTATATGCTGTGTACCAAAAAACCACTTTAAGTATAAAATACATATAAATTAAATGCAAAGGAGTGATGAAAGATATACCAAGCAAACAGTAATCAAAAGAAAACTACAGGAGCTATATTATAGTCCCACAGAGCATACTTCAGAGCAGGAATAATTATGAGTGATAAAGAAGGACATTACATAATAATAAAAGGGTCTTTTATCATTTGGAGAATTCTCCAAAAAGATACAACAATCCTTAGTTGTTCATTTAACAGAAGGTCAAAATGCACAAGGTAAAAACTGATAGAATTGCAAGGTGAAACAGATAAATCCACTACTCTAGTTGGAGACTTTAATATCTCTCTATCAGAAATAGACAAATCTGACAGGCAAAACATCAATAAAGACATAGGTGAACTCAATAGCACCATCAGTCAACTGGATAAAATAGGCATCTATAGACTACTGCATCCAACAACAGAATATACATTCTTCTCAACCTTACATGGAATATTTATGAACATAGACCATGTTTTAGACCATAAAGCATGACTTGACATATTTAAAAGAGTAGAAATTATTCACTGCATGCTCTCAGATCACAATAGAATTAAACAAGAAATTAATAACAGAAAGATAGAAATTTTCAAAATACTTTGAAATTAAACAACACACTTCTAAATAATACATTGTTTACCAAATAAATCTCTAGAGAAATTTAAACATATTTTGAATTAGATAAAAATAAAAATGAAGCTTATCAAAATTTGTGGAACGCAGTGGAAGCAATGCCTAAAGAGAAATTCATAGCTTTGAATGCATGTATTAGAATAGAAAAAACTTCAAAATCAACCATCTAAGTTTCCAACTTAGGAAACTTGAAAAAGAAGAGCAAGTTAATTTCAAGGCAAGTATAAGAAAAAAAATAGTAAAAAATAGAGCAGAAATTATGCTAACAAGTGTGGTTGTTTTGGTTGGTCGTCATCCCACAAAGCAACAGATCACTGGTTGGATTCTCAGTCAGGGCATTTGGCTGGTTTGCAGGTTTGGTACCCAGTTGGGATGCATAGGAGAGGCAACTGATAAATGTTTCCCTCTCACATTGGTGTTTCTCTCCCTGTCTTTCTTCCTCCCTTACTCTCTCTCTAAAAATCATTAAATAAAATCTTTTTAAAATAGAGCAGAAATTAATAAAATTGAAAACAGAGGCCTGGCTGGTATGGCTCAATGGATTGAGTGCTGGCCAGTGAACCAAAAGTTCACAGATTCAATTCCCAGTCAGGGCATATGCCTGAGTTGTGGGCCTGGTCCCCTGTAGGGGATGTGTGATTGCAACCATACATTGATGTTTCTCTCCCTATCTTTCCCCATCGGTCCCCCTCTCTCTAAAAATAAATAAATAAAGTCTTTAAAAAATAAAATTGAAAACAAATAATCAATAGAGAAAATCTACAAAACTAAAAGTTGTTTCTTCAAAAAGATCAATAAAATTGGTATGCCTCCAGCCAAGCTAAAAAAATAAGAGAGAAGATATAAATTATTAATATCAAAAGTAAAAGAAGAGACAGTACAATAGACTACAAGAACATTAAAGAGATAATGAAGAATACTATGAGCAACTCTCTTCCTACAAGTATAATAACCTAAATGAAACAAATCAATTCTTTGAAAGACACAATCTGTTAGAACTCACAGAAGTAGAAATAGACCTTCTGACCAGACTGATCTCTATTAAAGAGATGGAATCATCAGTTAATGCTCGTCCAAAACATTAAACACAAGGCTCAGGTACGTTCCTGGTAAGATCTACCAAATATTTAAGAAATAAATAATACCAATTTTCTACAATCTCTTTAATAGATAAAAGCAAAGGAAACACTTCCTAACTTATTCTATGAATCCAGAGTTACCTTAATACCAAAATCTGACAAAGACATCATAAGAAAAGAAAACTACAGACCAATATCTCCCATAAAAACAAATACAAAAATTCTCCACAAAATATTAAAAAATCAAATCCAAAAATATATAAAAGGAGCTATGCACCACAATCAAGTGGGATTTATCCCAGGTATGCAAGAATGGTTCATCATTTAAAAGCTAGTGATTTAATCTATAACATCAACATGCTAAAGGAAAAATTATATGATCATATCAGCAAATGCAGAGGAATCATTTGACAAAATCCCATGCCCATTAATGATAAAAAAAAAACAAAAACAAAAAAAACCAGCCTCTCAGCTCACTAGAAATAGAGGGGAACTTCTTCGATGGGATAAAGCACATCTACAAAAACCTACAGCTACTTTCAGACTCAATGGTGAGAAACAAAGCTTTCTCACGAAGGACAAGAGCAAGTCAAGGACACTCCCTCTCACTACTCCATGTCAACACTCAGACTAGAAGCCCTAATTAATGCAATAAGACAAGAAAAAGAAATTAAACATATACTGATTTGGAAGGAATAAATAAAACTCTCTTTGTCCATAAATGATATGATCAGCTATGTACAAAATCCAAAAGAATTGACAAAAGAAATCCTTCCTTAACCAATAAACAATTATGACTGATCACTGAACTATTATGGCAAGGCTGCAGATACAATGTTAATATACAAAAATCAATCATTTTTACATATACCATAACAGGCTATCTACTGTAGGATTCCAACAAGATGACAAGTAGAATTTGAAATTAAAAGCACATTACTGTTTATATTAACACCTCATAAAATGAACAACTTAGGTATAAATCTAACAAAATATGTACAAGATATGTGTGAAGAAAACTACAAAATGTTAAAAAAATCAAAGAAATAAATAAATGGATAGATATTCTACATTTATAGATAAGAAGAGTCAACATTGTCAAGATGGTAGTTCCTCCAAACTTGATCTATAAGTTTGATGCAATCTCAATTAAAATCCCAGAAATTTATCTTGTGGATATTGACAGATTCTAAAGTTTATACAGAAAGGCAAAAAAACTCAAAAGCCAACACAATATTGAAACAGAAGATCAAAGTTAGGAGCAACACTGCCCAACTTCAAGACTTACCATTAAACTACAGTAATCAAGAAAATGTGATATTGGTGGAAAAATAGAAAAATAGATCAATGAACAGAATAGAGAACCCAGAAAAGGACCCATATAAATATGGTCAGCTGATCTTTGACAAAGGAGAAAAGCTAATAAAATTGAAAAATGAAAGTCATTACAACAAATAATGTTAGAACAATTAGATGTCTACATGAAAAAAAAAAATGAATCCAGACTCAAATCTTACACCCTTCACAAAAAAATAATTTAAAATAAGTCAGAGACATAAATGTAACTCATGAAACTATGAAACTTCAAGAAGACAGTGCAGGAGAAAGTCCAAATGGCCCTGAGTGCAGTGATGACTTTTCAGATAGGGCACTAAAGTCATGGTTCATGAAGGAAATAATTGATAACCTGGGTTCTATTCAAATTAAAAACCTGTTTCACAAAAGTTTTTGTCGCAAGCACGGGAAGACAAACCCCAGACTAGAAGAAAATATTAGCAAAAGATATATCTGATAAAGGATTATCAAAATATACAAAGAACTCTTAAAATGCAACAACAAGAAAATGAACAACCCAATTTAAAAATGGGTAAATATTTATTTTTTAAACATTTTTATTGATGTTCAAATACAGTTTTCTGCCTTTTACCCCTACCCCTCCCCACAACCCCAGCACCCCCCAACTCTCTCCCCTGTTTCCACCCTCTCCTTGTTATTGTCCATGTGTCCTTTATAATTGTTCCTGTAAACCCTTCACCCTTTTCCCCCATCATCCCCTTCCCACTCCCCTTTGTCACTGTCCGCCTGTTCTCAATTTCAGCGTCTTTGGTTATATTTTGCTTTGTTGTTCATTTGGTTGATTAGGTTCCAGTAAAAGGTGAGATCCTTTTTTTTTTTTTTCATTTGTCTTTCATTGCCTGACTTATTTCACTTGGCATAATGCTCTCCAGTTCTATCTACATTGTTGCAAAGAGTAAGCGCTCTTTCTTTCTTTTTGCTGCATAGTATTCCATTGTGTAAATGTACCATAGTTTTTTGATCCATTCATTTACTGATAGGCACTTAAGTTGCTTCCAGCACTTGGTTATTGTAAATTGTGCTGCTATGAACACTGGGGTGCATAGGTCCTTTCGGATTGGTGTTTCAGGGTTCTTGGGATATAATCCCAGCAGTGGAATTGCCAGGTCAAAAGGCAGTTCCATTTTCAGTTTTCCGAGGAAATTCCATACTGTTTTCCATAGTGGTTACACCAGTCTGCAATCCCACCAACAGTGCACTAGGGTTCCCTTTTCTCCACATCCTCTCCAACACTTGTTGTTTGTTGCTTTGTGATGATGGCCATTCTGACCGGTGTGAAGTGGTATCTCATTGTGGTTTTAATCTGCATCTCTCTGATAGCTAGCGATATTGAGCATCTTTTCATATGTCTCTGGGCCTTCTGTATGTCCTCTTTGGAGAAGTTTCTGTTCAAGTCTTTTGCCATTTTTTAGTTGGGTTGCTTGTCTTCTTACAGTGGAGTCATGTGAGTTCTTTATATATTTTGGAAATCAAACCCTTGCCTGAGGTATCATTGGCAAATGTGTTTTCCCTTATTGTTGGTCTCTTTTCATTTTAATGCTGTTTTCTTTAGCCATGCAGAAGCTTTTTATTTTGATGAGATCCCAAAGATGGGCAAAAGATTTAAATAGACACCTTACCAAAGAAGATATGCAGATGGCAAGTAAGCATATGAAAAGCTGCTCGGCATGATTTTTCATTAAGGAATTGAGAATTAAAACAATAATGAGATGGTATTACACATCTAGTAGGATGATCAAAGCCAAACCACTGACAATACCAAATGCCAGTAATGATGTGGAGCAACAAACACTGTCACAGAAATGAAAAATGGTACAGCAACTTTGGACAGTTTGAAGTTTCTTACAATATTAACATACTGTTACCAAACAATCCAGAAATCACACCCCTTGGTGTTTACCCAAATGAGTTGAAACTTATGTCCATAAAAAATCCTTCACACAGATATTTATGGCAGCTTTATTCATAATTGCCAAAATGTGAAAGCAACTAAGATGTCCTTCAGTAGGTGAATGGATAAACTATGGTTACATCCAAATAATAGAATCTTATTTAGTGCTTAAAAAAGCCATTATGCCATGAAAAGACATAGAGAAAACTTGAAAGATATTATTAAAGGAAAGAAGCCAATCTGAAAAGGCTAAATACTGTAGGATTCCAACTATAAGACATTCTGGAAAAGGCTAACCATAGAGATAGCAAAAGTATCAGTGGTTGCCAGGAGATAGCTGGGAAGGGGGGATTAATAGGTGAAGTACAGAGGCATCAGGGGGCAGTGAACTAGTTTGTATGATACAAAAGTAGTAGATATATGTCATCATATATTTGTCCAAACCCAAATAATACACAACACCAAGCGTATACCCCAGTGTAAACTATGGCATTTTGGGTGGTAATGTTGTAACAATGTAGGTTCCCTGATTGTAACAATGTATCTCTGTTGCTTGTGATGCTGATAGACTAGGCTGTGCATGGAGTTGGGGAGACAAAGTATATGGGAACTGTGATTATCTGCTCAAAATTGTGCTTTCTGCTCAATTTGTTGTGAACCAAAAACTGCTCTGAAAAATAAAATCTATTTTTAAAAATACTAACCCAAAACAACAAGAGAAGCCTACCAGGATATTAGTTGGGATTGTATTGAATCTATGGATCATATTCAGTCCATGAATATGCTACATCTTATCATTTACTTAGATCTTTAATTTTTCATTACAGTATTTTGTAGGTTTAAGGTTGTGAACATCTTTCATTAAGTTGTTCCTAAATATTTTATCTTTGGATTTCCCTGTAGAATTTATCTCATTTTCTAATAGTTCATTGCTATTATAGAGAAATACAATTGATTCTTATATTTTGACTTTCTATGTGCAACTCTGTTGAACTCCTTTATTAATTCTGGTTTATTAATTCTGTGCATTGATTTCTCAGATTTTCTATGTACACTAATATGCCATCTGCAAATACAGAAAATTTTACTTCCTTTCCATTTTATATGCTATTTATTTATTTATTTATTTATTTTTCTGCCCTCATTGCACTAAATAAGACTTCCAGCACAATTCTGAATACATGTGGTGAGAGTGGATATTCCTGCCTTGTTCTTAATTTTAAACAGAAAGCACTGAGTTTTCACCACTAAGCATGATGCTGGCTTCTCAGTTTGAAAAAATTCCCTCTCATAATTATTTACTGGTAGCTTTCATTATAAACAGCTGTTAAATCTTATCAAATGTTTTTTCTGCATCTGTTGAAATAATTACATGGCTTATCTCTTTTTTCCATTTAATATGTTGAATTGTATTGATTGATTTTGAAATGTTAAACCAACCTTGCATTCTCAGAATAAATACCCCTTGTCATATTTTGTTTCCTTGTCGTCCTCTTCTGTTTCTGTGCCATGGTATTACAGGCCTTGTAGAATCACTGGGAGAATTGTCCTTCTTTATTTTTTGAAGAATTTTGTGTGCAATTGGTATTATTTCATCTTTAAATGTTTATATAATTAATCAAAATTAAAATTTACTTTGTGGATTTTTTATTCCATATTAAATTTCTTTAATTTATGTGGATTTTTCAAAGTGTTCTCTCTCTCCTTGGATACATTTTAATATTTATATATTTCAGGGAATTTGAGTCAGGCCTCTTATCACATAGAACAAAAAAATGTAAGACAGCCAGGAATAATTGCTTTGCAGACAACTTAATACTACTGTGCCACCAGCCGTAATTATCCGTAATCACCACAGAAAAGTGAAGCCACACTGTGGCTTTATCTGTCCTTTCTGGTACACCAGCTCCATACTGTTATCTGCCCCCAAAACATATTCTCTCAACCCAACCTCTCAATTTTCTCTTCATAGAATGTTTCGGGTTTTTCTTCATTACTTCAAGACATCTGTTATTTGACCTCATTAAGAATTAAATAATGAGCCCTGACTGGTGTGGGTCAGTTGACTGGGCATCATACTGCAAAGTGAAGGATCGCTGGTTGCATTTCCAGGCAGGGAGCATGCCGGAGTTGTGGCTGTGGCCCTGGCTGGGCCGCTGTGCAAGAGACAACCCATCCCTGTTTCTCTCTCTCATTGATGTTTCTCTCCCTTTCTTTCATCCTCCCTTCCCCTCTCTGTGAAGTAAATGAATAAAATCTTTTTTAAAAGGAATTGAATTAATACATTTTCTCCACCTCTATTTACTTTTAGCTTATTTCCCCTTGCATCCCTCACCAGTCTCAGCTGTTCTCAGTAGGGTGCTCAACCCCGCCCATGCTGCTACTCCGCACATCCGCCCAGCCAGGGGGTCGCACCATGGCCCAGCTCAGCTGCACTTTCTCTGGTTCTACTTTTAGACTTCTAAGTAACAGTGAAGGAAATCACACAATCACACGAAATAGCAGGACCTCAACTCCACAAGAAACTTCTCCTGAGTCTTCAGCACTCTGTACTAACGTGTCTGTTTGTCTCATCAAGTTTACCTCCTGTTTCTCACGGTTGCTGTCTCACACCTACACCACCGATGATCCGAACGCTGTGCCCCTTCTTTCAACAGACCACGGGCCTCCTACTTCATGGTCAAATAGAAGTAATAACACGGAAGCTCCTTCTACTTTTCTGCCATCTCATCTGCCCACTTTCCTGTATTCCACAAGGTCATGTTCACCTTCCAATAGGATAATAAGAGGAGTGGCTCTGCTCCTGCATAAAGCTAACCCTCCTCTTAGGGTCTGGGTCCCATTTCCAACAGTTTCTTCAGGGATTTAACTGTCAGTCATCTCTCCCATCTGAAGTTTCAACACGGTACTCTATACTATTTCTTTTCTATCAGCATTTAATATCTCTCATAATGTATTTTAAAATTTAACAACTCCCATAACCCTCATCCAATCTCGTTCTCACTTCCTGCGCCCTTCACAGACGTATTTTGCAAGGAGTAGCCTGCATCCGCGGTCCACTGCACACCAGCGGCTGCAGTGTTCAAACAGTTCCTCTCTCTGTCTCTCTCTCTCTCTGTCTCTCTCTCTCTGTCTCTCTCTCTCTGTCTCTCTCTCTCTCTCTCACGCCCCCACCCCTGCCACGGTCCTGCGCGTTGCAGATTCTGGTGGGCATGTGGGCATTGTACTTGGCAAAGGGCCATGAAAAGATTAAAATTAAGTTGATTGGAAATTTGAATCAGGCAACTGATGGTCAAGCTCAAAAACAAGCGTGCCAATATTAGTATCGAGTGAAGTAGAATTTAGAGCAAGAACTGTGACATGAGAAAAAGTCATTTTGTATTCAGAAAGTTAAAAAATAACAGAGAAATTACAATTGAGCTGAATCTTTATAGATGGAATGGGATGGGAAAATTGCTTATAATGTTTGCAAAAACTGACAAAAAATAAAAATTACAATTCAATTCTCTAAGTGTTTTATTCTTTTTAAAAAGATTTTATTTACTTATTTATTTTTAGAAAGAGGGGAAAGGAGCAAGAGAGTGAAATATCAATGTGTGGTTGTTTCTCAAGTGCTCCCCACTGGGGACCTGGCCCACAACCCAGGCTTGTGCCCTGACTGGGAATTGAACCAACAACCCTTTGGTTTGTGAGTCAGCACTCAACCCACTCAGCCACACCAGCCAGGGCTCTAAGTCTTTGTTAGATTGAGCAGTTACCACAAAAAGCATACAAAAGAGCTGAATAATATAACTAGTAAGTCTAACTTAAGAGGTGATTAGAGCTTGTTTTTTTTTTATCATTTTATTAAGCACTATAACCATATTTTAAACCAAAAAAATATATAAATAAATTTCCCCCAAAACAAATGGTTTATGCCATATTCTTTGGCCATTAATACAATAAAACTAGATATTAGAAACAAAAATGTAAATGAAAAATCTCAACCCCATTGAAATTTACATGACTATAACATATCACTCGTAGTAAAAAGAGGAATTCAAAATGAAGTGACGGTTAACTAGAAAACAACGACATAAATATTGAACATCAATACTTATTGGACATAAACAAAGATGATTCCTAGGAAAACCCAAAGCTTTAAATTATTCTGTTACAAGATACATGTATTGAAAATAAATTATCTTAGCATACAACAGAGAAAGGTTTTACAAAGGAAAACAAAATAGAGATAAATATGAGAGAGGTACTGATATAAGTAAGAGAAAAATTAATGAATTAAAAAATAAAAGCTGCATCAATTAATAAATCTAAGAGCTGACTTACTTATCTGACCATAAAATGGACAGAGCTCTAGTGAAGTTAACTCTTCAATCTAAAATCATAAATGAGGAAAAGCATGGAATCACAGATGGAGAGGGAATGTGTGAATATAAATTGCTATGTATAAATATATAATCAATGTGATATATTCAATGAGATAAATATTTTGGAGCAAAAAAAATTAAGTTATAAAATTGACACAAGGTTGAAAACAAATATCCACACACCAAAAGAAAAAAAAAGTTTAATGATTTTAAAGAATCCCCAAGTGATGCTGGGTTCAGGAAGTTTACCAGTGAATTCTAGCTAACATGAAGAGACAGGTACTTCACATGGTACTTTGTTTCAGAGCAAGTGAATTGATAGAAAGCTAGTATAATTCTGACACCAAAATCTGAAAAATGGTGCATTTAAAAACCTTAGACAGATTTCAAATTTTGACTATAGAGGGAAACTAGTAAGGAAAATATTAGCAGAGCAAATGTAGTCACAATAGATAAGTCATATAACAATGAAAAGACAATAATCTTTCTCTAGAATTTCAAAAATGAATCAGTCCTTAGGAAAAAACCTATGAACATAATCATTTTAGTTTATCAAAGGAGATTTTCTAAAACACATAACTGTCTACTTAAATGCTAGAAAGATTTTAAAAATGGAAGGTTTGTTTTTATCTTCTTTAAAAGCATGGCTTTTTAAAATAAATAGAGAAGAATATTCAATTAACACAATACATTACATCTATCTGAAACCAGCAGCACAGACCACTCCACCCTGGTAGTCTGGAGGCGGCCTTGTTACAATTAGGAGTGGTGCCCATGCCAGCACTGCTGTTAGCCAAAAGCAACTGAGAAGCCCTTGCAAATACAATTAGAAAGAAATGCGTGTGTGTCCGTGTGTGAGTGTACATACATATACACGTATAAATAAATATGTGTGCATATATGTATAAGTGTTGGAATTATGGAACAACGTTATCATCACACAGAAAATAAAATGCACTAATTTCTGGAAATCTGCAAATCCCAAATGAGAAACTATTGAAAATAATAAATGATTATTTTTTGGTCACTTGTATCAGAATATACAAGAGTCAATAGCTATTTCACATATGTATAATGAACAATATGGTATTCAGGCTTCTGTTTGTTGCAACTAACTGAAATCATCCTGAACTGAGTTAGGCCTTGGGTCTCTTGGTTTTATGAGCCATCAGGGAACATCAGGCACAGCGGGAGCCCCAGGCCTGGAGTCTCCTAGAGCCAGGGCTCACACACCGGGGGGCCTGGCCTCCACCTGTGTTCGCATCCATCTTCTGTGTCTCTCAGTGGGACTTGGGTTTCCCTGCCTGGTAAGAGGATGTCATTTCCCTGCTCCCCCATCTCACTTCCCACATCGTCCACCATCAGAAAGGGACTCACTCTCCAGACTGCAGGTTTAAAGATACTGGGGAAAGACACAAGCTCTGCTTGTCTGGGAGGAATTTCCACCTCCCATCATCACTGGAGAGTAGGGTCTATCAAGATGTGACGGTTCCCGTGTCCCACACGCTAGAGCGGAGCAGTGCTGCCCCCCAAAAGGAGAAGGGGAACTGATGGGAAATGTAATGGAAGAGACCAGTATTGAAACAATAATGAACAAATTGAAGGACTTAAAAATGAATGCTAAAAGTATTTAGAAATGTCTGAAGATACTAGCAAAACTTCACTGAAAGAAATAAAAGAGCAGCAAAGTGGTTTCTTTAAAACTGTTTTTATTCTTTTATCAGATGTTAATAGAAGAAATAGAATAAGAGACAAGAATAAAAAGCTCAATAAAATGATACAGTATGCAGTGTTTATGCATGAAAAAGATGGAATTGCAAACTGCAGGCTACAGTGGTTTGGGAACAATCGTCTAACCATCAGAGGAGGGAAGAAACAGCTTGTCACACCAAAGGCTGAAAACATAAAGTAAATGCTAATAGATCTGGTTACATTACACAGAAATATTTTGTAGGCCACCAAAAACATTCAAAATGTAACTTATAACACATTCAAATGGTTAATGTCTTTAATATGTGATGCGGATCCTGGCCAGCAGGATCCTGTGTTGTGGCAGCAATAGACAAATACACACAGACTACAGAAATCCTGTGGAGAAAAAGGGATGGCATGGCCACTCTCTAAGTGAGAGAGAGGGCAGGAAGGCCAGAGAGAGCCCCTGAGAGAGAGAGCCAACCCCTGCCTGGACAGGCTTTTATTGCTTTTCTGGGTACATTACATGAGGATGGTCCTCATTTACTATGCACAGGTTCACTGTAGGTGATTACCTTTTACAGACAACAAAGGAAAGAATGCTGCTAATTACTTCAAAGAGAAGGATGTTACAGCTCAAGGGGGAAAGTGGTTGAACTGGTTACACCCCATACTTGGGTGGTTTAGCACAGATTTTGGAAGTAAAAGATATTCAGTAAACATTTGCTGCCTCAATCCAGGGTGAGGGAGTTTTAGCAAAAGCAAGTCTCATAGCAGCCTCGGTACAATGCAGGCCTGATTCCCCACGGGAGAACCTGTCCGCGGGTGTGGGTCCTGTGTGCCGAACCTCGCACCCACTGGCTTTCCCAAGTGGGAGCTGGGCTACATTTCCCACATGTGGAACAGTTCCCTATAAATATGAATTTTCTTTTAAGTCTAGATATCAAGGAGGTTAAGAACCAAATTGCTTTAGTAACATCTTTGCTCTAAAATTTACAAATCATGTATCTTTGAAAATACTTCTTAAGTTCCCTCAGTTTCTCCAACAAAAAAGTACATAAAAAGTGTACCTACCTTATAGAGGATTTGTAATATGCTGAGTAAAAGCTTAGAATCATGTCTGACCTATGATTAAATGTTAGCCTTCAATATATAAAGGGTCCTTACAACTGGGAATAAATACCCCAGTAGAAAAAGCAATAAATACCCCAGTAGAAAAAGACATGAACTAGTACCACACATGAACTAGTAGCTAGTTAAGTAATGCTAATAATCAATGAGAACACAGTGGTTTATTCAGCCTTATTAGTAATGAAACAAATGTAAATAAAGATAACAAAATGACATATTTTCTTTTTAATACATACCAAAAATTTATAATAATGGAAAGAAGCAACAACAGTAATTTGTATCTCTGAGAGTCATTTATCAAAATATATTTTGTAAACTTAAAACTGTGTGTGCTCCTTAACCAAGAAAATCCACTTTTCCTCTAAACATTTCATCTAAAGGAAATAATTAAGATTTTGCTCAAAGTTTATCTCTAAGAGTTCATGACAGCACTGTTTGTGACAGAAATGTTCTTAATCTCATGCTTTGGAAGACAGTGGGGGCACCTGCAAATGACAGACAGGTGACCTGTGAAGAACGTGGGTTTGAACTGTGCGGGTCCACTCACACAAAGATTTTTTAATGAATACTGTAAATGTGTTTTCTCTTCCCTATGATTTCCTTAATAATGTTGTCCTTTCTCTAGCTTACTTTATTGTATGAATAAAATATATAATACATATAACATACAAAATATGTGCTAATTGACTATTTATGGTTTTGGTAAGGTCAGCAGTAGGCTATTATTAGTTAAGTTGTGGGGAGTCAAAAGTTACAGTATATGTGGATTTTCGACCACAGAGGGCCAGTCCCCCTGACCTCCGCATTGTTCAAGGGTCAGCTGTACTCTGCTACCTGCATAAATGATGCTGCAGAAGTAAATATTTGTTGCGTGAAAAAAAGGTTTTCAAAATGTATTATGACGACCTTTGTAAAGAAATGCACACACACGCAATGGCAAAAACCAAGCCCGTACCGGCAGGCTCTGTCCCAAGCTGCTGGCTGCATGAAATTACAGGTACTGCTTGTTCATTCTCTTGGCCTTATGTGTGTTTTCCTTTGATGAATATGCACTGTTTTTTATTTTAGGAAAGAAAAGTGAAGAGCTAAGAAACAAAATTCAAAGAAATAATTTCTATGACCCATATAACTGATGTGGTCAAGGTATATTTTAAAGAGCAAGATGGAGGGAATGCTGGCACCCCCATTCACCAAGACAACAAGAGAATTCCAATATTATACATCTCAATTACACAAATTTACATAAATAAAACAATAAAACATCCAGCCACAGACGCCAAGACTCCTGCAGGGTGGCAGTGCCTCTAACGTGTAGGCTGCAGACTCACTTCGAGGATATGTTCCTGTCTCCAGGTATTCCCAGGATTGCCCAGCATGTACCTTTCACCAACCTGCACTCTCCCTCTAGTTTGGTAAAGATATTTCTCACTCGTTAAGACACTCTACCGTTTGTTATTTTCATTTGTTTATTTGGGCTACAAGATGGGGAAGAGGAGAGAATCCCAGTAGAACTCTCCAAGAATACACCAACTGTTTGTTTTAATCATTTAAATCCACAGATTGAATTCTTCATATTTGTATAAAGATTCTTGGCTTCCTTTCAATGTTAAATGTTTCTCTATAGAAGCAAGAGTACTCAAGATGTTTATGAAAAAATGTCAGTAATCATTTTTCCAAAGAAGGGGGGGAAAAGGGGTTGAACATGAATTCAATATTTCC
Organism: Desmodus rotundus; assembly: GCF_022682495.2. Taxonomy (NCBI): domain Eukaryota; kingdom Metazoa; phylum Chordata; class Mammalia; order Chiroptera; family Phyllostomidae; genus Desmodus; species Desmodus rotundus. Next base: position 67,145,862 of record NC_071395.1, read on the forward strand.
CTCTGTCAAGGAAGAGTGGCAGTGTTGTTAACACATTGGCAGTCGTGAGACTGGAATGCAGAAAAAGATGAAATCAGTGCAGATGAGCAGAATGAAGAGGAGGAATTCTAAGTGGAGTTTATAAGAAAGACAAATAGAAATAAAAACAAAACAAAGGAGAAAGATCCAGTCTTCCATTGAGTTCAGTTTACTTTCAGTATAAATCTGTAAAAGCAGATGGAAACCTCAGAACAATGCATTGGAAAAAAGAGCAAAAGTTGAACATTGAGGGAAGTCTGTTTGTTACTGGGTAGCAAAAGGTGAAAGAAGATTCAGAGGCCAAAGGCCAGGTCAGAAAAACAAACAAAGGAACAAACAACACCAGGTAGACTAGAGCGGAGTTCTAGATCCACAATGGTTAACAAATGTATGGTGCGACATTTCCCTAAGTCAAAGGACCAGACAACACTTCCTTGGAGTGAAATCTATTGACTTCTCATGGAATGAGTGCTCCAAGATATAATCTGGGAAGAAACACTAGTATAAAGGTATGGCAACCAAAGGAGAAAATGATTTTAAGAAGGTGTGAATGGCCACAATATAACCCCACACAGAAATGCATGGCTTAATTACCCAATGAGTTAGAAGTCTCCTTACCACCCAAGTCAGCCAGAGGTCTTTGAATGACCAGGATCTCAATCTGCTCTTACTCCACCATCTAAAGTTATGTCTACAGTGAAAAACTGAACATTTAAAATGTTATTTGAGGGTGTATTCGAGTAATGGTGATCACAAGGTAATAACTGAGATTCCCCAGTTTGCTGCCTAGCTAAAGCCCATTGTGACTGACTAATGCTGCTAGAATAACCTAGTAACATTAGGATGATGATATTTTATTCCCAACCCCTTTTTGCATGCAGAGAAGAAGAAAAAAATATGAAACAAAAGAAAATAAGGGAAAGAAGGGGGGAGGGAGGGAGGGAAGGAAGGGAAGGAAAAGAAAAAGGTTGCAAGGGAGAGAGAATGGAATGAAAGATTAGATTTTTTTCCTGCCTGTAGCCTGCATCCAGAGAATAATTTATCCCCATTCAAGCCTCTATTGGATTCACAAAATCACTAGAAAAGCTGTAAACAATGCTTAAAGCTGAAGATACCTACATATCTTGTTTTTAGAGTTTCTGACTCTGGGCCTGACTTAATTCTCATACCACGAGAAAACCTGGAGGCCCCTGAGCTGGGCTGGTCAGGGGATCCCACCTCGCCCCCAGAGTCCAAAGGCTGTGTTGTGTTTTGTTTTGTTTTTTTTCCTGAGGTTTCCTTCACACGCACACAAATTTTTTTGAAAAGAATAAATTTTTCAGGGCAAGTGAGTTAGGAAGCCTCGTTTTTGGTGATGACTGGCAGAGCACATTGATCCGAGGTGGGATCCTGGCTGTCAAACTGCCACCGAGGCTTCGGAGCCGCCTAGTCTGCCTTTGATATGGAAATCCGATGAGCGGGCGTCCTGGTGAATGGGCTCACCCGCCCAGGCTGCAGACAAAGGAGACAGGCAGAATCAGTCCAGTCCTATTCTTGTCCCTGGAAGCAGCCTGGAATCCTGCTTCCTGGTTTCAGATCCTTTTGATTCTACTGACATCTATGGGCTGTGACTTAGCTGTGCTTTTCCCTTTTCTTTACACATCCATTGTCCCAATTCTCCTATTTTTAAAATTTTGTAATGTCATTTTTAAAAGACAATAGGGCCCATCCACTGTCACTTCAAACGTGGTGCTCCAAGACCTGTTGGTCCTTCTGTCCCTAGGGACAGGTGAGAAGGAAGGAACTTTCCCATCAAAGCGGCAGCCTGGGTCCTCTCCTCCTGCACTCCACTTCCCCATGAACATCCTGCCCTCTGCTTGCTTCACTGCAGTCACTTACAGAGTTAGTTTATATGTGCAAAGTATCTCAGCACACAGGGTGTGTAGTTTGGGGATATACTATCATCATATACTACATTTCATCAACCTATCTCCCAAGGCTGACTAATTTTAGGGACTGACAAGTAATTTTTGGCACCTGACACAACTTGAAATCAAGCTGGAGAGCCTTTCTAAACTGCAGTGAGGGCTAATCCTCTGGATTTTCCATTCGGAAACACATGGCCATTCTATTCTCTCCTCTATTTCCATCCCATTTTTACCATCTTTGTTCCCTTCTTCTAAACTCCCGCTCCATTTGTAACAAAGTCCCCAGTCAATTCCACCAATTCCAGCCATCAGCTCAGACCATACAATAGAGCTCTATCCCAAAATCCATTTCTGCTCCCGCTGTTAAAATCACACCTGTCTTGTTTTAGAGTACACATGTGCACTGCCCAGGCACTCCCCTCTTTGACCCAAGACCCCACATTTATTTCTGAATGCAGAATACTCCACTCCTTTTTTAAAGCTCTTTGCCACATGTCAACTTTCACTGCACAAAGAGCAAAAGGATTTTCTTGCTGAATCAAATGTGCTGGGCATAAGCGCAAATCTTGCATTCAAGATGATGAGAAAATCAGAAGATCCCAGACAGAAATACAAATGGCAGTGAGCTCCCCTGGGCCAGCCTTCAGCCAGGAACTGCAGTGGCCCTCAGCCTCTGTGCTCAGTGACAGCAGAGGATGTGGCTGCCCTTTCCCTTTCTGGGGCACTCCGTAACCACAAATTACAACTGCAACCAGGCTGGAAGGGCAGAAGGCACACTCCTCGTTAAAAATCCACGTAAGTGTGAGGAACCCTGAAACACAGGCCCCATGAATTTCCTCTTCAGGGGAGGCATGATATAGCGGCGAAGTCACGGACTCAGGGGGCTGACAAAGCTGGGGGTGGAAAACTGGGGCAACTCCCTGTGATGCGGGTGAGCCTGAGCAAGTCATCTGTTTATCTAAGCCGTACATCCATCAGCCATAACACATAAAGTATAGGGACTTGAATGATACAAATACTTAAATTTCTGACATAAGCTATACCTTTTACAAGCCTACTCTCAAACTAGCCATCATATATCTTAAAAGGCAGTTTTACTGAAAGAAAAGAAGGCCAATAATCAGTTAATAGTAAAAAAGGACCAAACCACCTTGAACCCCTCTGCTACATTTCCTGATGAGTTCTTGGGTCCCGTGATAGCCTACCTCAGTGTTGCCCAAACCTAGCTTATGACCAGCATTAAATAGAGAACTATTATAATTATATGTCCCTGAGCCCAACCCCCTTGACATTCTAACTAGGTCTAGAAATGGTCCAGGAATCTATATTTACAATAGTACACCCAGGTGATATTCATAATCAACTAGGTTTGGGACTTACCAACCTCCTTAGAGAACAACCTGGGTGTTCCTTTGAGATCAGGGAGTGATTAATGCATTTATCGAAGACCTTTCCCTCCCCGACCACTGCTCCCCACCAAGCTGCTAATAAAGAAAAACCTCCATGTACAACTGTGTCACATTTTGTGTGTGGGTCAGGAAAAAACACTCATGGGTTCTCTGGGATCAGGGAGGGTCATGAAATTCCTTGTCCCTTAAAGTTTATTTCTACCCAGAGCTAAAAGTAAATCACTGTCACTCAGGTAGATTCACTGAATCCTCAGTCCAGGCCTCAATCTTTACAGAAACATTGGGTGTCCCCTGCCTCAAAGGCCACACACAGACTTGCTGCCCAGGGAATCACAAGACCCCCCTTTCCCACTCAGGCTAGATGTAGATACAGTTAAATCACTTGCCAGACACTTTCCAGGTGAAATTCAATTCAAAATATAATCCAGTCCATACAGATTATGGAAATAAGGCTTTCACTGAGGAAACACACAAAACATCAGCATTCCAGATAAGTAATGAACCTTTGTCTTAAAGGACCTGATTTGGATTTGAAACTCAGGAGCCAGAGAAGGTTGGAATCCAAGACCCAGAGTGTGTTTGGTACTTGTAAATTATATTCGTATGCCTAATCTCACATCAGGATTTCCACCAAAATCCCTTGAGATTAATTAATCTGTAATGGAAATACAACTTTTTATTCTTCCACACCACATTGACTTCCTTCTCTTCCAAATAAATAAAGCATTAAAAGATGATAAATCCCATAGGATAATTTTTTAAATGAGGGATTGTTTTAGCCTGGAGGTTTAACGAAGCAGCAAATGTTCTCAGTGTGAAAATTCTCCACCCAGAATATTCAAAGCAGAATTGTCTTGAGGTTGGAGTCAGCCCCAGGACTTTGCCACAGCCCCCTTGGCTCCATTCCCCCTTCTCTCTTCTGACAGCTCAAACAAAGCCCTGGATGAACAAAGGGCCCTTATAAGGGGTGAGGCTCATGGCCCCTCCCCAGCCTCACCCCAGTCTCCTGCCCCTTAGCCCTGAGTCTCAGGCCAGGGCTATTTCATCCTAATGAATAAGTGAAGTCTTTAGATGATGAACACTAACACTTTAGCACCCATTTTAAAAATCCACCATTAATATAGAGCGACACTGAATTCCTTGGTAATCGGATTAGGGTATATTGCCCAAACTGTCATTCAGAGCTGAAGCCCCTTTATCTCTTTGCTGATATGAAGCTAAGCTTCTTGACTCACTTTGCTGCTGTCTCTTTGCAGTCATCAAGAATCTGACTTCTTCAAGCCAACAATTTTATTTGCTTAATCTTGGGTGAAGAGATTAAGGATTTAGAGGAGATTTTTCAACACCCCTGCCATTCCTAGTGAGAAGGCAGATTCCTCCTGCTGCTCACTTTCTTCCTTTGCCTTCAACACACACACACATGCATGGACACACACACAGACACCAAAGCATGCAAACCACTGACACGCACATACAATAACACACATACCCAACACAGGCAACACAACATAGAGTACATGCACACCTAACATATACTACATAATATACACAAAAATATACACAATGCACCCATACAACTTAAGAGAAGGAAAAGGAATTCAAACTTGCTCATTGTTTTTATCAAAAAATGGCATTTCCACAGATGCAGTAGCGCCATTCCCAAAGTTCAGAACACCACTGAAATCTGCTGGCCAAAATGATGAGCCAGCTTTTGTTACAGGACCTGTAAACAGTTGAGGCGCTATACCTATATCCTGTGTCAGAAGTCAGCTTTAATCACAGCCTGGTGCTTTCAGACGGAGACCCCAAGTGATTAACATGGGGGAAAATGCAAAACTTTATATTACTGTGGACTAATTAGTAACATTCAGCATGTCCCCTGATATCCATGGGATCTTTGGTCACCATTTTGGGTTAGAATATGTGGTGCTCAATCCAAACCAACATCTCTAGTTCCACTCAACCTCCATCCAGTGACAAAATCAGACAGCCATAGGATGAAAAATAAAAAGTCTCTCCTAACTTGAGAACCACAAGTAAAACATTTTATTCAAAGTGGCGATGATTCAGCGTAGAGGGACTGAGATGGTCATTACTCTGTGAAGCACGTGAAAGGACCTGCGAATGTGAGTCAGGTGAACACCAATGTCCCTACCTGGCCTGGCACAAGCCACTTGTCCTTTCTAAAACTTAGATTCTCCATCTCTGACATGAGGGTAATGACAGATCTAAATCTGCTCTGCCTTCCTTATGGAGTTGTCTGTGGGTCAAATGAGATAATGCATAAAAATCTCTGCACACTAATAAAGATCAGTCACCACTAACTTGGTAATCATTAGAAGAGTCTAGAAAGGTGACGGTTATATAGATGCCTGGTGACCACTTTCAAAATGTACTCAGTTATGTAGAAAAGATAACAACAGATCATCTTGTAGATGTTTGAATATTACTAGTAGCAATATTCAAATTGCAAAGAGGTGGATTTAGACTCAGTTCATCTCAACTCAATTCCACAGGCACTTCCTGTGTACCTCTGGCGTATCAGGCATTCTGCCAGGTGCTCACCTGCTTGCCCGGAGGCTTGTATACAAGGAACTCGTGGAGCAGGGCTGACTTTGATTGCATATAGATGTTGGGCAAGACTTCACCAGGAACACACAGGGTAAAGAGTATGCATAGAGGGAACAGGATCAGGAAAGGGTTGTAAGTGAGAGGGTGGGAGCCAAGTTTGGAGAGTAGTGACTATTCCTACTGCAACATCAGAGAGTGTGTAAGGTCATGGCAGGAGGATCTGCAGGTGAGACTCACCAGATAAACTGAGATAAAGCTGGGAGAGACTTTGGACACCATGCTGAGGGTTTGGAAATAGGGAAAGTTTGTAGGCAAAGGAGCAACAAGATTAGATTTTGTTTTAGAAAATATCTACTACCTATCACCCACTCCTGGTGTGCGTTGAAAACAATAATGTAAAAAAAGATGCTGTGCCTTCAGAGAGGGAGAGCAGACACTTTCTGCTCTGCAATCCAACCTCCAGCTTGAGGGTCGGTCATCTCTCCGGAAACCTCAGGTGGGGAAATTTGAGATATCCAGACTTAAGAGCTGCAGATAGAGCAGGAGGGTCACAGACACAAAGGAGCTCATGGAGCTCTTATAAATGTGTTGATGTCCACAGTTATAACGGCTTTCCACTAAGTATGAAGAGTACCAACAACATTTCCCTGAAACTGGTAAAAATTCTTTTTCATTCATATTTTGTGCTTACTAGTGCATTTGTTGAGGTGTGTGTAAGTCTACTTTGCTTTGCTGCTGATAGACTGCACACTGAATGCACCTTCCACTCAATACTAGTTCTGCATGGCTCAGAGTGGGAGGGTCTCTCTTCCTCTGACTCAATCTGCATCTGAGAGTCAGAGTAGGGAAGTTAGATACTCTGACTATGTACATATATGCTACCCAATGCCGGGTAGTGTTTTCCAGCCCTCCTCTCCAGTTGCAGAGTTCCATCAACTGCGCACTTCCCTGCATGACATCATATTGTCATACTCTGTGCCTTTTGTGACTCAAGGAAGTGAGAAAATAGTTTTCTGTTCCTGACTTGCTCTTCCTCCACTGTCTTTCTTTCTCCTGGACTTCCTTGTCAAAGTCTCTATGTTGCTGTGCTATCAACTTTACCTCCTGCACTTGTGTTGGGAGGAAAACTAATCTTTATATGAAAGAATTTCAAAGTAGCAGAAGTTGAGACTCATAATGGCAATGCAATGTGATAAAAGTGACTTCAATAGACTAAAATCATTTGCTAAAAGTGACTCCAAAAATATTATCTCCCATAACATTCCATAAGATGCCCAGAAGAAGGTGGCTACAGGGTTAGAACAGTGGGCCAGCTGTGCCTTCAGACCCAGGCTTCTTCATCTTTTTTTCCCCTCCCCATTGGCATATTGGTCTGGTCCTTAGGCCAACATGCTCATGAGCACAGGGTGGCTGCTGCAGCTCTAGGCATCATATCTTCATACAAAGCCATTCAAAGGCGAAAAGAAAGGCCATTTTTCTTTGCGCATCTCTGCTAATTGCCTTCCCCGAAGTATTCCAGTATATTTCCCTTTGATCTCACCAACCTACATGTCATATATATATATATATATATATATATATATATATATATATATATCTCCAAGCCCATGCTGCAAGAAGGCAGTAGAGCAAATATCTGACATGACGAGGCTTTATGACAGGGGACCACCCCAGTCATGAGCAGACAGTTAAGTCAGGGGACTAACTCATCCCGGTTTGCCAAAACTTCCCCAGCTTTAGAACTGAAAGTTTCATATCCTAGGAAACCCCTCAGTACTGGGCAAACTGAATGGTGTCACCCATCTGTCACTGTGTATACGTGTGGGATGATGGAGGAGTGTAACAGGTGGTAGGACCACATCTATCACCCCATGAAGGGACTGATGTATTGCCCATGGCACTTGAGAGCAGAAGAGGGGCTGTTGCATGAGCTGCCCTGAGTAAAACGGATGGGTCATGACTCACATTTGGATGGGAAGCACGAGAGCCAAGAACACTGATGAGCCTAGGGGTGTGGCCTCTTTATTACCTGCAGAGCTGGGGTCAGCAGTTTGGGCACAGCATGCATCTTCTGCTCCGGGTCTCGCAAGGCTAAAATAACTCAAAGGCTCCAAGCTCTCTGAAGTTACTGGCAAGTTTCTGTTCCTTGTAGTTGTAGGACTGAGGCACCACTTTCCTTGGCATGGGTCCCCCTTCACTTTTATGCCAAGAACACTATACCCTATCCTTTTCCTGCTTTGAATCTCTGATTTCCCCTTATGTTACCAGCTCTAGTAAGATTAGTGCTTTTAAGGGTGTATGTAATTAGATTAGACCCAGTCAACAATCCAGGATAATCTCCCAATCTCATTTTTCTAATCCTCACCTGTGCATATGTTCATCGATTTTAGAGAGGCAGGAAGGGAGGGGGAGAGAGAGAGAGAGAGAGAAGCATTGATCAGTTGCTTCCCATATGTGCTCCAACTAGGGATCGAGACTGCAACCTTAGCTAGGTATGTACACTGACTGGGGATTGAACATGCAACCTTTTGGTGCATGGGACGATGCTCCAACCAACTGAGCCAGCCGTCCAAGGCAATCTTCCAATCTTAATATCAGTGATTAGTAACCGTATTTACTGCTGCAAAGGCCCATTTGCCATGTAATGTAACATTCACAGAAATAAAACAAAGGAGTGAAGGTCATGGGGACTGAAATTCTAATACAGACGGTCAGGTGGGACAACTAGGAGGTCACTGGTGACATTTTGCCACAGAAAAGAGGAAAGAGGCTTCTAACAATAGAAATCCACCTTTAATTAGATGGTCCATGTTACTGAGCACTGAGCCCTCCAACCCACCCCACCCCCCAAAAATGCAGAGTCATTTAGAATGCTCTTTAAAGATATTCCCTCACTGAGGAAGAAGGGGACTGAATGATTCCTAAGATTCCATCTAACTCTAAGATCCTACAGTTCCAGTTTTCCAAATTGTGGTAGTCCTGCCAAGTGGAGGAGAATATAAGAACTTGATTAATGAAAAGACAGAACGTTTTAGAAGGTGATCCAACCATTTCAATATGATGTTTTGACTTTCTGTGTAAATGACTTTCAGTCAAGCTTCAAAGCAAGGACTTGCAGAAATTGGTCTTTCCTTTCCCATTGCACAGGGTTATTGGTTCTGATGAAAGGCACAGAGACACTGAGATTTGCAATATTGCCTGATGTAGACTAGACCCCAGGTGCTTGGGCAATATTATGAAACACTCCCTTGGAAAAGGCTGTTAAGCTATCTCACCAATTTGTAGTTGTAGGGACCTTTCCCCTCCAGGTGATAGCCTGAGTGCTGAAAGTGGAAACAGACGTTGGCTTGCCCTGAGACTGGGCTTTTAGTGACAGTGAACATAGGGAAACAGTTGCAGGCTGGATGGAGCTGTAAGGAGTAGGAGATGAGGGATCAAAAAACTTTGCATTGAACATGGAAACCCCCCATGGCTCTAAAACCCTGTAAGAGTGGGTATTTAAACAGAATACCTTCTCTAGATAGTAAGCAAATGCTAATACTAAAGCTAGGCCCAGGGCAGGATGAAGAACAGCACGTGTTAGAAAACGTAAGTTGAACTGCAGTAACTTTGAATATTTGTGCTCAGGTCAGAGAGCAACGTGAAGTAAACTCTAGTAGTAAAGCTCTTGGTGGATATTCCTGAGGGTGGGTAAACTTTGGCTCCTTGTGTACCTAGAAAGGTGATGGGAAGATCGTACATAGACTCTCCTCCCTGCACAATTTTGGAGACCATAATATTTCATCTGGCAGAGCTGAACAAGTGAGACCAAAGTCAGAATGTGTTCAAGGGGTGAGGATCATAAAATGGGAGCCCCAGAATACAACAAAACAACAAAAGAACCAAGACATCGTGTCTTTCTCATTGTAGCACAGACTATCAAGTAAGTAAATAAACAGTGGAAAGTGCTAAAATGGTGGTGGGGAGGTGGAGGAAATTGGGAGAGAAGTGGTTGTAATAAAGGCTACAATGTGTAGGGCACTCACTGTGCACCAGGCAGACTCCACTCTATGAGCACCATATAATTTCACTGCCACAAAAAGGCTGTTAGTAAGTAACCAGTTCATGTTTATCAGAGCTGGAGGAAGGTGGGGCCAGGACATGGTGCACCACAGCTGATTACGGAGCGTACTAATTCTAACACAGCTTCGAGACAGCACGTGATTCAGGCTAAACTCCCGGAAATGTGATGGGCTTCATCACGCTCATCTATGTAAAACCATAAGAATCACAGGATCTTCATGTCCAACAGGACCACAGTGATCACTTTTGCTCCCAATCCCCTGGCCCACGTAGGTTACCTTCAATGGCACAATTATTAGGTGACCCTCCATACCTGCTTATGACAAAGTTAAACCCATTTATGCACAGACAGCTCATTCCATTGATGGCCATTTATAACTGTTAGAAAATTCTCCCATCAGCCTGCATTTAGAGGTACACAGAAACGACATGTTTCACCACATATAAAATGCGTGACAAAGTTGAAGGTGGCTATCCCTGCCCCAAGTTCTCACTTCTCCAGGGAAAACGTGATCAATTACTGCAACTGTCTTGAAAGAAACAGGCTAACAATGTCAGGATCCACACTGCTGCTGCTGCCGCTAATCCTCCAATGGTGAAGAAAAAAGAAAAGTACTTAAGTAGATAAAAACATTTAATAGGTCAAAGAAAAGTCCTCAACAAAAGACTTATAAAAGTTGTCCCACTGCAAAAGATTAATATAAATAGAAATGAAAGCCCAAGAGGTTTGAATAGACATTCACCAAAGAATGACTAGCAATATATTTAATTCAAAGTTTCAATATGTGAATAGCAAATAGGCACTAGACCATTAATCATTTGGGAAATGCAAATTAAAACCAAAATGAGATACTACTACACATCTACTAGAGTGGCTAAAATTAAAAACATTGACAATGCCAAGTGCTGACAATGATATAAAGCAACTGAAACTCTCATCTTTTGTTGTTGGGACTGAAAAATTGTAGGGGCCATTTGAAAAGAATGTTGGCAATATCTTATAAAGTAATGGGGTACCTGCCATAGGATCTAGCAATCTCGTGTCTTGAAATTGATTCAAGGGAAATGAAAACATATGTCCACATAAAGACCTATGTGTGACTGTTTCTTCGTAATAACACAAAGCTGGGAACAACCCAAATGTCCTTCAACTGGTGAAGAGTAAACAAATTGTGGTACTTCCAAACAATGAAATACTAGTCCACAATGAAAAGGACAAGCCACTGGTTCACACAATAATGGATATGTAACACAATAGGAAATGCTTTTTCCTAAAGAAAAGAAGCCAGAACCAAAATGTCACATATTGTAGAGTTACACTCATAGGTTAATCTGGAAAAGGCAAACCAACAAATGAGAAAACAGGTCAGTGGTTGACAGGGGTTGGGTAGGGGAGAGGGCATGACTGCAAAGTATGAAGGGACTTGGGAGATGATGAAACTGTCCTGCGTCACAACTGTGGTAGATACATGACTATGTTTTCATCAAAATGCATACAACAGAAAGAGTAAGTTTTTCTGTACGCAAAGTTTTCTTTAAAAAATCAATCAAGATATGAAAATAGCACAGAAATATAATACAAACTGCAAAAGAAATTGAACCTGACTGTATTACAAATTAATAAAGTAACTGCTCTGAAGGAGGTAAGGAAGAAAACTAACCTAAGTAACTTTGGAAAGCGACACTTTGACTGGATATTGTAAAACTAAAGACAAAAAGAACTATACACTAATATTGTACCCTACTTAGTCATTTTCTTCTCACCAATGTATGGGTGAGCAATCCTAAAAATACTCGGGTTGAACGAATAAATAGATATACTGTATATAATAAAAGTCAGGTTTCTCCTGTTGCAGAAACAAGTTACAAATAAGGAAATGGAAAGGAATGAGCCCTGTGGTGTGGGATTGGAATTAGAGGTATCACTATGAACTCATGGGGTTTTTAAAAGCAGATAACATGAGAGAGAGACCAAGACAGAAAGAGAGACAGAGAGAAAGAGAGAGAGAGAGAGAGAAAGACTATATGCACACAAGTTAATACATATTCATCTATTTCTACCCTCCACAGAAAGGTCCTCAAAGCAATAAGATTTCAGTAGCAATGAGCATACCAATTGCCTAGATCTTGGTTTCTAATTAGCATTCTTTAGTAAAAAAAAGAAAAAAAAGAGCCAGAGCTTTTTAGAGAAGTAGGTATTTCTATGGCTGGAGCAAGAAATACACAAGAGAAATCTGTAGTGTTTTGTGGTGCCAGAAAGTAAGAAAGTGCTGAAGAAGGAATGGGGGCATGTGGCAATGACACAGGAGCTGACCCAAGATAGCACCCAATGGCCCAAAAATGAGTAATTTGAACAACAAAGCAAAGGCAATAACATGGGATTATAATCAGTGGAATAAAATAAATATTCATGAGCCCATTTAAATATAAATAAATAACTGAGTAAGTGCCCTGGCTGGTGTAGGTCAGTGGATTGAGCTCTGGCCTGTGAACTAAAGGGTCTCCATTTCAATTCCCAGTCTAGGGCACATGCCTGGGTTGCAGACCAGATCCCCAGTAGGGGGTATGTGAGAGGTAACCACACATTGATGTTTCTCTCCCTCTCTTTCTCCCTCCCTTCTTCTCTCTAAAAATAAATAAATAAAACCTTAAAAAAATAGATAACTGAGTAAGTAAATAAAAAGTAGAGAAGAAAACCTATTTCCTAAAGGAAAATTCCAAATAACAAATGTAAATGGAATGAGAAAAGATTAAAAATAACCAACAATAATAATTTTAGACAAGATATAACAATGGCTGCTAAAATTTATGGCAAAATTTTGAGGAGAGACAGGTTATTTGAATAGTATAAAAGTATTTCCCTTAGCCCTGCCAGTGTGGCCCAGTCGGTTGGAGTGTCATCCCATACACTGAAAGGTTGCCCGTTAGATTCCCATGAAGGCATGTGCTTAGGTTGCAGGTTCAATCCCCAGTCAGGGCGCATACATTGGAGGCAATTGATCCATGCTTCTCATCACTTCACTCTCTCTCTCTCTTCACCTCTCTCGAATGACAATAAAATAAACCTTTAAAAAAAATAAAAGTATATCCCTCAAGACATGTGACAGTAAGAATGGAATGGAATGGAATAGTAAGCAATGGGATGGGATGGGATGGGATAGGGTGGGATGGGAGAATAGAATAGAATAGAATAGAATAGAATAGAATAGAATAGAATAGAATAGAATAGAATAGAATAGAATAATGGCAACTTTATTTTGGAGAAAGCTAGCAGATCTCAACCAAGTGATCCAAGATAGCACCTGATAATAAGACATCAATCATGTGTCCCTGTACTACAAAAGGACACCACTTCTTTGGTGTTATTGACAAAAATCCATAACCTCAATCTAATAATGAGGAAATATCAGACAAATCCAAATTGAGGGACATTCTACAAAATAACCAATCAGTACTTTCAAGTGTCAAGGTCCTGAAAGACAAATAAAGACTGAGGAACAAGCCAGATTGGAGGAAGCCAAGGAGTTTTAACATTCAAATGCACTGTGGGGCCCTGGATTAGAAAACATTAGTGGAAAAACTGGTAAAATCTGAATAAAATGTGTCATTTACTTAACAGTATTGTACCAATGTGAATTGCTTAACTTTGAAACTGTTCTATGGTTGTATAAGATATTATATTACATTCATAAAAGTTGCAGTAATTTTGCAACTTTCTTGTAAATCCAAAAATATTTCAAAATACAAACTTTAAAACATTGCAATTACAGCCCCTTTAGAAAATAGCAATGCTATTTAAAGTTATGACTGACATGCAGTCCAAGCTAAACTCAAAGAGAAATTACTACTTTCATTTTTTTAAATTATTTTATTGTTGTTCAAGTACAGTTTTCTGCATTTACCCCCATCCCAGCCATCCCCACCTCCCTCCCCTGCTTCCACTCCCCGTCCTTGGTTTAGTCCATGTGTCTTTATAGTTGTTCCTGAAAACCCTCCCCTTTTACCCCCATTATGTCCTCCCGCCTCCCCTCTGGCTACTGTCAGATTGTTCTTAATTTCAATGTCTGTGTTATATTTTGCTTGTTTGTTTGTTTTGTTGATTAGGTTCCAATTAAAGGTGAGATCATAGGGTATTTGTCTTTCATTGCCTGACTTATTTTACTTAGCATAATTTTCTCCAGTTCCACCCATACAGTTGCAAAGGGTATAAGCTCCTTCTTTCTCTCTGCTGCATAGAATTCCACTGTGTAAAGGTACCATGGTTTTTTGATCCATTCATTTACTGAAGGGGCACTTAGGTTGCTTCCAGCACTTGGTTATTGTAAATTGTGCTGCTATGAACACTGGGGTGTATAGGTCCTTTTGGATTGGTGTTTCAGGGTTCTTGGGATATAATCCCAGCAGAGGAATTGCCAGGTCAAAAGGCAGTTCCATTTTCAGTTTTCCGAGGAAATTCCATACTGTTTTCCATAGTGGTTACACCAGTCTGCAATCCCACCAACAGTGCACTAGGGTTCCCTTTTCTCCACATCCTCTCCAACACTTGTTGTTTGTTGCTTTGTGATGATGGCCATTGTGACCGGTGTGAAGTGGTATCTCATAGTGGTTTTAATTTACATCTCTCTGATGGCTAGCGATACTGAGCATCTTTTCATATGTCTCTGGTCTCTCTGTATGTCCTTCTTGGAGAAGTGTCTATTCAAGTTTTTTTCCCATTTTTTAATTGGGTTTTTTTGTCTTCCTGGAGTGGAGTAATGGGAGTTCTTTACCTATTTTGGAGACCAAACCCTTGTCCAAGGTATCATGGGCAAATGTGTTTTCCCATTAGGTTGGTTGTCTTTTTATTTTAATGCTGTTTTCTTTAGCCATGCAAAAGCTTTTTAATTTGATGAGGTCGCATTTGTTTATTGTTTCCTTTATGTCCCTTGCTTTAGGGGACATATCAGTGAAAGTATTGCTGCATTGAATGTTTGAGATTTTTCTGCCTATGTTCTCCCGTAGGACTTTTATGGTGTCATGACTTATACTTAAGTCTTTTGTCCACCTTGAATTTATTTTTGTTTATGTTGTAAATTGGTGATCAAGTTTCATTTTTTTTGCACGTAGCTGTCTAGATCTCCCAACACCATTTGTTGAAGAGGCTATTTTTACTACATTTTATGCTTCTTCCCTCTTTGTCAAATATTAATTGACCATAGAGATTTGGGTTTATTTCTGGGCTCTCTATTCTGTTCCATTGATCTATGTGTCTCTTCTTATGTCAGTACCAGGGTGTTTTGATTATCGTGGCCTTGTAATACAGTTTGATATCAGGAATTGTGATTCCTCCTACCTTGTTCTTCTTTCTCAAAATTGATGCAGCTATTCAGGGTCATTTATGGTTCCATATGAATTTCTGAAATGTTTGTTCTATATCTATGAAATATGTCATGGGTACTCTAATAGGGATTGCATTGAATCTATAAATTGCTTTGGGTAGTATGGCCATTTTGATGATGTTAATTCTTCCAATCCATGAGCATGGTACATGCTTCCATTGGTTTGTGTCTTCCTTAATTACTTTCTTCAGTGTTGTGTAGTTTTCTGAGAAAAGGTCTTTTACCTCGTTGGTTAGGTTTATTCCTAGGTACATTATTTGTCTTGTTGCTATATCAAATGGGATTTTTTTCCTAGTTTCTATTTCTGATACTTCATTGTTGGTATACAAAAATGCCTTTGATTTCTGAATATTGACTTTGTATCCCACTGTTTTGCCAAATTCATTTATTAGGTCAAGTAGTTTTTTGGTGGAGTCTATAGGATTTTCTATGTACACTATCATGTCATCTGCAAACAGTGACAGTTTCACTTCCTCCTTTCCCATTTGGATGCCTTTTATTTCTTTTTCTTGTCTGATTGCTGTGGCCAGGACTTCCAATACTATGTTGAATAAGAGTGGTGAAAGAGGACATCCCTGTCTTGTTCCTGATCTTAGTGGGAAAGCTTTTAGTTTTTGCCCATTGAGTATGATGTTGGCTGTAGGTCTCTCATGTATATGGCCCTTATTATGTTGAGGTATGCTCCCTCTATTTCCACTTTGCTGAGCATTTTTATCATAAATGGGTGCTGTACCTTATCAAATGCTTTTTCTGCATATTGGTATGATCATGTGATTTTTGTTTTTCCTTTTGTTGATGTGATGTATTACATTTATTGATTTGCGAATATTGTACTATCCTTGCATCCCTGGATGAATCGCACTTGGTCATGGTGTATGATCTTTTTAATGTATTTCTGGATGCTGTTTGCCAATATTTTGTTGAGGATTTTAGCATCTATGTTCATCAGCGATATTGGCCTGAAGTTTTCTTTCTTCGTTGTGTCTTTATCTGGTTTTGGGATTAGGATGATGCTGGCTTCATAAAAAGAGTTTGAGGATCTTCAGTCTTCTTGAATGTTTTGAAATAGTCTGTGAAGGACAGGGGTTAGCTCTTCCTTAAATGCTTTGTAAAATTCTCCTGTGAAAACATTCAGTACAGGGCTTTTGTGTGTTGGGAGTTTTTTGAAAACTACTTCAATTTTGTCACCTGTTATTGGTCTGCTCAGGCTTTCTGCTTCTTCTTTGTTCAGTTTTGAAAGATTATATTTTTCTAGAAATTTGTCCATTTCACCTAGGTTTTCAAATTGCTTGGCATATCATCCTTCTAGTAATTTCTTACAATCCTTTGTATTTCTGTGGTATCAGTTGTAATCTCTCCTCTTTCACTTCTGATTGTGTTTATTTGGGTCCTCTCTCTTTTTTTCTTGATGAGTCTACTTAAAGGCTTGTTGATTTTGTTGATCTTTTTGAAGAACCAGCTCCTAGAATCATCGATCCTTAGAATTGTTTCTTTAGTCTCTCTGTCGTTTAATTCTGCTCTGATCTTGGTTATTTCCTTCCTTCTACTTGCTCTGGGCTTTGTTTGTTGTTATTCCTCCAGTTCTTGTAGGTGTAGGGTTAGGGTGTTTATTTGAAATGTTTCTAACTTTATTAGGTAGGCCTGTATCACTATGAATTTCCCTCTCAGGACTGCCTTCACTGTGTCCCGTAAGCTTTGGATTGTTGTGAGTTCATTTTCATTTGTTTCCAGAGACTTTTTAATTTCTTCCTTAATCTCATTCTTGACCCACTCATTGTTTAATAGTATGCTATTCAATCTCCATGAGTTTGAATGTTTAGGGGTTTTTTCCTTGAGGTTGTTTTCTAGTTTCAGTCCTTCGTGGTCAGAGAAAATACATGATATGATTTCAATTTTCTTGAATTTGTTGAGGGTTGCTTTGTGTCCTATCATGTGGTCTATTTCTGAAAATGTTCCCTGTGCATTTGCAAAGAACATGTATTTTATTTCTTTGAGATGAAAGGTTCTCTATATAATTTGTTAAATCCATTTGATCTAGGACATTGTTCAATGCCACAATGTCTTTGTTGATATTTTGTTTGGAAGATCTGTCCATCTTTGACAGTGCGGTGTTAAAATCCCCTACTATAATTGTGTTGCTGTCCATATCTTTCTTGAAGTCCTCCAAGATTTTCCTTATGTATTTGGATGTTCCTATGTTGGGTGCATATATATTTACAATGTGTATGTCTTCTTGATGAATTCTTACCTTGAGTGTTAGGAAGTGACCTTCTGGGTCTCTTTTTATGGCCCTTTCTTTGAAGTTTATTTTGTCTGGTATAAGTATCGCTACCCGAGTCTTTTTCCCTGTGAATTTGCTTGTTTCCAGCCCTTCACTTTCAGTCTGTGTAGGTCTTTTGTTCTGAGGTGGGTCTCTTGTAGGCAGCATATGTGCGGGTCATGATTTCTTATCCATTCAGCTATTCTGTGTCTTTTGATTGGAACATTTAATCCATTTATGTTTAAGGTTATTATTGATAGGTACTTATTCATTGCCATTTTTTCATACCTGTGCTCTTTTCTCTTACTCTTTTTTTTTTCTTTTCTTAAAGCACACGCTTTAGCATCTTGCTCACAGGTCTGCCCTTTCTTGGAGATACCTGCTTCAAATTCACCAACACCAGCAGCAACAATCAGGACAGCACATTCAGCTTCAGATGTCCCTGTAATCATGCTTTTGATAAAGTCTCTGTGTCCTGGGGCATCAATGATGGTCACATAATACTTTCAAATTTCCACAGGGAGATATCAAAGGTGGTACCACACTCACATTCAGTTTTCAGTTTATCCAAGGCCCAGGCATACTTGAAGGAGTCCTTCCCCATCTCAGCAGCTTCCTCCTCAAATTTTTCAATGGTTCTTTTGTCGATCCCACCACATTTGTAGATCAGATGGCCCTTAGTGGTAGACTTGCTGGAATCTACATGTCCAATAACCACAATGTTGATGTGAGTCTTTTCCTTTCCCATTTTGGCTTTGATTTAGTGGTGGTTTTCTTGACACCTGTGTTCTAAATTCCTACTTTTAAATGCCTTTTATTAAAAAGAATGGAAATGAAGAAACTAAAAACTTTTAATTTAGGAAATTTAAAAATATACAAATACATCCAATATAAGGAGGCAGGAATAATAACTATAAAAGCAATTATCAATAAACTTAAAAAGAAAACCAGAGTAATGCTAAATAAATCGAAAGGAAAATACACAGGTATACAACTGAAGTTTGGAGAAAGGGATATTGTTATTTATATCTATTTATATCCATGTATAGAGAGATAACTTTTACTTATTTATATTTTTTATCCTCACTTGAGGACATGCTTATTGACTTTAGAAAGAAGGGAGGGAAGGAAGAGAGAGAAGGAGAGAAACATCGATATGTGAGAGAGAAACATTGCTCAGTTGCCTCTCCCATGCACCCTGACTGGGGGTAGAACCCACAGATTTTAGGTCTATGGGATGATGCTCCTAATGACTAAGCCACACTGGCCAGGGCTAGAGAGGTAATTTTTAAACCCTAAACAGATGTTTTGTATTATTTTTTTATTTTAATAGATGGAAAACATTCTCAGAAAACAAGCTATGAAAACTGACAAATACATACCTTAAAAAGCTTAATAACAGTGGAAAAAATAGTAAAAAAGAAATTGTTAAAGACCTACACAGAGAAAGAGTCCTAGTCTTAACTAGTATTATAAATTACTTCTTTCACATATTCAGCAAATAGTTAACATTATGTCAACTAAACTATTTAAGAGCATAGGAAAAGAAAATGTATCAGCTCATTTTTTTAAAATGAGAAGATTCTTGTGACAGAAGGCTAATATAATATAAAAAATTATGCATTCATATTACTATCTCATAGAGTTTTGATTCCAACTTTCACAATTTTATCCAATCCCTTTCAAATTTCAAGACTGAAAAATACAGAAGAAAGAATGGAAATGAATTTTTTAAATATTTGAGTCATTCTGTGTTTTCCACATTATCTCTATTTATTTCACCATTTGCCCCAGGAAGATGCAACTTAGGAAGCCCCTGCTTCTCGGTGTTTTCCCCAGGCCTCAGTACTTTCCACTCTTACACATTCGTACCAGCCACTCTTTTCCATCTGTGCTTGGGATTATGCCTCTCCTTACATCTCTTGTGTGTGTTTTTTTCTTTAATGTGAATTAATCAGAAGTCTAGCCGCATTGATTTTTACAGATGCCTCCTCCTTTTCTTCTTCATCAAAAATCATTTGTAGTTATACTGTCAGAATTTAGTTTTGAAAAGTATAAGTCCCTTGTAATGATTTCCGGTCTGGAATAATGGCTCTTTTCTCTGACAAGCTTTGGAAATGTGAAGACAGACCGTGGGCGGGATGCCTAAATGAGGCAGGGCTTCCCTTTTTCCCTTAGGCATTGGCGAGCTGACATTGTTTCTCTGGAAGCTTTTTTCAGTTCTACTTAACCAAAGATCCGAAGAAGTTGCTCAAAAATAGCAGTTTCACTATACTTACTTTTTTAATTTTTGAAAAGGTGGGATTTCCCAAATCTTGATTTTAAAAAATGTTTCGATGTGTCCTATTTCTCACGTATAAAGCAAGCTTAGGTGGGCACCCATTTCCCTGCGAGTGCTAAGAGCATTGAATAACCCTGGACATGTACAGAGCCTAACGCGCCCTCTGGAAGATCTCTCACAGAAGTAATTAAGCTCAAATGACTCTTCTCTCATTCTTCGCGGGTGGGAGTGCCCCACAGACCCTTCAAGTGGTAAAGAGTCAAACAGCGCACAGTCTTCCCCAGTGGACTTGGGAGAGCAGCAGGGGAACACAGACAATCGGGGTTTCCAGTGCTGCTTCTTAAACATGGAGGTGATTGATCAGGCGACAAGGACTGGCTCGGAGATCCAGGCTCAGCGAGTCAGGAGGTTCATGGCTTTTCGCTGTGAAACTGCACCCATGCTTGCTGGAGAGAAGCCGCAGGGAGCAGCAGGGCTGCTGCCCAGGAGACGGGAGGAAGTGAAGACTCCCTAGCATTTAGCAGGAAAGTCTCTGAGGGGCGATCTGTCCTCTTGTGTTCAGCCACTAAGCTCAACCCATCCGGGAAGAAAGTGAAGAGAATTTGCCAGGATCATTCCTCTGTGTTTTCTTCTCTTTTCTTTTCACTGCTGTATTCCAAACAAGAAGTTGCTAAACTCTTACTGGTTTTTCTCCTCCTCCTGCTCCTCCTCCTCCCCCTCCTCCCCCCCGCCCCCTCCTCCCCCCTCCCTGTCCCTCCCTCCCCCTCCTCCCCCTCCCCCCTACCCCCTCCCCCTCCTTCTCCTTCTCTTTCTTCTTTTAACATCTTATTGATTATGCTATTGCAATTGCCCCAATTTTTCCCCCTTTGCCCCCCTCCACCCACTGGCTTTTCTTTTTCAAGCTTCTTTAAAGTAAAGGGAAAAAAGATAAAGTGACATATCTGTGTACCTACTATCCAGAATTAATAAATGTTGACTTTTTACCACTTTTGCCTCAGAACATTTTAATCAACAAAAACAAAACATTGCAAATAGAGTATTCTTTGTTCGCACCGCCAGTGCTATTCCTGACCCTTTTCAGAGGATACCATGCATGCACACAAACATGTATGTACACACATGCACATATAGGTATGTGTGAACAGTATTATAATGTGTTTTTACTCTACATAAGTCTTTTTCTAAATATATAAACACACACAGACATACAGGCATCCATGGACAAACTATATGCATTTTAAATATGAATGGATAAACAATATATTTTTGGTTTTATGGAAATGCAAATAAGTATGTCATATGGAACATAGATCTTCTTTTCCTCTCTCAACATTATGGCATGTTTCGTCTTGAAGGCTGTTTGCTGATTTCTGTTCTGAAAGAGCTGCATTTAATACCAGTCTTTGCAGATGACATGCATCATGATCTCCACTACTCAAACTGATAATCATTGGGCCTGGTTTCGAAGAATAATGCAGAAAGGATATACAAGTAGAATCTGCAGATGTTTTGTGAATATTTCTGGTATTACATTTTTCATCATTCATAAGCTGATGGCCATTTATGAAAGATACTAGGAGTCACAGGAAATCACTGTGACCCAACTAGAAGAATTATCAAGATGTTTCATTAACAAAGATCAAATTAATACCTTAGTAAAGGAGAAACCAGAAGACACCACCTCAGTATGATCTTATATTAAACTTGGACATCTTTGGGCCTTTGGGCCTTTTTAAAGTCTCTTGAGCACTTTTAAGTAGAAATAAATTCTGGCTTTAAAAAAACACATTATGTGTAGGGATTTTGTAGATACACTGATACATTCAACTCTAGTACACTCATTTTTCTTTCTTTATAGTATTCTAAAGAATGAATACACCATATTGTATTTATCCATTCCCACGGTGGTAAACATCTGTGCTGTCCAGTTTTTCATCATTACAAACAGTGCTGTTGAGGGGGTGTCTTGCAGGACATGGTGTGAGAACTGAGTATGTCTATCTGGAAGAGGAATGGTTCATCCAGAGCAGATGTCAGCAAACCAAACGGCAAATATTTCAGGCTTCGCCAGCCAGACAGTCTCTGTCAAGACTACTCTACCCCACCTCTATAGCATGAAAGCAGCTGTGGACAACACAAAAACAAGTGAGCATTGTGTTCCAATAAAACTGCCAAGTGGTTTCCCAGAGTACAAGCCTGTTCAGCCTCACCTGAAAAGACCAGGTAACTACCTGGTCTTTTTAGGTGAGTGGCAGTGCCCATGTAGTCCTCCCTGCAGTCTGGTTTCCATTTGTTCTCCCTTCATAATTTCTTGCCTTGAAGACCTTTGCAGAGCTGAAAATACAAGTTGCTTCAGGTCGACAGATCTTCGTGTGTGTGTGTGTGTGTGTGTCTGTGTGTGTGTGAGAGAGAGAGAGACTGCCAAGGACACAAGAGGAGAAGTGGGGAACCTTTCCCCAGACTGTGGTAGGTTGATCACTTGAGCAGTGGAAACCCCTCAGTCCTCAGGGACAGGATGTGACCAGGCCACAGAGGATGGCTCCCTGATGAACATCGGGAGGCTGCCCAATAGAGTCCCAGCCTCCAGGAAGCACAGTCCCAGCAGAGTTGCCAGACTTTAGAAACCATATGGACATAAAGGATGAAATATCCCAGCTATAACCTGATAAGAGAGAAGAAGAGAAGGAACTCCCTGGTGATCTGAGCAGTTGACGTCTAGGATTAGTATATGACCTGCAGAAGGAGAGAAGAAATCACCACTAAAAAATTTCTTTGATCTTGAAAAATTATTTTAAAGTTAAAGAAAGAACTCTGATATTTGCACACCTGAGATTCACCCACTGTGAAGAAATTTAACTAGGAGCCCTCTCCCCTGTGTCCTTCATTCAAATGTTGAAAATCCTCCAGGTTATATTCCTCCCTCACCTTCTCCAGAAAGCCTACTTTAAGCTACAGTTCTAGCTTCTTTCATTGAACATTTATTGGAATATTAAATAATAAGATGATTAAGAAGGCGAACTCTCAAGTTACCTACATCTGCATTATAATTCTTCTTCCATGCATGGTTAAAAAACAAAATTCAACTAAGTAAACTTTAAAGATCTTACTGGTTTTATTTAGTGACTCATGAATCAGACAGCATCCAATCTTGCAAAGGAAAAGGAACTTGAGGACTTTATAAGCAGAAGGGAGCAGAAATAGGCAGTTCTACTGACAAAAAAGCAGGCTAGTTAATGCAAGGTCACTTTCCTTTGGGGGTGGTGGGGGTCTGTCAGGCTGGTGACCTCACTAGTGTGGATCACATGATTCCTGATGGACTGGCTTAGGATTCCATTTCTGGGAGAGCCAAAACTGAAATTAAGTCTTCATCTGGTAATATGGGGCTGAGCATAAGTGATGCTATTTTGGGCCTATTGTCTGGTTTTTTTGTTGTTGTTTTTTAAATTTTAATTTTGTATTGTTATTCAATTACAGTTGTGTGCCTTTTCTCCCCATGCCTCCACCCCACCCCAGCTGAAACCCCCTCCCTCCCCCACCTCCACCCTCCCCCTTGATTTTGTCCATGTGTCCTTTATAGTAATTCCTGTAATCCCCTCTCCTCACTGTCCCCTCCCCACTCCCCCCTGTCCATTGTTAGATTGTTCTAAACTTCAATGTCTCTGGTTATATTTTGTTTGCTTTTTCTTCTATTGATTATGTTCCAGTTAAAGGTGAGATCATATGGTATTTGTCCCTCACCGCCTGGCTTATATCACTTAGCATAATGCTCTCCAGTTCAATCCATGCTGTTGCAAAGAGTATAAGCTCCTTCTTTCTCTCTGCTGCGTAGAATTCCATTGTGTGAATGTACCATAGTTTTTGGATCCACTCGTTTCCTGATGGGCACTTAGGTTGCTTCCAGTACTTGGCTATTGTAAATTGTGCTGCTATGAACATTGGGGTGCATAGGTTCTTTTGGATTGCTGTTTCAGGGTTCTTAGGGTATAATCCCAGCAGCAGAATTGCTGGGTCAAAGGGTAGTTCCATTTTTAGTTTTCTGAGGAAATTCCATAGTGTTTTCCACAGTGGCCTGCATTCCCACCAACAGTGCACTAGGGTTCCCTTTTCTCCCCATCCTCTCCAACATTTGTTTGTTGATTTGTTTATGCTGGCCACTCTGACTGGTGTGAGATGGTACTTCATTGTGGTTTTAATTTGCATCTCTCTGATGGCTAGTGATGCTCAGCATCTTTTCATATGTCTCTGGACCCTCCGTATGTCTTCCTTGGAGAAGTGTCTGTTCAAGTCCTTTGCCCATTTTTTAATTGGGTTGTTTGTCTACCCGGAGTGGAGTCGTGTGAGTTCTTTATACATTTTGGAGATCAGGCCCTTGTGTGAGGGATCATTAGCAAATATGTTTTCCCATACTGCTGGTTCTCTTTGTAATTTGGTGCTGTTTTTTTAGCCATATAGAAGCTTTTTATTTTGATGAGGTCCCATTTGTTTATTCTTTCCTTCATTTCCCTTGCTTTAGGGGACATGTCTGTGAGGATGTTGCTGCGTGGAATGTCTGAGATTTTCCTGCCAATGTTTTCCTCTAGGACTTTTATGGTGTTACAACTTATATTTAAGTCTTTTATCCATCTTGAGTTTATTTTTGTGTATGGCATAAGTTGGTGATTGAGTTTCATTTTTTTGCACGTAGCTGTCCAGATCTCCCAACACCATCTGTAGAAGAGGCTGTTTTTGCTCCATTTTATGCTTCTGCCTCCTTTGTCAAATATTAATTGACCATAAAGACTTGAGTTTATTTCTGGGCTCTCTGTTCTGTTCCATTGGTCTATGTGCCTGTTTTTACGCCAGTACCAGGCTGTTTTGATTACAGTGGCCTTGTAATACAGTTTAATATCAGGTATTGTGATCCCTCCTGCTTTGTTCTTCTTTCTCAAAATTGCTGCAGCTATTCGGGGTCATTTATGGTTCCATATAAATTCCTAAATGTTTGTGCTATATCTGTAAAATATGTCATGGGTACTCTAATAGGGATTGCATTGAATCTATAAATTGCTTTGGGTAGTATGGCCATTTTGATGATGTTAATTCTTCCAATCCATGAGCATGGTATATGCTTCCATTTGTTTGTGTCTTCCTCAATTTCTTTCTTCAGTTTTGTGTAGTTTTCTGAGTACAGGTCTTTTACCTCCTTCATTAGGTTTATTCCTAGGTACTTTATTTTTCTTGTTGCTATATCAAATGGGATTTTTTCCCTGATTTCTGTTTCTGCTGCTTTGTTGTTGGTGTACAGGAATGCCTTTGATTTCTGAATATTGACTTTGTATCCATCTGTTTTTCCAAATTCATTTATTAGGTCATGTAGTCCTTTGGTGGAGTCTATAGTATTTTCCATGTACACTATCATGTCATCTGCAAAGAGTGACAGTTTCATTTCCTCCTTTCCAATTTGGATGCCTTTTATTGCTTTTTCTTGTCTGATTGCTGTGGCTAGGACTTCCAATACTATGTTGAATAGGAGTGGTGAGAGAGGGCATCCTTGTCTTGTTCCTGATATTAGTGGGAAAGCTCTAAGTTTTTGTCCATTGAGTACGATGTTGTCTGTAGGTCTCTCGTATATGGCCTTTATTATGTTGAGGAATGCTCCCTCTATTCCCACTTTGCTGAGTGTTTTTATCAGAAATGGGTGCTGTACCTTACCAAATGCTTTGTCTGCACCTATTGATATGATTATGTGGTTTTTCTCTTTGCTTTTTTTTATGTGATGTGTTATGTTTATTGATTTGTGAATATTGTACCATCCTTGAATCCCTGGGATGAATCCCACTTGGTCATGGTGTATGAACTTTTTAATGTATTTCTGGATGCTGTTTGCCAATATTTTGTTGAGGATTTAGCGTCTATATTCATCAGTGATATTGTCCTGAAGTTTTCTTTCTTCGTTGTGTCTTTATCTGGTTTTGGTATTAGGATGATGCTGGCTTCAAAAAAAGAGTTTGGGAGTCTTCCATCATTTTGAATTTTTCGATTAGTCTGTGAAGGATAGGGGTTAGCTCTTCCTTAAATGCTTTGTAGAATTCTCCTGTGAAACCATCTGGTCCACAGCTTTTGTGTGTTGGGAGTTTTCTGATTACTGCTTTGATTTTGTCTGCTGTTATTGCCCTGTTCAGGTTTTCTGCTTCTTCTTCATTCAGGTTTGGAAGATTATATTTTTCTAGAAATGAGTCCATTTCACCTAGGTTTTCAAATTTCTTGGCATGCAGTTCTTCATACTAATTTCTTATAATCCTTTGTATTTCTGTGGTCTCAGTTGTAATCTCTCCTCTTTCATTTCTAATTGTGTTTATTTGTATCCTCTCTCTTTTTTTCTTGATGAACCTACTTAAAGGCTTGTCGATTTTGTTTATCTTTTCAAAGAACCAGCTCCTGGATTCATTGATCCTTATAACTGGGCTTTTAGTCTCTATGTCATTTAACTCTGCTCTGATCTTGGTTATTTCCTTCCTTTTGCTTGCTCTGGGCTGTCTTTGTTGTTGTTCCTTGAGTTCTTGTAGGCGTAGGGTTAGGTTGTTTGTTTGAAATGTTTATATCTTTTTAAAGTAGGCCTGTATTGCTATGAACTTCCCTCTCAGGACTGCCTTTGCTGTGTCCCATAGGTTTTGGGTTGTTGTGAGTTCATTTTCATTTGTTACCAGGAAGTTTTTGATTTCTTCCCTAATCTCGTTCTTGACCCATTCATTGTTTAATAGCATGCTCTTCAGTCTCCATGATTTTGAGTGTTTAGGGGTTTTTTCCTTGAGGTTGTTTTCTAGTTTCAGTCTCTTGTGGTTGGAGAAAATGCTTGATATGATTTCAATTTTCTTGAATTTGTTGAGGCTTGCTTTGTGTCCTATCATGTGGTCTATCTTTGAGAAAGTTCCATGGACACTTGAAAAGAATGTGTATTTTGCTTCTTTGGGATGAAAGGCTCTCTCTATATATATCGGTTAAGTCCATTGCATCTAGAGCATTGCTCAATGCCACAATATCTTTGTTGATATTTTGTTTGGAAGATCTGTCCATCTTTGACATTGGGGTGTTAAAATCCCCTACTAATTGTGTTGCTGTCAATATCTTTCTTGAATTCCTCCAAGATTTCCAAAACACTCTGTGTTTTATGTATTTGGGTGCTCCTATGTTGGGTGCGTATATACTGACAATGTTTATGTCTTCTTGGTGGATTCTTCCTTTCAGTATTATGAAGTGACCTTCTGGGTCTCTTTTTATGGCCCTTTTTTTGAAGTCTACTTTGTCTGATATGAGTATTGCTACCCTTGCTTTTTTTTCCTGTGCATTTCTTGAAAAATTTGTTTCCAACCCTTCACTTTCAGTCTGTGTAGGTCTTCTGTCCTGAGGTGGGTCTCTTGTAGGCAGCATATGTGTGTGTCATGCTTTCTTATCCATTCAGCTATTCTATGTCTTTTGATTGGAACATTTAATCCATTTACATTTAAGGTTATTAATGATAGGCAGTTATTCATTGCAATTTTTTATACATGTGTTCCTCTCTTTCTCTCTTTTCTTTCCTGTTCTTAAAGTAGTCCCTTTAGCATCTCTTGCAGAGCTGGTTTGGTGGAGGTATATTCTTTTAGACTTCTTTTGTCTGGTAAACTTCTTATTTGGCCTTATATCTTGATTGAGGGTCTTGCTGGATAAAGTAGTCTTGGTTGCAGGCCTCTGGTTCTCATTACTTGGAATATTTTTTGCCATTCTCTTCTGGCTTGGAGCGTTTCCATTGAGAAGTCAGTTGCTAACCTTATTGGGGCTCCCTTGTATGTTACTTTTTTTTTCTCCCTTGCGCCTTTAAGATCCTCTCTTTGTCTTGGAATTTTGCCATTTTAATTATGATGTGTCTTGCAGTCGGCCTCATTGGGTTCCTCTTCATTGGGACTCTCTGTGTTTCCTGGATTTGGGTGACTTTCTCTCTCATCAGATTAGGGAAATTTTCCATCATTACTTTTTCAAACAGGTTTTCTATCCCTTGCTCTTCTTCTTCTCCTTCTGGTATTCCTATTATATGGATATTGTTATGTTTCATGTTGTCCTGCATTTCCCTTAATCTCTCCTCATTCTTTCTGAGCCTCTTTTCCTTTTCTTGCTCATTCTGGGTGTTTTTTTCTACTTTGTCCTCCAGCTCGCTGATCCAATCCTCTGCTTCATCAAGTCTGCTTTTCATTCCTTCTACTGTGTTCTTCAATTCAGAAATTGTATTCTTCATTTCCTCTTGGCCCTTGTTGATAGTTTCTATTTCCTTTTTCATGTTGATATAGTTTGCAGTGAGTTCATTGTAGTTTTCCTGTAATTTCTGGTAGTTTTCTGTGAGCTCAGTGAGCTCCGTGAGCTTCCTGATAACCATTGCTTTGAACTCAGTATCTGATAGTTGACTTGCCTCTTTTTCAGTTAGCATTCTTTCTGAGGCTTCCTCCTTTTATTTCATTTGGGGATTGTTTCTTTGTCTTCCCATTGTTTCCCATTGAGACTCTTCTTGTTAGCCTCTGCTTCTTAAATTGATCTGTTCTGACTCCCTGGGTTTATGGTATCAACTTCTATGGTAGAATGCCAGTCGGATTCCGTTGTGCCGTCTCCTTAATGTCCTGTGCTCACTGGTCTTGAGCTGACGTTTATTTGGTGTACCATGGTCTAACTCTGGTCTTTTCAGCACTCTGTGTTTTATTGTCTCACCTGTGGGAAAAAGAGAAAGGGGGGGGAAATGAAAAAAAAAGAAGGTAAGGATGGAAAAAGGGAATAGAAAAGGAAAGGAAGGAAGGAAGAAGGAATAAAGAAAGATTGGAGGCATGGTAAGAAGGAATTTTAACAAAAATTAAAACGAAAGAATAAATAAAAGAAG
This sequence comes from Desmodus rotundus, assembly GCF_022682495.2. Taxonomy (NCBI): domain Eukaryota; kingdom Metazoa; phylum Chordata; class Mammalia; order Chiroptera; family Phyllostomidae; genus Desmodus; species Desmodus rotundus. The sequence goes on from NC_071395.1 coordinate 67,174,626, forward strand.
TCAGGAAGAAGGAATAAAAACGGTAAAGGATGGAAGGAAGAAGGAATAAAAAAATAAAGGAGGACAGAAAGGAAGAAGGAATTCAGGGGTAAAGGAGGAAAGAAAAAAAAAATTCTTCTGCTGGCTTTAAACCAGCCAGGTTAGTTCTGCTGGTCTTCCTGTCTGTGGAACGGGAGGGGGTGGTTGGAAGGATGGGTTTCACTTTTCTCCCTTCCTGAGCCTCACTCTTCGCTGTTGTTCAGCCTTCAGTCCAGTTCCTCAGGGTCCTTCTGCTCCCCACTAGGCCTCTAGTTCACCAGTTGTACTGTCCTTGAGTTGCACCAGTTAGGGGTAACTCACACTCCTTCTTCTTGCTCTTTGCTGTCTTAGATGCTAGGGGTTCTTGGTGCTGCTATGGGGTAGTTCAGCCCCCTCATGGGTCGAGTGTTTCTGGGTAATGAAGTCTCCCCTAGCCCTGCAGCTCCACTGTGCTGGGTGTTCTGCCTTAGTCCTAGAGAGCCAGTAGGCCCTGCAGGGCTCTGTGCACAGGGGCTAGGTAGGAGTTGTTCAGAACCGGTGCTTTTAGGTGTGGTCCCTGGCAGGCAGATCTGCTGCTTTGGGCCTGGGTCACGCTCGGCTGGCTGGTCAGCTGCTCTGGACCTGAGTCGTGCTTCCCACCCATCTGCAGCTCCTGGCCTGAGTCACGCAGGGCCAGAGGGTCCACCGCTTTGGGCCTGAGTCGCACAGTCTGCCAGTCTGCCTCCTTGGGCCTGTGCGTGGGGCAGCTAGCCTCTGCTCCCAGTGCGCACCCACCCGAGGTTTCAGGCGGCCATCCAGGGTTTCAGGTGTGGGCCCCCAGTCCGCTAATCTGGGTGCGAGCAACCGGGCCTCACGTGAGCGCTGGGGCTGCTTATCCTGAGTTCACAGTCAAGGGGCTGAGGGGGGAGGGGCGCCAGAGGCCACGGCTGCAGCAGACCCTGCACCCGGGCCAGGGCTTCAGTCGCCCTGGTCCCTGCACTGGTCCCAGGGACCTTATTGTCCTTAAGCACTCTTCTTACCGTCAGATCTTTCAATGTCCTCTATCTTTGGTCTCCAGTCTTCGTATATGCTGGAATACCGTTGGCTGTTCGCTCTGCTCCTCAGATCAGCTAGGTGTTTCACTGGTGTTGAGGGGAAGTGGACTCTGCTCCCACCTACCTCACTGCCATCTTCCCAAATCTATTGTCTGGTTTTTAACGATAACCTCTGGGATATGGGCGATTTACTCAACCTCTCTGAGCCTCCTCTTTAAAAATGAAGAGAATAACAAACCCTGCCTTATAGAGTTTTTGTGAGAATTAAATGAGATATGTCAAATATTTAGAATATAGCTATTTCCCCAAAATTAATTTTCTTTATTATTGGCCATTACTGCACTTACTGTCTGCAACATGTATTTTAATATTTTATTGCATATTTCTATGAAAGCAGTTACCTCATAGTATTATAATTACATATGTGTTTTTGTTCTTTCCCACTACATGATGAATAACTCCAGGGCAAAAATATGCTTTCTTCATCTTTTCATTTCTGATGCATGATGAATAATGACTCACTAAACGTTTGTTGAATAAGTGACTGTATGAAAAAGTTGACTAATGTTCCTTCATATTAATGGTTCATGAATCAACTAAATGTTAGTGTAAAATAAAGATTTTTCAGAATCCTAAAGGTCTCATAAAATTTACCTTAAATGAACCTATTCTTAGAAAATTACCTGCAAAACAAGAGAAGAAACCAAAATAGAGAATGGTGTGGAATCTATAATGAATCCAACCCAGAAAGGGAGTAAAAAGAATTCCCAAGATGACAACAACAAGCTTAAATGATGACCAGTTCAGATGGAAAGCGACTTCAACAACAGGGGCAAAGTGGGAGAAATTGACAGAATAATTCTTATGATTGAAAACTTGGACATTTTAAAAATATAAAAGAGGAAATTAATGAAATGAAAAAACTGAGAGCCTGCTGGGAACTGCCCTGCCTGGTTTCAGAATCAATAACCCCCCCAATGGCTAAGTCTGAGTAAAGAGACCTTGGGGCCATAAGCCACTAAGAAAACAAAGCTTATCTTCCTGGTAGGGGCACTGCCTCTGCCCCATTTTATTCACCCTGCTTGGCCCCGGGCAGATGACTGGTTAGCCAATGACGGGTAAGATTCCTCAAAAGAGGGATGGCCTAAGACAGTCATGGTCATGAAGGGGCCCTCAGGGAAGGACTTGGGGGGCTATAGAGAAAGGGAATGATGGACCCTCACCCTTCAGCTTTGACATGGCCTGAGTCCTCATTCTGTTTGTAAGAGGTCTCTTAATCTCTTGACTGCCTTACTTCCCCTGCCTGACTTAACCCTGAAACAATATAGGAGGTGGGTCCCGCCCTGTGCTGGGAAAGGTGGGTTCCCTAGCACATCAGGCCTAAGAAAGAATGCATAAAATCCTGTGAAACCTGCTCTGCTAATACCCTCAATTTAAATGATAATGGTCCAGCATTAAATAATTTTGTTTCCCCAAACTTTTATGGCCCTTTAGCTATCGACCCTGACTCAAAATAAGCCCTCATAGTCCTTTGAATGTTATCTATTGTTTGATCATTACTGTCTGACAATGATTGATGAGCTTTACATATATGCCCTGTATTCTTATGCAAATTAAACCCAATAAAAGCCCATTTGAGGAACAGACTCCTGGACCTTCTCCTTTGAGAGATTAGCTACCTTTCCTCCCCAAGCAAATCATGTCTTGGTAGACTTATTCTCATCCATGGTGGCTGGGGTGGGGCTCTGCAGGCGGATTCCCCCCCCCCCACACACAAAAGCCTCCATTTGAACTTTAACCAGGAGAAAAATTCTCCTTTGAGTGGCATAAAGATTATCATATTTACACATATTAATGGAAATCTAGTTATAGCGCATTGCCTGGTCTGCAAAAGACAATAATTACATATCTGTAATTGGATAAATGCTGTGGATTAGTTTTCAACTTTTAGAATCAACTCTAGCCAAATCATGGTAGGTAACCCTGCTTATATAACAAAATGTAAATATTAGAAACCTTGATAATTGAAACATAAAGCTGTGAATAAAGTTTAGGAGATAGATGGGGAGGAACACTTAGTAAAGTATAGGAGGCAAATTACTGATACAGAATGAAGATGTCTTACAGTTACTAGAAAAAGAAATAGGAATTGAAGAGTAATGTTTGATTATGCAGGTGTGACTAAAGGAAGAGCTATAAATTGTCAGGATGGGCGGGGTAGGACAAAATGGCAGCCGAACTACAACCCGGAAGAGATGGCTGACGTCAAACCGAGGAACCACCAATGATAGATTGCCACTTTGTTCAAGGAGACCAATCCCTAGCCCCCATGAAGAGAGCCAACCAGAATTTGGTGCATAAAACCCCGCCATATTCCCTGCTTGGGCGCAACTTCCTTGGCCAGCTCTGCAGACCGGGGAACCTCGCCCAGGTGCACAAACCCCAATAAAGCTCTGCACTGCCTAATTTTGTGTCTGATTGGCATTTGTTCCTCGGAGGAGCCTAAGAAAACCTTTCATAAATATACTACACTTAGAGGGTAGGATTGGTAGTAATAAAAGTGATGACAAAATTTTAATCCATCAAGCAGAAAGGCAACAGTCAACAATTAGAGCAGGCTTATCCAGAACTGGTAGCATAAATGTACCCTTTACCTGCATAGAGATAACACACAGAAGAATAGACACACACAATGCACACACACACACCTGTTAATATAGGAATAAATTGTGGTCACGCATACAATGCAACCATTTTTTTAAAATGCAGTGGAAGACATATACAATATTTATGGCACTGTTTGCCATAGCAGAAAACTGAAAGCAACGACTTGCTAAACAGATCGTTGCATCACGACACAGTGTAGGTCTATTCAGCAGAAGAGATGTGATGAGGCAAACACCTTGACGTGGGTATCAAAACACAACAGTGAATAAAAAAGCAAATTGTAGAACACATCAATGTGATACCATTTTAAAGTTAATAAAAACAAGCAAAACAAAACAACGTGCTTAGAGACAAATACATACATGTGAAAACCATTAAGAAAAGCAAGAGAATGATAAAAAGTGGGGCCCTCTGGAGGAAAAGTGGAGAGATAATGGGAAGAAACACATACGAAGCTTTAATACGACTGCTCTTGTTCTGAGCATGTATGTTTGTACATGCATAGAAAATATTTTAAAAGACATACACAAAATCAGTGCAGTAACCCTTAGGAATGGGGTTGGAAAACTGGAAAAAAGATATTTTCTATTCTACATTGCATGTATTTCATACTTCTCTAGACTAAGATTATATCAAAAGATGATATTGAATTGAATAATACTAGGAATATAATAATGTTATAATCATAATTAAAATTTATTGTGTGCTTAACATTGGCACATGGCAAGCATCCAATAGAAGCAAGCTAATGTTGGCATAAAACATATATATATATATATGTTTTATGGAACAATGGAACAAGAATAGAGAACCCAGAAATAAACTCATGCCTTTTTGGTCAATTAATACTTGATAAAAGAGGCAAAAACATACAGTGGGGTTCAGATGGTCTATTCAACAAATAGCATTGGGAAAATTGGAGAGATAATGTGCAAAATATTAAACTAGACCACCTTCTTATCCCATGCACAAGAATAAACTCAAAATGGGTTAGAAAATTCAATGTTAGATGCAACCATAAAAATCCTAGAAGAAAACACAGGCAGTAAATTCTTGGACATTTCTCATAGCAATATTTTTTCTGATATATCTCCTCGAGCAAGGGAAACAAAAGACAAAATAAACAAGTGAAACTACATCAAACTAAAAAGTTTTGTCACAGGAAAGGAAACCATCAACCAAATGAAAAAACAACCCACTGAGTGGGGGAACATATTCGCCAATGACACATCTGATAAGGGGTTAATATCCAAAATTTATAAATAACTTACAAAAGTGAACACCAAACAACAAACAATCCAATTAAAAAAAGGGCAAAGGACCTGAATAAACACTTCTTCAAAGAGGACATACAGATGGCCAATACACATATGAAAAGATGCTTAATGTCACTAATCATTAGAGGTGCAAATTCAAACCACAATGAGATATTACCTCACACCTGTCAAAATGGCTATCATCAATAAACCAGCAAACAAGTGCTGGCAAGGATGTGGAGAAAGAGCAATCTTTTTCTATTGTTGGTAGGAATGCAGATTGGTGCAGCCACTGTGGAAAGCAGTATGGATATACCTCAAGAAATTAAAAATGGAACTGTCTTATACCCAGTGATTCCACTTCTGGGAATATATCAGAAGAAACCCAAAACAGTAATTTGAAAAAATATATGCACCCCTATGTTCATTGCAGCATTATTTGCAATAGTTAAGATTTAGAAGTAGCCCAAGTGTCTATCAGTAGATAAGTGGATAAAAAAGATGTGGTACATTTACACAATGGAATACTATTTGACCATAAAAAGAAGGAAATATTACCTTTTACGACAGCATGGATGGACCTGGAGATTATGATGCTATGTGAAGTAAGCCAGTTAGAGAAAGACAAATATAATACCATATGGTCTCATTTTTATGTAGGACCTAATGGACAAAATAAAAGAACAAACAAAGTAGAAACAGACTCACAGATACAAAGAAAAGACTGACAGCTGTCAGAGGGGAGGAATGTTAGGGAGCTGGATGATAAAGGTGAAGGGATTAAGCAAAAAAAAAAAAAACCCTTCATAGACACAGACAACAGTATGATGGTTACCAGAGGGAAAGGATGGTGTGGGGAGGATGAAGAGGGTGAAGGGTAGGGATAAATAATGATGAAAAGAAACTTGACATCGGATGGTGAGTACACAATACAATGTACAGACAATGTATTATAGAATTGCACACTTGAAACCTATGTAATTTTATTAACAAATGTCACCCCAATATATTAAATAAAATGGGGAAAAAAGTAAACTGGTGTTCTTATCAGTTAAGCTGAGCAGCCAGTACTGTGAATGCATGCCAGGAAAGGAATAACTGAAGAAAATGAGGATTTTTAACCTGGAAAAGAAAAGACTCCAAAATATGATCACCATCTCTGAGTAATTTAAAGCCTAACATTCAGAGAAAGGATGGGGTTCACATTGCTTGTTTAAGAGGAGAACTAGACCACTGGACTGAAGCTGTGGGACAGACTCATGGTCCTGCCAAACCAAACGCGGCCCCTTAGGCTACAGCAAGCTCAGTGCCCCACTGCTACTTCCCACACCGTGATTTCCAGCTCAGTCTGGAGAACTGTTAATCGGGGACCACCACTGAGGCGTGCTAAATGTAAGAATGTGTTCTTCAAAATCAGAGGCAGCAGAGCTGATGAAGAGAGGATAGAGATGGTGGTAGGGGTGCTGTGGGGGGAGGTATAAAGGAAAAGCATGCTAGGGCTTGCCGAAGTGAAATGTAATGTGTCCCTAGGTCATGCTGAAATCATTGCTTTTGCTGGCTCCTTCATGCACAAGGTGAAAGCTACTACTGTCTTCATCAGAATTTACAAGGAAGTAACACCAGCACACTCGTCCCTTTCAAGTGGGGAGAATGGAAGACTTCTGCCTGAGACTCAAAAAGAGAATTCTGAAGAGGGAGGGCAGGGGGTGAGAGCAGAGCCAGGACTGAAAGTGAGAGCGAGGGAAGCCAGCATTCAGACACCAAGCTGGGCAGAGCCAGTCCAAAGAAGCTGTAAGTGATGAGGCTTCAAGCTGGAAGGACCATTGGTTCAATCAGGGATAAACTTTGGAATGGACTGTACCCAGGAATGAGAAGTCTGGCACTTTGTAATACCTGAAGAATTCCTTTTAAATTCCCTATCCCAAGACTTCTGGCCAAGATGGAGGCATAAGTAGATACACTTTGCCTCCTCACACAATGGAAAGAAGGACAATAACAAATTTAAAAACAAAAAATAACCAGAACTGCCAGAAAATTGAACTGTATGGAAGTCTGATAATCAAGGAGTTAAAGAAGAAACATCATTTAGACCAGTAGGAGGGTCAGAGACAGGCAGCATGGGTGAAGAAGACTCGGGGTGAGGTGGCAGCTGGAGGGCTGGAGTGGGCGGTCTCACATTTGCATGTAGATAAACCAGGAGGAACAACTGGAGAGCAAGACAGACTGTACATCCCAGGGTTCCAGCTTGAGAAAAGAAAGCCTCAAAACCTCTGGCTGTAAAAATCAGGGGGGGTTGCAGCAGCAGGAGAAACTCCCAGCTTCACAGGAGAGTTCACTGGAGAGACACACAGGGTCCTAGAACATACACAAACTCACCCACCTGAGAATCAGCACCAGAAGAGCCCAATTTGCTTGTGGGTATTGCGGGAAGTGCCTAAAAGCCAGTGAGAGCTGAGCAAGCAGCATTGTTCCTTCTTGGACCCCTCCCCCACATACAGCGCAGTGATGTGAGTTGCCCCACACTGGCGAACACCTAAGGGTCTGCCCCTTAACATATAACAGGTGTGCCAAGACAAAAAAATATGGCCTAAATGAAAGAACAGCTCCAGAAAAAGAACTAAGCAACAAAGAGATAGCCAACCTATCAAATGCAGAGTTCTAAACACTGGTAGTCAGGATGCTTACAGAAATGGTTGAGAATGGTTGCAAAATAGAGGAAAAAGCAAAGGCTATGCAAAGTGAAATAAGGAAAGATATAAAGGGAACCGACAATGAAGGGAAGAATTTGGAGCAGAAGGAAGAAACAAACATTCAACCAGAAGAGAATGAAGAAACAAGAATTCAAAAAAATGAAGAGAGGCTCAGGAACCTCCGGGACAACTTTAAACATTCCAACATCATAGGGGTGCCAGAAGGAAAAGAGGAAGAGCAAGAAATTGAAAACTTAATTGAAAATATACCGAAGAAGAACTTCCCCAATCTGGCAAAGGGAATAGACTTCCAGGAAGTCCAGGAAGCTCAGAGGGTCCCAAAGAAGCTGGACCCAAGGTGGAACACACCAAGGCACATCATAATTACATTACCCAAGATTAAAGATAAGGAGAGAATCTTAAAAGCAGCAAGAGAAAAGGACACAGTTACCTACAAAGGAGCTCCCATAAGACTGTCAGCTGATTCCTCAAAAGAAACCTTGTGGGCAAGAAGGGGCTGGCAAGAAGTATTCCAAGTCATGAAAGGCAAGGACCTACATTCAAGATCGCTCTATCCAGCAAAGCTATCATTTAGAATGGAAGGGCAGATAAAGTGCTTCCCAGATAAGATCAAGTTAAAGGAGATCATCATCACCAAGCCCTTATTATATAAAAAAGAAGATCAAAAATATGAATAGTAAAATGACAACAAACTCACAACTATCAACAACTAGACCTTAAAAAAACAAAAACAAACTAAGCAAACAACTAGAACAGGAATAGAATCACAGAAATTGAGATCACATGGAGGGTTATCGACAGGGAGATAGAAGGGGGAGAATGGGGGAAAAGGTACAGGGAATAAGAAGCATAAATGGTTGGTATAGGGGGAGGTTAAGAATAGTGTAGGAAATGGAGAAGCCAAAGAACTTACATGTACAACCCATGAACATGAACTAAGGGACAGGGGGAATGCTGGTTGGAGGGGTGGTGCAGCGAAGAGGTGAATAAAGAGGGGAAATGGAACAACTGTAATAGCATAATCAATAAAATATATTGAAAATAAATAAATAGATAAATTCCCCGTCCCTTCAGAAATACAAAAACCCTCTGTCCACTATGTGTGTGGTCTCCATGGCAGACCAGAGTGAAGGTCAAAGCCAGCACAGGGAGAGGAAAACCCAGAGGCCACTGGTGTCTCCAGTATGGAGAGCAGAGGAGCAGCCCTCTCTGCTGGATTCCTGGGGGCACTGCAGCTCAAAGGCTGTGTGACCAAACCCCAACGTGGAGATGGTCCCTCGAAGCCAGGAAAATGTTTTGAACAGCAAGCTTCTTGGCTAGCTGTCCAAAATAATGCCTTTCTCTACTTGGAAATTCCATTAGGAAGAGGAACACAAAAAGTCAAAACCATCTTTGCAGTCAACTAGAAATTTTGCTGGAAAATGATTTTTAAAAATAAAGGCAAAACTGAGTTAGAATCATTATCATAGTAACTAAACTCTTTTTTTTTTTTTGGCCTCATGACTGACAGTTTGCAAACCACTTGGACGTTTCTCATCTCATCCTACCCCTATGAAGAACAGCTTTCCTTCTTGGTGGAGGAATTCAAACCATAGTCATTCTGAAAGAACAAACTGCATGACTAAGGTGCCATGTCCACCCCTGGCTTGTCCTTCAGTCTCGTCTCCACTGTACTAACCAATCCAAAGGTCCTATGAACAGCCCAATAAATCAGAACATGTTCATGCCCATCACTCAGACTTAGGGTGGCTCCTGCCTCTGGAAGCACAGAACCCTCACATGGACTGGCTGCTAAGGTCTCAAGCCATTATCACTCCACTCTCAAGGAACGTGTTTCAGGAAGAACAATGGGGCCAAGGTCTTTGGTATTTAAGGATTAGTCACATGTGCCCACATGCAACCCATGGCATCCTTTGCCTTATGGCATTACTGCAGAGTTCCAACAGAAGTAAGTTTTTCTTTTCAGCAGAGTTGCGTGTTTTGCAACTTAATAAAGGGAAGCTTGGGTAGAGTGGGCTGTCTGCAATTTCTCCTGTACCCACAAGTTAAACTTTTGACACCAGAGTCACTCTGCCATTTGAACCACTGAACCCAGATTGGGGTTGGTGGGACTGAGTCAGTAGCAGATTGAGTAAAACCCTCTTGTCTTCGCCCATCCGAGGTGGTGAGCCCCTTAGCACCTTGTCAAACACTAAATTTAATCCTGGTTTTATTTTCAAATCACTTTTTAAAAATATACTAACCATTAAGCCATAGGAAGAAAGGTCCTTTTAAAATGATTTATTATGTGTTAACAGCTAAAGAAAATCTAAACAGTGTCTCCATAAAGACCCATGATCACGTTTTTAATTAAGAGCCACAACTTTTAATAGAAAGCATAATATGCCCATTCATGTCCGGGCACCCGCCAATGCTGGGTAGGTAATCCAGCAGTCAGACTCCGGGGAGAATAACAGCTTTTGACTCACACCTCAAAGTCCTCTGTTAAAGCAAATAACAATAAAGTAAGATCCCTTTAAAACCTGAGTTTGGGAATTTCAACCCAGAGAAAGGATACTTTTTGTTCCATTACAGGGACATTTGTTAGTTTCCATGCCCACAATACCTCACTCAGTACTCTGCATAACTCAAACACCCTCTAAACTTTAATATGCAAGGAGGTCATTCTAAATGTGTCCTGTGTGTGTGTGTGTGTGTGACCTGGTGAATTCCTGCCTACGCTCTGGGGAGGCTGTGCCCTAGGAGAAACAAGCTGTTACTGTCTCTTTCTCAAACTGTCACCTTAAATGTTTTTCCTCTTCCAGCTCTTTAGTTTAAGACTAAATTTCATGGTCTAGAACAGCAATTTTCAGCCTTTTTCATCTCATGGTGCACAGAAACTAATCACTAAAATTCTGCGGCACACCAAAAAATATGTTTTTGCCAATCTGAGAAAAAAACTAGGTATAATTTTGATTCATTCACACTGGACAGCTATTGTTGTGTGGCTGTTGTTATTTTTTTATTTGACAATCTAAAGGAAAAGAGGTCAGTGCCCCTGACTAAATAGTCAGATATCGCATGCTTTAAATTCTTGCTGCACACGGGTTGAAAATCGCTAGATCCTCTGGTCTAGGAGAACAGAGCTGTGTGTTCCTGCAAGGTAGTATTAACAGTATCAGTCAGCATTTATTGGCTGCTTCCTACATGTCAGGTTCAGAAAAAATGATGGACTGCAGTTGTAAGAACCCGATGAGAACTAATGGGACAGACAGTATTGCTGAAGAAGTTCAGAGAAAAGAATGCCTACTCTGGGTTTGAAAACAGAGGGGGATTCAATGTTGATCTTTAAAGACACTCAAAGTTTCTAAAAACAGAAGGGAGGTGGAAGGGAAAAGTGGTTTCTATAAGCCAACATTTGCCTAACTTGGTTCTTTGGGCCATTGTTGGAACAAGGGATTAAAGATCTGAGCAGTTCTTACTAAATGCATTCTTACTAAATATTAAAATGTAGCACAGTGTTTTGCACATGCAGCTGTAAACAGGACAGGCTTCACAGGAATGCAGCCAGGTATTCTAACTGCAAAGAAAAATGTCAATGTATAATTGACCAAATAGTGTACATAAGCAATGGCTAAGCCTACTTTGTAATTGACTAAATACTGTATATAAGCAATGGCTAAGCCTACTTTCAGAGAGACGGTGCTTTGGATACGGATCCCGTTTCCTTTACTTGCTGCAAGTAAGTAAAACTACCCTGTGAAAACCACGTCTCATTCTTGTATAGAATACTCCAAGCAGTGAAACCCTTGAGTTTGGGGCCATCACCTTCAGGATTTTTACTATAACCACATGCCACCTAGACACCCCAGTGGCCAAATTCCTGCCTGGAAAATCTACTATCACTCCTCAATATTTTTCTTAAAACATATTACCTTTAAAGAAAAAACCCTTAAATGTATTTTTAAGGAGAACTACATATCATACTGTAATTTGAAAAGTAGAATTATTTAATCAAAGTAATCACCCAAAACAGTACACCAGATAAAAACAAAATAGTGTTCTCAAGTTTAAAAGTTAAATTTAAAACAATATTAAAATAATACTAGAACTGAGAAACCTTGACAGCTTACAAAAGGAAACAAAAAACCCTGAAAAGAAGCAATCCCTAAGTCAAGCACATGTTAAATTCCTGCTGTGCGTTTCCAGAAAACGTGGTTGGCTGGCTAACATAAGGAAAGACACAGACTGTGTGCTCTTTTCACTGTGGCATTGCTGCAGAGGTAAGGCACACTGAGAACAGCCCACCCTCTCTCATGTGCCTGTTCACAGGCCATTGGCCATCACTCTTGGGGGGTGGGCTCAACAATCTTCCCTAAGCCACTTTCCCCAGCACACCAGCCATTCCCAAAGGGAGAGGCTGGGGGAACCTGGTTGGTATGGGAAAATTATGGTAATGGTAATTCCTTCTATCAGTATTTCCAAAAATATTGTGACCAAAAATTAAGTTACACAATGTTAAAAGATTGATGAGCATGTGATTATACCATATATTCTGCATAAAGCAGATTGCCAGGCTTCGTCTACTTGAACCTGATCCCAAGAATACTGATGGACAGCCCTGGCTGATGTGGTTCAGTGCATTGAGTGCCGGCCTGTGAACCAGAGGGTCACTGGTTCGATTCCCAGTCAGGCACATGCCTAGGTTGCGGGCCTGGTCTCTGGTTTGGGGTGGGTGGGGGACAACCACATATTGATGTTTCTCTTCCTCTTTTTCCCTCCGTTCCCCTTTCTAAAAAATAAATAAATAAAATATTTACAAAAACATTAAACAAACAAACAAACAAAAAGAATATTGATGGACAATCAGGTAGAGGAAAAGAGTGGCTGGGTCTGTGGCAGCCACGATTGCCCAGCCAGGAACCAAGCTAGTCATTGTCAGAATGTTGTGCAAAGAGGAAATTGAAATCTTTCCCTGATGAATGGCACAGACAGGTCAAAACCTCCAGAAAAAAAAAATCTGATACCTTAATGTTACTGTAAAACATTTTGTCAGAATGCCAGGGAGTTTTCAGACTGACCATGCAAAAAGCTATAAGGTGACTGGATAGAAAAAAAGCCCTCTAGCCCTTCCAGTCCAAGATTGGGGGTGGGAGCAGAGGAGGCAGGTGCATGTGCCATAGGAGTCAAAATGGCTCATGGGGGAGGTGCCAGACCAAAGAGACCTGTCAGCCCAGCCCGGGGAAAAGGGGGACTGTTTGTGAGGTGGACCCACCCAAAATATGCAAAAGTTTGAGATGTTCATGGGTCACTTGGAGAAAGCACCTGGTCAGTCCCACATACAAGCTGATATAATTCCAGGGGAACAAAGAGGCCCTCTCTCTTGCTTGTGACCTGCACTCGCACAGAACATTTGCCTGTTCTCCTCATGGGCTCTGTGGTCTGGCAGCCATGTGGCCCATGGCCTGGAGGAAGGGGGTGTTCTCCTGCTCTCTTGCCCACCTGGCAATTCACTGGACCATGTGTTCTCGCACTCTCTTGCCCAGGAGCACATGATCACCAGGCCCAGGAAGCACTGTGGGCTCCACATACAAGCTCCAGGAGGGATCCTGAAATGGACAGGAGCCGGGAACAAGCTAAGCTGCCCTGATGGGGACCAGGACCACGTAGCAGCTGCCTGCAGGCTCTGAAGGACCATGTTTCAAGTGGAGCAGGACTTCCGGACCCTGGTTTTTGTCTTGGCCTTACTGAGGATATGGTTGGACTTTTTCCTTGGCAGAAAGAGGAGATGGTCTTTGAGACGGGAGTCCCATTCTCCCAGGTCACACTGAACCTGAAATAAAACCTGTTTCCTTTTGCACCAGCATCTGTCTGCCTCTTGAGTTTGGCTTTTGTTGTGACAAGCAGCTAAACCTTTGTTTTGTGTTTGGTTACATTAACTCCTCTTCAAGTTTGATAGACTCTAAAGAAGATCATAGAGACTAAAGTGTTGATAGGTGAAGTGATGAGAGAAGCTGCCTTTTCACTTGCTGAGGCCAAGTTCACAGCAGGGACTTCAGTGTCACAGTTATCCAGAATGTAAATAGAGCCCAGGTGAAGATTTGATCAAGAGAAATAATGTAGCAGGTGTTACTTTGTCAGTATTTGGACACTACTGTTACCAGATAGGGACCAACCTGAAGCAGGTCTGCCTCAGGCCTGCCCATAGTGTATGGGTTCAGACTTTGTCCAGGAAAGATTTCACAACACGAACCCAGGTGATTTTGAGAGGACATTCATTGAAGCTGGGGACTGTGAAACAGAGGAAGGACTTAGGGTAGAAGCAACAGGAGAGCCTAGGTGGTGCTCTGCTTTGGCTCCCTAGAAACATTCTAAGAAAGGAGTGAACCAAGGCGGGGCTGCTGTCAGCTCACTGGGAAGTCAGAGAGCAAAGAGGCCTTGGAGACAGACAAGATCAGGGGTTAGCAGGGGATGAGCTGCCCTGCCACTGCCCGCTGCTTCCCTGGCTGCAAGTCTCATGGGGACCCTTAGTGTCCAGGAAGAAGTAAAAAGTTCACTCCTCAAAAGCAGCATGGCCAGGGTCTAGAGAGACCCTGAGCTGAGTCTTTGTCCTGAGGGCTTTTTGTCTCTTTTTCCTGTGGGTGAGACTCTTAGGGGAGGGTTTCAGCAGAACATTCATCAGCTTTCCAGGTGCATTTTAATATGCTGATGGGTCAAAAGGAGGGGGTGGGGGTTATTCTTTGGTCTGCTATACTGTGTTGCCTTTATCTTAGGTCTGTCTGGCTTTTAATTGAGTTTTTGCTATATGTTACCTGACTTCATCTGTCCTTGGGTTTAGTTGACACAAATGACATTAATGGGTCTCTGTTCTCTATTTTCCAGACCAGGGAGATTTAAGCTGTGTGCTCTCTGGTCTGGAGGAGAGGTGTAACCATTTCCTCTCAAATGTCCTTGGTCAGGAAAGGCAAGGTCTTGTGATTCACCAGCTGGCTGTAAGTTGCTCAAACTGTTTGGCCTTGTTTAATTTTCTTTTTTTGTCTCAGTGTCCCCATTCCACTTGCCCAGAAAATGCCCTAGTCACACACTGCCATGAAGGAATGACCATTAGGAACTGACCGGTTTAGCCAGAGGTGGGGAACAATTGGCTACAGGGGGATTACACCAAAGCAGTGGAGCCTCCTGTGGGAGAAGCCTCCCTGCAGAATTCCCTCCGTCCTTTGGATGAAGCTATGAAGGTAGCCAACAGGTATGCAGATGCCACTGAAAGTGTCGCCATTGCCTGGACTGAACATGCCCTAGCTTGTATTATCACAGAGCAGGATGAGAGGGAATGAGAACAGTTTTTTAGGAGAAATATACAGGAGAAGAAAAAGATTCTCAAGAAAAATTCTGAGAAGGCCTTGAAGACCCAGAAGGTGCCTGGAGACAGGAGCCTGCCAGTCTTCTGGCTGAAGAAAAGGGTGAGGGCCTTCTGTCTGAATCATCCTTCCTGCTTGGGTCCTTTCAGAAGCCCAAACATGGCACCACTTTGTTTCACAGTGTGTAGGTTTGGTATGTATGGCTGTTTATTTTTTGGCCCAAGAATTTCACTGGTTGGTCCTGGCTGGTGTGGCCCAGTGGATTGAGCGCAGGACTGCAAACCCTTAGGGTCACAGGTTTGATTCCCAGTCAGGGCACATGCCTGAGTTGAAGCCAAGGGCCTACATCCAACATTACTGTATCCAGCAAAGCTATCATTTAGAATGGAAGGGCAGATAAAGTGCTTCTCAGATAAGGTCAAGTTAAAGGAGTTCATCATTACCAAGCCCTCATTATATGAAATGTTAAAGGGATTTATCTAAGAAAAAGAGATAAAAAATATGAACAGTAAAAAGGACAGCAAACTCATTTATTAACAACCACACCTAAAACAAAAACAAAAGTAAACTAAGCAAATAACTAGAACAGGGACAGAACCACAGAAATGGAGATCACATGAAGGGTTATCAATAGAGGAGTGGTAAGGGGAGAGAGGAGGGAAAGGTACAGAGAATAAGTAGCATAAATGGTAGGTAGAAAATAGACAGGGGGAGGGTAAGAATAGTATAGGAAATGTAGAAGCCAAAGAACTTATAAGTATGACCCATGGACATGAACTATAGGGGGGGAATGTGGGAGGGAGGGGGTGGGCGGGATGGAGTGGAGTGAGGGGGGGAAGTGGGACAACTGTAATAGCATAATCAATAAATACATTTTTTAAAAAAAGAAAGTAAAAAGAGTAGGTACAGGGGTGTTTCATCATCAGGATAAAATGTCCGTTTGGCTGGTTTCATCTGCGACCAAACCTACTAGTAATGTCCTTCCCCACTCAACCACATTCGACATTGGAAATCTCCATGGTGTTAAATAGAATTTGGACATCCATCGGAGGCCCGTGTTTCAGTGCTCTCAGTCTGCTGGCTCGGAAGAACCATGGTCTTGATGAAGGCTGCAGTGGTAGGGGCAGGTGAAGGGCTACAGCAGGAAATAGGGGGTGGGGCAAGGGAGAGAATGCCCCTTCACCCTGCCCTGCCCCCACCTGCTTGCTGCAGTCTTTGAACTTGCTAGAGTGGGTCTCATCCTGGCCCAGCACTGGCTAGTGCTGCCTGTGTCCACAGGTCTCTCGCAGCTTGGGACTGACACCCTCATTTACCGCCTCCTCTCCCTGTTTTGGAGCAGCCTATGAAGCATGGAAGGCAAGTTCTATACATCCACCAGCTCTCAGGCATTTGTCGGAACCCCATTGCTGGTCTGGAATTCTCTGACATTGCCTTTCAACATATTCTCACACATTTGAAAGAAACTTAGGTAGTTTAATCTTGCCCAATATTGTGTTTTTAAGCCAAATTAAGTATTAAACAAATATATGCCTGTTACTGTGCTGGGTGCTGGAAATATAAACCATAGCCCAACAGTCCTTGCTGTGCAGTAGTTCATCATCCAAGAGGAAGCATGGCTTTTGTTTTTACGATTTTGTTTATTTTTATTTTTAGAATGGGGGGAAGGGAGGAAGAGAAGTAGAGAAACATCAATGTGTGGTTGCTCCTTGAGCACCCCCTGCTGGGGACTTGGCCTGCAACCCAGGCAGGTGCCTTGACTGGGAATTGAACCAGCCACCCTTTGGTTCACAGGCCAGTGCCCAATCCACTAAGCCACACCATCCAGGGCAAGCATGGCATTTATATATTATTCACTTGTTTACATGTCTAAATTACAAAAGGCTATAGTAACACAAAGGCAGGAGAAATTACATGGGCTTCAGGATCTACTCCACTTCTAATCTGTCCCTCCCCACAGAGTCTGAGGATCACAGGACCCTGGCCTCAAGGGTCACAAACCAGGATGGGGGACCCTTTCGATGAGAGGACCCACCCGTGATGAAGCCAAATGTAATGGGTTGAATTAACAAGGGAACAGAGAGCAGTAAGCCTGAAGCTGAAGGACAGTCACAGAGAGGCTAGCGATGGTGACAATGGCTCAGGTGTGAACAGAACCTAGACAGCCAATGTAGGGACCAGGAGCGAGGAGGCAGGGTTGAGGGAAAGCAAAGTTCGTCGGCGTCTGCTGAGAGAGCTGAGAAGGCAAGAGGGACAGAGAGAAAAGAAAGTTGGGGAAAGCGGCCATCTCAGGTAGGTATTGGCTCCTGGCTTATAAACCCTGGCTATCACAACCTTAGGTTCCATGAATTTATTTAGGATATACTTCACCTTTTCTTTCAGTAGTTAGTACCTAAAGGAACACTGTCTAAGTCTTCAGGGAAGTGACATTTAAACCGGGTATAAAGGCTGAGTAGCAGTTTGACAGGCAAGGAAAAGAGCGGGACATTCAGCCTAAGAAAACATTCTGTTGCTGACATTGAAGGTCTAAAGAAGTTTCTGCCCTCAAGCAGTTTGTGAAGCAAGACTTCCGATCCTGGGAGGGGACCCCAATGGCAATCACGCATGGTACATTCTACAGCTCTCTTTCCTCTCTCCGCAGCCCACCCTGCTGGTTCCAGAAGACAGATTGTACTGAGGAAGAATCCTAGGTTTAGTTTGGAAACAAAGAGCTGATTGTTCAGTAAGCTATCTGAGGGCCCGTAGCAAAGCTGCCTGCAAGTCTAGACAAAACCTGGTACCCGAATATTCCCAGTAGCATTTTTCACAATAGCAAAAGTTAGAAACAACCCAACTGTGTCCATCAATGGATGAATGGATAAACCAAATGTGGTCCATCCACACAGTAGAATATTATTCAACTTTAACAAGGAATGAAATTATGTCACATGCTACAACATGGATGAAGCTGGAAAACATTATGTTAAGTGAGAGAAACCAGCCATGAAAAGCCACTTATTATATGATTCCATTTACATGAAATATTCAAATAGGCAAGTCCACAGAAGCAAAAAGCAAAAGAATGGCTGCCAGGGAGTGGAGTAGGGGAAGGGGAGCGCTGGCTGGTGAGTGCAGGTTTCCATTTGGAATGACAATCGAGTTCTGAAAATACGGAGCCTGGTGGTTGCCCAACATTGTGCATGCACTTAATTTAAAATGGTTCAAATGGTCAATTTGTGTGTCATATGTATTTTACCACAATCTTAAAACTACAAATAAAAAAGAAACTGGTTAAAGGGAGAACTAGAACTAGATGAATTGAAAAGCCCTCTGGGGCGAGCAGACAGTTGACCACAGTGAAGGGGACTCACTGCTGCCTTGTTCTGCTGGGCATTTGCTACACATTTGCTACAACAAGTAATCTTTTGTTTGTAAATACTCACCTGAGGACATGCATATTGATTTAGATTGATTTTAGAGAGAGAGGAAAGGGTTGAGAGAGAGAAACATTGATGTCAGAGAGAAACATCGATCAGTTGCCTCCCACATGCA
Source organism: Desmodus rotundus (assembly GCF_022682495.2). Classification (NCBI taxonomy): domain Eukaryota; kingdom Metazoa; phylum Chordata; class Mammalia; order Chiroptera; family Phyllostomidae; genus Desmodus; species Desmodus rotundus. Next base: position 67,193,177 of record NC_071395.1, read on the forward strand.
TCCCACTGGAGGTCAAATCTGCAACCTTTCACTCTAGGGGACAATGCTTCAACCAAATGAGACACGCAGCCAGAGAGCAACAAGTGATCATGGCTTGAGAGCTGTGTCATAATGGTACAAGAAGGGATGAGCTCCAAAGGAATCAGACCCGAAAGTTCAAATCTTCTCTGTGCCACTCCTGGGGTACTTGATCTATGACAAGATAGACATGCTCTTTTTGCCTCAGTTTCCTCATCTGTAAAACGAGATAAATACGACCCACTGATGGCTTGAGACGATGATTAGATAAGACGATGTATAGAAAATGTCTGGTATTACCAAAAAAAATGTCAAGGTACCTATTACTCTTGAGGACACAAGATGAACATAATTTCCAAACCAGTTGGTATCACAGTTGTGAGAGACTGAATACACACAGTGGACAGTTCATGGCCACATATAAAAGCTGAACTCTGCCCAGCAACCCGCAGCATCCTGCCCAGGAAGTCCAGTCCACCCCTGCATTGACCAGCCCAGCAAGGTGCCCACTGTCTCAAGTGACAGTGCGGGAAGACAGGCAACAACCCCTCTGACAGTCAGCCAGGGCCTGATGCATGGCTGACAGCTCCCCTCAGCTGTGTCCCCACTTCAATCCAGGACCAACCAGAGGGAGTTGGACACAGACCCTTGACCAGTTGCCTGGGACACCCCGCTTCCACTCAGCCCCTTAGAGCTTCCTCAGGCCAGCAGACTCCATCTGGGCATAAGAGGGCTTCCCTTTGTCCTGCTGTAAAGCTTTCCCACTCCTCTGCCCGCCTTTGCATCTCAGCCAAAATGCAGGCACAGGTGGCTGGCTCCTTTGCAAGAGCCATCTCTGAACTATGGCCTTTGCTTGCTCTAGTTTGGGTGGCCTTCGTCACAGTCATTAGTGTCACAGAGACCTGACCGGGGCCTGACATATCTGGAGGCCACGGGCATCCCCGTTGGAGACCTCTTGCCACTACGCCAGGTCAGATTCTCCCTACACCTCTCCTCTCTTCAAACCTGAAAAGGCAGATGTCCAGCTCAAGACCTGCGGCCCTTCCTGAGGGTCCTCTGACTCACAATAGAGAAGTTCAGAAAGCCTTAAAATTGGAGCAAGTGAAAGAACAGGAGGGGAAATTACCAGTTTCAGCAGATTTCCCGAAGATGGAAATAGAAGGGCTGGCAGAGTGTTGACAGGTGAAGCAGGCTGCGCAGCAGGCGGCTGACAGCGGCAGCGTGTGAGGGTGGAGAGGAGACAGGGGACCCCCTGCGGGGCAGGGTGCTGTGAAACGTGCTGCCAGAACCGGAAGGGTTCACCAGAGGGCTGTGCTTGGCAGGTCTGTTGGCACAAGATCCCCACCCTATGTGCCAAGCTCAGGCAGTTGATATTCATCCCCAGGCAAAAAAAAAAAATCCTGAGCACCACTTTTCTAAAGAAACCAGAAATGCTTATTAGAAATACTAAATGCAGTCAAAAGTGTCTTTAGAAAAACTGACTTAAGAAATTTCTTCAAGCACTCCAGGTTTGCCTCCCTCCCCTGGCAGGCAGAGGGATGGGGAATTGTGGGTGCAAGCAAATTTCCTCAAGAAGACTGAATTTTAGATAAACTGCTACATTTTAGGAAATTAACTGTGTGGTTGGTCTGTTATCCCTAGGCTGGGCCTAAGTTGTTTCTACTTCAAGTTCAGGCAAGTCCAAGCACAGGCAGCACAATCTGCGGGCTGAGTGCCAGCACTGGGTTGTCGGTGAAGCCTGAGGAAGATCCTGGGGAGCATTCAGTGCCGGGAAAAGCATCAGGGCGGCTGTGGGGCCCCGTGGCAAGGACTTCCTGACCAGAGGAAAAGTCAGAGCGAGCTGCCATTTGTGGGCCAGGACTCCAAATTCATGACCGGTTTTCAGAGAGAAACTAAAATCTGCAAGCTCTGTTTTCACCAAAAGATTCCCAGCACTCTGGTGGAGGAAGCCCTGTTTTGCCATCTAATAAAGGGGGTTGGGGATGTCATACAGCCAGAGGAGCATCTCCCCTCGCCCCTCCCCCACCAGCTGCCTGGGCCCCCAGAGCCCTGGTGAGGTGGGAGCTACTGCAGGATGCAGAGGAACCAGCGACAGAGCATTTAGCCTGGGAAGCGGCACTCAGAAGGTGCCAGGGGAGCAGGCAGAGGAGTCAGGTGAGTGCCTCCCTGTGTCTGCAGACACCTCTGTGCCTGTGGATACCCATTCTGTGCCTAGGACACTGCCCTGTCCCATGTCTGTGGACATCTCCCTGTGCCTGCAGACACCCCCTATCTGTGGACGCCCCACCTGTGGCTGCAGGCACACCCCCACCCCTGCACCTGCAGACACCTGCCCTGTGCCTGGACCAGCCTTGTTGATTCTCATTCCCTCGAGACCCTGAGGAACTGAGTGCTGCAGTTGGAGCAAAACCCAGCACACAGAGGTTAGGAATGAAACTAATAATATCACAATCAGTCAACGTTATATGTAAAGGACTAGGGGAAAAAAAGACCTGCCTAAGCCAAACCTGATAATTCACCTATTTCAAACAAAATTATCTATAATCAAATTTTTATGCAAAAAGAGGGTTTTAAAAACCTCATAGAGATTTGTTCTTTTTGAAGAATGTAATCTCTGTTAAGAAATGACTTTTCAGAATTTAAATCCATAAACTAGGTGAATGTGTTAAAATTAAAAGCACATGTAATATTAAAAAATAAGTGCTTGCTGTTTGTTTGTTAATGATAAGAGATCCTTAGTCCTTTGTTGCCTTCCTTCTCACCTGTCTTACGTGCTCCTTGCACTGGCCTCCCAGTGTTGTGGCTCTGGAGCCGGCTGCAAGCGTGGGAGTCCCACTTCTGCAAAGTGACCTGGGAGGCTTCTGCTTCTGTTTGTCATCAATGTCCCACTTGTAAAATGGAAGTAAAAATACTACCTTCAACAGTTAATACAAGTACAACACTTACAACATCTGGCCCTGGCTGGTGTGGCTCAATGGATTGAGTGCCAGCCTGTGAACTGAAAGGTCACCGTTTTGATTCCCAGTCAGGGCACATGCCTGGGTTGTGGGCCAGGTCCCCAGTTGTGGGCATGCAAGAGGCAGCTGATCAATGTTTCTGTCACACATTGATGTTTCTCTCCCTCCCTTTCTCCCTCCCTTCCCTTCTCTAAAAATACATACATACATACAATGTTTGGTGCACCGTGACCAGTCAATAAATGTTGTGAAAATCATCAGCATAAAAAGTCAGAACTGGCAAGTACATGAGGGGCAATGCAGCACCCCCAAGCCCCCCACCACCCTGCTTTTTATTTTACCAGCTAAGGAATCTACATTTCAGAAACTGTTCTGAGCAAGAGCCTGGAATTCACATAAAGTTTCTTTCAAACTTAACTGAGAAGCTCTTAGACACAAAATATACATGTAAAACAGAAAGCAAGAGTTGTTTTTGCTTTGGCTAGTTTAAATATTGTCTTGAAAAAATTTCTTGACAACATGGTTTAAAATATTATACTGTCATTTGACCCATATAATCCCACTTCTGGGAATGTATCCTAAGAACCCCAAACACCAATCAGAAAGAATATGTGCACACCCATGTTCATAGCTGTGATATTTACAACAGCCAAGATCTGGAAACAGCCCAAGTATCCGTCAGTAGGTCCAAAAAAGCTGGTACATGTACATGGAGGAATACTACGCAGCTGTAAAAAAGAGGGAACTCCTACCCTTTGCAGCATCGTGGATAGACTTTGAGAATATTATGCCAAGTGAAATAAGCCAGTCAGAGAAAGACAACTACCATATAATCTCACTCATATGCAGAACCCAATGAACAAAATGAACTGACAAACAAAATAAAACCATGGACACGTGGAACAGACTGGCCAATCTCAGAGGGAAGGGGGTGGGGGGACTGGAAGAGATTAGCCAAAGAACATATATGTATTTATGCATGGCCCACGGACACAGACCACAATGTGGTGAGAGCTGGGGGTTTGGGGCTGTGCGGAGGGGGACAAAGGAGGAGAAAATAGGGGACATTTGTACTAAAGTCAACAATAAAAAAAAAAGAAACCAAAAAATAAATGTTATTCTCCTAGGAAACAGGAGACAAACAAACCTCTTCACCAGACCTGGGGTACTGTGGGGAGCTGTCTCAGCACCCAGGGTGTCGGGGATCTGCACAGTCCCCACGGGTAACAAAGCCCCATGGGCTGGGTTTCCGTAGAAGCAGAGGTCAAGCTGAGTCATCCCAAAGGCCCACCCACCCAAAGTAAGGCCTGCTGGCTTTCACAGAGCCCCAGAAAGAGCTTTTCTGGCAAATAATGCTTTTGTTCTGCAGGCCCTGATGAAAACACCAAAACAGCTACCCAACACCACATGCCTCAGCCCAAGCTAATTGCACACTTGTAATTTATTACAAAACAATTTGTGTAAGTACCTAAGTTGTTAATTTACTCTTTTCAAAAATTAGAGGCAATCCCAAGTTATCCCAGTATAAATATATATTGCATTTACTCACTGGAGTTCTGACATGATTTCTTCCCCTGCTGGAGAAAAGAGAAGTGTTATAGCTGACAGAACACGCTCTATTTTATATATTGATTTTTCTCAGTTTTATTGAGGTTCAATTGACAAATGGAAAGCAGAACAGCTCCTGAACACAAGAGTGTGCCTCCCATTTGACAATCACCTTTCATACATGTGGCAGCTGGAAAGATGTCCCAGCTGGGTTATAATTCATACTCAACACCTAGGATTTTACAAGTTTAGTTTGGCTTCATTTTCCCTGGATAGATCATCATGTTTTGCTCTCATGAAAATCCATAAAATATCTCAGGCCCTAGCTTGCATGGCTCGGTTGGTTTGGGCGTCTTCCTGTAACCGAAAGGTTGTGGGTTGGATCCCGGTCCCTTGTCCAACCATATGCAGGAAGCAGCCAATTGATGTTTCTCTCTTTCCCTTCTTTTCACTCTAAAAACAAAAAATGAAAAATGAAAAAAATGTACTCAGGTGAAGATTTAAAACAAAATTCTTAAAGTAAATAAAACAGATCAGAAGGGTCTAGATCTCAATTCTATACTTTTTAGGGAAGGCTTTGACTCCCCTGAGAAAATAAAATCATTTTCATTCTTGACAATGTTGGAATCTTGCCTCTAGGATTGTGATGAGGATCCTAATTAATGTTTGTAAAGTGCTTGACAAAGCAGGTGTTTGATATAGTAAATTAATTAAACCAGGACGCTATTAGACTGAGGTGGCTCTGATGCTGTAGGGGCTTGTATAAGCAAACCAAAACCCAAGCCAGTGAACGCATCAAGGCTGAGAAATCAAAATCTAAACACCGTCAATCACAGTCAACTAGGATTTAATCCACAGCCAAGCAAACAATTTCCTTCCTTTGCTTCCAAATTTTCTGTATATGTCTTTCCCCTAGTTCCTGTTATCAGGCCTCTCCTAACCACTTCCGGTTTGGTAGTGCTCAATTTTAATGGGTTTTTTAAAAGCTCAAAAAAACTCTTAAAAAACTTTTAGTAACCTCAGTTTATCCTTTAACAAATAAGTAGTCTCCTTTATCTGTAGGGGATATGTTCCAAGACCCACAGTGGATGCCTGAAAGCACAGATAGTATCAAACCATACATATATATATGTATATGTATATATATATATATATATGTATGTATATATGTATGTATATACATACATATATATATATATATATATATACATAGTCTGTCTGGAAAAAAGTCCAGCCATTGTTAATACAACGAGAATGGTTTGTGTAATGTCAATGTAACCTGGCAGCCAAGGAGACTGGACTGGAATGTGCATGCATGAACAGTGATGACTTCACTGTACTAGTCAGTGGGGGACAGTAGACCCCATTGAGGGAGCATGAGTACTGTGTGGTTGTCCCATTCAAAATGACTGAGTGAGCAAAGCAAAGAATCTGCAACAAATTTTGTGTTAAGCTTGAACATTCCTCGGTGGAAACCACTCAGAAGATTCAGAAGGCCAAAGCTATGGGCAACTGGTGATTGGCAGCTTCATCACGACAGTGTGCCCACTCATGCATCATGCAGAGTTTTTTAGTGAAACATCAAATCACTCAGGTGACTCAGTCCCCCTACAGCCCAGATTTGGTGCCCTGTGACTTCTGGCTATTCCCAAAACTAAAATCACCTTTGAAAGGGAAGAGATTTCAAATCATCATGAGATTCAGGAAAATACAATGGAATAGCTTATGGCGATTGGGAGAACTGTGTGAGGACCCAAGTTGCCTACTTTGAATGGGACTGAGGAGTCATTGTCCTATGTACAGTGTTTCGTGTATCTTGTATCTTCTTCAGTAAATGTCTCTATTTTTCATATTACATGGCTGGATACCTTCTGGACAGACATCATATATAATGTTTGGGGTTTTTTTCCTGGATACATACATACCTATGATAAAGTTTAATGTATAAATTAGGCACAGTGAGAAATTAACAGCAATAACAATAACTACTAGAAATAGAAAAATTACAACAATGTACTGTAATACAAGTTATCTGAATGTGGTCTATCTCTTTCTCAAAATATCTTAGTGTCCTCTACTCATCTTTCTACTTGTGATGATGTGAGATGATAAAATTCCTTATTAAGCTGAGACTCACCTTTTCACTTAAAAGATGCACTCGGTGGCTTCTCTTTGGCAGATCTGAGTGGCCAGCATCACCACTCTTGCCATTATTTCATTACCTCTAAAAGCAAAACAAGACCTATCACATCTTGCTTTTGCAATTATATAAATAAATTAGACATTTTTAAAAAGCAAACACTGTGAATGTTTGGGTCATTTTCATCTGCATTGAAGCAATTGAAGTTCACCTTAAAAATTAAAACCTCCCCTTCCTCCCACTGACATTCGGATCCTGCCATGTTTCCCCTCTCCTTCTCAGAGACCTGTCAAGAGGATGAGCCATGCTCATTTTCTCACCTCCATTCTCAAACCCTCTCTGATTTGCTTTTATGTCCACCAGTCTGAGAATTGTTCTTAACAAATATGCTGATGATTTCTATTTCACCAAACCCAGTGGACAGTTTTCTGTTCTCATCCAACACTCTAAAAATACCCACAGAGGTTAATCATGCTTGCCTCCTCTTGGACTCTGTGTTCCTACATTATCTCTTTGTATTTCCTCCTACCTCTTAGCTCACTTGGCTCATCCTCCTCTATGCAATCTCCAGATATATAAGCCCTCCTTCATTCTTCCTCTGTTCTCTCTTCCTAGCAGATCTCATCAATTTTCACGGTTAAAGTTATCCATGTGCTAATAGTGCCAAAATAGATCCTTCCATTTCAGAACAGTCCTGTGAGATCCAGGCTTGAATATATGACCAGCTATTTGTCTACTTTGATATATTACAAAATCAAGTATGCATTACCAATCATATCCATCTCTTTAAATGATACCACATTCTACCTGTACAAAGCGAAAAACATATCCTTGGTTCTGTTCAGACTCTACTTTTTGATATGAAGTCCATTGGTAAGTCCTATAGAGTCTAACTCTACAATATATCTTAAATCCACCTCCTCATCTCTATCTCCACTGCCTCTGTGCTGGAGAAGGCCATCGAGAGGACGTGACCATTGGCTGACCCCTAGTTGAACCCAGACAACAGGACGCTTCTTCCTTCCTTCCTCCTGGAATGCACATTTTGCCCACCTGCCCATAGCAGAAGCTCTTTTCAAGGAGGTAGCCTTGAGAAAGGAATGTGTTGCTGAGATCATCTGGACCAAACACATGACTGAACCCAGGTAAGACCTCTGTATAAACTTCTAAGATGCTGGCAGGTGGGTGCAGAGATCTACTAGTCCTGCAGTTGCCTAAGACAAGCCTCCTAAGTAAGTTCCATTGTCGTTAAACCTGATACCTCTTAATGTGCAGTGGGCTGCCTTTTTCAGTCTCTCCTTGCAGGGACCCTCCACATGCAGAGACCAGTTTCACATTCCATCCGGAGAACTCTGGGGTTTTGAAAGAACACCTGGGCTCAAGACTGATCTTCTCACTTCCACCCTTTTCCCTTTCCATCCTTTCTCCACTTAAGAGCAATAGTGATCTTAAAATGTAAATCAGACTGGAACACTCCTTCTGCGTAGAATTCTCTAGTGGCTTTCCATTCACTTAGAACAAAAATTTCAATTCCTTACAATGGCTGTACCTTAACCAGCTCCCATCTGTCCACACTCTCCAGCTGCATTGCACCCATTGTCCCCCAACTCACTAAGCTTCATCCCTCTGCATGCTTGATTCCTTGCCTCCTCAACTCTCTTTCCCACCTGTGGAAATAAGTGAAGAACAACCAAATGAGAACAAGCCAAGACTATTAACTCAGAACTTCCTCTAGCAAGAGGGTCAGCCAATTGCACTTGCATTTTGGCCTAGGCTCAAAGACAGGCAGAGGAGTGGGAAGGACTTACAGTGTGAAAAGTTTCAGATGTGCTCTGATTGGAGGCCGTTGGCATAGAGAAGAACAGCTAACTACAAGTGGGACAACCAAAGTGATTGGTTATGGGTGCAGGTTCAGTTTTCTCCAGTGGATCCTAAATTGGAAGTGGGGACAAAATTTAAGGAAGCTGTTGGTTATCAATCAATTTTGGACCAATTATTATTGCTTGGCTTCCTAGTTAATTTGCTAGAAATAGTAAGTGCCCTAATTTCCTACATGTCTGACTTCTAGATAGCCGGCTGGCATCCTGGGTTGGTCACTGTAGTGTAGGGGTTGGTTTTCTGGGCTGGTTGTTGCAGATTGTAGATCAATTCTATTTTCATATTCGATCTGGCCATAATCCATTTGGACATTCAGTCTCTCATGCCCCAAAGCCTTTGCATATGTTACTTTCTTTGTGTGATGCTCTTTTCTCCCATTGCTTATCACTTGCTCCTCCCCGTCTTTCGGATATCAGCTTAACGAAGGTGACGACCTGCTCACAGAGGCTGTCCCAGACCACTCTGTCCAAATCATACTCCTTGCTTTTTCTCCATCTCTTGCACATACCGTTGTTGTTCCTTTTGTAAAACTTGCCAAATTTATCATTATTTCATTTATTTGTTTATTTTCTTGATGTTTTTGTTCTGATTAGAACTGAAGGGTATCAAAAAATATGCCACCCCAAAATATGCCATTTTTGGCATAAGTATTATTTTTAGTGGAAGGTGACTGAGAATCATTAGATGTAGAAAGGGTTCTCTGCCCTCATTATCTTCCTGAAAGCAAAGTGTAACTCCTTTTTGTCACCAGAAAGAGACTGGGACTGAGGCAGGTATGCTGTGGCATGGTCTGGAAAGTGTGGATTCTTAATTGGTGCAGGAAAGATTCCTCAAAGGTGTCAGGTGATTTTGAGATTACATTTATTAAAATTGGGGACAGTGAAACAAAGGAAGGGTTTAAGATGAAAGAGGCAAGGTCACAGCAACAGGAGTGAACTGGGTGAGCTGCCTTGGCCCTTTAGAAAGAAAGTCATGGAGGCAGGAGAAGTGAGCCAGCTGGGCTGTGTGGACTCAGGAAATAACTCACAGAGGCAAAAGGAGGAGGGCCTTGGAGACAAGTTCAAGGAGTTAGCCTGGAACAAGCTACTGCTGCTTGCTGCTCCCCTGGTTGCAAGTCTTGTGGGGACCTTTGGAGCTTAGGGGAAAGAAAGCAAAGATACACATCGGAGGAAGGAAATGGGGAAAGGTGCAGGCATGCTCAAGGGAGAGCACACATTGGGTCCTTGGTCTTGAGGGTTTGTATCATTTTTATAAAAGCAAGAATTTTAGAAAAGGTCTCAATCAGACTATTCATCAGCTTTCCAAGTGTTATAGTCTGATGTATCAAAATGAATGTATAGAGCGATCACGGTCATTCCTTGGTCAGTTTCAACATCAAAGAATGCCACCGGAGAAGGACTGAGACCAGGACCAAAGCAGACCTGCCCCAACACTGTCTGGAATGTGTAAATCATTTGCTCCTAAGTATCCTTGAATAGGGAAGATAAGATCTTGCAATTTATCAGCTGGCTGTAAATTGCTCGGCTGTCTGGTAAGTTATCTGTCTCAGTTTCCCTATTCCACCTGGGAAGGAATTTTTCTAACTTCTTACTAACCTGCTGCTTTGATTAAGGTGTCCCCTACAGCAGAGAGAAAGGTGTGACTCTTATCATTGAAGACAAGAAATTGACAAAAACATAAATTTGCATAATCAACTTTATTAAAATAGCCCTTATATTTAGTTAGGTTTCCTTATATTTCCTACTCACTTTCCCATAATTTATCATCCCTTCAAGCCCAAATCTTCTTTTCATCATCAAAAAGACATATAAACCTCCAAGTCTAATCTCGTCTTTGAATAACATTATCTGTGAACTCCCATGCATATAAATAGTAATAAAAGTGATGTACTTTTCCCTCGTTAATCTGTGTTTTGTTTAATTCACAGGATCTGAGGAACTGAACTTAAGATGGGAAAGGAAAGATTTTTTCTTCTCAACATAATGTAAGGATTTTCCAAAGATTAAGGTTGGTTGGGAGTCAGAAAAGAGAGGCAAGAGTCAGATATATCACAGAGAACCTTGTGTGCCCTGCCCGGGAGTGGGAGACTTCTCTTGTGGGCCAGCAGTTTTCATTTTTCTCAAAAGGCTGCCTGCAGCTGAATTATCTAATTTCTATTTGTTATGCAGCTTCCTGGGCTTCCTTCCAGATCCATTAAATCTGAATCTTTAGACAATGGGGAGCCATCAAAGCACTTTAAAATGACAGGGTCACCTTTGGGATGAAACTTTAGATCAACAGCATCCATAGTAATGGAAGTAGTTGTAAAAGTTTTGACCAGAAGGAACAGTCCTATAATTTGCCTCTCAGGGAGAGGAAATCTCTTCAGTACTATTAAACATTGTCCAAGGAAGACCTACTTGAGACAGGGGATTAGTTTCTTTCTATTAAAGGTTATCGCCAACCTTCCATGTTCAGTTGAGAATCTTAACAAAATGTTAACTCTGGCCCCTGTTCTCAAATTCTGCCCCAGATAAAACAATTTGGGGAAGTCATGCCTTTATTTATCTTAACTTGATTTGGGAGGTTTCCTCCCCACCTAGCCAAGAGAGGAAGCTGTTCCTGTGAGGCCAATGCATCACCTTCCTTCTGTCTGCTTCAACTTGGCATGCCTTGTGCCCAAGACTGAGAACTAAGAATTCCCAGTTCAGCCAGAAAAAAATGATCATTTATCTTTCAACAGCAAAGTACAAATTTATTTTATTCATTCAACAAATATTTACTGAACATCTACCAAGTGATAGCTCTGGGAAAGCACTGAGCATATCATGAAAGACAGTTTGTTGCTACTGGAACCATTTTAAAGTCATTTACCATATAGATTGTCAACTGTCAGCTCCCTAAAAGACCACAAGGGAATCCCTAGTTTATTAGATCTGGGGCAGATCCTGGTAGGGTTGTTACCAATTTAGATTGCCCAGGCCCCTACCGTGGGAACCTGGTCCCTCAAAAGGACCCTCTGCCCTTCCAAGGGTCCTTTCTCCATTCAGCATCACTGTGCCAACAGTGAAACTGAAGGTGAATGATCAGCAGCAGGAGCTTTTATTCAATGGCCAGAGAATCAAGCAGTGGGAGGCAGACTCCCAGATCAACTGCCCATTCTAGAGAAGTCTGGGGGGATGACTACGGAGGCAACATGAGGGGGAGACATGTGCATCAGTTTTCAGGAATGGGTTGGTCTCTTCAGTATTGGGGCGCCACCATTTCCTTCCCTATATGGTCCTGGTCGGATCTGTCATGGCGCCAGCAGGTGTGTGAGGCAGCGTGATGATGTGTTATAATCGGGGTGAGATGAGGTCCAGGGCCTCCTGGAGGCCAGATTCAGCACCCTCTTGGTTCAGGCTGGCTCTGGCTGGTTCTTCTTATTCTAGCCTTCTTCCTTCTCTGGCTTTTCCTATATCTGAAATAGAAACATAAGTACACAAGGTTTCAACAGCCAGAGGCCTATGGCCCTGGTGACAGTGGAGAAAGCAGGGAAGGATATTTATGGAGTTTTAGAGCCTGAGCCAAGTGATTTTAAAGGGACTCTTTCCTGCAAGGAACAGGTGGGGATCACGTGGAATATTGGATTAGTGGACATGGCAAAGGGAGAGAGCTGAAGCAAGTCTTGATGAGCAAGCTGTTACTGCACATAAGAACTCTGTGTAGTTGGCTGTCAGTTACATTGAAGGAGAAGGTATTTTCTCGAGGAAGCAGTTAGAATGTTTTTGTTTGGTGTCTGTATTGTTTATCACTGGAAAAAGGAATTATGTTGGTTTCAATTCTCAGAATAATAAAGTAAATTAGAAAGGTACCTAAGAATACACTCTGACATATATTTGGAGATGTGCTTGATTTTATTAATGGTTCCATTTTCCACTCTTCCTGGATCCACACCCTTTGCCATATTACCTTCCACTATGTGCAGGGCCCATTCCCCTCCTCTGAGCTTGTTTCGGTCATTGGAATGTTAGTAGTCATAAGCAGCATCTTGGGAAGGACTTGTATGGTTGAGTTTGCTCTCTTTTTCACTTCTGCCTACTGGAGAAAGGACATACCCAGGCTAGCCTACCAGTCCCAGGAGAAGGAGAAGCACATGGATTGGAGCTGCTCCAACAACAGTGCCCCCACCTAGCAGCCTAGGCCAGGGACCCCAGCTGAGCCCTAAATAACGAGCCCACCCTGGCAAGGCCAGCAGTACTGTCTACTATGCCCAAACCAGCAGAGCTGAACCCTGCAGACTCTCAGGAAATAACTACTTATTATTGCATGCCACTGAGGTTTTGTAGCTGTTGTTATACATCAAGAGATATACAAGTGGCCTCCAGGAAAAAAGGGATACAACTGAGGTTTAAGGAAGGGATGCCAGGAGGAGTGTCCAGACTGGGAAAGAATACCACGTGCCAAGATGCAGATGTCAGACGACGGTGTACAGGTAACCGAGAGCAGACAGGTAACCAAGAGTACTGAGTGCTGTTGGAAAGTAGAGCTCCATGTGGAGAGGAGGGAGTTGAGGCTGAAGTGTAAGCAGGGGCCAGATTAGAGTCTTAAAAACCAAACCAGTGATTTTCAACTGTGCACCACAAGAATTTTTAAAACGTGCAATACCTTACTGTTTAGTTCAGGGCACTGACCTTTTTTGTTAGATTGTACAAAAAAAAAAAAAAAAAAAAAGACAACAGCCAACACAACAATAGCCATCCAGTGTGAGTGAATCAAAATTATACCTATTTTGTTGTCAGATTAGCAAAACATATATTTTCTTGTATACCACAGAATTTTAGTAGTTTATGTGTGCCATTAGATGAAAATGGTTGGAAATCGCTGAGCCACACTAATGCGATCTGCCACTCACTGTCTCCCTAGACAGACCATATTCACACAGCCCCAGCGCCCTGTCGGTCTTGTGCCTTTCTCCTGCTCTCACCCAGCCCCTGCTGGAGGAACTGGCCTGTGGACTGACCCCACTCTCTCAAGATTTTTGAACTAAAAAAAAATAACAGTGACTGGGAAAACTGGTAGCTTGCCACATTAATACAATCAGGTTGTGTTTAGCATCCAGCTCTGGGAGTGGTGGTGAAGTGATGCAGAATCCTGATTTGTAGCATTGGCTGATTTCACGATGTAAATTCTCCCACCATGGCCAGTGTCAAGCTACCAACATGACCTCCTTAAAAATGGATTTGGGAAGAGAAGTGCACAGTCAGCTCTGGTGTGCCAGTGCAAGGTGGTGTGAGCTGGCGCTAGCCTTCTCCAGCGTATTTGGAACAGGTTACCAGGTTATTTGCTCTGGATGTGACAACCAGAAACCAGATACTTGAGCATGTGCTGGGAAGATAGAAGACTGAGCTGAAGAGGTGGATGATGCCATCAGCTGCAGGCTTTTGGGGAGAGTGAGCCTTTGGGAAGCATGTGCCAGAGGTTGGGCAGAGGCATGGAGAGATGAGATGGGATGGTCACTTCTTACCATATCGAGATAGTTAGAAAAGGTTATTTACCATTGGCGTCAGAATTTCCCTCACAAGGTATAAAGGGACACCTGAGAAAAAGACCTCCCTCTCTAGAGCCAACAGACTCAGACTGCTAAAATCCAGGTTTAAAATTCATCTTCCCTGTTGCTTGAAAGTTCACTGACTAAGCAACTGAGCCAAGATTCTTCCTCAGTAAAATTTTAGGATACAGTGACTTTTGACCACTGGAGTTGGGGAGTGTTGTATCTTCTGGGAAGTAAAGACTGGGGAATCTGATCCTGAACCTCATTGCAAATACTTTCCACCACACCCTCATTACCTGCTCTGGCCTAAACTCTCACTGAATTATATCTCCACAAAGTCTGTATGTTGAAGTCCTAACCTCCAGTGCTTCAGAATGTGACCTTATTTGTAAATAGAATCTTCATATACTCAAGTTACAATGAGATCATTAGGATGAGCCCTAATTCAATACAACTGGTATCCAAAAAAGGGGGAAATTTGGAAACAGACATGCACACAGAGAGAAGACCACATGAACATGGAGGGAGAGATGGAGCGATGGATGCTTCTACAAGACAAGGGAGGACCAAGATTGCCAGTAAACTACCAGAAGCTAGGAGAGAGGATGGAACAGAATCTCCCTCCCTCATGGTTCTCAGAAGGAATCAACCCTGCTGATACCTTGATCTTGGATTTCTGGCCTCCAAAACTGTGAGACAATAAATTTCTGTTAAAAGCCACCCAATTTTTGGAGCTTTATTGCAGTAACCCTGGCAACCTAATACAGTTACCAAAGCATGACCACGGGGGTTCGGAGCCAGGAACTTTGGATACCCATGGAGATTTGTGACTGAATACACAAACCCAAGGATGAGAGGACCAAGGCTCTGGGTGACCCAAGGCACAGAATGTCTGTAAATAATTTGTACTGGATATATGCGTTGCTTCCTTTGCTGTGAGGAATAATCCCTTTCCCACTTGTTGTGTTCCCAGCAGTATGGAAATCATGGTACCTACTCTCCCACACACCACAGTGTGCCCTGGGCTGATAGGTCAGAGAACCATTTGCTCTAGGGATTAGCTGAGAACTGGGCATGTGACTCAATCCAGCCAACCAGGTATCTGTTGGAGCTTAGCAAGAAAGTCTTATTCTTGTCCTCAGGATTTTGGTATGGGGAAGATGGGCAGTTGGAGCCAATGGGAGTCACCTAATCCAGGGTTCATGCAGGTTGTTCATCTATAGGATGAGGGAAATTGGTTAGCACACTTGTCTGTAACTGCAGCCTCTGGTCTTCACTGGGCCTGGGCCAGATCAGCCACTGCTTCCTGTTTATAATAATTAATAAACTTCCTGTTCTGCTTAAGCTAGCTTAAGTTATGTTCCTGTCACTTTCAGGCAAAAGAATACTGGGAACACATTATTGCTTTTAATTTTTCTGATTTCAGAAAGAGAGAGAGGGGGGAAGGGATAGAGGGGCATTGATTTGTTTTTCCACTTATTTATGCATTCATTGGTTGATTCTTGTATGTGCCCTGACCAGAGACCAAACTTGCAGTCTTGGTTTATCAGGACGACATTCTAATCACCTGAGCTCCTCAGCCAGGGCGTGATGTTACTGCTCTTAAGAACAGCTGCGAATAGAGTGAGGCACATCTATAACTGTACGTTTCTTAGTGACCCCTCCAGAGGAATACAATATACCTGAGTTACTGACTTTTTTCCCTTCCAACTATTTCCATTTCACATGTGGTTCAAATGATATACAGAAACATTCCACGGTCCTGTGCCACACAATTTATTTTAACCCTTAATGTCATTTAATTAACTGTCATATGTTGGGATTCATGCAAATTTGTGGCCATAGTGAAGTGGATCCACAAATGGGAGAAAATCCTTTTTCTTTTTTTGCCCTTCTTTCCAGTCAGAATCAACATCTCTTCTAAATATACATGGAAAACTATCTATCTGAAGATGCCCACCTGCCTCAAATGAGCCGTTTGAACAGGACCTCGGGGGACACCTCAAGAGGGAGGGATGTTGTGGATTCTGTGCCTCTACCTTCTATTCAACCAGGGAAGCTCTTCTTTAAATTACTTTATGTATTATAAAATATAATTACAGTACTTAATATTAATATATTGGAATATACTATAATATATTAAAAGAAATTACTGTTAAAAGAAAATTTCTTAAGACCCCTGAGGGCAGTAGGCCCTAAGAAGATATGTACTACATTAGTAAATAAATGGGCAGGCCTTTGAGGACTGAAGTCAAGGCCCATAGTCCCACATCTCCTGAACACTGTACCAGCAGGGTGGCTATCGCTGCGGGTCTGACGCACATGGCACAGAGGCTGGTCGCATGGGCATTAAGGGAATGGCATGCCTGCTGAATCCAGCTCCGCTATGAACTACTTATGTGACCTTGGACAAGTTACACAAGTATTATAGCTTCCTCTGCCATCTAGTGAAGGATAATAATAGTGCCCCTGACCTAAGACCATTGAAAGGACTGAATTCCTCTAAACATATAAAATGTTGACAACAGTGCCTGGCACTCATGAAGCCTGAGGGAGACTCACAGCAGCCAGGAGCCTGGCCAGCACACCACCAAAAGCACTTTGCACCCAGAGTGTGCTTGGAGAAGGAACGCTGAAAAGCCAGAAGGAATGCCCATCACATACACATCTGTGATTGGGTAGTGCGGGACTTACTCCTCTGCACACATTTCCCATTAAAAAAGAAAAGAAAAACGAAAAACTCTGGCACCATCCAGTACGTCTGTCCCCTGGGTTTTGTGTAGGGAAGGGTTAGCAGTGACTAATCTAATATCAGTGGTAGCTTGACAGCCAAGGACTTAATTTATGAAGTGTTTAGTGCATTCCTGACAAAAGTTGGCTCCAAAATATGGACACACATTCATTCATGCCTTATGGTTCCCAGCTGCAGAGCTGTGGCCATAAACACCCGTTGTTGGGAGGCTGGTGGGGACTAGGAGTGGATTTCCAGGAATGACTGTTTCTTCACAGTGGGCCGGAGAGCAAGGCTCCCCCAAGAGCCCAGGACTTAGAAGACACCAGCTGCCTGCTGGCAGGGGCAGGCCAGGGCTGAAGACTGGGTCTGGCCTGTTGGAGGGGGCTACTCACAGTTCACTATCTCTGGAATTCTGCTGCTGACAATGGGGGGGCAAAGGGCAAAGGTGATTTATTTCTCTCCACTTTGTAGAAAGAAATGCAAAGACCTAGGGCTTAGTGGAGGAAATTTGTATAACAAAAGGTGTCAACCATTTAACAGAAGGCAAATGCATAAAACGTGTTTTGAAGGCAGAGTGGGACAGAGCCTTGCATGGGCTGGGGAAAGGTGGTTGTAGTGGGGGAGTGTTAGCTTGAGTTACCTGAGTGGAAATAACTGTTGAGTGTCTGGTTAATAAGTCAGTAACTTAATGGATCTGTGCAAGTTGCTGTTTGCAAGGACACTGAAGTGTTATGGAAAGACTACCAGGCTGGGAATGACAATATATGAATTCTCAGATTGTACAAGACATGTCCTTGTTTTGTGATGCACCAAACCTCCATTTCCTTAACCATAGAATAAAGCAACATATCCTGACTACTTCACAGGTTGTTTGGCTCAAATGAAATAATGTGTGTGGAGCCCTGGCCAGCATGGGTCAGCTGGTTGGAGCATCCCCGCATAAACTAAAAGGTCATGGGTTCGATTCCCAGTCAGGGCATATACCGAGGCTATGGGTTCAGTCATTGGTCCAGGCACATACAAGAGGCAACAAATCGATGTTTCCCTCTCTCTCTCTCCCTCACTTCTCCCCTCTCTAAAATCAATAAGCACGTCCTCCCCTGAGAATAAAGAAAAAAATATATAATGTGTATGGAGGCACATTGTCAACTATGATGCCAAAACCAATGTAAGGGACTGTGATGCAGGTAAAAACGCAATCCAATGCCTGGATGAGATTCCAGACCAGCTGGTGGCACAGGCTGGGGAGCAGACACGTGGTCACACCAGCCAAGGGAACTCAGGACACTGCCAAGGGCAGAGTTAAGCTCAAGTAACAGTGAACCCACGATCAGGTTGAGTAGGTACGAATGAATAGTTTTAACTTAAAAATGCAAGATATCTTACTGTCCTGGCATGTGTTGAGTGGGCCTCTGAATTATAAGAAATTGTGTAAATGGTGGAGAGATTATAAGATCATAATTAAATTTTCCTTGCTTTTTACCTTTTGTTTTTTCCTAAATCATAGTAAAGTAAATTTTTATTGTGCCCTGACTTTTTTACCTGACAGGGATGTTGGTGGTATTGGAGAATTTATGCAAGGCTACAAAAAGCATTATAAAGAATTAAAATGAGGCTGGGCAAAATGGGTGTGTGAGGTCAAAAGGTAAACATTTCCAGTTATAACAGGGATAGAACAGACAGCATGGCGGCTATAGTTACTACTTTAGTTGAAAGTTACTAGGTACAAGATCTTGAAAGTTCTCATCACAGGAAAAAAATACACTTGTGTGTATGCTTGGTGATGGATGTTAACTAGACTTACAGTGGTGATATTTCACAATATATACAAATATTAAATCATTATCTTTACACCTGAAACTAATTTAATTTTATGTCAAATATACCTCACTCAATAAAATAAGGGAAAATAAATTATATTTTTAATTGAAAAAATGAGGAAGTGTCTAGTGTGGGTTCCCCTCTGCCCCATGGTGAGCCTGAGATGGGATGTGGGTGTCAGTGGTTTAGTTGAGGGGCGACTCTCAGGCAGTGTGAGAGGGTGGAGCAAGTGTGGCTGGGAAAGGAGAAAAGCCAGTCACTGAGCCCTTGGCTGAGCATGTTGCTGCTGGGGCAGAGGGCCTCTGGCCTCTAACTGATTGTGTGGAAGTCACCCCCAGCCTGTTCTGTCATGAAGTGAAGAAGCTGAGGCATCTATCCACCCACCCCCACTCATCACTACTTCAAGCAGTCTTCTAAGAAATAACTCCTGCTGCTCCAGTTACCTCTAGCATAGACTGAGAACACTCCGGAAGCCAGATGAAAACCTCAGGCAGAAAAAGACAAGGTCTTAAGGAGGAAGCTTGAAAGCTATCCAAGAACCATCCATGGATGATGTAGGTGGAGGTGTAGTGATTTCCAGGGTGGGCCATGGTCTGTAGGAGGGGAAGCAACAAAGTCTCCCACACAAAGGAAACAAATAGGGGTGGGGGTAGTCTTAAATTATAGATGGGACTGATAACCTAATAACAACTCCTTATCCCAACTGTGACTTGCCCTAGAGTCTAATAGTTCTGTGCAGCACAGAACCTGAAACTAAAAGCTGCAATTTAAAATACCCAATAGTTGCCCTGGCTGGTTGGCACAGTGGATTGAGCGCCAGCCGGGCAAACCAAAGGGTTGCCAGTTCGATTCCCAGTCAGGGCACATGCCTGGGTTGAGGACCAGATCCCCAGTAGGGAGCATGTGAGAGGCAACCACACATTGATGTTTCTCTCCCTCTTTCTCCCTCCCTTCCCCTCTGTCTAAAAATAAATAAATAAAGTCTTTAAAAAATAATAAAATAAAATAAAATACCCAGTAAATGACAGTTTCTTCACTTTCAGCCTAGGATCTCCTGCATCAGAATCACCTGGAGGGAACCTATTGAAAATCGATATTCCTGGGCCCTACTCAGTCTTGTCAAATCTGAATCTGGGAGGTGGGGTGCTATGTTGTCTGCATTTACAACAAACACTGAGTGATTCTGATAAAAACTATCTTACAATCTTCGGTCCAGTTCTCCACAAACTTTTGGCAGCTCCACAATCACTTCACATTTCACCTGAGCAGTGGAAGATGACGTGTGTCCAGGGACACAACCTCAGGGATTTAACCCCAGGAAGGACGCCACAGCCTCCCAACAGCCCAGAGCACCTTCCACCAGACAGGTGACGATGCTCTGAAACCCTCCTTCACACAGCGCCTTCTGACCTGCCACATCCCAGCCAAGGCCTCCAAATGACCTTCACAGGCCTCAAATCCCAGCTTTGCCCTGTCCGTGCTACGGAGGGGAGAGGCTGGAGAGCTAGCCCGCAGGGAAGGGCCTGGCACAATGTGACACATGAGGCGTGCTCAATAAGAGTCTGATGAATAAATGAATGAGTCTCTGTGTGCCCTCTGTCTTCTCTATCTCCTTCTTCCTCTGTCTCTTCACCTCCCCTTGACCACTCTCCTGTGACATTTCCTCTTCATCCCACCCCTCATCCTTCTTCTTCATGTGATGATAATGTAGACTCAAACTATAGGTTGGAGTGTTATTCTTATTAAATGTAATTTTCTCTTTCCTTAATTTACAAAGTAGATATGACATTTCACATGTCTGTCTTTCTCTCAAATAAGTCTACTTTGACATCTTAGTTCTTAAAGGTTTTCCTTTTAACATATAAAGCTCTCAATATATTTTCTTCCAGTCATTGGGTGTTACTAGAAACATTTCTGAATATATTACTGGGTGAAAACACACACACACACACCCCAAAATGCCATGGGTGGCACCTATGTGGATCTTGGGTCAAGAAACATGAACTCAGTCTTGGTCTCACCAACTTGTTTCCGTGTTTTGTCTTTCGCCCTCCAATTTTACATTTAACTGAAGGTGATTAAGAGATCACATTGAAGAGATTGTTAAATAACAGAAGAAACTGATACTGCTTTTAAATTATGTGGGGAGGTGGAGGAGAGAACATAAGTATCAAGCTTGATTCCACATTACAAGCTTAATCTCCTCTGAACCCTATCCCACACTGCAGGAGAATTATCCTTTACTCATGTGATACTGCCGCTGATCTGAAGACTGACTTAGAGAATGGAACATCATTCAGAAATGTCCATTTATTTATAGCTCTCTTTACGTAAGAGTCTATAAATTAAGAGTAGTTGAGAAGTAAAAGAGGGATCTGGGTGGGAATGTAAAATGTGAGTCATGATGCCATTTAGACATCCCTTTAGAATCAAGCGCTGAGTCTTTGATGATTTACAGCTTATAAAATAAGAAAAGAATAGAGCTAGGAGAGTTTCAAAAGGCCCTATTGACCCATCGCCTGTCACGTGAGGCACTTAGGAGCCCAGAAACTCTGGAAACCAGACAAAAGTCCTCCCAGGTCCACCCCTCTCTTCCAGGGTGTTATCTGTGGGTGCACCTATTTTAAAGAAGGGGCACTTAGGATCGGGAATGACTGTGGGAACTACCTGCAGGAGGTCTCCTTGGCTTTAAATTCTTGAATAAATTTGGAACCTAAAACCTCCAGTGCTTTGGTAGCCAGTTTTAAAGGAGCAATAAAAAGACATCCTAGAAGATGGGAGAGGAAGATCAGGAGTAGTGGGAGGTGACATCGCCAGTTTAAATGGGGAGCTGAATTCACCTGGAGCATCTTAAACCTACTCTCCGCCACCCCCCTCAACAAGGGGAGAAACATGACATTCATGTTAGCAACACCCCTTCTTCCCATGCAAAGTCAGGGAAGAGGGGAGGGAAGGGACTTTATTGGACAAGCAGTGGTGACATGTCTATGGCACTAGGGCAGACAAGGAGTGGGGAGACTCATAGCCTGAGGCTTGTCCCTCATCTCTCAGGTGGAGGGAAAGGACATTTTGGCATAAATGCAATTGAATTCATTTAATTTTATTTATTTGTTTATACATTCACTTTATTATGCTGTTAAAATTTATTACTTTTTTTACTTTTACTGAATTTATTGGAGTGAAATTGGTTAATAAAATTATATAGGTTTCAGAGGTACAATTCTATGATGCATCATCTGTATATTGTATTGTGTGTTCACCACCCCGAGTCAAGTCTCCTTCCATCACATTTACCCGCCTCTACCTCTCCCATCCCTCTTCCCTCCAGTGATCACTATACTGATTTTTTTTTTGCTTAATCCCTTTACCTTCTTCACCCAGTCCCCTACCCCTTTCCCTCTGACAGCTGTCAGTCTGTGCTCTTTATCTATGAGTCTGTTTCTATTTTGTTTATTAGATTCCACATATGAGTGAGGTCATATGGTAATTGTCTCTATCTGACTGGCCTATTTTACTTAGCATGATATGCACCCATTTCGATACTACACCCCATCCACTCATTTCAGCTCCCAGAGCCACACTGAGAATACACACACACTAACTGTTTGCACATCCAGGACATTTAAAAAGGGAAATGGTGAAACATAAGCCAGCAACACGGAACTGAGTTCACAGGCCACATTGTCTTATGTGACACTGTGCAAATCAGAAAAGGCACGTGGGCAGGAGCACAGCTTGGTGAGCAGTAGTGTCCCATGCTTAGAGAAGGAAGCCTCTTCCTCCACGTGGCCAGGGCCCACAGCAAAGCACAGAGGTGTCAATAGCTCAGGCTGAATTCTAACTCCAACTCTCCTTCGCTGGCACTCTTTGCAATGTCCAAACTGCACATCTGTACCTGCAGCTTTGAGCATCTGGGGGCCAGATCCAAACTTTACCGAGTTATATGGCCTTGCTCTTTTCAACGTTGCTCTGTCTCCCCTTTCCAAAAGGCCTTGCCTGAAATCAAGTCATCCATTAGTCTGTCAGTGCACCTCCAACCCCAGTGCATGCAGTAGGGAGGTAGAAGGGAACCAAGAAAGAGGGCGGGAACTTTGCTAATGTTAGAGAGGCCCTCGCTGCCCTGTTCTGCTTCACTGTGAAGTCCTCCAGGGTTTATTACACTAAGGCCAACACATGTACATGTGTGTCCACACCCATGGGCTGAGAAAGCCTGTACTTGAAGTAAGCCACAGCCTCAGTCACTCCCTCACTCACTCCACAAATAGGCACTGTAGCCCAGCACTGTGAGGGACCCCACAGAAGGGAAGGGATGCTGACACCATATTTGCCACTACACTTGGCCTCAGGTTTAGTGTGACCCTAGGGTGGACCAAAGAACGTTTCTGTGCCCTAGACCACAGTGCACAACTTTCCTGGTGTGAACTCCAACCTGAGCCATGTGACCCAGGGCAGCTCTGGATGAGGATTTCTTTGCCAACCCATTTCCTGTCCCATTAATAATGAAGTAGGAGATGCCAGAGCACAGTGGAGGAACCAGATAGGTGTGGGAAGATGTAGGAATGTTCCTATAAAACATCAAGAACTTATCCCAGCCAGAAATAAGAATGGGGTGTTAGGGGCCTTCACTCTGATGTGATGAAGTAGTCCTCCCCGCTGGGAAAGATGTTATTTTTCCTCAACATGAAAGTTAAAGGCATTTTGGGAGTCCCTCCCTTTTTCGTTTTAAGGAATGCTGGATACTGTTCAAATCAAATACCAGACCAAGAGGAACACTTACGAAGACACTGGGGAAGGTACTTAGTCCCCGTCCAGAGGCTAGGGTCAGGGGTGCTCCAGGTCTGAGTTCAGTTTGGGTTTCCTTGGTCTCTGGTTTGCTTCCAGGCTTAAGGCTGCTGTTGCTACTTCCTACCAAGAATCTTTCAAACACATTCACACCATGTGGCAGCCAATTTTCCGGCAAACAACAGGCAAGTCTACGAAATAATTCACATAGCTGCTCACCTAGTCCCTTCTCAAGGTACTCCAAGCTCACAGCCATCGGGGCTGTGGGGAAATCAATATCACATGGCCCTGGCTGTGTGTTTCACCCCAAATGCCCCAAAGCAGTCACTACATGGGTGCATACACATATGCACACTCTCACACAGAATGTGTCCTTTGTGTACATTGGGTCCTTGGCTATTCCTTAATGGGAGGAGTGGGTGCTAAATTGGATCCTAGTTTCCCTGATCTTTTATTCTTGATACATACCCAGAGACTCATAAACAAGAAACACTAGCTTGAAAGGGAAAGTCCACAAGGAAGAGAGGCAGGGAGTCATCTGAGCTGCAGATGCATGTGCTAGTTCTGGAGATGCCTTGCTGCCTTCCCTGCACCGTGTCTTTTTTCCTTGTTGGACAGCTGTCCCGAGAGCCCACGTGGAGCCATAAGAAGCGCATAAAGGCTGACCTGGCTTCCAGCCCTGGTCTGCCTGGTGCAACAGGCGGGCTTCAAATGGTGCTTGCTGAGATCCCTGCCAATGCAGAGGTTTTACAAGCCTGTGATTACCTAAGTTTTGTAAAACTGACATAGGGTTTTTATGCACATAAAAAGAAACAGAGCCTTTAGTTCAACAACCCCACTCCTAGGAATTTATCCTAAAGAGATAATCTACCATGTGTGCAAAGCTGTAGGTGCAAGAGTGTTCACCACCGTGTTATTTATGGCAGCAAAGGATTGGGAAACTTCAGTATTCAGCAACAAAGGACTGGTAAACTCAGCATGTCCCAAAGTGTGTTCTAGGATATAAATGGGTATAAGTAGGGGGGGGGGGCAGGGGGCTGTGACATTCCATGGTCCAAAATTTTAAAGAAACACACCTCAAAGAACAAAGTTAAAAAAATATGTCTTTGATGTAGAATTTCATTGACCTGTTATGCAGCACTTAATAAAATCTGTTGAATGATTGAACAGGAAATAAATGTTTATAGTGAGAATAAAAAGGTTTTTCCTTCATTTTTAGAGTCATGGAACATTATGCCTCCTAGTATGGTCATTTATACAACATAAAGAATAGAGAGTATATGTTTATTTCTGTCTTTATTTATTTTCAGCTCCCCCCCCCCCCAGGAAAACAGTTGAAGTCGGTGAGCAGGGATACACCTTGTAAAGTTCCTGGAGGTCAAGAGGTCCTGCCTTGGGCACTCTTCAGCTGCAAGATCCCGGCCTAGAGGACAGATGAGCAACAAGAGAATACTGTCCATGCACCTCTCCAACTAGCCCCTTCTGTTCCCTATACAAATGATTAGTTTAGAATGAAAATATATGTTTGGAATCCCCGATCTCAGAGTCTTCACCTAGCACCTACTGACACTGCAACTTTTCACAAGCCATATGGGCATTCTAAATAAGATGAGGGATATTGATGTTATTTACGACTACAAGCCTTCACTCTGAGACTCTTCCCCGGAATCGAACTGGTAGTGAGCCTGGCTGGATCACGTGAGTTAGAATGACTTCTTTGTTCTCCTGGTCCAAGATGGAATCTGAAAGTAAACATAATGTATGGCAGAATCAAGAGTTTATAATCATCTTAATAAGCTGAGCAAAACACCTAAAGCAAAAAAGTTATTGGCCACAATAATAACAGCTAACATTTATTGAGTGCTCAGGATTTGCCAGCATTGTTCTAAGTGGCTTCATGTGGATTAGCTCACAATTCTTACAGCAATACTACAAGGTGAGTACTATAGTTATCACCTATTTTACACTTGAGGAAAGCTAAGGAACAGAGAGGTGAAGCACCTTACTCCAGGCCACACAGTAATGATAGAACTAAGGTTTAGACATAGCAATCTGTGTACAGAATCCATGTGCTTAGCCACCATATGATGCTGTCTATTAAACAGCATTAATCTTTTAATTGTACTATAAAAATATGGAAGATTTACAGTAAAACTTGATTGCTTTCATAAAATGAACACATCTTTTTAGCCACCACTCAGATTGCAAAATAAAGTGTTCACCACAGCCCAGAAGCCTACCTGATTATGACCTCGGTGATCATCATTATTTTGACATTTATCATCATAAATTAATTTTGCCTGTTTTTGATATAAGTGAAATCATAGAGTATATATTCTTACTGGTATGACTTTTCTTCCACTCACCATTATGTCTGTGAAGTTAATTCATATTGTTGCATGTGTGGCACTTGTTAATTTCTCTTCATTTCTCTCCTGTTTTTGTATAGCCCATAAGCTAAGAACAGTTTTTAGATTTTCTTAACAGTTGAAAAAAATTCTAACACTTCGTGATGTGAAAATTCTATCAGATTCACATTTCAGTGTCCATAGTAAAGTTCCAGAAGCATGGCCGTGCTCATTTGTGCATGGGCTGCCCGCGACCGCTCTCCCAGCACCGCAGCAGAGATGAGTGGCAGTGACAGCGGCTGTGTGGCAGCAAAGACTCAAGTATCTGCTATCTGACTCCTTACAGAAAAGTTTATGGACCTTGCTACTTTGGTAAGAATGTCTGCAGAACCCAGATTTCAAATGTGAAATTCTCATGCTCCATGTGATGGCATTAGGAGGTGGTGCCCTTTGGGAAATACTTAGGTCATGAGGATGGAGCCCTCACAAATGGGATTAGCGCTTTTATAAGACACCTCACAGAGCTCCCTAGGCCCTCCTGCCAGGGAAGATTGCAGCAAAAAATATGGCCACCTGCGAAGTGGGTCCTCACCACTGAGGATTTTGATTGGGATTGTATTAAACATATAAATTGACAATAAAAGAAAATATTGTAACAATTTTCAATCTCTCGATCCATGAGCATGGTATTTCCTTCTGTTTATTGTCAGTAGTTTTGTGTGGCTTGTGTGTGTATGCGTAGAAGTCTTGAGTATTTTTTTTTTTAGGCATTCCCTAAGTACCTGATGTTTTTTATCCTTTTTTGAACGAAATCTCTGCATGAATTCTCCAATTCCAAACCTTTCTCATAATCACTATTTTGACTTATAATCATCCATTCGTTTGTCTATTTTTGAAGCTGAGATAAGTAACAACGTGGTTGACCCTCTCAGATACAATGGAAGAGCCGGGGAAGAGCCAGAGGGAAGAGCATGTACTTGTGTCCACGGATGTGAGGCTCAAAGCAGCCGCGCTCACTGGTGCCCGGGACACTAGGCCGTCCTTCCTGAAGACTTCTCCGCGCTTCTCTTCTGAGATGCCCTCCTTGCTTTTCCCACCTAAAGATTTAAATTATGCTTGAAATTCATGAAAAAAAAATTCCATCTCGTACTTGAAATCCTCTAAGGTCTCTCCATTTGTGCAGTAATTCCACTGCCCTCAATTAGTGCAGCTATTATCTATATTGCTTATTTACTAATTAATGATCCTTTGCACCTTGGCCTCCCTTGGGAATAAATCAACACACAACTTTTGACATCTTATCTCCCCAGATAAAATGTACATTCACTGAAGGTAAATATGCATTCTCTTTTACTTAGCATTCCTCAAATACGCTTGCAGAGTGCTGTATCAGAAGTGCTGTGCTTCAGAGTGCTGTGTTCTGTGACACCAGCTCCCTGTTTGATCCAATCTTAAATTCATTTCCCTGAACGTGCTTTAGTTGGAAATTGATATGAGTCCAGTTAGCCATTGCCTATTCTTTCTGTAATTGACTCATACATCATACACATAGGAATTTATGTGTTTAAAATCTTCTAATGCTTTAAAGCTAAACTTTTCAGTGAATTGAGAGAAAAGTATTTTTCTTTTCTTTTTTTCCTTCCTTTTTGATGAAAGAGGTAGCAGCTAGTTCAAAAGGGGATTGAGAAGAACACCACCATCTGTTTTTTGTTTGTTTGTTTGTTTGTTTTAGCTTACAAAGTACTCCTACTGAATGAGGCCGTGCAGTTATAGAAGATGCAAATCTGTTATCCATAATTTGCAGTTGTTGACATGCAAGACCCCCTGAGTGTATTAATAAATCAGTTTTCAAAATGCCAAGAAGTATTTTTGGCTCATAAATAGTAATGGTGGCCTGTCTGACCCAAATAATTTGTTTCCTCAATTGGGAAATCCTTAGATGTAGCCAAGTAAGTTTAGAAAAGAAAAAAGAAGAAATAGAGGGAGAACTCAGAGGAAAATGGCTTGATTATGACTGGAACCTATTGGATTCCCACACGGGTGTGCATGCATTGGGGTCACTCCAAATAACGAGGGGATAAAAGTTAGAAAGAATGAGCTTCTGACAGAGGAGATTTTGTGGAAAGTCTCTACACAGATCATTTGGGGCATATGTTTTGTTTTATAAGAAAAATCACACCACAACCACCAGCCCGAGCCTTCCAAGCACTCCCAGCAGCTGTCTCCTGGAGATAAGGCCGAGGTATTTCACAGTTGAAAACTAATCACATCGCAGCATTTCCAGTAAGATTGGCCCACACTTTAAAAAAAATAATGTTTATATTTAAGTTCAAAGCAAGAACTTGTTATACATGTAAAAATCCTCTTGAGTCTAAAATACAAAACAGGGAGAAAGAGTGAAGACACAGCATGAGTCGGGGAGGAAAAGTTGGAGGGAGGACTCATGTCTCCTTCCCACAGAACCTGGTCATTAACATTGGAAAACTCCAGACCACTCCAGCTGATACCCACAGGAGGCAAAAGATGCGTGAAGGTTGCTGCCAGGCTGCCAGATCCTGGGGTAGGGAAGTGGAATTCAAAGGCCAACAACCTCCTAGGATGTTCTAGACTCTCCCAAAGAGGAGGAGCCAAAGGGGAGGAAACAGATACTGATCCTGAGGAGCAGCCTTTCCCTTTGCCAGCCTTCCAGGCCACATTCTCTCCCCTTCAGTGAGCAGTCCAGTAATGCCACTTGCTCTGTGGGTGCATCATTTGCTTAGACCGTCTTTGGAAAAGAAGCTATAGTCTATGACAGATGGCTCATTACTGATTAACTTCCTTTTCTTGAAACCTCTTCCCAGTCTTGTTCATGCTAGAGGTCTCACGTGTTTTCCTTCATATATGTTAAATCAGTTATAAGTCAGTGCCTTCAGGCTAAAAACAAACTCCCATCCTTAAATTAGGTCAGCTTGCAGGTAACCAGCAGTTGGTCATCTTTAACTCTACTCTCTCCCACTATTCCAGCTTTTTCTCCCAAACTATTTCATGAAACCCCATTCCCCAATCCCAAACCCACCTGGGATCAGAGGATGGAAAAAACCCTTATCTACTAATCCACTTTCTTGTCACATTGACAAAACTTTATGCCTTTCTACCTTTCTCCATTGTGTTCCTTCAGAGGTCTGAAGTGCCTTCATTTCTGTCTGCATTTTGAATTTCTGGTTGTTTTATTCAGAGCTGTGACAACTATTATCTTGCCAGTGAAAATATTCCTGATTCCTAGGAAGAAAAATCTCTTTCACCATACACAACAATTGGGACACTTGGCAAATAATCAAATAATTATGAATCCATTCAATGTCCACTCCTACCAGATGCTGAGCAAAACAGGAGGAAAATTTATTTCAGGGACAACACTGCATTCATAACCTCTAGCTGTGGTTGGCACAGAGTGCACACCCCTTAAAACACTGGATGGATGGATGGATGGATGGGTGGGTGGATTGTTGCTTACGTGGAAGTAGAGGAAGATTGCTGTATTAGTTTTCTACTTTGGGGAAATAGAATGTGATGCCATTTCTTGATATGTGACTGCTGACAGTATTTGAGCATCAGCCATCTATTCCTTGTCTGTCACCAGCTTGGGCAAGCTGGTAACAATGTCTGGGCACCCTCTTCATGGACATTAATGGCAAGATCAAACCATACACATGAACTTTCACCCAGTTCCCACCTCCTAACCACCACAAATCCTCCAAGCCAGTTTCCTTCCCTGATTTCTCAAGCCATTTTTGGACAGCTTGGGAGACACCCTGAAAGTCTCATTGTGTGGGTAACAAATTTTTCATACCTTTTTCATGTGTGTGTGACATTATCAGTTTCAAATTGGGAGTGGGGGAGAGCTACCCTATCTCTGAGGGGTGCCTATAACATGTTATAATTACTTATCATAAACTTAATGACAGCACACGCATTTATTATCATATAGTTCCATAGGCCAGAAGTCCAGCACAGGGCATCACTGGGCTACTGACATCAAGGCGTCTGCTTGCTGGTCTGCCTCCCTTTCTGGAGACTGTAGGAGACAATCAATTTCCTTGCCTTTCCTAGTTTCTAGAGGCTGCCTAGATTCTCAGCTTCATCTCCCATCTTCAAAGTCACCAGTGTAGCATTTCTCCAGCAATGCTTCCATCACTATTAGATCTCTTGCTCTCTCTCTCTCTCTCTGACCACTGTTGGGGGTATTTCTACTTTCATGTAATTAGACGGGGCTCACCCAATAATCCAGAATAATCTTCCAATCCCACGGTCTATACCCTTAATCACATCGGCAACATATTTCTTCCCATCTAGCATAATGTATTCACAGGTTTTGGAGATTAATATATAAGCATCTTTTGTGTGGTGGCACTTTATTCTACCTACTACACTAACATATATATATATATATATATATATATATATATATATATATATATATATATATATATATACACACTTATATATATATAAGTACTTGTTAGTCATGTGCTCTAGCTATTAGGTTAATCTTTACAAAAATAAAGCAAAATTGGTATTAGAAGAATCCAGGTCAACAATAACAAAAACTCCGAGAAACAGAATCAATAGGATAGATACATAGGAATCTGCTGCAAGGAGTTGGCTCGTGTAATTATGGAGGTTGAGAAGTCCCAGGATCTGCCATCTGCAAACTAGAGATCCAGGAGAATGGGTGGTGGGACTCAGTCAGAGCCTGAAGTTCTAAGAACCAGGAGAACTGATGGTGTAAATTCCAGTATGAGGACAAGAGACGACTACTGTCCCAGCTGAAACAATCAAACAGAGAGGGAGGATTCACACTTGCTCCACTTTCTGTTGTATTCAGGCCTGCGGTGGATTGGATGATGCCCATTCACACTGGGGAGGGCGATCTGCTTTACTCAGTCAACCAAGTCAAATGCTAACCTCTTCCAGAAACACTCACAGACACACCCAGAAATAATGTTTAGCCAAATATCTGGGCACTCCGGTTTGTTCTCCAGTCAAGTTGTCAGTGAAGGTCACCATCATAGGCAGCATGATGGAGTTGGGTTTTCATGTTGTTGCATTCCATTAAGGATAATAGGTTTACTTTGGCCAGAGTGGCTCAGTTGGTTGGAGTGTCATAAACTAAAAGGTCACAGTTCGATTCCTGGTCAGGGCACAAGCAGGAGGTAACTGATCAATGTTTCTCTCCCACCTTGGTGTTTTTCTCTTTCTCTCTCTCCCCTTTTCTTTCCCTCTCTCTAAAATAAATGGGCATATCCTTGGGTGAGGATAACAAAACAGGTTACTTCTCAGCCTCTGCTTCCTGGGATCAATATACGACGAGGTCTATCTGGAAAAAGTCCAGCTGTTGTTAATATAATGAGAATGATTTTCATGACATTGATATAACCTGGCAGCCAAGGACAGTGGACAGGAATGCACATGCATGAACAATGATAGCTCCACTGTACTAGTCAGTGGGGGAGGTAGATGCTGTTGAGTGAGCATGTGTACTGTGTGGCCATTGCATTCAAAATGACTGAGCCAGTAGAGCAATGAATCTGCATCAAATCTGGCATTAAGCTTGAACATTCCTCTGTGGAAACTATTTGGATGATTCAGAAGGCTGCAGCTGTGGGCAACTGGTGATTGGCAGCTTCATCAGACAATGTGAGCCCTCATGCATCATGTCTTATGCAGAATTTTTTGGCGAAATGTCAAATCACCCAGGTGACTCAGCCCCAGTACGGCCCAGATTTGGCATCCTGCAACTTCTGTCTTTTTCCAAAACTAAAATAACCTTTGAAAGGGAAGAGATTTCATACCATCAGTGAGATTCAGGAAAATGTGACAGGGCAGCTGATGGTGACTGGGAGAACTGTGTGAAGACCCAAGGTGCCTACTTTGAAGGGGATTGAAGCATTATTTTCCTATGTACAATGTATCTTGTATCTTCTTCAAGAAATGTCTCTATTTTTCATAATACATGGCTGGATACCTTCTGGACAGACCTTGTATAATGTGAGAAAGATGAAGGGGTGAGGGCACAGTGTTTTTTTTTAAGACTTTATTAATTTATTTTTAGAAATATTGGAAGGGAGGGAGAAAGTTGATGTGTGAGAGATACATCAACCAGTTGCCTCTCACTCGCCCCCAACTGAGAACCTGGCCCACAACCCAGGCATGTGTCCTGACTGAGAATAGAATCAGCGACCTTTCAGTTCATAAGCCAGCACTCAATCGGCTGAGCCATACCAGCCAGTGTGAGGGAGTCTTGTTTGGAAAATTATTGTACAGTACTTGCATCAAAGTAGTGCTCCTGGCTTGAGAGGCATCATGGTCAGCCGAGCCAAAGGCTCTGCACACCTGGTTTATGTAATGCCTACTTGCTGGCAAGCACTGTGTTACCAGGTAAATATGCATGGCCTCTCTTCACCTCAGCAGCCCCATGAGTCAGATAGTCTAACATGCCAATTTTACAAATGAAGGCACAGATTAGAGAGGTTAAGTAAACTGCCTAAGCTTACTCAGTTACTAAGTGATAGTTCTGGCATTCAGACTAAGCCCTCTGACTGCAAAGATGAATGCTTTTCCCTACCTGGCCATGATTTTGGAAGACACTTTGAGCACTCCACTCTCCAGGGCTGGAGAGTGATGGATGCTTTTCACACCAGAGCTCTGAGACTCAGATGCAGTGTGGAGCAAAGAAGACTTCACAAGGAGACAGGAAATCAAGGTTCTCCTTGCTCGGTCCCTTTTATTTATAAGATCTTGGATTGCATTTTTTTCTAGAGGTGAGGCCCTAAGACATGGACACACCCCATATTTCAAATTAGAAGGCCATGTTAAATAAAATATTTCAGTTCCTTACAGCTCTAGTCTTTGCTTTCCAGAATAAGATATTTGTTGTATATCGAAGGCCCTAAATTTTGTTTTTTTTAATAGTATAATCTCTACCTTTTTCTTTTAAAAAAAAGGTTTAGAACACACCCTCACAGGGACTCAGCCAGTCTGCTTCAGTAACAGGAAGGAGGTCAGTGTGCTGGGTAAGAAAGGGCACTAGCCGTAAGCCAGGAAACCTTGGTTTGAGTCTATCATTCCTGCACTACGTGCCTTTTGGCAAATCACGTAGACTCTCTGTGCCTCAGCTGCCTCATCTATAATGTGGGGATACTGTTGGCCTTCTCTCTTCTTAATGTAAAATATAAGATCCTCATCAGTGTTGTAAGATATCCACCTGGCCAAGAAATCCACTCCTGGAGAGGGTCTAGCAGGAGAGGACAGGATGCGAAGACAAGTGAGAGACTGAGCAAACTTGGAGAAAATTAGTCTCACCTTGTTTTTTTACCTAGAGGTAGTAGACTCTTTCAGTACCTTATTTTGTTCCCAATCTTTTCCTAGTGAAATCTACATTTACTTTGGTTTTTGTTTCTCCCCAGTAAATATCATGACTATGAATAATAACAAGACACAGTTGTTTTCCTTCTTTACTCTGTCGGCCTCATTAAACCATCCAAGTTTTTCAATTTAAAGAACCATACAAATGTAACCCATTGGTATTATTGTTATTATTATTGTTGTTGTTATTGTTATTATTATTATTAAATCAGAACAATGTGATGGGGTAGAAGGAACTCTGGACCATGCATCAGGAAACCAACCCTGCCAATAACTAACTGGACAATCTTGGACAAATCAACTAACTTCTGTCTGCATCACATCTTCTGTATCAAAGAGGGAAGTTAGACCACATGATTTCTTGTAGTCTCTTTTAGCTCTAAAATGTTAGTCTTCAGCATTGAGTAATTTTCAGTATGTGTGGTCGCCCACCTAAAGTGCTGGTTCTCTGTCTGGTGGCCTGAATGCACTTGGTGCCCCACCTATTTTTAGTTCTGGTGGTCTTTCTGATGTGTGTGCTCAGCAGAAGCACAGGGTGGCAGCAGCTGCTTTATCCCCGGGGCTGGTTACCCAATCAGAAGACCTCGTCTAGCATGTGCAGATCTCCGTAATGCAGTTTCCTTGCACTGAATGCTTGTGTTCAGAAAGTCAGACATGGCCACTCCCAAAGACTATTCTAGAGAATGTCAGCATAATGGGCAAAGAAGAAGGTGGGGTCTGAGCTCCATCCCCACTAGGACTTCTTAGGAGATCTGGGATCTTGGACCTCCCTCAACTCTGAACAAGCACCACCCTCAACTCTGTACCCACTTCTCTTCATCTAATTTATCTCTCAATATTCCTATGTGGGATTTATAAAGTTTTACCATAAAGATGAAAGATATAGAGGAAGAAGTGGGGGAAGAAAAGAAAGAAAAAATGGAAAGCCAGCTTCCACTGTTCCTAACCACAAACACCTGACCCACCATTTGATGGGTTCAGTCCCA
This sequence comes from Desmodus rotundus, assembly GCF_022682495.2. Classification (NCBI taxonomy): domain Eukaryota; kingdom Metazoa; phylum Chordata; class Mammalia; order Chiroptera; family Phyllostomidae; genus Desmodus; species Desmodus rotundus. The sequence goes on from NC_071395.1 coordinate 67,227,305, forward strand.
TTATTTAGTATGCCCACTGTGTTATCTGCAAGGTAATAAGCCTAACACCTTCCCTCAAACTAGTCATAAGTATAAATGTTCTAGAGAGCAGAACCCTGTGGTTCACCACTACAGACAATCTCCCAAATTGAAGATAATCTTTGTTCTCCATCTTTGGACCCAGGTGCTTGATAAGGTACAGTTCTTCCTAGTTGTAATGTCATTCAATCTACAATTTTTTACCGATCTACATAGAGAAACTGGATACATGGCTCAAATACCTTACTCAAATTCAGTGAATTAGTTAATCAAGAAACCAGTTAAGATACACTAGAAATTGCGGGAGGTGGGAGGCAGGATTGGTTGAAGGTGGTCAAAGGTACAAACTTCCAGTTACAAGGTAAGTTCTGGGAATGTAATATATAACAATAATGACATAGTTAACAAAATTCTATCCTATATTTGAAACTTGCTAAGAGAGTAAATTTTAAAAGTTCTCATTGTAAGGACAAATTTGGTGACTATGTGAGGTAATAGATGTTAACAAAACTTATTGTGATCATATTGCAATATACTCATATATCAAATCATTATGTTATTTGCCTTAAACTTACACAATGTTATATGTCAATTCTATCTCAATAAAACTGGGTGGAGCCAGAAAAAATGTTAACTAAAGATACAATAGATTTGTAGTACGTCATTGATAGAACTAGTCTCTTAATTCCATCACAAACAAAGAATGGGTCCAGTCTGGACTCAGTCTTAAGAGTAATTTATCTGTATGCATGTCAGGCCCAGTCCAGGATCACACTGATAATAAGTATCTTACCTGTGTGTATGTCATCTGTGCCTGTAAGCATTCTCAATTTCCCCCAATGAACTGGCAGGCCTGATGCAAAGCCAGACCAGGCCTGAGCTGGCAGTCGGGCCGTGCCTGTGATCTGGGTCATGGGGCTAGTCACTGTTTGAAGCGATCCCTCTTGAAAATTGGGCACATGTCTCTCTCCCATTTTCTACTTTCCACCCATTTTCCACAATCCATCAATGTGCACTGGGAGTAGCTTCATTCCATACACCTCTATGAATTTTAGGAGAATAGGCTGAAGTTTCAGAACAGGATCAATCTTAAATTCTTACTAGGCCTTGAGTCAGGAATTTTGTGTATAAGGACTGAGGATTAAGCTATTCAGGGTAGAGGTGGAGAGATGGCAATGAAATTTCAAAGATTTATTTGGTATGAAATGCTTTTCACAGATGTAAATATTGATCAAGTTCACATGTGAAGGATCCGACTTGCCACTTCTGTTTGCCTAGATCTTCTGGAGGTGCCGCCCGTCCCTGGAAGGAGACAGAATTGCCTGCAGCTTGGCACACACAGAGCTGGCTCCCAGGACAGCTGTGGGCACAGATGGCTTCTGGGTGATGTTAACCAGAGTTGGCTGCTGGGATCTTAGAGGATCAAAAGGAATTTTTAAAAAATTGTACATGAGCCCAGAAGAAAGCCCATAAAATCATTTCCTTGTGTCTGTGGGTTCCACCCATTAATAACCTGCCAAGCCCAAATACCTGAAGAGGAAGTGGGCTGGAGAGAGAAAGAAGGCAAAGCTCACCCTGGAGGACAAACAAATCCATCTCCAAACTCTGGTTTCACCAGCAGATAATGGAAGCCAAGGCAATACTTCCTTCCTACGTACACCATTTGTGTATGATTTCAGGGGGAATGTTAAATAATCCTCTTCTATGACCCCTAGCTAATATTCCTCATCAGTATTATAAGAAATTCACCCAGCCTAGCCCTGACTGGTGTGGCTCAGTTTGTTGGGTGTCGTCCCCCTACAAAGTGAAAGTTTGCAGGTTTGATTCCCGATCAGGGCACATGCCTGGGTTGCAGGTTCAGTCCTCGGTCGGGTGCATGTGAGAGGCAACGGATTGATGTTTCCCTCTCACATCGATATTTCTCTCCTTCCCTTTCTCCCTCCTTTCCCCTCTCTCTATAAAATAAATAAATAAATAAATAAATAGAAATTTAAAAAGAAAAGACAAAGAGAGAAAGCGAGGAAGGAAGGAAGGAAGGAAGGAAGGAAGGAAGGAAGGAAGGAAGGAAAGAAAATCCACCCAGCCTAGAAACCTGTTGTTCAGTGAGGGTCTAGGAGAGAAAGACAAGGATAGAAAGAGAAAAATAGAGACCAAGCTAATTCAAAGAAAACTAATATCTCCATTGTTTTCACCAAAAAGCAGTAGATTCTTTCAGTCCTTCATTTTGTCCCCAGTGAAAGCTACATTTACTTTCTTTATCTTTGTTTAGCCCCAGTAAATATTATGACTATGAATATTAACAAGGCAGAATTGATTTCCTTCTTTACTCTGCTGGCCTCATTAAACTATCCAAGATAAGCTCCAACTTATAGACAGGCTATTCAAACTGAATTTAATCACAAAGTCCACCTACTTTCAGTTAAACGTCACTGTAGAAGAACAGTTTATTTGGCAAGTTAGGTCCGGGGTTCTGGTGTGTGCCCCGGTGCCTTTGCGTGAGTATCCCTCCACTGGCACGCCTTTTCTCTCCTACCCGCCTTGTGCCACAACTCGGCCAGTCCTAACTCCAACCACCTCTGTGGGCCTGTCTCCTTCCCACCCCACAACAGCCCAGACCAGCAAGCCGCCTGCCTCCTTGCACAAGTACTCCCTTCACTATGGTCTCATGACCTTCATATGTTCTTCTGGGATAATGCTCCTTACGCTTCTGGTTTTCTCAACTATAACTGACTCAAAGGTAGGTTCCTTATCTTACTCATCTTCTCATTACTAGCATCAGTAAGTGATGGCTGAAGGGATGATCCTTCATCAGAAAGCCAGCTCCATCCTTTATCCCAATACAAACCCTGGAGTGGTAAGAATTGAGGCATATTAAGCGAGAGATTCAATTCATTCTCAACAAATGATTTTGAGTGAATTCATTGAATGATGGCATGAATGAATAAAATCAATATGATTAGGAGCAAGTTTGCAAGATGTTGGAGTAATTTTCTGCAGTCGTTGTGATGATAAATGTGTTGCAAGGGGCACAAATGCTTAATAAATGTTAGTCATGGTCGTCATCATCACCACTGACATTGTCATCAACAGTCTGGCATTTCTGTTTAACAATGACTCTGTTACATTACAGCCTGGTGTCTGTGTGACAGTTCATGTTTAAGGTGCTGGGAGTTACAGCGAACGCAACCACACAGCAATGACAACAGCTGTCTGTGCTTCACAGGATGCTTGTCATTTAATCCTCAGACGATCCCTCTGAAGTGCGGACCCTTATCCCTTTTTCCAACCAAGGCCACTGGGCCTCAGAACTGGGCAAATCACAGGAAAGTTTGAGTCAACATGCAGTGCAGTTGGACTTTACTTCAAGTCTGTCTGTCCGTCTGAAATAGCTATGTTTTTCTTGTATTGTACTATACAATAGTGATCTATAATAAGAAAAAAGATAAAAATTCTACATATTCACAGACATTTCTTGAGAATAATATGAGTATTTCTTGGCAAAGCCCAAGATATCCAACCTAAAAACTACTATAGCAAATAAAAAACATAAAAACTATTAAAGATAGTTATAAAATAAATATTTAAAATTTATACTCTATGTATCCCCACTAGTATGTTCAAAGTATTATGGTATTTGAAGATCTCATTCACAACAATTTTTAATTAAATTATTTCATCACATGTTTCAGTCCAGGGGATCTGCTTTCTAGTGTGGCTCCCCATAAGTTCGCCCCTCTGACCTCACCCCCAGAAGCCAAGTCCTGGTTCATCTTTGTGATGAAAACTCAGTGAAGTTCTTGGCAAAGTCAGTTGAAATTCATATGTGATATTCAAGGCCTATATGAAGAAAACAACTAAAAAACTTGACTAAGACACACACAAGAATGAGAATAAATTAAAAATATATACCATGTTTCTGGATAATAATATGTAATATTGATACAATATTGTTTTTTTTTTCACAAATTTAGTTTTACATTAACAATGCCAATAAAAACTCTGCCAGGACTATTTCTGAAATTCCATAAAATGGTTTTAACATTCATATGGAAGAAATAGGCACACTAGAAAAGCCAAAAATATTTTGGAAAGGAAAAAGTTACACAAAAACTCACCACACAAATATTAACATACGATATATACTACAATAATTAAAGCAATATGTTTTTGTACCAAACTGTAAAGACAGAGTAATAAAATAGAATATGAAGTATAATAGGAAGCCCAAATATGTATGTGTATATATATTACATTGATATATACATCAATGTAATTTTGATAAGGGTGAAACTTAAAGTTAGTAGAAAAAGAATAAATAATACACCAAATGTTTTGGGGAAAAGTTGTTAACCATTTAGAAAGTGCATGTAAATATTAAGCTCACACAACACCCTAAATAAACTCCAGATGTACTAAAGGTTTGTGTTTTTTTAAAAGTAAAATATAAAACATAAACACTTATGTATAATTTTTAGCAAGGTAAAGATAACCTGTCTTAGCAAAGGCAGAAATCTAAAAGAAAAACAGTGAGAGAATTGACTAAATACAATAATTCATTTGTAAATTTGAAAAATGTAAAGCAAATGACAAATCAAAAAAAAAAAAAAAACCTTTGTAAGTTATGAGGTAAAAGCCTGATTCTCCACATATAAAGATCTTCTATGAATCAATTTAAAAGGAATAAACATTTCCATTAAAATCTCAGCCAAAGCATGTTCCAAAAGAAATACAAGTCGGTATAAATCCTACTAAAAATCCAAGAATAGCAAAGCAAAACATCTTTGAGAAAAATACTGCTTCAACTATCAAAGTGACAATAATTTTCTAAATTGTAGAGTAAGAGGTCCTTTCACGCCTTACTTGTGAGGAGTATAAATTTATGCCATCTTTCTGGATGGTAATTTAGTAAAAGGTAATTTACTAAATATGAAAAAAGCCTAAAAACTGTGCAAACTGCTCTAGAAGTAATAGTAAAAAAAGTAACTGTACTTTCAGATAAACATTCAGCTTTTAGACAGTTTACTGAGTTGTTGTTACAGTCGTGGCCAACTGGAAATAATGGGAATTTTGAGCTTTAGAGGGATGGTTGCAGAAAGTGACTGTGCGTGGCACGACGGAATACCGTGCTGTCGTTAGAAGGGAAACAGTGCGGTCAGAGTTTATTACGTGAAAGACGTTCACAACCAGCGAGAAGAAAGCACAAGGCTGTAGCTCCCGGGGGGGCTGGCTGCAGAGCTTCCTGTGTTGACGGAAGTGCTGCACTCTGCACTGACGGGTACAGCATGCGATACTTGAAATGTGACTAGTGCAACTGAGAAACTGCTTTCTCTTACTTTAATTAATTCTGATTTTAACAGCTACATGTGGCTGGTAGCACCATAGTGGGCAGGTGTACAGTTTGATCCTGTGTTTGCCCACATGGGCACGTGCAGCAGTAATACATACCACGACTGTGCAAGGGCTGTCGCTGAGGAGGGGGTGCGTGGGTGTTTTGTTTAGGTATGTTTAAATTCCTTTGAACATGGCAGCGGGGGCGGGGGTTGTTGTTTTACAAATAGGAGTATAACATGCCAGGAACTGTTTTGAAGACACTTGTGTGTGGGGAGAGTGGTGGAGACTCTGGGCCTCTCCCATGGGTTCCTGATGCATTTGCCTGCTCCCAGACTGAGTTATATTTCATGGGAGCCCCATTATATTTCCCAGGACCATTCAGATGTCACTGTTCTGCACCCCGGCACACCAAGGGTCACTTCCCCAGAGTCCCAGCCCTGGATTTGGTCACTGTTACTTTCCTAACAGTTCCCTTAACTGATGGGCAGAGATGAAGAAAACCTCATGTGAGGAATGGGGCGGGAGGCCTGGTTTTAATAGAAGCCATGCCGCCAGTATGCAGACCAGCCCTGTGCACTTCCACTTAGCACTCCTTATCTCATCCACTGTCAGGGCTTTTCATCACGTCCTGCGCCCCAGTCCAGCAGCTTGGCTTCTATTATGGCTCCAGCCCAGCTCCCTGTCCCAGGAGTCAGGCCTAGACATGCCTCCAGGATGGCAAGTCTCCTAAGCAGCTGGGACAGCAGAGAGCTAATGCCCGCCCTATGGGTAGTCAATGCACTTAAGGGCAGCTCTAACCCTGAAGGAACCACCACAAGAGGGGTTCTGCCTGATGCTCACACCTTGGGCTACTCCAGATTCCTGGGGGTGGAGGGGGCCCTCACATAATACTCCTTTGGTCTTCATTTGTCTCTGCTTCACCCCAAGATCAGCACAGAATAATCAGGCATGACATAATATTTCTCTTCCCACTTAACTGTCACATCAAACAGTACAACAGGTCCAGGGAGTCCTCAGCAACCTTCTCGACACAGGATAGCCAGCAGCCATCAGTCTGAACTGATGCACCAAGAGGAAGCCATGAGGCCCCCAGAAATTAAAGTTGTCTCATTGACCAGGGAGAGCAGAGTCTGTACTTTTGGATTTGAGACCAAATAGCAATTTGCTGATAATGTCTTATATCTGCAAACTGCTCTATGGTGGGTGATGTGCTCTCAGTGACATCTGAATATCTCAGTCACCCTGTGAAATAGGAAGGGCTGGTCTTGGTTTCCTGACAAGGAGTGGGCTCTTGTTCACTGGCTAATACAGAAGTGTAGTTTGGCACACTGTAATTAGGGCTCTTCATCTTGGGTTACCTGACTGAAAACCGTGTTCTGAGCCACTGTGGAAAGCAGTGTGGAATTTCCTCAAAAATTACAAATGGATCTGCCTTTTGACCCAGCAATCCCTCTGCTGGGAATATATCCAAAGAAACCCAAAACACTAACTTGAAAGAACATAAGCACCCCTATGTTCATTGCAGCATTATTTACAATCACCAAGATATGGAAGCAGCTCAAGTGTCCATCAGAAGATGAGTAGATAAAACAACTCTGGGACATTTACACAATGGAATACTACTAATCTATAAAAAAAAAGAAAAGAAAATTTTACCCTTTCCGACAGTTTGGATGGACCTGGAGAACATTATGTTAAGTGAAATACACTAGTCAGAGAAAGACAAATACCATATGATTTCACTCACATGTGGAATCTAATGAACAAACTGAACAAACAAGCAAAACAGAGACAGACTCATAGACGGAAAGCAGGCTGACAGCTAAGGGGGGATAGTTGGGGGGTGAAAGGATTGAGCAAAATGGAAAGAGGACTCATGGACATGGGCAACAGTGTGGTGACTGCAGTGGGGGCGGGCATAAGAGGACTAAATGGTAATTGAAAAAATACAATAAAAATGATATTATACCATGAAAAAATAAAAACAATGCTCTTTTTTCCCCGAAGGCACTGCTCCCACTCATCCCACAGCAGTCAGCCCCATAGTACCTCAGGCTGCCGTGTCCAGGAACATGGTAGGGGATTGGTGATTAGCTGGCCACCTTCTCGCCCTGGGCTCAAAACTTGGCTTTACCATTTACTAGTTGTGTGACCTTGGAAATTGCTCAGACTTCATAAGTACCAGCTACCCCAGCTATAACATGTGGATAAAATAAAATTATTTCCTTCCCAGAGTTGTGAAAGTAAAATAACAATGAGCACACGGCCTGGTGCACTGTAAGCACATGGTGATGGGAAGTTCCTGCCATCAGCCCAGTTACTGTGAGAGGAGCCCTGGGAAAAGGACCTGTCTTCTGGAAAAGGAAGAGGATCTTTGCTCCGTGGAGAAGGACTAGGGATTTGATCACAGACAAAGAAGGACATAGTTTCCTAGACCGAAGTCACTTTTCAGGTTCCTGCTGAGGAGGATTGGATGTACCTCTTACCTTCATATCAGGGCTCAGACCCCAGCGGTAAAATGGGACCCAGGGTGCTCCGAGGTGTATGTGATGCGCAATGACTGCCTTGGGAAAGCTACTCTTGACTTACCCTCCATCTCACTGGATTATTGCCAGGAGCCCTTGCCTGCTGTATAGGTCTCTGCATTGCATCAGGAAAAAGCAGCTTTCTCCCAGGAAACTGGGACTTTTGACAGTGTGCCACGCCATGGCCACCACTGGTAATTGCAGTCTTACAGTTAGCCAAAACATTTTCATTCCAGAAGGAGGCCAGCAAGCAGGAGAGCAAGACAAAATGGTCACTCTTTAACTTTTTAATCTTGTAATGATGACATTTCCAGGAAAACTTTGTGGTAGAAAGTAGAGGTTATTTGTGTCCTAGTTATTGTCTCATTGCATTCTCTTATGTTTACATTGACTGAGAAATGTATTGCTGTGAGAGGCAGTTCACCACCGCGAGGGGTGTCCCTGCACACTCTCACTGAGTACGCCTATGGTGCGGGGGTCTGAGCACTGTGTGCCTGGTCCATGTGTCAGAAAGCAGCCTTGAGAGAGGATATGCTGTGTCCTCCTACCCAGAGAGCTGGCGTTCTCACCATTCACGAAACAGTGACTCCCCCAAGCTCTGTGTTCCTCCCCTTTAATTTGGCCCACTGCGTGTGAAGTCCCCTGCATCAGTCCCAGGGGACCGGAGGGTCATGGGGAACTGACACACCATGAGGCCTTTGTCTCTGACCCAGGAGGCTTCTGCCAACACTCATGAACTACTAACAGGTTAGCTTACTAGCCTACAAAGAGAATCAACTTGCAGGCCCTTTATAGTTCTCAGTACATATATATTGTCTCAAACAAAATGGCTTTCTCTTTGTGGAATATTGTCCTAAACAGGATTACCACGGTCCCTGTAACCCACAGCTTCTCCTACGTGAGACTGTCCAGTGAACGTGCACCATGATACAGGCCAGGTGGCTGTGCCCCCCAGTGGTGACGGCTCACTGGACCTGAAGTGGACTCTAGCACAAAGGGACAGCCCATTCCTAAGCTGCCAGCACTGTGTGCTGCAGACTGGCACAAAAGCATGAGCTTCCAGAAATGTCCAGTGCTTCCAGAAACGTGCAGTCAGCCATGCCAGCTGAGCGGAGGTAGAATTGCAGGCACCAGCTGAAGCTATAAGGAAGCAGATGCCACGAGTGAACAAAAACCACAAAATAATGGAAAGATATGAAGAATCAAGGGTTAGAGTTAAACAGGAGACACCAGACATGAGAAAACTAGCTGTTTTAGGATTAGTGGTGGGAGACCAAGCAAAGTTTTACCAACTCCAGCCATGAAGTCCACTGAGCCAGTTTGGGGTCAGAACTACCCACAGCTTCCTGTTCTTGGGGACATCTTGTTTGGCTTTTGCTGGAGTTCTATGCTTGGGTATACATTTTTTTTAATCCTCACATTATTTCATTGCTTTTAGAGAGAGAGGGAGGGAGAAAGGGAGAATGAGAAACATCAGTGTGAGAGAGCAGCACTGATTGGTTGCCTTCTGTATGCACTTGGTCTGGGGATTGCACCCGCCTGGACCAGGGACTGAGCCTGCAACCTAGGCATGTGCCCTGACCAGGAGTCAAACCTGCAACCTTTTGGTTACAGGATGATGCTTCAACCAATTGAGCCACACCAGCCAGGGCCCTATGTGCCTTTTAATAAACTGCCATTACTTGACATAACTGAAGTCCCCAGTAAAACAAACATGCATCCACCCCCTCACCATTCCTTTGTGTGGTTTTGTTTCTAGAATGGAGGCATGGTTAGAGGAGAGCTGGACTGAGGTAACAAAAAGCCTTGGTTTCTGAGAGCACTCTCCCAGCACGGGTCCCACCTCCCAGTTGACACTTACCTATGTGCCTGTCTCGGGGATCCATCAACACAGGTCCCTAAAGGAACCAACAAACCCTGAGGCCTTCTAAATGCCTTTATTATTTCATGGTGAACCCAGGACACCAAACCTCAGACACAAAACAATATGACACTAATTTAACAGCATATTTTTGTGGGACTGTTTTAAGCAAATTTTAGAATAGAAAGATGGAAATTATTTAAAGTTATAATGCTATCTCTCAATAAGTATTTTCAAAGACTATGTAGTAAGTTTTTGTGTATGTGTGTATGATGCTATGAATTTATGTAAAAATTTGTGTAAACAGCTCTACAACAATGACGCAAAATGATTATATCCTCTCCAAAAACCCCTCAGGCTGCTACTTCAGTCAGTCACATCTTTACCTCAGTCCTCGCCTGTTGGCGGCCGTTCATCTGTTGTCCCATAGTTTTGTCCTTTCAGAATGTCATGTAAGTGGAATTACATAATATGTGCATCACTTTTTGAGACAGGCTCCTTTCATTAGCATAAGGCCTTTTCAGTCTGCCCACACTGCTGTGTGTGTCGGCGGTTCGTTCCCTTTCATTGGTGAGCAGTGTTCCATCCTGAGGCTGTACCACTGGTTGTCAACCCAGTCACCTTCAAGGGCTTCCTTCCACCTGCCCTCTGACAGGGTGGTGATGTTTTCTGCCATCTGCCCCCTCATATCCTCTCGAGCAAATGAACAACTGAGATGGGAAGCCTTAGGGAGTCTGACTCTCCGAGAGGTGCTGCCTAGGACCCTGGAGCTTGCTTCTCCCTGGGACACCGCTCCTTCCACAGAGAGAGTGGTAGGCTGCACGTGCCATCGCATGGGAGCTCTGTTTTGCTGGATTCTGTTTGTTCCTGTAAATGTGAACCTTATAGTGGCTTCTCTTGTTTCCGTATTACTTCCCACCTTTTGGGTCATGCAATCTAAAACAAAAGGACAGCCCTGGCCAGGTGCCTCAGGTGGTTGTAATGTCATCCCGCACACCAAAAGGTTGCAGTTTTGATCCCTGTTTGAGGTGCATATGGGAGGCAAGCAATCGATGTTTCCCTCCTCTCATCAATGTTTCTGTTTCTCTCTCTCTCCCTCTCTCTCTCTCCCTCCCTCTTTCTCTAAAGTCAATAAACATATCCTTGGGTGAGGATTTTTAAAAAAAAGGACAATATTGATTCAAATAGTAGCAACATATGGCACATTATTAATGGCCGCAACAGCAGTGACTGATGTTCTTTTCATGGTCTCCTTTTTGTCCCTTGTAAGTTTCTGTCCGACATGTAGTGTCGTGTATGACAAACCACATCGGCACGATTCAGTCCAAACCACACATCACTTGAGGGCAAATTAATAACAGCCTAAAGTGAAATAACAGCAGTGTTGAGCACATAGTTAAGTTTAAAATAATTTTAAATCATTCCAATTGAGAAAGTCAGCAAACCATCATGTGAAATCAAGCCCAGGAGGTTGTGAGGAGTCAGAGTAAAGGGCTTTGCAGTCACTTTCGCAGAAATGTGGACAAACCTTCCGGGTCGATCATAGTCCCGCACAGTTCATAATTAAGGCCAAACCTGCTGAATATGAAGTCCCCTCTCAACCACCGAAGAGCACAGTTAGCATAGCATTTCAGTGCCGATGCCAACATCTCCCATGATGCTGTAACCACCTCAGCTTGAGATTTCCATCATTCTCCAGACCCCTCCCCCGCTGGCTCTTCTTCGATGAGCCACCGTCAAGGGATGCCGTGTGCTTTTCTGTGTCACAGTATCTCCAAGGCGGTAAATTTGTCTATGAAGTGCATTTCCTCCTCCAAATGAGTGGTTAGTGGGCTTCACTGATTGTGGAACCAAATCAACACTTGATGGACAGCTGCATCATCACAAAACAAAATGAAAACTACTATACCCATTATACACACCCACAGACCAACAAGGGAGGGGTGAAATCGTTCTTCCAAACCCACGCCAGCTCCTCAGCATTTTAATTAGGATTAAACATTCTGGTTTAGTGTCACTTTTCTCGTTGCAAGGGATCCCACTTCTGGAGGAGGGAGTCTGTGTTTTATAAAGTCTCCCCTCCCCAAGAAGCACTGATTATTCTCACTGATATTAGGATTAGACATCATAGTAGAGGAGCATTCTACTCAAAAGTAACCATTGAGGATTAGCTATTTGAGAATTAGCCCCTGGAGCAAAATGACCTGGGTTCGAATTAGCTGTGAGACCTTGGACAAACTATTGAATCTCTCTGGGACTCACTTTCCTCAACTCTAAAGTAGGGATAACATTATTTGACTCACAGGACTGCGGTGAGGATGAAGCGAGTTATTAACATAAATCACTTAGCTGAGTACATATCACACGGGAAGCATTTGGTAAGTGTTGGTTACATACCACACAGAACACCCTCTCCTGGTTTTACCACCCTGCACTCGGGCACGTCCAGGTCTCACAAGGTCACAAAGAACCATCTGCCACTTAGAGAAAGTGTCTCACTGGTTTCCACCTCTATCCTGTGCAGGGCTATGGACCCCAGAGTTAGAACCGCTGAGGCAGACAGAGCAGAGAACCCCCAAGAAGGGCAAAGCCCACTGCATCCAGATCTGATGAGGCTGACGCCCCAGGGGCAGTGCCAGAGCTCAGCCTTGCCTGGTTCCCGGTCACAGCCACCCCAGAAATGTGCTCTGTAACACTGGCCAGACGTCAGGGTGCTGCCAACTCCATTTAACCTGACCTCTTGTACACTCTATTTCTTAATTAACCTTGGATCAGGAAAGCAATATCTGTTCTCCAAATACAGTCATATTTTATGCAAGCAGTGACAAGCTAATTAAGTTAATTATTATAACACCTATCTGTATAATGAAACTAAGGTTGGATGATTCCAGCTGCTTCTCCTTAAAGTGCGTCACAGTGATGATTAAAAAATAATTAATATTTCACCAAAGACAGGAACAAGAAGTTAATTAAAAGATGGAGGTGCAGCCTTAATGAAACATGTCCAATTGTGTTCGCCACAAAGCTTTACAGCCAAATCCCTCTTCAGAATACAGATGAACATCCTGAGCACCAGGGCTTTCCTGAGAGCATTTAGAAAACACTAACATCTTCATCTGCCCCATCCAGCAAACATTACGGAAATTTCTTTTTGCCTTTTAATGAGATCTAACAAACTTACTTATTGGGGCAAAGTCAATTTGCTACAATGAACCCAAATGTGGACCGGGAATGTGCTCTTTTGGAGAGCTATGACCTAGACCATCCCCTCTGCTGGTATCAAAGACACCCCAACTGGTCTCAACTCCACAGGAAAGCTCTTATTATTACCCTCTGTATCCAACTAATCGTCCTGTCTTCATAAAGGAAAGATTACATTAACTGTCATGGTTGAGAAAATTCAGAACTGCACTTTGATTCAGCTAGTTCAACTCACATCTCCTGCATTCCAGCCTCTGGCTCTTGTACAGATGCCTCCCTTCCCTGACTGGCCAGGACCCCCAAGGCTGTGTGTCCAGCCCGCAGAGTGGTCTGTTTGCTGTGCACATGGGAGTCAGAGGAGAGTTCAGGGCCCCATCCATACTCTGCACCAGCCAAGACACGTCACTCCTTAGGGAGGTGAACCTGGAGTCGTTGGCCAAGGGAAGAGTGGGGAATTAGTAAAGGTCTATTTCAGCCAAAATTATAACCTACAGCCAGTGACTTGCACAGTGGAAGAACAGCGTTCCCATCCTCATTTAATTTTCTGTCCTCAGGACACTGCATCTTTGAGCTTCTGCGTTCTAGTCGGTAACATAAGGTGGTGGGACCTAAACTCTAACTATAGTTCCTTTTAATGCTCTTATTCTTTGGATCTAAGATACCACCTTCGAGAGCTTTTTAAGGTTAAAATGGGAGAGACTGGTGTTATTAAACCTAATTTACAGATGAAAAACTTACTACTCATAGATCTCCCAGAACTTTGTTCAAGTTTCTTAGGCTCCTCTAAACCTCAGATTTCAGACTAAATCCCAGATATTCCAGTTCCTCACCAAGGGCCCATTGTTGATGCTTAAAGCAGCACATCCACTCACAAAGTCCCCGAGTTCTTTCCCTCTGAGGAGTCCCGCCCTGGACACTGCTGCCAAGATGTGCTGGTAACCCAGGCAGCAGACTGTACCCCTGCAGCAGAGCAAAGGGTGGGGCTTGCTTTGTTTGTTTTGCTTTGTTTCCTTTCCTATGGTGGGATGCTCTCTAACAAAGGGGGAAGGGACTCCACTAAGGGCCACATCCCCATAAAAAGCTGCTTAATGTAGTCAATCCAGATGGGACTCTGCTATAGTAACAAATCCTGGGGCGCTCATCATTAACACCTCATTTGCAACAGGCTCTCTGGATCTTCCTCTCAGGAAGCAATTACACACACATGGGCTGCCTGGAAATTTTATCCTGGCTTTGGTGGCCGGGGCACAAGCAAAACCTGGAGGGAAGGGGTTTCTTTCTCATTTGTTTGGAATGGGGGATTTGAGTGCTGGTGTTCTGTGAAAGGCGAAGACATTTTAGAAAGGGCTTTGGTGCCTGAAGAGGGATGACTAAGAAGGTTGGGGGAGACTCTTCAGCGGGGCCACCCAGTTATCTGAATGGGATTCTATTTAAATCCAGGCTGAGAAATGCCATTGTTTGAGGGGCTGGAATGCAGAACAGCCTGGCATCCTTCAGGAGCTCTCTGCTCCTGGTCTCCCGGGGCCTCCAGCCCTTGCTCGTTAGAAAGTCCTGTTACACAAGGACAGTGAACTTGTGTCCTGAGGTCTACTCGAGACATCCCGCCTGTGTGCACATGCGTTCTGGGGAAGGAAGTGCAGTGGAAACGAATCCATGCTGGGACTCAGGAAGGGTAGGCATCTGCTCACAGCCCCCCACCCTCGCAGCTCACGGTGGTCATAGCCAAGAACGCTGGACTTTTCTGACATCACGTTTTGTGCATGAAGCACTCAGCCAGCGGCTCACCTGGGCCGCACACAAATACAACAGCTAGCATCACTATCCCCATGTTACAGATGAAGAAACTGAGGCCCAGAAACAGTAAGTAGTGTACAGCCAATGTTACACAGGTTCTAGGCAGCACAGTCTTGACCTAGACTGATGGTTCAAAGTCAAGCACCTCTCCCAGAGCCACAGCCTGCAGGCGCCCCTCTCCCCTCACTGCACTAGTTCCCCACTGACTACCCAGAAGTCTGCTCCATCTGAGGCAGGAATTCGAGACGCTCAGGGGCTTTGGAATCAGCAGAGCTGAGTAGATTTGGCACTGTCTCTGTATCAGAGGTCAAGACAACCAAATCTATTAGGGTACTGGAGAATTCATTTTTTGCTTCCCTAAGAAAATTACATTTTCCTTTCTGCAGGAAGTCCAAGCCCTCTCTACTCCCCTAAGTGGCTCTCTAGGCAGACGTTTTCTCTCCTTCACGTTTCAGACCTTCCCTCACATGGTGTGTGGAAGGGTCCAGATCGGCAGTCAATGAGGTCGGTGCGTGCCCAGCAGCAGAGCCTGCTGAGGAAGAGCCTGGGCTCTGGGTCAGGCCCCCAGGTTCACAGCCGGCCTCCTCAGGCGATATGTTGGTTCCTCTCTGTTCCTCAGTGTCCTCATCTGTGAAAGGCAGGAAATACTGGTCCCTGTCCCCGAGGGTTATTCTGAGAATAAATGAGGTGAATCCTAGGGCCCCATCTGGCTACAGTAGGAGACCCATCACATTAGCTGTTGCTTTTGGATTTCGGCAGCAGCACTTCCTGCAGTGCGTCATCATGAATGGATTAGGCAGAGATCCTGCCTGCAGGAAGCTCACAGTCCAGTGGCTGAAACAATGCAAGTCAGGGCACTAGGCTGGTCTGGAAGACCGCACCAGAAGCCCCTGGGCGGGGGCGGGGTGGGGGCGGGGTGGGGGGTAGTGAAAACACAGGCCCTGCTACGTTTTGGTTGTGATGTGAATGTTGGGCCCACTCCCAGCATTTCTGATCCAATAAGTCCGGGTTGAGGCCTGAGAACTTCTATTTCCAGCAAATCCCCAGGTGATGATGCTGCTGAGGCTCCAGGGACACACTCTGAGAACCATTGGTGTGGAGAAAAGAACAGGCTCCGGGAGCCCCAAATCCTGGTCTGCCCTTCGCAGCTTCGTGACCTTGGGCACGTCCTTGTGTGATGCAGCTTAGCTCCCATTTTTTCTTTTGTAAACATGCCAGAAGGATTAATGGGGAGAATGTATGGGACTGAGCAGTCAGCCTACAGGAAAGAGGGACCTCGCTGTTGGCCCACACTTGTGTCCCTTCAGCCTGCAAGACATGGCAGAAGGCAGGAGACACTAACCCCTGCTGGGAGGAGGCCTGGAGAGGAAGTTAAATTTGAGTAGGATCCTAAGCATCTGGGAGTCACAGTGAAAGTAACATAAATGCTTTGAACCCTTGAGCAACAAACCCTGGGCTATTGAGTAGGGGAGCAATTAGGGCATATTTAACTGTATCTTGATTGACGTTGACCCTTCTAAACCTTGAAATATGAGTGATGGCAGATAGCCAAGAGGCACCCAATTTTTCCATCCGTGCTCCACATGTAAAGTCTTCCATATACAGTGACTTCACGTGACATCAGATGGGATTTCTACTGTATGCGGGAAAGCACCAAGAATAGTTGTACCACACCAAGTAACTTTTTTAAATTAAAAAAACGTTACTTCTCTTACCTAAGCTAACTCAGCATTGGCACCGCAGTCTGTTTCACTCACTCATTGTTACCATTCAACACTTCACTCACTGGCAGTTTGAAAATGTTGATGTAAAATGTGGCAGACATTTCCTGAACACACCAAAAATTTGACAACCACCTCCCAGGAGAGTCATTTCAAATCGCTCAACGTCCCTGCCCACCACAGAATCCAGGGCCCCACGTTCACACTGCATTTTGGTG
Source organism: Desmodus rotundus (assembly GCF_022682495.2). Taxonomy (NCBI): domain Eukaryota; kingdom Metazoa; phylum Chordata; class Mammalia; order Chiroptera; family Phyllostomidae; genus Desmodus; species Desmodus rotundus. Next base: position 67,243,974 of record NC_071395.1, read on the forward strand.
GCTGCAACCCTCTCCCTCGTGGACATTTGCCTGGATCCTGAAGCCACAGAATAAGAAGCAATTTGACATCTGGCAGCTCCTGCAAAAAGCAAAAATTCAGGAGAAAAGAGCAGGGTGGAGGAGGAGCGGGGTTTCAGACCCAAAGACAAGGAATGGGGGCAGGGGAGGGCAGCCTCTGGCTGCACATATTGTGAGCTTCCAGACGGGCCCAGAGACTATAGCACAGAGGGAGGTCCTAACTCTGGACAGGAGCCAGGGTCTCACACCTGAGACTGGGCAGCAGACACAGAGAGGGAAGGAGCCCAGACAGGAATGGAAAAGATAAGGCTGTCTGCCTCCAGCCCACACCCCCTTCGCCAGGTCACTGCCTGTAGGAACGGTCAACTTGACTCTGTCCCTGTCCAGGAGCAAACCAGGCTTTCTGAAATGGGATTTCCCAAAGTGCTCATGAGCAAGATGTACTTGGAGTACCTGTCATTTTAAGAAATCAATATCACCATCTATTTCCTTGAGACCTCAAGCCAGATGTCTATAGGCATCTATGGGCAAGTTCCTCTATGTTTACAAACTCTTCCCTCTGCAGTTGTAACCCATTTTCTGTCTTCCTCCTCCAGTCCTGAAGAGAAGTAAGCATGTGGGTATGTGTGCTCTGCTTGGTCTCCTCTTCTCTCCTTACTCGTGAACCACACCGCCCTCTACGTGGAACAGGCAGGGCTGAGCACAAGCACGAGTTAGAGAGACAGCCCTCCCAGGCCCTGGCATGCACGTGAGTCACACGGGCTCCTGTTGTAGCCCAGACTCTGGTTCGGTGGTCTGGCACAGGCCTGAGCCTCTGCTGCTTGGACATGCTCTCAGGAGACGCTGACACAGCTGCTCTGCGGGCATGCTTGAGTAACATGTTGTAGAGGACCACAGGACCTGTACTGACACCAGATCGGGAGTGCGCTGTTGTTCTGGGTCACCCACTAGGACATGGCAGGTGGGCCAGGATGGGAAGAGGTAAATGTATGAATCTCGTCTTAGTGATGAGTGAATTTCACTTGTGCAATAGCTGCCTGTTATCATGTTAAATTTACGGTTTATGGATTATACTTCAATTATACTAACAACAAAAGGAAATTATGAGAAATGACATGGGTGTGGCGGGGCAGGAACTTGTACTGGCCTTGGACATAAAAGACATGGTGTGAATATCAGAATATCAACCTTTTGCCATCACTAGTGGGCGCTGAGCATGCTGCTTAAGCATCCGAAAAATGGGAGGAAATGGAAACTGCCCTACTTTACCTCACTGGGCTGCTCTGAAGATCAAACTAGATAAAATATGGGAAATTTCAACACAATTTCAAATGATAAAGTTGTGGCCACCGGGCTCAGTGGAGTATTAGCAAATATGGGAGGTAAACCGACCCTTTATAAAGAAGGCCACAAATGTCTCACTGTCCCACCTAATGCTATTAGGCCCTAAATTGTATTTTAATACACTACCCCCATTTTATTACCCTTCTTACAGGATAATAGTGGCTCTTACAGCCAAAAAAGACTGTATTATCATAACAACATTCACGTAAAACATAAAGTGATCAAAGAATCTGGATCATTTTCTTAATATTGTAACAGCGAAATTACTAGAAGTCTGCTTAATTCAAGCTTGGCTATGTTTCCAGCAGAAATGTCTCCGGAAGTGGCCCTTTTGAGAAATGGCTCACTTTCACTTCATGTGACTTCCTTCCTAATGTCAGCCCTTAGGGGAATAATTACTGAGAGCATCCTGGCCAGTACATCCCAGTATCCGTCTCCACTTGCAGAAGGATGTCACATTCCAGGAAACCTTCAAGAGGACCTTTGGGAGACCGTGAGGGTATTCATTTTTGGAACTGGCCATCTTAAAAAGAAGCCTGGCTCCATGACACTGAATTAGGTCTCTTGCCCTGGCTGGTGTGGCTCAGTGGACTGGGTGCTGGCCTGCGAACCGAAGGGTTACTGGTTTAGTTCCCAGTCAGGGCACATGCCTGAATTGTGGGCCAGGTCCCCAGCTGGGGGCATGTGAGAGGCAGCTGTTTCTCTCTCACGGAATGATATTTCTCTCCATTTCTGTCTCCTTCTCTTCCCCTCTCTCCAAAAATTAAATAAATAAAATCTTTAAAAAAAAGAAAAATTAGGTCTCTATGACAATAAAATAATAATAATCCCTGAATAAGTGTTTGCCAAAGGGCCCAAGATCCTGTGTCCAATTTGTATCACATTTAGACAAGTGATGTTACAGTCCTGGGCCTGTATATTATACAATTACAGAAATGTGATTTTCATTATGTTATTAAAGTTCTAGTTGTTCGCCGGACATACTCTCCACAGATGTTCCTCTCAGACGCATGGCTGTTGCTGCCGCTGCTGCTGCACCAGTTGAAATTTCCCGGTCTCAGTGCCACGCATGTCCTGCTAATAGAGAGTTCTATTGGGGTTAACAGGAAGCCCTCCTCAGCCCCCTGGATTGTTTTTGATTGGGCTCAACCTCTGGGAGAAACTGGACTCCTGCAAAGACCAGCCAAGTAAACAGAACTCTCCCTCCCACTTGTCATTAACCCTTTTCTCGGCAGGCAGCAATTCCCACAAATGTAAACCAGATGGGTGAGAGTCTTTGCAAGGGAGGAGAATACGCGTTTTTATAGGCTCCACATGGAAAATGAGTAGGGTGCGTTTCATGCATTAGTCGTATGTTTCAGGAAATCTGCATTGAATATTATGAGAAGTTGGAACTGGCTGAAGGTTCAGACCTGGTGGGAGAGGGCAGAGCTCTACCAGTCTTGGCTAATGCGGACCCCTTTTGACCGTCCTACCAGCCTTTGAGGCCAGGATGTTGCAGGTCAGACTGGGTCGGCTACAAATCAAAACTTTGGTTGATAATATCAGTTTAATCACTCAGCAACTATTTATTGTGTGTATTCAGTGAGGAAGGGTCAACTGGCTTCAGACAGGGTTCAGCCCCAGAATTTGAGGACAGGGTCAGGAAATGCCACCTTCTCAAACTGAAACTAATAAGAAGTAACATGCAGTTGAAGCAATTAGCCATCTGCAAGGGTAAATGCCTTTCGACGATGTACTGCAGATGAGACTGGGGTGTCCCCTAAATCTCCACTGAGAATGGAGACCCATAATCCCTCATAGCCAGGCAAGAAGAGTAAACTTTAAGGAATATAAGGCAGCTGTTATTGTGAGCCTCTCAGAACTGAGGGGAGGGGCTGCCCCAGCTACACCCATTGCAAATGGTGTTCCAAGAGAAGTATCACAAATTAAGAGGGGCAATTCATTTAGTTACCCCACCGTAAGGGGAATAGCACCAAGGAACAACCAATGCCATTTGATTAATTCTATACTCAGCAAGCAAAACTACCCCCACTGACTGATACCCCGCAAACAGTTCCATGATGAACTAATAAATTACCATTCCAGTAGATGTGACTTGCCTGCCTTTGAGGAACAAATTTATACTAATTAAGTCTGACTGTCCCTGGATAGAATCATAAAACTGAAACCTGAGCCAGGGAGGACCATACCCCAAATCAGACAACTTCATTCATTCACTCATAAGTTCCATGACATTATAATAGTGCCATCTCTGCACTGGATATTGTGTTAGACACGAGGAATGCCAAAGTAAATGTTAATTTTCCTGCTTTTAAGAAGTTTCCAGTATATTGCAGAGTGTATTTAAAACTATGAGTTCTGATCAAGTAGAGTGTTATGGAATCAATTTAGTTGGTTACAAATAGCACTTTTAAAAAATTGAATATAATACAAAAAAGAATAGAAGAAAAATTTAGAAAATATAATAATGTAAAAACTGTTAGTGTTTGTTGCTGTTTGTCAATTTTATGCCAGCAACAACACCCATTTCTCCCTGTCTCTGACCACCAACTGGTGTCCAATAACTCGGTTCAATTCTCACACTAAATACCTGGAGTTACACAGATTCCATAGGTGAAGGGCTCAGTTCCACAAAGCCACCCCACTGCAGATGCCAACCACAAATGGGGTCCCCAGACACCTGCACTTCAAATAGGCAACTACAAATTTGGGCTTTCCCATGATGTCCTTCAAGTTCGATCATTTGCCAGAATGACTCACAGAAGTGATTAAAAAAAAAAGAAAGAAAAAAACCAACTCATGTGGACAAAAAAGGAGTTCTGTGGAAAGTAACCTCACAGAGTGATCTAATCATAAATTCCTAACCAGACAGATCTGGCGAGGGGGACAGTCATGCCCAGGCATTAACTTCTTAAAAGGCTTATATTTGCCTTAAGCAGGTCCTGTCCCTTGTTTCTGTGCATCTAGGTTAATACACCTTAGAAATGAGTCTTTTTTTGTATCTTTTTTAAAGAAAGGCCGACTGCCACACACAGCACCTCACTTGGATGTGTCTGGAGTCTTAGAAGCTTGACTACCCTATGTTCTCTTCCAAATGGACCTTGAGAGCTTGTTTGGAGGTTCTAACAGGGGAGCACAGCTACTCGTAAACCCTTGACTGAAGACCGGTCCTCTCCTCTAGTTGGGAAGGTCGTCCTCTTTGACTGAGCACACAGCTTCGGGAGGCATGCACATGGATGGGTGAGGGAGGAAGGGGACATCCGCCTACCAGCCAGATCAGCCAAATCAACCCTGGCGATCAATGGGGTGACAGATGTTGCAGCCAGATCACCCTCATATCCAGAAATTCATCTTCTGAGGCCTTTGTTCTAAAGTGTGACCACCCTCAAGGGACCACATAATCTTACTAACAATCCTGTAATCCAGGGTTCCCCAACCCCCAGGCCACAGACCAGTGCTGATACTGGTCTGTTAGGAACCAGGCCGCCCAGCAGGAGTTGAGTGGTGGGCAAGGGAAGCTTCATCTGTGTTTACAGCCACTTGCATTACCGCCTGAACCCCACCAGTCCCTGCAGCCAAAAATGGTGGGGACCGCTGCTGTAATCCTATCCCCACCTTGCTTTCTACCACTTCCATGTAATCTTCCTTATGCTCCCTCCTTAATTCCAAATGCATAAAAAAACTGTAAAACTGTTATTCCCCAGAGCATTTAAGATCTTGTTTCCTAGTAATTGTCTTTGGTTTGGCTCAAATAAACTTTTATAAAAATTCCTTACAGGTTTGGATGCTTTTTACATCAACACTTACTATTACGGTGAATTAGGAAGGATATAAATAAATAGCCAGATAAAGAAGTTCATAGGCTGAGGTCTGGGGGGACTCCAAGTGCAGGAGCCTCCATCCTTCTGGAGCTGATGTGTGCCTTGCCCCTGATACATGGATGTGTTCACCAACCCAGAAAGCTCCTCCAAATGGTCGTTCTGAGTTTTGTATCAAGGTTCCATTAGGTAGTCATGTTTGATTAAGTCATGAGCCATTGGTGATTGATTCCATTTCTAGCCTCTTGGTTCTCCCAGCTCCTTGGAAGTTAGAGGGTGGAGGGAAAAGTTCTAACCTTCATTTGGTTCCTATGGTAACAAATCCCCAACCTGAAGCTATGTCGAGGTGCCAAGTTCACAGTATCAGCATAAACTCAGGTATGGCTGGAAGGGGATCATGAGGAATAACAAAAGCTACTCCTGCCCTGGATGATGTGGCTCAACAGATTAAGCATCAGGTTAACTGAAACATGACCAGTTCGATTCCCAGTCAAGGCATATGCCTTAATTGTGGGCCAGATCCCCAGTTGCGGGTGTGTCGGAGGCAACCAATCAATGTATTCTTGCACATAGATGTTTCTCTCCCTCTCCTTCTCCCTACCTTCCCCTCTCTCTAAAAATAAATAAATAAAATCTTTTAAAAATTACTGAAAAATTCTAGCATTCAGACATGGCTGCCTCCCAGATTGTCCTATAAACTCTGCCTCATGGGCCATGCCAGGGCTTCAGGAAGGTTGATGGTTCTCTGATCCTTCAACTTCCCTCTGCAGACCGTCACTTCCCTGGTTCCTCCTACAATATGCAAGGTCTGAGTCCTATAATGAATTCTGTATTTCATTTATAATGATTTGTGTCCAGTACTAGGGGTTTTACTAAAACATGTAAAACATATGAAGAGAGCCTAGACAAGAAGTGGCCTTAAAAGGCAGGAAAAGCTTCTAAGAAGTAACACTGAACTAAATCTTAAATGATGAGCAACCCCCCACCATGTTAAAGAAAAAATTATGAGCCTTGTTAGATAAATGAAGAAAATTTCATTGAAGGGACTGTGTTAGGCATAGGGACTGCTTGCTGCAAGGGGGTTCGGCTATGGGGAAAGACTTTGGAATCAACTCCAAATATGTCAATGTAAGAAACATTCAGACCTCTAGAGGACTTTTGTGAGTTTATTTGAACCAAACTGACAACAATTGCCAGGAAGCAAAACATCAACAGATTGAGGAAATGATAGGGAAGCTCAAGAGTTAAAGATTTTATCTATAGTTATAGTTGATAGGCTTAAGTGATTAATGCCTGGGGAAGGCTGTTATTCCAAGAACTGGAATGCATGACCTACAGGACTCCAGGAGGTCAACAAGCAATTCAACCTTGTGCCCGAGGGTGTCTGTAAGCCATTGATTGAGATGGTATCTGAGCCATTGTGTTCTAGGGAGGGATGCAGGTAAAGAATTGTTGATCAACAGATAAAGAAGTACTAAGAAAATCCTTACTGGGGCTGCAACTCTTATTTAATTAACCTTTTTCCCCCAAACCTCTTACCTACCCTTTCTTCTCCTTATAGAAATGGCAGCTTACCCTGGCTGGTGTGGCTCAGTGGATTGAGTGCCAGTTCTGTGAACCAAAAGGTCTCTGGTTTGACTCCCAGTCAGGGCACATGTTGGGGATGTGTGAGAGGCAACCTATCCCTGTTCCTTCCACACACTGATGTTTCCCTCCGTTCCCCTCTCCCCAAAGGGAAATAAATAAAATCTTTAAAAAAATAAATAAAAAGGTCAGCTTGAGATGAAATGTCAAGATGGTTTTTGAGGGCACATAACCAGCCATCTTCTCAGATCACCAGCATCTGAATAAATCACCCATAAAGATTCAATCCCTGTCTCTACTTATTCGTGGTGGTAGTGACAGGCAGCACAGACATCAATTTTCCAATGCCAGGTCCTCAACATTAAAGCCTTTAAAAATAGACACTGATTAGTTTTTGTTTAAATATTTTATTGATTATGCTATTACAGTTGTCCCATTTCCCGCCCCCCTCACTCCACTCCATCCTGCCCACCCCCTCCCTCCCACATTCCCCCCTATAGTTCATGTCCATGGGTCATACTTATAAGTTCTTTGGCTTCTACATTTCCTACACTATTACCCTCCCCCTGTCTATTTTCCACCTATCGTCTATGCTACTTATTCTCTGTACCTTTCCCCCCTCTCCCCCCCCACTCCCCTATTGACAACCCTCCATGTGATCTCCATCTCTATGGTTCTGTTCCTGTTTTAGTTGTTTGCCTAGTTTGCTCTTGTTTTTGTTTTAGGTGTGGTCGTTAATAACTGTGAGTTTGCTGTCATTTTTACTGTTCATATTTTTTATCTTCTTTTTCTTAGATAAATCCCTTTAACATTTCATATAATAAGGGCTTGGTGATGATGAACTTCTTTAACTTGACCTCATCTGAGAAGCTCTTTATCTTCCCTTCCATTCTAAATGATACCTTTGCTGGATACAGTAATCTTGGATGTAGGTCCTTGCCTTTCATGACTTGGAATACTTCTTGCCAGCCCCTTCTTGCCTGTAAGGTCTCTTTGGAGAAATCAGCTGCCAGTCTTATGGGAAGTCCTTTGTAGGTAACTGTGTCCTTTTCTCTTGCTGCTTCTAAGATTCTCTCCTTCTGTTTCATCTTAGGTAATGTAATTATGATGTGCCTTGGTGTGTTCCTCTTTGGGTCCAGCTTCTTTGGGACTCTCTGAGCTTCCTGGACTTCCTAGAAGTCTATTTCCTTTGCCAGATTAGGGAAGTTCTCCTTCATTATTTGTTCAAATAAGTTTTCAATTTTTTGTTCTTCCTCTTCTCCTTCTGGCACCCTTATAATTCGGATGTTGGAACGTTTCAAGATGTCCTGGAGGTTCCTAAGCCTCTCCTCATTTTTCTGAATTCTTGTTTCTTCATTCTTTTCTGGTTGGATGTTTCTTTCTTCCTTCTGGTCCACACCATTGATTTGAGTCCCAGTTTCCTTCCCATCACTATTGGTGCCCTGTACATTTTCCTTTGTTTCTCTTAGCATAGGCTTCATTTTTTCATCTACTTTTCAAACAAATTCAACCAATTCTGTGAGCGTCTTAATAACCCGTGTTTTGAATTGTGCATCCAATAGGTTGGCTATCTCTTCCTCACTTAGTTGTTTTTTTCTGGAGCTTTGAAGTGTTCTGTCATTTGGGCCTTTTTTTTTTTTTTTTTGTCTTGGTGCATCTGTTACTTTAAGGGGCGGAGCCTTAGGTGTTCCCCGGGGCGGGGTAATGCTGGTCGCAGTGCTGTGACACGGTACGTGGGGGCGGGGCCGAGAGGGAGCAATGGCTCCCGCTCCCCTCTCCACCAGATTTCAGTCTTTCACTCCGCTACCCACAATCAAACTGGGCCCCTCTGGTGCTGGTTCCCGAGTGGGTGGGCCTGTGCATGCCCCAGGCCCCTGTGGGTCTCTCCAACGACCTCTCCTGTGAAGCTGGGAGTCTCTCCTGCTGCCGCCCCAACCCCCACGGGCATTTTCAATCAGGGTTTGAGGCTTTATTTCCCAGCGCTGGAGCCCTGGGTTGCGCGGTCTGCTTTGCTCCCCTCCGTTTATCTGTGCACAAATGTGGGGCCGCACGGTCTGCCCGTGGTCAGACTGCCTGCCCCGTTCGTCCCACACTCTGCCAGTCTCGGTCCCACCATGGCCACGCGAGTCCTCTCTACCCGGGCTGCCCGTCTCCGCCCCTCCTACCAGTCTGGATGAATGTTTATTTTTTATTTCCTTGCTGTCGGACTTCCCTGCCAGTCGATTTTCTGTCAGTTGTGGTTGTGGGAGGAGGCGCAGTGTGTCTACCTACGCTGCCACCTTGGTTCTCCGACATTAATTACTTTCAAAGCAACAAGTCCACTGACCATAGAAGAGATAACCAGATGTCTTAACTTGGTTCCTCGGTAAACAGACTTTGAGATGGGGACTTGTGTGCAAAAGGTTAATTGGGGAGAGACATCTCTAAGGAAGTGGGGAAGGCAGGAATGAGCAGGGGGGAAAGTTGATATACAATGTGGCTGCAACTGAGGCCTCCATCAATGCAAGGGGAGCTCTGCATTTGAGGTGGCCAACCCATGTCAGCCAGCCATTGACTGTGAGCTCAGCCTTGGGAGGGCATGCAACCTTTGTTGAAGCAGGTCCCTGTAGTGCAGTCATTGGCAATGCTCAGTGGACACATAGCTATGAACCATCATAGCCATAAACAATATTCCCAGGAGCTAAGAGCTAGGTACCTAGGTCTTGAAAAGGGCACCTGAACACTGTACCCTGGGATTTAACACAGCTCGTGTTCCTAGTGGGATTTGGTTCCAAATTAGAATGGGGCTTCCCAGTGAGCTGGCCTGGACACAGATGAGCTGCAGGTCATGTTTTGCAAGGCTAGACTGTATATACAGCCCATGTGATTCCTTTGCTGTCAGGACACAGAATTCAAGGAGTATGAACAAAAGAAATATAGCCTCCCAGGCAGGGATATATACAAAACCTCCACAGCAAAAGAGGTATATCAAAGGCCAGTTAGAAAGAAGACAGCTGGCCTCAAAAATGAGCAGTACCAAAGAGAGTTTATGAAGAATCATCTATCATTTTTGGATGCCCAGAGGTCATCTCCTCCTCTGATGGTAACATCCTCTTCATTTTCCTTTGGAAGACCATTATTCCTTTCCCACCATCAGTCTATGAGTTTCAGATAGGCTGACCCTTTCCTCTTACTCTGTATGTGGGCCAGTAAACCAGTTCTGGCAAATGAGAGTGGTGTATTCCTAACCCTGGGATTGGCTGAGAGATGAGTATGTGATCAAAGCTGAGTCAATTGAAGTCAATGAGCATCAGCTCCAGGATTTTTATTGGAACTTTTGTGAACAAACTATTCTTTTCCTGCTGGGGTTGCTAAGATAATAGACCATCTGTCTATAGCCAAGGGTGTCCATCTACTTCCTCTGGGTAGAATCTATCTGAGAATAAGGCCAAAAAAGAGAAGCATGAAGCTCAGAGGTAGAGAGTGGGGCAGGTGTCCATGACACCTTGAGAGCACCTAGATCCAGTCCTAGCTGAAGGTTTCTTACCAGATCTAACTCTGGACTTTGCTGGTGGTCGAGCTAATAACTGTGATTTGTAAACTAATCCCTGAAAGAGAGCTGGTGCTCTTGCCAACTCTTCCCCAAACCCTCTCCTGCCTCACCCATCCTAGCTTTCCAGCCTTCGTATGAATAGTCCTCCTACCCTTCAGAGCAAGTACAGATGGGAGAGGAGCCTACAGCTTCCTCAAGAATTGTTAAGGAGGAGTGTAGATCTGAATGTGGTCTTTAAAAATAGCCTGGGTAAATAGGGAGGAGATGAGGAACAGAACATGTGAAAACTGTAGAGAAGGACTTTTCCTCTATTTTCTCAGGTTCTGTGGCTAGGCCTCATAATTAAATTGACAAATGGCAGATTAACAGGAGAAAAGCATAAATATTTTATTTGATGTTAATATTTTTTCTTGTGCACAAAGGCCTTCATATACTATAAGAAATGAGAACTCAAAGAAGCAGGCGGGCTTGAGAGCTCATATACCATTTCAACAAAGAGTGATAAATTGTGGAGACACGCATGGACATCTGGCTGCTCATTTACAGGTTCACAGGCTGACAAAGATACAAGATACAAGAAACACTGTACATAGGACAATGACGCCTCAGTCCCCTTCAAAGTAGGCACCTTGAGACCTCACATAATTCTCCCAACTGCAGGACAATGTTCCTTCTGATCTGGTAGCAGAAGCCATGGAACGAATTTTGCCACACCATGTTTCATGCCAAGATCCTGTGTCAAAATCTTAGAGTAGTTTTGGGAATCCCCAGATCAGCTTCTAGTTCTCCCACTGTCATCACCGATCTTTGTTGATTACAGCCCATACACGTTCAACATTCTCAGGTGTTCTGTTTATTGCAGGCCTTCCAGAACATGGATCACTTTCAACAGATTCTCGACCATCTTTGAAATGTTCATGCCCCACTTTTACTTGTGGTGCATTCACTGCATCATCCCGAAAGCCTTCTAAATGATCCGAATAGTTTCCGTGGAGGAATGTTCAAGCTTAATGCAAAATTTGATACAGATTCGTTGCTCTACTTACTCAGTCGTTTTGAATGTGATGACCACACAGTACACATGTCACTCAATGGTGTCTACCGCCCCCACTGACTAGTACAGTGAAGTTGTCATTGTTCACACATGAGCATTCTAGTCCACTCTCCTTGACTGCCAGGTTGCCTCAACATCATGCGTTGTTATTATATTAGCAATGGCTGGACTTTTCCCAGACAGACCTCATAGTTTGGCCTTATACCAGGCTCACAGCTCCCAAAACTTTATGAATTTTCTAAGCAATAAAAGCAATGGGAGCATCTTTGGTCATCTTTGGTCTCTTGTACTGAAATCACTTCAGAGCCATAGAGGACAAATTATTTCATAAAAAGCCCCTTTCAACTACAACTGAGTCTATGTTAATGAGGTGACTTTTGGACATTTCCTAAAGTTCAGAGCCTGTTTTCCTGAGGAACCAACCATTATTCAAGAGTACAGCATTCAGTCCCAATCCCTGACCTCTTGGGAGTCAATCACCAGCAGCCAGTGGTTGACTAATCGTGCCTATGTAATGAAGTCTCCATAAAAACCCCAAAGTTCAGGGACTCTCCAGGTTTGTGGGCCAGAACATGTCCACATGCTGGGCCTCAAACTCCATCAGGACAGAAGTTCCTTTGTTAGGAACTTCTAACAAAGTAGAAACATATTAGACCTCACCCTCTGTATCTCTTCTCCTCATTTATATTTTTTAATATTTTTTGTAAACCAGTACGCTATTAAGTAAATTCATTTTCTGAGTTCTGTGAGCTGCTCTAGCAAATTTATAGAAGCCAAGGAGAAGGTCGTTGGAATCTGACTATAACCTGTTGGTCAGAAACACTGTGACAACTTGAACTTCTGATTGGCCTCTGACATGGTGGGGGAAAGGGAGTAGTCCCTTAAAACTGAGCTATCTCCAGGTATATGTCAGAATTGAGTTTAATTGTAAGATACCCAGCTGGTGTCAAAGAATTGCTTGGTGGTGTGGAAAAATGAAACACATGAGAATTGGTGTCAAATCATACTTTTTCATGGGAAATGTATGGTCTGCCTTAAGGTAGAAAGGGGGAGGTCAGCAAGCCCTTCCTGCATCTGCTGATTCTCAGTTGCCTTCAGGTCAAAACGGCCAATATGCCAACACAGCATCTTTGTGGTGCATGGTCTGATCCCCTCCACAAGCAGTGAGGAAACTGGTCCCTAGGACAGTGCTGAGCGAACCCAAAGGAGTGCTCTGGAGAGTTTGTGCAGTTGTTGTGAGTTTGCGCAGTTGTTGGCCAGAGGTGCACCAGCGTTAGCTTCCCGGAGGTAATCCCTGCTCTGCCTTAGCTGTGTGACCTGGGACAGTTCCTTACACACTTTGCATCTCCATTTTCTCAAATGTAAAAGGGGGAAATAAATGACACTCGTGTCATACAATTGCCATGAGGGTTAAGGGAGGTAAGGGTGTATAAAGTGCTTAGAACATGCCTGTCACATACCAAATGCAAAATTCATATTAGCTGGTATAATTTTTTTTTTGGAACAGGGAGAAAACCTCTTTGGCTTGTGTAGGAGGAGTGGAAAGGCAGATGTGGCTGTGCGGGTGGACATGGGCCTAGTGATGAAGGGCCCGACCCAGAAAGCTTGACTTTGGGCTTGGAAGTCCCTCCTGTGCTATGTGAGGGTGGTGAGCTGGAGAGCAGCCCCCAAAGATGTCCACATCCTACTGCTCAGAACCTGTAAATGTGTCACCTTATGTGGCAAAAGGGACTTTGCAGAAGCAATTATATTAAAGACCAAAGAGATAAGATTAGCCTGTGTTATCGGGGTGGTCCCATGGAATCCCCAGGTCCTAACGAGAGGGAGGCAGGATAGTGCAAGTCATGAGAGTCAGGGCCAGAGATTTGAGGGCTGAAGCAGAAGTGAAGGGTGATGCCAGCAGAGCAGCCTAGGCCAGCAGGCAGCACTTGGAGGCTGGCAGAGGCCAGGGAGAGGAGGCCAGGGAGCTGTGCCCCCTGGCACAGCTCTGCCAACCCATTTTAGACACTGACCTCCAGAACTGTAAGAGGGTAGACGTGTGTTGTTTTAAGCCAGTAGGTACGGGGCAGTTTGTCACAACAGCAACAGGAAGCTAATATGGTCAGCAAACGGAGAACCCAGATTTGGGGCAGCAATGCCAAAGGTCACCAGGGACCAAGCAAGGGCAAGTGAACAGGCACAGACACCCACTTAGGGGAGGTGAGCACGCTCCATGTCCTGAACACAGTGCATACTCAGGGGTGTACTTGTGCGAAACCTCACTAACCTGCATGTCAAGGGGTTAAAATGGGTGACTTTCTGTATGAAAATGATACCTCGATGAACTTGAAAGCAAGTGTTTTCAAAAAGAAAAGTCCCTTCAGCTTTTCAAAGTCTCTAATTCTCCCGAGGACAAAGGCAAGAGCACTGACTTCTGATCTTTCATGGGGATTCAGCCCAAGGACCTCACTTCACAGATGTGGCAATGAGGCTGAGAGGTGAGGAGGCTGCCCAGGGCACACCTTGGCTCTGCCCAAGTGGGGACAAGAGTTGAGGATTTTATTTCCTTCCCAGGACCCCTGTTCCCAAACAGCCTATGTGGTCCCAAACCAGCATCTTCAACACCACCTGAAACTTGATAGAAAGGCAGTTTTTCTGGAATCAGAAACTCCAGCAGAGGGCTTGGCTGTCCGCATTCTAACAAATGCTCCAGAGCAATCCTAGCAACCCTGGCTTGTGAAACTGCAGGACAGGTTTATCTTCCCCCTTCTGAGTTACAGGTCCCTTCCAGAATCTGACTCAGGCCAGCAGCTCTCCCCAAGAAGAATACACAAGCAGAGACTTTTGCATTCAATTGAGGGGGAGAATGTTCAAAGGCCTCCATGAAGTTCATTTAAGAAAAATCTTGCCCTGGCTGGTGTGGCTCAGTGGATTGAGTGCCAGCCTGAGAACCAAGAGGCTCCCAGTTCGAATCCCAGTCAGGGATTCCACATGGATTGCAGGCCAGGTCCCCTGTTGGGTGTGTGTTGAATCTCTTGTACGTCAAGGTTTCTCTCCCTCTCTTTCTCCCGTTCTTCCCTTCTCTCTAAAATAAAGAAATAAAATCTTTAAAAAGAGTAATTGAAGGGTTGAGGGTCATTTCAATAAAGAAGTGGTTAAGAAAAAAATAGTCTTAAGTCTTAAGATTGCGGTAAAGTGGCGGAGAATGCCCGCCCTGCCTATAGAACTCTACGCTCGTTCAAGGCCTTTGGATTCGGACTCCAGACAAGTCAATGTGTTCATCACCTGTGTCATTCCGGGGCTGGAATCACCCTGCCAACTTCCCAGCTGCAAAGCAGGCCCTCAAGCCTGCCTTGTCTGCACACGTTCGGCCCCACCCCACCCCAGGGCTTCCACAGCATTGTCTTAACGCTGCGCTGCCCTCAGTTTAACTGAGTTCCAGAAGAAGGAGGAGGAGAATAGCCATCAGGTGGCGCTTCAACCCTTTAGGTAATAATATATTTTTGAAAATCAAAACCCAAATTTAAGAAGGGAGGAGGAAGAGCAAAGGGCGCAGCAACCCATTTTCACCACTAGATGGCTGTCATGGAGACAAACGCTCAAACAGCCCAATGTTCTAGGGGCCCCAACTTGGCTTCCGGGCATCTTCTTCTTGGCTCATAGAGTGTTTTTAAGTATTTCCGGGAAATTTCACATAAAAATCTAGATTTCCAGACTCATTCGCAAAACAAACCAAAAATGTTGGGCCCCACTGTGTGGGTCTGCATCTATGAAAACTGCCCCTTTGGCTGGGGCACTGGGATCCTGACCTGCCCGCCATCCCCACCCCTTCTGGTCACTCCACCCACTTTACCAGCCCAGCCTCTGCACCGCGGCATTGAGACTGCCCCGTCCCAAGAGCCCAAAACCACCAAAGAGGATGTTGGGTGAGGCTTACAGGTGCTTTCAGACACTTACTGATTCAGAGCAACAAAATGAAAGTTGAGAACAGCCTGCATACATATTTCCGTTCTAACATTTTACTCCTCACTTTGGTTTTTCCTGTCTACATCCCCACTTCTCTTCTTTTTGTTTTGTTTTGTTTGTTTGTTTTGTTTTAGAGCTTATTTACTTATTTATTTATTTATTTTTATTCAGTTACAGTTGTCTGCATTTTCTCTTCTTAGGCCCAAAGCTGGCGGAAGTACCTCTAACTTGTGCCTGCATAGCACGCGACAGGTTTCCTCCCCTAGAGCATCTCCAACTACCCTGGGCCCACGTTTACACTCTGTGTCCCATTAGTTTGTAAATCCTGTGACAGCAGGAATGAAGATGATCCACCTGGCTCTTCAAAGGAATTCATTAAACGAGGAAGGGAGGGAGGGAGGGAAGAGGGGAAGGTTGCATTTGAACGTCCTGGAGGGGTTCCTGACTCAGGCCTGGGGTGCGGCCTGAGAGGTGGCCCAGTAACAAGTTCTGGGCTGATGCTGGTGGCCCTGGACCCCCATTCTGAAAACCTCTGCTCCTGGTGAATCTTTTTCAAAATACTAAGCTTCCATAAATAGTTTACAGACTTTAAATAATTCTCTCGTCTCCGTCTTTTGATGTTAGAATGTATCGGGTGCTCAATACATAGTGGTGAAGCGACAGACAGCAATAGCTTCTGTGCTCCTGCCTGTTGCGCTCCGGAGGAAGAGGGCAGCTGCGGAGATCCGCCTGCGCCTGAGACCGAGGCCCAGCGGTGGACAGTGTTCCTGAGCGCAGGAAGGAAGGCTCTCCGCCCTTCTTCTCCACGCAAGAACTTACTGGACACAGAGCATTTGAGAAAGGAGGGAGGGAAGGAATATAAAATGTTTTTCAACGGTGCAAATCAATCACATCGGGGTGATGCCACATACCAAGCACCCCTTGCTGCTCTCCCCAGATCAGGTGGTGAAGGACAGGGTGGCAGATGTGGAGCAGCAGGCATGCCAGTTCCGCACCGTGACGCCCTTGTCCTCGGGCCTGGACCTCGGACCAGTCAACACAGCACCCTGAGGGGCCGCTCTCACCTGTGGGAGCTCGCACACAAGAAGGGACTGCGCTCTCTCTGCCTGGTATCCTGCAAAGAAGCTGCTGGAGAAGAGATTCCAGAAAGGAAACCTCTGTGCTTGTAAGTCCTGGACCCCAATGTTGTGGGGACAAGGAGAAATCTGCGGTGCCGGCCAACGGAACACAGTGTCACCAAAAGGCTGGGTGAACTCCAGGTTATCAGTCACAGGGAAGCAGTTGGCAAAGGAATTTTGTGGACAACTAAGTCACGTACGTCAAGTGAAGCCCCCCCCCCCCGCCCCCCGCCGCCCTGCCCTCCCCGAGAACAAAGCCCCGTCTGGGTAGGAACTTTTTCCGGGTCCGCGGTTCAGCTGCAAAACAGCTGCGGGAGCGGGAGCCGCTTTCTTCTATGCAAAACTCAGCCTCCTGGGAAAGTGGGCGCACAGTGCCACCACGTGGTCACAGCTGGCAACACCCCGCGGCTAGGGAAAGGACCGGGAAATGTCTGTGGAATGGATGTCTGAGAGGATAAAAACTATAATTACTTTATTTTAGTCTTTTACAGTGAACTGAAACATACATTCCCATTTTTGTATGTAAAACACTGGGAAAAATAGCATCAAAAGAGAGTCAAAATCTTTAAAGATCCCAGACCAGATATTGCTGACCAAGAAAAAAATAGATGAACTGGGAATTCAATTCAGGTCCCTTGGATTCTATCCAGATGTTCAACCAGCTGGTCACACTGAGTCCCTTCCAGTCAATTACTTTTCTTGATGTTTCTAATCAACAGTATTATATATGTGATGCCATAAACTTTTATATTTAATACTAGCTCATAACTCAGGATCCTAAACCAGATGTTTTGGGTGAGAAAGAAATTGATGATTCATCAGTAGATGGAGCCCAGGCCACTGGCTGCTGTCCAGGCACTTTACCAGCTGAGCTGAGGAGCAGGATGGTTGCTACCAGCTCTCCTGTAGGCAAGGAGGGGAGGGAGGGAGAGAGGGAGACAAAGAGAAATGAAAATAAATATGAATATAAAGCAGCATTCAAGGTATTTTATGAGTTTTTTTTTTTCTTATAAAACAGGAGCTTGTACTGTTGACTTAAGTCAATAATAGTCAGGTATTTGCAGTCCTCTGGGTACATCCCCTTCTGCCATATGAAGGTGGAGGTGAGGATGGAGGGGAGAAGAAAGTAGAATATGTAACCAAGACACGGTGACATCTGGGATAATGTCTTTAAACTCCTAACTGACTTTTCCTCCCAGGGATTCCTGCCTTTGCACGCCCCCATCCATAAGTTAGGCCCACTCATGGGAGGGATCAGGCAGACTAGAGAGCAGAGAACAGAGAAGCCTCTGGGCTGCGGTTTCAGCTCCTGAAGCACAGGGACTTCTGCCCCACTGTGCCTATTGAGAATATCCCCCAATCTGCGGACCAAGGGTCAGAATTACTTGAGGGTAGCAAGAAAGAGGTTCTGTGGCTGACTTTCTGGGTCAGAGCCCTGGGGAGACACAGACCCCAGACAGGGCTGGCTGCTTACAGGCTCTGGCCAGATGGGGCCAGAGTAATCCCAAATGAGATGCTCCTTGAAAAGCACTTAGCAGGGTGCCTGGTACATAGCAAGTGCTCAATAAATTGCAGCTGTTACTGCTTTCATTAGGGTTTCAGATGCCTTTGGAATCACCAAAGCCAAGTGCCCTGTGGATGCTTCCCCAGCAAAGGACAGCCAGCACAAGCACCCAACCCCCTTTCTACCTTTCCTCCTAATATCAGACGAGACTACTTTTAACACTGTTGCCTAAAACGAGCCCATTTAAACCAATGTGTGATGGTTCATTTTCTGTGAAAACTTACCTAGGCCAGGCACCCAGATATTTAGCCAACACTATTCTAGATGTTTCTGTGAAGGTATACTTTAGATGAGATAAACATTTCAATCACTAGACTTTGAGCAAAGCAGATGGCGCCCCATAACATGGCTGGGCCTGCCCCAAGCAGCTGGAGGCCTGCAGGGATGAAAGACTGGTGTCTCAGAGGAAGGGGGAATTCTGCCAGCATGTGGTCGTCCGGGCTCAACCATGGCTCTGAGTGTCTCCAGCCTGCTGGCTTACCCTGCAGACTTGAACTCGCCGGCTTCCACATCATGGGAGCCAATTCCTTAAATAAATTCTTTTCTCAAAATACACACACACACCACCACACACATACACACACACACCCAGTTGACTCTCTAGAACCATGACCCATAATGCACATGACCCACAACAACAGTCTAGAATCCAACTAATATGCTTCCCTCCCACCCTGGGGTTCCCTGTAGGGCTGGAAGGTGGAATACAGGACGTCTGCTGGTGAAGGGCTGTGACCGTGACTCTCTGGGACCCGCTTTCTTCATCCACACAACTAGGAGATAGGTGATAACAGGAAAGGCATACAGATTTCAGTTACATGTCATCTTCAATCCGTGAGTGGTGGCACCCAGAGTCGGGGTTGAGGAGGAATCGGTGGCAGCATCTGTGGCAAGGTGTGGCATGGGGGGAGGGGGGAGTGGGGGCGGTGTGCCATGACCCGCTGGGGGAGCTTGCAGAGCAGGGACAGGGTGACCGTTGGTGGCCCAGATGGTGGCCCAGCTGGTGTGCTCATCAGTCTGGCTGCTCAGCACAGTTTGCTGGACTGAGTTTGCCTCTTTGCTGAAGCCCTTTCTTGTCTGCGTTTTGAGGCTCTGCATTCTAGTGGTTTTGCTCTGACTCACCGGAGGCTCCTTCTCTGGCTCTAATTCCCCTGCTCAGGTTTTCATGTTGGGCCTATTGCCGTGCCTCAGGGCTGGGCCAGGGCCATGTTTTCTTTATATATGACATACGTTCCCCAGGGGATCACAACTAGTGCCGGGGCTTTAAATGACATCTGAACGGTAAGGGATCCCGATTTCATGTCGCTGGCCCTAAACTCTCCCAGACTCCAGGGCCAAGTATGCAACTGACTACTTATTACATCCACCCTCTACTGGCAACCCAGCATAAAATGAGGAAAAGAGCACTTTGCTTTCACCCTCTAGCCACTCTCCTCTGGCTTTTAGTATCCTCACTAAAGGCACCCCCATCAGACTGCTTAACCTAGTCAAAACCTGGAGTTACCCTTGACTCTGAACTTCCTCTGTCCTCCACTCCACCTTCACCTATCAGCAGATTCTGGGAATGCCACCTCAAACCATGTCCTGATCTGTTCACTTCCCTCTGTCTGCGCCATCCCCACCTTAGTCCTGGCAGCAATCTGTCTTCTCGAAGCCTCCCCATGGCCCTCTCGCTCCCCACCTGGCTGTCTCCACAGAGCAGCCAGCAGCCCCCAGACTTGCTCCACCACTGTGTCCCTCTGTTGGCTTCCCATGCTCTTTAGAATGAGGTGCCAACTCCTCTCCCTTCATCTCTAAGGAAGACACAGTCTAGAGGGAAATACCAACAAGTGCAGGGTGACAGTCAGCAGGGCAACTGCCCTAAAGGGAGCTGCAGGGCCCCTACCTCTGGGGAGTGAGGAAGATGGAGAGAAGGAAGAAGGGTGGGGTGGGGAAGGATCAGGAAAGGAGCTCAAGGGCGAGGGGGTGACAGAGAGAGAGGGAGTGAGGGGAGAGGCCACCACGGACCAGCGCTTGCTTGTTTCAGGGCTTTACCTCTACTACAGCCTTTCATTCTTATACCTCCCGGGGAGCTGCATTCAGAGCAGCTAAGAAAATTGTCAAGCTTACCTGGGTGGTCCAGGCCAGGCCCAAGACCCCGAAGTCCACAGACTCCTGACCGTACCTTGTTGCTTCCAGAGATGCCAGTGGCACCGCAGGTACCCCTCTTTCCTGGGCACCTGCTTCCTGGGCACTTCCTGGGCATGTGCAAATCTAGCCCTCTTTGTTCTTCCCCCACCATCAAACCCACCCCAGTATAAGGTCCTACAGTGGTATTTCTCAAATTTGAGTAACATGACAAACCCCATTAAGTGAAAAAAATGTATGTTGAAGTCCCTGAGAATATATCCATGAACTTCATCCAGTCTGACTTAAAAATTAAATATCGGTAGCAAACCCGGGTCCCTTGGGAGATCATGACTAGAAATACAGCTGAAGTAGGTGGCTGTTCCTGAGGCTTGGGTTGATCGCGCTGATTACGCTAGAGTACCTTCAAAGGAAAGCACCAAGCTGGAGAATTCTTCTCGAATTCTCAGGTCCCCAAGAGTAAATCAACAAACTCAGGAATCTGAGACTCCAGGCTGAATCATCCTGGACTGCCTGATAAAATCAAAACACCAGGCCCTGCTCATGGGACGTGGGCTGACTCACAAGCACACCCCACAGAGGGGTCCTACTTCACCCCAAATCCATCCTCCAGGAATAGCAGCTGCTCAAGGGGTGAAGTTGTGAAGTGGGAGGGAATGGAGACAGGGGAACTGGGTGGCCTGGGCTTGCATTCTGACTCCATTACTTGCCACTTTTGTAACCTCGAGCAAGTTAATTCCTTTCTGCCTCCATTTTCTCATCTGGAAAATGGGGTTGTAATGGGATATACCCGGCAGGGTCACTGTGAGGATAGATAACTTACACATTTATTTTTATAAGATTTTTTAAAATTTATTTTTAGAGAGGGGAGGGAGAAAGAAAGGGAGAGAAACATCAATGTGTTGTTGCCTCTTGTGCGCCCCCCTCCCCCCTCACTGGGGAGCTGGCCGGCAACCCAGGCATGTGCCCTGACTGGGAATGGAACTGGCAACTCTTTGGTTGGCAGGCTGGCTAGGGCTGATTTATACATTTAAATTCATGGACTTGTGCCTGTCATGGGGTCAGCACCCCGCCAGCCATTCTGTGCAGCTCTCTGCGTACACTCCTGTCTCTCATAGCTCCATCTTGTTCTCCGCAGCTGGGATGCCTTTCCTCACCTTGCTGTTCCAGAAATCTAGAATTTTTTCAAAGTTCTAAGCATGCCATATGTTCTGAGAGAGGCCTTCCCTGACACCGTTCTTCTGTACCCAGAGTATACCTCCATTAACACATACCCTCAAGTCAGTTGCATAACTGTGTATTAGATATGACTCCCAATGAAAGCATCAGCTGTGTAAAAAAACATAATTATGTTTCTTATACCTTCATTTGAGCCTGCACTGGCAGAAAATCCAGACTCTATTCCAGGGTCCCTGGGACCCCAGGGGCCATGTCAGGTGCCTGGGGATGGGCTGAATTAGCCTGCTCCGGCTGCCAAAACAAAATACCACAGGTGGGGGGCTGACACACCAGAAATCTGTTTTCTAGGAGCTCTGGAGACTGGAGGGCCAAGATCGAAGTTTGGTTTCTTTCGAGGCCGCTCTCCTGGGCTTGCAGGCAGTTGCCAGGTTGCTGTGTCCTCACTCAGTCTTTCCTCGTACGGGAGCATCTCTGGTGTCTCTCTTGTGTCCTGTTCTCCCCTTATAAGGAATCCCCACACTACAGTCTTGTTTTAACTTAATTACCTGAATAAAAGCCCTATCTCCAAATACAGGTATATCCTGTGGTTACTGGGGGGTTGGGGCTTTGATATAGGAACTCTGGAAGAACATAATTCGGTCCACAAACATGGGGTACAGAGGAAGCCCACACAGTGTCCAGGCAAATGGACAACCCATCTGGTCCTCAGCCATTGGACCTGGGATACTCATCACCTTGCCAGAAACACCCAGGTGCCCAGGCAGCCCTTGCCTGCTGCAGTTCCACAGCTTTCAGAGGCTCTGCCCAGGGGACAGGGCACAGGCCCCCCTGCCCTTCAGCCCTCTTTGCCTTTGCTGACTCTTGCCCCTCAGTCCCAAACAATCCATCCCTGCTTCACAGGGTGTCCTCTCTCCCTTTACTGTTAGCCACAGACACTGTGTTATCCAGAATATCCTCTCTCCCCAGGGGCTAACACTTCTGAAACAAAAGCAAGGAGGACCCCAGGGCTACTCCTACTCTCTTCACCACCTCACCCAGCTCACTGGCTGCTTGAAGTGGGGGAGGGGAGACCCAAAGAAGAAGAAAATATCTCAAAATGATATGCCTGGCTTGGTTTGAAATACATAAAAAATAACACAGATGGCTGGATGGACAGACGGAGAGACAGAAGATAGACATGTGATAAAGTACATATAGTGAACGTTAATGGTGGGATCTAAGTAGTGGGTGATGAGTGTTCAATGGATGTGTGAAAAATTTCAGTGTAAATTGGTAGTGGTGGGGGCAATACTGAGATTCACATTTACCAGCCTCTGCCAGTCCATAAGTTCCTTGGTTAAACGCGATGGCTTTTTCTCACTGACAAGTCAGCTCTTGGCACTTGGTAGCCGTAAAAGTAAGCTCTGAAGATAGCTGGACACTGAAGGAACCCCAGCCTCGGAAGCCCAGTGTTCCCCAGACTGGGGCGCCACGGAACCCTCTAGTGGTGAGGGCGTGCACTGCGCTCCCTGGGGACCGGTTTCACAGAGACCAGAGACCTGGAGCCACCCAGACAATGCTTCATCAAGGATGTGAGATGAATCTAGAATGTGCCATGAGAATCTAGAAGACTTAACTGCTCCGGCCTATTGCCAGTTGAGCACATCTACTAAACAAGTGCCTAGCACCCCTTCAACTGAGAAGAATACTCCCATCAGGTCAAGAGGGAGTTCGTTGCCTTACAGCCTCTCTCTTTCTCTGTCCCTGGGCAAGAGTCTGTGAGGGACCAAGACCCCTCATTTCAGGCTCCAGTTCAATTGCCAGCTGGAATCATAACAGAGAGCCCCTGCAGTTAGTTCTGCCCTCTGATGTCTGGGGCAGCAGACACAGGGAAAGTGGGGATGTGCTGGCTGTTGAAGGGCTGGAGGAGGAAAGGATGGAGCAAGCCGATGTGGGCTCAATTGTGTCTCCTCAAAATTCATATGGTGGAGCCCTTACACCCAGAAACTCAGAATATGACAGTATTTGGAGAGGGTGTCTTTAAAGATGTGGAAAAGCCAGAGTTCATGCTGCCTGTCACTACCAGAACCAATAAGACAAGGGTGTTCCACCCCCACGCAGCCTGCCGGCCATATGCAGCCCCAGGTGGCTATGAATGAGGTCCAACACAAAACTGTAAATTTACTTAACAGATTATGAGATTTTCTTTTTATTATGTGTCACAATGTATTTAATGTGTGGCCCAAGACAATTGTTCTTCCAGTGTGGCCCAGAGATGCCAAAATGTTGGACACCCCTGCCATAAGCAGAGACAGGGATTGAATCTTTATGGGCACTTTATTCAGGTGGTCAGTGATCTGAGAAGCCGGTGGGTTATGTGCTCTAGCAGACCATCCTAAATTCCATTTCAAACTGACCCTTTTTATAAGAACAAAAGTGTAGGTAAGGGGTTTGGAATTCAGGGGAGAAGTTAATCAGATAAAAGCTGCAGCAATCGTTATCTGTGTCCTAGGTGGTGGGCATCCCCCCCCTGCAGCACAAAGGCTCAGATACTGTCTTGATTGCTTGCAGTCCTCCAGGGGCACAAAGGTGGAACTGCCTAAGGTCTCCTGGAGTCAGGGTAGGTCATACCTTCAGTTCCTGGAACAATAGCTTTTTACATACATTGATTACTAAGCTTATTAACTATTATCTAAAACTAAAATTTTCCGACATTTGAGTCTTCCTTCATGGGGACACTTCTGTCTCTGTGCGAGTGTCCTACTTTTGGGGAGGTACCAGTCAGCCCATCCCCTCTTCTGATAACATATTTCTTCCTGACTTGACAGAATTTGGGTCCCTGCCAACTGCAAGGACACAACCTTATTTGAGCTACTGGGTTCTTCCTAATTCCCTAGTATTAATTGCCTGCCACCAGCCCAGGAGCTAAGGCTTACAGCAGAGATCCAGACCGAGAAGCCCTGTCCTTATGGAATTTACATTCCAGTGGAACCTCAGTTTGGGGAAGCCTTAGCATTTGTCTTTGCCCTACACAAAGCATAAAAACATGACCCAGAGCATCAGTGTAGAAGGGCATTCTGTGTCCTGGAAACTATAGCCACTAACTGTCCTGAACTTCACAAAAGTACATGAACAAAAGCAGTTCTTCCTATATTTTGAGGTATAAGCAATCTGAGATTATCTGACAGAAATGAGCCTGGAAACCACTAAGAAAGAAGAACCAAATTTTTTTTTGCATGGAATTTAATATTTCTTTTAAAAGGATTAAAATAGTCATCAAAGGAAAAGTCATTATTTTATTGTACTTCCTAATATCTTTTTACAAGTTTTATGGTGTTTTTATTGTCCTCGGTTTTATTGAGATATAACTGACATATAACATGGCATAACTTTAAGGTGCTATGATTTCTATAAGTTTATATAGCAAAATGACAACTACAATAAGGTTATTTAATACATCCATCACCTCACTGTTTTTTGTGGCCAGAATCTTTGGGATCTACTCTCTCAGTAACTTTCAAGTGTGCAGTACGGTATTATTCACTATAATCACTGTGCTGCACATTAGACCCCCGAACGTATTCATCCTATAACTAAATGTTTATACCTTTGACTGCCTTTACCAATTTCCCTTACCCCTCAGCCCCTGCTAACCACCAATCTCCTTTGTTTCTATGAGGGTTTTTTTTATTCAATATAAAAGTGAAATCAAATTGTATTTGTCTTTCTCTGGCTTATTGCATTTAGCATTGCTAACCTTAAAATGAAAAGCCAAACTCAGAGGCAGCAGGCATTTACTTGTGAGTAAAGGTCTGATTAGGAGACAAGGCAAGCGATATTTGAGATTACATCAATAGAAGGAAGGTGCTTCTATAGGTGCAGGTAAGATAATAAAGTGATGTTAATTCCAGAGAATGTTTTCAATTTTCATTTCAGTAGTCATCAGTCAGGTAGTGATAATATTTCCTTTCTTGTTTGGGGCTGCAATGTTACTCTAGGCCCAGTCCAAAAATTATTTTGCCCTTTTAACATTCCAAAGGTTTAGCAGGAAGACCTGAGAGGAAGTTCGTCTGGGATGGCAGCTCCTGATCCAAAATTAAAGTGGCTCTGTTTATATTATTCTGCAGCATAATTCCTAAGGTTTATCCATGATGTTGCAACTCCTTATTTATTATGACTGAATAATAGACCCAAGACTCCTGCTCCAGAGCTTTTTGTGTAACCCCTAACTGCTATTCTTGCGTTTCTTCCCAAAAGCCAGTAAAAGCAGTCGTTTGAAACGTGTACTCTCTCGAATACACTAACATTCTCTATAATTTATTTCCTCACAGGAAAATCTAACACTACCACAATCAAGATCAAACCAAAGAACCAGAGGACTGATTTGCTTAAGAGGGCAGCTCACAACTGGCGGCGTCGGAGCTCGAACCTTTTGTGGCAACGGGAAACGCCAAAGACCAGCTCCAGGCCTGGTAGGGCTTTTTCCGTCCAAGCGCTCCAGGAAGCCCCGCCCCAGGCGAAGGACGGTTTCCGTAAAATATTGACAGGGGAAAACCGGAAAAAGACAAGGGGCGGGGTCAACCACGGCGCTCTAGCATTCCCCGACTCTATGGCTGCCGCCAATTGACAAGTCCGAGAGGCAGGCTCCTCACTATTCGTTGCGCAGCCTCGCGTAGGCGGGCAGCTCGGTTTGCGGCACGCTGATTGGCTGTATCTCCCATGAGGTCGAAGGGGCGGGACGTGAGGCCTGCGGACCAGGGTGACCGGTGGCTTTTTTCAGCCGGCGTGAAAACTGGCGCATGTGGGCTCTCCGCTTGCTGTTGCTGCGGTCCGCGGCTGGGCGCGCAATGTCTCAGGGACCCGCCCGCCGCCAGCGTCCGCCTAAGGACCCGTTGAGGCACCTGCGTACGCGGGAGAAGCGCGGCCCGTCCTGGGAGCCCGGGGGCCCGAACACTGTGTACCTGCAGGTGGTGGCGGCTGGCGGCCGGGATGTGGGCGCGGCGCTCTACGTCTTCTCCGAGTACAACCGGTCAGTGAGTCGCGCCTGGAGTGGGTCCCCTTACCGAGCCCCGCCCGGCCCTCCGGGTGTGCGCCCCTGACACGTGGGATTTCACTATTGCCTTCGAATTACGTCTTTGGGTGGGTGGGGCCTCCTAGATCCCTTACATCCCCTGTCCCTATCGTTTCCCGGAGTCCCTGAAGAACTTCAGACTTGGGTGTACGCGTCCTCTTTCCTACGCGTGGGCCCCGAGTTCCCTTGGCACTGACTTTACCACAACCCCTCCCGTGCTCACCAAGACCGGACCTCAGAGTTGGTGTGTGAGGTTGACAGGCCTGCTTATGGGGAAAGGACCTATCTGGACCCTAACCCCAGCCTGCACAGCTCCCAAACCCCGCCTCGTCTCTGCCAAAACCTCTCAAAACCCAGTACCCTAATAGCAGAAATGCGGCTGGGTAGCGCAATGTGGATTTTTAGGTTTGTTTTTTTTTGTCCCCGCCCCCAGAGTGTACAATAAAACATCTGAACAGTGGCGGAGATTTTACAAAATTGAATCTGCTAAGTAACTTCTGTAACGTTTGTCCTGTAGGTATCTCTTCAATTGTGGCGAAGGTGTCCAGCGACTCATGCAGGAGCACAAGTGAGTCAACTGCTTTCTTTTGGGGCGAGGTAATTATGGGCTTTGAAAGCTGAGGTGAGAAGCAGGAGTGTTTTTATAGCAGAAGAAAAGGTCCCTGGTCAGTCCACTTTGTTGTGCTCAAATGTTTTCTCTTTCTCAGACTGAAGGTGTCTCGTTTGGACAACATATTCCTGACCCGAATGCACTGGAGTAATGTTGGGGGATTGTGTGGTGAGTATACTCTTTCCAGGGTCAGAGACAGGCGGGATGTCTGTAGGATTTTAACCTGCCTTGCCCCCTTTTTTTTTTTTTTTGCTCATCTTCTGAGACCAGGGCTGATGGAATTTTCTTTCTGCTAGGCCTGTCAGCTATAGCATAGAGAGCATCAAAAGCAGTGACTCAGAATAACAGAGTTTAGTGTGGATACTGCCCTCAAATGGTCCCATCCACTCATTTATTGAGTTGCTGGACTGGCGATGTGCGACAGTAAACTGGTGTGTGTCGTGATGGTGATTGCAGGAACTGTACTCACCATCAAGAATGTCAACAGCTACACAGACGCCCACTGTCCAGATTATCCCATTATTAATGCCTGCCGGTTGTGAAGGTTAAGATTGTGCTGCCACCAAATTCTGTAAGCTTTGTGATGTGGATAGGAAGGAGTGGAGTGTTGTGCTAGTTGCATTCTCAGAGCTGAGACTAGAGTGAGGCAAGAAGATGGCTAGGGTGCAAAAATTTAGAACCATTCTTCACCTGAATGATTTTGTACCCAAGGTGACCAACTGCCTCACCCTAGTATCAGCCCTGCTCGTTCTAAAGGCATCTGAGGGATATCTGGTGTCCCTCATACCTCTGGCTAGCATCGCTTCTGTGTATATGTGTTCCTGACCATTAGAAGCTGGATTGAGCAGAAAAATAGCTGGTTTATAAGGAGTTCTCCTGCTGGCAGTGGCTACAGGTCAGGATGATGAGAGATTTGATTTGTCTTTTTTAGGAATGATTCTTACTTTAAAGGAAACCGGGCTTCCAAAGTGTGTACTTTCTGGACCTCCACAACTGGTGAGTCTCTCTTGACTCAGCTTTCAAAACTAACCACCCATTTTAAAAGTTATAACAAGAATTTTCGTGTTTGCATCAGTCTTCTGCTGTCCAGAGATAATCGAGAGTGGAGTAAACCCTTTACCTTTCAAGATAAAGAGGGCTGAGTCTAAAACTTACTAAATGTATGACCTTGAACAAGTTACTTTACCTTTTGGAGCCTCAGTTTCTTCATCCATAAAATGGCTGTCATGTTTCATATAGTAGTTAAAGATTAAATGAGATAACACAGATAAAGTGCTAAATCTATTAGATGTTTGGCACCAAGTAGACACACAATCAATGTTAGCTTTTATTCTTAGCTATTTAGTAAATTTCAGACATTTCATACCTTATGACACTATTGAGAAGTGTGCATGTGGTTGTAACTGTTGAATAAACAGTTCATTTCCTAGTTCTTAAGATGAAGGCAGCCAATCACCACGTACCGTTAATTGTCTCTAAAGTAATGTCTCGAATCCATCCATTTGTCTCCATCTCATTTGTCTTCATCTTCGTTATCTCTGTCGACTGCCCCTGTCTATTGGGAGAGCTTCCTATATCCAGTCTTGCCTCTCTAATCCACCCACCACACGGTAGCCAGAGGGACTGCTTTCAGGCTTAACAGCAGAAAGTTACTTCCATCCTAAAAGCCTCCAACGGTTCCCCATTCACTACACTCCAAACCCCTTGTCTGGCCCACAAGTCCTGCAAGCCTTGGCCCTTGCCCACACTTGCATCCGTATCCAGGCACCAAACTGGAGCAACACAGGCCAACTCTTAGCCTCACTGAGCCCCACTGAAGCTCCTTGCCATCTCAGGGTTTTCATCCATACTCAAGTTCCTTCTCCCTCCTTTCATCTCTGCCTCGGTCTTTCTGAACTTTCATGGCTCAGCTGAAGGTCATTGGCTCAGGAACTGTCCCTGACTATCCAAACAAGTTATATCCCAGCCCCCAGCATTTTTCCTGTCTCTTAAAGAGCACTTAGCACAGCTGCCACTACATTGTTGTTTGTGTTGTCATTTGTTTCATTTTTGTCTCCGCCTCTGGATCAAAGTTTCCTGAGGGCAAGGACCCCATCTCCTCCTCACTGCTAGCTCCTTGGTATCTAACTTAGAGTGAATACTTGGTAAATGTTTGTGGAGAGGAAGTTCAAAATAGTTATTCAAGGTCATGTCGATACCTCTTATGTTCTTGAATACATTGTTGCCTTCTGCATTTATGCAGCCATAACGGCTCACTTCTTTCTCTTCTTTCTTTTTTGTAGGAAAAATTCCTAGAAGCTATCAAAATATTTTCTGGTCCATTGAAAGGAATAGAGCTGGGTATGTCCCTGACTCCACCTTATTATCTCTCATTTCTTTCTCATCTGTGCCCCAGTCATCAAATTAGAATCCATAAAGATTGATCTAAATTAAACCTTAAAACGAATCCTTCATCAACATAGATGCATTTTAAAAACATAGCCTATAACACTTTCTAGGCCCCCGCCTCATATCCCCCAAATAGAGGCTGGAGATGGTTCTCAGAGTCCAGTTACCTTCAATTCCTGGCTGTAGGGAGGAAAGGTGTGAGCAGAGGGACCTACAGGTTTTGTCTCCGTCCTTTTACACTGACCCTCATCTTTGGCTCTGCTGCATGTGGCCTCGTCACAGGAAAAGGCTGACCCAGGATGGCGCAGGCCCTGTCCCGGAAGCCGTGTGTCCCTCCAGCTTGTTCATGCTCCCTTTCTGCAGAAATACCAGTATCTTGTTTCAGAAGCCGTACTGGCCCATACAGTTGAGATGTTAGATTCTCTGACCTTATGTGTTTATGTGTTAACGTGTATCTCTTAAATTTGAGTAGTGCTTCCTTTCTTTCTTTTAATGCATAGTCACCAGTGATCATAATATGTCTTTTCATTTGGCCATAGCAAATATATATTTTATTTTTTTATTTAATCTTTAGTGTATTTTTCTCCATTACTATTTAGACCCCTTACACCCTCCTCCCCCCAAGTAAATATTATAACTGAATAAAAATACATGTTGCTTCTTTCCCCCAAGTTTTAATTTACTCAGACATTCTGGTTTTAGTGCAGATTCTCATGAAAACTCCAAGGTAATTCAGTTGTTCGCAGTTGCTGATCTGTAAAGCTCACAGTCACGCATGTCTGTACTAATGCGGTTGCTTTCCTGTTACCTCTTTCACTTAGCGGTGCGGCCCCACTCTGCCCCAGAATACAAGGATGAGACCATGACAGTACTCCAGATCCCCATATACAGTGAGTGCGAGAGCCTTGTGTCCCAAGGAGGGGTGGGGCACAGAGGCCCTGGGTACAGGGAATGTGGCTGAAAAGAGAAACTGCTTGAACGCTGGCTTTGTGTGTACCCAGTTTAATTTCTGAGTATTTTCTGAGCGTCGTTAGGGGATTGAACTAAGCTATGTTTCCTGCCCTTAAGGAGCTGATGATCTTAAGGACAGACACATTTAACTCACATATAATGACAGTGCCTGTACTTTGGGATATTATGTACTCAGGTGCTGGCAGAAAATATCAGTACATTGCTCTCAGATTTGCATATTAATTGTTTGGGGTTTATTTACAGATCCTTTGCTGTGAGGATTCTGGAGAGGTATACACGATAAATGTTTTTAAATACATAGCAACCTAATAGAATATTGTTGGAAGGTCAGAAAGTCACAGGAGCCTTTTCAGGCTCCAGGGCCAGATGATGTGGCTTTGACTGAGAGAGACTGTCTGCCTGTCAGGCCCTGCCGTGTCAGCGTCGTCCTTGCGTCTGGCTGAGCACACTCCGTGTCAGCCTTTCTGGGCTGCCAGGAGAATTCAGAGTTGTTTCTCTGACTGCTAACTAGTGTGATGCTTGCTAAGCGCCGAAGGCGTAGGAGTGAGAGCCCCCAGCAAAGGCCAGAGTGGCCCGGGACCCAACCCCTGGCTCACTCCTGCTCAGATGTCTTCCCTTTCCTGACCCCCATCCCCACCCACCCTCTGCTGTTTCTGTGTTTCTTCCTCCCCAGCACGGAACAGTTCACTTTCACATGTATTTGTGTGACAAGCATGAACTTGCTCTGCCAGCCGGCATGGCTCTCCCAGTGCATAGTCAGCACTGAGGGACTGAGTGTGCCAGAGGAGCTGTGTGCTGGCTTCCTTGAGCAGCCTTTTTTTTTTTCTTGACCTTGAGATTTAACTGACTGCAAAATTGTGCCCCTTCTCAGGTAGATGGGTAACTTTTGGGCTTAGGTCTGTTTATTGAGAGTGACGATAATGAATAAACTAGCCTACTACTTGCATGCTTTTTAGTTAACAAACCCTGTTGAGTTCCTAGTATAGTCAAGGCTCTGAGCTGAGCAGAAACGTAAGAGGAGTATGATGTACCGCAGCCCAGAGACCAGGTGGGGAGGTGGCTAGTCCCTGCTGTAGGAGAAGGCATGCTCTTCCCACATGTGAACATCCAGGCCCTTCCTGGGAGCTCACCTGGCATGGTGGGTAATTTGATTGTTTTCCGTCCTCACCAGGTGAGCAGAAGTGTGGAAATCATCAGCCATCACAGAGTCCAGAAAGGCTCAGTCCAGAGCAGTCTGCAGACTCTGCATCACCTGAGAATGAGCAGTGCCTTCTGGATGGTAATGCTAATTGAACAAAATAGTACACAGTCCAAAGTTTTCTTAGTCCATTTCCACTTCATGCCCTAAATGAGAACCCTTGTCATAGGAAGGCTGCCTGTGTAAAACAGACTTGCTACTTTCACATTAGGACTTGGACCATGGAGCGGCTGGGAAGGGCTATAAACATGGCAGTGTGGGGCTTTAAGGCCCATCGGCAGTCCCCGGTGTGCCCCAAACTTGGTGTTCAATTTACCCAGAGGCAAATTGGTTCATATACAGGCTTTGTGTTTTTTATTAATGCGACATGGATGCAGATTAACTTTCCGTGAATGCAGAAGCTATAACTGCTCAGCTATAAAACAGATCAATGGGTGGATCTGCACCTCTTGTGTCAGAGTGGCAACCTACTGGGAAACTGAGTTAAAATGCCAAGAAGAGATGTATCAGCAGAATTGGACTGCTTGCGGATTCTCTTGTCCAGTGCTGAGCGAGGCTTGATGAGTTCCCCGTGTGCCCTGAGGCTGTGGCTGTCTGGTGGCCGGGCGAGGGCGACCCTGTCAGCACCCTTTCTCAGACAGCTCAGGTGGAGACCGACACCCAGGCTTTCTCTGTGGGCCTTTTAGGTTTTATTTCACATATGCATGTTGATATTTGTTTATAAAGTACCTTGCAACTTGTTTTTGCTCACTTCTCCACTCCTAGGTAAAATGTGTCATTTTTATACATTTCACTTTCCATTCTAAGTTTTTCTGGTTGGAGTTTTGCATTTTTCACTTGCTCAAATTTCAACATAAGTAGGAAAATCAGGTCTGATTAAAAAAGAATACCACTGCTTCCTTCAACCTTTGTATCGGAAGGGTTACATGTGTTTTATTTTGTGTAGAGTCAAATTAGGTATCAGCTGATCATCGATCTGTGAAGCCTGTAAACCTTCATATGTGTTATAATC
This sequence comes from Desmodus rotundus, assembly GCF_022682495.2. Taxonomy (NCBI): domain Eukaryota; kingdom Metazoa; phylum Chordata; class Mammalia; order Chiroptera; family Phyllostomidae; genus Desmodus; species Desmodus rotundus. The sequence continues at coordinate 67,276,490 of NC_071395.1, forward strand.
AGATTGGTTTTCTTCTCAGATGTGAGACAGAGAAGGGGTGGCAGGGACCCCTCCTTGGTCGTGGCTTTTGTCTGTAAGGTAAGCAGCTTTCCCGTGGGCTTTGTGAGTGTGTGCGTGGTGAGTTAGCGCTTCCTGTAATTCCTGGGTAGCACCTCCTCAGCCACCTGGGCCAAGATGAAACACAGATGCCCTGTATTTCCCAACATGCCACCTATGCCGTTATATTCTTTCAAATTCTCTTCCATTGTTCTGTTGGTCTGCCTACATGTTCTTTTAGATTTGGCTGTGTTTCTGAAGTTCAAGACCATTTTTTTAGAGAAAGTTTTATTTTCTTTCAAATGAATCAGGCCTTTATTCCCTTCTCTTCTAGTTTGTATTATTCAACTGCTGATATCGGGACTAATTTAATATTGCTACTGTCCCCAAAGGCCTTGATCTGCAAATCCGAAAGTGGTCAGAGTCCATGAGAATGTTATTACAAAAAGGTGTTTTTCAGGTCTGACTAATGGCCTGTTTTTAATATGGCTTTGCATTAAAATTTTATTATAATCTGCAACAAACACTGTTGTCTAATCTGTGGTAAGACATTGTTTCTTTTGGGGGGGGGCTTTGATTTATTTTTTTAAAAGAAGCAACATTGATTTTTAAATATATTTGTAATTTTCATCCAAATTCTAACAAGTGGAAACAATTGTGAAAGGTCAGTAGTGATATTATTGGAAAGATCATTGTCAGTATCACCTATCAATTTATTTGAATAATAACTATACTTTTTATAAAAGTTAAATATTGTTGATAGGCTTAGTTGTGTATTTTTGAGTTTTTAGGAAGCAGAATAACGGTTTTGAAAGTAGTTTACGTGGTAAACTGCCTTGCGGACTAGACTGCGTAGAGCAGGATGGGATGTGTTCTGAAGACAGGCCGCACCCCACAGGCCGGGGCAGCGCTGCTCAGGCAGCTGTTTCGGGAGCTGAGGCCCCAGCCCCGAGAGCTGCAGGCTGCTGCTCAGGCCTATCTCTGGCCTGGCTGTCCGCAGCTGCCTCCAGGAGCTCCTCTCCCTGGCTCAGCCCGTGGCCCCCTTTCCCTTGTCTAATCATTTGCTGTTTCTCTGCTAAGGGTTTGGAAGGCAGGAAAGCTGAGCTCACTCAAATTATGGGAGGTTGGCAAGAACAGGGCCTCTATGGAGAGGGCCTGACCCAAGAGCTCAGGCACCTGGCAGCAGTGTGCTGTCGGGCTTTGTGGGCCTGCGTTCCGGCTGTCCTCTGTCTTCCACATGCTCTGCTCCCCTTGGGTGGGAGCAGCTTTCTTTGTGGGCTGAACTCAGCTTACAGTACGGGCATGGGTTTTGCCTGCCTAAGGTCTGCAAGTTCCTGGTAAACATTAGAAGCATTCAGTTTTCATCTTCAGATGCATTTGGGGCTGTGTGGAGAGTGGGCAGAGCAGTGCTTGATACCGTCACTGGCTAAAGGCGTCATCTCAGCTCAATCATCTTTGTGTCATGTGCGCTCACTTAAAGCTGTGAGCCCTCCCCTAGAGTAATGTTTTCAAAGACAGAAAATTTTAGAATCCTAATAAGACTTTACGATCCAAATTGGAGACTTTGCCCTAAGAGTAATTTCTTAACTTCAGGAAGTTAAAAGAAAATAGTTTATATAAAGGTTTAAAGAAGAAAATGAAAATCAAATATAATTGAATACCCAAAGACTTACTAACACTTGATGCCATTTCTGTCTTTTTTTTCCCTCTTACTATGCTGAAAATGTAGATCCCAAAAATGTCTGGACAAATTTTTAAATACAAAATGATGATTATGAGGTTTTGTGATGGGATTATTGTTTTCTAATATAATAACAACATATTGGAAATATAAAGCATTTCTCCAGAAAAAGAAACACAGCATTATGTTGCCAAATATGTGAAAGACAGAGGAGAGAACTGCCGCACTGTGCCCTCTCACTGTGGGTGGACGGCCGTGCCGCACGGGGGCTGCGCTTAGCCCCGCTGGCCCACGCCTTCGAGATGCCCCTGCAGCTGTTTGTGGATGCAGGCAGGACGGCAACACGGAACGAGGATACTTGAAGGATCCTCTCTTTATTTGATATGGAAATAGCAAATGGGTTACATTTTATTAAATTTATAAGGAATTAATGTTGGGAAGTAAAGCACTGTGTTTTTCAATCATTCAGCTTTTATCACTAAAGCATTTCAAAATAAATAACTTCTTCAGAATAGAGTATACTTTATCAGAAAGCAATAACCTAACCTGCAGTCTAATGAAGTATTAGAAAAAAAACAATAATTAAAAAGTAAAACCAGAAAGATGCACTTAAAAGAAAATTGATTAAAACCAAGCTTCTTCATTAGTCACTGAAATTACATTTGGGTTCTTTTCATTGCAGCTTCACATGAAGAAAGGAAACTTCTTGGTGCTCAAAGCCAAGGAGCTGGGCCTCCCAGTGTGAGTGGCAGGGATTGTGGCTCCCAGGGGTAGATGGGTCCCCTCTTGCTGGTAAAGCTCTGCATCTCAGAGTGCTCGCCTCGTTTCAGGGGGACAGCTGCCATCGCTCCCATAATCGCTGCGGTCAAGGATGGGAAAAGCGTCACTTTCGAGGGAAGGGAGGTAAGGTGCCCTACTGTCATGATGTTTTTTCAGCATCTGTAGGGAACATTGCACAGAGCCACTGTCTGGCTCAGGCCCTGCAGAGATGACTTTTGAGGGCAGTGGAACAGCTTGGACAGATTGCATCAGCTGGCTAAGCAATAAAATGAGGTCTGTTATCTAGACTTGTGCATGTCAGCGCTGGCTATGTGGGGCATTTCTGTTATCCATTTAGTATCTGGGGGTCCTCCTCCTAATAGGGTGGAGCCTTTCCCTTGTTCTTGAGCTCAGGGAAGACCCCCGTGGGGATGGACTTCGGGTGCATGGCCCAGAAGACTGCCACCATATTCTTGACCAGGATGTTTTTTCTAGTGTGTAGGGATTTTAGGACCCGTGGCCATGGACCTGAGAGAACCCTGCATGCCATGCCTGGCTTTCTGGCCACTGGCAGTTCAAAGCTCCCCCTGCTAGTCAGATGCCACCCTGAGCAGGAGCAGAGGGAGCAGGAAGGGTGTAAGAGGTGGTCCTTACGGGGGCTCTGTCCCGCTCAGTGGGGCTTATGCAGCGTCACAGAGGACTGGAAGGCTGCTGGGCGTGTTTGCTGGGCTGTGACTGCTCTGGGCGAGCCTCATGGCCCCAATGATTTTGCAGATTTTGCCTGAAGAGATCTGTACTCCTCCAGATCCCAGCCTTGCTTTTGTTGTGGTTGAGTGTCCAGACAAGGGATTCATTCAACCCATCTGTGAGAATGCTGCTTTCCAGAGGTAATAAGACAGGTCCTGGGGGGACAAGTATGAGCTGGCTGTCTGGGAAAACTCACTGTGTGCCTTTCAAAGGGTGGTCCCATGGCAGGATTTATGTAGTGATTGTCAGTGGTGGGCTTTGTGGGTTACCCAGCCTTGACATGAAGTTAGAAAAGATGGAAAAGCAGAGACCTTGGAGGACTGGGATTACGGGCCAGTTACAGTTCTGCGTCTAGGGCAGGCCCCAAGCTTGCCGCACAGAGGGACCCTGGGTCAGTGGGGGGCTTCAGAGTGCTAAGGCACCTCTGGGGGCAGCTGGGGCCAGCATGGCTGGGGTGAACTGAGGGGTGCCCCTCCCTGGCTGCCCAGGCCCATTTGTGCACATTCTGAGTTTGAATCATTTCATAAAGCAAAGCCCTACCCTTCCTCCCACCCAGGTTCCAAGGAAAGGCTGATGCCCCTGTGGCCCTGGTGGTTCACATAGCCCCAGAGTGTGTGCTTGCGGATGGCAGGTACCAGCAGTGGATGCAGAGGTACGGGGCCACATTTCCACCCCTCACTCTCTGAGGTGCCTCCTGCCCTTACTTCCGCGCCTGCCTAAGCTCAGGGATTCCTGCTGTCCTGGAGTCCTGAGAGCAGCTCTCAGTATCCCTCCTGTGAAGAAGTGTCACTGCTAGGGGGCACAGTATGTGCACTTGTCCCGCCTGTGTGGGGTTCCAGTTAGCATCAGCTTCTACCGTCTACACTCAGCATCTGAACTGATGCTCCCTTTTTGTTGACAGTTCCAAGCCCAGAGCCTAAAGAAGAGACTAGCAAGTTTAAAATAATAGCTCCAGTTTATTGAACACCCATGTCCCACAGTATGTTAAATATTCTACATTTTGTTTTCTTTAATCTTCTCAACAATCCTGTGAGTCAGATGGTCTAGCCGCATTAGTCCCTAGAAGGAGAGGTCACATTTTCCTGTTGGCTTCATTGACCGGCCAGCACCACGTGGAAGGAATTATTTGTATTGAACTCACAGCGCGTAGTGACATTGGGTGGCCTTCCAGCCTACCTGTCCTGTCCCTTCCCAGCATCTCCCTTCATATCTTTCCTCATGAGCCCGGCCATCTGTCACTGTTCAGCTTTCTTCGTCCTCTGCTCCTTCAGGGTTGAGTCTTAACATTCATTATCTCTTTTCCTCTTATTAGGCTTTTTCTTCCATCCTGCACTCCATTTTGTTTCCAGTCTCTAGTGGTAGGCTCCAAACATTGTAACTTTTCTTATTTTTTTCTGGTATTTTATTTTTTCTGGTTTGAACTTGGGGAGAAACTAGACTTTGAGATGAGTGAAGTAGGGTTAGGTCTGGCCATTTAGTAGCAGTCTTTCTGGCCAAGCCACTCATTCCCTTTGCACACTTCTACCTGCATCACCAACCCTGGTCTCCAGTGCTACCCCTGCAGTGGGAACACCCCCTTAAGGACACCGTGAATGCACAGTCTGTTTCTTCATAGGTTTGGGCCTGACACCCAGCACTTGATCCTGAATGAGAGTTGTACATCCATTCATAACCTGCGTAGCCACAAGATTCAGACACAGCTCAACCTCATCCACCCCGACATCTTCCCCCCACTCGCTGGTCTCCACTGTAAGGTAGTGTCACAGTACTGTCCCTGTTGGCCTGGTCCCTACCCTTTTCTGTCTCTCCAGGGAGTGTGTTTTTCTCTCCTGCAGGAAGAAGGCGCCACCATCACTGTGCCCACAGTCCACGGGGAATGCCTCCTCAAGTACCAGCTGCGTCCCCGGAGAGAGTGGCAGAGGTCTGTGTGGTGCTGGGCCTGTGGCGTGACCTAGGTCAGGTTGGCAAGCCTTTCTTGTGAAGGGCCAGGCAGTAAATACTGTTTTAGGCTTTGCAAACCGTGTGGCGTCTGTCAGAACTAGTTGACTGTCACTGTCCCACAAGAGACAGTAAGAGACACACGTAAATGCAAGTGTGTGGCTGTGTGCCAGCACAGATTCATTTGCCGAGGCAAGCTGGCTCTGATTTGGTTGAGGTGGAAGGTGGGGTCCAACGATGACCCTTTTCTACATTCGTTTCCTCTGAGAGTAACAGGGCTCCCTGCTGACTGTTTTACAATGTGGAAAATCAGAAGTGTCTGGTGAAGAAAATCAATCCCCCATAATCCCTTCATCCGTACAGGAGAGAGTGATTGTTAACAAATTGTTTTTTGAACTGTGAATAAACCGGTGTATTTTAAAAAGTGCATGTAGGTGTACTACATATACATGTATGACACTACATGTATGATACATGTACTAGTGTGCAGTCTTCCCTGCATCGTTATGTAGTCTCCAAAATGAGGTTTCATCGACGTTCCCGATAGGGATGTTTATTAATTTGAGACGTTTCCTAGTTTTTGCTGTTTTAATGAAACACGAAATGTCTTATGGAGAAATCTTTGCTGGAACTCAGTTCCCTTAGGGTGCCTCTTAGACACGAGGTTACCAAGTCAGTGCGACCGTTCAGAGGGTGCTGGGTAAACATAACACGCCATCCAGAGAGGCTCCGCGGGGTTGCGTTCCACCCAGCAACCTGAGAGGAGCTTGCTACCACGTGTCATCACTTGTTAAGATCTGAATCTTGCATAGTTTGAGGTCTCCAGCTGTCTCCACAGTGTCTGGTTAGAGCAGACCGGGCTCCTCCAGGTCATCACTGGACGCTGAGTGCTGCTGTGTAAGAGGCAGTGGCAGTATGACTAGGGCCCACAGACAGCGTCTGGGGCGTGGAGAGCTCAGGTTCCCTTTGTCGGTATCTGTAGACAGTTTGTAAAGCCAAGATTAACAAATGTAGCCACTCCCCCAGCTCACCTTGTACCTGTGGAAAATAGAATTCCCAAACCTGCTGACTTAGAATCTTGAGAGCTAGACCTGGGACTCCCTTCATAAGCCCCAGTGATTTTAGTGCTCAGTCAGGTTGAAGGGCCACTCATCCAAGCCTTGCTGCTCGGTGTGGCCAGGACCAGCAACATAGCGCTATCTGGAGACTTGCTAGAAATGCAGAGTCTCAGCCTGCACCCCAGAGCCACTGAGTCAGGCCCTACAGCTGGATGACATCCCCAGGAGGTAAGTTGTGTGTGCATTAGCTTGAGAGGCCCTGCTCTCGCGCTGTGCTCATCAGCAGGGGTAGTTTTTCTCTCTCCCGCTCCTTTCCCCCAGTCCCCTGGGGAATGCTAGAGGCCAGGGGCATCTACTGAGTAGAGGCCAAGGATGCTGCACGGGACCCTGCCCCCACCCCAGATGTCAGTAGTGCCAAGGTTGTCAGGCTCTGAGCCTGGAGATGTTCTGAGGAGCTAGCTGACAGAGGTGCCACAGGGCAGCAGAGAACTGCTCAAAATCTCAGTTGCTTAGTCTTCAGTCCTGATGTGAAACAACTTTCTGCAGATTTTCTGCACACATGGATTCTGGATCTTCAAACTGGTGTTTGTTTGTGGCCACACGCCCCTTTTGGTTGTCTGAAACAGTTTCTCTTGGCAGGGATGCCCTCATTACTTGCAATTCTGATGAATTCATAGCTGAAGCCATGGAGCTCCCCAATTTCCAAGAGAGCGTGCAGGAGTATAAGAAGATGGCTCAGAATGGCCCAGCCTTGGCAGGTGAGGGAAGGACCACAGGCCTCTGCGTTCCTGCAGTGTCTTTGCAGCACTGAGCAGTGTCAGCGTGGCTCACTTGGACAGGCTGTGTTCATTCATTCAGTCCACTGCTTCCCTACTTTCTCTTTAGTGCCTGCCCCCTCCCAGACCGATGACATTGGAATGCTTGGTGATGGCACACAGGCATTCTCGACAAGGCACCTGCTGAGGTCAGCAGTTCTGGAAACTCCAGTGAGATGCTAGAAAAAACTTTCAACTGGGACTTGGCTGGATTGGGATCTAGTCCTGGCTTAGCCATAAGGACCCACAGAAGGTTCTGGCCATGTCCTCCATCTCGTTGGGCTTTCATGCCCCATGAGGAAAAGTAGTCAGGGGCACTACATGACCCCTGTTCCAGTGGTTGTCCAGTGCCATCTTCAAGAGATGACAGAGATAGAGAAGACTGGAGTGGAAGGCAGGTTTGGGGTGCTCATCGAGTCAGCCCCAGGCAAGTGGAAACCTCACTTCCTCTAGTCACAGCCACCCAGTGCTTGGGGAACACTGCTTCCCCTGGCCTCACTGGCCTTGGGGTTTGGGACTGGATTTATGGTTCCTGCATTCCAGACCCTCTGAGATAGTGCTTGCCAACGTGCAGACGGTCCCTGCCGATGAGGAGCGCTGTGGAAGCGTCACAGGGGGCAAAACTGGCTCCCAGGGTTTCCACCCTGGCTCTGCCTTCGTCTCTGGAGAGCTGAGCCTCAAGCCCATCTAGTCCCCATCCCCCACCCCCCACAAACCGGGCACTGCAGGGCTGTGTGAGCACATACAGGAGGTGCGAGTGGTGCCAAGAGCTGCTGCGAGATTGCACCAGCCCCTTGAGGTAAATGCTGATTCTAAGCACAGAGAAATCTCCTTTGTAACTTAAAAATTTAGAGCAGTTCTTTTGAATTCATTTGCTGTACCTCCCAGACAGCCCTTTTCCCACAAGCAGCCTGAAACCCCTCTTCCAGTGGCCCTTACACACAGGTGTCCTCTTGAGACTCAACTTACTTAGGTCAGAGCTGACAGCTGGCTCACACTTGACCCAGAGAAATTAACTCTTTGTATGTGTTTTTCCATAGAGAAAAAAAGTCAGTATCCAGAGATCATCTTCCTGGGAACAGGGTCTGCCATCCCGATGAAGATTCGAAACGTCAGCTCCACACTTGTCAAGATAAGGTATTACTGCTTTCCTGGGAGGTATCTGTCCATTGAGGAGCACTCTGGTGTTCTAAACAAAAGCTCCTCTGCACATACCAAGTTATTTTGAAAATGCAACACTATAAAACGCTATAAGGTTGTCACCTTGGCTAGAGTGTTCCCAAAGAAGGGTTGTGGACCTTTATGCATTTTCTAGCCTCAACAGCTGCCTTAGACTTCTGGGAATCACTGAAGTTTGTCACCCATATACTTTTTGATAAAACTGTCCCATTCTGCCATATACCATGCTCCTTGCTAAGAAATTACCTCACTTAATTTTCACGTTAATCCTATGAAGTAGTGACTACCCATTTTATTGATAAATAAACTGACGCTCACAGAGGTTACTTTTAAGTGACAGATGCAACTGTGAATTGGTGTATTAATCCCTGCATTGCACTGTCCCTTAGCTATGTGCTGCTCGAGTGTGAAACAGCCTCTGGGCTGGCACGTGGGTTTTGTGTTCAGCCCTTTTGTTGGATGGCTTTTACTTAGTTGATTTTGTTGGGTCATCCTAGTGTGGGTTTCTGCAGAGAGATTAATTGAGGGCATTCCGAAATGTTCGTGGTGTACCTGTGAGAAAGCGAGACTCAAGGACTAGGTTTTAAAATTTTCCTTTGACATCTTAGACGTCAGTGGTGGATGATACACGGCAATTAGAAGATGCACCCCAGTGTCCCATATATATAGATCGGGGACTATTTTTCCTATAACTGAGGCAGTGCGGTAAAGCTGCTGGGCATGGCCAGCCTTTCGGGGCTAAGAGCGGCTCCTGGAACCCACGGTGTTCACCCAAAAGATGCTGTCACTGGCTTGCGTTCCCCTCCGCACTTTATTCCACAAAGGGGTGCAGGACTCTGAGACTTCTTTCTGAACATGGGTGCAGCTATCCTAGACTCCTGGCTCTCCCTGGGAAGGAGGAAGGCCTGCAGGAGGTCTGGCCCTCCCACCCGTGTCACAGCTTCTGAGACAGCTGCTCCTCCAAATAGCCAGCAGAGCTTGTGGAATGAAGCTCCCCGGGTCCTGCTTGAGGCCAGCTAAAGCCGAAGCTCCAGCCAGTGGCTGGTAGTGACATGACTTACCCCCAGGGAACATCTGTGGCCTATTCTGCACTGGCCACCTTTGAGGATATGGGCTTAAGAAAACCAGAACTGCTTGGAAAGGGGTGAAGCAGCCCAGGGCAGCCAGATCTCATACGTGCCTAGTGCCAACCCATGGTGTTATCCACAGTGGCTGTCGTCACCTCTGATCTGAATTTTCAGGGATTCATTGTTGGGATTAGTAAATATCTACCCTCTCATTCCACATAAGCATCTTCTTGAGGCCCAGCATTTGTGTAGCTCTGTATACTTTCCATGTTATTTAAGGGGCCGCAGGGTCCCGTGGATAGTTTTCCTTTCTAAGGGTGGATGTCACAGCGGCCTTCGTGTTGGAGAAAGTGCTCAGGGAAGCAGCATGCGAGGCTGGGGGAGCCAGGCTGTCCCATAGCGGCTTGCCTCTCTTGTCTTGAAATTAGCCCCCTGAGCTGTCAGAGGCCCTTTGTCTCAGTGCCACACATCTCTCTCCTCTCCGTAGCTCTGACAGGGCCCTCCTGCTGGACTGTGGTGAGGGCACGTTCGGTCAGCTGTGTCGTCACTATGGAGATGACGTGGACAGGGTCCTGGGCAGCCTCGCCGCCGTGTTCGTGTCCCACCTGCACGCCGATCACCACACGGTGAGTGCGGGGCAGGGCAGCTCCCGAGGGTGGCTGCTGCTTTTCTTCCCTCTCGCTCCCAAATGTGCCCAGAGCTTTGGCTTGTCATCTTGTGAGGTAATGGTCTTTCACAAACCCCAGTGCAGTAGTTCTGCCCACAAGAATGTATTGTCTTTCTGTTTACTTTGCTGTCCTGTAGCAATAGGGGGTTTTGCCTTCACCCAGGTTGTCTTCAACTTTCTCCCATGGCCTGCTCAGAGGAAACTACAGCACGAGGTGAGAGGCTTGTCTTCTCGGGGCAGCTGGGCCCCCAGCCACTGCCCTCTCTTTTCTGACCATGTTGGCGGTGAGATTTCAGGTCATGCATCGGCACGTGCCAGCTCCCACTCCAGCAGTGTTAGAGGCTGGTGCCCAACAGAGAGCTGGGACCCGCTGCAGCATGAGGACCTGATGACCCCAGCACAGGGTTGGGTTTGGAAATGTCTAACCCGCATCTCCTTTCTCCTTCCCAGGGCTTGTTAAATGTCCTGCTGCAGAGAGAACGAGCTTTGGTGAGTGTGGCACTTGATTTTATTGCCATTTGAGTTTGCTTGAATCATATTGGATCCATAAATAGCTGGACCTCCTGCCACTCCATAGCAGTTTGATCGCAGTGTCTGCCATTGATTTGATACTGGTTTTATTGTTTCAGGCATCGCTGGGCAAACCCTTTCACCCTTTGCTGGTGGTCGCCCCCACCCAGCTCAGGCCCTGGCTCCAGCAGTACCACAACCAGTGCCAGCAGGTTCTGCATCACATCAGGTGAGCTGCCAGGCACCCTGCACCCCCAGGCTGTTGTCTTCACCTCCTCCGGGTGGTGGGGGCAAACTCCATGTTGATCTGGGCTAGTCCGTGATATCCCCAGCACCTTTCCCTCGACCTGGCCTCAGACAGCAGAAGCAGGGGAGAAATACTTTGACTCAAGTGTAAAAACTGTTAGATGGTTCCCACTTAAGTGTCTGTTTTCTTGGCTGCGTTTCCTTGCAGCCCTTATTTCAGGTCTGATCTAGGCTTTAGACTTTTGCCAACACTCCTCCATAAAAGTTGCAGGGCCAAGCGTCCATGTGGTGGTGAGCTCAGAGACTGTCCATGCCAGGTGGACAAGTGGCAGGAGTCAGCCCTGTCCTCACCTCGGGGGGAAGGAGCCCATCTGCCTGGAGCCCAGCCGGCCTGCCTGACGGCCTTCACTGGGGGCAGCTCACCCACTAGGTTTTTTCAGTGGTTTGGTTCTTTTTCGTGGACTACATTCCCCATCTTAGTGACTATGATTTTGGGCCTTTCTAGCCAGAAACTTAAACTTTGGCTTAAGTTAATTTTTTTTAAATATTTGTTTTAAATGTTTTATTTCTCACAGTATGATTCCTGCCAAATACCTTCAGAAAGGAGCTGAGGTCTCCAACCCCACAGTTGAAAGGTTGATTAGTTCACTGCTGAGCACCTGTGATTTGGAAAAGGTATGGGGCAGCCGCAGGTGGCAGGGAGGAGGCAGGGAGCGCAGCTGTGATCGCTCCCCTGCGCCTTCAGTTTCAGACCTGCCTGGTCCGGCACTGCAAGCATGCCTTTGGTTGTGCGCTGGTTCACACATCCGGCTGGAAACTGGTCTATTCAGGGGACACCATGCCCTGCGAGGCTCTGGTCCAGATGGGTGAGTAGAGGCAACTGACTCTGGTCCTACCTGGTAGCCTCTGGTTGTCATTCTAACATGCAGACATGCCACAGGGTAGGGGAGCAAGTGCTGGCTGGGAGCCAGCTGTGTGGACCGCGGCCGAGTGCTTCAGCAGCGGAGGACACTGCTTGACGCCTGTACTTGCTCCCTAGGGAAAGACGCCACCCTCCTGATACATGAGGCCACGCTGGAAGATGGTCTGGAACAGGAAGCCGTAGAAAAGACGCACAGGTATCGGAGACTGCTGAGCCCTCATCACCCACTCCCTTTCCCTCCCCACGTGGCACTGAGCGCCTCATGTCGGTCCTGCTGAGAAAGACTGTTCTCCAGTGACTCAGGGCAGGCCTGCTTCCCACCAGAGGGCTGTGGGGGCTCCTGACCCAGGGCAGCAGTTTGCTGCTGGGTCCTTCTGCCTTATTTCGGCAGACTTAAGAGAGGCGTGGTTCTCAGGGCAGCATAGGTTTAGAAGGAATTAGAAACACACTGGAACCAACTGGAGCCACTGAGGGAATTAGCAGGGGAAGGTGGGGCTGGGGTCAGGGCCCTTCAGCAGCACTTTGGCCTGAGTGCTTTCCTCGCCTGGCAGCACTACCTCCCAGGCGATCGGTGTGGGGATGCGGATGAATGCAGAGTTCATCATGCTGAACCACTTCAGCCAGCGCTATGCCAAGATCCCCCTCTTCAGCCCTGACTTCAACGAGAAAGTTGGAATTGCCTTTGACCACATGAAGGTTTGTATGGGGTGGGCTGCATGGGAAGGGGCCAAGGCAGAGAGGGACAGCGCTGCAGTTGCACGAGGAGGGATGGTCAGGCTTGGGGCCGGCCCGGTGGGGGGATGCCTGTCACCCTGCTACGACCAGCTCCGGGTTTGCAGGCCAGCCTGACCTTCCTCAGTCCCTTCTGGATGGACATCAGCGTCAATCGCTGGAAATTACTGAGAGCCTCTTGGAGGCTCACTGTGTTCCCACCATCCCATCATGTGACCTGACCACAGCCTGGAGATGGGATGTCCTTCCCTCTTCTCTTGTGAGTGGGGAAGCCAGGCCTGGTCCCTGGCACAGGCTGGGCCTGTTTATGAATGGGGAAGCCTTGTGTTTCTGAGGCCTCTTCAGCTTTGCTGCCCTGGCCCGGCAATGGGGGTCTGTGCCTTCTTTAGTTTTCTCTCTCTCTCCATGGCATTTCCTTTCCTTTCCCAGTTGTGGTCTGTTGACTCCAGGGTTGGTGGGAAGGGGACCTGGTGCCTATGGTGTGAGCACACGCTTCCCTACTCTAGCTCTTGCCCCCGCCCAGCCCCTCTGAGCAGTCCTCCACCTCCGTTTTGCCTTTCAGGTTTGCTTTGGAGACTTCCCCACGGTGCCCAAGTTGATTACCCCGTTGAAAGCTCTGTTTGCTGGTGACATTGAGGAGATGGAGGAGCGCAGGGAGAAGAGGGAGCTGCGGCTGGTGAGAGCAGCCCTCCTGTCCAGCAAGCAGGTGGACAGCGAGCCCCAGCAGAAACCGGCACATGCAGAGGAGCCTCAGAGCCCACAGCGCAAGAAGGTCAGGGCGAAGTGAAGGGCAGGAGTGACCCTGTACTCGGAAGGCTCACGTCCTCTACCCTGTGCATGGGCACCGTGTGTGTGCCCTTTGCCTGGTGGGAGCAAGAGGGCGCCGTTCCATGGGGGACACAAGGGAGTAGGTGGTGTGAAGCTGCGTGGGGATTGCATGCTGGACGTCTCTCAGGAATGGGGCCTGGCAGAGCCTTGGACAGGAGGCTGCCGAAAGGAGGAAAGCAAGGGTGATTGGAATCCAGTGCTATTGATATTAAAGTCACATGGAAAAACGGCACACCCAGGCCTGCTCTGGCCAAATTATTCCCTCTGCACACCAGAGACAAGCCATGTCCCAGGAGATATCAGGTCGTGGCTGTGAAGTCCAAGTATCCAAGACTCGAGGAGGTGTATTTCCAAAGACAGAGAATACAATAAAGATTCCATTTGGAACCTGAGTGCTTTGTTTCATCCTGGTGCCACCTTTGAGCAAGAGTCTCCCTTGAGCAAGAGTCTCCCTCTGCAGCGTCACTCTACCGTCGGGTCCCCAGGATGTGCCAAAGCCCAGCTCTGATGGCATGACCCCCAGGAGTGGCTCTCAGCCTGGTGTTCTGAAAAGTCAGGCTGTGCTGGCTGAACAGTGCTGGCTCCCCACACCAGCCGCTGCTGGGCCCAAGCAGGGTCGGGACAGCAGCGCAGCCTGCCTGTTGTCCTGGGAACAGCCAGCCAATTGATGGGCTGTTCTGTGGCCAGGCGAGAACGAGAATCGCTTGCTGCCCCTCTGAGTATTAAGAGGTAGCATGATGTCGGGCTGCCTTGCCCTCCTTATGAGATTTAACAACACAAGGTTAGTGCCTGAGTATTAAAAGAAATGCTAAAGGTAAACCCGGTATTTATTTGTATATTCTCCCTACTGAGGAAAACAGAGAGGCTTTAACAACTGGGGTGATGAGAGAGCCTCAGAGGGAGGGCCTGGCCTGGCCGGCCCTCGGGCTCCTCTTGAGGCAGCAGCTGGTGCCATGGCCCCGTCCCCACATTCTCTTAAACAACCACAGCCATGCTCAGGGAGAATAAATCTATTTTAATAAGATGACTCTTGACAACTATTTGTACATATTTTTAGATACTTGCAACCCCCGGGCTCCATTACAAACTGGGTGCTGAGCCGCCCTTGCCAGGAAGTGCGTGAAGCTGCTAGCGTCCAAGTTGGCCAGTCCCACGGTCAGAGAAAAGCAGTTTTACACGGTTGGGAAAAATAACTAAGCATTTAAATTTCTCATTGTACACCTGTACATTGTTTAGATTGAATGGCTCAAATTAAACAAATATAGAGAAATTTCATATATACAAATATATCATGTATAGGTATATCATATCTATTGTAAAAGGATAAAATTGTAAAGTTTGACTTGGCATGCATGGCCCGCATGTTCCCCACTGCCTCCATCCCAAAGTGTGATAGGGCTCCCCAGCGCTGTCCCTGCCCTCCTCCTGGAGCGGGAGCACAGGTGGGACTTCACGGGGAGGGACGAGAGCCTGGCGCTGGGAGTGAGCACTGTGCACCGCAGCCCTGTGGCGCTGGCCTGAGTCTCCGAGGCCTGGCGTCACCTTCTGCCGCCTGCTTTGGGTAACAGTTATTGCTGTTCACCTGTGACCCCCTGAAAAATGGCAGCTCCTGGTCCCCACACACCTTGCGGGCCAGGGGCTTGGAGAGCCTGCGGGGTACAGTGACTGTCGCATTATCTGACGTTTGACAGGGACGTGGGGAGCTCCATTTAGGCCCTCTAGACACCCTTAAGATCACTTTTTAAATTCTGAAGTGTAGAACAATAAGGTAGAAACAGGAGCTTTCAGTCACAGGGTGTGGAAAAATGAAACTTAGGAAGTGAAATATTTTGTTTTAAGCCATTTACTTCAGACCCCACAGTGAAGGGCAGCCTTGCCAGGCAGCAGGCAGGTCAGTGCCCCAGGACTCTGGGGTCCCAAATCTAGTTATCTGGAGCGAAGAGCCCGATGCCCCATCACCACGAAGCCGTTTGCTGTCAGAGCCAGCAGTGGCCCCAGGCCTAACCCGGGGGCAGCTTGGCCTCCCTCACAGCCCTGCCCTGCAGAGACAGTTCCCACTGGCCGGCCCTTGGGTGGGGAGAGGCCGAAAGTGGATCAAATAGGCACAAAGTCAAAAGGCAAAGATCAAACAAAAGGCCAAAGTCACCATCCAAAAGGAACAAACAAAATTGGCACCACCGACATTTGCCACACAGACTGGAGATGGCAGTTTTCTGCAAAACTCCAGCTTTGTGTTGGCAGTGACAGCAAAGAGCCAACAGAGGACCCTTGGCAGGCCCAGGGGCGCTCTGGCGGTATGCTGGTCTGGGCCCAGGTGTGTACACGCGTGTCAAAGGGCGGTGCTCTCAGACTCCTCCTCTGAGTCCCTCTTCTCAGTCACCGAGGGTCGCCGCATGTGCTCCAGGGGACTCAGGCGAAGCGTCGACCCAAGCTCTACGTGGATGGAGGGGACATCAAAGTGAACAAGATCTGGAAGTCAGCAGAGAGAGAGGTGACTGAAAAGGGGCTTTTTGGCTAAGGAGAGGGAAGGCAGGCTGTGAGTTGCGAGTTGCGTGAGGAAGCGGCAGCAGATTGGCCAGTGCAGGGCCAGCCTACTTGGGGGCCAGCTGAAGCATTCGATTGCGGGGTCAGGGTAGGGTTGTGCCACTTTGCTTCTATGGACAAGCAAGCCTGTAGGACCAGTGTCCAGATCCCTCTGGGGCGGCTCACAGAGGACTGTCAGGACAGCTCCTGGCTGGCCACCATACACTCCCTGCCCCCGGGCCGGTCCCAGAGACAGCTTTCTGGGGATTTCAGGGCTTTAGTTCCCTGAGGCCTGCAGAGACAGTGGAAAAACACCCCATTTTCCAAATGAATGGGAGCCCTCACTGCGAGGCCATGAACAGGATACTTCAGAGGCTGATGGGGCCAGGCAGAGGGGTGCCCTCAGGGCTCTAGCAGCAGTTGCAGCAACCTGCTCCCCAAAGGTAGGAATCCCCCGCTCTCAGCCCTCAGGAAGCAGCTCACTTCAAATGCAGCCTCCTTTGGGCACTGCAGGTCATTTTTCCTGGGAGGCGATCAGGAAGAATGTACCTGCAGTAACAGGGCTCAGAGTCTGTGGGGTCGAGGCATCTGTGGGGTTGAAGCTGGAAAAGCTGACCTGGAGATCAGGCAGCTTGGCCCAGGTAAGGCCATGTGCTAGGCCCTGGGGCTGCTCTGCACCCTCTGCACAGCTGCCCTGGGCCTCAGGACTGCACTGCTGGGGGCAGGGGCTGGGGGCAGGGGGCCAATAGGAGGCTCCCTGGAAGACCGTGGAGCCTGGAGCCATGGGCCCTGGGCTCTTTCCCCTCAGTCATGTCACCCCTTTCCTTAGCCTGCTCAGTGTTTGCCTCCAGTTAGCCCGGCTGTGCCTCTGGGCCCGGGGCAGCACACGGGTTGTGGGAGAAGCACACCTAGGAGGGAGATGGCCCTGGGCCAGAATCAGGAGGTGGGGATTTTGTTGCCTTTTTGTTGGTTTTTTGTTTTGTTTTTTTTTAAATAAAACATTTAGCCCAAAGAATGTCATACCAAGTAGACAGACAGACATCTGGACACGTTCCCAAAAGACATTACACAGACATGGAAGCTTTCGAACAAAGATCCTTCTCTTGCACCCCACCCCCGACAGTCATCAGAAGGTCGTCCCCACCTGTGTTCATCCTGCCACCTGAGGGAGCAGAGACTGGGGGGTCTCAGCTCCACTAGTGAGGGCTACTTGCTCCTCCTGCAGGCCCTTGGACTGGCCTGTGTCCTGGCCTCACTGCTGGGGCCCATCCCTGGGGGCCTAGCAGCCACTCCTGCCCCGGGCGCACCCCCCCTTCCATGCCTGCTTTCTCTGTTGGGGAAGGCACAGGACCTGAGGCTTTGAGTCCAAGTCCCACCTCTGTTACCAGGGAGAGTGTAGTCTTGGACAAGTGACTTCCTTCCCTATGCCCCACAGCCAGACAGGGACAACAAAGGATGGTGACAAGTCTGTGTGACAGAGAGCAGCAGGTGAAGCACACCCAGCCCAGAATAGGTGCTGGGAATGAGTGGCTCAGCTGTTCTGGCTGTTCCCTTAGAGACCCCTGGGATGGAGGTGGGGAGGGCATGGGGAAGAGACCCTGGTGACAATGCTGGAGGTGCGGAGGGCAGGGTGGCTTGTTTCTTGTTTCTGAGGAAGCTTCAGAAGTTAGAAGACCCATCTGTGGGTGCTGCATGCCCTCCCACTATGCCTGTCACTGGTCTCTGTGGCTCTCGTGGGGGCACCCACCCAAGGGACCCCCTCTTGGCTCACCTGGTCACCCCTTCTTTTGAGCATCTGCTCTTTATAGGAGGAGACCAGGCAGAAACTGGTATAAATGTTCCAAAATACTGTACTGAGGTGGAAAAAATGAGCTCAGTGTGCACTGTGATACTATGGAGTCCTCAGGATGTGCCAGCTGTCTCAGCCTAGGGGACGGCAAGCTAGGCTGTAGGTCTGGAAGTGGAGACCCACTGGTGCACACTCACACAAGACAGGCCACACCCATGAAGTGGGGGCTGGCACTGGGCAGGCCCTTCCTCGGACACGTCCCTACACCAAGGTGCAGGTGAGGCGTTGTCCCTCGACATAGGGCACAGAAGTCTTTGGCAGGCATGCTAATGACAACAAAAGTTCATCATGTGAAGCACAGGCCTGTGACCCTTCAATTCTCAACCACAGGGAGAGGAAGGGATGGTGGACTAGGTGACTGGCTGCCTCCCCCATCTCCTATGGCCAAGACAGTAAGACCAAAGACATGGCCAGAGATCCCAGAAAGCCCAATGATCTCGTGGCTTGGCAGCTCCTGCTGAGGCTGGGGAAGCAACAGGGGCAAAGCCTCTGTGCGGGTCTGAGCCACATGCAGGGGGCGAGGCAGAGAGCGGTGGCCACTGGCTCCGGCAGGAGCACAGGGCAGGCTGGGGCCGCTTACCCTGAACATCCCCTCACACGTATCCAACACTGCGGCACACGTCACACAGCTGCAAGGACACAATGACAGGATTCGGAGAAAGGAATAAACATGACGAAACAAGAACGCAACAAAAACTATGCCAAGTTTCACAGTCAGGGGACCACATCATATCACTGCAGCTTCTGCTCTTGCCCCAAGGCTTGTGCACCCCAGGATGGAACCAGGTTCTGCTGCTACAGAACACGCAAACAGAACAGGCATGTGGGGTTGGGGGTGTGATTCAGTCTGTAGGTCAGCAGCTCAGATGTGGGGGCCATTGAAGGGGGTCGTTCTATTCCTCCCATGCTGGCAGGTGCACCATCTGTCCCTCAGTGCTTTCTCCTGCCCACGCTTTGCCCCCAAATTCCTCCTCGTTCTATCTCACAGATGCTTCAGAGTGATAGCTGTTGCTCATTCTGTTGCTTCCAGCATTAGCAGTACCCTGCATCCCTTCCTTGAGGTTTTGGGAGGAGTGCCCCCTCTAGACAACTTGGGGTGACCACAAGCTGCCAGGGTATGGCCATGAGCCCCGAGGGCAGTGGGCCTGTGATCCCTTCCAGCAGGGCTCACCAAGGCGAGGCACACATCATCACTGAGAACCACCAGGGGGAAGTGGTGCTCACAGTTGCTGTTCAAGTGATAATTTCCTTAACTTCTTATAAGCCTTGGTAGATGACAGCGGCTGGACCTTCAACATTACTCATATCCAGAAACAAGCCAAATTACCGGACGGCTGCTCCCACAATAGTTAAATCTCCTTATCCATCACAAACACTCACATTGGACTAGACTTTTCACAGGCAGCAATGAGCTGAACCGCCCAGGCTAACCCAGCCATCTAATTGGTAGTCAGCCCTGGAGACGGCCATGGGGGCCATGGGGGCAGAAGCCCAGTCTCCCTATGGCAGCATTGCTCTCAGTGTGTATCCACAGTTTGTGCATCTGTGTGGTGTGGGTGCACGGATGTGTGTTTGTGGCATGTGTAGCATGTGGGGGAGGGGGAGTGCTCCGTCCCCAGTTGCCTCACCTTCTGCTGATGGGGACAAGACCAGCAGATGAGCTCAGGTCCTGCTGCCTGGTGAACAGGGTGGGGGGTGGGGGGGCAGAGGCTGGCTCTATTCCAAGACACAGCCTGACACCTGGCCTGCCTCCCGGCAAGAGGACAATGCCGTGCTGGCCCCAGTGGCCACGGCAAATGTGCCGAGTTTCTAACCTCATGTGGTCCGAATCTGGAGAGATGTTTCAAAATGTCATCTTCGTCCCACCTTCCAATGGCTTATGCTTCACGTGTGCTTACGGTTTCATGCTTACACACTTTCCTGGGGGAAATAGCTCCATCTTTGATTTTAAATTTAAAGCAAAACTAAACTTCCCCCTGTGGGCTTGTCCAATTAGCTCCTCTGAGAACCAGGAAGACACCCATGTTTTCTGAAACTGACCTCTGCCTAAATATGTGTTACTAGAAAAACATTTTTCTAATTAGGCTTATTAATTAATACCAAAAAAATGTCTTTGGTTCTAAGCATCTGTTCTCCAGCTAGGGGTGTGTGCCTGTTGAGAGGCTTGGGAAAGCCTCCAGGCCCTCACTGCGCTCCAGGGTCTGCTGTCTGCCATCAGTGCCCAGCCTCCAGTCTTCTCCGAAGGCCCCACCCCAAAGAACTCAGGGTCCTCAACCCCCAGCTCAGAACAGAATCAGAGCCCTGGGTCACCAACATTCACTTGGAGCAATCCCCTAAGAAGCCCCTCTGCAGGACACCTGGGGTCCATCCTGGAGGGCTCTCCACTGGCCGATGGGGCATCTAAGGAGCCATCCTCGAAGCTGCATGTGGCACCAGCCTGGCTACCCCGCCGCAGGCAGAGACTGGCTAGCTAGCGGCGGGTGGCACCAGCAGTCCCTGCACTTGGCCCATTTTGCTGAGGTTCACAGAGGCACCTGAGGAAACTGAGGCTGGGTTACCTGTAGACATGCTTTCCCCGGGGGACATGCCGTCGAGCACTGGGTGCTCCGTGGACTGCGGACTAGAGGCGGAGAGGTTCACCGTGGGTGGCTGCGGTGGTGGCAGGGTGGGCCTCTGGCGGGGCTTAGGGGTGGGTCGTGATTTGGTTAAAGTGCTCGTGAAGCTGGAAGGGGAGGCCAGAGGGGGTGCTGCAGCCGGGGAGAGCTGGCCTGAGGCCAAGGGGTACCCCTGAGGGTAGCTCAGTCCGTAGGGTGAGGGGGTGCTCGGCGGCGTAGGAGACAGGCTGAGTGGGGAGGGCTGGCTGGGGGACTGCTCCGTCACAGCGCCCGGCTGGCTGAAGGGAACCTTGGGTGGAATCGGGGCCAGCTTCTTGGAAACTGAAAGGGAAAACAACACAACAGCAAGAACACACAATGTTAAGTGAAGCCTGTGGCCCACATGGCTTGTTAGCATACCCTTCACCACCTCCTACCCCTGGCCACCCCAGCTCTTGGTGCCCTGAGAGCAGGTCATACAGTTTTTTTGAAATTCACCCAGAATTGCATGCTTTTGTATCTTCCCATCTGTTCGCTAATTTCTCCTCCTCGTCTCTGGATTCCCACCATGAGCTACACACATGCTTGCACACACACGTAGCCAAACCACAGAACACACTCCCTCCCATGGCAGCAGCTGAGTGCCAGCGTCCTGCCACCACTTCTGAGTGGCAGAGGTGTCAGTGGTGCACTGAGGAAGACTGAGTCAGTGACCAGGGTCCAACAGAGGACAGTTAGAGTTCAGCTTGTGACAGTGGACCCTGGACGGGACGAAGAAAAGGGAACGCTAACTTCTGGCTGAACCTGTCCAGGGGCCAAACACTTGGACCACAGAGGCCGTTCCTTGGTCTGCCCTCCATCCCTTCCTCCTTCTGGCCCCGAAGGTGCTTTTCTTTTAAGAATCACGCCCTCTGGGTGTAACTATGCACAGATGTGTAGATGTACTGTTCTAAGCACCGCGCTGCCCCAGCCTCCTCCACATTGCTTTCATTTTCCTTTTTATTTGCTTAATCATGTTAAAGGATGCCAAATGCATTATACTTTTAATTGAAAATGAACCAGGAAAGATGAGAAATTCAAACATTCAGGTCAAACATCTTGAGAAAGTGATCACTCATCTGTCAGACTTAAGGGAGGGCTGGCTGTGGGTACCCCAAATTCTAGAAGAAATGGTCCTTTAAGCCTCACGGAGGCATCAGGGACTATTCTCTCCCCTCTCCATGACACTAAACCTATCCTAGTCATGCCTTACACACTTGCCCGGCTCCTACAGTGCAGACAAGAAGGGGATGCATTCTTCAGGGTCCCACCTAATGGGGCTCAGATCCCTCCCCAGCTCACCCACAGGATACCCCGAGGCAGTGCATTGAATGCCCTTCCCCACGGCACACTGCAATCACCGAGTGGGACCATGAGTGTATAGGGCTGTGTCATTGTGATGTAACCAAACCACGTTTCAGCTCTGCTGGCTGAAGCGGGGGTGCCTCCACCATGAGAAGCCAGTGGATGGACACCCTGGGAATCATGCTTGAATGCGTCTTCTCCTACATGAGCGGAGATGGAGGACGCAGTGACATCACCCACTGTTCAAATGAGTGAACTGGGGACTAGTGATGAAATGACCCCTCTTGGGGTCGGCTAACTCCCAAAACCTCAAATGTCTGTGATAACGTTTACCAATTCGGGGCAGTTACAGGATGAGGCCACGAGGGAAAACTGGGCACCCTGTCCAAAGGTTGACGTGTTAAAAAAAAAAAAGCTAAGTGTGCCATGAGTGGGCAAGGGTGGAGGGTGGAGAAGAAAGTTGGATATTTCAAATGATGACTGAGCTACTGAATGTCGCCTGGGAAAGGGACCTCTGTCACTCTGGGCTGCGCTGCCCGCACAGGTCCAATGTGTTGTGAGAACGGAAAGGGCCAAGCTGCCACTGGCATTAGGAAGCTGCCGCCTTTGGACAGAACAAGGGCTTAGCCATGACCCTGCATGGCTGGGCTGTGGGGAAGGTTAAAGGCCTCACACACAAACACGGCCGAGCACCTGTACCTAGACCGAGTGGAAAACTGGTCAGTCTGGAGAAAAATCCTGGAGCATCCCACATGACCCACAGTGCCTGGAACAGCGCCTCCACCTGTTGCTGTTCAGCCCGTAGAGCTCTGCACACACTGGGGGTGACTACTTGTGAATGCAGAAGGCAGGAGTAGGGAATGGACAGGAGGGGGCTGGGGAGAGCAGACTCAGAAAATGGGATCGCACAGCATCCTGGAGCCAGGGAGGCTGGAAAGGTCCCATCATGAAGGCATGAGTGCCTAGGGCGAACCAGCCCTGTCCCACAGGTCCTGGAGCTAAAGCCACATCTAGAAGCTGGAAAGGCCTGAATCAAGAGCAAACTAAACACTACGCTATTTTAAACAATTTAAAGGCTTTGCAAAGCAATGGCATGAGGTAAAAACAAAAAAGTCTCGAATGACACACGTGCCCGGTGGCTCCCCATTTATGCAATGTCACCATGGAGCATGTCTTCAGCTTTCGAGAGTCATTTCAGAGAGGATAACTGGGCCTTTTACAGTGGGTTCCAATGGCAGATTCTGCGCCAGGTGGCTCAGAGTTCAGGGTAGAAATTCTCAGAACTTCTAAAGCAGAAATATCGAAGGGCAGGACTCCTGTAGAAACAATTCAATTCCCTCCTCTCTGTCCCATTCTTCAAACAATCCCAGGGGCAGGTAGTTGTGTGAGGTGCTGGCTGAGGGTCAGAGGTCTCCTGCAGAAGCCTCCATACTTGTCTTAAACCATATCATGGGGCCTGGCAGGGACACATGTCCTCCTCCGCAGCCGCTCTGCACAGAGGTCTCAGTGTGTGGGGAGCCATACCCTGTACATGCCCCTAACGAGCCCACTGTACAAATGAGCGAACTGGGGATTAGTGATGCGATGACCCCCCTTGGGGTAGGCTATCTCCCAAAACCTCTAAGCACAGACCAGGAATGTCTTACTAAGGACACAGTTTCTAAGTATCCACGTTAAGCGAGGGAAATGAGTTCTCAGCCTGGTGTGCAGCTATTCCTGCCTGAGACAGAGGCAGAAGGAGGGTGGAGGGGACATACCTTTCCGGAGAGTGTGAGGGCTCTGGTCTGCTGGTGGCTGGCTGGGGCTGGTGCCTGGTTGCGTCCCTGGTTGCGTCCCTGCACAGGGCGCCCCTTGGCTGGAACCTTGAGTTGCCTTCTGCCCAGACCCTGGAGAAAGTTCCTTGCCTTTGGAAGTGCTGAAACACAAGCACACAGGACAAAGGAGAACCCCTGAACTCGGGCAACTTCAGCACCAGCACGTGGATGGCAATGTGTGTTCTTCCAGGCCAGCTATGGCCTGTCTCAGGCCCTTCCTAATGTCTTCAAGTTGCTCCCAGCGGTGACTGTCCCTCCGCAGGGCTCTGACGGACCCCTCTGTGGCCCTCACTGAGAGCTTCCTTTCCATGCCTCTATGCTCTGTCTACCAGGAAACCCGAGCAATGGGTGGCAGGGCTCCTGAACCCCCTCTGTACCCTGAGATCAACCCCGGGACTCTTGGACATCCTGAAACTGTAAGTGTGCTCGTCCCTTCTGTAGCCCCAGCACAGCAGCGCAGGAGGACTCACAGGTGTCAGTGTGCCAGTGAGGGCCAAGGGCCTGGGCTCCCACTGCGAAGCTGCAAGGCCACAGCTCTCTATGAACTTCCGTAACACCCCAGAACAGGGACAAACTGGGGGCTCCTCCTCAAACTTAGGAGGTCCCAGCAAACCACAGGGTTAAAACAGACCCTGGCTGTACTCCCAAATGTGGGCCAGTTCAAGTCCCAGCCCTCCAGCCATGGAAGGGGGATCAGGGTTGATGACACCGAGGGTCTCTGGAGTCCCTCCAACTGATAAAAGGACACCCTGAGCTACCAGATCCCAAAAAGGGCTCATCTCTCACTGCTGGCTCTTTCTCGGGCATTCTCCTAAGAATCGAGTGCATGTTCAGAGACATCCTGTTCAACTCCACTCCACAGACCAGGGATGGTAAATACGGGGCTGACTCCTCACCCACTTCCACCCCCTGTCATGCCACCCATGGCAGACATTACCAAGTGACCTCCACGTTTCCCCACAGGGTCCTCGCCTGTGTTCAACATACTGCTGCATGAGTCCCTGGGGCATCGGAGCGGTGACCTAGGGGTTGAGAGCTATCTGTCGTCCTTGCCAGAACCTACGTGGACTCTGGTGCCCTCAGGTAGGAAACGGGAAGTGTGGAAACCTAAATCCTTCACGCTGGTTATTTCTTCCCCACAAAAGCAGTGAGAGACCATTTCTTTCCTGAATGAGTCTGGAAACTCCAAATATGAAAGAGCTAAGAATATGCTACTCACTCCCCTGGGGTGCGGCGAGAAAGGCTGGAGGGGCCTGGGTTGGAGCAGCAAACACCATCCAAGCTCAGGTAGTTTTCCCCATGTGGAGAAGGGAGGGGAGGCCTTGTTTGTTTGAGGTAGCAGTACACTCTCCCCTTCTCAGAGTGAGTGTTATACTACCCAAGGGGAAGGGCCATTTCCTCAGAGGGCTAGGAGAGCAATAACTCCTTTCTTTGTCTTGTGAATAAACGGCAAGAGCCCTAGCTGGTGTGGCTCAGTGGATTGAGCACCGGTCTGTGAACCAAAGGGTTGCTGGTTCGATTCCCAGTCAGGGCACACACCTGGGTTGCAGGCCTGGCCCCCAGTCGGGGGCACATGAGAGAAAACCACACATTGATGTTTCTCTCCCTCTCTTTCTCCCTCCCTTCCCCTCTCTCAAAATAAATAAAATATTAAAAAATAAATAAACGGCAAGAACGACAACCCCTTGCCTCACTCCCCCTTGCCTCACTCTAGCTGGGCAAGAACTTGTCTTTCAGTCCTTTTCAGGCCCAATCAAGTCGGCCAGGCACTCAGGCACTAATTAACATCCCTCCACTCTTCCATCCATCTCTGCCTCCCGCAAGAGAAAGGTAAAATAAAACAATAAAGCAACAAAAGAAAACACAAGAGAAGCATAAAAAGTAACTGCTTCTTGAGGCATAATAGACTCTTCTTCTTTCCCCTAGATGGACAAGAATCTAGGGACCAAGGAGTTCACCCTTCTTTCCTCTTCCACCTGGACATTCCCCCATGGCAGAAACAAGAATTTACCTATGCAGCCTGGATCCTCTCCCCAGCCCAGGTGCAGCTGACCCAGGGGACAGGTGGGCTGGAAACCTGTCCTTAGGGGTGCCACATGGTTGAGGCACAGTTACAACATGTTTGAGGACAGGTTAATTTTGGGATACATGACTCAGGGAGCTAGAGTGCAAAGGGGCAGGAAGCAGAGTTTTGGGTTAGAGTTAATGCCAAGAAGATGAGCAGGGTGCAGCGGCTGAGCCTGGCTGGAGAAAGCCACTAGCCTGGAGGGAGAGGGGATGAGGGTTTGGAGCTGGCAGGGAGTGGGAAGATGGGAGCAAGCTACAGGGAGGGAAGGGAGGGACATAACAGGGGTCCAGCAACTGGAGGATGCACCATTGGGGCTGCAAGTGTCCAGAAATCCAAAAAAACAGAGAAAGAAACAAAAAAGCAATGGAACACTGGTTTGCACTGGGAAGAATTGTATGGAGAAAGTAGGAGAGTGGGACAAGGCAAACAGGGACAGGACACCCAAAGGAAGGCTACAGGACTGGCTACTCCAGGAAAAAGGGACAGCGGGACAACAGAGCAATGGGACTGACCTTTTAAATGGCCTGAACCAGTGGGCCACGTTCCCCACCCATGAGTGATTCTGCAAAGCCACCCATCCGTAACATCTGAGAACATCTCAGGGCCAGGGGAAATCCATCTTTGAGGGGCAGTTTCTAGAATTATCATTTATATGTCAAATGTTGTTTAGTACCAAGTCTCTGTTATAGGATGGGAAATCAGGATGAAGCCAGTGAGTGTAAAGGGAATCTTTCCAGCAAGTCTCCTGTTGGTCCACTTCCTTCTTGTCTGCCTTGCCAGCCCACAGCCATCAGCCTCTGCTTCTCCACTGAACTTGCTCTTCTGCCTGTGTCTCTCTCATGGGCCTGCAGCCTGGCGAGCACCCCACCAGGGCCAGCTCCACTCATCCCCTGAGTTGGAGCCATCAGCAACAACCCAAGCACTTCCAGTATCAGTCCCCTCTCCCAAACTCTGTCACTGTCCCCTTTCCCTTTCTCATTTCCCCATTACAGGGAAAGTACCTGCAATACCTTCATTTGGGGTGTGAGTGTGTGCATGTGAGTGAGCACGCAAGCAAAGATTAGGTTAAAAGGTTCAGCTTCTCGTGGTTCCCAATTTTTCACAGCAGTGGCCATGAAGGGATGCTGCACCCTCCAATGACCATGCACAGTGACATCTGATCTGATGTAGCCTTTCTAGTTCTCTGAATTGCTGTTTGAGGACAGACAGAAACACACAAACAGAACAACAAAGAAGTTCGCTGTGCATGTCCCACTTCTAGAAGCCACCCCTTTAAGGAAGGCAGGTCCAGCCTCCTTCTCCCGAGACGCTGGGTGTGACCACATGCCTTGATCATCGTGAGCATCTACTCACTGGAATGCGCACGCTTTAAAGGCACAGATCGCATGTTTCAGCTTTGGATGGACACAGTTCTCTGCAAGAGTTCATTGAACTAGTGATGAAATGAGCTTGTTCTCCATCTTTTTTCTCCGCCTAGGAGCATGGAAATACAACCATGTGGCCAGCTGCAAAGTTCGCCAGGCCAACAGGACTGCATGACCTAAAACCCTTCCTTGGTTTGCCCCCCATGTTAGCAGTAAACATGGCCCCACAAATCTAAAGGTAGAGGAGAGGAAAGAAGACATACTGAAATTCTAAACTGCAAAATAGGGAAGTTGTAATGGCAGAGGGAGGGGAAATGGAGAGCCAGGAACTGAGGTTCCCCACACCTCTGTACAAGCTGCTGCCGGGTAAGTTTGCTGTCTGCTAGGGATGTTCTCCTTGGAGAGCCTGGCCTGTATCTGATAGTTCAGGGAGCTGTGGTGACTTCCTGGGTGCCATGAATGCATAGAAACAGGGGGATGATGGAATCCAAGAGGCTGGAAGTGGGTGCAGGGAGCCCTGCCACCCGCCGCATGAAAGGCAGCCTGACCAGTCTTACCTGGTCCGCTCAGCCCCAGGCTGGAGGCCCAGGCTGGATGGCGAAAGCGAGGCCACTGCGGGGTCCTCTGGGAGCTGCTCCGGAAGGGGTGAGGGCAGAGATGTAGCCAGCTCTGCTGGGGGGGCGGGCGGCTGCGTGGAAGGTGGGGCACACGACCCTTTCCGGCCTGCCGAGGAGCCTCTTCGAGCCACCCAGGATGTGTCCATCACCCTCACGCCCATGCTGGTGAGGGACACAAAAACACATGCTTATCTACACATGGCAGGTGACAGGCTCCCTCCCCCATGAAGCGGACACATTCAAGCAGGTCAGTGGTAGAACAGCAGCGCAGCCGTAGCACCCTCCTGGGCCCAGGGAAGCGAGGAGGTGTGGGCAGGGCTCCGTGGAGTGACTGCCACCCTAGGAGCCTCTGGCTGCCCCCGCCAGCCTCACCCCAGCCAGCAGCTGCGCTTCCACCCGCTGCCAAAGCCAGCTGATCTTTCAGGGCAGAACGCAGCCTGTCTGGGGGGCACTCACCCTTCCCAAATGGGAGAGGCAGGTGAGCAGGACAGGGACAAAGGTAGCATGAGACTGGAACAAGGCAGCGACCAGCAGGAGACATCTAAATACCTGTGCTAGCCCCGGACCTGGCCAAGCCTCAACCTCCGCAGGCCACACCTGCTTGTGTACAGGTGGGAAGGGGCTGCTCATGCCTACAGTCACTCTGCTCTGGTTCCATGTCAATGATGGGAACACAGTCAGCCTCAAGTCAGTCGGCCAAGCAACCAGACATGGCACATTCACCCTCTGGCAGAGCTCACTAAGGCATGGCTCGCTTAGTTCCCAGAGACTGAACATGGCCTGTAGCTACCCGAGGATACTGTACCTTTGGATTTTCCTAAGGCTGCAGGGACAGAAACATACAGATATTAGTGTCAAAAAGACTATGCCTCCCTTTGGACATACAGGTTGTCTCCTGTGAAGGTCAGGGTCTCAGCATGGGGCTTTCATGGTGCCAAGACTTTGGTTCCATTTTGTTGGTCGCCTAAAGTGGCTCTTCTATTTGTGTGGGTGAAAAGACTTATCCTACCAAGCTCACAGGTAAACAGAGAGGTTGGATGGTTGATATTGGGGTGTGTAGGGGTGGGAGTGGGCAGGAAAGGACATCAAAAGGGAGGAAAAAAGCTGATGGAAGGATGGTAGTCATCTACCTGGCTTACAAGGCAGTTAATGCCCTTTCCTCTGGTCTACGAGGTACACAGGCCAGGCCTTCACTAAGGCAAGAGCTAATGCTTCTAGTATTAAGGGCAGATGCAGACATTCACTCAGGTGGAAAATACGTGCTCCCAGCCAGCGTCTGTCTCTACCAGGCACATGCGCAGTGGGGTGTGGGTATGAGCATTATCTTCTGCTTACTCTCAGCTCTTCACCTGCACTGCTCAGAGGCACAGAGCTATCACACCATGACATCCTGCCTTCCAACAAGGCCAAATGGACCTTGTAGAAGGGCAGCAAATTTGTTTTTAAAGGGGTCAAGTTTGGAGATTGTAGCAGCCTTTGGGTCTGTTAAGGAAATACGCCTTAAGGGATGCAGCCTGGAGCGAGGCACACATGAAGGGCTGGGGCTGCAGGCCAAGGGCACCCCGCTTGGGGGTAGGGATGGCCTCCTGACATCCCTTCCTCTGCAGGGTCACGAAGCCTCTCCTTGTCTCATGTCAGTGCTAACATTCCAATCTCCCCTCTATGGCTCTGAGGAGGCACTTGGCGGGGGACAGGGGCAGGGGTAAGTGGGGTCAGTCTCTTTCCAGGACCCAGTTGCTTTCAACGTCATCTTGGGTCTAAGGACCCTCCACCAAGAAATAAGCACCTTCTGTAGGGGATTCAGAATCACTCCCAGAGGCTGCCCAGAAGTCTGGGACAGGGTCCAGGTACATCCTGGATGTTTAGAGAGAGCTGCAGGGGAGTATCCAACTCTGTTCTTGGTCTTCAGAATTTATTAGGATGCAGAGAGGAAGAACCTTAATATTCATTCCACTGGGGGGATACCACTTGAGTGGCCATGGTCAGTGAGATGGCAGAGATGCATGGTATCTCCCAAGGTGGTCAACAGAAGGAACCCTAATGGATGTGAGTCTCATCCTGTTTTCCTTACCGATTCTCTTTCACTTAGGAAGACCTTCCCCACTGGTGGGGGTGTGGAGGGGGAGGAGAGCTTGGGATTTAGGATCAGGGCTGGTGGGGCATGCATCTATTTCCAATGGTGCCTTCCAACACCAGCAACCTCAGACACCAAGCTGCCTGGGGCACAGGGCATGGACAGAGTGAGACCTGCTAGGTGTCAGTGGCAAAATGTCAGCAACCAAGAAATAGAGGCTGAACATGCGCTTCTGCCTGTACATAGAGACTGCCTTGCTCTACGTAATCACCACCTGATATTACTTCCTTCCAGGAGGCAGAGTCACTTGTTCACAGTGAACATGCCTCAGATGTCCACTGGCATTTTCAAGAAGGACAGGGAGTCAGGGTAAGGAAGCCAGAATTCTTGCTGGCTCATTCATGGGATCCACTTGGGGTTGGCCAGGTGACAAGTCCTCACCTTGGCAAGGCAGTCCCATTTCACTCCTCCCAGTCTACCAGGACCTTTTTTTTGTATGGAACTTATCATAAGGCACATTTGAATTTTTCATGAGATTGTATCCTGGAATAGGTTCTAAAGGATCCAAGCCACATGACCTGCTAACCCATTCACTGACTCAGTGAAGCTCCCTCCTCATCTACTTAAGGAGGCTAATACCTCCCATCCCACTTCCAGCATTTCCATGAAGAGATTTTTTGTCAGTGACTGAGTGCTAAGATATATTTAACATGCTGTTGGGCCACTACCTGGGGGAGGGAACTGAGTAGCCGTGCACTAGGTTGTGGTGGAGTGAGTGATGGGAAACACAGGCTGTGCTCATAAGCAGTCTGTCTAGCTGCACAAACAGAACTTTATGGGGTGGACCAGTTGGAGGTGCAGAGAATCATATGATATCCTGACGGAGAGGAGAAAAAGGCTTGGTGGCTGGTAGTGTGGAGCTGGAGTGGTAGCTCCATGATGGGGCGACCCCACTCCCTGCCCTGCTCACCACGAGTCTTCTGGGGAGCCGCACAGTCCTGCAGCCAAGAGCAGGGCTTTGAAAGGAGGGCTCTGGTGTCTGATTGGCTTTTTCTCATTACTGTGTGATATGGATGCGCTACTTACGATCTACTATTCTTTGAGCAACACCATCCCCCTTTCCTTAGGGTTGTTGTAAAGAACAACTAGAACAGGGTGTACGAATTACTTAGCATCTACTAAGAGATCAGGAAGTGGTAGCCTTGACTAGGATGATGCTCTGTCCTGGTAGGTGCCAAGTACGGATGATTTTAAACAATCTCCTTGGATAAATAGGTAGAGTGAACCCCAGTCTAAAACAGGCTGATCATATGGGGAATAAGGATACCGTGTCAGTGAATCAGGCACAGTATGTGGTGGAAATATTGGAAAGACCCCATCTGGGTCACGTCAGCTGGGTTTACAGGTCTGCCATCAGATTTCTTCCCTTCCTAACACTGGCCCTAAATGTGAAAAGATTTTGGGGTGGCTTCTCTGCTAGAAGTAAGGGAAAAAAATAAGGAGAAAGGTAAGAGTCCCCTTTCCCTATGTTCCTTAGGCTTCTAGAATTCTCTGAGTTAGATGGGCCACAGGGGGTTTCAGAGGATGGGATTGCTGGAAGCCTACTTGGATGACTGTAGGCTTAAGGAACAGAAAAACAAAGGGGATCCTCACAAAACCCCCAAGTCTCACTGCCCAGTCCAGGTCATCAGGGTAGGAAAGAAGGAAAGCACCAGGCTCATCTTAGCTGACAGCTGCTTTGGGGAACAAACTGTGACAGGGGGCTGGAGACCCAGCCAGGAATGGCCACAACCCTCCCCACTTGCAGAAGGTCTCCCATGTCCCAGGGAGCCCCCTGCAACCTTCCCCTGTCCCCTGCCAGACCACTGGGGTTTAGTATATGTTGTGCTTGATGAAGTAGCCCAGTTGCTCCTCGGAAGGTGGAGACAGATAAAAACACTAGAGGTGTTTTTAGTGAGATGTCAAAGAATGGGTTGGTCAGGGCGCCTCGTGGGGGAGAAAGTGCACCCAGCCATGTTGCTGTTTTAAAACCGTAATTCAAAAATCTAGTGTGTGTACTAAATACAGCTAACATTAACATATATCAGGCACTGTTTTAAATACTTGATAAGTAAAATTTTATTTAACGCTAAAACAATTCTAAGGTCGGTGTTTACTGTTATTTCCCCATTTCGCATATGAAGAAACTGAAGCAATCAGAGGATAAGTAACTTCCTCAGGTCATGCGGCCACAAGTGGAACTCAGAGAGCCCCATGCCAAAGTTCACACTCTGCATTTTCAAAGGGCTGTTTCCCATGGGGTTTTTCTTCTTGCAAAGGTGGGTAAAGAAAGGATGTAGAAGGTTAGATCTATGAATGTTTCCTGATGAAGGAACGAAAATGGCCTTCTTGCTTTAAAGTCTGTAATCTGGCAGGCCACACAGGGAAAACGTAAGACCCAGAAGCTTAAACATGAAAAGAGACAAAGGCCTGACACAACAAAAAATAGAAACAAAAACCCAAAATCTGAAAGTTGGAAGATCCAGGTCCAAGAATAGGTGTCTACCAAAACAATACATTCATCGCTGAACAGAGTTTGCCGTGGACCATGCTAGGAAATAAGTTGTCAAAGCTTAGTGGGATTCCCCCCCGCTCTGTAGGGTAGATATCCACAGTACTATTTCTGAAGCCTGGTTAGGTACATTGTTAGCTAGAGGTGTCAGCCAATGTTTGGCTTTGAAATATTTAAGTCTATAGAGATCTAGAAGGTTTTAATTTTTGTTCTAGAGATCAGTTACCTTTGGTGAAGGCCAGGAGAAGGGAGAGAAGAAATGGGTTAGCTGTCAGATGCAGACCCCAGGAATTTGGGTAGCTCCCCAAATGTCCACCAAAGACTTAGAAGTTCAGAGAATGTTTAAGATGCACTTGGAGTATGCATAGCAGTGGCAGGGACCTGTGGAGTCACCGTATGGTATCCTGGGTAGCCAAGTGAGTGACAAGGGACCTAAACATCTGAAGACTTCGCCTACCCCATACTCATGCAGAGATACCAGCATCAGGTAGTTTCTAGCTCCTCCAGGGATAATGCCTCTTCTAAATACATGACGACGGCATGTCTTTGCCTCACCAGGGAAAGTAAAGGTTGGGGTCAGTCTGGCCACACCTCGAAGACCTGGTTGCAGCATCTGTGATGGGTGAACCTGGACATTTGGAAGCTGAGGGGGGGCCTAGGCTAAGAATGTACCTCTCAAGGGTCCATTTGACTGATCCAAACCCAAAACAAGAGTCAAATCCTCCACTAGCATGTGGGATGACTTCCTAGGTCGGCATATCATAGGTTCAGGCCCTACCTGAAATAAGGTGATGGCGCCATCTATCCACAACATGGGGTCCCTCAGAAGTGAGTCCCTC
Source organism: Desmodus rotundus (assembly GCF_022682495.2). Taxonomy (NCBI): domain Eukaryota; kingdom Metazoa; phylum Chordata; class Mammalia; order Chiroptera; family Phyllostomidae; genus Desmodus; species Desmodus rotundus. Next base: position 67,309,312 of record NC_071395.1, read on the forward strand.
AGATCACTAGTTCTGATTGTTTTGTGACAACAGGCTCTATAATCAATAAGTCTGGAACAGGATGCATGCCACAGATACCTTATGAAGACTTGTGGCATGTAACCAAGGGGCTCTGCACAAGCCCCCAAGTCTTACTGCCCCAGCCAGGTCACCAGGGCAGGAGAAAAGGGAAGAGTCGAGGTGTCTTTGGGAAAGGAACTGGGACAGGGTGCAGAGGACTCATCCTGAATGGCAACAACCCCTCCCACCTACAGAAGGTCTCCCATGCCCCAGGAGCCTCCTGCAACCTTCCACTGTCCCTGGTCAGCCCATTGTTCTGTGCTTGCAGAAGTAGCCCGATGCTCATGGGAAAGTGGAGGGAGATGAAAACTCTAAGAAGTCATATTGAATACATTACAGAAAATGGTTTCAATGTGTTGAGCCATGTATTTCAGGAACTCATTAGACTCCAGATTTCCATCCTCCTGGCCGACCCCATATAACCAACAGTAGAATTAGTATTCCAAACAGCGCCATTCAGGTTACCCTTGAACCTTCCCAATCAAACATGCCTCTTCCAAGTCACCCACCTTAAGGTCTAAATAGTGGGGCCAGACCTGTCTCAGAGCAGCACAGGCCAAGGGGGGGTCACATGCCCAGCTGAGCTCTCGGGTAGATGGCTGGCTCTGCTCTACTGTCTTCATAGCTTTTCTGGGCTGCTGCCAATGGGCCCAGGGGGAGGGCCTCTGAGGACCAGCCTGCCACGGAGCCAGGGAAGGGGCACAGGGACGCAGGTTCCGAGACCAGAAAGAGGAGCTGCACACTGGTCTTCTGCACAGAAAAAGCCAGGCTCATCGGATCTCTGTGAACAGACTGCTGTCCCATGGGGATCCAAGGGTCTGTGGGCAGCTTCACAGATGCTTCTGGGACTTGTCACCAGTGGATTTAGGGGGATGAGAGACTAGAAATGAGCATGGGCAGGGGAACGGGTATGTCAGCCAGCAGGGCAGGTGTAGAGAACATAGGCCAGAGCTAGGAAGTGGCCAACAGGCAGCAAAAAACACGGGCAAGTGAGGTGGGCAGGAGCAGTGGCGATACTGGCAAGGTCTGCCCGAAGTCTGAGGCTGGCAGCGGGCAGGGAGTGGGGGCAAGAGGAGTAGGAAGGGGGGATGATAGCCATTGGGAGGGTAGAGATGTGACGTTAGCAAGGACACTTCATCACTGATGTCTTTCCTATTCTTGCCTTTGGGCTTCTCCACAGGTCCTTCAAGAATCCCTGTCAAGTTTGTTCAGATGGTGCTAGGGGCGCAGCCTGTGAATGCACCTGACAAACACTCAGGGCCCACAAGTCCATCCTGAGTCATGGGCAACAGTGGACATCCTGGCTCACTCTTTTAGGAGTAGTAGAACTTGCATAAAAATATTTGATGTAACCATGAACAACACTTCTACCATTGTCGGAAAAATAGAAGGGATTTGCAAGTTTACTTTCATTTATTATTTGGGACAAATGATCCAAGAAACAAATATCACTATTCTATGAAAGAAACCAAAAAGATAATACAAACAAGGCATTAAAAATACATGATACACTGCACCCTAAAATTTCTAAGTGGGAGCTGAGGAAAGTGTAGAGAGCACTAGTGTGACCTGTCACTCAATGGCTAAAGTACGAAAGCTTGGAAATGTTTTTACAAATGGTATCACTGCCAAGTTCTTTACCCAGAATGGCAACATTTTTCTCTGATTCAGTGGTCCTCACCCCTGGATTTGCATTAGCATCATCTGGGGCACTTTAACAAATACCACTGCCTGAATCCTAGCCCAGGCCAGTTAAGTCATATTGGAGGAATGGGGGGTGGAGGAAGCAGGACATTGGTATTCTTTTTTAAAAGCTTGTTCTGGCTGCCTTTTGTTGCCTAACAAATGACTCTCAAAACCTGATAGCTTACTTATCTAGGTCACAACCCCACAGTTCTGACAGAGTCGGACAGGGACAGCTTGTCTACGCTATATACGACTAGCTGAGGTTGCCTGAGTTGGCCTAGAAGACTAAGATGACTCTCTCTCAAAGCCAGTAAGTTGATGCTGGCTGTCAGCTCCGTGCTTGGCTGGGGATGAAGGCTGGGGGCTTAAGTTCCTCTCCATGGGGCTGCTTGGACTCCCACACAGCAACATAGCTGGGTTCCAAGAGTGAGTGTTCCAAGAGACTTGGCATAAGCTATAAGACTCATTCTGACCTGGCTTCAGAAGGCCCAGAACATCACTTCTACTATGTCGTGTTACTTAAGTGAGTCATGGAGGCCAACTCAGAGTACAAGGGAGTATAATCAGATGTCAACTCAAGGGAAGAAGAATCAAATCCCTGCTGCCATCTTTACCATGGAGCTGTTTGTTGGTGTATAGTGTGAAGACACATGGACTGGTTTCTTGTCACAAGTACCACAAAGTTGGTAAACAACAGAAATGTATTCTCCCCCAGTTCTGGAGGCCAAAGTCCAAACTCAGTATCACGGGGCCAAAGTCAAGGTGTCAGCAGGGCTGTGCTCCCTCCAGAGGCTCCAGGGGAGAGAATCCTTTCCTTGCCCCTTCCAGCTGTGGTGGCCATCAGCATTGCTTAGCTTGTGGCCACATTGTCAAATTTCTTTCCACTCCATCTGTACATCTCCTGTGTGTGTGTGTGTGCGCACATGTGTGTGAGAGATCTCTGCCCTCTTATAATTGGTGCGATTGCATTCAGGATCCTCCCTAACAGTCCCACATTATCTCTGTATTTCGAGATCCTTATTTTAATCACATCTTCAAAGACCATTTTCCCAAATAAGGCAATATTTACAGGTTCCAGTATTTAAGACCTGATATCTTTGGTGGGGCATTATTCTCCCTATTGCAATCATGAAAAATGTATAAGTGAGCTAATAAACCCAATCCCAGGACTTGCTACAGAAATTCAGTTTTCTGTGTCATTATGAATCAGAAAGGCCCAGGACCAATGCCGGGAGCTGGGACTGGGGAGAAACTGCCTTCAATGATGTCTTGGACATAACAGCCATCAGTCCAGGAAAATGCTATCCATTTTTTCCCCCAATTTTTCCCCCCCCTAGGATTTTATTTACTTACTTTTAGACAGAGGAGATGGGAGTGAGAAAGAGAGGGAGAGAAATATCAATGAGAGATGCATCATTCTGGCCCACAACCCAGGCATGTACCCTGACTGGGAATCGAACTGGTGACCTTTGGGTTCACAGGCCAGCAATCAATCTAGTGAGCCACACCAGCCAGGGCCAATTTTTTTTTTAAAGTAACAGGTTTATTGAAATATAATTAAATATATTCTTTTTTTAACCTGATAAAAAACCCCAATAAAGCTAACTTTATCAGTGTTACAAGAGGTTAGAGGTAATTTGAAGACTTTGAAATGTGTCTCAAAGATTTTAAAAGCTCAGAAATGGGGACTAATGTGGAGAATTTCCCTAGTATTGCTAAAATAACAAAGGGACTCAACTGATACAAATTCCTTTTCTCTCGCCCAAAACATTTACCCCAAACCTTAGGTTTGTATTTCCCTTAAAGCTAGTTAGAAAGCAGGCGTAGAAATACTCATATCAGAAAAAAAAGACTTCAAAAAAGGGCCATAAGGAGAGACCCAGGGCTTCCGGCCAAGATGGAGGAGTAGGTAGACACACTGCGCTTCCTCACACAACCAAAAGAAGGACAACAACAATTTAAAAACAAAAAACAACCAGAACTGACAGAAAACTGAACCTCATGGAAGTCTGACAACAAAGGAGATAAAGAAGAAACATTCATCCAGACTGGTAGGAGGGGTGGAGACGGGCAGCTGGGGCAGACAGGACTCGAGGCAACGTGGCCGGACCCAGAGACGTGCAGGATTGTGGGACAAACAGGGCAGGCAGTGTGACCACTAGCAGACCCCATGGCCCCACATTTGCACATAGATAAACCGGGAGGAACGCCTGGGAAGCGAAACAGACTGCGCAACCCAGGGCTCCAGCTCGGGGAAATAAAGCCTCAAACCTCTGATTGAAAGCGCCCCTGGGGGTTGGGGTGGCAGCAGGAGAAACTCCCAGCCTCACAGGAGAGTTTGTTGGAGAGACCCACAGGGGCCTAGAATGTGCACAAGACCACCCACTCAGGAATCAGCACCAGAGGGGCCCAGTTTGATTGTGGGTAGTGGAGGGAGTGACTGAAATCTGGCAGAGAGTGGAGCAAGCGCCATTGCTCCCTCTCAGACCCTCCACCACGTACAGTGTCACAGTGCAGCCCCCAGCATTACCCTGCCCCGGTGAACACCTAAGGCTCCTCTCCTTTACAAAACAGGTGTGCCAGGACAAAAAAAAAAAAAATGGCCCAAATGAAAGAACAGATCAAAGCTCCAGAAATAATACAGCTAAGCAATGAAGAGATAGCCAACCTATTAGATGCACAGTTCAAAACACTGGTAATTAGGATGCTCACAGAATTTGTTGAATTTGGTCATAAATTAGATGAAAAAATGAAAGCTATGCTAAGAGAAACAAAGGAAAATGTGCAGGGAACCAATAGTGATGCGAAGGGAACTGGGACTCAAATCAATGGTGTGGACCAGAAGGAAGAAAGAAACATCCAACCGGAAAAGAATGAAGCAACAAGAATTCAGAAAAATGAGGAGAGGCTTAGGAACCTCCAGGACATCTTGAAACGTTCCAACATCCGAATTATAGGGGTGCCAGAAGGAGAAGAGGAAGAGCAAGAAATGGAAAACTTATTTGAACACATAATGAAGGAGAACTTCTCTAATCTGGCAAAGGAAATAGACTTCCAGGAAGTCCAGGAAGCTCAGAGGGTCCCAAAAAAGCTGGACCCAAGGAGGAACACACCAAGGCACATCATAATTACATTACCTAAGATGAAACAGAAGGAGAAAATTTTAGAAGCAGCAAGAGATAAGGATACAGTTACCTACAAAGGACTTCCCATAAGACTGTCAGCTGACTTCTCAAAAGAGACCTTACAGGCAAAAAGGGGCTGGCAAGAAGTATTCCAAGTCATGAAAGGCAAGGGCCTACATCCAAGATTACTGTATCCAGCAAAGCTATCATTTAGAATGGAAGGGCAGATAAAGTGCTTCTCAGATAAGGTCAAGTTCAAGGAGTTCATCATCACCAAGCCCTTATTATATGAAATATTAAAGGGATTTATCTAAGAAAAAGAAGATAAAAAATATGAACAGTAAAAATGACAGCAAACTCACAGTTATTAACAGCCACACCTAAAACAAAAACAAAAGCAAACTAAGCAAACAACTAGAACAGGAACAGAACCACAGAAATGGAGATCACATGAACGGTTATCAATAGGGGAGTGGGAGGGGGAGAGAGGGGGGAAGGTACAGAGAATAAATAGCATAAATGGTAGGTAATAAATAGACAGGGGGAGGGTAAGAATAGTATAGGAAATGTAGAAGCCAAAGAACTTATAAGTATGACCCATGGACATGAACTATAGGGGGGAATGTGGGAAGGAGGTGGGCGGGATGGAGTGGGATGAAGGGGGGGAAATGGGACAACTGTAATAGCATAATCAATAAATATATTTAAAAAAATAAAGAAAATGAAATAGAATTTGTTAAACTATACATGACAGGTGCTGTTTAATGTTGCCAAAAAATGCAAATGAGCAGACCTATCACAAAAATAAAACCATTAAAGATTTGAGAATTGGCACTCATAAATTTTGAGTCAAAATAAAGTGTTTATATATATACATATATATTATATTTTTATATATATATTAAGCCCCCTGTTGACCAACTTTTCTTTCTCATTGGGAGAACTAATCAGCCCCTGATGACAGTGGTCAGCTCAGAAGGCTCCACATCCCTCTGGCCCACCTCCAGGGATGCAAGCTGAGAGACTGCCCCCAGGAGAAAAGATGAGAGTGCAAGACTAGGGAAGAGTTTAACTGCTGCAAGTCCCCTAACTGCTGCTGCTCAGGGTAGCCTTCCTGCCCATCTGCTGTTTTGTTACACCTCAACCCCTCCCTTCTCCAATCCCCAATGCTGAGAAAGGGGCGCCAGCTCATACCCATCCTTTTTGTAAAACTCCAGCATCATGTTATCTGTGGCAACGCTGAGGGGCCGGCGGGCCTGCTCGGGCTGGCGCCGGTCTGTGGGGTCCATGTCCGGGGAGGGCATTGAGCTGTAGTTGGCATTGTGGTTCACGTGCACTGGACTCCCGTAGTTCCCTGTGATGTTGAACTCTATCTCTGTGGGGAAGAAAGAATGGGTGTACATGCTCTGTTGGGCTGTCACACCCTTCCTGGGCAGGACAGAGACGAGCAGAGCTGTCTTCTCCTTTGTATTCCACACCAGAAAATTGTGTTCCCTGGTTCAGTGTTAGGTCATCTGCTAATATTAATTCATCTTAATATAACTCATAACAATAGTAATATGAGAGCTCACCTATCATATTAATATGATAGGCATGTAATAAAGCAATTTCCATTTGTGATTAAAAAAACAAACAATTAAATGGATAGAGAGGAGTATTTCCTGAAAAAAGACAACATCAGCTGCCTCCAACCTCATGGTTAAGAGGGAAACACCAGAATGTCTTAATCAGATCAGGTGAAAGAGCAATGCTCACTTTCGCCACTGCTAACGCTGTTGGAGAAGGGCTAGCCAATGGAACCAGTCAAGACAAGAAAACAAGAGGCAGTGTTATTACTTGTAGATGACAATGTCTTCCTGGACAACTGAAAAGGGTCAGACCTGGAGACTTCACTCAGGCCACGAAGGCTGTTGGCTATTGGATGGATCTGTGGAAATACTCATCCCTTCCTTTCCTACTGATAATCTGTTCATCGGCAATGGCAATGAACTAGCTCGTCCACAGAACATGCAGAATTAATTGTGTCTTCGATTCCTTTCTCATTCATTTCTTTATCCTGATTTCTTACCCTTACCTGACCTTATGTCTTTTGTTAGAACTCTCATGAGATCAGAAGTTAGGAGCTTTCACAGTCAAAACACATGGCACGAAATAAAGGCAATCAACTCCTAATGTGTTAGAGCAGCACCATTGATCACCTCTGAGAGGCAGAGCACAGAAACATTAACATTAAATGCCCTTAGTGTTTAGTAAACATAAAGTAGGATACCCTTTTTTTTTAGAAGGGAACACAGAATTTGGTGTAACAACTGCTGTCTCTTCAAAACCAGCACCACTGAGTTGTATGCTTGTGCAATGGTGTTCCCATGGCCAAGAGAACATCTGAGGTAGCTGCCTCTAAAGTCTAATTTCAAACCAAGTACAAAAAAACTTCTCATCACCTGTGAGCTCCACCTTTACATGCTGAGGGAAGCTCAGAGGACACAGCTGAGAATGACAAAGGACGGTGCCCAGGTGATCCACAGCCCTGGACAGAAGTCCCCTTCATCCCTGATTTAGCCTCCCTCTGCAGCCAGGAAACAGAGGACATCTCTTTCTTTTCTGCACCAGCATTTCAAGGTGCACAGACTTAAAGAAACTTTAAGTGTGGCTGTTAGATCCGTCAAATCCATGAATGTGCCTCGTGTAGGATGTGGGTGTCCTCGGGCCAGAGAGAAGGAAACTGCCATGACTCTGCCCATACCTGAGTGTGTGTGTACGTGTGTGTGTGTAGGGGGATTAAAAACAAACAGGGTGCCCTGGCTGGTGTCGCTGAGTTGGTTGGGTGTTGTCCTGCAAACTGAAAAGGTTGCCAGTTTAATTCCTGGTCAGGGAACAAGCTTGGGTTGCAGGTGGGACATGTTAGGAAGGCAGCCAATTGATGTTTCTCTCTTACATCCATGTTTCTCTCCCTCTCTCTAAAATAAATAAATAAAAATATTTTAAAAAATAAAATGTTAATTCTGAAAAAACAAAAAACAAGACAAACATCTTTTGGCAGTGGGACTAGGTTTCAAAGTTGCAGAACTCACAGTGACACCTCCCCAGCCACCCTCGCTCCCACAACAGATGCCACCACGTACCCCCAGGGAAGAACCAGTCTGCATGCTGGATGATGGGCTCGATGATCCCAACAATCTGCAGGGAAACGGTGGTCATCATCTCCGTGATGTTCCTGCAGGCCCAGAGCAGAGGAGTGCAATGTGGAGTCAAGGCTGAGGCACAGGCACCACAGCGCGGGAAGGGGCCTGGCCTGGAAGCCTGCAGACCTAGTTCTGAGAGCAGGCTTTATCTTGAGAAGAAGACATTCACCTTTCTGAACCCCTTGTCCCCATCTACAGAATGAAGGCAACCACAGAAATCCTCCTTACAGGAGACAAGCAAGGGTATGAGTCAGGAAAGGAGGAAGTTACACAAATTGGCAGGTATGAAGCACATTTCTATGGGAGGCATGATTCTCCTCACAGCCAGTCTTACCCTCTTTCTGACTCTTCTCTCTTTCGAGACAGCCCTCTGGATCCTGACACTGGAATGTGTGCTCTTCATGGCATGTGAGGACAGCCTGAAAGAGCTCACCCTGCCTGGTCCCTGGTCTGCTATGTCCCCGCCCTCTCATTTTGACACTGCCTTAGATTAGTTCAGAGAAGACCCTCCCAGCAGACCTGAAGCTCTGAGATCACCAGGGAAAAGATCTGTAGAATGCTGGGGCTCCTCCTGAGCCTAAGAAGGGAGCAGGCCATAAAAGAAATAAGACTAGAGAAAGAAATGAGTCTGGTGGCTCTCTGGGCCCTGGCCATCCCTTCCCTGCCCTGTAGTCCCATGGTACCCATATGCCCATGCCTCTCTGTACTCACCCCTCCGCTTGTGGCCATAGGAGGTTGGGTCCTAACACAATTGCCATGTTACTGGGAGTCATCTTGTTTACATCTTGATATTCTGACAACTTGGATAAAAATTTGATCAAGTATCTGAAAGGAAGTTAGAAGGGCCAATTTTAACTGAGAGTTCAACAGCCGCCACGTTCCCCCAGCCTGGGTAGAAACTTCTCTCGTGTAGCATATCTTACGGACGGTGAGACTTGCACACTCTGCAGTGTGGTGAAAAGGTATCATGCGTCAGGACACAGAAATGCTCCCAAAACAGACAAACCCAGATCTTACTCTGTTCGATGTCAACATCTGGCCAGAGAAATTCTCCATCCTTTTTTTGGACTTAGTACAAAATGACCTAAAGTTCCTTCTTTATTTCAAACCTCTGTCACCTGCCATCTTCCCTGTGTGCAAAAGTGAGAAGCAAAGCATCTAGGTGTCATTGGTCAGGAAATTTACCTGCTAGGAGGGTTATCCCCAAGCCCCTTTGGAGCCCCACTCAGTGGGGCTTTCTGGAGAGATCCAAAGGAGAAACTAATGACTTAGCATGTGACCCAGCAATTCCATTCCTAGGGATACACCCAAGAGAGGTAGGTCCCCGCAAACTTGACGCATTACTCATGACAGTCAAAAAGGGAAGACCACTCAGATGTCCATCAGGGATGGATGCATAAATAAAATGTGGCTCAACCACACAATGAGATGTTATTCAGACATAAGGAGGAATGAAGCTCTGACACACGCTATCTATCACACGGGTGAGCCTTGAAACACCATGCTCAGAAGCAGAAGACCACGTGTTGTGTGACTGCATCCCTGTGAAATATCCAGCACCGGGAAATCTATGGCAACAGAGACAGGATGTGCATGAGTGGCTGCCAGGGGCTGGGCTGGCGGGATGAGGAGTGACTGCTCATGGGGAAAGGGTTTCTTATTGAGGTGATGAAGATGTTTTAAAATTAGACAGTGGTGATAGTCATACAACTCTACAATTATGCAAAACCCCCACACAAAATTGTATACTTTAAAAGGGTACAATGGTATGTGCATTATATTTCAATAAAGCTATTATCAAAAAAAATTAAAAAGAACCAGTGCAGAAGCTATTCACAAAACGAGCACAAAAATAGCTCTGGCAAATCACACCAAAAACCTGCTGGGCTCTTGCAAGCACCCTTGGGGCACATGCTTCCTCCTGGACTCTCAGCTACACAGGGCAGCCATCACCTTCTGTCAGCCCAGCAGGAAGCCCACAGGCTCAGGGTCTGACCACATAGTCCCCAAGCTGGGTCTGTGCTAACTCTGCCCACAGCCTCTCCTGACTACGTCTCCCTCTCCGAGAGGCCACATGCACTTGGGCCAGCACGTGGGACCTCGGCTGAGGACAGTTGTGCTGCAGCTGCCAAGTGTCCTGGGCTATAGTCAGCAACACTCGACGTATGTTATATCGATCTGATTCTTGCTCTTGGGAGTTTTAAAAGATGGTGGTAAATATGTGTTCATCACCATTTTAACCATTTTCAAGTATACAGTTCAGTATCATTAAGTACATTCACACTTCCAGGAAACTATCACTGCTATCCATTTCCAGAACTTTTCAACATCCCAAACTAAAATTCTACCCATTCAACAATACCCTCCTATCTCCAACCCCCACCCCATCCCCCACCAGCCCCTGGAAACGACCGTTCTACTTCCTGTCTCTATGCGGATGACTATTCTAGGTGCCTCACAGGAGTGACTGGCTTTTTTCACTCAGCATAATGTCCTAAGGCACATCCACATTGTAGTATGGGTCATTTCCTTCCCCTTCCAGGCTGAATACTGTGCATTGCATGTGCATTTTGTTGATCCACTTATCCACTGAGGGACACTTGGGTTGTGTGCTCCTCTTGGCTACTGTGAATAATGCTGTTACAAACGTGGGTGTACAAATATCAAGCCTTTGCTCTCTAATCTTGTGGCTACAGAGCCAGATGTGGAATTGCTGGGTCAAGTGGTAATTCTATGTTCAATTTTTTGAGGATCTGCCTTACCGCCCCTCTTGGGATTCTTTACAAGAAAACAGAAAGAATTAGGCAGGTGGCGGCAGCAGCTGAAGCTGAAAATCTGTATCTAAAGAAACAGTGAGAAGAGGTGCGGGACCAGGAGCATTGCCAGCGAGGCATGGTAGTGAGGAAGCAGAGGGTGTGAAGGGGCAGATGCCAGGGAGAGGAGAGATCTGCACAGGAGCAGGCAGGAAAAATCTCATGTGGCGGCAAGAAAAGTGAGAGACAGACGTGTTTAAAATAGCTGGTGAACGGTGGAGCACCACAGAATATTCTCCCCGCAGACCAGCTCAAGGACACACCCACCAACTCCAGCTCCAGGTTTAGGTAGCTTCTCCCCGGTGTCCATGAATACCTATCTTTGCAATAAATCCCCAATGTCTTGAAATAACTTGCACTAAATTTTGCTTTTTGCAAATCAAATACCTTAACTGAATTAGCCAATGTTTAGTTAGGCAAACTCCAAAGTTATCTACTTTGTTTCCTCATCTGCAAAATGGTAATTAACAATTCCACAGGGTTTGAGGTTGCAAAGAGACCATGCATGTTAATAATGCTTTGGACACCGTAAAATTCAATGCATGCTAGTGAGCATGGCCTTTAGCCGGGAAAATGTGTGTCTGGGGCTTGAAGAACAGACCCACATGACTCCAGTGTCCACTTACCGGATGTTGTTGTGATTGGCCTTGGGCAATTTTTCACAAGCATTCCACAGAGCCTGAAGCCTCTTGTCTTGCTCCTGGATGCTGGGGAATGAACAGGAAAAGCTGCTGGCTGAGGATGACTCAATGAAGCCCCATCAGCAGTCATGTAAACTGTCATTGTAATGTTTGAGAATAAGGAGCCAATCATGTGACTGACCATACCAGTAAGCTATTACTATTCAAATGTTTGAGTCAACCATGTGACTGACCATACCTTCCCATCTACGTTCTCCTTGTGTCTTGTCCTCTGCTATTTTAACAAAACTTCCCCTGCCCATGTCACACATCCCAGGGTAGTAGTTGGGAGCAGGTGCGCAGACCTGTGCTCTGGAGTGGGCAGGGCCATGGTGTTGTCAGGAGGGTTATTCTGGCACAGAAACCAAGATCTGTGGCACCAGGCAGGGCACACATATCCTCCAGGGGCAGAAAAAAGCCTTGCGTTTCCCTGGTTCCAGGACTCTGAGGCTTCAAGATCATTATTTCCTGTTTCCTGCTGGAGACCCACCTTTACCAATGAGGGGGAGGATGTCCCTCAGAGAGATCCTGAAGCAGCGGACTGTCCTCCCCTTGTCTAGCTTTATGTCTCCAAGGTCACTGAGACAGTAACTGAAAGGGACAGCTTCCATCAGAGGACACGTTCTCACTTATCTTTATCCCCAAGAGCACAGTGGCAGTTCACCCACCTTCACACCACGGTGGCAGCTTGCTGTCCAGTTCAACAACCATTATTTAATGGACATTCAGTCAATCCCTCTGAGCCAGTAAATTTTATAGACGGAAATCTGATCTTTCAAGACATGACTCAGAGATGGATAATTCCCATAAACAAAGGATTCTCCACTCTACAAAAAGATTTGTTTTAAGGGTTTCTTTATTGATAAGCCCACTGAGAATTAAAAAAAAAAATACTCATAGGATTACATTTTTAAAGAATTTTTCATGAAAATCTACATCAAGGCTGACATGATGAGGAAGGCCAAAGCCCCGGAAAACCAGAAAGGAAAGCCCCGGCTGAGGGAGGCGCCAGCTCTGACCTCAACCCAGGGTCCTGGCTGGGGAGTGGCCACAACCCACATGCCGGCTCCAGAGGTCCCCCTGCAGATCTCGACCACAGGACAAAAACCTCTTCCCTCCCTTCAGCCTGAGGGAGTGGGAAGCATTTGCCAGGGGAACTTCTGCTAGGAAACTGATGGGAAAACCAAGCCTCCCACTACAAATGGAAAGGTCACAGTTCATATTTGTCAAGTAGTCAAATTTGACCAAAGTCTGGCCAAGGAGGGTTTTCTGTTGGGAGGCCAAGGAGACAGCTCCATCCTGGCTGCGATCCTGGGCCAATGATTTAATCTCTGTGAGCCTCACTGTCCTCATTGTAAAGGGGATTAATAAGAGAACTTGCCCTGTAGCATCCATGTGAGTGGTTTAAAGGAGAATCATACAAAGCACTTGCTCACGATCAATGTCAGCCTTTGCAGACCCCGCAGTTGTCTCCACTTCTGTGTCTGCCAGCAGCTGGGGTGTCCCTGGTGGCACCGAGCCCCATCCGCGGTCCTGCTCCTCAATCCTTTCTAAGGTGGAGGGGCAGATGCTGCGAAGACCTTGCATTCAGTACAACCCAGCAAACACACACGGAGCACTTCCTGTGTGTCGGCACTGTCCTGAGGGTTGGGAAGCCATGGTCAACCAAGAGGGCACTCTCAAAGCTCACAGTGTGATCGGCTACCCAGACACAGCTGTGAGCCAGGCAGTCAGAATGAACATAGGGGATGGGACCCATCATGACTGCTGGCCACTTTACTTCGGCTTGTCAGGGAGGCCTCTCTGAGGTTACATTTAAGGTAGGGCCAAAATAACCAGAAGCAGCCCTGGGGCAAATGTTCAGGGGCCAGAGCAAAGGTGAAGGCTCGTCCACCCTGTCCTTTGACTGACTGGAGCTTCAATCCTTCCTGCATCCTCCGCCAGGCACCCGGGGCTAGCCTGAATCTCTGCTCTGCGACTCCTGCATGGAAGCACTAATTGACGTGGCTCGCCTGCTCATGCCCTTTTCCTTACAGGCCGCCTCACACTGTCTTGGTGATCCCTAGCTGTTGTTCTGCTGCTTCCCTGGCTCCCCCTCCAGCTCCCGGACGCCCCTTCCATGCAGAGCCAGCTGGGTACGGTGTGTTTGCTTGACGGGCAATCCCATTAGGGTTAGCATGTCTCTTCAGTGAGATTCAGCTTCACCAAAGGTCAATGGTTATCAACCTGAAAGCCTTGGGAGTTTTGAAACAAAGAGCCCAGGCCAATTAAATCAAAATCTCTGGAAAAGAGATCCAGACATCGATATCTTTTGAAAGCTTCCCAGGAGACCGATCGCACAGAGGGCTAGAAGCAGCTGTGCTGCAGAGTGTGCCCCAGTGTAGACACATCAGCTCATTCAGCCACTCCCACACCCCCGTTTGCTTTTGCCTGGGATAGCAAATAGCTTTTGCTATTCCAGGTAAAGCTGCAGTCCACATTCTTGTATTTGTCTCTTTGGGCATGTGTACAAGCATGACACATGCTTCTGCCTGTTAGATACCAGGAAACGGAGCTGTTACATCACAGGTTATAAGTTTTCATAATTTCAATACATACTTCCAAATAAATTCCAACCCATAAGACACTCCAAAATGTGGTGTACTCACTTGGAAGCCTGAATCCACTCATCATAGAGTTCAAAGGTCATAAGAGGTTCTGGCAGCTCTCGGAGGTAAGATTTCAAAGCTCCTAGGCATGAATACAATGTTGGCCATGAGCCACTTTGACATGGCAGAGACAGGTTTCCCGAGCCAGCGTCACCTTGTGGGCCACGTCTAGGATAGACGCCCTGACCCAGACAACAAAATCAAATGGTGGCTCCCGTGTGAATGGATCCAAGGCTCTGGCATGGCAACAGGACCTGGGCGGACAACCACACTGGCCTCTAGCCTTATCTCCCACCTTTATCTCATCTTCCATTGGCACTGGGGAGAACTTCCCCCAAGGGGTCAGAGCAACCAGGCCCAACACTGGGCCCTGAGTGGACACATCTCAAACATGTCAGGAAGCCATGGGCTCAAATGTCTGACATGTGGCCATACACCCTCCATGCTCATCCCTTTCCTGGGAGCCTCTATGGTACAAGGGGCACCATGCTAAAGGGTTGGGGGCACCCACCTGCAATTGCATGGGGGTCTGCAGAGTACTCCTGCACGTCCACCACACAGCAGTCCAGGGCAGCTTTCAGCTTCTTCAGCTTGGAGGCAGATGGGGCTACTCGGAAGAGTCCCTACCAAAAGGACAGAGGGTCAGTGGACAGCCCTGTAACTCAAAGGCACAAAAGCAAACCCAACGAAGTCAGGAAGTCTGCCCACTCCTTTTCTCCAAATTCACCCAGATGCGCCTTCCCAGCTTGGCTTTTCAACAGTGTAGCTGCTTGTTTGCAAAATGCTCTTGTAGAGCAGGGACTGGGCCTCACCCACTGTTGTGTCCCTAGGGCTTCATGGGGGTGACTCACTGTTCTGTCTCAGTAGGAGTAAAAAAAGTGAAACCTAGACACTCAGATTTCTTGTTCTTTTATATTTAAAATACATTTTAGAGGAGAATTTGACTGAGACCTGGTTAATTGGGAGGGGGCATCTAGGAACTTGGATGAGAAAAGATCTCCAGGGTGTGTGTTTGTGTTGGGAGGGATGGGGCCATGAGCCTCCTATGAGCCTCAGGGGAGGGCAGATGGGGTGCTTGTGAGGGAGTGGTGCCTCCTTTGGCCCATCCATGTTCTGTTCTTAGAGTCCCTCTTGAGACACTGTCATCTTTTCCAAGTGAACTGCTCCACCTTGTTGAATGAAAGTGAACTGTGAAGAGAGAGAAGCAGCGGACAGGGGTGTGTGTAGAGGCGACAGATGCAGGTCAGAGCTGGAGAGGAACCCCCAACTCAGACATGGAAGTTAGACGTGGGTGGAAGACCTACTGGTTTCTGTTTCACCTCCTTAGCTCCTTGCATTCAGTGATGCAACCCACAGGCTGAGAAACAGGCTGGCAGAATACCCCTTGCTCCTTTAACCATTTATGGCCATTCGGCTTCCCAAGTTCCTCTAGAAGAAGATGTTCCTGGGCTAAGTTCTGGGCCTGCTAAGATCGTAACTCCCTTCTCAGCATGGGGTGTCTCAGACAAAGAGATGTCCAAAGCTCTCTGGCATATATGTGAGGAAGCTCCCAAAACATGTTTGGATTAGTGTGTAAGCACGGCTGCTATGATGAAGAGTAAGTGACAGTGCACACGAAGGAGGGGGCTGGATCCTCACAAACACACGCCATAGCTGTGGAGGAAGGACGACGGTGTTTGGTGATGGACAACACCGAAGAGAAGGGAGCGGAGTTGTCACACAAGAGCTTCAGAGTTCTGACTGTGTAGCTGAGAAGACTGTTCCAGTGAGAGACACAGAAAAACTAGAAGGATATTGTGACTGTTCATGTGGCCAGTGAGTCCAGGTTTGGGGGTGTTAGAGAAAATCCCTATGGAAATGCTGAAGAAATGGCAGCGAACATGGAGTGGGGCCCAGGGGAGAGGTGAGGACCCAGGATACTCACTGAGGTTGAGGCGAAGGTTCAGGAGAGGATGGTGACACCCCAGGAAAGATTAGAGAGAGCAGAGGGCAGGGTTGGGCAGTGCTGAACGGGTCACTGCAATGTCACCCATAGGGGCAAGGGGCATGAAGGAGCACAGTGGGAACTAGTTTCAAGGGTGGCTCCAGCAGTTACGTCACAAGTGGCCAAGCTGAGGCCTGGGACTGGGACCTGGGGGGTCCCTGGGGTTGCGAGGGCAGGTTTAGCCCAGTGGTGGGAACAGAAGTGGCTGTGCCGGAGACAGAGGAGTGAGCAGCGCTAAGAGTGCACAACCAGAAATGCTGTGAGCTACCTGAAGACGTTAGGTAGCACAAAAAAACAAAACCCAACCAGTCAGGGAAGGAATATGAGGCTGTGGTTGGGCTGAACAAAGACCTTTTTGTAGGCTAGGGGAAACCTGAGTATATTTGTTACTAAAGGAAAAGAGCAGATGCAAAGTAGGGAGCATGAAGGTCTGGTGGGAGGCAGAAGGGCTGGAAGAGTCTGGAAACAAAATGGGAGATGCCACACCATCTGATGCCTGTTCTTTGAAAACTAGTTCGCACTTACTAGAAATTCTAAGATACTGATCAATTCATTTTACTTGTATGCAATAATGTTCTAGTTTTATTTAAAAACATTCCTTATTTTCTAAAGAAACTTGCTGAAATATTATAGATGCAATGATATAAGGTGTAGGATTGGCTTCAAAATCTCCAAAGCAAGGGTGGGGCAGGAATGGAGGTACAGATGAAACAGGACTGACCATAAGCTGGGTGATGAGGCTGATTATCTTAAAGTGTCTTAGTTTTTCCATAATTCATAAAAAATGATGGGGAAAGAGAAGGCCCAGTTTACCTTCCTCTGTGGAAGCATCCCTCAGGCATTGTAAACTTCTTTCCATCTTATGATTGATAGCACATGTGAAAATGCCTGGCACCAAAATGTGGTAAAAAAGACCTATTCTCATCCCTTTGGAACAGGCCTGACACAGGGCACGCAGCCAACATGCATGAGAACCTGAACTGGCTTCCTTCTCTTCTGCAGTCCTCCCAGTTTGCCCCATGTGATCAGGTGCTGACTTAAAGACTACTTTGGATTAATCAGATTTATTAATTAATTCAAATTAATAAATGAGAGGCTCATCTCCCCCAACAAGTTCATAAGCCCCCATCTGACTCTTTTATATTTTGCTCAATAATAAATGTATAGCAGGCCCTAAGTAAGTATTGATCAGCTAATCAGATCAAAGGAAGATGGAGTAAAGATTTTAAAACAGCCAATAGAGGAAACCAAAGAAAGTTCTAGCTCCCAGGAAAGATTTACACAGTAATAAAAACAGCAGCCACTGATTTCTCATAGGCCTTTTACACATGTGGCTCTTAAGAACTATTTTCCAATGTCACTATCAATCATATTTTCAGGATTTCTGTAAAAGAGTTATGATCAAAAAGGTTAAAAGGTCTATTTTTTATTTTGCTGAATTTATTAAAGTGACATTGGTAAATAAATTATATAGGTTTTAGGGGTACAATTCTATTAAGACATCATCTGTATATTGTATTGTGTTCACTACCCCAAGTCAAGTCTCTCCTTCTATCACCTTTTATTCCCCTTTACCCTCCGCCACCTCCACAAACCCCCTTCACTCTGATAACCGCTAGGCCGTTGTCTATGAGTTTTGCTTTGGGTTTTTTTTTTTGCTTAATCCTTTCACCTTTTTTACCCAGCTCCCCACCCTGACCCCCTCTGGGAGCTCTCAGTCTGTTGTCTGTATCTATGAGTCTGTTTCTGTTTTGTTGATTTGGTTCCACATGAGTGTCATTACGTGGTACTTGTCTTTCTCTGACTGGCTTATTTCACTTAGCATAATGCCCTCCAGGTCCATTCATACTGTTGCAAAGGGTAAGATTTCATTCTTTTTTATGGCCACATATCATTCCATTGTCTAAATGTACCACAGCTGTTTTATCCACTCATCTACTGATGGACACTTGGGTGCTTCCAAATCTTGGCTATTATAAATAATGCTGCAACAAACATAGCGGTGCATGTATCCTAAAAGTTCTATTTTTAAAATCGGAGAACCTTTGAAGAAGGAGGAGGAGGAGGGATAGGAAGAGGAAGAGGACACAACAGCAGATTGCCAAAATAATTTTAAACATGAAGAAAGAATGGCCAGAGTGTGGCTCTAAGTTTGTCATGGCTAACAGTACCAGTCTCCCCATAAAGTGAAGGTTCATAGGAGAGAGCAGGATCCATTTGTGTTCTGCAGGAGATGGAGCTGTATCCCTTCTTACCAAGTTTGGATTTGTAGGGGCCACAGTGAGGATGGTAACAGGGCTGAAGATCCTGTGGTCTGTGCCTCATGGAAGACGGCACCTGCTCAGGGCCCTGCTCGGGGCAGGGCCTGGCTATGCCCAGACCCACCTCCTCCTGCATCCGGCATTCCAGCAGCATCATCACACATGCCTCAGACCCACCTCCTCCTGCATCCGGCATTCCAGCAGCATCGTCACACATGCCTCAGACCCACCTCCTCCTGCATCCCGCACTCCAGCAGCATCGTCACACATGCCTCTATGGGGAAGGCAATCTCCCGGCCACTGATTGTGAGGTGTTCCTCCAGAGGCTTCCCAAAGGAAGGCTTCTCCACCCAGGCCTCTGATAGGGAGGAACAAGATGGGAGTCAATGACAAGGGTTATGAAGGTCACTCATGCTGGAGTATGTTATGTCATACAGATTATCCTGACTACGAAAGACATGGAGGCCCAGTGGAATCTCCATTCCTGTGGTTTTGGGAGGACTGAGAGTTCTGTGTAGGGCAGATGCTAACTGGCTGTGTCCAGAGCTGCTGGGCTTCATGTAACACACACTTGCACACACGTCTGTGTACATACACCCCTCCCCCGACTCATCTCCTTAGGGGACAGTGTGTTTGAACAGGCTGTGCTTCACTGCAGCTGAATCAAGGTAACAGCTGGTGAAGTCCAAGCCGCTCATCCAAATGTGACTCCTGGGGACACGTAAGGGTGGAGGAAAACATGGGGCATTGGTGGCATCTGGGAAGGCAGGTAGGCTGTCTCCAACCCTCCCCACCCAAGGAGAGTCTCCACTTACCTTGTTGTGCTTTTATCTGAGGCAGCACTGCCTGCAAGAGTGTCAGTGACTTCCTGTGGTATTCAGCTTGCACTTCTATTAGCTGAGAAAACACAAGAGCAAGCATTAGCTTTTGCCAAGGGTTGGGGGGCACAGGCTGTCGTGCCACGTGGGGTGCTCTGTGCAGAGTGGCTGCCTTGTTTCCTCTATAGTCTCTGCAGCAACAGATTCACAGATGGGGATCTGGGAGGTAGGAGAACCACGAGGGATTACGGGGGCTGCCCCAGAGCTGGGGCCTGACTTAGAGAACTTGCCTTTGCTGCCATCCTACCTTGCTAAGCATCCCTCAAAGCAAAAGGCAACAAAGAGAAGTGAATCAATAGGAAAGTATATATGAAAAACACATTTATAAATCCATATGCCTACAAGAGCTAAATGCTATTAGCCTGGGTGTACACACACACACACACACACACACATCTTGTTTTCTGCAAAGTGAGTTTAAGATACAACTGGTCAAAAAACTTGTGGCTTGATCTACAATTCTCTTCAAGTACTTCAAGTACCTTGGAAGGTAAAATTGCTTTGGTTAAAATAATACAGCTCAAAGAACAAATTCCTTCAAGATGTTCTATTTTGCCCATCCCACTACTGAAAAATCTGCTGAAATGCTGACAAGAGCAGGTGAAAACCCAGGAACAATGGTTACTTCATTCATTCTCTGAACCCTTCCTCCACCCTCAAGAATTGGCCATGGATGAGGGAAGGCGGATGAATCACTGTTTAAATGCTTGGCATGCAGAGTAGATGCTATCATCTCCAAGTAAAATGAAAATAATTTTTAAAAAATTAGAATACTGAAATAAACAAATGACAATTAGGCAGCCTAATAATGTTTGGAATGCCAACAATTTCATTAGTCTTAATAACTCTAAAATTGAATATTACCTTCACAAATAAAGCCAATAAAATATACTTACAGATATACCACTAGTTTAAAATAAACTTTCTGAGTTAGAAGGAAGGCATATCTGTCCTTTCTCAGGGTAGAGGAAACTCCCCTGAATTTCTGGTCCCCTGATGAAAGTGTTGGAAGGTTGCTAATAGCTTTTCTACCTACTTACCAAAGCACTGTAAACATTTCAGGATTTCTCCTCCTTTTCTTCTGTCTTCTTGCTTATCATTCCCCCACTTCCCTATTTTTAATTTGTATTTTTTCTCAACTCAGATGCTATTTCTCTACCCCTGACCTCTACTCACTAGATGCAAATAACACGCCCCCCAAGGTGACAACCAAACAATGGCTTCAGACACTGTCCAGTGTCTGGTGGAAGAGGGAGCAAAATCATCCGTGGCTGAGCACCACTGCCATACCTCACGTGTCGCAATAACCTTCATAGGTGAGGTTAAGGTTTTTTCTTGCGGGGGTGGGGATGGAAGCCATACAGAGAAACAGAAGGTGGGACTCATTCACAGGCAGAACAGTCTTCCCTGTGACATGCTCAAGGCTGTGCCCACACTCCTTCCTGCCTGCCCCACGACTTGCAAACAGGCTTTGCATTGTCTCATCTTTGTGGACACTTACCGTTTGAAAGTAGTTTGCATAGTCAATTTCTTTGGCCACAAAACTGTACATGTCCGCTGAGAGCTGGTCCTGTGGAAGGCAGAAGACAACTTCACAAAATACATTGTAAAGACAGCAGAGATGACTAATGCATGGACCTCGACATCAGAGAAGAAAGAACCTTAACCATTTTCAATCTCTTTCTAAATAAAACCTGAAATGTTACATACTCTGCTATGGACATTTCCGTGTTTCCCAGGCATGGCTATGGAGATTGAGTGGGCATGAAAAGAACACTGGTGCCTGCGGATCCCCATGGATTAGCCTGGGTGGACCAAGCACATGGGCCAGGTCTAGAGTTAGGGAAGCTGGTGTAGGGGACTGATGAGCAGATCACTGCCACACACGTCTGCAGCCTATTCACCTCTGTGCAGCGTGCTCTCTTCATGTTCTCATTCCCTCTCTTTGATTATTCTATTGCTTTGTTGTCTTTCATTCTCAATACAGATCAGTTGATAACAAGCCTATGCTGAAGAGACAGCAACACACCAATGTGGAGAAAGTTGGATACAACAGGTGGGCAGGAAAAGGGCTGCTGATTCAGAACACATCAAAACTTGGGCGCACCCAACTTCACACACAAACCTCATAGTGTTAACAGTCCTGTGCTTTCCAGTTCTCCATGTGATGGGGACAATGGCCCACTGCTGGGTCTGAATCTGGAATATTTTTACCTCAGCAAACAAGTTCCACAGAAAGATCCTTAGCAAAGTACTATAAAAGTACATCTTGAGCAGGATGCAGACTCTGTCACTAACCATATCTCTGAGCAAGTCACGCATCTGAACTTGTTTTCAGAAGTCCTATGATCTCTCGAGTTTCTCCCTATTGGGTTGCCTTAGATAGGAGATGTTTAGTAGAAATGCTAAGCTGAGAAGAGAAGAGTCTATACTGTTCTGTTTGAGGTAAACGTGAGACCAGCACAAGAAAAGATGATCCAGATACCAAATGAATTAAAGCAGACAACTACACGCTTCATAAAGAGCCTGTTTCATGGACCCTCAGCCCCTCAGCTGCCAGGGCAGCCCATTCTCAGTGACAGCACTAGGATGTGAGGCGTGATCTGTTTCCTTCTTGTCTCCTGGCAGGCCAGCCTTTGCGGAGAACATCCTTCAAGGGCTCTTGCACATGAGGTCACAGAGGTAAGGCACAGGGCTAAAGGGGAAGGCTGCTCTCTGGAGAGTTTTAAGCACAGATTAGGCAGTGCCAGCCTTGGTCCAGTGTCAGAGAATGAAGAAAGGGGAAACAATGAATTCACCTATACTGAGAACAGTCTAGGTGCCAGGCATAATGTCACATGAAATTCTCATCTCTTTTAGGTGTTGAATTTCCAGTTTCAGATGAGTAGCTACCAAGAGGTCAAGGATCTTATCTGTGTGTCCTCCACGGTCTCAAAAGTGCTTCTGATAGTAGGGGCTTAGTAACTATTTGCTGTAAGAACAAGGAAAGAAATGGAGGCTCAGCAGCAGTAAGGATCCCTGAGAACAGAATGGGCTCTAAACCCGCCCACCTCAGCTCCCTTTCAGCACAGCATCCCTACAACTATTGCCGTTGTGGGCTGCCCAGTCTGTCAAAGGCTCATGAGAACACTGTTCTTGGGGTGGATCGACATGTCTGCCATCCCTGTATCAGCACCGCTCAGGACACATCTGTCACCAGCCTGGCAGTCATAAGGGACATACGTCAAGTCAGGGAAAATCAAAGGGCTGAGGAATAAAAATGGCTCTGTAGACAGAGGAGAGGAAGAGACCCCACAAAGGACTAAGTGCCACATCAGATACATCTTCAATGGCTCAGCAGTGAACTTCACCAACAGGTGATTTTAGAGAAGTCAGACCACCTGTGTGTGCCCTCGGAAACATAAACAGACTTTTAAAGGTACAGTTAGACTACTGCCTAACTAAGTAAGCAGTATGGACTCAATACACCACACTGAGAAAAGGGTGAAAACTAAAAATAAAATTTCCATTTACCTAATCATCAGTGAATTCTCTTTATAAAGGAAAAAAAGACTTTCATCAATAATCACCAGAGTTAAATGTGTGTAAAAAGTCATTTGTGTTCTAATTTTGCAACAAATCCATACTTGGAAAAATACAAAGTAAAAAACCATATTAATGGCTATAAGCTGTGATGTTCACTAAGTTCCCAATTCCAGCCCCCTCTAGCCATTCCGTCCCAACAAAACGAAAACTAAAACAAACCAACCAGAGAATCTGAAAATAAAACAACAACAACAACAAACAACACTGAGAGGAACTGGTGAAGTTCCCGGTCAGGAACACAGGCTTCCCTGGAAGGCTGAGACCTGATCAGAGGACCACTGAACCCTTCCCTCGCGCACCTGACCACCACATCATGCAAGGCCCGCGCACCACACTTCCTCCTGCCCAGCACGCCATATCCGCCTTTGAGAATTATAAGGCATATTACATGGCAAAATCACAGATTAAAGAAATTAAACAGGCATCACATCCAGAGCCAGATATGACAAAAATGTTGGAATTACCAGGCTATAAATATTTTTTAAGAATATGATTAATAGGCTAAGGATTTCAACAGAAGAAGGAGACAACACACAAGTACAGATGGATATTATAAGCAGAGAGATAGAAATTCTAAGAATCAAAAAGAAATGCTGGAGGTCAAAAATGCCATAAGATAAGCGAAGATATAAAAAGAATGCCGTAACATAATTGAAGAATGCCCTTGATGGGACATGACTGAGGAAAGACTCTCTGAGCTAGAGGATATGACAATAAAAAATTTCAAAACTTAAAGAGAAAGAAGATGGAGAAAAGAGAACAGAATATCCAAGAACCATAGGACAGTGTGAAAATGTATAACATATGCGTGGTAGAAATACCAGAAGGAAGAGAAGAAAGGAACAGAAGCAACATTTCAAGAACTAATGAGTGAGAATTTCCCCAAATTGATGTCAGACACAAAACCACAGGTCCAGGAAGCTCAGAGACTACCAAGCTGGATAAATGCCCCCAAAGAGTATAAATAGGCATATCATATTCCAACTTAAGGAAATCAAAAATAAAAAAGAAAGAAAACAAAAAGTCTTGAAAGAAACCACAGGGGGAAAACATAATACCCATACAGCAGCAAAAATAGGAATCGTATCTGATTTCTCCTCAGAAACCATGCAAGCAAGAAGAGAGAGAAGTGGAATACTTAAAGTGTTAAGATAAAAATAAATCAGCCAAAAATTTTGCACCTTGCAAAATTATTTTTCAAAAGTAAAGAACTAAAGACTTTCTCAGACAAAAAAATTGATGGAATTTGTTGCCAGTAGACCTGCCTTGCAAGAAATGTTAAAAGTTCTTCAGCGAGAAGGAAAATGATATAGGTCAGAAACATAGATCTATGTAAAGAAAGAAAAGGAATCAGAGGAGGAACAAGCAAAGATAAACTTCTATTTTTTTCACTCTTAATTGCTCTAACAGATAAATTTGTTCAAAATAATAGCAATGATGTATGCATACATGTATGTATGTGTACACATATACACATCTATGCTATGTATGCTTATGTGTGTGTGAAATATATAGAATAAGATATATTTTGTTACTAGAAGGTACCTACCTGTACTGTGTGAAGCAGAACAGTGTTACTCAAAAGTGGAATTGGATTGGTTGTAAATGTATATTGAAACTCTAGGGCAACCACTAAAAAAGTAAAAAAGAAAAAAAAAAAAGAAGAAGAAGAAGAAGAAATGTAATTGACATGCTAAGAAAGGAGAAAAAACACAAATCACACAAAATGTTCAATTAACAACCTCAAAAGGCAGAAACTATGTAGAAGACAAAAGTAGTAGCAAAGAACAAAGTCAAAAAGTAGATAACTAACAAATGTGACAGATATTAAACCAACTATATCAATACTCTCTTAAATATCAATGGTCTAAATGCACCAGTGAAAAGGCAGAAATTATCAAAATACATTAAAAAAGACTTCTGGCCTAGATGGAGGCACAGGTAGATACGCCTTGCCTCCTCACACAACCAAAAGAAGGACAACAACAAATTTAAAAACAAAAAATAACCAGAACGGCCAGAAAATCAAACTGTATGGAAGTCTGACAAACAAGGAGTTAAAGAAGAAATACTCATCCAGACCCGCAGGAGGGACGGAGATGGGAAGCTGGGGTGGAAAGGACACGCAGCAAGTCGGTGGCTAGAGGACCGGGGAGGGCAAGGCGGTGCCTGGAGGACTGGGTGGTCCCACATTCTTGTGTGGATAAACTGGGACGAACAACTGCGGTGCAAGACAGACCACACAACCCAGGGTTCCAGTGCAGGGAAGTAAAGCCTCAAAATCGCTGACTGAAAAAACCTGTGGGGGTTGCAGTGGTGGGAGAAACTCCTGGACTCACAGGAGAGTTCCTTGGAGAGACCCACAGGGTCCTAGAATGTACACAAACCCACCCACCTGGGAATCAGCACCAGAAGGGCCCAATTTGCTTGTAGGTAGTGCAGGAAGTGACTGGAAGCCAGCCGAGAGCTGACCAAGCAGCATTGTTCCCTCTCGGACCCCTCCCCTACATATACTGCCACAACGCAGTGATGGGGGTGTTTGCCCTCTCCTGAAGAATACCTGAGGCTCTGCCCCTTACTATGAAACAGGTGCACCGAGACAAAAAAATTATGGCCCAAATGAAAGAACAGATCAAAGCTCCAGAAAAAAATACAACTAAGTGATGAAGAGATAGCCAATCAGATGCAGAATTCAAAACACTGGTAATCAGGATGCTCACAGAAATGATTGAGTATGGTCTCAAAATAGAGGAAGAAGTGAAGGCTATGCAAAGTGAAATAAAGGAAAATGTACAGGAAACCAACAGTGACAGGAAGGAAACTGGGACTCAGATCAATAATTTGGGCCAGAAGGAAGAAATAAACATTCAACCAGAACAGAAGGAAGAAACAAGAATTCAAAACAATAAGGAGAGGCTTAGGAACCTCCAGGACAACCTTAAATGTTCCAACATCCGAATCATAGGGTGCCAGAAGGAGAAGAGGAAGAGCAAGAAATGGAATACTTATTTGAACACATAATGAACACATTTGAACTTCCTCAATCTGGCGAAAGAAATAGACTTCCAGGAAGTCCAGGAAGCTCAGAGTCCCAAAGAAGCTGGACCCAAGGAGGAACACACCAAGGCACATCATAGTTACATTACCCAAGATTAAAGATAAGGAGAGAATCTTAAAAGCAGCAAGTGGAAAGGAGACAGTTACCTACAAAGGAGTTCCCATTAGACTATCACCTAATTTCTCCAAAGGAACCTTATAGGCAAGAAGGGCCTGGAAAGAAGTATTCCAAGTCATGAAAGGCAAGGACCTACATCCAAGATTACTCTATCCAGCAAAGCTATCATTTAGAATGGGAGGGCAGATAAACTGCTTCCCAGATAAGGGCAAGTTAAAGGAGTTCATCCTCACCAAGTCCTTATTATATGAAATGTTAAAGGGACTTATCTAAGAAAAAGAAGATCATCAACAATACGAATAGTAAAATGACAACAAACTCACAACTATCAACAACTGACCCCCCAAAAAACAAAGCAAAAACAAAAGCAAAAATAAACTAAGCAAACAACTAGGACAGGAAAAGATTCACAAAAATAGAGATCACATGGAGGGTTATCAGCAGGGAGGGGGAGGAGGGAGAATGGGGGAAAAGGTACAGGGAATAAGCAGCATAAATGGTAGGTACAAAATAGAGAGGGTTAGGTTAAGAATAGTACGGGAAATGAAAAAGCCAAAGAACTTATATGTATGACTCATGGACATAAAGTAAGGTAGGGGAGATGTTGGGGGGTGGTGTAGGGCAGAGGGGAATAAAGGGGAGAAAAAAATAGGACAACCATAATAGCATAGTCAATAAAATATTATTTTAAAAAATAGATTTAAAAAATCCCTGTGGCTCAGGGTATTGAGTGCTGGCCTGTGAACTGAAAGGTTGCCAGTTTGATTCCCTCTTGGGAAACACGCCTGGGTGTGGGTAGGACTGAACTGTGTTTCTCTGACACATCGATGTTTCTCTCCCTCTCTTTCTCCCTCAATTACCTTCTCTAGCTCGAAAAATAAATAAATAAAACTTAAAAAGACCCAAGTATATGTTGTCTACAAGAAACTCAGTTCAAATATAAAGATAATATCATAAACTATATACTAAGTATCAATATATATATTAAAAGTAAAGGGATAAAGATATGTCATGCTAAAGCTAATCAAAAGAGGCGAGATTAGTTATGTTAATTTCCGCTAGAGCAGAATTCAGAGCAAGGAAAGTTATCAGGGATACAGAGGAATGAGACTGAGTGGTAATGGGGTCATTCCACAAGAAGATATTTGTGAAGTGTGGGGCTTGAATCTTTTTAAAATATGGAAGCAAGGCACAGATTGAAGGGATTCCTGAAGGAATGCAGGCAAGGAATGTTGCACCTGCCCATCAGCTGGAGGTCTCAGCAGCTTTTCTCTTACGGAACCCACCTGGACTTGGTTTTCCTCGTAGGCTAAAGCTCTCTGGGTCCCAAACAAAGAGGAATCAAATTGCCACTTCGCTCACCTGAGGCCCAAAGCTTTCCTTTTGCTGGATCACCACAATGTAAGAAACCCTAAAGATTTGTCTCGCCTGTGAGGAAATACAAAACCATGGAGATGTAAGGTGAAATGACCCTCTTAGGGAAACCCAGAGACAGGAGGGAGGAAGACCACAGCGAATATTTGGAGCAGCTGGCAACCAGTGAAATAGAAATAAGAGTCAGAAGAGAAATTTTACACCACCACTGCACATGCTGAAGGGGACCAGCTCTGAACACAAAGCTGCCCAGAGCCTATCACTGCAATCACCGTGATGGAACAGAGGTCACAGACCAGGCAAGGCAAAGATGAGAGTCAATGGGGTTATCTCGCTGAGTGTTACAGTTGCTCCAAAGTGATTAGATAGAAACGGTATAGAATTACCCCAGGAACAGACAGGTGGATGGAATGCAGAGCCCAGAAATGCATGTGAGGACTCAGGTGACAGGATTTCGTTTCGGGGGAGCTGGCTTATTTAATAGACAGTTCTGGCATAATTGGCTACTCATCTGAAAAAAGACCAGCAAAACTCCACTCATACCATGTATGAAAGTAAGCTACAGGTGTATTAAAATGCACAAAATAAGTAAAAATACCTTAAGAACATTAAAAGACAATGAAAGAACAAGTTAGAAGAACATGGGGGGAGATACCCAGTGGGCCCTGGTATTTTTCCCTGTGCAGAGGAAGTGCACACATTCAGTTGAGATCTTCATGGCAGATACCAGTATCAGCAAAGTCAACAGACGAATGGGAGAGTGGAAGAAGTACCTGTCACACAGCAGATAGAAGGCAGTTTAATATCCCTAACACACAGAGAACTTAGGTCAATTGACAGTAAAAGAACCCAATAGAAATACTGGTCCAATTGCCAATGTAAATAGGCAATTTCCCAAACTGGAAATGCCTAGAAATCTAGGAAGGATGTGCAATAAATATATGAAGATATGCTCATCACTACTAACATTCAGAGAGATTAAAATTACAATAACAGAGAGATAGCTTTTGTCCCCTTACCAGGCTGGCAAAAACTGAAAAGGGGAACAATGAGCATTCCAGGGAGAGAAGAGGGGAACCGGGCGGTTCTTCCTCCGGCTGGTGGGAATGTGGACAACAATGTCCTTTTCAGGGGTGGAAACCATCGATACCTGTTAAAACGTACCTGTAACCTCTGATCTAAAAATACCACTTTGGGGAATCTAGCCTAACAGGAAAAAATTACCAAGGTATGTGAATATATACAGAAGAATGTTGACTACATCATTTTTGATGTCAAAACATAAAACAAAACAACTAAAACACACTGGTTTGAATGTCTACTACCAGGAAAACAGCTTAATAAATCATGGTGTATAAAATCCCTACCATGGACTGTTATGCACCTTATTAAAATGATTAAGTTAGAACTATACCATCCAATCTGGAGAGATGTCTAGGATGTATTATTAATTGAGAAAAGCAAGTGGTAGATTAATACAAACAACATAACTGTGTACAAACACACACATGTAGGTGAAACAAGTAACAGAAAGTGCTGTATATGAGTGTATTGTTTATATGATTATAAAGAAAGGGATGGAAGGTTATATGGTTCTCACACAGGGTTCCTTATCCTTATAACTTTTGTGGCCACTTGGCATGTGACAAAGTACACTGTCCACGACAAGTCTTTTTTTTTAAATTTATTTATTTTTAGACAGAGGGGAAGGGAGGGAGAAAGAGAGGGAGAGAAATATCAATGTGTAGTTGTCTATTGCATGTCCCCACTGGGGACCTGGCCCACAACCCAGACATGTGCCTCGACCAGGAATCGAACCAGCGACCCTTTGGTTCTCAGGCCAGCACTCAATCCACTGAGCCACACCAGCCAGGGCTGTTCACAACAAATCTTAATAAATACTGGTAAGGAAGAAAAACTGGGCACCCTTCATTACAAACAGAGGGGTTCATTGCTGGGTAGGAAGGGGGAGAATTATTGGTGCTTTCTGGATATATTTTCATATTTTTTCACTGAATATGGTGAACATGTATTACTTTTATAATATTTGAAGGGGAATTTAATATAGTTTTGGGTAAAAAGAGCATATGTAAGAAGCTACACAACAACAAATGAAGCTGTTAAACTTTTATTCTGATGTATTCAGATATGCACATTAAGATCCCCTATTAACACCACCCTCCCATGTCTGCTGAAGAAGTGATTTTGTAAGAAACAAGATTCTTAGCTGAAGAAGGTGAATCCATGGTAAATGGGTAGAGAGCACAGAGGAAAAGTGGAATCAGCACGAGAGTAGGGCTGTATGCACTAACAGCACCAGCTCACTGGCTGCCATTTACACAGGCATTTGAAGGACAAGTCAGCTTGACTCTCGATGGATCTTGGATCTGAAGTACTGATCTTATTTTAGTTGGTTGCACAGTACTGCAGGCTGAGGTAAAGGATTCTTTAAATATTTTTCAACATTTCTAATTCCAGAGAAAAATTCCACCTGAGTCTGAATGTCACCTGAATGCAGGGTCAAAGTCACCTACATGGGTGATCATAATGGATAAGGTGATGGACAAGCTAACAAGACCAGATGGAGCCACAAAGAACAGAGATGCCTGCATGCAAAGGGGCCACTATTCTTTAAAACTGTGATTAAGACAACAGGTACCCAGTATAATTCCAGAATCATGAGATTGCTGTTCCAGGGACTTAAACCCACACTGACAGGTTTGTGGGGGAAGTGGATGGGACACCCTGGGCCACATGTAACAAAGGGGCTCTGTCAGTCCCGCCTGCGGAGGCAGGTTTCTTAGGCGGAGGCGCTTTGCTCAGCTGGTGGGAGGTTTCTCCTCTGTAACTGTCTCCTTGGCTAGCACGTCAGCTTCGTAGGTAAGGGTCTCTCCCAGCAGGCAAAGGATTGATATAAAGTGGCTCCGAAATATTAAAAGGCACACAAGAAAACTTAGTATCACCAGTGAATTAAGACTCATTTATTGTCTAAATTCTCAACTATTCCGTGTGGCCTAGAAACTATTAGCTGCAGCTCACGACTTACAAAAGCTTCAAGCAGACCCTGAGGTCATTCCCTCTTTGCCTGCCACCAGGAACACGGTGATCACCCATCACTGCCCCATCAAAGCCCCGACACTCCTGACTCATCCCTGGCTCTTAGGGGACGCCAGCAAGCAAGCTTGGGGTCTGCTAGTTAAGCAGAGGCTCACTCTGAGGTTTCAATAGCACTCCAGTGAAAAAAAGGACTCCCTTAGGGCAGCCCGTCTGTCTCAGGAGAGAGGAGCAAAGAGGGGTACCCTGCAAATCTCCACTCTGTTGGCAGCCTCCTCCATTTCTTCCCTGAGGGCGTCGGCTTTGGCACCGGCAGGCTGTAAGCTGCTGGACAAACCTGAAGACTTGGAAGTCTGCTGCCACCTGATGGAAAACAGGAGAAAAAGAGGAGAGGTGTGAGACAGGTAGAACCCTGGGCATACTGAAGGCTGAGAAAAGCAGCTGGTTACAAATACTACCCAGGGGACACCGTGCTGACCATCAGCTGCCGCTTCAGGTAGGGCACTAGACCCAGTTTGCCACCATGTTCCCTCCTGTCTTCTGACCACTAAGGCCAAATGACGTCACCACTGTGCTCTTTGAAGCTCAGTCTGGGTCATTCCCTTAAACTCCATGCCTGTCCCATGGGCATTTGAGTTTGGAAACATTCACCTACTTGGCTAAAGCCACAATGTATGCTAGGTGAGAGGATACGTCAGTAAGGACAGAAGTAAGTCTGAAGGCAAAACTCTCCACCAGTGAAACCAAGGGTCCTTATGACTTTGATTAAATTTAGTTTTAAATCCTAGCTCTAGAAATCACCTCTCTCTGTCTCTGTCTCTCTCTCTCAGATCCGACCAATGAGCTCCCAGCATGACCCCTCACCCCTCACCCAGGGTGTCTTGTAATTTTTCCTTGTATAATCTGTAACCTGCCCACCACTGAGGAATTCCTGCTTTGGAGCACTAGCTCCCTGTTCTCCTGGGTGGTGCCTTTCATAATAAAATCAGGTGATTTTCTTTCTCCACTGCAGTTCTTGGTGTTTCGTGTTTGGCTCTGCTTGCGCTGGGTGGATAAACTCTCTGTTCTGTAATTCTGGTGAGCACACACACACACACAAATTCTTAGCAACATTTAGATACCTCATTTATATATTTTAAGCATTTATCTTTGTGCAGACCATCTGAGGAAGCTACTCCAGAAACTTTTATGGGAAGTACAAATATTTCTGGTTGCTGTGTCATCATCAGGGACGCAACAGAAGCACACCCTAGAGGAAGGCTGCAATTGCGTAGATAGGAGCAGCCACAGTGGGGAAGGGCAGTGGGTTCTCTTCCATCGAACCTATAAACTCAATGGTATATAGAGGTCAGCAAGCAAGAACAATAAGCCAAATGGGTCCTTGTCTCAAAAACCAGTCCATTTGATCCTTTAATTTTCTACTTGTAATAGGGACATGAGATATGTAACTATTTCTAGTTTTGAGAAAAATGCTGGTGTAATGAGGACAAGAGCAGCTGACACTTGGCTGCAGTCTCAGGAGGGCAGGAGGGACACCTGGGACGGGGACCAAGGTAGGGCTGCTGTGCAGTCTAGGAGGCAGCTGCTCCTCACGGGGCTGATGAGGCTCAGGCAGAGGCTGGGTTGTGGGTTTCCACATGTTTCTATTGACAGGAGAAGCTGGAAACTGTCATGTAAATTCCCCAGATGAAAGGCAGCAACAGATTAGTTTCTTTTAAACCCTCTGCTGGTCAACAGCATACAGAGTAAACCACACAGCTCCTCAGGCTCCAACCAAGGAAGAAGGAAGAAGTGCAGCATTACCCTGACTTTGAGAGTCAAGAATCTGATCACTAGGTGTTTTCTCTACACATTGTTTTTTTTTTGGTTATAAGCACGACATAAAGTGCAAGACTCTATGATATAAGAAAGGGAAACTGAAGTTATCTTTGCTATTAGCAAAAAGTAGCAAAATTAAGTGTTGTCACTTAAAAAATGCACTCATGAGAAAATTAGGTAAAAGGCGTTGAGACATTAAGCTGGGTTGAAACTCTAAATTAGACAGACACACCACAGGTCCTGAGAAAGAAGCCCCAGCCGGGTGGCTCATTTGGTAAGAGCGTCGTCCTGACACACCAAGGTTGCAGGTATGATCCCTGGTCAGGGAACCCACAAGAGAAAACCAATGAATGCACAGATAAATGGAACAACAAGTCAATGTTTCTTGCTCTCTTCCTTCTTCTTTCTCTCTGAATCAATTAAAAATGCATCCAAAAAGAATTCAAGGACAATTAGAAAAGAAATATTTTCCTCAAAGATACTTAAAAATCTAAGCTAATAGATAAAGATTAATAAAAAGTCCTGGGCAATTCCTTCTTACAACGATTTGCCTTAAAAAAAAATGTTATATTACTTTAATGCTTCCCAGGTTTAACCAT
Source organism: Desmodus rotundus (assembly GCF_022682495.2). NCBI lineage: Eukaryota > Metazoa > Chordata > Mammalia > Chiroptera > Phyllostomidae > Desmodus > Desmodus rotundus. Next base: position 67,342,234 of record NC_071395.1, read on the forward strand.
TTAAAATAAAGTATGAAAGTGTTGTGGCATATTTTATTTTTTTTTACTTTAAAAATTATATTTTATTGATTATGCTATTATGGTTGTCCTATTTTTTTCTCCCCTTTATTACCCTCGACTCTGTACACCCTCTCCCACCAGCATTCCCCCACCTTAGTTCATGTCCATGGGTCATACATATAAGATCTTCGGCTTCTCCACTTCCAATACTATCTTAACGTATATACCTCTGTCTATTTTGTACCTGCCATTTTTGCTTCTTATTCCCTGTACCTATTTGCCTATTCTCCCCCTGCCCCCTCCCCACTGATAACTTTCCATTTGATCTCCATTTCTGTGATTCTGTTCCTGTTCTAGTTGTTTGCTTAGTTTATTTTTGCTTTTTTTTTTTTAGGGTCAGTTGTTGATAGTTGTGAGTTTGTTGTCATTTTACTATTCGTATTGTTAATGATCTTCTTTTTCTTAGATAAGTCCCTTTTAACATTTCATATAATAAGGACTTGGTGAGGATGAACTCCTTTAACTTGCCCTTATCTGGGAAGCAGTTTATCTGCCCTCCCATTCTAAATGAAAGCTTTGCTGGATAGAGTAATCTTGGATGTAGGTCCTTGCCTTTCATGACTTGGAATACTTCTTTCCAGGCCCTTCTTGCCTGTAAGGTTTCTTTGGAGAAATCAGCTGATAGTCTAATGGGAACTCCTTTGTAGGTAACTGTCTCCTTTCCACTTGCTGCTTTTAAGATTCTCTCCTTATCTTTAATCTTGGGTAATGTAACTATGATGTGCCTTGGTGTGTTCCTCCTTGGGTCCAGCTTCTTTGGGACTCTGAGCTTCCTGGACTTCCTGGAAGTCTATTTCTTTCGCCAGATTGAGGAAGTTCTCCTTCATTATGTGTTCAAATAAGTATTCCATTTCTTGCTCTTCCTCTTCTCCTTCTGGCACCCCTATGATTCGGATGTTGGAACATTTAAGGTTGTCCTGGAGGTTCCTAAGCCTCTCCTTATTATTTTGAATTCTTGTTTCTTCCTTCTGTTCTGGTTGAATGTTTATTTCTTCCTTCTGGCCCAAATTATTGATCTGAGTCCCAGTTTCCTTCCTGTCACTGTTGGTTTCTTGTACATTTTCCTTTATTTCACTTTGCATAGCCTTCACTTTTTCCTCTTTTTTGAGACCATACTCAATCATTTCTGTGAGCATCCTGATTACCAGTGTTTTGAATTCTGCATCTGATTGGCTATCTCTTCATCACTTAGTTGTATTTTTTTCTGGAGCTTTGATCTGTTCTTTCATTTGGGCCATAATTTTTTTGTCTCGGTGCACCTGTTTCATAGTAAGGGGCAGAGCCTCAGGTATTCTTCAGGAGAGGACAAACACCCCCATCACTGCGTTGTGGCAGTGTATGTAGGGGAGGGGTCCGAGAGGGAACAATGCTGCTTGGTCAGCTCTCGGCTGGCTTCCAGTCACTTCCTGCACTACCTACAAGCAAATTGGGCCCTTCTGGTGCTGACTCCCAGGTGGGTGGGTTTGTGTACATTCTAGGACCCTGTGGGTCTCTCCAAGGAACTCTCCTGTGAGTCTAGGAGTTTCTCCCACCACTGCAACCCCCACAGGTTTTTTCAGTCAGAATTTTGAGGCTTTATTTCCCCCAGCTGGAACTCTGGGTTTCAGAGTCTGTCTCACTCCCCACTTGTTCCTCCCAATTCATCTGCACACAAATGTGGGACCAACAGGTCCTCCAGCCACCGCTTTGCTGTGAGTCCTCTCTGCCTGTGTCCGCCTCTCCCTCTACTAGTCTGGATGAATGTTTGTTTTTTTTTTTTTTTTTTTTTTTTTTTTTTTACCTCCTTGGTAGTTGGACTTCCATACAGTTCAGTTTTCTGGCAGTTCTGGTTATTTTTTGTTTTTAAATTTGTTGTTGTCCTTCTTTTGGTTGTGTGAGGAGGCGCAGTGTGTCTACCTATGCCTCCATCTTAGCCGGAAGTCTTTTTTTGTCTAATAAACTATGAGATGCCGTGGGTATAATTTAAATCTCAGATAAAAAATATACCTTCACGACAGATTGTGTGATCAGGCTACAGCTGCCATGTGACTCATGCAACCTGAAGGAAAAAACACCTAACCTATATATGAGTGTAAAACAATAAGTCAAGTGAGTGTAAACACTAATTTGATTTTTGTGGTTTTATAGATTTGGATTAGATTTTTTAAAAATTAAATTATATTTAATACATGTATATAAAATGAAGACATTTTCCAAAGTTATCTCTTCCTTTTTCTCTTTATTCTCTCCCCGCCAATTCTGTCTTTTAGTGGATATCCTGGTAGTTAAAAATCATACAACTTTCCCCTCCCTTCATAGGGAATTTTATTTGTAATATTTAAGTAATCCATTTTGATATTATAAGATGCCCCCAAATGGTCTCTTTGTGGACATAGCATAAAAATATCAGAGTAAGCTTGGAGAAATTTGTCTAGGCAGTATCTGCTAGGAAAATGACGTTAATCATGAACTTCAAGGTCTGGTGGCCTTTTCAGTCAGCTGTTCTACATATAAACTGAAGAACTCTCCTGCTCTGTTCACAGAAGAAACAGGGATTCTGGAGCAAGAGAAGAAACAGGGATTCTTGTCCAAGAAGAGTTTGAGCTTTAACATTTGAAGAGTAGAAAGGTCACTTGTTCCCACTGAAGTAGCTGTTGTGATAGCATCATTCTCTCAGAGGGATATTGTCACTACATGAGCTGGGGGAGAAGAAGGCGGAATACAAGCTTTGATGAAGGCTGAGGAGAGAAAACGGCCAGAAATAAGGGGAAGACATGCCAAGGACAAGGAGAAGAGGGAAAAAGGTAGATGCAAGATAAGTTCAGGGTAACAAGAAATTCAGAAGAAGAATTTTTGGAAGGCAAGCAGGAACATTTCTTTAGTGGGACATTCATTGTCCTATCTGTCCAGACTGCTTCCCCCTGTCACAGTATCCCCTGATTTTTGAGGCCCTGCCCCTCTACTGCTCATAGGGGCTGGCCAACAGCTCTGCAGTCTGCAAGGCTCCAGCCTGTGGTCTGGGGGAGGGCACCAGAGGCCAGCCAAGCCCATGACTGCCCTTCATCACCTTGGCCAACTGTCAGGCCAAGGAAGTGGCCCATCACCAACAACCAGGCAAGCGAAGCCCCTCCTCTGCACACTTCTAATTGAAGCAAAAGAGAGAAGGCTCACACTGGGGAGACCTGAGCCTAAGGCTCATCCAGTGAGCATACAGACAATGGACCTAAGGAAAGGCTGCCTGTGTGCAGATAGAAGCAGGGGTGGGGGATCTTCCTGATGGCAAAGAGGCCCTGCGCCAGGCCTGGGGTACTTAGAACGGCCACAGCCCCGAAATTAACTCTGGGATCTGCCCACCATGCTCCCCCAAACTCTCCGTTTTCTTGTGTTAGTTCAATTGCCTCCAAAGAAGGTAGGTGGCTTAGTCTGCTGGGGCTGCCATAACAAAACGCCACAGGCTTGGGTCATAAACAACTCACGGTTCTGGAGGCTACAAGTCCAAGATCAAGGTTGCAGCAGGGTTGGGTTCTGGTGAAAGCTCTCTGACTGGCCCACAGCGGTCTTTTCTCTGACCCTGTCTTCACAGGGCTTTGCTCTGAGTGTGCGCAGACAGAAAGAGAGGGTGCTGTTTCTTCCCTCTCTCTTCCTTTCCTTCTAAGACCACCTTTTCCTATAGGACCTCATTTAACCTTAATTACTGCCTAAAGGCCCTATCTCCAAATATAGTCATGTTGGTAGTTAGGGTTTAACATATGAATTTTTGGTGGGGAAGAAACACAATTCAGTCCCCAGCAGTAGGACGCAGAGGGTTCACCTTGAGACACAGCAGAAAAGACGTTTGTGTATCATTCACATTCATTTCATTTCAATGCAATTCACTATTTTTGACTGAGCATAAAGCTTCCTTGAGTTTACCTCCACTCTTCTCATCTATAATCTTTTATTCATTTTCTTAGCTTCAGTATTATCTGAGGATATAAAGGTTTATGTAATTGGCTTTTGAAGCAGAGAGGCCAGGTTTACTTGAATAGTGAGAAATGTACACACTGGATTTTGCCCTAAATAAAACATTGGATAAATTTGTTGCATTTGGCAGTATCCACCAGAGCTTTGCTAGATTTCAAAGACCCAGTCACAGGACTATTGATCAAGATGTATGGATAATATACAAAATGATCCTGCCTTTTTTCAAAGGCAGAGTATGTCTCTCCCTGGAATACACTGTTTAGTTTGGATAGTGTAGTTCATGAAAGACAGAACAGGGCTAAAGAAAGCTTTGGTAACCAGAAGGAGGATGTCACAGGAATAGAATCTACCACGTGCAAAATTGCTAAGTGCGGAAGTTGTGTGGGGTGGAGGTGGGGGCAGTGAGAACCCAGCTTTTCCAGAAGAGTGGCTGGTGATCCCTGCTACTCAAGAGCACTGCATTGGCCTCACTCTTGCCACTGTATGTCAGGATGCAGGTCCCATGCTGCCTACAGGTGGAGCGCTGGGCGAAAGGGCAGGAAGCTGGGTGAGCTGGCTGCTGCTTGTGGCTTTCAGTGAGGTCCTACAAGATGTATTAACTCAGGCTAGCAATGGCTAGTCTGGGGTTGAAGTGGGAAGAAGGAGGACCCCTTGTTAAGAGAGCCCCTCTTAATCTAAAGCCTACAACCTGAACTGATGGAAAATCCATAATTGAGGCCTAGGGTTGGATCCCCACCACGGTTACTAAGCAGAGACATGAAGGGAAGGTAACTAAGTTTTTGAGGGGCTGAACTGCTAGTCACCTCCCTCCAAAACAACCCTCCAATCCCAAACTCACAACTGGATAAGTGGGCTGTGAATAACCACCAATATGATACAGGAGACAAATCAGGTTTACATGAGAATCATCTAAAAGGATGTGGGGTTTTTTTGGGGGGTTGCTGTGAAACAAAAAAGAATTGTAGGTCCAAATAGAAATTTGGAGAGGGGAGGTAGGCATTCCCTTACCACATTTTAATATACAAGAGAGGATGAGCTAAAAACATGGAGAAGTTATTCAATTATGAATTAGAGTCCCTAAGGACACTTCTCTGAGGTTCAGCCTTCACAATGCACTTGTTGTCACCATGGGCGACACAGCACAAGACTGGACTTCCTGTGGCTGTCACCAGGAGAAACTCTCTTTCTCACCAGAGGACCAATGGCGATGGTGATGATAAACTTTGAAGCTAGAAGCCAGCCTTCTGACCCGAAGCTCTGTGCTGGGCATTGGGGTCTTCCTCATCAAAGCAAAGACAAGACCTCGGGGCTAAACCCAGGTCCCCACAGAAGGAAATTACTCAGCTAACCCAGGAGCATGGTGTCCACTACCCTCCAAATACTGGGACAACCAGTGCTTCTTCGGTCATCTTATGTGCCTCCCAAACTACGGGACTTAAACCTTGTCCCATATCAGGTTACGGGACAGGTGTTATGGCAGGCAGTTTTACGTGGCACAAGAACACAGCAGTAAGTAACACCAAGGTCACACTGCCATGCAATCTGCTCTCCATTATCCCAAGTCCACCAAAGAGAGACCCTCAGATCTGGGTCAGAGCGACTATGGCAACTTTCCAACCCCTCCTCTTCCTTTATAACAAAAGGGACAAGCTTCTGGATCACAGCCTTCTGTAGGCAACAGGATCTAACGTCTAATAGCATTGGCTTTGCTTTCATGCTGTTCACTTTCATGGTTACCTGGTATTTCTAGCAATGGACACTGCCGTTCCATTTATGACGGTGCTGCAATATTTCTTTGATTCATTTTGAAAAAAGAAATCAATTTTTCAAAGATGTGTATGCACAAGTGGCAAAAATCATTCAGGTGGACTGACGTTTGGGAACCACCAAGTTAACTAAAGAAACCTTTGTTTTTCTGCTGATCAAACCTCTATTATTTCTAGTTTGGAGGGACTGCCTAATACTTTTTACTGGTCCAGAGGGAGAATGCCAATGTCCCACCTAGTTACATAGCAACTTCCTTTTATAAAGCACTTGGGAAGTGCTGTGATAAACCTGATCTCATCTGACACTCAAGACGACCTCCCCAGGGAAACCACAAATGTTGTTACTACCTGTCTACAGGTGTGCAAGCTAGTCTGGGAGGTTAAATGACTTGGCCAATGTCATAGGTCTAGAAAACAGGTGACCTTGATCTTGGTACTTCACTTCTCGACTCTGTCCTACATCTCTGAGCCCAAGTATATTGTTTTTGTTTCTTTTTCTCAAGAAAATTAAAACAAGATGCAGAGATTATTAAAACTGACCCACAACAGGCCTAAAGTAGAGCCCAATAGTTAATTCCATGTTCATATTCATGACCCTTCATTCTTTCCATTGCAGCCTAGGCAAACACACACACACCATCATAAAAAATGAAAAGGCACACATGCGCAGCTGTGATACACACTGGCCACAGCGAAAGCCATCTCAAAGCCTCTGGCATGACAGGAGTTTCCTGTCACTAGGGCTCTAGGAGACAGGTGCAGAGAGTCGCCCCAGTGGAACTTCACTTTTCTCATAGTGGTCTCAGGTGTTCAGAGAATGGCTACAGAATCAACATATCTGCACTGCCAGCTACAGGAAAAGGTCGACAGGTCCCCAGAATCTGAAACTCTCCCCTCACTACAGACAGAACACAGCATCCATCCTACTACTGTGGTCTCTGATCCCATTACCCACCCCCCATCCCCTGCTTTGCTTCTACCCCAGCCACGCTGACCCTTATTCAGTGCCCTGAACACATCGCTCTAGTTCCACCTGCCGGCCTGTGCCTTTACTGTTCCCAGTGAGTCATCTCAACCCCGCCTAATGCTGTTGCCCCTTCCCTAACACACCTCCCAGTATTACCCTGTGCTGTGTATTTACATGGCTCATGGCTGCCTGAAATTGGCTGGTGTGCGTGTCCACTTGTCCACTGTCCACTCCTGAATCAGACCAGAGGCTCCATGAGAGTGGGGCGCCCATATCTCTGCCCCCTGCTCTGACTGCCAGTGCCTGACACGCAGGGGTGTTAAGAAAAACTTGGTGAATACAAACATACACACAGCCCTCACCCCAAACAGGACCGCTGTTCCTTCGAAGATGCAGAAATGAAAGCAAAGATGCCCTATGGTACCTTGTTCGTGAAGAATCCATGTCCAGCACCAACTTTGCTAAATGTTTCCTCTGTTTTTGAATATTTGGGATTTCCACCTGTAGTAACAGATGAAAGACACAGTCAAACTGAAGCTCAAGATAAATTCTTCAAGAACTACTGACAGCCACACAACAATCGTTATTTTTAATTCAAATTCTTGAAACCTTTTCCTGAGCTAAACTATGTACTTTCTTTGCTGGACATCACCAGGAACCATCGTGGAGGTTTGCACCCCCAGCTCCTGAGGCGTAGTCTTACTCCTACTGCCACCTCAGCCACCAAAGCCAGGGCATCAGCCCTACTCCTCTCTACTGGCATGAGGGCCCGCAGGGAGAAAGCAGATCTGACACACAGACCTAATTCAAAACAGACAGCAGAAGAATGACGAGAACAGGTCTCAGGAGGCCTGAGATGCTGTGGGCAATGCAATTAGGATATGTTTTTATAGAAATAAGATTTTTTTCCAAAGTAAATAATAAATAACACATTGCCATGGCTTTGCTCGGCTCTGAGAAGTTCTTCCATAGGGGTTGTATGGGGATGTTCTTTTTATCTTTTTATTTCTAAAAATGGCTTAACTGAACATTCCAAGGGAGGGATTTTGGTTCCAAGCCCAGCAAAATTGGGGCAGGATGTGAGAATATAAAAGGAAAATTGGCCATAATTAAACCAGTCATCTCAGGCTGTGGCTTTCATAGAAGGAAAAATGTGAAGAAGATCCAGTGTGCTGTAGGTGCTTTCTACTCACTCCTCCAGGCAGGGGTGAGTAATGGTGAGTGCAGGGACTTCCAACGGCAGGGAGAAGGGTAAGTGTCTGCAGTACCCCACATCATCACAGAGCCCAGAGGCAAAGCTGGGGAGTCACAGAAGCATCTTGATCATACACACAACCTCAGCACCCAGGCCACAGCTTCCCATGGGATCTGCTTCGGGTTGGCTGGCATGCCAGACCGCCCTTAAGAGGAGCAGAGGGTCTCTCCTGAATGTTCTAGGCTGGGCATGACCGTAACAGGATGCCTCTGGGAGTCTAGAACTGGCCCATATCAAAGCCTCATATCTAGGGTTTTCTCCTTGAGTACTTTTAGGCACTAAGGTAGTTATTTACCCATGCATTCTGCCCCAGAAACAGTGGCAGAGTAGGTAGAGGTGCTGGGGGTGGTCCAGAAAAGAAACCAGACATGGTCCAGGGTATGCTGTCCAACATGGTAGCCTCCAGCCACAGGTGGCTATGCCACTTAAATTCAAATGAACAAAAATCACATAAAATTGAGTTCCTCTGTCACATTACACACATTCCAAGAGCTCGAAAGCCAGAGGAGCCTGGTGGCTACCACACTGTACAGCTGTGGAATTGTGTTTGGAGGGGAACTGTGCACATGTGGAATGGTACGGCTGTGGAAATGTGCAGATGTGGAGCTGTGAACTATGAAGCTATGAAACTGTACAGATGTAGAGCTGTGTAGATGTGAAGCTGTGCAGCTGTGGAACTGTGTTGGAGGGGAACTGTGCAGATGTGAAGCTGTGCAGCTGTGGAACTGTGTTGAAGGGGAACTGTGCAGCTGTGGAGCTGTGTAGAGGTGCAGATGGGGAACTGTGCAGCTGTGGAACTGTGCAGCTGTGGAGCTGTGCAGCTGTGGAACTGTGTTGAAGGGGAACTGTGCAGATGTGGAGATGTGTAGAGGTGCAGATGGGGAACTGTGCAGCTGTGGAACTGTGCAGCTGTGCAGCTGTGGAACTGTGTAGAGGTACAGATGGGGAACTGTGCAGCTGTGGAACTGTGCAGATGTGAAACCTTTCCATTGTTGCAGGCAGTTCTGTGAGATAGCACCAGCTAGGTTTTCTATGACCAATTAAAGGCAACTGGGAGGAGTTCCCGGGTTCAGGGCAAATAAAATCCCTCCACTATTTCCTTTCTTACTTGTTTGGAGCTAGCAAAGTTGACACATAAACATTAAGGTTTCTTTTTAATAAAACAGTTTTGTTAGTGTTCTTTAAAGTCCAAGAGAAGGGACCTATATAAACCAACAGCAAGAGGCCTTTCAGAGTCTCTTGGACACAGGTCCCCAGTCTCCTGGGAGGAGGGGTTGCTGTTCGTTTCACTGCAAACTTGAGATGGGTGGCAGGCAGGGATGGTGGCAGTGGCGACCCTGGTGGGGAGCGAGATGCTGCCAGCTGTGCCCCTCCCCCCTGGAATGCCAACAGAGAAGGAAGTGGGTAGGAGGGGGACAGCAAACATTGAGAGGGCTGCCCTCTCAGGCAATCCTGACCATGAGGTTGCATTGTAACCCTGAAGAGAAGCAGTGTCACACAGCAGGGGGAGGGAGAGCCACAGTAACCAGAGTGGAGCGGAGCGACTGCAGGGCCCCACTGCTCGGCCCTTCCCTGCCCACTCAGGCCTGGTCTCATCCACTGTTTACCTCAGCCAGCAAAAACAGGGGCTCGATCACATCTCTCTCCACTTGCAACTCAAAGTGGATCAGCTCCTGCGCCAGCTTGTCCTCTGCCTCTCCACAGAGTTTCAGCATCTTCCTGCAACAGAGGGGGAAAATCCTCACTGAATACCCTAGAGGACAAGGTGCCACTTGCATCATACTGCCTCACCTCCCAGCTGGGTATACTGTCATGAGATGGTGCTAATAAACTGGTTGAGTGTCATGGTAACCCACAGACCAACTTGCTCCATCCATTTTCATTTTTAAATAACACTGAGTACCTACAGTGTGCCTGGGGTAAAGTGTACATGGAGGGAAACATGGCAGAGATGCGGGGAGAACAGACTCACACATGCTGAATCCCCAGATGCTTCTGTTTCCCCTGAGGGCCCTGGAGAAACTGACTAAAATCGGTGCTCGGACAAACCAACACCTTCAAACACGTATCAAAAACTTGGTCTTTTTCAACAGGCTACAATAGAAAAAAAACAAAAAACCTTTCCTAAGCCATAAAAACAGGATGAACAATGTAAAGTTGGAATGGAAAAAACATTCCAAAGTGTATTAATAAGGACCAAATAAAAAAAGAGCTGAATGAGTAGAAAGTAATACCATATTCCTAGGTGACAATATATTTCAAAGGTGTTTCTTTCCCCTGAACGGCATGCAGGCAGTCCTCCCTTTTCATGGTGCCACATTAACTGAAACTCATGTAAAAAGTTTTTACAAACCAATAAAAGGGTGAGAAGAGGCTGTTGTTATTCTGAAGTCAGTATGTACTTCTCCTGGCCACACTGTCCACTTCTTACTAAATGTGTGTGTTCACATATAATACATAATGTTGCATCACTTAGTTTAAAATGTCTACATAATGGTTTCACACCAAACCTATCCTTCTATTACTTGCTTTTTAAGTTCATCATTATCTTTGGGGCGTATCCATCATGACACATACAGAATTAGACAGTTTTGGTGTCCAGAACTCCATCCCATGAACACACCACCCTTTACAAGCCTTCCCCAGGTCACGACAGCAATGATCTGGGGCTGGCACGTGCAGGTCTGCTGTCTCATGTGTGGGTTTCTCGGTGCAAATGAGAGAAGATGTGCATACCCGTGACCTTACTGGAGACTGCCAAATTGCTCTCAAAACTGCTAACATGGACTTGACCCTCACCAGTGCAAATGGGAGTTCCCACTGCTCTGCCCTCCTGCCCGCCCCGGGTACTGATGGAAATGTTCATTTCTGCCAAACTGGCGGATACAAAATATTATCTCATCTGGGCTTTAATTTGCATTCCTTGACTCCTGGTGAGACTGAGTATTTTTTCATGTTTTGGGCCATTCAGGATCCCTCTTCCATGAAGTGACTATTCATATTCTTTGGCTATTTTTGTATCAGGATTAGTTATTTGAATTTATTTGTAGGAGTTCTTCACATACTTACAGATCTACGTATGTGGGTGCAGAGGGGATTCAAATTCTTTGTACATCTGCTGTAAATGTCAACTCCCAGGCTGTGAGTTTATCTTTGTAGCTTTTTAACGGTGCTTTTAATCTGATTTTTCTGTTACTTGCCTCCATATTTCTAATGTTACTTCTTACATTTTTTCCTAATTTTAAGCATTAGTTATTAACTGTCAGCTATGGAAAATGAGGATTTAGCTATCTTTACATTTTCCCTCCCTCCATTAATTTATATCCGCAGATGTTTAGAACTTACACATTTTGATTAGATATGCTATTTAGAGTAAGGTTGGGTAGTGTATTATGATTAGCAGTCTTTCCTACACATTTATTTGTTCTCTCTGGAGTTAATGATTGCCTTGTTTTGACTTGTTTGTTCAATTTTCTATGGGCCCAACTATGGAACTCAAAATCCTCTGCCACCTTTCTAATTTGTCTTGAGACCCTGAACTACATTAATGTGAATGAATTTCACCTTCTTGAATTAGTCTCTCCCACACCTGTGTTGTCAATCTAGCTTGAGTCTGCCTTCTATGCCTGGGCACAGCCGTCTCCCTGCAGTCTTCCCGCACTGCTCCCTGGCATGTTCTCTCTGCCCTGTGCTGAATGTCTTGTTTCCTACAGTCTCTGTCTCCCTTTCCTGGTTATTCCTTCACCACAGAGCACATCTGGCTTTAGCCACCTGAGAAACCGGGTGGCGCGTCAGTTTCTAAAAACATGCATGTCACAATGTTGCCCTGTACCCTTAAGATGCTCAGGGTAATGAGTTCTGTGCAGATCACCTATCCCTTCAGAAGGCTGATGGCATTGCCCAGTAGTCATCTAGCTTCCAGTGTTGCTTTTGACAAGTCTGGAAGCATTTGGATTTTTAATCCTCTTATGTGACAATTTTTTTCTCTAGAAGATTGTAGAATCTTTGATTTGTCACTCATATACATTACTGGTGAGCCCTGGCATAGGTTTAATGTTTTCTACTATATTAGTTCAGTGGGCCTTACATATAGAAATGCATGTCCTTCAGGTCTGGAACACTTTCAGATATTATTATTATTATTATTATTATTACTATTACTACTTCTATTATTTCTCTGCTTCCCTCAGAGCCCCTGTGGTCATCTTCTTGCTCTCTTTTCCAGATTTCAACTTTACTTTCCAAAATCTACTGAGAATGTCATTTTTTTTCATTTCTATCAACTTGCTTTTCATCTCTCGTTATAGGAATGTTTTTTCCTATAAATATTTTTTAACATCCTATTTTAATTTAATAGATGCATTATTTTTTCTTCTCACTTGAAAACATAAGTGATAGTTTTCCTGAAATCTTCTCCTGCCCCATGTAACATCTATTTCTTCCTGATTTTAGTTTCATATTATTTTCCCAGTTGTCTTGGTATCTTGGTTTCAGATGTCTGGTGATCTCCGGTGCCTGCCTATATTTAAGGGTGGAGCCTAAGCAGCTCAGAAAATGTGAGTGAAGCTCATCAGCTGTGAGCTCATCTGCAGATGATCTAGCTGGGCCATTCATTGGAGCACCGCCTCCTTCAATGTCCTTGGGTCTTTAGTTCATTCCCGTTAGGCTGGGGGCTGCATGGGTTGGGGAGACAGCTGAAGAATCTGAGCACCCAGCTGTATTAGATCATGTAAGTCTCTTCTTTAATAACTGGTCCCCTTACCTGGTGTCCCCCAGTCTAGAGAAGCTATTTCACTCTCCACCCTCTAGAGAATAAAGCTCCAGAGTTCAGCTGGAATTGAGGGTAAGGGTATGAATATTTCAGAGATGAGGCAGGTGCTGGGTTTGAGCAATCCAGGTGGTACCTGACTAGCTTTCAACCTACACTCATAACTTCAATCACTTCCCTGCCCCCAAAGACCCACTATTGCAGAGATGCCTGGTGCCACTAATCCTGAGCCTTGTAAGCATTTCAAGGAATAAATGGTGTTAGCTTTTGGGATTCAGGTTTGGGAACTGCTAATCCAGTTCCCAATCAATCATATGTTTTATCGCTCACAAAATTTTGTTGCCGTTGTCTTCTCTCTTGTTTTTCCTGCATCTTTGGGCTTATGTCTTTTAAGCAAAAAATCTCTTTGTTGTAGTGGATTTTGAAGGGAAAAAAATTGGATGTGTGTGTTCAGCCTGTCATCTTTACCTGGGTATCCTCCATCCCTTTACTCTCAACCTTGCTGTGTCACGGTTTAGGTGTGATTCTCAGAAACAGCATAGAATGATTACATGCTTAACCACCTGAGATTCTCTACATTATAAACAGCTGAGTTTATTCATTCACATGTCTAATGATTACAGGTACATGCAATAATTACTACTACCTTCATTTTCTGTTTTCTATTTATTATGTTTTTCTTTGCTTACTTTTTTTTTTCTTTTAACCCCGTCTAGGTTTTTTCTCTATTTTAATTTGTTTTTTATCCTTTTACTAGTTTTGAAGTTTTACATTCCATATCTCTTCTTTTTGTGGTTACTTTTACTTTCCTAATATGTACATTTACTTTAAATGTAACCTTTATCCACTTTTCAAACAATATAGAACATGAAACACTAATTCCCTCTCCAGTGTTTCATGTTTTTATTTTAGTATCACTTTGCTTTAAACTCCCACCAAATTAATCATTATATTGCTACTGTGAATTTAATGCTTATTTATATTTATTTACATTGAAGGGTAGCAGAATATGCCACCCCAAAACATGCCACATTGTCATAAGGATTAGTTTGAGCCGAAGGATTAGTAAATTACAATGCAACTGAGAAGAAGCAGATACAACATAAGCTCTCTGTGCTGTCTCCTCTCCACTTGCCTAAAACCAGAACATAAATTTGTAAAATTGTGCTTCTTCCCTTTTCTACCAGGAAGGACAAAATTAATCTCCAGAGATAACTCTAGACTCTTATCAGCCTAGAGCCAGCACCAAAGAAATAACAAACTTTACTCATGACCTTTTATCATCCATTAGTTTCCCTACACGTTTGCCTTCCCATAGTTGGTCACGCTAGAAACCCAGATGTCTTTTCCTGTGTCTTGCCACTTCTCTGAAAATTATTGTTCCTTTGTTAGGAAGCCAGAGTTCTAGCCACCCCTTTGAGTTACTAATAACTGAGTTCTCCTATGCACACACACTGCACATGGAAATACATTTGCATGCTTTTCTTTTGTTAATTTGTCCTTTACCAATTTGATGTGCAGAACCACAAAAAGGACCTAAAATGAGTAGAGGAAAAAAGATTTTTTTCATTCCCACACCACATTCACTATTTTTTTTAAAATGCTATCTTGTTATTTGCATTTCATTCTTTTTCTCTGGACATAATCTATTTCACATAAACCTAAACAGTTTTTTCAGTGAGGACATATGAATAGTAAATTCCCTAAATCTTTGCCTGAAAATATCACTATTATCCCATTATTCTTTAATAATAATTTAGTTTATCATAGAATCCTGTATTCTTATATTTTTGCTCAACACTTGAAGATTTTCCTCCATTATTTCCTGGCATTTATTTTGGCTGATGAATAAATAGTATGCTATTGCTCTAATGGCTCTTTTATACATAATTACCTTTTTATCTGCTTACATTTTTTTCTTTTTGGTAAATAATTCCCAGTTTTACTACAATGAATCCAAGAGTAGATTTCCTTGTGTGGATCTTAATGAGGACTTTTTGTGCTTCTTAAATTTAAAGATTATGTTTTTCTTCAAATCTAAAATCTACAAAAGAAAAACTCAATCATAAACTTTCCTTCTCCATATTATCTTCTTCAGGTACTACTAGACATAGTTTTGTATTCTGCCAACCATGCCTCTCCATTTAACAATGGCTGTATCCTTATCTGTTGTACTTCATTCTGTTCTTTCTAAGGGGCAGCTTCAGATTTGTTTTAAAGTTCACCAATTCTCTATTTGAGTGCAATTTTTAGTTTATCTCAATTAAGTTTTTAAATTATAGTAAGCAAAATTTGAATTTTAAGTTCTTTTGTTTTTTTCTTTGATTCTGTCTAATCTTTCTTTTTCATATTGTTTGATTCTTTTGTCAAGGATTATTTTGTCCTCACTTAAATTTTATACTGAGGCATAATTGACATACAGCATTAATTAGTTTCAGGAGTACAGCACAATGATTCAGTATTTGACGTACTGCACAGTGATCACCACAACAGTCTGGTTAACATTTGTCACCATACACAGTTACAGAATTGTTTTCTTAAAAATATGGAATGCCTCACAAATTCACCCTTGCACAGTGGCTGTGCTAATCTTCTCTGTATCGTTCCAATGTTAGAATATGTGCTGCCAAAGAAAACGACATCCCTAATTTTTAAATTTCATTTTAAACATAATTATTTTACATTTTCTTTCATACTGTTCTATTATTTTTAGTTCTGAGAATACTGATTCTCTTATTCATTATGTGTGAGGATTTTCTCTCATGCGAATTCTATTTTTACTTTGTTTTTATTATGAGTTCAAAACCAACAAGGGTTGTTCTTCTGGGAATCCTGTAAGTTCTGACATCTGACATCGGAAGGATTCATATTTGCTTTTACTAGGGCCCTGGGGATTTCAATTGTCCTTCAACAGTTGTATGTTAATTTCTCCCCTTGGGGGCTGCCTCACTGCATAGACACTAACCATGGCTGCAGGGTCTGGGGATTTTGGTTTCCCTGGCAACCTTTCTTCCCCCCACAAAGTCCATGGCCAGACTAAAAGAGCCCACAGTGCTTCGCCAAGCAGTTCTGGTTCCTTTTCTATGGGTGGGGACTTACCCAGATTTGCCAACCCCACACATGGTGTCACCTTACCCAAGAAGTGTGTCATCTCCCAGGATAGCTGACCCCTCCATCAAACACTGAGCCAGTGTTGTCAAAGGCAATTTTTTCTGAAAAGGAAAAAAAAGGTTGTAATGAAAACTACTTTCAATAGTCACCTGCTTACTCTGAAACAGCAGAATGTCAAATACTCTGCTAGACACTATATTAGCTAAGAAACAAAATGACTTTAAAATATGTTTACAACCTAAAAAATTATAGGATTTAACAATGGGTTAGATTCAAAGATGGTAAAATTCAGAAAATTAGAACTGAATTAAATCACCAATTTAGAAAATAAGCCTTAAGTTTGCATGCTGCATTTTAACATCAAGTGGGGTAGCAGCAAGAAAAAAAAATCAAAATTATGTTAACAAAGATTTGAGCAATGATTTAATTTCCAAAAACCAATCTCTTACCTGAAAAGTATATTAGCCCTACTTTATAAACAAGGTGGATTATGGTCAAGACAGAGAGAAAAAAGTTTCACATTAAATTACAATACAAAGAATATAAGCTTCAAGATAAAGACACACTCCAGATAAGACACAGAATAGCCAACAAGCACATGAAAAGATGCTTAACATCATTAATCTTTAGGGAAATTCAAATCAAAGCCACAGCGAGATTCCACCTCACACTAGGATGACTATAAAAGTAATGACCTCATAAATATATATATGTGTGTGTGTGTATATATATGTGTGTATATATATTTATTTATTTTATTCTCACTTGAGAACATGCTTATTGATTTTAGAGATAGAGGACGAGGAGGAGAGAGAGAAACATCAATGTGTGAGACAAACATCGACTGGTGGTCTCTCATATGTGCTCCAACTGGGGACCGAACCCACAAGCATGTGCCCTGACAGGGAATCAAAGCTAAGACCTTTTGGTTTATGAGACAACGCTCCAACCAAGCCACACCGACCAGGGCACTAGTATATACATTTAAAACTAGGAAATAAGTACTGGGGGGGCATATGGAGACACTGGAACCTGCAGGCATTGCTGGTAGAAACGCACAAATGTGCAGCACGGCGAGAAAGTCTGGCAGTATTTCAATAAGGTAAACAGTTGTCATATGGCCCAGCAATTCCACCCTTGGGTAGATAACTCAAAATAACTGGAAACCAATGATCAGACAAAAACACGTGCATGAACGTAAACAGCAGCACTATTCACAATAATCAAAAGGTGGAAACAGCTCGACTATCTCAAATGAAAGATAAATGTGGTCTGTCCACATAATGGAATATTACTCAGCCGTCACAGGGAATGGGGTCTCAACACATGCTACATGGATGAACTTTGAAGACGTCACGCTAAGTGAAGTAAGCCAGACACAAAAGGGCACATACTGTATGATACTATTTATGTAAAATGTCCAGAATAAACAAAAACATAGAGACAGAAAGTAGATTAGTGATTGCAGGGGCTGGGGAGAGGGGAAATAGGAAATGGTTGCTTGGTGAGCATGGCGGCTCCTTCTGGGGTGATGAGAATGCACTGGAATTAGATGGCGATGGCAGTTGCACAACACTGCGGAGGTACTAAATGCCGCGGAGTTGTGCACTGTAAAATAGAAAAGCGGTGAATGTTATTTTCTGTGGAGAGAGAGGGAGGACCAAAAGGAAGAAGCCTGTTGCTGCAGCAGTGGAGCACGACCCACCCCCTCACTCCTACCTGTCGACAGGCCTGTCTCCTTACTGCGCCTTGCCGTCCCTACCTCCGGAAAGCAGGCTGAGGACTGCTGGCACGTGCTCAAGCCCTCCAGTACACATGCTGCACAGACAGCCCCTCAGATGGAAAGTGAAGCAGCAACCCCAGCCCGGGGCCCCTGCACTGTCACACAGAGAGCTGAGGCTATACTTCATTTGATAATCAGTATGTACGCAGCACCCACCCGGGTGCTGCTCCAGCAGTGAGTGAGCTTAGACACAGAACTTATATTCCAGTGCAGGGAGACAAACAATAAATATGAAACTAGGAAGGAGATCATTTCAAGTAGCTGGAAGTGAGCTGGAGAATGGGTGGGTTGGGCAGCTGTGGGCATGGAGCTGTGAGGAGGGAAGGCCTCTCAGAAGGGAGTGGCACTTAGACTTAAGATGGTCTAATGTCACAGAATGAATTGGCCATGCCTCAGGAATATTTGGAAAAGTCCATTCTGGGTAGAGGACATGGGAAGTGCCAAGGCCGTGAGGAGGGAGAGGGCACGGCCAGCTCAGGGTGCCCAGGAAGGCCAACGAGCTGGAGCACAGGAAGGGACAGGTTGGAACAGTGGGAGAAGAGGGCAGTGGTGAGGGTGCGTGGGGACTCGGCCCAGGCAGGTGCTGGTGCCTGGAAGGGCGTCTGGGGACAACCCAACCGGAAGGCTTTTTTAAGAAGAGTGTGATGGGATTAAAGTAACTCCAATCCTGAGACAGCCAAATGACGTAAGAGAGGGGTCAACTTGGAGCTAGATTTTTAGGGCTCCATCCACTAGAACTTAAGAATCTGGTTTTCACATCCCCAGGAGACCTGCACCCTCTACGGTATCTCCAGGGAAGAACTTGGGAGGTAAGTCAATCCCCGAGAGTGACATGGAAGTTCATGTGGTTCCTGAGGTAATTCCAGGTGGAGAGACCCCAGGATACCTATGTGGATAAGGCCTTCGACGGGTCTGAAATATACCCTCTTCCCTGCCCTTGGACAGATTCACACCACTGAAGGAAGATGCCTTTTACTCGAGGCATGAACTTACTACCCCGTCATTTCAAATAAAATGGGACACGCTTCTTGGTAAAAACTAGACCAGGCAACCCAGTATTAATACACCCGAATTCAAACACTACTTTCTGATTGTCCTACAAAGCTATTAGATACAAGTTTCCAGAGACTCGATTAAAGGCACAAGACACAGTATCTTAGGAGAGCATCTATCCCCACTTTACCTATTAAAAAAGTTATTTCAGGGTGACTGTGTCCCCCCACGGACATGTGGCAATGGCTGGAGACATTTTTTGGTTGTCACACCGTGGTGACCACTACTGGCATCTAGTACATAGAGGCCAGGGAGGCTGCTAAACATCCTACAACACACAGGACAGTCCCCCAAGATAATGAATTACCCAGCCTGACACATAATGAGTGCAGAGGTTGAGAAACCTGGCAGGAGGAAAGGCCTTCAATCTGCAAGTTCCTAAAATACCCTAATTAGCCAGTGAAGACACTCCTCTCCGGATGTCAGAAGGCAGAACATTGGTACTGCTTAGCTCACACGAAATGGCCATTCTGGTTTTCGTAAGCATCCACAGTCCTGTGGCCCAGCTTTAGGGCAGGACCGAAGCTTTCCTGAGTCCTTCGGAATTTGACAAGGAAGCCACGTAAGAGAGGATCTTGCCTGTAACAAACGAAAGGGAACTTCTAACAGCCCGGAGTTGACAGCTTTTGGAGAAATACATCTACCAGTTGGTAAGTGCAGTTTTTCCAAATATGGGAAAGAATGAATCCAATTAGCCTTGTCAGTGAGTCAAGTAGAAACTGTGCCCACTGGTGACTAAAGAAGTGAAGATCAAGACCAACAGAACAAGAATCGCCCCTGAGGACCCTGGGGCTGGTCAGAGGCCTGGAGAGAAGATGGGGAGGGGACAGCTGGGTGCCTGTCTTCCCAAATTCACACTGGGAAACCACTTGCAGGCATACAAGTGGAGGGCCCTCCTCCTAAGCCAGGGAGACAACGTTATTTTTTAGTCATTTCTAGTCACTTAGCACCCTTACTAATGATTCTGAGATCCTCTCAGGTGGCAAAGAGGTGGCAGTGACAAAGTACCTCAAAATGAGAAAGTTATTTCTGCTTCAGTTGCCTTTTAATTCTTAATATTTGAACAAGGGGAATGAGTTTTTCTTGTTTGCTATCATATCTAGCCTATCAAATACCTATCTATTTGTATCAAATGAATTAATTTTTCAGTAGAAAATACATTCATATGGTACAAAACTGAAAAGGTGCCAGCAGGTGGACAACAGAAAGCCTCCCTCCTGTCCTTAACTCTCGGCTACCTAGTTCCCCCCACTGGAGAAGGTGTGTTGTGTGTGAGCATGTGTCTGTTTTCAGTGGATACATTTTTCCCACAAACAGGTGGGCTGTTTGTGGGTTGTTTCCCCACAAACAACCCACAGGGCAAATCACTCTATGCCTTGCTTTCCTTTTTGTGTAGAGATATCTTTGCAGGTCATTTCCTATCGTGACATATAGAGCTTCCTTGTTTTTTTTGCTTAAATGACTTCATAGCTTGACTGAAGATGACAAAGTGTGTGGAAGTCCTCGACTGAGGGTGCTTGTGGCACGGTGACTCTCAGAAGGACGGATTCACTCTGCGAGAGACGTTACGGAGAGTGTGAGTGCTAGGAATCCAAGGGCGGGGGCTGGGGGCTTGTAGGGTAAAACCCCAGTGGAAATTAATTAAGAGTTTTTATTTGTATAGATGCTTTAAGAATAAAAAAATTAGAAGAAATCCACCAAAAGAAAAGAGGAAGGAAGAAATGGATAAATGAGACAATCTGCAATCAAAGGCAATAGAACAATTTAATAAACTGTAACCCATACCACACTACAAATTATTTCTATTTCTAAAGAAATTACATAAGACAAAGAACAAATGGAGGGCTCAGTAGGTGCCAGGCACTGTGCTGACCCTGTGAACGCTTGCTGCTGAGGCATCATCTCCTCTCCCCACACTGGGCTCACCCTGCCCACGGCACACATAAGGACACTGAGTCTCCGACTGATGGGCGCCAACAGGGCAGTGAAGCGACTGCATAAAAAGGGAGGAGGGAGTAAGAAGTACAAATTGGTAGTTACGAAACAGTCACGGGAATGTAAAGTAGAGCACAGGGAATATAGTCGATAATATTATAATAACTATGTACGGTGCCAGGTGGGTACTAGAATCTTATCGGGGGATCACTGAACTAATATAAAATAATACTGAATATCTACTATAAGTGAAAAATAAAAAATATGAAAAAAAGGATATTGAGCCTTAGAAGGATTACATTGCCCATAGATCTAGAAAAGCTGCTGAAGGCTGTTTCCTGCCGCTGACAAGGGTCCAGGCTGAGGGTCACCAGATACGCAGGTGACATCAGTGCCCAGGTGAAAAGAACACCACTTAGCAAACCTCATCCCGACTCCTGGCCAGTGATTTTTCAGGTCAAAGAAAGGCTATTAAAACAAAATTTTCCCCAATTCTAAGGGAAATTCCCCTTAAGAATGGGGGGAAGGAAAGAAAGAATGTTCTAGGGTTTAGAAATGGTCAATCTGACTTGTCTGAGATAACTGTTCCTCTGTAAACTTCTCTTGAGCATAAACAACACAGTTTATAGGATGACTCAAATAAAAAGCAAATTCTAATATCCATTCTGTTCCCCAAACTCACACACAAACACACACAACTCCACATCCTCCATCTCTGAAGCCTGCTCTTCTCTAACTCCAAGTCCACCCAATTCTCCTGTGGTTCACGCCTCACGAGACACAGCCCAGACTCGCTGCTCAGTGCTCAGTAGTTCTCAGTGGTCGTTCTGGCCTAACAGTGAAGCCACAGCAACAGCAGCGGGTTAAATTTCTTTAATATTTATTCACGTTACGCATTGTGCTAGGCATTTACATGCGTTACCCCACTGAACTCTCAAACACCCTACTGGGTAGGAATTCATTACTGTCGTTACCATTTTCCAAATGAAGGAACCGAGGCATAATGAGGTAACTGACTCCCCTAAGGTCGGGTATAATTAGGAAGCAGTAGAGCTGAGTTTCAACCCGGGATAGTCAGCTCCCAGGACTTAAATTCAGAACCATAATGCTA
The DNA here is from genome assembly GCF_022682495.2 of Desmodus rotundus. Lineage (NCBI taxonomy): Eukaryota > Metazoa > Chordata > Mammalia > Chiroptera > Phyllostomidae > Desmodus > Desmodus rotundus. Next base: position 67,363,985 of record NC_071395.1, read on the forward strand.
ATTCTATACAGAAGTATAGAACAGGAAGGATCCAAACAGCTTCCTGATGTGTTTGGCAGGTTTCATGCCTAAAATACTCATGGGCCATCCTTTGATGACACAATCTATTTTTAGCATTGCCTAGCCCGTGGCAGGGTCTGTTCTAGGCATTAAGGATACGCGCATGATGGAGAGACAAGATCCTTGCTCCCCCAGAGCTCACCCATCAGTGCTGGGAGCAGACACATGAGAAAATGAATGCTCACGGTGATTTCAGACACTGATACGTGCTATGAAGAAAATAAGGCAGGGTGTTCTGACTAGGGGATGGAGGCAGCAAACACCTTGGGTGGCAGGGCAAAGCCACATCGAGAACATGACATCCACGCTGAGACTCAAACAATGAGTTGCTGGCCTAAAAGGCTGGGCAGGAATATTCCATATGGAGGGTACAGCAAGTGCAAAGGCCCCAAGGACATGAGCTAAGCACGTTCAGTAACAGTGCAGTGCAGCTACAGAATGAGAACTGAGGGGGAGGGGAGCAAGGGCCAGACCCCAAGATGCAGGTGAAGACATTTCATTAGGGCCCCAGGGCCAAGATAATGAGCCTGGATTTGTTATATGAGGGAATCCTTTGGTGGGATTCAAGCAGGAGAGTGGCATTATCTGGTTCCCATCTTAAATACTCTCTCGGGTTGTAGAGAATGGGTTCTGAGGGGGGAGGGTTCAGGTGGAGAGCTAATACCTGCTAGGAACCGCTGTATTCAGGCAGAGGTGATAGCTGCAAGAACTGGCATGGTAAACGTTGGAGCACACGGACATGCTCTGGAGGAGGAGCCAGCAGGACTCGGTGAAAGACTAGGGGCACGGAGAAGGAAGAAGGAATAAGGGATGATGTCCGAGATTTACATTTGAGCACGTAGTGGATTTCCAGTACCATTCTCGACTTTTGATTTTCTTGGTTGGATGCTCCTTCAGTGACAGCTTAAAATACTACAGTTCCTAAGGTTCTTGATTTAAGGACCATTTGTCTTCTCACCCTGTATTTTCTCCCCAGGTGATCTCACCAACTCCCATGGACTGAGCAGTCACTCAAGCCACACCCTGAAATGGCTCTCCATTCCTCACACCCCACGTCCATTCAGTTGCCAAGTCCTTGATACTCTGCGTCCCATACCCACCACAGGTGCTAATTCTCTCCCTCCTCACTGTCCCCACCACCTCCACTGTGTCTCCCCTAGACTACTCGCATATCTAACTGTCCTTACTTCCACCACAGCCTTTGCCCCACTGATCCATTCTGCACACAACCGCCAACACATCTGATTGCGCTACTCCTGATTCAAACACTGCCTTCTCCCTGCTCTGAGGAATGATGTCCAAATCCTCACCAGGGCCTGCACAGTGAGATCCAGTCCCTGCAGTCCCATCTCTGCCCCTCTCCTCTCTCTACTCTAGTCACTCTGGCCACCTTCCCATGTCTCAGAAATGCCAAACTCCTTTGTGCCTCTGGGAAACCCCCACTTTTCATCCCCTGCCCAAGGCATGTTTATGCCTTTGGTACTGCTGTTTTTTGCTTGTCCCTAAGGGCCACTTCCTCATGATTTGCATAACTAATGACCTCTCTGGTGTGTGATGCTGCTTGCTTCCAGACCCTGAGCTCACAGAGGACAGGGGTCCTGCCTGAGTGTGCTCAGAAATTGGCATATGTTCTACCTTGCATGCCAGATTCGGTGCTAAGTATTTGTTGAGTAAGGTGGAGAAATACTTACCCATCTAACAGTGTATTTGTTGAATGTGACTTCCCTTTGAGAAATGCAAGGATGGAGAACAATAAAAAAATGTATTATACAGAGTATCTTAAAAATCTATGAATCAACCAGCTATTAGCCTGGAGAAAGAAGGCAAGTTGGAAAGCTGATTCATATCGTTTCTATTCCCCACCACACATAAGGAATCTGGTTTAACTCAGTACCCACCAGCTAATACTGCTCTGGTCACTAAGTTAGTGGCAACAAAACCCCACTTCTTGGCTCACCCCCACGTGGCAGCCAGCCCCAGCTTTCAAGGTTAAACCTGTAAAGGTGTATGATAAAAGTTTTAGTATTGGAAACTAACTAAATTACTAGAGAGGTAATGAGCTTGTTAAAAAAGAAATGGTGAAAAGTAACAACTTACATGTGCTCAAATAAAATGCAGAATACTGCCTCCATCCCATTTGAGTCCCTTCCAGCCCAGGGACTCTCTGACCCCACCTGCTCACTTCAACTGGCCCGGTGTCCTCTGAGAATGTCCGCCTCCAGACACTCTCCAACGCCCACCTGCCCGGGCTGGTGTTTGTTCACTTGTTCCACCACCGCCAGCACTTTTCCTGCTCTCTTTCTCTCTCTCTCTCTGTTTCCTTCTTTTTTCACTTTATTTTTGTTTATTTATTTTTATTACATTTATTGGGGTGACACTGGTTAATAACATCATGTAGGTTTCAAGTGTATATTTCTGATACATGATCTGCACACTGCATTGTGTTTCCACCACCCAAAGTCTAATCAACTTCCGTCACCATGGGCTTGGCCCACTTCAGGCATTACTACCCAGGAACCCCTTCCCTCTAGTAACCACCATGCTGTCGTCTGTGTCTATGGGTTAGTTTCCCCTTTTCACCCATTCCTTAGATCCGGGTCCATCTCCTTACCAAATAATCACAGAGAACTAGACATATATTCAGTATCTGAGGCAATTAATAACAGCCATGTTCTCATTACATCTCTTGAAGTGTTACTGTAAAAAAAACTGAAAAATGTAGCCTTGGAAATTTTTTTCCTGCTAACCTGTGATCGTTAAATATTTTAAGTAGCTCTTTGATTTTATTTTCAGCCAGATCACTTATTCAATCAGAGGAGGATAAAAAAAAAAAAAGACTGATCAGCTCGAGAAATCAATGATAAAATGAAGCACTTGAAATCTGTGAGGTGAAACCACTGGTCTGCACATGCCTGAGCACCTACTTCCACCATAGACTTCTTCCAGGTCAGCTAAATAGATGCCTAGTTTATATGTTAATCTCTGTCCAAGGATGTAGCCTTCAGGGCCTGACCAGGTACAAGCCTGTCTTCCCTGCTCACAGAAGCCCACCTGTGTGTGTTCCAGCAGGTGAATCATGGACAATCATTACAAACCCATTTCTCTCTGATGCATACTCACCACCTCTTGGCCTCTATTGGGAACCGCCCTGCCTGGTTTCAAAGGCTGTAACCCCCATGGTTAAGGCTGAGTCAGAGTTGGGACCATAAGCCACTTAGGAGACAAAGCTTATCTCCCTGACGGAAGTGCCACCTCTGCCCACTTCACCCTGCTTGGCCCTGAGATTGACCAGTTAGCCAATGACGGGTAAGAATCCTCAAGGGAGGATCAACCTAAGACAGGTTCTGGTCACCAGGGATAAGCTCGCAGGGAAGGACTCGGGGGGCTGTGCCAAAAGGGGGTGATGGACCCTCGCCCCTCGGCTTTGAAATAGCCTGAGTCCTCATTCTGTCTGCAAGAAGTCTCCTAATCTCTTGGCTGCTTTAATTCCCTTACCTGATTTAAGCCTGAAGCGATAACAGAGGGCGGTGCAGTCCTGTGCTGGGAGGGGCAGATTCCCTGGGGAATCAGGCCTAAGAAAAATATGTACATTCCTGTGAAACCTACTTAATCTGTACCCTCAGCTTAAAAGATAAGGGTCCAGACCTGAGATGAGTCTGGCACCTAAAGTTTTATGGCCCACTAACTAATTGGCTGTAACTCAGAATAAGCCCTCAAGGTTCTCTGTAAATCATGTATTGTTTAACCCTTACTGGCTGACAATGATTGATGAGCTTTATCTGCATTCCTATGCGAATGAACCTAATAAAAGCCCATGGAGGGAAAGGATCAAGGCCCTTCTCCTTTGAGAGATTGGCCTCCTTTCCTCCCCAAGCAGATCATGTCTTGGTAGACTTATTCTTCGTCCCTGGTGGACAGTGGGGGGGGGGGGGGGGGGGGAGGGGCGGGGCTGCGTTAAAGCTCCCCTACAGGTCTCCCTTGCAGCTTGGGTAGGGAGACAAAGAAGAAAATGTCCTGGGCAAGATTTTTTTCTCCCTGATGAAGAATTCTCTCACCACCCTCACACTTCCTGCCTTTGATGTGGTTATATGTGGACATGATGCCTGGAGCTGCAGCAGCCACATTGTGACTATACAGGCACGTTCAAGCATTGCAGGAATTCTGAACCAAAGATGACAAACAAACCTAGGACCAGCTGGTTCAGAGAGATATGCAAGATATTAAGTACCTTTCTGCTGCAATTACTCAGTATTAATCAGTGTATTTTTTAAAATTATTTTATTGCTGTTCAATTACACTTGTCTGCATTTTCTCCCCACCCCAGCCAAACCCACCTCCCTCCCCTGCTTCCACGCCCCGCCCCTTGGTTTTGTCCCTGTGTCCTTTATAGTAGTTCCTGAAAACCATTCTCCCCACTATCCCTTCCCCGCTCCCCTCTGGCTATTGTTAGATTGTTCTTAATTTCAATGTCTCTGGTTATATTTTGTTTGCTTTTGTCTTCAGTTGATCATGTTCCAGTTAAAGGTAAAATCATATAATCAGTGTATTTAATTAACTATGTTTTTTATTTTTTACATTCTGAGGCTTTGACACGGGCCTTGCTAGCCCTGGAGGACTGCCCCTCCCAGGGTCAGCCATTCCTAGAGATAGTAAGTAACTCTCCCTTGAGTGTGCCTTTGAAATGCAAATCAACCAATCCTGGGCCACACCCCAACCACCTCCTTTAGGAGCTCTCACCCTCCAGGCCACCCTACACCTGCCCTAATCACCCCAGGTTCCAGACAACAAGGACACCCCTGTGTCCCACAGCCTGCTGAAGTTATTCAATCTAGCCCATCCTATGCCTGTTTACCCTGCCTCACTGGTTTCTTCCCCTGGAAACTTCAATAAAGGCTATTGCCCATGTTTTCCTCCCTCTGCCTCCTGACTGCCCCGGTACTTCTCTGGGTGGCCCTGAGCAGCAGGGTGCGCCCCCTCCTCTGGGGAAATGTAAGTAACAAATTGCCCTTTCAGAGCTGATCATCCCCTGACCTGCCAGCCTCCCGTCACTCAGGTAGCCAAATGCCTCCTGACCCAGGTAATTTGCAAGACCCTGACTCCAGTGAAGTCTCTGCAAATCTAGGCAACTAACTGTACCTTACCCCAGAAACATAATGCTAGTGGGTCATCAACACCAAAGGCCAGCTTCAAGCCTCAGGAGGTAACGTTCAGACACCACTCTTGGTACCAAGATGTACTGTACTGTAGATGGATTACTTTAAACACAGTGCTTCATGGAACAAAAGAATGAAGGTGGGTCACAGGCAGTCCTGGCTGCGGGCCCCACCCACACGCGCTCCTGGAGTCTCACATTAGAGGGTTCTATGACTGAAGGGTTTCATGTCCAAGGCTATTTTGCAAACTCCCCCTTTAGACTGTCCAGGTTTCCTCGCTGAAACTCCTGACAGATGTGGAACTGTTCCCAGAGACATTGTTCAAAGATGTGAACAGTTCATTTCTATCACACATAAGTGATTCCTGCTGGGAATGTTAGGAAAAATAAAAACAGGCTAGGAAGGCTAGGAAGGCTAGGAAGAAAATGGAATAGCTGATAGGGCCCATGGACTAGGCACTGGTACTGCAGCATGAGGTGTGACCAAGTGTCAGGCAGGGCACGTTACATGACAGTCAACAGAAATGAGGCCACCAAAAGGTGTGTGTGCAGGGGGTGCTCTGGAGACCACCGGGAAACAAAAGTCAACAGTAACTCTGGGTCAGAAAAAAATCAAACAGATACCAAACATATCGCTTGTAAACAACTGTTTACGGGGAAGAAGAAAAAACCTCCTAGACTGCATATTCCCTGTTGTAAAGCCAAGGGAACATCTAAGAATATCTGTTCATCTTTGGTGGGGGTTAGGGAGCTGAAGGGTAAGAAGAAAATCAGCAACCACCTGTTGGCACCAGGGACTATCCAATGGAATAACATTATGCACCTCCTGTTATTACGAAGACATTAGAGTACTTCTGTTTAGGTTTTCTTCATTGTTTCATTACAGCAAAAACAATTTTCAAGGGCCTTTATATATGACTTATAACCCCCCAAAATGCAGTATAACTTTTTCCATGAGATCTTAAGATGTTATTGGTCTGTGGAATGTTATTCCATCTGCACGTGGAATCTGGGAATGAGCTAAAGCGGGGGTCAGGGTGAGGTTAAGGCCTCTCTAATGGTGGGGCATCAAGCGCGTCTCTGCAAGCCTCCCGGGTAGCTCCAGATGGGGGAAGGTGAAGGGAGAAACTGCACCTTCCTTGGTGAGGGCACAGGATGCTTCAGGCAGGGTTCAAGGCCAGGCAGGGGCTGTCACACTGCAAAACTGTAGGATCAGAGGTCGATTCTCAGACATAGAAGTGGCTGTATAAACAGCTACACTAAAACATGGCCCCAAGTGTGGGACCCCAGTCATTAGTAGGCAAATTTTCAACTGCCTGGGGTAAAGAGGGCACTTACAGAGCGCTTGTCAGCCTCTGCCCCTTGCTGGCCCTGCAGGCAGGCAGTGAGCTTCTTGTGCGTGCTGTGGGACACCTGCTTCACCAGCTCCAGCCGCTTCTCCACCTGTGGACAGAGCAGTGGGTGACGTCGCTGGGCGAGGGCAGGGTCAAGAGTGGGATCACAGGTCTGGACAACATGGGAGAGCATCTGACCCATGTTTCTGCAGAGTCGAGGACCGCTGGGGAGACAATACCCGATTCTGGAGGGCTGGAAGGGGAGGGGACTCAGACTTCGGGACTTACCGCTAACAGTGCAATGAAATGACTTTAAATGTCTCCTAAAAAATCTCACCCAAACTGGTACTCAAAATACAAGGCTCTGTTGTAAAGGATACAAAGTTGTGTCTCTAAATAGGTTTGGATGAGGATAGCTGGGACAGTTAGAACAACATTGGGAATGGCTTGGTGTTAAAAGGGATGATATCTTGGTGTCTGTCAGCGAAGGGCCAGCACCACCCTTACCTGAAGAAGGTCTTCACTCAAAACTTCAGTCTTTTCTGCCCTAAGAAGAAAAATAAGAAACATATCAGTCAAAAACAAGACAAAACAAAACTAGGAACACAGTCTCGTACTTACTCCCCACTGTCTCCACTGATGGAGAGATTAGAAAAACAGAGATATTAGGAGCAAAAATTTCTAAGAGAAAATCCTGAAATTTACCAAGGACCTTAAAATAACTGCAAACAAGAAACTCTGAAGAGTCTCCTGCCACAGACTGAAACCTGGATGAAGGAAAACAAACATTTCTATTCTTCCCAGATATTTTTTTTTTAAGTAACAGCAGTAAGTAGGCTCTCCCTCCTGTACCCCAAACATGAAAACCTGCAAACACAGAGGCAGCACTGAGTCCTGGTGGCAAACGCGAGTGTCAGCACCAATTCTGGTGACCAGTGTGAGGCCACCAGCCAGTGAGGAGCTGCACTTTGAGATGAACACATTCAGGGAAAGATCCTGGACGCTGGCTGAAGTGGTCCTGCTCTGTAAGCAACCCCAGCCTCACATCAGAGGAAAAGGCGAGTCTTCTCTGGAGAGAAGCATTCCCAACTTAATGCCTCGAGGTGCGCAGAGATAAGGTTCAGTCAGTGATTTCTCTCACACACGTGTGCTCCTCCTCACGCTCACGCTCCTTCTCACAAACACTCACACACACAAATTGCCAATTCACATGAAAACAAATCATCAAGACTATGAGTGCAGAGAAAGATGTTACACATACATAGACTCCAAATGACTGAAACTATCAAATATGGTAATGTGTATAAAATACTGAAGAAAGAATGATATATTTACAAATCAGTGACAGGACTCCTGCTTCTGGGAACATGGAGTAAACATATTACCTATTCCTCTAAGTACAAACAAAACCCAAGACATTATATATAAAACAAACATAAGGAAACTGCAAGGCAGAGGACAGGCGGGCTGGCTAGGAACCTCCAGACCGAAGGAATGGAGTAGTGGGGATCTTTTGCTTCATATATTCCAAACTTGGATCTGAAGAGGCTGTGACCTGAAATACCAGTGGCTGCAGACAAAACAACCCAACAAAAGCCTGGTCTCTGCAGTCAAAGGAGCAGGAAAGTGAGTTATTTATAGACAATAACTCTAGCCAAACACTATAGAAAAAAACTGTTTTCATAGCCCACCCACACAAGCAAAGGCTGAGCAGGGAGCAGGGTGTAGCCACCCTCCCCAGGCTGTGACAGGGCACCCCACCCACCTCCTGCCCCAAAGCCAGGGTACCAGTGCCAGAGAGATGAACATGCAGCTGGGACATTCATCACTGCTGAGCAGTGACAATGGAAACCACAGGGGTAGTCTGGCCATCACCTTACTAGGTGGTAACAAAGTGACCCTCCCCTCTTCACAGAGGTGGTGCCACAGGGAGCCCAGTGGGAAGTCAGGACTTCCACCACCAGCACCTCGTGGTCACAAGGCCACCGTCTCCGAAGGTATTAATGAAAGTCAAGTGGGAAGCAATAATGAGGCACTCCTACCCCTCCCAGCCAGGGAGGTATCAGTGATGGCCTACTGGGGAGCCAGAATTCCAACTCCCACCCAGCAGTAATGTGGAGCACCCCACTCTTGAGGGAGTAGACACAAGGAAGGCTAAGCAAGGAACCTAGATTTCTATTCCTACTTGGCAATGACAAAGCAAAATTCTACCTTACCCTGCTGGGTTTGGACGAAGCCAGCTAAAAGAGCAAGTCTAAATAACATCCAGAGTTTCATAATATAATATTCACAATATCCAGGTTTTGATAAAAAAAATTACTCATTATATCAAGAGCCAGAAAAACCTCAAATTGAGAGAAAAAAGAATCAGTATGTCAACAGCAGGATGAGAGATGTTAGAATTACCTGGCAAAGACTTTAAACATTCACTATACAAATGCTTCAATGAGCAATTACGAACATACTTGAAACAAAAACAGGAAGTGTCAGAAAAGAAGGTATAAAGAAGCATGAAATGAAAATTTCAGAGCTGCAAAATATGATAATCTAAATTTAAAAATCCTGCTGGATGATTTCAACTGCAGAATGGAGGAGGCAAAGGAGAGAATCAAAGGAGAGAATCAAAGAACTGAAAGGAAACACAATAAAAAATTTCTTGGTGTGAGTAAGAGAAAAAAACAGATCAAACAAACAAACAGTCTCAGGGTCCTGTAAGACTATAACAGAAGATCAAATATGTATGTTATCAGAGTCCCAGAAAAAGAGTACAAAGAAGGTGGTGCTGAAAAAATACTCAAAGTAATGGCTGAAAACTTTCTAAATTTAGCAAAACACATAAACCTACATACTGAACAAGCTGAGCAAACCCCAAACAGGATTTACACAAAGAAATGCTCACCAACACTCACAGTCAAACTTCTATAAACCAAAGACAAAGATAATCTTGACAACAGTGAGAGAGAAATGATACCTTAATAATGGGGGGAACACTTGGAATTCGAGGTTTCTTTGAGAAACCATGTAGAAGAGAAGCAAGGGGGACACTATTTTTCAAGTGCTGAAAGAAAATAAATGTCAATCTCAGATCCTATACCCAGAGAAAATATACTTCAGGAGTGAAGAAGAAATCAAGATATTCTCAGATAAAGAAAAACTAACCAAAATTGTTATTAGCTGTCTACCTGAAAGAATTGATAAAGGAAGGTTTCTAAACTAAAAAAAAAAAAAAAAAAAAAATTGGTAAAGAAAATTACCTCGATATATCAGAAAGGAAGACAGATCATGGTGAGCAAAAATGGTAAATACAATAGTCTGTCTTTCTCCTCTTGAGTTTTCCAAATTATGTTTGATGGTCAAAGCAAAGCTTATAACATTGTGTGATGTGGTCCTAATGTATGTAGAGGAAACTTTAAATACAATCACACTATAATTGGGGGAAGATTTTGAGAGATTTTAGTCAACTAGGTAAAATAATTATACCAATAGACTGCGATAAGTTATGTATATGTAATATAATACTAGAGCGACTACTAAAAAAGTTACACACAGATACACTCAAAAAACCTGTAGGTAAATCAAAATGTAAACTAACCACAGAAAAGAACACAAAGAAACAAAAAAACAAACATAAAACAAAAGATAAATGGCAGACACAAGCCTTAATACATCCACAATTATTAAATATAAATGGTCTACATATGGCAATTAAAAACAGATTGGCAGAGTGGATTATAAATATGTTGTCCACAAGAACTTCAAATATAATGATATAGGTAAGTAGAAAGTAAAGGAATAGATAAAGCATCCTGCAGTCCTTAATCAAAAGGAAAAAGAAGTGACAGTACTAATATCAGATAAAATAGACATCGAACAAAGAAAGTGACCAGAGAGAAGCATCATACAATGATAAAAGGACCAATTCACCAAGAAGATATACCTTAAATGTATATGCACTAAACAACAAAGCTGCAAAACATGTGAAGCAAAAACTGATAGAACTGAAAGGAGAAATAGAGAAACCCACAATTACAGTTAGAGACTTCAACATCCCTCTCTCAACGACTGATAGACCAGTTAGTTATTTAAAAAAAAACAGCAAGAATATATAAGAACTCAACTATTCCATTAAGCAATAGAATTTAACAGATATTTATAGAACACAGAAGGGTACATCTCAACTTGATAAATAACATCTACAAAAAAAAAAAAATCAACCCACAGTTTACATTATACTTAATGGTGAAAACCTAGATGCTTTTACCAGTAAGCCTGGGATCAAGGCAAGTAAGTACATCTGCACTCCACACTCGTTCAACATAGTGCTGGAGGTTTGAATCAGTGCAATAAGGCAAGAGAAGACAAAAAACAAAAAAAACAGATCTGAAAGGAACAAATAAAAATGCCCCTATCTGCAGATGGCATGATTGTCTATATAGAAAATGTCAAGAAATCTACAACAGAAATCCTAGAACTAATAAATGAGTTTAGCAAGGTTGTATGACACAAGGCAAACATGCAAAACTAAATTTTATTTCTATACAACAGTAATGAGCACATGAATACTGACATTATAAATAAACTACCATTGCAATCGCTTTCAGGTGTAAGTCTATCATATACACACAGAATGTGTGTGCTGGAAACTGAAAAATGCTTATAAAAGTAATCAAGAGAGATCTAAAATGGACAGACACATTGTGTCACAGGATTGAAAGACAACATAATAAAGATGTAAATACTTATAAAATTAGTAATCCCAAGCAAAATTTCAACAGGATTTGTTGTAGATATAAACAAAGTCATTCTAAAATTCATATAAAACTGTAAAGCAAGTAGAAGATCTAAGACAATTTTTAGAAAGAAAAAATCTGTAGGACTCACCGTGCAATTTTCAGATTTTATGGTAGTGAAAGGACAGAAAGACAAATCAATGGGACAGAATGAAGAAAAAAAGCCTAGACAGATTTAACCAACTGACTTATTTTTAATTTTTTTCCACCCTCGCCTGAGGACATTTTTTCATTGCTTTTAGAGAGAGAGGAAGGGAGAGAAGACTGGAGAGAGAAATATCTATGTGAGAGAGAAACATCAATTGGTTGCCTCCCATATGCACCTGGGCTGGGACTGAACCCAAAGCAGTAACCTAGGTGTGTGCTCTGAGTAGGAATCAAACTCGCAACCTTTTGGATATGGGACAATGCTCCAACCAGCTGAGCCACATCACCAGGACCCAACTAATTTTTTTTACCAAGGTGCAAAGGCAATTCAATGAGGAAAAAGAGACTTCCTAACAAATTGTTCTGGAACAATTGGCTATTCATATGAAAAAATATGAACCTTGACTCATAATTTAAATAATTCATAATGGATCATAGACTTAAATATAAAACATAGGACAATAAAACTTTTGAAGAAATCACATGAGAAAACATCTCTGACTTTCAGCTAGGCAATGAGCTCTTAGATATATCAAAAGCATTATCCATAAAAGGAAAAAACCTGAGATATGAGATTTCAACAAAATTAAGTTTTTGCTTTGTGAAAGGCAGTATTAAAAGATAAAAAGACAATCCACAGAAAGAGAAAATATTTGTAGGTCACATATATGATAATTATATACAGAATATGTAAAGAATTCTCAAATTCTACAATAAGAATTCTATTAAAAATGGGCAAAATATCTAAACATAAACTTTATCAAGGAAGATATATAGATGGCAAATAAGCACAGGAAAAATTACTCAATGTCATTATTTACTGAGAAACTGAAAATTAATACCCAAATGAAATAAAACTATTAATATGGAAAAATAAAAGCAACCCTCCCCCAAACCTGACCATACCAAGTTCTGCAGAGGCTACACAGCAATCGGAACTCTCAGACGTTGCTGGGGGTGACGGCGATGCCAAATGGAAAAGCGTTTGGCAGTTTCTCATAAACTTGCACATACACTTGCCCTGTGATTTAGCAGTGCTGCTCTAGAGAAACAGAAATTTATGTCCACAAACACATAAAAAACTCATGAATGTTCGCAGCAACTTTATTTGTAAAATCAAAAAGCTGGAAACAGCTCAAATGTCCTTTAACAGGTGCATGGATTAACAATAGAATACTACTCAGCAATAAGGAGGAAGAGACTGCTAACTCAGGCTACAACATGGATGGATGCCAAAAACACTATTATGCTTAGTAAGGAAATCCAACCTCAAAAGGTTACGTAATCACCAAATTATTCCATTTATAGGAGATTCTGGAAAAAGCAAACCTGTAATGGTGGGAAGCAGCAGGGAGGGGCACAGAAGTGGGGGTGGGGCTGACTCCAAAGAGAACTGTTTAAGGCAATGGATTGTTCTAGCTACTGTTTGTGTGAGTGATTACACAAATCTATGGGTGTGCTAAAACTCACAGATCTATACAGAGAAAAGTGAAGTTCACTTCATATAAATTTTAAAAGCAAAAAAAAATTCAAGATAGAACTGAGATACTAGAACAATACCATGTAAGTCAAGAAGGCAGAATGACTGGAATGAATTATTCGAAGCTCCTAGTATCATTTGTAAGAGGAATTAAAACAATAATTTAGATTTTGTTAGGCTAAAATATGATAAACATATCAAGGGTTACAATAAAAAGTGGTAATAGAGTGTATATCTTCCAAACTAACAGAGGCAAAGTAAACAAAATAAAAAAAAAAAACATAAAAATCCACAATAAATGCTCAGTGAATCACACCAGAAGGTAAATAAAGATAGTAGTAGGTGAAGCAGTGTAGAAGAAAAAAATAGGAACTACAAAGTAAAATAGCAGACAAAAATCAAATACATCATTAATAAAAATAGACTAAATGTGCCAGTGAAAAGCTAAGGATATTCATTCAATTTAAGAATATAAAAAAATCTAGGTTTGTGCTAGTTATAAGCATTGTTACCGAAAACATAAAGGATCAGGAATATTGAAGATAAAAGAGAAAAAACATATAGCAGGCTATTTCTAATTAATACTACATTAATATTGGCCAAAATAGATGTTGAGGCAAACAAAAGAAAAAGACAAAATAAGATATAATAAGAGAGAGAAGATCATAATGTAATGATAGAAAAGTTTAACTCGAGAGACTTCTGGGCAAGATGGAGGTGGAGGTAAACACGGCTCACCTCCTCACACAACCACAGCAAAAATTACAGCTAGACTACAAAACAAACATCACCTATTGTCAGAAAACTGAGCTGTATGGAAGTCTGACAACCAAGGATTTAAAGAGGTCACATTTATCCAGATGGTAGGAGGGACGAAGATGTAGAGATGCACTGAGAGGCATGGACACCCAGAGACACGGGATGGGTGCTCCCACACTCAAGTGTGGTGAATAAAAATTGGGAGGGATACCTCAGGAGTGAGGGTCCTAGTCCCACACCAGACCACCCAGCTCAGGGTTCCAGTGCCAAGAAGATAAGTCACCATAACACCTGGCTGTAAAAATCAGTGGGGGTTGGGATGGCAGAAAAACTTTGGGATTCTCAGGAGTCTCTTCTTAAAGGGCCCACAACAGACTTAGGACTTATGTAGACCTACTTTCTCTGGGCTCCAGCACTGGTGTAGCAGCTGGAAGGGCACCAGTGGCACACAGGAGAAACTGAAGTGTCTGGCATCAGTGCGAGTGCTGGGGAAGCCTACAGCTTCCTCCTGGGCAAAACTCCAGAGACCAGGCAGTGGCATTGTCCCCTCTCAAAGCCCTCCTCCACACAGAGCCACAGAGTGCCGACACCATATTGACGATTCCATTAACCTGGTTCACGTGGGTTACCCCTTCCTGGCAATTAGCTAAGGCTCTGCCCCATACAACTTACTGGTACGCTTTTCTACACTAGGCCATGCTGCAAAGCAGCTCTACCTCATACACAGAAAGAAACACTGGGAGGCTGCCAAAACAAGCAGACAAAGAAATATGGCCCAAATGAAAGAACAGAACAAAACTCCAGAAAAAGAACCATACAAAACGGAGATAAGTGATCTATCAAGTGCAGGGTTTAAAACACTGGTTATCAGGATGCTCCAGGAACTCACTGGGTACTTCAACAGCATAAAAAAGACCCAGGTGGAAATGAAGGCTACACTAAGTGAAATAAAGAAAAATTGACAGGGGAACAATAGTGGAGTGGATGGAGCCAAGAGTCAAATCAATGACTTGGAACATAAGGAAGAAAAAATATATTCAATCAGAATAGCAAGAAGAACAAAGAATCTAAAAAAACAAGGATAGGCTAAGGAACCTCTGGGACAACTTCAAATGTAGCAACATTTGAATCATAGGGATGCCGGAAGGAGAAGAGAAAGAGCAAGAAATTGAAAACATATTTGAAAAAATAATGAAAGAAAAATTCCCTAATTTGGTGAAGGAAATAGACATACAAGCTCAGGAAGCACAGAGAATACTACACAGGATGGACCCAAAGAGACCACACCAAGACACATAATAATGAAAATACCAATGGTTAAACATAAAGAGAGAATCTTAAAAGGAGCAGGAGAAAAGCAGATAGTTACCTACAAAGGAGTTTCCATAAGACTGTCAGCTGATTTCTCAAAAGAAACCTTGCAGGTAAGAAGGGACTGGCAAGAATTACTCAAAGTGATGAAAAGCAAGGACCTATAACCTAGATTACTCTATCCAACAAAGCTATCATTTAGAATTGAAGGGCAGATAAAGTGCTTCCCAGACAAGGTAAAGAAAGCTAAAGGAGTTCATTATCATCAAGCCCTTATATGAAATGTTAAAGGGACTTGTTTAAGAAAAAGAAGAAGATCATAACTATGAACATTAAAATTGCAATAAATTCACAACTATCAACAATTGAATCTAAAAAACAAACTAAGCAAACAAGCAGAACAGAAACAGAATCACAGATATGGAGATCATTTGGAGGGTTATCATTTAGGAGAGGGAAGGGGAAGAATGGGGGGAAGGTGCACGGATTAAGAAGTACAAATTGGTAGGTACAAAACAGAGAGGGGGAGGTTAAGAAGAGTATAGGAAATGGAGTAGCCAAAGGACTTATATGCACGACCCATGGACATGAATTAAGAGGGGGGATTGCTGGACGGAATGATGGGTGAAGGGGGGCAAAGGAGGAAAAATTGCAGCAACTATAATAGCATAATCAGAAAATATATTTTTAAAGAGATAGAAAAGTTTAACTTAACGAGAAGCTATGAGAATTCCAAATTTGGGTAATGTGATAAGAATCACAAAATATGTAAATCAAAAGTGATAGACTCTTAGGGAAGCCCTGAAAAGTTACCATAATAAATGTCACCATTTCTCTTTCAATTAATGAGATATAAAGGAAAAAAAGTTAGTGAAGATGCAGAGGATTTGAAAACACAAGTTAAAAGGATTAATTTGACAGACATACATGAGAACCTAATCTATACTGATAGAATATAAATTATTTTCATGCATGCTATAATTCATTTCCAAAAATTAACCACCTACTAGCCCATAAAGAACATCTTAAGGAACATCAAATGACAGGAGACACACAAATGATGTTCTCTAACCCCCATATAATTTGAATGAAATCAATTTGAAATCAAAAGCTAAAATTAAAAAAAGAACAAATTTGGAAACTCTTAAATAATTTTAAATTGCTCATAGGTCAAAAATAACTTAGAGATTTTAAATATTTAGATTTGAGAAACATGAAAATACTGTGTATCAAACTTGTCAGATAGCAAAGTGATACTTAAAAAATACAGAAACCCAAAATGCTTACATTGGAAAAAGAGAGGCTGAAAATACTTAGAATAAGTATAAAGAGAATAAACTTAAATTAGAACAAAATTAAAAAAGGAAAGAAATCAGTATAATGCAAAAAATAAATAATTGAATCAACAAAGTCCAAGTTAATTCTTTGAAAAATTTGACAAAAATGGCAAATCTCTGTAACATTTATCAAGGAAAAAATTGAGAGAAGAAATAGACAAGCAATAGGAAATAAGAGTGGAATATAACCAATGATTCTGCAGAGATTAAAAAGATAAATAAAAGTTATGAACAACTTAATTTGAAAACTTAGACAAAACAGCCAAATAGCTAGAAAATTAAAGCAAGCCAAAAGTGACTCAAGAATAAATAGGTCTGAATATTCCTATAAACATTAAAGAAATTAAACCAGTAATTAAATATATTTTCACAAAGAAAACAGAGGAGCAAGCTGTTTTACAGACACATTTCCAAGAAATGTTTCTTTGCAAACATTACATAAACTCTTGAAAATAATAGGAAAAGAAGCAGCACAGTGCAACTCACTCTAAGGGACAAGCATAACTTGATTACAAAATGAGACAGAGAGACATATAAATCAGTCTAATATATTAAAAATGATACAAATATCCTGAACAAAATAAATCAGCACTATGAATAACTTAGATTAACTGTTGGAATGCAAGAGTGATCTCACTTTAGAAATTCGCAAGTATAATTCATATCATTGACAGATTAAAGGATAAAACATAACTATCTCAAAAAAACATAAGTGTTACTATCAGTACATAGCTAATTATTAATAAAGGAATGAGAGCAAAGGGAATTTGAGACATTGAGATTAATAAACTGGGGAGCACAAGCCTACTTGCTTCGCCAGGAAGCACCGGCTTCACACTCCAAGGAGACTACAGCGTTGGGCTCTGCGGAGGGAATTACCACTCCTTTCCCCGCCCTGATACCAGACTGCTGAGGGGTGCCAGGGGGAGGTACTTGACCTTAGAGGCCTTTCAGATTGTCTGGTGGGAGCAAGGAGAGGCAAGCACGTGGACAGAAGTCAAAATGGTACAGGGGGAGGTGCTTAACCAAAGATGCCTGTCAGCCTAACTAGGGGGTGGGCCGATCAAAAGCCTGAGAAAACCTGGGAAATGGATTGATTCTTTTGAAAATGTTTCCAGGCTTTTCCAAGCCTGATACATAATCCTAGGGGAACAAAGAAGGCCTCTCTTTCTCGTCCGATGGCCTGCCCTCTCACAGCACACTCACCTGTGCTTTCCATGGCCAGGTAGCCTAGCAGCACACAACCCACTGCCATGCAACTCCACACTCAGGCTCCTGCGGGGAGCATGACACTGAGGCAGAGCTATGGGCTGCAGCTGGAAACACACGCTAAGCTGGCCGGGTGCTGGGCTGGACTGTGCTTTATTACGGAGCAGAAACTCTGGGCGGTGGCCTGCACCCTGGCCCCAGTGAAGACAAGGCTGGACCTTTTCCATGGCGAGACGGACGGAGATGGGACATTGCGAAGTCAGGGGGGGAACCCCTTTAATTTTCCATCATCAATCAAGTTTACCAGGGAGCCCCTTCCTCCTGTGCGGGTCTCGGGAAAGTCTTTTCCTCGTGGCACTGCAAGAAGTCCACTTCTACTGATAACATAACTGCCTCAAAAAAATTGCAGACAAAACATGTAATAAAACTCAATGTCTGCTCATGAAAAATGGAAAAAATAAGTAGAATCCTTATAATGATTTTTAAAAAATACCCATAAAACATCATTCTTGACAGAAACATGTTAAAAATATTCCCTTTATAATCAAGAATAAGACAACGATGCCTACTATCACTGTCTATTCGGCTCAGCAAGCAAGTGCAATAACAGATGTAAGAACCGAAAAGGAAAAAACTAAACTGACATAATCTATAAATTATTAAAAACAATGAAAGTTTAGAAAAGTAGCTGGAAATATAACACAAGCAATATAACCAGAAAATACTTAGAAAACCTAATTTTAAACGATCATCTAACACAGAAAAGAAACTTGGAATAAATTTACTTAAAAATAGGCAATATCTATGTCGAGAAAAATTTCTTAAATTAGTAAAAGACATTAACAATGTTCCCACAAAACCCTGGGACAGGAAGGAGCACCCAGAAATAGATGCACACATGGAGGGAAATGACTGCGATACTGTGGTGAAGGGGTTCAGATCAGGCCTCCTCAAGGTGTGTTCCTTTGGCACATGGATTACTTTGAGCTGAAGGGAACTGAGACCCGTGGGCTCCAAAGAAACTTTTACTTCTCCCTTAAAGAATTTCCATTTGGCGGCTTGCCCATATTAAGAGTTATCACCAGAGAGAACTTTTCATGACCTATCTATAAGTCAGGGCAAACACTAATTATTGAACATCTTCTCTTCTTTCTGTCTGAGAATGGCCCTCCCCCTTTGTGAAGCCTCAGAGGCCCTACCTTACCCTTAGCTCAGGAGGCTACCTACACTTCATTTTAACTTTGTGTCTCTGAACCCCTCTTGTGCATGTGGTCTCTGACTCTCACGGATGTGAGGCTTCCTTACGTGCTCATAAAATCAAATGTGGTTATTTTCTCTTGTTAATTGGCCTAGTGTTCATTTAATTATAAGACCAGCTGGGAGAACATAGAAAGGTAGAGAAAAAATTTTTCTTCCCCCATAATGACTTATAAGAAATGTAACAGGGTACAGCCAATAGGGGGCCCCAAATAGGGATTTGTAATGGGGTCTAGAACTCAAGGTGTCCAGGAAATATTAGACAAATAGATATATAGGATGTCCTCACCCCTACAAGCCTGAGCTGGGGGATGGGACACAAGGAGCAGGGCCATTGAGAGCTGTTCTGCATAGCAACAGCTATGTAGCTAACCTCTGGTATGGTCATTTAACTTATCTATAACCTTTAACTGGTTTCATGGATATGTTCAATAGCTGTGGCCATGCTTTGAGCCCAGGGGATGTAAGTGACGTCCACCCAAGATGTAACTGGGAGACCACTCCCCCTGGTTACAGTGCCTACGTGAGAGCTTAGAGGTGATTGGCTCCATGACAGGGGGCCACACCTGCCCAGACTTACTATGGCAGCCTAGTAAAGCTGGAAGAATACGGGAATTCTGGCAGTGTGACCGACTGTGGGAAGAGTCAGAAATGGGGCTGCAGAGGAAGACTGGCTCTGGGATTTAAACCCAGGTGCGGCAGCCATGCCAGGAGAGGACCACGCAGCTTTGGGGTGCTCCCTTTTGCCATGTGGCTTAGGAGGCAGGAGAGACCTTGCTGGGAAGAAATGGGGTGAAATGACTCTTGCTGGTGGGCCAAGAGAAGGTGCCACATGGCTTTGGATTAACTGGAGATCGGGGCGCCGAAACAGCTGATGGTGCCGGGAGCCTGAATCACAGACTTCTACTTCTTTTCCTTAGTGTTTTAATGAAGACATTAAGTCATTACTCCAAGTCTGTATAGCTTTTAAATAAATAATTCCTTTCCTCTTCACCAATCTCTCATTGAGAGACACCTCTCCTCTGGCGGAGGGCAAAGCAAACCTATTCGGGGGGGACCCCCGGAGAAAAAGGGGGGGTCCTTTTGGTAATAGTATATTGCTCACTTGCCCCCACCTCGGGTCTGTTCTATAACAGAAATGTATATTTGGTCATTCAGATGACTAAAATAAGTCTCATACATATTAGGTTCTTGTTCATAATCTCTGACTCATAGCTCCTAAAAGCCTTGGAATTTCCTGGGATGAAATCCCAAAAAAAGTGTCTTTGTTGCCCTGGCCAGTGTGGCTCAGTTGGTTGGAGCATCACCTGTGCACTGAAAGGTTGTGGGTTCAATTCCCAGTTGGGGAGCCCAGGAGAGGCAACCAATTGATGCTTCTCTCTCCCCGTTCCTCTCTCTATGAAAGCAATGAAAAAGTGTCCTCAGTGAGGATTTTTAAAAAGTGTTTTTTGTTATGTTAATGAGGTTACTATTGCAAATCACCTAAGTGTGGGGCTGGTTGCCAGGAGAACCAGCCAGGTGATTGGAGAGTTGGAACTTTCAGTCCCACCTCCCTGACCTCTGGAGGAGAGAGGGGCTGGAGGTTGAATCAATTGTCAATGGCCAATGATTTAATCAATCATGCCTAAGTAAAAACCCCAAAGGACTACATTCAGAGAACTTCAGGGTTGGGAAACACATGGAGATGCTGCTGGGAGACTGGTGCCTGCAGAGAGCATGGGCGGCCTGGGCCCCTTCCCCATGCCTTGCCCTATGCATCTTTCCTGTTCTGGCTATTCCTGAGTTATATCCTTTACAACAGGGGTGTCAAACTCATCTTCACCGGGGGCCCCATCAGCCTCGCAGTTGCCTTCAAAGGGTTGAATGTAATTTTAGGACTGTATAAATGTAGCTGCTCCTTAACAGTTAAGTGAGAGCTCGGCGCTGCTGCTGGGTAGAAACAAGGTGGAGGGCCGGATTCGCCCCAGGGCCTTGTGTTTGCCACCTGTGCTCTACAATAAACCTGTGCTCTGGTAAGTAAAATATTTCACTGAGTTCTGTGAGCTCTTCTAGCAAATTAATTGAACTCAAGGAGGAAGTCATGAGAAACCTCTGATTTATAGCCAGTTTGTCAGAAGTACAGGTGACAACCTGGAGTTGTGATGAGTCTGAAGTCCAAAGAGGAGGTAGTTGGAACCTCCAATCTGTAGCAGGTTGGTCAGAAACACAGTAGTAGTCTGGGTGAACCACTGGCTGCGAGGGGGGCTGGGTGTGTGGGGTTATGGGAAGTCTTGTAGGACCGAACCAACCATCAACATATGGAATCTGACGCTATCTATAGGGAGATAGTGTCAGAATAAGTTAAGCTCTGAACACCCTGCTGGTATCCAGGGGTTGCTTATTACTGTGTGAAACCCCCTTTCCCACACACTGGAACTGGGCCCAGGAACAGCTATTTAATGATAGACAACAGGGCGTTATCCCAGATTAGGAAAGAGGGAGGAGAAAATGAGTTATTCGATAGGTAATGCTGGGTCATTGTTTACTCACATGAGAAAAAAAAGAAAGAACTAGAGTTTCTACCCAACACTATGCATAAGGTCCAAGTCCCAATGAATTAAACACCTAAATGTAAAAGGTGAGACATTAAAACTTGTATTTCTGACCATGGAATGAGATTTTTGAAAATGAAACACAAAGATTAACCAAAAAGGAAAAGAATAATAAATACATTTACATGAAAAGTAACAACTGTGTTATGGTGGTCAAAAAACCAGAAAAGAAAATCAGAAACTAAAAAAAGACATACATAAGAAACACTTATGCCACGGGACTAACACTCTGACTGAACCAAGAATGCCCACAAGTCAACAACAACAACAAAAACCCACCTGACAGAAAAATGGGCCAAAGACTAGCACTTCTTAAAAAAGGAAATTCTAATTAACAATTAACAAACATAAAAACTTGGTCAACCTCATTAGTAACCAGAAACATACAAATTAAAACCACAAAGACATGTCATTCAATACCTACTGGTTTAACAAAAATGTGTATCTGACCATCCCTCATGGTGATGCTATGGAGTAGCGAGAACCTCCCCACACCAGGACTACAGGTGTGAACTGTTATACAAGCACTGTAGAAACAATGTGTCGTTATCTTTCTGGCACATTTGACACTGAAGCTCAGTATCCGAATGAAACATCTTCTAACGGAACGATACCTACAATGTTTGATGCGCACTGATATTTTCTACTATATTCACTAAATTGACATCATCATCACTGATGGGTTGGGGCCTGCATTCAGAAAAACAGCGTCCTCGAGAAACCCCAGGACATTTATAAGGGGCAATTTACAAAACAGTCATAGCAGCTTTTTTCTTTTTTTGTAAAACAACTAAAATAAAAAGAATATCAAGCAGAGTGTTAAAAAAAACAACTGGGCTATTTCACATAATGACATATCATGCAGTAATAAAAAGTAATGAGATAAAATTTACCCAAAACGACATGGGTAAATCTTAGAAGCATAATATTGAATGGGGGTAAAATTTTATAAGTCTGATTAAATTATACTGTTTTCATAAAGCTCAAAACCAAACACCACCACAGAACATACTGTTAAGGAGAAAATACACATGTGTCTAAAAAAAGCATTATCAACACAAACTTCCAAACAGTGACGTCTCTGGGAAAGGAAAGGGGATTGGGTTTTGGAGGGATATGCAGGCAGCTTCAGCAAAATTAGTAATGTTTTGGTTCTGCATTTGTGTTGCAGGTACATGCCTTTCTTAACATGGTTCAGAACATATATACGGGAATACAAATAGGTAATATATGTGACAAAAAAGATAATATAAAAAATTAACAAAAACAAGCACTGAGCATTAAGCATAAATTTACATAAATGATTCTAACACATCATATAATACATATATTTTTCTTTAAAATTTTTACTACTTTTTGCTTGAAAATAACAGCGGAGTTTTAGGGGCATCCTGACAGCTAGCTAGAGCAATTATTCACGTACCAACTACAGGTAAATTAAAAAAAACAATAAATTGTGTCTACACAGCTGACAAAAAGGCAACGAGCTCACACATTAGTAAGAAAAGGATCATGTGCTGGAGACAAATTCAGCTCTTTAAGCGTGTTCTTAAAAATCTGGGACCATTGTCCTGGCCAGGTGTCTCAGTTGGTTGGAACATCATCCCACACACCAAAAGGCTGTGCGTTGAATTCCCAGTCAGGGCACCTATGAGAGGCAGCCAGTTGATGTTTCCCTCTCACATCAATGTTTCTTTCTCTCTCTTCCCCTTCCTCTCTCTCTAAAATCAATAAAAGCATGTCCTCAGGTGAGGATTAAAAACATATATTGGGGGAGGTGGTCATAAACTTACTTGAAAATCAAAAGAATTTAAGAAAATTCTATCACATATCTTACTGACTGGAGAAAAGACTCATCAATATTGAATTAGAAGGAGCAATGGAGTTCCCTTTGCCCAACTTCCCACTTCTCGGAGATCTCCCTCCATTCCTCCTGAAGCACTTCAACAAAGCATTAAAGACAGACCCACAGACATCAGTTTTCAAGGAAGGGAGGTGGGCTAACAGGTAAAGCCACTTTTAGGAAGGTTGGTATTTTTGGCCTCATCTTTGTAAGTGAAAGACAGAGCATCATTCACTATCAAGACGATGAACACTATCCACTATTTTCAGGGTGTGAGTCATTCCACGGGATGACAGGCACTATGTAGGTAACATCTGGTTACAAGTCATGTCTTTTTTATCATTTTACCCCGACACACTAAAGCAAAAACAGAGTCTCAGCAAACTAATCTAAACATTGTGTATTGTTTTACTCAGGAGCTTCAGGTGAAGAAGAATCTTGGCTGTCACCAGTGTTTCACATTGGTGAGAGCACAGCAACGTCTCTCCAACTCCACTCCACGAAAAACACAGATTCAGAAGACAATTTGAAGGTAAAGGTTCTACGGAAAATAAGTTAGGAAAACACTATTTTCTGCATTAACAAAGTCTCATTAAAATGTTAAAGGGTCTGAGAAGCCCTGCGGTAAATAAAGTGGCTTAGTTTTCACTAGCCCATCATTTCCCAAAGCTACCAAACTATGAAAGTGTATTTTGCATAACGCCAATCACCAGCTAGATCCTGGGTGCTGAATACACTGTAGGAAATGGGGAGCTGGAGGAAACGTTCTCGACAGGACACCTTAGAAGTCTTCCCTGACCTGCTGCCTAGGAGTTCTGGCTCGATCACAAAAGGACACTTAGTTGGACTGAGAGCTAAGCAATGTGGACTGTTCAGCTGCCATCGCAGAAGTCACTCAGGGAAGCAGGGAAGTTGCTTTTGAAGCAGAGATAGTTTCATCACAAACCTTGTCACATAATAAACCAACGTGCAACACCCAAGAAGTTGCCAAATCCTTTTAATTTTATACCACTAATCTTTTCAGCACCTGTTGTGCCCTTTCCATTTGCACAGTGCCAGCCTGGGCCCATAGAGGGGCCCTGGACCACAAGACCCTTGGAATGCACTTCTCCATCTCCACCACCTTCCCCTCCCACTCATCATTCCCACTGTCCTCCACATTCTTCCCCAAATGCCTCCCTGATGCCCTTTTGCCTGAGGCCTAAGTGCTTGGCTAAGTGCTTTACAAGCATTATATTACTGTTCGATAGATGTGGTAGGACATGCAGACGTGGCAGTGCCTGCCATGAAGAAACGTGTACTCAGATTCCCATCAGGGGGCACAACACACCCTGCAGGGCCACAGCGGGCAGCACTAGGGTCTGTCGGGAGGCAGAGGGAGCAAAGGGAAAGTGGGCAACAGCCTTTGTCGTGACTTTCATAGGAAGGAACTGGTGAAGCAAGGTAAATAAACTGAGCAGGTTTGGGACTGGACAGTCTGAATAATTATGGTGTGCTCTGGACTACAAAGGTGGTCCCCAGGTATCTGGTACCTAGCCCTGGGGGTATTCAGGGCAGGGGGATAGTCCCCAGACTGCAGGAGCCTGGTAAGAGGTGGGTGGAGGTATGGACTCGGGATTGGTTGGTTTGACATCAGAGATGGGCTCCCAGACAAGTTGTTTGCTCTTCTAGGAATGAGCTGACCCTGGAGGGCAGTCTCTGCCCGGCCAATGAAGCTCCAGGTACCACAGCATCAAAAACACAGAAAATAAGAAAATATAGTTAAGTTAATCACTTATTCCTTAAAAAAATACCCTCATTTTTTTAAAGGAGAAAATAAGGTTGCTATAAATTGTCACTGCCCTAGACCTACAGCACCAGCATCACATCAGAAGTTATCTGAGCCAGGAATCCTGGGAAAGAAGTTCAGCAGTCTGCTTTATGCCACCCTCCAGGTGATTCTGATGCATGCCAAGACACACTAGAGTGCAGAACAAAATCCAAATCCCTGCTCTGGAAAATCCACTCTGAGTCAATAAACTTCTCTTTTCAAGGTCCTCCAAATTGTCCCCATGATTCTTGTACTCCCAGCCCGCTAGGCCATGAGAAAAAAACTGAGTGTTCTACAGTGTCATCTGGGAAACCTTTGCTTTGCTGATAAAAATGAAGATGACACAGCTGTCAAGCTCTTTCCCTTCTTCCTGTTCTGAACTCAGATACGATGGCAGGTGTGGCAGCAGCCATCCTGTAACCATGACGGTTTGGTGAGGAGAACTGTGGAGATGTCAGACATGACAGCAGGGGGGTCATTGATCCAACTCCAACAACATGTAACTGAACTTATTTTTGAGAGAAATAATTCTTTCCAAAGCCACTCTAAGTGAATTTTCTATTACTACAGCTCAGTACAATCCTAGCTTAACATAGGGAAACTGAGGCTCTCATCCTACAACTAATTTTATTCTGAGTAAATGTGGTTATTTGATATTCCTGAAATGCCCCATTGTTCTTCAGTCTTAAAATGACTGAAGCCATTATTAACTTTCCCCGAGAGGTCTTCGTAGAACAGCAAGCTTATAGGGATATAAGGGATATACAACAGAGGGGCATCTGCCAAGTCACTGAGAAATGCTTCCTGAGGAGGTGGCTTTAGCAGGTATCAGGGGCGGGATAGGATTTGCCAGGTAGGACCCGAGAGACGGTCCCAAATGGCAGAGCAACCACCAAAGGCAACAAAAAGCTATTAAAATAACAGAATTAGGTTAACAAAAGGAAAATTATTTATCAATTGGGAACTAAGGGACAAGAGAGAAGTGAGGAGAAACGACTAGCAAAAATATTCTAATTTTGGACAAATCTGTATTTGCAAAATAACACTGCAGCAGAACTGACTGCTTTAAGGTACATACTACATTTAATTAAGAACCAAAATACATTATTAACTAATTTCTTCTGAAAACTTCAAGAAGAAAAAGATACCTATAAAACAAAAATGTTATGAAAAAGGAACAATTAGAACATAGGGAAAACTTCTGGAAGTAAATTCTAATAGAAGTGCCTGGGGGAAAACAGAATAAGGTATTAGGGAGGGAGGAGAGAAATTTTCCTAGAAATGAAGATACACACAGTCCCCAAACTGCAGGGGCCTGAGTTGTGAAGAGGAGTGAAAATGAAGAAATCCTGAAAAGCTTTCACAGAGGAGCAAGATACCAAGCAACAACAATCAGACCAGCAGTAGAAATTATCAGCAATTATTGATGCTGGAATAAAACAGAAATTCCAAAGTTCTGAATGGAAAGCCATTTTATATTTTTTAAATTGTTTTATTGTTGTTCAATTACAGTTGTCTGAGTTTACCCACCACCACTCCCCCGCACCCCAGCCAAACCCCACCTCCCTCCGTTGCTTCCATACCCCACTTGGTTTTGTCCATGTGTCCTTTATAGTTGTTCCTGAAAACCTTCTCCCCACTGTCCCCTCCTACCTCCCCTCTGATTATTGTTAGATTGTTCTTAATTTCAATGTCTCTGGTTATATTTTGCTTGCTTTTTTCTTTTATTGATTAAGAAAGTCATTTCAATCCAAAAAATTTTGTTACAGTAAGTTATCAGTCAAGTATCATGGCAAAATAAAATCACTTTTATAAATAGTAAAGATGGCCACCTCTCTTTCTGAGAAAATTCCTTGAGGATGTACTCCAGAAAAACAAGAACAAAACTCCAACCCAGTAAGAACAGAACTAAACCTGAGACCAGCAAGAGGAAATCCCAGATGTTAGACCTATAATAGGCTTGGAAAGCAGTAAATCCAAGTTAGAATTCAGTACCTTCTAAGATGAAGAGGCCAATCTAAGTAATGGATGGGATGAGTAAAGTGGAAGATATGAAAGAATATGATTTTCCCAGTAGGAAAAAAAGATAATTCATAGAGTATCAGGAAAAATATGCCCCCCAAATAGGATTCAAATATGAATTAATGTAAAGTGATGCTCGACTGAATAATTTTTAGAGTGTTAGAAAGAAGAATCCATTTGGCCTTGGCACTAGGAACATTCTCCTTTATGTGAACAGCTCTTTATGTTGGAACTGCAGAGAGGAAATAAAACTGACATATTACTTGGGTGATTTTTGAACTTTTAGAATCAATAAAGGGACAAGGCATGGAAGACCTAATAACCATGGTTACAGGAGAGAATAAATGTACATTTCATCAATCTTCAAAATGCAAAAGGATTAAAAAAGAGATATAAAGAGAAGAGGGGAAGGGAAGGAAATAAAAGAAAGGCAGGGGAAAAGAAAACAGTTGACAGAAAGAGGAATTGGAGAGGGAGCAGTGACAATGCTCACCACAGCGGCTGAGAGAAACTGGACCATCCGTGACAACTGCAGAGACACTTAGATAAAAAAGTAAATCTTCAACGACTACTAACCATTTTAAAAATGGGTATGGAAAGGGGATGTGGGTGGTATAACAGAATCAAAACCTCATCTCCCCAGCAGAAAGTACTGTGTGAGTGCATGCGTGTGTGTGTACATGTGAAAGAGAACGAGAGGAGAGAAGGAGAGAGAGTGGTATAAGCATATTATTTAGACCTGTGGAGGCAAACCGCCAGAGGAACTAAAAACAGACTATCAGACTACCTCCAGAGAGCAGAACAGGGAGTCGGATCAGGGTAAAAGGGCTGACACCTTTGCGTTATAAGTCCTTCTCTATGACTTAAAGTTTTTAAATAAAACCACGTCCACCTATTATTTTGATTTTTTTGAGGAACAATACCCCAGGTTGCTGGAGATATGAAAAATAAGTGTGCTTATCCACAGCTGTTGGAAGCATTAAATGTTACCATATTTCTTGAAGGCACTTTGGCAATATGTTTCAAAAGCCTGAAAATATAGAATACCTTTCTCAGAGTAACTTAAATGGAGGAACTCATCCTGAAGAAATAACTGAGGATGTAGACAAAGATCTAACTGTAAGAAAGGCCCACTAGAGCACTGCTTCGTGGGGTCTACATTTGTACGTAATCTTCTGTGCTCAGTCCTTTACTGTACGAATATATTGGGAGAAACCCAAAGACTTCCTCCAGAATTCAAAGGGGATTGTTTAAATGAATGGAGTTTCATATAAGTAATAATGACATATATTCATATAAAAAAGAACTGCAGATATATGAAGCAAAAAGGGGAAAGCTACAAACCTGTGTGCACAGAAAAAGTTATACATATGAATGTACAGACACAAATAAAAATATGTTATGGTCCACATCAAAGTGGTACTAGCCAGTCCTCTGTTCTTTCCTCGCTGCATTAAATTTTCCGATTCTTCTACAACAGACAGTATATGTATTGTAAAATGCAGGCTATCAGGGGTTGGGGGAAAGGGTAGGAGCTATTGTTTCATGGGGGCAGAGTCTCAGTTGTGCAAAGTGAACGGATGGGTCTATGAATGGATGGTGGCAATGGTGGCACAAAAAGGTGAGACAGCACTTAATGCCATTGAATTGCATCGTTAGAAATGGTTATGATTGTAAATTTATGTTGTGTATATTTTACCACATTTTAAAAATAAAAATATAGAAAAAATTTAAGGAGGTGAAATGTGCTGTATATTTCACTGATGGGTATATGTGTATACATACATTTGGCCCACAGAACGTACAGGACCAGGAACACACACTAAAGTGAATGATGGACTTTGGGTGACCACGATGTGTTGATGGGGTTCACGTGCGGCAGTAACAAATAGGCCATTCTGGTGAGTGGTGCTGCTAAGGGGGAAGGCTGGGCCTGTGTGGAGACAGGGTACATGCGAAATCTCCCCACCTTCCTCTCAATTTCGTTGTAAACCTAAAACTTCTCTAAAAAATAAAGCCTTTAAAAGTAAAATACAATGTATTACAATATAATGTACACTGGAATATTTTTATGCAACATATGATAAATTTATGGACACACCAGGTTATAAATGACATATCTTAATACCACTAAGGCTAACCAAATAAATACATTTATAAAGGAGTTTTAAAAGTGTTGCCTATATTTTATAGTCTCTTCAGATGTTCCTAGTCCTTACATGGGAAATTGTCCTGCTGGTTCTAAAATATCCAGGCATTATTTTAAAATCTCTAATATAAACCCTACCAATTCTTTACTGCAACAATACATATGTATGCATAATAATAAACACATTATATACTAATAGTTTGATAAACCTATTCATAGAAATTATTACTAATATATTCTTATGCATATACATGCATTATTTCAAATGTCTTTTGTTTTTTGTTTCTTTACTCTCATAATTTATGATACATGGAGCAGGGCTGTGAAGAATGCGGCTTTCCCCATGACTTTGGAAGTGGTTCTGGGGGGCAGGTAACGTGGTCTGGGTGTTTATCTGATCTCTAGTGCCATTATGGGCTAAGTCATGTCCCCGCCACCAATATTCATGTTAAAGTGCTAAGAGCTATTACCTCAGGATGGGGCGGATTCAGAGACAGGGCCTTTACAGGGGTAATGAAGTTAAAACAAGGCTGTTGATGCAGGCCCCGGTCCGATGGGATTGGCGTCCTTGTAAGAGATGAGGGCACAGGCATCCCCAGGGGAGTAACTATGTGGAGATACAGGGAGGAGACGGCCACCACAGGCCCAAGAAAGAAGCCTCAGCAGGAATCAACCTTGTGAACACCTTGAGCTCAGTAGCCTCTGAAATCCTGAGAAACAGTCTCTAGTGTTGAGCACCGGTCTGTGGTACCAGTGTGTCACGGCAGCCCCAGTGAACTCCCATGGCGGCATCCTCTCCATCTTCCCTCCCAAGGTCTCTTTCCCACTGTGGATCCTGAGGGACTCTGGGAACTCTGTGACTTGAAGGGTGGAGCACAACCATCTGGGAGCCATAGAACAGAGGCAAGGGTGTTGTGTGCACTGTCCCATTACCTCTGCTCGAGGCTTTGGTCCTCGATGGTCAGGGACTGTGGCGCAGCTCTAGTGTGGGACGACAGAGCAGGCCAGGTGCGTAAGCACCAGAGAGACTTCCTGCAAGTGGGGATCTGACACTCAGGAAGGACAAATCCCAGGCTCCTGCAGGGTATTTTTCCTGATCTTTGTCACCAAAGAAGGTTCTCTGGGGTGAATTTGAAGAGTGGTTCTCTCTGAACTGTAAGGATAAACTCAATGACTTTCCAAGGTCTTTTTTTGGTCTATGGTTCTGGGCACTGTTTTAAAAATAAACCTATGATCTTGTCCAGCGGAAAGTGGCTTGTTAAGTATATATCTCCAAGATGCAACTCTGTGACAATGAAAATGACAAAGTGTCCTGGTGCAAAGCTCCTGCGTGACTTGCAGATTTTACCTTGGGAAGCCTGCCCCGGTTCCAGTGAGCACGACTTTGGAGACAGTTCACCATGGTGAAAGGACTGGGGCCACAAACTTGGAGTTAGTCTTCACTCACCTCCTGGCCTGGGCATGTCTGGCAGGGCAGGGCTCAGAGAGACCAGTAAGTTTAATTTTGCTAAAAATACCCTGACTACCTCCCTGAGAAGGGAGAAGAGTCCCCAGCTAGACAAGACCTTGATGTCAGTGACAGACTTCTCTGGTGTCCTTCCCCAGCCCCCAGAATGCCTCTGGGCAACTCTCTACCCACTAGTTCCTTCCTGTGACTGTTACCGCCCATGTTTCCCAGTGGATGAAAAATGCACATTCCAGATCACTCTCCCACTTCCTGTAACCCCACATGCTTTCTCAGGAGGGACTCAGTTGGTCTCCAGGTGAAGGCTCCCTGGTAGATAGGCAGCCTCCAATGGAACTCGGCAGATGGCGGTCTAGGCTGGGGCTGTGGGGTGGGGAGGCAAGGATGCCGGTGATGCTCTTGAGGTTAGGGCTTGCAGGGGAAAGCTTCACAAGCAAAGTAACCCAAACCTCAGTTTGTCTGGGGTCAGAAACATGAAGGTCAACAATGAGATGCACACCCACAAGGTGCGTGCTAAAAACCAGCTTCGTCTCTATTGTAGGGCAATTACTTGGGAGAGGGGAGGACAATCCTAAATCATTCATAAAGGAGTTTAACAGCCCTAAAATCATAACTGAACCTATTCTTTTCTATTAATGTGTCAGTAGAGGATAATGATGCCCCCCCATCGTGTGTTTTACTTCCTCACTCTTCTCCCTGGATCTGTGAAACATTTAGAACGTGTGTATTTTCCAGGGACCCTCGCCCACAACTGCTCCCATCCTACTCCTGACTTTGATGGAGACCTGACTTCAGTCTATTATTATTACTATAACTATTACTATTATTCAGTCTGTTTTTCCCCACAGTTTTTCTATTTTGTTGCAATAATCGTTACTTACTAGTAATCATTACTTAATTATACACCATGGATTCCTGGTTAAAAAAACATCCCATCTGTTTAGGCTAAACTACATATTTATTCATCGTAAGACTCACTGTTCACGACTGTTTTCTGTCCTCTTACCTTCCAGTTTGGGAGATGTCTATCAAATTCGCCATCTTGCCAATTGTTTTCCCCAGCTAAATTACATGAAGAATAAACCTTAAGGCCCTTCATAAGTCATGTGAGTAATAAACAGATAACTTTCATGAGTATAAACTCCAGGGCCTTTATGTGTTAACCTTGCAAATAAATAATAATTGGGTTTGATATAGGAGTTTTGATCATAATCTTTTTGTCCCAAGTGTCTACAGATACTGCTCAAAGGTCTTCTTCTACCTTCTAGAACTGCTGATAAGAAGTCTGATATTAGTCTAAGTCTTCTGGTTCTATCTGTCCACATGTACAAAATTTTCCCTTTATCCATAAAATTCCAGAATTTCACCAGGGAATATTTATACATGTAGACTGAAATGGTCCTTAACTCCGCCTGACTTTCAACTTAGAGAACTTTCCTTCTACTTTTATTTAAATCTGACTCTTCAATCTGCTTCTTCTCCTCTGGATATTCATATTAAGTCTCTTGAATCTGATCTCCAAGTGTTACATTGCCCTCACGTTGCTCACCTCCAAATGGCTTTGCTCTGTGACATGAGAAGTTGGCTCCTCTGCATCTTCCAGTGTAGTAAGTATGCCCTTAGCACTGACAATTTTTTAATAGTGCACCTGAAAAAAGCATTTATAACATGGTCACATGCTTTTAGTTCCATAAATGTTGTTTTCCGTTTGTTAGCTTATTTTTTGGTACTACACTCATATTTCCCTGAGAGTCTGTTGCATTTTGTTAAAGCCCTCTTCTCTGTCTTTATTATGTTCTACTTCCATAGGAGCTACCTTTTCTGGTTTGGAGTTTGCACCCATAACCCGAGGCAACATGGCCTCTCAGGGGGCTGTGGCATTTCTCACAGTGTGGTCACTCAGAATCCCACAGGCCAGGCTGCTGGCACTGAGGCCGTGGGGCAGGAGATGGTGGGGACAGCTTCTGGTAGGCAGGTGTGTCAGGTGGCAGGCGAGGCACTGCAGAGCTCTGCATGCAAATAGTCATCATGGCCTAATCACAGGGGAGGGGCCATTTGGCTTTCCGATTCCATCCTCTGTGAATCTCTTAGGGGCCAAAGCATCAGACGGGTCCTGAACGACACAGAGCATTCCCCCTACAGCTGAGGAGGGGTCAGCCTATACCACTCTGGCCCTCCAATGCTTACCAGTTGGCAACCAACCAACAAAAAACCCACTAAACACAAAAACAAAAACCTGAGCCCAGCACCACTTGCCACCTCTGGCTATCTCAGGTAAATACTAGCTTCAGACACGACCTGTTCTGTCACTATGGCTGCTGGCATTTTCCAAAGTGTCAGTATTTCCAGTCCCACGTGCTCCGTGAGTGCCCCTCCACTGCTCCAGCAGGAGGTGAAATTTATTTGCAGCCCCTTGAACCTGTGAGGGTGTCTGTGCTGCCTCATCAGATAAAATGTGACAGATATGACATATCAGGCTGGGTTGCAGGGATGCTCAGTCCTGAAGCCCAGCCACCATGATGTGAGGAAGCCCAAGACCCCCAGGATGGCCACTTGTGAGTTATCTGGCCAACAGCTCCAGCTAAGGTCCCAGTGAATGGTCAGCACTGACCATAGGCAGAGGAGTGAGCAAGCCTTCGGATGAGAGCTGCCTTAGCACCCGAACCATCAAAAATGCTGCCGAGAGCAACAGAAAAGAGTTGTCCCCCTGAGCCCTGCCCAAAGAGCAGATTCGTAAGGAAAACAAATGTGATTGTTGTCAGAAACCAGTGGTTTGGGGTAGTCTGTTACACAACACTAGGTACCTGGAACAGCCACCACTTTATGTTCACTGTGCTAATCCATGGAAGGAACCGGGGACAGGAACTCAGATGAGCCTCTCCCTACACGCCTCCAGGATTTATGCTCTGATGCAGACTTTAGTGTTGTCTCTGCCTCTCTCCTTGGTCTTTAGAATGGCTTTGAGAAGATTCTAGAATTATTTAACTCACTGGTACTACAATGACTGTCAGTGAGAGGTAAAATAGAGGAAACTGGCATAATGTAATAATTCTCATAAAAATACACTTAGCAAAGATGATATGCAAATATTATGTCAGTTCTCAGGGTGAGAATCAAATGTCTTAAGTTATTTCAGTCAATGACATTAGATTTTACACATTTCAGGGGGAAATACCTGTAGGTAAATTTACTCTGAGGCTGGAGGGATTTTAGAATGGTGCTGTAGCGGGATTAGCAGTCAAGTCCTTGTTTCTCCTTGAGCTATTTCCAGCTTTTCATACCCAGTGAAGCTTCTTAGCTCCTCCAGGCCTCAGGTCCCTCATCTGTTAAATGAGGAAATTGGGCTCAACGACCTTCAAAAGGATCCTGTCAGCTCAGCCAATCTGTAGAAGTGTAACGAATATTAAATATGTAGACACACCAAGAACACACTGTCCACCCAAGCCCATCATTTCACAGGCGCAAAAACTGATGCGAGCCGGGGAGGTTCAGAAGCGCTTGAGAGAGTAGGACCCAGGGAAAGTCAAAACTGGAGTTTCCACCCCTGGAACCACATGCTACCACGACACCACACTTGTGGCGTAGCCATTCAGATAGTCTCAGTACACAGCTGCACCCTGTGCCTGAAGAGCAATAAAAGAAGGGAGTCGTTCAGGCCCTGCCTGTGTGATCTTTGCTACCAATCTTACCGGGAGGAGACACGTAAAGAGAGGGGCAGTGAATGGGCTGGCTCGATGACTGAAAGTCCTGAGCAGGCTTTAGTGGCTCTGAGGCCATCATCAGGACGTGGCCTGGCTCCCTGTACCATTCATGTCTGCTCTGCTCAGTGTGAGCTCCGTCCTCCCGCAAACTCCCCTCTGAGTTCCAAGAGAGCAGCCAGCAGCTGCGTGTAGAGCCTCACTTCTCAGGAATCCCAGTCGAGGCAGTTTCCTCCCCACAGGCCCGGCAAAAGTCAGAGAACTGAATCTCACTGACTATGGTGGGCAGAAAAATAGCCCCCTAAAGGGGTACACATCCTAATACCCCAAACCTGGGAACCTATGACCTTACAGGGCAAACAGGACTTCAGAGATGTGATGAAGGGCCCTGAGACTAGCCCAGATTATCCAGGTGGGTCCTTTGAAGTGGAAGAGGAGGCAGAAGAGAGATTCAGAGGGAGCTGTGACCACAGAAGAAGGGACAGAGTGATGCAATGAGAGAAGACATGGCTCCCTGCTGCTGGCTTTGAAAGGAGGAAGGGGCTGGACTCGAACATGTGGGTAGAAGCCTGGAGAGTCAGGGAAGCAACTCCTCTCCCACCCAGCACCCCAAACTTTGCCCTGGAGCCTCCGGGAAGGAGCACAGTCCTGTTAATGCCTTGATTTTAGCCTAGAAAGACCTGTGTCAGATGTTATATGTCTAAGCCCCAGAATGGTAAGATCAGAAACATGTGTTGTTTTAAAGTTACTAAGCTTGTGGTAATTTGTTAAAGCAGTAACAGACAATTAATACAACTGATTGGTCCAATTTGGTTCACCTGCTCTACCTAAACCAATGATTTGGCCAGACTTGAATCACATCCCACACCTATCCTGAGGGTGAGACCCATCCGGCTTCTACCTTGTGGAATGAGACCTGGGAAGCAGGAAGAAGTTCCTCCTGGGCTAGCACGGGAAGAACAGAGAATGGAAAATAGACAGGAGGGAAAAACAGATGCAAGGTCTACATGGTGACACGTGGGAGGGCCAGACAAAACCCAGAGGGTACCTCTAGAATGCTGGAAATGCTGGGAAGAAAATTTAGGCTACAGGTGGCATTTCAACTTTGCTTTCCCCTGAAGGACACAGCTTTCAAAGAAAGAAGAAATACAAATTAAACAGTAGGGCCCACGGATAGACGGTGTTAAATAGAAATACTGGAGTTTTTGGACATGCTTTTGACTAGAGGATATCTTGCAAATGCTAAATGGAATATATTTACCAGGGGCCTTGTTAATTTGATTAGGAAATCTTTAAAGTGTAAGTTGGGGGTAGGGGTTGGAAAAAGTCACATGAAAGTATACAACTGGATACTGTCGATGTATTAACTATGTTTGCTCATTTTCTGTATTCTTGATGCTCTGGCATTAGGGGCCTGTGAATTGGAACCACAACTCACCTTCCATCATTCCTTTGATATGCAAACCAATGACCACGCCCCCACCCTTCTCTACTTACCACAGGGCTACATTCTGGGATACTGTTCCCCTACCCTAATTACCCAGGGCCAGGTATGGACAACCAGGGACAGAGCCCAGCGTCCAGAAGAATCACTCAAACTATCCAGTCATAAGCTGGTTTCACTTCTGCCTTTGCCTCACCCCTTTCTTCACATCTCAAGTGAAATAAAAGCTCCTGCCCCCAGTGCCCCTCCCTCTGTGTTTCCCATGGAGCCCCACAGGGCTTGCTGTGACTCCCATTTCTAGGGGACTCTGAGCTTCATGAAAAACCTCTTCCTCATGGCAATCATTCTTTGTGTCTCTGTGAGTCTTATTCTACCTGCTCAAAACAACTCCCAGGTGTGTTTTCACAACAGAAAATGACAGATACGATTGAACCCTAACAACAGGGGACATCTTGGGAAGTGTTAAGAGAAAATAACAGAGCAGTCAAGGGGCCATGTTTAGGCCCTGGGTGTTAACCCAAAACATGGGCAGGAAAACAACCCGGCCATTTTAGTGTCAATGAGGTCTCCTGGGTTGGAGCAGACCAGGTGGGGCAGTGGGCTCACACCAGGAAGAGGGCAAACCCTCTCTTTTAGGACTTCTGAAAAGCCCCAACTAGTTTCCTGGGGCTGCTGGGGCAAAGTACTGCACACTGGTGGCTCAAACAGCCGTAATGTGTGACCCCCTGTTCTGGAGGCCAGAACCCTGAGACCAAGGTGTGGGCAGGGTGGTTTCTCCTGAAGGCTTGAGTGAGACCCTCCAGCTTCTGGTGACCTCAGCTGTTCCCCGGTTGGCAGATGGTGCCACCATGTGTCTTCCCACCTTCCCTCTAAGCACCCTTATCTCTCTGTGCATTCACATTCCCCTATTTATAAGGACACACACAGCCACTGGATTAGGGCCCACCCTCATGCCTTATTTTAACTTGATTATCTGCAAAGACCCTATTTCAATAACATCTCATTCCCAGGTGCTGGGGATTAAGACTTCAACATTTGGGGAGGACGGGGAGGGAGGACATTATCCCACCCCTAAGAACTCTCTGTCCTTTGTTGTTCTTTGTCTTTAGTGCATCCCAATTTGCTCCTTTTTGCTACTTCCAAAGTGAAACTCAAAGGCCAGGATCAGGCTGAGGGCTTACAGTATGGGAAAGAAGACTGGGAGGCTGCTTTTGTCTGGCCTGGCATTAGCGGTGTGAAGGGATTCCCTGCACTCTGCAGGATCCCAGCTGACTCAGTCACTCCCTGAGCAGCAAGCCCTGGCCCTCCTTGTCTTCCCTCCTGGGCACCTGAAGTGGTGGCGAGTGGGGGCCTCTGCTTGGGAGATTGCAGGGTCCCATCTCAACCAACAGAGGGTGGCACAGGGAAAGGAAGAAAATGGCCGCCGTGCACAGTTCCTCTATTCGGCTGACTCGGGTGTTTCAGAATAGCATACTTCACTGAAACTTTCCACTCATAAGGTTCCTGTGCCCGCACACTCGGGGATAACATACAGCCAAAGGCTCACTCCAGACTTGGCATAAGACTTTCCCCTGCTCCTCTGTCCAAGAGTGAGTAGATGCTGGCATCTCAAAATGTAGAGAAGTGGGACCCTCTGGGTTCCCAGCACAAGTATTATCAGCGGTATTAGCACACACACAGTCAGTGGCAGCAAGGATCTTGACTCTAGCCCCCAAAACAGATCTGCCCCAAATCCGACATAATCTTTAGCAACAACTGATGATATTTGCTGAATGAATTTACAAGACCCTCTTGGCATGGAGGCAGGGTATAAACGAACATGCAACATGAACTGATATAGGTAAACTTTGCTAGCAATAGGGCGCCCTGGTATGGAAAAAACGGCCACGAGTCATCACCTGGAAAAGCTAACTAGCTCCAAGCCCTTCCACTGTTCTGGAATGTCCTGACCAGGACAGCTGCCTGTCCCCATCTGTCATAGGCCATCCAGGTTACTAATATAAAGTCCATAGACTGGGTAGCTTATAGACAACAGAAATTCATTTCTCAAGGCTCTAGAGGCTAGGAAGTCCAAGATCAAGGTGCCAGCCAAGGTGGTACCTGGTGAGGACCTGTCCCTAGCTCACAGACAGCTGTGTTCTTGCTGTGTCCTCACATGAAGGAAGAGGGAAGGGAGCTCCACAGGGTCCCTTTCATGAGGGCACTGATCCCATCCACGAGGGCTCCACCCTCATGACTCCATCACCTTCTAAAGGCCCCACCTGCAAACACCAACACCTTGGGGGTTAGGATTTACCATCTCAGTTTTGGGGAGACACCCACACTCAGTCTACAGCCCCCTCAGTGTAATGGGGGAGGGCCACAACCTACTGTACCCTATCCCGGGCCATGGCCAATTCCCCACTGTCTGGTCCCTGGTGCTCACACAGGGCCATGGGTCAGGCACTGCCCAGATTTGGGCTGAATTATACAGACAGCCTGGAGCATGGGTTAGAAGGAACCCGGTGAGCTAGGGCATTTTTGATGAAATATTATGTTCTAACCTCCTAATCTGAAGATTAGTGGTAAAGATGTCATCCGTCCTGAACTGCAGCTTCTCTGAATCTCTCTCAGTCAACAGTGTGTCTGAATAACGTGGAACCTAGTAAAGAATAAACTCTCCTCTTCAAGTGGAGGCTGGATTCAGATTTCCTTAAGCTCCTGAGTCCCATGTGAGGTGACTTTTGGTATTTGAAGGTAGTTCACTCCTTGCCTCTTCCAGATGCTGGGAAGCGATGTCTAAAATACCACAATGAAACATTCAGTCCTTTGGTGGCTGTACATACCATCCACTCTTAGACGTCATTGGCCATGTGGGCTGCACTGGGAGGATTTAACCAAGTCCTTGCACGGGAAGAGGGGACAGGAGGTGGATTATTAGACTTGGGAAAGGAATCTGTTCTAGGATTCAAAAATGGCTTTGCTACGTAATTAGCAGTGTGATTATCAAGGTTCAGAGAAGTAAGGCAACATTTTTTTTAATACAATCTGGAAAGAGATGGGGAAGTTTAAAATAAGTATGGTCATTTTACTTCTAATGATATATTATTTTCGGAATACATATTACTACAGAAAGTAAATTATTTTCAGAATACAAATTACTGCAGAAGGTAAATCTCAAAATCTGGGGAAGGCACAGCAATGTGAAGAAAATGCACACACAACACATAATCAGGGGCATCATCTTTACTCATTAAAACCACCAAAGCAAATGTTTATCGAGGCGGCACCGAGTACCCTGTGATGTGTTAAAACTTGACATTCATTTAACTTTCACAACAACCCCCAAGGTCAGGGCTATAAGTAACATCATTTTATTGATGGGGAAATTGAGGTTCATGGGGTTTACATAAGTCACCCAGGGTCATGAAGCTCCAAGAGGCAGATGAAGAATCCAGGCTGAGCTCGGAGCCCACTTTCACAACCTCTACATTATCACAGCTTCTTAAA
Organism: Desmodus rotundus; assembly: GCF_022682495.2. NCBI lineage: Eukaryota > Metazoa > Chordata > Mammalia > Chiroptera > Phyllostomidae > Desmodus > Desmodus rotundus. Next base: position 67,403,332 of record NC_071395.1, read on the forward strand.
AGTTTAGAGACACTGGCAATCCCCAAAGTGCCTCCCAAATAGAGCCTCCTATTATGGAAGGCCACAGTTGATATATTTCTATATATAACCGTAGTGCATTTAAAAAAATAACAGAGAATCATAGCTCTCAGGCTACCCAAAGGGAAGCAGAGGGGAAGGACATTTATCTTCATGCCCAACAAACTTTTTTTCATCTGCCCTAAAATCCCTGGAAGCAGCCATCCCACAGACAATGTGACGACTCCCATCCCTGCAGCCAGAACTGATCAGGAGACATGATTCCTTAGATTCTCTCAGGGGTTTACAATGCGAGAGGACAGTCAGCTGGGACCACCTGCAGAGACACTTGCAGGAGTGGAAGAGGGGTGGGCAGTGAATGACTGAGTAATGGGGGCAGTGGGCCCTGGCTCCCACTGCGGCTCATCTCTCGCTGCTATGACACCTGACCATCCCTAAGCCTCAGCATCACCGGGTGTGCGGCCCTCTCCTTAATGCAGCTGGTGAGTTTGGTCTTCTTTTGTTTTGCATCTTGTAGCCCAGGGCTTTGTCCAGAGCTCTAGCACAAGTAGGGCTTTCTATTCACACACCCCACCCCGGGCATATCAAAACCTTATGGCTACATTCTTTCTGCTATTTACGTTTCTGTGTTGTAACAGCCACTTTCATTAAGTGCCAGGGCTACGCTAGATACTTCATCACAGTGTCTCTCAAGTGTTCAACATCAATGGACCACTTTATTGGGCGTCTGCAGAAAAAGAGACTCACCAACTGTAGACAAGTTTTAATACGCAGTCCAAGCATGGATGGGAATTCAGAATGTATAAAATTGGATTCATCAGTTGTTTGATGAGTGGTGTTGGAGCAACTGGACATCCATTTGGAAGTATTCTGTCACTCAGACCACAAAAATAAACATCAAATGGATTAAATAATCAGTTGTAAAAAATAAAATGATGAAAAACTCAGGGGGAAAAATGAAGGCAATGTATAATCTTAAAGTGAGAAAGGACTTCCCAGGCAGGGTTCCAAACTTAGAAATCATAATGTAAAAAGATTTTGTGACACAAATTTCTTAAACTGCTACAAAAAAGACATGATAATAAGTGATAAATGACAGACTTGAAGAAAATATTTGCAATGTATTATGTAACAAAGAACTAACTTCTCTTTGCAAAGCTTTCCATGGCATTTGCACAGCACACGGTGAAATGTACTGGGTTGGCCAAAAAGTCCATTATGATTTTTCCGTACGATGGCTCTAGTAGTGCTTAGTTGGCTTTAACTTCATTTGAAACAATTTTGTTAGACTGTATTGTGACAGCTGTCATGTCAGCGTGCATTTAAAAAAACTTATCAAAATTGGTGAATTTTTGTGCTATTTTAATATTGAAGATGGAAAAGGATATACAACATTTTTGGTCTATTATACTTTATTATTTCAAGAAAGGTAAAGACACAACTGAAATGCAAAAATAAGATTTGTGCAGTGTATGGAGAAGGTACTAAGACTGATCGAACATGTCAAAAGTGGTTTGCAAAGTTTATTTGTACTATTGACATTTTGGCCAAATAATCCTTTGCTGTGGGGCTGTCTTACGCATTGGAAGATGTTTAGCAGCACCCAGCCTCTACCCCTACAAGCCAAGAGCAAGAGATAACCGACATACTCAAAATATCCAAATCAATAAAGCTACTGGTAAAAATGAAAAATGTGTCTTTTATTTTATGGAAAAAAATGTAACAGACTTTTTGGCCAACCCAAAAAAAGACCTTTCTCTCATATGCCTAAATTCGAAGCTCTGCCCCAGAGGAAGCCCTGAAGTCCCCTTCCAGCCCTTTTTCTATACATCTATGCACACATACATACGTGTAAGTTTAGAGACACACTTTGTCCTTTTTACGTAATTGGTTTGATAGAGTCTGCACCTTTGTGTGACTTGATGTTTTCCAAATAGCATGTCTTAGAGCTCTTTCTGTACATCTACATCTAGGTCTACCTAACTTTCTTTATGGGCTGTGTTAGATACCACTGATTCTCTTATCATTTAATTAACCCTTCTCCACCTGATAGATATTTCAGCTGTGTCTAGTGTTACACTATTATAAATATGTACCTACCAACATCATGTATATTTATTTATCTTTGTGCATACCTTTGTGCAATGTCACAACATTGTCAAATGGAAAAAAGTTACAAATTTATGTATATTATCCTATCATGATTTTTAAAACAGCTACATACATATGTACAGAGAAAATGAATTAGAACAAACACACCAAAATTATTACTAGTGGATATAACCTGAGCATTGGACTGAGTAACACATTTCCTTTAGACTTTTCTGGGGTTTATAATTTTCCCACACAAACACTATACTTTAGTCATGGAAGAAAGTTTTGGTATGAGTGATGAAGTCTGAACATGAGGCATCAACTCTCAGGTTGTAAGCATGACACCCCTGAAAAAACAGTGTCTGGGTAACAGCAGGATGCTTGTGCTCATGTGCACACCTCAAAGGAGGTCAGAACTGAAGAGCTATGATGAATCACCTGGTATCAGTGCACCTGTGAGCACAGGACGGCACAGAGGAAGCATGACTGACTGCCCTTTCAAACGAGATGACAAGGCGACATCTTTGAGCAAACTAAGTGGTCAAAGCTGTGGGTCCAGAAAGGACCAGAGTGAAGGCCAAGAGTTGGCTTGCAAGACCTGGAAAGAGTGCTGTAAGCCTTCGTGAAACTGGTCTCCTAGGAACCTTTTATGCTCCTCACCCCAAAGGAAAATGAGAGGACAGGCACACCTAGCTGATGGTGAGGGTTCGGTTCCAGACCACCACAATAAAGCGCAGGTTGCAATAAAATGAGTCGTGATCTTCTTGCCAGAGGAGAGTCTTGCCTTCTATTTGTAAAAACCACAATTTCTGTGGAGTGCAATAAAACAAGGTACGCCTGTACCAGGAAGCAGCCCTAGTGGGTAAGACTGCAATGGCTTTAAAAGCTATTATGTTAATCATGTGGACATAATTAAGTGGACAACTAACCCACATCTCAATGTACTCACCAACCCGATAGCTCTCCAAACCCTGTCCTTCTGGGTTTTCATAGAAGGCTTCCTTACGCAGGCACAACTGATCAAATCATTGGCCACTGGTAACTGACTCAACCTCCAGCCCAGGGTGGCGAGGTCAGGGGGAAGTGGGACTGAAAGTTCCAACCCTCTAATCACAGAGCTGGTTCCCCTGCCCCATCCTTAGATGTTTTCCAAAAGTCACCTCATTAACGCAAACTCAGGTATTGGTTGAAAGACTTTTGTTATGAATATCAAGACACCTTTATAGCTCTTATCCCTTAGGAAATTCCATGGGTCTTATGAGGTCTGTGCCAGAAACAGGGATGAAAACCAAATATATGTATTTCTTATTATGAGTCACAATATCACAACTGACCAAAGACAAAGTGGAAAATAAAATCCAGTTATTCTGATTTTCACCTTGGTCCCACAGTTACATGCAGGATTCTCAATGGTTCCAAGAAGCTTCTACCTTTAACTAGATTCTTGTTCATTTGTTCGTTCATTCATTCATTCATTCATTCATTCACTCATTCATTCACCAAATGCTTTTTGAGCACTTGCTTTGTACCAGAAACTGACCTAGACCTTAGGCACACAGCAATGCTAGCTCTTGGGGAACTTTGCAGTGACCCAGGTAGACAAGGATCAGCCCCGATGTCTCCAGGCAGACACAAGGTAGAGGTGATGTGGGGAGTGCTGGGGGCACTGGGGGCAAGGGAAGGAGCGAGAGACTTTCTGGAGCCTCAGAGCACTCTCTCCACTTCTACCCATGTGATGTGGAGGCTGGAGGAGAGGTGATCTTCTCCAGGGCACAAGAAAGCCCCTCATGCTCCCCTGACCCCTGTCCACACATGTGTGGGATCAAAGGAAGGTGCACTCATCCCCCTTCTCCATGGAAATACATTCCAAGACCCCCAGTGGGTGACTGAAACCACAGATAGTACTGAGCCCTATAAATACGATGTTGTCTCCTACATGTACATACCTGTGATAAAGTTTAATTTATAAATTAGGCACAGTGACAGATAAACAACAATAATAAAGGAACAATTACAACAATATACTATAATAAAAGCTATATGAATGTGGTCCTCTTCAAATATCTTGTTGTACTGTAATCACCCTTCGGAGCTCTTGTGATAAGGTAAGACAATAAAATATCTAATTAAGCTGAGAACATTCACCTTTTCACTTAAGGAAGCATTACAGCTTCTCCCTGGCAGTCTTGCATGTCAGGGCCACCAAGTAAAATAAGGGTGTCCAAGCACTGCGATACCTCGACAATTGACTTGATAACCGAGTGGACTACTGAGTGACTGATGGGCAGGGAGAACCCACAGCTGGAGATGCTGGACAGAGGGGTGCAGCAGGACCGTGAGATCTCATCACGCTCCTCAGGACGGCAGGCTACTGAAACTGCGGGCATCAAAGCCACGGAACAGGGGAGATGACTGTGGTCTCAAAACAGTTGTGTTCGGCTTCTGTACACAAGAAGCCAAAGGATCCCTTACGGGTCAATGCAGCTGGGGAAGGCAATTGCAATTTCTAAAAAACGGTGCCCTGCTCCTTGGGTGCTGCCTCAAGCTAGATCCCATCAGCATGTAACTCCTGCAGTGAAGAGCAGTTAGTTACACACAGTTTTTCACCCTGATACCTGACTTGGTCCACACTCCTTATCCACCAGCACTGGGCTGCACCTTGGGCAAGTCACGTCACTCTCTATGCCTTCATGTCCTTGTCTGTAAATGGAGCTGGCTGGAACGTGCTCTCTTGAAGGTTTTTTTTGGACTCTAAAATTTGATCATTTTATATTTATATTTGATTTATCCCTTGACAAGTCTTTAAATGCCAGTGACATTCGACTTTGGCAATCTTAACAACTTCCACCACAGCAGGCAAAAGCGGATCTGGTGCCTGGAACTGAAGCATAAGGAAAATCTGAATGCTTTTTGTGGCCACTTTTCAGTCTTGGATAAAATGAATATTTTAATGGTAGATGAACTGAATCATCACAGAGTCACTTTTCAACCCAGCACTTCCCGGACAAGCATGTCGGGTGGCCACGCAACATCAATTGCTAAAAAGGAAGCACCATTACAAATGAGAACACACTGTATATCTCCATCATAAGTGCTCTCATATTTGTGGACATGGCAGGAACTAATATTTTAGAGAGCCGATAATTAGTGAATACTATTAAACTTTACCACCAGGACTTGTAAGGGCCTAGGTCTGGGTAACTCCTACTGATGAGCAAAAGCAGGATTAATTGGGGTCAGACCCATCCAAAGTGAAAAGACTAGAGCCTAACAATAAAAAAGGACAAAAATCAGAAGGGAAGACTAGGTTACCTGACTAACGTCAGAAATCGGAGAGATCAGGTTCCAGGTAGCAACCAGGATTCAAACCAGCATCAGAAAAGCAGGTTCAGGTTAACAAGCGGAGCCACAGTTACAAATGTGTGTGAAGAGTGTCCAGCAAGCACCAGCACAGACTCAGACTGGTACTGGGCCAGGCTGGAAAGGCAGCTGACGAACAGGGAGAGAGAAAGGCACAGAGGCAGCTTACGTGCTGGTTACAGAGCTCTGCTGGCCCAAACGCATTCGAAAAGACTTGGAGAAGGGCGCCATACAGGACATGACAAGTCTACAAAAACACAAGCCTCAGGAGAAGATCTCAGACAGGCAGACCCAAAGGACTCATTCTCATCATAACACAAGAGACACATTTTCATGCTCTCTGCACCTGGAATCTGAATGTTCTTTTATGAAGTAGAATCTGAATGCCAGAATCTAGTTAACATTTATTTTGATGAACAAACACATACCCTGCATTCCTTCTAAGGACATATCATACTGCCCAATAATAAATGGTCTCTGCCCTTTAAGGGTCTTAGAAATGAGTAGAGATGGTGAAGCAAATCTGGGATATCAGAGGCATGTAAGTGGCCTGGTGTAGGTTTAACAAACATTCACAGAGAACTTGGTAATTGATTCCCAGAAATATCTTCTAACTTATTTAAAAAATGCAGGCTTTGGCATGGATCACAGGAAAAAACGTCTTAGCGGAATACTTGAAGGATCCGCTTGTTTTGTACCCAATCAACGAATTAACTAAAAAGTGAGAAATGTGTGGGCTGATGCCGACAGCGTGACCGGAGCAGCACACAGCATCTCCTCCGAGCAGGAGTAACAGACGGCAAGGGCTGGACACCCACGCCACACCAAGCAGTGAAGGGGGTCCCCAGAGAGATGGCAACTCAAAAAATGGCACTTTCGCTCTTCAGTTAGAAGTTATGACGAATATTCTGTTCGACAGATAGACAGTGAGGCTATATGCTTCATCAAAATAAACATGGGCATCGGTTTTCACATTTTCCATTCTGTTCTTATTAAAAAGGAGCAGATTACAAGAAAGAAGCTGATACCTGTCTTTATTCAAGATCGATTCTAAGTGACACCCGTTTGGTTGTTTGATCATGTCAATGTTGTCCATAGCTACACGATACACACATTCCTGCTGCATGCTTGCCTGAAAGCTGCTGCAGTTTGTGTGCCACACAGCACCCTGCAGGGAAAGAGGAAAGTGCGGCTACAGGAAACGCAGGGTCAGAAAAGACCACCCAGTGCTGTAACCAGGGCATTAACACAAGCAGTAGCAATTCTAATACAGCATTCCCATTATAAACCCTAATAAATAAACGCCCTAGCAGAGCTGCAAAAACCACAGGAAACCCAAATTGTTGTTTTAAAAAAGTTAAATAGGTCGTTAGGTAGAAATTTTTATAAAAGGTGGCACAGTTTGAAGGAAGGGGTGGGGAAGACTTAGCCATAAGTAATGGAGATTAGAGCAAACTGCACAAAGATCACAGGGACATCTTCTTCCCTACTACCCCCACCAAGCACTTCAGAGAAAAAGCACTTGGCTGAGACTGGCCAAAGGGAAGAACGGGCATCATGCATGGTGGCTCTTTCCTCGACACCCAGGTATGTCCACCTGTGTTAGGGTCTTTCATGTCCAGCCCCAGTTACCTGGTATAAGAAAGGTCAACATGCTGGGGAAACTGCAACTTCCCCTTCCTACTGGCATCATCCTCCCTGTATCAGTCACATGTCAGTCACTTATCAATCAGCATTTTCAGTGTGTTCAAACATACTTTGTAGCGAAGCAGTTTGTACTGTTATCCCTAATTACCATTTTAAAGAACTTGATGTATCAAGTCAGGTAAATCCAATTGTGCTACACTGTGCAGAACTAAACACAGGGAAAAACACATCATTCAGAACAGGCTGAAGCACAGCAGAAGGCACACACCACGTCAATGACTTGGTCAGCACTGTGTTACTCAGTGGGTCAACCTTCGGCAACCGAAAATGCCGCAATAGAGAATTCTCAGCTCTGCTCTAGCACCCTGAATGACAAGACCCTTAAGACTACTCAGTAGCCTGAGTCAACATTATGATTGATGTGCACTCAAAATGAATTTCAACTGCCAAGTTAAAGGAGCCAAGGAAACAAATAATAAAAGTGTTCCCCAGCTGAAATCATTTTAAACAGTCATGCTCTAGCCTTTTCACTAATTCTAAGTCTGTCTCTTTTACTCATATATTTACCTCCAAAAATGGCACATTGAAAGATGTCATGGCATTTGATGCTATCTCAGGTTGTCAGGGTAACCAAAAACACTGCGAAAAAATTTATTTGAATTACTATTTCTTTGACAGATGTTTTTTCAAGCCTCAAATGACTGTTTTCAGCCTGAAATGTTCTATGGGGACTGGTTGAATGCATGTAACACACCTGTGTAATGAAATACTATGGTGATAAAAGAGCACTGCACACCTGTATGGGCTAATATACGTAAGCTGCACAGAGCACAGATGTGGACAGTATGTTCCCATATGTCTGCCAAAAACGGGGAGGGTACACACACACAGCATACTGAATGTCTTAAGTACTGTTAAGGGTGGTTGCCTTTGGAAAGGGGGGCCTGGGAACCACAGAGTTGGGAAAATGTTTACATTTTTAATTTGCACTGTTAAAACAAGTTACAATGGTTATGTGTTTCTTTCCCAATTTAAAAATAGTTTTAAAAACTAGTCAGGATTTTAATTTCTGCTACATGGATCTAATTCTACCTTCCTTTAGTTAAGCCTCCAAGTGTCCTTGAAGTCATCCATCTGTTTGCCGGCTGAATGTTTTCCCTAGAAAGATCCCTTCTCTTCCTAGGGAAAACAGGATGGAAAACTGAATTTAGAAACACGGTCAAAAGTTCTCACAAATATGTTTTTAGGTAGGATTTTTTTTAAAAAATAGATTTTTAAATCCAGGAGTCTGTCTTCCATTCATTTCCAACCGTCCTCTGAACCTGACCTCTTGCACAATCAACAGTGTCACATCTGACACCAAGCAAGTGCTGCACCGAGTTTGCTGCAGTGAGAGAAGAGCGTCCAGAGAATTAGTAGCTACAACTGGGGATCTGTCCGAGGGAGGAGGGAGTCTCAGTATCTGGCAGCTGTGAATACAGTTATATTAGGAATAAAAATGTCGCAAATGGAGAGGTATTTAACCAATTCCAGTCTTCCCAGGGATGGACAAATATCAACAGCCTACTATGTGCAAAGACTTGGAGCGGGGGTGTCAAACTCATTTTCACTGGGGGTCACATCAGCCTCGTGGTTGCCTTCAAATACTCCACCAAAAAACCTACTAGAAACAACAAAGAGTAAAACAAATACAGTAAAGTTGAAAGATACAAAAATCAATGTTCAAAAATCCACTGCATTCCTATATACTGACAGAGGAAAATTTAAACAATTCATTTTGCTATTGCAACAGAAAGAATAAACTGAACAAAGGATATGAATGTCCTATATACTGACAACTATAAAGTGTTATTAAAAGAAATTGAAGAAAACATAAAGAATTAAAAAGCTATTCTGGGTTCATGGATTGGAAGAATCAACATAGTTAAAAAGGCCATATTATCCAAAGCTATATACAGATTTAACACAATCCCTATCAAAATTCCAATGGTATTTTTTAAAGAAACAGAACAACAACAACAACAAAAACCCCATCAGATTTCTATGGAACCGCAAAATACCCTGAAATGCCGAAGCAATCCTGAGAAAAATATGCAAAGCCAGAGGTATCAGACTCTGTGACTTCAAATTTTACTACAAAGTGCAATCATCAAAACATCATAGTACTGACAGAAAAAAAAATGATGCAAACACTGATGGAACAAATTGAGAGCCTAGAAATAAATCTACATGGATATGGGCAAATAATTTTTGACAAAGGAGCCAAGAACATACAATGGCAAAAAGAAAGCCTCTTCAATAAATGGCGCTGGGAAAATTGGGAAGCCACATTCAAAAGGATGAAACTAGGCTGCTGTTTGTCCCCATAAACAAGCAAAAAAACAAACATAAAACCCCAAATGGATCAAATACCTAAATCTAAGACCTGAAACAATAAACTTCATAGAAGAAAACATAGGTACAAACTTATGGGCCTTGCTCTTAGAGACAATTTTATGAATGTGACCTCAAACACAAGGAAAGTAAAAGCAAAAATAGATGAATGGAACTATATCAAACTAAAAATCTTCTGAACAACAAGAGAAGCCATCAACAAAACAAAAAGGCAACCAACTGCATAGGAAAAGATATTTGCAAACAACACCTTCAGTAAGGGGTTAATATCCAAAATATATAAAGAACTCATTCATACAACTCAATTACAAAAAACAAAAATTCCAACTGAAAAACAGGGAGAGGACCTTAACAGACACTTCTCCCAAGAAGACATACAGATGGCCAACAAATATATGAAGAGATGTTCAATTTCACCAGTTATTAGGAAAATGGAAATCCAAACTACAATGAGATACCACCTGTTAGAATGGCTATTATCAATAAGACAAGTAATAACAAGAGGTTGTGGAGAAGAAGGAACCCTCATTCACTGCTGGTGGGCTTGTAAACTGGTACAGCCATTCTGCGAAACAGTATGGAGGTTCCTCAAAAAATTAAGATTAAAGTTAACCATATAACCCAGCAACCCCTCTTCTGGATATTTACTGGAAAAACCTGAAAATATTTATTTATAAAGATATGTGCACTTTATTTATAAAGTATGTGCTATGTTCATCACAGCATTATTAGTTGATTTCACCTTTTCTCCCACATCCAAACATTATACTACTTCTGAGAAAGTCATCTTCTCTGGAAAACAAACTGCACAAGTGAAGGAACTAGGTTTTATCCATACTGCCAACACAGTGCTGGAGACATAGTAGACATTTATTAGTTGAATGAGTAAGAGAAACTCATACTGAGATGCAGGACTTTAGCTTCATATGACTGGCTTTACAATGCAGTATAAATTCACAGCAGCTATATTTTCCATGCAGGGAATGCGGACCTATTACATATGATTAGTAAGTAAGGTGCATGCTATTGTTCGACATATGGAAGAGTGGACAAGGGAGAAATCGACATGAGACAGCAATGGCTGAATGGCATGAGCAAGAAGAGCAGGCTGGAGCAGGAATGAAAAACAGCTCAGGACATTTAGTAAGTGCTGAAAATTCTAAAAAAGAGGTGAGAAGAATGGAATACCAAGAGGAAGATGAACGACCACGTGGGGATCCAATGGACCAGTGGGGGGCCCGTCACAGCAATAATCCTCCTCAAGGAAATTAGGGGTGCAACGTCACCCCAAGGAAACAAAGTCTGTAAGGTAAAAAAGAAAAAACAAAACAAAACAGAAACACAGAAAAGAGTTAAGAGAATCAAGGAGGATGGGAGTTTAAGTTGGGTGGCATCAGCTTCCCAACTATAAAATGTAGTAATTATGCCTCCACATCACCACATCCCAGGGTTATGATGAGTACATGCAGACACACTGTAACATAAGCCCACAGATACAAACTCCTTTGCAGAGCTAAAATTCTACACACATACAGAACACTACTCTAGGCTATGCAGCATCACCCTTGGTAATTCTGACTCCCTCCCCTTCCCTCCCCAATCTGCACTCCCACCCAGCTGCACAGCCCTCTTGCAACAAAGACAAAGAGAATACTACCCTAAGCTATTTGCAGAAAAGACACTGTTGCCAGCTCTGCCACAGCCTGGGAACAGAGGGGAAAGCCCTCAAGTACTGGGCCCTAGACACAGAAGCCATTAGTATAAACAAGAGTGAAATAGTATATTATTGTTACGGGTAGACGGTGTGTCCAGAGTGCCGGGGGGGGGGGGGTTCATTGCCCATCGGCAGGGCGAGGTTCTTACACTGAGCGTGCAAATGTGCAAATGTCTAGCAAGATAACTGGATATAGGATAAAGGCACCCACCTTCCGGTACCGGATTGGGGGTGCGACCACAGGAAGGCAGGCACATGTGCCATAGAAGTCAAAATGGTGCAGGTGGGAGGTGCTGGACCAAAGAGGCCTGTCGGCCGAGCCTGGGGAAAGAAGGGACTGGTTGGAACGTGGGCCCACCCAAAGTGTAGAAAGTTTGGGAAGTTGGTCATTTTGAGAAAGCACCTGGTCCATACCACACCCAAGCTAATATAATCCCAGAAAAACAAAGAGGCTATGGCTGACTGGCCAGTGACTCACACGGTGTGCTCACTTGCTTGTGACCTCCATAGACCACATGGGAGACCTCTCTCTCTCTCTTGCCCACCTGGTGATACACCGGCTGGTGCGTTTGTGTGCTTTTGCGGATCTAGCAGCTGCATGGCCTATGGCCTTGTGGACTCTACATGCGGGCTCCAGGAGGGAGTTTGAAATGGACAGCAGCCAGGAACAAGCTAAACTACCAGGATGGGGACTACGACTGCTTGGCAGCCGCCTGCAGGGTCCAAAGGACTGTAGTTCAGATTGGAGCAGGAACTCTGGACACTGGCTTTTGTATTGGTCTTGCTGGAGATGGGCTTTGAGGAAGGAGTCCGCCATTCTCCCAGAGTGCACAGCACCTGAATAAATCCTCTATCCTTTTACAGCAGCATCTGCCTCACAAGTCTGGCTTTTGTGGTGACAGATAGCTGAACCTCCTTTTTTGTTGTTTTTTGTTCAGTTACATTATGAGGGAAGGAAAAGGTCAGCCATTGGAGCCCTGATTTCCATCAGAACAAGGAAGACCTGTGATTTTTATGACTTGGCATCAAATTCATTCGAGAACCTAACTGGGCAATCAGAAATGATCTTTACACACTTCCAGTGCTTCAACTTTAAAAAAAAAATAGAGGTGACAAAGACCCTCAACTTGACCAAACTTTAGCTAGGCTCCTCTAAGTATTCTTCTCAACCAGGCCTCTGCCTTAGCCTATAAAAACTACACTCTCAACACAAATGATTTTGTCCACAAACCCTGGCTCCACATTAAAAGACTTAAACAAACACTAACATAGTTTCTAACAGCTCAAGGCCTCTTTCCCGGAAAGACCACAGCCCCCCTCACAACTGCCTGCCTGAAAAAGCTCAAGGCTGCAGAAAGAATTTACTATTTGTTCCAGCCAACACCTGAGCAGAGGCCCTTGACTACCTTATCTTAAAGGATTTGCTAGAAAGGGCTTAGCACTGTGAATCTCTCCTCTGACCCTTTGAGATGTATATGTATCTCCCCTAACTAGCAGTGTCTTCCTGAAGGAACTGAAAGCCACTTCTTAAAATGTAATCAGCAGGAAGGATAAGTAGGGCCTCTGTCTCCCAGTCCCTGAGGGGGACAGAATCCTAATTTCTACCATTGCCAGCTAACAGGCATGGTTGGCCCAATCAGCATTTATACTGACCAACCTTTGCTAATCTTTCTCTTCCCAACTCCACTGAGGCTCTGCTCATCCCGTCCCTACTCCTCAGTCATCCCTTTAAAATGCACAGTCACCTCAGTACAAACCGAAGTTCAAGTTGGTTCAGGCTGGACCCTCTTCTCTATCACAACAGTTATAATTAATTAAAACCTGTCCATATCACTTTACTTTGGGGAAATAAAGGAAGAAAGAATTCAGGAAACAACTGGGCAGCCGAGACTGACTGCTAGTCACTGACTAGCTGTGACCTCAAGATGTTTTCCTAAGGCTGCAAAGGGAGACTCCACCCTCTTAAGTTCATGAGAGCAGTTGAAGAGTGAAACAAGATGAGATATGGCATGAATTTAGGGTCGTGTCTGGAATACATATAGTAAGCACTCAGTAAGTAATTCCTAAAAGAGCTAACAGGAAAAACCCTCTGGAATGGTTCATGAGAACATTGGAAGTGTGCAAAGCCTAAGACAGGTGAATGTAATACATTTAAAGAAAAATAACTGCAAAGTCAGAAGATATGTCCCTAAAGGAAAGCAACTTTATCCTCATTTCTCTGCTCTGCTACATGGGATAATGTCCCTTTAAATAACCTAATGAAACCACTTTCTGAAAGCAGGCAGTTGCTAAGTGTTGCCAAGGGATACAGGCTAAGCTTGTGGATAAATTAATCATTGTGTGCAAATTAAGCAAAACACCAGATGAGAGCTGTCTGGAATAGCTCCCTATCAAAAGGAAAAAAAAGTAATAACATATTTCATGAATTTTCTTTATTTAGCTGCTGAAAAAAAGAATTTGCAGGGCGCCTAATCTGATTTCTGCAGTTTGTAGGAGGGAACTGTTAAGCCCCAAGAGGTTAAATGACTTGCCCAAGGTCCCAAGGCAATTGGTAAGCAGACTGGACATAGAAGCTAGTATCACCACATCTTGCTGATTCCTCACAGTGACAGTATGAAGGAAAACATAATGTTGAACCAGAAAATATCCCTGACAAAGACAAGAAACATGACTTACAAGACATTAAATTTAAAACAATCTGAAAAGTGAATTTAAAAATCTGAGAAATCAGTCCTCCCCCATCCCCAACTTAATCTAAAATGGACAGAGCCGAGAGGCTGATCCCAGAGCAGAGCACCAGGGATAAAAATTGAAGCACCTCTCGTTACTAGCACCAGAGGGCATATAAAATGTTCTCAGCAGAACACCTAAAGACAGAATATAAATTCCTTGGTCTAAGAGAAATTAGCAATCAGAGCAAAAAAACTCATAGATCTTTAAGGCAAAGAAAAAAAGCATTTGGTAAGTGTATCTGAAAAGACTTCAATCCCCTTGCGATCCCAACCCTCCAGGGACTATACCAACAGTACTTTGCTGCCATATAGTGGTAGAAAGCCTAAATTGTAGGGAAAATTCTCTTTTTTAAAAATTTTATTTATTTATTTATTTTGCCCATGGACACAGATAACAATGTGGTGAAGGGTGGCAACAAAAGGAGGGAAATGGATAGTAAAAACAACTTTACTTTTCAATCTCCCCACCTGGGATTGAACCCACAACCATTCTGGTGCACAGGACAATGCTCCAACCAAACCGCCTGAGCCACCCGGTCAGGCACGATCATGTGATTTTTATCCTTCATTTTGTTTATGTGGTGTATCACATAAGTTAACCTGTAGATATTGAACCAACCTTGCATACCAGGAATAAATTTCACTTCATCATGGTGTATGGTGTTTTTAATGTATTGAGTTCTGTTTGCTAATATTTTGTTAAAGATTTTTGCATTTATGTTCATCAGGGATATTGGCCTGTAATTTTGTTTTTTTTTGTAATGTCTTTACCTGATTTTGGAATCAGAATTATGCTGACCTTGTAAAATGATTGCGAGTCTTCCCTCCTCTTGAATTTTCAGAAATAGTTTGAAGAGAATAGATGTTTATTCTTCTTTGAATATTTTGGCAAATTCACTTGTGAAGCCCTCCAGTACAGAACTTTTGTATGTTGGGCAGTTTTTTTGTTTGTTTTTTCTTATTACTGCTTCAGTTTCATTGGTTGAATTCAGTCTGTTCAGATTTTCTGTTTCTTTTTGATTCAGTCTTGGAAGATTGTATATTTCCAGGAATTTTCTTTTTTTTTGGAGGTAGGCCTCTATTGCTATGAATTTTCTGCTTAGGATTGCTCTGTCCCATTGATTTTGGGTTGTTGTGTTTTGGTTTTTATTTGTGTCAAGGTATCTTTGGATTTCTTCCTTGATCTTATTGTTAACCCATTCATTGCTTAGTAACATTATTTAGCTTCAATGTGCTTGTGTGTTTTTCAGGGTTTTTTTTGTCTTGATTGATTTCTAGTTTCATATCATTGTAGTTGGGAAAAATGCTTGATATGATAGCAATCTTTTTCAATTTATTGAGACTTGTTTGGTGGCCTAATATGTGGTCTACAATGGAAAATGTTCTATGTGCACTTGAAAAGAATGAACATTGTGTTGCTTTGGAACAGAATGACTTGCCCAAGGTCCCAAGGCAATTGGTAAGCAGACTGGACATAGAAGCTAGTATCACCACACCTTGCTGATTCCTCACAGTGACAGTATGAAGGAAAACATAATGTTGAACCAGAAAATATCCCTGCCAAAGACAAGAAACATGACTTACAAGACATTAAATTTAAAACAATCTGAAAAGTGAATTTAAAAATCTGAGAAATCAATCCTCCCTCATCCCCAACTTAATCTAAAATTCTCCTTCTGGTACCCTATGATGCAGATCTTGTTATGCTTGATGTCACAGTTGTCCCTTACACTCTTCTCGTTTTCTTTTTCTTTTTGTTGCTCTGATAGGGTGTTTTCTGCTACTTTGTCTTTCAGATCGCTGATTCAACCCCCTGCTTCATCTAATTGTATTGAGTCCTTTGCTTCATCTAACTAGCTATTGATTCACACTAGTGTACTCATTTCTGTCAGTGTATTCTTCTTTGTTTTTTATGGTTTCTTTGTCCCTTTTTTATGCTATTTATTTGTTGAAGTTCTTATTGAGTTCATCTATTCTTTCTCTGAGTTCCTTGAGCATCCTTGTAACCACTGTTTTATACTCTGTATCTGGTAGGTTGCTTGCTTCCATTTCACTTAGTTTCTCCTGTCTTTCGTTTGGGGCATGTTTCTTTGTCTCCCTATTTTGGCTGCTTCTGTTTTTGTTTCTGTGTATTAGGTAGCTCTGTCATGTCTCCCATCCTACGTCTTGGTAGGATGGCCTTACATAATAGCTGACCTGTAGGGCTCAGTGGTGCAGTCTCCTTGATCACCCAAGCTGGGCGCTCCAGGTGTATCACTTGTGTGGGTTATGTGAGCCCTCCTATTGTAGTTGAGTCTTGACTGCTGTTGGCACATCCCTGGGTGGGACTGAACCTCAGGCTGGCTGACACTGAGAATTGATCCCAACCAGTGTATGGGCTGCTGCCCAGGAACAGACTCCATGAAGCAGCAGGAACTGGTGCCTGCCAAGACCCCCTTTTGGGTGTTGCCACTTATGGAGCTAATCGGGTCATGTTCTGGTGTGGTCTGAAGCTGGCCACTGGGTGTCTGTTCTGGGGCCTCTTGGATGGGTCTCTGGTGCATGTCAATGTCAGGCACTGCCTGTGACTGTAACAGGGTATAGCCAGGGACCCTCCCCCCCACAAAGAGGGATTTGTAATGGGGTCCAGAACTCAGGGTGTCCAGGAAATGTTAAAAATATAGGATGTCCTCACCTCCACAAGTCTGAGCTGGGGGATAGGACACATGGAGTAGGGCCATTGAGAGTTGTGTTGCATAGCAACAGTTTTGCAAATAACCTCAGGCATGGTCATTTAACACATCTATAACCTTTAACAGGTTTCATAGATATGTTAAATAGCTGTGGCTATGCTTTGAGCCAGGGAGATGGGAGTGACTTCCACCCAAGATGTAACTGGGAGGCAACTCCCCCTGGTTACAGTGCCTGCATGAGAGCTTGGCGAAGATTGGCTCCATGCCATGGGGCCACACCTGCCCAGACTTATATGGCAGCCCAGAAAAGCTGGAAAAATATGGGAATGCTGGCAGGTGTACCCAACTGTGGGAGGAGTAGGAAATGGAGATGCAGAGGATGACTGGCACTGGGATTTAAAACCCGGGTGAGGCAGCCATGCAAGAAGGGACCATGTGGCTTTGGGGCTCTCTTTGCCACACAGCTTAGGGATCTGGAAAGAAAGATGTAGCAGCGAGGCAGAGCTCTCCCTTAACAGTTTGGAAGACTGAAAGAGAGACGCTATGGGAAGGAAAGGGGTAAAAGGACTCTTGCAGGTGGGCCAGGAGAAGGTACCACACGGGTTTGGATTAAGAACTAGAGATCTGACTTCCAGCCAAGATGGAGGCGTAGGTAGACACACTGTGCCTCCTTACACAACCAAAAGAAGGACAACAACAAATTTAAAAGCAAAAAACAACCAGAACTGCCAGAAACTCGAACTGTATGGAAGTCTGACAACCAAAGAGTTAAAAGAAGAAACATTCACCCAGACCAGTAGGAGGGGCGAAGACAGGCAGCCAGGTGGACAGGACTCAGGGCAAGGAGGTAGCTGGAGGATATGTCAAGGAGGTGGATTTCGGACCAGGTGGTCCCACATTCGTGTGCAGATAAACCAGGAGGAACAACTCAGGAGCGTGACAGACTGCGTAGTCCAGGGTTCCAGTACCAGGAAATAAAGCCTCAAAGCCTCTGACTGAAAACACCTGTGAGAGTTAAGGCGGCAGCAGGAGAAACCCCCAGCCTCACAGGAGAGTTCATAGGAGAGATCCACAGGGTCTTAGAACATACACAAGCCCACCCACACAGGAATCAGCACCAGAAGGGGCCAATTTGTTTGTGGGTAGCAGGGAAGTGACTGAAAACTGGCAGAAAGCAGAACAAGCAGCACTGTTCCCTCTCAGACCCCTCCCCCACATACAGGGTCACAAAGCAGCAACGGTGGGTAGCCCCACCCTGGAGAACACCCAAGGTTCTGCCCCTTACTACGTAAGAGGCACATCGAGACAAACAAACAAACAAACAAACAAACAAAAAGGTCCAAATGAAAGGTCAGATCAAAGCTCCAGAAAAAATACAACTGAGCAACGAAGAGATAGCCAACCTATCAGATGCACAGTTCAAAGCACTGGTAATCAGGATGCTCACAGAATTGGTTGAATATAGTCACAAATTAGATGAAAAAATGAAGGCTATGCAAAGTGAAATAAAGGAAAATGCACAGGGAACCAACAGTGACAGAAAGAAACTGGGACTCAAATCAACAATTTGGAGCAGAAGGAAGAAATAAACATTCAACCAGAACAGAAGGAAGAAACAACAATTCAAAAACATGAGGAGGCTTAGGAACCTCCAGGACATCTTTAAACATTCCAGCATCCAAATCATAGGGGTACCAGAAGGAGAAGAGCAAGAACAAAAAATTGAAAACTTATTTGAACAAATCATGAAGGAGAAATTCCCCAATCTGGCAAAGAAATAGACTTCCAGGAAGTTCAAGAAGCTCAGAGAGTCCCAAAGAAGTTGGACCCAAAGAGGAACACACCAAAGCACATCATAATTACATTACATTAGCCAAGATTAAAGATAAGGAGAGAATCTTAAAAGCAGCAAGAGAAATGGAGACAGTTACCTACAAAGGAGTGCCCATAAAATTGTAAGCTGATTCCTCAAAAGAAACCTTGTGGGCAAGAAGGGGCTGGAAAGAAGTATTCCAAGTCATGAAAGGCAAGAACCTACATCCAAGATGACTCTATCCAACAAAGCTATCATTTAGAATGGAAGGGAAGATAAAGTGCTTCCCAGATAAGGTCAAGTTAAAGGAGTTCATCATCACCAAGCCCTTATTATATGAAATGTTAAAGGGACTTACTAAGAAAAAGAAGATAAAAAATATGAACAGTAAAAGGAAAACAAACTCCAGTTATTAACGATCAAACCTAATACAAAAGCAAACTAAGCAAACAACTATAACAGGAACAGAATCACAGAAATGGAGATCACCTGGAGGTTTATCAGCAGGGGAGTGGAAGGGGAAGAGAGGGGGGAAAGGTAGAGAGAATGAGTAGCATAAATGGTAGGTAGAAAACAGACAGGGGGAGGTTAAGAATAGTATAGGAAATGTAGAAGCCAAAGAACTTATATGTACGACCCATGGACATGAACTAAAGAAGGCGGAATGTGGGTGGGACGGGGTGCACAGGGTGGAGGGGAATAAAGGGGAGGAAATGGGACAACTGTAATAGTATGATCAATAAAATATATTAAAAATGAAATTAAATAAAGTTTAAAAAAAATTTATTTGTGGCAAAAAGAAAAAAGAACTGGAGATCCCAGCAACACAGCTGACGGGAATGGAGGGAGGCCTACCAGCTGAGCATGGATTACTGGGAAGAACTGGGGGCTACCTGAGCCACAGACTTCTTTTTCCTGAGATATGGTACCCTAGACTGGGCAAAGGAGGGAAGGAAGGACTGTGTGTGTATATGGGTTTTTAAGGGGCTTTGGGATTTTAATGAAGACATTAAATCATTACTCTTAAGTCTGTATAACTTTTGAATAAATAATTCCTTTCCTTTTCACCAATCTCTGACATTGAGAACTATGATTCCCTGGCAGCGGGCAAGGCAAACCTAGTACAGGGGAACCCCAGGAGAAGGGGGAATCCATTCAGTAAGAGTATATTGTCGCCCCACGGGTCCATTCTGTAACATGACCAGCCCTAGGCTACCATATAGGAGCTACAAGGCAATTTATGGCTCATAGCCACTTGTGATGGGCCTAGGTACACAAGGGAGGCGCCACGGTACAGGACAAGACTGATTGCTACCAATATCAGACCTGAGGCTTATCAATAAAAAGTCCAAGGCACTGAGAGCCACCACCACCTGCTAGGTGCCCTTTAGGCTCAGCCACTGAAAGAGCCTTGGGTAGTATGCAAGTTGTGTGAAGATGGTTCTCAAGGAGTCACCAAATAGGGAAAAGTGGTATTCACCAGGTTAATACAAATTCGAACTCAGCTCCAGTGCTGGGTCTGAGGCCACTCAGCAAAAGGTAGTCTCAAGATACACTAAGGCTAGTCGCCACCCACCTAAGGCCTGTGCACCTTTGTAGTAGTGCAGGGTCTCAGGGTGTTATCAGGTGTAGCCAGTAGAGTTCATCAGGCTGAAGTAATTAAGATTTGGCTGTGTGGATGGAGGGCTCCACATAGGAAAGATGTCAACTGTCACGTGTAGCTGCTGCTTTAATAGCCCACAGATGTGCATGACCCTGGCAGGGCAGGACCTCAGGGTGGGGTTAGTGCAGCTCCCCAAGCTAATGCCATGGGCAGGGAGCAGGTCCAATACAGGAATGGTGGTGCCTATGGAGCTCACTGGGGAGGGGGATAAAACAGCCCTTGCCCTAAAGCCATACAACTCAATCTCTCCCTGTGTGTCTCTGGAACCCCCTGAGCTTGTCTGAAATTCTTCAAGAGTTTGAGAGTTTATCATAAAAGACTGCAATGTGGACCCAGGCGACAACTGCAGGCAGATCCCACAGCCCTGAGGGAGCTAGGCAGGGCGGGGCCTCAGAGGGTGAGTCTAGTGTAGCTCCCAAGGCTAATGCCCTTATGAGGGAGTGCTCCACCCAGGAACGATGGTGTACATGGGCTATGTGGGTCAGAGGGACTCAGCACAGGACTCTGGCGGCTATTCCTTCAGCAGTCTCCCCAAAGCCATACAACTCAGTCTTTCCTTGTATGACTCCAGCACCCCTTGAGCTGCCATCCCTTAGTCAGAGCCCAGGGTGAGTGCTTGCGAGCAAGATATTGGGCACTGTCCTTTTAAGAGGACATCTGAGTTTCCAGGAGTCTCCCATCTTACTCAGGCAGATGGAATATCTGCTGATTTTCACAGCCATATGTTACATGGGCTCTCCTTTCCAGCACTGGTACTCCAGGCTGGGGATCCCAGTATGGGGTTGAGACCCCTCACTCCTCAGGAGGGACCCCTGCAGCTGACAGAGTCCAACAGATATCTCAACCACTGCACGTGGCTGTACGGCAAGTCCTTTTCAGGTGTCTGTCTCTTCTACCAGTCTCCACGTGTCTTCTTATATCTTTAGTTATAAGACTTCTGTTCAGCTAGTCTTCAGATGATTACCCAGGACAACTATTCCATAGTTTAGCTGTAATTTTGATGTGGTCACAGGAAGTGGTAAGTGCAACTTCCACCTATTCCATCATCATTTGTCCCTCCCTGCAGGGCAAATTTGTAATCCAGTCTGATGCATTTGATTTTATTCACTTATTCTATTATATATTGAGTGCCAAATATGTCTTTAGACACCAAGATATATCAGTGAACAAAACAGACCAAAATTTCTGCCTTTGAGGACCTTACATTACTGTGGGGAAGAAAGAAAATAAACTTTGTACATGTGGAAAGTAGGTGATACGTGCCATGGGGGAGAAAATAAGCGGAACATGGGGTGAGGAGCACGAATGCTGAGGCAGTGAGACTGCATCTGCAAACAGAGTGTTCAGGAGAGTCTGCATCAAGAAAATGAGATTTGGAAAAGAGATAGGGGAGAATTCAAGATGGAGGCGTAGGTAGACACACTGCGCCTCCTCGCAAAACCAAAAGAAGGACAACAACAATTTAAAAACAAAAAACAACCAGAACTGACAGAAAATCGAACCACACAGAAGTCCGACAACCAAGGAGTTAAAGAAGAAACATTCATCCAGACCGGTAGGAGGGTCGGAGACGGGCAGCCAGGGTGGACGGGCAGCCAGGGTGGACGGGACTCGTGGCAATGTGGCTGGACCCAGAGACTGGCAGATTGTGGAACAAACGGGGCAGGCAGTGTGATAGCTAGCAAACCCCTCGGCCCCACATTCGCGTATAGATAAACCCAGAGGGACAGTGGGGGAGAGAAACAGACCGCACAACCCAGGACTCCAGCTCAGGGAAATAAAGCCTCAAACCTCTGATTGAAAACACCCGTGGGGGCTGAGGTGGCAGCAGGAGAAACCCCCAGCCTCACAGGAAAGTTCGTTGGAGAGACCCACAGGGGCCGAGAGTGTGCATAAGCCCATCTACCCACTTGGCAATCAGCGCTACAATTTGATTATGGGTAGCGAAGGGAGTGACTGAAATCTGGCAGAGAGTGGAACAGGCGCCATTGCTCCCTCTCGGCCCCTCCCCCATGTACTGCATCACAGCCCAGCGACCAGCGTTACCCCACCCCGGTGAACATCTAAGGCTCCGCCCCTTTACATAATAGGCGTGCCAAGACCAAAAAAAAAAAAAAAAAATGGCTCAAATGAAAGAACAGATCAAAGCTCCAGAAATAATTCAACTAAGCAGCGAACAGATAGCCAAACTATCAGATGCACAGTTCAAAACACTGGTAATTAGGATGCTCACAGAATCGGTTGAATTTGGTCGCAAACTAGATGAAAAATGAAGGCTATGCTAAGAGAAACAAAGGAAAATGTACAGGGAACCAATAGTGATGCGAAGTAAACTGGGATTCAAATCAACGGTGTGGACCAGAAGGAAGAAAGAAACATCCAACTGGAAAAGAATGAAGCAACAAGAATTCAGAAAAATGAGGAGAGGCTTAGGAACCTCCAGGACATCTTGAAACGTTCCAACATCCGAATTATAGGGGTGCCAGAAGGAGAAGAGGAAGAACAAAAAATGGAAAACTTATTTGAACAAATAACGAAGGAGAACGTTCCTAATCTGGCAAAGGAAATAGACTTCCAGGAAGTCCAGGAAGCTCAGAGAGTCCCAAAGAAGCTGGATCCAAGGAGGAACACACCAAGGCACATCATAATTACATTAGCCAAGATTAAGGAGAAGGAGAGAATCTTAGAAGCAGCAAGGGATAAGGACACAGTTACCTACAAAGGAGTTCCCGGAAGACTGTCAGCTGATTTCTCAAAAGAGAGCTTACAGGCAAGAGGGGACTGGAAAGAAGTATTCCAAGTCATGAAAGGCAAGGACCTACATCCAAGATAACTCTATCCAGCAAAGCTATCATTTAGAATGGAAGGGCAGATAAAGTGCTCCTCAGATAAGGTCAAGTTGAAGGAGTGCATCATCACCAAGCCCTTATTATATGAAATGTTAAAGGGATTTATCTAAGAAAAAGAAGATAAAAAATATGAACAGTAAAAATGACAGCAAACTCACAGTTATTAACAACCACACCTAAAACAAAAACAAAAGCAAACTAAGCCAACAACTAGAACAGGAACAGAACCACAGAAATGGAGATCACATGAAGGGTTATCAACAGGGGAGTGGGAGGGGGAGAGAGGGAGGAAAGGTACAGAGAACAAGTAGCATATATGGTAGGTAGAAAATAGACAGGGGGAGGGTAAGAATAGTATAGGAAATGTAGAAGCCAAAGAACTTATATGTATGACCCATGGACATGAACTAAAGAGGTGGGGGGATGTGGGAGGGAGGGGGTGGGCAGGATGGAGTGAAGGAGGGAAAATGGGACAACTGTAATAGCATAATCAATAAATATATATAAAAAAGAAAATAACATCTGAATAAAGACTTACTAAAGGTACAGGTAATGCTTGCAGGTATGAGGCAGAAGAACTTTCCAGGGAGAGAAAAAGTACTGTGCAAGAGCCTTATAGTGAGAATAAGTTTGGTGTGATTGTAATAATGAAAAGGCCAGTTTGAACAAAGGTGGGTGTGATGTAATCAATCACTGTCAACAACTCGTGCTTATAATAAAAGGTAGGCAGTATGTTGGAGGCTTGAAACCCAGGTTTGGTGGAGGGGGACATGGAAGGGTCCCAGATGCTCCTATACATGGAGATAGATAATTATGCATGCAGCTAGTGCTGAGGGTCAAAAGAGTGAAGGACACAATACATGCAATAAGAAGCCAAAAACAGGGGGGCTACCGGGAGGCTGGGAACTTCAGAAAGGGTGATGCTCAAGAATGATTTCGGATATACTCTGGGCCTTGGAGGGTATATCCAAGAACACAAGGGTTAAGGATAAGGATGAGAAAATGGGTGAGCTAGACAGAGGAAAAGGAAGTCACTAGGTCAAGCACAGCAAGAGGAAACATGCTGAGATAGAAACAGGAATGATGATGGGAATGCTTGGTTAGATGGCAGTGTGATACAAAAACACAGTCAAGGTTAGGACAGACGGGTAGTTTAGACCCCAAGGCCCAACAGTTTTCAAGTAAGTTCTGTCTTTCAAGAGACAGTTAATACTTACCTTATACAAACTGCTCCAGAAAATAGAAATGAAAGTTGCCTAATTTGTTTATTAAGACTAAACTTCGCAAATTTGATTCCTATGACACAAAAGGATTATAATAGAGCTATAGGCCCATTTCCTTACAAATGTAATAAAAAATCCAAAATATTAGCTAAATAAATTCAACAGTATATTTTAAAAATATATAATTTATTAGCATTATTCAAGTAACACCAGGATGATTCATCATAAAAATAATCAATTTCATGTACTACATCTATATATAATAAAGGAGGAACATAGCATGGTTATTTCCATAGATACAGAAAGAGCATTTGATATGACTTAACATCTACTGGTGATTTTTCAAAGAATAAAACTGAAAATATCTTATTGCAAAACAGGAAAAAAAATAAACTTTTAAGACTTGATTAAGTATCTATACATGAACCCAAAACCTAGAATATTATAGTTAAGAGGAAAATTGTAAGATACTCATTATCAGTGCTATTTAACTTGGTCTAGAAGTTCTGAAACATCTAGGGAAAGAAAATAAAAGGAATAAGTAAAAGAAGAGGAAAAAAGCTATCATTTGTAAATAATATGATCATTTATTAGGTTGAACCATTTGAAATTATACTTTTTGTTGGCAAAAAAATGATCAAATATGATCATATAGTTCAATGATTTATTAAGTTAGTAGACAACTATGAAAACCAATGAGACTTCAAGGTTGCTCATATATGATAACTTACAAAACATCAATCTCATTACTCTACAGCAGCAAAGCCCAACTGTAAAATATAGCATAATAATGTATCAATGACAAGAGCAATACATTAGACCTCTACAGAGAAAAGTAACAAACTCCAATAAATACAGATAATGATGTGAATTGAGGAGAAACAGGAATTAGAAGTGCTGGGCTACATGTTCACACTGTATGGCAGACAGATCTGAAAAGCAGTCATCTATATAAAACAAGAAATGAGATCTAGAGTATAGTTCATGTAAATGAAAATATCCAAACTACAATACATATTTTATAAAAACATAAACAGACGAAATACGACACATTCAAACTGCTTCTCTGGGTGAGAGAGGAGTAGGGGGTTAAATAAATAACAGAACAGGCTTAGGCAGATCAAAGATGATACGTGCCATGATCTGAGAAGTAGATAACTTAACCCTCCGTACTAAAGGTCCGATAAAGAAAGGAAAAACAGTTTGGATTCTCTGGTATGTAAGGAGGACCCTAGAGAAGTTTCAAAGCGGTGAGTGTGTGTTGGGAATTAGGGAGAAGAAAGTATACATAAGCTGATACTTAGATTCACCTGACATTGCTTGCTACAATTGGTTGAACTTGCAAGAGTTTAGTGGTAGAAATTACCAACAATAAATCTATTATCATGTATGAACCCATGAGGGCTTGTTGGAAGAAATGGAAAAATAAAAGGATCAATTTTGAGGAACCATATCAAGAAAGAATCAAGAGACTCTTGTAACTGAGTGGGAATGGTGGGGGTGGAGAAGTCAAGGATGACTCCAGGCGTTCTTGGTTTAGTGTCTGGCACCAATGACAGAAATAGAAAATCCTGGAGACAGGGCCAGGATGAAAAACTTGGTTTTAGAAATAGAAAATTCAGCACCATGTGTTGCTGTAGCCAAAATGGCCAATAAAATTTAAGAGCATTTGGGAAATAAAAATGCAATTATCTCCTCAAATAAAGTCACAGTCCAATTACACTGGGAACAAAGTTGGCTCTGGTTACTCTACCCAAGAAAACAGTAAAAAGACACAGAGAAGAAGATAAGAGAAGAGCAAATCAAATGATTAAGTCAAGGCTTATAGGCTTCTTTATGAAACTCCTTAAGATCATTTGTAAAGGAAAAAGCTAAGAGGGACTAAATAAAGTCTAAAGAAGCAAATCTGTCAAAAATTAGAGATATCTCTTGAATCAAAAAAAGTACTTATCAACAAAATATTTTAGAATGAACACAAAGAATGACTCTAAAGAACAGTACATGCAGCCATCAAAGACATTATCCCCATAACGTTGGCTGCAGGTAGAACATTAGAAATCTAACAGTCCCAAATCCATACAGCCAACATTTCCGAATGCCTTCTCTGTGCCAGGTACTGCGGTAGGCAATGCGGATACTACAATGGGGTAAAACAGACGCGGTCCCTGTGATGGTTAGTTTTATGAGTCAGCTTGGCTCAGCTATGGAATCCAATTTGGGGTCAAATGTCAGTCTAGAGGTTACTGTAAAGGTATTTTTTAGATGTGAATAATATTTAAATCAGCAGACTTTAGGTAAAGCAGATTACCTTCTGCCTTAGTCTATCTGGGCTGCTCTAAGAGAATACCACTGACTGAATGGCTTATAACAGAAATGTTTTATTTCTCATAGTTCTGGAAGCTGAAGTCCATGATCAAGGTAGCAGGTGAGGCACACTTTCTGACTTACACACAACTGTCTTTCCCTGTACCCTCAAGTGGTGGAAGGGGACAGCTATCTCTTTTATAAAGCCACTAACCCCATTCTTAATGGCTTTGCCTTTATGATCCAATCACCTCCCAAAGGTCCCACTTCCAAATACTATCACATTGGGGAATAGTTTCAATGCATGAATTTGGGGAGAACACAAACATGCAGTCTATGGCACTCTCCAAAAGGGGAGTGGGCCTGTTCCAATCAGTGGAAGGCCTTCACAGGTAAGACTGAGGTCCCCTGAGGAAGAATGAATTCCGCCTCCACATTGTCCTCAGACTCAAGACGGCAACGTCAGCCCTTTCCTGGGTCTCCAGCCTTCCAGCCTGCCCTATGGATTTCAGACTTGCCAGATGCCACAATTGCATGAGTCACTTCCTTAAAAATAAATCTCTCTCTTGTCTACATATATACATCTTATTGGCTCTCTTTCTCTAGAGAGCTCTGACAAATGTGATCCTTTGTGTCATAAATCATAGCAATCAAATTACTCTATAAGTAAGTGTATATTTGGAACTAAGATAAACCTATGGAAAGGAAAAAAATCTGATCTACAAGAACATAAAATAAGAGAATCCGACCTGAACTGGGGTTAAGTGCCATGGGAAATCTTCACCAAAAATGATACTTCAGCACAGATTCTGAAAGAATAGGAGACAGGGAGGCAACAGTATTCAGGTGGCAGAGAGCAACACCAGCCGAAGGCAAAGCAGTGCAGAAGCCAAAGGAGAGAGGCAGGAAGGAAGCTGGAGAGATGCATGAAGAACCTCGTGTGCACATATTAAGGGTCCCAGTCACTGCCCTCACAGCGATGTGAAAATGCTGAAAGCACTTATCCGGGGCTCACGTCGCATCTGCATTGCGAACACTACTCAGGCTACTGTGTAAGAACCAGAATGGAAGAGGGCCAGCATGCAGAGTACTGAACTGGAGAGAAAGGATGGTGCTATGGGCTGAATGTCTGCGCCCCTAAGTTCCCAAAGATGATGGTATTAGGAGGTGGGAAGCCTTCATGAAAGAGATTAATGTTCTTATAAAAGAGACTCCAAGGAGATACCTAGCGCCTTCGACCATGTGAGGACACAGCAAGAAGGTGCTGGCTATGAACCAGGAAGAGGGCCCTCACCAGAACCCAACCACACTGGTACCTTGATTGGACTTCGAGCCTCCAGAACCCTGACAAATAAATTTCTGTTGTTTATGAGCTACCCAGTCTACAAAATTTTATTACAGTAGCCTAAGTGAACTGAGACAGGTAGGGGTCAAAGTTTCTGACTTTTCAGCTGGATGGCAGACACTATGATAGGGAAGCCTGGGCAAAACATCATGAATTTAGGTCTTGAAAATGTTGATTCTGAGGTCCCTTTAATCACCTACCTGGAGACTCCTCTCTAGACCTGGACCCCATGACTTCATTTCTAGATACTAGCTTCCTGAGAGGTTTCCTTGCTTTCACTCCTGCCCCTCTGGTGTTTACCAAGCACACAGCAGAAGTGATCTTTTAAAAATGTCAGCCAAGTCAAATCACTCCTTTCTTCAAAATTCGCGCTCTTTTCCATGGTGTATAAGGTCCTGTGGATCTACCATCTGCAGCTCAAAGAGGGCTTACAAGAGGTAAGTGTGACTCATCTGCTCAGAATGGTCACTGACGTGAAGGGCATGAAGGGCATGAAGGAGATTGTATGGAGAGATATTAGAAAACAATCCACAAGAAAACCTACTACTTCCTCCTGCCAAGAAGACAGATAAGAAATGGCCAGAAAAACAGGAAGAACACTATCAGAATATGGTATCATTTAAGCCAAGGAGGAGAAAAAAGCCTTTCCATAAAGTGATTGATGATACCAAATGCTCAGAGATGTCCAATGGATTTAGAATATGCAAGTCCATACCTTTTTGGTATCTTACTGATACTGATACCAGGAGTTCAGGCAGAGTGATTTGGGGGATAAGGCCAGAAGGTGGGATATGAAGTGAATGTGAGGCGAAGAAATGGAGACTATATACAAACAAGTCTCTCCAAAAAGGTCTGAAGAGAATTAAGCAGGGGTTGGGAGTGTTAAGGGAGGTTTTGTTGTTGAGATGGAAGGGATCAAACATGTTCAAATGTAGATGGAACCAACTA
Organism: Desmodus rotundus; assembly: GCF_022682495.2. Classification (NCBI taxonomy): domain Eukaryota; kingdom Metazoa; phylum Chordata; class Mammalia; order Chiroptera; family Phyllostomidae; genus Desmodus; species Desmodus rotundus. Next base: position 67,432,108 of record NC_071395.1, read on the forward strand.
TTTGAAAGAACAGTTGAATATACAGGAGAGAGGATGGATACTTGGTAGCATAAAAAGGTTCAGAAGGAGGTAAGACTGAGAGCACAGATGGAAGGATGGCAAGAAAAGAGAAAGAAGAATACCTCCATCAGAACACCTTCCTTCCCACAAAGGAAGACAGGAGTGCTTATTGATATAGGTGGCCTTCTGACTTCATATGGAAAGGTAAATTCATCCCATGCATCTGACAGAGCTTCAATTTCTTTAGGACACAGAAGGTGAAGTTGGCAGTGAGAGAGAGGGCTGTGGGGGAGCGGGGGCGGGGTGGCGGTGGCGGAAGTTTGAGCAAAGCAGAAAAGGAAAGAAGCACTGTTGTCCCAGAAAATGAAAGAACAAGCTGATCTGATGGACAGTAGGATTCACAGGCAGCCGTAGGGGCCCATTTGAGTTGGACAGTAAAGAAGTCTTAGTGGTAAGAACCTGCCTTGTTGAGTCACTTCCTCCAGCAAGGTTTATCTCCTCCAGTACAGGCACAGAGAAGACAGAAAACACCACAAGACAGTGGTGCTTTCAAGACAGATAGTCAGCAAGTTGATTAAAAGTAGTAAGAGAACCTGGGAATCTGAAGGTTCATTTTATCATAAAGATGATCATGCCCTCCCAAGACACATGGTGGTATCCACTGTCAAGACAGACTGCCAGGTAGAACATTGCATACTGACTCTACACTAGTAGGAAGTTTTACTAAGGCGATTTCTGAGTTATGACACCGAAGATAAAAGAAGACAGAAAAGTGCCCTGGCCAGGTGGTTCACATGGATAGGGCATCATCCTGATGACAACCCGAGGTTTTGAGTTCGATGCCAGTCAGGGTACATAGAAAAAAATCAACCAGTGAATGCATGAATAAGTGGAACAACAAATCAATCTCTCTACCCCCTTCCTCTCTCTCTCTTTAAAAACAAAAAGTTAAAAAATAGAGAAGGCAGAAAGCAAAGTCTATTGTGCATGCAGCAGATAAGGAGAAAGGTCCCCGAGGACTACCACCGTCTCAACACTTGAACAAAAGCCAATGTGTCCAACACTATGGGTTGGCTTTCACATCAACTTGTGTAGTGGGGAAACTGCCCTTTTACAGACTTCATGTTCAACTCCAGCCGCAGAGTTAGATAGGTGCCTCGGGAAGAAGAGGATGGTAGAGTCGCCAGACAGGCAGGACGGCCAAGAAAACCAATGGTGCATTGTTCAGTGCATCTTCTGTATGGCTCCGTTGCTGTGCACAGCTCTCATCATTTCCTCTCAAGGCCCAAGGTGATGAGACAGTCCTGGTTTATGAACAGCTTGTATTCTCGACTTTGGTTTCTCTCCATGAACAGTTAACAGCAATGGTTTATTAAGTAGAGATGGCCTTCCTCATGCCCCATGGACCACTTGGCACTGAGCGCCCCAGGGCACAGAGGGTTTAACCCAGGTGTCCAAAGGAACACCATCACTCTCCCTCTTGAGCCACCCATGGAACACCGATGGCAACCTATTGAAGGGTCAGCAAACTATGGCCCTAGGTCCCCAGCCAGCAATCACTGGGAACTGGCCAAGGCTGATGAAACCCCAGAGCCATTGGAGCACCAAGACCTCGGGTCCTTATGTAATTTATAAATCTTCTACTCATACTGTTAGGGTGATCCTGGAAGCTGATAGGCAAAACCAAAGCAAAAACCAGGCCACCTTTACCTTTCACTGTAGCAAGTCATTTGATCTATGATACAAAGTTCAGTGGCTTTGTTTTTGCTGTTGTTTTTAATGAGCAACACTGAAAGTGAACTAAAACAGATTGTGATTAATACTGCTCAGAAAACATCCTATAAGAAAGAAGGTTAATGCTTTGTTTCCTACCTTTTTTAAAAAATTTTCCCTAGTTGGTATTTTTGGATCAGAATTTGAGATCAACTGTCAGATACCTGCTGCGATGGGTCTCTAGTTCACGGTAGGCCAGAGAAAGCTATTTGCTCTTCGGAGTTGTCTGTCCAACTGGTTCTCTAACACTGAATAATATACAATGAAACAAATTCTTTTTGTCTTAAAGATATTAAGGCTGATACGGCTGCATATATATAGCCATAAAAATTACTAGCTCAAGGTAGGTTTGGAGCTTTTTGCAAACAACCTTGTGACCTGATTGTGAACAAAAACCAGCCAAACAAGAGTCCAGTCTCAGAACCTCAGTTGCATTATGAATGCTGTCCTCTGTCATTGATATTCAGGTAAATGCAAACACCTGAATGCATCACATCCCACTCATCATTATACCCACATTTTTGCTTTTTGCTTTCAATCCTTGTTGAGTTGCACAACTTAGCTGTTTTGATTTGGGTCAGATTTGACCAGCGCCTTCTGTTAGCCCACAAGGTCACTTTCTAACTTGGCTGTCTATTCAAATAAATCCTAAATCTTCCAGATTGATACCAGTTTTTTAACTTCCAAACTAAAATCCAATGGAAAGAGCATAGAGATTAGAGCAGTTAACCCATGTTAAAACTTTTATGACTCCTTCCTCATCCTCACAACCAAGAGACATGCATCCCTCCCCAAGAGCTTTAGATCTGACCTTCAGAGACCCCAACTGTCAGTGAAGGAAACGAAGACTCCTCTCCCCAGACTGATACATCTTCCTGTCTTCGTAAGTACTGCACTGGTATAAAATAACATCTTTCTAACTTAACTCCCATTCCCCACACGATATGGCACCTTTTTTTAAAGAATATGTGCATAGTGGGGCAAAAGCAGGCTTACAACTGTGAGTACACAAAGCAGAGTTTATTCTTGTATTGTTTACTAATTAAAGTATTATTTTCCATATGGACAATATAAACATACATTATATAATTACATAAACATGAATATATATGAGCAGTTTTAGGTTCATAGCAAAATTAAGAGGAAGGTACAGAGATTTCCCACGTGGCCCCACCCCCACAGAGGCACTGCCTCCCCCCATTATAATTATCCCCAGTTAGAGGGGTACATTTGATAAAACTGATGAACCTACATTGACATCATTATTATCCAAAGTCTATAGCTTACCTTAGGGCTCATTCTTGGTATTGTATGTTCTATGAGTTTGGACAAATGTATTGACATGTATGTGTTATGGTAATATACTGAGTACAGTTATACCTCAGTCCTTGTCAGCTTCAGAACCCGTCAAACCCTGTACTCATAGCATTTTGATGAGAAAAAAATGTTTCAGCACTCAGCGCTTGCTCAGGACTCATTGTACTTGCTAGAACTTGTATGACTCATGACGCTGCCCCACAAGAGAAAATGCTTCATCACTCCTCACTTGCCCAGCCCTCCTTGGTTTCGGCATTCGTAGCGAGTTCGGGAACGAAGTAATGATGAGTACCACGGTACCACTGTACTTTCACTGCCCTCTATGCTCTGCCTACTCACCCCTTCTTCTGACACATCGCTGGCAACCACTGATTTTTTTTTTTTTTTTTTTTACTGTCTCCACAGTTTTGCCTTTTCCAGAACATCATATAGTTGGATTCATACAGTACGTAGCCTTTGCAGATTGGCTTCTTTGCCTTAGTAACATGCACTCAAGATTCCTCCATGTCTTTTCGTGACATGCTAGCTCATTTCTTTTTAGTGCTGAATAACATTCCATTGTCTGGAGGTACCACAGTTTATTTGCTCACCTACTGAGGGGCATCTTGGTTGCTTCCAAATTTTGGCAATATGAATAAGGCTGCTATCAACATCTGTGTGCAGGATTTTGAGTGGATGTAAGTTTTCAGTTCCTTTGGAAGAATACCAAGGAGCCCAATTTCTGGATCATAAAGTAAGAATATGTTTTGTTTTTAAATTTATTTCTAAGTTTCTCTCATTTCACTTCTGACTGTTCACTGCAAATATATAAAAATACAATTGACTTTTATATGTTCACTTTGCATCTTGAGACTTTGATAAGTTTATTTATGAATTCAAGGAGCTTTCTTAGAGATTCCTCAGTATTTTATCCACAGGCAGTCATGTCTTCTACAATTAAGGCAGCTTTATTTCTTCTCTAATCTGTATATCTCTCTTTTTTCTTGCCTTATTGCACTAACTAGGCTCTCTAGTACCAGATTAAATACCAGTGAAAGAGAGTATCCTGGCTTTGGTTCCAATCTTAACGGAAAAGCATTCAGTCTTTCACCACCATATATGATGTTAGCTGTAGAGTTTTCCTAGACATGCTTTAGTGGACTTAAGATCCTACTATTTCTAGTTTGATATTTTAATATAAACAAATTTTAAATTTTGTTATAAGCTTTTGCTATACCAGTTGATATGAGCATTTGTTTTCTCCTCATCAGTCATTTAATGTGGGAGGTTGCACTGACTGACATGTGAATTTTGACCAACCATACACTCCTGGGATAAACCCCACTTGGTCACGGTGTCTTGTTCTTTTTATATAGTGCTGTATTCGACTTGCTGATATTTTGAGGATTTCCGCATCTGCACTCATGAAGGCTCTTGGTCTATATTTTTCTTGTAGTGTCTGTGTCTAGTTTTGTTATCAGGGTAATGCTGGCCTCACACATTAGGTGCAAAGCTTCTCTTCTATTTTCTGAAAGAAATAGTGTAGAAGTGATGTTATTTCTTTAAATGTTTGGTACAATTTGCCAGTGAAACTACCTGGAACTACCTGGCTTTTGTTTATGGAAACTATTTAATTTCTTTATAGATATAAGACTATTCCAGGTTATCTGCCTCTTCTTTGGTAAGTTTTGGTAATGTATGGCTTTTAAAGAATTAGTACATTTTATCTCTAAGTTTTCCAATGCATTTACAGAGTTGTTTGTAGTATTATTTTTAATCCTTTTGATGACTTGTCAGGTCTGTAGTGACATCCTCTTTATTCTTTATATTAGTTGTCTGTGTCTTCTCTTATTTTTACTTAGCTTGGCTACATCAATTTCATTGATCTTTTCAGAACATCAGCTTTTTGTTTCATTTATTCTCTCAACTGTTGTGCAATTTTCTATCTTATTAATTCCCATTCATCTCTTTTTTACTTCTTTCCTTCTGGTTGACTTGGATTTATTTTGCTCTTTTTCTATTTACTTAAGGTGAAAGCTCTTTATTTTGCTCTTTTTCTTATTGATTAGAAACTGCTATTCTTTTCTAATGTAAGCATTTGATGCTATTAGTGTTCTTCTAAGCTTTAGCTGCATCCCACAAGTTTTGATATGTTGTATTTTCACTTTCATTCAAAATATGTTTAAATTTGCTTAGAAATTTTCTCTCTGGCCCATGAATTATTTATAAGTATATTCTTCAACACTGGAATTTTCTAGTTATCTTTATATTCATTTCTAGTTGAATTTCACTATGTTCAGAGAATATACTTTGTATGATTTCATTTTTTTTTAAATTTAAGATTTACTTTATGGTCAACCTTGGTGAATGCTTCAGGGGCACTTAAAAAGAATATGCATTCTCTTGTTGCATGAAGTGTTCCATAAATATCAACCAGATTCAGTTAGTGCACAGTGTTACTCAGTTCTCCTCTATCCAGTTATCTGCGGGCTACTGATTCTGCCAATAACTGAGAGAGGAGTACTGAAGTCCCCATCTGTAACTGTGGATTTGTCTGCTTCTCCTCTCAGTGTTTGTCACTTTTTGCTGCTTGTATTTTCAACCTCTGTTTTCAGGTACATACTCATTTAGGTTCATTATGTCTTTTTGGCAAATTGAATCTTTTGTCATTATGTCATGTCTTTTAATTCCTATTTTTTTCTTGACCTAAAGCCTCCTGTATCTGATATTATATATTTATTTCTCCTTTTTTTTCTGGATGGAGCAACCTTGATAAACTCTTAATAATTTTAATTATTATTTACAAGGTTTTGGGTTTTTCTATATAGACAATCATATCTGAAAATAACGGTAGTTTAAATCTTCTTTCTATTTTTCATGCTTGTTAACCAATTTGGGAACTTTTTATGAGTAATTCTCCTTAGAATAGAAGGGATGGGCATAGGCCATTGTTACCCCTTGTATAATCCCACATCACATTCTACTCCTGCTAATTTAAAACTTCCTTCTCTTTGAGCCCACAAGCTTATGCAGCAGTTTTAGCAAAGAGGTGCATGGTTACTTGTATACCTTCTTAATTGGTAAATATTGTGCTCCTTCCTCAAACTCACAGCTTCAAGATAAATAAAAGACATACAGTTAGGAACAGAGAAAACCATTACCTAGTTGCTGAAATATACCTAAAAATCCAGATGCTTGGTCAGATCTGCCCTCTATTGGAGGTTCTCTTTGTTGGCTTTCTTTCTTCATTGTAGCCTGTCCTTTTCAATGTACCCCACACATGCAGCTAAAGTACTGGTACAAAACACCCACACCTACAACCTTGCTCCCCATTTGCAACTGCCTCTAGGAACTCTCCATTGCCCAACAGACCACATCTCAACCCCTGTGTTTGGCTCCACAGCTTCGAAAAGTCCAGGCTCCCACAACACGGGACCTTCCATCAGCCACCACAATGACCACTTCCTTCTCAGCAGTTCCACAATCCCCCGGAGTGTGAAGTGCAAGTCCATTCCCACCTTTCTGTACCTGGTTCCCTTCCTTCGAGCTGCCTGCACTTCTTTATCTGTCTCTGAAATATTTTTAAAGGCTCCCTTTCAAGTTTCACCTCCTCCATGAAGCCTCTCAAGCACCAAAAGAAAAGAGGATTTCAGTGTGTGATATAACTTGTATCTGGCCCATGTATGTACCACCCAATGGCCAGTTTGGAACCTGGGTGGCACCTGGGTACACTGGGGTTGTAGTCTGTCAAATCTTTCTTCTCTTCTCTGGTTCACTCTCCTATAAAACGGAGTCATGGGGACTCATACTGCACTGTGATGTATCATGGTCCTCAGTGATCATTCCACTCTCCTGCCTGACGTCCTTCTGATTTACTAGTTATGACCTGCTTGTTACAGACTACACTTTCTTGTTCACCATTGCAGCCTTTCCTACCCCACCAGGACTACTTTTGTACTTTCCATTGATAAACACAATAAACATTTACTTAATAGGAGGGGAAACTGCTTACTTCTCTCAAAATACTACTGGGTATCTTTGCATGGAATACAACAGGCACCTGTGGGTGAGCATTTACATTTAAATGCCTAAGGGTAATAACCAGGAAGGGGAAGAGGCTTCTCCTCCCGCCCCTGGTATATCCACGGAAGCCTAAAGACTAGGGAGAATCAAGAAAGACAGACAAGGATCTTTTTAAAAATCAAGGACCCCTGCAGCAGGGTGCTTTTATCCTCCCTTCTCCGTAAAACCAGGAGACATGAAATAAGGGCAGGGGAGGGGTTTCACTGGGAACCGAACCAGGGTTTTCAATACAGCAGCGTGATGGGCGGAGTGCGGAGGGCAGCTGAATGGTTTCCTCGTAACAATATGACCCTAGCAGTTAACCATGGTTTAGAATATCTACCGCTTAAGATCTGTGGAAAGAAAGGGTTTTTTTTAATTTTTTTTATTTTGTTTTGGTTTCTGTTGAAGGGCAAGAGAAAGACCAAATCCATTTTAAAATAAGAGCAGGAGACAAAAGTAATAGAGAAAACAAGAAAGGCATCGAGGCAAAGCAGTGTATGAGGTGAATGAAGAGTGAATTGGTGTGCACATGTGTGCACACACATGCGTGTGTGTGTGCATGAGCATCCTCATCTTGCACTCCAGCCTCACCTCAAGTAAGGACTCAGTCTGCATGTGCTCAAGGTACAGAAAAATTACAAAACCAGCTTGGTAGGTTTATGCACAGTGACAGCACTGGGTATGTGAATGCCCCCCTTCCCACCACCCATGGGAGGGGGCTTCAGAACCTGAAAGACCCCGATGAGGCAGTATGCAAATATGAGGCTTATCACAGAGGGGCGTAAAAACCCTGAGGAACACTGCTGTGGACCACTCTCAGCCAGCAATGAAAGACCAAACTTGAATAGATAACCCTGACTGAGGAGGGGACTGCTCTTTGGAATATCAAAAAGAAATCCCAGAATCCGACACCACAGACCAAAAGGAGGTATTAGGAAAGCCTGACAAACTCAGCTGTAGATAATGAAACTTTTAGCCAACAATAAAAAGACTAAGTGTACTCAATAACTCTGACAGAGAACAAAGCAACTGTTCCTCTGAATATTGAGAAAAATCTCCAAATCTGATGCCAGAGAGCTGAGGTCCACAATGCCAGTGAGCCTCAGAGGCGAGTGAGTTTGTGGGAGTCCCAGTTCCACACTGATGCTGACACTTGCCATGGCCGGGAGAAGAATCAGGCTCCTGTGGCATTCTGGGACCAACTGGCCTGGGGAAGGGGGCTTTGGTGGAGGGTGACCTGCCTTCCTGTGACTGTGCTTTTGTGCACGTTGGATTGTGAGAGGTGATTTCTGTGGGTTCTTATAGCATGCAATGCAAATTCATACTGTAAGACAAAGAAGACCAGCACTAAGGAGTCTGGCCTGATAGTGGCCCTGGCAGATAGTGAAAAGTAAGGAAACCTACTGCCCCATTAAGCAAAGGCCCTGATATGCTCACGTGGAACCTGCCATTGTATAATGAGTGGGTAAAAAAAGCAATACTCTGGTAAGTAGGAACTGTTACAGAACATAGTGTGGCTGTCACATCTCCAAGTCTGCAGCTTTTGTTTAGAGAACTAAGGTATTTCAAAATGCAGAAGTAACAGAATACAGTCATGTGCCATTTAATGTTGGGGATACATTCTGAGAAATGCATCATTAAGCGATTTCATCTTTGGGAGAACATCAGAGTTTATTTTTTTTAATCCTCACCCACGGATATGTTTACTGAGTTTATATAGAGACAGGAAGAGAGAAAGCAAAACATCTGTGTGTGTGTGCATGTGTACGTGTGCATGAGAGAGAGAGAGAGAGAGAAACAGTGATGTGAGAGAGAAACATCAACCGGTTGCCTCCTGTATGTACCCAGGTCCAAGCAGGTATGGAACCCACAACCTCAGTATGTGCCCTGACCAGGAATCAAACCTCAACCTTTTGGTGCATTAGACGATGCCCCAACCAACTGAGCCACCCAGCCAGGACTGTCCTATACTTTTATACAAGTGGCAGCACAAATTTGTTTATACTACCATTACCTCAAACATGTGAATAATGCATTGCACTACAATGTTATGATGGCTACAAAGTTACCAGGCGATACGAAGTTTTCAGCCCAAGCATAATCTCATAGGACCACCATTGTATATGCATTCCATCACTGACCAAAACGTTATGTGGTGCATGACTACAGTAACTTGTTTAAAATAGTTGAGACTAGCTTACGCATATAATGAGAAATGCAGTCTCCCTCCCTCTCCTGTTCCCAAGCCACCAAGAGGCACTGTTGGCAATTTTGTATATTCCTCCAGAGACGCTCCATGCATTTATAAGCATGTTGACTATAGGTGGTTGGGAGCCTATTCATCTCCCATACCCTTTTCACAGAAATTAGGTTGAAAACCATACTCAAGGTTCTGCATCTTTCTCTTTTCACTTCTCAGTGTGTCTTGGAGATGGCTGCATGTTGGCGCGTTCAGATTTGATTCAGACAGTGTTCCATCTGTAGATGTCCCATAATTTGAGTTAATAATTTTTGAAGAATAAATTCTATACACATCCAAATGAATGTCTTAGATTGGCATGGCCTCTTTGCTGTAGTGCACTTTGCTACATTAAATCTTCGCTTCCATTTTTCCCTCATCTCCATCTGTCAGAATCTCATGCTTCCTTCTAAGGTCCAACTTAAATCAACTTTGTTCCTTGAATCCTGATTAACTACTAAAGCCATAAGTGATTGTTCTGTCCTCCCAATCAATTCTAACATTTCAGCCTCAAATAGCTGCAGTGTGTCATGTCTCATTCTCACTACTGGAGTACAAGCCCCTTGAGGGCAACATCATCTCACTCACCTTTGTGTGCTCCATGACCCCCAGCAGAGAGCCTGGCACAAAGCAGGCAGAACGAATGTTGTCTGTGGAGTGGGAAACGTGTGCTTCATGGGTGTTGCAGGTTGAGTTGTGTGTCCAGAACATCTGACAAAGTCCTACCTACAGGACCGCAGAATGTGACCTTTGTTGGAAATAGGCTTGTTGTAGATGTAATTAGTTGTGATGAGGTTGTATTGGAGTAGGTGGGCCCTTAGTCCAGTAACACTGCTGTCCAAATAAGAAGAGACAAAAAGACAGAGACATGCAGGAAGAACGACATATGATGACAGAGGCAGAGACTGAAAGGATGTATCTCTAAGCCAAGAAACTCTATCAAATGCTGGCAGCACCAGAAGCTAAGAGAAAGTTCTGACACTATTCTCTGATACCAACTAGACATCACACAATTTGATTCCGTTCTGACACTACCTACCTAAAGTTAGGGTAGACACTGCAAGTTAAGAAAAAAGTACTTCACAAGACTACCCCTCATTCAGATGCCAGCCACAAGTTTTGGGTGTTCCCAAACCACCCAAAATTATGCACTGGTTGCAAATTCAGGGCTTCCTATAACTCCCTGGGGTTCAATAATCCATTAGGACAACTCACAGAAGTCAATGAAAGCATCACACTTATTATTATAGTTTTATGTATGTGGATAAAGGTTTTAACTTAGGAACAACCAAATGAGAGATGCACAGGTCAAGGTCTGGGGTGGGGAGGGGAGAGGTGCCAAGCTTCTACAAGCTCTCTTCATGAAATCCAGGTGCTTTCCCAGCCTTCCCCAACAAAGAAGCCCTACTGAGCTTTGGCGTCTGGAGTTCTCACACGGGGTTTCATTATACAAACATAATGGATTAAGTCACTGGCCATCACTGGACTTTACCTCTATCTCCCCTGCCCCTTATGGATCTTAGGCTGGCCCAAAGTTCTAACTCTTTAATCATGTGATTGGTCTTTCTGGTGACCAGCTCTCATCTTAAAGTTATTTAGGGCCTCTCCATTAGTCACCTCATTAGCATAAGACAGTATGACTATCTCTCAAGAAACTCCAAAAATTTTGAAGCTTTGTGCCAGACACTGAGGACAAAGGGGAAATGTTCTTTAGTATACCACAGGAAGAACCAGATTCTTCCCTGGAGCCTTCAGAGAGAGCATGGCCCTGCCCGTGCCTTGGTTTCAGACTTGTAGCCTCTAGAACTGTGAGAAAATAATTTCATGTGGTTTCAAGCCACCCAGTTTGTGATCATTGTTAGAGAGTTGGTAGGAAACTGAGTGGATACAGCAAGGCCTTCCCTTCTGGGTAACACTGTGGTTAAATGGAAGTTTCAGTGTATTCCCTTTGTTTCCACACCATCTAGTATTTCCTAACACCCCCTCTGGCCATCTTCAGCCCTCCTCATTTCTCAACAATCTCCTCACTCCAGTGCTTCACCCACCTGCAGAGGAGCAACTCCATAACCTCCTAGGCCACTTCCTCAGCTCCAGAACCTGACCCCAGCTGCCTGCTGGACTTCCCCCCTGGCACTTCTCACAGGCTCTTTCTCGGCCAAGAGAAGTCCACTCAGGCATGACTGTCCACACGTGGCACAAACCCAAACCTCAGCAATAGCTTTACCTCCGACTTCTCCCTCAAGTTCCACCAAGGTCCCCTGATTCAACATCTTAAATATCTCTGGGACCTCTCCATGTCTCACCTCCTCATGGCTACAGACCTGATCCCAATGCCCATCATCTCCCTTGGAACACCTACCTGGTCTCCTAGTCAATAGCATCATCTCCTAACTAGTCTCTCTGCACCAAGCTCGCTCCCCGCCATTTGTTTCTCCAATATGCATCCACAGTCACAAATCTAAAACCCCAATCTGATCTTGTTAACTCCCATTCAAAATAGTAACAGCAGCATCTTACACTTACTGAGGGCTTGTTCTGTCCCAGAAACATTTTAAGTACTTCATGTGTTTAATTTACTTTTAAAAATCATAGAGTAGAAAAATATCTCCATTTTGCAAATGAAACAATGGAGGCTTACAAAACCTAAGTGATTTTGCGATTCATAAGTGATAAAAGCAAGACAATGAACCTATGGGAATCTAACATCAGAACCCATGCTCATAACCCCAAAACTATGGGGAGAGGTCAATAACCTACCATTGGTCCTCGGATAAAATCTAAATCTGCTAAATCGCGTCTTATAAACAAGTTGAGGACACGACAGGCCCAGGTTTCCACCTGCTGTCCCTGGCACTATTAATTATGTGACCACTCTCCCAAGTGTCCTATTTGGACAATAAATTAGATGGTCATCCTATTTATAACCCCCATGCCTACTCCCTATGACAATCCAAACATGGAGAACTTATTGTAAGTCCTTGAAAGAGCCTTGGCATTCACGCACATCTCCCCCACTTCCCATCACCTGCTGACAAGGCCTCACCCTCAGGGCTCAGCTTACAGGACTTCCTCCCAAACTCAGTTATGTTCTCAGGGTCCCATAAGCAACCCATCTCTTGTCAAAGACACCACCCTTTGTTACCATGACTCATTTAGTTGCTTTCTCACTCACACATTTCTGACAGAGGACTTGGCCCACAGCAGGGTGGTGGACACCAGACTCCCCTTCAGGAATCAACCACCTTCTCCTGAGCTGTTGGGGATGCAGGCAGAGGACTGCCCTCAGCTGTCTACCATTTGGCTGAAGGTCAAGCCATGTCCCAGGAGAAGCATGATTCCAATGACTGACCAAGGCAGTGGTATAAAGGCTCTGTCCCTTCTCCCCAATTCAGGACCACTCTGAAGAGACACGCAAGCTCCAGAACCAAACATGGAATCAGCTGAGGCTTTCACGGCAACATCCTAGCTTACCTTCTCCCTTTGCCTAGACCTGCTTCCTTCCAGTCCCTTCCACAGGTGCTGATGCTAAAAGCACTCCATGATGAGCATTCTGCCTGGTATGCTCATGACCTACTTCGCAGGGACCCACCCTGTGACAGTAGGTGATCAGTAGATACGTGTCTAATGAATGGCTTCTTTACTCAACTCAGTAAGTTGTCCTTACTTACACATTCCTCTCAGCATCTATAACTATTCAGTGGCATAGGTATAGCTTGCTAATGGAGGCTCATACTTTTGAATTAAAGACAACTTGCTAAGGACTAATTTTAAAGCAGTGTCATATTTTTTGCTAGTATAGTAAAATCTGGGAGCTCATGAAGGAATTATTACGAGCCTACAGCTAAATATTTAGCATGAGAAACCTCAATTTAGTGACAAAAAATCTATTCTGATGCCTGTTGCAGCAGCACATACAGCCTCAGCTCCTCACCCACAGTAGGTTCCTCCTGCCATCTGCAAAGCACTGTGGACAACACAGACGGGAGGCAGAGGGGTCTGCCTGGTCCCTGCAAACACATGCAGCCTCAGGCTAGTGAGAAAATGAAACAACAGCCACAAGAAATCAAAGCAGGATGAAATAAGTGACAAAGAGAACAGCAGTTCTGAAAATGCACAAGGGAGCAATAGGGGGACAGACAGAAAGCAGTGGCATCTGAACTGACTCTGAGAATGAATTTGACAAAATGTTCTTGAATCCCTTCTCTATTCCAGACACTGTCTGTGCTGGGATCTATAGACTACGAGATGACAAGACTAGGAGAGACAGAGGTGCACAGAACTAGAATACAATTCACTGAGAATTCTTTTTTATACTTTATTTATTTATTTTTAGACAGAAGGGAATGGAGGGAGAAAGAGAAGGAAAGAAACATCAATGTTTGGTTGCCTCTCACGCACCCCCTACTGGGGACCTGGCTCACCACCCAGGCATGTGCCCTGACTGGGAATTGAACCAGTGACCCTTTGGTTCACAGACCGGCACTCAATCCACTGAGCCACACCAGCCAGGGTCAATTCACCAAGTTTTATACATCAGTATGAACCAGTGCTCTGAAATACAGAAGAATCATTCTGATAAATAAATAGAAAGGAGAGACAGCAGTTTGATCAAAGGAGAAAACTTTGCCAAAGTAATATTTGAACTTCATTGACTAACATTTCCGATGACACATTCTACAAACTCTAGTTTGAGGATTGGAAAACCCATGAAAAGTGGTCACCACACTCAGATCACGGGGTTCAGCCAAGTTACAGTGGACACTGTCGAATGTCCAGCCAGAATGCTTTCCTCCTTCCTCCTTTCGACCAGAACTTGGATTTCATCCAGGTATCCATCGTTCCTCCACAAACATCTCCTGATTTAGAGGGGCATTCCCCACCCCCACTCCTGAGGGGTCTGGATGGCTCTGAGCCGGTCATCATCACCCTACCTCCTCTGCCAGTGACTGGGTCAAAGGTGCAGGCGTAGCTTACTCACCCCACCACATTCTTTCCTTCCAACTCGCATTAATGGTCAATGGTAAACACATGAAATAAATTGGCTTAAACCAGAGGAAAGGACTCTGACCTTATGATTGGGACCATTTAAACTGCTGTAATGGCATACCTAGTAGGTATGCAGATGGCTTATACAAAACAGTTTATTTCTCACAGTCCTGCAGCCTGGGAAGTCCAAGATCAAGGCGCCGGCCGATCTGGCGAGGGCCTGCTTTCTGGTTCATGCTGGCGCTTTCTCACTGTGTCCTCACATGGCAGAAAGGGCAAGGGAGCTCTCTAGGGACACTTTTATCAGGCTGTAATCCCAGGAGGGCCCTGCCCTCATGACCTGATGGCCTCCCAAAGGCCCCACCTCCTAATCCCACCCCTTTGGGGATTAGAATTTCAACATGGGAATTTACGAGGGACACAAATATCCAGACCACAACGCCTTCTTTGGGTTAAAAACATGGATGCAAATTACCTCAGCTGCCTCTGGCAGCTGTATTTTGACCATGAAAAAAGCCCTTCTGAGGAAAAAGCCAACACAGATGAAGGCAAAGCAAACTGGAAAGATCACAAGGCACCTGGACTGGCCCTGCCTTCGATGACCTGTTGTCTGAAACACAGTTTCTTTGTTTAAAGAAATCACTCTGAATTGATATCACTTACAATAATTAAGAGCATTCTCAGTGATACAAATGGTCAACAGCTTTCCTTCCTGCAGAATCTCTTAGAGCCTTAACTGCAGATTGTAAATTTCTAAGAGGCGTCTACAGTGTGCTGCATTTCCAAGTCCAAGGATATTCTCCCCACAGACAAAACTCGATAAAGAAAGAAAATGACATTCTTCTTTCCGTGGATTCAAAACTATAGTCTGGCCTGTGTTGCAGGAAGTCAGAGAAGAGATTCAAGGCAAGAATACAAACAAGGAGGGCACTGTAATCAACAGTCAAGGGTAGAGAAAGACTATAAGTAAAAATCAGAAAGGAAAAAGAAGACATAGATCAAACACAATTCAGAGACGGTTTTGTAGTAACTGACTGGACCTGGAGGGTTGAGGAATGACTTCTCTGAATACCAGGAAATGTTCCCTCTATCACTGCTAAGTTCAAAGATCCCTGGCAAACTGATCAATGCAGGGTCTTTGATGCCAGTGACTGGAGGCTGGTCAGCACCTAGGAATGCTGACCAGCCACCATCCCTTCCCCATCCTCTGGGCAAAAGCCCCTGACTTTCCTGTTGGGAACCGCCTCTCCCCACTGCAGTCTCTGTGGCCTGGCAATCCAGAGAGCCTCCTGCTCTCCCATTGTCCCAAAGGGACAGTTGGGTCACATGAGCCAAATGAAACCAATCGGACTCTCTTCAGTGGCAGAATCACCGAAGCAAGCCAATGACAGAAAGCAATTGGGAAGCAAGCCCTCTGAAGAGGCTGCCCTGTCGCCCTGCAGCAGGGGCACTGCCTGGTCACCCCGCTGATTTTGTGAGCCACCCCCATTCTCAAATCTCTGTTTCCACCCCGATTAGCCAGAGTCTATGCCTGCTGCTGCAACTAGAGAACTCTATTTGGTTGTAGGAACCACTAGTCCTCACTTCCAACCCATACAGACCAAGTTTCAAAATGTTATGACTTTAAAATTAACAACCCTATAAGATTATTAGCATATCATTTCCTAATTGCAGACTATTTATTGTATAAATGAGATCTGACATCATATCCTTCCCAGAGTGTGAAGATGTCTCCCATGTTTGAAACTGAGAATTTCAAACTCATTTCTATTTAGACATTTCAGGGCCCCAAACTTAAAACACCATTATATGAAGTTCCAGCTAGATTTTATATTCTATATAAAATTTCATATAGCCCCTGTGGTTTGAGTCCTGGGATGGTGTCTTGTTTGTTTGTTTTTTTAACGTAATACATCTTTATTTTAAATAATTTGAAAGTGGTTAAAAAGTAGAAGCAGCAAGAATTCATATTACTCATAATCCTACCCAGAGATAAACACCACATGCTGAGCCTTCCAGTCTTTCCTGATTTCCTTCCAGAGTCTTTTCTGTGCATTCAAAAAAATATTGCACAATCTCAGCTCTGTGTGCACTTCTGTATCCTGTTTCCTTATCTTAAACATTTCTCACGAGCTCTTAAATTTTTTGAATATTATAAAACACTAAGATCATTACCACTATGTAGACATGCCGGAACTTACTTAATCATTCCACTAATGTTAGACACGATTTTCCATCTTTCCTCTACTGTAGACTCATTAAAGTATATTGATGCAGAGCATCAGTATCAGAGCCAGCAGATCTGAAAGCCAATCTCAACTGCCTCCCTCACCAACCAGCCCTGCCACCAGCAGCAACTACACTCTCACCTGCTCTGAGACTTGTGCAGAAAATGGGGGATGTATCAGGACCGCCTCCTCGATTTGCTGCGAGGATTAAATAGGAACACCTGTAAACTGCTGCGCAAGTAAGTGTCTGTCAGCGAACACACTCAACAATGAACAGCACTGAAACCGAGGTGAGTGTGCACACAGGTCTGCAATCACAAAGGTGCACTAAGGAGACAGAGCTCAGAGCTCTGCCCTTTTCATAGTCTATATTTTTTTAAGGTTTCTGTTTGATTAATGTGTTATGTAGGAGTCTGTAGGGGCTTTTGCAGATATAGAAACTGCTATCTTTGCACACACAGCGTGGAGCTGTAAAACACCGTCAGAGGACACTTATCCTTTCTGGAGAAACTGCAATGAGGAAACAAAGTGGAGAACTTTCTATTGGCAGAAATTTCATTGTATGCTCTTTGCGGTCAAGGCTAAATATAAGATACTAGATGAACTTGAATAAATGTGATATCTGTATTTTTATACAAGTCAAGAGCAGTTAATTAGCATCTTAAAACCGCCTAAACCAAAGTAACTTAAGGGACCCCAAGGCTGCAGAGACCCAGAGAGCATCTGCCTGGGCTTGACCTTAACCTGCACAGGCCCAGGGCCAATGTGGCTCTGCCTGTGTTGGTCGGCTACTGCTACAGCCTCCATTGCCCATCTGTAAAATGTGCCCATAAGTAGCACCCAATTCACTCAGATGTTGCAATGAGTCAATAAAAATAATGCCTATAAGTACAGAACCCAGTGCTTGAGTACAGGTGACACAGCTGTGGCTTTGGTGGCTGTCCTCTCTCTGGGTTCAGGAAGGGACTGCCTTTCCCTGCAGCACCTGAAGTGAGGTATGGTCAGGTGATTTGCTTCAGCCAATGAAATGTGACTAGAAGTGCCGGTGTTGCTTAGAGGAAACCTTAGGAGCCAGCGTCTGATTCACTACATCCTTATCTACTACATGTGAAACAGGTACATGTGGGCCCTTGAAGGGCTACTACTAGCCCCCTCTGTCAGCACTGTAAGCCATGGGGATGTTAAGGGTTTTTGTAACTGCAGAATGACCTAAACCCTTCTAAGTAGTATAATAGCTATTAATTACAATGGACTTTAAATGAGCGGGGCCACTAGTATTATTGATATCTCTAGATGTTTCACGTTTGTGACTAAACATAGAAAAACTGGTTTGATCTGAGAAAACAAGATAAACAGGCATCAATTTCAAGTTATAAGTATCAGGTATTTAAGTATATAAATAAGGTTGAAACAAATGCCTCATGTCAAAGAGACTTTCAATTGCAAAGGAGAGTAATAATAATCATACTTTATTGAGTGCTTATTATTTCCCGGGGTTATGTTAAAGATATTTTACTGTCCTATTTAACCCTGGCAATAATCCCATCGAGTAGGTGTCATTCCAGTGCAGTAGGATAAGAATTTCTCTTCTCCTCATTACTCCTCTCCCCCCTGTGGGAAGGGTTTATTTAAAAAATGCAAATATATATATGTGTGTGTGTGTGTATTTATATACACACAACGTAGTAATTAGTATGTGTGTATATATATACTAATTAATATGTATGTGCGTATATCTATATCTATTTATATATATCTATATGCATATATACATACACACACACACACACACACAAATTTTGAAGTGGATATAAGCAAGAGAAAAGTGTTATCCTAAAGATGCCCCCCGCTGAGGGATCTCTGAGAACCTACGGCCACCCTCCTACAGCAGAGACAAAGAATGACCTTCTCACAGCTTCACAGCAAAGGGCAGGGCAGGGCAGAGGGACTGCAGTGAACAGGAGGAGCACAGGGAGGATTTCCAAGACAGGCAGTGGGGCATGAGAGAGATAGCATCCCTGGGTAGCCAACTGTGGCTCAGGCTCCCCATCCCCATCTCCAGCCATATCCAGGGGCACCTTGTGACCAGTTCTAGCCAACAGAATGTGAACAGGGGTGATTTATAAATTTCGGCCCAGGCATTTAAGAGCTAATATACCATCTCTATATTCTCTCTTCACCTTTCACAGTGACTGAAGCCACATACTGAGACTAGGCAAGGGGGTGGAGCGTGGACGCAGACTGAGTCCCTGAATCACACATGAAATAGAGCTGTCCTTGGGAGACCTCCCCGACTCACATCACACTCCACATGAGCTTAAAATAAACTTCTGTGTTAAACCACCGAGGTTTATGCGTTACCGGAGCTCATGCGTTACCATAGCAGAGACTAACCTATCCTGACTAATAGAACATGGAAGACTAGAAAAAGAATTAAATGAACCCAAAGAAATTAGGAGGAATTAATTTTTAATTAAAATTTAAGAAGCAATATTATTTTGTTTTAGTTGAATGTAAACTACAATGGTAAATTAATAAAGAGACAGCATAATCCCAACAGCCATTAAAAAAATTTTAAAGCAGAATTTACTACAAGTAGAGCTAATGAGAAAGAACTTTTTAAAAAAAGAATAAATTAAACCTAAACCTAAGAGCGGATTCCACAGAATGTGGGGAAGAAGACAGTCTGGCAAAGCTAGTTATGGTGAAAAAGAGGGAAATGCAAATTAAAATGATACAAGAGATACAACTATATACTCAAATAGACTCTATTAAATTTTAACATCATAATAAAATAAATGTTTTTCTATATAACATGTCACTTAAATGACTCTGGAAAAGGCAGAAAGCATAAATAATTTAGTAACCATTAAGAAATTGGGAAAACAATTAAAACCATCTCCAAATAAAGTCCTGGAAAAGTTGTTTCCAACCTTCAAAGAACTATTAATTCTTTACCTCATCATTATATAGAAAATGTAAGAAGTGGACAATTCATTTTATACTGTTGTCAAAATTTGACAAGTACAGCAAAAAAAAATATATATTTTTCATGAATACTAAATGATGCTCTCATTTATGAGTACTAAATAAAAATCCTAAATAAAACACCAATAAATTAAATCTAGCAGAATATTAAAAAATTAACAAGCCATATTCAAGCATGATTGACTGCAGGGAAACAAGGAGAGCTGAATATTAGCAAATCATTAAAATTCAAGGATCTAGTACACAGGCTCCTCATGGGTTAGGAACTCGATCGCTGATGTAGCCTCAGCACACAAAACACTGCTTAGAACACAGTAAGTGCTCGGTGCATAGTTATGGCATAATTACTGAGTGAATGTATTAATAAATAAAGGAGGAAAAACATATGATTATCTTTAAAGACCATAATAATCAAATTTTCTTTGGCATTAAAGAAAAACTTAAAGTAAAATAATAAAATTATGCAATATGTAACATGATTAAAAAACAAAATCTCTTGCCCTGGCCAGGTGCTCACTTGGTTGGAACATTGTCCCATAAACTGAAAGGTTGTAGGTTCAATTCCCAGTCAGGGCACAGGCCTAGGTTGCCAGGATGGCCCCTGGTCAGGGGCACATATGAGAGGCAACCAGTTGATGTTTCTCTCTTACATCGATGTTTCTCTTTTCTCTCCCTCTCTCTGTCCCTCCCTTCCCCTCTCTTAAAAAAAAAAAAATCAATAAACATGTCCTTGGTTGAGGATAAAAACAAAAAAATCTCTCAAATAAATTATCATGCATTTCCATAGAGCATAATAAGAAGACATGGATGCCTACATATTGTCACATATTTTAACACTGTCCTATAAATCCTAGACAATGCAATTAGAGAAGAAAATAAAATAAATACAAAATACTGGACAGAAAGAAGCAACATTATTGTTTGCAGAAAATGTGATTATCTACCTAAAAAACCCAATAGACTCAACTTTTTAAAAAGTACTTAAGCTTGACCAGTGTGGCACAGTTGGTTGGAGCATCATCTTGTAAACTGAAAGGTTGAGGATTTGGTCCGCAGTCAGGGTGTGTATGAGAGGCAACCAATCAATGTTTCTCTCTCGCATGGTGCCTCTCTCCCTTTCTCCCTCCGCTTCCTCTGTCTCTAAAAAATCAAAAATCATGTCCTCAGATAAGGATAAAAAAATTGCTAAGAACAAAAACAAAATTACACAGGACCTAAATGGACACAAACTATTTCATAGGATAATAAACAGACTCATGTAAACATACCCTATTGCCAGAGGGAAAGAATTCTCATTATACTCAATATTATAAAAGTGTCCATTTTCTCCATTTTAATATATATACTTTTTAAAAAATATTAAGGAAGAATAAACAAATAAATATAGAGAAGAAAATACAATCAGCTCTGATTGACAAGGGAACAATTTATAGATTAGCTATGGGTCAGGGACTGCAAGATCCTTAGGCAAATTTGGTGAGTTCTAATGGCCACATGAAGGAGCTGCCCTGGATGAAACTGGGATGAGGGGCCCAGACTTATTCCACTGCTCCCCCCCACCCAGAGCACAGGACAAAGCAGTGCACCGCCGTTCACCTGCACAGCTAAGCCCATCTCAAATTCCTGCCACAACTGACAGACGTACCAGAAGAACAAACTAGAAAGCCCAGAAATAGATACAAATAGGTGAAATTGTTTAATACATGATAATGGTGGGTAGGAATTACATTATTCAATTTGATAGTAGGGTGTTTAATTTTTTAAAAAACCATAAATGTGACACCTAAGTCACATGGTACACCAAAATTAATAACTGATGAATTAAAGATCTGATGGTAAAATGAAATGATATAAATGGTAATGAAATTATATGAATATTTATGTAATCTCGGTCTGAGAACAGTGTTCCCAAGTATAACATTTAAGCACAAACCATAAAGTGATAGACTAGAGATCACAAAATATTAAAAAATTTTTAAACAAAATACAAAAAAATTGTAGGGAAATGTATGTGGCATATGACAAAGCACATCCATATATGCTTATTAAAAATTACCTAAAAATCAGTAAGAAAACAGAAACATGACTTTAAGAAAAGTGGGGCAAGGACATGCTGGCAATTCAGAAAAGGCAACAAGTGTCCAGTAAAAATTAAAAATGCTCAATTACATTAGAAATTAAAAGAGCAGAAAGGATAGGTTTTTGCTTTTATTCATGGAATTCACAAAGTTGTAATATTAGTTGCTGACAGGGTTGGGAGAAGAACTGACAATTCTACTGAGGATGGAAATATGTGTGTTCATATATACAAAATATACACTCACATGGTCGTAAAACTCACATACTCTTTGACTCAGCAATTTCACTTCTAAAGGTTCATCTCAAGATAGCAAACCAGTGATAAATATTTGCTACATGATTAGCCAGAGCAAAGCCATTGGCTATAATAGAATATTACATGGCCCTGAAAATGATGCTTAGAGGTATAGTTATTGACATGGAATGATAGTTAAGATATTACATAAGGGGAAAAAGCAGATTGAAAAATAGTATATACAGTATTATCTCTATCTCTTTAAAAAATATAGCTGCCTATTAAAAACTTAGAAGACTATATCTAAAAAATGAACTATAGTCTCCACATAATGCAATTATTGGTTATCTTTTTTCTTTTTGTCTATCCATAAGTTTATAACTTTTCTATAGTAAACAAATATCGCTTATGTAACAAAAAAGAAAGTTAAAAAAAGTAAATGGAATTCTGTGGGAAAATAAACATTTATCCTAAAAATAAACTCCAAAGTTGGAAAAGGAAAGTAAAAACATCTGCTTCCTGGACAGAAAGGATGGTTTTAAATTGCTAGAGAGGGACATGCTTCTCAAAGGCAGTGGGGTTCCAGGTGCCAGCTTACTCAGGTGCCCTGCACCCAGCAGGAGAGGCCCAACGATCCTGCTCTCTCCCCACCTTCCGTCTGACTTACAATTGTCTCAATGCATTGCTGAGGCATAATTATATTATTTGCTCTCATTATCAAAATTGCATTGGAAATAGCCTTTTAGGATTATTAATAAAAGGGGTGTTTACTAATCTCCTCTAAAAGGTACAACCATCCATTAAATTACTATTTTACTCAATGGCTACCGATTTACTTTTTCTAGAGGAAAAAAATGGCTTTTATTACCCATCATGAAAAAATATTAATGGATACTGATAAGTTTCCTTGGTGGAGGCCAAGTGGGAGGGAAGTCAGTAACTGCCGTGGAAGAGAATGGCTCCCTCGCAATGACTTGCAGGTCTAGGACACCAGAATTCTGTAGGAAATCCAGGCAGCCTCAGGCTTACTGCTGCGTGCAGCCCAGCAGAGGCAGACAGCAGGCAGATCTGCACAGTGAAGGGCTTAGAAAACGAGCAAAGAATATTCTCTCCAGATTTGCTAGCCTGTTCATCACTCAGTGAGTACAGTCTGTTACCTCTCACATATATACACCACAGCAGGTGGCAGGATACAGCTTCCATAAAACTCTAATGCAAACCTTCACTCTGAGCACTAATAAACATCCCCAGTGGTCCTCCGGGGACAGGTTTGGGCCTGCCCAGCCCTGCCGGGCTAACAGGACGACATGGCAGGGCCTGTGTTGGTCTGACAGGGTCAGTGGACCATCAGGAACATGGCAGGGGGAAAGGAAGCAATCCAATGACTGATGTGAAATTGGTTCTGCCTTTTCCCTGATGTCCTGTAGACCAGGTCATGGCTTTAGGAGGCCTGCTGATGGTCAGAGCAGTGTCTCAGGGAAACCTTCAAGGAAAAGATCCTCACTGGCTGCCATCAGCTGCTTTGGCCTGGGCAAAAACACCTGCAGCACCAGCGCTCCTAGAGGCTGCTGCATCCTCAGCAGCTATCTCTAGCCCACTGGCCAATGCCTGGACCCTGCAGCTACATCCTGCAAACTGCAGAGCAGCAGTGATGCTCAGCCAACTTGTGTATAGGAAACCAAGCCTGCTTGGTGTTGCCTTCTGCTGAGCAGTCTAGGAATGGAAAACAGGCTCTGCAGACAATACTTCATCTTCTACTCCCCAACTCATAGCCTCTAAAACCAAATAATCCAACCCAACAAGCCGTGCTCCCCCTCCCACACTTCCATAGCTCCTGGCCTACTGTCAGACACATGGAATATCACCAGTTTTTGCACAAGAGCATAGAACCCATTTACAGCCATTATTGGGCAATGGCTGTTGGAATCAGTGTCTAAGAAGCCCTTGAAATTTAGGAAGCCAATGTTTTCGGAGGACTGAATGGGCAAGCAGAAGAGGAAAATGACAATGAACTTCATCAACCATTGGTTGAGTACTTGATAAGCCAGGTGCCCTTTAACCTCATAAGTGCCTTCTAGGGTGGGGGCTGCTGTGACCCCTGCTATGCAGGGTGAGAACAATATTCTCCTCACCAGATTGTACTGACTATTTTACTTCCCTTTTCTCTTTCACTTAGCAGGTCTTGAAATTCCAGCTCAGGGCTCTAGTCTACTCAACACAAACCAAATGCCACTTCCAAGTAAAATACTATATGCCTTTCAGGGTGCTTCTCACTCCAGCAACTAATGAACTCTTAAAGGTAACAAAAAATGTGCCATAAATCAGGCATGAACTAATTCTTCCCTTAAGTTTCATTCTATCCTTCCAAAGTGCAGCTGTGCCTCCCTCCTCTGAACCCCCATTCCCACTACCAAATGAAAGAGGCACAGTGTCTGTAAGGAGCCTCTCCCATCTTTGAACTGCTTTCACCACTTCCCCATCTATACATGGATCTTTTGCCCACTCATTCATTCAGTTGCCCATGAATTTCAGAGAACCTGAATTTCAGGCATTAGGGCAGTTGCTCCTGCCTGCAAGGAGCTTAAAGTCTAGTGAGAAAGATAAAAAATAAAAAATAAAAATTACAATACAATATAACAATAGTACGCCTTTATAATACAGATTCCAAGTGTTCTCTATGGCAATATTCTGCATTGCAATATTCTCAAAACCAGAACAGTGCCTGGCCCACAGCAAGCATCCAAAAAATATTCACTGAATGGAATGAATGAATGAATGAATGAATGAACAGTGCATGCCATAGAGCATATAACCCGGTAATAGTTATGTTATTTGCCCAAAGATACTTGAAGCTACAACGTATTAAGCATTTCCCAGCGCTGAGCACTGTGTTAGGCACTTTGCAGGGGTAACCTCACATCATCATTGCCACAGTTACCACACCACCACAGTAAATCTCTTACTCCTCCCATTCTGCAGATGAGGGAAGAGATGTGCACAGAGTTAAACTCAAGGTCCTGTACTCAGTAAGCAACAAACCAGATCTGTCCCACCCAAATGCCTGTGCTGCCCCGAACCATTAGGCACACAGCGGCCCAGTCTTGAAGGGCCAGGGCATGCTTCCCAAAGAATGGAATACCGTGAAGGGCCGGAGAGAGAAAAGTTCAAAGGAGAATGGTGAGCAAAGGCTGAAGAAGCAGACCAAAGAGGAGATGAAACTTCTTCCAGTTAAATGCAATGGATCTTATAAACTCTTTTCACAATTGCTGATATCCTGTCTACTCAGATGTGAGCACTTCAAGGGAACACTCTGAACTCCACAGAGTGCGTTCAAGCTTTTCACAATTACATTGTGAACATGACTGGGTACCAAACCCAGCAGTTTTATATTCAGAACTCAGAACCTATAACTTGTAGGAGGGCTGGAGAGGAGCTGTGGACATGAGCAGCCTTCAAGCCCACCTGTCTTCTCTAAAGAGAGGAAAAGTCCTTACTTCAAAGACACATAAGGACAAGAGTCCAGTGGCTTGTTAAAGCAACTTCATAAAGTGACGTACCAATTCCACACTTAAACCCCAAACTTCCAATCCTGTTGCTTCTACTGATTCAAGAAATTAAGAAGCAATGTTAGAATCATGCCTCACTACATTCTCAATAAGATATAGTAAATGCTGCCCCTTTTATTTACCCACATGGACCCTACCAGTAAACTGTTTGAATCTTGTCAATAAACACAAATTGAGCACCAACTATCTATAAGGCATTGTGCTATATACACTGAGCATACAATGGTGATCAATATATTCTAGTGGGGACAAACAGACAAGAAAAGAAACAAATGAAAAATAAGAGCATTTCAAAGAGGAATGAGTGCTGGAATGAAAATGAACAGGAGGATGGGCTAGAGAGAAAATGGGGGAGGACAGCCTCTCAAAGTGGGGAGACAGCAAGAGTAAAGCCCTCAGATGGAAATGAGCCTTGTGTGTTTGGGGCAGGGAAAGTCACTGGGGCTCAAGCACAGTGAAGGAGGTGCAGGTGGAATAGAATGAATGTGAAAAGACAAAGAGGGGTCAAGTCAAATAGGCCACTGGAGATATCTGGGACAATGAGATGCCACTGGAGGCTTTTAACCAGCAAAGTAACTGATTTTTGCTTTAAAAGGTCCCTCTGAATGGCATTAAAATGGACACATAGTAGTGACACACAATAGTGAACGGGCCCTCACCTGACCCACCTGACACAACGGATGCCATCTAGTAAAGATAATTTATGCACATGCCAGCACCCACCAGAGTCCCAGTAAACAAGTGGAAGGTAACTCTTGGTGACCAGCTGCTTGGACTTCTGAGAATGTGCTTTCAGATAAGTAAGGCCACTTATTCTAAAA
Organism: Desmodus rotundus; assembly: GCF_022682495.2. NCBI lineage: Eukaryota > Metazoa > Chordata > Mammalia > Chiroptera > Phyllostomidae > Desmodus > Desmodus rotundus. Next base: position 67,458,384 of record NC_071395.1, read on the forward strand.
CTCAATTTCCCCTCTCCCTTTGTCATTCCCTCCACAGATAAGGGTGAAAATAAAGGTTTTATGCCCAAGGCTCGCAAATCTTACCACTTCTAAACAAGTCCTGAAAAGAGACAGAAGAGTTGTGTTTCGGGGCCAGGGAGGAAGCACAAACACATTCCAATTCGAGCCCTGAACTGAAACCCCAAGACCCAGAGGGACCAGCAACCCAAGTCTATGGTCAAAAGCCTACTGATCATTTGGCTGGTGCGATGACTGATGCCAGCCTGCAGGGGAACATAGAAATCAAGATGGTAATAAAGACCAGATCAACTGTATCTGCTAAACCACCTATACAGCAAAACACTATTTCAGCAGCCAACACATCAACAGGCAACCCACATGAGGCTATATCTGTAGCAAGACCATGCCAGAAACCTGCGCTAATCTGACTCTGCTATTCATCAATTCTCCCTCATGTTAGAGCACATGTGATTGGGAAAGGAAAATGCACTCAAGTCAATTTCAGTCATGGTTATTTGGAAGCCATCTGGAGTCCCTGGAAGCATGAGAAGTCACCACATGCCCTGCCCTCAAATGCCCATTGTAATTAGGGCAGTGTGCTTACATGGGAATTCAGTGTCCCCTATTCCCCAGGGATGTCCCCACCCTCACCCTACCAGACACTAGCTCAGGCTCCACTTCCCACCCAAGAAAGGTATCTGGTTTCTTAGCAAACCTAGTGAAGAGCCCTTGAGGTGTTGAGCTTGCAGTTTAATTGCACCCAAGGCTGGGTTCTCTGCTTTCCACTGGCTTTAGAACTGCACACCTGAATTCCTTTGCCACAGCAGCTACAGAAATCCCTCTCCAGGGGCAGAAGATGGATGAAAAATCCCTTCAACCCAACAATCCTGTGTTCAGAGCATGTCTAGTTTTGGAAGAGACCCACCAGAACCCTTATGTAACATTCATGTATGTTGGCACCCTGCAGAGCTGCTCCTGGAGACACTGGCCCAGATGCTGCCCATTTTCACTGTGGTGACAGTAGGCTGGGTCTCGCAGCTTCCTAAGAGCCTGGCTCTTTCCGACTGGAGGGACTCTGTCCCCCTCCCTTACCTGGCTGTGATCCTCTGCTTATCTCATCTTCCTGAGGAGTTGGGCCTCCCATTCTGCAGCCTCTCTCCCTCCGCTGAAAACAGTCTTAGGACCAGCTGACAGCAGCGCCATTCCACCAGCACGAGCACCAGCACCTTCCCTGCCCCCATTCCCCCCACCTCTTCGGATCCTCTCTCCACCACCTAATGCCTTAACAAACCTAGCCAGGAGAGAGATCCCGAATCTTGTACAGTCATAGTCCCTGAAAACAAACACGGCAGGAGGGAGAGGCTCAGCTCTGCCAAGCTGACCAGGCCCAACACTTGCCCTGGACCCCTGAGAAGCCCTGAACTCGGCGCAGGGGAGGGATACTTGGGGTGTTAGTGCAGCTCGGCTGCCTCCAGCACAATAAGAGCAAACACCTGTTTCCAGGAAGCTATGTGAGCCAAGGGAGCAGGGAGTCCCGGGAAAAGCAGGGAGGACGAGGTGAAGGGGCCGCTGGGGACGCAGGTAAAGGATGCGTCACACTTTGCGCTTAGCAGCCGGAGCCGGGGAGCAGTAGGCAGAGCGTGAGAAAGACTCCGGGGTCTGGGAAGTTCAGAGAGGAGGGGTCGCGTCCGCTAGCCGCACTTCGACGGCGCCCGCCAGCAACGAAAGAGGACAGCAGGCCGGAGGGGCTCCATCACCTGCGCGTCCCGGCGAATGCAGACTCGCAGGGGCGCACCGGCCCGAGGCTGCCAGCGGGTGACCTACCTGCCCACTGTCTGGTTGGCCAGTTGGCGCATTCGATTGAACTGCTTCTTCATCGTGGCCCCGCTGCCGCGCAATCCCGAGAGTAGAGGAAGGACGGAGCGCCCGGAGCCCACCGCAGGGTTACATGGCTCCCGTGCGGAGCCTCCCGGGCGACGGCGGCACTGCGGAGCCTCTGGCCCTTGAGCGGCTCCCTCCCGAGGGCACCACCGCCTACTCCTCCCGCGGCGGAGCCTGCTGATGCATCCTTCTCACGCGCTCCCCGGTGCCTTCATAGTAAAGCCCGGGGTCCGCTTGAGCGCCGTCCAGGTCTGCTGGGCTGTCCACCCCCAGCCTCAGTACCGTGCTGGGACCCGCGAGTCTCCGCAGGCTGGCTGGCCCGCTGGCCGGGTGGTCCCCGCTGCGCCTGTGCGGACGACGCCATGCATTCTGGGACTTGTAGTTTGTCGCCCCACGCCCACCTTTCCTCTGACCAAAGTTTGCAAGTACAGTTGGTTACGGAGGTGGGAGAAGGCTGTGTCCCCAAGAGCTTTGCACTTTAAGAAACATTTTCCTGCATTAAAGAACCAGGACTACAAGAGCAAAAAAAAAAAAAAAAAAGAAAGAAAGAAAAGAAAAGTGAGCATCTGCCTTTCGCTGTATTTTAAGTGAGGCATAGCATTGTGAGGCATTGCTATTTTGTATTCACAAGAAGACTTATGCTAGAATGTATATTGCTCATGAAATTGCATAAAGCCACCTGATTAATATTGAGGCGTGGGGTTAAGCTTGGGTCACTGGGGTTGACGGGCAGATTTTGAATCAGGCTTGGTATGCATCGCAGAAGTTTGAGTCTAAATTTTCAACAAACCCAATAGGTAACCAGAAGTCAATATAGAAGGATATAAGTGAGAGTGGCATCGCACCTGTGGGCCAATTTTACTGGGACAACCTCCATGAATGGCTTAGATTCCATTCTCAGAGCTAATCACATCTCCCATCCACCCCAGGAGACCAGGAGCATCAGCTGTGGCAGGTCTGGAGTGTTCTTCACAGCAGCATCCCACTGGTATCCGTTGGCTCTTTGAAGAGGGTTGTAACTTTCTGCAGGCTCTGTCCATACAGGTAATACAGGTAACCGCAATTAGGTTTTACCACTATCGGTCAAGTAAGAGCAGCATTGTTGGGTGATAGGGGCTTTGGATAAAACAGACAAGAGTTCACATATTAAAATTCCAAACACCAATTGTATAACCTTAGGAAATAATTGCATAGCCTCTCTATGCCTCAGGTTTCTCACCTCTAATAGAGAAATAATACTGCTCAATACATGGAACAGATAGAGAACTATTTTTTAAATTACAAATGTTCTAGTAACATAAATTTCTATGTAGTGTATTGTGTCATATTCACTTACAAATATGATTATAGTTAGCATAATAGAAAATGCTATACCTACAACAGAATTACCAATCTGAAAAATGAAAGGACTTTTTCTGAAATGGGATATTTTGCATGTGTCGATTATAGTGGCAAGATGTCCTAAATATGGTTGTAAGTCTCCTGCTGGCCAGCTGAACAAAAGATGGTTTGAGGCATGTCTTGGATGAATGAACATGAAATCTTTAATTAATTGTGAATTTAGCCTCTGCTTATTAGGTCAGGCAGTTCTAGCCAATTGATAAATGAAGGCATTTTTTTGCTCTTAACCAACTAAAATGTCAATTTAATTTTTATACAAACTGAAATTATTTCCATTTGAGATTTTTTTAAAACCAAGGCATAGCATGAAGGGCACTGTGTGACTTCTAGAACTGTAGTGTCTAAAATTGTAGCCACCAACTACATTTTGCTATTGCCAATTAAATTAATTAAAGTTAAACAAAATGTAAAACTTGGTTCCTCAGTCACCGTAGCCACATTTTAAGATGTTAATAGTCACACGTACTTAGAGGCTGCTGGGTTGGAAGGCGCTAGCCCTCGAGGACTCTGGCAGACAACTCCAGGGTCATGTCAGCCTCTGTCTTCAATCCCAAAATATTTCAGTTCTCAAAGGGAAATCTCTGCCCCTCCACAAAAGATAGCCCACCCTGCTAGAGTGTGACCCAATAATATTTTATGAACCAATGGTTTCTTTGCATAGTTACTGTTCTCCAATAAGCTTTTCCTTTATTCAGGAAGCAGCCAGCTTTCCACCCCAGGGAAGGGATGACAGTGCAGAAAAAAAGAGAGAGGTGTCAAGCCTACTCTTCATCTTTCAGAGCAGGCTTCAGAAATGCATGTGAAAGACAAGGGTTTTGAGTTTCAAGAATGTGGGCTTTGAAATTTTAATAGCCTATACCATAAATAGAGTTTGAAGAATATACTATGCTGCCTATTCCAAATGAAGAACCCATGGGTTGTGGGGTGTTGAAGATGAAGAGAGGCAAGTGGGACAGGAGAGAGAGAGGAAAAGTAAATGATAAATGTGCAGATTTCATTACTGTTCATAAATTTCATGGCCTCTCCCTATGGGAAGGAATTATACTTCATCTTTCCATTGAGGTCAAGATCAATCCTGTGATTTTCTTTGGACGTGAGAATATGCGCAGAAGTGCCTTATACCACTTCTGAACAGAAGTCTTAGGAGTCATCTGTGGTCCTACCCCCTTTCTTGCTCTATCATGATGAGCCAGCTAGGGGGATGCTGTGGAGCAGAATTATAGACATCCAGCTGCAGTGAGAAATATACCTTTGTTGTTGTACTCATAAGTTAGAGGTTTGGAGCTTTTTGTTACTGCAGCATAACTGAGTCTAAGCCGATTAGTACAGTGGGTATCTCTTAGAAACTGGCCTGTACCTTGCACTTGCCCATGATCAAAACTTGGGTTAGGGGCAGGCAGGTTGGAGGCAAATATATATTTTGGGGGTGGGGGGATCTTAACACAATGGAGGGTCTTTACATCACTTCTTCAGTGAAGGCTAGGAGTGTCAAAACCTTCCCAGACATCCTCTGCCTTCTAAGACCTAGAGCATTAAAGATGTCCATGTGGAATGCCTGAAGTGCCTATAGCACAGTCCTGTGGTGACCCCAGACCTCCCTGCACCAGGCCCTGTGCACTGACTGGTATGAGTACATGCCATGAAGATACACAAAAGTACCTGGAAGGGCTGGATGGGAAAGCTGTTGGGATCACAGAGGATGAGAATACAGCCATGGCCAAGAAGTAGAATAAAAAGCCCTGAATTACCTGAAATTTAGTTTCTTCCATCAGAAGAATAGACTAAAATTAAACTTAAGTGCATTTGAGGGAGGAGGAGGAAAAAGATGACAAATAAAATTTAATTTCTTATATACCTGACTTTGACATAGAAGAGGATTACACTTTGTACTTACATGTTGACCTATTGACCTAAATTTTATCACATGACTGTTTTCACAAACAAAATATAAGCTTATTACTTGCTTCAACAATGTTGTACTATTTATTTGAGATAAGTTTCTGTTGAAATCTGCTAGCCCATGCAGAAACCCCTCAGTTAGAATGGTTTTAGCATCTTCACTCTGAGTTCAAGTATTTGCTAGGGCTGCTCTGTCCAACTCAAGAGTCACTAGAGACATTTGGTTATTTAATTTTAAATTAAGTTAAAATTAGACATTTATTTTTCTCAGCCACACTAGCCACATTTCAAATACCCTATAACCATATGTGGCTCGTGGCTACCATGTTAGACAGTGTAAAATAAAACTTCTCTGTCACCATAGAAGGTTCTGTTGGACAGCACTGGTCCATAGAACAGAATTCAGAATACAGAGTTCAGCACAAGGGCAAAAACTGAACAGAAAGTGACAAGCTCAACATGACGATAGACACTTGAACTCTCCAGGCTACTCTTTCCTCACCTACCACAAGGAGGGTTATAGTATAAGGTCACTAAGTCATAAGTTTTGAGGAATCAACAAATCAACCAGTTTATTTTCTCAATAAATTGCCGTTGGCCTAGATATCCTTAAGCCTTCCAGTAGTTAATATGTCTAATATAACATTCAGTGCTATAATGTAACTGAAGGATATTACTCATCCTTTTCAGATCCCAATTGCCTTATACCTGCAGGTATCAAACTTACACCATTAAAACATATCTTTAGTCTGATGTGGGACGGGGGCGGGGGGAGCTCTGTGGGCAGAGCTGTGGTGGATGAGAGTAATTCTACCAAGATATGATCTGCTTGGGGAGAAAAGGCTAACCAGTCTCTCTGAGGAGAAAGGCATTTAGCCTCTCTCTCAATGGGCTTTTATTGAGTTTAGCTTGCATAGGGATGCATATCAAAGAAAGGAGGTATAATTTACATATAACATTTCTGGGATCATGGGGGTCCTTTTGAGTCAGTGTCTGGTAGAGTAACGCCGATCAGCTGTACAACCCTGGGAAACAAACTTATTTTGTGCTTGGACCCTTAACATTTAAATTGAGGACATTCTTAGCAAAGCAGGTTTCACAGGACTTTATGCATTCTTTCTTAGGCCTGATCACTCCCCACCGGTAACTACCAGTTTGGCACAGGGCTGCACCATCCCTTCAACATTGTTTCAGGCCTGAATCAGGCAGGGGAAGCAAGGCAGCCAAGAGATTAGGAGACTTTATAGATAGAATGAGGACTCAGGCTATGATAAAGCCATGGGGTGAGGGTTTTTTGTCCCTTTTCCACAATCCCTTAAGTCCTTCCCTGATGTCCCCTTCATGACTGTTCCTGTCTTAGGCTGTTCCTTTCTTGAGGAATCTTACCCATCATTGACTATCCGGCCATCCTCCAGGGGCCAAGTAGGAAGAAGTAAAAGGAGCAAAGGCTGTGCCCTTGACAGGAAGATAAGTTTTGTCTCCTTAGTGGCTTATGGTCCCAAGGTCCCCTAGCCGCGGGGCCTTTTACCCTTCAGTGGGGTTATAGCTCCTGAAACCAGGCAGGACGGTTCCCAACACTGAGGTATCTTTTAATAAGGATGATACATGTCCCCATCTTTGGGCATTATCAACTCCAATTTTTCAGCCTCATCTTGGGCAGAATATATTTCCCTACCTAGTAACTTTAGACTTGACCACGAGACTGCCTTAGCCAATGGCATGTGGGTAGAAGTGACATGTGTCCCCTTCCCATTATGCACTGAAAGGCTTTGTGCATCTTTCTTTTTTCCCCTTGGATCTCTGTCACTGCTGCTTGAAGAGCTTCCCCCAGGGGGTTTCTTGTCTCTCACCTTAGGCTCCAGGACAAACCCTTGTGCAGCAGGACCAATACCAACCACAGCTGAAATTAAAGGAGTAATTATTGATAATTCATTTAAACACTAGTTATTTTAAAGGCTAGCTTAAATGCATTTATTTAAAGATAGGGAAAAGGGAAAACAAACACAACTTTAGGAATGAGAAGAAAGGATTTAATCACTGATAGAAAAAATTATGAGAGAATACCTTCATGATTTTATTTTTACTTATTTTAAAATCAACCCTTTTACACTAAGCAAAACATAAATTGCTGTAGGTGTTTCAAAAACAGGTAGCAAGCATGAGTAGACCAAAAATGCTGAAGAAGCTGGAAAGCTTGTCACAGGACAACACTCCTCAAAGTAGTCTGGCCCAGATGGTTTTATGGGTAGCTCTTTCAAAGCCTCTAGGAACAGATAATTCCTCCGCTATTTAAAGTGTTCTGGAGCACAAAAATGAAATGAAAGCAACCCTGTTCATCTTATGAAATTGGCCGAATGCTGTTACCAAACCTGATGAAGATAGCACAGACACAAAACCAGCAAACCGATACCACTTTTAAGAATAAATGTTAAAATTATTGATAATAAAACTAATTTACTAATAAAATATTATTGAATAAAATCTAACAATGTGTGTATTTATATATAAATGTGCATATATTATAATGGTATTTACTAAAGAATAAATAACCCAGATAAATTGAAAAACAGAAACCATGCATATTTTTAGTAACCAATATAACATTATGAAATTACAGATATATTTTTAAAATGTGATCACACTGTTGTTAGGTCAGTATTCTTTCCTATCTTCTGTTAGTCTAAATATCTCTGTGATTAACATGTTGGTGGCTAAAACTTTGCACATAAACTTATTTCCTTAAGATCCAACATTAAAGAATTAGAATTTCTGCCTCAAAGTGTGTCATGTTTTCAAGCTTTTTGTTGTATTGCCAAATTATCTTCTAAATTGAAATGGAAATATTTTGCAGGCCCACCTGCTGTGCATAAATATTCTATTTCGCCACATTCTGACCTACACTGGGTGTTAACACTTTTAATAATCTTGCCAAATGAATAGATGAGAATAGCATTATAGTGCTGTTTTAATTTGTACTTTTAAAATCACATTAAACATTTTCCCACATGTTCCATGGCTATTTGTATGTCTCCTTCAGTTAATTAATTACTTATTCATGTCCTCAGACCATTTTTATCTTACAGGGTTTCATATTTTCTTATTGATTTTTAAAATCTCTGTCAGATATATTAATGCCATATGCCTTATGAAAAATGTTTTTTGTAGCTTGGCCTTTCCCTTTTAAATATCTAATGTTGATTTTTGTCTTCCAGGAATTTTACATTTTTAATGTGGTCAAATCCATCAATTTTTTCCTTTGTGTTTTATGCCTTTGGTGTAATGTTTAGAAAACCTACGCTATCCCCAAAGGATAGAAATAGCCAACTGTATTTTTACCTAAAACTTTTCTGTGTTAATTCTCTTTACTTAAGGTAAAATTTAAATTCAACTTTTGGAAACATAATGTTAACTAAAGTTAGTAGTTTTGACTCATTCCTTCCTCCAATATCATTTTGAAATGACTTATCAAATGTAATAGAGAAATTCTATGTCACTCATGGAAATTAGAGGAAGGTATCACAATCCTGGCAGAAAATGGCACAGATGATTTCTGAGTGAAGGGAGCACTGGCCAGGCAGAGTATGTCTGGTAACTTTATGGGGGAAATTAAATGGGAACCTGTACCACCTCTGATCAACCACCTTCCCCACCCTCTCAGTTGCCAAATCGGGACTAATCAGGTGTCTCTCTGTGAGAATGAACAAACAGTAGTTTATTAGTCTAGTAAAGATGATGATTATGATGAAGAACATGAAGATGATGGTAATACTGTATAGCTAAGTACTACCGCAAATACTTCAACAAAAATTCTTATAGAATCCTTAAAAGAACTCTGGAATGAGGATTTTATGATTCCCATCTAATAAATCACAGCTCAGAGGGTTTAGATGACTGGCCCTTCATGTGTCACCACTGGGATGCAAACCCAGGTTTTCCTAGTTCAAGTGCCTGTGCTGTTTTTACAGGCTGTTGCTCCATAAAACAGGGAGACAAATCTGAGCATTCATAGAAATGGCCTTCAGTGAAAATGCTAAATGAAATAAGGAAAATGTATTTTTAAAGTCTAATTTGTACTCTTGGTAAGAACTGAGAGTACATTGCCTTAATATGACAGGAGCTGATTGCCATGAAAAAGAGCCATATTAAACAGGAAAGAGTTCTTGGATAACAAACATGTGATACCCAAACTAACGAAACTCAATCAAGGCAGGAAATATCAGATTTGGCATGATCCAAATGGAATTGGTACATTAGGAGATGAGCTGGAAGAATGCTCTCAAGATTCAGACAAAACAGGTATTTCCATGAAATGAAGAGAAGAAAAGAGACATGGAATCTTTTTCAGAACATTCAAAAATATGTAATAGAATTTTTAGAGCAGGTGATGAAGAAGAAATAAGCATAACATTCTGGGAAAACATTTTGCAGAGCTGAAGAAAGGTCCAAATCAAAATTAAAATAATTCACCAAGTGTCTGAAAATATAACCTTATAGTGTGTTGGGGGGGACTACACATATCTTGGTAAAACTTATTTTTTTTCTTTTATTTTATTGTTCAAGTACAATTGTCTGCCTTCCCCCCCTCCACCACTCCCCTCTACCCCAGCCATCCCCACCTCCCTCCCCTGATTCCACCCCCTCTTGGTTTTGTCCGTGTGTTCTTTTTTTTTTCTTTTTAAAAAATTTTTATTGTTATTCAATTACAGTTGTGTGCCTTTTCTCCCCATCCCTCCACCCCACCCCATCCGAACCCCCCTCCCTCCCGCACCACCACCCTCCCCCTTGATTTTGTCCATGTGTCCTTTATAGTAGTTCCTATAATCCCTTCTCCTCACTGCCCCCTCCCCACTCCCCCCTGGCTATTGTTAGATTGTTCTTAACTTCAATGTCTCTGGTTATATTTTGCTTGCTTGTTTGTTTTGTTGATTAGTTTCCACTTAAAGGTGAGACCATATGGTATTTGTCTTTCATTGCCTGGCTTATTTCACTTGGCATAATGCTCTCTAGTTCCATCCATGCTGTTGCAAAGGGTAGAAGTTCCTTCTTTCTTTCTGCTGTGTAGTTTTCCATCGTGTAAATGTACCTTGGTTTTTTGATCCATTCATTTACTGATGTGTACTTAGGTTGCTTCTAGCACTTGGCTATTGTAAATTGTGCTGCTATGACCATTGGGGTGCATAGGTTGTTTTGGACTGGTGTTTCAGGGGTCTTAGGATATAATCCTAGCAGTGGAATTGCCAGGTGAAAAGGCAGTTCCATTTTTAGTTTTCTGAGGTAATTACATACTGTTTTCCACAGTGGCTTCACCAGTCTACATTCCCATTAACAGTGCACTAGGATTCCCTTTTCTCCACCTTCTCTCCAACACTTGTTGTTTGTTGCTTTGTTTATGATGGCCATTCTGACCAGTGTGAAGTGGTATGTCATTGTGGTTTTAATTTGCATCTCTCTGATGGCTAGCAATGCTGAGCATCTTTTCATATGTCTCTGGACCCTTTGTATGTCCTCCATGGAAAAGTGTCTGTTCAAGTCCTTTGCCCATTTTTTAATTGCGTTTTTGTCTTCCTAGAGTGGAGTTGTGTGAGTTCTTTATATATTTCAGAGATCAAACCCTTGTCTGAGGCATCATTGGCAAAAATGTTTTCCCATATGGTTGGTTCTCTTTTCATTTTAATGCTGTTTTCTTTAGCTGTGCAAAAGCTTTTATTTTGATGAGATCCCATTTGTTTATTGTTTCCTTTATGTCTCTTGCTCTAGGGGACATATTGGTGAAAATATTGCTGCATGGAATATCTGAGACTTTCCTGCCTATGTTCTCCTGTAGAACTTTTATGGTGTCACAACTTATACTTAAGTCTTTTATCCACCTTGAATTTATTTTTGTATATGGTGTAAGTTGGTGATTAAGGAAGACACAAACAGATGGCAGCATGGATTGGAAGAATTAACATCATCAAAATGTCCATACTACCCAAAGCAGCTTATAGATTCAATGCAATACCTATTAAGGTACCAATGGCATATTTTGCAAATATAGAACAAACAGTTCAAATATTTATATGGAACCACAAGTGACCCTGAATAGCTCAGCAATTTTGAGAAATAACAACAAAGTAGGAGGGATCACAATACCTGATATCAAACTGTATAACAAGGCAACCGTAATCAAAACAGCCTGGTACTGTCATTGAACAGACACATAAGACCAATTGAAGAGAACAGAGAGCCCAGAAATAAACCTAAGTCTCTATAGTTAATTAATATTGACAAAGGTGGCACCAGCATAAAATGGAGTAAAAATAGCCTCTTCAACAAATGGTGTTGAGAGAGCTGTACAGCTACATGCAAAAAAAAATGAATCTTGATAAAACTTTTGAATTTCAAGATACATACATACTGTATTGTATGTTTGAAAGTTGCTACGAGAGTAGGTCTTACAAGTTCCCATTACAAGAAAAAAAAGTTGTAACTGTATGATGATAGATGTTAACCAGGCTTATTGTGGTAATCATTTTGCAATATATACCAATACTTAACCATTATAGTAGTACACCTGAAACTAATATAATGTTATATATATGAATTATATCTCAATTTTTAAATAACTATAAAAAAGTAAAGATATATATGTTTGTCTCATATTTCATATTCCATGACAATCAAATTTAGAGCCACAATTACAGAGCTCCAATGGAAACAGGTTGTCACTCAAGTGCAATGCAAAAAACTCTACATCTGGTCTAACAATCAGAAACAGGGGCAAAAAAAGGTCATTTTATACATATGAATGAAAAGTTTTAGCAGCTACCCATTATCTAAAAAATATTACTAAAATATATTCTTTCCAAAACAAGGAAGACAAAGAACAGAGAGAAAAATTTCTGCATGAACTTGGAGTAGACAATGATTTCTTAAAGATGACACCAAGAACTCTAACCTTAAAGGAAATATTGATCAATTGGACTACATAACATTTAAGGACTTTCATTTATCAGATGATATCTCCTCATTTTAGAGAATGAGGAAGCAATTCTCATAGTGAAAGAAGTTATTGGCAATGCATATAACTGTCCCAGGGCTCAGTTTCAGAATATATAAAGAATCTAACACCAGTGGAAAAACTGACTTTACGTTATCAGGTAAGGCTTAGCAGTATGCATACCCCATGACCAGACAATTTTACATGTTCAGCAAAAAGGTGTACATATTTGCAACAAAGGGCATGTGCTAGAATACTTGTGTCAGTAATATTTTTAATAGTTAAAAATCAGAAACAATGGAAATGTTCATCAATAGTAGGGTGGGTAAGTAAAAGGTGATATAGTCATACAACAGAATACTATATGGCAAGAAAGATGGATGCATTACTTTTGCACTGAACAATGGGTTAAAACATGGATGAATCTCACAAACAAGGCTGAGCAGAAACAGCCAGATTCAGAAGAGTACATACTATGTGATTTCATTTACATATGACAAATTAGTGGTAAAAGAAATCAGAAGAGTGGGTACCATACCAGTGTGGGGGAGGAAAGGATACTAGAAAGTGATAAAAATCAGTGTCCTGGCCCCTGACCCATATCACTTAAACAATTGGACACAAATAAAAGTGAATGGGTGTTCTAGGTGCTTCAAGTTGCTTTTATTTAGGGTGGCCATTGTCCTGCTTTGCCTGGGACAGTCTTGGATATGCCTGTTGTCTTGGCCTCCTACTGGATTTAGTATTTGTCCTGAGTAAAAATGTTCTAATCTAGTTGATAATTATATGGCCACCCCCTACTGGCCCCTGTCCTTGCCAGACCTGTTCTCCTGTGGAAGTGGCAGTGTTAACCCTCGCCAGTTTGATGCACAGCAGAAACACAGAGGGCTCCAATCCTGCCCTGGGGTTGGGAGAGTAGCAGGAGGACAGGATTCAGAATGCCCATCTACAGGGCTGGGTTACTCAAAGAACAGTTCCCCCCACAGAAGAGTCCTAGCTGACTTTGGCCTGGAGGTCCTTTGCCTGATCATGATACCAAGGGAGTGAGACCCCACCTTATAAGGAATCCCTAGTGGAAAGTCACTGGACTTCTATCTCAGCAGCTGTGGCACCAATTTCTGGCCTGTAGAAGAGGAGGCACCTTGGCCCATCGCAAAACAGCCCATCTTAGTTGGCATAGAATTCTCTATTCTCAGAGAAAAATCATTTGTGTGCCAGTTTCACAACATAAGTCAGGAATAGTGGACCCTCCTTTCTATAACTAGACACAGGGGCATTCCTTGACATTGTGGGGTGAGGTGGGCTTTGGAGCGATAAAGTGGACTTCCTGTTAATCTAGGCATGTGGGGAATCAAGGTTTCTACTTTGAGCCATTCCTGAGGGACCATTATTCATCTCCATTAAACAGTGATATGGATAATAAATACTCATTTATGTTATTATTACAATATAATAATTATTAGTATTTGTGATGCTTAATTTTTTTAAAGATTTTATTTTTATTTACTTTTAGAGAGAGGGGAAGGAAGGAAGAAAGTAAGGGAAAGAAACACGTAAGTGTGAGAGAAACATAGATTAATTGCCTCTCGCACGCCCCTGTCCAGGGATCTGGACCTCAACCCAGGCACATGCTCTAACTGGGAATTGAACCAGTGACATTTTGGCTTGTGGGACGATGCCCAATCCACTGAGCCACAGCAGTCATGGCTGATGCCCACATAGCTCATAAAATATTATTTCTAGATGTGTATGTGAGGGTGTTTCCAGAAGAGATTACATTTGAATCAATAGATTCAATGAAGAAGACCATCCCTCACCAATGTGAGGGGGCAACATGCATGCAAACTGTTGAGGGTTTAAAGGCAACAAAAAGGTGGATGGAGGGTGAATTCTCTCCTTGAGCTGGGACAAACATCAGAACTCTTGGTTCTCCAGCCTTCAGACTTTGGGATTTACACCACTGGCTCCCCTGGTTCTCAGGCCTTCAGACGTGGACTGAATTGCCACAGGCTTTCCTGGTTCCCAGCTTCCAGGCAGCATATTGTGGCATATCTCAGCCCCTATAATCACATGAGTCAATTCTCATAATAAATATCTGTGTCTCAATGAGGACAAGTTGACAGGATGGGCCAAAAGTAGGTTTATAGTTGCTTGTATCAAAAATAATACAATAATTCATAAACTATAATACAAGAATAAACTCTTGTGTACTCACAACTGTAAACCTACTTTTACCTCACCTTCTATATCCATAGAGATATCTCTCTACATAGAGAAAAATGTAAATATAGAGACCTCTTATCTATATATATCTACTTCTGTCTCTACACTATATGTATATATACATATATCTTATTGGTTATGTTCTCCAGAGAATCCTGACTAATAGGGTGTTGCATTGATACTCAACCTGCTTCTACTTTCTTTTTTTAAGTATATTTTATTGATTGTGCTATTACAGTTGTCCCATTTTTTTCTCCCTTTTATTCCCCTTTGCCCTGTATCCCCCCTCCCACCAGCATTCCCCCATCTTAGTTCATGTCTATGGGTCGTACATATAAGTTCTTTGGCTTTTCTATTTCCTATACCATTCTCAACCTCCCCCTGTCTATTTCATACCTACCATTTATGCTCCTTATTTTCTGTATCTTTTCCCCCATTCTCCCCTGCCCCCTCCCCACTGATAGCCCTCCATGTGATATCCATTTCTGTGAATTTGTTCCTGTTCTACTTGTTTGCTTAGTTTCTCTTTTTGTGTTTTTTTTTTAAGTTCAGTTGTAGATGGTTGTGAGTTTGTTGTCACTTTACTATTCATATTTTTGATCTTCTTTTTCTTATATAGTTCCCTTTAACATTTCATATAAGGGCTTGGTGATAATGAACTCCTTTAACTTGACCTTATCTGGGAAGCAGTTTATCTGTCCTTCCATTCTAAATGATAGCTTTGCTGGATATAGTAATCTTGGATGTAGGTCCTTGCCTTTCATGACTTTGAATACCTTTCTTATTTATTTGTTTGTTCATTTGTTTATTTTATTTATTTAAGTTTTAGAGAGAGGGGAAGGGAAGGAGGAAGAAAGGGAGAGAAATATCAATGTGTGGTTGCCTGTCGTGAGCCCCCACCTGGGGACCTGGCCTGCAACCCACGCATGTGCCCTGACTGGGAATCAAACCTGCGACCCTTTGGTTCACAGCCCGTGCTCAATCCATTGAGCTACACCAGCCAGGGCTCCATGCCTTTCTTGCTGTCAAGCGTTCTTTGAGAAATCAGCTGGCAGTCTTATGGGCACTCCTTTGTAGGTAACTGTCTCCTTTTCTCTTGCTGCTTTTAGGATTCTCTCCTTATCTTTAATCTTGGCTAATGTAATTATGATGTGCCTTGGTGTGTGCTTCCTTGGGTCCAACTTGTTTAGGACTCTCTGAGATTCATGGACTTCCTGGAAGTCTATTTCTTTTGCCAGATTGGAGAAATTTTCCTTTGTTGTTTTTTCAAATAAGTTTTCAATTTCTTGCTCATCCTCTTCTCCAGACAGTGTTGGAATGCTTAAAATTGCCCTGGAGGTTCCTAAGCCTCTCCTTATTTTTTTGAACTCTTGTTTCTTCCTTCTGCTCCAGGAAGGAAGCAGAAGGAAGAAACAAGGACCATTGATTTGAGTCCTGGTTTCCTTCCCTTTGCTGTTGGTTCCCTGTACATTTTCTTTTATTTCACTTTTCATAGCCTTCAATTTTTCCTCTGTTTTTCAACCATGCTCAACCATTTCTGTGAACATCCTGATTACCAGTGTTTTGAACTCAGCATCTGATAGGTTGGCTATCTCTTTGTTGCTTAGTTTTATTTTGGAGTTTTGATCTGTTCTTTCATTTGGGTCATATTTCTTTGTCTTGGCACAGCTGTCAGTTGTAAGGTGCATAGACTTAGGCACTTGCCAGGGCATGGCAAGCCATATGACTGTGTTCTAGTGCTGTATGTGGTGGAGGGGTCAGAGATGGAACAATGCCGCTTGCTCAGCTCTTGGATGGCTTTCAGTCACTTCCTCTGCTTCCCACAAGCAAATTGGGTCCTTCTGGTGCTGATTTCCAGATGAGTGGGTTTGTGTATGTCGTAAGATCCTGTGGGTCTATTTAACAAACTCTCCTGTGAGTCTGGGAGTTTCTCCTGCCACCACAACCCCCTCAGATTTTTACAGCCAGAGGTTTTGAGGCTTTCTTTTCCTGTGCTGGAACCCTGGGTTGCACAGTTTATCTTGCTCCCCAGTTGTTCCTCCCAGTTTATCCACTTGCAAATGTGGGACCACCCACTCCACCAGCCGTCACCTTGCCTGGTCTGCCAGCCATCGCCTTTCCTGCCTGTTCCACCAGCCACTGCCTTGCTCCTTGTCCTCTCCACCCAGATGCCCCTCTCCACCCCAGTCTGGATGAAAATTTCTTCTTTAACTCCTTGGTTGTCAGACTTCCATGCAGTTCAATTTTCTGGCAGTTCTTGTTTTTTGTTTTTAATTTGTTGTTGTCCTTCTTCTGGTAGTGTGAGGAAGCAAAGTGTATTTACCTTTGCCTCCATCTTGGCCAGAAGTGCTTCTACTTTCTTGATGCCACTACTTTCTGTCTTCAATCTTCACTTATTTCTCTAGAACAATGCATTGTATACCACAGAGTTCACCTTTGTACCTTCTCTTCAGTTGTATCCTCAATGACCCAATTCTGTGTTCTTACTTGTATACCTACTCCCACGGCATCCTAAATTTGGCTCCACCCACCTCTTTGCCCTCTCAGCTTCCAGTTGCCTGGCTATGGATTTTGTTCATGACAAGTCCCACCATTGTACAGAGGGTATGATCTCCAGCCAAGTCTTCCAACTCTGCCTCAGCCTCCTTCTGTGTTTCTTAATAAGTTCTGTCTTCTGTTTTCTTCTTAATTCGACCTCTCTCCATTTTTATTCATACCTCTGCCCACCCTTTTCTTCCCATAGATGAACATCATCTCTCCCTCTTGTTTAAAATAAAAATTGTAAGCCGCCAAATGAGTACTCCCTCCATATCTTAACACCATACCTGTCGATGTACCCACATCTTCACCCACTCTTCTCTTTCTCTCTTGTCACAGCACATAGTTCTTTCTTCTTCCCAAAGGCAAATCAACCTGAATACCATTCTTTACCACTTTTTCTTGTGTAAACTACCTGATTCTCATTAGCTTTAATATTCAGTCACATATCTTTCCTCTTGAAAATCAGCCCTGTAAATTTTTGACTCTTTGCTCTGGCCTTGTGTGCTTCTTTCCCACATTGCTATGCTTCCTGAAGGCATGCATGGATTCACTGTCTCCTCTTCCTCACTTCTTTTTAATTCCTCAGTCTTCACCTGGCCTCAGCACTGCACCCAAGATGTTCTCACCTTGGTTACCAACAAATTCCTTATTGTTAAATCAAACAGCACTCTTTAGTCCTCATCCTAATGGAACACAGTGGTATTAGACATGACTAAAGCCTTCCTTTTCCTTGAAATTTCTGCTTCAGTCTCTAGGATACCACCTTCTCTTGGTTTTCCTCCTGGCTTTCTAGCCACTCCCTTTCCTTCTCCTTTGTTAATATATATTAATTAATCAATCAATTATTAATTTATATACAAATTAATCTGATATCTATATTATTTATTACTTAATCATTTATTTACATATTAAAATGTATATTTTTAAAATACATTTTAATGTTTTATTGATTTGAGAGAGAAAGAGAAACATCGATATGAGAGAGAAGCATCGATTAGTTGCCTCTCATACGTGGCCCAACCAGGGACTGAACCCACAACCTAGGTATGTGTCCTGACTGGTAATCAATCCCGAAATCTTCTGGTGCATGGTACGATATTCCAACCAATTGAGCTGGACCAGCCAGTGCTCCTTCACTAATATCTTAAATGTTGATCTCCCTCAGGATCCTCTTTTCTTGTCATCCACCCATGGCATAGGCCATAGCCATTCCTGCAATTTCAGTTATCTTCTGTATGCTGACCATCCTGGTATTTAAATTGCTATGCAAAGGCACTCTGTGTTCCAGACTTCTCTACATATTCTTTTGACTTGAGGCCCCACAGGCAAAAGGCCCTTAAAAATCAAATTTGTAATTTTTCCTATCAAATAACTATTCCTTATTCTGGCCTTTTGCCTCTTTGAATGAAATTAACATATACCTAACATCCAACTATCCCTCCCCCAAATCCAGATTCTTTTTCTCCTTCACTAGCCACATCCAATGATCAAATTTATACTTTCCCTACCATTAACGTGTTTCAAATCTGCCTTCATCTTGCTGTTCCTACCACCACTTTCTTAGTAGAACTGTGATTTGCCTCTTGGCTGTTGTATTTCAACAGGTTCTTAAGTCAGTACCTTCACTCTTACCCCCCACTCCCATCCCATCATTCTTGTTGTATCAAATCTGATATGTTGGGTTACTCATCATTTCCCTTTAAGTTTTTATATCTTTGGAATAAAAAGGACATTAGTGATTTATCAAACTAATTCACAAAGATTTATTGGGCTTCCCTTTCTTTGGCTTTGTCACTCCAATTCATTTTCACAGTGTAGCCAGTTTCTTTCTGATGCATAAAGATTATTACAGTGTTTCCTTGCTTAAAACTCTTCAAGATGCCCCACTGTTTTAAAGTTAACTTCATACTCCTTAACATGATTTATGAGGCCCTTCATGATCTGGCCCATGTTTGTTTCCTACTATGGGTTGAACTGTGACCCTCACCTCTAAATTCATATGTTAAAGTTTTTATTCCTGGGTAATGTCACCTTGGAGATAGAGTCTTTGCAAAAGTGATCAAGTTAAAATGAGGTCTTTAGGTTGGGCCTTAATCCAATATGACTGATGTCCTTATAAAAAGAAGAAATTCGGACAGGGACACATGTAAGTAGATACAGGGAGAATGCCATGTGAACATGAACATGGCCAACTACAAGCCAAGGAGAGGCTGGGAACAGATTCTTCCCTCAGCTCTCAGAAGGAACCAGCCCTGCCAACACCTTGACTTGAGCCCTGTAGCCTGAGACAATTAATTTCCACCGTTTAGGATGCCTGGTTTGTGATACTTTGTTACAGCAGCCCTAGAAAACTAATACAGCTCCCATCTTCTTTGCCTACACTTGCCATATCTCCACCATCAATTCCCTCTGCCTCCTTGCTTTAATCTCTGGCCATTCTGAACTCCTTACATCCCCTTCAACATGGTAAATTCTCATTTCCACGCCTTTGCACAGGCTGCCCCTCTGCTTGAAATGCTTTTTTCCTCAGCCTTTGCTTGGCTAACTCCTATGTCATTAGTGTCTTGACTTAATGGTCTACTCTGGAGAGTCCTTCTGGACCATGCTCCTGCCCATGGCTTTATGAAAGGCTCTTCCTATAGCACATAGTATGCACTTACTCCCACAATTAGAGTAGGTGTCATTCCCTATGTACTTGTTTGTCTCCTTCACTAGACAGCCAACTTGAAAGCAGGGTCTGTGTAGTAGAAATCTACTGCTTGTGTCTTTTTGGCATCATGCCTCTTTTTGGTAATAGCACCATGATTTGTCCTCAGAAAACCTCACCTTCTCTACAGTCAGTCCATGAGATTCAAACGTTCCCCCTCCCCAGCTCAGGGCTGACGAGGGAACCCAGGCTATGTGAGTGAACTGAATGAATCTGTGCTTCATTCTCAAGGCAAGAGGGATGGTTATGACTGCCTCCTCTCTGGACCACTGAGAGATTCCTGCTGGGACTCAGGAATGAGATGGTCTCATTGGCTGGAATTGCTAACCTGGCCGGATGCACATTTTCGGCTGCTGGCAACCTGTGACCTTCTTGCCTCTACATGGGGAGAGCTCACCAGAAAATAAGGCCAAAGTGGGAAGGCAGAGCCAAGACATGGAACAAAGTCACTCCTAAGAGACTCCCATTCCAGAGCTCTTTCCACAACATCTCAGTTCTTCCATGTGTTTTATATAATCATGGATGCAAATAACACAGTCAGAAATATAGTTAGGAGAGAAAAGCAGGTAAATCCTGGGTCCTACTTAGACAGTCTATATATATCTTATAGGTCATCTTGAAGCCTAATTTTCTATTATTTAGTTTGCTTAGTTGCTAAATCAATGAAAACAATGGGTTCACTAAGCTGTGTGTGCATGTATTTTAATAGGCAGTTATGTACCTTGCAAGTCAGTCCTTTTCATGAAAGTCCTCATGTTACTAGTCTGACCAGCAGTAAGTGAAGGTGACATCTGCAGTTTTGAAGATCAGGGGCTTTGAGGATAAGCAAAGCTTGCCTACTGGCTCTGCCATTTTCTAGGTGTGTAACCTTGATCAACTTAGGTTCTTTGAAACTTGGTGTCTTCATGTGTAAAATAGGGATAATAAAATAAGATTAATAACAGTGCTACTTCATGGCACCACTGTGAGGGAAAAGGAAATGACAGACTTAGTGTGCTTAGTACAGTACCTCATACATCATATAGTCAAGGAAGAAGCTTACATCTTTTTTTTAAATAAACATTTTATTTAAAAATATATGTATATAAAAAGAACACATGCCAACTTTGGTATTTTTGCCATTGCTTCTTTTCTCTTCCTGGTAACCCACACTTCTTTCTAGTGTATGCATAGTTGAGCAAAGGAGACCAACATGAAAACAATGCCACACAGGGGCCCCATAGAGAATGTATGCCTGGTCTTTTGATTCCTTTACAAAGCACCTCGATGTGTTGCAGCAAGAGAAGGTTTTGAGCACCCAGCACGGCATCACCCTCTTTCCTCATTGCATGTGGCGCTGGGGGCGCTGGGGCAGTGTGGGTTCCCTTCCTTTGGAAAACATTAGAATGGCATCCAGGATCCCCATTGTTCTACTCCCTTTCCATAAACATTCAGGAGCTGTTAAAACATTCATAGGAAACTCATGTACCAGCAGGTGGTTAAAATAAGCACAAGAGATGTTTAGGAGTTTGTCTAAATTCATAGGGAAAATTGCCAAATCCTAGAATCAGAAGTGAAACATACTGGTATGTTATGGAACCCAATGAATCCTACAGTTTCCCTGGCAAATAATAGTAAAATTCTTCCAAAATCTTTTCTTGTCTTAAAATCATCTTTTGATGCATAGTCTCAACCTAGCCTGGGGTCCCCTGAAAATGTGGATTCTTGAATAGAACCCAGCTCCTTCACACAACCTGAGCAGCTCTCAGCCTTATAGGGCCATCTTTTTTTCTTTTCAGGACCCGGACTCTGCACATCTATTAATATCATCTTTATAATAAAGCACTAGCAATTTCAGCATCTGAACCACCTTGCAGGTTTATACTGGATTTATAGGAAAGCAAAGACCCCAGACTCTTTTCACTCCAAGTTCTCTCATATCTGAAGCACACAGTATGCCCATATTTGGGGGTTTCCCACCTTGACAATGCAGCCAAACCTCAAAGTGGAGGCCCACATGACTTTGCACTCTGCAGCTTTTCTGCTAAGGGGTGGAGGCTCAACTTGGACAACCCCTCCCCTCTGGTAAGTGTCCCTGTTGTAGAGAGAACTTGATATGGAGACTGAGCATAAGCAGTAGGACAAAAAAAAAAAAAGTTTTCTTCTCCCATCGTGGATTTTCAAGGGACCCTGTATCTAGAGATAAAAATAAACCCTAAAACTCTCACAAATGTTTAAAGTGGTAGGAGATAATGAAAGATCTCCAAGTGATGTACTGCTACTGTTTGATCATTGAGAAAGAGACAAGAACAGAATATTTGTGTGAGTGACAGCTCTTAGCTAAAAAGGAGCCCTCTGCTCTCCCTCTTGGAAAAATGAAGACCCCCCCCCCCACACACACATTTTTTATCATAGCTAAAGGGTTTCTGGGTTGAGGACTGGGAGATTCCCAGGGTCCATCCTCATAGCAACTGCAACCCCCAGCCACCCACCCAAAATCTAAACCACCTGTGCTGAGTCAGTATGATGTTGGAAATCTGAGGATTTTTGTGATTTGCACAGGTTAGACATCAAGTAATTATCCATTGGATGAGTGAATTTGATGCAGGGATTTTCAGCCAGACCATGATCTGTTTCTAGGAGACTTGATAGAATTTAAATAATATTTGAAAAGGACTGTCTCAAATGCTTGGGATAGTTTCTCTCCTCTCTCTCTCTCTCTCTCTCTCTCTCCCCCCCCCTTCCTCCCTTCCTCTCTCTCTCTCTCTCCCTCTTCAGGTTGGAAATAAATGCCTGAATGGGAAAAGTTTCCAGTTCCTAGACCCTTGAATATTTAGGTGGAGACTCTCTTGGTTTCCTCATTTATGGTGCCATTATTGCATTTTTAAAGAATGACTTTTCATCATGCAATGTCTCAGTTGAACTGAGAGGTTCATAGATCAGGAAATTTGGACCTTTTTTCCTTCCTTCCTTCCATCCCCTCTTCCTTCCTTCCTTCCATCCCCTCTTCCTTCCTTCCTTCCTTCTTCTCTTCCTTCCTCCTTTCTTTTCCCCTTCCCTCTCTGTCCCTTATAATAGAAAGTGTGTCATATCAATACCATTATTAGAAACAGGGCTACTACTAATGAGTAGTGGCTTAATGAAAACATTTGCAGAAATGAATTTTCCGACTCCACTAGATCAGTATGAACGTAAGAGGCTACAACAGCATTCACAGTGGCTGCAGATCCACAGGTCTGCTTCACCACAGATTCCAGGAGCATTGAGAAAATCACAGGTAGTCATTTTCAGGCTCTAAGGGCATTAAGAAACATGAATGTGGCCATCTTTATAAGTCGCTGTACATCTTTTTGTCAGGTCCAACTTGTCACCAAAGTAGAGCACACAACTAAGAGTTTAAAAGAACTTAAAATAAAAATTCTTAATAGGAGACAGATGAATCTTTAACATGAATTATCTCCCCCATGGGAAAAAGCCAACTTCATCAGTTTTCTCCCAATTATCCTCAGTTTTATTCCACAAACATCTCCTCTGAGCTACAAAGAGATAGAGTGAATATGCTGTTTGGAGACTGTGGAAGGAAGTTGCAATCAACAGTCCAGGGGTCTGATCTGTGTTGAGTTTGTTGGTTTGCAGTAGCAAATAGGATCCATCTTTTGGCAACTGTGAAGCATGTATATCTGTACAAGGTAATATCCTAAAAGGATCCCTAAAGATGCAGACACTTACAAAGTACAGAGTCCTCCTAACCAAGTGGCTATTCCTTCAGACAGAAATACCCAAAGAAAAAAATAATTAACACTCAGACCACAGTCTCAGAGTAGGGACACTATGGTTTGTTTTCCAAAGGAAGTAAGGGGCGGGGTGTGGGGTGGATAACACACAAAACACACAACGTAACACATGAAAAATGTACTGACCAGCAAGCTTTGTTAAGATCCAAATGGAATTTCAACATCTGAGGAATAAACCAATATGAGGAATGTGTTAATAAGGGTTTCTTCCCATGCTTCAGCTTCAGAGAGAAGACTAATATTTTTTCCCTCTAGATTTTTGGTTCTGATGACTGACATAAAAGCAAAATGAAAAATTTACCATGTGGATCTTTTAAAGCACAATGCCAATCAAGGAATGTAAAACAATTTTTAGGTTCCTTTTATGCTCTTCTATGAGAGACTGTATTGCCATTTCAAGCTACTAATGGTGAAGCTATTCTGTCTTTTCACATCCATATTCATTGTCAAGATGAGCTCGTTCATGGTAAGCAAGTGGCTGTGAGTCATTGGGCTGGAGCCATTAGTCACACGCAGAGAGGCAACGTGTAGTCTGGTTGGTTAATTAGAACTCGAAGTGAGAAAGGCCAAGTATCATTTCACAGCAGATCAAGGCTTAAAGGTTTTTGGTGTAGAACTCTGTAACACTGCTTTTCAAGATGCATACACATACACACACGTATATGTATATATACACATGTATGTATGTATGTGTGCCTATATACACACATACATGTGTGTGTATATATACCTATCACATGTGCATGTGTGTGTGTTTTATATATATATCCCCCACCCCTAGTAAGGTCTGGCAGCTTTCAGAGTAGCAGTCACCAAAAACACTCTGTTCACACAAGTTAACAAGGTAACAATGGAATGACTTCTAAATCTTCAATTTATCAAAAAAGAACTTCTAAAATCACAACATTTTTGGTTATTCTCTCTGTAAGTGCACAGTGAACAACATTTTTTACAAAATGAGAAAACAGTGCCTTAGTGATTTAAATTATAAAAACAACAGCAGGTGCTACTTTCTACAGCATGCAACACTATAAACACGGTGGGGCAAAGCCACAGTGAACCTTAGGGAGACCATCCTGACATCTGAGTTTTTCAGCTCCCAGCAGAAGCCTGAGAGGTGATGAGGAATGCGCATGAAACCATTTTCTGTTCTCCCTTCCATCATCTTCAATACACAATTGTGTTTTCTTTCAGAAATCCATACCAAAAATACTCTCTCCTTGTCAATGTATTTCATATTTATCTTTACAATATAATGATCTCCAATTTCCCCAGAGCAACCCAAATCAATGATTGCTGTACATCAAATGAGGGTAGAATGAGCTTTGTGACTGATGGGCTAAGTCACCAGTTTCTTCCTAAGGACATTCTTTCAACTTCCTTTGGCAGCAAATTATGCATATGGAGAAGTTTTCCAGGAAAACCTGGAGTTTTGGCTTTTTAAAATATGGCTTTACTAGGAATATGGCAGATTCTTAGATCTAAGAAGTCCTCTTCTCCCAATGTTGGCGCAGGAAAAAAAAAGGTATTCAAAAGAGGAGCAAGAAAGGATTGGTATATTGGTACATATCCCCATGATATGTGAAACAACGTTCTCTAGTGCTGTCTGAATTGTCCCTGACAGGGCTTCCTGAGGCTAGACAGATCCTTTCGATCTTTGATCTGCTTGGATGGTCATTACTAGTCTTTGGAACTAAAGGGTATTGCGTTGGAGAACCTTCCATGGCAGGAGTTTCTTGCCTGTTTGGCAGTGCTTATCACCACAGAGAGAGTGGGAGTGATTTGGCTAATTGGCTGAGAAAGAGGGAAGTTCCAGCTAGGGTAGTTTTTATCAGTGACCACACAGAGTCCTGGGTAGAAGATTGGAAACCACTACAATGGGGCAGCTTTGTGGCTGAGGGACACTGAGTTGATTCTTCTTTCCTGGAAAGAATTGGTTCTGTCCCTCTATTCTGCCTCAAGAACTCCATAACTGAAACTGGGCTTTAATGATATTTTGAAAGGCAGGTAATGGAGAGATGAGAATCAGCCTCCATCACAGGTATGCCTTTCATAACCTTTGATGGATTGACTTTCCTGTACTCCCAAAAGAGTTTTCTTTCCACAGTAGGTCCAATAAACTCACAAGAAAAACTTATGAGGTGAGATTATGCCCTAATAATACCTTACTTAAGTTATGGGCTAAAAAAAATGCTGGTGTTTGAAAAGGTAGTGAAAGAATTTTTTTGGCATTTTTGATCTGACAAAGAGCATTTTTAAGAGCATTGCTGAAATCATTAATAGTCATTGAATGATGGTAAATATTACAGTTTATATGTATAAAAAATGACTCTTATTTGTGCTTGTTGGTTGTCACAGAAGTCTCCATTGCTTCTTTTTAATCTCCTCCTCCTGCTCCTCTGTTTGAATAATGTAAATATTTATGGTTGTGGAATTCTATTGGTCTTCCTTAGCACTTGTGCATCAGGCATTCTACCACTGCTGTAAGTGAAGGTCCATGGGAGAATTCAAATTGAGATCTGTGACATCCAGAAAATCAATGTTGAAGATGCTTGGCCCACTGGTGGTGAGGGAGCTGAAGCTTGGTGTGGAACTTGGCGGAGTGAGGTCCAGCCACTCCATGGTTTCCCAGGGAGATTCGGTGAAGCTTAATGGCAGCCCATTGCTGTCCACAGAAGAAGGTGAAAACTGAGTGTGCATTGGGGAGAGGGGGCCTGGCAAGATCTCATGCGCATTGAAGAGGTCTTCTGAGGCCTTCCCCGAGAATCCATCCATCATGCCATCGAAAGAAGGCTCCTCACTCCCAATTTTTAGAAGGGCAACATCGCTCACCTTTCCTAAGGGGCTCTGGGAATTTAGTAAGACTTCAAGGTGCTCATCACTGTCTGTGCCATAGTGATCAAAGGGTAGCTGGGCCCCTGAAGGCACTTGTTCAAAGGAAGCTGAAGGCTTGGGGAGGGCAGCAGTAGGGCTTCGGGAAGACCTGGGCATCTTCGGGACTTTTGGTAGACATGAATGATCCTCTCGGGCATCTGCGGGCATTTCTGTTGTTAAAACACAATGCAAACTGTCAAATCACTTCACAGAGAGCACACCACATACTGTGAACCTTTGGAATGAATGAGTTACATTTAGATACAGGAGTTGGCTCTGCTTCTCTGGTCATTGATTATCACCCTGTCTCATCCTGAGCTGCTCTATATATCCCCAATTCTTCTCCCCACCCTCCACCCCCAGTCTCTCTCCAAATCCTTTCTTTCTGGAAATTTCATTGTGTTTATTAAATTCTCAAAGTAGTTTCCTTTACCTGCTCCTCCACTGACACCTGGCTGTCCCCTGAGGACATTGCATCCTCTGTTACACCCTCAGTGTGGGCTCATTTACTTCAGAGCCAGAAAGCAAGCCTTCCTGGGTGCCACCTGCTGCCACTCTCTGATTGTCACTCCATCACCTTCTTATAACTCCTCAGTGGTTTTGAGGGTCATGCTGCCCTCCCTGCAATCCCACCCCACCCCAGCCTCCTGACTACTCTTCCTCATCCACTGAAAACTATTCCCCAGTTTATTGTCTTTTCCTCACATCAACTCTTGTCATCCCATGTAACTTCAGCATCCTCAAAAGTGACCCATTGTCCACCTGGCCTCTCAGTTTCTTGATACCACCATTGCTCTCAATTTCAGTGATTCCTTCAATCTCACTCTTGGACACATGCTGGACCTTGTCATTTCCAAATACTGCATTCCCCTGAAAGCTCAATTTCAAGCAAAATTTCCCACCTTCAATCCACCCCCTCCTTTTCCCGCAGCTTACCCACGGACAACAACTTCTCTGCCACTTGGAGTCACTCCAATCTACCGACTCTGCTATTTTATCACCATCCATCAGTCCCTTCTGGTTTTTATTTCTGTCCTTGTCCAGGCTATGTACTCTGGTCCACCATTATAATTATTCCTTTATAAATATCCTCTATATCCTTGTACTTTTCCCCTTCCACCATTCTCCCCTGGCAAAACCCCACACTTGGGTGAATCTTACAATCTGTATTTTTTGAGCCTGCCCTGGATCAGTTGGACATTGTAAGAGGAAAATTACACAATGAAGCTGACTGGTTTCCCTTTAAATCCATGGTGTAGCAATCTACTGTGTTTCTCTAGAAACTCAATTAATTCATGAATGATTCATAACTTTCCTTCTTTCTTCGAATCCCCCATGCTCCCTTCCTGTACAAGTACTCTTTGCTGACCTCACCACACATTTTACTTAAAATATAAATGTGTCTGCTTTGAACCTTCTCATCTTTCCATCATAAAATGTACAAGGATACCCACATCTGTGCCCATCTTTGCCTTCTTCTCTCTTGTTACAGTGGAGGACCTGCCTGTTCACTCGCTTGTTGTCAGTCTGCCTTACCAGACTGCAGAGTCTGCAGAGGTGGGGACTTGGTCCAGCACAGCATTGAGCCAGCCACCTGGACACTCTTTCTCTGAAACCTTGTATTGTTACTTAAGGGTCAGACCTGAGGTTTGTTCCATTCTATCAACACCTACTCCTTACGTGACCTTATTTTTTTTGTATGGTTTCAAATTATAAGCACATACTGTGTAATTTTAAGTAAATAAATAAATGACTTAAAAAAGGCAAAAAGAATATGTTGATAAATTTTATTGCTAGCTTGAATGATATTTAAGCATGAATGGACCATCCAATGGGACATTACTAATTGAATTTCATTTTGAGTAGGTGGCACAAAAACTTGCTTTATCCTTCTTAATTAAGAAGATACGGACATTGGCATTAGAACAGTAGAGAGAAATAGTATAGCAAGGAAAACATTAGGGAAACAGGGACTGAGTTGAAACATGAAACCTGTTAAAATGATTGGTGAAAGTGTTCCTTGGACAAAGGGACAAAGGCAGTTAGGGATCATCCAGTAATGCCTTCCTCTATCTGCTCAAAGTGGACAGGAAGCTCAGATGGAGAGACCACTCTTCCCATAGAGGTTTGGTCCCATTTACAGTGAGCATCCGGGTTTGCTCCCTAGAGTACATGCAGAAGCAGAACATCCCAATGGGCAAGGCACATAGCATCTCACCTCCACTCTCAATGAGGACATCCAGGAGTTCGTCCATCTGTTGACTTCGAGTCATCTGCTGTTACAAATTAACCAAAGGAGGACAGAGAAGTCAGAAGGCGGCTACCTCTTCGACAGGAGATCATTAGAAGCAGCACTACAGGCTTTTGAACTAGACTTGGTTAGTTATATTTTTCATTGTGGTAAAATACATGAAACATAAAATTTACCATCTTAACCATTTCAGAGTGCACAGTTCAGTGGCATTAAGTACGTTCACGTTGTGCAACTATCACCACTATCCATCTCCGGAACTTTTTCATCTTGTAGAAGTGAAACTCTGTCCTCATTAATCAACAACTCCCCATTCCCTTCTTCTCCCAGCCCCTGGCAACCACCATACTACTTCCTGTCCCTATGAATTTGACTACTCTAGATACCATATACAAGTGGATTCATATATAGTATTTTGCCTTTAGTGACTGGCTTTTTTCACTTCGCATAATGTCTCCAAGGTTCATTCATGGCAGAATTTCCTTCCTTGTTAAGGCTGAATAATATTCATTGTCTGTCTATACTACATTCTCTTTGTCCTCTTGGGGAAGAAACACTTGGGTTGCTTCTACCTTTCGGGTTTTGTGACTAATGCTGCTATGAACATGGGTGTAACTGGGTTTTGGCCCTTCATCCCACTTGGAAGTGAATATGGTCCAAGAATGTGGCTCATATTTCTCTAGTTTCTCATTGCAATAGTTTGTGGAACCTGTTGACACTTGAAGGAAATGGACCCCTCCCTTCTGGCTCATTGGAGTTAAGTAGAGTCTTATTTATGGATGTCCACTTTGCTTGGCCTTTCTCTTTTCTTTTGAAACTGTGAAGGATCAGTTGATGTTCATAGATACCAGGGTGAGACACAGATTGATCTCACTCCTTTGAGACTGCAGTTCCAATAAACACAGGTGTCAATAATCAATACAGGTGGGAGCACTGCTCAAAGAATGAGTCATTTGCCAGCCCAGGAGGATTCAATGCCTACACAGTCTGACAGGTTATGTGAATGGGCCAAATATAGAACAAAGGAGAAGGGTAGATTGTAAAACGTACATTGTGGTTCAAGGAGGCAGTAAATCTTTGCTTCAGGCAATTGTTTTCTGGCAGAATCATGGCCTTAGTGTAGCCAGATCCCCTAATTTTTCAGAAATAGAAAGCTTACACTTTGCATAAAATCTCCTAATATTTAAAATACTTTCTAAGCCAAGTGAAACCTGATGTAATGGTGGGGTACCAGTATGGAAGAGCCCTTCATATTTTGCAGATATTTTTTCTGCAAAATATGAAGGGCTAGCTGTTACTTGATACCAACTTAGGCCATCCAGAATATAAGATCATTAATTGCTTCTCTTTTTTACCTTTTATTTTAAAAATTTTCACACATAAATGAAAGTAGAGAATACAATGAACCTCCATTGTCACCCAGCTCAATAACCAACATTTTGCCAGGAACAGTGAAATCTGAAGTAGGGAAGGACCTTACATAGTGTCACCCTGACAACTGCTTGCATAGGTTTGAGTAGCGCCAGGACGAGGTGCTAAGTGCACCATTACCTAGAATCATTATAAAGGAGAGATCAGCCCTAGTTCATGTCAGAGAAGTTGAGCATTGCCCAGCCTTAGTGACAGAGGCTGCTGTTTGGTGGCCCAGCTGGCACCAAGTTCAGCCATCTGGGTGCCCATACAAACCTCTTCCCTCAGCCTCACACAGCTTATGTACACATCAGCACCCTTCTACAGTTAGCACCTACACACTTTATCCATTCTGGTGGGCAGGCACCAGATGTACTCGATACTGGAACCCACAGGCATGAAGTCACACCCTGTAAAACAAGGTCCAATGTACCCAGCCCATTCTTCTATAAAGAACAATTCATGCGGTTACCTGCTTTACTGCATCTTCATAGGATGGAGGCTGTGTTATCTCTGGAACTGCTGAAGCTGACTTAGAAAATGTTGGGGATGGAATTGAAAATTTTGGCCCTGCCTTATCAGAAGAATGTAAACCAGCCATCTGTGTGAGTAAAATGCAGAAATAGACAACCAATTCATGAGTCAGAAATGGGACTACTTCTGTATTAGAAATTACAGGCTAAATTTTGGAAAAATTGATTTGAGGGGGAAAAAGGAGTTAGCACTTAGAAAACAAATCTAGTATGTTAACAATAGTATATATCACCACAGACTTATTGCTGGAGACAATCTTTGATGAGAACCTCACAGATTCATCTCTCTCTAAGGTACACCCTCTTCAGTTAGGAGAAAGCATGATGAGGGGAGGAAATAAAGTAAAAGAGTCCAATACAAAGAAGCCCATCACCCCAGGAGTTTCTGCAGTAATTTGTCCTCCAGGCTATTTCATTCCTAACTGGGTGTATTTGCAGAGAGTTGGAGGTGCTGCTAGGGAAATCCCTTCAAGAACCATCCTCATGTATTATGGATGGGTTTGTGCTCTGCCTAGGCCATTTCAGGGTCTCCGTCTTCAAAGGATGGCTTGCCCTGGCTGGTGGTAGGTAGTACTTTTGTGTCATGACCATTATGTTTGCTCCATCTTATCACCTTTTCATTGCTCCTTGGAACTCCCCGTATCCCGGGACCTTCATGTCCCTGATTCTTCCACCTGCTGATATGTACCATCTCTTCCTTTTTCTGCACTGTGACCCCAACTTTCTGTATCCTTCCAACCCTTACCACAGATCCATGTACTTCCCTCTTCCTCCAGCATTATTTTTCCACACTCCCCTATTCAATCTTCAACTTCACTGAAGCTGGTTTCTTCGCCATGTAGTGTCACAAACATACGGTGGTCATTTTTAGTCATCATGACCACTGGAATGATCCCAGGAAATGACCAGTTGGAGTACCTGGGCATCCCTTTGAGACCCTTTCGAGGGTACTTGCTTCTATCTAAAATGTCATTTATGTCATCTTTGAACCTCATAATTGGGAGGACAAGGGCCACAGAAAAGAGAAGAGGCAAAGTCAATCCCAAGTTTAACCCTTTCTTCAGGTGCCTACCTTTTGCTGTACACCTGGGCTTTTGGGACAAGTGTCTCCCCCAGTACCATGACTGCTGTCTGCTGGAGCTCCAGAGAAAGGGTGGTGGAGGCTGGAAGTCTTTGGAGAGAAGCTGGGAGGATGGCCCTCATGCACTCCTGAGCTCTGTGGAAAGAAAGAAGTAACAAATTAAATTCCCACCTGTGGTGTGTTTGATAGTAGCCTTACTGGCTCTGGTGTCTTATCTTAAATTCTATGACCAAAGTCTCAATTGCAGCTGTGTATGTATTACCTTCTTCTCAGAAGCTTGCAGTGGCTCCAACATATCCACAGTACAGGGTCGCCACTTCTAGCCAAGGTTAGCATTCAAGACTTTACACAGTCAAGGATTAGTTCCTTCTGCAAGTTTAAATTCTGCTAATCCTTCTTTGAGCTTTCCTGAGCATGCCCTGTACATTCTACCTCCTTAGCCCTTTTTCTCATGGAATGTCCTTTTCCCAACTCTCCTTTTTTAACTCTACACTTCCATTTAAGTTCAACCCCTTCCTAAAGCCTTCCTGGACTTTTCTATCCCTTCATGATCAATCTGCCACCCCTACCTCCACCACAATGTCATAAACACAGGTCAGTAATGTTATCCTATATTGCTCAATATCTTTTTATCATGTAATCATTCCTGTCTTTAAAGAGTGCTTTGTAAACCATAAATCACTGTATAAATTTGGATCTTCTTGAGAGTATCTATATCATTAGAATTGAATGTCTCATGGTCCAGCACTGCATAAAATGAGTTACTTTTACCTTGGTTGCCAAGGACACAATGCATTCAATAAATGTTATCAATGATGATGATAATGCACTTAAGTCCCAACACCTCCCAAAGTGCCAATTCAGGGATGAGCATCATTAATTCGAATGTGTTGTTCCACTAGGTCTATAAAAATATATTCTCATTACCTATGGCCACACCTCATACTCCCAGCATAGAGAATATTCAGTGAAAAAAGAGCTTGCATTTTTTTATTACTATTTTTTAAATTTTTATTGTTATTCAATTACAGTTGTATGCCTTTTCTCCCCATCCCTCCACCCCACCCCAGCCGAACCCCCCTCCCTCCCCCAACTCCACCCTCTGCCTTGATTTTGTCCATGTGTCCTTTATAGTAGTTCCTGTAATCCCCTGTCCACGCAGCAGAGAGAAAGAAGGAGCTTATACCCTTTGCAACAGCACGGATGAAACTGGAGAGCATTATGCTAAGTGAAATAAGCCAGACGGTGAGGGACAAATACCATATGATCTCACCTTTAACTGGAACATAATCAAGAGCTTGTATTTTATAATCAGCTAATTCCAGGTCCGTGCAACCCTGGGCAACAGCTTAACCTCCCTGAACCATATTTTCCTCAGTGGCAAATAAAGAATAATGACTTGAAGCCCAAAAGATTGTTTTGACGATGAACAAGATTGCTCATATACATGCCTCAAAGACATACATATACATAGACAAAGACATACTTACATTACATAGACATACATATACATGGCAGGAATGCAGTCAATAAGAGTCTCTTTCCCATTCTCTTTCTAATGATATAGAGCTCAGAACCTTTTGATAATATAATTTTCTTTCTCAGATAAGCTCAAATAGAGGCTCCTAATAATTCTTTGGCTTCACACACAAAGCCAAGTGTTTGATGATGACCTTAGTTTAGTCTTTGAAATAGTTCATCTTCTGGGCCATCTCCTACAATTCTCCTCTCACTTCACTCCAGCCACACTGGCCTTCTGTCTGATGCTTGACATTCCATGCATGCTCCCACCTCAGGGCCTTTGCCCTTGCTCTTCATCCTTTGCTTGACATGACTTCACCCCAAATATTCATAAGGCTTTTTCCATTACTTCCTTCAAAGCTTTGCTTAAGTGTCCCTGGACTTTTTACTTAAGGTTGTAAACTTCCAAACTGCTCATTCTCCTTCTTTGCTTTCTCTCCATAGGATGTATCATCTTCTAATACATTATGTATTTTAGTTATTTTTTTAAATTTGCTGTCTGCCTTCCCATGAGCATAGAGTTTTTTGTTGTTGGGTTTTTTTGTTTGTTTGTTTTTTTGCTAGTTCAGTACTAGTCCCCAGAGACTAGAAAAGGACCTGGTCTGGCACACAGTAGGTGCTCAGTAAATGTCTACACTCTGCAGATCACCACACTGAGAGAGCAATAAGGTCTGCTAACTCCGCATTTGGCTCTCCTAATGCATTGCTTTGACCTAGGGTAAGGAATCCTGAAAATAGGTGTTGGCAATCTATAGCCCTGTGAGCCAAACTTGTTTTTTTTGTAAATAAAGTTTTATTAGAACTCAGCCATCTGCATTTGTTTATAAGTTTCTACAGCTGTTTTTGTGCTATAGTGTGGAGTTGAGTAGTTGTGGCAGAGACCATAATGCTCTCAAAGCCAAAAGTATTATCTAGCTTTGTACAGAACAAGTGTGTTGGTCCCTGTCTCAGAGAAGCCGGTTGGTCTACTCTGAAGGCCTGAGAATCTTGGTGTCTGGGAGTTGCTGTTGCACTTTTGATAAACACTTCCCATTGAAAGTTCCAACATCAGCTCTTTTGTTTTCAATTCTCACCTGAGAATATGTTTACTGATTTGAGAGAGAGAGAGAGAGAGAGAGAGAGAGAAACATCTATGCAAGCAAAAAACATTGAGCAGTTGCTTCCTGTATGTGCCCTGACTAGGGATGGAACCCACAACTTAGGCATGTGCCCTGACAGGGAATTGAACCCACAACCTGTGGTGCACTGGATGCGCTTCAACCATTGACCCTCCCAGTTAGGGTGCAACATCAGTTCTTTAGTGTTGCAAATCTATATCCCATTTCCAGGAGGAGGGGTGCATTGGGCATGGAGCAAGGAGTTCTTACCTGTGCAGTACACCCCTGGGTGCTGACAGGTGAGGAGACCCTGTGCCCTTCTCCTTGAGTGCCTGAAGACGAAGCTAGGAAGTAATGGTTGTTTGGTGATGGGGGCAAACTAATATGCTGCGGGCTTTTCACAGCCCCAAGTGGTGAGTGCTGCGGAGAGCACTGTGGGCTGAGAAACGTGGAAGAAAGAACGTTGGTTTGACCCGAGGACTCCACACAATGGCTGCTCCCAGGGGGCAGGAGGAGTGGGGCAGCTTCGCACGCCTGCGCTGGGCTGTCCGAGTTGTTGCTTTGTCTTTTCCCAGGTATTTGTTGGGATGCAAAAGGGCAGCTGGAGACAGCATCTTCCTGCTTGATGGGGGCTCCCAGGAAGGGCAGTGGCTTCTTCTCGGAGCACTTGTTCCTCTTCTGCTTCTGCAGCTGCATGCGCAGCTCCTCCACGTGCCTCTGCTCTTGCTGCAGCTTCCAGGTGAGCTCATTGATGACCTTCTGCTTCTCCACCAGCATTTTGTCCTTCTCTGAGTCCAGCCCATCCAGCTCAGAAGGCACGCTGCCCCCGTTCAAGCTGCTCACGAGGCTTTCCTCGGGGCAGAGGTGCACGGGGGACGGGTGGAGGCCGAAGGAGGGTGACGCATCATTGAAGGTGTCCGGCAGGGACCCGGCCATCGATAGGTCGGATGAGGCAGGTGAGATGGGGGGGCTGGAGCTGGTGCTGCCAAAGTGGTAGAAGCTGTTAGACAAGGCGCTGGTGGAAGGCGAGGACTGGTAATTGGGCAGGGCGTTGGTAGGAGTAACAGGAAAAGTGACGGTCGTTATATCGCTGAAGTTGGGCACGGGGTTCCCAGGACAGTCCTGGAAGGGCCGAAGCCTGTCCATGAGGGCCGTCTTTGTGCCTGACACTGGCAAGCCTCGTATTCGAAGCTGTTGTCTCAATTCAGAAACCTAAAGAAAGGGCACTGTTAGTGTGTTGTTTAATGACGATGTTTTAAAAAGTGCGCTTATTATTACATTAACTTGAAAACATCACAAGTGGAATTTCACAATGTCCACGTCTCTTTTTAGTACTTCTTTGTGACTTCCTCCCCTGCACCTAATATAAATTGGTTCTGCACAATTTTAATAATGCTCTTAAAATATGTCATAGACCACATTTTCATGGTTCCAGAATCAGAGACATAGCCCAGAAATGTGGAGCTCAAATGAACCACAGAGGCACCTACTGTGCTGCCCCGCAAGCCCCATCCTGGTCCCTGGCCCCATTTTACGGATGAGAAAACGGACGTCTAGCTAAGTTCAGAAATGAGGGGCACCAATCATCCTGAAATGTGCTGATGCTCTGGTGCTCTGCCTCCTACTGTCACCACACGGTCCTTTTTGTGGGTGATTCTCACACCTGAGCAGGACCAGAATCACTGAAATGATATGCTATTAATTTTTTAAAATTATTGACTATTAAGAGTTGTGAAAAATGTTCATGTGTTAAACAAAAAAGCATGCCAGAAATTTATGCTCACATAATTATTTTAACACAATTATTTTAAAACAAAATAATGTCCATGGGCACTTTAAGTGTAGAAGGAAATACAATCTGTAATGCTACTTGTGAGTCAACTATCTTTTAAAATGCTCTTTACTTCTCTAAACCCTATTATATTTCAAAAATGAATATATATTACTTTACACTCAGCTAAGTTATTTTAAAAGGTCTGCAACAACTTACACTGCCACAAGCAATAAATGTGCTCTCCTCCCTTCCCTCAGTCTTGCTAGCATTGTTTTCATTATTTTCTTTTAGATTGGCTGGCTTGAAAAAGTACAAAATGGCAACTCATTGTTTAAATTTTGAATTACTTAAATTAATGAATTCTGTATTTATTTTTAGAATCTGTTCTGGCACTGAATAACTTAAACTACATTATTAAATATTGCAGCTCAAATTCTAAAATAATATGAATGCTTCTTAAGTGCAGTTTTCCTTAAATTTCAGAATGTTTGGGACAAAGTCTTGTACACCCTCTTTCTTATATTCATCATTCATATGTTTCAATCATTGAAATTTTATACCACTTATAATGCAAAATTTCAAACATACATGAAAGTAGATGCAAAAAGGTAATAAATCCCATACACCCATCACCCAGCCTCAACAATGATCAACTCACGCCCTCATGCCCAGTCTTGTTTCATTTATACGCAAAGCATATCTTCCTTTATGCTTTTGGAATTATGTTGCAGTAAATCATTTAATTTAATCTTTAAATATTTTGTATGTATCTCTAAAAGATTATGTACTTTAAAGAAACACAGATACAATGCCATTATTACATCTAAAAATATGAACCATTATTTCTTAATATCCATCAAATGTTGTTCCAGTCTTTAAGCTTCCCACTCACTTTCACATTCCCTTTCTCTCTCCCTTCTCCCAGTTTGTTAGAAACTGGATACAAAAACAAAAACAAAAAAAATGGACTGGGATATTACCACTTATAAGTGTTTAGTGAGAAACCAAACTCTTCATTACCTTACCTTTCCAATTACTTTTTTGGAGGGTCACCTTCATTAATTCCTCTTATTTCTTCCTTTCCCAAAGTGTGATCACATACATTACTTGCTTCCCTTATTCCTCTTCTCTCCTTCCTTTTCTCCCATGTCCACCCTTCCCTCCTCTTTCCATTTTGCTCTTCTATCTCATCCACTCTTCCAGTTTCAACCCTCCCTGTTATGAAAACAATCCCAAAATTTCGGTGCCTATGCCTGACAACACCGTTGAGCCCAGCCAGGTTGGTATATTCATAACAGATGGAAAGCAGACAAGTTTTTCTCTATGTTGTCCGGCTGGTACCTGCAACTCAACTTTCCCAGACTGAATGAACTTGCCAACGCCCCTTCAGATCAGTTCCTCAAGCTACCCTCCTAATTTTTGCTTCTGGTATAACTCTCCCAGGTGCACTGGATGAAGGTTTCTTCCTCTCCCCTCTCCAACACACCCAGTGGTCAAGTCCAGTTAACGTTTCTTCTGTCTGTCCCTCCCCTTGTTTCCATTCTCATCTGAAGTAGCAAAGCCTTTGAAATCAGTCACTTAAGTTCAGGTCCCAGGTTTGTCATTTATTAGCTGGTTAACTTGCATATTATTTAACCTCTTTAAGATTTTGATTTTTATGTTCACATTTAAAACTTATCTTGCAGCATAAAAATTAAAACAAATCTAAATAGAATGGAAGACTGATAGTTTATATTAAAAAATGGTAGTTGCCACTGTCATCATCATAATCTCCTAGTACCTATGCTAATTATTATGGCAACAACCAGCCAATTACCCTGTGGACACCACGGTGGGGGTTCTGACAGCTGGCACATCACCCCTGGACTATGTTTGTTCTGGGGCCAAGGCATCTCCAGTCCTACCTGACCCAGGTTCCCATCCAGAGGTAGACTACTTTAAAAAAGAAATCTTTTTTATTGTGGTAAAGACATATAACATAAAATTTACCACTTAATAATTTTTCAATATACAGTTCAGTGTTGGGCAAAAATCACCACCATCTACCTCCAGAACCTTTTCATGATCTCAAACTGAACCTCTGTCCCCATTAAACACTAAGTCCCCATTCTCACCTCGCCTGCCCCTGGTAACCACCATCTACTTTCTGTGTCTCCAAATTTAACTATTCTAGGTACCTCATATAAGTAGACTCATTCAATAATTGTCTCTTTCTGTCTGGTTTATTTCACTTAATGTAATATTATTTTCAAGTGAGAGAGCCTGCTTTTACCTCTATGGATTTATGATCTCAGGAGTGGAAGGTTACTCCACTCTAGAGAGTATTATCATATGCTTGGCACTCTCTTCCAGGTTATGGGCGCCAAATTCAAACCTCTAAGCTCTTGTACTCAAGTGGAAGGTATAGAGGAACCAAGATACATTTTATTTCCTGGTGTTGGCACTTGATAGCCATAGAATTTCCTTTAATTTGAAATGATCTCATCCTACTTCCCAAAGAAGATAATGGCTGAGAATGGGAATGAGAGTGGCAAGGGAGGGCTGAGAAAGGGCTGTCACACTAGCACAGTGAAGACCATGGGGACTTTTATGATTTAGGTTTTTGGAAACAATGAAAAGATCCTTTGTGAATCATTTCGAGAACCAAGATGGCGGCGTAGGTAGACACACTGCGCCTCCTCGCACAACCAGAACTGACAGAGAATCGAACAGCAAGGGGGACCAACACCAAGGAAATAGAAAATAAACATTCATCCAGACTGGTAGGAGGGGCGGAGACGGGCACCGGGGTGGAGAGGACTCGCGTGGCTGTGGCGGGACTGAGACTGGCGGAGTGTGGGACAAATGGCGCAGGCAGTCCGAGCACTGGCAGACCCTGTGGTCCCACATTTGCACAGATAAACCCAGAGGGCCAGACTCAGAGTGGCGGAGAACGGGGCAGGCAGAGCGGCGGGTAGCACCCCGCGGCACCACATTCGCCCACAGATAAATCGGACGAACGGTGGGGAGCGAAGCAGACGGTGTAACCCAAGGCTCCAGCACGGGGGAAATAAAGCCTCAAACCTCTGATTGAAAACGCCCGTGGGGGTTGGGGCAGCAGCAGGAGAGACTCCCAGCCTCACAGGAGAGGTCGTTGGAGAGACCCACAGGGGCCTAGAGTGTGCACAAGCCCACCCACTCGGGAACCAGCAACAGAGTGGCCCAGTTTGATTGTGGGTAGTGGAGTGAAAGATTGAAAGCCGGAGGAGAGTGAGGCGGCCGCCATTGCTCCCTCTCAGCCCCTCCCCCACGTACAGCGTCACAGCCGTAGAGACCAGCGCAACCCCGCCCCGGTGAACACCTAAGGCTCCGCCCCTTAAAGTAACAGAGGCGCCAAGAAAAAAAAAAAAAATGGCCCAAATGACAGAACACTTCAAAGCTCCAGAAAAAATACAACTAAGCGACGAAGAGATAGCTAACCTATCGGATGCACAGTTCAAAGCACTGGTTATCAATATGCTCACAGACTTGGTTGAATCTATTCGAAAAACAGATGAAAAAATGAAGCCTATGCTAAGAGAAACAAAGGAAAATGTACAGGGAACCAATAGTGATGAGAAGGAAACTGGGACTCAAATCAATGGTGTGGACCAGAAGGAAGAAACAAACATCCAACCAGAAAAGAATGAAGAAACAAGAACTTGGAAAAATGAGGAGAGGCTTAGGAACCTCCAGGACACCTTGAAACGTTCCAACATCCAAATTATAGGGGTGCCAGAAGGAGAAGAGGATGAACAAATAATGAAGGAGAACTTCCCTAATCTGGCAAAGGAAATAGACTTCCAGGAAGTCCAGGAAGCTCAGAGAGTCCCAAAGAAGCTGGACCCAAGGAGGAACACACCAAGGCACATCATAATTACATTACCCAAGATTAAACGCAAGGACCTACATCCAAGATTACTGTATCCAGCAAAGCTATCACTTAGAATGGAAGGGAAGATAAAGTGCTTCTCAGATAAGGTCAAGTTAAAGAAGCTCATCATCACCAAGCCCTTATTATATGAAATGTTAAAGGGAGTTACCTAAGAAAAAGAAGATCAAAAATAGGAACAGTAAAAATGACAGCAAACTCACAGTTATTAACTGCCACACATAAAACAAAAATGAGAGCAAACTAGGCAAACAACTAGAACATGAGGGTTGTCAATAAGGGAGTGGGAGGGGGAGAGGGGGGTAAAGGTACAGAGAATAAGTAGCATAGATGATAGGTGGAAAATAGACAGGGGGAGGGTAAAAATAGTGTAGGAAATGTAGAAGCCAAAGAACTTATAAGTATGACCCATGGACATGAACTATAGGGGGGGAATGTGGGAGGGAGGGGGGTGGGCAGGATGGAGTGGGGTGGGTGGGAAATGGGACAACTATAATAGCATAATCAATAAATATATTAAAAAAAAAAAAAAAGAAAAGATCCTTTGTTGGGGTAGAATAGTACATGAGGTGGAAGCCAGGTAAACAGGTGTAATTGCTGAAAATGGAGTGAAGCATTTCAGGAAGCATGGGAGCTCACACATTAGAGAAGTTGAAGGCACTGCATTCATCGTTTCCAGTTCTTCTGTGAATACTGGATGAACGCATATGCAGTCCTGAGGATCACTCTGAAACGCAGTAGGTTCACCTCAAAGCTCAGGGTCATCTCAGTGACCTGAGGTCTGTGTGCTCTGTGAGCCACAGTAAATCACTAGCACATTTCAGAAGGTCTCAGTCTGGGGGATTTCTGAAAATAGTACATTGTTTTAAGTCATATAATGGACACAGAGTTACCAACACTTTATCTTGATAAATAAAGACTAACATCCTTACTTGATGATATTTCTTTTAATAAAAAGAAACACGACTTTCCCAGAAACACTCAGCTTTCATCTATTCTCATCATTTCCTACTGGAAAGTATCCTTTAGCATTCAAAACACTGGGAGAAAATAAGTACTTTGAATAAAGATTAGTCAGATCTGTTGAACATATTTAGATTTGTGAAAAGCCCTCCACATGGTTCTTATTTTCTCATTTCATCATTTTGGTGAAAAGTCACCAAAGAACTGACCTCTGGCTGAGAGCTCATGTCAGCCCCACAGCTGCTCTCTGGGCAAGGCTGTATCATGTATGTATGATTGCATTTGATTTTCACGATCAATCACTTGTGCAAATGAGGAATCTGAGGTGTAATAGGATTAAGAAACTAGCCCAAGGTTGCATGGCCAGCAATAATGCTGAGACAGGCCTTCAACCCCAGAAGTTAACACTTTCACCTCCTTGAGTCCCTCCCATGTGCTTCTCCAAACTGCTCTTCTATACAAGAAATTGGTTGGTCAGAATGTTATTGACAATGTACGGATGTATTTGTTAAAAAAGAAAAAAGAAGAAAATCGTGCCAAATCCTATACCTTCAGATCATCTAGGTTTGATGGGAGTGGGCCTGGTTTGAGAGAAGAGACACCAGTTTGTCCAGAAAAACTGTTTTTGACAGGAGACAAAGGGGTATTGCTCAGTGGTGTTGAAGAAGAGTTTGAATTTCTGACCATCTGTTCATTTGGTTCCCTGAAAAACAGACAAAAAAGAGGCACTTAAAATACAGTCAAATCTATATATTATGATTTATAAGAAATAACCATATATATTTGGTAATCATATGTTTTCTGACTTACAGTTCTTAAAACCCTTGAAATTTCATAAGTGATGAGTGACAAAGGTACCTTCTGTCATATGAATGAGGTGACTTTTGGACTCTATCTAAGGAGGGATGCTGGTTGCCAAGAGACTCGGTCATGCAATGAGAGGGTAAAGCTTTTCTTCCCACGCCCCTGACCTCCAGGTAGGGGAGGGGAACTGGAGATTGAATTTACCAATGGCCAACGATTTAATCAGTTATGACTTTGTCATGAAACTTCTGTAAAAACCCAAAAGGTTGGAAGTCAGAAAGTTTTTGGGTTGATGAACATGTGGAGGTGCTGGGAAAGTGGCCGGCTTGGAGAAGGGATGGAAGATCCACACCCTTTCCTCATGCCTTGCCTTATGCATCTCTTCCATCTGGCTGTTTCCTCAGTTATATTC
Source organism: Desmodus rotundus (assembly GCF_022682495.2). Taxonomy (NCBI): domain Eukaryota; kingdom Metazoa; phylum Chordata; class Mammalia; order Chiroptera; family Phyllostomidae; genus Desmodus; species Desmodus rotundus. The sequence continues at coordinate 67,500,418 of NC_071395.1, forward strand.
TTTCATAACAAACCAGTAATCTAGTAAGTAAAATTTTTCTCTGAGTTCCATAAGCATCTCTAGCAAGCTAATGAAGCCCAAGGAGGAGGTCTTGGGAACCTCTGATCTATAGCTGTTGACAATAAGCCCAGGTGACAACTTCTGGACTTGCAACTGGCATCTTAAGGGGGTGAGGATGGCAGTCTTGTGGGACTGAACCCTTAACCTGCAGAACTTGATGCTATTTCCAGGGAGCTAGTGTCAGAATTAAGTTGAATTGTTGGACACCCAGCTGATGTTGGAGAATCGCTTGGTGATGTGAGGGAAACCTCCTCCACACACAGGAATTGGGTAACCAGGACCTTTAGGGGGATGCTATATTTAGATCAGATCACAGGTTAATTGTCTACCAGGATCAGGCAAGTAATAAGTCAGCAGAAAGTGCAGGGTGAGGAAAATCCAAGCAGGTGAGATGGCAGGTGGCAAAAGAGACTCAAGCTGAGTTTGGGGGAGACAGGAAGGAGTGGTGGAGACTCTGGCATATGGGTGAGGCATATCCATGTATGACTTAGCAGGTGCACTGTCCCATGGAGGCAGAAGCATGCCCGGGAGACTGTCCACAGCATTATCGCCCACATCACCTGAGGCTGAACTGAGAGACAGCGGAAACCTACCTCCCAGCTTCAGAGTGAAGGAGACTGACCATTGAAAAGGTGACCTGGTGTGGAGGTCACACCCTGGGGCTCAGGAGTCAGTTTTCTTTTTTTTTCTCATTATATAAGTAATACATCTTTATTTTCGAAAATTTATGGAGGAAAGGAAATGATTTTAAGTACTGAAAAAATATTCATAATGTCACTAGCTAAAGATAACTATTATTAATATTTTATGGATTTTCTTTGAGTTTGTATATTTTTAAATTAAATCTATTAGGGTAAGATTGATAATCACATTATATAAATTTCAGGTGTACAACATTATAATACAAGAAAAACAGGTAGTCAGTCTTTGAGGTTGTCATTCAGCCACTCAACTGTCACTTCCTAAAACACAAGAGCTGAACTGATTTAAGAAACGTAACCTGTGTTGGAATTGCTCACAATTCCAGCATACGTTCTTAAATGGTTTCTCCTCTCTGTTCCACAGTTCAGTCTGCAAGTGCTCATACCTCCCCCTTTCCCAAGCAGGCCTCTGATTCAGGGGCATTGATTTACTTGCTCCCTCCTGACCTTGCTTTCCTGAAAATACTACACTTGATCTTAGCCAAAAGGCCGAGAAGCGATGCTTTCCTGAAAATATGTGTGATTTCTGAACAGTCATATCCTACACATAGCAGAGGAGGACATGATGCACTATGGAACTCGCTGGATCCCAAGGCGCTGGCCCAGGATGCCTCGGGTGGATAGAAGCCATCCCACCCTCTGTGTGCAGCTCCCAACCCCCACCCTCCTGACTCACTTGAGTGGTGTGTGATGAACCCCGGGGTAGTTGAGCCGGTGCTGCTGCTGCTGGCTGAGGATCTGGAGCTGCAGGAAGAGCTGCTGCTGCTGGAGCAGCCGAGCATAGGCAGAGTCCATGGGCGGAGGCGACTTCTCCGCCTTCTGGTCTGGGGGGATATACTGGTGATATTTCAACTTCTTCACCTTTGGCTTGGGGTCCTTGGGCTTTTTGTGGCGGTTCTTACTGTCGCTCAAGGACTTGGACTGCAAAAGGATAAAGACACACATGTGCTTAGGGTGGGAATGAATTATGGGTATACTGCGAGGAGGTTTTGTCTGACCAGTGTTCTTGAATCTCAGAAATATAGAACAGCAAAGGCATGATATGCAATCTCCAGGACATCAAGCTATCTACTAAACAAACCCATTGCAAGTGTAGTGCACTGAGAGGACACCCTCTAGATGGGGAGTCTGGAATCTCAGAAGTGGCTCCTGAAGTATTTTCTTCCTCAAGTAGAGTGAGATTAAGTCTGGGTTTCAGTGAGAACACTTTCCTCATCTCTACCCAGCTGATGGCCTAATAAAGGATGCCTTCTGATCCTGGGATTGACTAGTAAGAAGGTTCTTTCATATGTACACACAAAATCACAGTTAGTTAAGCACTTAGTAAATTGACTTAGAAATGACATAAACTTCGATGACATTAACCTTGTCTTTGAAAATCCAGAATTAGAAGCTTCGTTGCTTCAGGCTGAAAAGTAAGATAGAATGTCCCTCCCACTCCATCTCTAAACCCTGATATAAAATCAGGAAGTGATACCCTCTGAACTAATGACACTGTACTCACTACGGGAAAGGTTTACCACATACCAGGACCCTCCCGGAAGTTACCCTTTGTAGAGCATGATTTGGACACGTTCAAAGAAGTGAAGGGTACAGGCTAGGGAGCTAAGAGAAATTTCTGATCATGGTACAATTACATTACTACATCTTAGTTACCTCACCTGCAAGTTGGGGAAAACATTCTCTACTTTCTATCTCAGTGATCAAGATAAGGGAAATATTAGATAACATTGAAATAATAATAATAGGTCTCAGGGGACAATGTCATTACATCTATAACCTGCTCCTAAAATCAAAAGGCCTCCAACATATGTCAGGAAGCAATAGGTCTATACCATGATCAGTTGAAAAATATAAATTTTCAAACCTTGACTGTATTCCAGAAGGTTGAAATAAAGAACATGGATGTCAGGACACAAGACTAGAGACTGGGGAAAAATTGGAGGAGAAGTGAGGTACCAGCAGTGCCCAGAAGAGGGGGCTCCTGAATAGCTGGCAGTCGTGTTCTGACTGGGCAGCATCCCCATTTTAACCACAAAACACACATCTGAATGTGACCTCTCCAAAGGAGCCGACTGCTGGCTTTTCTCTGACTCAGCTCATCCCACCACCGAAGCCTCTTTTGTGTTTTTCTCAAGGAGGCTGCTTCTTGGAGACTAATGAATAGTGAGAACAAGTACTTCTCCCTGCTCATTAATTGAAGAACATTTTAGTTTAGAGTCCATCTTCTGCACCTGGGGAGTTTCTGCAAGCCCTGTAGTCTCAGCTCTGCCAGCTTTGCTCCAGCTCAGCTTCTGTCTCTACCTCAAGCTAGGACTTGCCTCGTCCTGGGGAGCTGCAGCCCTGGGCGTAGCTAAAGGATTTACGCTCCATGTTGCCTTAGCACAAGGACTGAGCCATCCAGAAGATACTAAAATCAAACCATTTTCTCTGCATAGTGAGGGCAATGTCTACTGAACACCTGGAACTCTGAATTCATGGACTTGTGTAGTTTCCCCTCTTTCTGAGACCAGAGAATAGTAAGGTTGTGGATTTGTTCTTCTGTCTCCCACCCAGAACTGCTTGGCCAATCTAAGGAGAGAACATTCATCTTTTTAAAGCAGAGGTGCATCCAAAGTCCAGTGGCTTAAGAACTGGGTGTAAATGTGTAAAGCAGGTAGAGTAATGCAACTGGGAACCATGTGGCCTGTGGTCTCAAAGGCGTTCTCATTGTAATCTGCACACACACATACTGGAGCTGCCATACCGCACAGCAGCCAGGATGGCTGCCTTCTGCTCTGCAAGGCGAAGCTGCACACTCCAGTCTGCCAGAGCAGGCTGTTCACCAAACTGCCTAACCTCCCTTCTCCAACAGCTCACCCCTCCTGCCTCTCCTCCCTGCAATTTTCTACATGTGCAGCTCCCACCTCCACTTGCTGCCTGACTCCAGCTCAGCCTTTGAGTCCAGCTCAAACCTCAGCTCATCTGGGAAGATTTTCCTAACTCCCAGTTGTGTCTGTCATCTGCAGGCCTCATGCAGCATTTCCATTTCAAGGCTGCCTAATAACTGAGGGGGTGAGGGGGCCTGAAATCCAGCCCTCATCCTGCTTCCTAGGCTGCTGGCCTGCAGGGGAGCTGTGGCTGCCTGGGGAGGGGAACCTCTTTCTATATTGTGGTAAAATACAAGTAATATAAAATCACCATAGTGACCATTTTAAAGTACACAGTTCAGTGGCATTTTAGTACATTCACAATGTTGTATAAGTGTCACCATGGTCTAGTTCCAGAACATTCCCATCACCCCCAAAGGAAACCCTGTACCCCCTGAGCAGTCACTCCCTGTTCCCTCCCTGCAGTCTCCGGAAACCCCTACCTGCTTTCTGTCTCTGTGGCTTTGGCTGTTCAGGACATTTCATAGAAATGGAATCCCACACTATGTGGTCTTTTGTTTTGGGCGTTTTTCACTCAGCACACTATTTTCAAGGTTCATTCTGGTATATCATGTATCAGTACTCATTTCTCTTTACAGCTGAACAATATTCCATTGTACAGATAGGCCACATGGTTACCCATTCTTTAGCTGACGGACATTTGAGTTAGTTTCAACTTTTGACTGTTGTGAATGGTGTTACTATGAATATTAGCGCACAAGTTTTTGTTTGAACACCTGTTTTCAGTTCTCGTGAGCACATATCCAGGAGTGGAAACTGGGTCACATGGTAATTCTGCACTGGATTTATTGAGGAACTACTACCACTCTCCGTAGTGGCTTCACCGTTTTACATTTCCATGGGCAGGGAAGGGGAGTTCCCCTCTCCACATCGTCAGCACTGGCCATTTTCTTTCTTTCTTTCTTTCTTTTTTTTTTGACTATAGCCATTCTGGTGGGTGTGATGTGGTATTTTGTTGTGGTTTTGGTTTGCATTTTCCTGATGACTGATGACATTGAACACCTTTTTATGTGATTGTTGGCAATTTCTTTACCTTTGGAGAAATGTCAAGTCCTTTGGGGCACATTTTTCTTACTTTCTAAAAACACCAAGTGGCTGTGACACCCAACTGGACTGCAGGCTCCTGGAGGACAGGAGTCCTGTGTTACACAGCCTTGACGCTCACCGACCACGTAAGAGATGTGACGGTTTTCAGAGCACTCCTCTTCATTCCATCATTGGCCCTTCATGAACCTTACCGAGTCACCAGGGCAGGGTGGTTTCCCCAGCTTGATTGCCTTCTTCTTTGAGAAGCCCCCCAGTAGTATCTTCCTAATTTGGAGATGATGTATATCGGACAACTGAGAGTTCACAGGCATTGAGCAATCAGAAAATGTTGGCTCTTACATGAACAACAAATCCTGCTCTTTATTAAAGCTGACCTGTCCTTCCTCAGGGCAATGATCACATTCTCTTACTATACTGAGGATGACGGCTTTGCTAATGTGAATCATGAAATTTTAATACTATGGTACAAGTGTTAATAAAATTTCTTTGTACACAACATTGGAAATAATGTAGATCATTCCCTCTTTCCCCCTGCAATGAACAAATGACATCAGTAGTCATATAATTTCAAAGCTGTTGAGCTGAGTGAATTGTAAACTGGGTTTAAGCTGCTGCAGTTTGGTGGGGGCCCTCTACAGGCCAGCCGAAAGACCTGCCAGCCACTTTTCTGTCTGCTGTGGAAGGGACTATGGGGCTGTTACTTCATCAATGATTCTTACTCAGTTTACGATCACTAAAAAATATTTCCTAAGAGTCATTTCAGGACTCCATAAGTGGTGGTACTAGAGGTGAGAAGACATGCTCCCAAGCCAATGAGAAATTCTATGAGATAAAATATTATGGAGAAGGCTAAATGACTACCATGCAGTTAATTGAGGAGAGAACACTCTGTGAACTATTAGATATAGTAATGAGAAACTTAAACCAAAAATATGCTATAATGCTTGCAGTTCTGTGTCTCCTGTGAATAAAATCCCTGCCTTTATCTGTATTTCCATATGGAGACGTGCTTGGATGCCACAGGTCTTACCTGTGCAAGGCCTTCAGGTCTGCCTCCCCTGCATAAAAGCCAGCTCCCCTACACTGATTTCATGGCCCTTACAAATTCTGTGTGCATACAATCAGCTGTGTCCATCTCCAGTATGAGCTTATGAAGTCTTTTCAGTCAGGAACATACTAGCTGAGCTGTGATTCTAAAGAAATGCAAACGCATAGGTTTCTCCTCTGCAGGGAAGACTCATGCGATGCTGCATAGTTAATAGGATCTTGGTCCATACTCACTGGTGGTCCATTGCTCAACTCTTGTCACACAATGTTCATAGTGGACTAAACTATTCATGGGTCAGAGTGTCTCTCCTCGTGTTGCCAGACCTAATTCAGTGCCTGCTCAGAGCCGGCTCAGTGAGTGAGCTCTCAGGCAGGGCTCGGAGGCTGGCCATCCGTACCTTGACAGCAGAATGCACGGGGTTGGGGGTGCTGAGGGGCCCAAGCCCCTGCTTCCCTTCATCTGACTGGTTGCTGGGCTGTGAGATCGAGTCATTCCTGTCATTTTCAGAGCCAGAAGTGAGATCCTGAAACCCAAATTTTAGCATTATTAGGATGTAAGAGTAACAACTGCGTGACAGAGAAATGTTAAGAGTTCCCCCCAATACACACACACACACACACACACAGCTCTACTGTTTCAATCCTAGCTTCATATCCAAGTACATGTAATTCTACTTCCTCTGGGGGAAGGAGTCACATATACAACTTGTCAACCATTTGAGGACATTTTGAGGAGAGAAAGCGGTCATTATTAGCAATTATTCCACAAGACAGGTACAGAACTGGCCTATTCTTGGCAAACTGGGACATCTGTCAGCCTGTGTGAGGGTTCCTCCCGTCTGCGACAATGCCCACCTGTTGGACTTGGTGATGGGATTTAAAAAAAAGGAAGAGGGAGGGGTGGGTGTAAGAATGGTGGGGAAGGTGGGACAACAACTACATGACAGGGCGTTAGCAGATGGAGAATAAATGTGTGTGTGTTCTGTGTATAGCTGTGTGTGTCCCTGTGTAGTGTGCACGTGTATAGTCATGTGCATGCATACATGTAGGAAATGTGTGTGTGTCTATGTGTGGATGGGTGATGTGTTCTGTGCATGTGCATGTGTGTGTGTGGGTCTGTAGTGTGTCTTTGTGTGTATGCATGTGTATTCGGTGTGTGCCTCTGTGCATGTGTGTTTGTGTGTATTTGTGTGCGTGTGTGTACACTTGTATATATGCAGGTGTGTGTGCACATGAGTGCGTGTAGTGTCAGGACAAACCTTTGTGAGAGGCATGTTTCTATATGCAGAAGACTTGGAAGGAAATATAATCATGTTCTCTCCCATTTTCCTTCATTCCTGCGCTGTGACATTGACAAAAAGGGCAGGGGCTGCTCAGGATCTCCCCCTGGGACTGCACGACCCTTCCCTGAGCCCTGGCACCTGCAAGCAAAGGTCTGCAGGACCCATTCCTCCAGAGCCTCAGTGTCTCCACCTGTCACATGGGGTTTCCAGGTAAAAGTACAAAATGATCCTTGCCTTTTGCCTGGCATTACTCAGTGTTCCCTTCTTCCCCTCTCTAGGGTTCAGTGGGAAAATGCTTGTCTTCCCCTCAAACCATGCTTACATCAGAGACTGAGGAATTTGCTGTCAGAACAATAGTACACATGGTCTGAAAGACTCTTTGATGTTATCAAAGAGGTCTGGCTGTGGAGACCAGCTACGGCAGGCGGGGAAGGAAAAGTGCTTTGATTACCAGCTCCTGCACAGTAGATGCGTGCATATTTTGGCTCTCCTTTTTATGTCTCCCTGTTCTTCCCTTTCCATGTTTTCTCCTTGGCAGCCTCAGGTTTGCTCCCACAGAGGGAAGCAGGACATGACAATGACCAGTGAGTGGCACCATTTCAGGAAACAGGGCCCAGGATGATAATTACCAAACTGTCCCTGATACCTGTATGGTGCTTTATGGTGTAAAAAGTATTTTCAGATGTAATGTCTAATTTCAGTCAATCCAATAATTCCTGTGAGGCCAGTAGGAGTGAACTCTGGCTAAAGGGCAGGGACTGAAAATCTGGAGGCTTCTTCCCAGAATGGGTGTGCCCTAGAACCAGGGCCAGAAGACCCCCATCTCATGGCCACACCAGCGGGTGTCCTACCCCTCATGTGTGGGCACCCCCACACCTGCTCTTATGCCTCCATGAGTACCAGCATGCCGGCTGAGGAAAATGAGGGTAGGCCGGGTGGCTTCTAGAGGGGGCAGCTCCAGGGGCCAGGGGCACGGCAGTGTCCCACACACCACACAGCTCTGCAGCCTTGCAGAGGGGCCTTACTTCCTCCCCTGTCAGAATCAGCATCAGTGCTCCCTGCCTGGGGGCCTGTGGTAGCCAATAGAAAATGCATATGAAGTGGCTAGCACTGACCCTGGCACACAGTGAGCCCTTAACACATGGCTGTGGCTGCTGTTCGTAATCATCACGGTTCTTTATAAATGTGCTTTTCACAATATTTTCAATATACATTCTTCACATTTTAGGAGTTTCTCTCCAGAAAAAGGTGAATGCTGTGCCGGGTTTGGGGCTGGAAGTGGACCTTGCAGTGGTTTGGCAGGTAGAAACCTGCTCACAGCAGGACCCGAGTGGGCCTCCGTTCTGTAACCCAGCACCTCTAGTTACTGTTCAGTGCATGGAAAGGCTGGGCTCTGAAACCAGTCCTGCTTGGGCACATTCTGTCCAGGACATGGTTGGTGGGGCATCTAATCTCAGTGAACCTCATGTTTATTTTCCCTGTAAAAATAGAGATAAAAGATATCTACTTGGCAGAGTAGATGCTCGTAAATTAAGTCAGAGGGGATGGTCCTGGGATTTTCTCTCAGGGCTTTCTGGAGGTTTTTGCCACTACACACAGAGCCCTGGACCCCAAAGGGTGAGGAGAGGCATGGAGGTAATAGGCTGTCAAAAGATACTTCTGGATCTCAGCTCAAAACTGTGTTGATTTTAAGACTGAAGAGATGACAGGCTGAGGTGTGGTTAGTTTACCTGGATTGTGCCCAGAGGACCTGCCAAAGAGGTCTCTGTAGCTTTAGTGTCTGGGGGGGATCTCGCTGGGCCCTGGGGGTCTTCACTTCGAGTATGATCTGGAGAAAGCCCATCGCTGCTGCTGTCTTCCTCAAAGGCAAATGCATCTGCAGATTTGGAGAAGGTCACCTGGTTACCTGAGGGGTGAAATCCAAAACTGGGTGAGTGGCTTAGGCACATCAAATGCTCCACTGGGTCACTCCCCTCCCCATCAAGATTAGCTCCATGCTCTGTATCCAGTTCAAGGGAAGAATGAAGATGAATTTTAAATTATTTCATTTCTCATCTATTTACTCCGTATGGGAACTTGGGTTTTTAAAAGTGATGTTTGGCAGGGAAGAATGAGTTGCATTACTTGTTAAACTGTATTTTCAGGTTTATCCATTCCTGAACATTTTCTTTGTGAACGCATATCTTTCTGGAACCAAATCAGGGAAGAGGAAAGGCAGAAAAGGGGCCACTGGACGCAGCCTGAGGCCAATGGAGCAAGCCCTGGGAGAATGCCCGTCACCCTCAGTCTCACAACGAGAGACAGAACTGAGATGACAGCGTGTCATGCGCATCATCTTCAGATACAAAGCAGAACACAGCACAAAATGTTTAGCAAACTCTGCTAACAGGATAAGCTATTAAGACAGCTACTAAGTTTAAATTCCTGAATGTCAGAATTAGCTAATGTCACAGGGTGTCCCAAAGACCCATTCAACTAATGCATATCTGTTTATAAGAGCCATAAATGTGTCTCAGAAAAGTCAGGGTCATCTTTACTTGCCTAGTATTTAAATTTTCTTTCAATTCCTCATATCTCTGTGTCTGTTTTGGAAATCTGCATTGGCTTACACATGCAGAGCTGCTTCCTCAGCGGCCCACATGGACTTTGGAGCAGGACAGGTACCTTAGCTTGGGGAGAGGGGTTCCCAGACCAGACAGGACTATAATGGCATCTTTGTATGTCCCTTGTGGTTCTTAACCACTCAGTTCCATCTGGTTTATTATCCAGCTGCACTTTGTAAGCTGTGCTGGGGCTGCATTGCTCATCTGGCCTGACTGTAGGCCCGGCTCTTCTGAAGGAATTTGGGTGTTATCAGGAAGTTTCCAGCCCCGGTATTCTGCAGTCACACCAACAAGAACTTCTGACTCCTGCTCTGAGCAGATAAGAAAGAGGAGCTTTCACCCTGTGGACTGGAGAGGCAGCGAAGAGCTAGAAGTCATGGAACAAATGTGGTTTGGGGCTTGTCATCGCCACCACTGCTGGCATCTCTCACGGCCCCTCACTCAGACATCCAAGGGTCAAATCAGGAAAGAGGCCAGACAAGGACAGGGCAGGTGGAAACTCCAGTTGCTGGCCCATTGGGCAGCCTGCTGACCTGGAATGGCTTGGGGACCATATTGCTGCTTTTCTATGATTATAAAAGTAATATATGCTTATCATAAAAATTCATATAATTAATATGGAATGTCCATAATAATCCCCCTTCCCCAGAGTAATTTGTTTCCTCTTCTAGATTAATTCTATACATATAGCAAGACATGCATACAAATTTTAGAAAAGTATTTCATCCAGATAGGACTGGGTAAGACATATTGTTCTAAAACTTGCTTTCTTTTACTCTAAAGTGTTTCCTGGTGATCTTTCCATGTGAGCACATAAGAGATCTTCCTCAATTAAAAATCATTATTTTATTGGTAGCAGCTACACAGTTTTCCATTGCATTAATGGGAACTTTTATTTTTCAACTTTTATTTTGTAAAGTGCACTTTTTTAAGTACAAAATACCTGAAATAATAGACAAGTATGGAGAATAATATAAAACATCTGTTTATATATCAACTGGAATAAATACAACCTATCATGTTCTTATATTTGCATCAGAAACCTATTCATTTTTCAACAGGGGCATTTCATTGGGTATTTGACAAGTATCAGCTTTTTCTTTGAGGTCAGGGTCACTCTCCTCCCACCCCTTCAGTACTCTGGTCTCAAATAGCTCCCTCTCTCTTTTAAAAGTCCAGAATTAGTTCACAACCTTCCTTTCTTTTTTTCTCACAGCAAAGCCTGCACTTCACAAATAAAGCTGTATTTGTCATTTTCATGGAATGTGAAAAAAATGTATATATTTCTTTCTCCAGGGGAATCATTGGCCTGAGATCTTCCCAGGAAGGTCCTTCCAGTTGCCTCCCTGAATATGCTTCCATTTTAAACTCAATCTATAAATTTCTTCACTTTAGACACCATGTTTTTTTGAAATTTCCAAATCCTACTTACATGTTTGGGATTAAACACTTTGTCCCTGTTAGAACAATTACATGCATTATTGGAGGCAGGTGGGCATGGGTGCTGGAGAAGGTGGATGCTACACCTTCCCCAGCCCAGGAGTCACAGCACTTCATGGGGACCCACCTGGTAAACACCCAGAGCCAACACCATTCCTGTCCTCAGGGGTTCCCGCATGTGGCTGTGCTTGCCCCTTGAGGTGCTGGTTTTCTCTGCCCAACAGGGCTCCCATCTGACAGCTTCATTATCCTATACCCCCCTCCCCGCTTCTTCAGTCTAAATGAGGATGGATCTTCTCTGTGCAGTTTGATACTTCAGGTGACAGACTCCCCCCACCCCCCACCTGCCACACCCAGAGCATCACATCTCAAATGTGTACAAATTAGAGGGAATTAGCCCAACTGCCAAATTGTTGAAGTAGTATAACATGGGTAGAAATGTTGCGAGAAGGGTTGTTGGGGGGGAGGGAAGAGAGAGAGAGAGAATGGGGTTTTTTCTTGGCTCCCAGCAACCCCCCTTTTCAAGTGGAGTGACAGCAAATGATAAGAACAGTAAATTGTGTCAGTAGTTCACTCAATAGAACATCAATAATAAAAATAATCAACGTTTTTTAGGCCTCGTGTGGACCAGTAAGTTAGAGCTGGGGGCATGTTTTCTCATCTCCCTTTTGAGGACCTTGCAAGGTCTAGTCTGCCCAGGTGTTCTGAGACTGGGCTGATGGAGGGCCCAGCCTTGGGACTCTCAGAGCCACAGCAGAAGGGTGGGAAGTCAGTGCCGCTCCCTGGCAGGGACTGTGTTTAGGGACGCACTGGAAGATCTTCTGGCTGGTTGGAGAAAAGAGCCAATGTCTCTCCTTTTTCTGCACACATGTCCCAAGGACATCCCCATATTCCACCACATATTTTGCTTGAGTTTTTGTGATTTGAGAGGCTGAATGTGACACCTTGATTGTGAGAACAGAGAAGGCGGGACACTCTGGGAAGGGTGATTGCGATGATCTCACTGGGACTTGTCTCAGAGAAAGGCTGGAGGGGTTGGGGAAACCCTGTTGTTGCTACCAGTACATCAGCATGTCCTTTGCACTTGAAATCTGGCACTGGGTGACCTCAGATTGAGGTCTAGACTTTTCCACTGGAATCACATGGAAAAGTCTAGAAGTCAAGTGTCTGGAATAAAGGAGTCACTAATCAGTCCCATTTCCCCAGTACCAGGCAGAGCACTCCTCGATTATTTTATTCATTTCCAGCCTTCCCACTGTAAGAGTAACAGAGAGAAGCAGACACATAATCAGATGCAACGTAGTGAAGAGATGGCAAACTGAGGGAAGGAGGTGATTTAGCTGTGGCCATGGGACACAACCGGAAAATTGTCGAGGACTAGGCTGGGGAGTGCTGCTGGCAGCCAGATGAAGGAGCCAGCAGTGTGGGGCTGTCCAAACAGACTCCCGGAGGAGGCAGGATTAAATGGAGGTTGAAATGACCGTCAGCTGTGGAGAGGCAATTAAAAGGGGTGGGGGGAGTTGGCAATAATGGAGAGAGTGGAGGGGAAGTGACAGAGTGGTGATTAGTAGAGCTGGGCTGGGAAGGGTGAGGGAGAAACTCTCCCAGCCAGGGCAGAGATTTATTTTGAGAGCCAATCCCTGGAGAGACACAGCTTCTAAGAGTCTACTTTATCAAGTGACATCAATCATGTAAAGAGGTTCTTCTGCTTAAATCAATGAAGAAACCATTAGTATGTGCAACCACATATAGGATACTTGTTTACACCTGGATAAAAAAAATAGAAGGGTGAAGGCCAAAGCCCCAAATATGACTCCCGTGTGGCATCTAAGATGCATAATGTGCCAGGTGTGAATATGCCGACAGACACACTGAGACCCGTCAAGTGCTGTCTAGGCCAAAAGACCCCACCAGGGGGCCCCAGCCACTCACCACTCCCTGGACGCTGCCAATGGTTTGAGTCTGATTGCCAGGGCAGGAAGGGGTGAAAGGGCAGGAGCCTACACACAGCTACACACTCGGCCCAGACTCTGTGCGTGAATAAACTGAAAGACTGTAAGAGCAGAAAGGCCCCAAGACCCAATGGCAGTGGCTTCCCTTTGAGGTGAGGTTAGGTAGTGTTCAGTGTGGTCAGTGAGAAGCTGGGTTCTGGAGTCAAACAGAATTGGTTTGTTTCTTGGTTCTGCCACTTCAGTGATAAAGTGACTGTTGGCAAGTTATTTGATCTCTGGGGCCTCAGTTTCCCCATCTATAAAATGAAAAGAATAATAATAGCTAGCTTTCAGGGTTTTGAGGATGAAAATAACACAACGTATGTAAAGCACATTGTGTGTTATTTATAATACAGAGTCCCCGATGTGTAATTGTTCAATAATTTCTAGCTGCTGTTATTGTTAGATTGTCCTCATTAAGCATATCTGCTTGTCTCCAGTTTACCATTATCAAAATAAAAAAGGCCACCCGAGAGGCAGTTTATTCTGTGGTCAGCTTTGCAAGGTCAGCACAACTCCAGGGACAGAAAAACTGGCTTGTTCCGAATGGTTCCCTCTGGGAGAGCAGAGACAGACCTTCTCCAGAGCAGGAGGAGTATCACAGGAAAGGGTGCCACATTCTCCTCTCCTTCCTGGTTCAAGTCAGATGCCTGTGGACCAGGACAAAGGCCAGCTTATCTCACCGCCTCTGGAACAACCAAGCCTATCACCTTTGTGCTGTGAGCCTGGGCCTCTGCTCCAATCTCCCCGGTGCTAGGCTCTCTGGGAGTGTTGTGCCCTGGCTATTGTCCCTGTAGACACTTTGGGGGTGTGATGACAAGGACCTGCTTTGGGAAGCCCTGATATCATCCCCCAGCTATGTCCCCGGGGCTGGCTCCGGGCACTGGCCCCTTGGGGATCTTGGCCTGGTGACTCTTAGCTTCCCCTCTCCCTCTTGCAAGTGATTAGATGAATGAGTCCGTTGTACTTTCCTCTGCATAAACATTTAAAATTCCAAGATTAGGGTGAGATAATTGGAGTCCTAGTTACCTTTCGGCTGGGCCCATACCAAGGGCTGGAAACCACAAAGTGGAATGTGAAAATGGGCTGCGCCTGCTTATCTGCTAGCAAGCCGGAGCCTGGCCCTGCCGGAGAGTGGCAGGAGAGCTATTTTAACTCATGGGCAGACCATCCCTTCACATCCTCCTGGAAGAGACTGAAACAGAATCCATCCCCTCAGTGAGAAGGCTACCAAGTGAAGGTGGATATAGTTTAAATGTGGCTCTTGTCTTGAGATGTTTCCGTACACTGAAGATACCCTTTTCTGCAGAGGATGGATTGCATCGTCCAGCAAAGACGAACTGCACTGCTCTGGAAGGGGATCAGGGTCTTCATTATGGAAACAGATGTCAGTGGACTTTTGAAGGAACAAGGATTCCTTTTCCTCACTTTCCTGGCTAGAAGTTTGCCGTAAGTCTCTAGGCAGATCCTGATCCTAAGACTACAGAAATTGGGAAAGACAGTTAACTTGGTTTTAAGCACTTGATGTAGCTCTTCGGACTAATTCTCTTGGCACCAGATCCGCAGGGGTGTAGAGATAGTTCATCACTTTCTCTCACTTCCCGTCTATAGGACCCCACACTCTCAAAGCACCCTCTCAGATTTCTAGAAACTTCTTCCCAGCTGCAGGCCCCACGTGGGCATGCCCTGCCCACTCCCAAAGATGACTATGATCACTGGGCAGCAAAGGCCAACACCAGTGCAAGCACCTTTGCTCAGTGCTAGGTAACTTTCCTTCTTGCCACTCCCACCCCACCCAAAGATCCTGGCCCCTAATTCTCTTGTCCCACCTGTTTCCCAGAACCTTCCTCCGAGAAATATTTTTCATGTATGCCTCAGTGTGTTTCTTTCCCCCAAAGATTTGCGCTTTGAAAATTATTTCTCATTATGGAATGATAGAGTTGGTCCAGAAGAAAGTTACTCTGATGCAAACCTTTTCTTTTTAAGCCAAAGAAAATGACTATGATCGGGCTTATTGTCTATTTGCCTTAAAAGTGAATAGGAGAGTGTCAGGACTTCCAGAATCTCAAAGATGACTGGATTTTTCAGCAAATATGATTCTTTTAGTTTTGTTTTATCATAAAGTCTGAGCCTTGGAGATATGAGTAAGCAAAGACTAGTGCAGTGCCTTTTAGAAAGGTCATGTGACAGTTGTGAATGGAGGACCTCTGGACCATCCCTGGTGGACTAGAAATGTTGCTTCCTGTGTTAAAGGGTTAGGGTAATAAAAATAACACCTCCCTCTGTGATAATGAGGCCGTATGTCCTGAATCACAGATCTGATTTCTTTTTTTAAGTAGCTGAAGAGCTGACTCAGACATTCAGGTGGGAAGCCTGGCTCAATCCAAGGCCAAGATGAGGACCCCTGGGGAGAAGGTGCTTGTCAATTGGAGCAGAACCCCAGGACCCTTCCACTGATTGGAGAGTTGGGAAAGCCAGCTGGATTCTCTTTTCCTCAAGCACAAACCAGGACTCTGGACAATAAACAGCTTCCTTGGTAGCTAAGGGATGGTTCTATCACATGGAGGAAACACTTAGATAACTAGAAATAGAATGAACAAGCTTGGAGTAAGCTAAGGGATCAATGAGTAACAATGACCCATGCCTAAGCTGAACAAGCTCAACACCATCGTGGAATTTCTGTTCCCATAAATCACTACTCCCACATACATAGCCTTATGTTTGTTGTGTGCAATATGCTGGACTGAGAGAGGGTGGCTGGCAGGGATCTATGGAAGAGAAACAGGGAGTCAGGTGCATGCTCTGAGATGTAACCCCACCTCACGTGGAAATCCAATTGGAAAGCTCCCTGTTCCTCCACATTACATCATTCCAGTCATACCAGCCTTTGTCTCCACCAGCTGAAGTCAGCAGAATTCTCCTTGACTCAGGAAATGCACTTCCAGGCTGGGAATGGTATTGCTAGCTGACTCCATAAGGGAGGGGGAAGTTTTTGGGAAAAGACACTGCTCATTCAGCTGACTGCAACAGGAGTCGACATCTGGGAATGAGAAAAAAAATGCCAGGGCAACAACGGGTTCTCTGTCAAAAACTATCCTCCCCTGTGTTGGGAGAAGTGCTATATATTTTTTATCTTAGGACTGGAGAATAGTTGGCCTTTATTAAAACCTGGAGGGAGCAAGACAATGACTGAGCATTCTGCTCAGAGCTTGGCAGAAACACAGAAACACAGCTACAGAGAGCTGGAGAATGCAAACACATCTGGAAAGGCATGTGGATAGAGGGAGGGGGACAATAGATACCAGGAGAGTGATACACAGTAAACCTCAGCCTGAGTCACCACTTCATCAAGGGGAGGTGATCTGATCACAAGAAGTGACAAGAAGGCGGTTGGACCATCATCACCATGGGAAAGGCTACACAAAGTGCTGTTTCTGCAGCTGGTCTCTCAGCAACTCCTTCTGCCTTTGTGACATTTCATATGATGACATCACCTTGCCCTCAAAAACTCATGCACTTTGAAAGATTACCAGTAAAGAGGCTGGTGTATGGGTTGATAACAGGTGCTCTGTTCTCCATTACTAGTGCCCACTTCTCAACTCCTTGGATTGGGTCAACCTATATCCTCCACCTCTCTCAGGAGTCATTCCTATCTTTATTCTTCACAGAAACCCTGCCTCTGTCCAAATATTGCAACAGAACTTCATTTTAGCCCTCTTTCTATATATCCTCCATTCCCCCAACCACGCTCTAGTGGGTACTTTTGACTCTTTGTACCCTGGATTCTACTTTTTACAGCATTTATTGTCTTTTATTATGATATATAATTATGTGTTTTTGTTTATTGTCTGTCTCCCCCCACTGCTAGAGCAGAAATCTTTGTATGTTTTGTTCACTGAGATATCCCAAGCACTTAGAATAGTGTCTGACACATGGAAGATGTTTGATAAATATTAAGAAATAAATGAATCAGAGGACAATCTTATGTAGTCCATCAGCTTAAATTACCATACATGCTAAAGTCTCCCAAGTCTGTAGTTCTAGACTGATACTTTCTTCTGAATCCTGGTTTAACAGTACCCATTGCTTAGTTAATCCCTGCCTATGGAACTCTTGTGAGCCTTCCAAATCCAAGAGTTAAACAAGCATTCATCATCTCTCCCCAAATCTGCTCCTCCACTCACCGTCCCTATCTTAACGAATAGCTGCCATTTACCCAACTGCCCAAAAAGGAAACCTGGATGTCATCTTTGCTTCTTCCCTTTGTCCAAATTGATATAGCCTACTGATCATCTAATCACCCAAAATCAATTGGCTCTCAGATCCTCTTTTTTTCACACCTGCCACCATGACTCTGGTTCAGACTCTCATCAACCCTCATCAAACAGTCCAATAGCCTCCTCAGAGAGCTCTGTAACTCCATTTCACTTCTACTGAGTCCACACTGCAGCTGAGGGATCTTTCTACATGCAAAACCACTGCCTTGTTCACACAAAGCACAGTGCTGATCCCCACTAGGAACCCTTCCAATGGCTCCCCACGGCTCACTGTTAGTACTAGCATTTTAAATTATGTTTTCCTCATATTGGGGAATTAGAAGAGTGCTTGAATTTGTTCCCTTAAGTGATGAGAGAAGTTTGAACCTCTCTATTGCTTTTAAGATACAATTTGAAATGCCTGTATAGCCTGACCGGTGCTACATCTTAGTCCTTATTACTAATTTCCGCCTTCTCCTTTCAGGGCTCATTGAGGAAGCCACGTCTCCCAGGATGCCTTGGGAGGTACACACATTGCATTGCCATTGTGACTTGTATCTATTCCCTGCATAGCAATTATCACAAGAGATGATAACTTCTTTCATGCCTCTTTTCTTGCTGAAGTGCAAAGTCCTGCAGGTCAGAAATGAGATGAAATGTGCTACATGTCCGCAGTGCCTGGCCTAGTCTTTACATACATTTCAAAATTGAACACACCTTGAAAAAAGCCCCATGAGACAATCATTATTATTGTTGGGGCTTCAGAGAGGAGCCACTGAGGCCCAGAGAGACATTTCCTAACTCAGTGGCCATTTGGCCAAAGTCACAGAGTCCAGCTTTGAAAACCAGGCTCCTGCTTTCCTGCCTTCAGGCACCTGCACATCCTGTTCATTACTTTTATTTTTTTTTTAATAGGCCTCATATTTTTTGTCTTCTATTCATTCCACTGACCTTGACCTTGCTCCTGCTCATGCCTTCCTGACTACTCACCTGGATGGAGTGCATTGTTTTTAACCATCAGTCTGCCTCCATACTCTCTTCAAACCTGCATTCGAAGCCACTTGATGTAAGGCCAAATTAAAAGAATTCAAGGAAAGACAAGAAACCAATACAATTCATGAGCAAATTCTTGAATGGCTTCTTTGTAATAATAATCATTGAAAGAAAAAGATTTTTAGCACGTGTTATGAAAAAGAGAGGGAGGAAGGGGAGAATACTCAAATTAGCATATTTGCAATGAAAAATGGACCATAACCCTGGGTTCAGAGAAACTCAGAACAACTGTAAGCCGATACTTTATACAACTTTAGGTTAATAACTTTGAAATTCAGGGAGGATGGTTAGAATTTTTAGAAAAATTTAAATTGTACAAATTGCCTTAAGGAGAAAATTTGAATACACAAAGAACTATGAACAAAAATGAAGAAAAGCTATCAAAGAACTACTAAGAAAAGTAGGAAGCCCCAAAGATTTTAATAGGCAACATTTCCAAGCAACAGATCATTGTGATCATATTTAAGTATTTCCCAAACATGAAAAAATATGTAAAGGTAATTATAACACTTTGTGAAGCACATGCAGCGTTGACATTTAAACCTAAGACATATAAAACAGCAACGATATAGTCTAATATTATTTGCAACATTGTAGCAGAGAGGATTAGCTGTCCATCAAAATTTATGTTCCCCTGGCCACAACATAGACACATTGCTGGGAAATCTCTTTTCATACAGAAAAGAATGTTCCCAGCCATATGTACTATTTGTAGTATTTGCACCATGGAATGTGAGTGGAAGTGATGTGTTCATTTCCAGGTTGCAGCTTTTTAAATATGTATGTGGTCCTTTTCGTTCTTTCTTTCCCCTGCCCCTCAGAGGATAGTGGAGCTCTAGGGCACAGGTTGGCACATCATGGCCTGTGACCCTGCTCTGTTTTATAAACACAGCCCTGCTCATGTTTTTACTTACTGCTATGGCTCCTTTATGCTATAGCAACTGAGCTAAGTAGTTGTGACAGACAGCTGAGATGGCTTAGTTTATTTACTATCTGGCCCTTTAAGAGGAAGTTTGCCACCCTGCCCTAGGGGCTGGTGGGGCAGTAAGATTAAAGGAGCCCTCCGTGCCTGAAAGATTTGCCATTGAGAAACACTCTGGGTTGTTTATAAATAAGATACACTTCTGTGGTTAAGCTGCCAAGATTTTGTGGTTTGTTTAGCAACTACCATTATTCCAACTAATGTTACAAGAGATTCAAAATCTCAAATAAAATACTAGCAACTTCTAGAAAAAAGAATCTGCCCTGGCTGGTGTGGCCCAGTGGTTTGAATGCTGGGCTATGGACCAAAGGGTCGCCATTTCCATTCCTAGTCAGAACACTGCCTGGGTTTCGGGCCAGGTCTCCGGTAGGGGTTGCTCAAGTGGCAACCACACATTGATCTTTCTCTTCCTCTCTTTCTCCCTCCCTTCCCCTCTCTAAAAATAAATAAATAAAATCTTTAAAAAAAAAGAATCTATGGAAGATCTTTTCCCCAAACATGCAAGGTGATAAATAAAGATAGCAATATGACATTACTAGGTTTAAAAAGAAAACCCATGTGATCTTTTCATGCATGTCAAAAGCATTTAAAAAGAGTCTCCATGTTATAAACTACTCCTAGTGGAACAGATCAGAGAAATATTTTCTCAGAATATCTACTTACACCAACAACTAATGTCATACATGGAGGTGAATGACTAGAGAAATTCCCATTTATGATAAAAACCAAACCAAACCAATGTTATCAACGACATAACAAAAAACACACCATACATGTAACAATGTCATGCTGCTTTAGAAGCACCAGCAATGCAGCAATACTAACAATTTTCTACCATGCGCTGTATTAATAATTATTAAATTGTATAATACATTTTTGCACAATATGAAGTAATATAAGTTATATGTGCTTTATATTCATACATATAATTTTACATATAATATGCATCTACATATAATGTAAATATTTAATATACAATGAAATATATTTAACTTGATTTGTATAATATAGTATATTATACTCCATAATTTACAAAATTTAACAAATTTCATATAATTTATAAATACATATATGATATATAATTTATAAATAAAACAAAAATTACGTATAATTTATGTTATAAATACTCTGTATATAATTTTAAAAATTATATTAACTATATAATCTATTAATAAAACCATAATGTCACTTGTCAAGTATCAACCAGTGCATGAAGGCAGAAAAACATACAGCAGGAGGCAGATTTTCATTGTTTGCAGACAGTATGATTGTGTTCCTACGTAATCTAAGGTAAACTGAGAAACTACTGAAACTATTAAGAGAATCTGCAAAGTTATAAAGTAAATGTGCAAAATCAATAGGTTTTCCATATGTCAGCAGTAATTGACTTTTAAAAAAACCTATTTAGGAAATTAAAGACTTGAATAGGTAGAGAGAGAGAGACTGTATTTTTGCCTCAGAATTAATATATTTTAAACATTTGAATTCATTATAAGTTAACCTGTAAATTCATTGCAGTCCCAAAGAAAACTCTAATAAGACTGAAATTGGCATGTGATAAACTGATTTTAACTTTCACCCAGCACATACTTGTGAGAGTAGACAGGAAATACTAGAAAGATCAGGCCAATGTAAAGAAACTCATGAAGACAGATATTAAAACAAATTGTAAAATATCAATAAAAGTGTATAATACTAAAACTCAGTCTTTCTCTTAAACCATGCACTTAAAAAATATCATGTCTGCTAAGGAGTAAATTATAAAAATAATGTATGTAAATGTTAGAAGACCATATAGGAGAATAACTATATTCTTGAGCTAATTTTTTTCAATAACTATATTCAGAAACCATAAAGAAAAAGATTAATAGATTTAACTATACAGAAATTTAAAAACTGCCATAGGTAAAATATACTCTACATACAAACCCCAAAAGGCCAAGGACAAACTGGTAAAAGGACCTGCAATACCTAAGGCAGATGGAGGATTAGTATTGTCTTCCTTATATAAATAGCTTGGACAAAGCAGTAAGGGAAGAAGATGCTCAGTAGGAAGAAAAGGACTAACCATGAATTGGCAAAGACACAAAATCATGTGGAAAATATAATTTCACCGTAAACCAAAGAATGCAAATTAAAATGAGGTCTTTTGCCTATCACACAAAATCAATAATAAATTTACATGCATGGAATAGAATGTTCAAAGCAATGATGAGAGATGCCCGATGGAGAGCTTTCCCTGTCCTGGACCTTATCAGAATAAAGATGGAGGAGGTAGTGTATGGTTGAGTGGGCTAGTCCTAATTCAAAGGCACAGGACAATTAGTGTGAAGGGAAAGAGTGTAGCAGATGGTAAATCACAACGGCGTATTTAGGGGCACTGACAGGTTAGCATATTGTCTCTCTTAGAGTTGATATTTTTATATTTACAGCTCTAAATATAAAATTCATGTGGCCTTTGAATGGTTGGTTGAGAGAGAAATTTTAGAATGTGGATAATGATAAGTTATTATCACACTTAATGATAAGTTTGATAATACACTTAGTGTTTGATAAAACATCTTTATATATACAGTGGTACCTCGGTACTCATCTTTAATTCGTTCCGGGACTCATGATGAGTGCCAAAATCAATGGGTACTGAACAATGAAGCATTTTCTCTTGCAGGGCAGCTTTGTGACTAATACAAGTTCTAGGGAGTGTGACTAGTCCCAAGCAAGCACCAAGGGCTGGAACATTTTTTTCTCATCAAAATGAGATGAGGTCAGTGTTTGGTGGGTTCTGAAGCCAGCGAGTACCAAGGTATGACTGTACTTTTTCAAAACGTGTTGAAACATTTAAATGTTCATTGCTTGTTAAATACATAATCCTTAGAGCCCTTTATGGGCATAACTGGAATAAAATAAGTTTGTCTATGGGAATGCTAAGCTCTCCTTTCTCCCTTCTACCATATTTCCCCAGTTTCACCCCAACCAACACCTCTATGAATGGATTCAGTACACTCAGGCTGTTTGGGTCCATTTGCTCTCAATTGTTCAAAAAGTCTACAGAATGATTTTAAACAGTTTATGATAGAATTAATGTTTGTGTCTCCCCGTTAGGTATTTGTACTCCTCTTAGCACATATGAGGGTTGCCAAAGAGTTTTCACAAACTTATAGAGCCTGAACTTTGCTCCCAGAACCTAGGAGTTGGGCAGGTTTAGTGATTCAGGTTTCTGAGAGAGGTGAACTAACCTGGGGATTCCCCAACACACCGCATGCAAACTGGGCTTAGAGTTCAGGCCTTCTCATCCAAGTTTTGGCTGTTTCTACTCTGTGGTCCACTCCCCTGTACAAGAGGAAGGCTGAAGACAGCCATGGCCCCTAAGTGATGGATGCTTGTAGAGCACATGTTTTGAGGATTATACCAAGTCCAGTTCTTAACTTGCTTAACTAGAACAAAATTCATCTATGTTTACCTGCCCTTGGAGGGTGAGTGGATGGGAATTTGTCCTCACTCCGAGGACCTCTGGTTATGGGAACATTCCTGGACAGCAACCCATGGCATGAATCTTGGCCAGGCAGAGACCTGCAGTCCCAGGGCCCAAGCATGTCTGCGCCATGGCTGCCCCACATCTCAGGGTACAGAGGGAAGCATGCCACGTGCTCTCCTACCGTTTATGGCCTCTTTCACAGTAGAATCAACAGGGAGGATGTTCTTCTCCACCAGCTCCAGCGGCCCTGGCCGGAGGGCAATTTTTTCATTGAGGTCGTCTGCAAGTCGGGCTCTTTTCAGCTTCATTTGAGCAGTTGGAATGGACCTCTCTGCAGTGGAGGCTGAGGGGTTGGCAGTAAAAGGATCAGCTGTAGAATGTGGTGTTTTTATTATTGTTTTTACTTTGTAACCAAAATCATGTGTCACACTGTGCCCTACCATCCTAGTAATTTTTCAACACAATTATCAATTCACATGGAATACCAGCTAAGACTAGACACTTCCAAATAAAGTCAAATCGTGAGTCAGGCACACAGAAAAGTTAGAGAAACTTGCTTTGTGAGGATTTTGAAGAAATGTGCGATTTGGCGATGCTGTAAGCAAGCAGTCCCTGGGGCCTGCGGTGCTTGCTGACCCTAAGCTACGACATTTGGATGCACACCCTGTCTGTATGTTCCCAGGTGCAGGCTGAGCCTGCAGTAAGTATCATCTATTATTATAATTAGTTGTAGTAGTATGATTTCTTCAGGCTTTTATACTTGTCAGTGTGATGCTGATTCAAATATCCAGGTCAGTTGTAAAAGAAAAAATTTCCTTTGAAACAGTTATTTAATTAAACTGAGGGATTTTAAAAATTGAATTTATCCAACAAGCAGTTGATGATCCTGTGTCGGGTGAGAAAGGTCGCTGACAGAGCCCTAGATCGCACCTGTGTTCCTCTGCCAGTTAGGCCCTAACTCATTCCTGTGGACAAACGGAGGACAAGCTAGTCAGCCAGGTGTTGCTAGGATGCAGAACTGTAGAGTTTGCAGCTTAACTCTCAGCATTGCAAATTTAGTAAGTGAGATATTCACAGACAAGCCTCTCAACCCCATTGTTCTGTTACTTTCATCCTATTAACGCAGGCCTAGTGTCTGATCTAGAAGTCTCCATATGGCAGCATCCATGGGACATCTGACTGTTGCAACAGGCCAGGCTTGTCTAAGAAGCTGTATCTGCAAAGCACTTGATGTGAGATGGAAGCACCAGGAAACAACCCACTGAGAGTCATAAGTGGGTGTCTTTCTTAATTACATATATATGTAATGTATGTATACACACATACATGTATGTATACACACATTTATATTGCTAGGGCTATACTTTTTCATCACAGAATTTGACTGAAAATACAGTTTATGTGTATGGGTTTTCTTCCCTGAACGTGATTGCAAATATAGTTTTGTTTTCTGTTTTTTTCTCTAAATATCATCTTGTAAACTTTTTGTCATGAAATCATTATTCTTTTAAAGCCTTATTTGTAGTGGCTGCAAGGTATTTAATTATATGGCTGATGCATAATTTATTCAGCCCATCCCTTATTGTTGGACATTTCACTATTTGCAATGTTTCAGTATCTAAATTAATTCCATAATGGACATCACTGTACATATATCTTTGCATGTCTAATTAGTTTCTTTGTATAAAATACAGGCAGATCTCGTTTTACTATGCTTTGCTTTCTTGCACATCACAGATGTTGTGTTTTTACAAATTGAAGGCAAGACCTTCCACCACTGAAGAGATTACTACTCACTTTATTGTGAGACTTGCTTTATTGTGGTGGTCTGGAACAGAACCCGGAATATCTCTGAGGTAGGCCTGTGCTAGAAATTTATTACTGGGCTAAAGGACGGGCACATTTTAAAGGAATTTGCTATATGTTGGACATTTGCTATGTGCTCGGAGAGAGTTAGGAAGTGGCACAACTAAGACTGAAACCCACATCTGATACCTTTCTAGCCATTATATGGCTTCCCGAACTGGTTGTCTAAATGGCCTAGAATGACTAAGTGACCGCTCAAAAGCACCCATTTCTAATGGCAGAGGACACTTTCTAAGAGAACTTAGCAACTGTACAGAAACAAAGAACTCTCGCAAATGGCCCACCATTTGGGGGGCACCCTGGTTTATGATTTCCTGCAGACTTACCCTGGAGTATGTGCATATTAACCAAGCCAGCACCGTAGGACCTGTTTCTGGCCTTGCGCTTCAGGGTGTCTTCAGTCTGCAGGTGCAAGCAGAGAGTAAATTCTTTTATCAACAGTTGAGTCACCTAGTTTTAATTTTAAGAGAAACCTGACTTTCTCAAAGGAGAGGGTATGCTTTTGATGACAAATGGAACATGAAAATATCCCTGGTCTCCAATGATTTGATGCAGAAACACTTACAAAAGCCTCTTTAATAGTTTTAGGATGGAGAGATAAGATAAAGAGGTGAAAAGCTTGGGTCCACATCAGTTCCACAAAGTCAAAGGCCAGGTAGTTACATGTTAGTAAAATATTAATGAAATCGTGATGGCACCAAACTGCTTGTATTATTGTTAACCCTATCCCATTGCTTCTTAAAATGGCCACAGCATTAATTAGGGTTAGAGGTGACATGTAACCTGAGTCCATCTGGTATAACATGACAACATACACCCTCCTCCTGTTATTCACCTGACTCCTCTCTTCAGTAAAAATGTAAGCCCTGCAGATTCGGACCTGTTATCAGTTGGAAAGACACTTAGAAACAGGCTGTTGACTAAGAATCATCCCTTTCTGTGGGAATGAGGTGGGCTGTGGCAGGGCCACACTACCCCTCAGGCCCCTGATTTCCACTTCTGGGTTTTCATCCCACTATATTGGCTCTCCGATTTGACCCCTGGGAGGGGCCTGGGGACCACTCCAAGTCTGATTAAACAAACAAACAAACAAACAAATGCAGTTATTCTCCAGGTATTAGGAACCACAGCCTTTCATGAGTGAGCACCTGGAAGAGTTACGGAGCTCTGTTTCTTCCTCCACTCAGACTAGTTGCAAGGCTAGAACTCTTAGACAAAGGAATCTTGGGAGAAAGACATCTGCTTTGCGTTTATGGACATCTTTGCGAAGAAGACATCTCCTTCCCATTTATACTGCGGATGCTTGCTAAATAGCATTTACATTATTGAGATGTTCAGGTGGCAGAGATTTGCTATGAAGGTATAGAATACATGCCAATCTCCCCTCAAAATGCCACCCCTCCCCCAGAAACAGAAAGAGAAATAAACTCAATGCCTTTTGCCTTAAGTAACTGCAAATAAGGTCTGTATCCACAGGCCCTACCTTAGCACTAAACTGCATTTAAAAAATCTGCTTGTTGCTAAGAAAGGACTGTAATGAAAGGCAAAGTGCCTTGCAAGCCAACTTTTGCTTCCCTGTTTACAATTTCTTTGCCCTCTTTTCTTTTTTTTTGAAGATTTTATTTATTTATTTTTAGAGAGAGCAGAATGGAGGGAGAAAGAGAGAGAGAGAAACAATGGATGTGAGACAGAAACATTAATTGGTTGTCTCTGGGGCCCAAACCCACAACCCCAGCATGTGCCCCGACCAGGAATTGAACCAGCAAACTTTTGCCCTGTAGGATGATGCCCTTTGATTTCTACTGCATCCTTGCAGTGATCTTCCCAACATCAAAAAGATTGGGGACATTTTTAAGCTAAAAAAATAACATTTTTAAAGCTAATATAGTTGACCGCATATCCACAGCTTTCAGTTTATAGAAGTAAGATTTCAGTTTCATGGGGATGGGGAACTGGCAAACTGATTGAGCTCCCTCTAGAATTCTACTGGCTTTAGCCAAAGCTTAGCATTGAGGGACCTATACCCTGGAGTCTAAGTTCAGGAAGAGGGCAGTTTGCAGAAAATTACCTTGTCACTATCCAAATGTTTTCTTTGCTCATGGAATACAGTTGGACTTTTCAGTGCTGAAACAGAAAGACAAAGACGTGAGCAGAGCTGGCCCCGGAGCTCTGGGCAGCATTGCAGCATCTGCTGGTGCGCTGGCTGAGCTGTGCACAGTACGAACGTGGTCGCCTTTATTAGGCCACAAGCAATTGAAGAGGAAAGGCCTGGAGGACACCAGTTCCCCGAAAGCCACAGGACACAGAGGAAGGTGGAATATAGGCCTAAAACAGGAGGAGCAGCAGAGGCAGGTGTGACAGGAAGAGGCGACAGGGCATTCCAAGTTCCTGAGGAAACACAGGCCTATGGGAAACCAGGGGCAGAAGCAATGCTCTCTCTAGTCTGAGAGGACGGGGAGACTGGGGTCAGTAACACCCTCTGTGACTTTGCTGTGCCCTTGAGTGCCAAAGACTGCGTGGAAGCTGTGGTCTGCGGGCAGGGGTCCCATATTGTAAGAAGGGACTTGCCCCTTGGATGGGGTATGTGGCTGCTTGGTAGGAATGTGCAGCTAAGAGTGGTGAGTGAGAAGCACAGAATCAGACTTTGAGGGCTAGAAGGGACCTTGGAGATAATGAAATACAGCTCCAACCCTGAACAGAATGGGGAAACTGGGGCACAAGGAAATTGGTTGCCTTGCCCAGGGTCACACAGGTAGGGTTAGAAGCCTAGTTGCTCTGACAACCTAACTTCTTTCAAGGTGTGTGTCCAAGATATTAACAACCAGTGGACACAGTCACTGGTCAGTCATGTCACGTAGCAGCCATTTACAACCTTGACCGAATGCCAGCCTCCATTCTTCCCACTACTTCCTGTTTCTCCTACCACATCCCAGCTCCTCCTCACCAGGATTTACTAAGCTCTTTGGACTTAGCACAGAAGTAGACTCATTCAGCAAGATTCTACATTTTTTCCTTAGGCTTTCTGATCCTCTGCAACAATCTCAATCAGGAGCCACAAACAATCACTTTCCATTACAAGTAATGGGGTTAATCAGAGATTACAGAAATGTATCGAGTATTTTTCTGTGTAAGTCTGAACAAGTGGATGAGTCATGTGACCCACAGTTCTAATATTACTCCACCAGGTGTCCACTTTTAAGCTGTAGGCAATGAAATATTCTTCCAACTTTTGGCCAGAATAAAAAACTTGGTTTCTGGCCAAATTGGCACTTGGGGCTGTGCGTGTGTGTTTATGTGTGTATCTGTGCTTCATTCAGTCCTTAAGATCTTGCTGGATTTGAACAGTTCTCAAAAGGGCGTGCTGGACATTAAGTCAAGTCCTTCATAGTCCAGACTATGTTATCCTCTCATAAGGACACTGATTGGGAAGGTGCTAAGCAAGCTCTCTCTAAATCTCACTGCTTCATTCCAGCATTAACAATGTCATCCAAAAGAGCATGCAGAATAGTCCCAGCTGGCTGCCTTGTGCCAAGTATATGGGACAAGCCCCTTCTACCACTTTGAGCAGATTAAGAGGCTTCCCTTCACATAGGAAAAAAAAATGTGTTGATTGAATATCACATTTTCTATTAATCTAACAACAGTTTCTCTTGGCTATTTTTACTCTTCCTATGGGCTTCTTTGTAAAACCTGTCATTTCAAATGGCCCCTCTCCCTCCCTCCTTTTGTCCTCACTGACTCCAAGAAATCATCTGGAGACATGTGCAATTCTATTGTGATGCTCATGCATTTTCTTTGATTTGGGTCTAGTCCCCATCCTTCGTAAGGAGGCTTGCCTTTTCCTGTATTTAATCACAGTTGCAATTTATATAGATGGAATTCTAAAAGCAACTCCTGTTTCCCTAGGCAAGATCCTACAAGTCTGCTTGAAGTCCAGTGGACCCTGGTGGGTCTATACAAGCTGAACAGATAGGTCTCCACCTGTGTCCCACACACTGGTGTTCATCTCAGTAGATGTTATATACTGGTGTGGTTTAATCACTTATAGTCCAGAAGAGGAAGTGATGTTAGTGAGGCCTGATTAGGTGGTTAAGAATAATAACACATCCTTTTCCTTAAAAAGCAACCCCTAAGGGCACAGTATATATCTTGAGATATCTCTTACATTTCAAACTAAAATGATTTTAATTGGACTTAAGACATGGGAGGAATTTATCTGGTTCTCTTGTCCCTGAGGTTCTTCAGTTCTTTCTAGCACAGTTTATTAATTGTTCTAAGAAACATTGTATTTCCTGTATCTTAGCTTGTCGAGCTATAATTCATCACTTCTTGGTGTTAACAACTCCACTGTGAAGTGACTCATCCAGACCAGTTCTCTGATTCCAGGAGCACAGAGGTCTCCTGGAACCTTCTAGAAAACACAGGGTGGAGAAGCTATGTCTGTTTAGCAAGGACTTGGGAAGAAAGCCAAAGAGGTCAACACACTGCATTTTACCACACGCTGTTCTTCTCAGGGCTTAAGGGATGTTATATGGGGCACTGGCTGGAGGTCACTTTGTGGAAAACTACCCTGCCAGGCCCTGCCACAGACATCCATGTTTTCTGTGACTCCAGAGATCGTGGGTTTAGCCACCTCCCCTGAGGGCCAGTGCCAGCCGTGAGGCACCCACCCAAATTCACTTTTTGGAAAACGTATAAAGGACCTCTTCTGCTGCCAACCGTGAGAGTATCAAATGGCAAAATTTTGTATTTAGGGGACATTGACATTTAACATTGAAAAGGAATTTGAATTTCTAAATTAAAAAAATAAGTCCATATGATTTCAAATTAAAATATGGTTGTCAGTTCAGTGAGCCACACATCTAACTCATTCCCCCTGGAGGGAGACTAATTACTTCTCCCAAGGGAACTCACGTTCTCACCTCAGAGTTTGTTACTGGGCCTCACCATTTCTGTGCCTGCAGCTCCAGCTAACTTGGGTCAGCTATGTGTACAAACATTTGCTTTCTTAGAGCTCGGGAAAAGATCTCCAGGTGAGAACAGGCCTCCTGCAGCCCTGCTCTGCACTCTAACCTCACATCTTCATCTGGAGCCCAGAAAAAAGAGGAAATAGATCACAGGGCACTGTAATCAAGTAAGGAGAGGGGCCAGCACCGGGTGGGGGCCTGGCATCAGTCGTGGCTCCGATAATAGAGCAGGGCTGTGCCTGAAGCAGAGCTCACCTCTCCTCACAGGTGGCTTGCCCCCAGGCTTGGAGGGAGAGAACTCCAAGGCTTGGAGGGCTCCCTCAGCATTTCCAATCAGGGTCAAGAGGCAGAATCAAAGTGGCAGTATCCTGGGACAGGAGCTAGAGCAGTGGTTCTCAAAGTGTGGCTCCCAGACCAGCATATTCAGCATCTCCTGGACACCTGTCAAAAATGCCAATTATTGGGCCCCACCCTAGATCTACAGAATCCAAAACTTCTGAGCTGTGGGACCCTGGGTCTGTGTTCTAACAAGCCCTCCAGCTGACTCTGAGGCACGAGATTGAGAGCTGCCCCAGAGTTTATAAGGTCCATGGGTCCTAATGTAGGGTCCTTGGGAGTTAAAAATGTGAGTAATGATTTCTAGGAGTGATTTCCAATATTTCAAAACCTGAAGAAAAGGAGTATGGTTGCTGGAAGAAAGGAAAGGCTGCTTAGGCAAAATGAACTATCACTTTTCACTATTGCTGCCTGGATTCATAACAACATGGTTTAATAGTGGTTGTCCTCATGAAAAAGCACTGGTCGGTAAGTTTATGTGACATTCATAATCAAAGACAGACACATGGGTTAATAATTCATGTGTGTAGGGTCCTTTGGGAGGAAGACAAAACTAACTCAAACATTAGATCTATGGCAGTGATAGGTGTAATTAAAGAAGTCTTGGATGACTAACATTTGGGAACCATCCATCTGAGCTCTGTCCTGGTTTTGCCACTTATTTTTGGTAGAGCCTTGAACAATTCTAATAGTCTCCCTGTGTTCTCAGTTTCCCACTTATAAAATGGGTCTAGTAATGCTTGTCCTCTCTTTGCCTGACTTGTAAGGACAAATTGGATCATGAATATTTTTATTCCAAGTAAATGAGTCAGCTGTGATAATGCTTTGTAAATTGTCCTCTTTTTTAGGTTGACAATAAATTACCAATTCAGTACTGACTGATAGTCTTAGGGGTCTTCCCAATGCAGCTTTGTAATACTGAAGACCTGGCTTGGGGCCTGGCAGAAGTGAAAATTTTGGAATTTCTCAGAAGAAGGGTACAAAGGAAAACTCATAGTATGCCTATAATCACTGGTTTATTAGTGTCTATGGAATAAAAAACCAGGAAATTGAAGGAAAAAAGAGGAAAAGAAGGAATTTAGGATTGTTGACCTATAATGGGTTTGCCATGAAAATCTAGGGTGTGCCTCTTCCTATCTCTGAAATTGAGATGTTAGAAAGAAGGGAGGAGCTAGACAGGTTAAACCTTGTGCCGTGTTCTGCTCAAACAGCCAACAGTGTGTGGTAGGGTGCTGTAGGGATAAGCCAAGTCAAATGAATGTGCTGAGGAAAGGAAGAAGGCTTTGCCCAGTCACTTCTCAAAGCTATCATGAAGCTGCCTGTGGTGTGGGAACAGGAATTGCCCCCGTCACTCTTGCTATCTTCTTGCTATGCAGGAGGAGAATCACAGAATTCAGGGATTTACCAAGGCTTTGCAGAAAGTATGTGGCTGCTGTAGCTTGGATTAGTCTGCAAAACAAATAAAGGCAGCACCATTCATAGACAGCTCATCGTATCTTTAAATTCATTTATATCGATCAGATCATGGAACCAGGCCGCCCAGACATTTCATTCTGGCCAGCAGTGGCTTTCTCAGAGTTTCTGTGGAGTCCCAGCCTCTCTGGGCCCCAGGTCCTCCACAATCCATTTCAGTCCTCTAAGCTCGTTTTCTGTGTTCCAGGATGAGAAACTAAATGTTCTCTCCTCTCTGCCCTGGATTCATATAGACTAGCCCCACTTATACAGCAGTGAGAGAAAGAAAATGTAGTTTATTTCCTTCAATCCTCCCAGATACCCGCTCCCACATAGTGATGTCAATATTGTTAACGGGGACAATTACATAGGAGTGATTCGGGTTCCCTTCTGGGCTGTAAGAGCTTGGAAACAATTTATGTCTGACTCTTCTGTGCTCTTTGGGGCCTTCCTCACAGCAGATGGTCAAAATATTTACTGAATTGCTCTCTGATCACTGATTGCATCTAATCCATATAGCTAGCTGGTCATCCTTCTGCACTAAGGCTTCTGAAGTGGTTGGAATAAAATCATGTCATTTAAGATTCTACCAGGAGAGGAATGTCCAAGGAAAAATTTGTAGGTGAGACAATTTTTGTGAGAAATGATAAACAGATTCAAGGTCCACAAGGGGAAGAGGCTGGCTCTGTCCGGCATCCCTTAGAAAGCAGAGAAACTTGCTGTCCTCTTGCAGCCTGGAGCCAGGAAGGCAGGTGCAAGGAAGCCATTCCCTGTGAATTCCAGTTGACGGTGACAAAGTAGGCAATGTGAAATCTCCATTTTGAGATTCAGAGATAAGATTTTGGAGATAAGTCCAAACAAATTCTTAAGTATTTCTAAGTTAACTTCAAAATTATTTCACTGAGATATTATAACTGTTGTGAAAATGTGAATTTCACAACTGATATTATAAGTGTAAAAGTGACTTTCAGCTCTGGCTTAGGTCCATGTTCCTGGCTGGAGAACCCCTTTCCCACTGTTTAAAGTTATTCTAGGGGCTCAGTGCTGGCCTCGGAACCCTGCCTTTCTTGACTAAAAGTCAAGGAATAATGCCTTTAAATCCATTTAAGTCACCAGAAGGGGAAAATCCTAAACCTATAATGCACAAAAGTAAGAAATAAGTCAATGCTTAATGAAATGATTAAGGGGGATCAAACAAGAGAATTTGCCCTGGTTGCTAAGGACTCTGTTACTCATTGGCAAACCCAAAACATACAGGATGCACAGCCAAGGACAGGGAAGACATTAAATTAAATCCATTTGGACTAGTTTCACTAGTTGACTGAAAATTGTGCATTGTTTAGTTCACTGGAGTCAGTGGGTGTTGGGGGCGAGAAACCTTAACAGTTTAACAATCGATTTGGCATGCAATTGAATTGAGATCTGCCACATAGGTAAGTCAGTGGAATTTTCCATACTATCTTGGTCATAGTGAAGTATTGATTATGATATAGAACCTGAAGCCATTTCAAAAAAACATTGATTTATTCTTGTTATGATATATATTATGTGTATATATATATACTCACACACACACATATATATATGTATATACATACATACATACATACATACATACATAAAATCTTGGGCCATAAAATGCCACAAAATGCTTTATGGTAGAAACTTAAGTAAGTGCTTTAAAGTTCAAGTGATTCCTTTAGAATATTTGAGAAAAGAGTGCTGTGTAGAGATCAGAAGACACAAGTTCTGGCCTCAGTTCTCCCACTATGCACAATAGGAAGGGTGCATTTTTGCGTGGACAGGCCCTTGAGATGTAACCTAATGTAAAACTCAAGATTAATTCTGCCCAATGATACCAGTGTGTCTGTTGACCAGCTAAAAGCAGTAGTACTATACAATAATAACATAAGAACAATTAACAGTTCACTTGGCTATCAACTTTCACTTTTGGCAATTTGTGATATTTTAAAATTTGGGTGAAGATTGCAAATATTTAAAAATTTATTGATAAAGTGAAAATTTTGTTAATAATCTTGTTGTACACACACTTAAATTGTCACAGTTCTAATTTGCAGAAATTAGAACATTGTGTCCAGGCTTTGGGACATTTGAAATATCTCTTAGGCCTCCTCCACCTCAGTTTTACGAACATGAAAGACAATGACTGGGGGTGTGGACTAGGTCAGGGGTTCTCAAACACTATTCTGAAGAGAACCAGCTCTCCAGGGAAGACAACTGGGGGCATCTAGAAGGTACAGGGGTACTGAGTAAGTGGGGTGGAGGCCCCCACTCTCTTTTAACCAGTACATGCGTACACAATATATCTTTAACAATTCAAAATATTGAAACTCACAGAATTAGATGATCTCTAAGGATTATCAGCTTTTCTTCTCTCCATTCTATGCCCTTCCTTCCACCTTATCTCTTTTGTTGTGTTTCAAAAAATTCAAATAAAAGAATGAAGATATAAGAAGCCCTCCTGTGAATGTAATGAGTTCTACCTGGACTCATACGTGTATTTCTCCACCCTTCCTCCTGGAATCTTGTGTTTCCCTGAAGGGCTATCTTACTCACTCTTGTGCCCACAGTGCCTGGCAGGCTGTCCTGCAGAGAGTCATGCTTGAAAAGGGTTGAATTCAATTAAGTTGGAAAGCCCCTGAGACTGTTGGATCCTCCTTCCTTTTCCCCCTGAGGGCTGACACAGGTACCCTTAGGGCCTGAGTGAACACACTGCCTGCCCCGACCTGCCCAGCTTGCCTGTTAATTTCTGATTGGGCTGAAGAGGCCAGCCGTCTCCTCCCCACCCCCACCTCTTGGCAGGTGGAGATTCTTCCGGGTCCAGCTTCCTGAGAAGAGCTCAGTAGTCAGGGCTTCTCCAGGCTGGGTCTGTGCCGTGCACCTGCTGTGGCTGGGACATTTTCCCAGAGAATCGACACCCTGGGAAAGCCTGGTTGAGAGTAGGTGGCTGAAGGCTATGCAAAACTGATGTTTAATTAACTTTTATCATTTTGCTGAACTAAAAAGAAAAAAAAATCATTTCCTTTCTCATGGGACTTTTTCCAGTAATTACTTTAATGATACAATGGACTAGGCATACAAAATTTCTGTCAAGCAGTATTTCATTAATTTGCACACTGTCTGATTCCAAAAGTCCTGGGGAACAAAGTATTCTATCCCCATTGGACCCTGTTACACAACTGGACATTTGCTTTTCCCAACTGACATAGAGGTGTTATTTTAAAATGTAGCATAGGGTTAATCTTATCCTGTTAGGTATTTTTACCAATTTCCAGAGATTTAATCCTACTAACTTCAAAAAACAAACAAAACACCCAGTTTATTCTCATCCAAATGCCGCTGTAAGACCCAGACTCAGAGAATTTAAGCACGTGGGTGGAACTCTAAGTCAGCTGTGAACAGCTGGAGCTGACTTGAAGGTCCTTGTCTATCCCCTTCATTTGCCTTTCTAGAATTAAGACAAAGAAAATCAGTGAGGGGATAGATTATTTTAATACTATTCAAATCTGTGGCTCCTCACCTATTTAAGGGCACATAGTATAGATTATGGTCTGCTGAAAGGATCCTAATGGATCTACATTTGTCTACAATCTTAGTGAATAAATCCTGTCACTAATGTAAGATTCCTAAAAAAACTGACCTTGTCAGTGTTGAGAGAAGTTGGACGGAATTTGTGTGACCTGAAGCCTGCAGACCTCTGTCTTTCCTCCATCCCGAGCACCTGCACAGGCAGTCTGACCACCACGAGCAGGCCACACACAGGAGCAGGCCATCCTGTGCTTTCTCATCACAGTTGTACACATTGTTTAAGCAGCTTTGAAATGGCAGTGAGCTGTTTCTTTTGTGTTTAGCAAACTTCTAAAACTGTTGTTCCACTATAAGCTCACTTGTGTTTTCTGTTCATTGGGTTTAGCCATTAACAAAAAGCTACTTTTGAAATACAAAGGAAAAGGCCTGAAAAATTCTTAGTTGTGTTTTGGCTCTGAATCACAGAATTATACTTAAAAATTTTAGACCTTAAATCATAGGACTCTAATATTACTAACTGCAGGATATTTTGTCAAAAACACATTTCTACTTGTTTCACACCAAACTCTAAAGTACTAGTCATAACGGGGACTTGGATTTCTGCAAGAGTCATTATGAATCTTAAATTTTAAGTTTTGTTGGAGAAAGTTAGAAACTATGACCTAAACAAACTTAAACTATGACTTCATTCATCTAGAGCACTCTTTGTTATTTCTATTTTTTTAAAGTGAACTTTAATCGCTAAATTGGTAGAAAATTTCAAATACATCTAAAAGATTTGATAATCTTTATTCTTTGACCCACATTATGGCCAGTCATTCAATATTTATGCTATAATGGTATTGCTACTCAGTAATCCAGAAAGGAAGCACTTGACAATATTCAATTAATTGTGGATACAAGTATCTGAAATAGAAGAGAAAATGAGGAGATGGGAAAAGATGATGTGATTAATGCATCTGGAAAGAATAGTGATTATATCCAATTTTAAAAGTAAGGAAAGGGTGAGGGATGCCTGTAGTGAATTGTGCTTACCCTGAAACCAAACACACCACAATGTGAAATTTTAGGGGATCATCCCCTTGTGGGTGAGTAGCATTTGGGCCAAAGCATCCAAAATCTGGGATTTCTGATGACACAGATTCTATGAAGATCCATGGGCTTAGACTAAATGATCTCTGAGGTGCTTTCCAGTTCCTAAAACCCACAGTCCCATTGTAGTAAATCAATAAATAGGACATGCAGCTACTCACGTGGTATTATGCCTTGGTTGGCCAGTTGTTCCTGGGTCCTTCTCTGTTGAAGTCGTAACTGCAAAACTTAGAAAAAGAAGTGTTAGTTTGTGAGTTAGGCCAAATGTGATCATAACCACTTTTATTTATATTGTACTTTTTTGCATAGTATATTTTATTGCATACTCTTCGCATTTTATCTCCAGAGCAGTTGTGAAAGTATGTGCATCTTTATCTCTGTTACAGGCATAGAGAAAGAAGGAGGAGAGGAACTGAGAGGGTTGCAGGGTTTTTCAGGAAGTTGGTAACAAACTAGGATGAGGAAACTTGTCTCCTCTCTGAAGTGACTGTGATTTTCATAGCACCATGCTCCCTCTGTCCCCGCTATGCCACTTGGAAGACAAATACCATCAAATTCTTCTGGGAATCGTCCTGTAATTTCAAGAGGAAGGACAGAGTAAAGCAAGTATAGGCTTTGGAGTCTCACATGGGTTTACATTCCATCCCTAGCTCCTTCACAGGTATGAAACCCTAGGTAAGACCTCTCTGACTTTCAATTTCCTCATTTGCAAGCAGGGACAATGCCCGCCTATAGGGTTGCCATAAAGTTTGAAAAGACAACCTATGTAGGTTGCTTAGCAGAGTGCTTGGAACAAAGTCAGTCATCAATGAATGGTATTATGGAGACTCTGGAATCCATTTATAAATTCAAAGAAGGGCTACTGGAATCATGCTTTACTTAGAGAAAATAAAACATTGTAAATTGTCTAAACTATACTCTATTTTATAAATATTTATGTTACTATCCATAGCACAAATAGATTATATCATATACATATATACATATAAGTAGTATATATAGAGAGTGTATTGTGTATATATATGAGTATATAGTTTGTGATTTTTCTCTTTCTTCTCACCCCTCTATTCCAAACACGTTCTATTTTTCAATATCTATCTTCTTTCTTACAGGTATTCCATTTTCTCAGGAAGATTCTGGGTGTAAGTTGTTCAGAATAAGGATAGAAAGAGCAGACATTTGCCTGCACTGGAAAAGAAGGGGATTTCTCAGGGGCTCACAACTATAATCTATGAGGCATAAAAGGAATGTGGGATTGAATTAAAAAAACACCTCCCAAGACATACACAGGTAAGTAATTGAAAGCTGTGCCAAGAATCCTTTTTGCCCAGAAACAGAAGGGGGCCTAAGGCTCAATCTAACAGGGTTGTTGGTTTGGGTACCAAAGCAGGAGGTCAGCCTCTACCATGTCCTCCCCACAGTGGACCAGGCACTGGTTATGGTCATGGGGCTGTCTCTCTGCAGGTGGGAGTGCAAATACAGCATCTTGGGAGACCACAGGATTGTTCAGATTGTTGGCGATACCCAAGAGAGTTAAAGATCCTTCATTGTCTGAACTAGCTACTAGCCATCCTATACCTCCCTGCCAAACCCTAGAATCAAATCAAAACACAAGTGTCAGCAACACATCTTTCCCCTGTAGGCTGGGCTCGCCTGCACATCACTCAGTCTAACAGAAACTCATAGGGGCACATTGGGAGGGTACCACTGAGAATGACCTAGCCTGGGAGACATGTCAGCACCACAAAGGAAAGACTCCAAACTTAACCATAAAAGAACTCATACTCAAGGTTACAGTGTGAACAAATGCAACAGTCCTTTCTTGAAGACAGGCAAAAGAATATTCATTAATTAAAACTAAACTAAACCACTTCACACACATTCGGATGGATACTACATGTGTACAAAAAGCAACAGGTGTTGGAGAGGCTGCGGAGAAACTGGAACCCATGTACACTATTAGTGGGGATGTATAAAGGTACAGCCACTGTGAAAAACAGTATGGCATACCTGAAAAAAATTAAAAATAGAACGACTCCATGATCCAGTATTCCCACTTCTGAGTATATATCCAAAAGAAGGGAAAGCGGAGACTGGAACATCCATGTTCCTTACTCACGATCACCAAAAGGTGGAAGTAACCCAAGGGTCCATCAGCAGATGACTGGCTAAACAAAATGTGGTATATACAGGGGTGGGCAAGAGTAGATTTACAGTAATCAATTAATTAATAATACGAGAATAAACTCTGCTTTGTGTAGTCACAACTGTAAACCAACATTTGCCCACCCTGTATATACCACAGAATATTAACCTTCAACAATAAGGAAATTCTGACATATGCTACAACATAGAGAAAACTTGAAGGACATTCGGCTAAGTGAAATAAACCAGTCACAAAAGGACAAATCCTATATGACCCCACTTACATGAGGTACCTAGATTAGTCAGGTTAATAGGAACGGAAAGTAGAGTGGTGGTTGCCAGGGGGTGAGGGATGGGGGTGGTGTTGGGATGAGGAGTAGTTTTTAATTGGTGCTGAGTTTCAGTTTTGCAAGATGGAAAGAGCTCTGAAGATGGGTGGTGGTGATGGTCACACAAGATGAGTGTTTTTAATGCCACTACGTTGTACATTTAAAAAATGATTAAGATGGCAAACACTTTTCAGCAGAAGCTATAACCCCTAAATCAAACACTTCTAATTATGTAATGAACATTTGTGAATGCAGATGTAAAAAAAAACCCATTATTTTAAAAGACATTTGCTAGTATCTTAATAAAGTATGATGAATTTCATGGTATCTTTCAGTTTAACAGAGACTTAGGGTTAGCCTAATGTTAGAAAATAGAATTGAGTTGAAGTTAAAATTCAGGTTAGTTCTGGACATGAGAAAGATTACAGACAGATAAACTTTTAGGATGTGTTAGTCTTAGGTTGAAACTTTACGCCAGACCTAGAATTAACGTGTTAGAATTTTAGTGTTTTTGCTTGTTGTAACATTAGAAGTGCAGCTATACTTGGCTTTATAATTTAGTTTGAGTTGAAGATATGAATGAATATTGTGGTCAGAAGGAGAGGTAGTTCTTGTACAATGACTATGTTTGGCTCTGATGTTTGGTTTGAGTCTTGTATTAAAGTTAAGTTTACAGTAGAGTGAGTGGGGAGTGTTGAAATTTGTGTTTGGTGTGAAGTTAAAATAGGTTTAGCATTAAGTTTCTTAGGTATCTACTTGCAAACCAATGTATACACTGTGTTCTTCAATGAGCGCAAGTGAATAATGAATAGTTTTTAAAAGAGCTACTCCATCCAAAACTATGTTTGTTGCCATGTTAAAACTGTAAATGGAATTAACTATAATATTTTTGAAAAGAACAAGCCTTTTGCCTACTGTATTCATATTTAGTTAGAAACATATTCTAAAAAGTTTTTAAAAAATTTTAAAGGTTACGATGGTAAATTTTAATTCATGTGTTTTCTAAAATTTTTAAAAATAAAAAACAAAGATCAAAGTAAAACTTAGTTAATTAGAATAAACAATTCAAATGGATAACTGAATATCAGGAGTAATAGAGTTAAAAATGAACTAGCAAGCCAGAGGATTGAGCTGACCTGTTCTCTTCGAGTGTAACACAGAGGAGTAAAGGGGGAGAAAGCAGATCAGTGTGTATTCAAGGTAGAGACATTGTGAAATATAGAAAAGCTTCCAGAAGAAAATACTATTGCCAAACTAGAGATAACTGTTATTAATACAGGATGTGTGTTCTTGAGGCCCTTTTTTCCGTGTTTACATGGGATCATATTATGCTTTCTTTCATTAGCTGCTTTCTATCATTAGTAATATATCACAGATATATTCCCATGTTATTTAATACTATTCAAAACATACTATTTTAGTAGCTGCATAGTATCTTATTTTTTGGTTATTCTATAAGTTATTAAACCAAATGCCCATTATTGGATATTTAGTTTGTTTCAAATATTTTACTATGAAAAAAACAGCAGTGGGCACTCTTGATAGTTAATTTTGGTGCACGCCCTCAACATTACTATAGGATACCCTTCTAGAAGCAGAATTGTCCCATCTGAAGCATCAGATTTGAAGGGTTGTGGTCGGAAGGCAAATAGCTCTCCTGGAGGTTGTTCTGATTCTCTTCTCGCTAGCGAGTGGCCAGCTCACCCACTGCCCTTGGCCCCACCACTTTTCTCGCCTGGAAGCTGCTGTGCTTCTCTCCAGAGAAGCTGGTGGCTTGGCAGCCAGTGCAGTGCTCTGTGCCCAGAGAGAGTAGCCGGAGAGCCAGGGCCAGGAGGATCTTCTCAGTGGGATATGTCCCTGGGTGGCTTCCTCTCCAGGTCTGGCAAAGCTCTGATGCCAGAGGTGGAGCACGAATGACCCCATGTCTTTCTGTGGCTACTCTCTCCTGCACATGGGAGGGGCCCCACATGCCTGGAAGTAGCTTGTGCTTGGTGAAGCAACTTTTGCCTCTGGGCACAGCTGTCCTCAGTGAGTGCCTGGCCTCCTTCCCTGACCATCTTTTTCAGCTTTGCTGAGCAGCACCTGTCTCCCTGCGTTCAGCTTGTTGTGGCCATTTGTGACCTCAGACCTGCTGGCAAACCTTCACTGACCCACTGTGGCTAAAGAAACACTGAGGGGAGGGTTGCATTTTGGCCCCTGCCTTCCCCCTACTCCCAGTTCTAGCCACCTACACATGCCAGGTATTCGTGGGGTTTCCACTTCACGTCCTTTGAGGACATATGGTCATCTCTGGGTGGCAAAGGCAAGTGAGTTCTTGGTGCATTTTCCACTTCATCCCAGTATGTTCCTTTATGATTCTGACACTCAGCTGTCAGTCTCTGTTAGCTTCCAGAACCAAAGTTTTTTTCCAAATCTATTTTTGCATTCCTTTGTCAGAATTGTAAGTCATTCGTTTGCACTGAAGTCACCTCTTTAGTCAGAATTTCTGGGCTCTTGAGTCGGATTTCCTCATCTGCCTGGCTGTACTTGTTCAGTGCTACATTTCAATGACTCTAGACTCATGATAAAGCTGTCTGTCTGGTAGAGAGAATCTTATATTACCTCTTTTTATAAATGCTGCTTGCCTACTCTGGTCTGCCACCCTCCCCTCCCTACCCCCAAATAAATTTCAGGACCAGAGAAGCAAGTTCCACCACCACCCCAAGCACTACCTCCCCAAAGAAGAGGGAATATGTTCCTTTAATATTTTATAATCATAAGTGTAAACTCCACTAAGTCAGAGAAGCAGCCCCCTACTTAATGATTATTAAAGACTATATAGAAACTTCTGGATCCACTATAGTGAAGGACCAGAAATAGACTCCCCATATGCAGATGGGGCTGGGACTGGGTGCCCATCTCAAGAATGGGAGTTAGAATATCTCTGCACACCACTGGTTACAGCCAGAAAGTTTCACTTGCTGGCACCTAGGAGAGGAGGAACCAGGTGCAATGGTGCAGGTGTCCTGAGAGTTTCAGGTTGAAGAGGGGGGAGATATCAGGATTGGTGGACATTGTCACATTTCTCATCACATAGACAGCCCCTCTGCCACATGCCAGAGCTGGTACGCAGCACTTTCTTGATGAAGAAGGGAGGCAGCTTGATGAAGCAAGGGTGTTGGGAATGGAAAAGACTCAACTTTGATTCCACTGTACTGTGTGACCTAAGGCAAGTTGTCTCCATGTCTGTGGGCCCTGGCCTGCTCATCTGTGTACAGTCATAATATTAACACTAGCCATACATCACAATTACAGTTTCATAGAATTATTGGGATGGAGTTAATGAGTTAACCATTCCCTAAACCAGGGGTGTCAAACTCATTTTCACCGGAGGCCACATCAGCCTCACGGTTGCCTTCAAAAGGCCGAATGTAATTTTAGGACTGTATAAATGTTACTCCTTAACCAGGGACAAGGAGCTCAGTGCTGCCTCCGGGTAGAAACAAGCTGCCAGGCCAGATAAAACAAGGTGGAGGGCCAGATTTGGCCTGTGGGCCTTTTGTTTGCCACCTGTGCCCTAAACTATACAAGGCTACCTTTCTGTTTTATATCGATAATGGCTGCTTCAAGAGAAAGCCCACCTGTTTGGTTCTGGTTATAGAATCTGCAGAAGAAAAGGGAGTTTAAGTTGAAGCAGGAGCACTGATGTGTAACTTATAAAACGTTAGCCATGCCCAGGGCTTCCGGTCTCTGAGGGGGAGGCGGTGCAACTTGGGAAAGAGGAATTTGTAGGAAGAGGGCACCAAGCACATGGGTTACCTGAGATGGGAAAGGCAGGAGACAAAAGAGGAGTGAACGGAAGAAACTGAGGCATTCACTTGTGCAGATCACTTCTTTCATCTTCCTGTTCACTTCTTTTATTTCTCCTCCCCGCCTCTCTGGCATTGACAGAATGAAAAGTGCTGGTCTCAGGTTAGAAGTTCTATACAAATCATCTCACTGAAACCTCCCACATATCCCACGAAGAGTGTGAATTATTATTTTGTGTCACAGCTCATAAGGCCCAGCCTAACCCTCTTATTAAGAGCTCATCCAAGGCCACAGAGTTAGAAGTGAGGGAAGCAAATTTTAAACCCATGACTTTGGACTCTGAGGTTTTGCCTCATGGGTGCAAATTCCAAATGCAACTATTTGAATGATAAAAGAGTAACTTTTGGCATGTCATACCCCGTGTTCAAAAGAAACACATTGGTGTGTGTGGGGGGATCCTTTCGTGAAGAATCAGGATCCACTAAAACATGAGGAACATTTCATGCTACCTGCCTTGTAGGTAACTTAACATAAGGGACCCTCAGTTCAGCATCACTGCCGGTGCCTCCAAAGCAACAGTCATGAAGGATATCATTCTCTTTCTGGCAGCAGGGTGACTGTTATTAACAGACATAGGGAACAGGCCCAGTCGAGTATCCAATTAGGAGGAGACTCCTGAATGCTCCCAGGCTCTGACGTATCACACAGAGTTGTTGCCATGGTTTTGGTGAGAAGTATTGCTTTTCTGAGGATTGCAA
Organism: Desmodus rotundus; assembly: GCF_022682495.2. Taxonomy (NCBI): domain Eukaryota; kingdom Metazoa; phylum Chordata; class Mammalia; order Chiroptera; family Phyllostomidae; genus Desmodus; species Desmodus rotundus. The sequence goes on from NC_071395.1 coordinate 67,543,569, forward strand.
AACACTTTATGTTCCAAACCCATGCTCGCTCATTCCTGACAGAGTGGAAAATGTGTCTCCTTGGCTGAAATGTTCCTCTTGAGTCCAGCCCAAAGATGACATTTTTAGGAAAGTTTGAGAAGAATCCTGTGGCTGTTACTGAGTCACGATAGAGTGGAAATGGATCTTTTCTATTTAAAGAGTTCTGAGCTACTGTTTGAAATGTCACATTGCTAGGGAACGGTGGAAATGGAAAACTTTCCATTTGCCATCAACAAAGAAAGATCATTACTGAATGTGAAACAATGGAGCTGAAGAGAAGCTCGGTTACCTGTCTAACTGAAGTAAGAGGTTGATGGAAATTTAATCTTGAATTAGTGGCCTGAAGAAGCTCCACTTTCTAAAAAGAGATGGCTCTTCTGGAATACAGCACATGCGATTCTAGACCCCACTCTGCTACTACACAGTTGTTACTGTAGACAGGTGCCAGAATCTCTCTGGATCTCAGTTTCAATATAAACCCAAAGAAGAGATTAGATTTTATTGAGTAGATCAGTATTTCCCCTGTTTACCTTATTAGAGTCACCTGCGCCAAAAAATAAAAAACAACAACCATTTCTTTTGTCCCTTTCCTGGAGATGGCAGTCCAGTAGGCCTAGGGTATATTGAAACTATATTTTAACAAACATTATAGGAAATTTTGAGGAAAACATAGTTTTCAGAAATAGAAATAAGTAAGGATCTTATGTGCAAGAGTGAGACCACATTTTAGTAGGGTTTTGTGCCTTGCTTTTTTACTGACAATATATTACTACATTTTGTGTGGGTGTGTATATGTAGTCTTTCATTTTTAATGGCCACCAAGTATTCATCCAATATCTTTTAAACTAATGTCCCTTTACTGTATATTTAATTTCTTTCCTCCAGAAGTGATGTATCATTTTATACTCCTGGTAGGACTATACAATTTCACTATTCATTATTAACAATAGATGATACTGTTAAAGAAGAATAAAAGCTTTGCTAATAAGTAATATGATATCTCATTGTATGAACCAAACATGTTTTCATGGATTTATTGACAATTACTATCGTTTCTTTTATGAACTGCCTGATAACATGCTTTGCAAGTTTTTCCATTGAAATTTTTTAATTATAGATTTGGGAGAGCTATTTGTATTTTAAGTACATTAAACACAGTCATCTATGTTGTAAATTTCCACCAATTTTTACTTTTTCAATCTTGTTTGTGAAAATTTTTGGCATTTAACATTTTTATATGTAATCCTTTAAAAAACTTTTATAATTTCTACCTTTGGTGTATACTCAGAAAATCTCTATATCTAGATTACATATTCACTTAAATGTACTTATTATACTTTTATGTTTTTAGTTTTTGCATTTGACTTTGCAATGCAACTGGAATTAATTCTGTATATAGTGTTAGAAAATACTTTATTTTTCAAACTCTTAACTAATTATTCTAACAATTTTTATGTTAAAGGATTTTAGATATTATGTATGTCATAAATATATACTTATAATACCTTGAATCTATTTTTACCCTTTCTTTATATTCTGACCTAAATATTTATTTTGTTTAGTGGCAGGCTGGATTAATACTTGACTTAAATATAGTGTGTAGGGTGTGGGAGTCTAATTTGAAATTCCCTGAATCCTCCAATTACACAAACCTAGTTTAGATCCTCTAAACCAAGCCTTCAAAATGATTTCCAAATAATTCCAAAGTTTCAAAGAACCAAAAAGGAGAAAGTAACTTCTGCCCAACAGAGGCACCATGTCAAATTAAGATAGTATTTTAACTTGCTTAAGTGTTATATATTTGCCTGAATTTTTACATACAACAGGAAGGGAAAGTTGCATCAGATGAAATCTGAATATGAATCAGTGCTGAAGGTACTGATGATTTTAGGGGGAAGGGGAGTAGACAAAAGAGAAAGGAACAATAGGGGAGAGGTAGAAAGAGGAAGTAAAGAGAATAAAACTAGGAAAAAAGGTTTAATATCTTTATTGTGAGTGTGTATGTGAATATGTATTCCAGTGATGGCTATTAATCATGTTTTAATAGAAAATAAAAAGCGCATTAATCCAGGGGCACACCAAGTCCTGCCCCAGGAGGGAAATAAGAGACAGGCCAAGTGTCCTGAACTCCGAATTAATAAAGCTATGCCTCTGCCTTCATCCTGAGCTGTTTCCCTGGGCCTAACGTGGAGGTGATCCTAATTCTAAAAAAAGAAGGAAGGAAGGAGGAAAGGAGGGAAGGAAGGAAGGAAGGGAGGGAGGAAGGAAGAAAAAAGAAGAAAAGAGAAAAGAAACCTACTTATGCATTAAAGATTTGCTCTAAGAACTTCAGAATGAATCTGCCTATTTGGTCGACTGTTTGGATAATTTGGAAGCGGCATCAGGCAGAGGGGGTGGTGGTGGCAGGATATTTTGCCTGGGTTATGTTCCCTGCTGTAATAAGCTGGGTTATTACCCATGCCCACCTCAGTCTGGGCCGTGTTGACAAAGCTGGCAGGTCCAAGTGAAACCCAGAAATCTCTCCTATTGTCACTCAAGGTGGAGAAGAGCTGCCTTTCCCCCCATGGTTGTGGGAGACTTTCCAATCTTCCAGTAATATTATTGTCCCCAAACGATAATACGAGATATCTTAGTGGTTCCCAACTCTCTAGTCATTGTTAGTTCTTCTTTATTCTTTTCGATCTAGACAGCATGGACTCATCCAAAGAATCTCAAAGAAGTTACTGGGATCTGTGTGATAAACTTCTATTTGGTTCATCCAAATAAATTATCTTGCCAAGAGAATCGCCATTACCCATTACTTCTCCCATGTTGCAAAATACACTGCCTTCCTGAAGACCATATTATTCATATTTGATTAATTTTTCTATTCTACCCTCCTCCACTCAACTTTTTTTATACCAAATCCTTCATTTTTCTTAAACAAATTTCCTTTAGCCTCACTTGGCCTGCAGGCTCTGTGCAGCCTACTTGCCACAGCCTCTACAGCCTCTAAGAATGGTCCTGCTTTCTCAAGTAGCACCAGAATATCTGGTCTAAAAAGAAATTTTTTTCTGAATTATAAATTAATGTGTATTTAAACTTTACCAAAGTCATAAAATAATTTATGTTTACTGTATATGTAGTACATCATATTTTGGGAGAAGAAATAAATATAAAATTATGGAAAAATAGTGATTGATAAAGAAAATAAACAATGTGTGCTCACAGTAACTAACCATATGTTCATCATCCACAGAGTCATCTTCCTCTCTTTCTTCTAATGCTCCATGAATTCTAGTCCCTCTAGCAACGGCTCTGCCTTGATGAGGAAGGGAGGTGAAACTAACTCCCAAATTCTACTAACTGAACCTAAGTGTCATCTTCCCCCAACACTTCAAAATAATAGTACAAGGATTTCATTTCTCTGGGTTCCAGCCCCTCTACCCATGAAAGGAAGGACTAAGTTAGAATTATGTGCTTTCAAACTTTTTTTTAAAACACTGGAAACATTTTTTAACTGAAATATAGCATGAAAGGAAAAAAGCAATAGCAAAGGGGTGAGCGATAAATCCAGAACCTCTTATGCCAAAGCCCCGTGGAGCAGAGTTTGAAAATCACTAGATTGCATGATCTCTAAATCCCCTGTGACTGATATTATTTTTATGATTTAGATGTAAAAAAAAATATCAAACCTCCGAAGAGATATTGCTTAGAAACAGATGGGCGGTTTTATCCAGAGCAAGGGCTAGGGGTGGATTATGGTGCTATTGCACTAACATTACCCCATATTCCCAACTCATCTTGATCTTTGAACATTCCTTGTGGGAGAGTGAAGCCTCAAGAGCACAGGAGAGTCTCTGATTTCAGCAGAAGACCAAGCCCAGGTCCCTTAGCAACAGCAGTGGAAGGAAGCCCACTTTAACACAAGTAGATGGAGGTAGGCTTCCACTACCTTCTTACAATGGACTCTTGGCTACTGTTGGAATCTCCTATGCCCTGCCTAGCAACCAGCACCCCTTGGTAACTACAGAGCAGTCATTCCATCAGGCCTGTAATGCTGCTTCTAGTTTCATTGCTTTACACTTTTTGTATGTTCTGCATATACAATAAGCCCTATGTCTAAATGTAAATTTTAATAATTGAAATGTTGGACAATAAGATGCCAAATTCCAGAATTTCATAGAAAATCAATGTGAATTGTATTTAAAAATATAACCTGCATCTGAATTCAATTTTGGCTTCACACATAGGCAAAATACTTATGAGTAGTAATTAGAAAGTCTCTCAAATTTCTGTCTGACACAATGTATCAATGGAATGTCCCTTGAAATTCACACAAGAAGGCCTCTCACTAAATAGCTATGTGACCTTGGTCAAGACAGTTCACTTTTTCAGGCTTCAGTCTCCTCCTTTGTAAAATAAGAAAGATGAACTGCCCATCTTGCAGGCTCCTTGGAGTGCTAACATTTCATGACACTTGGTTCCATTTTTGACCCAGGTCTTTCTTTGTACGTCTCAAATTCAGACCTCTGAAAATTTTCATAATTTCTAGAGTTGTCCCCATGAGATTACAATATTTCTTGTAATAGTTCTTAGTATTATGTTCAAAATGCTACAGGAGGCCTACAAAATTGCAAAAGGTTCTAAAAGTCAGCTGTAAAATGTAGGGTCCAAAACTGACCCTCTAAAGGAAAGTGTGAACTCAACTAGTTATTACTTCCACGAACACCACAGAAATCTTTAGAATATTTAAAATCACCAGCCCAGTCTGGTAATCATGCATGTATCAACCAATTCAGCCTCTCAAAAAGCATTTAGCAGTTCCTTGTTATTTGCTGAGGCATCTGTTTATAGTGAAGATGCTACAAAGCTATTTCAGGCATGAAAGATCTAGTGGAGATGAGAAGACACACACATTTGAATTAGATAAAGTGTTAGCAACATGTGATTAAGGAATGCAAATACATAGAAGGAGAATTGGACTTTTCATTTTAATTAAGAGCTGGACCTTTCATTAAGGAAAACTGTACCTTTAAATTTTCAAGTGAGAGTCATATGGGTAAGATGGGTGATAAAGGGCATTCTTGACCAAGAAAAGAACACGCATAAAAATTTGAATATGGAATAAACATGATCTGCCCATAAGAGCTCTATGCCTGCTTTAACCCTGTGCTGTCACCATCTGAAATTTTTATCATTTTTGAACAAGGGGCCTGCATTGTCATTTTGCATTGGGTCCCACAAAACATACAATGTCCTCCAGAATACGTCTGATGAAAGAAAGGGATTGTATTGCAGAGTGGTAAGAGCTACTAGTAGAAAAGAAGGTGGGGATTCAGTGACAAAAAGCCTTGACTATTATGCTGAAGTGTTTTGGACTTTATCCTGCAGAAAGAGGGTAGTGCTGGCATTTTCTGCGCAGCACAGTAATATGGTAACACTGAGATTTTAGGATGAGCAATCTTGTGCTAATGTGAATGGGGACAACACTGCTGGCTTAAAGACTCAGCACAATCCATGCATAAGACAAAAAAGTCCACTTGGACATATTGGGAATGAGGAGAGGAGGGAAGATTTGAGAAACGAGTGGAAAAAAGTTACTACGTCTTGATAATAAATTAAGGAAACAAAGAGAAAGAGGAAGAAAGGGTGAGAGAATCAGGGACAGGTGAATCAAATTTATATGACAATTTTTTAAAGCAGACTTTTGCAAAAAAGTAAAACAACAGACAAAAGGGTTGTTACTATGATTTTTCACAGCAAAATTAGGAAGGCTTCCAAGAGCCTTTGAGGTAATGCTTTCATCTTCACACTTGACAGGAAGGTGAACCCACTAACATCATTCATTCATTCATTTAATAGTTTTTGATCCCCTACTATTCTTCCAGGCACCGTATTAGACAGGGAAGATCACTGTGAATAAAGCTGGCTGGGGCTCTGCCTATGTAAATTTTGAAGTCAAGAGAGAGAGAAGGGTGTTAAACAACTACAACTGTGGGATGTCATGAAAAGAGAGTTGCATGTGGTTTGGGAACTACAGAAGGCTGTTCTGGTCCTTTCTCCCAGGAAACTTAAATAAATAAATGATGTTGTTAAGCCCACAACATTTCATTTGCTTCCTTCTGGTTCCGCCCAACAACAGCTCACAGCTCATGTGTGCAAGTGTACACGTGTACGAATCATTTTTGTTTCCTAAAGATTCGCGTGCCCTATGAGAGAGGGAGATGCTGACAGCAAACTTAGCAGCAGAGTGAAGAATAAAAGAAAAAATGAATGGCTAGTGATAGCTGCCTTTTATTCTCTTCTGAGTAGTTTTTTTCCACTGGATTTATAAGGAAATGCCCCTCCTCTTTTTTAATCTGTCATGGATGTGGTTTTCATGTAGCTAAGATATTCCCCCTGGGATGCCTCTCCCAGATCACAATTTTTGTGTCAAAGATGCATATCCACCAGCCCACACTGGGCTTTTCCCCAGGAATTTTGGAAACGGGCCTGGGAGAGAGCAACCTCAGTAGCTGTGGGGTGGTCCTTGCCAAGCACATGGACTGGGGAAAACAGGAAAGCTGGTGTAGAGAGAGGGAGAAGAATGGAGTACCACTGAGAGCCAGGGAGGTGCAGGTGTCCAGTCCCTGATTCCAGCTTACTTTCTTCCACATCCCAACCACATGCCTGTTGCTGAGTTCCATGAGACACACTTGTACCTCCATAGTAAGTGCTCTTTTTTGCTTAAAATTGTTCAAAATTTCTATTATTTGATTCTCATTTGTTTGCAAACCCAGAGGCTTCCTACTGCTCGGTGTTGAGAAGGGGCATCCAGTGGAGGTGGGAAGCTATGAGAACAACCAAGATCCATTTTGAAATCCTGTCCTGCCAAAGACTCCTAGGTATGTGGACTTACAGTTTATAAAGGTGGCTGAAACATCCACATGGAGCCAGACACTGGCACACCCAGGAACTGGGTTAAGAATGCCATGGAAACTATTTTGGATGACTGTTTATGTGGCGTTCTCTCTATACAATGCCAGGTACACACCACTAGCTCTGGACACAACAGAGCATCAGTCAGCTGAAGGCTCTTCCTGAAGAAGGGCAGTAGTACCTGTGCATAATTTAGTCCTTAAACTTCTTTTTTGTTGACTCCTACCCTGGGTTTAGCTGGATCGACCTCCATGTACAAACCCTGACATTCACCTTGTTGCCTTCAAGGACACTGTCAGATGCAGGCCATGAAGAAGCTGCTGGAAGGGGATGACATCCTGGAAAGTAAGAAGCAGGACCATGATTGGAGGTTTCAGGTCCCTTCCAGAGCTGAGAGCCAATATTGTAGGACACAAATTTATAACTCAAACTCTCTTCGTCTTGCCCAAAGGACAGCCAACCCACAAAATTCTTTCCTCGACCTGGTGTTATCTGAATCTGGGAAAAAAGCCACCCTCCATATGAGTAGCCTGAGCCACTCGTCATTCTGATTTGTTCTTCCTTGGGGTACACAGGCATCAAGCCACCTGGTAAAGAGGAGACAGGGCCACCACTGACATAAAGCTGGGAGAATGTGGCCCGATAGGTCTTGTTGTCTATGCTGTTTCTGCCCCAATCCTGGCCACGTTTCCTAAACAAGGTTGAGAACTAGGGACTATTTTTGTGTGCACTGCTGAGGCCTGAGAACACTCTGCTCCTTGCTTTCCGAGTCCAGGTACCAATAATAACTTCTCCCTGGTCAACCATTGCCCTGTATGCTGATGCACAGCCAGATGGTTGCAGTGACCAAGAATGATATTGGCCCAAATGGCTACCCATCTATTGCTGGAAGTGGCCAGAGAAGAGGAAGCAAAATGATGCTCCTATCACTGAGGGACCCCTTCATGGTCTGGAGGAAGAAGGAGCTGGAGGGGAGCTGGCTTGGCCACGGTGGCCCCGCAGGTGATCACCATGGCCAAGCCAGATGGGAGAGGCCAGGCCGGCACACAGTGCTCTTTCTTCACCCTAAGAGATGTTCTGAGTCAGCTTCCTTTAACAAGACTGAGAATCATTAGCCCAGGCCAGCTCCTGGCACTGGGCGTTTGGAGGGTAAAAACCAGGAGAATATTGAAATCCAAAGAGCCCTAATTCAGAATCATCAAGCAGTTACTTCGATGACCAGGCCTCAGGCAGGGTCTAAAGTTGTTTTAGGATGTCTGTTCACACAAACACTGGGAAGCCATTCCTTCCCTAAGCACCACACTCTCAGTTTGTCAAAATATTTGAAGAAGACTAATTCATGCCTCAAAAGGAATTCTCTCTCACTCACAACGCTGCCAGGTTTGTGAGCTTAGGGCTTTTATATCACAATATCTCAAGTCACTAGAGGGAGAGGAAGGTGGACCCCAAGTGGAAATGCGTTGGGGCTTGCCATGTCAGAGAGGGGGCAGAATTCACAGTGCGCATGCTCTCTGAGAGGACACGCTGAGGGTCAGATAACTACAGCCAGCTCTGGCCAGTTTAGGTGCCTGTGAGAAGCAGTACATAGGCTCTGAAGCCAGGGGTTCCTGAGTTCAAGTCCTAACTTTTCCGTTTATTAGTCATGACATTTCCTTAACAGGGAGGTGTTTCGGTTTCTCCATCTTGGGGGGTGGGGTGGGTGGGCGGGCAACAGTACCTCCCTTTAGGATTGTTGTGAGGGTTCAGTTAGTTACACATGTTTAGAGTGTGCCCAGCGACAGATAACTTCTGGCGTGCTCTGCTGGGCCTGCAGTGAACCTCCCCACCCGCTGCCTGCATCGAGAGGACAGGCAAGCGCAGGGCACCCTTTCATGACAGCTACCCCATAGGGATCGCTCTCCAGCTGTAGGGACTTTTCTTGTACCACAAACAGGTCCCTGAAGTACAGAACAGAAACTCAGCAACTGACATAAACAATTTCAAACAATAATCTCAGAAGACAAATCGCTCCATTTGGTCATCAAGATTCCTCTCTCAGGCTTTCCCTGCTTGTTTATGTGTTCCATGGCTAAGCGCCACAAGTGAATTAAGCAGACGCGTGCACGCGCCCTGACATAACAGGAGGGGCCCGCGACAGGAAGAACCTGCCATCTGACTGGCTTTCCTTGAAAGCTACTGCTGGGGAGGTCCGAGAAAAGGGAGTCTGAGTGATGCCTCCTTGTGTCCAGCTGTTCACTGAGAGAGGTCAGGAGACCTGGGGCCCAGACATCCAGGTTCCAGTTCTCTGCCATTTGTGTGTGTGTGTGTGTGTCTGTGTGAGCACATGCAGTGAATTTCAGCAGGTCATTAACCCTTTCTGAACATTGGTTTTTCACCCCTATAAGGATTATATCATTATAAGGTACCATTATACTAAGCGGGTAATTGCAGAGATCAAACCAATACTCCTTTAGCAGTGATACATTGCTACACAAAAACTAATGAAATTAATGTAGTTACCCAGTAAATAACTGGATGGGAATTGGAAATAAAGGGGAATTAGAACTTGAAACAAAGGGTGTATTTTATGAGGGGAATGAAAAGGAATTACCCCAAATTAAGGGGAAAATTTTCTTTCCACATTGCTCTAGTCCTTAAATATCAATTAAGTTCTTTTGAGTCCCAGTTAAGCCTATGTAGTATGATAGCATTTAGAGCACATGTTGCCTTTTCTGATTGTAACACAAATGCATGCTCATTATACAAAATTGGGAGATTGGGCAAAAGTTTCAGGGTGGAAAATGAAACTAATGGTAATTCAGGTCTGTAGGAATGCTAATACTTTGCCGTCTTTCTTCCAACTCACAAACATGTACATGTATATAAAAATATCTACTCTATGATTTCTCAAGAATTTGGATTGTATTACATATGCAATTTTAAAAACTCCTTTGTACATTGTAAACATAGTTTCATCTCGTTAGATATTCTTTGAAAGTACAATTTAATGGAACTTTCAAAAACGTGCATGTTATATTACATTTTCAATAGATTCATTCTCCTTTTGTCAAACATTTTGTTTTTCCTTCAATTTTTCTGTAGCATATATAAGACTACAAAGGCCATACTTCTTTGACCCTTCATGTGATTATATGTGTGTGTATACATATACATATAGACATGTATACAATAGACATGTATATGTATATGTATTATGTATTATATACCCACACTGTTCTATGTACTATTATTGTATTACCATTTAATATATCTTACTATTGTATATATAAATACATTTATATATTACATATGTGAGTATGTATGTGTGTATATATCTAAGAAAGTATATACATTTCATTAATATAATGTACCTTTACATTTTGGGAAAACAGTTAATGCACACATGTTAAAATTTTTTTGAAGTGTTAGAATATAATCTTGGCCTGTTTTTTTTTTTTTTTTTTTTTTTACCAGGGTTTGAAGCAGCCAAAGATAACATGACAGAATATTTTCCATTTCTGGGGCTTTCTGAGGTATCAGGTTCTAATCTATGTGTTAAGACCAGACCCTCTGCAGAGGCTGGCATTCCATTAAGCCAAAAGCTCCCTTGCAAAGCCTAGCCCTCAACCAGGTCTCCTCTCCCAGTCAACACTGTGTTGACCTGGATGAATTTTCACCTGTCCTTCTAATCTGTTTCCTTCCGTCTTAAAGCCAGTGTGGATGGCTACAACATGCAAAGAAAGTTTGAAGCAGAGGGACCACTTGGTAGAGAGCCCCTGGTTTGAAAGCCAGGCATCTGCACTTTGCAACTGTTGTGACTCCTTGGATACAAATTCCAAGAGGGGTTATGTAGGAAATTTGGTTCTGGGAGCCCAGAGTCCAGAGTTCTGGTGCTAAATCTACAGAGTGACCTTGGACAAATTTCTTAATGTTTCTGACCATCAGTCTCCTCATCTGTATAACTAGCTTTACAATCTCAGAGTCTGTGTGAAAATAAAAGCACATTAAATGATATGATTTACTTTATTTTATTTTTTTGGTGAGGAGAGTTTAATGTACCATAAAAGTAAAATGTGTTAAAGTACCAGGGACATACAGGGGGGAAATGAATTGTCTGGCATCAGGGCAAGAGCTGGAGGGGCAACTTTCTCCCAGAAAGAAGTGCTGGCAGAGGCATTGTTCCTTTGCTGAGCCCTCCCCCACAGAGCCGTCAGACAAGCACCATATTTGAGTCTCCATTAACCTGGCTCACACTGTTTCTCCACACTGGTGATTCCCTGAGGCCCAACCCCACCCATCCAAGCTGTTTCCAGTGGCTTTTCCATACAATGGCCTGTCCTGGCTCATGCTGCAGACTTTCTTAAGATCTCTCAAATAAGCAGCATCTGGCCTTGGCAAGCCCCATACCACTTGCTAAGTGGCCCCAGGCCTGGCACTAGTGGAAGCCAGCCTTGGTTTGAAACTTGGCTTCTTCCCGGCATGTCCAAGCCTAACACAACTACCAGCCATCTCTAGATCACTTTGTAGCTCATGCTGGTTGCCCCAGGCATGGGTGGTGGCTGGGCTTGGCTTACACCTCTAGGAAGGCCTCAGAGCCAGCTCAACCAGTGGACAGATTTAGACCACACTGAAGCACCCACACAATTACTAACATCAGCAGCACACTCAAGGGGTGGACTCCGTAGGCACCAGAGCCCCCACTGAAGCCAGGCCTGCTCTGTGGGGTGGGCCCCTGCACACCATGTCCCTATGGTGGTGTTGGCCAGTTCTCACAGCCGATTGGCCTGGAGGGTAAATTCCTTCCATCAAGGTGCCAACAGCAGTCAAGGCTCGACTATCACAGGAGGGTGTACATAGCCCATGTGTGGGGGGGGCATGCCTGGAACACCCAGATTGGGACACCAGGAAGGCTGTGACACTGAGCCCCACAGGACACCTACTACATAAGGCCACTCTACCAACTCCAGGAGATGTAGCAGCTCTACCTATTACATAGAAACAAACACAGGGAAGCAGCCAAAATGAGGAGACAAATATTTCCCAAATAATAGAACAAAACACCAGAAAAGAACCAAATAAAATGGCGACAAGCAATCTCCCAGATGCAAAGTTCAAAACATTGGTTATGAGAATCCCCAATGAACTGAGGGGAAGAGTAGATGAATTTAGAGAGAACTTCAACAAAGAGATAGGAAACACAAAAATGGAGATAGAAATCATAAAAAAAAGAGTCAGAAATGAAGAATACAATAACTGAAAAGAAGGATACATAACAGGGAATCAAGAGTGGAGTAGATGAAGCAGAGAATCAAATCAGAGATTTGGAAGACAAGGAAGCAGAAAACACCCAAATCAGAACAGCAAAAAGAAATAAGAATCCCAAAAAAATGAGGATAGTTTAAGGAGCTTCTGGGACAAATTCAAGTGTACCAACATTCACATCATGGAAGTATTAAAAGGAGAAGAGAGAAAGCAAGGAATTAAAAACCTATGTGAAAAAATAATGACAGAAAACTTCCCTAACCTGGTGACAGAAATAGATATATGAGTCTGGGAAGCACAGAGAGTCCCAAATAAGATGAACCCAAAGAGGACCACACAAAGACACATCATAATTAAAATGCCAAAGGTGAAAGACAAACAGAGAATTGTAAAAGCAGCAAGAAAAAAGCAGTTAGTTATGTACAAGGGGACTCCCATTAGACTGTCAGCTGATTTCTCAACAGAAATTTTGCAGGCTAAAAGAGATTGGCATGAAATATTCAAAATGATGAAAGCAAGGCCATACAACCAAAATTACTCTACCCAGCAAAGCTATCATTTTTTTAAAGATTTTATTTATTTATTTTTGGAGTGAGGGGAATGGAGGCAGAGAGGGAGAGAAACATGAATGTGTGGTTGCCTCTCACACGCCCCCTACTGGGGACCTGGCCTGCAACCCAGGCATGTGCCCCGACTGGGAATCGACCAGCGACCCTTTGGTTCGCAGGCTAGCACTCAATCCACTGAGCCACACCATCCAGGGCAAAGCTATCATTTAGAGTTGAAAGACAGATAAAGAGCTTCCCAGACAAGAAAAAGCTGAAGAAGTTCACCATCAGCAAACTGGTATTTCACAAATTGTTAAATAAGCTTCTTTAAAAAGGAAAAGAAAAGACCAAAAATGTGAATAATAAAATGGCAATAAATGCATATCTATCAACAATTTGTTTAAGTGCAAATGGATTAAATGCTTCAATCAGAAGATATATGGTGGCTGAATGGATAACAAAATAAGACCTTTACGTCTGTTGCCTACAAGAGACTCACTTCAGATTGAACAATACACACAGAATGAAAGGTAAGTAATGGAGAAAGATATTTCCTTAAAATGAAAACAAACAAATAAACAAAAGTTTTGGTAGCAATATTTATACTAGCCAAAACAGACTTTAAAACAAAGTCTATAACAAGAGACAAAGAAGGACTAGCAGTTCCACTCCTGGATATTTATCTGAAGAAACCCAAAACACTAAATCAAAAAGACATATACATCCATATGTTCATTACAGCATTATTTACAATAGCCAAGATACGGAGGCAACCTGTGTCCATCAGTAGGTGAATGGACAAAGAAGAAATGGTGTGTGTGTGTATATATATATGGGGAACACACACACACAGAGGAATATGACTCAGCCATAAAGGGGAATGAAATGTTGCCATGTGAAACGACATGGGTGGACCTAGAGGGTGCTGTGCTGAGTGAAGTGGGTTAGGCAGAGAAAGATAAATGCCATATGATTTCACTTATATGTGGAATCTTAAAAAACAACAACATCAAATTAACCAACAAAACAGAACAGAAACAGACTCATAGATACAAAGAACATTTTGATGTTTGCCACACGGGAGGGGACTTGGGAGGATGGAGAAAGAAGGCAAAGGGATTATGAAGTACAAATTTGTATTTACAGAATAGCCACGGGGATGTAAAGAACAGTCAATAGTATTGTAATAACTACATATGGTGTCAGATGGGTGTTAGATTTATCAGGGCAATCACTTCATGAGTCATATAAATGTCTAATCACTGGGTTGTGTACTTGAAACTAATATAATATTGTATGTACCTGTAATTGAAAAATAAAAAAATATTTTAAAAAATGAAAACAAAAAAGGTGTTACAATTTAGCAGACTGCTCCACTAGCTGTCTGATCCCCAAACTTTGTTTCTTCTGGAGAGAGCTGCCCCCTTAATTTTAGTTTTAGACAGAACAGTATTTTCAATCATACGGGTAGGGGTTTAGGTTTCTCAGTAGAACCTCAAAGACAGTCATGAGTCTTTGCTGAGATCTTATAGCCACCAGTAACCTTGCAGGGGTCCAGACAAGGCCGGGGATCTCGCTCTGCAGAAACACACGAAGACCTGAGCTGGACACCCCTCCTCTCTAGAGGATGAAAATAGTAAAAACTCCTTCCTCAAACATTTTTTTTCAAAGGGAGATAATAAGTGATAGTATGTATGTAAATCACTTTATTGAACACTGTAAATTCTATAATGATAATAATTATGCTCTTCACTGAAACATAGCCTGGGGTAAAAAAGAAATGGGAGTAGCTCACAGCAAATCTTAGAGGATGATAAATAACAAGAGGCTGGTTGTTGCTGTTGTTGCTAATTTAGAAACATACCAGTATGATACATTATAATAACTTTTAAATTATTTAAAAATATTGTAAATTAACATTCCACAGCATATTGAAATAAATATAATAATTAATATATAATTATACTAACCTTTAAATAAAATTACTACCATTTATGGAGTACATATAAGCCCATCCCAGCACTTTTTATATGCCTTTTCCTAAAGTCTCACAAAACTTCCACAGAGAGGTACTTCTGAACCTACATTTACAAATGGAGATGTGGAGGTTTGAAAGTTTGAAGAATATATATGCTCAAGTTCATACAACCAGGAAGAGTGGAGTCAGGATTTGAACCCAGGTCAGCCAGACTGCAGCCTATATCACAATATATACATTTAAAATTTCCAACATAAGTTAATATTAGGGCCCGTGGGTTTTCGGTCTCAGCTGAGGAGCAAGTTTTCTCGATTGTAGTCTAAAGGCGAGCATGCTCTCAAATTGGTGGGAATAACAACTTAAACCCCCAGGTGTTCAGCCAACTCAGATTTAGTTGTTCTTCAGAGAAGGTGTCTTTCATCTCCTGTTTCTTCAGGACAAAAGTGAACAAGCAAATGACAGTCACTGTTAACTAGTTCATTACCAAAGTTACTCCTGTTTATTAAAGAAGGTAATAGGAGACACTGAATAAATAATCAAGATAAAGAATAAATGAAAAAGAATATAAGAAAAATTACAAATTATTCATAATCTCGCTACAAATGCATCCTTCCAGTCTTTTAAAAAAATATTTAAACACTTTTTGTATGTTCATGGTATGTCTTCATCCCTAACTTATTGAGTTTTAAAAGTATTTTCCTTCCTTCCCTCCTTCCCTCCTTCCTTCCTTCCTTCCTTCCTTCCTTCCTCTCTTTCTTTCTTTCTTACTTTCTTTCTTTTTCCTGCCTTATGGTCAAGATATTAGCCTGATATTTAGAAAGTTATTGGCATTTCTGTGTGCACTGAGAGAGGGTGATAAATTTAAAATTCTCTCCCAATAAGTTTAAAATATGTAATCAAACTAACCTCGGGCTTCATATCCCCTAAATCCTCATTTGAATTTTTGTCTATGTGATTAGACTTACAGAAGTATATTTTTTCTACTATTATAATGTCAATTTCTCTTCTTTTTAGAGATATTTTAAAATTTTCATAAGTACCTATACATTCTTAATATAAAAGATTCAAGTAGTGAAGATAGGTCCTTGCTCTCCTCCTACTCTGAACATCATTGTGTGCAACTTGACTTAGATTATTGAATGTTTTTTCTGTGTATTTATGTCTAAATAATTTTAAGCATAAATGTAATTGTGTTGCCTGTTTTACAATCTGCTTTAAAAAATTAATTGTATGACTCGGAGATCTTCCCATGTGAGTTCATATAATATTTTATCACTTTTCTTTTGCTTTGAATTATATTTCATAGAATGAGTGTATCATAATTTAATCAACCACACCCTATTGATGAATGTTTATGTTGTCTCCACCTTCTACTTGTTAGCATTATAAACTATGATGCAATGAAAATCCCTGCACATACAATTACTTCTTTAGAGTAGATGCACTGAACTTTCTTGACTGTTGGTAAGGTCACTTGAAGTCCAGTAGAAACCGTCAGACTGCACTCTTTAAGCCTCACAGATGAGCTGGTGCACAGGATGCCCGTGCCTATTTCTCCAGCTGTCCAACACTTGATGTTATGAATATTTCAAATTTGTGTAACCTGATGCTTGGAAAAAAGGGTATCTTGCTCTTTTAATTTGCATTTTCTTGAATGTTAATAAGTTGAGTATATTTCATGGGTTTATTGACTATTTTTCCGTTTTGAATTATATTTCTCTTAGGTTATATACTTTTAATCTTATGTTTATACAATTCCTTGTAATAACTTTGACATTCTCACTTCACGTATTTTCTTTCAAAATACTTTTTGTCTTTTAAAATTTTTTGGTGATATTTTTTCCATGTAATATTTTAAACTTTGTAAGTGGCCGAATACACCAACTTTTATTTCTACTGTGATGTTGGTGACAGGCTGGGGGTGGTTTGTCCCACTCCAAGATTATAAAGTTGTTCTCTGGTTTGTTCTAATATTTTATAGATTTCCTTGGCTCTTTAATCCATATGGAATCTATTTTAAGATATATTATAAAATAGCTAAATTCATTTATTTCAGAATGGATAGTAAAGTTCCCCAAAAACCTTTTATCACATATTTTATTGCTATTTGAACAATCACCACTATTATTAAAGATGAATAATTAATTAGAGATTAGATTCATACATATACACATAAAACTATGTATATATATGTATACACATACACAAAATTCTGGCCCATTGATAATATTTGCCTTTTTGACCCCTGATACTAATTCCTAGTTTGTTTGTTTTTTACTTTTCAGTTTTATTGAGGTATGATTGACAAAACTGTAATGTATTTAAAGTTTACAACATGACAACTAGGATTCATCACCTCGAGTTAATTAACACACCCACCACCCATACATTTACTTTCTGGGGGGGCAAGGGTGAGAACACTTAAGTTGTAGTCTCTTAGAAAATTTCAGTGCTGCAATTCTGTACTATCAACTGTAGTATCCACATTCTATATTCGATCCTCTTATAACTGAAAGTCTGTACCCTTTTACCGACCTCTCCCTATTTCCTCCACCCTCCAGGCTTTGGCAACCCATGTTCTACTCTCTGTTAATAGAGGAAGGGAGGGACAAAAGTTTACAGTTGTTTGAATGAAGAAATAATACAATAATTAATAAATAATAATACAAGAATAAACTCTGTGCTTTGCATGCTCACAACTGTAAACCTACTTTTGCCCAAGTTTGTATTTCTTGAATAGCTATGTTTAGTGTTTTGGGGCAAGTCTACTGTTACAATTGTTAGTTTTCAAAAATTTCTTGAATATTTTTTCTCAAATAAACTGAGATTGAAATAATCAAGTTTCATTAAATGTCTTAGGATTTGGGGGGGATGACGTGTATAATTTGTAGTAGAAACTAGTGTCTTGGTAAATCACTATTTAGAGAATCAAGCCCAATAATGGCAATGGGGTGTATGCCTGGAGTTGTAGTCCGGAATGAGGTATATTAGACCCAGTGGGCCAGGTGTGTGTAAGTGAGCGGTGAGGCAGGGGTGCGAGCCGGGGGCTTTAGGTTGCCATAGAGATGGTCACAAATGGGATCAGATCTGGCCTCTGTCATTTATTAGTTATGTTACTCTGACCAAGTTGTTTAACATCTTACATCTTTGAGCCTCAGCTTCTTCATCTGTGAAATGGGGATAATCATTGCACTTTGGTAAGGATTAAATGAGAGAGCAAAAGTGCCACAGATAATAGGTTCTCAAGAACTGCTAGTTATATTCACTTCTCCTCTGATGAATCATCAGTCATATCTGGTCATAGGTGGTCCCCACATAACAGATGACACACAAGTTCTCAAAGTTATCAGGTAACTGTGGCTCCTTTTCCTTTAGGACTGAAAAGGTGTGAAAAGCTCATCAAATATCAGTTACCATTGGATAAGTACCCAAGGTGACTCTAAGCTAGTTCTGTTATAGGAGCAAGAGTTCATTGCCACATGGAAATAGGATTATGGTTAAGCTTTGTACATTGTTAGTACTCCAGAAATACGAGCTACCATAATGGATCATAAAGATTCATATTCATTATCCCCACACTTAGAAGTTTACTGTAAAAAATAAGTATTCTATAAAAACAATCCAGAGGAAGAACAAGATTATGTGCATAAGGATTTTCATATTAGTGTTATTTTTAATATAAAAATTATAAAGGGCTAAATTTTCCAATACAAGTGGGAAAGGTTTAGTAAGTTACTATATGCTCACTCAGTGGACTTCAGTACAGTTTTTAAAACAAGAATTATGCTGCTATGTAGTCAGCTTGAAAAAGTCCTTACAATATTACACTGACTGATAAAAAAGCTGAGTGTAAATGTATGCATATACTCAAATATAACCTTATAAAAATCTTTATGCATCTGGACAAATATCTCTACAAAATAGTAGAAATATTTAAAGCATTGAGATTATTGTTCAATCAATTAATGTGGCATAGCATTTTCTGGAATTTGCCTGCTCTAGAGCCTCATAGTGCCCTGTCGGGAGCTTGAGTCCCAAAAAGTTCCACGTGGAACTCTACTTCAGATTGAGAACCCTGCCCGATCAGTCCCGAGAGAACAAAGCTGAATGGCTTCCTGAAGGGAGAGGGTTTCTGGAATTAGGAAAGCCAGGACAGTTTATGGGCCAGTCATTTCACCTTGGGGCTGTTTGTCTATATTTTATGAGAAAGAAACCGATGATTTTTTGTACAACTAAGAGGCTGAGGGGAAAGAGATGCAGACTGAGGCATGGAAAACTTACATGGTGATTCAGATTGGTGTGCCAGACAAGAGGTGCTAATCAAGACATACTAAGTATTTGAGAAGTTGCATATTCACTCATTATTGCTACACATACCATGGATGGCTAAGTTCCTATACATGAGGGAACTCAGTAAATACCTTTTACAAACAATATTACAGTGGCTTAATCCACTGTTTCTATGGCTAGGATGCTATGGTTTTTCAAATGACCTAAGGCTGAGGAACACAGCAAATGTCACCTGGAGTGACTGAAGTGGTAAGGGAAGTGCTCTAATAGTGTCTGTAAGGAAATGGGAGAATTTATCTTCTCTCAACCTATAGGAGAAATTTATTTTTTCTCTGGTCCTAAAGGGTACCTTCCTGGGCCTTGTAAAAATAAAAGTCAGGAATTGCCCTTATTTATTCTAAATTTCAGAGAATAAACAATACATTTTACTTTAAAAGAACTTGGAGACCCTGGCATTTTATCTAAGAATAATAATCAAAGTCTGATTAAGTAATGCCTGGCATAGTAGCTATTCTGGATGATCTCAGAATAGAAGTTAGTGCAAGTTACTGACTTAAAAAAGAAAAAAACACTACCTGCTTAATAAAGTTGAAAATCAAAGTACTAAAATTGTAAGACTGCAAAACTACTATTTGGCTACAGTTTTTTGCTTTTTAAACTTCTCTTTGTGTCCACACAAACCTCTTAACTACTCCGTGCTTCTCTCTTGCGCAGTCATGCCACGTGGGGAACGGGGACTGCTTTCTGTAAAGGAAACCTTCGATAACTCTCAAAGATCTTTCCCTCACAAATGGCATGAATCACTTTATCAGTATGAAAACAAAGGCCCAGTGAGCTGAGGCGACTTCCCCAAGGTCATGGGGTCACAGTGGGGTGTGAGGAGGTCTCTCTGGAGATCAGGAATGAGACCCAGGAGGCAGGTGCCTGTGAAACACACTTGCTGGCTCCTCCTTCCTGATCTGGGCAGAGATGCAAGATACATACATAGCTGGTCAGCATCTGACCAGTAAGTTCTTGCTGATGAGCTGGAAACAAGGGAGATGAATGAGCACTTCAGGCTCTAGCAGCTCCTGTTCAGATTGGGCTTTGTGAAGTATGTGAAGCTCTAGCCCTGGGCTCCAGCACTGCTGTTTCTGCCACAGACTTGGAGGTGCTAGTCTCCAGTCTAATCCTCTTAATCAGAATCCGTTTAGTTTGGTTTAATCCAATTTAACTAAATCGTATCATATACAATAAAAGATGAGCACCACTCTTTATGGCCTTAGAAGACAATATTTTTATGTACCTCAGGTACACAAAATGAGATTAGTCATAATTCTTGGTCCATGTGGCACTACCACACTATCATCATCGGTCTATGAATCAAGATTTTATAATTAACTTGCCCCTCCCACTCTAGATGTGCCTACTGTACTTGTCTGAGTTTTGTATTTCTATTCACTGATTCCTTTTTTTTTTGCTATAGTTTTAATGCCTAAATGTATCAAAATATATTTTGTTTACTGTTTTACAGTATTCTTTGGGCATAAGATAAAATGTATTATCTTAACACATATTAAATGGTTCCTTCTCTCTGCCAATCACCAGTAAAGATGAACAAATAAATAAAAGTTTTTACCCTCATGGAATAACAAATAAAATGTCTAGTATGCCCAGTAATGATCAGAGCTAAGACAGGGAAAGTTCAGGGGCCGAGAAGGTTGGGACTCTTGCATATGAGATGGTGGGTGAAGGCCACCTGGTATCTCAGGAAATCTAATACAGTCGGACCTCCGGGGAGAGCAGTGATCCTGAGTCATTCCCATTTAAGATGAAAAATACACTCATCTTTTCAGGTCCAGCTAATTGTGTTCCACTGCGGATGTCTGAAGGTGCAGCTTGCAGAAACCATGCACAGGTGTTAGAGAGAGGCTCTCATATTCCTCGTCAGGACACAGAATGTGTCTTTTCTGCTCCCTACCTTCTCCCTGGCTCCCAGCACAGTCTCCATTACAGGGAGCCATGAAAGAAATATTTGTTGAATGAATGAATTAATAAATATATAACTCTCATACCACATTTTTCAGATTGACTGGGAGCTCCTCAGGGGCAGAGAGTTGAATCCTCTGAGGGATATTTTTGGGGTGCGGAATCAGTCCTGACCCCCAAAATAATAGATCTGAGGAGTGAAGGGTGAGCCAGAGATACATAAGCAGCAGGAAGGAAAGAGTTCTTACCTTGGGGGTGGGGAGAGCTTGCCAGCAACATCCACATAGAGATTAACCCCATTAAATGAATGACTGTTGGAAACCCATGGCTTCTCTGGTTGGAGCAGAATCTTCCACAATGTGTCTGCCCAGCTGGACATGCCCTGGGACATGCCATGTCAATACAGTGCAACACGTCTGGGAATCACTGTCCTTTAGAAGCTCATAATGTACATTAGAAATATTACAGCTTTGGAGAAATCCTGAAGTTAAAAAATACAATTTAATTTTTCAGTATATTCTGCCTCCCACTTAAAAAAAAAATCCTGCTAAACAACTGTGGATTTAGTCTTTTATGGATCACCCTAGAGAAAACACTGGGATAATGGGTAGGTAACCCATGTTATGAGAAAAGTTCTGCAGGGCAAAGTCTGCAGGACAGAGGCCTTACGGAGGTGAAAGCTGGGAACGCCACATTGGAAGTTGCTGTCATAGACAGAATACTGCCCCTCTCGACTCCAGAGGTACCCACGTCTTAATCTCTGCAACCTGTGAACATGGTCTTATGGACTGAATTGTATCCTCCAACCCCTGACTCGTGTCAAAGCCCTAATCCCCAATGTGATGGTATTTGGAGATGGGCCTTGGGGGGTGGGGGGTGATTAGTTTGTAGGAGGTGACAAGGGTGGGGCCCTGGTGATAGGATTAGTCCCCTTATGAGAAGAGATACCAGCTATTATCTCCCTCTCAGACTCTGAGCAAAATGAGGACACAGCAAGAAGGTAGCCTGCAAGCCAGGAAGAGGGCTTTTATCAGAAAGTGACCCTGCTGGCACCCTGCTCTTGGACTTCCAGCCTCAGAACCGTGAGAAAATCAATTGCTGTTGGTTTGCCACCAGTCTGTTGTTAGAGCAGCCAGTGCTGGCTAGGACTCACCGCACAGGGGAACCAGTGCTGCAGGTGGAATGAAGGTTGCCAATCAGCTGACCTTAAACTAAGAAGATGATTTGGGGTAAGCCTGAAGAGATCGCAAGGGTCCTTAAATGTGGAAGACAGAAGTAGAAGATTAGAGTCAGAGAGATGGTTGAATATGCTACACTGCTGCCTTAGATGGAGGAAGGGGCCACAAGCCAAAGGATATGGCAGCCTCCACAGTCTGGGAGGTTAAGAAACCAATTCTCCTTTAGAGTCCCCAGGAGGAACGCAGCCCTGCTAACACCTTGGCCAGAGAGACCCTTTTCAAACTCCTGACCTCGGTAACTATAAGATAATGATACATTTGTGCTGCTCTAAGCCACTGACTTTGTAGTAACTTGCTATAGCAGAAGTAGGAAACTAATGCCGTCGCCACGAAGGGAATTAGTGGTTGTAAGCAGAGGAAGGCAGGAGACAGTCAGCCATGGACAGTTTGTACAGAAGTGCAGAGGGACAATTTGCCCTTAGGTTCTTCCTGTTCTGATTATGTCTAGTAGAAATTCCTGAAAGATTTTAATGGAACACATTTCCCCAACCTTTAAAAATATTCTATTGGTCATTTCAATAGCAAGATGGAATTGGGGACAAATTATTTGTGCTTCAGTAGGCTTCACACCCAAAAGCTGTCAAAGAAATTTTGAAAAGAAGACTGAACATATGAAACAATTGAAATAATTTTCTTGAAGGCTGTTGTGTTAATTATGAAAATGGTAGGTGTGAGTTATTCATTCATTCTTTTAAGAAATATTTAGTGTGCATTTGGCATATGTTAAGTTCCCTGAGCATATAACAGTTCAGAAACATCACAAGAATGCTTTTACAAAGCTTACAGTCTTTAAAACTTTACAAAAATACTTAGGGCCATTCATTTGGAAAGTACCAAATGTTAGGGCTGGAAGCAACTTCAGTGATAAACTAGCCAAAATCCTCTATGATGTAGATGAAAAAAATGAGGCACAAAGAGGTCAATTAAATTAGATTAAAAATGTATATCTATATATCTATACCTATATCTTTATATAGTTAGTTTTATAGGACAAATAATTTAACCTATATGAGTGTCTTTTCCATAATAGACATGACAAGGCACTGGGTTAAAATATTCGTCCTAAGTTATAAAATGAAGTAACGATGAGGGTAAGGCCAGAACTTGTACTTCTCTTGAGACCCTGGTGGAATTTTCTTCAGTAGTGTCCCGATGGTAAAAACCTCTGCATCAACCTCTTAATCCAGTCTCCTTGACTCACTGAAGAAACATTCAGTCTCAGAGATGTTAAGGATCTAGCTTAAAGCAGAACTCATTTGTCCTGTTAGTTGATCTGAAGGCTGGAGGACAGAAAACACACAGAAAGAGTATGGTGTATGGCATCCTGAGATGTCCTTTGCTTTTCCTGGGAGGACACAGAGCAATCACCGATGCTGGAGGCCCATCTCTGGATGTTGAAGAATGCGGTGCTGGTGTGCTCTACCACCCAACGCTGAGCTGAGCTCCGCCACTGACTTTTCATGCCTGTTCTGCATGGCCCTCGGCTTCTTTCAGCTGTGGCCCCCAGTCTGGGAGCCCCTGCACCTGAGCAGACTGTCTGCTGAACTCATTTTCCTCTTCCCCTTCCTCAGAAAGCTAAAAGGGAAGTTGTCTTCATCTTCCCTAATCCACGTGCTGGCTCTGCCCCCAGAGACCCAGAATTCATGCTTATGGCACGCCCTCCTCATTCCAAATCTCTGCTTTCATGCCTGAAATGCAAGGTTTGCATTTTGGGGAGTCTTTGGGCACCCAAATTTTGAGAGTGTGATGGATCCTGGATGGGGCAGCAGAGAGCGTTGAGCAAAGACCTCTCAGGTTGTAGGTAGGGTTGCCAGATAAAACACAAAATGCCTAGTTCAATTTGGGTTTCAAATAAAAACACACCCTCAATATTACAGTATGCTAAAATAATCATTGTTTTTCTGAAATTCAAATTTAACTGGGCCTCCTGTATTTTCATTTCCTAAATTGGACAACCCCACATTTGTGGGGGATAGACACCAGGTCCTGGCAGGTGCCAGAGTGCTGAGCTGTTTGAATGGGAAACGGAGAAAAAGAGAAAGAAACAAACGAAACACAATAGTTCTTTAGAAGCAAATCCATCAGTGCCCATCCCCTCATTTTGATCCTTCATGCATGGTGTGTGTACACACTATAAATCCTTGTGTTTTGTTCACACAGGATCATGGTATGGAGGAAGATTGTTGACAGTGATACTGATTACTGATGTTGACCAAACAATAGTAAGATTAAAAACCATAAAACTGTAGTTAGTTTAAAAGTAACACTGTTTGTTGCATTTATGTGACCTGCCTACCATATCTGCCCAACTGCCTCGCAGCCCGGTCTCAGTTTTGCCTGTGCCCAATCTTTACGTATTTTCAGAGAACCACAGAATGTTACTGAAGGGTCTGAGAAATCATCTAGTCCAACTTTGGCATTTACACATGAAATAACCAAGACTCAGAGAGAAAGTGACCACTACAGAATCTGGCTGCTTAGTAATATCAATAGTAGAACAATATTTTTTAAGGGCTCACTAAGTGCCAGGCATTTTCCTTAGTGGTCTGCTTACAGGATCACATTTAGTCCTCACAACAATCCTATGATCATTCTCATTAGTCAAATGAGGCGCCTGGAGGCAGACAGAATTCTGTAGCTTATCTAAGGTTCCAGGCTCTGTGGCTAACAAGTGGAGATGCCCACTAAAATCCCAGCTAGTGTTGTTCTAGACCCACATACTCAACCATGAAACTGTGGCCGGCCTCTCAGATAAGATGAGTTTATATCATCAAACGTGTTCATACATGGGCACTGTCACAGGTCACTGCTCCTGTGGCATGGAGTCTTCCTTAATCACAAGGTCACTCGAATATAGCTCACAGGAAGCTGGCCGGACGCTGTGGCCATTCTGGTCATCTTCAGAGTCCAAGCAGTTATCTGCTCACTAATAAACAAGCCCCATATCAC
This sequence comes from Desmodus rotundus, assembly GCF_022682495.2. Classification (NCBI taxonomy): domain Eukaryota; kingdom Metazoa; phylum Chordata; class Mammalia; order Chiroptera; family Phyllostomidae; genus Desmodus; species Desmodus rotundus. The sequence continues at coordinate 67,568,702 of NC_071395.1, forward strand.
AAGGAGTCTACTATGATCAGAGAACAATTTAGTTTCATTAATTTTTTTGAAATATTTTTAATGAAATATGAAATACCAGGGTCTACTGTCAAAGCAAACATTAGCAGTCAGAATTTTATGAGTTTACATTCTGAGTAGCTCATGAGAGAAAAGAAGAAACAAGGAAAAGAGAGAGAGAGGGAGAGAGAGAAAAAATCAAAACAGGGAAGAAGGCTTCCTAATCCACTGTTAGTGACCAAATAAACCAAGTCTTCTCAGGAAGAGGCAGGCCCGTGTGTGAACGCACTGCCAGCCAGGCTTCCCCGGCGGTGCAGCTGTAGTTGTAATTACACCCAGAAAGAATAATCACCATCCTCAATATTACGTCTCCTTAGTTTTACATTCTGCTTGCTGTTCTTCACTGCATTTCAGATGATCAACCCCTTGCATCACAGATGATCAATCTGCTCAGTCCGTTTCCAGACCCAGCTTCCCTGCTTATCAGAGGTGGAGGACTGAGCATGCCCGTGTCTGCTTTGACCCCATGTTCCCCGGCGCTACCCTTCCTGTGGCACCAGAGCCTGTCCAAGATTTAAAGGGGGGGGGGAAAGAGGCAGCAATTGGCATTCTCAGAAGCTCCAGAGTCTGCCTGGGAGACCCCAGAACCACACCAGTCCATGGAGGCAGGAATTGGGAGCTATCATCTTCCCTCTGGGCTGCATCTCAGAGGGAAGGCTTTGATTGATAAACCTGTCCTTGCAATCCCATCCAGTACCTCACCAAATCCTTTGAGAGACAAATGAGCACCCCCTCCCCCCACTGCCCCCCACATGAACTGGCAAGGGTGCCTTTGACATGAATGTAGCTTTTTGCAAAACAAACCTGCATCCTCTTTTCTTCAGAAAGGTGGCAGTGTTGCCTTGCGGTTTTGACCAAATTACAAAGCAGTGGCCAAGTCTCTAGTGGATTAACAGACCAACTACATCACCTCACCAAGGGAAGGAGAGGAAGGATGTAACTAACCAACACTGAACCCAGTGGCTGGCAGACGGGCCCCAGAGTACCAGGGCCCTGAGTATTATGGCAGCTAAGCTCGAGTTTTCATCTTGTTCCAACAGTACAGAGACTAAGAAAATCTCCAATGGAACCACAGACATCTCAAAGCCAGGAACATCTAAGGCAATCACAGATAACCCTTACTTTCCAGCATCCACTCTCCTCATTCTTGAAACATCCATCCCAAGTGAAACACTGAGTGGTCCTATTAGAAAGGGAAAGAACTCTTAGCAAACTAGGCCAGCATCCTTCCAGCACCTCCTCTATGGAATGTTCACATCGGAGTTCTCACAAATGAATTCATCTTCTAAGTAAAAGTTCTGCCATTTATTGAGTGGCTTGTTACTGTTTATAAAACCAGTATTATACACACAGTTATGGAGGAAGAACTTAAGAAGGTAAGTGTCTCTGTCTAAACGTGGAACCCCACACATTCAAAGCCGCCATGGGTGCCTGTACCAACCCTTCGTGAGCAGTGCCCAGCGTTCCCATCTCTTTCACTCACCTTCACTCAGCGTCCTTTGAGAAGTTTCTCTATGCGCTACTGACACAGAAATTTGGGGGGAAACTCTCCATTTATAAATATCAGATGGTTTGGGAAAAAATATTTGTGGCACTGGACATTTTTTTTTCCTACAGTGATGTCATTTGAAATACTTGTTGTGCTCCAAATTTGCTATTTTTACTTCCCCCAAGTGACTTTTTTGGGAAATACATTGTTTGGATTAGCTACATTTTAAGTGACCCCTGTAATCTGATACACAGCATCAGGTTCATCTTCTCAGCAATTATAACTAATATTATGCAGCTCATAATCTTGAAATCCCTTATTTGTTCATTTTCAAACTTGTTCCTTTTTGGTGAATCTTCCAATTTTTTATTCACAAATACACAAAAAAAAATAAAATAAAAGGATTGGCCTTTTTACAAACAAAACCACATTCAACGACTCAAAGGACTTAAAAACGGAAGACAGGAAAGGCCCCCAAAGTCAAATAAAATTTTCACTTCCAAAATGTGCTCTTGGGGAACAAGGTTGAAGCAGCAACGGCTGGCTTTGAGCCATTTATTGGAAAGCAATCTAGAGTTGAGAAGTGCAGGAGAGGAAAGTTTAGGAAGGAATGCTAAATGCCTCAGCCCTACCTGATCTGAACTTGCTCCTAATCAGCAAAGAGTGCTCAGCCCCCAGGAGGGTCATGTTGAGTCTCAGCGAGCCGCTGGTCCCTTGGCCAGACGCCCCCTGCTTTCCACCAGGAACAGGCTCCCGGGAGCCCAGCTGACAGCAGCTAACAACCCAGAATTCATCCAACTCTCCAGAACTCCCCTGGGTAGGAGTACAGTGGCAGTCTGTGGCCGAAACCAGTGTCCCCAGAAAACTGGTGTCTCCCCCCTCGCCGTACGGGGCTGGTTAACTCTTGGCTGGCAGGACCCTCCTCCTCCTGCGTCTGGCCCGGAGCAGCGGCATCCCAGGCGTTCTTGGCTGATGTCATAGGCTGCTAGCGTTTGCGGAGTATTACCACCACGCCTTTATCAAGCTCCGAAGTTTGCTATCTGATACTTTTTTACTACTGACAGGAGCTCAGCCAATCAGGAGCGGCGAGCGGGGGCCAGAGACTTGGAGCAGCCAGAGGCGTCTTCCGAGCCGGGTCTTAACTCTTTGCAGCTGGCTGAGAGGACGTGGAGGCGCAGTGGCTGGAGGCAGGGCGAGGGTCCGGCACTGGCGAGGGGCAGAGTTAAGAATCCAGAAGGACAGACAGGAGGGTTGCAAAGCGCCTGGGCTCTCAGATGGTGCACGTAGAGGGTTTGGACTTGGGTGGATTGGAGCCGCGGGGCTTCCCCGCCGCCGGGCGGCTGCCTGGGAGGCGGGAGAGGCGTGAATCTCCTACCCGAGATGCGGCGCGCGCCTGCGGGACTCGCAGCGCATCGCGCTTTGCAGATAAACTGGACCACTTGCAGATTAACAAAGCTTCTAATAGACCGAAGTTCCCTCTTTCTCTCCCCGTTTGAGGGTCTCAGGCACAGACTTTATACACCTTGCAGCTCAACTATCAGACTTGGATACATGTCCACGGAGAAAACGAAAAGCCTTTCATTTTTGTGGGATGTGCGCTTTCTGGACAACCTGACTCAGAGTGTCTCCACATCCAGCAGGACACAGTGCTCTCGTCCGGGGAAGACGCACGAGTTGAACGCCCTTTTGTACTCTCAGTAGGGTGAGATTCGAGGATGGAGGGTGTCTGGAGCAGGGGGCAAGTCCGAGCTGGGGGGTTGGTTGTGCTTAGGGTGGAGAGGCTTGAGGGCTTTTCCTAGGAGGTAGTGAGGCCCCCCTAAGGGCAAAATCCATTTGAAATTGAAGGCCGAACATTGCACACCCAGAATGTGCCAGGGGTTATCCGCTCATCAATAAATAAAATAAAGACCCTGCTCTCAAAAAGCTGCTTAATAGTTGGCAGCACAGAAAAAAAACAAAACAAAACAAAACAACAGGCTATGTATGTATGTAAAGTAGGGTTGAATTTTATTTGCAATCTTAGATGCACGTGGGCCTCCAGGTATCATCTATTACACACATGGCTGCTTGTGTCTCAGGAGGCCCCTAAACCCTTAAAATATCAGTGGGTGACAGATGAAAACCTGACATGACAATAACTCATGGTACAACTTTTAATGTCCCAGGTCTGGGCCTCTGCCCGAATTCTCTGATTCTTGAGTCCACTCTTTGGATCTGAGCAGTCATTCATTTAACTAAGGTCTTCTGGGAGAGACCACTAATCCAAATGTGTCAGAAAGGAGGCAGCGCAAGCCCACCCATGTTCCCTTTGGGAAGAGTGGCCTGGCCGCAGAGCCTGTGTAGAGGCTGATGACGTGTGCCCAAGCTTTCCAATGGTTGTGCAGCATTCCCATATAGGCTGTATTACTTTCTTAGGCCTGCTGTATGCAACAGGCCGAGGGGCTTAAAACAGTGCAAATTATTCTGTGCAGTTATTCTGCCGTCTGGGAAGTCAGAAGTCTGAGATGAGTCTCCATGCGCTGGAATCAAGGTGTTTGCAGGGCTGGGTCCAGTCTGGAGGATCTAGAAGACAGTTGTTTTCTTGCCTTTTCCCAGCTTCTGGAGTCTGTCTATGTGTCCTGGCTTGAGGCCCCTTCCTCCATCCTCAAAGCCAGCAGCAGTTGGTCAAGGTCTTACCATGTAGTATGGTTTTCACCTCTACCCTTCTACCTCCCCCTACACACTTAAGGACCCTCATGAGTACCTTGGGCTCACCTGTATAAACTCTGGTGTGAGGTCAGATGATTAGCAACCTTAATCCCTCCCATCTGTTACCTTATTCCCCTCTGCCGTATACTTTAGCATGGTCACAGACTCCTGGGATTAAGATGTTAACATGCGAAGAGGGGGCTTTATTCTGCCTGTGAGACAGCATGACCCCTCTTTCAAACCAGCATGTTCTTGTCCTCAGTCAATCCCCAGGCTCCTGGTCTTCAATGCAAACAGGTCAAGTGGAAGGAGGTTTGGCCATGGGGATGTACAGGAGCCTGAAGGAACCCTGGCAAGCTTGGAGATGCCCGTGGCAGGGAGGTCTTGTGTGGGGAAGAGACTGGTAGGATAAGGAACATTGCTGGATTATCTGAGTAGAGAAAAAAACTATTCTGAGCAACTTTTAAAACAAAAGAAATCCAAACAGATTGTTTTCCTGAGGACTGTGGAGTTGAGAAGAAGGCAGCTTGGCAGAGAATTGTTTTCTTAATGAAAGTTGGGATAAAAACAGCTGAAGCCAGCATTGAATATAAGGGTCTGCATGACCTAGCTGAGTTGGACAGGAGTAAATTGTTTTTCCTCTGATGGCCTGTGTGTCTGCAAGTGCACATGTGTGCAGGGAAGCAAGTTTCTCTTTTCAGTGTATTTGGGAAATCCTGGTAATCATAGCCTTCCTCAATTTTCCCATCATACTGTGGAGCTGCCTTCTGGGACTTATACCCCCTATGGCATGGAATATCCATGGATATAAATTTGCTCATATAGAAGCTCATCCTTCTCCCTCTCTATGCAGGCATTTTTTGAGAAAAAAAAATTTTAGCGGGACTTGATGAGGATGTTCCCAAGGGGAACAGCATGGCCTGCGGTGGGTTGGGAGCAGCAGGCCAATGCAAGAGTGGGCCACCAGGCTCTGGCCTACATCTGGTCGATCTCCTCAGCAGCACTTCTCTGCCTCACTACCCTGTGACCCTCTCTCCTGAGGCCTGGAGCAAGCGTGGATGTGATGTAGGGAGACACATAGCAGCTTCTAGCAGCAGGGGGAGTTTCATTTGAGTCTAAGCTCCCACCGTGACCTGGAGTGAGTTATTAAAGTCCTGCGAGACACTGAGCATCTTCATGTAAGATGGAGTTCGAAATGCGCTCCAGAAAAGTTGGAAAGTTTAAATGAAATAACACATTTGGAGTGCCCAGAACAATTCTTGGCACACCTAAAGCTCCTCTCTTTACCCTCTTCTCTCCTCCAACTGTTCTTACTGATTTCAAGCAATCCTGGCACCTTCTCTTTTGTTATGGCTTTCCTTTCCTTTGCCATCAGTTATCTCTGACTGTCTAACAAATTACCAGCCTAAGACAGCACACGCGCTTGTTTTCCCACAGGCCTGGGTTCCAGGCTTGACTTAGCTGGTTGGTCATCCGCTCAGAATCTCGCAAAGCTGCAATCAAGGTGTTGCCTGGGGCTATGGTCCCATCAGAGGCTTAGGGTCCTCTTCCCAGCTCACTAGCTGTTGTAAGAATTCGGCTCCTTGCAGCTCTAGAGCACATCATGGATGCTTCCTCAGGGCCAGCCAGAGAATCTGCCTTGGGGAAGTCTCTTTTAAAGGGCTCATATGATTAGTCAGACCCACCCAGATTAGCTCCCTTTTGATGAACTCAAAATCATGCTGATTAGGAACACTAATGATGCCTGCAAAATCTCTTTACTTCAGCCACCTAATACCACCTAGTCAGGACAGTGTCTTGGGTCTCCTTCACCAGTCCTTCTGTGCTAAAGGATTATGCAGGGGTGTAACTCATTGAGGGTGACTTGAGAATTCTGCCTTCCACAGCTATGATCCTTGGCCCTCCACCAACTAAGAATGATGCTATCTGTAGGTGTGTCTGTAGCACAGCTCAGGGTTGTCAGCTTGAACTCTGACCCCTTATGGACTTCCTTATGGGTCAGCACGAGGTCAGCTACAAGGTAACAGAGCAGGGTGCAATGAGCAGAGGGACAGATGGCTCACCTCTGTTGCCCTCGGAGCCTCTAGCTATCCCCTTCTAAGCACAAGATGCTCACCCCACCCAAGGTCATCACCATCTCCTTGGGTCTCTCCATCTTCCAGTCGTAAGTGCCTGTTCCTGGTATCACCTCTCGTCTGTTTCTCTTTTTTCTTTCATATGTCATAATGAGCATTTCTACTCTTTTTTCTTTCATGTGTTCAGGGGAACATTTGTTTCTCTTTCACACATTCATTGGTAATGTACTGAGGGATCTTTGCAAGTCACTTTGGCAAGTGCCCTGGTAGACATACAGTAAAGAGACAAGTTTACAAACTCAGATGAGAGGAGCAGAGTTAGAGAAAACTTGGTGGGGAGAGGGTGTGTGCAGCAAACTCAGCAAATAGCTCGTCCGTGTGGGCCAGCCACGATCTGGCTCCAGCTCACTGTAGCCTTTTGGGAGGGACAACAGATGCTCGCCGTTCCCTCCAGCAGTCCAAACAAACTGGAAATCCAGGTTATAGTGTTCAATGTATTGATTTGAAAAGATATGAGCAACTATCCATAATTTAAAAGTAAGTTTTAAGACATAGTATGAGTCAACCAGGGGCAGATCCAGGTTGTGGGACCTGAGCCTTATACAATTGGGGGTCTTTCATAAAACAAGTGCAAAATTAGAAATGTGATGGTAAATGTAAGTGTGACCATTGACCTAGAATGATAAATTGAATTGCAATGAACTGGAGCATGGATGATTCATTTCCTTTCTCAAAAGATCCTTCAGTCAACTACCCAGAAATGGGAATGCAGACATGTTTCCTAATTGCATTCTGGCTTCCTCTTCGCACCTGGAACTCACTAGAACTCCAAGCTATTCCCAGTACCCACAGTGCCAGTACAAGTGGGAGGGGCTGTGGGGAACCCTGAAGCTTAATCTTCATTAATGTCACGGTAAATCTAAATCCATCTCTGGGGCTAAGAAAACATGGGCAAACCAAGGGAGACTCATACAGCTCTGTCTTGTGGGCCCTGCTATGAAATCTGTGCTCTGGTCTTCAAGAAGCATCATCTAGACTCCAGGAGCAAGGGTGAAAGAAGTACTTCCAGGTCACCTGTTAGGGAATTACCTAGCTAAGGAATGCAACCTCAGCCTATCAGTGTGTATCAATTCTGGAAATGCTTAGCAACCACAGAAGGTGTCCTAGCACTGTAGCGTTCACAAAGATAAAGAAGATATGATCCTGGACCTTGAGGGGCTATGAATACAGTGACAGGCACCCCCAAACTCCTAGCAAACCAGACACCCAGTGTCATTATTACACCAGTAATGCAATGAAACCTCACACGGAACTCATGGGAGTCACCCTCATACAACCTGTGTTTTTTTTTTTTTTAATGAAAATGAATATAAAAGGACTTTTGCCTAATTTAAACAAAGACTTAAATCAAACAAATGTAAAAAAATAAAAGTAGTTTCAGTTGAAAGTATCTGACCATCTCCTTCTTCCCTTGACTGCCAGCAGCTCCTCTCACCCTTTCCTCCTCTCTTTGAACGTCCTTGTTCTCACTCCTGCTCAAGAAAAGAGAATACAACTTGATGGTTCCAATTTAAAGCCATCGGGTTGGGCCACATGTGCTGGAGGGCAGGGTCACTGTGTTAAAAAGTCACGCATCCACGTATTGCCTCTTCAGCTTCTCTCTGTGTCTTTCTGAGACTGTCACAGTGGGGAGGAGCAAAGATCGGAAACAAGTAATGTGCATTCTGACAGGGTTTGAATCAATCATACCAGTTGTCCCAGCTCCATTCCTGCCTTTGTCTGTCCTGCTTATACTTCAAAACCCGGTTCAGACTTCACCTTATTCAGAAAACCTTCCCTGACAGCTCAGGCAGAGCTCATCGCACTGCCCTTGCTTTCCCACCAAAAGTATCTTGTAGGTACTCCTGTTACTGCATTTGTTGAGGGGTATTATCAGTGACTTTGTTTTTTATCCTCACCGGAAGACATGCTTATTTTAGACAGAAGAGAAGGAAGGGAGGGAAACAGCAATATAAGAAAGAAACATCAATCAGTTGTCTCTAGTACATGCCCTGTCTGGGGATTGAACTTGCAGCCTAGGCCTGTGTCTTGACTGGGAATCAAACCTGCAGCCCTTTGCTTTATGGGATGATGCTCCAACAAACTGAGCCAGGGCTTGATGACTTCTTAACATGAAAATCATTCCACTCGTTTATAGGCTACTGGGAGACAGACATTTTGTTTTCATCTATGTCTATAGCTCATTACCTATTTTTTTCTTTTCGGTTTCCTTTGCTAATTTTTTATATCACTCATCATATAATAAGGAGCCCTTTGACGTAAATTGTGTTCAAATTATTATATATCAAATAGTGTTTCTTGGTTTTGATCTTTTCATCTGCAGATAGATTATAACCTTTTTAAGGGCTCTGGCTATGTCTTACATTCTTTATATTTACCAGGGGCTGTTGGATGGTGCTTGGGGTGCAGGGATTGGTTAGTTCAGATTTGCTCCATTCAGGGCCTGCTACAACATTATACACTTTCCAGAAATGATGATGAAACCACTTGTGGTTCATAAAGTGTGAGCTGATTTGGGAGTCTGCTTTCTCTTCCAAACCTGTGTGTGTATGCAACTGGTCACATTCTGTTTCCTAACTCCTCCCTTTGCTGAGCATGCCTGCCATCTCCCCCGCTCCCCAGAAAACAGAATGGAGGCCCATAAATCCCTGACCTGCTTCAGGTGACCTTACAAATCATGCATGTCTTGTCTCATTAACCCGGCACGCCTATTATGGCTAAGGAATGGTGAAGCGCTACCCCAGTGTGCAGTGGGGGCCCGGGGTGGGGGAGGGCCACAGCCACTACTTAGTGGACCACAATTGCTCAACAGCTTTCCAAACCACCTCTTCACCTCAGCCCACGTCTCCAGGGCTGTGAGTCAGAGAGGAGAGCTTTCAGCTCTAGAGTACTGTCTGGGAAGAGTATTTCTCTCTGAAAACAACATGGCTCTCTCAGGGAATTAGAGCAGCTTAGCTAAAACTGACATCTGACTGTTAAAGTTTGTACATTCCAAGTGAGAAAGTCTGAAAAGGGAGAATTCCAAGTGGTATTGAAACCAGCTATGATAACAATAAAGAAAATTCCTGGCAGGGGCTTGTTAAGCAGCAATACTCTTAGCAGTCTCTGGAACCCAGCGCTCAGCAAAAGGTAACTTAAAAAAAAAAATCATTCAGTTTACCAAATGGCCAAGAGCCATTCAGATCCACTGAATGCTTCTGCAGCAACATTTCTTTTTCTGAATATGGTTTTGAATGGATATGCCGGTTTTATAGAAATTGACCCAGCACCTCTCAGACTTAAACCCAAGTGCTACTCAGGCTGCAAACTTTGGTACGCCTCTTCTTAAAAGATTTGTTTTTATTAAAAAAAATTTAGGCCACTTTTAGGTTCACAGGAAAATTGAGAGGAAGGTGCAGAGAGTTCCCATATAACCTGTGCCCCTCACAAGCTCAGCTTCCCCATTATCAACAGTTCACCAGAGAGGCACGCTTATTACAACTGATGAGCCTACACTAACACACCGTAATCACACGCAGTCCACACTTTCCATTAGGGCTCACTCTTGGTGATGAACATTCTATGGCTTTGGGTCAGTGTGTAACGATGTGGGTCCATCATTACAGTGTCCCACATAGTCCTGTCACTACCCTAAAATCCTCCGTGCTCCACTCACTCATCCCCCAGCCCCAGGAGGTTTTCTTGTTTTACACTTGCACTATTGCCACGCTTCTTTTCTCCAATGGCATATGTCCTTTTAGCTTTTTAAGCCCCGTTGTGCATATGTTCCTCTGTGACCCTCAGAGCAGTCCCATGCGGCATTTGAGACACTTTTGACAGCCTAAGTATCTTATGCGGGAGAGAGGATCACTGATCTGTGGAGAGTCGCCCCTCTAGGTAGAGGTGAGACTGGGCTCATATCTCAAGGCTTCTGGGTGACTATTCTTTGCACAAGCTCATGCAGCCTCTCATTTGACAGGCGACTCTGAGGCTGCTCAGGTTTCCCTCTCTGGGTATACACTGCCTTCGACTGGTGGGTTTTTTTTTTTTGTGGTTTTGTTTTCTTTTTTTTTATTCCTCTCCGGTGGTCAGTGTTCATGTCAGGGAAAATTTAAACATCCTACATTGCTTCCTGGCACATGCGGTATTTTCTTACAGTACATGACCAATTTTTGTTTTTCTTCTGAAAATTCTTTATTACAAACTGACCTTGGTACTGACCCATGCCATAAAAACAATGAAACCACAAGAACCAGGATTTTGTTACATTGTCATTTAAAGCTAAAGAATGGTAACTGTGTGTCTAAAGCTTTCAACACATGAAATTGGGGTACCTTCCAGTGTGTTTGACAGAACACTTAAAAACATGACCGGAGGAGAATCCTAGAAGATCCAATAAAATGTACACATCGGCAGATGGGTTCGGTTTGGAAAGAAGCTTGTTGAACGTGGCACTGTTGGTGGTTAATCCTTCCTCTTGTGTGCAGGGGCAGGGCAGCACCATGGATGGCTATGCGAATGATGTGGGTTCTGTAGCCAGATGCCCCACCTGCTGTTACCTGTGTGGCCCTGGGCAAGTTACTTAACTACTCTGTTATTTGTGCCTGTGTTTCCTCAACTGTAAGGTGAGGGTATCTAGTTCATAAAGTTCTAGAGAAGATTCAGGGAGTCAATAAATCCATGGGAAACCCTCAGGACAGAGCCTGGTGCCTGGGAAGTTCCCACTGAAGGACATCCATGGTGATGGTTAGCACAGTGGTGGCGATGGCAGCAATGATGATCGTGAGTGTCCTTCAACTAACCCCTTCATGGGCAGAGCTAAAATGCAGAGAAGCACCTTGTATATTTTAAAGTGCTCTATACATGCTACATGTTAGAGTCCTCTGGGAAATGACTATTTGATGTGGTGGAAATAGCCAGGGCAATTCCAAAGCAGGTGTGGAAAAAAAGTCAACATGCTTTAAACAGCCTCCAGATACATCAGACTTGGTTGTCCTTGTGTGAAATCTGTGCGTGGAGAATGGGTGTGGAACCGCAGGAGGAGCACCAAGCCAGAGATGTCGCAGTCAGACCCTTGAGTGCAAGTTTGGATGGGCGGTCATCTGAGTTTTTTCTAAAGATGCCACTGGAAATGTAAGTGTGTGATGGCCCATGCTTAGGTTGATCATAATGATGAGAACAGTGATATTTGGTTTTGAGGCATTTAGATTTTGAAAGTTTTGTTTTTGCCCTATTTGAAAAGATAAAACTCTATAAACTAGTATCTACTTGGGTAGAACTTTGTGAAGTTAAACCTAACGATTCTAAAGGTTTTGTGTCCTCTTTTGTTTTTTGGTTGTTTGTTTTTGCTCTGTAGAGTTTGATGATTGGTTATCTTGAAGACAGAGATAGAGCCAAGTGTTAAATGCTAATACACACATCGATTGTAAAAGAATTTCTTGGATCTGGGCTGCAATACACATATTGATGTGTATGTGTTTGTACATATATCCTTGTATGCAGCCCATTGGCTGATATTAAGTGAATGCTTACGCTCGCTAGACTAGGGATCTGAATGGTTTCATTATCTCATGTGATATTCACAATAGCCCCAGGAAGTAGGTGCAATTTTTTCCCCATCTTACACATAGGGAACTGTAAGAGAAAGTGCCATCCTTGGATCAGGGGCGTCACCCCAGATGCCACCTCTCAGGGACCTCCTGTGCTCTGGAGTGCCTCTCTTGAAATTGTCTTAAGTCTTCTTGTGGTACCTGTGAACTGTGGAGGCCAGCCATGCCATCTGGGCTAGGTGCTCCAAACCCAAGTCAAAAAGTGTGGGACATACTTCCTAGTCTTTGTTTCTCCCCTTTGGGTTGTTCTCTAACTCTCTGCCCCATGATGGGGTCGACCAGATGCCCAAAGGAGCTCCATAATTGAAGCCCAAGGGGCTGCCCTGAGGCGTCACAATCAGTGCTGGTTGCAGGAGGGCAGCCTCAGGAGCAGGTAACTTCCTCTGACAGGTGTGTTATTGGGCTGCCAGATGGTGTTCACATGCTGATTTTGAATTACTCAAATTATTTATATAGACAGGAGTCCTGAAAAATTTTTTTTCCAAAGCCCCTGCTCTAAGCAGCACTGTTTAGAGAGGTGGATCAATTCAATCAATATCTTCCAGCTTAAGTGGCAGGGCTGTTACCTGACTTCAGGTATATGTGAAGTGCTCTCATACTTGTTCTCTATTTTAAAAGATATGAGGAGTTATTGTCCTTATATATACATTTTATAAAATTATCAATCCCCTCAACAATATTTATTAAGTCATTTTTGCACAGAATGACCAAAAAACTCTTCCACAATTTTGTCTGTGACCACCTTCCTTGCTAAGCCCACCGTAGATAAGAAAATGAATTTAATAGTCTACCTAGGTTTACTTATGGGACATTGGCACTTCCCAAGATTGAAGTAATGGTTTGGGATTGGTATTATGATACCATCCTTCAAGCCACTCATCAATGGTGTAGGCTGACCCTTGAAGAGACATTGGTAGATTTTTAGAAATAGCCTCAACTCTTTAGCTGGAAATGATACCACATGTGGGAACACAACAAAGGCATTTCTGATGTCTGACAAAAGTATCACCAAAGAGAGAGAGAGAGAGTGAAAAACAACAACAATCTACATTCATGGCTGTGGAATTTAAAAATGACTGACGTTATTTGTTTACTAAAGATTATAACTCACTTCAACACCGTAAAGAATAAAAACCCCTTAACCAGATAACAAGCACAGCATGTTCTTTATGATAATGCCAACAATAAAACTAGAAGACTTTACTCTTTGTTATTTATCAGGTTGACTGGACAAATCATTTTTCTACATGCAAGCTTGAAAAACTCTTGATTTTCTCTTCCCTTCTTATAAGCGAAAACAGCACAGAGATGGTGAGTTTATCTTGGTGCACTTGGCCCAGTAAAAGCAGCACTAGTTGACATTGGTGCAGGGACGTTCCAGAGGGTGCAGCATCAATGTTCTTATTTTCCAACAGGTTTGTAAAAGGGATTTGTTAAGCTCATGGCAACGACAGAACTTAAAATATCATTTTTCCAATGTCTATCTTAAATTCATGCATTTTTCGGTATCTTCAGCCAGCACGCTGGACCACAGCGACATGCATTTCTTTCTTAGTTGGTGTGATAACCTCCTAAATATTCTCCCAACTTTTGCCCTTGTCCCTCTAAAATCCATTCTCTGCACAGAAGCCAGGCTGACTCTTTTTTAAAAAAATATTCTCACCAGAGGATATTTTTTCACTGCATTTTAGAGAGAGGAAGAGAGAGAGACACATTGATGTGAGAGAGAAACATCGATTGGTTGCCTCCCGTAAGTGCCCAGACCAGGGACTGTATGCACACTAACTGGGGTTTAACCCCAACTGGGGATTGACCCACAACCAAGGTATGTGCACTGACCAGGAATCAAAACACAACCTTTCAGTTACCGGATGCTGCTCCAACCAACTGAGTCACACCAGCCAGGGCTAGATTGAATCTTTTAACATAAGTTAGTTTAAAGTACTCTCTTGCTCAAAACTCTTAAGTAGCTAGCCAATGCCCTCACAATTAAACCAAATATCTTATTGTGGCTACTCTGGATATCTTCTGATAGCTTCTTTTCTTTTTTTCTCCTTCTTCCTCTGTCCTACCCTTCACTTGAGAGTGGTGATATGGGAGGTGATGGGGAGGTTGGCCACCATGGTCAGCCCGTGGGGAGCTCTGGCATGGGTTAGCGCGAGGTAGGAGAGTGAGGCCAGGGCATTTGTTTCCCAGGGTCCCTTGAACCCACCAGACAGTCTTCCCCATTCTGCTCCCTCCCTGTAGCTCTTGGAGACCATTCCATCCTCTCCCTGCAGCAGGAGGAGTGATCAGGGTGTCCTGCTGTTTCTAGCCCTCGGGGTATGGTGTTGTGCTTTGTGGTTTTCCTGCCCCACCCACATCTTGGTAAATATTGCTCTTAATGAAATTTCAATTTGCCCAATTTTCATGTGCCATCTGCTCCATGCTGAACTTAAAGCTCCCCAAGTCTGGCCCCTGCCTACCGCAGGCTATCCTTATTTACTGACCTCCAGGCACATTGACCTCTCCTTTCTACACACACCCCATGCTCAGCTCCATCACTGTGCTCTCTGCCTTAGTCCAGGCCTCTGCGCACCTGGACTCCATTCACATACGTGGACACCTGCGCAGAAAAGCCTTCTCTGATGTTCTTAACTTAGGAAGGCCACTCCTCCAAAACACTTTAAAAAAAAATCAGTTTCTACATTTTGTTTTCTTAAAGTCCCCTATCATGAAAAGAATTGATTTCATCTAAGTCATCTACTTGTCTTTTTTTTTTTTTTTTTTGTCTGCATGACTGCAATGTGAGCTGGGATCTTGCCTCTCCCGGGTTCCTATTTAACCCCAGTACCTGGAACTATGCCTTGAACATAGTAGGTGCTCAATAAGTGGTTGTTGAATGTCGAATGAGTCCATTGGACCATCTCATTTTGCAGACAAGGAAGCTGAGACCTGTGGAAATGGACTGTGTCTAGATCCTCACATTGGGACTTGAACCAAGGCTTCTGTGACCCAGGCAGGGCCGCCTTTTCCAGTTTTCAAATTTCTGTCTCATTTTTATCATGTTTTTGTTTTTTGCGGGGACAGGGGGGCAGTTAGAGAAAAGTCTCTTTTCTTTGCGGTCTATTTACTGGATATGCATTTTAAATATAATGAGTAATTTCTTCGAAAGCATGGATTTTCTAACCTGCATTTCTCCCAATCTCTCTTTATTCTCTCTTTCTTGTCCGTTCACATATCTTACTTCCCCTGCCTTCCTATAGCTGTGAACCACTGACTAAGGGAGAATGCTAGGATAATGACTTGGAAATGACCAAGCTAGTCTTAGAGAACAATTGGGAAAAGCAAGACATCAGTGGTCTTTGAGAAAGTCAGGGCACTGTACTACTACAAGTAGTAAAAATAATAATTAAGTAAAATAATAATTTAGTTACCACACTTAATTGATGAATACTCACTCTGGACTCAGTGAGGGCAGGGAGCTACAGGTTATTCAGCTTCCAAAGTGAGGAATGAGACGGAAGTATGATCCTGATGAGGAGTTCAGCCAGAGTTTGGAAAATTGTATATGGGTGAAGGAATGAAATTCAAGAGATAAAGAGCACAGAAGAGCCAATTGAAATTGAAGGGCAGGCATTAGACCTTGAGCTCTGAAGTCAGAGAATGGGATCAAGGCTTATCATAAAGATGGTGCTTTCTGGCCCTTGGATGTTCTGTCATCTTCCCTCTGCCTTTAAGAGTGTTCTTTGGAAATAACATGGAAAAAAACCCTGATATTTAAGGAAGGTCTTTCTCTCTGATCAGTGATAAGGGAAGATGCTGGTGGGACCCTTTATAAAGTAGAGATAAGTTGTGCTTTTCAGTAGCTTCTGAGGCCTAATAAAGCAGCAACACAGAACAGAGGTAGGGAAAAGTGTTCAGAAGTTCAGAATATCTGGCAAAAACAGAGGAGGCCAATTGGAGGGCTGGGTGCTTTTTGATTGCCAAATGGGAGACTTCAGACCATCAAGTGTCAATTCTTACTTGCAGCCCAATGTTCAGTACTAAATGTACTCTCTAGATGGAAGCCACCTGCCCATGCCCACATTGCCCCAGAAGTCTCTCTTCTTCAGAAAAGGAATCAATGGCCAAAAAGAATGATTAGGCTGGCCTATCAAGGGACCAAAGGCAGGTAGTGGCAGCATATAGCCATGAAATATTAATCTTCATGCTTCAAGCATCCCAAAGAAATTTCTTAATTTATTACCCTGCAGGGGCTGTTGTGCAATTAACACTAACAAAAAACACTTCTGCACTTTACTAAGTCTACTTCTGAGCCGCCCAATGTTTCCATCATAATATTTACTTCTGGGTAAATAGGCTAAATTCTCTGATTCTGATACAAAACAAAAAGATCAGAGAATGAAAATAAATAGATGACATGGCTGTTTAAAGATCATGTAAAATGTTTTCTAGCAGCATAAATATTTGATTGTAAAACTTTCAATATGTTGTGTCTATTAACTAGTATTGTTCAATATTTAAATAATTCAGCCAGCTGAAGTGGGCCAGCGTCATACGGGAGGACAGCTTGAGGGCCCAGCCTGGCGGGTTGCCAACTTGCAGTCAAAACACAGCCCTGAGCTGGCCCCAGACCCTCTTCATTCCAGCCGGTGCTCCGTGGTCAGGGCTGAGCCAAGAACAAGAGAAGAAGGTTAGGTGGAACATGCAGGGACTGTTAAAATTTCCCCATCACTTTCCATTGCTAATTTGGCTTGCACAGAAGCTTTTCCATATCTTTTATTTTTGGATCTTTAGATGTTCAACTCAGTCAGTAGTCTTTAGCCTGATCCTTTGATTTTTGTGTTTGGAGGCGGGGGAGTGGACTGCTGTTTCTGGAATATCATCCAGGACTTATGTGGATTACTCTGAAATTCTATCCACCCTATGAATATTCCTGACTCTCTACATGTATAATCTGCAAAGAGCATTAGATTTATAGTCCATAGGACTAAATTTGGGAGACCTTCCTAGCCATTTGAATGTAGGCAATTCTCTGAATCTTCCTGGGTCTCACTTTCATCACTGGTAAAATGGGACCAACAAGTTTCCTGGCTATTATACCAGGCGGTTGTGAAGATCAAAATGAAAACAAGATAGAACAATTAAAAATATAAAAGTCCTATAAAACATGGTTCAAATTGAAGGGAACATTGCATTCACTTCAGAGTGTACGCCATGTTGTATGTGCTCCAATGCCTAACACCAAGCCTAGCACATTGTAAATCTCTTTACAAGCTTGTTGATCGATTGAATGAATGAGCAACTTGGGCAGCCTGTTTCTCTACCCATTCAGTTCTCCAAGGAGGCAAAGAGGATGAACTTCCAAGAGTGAGGAGCCCCTGCTCATCAAAGCCACAATGGGCCTTTGGCATTCTCCAGGGCTACATCCTGCAGTCTTAAGAATCCTCAGCTTCTGGAATGAGGGTGAAGTGGAGAAGGACAAAGCTGTGCTGCGATACAGAAATACTGGCTGATAGACTGTGCTCACTCCCTGCTTGGCGCTCTCTTTTGTCTGGCAACATCCTAAGGGATGGAATTCTTAGGAAAATGGCAAATTTCTAGACATCATGGATTCTAGGGTACCTCATAAACAGTGAAAACCAGAAATCTTAATGAGTAAATGACAAAGTTCTGCAGATTTGTTGTTTTAAGTAATTGGGAAGAAAGTAATTTTATAAAGCAGTGTGAATAATGCATTCATTTGTTTCACCTGGAAAGTGCTTGGGACTGCTCTCGGTCGCATCTACATAGCGGGGTTGCTTCATCCCACACTTTGTGAACGTTTTCCCTGTGTTTTGTGAGGTAGTGAAAAGGCATTCACATCAAGAGGCTGACATCTAACTAGTTACAACAGACCGTATATTCTCTTGTGTCTGAACTTAGAACTGACTTTATTACACTACGTGCTCTCCCTCCTTTCACTTATCCCTGCACTCACAGAATACTTAAGGGTGCCTAACTATGTGCAAAATATGAAAAATGCTACCTCCTATGTAAGATAAAACATGAGACATTAATTTATACCTTTAAAGACCTTACCATCCTTTTGGTGGGGCAGGGGGGTGGTGAGGGTGGGGAAGGTAAAAGTCATGTGTGCAGCAGAGTATATGAGGGCGGACCCCCAAAACCCAGAATTTATTTATAAAAAATCGTGTGTTTATTCTTAGGAGTTTAAACTTCAGTCACCTTCAAAGTGCTTTCCATTTGATGCAATATACTAATGGAGACATTTTTTCCACTGCTCAAAACAGTTTTGGAACTCATCAATTTTGATGCCTTTTACTGCTTCTGCCATTTTTTTTGTTTTACCTCTTCCACATCAGCAAAATGTTTCCCTTTGAGGACCTTTTTCATCCAAAGAAACAAAATAAAGTCCCTCGAGGTGAGATCGGGTGAATAGGGAGAGTGGGGCACAGGGATCATGCTGTTTTTGGACAAAAACTTCTGCACGCTCAGCATGGTGTGGGCGGGTGTGCTCATAAATCCCTCACCATGAAATAGGTAAATACCTTGAAAGAGTTTGCAAAAAAATTCACTGAAGTGAATGCAGCCTCTCACAACGCCAGCTGGTGCACTGATACAAATGGGTTCCTGGAACACTCACCTAGCCGGGGAAGCCTGTACTGAGAGGGCCCATCCTCCAGAAGATAATTCTGTTTTTTGGGGGTCCCCCCTTGTAAACTAGAGTGTAACTGCCTTGCCAGTGTTGGTATTGTTTGGTGATACTACCTGTACAGTGCCGAGCAGATGGTGGGCAATAGGGAAACATTTACTGAATCAGTAAATGAATGAATGTATGAAATGCCTACTGTATTTTATTGATCCTAAGATGGACACTTTTCCACCTTTTACTGTCACCCAAAAAGTAATGCTCCTTAAAAATCAGTGAAATGTCCACTGTAATTGGCAGGTTTTTTCTTAGTAGTATATAAATCATGCTTTATCTTACAATCAATGCCGAAATTTGGTGGTATATGATCAATAATGACACAAAAGAGGATTTATTTAAATGTTAAAATATGGCACCCAGCTCCTTGGATGTTGGAAGAAGGAGTTTTGTTGTTGTTATTGTTGTTTTTGGACCAAGCTCGGCTACATTTGAGGAGAAGGAAGATATCTGGGGGCCTGATGGTGGGAGCAGAAGGTCAACGGTCAATATGGAAATAAACAGGTGGAAGGAAGTTTCAAGTGTGAACAAAGACGCAGAGACAGAGTGATTAAAACATATTTCAGGGTTATTGAAAAGGTAGATATTCCTGCAACAAAAAGTTCACATTAGGAGGAGTCCGGCAGAAGGCTGTAAATAAGGTAGGGTTGTGGCAGATTTTAGAGGCTTTGAATAACACACTGGGAAGTTTGGATTTCATCTTGTATATACATTTTAAGCCCAAGAGTAACATACTAAGAATAGTGTTCTGAGACATTTAATCTGGGCAGAGTGGTTGGAAGCGTGTATAACCAAAGACAGGGAGAGCTGTTAGGGGCTTATCTTTGTAATCCAGCAGAAATATAATGAGAGACTGTACTAGGATTGTAGAAATGAGAATGGAGATCAAAGGAGGGATATGAGAAAAATTTTGATTTATTGGTCAATTATGCCTCATAAGTTTCACATAACTGCCATTTATTTAACCCTTTCTATGTGCCAGGCAGTATTGTCTAAGTGCTTTTAAGCATCATCTCACTTTATATTCAAACAGGACTTATTTTTATTATTTTTCCATTATTTTCTCATTATATGTTATAATTTTCATAATTTTATAGCTAAGGAAACAGTAACAAGTACATAAACTTGTGTCATTAAACATTTCTTACCTTGAATTCTTCTTTGTTTAATGCCAGTATTACTATCCCTACATTTTTTGTTTGTACATCAATTTATTTTAATTTTTATGTCATTTTGTTCAGATATTTATCTAATAAAAAACACAATTTGGATTTTCAATCTGATTCAATTCCAGAGTCATTGAATGGAAGAGGTTTAACACATTAACATTTATTGCAATAAAGTATTTGGTTAGTATTATTTCTCTCATCTTACTTGTTTTCTGATTTTCTGTGTTCCATAGTTCTTAATTTTCTTTCTATTTTTCTTTTCTATAGTGATTCTCAAATTCTATATCTTAGGTTTTTAGTCTCTAATATTACATTGTATCTTTAAAACAAGTTGAACATATATTTTTCTATTCATGCCATGATCTTTCATTTACATGTTCCCTCTGTTAGGGACAATATGCCCCTTCTCCTCACCTTGACATTCTCCAGGACTTAGTTAATTGGCACGCCTTCTGGGATACCTTCTCTGATTCTTTCTTTCAAACTAGAGCCTAGTTTCATCTCTGTACTCTTCCTCTTCTAGTTTTTTGTTGAAATCACTAAGAATAATAAATCCAGAAGATTTAATAATCAGACCTAAATAATTTATTTTTTCACTATACAGTATTTTTGACAAGAATTATTCTTACATTTACATTCAATTTAAAAATTTTTTAACCAAAATATTAAACTTCACTCTAGTCAAAATATTACTGTTTTAATTCCTCATCACCACTTATTTGTACTCTGCCTTCTTCAATCTTGCATTATTTTTTTCAATTTTATTTACTTGTTTTTGTGAAATCACTTTCTCTGGTACTTATTGCAGGAGTAAGTGTGCTGGTGTAGTTTTAAAGTCTGCATGTTAAATAATATTTCTGTTTATTGCAATATTTTCTCATTTAAAATATGTAGATTTGTCGTCTGGTTTTTAGTGTTGCAAAGGAAAAGTTTGATGTAGAATTGACTTTTTTATTTTGTGGGTAATTTTTTTAAAAAACCTTTGGATGCTAATGGGATTTCCCAATTCCCCATACTTGAATTTAAAAAAATGCAAACAAGATATGCCTTGATATGTGTCTCAATTCATTTAATGGATGTGGTACATAGTGAAAGTACTCATGACATTTTTTAGTTCAAAAACAATTTTACTTTAATACTTTTACTATTGAATCTTTGACTACTCTGATCTCTGTTTCTGGAATTCTTGTTCTGTAAAAATACTAGACCTTCTGGATCATTCCTCCCATAGTTTTCATGTCTTAAATATTTTGTTGTTTTAATAATGTCTTATACTCCAAGTTATGGGGAAACTTCTTAAATTTGTACTGTAATTAAATTATCCAGTTTTCATGCACAATCCTTTTGCTACATACTGCACTTATTGTACTTTTTAAAGTATCTCTGTCATTTTTAAAATCGCAAGTATTTTCATATGTCAGATGGATTTCTTCTCAAGAGCAGCTTCATAAATGTAAAATCCTCCTGAATAACATTAAAAAATACACATTAGAAATCAGGTTGCCTAGGATTATTTCAATAACTGTTACTGAAATAGGGATATCTATTTTGATTTACCAGATCAATTCCTTTTTTGAAGATTGTTGAATATTTTCACATTTCTACTGCTTTTCCCCCAGGATCACTCTTACATATGATTTGTCCAATATATAGATTTGAGATGATTCTATGTGTATTCATACTAAAATATTTCAGGTCTAGGTGAAAGGAAAAGGGAAATGTTTAGATTTTCAGATCCTTGGTTTGCCAGATTAGAAATCCAGTAGCTTGTAGGGAGTAAGGAGGAATTCAGACTAGACACAACTATGGCAAGAAGGAATATTGCTAGTACAACATCCCTGTGCCTTCCCATTATTTGCATGTGTGCAGGCACCAGCTCACACTGGCTTGTGAGGTTTGACTGTTTGATTCTCTTCTCAACTCCATGCTCAGTGACACTGCAGGGCTAACCTGAAATAGATGGTGGGAATATTTATACCACAGAAATTGGCAAACACTGTAAATCATGGCTTCCTCCCTCCCTGACAGATGGTTGTTAAATATTTATCAGCATACAAGTGTTCTTAGTAAACATATTCAGTTTTCATTTTCCTGCCCCAAATGTCTAAATTTGCCTTGAGAAAATTTTTGATGAACAAAAATTGATTTTGGTGCTTTTACACATTCCTCTTCTTAGAGGCTTAATTATATTCTCCCCTAATTTATATTTTGAAGTCATTATACTCAGTACTTCAGAATAAGATTGTCTTTGGAGATAAGCCTTTAAAGAGGTGATTAAATTAAAGCAAGACTGTTACACTGGGCCCTAATTCAATCTCACTGAAGTCCTGATAAAGAGAGGAGATTAGGATACATCAGAGATGTCAAGGACTACAGAGAAAAGACCAAGTGAAGATGCGGGGAGAAGACAGCTACCTACAAGACACAGAGAGAGTTGTCAGAAAAAAACACCCTGTTGACATTTTGGTCTTGGACTTCTAGCCTCCAAACCTGTGAGAAATAAATGCCTGCTATGTAAGCCACCAGTCTGTGACACTTTGTAATGGCAGCCCTGGCAAACTAATCCACTCCCTCAGGTCACCTCACACCATCTCATATTCCACATTTACCTCTGTCCTGCTAGAATATTGGTCAGAGTCTCTTCTAATTCCTTAGAGAATAGAAGAGGATTCTGGAATGAAGCCATTCCTATTTGTCAGTTCACATGTTCAGCTGATGGTGGTAAAGGTTCCAGTTCTAAGGAACAGTCAGATCAGTTCTCCTTTATAGTGCAAAACAGCTGGCCTCTCCTTTCCCTTTAACTTCCTACACTTGGCCCTAGAGTTTTTGTCAACAGGGAGCCGGGCAAGGGAATGGATGGAATGGAACAGTGTGAAACATCACACAGGAGTGAAAATGCAACAGAAACATCCAGGGGGGTGGGGTCAAAGACAATGGACAGATACAGTTATTTTAATATGAGAAACAAAGGATTTTTTCTTTTTTGGCTGAAAGAAACTCCCTTCTTTCAAAATAGACTATCTAGGAGACTATAAAATGGTGGGCTCAGCGCTTCTCACAGGAAATGCTGAAATTGGCATCTTTAATTCCAATGACATGATCAGTTGTCTCAGCTTCTTATCCTATTTCCACATAATTATATCAAACTGCATCACTTAGCCAAAAAGATCACTGAGTGATGCTACTTCAATGTCTTATAAAGAATGGTACTTCAGTCCTATTGATTATATTTAGAAAGTTGGAAAGTAGTTGATTTTTAAATGATTGATGAATTATGATTTTGCAAAAAACCTTTGTACTAAGAGATTCTTTAACATGGCGAAATAAAAATTCGTCTCGCTACCTTATGCATGCTTTAGTTTCTGATCACAGAGACTTTCAGAAGTCACGTGCTCTTTGAGATGAGATGGCGTGATGATTCATAACACTAGACTTCTTCAAACACTTGCATAGTGGCATAATATATAGGAAATTCATTCCTTCAACACAAACTTACTGAAGAAGCTTTATTGTCTGCTAGGCACTGAAGACACAAAGGTAAGTGATATATAGCTTCTGTCCTCAAGCAGTTTCAAGGCATAGAAACAATTCCCCCTTACGCTACAACAGCTTCTAATATAGCAGCTCTATCGCTATATACCGTGTACACTTGAAGGAGACATTTAACTTTTCCAAGTTTCAATCTCTTGTTTATAAAATGGGATTACTAAATCCTGTCTGACCATCCCTGAGTTTCCATTCCTGAGTTATTCCTGAGTATCAACACAGCCCTTTTGTTATAGGCTGAGTTAAGGGAGCATTAGGACAATGTTAATGGTAAAGTACCTCTCAGGCCTTCTCAGGTCTCATCTTAGAGACAGAAGCTTAGGTACTCACTGGTCTGGCTCTTTCAGCCAGAATGGTCCTCCTGTTTGCTCTAGACAATTTGGGTCGGCCTTGGTCTACTGGAGCCTGTGTACCCATAAGAGGATGGTCTATGGTTGCTTCACTTCTTGCTTCTCCCCCTCCCACTACCCTGCCCCACTGGGACACAGATTCTGCCATCTTCATCAAATTGTGGGACAGAAGGACATAGGTTTGAGTCTGAGGAGCAGGGAGTATAGATCTTGTTTGTATTTGCATGGAAATTTATTAATTTCTCTTTCATCTATTATAGACATTTGGAAGAAAGGAAAGAGACCCACCGGTAAATCACTAAGTCAATAAACTGAATAATAAATCACTCAACAGAAGTCAGATTTACCTGGAAGGACTAGTCCAGGAGGGTCCCTTCAACCTCAGTAAGACCACTCATTTGCATTAATTGAATCTTTTCTAAATGCCAGGTGCTTCTGTGAGTTTCCACAGTAATTTTTAAGTTAAAGAAAAGCCAAGAGAGGTTAAGTATCCCAAATCACATGGGTCTGCCTGACTCCACACTTTAGCTCTGACGACTCTACTCAAATTGCCTCACTATCATCCTGAGCTCCTCATCAGTTTTCAGAAGTAGATTATTTATGGAACCCTAGTTTCTGGGCTCAGAGCAGAACATTGCTCACCCACCGTTTTCTTTCCCTCATCTTTCGGGGTTATACTTTGAGTTATACGCAAACATCTTTTGATCTCAATTCCTGGATATTCCTCTGGAATAGCCCAATTGGACTCTGGAACAGTCCAATGTTAGGATCAGGGCAGGGAGTCACTATTGAAAAGAGATGATGGGGTGGGGTGGAGGAATGGGGATAAAAGGCATACAACTGTAATTGAATAACAATAAAAAAATTTTTTTTAAAAAGAAAAGAGATGATGTTAAGGCCTGTAGATTCTGAATCCCAATTCTCTATTAACTTGCATTGTGACCTTGGTTGGCTAAGATACAAGCAGATCATAGTTTCCTAAAAAGGTGTTTGTGAAACAAGGATGGTTGAGTTGGGTTTCATGTTTAAGAGTGGTGGGCACTCAGCAGAGCCCAGGTGTCCCACCACCACCGGGGTTGTTTCACCGACAGCTCTGTGGATGGAACACAGTCCTGTGGTGGCAGGAGGGAGGTCAGGCTGGCACACTCCTTTGTTACCTTTTGCTCTTTAGTTGGCAAATCCTCAGAGAATACAAACGCCTTTTCGTGTAACTCTAATCAAAACACACTTTGAAAGAGGTGCCTGTTGCCAAACATTTATATTTATCCCAAGAAAAATTAGAAACTATTTTTGGATTATCTGCACATGACTTGCCAGCCTTACTGCAGATAAATAGGAATTGCTTGCAGGCAAATCCCTGTGCTGCCCGGAACATGGCTCACCCTCCTTCCCACAGTTCTGCCCATGGAAATGCAGGCTCTGGGCACCTGCTCCTCCCTGGAAGATGGAGCGTGTGGGACACACAAAGATCTACGTCTGAATTCTGGCCCCGCTACTTCACAGCTCTGACTACTCTACTTTGGGCAAGTTATTTAACCTCGCTGAGCCTCAGTTTGCTCATGTGTAAAATAGGGATAAGTAACACTTAATTTTAAGGTACTTGCAGGGACTAAATGGAATAAAGCCTTGTTATATGGTAGGCACTTAATGGCTGCTCTGTCCCTTATCTTTCCAGATCTGTTTTTGGCCCTGAAAGAAAAGGTCTTAATCTACATTTAAGGGAGATGGCTGTGAAATGGGGTAAAACATGCACACTTACCTTAATTTGCATGTGTTTTGTCCAGGATCATCTAACTCCAGAGATGAAAGTGGCTATGAACAAGTGTCTGTAGAGCAGAAGACACACTGAAGTGGCCTCGGGGACCAGGCGTACACTGTAGTGTTGCGAGCAGACTGGCAGAATGGAAGTGATGGGAGATGCAATGCAGTGGGGAATGTGTATGCTAGCCATGGGCATTCCAATTTTTTAAAGTATATTTTATTGATTATGCTATTACAGTTTACCCATTTTTTTCTCCCCTTTCTCTCCCTCTGCCTGGCATGGCTCTTCCCTCCAGCATCTCTCCCCTCCCTTAGTTCATGTCCATGGGTCATACATATAAGTTTTTTCGCTTTTCCATTTCCTTTACTGTTCTTAATCCCCCACTCCCATGGCAGCCCAGCAAACATGTGAGTTGGTGGAGGGAGGCCCTTAGAGCTCCAGTTTGCAACTCCTGCCCCAGATGACCTTGTTTTTCATTCCTTCAAAAGCTGTTTCACAAAGACCACCTCACCCAGAAACCTGTTCTTTCCTTCCTCATGGCTCCTGACATTTTCTAGCACAGCCACTCCTTTCCAAGTGTTTGTCAAGCACCTTGTTTGTTTTGCACAAAACATTACGGAAGAGACAGAAATCTTAAAAATGTACAAGAGTGGTTGCATCCATGCAGATTTAAAGCCAAACATCTAGAAATCAGAATAGCATTTCAAACTATGGAAAGAAAGAAAAGAGTCCACTTCTGGCTGGGGGGTGGGGGTATAGGAGAGAGAAATGCCTAACGAAGGAGCTGTCACAGGGCCCTGACAGTTTTTGACAGGCGGCAGTAGAAGATGGGTGCATCCCCACAGAAGTCCGTGCTTATGGGTTTTGCTGGTCTCTCAAGTGTGTGTTTGTTCTCTCTTTCCTACTGGAATGCTGGAAGCTTCTTGGAGGAGAGGACTGTATATTATCTTTGGTTTTTTGGTTTCCTTGAAATTCCACGACACCTATCTTAGTTCTTGCTATTTAAGAACCTTGTTCTGGTCATTGAGAAAATGAGATGCCAGATTCCTCTATCAGTGAGCAGCAAACAATCTGAGGCATTCAGGGAACACAGATAAAACAAGTGAGATTGGTGTGGGTCTGAGTGAGCCTGTGGACTCCTGAGACTGCAACTGCGACTTTGGCTGACAGGTGATGTCTCCTGGTGATAATGGCACATCAAGACTTCCTCCTCAGCTGAAAGGAGAAGAATGGCAGACACAGCAGTCCCTAATTGTCCCTAATCACAGATGTTTAGAAACAACTGAGAAGGAAGACCTCACACATTCCAGAATTTACCAGGAAGCACTGGGTCAAATTATCAGCAGCCCACTGATAAAGAGTGTGAGTCCACTGTAGGAGGATGAACCCTGGCGGATTTGGCAAAATTGATGTAACAGGGACTCATCTCTTTTCTTGTAGCCTCTGGTCTTGTTGTGACAGGACAGGGTGCTTATTTTAGTCTGCTTAAGGGCTTGAGGACAGGGGACACCTGCTCTAAACCTATTATTTGCTAAACACTAAACTAACTTTTTACCTAGATTAGCTCATTGACTCCTCATAGAAACCAGGATTAAATGAGTGAGAGGCATTGCTGTTCCCATTTTACACTGGAGGAAGATTGAGCTGTGAAGGCTGCAGCCTCTGGCCCAGGCTCACACCGACAGTAAGCTAGGTGCCCTCTCTGGCAGACCCACTGTGCAAACCTCCTTTATATTACCAGGTTGTCTGCCTGTCCTAGGTCGGCTCCTCAGGAAACAGATTGACATTCTTAGGTTTTTGTGTAGAAGGCTTACTGGGAATGACTTGGGGATAACTCCTAAAAGGGAGTGAAAAAGTAGGCAGGACTGAAGAAGGGGAGAAATTCATGACTATGCTGCATCTGGGAGAGAAGTCTCAGCAGACCCCTGTCACACCAGGAACAAAGTGAGGCAAGTCTTGCCTTGAGGCACAATTTTAGGGGTTCCAGAGAACATAGTAGTCAAGACATATACTAATTTAAGGCAACATTAAAAAAAATGGAACTAATCTAAAAAGATGCATGATGAACCACATATCAACAATTTAAATAAAGATGAAATTCAACCCTATACTTGCTGATTCACCTTGTTCTCCTCACCTTACTCACCCCTGAGGTCTGTCTTTATTTAAAACTTTGATATTTTTGCATTATTTAAAAAAATATATTGCATTAAAATTTTCTGTCATAATTACTGAGATTTTTGGTGACCCCTTAAATGTTGTGCCTGGGCAGGGCAAGAGTCTGGTTCTCTTCACCCTGGTTCTAGCCCTGAATCCTAGGCAGCTCAGAAGTTGGGATGGCCCTTCAGAGTTGTCCTGCCTTGCAAGGAGGCTGGGCCTGTTTATCCACTATACTGTGGACCAGTCATTGGGTAGATCTGCCCCTGGGGAGATTATGTACCTTGGGTAAATCTCTTTGGATGGGAATAAATCTTCTAATGTGATTCAGCTGAGAGCCACCAAACCCCAACACTCCCTGCAGCTGGGGTTCTGTGGGCCAACGGTTTTGTGACCATGTTGCTGTGTCCTCTATACTCCTCAATGCAACTTGCCTCAAGTCCAGGGCTGTCCCTACTGTGTCCTCTGAACTAGAACTCTTAGGGAAAGAAATTTTATTTAAAGCTATATCATCTACAAAATAAAATGTATCATTACAGTATGATTTTGTCAAGTTAGATGCTCAGGGTTGGAAATACTAATGCATCTACTCAAGAAAATATTTTGTGTTGCTGTTTCCATGGGCAAAGGTCACCACCATAAGACTAGACTATCTGCTCCACAGAGTTTACTGGCTTAGCTGAGACTTCTAGTTTTCAGCAGTGACGGGATCAGAAGTGTCTGAATCCATTCAGCATCCAGCTCCAACTGAACCATGCACATCCCTGCTGATAACTAATTCAGTTTTGCTCAATTTTCTCCATGCTCTCTCAGAGTAGGCTATGTTGAACCCCTGGCACTGTGATCAAAATTCAGACATGTTCCCCTTGCTATGTCCTGCCTGAGACTCCATCAGAACCAAACCATAGAGATGAACTGATCAGAAACAGAAACAAACTCTCAGCAGTAGGTGTGATCATGGAGAGCCCCTTAGCTGGGCTGTGGAGCTTGCCTCCTCAGGGGTGTCAGGTCCCATGGGGACAGGATATAGGGTCACATGGATTAGAAGGCTTAGGCAAGGGTCGTACCTGGGTGAAGCATGATAGGCTGAGCTGGGCATTCAGAAATGTTTTATGAAGGG
The DNA here is from genome assembly GCF_022682495.2 of Desmodus rotundus. Taxonomy (NCBI): domain Eukaryota; kingdom Metazoa; phylum Chordata; class Mammalia; order Chiroptera; family Phyllostomidae; genus Desmodus; species Desmodus rotundus. The sequence goes on from NC_071395.1 coordinate 67,597,454, forward strand.
TCCATGAGTGTGAGTGGAGAGGTGGAAAGTACAGAGCAGGGCTGCAGGTGGCTGAACTCTGAATGGAATTTGTGATAGGCAGTCCTTGGTGTCTTAGCTCACTTGGGGCTGCTGTAATAGGATACCACAGACCGTGTAGCTCACAAACAACAAAATCTATTTCTCATAGTTCTGGAGACTGGGAAGTCCAAGAGCAAGGCACCAGCAGATTTGATATTAGGTGAAGGCCCACTTCCTGGTTCATAGGTCCTGTCTTCTGGCTGTTATGTCACATGGTGGGTGGGGTAAGGGACCTCTATGGGGTCTCTTATATAAGGGCTCCACCTTCATGACCTCATCACTTCCCCAAGGCCCCAATTTCTAATACCATCACACTGGGGGTTATGTTTTAACATAGGAATTCCAAGGGGATGTAAATAGTCAGTCTATAGCATGTGGTCAGGATAGCTCAGCTTTCCCAACCCCTCATTCATACCTGCCGACAGTCACATTATCCCATCGTCAGCTCTGAAGTCTGGCTGCTTGGGTTCCAATTCCATTTTCTCTACCCATAGGCTGTGTTGACTTTGGGCAAGTTACTTAACCTCTTTGTGCTCCCCTTCTTCAGAGAGAGTAACAACATGGGCCTTGTGCATTGTTATAATGATTAAAGCAATCAACATATTTAAATCATTTAGAACAGTGCCCAGCACAAAGTAAGGGGTGCTTATTTTTCCCAGACGTCTGTTCTCTCTCCCTTGTCCTCTGATCTTTTCTCTCCAACCCTCCCTTTTCCTTATTTCCCTTCTTCTCTTTCTCTTTCCCTTAGCCGATTCTCATGGGATGCTGACATATATGTTTTCATTTATTATTTAAGTTGTGATGCCCTTTGTGCTTAGTTTAAACTCAGGTAAGGGAAAGGTCTCATAATCTTCTCTTCCAATTGTTTCTTTTTGGTCATTTATGTCCCTTAAGGGAGAATTTCCCATGGCTGTATGGCTCCAAATAGAAAACCTGTTTCCCTCCTCGACCTGCATTCTCATTACCTCATCATTAAGCCTCTACCAGTTTTTTCTGGACCCTCAAGTTGCCTAGATTAGACTTAATGTACCATGGCCAAGTACATAAGGACCCCTTTGGGCCATAATAAAGGTTTCTCTGTTTCATGAGAAATCTTGAATTCATTTTGAGATGACTTCAAGAGGGTACAGAGATGTTCTTTTTTTAAAAAAGTTATTTTTGCCTGTGGAACACACCATTTCCACAAATAATGAGCCTCATCCAAAACACTGCTCTAGGCAGGCAAATCCATGGCTTGTGGGACAGTAACTCTTTCCTCTCCCCACTCTTCCCTCTTTGATGACCTGTCAACATGGCAGAGGAGGGTTATCAGCTCTTGGGAATACGCTTAGAGACACACAAATTTAAAACATGCAAGTCAGCATTGTGAAGTCAAAATTAGTAAAACCCCAAGGAGACCAAACAGTTTTTTAAATCTAGTTACTGTTGAGCATGGGGATCTGCAATTGACAGAGGGCCAAGTAAAAGAGCAGGAGCAAAACAACTTGTGAGAAGTGGGGCCAGGTTCAGAGAAGCCCAAGACCGGAAGTTTTCTTCTGCAATAAGGCCGAAGCACAAAATAGTCCCCATCGAAGAGAAGATACTATTTGTTACTCACAAGCCAAGTGAGGCCCACTAACAGAATATAGTTGCAGCTCTAAAACTTGTCCAGAGAAAACTGAAATAGAGCAACTAGAGTTCAGTTAATCAGGATTATTTATTTTAAAGCCTAACATTCAACAGTTTCAGACATTGCAATTAATATTAGCTCTAAGTTAAAGAAATGAATAATCTTATAGGGGACATAAGTGGATGGCATGAAAGAAGAGTCTATCCATTTGTCTGTAATGTGCTAGTGGCAGTACTAGATGATGCAGACGTGCAGTCTGAGCCTCTGAGACTTCACAGACGAGCAGAAAACAATTGTGCACACAGTTACAGCATGATATGATGAAATAAGGTGCCAGCAGGTCAACCTGGGGGAAGGCAGCCTACATCTGCTTAAAGGACTCAGAAGGTTTTACAGAGAAGACAGGCTCTGTGCTGGAATATTAAGGTTTAGCAGGAGTTTAAGGGGTCACAGCACTGCTCTCTCCACCAGCTGGAATGCCTCTTCGCTCTGTCCTCTGGCAGGTGTGGAGGGAGGAGGCAACCTCGTAGGGCTTTGCCTTTGGGAGATCTGCATTGCTGAAGTATAAAACACAGGGCTGCGGTTTTCGGGACCACAGACCTGTCTGAGAATCTGATGAGCATCCTGCTCCCACGGCAAATATACAACTGGATGTGCAATTTCAGGAGGTCCCTGAACCTATTTGTGTGTATCAGGCTGTGTCTTAAGAATGAGAAAAGACCGAGATGGTCTTCGCTGTTAACCACATCAACAACCTACCTACTGAAGAGAGTGTGAAATATGTGGACTCTAAAAAAAAGTGTCAAATTCAAGCAGGGAGTGGAAGAGGTGGCTGCCAGAACCTTGGGGGTGGGGGGGCTGGGGGGAATAAGGAGAGTTTGGAAAAAGGGTAATATTTTCAGTTATAAGATGAATAAGGTCTGAGGATCTGAAGCACAGCATGGTGGCTGTAGTTGATAACACTGTGTTGTGTAACTGAATCTTGCTAAGAGTGTGGAACTTAAATGTTCTCACCACCCTCCCCCCCAAAAAACAAAGAAAAGGTAAATGTGAGATATTCAATATGTTAATTAACCCAATGGAGGGAACCCTTTCACAATATATACAGATATCAAATCATCATGCTGTATACTTTACGTATCTTCCAATTTTATTCATCCATGATACCTCAATAAAGCTGGAGAAATGATTTATAAAACCCCACTAGTGCCTGATCATTGGAGTCTGTTGTGATGGTTTCATTCAACGGTTTTGTGACCAGCATGTATTTTCTTCTATAGCATATAAATAACAGACACAGTTATTCTCAAATAGCTCCTTTATTTTCATCAGGATATATTTTGAAAGAACCCCTCTAAGTATCATCTGTTAAAATGGAAAGGAATACTTAAACTGAAAGACCCACTGAACCTTTGCAGTCAAGACCTCAGGCCTCCTGGGCAGCAGCCCTGTGTGGAATGCTGCATGAATACAGCCTGATCCCGGGGTGGCACCTGCTCTGCAAACACTGGCTGTGCAAGAAGATTAAAAATGTTTCCAACACTGGACCACCTCATGTAACAACATTGCCTCATCATGGGAGTAGGGGTTACTAAACTTGAACTCACCAGATTTTGAATAAATCCTGGACATCATATTATTATGGAAATGTACCCTGAAGACAAGTTTTACCACCTCACTTCCCCTTTAGCATCTACCCCTCCCAGCCAGACCGGCACCTCTGCCACCATTCTGGTAAGGTTTATGGCAACTGGGGACTTCCAGTATGAGTGCTGCAGGCACTGGCCGTAGGTTTTCTAGAAGCCAGTGGTTTTCTCATTTTGCTTCAGATGTGAATTTAGGACATCACACAGTTAGTAGACTATAACATGGGCCTTCTTTTCTTATTCATTTCCAGGGAAAGCACAAGATAAGAGATACTCTTACCTACCATTTTAAGGATTAAACACTCACTATTTATTATAGTTCTAGGAAAATGGTATTCTTTTCAACCTTCCAGATTATTTTTTAACGTCCCACGGTGAGCAAACAAAGAGCCTTTTGCAGTCTAAAATGTTAATTTTAGACAAGTGGGTACTTCTGGAAGATATGAAAGGCTCACTGCAGTCTCTGTTTGTGAAAGAGACTGCTGGGGATGCTTCTGAACCAGCAACTCCCAACCTCCATTGCAGCTGGTAATTAGCAGGTGACCAAACTATGACCAATGAGGCATAATGCCACATTGCACGAGACTCCTGGGACATCTAACAGAGAGGGGACCACACTTTCCCTCATTCCCCTCTCCATCTACTTGGAAGGTCATCCTGATGAATAGTAAGTAGCCTGGCAGCTGTCTAGCATCATGAGGTAACCTGCAGAATAAAAGTCACATGCTCAAGGTAGCAGAGGATACAGTAAACAGCCAAGGTCCCTGATGACACTGTGGTCCCATCATACCAGCCCTGAGTCTCCCCTTGGACTCTTTATGATTAAGCCACTATTATGAGGGTTTTTTAGTCTTAGCAGCAAAACCTAATTCTCCCTGTTGCACCACTCACTCACTTTGCTCTGCCCACAGAGATCTGTCGCTATGCCTAGGGCAACAACCACATCAGTGACGTAGTCACCCACAGCTTATCTTCCTGACTGGCAGCTTTCCAAGCCTATCAGTCACTCCATCAGGCTCTGGCATCAGAAGACCGGGGGTCATCAGCCTGATGGAGAGTTCCAATGTGCATAGTTTAAGAATGGCTCTGCCCTGGCTGGTGCGCCTCAGTTGGTTGGAGTGTCATCCCGTACCTGAAGGGTAGTGGGTTCGATTCCCTGTCAGTGCATATACCTAGGTTGTAGGTTCTATCCCTGGTCTGGGCATGTACACAGGGGGAGGCAACTGACCAGTGCTTCTTTCTTACATTAATATTTCTCTCTCTCCCTTCTTCTCTCCCTTCCTCTCTCTAAAAAAGCAATGAAAAATGTCTTTGGGTGAGGATAAGAAAACAAATAATGGCCCTAACACTGCTCTTGTAAGATCTAAGAGAATCTCCAAAGTTCGGCCTTCATTCTGCTGTTTTTCAAAATCTCCTGGCCTATTGAATGGGTCTAGATAACCTTGACTCCTTCTTCTGTTGTAAGTGTTCTAGATATAAGAAGCACAACCCATTTTTCTTTCAATTATTATCGGACTCTTATGGCTATTTGACTTTTCTGTGTCAAAAAGCAAACATAGAACATTTGGATGAAGCTAGGTCTGTCTGCTACAAATGCAAAAAAAAAAAAGAGAAAGAAAGATTTTTTTTCTCTTACCCTGAATGTTTTTCTAGTGACTCCTTTTGGAATGTTATTTTGAACTTACAAGGTTCTTTAAAAAAAAAAAACTTTGTGTATTTCTTTTAAACATCCCTTGAGAAAGTCAGATTTAAACTTAGCCAATGCATTGGCTTTTTAAAAGCACTTTCTTAAAATAGTTGATGTAAATCTTGGTGGGAAATCTTTAGGTGCCCCAAATGGACAGAAATAGAAATGTTAATGGAAATGCCATTTGTGAAGACAGTAGTGACAGCTCCATTCAGATGGGCCCAGTCAGAAAGGACAGAACTTGCAAACTATTCCAGGGTGAGTCTGACTTTAGGAGCCCCAGAAGGAGGGTATAGGAAGCCAGTGGAAGACAGTAAGAAGGCAGGAGATCATAAAACTGTTTGGACAGGACAGGCTCCTAGGTATGCATGCTAACACATTACTAAAGTCACAGTTATTTTCTAACTCCTTTTTATGGAGCAACCTCATCTTTCAAAGATTACGAATATTGCTAAATGAATCACTCCAGTAGGCTGCAAAGGCCTGACATGTTGCCAGCTGGTTTGCTGTAGGTCAGGAGGAGAGTGAAGTCACAGAGACCCAAGCTGAATGGAGACCCAGTGGCAGAGGCCTGTCTGCTTGGCTTTATAGATGAGGACTTGAGGTCCAGATGTCTGTCAATCTTGGCTATGCCAGCACGGAGGTGTGGCTTGGTGATGGTGCTGTGGGGGCGGGGGATCCATACATCTACTCCAGACACTCCCCTTTTATATGACTCCATATAAAAGAAAATTACAGAATTTGCTATGGCAGTTCAGACTTTCTTAGTCTTATATTTAAGGGTGTTTGAAAGTGTCCATGGAAATGCAGTTTTGAAACACATCTTCCTACCCTCACTTCCTTGGTACTTCACCTCTCTCTTCCACCCTGAGGCTCCCTTAACCACAAACCCCATCAGGTGTTCTGTATGCACTGGAGTTCCAGCCAAGGGTGTCTGTATGACAGCACATTGCTACATATCTTGCTAGAGTCATCGAACATCCTTTAATAACACCAGGCAGATATCAAGCCCATTAATAAATGTTATTGTTTAGAATCATAGATTCCTCTATAAGGCTGGCCATTTTTACTAATGGTGCACTCTAGTGAGGGAGCATAGCTGCCTATCAGCCCTGTTGTGCCCATTATCATTATGGTTCCCTTTCACTTGTAAAAGTGCCCTAGTTTGCATGGTAAGTCATATGAATACCCTACTTGCAGGGGACCCCCAGGGCCTGTGGTCCGGACTCAGTTCAGAGGTTCAAGTGGGCCATCAGTGCCCTGTGCCTGGGCCAGTTGGCTCTGGTCAGAGATGCTGGCTCTGCCACAAAGGTGTGCTCTTATCAGAGAGGTAGAACATTGAGTTGAAACTCCCCCCACATGGAGATTTTCCCTCTATGAGGCTGTGGACAGGGTCCCTCAGGCTTGGTCATGGGCCTCACTTCAGGAGGCTGCACATGACATGCAGATCTATGGAGGTTAACCGTTCTTCCTAAGATGGAGGGGAAATCTTTCTCCCAGAGGGGCACAGGTAGTCTGCTGTCCCTCTTACCTGACAGCACTTGGATATTATTCTGGGAAGTCAGAGGAGAGAAACGCTATTGGACTGGAGGGTCGAGGGAAACCATTTGCTTCCCACCTTTGAGGTTGTGCCCTGAGGGCAGAGAGGAGGTGTGGTTCTGAGCTCCCTTCCCCACCTGCAGCTCCTTGTCCCAGGGGCAGAATGTCTAGTGCTCATGTTTAGTGCTAAATGGCCAAGGAGGGCACAGGGCTGAGTCCAGTGCTTGGTTTGTCTAACTTCTCAAACATCAGGGTGGACTCATCTGCTGGTTAAAGCATCTCCAACCTACAAAGGCAGGTGCTATTACATCCCCTGTCCCTTGTGTCCCTGGAGGTACTGCAAAGTAGCTTTCTACACTTCCTGGAACCTCCTTCCTCAGGCGACTCCAGAAATGCCTCCAGGGTCTCATTTTCTAAAGCCCTTTCTAAAGCCCTTGGAGGTTCTGTTTTCTGCATTTCTTCTGTCCAGTAGTTGGGGAAAGACTTCTTAATGACACTGACCCTTCAGTATTCAACAAACATTTTTGAGGTTTGGGGACTAGCTGGTGAACAAGACAGGTACATGGTCACCTTCACTGGGCTTTAATTAACAGGGGTGGGTTGGGGTCAGGCCTGCGCAAACCATCTCTGGATCCATCCTCATCAAGGCTAATGAGGGCTGAAAGGTGGGGCAGTATTACTGTTAAATTTTAAAAATCACAACCTTTTTGGTTTCACAACTTTCCCCCAAACTTTATTGAGATATAATTGACATAAAATGTTGCATTAAAGTGTATAATGTATTGATTTGATACAGCTGTTTGTATGAAAAATAATACAAGAATCAATAAATAATAATACAAGAATAAACTCTCATGTACTCACAACTATAAACCTACTTTTCCCTACCCCTCTGTGTTGTATCACATTTTCTTTCTTTCTTTTTTTATTTCTAGAGAGAGGGGAAGGGAGGGAGAAGGAGAAGGAGAGGGAGAGAAACATCAATGGGCAGTTGTCTCTCACGCACCCCCAACCGGGGACCTGGCCCGCAACCCAGGCATGTGCCCTGATTGTGAATCAAACTGGCGACCCTTTGGTTTTCAGGCCAGTGCTCAACCCACTGAGCCACACCAGCCAGGACACATTTTCTTTACCCTTTCATCTGTCAATGGACACCAGTTATTTCCATGTCTTAGCTATTGTAGTTAACGCTGCAATAAACTTGGAGGTGCAGATATCTCTTTAAGACGGTGATTTTATCTTCTTCAGATAATACCCGGAAGTGGAATTGCTTGTGGTAGTACTATTTTTGATTCTTTGAGGAACTTCCACACTCTTTTCCACAGTGGCTGCACTCCCACAAACAGTGCACCAAGAGTTCCCTTTCTCCTCATTCTCGCCAGTACCTGTTATTTTTTGTCTTTTTGAAAATAGCTGTTCTAACAGGTATGAGGTGATATCTTATTCCAGTTCTGATTTGCATTTTCCTGACAATTAGTGATGCTAAGCCTCTTTTTATTATTCTGCAACTTTTAATTAATATAAATATTCAAAGATAATTTTGATAAAAGGTAAAAAAGCTTTCAAGCAAACGCCCTAACAAAATTTATTTTTGTTACGTTACATCCTTGGATTTTCCTTCTTCATTGCAACAATACTGGACACACTCTTAGGTATTTTGGGGCATGGAAGGCTTTCCATATACACGAAATTGTTATCATATGTGCCCTGACTTATCACCCATGCTCTGTGTGCTCCCTGCCCCAGAGCTCAGGGCTCACTTGAGAGGCCTTTTAGCTCCTGGTCATTCGGTTCCTCTAGACTTTTTGTCCCTGGTTGAGATTACTCAGCAGCTTGCACACCTCTGTCTGACTTGCCTAAGAAAGAGCAAAGATAAGAAAGGCTTTCATCCATTTGCTCAGAGTCTCTGAGTGGACTCCTGACAGTGCTGTTTGGGAACCTACTTCTGTTATCGCTGTCAAAGGTGTTAGCTGTCTAGAAACCTGCCAAGAGAAAAATACCACTGAGATTAGCTAAATGCAGATGGCCGGCCACTGTGAACCCTTCTCAAGGGCTGGGGGTGAGAGCATGCAGCACCTCCCTGCCAGGTGTAATCCAGAAACTGTCCATTTAATGTCTCACTAGTGGAGCTCACCACAAAGCCATTGGGAGGCAAGTGGCTCTGTTCTAAGAACAGACCCAGAGCCTTTAACTTCTTACTTATTTCTCAAACAGAGATGAATCTCATGCTTTGTTGTAGTGAACAGCAGGAAGGGGAAGCAAGACGTGTTTCAGGAACTTTGTGTCCCAAACACCAGAAAGGTACTGCCCCACGATGTCATCCTTAGAACCAGTCATCAGCCTCCCAAGGTCGTGACATTAAAGGTTCCATGTAGTTGGATGTCCACCATCTCATTCCTAGGACCTTGGCAGATTTTATTCTCTTTTCCTGGAATGCTGCCTCCTCGCCTCTCGGCAGACGCCCTCTCTCATTCCATTCGTGGGTCTGCTGGGAGTGTCATTGTCACACAAGACCATCCTGACTTCTTCATCATGACAGTGTCCCCCTCGGCCCTGGAGCTACCCATACTCTGCCATTTAACATGCTGACCATTAGTCACATGTGGCCATAGAGCATTTGATGTATGTGACTAGTGCCGCTGAATTTTTAATTGTCTTTAATTTAAATTTAAAGACTAAAGGCATGTGAAAAATTTTCCTGTTGAACAACTTTATTGTCTGATGGGATACATTTCACTTTGCTGAAAATTTAGTATTACTCTAATATGAAATATGCTGTAAATGTAAAACACACTTTGGTTTCAAAATTTTTTAGTGGATTGTGAAGATTTAGTATGAAAAATAGTGTAAAATATCTCACTGTTCATATTCATTACACATTGGCTATTTTTGTATATATTTGGTTTTATCAAATGTATTATTAAAATTTCACCATTTCTTTTTTTCAACTTTTTTCTTTTATTGATTTTAGAGAGAGGGAAAGGAAGGGGGAAAGAGAGGGAAAGAAACATCAGTGAGAGAGAGAAACATCGATTGGTTGCCTTTTACATGCACCCAAACTGGGGGCCAAACCCACAACCCAGGCACACACCCTGACCAGGAATCAAACCCACAAACTTTCAGTTTGCAGGACGACACCCAACCAGCTGAGCCACACCAGCCAGGTCCACCACTTTCTTTTTACAATTTAAATGTGATATTAGAAATTAAAAACATCTACTGGGCAACATCGCTCTCTTTCTATCCCTTTTTGCTACCTGACATTACATATTTTAACAAATTCTACATTATACAATATAAATATTAGGTATTATTTATTGTTTGTTTTTCTTCTCTAGAAAGCCTACTAGGGTCTTATATTTTCTTAAGAGCAGTATTGAAATGCCTTCCTGAGACCAATGTAGAGGAACACACTGGATTTGGCCCCCAGCAGTGAAAAAATACTGACGGTGCTGGGAGTCAGTGAAGATGAGCAATAGGTAATAGGAAGTTTACAATAAACCAGAAGATGCCATGAATTTTTTTGTCCAAACCTTTCATTTTATCTGGGTGGCTCAAGGTAAAGTACTTGAATTTCTTTAGGACCCAGACTATGGGAGGATGCTTCTTTTCAAAGTGAAAATTATAGATGTGTGGTGAGATTCCTTGGGGGACAGTAACTAAGGGGACTGCCGCTAACTAAGAGGAAGGGCCTCTGTGGTCACCCAAAGTCAGGACAGCTCTATGTGCACACCTGCCCATGCAGTTCACAGAAAGATAGTGTTCTCTCATTTTACCTATAGATTCACATATACCACATCAAAAACAAACTAACAAACAAACAATTTTTGGAGTGATAGCTGCAAGCGAGAAAGAAGATGTAATAGTGTGATAATGGAGGCCATTCTGAAGCTGGCTGGAGGGAGGCTGTGGAGATGGGCCTTCTCAGGCTTGCAGTGATACACTGTACACCAGGAAACGCCACGGTGTCTTTGCCATGTGCAGAGAGTCATGGGACTTAATGATTGTATCCCATCCATTCATTCAACAGATATATTTTTAGTGCCTTCCATGTGTAAGGCATTGCTTTAACTGCTGGGAATGTTGCAATAAAAAAGCAAGGTCCCTGCTTTCATGGAGAGCATGTAAAGTGACCATCTCCAGAGGGTACAAGCCAAAGTGAAGATAGAAGCCAAGAGGAGAGAAGGCAATTGATGTTCTGTGGACTTTGGAGCCCTGGGTTTTTCTCTTTCTGGAGATAGGATCCACTCTGCATTTCCAAACCTGGCAAATGTGGATGAAGTTAATTAGAGCTAGACCTCTGCCACTTGCCTGTGAAGGGCTAACACATGAGGATGCTTCCACTTGGTTTGCAAGTTTATTGAGAGGGTTTAATAAAATAATAATGCAAAGTAATTCACGCATGACTGGCATACACAAGTCTCTCAAGAAAGAGTAATGAAGAAGATGATTCAAAAATCTCTTAGGGTTCTCCAAATCTTTCTCAAGCTAAAGACCCTCAAACAACGCAGAGCTCTATGAACAAATCTGGCCGGTGCTGAACATTTCAGAGAAATCTATGCTGATTTTGGCTGCAGAAGAGCCTGGTTTATGAAGAAAACCTAATGAAACATGTCTTTCACCTGAGTGATCTGGGCTCATCAGGAACAGCTGTGACATGTATATATCAAGCCCTCATGTTCACCCATTATAAAGTGAGTCCCAGAAGCTTACCTTCTTCAAATTTTTTTTCCTGAGAAGCAGGATTTTTTTCCTCCTTGCAAGGTCTTTTACAAACCCAAATCCTAGAAGTGGTGCTGCTCTATGCTTCTGTGGCAGCTCTGGGTCCTTTAGCTCACCTTGCCCTTGGATATCCTGGCAAATCTCTCTGGAACTTCCCCTCAGAACATATTTGGAAAACACCACTGTAGACAGTGAGGGAGAACAGAGTGATGCAGAGGTTTTAGCTTGGTACAAGTAACTGTTGAATTAGTGTCAGAGGACTTGAGAACAAGGTGAGGAGCCATTGTAGTGGAAATAGGTACTGATAACATAGGGCATTAGTCCTTACCGTTTGTCTGTTATGAACTCTGAGAGACTGAGTGGGGGCAGGTGGGGGCACAGGCACCACAGGGGCTTGAAACAGGTTTATTAATGGGATAAAAAAGAGACAAGGTTAGAAACTGAGCTTTATTAGAGTTAAATGGCAGAACATAGTCTTCTATTTAGATGTCTCTTGCTTCTCTTTTTACTTTCTAAAAACAACATGTAAGTTTCTATATTACCTTACAATTTATAAAGCCCACTCATTCACTATCTTTGCAGATTTGTATATACTTAACTTTACATGGCACTTGATCATTTATACTTAATGTGAAATTTAATTTATTCTACTTCTAAATAATTATATTTCTTTATATAATGCACTAAATGATTTTCTTAGTATCTGAAGAAAAGCCAGAAGTGTGTTTCTGCTATGCTATTCTCTCTCCCTCTTTTAAAAATAAAGCCTCTTTGTTATGGGAAATTTCAAATATACACAGACTTGAGAGAATAGTATAATGAATGCTCATATACCTTTTATACACCTTCAACAATTTATTTATAGCCAATCTATTTCATTTATATTCTCACTTTCAGTCCTTCAAATTATTTTGAAGCAAATTTCAAACTTGTCTTATTTCATCCATGTTTATGACTGATTCTTATTATTCATGGTAGCTATGTTCTTAAAGTCTCGTAAACACTGAATCATTGCTCTTGGGAAAATACAGGGGTAAGTTCCTGGGAGCCTTGGTCACAACATTTTTGTCAATGAATTAACACATAACTTTGTTTTATGTATGTGTCTGTTTAACTACACCTTATTTATCATAAATTGTTGATTTATAAACATTGATTTCATTGTCAAAAGCACTATAATTTATATCTGAATGAACCTTATCTAACACACTTATTTTTCCATAAGGCACACGACAGCTTTCCTATGCTTAGGGACACCAGACAGCCTTTCAGCACTATGCTTGAGGGCCTTTTTAAACAAAAAAAAGTCACCAGCCAAGGGCACAAGCATACAAAAAACATGACACTAAACACTGAAAAGGACACTTGTTTACATTACGAGAGGTCAAACAAGAAGACAGAACATCACTATGTGGATCTCAGGTGGGACCACAGGTGTTGGGTGGCTCCACCCTCTCACCACTCTGCTCCTGTCCTTGTGTGCCGGTGGGAGCACCGCCAGTGCTGGGTGCAGCCAGTAGTCAAATCTGCAGAGACGGAATGATGAGGAGGACTGTGTTTCCATATGTGCTTCTGAAAAATGAAAACTCATTCTAAAAATCATAACCAAAGTCCCTCTAACAGTAATTACTTGAAATTACTAAGTATCCAGTCCACGTTCAAATTTCCCTGTCTCATGATTCTTGTTTTACATGTACAGTTTGTTTATTTGAATCACTATTTAAAGATTTTGTCGACTGGTCTCGACTTTCTCATTTCTTCCAGCAATATTTTAGCATCCTGTATAGAGCAGTCCATGAAGGCCTTGCACCAGGGAGCCTTTTGATGCTCATTCCAGGGTGCTTTTCCAGTTTCTGCTCAAGTGGGAGCTGCATTGCATGTCTCTTAAACTGTGGGTGCCTTCCATCTAACCCCTTATATCTGCATTATGTTTAGCAGAAATCCTTCACAGTTGTTTTCATGCAGATAAGGCCCTTCCCCTTTTATAAAGCTGATGCAGATTTTTTTTTTTGGCTAATTTTTCTCTATGAGAGAATGGTGGTGTATGGATATTTGGAAGGGGAGGATATTAAAAACATATGCTTAACCAGTCAGCCTAACCTGGAAAGACTTAGTTTTAAAAAATTTATAAAACTCTTCATTTGTGACCAGTTAAATAAGCTTACACATATAAAACAGACAAAAAAAGCATCCACCACTTAGAAGACTGCTCAGTCCTTTAATTTGTAGATGCAATTGAGAATTCATTCATTTAAACAAAATTTTTCTACTAAGATTTCTGGACTATCTACCATGTGCCAGACTCTATGTTAGCTGTCAGAGATATAAAAAAGAATAGGCACAGTTCCTGTTCTTATGCTTCTCACAGTCTACACAGCAAGCCACACACACAGCTTATGAGGGGCAGTGGGATCCATGCTGGGCTAGTAATGGGAGCAAAGGATTCTGGGAGCAGAGGATTTGGGAGCAAAAGAAGGTGATTCATTCTGTCTGGGGCTATGCTCTTTGGAAAGCTCATGAAGAAGGTAGTATTGAGGGTAAATAAATGGACAGTAGGTAGAAGGTAAAGGGTGTGCTTAGCAACTAATGGGCAATCTGGTGCTTTTGGATCATAAAGATATGAAACTGAAGAGAAAGTAGCTCTGTGATATGAAAACTTTTAACATGAAGACGTTGGGCTTTATCTCTTAGGCAGGAGAAATCCATGGATATTCTTTAAAACAGTATTGTGGCATGATCAGAAGTTCAAATAAATGAGAAACAGTAGCCAATTGAATCATTCTTGAGTGGCCAAGAAAAGACTGGATTCACATGAACGCCAAATCTAACCACAATTTAAAGGTGTTTCAGATATGAGACTAACAGTATAGAAAAATCCCAATTTTTTGATTAAAATAAAAAAAGATCATTTTTTTTCATTCTTTAACTTGATTTTCATTCCAGTTTAGTCTTAACCTAAGTTCTTATCAGGTGCTTTTATGGAGAAAAAGAAACAAGTCTCCCAGGTTCATATTTTGATTCTCATATTTTAACTTTACAGATAACACCGACTCAATCCTCCTTAGTGGTGCTGACATTTTCCTTATGATTCAAGATCTAAATATTCTTACAGGCCAGTGAAAGCAGGAACTTCTGTCACATACTCCCACTATGTACTTTCTTTCTCTTGGTTTCTGCAATACACAGCATGTGGGGCAAAGATGGTGGTTTCCTGATCCACTTTTGTCCATATTAATGTGTCTTATCTAAATGCTTAGTCTTCTGACTTTCATTCCAGATGAAAGGATGTTTTCTCTCTAAATTTATGCATGCTTCCCAATGCCTCAAGGTTTAGAACACACCAAACTTTATCATTATTGTTGTTGCTCTTCCTATTGTTGTTAAGAATGTTTGACATATTGACAATACTTTTCAGATACCAAGCTTTGTCCTAATAATTATTGTAGAGTCCTGAGTAAATTTGGTATTTTACAACATGGTGTTCGTAAAACTGATGATAGCAGGGATTACAAAAATTGACACAGATCTTTGTTTGCTTGAAATTGGTAATTATCTGTAAAGCTCATCCATGGTATGCAGGCAGCCTAAAATTAAACCCACGCCCAACCCCAGAAAAACCACTGCCTTGTGGCTGATAGTCTTCTCTTGCAGTTCTGGGTGGAAAAGACGATGAGATTTATGGGGTGTTACAGGAAATGTCAACTTGCTAAAGTGTGACATAGGCCAATGGCATTGGCATCACTGGGAAATAGAAAACCTCAGGCCCCACCTCAGATATTCTGGATCAGAATCTGCATTTTACCTGCATGTCCTGGATTGTCTGTATGCACATCCCTGTTGAGAGCACTGCTCGAAAGGGCTCAGAAGAATTTGTCTATTATCAGTGGTTTCTGACAGTCAATTTTGCCCTCCTCATAACTGATTTATAAGAACTGGATGCAGAATCTCAGTTCACTCAAAAAGACATCTGGCTGTTTTTTTAGGTAGCTTGTCTATGTTGAAGCATGATGGGAAGACAAACGCAGGGAACACTGGGTGGTGGCACATACATCTATGCAGAGTATATTTCCTAGAATTAATTTCAGTTTGTGGATTTTTCTTCTGGATAAAATTTTGTTACATCTCTCATATCTCCATAACCAAAGACTTCCAGCCCCAGCTGATTTCCCATTTGTACTGAAATCAAAACAATAAAAGGACTTGAAATGGCCCCGTGGGATGCTTAACAGTGTAACTCTACCCGAGTTGGGAGAAATCATTTTAAATCTTTTCTCCCATTCAAGTCCAGTTCCTCCTTTGGTGTCACCACCCGTCACAAAGACGTGGTTGGGTGGCTGATTATGGATTTCCCCATACTAGATATTACTAGACTAGATTTTACGACTCGATTAAGGATTTTTGACTACTTGCTCATGGCTGGCTATTTCCCTTTTCTTCTGCCAAAAGATTAAACCTTCCTGCTTTCCTATGATCTCCTGCATATGAATGTTTTGCTCTTGATGGAGTTGCAGAGCTGAACAAACTTCCATCTTAAAGTGAAAGATCAACATAAATGATTATTTCATATTATAAGTATTCTTTTTTAAAAAGCAAGGCATTCTTATCCCAGGCTCCCAGAAGGATTTGAATATATGTTTACTTAGTTCACGTTGCCCAAGTGTTTCTGGGCCTCACAGTCTGGGGCTGATAAAAGGGTTACAATTACATATGTCCTCAAGTCGTAATACTTTGAGCTCAAGCAAGAACAAAGTCTCCTGTCCTGTTGTCCATCAGTTACTTTCCCGTGGTCCTAAAGGGGCTCCTCCTAGGGATAGAGAAACTGGGCAGTCAGCTATGGTTTCTATGCAGCCTCTTCTGTTCTAGTTTTTCCTGTTGCAAAGCATAATTCATAAACCTAATGCTTTGTATAACTAGACCAAAGGATTTAGACATATTAATGAAATTTTTAAAAGATATTTGGGGAGTATGTGATAGCTAGTATTGTCTGAACTTCAGCTCAGATAATGCCAAATGCCAAGTACCTCCCTCAGCTACCTTATGGCCAACCCTTTATTACGTGAGACAATAAAGGCAGAAGGGCAGTGGGTTTGTTTTTTTTCTTTTCCAGAGCTACACGTATTCTTGAAGCAACTTCAGCTAGGCATTCAGCAAAGGCCTAGTCTTGCTCTTCCAAATGCTGTCACTGGAAGTACAATTCCAGAAGCCCTGCAACAGATGAGACATCTGGATTGTTCTGAGAATGGGGACCAACGTGACAGCTTTCATGGATCAACAGAAGCCTAGCAGAGTATGTGACATGCTGTAGGTCCCCTAGTGTTTGCTGAACAAACAGGGTACCCTGTCCAAGCATGGTCTCCATACCCAGGGCACTCCTGAGCCTCAGGGAGCTGGCCAGGAGCCCTGGCTGTGCCTGGAACCCCAAGCAGGGTTGAGGGGCAGGGTGAGAAAAGGAGAGGGGAACGATTGACAGCATTTTTCTTAGTTTGCACTACACTCCTATAACAAGCTTCCAGCTGAGTAGTTTGGATTCTAAAAACAATGCTTATTCTTATTTCTCTTACACTGATTTCTTATTTTACACATTATTTCTTCTTATCAGCCTCTGTGTTAGTATCAACCTCTTATCAACCTCTGTGGTTTAAAAGAGTGGCCTTCAAAATTGTGAACCTTATATTATAAAAGTCCATATCTTCATGTCTCCATTTCCCTATTTGAAAAATCTACACTTGAACACCTCCCTTTGGTTCCTCAAACTCGAGCCAAAATGGACTCACTCATTCTCCCCAATTTAACTCTTCCTCTTTGGTTTTCTTATGTCTTTGGCAGCTGCTTCCCACCCCTCACCCCCTGACTTGCTGAAAAATATCTTTTTCCTTTACCTCTTCTTTTCTCTCACTACTAGTTTCCAACCAATCTTCAAAAACCATTGAATCTATTTTCTAAATCTCTCTTGAATCTATTCACTTATTTCCATCTTGTTTACCTGTCCACTGTGCACTGTGAAGTGTGTAGTGTACGACCTGAGGGCTGATTTGGAAGCTGCCCCTCATGGCTGTGCTGAGCATGGCCTGCACTGACCCTCAGAGCAACCACAACTGTCATCCGTCCCTCTGTTCATCAGCCAGAGAGTTTCTTCAGAAAGATAAATCTAACCATTCTCTTTCTGCCTTTTTGCCTGTTGAAACATTTCCTTGCCCTTAGTATGAGTTTGCTAGGGCTGCCACAACCAAGTGCCAGGGACTGGGCTACTTAAACATCAGAAACTGATTTTCTCAGGAGGCCTGGGTTCTTCTGAGGCCTCCTTTCTTGTCTGGCACACGATCATCTTCTCTTTGTATCTTCCTATGGTCTTCCACTCTGTGTCCTCATCACCCCTCAAAAGGATTACGGTCCTATTGGCTTAGGGCTTATCCTAATGACTTCATTTTGACTTAATTGCTTTGTTAAATTCCCTATCTCCCAATACAGCCATGTTCTGGGGTACTGTGGGGTTAGGGTTTCAATCTATGCATTTTGGAAGGTGGAGGAACACGGTTCAGCCCCTACCACCCTTAGGATAAAATTCAACCTCCTCACTGTCTTTCAGGGCCCCTCATAATGGGCCAATCCTCTGCTGTGGCCCCAGCTCTCACCCCTTGGTGGGCACTCCACACCCCTGGGCTTTGCCCCTGTCATGCTGGCCTGCACATGCTTTCCCCAGCCTGCCTGGCCTTTGCACATGCAGCTGTCCCAGCCCAGAACACTCTTCCTTCTCCCTGATCTGGTGTTCACCCGAGACATGACTCCTCATCCTTCAAACCTCACTTTAGGTGTACCACTTACCTTACCTTTTGTGCACCCAGCTATCCATGTTCTGAGGTGCCTCTCTTTTGATTTCCTGTGAACTCTTATAATTTCACCAATTACAGTACTTCACATACTGTGTTATCATTACCAGTTGACTTGTTGGTAACTATCATCTGGCATAAATCATTAAAACCCAAATTATCTTCTGAAAGGTGGGCCCCTTGTAGTAAAGATTTCCCCCACTAAGGGAGTGTTCTAGGAACCTATGTGTATCAGTGTATCAGCTAGTGTTGTTGTGAGAGGCTGTGTTCAGCCTCAGTGGATTTTTTTGAAGACTCTTTCAACACATTTGCCCATTGCATGGTGGGTGATTTACAAGTACACCTGCCCACCCCTCGCTGAGTGCTCAGCAGTTTTTGACCAAAAACAGCATGACCCCTGTGCCTCACCCTCCTTATTCACCTGATCTCACCCCAAACAACATTTTTGTTTCCTGGATGAAAAAAGTCCTCAAAGGGAAATGTTTTGCCCACATGGAAGATGTGAAACAAACAAACAAAAAAGGCAGAAACACTAAAAGATATCAAAATCAACAAGTTCAAAACTGTTTTGAGTAGTGGAAAAAACGTCTCACAGGTGTAATGCATCAAATGGGAGTACTTTGAAGGTGACTGAAGTTTAAACATATAAGTACACAATTTTTTATAAATAAATTCCATTTTTTGAGTCCCCCCTTGTTTATTTTTCAATAAAGTGAATGAGGGTGGGAGACCCTTGGGATAAGTGGTGTGAGCAGCCATATCACAATGGCTTCACCGGACATTGCCTAATCACCGTGAGCCCAAAATCATTGGCACATCCATGAGATGTGATATTTATATTTTTATAAGTATAAATTACAGCTTGGAAACCATCCAGCAAATTCATTTCTGGGCAAGACAAACATACAAGATGATTGCATTACTTGGATACGTGTCCAAAGCATTACAATAAACATCAGTCACATTTGCATTCAATTATTAGTCTCTTCATTCCAGATATGCTGGAGCTGTGATTATGTGATAAACATGAACTAGGCAAAATGGTTATTTATATTTTGTCTTCAGTTTTCCAAAAGCTGTGTTTAAGTTGAGTGATTTTATTGTTTTCTCTCATCAGCTGACTGTCATTTCCTCTGAAAATCATATTACAAATAACCAGTCTAGCAGGAAATTATGTTTCATGCTGTTAAACTATTTTCTTTATTTATTTACATCAAAACTCTCATCTTTACCCTTCTATCTTGAATGGACTTACCTAAGCAATGGCAAGGTATGTTGAATCATAATTAAAGAAATATTTATTAAAATTAATCACCAGAAGGCACGAAGTTTCTGTGGCCCCAAAGTTTCCAGGGGCAGGCATGTGGCCCAGAAATCCCTAATACAACCCATAAGACCAGAGATTAGAGAACTGCATCTGCCCCCACTCACCTTCAGGGATGTTTTAAACTTTAATTATTTTATCTTATAATTAATGTATGTTTGATTTATACATTAGAATATAAAAATAAGCAAAAAATCACCAACTTAAAAGACATTTAAATAAAATCATGCTGATTTGTTTTTTCTTAGTTGACCATGCTCACAAATATACTTCTTTATAGACCTGCACCATTTCATTTTTAAACCAGTTTTATTCTTCACTATATAGCATGTGTAGTCATTATAAAAAATTACACGCATGGACTCTGAAAGTCTTTAGGTCTCACATGGTAATCGAACTCCTCAGATATATACTCTTTTTGAAACTGTTTTGATACTTTTAATAAATTTCTTATTTTGGAATATTGTGGATTTTCATAAAAGCTGTAGAGATAGTACAGTAAGTTCCCACATGCCCCTCAACAATCCCCCATTGTCACACCTTACTTTATTGTGGCACATTTCTCAGAGCCAAGAAATTGACACTGATAGATTACACTTCACTAAATTCCAAACTTCATGTGGATGTCGTCGGTGTTCCATTCACGTCCTCTTTCTGTCCCAGCATTCAGTCCCAGATACCACATTGCCTTTACACGTCACGTCGTCCTGTGGCAGCTTTTCAGTCATCTCTTGTTTTTCAGTCATCACAGTCCTGAGGAGGACTAGCCTCAGGGAGCTTCTTTTCAACCTTTTATTAATTTTCCTATGTATGGGTGCTCACATGCTAAACATAGCAAGATACAGAATTTTGATATAAATGTGACTTATACTTTACTCCTGTTTTATAATTTTTTTAATAGTAATATCATTTGCCAGCGGCACATTAGGAAAAGCTTCACAGTATTCCATTGTGGAAACACTATCTTAATTATTAACCAAGCTCAGATGATAGATGTCTCCTTAACTTTGGATATTGAGATGCTAAACTAAGAGGCAATGAACAGCCTTGATCTAAATACCCAGGCCTGTCATTGATAGTTTTCAAATGATAAATGTCAAAAGTCATCAAAGACATTTCACTAAAATATTATCTAACGGCCCATAATTCTCCGGAAAGTTTTTGTGCAGTCACACTGCCAGAGCACACACGCTGCATATCGCCCACCCAGGGCTTTCCTACAGGGAGCGTTGGTGCCTTTTATCTTTGACAACTTGATCAGTGAAAAGCAGTTGATTGCATGTGAGGCTGAACTTTCTTTTTTTTTTTCCTTTTTATTGAGTTTGTCGGGGTGACACAGGCGAACAAAATTATACAGGTTTCAGGCACACAATTTCACAACATACATCTGTACTCTGTACTGCATTTCACCCTCCCAAGTAAAGTCTTGGTCCATCACCATTTATCCCCCATGCCCTCCCTGACCTCTCCCCACCCCTCTCCTCCCAGCAATCACCACAGTGTTGTCCATGTCCATGATTTTCTCTTTTTTGCTCCATCCCTCCACCACACCCCCACCGAACACCCCAACCTGCTCCCTCCTCCCATCCCAGGCTGAACTTCCATCATGTCTATTAGCCACACGTCTGTCTTCTTTGTAAGGCACCCTGTGTGTGGTCATGGCCGCATTAGGGTAGGGGGAGAAGAAGGGACAGATCATCCTTTCTTAAGTCATTTATTAAAGAATTTTCTGTACTGAGAAGAATTAACCCTTTAACCTGATACATCAAAGTTATTTTTCTTAAGTTATTGTTCTTATTTTGTCTATGGTATTTTTTAAATAAAGGGACACTTTAAAAATGTTAATGAAATCAACAATCATGTTTTCCATTATAATTTCTGCTCCAAGCATTTTAGTCATAAAGCTTTTTCCCATAACGTAGTTCTATCACTATTCACCTATATTGTCTTCTGATATTTTCATGCCTTTTAATTTTTTTCCATATTTAACCCATTTATGGTTTATTTTGGTTTGAGATAGGGTCCTAACTTTGTTTTCCTAAATGGTTAGCCAGCTGTTGCAACATCATTTAATGAACAACTGGCCTTTACCCACTGATTGAAAAGTCCATTTTAACACCTCATATTGAGGACTGGAAGGACCGAGGAGAGGTTTCCAACAAGAGAAATGGAAACTGGCACTAGCTGAAAATGCTCCCAGCTCTGTTTCCATGACCACTTCCAGTTAAGCTGCCAGTCTTTGCTGAAAGACAAAGATGCACTTCTATACCTGCACAGGTGCATTTCTGTCCGGCCTTGTATCTCTCTTGTTCTCTGCCTTCTTCCCAGGAGTAGAGGGACCCAAGCTGCAACAACTGTTGGCAGAACTGCACAAATACTCTGGAATGTATTTCCTTAAAAGATTCCACAACCTTTATGGTAAACTTGCAACTTTTGCTACTGATGTACATTTTTGCATAGAGAAGCTCTATTTCCATAATTAAGAAATCCACCACAAATCACTAAGTTCATAACAGTTTACAAGCTTAGCTGCAAATTTATTGATTTACTTGAAGAATTAAAATTTACCTTGGATAATAACTATCTAGAGACCAGGCACTGGACTCAAATTTTTAAATTCACCCAGTTTGAAGGAATGGGTACAATTATTGTCTCCCATTGTACAGATTTCCATCTCCACCACGGCCTGTGCTGACAGCCATCACTTTGACCTGCACCTGAAGGCTGATACATTTCAATGGTACCAATATAGGGTTTCTCATGTGGCCTCTGCTTCCTGAGCTGACAGATTTTAGTAAGTATCATGACAACTTCCTAGCCAATGATTCATTTCACTTTTGAGCTGTATTCTTTCCAGTTTGTGAAGGGAAATCAGCAATGACTCCAAGCCTTGAGATGGATTGTGGGCCCAATAAATTGCATTGCTAAGTCATTTCTCCAATTGTACAGAAATAACATTGCCAGAATTTTACTGGGTTCTAAGGGTTTATATCTGTTATATTTTCTGTGGACTGTACCATCTACCATGAATGATGGTGGCTGACACAGAGTAATTATCTTTGTTTCTTCAGGTCTCTCTGTGTTCCTTTCTGTTGGCTCACAGTGAGAGGTTTAGTGTGATTCATTACATTATTAATTTTCGAAAGATGTCAATTATAACAGGACATAGTCATCTTGAGCTCAAGGTGCTTAAGTGACCTCTGCCCTTCCCCATATTAGGAATGAGGAACCAAAGTTGCTTAGGGTTAACTAAACGTCCAAGGGCATACGGCCGATTGGTAGCAAGAGTGATGGAATCCTCAGATCTCCTGACTCCCACACTTTGCTCTTTGTCAGACAGCTGCCTCCACATGTATGACCAATTCTGCTTTTGGGTGATTTTTTCCTTTTCAGTCACTGGATGGCTGACTCAGGTTTCATGTAACTAAACACAGCTTGAAAGTTCTCTTCCCTGTCGCATACAACAAAGTGCCTGCCAGAGACTTTATGGTAGAGATATGTGAGCTGGATGTCAGCCTTCTAATCTTTCCTCAATATAGAGACATACGATTTATAGTGTCGCACCCCTGCAACGTAGGGATCAGAGCCTGAATAGTTTGTGAGTACATCTCCTAATTCCTTTTAATGATCAGATGGCACAAATGCTTTTTAGAGAGCCTGCAGAACACAGTCCTTGCATATTTTGGTTGTCACTACATTCGATCAAAATACACTCTACAAAATATGCTTTTAATTTTCTACATAAAAATACTATGTAAAAACTGCAGTTGGCTCACTTGGCAAACATTCTTAGGCCCTTTTTTCTTTGCATCATCTACTCTGGAGTCTGGAAAATTGAATACTTATTCTTCAGCTTCCCTTTGGTTGGCCATGTGATATGTAAGTACGTCTGTTGAAGGGGGTTTCTGGGAAACAGTCCTGAGGAGAAGGGGGTCTAAATGCAGAGTGCGGGCTCTCTTTCTCCTTTCATCAGCCTGGAGTGTTGGTATAATGCTTAGAAGTGCAATAGCCATCTCGTAACTGTGAAGCAACAAGCATATTTGTTAGCTACTTGTATTCCTTGTGCAAATGATGTCTTTGGGCCTCTCCCTAATCATTTTTAACATATAGTTCTCATATTTCTTTGAATAATTTATAAAAATTATTTATATTTTAAAGACAGATGCATTTATGTATACAATGTTACAAATTTATTCATATTTTGATTATATAGTGGGCTTATATTCTCTCCTATAGTTTTGTTTTAAAATTAATTACACAGCCTTGGCCGGTGGCTCTGCGGGTTGGAGTGTCATCACGCACACCAAAATTTTGCAGGTTTGATCCCCAGTCAGGGCACATACGTGGGTTGTGGGTTCCATCCCTGGTCAGGGCATGTACGGGAAGCAACTGATCGATGTTTCTCTCTCACATCCATGTTTCTCTCTCTCTGTTTCACTCTGTCTCTCTCCCCTCTTCCTCTCTCTCTCTCTACCAAATCAATAAACATATCTTTAGATGAGAATTTTTTTAAATCATACAATTAATCCTATAATCCCTTATAAAATTAATTAATTATATGATTAATGATACAAATAATCTAGAGTTTATTTTGAAGTATTATATGTGCAGAGATCTTACTCTGCTTTTTCTAGTTAGGTAATTTTTCAACATTTGCTGAAATTTGTACTGATTTTTTGAAGTGTTTTTTGTCTGGTTGACTGTTTTGTCCATTCCTTTGACAACAGTTAACACTTCCATATCTTATACTTTTAAATTATTATAGTATTGACAGCTACTTCCAGGAAGCTGGAATAGACATATATTTTCTTATTCCTCCTGCTAAGTACAACTAAAAATCCTGGATAGTCTATACGAAAGAAATAGTTGAAACCTTTCAAAGGGAAGAGAAGGTGGACTGGCTAGGGATCGCAAGGTCCTAGGAACAACAAAGCCATGAATCTTCTGAGTTTTCTTTCTTGCTTGATATGTCCCAAACTTAGAACTGAAGAAACTCATAATGCAGAACACTTAAGTGGTGCAGACAAAAAAGGCCCCAACAAATGGCTGTTCTCTCCAGCCACGAACTGGGAAAGGTACAGTCCTGCAAGATAAAAAATGTTTAAACCACAGTGGTTCACACCAGCCAAACAGCACAGGAAGAACTGTGGCTACACCTGGCAGTGTCCAGGAAAGACCAAGGAGAGAGCCCAGACTTCCATCATTGCTGGGTTATAACAAGACACCCTAACGTCCCCACCAGGTGGGGTCAGCAGTGGCTGCCTGGAGAGTCAGGATGTTCATCATCATTCAGTGGTTAACAAAGCCAACCAACCCCTCCCTGTGATGTGAGTGGAGGCCACATGGGAAGCAACAGTGCAGTGCTGTACCTCCTTTTTGCTGCAATAGTGTTAGGGAAAGTCTAATGGGAGACTCAACTCTTACCCCTCCTCAGTGGGAATGAGGAGCCCTTCCCCTGGCCTCCAGCTCACACTGAGGCTGAGCGGAGAAGTTAGAGCTTCCAAGCCCATCCAAGTGGCATAAATGAAGTGGCACCCTCTTCCCTCACCAGAGTGGTGTCAGAGGATTTAAGTAAGATACAGTATTATGTCATGATATCCAAAATGCTTTGGTTTCAGTAAGATATCATTTATCATACCAAGAACATAAAACATTTAACAAAGCAAGAGAACACTTCAGCAAAGAAATATAAGGCATAAAAAGGAGCCAAATGGAAATTTTATAACTAAATTATAAAACAACCTAAACAGAAAACTGAACAGATGGGATCAACAGAAGAATTGAGAGGGACGAAATCAGATGACTTGAAGACAGAACAATAGAAATTGTCAGTCTGGCAACAGAGAGAAAACACACACACACACAAAACAGCCTCAGGGACATATAGGACCACAACAGTAGATGTGAGTCCCAGAAAGAGACAAGAAAGGGCGTGGGGATGAAAAAGTACTTGAAAAAAACAATGGGTGAATTTACCAAACTGGAAAAATAATGTATAGATGCAAGAAATCCACTGTAGGGACACATCATAGTTAAACTTCTAAAAACCAAAAACAAAGAACAATTCTTCAAAACAGCTGGAGAAAAACAATGTATTAGCTATAGAGCACAGGTGCTAAATACAAGGCCTGAGGGCTGAATCCAGCCCTCCACCTTGTTTTATCCAGCCCAGCACCTTGTTTCTACCTGGGGGCAGTGCCAACCTCTTGCTTAACTGTGAAGGAGTAGTTACAGTTATACAGTCCTAAAATTACATTCAGCCTTTTGAAGGCAACCATGAGGCTGATGCAGCCCCTGGTGAAAATGACTTTGACACCCCTGCTATAGAGGAAGGACAATTTAGATGACAGTAAATTTCTCATCAGAGGTCCAAGGAAAGTGAGACAATATATTTCAAGTGTTGGGGGAAAAAAACCCTGTCACCTCAGAATTCTACATATATTCAGAGAAATATCATTCAGGAATAAAGGGCAAATTAAGACAGTGTGAGATAAAGGAGAACTAGGAGAGTTTGCCACCAGCAGATTTACCCTCAAAGAATGGCTCAAAGAGGTTATCTAAGCAGAAGTGAAAGGACAAAAGAAGGCCCCTGAAAACATCAGAAAGAAAGACTAGAGGAGAGAAAATGTAGGCAAATACAAGAGATTTTCCTTCTTCTCTCAAGTTTTCTAAATTGTGTTTGACAGAGCAGAAGGCTGTAACACCATCTAATATGGCTCGCAATGTATGTAGAGGAAATATGCAAGACAATTACATTATAAATGTGAGAGAATAAAGGATGTCAGGAGAGGTGAGGCTTCTACACTTCACTAGAATTGGGAAGAGCCATAATGTATGCTCTGTAAGTTATGTGTATATAATGTAATACCTAAAGAAACCACTATCAAAGCTGTACAAAGAGTTATACATTTTAAAATACTATGAACAAATCAAAATGAATTCTAAAAAATATTCAAGCACCCCACAGGAAGTCAGGAAAAAGAAAACAGAAAGAATTTTAATAAAAGTCCTTGATTGCTTTTTCCTTCTATTGCTAACAAAATATAACCAGAGACATTGAAGTTAAGAACAATGTAACAATAGCAAGGGCGGGGGTGGGGGGTGGGGGCGGGGACAGTGGGTAGAGGGGATTACAGGAACTACTATAAAGGACACATGAACAAATCCAAGGGGGAGGGTGGAGAGGGGGGAGGGAAGTGGGTTCACCTGGGGTGGGGTGAAGGGATGGGGGGAAAAGGCATACAACTGTAATTAAATAACAATAAATAAATTAAAAAAAAAATAAAAGTCCTTGAGGAAAACATTGGCAGGAAAATCTCAGACACTCTACGCAGCAACATCCTCACAGACATGTCCCCTAAAGCAAGGGACATAAAGGAAAGAATAAACAAATGGGACCTCATCAAAATAAAAAGCTTCTGCAAGGCTAAAGAAAATAGCACCAAATTACAAAGAGAACCAACAGTATGGGAAAACATATTTGCCAATGATACCTCAGACAAGGGCCTGATCTCCAAAATATATAAAGAACTCACACGACTCCACTCCAGGAAGACAAACAACCTAATTAAAAAATGGGCAAAGGACTTGAACAGACACTTCTCCAAGGAAGACATACAGAGGGCCCAGAGACATATGAAAAGATGCTCAGCATCACTAGCCATCAGACAGATGCAAATGAAAACCACAATGAGGTACCATCTCACACCAGTCAGAGTGGCCAGCATAAACAAATCCACAAACAAATGTTGGAGAGGATGTGGAGAAAAGGGAACCCTAGTGCACTATTGGTGGGAATGCAGACTGGTGAGGCCACTGTGGAAAACAGTATGGAATTTCCTCAGAAAACTAAAAATGGAACTGCCCTTTGACCCAGCAATTCCGCTCCTGGGATTATACCCTGAGAACCCTGAAACACCAATCCAAAAGAGCCTGTGCACCCCAATGTTCATAGCAGCACAATTTACAATAGCCAAGTACTGGAAGCAACCTAAGTGCCCATCAGCAAATGAGTGGATCCAACAACTATGGTATATTTACACAATGGAATTCTATGCAGCAGAGAGAAAGAAGGAGCTTATACCTTTTGCAACAGCATGGATGAAACTGGAGAGCATTATGCTAAGTGAAATAAGCCAGGCGGTGAGGGACAAATACCATATGATCTCACCTTTAACTGGAACATAATCAATAGAAGAAAAAAGCAAACAAAATATAACCAGAGACATTGAAGTTAAGAACAATCTAACAATAGCCGGGGGGGGGGGGGGGGAGAGGGGCGGGGCGGGGACAGTGGGAAGAGGGGATTACAGGAACTATTATAAAGGACACATGGACAAAACCAAGGGGGAGGGTGGAGGTAGGGGAGGGAGGTGGGCTCAGCTGGGGTGGGGTGGAGGGATGGGGAGAAAAGGCATACAACTGTAATTGAATAACAATAAAAATTTTTTAAAAAGTTTAAAAAAAAAGAATTTTAGAAAGAGATAAACAGAAAGAACACAAAATAAAAATAAAATAGCAGACTCAAGTCTTAGCATATCAATAGTTAAAATTATGATAAATGTAAATGCTTTAAATACACAATTCAAAACAGTGCAGGTTAAAAACAAACACAAGAAAAACATGACCCAACTCTATGTTGTCTGTAATGTGACCGCGTATCAAGATAGACTATATCCTGAGACAAAAAGCAAATCTCAACACACTTAAACTCACTTCAAATCTGATGTTATGTTCAGGTTGAAAGTAAAAGGATAGGAAAAGTTACATCATATAATATTAATCCAAAAGGCAGAAGCTATGTTAATATCAAATAAAGTAGACTTCAGAGCAATAAAATTACCGGGGACAGAGAGGAAAATTGTGTGATGATAAAAGGGTCAGTCTGCCAAGAAGGTTACAGCAACCCTGAACGTGTAAACACCGAGCACCAGAAGTGTAAAATATGTACAGCACAAACTGAGAACTGAAAGGAGAGCAAAACAAACCCACAGGTACAACTGGAGACTTTAACACCTTTCTCTCCAAAACTGATAGAATGATTAGACAGAATACAACAAGGATATGGAAGAACTGAACTACATCATCAAGCAGCAGAATCTCATTGAGACCGAACAACAACAGAACATGCATTCCTTCCATGTGTCCAGAGACCCTGTATCAAGATAGACTGTATCCTGAGCCCTAAAGCAAATCTCAACACTTTTAAAAGAATTGAAGTTACTCAGAATCTGTTCTCCAACTATAATGGACTCAGATTAGAAATCAGTCATAGAAAGATAACATAGTTTTTATCATAAATGGGTGCTGGACTTTATCAAATGCTTTTACTGCATCTTGATATGGTCACGTGGGTTTATCTTTCATTTGGTTTATGTGGTCTATCACATTTATTGATTTGCGAATGTTGTGCCAAACTTGCATTCCTTGAATAAATCCCACTTGGTCATGGTGTATAATCTTTTCGAGGTATAGTTATATTTGGTTTGCTAATATTTTGTTGAGGATTTTAGCACCTATGTTCATCAGGGATATTGGCCTATAATTTTCTTTCTTTGTAGTGCCCTTATCTGGTTTTGGAATTAGGATAATGCTGGCCTCATAAAATGAGCTTGGGAGTCTTTGCTCCTCTTGGATTTTTTTGAAATACTTTGAGAAGAAGAAGTATTAGTTCTTGTCAAAATGTTTGGTAAAATTCACCTGTGAAGCCATTCAGTCCAGGGTTTTTGTTTGTTGGCAGTTTTTTTTATTACTGCTTAACTAGACCACCTTCTTACACCATGCGTAAGAATAAGTTCAAAATGGATTAAAAACTTAAATGTTAGACCTGAAACCATAAAAATCCTAGAAGAAAACATAGGCAGTAAATCTCAGACATTGCTCGTAGCAATGTTTTATCTGATATATCTCCTCAGGCAAGGGAAATAAAAGAAAAAATAAACAAATCAAACTACACCAAACTAAAAAGTTTTTACACAGCAAAGGAAACCATCGACAGAATAAAAAGACAACCCACATAATGGGAGAACAAGTTTGCTGACACACCTGATAAAAGGTTAATATCCAAAATTTATAAAGAATTTATAAAACTCAACACCAAGAAAACAATCCAATTAAAAAATGGGCAAAGGATCTGAATAGACACTTCTCCAAAGAGGACATACAGATGGCCAATAGATATATGCAAAGATGCTTAATATGATTAATCATCAGAGAAATGCAAATTAAAACCACAATATTACCTCACATCCATCAGAATGGCTATCATCAATAAATCAACAAACAAGTGCTGGTGAGGATGTGGAGAAAGGGAATCCTTTTGCACTGTTGGTGGGAATGCAGATTGGTGCAGCCACTATGGAAAGCAGTACAAAGATACCTCAAAAAATTAAAAATTAAAAGATACCTTTTGACCTAGCAACCCCACTTCTGGGAATATATCCAAAGAAACCCCAACACACTAATTTGAAAGAATATAAGCACCCCTATGTTCATTTCAGCATTATTTACAACTGCCAGGATATGAAAGCAGCCCAAGTATCTGTCAGTAGATGAAAAGATAAAACAACTAAGAAACATTTACACAATGGAATACTACTCAGCCATAAAAAAGAAGAAAATTTTTACCCTTTGCAACAGAATGTATGGACCTGGAGAACATTATGCTAAGTGAAATAAGCCAGTCAGAGAAAGACAAATATTATATGATTTCACTCATATGTGGAATCTAACAAACAGACTTAACTAAAAAGAAAAATAGAGACAGACTCATAGGTGGACAGCAGGCTGACAGCTCAGGCAGTGTTGTTAGGGAGTGGACAGATGGAGCAAAAAGGAAAAAGGACTCATGGGCATGGACAACAATGTGGTCGTTGTGGTTGTGGAATGCAGAAGGCAGATAAATGGTAAGAGAAAAAATACAATAAAAACAACAATAAAGTTGGCAAACCTCTAGGAAGACTGGAAAAGAAAAAAAGAGAAGACACAAATCAGTAGCATCAGGACTAAAACAGGAGCTATTCCTATATGTGCTACAGAGATCAGAAGGATAATGACAGAACACTGTGAACAACTCTATGCAGAAACTGGCCAGCTGAAGTGAAATGCACCAATTCCTTGAAAAACATAAACCACCACAACTCATTCAGTATGAAATAGATAATTTAAGTATCCTTATAACTATTAGGGAAGTTGAATTTGTACTTAAAAACCACCTGAAAAATAAAGGACCAGACATAAGTGTTTCATTGGAGAATTTTACCAAAATTTAAAGAAGAATTAACATCAAATTCTACCCAATTCTTTCCAGGAAAACAGAAGAGAATGAAACCCTTCCCAACTCATTTTATAGAATATTATTACCCTGATACCAAAAACAGTAAAACAAACAAGACCAACATTACTCATGGCTATAGGTGTAAATATTTTTAACAAAATATTAGCAAATAGAATTCAGCAATACATAAAAATAACTAGGTACTATGACCAAGGGAAGTTTGTTCTAGAGATGCAAAGCTGATTCAACCCTCATAAATCAATCAACGTAAGCCACCATATTGGAAGACTAAAGAAGCAACATGATCATATCAATTGACACAGTGAAAACATTTGACAACTTTAAACCAATTTATGACAAAAACTCTCAGAAAACTTAGGAACAGAGAGGAATTTCTTCAATTTGATAAAGAACATCTATGAAAAACGTACTAACATCAAATATGATGGTTGAAGGCTGACTACTTCCCTTCTAAGATTGGGAATGAGGAATGGACATGTACTCTCACCACTGCTGCTGAAGAGAGTGCAACAAAGGAAATTCTCATCAATTAAATGAGTCAAGCAAATACAATGAAAAGCATACAAATTGGAAAGGAAGAAATAAGGCTTTCTCTATTTGTAAATGTCATGTATGAAATTCCAAGGAATTTATTTTAAAAAACACTCTTAATTTGAGTTTAGCAAGGTCATATGATACAAGATAGACATACAGGGTAAGCAAAAGTAGCTTTATAGTTGTGAGTATGTGAAAAAGAATTTATTGTTGTGTTATTATTTACTAACTATGGTATTATTTATTTGTATTATAACTGTAAACCTGCTTTTGTCCACCCCATACACACACACACACACACACACAAACATATAGAAACTGAAATTTAAAATAGAACTTATAATAGTAACTCAAAAAATACTTAGAGGTAAATCTAGCAGAGGATGTATAGGGTTTACATACTGGAAACAAAATGCTGGTGAAATAAAGTTTAAAAGATCTAAATAAATGGAATGATATTCTGTGTTCAAAGATGAGAAGATTTGAATAGTTAGGATATCAATTTCCCCAAATTTACATAAGTCTTAATGTAATTTTATAAAAATATCCGCAAAAAATCTGTAGACATAAAAGTTATTATAAAATTTAAATGTAAGGATTAAAAAACTAGAGCACTAAAACAATCCTGAAGAAGAAGAATAAACAGGGACAAATCACTTTACCATTTTCAAGACTTCTTATGTAGCTAAAGCAACCAGGGTTGTGTGTTACTGGCAGCAGGACAGACACATAGATCAATGGAACAGGATAGAGAATCCAGAAAGAGCCCCACACAAATATTCACTGATTTTAACAAAGGGGCAAGAGCAATTCAGTGGGGAAAATGTAGTGTCTTTCCACCAAATAGAAGTGGTTATGCATAGTCCAAAGGAAAAAAAAAAGAATCTCCACCTAAGCTTCATAGCTTAAACAAAATGAAACAAAACAAAAAAACCTCAAAATAGATTATGAATCTACATGTAAAATATAAAACTAAAATCTTTTACAAGACAACATTTGAAAATATTTGGGACCTAGGGCTTGGTGAAGACCTGTTAGATGTGACACCAAATGCACAACCTGTAAAGGGAAATATTGGTAAGTTAGATTTCATCATAATGAAACACTTTTGCTCTGCCAAAGACCCATTTAGGAGGATAAAAAGGCAAGTTACAGATTGGGAGAAAATGTTTTCAAACCACATATAAAGCAAAGAATTTGTATCTAAAATATATAATGAACTCTCAAAACTCAACGGTAAAAAGAACTAAAAATACTTCAGTTAGAAAGTGAACAAAGGCGTGGAAAACTTTTCAGCAAAGTGAACATACACAAGACAAGTAAGCAAAGGAAAGTACTTTCCACATCACCAGCCATTGGGGCATTGGAAGTTAAGACAAAGATGAGATATCACTATGCATCTTTTATAACAGCTAAAATTTTAAAAAATTGTGTCAATACCAAATGCTGATGGGAATGTAAAATGGCACAGCCATTCTGGAAAATAGTTTGAAAATAGTTAGGCAGTTTCTTAAAAATCTAAACATTCAACTACTGAACCACCCAGCAATTGCATATTTGGCACTTGCCCCAGAGAAATAAAAATCGATATTTTTACACACACACAGGACAACCTGTACACAGTTGTTCGTAGCTGCTTTATTTGTAATCACCAAAACCTGGAAACAACCAAAGTTCCCTCACTAGGTGAACAGTTAAACTCTGATGCATTCATAGCATGGAGTACTCAGCAGTAAAAAAGGAATGGAGCATTGTAACACGCAGCAACTTGGATGGATTTCAAGGGCCGATCTCAAAAGGTCACATAATCTTTGATTTAATTTTCATAACATTCGCTAAAATAAAAAAAAAATTCTAGAGATGTTGAACAGATTAGTGGTTGCCAGGACTTAGAGACAGAGGAGAGGGGAGGAAGGTGAATGTGGTGGTAAAGGAGAAAGCACTCGGGAGATCTTTATTCCCATGAGAGTGCCCTATGTCCAGACAGCTGTGGTGGTCAAACAAACCCACACGCCTGGTAAAATGACACAGAAACATTGTACACTTACGTTGTACAATGTCACGTTCCTGGTTTTCGCTCTAGGGAACATTGGGTGAACGTGCACATGACATCTCCGTGTTATCATTTAAACTTTCTGTAAATTTATAATTATTTCAAAATAAAAACTTTAAAAAATAAAGTGAAAAATATCACTGCAGCTTTATTTTAATTTCTGGAGCTCAAGCACCCCATTATAAATGTTTTTTTTCAAATAACATTTTCAAGATTGTATTTATTTGAAATGAACATTAGAACTCCTTCGTCAAGTTTCAGAAACGATAGCAGACTTCATTGGTGTGTATTACAGTTACAGATTATTTGCAGGGAAAATGGAAAAATCCTGTAATTCTATCCACCAGATGGAAAAGGCCAGGTATCTGTGTTATACTGTTTCATAGTCAAACAACAAACTTCTATTCTGTTAAGCCACTTAAATTTTGGAGACTTTTTTTCCCTTCATGTTTCAGTAGCTATCCTATACCTATAATAGAGCTTATAATAATAATTTAAACTTTATAGCAATACTCTAGTCCTTTATTCTTTATCTTTTTTTGCATAATCAATGCTTTCTTGAATTTGAGAAAGTCAGATATTTACCAGGTTTTTTGTTTCTTATGTTATAGTTCATCTTCATTTATGTTTCACACTATCTTCATAGGCCACAATGCACTATTTTTTGGTCTCTGAGTGAGAGTTCTGTCTACACGTTGCATTTGTGTAATTGGGGAGGATACTTTGATTCCTCCTGCATGTTAAATGGATTCTTTTTTAATTCTGTAATCGCATAGCTTGAGGTGGTGTGAAGGGAACTGTGGGTCTGGAAATGAGATCTTTCCCATCTCTTTTCTGCTGTGTGAGGCAGGCATGTTATCTGCTCCATCTGGTCACTGCACCAGTGACAAGCCCAGGAACCTGCCTGATGTGTCGGCTCCCGTGT
This sequence comes from Desmodus rotundus, assembly GCF_022682495.2. Classification (NCBI taxonomy): domain Eukaryota; kingdom Metazoa; phylum Chordata; class Mammalia; order Chiroptera; family Phyllostomidae; genus Desmodus; species Desmodus rotundus. The sequence continues at coordinate 67,631,676 of NC_071395.1, forward strand.
CTGGACAAGTCCACCCTTCCCTGCTGGCTCTCTGCTTGGTGGCATGAACTCCAGGGACTCAGACTTCAATTTTCTCCACTCATGCAGCAATGGGCATGTTCCCTCTGTGTCCTAAAAGACTAGGTGGTACCATTTGCCTATGCCAACCACTCACTCCTGGAAACACTTTCTCCTCTTGGTTTCTGCACTCTCCCTCCTCTGGCTTGCCTTCTGTCTTCCTGGCAATTCTTGGTGCCACTTGACAGCCTTTCCCCTCTACTTTCCCAGCCCCTGTTGTCTTGCCCAGGAATCCATCTTAGGTGTCCCTTTTACTCACACATTCTGTCTTAGAGGGGAACCAATGGTCACAGTTTGCTGGGGCCCGAGGAGGTTCCCAAGGCATTGGGCTTTCATTGCTAACATTGAAGGGAAAAAAGTATAATGAGTTGCTTACTCTGCAGATTTTCTCTGTTCCTTTAGCTTTGGGTACCACGTAGATGACATCTCTGTTTGGATGTACCTTCTAGGTACCACCTAGAAGGAGACATCTCCATTTGGATGTCTCCGTCCATTCCAACATCCATCTCCTATGCTCACTGACTTGGAATAGTCACCACCATTACTCATCAGTCCTATCGTCACAGGGGGACGATCCCTGTCTCTCTCAGCTCCCACACCCCCATCTTACTGGCCCCTCCGTCTTCTGTCATTTACAATACTGTAGTGTCTTTTAATTGGTGTGGTAGTCCTCAAGATGTTTGCAATGATCTGCCTCTACTTGGTCCAGACAAATAGAAGGATGGCACCTCTCAGCCCCTTGAAGTTGGGCATTTCCTTTGGCCGATTATATGTCAGCAGAAATCACCCGGGCCATTGTTGTATGAAGATCAGGTGAGTGGTCTGCCTAGTTTCCTTCTTCCTGTGATGGCAAATAACAATGCTCTGTGGGGGCAACCTCGTCAGTCTGCATCCCTGAGTGAGGATGAAATGCAACAGAATCTCCAAGCAATCCATGTGTAGCCCGAATGGGAGAAACATCTTTTTAAGTCACTGAGACTTGGGTTTTTTTGTTTATTTGTTTGTTTGTTTGTTACTGGAAGACAACTTAGCCCATACTGAAAAACACACTTGGTCTCCTCAACTTTAGTTTTGGCTGCACAAATAATTTTCCACACAATAACTAGAATCATCTTTTACAATACATGAAATGCATTGGTCAACCCCCTTTCAATGATTTCCTATCAACAGAGGAAATAACAGCATCCTTCCCATGGGCTACCATGCCTCCCTGTCTAACTCTTCAGCTGTTTCTCTCTTCTCTCTCTCTCTTTCTCTTTCTCTGTTGCTCCCTCTCCCCCTCTCATTCTCTCTCTTTCTTATTTTCTGTTTCAGACAAACTGGACTCCTTGCGGACACTGAAATGCAACATGTATTTTTATTTCGGTGACTTCACACACGCCTTGACCATCTCACCTCATTTACCTGAAGATAATTCACTTTTTTTCAAGTTATCTCATGAAAAATACTCCTGCTAGGAAGATTTTTTGACCCTAAAATTAAATTAGGGCACTCTTCCATTTTTCATACTAACAATTAATTTTTCAGAATTTATCCCTCTACTGTGAGCTCCGTGAGGCCCAGGGTTCTACATATCTTAATGTCCCACTTTCTGTTAACTTTCTATTAACTTGTATTGGACATAGTACCTGGCATGTTAGATCTTATTTGTATTTATTAAGTGAATTGACTGAATTAATAACAAAAAGTCCCTTTGCAGTATCTGTTAATTAAACTATCTGTTATGGCAATGATACTTTTTTCCAAGGTTGTGTTACTTGGCATTTCCCTATTTTGCACTTGGCTGGTGCCTGCTGCTGCCACCACCACCACCTACAGTGCTGTTTATTCCTCCCCTCCTCTGCTATATACACTTGTTTGTATCTTGTCTGCTCACTCCCTTGCTCTTTACCTGACTAGTTCCTATTTATCCTTCATGCCTCGGCTTAAATATCACCCTCTTAGGGAATATTTCCCTCACTCTGCAGGCCACATCAGGCCTTACCTTCTACCATGACCCCGATATGTTTCATTGCAGTCCTTCTGAGTCACTGGGTTTGGGGTTATCACCTGTTACAGGCAAGGCCACATTCACTTCTACTGTTACCTATTGACAGTCATGGACTGAGCACCATATTCTATGCATTCTCCCCATGGATTTTTGACTCACACAGATTGCCCACTTACAGCATCAAAATAATCCTGCAAGAAGTGGATGGATAATTTATAAAAGCTGGACAATTGATAAATCCCTGATTTGACAATCAAATTTACATTTCTACTTCAGAGACTGTATTTCTTTAACTACTATGTCACAGATGGGCACAGGTAACCAGGTTCTTGGTGACTGGGACAAAGAATTGAATTGAACACACAGAGCTCATAGCAGAGAACATGGGAGCAGGCCAACTCCAAGCAGAGACTGACCTTATGGGCTGCAGGGATTCTATTCCTATAGGGCGGACCCTTCCTGGCTAGCTTTGGCGAGCTTTTATTGCGCATGTACAAGTAGTTATATTACTTTAAGTCTACTGCACATGTGGTCTCCCTGATTGGCCACCAGAGAAGAGGTCGCACAATGTTACCGAATGGACTCCCCCTCCTCCTGGGGTTCCCCTGTACTGGATTTGCCTTTGCCTTGCCCGCTGCCAGGGAATCATAGTTCTCAATGTCAGAGATTGGTGAAAAGGAAAGGAATTATTTATTCAAAAGTTATACAGACTTAAGAGTAATGATTTAATGTCTTCATTAAAATCCCAAAGTCCCTTAAAACACCCACAAACACACACAGTCCTTCCTTTCCCCCTTTGCCAGGTCTGGGGTACCATATCTCAGGGAAAAAAATAGAAGTCCATGGCTCAGGTAGCCCCCAGTTCTTCCCAGTAATCCATGCTTGGCTGGCTAGCCTCCCTTGGTTCTCAGCACCATCAGCTGTGTCACCAGGATCTTCAGTTCCTAATCCAAAATCACATCGCACCTTCTCATGGCCCACCATTAAGAGTCCTTTCACCCCTTACCTTCCCACAGTATCTCTCCTGCATTCTTCCAAACTGCTAAGAGAGAGCTCTGCATCTCTGCTGCATCTTGCTTTCTGGATTCCTAAGCTACGTGGCAAGGGGATATCCAAAGCTGTGTGATTCTCCCCTGCTAAAGCTGTGTGGTTCTTCTCTGCCAAAGCCATGTGGTTCTTCTATCATAGCTGCCGTGCCTGGGTTTAAATTCCAGTGCCAATCTTCCTCTGCAGCCCCATTTCTGACTCCTCCCACAATTGGCTACACTTGCCAGCATTCCCGTAATTTTCCAGCTTTTCTGGGCTGCCATAGTAAGTCCGGGCAGGTGTGGTCCTGTGGTGTGGAGCCAATCATCTCCAAGCTCTTACTCAGCCTCTGTAACCAGGGGGAGTTGCCTCCCAGTTACATCCTGGGTAGAAGTCACTCCCATCTCCCTGGCTCAAAGCATGGCCACAGCTATTTAACATATCTATGAAACCAGATAAATGTTATAGATATGTTAAATGACTGTTCTAGAGGTTATCTGCAAAACTGTTGCTATGCAAAACAACACTCAATGGCCCTGCTCCATGCATCCCATCCCCCAGCTCAGACTTGTGGGGGTGAGGACATCCCATATTTTTAATATTTCCTGGACACCCTGAATTCTGGACCCCATTACAAATCCATCTTTTGGGGGGGCCCTGGCTGTACCCTCTTACAACTATATTGTATTTGGTTTATATTTTTACCCAATCTGAGATTTTTCTTTTAATAAATGAATTTATTTCATTTATACTTATTAATATGTTATCTATATTTGACTTCATTTCTGTACATTTTTTAGTTTCTCTATATTTTATTTTAATTATTTTAGTTTTCTGTAAGTTTTTTTGTATTATGTTTTCTGTTTTCATTTATACATTTCCTTAAAAAAAATTATTGAACATCTACTATACACCAAGTACAAATTTAAATGTGGGGATAGAGCAGCGAGTAAAATAGAGTTCCTGCCCCCATGGAACTGAGGCAGGATAGTAAGAAGCCAGGAAACTTCTTTGGCAAGTGGAATGGAGAAACTAAGACAGATAGTTGATTCAAACTGGCCTCATCCAGCACCCTGACTCACCTGCCTCCTTCTCCCCTACACAATCACCCCCTTAAGCATTAAGTCCTCAGGACAATGAGGTTCTCATCAGCATCAGATAATCTTAGAAACAAAGCCTTAGGTCTATTGACCACAGAGAGTTTTTGTCAAACTAGAGATAACATCTAGGCTTTAATTGTGTTTCAGCTCCAAGTCCACAAAAGCAGCAAAACCAGATGAAGTCACACCGAAGCTGGCATCGTGACTAGATGCAAAGACCGGTGACCCCTAGCACTGACCAATCAGTAGAGACCATGACCTTGACCCTGTATGCTCACTTTGATGAAGTAATGTATTAAAGGACACACCACGAAAGCTGATGAATATTCTATTGAGATCTTTCCCTGAGACCTCCCCTAAAATTCCTGCCTTTAGAAACATATAGGTATGGCTCAGTTGGTTGGAGTGTCATCCCGTAACCTAAAGGTTGTGGGTTCAATTCCTCGACAGGGCACATATCTAGGTTGTGGGTTTGATCCATGGTCTGGGCTCATGTGATCCCCAGTTTGGGTGTGAATGGGAGGCAACTGATCAATGTTTCTCTTTCTCTTCCTCTCTCCCTTCCTTCCACTCTAAAAGCAATAAAAAATGTTTTTAAAAAAAGCACCCTTAGACAAAGAATCCAGTGTGGGCTTTCTCTCTAGAGCACACCTATGCCTTCTTTCTTCAGGCATGTGCCCTTGCTTTCTTTCTCCTAAACTCTAAGGGCCCTCACAAAACTTGCAACCAGGGAAGCTGTGGGCAGCAGCAGCTTATGCTAGGCTAACCCCCTGAACTTGTCTTCAGGGGCCTCCTTTTGCCTCTGTAACTTGTTTCCTGAGTTCACACAGACCAGTTGGCTCACTTCTTCTGCCTCTGTGACTTTCTTTCTAAAAGGCTAAGGCAGTTCGCTGAGCAGCCTGCTCAAATCTTCTCTTTGAGTATACTTTTGCTTTGCATGATAAATAAACTTCCTCTTGTGCTAGAGTTCTTGGCTCTGGATTCTTTCTTTGCCAAACTCAAGAACTAAGAGCTGACATTCACCATTAACAAAACTAACTTCTAGCTAAGAGTGACAGATAATAATAGTAATAACAATAATAGTAACATGTGAATAATAATAGGTGGTGATAGTGCTGTGTGAAAAGGGAGTAATGGGAATAAGAATGGGGAAGAATGATGTTATTTATACAGGGAGATCACTCAGGATGAGCCTTGCCGAAATGATGCCACTTTGTTAAAAATACTTACTTTTCCCTTTCTTTTGCAATATGTGTTTGTTTTATTGTGTATATTTTTCATTTGACATATGAATGTTTATAGTCACTTAATGAAATGCATAATTTTTATTTTTTTAATCATCTTCAGGCAATAGTTATTGAATCCCTTTATGAAAAGTGAGGAAACCAAAGAGATAACGCTTTCTTAAGCTTCTATCTTTCTCACCTTTAGCTGACTTTGTTAGTTATAGAGTTACCCTACAAGATGGTTTGTTGTGACTTCTGGGAATGCTAATACACGAGAAATTCTGCAGGGAGGCAGCTCCTCGTACCCACACCTGCACTGGGAAGCACTCTGCAGCCATTCCAGTCCCTGGTATAATTGACACAGGTACTATAAGTCCACCTCTTGGTATGTCCTCAATTTGCAGGTTTGTAGTAATGATGATCTCATGCATGATTTGCACTGTCTTTAGTGATTTGCTTAGTCATTTATTATTTTGTAAATGAAAAACTTAATTACTCAAACATCAAGTAGATATGTTCTATTTGTAAATGAATGGAGTGCATATCATAGGTTGTAACTATATTTAGGTTTTAATTTCGATGATTTACCTTACAAGGAGTTTTTCAGAAAAAAATTACCCTCCAACTAGAACATTTTACTATCTACTTTTCAACATTAATAAAAATCTGTAGTTTTTTTGGTGGGGGTAATTTTCAAAGTTTTTGTTTAAGTTGATTTACTGAACACCTTCCATCTTTCTATCGCGTCTTCTCCATTTATCTTTTGGAAATCTCAGTTCAATTATTAAATACTTTTTTCTAGAGGGTTTATAGAATCTATGTTTATCTTGTTCTTGCATATTTGAGCATATCTGTCTTGGTATAAATCATTTGGTTTTGTTTCTTATATCTGAGTTGGACAAGTGTTGCTTTAGATAATTTTGAACCCAGATTGACTTTTTCCACCCCTTTAGGTAGCTTAAAATTTGTGTTTTATTTGTTTATTTATTTTGGGGGGAAGGCTGGAGACAGGGATAGAGAAGGAGCTGCATGTTGTAGGCTACTATCTATAATGATTGGAGCCCAACAAATTTAATGGATATGTTTTGGTTGATCATTCTGCACTAATTTTGAGAGGCTCAGTGTGCCCTTCCAATCATAAGTCATTTATCTATCTTTGTTCTACAAAATGTTCTTCTTTTATATACTTAAATGTTTTATGTCTGCTTCATTTGATCCATTTCCTTTGGGTGTTCGCCAATGACATGCATGTTTATCCACTATGTCCTATTTTCTCTGTAGCTCTCTCACTCCTTTTCACATATTTTGTTCATTTCTTCTTTTCTAAATCTGTCCTTCATGTCTCTCTTTCCCAGTGATATTTATTTTGATTTTTTTCAATTCCAGTGTGCTTTAGGTTTTGAAATGTTTTTTTCTTTTCCACATTTTCCTGGAGCTATTTCAGCTCACATTACTTCTTTTTATTGCCTTATCATGTCTTCTTTGATCCCAATATCTCTTTTCTGAGGTCTGAGAATCACAGACACCATTAAAAATTCTTTGACACTGTGGATAAATGTTTGTTTGTACTGTTGTTCTGCTTTGCAAAGAAATTCTTCTGATATATGAGCGTATATTCCCCATGTGGCTTTTGTTTGGCATGTTTCTCTCTTCCTTCTAGCTGGTTATATCTATGCCTATTTTTCAGGCTGGTTCTTTTTTGATCATTTATTATCTGTAAATGGGTACAGTTTTTTAATGGTGTGGTCAAACATTTGATTAAAAATTGCATGAGGAGGACATCACACAGGCCTCAGGCACCTTTTCCTCTACCTTTGGAGTGGGTCTCTGCTAAGAGCTCATTTTCCTCCTTACACCAAGAATGACTACATATTTCACCTCTGTGTGTGTGTGTGCGTGTACTCTGGGAGGGGATTTTAATTTCAGTGGATGGTGAAGGCTACCTCTGCTTTGCTACATAGACTACTGGTTTTCCACAAAGACAATATATGTTCCAGCCCCAGCTTCCCTGATACTCTCTACAATGGATGGGGACTTGGGGATGTTTCCACTGTCCAAGCATTCCCAAGGACTCAGATGCTCCAGCAAGGGGGCTGTTGGCTGGTCTTTTTAAGGTAATGGAAATACACTTGGGTTTCTTCATGCCAAGTAGGGGACGATATACACTCTAGACTTCTGCCACCAATTCAACCCATCCTTCCTGTTTAGTGGCTCTATTTAATAATTTGTGGTTTGTGGTTGCAGATGCTTCCCATTTTCATTGAAAGTGGTGCTTTCTCCTCTCTGGTTTATTTATTTATTTATTCTTATGCTTTCAGTTGATTTTAGGAAGTGAAGTGGGACAGAAATGCTTTTACTTTATGAAGACTGGAAAATCCCGATATACTTTCACCCCATTAAAATTTAATTTTTTTCCAAGTAGAACTACAAATATGAGGGTATCGCCTTTCATCAGCACATTTGTCCTCTCTTTGTGTATTCTTACAATCTACTAATTTTGAACTTAACTCATGCCATTCTTTCATTCAAAAAATATTTATTGAGCCCCTATTTTGCACCAAAACCCTGACTGACATTGTAATTCTTGCACTCATAAAGTATACGGTCCAGAGAGGGGCAGATACCAAAGAAAAGAAGTAATCTCAATGTAGTGCTCTTCTATAGAAACTCGTGTGAGAACAGAAATGACCCACAGCAGCACTGTTTAATGTAGCAGCCACTAGCTACATGTGGTTCTAGAGCACTTGAATGTGGTCATGTGCTGAGTTACTGAATAAAATTTTCTTTAAATTTAATCCATTTAAACTTAAATATCCACATGCGGTCAGTGGCTACTTATTGGACAGTGCCCATCTAGAGGGAGAGAACATGATGATATGAGATAGAAGAGCAGGAGGCAGTTTAGTCAGGCAAAGAATGGGGAGCAAAGACATCTAACACTGAGGGAAAAGAAAATGCATGACCTGAAAGAAGAAAATACATGGCGTGTTCAAGCAACTGAAAGGAGGTAATGAATGGAGGGTAAAAGCAATATGAGATACAGTTTATCACCCAAAGATAAGGTTCATCCTTCACCAACATTAACTTTCTGCTGGGTTACCAAGGCTTGGGGTGCCTGAAATCAGCTTGCATTTATACTGCTGATTTTTTAAACTGTTGCTATAGTCTACACACATGCAAAATAGTTACCTATAAAATAGTGGTATTTCCCCCACACTATGCAATGTGCTGCTAGGAAAAAAAACACCTTTATGTTGTATTAGAAAGTAAAACTTTATTAAGAGAGTAAGTAAGAATGAAAGAGGCTGATGAGTCATCAGCGAACTTCAGAAGGAAACAGAGATTTGGATTCAGGTCTTCTTTTTGCTATTTTTACATTCTATCCAAAGGTATTGGTCCCAGTTTGTCCAATCAAAATAATTGTTTAAAAAAGTAATGTGTGCTTCACCTATTTGTCCTCACAGAGGATTTTTAAGGCAGTGAAACTACTCTGTATGATACTATGCCATCCTACATCTGTGTAAACCCATCAAATATAAAGCACCAGGAATGAACCCTAAGATAGCCTATGGTCTTTGGGGGTGGCGATAGGTTAACATGGAGTACTCAGTGGTGACAATGACCACCGTGGTGGGGCACATTGATCACACAAGAGGCTGTGCCTTTGTGGGGATGGGGATTATATGGGAAATTTCTGTACCTTAGACTCAATTTTTTTGTGAACCTAAAATTGCTCTAAAAAAATAAACTACCTAAAAAAATGAAAAACAAAACAAAATAAAAACTTTATGGGTGACAGACATGTTCATTATCTTCATTGTGATGATGTTTTTACACTGTATGTACATGTCAAAACTTACCCAACTGTACACTTGAAATATGGACATTATATTTTAATTATACATCAAATCTGTTTTTTAAAAAATATTGATGTCATTAAAACATGTATGTATACATATGTTCAATTACGAAGTTTTCATAAACTGACCTTTGGGTGTAAGCTATCTCTGAAGTGCTACAAAACCCGCCCCTAAGGACAGGAGTGTCTGGCATAGCCCGCATACCGTGAACCATGATGAGTCTGAATCACATGCAAAATCTGTGCCTCTTTTTTTTTAACTTTTGGGAAAAAGCTAATGTTATTTATAAACTTGTCTCCCTCTACTTACATATATACCATCATAATTTTTTGTTAGGGAAAAAAATGCTCAGGTTCTGTTCAAAGAGCTCTGATTTCTCTTGCTTTTTTTTTCTGCCATGAGGAACAGCGAAATGCTGCTGACATAAATGTGTGTGCAAAAGCACACAGAGGAAACAGCGACAGGTGGAGAGGGGGCAGAGTGGTACCCTATACACTGTGGTTGCCCCCGCGCTGTGATTCGTGGAATCCATGGGATCAACTGTTCTGGAGGCTCCTGAAGTTTTCACATGCCCTGTGTTGTAGGCATCCATGGCCTTCGCAGGACAGAGAGGCACCCTCTCTCCAGTCAGTGGTCAGAAGACAGAGACACTGACAAGGGCTAGTTAAGGTGCTGAGACTAGCCCTCTTCAAAATGTCTCTTGGTTTCTATGACTCAGCTGCATCCCGAGGAGATGAGGACAAAGCAGGAGTATGGCCACCAGCAGGTCCAGCTCAAAGCTGTGCAGCAGGAAAGACCAGACTGGGTTACCAACGCAGGGTCCCGAGTGGCCGCACGGAGGGCAGCGTGGGCATCGGAGAGCGCCTTGGGGAAACGGGGCAGGGTCTCCGATCTGCGACGAGCATCCAGGTGTGGGCCCCTCTTCTCTTGGTGGGCAGGCCTGTGCTTGCACCCCTGCCACTGGGTCTTCTTCTCACTTCTTCATTTAACTCATTGATTCTTAAACAAACCTGGTGCTTGGGCTGCCATCTCAGCCCCACTCGTCAAGAGTCTCTGTCGGACTTCTGTTCGTCTCGCTCATTCCCTGGAGAAACCAGTTCCCACTGCAGCGAGTGTGTGAGGGGTTCACCGGAGACCAGAGGGCCGACAGGCTGGGTACATCTTGCTTCCCAGGGGCTGGCAAGTTTCACTATGAGAAGAGGTCCCCAAATGGGGTACGTCCATTCTCAGGTCTTTCAGCAGCCGTTGTTAACAATGGAGAAGGCTGGAGTAGCCTGACACGGAAAGAGTTGGATCCCTCTAATTTTGGCTCTGAGGTGCCTTTATGCATCTATTTTTAGTGCATCTAATTTTGGAGGGATCTTTGGCAGATTTAAATCTTGAACAGAGATGCAGATAGTGCTAAGTTAAAAAGGAGGAAAAGAATAAAAAAGGACTCATTACAGGGCTCAGAAAGGACCAGAGAGGGAGGGCAAAGGGGCAAGAGAGGGTGAGAGAGATGGAAAGACAGAAGGTGAGGAATGGGTCTCATCACAGCGTGAGAAGGGGAAGAGAGAGCGGGTGCCCAGGTGGGGAGGGCTGGGGCCTGGAAGGAGAGGCAGGAGAGCAAGAAAGAGCGAAGCCCAGCAGTGGGCAGGAGACGATCTCCCTGCCCAGAGTGACCTGGGGCTGCACACAGTGCAGCGAAGGGATGTCAGCTTTTATCTTGGTTCTGGGCAGAGCCATCACCTCTGGAGCTGTTTCAAAGAAGCCTCCTCTGTTTTGAGAGACAGCCAGTGTGCTCTTGTTTCCCAATCATGGAATATAAATTTTGAAGTGCAGATTTATTTTGTCAAAGAAGTTTGAAGGTTTGTACATCTAAGAAAGAACAGAGAGTTTTTGGGGAATCACAGTGCTGGCAGTTATTACACAAGCCATGGTCAAAACATGCTTTTGACACTCAAGAGCTGTCCGAGTGTCTCCTTTGTTCTTTGAGAGAGAAGGTCTGACCCGTGCTATGGTATAGTGCCTGTGGGCTGCCTTCCTAACCCATTTTATTTTAGGTGTTCAAGCCCTTTAGACACAAATTAAAATCAAACTTTGAGAAGCAATGAGGTCTTAACTGCATCAAAACAGTGCAGGTGAAGCACACAGTGAGGAGGTTGTGTGCAATGAACCTGCTGACCACACCAGCTGCCCACCCGTAGGAACCCCCTGAGCCGGGCAGGGTCTAGAAGCAGGACAGTGGCCCCTCCTGTCCCATGGCTGAGGGCTGCAGGGGGGAATTCTCACAGTGAACTGTTAAATGAGCCCATTTTAAGCACCTACAGAATTATCACTCAAAGAAAAACAAAGCCAACATTTGAGGGGGTGTTTTTTCCCATATAAGAGAGAAACAAAGATGCAGAGGTGGGAAAAGATGGACATAGGAAAACCTGTTTTATTCCCCCTCAGGCTGCAGGGCATCTCAGTATATGAAACAGAAATAAAAATGGCAGAGATCACTTTCTGATAATTCTATTTAATTTTTGGATGTATCCTGACAATAATGACATTTATCAGATGCAAGGATAATTTTTGGTTTTAGGAACCAATGCTCAGTTTTAATTAAATCTGTCCCTTCCAGATAAGCGATGACATAATTGCCATAAATAACACCATGTTTCTTTTCAAATGCAATTGTTTTTTCTTTTTTTGTTCAAAGGGAGTCTGCCCATTTTTAAAAATAAAACAAACGAGTACTTGGCAGGCACCGTCAGCCCCGTCTCTGTAGAGTACAATTGATAACACTGATGTAACTCAGATAATAGTTATCATTTATTGTTTCAATGTGTACTGTTTAAACACAACTATATTTGTAAGTTTGGAAGAAAACAAGGAAACAAATAAATAATCTACAGAAGCTTGACTTCAAGTTGAAAAGACAAAATAAAGTAGTAACGGATTAATTGGTTAATTAATTAATCAATTACTCATTTATCTATCAAATGTTTATTGCCAGACACTATGGACTAATGCAGATAGTATGATGATCAAAAACAGACTTGATCTTCGACCTCATACAGCCTTCAGTCTAGTGCAAGAGAGAGACAAGAATCAAGCAACCATAGAAAGGGATACAAAATTAAACTGTGAGACATGCCTTGACATGTGTCATGAGAGTATAAATTTACAACCACTGCCTCACATTTGCATAAACGTTTGTAAAGCATGATAGCATTAAAATAGTGTTTTAGAAGTTTCAGGTCTGTCATGATTAAGAAGTAGTGAGTTTATTACTTTACTAAACAAACATTGGTTACTTTAAAAAATATGTTTATTGATTTCAGAGAAAAAGGAAGGGAGAGAGAGAGAGGGAGAGAAACATCAATGTGAGAGAGAAATATCAATCAGTTGCCTCCCATATGACCCCCAACTGGAGATTGAACTTGAAACCTAGGTATGTGCCCTGACCAGGAATTGAACCTGCAAACTTTTGGTGTATGGGACAATGCTCCAACTGAATGAGCCACACTGGCCAGGGCAAACATTGATTATTTTTAAAAATATGATACGTATGAGAGTAGAAGTCTAAAAGGTCATTAGAAAAGGCTGAGTCTGCCTCTGGAGCAAAGGTTTAGAAGTAAGAGAGATCAGGATGGAGACAAGGATTGATTGCAGAGCAAGAAGACTAAAGCAGCCGAGTGCTATGCAGGAGAGGAGAAGGCATTCATGCTCATGGGGTCAGATTGTACAAAGCCTTGATCGCCAGGCTCAAGTCCTTGTGCATAAAGCCTAAAGATTAGGGTTCACCCAAACTGTCAATCTCACATCACCAAGATAATTATTTTTAAGCCACAGATGTCCAGGTTTCGGGTTAACCTAGTCATTCCCAAACTGGGGTAATTTTGCTTTAAAATATACTGTAGTTCATAGAAAATTTGAGGCACAGTAAACCCAACAGACCAGGAAACAACTGCCATACAAAAGATAGTTGATTACCCACAGTTCCTGAGAGTACAGGGCAGGCCACGCAGGGAAGCCCCAAGAGTCAGTTGGGAGCCAGAGGAGAAGGGGGAACTGTGGGCCTGAGCCTTTACTGTGGTTTCCATGGAAAAGAACATGTGAGGCAGGGTAAGCAGGTTTGGGATTGGCTAGTTTGATAATTCCAGCAAGCTTTGGGACATGGGGCTGTCCTTGTTGTCTGGTACCTGGCTGTGACGTGATGAGGGCAGGTGGGTGGTGGCCTGGAGAGTGAGAGCTCATGAAGAAGGCAGTTGGAGTGTGTGCTCTGGTTTGGTTGGTTTAACTGAAAAGCACTTGTGGACAAGTTGCTTACTAACTCGGAATTGGCTAATCCCGGAAAGGGCAGTGCCCCACAGTGTCAGGAAGGCCCAGACATGAAAGCATCAGAACCATAGAAAATAAAAGACATGGCTTATACAGCATTGTCTGGAGATGTTTTTGGTTGTTAGAATGGAGAAGAGGGTGCATGCCACTATCATCTAGTGAATGGAGGCCAGTGATGCTGCCAAACGTTCTATGATGCACAGGACCATCCCCAGATCAAAGAACTGTGCAGTTCCAAGTGTCAACAGTTCCAAGGTTGAGAAACCCGGGAAAATGGAAAAGTCCTCAAGGACAACCCTGGAATCTTTTTATATAATTTTGAAACTCCCAAGGGGATGCCGAAGACGGGTGTGATTTGAGAACCATTGGGCCTGGCAATGAGAAGCCACTGAGGAGTTTTGAGCAAGAAAGTAGATGAGGGGAACAATCTGATTGTTAGAAAACAATCAGATGTATGAATTCAGTAAATACATGAGGACATGGGTGGGAAAGGCTGACAACGACTTCAGTTGATGTACTATCCTGTACCTACTGTTCCATGCCAGTACAAGCTTGGAGGGTAGAGGAAGGGAATGGATCAGTAGGGGGCAAAGGTAGCTTCAAGTGTACGTTAAAATTTCACCTATTAATTAGGAGATCTAAAGAAGATTTCAAAAATGTTAACATTTAATAAAATTGGGGTTTGCATATATGGATGATCATTATATGATTTTTAGTACCTTTCTGAATCTTTGAAAATTCTTACAGCAAACAATTTAAAAAGTCACACCTACAGGCATCTAGAGTTGATATAATAGGTGAGATAAAGAAGTTGAAAGACAAGTTGATAGAACTGGTGGGAGTAAAACCTATTTTCTCATGGGAAAACTCATCCGTCTTTAGACAGTTGGGACAGGGAAGAAGATACTGTAGCTTTCCTGCATTTCAGTATTTGGAGAGGGCTAGCATTGCCCCAGCCTGCCAATCCAGCAGAGTCTTCTGCTGTCTGTGTGTGGCCTCACGTACTTCTCCAAGAGCCGGCAGCTCCTTGAGGCAGGAACGATGCCTTTTTTTTATTGCACCTTTATGGCCCAGCACAGTACTTAGTACATAGAAGATACCCAATACCTGTTATCGACTGACTCAGTAGAGTGGGGTTTTTTTTCTCTCCAGTGTGGTAGAGTTGTAGCCTGGGATCTTGGATGTTTTACCTAAGAAGTGTTCTGTTGATTCCCTGTCCTGAAATATTGAATCCTATCAGATGGCAATCTGTCTCTGTATTTTCAGTATTAGAGATTCCAGTGAGCTGTCTGTGACATTTTATGCAAGAAATGCTGATTATGAAGGAATTAACCATCCACACTTTAATCATATACTATCAGGGGACACCTCTTAATGCCAGTGCTTTGCCAATGTTTATGTGAATCCAAGTGGTGGTTGTGATTTTGCCTTCATAACACACCTCGAAGCACTTATCATGGTTTTAATTTTACATATTGCTTGGGTGATGGTTTGATTTGTGTCTGCCTGCTAGAAGGTAAGCCCTTGAGGCCAGAACAACTGTATTTTGCTCACTATAGCATCTATAGCACTTCTCACAGTGCCTTGTGACCCACTGGTGAGAGAGTAAAGCGAACAAACAAGCAAAGAGAGGGACGTAAAAAACAGAAAGTATGAAACAAGATGCCAGGAATAATGCCTAAAATGCAACATGAGATAATAAAAGCAAACAAGCTATGTAGTAGTTAATTATAATTTGTAAGTTATAATTTTGTTTTAAAAATTCAATGCATGCCGTTGAAGTACTTAAGTATTAGTTGGTACTTAGTGAGCATTTTCTATTTGCCAAATAGTACAGTAATCATTTTAAAATATCTCATTCAATTCTTTAAACAGCTATAAGAAATAGGTATTATTATTCAGTTTATTTAAAGATAACACATATTAACTGAAATTACTCAGAAAAGCTAAAAATAAAATTCATAAAGATTTATCCATAAACAGCCACTAAAAGAAAAATGAATAAAAATATTTAGAATAAAGTAAAATAAAAGACACAATATTTTACACAAAAAGGCAATTGTAGTATGTCATATTATATTTCAAAATACCCCCTACCATGAAAATGTAATTTATACACGCAACTGAAACAGTACATTGAAGTACATAAAAGTCACCAAATAAAAATACAAGGAACATAATGATATACTTTAATATATCATTCTGGGTCTTTAATAGATGTAGGAAGTCTCTAATAATTAAGATTCCGATGAATTTAAGTATGAAAGCTAATAATAAAATATGTACACCAAACTTGAGCTTTAAAAATAGAATCCATTTTTAATGCCCATGATGTATTAATACAAACTGATCACATGTTTATTTACTAAATCAAATTAGTATGTATAATCCCCAAAGCAAAATTTTATAGCAGCATGACTTAAACATACTATGGCAAAAAGCAAGTGAAGGACTGTAAATTACTAATGCCAGTTTAAATAGAACTACCTCATAAAATTAGGACACAATGCTGTATAAATAGATTTGGTACTTATGAGGTGAGAGAGTATTCTGAACTACTTTGAAAATATTGATGAGAAAGTTGCCTATGAATAACTACAAGAAGTTGCCACAGTTACACTCAGAAGCAACTGCACAATATTAGTCTTAATATTTTCATTGTTATCGAGAAAGGATAAATGCAAAATAATTAGCCATTGGACTAAGATATGGAAAATAAATAGCAAAATAAACTTTAGAAAAACAGAAAGGAGAAAATAATAAAGAAGAGGAAATTCATTAGGAAAGAGGAAAAATTCAAATTAATTTTAGAAATCTGATATTTGGACCTCATTAGTATCATAACTGAACCAGCAATATAAACAAACTCTACAAGTTTAACTAAAGATATAAAAGAGTAAACACAAAATTAGTTACAAGGGAATGATGCTGTAGATAAGAGAGAGCTTAAAGCACTATAACAGAATACTATGTACTGTTCTATGCCAATAAATTCAAAAATCTCAATGAAATGATAATTTTCTTGGAAAATATAAGTGACCAAAATTGACTTAGGATGAAACAGACAACCTGAATAAAAAAATTACTAGGGAAGAAATTGAAAGTGTTGTCAAAGTCTTACCTCTAAAAAAGGTAATATTTTTATAAACAAATATAAACAAATATTTGTTTATAAACAAATATTTTTATAAACAATTTTCCAACTTTGAAGTACACATAATTCACCTACTCTGAAAACTGTTTGAAAGACTAGAAGAAGATCCAAAGCTTGTTAATTA
The DNA here is from genome assembly GCF_022682495.2 of Desmodus rotundus. NCBI lineage: Eukaryota > Metazoa > Chordata > Mammalia > Chiroptera > Phyllostomidae > Desmodus > Desmodus rotundus. The sequence continues at coordinate 67,648,521 of NC_071395.1, forward strand.
CTTTTATAAAGCTATTATAACCTTGGTTCTAAATTTTGACGACCATAGCACAGGAGAAGAAAAATACAAACTATTTTCCTATTGAATAATCAAAATGAAAATATTAGGGATTTGAATCTGATATTACATTAAAAAATCAAGACAAAGGTGCATTTTTTCTCTAAAGAATGAAAGAATGTATTTACATTAGGAAAGCTACATTAAAACATACTACATAAACAAGCCAGAAGAAAAAATCATATAGGCATTATAATAAAAATGTGTTAGATAAAATCAAATATTAATATTAGCACAATGAAAAAAATAATTCTTGTGGGGAGGAGGAAGGATATATTTTAACCCAGTGAAGACTGCATACAGTGATGAAACACCAGAGGAGTTTTCACTGGAATTGGGTACACACTTGCCACACACCTGCCACACACCTGCCACCACCACAATTACACAATATGTTTGGGAAGTTCAATCCAAAGCAATAAAACAAACAATTGAAAAAAGAGAGGTACCTAAGTGCAATAAGACAAAGGTGTCATTTTGGGTAAGGAACTTTTCTCTTTTGCAAACCAAGAGAATCTACTAAAAATCTATTTCAACAAGTAACTTACACAGAAACTTGGCTAAAACTAAATAAGCACCAATTACCGCTAACACTAAAGCTTTTGGGACATTTCAAAAAAAACAAATATAATTATTTTAAAGAGAGATTTATTCAAATGAATAAAAAAATACAAAACAGCTGGGAATAAATTTAAAAAAGAAGTATTGACAGGCTATGTAAAAAATACTACAAAACTTTATCAAAATATATTAAAGAAACAAAAATGAAATAAGTTTTATTCCTGAAGGAAAGACATATTTTATAAATATGTTTCTTCCCCAAATAATAGCTACATTTAAGGTGTTTTCAATAAATTTCCCAATGATGTAATTTAGTAATGTGACAAATTATTTCTGAAAATTATCCAAAACCATGAAAGGATGAGGATAAAAAAAATTTTTTTAAAGAAGAGCAATGTAGACATTGCTAAAATGTTAATAAAATTGCAATAATCAAAACAATGTGGCAATGTCTTAAGACAGATAAAAAGAACAATGGAAGAGACTAGAAAGCAACTAAAATGTATATAATAAATCTAACCTTTCACATAATTGGAGAAATGATGCATTAATTAGTAGATATTATTGGGAAACTTGGTTATTAGTTTTAGAAATAAGTTATATCAGTAAGAGTAAAATAACATTAATAAAACATATTCCAAGTGGATCAAATATTTGAATAAAAAATAAAATCATAACAGAGATAAAGGAACATATCAATATTAAAGACAGAAGCAATACTTATATGAAAATATTTAAAGTAAGGAATAATAGAATAATTTCAATACCACTATAAAAGTAAATGGCAATACTACACGGGGAATAACAAAATATTTATGATAAGCATAGGATTAATATTAATATCTTCAACATAGAAAATATATGTACACACATACATACTTATACACATATGCATATAGCAAAGAGTAAAAGACAGTTATCCTCACATAAAAATTGCTAGTTTTCCAAAAAGATAAAAGCAAGTTTTTAATAAAATTTCAATCTACATAGTTATTAAAAATACAAATGAAACAATCTATAAGTTAGTTATCAAAATACCAAAGATGAAGACAGAAAATTTCTCTGTATTGCCCAGAGCTGAGATGAACATTCAAAGCTACCAGTGAAAAATTGGTAACAGAGCAGGGAAGGACTGTGAGCCCCTTGGACTGGAGACTGCCTGGGTTGTGACAAATCCTGCCCTTTCTTTCATTTTCTAGGTGTGCAACTTTGCAGTGCTATAGAATTCCTGTGTTGCAGTTTCTTCTTCTCTAACATGAGGAAAACAATAGTCATGACCTTTATTCCTATAGGGATAAAGTGACTTAGCACATGCTAAGTTCTGACACCAGTTCAGGGCATACAGCAAGCACTCGATAAATGTTAATACTTTAAACAATGTCTTTTCATTTGCACAATCTTTGATCTAGTAAGTTCACTCCAATGTCCTGCGAAATTAATCAGAGATTTGTATGTAGTTTTGTGCAACTGAGTATCAGCTCTATTTGCAATGCCAAGGAACTGAAAACAATTTAAATTTTGAACATTTAGTGATTGGTATAAGAAATTACGACCCATACAAAAGCTGAGTATAGGCAGTCATTAGACTATCTAATGACATGAGGTAAAACTCAAAATAAAATAATTTAGAAAAACTAAATACAAAATCATAAATGAAGTATAATATGGATTTTGTTTTCTAAATATGTATATATATCTAAGACATATATGTATATCTTTTTATCAGAAATACTATGAGTATAGAATGAAATATTAATTGTGGTTATCTTTGGGTTGTGAGGTTATGAATAAATTCAATCTTCTTAATATTTTCCTGCATTTTTAAAATTTTCAAGTGCACATAAATTATTTGTATAATCTGGGGAAAGTGTCACATCAGCAATATCATCACATTGTTGATTAATCACTAATTTTCATGAACTTCCCCCACACCTCTGCTCTGACAGTCCCGGGCTCAGTTTTGCTGCCCTTGCTGACGATTCCATCCCCGTGGACTCCACTGATGGCTTCTGCTGCCAGCAGAGAACAACCAGGGCAGTTCCTTCAGGTTGCAGTTGCTACAGGTTCTCTGCAGTCATCTGTTTAGCCACCTTCCCTATCAACTGCTGAATAATGCTAACTAAATATTATTTAACCCTGACACTGAAATCAATGTGCTGTTCGCTTCCCACATGCCCACACGCTGGGCGGGGTGTTGGAAACTGTGGAGTTACAGTCCAGTAGGACACAGCCCCGCCTTCAGGAGCGGCAAACAAGCGAGAAAGACCTGCCCCAAGTCCTGTGCAGTGTTACACTGCCATTTACAAAGATCACCCAGATTAGCTCCCTTGTAACTGATAACTTCAACCTCTGCAGCTCTAAGGTTGCCAAATGTAGCAAGTGAAAATATCATAGGAAAAAATATTGCATGAGATACACTTAAAAAATTATTCCAATTTTTTTGAAATTCAAGTTTAAAAAAAAAAAACTGGGAGTCCTGTATTTTAACTGGCAACCCTAGACAGAAATTATCTTCTCCCACCATCTCCATTTCACAGAGGAGGATTCTGAGGCTCAGTGAGATTTGGGAACTTGCTCTATCTCATCAGTGGAGCCTGAATTAGAACCTGCTCTCTTGCTGTTAGTCTAATTGCACTCAGAACCCACTTCCTTTGGGGTCTCATTTGCTTTAGAGTTTGTATGTGTCTGAATGTTGTAACGAGCTTGACGCAGGTGAATTTTTGTTTTGCATTTGGACTGGTGTCACCGCTGGGTAATAGACGTTCCTCCGTGAGTTCACAGGGGCTTTCAGAATATCCAGAAGCGGGGGTGCTGGTCAGAGGGAGCTTGGGGATGACTTGGACCCCTGTAGAGGGGCGGCATGCCTTCCTGCCTCTGCTGGGAGAGCTCTTCTCCCGGATGGCTGTGTTGGGAACCCAGGGGAGCCTGCGGCTTCTGAGCAAAGAAGCCTTTCAGTTCAAGCCCGACTTCTATGGTGAGTGGGCTGCTGAGATAGATGCTCAGGGCAGCAGAAGCTGTCTTGCCCCACCCACACCACCTGCTCCATAGCCATGGGAGGCCCTACACTAGCACAGGTTTCCTGTTCACATGTGTTGAATGAATAAATAAATACTTCCAACAGAGCCACGGGCCTGGTTCCCACATCCGTGGTTGACCTGTGGCAGAGAGGAGAAAACTATTATCCCAGTGCTCAAGGATGAACCACTTCAGAATGGAGGGGTCTGAAGTGGCTGTTAGGGGTCCCACCTTCCATGGGGACCCCATGTAATTTCCAGACTCAATTCCAAGGACATAGTACTTGACAGATCTCATTCCAGGCTGCGGAATATAGAGGTAAGGACATAGTTCCTTGCCTCACTCAGACCATGGCTGGCAGAAATGTAGTCGTAAACTACTGGACTTAACTGGTTCCAGGGTGAGTGGCTTGCATATTGTCAGAAATGACCCTCACCCTTTGGAATGCCCAGGAAGCATGAGACTCTGTATCAGATGACCTCAACTTTCAGAAAGATCTAGAGATTATTATAGAGAAAAGGCCACACCTCTTCATGGTTTTAACTGTGTGCCTAGAGCATTGGACACATACGTAGGGCACCGAGGCGGCAGGGGCTATTTTGCCACCCCTTATCCATTTATCACTGTCCATCTTGTGTACTGAAACATGCCACAGAGGAACCTGCTCTCCTTCTCTGGTTGTCTCTGTGATCTCAGGTTTAGCTATGCTAATGGATGCGGGAACACAGGTGGGTGGATACAGGTGTGTCTGATCCCGGTGGAAATCAGAAGGTACTGGCTGCACCTTTTCAGGTTCTCTGCCAATGACAGCCTAGGTTTCTGATTGCCTGTTGTCGGGCTGGTATGCCAGGCTCTTTGGCTGTGAAAGCAGCTTTTCAGGGCCCACTGGAGAGGACAGGGCATGAGGTTTGGCCTGGTGCCAACCTGCCACACTGGCTCAGGGCCTGCTCACCCCAGAGTCGGAGTGGTCACCTGCTCTCCTGTCGTCCTCCCCTGCCCACTCCTTCTCACCGTGGAGGGAGTGGTTAAATGCTTGCTACACTTCAGTAGGCAGAGCGAGGGTCTCCAGGCCTTGCTGTGCCTCAGCCACTTCTATTGTCTCAGAATTCAAGTTCTTCAGGCAGAGACTGACCTCTGAGAGGTGTGTGTTGTTTCTGGTACATGGTGTGGGCGCCAGTCCAGGCACCTCTGCGGCTGACAGACAAGGTGGGTAAGAGGGGAAGCCAAGCTCGCTGGTCAGCAAGGCCCCTCTGTCTGTCTGTCTGTGGTCAGAGAGGGTGAACAGCAGGCCGAAGTGGGTGTCCAGGCTGGGGAGGGAGTGTGGGGTCTCACTAAAATTTCATAAGATGAGCTTTGAGAGATTCAGAAAACAGCTGAATAAAACCCCTGGCCCTATGAAGAGCTTTGTATTCATTTAAAAAGACTTGATTCAGCTCCTATCAAAACAAACAGCTGCTAAGAGCTGGACTCTTCTGTATTGTTTTTAAGTGCCAGGATACTGTGACTTTTTCAGAAAGAATTATTTTAGGGTCAGCCCAAGGAGGTGTGGTTGACTTCAGTTGCAAACATTAATTTAAAACAATGCAGTACCTAGAGGACTTTTTGTTAGGCTTTTTGTAATTGGTTTTTTAATCAGATTTTTAAAAAATCCTTACTCGAGGACATTTTTTATTATTGACTTTTTTAGAGAGAGAGGAAGGTGCAGAAGAAATAAAGAGAGGGAAACATGGAAATATTGATGTGAGAGAGAAACATCAATCAGTTGCCTCTTGCGTGTCCCCGACAGGGACCAAACCCACAGCCTAGGCTTGTGCCCTGACCAGGGACCATACCCACAACTTTTTGGTGTATGGCATGATACTTCAACCAATGGCACTATCTGGCCAGGGCTGGCTTTTTGCAATTCTTGAAGCTGCTTCATTTAATAAGTAACATGGTCAGATACGAGATGTTTGTACCTCAAAACTAAGTTCACCGATCTGCCTCTATCTCACATTCAACAAATTTGTGTGGCTAAAAAAAAAATTCACTTCATTGAGGTTAGCACACATGCCGTTATCTCTCTCCCCCCCACACACACTCATGCTCTGATGTAACGAGCACCTTCCATGTGTGGCATTGGGCACTACAAGGAAGGAAGGATTAAAATGTGATGGCTGGGAACAACAGCATTTTGGTGACTAGTAACCCAAACAGGTATGAAAGCCCTTCCTCTAATATAAACAATGGAAGCACTGCACAAAGTATAGAAACACTTTTAAGATGTAGATGAACTAATAAGAAAGAGTATCTCCAGTTGCAAACAAGCAAAGAAAAAAAATTAAAATCCAAGTGATAAAAGTAACCAGAGGCCTGGGGCCAGGGATTCTAACACCCAGGTGGGAAAAGGAGGCACCCTTCTTGCCCTGAGGGGCAACAGAGTTAGAACAGACCTGAATAAAGCACAGTGTCTGGGGGGCCATGTCCCTGTGCTCACTGGCCTAGCAACATGGAGAGAAAGCATGCTTTTGGTGTGATGCCTTGGATAGAAGAAATAAAATTCTCCAGTAAGAGGCTGAGTGCCCTGTCTGCATTGTATGACAGGTGCAGGGTCCAAATTTACAAAGGCCGTGCAGAAAATAAAAACTTGCAACCTGAGAAATAAACAGAGAAACAGGTTCAGCAACTATGAATGATTTAGCACATCCTGCCTGAAGGGGATAGGGCGGCCTTAGTAACATGATTGATTTACCCCTTTGGAGGATACCTCTGAGGGTAGTGAGGGGCATTAAGGAGACCATTTGGTAGACTTCTATGTAAATGCATGCAGCAGCTCAGCTAGACACTGCAAAGGACCAGCAAGGTCTCCTGGTCTTGGGTTCCGTCTCCTCGTGGACATCAGATATTTTCGCTTACATTTTTGTCTATTTCCCTGGATATAAAGAAGAAAGAGCTTCCCAAGCTGCCACCAGGCCCACCCATCTCATGGAAGCTGAGGCCCTCCTGTTTTACCATCCAGAGGACGCTTGGGTCCAACCATGTCCACTAGTCCCTTCTTGCCCCCTAATGAGTCCCTTTCCCCATTCTCTGTGTTCCCTCCCTCCCTCCTCTAGCCAACCTCCTACCTTTCTGCTCTCTCCCAAACCATAAGCACTGTGATCAAATATTACTTTTAATTTTGTCATCTAGGAAAAAAATAAACACTACTTCTCCTGACTAACAAGCTCCTCTATATCACCACTGTCTTCACTAATGTTCCCACACATCCTTGTCTTAAATGAGACAGGGTGTCCCTCCAGAACACTGTTCTCCTTAACACTCTTTCCAAAGGTGGCTTTCCACTCATTCTCCCACACCTCACCAGCTTAAGAGCTAAAGTGAGGCTCAGGTGTTCACCATTCATCACAGCTCCTCCTGGATGGTGACTCCACTTCCCTTGACAGCATCTCTGTTGATGCTAATTGACTATGCCACCCTCTTCTTCTCTTCTTGCTCTCACCTGCTGACCCCTTTGTCACTTCCAGAGATTCATTCAAGAGTTTGGTTTATGCCCTGGCCGGGTGGCTCAGTTGCTTGGAGCATCATCCCGTGCACCAAGAGAGTGCAGATTGTACAGCAAATATTCATAGATGCAGGTGAAGGGAGACAGGTCACTTTCTGGTGCCAAAGGAAGACTGAGTCAAGTAGGAGCCCCTGGTACCAGAGACTCATTCAAGATTGGATAAATCTTAAGGAAGTTAGCCCTCAGGATCTCAAAGATCCCCCAGTCCTGGCTCTTTTGGAATACACCTCTCTCATGGCTGCCGAAAGCTTTAGGGCTTCTTTTACCCTGACTGTTAACCCTACATCCATTCCCTCCCTGGTCCGAAAGCTTGTCTCTTAGACAAGAGAAGCTTAATCTTAGTATACCCCAAGACCACCCCCACTAGACTGGGAAAGAGTCCCCACTTATTGGAATAGAGACCTATTGCCCCGAGCCATATCAGAAAGTATCTCCTTACCCCCCACCTGGTGGAGGACTGGGTAAACTGCCAAAGGGAAAAGATAAGTAATTTGGTCTGTGCCTGCTTTTGTGGAATATGCATATCTACATACTGTAAGGAATGCCCCCTGGGAGGGTGGAGCTAAGTAAGAGATAAAACTTCAAGGGTCTGGGGAATGAGAATGTGATCCCAGAGAAATCACCCTCAGGGTGCTTATTACAAAATTGGAAGTCATTTGTGTATTACACCTTAACTAAAAAGCACCTTATTTTCCTTTGTAATACTGCTCCACCTCAATATGAACTGGGGGATGAAGAGTCATGGCTGGTAAATGGGTGTCTAAATTATAACACAATTATCCAATAGAATTTATTATGTCAAGGGCTGAAGAAATGGAATAAAATCCCTTAACATTCAATTTTTCATGGCCTCGTGCCACAATAGGAGATTATTTTAAAAAGTAGGTTCCCATCTACTGAAGAGGGACCCCAGAAATCTAAATCAGTTTTCTCAATTCTAAATTTGAGATCAGAAGACCCCCTTGACTTCCTCCGTACTCCAAGGCCAAGTTCGCCCCCAATGCCACCTAGTCCATTAGGTGGCACCTGGTGCAACCTTCTCCTGGGTTGCTGCATCTTCTTCAGATAAGCTTTCAACCCCCTTGCCTCTTCCCTCACCAACCTCCGTCCCCCACCAAGACCTCTCCTCCCCCCGACCCTATCCTACACCTCACCCACACCCAAGCCTGAGCCTGGCCAGTACTCATAGTAAGACAATTTACCAGCCTGGGGAACAGAAAGGTTGTCCCTCCACTGAAGTTCCCAGTGGAGAGAGAGCCTAATGACTGTGTATGTGACCTTTGCCTCCTCAGACCTGTGTAATTGGAAGGCACATTCTAACAGATTAAGAGAAGAGTCAGGGGGCTCCCTAAACCTGGTTAGGGAAATATTCCAGACCCACTACCCCACTTGTCAGGTGGCCAAACCCTCCTAAATGTCCTACTAATATGAATAGAAGGCCCTAGTCCTTACAAGAGCTAAAGAAGAAGCAGAAAAACTAATAGGTATAATGCTGGTCATCAAATCTACCAGCCAGAAGCATAAGCCATCCCTGAGATGGATCCTACTTGGGACTTTAGGGATAATACAGGAGAAGGTCAATTTAGCCATCTTAGAAATATGATCCTTAAGGGAATACAGGCAGCAGCAGGAAACCTGTTAATTGGAGTAAGAGCCAAGAAATCACCCAGGAACCTAAGGAGAATCCCTCTGCTCTCTCAGAGAGATTTAAGGAATGCCCACACATTGACAGCAATTGAGATCCAGAACCTATAGAAGGAAATGCAGTAGTTTGGTCCCACTTTATATCACAATGTGCTCCAGACATTAAGAGAAAACTACAAAAATTAGGAATAGAACCTATCACCCTGACCTCCAGATCAGTGGAACTGGCCTTCTGAATGTTCAACAACAGAGGCCTCAGTGTGGAAGCCAAGAAGGACAGGAGGGCCAAGAGAACAGCTAACATTTTGGCTTTGGCAGTTCAGGGTCAACCAAACTCCCAGAGAAGATGGGGCCCATCCCTATGGGGCCCTACAATACCAGTGAGTCACTCGAATCCCCAGACAGGGTCACCCCAACAGCTCTAGAGGCTTGAGCTTAACCAGTGTGCCATATGCAAGGAGGAGGTTCATTGGAAAGGGGAATGCCCCAAATGTTTCCTATGAAGACCAAAAGGACCCCCAAATCCATGCCCATCCCTGCAGGTGGCACAAACAGGAGGAAAAGGCTGAAGGGGCCAAGGAGCTCCTCTCAAGTCCCTAAGAGTTACCCCTGAGGAGCCTTGGCTGACCCTGGTAGTAGGGGATAAAAAGGTTGACCTCCTAGTCAACACAGGGGCCACCTACACAATCTTGAACACTTTACAGGGCAGTATGACCAAGGATAAATACAAAATAGTGGGGGTAGAAAGAAAATCAAAATATAGACCCTTCCTTGAGTGCTTAGAATAGGACCCAGATGGAAAAAAACTTATCCCACTGTTTTCTCTGTATCCTGGAATGGTTGATCCATCTTTTGGGAAGAGGCTTACTGTACAAATTAGGAGTTTATGTTTACCTAGAAAACAAAGTTATTAATATATCTCAGGGAGGAGTCTTCCTGTAAGACAAAAGTGAAATAGTAAACTGAAGAGGGAAAGTATCAGTTCAATGAGTATGGGATGGGCTGTTTTGCTTCTGACTATGCACTCCCCATTTTGTCCTCACCCTAGTCAGATGGTGGTGAGGAAACTGACCATCATTAGGATAGTCTCTCAAGTATATAACTTAACCCATCTAGGGTTCTCAGGAAAAAATGCTGAGTCTTGTTTTCTTTTTGTCCACGGCATAAAAAAAACAACCCCCCCCCAAAAAAAACCCCAAAAAACAAAAAAACAAAAAACACCAGAGAGAAGAAAGGAGTCATGGGCACAGTGTTTAGAATTCAGAATCCTAAGCACCAGCAACCCTATAAAGGACAGGGATCAGTGACCTGGAAAGGTCAATTAGAAACATCTCTGTCCTGATTCAAAGGTCATAGAAGCCACCCTCCTGGCTCCAGAAGCACAGCACACAGCTCTCAACTCCTTGGTGGAGGTAGTCTTCCAGAATCTCAGGACATTAGGTGTGCTAACTGCAGAAGTAGGAGGAACAGGTGCCATGCTATGTTAGTGAAAGAATGTTGCTTTTATGTAAACACATCAGTACAAGTAATAGAGAGTCTAGAAGTCCTAAAGAAAAATACAGCCATTTTAGAAAACACCAAACCCTGGCCATGGACCCCTATCCTATACAAAATATTCCAAATTTGGGTTGGATGACCAGGCCCACTTCTAAACCCACTTATTTCAGTAGACACAATAGGAACCCTCCTCTTAATCTTGGGGCCATGTTCATTGTATTGCATTACAAAATTTGTAAGATGGGTCTTAGAAACAATTAAACTCCAGATGGTAATTACCCAGGATTACAAACAGTTAGGACAGCTGGGTGACAATCAGACTTACTTAAAGATGGCTAGGGAAAGTTTCTGCTCCTCTTCAAACTCCCACCAGTGTCCCACTTCAGCAGGAAGCAATTACAGAAGACTGATCTTGGCCCTTTAGAGCCCCTCAAGAATAAGGAGCAATAAGTAATGAGAGGGGGGATTTTGTCACCAGGGCCATAGGCCTCTGGCTGTTGAAACCTTGTGTATTTATGTTTCCATTTCAGTTACAGGAAAAACCAGAGAAGGAAGAAGGCTAGAATAAGAAGAACCAGCCAGAGCCAGCCTGAACCAAGAGGGTGCTGAATCTGGCCTCCAGGAGGCCCTGGACCTCATCTCACCCCGATTATAACACATCATCACGCTGCCTGACACACCTGCTGGCGCCACGACAGATCCGACCAGGACCATATAGGGAAGGAAATGGTGGTGCCCCAATACTGAAGAGACCAACCCATTCCTGAAAACTGATGTGCATGTCTCCCCCTCATGTTGCCTCCGTAGTCATTCCCCCAGACTTCTCTAGAATGTGCTGTTGATCTGGGAGTCTGCCTCCCACTGCTGAATTCTCTGGCCATTGAATAAAAGATCGTGCTGCTGAACATTCACCTTCATTTTCACTGCTGGCACAGTGATGCCGAATGGAGAAAGGACCCTTGGAAGGGCAGAGGGTTTTGCCAGATGCTGGGTCCCCACACTTGGCCCTGGATGATCTAAACTGGTAACACTTTGTATATTATGTACTCATGTATGTGTAAATGATATTTATACATGTATTAGTTTTTTGTGACTTCCATAACTAATTAATGCAAACTTGGTAGCTTAAAACAGAAATGTATTCTCTTACAGTTCTGGAGGCATGAAGTCTGAAATCAGTACCACTAAACTGAAATGAAGGTGTCAGCAGGGCCACTCACCCTCCAGGGGCTCCAGGGAAAATCTGTCCCCACCTCTTCCAGTGTCTGGCAGCTGCCAGGATTCTTTGGCTTGTGGCTGCATCACTCTAATCTCTGCATCTGTGTTTGCACTGCTGTCTTCTCTTCTGTGTTGTAGTCTCCCTCTCTGCTTTTCTCTTATAAGGAGACATGATAGCATTTAGGGTCCAACCCAATAACACAGGGTAAGCTTCTCACCTCAAAATCCTTAATTCAATCACACTTGCAAAGTCTTTTCTTTTCTTTTTCTTTTTGCCAAATAAAGTAACATTCACAGATCCCACAGATTAGGGCCTTAACATTTTGGGGGGAAGCCATTATTCAAGCCCATTTCACCCTATATTGTGAAATACTTCCAGACAGTGAAATTGAAGTCCACTGAAGTTAGGTAACTTGCCCAAAGTCATACAAGTGACATGTATAGCTCTATGATTCCAAAACCTAGCTGCATTTTCTTACTCAGCTCAAACCCTAAGTAAAATGAAAATAATGGAATACATGTCATTGTTGCTTTAATTTGCTGTTAATCATTCTGTATGTGCATTAGAAATATTTTAATTGCCTTGAAAAAGAACTGGAAGGTTTTGTGTGAGGCACATTCAGAAATGTTATAATTCAGAAGCCAGCACATGCAGGCTGGGGCTTCTTGTCAAACTATGTGGTCACTCTCCGAATGAGTTATAGTAATATGAGTTATCAAAGAAAACATTCAACTTCAGGAAGTACTTAACCATGAAAGTTCCCTTTAGGATTTAATAAACATATGGAATCAATTTTATCCAGACTTAAAAAATGGAAAGAAGAGAGTGAATTTTATTTTTCCTAGTAAGAGAGTTTTCAGCCTGTACAATTAAGAAAGTGAAGCCTTTTTTTTTCCCTCTCTTCTTTAAAGTGATCAGGTAGGAGAATTAATTGTGTGGATGATTTCTGCCTCCCACTCAGCTAATATTTTATAATAAAATCTACTTTTGTTAGAAAGCCCTTAGCTGGTACTCAGACTTCGGGCTTAGAGGCTTACTCCCAGCTGTTAGGCATTTTGGCTGGGTTCAATCTGACTTTCTGGACTCTGCGCTCCAGAGTTAAAGATGCTACTAGCACTGGCCACCCCCTTGGAGTAACCAACTTTGAGTTTGTCTCCTCCTCAATTAACAACTCTTCTGAATGCCCATGTTTAATATTTCAGTTCTTGTTGATAATAATGATTTTCTCTATAAGCGGAATTGTGATGTGGTACAGCATTTAAATCTAAATACCTTGGTTGTCAAGTTAGCATTTCCCTAATGGTTAATGATGCTGAATATATCTTCATGGGCTTATTTCTTCTTTATACATGTCCACTTTGGTGAAGTATCTATTCATATATTTTGACCATTTTTTATTTGGTTTATATGTTTTCCTAGTCTAAATTTTAATTATTCTTCATTAGTTGGGATACAAATTCTTTGCTAGATATATAATGTAAAATTCAAGTTTGTAGCTCATCTTTTCATTCTGTTAAATAGTATCTTTCTCAGAGCAAAATTTTAAATTTTGATAAATTCTAATATATCTTTTTTGGTTTGTCCTATAGATGATGATTTTAGTGTTGTATCTATGAGTTCTTTATCTAATCAAAGTCATGAAAATTTTCTTGTAAGTTTTATAATTTTACATTTATATTTAGATCTAAGGGACATATGTTAATTTTCATAAGGTATGAGGTTTAGATAGAGGTTTATTTTCTTGCATATGAATGCTAAATTGTTTTGATACCATTTGTTGAAAAGACCATAAATTACCTAATCTCACTCAAAATATAATAGACCAAAGCTTTCTAAGAAAATTCTCCATGCCCAGATGATTTCACTGGAAATTTTTATCTAACACTTTTAAAGAAATAACACCAATCCTATAATATCTCTTCTCAAAAGTAGAATGAAGGATACACTTCTCAATTCAATTAATGAGGCCATCGTTACTCTGTTCTAAAAGCAGACAGAAATAGTACAAAAAGGAAAAAACTGTAGCTAAAATTTCTCATGTAAATAGTTGGAAAAATCTCACGAACATAGATATAAAAATAAAGCAGAACATAGATACCCAAAAATGTATTCAAAAACAAATGCACCACAACTACATGCAACTTATCTTGGGAATGTAAGCTTAAATTAATATTCAAAAATCAGTCAGTAAAATCCACGAAAATCACAGTATAAAGTAGAATGAATTCCACATGATTGTATAAATTGCAGAAAAACCATTTGACAAAATTCAACATCCTTTCACAATCTAAACTCCTAAGAAACTAGAAATAGAAGGGAACTTCCTCAATCTGATAAGGAGCATCTAAATAAAACCCTTGCAACTAACATTAAATTCATGACTAAACACAAACTGCTTTCCCCCAGAAGATTTGGAGCAAAGCAAGCAATGTCCTCACCACCGCCTGTCAACACCACCCATCTGCCCTGGCCGGCACCCGAGAAAACAGCGAATGGGAAATGTGAAAGCTTCTCATCTCAGATGACACTGAGACATCACGAGAATAAGAATGACTGGCCAGTTGGGAAAACTATTCTGAATGGAAAGGAAAAATAATGAAAATATATAAGGCATATAAATGTGCTCTCAATTTTTTTCTTGAGGAAGGAAAATTTTACAGGTAGGTAGTATTCCATACTTAAGAGGGTATTAATATAGAAGATAGGAATAAAGATGGTATATCATTTACTGAGATTTTCTGAAATGTAATTATGTAAGTTTTCATGAAATAAAAAAAATCTAAAGAGCAAAACTATTAAAAAGTACCAGAGGTGAGAAAGTGAATACGAGGTTCTTGTTTTAAGTCCATATAAAGTACAGAAGAAAGAGTTAAGATAAATAGGAAAGGTGCTTACTCATATCTAGGAAATTATATTTTTATGCCTTGCTCTAAATCTCTTAAAATGTAATGCCATGGTAACAGTGTTATGCTTTAAATAAATTTAAAAGTTCTATTTTTGATAGGAAAAACAATAATTGAGTGTAAAATTATGCTTATCTATGTTCCTCACTTAAATCTCTTAGGGGACATTCAGCGTTTGGCACCAAAGCTGTTGAAACTAGTGGTTAAGACCTTGTTCTTTTTTTAAATCAGAATTCTGGCCTCAAACATGGTGGTGCAATCTTGGACAAGTTACCTAAGCTCTTATAATAAGACCTAATAATAATCTCTTATAATAAACTTGAATGAGACCTGCTTCACAGGCTGTTAGAGGAACTGAAGAGGTAATGCTTGTAAGGTGCTACACTAGTGCTTGACATGAAGTGGAGATGGATGTTAAGTAATATTAACTATCATTATTATCTACTATATAATAACAAATTATTTGAATTGAATAATTAGTCCCTACGGGGAAAATAACAAAATAAAATATATATAACTTAAAAACCCAAACTTTTAATGTAACAGTAAATATGTCATGGATAATATTCCTTGTCTGTAGAAAATGTGTCTGAGTACTCAATGGGAGGTAGAGTTACAAATAGAGAGCAATTGGTATGAGAATACAGATTTTGAGGGTAACCAGGCATTGGATGTTAGTTGAAGACAGAAATTGATTTGCTCCATACCCACAAACTTCCAATTCTGTTACTCTTCTTCCAAGATAAAATACTGAATTAATAATTTAGATCCCAGCACAGTAATGGGTCACCTTTACTTGGAAGTAAAGAAGTTCATGGTTTTTGTATATTAGTTTTCTTTGTTCTCTTCCATATATGGCTTTTTATTTTCCCTGTGGACCCCAACTTTCAATGATTGCCTGGAGTAACGCCAGCTGAACCACTAGGTTTTGGGGACAAGTTCTTATTTCCTCTATAACAGAGACTGGCTAGGTGTCCACCAAAGCTATGTCTCCTTCTTTCCTGGGCATACAATTAAGGGTTCCCTGTGCCAGGTTCTTAAATGTGGATCTAAGTGAGCTAAACAATTCTCAAAATTGTTCCCTGATATATTCTTTTTCTTTTTATTTCCATCAGGAGAGGGCCTCAAGAGCCCTAGAAGATGGAGTCATCAGGTGGAAGAACGCTAGGTCCCTGAGAGACTGTGTGGAGTGGAGCTCCACTCTTCCAGCAACTTGTTTTGTATTGCAACATGAGAAATAAAGTTTGTGTTCAGCCACTGAGATATTACAAGTCTCTGTTATGGAGTTACTCTGTTCCAACTAATAGACACTCTGGGTGCTTTTACTGTGGTATCATAGCATGTAACTTTCACTTAACTAATAGCGTAAGTTCTCACATCCGGGGTTGGGCTTGGGGGACAAGAGGATGGGAAAGCCTTCTGCATGGTTCAACCCAACTTATAGGACCTACACATTAATATTTAGGCCAGAGACCCAAATAAAAACAGTTACTTGTTTATCTTTGCCACTGTTACCTTATATTCTTTCCCCTTCAGATATGGGCTCTCTGGGATAAGATAGGATTTAGTTATTTCAAAGCTCCCTGCACTGAATGCCATCCTTCTGTGCTCTATGGCATGGCCTTTGAGCAATCTGTAGTTATTGTCATTATTATGTTTTTAATATACACAATTTTTTCTTTATTTTTATTGCTGTCACTACTACAGCAATTTTCCCCCCATTTGCCCACCCCCACCCAGCTCCTGTCCCCTCTTCCCTCTGGCCATCACCACACTGTTGTCTGTGTCTAGGTTCAGGCATATATGTTCTTTAGCTAACCCCTTCACCCTCTTTCATCCAGACCCCCTCTCCACCCTGCCTTCTGACAACTGTCAGTCTGTTCCATGTGTCCATGTTTTTGCATCTATTTTGTTCATCAGTTTATTTTGTTCATTAGATTCCACATATAAGTGAAATCATATAGTATTTGTCTATCTCTGACTAGCTTATTTCACTTAGCATAATAATCTCTAGGCCCATCCATACTGTCGCAAAAAGGTAAGATTTCCTTTTTTTATGGCCACATATCATTCCATTGTCTAAATGTGCCACAGCTTTTTTATCCACTCATCTACCGATAGGCTCTTGGTCTGTTTCCAGATCTTTGCTATTCTAAATAATACTACTATGAACATAGGGGTGCGTATATTTTTTAATTGGTGTTTCAAAATTCTTAAGGTATATTTCCAGAAGTAGGATCACTGGGCCAAAAGGCAGTTCCATTTTTAATTTTTTGAGGAAACTCTGTACTTTTTTCCACAGTGGCTACACCAGTCTGCATTCCCACCAACAGTGCACAAGGGTTCCCCTCTCTCCATATCCTCACCAGCACTTGTTGTTTGTTGATTTATTGATGGTAGCCATTCTGGCAGGTTTGAGGTGATATCTCATTGTGATAGGAATTTGCATTTCTCTGATTAGTAATGTTGAGAATTTGTTCGTATGTCTACTGGCTATCTGTATGTCCTCTTTGGAGAAGGGTCTATTCAGGTCCTTTGCTCATTTTTTAATTGGACTGTTTGTCTTCCTGTTGATGAGTTGGTAAGTTCTTTATATAATTTGGAAATTAACTTTTTATCAGATTCTTCATTGCCAAATATATCCTCCTAGACAGTGGGTTCCCTTTTCATTTTGTTGATGGTTTCATTTGCTGTGCAGAAGCTTTTTAGTTTGACATAGTTCCATTTGTTTATTTTTCTTTTATTTCCCTTGTCCTAGAAGACTGCCAAGGCTATTCAGGTTTTTTGTTTTTTGTTTTTTTGGTTTCATATAAATTTTTGGAATATTTTTTCTGGATTTGTGAAAAAGAATCTTCTTTTTGAAAGTAATTGCATTGACTCTATATATTACTTTAGGTAGTATGGACAGTTTAATGATGTTAATTCTTCCAATCCATGAATATTGCATATGCTTATACTTATTTGTATCTTTTTCAGTTTTTTCTTCAGTGTCCTATAGTTTTCCAAGTACAAGTCTTTTACACTCTTGATTAAATTTATTCCTAGGTACCTTATGTTTTTTGTTGCAATAGTAAGTGGGATATTTTTTAGCTTCTCTTTTGTTCATGATTAATGCATAGAAATGCTATCAATTTCTGGATATTTTTTGTATCCTGCTACTTTGTTAATTTATTAGCTCTAGTAGATTTTTGGTGCAGTCCTCAGGGTTTTCTATGTACAATATCATGTCATCCGTGAATAATAACAGTTTTACTTCTTTTCCAATTTGAATGCCTTTTATTTTCTTGTCTGATTCTGTGGCTAGGACTCCCAGTACCAATCTTAAGGGAAACATTTTTAGGTTTTGCCCACTGAGTATGATGTTGGCTGTGGATTTGTCATATATGGCCTTTATTATGTTAAGGTATGTTTCCTCTATTCCCATTTTGCTGAGTGTTTTTATCATAAATGGGTGCTGGATTTTATCAAATGTTTTTTCTGAATCTGTTGATATGATCATGTGGTTTTTATGCTTTAATTTTTTATTTTTAACATATTTTCTTTTGAGGGATTTTTAAAACCTGGATGTTATTCTTTCTGTTAACTCTATTCTAATCAGCAGCTGAAAGTGATCATTTTACTATACCTCATCAACATTAGATATTTTTTCATATAAAAATTTTTTAGATTATCATTGACATTCAATATTACTTTATATGTTTTAGGTATACATCATAGTAGTTAGACAATTATATAATTTATGAAGTGATGACCCTGGTAAGTCTAGTACCCATCTGGCACCATCCACAGTTATTACAATATTATTGACTATATTCCCCTTGCTGTGACTATTTTGTAGCTTCTTAATCCCTTCACCTTTTCACCCAGTCTCCCTACTTCCCTCTCATCTGGAAACCCTCAGTTTGTTTTCTGTGTCTATGAGTTTGTTTCTGTTTTGTTTGTTCATCTATTTGGTTGTTTAGATTCTACATATATGAGTGAAATCACATGGTATTTGTCTTTTGCTGACTGACTTATTTCACTTAGCACAATACCCTCTAGGTTCATTCATATGGGTAGTCACAATGGTGAGAGTTCATTCTCTTTCATGGCTGAGTAATATTCCATTGTGTAAATGTACCACAGCTTTTAAAAAATCTACCTCTCTATTGATGGGCACTTGGGTTGCCTCTATATCTTGGCTATTAAAATAACACTGCAATGAACATAGGGGTGCATATATTTTTTTCAAATTAGTGTTTTGTATTGCTTTGAATATATACCCAGAAGTGAAATTGCTGGATTATAAGGTAGCTCTATTTTTAATTTTTTGAGGAAGCTCCACGCTGCTTTCTACAGTGGCTGCACCAAACTAAATTCCCACCAACAGTGCACGAGTGTTCCCTTTTCTCCACATCCTCACCAACACATGTGCTTGTTGATTTATTGATGATAAATCAATAAATCTGACAGGTGTGACAGCCATTCTGACAGGTGTGAAGTGATATCTCAGTGCAGTTTTAATTTGCATTTCTCTGATGATTAGTGATATTAGCATCTTTTTATATGTCTGTGGGCTATCTGTATGTTGTCTTTGGAGAAGTGTCTATTCAGGTTCTGTGCCCATTTTTTAATTGGATTGTTTGGGAGTGTTTAGTGTTGAGTTGTAGGAGTTCTTTAAAAATTTGGATATTAACCGCTTATCAGACATATCATTGGCAAATATCTTCTTCCATTCAGTAGGTTGTCATTTCATTTTGTTTTCTTTGCTGTGCAAAAACTTTTTAGTTTTAATGTAGTCCCGTTTATTTTTTCTTTTGTTTCTTTTGCCCAAGGAGATATATTAAAAATATTACTAAGAAAAAATATATATTACTAAGAGAAATGTCAGAGAGTTTACTGCCTATATTTTCTTAAGATTTTAGGATTTCAAGATTAACATTTAAGTCTTTAATCCATTTTCAGTTTATTCTTGTCTATGGTGTAAGAAGGGTGGTCAGGCTATTTTTTGTCCTGTATCTGTTCAATTTTTCCGACACAATTTATTGAAAAGACTGTCTTTATCACATTGTATGTTCTTGTCTTCTTTGTCAAATATTAATTGACCATATAGGGGTGGGTTTACTTCTGGGCTGTTTATTCTGTTCCATTGCTAGATGTCTGTTTTTATGCCACTACCATGCTTTTTTGATTTCTATGGCCTTGTAGCATATTTTGATATCAGGTAATGTGATACCTCCAACTTTGTTGTTTTGTTTTTTTTTTCTCAAGATTGCTGTGGCCATTCAGGGTCTTTTGTGGTTCCATATGTTTTTAGAATTATTTATACTAGTTCTGTGAAAAATATGCCATTGGTATTTTGATAGGGACTCCATTAAAGCTCTAGATTGCTTTGGGTAGTACGAACACTTTAACAATGTTAATTCTTCCTATCCATTAGTGCCATATGTGCTTCCATTTAGTTGTGTTTCCTCTAATGTCTTATAATTTTCTGAGTTACAGGTCTTTTACTTCTTTGGTTAAATTTATTCTTAGCTATTTTTTCAGTGCAATTATCAATGGAATTGTTTCCTTAATTTTGTTATCTGATAGTTCATTATTGGTGTATAAAATGATTTCTGGATATTTATTTTGTATCCTGCTACCTTACTGAATTCATTTATCAATTCTAATAGTTTCTGTTAGACTCTTTAGGGTTCCATATATACAGTGTCACGCCATGTGCAAATAATGACAGCTTTACTTCTTCCTTTACAATTTAGATGCCTTTTATTTCTTCTTGTCTAATTGCTGTGGCTAGAAGTTTCAGTACTATGTCAAATAAAAGTGGTGAAAATGGACAATGTTGTCTTGTTCTTGATCTTAACAAAAATGTTTTTAGCTTTTTTTCTGTTGAGTAGAATGGCAGCTATTTTATTTTATATATGGTTTTTATTATGTTGAGGTATGTTCCATCTGTTCTCACTAAGCTGAAAGTTTTTTAAAGTAAGTTATTTATAGGTACATAGTTATGCCATATTATTATTCATATTTATGGTCCTTTCCCCCCTTATTCTTCTTAAAGAAGTCTCTTTAACATTTCTTGTAACACTGGTTTTGGGGCAATAAACTCTTAGCTTTTAGCTTATTCTTGTCTGGAAAGCTCTTTCTCTCTCCTCCATTTTAAAATAATAGCCTTGCTGAGTAGAGTAGTCTTTGTTGTAGGTCCTTACTTTGCATCACTTTGAATATTTCACGTGAATCCCTTCTGGCCTTAAAAAGTTTCTGTTGAGAAATTAGCTGATAGTCTTGTAGAAGTTCCCTTATAGCTCTTTATCTTGATGCTTTTAAGATTCTCTCTTTGTCTTTAACATTTGGCATTTTAATTATAATCTGTCATGGAGTGGGCCTCTTTGAGTTCATCTGTTGTGGGATTCTCTGTGCTTCCTGGACTTGTATATCTATTTCCTTTACCAAGTTAGGAAAGTTTTGGGTCATTATTTCTTCAGATGGATTCTCAACCCCTTCCTTCCTCTCTTCTGTTTCTTGTGCCCCTCCTTATGATGCAAATTTTGTTTCTCTTAATGTTATCCTAGAGGTCCCTTAAGCTGTCCTCAGTTTTTTTAAACTATTTTTATTTTTGCAGTCCTGAATTGGTGTTTCTTGCTACCTTCTCTTCAAAATTGGTGATTCAATCATCTGCTTTAATCTGAAAAAGTCTCAGGGTATACTGAGGCCAACCACCACCTGCCTGAAGCCGGGAATATTGGCAGTGGGGTGGTCTCTGAGGAAGTCCTCAGGGTGAAGCTCTTGGAGTTTACCAGGACAATGTAGACTTAGGTTTGGTGGTGACTGGCAAAGGGCTCAACACAGGGACAATGGAAATCGTCCCTCTAGCCCTTGTCCTGAACCTGCACAACTCATCCTGTGTGTTTCTAGTGCCCTTCTGAGCTGCTGTCTCTCCACAAGAGCTCGAGGTGAGTGCATGTGAGCAGGAGTTTGTGTGCTGGCCCTTTAAGAGGATTCCTGTATTTTCAGCAGCCTTCTGTCACACACAGAGGAATAAAAATTCCTGATGATTTTTACAGTCAAATGTTAAACAGGTTCTTCTTTTCATCACTGGAGTTTGGGGCTGGGGAATCCGGCATGGAGCTGAAACTCTTCACACTTCAGGAGGGACCTCTGCAGCTGAGATATCCCTCCAGATTCTCAATTGCCATATGGGAGTATGGGGCTAGCTGGTTTTGTGTCTCCACCTCTCTTACCAGTTTTGGTGTAGCTTCTTCTTTATGCCCTTAGGTATAGGATTTCTGTTTGGCTAGTCTTCAGACGGCTATCCAGGTTGGTTGTTCTATAATTTAATTGTAATTTTGGTGCCATCTTGACCAGAACCCTATTATTATTAACAATGAGCATGTAGAGAATTAAACATGGAACAGGCAAATGATTAAATAGATATGCTCAACATAAAGGGTTTTAAATTAAGACAACCTAATTTAATTAAGATACAATTGGTTCATGAATATTCTCACTGATATATTAGTAAAAAATTTCTATGCTAGACACTGGAGAACATACAATGGATTATGTGATTTGATTTCTTCTCCCTTGGCATTAAATGTGGGAATTGGTAAAAGTCAAGAAAATTACATCACAGAAAACAGACAAAAATAAAACTATATGTTACTAATTTGAAGAAGTTTGAGAACCATTCAGCCAATCAAACACAAAGGGGAGTTTATAAAAAACTTTGCCCTGGATACTCAGGAAGATGGCCACGAGATAGGTGGGAGTAGAGTCCACTTCCCCTTAGCACCAGTGAAACGCCTAGAAGATCTGAGGAACAGAGCAAACAGCCAACGGTATTCCAGCATATATGAAGACCGGAGACCAAAAATTGTAGAGGACATTGAAAGATCAGACGGTAAGAAGAGTGCTTAAGGAAAATAAGGTCCCTGGGACCAGCGCAGGGACCAGGGTGGCTGAAGTCCCCGACCAGGGCAGAGGGTCTGCTGCAAGGTTCTTGGGAGAGAGCCAGGCTGGGCTGTGTGAGAGGCCAGGTGCTTGTTTGGACCTGGGGGGGCTTGAATAGGAGGAATTTCTAAAAAAGAAAAAGAGAAAATAGAAGCACTCAGCAGCTGTTTAGAGAACTCTCCACAGCAGCCATGGCCTCTTGCACCCCTACGCCCTCAGCTCCTGGACTATGAAAGCTGGATAAGCAACCCCACCACACACCTGAAGCCCGGTTGGCGTGCACACAGATCAGCAGCCTGGGCGCCCACACCTGAAACCCCAGGTGTGCGTGTACCCTGATTAGTGGCCCGGATGCCCAGGCGTACAGGCCCAAAGCCGGGGATCGGTGCACAACCCAATCAACAGCCTGGCTGCCCACACCTGAAGCACTGGGACTGAACATCTCCCACCTAGCCCATGCACACAGAGTGCTGCAGGGCCTACTCGCTCTCCAGGAGGAAGGCAGAATGCCCAGCAGAGGGGAGCTACAGGGCTAGGGGAGACTGCAGTCCCTGGAAAGATTTGACTCAGTAGGGGGCTGAACTCACCTGAAGGAGCATCGAGAGCCCCTAGCATCTAGGACAGCAAAGAGCAAGAAGGTGGAGTGTGAGTTGCCCCTAATTGGTGCACCTCAAGGACAGCACAACTGGTGAACTAAAGGTCTAGGGGGGAGCAGTAGGACCCTGATGAACTGAACTGGAGGCTGGACAAGAGCGAAGAGTGTGGCTCGGGAAGGGAGAAAAGTGAAACCAATCCCTCAACCCATCCCCTCCCTTTCACAGACAGGAAGACAAGCAGAACTGACCTGACTGGTTTCAAGCCAGCAGAAGACTTTTTTTCCCCCTTTCCTCCTAAATTCCTTCTTCCTTTCTGTCTTTCTTCCTTTTTTTATTCCTTCTTCCTTCCATCCTTTATTTTTTTATTCCTTCTTCCTGCCTTCTTTTATTTTTTTATTTTAATTTTTGTTAAAATACCTTCTTCTTATCTTTCTTCTGATCTTTTTTTATTCCTTCTTCCTTCCTTCCTTTCTTCCTTCCTTTCCCATTCTATTCCTTTTTCCTTCCTTCCTTTCTCCTTTTTTTTCTTCTTTCTCTTTTTCCCACAGGTGAAACATTAAAACCTGGAGCTCTAAAAAGACCAGAGTTAGACCCCGTTAGACCCATAAACATAAGCTCATGAACAGTGAGCTCAGGAGATTAAGGAGACAGCACCACTGAATCCCATTGGCATTCTACCATAGAAGTTCGTACCATAAACCCAGGGAGTCAGAACAGATCAATTTAAGAAGCAGAGGCTAACAAGAAGAGTCTCACAAACAACGGGAGGACAAAGAAACAATCCCCAAATGAAAGGAAAGGAGGAAACCTCAGAAACAATGCTAAATGAAAAAGAGGCAACTCAACTATCAGATACTGAGTTCAAAGCAATGGTTATCACGAAGCTCACTGAGCTCACAGAGAACTACCAGAAACTACAGGGAAACTACAATGAACTCACTGCAAACTATATTAACATGAAAAAGGAAATAGAAACTATCAACAAGGGCCAAGAGGAAACGAAGAATACAATTTCCGAACTGAAGAACACAGTAGAAGGAATCAAAAGCAGACTTGATGAGCAGAGAATGATGGAAAACTTCCTTAATCTGATGAGAGAAAAAGTCACACAAATCCAGGAATCACAGAGAGTCCCAAGCAAGAGGAACCCAAAGAGGCCCACTGCATAAACATCATAATTAAAATGGCAAAATTCCAAGACAAAAAGAAGATCTTAAGGACGGGAAGGGAGAAACAAGAAGTAACATACAAGGGAGCCCCAATAAGGTTAGCAACTGACTTCTCAATGGAAATGCTCCAAGCCAGAAGAGTATGGCAAAAAATATTCCAAGTAATGAGAACCACAGGCCTGCAACCAAGGCTACTTTACCCAGCAAGGATCTCAATCAAGATAGAAGGCCAAATAAAGACTTTCCCAGACAAAAAAAGTCTAAAAGAACACACCTCCACCAAACCAGCTCTGCAAGAGATGCTAAAGGGACTGCTTTAAGGAAAGGAAGGAAAAGAGGAAGAGAGAGGAACACAGGTAGGAAAAAATTGCAATGAATAACTACCTATCAGTAATAACCTTAAATGTAAATGGATTGAGTGCTCCAATCAAAAGACATAGAATAGCTGAATGGATAAGAAAACATGACCCACACAGATGCTGCCTACAAGAGACCCACCTCAGGACAAAAGACCTACACAGACTGAAAGTGAAGGGCTGGAAACAAATTTTCCAAGCAAATGGACAGGAAAAAAAAAAAACAGGGGTAGCAATACTCATATCAGACAAAATAGATTTCAAAAGAAGGAACAGAAAGAGAGACGCAGAAGGTCTCTTCATAATACTCAAAGGAAGAATACACCAAGAAGACATACACATTGTAAATATATATACACCGAACATAGGAGCACCCAAATACATAAAGAAAATCTTGGAGGACTTCAAGAAAGATATTGACAGCAACACAATTATAGTAGGGGACTTTAATATCCCATTATCAAAAATGGACAGGTCTTCCAAACAAAATATCAACAAGGATATTGTGTCACTTAACAATACCCTAGAGGAAATGGACTTAACTGATATATATAGAGCTTTTCATCCCAAACAAGCAAAATACACATTCTTTTCAAGTGTCCATGGAACTTTTTCAAAGATAGACCACATGATAGGACACAAAGCAACCCTCAACAAATTCAAGAAAATTGAAATCATATCAAGCATTTTCTCTGACCACAAGGGACTGAAACTAGAAACCAACCCCAAAGGAAAAAAGCCAAAACACTCAAAATCCTGGAGACTGAATAGCATGCTATTAAACAATGAATGGGTCAAGAACGAGATTAGGGAAGTAATCAAAAAGTTTCTGGAAACAAATGAAAATGAGCTCACAACAACCCAAAACCTATGGGACACAGCAAAGGCAGTCCTGAGAGGGAAGTTCATGGCAATACAGGCCTACCTTAAAAAGATAGAAACATTTCAAACAAACAACCTAACCCTATGCCTACAAGAACTGGAGGAACAACAACAAAGACAGCCCAGAGTAAGTAGAAGGAAGGAAATAACCAAGATCAGAGCAGAGTTAAATGACATAGAGACTAAAAGCACAATTCTAAGGATCAATGAATCCAGGAGCTGGTTCTTTGAAAAGATAAACAAAATTGATAAGCCTTTAAGTAGGCTCATTAAGAAAAAAAGAGAGAGGACCCAAATAAACACAATTAGAAATGAAAGAGGAGAGATTACAACTGATACCACAGAAATACAAAGGATTGTAAGAAATTAGTGCGAAGAACTCTATGCCAAGAAATTTGAAAACCTAGGTGAAACGGACAAATTTCTAGAAAATATAATCTTCCAAAACTGAATGAAGAAGAAACAGAAAACCTGAACAGACCAATAACAGCAGAGGAAATTGAAGCAGTAATCAGAAAACTCCCAACACACAAAAGCCCTGGACCAGATGGTTTCACAGGAGAATTTTACAAGGAATTTAAGGAAGAGCTAACCCCTATCCTTCACAGACTATTTGAAAAAATCCAAACTGATGGAAGGCTCCCAAACTCTTTTTATAAAGCCAGCATCATTCTAATACCAAAGCCAGATAAACACACCACAAAGGAACAAAACTCAGGCCAATATCGCTAATGAACATAGACACTAAAATTCTCAACAAGATATTGGCAAACCACATCCAGCAAGACATTAAAAAGGTCATAATACACCGTGACCAAGTGGGATTCATCCCAGGGATGCAAGGATGGTAAAATATTTGCAAATCAATAGACATAATACATCACATAAACAGCAGCAAAGACAAAAATCACATGATCATATCAATAGATGTGGAAAAAGCACTTGATAAGATACAGCACCCATTTCTGATAAAAACACTCAGCAAAGTGGGAATAGAGGGAGCATTCCTCAACATAATAAAGGCCACATACATGAGAGACCTACAGCCAACATCATACTCAATGGACAAACACTTAGAGCTTTCCCACTAAAATCAGGAACAGGACAAGGATGCCCTCTCTCACCACTCCTATTCAACATAGTATTGGAAGTCCTAGCCACAGCAATCAGACAAGAAAAAGCAATAAAAGGCATCCAAATTGGAAAGGAGGAAATGAAACTGTCACTGTAGGCAGATGACATGATAGTGTACATGGAAAATCCTATAGACTCCACCCAAAAACCAGTAGACTTGATAAATGAATTTGGCAAAACAGCTGGATACAAAGTCAATACTCAGAAATCAAAGGCATTCCTTTATACCAACAATGAAACTTCAGAAATAGAAATCAGGAAAAAATTCCCATTTGATATAGCAACAAGAAAAATCAAGTACCTAGGAATAAACCTAACCAAGGAGGTAAAAGACCTGTACTCAGGAAACTACACAACATTGAAGAAAGAAATTAAGGAAGACACAAACAAATAGAAGCATGTACCATGCTCATGGATTGGATTGGAAGAATTAACATCATCAAAATGGCCATACTACCCAAAGCAATTTATAGATTCAATGCAATCCCTATTAGAGTACCCATGACATATTTCACAGATATAGAATAAACATTTCAGAAATTCATATGGAACCATAAATGACCCCGAATAGCTGTAACAATTTTGAGACAGAAGAACAAAGCAGGAGGGATCACAATACCTGATATCAAACTGTATTACAAGGCCACTGTAATCAAAACAGCCTGGTACTGGCATAAAAGCAGGCACATAGACCAATGGAACAGAACAGAGAGCCCAGAAATAAACTCAAGTCTTTACGGTCAATTAATATTTGACAAAGGAGGCAGGGGCATAAAATGGAGCAAAAATAGCCTCTTCAACAAATGGTGTTAGGAGATCTGGACAACCACATGCAAAAAAATGAAACTCGATCACCAACTTACACCATACACAAAAATAAATTCAAGGTGGATAAAAGACTTAAATATAAGTCATGACACCATAAAAGTCCTAGAGAAAAACATTGGCAGGAAAATCTCAGACATTCCACGCAGCAACATCCTCACAGACATGTCCCCTAAAGCAAGGGACATAAAGGAAAGAATAAACAAATGGGACCTCATCAAAATAAAAAGCTTCTGCATGGCTAAAATAAACAGCATTAAAATACAAAGAGAACCAACAGTATGGGAAAACATATTTGCCAATGATCCCTCAGACAAAGGCCTGATCTCCAAAATATATAAAGAACTCACAAGACTCTACTCCAGGAAGACAAACAACCTAATTAAAAAATGGGCAAAGGAATTGAACAGACACTTCTCCAAGGAAGACATACAGAGGGTCCAGAGACATATGAAAAGATGCTCAGCATCACTAGCCATCAGACAGATGCAAATTAAAGCCACATGAGGTACCATCTCACACTGGTCAGAGTGGCCAACATAAACAAATCCACAAACAAATGTTGGAGAGGATGTGGAGAATAGGGAACCCTAGTGCACTGTTGGTGGGAATGCAGACTGGTGAGGCCACTGTGAAAACAGTATAGAATTTCCTCAGAAAACTAAAAATGGAACTGCCCTTTGACCCAGCAATTCCGCTGCTGGGATTATACCCTAAGAACCCTGAAACACCAATCCAAAAGAACCTATGCACCCCAATGTTCATAGCTGCACAATTTACAATAGCCAAGTACTAGAAGCAACCTAAGTGCCCATCAGCAAACGAGTGGATCCAAAAACTATGGTATATTTACACAATGGAATTGTATGCAGCAGAGAGAAAGAAGGAGCTTATACCCTTTGCAACAGCATGGATGAAACTGGAGAGCATTATGCTAAGTGAAATAAGCCAGGCGGTGAGGGACAAATACCATATGATCTCACCTTTAACTGGAACATAATCAACAAGAGAAAAAAGTGAACAAAATATAACCAGAGACATTGAAGTTAAGAACAATCTAACAATAGCCGGGGGGAGTGAGGAGGGGGCAGTGGGGAGAGTGGATTACAAGAACTACTCTAAAGGACACATGGACAAAATCAAGGGGGAGGGTGGAGGTGGGGGAGGGAGGTGGATTCAGCTGCAATGGGGTGGAGGGATGGGGAGAAAAGGCATACGACTATAATTGAATAACAATAAAAATTAAAAACAAAAAACAAAAAAGTACTTTGCCCTTAGATGTCTAAGAAGAATGGATAAATAGTAGTTTGAATAGTTAATGGTGCACAGGTTATGTTTAAATATTAGTGAGATTTTTCAATGCACCTTTAATGCTGTGTCCCTATTATTTTTTCCTTGTTCAGGTGCCCCTGGTCAGAATGCAGTGATTAGCTCTTTGTATACTCTTGCTTCTCATCCCCAAGAGAATCATGGAAATGAATCATGGGTTAGATTTATATCCACTGATTTTATTGAGTTCCAAGTGTTTGTCCTAAGTGAAGGTCCCTCCTCACCTCAAAAAGGGTAAAATTGAAATAATGGCCTTGAGCTTAAAGTGGGAGTGGTTTGGATTTGCTTATATGCCTACCAGTTCTTTAAACATTGAAGCCATCTTTATATCAGGCCACAGTAAAAATAATTACACTGAATTATAGAACATATCTGCCAAGATGGCTGATTCCTTCAAGCAGAATTCCCCATCATGTGAGTACATTTTATATAGCACAAGTTGCTTTATATTATGTAAGACATTCCCCTAAAGATACACTTTATAAATTCAAGAAATCATAATGTTAAAGGTCAGTTAACATTTCTGCTAGGACAGTATGTTTGTTTGTTTTTAACACTCATTACACACAGCTCTTGGGAAGTAACTCAAGGGCTCATAGGGGAGTTCTGTGGGGAGAGAGAGATTCCCATCCAACCGTGAACCGAAACAGTTCTGTTTTTATCTGTTTATGTAATGTCTCTCTGTGTGAGATCTGATTGGGGAAAAGAGTTTAGAAAAATTGTTTTAAAAAGTATTTAAGCCACTTAAGTATTTAAGAAGGAAAATCTGTCATAAATTAAGGACCTACTGTGTGTCAGCTATTTCATAGCTATTATTTTAGGTGGCCATCACTACAACCCTTACCAAAAATGACAACCTATTTTACAAATGAGGAAACTGAGGCATCAGGATTAAATATTTTAAAGGTCACACTGCTCTCTCAGGTAGAGCCAAAATGAGAATCCATGATCTTTGTACTTTTTAATCCAAAACCATTCTTAAGAATTAAGTTTATTAATGCCTCCATGTATGTTTAATAAAGATGAACTCATCAGAAGACAATTAACAAAATGGCTATAGTAAATCCTTACTTATTAATAATTACTTTAAATATAAATGGATTAAATTCTCTAATGGCTGAATGGATTTTAAAAAGAAAACAAGATCTAACAATATGCCTGGAAAAGACTCACTTTAGTCTTAAAGATCAAAATAAATTGAGAGTGCAGAAATAGAAAGAAAACTTAAAGAAAATGGTAAACAAATTTAAAAAATCAGGGGTAGGTATACTTATATTAGACAAAATAGACTTTAAACTAAAAATGGTAAGAGAGAACATAAAGGTCATTATATAATGTTAAAGGGGTCATTCCACCAAGAAAATGTAGTAATTGTAAATATTCATGTGTCCAACATTAGAGTACCTAAATATGTAAAGCAAAAACTGATAAAGCTAAGAGGAGAAACAAACAACTAAACAAAAAAGATAAACTCATTCTTAAAAAGAGAACTCCTTATGATGTTAATGATGACCAAAGTAATGTATAAAAATAGGTACCTTTTATTGAGGTGTTAGTATTGCTGCAGCATTGTTTCCCAAAATTCTTTGAAAATAAGAATTTCTGTTCTTGGTAAATATACAGATTGTCAGGCTCCAACTCAACTATATTCTATCAAAATTCTTAGGGAATTCTTGAGGAAATTAGGAAACTACTGTGCTAGACTGGCTATGTGTTAAGTGCTTTTTATGAATTGTAGAATTTGATTCCCACAAAAATTTTATGAGATCAATACTATTACTTAGCTCATAACATATATATGAGAAGCCTAAGGCAGAGAGATATTAAATGACTTCTTGCTGATAGCTTTAGGCAGAGTTGTTATCTTGGGTACAACTACTTCAGTCCCTGGTCTCGTGGACTCTAAAGAGAAGGGGTTAGCTGGCTTCTGGGAAAATTTAAAGGAAAGTCCCCATGGCAGGTACTCCTGTGCAAGGTAGACGCTCTTCCCATAGGGCCCTTTGCTCTACTTTCCTGTTTCCCCCAAGATTCACTCCCAAATTTCTCTCTCCTCCCCTGCAAGTTTCTCTCTCCCCACTGGCTTCTTCTACTCCACCTTGAATCACAAGACCAACCTTTCAAAGAGCTTGTACTTTAGGAGCAGGGATATGACTCAGAAATACAGCAGTCTGCAATAAGTGCCACTGAAGGGGAGCAGAGACCGAAAGCGCTGTGGATCTTTGGAAGTGAGCTCTAAGTAGTGCTTTGGGATGTTAGAGGTAGTGGGCATGGGCCAATTTTCACAGTCAGTTTTGGTGTATAGGTAGCTATTCTTTTGGCAGAGGGAGTGAGATCACCAACAAAACATTTCTCCACATTTCTTTTCTTTGCAAATTGGGTCTCTATAACAGACCAAGTTGGGGAAGATAAATCTTAGGCCCAGTGATAGTTAGCAGTCTAAGTCATCTGTTTCAAAATAAGACAGAATTACAGCCAGCTGGTACTGATTTTCAAAGCCTGACCTCTGCAGAAAGGGGTGAAAATTTACCAGAAAGTTCACTTCTAATCCAAGGCACCAGGCTGCATTTCCCTCAAAGGGGCACATGGATGCTATGAAGCTCTGACTTTTATTTTGATTTGTTAGTAACCCCAAGTCACACTGTTACAGTATTTTGAATACAACATTTATAAGTTGGAAATAGAAGGAGGGTACGGAATGTGCAACATTTTCTAGTTCATTGTTCCATGTCCATAAAGGAACACTTAAAGAGTAAAATTCTACATTCTTCAAGGTAGCAGCAATAATAGCACTGTTCTCTCAGCCATTCCCAACAAAGAGTAAAAACTAAGCTCTTTAGTTGCCTCATGTGCCTTATTGATCTCTGTTACAACATGCAGCATCCCTGACAGGTCTCATCACTTCCAACAGTTCACAGCTCTTACATGTGAATACATAACCCTGTGCTGCTGGTTACATGTTATGGGCTGATGAGTGCCGCCCCAAAACAAGTTGAAGTCCTAACCCCCAGTACCTGTGAACATGACCTTATTTGGAAATAGGGTCTGAAGATTTAGTCCAGTTAAGATGAGGTCATTAAGGTGGAGTCTGATCCAATAAGAAGATATGAAGGCACAGAGATACAGGGGGGCTGCTATGTGGAGGGAGAGACTGGCATGTTCATCTACATGTCAAGGACCAACAAGGGTTGCTGGCATCGCCAGGAGTTTGGAGAAAGGCATGGGGCAGATTATCCCTCAGAGTCCTCACTCAGGAGGAATCAGCCCTGCCAACACTCTAGTTTGGGCCTCTGGCCTCCAGAATGCCAAGAGACAAATACATTTCTGTGGGTTTAAGCCACCCAGTTTGTGATGCTTTGTTACGGCAGCCCTAGGGAACTAATAGACCATTTTTATGAAAACTGTCCACAAAAGAACTCTGTGTAATATTACACATAAAATTTTAATGAAGACACTTAATCTGACAACTATTATAAATACGAACAAGATTATCGCATGGAAGAGAGAATGAGGACTCCTAGGGGGGTAGCTAGACTACTTGATGAAGGGAAAAAGAAATGTATTCTCAGAGTGAAGCTGGGTTCATCTTCACGAGCAACATAAAGATGCTCCAAACAAGGAGTAAGCCAAGCATGGCCTCCAGGCCAAGGCCAGCCCACAGGCTGTCAGTGCATAGCCCCTGAGCTAAGAAAGTTTTGTACATTTTTAAAGAGCTCCTGAATGTGGGCCCGTCTCTCTCTCTCTCAATCTCTCTCTTTTTTTTTTTCCATTTAGGAAGGTCTCCAGACAGATGGAGAAGGCACCAGAAGTCTTGGCCCCAAAAGATTTTGTGGTTTAGACCCCTTACACACCCAGCTCACTGTGATGGAGAAATAAACCTTGATTATGTTCAGCCATGGAGAAGTTAGTCATACACAGACGAGAGCTCTGTGTTATAGCAGTTACTCTGTCCTCACAAACACTGTTGTTCTCTAGCTAAGCCTGACCCTCATTCTCCTCCTAACTCCAACACCAGTGAAACCAGAAGAATATACAGTGGAGACCATGAGTGGCCCCCAAAGATTAAAACACTTACTATCTGGTTCTCTACAGGAAACATTTGCCAACTCTCAGTCTAGTCCAATGATTTATAACATGAGTATTATTGTTATTATTACTATTTATTATAGATCCCTTGTTTTATTTTAAAAATGATATATAAAATGGTTAGAAAAGCACTGATGCTCTAGATAAAGCAGGGCTCACAGTCTTGAATTCTTCCACTCAATGAATTTAGTTAGCCCCAGGTTTCCACTAAATAATCATTAGCGTGATATTGGTAACAATCGATCAAGTACTTACAGTGTGTCAGCAGCACTGTGCCACACACTGCACTTACACTCTTGAATGAATTCTTCAAAATAATCATATGACAAGTGTGCCATTATTATCTCCATTAAGAGGGAAGTGGGGCTTAGAGAGATTAAATAAGTTAATTGCCTTCTATTTACATCTAGTGAATGGCAAAGGCAGAATTCACAGTGATGTCCCTCTGGCAGCAAATCCCACACTCTTGCCTATGCCACATTGCTTTCCCCAAAACAAGCTCTCCTTTTATCTGCTCCCATATCCTCATGGAGGGCCCTAGGTCCGAGAAGGTGAGGGGATAAGTGGAAGGCCACAGGCTAGCTATTTCAAGTCCAGGTGTCCCGATCCCCTGACATTATGCTCTTTCCACCATTCCTAAGGCTTGCTCATCCTGACTGGGTGTGGGTTGAGGGGAATGTTGACCAGACTGGCCCCGGGATAGAAGAGGTGGTAAGGTGTAGGGCTCAAAATCCCCATGTTCTCATTCCCGTGCTCCTCAGTCTGGTAGGCTGGAGAGCGAGATGTACGTAGCATGGGGATCAACAGACCATGGTTTGCCCTTCCTTTTTCTTTCTTGTCCCTGCTCACAGGAGAGGCACCTCCCTCAGCAAAAGCCCACACATGACCCACATCTCAGCAGAGGCCTGTTCGGTTTTGCCACAACTGTCAGCAATAGTCAATCAAGCATGTTTCTCACACTGACCTGGCCAGTCGTTCTTGAACTTTGCTCCTCATACTACCTTTCTCTCTCTTTCTTGTCCCCCAGATTGGAAGCATGAGTCTGTCTTCCCATTTTGACTGCTGCTCCTCAAGCATCTGTCTCCCATGCCAGCAACTCACAGCTGCCTGAATTGAGGTCAGCTGGTTCCTTTATTTATTTTTTTTAATCAGTGTACATTTGCCATACATTATTACATTAGTTTTAGGTTTTACAACATTTCAACATTTATATACCTTACAATGTGATTACCAAAATTTGTCTCATAACCATCTTATAAATTCACCATACAAAGTTATGATGTTGTTAACTACTTTCCCTATGCTGTTCATTATTTCCCCATAACTTATTTATTTTATAACTGGAAGTTTCTGCCTCTTATTCCCTTTACCTTTTTATTCTCTGCCATCCCCTTCTCTGGCAACCATCAGTTTGTTCTTTGCAACTGTTTTCTGTCTTATTTGCTCATTTGTTTTCAGCTGATTCCTTCTTAACCCAGTCCTAAGGACTATTGCAGCACAGATTTGACCCAGCTGGTTGCATGTCCAGGAGACTAAGTCAAGCCACACTCCTGGGAGCAGCAGCTCCTTCTTTCCCTGTGAAATGCCGGCTGTGATACATTGCTCCCTTTCTTCTCTGTGGTATGATATAGTTGTGTGTGCCAACAGTGTCATCACAATCACGGTCACTAATGGCTTTAAGCTAATATCTTTGAGGGACAGAAGTTTGCAGTAGTGGTAGTTATAATAATAATAGCATAATTCATTAATTGATCACTTTATATACATATGACTTTATAAGGGAGGTACTATTATAATCTCCATTTTGATAGATGGAGAAACCAAGGCATGGAAAAGTTAGGTAACTTATCTGAGAATACTGAGCCAGGAAAGCATGGAGCCAGACTTTGAACTTGCGCCAACTGGTTTTCAAGCCTGTGTTCTTATTCTCTCCTTTAAGCTTCCCTGCATAAGGACTTCAGTCACCTGTGCTGGCTTCCTGCTGTGTGCCAGGCCTTGTGCATGGTGCTTTATGTATATGGTGGGAAATTATGGGGAGATATGTGTCCATATGTTTTCCCTGCTATTTCCTGTTTTCCACCCATTTGGCAGCTAGGCCGTCCATCTTTAGTGCTTCAGGGAAGGAAAAACCAGCACAATATAGATAATAGAGGAGTCATATTTTTAGCTTTTGAGTCCAAAATCTCAGGCTCTAGACATAAACCAAAGATTTGGAAGATTAGATGAAAAGCTGGGAAACTTTCTCCAGCCCAGATAAGACTATCTAAATTTGGGAAGGAGGAGGGCCAGAGAGCCAAGAGAGTTGATATGATGGTGGGGTCCCTGGGAGGAGCCCTGAGCATTTCCCACCTGCCCTGCAGCCCCACTGCCCCTGGTGGGGCAAGTGGGGCAGCAGACAGGCCTGAAGATGCCAAATCGGATGGGCCCTATGGCCTCCTTTGTATCTGGATGAGGACACCCTGATTTGACTGAGATTATGTTCATAAACCACTATGTTCCCATAAAACAAGTGGGGGCTCAAAACAGAAATTAAGTGTATTTATAGAAAAATAAGAATTTAGAAATATATAGAAAAACTGCATTTCTTACACAGCAAGACTTAGGGCCATGTGTACCTGCCACATACGCATTATCTCTAGTCCTCTACAATGACCCTGCAGTAAATTTTATTATCTGCAAATCAGAGCATTTGATTAAAGAGTGGAAAAATTACTCACCTAGGAGACACAGCTAATAAATAAAGGAAAAGGTGCACAGGAGAAATGTGAAAATCAATGAGGGAAAGAGAAACTAAAAGAAGAAATAAGAGGTAAGTTGAGGCTGTAAGAAAGAGTCCCTCAATTACAATTATCCCATAAAGAACATTTCTCTGGATCCTCCAATAAAAGTGAGCAGGCTTTCAGGATATACTCACATTTTATTCGGCAAACTAGTCATTTGCTTGATCCTTCTACCCAAAGCTCCAGCTTGGGGCCGGACATTGTGCAAATGTAGCCAGCCTTCACAAAGGAGTTACTTGAACTGGGTCGCCACTGCAAAGGAAAAACACACGAGAATCAGAGTTCTGTGACGGAAATTATCCTTTGCAACAAATATGTTATGAATGAGTACTCACAAAACCACGCCAATACATATGCTATCACAGTGTTCAATTATTTTAACCTGCTCTGAACTTGCCTGTGATAAATCATGGGAAAACTAAAGGAACTATCTTTAGTCACTGTACTGTTTCACTTGCTCAAGTCATTCACAGCTCTAAAAATACAATTTATATCATTGGATTCCTGAAATTCCTTCAGTGCTTACATTCTGCTTTAAGTGGCATTAAAGCTAGGGCGATTAAGCTGAGAAGTCCAAGGCTACGGACCAATGTCCCCTGGGGTGTTAGCCGTCTATCAGATCGAGTGCATTGTATATCAGACCTGCAGCGAGAATGCCATTAGCACGTGGCCTGTGGTTTGGGGGAAAGGGCTTGGGCTTCTCAGCCTGAAAAAGGAACTTTCAGTGAAAGTGTGGACAAGACTTGGGGTAGGACTAATCTAGAGTAGGTGATCAGTTCATTTAATGTCCAATCTGAAACATATTTGGAAGTGATGCAGGGGAACCACTAATATTTATGCCGAGACTCAGGTAAAAAGTAGGTGCTTTGTTCAAACAGGTGAGGATTCTAATAATGGACTAATATAATGGGGAATGATATTGCATCTCCTTTGTGTTTAAAGGCAACTTCCTAACTCCTTTCTCCATGTACCACCTAGAAAAAGCCATTTTTTCTCATGATCTTGATAACACCACCCTGATTCTGCAATCCTGCATTTTCCTTTGGACTCCTGGGGGACAAGTGACCTGCTGCTACTGCTAATACAAGGTACGATGCATCTATGTTTGAATGGGTCACTTTTATATGTAAAGGGTTATGCAATCCCTAAAGGGACATGGAGTTAAGTAGTGTTGCAGGGAGAAAACACCTCGCAGAAAAGAGCCACCAGTATACCGTCAATCAGTGCCTTTGGACAGTCATTTCTCCAGGCTCAATTTCTTTGACCAGTAAAATGTGGCAGCAGGATGAGACCTGCAGTTCTCAATGCACGCTGTGTATTAGAATCACCTGGAGAACTTAAGAAGCCTATCAACATCCTCGCCCAGCCCCTGGAAATTTTATTTACTTGGCCCTTGGGGGTCCCCAAGGAATTCTGATGTGCAGATTAGACTGAAAACAACAATACTGAAATGTTCCTGGGGTCTCCATCAACTTTTATCCAGCAGCTTCTATAACGGCAGTCTGAGCTTTCCGGACAATTGAAGTGAAAGGAGCAAGAGTAACCCATTGCCATTGGCATTGGCCCATTACAACTGGGGTTGTTCTGACCCAGTGTTTCCTAGGATGCTTTGTGGAAGTTTGCTATACCCTGTCACATGACTAGGGATGAATGAGTAGTAAAATACACGGTTTTTGACTCATTCCCTGCTAGGAGTGCAGAGTGTATGGCTCAGGATAAACAAAAGGTTTTTGGAAGCCTTGAGCACTTAAGTGCAGAGTTGCTGCCCCCAACAGTGTGATATGATTTAAAACACAATTGACCCTTGAACAACATGGGGGTTGTGGCATCGACCCCTCCCCACCACGTACAGTCAAAAATCTGCATAGAACTTTGATTCCTTGAAAACTTTACTAGCAGCCTGCTATTGACTGGAAGCCTCACTTATAACAGGAACAAGTCGATTAACACATATTTTGTATATGATAGATATTATACATTGTATTCTTATAATAAAGTCAGCTATAGAAAAATGTTATTAAGAAAATCATAAGGAAGAGAAATACATTTAGACTATTTATTGAAAAATATATATAATAGTGGACCCGTGTAGTTCAAAGCTATGTTGTTCAAGGGCCAACTGTGTGTGTGTGTGTGTGTCTGCTGCCAGGGTTCCCATTTGATGCCTTGCATTGACTAAGGTCAGATTTTAGAGTGGATATGAATGTTTCTAGGTCAAAAACTTCTCTGTGGTCACACGTCTTACATTATCCTTCAGGATGCCATCTGTGACATAAGTGACTTGAGAAACAATTCTGGATGTATAAACACGATTAATGATAAAAAAAAAAAACCTTCTCCCCAGCCATGCCCCAGGGACTTCTGGGTTTGATTACCCGCTTTTCGATGCTTGACGATTTGACTGGTATTTAATGCTTTCTCATTTCTCCTGATAGGGACCGCTGAGCACGTTGTGTTCTTTCTCCCAGTTGGCAGCTCAACAAAGGCCAGCAATAAAAACCCCCACTTGTGTAATAAACTGTCGTACAATCTACTGCTTATGAACAAGGTCCCTGAAAATGTGCAACCTTTCTGCACGTTAAACACAAAACAGATGGAGGTTTGAAAATAACTTTCCACTTCAGGGGCGGGGAAAGTCAAAAAAGAGTGAGAAAGACTCCTAGTCAGAGTGCTGTGTTACTCTACTAGAGTCTGAACTTTCTGTTCCAGGGAGGCAGCCACATTCTTTCAGGGATGCTCCACCCCTCAGGGACCTGTGAAGTGGGGAGGGGTGGTGGGTAGGCTTCAGGGAAGTGGTGCAGGTGGTGATGGAGAGCCAAGCAGGCAGATCTGCCACTGGCCAGTCAGTTAAACCAGGGAGCATGGACTCCTTTGAGCCTCAGTGTGTAAAATGGGGATAACTTTGAGCCCCTATGCCCCAAGTTCACCAGAGAATGGAGTAGCTGGAAATATAAATACTTTTGTTGTGTTGTTACTTTTTTTTAAATTTGCTTTTGTTTATTTGTTGGTTATGTGTGTATATATATATATATATATATATATACATGTATGTATACACACACATACACACAGAGAATATTAATTAATTATTTCTACAGGCAGACCTTGTTTTATTGCACTTTAATTTATTGTACTTCATAGATGTTGTATTTTTGACAAATTGAAGGCAAGAGCCTCCACCAACAAAAAGATTACAACTTGCTTTATTGCTATCCTTGCTTTATTGTGTTGGTCTGGAATTGAACCTGCAATATTACTGATACACACACACACATTTTAGGTATATATTCATGGAACAAAAAATTGATGAATCCAAGAATTTATGTGGTATATATGTACATTATGCCTGTATCTATTAATCCATGTGCATTTATTATCTTTTTAAAAGATTTTTTTTACTTATCCTTAGAGAAAGGGGGGGGGGAAGAGAGGGAGAGAAAGATCAATGTGTAGGATAAACATCAATCCAT
This sequence comes from Desmodus rotundus, assembly GCF_022682495.2. Lineage (NCBI taxonomy): Eukaryota > Metazoa > Chordata > Mammalia > Chiroptera > Phyllostomidae > Desmodus > Desmodus rotundus. The sequence goes on from NC_071395.1 coordinate 67,687,514, forward strand.
TTCCTCTCACACACACCCAGATTGGGGACCAAACCCACAACTCAGGCATGTGCCCTGACCGGGAAATCAAACCCGTAGCCTTTCACTTTGTGGGATGATGTCCAAACCACTGAGCCACACCAATCAGGTCTGTAATGTTTTTATTATATTCTTTTTATGTTTGGGGGGAAAATTAAAGTAGTTTGAAATGATTCCCATTTATTATACAGTGCTTAATAGTATATGATCTTATTTGTGAAAGTGACTGAGCTTTAGTTAGCCAGTGAGACTGAAAGTTCATGTCAGAGCAATAAGTTGGCCACTTCCTCTGTGCGCCCTACCCCCTGAAAGCTGCAAACACACTCATCCTATGCTAAAATGCAGGGTCTGAATGGCAGGCATTAAATGTTTTAGAAATGTAATTGAATTTACTGAAGGTCCTCCTTAAAGTGCACGGTCTAATAAGGTGCTGAATGAGGCATCTTCTGAAAGAATAAGATACCACATGATTTGGGGAAGAGTGGACTTTTGACTGGTTTTATCAGTCAGAATCCAATCCAAAAAACCCAGAAACCACACTAGGAATTGAAAACAGGGGATGTAATACAGATTGAATGGGATTTACTGTAATACAGAAATTGGTTACTGTGTTGTTGGAGGAATGAAAGAGAAAGAGGGAGGTACCACTCCTGAGCTGATACAACACAAGAAAAAAGGTATGAGTTTCTGAGGAACTGGTGCGTGAATCTCTGAGGAACGGGCATGGCTGTTGCTGATGGCTTCTAACGAGACAAAAGACTGTTCTGGAAATTCTGAAAAAGGCAGGTGGCTACCACCAGTAGCCTCTGCCTGGGCAACACTGACGGAAAAAGCCGGAAGCTCCAGCCGGTGCCTCCTGAGTTTGTTCTCTACAGCACCACCTATGGGCAGCACTTAACAGGACTTCAGCTGCCAGGAAGGATGTGTTTGGGGATGAGGTGATGCTGGATGCTTAGCCCTCGGGGCCAGGTTTTAGTTGATTCCCAAAAGGGAGAATGGTGTGCAAAATCCATGAAAATGACCAAAACAGGAGGAAAATAAAGAGAACTGAGCTATGTGGCCAGATACCTCAAGAAGTGAGAAGAGCAGGCAAAAAGCCAGATTGAATGGTCCAGAAAAACAGACCATATCAAGCCACAGAGACCTCCTCCTAATCTAACTGACTCTTTTATAACTAAGCAAATGGTCTGCCCAAATTTGCAAATCTCCCCAATCACCCAGGTGCTCAATTAGCTGCATCACATAAATCCATTAGACCCTGTAGCCAGCAACCGCACTTTATATTTGTATTTGACTGTGATTATTTTTCCTTCAAGTATATTAGCTTGTTTATCCTCCTGTAACCCAGACTATTTTTATTAATCTCAGGTTCAGTGAATGACAAAGTGAAGTGCATGTATGTCTTCCTAACTAGAGGCAAAACCAGGAGGTGTATGTAGGTCTCCTGACACCTGGCCCATTGTTCATTCCACCATGCCATAAAAACAAAACAAAATAAATGCAAAAACTAAGAGTTTCTTGGTTGTTGTCATGACTTTGACAACTTTTACATGAGCACAGAACACTCCTACCCTATTCTTATGTGAGTTGAACTGAAAGGACTCTTTCATGACATAACTGGTTCAGCCACAGGGCTGTATCTGGGTACCACTGATTCTCCTTTGATTTCCACACATCCCTGCCTCTGTATGAGCACACCTCTTACACCCAGCAAGCACTGGGGTTGTGTTTTAAGTGGGGCATAAAAGTATAAAGTCAGCAAGTAAGAAAAAATTCCAAATAGACAAAATTTCCTTGACAAGTTTCTTAAACCTCCTATCAAATACTGATATGTCCTCTCTAAACAAGACCAGCAGTCTCAGGTTTCTCCCAGAGTTGCAAGAGGCCTCAGTTACTTTTGTTAGGCTCCCAATGCCATGGTTGGCTTGTACTTAGAGGACGTGCTGGACCAAACATTTGCACATTTAAAACTCTGGAGTTAACCTCAAGACTGCAATTTTCCCACATTGTGAGGCACAGGTGGGAGCTGGGAGAGAGAGGACAGCAGTTTGCACCCTTGGCCGGCCTTCTCTGGGTACAGCAGCAGGCTGATGCACCTGCGTTACTCATGGTCTCTCTCTCCTCCTGTAGCATCATCCTCCTTGCCCCACCCCACCAAGCTTCATGTGGTGGAATTTGTGCAGATAAAGTACCTATCCATTGTCCTCAAAATGAATTTTACTCATTGATCAAGACTTGTGATCCTCTGGAAAAGATTTGCAGCACCGTGAGGTCAAAGACACATTAGAGGAGCATTGGATACAGACAACACTGGCTTGAATGTCAAAAAGTCAGAGACCAAGAACTGGAAGGCACTCACCAACTGTGAGCTTGGGAAGTCACCTCATTACATGTATTTCTTAGGTCTGTCCCTGGAGATATTCTAGAAGCAATGACACTCAAGTAGCAAGAGCATACCAAGTGCCCAGATCTCATTTATATTCTCCAGTAAAGAATACAGTGGTCTCTGTAGAAATGGTTGATTCTAGGGCATATTGTAAAATTGATTCTGGAGTATCTTGGAGGGCCAGAAGATAAGGAAATAGTAAAAAAAAACACAAAAGGATGGGGGCATGTCACAGGCACACAGAAGCCAGCCTGAAAGAGCTTCCAAGGGCTAAAGCTGGAACTATTTGAGCAACAAAATTAATAATGTAACACCTGGATGGAGGGAAGGAAGGAAGAAAGGAAGGAGGAAGGAAGGAAACAAGAGACATATCTTCCTTGCAGGAGAATTACAAATTATGTAGACACTGCCTTCTGAGAAGATGACGTGCTTCCAAAGAATAGCATATTCAAAAGGGTGGAGAAACCCAGCAGACACTACCTTGGCCTGATGATCAAAGTTAACATCACCAGGCATAAATCCTACTGATAGCGTGTACCTCTGATATCATATGTTGAACAATTTGCAAGTCAATGGTATCCTTCCCCAAAGCCCATAACCTTGGTCTGACAGTAAGAGAAGAACCAGGCACACCCAAATCGAGAAAAATTAGATGACATACCTGACCAATATTCCTTAAAACTGTCATGGTAAAAAATAAAAACACAAAAAAATAAGAAAAGACTAAGAAATTGTTGAGAGACAAGAAAAGCATGAGGAGACAGCATGACTAAATAGAACGTGGTGTCCTAGAGCAGAAAGAGGGCATTAGTGAAAAAGACACAGTGAGATGTGATTACAGCCTGGAGTTTAGTTCACAGTAACATACCAACGTTGGTTTCTTGGTTATGACAAACATACAACAGCAACATAAAACAATAACAAGAAGGACAAACAGATGAGTGATAGGTGGGGACTCTCTGTACCATCTTTGCAACTTTTCTGTAAGTTTAAAACTATCCAAAATAAAAAATGTATTAAAATACTATTTACAAAACATCCCAAAATGTAAAATATCTAAAGATAAACTTAACAAATGATGTGTTATATCTTTACCTGGAAAACTATAAAATATTTCTGAGAGACATTAAAGATAACCTAAATAACTAAAAAAAATTCTGTGTTGATTAATTGGAAGACCAAATAGTGTTAACATGACAATTTTCTCAAACTTGATCTATAAATTCAAGCAGGCTTTTTGGGGGGAGAAGGGGATTGAAAAGACAATTCTAAAATTTATATGGATAGCTCTGACCAGAGTGCCTCATTTGGTTTAGCATCATGCTGCGAAGCAAAAGGTTGCCAGTTCGATTCCTGGTCAGGTCACATGCCTAGATTGTGGGTTTGGTCTCCAGTGGGGGCATGTATGAGAGGCAACTGATCAATGGCCCTCTCTCACATCAGTGCTTCTCTCCCTCTCTTTCTCCCCCTCTCTCTAATACATATACATATATACATGTACATACATATATATATATATATATATATATTTCAAAAATAAAAATAAAATTTATATGGATATGCCAAGTAATCCAAAACAGCTGTGAAAAAGAAAAAAAGCAGAGTTGGAGCATTACTGTGCTTATCAAGATTTACTGTTAAGTGGCTATAGACATATAGGTCATTGGAACACAATAGGGAACCCACAAATAGACCCACTTACAGTCAAATCATTTTTGATAAAAATGTCAAAGTAAGTCAACAGAAGAAAGAATCTCTTTAGCAAGCATTGTTGGAACAACTAGAATTTTATTTTTTTAAAAAAGAAAGAACCTCAACCCTTATCCCATAATATATCAAAAATTAATTTAACATGCATCACAGACTTAAATGTAAAAACTGGAACTATAAAGCTTCTAGAAGAAAACATGGGAAAGAAATCTTCTCAATCAAGAGATAGAACAATTTCTTAGAGAGAACACAGAAAATGCTAACAATTAAAAGTGATAAATTGGACTCCATCAAAATTTAAAACTTTGCCTCATCAAAGAAACCATTAAGAAAATTAATGGGCAAGACACAGATTGGAAGAACATTTTCACAAGACATATATTTCATTAAGCGCCTGCATCAACAATATATAAAAACTTTTACAACTCAATAATAAAATACAAATGACCAAATAAAAATGGGCAAAAGATTTGAGCAGATACTGAGCAAAAAAAAGACATAAGAATGGACAAAAAGTACATGAAAAAGTTCTCTCATTACTGGGAGGGATTTGGAAAATGCAAATTAAAACCATGAGACTGTACCACACCCCTCCTAGGATGGTTAAAATGAAAATGATTGAGTACACCAACTACTGAAGAAAATGTGGAACAACTGGAATTCTCAGAGTTTGCTGGTGGGAGAACAAAATTGTACAATCACTTTGAAAATTCTTTAGAAGTTTCTTAAAAACATAGCTCTATTCTGTGACCTGGAAATCCCATTTCCAGGTATTTACCAAAGAAATGAAAAAAAAATGTATGTCCACAAAAAGCCTTGTACAAGGATATTCAGAGCAACTTTATTCATAATACCCCCAGACTGCAAATAGCTCATCTTCATCCACTGACACATGCATGCATCATATGATAGGATTTTATTCAGTAGCAAGAAGGAACAAACAATTGATATATGTTAAAATCCATGTGAATTTCAAAACATTATGCCAAGTGAAGAGCCAGATGAGTGTGGTTGCTTTTGGGGATGAATGACTGGGAAGGGGCTCTAAAGATTTTCTGGAATAAAATAAATAAACAATATCTTGACAGGAAAAAGGATCACTCGGGAGTACACATTGGTCAAAAGAGATTGAAATTATATGCATTTTACTGTATGTGAATTCTACTTTATTTTTGAAAAGTCAACATAGATTATGAGAGCCCCAGAAGTATATAAAGAGAAAACCAATTTTTTTAATTTAAATCCTCACCTGAGGATATGTTTATTGACTTTAGAGAGAGAGGAACAGAGATAGAGAGAGAGATCCATGTGAGAGAGAAACATCAATTGGTTACCTCCCGTCTGTGCCCCAGCCGAAGATGGAACCCACAACCTTCTTGATGTACAGGACAACACTCTAACCAACAGACCCACCCAGCCCAGGCAAGAGAACTTAAATTCAGTTATGTAAACCATCAAAGAGGGTACAGTAAAAAGAAAATAAAATTAAGAACAATAGTTTTGGGGGGGTTAAACTGAGTGCCCAAATAGCACAAATACATAATTAATAAATTCAGTAGAAAGAACTGAAATCAACATGGCTGAACACTTAATTACTAACACATAAGGAAGGACTGAAGTAATAATAATGGAAGTAGAGAGGAAAGGCAAAGGCCATAAAGCAATTAGAAAGGTGATGAAAATAAGAGCTCACACACTTCAGTTGCCCATAACCTGGACTTTTTATCACCAATGACTGTAGGCCCCCTTTCTCTTATTTATCTACTCAGGGCACCTGGTTTTCTGACCTCCATGATTTTTCAACCTCATCAGGACCTCCAGCTTCCAATTCATGTTTCTCATCCTTCTGATGTTCTATTCCCTGGTGAATTATATAATTATTCCCTATGCATGCCTTTTGCTCCCTTGCTCTTCTCTATCTTTATCATTGTCACCTAGCAAAAGCAGGACCTTGGTTAAATTCAACATTGTGTCTCTCCTGATGCTCCACACAGGCTGCATACAGGTGGGAAAATATGCACAAACACACTGGCCTCAATTTAAATTCATGATTATCACCCTCAAGTGGACCTTAATGCTACCTCTCAGCATGCACATTACCTGAAACAACTGGTTTGAACCAAGGCTGTAGGAACTAAGCAATAAAAGGTACAAAATGTATTGGAGAAACCACATAGGCTGGTTAGGCTGGAACAGACCTCATAACCTGGAGAATAGTGAGATTTAAAAAGTGGAAAACTGTGCAGGCTGGGTAGTTCAGTTGGTTAGAGCATTGTAAGTGTTGTGGGTTCAATCCCTGGTCAGGGCACATATAAGGTCTGTCCAGAAAATGTCTAGCCATTGTTAATATAACAAGAACAGTTTGCATGACATTGATGTAACCTGGCAGCCAAGGAGAGTGGACTGGAATGTTCATTCACGAACTATGATGACTTCACTAGAGTAGTCAGTGGGGGCAGCAGGTGCCATTGAATGAGCATGTGTACTGTATGGCTGTCACATTCAAAATGAGCAAGTAGAACAACAAATCGGCATCAAATTTTGAGTTAAACTTGAAAGTTCCTCTGTAGAAACTATTTCAATGATTCAGAAGGCTGCAGCCAAGGGCAACTGGCGATTGGTGGCTTCATCATGACAACATGCCTGCTCTTGCATCACGTCTGCATTTTTCTGGCAAAGCATCAAATCACCCAGGTGACTCAGTCCCCCTATAACCCAGATTTGGTGCCCTGCAATTTCTGGCTTTTCCCAAAAAACTAAAATCACCTTTGAAAGGGAAGAGATTTCAGATCATGGGTAAGATTCAGGAAAACACGACAGGGGAGCTGATGGCAACTGGGAGAACTGTGTGAGGTCCCAAGGTGCCCACTTTGAAGGGGACTGAGGTGTCATTGTCCTATGTACAGTGTTTCTTGTATCTTGTATCTTCTTCAGTAAATTTCTCTATTTCTCATATTACATGGCTAGATACCTTCTGGGCAGACCTCATACAATAAGCAATTAATGAATACATAAATAAGTGGAACAACAAGTTGATATTTCCCCCTCTCTCACTCTAAAGTCAATAAAGAAAATTTTTAAAAAAATGGAAAAGCATCAGTACCCACCACCACCACTACCACTGCACCTAATAATAATAGTATAACATTGGGTTGACCAAAAAGTCCATATGTTTTTTTTTCTGTAAAATAAAAGACACATTTTTCATTATCACCAATAACTTTATTGATTTGGATATTTTTGAGTATGTCAGCTATCTTCCACATAGTATAAGGTCGATTGGTCTCAATTAGTGTTTTGATTTGATCGCTATCAACTTCAACTGGCTTACCCAACCGTGGAACATTGTCCAGAGAGAAATCACCAGTACGAAACTTCAAAAACCACTTTTAACACATTCAGTCAGTCACAGCACCTTCTCCATACACTGCACAAATCTTATTTTGTGTTTCAGTTGTGTTTCTACCTTTCTTGAAATAATAATGTAACATGCTGAAAATGTTGCTTATTGTCTTCCATCTTCAATGTTAAAATGGTTACACAAAAATTCACCACTTTAAAAAAAATTTTTAGTTATTCAATTATAGTTGTCTGCATTTTCTCCCCATCCCTCCACCCCACCCCATCCGAACCCACCTCCCTCCCCCACCTCCACCCTCCCCCTTGATTTTGTCCATCTAAATTCACCACTTTTAATAAGTTTATTTTTTAATGCACAGTTATATGACAGCTGTCACAATTCTAACAAAATTGTTTCAAATGGAGTTAAAGACAACTAAGCAATATGAAAACCATCTTATGGAAAACCAAACAAACATATTGGCCAACGCAATAATATTTCTAATCACTGCTACAACTGATTAAATGCTCATAATATCCAGGTGCTATGTTCAACATTGCTTTTTAATAGAGATATTCTCTGTCTTTCTCTCATATAATCCCTACAAAGACTTTATGAAGTAGTTACTATTATTACCACACTTCACAACATGGAAAATAGAAAATCGGAGACATCACCTGTCTCCAAGACCTCCTGTAAGTGGGAGAGCTGAGCTTCAGACCGGGCTTACCCCTGTAATGATATCGTAAACCTCAACTACTTCATCCACTTAACCCCAAGGGGCTTGCTTTGAATCCCACATTTTAATATTCTTTTCCTCAGTTTATTTATTGGTGCCCTCATATGAGATCATATTTTTATATTGCCTTTCATCAAGCATAAGTCCCCAAGGAATTTATTGTTTAATTATTCTGCTCTCTACTTCCCACTGGTGCTTTCTTGATGTTTTATTTTATTTTTATTTTTACTTTTTTGAGACTGCCACCACTCTTCTCTAAGTGACCTTGACCATTTCTAGGGCAGCCCTTCAAGAGGGGTTTCAAGATTGCTTCAAAGAAGCAATTGCTTCAAGATTGTTTTCCAGCTTCTCTCTTGTCCAATAAAGTGGGTTTTAGTATGTTAATAGGGTTGGGCAACCACTGCCACTATCTAATTTCAGAACATTTTCATCCCCCCAGAAGGAAACCCTGAGCCCACCAGTAGTGCATCCTATTCCCCCATCCCTCAGCTGCCACGGCTGCTAATCCACTCTCCATTTCTGTGGATTTGCTTGTCCTGGACTGTACATCTAATAAAATGATACCATGTGTGGCCTTTTGTGTCTGGTTTCTTTTGTACATGTGAGTTTTCTGATTTCATGTTTATTCCATGTTTTTTCTTACCCATACTTTTTAAATTCCTTACATTAGAGTATGTTTTTGTATGAGATGGAAAAAGTTACACATTTAATTATTTCCCCAAATGAATAAAAATTGCATGAAAAAGAAATTCAGCAAAAGATTGTATGTGTTAACTTAATTCCTCCAAGTTTGAAACAGCAACTGCCTGCAAGCAGGATTCGGGCCACAGTGGTGCCGGGCCACTGGCTTCTCTTTCAGTGCACGTTTCTTACCCTGTCCTCCCACACCCTGGTGATGCTCAAGTGCAGCAGAGCTTGTACACTTTTGATTATTGTTTTAACTGTTCACACAATAAGAAATGTGCACATCCCTTGCTGACTTCTATCAAATTTCTATTAGAAAAAAATAAATTTGCATGTGAGAATTCAGCTTGAAAACCATATAATCCATAGTATGTATTTTGTTTTCAGCAGCCTAATTCAATGTTCATGAAACACCACTCTCTCTTCTGTTCTTTCTGTGTACCAAATTTTGCTCCAACAAGTTTATTAAATTGATTTTGTATTTTATTCACTCCATGTCCCACAAAATGAGGATGTCCTATCTGGTGAAATCTTTATAGAAAAATTTCATGGTAACAAATTACCACATTTTTCTGTGCTTGTATATATCCCCATGGATATTATTGAGCCATAAACATAGGGTGGGGTATTAAGTAGCAGCAGACAAAGTACAGAGAGGCGACTGAAAGGCCAATCTGCATGGGCTTGCACATCTGCTTTCTCATGGAGGGAGTAAATAGCTATCAGCCATCTTCAAGTAGGAGATTCATTATTTGAGAAAGATAATAGTGGAAGTACTGAGGAAGGCTAAAGATGGAAGAAACAGAAGACAGACCAGCCAGTTGGAAGGTTCTTACAAGACATGAGGAGGATCTGAATAGGAGCAGATGCCAACATTAAGCAATTGTTGTATATCATGTGTTATGTATATATGAGCTTTGTCAGGACCACACACATTGCATCTAGAATATGAGTCAGGAATATTTGGCCTTTTGGCCAAATGTAAAGCCCACTTGTGGTCACAAAATACAGTATAAAAACCTACTTTGAGAGCTACTTTTGATTAAGAATTACATATTAATTTTTTTAGGCACTTACTTAGGTGGCTGGTTCTATCCCTTGTCCAGGGGGTATGGGAGGCAATCAAACAATGTTGCTCTCTTCCATTGGTGTTTCTCCCTATCTATCTATCTATCTATCTACCTATCAATTAATAAACATATCCTCGAGTGAGGATTAAAAATAAAACAATAAGAATGAGTTTAGTGTTCTCATAGAAGAGATTCCATAGAGCTCCCTAGACACTTCCATTGTGTGAGGATACAACGGGAAGTCTGCAGTCTTAAAAAGGGCCCTCACCCTACAATGCTGGCACCCTGATATCAGATTCCAGCTTTCAGAACTGTGAGAAATTACTGTTGTTTATAAGTCATCCAGTCTATGATATTTAATTATAGCAGCCTGAATGGACTAAGACCCTTGAATAAGCCATTTAATATTTTACCTTCAGTAGAAGAATTCTTGCTTACACATCTCACAGGGTTATTATGAGAATCAACTGAGATAATGTGTGTAAACACCCATTAAAACTAGTTAAAGTCCTACTCAAGTACAATTCAACAAATTCCACAGCCAGTTTACCTTGGTGAATAAACACTCTTCATCTTAGCGTGATAACATTTCCTAGTGCACACTTGAGTCTTACAAATGTTTAAGTAGGAATAGGTCATAAAATAATGTGTAACCTTCATAGAGAAATAGAATGTGGCATTGCTCTGTTGTGCCATGTGTGGGCAGGTCAGAGGTAATTTCTTGATTTTGCACTCTCTTACCAACCTCTTTTAACAGTGTATTAGGTTTTTTATTCTGTCATTCCCATTCTTTAACATCTATTATGAGTTTTCTATCTCCCTGTTTTTCTGTGTTGCAATCTATGTAATTTCTTTGGAAATATTTTATACTTCACACATCCCTTTTTTGGTTATTTCTTATCTACTGCATAGTCCAACTTTGAATTTTTTTATTTTAACATTTAAAAAAAAATTAGAATACAGCATATGGTACTCCAAGGATGGAATTAGAGAATGGAGGGCAGGCATTGTTTGAAGAGAAAATGGCTGAGAATTTTTTGAAATGATAAAACCCATAAACCCAGAAATCCAGGAAATGCAAAGTATTCACCAAAATTGGGTAAATTAAAGACACAAATGCCTGGACATACCAGTGAAACTACACAACAGTGGAAAAAAACTATCAACATAACCCTGGGCTGAGTGGTTCAGTTGGTTGGAGTATCAGCTCATACACCAAAAAACTGTGGATTTGATCCCTGGTCAACACGTACCTGGGTTGCAGGTTTGATCTATGGTGTGGGGGCTGTGTAGGAAGAAACAGATTGATATTTATTTTTCTCTCTTTCTACCTTCCTCTTTCTATAAAATTAAAAATAAAACTATCAATATAGAATTGGTTGTCAAGAAAAATTGCCCTCAAGAATAAGGGTGGACTTCCGGTAAAGATGGAGGCATAGATAGATACACTTGGCCTCCTTTAATAACCATAAGAAGGATCACAACTATCTTCAAAACACAAAACACCCAGAACTTCCAGATAATTGAACTATATGGGAGTCTGGCAACCAAGGATTTAAAGAAGCCATATTCATGAAGACAGGTAGGGGGGTGGAGCTGGGGAGTTGGGGCAGGGGTGGTAGAGTACGAGAACATGGTGTGGTGGCAGCAAGGCAGTAGTGGCGAGGTGGTGGCAGTGGCTGGTGGAACCAGCAGTCCCACATTCACATGAGGTGGAAAAAAACAGGAGGGACGCCTGGGGAGCAAGCAACCACAGCCCCAGGCCAGACCACACAGCTCAGGGCTCCAGAGCTAGGAAATAAAGCCTCATAATTTCTGGCTTTAAAAACCAGTGTGGGTTGAGGCAGCGGAAGAAACTGCTGATCTCTCAGGAGAATCCATTTAAAGGGCCCTCACAGTCCTAGAATATACATACACCCACCTACTCTGGGAACCACCATCAGAGAAGCAGCTGGAGGGGGACCAGTCACATATGGGAAGGGGGTGAAGTGACTGGAAATGGGGCAAGTGCCGAGCAAGCCTCCAGAAGCAAGACAGCATCATTTTCCCCTCTCTGACCCCTGCCCCACATACGGAGCCACAAAGCAGTGAAATGGGTTGTCCCACCCTGGTGAATGCCTAAGACTGCCCCTTACAACTTAACAGGTGTGCTAAGATAGAGGGTCAAAGCAGTTCTACCTAATACACAGAAACAAACACAGGGAGGCTGCCTAATGGAGAAGACAAAGAAATGTGGCCCAAATGAAAGAACAGAACAAAAACCCAGAAAAAGAACTAAATGAAATGGAGATAGCCAACCTATCAGAGGCAGAGTTCAAAACACCAGTGATAAGGATGCTCAGAGAACTCATGGAGTACAGCAAAAGCATAAGGGAAGAAGTGAAGGCTATACTAAGTGAAATAAAGAAAAATCCACAGGGAACCAACAGTGAAGGGAAGGAAACCTTCAAATCAGTGATTTGGAATATAAGAAAGAAATAAACATTCAACCTGAACAAAAAGAAGAAACAAGAATTCAAAAAAAAAAAAAATGAGGAGAGAATAAGACGACTATGGGACATCTCCAAAAGGATCAACATCTGAATCATAGGTATACCAGAGAATAAGAGGGAGAGTAACAAATTGAAAATTTATTTGAAAAAATAATGAAAGAAAACTTTCCTAATTTGGTGAAGGAAATAAACATACAAGTCCAGGAAGAACAGAGAGTCCCAATGAAGTTGGACCCAAAGAGAGCCACACCAAGGCACACCATAATTAAAATGCCAAAGGTTAAAGATAAAGAGAGAGTCTTAACAGCAGCAAGAAAAAAGCATAGAGTAACCTACAAAGGAGTTCCCATAAGGCTGTCAGCTGATTTCTCAAAAGAAACTTTGCAGCCAGAAGTATTCAAATCTATGAAAAGCAAGGACCTACAACCAAGATTACTCTATCCAGAAAACCTATCATTTAGAATTGAAGGGCAGATAAAGTGTTTCCCAGATAAGGTAAAGCTATGGGAGCTCATCATCACCAAGCCATTAGTATATGAAATATTAAAGGAACATATTTTTAAAAAAGAAGAAAATCAAAACTATGAACATTAAGATGACAATAAACTCACAACTATCAACAACTGAATCTAGAAAACAAAAACAAACTAAGCAAACAACTAGAAGAGAAACAGAATCATGGAAATCATTTGGAAAGTTATCAGGGGGAGGGGGAAGGGAGAAAATGAGGGAAAAGATACAGGTATTAAGAAGCATAATTGGTAGGTACAAAATAGACAGGGGGATATTAAGAATAGTATGGGAAATGGAGATGCCAAAGAACTTATATGCATAGCCTATAGACATGAACTAAGGGGGATTATTGCTGGAGGGAAGGGGGGGTACCAGGTGGAGGGAGGCAAAGGAGGAAAATTGGGATAACTGTAATAGCATAATCAATAAAATATACTTAAAAAAGAATAAGGGTGGAGAAAAACAGAATTCAGAATCAAAAGACTTGCACTTAGGAATGTACAAGAGTATGTATTTCAAGAGAAGAAAAGTGAAGATAGAAATTTATTCAGATGTACAAAGTAATGACAAAGTAAAAGTTTAATCCAAGTAGTTACATTTGGATAAATAGTAATATTTATAATAATATCTTTGAAGACTTGAAGAAAAATAAACTACTCAACAAAAAATAGCATGCATGTTGGAAAGGAGTAATCAAACTAAAATTGTTTTATTCCTTGTGTTTTTGATAGAGGATTAAAATATTGTTTAGTTTTAGACTTTGTTAAGTTAAATGTGTATAATAAAATTCCAAGGGTCATGACTGAAAAAAATAAAGAATATGTAAAACTATAAATCAGCAGAGAGTAAAAGTTGGGATGAGAAATTTAAGGAAAAGAAAACCCTTAATCAAAACAAAAGGCAAGAAAGGGGAAAAAACAGCATACGTAAAGCAAGGCAATGCAATGGTGGACTCTAAAGTTCACGTCAGGCTTTACACTAAGAATAACCAGAAGATGCAAACAGAATACAAACAAATCTTCCTGAGGACTTCAGAGTTAAGAGGCAAAAAATAATTATAGGATGAAAACTAAGATTAAAAGGAATTGAGAAGTGGCTACCTCATCACTTAGAAGTTATGCGATTATTTAGAAGTGGTGGATGAGAAACTAAGGAGCTTAGCATTAATTTTGGCAACTTCTTGGCACTCAAAAAACAAAAATGGAGTTTATGGTCCACTGCGGGGAGGAGTTTGGAAAGAACAGAAAAAAAGAACAAATGATAAATAGAGATCCAGATAATGAAGTAATCAGGTACAGATTTTAAAGTAACTGTTCTTAACATGACCAAGTAAATAGAAGGTCAAATTGAGTATTTCTTCAGAGAACTAAAAAATAAATGGAAATCCTTGAACTGAAAAATACAAAAAAACAAAATGAAGGCACAGATGAGTTTAATGTTAAATTAGATGCAGAGATGCAGCTAAAATCAGTGAACTGGAAGATAAGCTAGAAGAAAATAGCCAGAATGGAGTATAGGAAAAAAAAGGAAGGAAGAATATAGAAAATAGTGTAGAGAACAGAATAAAAAACAATCAAATGTGTTGTTTACATTTAAGGAGAGAAAGGAGGCAGTGATAATATTTAAAGAGAAAAAGGGTGAGATTTTTTTAAACCTGGTGAAACAAGTCAAATATTCAAAAAGCCCACTATGTACCACAAAGATCAAAATTAAAGAAATCCAAAAGAAGACATATTATGTAGAAAATACAAAACAATGAGAAAAATCTTAACAGGAGTCAAAGGAAAAGATGATCTTTAAAAGAGAAACAATGGTATAGATAGTAGATTTGTCTATCTAAACAATCAAAGCCAGAAGTTAGTGAAATTTTATCTCACAATATAGAAAGAATATAACTGTCCTTCCAGAATGTTCTGCAAAATAAAAATTATGTTTAATAATGGAGTATGCATTTATATAATTATTACCAACATGACCACACTAAAGAAAGAACTGAAAGGTCTTCTCCAAGTACAAGGTTGTGATTACAAATAGAACCTCAAAGATACAGCAAGGAATAAAGAGCAAGGTACAAGGGATATATGTGAGTAAATCTAAATTAATATTGAATGTGTAAAATAATAATAATAATATCTTGTGACATGTAAATTTTTAAGAATTAAATATGTAGCAAAAGTGGCAAATGAGTATGAGTAGAGATAATGAAGTTAAGAGTTTTAAACTTATTATATAGGAAAGGGTAAATTATCTATTCATTTTAGACTTTAATAAGTCCTGAATGTAATAGTAATTCCATGAAAAGAAAGACTATATAATTACTACACTAATAGGAGCAAATGTAGAATAAAAATTAAATTAAAATGAGTCTAGAAAGGAGAGAAAATGGAGACAATTAATGAGGTGAATAATGTAAGTAATGTAAGAACAATCAGAGGATAGATTCAAACCTAAATATATTAGTTATGACATTAAATATAAATGGACTAAAAGGCTGTCTGATTGGATTCAAACACACAAATACACACATATGCACACACAATCTGTATGCTTCTTTAAAAAGATAAATCTAAAATAAAGGTTACAGAAAGATTAAAGTTAAAAGGGTGGATAAAAATACATCATGGAACCATTAAACAGAAGAAATCTGGTATAACTATATTTATCTCAGAAAAAATAGGTGTTAAACAATAAACATTGCAACAGATAAAAAAAGAGCTCTTTGTAATGACAAAAGGTCCAATTCATCAGGCATATGGAAGAATTATAAATCTATATGTACCTAATAACATAGTCTCATAATCAATAACATTTATAGAACTATAAGGAGAAATAGGCAAAAAAAAATCATAGTGGAAAACTGTTGTAGATACTCTGGTGTATCCACTAGCTCTCCACTCAGGACAAGGTCTTCATTCCCCAACTGCTGGGAATGTTGGCTCCTTATAACTCATTCTAAGTTTGTGACCTTTGCCTGGAGGTCACATCCAAAGTTGGGGGTATAAAGCAAGCCTCAACAATGTCCGATGTTAAATTAATAAAGAACATATTCCTTAGCTATTTGTATTAAGTTAAAAGTAAATAAAAGCTAAGTTTGAGATCAATATCAAAAGACAACTAAGTACGTAATACCCAAATATATTTGAAAATTAACAAAACTACTTCTAAATAATTCGTTTCTTAAAAAAATTACTTTGAAAATTAGAAATATTTTGAACAAAATGGTAATGAAAATTAGGCATAAAAGCTTGTGGGATGCAGAAAAAACAATACTTAGGGAAATGAACAGACTTAAATGCATATATTAAAAATAAAGAAATTTTGAAAATCAGTGAATTTTCATTGAATCTAAAATAGTCTTAGCCTTATAAAGGTGTCATTGTTTATATAAATATGTTTAAGTTAAATGAACAAGTATACAAAAACAAGCAAAAAATCAAAGCAGACTCTAAAATTTATATGAAATTGCAAGGGACCCTGAATAGCCAAAACAATCCTAAAAAAAATAAAGACACTTACTACAGAGCAGCCTTGGTCAGGTAGTTCAGTTGGTTAGAATGTTGTCCCAATATGCCAAAGGTGAATGTTCAATCTCTTGTCAGGGCACATACAACACACAACCAATGAATGCATAAGTCAATGGAACAACAAATCAAATCTCTCTCTCCTTCTCCCTCCCTCCTCTCTCCCTCTCTCTCCCCCCCCTCTCTCTCTCTCTCTCTCTCTCCTCTCTCTCTTTAAAATCAATCAATAAAAAAATTTTAAAACTTCCTACAAAGCTACAGTAATTAAATCATGTGGTATTGCCATAAAGATAGACATGTAGACCAATAAAGAATTGAGAGTCTACAAATAAACCCATACATCTATTGCCAATTGATACTCCACAAGGATACTAAGGACCTTTAATAGGGAAAAGAATAGTCTTTTCAATAAGTAGTTTGAGACAAGTAAATAGTCACATGCAAAATAATGAATTTGTACCTTTACATCACACCAAATATAAAAATACAGCAAAATTAGCTAAAAATGGGTTAAAAGTCTAAATATAAGAGCTAAAATAATAAAACAGGGATAAATCTCTGTGACCTTTTAGAAGAAAACAGGGATAAATCTCTGTGACCTTGGATTTGGCAATGGGTTCTTAAAATATAATGTCATCAGCATGAGCAACAAAAGAAAACACAGATGTATTGGACTTCAACACTACACTAAAGTATATTATCAAGAAAGTGAAAGACAAACTACAGAGTGAAAGGGGATATCTGCAAATCTTGTACAGTCACATTCTATATAACAGTATTTTTGTCAACAAAAGATGCATATACAGTGGTGGTTTCATAAGATTGCAATAGATTACAATGAAAGTGTTTGTGGTGTTGAAAGAAAAAGCTAGACCCACCTAAGATGCTAAATTTAAGGCTAGCTCTGGGTAGTTTAAATAGACAGGAGCTCAGTATGCTGTCCACACACCAGTCCACAGCTGCACACAGAGCTGGGTGGCCTCCTACCCACCCACCCACAACCCACACACACTCTCTGCCCACAGACTTCTGTGCACAAACTCACTTGTCTTCCCTCCAAGTCCAGTTCTTCTCTCTCCTCCTCTCTCTGTCTCCTCGTCTTTTACTCTCTCTCCCTTACTCTTTCTTCCCTCTCTCCCTCCTCCTGTGGTCTCCCTCCTCAGCCCTCCCCCACCATCCCAGCAAGTGCAAATACGTACACTTAATCTTTTATACCATAATTTTACTGCCTCTTTTCTCAATTAGACTACAGAGACATCTGCCTTTGTGTTACAATTACCACCAGGACTCAGTACAGTAACATGCTATACAGGTTCGTAGCCTAGGAGCACTAGGCTGTACCATATAGCCTCGGTGTGTAGTAGGCCATACAATCTAGGTTTGTGTGAGTGCACTCTATGATGTTTGCACAACAACAAAATTGCCTAGTGACACATTTCTCAGACATATCCCTGTTGTTAAGCAGTGCGTGACTGTATCTGATAAGGAATTTATATCTAGAATATGTAAAGATTTATAAGAAAAAGAAAATCCTATTTTAAAAGTGGACAAAGGAACTGAATACACATTTTTCCAACATCAATATACAAATGGTCAATAAGCACATGAAAAGATGCTCAATGTCATTAGTTGTCATGTAAAGGCTAATCAAAACCACTACAACATATACTCCACATCCATTAAGGTGGCTAGTATCAGAAGGCCACACAATAATGTGTCACAGGGGTTGTGGAAAAATCTGAATCCTTATTCACTGCCCATGGGAATGCAAAATGGTGCAGCCACTTTGGAAAACAGCATGGAAGTTCCTCAAACAGTTAAACATGTGACCAATAATTCCACTCCTTGTACCAATATTTACCTCAAGAACTGACAACATATGTTCACATAAAAACTTGTACATGAATGTTTGTAGCAGCATTACAGCCAAAAGATGACCACAATGTGAAGTTCCTAACTCTAATAAACAAACAGTGTATGTTCATACAACAGAATATTATTAGACCATAAAAAGGAATGAAGAATTGATAATGCATAAATCAATCTTGAAAACATGCAAAGTGAAAGAACCCAGTTACAAAGACAACATATTGTATGATTCCATTCATGTGAAATGTTCAGAATAGGCAAATCTATAGAAAGAAAAAGTAGATTAATGGTTCTTCAGGGTTAGGGGGACATGAGGACTTGGAGATTATAGCTAAGTGGTGTGGGGCTTATTTCCGAGGTGATGAAAGACGTTCAAGGTCTGACTGTTCTGATGCTTGAACATGTCTGTGAATATGCTTGAACCTTTAAATTATACACTTTAAATGGATGAATGGTATGATTTGTGAATTAAATCTCAATAAAACTTTTTAAAAATTTTATTAAAATAAAAATATAAAAAGTTATTTAAAAAGAAAATCAAGATAAAACTAAAGAAAGCTGAAAAGGAGATTAGGGATAAAGACAAAATTAATGATATATTAAAAAACTCACTGAAAATTTAAAAATCCAAGAGCTGATTTTATAAAGACAATAATGTTGGTAATTTTTGTCAAGTCTCATTCCTAATAAAAATGCTAGGAAAAGTAGTAATAGAAAGCTCTTTGAATTGATAATGACTTTACCTAGGGCCAACTTCATATATAATATAAAGCTACTCCAATGAAAATCAGGAATAAGCAATGGTTGGAGGAGGTAATGGTTTAGAATGAGAAAACCATGAGGACAGACTAGATATTGAAAATGAAAAGGTAGAGTCATCCTTATTTTCAGGTGCCGTAATTGCATATGTTGAAAACACAAGAATATTTCAGAATTCATGAGAGAATCTGGTAAGGTGGCTGGATGAGCATTTGGAGAATGATAACCAGCATTCTAATGGTGCATCTCTGCGGAGTTTGGGTTATTGTGATAAATATGCTCTGATTTGTAGTTTGAAGGGAAGCTAGATAATAGCAAAAAAAATAATAATAAAGTTAAGGTGGGGAGAACCAAGATGGAGGTGTAGGTAGACACACTGCGCCTCCTCGCACAACCAGAACTGACAGAAAATCGAACGGCAAGGAAGTCTGACA
The DNA here is from genome assembly GCF_022682495.2 of Desmodus rotundus. Taxonomy (NCBI): domain Eukaryota; kingdom Metazoa; phylum Chordata; class Mammalia; order Chiroptera; family Phyllostomidae; genus Desmodus; species Desmodus rotundus. Next base: position 67,707,049 of record NC_071395.1, read on the forward strand.
CCAAGGAGATAAAAAATTAACATTCATCCAGACCAGTAGGAGGGGAGGAGATGGGCAGCCAGGGCAGAGAGGACTCGAGTTGCTGTGGCAGGACTGAGACTGGCGACCGAGACTGGTAGAATGTGTGGGACAAACGGAGCAGGCAGTCTGACCACTAGCAGACCCTGCGACCCCACATTCGCTCGCAGATAAACTGAGAGGGCTGGACTCAGAGTGGTGGAGAACGGGGCAGGCAGTGTGGCGGGTAGCACCCCATGGCCCCACATTCGCACATGGATAAACCGGGATGAACGGCGGGGAGCAAAGCAGACCACCCAACCCAGGGCTCCAGCATGGGAAATAAAGCCTCAAACCTCTGATTGAAAACACCCCTGGGGGTTGGGGCCGCAGCAGGAGAGACTCCCAGCCTCACGGGAGAGGTCGTTGGAGAGACCCACAGGGGCCTAGAGTGTGTGCAAGCCCACCCACTTGGGAACCAGCACCAGAGGGGCTCAATTTGATTGTGGGTAGCAGAGGGAGTAACTGAAATCCGGTGGAGAGTGGAGCAGGCACCATTGCTCCCTCTCGGCCCCTCCCCCACATATAGCGTCACAGCACAGCAACCAGTGTTACCCCACCCCTGTGAACACCTAAGGCTCTGCCCCTTTAAGTGACAGACGCGCCAAGACAAAAAAAAAAAAAAAAAGGCCCAAACAACAGAATACTTCAAAGCTCCAGAAATAATTCAACTAAGCATTGAAGAGATAGCCAAACTACCAGATGCACAGTTCAAACCGCTGGTAATAAGGACGCTCACAGAATTGGTTGAATTTGGTCGAAAACTAGATGAAAAAATGAAGGCTATGCTAAGAGAGACAAAGGAAAATGTACAGGGAACCAATAGTGATGGGAAGCAAACTGGGACTCAAGTCAACAGTGTGGACCAGAAAGAAGAAAGAAACATCCAACCAGAAAAGAATGAAGAAACAAGAATTTGGAAAAATGAGGAGAGGCTTAGGCACCTCCAGGACATCTTGAAACGTTCCAACATCCGAATTATAGGGGTGCCAGAAGGAGAAGAGGAAGAACAAAAAATTGAAAACTTATTTGAACAAATAATGAAGAAGAACTTCCCCAGTCTGGCAAAGAAAATAGACTTCCAGGAAGTCCAGGAAGCTCAGAGAGTCCCAAAGATGCTGGACCCAAGGAGGAACACACCAAGGTACATCACAATTACATTACCTAAGATTAAAGAGAAGGAGAGAATCTTAGAAGCAGCAAGAGATAAGGACACAGTTACCTACAAAGGTCTTCTCATAAGACTGTCAGCTGATTTCTCCAAAGAGAACTTACAGGCAAGAAGGGGCTGGCAAGAAGTATTCCAAGTCATGAAAGGCAAGGACCTACATCCAAGATGACTCTATCCAGCAAAGCTTTCATTTAGAATGGAAGGGCAGATAAAGTGCTTCTCAGATAAGGTCAAGTTAAAAGAGTTCATCATCACCAAACCCTTATTATATGAAATGTTAAAGGGACTTATCTAAGAAAAAGAAGATAAAAAATATGAACATTAAAAATGACAGCAAACTCACAGTTATAAACAACCACACCTAAAACAAAAACAAAAGCAAACTAAGCAAACAACTAGAAGAGGAACAGAATCACAGAAATGGAGATCACATGGAGGCTTATCAACAGGGGAGTGGGAGGGGGAGAGTGGGGGGAAAGGTACAGAGAATAAGTAGCATAAATGATAGGTGGAAAATAGATGGGGGGGTAAGAATAATGTAGGAAATGTAGAAGCCAAAGAACTTATAAGTATGACCCATGGACATGAACTATAGGGGGGGAATGTGGGAGGGAGGGGGTGGGCTGGATGGAGTGGAGTGGGGGGGATGGGACAACTGTAATAGCATAGTCAATAAATATATATATTTTTAAAGTTAAGGTAAAGTATCTCAGTGCAACAAAAATATTTCAAATAAAATTAAGTATATTTGAGTTTCACAGGGACTTGGGGAATCAGAAACCTGAGGCATCCCCACACCTCTTGACAGCTTCGTCCCAAACCCTGTCAGCTTCCAGCAGGTCTCTCTGCTGTCAAGATTCTAAAGCTGGATTTCTATGTAATTCACATGAAAACAGTAATTTTCCAACAAGAGAGATTTTCTGGGGTCACACTCTTTTCTTCCCTTTGTGTGTATAAAGGTATCTTCCTTTAGGAGTGGCTTCTGAGTTAGGCCAAGAAATTCAGGCAATTTAACCTTAAAAAGGGGCAAGATGGGAACTAGCCAATGTGCACAATCCTCTCCAAATCTAAATGACTGTGACCTGTTGCCTGGGCTCAACAGCATTTTTTTTTAAAAAAGCAAAACTGGCAAACCAAAGAAAAGTCTACTAGATATGGAGGGGTGATGAATCATCTTTAAGAATAATCCATAAGAACCTATGCACCCCAATGTTCTTACCAGCACAATTTACAATAGCCAAGTGCTAGAAGCAACCTAAGTGCCCATCAGTAAATGAATGGATCAAAAAACTATGGTACATTTACACAATGGAAGACTACACAGCAGAAAGAAAGAAGGAGCTCCTACCCTTTGCAACAGCATGGATGGAACTGGAGAGCATTATGCTAAGTGAAATAAGGCAGATGGTGAAAGACAAATATCATATGATCTCACCTTTAAGTGGAACCTAATCAACAAAACAAACAAGCAAGCAAAATATAATCAGAGACATTGAGATTAAGAACAATCTGACAGTAACCAGAGGGGAGGTGGGAAGGGATAACGGGAGGAAAGGGGGGAAGGGTTTTCAGAAACAACTATAAAGGACTCATGGACAAAACCAAGGTGAAGTGGAATCAGGGGAAGCAGGTGGAGATGCCCAGGGTTGGGGCGGGGGAATAGTGGGGGGAAAATTCAGACAACTATACTTGAACAACAATAAAATTAAATAAATACATAAGAATAATGTCAAACACCATTTACTGAATAATCTATAAATGTTTTCCCCTTTATCCATTTCTTCTTATCCTCATTTTTAAATTGCGGAACCTGAGCCTTAAAAAATGTAAATAATCGACCTAAGGTCAGAAAAGTTGATGAAGCTAGAGTTTTTATAAAATGATAACCACCTCCATCTTTCTCTACATCACCCCAGGGTCCCATCTGTATTAAGGGCTCTATTGAAATGGGTTACATGACCAAACAAACATTTTCTCCCTCATCGGGACTTCAATCTTTCCTGGGTGTGAAGGAGAGAATTAAGCCACTTTGTCTCTTCCCTGCCTCTAAATGTGCCTGCTCTCTCTATGTATAATGGTAAGGGTCAGAAAACAAAGAGTGAAAACCTCTTATTTCTCTGGGAAATTAATCAAGTGAATGAAAGTGCTTAAGAAGAAATATTTGCATAAGACGTCAAAATGAAATGACCAACAGCACAAGTAGTACATAAAATAATTTGGGTAAGAAAATACATGCATTTATATTAGCATCTTGCAGACATTTCTTTCCATGTGTACACTTTTGTCTTTCTTTTTTATTTGTTTTCCTTCTTATTTAATTATGAACATCTGAACAGCCTTAGACATAAATTGAATTTCACTGGGAGATCCCAGCTACTGGTTAGGATGCCCTGCACTGGGTAAAGGCAATTAAAAATGATGAGTCTGGTCCCAGATACGCTGAGGGGTGCCCAACCCCCATTATTTGTGACTTCCAGGAATCCACCCCCCTTCCTGTGGGGCCCTAGAGCTGGCAGTGCAGCTGTTCAAAGGGTTGTACCAAATTCCACTGCTGGAAAGGAAACCACAAATATCAGGGCTGCACTCCTCAGTTAGATGCCTCTCAGTCACCTTTTGATCCCGGGATCCTTACACTCAGTTTGCCTTCTTGCCAGACCCCTAGCATCTGGCCTTATGAATAATACTTACACTCCTCCCCCCATCCTTTGAATGACAACATTTTTCTTACAGTACTTTAATGCTCTAATAAATTCCTCAGTTGTGGTTAGCACACCAGACTATTTAGACATAGTCCACAAACTGTTTGGACTGCAGGGGAGGTTCTGGCGTTCTCATTTTCAGGCTGGTTCAGATTGCTCCCAATGACTGAGATGTAAGACTACGTCTTCAGGAAGATGCCCTAACAGGCTTCTAAAATGAAAGCATCATGCACAAAGCCCCCTGCATAATCAGGCACTCACACACAGCATGGTTGGTGTTAGTTCATTCAGTGGCTTTCAGGTGAAATCACAGACCCTGATTTTGTCACAGGGTGAAAAGAGTGACTCAGAAGAGATTTGCTGTGGCAGTCAAGGTGAACTATCAGGAACTTCAGGGAATCCAGGGCACTCTGTGGACCCCAAGCCCTGGGGAGATACCACTGATTGTAGGTTTGTCTTAATTGCTTTGTTTGTTGGGTTAAAAAGATTTTAGATGCTCCAAAGACTATCAAGGCCCACGCTATGGCTGTTGAGTAGTTGAAATGTGGCTAGTTAGGAATGAGGAATTTAATCTTTTACTTTATTTGATCTTAATTAATTTAAATGTAAAAAACTGTATTTGATTTAGTTATTGGAAAACTTTTAAGTATATTTGATATAAATTGAGTCTGTAAATCTTTTTCAACCACAACTTTTATGAAATACAAATAAAGTATTTCTGGAAATTTAGTCCTCAAGTTGAAATATTTTATAAATGTTTAATATACATAAGATTTTGAAGACACAATATTAAAAAGAAAAGTATTTTATCAAAAATTTCTTTACATTAACTCCATGTTGAAATGACATTTTGGATAAACTGAGTTAAATGATATATAATTAACACTTATTTACTTATTTATTTATTTACTTACTTACTTTTTAAAGGTAGCTACTAGAAAATTGTAAACCATGTCTGAGGCTCACATTATATCTCTGTTGGGCTGTACTGGTCTAAACCATGATGCTACTCCTGCCAGTTGAAAAGGACAGACAGTTCTTACGGCATCATTTCTGCAATCAGATACCTACAGGCATCTTTAGATCCTATGAGCCGGATCATCTCATACTCTTGACAACTTCAAGACTGTTGTCCAGAGTGACCTGAAGGAGTCCAAGTCAAACCAAACTAAACCTATATTAACCCAGTCATACGACAATTTCAATCTTGAGTCAGATGCCATAATGGACTGGAGTTCGCAGTGTTGTAAAGACAAACATTTGACACACAACAAATAGTGAGCAATGGAAAACAGTGTAGTGAGACCCAACATAAGCTGTGGGGGGGGTATTAGATAAAATACAGGGAGCCCAGTTAAATTTGAATTTCAGATATACAACAAATAATTTTCTTAGTATAAGTATGTTACAAGCAATCCATGGGCATCTTGTATTTTAATTTGCCGGCTCTAGCAATCCTAAGAAGCAAGGACCACAGAACATCAGACAGGATAGGAATCTCTTTCCTTAGAAGAACCCAGCCCAGTTCTATAAGGGTCTGAGGATGTGCATAGAACTTTCTACTTTCTCTGGGAGATAAACAGTGCATACCTTGCTTTTGTTGTCTTTACTTCTGAATAAGATCTGAGTTCTGCTCAGTCCCTATGCTGTTTATTGATGAACGGGAACAGAGGGAGCAGAACTGATACCTTTGCAGTTATGACTTTTCTCTTCATCCACAGTCTATCACAGGTAAAAGCCATGTTTTTCTGTAGGAATGAGTTATAGCAGCCAGACTATAGGACTTAGCAGATGGTATAAAAACCACAGGCAGACTTAAACTGTCATAGAAACCATTCTAAAACAAGAAGGGAAAGAAACTCACAACTGCTGAAACTGCCATGCTCTTCCCTTCCCCTCACCATGGCCGGCAGAGATGAGAAGGGCTAAAGGACACTTTCTGCAATGAAAATACCACAATGGAAAAGGTACTAAAACCTAAGAACTCACTTGGATTCTTCATACTCCAACATATATTCCCATTTTAAGTTTGAAACAAAGTGGAGCAGACATCTATGCCAGTCAGTGCGGAGGTGGATAGGCAGCCTGTTCTGCATTGGAGGACACACGCCGAATGCAGGACCCCTCACACCACTCTCCAACCACCATGGAGAAGGGCAGACCCCAAGTATCCAATCTATTGACACCTACCTAATAAAGGAGAACTTATTCTTGGGTTCCCAGTTCTAGGATTCAAGAAGAATGAATCGCTGAGAGATGTCAGCTGCCATACTTTGCCGGAGATCAGTAGATCTTCCTTGCCCTCACCTCAAATACCTTCTTCAATACCAACTCTGCTTTCTTAACCCTCTGCTGAATTTCAGTGGGTTATGGCACTTAGTCCCTGCAAAATGTGACATTTCACTCAGGTATTCAAGCTGACTGGCTTGTCTCGTTTTTGTGATTCTTCCCCTCAGATTTGTCATAATCAAAATAATCCCAGGCACTTCAAAGAAGTGCTACAAAATCCTAAAATTTAGTAAAATTCTTTTAATTTAGAAATTCATTTAGGATATATGAAGTGGTGGAGGGTAGGACCCTGTTAAAACAAAATCAAACAATTTCAGATGAAGCAATCCTTCATGCTTGATTTCCTGAGTTGTTTTAATCGCTACTTTGTTGGCCCACTGTTCCTTCATGTGTCAGGCTCCAGGCTTTTGAATTTTTGTTCAGGAAATGCCTACAATGACTAGGCAACAATCCAAAAGCATCACAAAACATTGTTAAGATTTCAAAGCCACACTTTTCTTCATCTATTTGCCCCAAAGAAAAGTATAACTAGGGCCTATAGATATTTGAATATAAAATGTGTATAAATATGTGAGTAAGTTTATATAAATATCAACTATAAACAAATAATAATGTCTTGGTGAGTTTTATTATTTTTTAAAAATTTTTATTGTTATTCAATTACAGTTGTCTGCATTTTCTCCCCATCTCTCCACCCCATGAGTTTTAAAATATAGGAAGAATCAAGATGGAATGGAACGAACAATGAAAGAATCAACAATGATATATAAGTCAGAGGGTAAAAGGAGTAAAAGAGTTCTATGATTTTTGCTTTTTCCGGGAATAGACAATTCTAAAACATAAATTAGAATTAGATGTTGATATATATATGTGACGTATTCTTTAGAATGACCACTAAGTCTTTGAAATAAGAAAAAGGATTAAATGGAATCATAAGAACCAGTCTGAGGCCCGCCCTTCTGTGCAGCGCTATGGCTGCAACCTGCCCGGCCAGCAGCGTGTGCGCGTCCCACAAGAGGACTGGCGCTATGCTCAGTTCACGCACAAGTTCTCAGTCAAAGACATCCATGGGCACATGGATAACCTGGACAAACACTGGGGTTTGTGTGCATCGTCACTAACGTGGCCTTGTAATGAGGCAAAACAGACATAAACTACGTTCAGCTCGTTGACCTGCAGGCCCTGAATATGGTTCACAGATCCTGGCTTTCCCTTGCAACCAGTTTGGGAGGCAGGAGCCAAGGACTAATGCAGAGGTCAAAGAGTTCACTGCCGGCTATAATGTCAAATTCGCTATGTATAGCAAGATCTGTGTAAATAGGGATGACGCCCACCTGCTGTGGAAGTGGATGAAAGTCCAGCCCAAGGGAAGGGGCATCCTAGGAAATGCCTTCAAATGGAATTTCACCAAGTTCTTCATTGACAAGAATGGTTGTGTGCTGAAGCTGTACGGTCCCATGGAAGAGTCCCTGATCACAGAGAAGGATCTGCCCTGATACTTGTGCTCCACAAGTGTGTGCCCCCCACCTGAGCCCACCACCTATGCCCCACGAAGCTTTCCACCCCGCACCCATGACATTCTGTCTAAACACCAGCCCGATGGTGGGGCAGATCTGAGAACCTGGCACGCACCCCTTCAGGAGGAAGGCTCTCCAGGCATCCCTGCCCCCTGGCTGTCTTGTGGGAGTAAAACATACAAATTGGAAGAGAAAAAAAAAGAACTAATCTGAAAAAAGGCAAGAAGAAAGAGAAAGAATAGAATAGACAGGACAAATAGCATGCAGTAAGATGTTAGTTTTATTATTTTTTTTTAATTTTCATTGAAATATATTTGACAGATAACATTGTGTAAGTTTAAAGTAAATATGTTGATTTGAACACTTATATTGCAATGATTGCCATTCTAGCATTAGCTAGCACCTCTATCATGTCACATAATTACCATTTTCTTTTTTGTGCGGCAGGAATAATTAAGATCTGATCTCTTAGCAAGTTTGATTTTATAATGCAATATTGTTATCTATAATCACAATACTGTGCATTAGATTTCCAGGATTTATTTATCTCCTAGTTGCAAATTTGCACCATTAAACACCATCTCTTGTATTCCCCAGCCCCCGGTCCCTGGAAACCATTTTACTCTGGTTTTTTTTTTTTAAGATTCCACATATAAGTTATATATACAGTGTTTGTGTTTTTCTGTCTGACTTATCTCAGCATAATATCCTCAAGGTGTATGCCTGTTGTTTCAAATGCAGGACTCCCTTTTTTCTCATGTTAATAATATTCCATTGCGTGTATGTGCCACATTTCTCTACCTATTCTTCTGTTCATAGGCATGTAGCTTGTTTCCACATCATGGCTATTGTGAATAATACTGCAATAAACATAGGAGTGCATATATCTCTTCGATATCCTGTTTTCATTTCCTTAGGGCATATTCTCAGAAGAGGTATTGCTGGAGTATATGGTTGTAGTAGTTTTAATTTTTTGAGGACCTGCCACGCTATTTTCCCTAATAGATGTACCAATTTACATTCCCACCAACAGTGTACAAAATTTCCTTTTCTCCACACCCTCACCAACACTTATCTCTTATCTTCTTGAGGACAGCCATTCTAGCAGGCATGAGGTTGTGGCTTTGATCTGCATTTTCCTGATAATTAGTGCTATTAAACAATAAGGTGGTAGTTTTAAACTCAAAAGTATCGGTTATCACATTAAATGTAAATAGATGAACTGCTCAGTTGAAAGTCAAAAATTGTCATACTGGAAAAAAGCCAAATGGTACTTAAATCACATCCAACAAGGACAGGAAGATTTAAAGTAGAAAGAAGGGAAAAAAGACATATCGTAAAAACTGCTAACCAAAAGAAAGCTGGTGTAGCTATATTAGTGCCAGAACTTTCTTTTAGACAAAAAGATTATTAAAGATAAAAAGAGACAATTTATAATAATAAACATTTTAATTCACTAGAAAGATATATTTCTAAATGTCTGTGTCTCTGATAAGATTACCAAAAATAAAGTAACCATTGGCAAGAATATGAGGAGAAATAGACAAATTCACAATCACAGGGCAAATAAACACACCTATGTCATTAACCGAGACCAAACAGGTCAAGAGTTGATAAGGATAAAGATTATTTGAATGATGCTACCAGTAGACCTGACCTAAAGGACATACATAGGACACTGTCTCTAACAACTGCAGGGTACACATTCTTACAAGTTACACATGGAGCACTTACAAACACTTACCATGTGCTGACCAACAGAGCATGCTTTATTCAAGTGTTACTTTTCAGCTGTCTTGTCTATTCCTTACATAGTAGTTCTTATTGAATATATGTTAGAACCTCTCAGTCTAGCTTCCATGCCTTATAACCCTTCTCCTTATTTTAAAATAACTTTGATGTTGTATTCTAGGTGATTTTGTTGGTATCATCTTCTAATTCAGTAATTCTTCAGTTGAGTCAAGTCTAGGATTCAATTATCTATTGATTTTTTTTTAATTTCAAAGGTTTTTTTTTAATTTCTAAAACTTCTAGAAGAGACTTGTGAGAAAGAATATATCTGTGTTCAAAATCCATGTAAATATCTATGTGGGTCAGAAACTGAACAGCGTCAAGCAAATGCTCCCTCTCAGGCTTCGCCAAACACATGAGAGAGTCAAATGGAGACAAATGGTGTGTATGCAAGAGGCAGAGTATCTCAAACAGCCTCTCAGAGTTTGATCGTCCTGGAAAGAATGAGAGAGCACTGGAGTTCGGTAAATAAGAGATGGTGGGTCTAATTACCAGGAAGAGGACAGGCTATGACAGGAAAGGGAGGAGATGGGATGGATCGTGTAGCTGAAGGGTGGATGGGATCCAAGGAACCTCATTAGATATTCATGCGGAGAGATGACCACTCATAAGGACCAGACAGCAAAGAGCATTCCAGTGGCTGCCATCTGCCTGCCATTAGGACAGACAAAGATGTGGACTGGATGCTCTCCCACCCTACCCCCATACTGTGCTCTAGATACAGACTTCAACTTCAGTGACACCTTAGGGAGAAAGAGGGTGCAAAAACCAGAAATAATTTATACTAAAATGGGTTTTCTGAGAATCAACCAAGTTCTGGTTTCTGCCAGCAGGAAAGATGAGGTATTGAGATAGAAACTAAGTTAAATTATAAAAAATAAATAAATAAAGTTGTCTACTTAGCACATCTTCAGTTGAGTTTTGTGGATGTACAATTTTGTTCTAGACTTAGAGCATTTTAGGATGGAAAAGACTCTCATGTCACCAAGTCCCACCCCAGTATCATAAATACAAAGAATCTGAGGTATCCGTACCTCAGTGAAATGAAGCATGAAGGGACTAGTTCAAGGCCACTCAGTTGTGTTGTAACTCAGAACAGGACTCAGAATAGGAACTCCTGTGAAGCAACTCTTGCACCCTAGACTCTTTCAGTCTGCTCTCATTTGAGGTCCCCCTTACTCTTCCACCTTTTAGATTCTGTCATCTGGAACATGTTCATTTTCTTAATTCCATTGCTCACAACTGTGCTATTAATAATTTCTGTTTCTATCATACATAATATATTACATATGGTTCTCAAACTTCAGTGTGTATAACAGTTTCCTGAAGGGTACAAAAATCACAGATTCATAGCCGCCCGCCCCCCCCCCCCCAGTGTTAAATTCAGTAGACCTGAGGTGGAACTTGAGAATCTACATTTTTAATAAGTTCCAATGTGATACCATTGCTGCTGGCCCCAAGATAACACTTACAAAACCACTGGCCCAGACTGGGTTTTAAAACCCATACTTTCCTCTATATATCTTTGTTGCCTTTCTCATGATTTCCACTGAAAAAATGTTGTTAAGTTTTCTTCAAATGTTCTTTATTTGCATTATACCTTTCTAATTACTCTTTCTTAACTATTATAGTCTAAAAAAATTCATTCAAGTAAAGTTGGCATACAGCATTAGTTTCAGGTGTACAATGCAGTAATTTGACATTTTTATACCTTACAATGTGATCAGCACACTAAGCCTAGTAATCATCTGTCATCATGCAAACTTTTCACAATATTATTGACTATTCCTTTTGTCTCTGTTTCTATGAGCCTGGTTTTGTTTTGTTTTGTTTTGTTTGTTTTGTTTTAGATTCCATATATAAGTGAAACCAAATGGTATTTGTCTTTCTCTCTCTGACATTTCTCTAAGCATAATACCCTCTAGACCCATCCACGTTGTCACAACGACAAGATTCCATTCTTTTTTATTGCTGTGTAATATTACATTGTATATTATATTGTAAACCACATCTTCTTTATTTATTCATTTATTGATGGACATCTAGATTATTTCCATATGTTGGTATGGTAAATAATGCTGCAATGAACATAGGGATGCATATTACTCTTTATTTCAAATTTTTCTTGGCCATTTTCTCATTTTCATCCCAAACAAGAAATTTAGGTTCCTCTAAATCTCATTCCTATTTTGTTGACATTGGAATGAATATATAGATTATTTTTTTAAGATTTTATTTATTTATTTTTAGACAGAGGGGGAGGGAGGGAAGAAGGGAAGGAGAGAAACATCAATGGGTGGCTGCCTCTCACGTGCCCCCTACTGGGGACCTGGCCTGCAACCCAGGCATGTAGCGTGGCTGAGAATTGAACCAGCGACCCTTTGGTTGGCAGGCCAGTGCTCAATCCACTGAGCCACACCAGCCAGGGCTGATTTTATAGATTATTTAGACAACTGATATCTTTTTACTGTTAGGTCATACTATCCTCCAAACAGGATATATTTTTCACATACTTAAATCTCATTCTAAATTCTTTAGTAAACATTTATGGTTTTCATTCAGTTGTATTTTAATTTTGAAGCTAATTCTCAGAGAGTCTATATTTGAAGATTGTTTTAGTGATTAGGATCTTTTTCTACAATATTTTCTAAATGCTTCTTGGTGGTAAATAGGGAAAGCTATTGCTTTCTTTCCCTCCTATGTTTATTTTTATTTCTCTGTTCTAAAACTCAAGATTTTATTTGTGGCTTAATATATAATACTTTTTAAAAAGTTTCATATTCCCCATAAATAGTCATTCTTGCTGACTGTAGGCTATGTAATTCAAAATGTATCTTTTAGATACAATTTATTTATTTTATTAAAAATACTTTTAAAATTGTTGCTAAATCTTTAATTATTTTGAGATAGGTATGCTTCTAGAAACTTCTCCCTGTATTTGAAGAGTGTTAGTTTTACACATATCTTATCCATTGATTTTAGCACATCAATGTTCATTGGTGTTCCACCATCCTTTAGTGTTTACAATATAAAATGGTGGTCTTTACTCACAGTCTTATTTGAGGCTCTCAATTTTAAATTCTGTGTAATCTGCTGTTAATATTATAACTCATTTTTTCCTTTTTGCTAGCATTTTCCTGGTATACATTTCTATGTGGGCCCTGGTCAGTGTGGTGGGGTTGGTTGGAGGGTCATCCAGTACACCAAGTTTGTGAGTTCGATTCCCAGTCAGGGCACCTACCTAGGTTGTGGGTTTGATCCCCAGTCAGGACACATATGGGAGGCAACCAATGGAAGTTTCCCCTCGATGGATGTTTCTCTCTGACATTAATGTTTCTCTCTCTCTCTCTCTCTCCCCACCTCTCCCTCTCTCTCTAAAAGCTTTAATAAAATGTCCTTGGGTGAGGAATAACAAAAATTTCTATGTGAATTAGTTTTAGGTATGCCATTAGTCAACAGAGAATAATTGGATTTTGTTTTATCATGTAGCAATTTGAGAATCTATATTTATTTATTTTTTAACCTGAATGTATATTTTATATTTTATTTTAAGTATATTTTATTGATTATGCTGTTACAGTTGTCCCAATTTTTTCCCTTTGTTCCTCTTTGCCTGGCACCCCCCTCCCCTCCACCTGTCCTCCCCGACCTTAGTTCATGTCCATGGGTCATGTGTGTAAGTTCTTTGGTTTCTCCCTTTCCTGTACAATTTTGGTTGTTGTTGTTGTTACCATGTTTATTTTGTCACATGTGGAGAATTTACTCCTACACTATTCTTAACACCACCCTGTCTATTTTCTTCCTACCAATTATGCTTCTTGATCCCTGCACCATTTTCCCCTTGTCCCCCCTCCCCATCCCAGCTGATAACCCTCCAAATGATCCCCATATATATGATTCTGTTCCTGTTCTGGTTGTTTACTTAGTTTGTTTTTGTTTTTGTTTTTTAGATTCAGTTGTTGATAGTTGTTTTAATGTTCATAGACTTGATCTTATTCTTTTTCTTAAATAAGTCCCTTTAACATTTCATGTAATAATGGCTTGGTGATGATGAACTCCTTTAGCTTTAGCTTGTCTCTGCCCTTCGATTCTAAATGATAGCTTTGCAGGATACAGTAATCTAGGTTGTAGGTCCTTGCCTTTCATCACTTTGAATACTTCTTACCAGTCCCTTCTTGCCTGCAAAGTTTCTTTTGAGACATCAGCTAACAGTCTTATGGGAACTCCTTTGTAGGTAACTCTTCTTTTCTCTTGCTGCTTGTATGATTTTCTCTTTATCTTTAACCCTTGACATTTCAATTATGATGTGTCTTGGTGTGGTTTTCTTTGGGTCCAACTTGTTTGGAACTCTCTGTGAGTTTCCTGGACTTGCATGTCTATTTCCTTTGCCAAATTAGGGAAGTTTTCTTTCATTATTTTTTTCAAATAGATTTCCAATTTCTTGTTTTCTATTCTCCTTCTGGCACCCCTATGATTCAAATGTTGGATTTCTTGAAGTTGCCCAGAGGCTGCTTTATACCACCCTCATTTTTTAGATTCTTTTTTCTTCTTGTTCTGATTGGTTGTTTTTTGCTTCCATATGTTCCAAATCATTGATTTGATTCTTGGCTTCATCTATTCTACTGTTGTTTCCATGTAAATTGTTCTTTATCTCAATTAGTGAATACTTCATTTCTGCCTAGAACATTGTTATGCTGCTGAGGTCCCCCCTAAGTTCCTTGACCATCCTTATAACCAGTGTTTTGAACTCTGCATCTGATAGATGGCTTATCTCCATTTTGTTTAGCTCTTTTTCTGGAATTTTGATCTGGTTTTTCATCTGAACCATGTTTCTTTGTCTCTTCTTTTTGGCAGCCTCCCTGTGTTTATTTCTGTGTATTAGGCAGAGCTGCTTTGACACTGTATCTTTGTAGTGTGGCCTAATATAACAGATGTCCTATAGGGTCCAGTGGCACAGCCTCCTCCTATCACCCAAGCTGTGTTATCGAGATGTGCCCTTCATGTGGCCTGAGTACACCCTCCTTTTGTAGTTGAGCCTTGGTTGTTGTTGGCAGATCAATGGGAGGGATTTACTTATGGCAGTCAGCTGCAAGGACTGGCTGTGACCACTGACCACTAACCTCAGCCGTCTGTGGAGGATTAGCTGTGCAGAGGCAGGATGGTAGTGCTTTGATATGGTCTGTAGCTGTCCACTGGGTGTGCTGGCCCTGAGGTTTCCCCAGCTGCTGCAGGCCAAGGTCAGCCCCAACCTGTCTTTTGCCTGGGGCCATCTTTCCTGGGCTCTAAAGCAATCTGAGAAGGCTGCCACTTGTGCTGGGCTTGGAGATTCCCAGGTGAAGCCAAGTTGTGAAACTAATCTGGATGCTGCCGGTGCCTGACCTAGAGCTCACTGAGACCAGCTGCTGTTTGTTTGATAGGATTTAGGAAGTTGTGAAGCATGAGCCCACACCAGTTTATTCATATGGAAAATATGGGCCCATAAGTTGGGTGGGGCCGAGTCTCTGGGGATCTCCAAGGCAGGTAAAACAGTGTTAGCCAGGTTGATGGAGTCTCAAATATGGCACCAGTCTGCCTCAGGGGGAGGGCTCAGAAAAGGGACAATAGCCTCTTCTAGTATGCCACTGGTGCCCTTCAAGCTGCCACCTCAGTGCTGGAGCTAAGAGGAAGTAAGTCTGAGTGGGTGAGTCTGTGTGTGGGTTCTTTAAGAGGAACTGCTTAGAGCTCTAAGAGTTTCTTCCACCAACTCAATCCCCACTGGTTTTTGCAGCCAGAAGTTGTGGGGACTCATTTTCCTGGCCCTGGACCTCTAGGCTGGAGGGCCTGGTGTGGGGCTGGGACTTGTTGCTCCCAACATATCCTTCCCAAATTTTTATCCACCACACATAGGTGTGGGACCAGCCCTGTTCTGCATCTGTGCCCCTCCTACCAGTCTGGATGGATGTGGTTTCTTTAATTCAATAGTTGTCAGACTTCTGTTCAACTCAATTTCTGATGTTTCTGCCTGATGGCTGTTCTACACTTTAGTTGTTATTTTGATGTGGTTGTGCAAAGAAGGGAGCCATGTCTGTCTATGCTGCCATTTTCAAGAATCTTTTTTAAAATCAGTTTATCTCATTTACACTTACTCTTGTAAGTACTATATTTAGTCTGTGTCTTTTATCCTTGTCTCTGTTTGCTTCTTGTTTCCCTTTACTCTCTTTATTCCCTAACCAGATAAACTTTTTTTTACTTTACTTTTCTCTGATAGACAGCCTTTAAGTTTTCACATATATTCTTCAATCTACAGTTTGAAAATTATCAGAATTAACAATTTCATTTACCTAATTTAAGCAAAATATTTAACACACTTCTACATTTTCTTTTCTCCATTCATATTATAGACTTTGTTAATGTAATATGTTTTTATAGATCTAGATTATTCATAGCACTTTTCATTAAAATAATTTATCTTCTTTTGTGACGATGTCTTGTTTGTAACTATGTTATGAAAGGTTCACAATTACTTGGATATCTCTCAATTTTAACTGTTTTCATTCACATTACGAATACCTTTATGATTATTTTTCAAGCTTCAAACATTTAATTGTGTTGTACTTTTTCAAGGAACTTTTTTCCCATGAAGCATACATGCCTAATATTTTCTGAGTCCTTTCATTTGAAGATACATTTTTGTTGCCTTCACATATTTAAATTAAAAAAAAAAAAGCCTTACAGGATATTGCATTCCTAGATCACAACCTTTTTCTCTCAGAATTGCTCTGAGGTTTCTATTGTCTGCATTTAGGGTAACGTTAAAGAAGTTTGACACCAGCCCAATTTTTACTTATTTATGGGTTATTTTTTCTTATTATTTCTTTATATAGAAGCCTGATAAATTTTATTCTATGCAATTGAAAAGCTTTCTAGACAATGTCTTGCTATGAATTTGAATGAAATACAGTGAAACTTATTCTGTATAGACAACTCTTTCTTGAACTCAAGAAATGTCCTGAAATTATAGTTTCAACTTTAACTTTTATACTTTTTTCATACATCTTTTAGGTGCACAATGCATAAAGACAATATTTTAAAAAGGCAAAATCTTTGTCTGCATGGAAAGAATTATTAGTCTAGTGAGTGAAGCAGTCATTGGAGAAATAAACTTCTACACCCCTGGTGTTATTGTCATTTAACATAGATTCAATTCTTACTAAATACCAGACTCTCTGTTAAGCTGTTTATATTTATTACCTTGATTAATTTCTATGTCAACAGAGTGAAGAAATTCTGTTATTAATTGGATTTATTTATGAGGAGACTGAGTCTTCAAGAGATCAAATAAATTGCCTGAGCTGGGATTTGAACCCAAGCAAGTGAAGAGTAGGAAAGAATGCATTCTAGGCAGAAGGAACATTTGGCTCTAGGAAGAGGCTGATAAATTTGAGGACAGAAAACAAAACCTGTGACTGAAGAATAGAGAGCTAGGGGTGAGTGGTAAGAGTAAGGCCAAGAAAAATGTGAGAGCCAAGTCATGCCCTTTCTGGGAAATTTGCAAATTGGGTGCCATGACATTGTTTTCTCTTGTTCTTTACTGCCTTTGAGGATAGTTTTAATTCAACTGCTATGTCTTTAATTCCTTGCAGACCTTCTGTATCCCAACTTCCACATCTTGAAAGCGATTCCATCTTCTTCTCTTTCTTGAATTTCATTGCTCAAACTCAAGTCCCCTTTTATCTCAGTCTATTCTCTTTTTCTGATGCTGTGTAGAGATTATGGCATTTTTAACCAAGTTGAGAAAGCTAAACAGTTCTGTGAATTGTTCACATTGATTCTACATTAGGTAATCTTCAGACTGCTTCCCCTTAGTTGTCCAAGTGCTATCCTTGCATATTGTTCTGGAGCATTTTTTTGATACACCCCATTTTCAAACTTTTGGAAGAATGTTGCTCTGCTCATGTCCTTGAACAAGGTAAAACCTGTCTGGACTCAGTTCTCATATGAAGACTAAGTGAGTGCATAAATCCAGGTCTCTTTCTCTATACACTATGATGGTGAGTCCACTTCTGGGTCTAGAGCTTGGAGAATATTTTGATGCTTCAGTCTCATTTCCAGTTCTGGAGGATTTTCATACTTTCTTTTCTGTTCTTCAGTAGGGGCATATTCTTTCCATTCCTCTTAGTTGTTGGATTTTTAAACTGAGACAGAACTTGAAAAATGAGTATTTCAAGGTGTACAATCTTTCAGATTCTTCCTGATTTCCTCTCTACTTTGATCACATCACTCTTAAAAATCACACCTCTGATAGTAGATGGGGCCACTCACAGGACTCTCTGTGCAGCCTGCTGTTTTTCCTAAATTAAAAAAATATATATATTTACAGAAACATGGAATGATGGGGATGAAATTGGGAAGAATAATTTTCTTGCCCCATGGAATGCACTTGAAGGTGTCTGAGGGATGCATGCTCTGCTTTCGCATTAAGATAGGTCACAGATCCTTGGGACAGGACATGGATGGGAGGACAGAGAGGAATATAAGCATCTTACTTCTTTGGTAATGACAACATTGGGTTTCATAAGTTTGGGTTTTCACAAACAGAAGCCTGAGTAGTGTCTGACTCATTTGGCTCTATATGCTTTATATTTAAATCAGCTGATACCAGATTTTGGCATAATTTTCTCTTGTTTATTTTAATTTTTAGTATTACTCTGAATTATTACATTTATGCAGGTATTCACAGAAGCCAGCCAGACTTCCATAATTTTTTTTATTGTGACATATTTTAGTAAAAATTTTAATTTGACAAGAGCACAGAGAAAGATTTTGGGGAACTCACACCTAACATTAATTCTTTGTATTATGAAAAGGAGAAAAAGGACACCTTTACAGTGGCAGGTATAAGCAAAGACTTCATCACTGTGACTTGGAGTGATAACACTTCCTCTTTGTTACAGGTCAAAAGCAACATCTACAAAGTATTTTCTTTAGCCTAAATTTGTCAATAGGTTGAGAAAAAGTATAGAAATATACTTTGTTAATTATTGCAAATGTGATTTATTTCTCCATTCTTCACCGCTACCTTTCATATTCAAATGTTAAATTTGGAACAACACTTCGCACTCCATTTCTTTTTGGCCAGCAGTGATGTCTAATGATCATCATTACTGAATCTCTCATTTTATATGTAGCACTTTTACAACATTTTATATGTAACGTTGCCTTTCTAACATTTGCCATTTTCTGCCTGAGCTTCCTTTTATCCCTACCCCATCCTGGCTTTTGGATTTAGTCACTGTTTTGATCCTGAACATCCATTTTGCAGCTCCTGACTTTCTCCAAGCCTTTTCAGCTGAAATCTGAAGGAAATAAGCAAGTGAGTCAGTAATCAGTTTTTGACAAACACGGTGCCAGAAAATGAGCCCTTCTGTGCTCAGTGGGAAAGTATTCACCCTTTCTTCACTTCTTATAACTTGAAAGTAAATACATCTCCTTCTTCTCTTTGAATTTAATTCCCAATATCTATTTCAAAAGAGAAAAAGATCAAGAAGAACATGCAAATATTGCACATCCAGCCTCAGCAACATGTCATATTTATCACATTTGATGTCCCCTTAGTGTCTGTGTGTCTTGTCTATATAATTTAGCTCTGACTCCACTAGTAAAAATTATATGACTCATGTCCAATTCCACATTTAGCAAAATATCGAAAGCTTTGTTAGTGTGCAAGGCAATGAATATGAAAAGAGGTCTACATTCTTTATTTGGATTAAGTTTGAAGCCTTTCAAATAACACCATCTGAAAATGTCATAGCATGACAGAGCAGCCCTCCATATGGGAGGGAACCTACCCATAGGGTACAGGACCTAGGGGGAAAATACACTGTTTGTCCTGCTAACTTATAACTCTTTTACTCACTGCCACACATAGTTGACCCCAGCACTTTTATATATAAGGAAAATAAGGTTAAAAATTAACATGAAGGGAAATTTTCATGTAGAAAACAATCTAGAGAAGGCTAAAAAGTAGGGATTAATATAAGATAGTATAGGTCAGGAATCAAAGAACTATAAACCAAGAGCTAAATCTAACCTGCCTTTGTAAATAAAATTTTGCTGAAACATAGCCATGCCTGTGCTCAGTTATTCACATAGCATCTACAGCTGCTCTCCCACTGTAAAGGCAGAGTTGAGTCATTGCAACAGATACCATATGGCCTGCAAAACTTAAAGTATTTACTATCTGCCCCTTTAGAGAAAAAGTTTGCCAACCGCTGGTGTGACTATTGGTTTCTACCTAGAATACATTCCTCTCTTTCTCTTTCCTAATAGGATCTTGATTTGTCTAAGTTTCTACCTCTCTCCCATGAAGCCCAGGTGTTCTAAGGAGTGCTCACCCTTCCCCATCTCTGATAGGTTGTACTGTCATGCTCACCACAATAATTGGGAACAGCATCTCAGGTCAAAGCCAATCAGTACATGGAAATCCCCTAATCACAGAGATTGTTTCAAAAACAGGTATGTAACCCAATTAGAATCATACGAGGAAGAGACTGCCCCAGGTTTTGGGGAAATACATTTCTCTTCTTTTAATTCAGACCCAGTGGAAAAGCCACGATCCTCTCCTGGAGGTGTTGTATGCAGCACCACAGCTATTTTCCACCAGAAAGCAAGCCTGGGGGACATGCAGAAAGGTACAGCTGAGAGAACTGCACCAAAACAGAGCTGAAGTCCACAGATTCAGCTGACCTTGGAGAATGCCTTATTTCTGGAATTACAGTTACTTGAACCAATTAATTTAATAACTTTTAAACCAATTTGAGTAGTGGGTTTTCTGTTATTTGCAATATAGAGATTTCTAACCAATAGATGTATTCCCATTCCATTTATCTTGTAAAAAGTGTCCTAGGATTTTGTGTTAATTAATTTGTAGGTTTTTACATATGGATAGAGCACCCCCCACTTCCTCCTATCAGTGTCTCTTGGTAGCTGCCTCTTTGAGTCACTGCCCAGCAATTTGTTTAATTCAGAACTCAGGGCTCATGGTGGTCACCACTCTCTTTAATACCTTTATGGGTTTTTTACTCTCTCGTAGCTTTTGTCACAGTCATTCCCTGATTGGACATCAGGAAATCTGTGTGGCATCCTAGGCTTACAGCTTTTCATTTGCTTTCTATTTATTGCCTTCATCATTCTTAATATGGTTTCTAAGACCGTGTTCTGTTCTCTGTCCACCTCCACAGCCTCATCCTGAACCATTTTCCCCTTTTCACTCTACTTTCTAGTCACACTCTTCTTCTATTACTTCCTCTAAGGAGCCATACTCTGTGTCCAAACATTTAATGAATACTCTTCTCCTTGCCTGAAATCCTATTTTTAACTTTCACCCATATCAGTCTTGTTTATCCTCCAACTATAACCCAATAGTTGCATCTCCAAAGATGACTTACCTGACCACCTAGACTAGGTTAACTGCCCCTTTCACAAGCTCCTAGCTTCCCATCCTTCCATTTTCATAGCACTTTTTTTTTTAACTTGGAGCTACTAATTCAAAATCTGTATTCATGAATATACTAAAAGCTCCATGAAGGTTGAGTCCAGCTCTTTTTCGTTCACAACTGGGTCCCAAGTCCTCAGCAGAGTTTCCAGCACAGAGCTGGCCCTCAATATATGTGGCTAAACTTGTCATTTTGGCCATTTTAAAAAATTGAAGTTATGGGTACTACCCATGTTTAAATACAGAGTACTTTTCTAGTGACTCATATCTAGTGATTTGAAGAGAATGTTGGGTCAACACTAATAAATTCTTATTCTCTGACTCTCCGTTTTTTAGAAAACATGCAGAACATCAGCCTTATAATGTGACAGCCATTTATATCTTACAATATATCAAATTCTCAAACAAGTCCTCACTATATACTATCTCCAACTTCTAAAGTTCTTCAAAGTACATTTTATTAACTCATTCTGCTGAGACTTAATGGGAAGGAGTAACCTCACTTGCTAGTCATGTGTGAATCTGTCCCCTCTACCACCACATACCATCATGTCGATTTTCAAATGCAGAGAACAACTTCTTCTGCATCTACATGAGTGAAGGATTCTCATCACCAAGATTCCAGACCTGGACTCTGTGTGTGTGTGTCAGTGTACATGTACATATATGTGTACACACATGTGCTGCTATGAACTGAATTGTGCCCCTTCCCCAAAATTCATATGTTGAATCCTTAATTCTCAATATGATGGTATTTGGCAATGGGGCCTTTAGAAGGCAATTAGGTTTAGATGAGGTCATGAGGGTGAGGTCTTTATGATAAAATTAATGCTCTTATAAAAAGAGACACCACAGAGCTCTCTCTCCCCCTCTTACTTTCTCTCTCTCTCTCTTTCCCTCTGTTTATCCCTCCCTCACCCCCTCCCTCTGCCATATGAGGACACAATGAGAAGGTGGCCATCTGCAGGCCAGGAAGAGGGCTTCCACCAGAACCCAGTCCTGCTGACACTTGAATCTTGGGTTTCTAGCCTCCAGAACTGTGAAAAAATAAATGTCTGTTATTTAAGCCACCCTGGTCTATGGTGCTCTTTTAGGGCAACCGAGCTAAGACTGTTGCCTACAAGAAGTCTACATCACATCTCCAAAATTTCTAATATTTCTTAGACCTTTTCTTCACTTCCACTGTCACCACTCTCCCCTAACTTTTTATCACCCCTCCCGGACAATGGCCAACACCTCTTACATGGCCTCCCCCCTATGCCTGTCTTCTCTCCAATCAGATCACCACCCAGCAGCCAGTGAGACCATTACAAAGCAATTTGTTATTGTCAACTCTATGCCCAAAACATTTTAAAGACTTCCCAAGACTCTCAGAAAAAGAAATAAATAAAATTATCAAATATCTGGACTAATATTCTGGAATGAATGTCAATATTCAAACCTAAAAGTGGTTGAACATTCGGAAAATAGAACATCGTTTACCTTTATGTCAACTTAATTTCATGATATGTTCGAGTTGAAAACTTATCAAGTTTAAACATTCCATTGATCAGAGATACAGTGGCTGCCTCAGTTTTAGCCTCAGCTGAATTGACTCCCAGAGTTCACGTGTGTCAGAATATTCTCTTGTGGGTCAGCCAGATGTCAATTTGCCCGAGAAAAGGAAGAATGCTTTAAGTGAGAGCTTCTACTAAGGAAAAGAGAAGTCAGGGAAATAGGCTCCCTTGAATACATTTTTTAAATGTCCAAGTCATTACAGAATAAGCAGAGCTATTCTGAATTTAGTAGAATTGCTATCACTCAGCCAAGCCAAGTATGCTTTAATCCATATCTGAATACTTTACTGACGAGGAGACAATAGATAAACCATAATAAGCTGGTCAAATAAAATCTTTTAAGAGAAGGAGGCACAAAACAGTATTAGATCAGTCCCTTCCTACAGAGTGTAACACAAAAAATAGACCTGCCACTCACTGCATTGCACTTCCTGGGCAGAGCTGGTACAGGGAGAGGGAGAAAGTGGTGCTTGGCAGGACATGCATGTGAATAGTAGTGTGTCAGGCATGACAGTTGTGCCTCACAGAATTAGTGATATCAGTGGGTGGTGAGCAGAAGGTAGTGAACATAATGGGACAGAAGTGCCCACTAGCAAGGGCAAGCAGAGAGGTGGCCCTAGAAAAGAGGATGGGAGGTAACTAATAAGATAGTTAACCCATGTATGAAAACATGAGAGTCATCACCATAACATACTTGAGATGGGTTTTCTAGAATATGAAGTCTGTATGAATAAAAGGACACCAGGAAGAAAGAGTTGAAGATGAGTTTAAAAATGGCCTTTACTCCCAGTCAGGCTACTGAAGGCATAGTACGCATGGTGTTGGCAAGGTAATGGGAAGAGATCCAGAAAAGTAGACATGGAGTGCTGGAAAATGTCTCCTTTCCCTTTAAAAATTAAATGCTTTCTTAGAATGTTAGTGTGTTTAATATGCAATGTTTTAATAAGATAATTTTAGTAATATAGTAAATTTTTAAAAAATAACTGCTAACAGTCCAGGGAACCAGGATTTGAAATTAGAGTGAGGAGAGAGGATGGTGGGGAAAATTGAAAGGATGGACCTCAGATTTATATATACAAGCTGTGGCACAAATAATGCCCCTTTTTATTACAAAATGTTTTATTATAAAATCATAAGCATGTAATTCTGTAACAAAATAATATCACACTCAAGCACACCATATGACATTTTAGGTGAAATGTTCAAATTAAAACCAGACATTATTACACCCATATTATTACCCTATCAACCACACTCAAGCAGGCCTTCCTCCTGCCAGACCTTACATATCCTCAGGGAAGTTAAGGGAATCTGTATATCCAGGGAGAAGTGGGAGAGATAAGCCCACAAATGCAAACAGAGAGTAGGATTGTGTCTGTCATTTTTTAAATCCTCATCTGAGGATATGTTTTATTCATTTTAGAGAGAGAAGAAAGCAGAGAGAGAGAGAGAGAGAAAGAAACATTGATCGATTGCCTCCTGTACACACCCTGACTGGGGATCAAACCTGCAACCTAGATATGTGCCCGAACCGAGGCTCAAACCCACACCTTTTGGTGTATGGAACAATGCTCCAACCAACTGCCCTGGCCAGGGCTGTGTCTGTAATTTTAATTAGATAACAGTGGCAACCAATATGAAACAAGCATGTCTTCCATTAGGTGGATTTGCAAGAAAGGGATATTACAGCAACGTCCAGTATAATTTGGTTTCCTAAATATTCTATTAAGTCTTAGCAACACTGAATTCTGTTCAACAATCCTGGGGAATTTTCATTCACACAATAAAACTACAAGCAGCAACATGGGTGATACGACAACCCAGGAAAGCCCACTGGGTCAGAGAGCCTGGGCTTCATTTGGGCAGAGGATAATCTTTGAAAAATCAGTCAGGGATTTGGTGATATACAAATTCAACTGAAGTGACAGATTTATGTGGCTTAAAATGACTCTGGTTTTGAAATGTACATGAAATGCCAGACCGCGGGTGTGAGGGGACCACCGGCAGTGGAGGGCCTCTCCAGCGGGCGGCTGCATTATTTATGTTAAGTCTGTTTTTGCCCAGTGAGCAGTTTCATTTTCAAAGGGAAGACCAGGGCCCTTGATTTCTAAACTAGAATACAGTGCTGACCTCAGAGACCTTTGCTTTCCGAACACACTCGGCCTTCCCTGGTTCCGTGGATGAATTCGGGCAGCAGATACACCACACACTGTTTACTTGCAGTTGTTTGACTTAGTTTTATTTACAAGTCATAAGCACAGTTGGGCTGCTGAGCACAGCTCTCTAGAAGGGCTCTTGCCAGCCAAAAGCAGATGAAGACGTAAGACAGGCCCTTCTCTCTTCCTTTGCAGTCGCACCAGAAGGTTTTGTGCCTGGGATCCCTCCGTCCCCTGTAAAATGCTTACTGCTCGCCCCCACGTGCACACAGTACCTCAAAGAGACCGTGATCCTCCGCGCTGGGGCTGGAAGCAGAGCAAGTCCCGACCACAGAGGAATTCATACCAGGTGGGGATGATCTTTCTCTCAGTGCCTGGATTACTCCTGCAATATCAGGTTATTCCTATGTACTGTATTTTATTTTCTGTTCATTTCCAGTTTTACCACTCAAAATTTGTACTTGCCTTTCCTCGGTGGTCTAGGTATTGTTTTCTCTTAGTAGATCTGCCAGGACTTTGACCTGTTTTAATTGCATCATCCAAAATAGAAAATCTTATATGATGATTTTTTTCCTACTTGCTTTGTTTTTCTCTTAAAGTCAACTTTACCAAGGCGTCATTTACATACAATACAATGTAGCCAGTTATAGTGTCCAATCTGATGAGTTTGACAAATGTATACACCCATGAAACTATACCATAATCAAGGTATGGAACATTTGCATCATCCCCAGAAAGTTCCCAAATCCCTTTGCAGGCCAACCACTGGTCTCTTTGTCGTCACTATAGAATAGACTTATCCTTTCTAGAATGTCCTATGAATGGAATCATACAGTGTACATTCTTTGGGCCCGGCTTCTTCCACTGGACATAGTGCTTTGGAGATTCATCCATGATTTGCACTTATCAGTAGTTTCTTTTTATTACTCAGTAGTATTCTACTGGGTGAATATAGCATTATTTATTCTTTCACCTGTGGGTGGATGTTTGGATTTTTTCCAGTTTGAGGCTATTATGCATAAAGCTACTACAAATACTTAAGTACATGTGTGGTTTTTAATGGACTTTTTTAGTGCCTTTAGGTAAGTGCCTATGAATGGAATTGTTGGGTCTTATGATGACAGTATCTTTAACTTTAAAAGAAACTGCCAAACAGACTTCCAGTGTGGTTGCACCATTGTGCACGCCCTGCAGCCTGATGTGAGTTTCAGGTGCCCCACACGCTCACTGACACATGTTCAATAAATTTGAAGCAAGATATTTGAAAATGCCAAAACTTGGATATAAATTCATACCTCCTCTTTAATGTCTAATTGCTATTAATTTCTAACCCTAGGACTGTACTTAATAAGTATCGTGGGTGGATTTTAAAAAATAAATGCCAATTAACCACTTTTGATATATCCTAAGTCTTTCTGGTAAAGTGAAAACTCCTAAAGCACAAGTATACTCTAGTCTTAGAGATTTCAAACAGTAGCCTGCAAAGATGCTTGGTGCCATCTCAGGTTTGTTTTCTGGTCCATCCAAGTGTCTGGGGAACAGCAGCTGGAACACAAGAGCTTCTCAGTAATAGTTTGTTGGATTAATGAATGACTGAACCTTCTGAAAACATACCTTTTTTTAAACATTTTATTTTATTTTATTTTTTATTCAGTTACAATTGTCTGCATTTTCTCCCCATCCCTCCACCCTACCCCAGCCAGCCCCACCTCCCTCCCCCACCTCTACCCTCCCCCTTGATTTTGTCCTTGGGTCCTTTATAGTAGCTCCTATAGACCCCTTTCCCCACTATCCCCTCCCCACTCCCCTCTGGCTATTGTTACATTGTTCTTAATTTCAATGTCTCTGGTTATATTTTGTTTGCTTTTCTCTTTTGTTGCTTATGTTACAGTTAAAGGTGAGATCATATGGTATTTGTCCCTCACCGCCTGGCTTATTTCACTTAGCATAATGCTCTCCTGTGTCACAGTGTTATAACATATAATATGTACCTAATTGTCTGAAATGACCTGTCTGACAAGTTCAGCCATTTAGAACATAGCTAAGAACCAGAATAAACCAAGAAAAAATTCAAAAATTAAAAAAAAATTGAAATTAGGCAAAATATTTGTCACATTTTCTTATACTTCAATTGTAGGAAACCCTTTCTTTGGGTTCTTGGTTAATAGCTAATTTACTTTGGATTTTATATTATTTTTAAAAGCCATTTTTCCCTCATGTACATACTTGAAATATTAGGATGACACAGAAATCAGTATTATAAAATAAAAGTCATCTACCCACCTCAGAACTCCCAGTCTTCCCCAGAAACTCATTCCTAATAGTTTCTGGTATTTATTCAGAGAAATTTAAAGCATACACAAATGCACCATTATCTATATTCTTTATTTATAGGTATACCAAGACACATGCACTTGTACTACTTCTACACTTGGCATCTACATTCATAGACAGATAGACATAAAGACATGCCCATCTACGTGATTCTAGGTGTAAAAGAACAAACTAAACACACTCCTCTGTACTTCACCTTTTCCACTTATTGAGTACATTTTGTGTGGATGTATGTGTGTGTCTGTCTCATTCTTTTAGAGCTAACTAGATTCCACTATATGACTGTACCCTTTTTTAAATTACTCTATTGATGTACTACTTATATGCAGGCTTTTGCTAATACATACAAAACTGCAGTAAACACCCTTGTACATGCATCTGTATTATCGTGGGCAAAATGCATCTCTAATGCAAATTTCTAAAAGAAGAATAGCTAGGTTAACAATATTATCCACTTTTCCCTCCAGTACCTCATTTTTGCTTAGAAATTTTTGTTTCATCTAGATTTTATTTTAGAATGAGGCAGTGATTGAGCTATCTGTTCCCCTGGATTATTTGCCGATTGTTCCCACCTCATTTACTAAATGAATTATCACTCTTAAATAATACGAAATAACATCATTATCAAGAACTCAGTTACCAATTCATTTGCATCTACCTAGAGACTTATATTAAATTGACCTTCATGTTCAAAATCCAGTGCCAAAAAGTTTTAGTGATTATAGCACCTAAAATAAAATATATATTTATGTCTCATAAAACAAATCTTATCACACTCAATAATTTTCTATTTTTTTTAAAAATAACTATTCATGCACACACATTACTTTTTCCACTTAAAATTTTGAAACAGTTGATTTCTGAAAATTTATCAAGAGTTGATTCACGACCAACTCTTGATAATTGCATTGATATTGATAATGATTTACAGTATCCTTCATATTGACCATACAATATGTCAAATTTATTTCTACTCTTTTCTACATAGATCATTCCTTCCATTATATTTTCTACAAGGTTATTTATGTATGACACAATTAATTGTTTATGATAATTTTAAAACTGGTCAATTTTCTGAATGCTTTGATCTCTAATAGTTGTACACTGATCTTTTTTATATAAACTGATATATATAGCCTTTCATCCCAAAGAAGCAAAATATACATTCTTTTCAAATGCACATGGAACATTATCAAAGATAGACCACATGATAGGATACAAAACAAGCCTCAAACAAATTCAAGAACATTTAAATCATATAAGCACTTTCTCTGGCCACAAGGGATTGAAACTAGAAACCAACCTAAAAAAAAAAAACCCTCAAAAACACTCAAACTCATGGAGATTGAATAGCATGCTATTAAACAATGAATGGGTGAAGAATGGGAGTAGGGAAGTAATCAAAAAGTTTCCGGAAACAAAATAAAATGAACTCACAACAGTCAAAAACTTATAGGACACAGCAAAGGCAGTCCTGAGAGGAAAGTTCATAACGATACAGGCCTACCTAAAAAAGATGGAAACATTTCAAATAAACAACCTAACCCTACATCTACAAGAACTGGAGAAACAACAACAAAGACAGCCCAGAGCAAATAGAAGGAAGGAAATAACCAAGATCAGAGCAGAGTTAAATGACATAGAGACTAAAAGCACAATTCTAAGGATCAATGAATCCAGGAGCTGGTTCTTTGAAGAGACAAACAAAATTGACAAGCCTTTAAGCAGACTCATGAAGAAAAAAAGAGAGAGGACCCAAATAAACACAATCAGAAATGAAAGAGGAGAGATTACAACTGATACCACAGAAATACAAAGGATTGTAAGAAATTACTAGAAGGACAATATGCCAAGAAATGTGAAAACCTAGGTCAAATGGACACATTTCTAGAAAAATATAATCTTCCAAAACTGAACGACGAAGAAGAAGCAGAAAGCCTGAGCAGACCAATAACAGCTGACAAAATTGAAGCAGTTATCAAAAAACTCTGAATACACAAAAGCCCTGGACAGGTGGTTTCACAGGAGAATTTTACAAAGCATTTAAAGAAGAGCTAACCCATATCCTTCATGGAGTATTCCAAAAAATCCAAGAAGACAGAAGACTCCCAAACTCTTTTTATGAAGCCAGCATCACCCTAATCCCCAAACTAGATAAAGACACAAGAAAGAAAGAAAACTTCAGGCCAATATCACTGATGAACATAGATGCTAAAATTCTCAACAAAATTTTGGCAAACCACATCCAGCAATATGTTAAAAAGATCATACACCATGACCAAGTGGGATTTATCCCAGGGATGCAAGGATGTTACAATATTCACAGATACATCACATAAACAAAAGGAAAGACAGAAAGCACATGATCATATCAATAGATGCAGAAAGATCATTTGATAAGGTACAGCACCTATTTATGATAAAACTGCTCAACAAAGCAAAGTGGGAACATTCCTCAACATAATAATGGCCATATACAAGAGGCCTACAGCAACTATACTCAATGGGCAAAAACTAAAACCTTTCCGAATAAGATCAGGAACAAGACAAGGATGTCCACTTTTACCACTCCCATTCAACATAGTATTGGAAGTCCTAGCCAGAGCAATCACACAAGAAAAAGAAATAAAAGGCATCCAAATTGGAAAGGAGGAAGCAAAACTGTCACTGTTTGCAGATGACATGATAGTGTACATGGAAAATCCTATAGATTTAAGCATTTAAGGATTCCACCAAAAAATTACGTGACCTAATAAGTGAATTTGGCAAAACAGTGGGATACAAAGTCAATACTCAGAAATCAAGGGCATTTTTGTACACCAACAATGAAATATCAGAAACAGAATTCAGGGAAAAAATCCCATTTGCTATAGCAACAAGAAAAATAAAGTGCCTAGGAATAAACCTAACCAAGCAGGTAAAAGACCTGTGCTCAGAAAACTACACAACATTGAAGAAAGAAATTAAGGAAGACACAAACAAATGGAAGCATGTACCATGCTCATGGATTGGAAGAATTAACATCATCAAAATGTCCATACTACCCAAAGCAATTTATAGATTCAACACAATCCCTATTAAAGTACCAATGACATATTTCACAGATATAGAACAAACATTTCAGAAATTCATGTGGAACCATAAATGACCCCAAATAGCTGCAGCAATTTTGAGAAAGAAGAACAAAGTAGGAGGGATCACCATACCTGACATCAAACTGTATTACAAGGCCACTGTAATCAAAACAGCCAGGTACTGGCATTAGAACAGACACATAGACCAATGGAACAGAATAGAAAGCCCAGAAATAAACGCAAGTCCCTATGGTCAATTAATATTAGACAAGGGGGCAGCAGCATAAAATGGAATAAAGAATAGCCTTGTCAAAAAATGGTGTTGGGAGACCTGGACAGCTACATGCAAAAAAAAAAAAAAAAAAACCAAAGAAGAAGAAAAGAAAGAAGGAAACTCAACCACCAACTTACACCATACACAAAAATAAATTGAAGGTGGATAAAAGACTTAAATATAAGTCGTGACACCATAAAAGCCCTAGAGGAAAACATAGGCAGGAAAATCTCAGATATTCCATGCAGCAATATTTTCACTGATATGTCCCTTAGGCAAGGGACATAAAGGAAAGAATAAACAAATGGGACCTCATCAAAATGAAAAGCTTCTGCATGGCTAAAGAAAACAGCATTAAAATGAAAAGAGAACCAACTGTATGGGAAAACATATTTGCCAATGATACCTCAGACAAGGGCCTGATCCCCAAAATATATAAAGAACTCACATGACTCCACTCCAGGAAAACAAACAACCCAATTTAAAAATAGCTGAATAGACACTTCTCCAAGGAGGACATACAGAGGGCCCAGAGACATGAAATGATGCATCACTAGCCATCAGAGTGATGCAAATTAAAACCACAATGAGACACCACTTCACACCAGTGAGAATGGCCATCATAAACAAATCAACAAACAACATATGTTGGAGAGGGTGTGGAGAAAAGGGGACCCTAGTGCACTGTTGGTGGGAATGCAGACTGGTGCAGCCACTGTGAAAAACAGTATGGAATTTCCTCAGAAAACTAAAAATGGAACTACCTTTTGACCCAACAATTGTACTGGAATTATATCCTAAGAGCCCTGAAACACCAATCCAAAAGAACCTATGCACCCCAATGTTCATAGCAGCACAATTTACAATAGCCAAGTACTGGAAACAGCCTAAATGCCCATCAGTAAAGGAGTGGATCGAAAAATTGGTATATTTACACAATGGAATACTATACAGTAGAAAGAAAGAAGGAGCTCATACCCTTTGTGACAGCATGGATGGAACTGGAGAGGATTATGATAAGTGAAATAAGCCAGGCAGTGAGGGACAAATACCATATGATCTCACCCTTAACTGGAACATAATCACTAGAAGAAAAAAGCAAACAAAATACAACCAGAGACATTGAGGTTGGGAACAGTCTAGCAGTGGCCAGGGGGGAATAGATGACTTTCAATAATAGATAAAACATGGAGATGGAAGATCAGTAAGAAAACAGAGTATTTAAACATTACAAATCAACTATACTTAAAAGATATAGATTGAAAAACTCCAATTTACCACAGCAGAGTCCACATTCTTCTCAAGTAAAAAATGGGGGAAAAATACAATAAAGATTAAGTTTTTTAAAAAAGAAAAATTCACTAGGATACACCATCTATCAGGCCACAAACCAAGTCAATAAATTTAAAATTTTGAAATCACACAGAGTATTTTATCTCACCACAATAGAATGAAGTTAGAAATCAACAACAGGAGGAAACTGAAAATTTTCCAAATATGTGGAGATTAAACAACACACTCTTAAGAAATGAGTCAAAGAAATCACAAACAAAAATGGTAAATTATCTTGATGAATAAAAAAAAATTCAACATACAAAGCTTATGGCAGTGGAAGCAGTACTCAGGGAAATTTATAGCTATCAACACATTTATAAAGTAGAAATATTTTAAATTAATAATTTAATTTTACACCTTGAGGAACTAGAAAAAGAGAGCAAACTAAATCCAAAGATAGCTGAAGGAGCAAAATAATAAACATTAGATTAGAGACCAGTGAAATTGAGAATAGAAAAACAATAGCTGTTTGTCTATATTTTGGTCCTTTGAAAAATCAACAAAATGTGCACACCTGTAGCGTTACTAATGTATACATACAAGAGAAGACACAGACTAAACTCACATATTAAAGTGGAGACACATTTCAGACCTTACAGAAATAAAAAATAAAATAAAATAGTACTTTGAATAATGACATACCAACCAATTGGATAATCTAGAAGAAATGGGCAAATTCCTAGAAACATAAAAGTTACCAAAACTGATTAAAGAAAAATGGAAAAATATAAATAAATCTAAAACAAGTAAAAATATTGCATCAGTAATCAAAACCTTTCCAAGAAAAAGTCCAGAAATAAATAGGTTCACTGCTGAATTCTACAAATGTCTAAAGAAGAATCAACATCAATTCTTCTCAATCTCTTCCAAAAAAGAAAAAAAGAAAAGTAGAGATCACTACCGAACTCATTCAACGAGGTTAGTGTCACCCTCTGTTACAGGCTGAATTGTGTCCCTGCAAAATTTGTATGTCACACCCCAACCTCTGGTACCTGAGAATGTAACTGTATTTGGAAAAAAAGTTTTTTCAAAAGGTAATTAGTGGAAATAAAATCATTAAGTGGGGTCCTAATCCAATATGACTGGTGTTCTTGTAAGAAGAAGAAGGGATGCACATTCACAGAGAAAAGGTCTTGTAAAGAGGCAGCAAGAGGGTGGCCCTATGCAAGCCAAAGAGAGGCCTCAGGAGGAACCAGCTCTTCTGGCACCTTGGGCTTGGATGTCCGGCCTCCAGAACTCTGAGGAAATAAATTTGTGTTATTTAAGACACCCAGCTGGGCATTTTGTATGACAGCTCTAGAAAACTAATACAATCCAATACCAAATCCAGATGAAGACACTACAAATAAAAAATATTATACACCAATATTTCTTATGAATATAGATACAAAAATCCTTTAAAAAAACACTAGCGAAGTGAATCAAATAGCATTTTAAAAGGAGTATTTGTCACAACTGAGATTGATCCTAGAAATTTAAGAATGATTCAACATGGAAGAGGCCAGTATGATACACCAAATCAATAGAAGAAATGGAAACAAATTATACAGTCATGTCAATTGAGGAAGATAGAGATGAAACATTTGACAGACTACCACACCTTTCCATGACAGAAATACTCAGAACTAGGAATAAGAAAAACCTTCAATATGATAAAAGCACATATGAAAAATCCAGACCTAACATCATTCAACATGAAAGACCGAAAGCTTTTTCTCTAAGCTCAGTAACAAGACTAGTATGTCAGCTGTTATCACTGCTATCCAACATTGTACTGGAAGAGTAAGTAGGCAAGAAAGAAAAAGCATCCAAATTGCAAAGGAAAAAGTTAAATTATTTTTGTTCAAAGATAAAATGATCCTAAATATAGAAAAACTCAAAGAATCAACAAGAAAATATCTACAGCTACTAACTACTAAATAAATTTAGCAAAGTTACAGGCTACAAGATCACAAGGTATCATGTCATATACAACTGCATAGTAATAGTAGTAATAACAACCAAATCCAAAAGCGTTGGCAAGATATGGGGAAATGGGAACTCTTGTTCATTACTGGTAGGCATATAAAATGGTACAGTACTGTGGCAAACAGTTTGGCAGTTCCTCAAAAAGCTAAACGTAGAATTACTATATGACCCAGCAATTTCACTTCTAGGTACATACCCAACAGAACTGAAACAGGTACTCAGAAAATATGTACACCCTGGCCAGTGTGGCTTAGTTGATTGGAGCGTCATCCCATACACCAAAATGTTGTGGGTTTGGTTCTAGGTCAGGGCACATATCCAGGTTACAGGTTGGATCCCCAGTTGGGGCATGTATGAAAAGGCAACCAGGCAACCAACCAACTGATGTTTCTCTCTCTCTCTCTCTCAACCAACCTCTTCTCTCTCTCTCTCTCTCTCCTTCTTTCTCTAAAAGCAATGAAAAACTGTCCTCAGGTGAGGATTAAAAAAAACCCTAAAAAAATGTACATGCGTATTTATTGTGACACTATTTATAATAGCTAAAAAGTCAAAACAGCCCCAATTGTTCATGAATAGATTAATGGGTAAACAAATTTTGGTATATAAATAGAATGAAATATTCACCCATAAAAAGGAATGGAGTACTGACACATACTACAATGTGGAGAAATCTTGAAAACTTTATGCTAAATGAAAGAGGGAAGTCACAAAAGTCACATCTTGCATGATGTCATTTATGTAAAATATTTGGAATAGCTATACCTATAGAAATGAAAGGCAGATTAGTGCTTATTAAGGGGCTGTGAAGAGGCAGAATTGGGAGGCACTGTTTGGTGGACACAGGGTTTTGTTTTAGAATGATGAAAATGTTTTGCCATAAGATAGAGGTGGTGGTTGCACAACACTGTGCAAGTACTAAATGCTACTGACTTACTCACTTTAGAATGGTAAATTTTACGTATGTGAACATCTCAAAAAAAAATTTTAAATCCATGAGTTGCAAACCCAGCCGAGTCTTTAAGTATAGCCTGATTCTGCTTTTTCTGTCCTGCATGTGAAAGGCAAATAAAACAAAATTTTATACAGAACATTAAACAGTTCTTTTTCAACTAGAGAAAGAGAGCAGAGAGCTAGGGAAGGAGAACAGAGTAAAATGGGGGCAGAGAGGCAGAAAGAGAAGGAGGGAGTGATAAATCACATATACTTATTTCAGGGTGGTTAAAGTTAAGCAGAGTTAAAACAATTATACCGTCCTTAATTATTACTCAGAAACAGGAAATGTTATATACATAACTATGGTGATCTGATATGAGCAGAGCTTGTCACTAGAACTCACGTAGTCTGAGATTTAGCCCAGTATTTCCCCTGCACAGCACCATTTGCAACACTCAGCCCAAGAGAAAAGTCTGGAAACTCCACTGTTTCCCCAGGTCCCCAGTTACATGACCTGTTCTTTTTTAGATATTTAAAGTACAGAATTGAAAAGCTCACTCACTATTTGATATCTGTTCAGTTCTACCAATATACATTGCATCTATTTTTAGAAAGGCTGTGAGAATTTGTTGGGGAGCAGTTGATAGTTTGTGATAGAGAGCCAAAAGATTAAATATTTATCTTGCAAAAGGTTCTGACTTCAGGTATTGGTTAAACAATGAGATTCCTGAACTGGAATGCTGTGACAAGCTCTTGCATTATGGAAAATCCACTCACTTCCACCTGGTAAAATCTGCCTGGCCAGCGATGGCATCCGAGTGAGTAGGTCCAGAGACCAGTTTCCAGTAAACAGGGACTCTGTGCAATAGGACAGTAGGCAAACAGCCATCAGAGAGAGGCTTCGCTCAGAGAGGGTCTTGAGCCACTTGTCCCCACCAGGGGTTTAGAGCAAATTTTCTCCAATTTGGTGTATTAGGTCTAAGGAGGATGTTTATTGAAAGGAAGCTGTGTGCTATCACCCCTACGGAATATGTGGTTTCTGAAGGTGCCTAGAAGGCCAGGGCTGAGATGGGTGTTTTTCTAATTTCTCAAAATTTACACTGAAATGTGAAGGAAATTATGAGTTAATCAGCCTTGCTTACCAAATCTGAAAATGTTGTAAAATAGAATTGATAAACTTAATACAGTGATTTATCTCTAATCATGGAATTATCAAGACACCCAGGTAATTTCAAATTCTCTGACATAGAGGGATGAATTTACTTGGAAAGAAAGCAATGATAGAAACCACGTTCTCACACCTGAGGCATCAGTGCCAAGACAGTAAGAAGAAACAATCCACACTTACACATAAAGATGTTAAACTGTTTTTGCTTAAAAACAAATTATTTTCCTGATCATTTATTTCATGCCATGCTTCAAGGTATCCCCAGTAGAGGCAGTTTAAGTGCCATGTTTACTCTGATTAAAACAAAACAAAAAACCTGCCAAACCATGTTCATAGCATCTGTACCTCCCACCAGCAACGTGTGAGAGATCCAGACCCTCTGTCCTTACCAGCATTTTATTATCACTACTTTTTCTTTTAGTTGTCGAAATGGGTATGTGGTAATCTTTCATCATCATTTAATCTGCATTTCCCTAACAGCTAGTGATGTCGAACACCTTTTCCTATGCTCTTTGGTGAAAAATCTCTTCACATCTGAATGCATTTGCCAGAGCACCACAACACAATTACAAACACTGAGCACCTTCAACAACAGATATTTGTTTTCTCAGTTCTGGAGGCCAGAAGTCCAAGACCAAGGTGTCTGCAGGTTTGTTTTCCCTTCAGGCCTCTCTCCTTGGTGTGCAGAGTCCCGCCTTCTCCCAGTGCCCTCCCATGGCCGTCAAATGTCTCTCTGTGTCCAGATTGCCTCTTCTGTTTGGAGCAGGAACAGCAGTCTGGTTGGAGCAGGACCCAACCGATTGGCTTCATTTTAACTTAATTGCCTCTCTGGAGTCCCTGTTTCCAAATGCAGTCACATCTAGAGGTGCTGGGGGTCAGGACTTCAGCCTATGGATTGGAAACACAATTCAGCCCATAACAATGTCTTTGCTTATTTACTAATTCAATTATTTATTTGTTTTTACTGCTGGGTTGAAGAGATCTTTATATATTTGAGATAAAAGTCCTTTCTTGGATAGAGTGTGCAATATTTTCTTCTAGAGTGTGCAATATTTCCACAGCTTGTCTTTTCATCCTGTTCAGGTCTTTTTCAAAGCAAAAATTTTAAATTTTGATGAAGTCCAACTTACCAAATCTTTTCATGAATTCTGCTTTTGGTGTCACATCTAAGGACTTTCTGACTTGGGGTTAGCTCTATTACTATATCTTTTATCACCCAAATGTCACTATAAGCAACAGATATAGTCAGTTGTTTGCTGCATTTGTTGTAAAAGAAATCCTGTAGGTACGTTGCCTGCTGTCCCACTCAGGGTCTCCTGCTTCAAATCCTACCTGGGTGTCTTTTAGAATGGTTCTTCTCAAACTGTCATGTGCCTATCAATCACCTGGGATCTGGTTAAAAAATGCAAATTCTTTTTCAGTAGGTCTGGGGTCAACTTGATACTTTTTCTTTTCTAACAATTTTTCATTGGTCTTTGACCACAGTTTGGCCAAAAAGTTTTAGAATTTCATGTTCCTCTGATATACAATAATAGGAACCGGTTTACAAATTGTGTCTTCTCTTTCACCAGGGAAAAGAAGACCGACATGAGAAGTGGAAATGTAGCACACAAGTTGACTTATGTTTGGCATTTTTGTGTCCTTATTTCCATGGTTCTAATTTTATATTTTTATTTCAGTAAGTCTATTCTTATAAAATTTCTCAAAATCTTTCTAGAACAGGTAAGCTATAAATAAAAATAAATTATTACATGTAAAAGATTTTGTTTGCCTGTGTACCCCCAAAATGAATCTTCATTTTTTCCCTCAAATTTTAAAACCAATGGTATCTAGGATATGTTATAATGAAGAAACATATTATTTTTAACAATATTAGGAATTTAGAGTACCAATTGGTCTCTTTTTCCTAAATTATCTGTGACTTCCATATTGATAATTACTTTTCTGTTATTGTTAAAAAATAGGTTCTGGTATGCAAGACTATGCTTAGGACAGAATCTTAAACATAGATAGTGCTGTTTAATAAATATTTATAAACTGAATTACTTTTTACAAACTTTATATCCTTATAATCAGCAACACAGTTAAAAAATGTATTAGGTTGGAACTCGTGTGCACTGATGGTGGAAATGTAAAATAGCACCCAACTGCTGAGGAAAATGCTACTGTGGTTCCTCAAGAAATTAAACTATCCATATGATCCAAAAATTCCACTTCTAGGTACATACTCCAAAAAAATTGAAAGCAGGGTCTCAGAATGGCTTTTTTACAACCAAGTTCATAGCAACATTATTCACAAGAGCTAAATATGGAAACAACTCAAGTGTCCTTTGACAGATAAATAAATATGCAAAATGTGATCTATACATACAAAGGAACATTTTTCAGCCTTACAAAGAAAGGAAATTCTGACACATGCTACACACGAAATACTGTATGGTTGCGCCCATCTGAGGTGCCCACAGTGATCAGATTCACAGAGGCAGAAAGTAGAGCAGTGGTTTCCTGGGTGTGGGGGAAAAGAAAAAGGGGAAATCACTGTGAATGTTGGCAAAGACCCCTATCCTGTTGCTAAGTCTGCTTTACCTTTTCTAAATATTCAAGTCATCTAGCAGCAATTCACTTCTGTGTATTGGAATTAGCATGTATGCACAGAGGAGGTCCATTTTTCTACCTGGAAGTTCATCACAAGAAATGTCTTTCAGATGTAGCAGTCATCTCCTTTTAGATGTGGCATTTACTCATTCACCCCTGATTTTGTAGCTGCCACTGAGGGATTTGTGAGTCTTGGCAGGTAACAATCTTCCAAGATTTCTTGCTAAGAAATTCAGGCCCTTTCTCCTGAAGTAATTTTACCTAGAAGTATTATACACGGTTCTCT
Organism: Desmodus rotundus; assembly: GCF_022682495.2. NCBI lineage: Eukaryota > Metazoa > Chordata > Mammalia > Chiroptera > Phyllostomidae > Desmodus > Desmodus rotundus. Next base: position 67,745,725 of record NC_071395.1, read on the forward strand.
CAGCAGAAGTGCCTGATCCACCACAAGAAGTTCCTGATCTTCCCCTGGGTGCTGGGGGACACACACCCTCCCTTCTGTAGGTTCTGCAATGATAGGACCTCCCTAGGTTCTGGAACTGCAGAGCATGGGAAAAGCCCTTCATGTACTATGTAGCTTCAAAGGTAATGGAATTCCTTTTCAGTGTGTCCCAAGAATGTTTTTACCTTAACGTAGTTGCACTGATGCAGTAATATATATATTTTTTTATTCCAAGCACGTCTACTTTTATACCAAGCAAGTGGGCTCTAATCAATGCTGGTCTTTAGTGATGTGACAAACATGTACATTCCCGTAGTAGCTGCCACAGTTCCCCAGAGTTCCATTTAGTCTGAGTCTCTACATGAGCAATAGTTCAAATGAGCAATGAGTGTAGTTCCCATTTCTGAGAGCCCTAATTGGAGAAAACTGAGTCCCTTGGCAGCAAAGGACACCAAGAGTCTCATCAGTGACCAGGAATGTCTGATTCTGCTTTAGCGTGAAATGCCTTTGGAACCAGCCACCTTGACAATGACTTCAGTGCATTGGGAACAAAGACTGGATTAAACACAACAAATTAAAAGCAACCATAACCTTGAGAACTTACACCTGTAAAAATCGTTTTAACTGATGTAAGAACATAAGCCAGTGAACTAACATTCCAAAGGGGACAATAACCCATTAAATAGTGCAGACCCAATTTCCAATGTAGTTTCCTAGTAAAATAAAGAAAAACAATAGACCACAGTTACCAGAAGCTTCTAGAATTATCTATGCTACTCATTTGGAAGCAGAAGTTACTCCTTTGGACCGAGTTTCCTGGACAATGCAAATCCCCATTCACACAGGATTCTCATGAATGCATGTGAGTTCTCAAGCTTAAAATTGAATTGCACTTATGGACCAAGTTGACAAAATCAATCCCATAAGTAACTATCCATATAGAAAATTTTATATTAATAGAGATTTTAAACAATGTTCTATGAATAACATTAATGCTAAATAACCATCTATAATAAAACCCTTTAAAGGTCTTTAGTTCTAGGGGAGTTTCTACATGAGGAACTTAGCCAGACAGGCCAATGTCATGGTACCATGAGGTCAAAGTCAAAGTCAAAGTGAACTAAGAAGGTAATTCTTACCTCTAAGCATTGGCTCTATGAGAAGAAACAAGTTATAGAAATAAAATTATATTAAGGTGATAATTCTCAAACAGAAATCAGTGAAGCAGTATAATTGATGGGGTGCGATTTGGGGGGAAGCACATATTAGAATAGGCTTAGGGGATTTCTTTCAAATGATGCACATAATTTTGGAATGCTCTGATACAACTATCAGGTAGCTGACTCTTCCAGTCACAAAGGTAACAGAAACAACTCAAACCAAATTCAAAAATTAAAAATAAATGTTGATAAAGATATAGATGATACAAGTAGATGAGATAATATTAAAAACCTGGGCAAGATTATGTTGTTAACTCACAGAAACAAAGGGTGGGTTGAGGGAACCAGAACAGAGGTGATGTAACCCTGGCCTCTGAACAGCCAGCAAAAAGAGAAATATTGCCCCAATGTGTAGATTCTGGAACCAAGTACCTGATTTATTGTCTGGTCCTGTTACTTACTAACTTGGGACCTTGAGCAGTTACTTAGTTTACTGTGCCCCATTTTTTATCTTTAAAATTAAGATAACAATACTAGGTAGCTCAAGGGTTATTAAGAGAATTAAATGTATGTTTGGCATGGAATTATAGTATTACTAATAGTATCTCTGCTTCCACTTTTCTTTTCCTTGACCTAATTCTTTCCTACAGAGTCCTCACCACATGGCATATTCATAAGTAGTTCTGGTATACAATCCCTAAAAGAGAAAGAGCTTCTTCACTCATAGTTCATATGTAGGTCCAGACTCATATTTGTTCTGAGTCATGAATCCACCTCTTAAACCAAAGATAGTAGCTAGAAAGATCAAATGCTAGACTAGGTAATGTGGCAAAGGTGGAGACAGACCCTATTGTTGGAGGAAGGGATGAGAAAGCTTACTGGACACACCAAGCAATGGCACCACAAGTTCTCAAAGATCCCTGCAGGGATACACACCCCCTCTTCCCAGGTGGGAATCACTGAATAGTGACTGCTGTTCCTACAAAGAGCTATTTTTATGTGATGTAATTGAGTATTTACCTAATGTAATGTGTTACATTCTTATTTGATACTACAATATCACTAGGAAGGAAATGTTATTCACATTTAACACATGAAGAAGCAAAAGTGTGAAGAGTTTTTTTTTTTTTTTTAATGTTATGAGCTTTAGAACATAGATTTACAACATTGGAGACTTTGTTTTGTGAACATCGAATCCACAGTGGCTAGGATAGACTCACATGTAGTCCATGTCCTTTGTAGAGCCTTGGCTGGTGTGGCTCAGTTGGTTGGAGTGTTGTCCCATATACCAATTGATGTTTTTCTCACTCGCATCTCTCTCTCCCCTGCTCCCTCTCTCTTTCCCTCTTCCCCTCTCTGTAAAATCAATAAACATAATAGAAAAAATTCTTTGTAGACTAAACAAAGGAATGAATAAAGTGGCCCATGATTCCACAGCTGGTAAGTGGTAAAGAGGTCAATCAAACCTGCATGACCCAGGCCCTGGGACACTCTGCCCACCACCATTGAGGTAGAGGTCAGCCTATTGTATTGCTCAGGGGAACTGAGATAGAAAAAATGTTTCAGTTTGTTTTTTAGAGAAAGCCACTGTTAAAATGTAACTATCTCACCATGGAGGGTAACGCATTGAGTACATGAACAGCCATGGTCATATCAGCACAGAGCACACCCATCTCAACTAAGATTGTTGACATGAAGGGATGTCAGAGAAACTGAAATGTGGAGCTGGGGATAGTGTGGCAGGTTGGGAAGGGTTCTTATAAAAGACTAGCAAATTCTTCAACATAGGAGTCTGGTGTGAGACAGTGGGGGAAAGTGGGGGAGGAGAAAGGACCCTGCTGGGCTGGGACACTGAAAAGGAGGGTGAAGGAAGGGTAGGAGAGAGGAGCAGGTGGCTTCAGGCTCTGAGCCCAAACTCCCCATGTTCCCTAAATGGGAATGAGGCCAGTCCACCCCCAGGGCTGTGGGAGCTCCAGCAGCATCCCGCACTTGGCCTGGACCTGCACTTCCCTTTTGGTCTGAAACAGTGAGGGAAGAACTAGATGATCTTGTTTGGCAGCATGTTTTGAGGATGGTTTAGCTGGAAGGAGGCATCTGTTTTATGCCAACTAACACATTCTCTTGGCTTACAGGGAGTCATTAGTACAATTGGGCCATGAAGGGAAGGGTGTGTTGAGTAAGGCACGTCTTCCCAGTCAACTTTCTGCTGTGGATTAGGGCATTGCAAGGGAAGTGGAGAATAGCAGTTTCTAAGTTATAACATAAGCAAGTTAACTGCATATGAAATATCCATCTAACCTTCCTTTATACCACCTACTTGAGAAATGCAAACCTTGGATTCACAACCAAAATTGTGATTAAATCAAGTTGGTATTAAAACCTCTCATTCAGAGGGAAAATGTATATACATTTTCATTATATACAATATATATGTTCTCATTATACATGTACATATATACATATTATCTCTATGTATTCTCTCTATATATGTATAAGATATGTACACATATACAAATGTATTGATATACTCATTTTATATGATGAGAGTGTATATACATTTTCCCCTGAATGAGATTATAATAATACATTTATCATGTAAAACCAATATATATATTACATAATAAACCATATAATAAAAGTATCTAATATTTATTATTACTCCACATTATGTGAACATTATATCTAGAGGTACTCACACACACTCTCATTGTGAATTGAAATACCTGTGCTTCCTTCTCTGCATATTCCGTAGGTACACTCCCTCCAGACTCAGCTTTCTGTTTCCGGAAAAAAGTAGAGGGGCAGGAAGGAAAGGATGAGGAAAGTGGAGAAAGGCAATACAGATGACGAAAGGGGTGGATGGCAGGTTGAACATTTCAAAGCTCAGGACATTTTCAAATTCCACTTTCATCTCAGCAACAGAACTTCCAGATAAACGTTACACTGCAATTTCCCCAGAGGCTCTCCATGAGCAAACCACTTTACACATATGAAATCTCTGGTCTGACTGCCTAAATATATTTGAACTCTCCAAAAGAGGAAAGCTCTCGGTGTTTGTGAGAAGCCCAGGGACCATGGCCCTACATAAAAGGAAGCTATAAAGCCTAATGAACATGGGACTCTCTGCCGCCTGCTACACTATAAAATTTTATCTCTTTAGAACTCACTTTCCATGTAAATGAAATGCTTATTGCTCAGGTTAAAGAGCTTAAGATAAAAGGGATTAAACATGGTGGCAACCCCAGGGTACCTTTGTGCACAATGGCTAGCCTTTAGAGCCACGTGGGTCCTTGAAGAAAGGAATTAGAGCAGGAGAGGGCCAGCTGCTTGAAATATGTACATTGCTCTTGCATCCTACAAAAGAAAGATAGACTTCTGGGTAAGAGAAATATTAGAGGCACATAGGAGCCTGGGTGCCTTCCAAACCCCTTTCATATTTCAGGTGAAAGGACCCCAAGGTACAAGGGGAGGAGGTCTCCAATCTACAATTCCTCTCCCCTCCCATGTCACCAGCTTCTTTCTCCTCAAGGTGACAGCATCACCATCCATATCATCTGCATTCACCCCTGCATTCACTGCCTGCCATTTCAAAAGAGCGATCTAAAGACAAAAGCCCAACCCCTTTCTAGACCACATGCCTGGCTCCTGCCCAAGTTCATTCCTGAGTTTACTGTACAAAATCTGTCCCCACTTCCTCACCTGCTATTTGTTCGTAATCCTCTTCTAACTTGTAACCATGTAGCCACCCTGACTTCCTACAGTCAATTTTCAATGACAGCCAGACACATATTTAAAACATATATCTAATAATGTCACTCTTCCACTCAAAAATTTCATATGGCTTCCCACGACACTCAGAATAAAATCCAGAATCTCCACTATGGCCTTCTGGAACCCATGTGAGCTGCCTCCTAGCCCAACCTCATCTCTGAATTCCCTCCAGTGTTTCCCAGGAGACCTTTCTGCTATTCTCCGAATGTTCCAGTTGCATTCTTACTTCAGTCTTGTACTTGTTCCTTCTACTTTGAATCCTTTTTCCCGAGGTCAACCCATGACTCCCTAATCAATGATGATCTCTGCTCTCTGACCCCCTCAAAGAGGGTTCCTTCACTCTCCATCTAAAATAGCCAATGCCCCCTCTTCTTGACTGCTTCTCACTGCCTTGCTCACTTCGTAGCAGCTGTCACTACCTGACATCTTATTATTGAATTGCATCAGATCTAAAACATCATCAAATGTACAGTGCTCTAATTTACACACCAATAAATTAAAATTTAGAAACACACTAGCAATAAATAATAGCACAGTGTCTCAGTGGGAGTCACAAAAAATGTAGGAATCCATAACACCAACTTGCATTGCTTAGAAACTTTTTGTTAATGTTGGAGGACTTGGCAATTTCTTCTGCACTCAGTTGTATTGTTTGGCTTTTGATAGGCATCATCTACTTGTGGTCTTGTTCTTTCCTTAGGTTTCATAAAGCCTGATTGTTGCTTTGCAAAAAAAAAAAAAAAAGAGGTAGAATTGTATCCTGTTGGGAACTGCCCTGCCTGGTTTCAGAAACTATAAACCCCCATGGCTAAGGCTGAGTGAGAGACCTTGGGGCCACAAGCCCCTAAGGAGACAAAGCTTATCTCCCTGGCAGGGGCGCCGCCTCTGCCTACTTTACTTCACCTTGCTTGGCCCCCAGTGCATGACCGGCTAGCCAATGACAGATAAGATTCCTCAAGGGAGGGATGACCTAAGACAGGCATGATCATGAAGAGGCCCTCAGGGAAGGACTTGGGGGGTTATAGAAAAAGGGGGTGATGGACCCTCACCCCTTGGCTTTGACATAGCCTGAATTCTCATTCTGTCTGCAAGAAGTCTCCTAATCTCTTAGCTGCCTTACTTCCCCTGCCTGACTTAAGCCTGAAACAAGGACAGAGGGCAGTGCCGCCCTGTGCTGGAAAGGGCAGATTACCTGGGGTGATCAGGCCTAAGAAAGAATACATAAAATCCTGTGAAACCTGCTTTGCTAAGAATGCCCTCAATTCTCTGATAAGGGTCCAAGCATGAAATGAGTTTGTTTCCCAAAGTATTATAGCCCTTTAAAAGCTAACTCACCCTGACTCAGAATAAGCCCTCAGAGTTCTTTGTATGTTATCTATTGTTTGAACCTTACTGCCTGACAATGATTGATGAGCTTTACCTGTATTCCTGTGCAAATTGAACCTAATAAAAGCCCACTGAGGAAAGGGCTCTTGGCCCTTCTCCTTTGAGAGGTCGGCCACCTTTCCTCCTCAAGAAGATCATGTCTTGGTAGACTTACTTTCATACGTGGCAGCTGGGGGGAGGGGCCTGTAGGCAGAGCCCCCCCACAGCATCCATTCATCCAACAACAAATATTTGTCTCTCTAATACCAAATGTATGCTCCATTGCTGTGGCTTTGGGTCTACACAATAACTTTCTGTTTCAAAGCCAAATCAAAATGCAAAATTTTTTGCAAATGTTTTAAAAGATAATCAAATTCACCCTGGCCAGTGTGGCTCAGTTAGTTGGGCATCATCCCATAAATGGAAAGATTATGCCTTTGATTCCCAGTCAGGGCACATACTTAGGTGCAGGTTCTGTCCCTGGTCAGGGCATGTACGCGAGGCAACCATTCAACATTTCTATCTCACATAGATGTTTCTCTCCCCCTTTCTTCCTCCCTTCCCCTCTCTTTAAAATTTATAAACATGTCCTCAGGTGAACATAACAAAAGATAATCAAATTCAACAAGTGTAACATCAGCAAACTCATACTGTTAACTCAGTTGACTGATGACAATACAATAGTTTCAGCCAAGTTTACAAAGTGTAGGCAGTGGAAGTTGCATCATGACTGCCACCTGCCTGACAGCATGGTCTATTGTAAAACGCATCCCAATTTCAGAGATGTAAGAAGGGAAGGTATCTCAGAATGAGTAAACACAGTAAACACTTATTGTTTACTTGTTGTATCTTTCCTCCACTAGCATGTAAGGATAGTAAGGACTTGTTATATCCCTCTATTTTATCTCTGCATCCTGAGCATCTTAAGAAGACACTGGCACATAGTAGGTGCTCAGCAAAAACTTGTCAAATGAATGAATGAATCATAACTCAGTGAACAGGCACTGGAAACAAAGGAAATTTCACTTTTTGCCAGAAACTTTGAGGAATGGCTACTAAAAGGTTGATGAGTCCATACTGAAACAAAAGCCAATCTGACATGTAAACTCCCCCTGCATTTATGAAAGAAAAAGAGAAAGATCCTGGCAGAACTATTGAAAGCTTTGTGACTTAGAGGGAGTGTGCTTGAAGGCAATGTGTCAGCAGGGGCTAGCCAAGGGGCACATCTGGATATATAGCAACAGTTCCTTGGCACAGAAGGTGATCCTAAATGGGAAGCTCATAATGCTACTTATCTCTCCTTACTGTTAACCTTAACTGGCATGCCAGAAAGAAAAACAAAACAGGATCACTGCACTGCCAGGGTGCCAGTGAGCAAGCCCAAGCCCAGCAAAAACTGGGGTCTCCGTCCCAGGCCACTGCTGACCACAGCAGCAAACACAATGAGGCCATTATTTGGAAGAGAGGCAAAGTCTCCTGACAAGCTTTCTCCAGCTTTGGCAACCTTCCTTCTCTTCCCCAGGCTTCCAGGACTCAGCGTGTATAAAGTCCAAACTATCATAAACCTAAAGCCTGAACTGTCATGAACCTATACATTTCCTTTGCTCTTTCATCTGGACAAGAACTTTTTAACCAGAATTTAGCCTTTTAATGAGTCCACTTCAAAGTCCAATATGGGATAAGTGTATGTCCCCTCTGGCTCCTAGTCTTTATCAGGTTGACAAGAAAGCAAGCCACCAGATACAGGAAAAGGATACCACAATTCAAATTAAGAGAACTATCCAGGTAACTAGAACAAATGTCTTCCTATGAAATACTGTGACTACCAGTCACAGGACACAATTTTAGAAGATGTTTACACATGTTCCCGCTAAGATTTAGGAGTTCATTGAGGATTCTGGTTCCAAAGGCCACCTAAGTAACATCCTCCTGTGCAGCATTTCTTAGCTTCTTACTAAAATTGCAACAAGACTCAAACAAGAAAAAAAAACTTCACAGAACATTGTCAAAGAAAACAAATAAAGAATTTAACGCCATGATACAAGAAGAATTGGGTTTATTATGAGACAGATGGAGCTAGGTTGAGAAACTTATGCAGGCTGTATTTTGTGAGGTAGCTTAGCTTTGCTTTATGAATCTCAGTGTCCCTCAAAAGGACATTAAGGTCTTGAAAGTCCCACAGAATGTGGCCCTGACACAGGCAGGAAAGAACTCAACAAGCTAACCAGTGGCAAATCTAGATTTTTCTCAAGGCCAGCACTTACACACTTTTTGGACTCTCTTTAGGTAAAGAATACAAAATCAGATACAAATGAGATGTTGTTTAGAATGAGAAAATAAATCACAACAAATCATACATTTTAAAAACAGGAATACAATAAACATTATAAAAAATCAAAAATTTGCATGTTTTTTTTAATAATTAACTGCCTAACATGATTCCATTAATACTTTCATTACATGTCTTGTCCAAACCCTTTTTGATCATATTTTCAAATAACAACATCCCAGGAGCATTTGGTAATATCATATAAATTGTTTGGATTATTGTAAATTGGGGAAATGTACATGATGTCTTTTTCTCACGTGTAAGATACAGAAGAACTTTCCACAGACTAGCTTTGGTTCCATACATTTAAATCTTTGGGTTCCAGGTAACACAGTCATGATGTGATTTGAGGTCATCTCTGGCCCTGGGCCCAGCTGCCTCAGTGAAGGGTGAGTGGGCACAGTGGGCAAGAGGAGCTCCCCTAGAAGTCAGTCCCACACCAGAACAGCAGGCAGCAACTTAGCTCATGGAAGGGACTGCAGACACACCCATACATGCCTTTAAATTAAGATTAAATGAACCCCCCCTACCCAGACCTCCAAAGCCCTGTGTCCGTGCCTTGCCTCCCAACATGAGCAGAAGTAGGATGGATGATAAATGGGAAAGATATAGTGGGTGTTAACTGATTATCATCAAAATGTCATACTCATGCAAATTTTACAAAGACATAGGAGAATGGCCCTCTCCAGGCCCATGTTAAGGGCTAGTGCAAATGACTGTAAGCTTCACAGTTAGATTTGTCTCCCAGAGAGAGAACTGGACAGCATTCCTGTAGCCCTGGGACAATGTGCTATGAAGGCAGGAAAACAATGGACCTCTTGGCCACCAATATTCCATCTCCCCAACTCAAATAAAACCAGGAGGCATGATTTCTGTGTAACAAGATCAACAAGCAGAAGGAGGAAATAGACTGAGGTGAAAATACAAAAACAAGGGGTAGAAAATGAGGGGCTTGAGCTAAAGAGAGGTTATATAAAAAGAAGGGGAAAAATGCAAAATCAAGAAGATAGAATTAAAATTTATTACCTCAGATCTCCAGCCAAGATGGAGGTGTAGGTAGACACACTGTGCCTCCTCGCACAACCAAAAGAAGGACAACAACAATTTAAAAACAAAAACCAGCCAGAACTGATGGAAAATTGAACTGTGCGGAAGTCCGACAACCAAGGAGATAAAGAAGAACCATTCATCCAGACCGGTAGGAGGGGCAGAGATGGGCAGCCAGGCGGAGAGGACTCGTGGCAAGGAGGCGGCTGGCAGACCCAGTGAGGTAGCAAATTGTGGAGGGGGGTGGGCAAAGCTGCAGCTGGCCAGGGAGGCAGCAGCTGGTGGACTGGGTGACAGACTGCACAACCCAGAGTGCCAACCCGGGGAAATAAAGCCTCAAACTGCTGATTGAAAACACCTGTGGGGTTGAGGCAGCAGTGGGAGAAACTCATGGCCTCATGGGAGAGTTCATTGGAGAGACCCACAGGGTCCTAGAATGTACATAAACCCACCCACTTGGGAAGCAGCACCAGAAGGGCCCAATTTGATTGTGGGTAGCAGAGGGAGTGACTGAAAACTGGCAGAGAGTAGAACAAGAGCCATTGCTCCCTATCAGACCCCTCACCAACATACAACATCACAGTGCAGCGATGAGCATTACCCAGCCTTGGTGAATGCCTAAGGCTCCGTCCCTTTATGTAACAGGTGTGCCAAGACCAAAAAAAAAAAAAATGACCCAAATGAAAGAACAGATTAAAGCTCCAGAAAAAATACAACTAAGCAACGAAGAGATAGCCAACCTATCAGATGCACAGTTCAAAACACTGGTAATTAAGAAGCTCACAGAATTGGTGGAATTTGGTCACAAATTAGATGAAAAAATGAAGGCTATGCTAAGAAAAACAAAGGAAAATGGACCAGGAACCAATAGTGATGGGAAGGAAACTGGGACTCAAATCAACAGTGTGGACCAGAAGGAAGAAACATCCAACCGGAAAAGAATGAAGAAACAAGAATTTGGAAAAATGAGGAGAGGCTTAGGCACCTCCAGGACATCTTGAAACGTTCCAACATCCAAATTACAGGGGTGCCAGAAGGAGAAGAGGAAGAGCAAAAAATTGAAAACTTATTTGAACAAATAATGAAGGAGAACTTCCCTAGTCTGGCAAAGGAAATAGATTTCCAGGAAGTTCAGGAAGCTCAGAGAGTCCCAAAGAAGCTGGACCAAGGAGGAACACACCAAGGCACATCATAATTACATTACCCAAGATTAAAAGAAGGAGAGAATCTTAGAAGCAGCAAGAGAAAAGGACACAGTTACCTACAAAGGAGTTCCCACAAGACTGATTTCAGTCAGCTGATTTCTCAAAAGAGGGCTTACAGGAAAGAAAGGGCTGGAAAGAAGTATTTGAAGTCATGAAAAGCAAGGACCTACATCCAAGATTGCTCTATCCAGCAAAGCTATCCTTTAGAATGGATTGGCAAATACAGTCTTCTCAGATAAGGTCAAGTTAAAGGAGTTCATCATCATCAAGCCCTTATTGTATGAAATGTTAAAGGGATTTATCTAAAAAAAAGAAGATAAAAAATATGAACAGTAAAAATGACAGCAAACTCACAGTTATTAACAACCACACCAAAAAAAAAAACAAAAGCAAACTAAGCAAACAACTAGAACAGGAACAGAACCACAGAAATGGAGATCACATGGAGTGTTATCAACAGGGGAGTGGGAGGGGAAGAGAGGGGGGGAAGGTACAGAGAATAAGTAGCATAAATGGTAGGTAGAAAATAGACAGGGGGAGGTAAGAATAGTATAGGAAAGGTAGAAGCCAAAGAACTTATATGTATGACCCATTGACATGAACTATAGGGGGGAATGTGGGACACAGGGGGTATACAAGATGGAGCGGAGTGAAGGAGGGAGAAATGGGACGACTGTAATAGCATAATCAATAAAATAATTTTTTTAATGTTTTCCAAAAAGAAAAAAAATATTACCTCAACTAGCATCCTCCTATTTTTAGCTGAAGTCCTGTGCCAGTAATGTAGGAAAATATAGATGGGGCTAGTGGTCAGTATCTAAGGAGATTTAATTACGATCATGTTGCCTGCAGGTATCAAAAATGGGCATGTCAAGGGAGCATATATCATTCACCAGGAATAAAAATCTACATGTCCCACTGCAATGCTTTTCTTGGTACCTTAAAGCCTTCCAATACCCTCTGCTCTCCCTCTGAATATTAAATATCAAGATATCCTGGAGCAGGAGAATCTTCAATAGCTTCTTACTGATCACCAGTGAGAGTCCCCACCTCACCTCTTTCTTTACTGAAACAACCATCTCTGCTCTCCTTCTCCCTCAAAATAGGAATACACCCTCTCATTTTTCCCCAATGCACAACTCATGTAAAACTTGCGAATTTATTTTACTGAATGTGTGAGGTTAGTTAAAGCACAGAGCAGGAAACAACTGAATATTGAGTATAAAACGTCATTGTTTTTGATGGCTATGTCAGTCCCCTGCCCTGGCACATTTCTTGCTGGGGCAATTCATCTTCAAGGTCAAGAACACAGACATCTGGACTGTGTTGTTTTTCTAGAGTAATTGGGGGAATAGAGACACAATGGTGCTTTCTGTTGCCACCCAGATAAATATCGGACAAGTTACTTTACCTGCCTGTTCTTTCATTTACTTATTTGAGGAGGAAGATAAGATTAGTATCCCTTCAAAGTAACAGAATGGGATTTGTAGAGGATTGAATAGGTTAATATATATAAAGTGCTAACAATAGTGACTGGCACCTAAACATTAGCTCTATTACTTGCTATTTCTCTTGTCTGCTTACCCCAGTGTGCCAAGAGCTTCATTGTTTTTAATAAATCTAAAAAATCAAGGGTAGCCTAAGTGTTTTTTAAAGTAAGATTTGTTTAATGCTAATAAGTTATATTCATAAGCTAGAATACAATTGTCAGAAATATGATCAAGATATATTCATATTAAAAACCAGAGTGCCAAGTATTAAAAATAGACCACTGAGTAGTATATATGATATGATCCTATTTTCCATGAATATATACTATATAATTTTGTGGGGAATAAATCTGTTCAAATAAATATCAAAAATATAACTGATTTTCCCTAGGCTTATGGTGCGAATTTCCAGTAATACCTTTATGAAAGTGTGCCTGTACACGATATGTGTATATATCTAGGCGTCTGTGAACAAGCACAAAGATCAAGTAATACAGCAGCAATGACATAAGTGAATAAATGTCAAAGAACAGTCAGAACAATTATTTATACCATATAGTGCAGGTAATGGGTTACTATCTTTAATAAATAAGTAGTTCTTACAAATTAATATGAAAACGTAGCACCTCAAAACAAAAAGACATAAGCAGGCAATTTATAAAATAAGAAACACAGATAGCTAATAATTATATAGAAAACAATTAAGCTTCACCTGTCATCAAAGAAATACAAATTAAATATTCTTTTTCACCTTTCAACATAACAGGTGTAAAACTGATAATATCTAGTTTTTGTTAAGGTGAGGAAAAGCAGATATAGTCATTTACTGCCTGTGAGATGTATATTAATGCAATCTTTCTGGAACACAATACAGTAACATTTTTAAAATGAATAATCATACATTCTGATGCACTAATTTTAATTCTAGAAATTTTTATTAAGAAAATCATCAGAGATATAAAAATGTATTTATCATAGAAACAAAATATTGGTGACTAATTAGGTAAATTGTGGGAAATATATAAAATGTGATATATGCTTTCCATAACATTTAAAGGTGTGGGAAGATGCTCACAATATAATGCTAGGTGATAATAAATAGCAGATGAGGTAACATTGTGGTTCGTTAGTATGATAATTTTTTTGCATACATTTGTTATTATCTTTTTTTTTGCATGACTATTTCTCTCATAAGTAGTGTATTAGTTTTTTATTACTATACCAAATTACCACAAATTTAGCAACTTAATACAGATTCATTATCTTACAGTTCTCTAGGATGGGACCCTCATGTGTCTCACTTTGCTAAAATCAAGGTGTTGGCAAGAGTGCATTCCTTCCTGGAGACTCCAGGGAAGAATTCTTAACTTTTCCAGGTTCTAGAAGTCACCTGCATTGATTGGCTTGTGACAACGGGAAGTAGGGCCTTTCTAACACTGCCTCACTCCAACCTCTAACTTCTGCCTCCCTCTTCCTCTTTTAAGGACTCTGGTGATTACATTCAGGACACCTAGATAATCGAGGATAATCTCCCTTTTTTAAGGTCAACTGATAAGGAATCTTAGTTCCATCTGCAACCTTAGTTCCCCTTGGCCATATAACAAGCTATTCACAGACTCTGGGCTTTAGGACCTGGGCCTCTTTGGAGGGGAAGCATTATGCTGACTACCACAAATGATATAAAGCAATAAACAATATTTCCATATAAACAAAAGTTCCATGATGATGTACTTTAAGTGTTCATGAGGAGAGTTTAACAAGTCAAAATGAGATCTTGTGCTGAATAAAGAAAAAAAATTTAAGAATCCAGTGGAACTTACTGCCAGAATGTAGCTCTTTCTCCCCTTAACCAAAAGAAGCCTCATTAACCCTTTGATGAGTATCACTTGGGGCAGACTCACTCAAGGAAATGATTGACACTGAGACACTAAAGCAGAGACACCGAGAAAGGGTCTCTGCTTTATTCTCACAGGGTTCTCGTCCTTTATACCTTGCTGGAGACTGTATCCCTTTATTTCTTAGACAAAGTTATTAACTGATTCCTAATTTTATTTCATTAAAAACTGGTTTTTAGTATAAAAATTGTAATTGACTTCATATCATGCACCGATTTATCTATTACACTTTTTTAGTTAACCAAAAACATAAGTGTTAAATCTCTCAGGTATCTAAAACCCCATGTCAAAATTTCAGTGACCATGCCTGTAAGAAATATCGCAGGCTTCAGGGTGAGGCTTAGAAGTTTAATGTCATGAAGAATTAGCAGGTATGACACGGTTTTCACACAATGTGCATTATCACTTATTTGAAATAGGTGCCTGATGAAGGCGGAGGATTGGACTCTGATGGTTTAAGTCCTTCCAAATCCCTGGCTGCCCAAGTGGCCTTCATTGTTCCAAGGCAGAGCACAGGCTTGATTTAGGAGCCATGACTCTGACTTGGTACTTCTCAGTCCCACTCACTGCCTGGTAGCTATGGGTCAAGATCCCTGAGCAAGCCAACAGACCCCCGGGGCCATGGACATTGGAAGATGGCCTTGGAGAAGAAATCTCACCTCCCACATTCACACCTCACCTTCCTGACTTGGAAAACACCTCCCATTAATGAGCAAATCTGGCATCTGTCAGCTTTTGTAAGCAAGCATTTCACAAGGTTTACAGAAAAGTAAAGTAAACAGAGTTCTGAGTAACAAAAGAGTGGCGTTTATGCATTCTTTGATTCACTTTAAAGGATGGTATAAACTGACTTTTTAACCAAGCATTAGGCAAGATCTGGGCCCAAGCCATTCTATAATAAACAGTGACATGGCTATATTAAAATATTTACTTAGTGTGCTAAAGTGACTTATAGGAAGAGTGGCTACTACATAGAAGGCCTAAGTATTAAGGCGTCAGGTGCCACGGGCGGCATAAATATTCCATGTGCACTTGTTTATAGGAAAACCCCATCTGGATTTGACTAAAACAGCAGGCACCCTGCTGACCTCAGTTTTGCTATTGGAAAATATAACACAAGTGTTCTCTCATCTAGAATAACTACAGTGTTAAGTGCCAAATGACGGATGGGAGGGGATTGGCTTTTCTCAATAAAATCCAGGCACTCCACTGTGAAGGGTTTCGTCGTAAGGGCTCCTCGGCATTTATAGACCCTCAGGGCAGATATGCAGCTAGATGAGGCGGGGACTGGGTCAGGCTGACCACAGTCTGCCGATCACAATGGCTTGGCCACTGCCCATCCAGGCGTGCTGACCAGGATTTGGAAGACTTGTACTGAGACAGTCCATGAACATCAATGTCATCAATCCTCACCCCCACCCCAATAACCACCCCTCCCCTCCAGCTTAGTTATGTTGAATAGCCATCAAGCAGACAGGATGCAGACCAGGCCTGGTGTGATCAAAGAACACAGTATTTTGAGACAGAAAATCAAGATTTGCAGCACCTCCCCTAGAATGAGGGAGAGAGAAGACAATGTATATTGATAAGCACTGTATTGGATGCTTTTCCTATGTTATCTCATTGACATCCTCATGTCAATACTTACGGTGCAGGTAATACTTTTCCGCTACATAGGTTCACATAAATGGTTCCAGGAAATGAAAGGCTGGCCCTTGGTCATCCTTAGATGAACACATCAACCTTCTCTGAAGGTTGACCCAAGTGTAGTGGGAGCAATAAAAACAATGAGAGTAGATCTATCCTCTAGGACTAATAATTTAATTGGGGAAAACTGCTTCTGCATGAAAGGATGCATATCTAACAGTGCAGAGCTCCAAAAGACAGAAACTCAAATTGAAACTAGTCTGTTAACTGAAAACTGAAATCTCTAGGTGACCAGATAAAGCAGCTCCCTCCTCCTCCCCTTCCACCGGATTGCAAACCTCTCCCTGTTGAGTTTGATTAACAGATTTCTTTTCACTCATCCACTCACTCAACAAAGATGTAATGAGTAGCTGTCGTGCATAGAGCCTTTTCTAGACGATAAGGATACAGAGATAAGTAAAGTTCATGCCTCCATGGAGCAGACCTCTTGGCAAGATGACAAATAAATGTATGATTACATATATTTAATATAATTTCAGGTAGTGATATGCAAAGAAAAATTAAGCAGGTTACAGGAGTAAAGAGCGACTAGGAATGCCATTTTATGTAGGGTGATTAGGTAAACCAAAGCTATTAGTTTAAAAGGCATGAGAATCAGGAAAGAAGTTCATTTAAGTTACTGTCTTTGGTATCACAGCTTAAAGTTTAAATTATTCAACTGCACCATGACATGAAGGAAACAATACTGAAGGGAGAGTTACTTGGGACTCTGGTCTAAGCTTTAACATTAACTTATTAGGTAGTCCTGAGAAAACTATACCATTTCGTAGATGGGAAAACTGAGACCCTGAAAAGCTGTGCTCAAGGCAGCAAAGTTGTGATGAGCCTCTAAGGTGTCTTCCCACGCTGAATTTCTAGAAATGTGCTGTTCAATTTGGAAGCCACTAGCCATGGTGAGTATTTTCATTTAACTTTATTAAACTTTAAAAAATTCGGAGGACCAAGATGGCGGCGTATAGGTAGACACACTGCCTCCTCGCACAACCAGAACTGTCAGAAAATCGAACAAGGAAGTCTGACACCAAGTAGATAAAAAAAGAAACATACATCCAGACCATAGGAGGGGCGGAGACGGGCACGGGGCAGGGGAGAGGACTCATGTGGCCATGGTGGGACCGAGACTGGTGGAGTGTGGGACAAAAAGGAGCAGGCAGTCTGACCACTAGCAGACCCTGCGGCCCTACACTCGCGGACAGATAAACTGGGACGAACAGCGGGGAGCAAAGCAGACCACATAACCCAGGGCTCCAGCTAGGGGAAATAAAGCCTCAAACCTCTGATTGAAAACGCCCGTGGGGGTTGGGGCCGCAGCAGGAGAGACTCCCAGCCTCACAGGAGAGGTCGTTGGAGAGACCCACAGTGGCCTAGAGTGTACACAAGCCCACCCACTCAGGAACCAGCACCAGAGGGGCCCAATTTGATTGTGGGAAGCGGAGGAAGTGGCTGAAATCCGGTGGAGAGTGGAGCAGGTGCCATTGCTCCCTCTCGGCCCCTCCCCCACGTACAGCGTCACAGAGCAGTGACCAGCATTACCCCACCCCTGTGAACACCTAAGGCTCCGCCCCTTTAAGTAACAGATGCACCAAGACAAAATAGAAAAATGGCCCAAACAACAGAACACTTCAAAGCTCCAGAAAAAATACAACTAAGCGAGGAAGAGATAGCCAACCTGTCGGATGCACAGTACCAAACACTGGTTATTAAGAAGCTCACAGAATTGGTTGAATTTGGTTGAAAACTAGATGAAAAAATGAAGGCTATGCTAAGAGAAACAAAGGAAAATGTACAGGGAACCAATAGTGATGTGAAGAAAACTGGGACTCAAATCAATGGTGTGGACCAGAAGGAAGAAAGAAACATCCAACCAGAAAAGAATGAAGAAACAAGAATTCAAAAAAATAAGGAGAGGCTTAGGAACCTCCAGGACATCTTGAAACGTTCCAACATCCGAATTATAGGGGTGCCAGAAGGAGAAGAGGAAGAACAAAAAATTGAAAACTTATTTGAACAAATAATGAAGGAGAACTTCCCTAATCTGGCAAAGGAAATAGACTTCCAGGAAGTCCAGGAAGCTCAGAGAGTCCCAAAGAAGCTGGACCCAAGGAGGAACACACCAAGGCACATCATAATTACATTAGCCAAGATTAAGGAGAAGGAGAGAATCTTAGAAGCAGCAAGAGAAAAGGACACAGTTACCTACAAAGGACTTCCCATAAGACTGTCAGCTGATTTCTCAAAAGAGACCTTACAGGCAAGAAGGGGCTGGCAAGAAGTATTCCAAGTCATGAAAGGCAAGGGCCTACATCCAAGATTACTGTATCCAGCAAAGCTATCATTTAGAATGAAAGGGCAGATAAAGTGCTTCTCAGATAAGGTCAAGTTAAAGGAGTTCATCATCACCAAGCCATTATTATATGAAATGTTAAAGGGACTTATCTAAGAAAAAGAAGATAAAAAATATGAACAGTAAAAATGACAGCGAACTCACAGTTATAAACAACCACACCTAAAACCAAAACAAAAGAAGACTAAGCAAACAACTAGAAAAAAAACAGAACCACAGAAATGGAGATCACATGGAGGGTTATCAATAGGGGATTGGGAGGGGGAGAGAGGGGGGAAAGGTATAGAGAATAAATAGCATAGATGATAGGTGGAAAATAGACAGGGGGAGGGTAAGAATAGTGTAGGAAATGTAGAAGCCAAAGAACTTATAAGTATGACCCATGGACATGAACTATAGTGGGGGAATGTGGGAGGGAGGGGGTGGGCAGGATGGAGTTGAGTGAAGGGGCGGAAATGGGACAACTGTAATAGCATAATCAATAAATATATCAAAAAAATAAAAAAAAATTCTAGTCCAATTCCTCAGTTGTACTCGCCATATTTAACTTGAGCAAGAGCTGTGAAAGGCTGGTGGCTGCCACATTGGACAGTGCAGACTACAGAAGAGTTTCTCCACTCTAGAAAGGGAGAAAGTTTTTCAAGAGCTCTTTGGATTCTGGTGGCTCTTGAGAAAAGGGGGAAAAAACAAAAAAACAAAAAACATGTGCTTACACATTTTCTATTTCTACCAGATGATTTGGCATCTTAGAAACAAATAATTTTCAGTGTTTTTAATCCAAGAGTTTTATGTCCAGTAGTATTTTATGCATGGAAACAACAAAATGCTTCAGAAATATTACCATCTATAAAATGTTCTTGAACAAAAACAATTAAAGACATAGCCTAACTGCTTGAGTGACAAAGAAGTTTAAAGAGTCCAAAGCTGGCAAAATCAGAGTACAAAGATTGTATGGCGTGCACCAAAAGCAATGAATGCAAAGATCTATCTAAATAAATGTGATTGCAAATTAAATGCAACCTCCTGTAGAGAATTCAAAACATATAAAATGTAAAAGGAGGGGACTGGATGAAAGAAGATGAAGAAATTAGCCAAACAACATATATGCACAACCCATTGACACAGACAACAGTGTGTTGAGGGCCAAGGAAAGGGGGTGGGGCAGGAGCTGGGTGGAGATCAGCAAAGGGTGAGGAATAGGGACATCTGTAACAGTGTCAAAATAAGAATAAAGAGTAATTAACATATAGTCTGGGTTTTAAAATAATAAAAACTAACTAAGTTGCACAATGATACTCAAGGTTGACCTTGGGAGTGAGGTGGTCCCACTAACATAGTCATGGTGAGAGTATAAATGGGAGCAGCTCTTGAATGAGTATTAATGACTGAAATTGTTAAACTCCTCCCACCTTGTTATTCCGCTTACAGGAAACAATCCTAAGAACATAATAAATAGCACCAGCAAAGAACGCTTTGCCTATTAAGTTTTTCATGGCACCACAATGCATAGAACTCAAAGAAAAAATAAAAATATATTCAATAAAAAAGTAATAATTGAATTCTAGCATACCCATAAAGTATAATTTCATGCAGCCATTAAAAACCATGATTTAAAAAAATAATAATAACATGGAAAAATGTTTATAATGTGATATTAAGGGCAAAAAGTGAGAAAGCTATAATATCTAACTTTTATTCAATGTTTAGTAAGTGCCTTATCTAAAGGTTTTAGGTATATTGCATCGTTTATCTCTCAAAATACTTATAAGCAGCAGTTAGTACCAATATTGTCTCTGATACACCATTGAGGAAACAGAACCTTATAGTTAATTTGCCCTGTGCCCCATAAATCACTAAGGGACAGAGCCAGGCTGTGAATGCAGGCCCATCTGATGCAAAGTCTGTGCTCCTGACTGCCTCCTCTCCAAGAGACAAATTCTCCAAGCAGCATAACTTCAGCCATGGTAAAAAAAAAAAAAAAGAAAGAAAGAAATACGCACATTTAGAAAACACCCTGACTACAATATACACTGAAACCTGAACAGTGATTGTCTCTGAATGATGAGGTTACAGATCACTTTCATTCTCTTCTTTAAATTAGTCTTTGTTTTTAAAACATTCTGGCAGTCAACATTTTTCAGTAATTGAAAAAAGTTTAATGAAAAAGAGAGGTCATCTTCATACACAGATTTGTACACCCAGGGGAAAAAATAATAATTCAAAAGGCAAAGCTAAAAATGGAATTCCAAAGTGTTGCCTGGAAATTAGTGGGAGTTCAAAGGAGTTAAATAAAAGATGGAAAATTGGAGACATGCCATTGCTAAATCTCTAAGCTCTTCCAAAAGGTTTCTGTTCGCGGTTGTTGGTTTCTATCTATCAGCCCTCTACTTAACTGATGAGCATTTATACAAGACTGGGAAGTCAGAAGCCACTCAGAGGCTCCAAGCTTATGAGTCTGCCTACTTGTTGTTATTTTGCTTTAATGGATTTGTTTAGTGGCCTACCAAATGAATTTACCACCAGCAGGCCTTTTTTTCCCCCTCTCAATTTTATTATTATTATTTTTTAAATCAGGCAACACTTTGTGGAATCAACCTGACCCTGAAGAATGCTTGCTGGCACATTGTCCAAGAAGTCTAGCAGAAGTGTGTATGATTATCTTTATGAGTGAGTACAGTTTAGTCTAGTCTTTTTTCTTTTTTTTTATTTGTCAAATGGCATGGTCACACATAGTCCGCAGCAAATATGAGAGTCGGTCTTACCTTCTATTGGGTGTTCATCACTATCGTGGGCCACAGAGGTCATTAAAGACAACTTCACACACTGCAGAAAAACCACAGAAAAAAGTCTTGGACATATCTGTCATCCTCACGATCACACTCTAGTTTGCCAATAGTTTCTCTGTGACATCTGGAAGAGGCTCCAGTGCTGTCATCCTTGCTCGACACTCAGTTGAAGGGAGGCAAGTTCCAACTCCTAGATTCAGAATCAAAACAATGCCCCGGGAAGCAGTGTTTCAGGACATGGTTCTTTGTCTTTATTTAATCAAGTCTGAGAGATCTTCTTTGGGGTGAAAAGCATTGCATTTCTAATGATAGGAGAAGGCAGAACTTCCACTGAACTTCACTCTTGGTTCCTGTTTATTTCCATGCTATATCATACCCCAAAGAATAAGACTGTAAAGCACCCACGGAATCAGCATTACCTGTGCCCCGTGATGACCCAGCCTGTCAGCACTGGCATTCAGGCGCAATGCCCCAGATGACTCCAGTATTCTTTTTGTCTGTGATCCTCATCTTGTGTAAGAGTGGGAGATGCTGCAGATTGTTAGTCTCTTTTTGTCTAGCCAACATGGGCGCAGGCTTATTTAACTTGTGAATTTGGCCTCACTCCCTCATTTTATAGTCTACAAGGTGCTTTGAAGTTATCATATCTTCCTGACCCAGTGTAGCAGACTGAGCAGGTTGGGTTAGGTTGAGGTAGCAAACATATTGAGATTCTCAGTATCTAAAATAATGAGAGTTTATTTCTTGCTCATGCAAAGTGCAGATGGGCTACAGGCTCTGTTCCAAGACCTTTCTCACTCCAAGACCCAGGCTGATACAGCATCTACTTTAAGGAACTTTGCCAGTATCTGCAACAGAAAGAAAAGTGAAATTCACATTTGTGTTTGAAACTTATACCTGAAGACATCATATCACATTTCACTGACTGATAATAAGGCATATAATCATGCTAGAATCTGAGGGGGGCAAAAACACACCACCACCACATGTCTTAAAGAAGAAATAAAACACTTTTATAGTATACCCATCACATATCCGTAAGACTTGCTAATTAGGTAAGATATGCTGACTTAGACTAGTTTAAAAAAATACACATCCAAGAAAAAAGGAATTGGTAAGCTAAACTTATTAAAATTAAATATTTTTTCTGCTTTGCGGAACAAATTTTCAAGTAAAAGAGAAGACAAGGCATGGACTGAAAGAAAGTATTTGCAAAAGACATGTCTGAAAAAGAACTGTTATCCAAATATACCAATAACTCCTAAAAGTCAACAATAAGAAAACAAACAACCCAATTAAATAATGAGCCAAAAACCTTAACAGACACCTCACAAAGTAGATATCTAGATAGCAAATAAGCACATAAAAAGAGGCTAAACATCAAGACACCTCACAAAGAAGATATACAGATAGCAAATAACCCCATAAAAAGAGGCTAAACAGCATATATCATTAGAGAATTGCAAATTACAATAATGAAGAAACACTGCAGACATATTAGAATGGTCGTAATTCAGAACACAACACCAACTGCTGATGAGGACGTGGAACAATAGGAATGCTCACCCACTGCTAGTGGGAACGCAAAATGGAGCAGCCCTTGCAAGGCTGTTTCTCAGTTTCTTATGAAACTAAACATACTCTTACCATGTGACCTCAAAATTGCACTCCTTGGTGTCTACCCAAATGAGCTGAAAACTTAGGTTGATGCAAAAACCTCCACCAGGATGTTTATATCAGCTTTATTCATAATTTCCAAAACCGGGAAGCAACCAAGATGCCCTGCAGTAAAGGAATGTGTAAGTAAGCTGTGGTGCATCCGGACAGTGGAAAGTATTTTAGCACTGCAAAGAACTTTGTTCTCGTGTCATGAAAAGACCTGAAGGAACATTGCAACCTTGTACACATTACTAAGTGAAAGAAACTAGTATGAAAAGGCTCACATTATATGATTCCAGGTATGTGACATTCTGGTAAAGGCAAGGAAAAAAAACTATGAAGACAATAAAAAGATCCAGGCCTGGCTAGAGTGGCTCACTTGGTTAAAGCATCGTCCCACGAACTGAAAGGTCTCAGTCGGGACTTGTCCCAGAGGCAACGGAGCCATGTTTCTCACATCGATGTTTCTCTCCTTCTCTCCCTCCCCTCTTCCCTCTCTCTCTAAAACCAATAAGCATGTCCTCAGGTGAGGATTAAATAAATAAATAAATATTAACTAATTAAATAAAAGATCCGTGGTTGCCAGGGGCTGGGGGAGAAAAGTATGACCAGGCAGAACACAGAGGATGTTTGAGGCAATGACACCACTCTGTATTATACTGCACTGGTGGACACATGTTAGTGCAAATTTTTACAAACCCATACAACGGAACAACACCAAGAGTGAACCTTAATGTAAACTATGGACTCTGGGGGATAATGACACAACAGTGTAGCTTCATCATCTTGTGTAAGTTGTAACAACTGTACCACTCTGATGGGAGATGTTGATCATGGGGGAGGTTGAGTGGAGCAGGGACAGGGTGCTGGGGATCTATAAAACATTTCTGTATCTTTGACCCAATTTTGCTGTGAACCTAAAACCACTCTAACAACTAATTATTATTAAAAATGAACACAATAATAAGACATGTGTTCATTTTTAATAATAATTACAATAATAAGACATGTGTTCATTTTTAATAATAATTACAATAATAAGACATGTGTTCATTTTTAATAATAATTAGTTGTTAGAGTGGTTTTAGGTTCACAGCAAAATTGGGTCAAAGATACAGAAATGTTTTATAGATCCCCAGCACCCCGTCCCTGCTCCACTCAACCTCCCCCATGATCAACATCTCCCATCAGAGTGGAGCAAACAAAATATAACCAGAGACATTGAAGTTAAGAACAATCTAACAATAGCCAGAGGGGAGTGGGGAGGGGACAGTGGGGAGAAGGGATTACAGGAATTACTATAAGGGACACCTGGACAAAATTAGGGGGGAGGGGGGAGGGGGGGAGGGAGGTGGGTTCTGCTGGGGTGGGGTGGAGGGATGGGCAGAAAATGCAGACAACTATAATTGAATAACAATAATTTTTTTTAAATGAACACATGTCTCAGAGGTTAACTGGCTTGGGTAAACATTTAAGAGAGTGCCTTGCACATAGTAGATAATAAAAGTTTGTTGAACAAATGAGGGAAGGCATGTATGAATCAATGAAAACATAAAATAAGGAGAGCCAGGGTGCAAATACTGGGGACCCGATTCCTGATACAGGGGGCTTTCTGTTCACACAATATGACTATCTGGGTCCTCTCTCACTCCTCCCCTATCCAGGCCGCCAGCAGTTTTCTTTCGCCCCAGCATGGATTCTGGGTTTGTGAAATAACCGGGATTCCTGAGTTCTAGAGTGGCCAGCAGTAAGCAGTCACGACTGTAGTACAACACAGGCATGTGCACATACACCCACAGACACAAAACCCATGATAAACTTGGAATGAGAGCAGTGACTGCAGAGGGCAGCTAAAGGGCAGCTAAATATTCCACGTAAGTTGAACTGGAAACCTGTTACCAAGGACGAAGTTGCAGGAGTGATGCCTGAGTCCAGAGTGCTATGATTTTCACTCTCGTTCCACAAGACAGTGTCACTGCCCAGAGGTGTTACTGTCCTGAAGAGACAGCTGTGTCACCTGAGCTTTGCCAGAGAACCCAGGAAACTGGAGAAATTGAAAAATAAGAAGGAGACAGACAGACAGACTGAGAGCATTTAAGTGAAAATGCCTCTGGTACCAGGCAGAACAGAGAGAATAAAAAATTCTTCATCTATGAGAATCAAAAACTGCACATGAGCCAAATACATCTGTTGAATGTTGAAAGTGACAAAACACAGCTCAGAGAGAGAACACAGTGAATCATTAAAAAAATTCTTAAGAAACTTAACAAGTACATCTAGACACTGCTCAAGTATGTGCTCTGGTGGCTCATGGAAACATCCTGGGGAAGTGATTCAAATGGCTTGAGAAATGCAGCCTCTTTGCTTGGGTGAGTCACCAGTTGAAGAGACAGCAGGAACTCAAGGTAACTAACTGTTCACTGGGAGTTTCTTCAGATTATATAGAATCCTGTATGTTGTGCCTACAAGAAGACATCAAGGCATCTGGGTACCGGTGTGGGAGGGAAATGGATAGAAGAAAAAAAGGTGGATTATTTTTACATTTTTAATTTATTTTTAATGGATAATACAGTCATGATTCAAATTTTTATTATTTGTTGTTTATTGGACTTATTGGGGTGCCATTGGTTAATAAAATTACATAGGTTTCAGGTATATAATTCTGCAGCGCATCATCTGTATATTGTACTGTGTGTTCACCACTCCAAGTCACGTCTCCTTCTCTTACCATTTACCCCCTTACCATCTCTACCTCCCCTACCCCCCATTCCCCTCTGATAATCACCATATTGTTGTCTGCGTCTGTAAGTTGGGGGCTTTTTTTTTTGCAAAATTTTAAAATTAAGAAGTAGTATAAGGTGAAAAATCTCTCCCTACTCCTGTCCCACCCACCCCATTCCCCTCACCAGAATCAATGATGAATTCCTAGTATATTCTTCTACACATAATTTTTTGAAAATGCAAACAAATATATTTTAAATTTTCCTTGAATTCAAATATATCTACTTTATAAACTATTCTGCACCTTAAAATAGAATTTGGAAACTTATCTTAAAATTGAACACATGTAAAAAATCAACAAAATAACTCTGATTCAAATGACCATTAGGAAAGCACAGAGAAAGAAAAAAATAAAGGAACTTCAGTAACTTTTGAACCCAGCATATTCTGACTGCACCCTTTGGGGGATATCCTTTGAGGATAAAAAACAGGGTAAAGAAATCTGAATCTTACTTAGTTTATTTGTTGTTTGGTAGTGGTACAGAGATAGTTATTCTGAAACTATTTTGAGTGTATTGCAGAATAGAGAAAAATAAACAAATGGATGTACTTGGAAATCATGGGATCTCATGTGAGAGAGAAAGCTAGAACTGTGAGGAAAGTGAGAAAGAACCCTGTGCTCTGGATAAAAATGATATTATGGACTAAATGTTCACATTCCCCCCAAATTGATATGTTAAACCTCTAAACCCTGATGTGATGGCCTCTCTCCTTGACTTTCAGATGCCTGCCCTTTTGCTCTCCCTTTGCATGTTTTTTTCTCTGTACATGCATGCCCCTGGTGTCTCTTTCTGTGTTTAAATTTTTTCCTCTTTGACTTTATTTAACTGTCATTACCTTAAGAACCCCTCAAGCAGGGTTTACGGCTTTAACACATGAATTTGGCGGGGGGGGGGGGGGGGCACAATTCAGCCCATAACAGACGTGTTCTTAAATACAAAGTAAATTACAATGGAGAAGTCTGGCAGCCACTACCTTTGACAAATGAGCAAACTCAGTATTATTATGAGCATCTCTATAGTATTCTTGACAAAAATGTTTAACCTGAATCTCATGAAAAAATAATTGAATAAATCCAGATTATGAAAATTTCTACAAGACAATTGGCTGGCATTCTTCAAAACTGATCATTGTCATGAAGTAGTCTGAATAGATAAATAGAAACAAGAGAGACATGAAAGCCCAATTCTAAACACTGGATCCCCCCTCCCTCTGCCACCAAAAGATAAGGCTAGAAAGAACATTTTAGTGATAGCCAAGACAGAGTGAATAGTACATTAGATGATATTACTGTTGCAATGCTAAATTTCTTAGGTGTATGGTGATGTGGCTTTGTATTTAGGGATGAGTGTCATGATGTCTATAATTTGTTTTCAAAAAGTTTCATTAAAATGTCTGTAATTAGCCCTGGTTGCTGTGGCTCAGTGGATTGAGCATCACCCTGTGAACCAAAGGGTTGTCAGCTCGATTCCCAGTCAGGGCACATGCCTGGGTTGTGAGCCGGATCCCCAGTAGGAAGCACGTGAGAGACAACCACACATTGATGTTTCTCTTCCTCTCTTTCTCCCTTCCTTCCCCTCTCTCTAAAAAATAAATAAATAAGATCTTTTAAAAAAAATGTCTGTAATTAATGATTAATGAGTCTAGATGAAAATTATATATGTATCTTAATATTCTTACAACTTTTCTATTTGATATTTTTAAAATGTAAAATTAGAGAAGAAAGGCAAATCGATAGATAGATGATAGATAGTTATAGAGATAGAAAGAATCTACATCTTTTTAGGAGATCTCCCTAGCATATGTAAGAAGTGTATTGGTTATGTTTCACATCTGTTGAATGTATTTTTTTCTATTGTGTATCTATTATTTGACAAGTTCCCTATCACTGAATATCTGGGTTATCTTTAATATTTTTAATTAAAACAATGGTGCAAAAATAATCCTGCCCATAAATCTTTTTGGATATGTGCAAATATATCTTTAGGACAAATCCCTAGAAGAAGAATTGCTAGATTGATGACTGAAAGTGGGTACTGAGTTTCTAGGTAAAACAGTTTTTTTACAGTCTGCAGGGGTTCTAAACCAACATGAAACAAGCCAGTTTAAAAAGTAAGCCTCCTTTGTTCGCAATGAATAACTAATTTCTTTACCTCAATGGTTTAATTCAAGACTTGAATTATTTAATTTTAAATGCAAAACATCTAAGGCAGTGTGTTGTGCAAAATGGATATGGGCACTCATCAAATGTGTTTGAATGAATGAGTGAATGAATGAATGGAAGCTTCTAGACACTAGAAGCATTAACTGTGGAACTGTAAAATAAACACATCTTTCCTCCTCCCCACATTCCAAAGAGGCTGTGAGAATCTTAAGGGCATCTCACTATAACACACTCACAAATTAAATGTGAAGGCACATCTCCCATGGACCTCATCCAAGTCACCAAAATGACTTCCTTGTAATGGACTCTGCAGACAGAATTATAGTGTGGCGGGTGGGGACTGGAAGTTTACAAAGCACTGGCATCTCCAGCTCCCTGTCTGCATGCTGCCGCCAAGGCTGTTTTTCTCTCCTCTGGTGTCTGATTTCTCTATCACTTTGCTCTGCTTGAGGGCTATTGGAAGGACAGCAAATTTAGATTTCACCATAGTTGGAGCCCATTGAGGACAGGAGATAAAGGATTTTGAGGCAAATCACTTTGTCCCTTAAAGGTTTTATGCTACCATCTGTGAAAAATTAAATTAAATTAAATTTAAAAAATAAAAATTTTAGAAAAAGGACTTGAAGCACTAAGATTTCTTCCCACATACTGTAGCTCTTGGTGAAATTGTTACTGATCATGTAATGTGTGGTAATAATAACCGCATATGAAAAGGGCCAAAACCTGTGTTAAAATATCAACAAACACAATGTAACAGGATTATTACATACATCGGAAGAGGAGGATTTTCAAAAGTCAGGTTCCCACATGAGCTCCTTCTTAATCCAGTTTTAGTAATTATGGTTGTTCTAGAGAAGTAGACGTCACAGAAGTCAAGTATAAACATGCCCCCAAACTCAGAGGTCCCTTGCATTGTTGCAATATGCCACCAGCTGCCTATATGAGCCATTGTTTTTTGATTTGCTACCTAAAAAATGCTCTAAGTGCCTATGCAGACTAGAAAGCTTTCTCAGTTCCACCTCTAACTCTCAGCTTGTGATTTTTTCCAAGTGAGACATCTATAAAATAAAATGTAATAATACCTCACCTACCTGTCTCTAGAAGCTTATTTCCTTGGTGGGAACCACTTACCATTCATCAAGTCTTAAGTGTTCCTAACACTAAGGTTCCCTTCTCCAGTGAAGACAGGTTTTCTCAAGGAATCACACACTAGTTTTTATATTTTAACGAAAAGGTTAAAATAAAAGTTTCTTGAGTAGAAGAATCAAAATCACAAAAGGGAATAGGAAATCATATTTTCACAGGGATATTTCAAGGAACTGGCACGTTCGAATCACAAAAGAGAGAAAAGGAAGGAGGAGCATGGCGGTTGCTTACGAATACACAGAGAGCTGATAAGTGGAAGACAGATGGGGCTGGTTCCTTACGGTCAGGAGAGCAAAAGGTTGAATGGTAACATTTTCAGAGTGGAAGATCTTAGTTCAGTCTGATGAAAGTCTTTCTACTATGTAGATATCCCAAAAAGTGGAATACATTTCTGTGACTGACTGAGTTCTGAAGAATGTGAGGACTGTAAGGGCATGTTTGACGGCAATTTATAGGGATGGCATGGGATGAGAGATTGAAGCCGCCCATTTCTAAGATCTGATCCATATTGATATCCTATAACACAAATAATATTTGACAAATTTCATGAAGTAATAATCAGACTTCAATATTATTTTCCTTCTTCACAAAAGAAAGACAAAAGAAATAGTATTCATTGTAACATTGCAAAGGTTAAGGAAAAAAGTATAGGAAATTATAAGTAATAAAATATGATTACAAAATTTATCATTATACAGACACATCTAACTGAAAGCAAAGTGTCATAAAAGAAGGTACATAAAAGATTATAAACATCCAGTGCTTGCAAAAAAAAAAAAACCAAACAACTGCAAGAGTATGACTCATGAAAAGTAAAGGGTAGTTTTTTATGAATTAAAATTATAAAATTTACTATAAAATAATTTTAAATCTTGAAACAACATAAGCAGGAATTCCCATAAGACTATCAGCTGATTTCTCAAAAGAAACCTTATAAGCAAGAAGGGGATGGAAAGAAATATTCAAAGTCATTAAAGGCAAGGACCTACATCCAAGCTTACTGTATCCAGCAAAGCTATCTAAAGCAATATCTAAAGCTATTTAGAATGAAAGAGCAGATAAAGTGTTTCCCAGATAAGGCCAAGTTAAAGGAGTTCATCATCACCAAGCCCTTATTATATGAAATGTTAAAGGGACTTATCTAAGAAAAAGAAGATCAAAACTGTGAATAATGAAATGACAACAAACTCACAACTATTAACAACTGAACCTTAAAAAAAAGAAAAAGAAAACTAAGCAAACAACCAGAACAGGAACAGAACCACAGAAATGGAAATCACATGGAGGGTTATCAACGGGGAAGGAGTGTGGAAGAGTAGGGGGAAAGGTGCAGGGAATAAGAAGTATAATTGGTAGGTAGAAAATAGAGGGAGGCTAAGAATAGTATAGGAAATGGAGACGCCAAAGAACTTACATGTATGTCCCATGGACAAGAACTAAGGGGAGAGGGAATGCTTGTGGGACGGGGGTGCAGGGTGGAAGGGGATAAAGAAGAGAAAAAATAAGACAACTATAATAGTATAATCAATAAAATGAACTTAAAAATCTCAGAACAACATGAACAAAATTAATACAATAAGACAAGAAAAAATAACATGTATACACATGGGGAAATAAAAATAAAACTGTCTTTGTTCACTGATGACATAATTGTCTATGTATAAAATCCAAAAGTATTAACAAAAAAATTTCTGGAACTAGTAAGTAATAATAGCAAGGTTATAGGATCAAGGCTAATATAAAAAAGTCAGTCACTTTCTTATATTCCAGCAGTAAATACCTGGAACATGACATTAAAAACACAATACTTTTTACGTCAGTACCCCCCAAATGAAAGGCTTAGTTGAACAAAATTTGTATAAGATTTGTATAAGAAACACTCCAAAACAATGATGAAAAAAATCAAAGAACTAAATAAATTGATACATATTTCATAATCATGGCTAGAAAGTATTAATGTTGTTATTGTGTCCATTCTGCACAACTTGATCTACAGATTTAACTTAATCCCAATAAAACTCAGGCAAGACATCGACAAACTGATTCTAAAGTTAATGTAAAGATACAAAAGACCCAGAATAGCCAACCCAGTATGGAAAGAAAAAAAAAATGTTGGGGACTTCACAATACATGACATGCAGAATTCCTAGAGAGCTATAGTAACCAGGACAGATGTGGTGGTATTGGCAAAAGTAGAGACAAATAGATCAATGAATAGAGAAACCAGAAATAGGTCCACATAAATGTAGTCAGTTGATCATTAACAACAGAGAAAAAGTAATACAATGAATAAAATATAACAAATAGTGCTGGAAAAACTATACATCCACATGCAAAAAATAAAATAAAATTAGTCTGGATACATACATTACACCTCTCACAAAAATACTCTGGATTATAAATGTAAATGTAAATAGAACACTGTAAAACTCCTAAAAGAGAGCATAGGATGAAATCTAGATGACCTTGGTTTGAGAGATGACTTTTAAATACAACACCAAAAGCATGAGCCATGTAAAAAACAACTGGTTAGCTGGACTTTATTAAAACTAAAATTTTCTATTCTGTGAAAGACAATGTCAAGATACATAGATGACAAACCACACACTGAAAGAAAATGTTTGCAAAAGACATATCTGATAAAAGACCATTGTTTAAAATATACAAAGAATTGTTAAAACTCAACAATAAGGCACATGACTAAAAACTGAGTGAAAGACATTAACAGACACCTCACCAAAAAAGATATACAACTTGCAAATAAACATATAAAAATTATCAAGAAACAGACAGCAATACTATAATAGTAGGGGACTTTAATACTCCACTTACATTGATGGATAGAATATCAAATGCAGACAATTGTAACTGAATTAAAAAAATAAAAATACGAAAAATTGAAATAAATTAAAAAAATTTAAAAAGAAAAGAAAAAGAATATCCAGACAGAAAAACAAATGAGCAAACATCAGCCTTAAAGGACACATAAACCAAATTCACTTAGCAGATATATACAGAACATTCCAAATCAAAATCCAAAAACAACAGAATACATATTTTTTTTCAAGTGCACATGGAATATTCTTCAATACAAATCATATGTTAGGCCAGAAAACAAATCTTAATTTAAAGAGACTGAAATCATATCAAACATCTTTTCTAACCACAATGGCATGAAACTAGAAATCAATTACAAGAAAAAAACTGAAAAATTCACATATCTGTGCAGATTAAACAACATGCTACTTAATAACTGATGGGTCAATAAAAAAATCAAAAGAAAAATAAAAACAAATACATTGAGCCAAATTAAACTAGAAATACAACACATAAAACTTATGGGATGCAACAAAAGCATTTCTGAGAGGGAAGCTCATAACAATTCCTGCATCAAGAAACAAGAAAAATCCCAAATAAACAATTTTATGCCACAAGGAACTAGAGAGAGAATGAACAAAGCCCAGTTAGTAGAAAGAAGGAAATAACAAAGATCTGAGCAGAAATAAATAAAAGAGATCCCTAAAAGACAATGAAAAGATCAATAAACTAAGAGCTGATTCTTTGGGGGGGAAAAAAAAAAAGACAAACCTTTAGTCAGGCTCACCAATTAAAAAAGAGAGAGAAGACTCAAGTAAATAGAAAATCAGAAATAAAAAAGATGTTAAAACTGATACTACAGAGATACAAAGGATCATAAAAGGATACTATGAACAATTCTACACCAACAAATTCAACAACCTACAAGAAATAAATTCCTAGAAACATATGACGTACCAACACAGAATGTAAATAGAACAATTATGTAATGAGAATGAACCAGTAATCAAAAACCTTCCAACTAACAAGTCCAGGACCATTTTATTGAGTGTTTCAATCATAAATGAATGTGGTATTGGTAAATGATGTTTATCCATGAATTGATATGATCATATGATTATTTTCATTTATTTTGTTAATGTGTATTACATTGATTTGCATATGTTGAACCATCCTTGTGCCCTTGGAATGAACTCCATTTTATTATGATGTATTATTTTTTTAATGTATTATTGTATTTGGTTTGCTAGTATTTTGTTTAGGACTTTTGCATCTGTATTTATCAGAGAATATGTTTGTAGTTTTCTTTGTCTTGGAGAGGTTTTATGAACTTGACCAAAAAGGCAAAGAAAATAAGGGCAAAAATTAATGAATGGGACTATATCAAACTAAAAAGTTTCTGCACAACAACAGACACTACCAACAAAACAAAAACACAACCAATCAAATGGCAGAAGACATTTGCAAGCAAAAGTTCCAACAAGGGGTTAATATCCAAAATATATAAAGTCATACAACTCAATAACAAAAAACCAAAACAATCCAATTTAAAAATGAGCAGAGGACCTGAACCAACACTTCTTGCAAGAAGGAAAACAAATAGTTAACAGGAATATGAAAAGATGCTCAACTTCACTAGCTATTAGGGAAATGCAAATCAAAACTACAGTGACATACCACCTCACACCTGTTAGAATTCTATTATCAACAAGACAAGTGTTGGAGAGGTTGTGGAGAAAAAGGAACCCCTATTCAATGCTGGTGGGAATGTAAACTGGTACTGTCACTATGGAAAACAGTATGGAGGGTCCTCAAAAAATTAAGTATAGAGTAACCACATGACCCAGGAACCCTTATTCTGGGTATCTACCCCCCAAATTGAAAACATTTGTTCACAAAGATATATGGGTCCCTGTGCTTATTGCAGCATCATTCACAGTGGCCAAGATAGGGAAACAACCAAAGTGTCCTTTGATAGATGATTGGTAAAGAAGATGTGGTACATATGAGTATATACTATGGAATGTTACTCAGCCATAAGAAAAAATGAAATACTGCCATTTATGACAGTACAGATGGATCCTGAGAATATCATGCTAATAGTAAGCATAATATCAAGCATAATAAGCATAACTATCAAGCATAATCAGTCAGACAGAAAAGTCAAGAACCATATGATTTCATTCATAAGTGGATATTATACTAAAAGAAATGAATGAGCAAATAAGAAAAACAAAAACTCATAGACAGATACAAGAGTATTGTGATTACCAGGGGGAAAAGGGATGGGGAGTAGTAAAGTGCAAAGGAGATCAAATGTATGGTGACAGAAGGAGACTTGACTTTGGGTGATGAACACATAATGCAATATACAGGTGATGTACATAGAATTTTACACTTGAAACCTATGTAATTTTTTTAACCAGTGTCACACCAATACATTTAATTTAAAAAAAAAAAGAATTTTGAAAAATGCAGGGGGAGGGGAAGTCCAGGACCAGACAGTTTCAATGGTGAATTATACATTAAACAAAATGAATACCACTTCTCAAACTCCTCCAAAAAGTGGAAGAAAAGGAAACACTATCAGACTCATTTTGTGAGGCCAACATTACCATGATACCAAAATCAGAAGAGATTATATCACACACACACACACACACACACACACACAAATGACAAGCCAATTATCATTTAGGAACGTAGATGCAAAAATCCTCAACAAAATATTAGCAAGCCAAATTCAACAATACATTAAAAGGATCATATACCATGACCAAATGAAATTTATCCCAGGGATGCAAGGATGGCTTAACATCAACAAATCAATCAATGTGATACATCACATTAACAAAATTCATATGATCATTTCAATCGATGCAGAAAAAACATTTGACAAAATTTAACATCCCTTTATGATTAAAACTCTTAATAAAATCAGTATAAGGGAACATAAATCAACATGATAAAGGCCACATATGATAAGTCCACAGTTAACATTATATTCAACAGTAAAATGGTGAAAACTTTTCCTCTAAAACAGGGATGATTACTCCACCACTTTTATTTAACCTAGTTCAAATTCACAGCAATTAGAGAAGAAAGAGAAACAAAAGGCATCCAAATCAGAAAGGAAAAAATACAACTCTCACAATTTGCAGATGATATATTTTATATAGAACAATCTAAATGTTTCACAAAAAAACTGTTAGATAATCAACAAATTCACTAAAGTTTCAGAAAACAAAATCAATATACAAAAAATCTATTATATTTCTGTACACTAATAACACAACATAAAAAAATAAATTAAAAACACAATCCTACTTGCAATTGTAGCAAAAATAAAATAAAATACCTAGCAAAAAAATTTAACCAAGGAGGTAAGAGACTTACACTCAGAAAATTATAAGACTTTGAAGAAATAAGTTAAAGTAGATACAAGTAAGTGTAAAGATACCCTGTACTCATGGATTTGAAGAATTAATATTGTTAAATTGCCCATGTTACCCAAAGCAAGCCATAGATTCAATAAAATCCCTATCAAAATTCCAATGATATTTTTCAAAGACACAGAACCAACAATCCTAAAATTTTTATGGAACCACAAAAGACCCCAAATAGCCCAAGCAATCATGAAACAGAACAGTGGGAGGCATCATGCTCCCTGGTTGCAACTATATTACAAAATCACTGTGACCAAAACAGTATGATACTGGTACTGGCATAAAAACAGACACATAGATCCATGGAACAGAAGAGAGAGCTCAGAAATATCCCTACATTTATATGGTCAATGAATCTATGGCAAAGAGCCAGGATACTTACAAAAGAATGAAACTAAACCACTTTCTTACACCATATACAAAAATTAACTCAAATGAATTAAAGACTTGAATGTGACAACTAAAACAAAAGACTCCTGGAAGAAAACATAGGCAGTCAGTTCTTTGACATCAATCTTGGCAATGATTTTTTTTGGATAACTAATGGAGATATATTTTACAGTGTCTATAACTAGCAATACTGTGTTGCATATTTGAAAGCTGTAAGAGAGTAAATCTTAAAAGCTACCATCATAAGAAAAAATTTGTAACTGTGTATGATGGTATTAACTAGATTTATTGTGTTGACTATTTCACAATATATGCAAATGTCAAATCACTATGCTGTATATGTGAAAGTAATACAATGTTATATATGTCAGTTATACCTCAATTTTAAAGAAAGAAATGTCCAATATCATATGTCATTAGGCAGTTGCAAAAGAAAATAATAAGATATGTTTGCAAATTTATTGGAATGGTCAAAATCCCCAAAACTGGTAATGTCAAAAGCTGGAGAAATTGTGGAGCAACAGAACCCTCACTCATTGCTGGTAGGAATGCAAAATGGTGCAGTCACTTTGGAAGACAGCTTGGCAGTTTCTTATAAAACTAGACATAGTCTTACCATATGATCCAGCAATTACATGCCTTGGCATTTACCCAAATGAACCAAAAAGTTATGTCAACTGTACATGCATGTTTATAGCAGTTTTATTCATAATTTTCCAAATTGGAAACAAGATGTCCTTCAGTAGATGAAGGATATATAAACTATGATATATTCAAACAATGGACTATTATTGAGCATTAGAAAGAAATGGGCTGTCAAGTCATGACTTGAATGCTCATAGTAAATGCATATTACTAAGTGAAAGCAATCAATCTAAAAACACTACATACTGTATGAGTCCAACTATTTTACATTCTGCAAAAGGCAAAACTATGGAAAGAAGGAAATCATCAGTGGTTGTCAAGGGTTTGGGAGGAGGGAGAGATGAATCAGCAAAACACAGAAAACTTTTAGGGCAGTAAAATTCCATATGATACTACAATGGATACATGACATGTGTCCAAAACCATACAATGTACACCACCAAGAGTAAACCCTAGTATAAACTATGGGCTTTGAGTGATAATAATGTGTCAGTCTACAATAGGTTTGTCAATTGTAAAAAATGCACCACTCTGGTATCTGGGGTTGATAGTAGGAAAGACTGCATACGTAGGGGCAGGCAGTATGTCAGAACTCTCTGCAATTTCCACTCAATTTTACTGTGACCTTAAAACTGCTCATTACAATAAAGTCTATTATTTTTTAAAAAATCTCCTGGGGCAAAGTTGAGACCAGCCTCTGATGTCAATTGGAAATAATGGCAAGTTCGGTGTTTAGCTTTCTTTAGTTCACAATGCTATGGAGGTAATTTGTGGCTGTAGTGTCTTGTAGGTACCCCCAACACTTCTGGAGTGTAAGTCTGGGGGTCTGATTCTAAACTATTTCAGTGCTTTGATTTGTGTAGATTATTTGAACTTATTTTCCTTGTTATCCTGCATGATATAGGCTTAGTCATCGATTTGATGATGGGGCCACCATTAGACTGACATCAACAGAGAGAGAATCCACATGGCAGGTTACCAAAAGAATATTTATTAGCAAGGGCTTAGTGGCAGTTCAAACTAAAACTAATTTCTTGATATTTATAACATATAAAATACAAGATGATAAATGAGATCATTTTTAAATGCTATATTTACATTGGGTTTTAGAATTAAATATTGCATCTTTGATGAATGAAATCTAAGTACTTAATCAAATCTCATATCAGTGAGATGTATGGGAGTTGGTGAGTAGTACTTTCTGAAATATTTTTTATGCAAAAAAACCCCCCACTTATACTGAAAAGCCAATATGCCACAATTGACTTGAAACAATCTTGAAAGTTTTAGAAGCTTAGGGTTTTAATATTGGATTTTATACATACATATGTATACAAATGTATGTATTTTATACATTGATATTAGCTTTCCAAATTTTAAGTGAAACAATAAAATTTCACAGAAATGAAAAGCAGAAACAACAGTCTTCAGAGTGTGCTTGAACATAGGAAAGACTCTTGCAAAAGTTTTGTTTCTTCTCAATTTAACTGTGAATAAGTTCATTAGTAACCAGATACTCATGGGAAGTTTTTTTTTCACTAATTACATACGCCTGATCATAAAAATGTGTGGTCATCATCAGGCCATTGACTCAGTCCCTGAGGCTTCTTCATTTCCTCAACTCTGGGGCTCTGAGTCATTGTAAGTCACTTGAGCTAGTATTTTGGGTGATTCTCAATTAATGTTTATTGAATACTTAAATAATGTCACAAGGCCATATCCATTTCTTGCTAGGTTTATCTATAATAATAATGACAGTTAACACATATACCATTCTCAGTTTTACATGTTTTAACTTATTTAATTTCATTACAACCTTTTGAAGTACATACAAGTTTTGACATCTACAGTTTACAGATGTGGACATTGAGGCACGAAGAGGTTATGTGACTTGTTCGAGGCCACATATTAGCCAACTTGGAACTTGGTAGTTGGGCTCTTGACCACTCCTATCCAGTACATTATACTACTTCTTACATGAAGTGATTTTTTCTTTCATTGTAATGTTGTTTCGAGTATTAAATGAGTTCATCTGTTTAAAGCACTTGAAGATCATATGGTATTTGTCCCTCACCACCTGGCTTATTACACTTAGCATAATGCTCTCCAGTTCCATCCATGCCATTGCAAAGGGTATAAGCTCCTTATTTCTCTCTGCTGTGTAGAATTCCGTTGTGTAAATGTACCATAGTTTTTGGATCCACTTATTTGCTGATGGGCACTAGGTTGCTTCCAGTACTTGGCTATTGTAAATTGTGCTGCTATGAACATTGGGGTGCACAGGTTCTTTTGGATTGGTGTTTCAGTGTATAATCCCAGCAGCGGAATTACTGGGTCAAAGGGCAATACGATCTCAACTTTAACTGGAACATAATCAACAAAAGAAAAAAGCAAACAAAATATAAGCAGAGACATTGAAATTAAGAACAATGTAACAATAGCCAGAGGGGAGTGGGGAGGGAATAGTGGGGAGAGGGTTCTATAGGAGCTACTATAAAGGACACAAGGACAAAATCAAGGGGGAGGGTAGAGGTGGGGGAGGGAAGTGGGACTGGCTGGGGTGGGGTGGAGGGATGGGGAGAAAATGCAGACAATTGTAACTGAATAAAATAAATAAATAAATAAATAAATAAATAAAGCACTTAAAGAGCTTTGACACTTAGGAAGCACTTCAGAAACGCTAGTCACTTATGTTATCATTACTATTAATATTTTGCATATCTTCGAAAAGCCTATCATATGTATAAAGGAAAACCTTTGACTTGGATATGTCCAAATTCTCATATTACTTCTAATAATGATGTTTAATATTTGGATTCTATTTGTAATTTCAGGTACTCAGTTTTCAAACAGCAGTTCTATTTCATTTGTTTTAAATGTCTTATTATTATTTTAATTTCTTGTCTAATTGTATTGGCTGGAGTTTCTGGAACAATGTTACGTAAAAGGGGTAAAAGCGAGCATCTCATTTCTGTTCCTGACCTCAACCTCAACGAAAATGGGCATATTTCAACAATCTCTCTGTTGAAATTTTGCCTGGATTTCAGGGTGTAAAATAATGGTAAGAAAGTATCTCTATACTGTTATGCTACTAGACAGTTTTCACTAAAAATGGATGTTGACCCTACCAAATATATTTTAGGCATTGATTATTCATAATATGCTTTTCCCACTTTGACCAGTTAAAATGCTGATTCATAGAAATGAATTTTCTAATATGAAAAGATCTTTATTTTCCTAGAATAAAATGCACTTGTTTGTGATGTATTTTGTGAATTCACTGGTGAGTTTTATTTGTTAATGTCTTTTTAGAAATTTTGCTTCAATATAGCTCATATAGCTCTTTAGAGTTTTTGTCTGTGTGTGTGTGCATGTGTTTACCATGTTATGATGGCTTTAAAAAATAAATTTGAAACTATTTTTTCTCTGTTCTCTGTGTTCTATTTTCCATGTTCTGCAACAATAAAGCATTGGATCTTTCTACTCATTGAAAGTTACAGAGAATTTTCTTTTGAAACCATCTGCATTTTATGGAAATTTTTAATTTTGAAAATTTTTGTTTTCTATGAATATTGGTACTGTTTGGGTTTTCTCTCTCTTCCAGGGTCATTTATATTTTAGTACAGAAAAAGATTATTTTTTACTTTTAAAATTTGCCTGGAGTTTAAAAAATGTATCCTCTTATGTTTTATTACTATTGTCTTTATCTGTGTTTGTTTCACTTGTCTCATTTGTAAAATTACCTGTTTGTGCTTTTTCCCATTTTTCTTAATTAATATAGATGTATCTGTTTAATTTTTAACTGCCTTCCACAGATTGTATTAGACCCAATTTTTCTCATCTCCATAATTCAAATGCCTAATTTACTTATTTTCATTCTACTTCAATTTAAGACTGTGAATGTTTTTTTCCATTGATTGTATATATATATATATATATATATATATATATATATATATATAGTCAAATTTTCTAATTGACCCAAAGGTTGTTTAAGAGTTTTTCACTTCTTTACTTTTTCTCTTTTTATTACCAAGTACTTGGAATTTTTGTTTGCTTGAGTCTATTTTTTGCTATTTTATGTTTTATTGCAATGTAAGTAAAGAGAATGAAGTCTGTATTATTTCTACTTATTACAACTTGTTGATTTTTTTAATGTTTAATATATCATCATGGCACTTGGGAAAAATGTGTATTTTCTGTTTTATCAAAATCTGGAGTTTGTCCTACATTCATTCAATTACCCTCATTACATTAGTCAGATTGACTATATGTTTCCTTCTTTTTGTCTAAAGCTACATCGTGTGCTGAAAGCGGTGAGAAAATGTTTCACGTTACTACGTGTTTCTGTGGCTCTTTCCCATTTTGGTTGTTGCCTCATATATGTTGATCTGGTAGAATTTGGATTTATGACAGTTTTTGTAAAAATACCAACTTTTTTGTTATTTTACCATTTTTAGTTTACATTCAACCTTGCTTTTAATGCTTCCTTGCTTTAAAAAAAAATTAGTATATTTTGCTTTGTTTTCTGTGTCTTCTATTTCTTAAAAAATCTTCTCTTCTGATAATTTTTAAGATTATATCCATTTTTCCCCAGTTCCTGTGGTACTTACAACTTTAGATAGTAAACACATTTTTAGTGTGTTTACCTTAAATGTTCTTTATTAGACATGCTTTCCAAAGAGGGAGAGATAAATATCATTAAATAGTGAATGCCATTCTTCTCACTCATGTACTCAATGATCATATTCAGAAGGAACAGCAGAGAGATGACAATTTGCTGTTCCCAGCCTGCTGAAACTGGGGCTTGTCAGGGATTTTTGGACAAGCATTCTTTATATAACATAACCCCTGAAGGCAGGCAAACAATCCTATTTGCATTAAGAAAGAAAAAACATCATATTTTAAGGCTAGTGAGAAAATTTGCTGAGGCGAACTACCGAAAGACATTAGATTGATTTCCAACAAGACATCTTTCCTATGGATTGTTAAAACAATCCTGATTATGGGACATTATGGTGGACATTGTAGCTGTGGCTGCTGCCTTAAAGTCTCTTTCTTATTCTCTTGGTAATAGCCCTAATTTTAATTTGGGAGCTCACTCACAATCAGCACAGCTCTGGTCTGGGGAAAGTTGTTTCCACTCCTAGTTCTAGGAGTCGATATGTGACTTACACCTGAATTGATCAGCACCCAGGTCATTTTCATTATGAGAAATGGCACCCATAACTCTATTTGTGCCAACAAGATGAAAGGACAGTTTTTTCTGAGAGTTTATTGGGAAAAAATAATTTCTCATTATTTTTGAAAGAACTTCAAGGAATGCCATTCTCTCTAGATCCTTAGATTTGGATAAGGAAAGAAGCATGTTATCCCATATATTGCTGGCAGGCAATTTGCAGCCATGCCTGGAGTGCCTCCTCCCCCCACCTCCCCTTAGCATGAAGCTGATACCAAGGAACAAAAGAGGCAAAAGAAGAAAAGACACAATCCTTGGGAGCATGGTTCAGCCCCTGAGTCAAACCAGCCACAATGTTCACAAGGCCTGGCTCTGCAGTTACTTGGATCAGTGAGTCTTGCTCGACTGTTTACATCTGATTGAACTTGTCTGGATTTTCTGCAGCCACTGCATCTTCGGACCATAGTTTATACTTGTGCTGACTGGGAAGCCTGACCCAGTCATGAGACGTGACTTCCTTCAAACTCTGGCTCTTAATCTATCAACTTTAAAAATAGAGTAGTATCTATTAGCTTCTTACTAAGATGGAGAAATTAGTTCACTATTTCTCACAGCTTCAGTCCTCCTCCTCCCAATTTTTGTCAGAGTAACTGAGAATTTTAACATGTATGCACATATATGTTAAAATTTCATATATATATGTGGTGTATTTTCTTTCAAGGTTAGTGATAGTTATAATTTTTCTTTTGAAATGATAAAAAAATTCTCATTTTCCCTCCTAATTTTTATTTAAATAGAGTGGATGTTTATACTAGTGCTTTTGTTGACCAGCTTTATGTTCTTTATTTCCTTTTTCTTTCTTAGATTTTGCATTTAAATGGCTAAATTTCCTCATAAAATAGTTTGTTCAAATAGGACTCAATGTTGCCAGATTTAGAAAAAAGAAAAAGCTCCCGTGAAATTTGCATTTTAGATAAACAATGACTAATTATTTTAGTACAAGTATGTCCCATGCAATAACTGGGACATATTTATCCTATAATATTATTCACTGTTTATCTGAGATGCAAATTTCACTGAGCATCCTGCATTTTATCTAGAAACCTTACCTCATGGAAACAGTATTCTCTAAGTCCTTAACCATGTGGACATGCAAGGCTATTGCCTTTATCTAAATGAAAACTTAGCTGGGTTTAAAATATTTTGACCCACTTTTTTTTTTTAAATTTAGAATCCTACAGATGTGGTTCCACAATTTCCTAATAGTAAATATTTTGATGAAGACTATGAAATTGTAAAAGGTTTTCGTTTTATATTTTCTTTCATAAAGTGACTTGCTTCTTCTGGTGGGATATTTACAGAATTCTTTATCCTTGAAGCTGAGAAAATTCTTAGGCTAAGCTTCATTATGCTATTTTTCTTTTTAACTTTTTCTTTAGAACTTAATATATCCTTTCATTTGCAGATTCAATTCTTTTATCTCAATACTTTCCCCCTGTATCTATGAATATTTTCCTACTACAGTTTTCTATTCTTCATATGTTAAATTATCATTATCTATTTTACATATTTATTATCTAGTGTATAATTTTTATCTCTTTGCTTTTTTCTTCATATTTCGTGCCATGCTCTATCTCAAGCCTTTTCTTCATCTTATAAACTCAATTTCAGCTATATCTACTTTTTTTCTGGTTGCAGTATGTTTATTATTATTTCTAGTGACCTCTTTTTCTCTGATCCCCTATGTTTTCTTAATTTTTCAGTTTCCCTTTTCATCTTATCTTGTTTTATCACATTGTTTATCCCTTGCTTCCCGGGCTTCTTGTCTACTTAAGTCCTTTGAGAAAAAAGAATTTGTTGCAGATTTTTTGGCGTGGTTAAAGTATAGACATCATCAATTGATTCCTGTAGTGGTCCATGCCTCTGTTTCTAAGTAATCTTCCAAGATTATGGGTGTAAGACTGTATTCACTCTTTCATTTGAATACTACTGGTATATAGTTTTCTATTTCAAAAACTTATATTTTGCTCTTTTTGTTGGATTGGGAGAGGAAAGTTTGCAAACACTGTTTCTAAGCAGCCGCCTTTTCCTAGCAGTTACCAGAATCACTTAAACTAAGCCACTCAGAGGACTTTTATCTACCTATTGAGATCATTTCCTAGGAATAGATTAATTCTTAGAAAGTAATTCACTCAGCAGAAATCTGTAATAATTGAATGGTGAAGAAATAGTTTCGTAGAGAAAGAAGTAGTGTGGAAAGCAAGGGCCCATTGTGAAAGCTAAAATAGAAGCTGCCAAAGAAATTCACTGATGGTGAAGAATAATAAAGAAAATGAAAAGTAATAAAGTAATAAAGAAAACAAAAATGATAAGGACAATGCTTTGCTGGCCTTAAAGATGATATTCAAATTAATTAATGCTTCACTTATTCCAACACTGGGTAACCTCTAAGCCTCAGTTTTCTTATCTGTGGAGTGGGGATAATAAAAATATCTACATTGTAGCCTTTTTTTAGGGTCAAGTGAGATAATATATGCAAAGGGTTTAAACATGGTGCCTGACACATAGAACCCAAGAGATGTCAACTAATTATTATTCTTATTCTAATTCCATCTTTGAAAAATCAAAAGGAAGAGACAGATGCTGCAGTTTGTGACATCCCTATTCCTCTACCCTGAAGTGTTTGCTATTCAGGTTCTCCATGTGTGTACAGTACTGCTGTGTCAACCAGATGTTAGGCTTGTAGCTTAACCCTCTAATCTGCCTAATATAAGGGCCCTGCGCTTACATATAAAGGATGCTCCTTGATTTCACCTGTTGAATCAATAAACAAATGGATTTATAATTACAAGACACATGAAAAGGAGGCATTTATCCAGGACTTAATGGATAAAACTGAACTGACACCAGGGAGACGTGACCAATCCCTTAGATGCTAAGTGAAGAGAGATCCAGGGCACTTGAAAGGGCTAACAATTTAGACGTGGACTGCAGCCACGATGTCCGACCTCCCTCGAGGCATTTAGACTGCTGATGACCAACATGCAGAGGTTTACAAACAATCC
This sequence comes from Desmodus rotundus, assembly GCF_022682495.2. Classification (NCBI taxonomy): domain Eukaryota; kingdom Metazoa; phylum Chordata; class Mammalia; order Chiroptera; family Phyllostomidae; genus Desmodus; species Desmodus rotundus. The sequence goes on from NC_071395.1 coordinate 67,790,134, forward strand.
CCATCTAACAGAGTCCTAATATCCAGAATTTGGGGAGAGAAGGAACAAAAGTCACCATAATTCTTGGAAAATGAAGGAAGGGAAGGGGGTGGTATTAAACAACCCAGCACAACCAAAGCAAAAACAATTGTTAATATTATTAACAACAATAACAACAAAATAATAATGGCAAGCACTCACATAGCATTTAATATATACCAGATCTTATCTAAAATGGATAGATAGATTTATTTAATCCTTACAAAAATCCCATGAGGCCGGTGAAACTATATAGCAATGAGGAAACTCAGGCACAGAGAAGAGTTAAGTCCCCAAGTCACAACATCTAATATCCAAGTAAACTTGGGTTCCTGTTGGCCCTTTGTGGGAGCTGTGTTATTAATTAAGTCTTACACTGTCATACAGAAAGTGATGAGTGGCAGCTGGTGGCCCAATTTTCTTTTGTTTTGGGAGAAAATTTTCTTCCGAGGATTTGAATCATGCTGTTTGCCTTGGGGTGTGCTTTGTCTCCAGCATCTCCCCACATCTTTGTTAGAAACAGACGCAGCAGATTGTACTGGTTAAGAGCAGACACTCCTGAAGCTAGAAGGCCAAGATTGGAGTTTGCCTCTTTCTTCAGTTGTGTGACCTGGGCTGCTTCAGTTATTCAATTTTAAGGAATGTTTCTGCCATCCAGCCACCGGCATCAGCCAGGAACCTGGAATCCCTGTCGGTAATGCCTGACACACGTATTCCATTTCCAGCCCATCAAACCCCACAGACTTATCTCCTGGATATCTGTCTCTGAGGTAGGTTCCCTTATCACCTCCCGCCTGGACACTCCCATTGTCTGAGTTCTTTACTTGCTGTGTGACCTGGGAAAAGTTACTCTCTCTGTGCCTCAGCTTCTTCATCTGTACAATGGGGACAATAATCATACCTACTTCACAGAGCTTTGTGAGCATTTCATATGTTCGTGCTGCAAAGGATTTAGAACAGTGCCAAGCACATTGTAGGAGTTCAAAAATTATTAGCCTCAAGAAACTTGCTAAGGTTTCCCTGCATTCGCTTGGCTCCTGCTCTAACCTGTTTTCTGCCCTAAAGCCAGAATAATATTTTCCAGTTTCAGTTTTGACCATGTGCCTGCCTTACTTAAAACCATTCCTGGACTTCTCTTGGTGCTTGGGCATGAAAAGCCCTGCCCTGTGATGCCCTGCCACCTCTGAAGTTCACCTCTCACTGTGTTCCACCTTGCTCTTAACTCATTGCCCACTCCAATCTCCTATCAGTACCTGGAGTGCCCGGTTTTCTGCCCAGCACACACTGTGCACGTGGCACTCCTCCATCTGGGCTACTTTCCCTTTCCCTCCTTCCTGGTCCCAGGTTGCCCATCCATCCTTCGAATCTTCCTGCACCTCTCTGGGAGGCTTTCTTTGAAGCCTGTCCACCCCACCTCAGTGTAGGTCAGTCTCTCTTGTCTGTATGCAATCTTAGGACCACATTCTGTACTTATCTCCTTCATTAGTGAGCTTGTTTTTAAATATTGATCTCCCCATTTAGAATGATACAATAACCCAGGTGGGGAAATTCACAATTGTACATTTATATGAGTTTTCTCACAACTTACGTGAGAAGCTCCATGTTTCATTTCCTCTACATGGTCCTCAATCCTCATGTTTACCTTCTCTGCAAATATAAATCCTTATTCTAATCTCCACTGAGAAACTGTATAACAACCTTTCTAGAAACACCACCCCATGTCCACCCTGGTGGATCCTATTCCAAAGGTCACAGCCCATACTCCAGTGGTGCATTTCTACAAGTCTGAGTTATGCAATCTAGATGTGCTCCATGGAGATGGGAGCAGAGAAGCCCACAGACTTGTTACTCCGTGTCCCACAAATAGCCTGTCCTTGATTTATGTACAAGTGGAGAAGGGGATGGGCAGGGATGGAGGGAACTTCAGAAGGAGCATTTCAAGATGGAAGGAGCATTTCCAGTCTTTTTAACTCCAAGACAGACTTTCTTGGAACCCGCTAATTGTTGAGGAAATAACTGTTTAACCACACGCCAACACCACCACCAGCACCACCACCAGCAGCACCCCCACATCTCAGACATACTACAGTCTAAACCAGAAGTCACAAACTGGGAGTGCCAGGGCCAAACCAACACACAGAGTCTGGCTTGGAAAAATGATCAGATTTCATATAAAAATCCAGATTTTCAATTTCTTTAGAAAAATAGGAAAGATTTTCATGGGCTGCAGATGAATAATAGCAGTCTCTGGGCAAGTCAGGCCCTCCCCAGCCTGCCAGTCCTTACCCTATCCTACAAGCAGCCCCCAACACTCATCCACTTCCTGCCTGGGCCCTGAGAGCCTTGAGTTTTTCAGCTCTAGTCTAACTCTGAAGGCAGGAAGATGTTTTTCCATACCTGCGCCTTAGTTTTCAAAACTGTAGCACTCACTGTGGGTTTGTCCTTTCCATCGTTGCACAGAACGGGAAAGTCCTTGGCTTACCCTTTTCTCCTCTCCCTTTCACATTCTATCCCTTAGGACTTGCCGGGAATAAGAAATGGTCCATTGCTGAGTCACCTATCTCTTAATAGCAATCCCCTTAGCTTCAAAGAATGTGGTTGGAGTTTTCAAATCACTGCTTGTAAGGGCCAAACTAAATCCTAAAATTAGGTCTGTTGCCCTCACCAGATGATTCTGGTTGCACAACAGAGCACATATTGGCAGGCAACGATAGGAGGCTGGCATAGGGAGTGTCAGGGAGACATGTGAGGAAGGGGCTGAGGGTCTGAACTCCAACAGTGGCCATAGGAAGAAAGGAGGGGACACATGTTATCAACTTGCCCCCAAAAGAACCAGCAGTGCTGTCATTTCTCTGTGATGGTGACACAGCAATTTATTGTCATCACATTCTGTATTTACAGTGTTTCTCCCCACCCCAGAAAATTCTAATGATCATCTCTTCTTTCATCTCTTAGGCCTAAACACATGTTTTTAAAATCTGTGTCTCTATATATAATGAAAACATGTACAGGCTCCAACTAAATTTGAAGGAAAATTATGACTTTGGCTTCTAATCAACTAGCTAAACAACCACAGCAATCAAATTAAAATCCACTGTGGGAGTAAGACAGTGACTATAAGTTGTGATTGAGTTAAACACAGGATATGGTTCTTATGAGAAAAAAAAATCCTACCAAAAAGTCTGACAGAAATATCAATTTTGATGGCATACACCCAGTAGGTGTGTAAGGTCACTTTCAAAATTCTACAATGGACAGTATTTTTTACTACAAATTAAATAGGCCCAGAGTGTGTGTCATGGGCAGTAAATCAATGTTTGTGAAAGAAAGAAAGACAAAAGAAAGAAAGAAGGAAGAAAGAAAGAAAGAAAGAAAACACAGGAGACCTCCAGCTGTAAGTTCCACTTCCTAGAGAAATGATAATCTTGATTCAAGCCAGTCTTTGATGAGAAAGAAAAAGAATGAACAACTTCCCAAAGTTTGTCTGACCTATTAAAAGCAAAGTTTGGAGAGTTAAACATCAAGCCCCATTATAATTCATAAGTAGAGAAAACTCCATACTGCATGAGACAGGTCCCTGCCCTGCCTGGAGAGGATGTAGAGAACGAATCTGGGTTCAGGTGGAAGAGTTCAGAAGGGAAGGGGCGGATCTGGAATCAGAGACATGAATCTTAATTCCCTTTAGTTCAAAATCCTTGTTTGCATTAATTAGAAAAAAAACAAAAAAGGTGGAGAGGTTCCAGCCAAGATGGAGGTGTAGGTAGAAACCCTTCACTTCCTCACACAACCAAAAGGAGGATAACAACCAATCTAAAATCAATAAACAACCATAAGCGTTAGAAAATCAAAGTGCATGGAACTCCAACAACCAAGGAAGTAAAGAAAAAATCAACCACAACAACCAGACTAGTGTGCCAAGACAAAGAAATATGGCCCAAATGAAAGAACAGAGCATAACCTCAGAAATAGAACTAAATGATGAGGAGATAGCCAACCTATTAGATGGAGAATTTAAAGCCCTGGTAATTAAAATGCTCACAGATCTGACTGAGCTGGGACGAAAAATGAAAAAAACAAATGAAAGATACCCAAAATGAAATAAAGCAAAATATTCAGGGAACCAACAGTGACAGGAAGGAAACCAGTACTCAAAGCAACGATTTGAAACAAAAGGAAAAAATAAACATCCAACAGGAACAGAATGAAGAAACAAGAATTTAAAAAAGTGAAGAAAGTCTTACAAACCTCTGGAACAACCTGAAATGTTCCCATATCTGAATCATAGGGGTGCCAGAAGGAGAAGAACAACAGCAAGAAATTGAAAACTTATTTGAACAAATAATGAAAGAAAACTTCCTCAATCTGGCAAAGGAAATAGACTTCCAGGAAGTCCAGGAAGCCCAGAGAGTCCCAAAGAAGTTGGACCCAAAGAGGAACACACCAAGGCACATCATCATTAAGTTACTCAAGATTAAAGATAAGGAGAGAATCTTAAAAGCAGCAAGAGAAAAGCAGAGAGTTACCTACAAATGGGTGCCCATAAGGCTATCAGCTGATTTCTCAAAAGAAACATTGCAGGCAAGAAGGGGCTGGAAAGAAGTATTTGAAGTCATGAAAGTCAAGGACCTACATCCAAGAATACTCTATCCAGCAAAGCTTGCATTTAGAATGGAAGGGCAGATAAAGTGCTTCCCAGATAAGGTCAAGTTAAAGGAGTTCATCATCACCAAACCATTACTATATGAAATGTTAAAGGGGCTTATCTAAGAAAAAGAAGATAAAAACTATGAACAGTAAAATGACAACAAACACAACTATCAACAAATGAACCTAAAAGAAAAGAAAAACAATGAAAACAAAAACTAAGCAAACAACTAGAACAGGAGCAGAATCAGAGAAGTGGACATCCCATGGAGGGATTTCAGTGGGAAGTGGGAACGGAGGAATAGGGGGGGAAAGGTACAGGGAAGAAGAAGCTTAATTAGTAGGCATAAAATAGACGGGGAGAGATAAAAATGGTATAGGAAACAGCAGACTCAAAGAACTTATATGTACAACCCATGGACATGAACTAAAGTGGAGGGAATGCTGGAGGGTTGGGGGAGCAGGGTGGAGGGGGTATAAAGGGAAAAAAAATTGGGAAAACTGTAATAGCATTATCAATAAAAAATACTTTTTTTAAAAAAGGTGAATGTTTGGATTATTCTGTTGCACAACAGCTTGTTTCTGCTTTCTTGAGCTACACACCGGGGGCCGTTGTAAGCTCCCTTCCAAATGGACTTGGGTGCCAGACCAACACAGAGTCCATGAGCTGAGGTAGGCAACCATGCAAATGAGTTGCAGGGAGGCTTTGGGCTCTCCACACTTAGTACACAGTGTGGAGAGGTTTAGAGGTCCTCCAAGTTCTGATGGAGTTCAGAGGAGCTGACAGCCACAGTAAATCAGCAGAGTGGTCAGAACAGAATGCAGAAACTTTGTGACCAAAGATTAGGACCAGGACATCACCAGTAAGTGCAGCATAGTGTTCCAAACAGCCGGATGTGATTGGGCCTATGTGAGTGGCCACTAGCATGGGGATGCCCTGATCCTAGCCCTGACCAGAGATCTCAGGGCAGAGACCACCATGGACCCAGAGACAGTTATGCACCCGAGGCTTCTTGAAGCACCGCCAGGAGGACACGTAAACGCTCCGTTATCCTTGAACACTAAATCGTTCAGAGGAGAGCAGTGAGGGTGGTGGCAAGGAAACCGGCAGAGAAAATGTGAGAAACTGAGAGAAACTGAGAAAGCTCCTCTAATCCCACAAACACAATCAGTGGCAACAGAAACTCAGGAAACAGTTACAGATACACCTGTACAGCTTGAGTTTGTGCATGTGAGCCATAGATTATATATACTTGACTCTGCTACAGAAAATAAGTGAGGTGATGATGATTCGCTCAGAAACAGGAAGAAGAACAAATAATAAAGCATGGTTTCCTTCTATCACCAAAAGGTGATGCAAGGCACTATGCAAAAAAAAAAAGTCTTTGAAGATGGAAAGTATCATTTTTTGTTCCTAATCCTCTGCATAATCAGTATAGTATTATGATACCCAAATTAGATGAGGACACAGAAGCTCTGGACCAGGAGCTTGAGGCTAAGAGACAGTTCTGCATATCATCCAGAGCCCAGTTGGAAACAGGTGCGCCCAAGGGCAGGATTAAGGAAATGAGAAGGTGAGTCACCCAGGACTCAGCCAGCCAGCAGCACCCAGCCAGCAACAGTGGAAAGCTGTGAAGGCTTACTGTGGCCAGAAAAGAGACCCTGGGAGGGAATTGTGTGAGAGGGCCTTCAGAGAGCTGGGGGCACAGAAGAGGAGCACCTACAGGGAACAGAAACTGACCTCTCTCCCTTCCTGCCCTCCAGGCTCCTGCTGGCAGCTCCCTTCAGCCAAATCCAGCTGGAAGTCAGAGGTAAGGAGAGCCCAGGTGATACAATCCACTTGGTCCTAGGGCACCAAGCAAAGCAGAGAGGGATGGAGAATGAATCAGGGCGAGGCAGGGTGGCAAATGGAAAATAACCAACCCAGTCTGATACACAGAATTGCACGATGTGACTGGCATGCTAAGGAGAAGCTCTGTATTTCTCTATGACTTTCTAATCAGCCCAAAACCACATCAGCCTAAAAGCTGCACTTGGGTGGCCAAATGAACACCTGAAAAGAACTTGTTTGTTCAATTTCTGAAGAAATTAAGAAATTTCCATCATCATCCCCAAGGCTGTGATGTCAGACTGTTTTAGTCTCAGCTAAGCTACTTCAAACATTGTCATGTATTTCTGTAAACTTGAGCTATGGGAGTTCTGCCTTCACAGTTTCAATATACAATCAAGAGGCAAAGACTACGCCTATATGTCATGGATGTTCTGGTCACATGACACACCGCCACAAGGCACGAAAGACAGCCAGCAGGCCCTGCCAGACCAAGCCAACATCGTTTTGCAATGCCGGCTTTGGGCAATTTTATTTTAAAACCTGAATATTTATACAGTTTGCATTCTTTAGGAGGTGATAGATTCTATTAACCTTCAAGAGCTCTCATTTGCTTTATCTTTTTGCTAAGAGAAGCCAGGCTGCCTGGCAGAGAGGACCTAGCCGGCTTGGCTTCGTTCAGCCATACCTGTTGTTATTAAACACAGAGCAGAATTATTTTAAGTTCAATTTTTACATTAAACATAATAATTTTGCTGTGTTTGGATTCCTGAGGGCTCTTGGACACCATAATTTCTTTCTCTTTTTTTTTGATGTCTCTTCTCCCCCCTCCCACCCTGGAATTCCATGCTGTAAGCTAAGGGAGTTCTTGCGAAGGGGCAGCTGCAGCAGGGAATAGGATGGGAAGGAAAAGGGAGAAGGGTCATGGTCATGGTCACAGAGACTCTGGGTTTGCTCTGGAGGGGGTGGGGGTCAGAGGGGGGAATTGCCTGACTAGTCTGAGCAGAATCAAAAGAGCAGAATTTAGGGAACTGAGAAGTTACCCTTCCTTCCACTCTCTTTTCACAGATAACTCATTTGAAATCTAGTAACTTTGACATAATTATTTTCACAGCCTGTTTAACAGTTTCTATATGTAAAACGGAGGTACTGGAGCTATCCTGACCTGAAGTGGGTGGGATTGCAGCTCTTACCGGCTGTGTGACCTAAGGTGGCTGGCTTACTTTCTGAGACGATGCCTGTCTTGCTGCTCAGAGAAGTGTGCCACGTGGACTGGTGCTGGTGTGTACCCAGGCATCTCTTGACCAGGCAAGTATGACAACAGAAAGTGTGTAGAAACCTTCTTAGTGATGTGATGTCACTGTAACACTCAAACACGTGGTCCTTGGCTCAGCTCATTAAACAGGGTATGGACTAAAGGGTACATTAAACAGGGTATGAACTTTCGACATCTCTGGGCCACACTGGAAGAAGAGTTGTCTTGAGCCACAGATTAAATACACAAACACTAACAAAAACAAAAATAAATCTCATAATGTTTTAAGTAAATTTATGATTATGTGTTGGGCCACATTCATAGCCATCCTGGCCACATGCAGTTCGCAGGCCGCAGGTTGGACACCCCTGGAATGTGACAACATGAAGAAAGAAAGAGGAAAAACAAAAAGATATGGAAAACAAAACCATGGTCTTTCCTTGGAGAAAGTCTGAGCAGCACAGCAAGGACAGTGTCTATCCACGCCTCTCAGATGGCGCGCAGGCAGCCTGGCAGCCGCGGCCCGGCCCTTCATGGAACCCAAGAAATGGCAGTTCCTTCCACTCCTCATCCCAAAGATTTGCAGTCAATACCTGAGGCCCATGAACTCTGAGGTTGCTCCAACAGGAAGTGCAAGGATGAGTCTTGTCAGAGTGCTGCATTGAAGCCTTTGCTGGGGAAGAAAGCAGTGCACAGGAATCCCTGCCCCCAAACTTACTGTGAACAAAACAGGGTCAACGTAAGAAACACCCTCATCTAAAACAAAAAATAAAAAAACAAAACAAAAAGTATAAAGAAAGAAAAAGAAGAAGAAATTCCCTCATCTCTCCATCTAGGGGCAGTTTCCCCCCTTCCCCCGCCCCACCTCACAGGATCTACAGATAATATTAATTTAAGGTCAACCTTCAATTTCTATCATCTGGTCATTTCCAAGGAGCTGAGAATTTTTCCCAACTGATTCCTGGATTTTCACTAAAGGTAGTTCATTCACTTGTGCTGAACCATCCTTTTAGTCTTCATTTTTAAAAAGAAACTGAGTAGCAAAGAGGAAACAAGGGCTTACGCTGGGGTTAACAGCACTCACTTTTATCACAACAGAGTGACCCTGCCTGGTATATTCTTTTGTTTTTAAGATTTTCATTTTTGAAAGAAATTTTAGGTTCATAGCAAAATTGAATGGAAGTACCAGAGATTTCCACAGACCTCCCGGCCCCCACACAGGCACAGTATTATATAAAGCTCAGGTACATTGTTGTGAACTTGGGCACGTTGTTACTTCAGACTCTGACATAGAGACCAAAGCCACAGGGGCATTGTCTGTCCAGTGCAGCATAAAGTATCCCCTCGACCGCGTTTAGTCTTATGCAAAAAACAAAAATTCAAATCCCATGATGAGTTAGCTGATGGAAGAGAGGCTTGTCTTGAACCCAGCTGGTTCACTGGCTGAATCAGTGCTACCTGATACGTATACTGCGTAACAGCCGCAACCACTGAAGGGGCCTGGACAATTTGGGGAAGCTGTAAAGTTCAGCAAAGCCTTGGCTGGGGTGTTTGCTAACCAGCTTTCCAATGACTGCTTGTGTACACCACTTCAGAGGGAAATAATGAGCATGAAATTCAATTATACAGGCACTCACTTAACCATCTCAACCAGAATCGTGTCCCTAATCTTTTATTTTGAAGATAAAGTGAAAATCTAAAGCTATTCTCCTTAACATGGCATTTTATTCCCTTTGTGACTCAGCCAAGAGAATTCCCTCCAACCTACAGCTCTAAACTTCAAAGTCAGCTCCCTCTTAGCGGCTGTCCTGCTTTTGAAGCTTACTTTATGTTTTCTGTACACTGAGAGGAGACTTCAGGAGCACTGACCGCCCTGCGAAGAGAGGAGGTGCTGCTGTGGGATGGGAAATGCTGGGCTGAGTCCTGCAGAGAGTGCATCTCCCACTCTGCTGGTGCAGCAGCTGTGCAGGAAGGGAGAGTGATGAGTTTACATCCTTAGGAGCTCTGGAAGGCCCTGGCCCACAGCGTGATGTGCCCCAGGCTAAAACCATGGCCAGGGGTCCAGAGCATCCTGAAAAGGTGCTGCTGAGATGGCTCCATTGGGCCTTCTTTCAAAGCCTTCTTGGTCCACCTCTGCCATGTATGGCACATGGCACACTCATGAGTACCACCTACGAGCCTCACATTTTACTCCACATGCCCTCTGTGGGACCATGTCTCATTTGCTTTGTCTCATTCTCCTGAGTCAGCACCAAGCACAAGGTCTGGCTCCCAGGCAGTGTCACTGTTTGCTGCATAAATTTCTGCACAGCAAAGCTCAGATTAGTGTCCGGGTCCTTAGAAGTCAGGTTATGAAGCTTTTAACCACAACATGTAGGGAAATGAGTTTTGCAAAAGCCCCTTTGCTCTGCTTCTCCTACTACTTCCCATTCAAATGAGAACCCAAGAGGCATCCCCAACACAAACAGAAACCCAAAATCATCTATGGACCTAAAGCACAATTACGCAGTCCCCCGCCCCCAGTATTATTTAGCATTTTTTAATGAAAAGATAACATTGAAAATAGGAGTATTACTGGTTGGCACTTGCTTAGTCTTTTTCCAAATGTAAAGGATAATGAATTGACTTTACTGTGTTTCTATTAAATGGATGATGAGCAGAGTTCATAGTGTTTCTATTGAACGGCATATAAAAGTGGGCTGAAAACAGTGAAAGAACAAGTTCACATTTTAAGTCAGACATCAAGGAAAACTTCCCATAGCCAGAGGTTGGTATTCTAGAATAAGACCATCACGGAGCCTTCTCCAAAGAAACTTACGAGTTTGTGTTAAAGGGGAAAAGAAGGTGATCTTTCCAGAGCCAAAGGGTTGAGTGAGCTTCCCTCCTCATCCCACATGTTCATCTGTCAAAATCCTTCCCATCCTCCAAGGCCGTTTGCAATGTGCATGGACCATGACTCTCCCCACCTGTCCCTGACCTTTGTGTGTACAGAAGACACACACAGTCCCTCTGTGGCACTTAGGATTCAGCAGCACTTACTATAGACACCTACCATGTCCAGATACTGTTCTCATTTTTTGGAGGACACAAAAATTGTTTTAGATCCCTGTTGTCATGGAGCCCATATTTCTGGGGGTGAGTAAATGTGTGTGTGGCAGGGGGTGGATGTAATCCAGATGATAAACAAGGAAACAAATACACAAAATTTTAACTAGTTTCAATGTTATGGAAAAATAAAGCAGGTTAAGTAACAGAGAGTGGCTGAGAGACCCCTAAGAGGGACTTGCCATAGGAAGGTGGAAGAGACCTCTGTGAGGAGGTGACCATGAGCTAGCTGCATGCTGAGAAAGACAGGATGTTTAGAGGTGATTTCAGGGAGGAGGGAAGAGCCATGTTCGAGACACAGACACAAGCAATGTGAGTGGTGCTGGCTTGGCTGAAGGGAGAGACAAGGGGGCTGCTGAGAGCTGTCTTCCACAGAGTACTGCTTGGTCTTCTCTTTCTGACTACTGTGTAAGGGTCTGGAAGGAGCATGAGTTCCCACACAAGGTCTTTGTGCTCCAAAAAATCACATATTGAAACCATAACCCCCAATGTGATGGAATTTGAAGATAGACTTTTGGGAGGTAATTAGAATTATTCAATAGATGAGGTCATGAGGGTGGGCCCCTCATAATAGGATTAATGCCCTTATTAGAAGAGACCCCAGAGAGCTCATGCCCTCTCTTTCCTGCCATATATGGGCATGCAGCGAGGTGGCAGCTGCCTACAAGCCAAGGGAAGAGGCCTCAGAATGAGAGTAACTTACCGATCTCTGAATCTTGGACTTCCTAGCCTCCAGAAGTGTGAGAAATAAATGTCTATTGTTTAAGCCACACAATCTATGGTAATGTATTATGGCAGCCTGAGCTGACTAACACGGGTCTACTAATGTGCTTGGAACTCAATAGAGGTTCTGTAAATAGCTCTTCAGCCAATGAGTAATGGTGTCAGGGGATCCTGAGGCACAGTCTCTGGTCCTTCATGACTCAAGCCCACCCTGAGTAAGGGACCCATAATCCCCACTCAAAGCTTAACAGGTTATTTTCCAGAGATCCTGAGGAAGTCTCATAGCAATCCAAAATTATTATCACAGTCTTCCATTCCAGGCTCCCTCCCTTGTCACTTTCAAAGCTGTGTCCCTGTAGCTAAGACACTGAGTGTCATGCTGAGAGTGACAGTCACCCTCTGTTCCCAAAGCTACAACCATGAGTGCCAATGACAGGCTGTACTCCCTGTGTCCTCTGCTGAGGCATGGGACAGCTGTTCTATTCCAGACCTTTCCATCCTGGGCCCTAAGAAAACCTTTTTGTGCCTTAGTGCTCACTGAGTCTTCTAGGGACACTGGTCCCTCAGCTTCTGCCCTCAGCCTTGTCTCCATTGAGCTCAGACCCCAGACCACACCTGCTGCATCTCTAAACCCTCAGATGAGCCTCAGAGAAGCAGCCAGTCATCCCTACACCAACTTGTCATTCACGTTCCATGTAACCGAGTCTCAAGATCAAGCAAGCTACAGGCCAAATAAAAGAACAAACACCTCTGGATGGAGTCTGTTCACATCTAGCAATGAACTGCAGGTTTTCTAGTGTATGGAAAACAGTATGCTGAGAATGAAAAGCACACTGAGACTTCCTTGACGAGGAACCCGTGTGTGTGCACACACACACGCACACACTGCAGCTCTGTGGGCTGGGATCATGATATATGTCCTCATTGAGCTGTTGCCAGTAGACGTTTGACTAGCACCCCTACACATGACATTTGTTTGTTCAAATGTCACACAATTCATGGTCCGTGGGGAGCACAGTGGTGCCGTGACACTGAGCAGCTGAGGACTCCCGAGGTTGGCAGCCTCCCAGGCGTGCTGCACTGTGGCACACAGCCAGAGCCTTGCACAGAAGAGTGTGTGTATACACACATACACACATAGATGTGTGCACACACATGTGCCACACACATACATGTGTGTACATGCACATGCACACGTAAGAGCAGGTAAGAAGCATTCTGTCTTGGGGAGGTGCTTCATTTCTTTTATGTAATTTATACCCCCAAACTGTGCTATGCACAATCTTGTCCTGGGGACTTGATTCTTTTATGTGGTTCTTTGTGCTAACGAGATTAAATCAGTTCCAATAGGTACTGGTTTAATGGAGATGATAAACTTTTATTGAACTTGAGCACATTAAAATGAAATGTAAGCAATAGGTGATTTTGGCATTCTCCTGGGGTCTCTTCCAATTTGAATAAAGCCAGCATGCCTTCTCTGGAAAATAGCAGCTCCTAGCCCAGCTCACTTTATGTGCTTAATTAAAATCTATTTTTGTGGTATAAAAAGAAGCTAAACAATGTCATGTTCCTTCTTTTCCATACAAGTCCAAAGAAACTATGTTTTCAGTTAGAAAATCAGAGATGGACAAGTCCTTTCTTAAAAACAGATCTTTACATTTCACACAAAGAGCAGGTAATGTGCTGTTTTACAGCAGCCTGTCTGCTAATCTGTGATCTGTTTTGTCTGTGAATGGGATTATCTTGGTGGTTTATTGAAAAAGAGCCAAAAACGATGTTAAGTAAACTGTTTACACAAAGCCACCAGGCTGAAAAATTCAAACTCAGACTCATTTCAGGTTTTAACCAAAATAAACTTTATTATAGTTTCAACTGGACAGTTAAACCTTTCAGGGTCTGTTCAATTTGCTGAACGTGTAGAACACAAGACCACAGCCCTTACAGAAATTATGAAACTGTAAATATCGTGGTTAACCTCTGAAGGTTGCCTTTCTTTGCAGAGCTGCATTCGGCTTTTACTTGGGCCGGATTTCAGCCAGGCTCCTGTCACCATCTCTGCCAGTCCTGTAAGTCAAGAGAGGGAGGTTTGGCTCTCCAGCCTGGCAGGGGGTCGACGTGGAGCTGTCGGCAACCCTTCTCCTGACTCATCAGGGAAGAGGTCTTTATTTCTCTGGGGGGCTGGCAGGGGTACACCTGGCCTCCTTTGACCCCACTGGTGGCCCTCCAGTTCAAAAGGGTCAAAATGATTTTTTTTATTTATGTTCATTCTTGACCTTTGTGCATCTTAAATTCTAATCCAGGGCCAAAACATTTCACAAGCCGTGCTTTGATCTGCTTGAAAACAGACAAAAGACCGAAAGAATAGAAACATCCACCAAGGAAGCACTACTCGAACACATTGTTTTGTCTCCTTGCAGGTTCTGTAGCGGGAAGCCAGGCAGAGAGTTCCTGTCCTTGTTTGCCATATCCACGGAAGTAACATGAGAGATCACTTCGCCAGGCCTTCTAGTTTATAGTCAGGAACTGGGGCTCATGGGCTTGTTTCTCCACCTTTATTTTTTCTCCTGAGCCTGTCTAATTTTTCCAGGAACTATCCTCTGCATAAAAAGACTGTGGACTATAAAAAGACTGTGTCCTTTTGACATCACACCAGTCAAATTTTAATCTCATTCATTCATTCAAAGGGTCCAGTGTGCCAGGCATTATATTAGACATGGGTGATACAAAATAAGATAGGGCCACTGACCTCAAGGGCTCACAGGCCTACTGAGCGTTGGGTGGACAAACAGGTGATTATAATGATGCATTATATGATGCACAGAACGATGCATGCTTCAACAAAAGAACTAAGTAATGTAGGAAGATAGGTGCTTCTTGGTTTCCATCTCAGCTCTTCATCTCCTAACCTCTAGATGCTGACCCTTCAGATTGTGCCCTGGGTCTTCTTTTCCCCTCTATCTACATGCTTCTCCTAGGTTATATCATTCAGTCCCAGAGCTTTGCATGTTGAAAATCTGCCTCCAGCCCTGACCTCTCCACAGAGCTCCACATTCTTATAGCCCTTTCACGATAGCACCAGCTGCATTTGAATATTAAAGGCATCTCAGGCTTGTGCACAAATGGTAACCCTCTGACCTCTGCCTTCCCACAGAACCCTACCCCACCTCCCATCTCGGGCTTTCCCCATCTGCCCAGTTGCTCCAGGAAAAAACCCAGGAGGCAGCCTTCCCTCTTTCTTTTCCTCCCATCTGTATATCCAAGCCCTGTTGACCCCATCTCCAAAGGCATCTAGATCTGTCCTCTGCCTCCATGTTCCCTGCAAAAATCTAGCTTCAATATCATCACTTCTTGCCTGTGTTCGTCCTACACCCAACCTGTTCTCCACACTACAGCCTGTTTGATCACTTTAAACCACAACTGGTATAATGTCTCCTCTACTAAAAATCCTACAAAGAGATGAGACTTCCATTTCTGATACACATGGAAAAACAGAATCTAGATTTATCCTCCTATATAAAATGACTTAAAAAATGGTTCAAAACATACGAAACAATGATTTTCATAATATTAGATATCAGCCAATGAAGGAGAGTGATAGCTAAGAGACAAGAAACAAAGTAAAGCCCTGTGAAAAGCATTTTCAGGTCAGGCTACAGGCACAAGGAAGCAACAATCTGGGTGGCCTTACTGAGTTGAGGAGACAGTACTAGGAGTCCAAGAGGACAAGGTCACCAGAGTTCAAGGGCAAGTACTGGAGAGCAAAGAGGGTCTCAGAGACAGAGCTCCAGAGAGATCTTCAGAGTGTCTTCCTTGAGTTTTGAGCTGAGTGCTTCTCAGTGAGCTCATGTGAGAAAACCAGCTGTGACGTAGGGGAAAGGATTAGAGGGAATCGTTCCTCAGAGGCCACACAGGACCCAGAGTAATTTCCCTTCCTCCAGCCAGAGTGAAGAAAGCCTGAAAATGTGTCTCATATCTCTGACCATAGCTTTCTTCTTAAAAACAAACAACCCCCAAAAACCTAGAAAAAATCAAGTTAACCTCAAGATAATAGGATAAAGAAGTAACAATAAGAACAAAAACTAATATAAAACAAAAAAAATAGAGAAAATGAGTGAGACCAAAAACTAGTTATTTGTAAAGCTCAATAAACATGATACACTTCTACCCAGACACATGGAGGGCAGGGTGGGAAGAGGAAGACACTTTAACACCACCAGGAATGAGAGGACTGACATCACTACAGGGTCTACAGACATTAAAGTGATTATTTTTATGAATGACTTTATGCCAAACAATTTAGCAACTTAAAAGAAATGCACAAAGTCCTTAAAAGACATGAGACCAACACTTGCTCAAGATAGACAACCAAAACAGATAAACTTATATCTATTTTTAAAAAATTGAATTTATAGCTTAAAACATTCTAACAAAGTAAACTCCAGGTACAGGTGGCTTTTCTAGTAAATTCTACAAAGCATTAGGAAGAAATGATCCCCATTTGAACAAACTCTTAAAGAAAATTGAAGAGAGGAAATGTTTTCCAAACCATTTTATAAGGCCGACATTACTCTGATATCAAATCCAGAAAAAGATATTACAAGAAAAGAAAACTACATAGGGGCATGTTTTCTGAACAAAACCTTTGCATATTCAATTCAACAATATATAAAAAGAATAACAAATCATGATCAAGCAGGGATTATTTCAGGAATGTCATTTTGTCTTAACCTTCAAAACAATCAATTATGTTTTTTTTAAAAAAGATGATCATCTCAAAAGATTGAGAACAAACATTTGAAAAAATGTAGCACCTGTTCCTAATTTTAAAAAGCCTCTCAAGAAAATACTAATAGAAAGGAGAAAATACTAATAGAAAATACTAAATAGAAAGGAATTTCACTTTCTTAACCAGATAAAAGTTATTAGTGAAAAACTTATAAGCCATGTACACACACAAAAGTACATACTGTAAAGACCCAAGTAATCAATCCTGTTTACATAAAATGCTGGAAAATGCAAACTACTTTACAGTAATAAGAAATCAGTGGTTGCCTGAGGTTGCAGTCAGGAATGGTGCTGAGTGGGGTTTGATGAACATGTTTATCTTGAGCATGATGATAATATCATGGGTGTATAAGTATGTCAAAATTTATCATTGTGCACTTTACATATGTTCAGTTTATTGCATGTTAATTATACCTCAATAAAGGCATTTTTAAAATCCTTCAGAGAATTTACATTGCTTTTAGAATAAAACCCAAACTGACCATGATTCAATATGATCTGGTGCCAACCTACAACCTACCTTATCACCCTAATCTTTTACAGCTCCAGCAAAAGTATCCCTCAAACGTATCAAGCTGTTTTCTCCTGCAGGACCTTTGCACTTAATTCTCTCTGTGTTTGGAATTCTCTAGCACTTTACTTATTTAGCTCTTTCTCATTTTCAAGTCACAGTTCAAATATCACCTCCTAAGAGAGGCCTTTCCTGATTCTTTATGTCTTAGCTAGGTTTCTCCCAGATATCATCACCTGCTATTACCTTATTTATCACTTCTACAGAACCTACCTCACAACCTTCTTAGTAATTGTTTACTGGTTTATTATCCCATCCCCAAGAGAATGGGAGCTTCTTGAGGGCAAGAATATGTTGTGTCTTGTTTCTGCCAATGGGCCTTGTACAGTGTCTAGCATATGATACATTCTCAATTAATACTAATAAATAAATGCATGTGAATAAAAATGAGAGCAATAAACTTGAAAGAGATTTCATAGAAAAGTGACAAGTAAGCTCAGCTGGACAAAATTGACTCTTACTAATTATGTGACATCAGTCAAGATTTGTAAAAAGCATTTATTTCCCTATATATAAAATAGGGCTGCAAATAAGTATTTTAAAGGACTACTGAGAGACATGGATATATACATTTATCATAATACATGAAACATAGCAGCCCAACACTTAAGTTCCCTTTCCCTTCCCCAGTTCAGGCAACTGCACAGGAAAAAGCATGTTCCCATAAAAGGGCACGGCATACTTGGAGAATCATGGCAAAATGAAAACTTTTGGTGGGAGAAATGAAAGTCAAACTGGAAATAGGCTATAATACCAGGTAGTATAGGAACTTGGTGATATGGCCATTCTGCAAGTGGAGAATGGGTGAGGTGGAGGTGGGATGGGGTGGAGTAGGGGAGATTAGGCTGGGAAAACCTACAATTGCAAGGGTGATGCTAGTAACTGTGTCAATAGAGAAGTAGGATGAGGTGAAGGCTGGGGAAGAAGATTGGAAGCAGAGAGTTAGAATTTTTTAATTGTCTAGATTCCAGGGATGATGAAGAGAGGTATAAATTCCTACTAAGCACCCAAGATCCTCACCTCCAGAGATGTATTCTGCCTCAGCCATCACCACCTACTTATCTTAGGAGACCTTCAAGTAATTCTCAGCATCAGCTCTGGCCAGTGTGACTGAGCCGGTTGGAGTGTCATCCTGTAAACCAAGAGGTCATGGGTTTGATTCCCAGTCAGGGCACATGGCTGGGTTGCGGTTACAGTCCCCAGTCAGAACACATGCAAGAGGCAGCCAATGGACATCTCTCTCTCTCGCATCAATCTTTCTCTTTCTCTCTCCCTTCTTTCCCTTCTCTCTAAAATCAATAAGCATGTCCTTGGGTGAGGATAAAAATAATAATTATAATAATAATTCCCAGCATCAGAGCTTGGACTGCAAATTAGAACAGAAAGAGCTTTTTACCATTGGTTGAAGACAAAAATCAAAATAGCAGATCAGGAAAACATTACAAGAGTCATGAACTTTTGATATAATTTTCATACCCAGAGGTTACTGATGAGAACCATGGAGATCTCCAATTCTCTGATTAAGGGGAAAGAAAAAGGGGTGAAGTGCTTAAAATCCCCAAGGCTACCAAGACACAAAACAAAAGAACTGGCAGCAGAGACCAAAGTAGTCAAGCCTAGTAAAGAATGAGTAGATAAACCGGTTAATAAGGGACTTAGCACTGGAACATAGAAAACACAGGGTTGAAGGTTATGACTCAGGCTTTCCTAGCAACTCTGTTATACAGGGATGTTCCATAACAGCAGATTTACCAAGGAGCTAACTGGTCAACCTGGAAGTGGTTTCACTCTTCAGGAGCAGAGAAAACTAAGAAAGAAGAGACCTCATGACAAAGAAATAGAAATAAAACTTTGCTGGAATGTACTCCCAATGGGATTACAGGGAGACTAATGTTTTTTAAGTGAATTTGCAAGACTTGCCCACTAGAAGCTGTTTACATTCTTTGAGGGGACACTGGCGTTTCTGACTAGCTAACCAGGGGGCCTGTGAACCTCGTTATGCACGTGAATCACAAGTGATGCTTGATGAAAGTGCTGATGGGCTGGAAACTCTGATTTAGCAGGTCTGGAATAGAGTCTTACATATGAATTTTAAATAAGTTCCTCGGGTTATACTGATGTGCTGCCAGGTTTAAGAATCACTAATCTAGATCATGGCCTTGTCCAAACAAGAGAAATTTTGCACAGGCATAGAAAACTGAATGTTATAAAGGATGGCTAGATTTCTATTTACAATACGTTTGTAAGGAGAAACAATACCTACATAACTTGCATATATATATACAGTAACTTTAAATATATATAGTGGCATAATTTAAAGGAAGATCATTAAAATTGAAGGCATATTAAAAGATCTCATTTTTATTTCATTCTTAAAAATAGCTTATGTGATGTCAAAATGGAAGTTTTGTCCATGAGACTTGGGCAATAAAGGGTTCAAAGCAAAGTTCTAGGATGGGTGTTTCCAAAGCTGTTTCAAAGAGAAGGGAAAAGATTCCCTGGGAAAGAGATATTGCTGGGTTGAATTCCACTGCCCACCAATGGGGCAGAGGGGTTCCTTCCTTCTAAACCCAAGCCTGGTGAGAGGAACTCAGATAAAACCACTCACAGCATTGGAGATGTGTTCATTGTAGTTGGAAGAACAACATGGAAAGAAAAAGCAGCCTGAGGGTCTGGGGCGTGACTCTGCTCCACTCTAAGGGAAGGGGGTCAGATGTAGGTTCTCAATAGAAATGTTGTCCCAGAGCTATTTGAAATCCTGTCCAACACTGCTGCTTAAAAGTGCAATGGAGTCTAACAGAGAAAGTTGTGTTCAGAGTGGACAACCAGAAATCTAGGGGCTGAGTATGGAGTAGCAACCAAAAGTGATGCCCAGGATTTAAACTCAGAGGGCTTAAAAGCCACAGAGTCTCTGGAGAGCTAGAAGAGTCAGCTTTAATCCTGGCCAGGTACACAAAAAGCAAAACCACCAGGCAATGATATCCGTCATGTAAGAGACTAGAGTATTGATTTTCACTTCTCTTTTCCTACGTTCCAGCCTGCATGGTAGGTACATAAGCTAAACTTAGTGAGGTGATTCTTGAGATGAACCAGATTTTTTTAAAACTTGACTTCACCTCACTCCTAGGCAGCAGGTAGTTAGTCCAACAAGGGAAAGCAAAAAGGATAAAATGCTAAGTCAAGCTTGCAGTGTGGGTCACCACATGAAATTTCTCATTTAAGTAACCGAACTCAGACTGGCATGTGAGATAAAGTGCTCAACCTTGGCTGTTGCCAATGGCAAAGGCAACTTTAAAGGGACTATGGGAGATAAAATAAAGATGCTTTTCAATTGTATCTCACAGGTTGAGTGTGTTCAATGTATGGTTACTGGAGTTTATTGTAACCGCTATCTTTCCTAAACATTTTCTCCCCATTCCCATTAAGAAAAACAAAAACCAAACCATTTAATATCCACCTCATCTCACAATTAGAAATCCCTTAGCTTGCAAGTATGACCCTGATTCTAGATCATCTGCAAGCAAATCAGAAACAAAAATAGAGTCTACGGCCATACCACCCTGAACACATATGATCTCGTCTGATCTCAGAAGCTAAGCAAGGTCAGGCCTGATTAGTACTTGGATGGGAAAAACAAAAATAGAATGATGTAAAACAAAAGGAGAAGCAATTAAAAGACCAGAGAGCTGTTCCAAAGGCAAGAGAAGTGACTTTCCAAGAAAAGATACATACTTTAAGGGTAGCTGGGTTTTGTTTTGAAAGGTTATGGTCAGACATAGACATGCAAATGACTTTCATGAAGGAAGAAGTCCTTATACTCACAGATCCAGAGAAGCAGGAGGTGCAGTGTGCAGGCCACAAGGGGAGCTCCAGGGTCCATCAGGGCAAAGGGAGAAGATGGAGTTATGGGCAAGCTCCTGTTGTGGTTTACATGGGAAGGGACACATGAAGTAGGGTGAGCAGGCTTAGGTTGGCTAGTTTTAATCATTTCAGCAGTCTCTGGGCCACAGGGAATGCCTCTACATGTCCCTGGGGTGATTAGGGCAGGTGGAGAGTGGCCCTGAGTGTGAGAGCCTTATGGAAGGCCTGGTTGGGGGTTTACATTTGAAAGGTGCTCTTGAAGGCAAGTTGTTTGCTATCTTTAGGAACTGGGTAGCCCTGGGACGGGTAGTCCCTCCAAGGTCAGGGTTAGCAAAGTCCCAAGATATCAAAACATCAAAAGAGAAAATAAAAAGACATGGTTAATCACTTCAAACAATTTACAACAGGGCCAAATACTGCAAAGAGGTCAGGGAAGTGGAGTTCTACAAAACAGGTATTAGATTTTCCAGCTAAGTGGCTATTGGGAGCACTTTCAGAAAATAATTTGAACAAGGTAGTCCGGACAGAAGGGATAAGGAAGAAAATCGTTGGTTAGGAAACCATATCAGATAGGGTAGAGTACTCTGCATATACAAGTATGTGACATAAAAATGAAAGAAAGAAAAGCAGCATGACTACAGTAAGAGAGCAGGAAAAGAGAAAAGTGATCTTGTTTTGTTAGATATGTTTTTGTTTTAGTGGACAAGAGATGTACATATGCAAACCAGGATAGAAGGAGAAAGCCTTCAACCAGCTTCAACTTCTAACAGTGTGCAAGTGAATGTCCGGGCTTGCAGAGAGAGGACCCACTCGCCCACCCTCACGTGGTAGTCAGTGGTGCGAGGGGGGGTTGGAATCCTCTGGCCAGTGCAAAAGGCTTCCTTGAGGGCTTTTATCAGTGGATTGTCCTTATTGTCAGTGCGTGGCTTCCTACAGTTTTGGGTACAGAAGACTCAATAGATTAAACAAGAGTGAGATTTTCCTCTGATGTGGAAAGGGTACATCTGTATCTTTTTCCCATTTTTTTCCATGTTTAGGCTGTTTACAGAGGTCAAGCTCTTAGTAACCAAGTCCAGTAAAAAAAAATCAATCAACATTTGTTTAGAGAAATGATAATGTGTTAACAAAACCATGCTGGTTTAATTAAGGGAGCCCTCTCAAGAATGCCAACTAAGCAGACTGGCTTCTTAGATGACAGGACCTAACAGTTGTCCTCAGAGCCAAATTATGATTGATAAATACACCCCCCATTCCCCATCGGAGTATTTCTACTCCATTAGACCCTATTACAAGAATATTAAATCACCTCACAATAGACATATTAATTCATCAATTATATGTGAGAAACAAGGCTTACCTGTTTGTTCAATCAACCATTCTATAAGGATTTATTGTCTCTGTTTCATTGAGAAACCACACAAAACCTGAAGAGAAAGACAACATGAAATGTTCTCTTGTGCATGTTTTTAAAATTTACCAAGCATGTGTCAATGGTGCTTTATTTGAATCATTATGACCATAATCATTCATACCATGATCTCCACTTTATAGAGGAGATACCTGTGATTTGGAGAGTTTGATTTGCAAGAAGCCACAGAGCTAGAACTCAATAGATGGTGAGGGTGAAATTGGGATTAAGATGCAAAGCGATGGAATTGGACTAGATGATCATACCAGAGATCCTCTTCCTTAGACGCTTCCTGAGAGCAGAATAAGTGTGGGAGTAATGCAGCTGGGCTGGTGAGCTTACTCTCGAGGGCTGAGCTCTCTTCTATACCAGGCTGGACTATGATTCTGGGCTAGCATACATAGAGTGGAAGAGGAGAGGAGACTAGGGCCAGAGAGAACCCAGACAGCCAGGGGAAAATGTGTATTTGCTCTATATGCTTATCATCACTAGTGCCAGTTTGGCCTGTTTGGCATGTGGGTGATGAGTATGCAGAGAGCTTACTGCTCTGAGCTTCTTGTTCCAGCTGCCTAGGAGGAGGAAGTAATGGGTATACACACACACATACATGTATGAACACATACACACACACACAAGCTCTCTCCTGTAAACTGGGCCTTTCACATGTAGGCCACCAGTACAGTGGCCCTCAAATCTGCAGTCTGACACAGCCAGATCAAGACTGCCTTCTCCTGGGAGGAGCTAGAAAGTGTATGGAGGAGTTTTTCTCTCCATCTTATTAAAATGAGGATGCCAAGCCAAGCCCTCTGACTCAGATCTTGGACTTTTTCTACAAAGAAGACAAAAAGAAGTGTGATTCAGGGCCTTTGCTGTCAAGAAATGAACAATCAGGAGAGGAAAGAACCTGGTGAAAAGGGAGCCCAACAAAAGTGCTCCAAGTCAGTAACACAAACCAGCAGTTTAGAAAAAGAAGGGCTTGCTTTGGCCCAGCCTCATCCAGAAGGCCCCTTGCTTGAGGTGGGGTTTGTATTAGTATCTGTCTCAAACCCATGGACCCAGTTTCCATTCACCCAGTAAGGACCCCATCTTTACTAAGAATGAAGCAGACACTGTGGCTGGTTTCCCACTCTGCATTCTGCCTCCCCAGAACTCTGTGAGAAAGTGCTCCCGTCTTAGGAATCCCGAGTATCAACAGCAAGAAAATCTAAAGTTAGAAGGAACTTTCCTCCTGGAGAAAACGAACCATGACAGTCTGGCACAGAGCTGAGCCCTAATTATCCGCAGGCATTTCGAGAACCAGTCCTGTGCATTGCAGGGTTCTGGAGAAATAAACGGAGAGGATCTTTCTCCTCCTCAGGGCTCCCTTTCCCCCATTCAAATTGGCCCTGACTAATTGTCCTCATAGGTATTGGGTCAGAGTCAGCAAGGGGTCTGACTAAGGTCACTTACTTGCTTTGTTTACATTGCTAATTTTATCACTGCTTGGAAGGCTAATGATATTATTATTTATACTTTAACTATGATTATGATAAATGTTCAGCTAAAGCAGGGTTGGGGCAAATAAAAGACCAATACAACAAATTCAGAAGTTCTTTATATAGGAAATATTAATATCTTTGATCTCCCCAATATTTCCAGAATCTTGTACTTGACAAGGATAAGTGGTCCTTCTAGCCCAGTGATTACCTTAGTCGAGCCTCTGGATAACCAGCATCAGGATATGAGGAGCATGGGGGGATGGGGCAGGGCCCAACAATGTGCATGTTAATACCCCGTTCTGGCTGTTTGACATGAAAACTTTTTTAAAAGATTTTATTTATTTATTTTTAGAAAGAGGGGAAGGGAGGGAGAAACAACCATGTGAGTGAGAAACATTGATTGGTTGCTTCTTGTACCTGCCCTGACAGGGAACCGAACCCACAACCAAGGCATGTGCTCTGACCGAGAACTGAACCAGTGAACTTTCAGTTTATGGGACGGTGTTCCAACCAACTGAGCCACACCGGTCAGGGCTGGAGTAAGAACTTCTGATGCACCATCTCCATGTATGATGGTGGGAACTTCTGGAGAAATGAAGGTTCTAGGCAATGACTTGAAACCAGGTTGTTGTCTACATTTCAAAGCCATCTGGTCCTGTTTAAGCCTTTAAGGAAGGCTTGGACTTTGAATAATCTGTGCTATAGGGCAGTGCTTGTCAAGATTTAATGTGTACATAAATCACCTGGGATCCTGTGAAAATACAGGTTCAACCAGTCTGAGGTGGGACCTGAGATTCCCCATTTTAACAAAATTCCAGGTGATGTCAATGCAACTGGGTCATGGACCACATTTTGAGTAGCATGCGAAGGAAGATATCGGAAGATCAGGGGATGATTGAATACATTATTGTGTGTTGACATAATAATGTATTGGCATAATGAGCAACCCCAGCAGGACACTCGAGGATGGTCTTTCCACAGCTCTTCCACTCATAATCTGCACTCTCCCACAAAACGGACTACTTACTGCTTTCCAAGCAGGCCACGAGTTCCCTTCTGCAGTGAGTGCTCATGTTATTCTCCCTTTCTAGACTAGTTTTCTCCTGGCCAGTTCGAACTCTAGAAATTTTGCTCAACCTTCCAGCTCTATCTCAAATTCTTGCCTTGTGGTGACCCAGCTCTCACCCTAGGTGAAGGTTTTGCTTTTTATTGTTATTTACTTATTTATCTTTGTAACTGGAAGTGTTTACCTTTTGACCACCACCCCCTGCCACACATACACACACATGACCTCTGGTAACAGCAAATCTGATTTCTTTTTGTGTTTGTTTGGGTTTTTCTATATTCCACACATATATCAAATTATACAGTATTTGTTTTCATCTGTCTGACATTTCACTTAACATAATGCTCTTAAGTTGCAAATGGCAGGGTTTCCTTTTTATGGCTGAGTAATATTCCATTGTGTGTGTGCATGTGTGTGTGTGGATAAAATTGGCTGAATCCATTCACCTGCTGATGAGCATTCAGGTTGTCTCCCTGCCTTGACTATTATAAATAGCGCAGCAGTGAACATGGGAGTGCCGCTATCTCTTTAACATAGGAATTTGGTTTCCTTCAAATATATACCCGGAAGTGGAATTGTTGGATCATATAGTAGTTCTGTTCTTCATTTTCGGAGGAACTCCATACTGTTTTCCACAGTGGCTGCACCAGTTTACAGCCCCACCCACAGTACACAGCTTTCTTTTCTCCAAATCTTCGCCAGCGTTTGGTATCTCTCATGTTTTTGATGATAGTCATTCTGACAGGTATGAGATTATGGTTTTGATTTGTACTTCCTTAATGGTTAGTGATGTTGAGCTGGGTGAGGTTTTACAGATGCCACCCTACCATGACCCAGACAACAGGCAAGGAAACTGTAAGGTGGCAGAACCAGAGTCCTATCTCCAGCCTATTTATTGGGTAACTATGATTTTAAAAAACAATTTGAAGGTAAAGCAAGAGGAGTCAAGGGCTGAGTGAACTGTGCAGACCATGGAGTGTTCTGCGGTGTGTAGCATGGCCACTGAAGGTTGATGAAAGAAAGATGGGGAGGGTGACAATGGAGGTGGCTATGGTTTGACATCAAATATGGGTGCCTGCATCCTAAACCAAATGGTAATGAACTTACTGCTTAATTAAAGGATGGACAAATCCCCAAACCCAAACCTCACCCCACACCCCACCCGCTGCAAATATACACCAAAGCAGAATGCTGCTGAGTAACGTGGATCCGGAATTTACCTTGTCAGGTGCCCATGCTGTGTGATCTCAAACCCACTTAGGCAGTCCTACTTTGGGAGAGAGAAGAGAAACTCTCAGGGATTCGCCCCTCTGTTTATAACCCTTACTGAGAAGGGAGGTGGAAACTAGTCAGAGCTCCGACCCTGAGGGCAGCGGGTTGTTTAGCGGTGACCTTTCTCCCTCTCGTGTTGTGACCAGATAGATGGTAAGGGAGGTCTGTGACCTCTCTGGCAAGCCTACCCTTCTCCACTGTAGGCCCTCACCTCCTCTTCCAGCTTCTCTGCCCAGGATCTGCCATAGGAGCCTGGCCATCTGAAATTCAGGAATCACATTCCCCAGCAAAGAGTTCTGTTTTGGTGGATGTTTATGGCAGGCGGGAGTGTGGAGTGAGGCTAGGGTTTGGGAGGTCTTTTCCCAGCCTCTAATAAGAGACCTCAGTTACCATCTCCTCCAGGATATGGGTTCCCGAGCCAGCCATGAAGCCCCTG
Organism: Desmodus rotundus; assembly: GCF_022682495.2. Lineage (NCBI taxonomy): Eukaryota > Metazoa > Chordata > Mammalia > Chiroptera > Phyllostomidae > Desmodus > Desmodus rotundus. The sequence goes on from NC_071395.1 coordinate 67,816,584, forward strand.
GCACCTCCACCTGTCCTCTCCCCATGTCCCTGCCATTAGCCCCCTATGACCATTCTCTCCACTCCAGAACACCTATATCGTCTGTGGCCTTCACCACTCAGCCCTTGGCCAATATTACTTTACTTGGATACCGTTTTTAAATCAGGATTACCCAAAGAAGATTATAAATCCACCAGTAACAGAAACTATGTCTTAGACTTTTCTACAGCTTTAGCTCCCAACCCCATTCCCTGAACGTGGACAGAGCTCCATAAATGTTTTAGTGGTAATGAAGAAATCATCACCAGAGGACCTAGAAAACAACATACAATGGGTATCACATGAAGTTGGAAAAGACAATGAAAAAATCTGAAAGATAAAAGGGAGATGAATCATGATGGGAATACAGAAGGCATATAAGTAGTGGATGTGCAGGCGAAATTCATTTTAGCCTACACTGAAGAATCTGCCTACCCTTGTGTCCACACTAGCACAGATTGGCATGGTACTGTTTGGGCCTGTGGGAGTTATATTTAAAATCCCAGGATCTTTGCTGTACTAACTCATGTTGGAACCCCTGTTTCTGGACCAGATTCTGGGGGTAGAAGAGTGTTTCCAATTCCTGCTAAATGATAAAGCAGCAGCTGTATAGGATTTTTCGTAGGAAGCAGCTGCAGTCTGGAAATCGGCGTCACAGGTTTTATTTAGAAACACAGATTCCCTGGAACTAGACATTCACCCTAGGCTTTCTCACAGATCTGTTATGTATAATCACATGTCCTCCTTTCTCTGCCGCAAGTGCCAGACTGGTGGTGGGGATGGCTGTTTGCTCTGGCCTCTTGGGAGGTCCATCATGCCTCCTTGGTGACCAAATCATTAGAATTCTCGTGTATTTCATTTACGTGAGTCACTGTTTGGGCAAAAGAAGAGCTCTCTCCAGGATATAGAAGCAAACCCACTAGTAATACAAATTAATCACAGGAAATGTATTTGTTTATTGGTGTTTGGTAGTAAACTAAATATAAGATAGGATATTGTATGAAAGATATTCCCCTTTGTTGAACATAATGGAGAATATTTTGGCCAAGATTTTCATAGAAATCACTCAAAGTGCAAAAGTAATTTCCATCAAAAATTTGTAAATTCAGCATCAGACTGCTCAGGTACTTATATTTTCCACAACCAAGTTGTATCGACTTTATTCCTAAATCTATGTCTTTCTATTTATTCAAGTATTCTTTTATGACCTTCAGTAAACTGGTGCTCTTTGTATCATTTTTATTGTGGGTTTTATTTTGCTTTTGGTTTGTTGATTACTCATGTGAATGGGATTTTTTTCATGTAATTTTTTAAAAATATAATTTTATTATAATGCTATTGAAATTTTCTATATTTATCTATAATCAGCCTCATTACTGTAGTTTCTTTACTATCAAGTGTAGTATTTTTTAAGAGTGTGTATTTTTCTTTACATTACTACAGTTAGGGATATTTATTATTATTATTTAATTTCATTAGTTAAGAAACTGAGGTTCAGAGCTGTTTTTTCAATATACAATTAGAAGGTTGAACACATTTTACATTCTGGGGATTACCAGCATCTGTCCCTTGAAAGTTTAAAGGAATTCACCTATAAAAGTGTCTAGAATTGTCACATTTATTGTTGGCAATACCTTGACTTTCTTTCAATTTGCCTCTTGATTAAATATTGATTTCAGATTTTCATTGAACTTTTCTAATTTATATTTTCTAAAGTTTTCAAATTCATTAATTCTGTGTCTTATAAATATTTACCTTCATAGTATTTTTATCTATTTGATATCTGTGATTATACATATTTTTGAATGCATGAAATTATGTTTTTGAGTGATCTTTTTCTTTTATGTTAGACAAACTAAACATTTTTAATATTCATTATTTATGAATCCTCATTTATTAATTCTGTTTTGTCATTTATGTATTTTTATTTTTGTTTTATTTTTCTTATATTTCCTGTTTTTTTCTTGTTTTGTTATCTTGTTTACTTTTTTCCAGTTCCTAAAGTTAGTACATTTTGTTTTCATTCCCATTTGTCTGGAAATTAAAGCATTTATGAATATGAATTTTTCTTTAATACTGTGTTATCCATTTCCCATAAGCTTTAACTTGATGTTTATATTATCATTGCTTTCTAAAAATACATACTTTAAGGACTAATGTTTCTTTTTCTTCCAAAAGCTACTTAGGACAGTACATTAAAATCTACATGGTTCATACAATTCTTTCATTAAATATATTTTATTGATTATGCTATTACAGTCGGCCATTTTCCCCCCCTTTATTCTCCTCCTCCCTGCACACCCCATCCTACCCACATTCTCCCCCAACCTTAGTTCATGTCCATGGGTCATGTATATAAGTTCTTTGCCTTCTACATTTCCCATACTATTCTTAACTTCCCCCTGTCTATTTTGTATGTACCATTTATGCTTCTTATTCCCTGTACCTTTTCTCCCATTGTCCCCTCTCCCTTTCCTCACTGATAACCCTCCATGTGATCTCCATTTCTCTGGTTCTGTTCCTGTTCTAGTTGTTTGCTTAGTTTGTTTTTGTTTTTTTAGGTTCAATTGTTGATAGTTGTAAGTTTCTTGTCATTTTACTGTTCATAGTTTTTGATCTTCTTTTTCTTAGATAAATCCCTTTAACATTTCATGTAATAAGGGCTTGGTGATGATAAACTCCTTTAACTTGACCTCATCTGGGAAATACTTTATCTGCTCTTCCATTCTAAATTATAGCTTTGCTGGATAGAGTAATCTTGATTGTAGGTCCTTGCCTTTCATGACTTGGAATACTTCTTGCCAGCCCCTTCTTACCTGTAAGGAAGGTTTCTTTGGAAAAATCAGCTGATAGTCTTATGGGAACTCCTTTGTAGGTAACTGTCTCCTTTTCTCTTGCTGCTTTTAAGATTCTCTCCTTATCTTTAATCTTGGATAATGCAATTAAGATGTGCCTTGCTGCGAGCTTCCTTGGATCTAACTTCTTTGGGACTCTCTGGGCTTCCTGGACTTCCTGGAAGTCTATTTCCTTTGCCAGATTGAGGAAGTTCTCCTTCATTACTTGTTCAAATAAGTTTTCAATTTCTTGCTCTTCCTTTTCTCCTTCTGGCACCCCTATGATTTGGATGTTGGAACATTTAAAGTTGTCCTGCGGGTTCCTAAGCCTCTCCTCATTTTTTTGAATTCTTGTTTCTTCATTCTGTTCTAGATGAATGTTTATTTCTTCCTTCTGGTCCAAAGCGTTAATCTGATTCTTGGTTTCCTTCCCTTCACTGTGGGTTACCTGTACATTTTCTTTTATTTCATTTTTCATAGCCTTCACTTTTTCCTCTACTTTGCAACCATACTCAATCATTTCTGTGAGCATCATGAATACCAGTGTTTTGAACTGTACATCTGATAGTTTGGCTATCTCTTCATTGCTTAGTTCTTTTTCTGGAGTTTTGATCTGTTCTTTCATTTGGGCCATATGTCCTTTTATGTTGCAAGGGGTGGAGCCTTAGGTATTCAGCAGGGTGGGACAACTTGTGTCACTGTGTTGTGGTACTATATGTGGGGGAGGGGTCTGAGAGGGAACAGTGTTGCTTGTTCAGTTCTCTGCCAGCTTTCAGTCACTTCCCACTTCTTTTACCCACAAGCAAATTGGGCCTGTCTTGTACTGATTCCCAGGTGGGTGGGTTTGTGTACATTCTAGGACCCTGTGGATCTCTCCAACAGACTCTCCTGTGAGGCTGAGAGTTTCTCTCGCCAGCACAACCCCCACAGGTATTTTTCAGCCAGAGGTTTTGAGGCTTTATTTCCCCGCACTGGAACCCTGGGTTGTGCGATCTGTCTTGCTCCCCAGTTGTTCCTCCTGGTTTATCGGCACTCAAATGTGGACTGCCAACTCTGCCAGCCACCGCCTCACCAGCTTCACCAGCTGCCGCCTTGCCCACCCCAGTCCTCTAGTCTCCACCTTGCCCCGAGTCCTCTCCACCCTGCTGCCCAGCTCCAACCCTCCAATGGGTCTGGATGAATGTTTCTTTAACTCCTCTGTTGTCGGACCTCCATACAGTTCAATATTCTGTCAGTTCTGGTTGTTTTTGTTTTAAAATTTGTTGTTGTCCTTCTTTTGGTTGTGTGAGGAGGCAAAGTGTGTGGTCTACCTATGCCTCCATGTTGGTTGGAATTCTGGCTCATACAATTCTGTTTAATATATGGCATGCCTATTAAATTCTCATTACTAATTTTATTATTTAAATTCTCTCTATGTCCTTTTACCCCTTGTTCCTCCTATTTGATTTTATAATGGTTAATGACTCAAAAGTAATTATGTTTCTGGTAATCGTTCCTGCAATTTAAAATAATTTTTTATTTATCTATTTTAGTGGTGTTTGGAAGGCACAAATATTCATAATTTTATATTTTCTTTGTGGACTCTAATTTGAATTAAGAATATTCATTTGATATGATATTTTTGCCTTGAATTTTACTTTTGTATTAACATTACAATATTCTTACTTGGCTTGTATTTGCATATTTTATTTCACCACTCCCTTTGTGCTTAGACTATCATTTTAAACAAAATATTTTATTTCAATAATTTTAAAAGTCAAATAGTGTTAAAAAGTACACATACACACAAGTATATATTATAAATATATCATAAATATATGTTTAACTCAACCTTACTCTTACTTCTTCAAGTCCCCAGAAGCAAGTTCTTCATAGGGTTACAAACTTAACTGTTATTGTGATTTAATCTCACAAAATAATAGATATGCGCTTTGTATTCATCTATTTCAGAACTTACCTTCTGGCTCCCTATTATTACCTCACTTATATACCCTCCCCCCTTACCCACATTCTCCCAATATAATTATTATATTTCAATTTTTGTCAAATCCATATTCAGTGTTTTCATTATTATAACTATGTAGATATTTTTACCACCAAACAGACCTTGTACAACATTTTTTTTTCCTGGGGTTAATAATTGCTTCCATTTTTTAATTTGTTTTTGCTAAGCACTTGGGTATCTGTCAATTTAGCACCTCTATAAATAAAGCTCACAGCTTGAAGTTTTTTGAACCACCCAGATGATGTTAATTTAAATAGCAAGTCCATGAATGTGCTGGCTTGTGGTTTCATGCTGAGGCGTGGAGGCTGCTCATAAGTTTACTTACTTACTCAGAAGTTTACTTACTCCCTGTAAGGACACAACTCTATGGTAAACTGTTTCCTGTTAGTTTTCCACCTTAGAGGAGTCCTGGGTTTTAATTCTGTCTTATGGCCCCTTCCTTCTCTATCCCATAGGGATGACCTACTCTCCTTCTTATGGTCTAAGTCATCTGTCCTTCCTCATTCTGCTTTCCTTCTTCATATATTACAGTTACACTTGCTATACATGTCACCTGGTTTTAACCAAGTAGAGTTTGTGATTGTGTCATTTCTTAGTTTTTGAAGCCCTTCTAGAGGAAAAGAAAGCAAAAAATGTCTTTAGGTTACAATCTTGAAACAGGAATTCCCAATCTCCTCATTTTAAAAAATTATAATATTTTTCTTTTTTAACTTTTTTGAAGTATATTTTATTGATTATGCTATTATGGTTTTCCCAATTTTCCCCTTTATCCCCCCTCTACCTTGCACCCCCAAACCCCCAGCATTCCCCCCCTTAGTTCATGTCTATGGGTTGTACATATAAGTTCTTTGGCTTCTCTGTTTCCTATACTATTCTTAACCTCTCCCCATCTATTTTATGCCTACCAATTGCCCTCCCCTTCCCCACTGAAAACCCTCCATGTGATCTCCATTTCTCTGGTTCTGTTCCTGTTCTAGTTGTTTGCTCAGTTTTTGTTTTTTAGGTTCAGTTGTTGATAGTTGTAAGTTTGTTGTCACTTTACTGTTCATAGTTTTTGATCTTCTTCTATTTCTTAGAAAAGTCCCTTTGACATTTCATATAATAAGGACTTGGTGATAATAAACTTTTTTAACTTGACCTTATCTGGGAAACACTTTATCTGCCCTTCCATTCTAAATAAAAGCTTTGCTGGATAGAGCAATTTTGGATGTAGGTCCTTGCCTTTCATGACTTGGAATACTTCTTGCGAGCCCCTTCTTGCCTGTAAGGTCTCTTTTGAGAAATCAGCTGACAGTCTTGTGGGAACTCCTTTGTAGGTAACTGTGTCCTTTTCTCTTGCTGCTTCTAAGATTCTCTCCTTATCCTTCATCTTGGCTAATGTAATTATGATGTGCCTTGGCATGTTCCTCCTTGGGTCCAGCTTCTTTGGGACCCTCTGAGCTTCCTGGACTTCCTGGAAGTCTATTCCCTTTGCCAGATTGGGGAAGTTTTCCTTTATTATTTGTTCAAATAAGTTTTCAATTTCTTGCTGTTGTTCTCCTTCTGGCACCCCTATGATTCAGATGTTATAGTGCTTATAGTTGTCTCAGAGGTTCCTAAGCCTCTGAGGTTCCTCATTTTTTTGAATTCTTGTTTCTTCAGTCTGTTCCAGTTGGATGTTTATGTCTTTCTTTTCTTCCAAATCGTTAAATTGAGTCCCGGTTTCCTTCCCTTCACTGGCAATTCCCTGTATATTTTGCTTTATTTTAGTTTGGGTAGCCTTCATTTCTTCCTTTTTTGCAACTGAGCTCAGCCAGTTTTGTGGGCATCCTGATTACCCATGTTCTGAGCTCTGCATCAAATAGCTGGCTACCTCCTTGTCACTTAGCTCTTTTTCTGGAGTTTTGATCTCTTCTTTCATTTGGGCCATATTTCTTTGTCTCTTCACACCCGTTATTTTGTAAGGGGGTCAGGGCCTTAGGTATTCACCAGGGTGAGGCTACCCCATTTGCTGCCTTGTGGTGCTGTGTAGCGGGTAGAGGTCTGAGAGGGAACAATGTTGCTTGCTCAGCTTTTGGTCTGCTCTAGCTCCATTTTCCAATGAACTCTTGTGTGAGACTGGGAGTTTTTCCTGCTGTGGCAACCCCTGCTGTAGTTCACAACCAGCTTTGAGTCTTTAATTTCCCATTTAGCCAGCCCTGTCTCTCCTGCACAGCCTGCCACCTTGCTAAGGGTCCTCTTCATTCAACTGGCCCTCTCCCATCTCCCCCTCTCCTACTGGTCTGGGTGAATGTTTTTTTTACCTCGGTTGTCAGAATTCTATGTAGTTTGATTTTTTTGGCACTTCTGGTTGTTTATTGTTTTTAGATCGGTTGTTATCCTTCTTTTAGTTATGCGAGGAAGAGAAGCATTTCTACCTCCACCTCCATCTTGGCCAGAACCTTCCCCATCAAAAATTATATATTTTTAAAATCATAAATACTGATTCTTAAATCACAAATATTTATTTTATATAAATAAGAAAAAAATAACAAAGCAAATAAAATACACGCTACAGAACATTAAATACAATGTTATAATATTCATGTAAATGTTTTCAAATATATACATATTTATATATGAGCACATGTATGTGTGTATTCACATACTATATGTACTCATATAGTTTATATACATATATACTATATATGTGTGTGTATACATATTTATATATGAAAGTATAGAATTGTGGACTGCATATAACCAAATTCCTGATGATGTTTGCCTCTGCAGAAGAAGGAAAGATGGGAGTCATTATTTTAGTAATTCAAGCATAACAAGGACCACCAATTAGTTATCAGCAGGAGTAAAGAAGAAATAAATATAAGGAGTACTTGTAAGGATTAATTTGTAGGACTTAATGGTCTTTACTTCATACAAGAAGTAAAGAAAGTAATATTTTTTGCTTGGGGCTTGAGAGATATGATGATGATAGCTTCTTTTGATACTAGAAATTTGGAAATGGGACCTGATTTTAGGAAAATGATGGAGAATTTAGGTATGTTTATATTTTAATTACACCAGTCAGTCAACAAATCTTTATTGAGCACGAGTGTATGTATAAGCAGAGCCTAACACAGTACCAGGCACATATGGCAATTTTTCAAAAATTATGAACCAAATGGTCAAGGATACAAGTTGCTAGTTGTTGGAGATACAGGGACAAACCAGGCAGACTTGCTGTCCTCATGGAGCTTTGGAACCTAGAGAATAACAGTAGACATTATAAGGACACATACAGGTGTGCTGGGTGTTAAAGAATGTATCTGCAAGGTTGCTATAGAGGCCAATAGCAGGGGAAGGGACCCAGTCTGTGAGACTCAAGGATGCTTCAGTATTGAAGGAGCCTTTAAGGAGAGGTTGAATTAGCCTCTACTTGCTCTGTCTTGGGAAGAAGATCTATGGGAAAAAGTAAGAGTTTGAGCCAGGTGAAACATGTGGTAGGAATGGCCACCATGTAGAGGAGACACCTTCATGAAGACTCTGAGAATAAAGACAGCAGGCAGGTTCCTGGACCCAAGAAGTGTAGGTAGTGCTGAACTGGAGAAGAGGCAGTGGACAGGGACAGAAAGAGCTTTCTCTTCAACCTTGAGCAAAGCCATTCCTGGTGCATACCACACGTGGGTTGTGTAAGAGGGTCCTTGCCAAACATAGCGGCACCTGAGTATCTGGGTGATGATTTATAGAAAAAACCTCAGCCTTCCTGAGGTCAGAGTCCCCATGAATATCAGAATGCTTTGTCCCACAGTGCGAACACGACACCCAATGTGTTCTGAGGTTGTCAGTGCCTCGTCAGAGAGCTGGAAGCGGGAAAGAGCAGAGGAGGAGAAACAGCTGGGTTCAGTTACACTGAAGATACATATAGTTTAGAAATAAATTATCTGTCAAAGCGTGTTTTGTTTCTTGCTTATTCCAACATGTTTGAAAATGTTTGAATTGTTTGGCTGAGGCCAGAATTCTCTAAGGATCAGGCTTTCACTTCCCTGCCTGAGTCTATTAACACTTGCAGCCCTTTTCTGCTTGGTCTTGCATGATGTGAATCATGCAAAGTAAGTGTTTAACCTAACCTACAGCTGATGAAGCCTGAGATCCCCAACATAAACTATAGCAAAACTGTCGTGTACCAACAGCAAAAACTGGTGGCTCTACCTTCAGAGATAATGCAGAATCTGACAATTCCATATCACCTCCCTGCCACTACAAGGGTATGGGCCACCATTAACTTTCTCTTGATTATTACAGTGTGTTCCTAAGTAGTCTCTGCTTGTGCCCTTGACTCCTCTGTTGTCTAAGTTCAGTACAGCAGCCAGAGATTTATTTAAAAGGTTAATCAGATCCTATTACCTCTCTGTTTATAATCCTCCCATACCAGGGCTCTCCAGAGAAATAGAATCAATAGAATGCATACAGACATAGAAAGAGATGTCTTTTAAGGGATTAGTCTATATCATTATGGGGGATGACAAGATCAAAATCTTCAGGGTGGGCAAATCTGCAGTCTTGAGACTCACTAAAAGCAATCTACTGACAGAATCCCCTTTCACTCAGCAGAGGTCCCTGTTTTGTTTTAGTCAAGCCTTCAACTGATTGAATGAGGCCTACCCACATTATGAAGGGCAGTATGCTCCACTCAAACTCTACCAATTCTAATGTAACCCCTATATGTAAAGCCCTCATGAAATATCCAGAATATTGTTTGACCACATACCTGGCCACCAATGCCCAGCCAAGTGACAGACAGAATGAACTTTCACATCTCCTAACAAAGGCCTGCAGGTCCTCAGTGATGGTTCTTAGTCCCAGCTGCACAAAGGAATCATGTGGAGGGGTTTAGAAACCAGCGATTACGATTACGGGGGCCCAACTCCAGAGAGCCTGGACAATGATGTTTTTAAAAGTTCTGCAGGTGATTTTAAAGTACAGCAAAGTCTCCGAACAATTGCCCTACATAACTGGCCCCTCCCAGCACTATAACCTCCTCTTTTCCTCCTCATTGCATTTCACACATCCAAGCCAGCCTATTCTCTGAACACTAAACACACACACACACACACACTCACACACACACTCCTACTGCACACCCTTTGCCAGGGTGGCACGGGACCTCCTTCAGGGCTCTTCTAAATGCCATCTTCTCTGTGAGACCTTTCTTGACCACTCCATACAACATATCGACCCCACTGCCTACCGTGGCTTATTTTTCTCCATTACACTACCATCACCTGAAACGTTGTCATGTTCACTCATTTATTGTTCTTATGTCTGTCTTTTTTCTGCTAGAATATAAGTTCTATGAGGATAGAGGCTATGTTTGTTCAACTTATTGCTGAATTGATCCCCATGGCTTAGAACAATTGCAAGGTTTTGGCAACTATTTGTTGAATGAATGAATGAGTGATGGATGATTGCAGACTTTCCCCCCTACTCAACTTTTATATACCCTACAACACCTAGCTGTTATGCATTTGAACCTATTTCTGCTACCACCCCCTGAAAGGAATGCCATGCCTTCAAAGAGAACAGAAAGGTGGCTGCCAGAGGCAGGGTGGAGGGGAAAATGGGAAGGTGATGTCCAAAGTTTCACTTATGCAAGATGAGTGAGCTCTGGAGATCTAACATACAGCGCAGTAAGTATAGTTAACACAGCTGCATTGCATATTGAAATGTGCTAAGAAGGTAGATCTTAAGTGTTCTCATCACAAAAAAGAATGGTAATCATGTGAGATGATGGATATGTTAATCAACTATATTTTGGTGAACTTCTCACAATGTATACCTACATCAAAACATCGGGTTGTATACCTTAAACATATGCAATTCCTATTGGTTAACTCTATGTCAAGAATGCTGAGGAAAAATAATAAAAGTTGTCATGCTATCAAAATAGAATCTTAAGTTCTTTCATCAATACTTTAGCAGAAGCAGGGGTTGGATCAGGGTGAAGTGACTTTTTTTATTTCTATTCCAGAGTGCTGTCTTTCTCAGGCCAAGAGGGGCACATCTCCATTATGTAAAACACCACAGGTGGAAATCTAAATTACCTACTAGCCATATTTCCATTTGACTCCAGCATGGGCTGATTGGCTGAACAGGTGTGGCTGCTGTGCTGACTCAAGAACCCAGCTCATTATCAAAGCTGGGAAGTCCCCAAAAGTAAGACCCTCCCGTTCTGCAACTTTTCTTCCCTATTTTTAACCTATAGAACATTCTCACTGGGCATTTGTTAAATTTATGTTACACTGTTTAAGTGTTTCATAAGCTTTCAGAAAGGCTTTGGAAGGAGCTCATAACTAGTTAGAGTCAGAACTAGAGCTTGGATGGAAGAATCTTAACTCTGTTAGTTCACAACACAAAGAAACTTCAGGGCTCAGGGAATTCCAGCATCCACCTTCAAATGTTTCCTGGGAGGACATTCCTGATAAAAGACTTGCACAGAATCCTTGACTCAGGTCTTCTAAGGACACAAACCTAAGACACCTAGTGTCAAATACAAAAGTTGTTCAGTATATTTTTCTACATGAGTAAACAAATGAACAAATGATTTTTTTCTTTAAAATGAAAACTAAGTGTAGTCTTGTGATAAAATTTCTCTATTAGAATAATTGGTATAAGTGATAATACACATATAATTGAGAAAGAGGTACTTTTTTCACAAGCTTTACATGATTACATATAACTTTCTTGAAACAAGCTTCTCTTTTTACCCTTGTTTGTTCTTTGGTGCATTGTCAGGTACTGCAAAGTTTACCAAATTATCTATTCATTTGCATAAGAAGCTTATCCATTCTGAACTTGTGAACGATAATACCTTCAGGAAAATAGGATCCATGTAAAGCTGTAGAATAAGGGCATTGGAGGTACCTGCCTTCAAACTCGCACTCCATTCCCCCGACTGTCTGCTCTCCTTCCATTCTAATGCTCAGGGAACCATCTTGTACCTCTTTCTCATTCTCATCTCTTACTGTCTTCAGCAATAGGTCATCAAGTCAGATTCACCTGTGGAGGACCCAGAGTCTCTGTTTGAATGTGTTTGTGTTGGGGGTGATGTGAAGATACCAACAATGCATAGAGAGAGACGGCTGAAATTCCAGAACCTCAAAGTTATGGAACAGTAGGGAGAAAGACAAGTGAGTTGTGGACTGGGGTCTTGAAGGAGAAGATGCTGTGGGTAAATACAAAGATGAGAGGAAGGTAATTTTCAAAACTAGCAACCATATGTGCAAGAATTTGGGATGCATAAAAATGACAGAGAAGTTAGGCTGGAATAGAAGATGAAATAGTTAGAATTTTCCCCTAGGTTCATTCCTGCTCTAGCATTTCACTCTTCCTCACCCTGCATTTTCATCAACTATCCAGCTCCACCTTCAATGGTTATCTCCCCACCTCCATGTATGGTAATATGAGTTCAGAATAATCAGACACACATTTTAAAAACCACATTTTTTGTGCTTATGATGTGGCCCAGATCACACTTGCCTGATCCTCAGCACAAGACAGGGAGAAGACACAGAGTCATATCTGTGTCTCCAGAGTCATAAGGAGGAGAATGCCTGTTATCAAATTCTTATAATGAGGGGAGAAGTGTAGACCCATGAAGGGAAGAAAGGACCAGCCAGAGTTTGTGGTTATTGCAGGGCCAAGCATCCAGCAGAGATATAAAAATGTGAAGCAGTCCTAGTTGGGTAGCTGAGTTGGTTGAAGCATTGTCCCATACACCAAAAGTTTGCTGTTTCAATCCCCTTTCAGGGCACATACCCAGGTTCTGGGTTGGATACCTGGTTGAGGCATGTATGGGAGGAACTGATTGATGTTTCTCTCTCTCTCTCTCTCTCTCCCCCTCTTCCCTTCCTCTCTCTCTAAAAATCAATGAAAACATATCCTTGGGTGAGGATTAAAATAATAATAATAAATTAAAAAGTGATGCAGTAAAAAAGAATACTGGATCTGAGAATACAGAAAAGAAAACTCTGAAGTCGTATTGGAAAAATCATACTGGGAAAGTAAGAAATGACATGACTCCTAATGCAAATTTACTTGAGACCAGGAGTGAACAAAAATCAGAGCCAAGTAGGATTGTGTGCATTAACATTTCCAATGTCAGGAATTATCTGGAGCAAAAACAGTGATGGAAGAAATTAATGCAATCCATGGCAGGGAATGGCAATGTCTCTGAAGTGGAGGGTACCAAAGGGCTGTACCTTGGTGTCCCATATTTATTGAGCATGACAAAGTAATCCAAAACTCAATAGCTAAAAAACTGCAATCAGTCCATTTATTTGTCTATGATTCTTCAATTAGAGCAATGCTCAATGTGGACACTTTGCAATGGACTAAACTGTGTTCCCCCAAAAGATGCATTGAAACCCTAATCCTCAGTATTGAGGAAAGTGACAATTGAAAAATGGGTCTTTGCAGATGTCATAACATCAAGATGAAGTCATTATGGTGGGCTTTAATCTGATGGCTGGTTCCATATGAGAAGAAGGAACTTTGAGCACAGACACAGAGGGAAAGTGGCCAGATGAAGGTGGAGGCAGAAATGGAAGGAAGTTTCCACAAACTGAGAATGCCCAGAGCTCCATATTTGGGAGAGACAAAGAAGGCTCCTCAGCTAGAGCCTTCAGAGGGAGCATGGCCCTGTCAACATCTTGATTTCAGACTTCCAGCCACCAGAACTATAAGACAATAAATTTCTGTTTGTTTTAAGTCACCTGGTTTGTGGGTTCTTGATCCAGCTATGCTAAGAAACTAATACCCAGTTCATCTGTGGCCCATGTGGCATCAGCTGAGGAGGATGGAATAGGACACAAGCATCCATGTCCAAGATGGTCCCGCCCACATAGCTGAATAGTTGGCATTGGCCACCAGCTGTGGTATAGCTGCAACTGTTGGCTGGGAACCTGAGTTCTCCACATGAACTCTCACCATGGATGGCTCATACTTCATACAGTGTGAGGGTCTTAGGGTGAGGACTTCTTACATGATGGATGGCATCTCCCAAACACAAAAGCAAAGCTTCTAGGCCTTCAGAAGGCATAGGTGACAAACTGCATCAGCATCCATTCTACCACATGCTGTTCGTCACAGGGTAGCCAGATTCAATGAGGAAGGCACACTAAAACGTGAGTTACAGGACAAGTTCACTGACAAGGGATGATACAGACAGCTAGAACGCCTCATTGAAGGAAGGTTAACAATGATGGCTACTGTTGTTTGGGCACCCCCTTCACTTGATGACCTATAAGGGGTCAAGTTCACTGCTCAAAGGCACTGAGTCAACAATCAGCGATAACAAGATTGGCACCCTGGTTTGTCTAATTCTGAAGCTCATGCTTTTGACATTGCAATGCCTCTTAATATATCGGACATTGAGTATTCACACCCACCAAACACAACTATGTTTGCTTTCTGTGCACTATTGTTGATCTTCACCATAACTCTGAAAGATAGTTTCCAGAGGTGCAAACTCATAGATCACAAGTCCTTAAAATTAAAACAGATGAGCATGTCCAGGCCTTGAAACAAATTGATGAACATTTTTCTCTTGATTAGAGTTCAAGAAATGTGCCTTTGGAATGACAGAATTCAATCCTTCCCAACTTGATCATTAATTTCACTAGATTAGTAGAGTCTAGGTAAGATCCCAAAGCATTTCTTCCCATTCAGAAGTATCGATGATTGAGCAGCCATAACACAGATCACCTGGAAGGCTCCACTTGCAACTAGATGGTCCAGGTTTTGAATCTAGATCATATAAACTACATCCCTGAGGGCTGATCACTAAACCTCCTTGGATTTCAGTTTTCTGTTCTGTAAATGAAGATAGTGATGCCTACCTTTGAGATATCACTAAGTGGCTTAAAATCTGAAGAAAGCTAGGACAATTTTGGGATTATAGTGATATTTCCATAATGTTTGTTTATTTATGGTCCAAGGATAATAACATCTGCCCTGCCTTTCCCCAAGAATTAGAGGAGAATAACTTGTATGAGCAGCTATAAAAGTATGCATATATGTCATCTAAATGAGAATGGTCACTGTTTTTACTTTCCTAGATTATAAGTGAAAAAGAATGTTGCAGTTGGCACATTGGGTCAGGATGAAATCCATTAAAATGGCAATTAACTAGCTTTTTTTTGTATGTATTCTTTAAGTTTCAGTAAGAAAGAAGGCTAAGTGGAGCTTGTTTAGACTATGAAAATAAAAAGGACTCTCTCCCGCACTGGGTATTTTTGAATCAGTGCCAAGTGAGATTATGGACGAGGGCATGCGAACCAACAGGAGGTTTCCCAGGTATTGGGCCCTGCATCTCCAGTCAAGAATGGCCACTATCTCTCCTTCAGGCTGAGGCCACAATTCTCCAATAGTGCTCACATATTCTCTCAACTGCCGCTCCCTGCACCCCCTGCGACAGCCCTAGCAAACTGTCACAGTCACTTTCATAGATGTTTCTCCCATCCTTCGTGCCCTTTGTCCCAACGTGGCTTCTGAGTTCCTTTAAATTTCAAATGAGAATTATTCTCTTTCTAAAATTTCCAAGCTATTAAAGGAAAGGTTTTAAAAGGTTTTAGTCAATTAAGTGCAAGAAACATTTGCGACCACCAACTTGGCATCAGGCACTTGAATACTATCTTTGGTCGAAATAAATATATAAGTCCTGTCTGTGATGGCATCTAGCAGCTTCAGAGAGAAAGGCTATAAAAATTTGACACTTTGCTACGTGCTGATAATTTTCTCCCCCAGCCCATAAATGCACATTTAACATTTAACATTTTATATGTTAAATGTCCCACATGACTGACTGATAAATAAATATTTGGCAGAAATCAGAATTTGCTTGTACTGAGAAGAGGCCAGGCCAACTGCTTCAGAGTGCCTTCCCACCCTCCTTCAGCTCAGCGGGACAGCCTCAGGTCTCAGGAGCATCTGCCCTTTCCCATGCTGACAAACTAGCACAGTTTGTCCCCAAAGCATGGCACTACGACAGCAGACAGCTTTTAGAGGTACACGGATGAATGCTTTCTATTTAGATAGTTATGTACGTAGTTTAATGTGTGTCTAAAAATTATTACAATCCAATGAACTCAATTTTATCTTCCACATCGTTACTTAGAATCAGGTTAGTAAAGTTCATACGTTCCTACAGAGTCCGCTTAAAGAAAAAGATTGAGTAAGTATTCTTATAGATGGCACAAATGGAAGAAATCATGAAGGTGGCATTTCAGTGACTAAAGGTTTGGGGCCATTGCTGTAATGATTTTGCCAAAAGTTGCTGCATAATGTTGGCATCTCTTAAGTGGTATCTATAGCAGTGATACATGTGAAAATACCTAGACTATGGTGATTATATAGGTCATATTTTTTCAATCTTGATTTAAACTTTTCTATATATTATCCCCATAAATCACTGGAATGTCCTGGAAATTTAGACATTTCAACATCTAAACTACAGTTCTGAGGTAGACAGGTCAAACAGAACATACTTCCTTAAAAAAAACCTGTACTCTGAGTTTTGGGAATGTAGACATGTTCACATGAAGTCTTCAAATGTTTGCTCGTGAGGGCTGGAGTTCAAGTTCATTGTAGTTGTGTATGTGGTGAAGTTTCACATACCTGTTCTACTCACCTACCCATGGGACTTTTCCATTCCTCTCATGCTAAAGAGGAATTTTAATTCATTTTTATTCAAATTAAAATAATTATCTTTTTACTTATTACAAAAGCCAATTATTGTCAGTATATAAAAATTAGACAACTCATATGAACAGAAAGGAAACAATTTAAAGCACCTATATAATTCCAATACCCAGTTCACCACTTTAAACATTTTGGTGATTATTCTTTACGATTTCTTACTGCACAAGTGTTTCATATACCCATATTCATACAGATCATTTTAATAAGGTCCTTATGAACTCATTGCCTTGTAACTGGCATTTCTTACTCAGCAAAATGTTCTGCTAATCTTTTCATGTCTTTAAATACACTTGTATACCAGACTGATGTCTCTTTCATATGGAGGTACTGTACATAATTTAAGCAAACTTTCTTATTGAAGTCATTTCAGTTTTACACTCTTATAAACAATATATCAACAAAATCTTTGTACCCTTATTTATTTCCTCCTGATAAATTCCTAGCTGTAGGATTTATGATTCAGAGGGTTGTTAGGTTGGGTGCCCCAGGAAATAGTCTATGAGTGAGATGTGAGTGTAGGAAACGATTTGAGTGAAGAACATCTGTTGGGTGTTGAGGAGAGAACTGGAAAAAGGAAGTTGTTGAGCTGTGATGCAGCCATGACAAAGGCCTCAGCAGATTGCACGGGGAGCTTTAGACCTCTGACGGCCCTTCAGAATTGTCGTACACTGAGGCAAGGTGGGCTGGATACCCACTCCACATTGACCAGCCAATAACTACATGTGGCTCCCAAATGGGCTGGCCATCTTTGGCTGAGGGCAGTTCCCACAGAGCAGCCCATCTGAGAACCTGCAGTAGAGTCAGGGCTCCCAACAGCTGGGGAGGTAAGTGTCCAAGTCCTGCAGAGGGGCAGGGTCCTGGGGAGACAGCTCTGAGCTGTGCACCACATTATGGGTGTAGACAGGCAGATATTTTTAAATTTTGATGATATCGAACTGCTCACCCAGAAGGTTCTATCAATTCTCATTGCCATTAATGCATACGAGAATGTCCTTTTTCCTGCTTTCTCATAAAATCTGATGAGTGGCAGGATAGCAATATGCCCTGGGAGCATGTAGCAGGGAATCCTAACTTACCAGCAACCTCACTCATTGGTCATCCTTTAATGACAGATTCACGGGTCTTACCTTGCTAAAATAAACATATGACTATAAACCTCAAGTGGAGGCTTAATGCTGTTTCCAAGCAATCGTATAATATTTCACTTATTCAGTCTTTCCCTCACTCTCTTAGGCAAGTAGATTACATCTCTCTCTTCTCAGCATCCAATATCATAATCTGTCCTACTGCACTGAGAAACTTGAAGAGATCAGTGTAAACTTTCAGCAACTCCCACCGAAACATCTCTACATGGACCAGAATCTACAGTGTGTATCTTTTCTGTTAAGACAATGAACTCTGCTTGTTCTTATCTAAGGCTGAAATGCCCCTAGAGATTTGTACCCATTACTCCTTGAATGCAGTGGGAAGGATATTGAGGCAGCAAGTCTGCTCTCTCTCCTCTACATCTTCCACTTCCCTCCCCAGGGGCTCATTCCCATCAGGAGAAAAGTTGCAATTACTTCTCACAACAACAAAAAAGAGCCTCCCTTGACTCCATTCTCATCTATTACTCCACTTGTCAACTCTGCTTTGCAGCAAAATAACTCAAAGAAGCTGTTTCTACTCCTTTTCTCTAATTACTCTCCTTCAATTTCCCCTTAAACCTGAGCCAATCTGACTTCACATACATAACTTCCCTTGGCTTTCCTCCTTCTCTGGCTCTATTTTCTCTGTCCCTTGCATTGGCCTCCTCTTCTCCCAACTTATAAATGTTGGAAGGACACAAGGCTCAGCCTATGGAGCACTTTTCTCCCTCTCCATCCCTCCCCTGGTGATCTCATTTGGTCTCATGTCTTTGAAGGCAATCCATATGCTGAAGATTCCCACAGTTACATCTCCAAATTGGGCCTCACTCCTAGACTCCATGTTTAGGTCCAACTTCCTACTTAGCATCTTTTATTATATGTCTACTATTCGCTTCAAATTATAAATATCCAAAACTGAATGCCTGATCTTCTTTATCAAACCTCTTTCTTCTACTTCCTTCCCCATCTCATTTAATAGCAGCTCTATTATTCTAGTTGCTGAGGCCAAAATACTTACAACCCTCCTTCACTCATCTCTGACTCTCATAACTCACATTCAGTCTACAAGGCAATCCTGTGGGCTTTACCTTTAAAGCATATCCTGAATCCATGCACTTCCTACCACGTCTGCTGCAACTATGCTGGCCCCAGACATCCCCATCATCTCTCTCACAGGTGATTCCCAACCCAGCAGCCAGAATGATGCAGTTAAATGTACGTCAAGTTACCTTACTCTTCTACTAACCCTCCAATGGCTTACTAGATGTCGTTACAGGAATGTATGAGGCCTGTATAATCTGTCCCCCACTACCCTTGGTCTCATCTTTTATTGCTCTCATCCATGATCCCTTCATTTCAGCCACCCAGGCAGGCCCAGTCAATATTCTTCCACCATGCTTAGGCATCCTCTCACACTGAGGCCTTGGAATTGGGTCTACCTCCAGAAAGACTCCTCTTTTATCAGTTCATGTCCAACCTCTTTCAAGTCCTTGTTTAAATATCACTTGCACAGCAAGGACTGCAATGACCTGTCCACTTTAAATTTCAACCCTGCAGGGGACACACTTGGGGTATGCAATGCCAGTGTCTGTTGTGAGCTTGAATTCAGCCTATTGAAAACACTTCCAAGTGTTCTGGCCAAGTACATGCTTGGACACCTCAATGCATTGCTGCTTTGGAGCCACAGAAGACCTTTCCTTCTACACAGGTATAACCTGAAAGTTTGGAGGAGTTCAAGTTCTCCGGGAGCAACCCTTAACCAATGAGGGGTGAAAGCCTCAAGTTCTCCATTTTCCCACAGGACATTTCCTCCAAGGGTTACCAGATGGAGTAACTAGTTCTTTATTGTACAATTTATTGGCCTTCCTACTTTAGGTCACTTCTTAGGATCACCATCCCAAAAAAATATTCACTATCAGGTACTGGTGTTAGGCTCTGCTTGGGGGAACCCAAAATAAAGCAAATCCTCCCACAATGCTCCTAAACTTCACATCTAGCTCTTTTTGTGTGTCTGTTGGTTTTTGTTTTCCGTTCTCTTTTTACAAAAAAAAATCACAATTTTAATTTAAATATCTGGATACAGTGGGAAAGAAGAAAGAATGTAGTCTAATTTGTGCAGGTGTGTACTTCAATCTTCCAGGCCAATATTTCCCTTATTAGGCAATATTCTTTTTGTTTTGTTTTGTTTTGCTTTTCTTTTATTCTTTTTTAAAATTTTTATTGTTACTCAATTACAGTTGTTTGCATTTTCTCCCCATCCCTACACCACACCCCAACTGAACCCACCTCACTTCCCCACCTCCACCATCCCCCTTGATTTTGTACATGTGTCCTTTAGAGTAGTTCCTATAAAATCCACTCCCCACTGTCCCCTCCCGACTCCCCTCTGGCTATTGTTTGATTGTTCTTAACTTCAATGTCTCAGGTCATATTTTGTTTGTTTTTTTCTCATGTTGATTATGTTCCAGTTAAAGGTGAGATCATATGGTATTTGTCCCTCACCGCCTAGCTTATTTCACTTAGCATAATGCTCTCCAGTTCCATCCATGCTGTTGCAAAGGGTATAAGCTCCTTCTTTCTCTCTGCTGCGTAGAATTCCATTGTGTAAATATACCATAGTTTTTGGATACACTCGTTTGCTGATGGGCACTTAGGTGGCTCCCAGTACTTGGCTATTGTAAATTGTGCTGCTATGAACATTGGGATGCATAGGTTCTTTTGGATTGGTCTTTCAGAGTTCTTAGCGTATAATCCCAGCAGCGGAATTGCTGGGTCAAAGGGCGGTTCCATTTTTAGTTTTCTGAGGAAATTCTATACTGTTTTCCACAGTGGCTGCACCAGTCTGCATTCCCACCAACAATGTACTAGGGTTCCCTTTTCTCCACATCCTCTCCAACATTTGTTTGTTGATTTGTTTATGTTGGCCACTCTGACTGGTGTGAGATGGTACCTCATTGTGGTTTTAATTTGCATCTCTCTGATGGCTAATGATGCTGAGCATCTTTTCATATGTTTCTGGGCCCTCTGTATGTCTTCCTTGGAGAAGTGTCTGTTCAACTCCTTTGCCCATTTTTTAATTGGGTTGTTTGTCTTCTTGGAATTGAATCGTGTGAGTTCTTTATATATTTTGGGGATCAGGCTCTTGTCTGAGGTATCATTGGCAAATATGTTTTCCCATACTGTTGGTTCTCTTTTTAATTTGGTGCTATTTTCTTTAGCCTTGCAGAAGCTTTTTATTTTGATGAGGTGCAATTTGTTTATTCTTTCCTTTATGTCCCTTGCTTTAGGGGATGTGTCTGTGAGGATGTTGTTGTGTGGAATGTCTGAGATTTTCCTGCCAATGTTTTCCTCTAAGATTTTTATGGTGTTACGACTTATATTTAAGTCTTTTATCCATCTTGAATTTATTTTTGTGTATGGTGTAAGTTGGTGATCGAGTTTCATTTTCTTGCACGTGGCTTTCCAGATCTCCCAACACCATTTGTTGAAGAAGCTATTTTTGCTCCATTTTATGCTCCTGCCTCCTTTGTCAAATATTAATTGACTGTAAAGTCTTGAGTTTGTTTCTGGGCTCTCTGTTCTGTTCCATTAGTCTATGTGCCTGTTTTTATGCCGGTATCAGGCTGATTACAAAGGCCTTGTAATGCAGTTTGATATCAGGTATTGTGATCCCTCCCACTTCGTTCTTCTTTCTCAAAATTGCTGCAGCTATTTGGGGTCATTTATGGTTCCATATAAATTTCTGAAATGTTTGTTCTATATCTGTGAAATATGTCATGGGTACTCTAATAGGGATTGCATTGAATCTATAAATTGCTTTGGGTAGTATGGCCATATTGATGATGTTAATTGTTCCAATCCATGAGCATGGTACATGCTTCCATTTGTTTGTGTCTTCCTTAATTTCTTTCCTTAGTGTTGTGTAGTTTTCTGAGTACAGGTCTTTTACCTCCTTGGTTAGGTTTATTCCTAGGTACTTTATTTTTCTTGTTGCTATATCAAATGGGATTTTTTTTCCTGATTTCTGTTTCTGCTGTTTCATTGTTGGTATACAGGAATGCCTTTGATTTCTGAGTATTGACTTTGTATCCACCTGTTTTGCCAAATTCATTCATTAGGTTAAGTAGTTTTTTGATGGAGTCTATAGGATTTTCCATGTACACTATCATGTCATCTGCCTACAGTGACAGTTTCATTTCCTCCTTTCCAATTTGGATGCCTTTTATTGCTTTTTCTTGTCTGATTGCTGTGGCTAGGACTTCCAATACTATGTTGAATAGGAGTGGTGAGAGAGGGCATCCTTGTCCTGTTCCTGATTTTAGTGGGAAAGCTCTAAGTGTTTGTCCATTGAGTATGATGTTGGCTGTAGGTCTCTCATATATGGCCTTTATTATGTTGAGGAATGCTCCCTCTATTCCCACTTTGCTGAGTGTTTTTATCAGAAATGGGTGCTGTATCTTATCAAATGCTTTTCCCACATCTATTAATATGATCATGTGATTTTTTCTTTGCTGTTGTTTATGTGATGTATTATGTTTATTGATTTGTGAATATTGTACCATCCTTGCATCCCTGCAATGAATCCCACTTTGTCATGATGTATGATCTTTTTAATGTCTTGCTGGATGTGGTTTGCCAATATTTTTTTGAGAAATTTAGCATCTATGTTCATCAACGATATTGGTCTGAAGTTTTTTTCTTCGTTGTGTCTTTATCTGGTTTTGGGATTAGGATGATGCTGGCTTTATAAAAAGAGTTTGGGAGTCTTCCATCAGTTTGGATTTTTTTGAATAGTCTGTGGAGGATAGGGGTTAGCTCTTCCTTAAATGCTTTGTAGAATTCTCCTGTGAAACCATCTGGTCCAGGGCTTTGGTGTGTTGGGAGTTTTTTGATGACTGCTTCAATTTCCTCTGCTGTTATTGGTCTGTTCAGGCTTTCTGCTTCTTCTTCATTCAGTTTTGGAAGATTATATTTTTCTAGAAATGTGTCCATTTCACCTAGTTTTTCAAATTTCTTGGCATATACTTCTTCATAGTAATTTCTTACAATCCTTTGTATTTCTGTGGTATCAGTTGTAATCTCTCCTCTTTCATTTCTAATTGTGTTTATTTGGATCCTCTCTCTTTTTTTCTTGATGAGCCTACTTAAAGGCTTGTTGATTTTGTTTATCTTTTCAAAGAACCAGCTCCTGGATTCATTGATCCTTACAATTGTGCTTTTAGTCTCTATGTCATTTAACTCTGCTCTGATCTTGGTTATTTCCTTCCTTCTACTTGCTCTGAGCTGTCTTTGTTGTTGTTCCTCCAGTTCTTGTAGGCGTAGGGTTAGGTTGTTTGTTTGAAATGTTTCTGTCTTTTTAAGGTAGGCCTGTATTGCTATGAATTTCCCTCTCAGGACTGCCTTTTCTGTGTCCCATAAGTTTTGGGTTGTTTTGAGTTCATTTTCGTTTGTCCACAGAAACTTTTTGATTTCTTCCCTTATCTCGTTCTTGACCCATTCATTGTTTAATAGCGTGCTATTCAATCTCCATGATTTTGAGTGTTTTGGCTTTTTTCCTTTGGGGTTGGTTTCTAGTTTCAGCCCCTTGTGGTCAGAAAAAATTCTTGATATGATTTTAATTTTCTTGAATTTGTTGGGACTTGCTTTGTGTACTATCATGTGGTCTATCTTTGAAAAAGTTCCATGTACACTTGAAAAGAATGTGTATTTTGCTTCTTTGGGATGAAAAGCTCTCTATATATCTGTTAAGTCCATTTCATCTAAGGTATTGTTTAGTGACACAATATCTTTCTTGATATTTTGTTTGGAAGATCTGTCCAGTTTTGACAGTGAGGTATTAAAATCCCCTACTCTAATTGTGTTGCTGTCAATATCTTTCTTGAAGTCCTCCAAGATTTTCTTTATGTATTTGGGTGCTCCTATGTTCAGTGCATATATATTTACGATGTGTATGTCTTCTTGGTGAACATAATACTATTCCTTTGAGTATTATGAAGTGGTCTTCTCCGTCTCTCTTTCTGGCCCTTCTCTTGAAGTCTATTTTGTCTGATATGAGTATTGCTACCCCTGTTTTTGTTCCTGTCTGTTTGCTTGGAAAATTTGTCTCCATCCCTTCACTTTCAGTCTGTGTAGGTGTTTTGTCTTGATGTGGATCTCTTGTAGGCAGCATATGTGTGGGTCATGTTTTCTTATCCATTCAGCTATTCTATGTCTTTTGACTGGAGCACTTAATCCATTTATGTTTAAGGTTATTATTGATAGGTAGTTATTCATTGCCATTTTTTCATACCTGTGTTCCTCTCTTTCTCTTTTCCTTCCTTTCCTTAAAGCAGTCCCTTTAGCATCTCTTGCAGATTTGGCTTGGTGGAGATGTATTCTTTTAGACTTCTTTTGTCTGGGAAACTCTTTATTTGGCCTTGTATCTTGATTGAGAGCCTTGCTGGGTAAAGTAGCCTTGATTGCAGGCCTGTGGTTCTCATTACTTGGAATATTTTTTGTCATTCTCTTCTGGCTTGGAACGTTTCCATTGAGAAGTCAGTTGCTAACCTTATTGGGGCTCCCTTGTATGTTACTTCCTGTTTCTCCCTTGCTGCCTTTAAAATCCTCTCTTTGTCTTCGTAATTTGCCATTTTAATTATGATGTGTCTTTCAGTGGGCCTCTTTGGGTTCCTCTTGCTGGGGACTCTCTGTGTTTCCTGGATTTGGGTGACTTTTTCTCTCCTCAGATTAGGGAAATTTTCCATCATTACTTTTTCAAATAGGTTTTCTATCCCTTGCTCTTCTTCTTCTCCTTCTGGTATTCCTATTATACGGATATTGTTACATTTCATGTTGTCCTGCATTTCCCTTAATCCTTCTTCATTCTTTCTGAGCCTCTTTTCCTTTTCTTGCTCTTTCTGAGTGTTTTTTCCTACTTTGTCTTCCAGCTCACTGATCTGATCCTCTGCTTCATCAAGTCTGCTTTTGATTCCTTCTACTGTGTTCTTCATTTCAGAAATTGTATTCTTCATTTCCTCCTAGTCCTTCTTGATAGTTTCTATTTCCTTTTTCATGTCGATATAGTTTGCAGTGAGTTCATTGTAGTTTCCCTGCAGTTTCTGGTAGTTCTCTGTGAGCTCAGTGAGCTTCCTAATAACCACTGCTTTGAACTCAGTATCTGATAGTTCACTTGCCTGTATTTCATTTAGCATTCTTTCTGAGGCTTCCTCCTTTCCTTTCATTTGGGGATTGTTTCTTTGTCTTCCCATTGTTTGTGAGACTCTTCTTATTAGCCTCTGTTTCTTAAGTTGATCTGTTCTGACTCCCTAGGTTTATGGTATGAACTTCTATGGTAGAATGCCAGTCGGATTCAGTGGTGCCATCTCCTTAACCTCCTGAGCTCGCTGGTCTTGGGCTGTCGTTTATGTTGGCTCTCTGTATGTCTTTGGGTTTTGATTGTTGTTGGGTCTTTCTTTGATGGGTCCTTCCCTCAAAGGGTGATTGATTGAAGGCCACTCTGTCCACCACATCTTGTATTCTCTTATGGAGATGTGAACAGTTTGTGTTGAAGCTGATTCTTCTGTGTGTACAAGGTTTTGAGGCTTCTCTCTTGCTCTTGTTCTCTTGTTTGTTCTGAGTAATTTCTCCACTATTTGGTTGTATTTCCAGATCAGTCCTGGATTGAGGTTAGTGTGGCTTCCACTCCCTTCTTCACCTTCTTCCGTTGTTATCTGTTGTTGGTTCCTTTGTTGGTGGGTTTCCTCTTCTAGCAGGTGTACTGGTGTTCACCACTCCCACCTTGCAAGTTCCCTGGAGCAGGAAAGTGAAATCTGTCTCACTGTCTCAGTTATTAGGATGACCCCTGTTTGGGTCTAACTCTGGTCTTTTCAGAGCTCCAGGTTTTATTGTCTCACCTGTGGGAAAAGCAGAAAAAAAAAGAAAAAGGGAAGGAAGGAAAAAGGATTAGAAAAGGAAAGGAAGGAAGGAAGAAGGAGTAAAAAGTGATCAGAGGAAAGAAAAGAAGAAGGAATTTTAACAAAAATTAAAATTAAAAAATAAAAGAGGGCTGGAAGAAGGAATAAAAAAGTAAAGGAAGGAAGGAAGAAGGAACAAAAAAAGAAAGAAGGACAGAAAGGAAGAAGGAATTAAAAAAAAAGTCTTCTGCTGGCTTTAAACTGGTCAGGTCAGTTCTGCTGGTCTTCCTGTCTGTCAAACGGGAGGGGATGGGTTAAGGGATTGGTTTCACTTTTCTCCCTTCCTGAGCCACACTCTTCGCTGTTGTCCAGCCTCCAGTCCAGTTCCTCAGGGTCCTTCTGCTCCCCCCAGGCCTTTAGTCCACCAGTTGTGCTTTCCTTGAGGTGCACCAATTAGGGGCAACTCACACTCCACCTTCTTGTTCTTTGCTGTCATAGATGCTAGGAGCTCTCAGTGCTCCCTCAGGGTAGTTCAGGCCCCTACTGAGTCAAGACTTTCCAGGGACTGCAGTCTCCCCTAGCCCTGCAGCTCCCCTCTGCTGGGCATTCTGCCTTCCTCCTAGAGAGTGAGTAGGCCCTGCAGGGCTCTATGCGCAGAGGCTAGGTGGGTGGTGTTCAGTCCCCAGTGCTTCAGGCATGGTTGCCCGCAGGCAGCCAGGCTGTTGATCAGGGTGCATACCCACCCAGGGCTTCAGGTGTGGCGCCCAGGCTGCTGATCAGGGTATGCACAGACCTGGGGGCTTTGGGCCTGTGCGCCCAGGCAGCCTGGCTGTTGATCAAGGTGTGCACTGACCTGGGCTTCAAGTGTGTGCTGGGGCTGCTTATCCAGTGTTCACAGTCCAGGGGCTGAGGGAGTGGGGGAGCAATTGGCCATGGCTGATGCAGAGTATTCTCTAAACAGCCACTGAGTGCCTCTATTTTCTCTTTTTCTTTTCAAGAAATTCTTCCTATTCAAGCCTCCCGGTCCAAACAAGCACCTGGCCTCTCACACAGCCCAGCCTGGCTCTCTCCCAAGAAACTTGCAGCAGCCCTGGCTGGGGGCTTCAGCCAGCCTGGTCCCTGTGCTGGTCCCAGGGACCTTATTGTCCTTAAGCACTCTTCTTACCGTCTGATTTTTCAATGTCCTCTACAGTTTTTGGTCTCCGATCTTCATATATGCTAGAATACCATTGGCTGTTCGCTCTGCTCCTCAGATCCGGTAGGCGTGTCACTGGTGCTGAGGGGAGTGGACTCTGCTCCCACCTATCTCGCTGCCATCTTCCTCTGCCTTTCTTTTTGTTTTCTATAGCACTCATTGATGTCCTACCTACAGTGTAATTTACACATTAATTGTTTATTGTCATTCTATTGCACTAGAATATAAGTGCCATGAGGACAAGGAATTGTGTTTGTTTTGTCCGTTGGCCTATTCTTAGCACCTAAAATACTTCTTTGCGCATGGTTCATTTTCAATAAATATCTGTTGCATGTTAAACTATCTTGCCCACTCTTCAAGCAAGGATACCATCTTCTAACACAGTATTAGATATATCTCACATCCAGCACATATTAGCTGGATGACCTTGAATACATTAACCTCTCTGAGACTCAGTTTTCTAATTAGTAAAGGGGGGTAATAGTGTTTACTTTGCCATAAATGCCTTTATCAGAAAAAATAAATCTAGGAAAGGTCTGAGCCAATAATGACAGTTCCCCTCCCTTTTTTCAACCTGCTCCTGTTGATCAATAAATCATGGTTTAAGTGAGTTAAACCCATGAGACAGCATCTTCTCCTTCTGTGAATCTTCACTGTGTGAAATTCTTCTGGAGCATGTTCTTACACACAGCAGAGGTCAGGAAGCCGAGCTTCTTCCAATCCCCTAGTGAAATGCCAATTAGAAGGACATTACCAGCAGGAAGAGCTACTGGAGAAAACCACACACTTGTTCCAAAACAAAGATCACTCTGTATGTCATAAAAGCTCAGAAATGTCTTCCAGATGTTGCATACTGGGCCTGCACAGATGTTTCTGATGTCAAACCATAAATGTTAGAAACAAAACATTTGTGCCCCACAGATGCAGAGATTTAATTATATAGTGAATGTGATAAATCTTTGGGTAATAAAAGACCACAAACTGGCCACATTACATTTTTTTTAAACTGATTTTTCCCCTCCACACTGGAGTTCTTCTGGGACACTTCAAGGTATTTTTTGAATTTGAATGGACAATCACAGGGAAAAAGTTGCATGTACATAAAAAGATGTATTACCAACCATCTGAATCCTTCTGGTTTGATGTCTACATGGTCTTTGATAGCTAGGAAGCAACATCATGACTGATGACAGGCAGCTTCAAGGCTTCCCAACATCAGGCAATGTCCCCTGTGAGAGTGCTGAGTCATGTACATGAAGGTCTAATTGGACACTCTGAGTGCAATGGGAATGGGGTCCACTATGAGCTTGACAGTAGCTCACAATTCCCTGTTGAAGCCACTCTGTTTCTAACATCTGGAAAATTGGACCTTTCATCACCTCCAGGTATGTAAATATATGTGTGTGAACCTACAAGAAGGAAATACAACACATGTATAATGTGGAGTTGATGTGTACTCCAACCCCCAATACACACACATGTATGCAAACACACAACCACTTCACATGGAGCCAACACAACCAAAGAAATGTTATGCACCATGTACATGGGAAGGTAAGACAGGGAGCAAATACAAATGTTACCGCATTGTCTAGCATATTTTCTCAGTGATCTCCCTCTATTCCAACACATTCTCTTCTCCCTTGACCAATTAATGTCTGAAACACTGCATTTATTCTTGTATGCTTTTGTACAACTTCTCCAACATATGGCATGGCTGGAAAGTTAATTTCCTGGGAAAGAAATACACAACCTGTCCCTGGCATTTTGTATAGTACCTAGGAGAGCTGAAATAAGTCCATTGATCAAAACTCCATGTATAGTTGTCTTTTGTGAAATCTTCACTTAAATGCAAAGCATGGATGTACCTCACTGAATTCTCAGAAGGCAACCACATCCCTCTCTGTGGAGGCCCTGCTGAGTTTAGCCAGCCTCCTTCTCTGCTGCACATGTGATGAAAGTGTGGCCTACATAGCACTGGCTGATTCAGGCAGATTTTCCTCTGAAGCCCACTTCACCAAAGACATGGCTGGAAATTGCTGGGAACATCTTCAGCTCCCTCAAATCCCATCGACAGGAGCTCTTAGCCTGCTGGTCTTCAAACATTATGCTGGCACCAAGAAGTACTTTTGAGGGCAGAAAAATGTTCTGCAATTGAAGGTTATTCAATCCAATACTAGTTCCCTACTGGTACCAGATAATGCAAGGAGAAAAGGAGAAACTTAAATCAGTCTGAAAACACATTTCTTGCCTCTGTAGGATCTTAACAGGGTCTAAGAGCTCCACAAGTTGATAAGACCATGGCTACATATTCTCAAGATGGCTGACAAGGTCTTCTCCTGGTAGGTTAACATGTTCAAGAGTAAGGCAGCATCCTTCCCCTCAAACAGGTCCTTCAGGGCTGAAATAAGCAGCTGCTTGTGCAGCATTCAGTCCAACCCATGGCTTTGAAATCCTAGACAGACTTGCATGCAGTGGTGCTCTGAGGGATTTTTGTACATGATTTCATACATGGCAGCTGGGGCTGGCATCTCTTCCAATGCTGAGTACGCCTGGTGTCGGGCTCCTGCCTTCTGCACACGTGATCCCACTCAGGCCTCACAGCCACCTGCTGCTTCTGTGACCATGTGGCAATAATAATTATCTTGTTCTTTATTATAGTAAGTTATATGAAAGGAAAAAAGAAAAGAGGGGACATGTAAAGGATCTAAAAACACCTTAAGAGATACTAACAATACCTGGCATGTGTTGTACCAGACACAAAGAAGGTGTGTCACAGACTTTCTCATTTATTTCTCACCTGTCCCACAAATTCCCTGTGATATAAGGCATGAGGAGAGCGTTTTACAGATAAAGAGATGGGGGCCCATTAAATAATAAAGACATTTAATAATTTGCCTTCTTTCACACAGCTAAAATGTGATACATCACAGACAAAAAGAGATAGCCCTTCCTGAAAGGTATCCTTAAGTTGTCACCTTTTAAAATGCTGCAGCTAAGGACATTCCTTTTAATTTGTCAACAACAGGAGTTGCCAAAGCACATCAATCCCCCGAGATTGTAACCTCCACCAAGACACTTACTGTGTCTGTTCATGCTGCCAACACCACCTTCCCACCCCACTGTTACTGACACATAGCAGTCACTTAGAAGTTTTTACCGAGTAAGTAAAACATTATTCATTAACTTCTTTTTAAATCTCTTTTGGTAGTCCCTGCACCAATCCTTCCAACAGCTCCTTCAGTGTCCCTCTGCTCTGGTCCTTTGTTCTGGTGCCTAATGTCATCACTACCCCAGCAAGACACAGCCCAAGTAGAAAGCAGTTACAGGTTGTAAAAATGGTCATGCCCCCAAGGACTCTGCACATCTCTTAGACACTGATGCAAAAAAAGACAATTTGGCAACAATACAGTTCTTTTCTTTTTAATTTTTATTGTTATTCAGTTACAGTTGTATGCCTTTTCTCCCCATCCCTCCACCCCACCCCAGCTGAACCCCCCTCCCTCCCCTACCTCCACCCTCCCCCTTGATTTTGTCCATGTGTCCTTTATAGTGGTTCCTGTAATCCCCTCTCCTCACTGTCCCCTCCCCACTCCTCCCTGGCTATTGTTAGATTGTTCTTAACTTCAATGTCTCTGGTTATATTTTGTTTGCTTTTTTCTTCTGTTCATTATGTTCCAGTTAAAGGTTAAGGGAAATGCAGGACAACAATACAATTCTTGACCCAGTAGTCCCTGTTTCCCGTTTTGAAATGGTCATGGCTGGAGAGGCCAGAGGAGTCTGAATAAGAGAAAACCCAGGTCAGACACAACCACGTAAGGGGAGTGTTGGACCTGCAGAACTTTCCCTGCCCCCCTGAATGAGCCCCTCTCCCCAGTGCCAGCCACCTACCTCAAGACAGAAATGTATAGCCTTAAATATCTACAGCAGAAAAAAATAAAGGCTGAAGATAAATTAGCAATTCGTCACAAAAAGCTAGAAAAAAACAAGAAATTAAATCCAAAGAAAATGGAGGACTGGAAGTACCTCAGATAAAAAAGCAAAAGAAAATAAAAAGGTTAAAAGTACAATACAAATATATGAAAAGTTTATGCCGATACATATACAAATTTAGGTAAAAGTGAGAATTTCCTAATAAAACCAAGATTATTAAATGGTCATAAAATATGAATAGTTACACATCTTTTAAAGAAATTGAGTCTGTAACTCAAAATCTTCCTGCACAGAAAACTCATCCAGATAGTTTTAGCATTTTATATTGTCAAATACAAAGATACAAATAACATAGATCAGTCTTACAAATTCTTCCAGATAATTGATAACATGTGAAATTCCATAACTCCTATTATAAGACCAGCATCACCTGCATGCTGATGAGGACAATCTCAGAAAAGGAAATTATGGGTCAATGTTTGTCATTAAAATAGATACAGTAATCTAGATAAAATATTAGTAAAACAATTAAACATTGATTCAAAAAAGAATACACAACATATTATGACCAAGTTGAGTTTATTTCAGACATGTAAGGTTTATTCATCATTCAAACATCAATCCAGGGTAGACAAATGGTAATGGAAGAAATACAATAAATAAAATAATGTAAAAAAATCAATCCAGGTAAGTCATATCATTAGCATAATAAAGGAGCAATTTTGTGATCATCTCAAGAGAGGCAGAATAAAATTTTGACAAAATTAACATTCCTTCATGATAAAAATAAAAAACCCTTGGCAATCTAGGCACACAGGGAACTTTTTTAATCCAATAGAGGGTATTCATCAAAACCCATAGCAAATATAATACTTAATAGTGAAATATTGAAAATTTTCATCCAGAGGTCCAAAACAAAACAAGCTTGTCTGGGCATATTGTACTACAGCTCATCAAGGTCAATAAAGGGGTAAAAAAGTACAGAGATTAGAAAGAAAGAAAAAACTATTCACAGACAACATGGTTTTATACTTAGATAATCCTAAAGAATTTACAGCTACTCTACCAGAGTTAAGAACTGATTTTACCAAAGTTGCTGGATACAAGGTTAATATATTAAAAAAATCAAATGCATTTCTATGTATTAGTAGCATATATAGGGCAAGTTGGTAAGTTTTGTTATGTAGATTCTGCTAGTGCTGTCTCTGGCTGGTAAGGGTCTCAAGTTGTCTCTGGTGATTAACTTTTGTCCTTGGTTGGAGGGGGTGCAATTTTACAAATGTATGCCCTGTTTTTAGGCAAATAGGGAAATGGAAGACAGCTTTCTTTTTCTTTTTTCTTTTTAAATGACTTTATTGGGGTGACACAGGTGAAAAAAACTATACAGGTTTCAGGTGCACAGTTCCACAGTACATCATCTGTATACTACCGTGTGTTCACCACCCCAGGTCAAGTCTCTGTCCATCATCATTTATCGCCCTTTACCCTCCTCCACTTCCCTGTGTCCTCTTCTCCCCTGAGAAACCACCACACTGTTGTCTGTGTCCATAAGTTTTTTTTATTTTTCTCTTTGCTCAATCCCTCTGTCCTCCTCAATTCCCCCTCCCCAATAACTCAGCATTCACTCTATCTTGGAGTCACTATTCTGCTCATCAGTTCATAAATTCCACATATGAGTGAAATCCTATGGTACATGTCTTTCTCTGACTGGCTTACCTCACTTAGCATAATGTTTTCCAGGTTCATTCATGTTGCCACAAATGGTAAGATATCCTTTCCTTTTATGGCTGAGTAGTATTACTTTGTGTAGATGTACTATAGTTGTTTTATCCACTCATCTATAGATGGACGCTTGGGCTGCTTCCCAATTTTGGCTATAGTAAATAACACTGCAATAAACATAGGAATGCATATATTCTTTCAAATTAGTGTTTCAGGTTTCTCCAGATAAATTCCCAAAAGAGGATTCACTGGATAATATGGCAGTTCTATTTTTAATTTTTGGAAAAACTCTATATTGTTTCCACAGTGTCTACACCAATCTGCATTCCCAACAGTGCACGAGCGTTCCCTGTTCTCCACATTCTCACCAACATTTGCTGTTTGTTGATTTATTGATGGTGGCCACTCTGACAAGTGTGAGATAATATCTCATTGTGGTTTCATTTTTTCATTTCTCTGATGATTAGTGACATGGAACATCTTTCCATATGTCTTTTGGCCATCTGTATGTCTTTAT
This sequence comes from Desmodus rotundus, assembly GCF_022682495.2. Classification (NCBI taxonomy): domain Eukaryota; kingdom Metazoa; phylum Chordata; class Mammalia; order Chiroptera; family Phyllostomidae; genus Desmodus; species Desmodus rotundus. The sequence goes on from NC_071395.1 coordinate 67,849,542, forward strand.
TGGGACAGTATCTATTCAGGTCCTTTGCCCATTTTGTTCATTGGATTGTGTGTTTTTTGGTGTTGAGTTATATGAGTTCTTTATAAATTTGGGATATTAACCCCTTATCAGATGTATCACTGGCAAATATGTTCTCCCATTCAGTGGGTTGTCTTTTCACTTTGTTAATGGTTTCCTTTGCTGTACAAAAACTTTTTAGTTTGATGCAATCCCATTTGCTTATTTTGTTTGTTTGTTTTCCTTGCTGAGGAGATATATCAGAGAAGGTATTGTTACAAAACATGTCTGTGATTTTACTACATGTTTTCTTCTAGGATCTTTATGGTTTCAAGTTTTGTCATTTAAATTTTTAACCTATTTTGAGTTTATTCTTGTGTATGATGTCAGAAGGTGGTCTAGTTTCATTTTTTTGCTTGTATTTGTCCAATTTTCCTAACACCATTTATTATTAATAAATAGACTATTTTTATCCCATTGTATGTTCTACCTCTTTGGAAAATATTAATTGACCATAAAGATGTGTATTTATTAATGGGTTCTGTATTCTGTTCCATTTCTATAGATCTGTTTTTATGACAGTCTATGTTGTTTTGATTACTATGGCCTTATAGTATAGTTTGACATTGGATAGCATGATTCCTCCAACTTTGTTCTTTCTCAAGATTGCTGTGGCTTATCACTTCTCAGCTTTTTGGCTTAGATCAAGTAAAGATTGTTGTGGCTCTTCAAGGTCTTTTGTGGTTCCATATAAATTTTTCAAATATTTGTTCTAATTCTGTGAAGTATTTCTTGACAGAAATTGCATTAAATCTATAGATTGTTTTGTGTAGTATGGACATTTTAACTATATTAATTCTTTCTATCCATGAACACAGTATGTGCTTCCACTTATTTGTTTCTTCTTCAGTTTCTTTCTTCAGTGTCTTATAATTTCTGAGTACAGGTATATTATATCCTTGATTGAATTTATTCCAAGATTTTTTAGTGCAGTTACAAGTGGGGTTGTTTTCTTAAGTGCAACTGATTTCTGGGTATTTATTTTGTATCCTGCTACTTTACTGAATTCATTTATCAGTTCTAACAATTTTTTGGTGAAATTATTAGGGTTCTCTCTATATAGGATAAGATCACCTGCAAATAATGACAGTTTTACTACTTCCTTTACAATTTAGATGACTTTTTTATTTCTTTTTCTTCTCTGATTGCTATGGTGAGGACTTCCAGTACTATCTTGAATAAGAGTGGTGGAAGTGGACTGCTCTGTCTTGTTCCTGATCTTAAGGGAAAGGATTGTAGTTTTTGCCTATTGAGTATGATGTTGGCTGTGGGTTTGTCATATATGGCTTTCATTATGTTGAGGTATGTTCCCTGTATTCACATGTTGCTGAGAGTTTTTATGATAAATGGGTGCTAGATTTTATCAAATTCTTTTTCTGTATCTATTGATAGGATCATGTGATTTTTATCCTTCATTTTGTTTATGTGGTGTATCACATTTATTGATTTGCAGGTATTATACCAACCTTGCATCCAGGCAATAGAGCCCAGTTGACCATGGTGTTTGATCTTTTTAATGTATTTCTGCATCCTGTTTACTAATATTTTGTTGAGGATTTTAGTATCTATGTTCATTGGGAATATTGGCCTATAATTTTCTTTCTTTGTAGTGTCTTTATCTTGTTTTGGAATTAAGATAATGTTGGCATCATAAAATGAGCTTGGGAGTCTTCCCTCCTCTTGAATTTTTTGGAATAGTTTGAAAAGAATAGGTGTTAGTTTTGTTTGAATGTTTGCTTAAATTCACCTGTGAAGACATTGGATCCAAGACTTGCATTTGTTGGGAGTTGATTATTATTATTATTATTATTATTATTATTATTACTCCTTCAATTCCACTAGTTATAATCTGTCTATTCAGATTCTCTATCTGGAATGTCCAATCTTTTGGTGCCTCTGGGCCACACTGGAAAAAAGAAGAGTTGTTTTGGGCCACACATTAAATACATGAACACTAACAAGAATGGATGAGCCAAACAAAGGTTTTAAGTAAATTTATGATTTTGTGTTCGGCCGCATTCATAGCCATCTTGGGCTGCATGCGGCCCATGGACTGAGGGTTGGACACCCCTTCACCTCATTTCTCTTGATTCAGTTTTGGAAAATATACAATCTTGTATGTTTCTAGGAATTTATCCATTTTTTTCCAGATCATCCATTTTGTTGGCACATAGTTGTTTGTAATATTTTCTTACAATCCTTTGTATTTCTTTGGTGTCAGCTGTAGTTCTCTTTCATTTTTTAATTTTATTTATTTAGGTCCTCTCTCTTTTTTTCTTAATGAGTCTAGTTAAAGTTTTTTCTATCTTTTTTATCTTTTCAAAGAACAAGTTCTTGGTTTCATTGATCTTTTGTAAGTTTCTGAGATTCCATTTTGTTTCTTTCTGCTCTGATCTTTATTATTCCCTTCCTTCTACTCCCTTTGGGCTTTGTTATATTTTTCCACGCCCTTTAAGTGTGAAGTTAGATTGTTTATTTGAGATTTTTCTTGTTGTTAAGTTAGGCCTCTGATGCTATGAATTTCTCTTTTAGGACTGCTTTTGTTATGTCCCGTAGATTGTGAGTGGTTGTGCTCTCATTTTCTTTTGTTTCAAAGTATCTTTTGATTCATAGCTTATTCTTATTGTTGATCTCTTCATTGTTTAGTAATGTGTTATTTAACCTCCATGTCTTTGTGTATTTTTCAGTGTTTTTTTGTGATTGATTTTTAGTTTCACACCATATGATCAGAGAAGATGTTTGATATGATTTTAATATTCTTAAATTTATTGGAACTTGTTTTATGTCTTAACATTTTATCTATCCTAGATAATGTTTCATGTACACTTGAATAGAACACATATTCTGCTGTGCTGGGGTGAAATGCTCTTAAAATATCAATTAAATCCATCAGATCTATTGTGTCATTTAAGGCCACTGCTTCCTTGTTGGTTTTTGGTCCGGAAGATCTACCCATTGATGTCAATAGTGTACTAAAATCTCCTACTATGACTGTATGACTGTCAATATTTCCCTTTATGTCCATCAAGATTTGCTTTATGTACTTATGTGCTCATATGTTGGATGCATAAATATTTACAAGGTTTATATCCCTTTTTGGATTGCTCCCTTTATCATTGTGTAGGATCCTTTGTCTCTTACTATAGCCTTTGTTTTAAAGTCTATTTGATCAGATATAAGTATTGCTACCATAGGATTTTTTTTCATTTCCATATTTCCATGAAATATATTTTTCCATCCCTTTATTTTAGTCTGTTTGTATCTATTGTTCTGAGGTAGGTCTCTTGTACACAGTATATATATGAGTCTTGTTTTTCTTATCCATTCAGCTACCCTAAGTCTTTTGATTGAAGCACTTAAGTCATTTACATTTAAAGTGATTATTATAGATACATATTTATTGTCATTTTATTCTTTTAACTATTGTCCTCTAGTTTCTTCTTGTACTTCTTGTTCTTGTTTTTGTTCTTGTTCTCCTTCTTGTTGTTCTTGTTGTTCTTATTCTTGTCCTCATTCTCCTTCTTGTTCTCCTTCTCCTCCTCCTCCTCCTCCTCCTTCTTCTTCTTCTTCGTCTTCGTCTTCGTCTTCATCTTCTTCTTCTTCTTCTCATTCTTATTCTCATTCTCATTCTTATTCTTATTCTTATTTTCCAAGAGGATACTTTAACATTTCTTATAATACTGGTTTGGTGGTAACAAACTCCTTTAGCTTTTTATTGTCTGGAAATCTCTTTATTTATCCTTCAATTTTAAATGATAGTCTTACTGGGTGGAATAATCATGGTTGTAGGTCCTGGGTTTTCATCACTTTGAATATTTCATACCAATCCCTTCTGGCCTGAAATGTTTTGGTTGAGAAATCAGCTGATAGTCTTATGGGAACTCCCTTTTAGGTAACTGTCTTTCTCTTGTACCCTGTTAGATTCTTTCTTTTTCTTTAAACTTTGCCATTTTAATTATGATGTGTCTTTGTGTAGGCCTCTTTGGGTTCATCTTGTCTGAGACTCTCTGCACTTCCTGGACTTGTATGTCTTTTTCCTTCACCAGGTTAGGGAAGTTTTCAGTCATTATTTCTTCCAATTGGTTCTCAGTTTCTTGAGCATCCTTATACCATTTTTTTAAATTCTATATCTGGTTAATTTTTTGCTTCTATTTCATTTGACATTTTGTTCAAATTTTGGCTGTCTGTTTATGTTTGTTTTTATGTGTTAGGTAGATCTGCTATGACCCCCACTCTTGATAAGTTGGCCTTATATAGTAGGTGTTCTATGGGACAGAGTGGCACAGTCTCCTTTATTACCTGAGCTGGGTATTCCAGGAATGTCCCTTATGTAGGTTATGTGGACCCCCCTGTTGTAACTGAGTCTTGATTGCTATTGGCTTATTTGTGTGTGGGGTTGACCCTCAGCATGGCTGACTGTGAGGATCAATTAGACCACAGGGCATGATCTGCTATGCAGTGGATGACCACACAAAGCAGAATTTGCCTCAGCTGGGTCTGGTGCCTGTCAAGATGTCATTTTGGATGTGCCATTTGTGAAGCTAACTGGATCCTGCTTAGATGTGGTCCAAAGATGGTCACTGGGATTGCTGGTTGTAGGGCCTTTTGGGAGGGACTCTGGTGCAATCCAATGTCAGATGTTACCTGTGACTGGCCCTGGGAAACCTGTTTGGAGTTGCAAAGCAATCCAGAATTTGTGGCTGCATCTGCTGGGTTTTGGTTGGGCGGGGGAAGGGCCAAGCTGTGCACCAAGGCTGGCTTTGATCAGCATCAGGCCCAGAGGCTGGCCAGCAAAACTCCCAAGACACCTGGAGATTCACCTCTATTGCCTTCACCTGCTGGCTGCCTGATAGGCTGAGTCACTGAAAGTGCTTCTTGTGGTATTCAAATTGCATGATGTCAGTTCTTAACGAGTCACCAGGTACAGGTGAATGGCATTTACCAGATTGATGCAGGTTCAAACTCAGTGCCAGTGTTGGGCAGTTGCTCAGTAAATGTCGTAGGGCACACATGGCTTGTGGGCCAAATCCAGCCTTCCACCTTGTTTTATCCAGCCTGACACCTTGTTTCTACCTGGCGGCAGTGCTGAGATCCTTAACCCTAGTTCAGGAGTAGTTACATTTACACAGTCCTAAATTACATTTGTCCCTTTGAAGGCAACCATGAGGCTGATGTGGCCCCTGGTAAAAATGAGTTTGACACCCCTAGCACCCAGATTATACCCAGTGTAGCTGCCATTTGCCAGATGCCTGCAGAACTTTGTAGTGGGCAGGGATTCACAGAATAATCATGGTGAGCTCAACAGCATTTATCAGGCACAAACAGACCAACATTTAGCCATGTGAAGGGAGGGCTCTGCACCAGATGGTTGTGCAAATGAAAAATGGCCCCTGTCCTAGAGCCACACAAATTAGTCCTTTCAAAATTCTGCCAGGACCCCAAGTTCAACAGGGTGGAACTGCCAGGAGATGGGAGGGTAGGGATAATGCATCTCCAATGAGGGGAATTTGCTGGTCAAACCTGGGAGAAGGTGGGAGGAGTGGTCCCTTCCCCAGAGCCACACCACTCAGTCTGTCCCACATTTTAACCAGACCTCAGCATAGCAGGGCCAGCAGGATTTGAGAGGGTGGGCCACCTGTTGCCCAGAGAGTGGAGCTAGAGGAACTCCCATGAAGGGGATGTGTCAGTCAGGTTCATGGGAAAGTGGGGAGAATGGCTGCCTCCCCAAAACCACACTACTCAGTCACTGATGTCCCTGAGTCTCCCCAGACTTCTATACCCAGGCCCTGACAGCTGACTCCTCAGCAGGTCATGAGCTCCACAGAGTGGGGTGAGAGGGAGTCCAGAGGGTGGGGCTATTGCATTTCCCCAGGCTGATGCCATAAGGAAGGGAATGTTCCACCCGAGAAAGATGGCATCCATGGTATGAGAGAAGGACTCAGCACTGGAGTCCCAGAGGCTGCCCCCTCAGCTCTCTCCCCAGAGCCACAGACCCCAGTCTCTCCTCACACAACTCTAGTCCACTCCACCTTCCCTCCCCCAGAGCCCAGGGTGAGTGGCTGTGAATAAGATTTTGTGCATTGGCCCTTTATTTATGAACGATAAATAAAATCAAATAAAATTCAAAACAAAATAAAGGAGATTTGCAAAGAAAAAATAAATGGTAAAAAGATAAATTAATAAAAGTTATCATAGGTTAACCTGAATGTGAACAGGATTATTATATAAATAATAATTTATATATTATTATACATATAAATTATTGAGATTGTCATATTGAATTAAAAAACAAAATCCAGATATATGTTCTTTATAAGGAACACTCTTAAAAATTAAAAATAAACATTAAAAATAGAGGGGCGAGCAAAGATATGTCAAGCAAATGTAAACGAAAAGAAAGCAGATATGACAATATTAATATCAGACAGCGTAGAACTTAAGGTTAAAAGCACTAAACAAAATAAGGAGAACATTGTGTAACAATAAAAGACAATTTATGAAGAAAAAAACAAGATCATCAACCTTCATGTTCTATGAAAACATGGCACCCAGTGTACAGAAAACTAAGGGGTTTTTTACACAATAATAATTGAATAATACATGAAGATTTTTCCCCCCTCATATTCATGGCCCCTTTTCAGAAGTCAATTACATACTTGGCCACAAAGAAATCTTAACAAATTCAAAGAAGCAGAGAGTTCTCAGGCCACATTCTCTGATCATAATCCAATAAAATTAGAAATAAAAAATGTGACTGAAAGACTTTCACTACTTGGAAATGAGGAAACACTCTCCTAAATAACTCTTGGATCAAAGAAATAGGAAATCACAATTGAAATTACAATCTACTTAGATAAAAAAGGAAAAGAACATATCATACCAAATATGTATTTCAGTGGAAGCTATACTCCAGAAAATTAATAGCCCTAACTGCTTTTATTGCTGCAGATAAAAATTATAATTAATTTGTTTAAAAATAGAAATAGAAGAAAAGTAATAAATAAATCAACAAGTTTAATTTTGGGGAACTATAAATAAAGTAGGCAAACTTCTGACAAGTCTAATCAGGAAAAAGGAAGTAACACTAAAGAAAGTGAAATTAGATTCAAGAAGTAGAACATAGCAATAAGTACAAAGTATAAATAAACACCACATTCCAATCAATCCATGAGATTTCTACAACTGATGAAATTTACAATAACATGGAAAAAAATAAAACTGCTAAAAGACCTCCTTGCAAACCCTGAAAACCTGAGTAGACTAAGAGGATTTGAAAAAGTTTTCAAAAAATTTGCCATCTAACAAGGCCCAGAGCTAAAAATGTGTCAATGTATCAAGCTCCAAAATCTCACAGGAATATATAAGCTCTTCAGAATCCTGATTCATTGTCTGAATTAAAAAAATACTGTAGCACAAAAGAGAAATTATAGGCCAATCTAATGTATATAAGGCAAAACAAACAAACAAAACCAAGGGAAATTCAATTAAATACTCTGAAAAATAATTCTTTAGAATATTAAAAATACATCCGTCCTTAACCCATTAGGGTTTAGCTAAAAGATGCAAAATGATTCTCAAAGAAGAAATCTGACAATTAAATGTATCACACACTTATTTTTCAGCAACAGTAAAGCCATCATTGGAATTAACATCCATTATTACAAGAATAGAAACTGTAAAACCCTCTATAAGGATTACGACTCTTACATTATTTGATACAATTCTCTGCATATATGGTGGGTACCCAATGATGTTCACTTAGGAGAGCTGAGTGCTGAATGCCAAACGAATGGTCCAGGCTGTACGCAGCTCAAAGGAGAGAGGCTCACTGAAGGCTGCATTGGTCAGGGAAGGGCCTTGGTCAGGGAAGGGCCTTGGTCAGATTTATAACATTTTCAAAGGAGAGAGGAGGTCATTCCCCAGCGAGGAATGTTAGGAGCACAGAATTCAGAGAAGCAGGATGAAGGAACAATTATGAGACTGTCCTTTTCTCCTGTGGGCACAGAGAGCCATTAAATGTTTGTCAGAGTGTGAGATGTATTGCATTATATTTTACTGATATTTATCTGGAAGGAGTACATTTTTAAAACACAAAACCTGCAACACAAGAGCAATGAACCATCTATATTTAATAGTTTATGTCAACGCCAGTGGTCTGAAGGAGCAGTAAGAGGGGAGGAAGGGGTCCTGACATGGCTGCAAAGACACTCCCCTGGCTCTGGTTCTCCAAAGCCAGTCCATCACCAAGGCTTCCCGATCTGACACAGAAATCTCTCTCAAAACATAGTCCACTTCTCTTTGTTACCATCACTCGCACCTTCTCCCACCTCAACTTTCTCAACTGTCAATAATTTCTCAAATGTGTTTTCCACATCTACTCCAGCGCTCTTCAAGTCTGTTCTTCTAACCAAGGTGTGGACAATTTTTAACTGAAAGTATAATATTCTCTTTTTGTCTAGGTTTCTCTCTGTGTGTCTCACTCACTGTCTCACTTTTTGTGTCTGTCTGTGCCTCTTTGTCTGTCTCTGTCTCTCTGTCTCTCTCTCACGCACATACACAAGCACACTCAACAAATATTTGTTGAGCTCCTAACATGTTCCAAACACAACACTATACCCTGGAAACAGAAATTTCGATTTTCCCTTCCTTCCTCACAGAGACAATATCTAGTAGAGAAGGCAGCATCTAAAGCCACGATATAAAGTATGCCAGCTATATACAGCTACAACCAGGAGCAATGGAGCAGGGAAAGAGGCTGTGGCAGGACGAGGGGTTTTCTTTTAGTCTGGGGAGCAGGGGAGGCTTCCCTGAGTGGGGGTACTTGAACAGGTGATAATTAAATACTTAATGGTGTTGTAGGCACAGATGGAAAGGAGAGTGAAACTGAGGGCTACAGAAGAACATCCACCTTTCCTTTCTGAGAACTTGTAGTTTCGCCTGGGGCTTCCCTGTTTCTTGGAAGATTTTTAAACCTGCAGCTTGATTCCAATCAGTCCAATTCCATTTATGCTCTAAGCCCTGAGAAGATAATAAAATTCTTCTCAGGACCAAGTGATCGGATTTGCCTTGCTAATTTTAGAATGTTAAAAAATGTTGGACCACAAGAATAGAAACTATATTGGAAACTGCATTCTCCAGTTGACCCTTTTTTAGGTAAATAAGAGACACTTGGCTCTTAGTGGCTGTATTACACATAGTTTCCTTAGATTTTTCTAGTACTAAACCCTTTGGAAATATATATAACTGGCTTAGAAAAATAAAATGTGACTCTCTTTCTGTCTATCCCTCTGTTGTTGTTGGTTTTTCCACTTTTAGAAGCTTTTATAAAGAATTCTCAGGGCAATTTAAATTAGGTAGACAGAGCCCCCAATCTGACCTGACCTCAGCTTCCAGCTTAATTCCAAAAAACTTGTCACAGTCCAGATGAGAAAAAGAACCCACAGGGATTCCTTGTCCTCCATGAAAACCCTAGAGCCAGATTTTGCCTACAGGTGTGTAAATGAAATATGCATTTGAACACTTAGTGTGTGAATGTCTTGAGAGGTTTAAAAACTTACCTATTATACCAAAAAATAGGGCTTTTTCTCAGAGTTGGCATTCTGAAATGTTAATACCGTTGCAATAAAGTTCAATATTCTACTTTTTACAAGCTATCCCAGAAAAGATCTTTTGTGAAGGTTTTTCAAGTTCCAAAAGAGGAACCATAGTAAAATGTGGGGCTTGGGGGAGATAAAAAAAAATGTAATAGTTGTTCTAAAACTCATTAACATCATTTGGAAATTTGGAGGCTGTTGTAATCCCTAGGTGAATTTGAAATAAACACAAAAAATCCCAGGAGCTTGAACAAACAATTTCAAACAATAAAAAGAAAGGCTAAATGAAAAATTGTTTTACAAATAGAAATGCAAATGTGGACAACAGGAAGAGCTCCAGAGGTGCTTTCTTACAAATATGCAGCCTTTCATAAAACAAATTCTACTGCAGACAACTGTAATTGAACAACAAAATAATTTTAAAAATAAATAAATTCCACATATAAGTAAAAAAAAACAGTAATTCAAGAAGATATATGCACACATACACAATGTTCATTGCAACATTATTCACAAAGGTCCAGATATGGATACAACCTAAGTGTTGATGGATGGGTGAAGAAGGTGTGGCGTAGATAGATATAGATATAGATACAGATGATATAGATAGACATGAGATATAGATAGACATAGATATAGATAGATATTGATATATATATATTTATTTATATATGCACATGTGTGTATAGGTACCAATGGAATATTATTCATCTATAGAAAATGAAGTGCTCTTGCCATTTGTGACAATATGGATAGACCGTGAGGGCATCATGCCAATTGAAATAAGTCAGACAGAGAAATACAAATATGTATTTCACTTACATGTGGAAGCTTTTCTAAAAAAACCTAAAAAGCTGATAAAGAGAACAGGTCAGTTGTTAACAGAGATGGTTGTCAGAGTTCGGGGTGGGGATTGGTAAAGTGGGTAAAGGGAGTCAAAGGTACCAACCTCCCATTGTAAAATAAATGTCAAGCGGATGTAATGTACAACATGACAACTATAGTTAATTATATTGTATTGCATATTTAAAAGTTGCTAAAAGAGTAGATTATAAGAGTTCTCATCACACGAAAAAATTTGTAGCTATGTATGGTGACAGATGTTAACTAGGAGTATCGTGGTGATAATTTTGCCGTGTAAGCAAATATCATATCATTACATTGTACATCTAAAACTAATTAATATTGTAGTCAATTATATCTCAATTTTTTAAAATGATGACTCAGAGTCTACAACTAGTGATTTTAAATAGTTTCATGTTAATCAGTTGACAAAATAAGTTGCAAAAATTATGTAAGAAATATTTATAAATGTTAAGCATATATATGAAAATGTTGACATTTGTGCATAGGAAAAGTTGAAAAGATTAGGTATAGACATAGCACAAGTACTTAGCACTAGATTTGTGATTATTTATGTATTTTTATGATCATCTGCATTTTTACCTCTTTTTATTAAAACATGTGATAAGGCAAAAAAAATTTTACCTAAAAACAGTGTCTCCCATGATGTGTGGAGGTTTTTTATTAATGTATTATTAGGAGAAAAGTTATACCAAAAACAATTTAAAGAACGCATTGCAAAAGACCCCGGAGCCAATAAGAAAGGGCTATTTCAGGGTGGGTTTTGTTAAACCCATCAATTAAGCCTGCTTTTGGAGTGATGAACATATTCTAAAACTGATTGTGGGGATGGTTGCCATTGACTTATACACTTTAAATCAGTGAATTGCTTGGAATGTGATTTGTATTTAAATAAAACTGATAAAGCTGATATAGGTATCAGCTATCTGTCATATATAAATATATTCCAGCTTACATAGTTAGAAGCAAAATTTGACCTGAGAGAGTTTCAAAGAACCCAGAAGCCTACAGGATTGGGGTTTTTGATTTTAGATTTTTTCTCCTTTTTTTAGAGAGAAGGAGAGGGAGGGAGAAAGGGAGAAGAATAGCTATGTGAAAGAGAAACATAGATTAGTTGCTTCTTGTTTGCACTGAGACTAGGGAACCTAACCCTCAAGTTAGGTGTGTGCCCTGACCAGGAATTGAACCTGCTACATTTCACTTTGTAGGACAATGCCCAAGCCACACCAGTCAGGGCCAGGATTGGGTTTTTAGCAGCCTTTGAGTAGAGCAAACATTAAGACCATTCAAGTGGGTATCTTTCTGTCTCACTTATCTTCTCTGTGTTTTATCTCCCTTTTTCCTTGAATGTCTCCTCTCCACTATGCACCACTCCTTTCCACAGATCCTCTTCCCAGGTAGCACTGTTGGCCTTACTGCTTGTTCAGAACACTAAACTGAATCATGGATGCACAACCTATTATAAGTATTGTTTTCAAAGTTCTTGATTCCCTAGCCAAACTTGAAGATCTTTTATGATTTTCTTTTTGTTTTGTTTTAGTGAAAAACTGTGTTGCCATTTCTCTTCTGGGCAATGACAGACTGTCTGTGTATGCTTCAAGAAACCTCTGTTAAAGGCCCCACGCCATATTAAACATCTCAGAATTTGATATTTTTTAATCCACAAGCAGGTTATGTCTACTGGCAAGTTCAGTCAGGTAAACTGAAACAGGTCACTTTCTTGATTTAAAAGATGCCGGGATTATTCTTGGGTCTCAAATACTTGTAAGGAATCATGAATATTTGGGCTTTGGCCACAAGAAACTCACTTCACATCATACTTAAACTTCTTAGTCAAAATTCCTCTTTAAATAGAACTTTTTTCCCCTCAAAATTCAGAGTTCAAACTTAGAAAATAATTTCAACCAGAGGGAGAATACTTTTGAGGTCAAAGGGACTCTCAAGGTCATAGACATCTATGGTAGTGAACTTGTTTCATAAAGCTTAGCCATGTAAATGAAGTCACTGAGCTTACTGGAAAATGTAACTAAAACCCTTTATTTTATAAGATTGCGGTGAATTTTTTTGGAAGGGAAATGTGAGGCTCTCCTCCCTCCCTCCCTTCCTCCCTCCCTCCTGTTTCTACCCAGAGCACACTGGCTCCAGGAGAAGAACCTCCCCAAAGGTCCATCATTTCATTAAGGTCTTTTTTTTTCCAGGCATGAGCTCATCGTTTTCAGTCAAATAGTAATAAGTGATTTGCAAGGAGCAACTTACATCAACGGCTGCATCTGACTTACTTAAAATATTGACTCAGATGCTGGATGCACACAAGGGCACAAGCTCTGCAATCTCTCAGTCCCTTTATGCCAGACAAGTTACAGTAAGTCCACAGCATCTGCCAAAGGGACAGTGGCCCAGCATTCACAGATACAGAACTATCATTGTGTCCTGGGGAGGAAACACAAAAGTGGGGGACCATGTTCCTGGGGTAGTTCAATCCCCATGAGTTTTTCCTATCAATTCTGTTGTACATGAGCAAACAAGAGTCTCCTGTCCCACTGCCAGAGCCCTTCATGTACAGAATAACCCTTCACAGGCTGCTCTCAAGGCCACCCACATGGAAAGGGCTGGTTTGACACTGTCAAATACTCAGGTAACAGAGCCTCTTCTCTCTGTTGCTTGCACGTGAGGAAGAATGTATTTACTTGCAAACAGGGCTAGAATTGAAGGGTCTGGAAGGACAGAATACGGTTTTACAGCTTAATCACATGATGCTGCATTAATCCAATGATGCTGAGAAGTTTTGCAGAAATACTTATTTTTAGGAAAAATATGAAGGATGGAGACTAAGAGTTGAAAGACCTGAGTTTAAAAACTGTCTACCCTTTACTAGCCAAGATACTGAACGGGTTTACTCCAATTTGATAAAGACATGAAGCCCTCGACACAGTTTGTTCAACTGCCCACTCAGATTGCCTCAAACGCCTCTCCCACCCACTTCACAGGCTTGTTGTAGGGATACAATGAGAGTGCCAACAGATAAAGTGCCATGCAGATGTTAGGTAGATAGACCACATACCCATGTAGCACCTGAAGCTATTCCCAAGACATGGGTATGGGACTCCTAGCATTGGGACTGTATCTTCGATCCTGTGGTAGACTGAAGTATTCACCCCAATCCCTCCCATTCCTGCATCCATGCCCTTCACTATATAATTTTGCAATTCCTCCCACTGAAGTCAGAATATACTTCCCTTATGGTGACCAACTCTCCTGGTTTTCCATGGATGTGGCTTTCAATACTAAAACCAAGAAGGTTACCAGCATACTGGGATGGGCCAGTCAGTGTAACGAACTTTCCCAAATTTTGCCTTTGGGCTTGACCATCTAACTTGCTTTGACCAATGCAATTCTAGCAGAAGTGTGACAAGCGAAGTTTGAAATGTGCTTGAGTAGTGATATTTGAGCTCCTGCACCTCTGCCATTTCCATTAGAAGAACATCCTCCCCCAGATTTCCTGCTGCCTCTTCAGCCTGGGTTCCCGACTGAGCATATGTAAGGGTAACCTGCAGGAAGAAGCCACACCCAGGTGGACCAGTATTGATGTGGCTTAGATCAGTCTACTCCTAACCGAACTACTGATATGTGAGTCAGGACCAATGATGGGTGTTTTAAAATCTGACTATTGAGATGGTTTGTTACACAGCAATAGCTAATTGTTATACATCATATGTTTCTTCTGCCTCAATCAATCTTACTTTTTCTATCTTCAGATACAAGTCCCAAATTCTACTCCTTTTGGGAAGAGTAGTTAAGTCCTACTTTAGTGGTACAGACTTCTCAGCAATTTCCTGTCTGCTGTACAGAAGGAGAATAGCAACTTTGCAGTTATTCACTTTGTAAAATGAAAGTATGGATATGTGCTTGAGTGAGTGTAAACCTCAAAGACACATACTGTTGTGAAGGGTTGTGCTATATTCCCCTCAAAGGACTATTCTGAATATCAGAAACCAGTATGTCCAAGAAACAAGCTTGTGATTTCAAAAAAAGGTAGAGGACGAGGGACATGTGCTTTACACCCCACTCCATAACCCTCCATGAAGACCTAAGAAATACGAAATATGCAAAATTCTTCATCAGTGATGGAAGCATGAAATAGAGGGAGTTGTTGTTTGTCCCTAAAATCCTCATCTTCTCATTTTAAATCCTTTTGTTCTTCTGTAACATATGAACGTTTCTAAAATCTGTGCTTCACCTCACTTACATATTTGTGGTGCCAATTCTAGCTTTCCCAAAAAGCAAATTTCTGTAAGTTCTCCAATACAAAACAAGTGCTCTTCATAATTAATGATTATTGTTATTATGTAATTATTAAAATCATGCCTTGAATGTATATGACATAACTTGTCGAGGTGTTCATGACATATTCAGAGAAAAAGTAGGTTAAAAACAACATGACCCCCTTTGGGGAAGTCTCTGTGCATGCAAATACAGCACAGACAAGTGTGAGGTAAATGTGGTTATCGCTTGGAGCTACAGAAGCGTGTCATGTTTATTTTCTTCTTTTCCAATAATATTATTTTTCACTTTTTCCCCAAATTATGTATTTACACCCTAGAGGAAAAAAAATTTTTTTTTAAACAGGGTATTTTAATGCATTAAAGGTTAATTACTTGTTCTCTTCCCCAAGACCCCCAGAGGTAGGAACCTTTCCTGCTCACCTGTCTGCTGCACCAGGCCAGGTCTCTCTTCAGCTCAGGCTCTGTTTTCCTCCACCTCCTCAGAGTCATTTCGGAACTTTCATTCCACAGCCAGGCAGGGCTCAGAGCTTTGGCAACCCTCCTCTCCCTAATGGGATTGAAACCTCCAGCAATTGTAGAGGGCAGGGTCTCTGATATGGGTGCAGAAGGACTGGGGAGACTTAAGTCACATGGGGGATTGCCCAGAGAAGGTCAGCCTAGGGCAAGGAGAGTCCGTTTTCAAGTAATCAAACCAGGACCTTTGTCTTTTAAGGTGTGTACGTGTAGGATTAATTCAGTGTCACAGAAAATTGTTAACATTGGCTTTGTTTCTGGGTTATTGGAGCCCTAACAAAGAGGAGAGAAATCTGTAAAGGCTCAGCCTAACTGTGTAAAGAAACACAAATTACAAGCATTTATGTGATCTGGTCACCATTCATTTGTTAAAGCCTCTCAGCACTATAACCATTATCCATATTGTTAAATGTGTCCAAGTTGCCAGATTAATTCTGTTGCAAATTTTAATTAATTGCAACACAAAACTGTTGGCATGTGCTCAGTCCCCCTAGTCAGCTGTCTCTGCAGCAGTGTCATCTGCTCCCAGCTTTGAGAACTTCAGAGAATATTGGTCCTGAGGGCAAGATGGGTCCAAATGCTTAAACACACCTCACCGCTTTTTGTGGGATTATCGCTGTAATACCAATCTGGCAAACTTCCCCAAATTTTAAATACAAAAGTTGTTTGGATTCTTCAAAAGCTAAAATGCCTTTCTTATTGTTTTCAGTGTTTCCCAAATACTTATTGTTCATCATTTTGCACCAATATACCAACCAGATGGCTTATTTTCATCTTATTTACACTATTTTTTCCAGCCAAACAGTATTAATCCAACAGTATAAACTGATCCATGTAAACTTCTTACTGCCCAAGACCTACAGCAGCCTATTCTCTTCCTTCTTGCCCTGGTCGGGTAACTGCGTGGTCCTCCATCCCCCTGTCCAGACTCTGCACCCTGAGAGCTGTTTCATCTCCCTCCAGGTTCTTCTCCCCTTTCCACTGAAGCCATGGTGGGTGGTCTTCAGAGTCCAGGCTTGGCACCGTCTCTGTTTCAGAACATTTCCTTGTCTTGATGGAGCTGTTAAAGAGATTGTTTGCTGAAGTAGAATCACTCACACGTATAGATGTCCTGACCCTGCAGACAGGTGAATGTGGAGTTTACAATATCCATTGGTCCTTGTCTTTTACTTTTACTGCCCTTGTTGTTGTGTGACTTAATCAATCCATCAATCAATCAATCCACATTTACTGAGAGGCGAAGAGGTGGCTAGTATTCTGTTTGGACTTTAGAGAATACTAAAAAGCATAGGCCTTAATCTAGGGGATCATATATCCATATATGTATTTGGGAAAGGGAAAGTAGGGGGCAGGGGATTAAAGTGCATAAAACAAAGGGAAAAATCACACACACGTGCACACACCCCCTCAGTTCGATGGAGGGTGTGTGTGCACGCGGGCATGCATATAGTAAGATACAGTGAACCAAGAGGAGTGACAGGAGGTCAGCGGAAACAAGCTGGAGGAAGAGGGATCTGACTGGACTCTGAAAGATCGGTAAGACTTAGATCTGAGTCCAAAAGAACTTTGATTTTGATGGGAAAAGTGACAAAACCCCTTTAGAATCGCTGGTAAAAGAGTGTTCTATGACATGCTGAAAAGTTCTGTACTAAGAAGACTTCTATGGTGGTTCTCTGCATGAAATACTGGAGGCAAAAGAATTAGGGAAATTTTAGAATCACTCCTACTAAAAAAAGGCCTCTAACATCTTCTCACTGCCCACCAATTCAAATTCTTGTCTCCATGCATTCAAGACTGATAGAAATGGTGCTTGGTTTTTAGGACTGAAATTGAAGCAATTAGATATGGATTTTTACCAAACACCATAGACCACAGAGCTTTGGCATTTAAAGAATAAAATGACCAAATAATTATTCATCTCATTTTGCAGGTGAAAATGGTGATGCACAAAGAATTTAAACACACCCAAAGTCTTGAGGACTAGGCACTCTGCACTCTGCATCCGTAATATTCCCAAAGGTAACATGTGGATGACCCTCAGGGTCAGAAGGGGAATACATCCATAAGGAAGACTCTTTATATGAATTATCCTGATAGGAAGTCTTATATGAATTTTCTTAGTTAAAAAACCATGTCAAGAGTTCCCTAACAAAGACAACAGGAACTTCAGCTCTATACAATAGAATAAAATGTTCAATGTAACCAATATTGCTCTTGGTCAAGAAAAATATATATGCCTAAACCCAAGTGTTACTTTATGATATGAAGGGTAGAGGAAAAGAAAAACAATTTACAGAATATATGCCACCAATGAAAATAGAAGCAAAAAACACCACTATGGACAAAATATGAGAATGCCTTAGGAGACTAGATGAGATAAAACACTAATCAAGATGACGACATTTTATTTTTACTTCATTAAGAAAAAGTGCCAGGAAGCAAAATGTTTCTCCTCTTAGCTGTTCTTCCTGAAGCCAGAGTTCATCCTAAAATTACTAAGAATTCCAGACACCCAAACAAGAGGTTCTTT
The DNA here is from genome assembly GCF_022682495.2 of Desmodus rotundus. Classification (NCBI taxonomy): domain Eukaryota; kingdom Metazoa; phylum Chordata; class Mammalia; order Chiroptera; family Phyllostomidae; genus Desmodus; species Desmodus rotundus. The sequence continues at coordinate 67,867,382 of NC_071395.1, forward strand.
CTGATAACAAGGACCTTCCTTCATCTGGCTCTATCTTACCTGTCTGCCTATGTGTCTCCCAAACCTCCAGCTGGTTCTAGCCTCCATCTAAGTGAACTTTCTCATATGCCCCTACCTATGCTCTGCTTATATATCCAAGACTTACCCAGTCTTCCTCTTCCAAAATGGCTTGCCCTCTCTACCCTGCCTGTTTAAAACTCCTGGATGCTAGCTCAAAACTAATTTTCTCAGGAAGTTATACCAGCCTACCTGCCCTGCAGCTGACACTGGTTAAAGGCGTCCTGTTGTCTTGTGTTGTCCATTGACCACATGTGCCCATCTTTCCTGATCAGTTTATGCGCTCTTTCAAGGCAGGAAGAGCAGCTAACATTTTTTCCAAATGCCCCAATAGTATGGAGTTCAGCATTAGTCTTCTAGTTCATTTCAGTACCAGCCCCATGCATAAACCCCTTCAGACATCATCTAGTAAATACTCTCTAAACAGAAACAAATGAAACTGGAGCAGTCTTGAATTTGCTGGGGTTTCCAAATCTTGCACAGGGTTTATTGCAAAACAAGTAATTGAAGTAATTGAACTAAATCCTATGTTAAACCTTCTTCAAATCTATGGAACTACATTTAACTCTTTGTTTTAGACTTACAGAGAGGTAGCCAAATGGTAGTATCCCTTTTTGTCACTTCAAGAAAAGCAGTCAAATGAAAAGACACTGAAAACAGTATTTGTCAAGGACTGTGATAAAGCCCTTTTCCTAAACATCCAGTTCGGATGGCAAGGGGCAAGGAGGAAGAATGAAAGAGAACTTTACAATAACTCAAAAAAAGGGAGCAACAACTCACAGCAGTGCAGGACGCTAAGACGCAGAACATAACTGACCACTTAAAGGTCAACTGGAAAACTCTTGGGAAATGGAGCAGACACTTAGGAGAATTTGCCCAGCTCATGAGCAAGAGCCTGGAATGAGAGAAACTTGATAAAGAAGGACTAGTCAAGAGGGAGAGAATCATTATATCAATATTTAGACTACCACAGGGAGACAGATGAAACCTGGAAGAGAGGGGTGAATTTGTAGTCCAAAAAGAAAGAACTAAACCACCCACAAGAAAGTAAGTGAACTGGTTGGTTCAAGACTGACTTCAATTTGGAATATTTGAGAGCCACACTAATACCTTAAGCTGTCCTCAAAGAGTGCAAGTAATAATATTGTGGGGTTAGTTTGTATCTCCCAGATTTCCTCCGACTCTAAGATATATATATATTATGTATAATTTTTGCCTCATAGTAATAACTAGCACACTTTGATATCTTTGAGGAAGACCCTTGGATGGTAGAAATGAACATACTGCAATTTGGGGTTTCCCTGAAGCCCTTTGCTCCTAGAAGTATCTGTTAAGAGTGTTAGTAGCAGCAGCTGTATGTTGACAGTGGTATATAATGCTCCAAATATTGTTCTGGTCTCTTCTATTACGGCATTAGTACTGAAGAGGACCCTGGCTGCTCTGAGCAATACGTGCTAGAGCGTCCTCAGGCTGGCTGGCAGCTGTCCTGAGAAGGGCCAGGACGAAGAGCAAGCCACACAGGCTTTGGCAGTGCAGGCTGGCCACCAGGGCAGAGTTCTGCAGGAATGAGCCTGTGATGAAACCACTATAAATCTCTGTTTAAAAATTCTTGTTAAGTTTTTTGTTTTGTTTTGTTTGAATGTTGCTTAAACATCTTCAGTTCTGGAAGAGAAGCGAGCTCTTGAGTTCCTCAGTTCTAAGGAACTCCTCGACTGAAGCCCAGTGTCTCTGACGAAGTATAAGAATCTTGATAAAGAAAACATTAAACAGAAACTGTTTAATGTAAAAACCTGGCAGCTGTGTGTTCCTGTTACTTAGATCTACCTGTCGAGAGATGGAGGATTTCCCTTTGTTTTGGTTGGAAAATTCCTCTCTTTCGATTGGAAAAAACACTGTCGCTGGGGTTCATTTTTTTTTCCAGTATAGAGATACATCTTCCTAAATGTTACATGTCCTGTTTGTACACCTCAGCCTGTGCACAGGCTGTCTCAGGGAACACAGGAGCAAACCTAATTAAGGGCCAATTAATATCTGCTCAAACTTACACTTGTTACTTTAGTGGGAAAATGTACTCGAGGTTCAAGAAGAGAAAAACAAATAGAGACAGCTTTGAGATTAAAGTCAAAACCATGTCAGATCTTTTGATGCCAAAATGACCTTTAAGGTCAAAGTCAGAGTCAGTGCCCAGAACAGGGTCTGGTCTACAGTAGATCCTCAATATATGTTTGTTGAATGAGGTAGAGGTCAAAGCTTGAGAATAAAATAAGAGATGCTATGTTCTGTTGAAAGGACTGAACTGGGAAAAGGTATAAGGAAGCAGCATCTAATCGTGAGGTTAGACTTTGAGCCTTTTAGAAAACACTGATATTATTATATATAGAAATGCTTCCCAGATGTTGCCAAGGTACACACAGGTAGTAACAACACACCGGCTTAGATGAGATGGAATTCATGCAGACCAGGGCAGCTGGCACGGCAGCTGCAGTCACACAGGGCCGCAGGCATCACTCCCAAGAGTGATGTCATCACATCAATGTCCTGGCAGATCTCTGTCACCTTCCTGTGGCACATCATTATGCCTCAGCACACTGTCTGGGAAGCTCTATAATACCATGGGCTTTTGCTTCTCTGCTTTTAACTTTTGTAGTGGTTCTTTTTAAGACAATGAATGATACTATCTCAGTGTCTAAAACCCCATCACCACATATTGAAAGTTTCTCCTAATTGCAGGTAAACTATCTCAGAGGAAATGAATTATCCTGAAATTAAATCTAAAAATATACTTGTCCCCAGAAAGTTTGGTAATTCCACCCCCAACCACCCAATTTATTGAATATCATGTTTTTACCAAGAAGAACCTTCAGCTGTTTCTACTTGTGACTTTCTAAATCATCCTTCTATTTTAAGCCTGAGTTTTTGGATCAGGGGCTCAAGCTGTCCTCTGCTCCTGTCCAGTAAGTATCAATTCTGATGATTTTCACCAAACACCAGTTTCATCTTCCCCTGTCACATGGCCAGTCCTCATTTCCCAGCAGCGTTCTCGCAGTTAATGTAGCCTTGGGACAGGATTCTTACCACGTGACTGCATCTGGAACAAAAAAAATTAACAAATACATGTGCCTCCTCTCTGCTCCCTCTCCCTGTGCATAGGTTTGACTGAGATGCAAAATGAAATGAACCTGGGGCCCCGAATCACGCCCTGGAATAAAGCTGCCTGCCTACTAGGACCAGTATCCTTAAAGTGTTATGTCAGTGAAAGATAAACTCCTACTGTCTCTGAGCCCTAGAACAACTTGGATCTAGTGGTTACAGCAGCTAGCATTACCAGAACTGACACATCTCCCTTCAGCGGAGCCCTGTGAGGCCTCACTCTTTGAGTCACTTGGTTCTTCATTCTCAGGGCCTTTCCCATAACCACACTGCCGCCATCTCACAGTGTGTCTTGGGCCCAAGAGCCTGCTGATCGGACCAACCATAAAGGGTGACTGCCACAGCTGCCCCTCAGTTACCTGGGCCATGACCGAACTCCCAGTCTCCTGGCCCCATGGACTGACAGCTTTATCCCAGGCCCATTCAAATGAGTGGAATCTCCCATCTGTTTTATTGGCTGACACTATAAAATGCCATGACCTCAAATGAATTTTATGTATTTCTACAAACATAACATTTCTTGCCATTGTTTAATTTGAGATGTCTTGGGGATTTATTAATAGTTTCATAAAGATATTTTCTGTTTTATCTGACTGAAGTATTTGCCTAGGATAAAAAATATTCTTTTTTCCATGCATTTTTTATTCTCTATTTGCTCTTGGCATACGTGAGGCATTAACTCCACTCTTGACTCAAACCCTAGGTAAAACACACGCTTAGGAACACAAAGTAAATGGGTCAGACCCCAAAGAAAGGAAATGAACACAAAAGACGATTGTTTTTCATAGAGTCACTGTACAAATGAAAATCATTTAGAAGCAAGCTGGAACACATTATCAGAATTGTCCGAGGGTGCACCACTCCAAGTGGGCTGAAATCATGGGGGAACAAGGGGGAAACGCAGACTCGCAGGCTTTGTGAATCAGCTCTGCACTTGAACAAAATCTCCATGTGATCGGTGTGCACATTCAAGTATGAGAAGTGCTGGTTCGTGTGTCAAAAAGATGTGGTAGCGTAACTGCCCTTCAAATCATGTCCTTTCAGGCATCTTTAATCTGAATAAGAAAAAGATCAAGGCCAACTCTACCTAACTGATTCTATTGAAGCTTAAATCTTTTTGGATGAACTCAACCTAATGAGCCTCCCTGTAACTTAGATCCTGCATCTACACCTTAAAATTATTTCCACTTAAAAAATGCAAAGTGACTAGTTAAATGCTGGCGGAATCACCAATTTCCTAACTTTCTGTTATCCATATACATTTGAGGAAACTGTGGATCAGATTTGGGGTGGGGGAGACAGGAACTAATCTTGTGGGGAGGAAGAAAACAGAAAAAAATATTATAAACATGGTGGTATGATCTTTCTAGTTTTTTAATAAGTATTCTTAAAGGGCAAAATGTGTACATAGTATTTAAATTATTTTTTTACTTAACAATATAAAATTAAAAATTTCCTGTATAAATAAACATATTTTTAGTGGCTGTATGATATTTGTCCAAAGGATTTTCTATAATCCTTTCTATAAATCCTTTCTATAAGGCCAAATTTGGCTGCTAACTTTTCACTGTTCTAAAAAATACTCCAAGGATCATCCTTACACAAATTTTAGTCCACATCTCTGATTTCTCCTTTGAGATAAATCCTTTTTTTTAAATTTATTTTTATTGTTATTCAATTACAGTTGTATGCCTTTTCTCCCCTTCCCTCCCCCCACCCCAGCTGAACCCACCTCCCTCCCCCACCCCCACCATCCCCCCTGATTTTGTCCATGTGTTCTTTATAATAGTTCCTGCAATCCCCTCTTCCCACTGTCCCCACCCCACTCCCCCCTGGCCACTGCTAGACTGTTCCCCCCCTCAATGTCTCTGGTTGTATTTTGTTTGTTTTTTTCTTTTGTTGATTATGTTCCAGTTAAAGGTGAGATCATGAGATAAATCTTTATAATTCTTTATACTGAAACTTTAAAGCCATATGAAATTTACCTTGTTTTGAGATATAAATAACATTCAATTGTCTTTTTTAAAATTTTATTATTTTTATTTTTTTAATTTTTATTGTTATTCAATTACAGTTGTATGCCTTTTCACCCCATCCCTCCACCCCATCCCAGCTGAACCCACCACACTCCCCCACCTCCACCCTCCCCCTTGATTTTGTCCATGTGTCCTTTATAGTAGTTCCTGTAATCCTCTCTCCTCACTGTCCCCTTCCCACTCCCCCCTGACCATTCTTAGATTGTTCTTAACTTAAATGTCTCTGGTTATGTTTTGTTTCCTTTTTTCTTCTATTGATTATGTTCCAGTTAGAGGTGAGATCATATGGCATTTGTCCCTCACTGCCTGGCTTATATCACTTAGCATAATGCTCTCCAGTTCCATCCATGCTGTTGCAAAGGGTATAAGCTCCTTTCTCTCTGCTGCATACAATTCCATTGTGTAAATATACCATAGTTTTTGGATGCACTCATTTCCTGATGGGCACTTAGGTTGCTTCCAGTACTTGGCTATTGTAAATTGTGCTGCTATGAACATTGGGATGCACAGGTTCTTTTGGATTGGTGTTTCAGAGTTCTTAGGGTATAATCCCAGCAGCAGAATTGCTGGGTCAAAAGGCAGTTCCATTTTTAGTTTTCTGAGGAAATTCCATACTGTTTTCCACAGTGGCCTCACCAGTCTGCATTCCCACCAACAGTGAACTAGGGTTCCCTTTTCTCCACATCCTCTCCAACATTTGTTTGTTGATTTGTTTATGTTGGCCACTCTGACTGGTGTGAGATGGTACCTCATTGTGGTTTTAATTTGCATCTCTCTGATGGCTAATGATGCTGAGCATCTTTTCATATGTCTCTGGGCCCTCTGTATGTCTTCCTTGGAGAAGTGTCTGTTCAAGTCCTTTGCCCATTTTTTAATTGGGTTGTTTGTCAATTGTCTTTTAATACTTGTTCCATCACCATTGTTAGATAATCCACGATTTTATGACACAATCACATACTATAAGCTCTTACCCTTTTGCAACCAACCTCATGCATTTTCCATTCAGTTTTACTTATTGTAGATATGGAACATATTTCCATTTCTGAAAACAAAGGTTTATTTTTTATTAAGTTTCTTGGGGTAACATGGGTTAATAACATCATTTTCAGGTATACAAGACTATAATTTGATATCCGTATACTCTGTTGCACGCTCACCACCCAGAGTCTGGTTTTCTTCTGTTACTATATTTTAACCTGCTTTACCCACAGCACCCTCTCCCATACTCCTTCCCCTCTGCTAACAAGCATTTTGTTGTCTGTGTCTATGAGAATGTTTTCATTGGTTTTGTTAGTTACTTTTTGTTTTATATTCCACATATGAGTGAAATCTTACAGTTTTTATCCTTTTCCAACTGACCTATTTCATTTAACACAATACTCCATGTTGTCAAAATTGGCAATTTTTTTTCTTTTTATGGTTGAATAGTATTCCATTGTATACATATATCACATCTTCTTTATCTAATCATCTGTCACTTAGGTCTCTATCTAATCGTGGGTTCTTAGGTTTTTTCCATGTCTTGGCTATTGTAAATAATGCTGCAATGAACATAGGGTATATAGATAGAGCTTTACAAAGAATGTTTTCATATTTTAGGAGTAAATACCCAAAAGAGGAATTGCTGTACTATATGGTGTCAATTTTTATTTTTTATTTCAAAATACTCTTTGGCTATTTCAGTCTCTAAAAAAATTACTAGATTTATTTTGGAATTACCTTAACATACCAAATAATTGAACGGGCATTGTCAGTACTATACCTTCTCATTCTGAAATGTGGTATCTTTCAATGCAATAAAACCTTTTATGTAGCATAATAACATTTGGTCATATTTTTGTGTATCCTGAACATTTCTTCCTTAAATTTAATTTTAAATGGTTATATTGTTTTTGCTATTGAGAATGAGATTATTACCTAAAGTTTACTGCTGGCATATAGACCAGCTATTGATTTTGTACACTTATTTTGTAACTGGCCACCTTACAGACTGTTTTCACAGTAAGTATTTCTCATTGATTTGCTTGGCTTTCCCTTAAATTACCTGCAAAGCTATGACAATTTTGATTGACTTCTCCTTTCTTATATTTAAACCTCTCTCACTTTTTTCTTCCTTTCTTTTCCTTTTTTCCATTCTTATTTTTCCTTTTACATTTTCACCATACTTATTTAACTTTGGTTTAAAAATAAGACATATATATAGGATATGGTATTGGTCATTGATGTGTTTGTTTTTCAAGTTTTAATATTAGGATTTTGGTATTGTTGGTAAGACATCCATTTTGATTCACTTTGGAATCACTGCATGAAGATGAATATGTTTTATTTATAGAATACTTGAAAGAACTTGTCCAAATGTTATTTGATTCAGACCTTTGACCACATGTAAAACTATATTAATAGCTTTAGTCCAGTCATTTTCAGCCTCAGCTTGATTTCATATAGGTAGATTCTACTCCTCAAATCTGGATAACCTAAATTTTTAAAACTTTTTAATTGTAAGCATAGTATATTTTAGTTTTCTCCAAGGGTAGTTTATTTCCCTTTATCATAATATAATGTATGTTGTACTTTTGTAATTGAAAAAAATGGAGGACTGGCTGCCTGCCGCAACAAGAGCCAGACTCCTGAGGCAGAAGAAAAGAGGTTTTATTCAGGTGCAGCACAACCTGGGGAAATGGTGGACCCCTGTCCCAAAGACTCTTCTTTTCCTGCTCAAGATGAGGCTCTTACAGGGGTAGGGAGGGGAGGGCTTTTTCTTACCCAATTATTTCTCTAGCTTTTAGTGTACTCGGGCCCTATCTATCCATAGTTCTGGTTTCCGGTGTGCTCAGTGTAAGAATCTACCCCTGCCACTATCATGGCCAATGGGGAAGACTCCCCAGCACTCCAATCAACTGTTTATGGTAACATTTTCTCTGCCTTTCTTCCTCTTATTGCTCTGTTCTTTATCATGCTTCTTCTCTCGCTCTATGGTTCATTTTTACTGAACTGATCATACATTGGTTATATTTATCTAACAGGTATTATGTTCCTTTTATAAAATGGAATCAGGTCACCAGTTCTAATGTGTGGAGGGAGGGTTTTTCCCAAGCCACTATGTAATTCTCTGGACAGAAGTTGGGTATCCTACAATTCAACTTAATTCTGACAATCTACCTAGGGGTAGCATCAGATTCTACAGGTTAAGGGCTCAGTCCCACAAGACTTCCCTCCCCCAACCTCCATTGCAGACATAGATCACAAGTCCATGTTGTCACCTGTGCTTACTGATGGTGTATGGATTGGAGGTTCCAACCACCACTCTCTTGTCTTCTGCCCCCTCACACATCTTGGGGTTGGTTAATTTGCTAGAACACCTCACAGAACTCAAAGAAGCATTTTACTGACTAGATTACTAATTAATTATAAAACAATATAATTTAGGAAGAGCCAGATGAAAGAGATGCAAAGGACTCGGTATGGGGAAAGGTGCAAGGAACTTCCATGCCCTCCCCCAAAACACCAATCTCCCAGAACCTCCACCTTGTCACCAACCTGAAAGCTCTCCAAACCCCATTGTTTTAAGGTTTAATAGAGGCTCCATTTTACAGGTGGGATGGATCATTGGCCACTGATAATCATTCAGCCTCCATCTCCTCTCACCTCCCTGGAGGTGGGAGGCAAGTTGTTTCCAGACTGAAGGCCGGTTCTCCAGGCAATTGCTCCTATTCTTTGGTTCTCTCCAAAGAATACCTCATTAGCATAACAAAAGACACCTTCATAGCTCTCATCAATTAGGAAATTCCAAAGGTTTTAGGAGCTCTGTGCCTGGAAGAGGAAGAAGGCCAAATATATATTTTTATTATAAATCACACAATCACACTGTTTGTGGTTTTTAAAAGGAATAAATGGAACATTTAGTATTCTTTTAAATTTGTATATGGATATACATGTATGCATAGCTATATCACATATATTAAATACATACTCTCATATTTTTACAAAGCAAGATAAATTTTATTACATATTTATGTCACCGTTACTTGCTTTTTTCCAAAAATGTCACTCTTAATAGCAAAAGAGTTTCTAACTTTACAGAGTGTTCCAGTCTCCTGAAAGGACTTTCTGGGCATGTGCACTCGTTTTTTTAACATTCTTTAGGGCACTTAAATTCTTGCCTCTGAAAATAAGTAAGTAAAGGCCTCTGTTCAGAGCAACCTATCTATATCTCACAGTCAACAGTTCCAAATACCTCAGGAGACAGGGTCTTCTCAGTCAAGCAGAAAAACAAAACTCCTTTCCAGTACATTAGCAGAGGGAACTAACACAGGGAGACTGCTGACATCACTGAGGTGAGTTACCACTGGGATCAGCCACTGCAAGAGGGGAAGGTGGTGGTATGGGGGACCAGGAGATGGGGCACCAGAGGAAGCCAGTCCATGGAGGGTCTGTCCAATGAGAACTGGAGCCTAGAACCAAGGCGGAGGGGTAGCCTAAGGGATAGCCCTTCTGCGATGCAGAGAGAGCAGCCCCAGGGCCAGGAAGGGATCCAAGGGCAGACCAGCACAGGCTGGTACAGGGCCTTAGCAACAAAAAATTATTTTGTTATTGGCTTTCAATAGCCTTAGCAACAAAAAACTATTCTGTTTTTTGGCTTTCAATACTAAATCAATTTTCAGTCTATTATACTTATAAGTCAACTGAAAAGTATACTTTGTTGTTAGGTCAGTTTTACTCTTTCCCCTTAGTTCAGAATTACACTGTACCAAACCAAAGTAGATTCAGCAGGAAGCTCAAGTTCAGGGACCATCACCTACACAGACACCTTCCACAGTGGTAGTAATGGACTTAGCAAGGTGTGTACATGGCTTCTGTTTTGTAAAAATGCAAACTCAATCAGCTGCGAATACTTTCTTCCTTCAACTCTGACTTTCCTGATATCGCAGTCACCCTGATGTTAGACCACACTGGGGTGGCATTTTTAGAATTATACTAAAAAAATAGTTTAGTTGAGGATACATGTAGTTTTCATTTAGTGGGATGTGTTTGTGGGATCCAAAGTCACTTTCATGAGTAGTCAAATTATTGCTTGTCATTCTGGCATAAGAATAGATTTTAGGAATACTTCTATCATCTACTGTGCTGACTCAACCCAGCATCATGAAATAAAAATACTAAATCAGAGGCCATATCACAATAGGTATGTGTCCTATAATGTTTGATATCAGAAATATGTGAATAGGGAAGAAAAATAAGGTTAATTGTCTTTCACCCTTCAAATATACAAAATTATAAAAGGATTCATTTATCTTGAACACCTGGTCCAAACTGAAGTCCTCTCTTATCCACAATGTATTTAATAATGTGCCATATATATTTCTAACTTATTTGATGAGAATAGTGTGAAGTATAATTTGTCAGAAATTTTTGTTTGTAAGGGACAGGCTTGTAGAAGAATGCATAGTAACAGTCAGATGAAAAAAGAGTGCTTAAATAACTGTTTGCTGGCTGGGGCAAGGAAGCCACAGCAAGGGATAGCAGCAGCAGCCAGGTTACCGTGGGTTGAAGAGTAATTAAGAGATGGGATATCACATTAAAGAATCTTGGACATCAAGAGAAGGAAAAAAAATCCTGTGATGATTAGAAATTAAAGGAGATATGGGATCAGGCATCAAGGATTTTGTTTACATAAGATAAGGGTGACTTATGTATATATTTATGTTATGGTTAAGGAGCGAGTAGAGAAGGAATAGTTGAAGATACAGGTGGAAATGGTGATCTCAATGGTATCCATTTCCTGTATGAACAGAGAAACACACTTCTCTCTGTTTATCTGTAAAACAAGGTCCATGATAGCTGTCTTGTCTTCCTCCCAGCATTGTTATGAGGATCAAATACTGTATTTTAAGAGCATATGCATTGCAAATTATAAAGTACATTGTAATTGCTAATCATGAGCCTTACTTGGGCTGGGTGAGACCTCTTTAGTAGGTTAGTCTAAAAGTTCAACTGTAAAAATTAATGTACAATGAATCAAAATTAGTAATTTATGAAGTCAGAGTTTCACATAGTCTCCAAGACCATAGTTCTCATGACCTGAGTGAGTTGTTGAATTGAGTGGAAAATTAGGATAATGGCGTCAGATTTGGGCAGTTCTCATTCCAATCTCATCTTCTTTAAAGAGTGGACTGACTCAGATTCAACTTATCCAAACTTTGGGACAAGAATTTAGCTGTCACTGGGATGGAAGCATTATAGCCCTCTTATCTTATAGCTTTCATTAAATTCTCAAGTAACTGCCCACACCCAAAGAAACCATTGGCTGACATTTGGCTTCCCCTGAAATTCTGCATAGAAAGAAAGAACATGTTAACCAGGTCAATTTGAGGTTTTCTGGTCTGTGTTACAGTAATCACCTGCTGGGACCTGTTATCACCACTCACCGTCCTATGCACCAGGCCTGCAGCAACAGGGCCACCATGTTGCACAAGTCCATGGGCACCATTTACACCATAGTCCACGTGTATCCCCATGGGACATAACTTCTATGGCAGGAACTGCTGGCTAAAATAAATATTTTCCTCTTCTTCCTTGGTTCATATTTAGAATATATGCCCAAGCCTCGTTTGCAATTAGGTGTAAGTTTTAGCTAATGGAATGAGAGTGAAAATGACTTGTTCACTTTTAGGCCTTGCTCATATAAACCTACCACACATTCTCCTGCATCTTTTCTGCCTTTATTCCTGGCTGGATGAAGACAACTTTCAACATGACCTTAGAAACCATGCCAGGAACTAGAAGAAGCATTTTTGTCCTGGATCTCTGAATGACTTCATGGAGCAGAGCCTCCCCATTGACTTCCTTGCCTGCCCTTCACTTGTTACATGAACAAAAAATGAACTTCTGTTGTGTCTGAGCCATTACACATTGTCTGGTTTCTTCCCCACAGAATTGCCCTAATGGAAATAGCATCATGAGCATTTAACCTGAGACCTAACTGATGAGAAGGATCCAGCTGTTCAAAGACTTCTGTGCAGAAGGGGGAGCGGAGAAGTGTGTCAGGCAGAAGTGACTGCCAGTAGCAAAGTGAGAAGGATCTTAGGATATTGTCTCTCATTGAAATTCCCAGATGTCATCTTAGTTTTATCTACTGATCTGAAAAAGTTCTATTAATATAAATCAGCCTCTAAAAAAAATCACTTATATATTAACAAAATTAAGATTCTAAGGCCAAATTTTAGACTACAGTGTTGTTATTCACTTAGTTAAATTTAACTTTATATGGCCACTTGCTAGATTGCTAACAACTCACATTGCCCTATATTTGATCTTCTTTTGTAACATAATTGCACTAAAATTGTCAGGATCAAAATCACACACATGCTCTGTGAGACACTGATGTCTACAAATTTCTCTGGGTCTCTTGAGCACTTCCTGGATAGGAATTGCTGAGTCACATCTCTTTCTGTTTTCCTCATTCAGATTTTGCTGAGTCACTATGCTCTCATCTGGGCCATTGCCAGCCTGTGATTGTTCTTATATTTTACATGGTCTGAGGAGCTCAGAGCCATGGTTATTAATTCAAAATGTAAGGCAACACAAGAGGAGCAATGTGTTGGTACAAATTTTTCCATCTAGCCACAATCAATCTTTCTTACCATACCAGAAAGCCTGTGGTACACATATAGGCCCACAGACAAAGCCAAGCTTTTTACATATAATCTCCCTGGAGAGTTCATCAGACTTCCATTTGAGGGAACTCAAAGAGAATTTTCCCAGTTTTTCACTCTATCTCCCTAGTCCCTGCCTCTTTGCAAAAATAAATCTGATGGAAGGCATGCCCAGATCACGACCTGAACTCCCAGGAACGATGGCACAGAGCCAACCACACTTAGGGCCTCAGGCAAGTTGTTCAGTCCAGTGCAACTTGGAGAGAAGGGGGTCCCAAGGGAGTGGGAAAACTGACAGGCCCAAAGGGTGTCCTCGGCCAAGGTTATGCGCTTCTCATCACCTATTCTCCCCTTTAAGTGTTTACTGTGAAATATAAACAAGTGTGTACAGATCACCAGCCTCATGGTTTCTCAGGGTCCCATTGTCCTACAAAGCTAAATTCAAGTGTTGCTTTCTCCATGAAGCCTTCTTGGATGCCACCGCTTGGAATTAATCTCTTCCTCCCCTGTGATATCCTACCTATTATTTAGGATTACAGCACTGAACATTTTCTCACATGTCATCAGTGGTTGTTTTCTTTCACTGGATTGGAAGTTTCTTGAGGATAGGAATTGTATTTTGTGATTGTTTGGTCCTGGTATAATTAATTTTTTTAATAATAGGCATTCATAAAAAATGTTTGTTCAACTAAGTTAAAATTATATTTAAAATTTGGTCCTAGAGAAACATTTAGTTCATTATAGGATAGTATTTCTTAACCAATTTAAATACCAATACAAAGTCATTTCCTAATTACTAGGCAAAACTTCCTGTAATTTAGATATTTTTATTGTTTTAAAATTTTTGTTTTTGTATACAGTGCTATAAGAATCAGCTATGTATTTTATGTTTGTGAACAACTTTTATTATTCCTACAAGTGAACTACCTGGATCATAGGGTATACAACCAGGCCTTAAATTTATATTACCAAATTGCTTACAAGAAAGTTGTGGTAATATACAGTATCATTAAAAATTATTAAAAATATAGGGGCGTTGGCAATGACACCAAGAATTATTTTTTTTGGTTAATCTTTTGTCAATTTTATATGCAAGCAAACAGCATCTTTTGGTTTAGTTTGCACTTCTCCATTAACAATCAGGTTAAATCTTTTCTTGGGTACTAGCTATTTGTACCACTTCCTTTATGAAGTGCCTGATCATACTCTTTGCCTGTACCTAACAGCAGATGAGGGGAGAGAGGCTGTCTGAGGACTTGAGACTACTATGAGAGTAAGAAGACTTTTAACTCACCTAGATATCTTGCTTTCATTATATCTTAAAATGTCCACCTGAGATTTATCAGTTATTTTCTTTCAGTGGCAAACATCAGAAATCCAACTTAAAGTAGTCAAAGCAAAAAAGAAAACAAAAACGGAATTTACTGGCTTTGTAATAGAAATGCCCAGAAGTACATTGGCTTACCATAGAAAGAAAGCATGTAAATCCAAAGAGAGTGTGTTGGATTAAGATAACCAGGCCAGATTTGGAAAGGAGGGTAAAAATTACCACGAAAAGAAAGAGCAGTTTCAACAAGGTGGAAGAGGCTGTCATGATGAGAAAAAGCATGTTCTGTGCCTACATTTTTATCAGGGAAACACTATGAGTGATGGTGAAATTGAAAGTGGTTTCCAGAGTGGATGGAAACAGCGAGTGAAAAATGAAGATGTTGAATCCCTGTTAGTCCAGGGAACTAGAATGATGACCAATGAGTTATCAAAAGTTACCAAGAATGATGGCACAGAAGAAGGCTAAGCCAAAGGATGAACTCACTGAGGGAAGTTATTCTGACTTTAGGGAACCACCACCAAAGATGGTACATCATGTGAATGAATCAGGGTTCCCAAAGGGGCCAGGACTTTGAGAAGCTATGATGGAACACTGAAGATGTCAGGAGCAAAATTTAAGAGAGTCTCCTTCTGCCCCAGAAAGGGGGAAAACAATCAAATGGAATGGAACAAAATGAATAACTCAAATTCACGAGAAAAAAAAATGAAGAGAACTAGTAATTTTTAATAAGGTTAATATAACAAACTCTGTAAATACATTCTTGATCCCCTCTTTTCTCTCTACTTCTTTAAAATATGTAAATTTTTTATTTTTAAATTTATTTTTTATTGTAATTTTTATTTTTTAATTACAGTTTATTTCCAACATTATTTTGTATTGGTTTCAGATGGACAGCACAGGTGGTTAGGCAATCATACTTTACAGAGTCCCCCCGATAACTCTAGTACCCACCTGGCCCCACACATAGTTATTTCAGCATTACTGACTATATTCCCTATGTGTACTTTACGCCCCTGTGACTGTTCTGTAACTGCCAATGTGTCCTTCTCAATCTCTTCACCTCTTTCACCCAGCCCCCTTCTCCCTGGCCACCAACAGTTCTCTCTCTGTATCTATAAGCCTGTTTCTATTTTGTTTGTTTGCCTATTTTGTTCTTTATATTTTATATATAAATAAAATCATATGGTATTTGAAAAGACATAAAGTTTTATGCAGTAATAATTATAATGATGGATTATTGGGTTTTTAACACACACATGATATATATGACAATAATACTACTAAAAGGGTAGGAATAGAGTTATATGGAAATAAAGTTTCTATACCTCACTGGAGTTAAGTTAATGTAAACCTGAGGTATATTCTGATAAGTTTAGATGTAGATTGTGAATGCCAAAGCAACCACTAAGAAAATAACTCAAAATGTATAGTATAGCAAAAAAACTTTAAAGGAATTAAAATGTTAAACTAGAAAATAATAAGTATAAGAGAGTCCAAGTGGCTATACTATTATTACACAAAATAGAGTTTAAAACAACAACAACAACAAAAAAAGGTTATCAGAAGTAAGGAGGGTTATTTTATAATGACAGAAGTGTTGATGCATCAGGAAGGTACAGAGATCATGAGCACACATGCACCTCACAACAGTGCCCCCAGAATACATGATGCAAAGCCCGGCAGACCTGCAAAGGGAATCGTAATCAACAGTGGTAAATAGAGACTTCAATATTGCCCTTGCAATAATGGGCAGAATGCCCAGACAGAAGACCCTCAAGGATATAGAAAAACTGAACACTACAGACTAACTAGACCTAACTAACATGCAAAGAACACTCTACACATCAGTAGCAGAATATGTACACCCTCAAGAGCACATGGAACATTTGCCAAGATAGACCATATGCTAAGCTGTAAAACAACCCTCAATAAATTTAGAAGGGTTGAAATGATACAAGTATGTTCTCCAGCCACAATGGAATTAAATTAGGAGTAAAATGGAATTCATTGTAGGGTTTCTATAGAGAGGATTGTACAAGGGTGGTGTGTGCCACCAAGGAAAGCAATTCACTTAAGGCTGGAGGATGGAAGGTGCTCCGGGGTGAGAGGTATAGCATGCACAGCAGGGTCACTTGGACCATGATCCACATGTGGGCGTCAGGAGTGTTAGGCTGCTAAAGCTGTGTATGTTTAGTGTAGGTTCCTCTACAGAGCATCCACAGCTTTATGAGACTTTAAGGGGTCCATTGCCCAAAGAGGTTAAAAATCCCTCATGTGCTCCCACAGGATACAATAGAAAGAGAGAATAGAAGAGCCCAGAGAGAGAGAGTGATGGGAAACTAAATTGGATAAGGAACCGGAGTCAGGGAGGGAAGCAGAGCGAGTCTGTGCTGAATTTGCATGCAAATTACAGCATCAGAGGCAGTAGGGAAGGGAGGAAGTAGTAGGGGAGATTTGGGGGTGAAAAAATCCTCACACCACTAAGTTCTGTGACCCCTGAACAAACATTCGTACACATCTTTGCTGTGTGCTTTGGAAAACAGTGCTGTCTAAAATGTCCAGTGAGTCATCAATCACCTGCCAAGCAAGAGGCACGCCCCACAAGTCAAACTATTATCCAAAATGTCCTTTATTATCTTGACATATAGAAGGTGAAGAAAGGTTTAAAATATTTATAAAATGTCAGTAGTAATATCTGAAGCACACAAATGAGGACATGGAAATTATTTCCAGCCCTTTCATCTTTGAGCCAAATTTATTTTTTAAACATTCAAATATATAAAACTTGGAAGTAAGTTGATGCCTTGGAACCATGAAATCTGTAGTGCAGTTCCTCCATGTAAACATGTGTCCAACAAATCACAGGGTCCAATTTTCCAACCCTTCAGTCCAAGAAAAGGCCGACAGCAGCAGAGGGCCTGTGGTTCTGTGGAGGGTGCTGGGCTTTGCGGGCACAGGCTTTGCCAAGACACCTCCCAAACAATACCTGATGGTGTTGGCTCTTTCTTATCAGGAGGATTTAGCAATCCAATCTAACCAGGAAACAAACCCACTAGCGTATTTAAAACAGAGGACCTTTCAGGCAGGAAATTGGTTCCCCAGGTGATAGATGAGCTGAGAAGCCAAAAGGAAGATAGTGTTACAACTCAAGAGCAGCACAGGCAAGAGTTCCTGGTGCCCCAAGCTGGGGGGTCAGGAGAGGAGGCAGTGTGATGGAAGTCCAGGGCTGCGGTCACCCACAGAAGCTAGCAGCATGGTGGGCCTGTCTCGTGGCAACTGGAGCCACGGAGGAGATGCAGGGCTTCTGGAGGAGCCTGCAGAAACAGAGAGAGAGGGAAGGACATAACCTAGACTCTCCCATCTGCCCCCACCCGCCAGTATCCCAATGAGGGACTCTCTGAGTGACCCTTGGCCAGACCCCTGAGAGTGCTGAAGATGGCTCTGGCTCTGTGACAATGAAAAAGTCTGAGGCTTGGCGACACACCACACCTATTGGGCCTGGGTGTAATGACCATCAAGTCAAATGACTCCCTTCTGCCTGGCCCTCCCATTTGCCAGGAGGCTTCAGAAAACACACTTATTCTAGTCATTTCTCTCTTATAACCATCCGTCCACCCCCATACAGATACGTTTGGTGGGCTTCAGGAGGCTCAAGTGAGACTGTGTAGCAGTTGGGAAGATAAGTTCTTCTCCTCCCTGGCCCTTCATTCCTAAACAAAGTATTTCCTAAAGAAAAAAAAATGCACCTTACTCCACTTTTAATCTCTTAAGCCTCTTAAGGCTCGGATGACCACTGGTTGGTGGAGACCCACAGGTCAGGGTCAGCCTGGTGGGTCTGAGGTCAGGAAATCTGATGGGCTGGGAGGTGTACATCAGGAGTCCTGTCTCTGAGGCCCCTAAGGGTTCAGTGTATAGCAGGTACTCGATAACTGTGTGTTACCATGAATTTTCCTAGAGCCATTGACCACTCGAAAGGATACATATCAGAAAATATGGAGGACTTGCCCAGCATCTGTAAAAAGCAGGTTCCAAAACACCCTCACGTCTCACAGGTACAGCTGTCCTGAAAAGGCTGAGATAGGGACTGGGGGACAGGTCTCACCACCAGTGCCTCCAAACTTCTCTGTGCTAGGGTTTCATTAACACACAGAAGGAATCTGTCCTCCAAAGGCCTGTCATTTTTATGATTTTAGGTGTTCCTTCCCTCAACCCTTCCCTTAGCCTATTCGTCAAGATCTACTTGTAATCTAAAGATGCAATATGATTATGTACATGAAAGAATTACATAAACTGCCAGACATCACTCTAAGATAAGGTGTTTTCTACTCATTGATATTTTCTATGGGCTGAACTCAAGGGAAAGAGAATCTGGTTCTTTCCATGGCCCTAGGAGTAAGAGGATGTGGGCAGAGAACTAGAAAGCCCAGCTCTGCCAGCAGAAGGGCAGCTTATTCAGGAGTTTTAGAGAAGCTGAAACCTCAGGAGGGAAAATGGGAGGGGAAAGATAACAGCTGAGAATATTGATCTCCCCTCACCCAAGCTTCTCTGACATCCTCTCTTTTTTTGCAACAATATTTGATTCTCATTAAAAGCATGTCCTCCCACCCCACCCCACCCCATCCTACCAGACCATCACTCCTTCCTGACCACAGGCTGACGCAGAACTGCAGGTCTTTTGCAACCACAGTTTGTCCAAGCCTATGGATTCTTTTTGGTCACTCATATATCTCATATTTATTCCTTTCAAACTTTATTGCATATTTCCAGCACTGAGAAACTGACAGCCCAAGAGAACCACCGCAGGATATATGGTGTGCAGGTGAGGGAAACATACCGCAGTACGGGGAGGTGTCGGGGCTGGGAGAGGATGCCCAAACCCCTGACTCCCAGCAGTCCAGCACCCCTAGTCAGGCTCCAGGCTCCTCCTGCTTTCTTCCACACCACCAATTCCCATTCTCATTCTGATGATTTGATAGCATCCATTTATTTGAAAGCTCAGAGATTCCAAGCTGACCTCACTATAATGACTGGAGACAATGCAAACACTCCCTGTTGGAAGGAGGAAGCTAACAAGCCCATTCCAACAAGGTGGCTCACTCTAACCAGACTTTATGGAGAGTGAAATGTCATTTGGGCATCAGAAGAGGCTTTCAGATGCAGAGAGATTTAGTGACTGCTGATACATCATATATACCCTGCCATCAAGGTGACTCAGTTTCTTATCGAGTTCTGCTTCTAATATTTCTGGTGCTATATAGCAACTGCCTCACCATGTACTTTCAATTCATTTTGACTTCCACTTACTTGTGGTTTCTGATTCCCTATAGTTTCTGCTCAGTATCTGCATCTGCTTACTCATGGTTCCTCATTGGCCTTTGCTATAACATGGCACAGAATTTAATACCATGGTTTTATATCCATAATACTTATTTTTAAGGTGAACTTTTATTTATGGAAACTGATAATACTGATCTTTTATTTCTGCAGTAAACTACAGTTTTCTTTGAAATCAATATATTTAAGTTTAAAACATAATGGATTAAAACAAAAACATTAAGAAATGAAAGCCCAAGTATTACACAGGCATAGTGAAAAAGCAAAATTGTGGAAGTAGATGACGAATGACTATAGTTTGGAAATCACTGTCTGATTAGTAGAAATCCATGTAATAAAAATTAAATGTTTGGTTTTTCCTTTACCCCCCAACAAGCTATGCAATGCCTCACCAACTGTTTAAGCTTTTCTGTAACCTTTTTTCCTCTCTATGCACCAAACTTGGGCTGATTATACTGATTATTTTACCTTCCTGATGGAGAAACTTCAGTGAGATGGAAATATTGATAATGCTCCATAAAGCCCGGGACACAGGTGGGGAGTGGTGGAAGTCAGATGTGGATGCTGGCTGCGTCAGGTGCACAATCCTCCTATTGCTCCATATCAAAGGGGCTCCTGAGGACGCACCTTGTTGCAGGCCTGTCCCGTTCCCCATTCCTTCCTTCCACATGCAGGAAAATTACTGCTGACACAATATTTTTTATAGGAACAACAAAGCCATATGATGTATTTTACAAATTAGTAAAGTGAAATGTTGAGAATTCACATACAAAATTCTCTCTGGGAAATTAATGTGGGATAAAGTTAAAATGAAAAACACCACTGGTCCCTGCACGATACTAGACACAGCAAATCTAAAAGGTTAAATTGTGTGACCGTTGCCCTCAAGGAGGTTCTAACTCAGGAAGAAAAATGTGATCTGACATGATGAAGAAACAGATTAAATGTTGCAGGAAGACAATGTCTCTGGGTGACAATAGTAACATGTCACCTAAATCGTGAAGGATGAGTAACATTTATACATAAAGCGAAGGAAGTAAAAGCATTTCTGAGAACAGGGGCACTGTGAAGAGATACATAGATAATGAATTTCTGAGCATATATGGCAAACATGGAAAGTTCAGTCTCACAGTGGTACAGGGTGCTAGTGCTAGAGAAGAAGGTTGGATCTTGACTGTAAAAGACGTTAACTTGAACAGACACTTCTCCAAGGAAGATATACAGAGAGCCCAGACACATATGAAAAGATGCTTAGCATCACTAGCCATCAGAGAGATGCAAATTAAAACCACAATGAGGTACCATCTCACACCACTCAGAGTGGCCAACATAAACAAATCAACAAACAAATGTTGGAGAGGATGGGGAGAAAAAGGAACCCTAGTGCACTGTTGGTGGGAATGCAGACTGGTGAGGCCACTGTGGAAAACAGCATGGAATTTCCTCAGAAAACTAAAAATGGAACTGCCCTTTGACCCAGCAATTCCGCTGCTGGGATTATACCCTAAGAACTCTGAAACACCAATCCAAAAGAACCTGTGCACCCCAATGTTCATAGCAGCACAATTTACAATAGCCAAGTACTGGAAGCAACCTAAGTGCCCATCAGCAAATGAGTGGATCAAAAAATTATGGTACATTTACACAATGGAATTCTATGCAGCAGAAAGAAACAAGGAGCTTATACCCTTTGCAACAGCATGGATGGAACTGGAGAGCATTATGCTAAGTGAAATAAGCCAGACGGTGAGGGACAAATACCATATGATCTGACCTTTTACTGGAACATAATCAACAAAAGAAAAAAGCAAACAAAATATAAGCAGAGACATTGAAATTAAGAACATTGTAACAATAGCCAGAGGGGAGTGGGGAGGGGATAGTGGGGAGAGGGGTCTATAGGAGCTACTATAAAGGACACAAGGACAAAATCAAGGGGGAGGGTAGAGGTGGGGGAGGGAGGTGGGACTGGCTGGGGTGGGGTGGAGGGATGGGGAGAAAATGCAGACAATTGTAACTGAATAAAAATAAGTAAATATTCAGTAGTAGGGTCGAAAAAGAAATTAGAAACCAGGTTCTACTGACTATAACTTACCCCGATGTCTAATTTGTCATGATGCTTTCCAAAATCAAGCCAAACATCATCAAAAAATAGTTTTATGTTGTTTATCCCAGAGAATTATATTTGCATTCCCAGTATTGCCATATACATTATCAAAACCATAAGGCCAAGCCTCTTGGGAACAATTTTCATCATCCAAATCCCCTTCTCCCTCATTAACGTGGTGATCAGATTTGCAAGACAGCAATCGGTTCTACTCAAGTCCACCAGCCACCACCCTGCGACCTCCTCAAGGAGCCTGGCTTTGATTATTTAGGGACAAAAATAACCTCAGCTTGAAGAGAGTTCCCAATCACAACTTTCTAAGTGACAGACACCAAAATATCCAGTACTCTAAATAGACAGACTCAGCCCCCTCTCTTTCTGCAAGAGGTGATGGATGAACATCACAGTGCAGTGTAATGCCAAGGACGTGTTATGCTTCCCAGATGCATGAGTTGACACACTAAGCAAATTATTTATGAAATGTCTCTTTAGGAGTCAAGGAAACAACCTGCCTCCCCCACCATCACCACCAAAGTTAATTGGAGTCTCTCTTCTCAGAGTGGCAGGGAGAGCAGACTCTAGTGCTATGGCGTGGTTTGGTGCAATGAGATTTGCTCACTGTTATTATCTGTGATTTCTCTCCCTAACACTCTCGGTTTTACCTTAATTCCAATGTTCCTTAAATAGGTGACTATGTTACTGTTGACCAATTGGATGCAAGACTCCCTCTGACCCTTTCCCCTCCCCACACCATTAGCAATAACCACAGGGAGCTATTACTCTGTACCAGACCTAGATAAACCAAGTATGGGGTCATACTTCCTCCAGCTTCCCAACACACATACCATCACCACCACCACCACCACCCCAGCATGAGTGAGAAACATTTAATAAGAACTCACAGATGTTGTAGTCTCAGGACAAAGAAAAGACTTAGTCAAATAGTACTTTAAAAAGAGACTTATTGACTTCATAAAAACCAACCACTATCTCCCTCACCACAAG
This sequence comes from Desmodus rotundus, assembly GCF_022682495.2. NCBI lineage: Eukaryota > Metazoa > Chordata > Mammalia > Chiroptera > Phyllostomidae > Desmodus > Desmodus rotundus. The sequence goes on from NC_071395.1 coordinate 67,890,053, forward strand.
GCTGACTGTAACCAGGGGTGTCCAACCCTGCAGCCTGTGGGCCACATGCAGCTCAGGATGGCTATAAATGCAGCCCAACATAAAAGTGTAAATTTACTTAAAACCTTTTTGTTCTCATCAGTTTTCATTAATGTTTATGTATTTAATGTGTGGCCAAAGACAACTCTTCTTCTTCCAGTGTTGCCAAGAGACACCAAAAGATGGGACACCCCTGTACCTTTTTTCCCTTTATGGCTGCTCTTGAATAAGGAAATATGTATGAGGGTAGGATTTGTTATAATTTGTTCTTGGAACTGGTCCTGTAAGGACAGATTTGTCTGGACTCAGATATCCCAGGATCATCCTCCCTCCACCCACCAGTCACTCTGAGAAACCAAACTACCAGGTGAATTCAAGGTTGGAGAGGCAGCTACTGTCAAGCCAAGGGATTCCCCCAGGAAACCAACTGCCAGTGCTGTCTCCTTCCACCACCTGCTCTTAACTCCCAAGGGAAGGGAGGAGCTTTAAGAGTTCTGTTTAGCTTAATTTCTGTAGAAATCACTAACAAAAACATTTTTTAACATGACAACAGTGAAAATGAATATAAAGACAGAAAAAAGGAGAAATTTATTGTCTCATCTAGGACTGTCTCTTTCAACACTTCCTCACTCCCACTCTCCCAACATCATCACTAAACTTATTAAGTGTGAATGTTCTTTGAACTAGTAAGATAGTTAAGAGTAGACAGAGTTCAGACTGATTTGAGAAATGTAGCATTTTTGTACTTTCCCTATCTTGCATAATCACAATGCATATTATAAACACACAAACTTCTCTGAGAAGTAATCCAGTAAATAAACTTGGTGGCTTCACTTTGTTGTTTGATCAGGAAATTTCCCTTACCTGGCACCGGACACCTCACATCCTTGTCACTTAACATTAATCGTGTCCAGAAGTAGTGACTACAGAATACTTTGGGAAACAATGGTCTAATAACCTTGAACTAATTATCTAAACTTAATCACTGTTTAAGGAACTGAAACCCTGATCCTCATATGCATTAAGAACAGCAGGCCCCTTTTAGCAGAATGGTAAAGGGTGCCTGGCCTTAGCTCAAAACTACCTCCAGCAATGTTGTTATCTCTAACTTCTAAATTGGTCATCAATCACTGTATATGAGGAGAATATATTTTTTATGGATTGAGAGACAGGCAAAGAATGTGGAATTCTGTATATTCCTACAAAGAAATCCAAACTCAATATCAAACACACAGGAAATAGTCCAAGGCCAAGATTCAGAAACAGGTCTCTTTCCTCAAAGTTCTACATAAATCTGACAACCATTTTCCAACGACCTATTATTTTGCACCTCACAGAGCATTCAGAAGCCATCACTTGTCCCCATTAACAGAAACCACAAGATCCACATCTATAGTATACATTTAACAACTACAGAGAAACTTAGTAATGTAAATATAATTCTTCTATTGCCATGGAAACTGAAAATTACATCCCTTAAACACTCAAAATTTTTGCCCTGGCTGGGTGGCTCGGTTGGTTGGAATGTCATCCCACATACCAAAAGGCTGTGGGTTCATTGCCAGTCCTCAGAAAGGGAGCATATGGGAAGCAATCTCTCTCTCTCTCTCTCTCTCTCTCTCTCAAATTAATAAAAACATATCCTCAAGCAAGGATTAAGAAACTCAAAATTTTCCAGGAGGAGTATTTTTTAAATTATTTCTGTGACCCTCTTCAAAGATGATCAATGCACTGTATAAGGAAGGGGAATGAGTCTTCTTATTGATCAAATATAACTTTGAAGGTCTTCTTGCACAAGAAAATAGGGCTAATTGCTCTAGGCCCATGGTTCCAGGAAACTAAGATATACACAGAAAAGGGTTTACTAAGTCAAGAATGAAATCTTTTAGAAGATTTCTACTCTGTATACAAGTTAGCTTCTAGCTTCCACTGATAACAACTAAAATAGTTAGGTTTTTGAAAAAAAAATAAGTAATCTGTTTAAAGGAATCCAAGAGCTAACAGGGTAGTTAGGAAATAAACTAAGATTACAGAGAAAAAAGAGGCTCAGATCATTTGCTATTTTATAAGCACCATTGGGTTGAAACTCTAAGAAACGAGTTGTCCAAAGAAAAGAGCCAAGGTCCTATGCAATTTTTCAAATATAATGCCCAGTGAGCTGCCAAAAAGTATCAGGTTATAAGGACATACAACTAAAAGACCAAAAACCATGAAGGAAAAAAGTTAATACAAACAGACTCACATATGATATTGGAAGTATCATCTATGGCTTCTAAAATTACTAACATTAATATGTTTGGTAAAATATGTGTAAGGTGGAGAATTTCAGTAGATAAAATTAAATCTGTGAGAATGAATCAAATGTAAAATCCAGAATTTAAAAAGTTAATAACTCAGTGAATGGTTTAACAGGGGTTAAGCATAGTTGATGGAAAAAACACAGCTATTTTCCCACACTGAAACATAATAAGAAAAATTAATTGAAGGTACAGAGAACAGTATGAAAGACAGTTGGGTCATGGTAAAAAGTGTAAGTGTGTAATTAAAATCCAAGAAAGAAAAAGAAAATGAAGCTGAAATTTTATTTAGAAAGTTACTAAAAGAAAAATTTTCAAAGCTAAAGGAAAACATCAAGCCAAAAATTCAAGAAACACTACCATATCCAAGTGGAATTACAACAACAAAAAAGCCATTACTTGGCATATCATGGCACTGCCAAAAACCAACAGCAGAGGGAAAAGTAACTTTTTCTAAAAAGGATCAGTGATAATACTTACAGATGACTTTTAAAAAGAAAAAAATAGTAGTCAGAAGACAATGGAATGTTTTGCACCAAAGGAGGACCCCAATACTACTACCCACTGCATCTTTGAATTGGAATCACTAAGGAAAACACAATGCTGTCAAGCACTGGACAGAACAGCCCTTTACTTACATGGAGAAAAGGCAGAGTGATATCAGCTTCAGTAGTGGACATCAGTCTTCCATGGCCGGTGGTTGTCTCATGTCAGCTGATGCAGGCAATTTGCCTCCATTCACACTTCTCAAGACACAGTAGAAGGAACCTTGTCCCCTTCCTGGGAAGGATAAATATAGCAGTAGGGTTTTCCAAGTCCCGTATGATGCACATGCTCTATCAGAGACAAAAAGCATTCACTGAGCATGAAACAGGGGAAAAGATATTCCCATGTAAGGTGATAAGTGTGGCTTGGTTGTGTGGGCTCCTTCTCTCTCAGTAAAGTATTCCAAGCCCTAGGCCCATTCTTATATGGCTGAGTGGGGGCAGAAAGGCCACATCTTCAAGACTGTCTTTCTTGCCCTAACTGGTGTGGCTCAGTAGATTGAGTGCCGGCCCATGAACTGAAGAGTCACTGGTTCGATTCCTAGTCTGGGCACATGCCTAGGTTGCAGGCCAGATCCCCAATAGGGGGTGCAGAGAGGAAACCACACATTGATGTTTCCTCTCTTTCTCCCTCTCTTCCCCTCTCTAAAATAAATAAATAAAATCTTTAAAGAAAAGACCGCTCTTCTCAACAAATATCATCCTTTAAAATGCTGAAAGAAAATAATTGTCAAACCAATTAAGTACCTTATGAAAATATTCTTTTAAAAAAGGAAAAGGTAACTCATTTGGTTGGAGCCAGGTGGCTCAGTTGGTTGGAGTGTTGTCCTGTGCACCAAAATGTTGTTGGTTTGATTCCTGGTCAGGGCACATACCTAGGTTGCAGGTTTGATTCCAGGTCAGGGCATGTACAAGATACAACTGATTTATGTTCTCTCACACTGATGTTTCCCTCTCTCTCTCCCTTTCTCTCTCTATAAAATCAATAAACAAATTTTCATGTGAGGATTGAAAAAAGGTGAGATGAAAAAAATGGAAACAATGTCTCACCAATAGAACTGTTCTTAAAGTAATACTAAAGGAAGTCCTTCAGGAAAGTAGTCTCAGAGGAAAGCCCATAATGCAGGAGAGAATGAAGACGAACAGACAGAATATGTATGTGGGTAAATCTAAATGAATATTTGCTGTACAATATAATAATAATAATGTTTTATGTAGTGTAAATATGTGTAAATTAAAACACATAAAAAATAACACCGAAGAGGGGAGGAACCTTGTGAAGAAAGCAATGAAAGTACCAATTTTTTATACACTTGTAAGTCTAGAAAGTGTGATTTTGTCACTAAGTAAATGCTAAAGGAAGAGTAAAAAGTATAATTACCATTTGATGAAGGAGAAGAAAATGGAATAATATCAAACCCTGATATAGCACAAAAGGTAAGAAAATAAAGAAAAAAATAACAATTCTACAACCAAAAGGAGAGATGAAGTACAGTTCATTCAGTAACTGATAAAATAAGAAGACAAATGTTAGTTAAAATATAGAAAATTTGAACAAACTTGACCTGATTGACATTTATAAAGACTGAGCTCTACAGCAGCAGAATATGCTTTTTTTACAAGTTCACGTGGAGCATTATAAAAGTAACACCTATAGCCCTGGCTGGTGTGGCTCAATTGGTTGTAGCATCATCCCATACACCAAAGGGTTGCTGGTTCTATTACCGGTCAGGGTGTATGCTTGGGTTATTTATGGGTTTGGTCCCCACTCAGGATACATAACAGAGGCAACCAATCCATGGTTTTCTCTCTCTCTCCCCCTTCCCTTCTCTCTCTTTATTTATTTATTTTAGAGAGGGGAAGAGAGGGAGAAAGAGGAAACATCAATGTGTGGTTTCCTCTCTGCACCCCCTATTGGGGCTTTGGTCTGCAACCTAGGCATGTGTCCAGACTAGGAATTGAAAAAAAAAAAAATCAATGAACATGTTCTTGAATGAGAATTTTATTAAATAGTTAGTTTAATTAATAAATAAAAGTAACCCATAGACTATATGCTAACCCATAAAGTTTCACTGAATTCTGAATCTGAAGTCATGCAGCCTATGTCATCTGAGTTAAGTGGAATTACACTAGAAATCAATACACAACAGAGCTGACTACCCTCAAATGCCTGGAAATTAAGAAATACTCTAATAAATAACTAATGGGCCAGAGGAAATAAAAATGGACATTAGAACATGTGTTCCATAGAGTGATTATGAAAATGTGTCATATTAAAATTTTAGGCTACTACTAAAGGACAACTTGAAGGGAAATTGTAGCCTTAAATACATACACTAAAAGAGAAAAAGGCTGAAAACCAGTGTTTTAAGTATCCTTTCCAAGAGCAGAGAAATAAAAGGCATATTACACCCAAGAAAGTAGAAAGAAAAAAATTATGAGTAGAGGAAAAAAATTCATAAAATCAAAAACAAATGTTAAAATCCAGTCAATAAAGTTGAGTTGTTTTTTCTAAATGACTGATAAATGACTAAATGGCTAAATGAAACAGCTGATAAAAAAGTAATACAACTAGTTGAAAGGAGAGTAAGATACAAATTTCCAATGCCAGACATCAAGCAAAAAGGATTAATACAGATTCTACAGATAATCAAGAAAGAATTAGAAAATATTTTCATCATTATACAAATACATTTGAAATTTCAGGTTACAGGACACATCCCTAGAAAAATATAATTTACAAAACTGGTATAATAAAATATAGAAAATCTAAATAATGCTACTTCTAGTAAAGAAAGTGAACCCGTCATTTAAAATCTCTTCACAAAGAAAACTCCAATCTCAATGTCAAGATCCACTGAATGTGTATGGAGGAAATATATTTCTGAGAGACAGAAACACTGATTTGTTGTTCCACCCATCCATGCACTCACTGGTGGATTCCTGTTTGTGCCATGATGGGGGATGGAACCTGCAACCTTGGTGCTTCAGGAAGATGCTCCAACCAACTGAGCTATCCAGCCAAGTCCAGAAATAATAATTCTAATTAAAACTTATAGAAACTAGAAAAATAAAAGGGAATACTTTCTAACTGATTTTATGAGGCCAATATAATCTTATTACCAAAATTTGGCAAAAAATTTACAAGTAAGGAAATTACAGGCCAGAATCTCTCAAAGGTGCAAATGTTCTGAACAAAAGAGTAGCAAGTCAAATTCAGCAATATAAAAATAATGCATAATGGCACAGTTGGGCTTATTCCAGTAATACAGACTTGGTATAACATTTAAAAATCAATCAATGGGATTTCAAAAACCATTTGATCATCTGAAGAGATACACGTTGCCCTGGCTGGTGTGGCTCAGTTGCTTGGAGCATCATCCAGTAAACTGGAAGGTCATGGGTTCAATTTCCAGTCAGAGCACATGCCTGGGTTGCAGGTTTGGTCTTCAGTCAGGGCACTTATGGGAGGCTTCCTCTCTGTCATCGATGTATCGCTTCCTTTCTCTTTCCTTCCCTTCCCTTTCCCTCTCATTGTGCATGTCCTTGGGTGAGGATAAAAACAAACAAACAAACAAATAAATAAATAAGAGATACATATACTAAGCTTCAATATTCAATAATGATAGAAGGCAATTTTCTTATCTGCCAAAAGTTATTGACAAAAGAATCTACAACAAAAACAACACTTAACAATAAAATACTGTGGCCCTGGCCAGGTGACTCTCTTGGTTGGAACATCATCCTGTACACCAAAAGGTTGCAGGTTCGATCATCAGTCAAGGCACATATCTAGGTTGTGGTTTCAGTTCCTGGTCTGGCACATGTGGAAAGCAACCGATAGATGTTCTCTCTCATGTAAATGGTTTTCTCTCTCTCTCCCCCCTTCTTCTCCCTCTCTAAAATCAATACACATATCTTCATGTGGGGATTAAAAATCATAATGCTAACAATAATAACAAAATACTGTCAGTTTTTCCCCTTATATCATCAACAAAACAATGATGTTTACTCTCACCATTTTTATTTAACATCATACTAAGGGTCCTAACCAATACAGCAAAACAAAATAACAGAAAGAAAAAAATGTATGAAGATTGAAAGAGAAGAAACATTGTCATCGTTCACAGATGGCAGGATTGTGTGTATAGAAAATTGAAAAGAATCTTTGATTAGGTATGGCATTAAAATCATTGACAGAATTTAGCAAGGTCACTAGATACAAATTCAATATACAAAAATACATTGTATTTATATTCATTAGCAATGAAAATTAGAAAATTAAACATTAAAAACAGTAATACAACAGCATCAAAAGTGAATCAAACATCTGGGAGTAAACCAAATAGAAGATATAAGAAGCTACTTAATATTATAAAACATTATAGAGAGAAATTAAAGATAGTCTAAATAGTAAAATAGAAAGATCCACCATGTTCGTGGATTTAAAGGCTTGATATTCTACACTGAACATGTATATCCTCCCCAGACTGAACTAAAGATTCAGTGCAGTCCTGTTCAATATACCAGCAAGGTGTGTGTATATGTGTGCGTGTGTGTGTGTAAGTGAACAAGGTGATTCTAATCAAAGGCTAAGACAATCTTGATGAAGAGCAGGAGAATTGACACTACCATATGTCAATGTGTTATAAAGCTAAAATAATGAAAACAGTGTGGTATTGCTATAGGGATTGACAACAGACAATGAACTAAAAGAAAATCAGAGAGAAAAAGAAGAGAGGAGGAGAGGTTTGATTTCTGACAAATATATCAGTTCACAGCAGTGAAGAAATGCTGAGCTTTTCACTGACCAGCACTCAGTCAATTGGATATCAACATGGAAAAAAAAAGAACCATTAACCCCTGCTTTATATAATCCATAAAAATATATTCAAGATGAATACTAGATTTAAATATAAACAGTAAAACAAAAAGCTTTTAGATTTCTTAAATCAGATACAAAAAAACCACCACCAACTCCAAAGGACAACAATGATAAATTAGATTACATTAAAATTAAGAATTTCTGTTCATTATGAGATACTGTTAAAGAGTAAAAAGGTCCCACACAGTGGGAGAAGATATATATATATGTATACATTCTATAAAATATTTGTATCTATAATGTATATTTTTACAAACACTTCAAATCAATAAGAAAAACGTAACCTCCAAAAATGGGCAAAAGAACTAAGTAGGTCCTTTACAAAGCATGGTATTTTAATGGCCAATAAATATATAAAAAGACTGCCATTTCACTAATCATCAAAAAAAATCAAATTATTTCACAATGAGGAACCACAACACACCATCAGAGTAGTGAAATTTAAAAACACTGGCATTGTGAAGCAAATGGAACTTTCATATACTGCTAGTATTAGTATAAATTTATGCAATCACTAAGGAAAACTGTTTTTCATTATCTTCTTTTTTTCTTTTCAAATCATTTTTTATTATTATCCTATTACAGTTGTCCCAATGTTTCCCCCTTTGCCCTCCTCTGTTCATCCCACCCCTCGCTCTCATAGTCAATTCCCACACTGTTGTCCATGTCCATGGGTCATTCATACATGTTCTTTGACTAGACTCGTCCCCTTCTTTCCACCATTATCCCCTTCCCTCACCCCTTCCCCCTCCCTTCTGGTCACTGTTAGTCTGTTCCATGTTTCCATGCCTATGGTTCTATTTTGTTCATTAGTTTATTTTGTTCATTAGATTCCTTTTATAGGTGAGATCATATGGTATTTGGCTTATTTCACTTAGCATAATAGTCTATAGTTCTGTAGACTCAACTGTCACAAAAGGTAGGAGTTCCTCCTTTCTTTCTGCTGTGTAGGATTCCATTGTATAAATGAGCTGCAGTTTTTTGATCCACTCATCTACTGATGGGCACCTAGGCTGTTTCCAGCACTTGGCTACTATAAATAGTGCTGCTGTGAACATAGAGATACATAAGTTCTTTCAAATTGATGACTCAGGATTCTTAGGGTATTTCTAAAGTTAAATAAGTCCAAATCCTCTTATGCAACAATTCTACTCATAGGATACCGGAGCTTATGTGCAAATAAAAAAATGTATAAACAGTTCGTAGCAGCACCATTAGTAATAGAAACTGAAAGAGGAAGTTTCATCTATAGTAAAAGAAATAAATTGTATATTGTGGTTTATTCATACAACAGACAAATAGCATTGAAAATGAATGAACTACAATCATGTATAACAATATAAATTACACCTACAAACATAATCTAAGTAAAAAAAAAGTAGATATTAAATATGTACTATATAAATTATATTATATCATACTATATAATTCCATTAATATAGAATTAAAGGCCACACAGACTGATAGATGGTGATAGAAGTCAGAATAATGGCTGATTATCTTGGAGAAGGAAATGATCGTAGTGACTGGAAAGGAAGCAGAGGGCAGAACATAGTCAACAGGTGGAGAAAGGCTGGCCCTTGATGATTTTGTTGGAGCCCTTAGATCAAACCCATTGAATCTGCTTTCCTCTACCTGAACTCTTCAGTTCCATGGGACTTTAATTTCAAACGAGTTTTTGCCATTTGCACTATTTTGACCTCTGAATTGAATTTCACCTCCCAAATGAAACCTGAAAAGATGACTTCTCTCCCTTTATAAAGTAGAGAAAGAGTGAACTACAGGTCACTAATACAGAGGGGGGGTTTTGTAAACCCAGCTGTGTGAAGCCTCTATGCCTCCCCAGGACTTACCTTTCCTCATCCTGTGAAAGCAAGAGATTAGATGGGGATAGCTCTAGTCGTTAGGTGCACCCGGTGCAGTGTGGTGGCAGTGAGTTAATCTTTTCTCCATCGATACCTCTGAACCTGCTCCATCATGTCTCCCTTCCTTTCCCCTGAATGACAAATTCAGGCAGAACCAGTAGTTTCTTCTCAGCTCTTTCAGGTTTAGAGAACAGTCTCATTTTTAGATATTAAGAAGCCCAACCCAAACTAATGCCAAAATGTCTATCATGCAGCCACATCTAAGCATCTCCCTTTGTGTAATGGGTTGAATTGTGCTTCCCAAAAAGATGTATGTTGAAGCTCTAACCCTTGACATCACAGTATGTGACATTATTTGGAAGTAAGGCTGTTGTAGATGTAATCAGATAAGGTGAGGTCATGTTGGAGTAGAGTGGCCCTTAATTCAATATGACTGGTGACCTTATAAGAAGACTATGTGAAGACACAGGGAGAGAACAACATGTGATGAGGAGGCAGAGGTTGAAGGGTGGATCCAAGCCAAGGAATGCCAAGTATTGCTGGCAACACCAGAGGCGAAGAAAAAGGCATGGAACAGGTTCTTCCCTAGAGCTTACAGGGAGAGAGGCCCTGCCGCATCTGGATTTCAGACTTCTGACCTCCAGAGTGACGAGAGAATAAATTTTTGTTGTGTTAAGCTACCCAGTTTGTGGTACTTGTTGTGGCAACCCTAGGAAACCAGTGCACCTCCCCACTGCTGAGGCCTATTCTAGGGTTCCTCAGACCAACAGCATGGGAGGGGAATGAAAATTTAGACATGAAATAAGTAACCTTAGATGCCCCAGCTTTTGCCATGAGTCTTTTCAGAGTACATAGCATTTGTCTGTAACTTATTTCTGACCTCCTGCTCCATCATTCAGCCCACTGATGACCACACCAAAATCCAAGACCAAAATCACAGAGTAACTGATGGACGTTGGTGGGTGGCTGGTAGAGAGCGGTCATGTAGTTTCTTCATTTTGTCAGTGGTTGTTTGCTACTGAATGAAGTGAGTTCCAAAGCACGAACGGGGTCCAAAGGGTCATAAATAGGATGACTGTACTGCCTACAGGGCATGAAATGAAAAACTCAAAAGCTCTTCATCCAACCCTTCTCCCTTTCATTGAGGGCCTGACATACTACCATTAGCCCCTCCTGTAGGTTCAGAAATTACAGGCCTTGGGTACAACATGGGGAAAGAATCTTATCAGATGACCCAAATGAGAGGCTGGTCGGGTTTTGTTTGTTTGTTTGTTTGTTTTTCATTTTCTTTAGTGGGGAAGGACTCCTATGTGCAGTCTTGGCCAGGGGCACCCCGGAAGACTGGAGGAGAGAGCACGTGAGCAGTGGGCAGCTTTGGTAGTAAAAAGAAATGACTTTGATAAAGGAATTTTGCAAAATCCTTGTGTGGATCTTACAACAGATTAAGTAGGAGAAATTCATGTTAGGTAAAAGAAAGAAACAAGTAAAGTAAAAGTAAGGCCTATTTTTCTGAAATTTAACAAATAGGCTCAGGGTGGGGGTAAGGGAGCTTTACTTTAACTGAAAACACATTTCTTGAGCTCCTCTGAAGCCCAAGAATCTATGAGGTTGGATACTAAATGATGAGCAGATAGAGCCCCTGCCCTGGAGATGACCCTTTCCGTCTAACAGGGAAGTGGGTCGCGTGTCTAACTCAAAATGTGAGGTAGAGGGGCAGAAGGGCCACTACAGAGGTACAAGCAATAGCTGGCACTTATGTCGACTGCTCACTATGTACCAAGCAAAAGCTTAAGCAGTTTATGTCTATTGACTACTTTTATGCTCAGCACAACCCTCTCGTACTATCATGATCCTTATTTTACAATTTAGACCAGAGAGATTAAGTTACCTGCCCAAGGAGCACAGCCAGCAGGCAGCCTGGCAGAAATGTGAACATCTGGCCAGGGGTGTCCAACCTTTTGGTGTCTCTAGGCCACACTGGGAGAAGAAGAGTTGTCTTGGGCCACACATTAAATACACAAACACTTATGAAAATTGATGAGCAAATAAAAGTTTTAAGTAAATTTACGATTTTGTGTTGGGTTGCATTCATAGCCATCCTGGGCCTGATGCAGCCAGGGGGATAGAAACCCCCACTCCTGAGCCCACATGCCAAACACTGAGATAACTGACTGGCAGGGCTGGAGGGATCAGGATAGCTCCACCGACTGAAGAATGTCCTTGGAAAGATACTTGGAGACAAATGTAGACACTATGGGTCTCCCAATCTCAGATGAGGGAGGGCCTCTCTCTCTACACCTGGGATTCTCAATAATCACGTGGCATTCAAACATAGAGTCTACCTTAGAAGAAATAAATCATCAATTGCCAGAGTCCCTTCTATTTCCAGGACCACGAATCTTTAAATCCTAGAATTCCAAAGCCATCAGTCCACAAGGGAGCCTGTGTTCATTTTCCAAGACAAAGAGAGTGAGTTTGTGGGAACACTGTGGTTTGTGGGCTGGTGAGAGCTTCTGTAGGAGTGAATTAGTGAAACTGCCAATCTAGCCTTGGCTTCAAGTGATATAGTCTGTGTCAGAAAATTGTCAGTCTCCGCCATCTCTGACCATTTTTTCAATACTAACCTTTCCAGGTAAGTGTTGTACTGACCAACTTTTTCACTTAGAAGATTTTGATGAGTGTGTGACATAAACAAATACAGCATCACCTAGTTTTAAAAGCATGGGTCCAATTTTCCGACAAAACACATCAACTCAAGCTTTCTGAAGGTAAATCACTAGAAGGGAAAAAACAGAAAAATCAGAGGATGCAATTCTTTTGGGTGCCATTTAGTGTAGACCAGCTCTGATTTGAGAGAGCACAGGAACTGTTAGTTCCTTGTTTTTCCTCCTGGGTCGAGGACCCAGTACCACCACAGGGTTGACATTCGCTCCAGTTCTTTATTTAGCAAAATGAAAACTCCGTGAATAATCTGGCACTAGGAGGCATGAGTTGGCTCCTCCAAACGGAGACCTCTGCTATTTAGGGACTCTACAAAACAGAAAAATGTGTATTACCAAATAACTATTTAGAGAAAATATTGAAAAAAAGATCTAGAGAGAACTGTTTGTTTTAATATGGTCTGTTTACAATGCATTACTGCTGGATGGGAGGGTGTGTGCTAAGGGAACAAAAATGCATTTGCATTTTTTCAGGGTCAAAATAGCCATGTTCAGACAGCACACAGAAATCTCTCTTGCAGTTATTTTTCTTCTCTCTCTTTTTCTGGCATTTGATAGATTCTAGAAGTTCATCTAACTTGGCCTTTGGCTAAACTGCCATTGTTGCTATGAAAATATATTCTCCCCCAAATGAGGCCTCTTTCTCATAAGGAGTTTTTCTCAGCCAATGGTTCCAAACTTTCGCCTGTCCCAGAAACTCCTGAAGGTCTGTGAAACTGCCAATTGAGTCCCAGTCCTAGATTTTCTGATTTGGTGGGTCTGGGTGAGGGCCCAGTATTTTCTTCCTTACAAGTTCCTAGTTGACACTGATGGTGATGATCCCCGGACCTCACTTTGAGACCCGCTGGTCTATACACCGTACAGGAGGGGTGTGGTTGTGGACATGCTGAGATGATACAGCAGAGAGTGAGAGGCCTATCTGAGCGTCCTAGGCCTGGGTAAACACTGACTGATCTAAAATCACTGGTGTACCCCACCTCCTGACCACTGGGATTAGTGTGAAAATGTCATGTGGGCCAGGTCTGAACTTTTGCTTCACTGCTGGGAGAGAAAGCTCTTTCTTTTCCTCCCAATATGAAGCACAGAGAATGTGATAACAGGACCAAACACAACCATCTTTTGCCCATGAAAGAACAAACCAGGTGAGAATGAACCAATGCAGCATGGAAAACAGAACCAAGTTAGAGATGAAGAAAATCTGATTCTCTTGGCAATACTGGCACTTGTGCACCAAGCTGAACCCTGGCCTTACCAATTACGTGAGCCAGTGAATGGCCTTTTCTGCTAAAGTAGTTTGGGCTGGGTTATCTGCAGTTTGCAAAGAAGGATTCCTAGAGCAGTGACCTGTTTTCTGGATGTTTTATAGCACAGGGTCCTTTTACTTTAATTGTTCTGTCATTGTTGCCAAAGAGGACTCCCAGTGCAATAGCCTAGAATCTATCTGTAAGAATTCCTGTTCCCAAGTCTATCGCATACTTACCTTTATCTTTCCTCAGTAATTTATCCAACTCAGAAACTTGCACCACACATGCTCACACTTCCCAACCTTGAACTGCATTTTTCTGGCTATAGGCATAGGCATGTTTGAACTCTTATGTTCTTTACTCCCTGAGTTTCTCATACTCTGACACATAACACCATACAAATACTTACCAAGAACAGGAACACTCACCCTGATCTGTGTGGCTGTTTGTTGGGCGTCATCCCGCAAAGTGAAAAGTCACTGGTTTGATTCCCAGTCAGGGCACATGCCTGGGTTGGGAGTGTGCGAGAGGCCCCTGATCAATCTTTCTCTCTCACAGCAATATTTCTCTCCCTCTGTCCCTCCCTTCCCCTCTTTCTAAAAATCAACAAATAGAATCTTTAAAAAAACAGAAATACTGCACATCAGTTTAGTCTGATAATGTTGAAGCCTTCTGATTACAATATTTCACATTCTTGATTCAATTTATTTAGCCAAAAGTACCAATAAAGTTAGCTTTTCAATATTTCTGATGTTTTTATAATTGCAAATGTTTCTGATTGACCCAGAGACTCTTTTAACCAAACCCTCTTGCTAAGTACATCCCAACACATTCTAGGGTTGGGATGATTATCTTAGCAATCATGACACATGAGTGGGTGTCCATGAGTGTGTAAGATACTACGCATAGCATGCTACCCTGGACAGACTTAGTCAGCGTGGAACTACATAGATTTAATCAGGCATGTCCTTAGTGCCCATAAAATACATGAACTTCTAAATACACAGTGGTATAAAGACAATCATCCTTACTTTAAGGAAAAAAGGAATCTATTAAGAAACATGAGATAAAATATTAACTAAACAAAGGCACTACTGTTATTTTTTAAATAAGGTGCCAGAACACATATGACTAAATCAATGCATTCTTGAAATATTCTAAGGAGGCTACTACTGTTTACTGTGACTCCTTTTTGGAACTGTCTTCCTGGCGAGCCTACCACCATTCCTATTTGTGGCAGACACAGTCGGTGGCCTACCACACTTGCATTTCATCTGTGTCATCAGAAGCCCTATTTTGTTTGGGAAAGGAATGTGCTCCAATCCAGCTGTAGATCCTGATTGGCGTAAGTCAATCATGACATGACTCTTTCCTGCTTCCCCAATGCTCTTGTTGATGGGATGGCAGTGTGACCCTGTCTGACCAATAACCTTGGAGTGATTGTTGGTTTTCCCGATAAGTGAGGAAGACTCTGGCATAGCTCCTTGCTCTTGCTCTTTCTTCCAGTCTGGCAAATAGAAGTGATGCCTGAAAACAAGCCAGCCACCTTGTGACCTTGGGGCAGCAGTCGTGAGTGAGGGACCAGAGAGTCACAGCAATGCCAGTGCTGACATCATGGAGCAACTAAAATGCATGCCAGCGGCCTCAAACTGCGTAATATGTCAGAAAAATTAATTCATTTGTTTTATCTACCATAAGTGGATTTTTATGTTACTTGAAGCTAAATGCAATATTGTAAATGATACAACATTATAGTCTTATTTTTTATTATTCTGGAGGATCTGGCAAACGTACTCCCCAAACTGTAATCCAAAACTTTTAAGACTGTTGCCAAAACTTATATCCTCCTTCAGAGGAATGTATTGTCAGCCCTGAAGGCAACTGGACAAGACAGCTTTGAGAGATGTTTCAAATTGTGGCAATGCTAGGACAAGGAGGGGCAGTAGTAAATGGAACCATACTCATTTTGGTCATAAAAGGTTCAAGAAAGAGTCATTTATTTTGAGTCTCATGTCACACATTTTATAACTAAAACCAAATGGTAATTAAACCCATAGAAAGACCCTGGCTTGGGGTCTCAGTTGGTTGGAGTGCCATCCTGTACACCAAAAGGTTGCAGGTTCCATTCCAGTCAGGGCAGACACGAGAGGCAACCAATTGATGTTTCTCTCTCTCTCCCCTCCCACCCTCTCCCACCATTCCTCTCTTTCTAAAAAAAAAATTGATAAACATGTCCTTGGGTGAGGATTAAAAAACATAGTAAGAAGATTTGTGAGTCTAATAATAAATTAGCTTCTTAGCTTCAGTTCAGTTGTCAAGGAAGATATTTAACTAGTTTGAAACTATGTGTGAGTGTTGTTGGGCTGAATTTGGATTCAGGTTTGTTTTCGTTCTATCTCACAGAGGATGCTGGGTCTTTTTTGGGTTAATTTCCAAAACATAACTTGTGTTTTAAGTTTTCAGTGGGAGATTTTAAATTTGACTAGATGAAACTAGTTTGATGTTCTATTGAATTTGTCCTATGATATTGTCCTAACCTGGTGATTCTTCACTTTATTAGTGAAGAAATTAAATTGTTTAGTCATAGATATTTGGAAAATATAAAATGAAGAAATTCAAGGGTATATCCACATTCCCATTAGAGAGCTATCACCAAGGAATAATTTTTCAAATAATAAAGCATATTGGAGTTCTTTTTTGTTTTGTTTTTTTAAATCCTCAACCAAGAGTATGTCCATTGATTCTGGAGAAAGAGAGAGAGAGAGAGAGGGTGGGAGAAAGAGAGAGAAAGAGAGAAGTGTGAGAGAGAAACAGTGGTAGGCCACCTTCTGCATGTGCCCCAACAAGGGATCAAACTCATAAATTCTTGGTGCATGGGATAACACTCCAACCAATCAAGTCACTTGACCAGGGCAATTTAGAATTTTAATGACAAAGAATGTCCTTAAATAAATTTAAGAAGAGGTAGAGTCATATGCAACCAGTAATAATATCAGAATATTATCTGATCTTAAGGCAGGAAAAAACTAAGCATAAAATTAAAAGAGGAAACTTAGATAGAAATGAACAAATATGACTGCATTATAAAAATATTTAAACTTATGTATATCACAAGTTACCAAAAATTGTGAAGTAATAATAACAAAGTAGGAAAATAATTTGTAACAAATAGATTGAGAAAAACATGATATTGTATTAAACAATAGAAAGAACTGGGCAAGGCCATGAATATGAATTTTAGCTGAGAAGAAATACAAGTTACCCACAAGCATTTATTTAACAAATGACAAATATGGGGATAGAACAGATCATGTAGCTCCACCACTTACAGATGATAAAAACAATTACGGTATAAGTGTATTTAAACTATATAGGACACTATTGGAAAAACTAAAAATGAAAAATAAACAACTACAACAGAGCCTTAGAAGAAATGAAAGAATGAAATATATTATCACTGTTATAAATAAGATTCAAAAGCTAATATCTAAAGAAATAAATTAAACATATAAAGTTTTAAAACAATCATAGAAAAACAACAAACAAATGAATTTGAATTATCAGAAGGAGCATAAACACTCACGTATAAATAAACACATGCAAAAGAAAATTCTAGAGGACTTCCGGCCAAGATGGAGGCCTAGGTAGATATACTTTGCCTCCCCACACAACCAAAAGAAGGACAACAACAAATTTGAAAACAACCTGAACTGCCAGAAAATCGAACTGTATGGAAGTCTGACAATGAAAAAGTTAAGAAGAAACATTCATCCAGGTAGGAGGGGCAGAGATGGGCAGCCGTGGTGGAGATCATGCCTGGAAAGATGGAGGCCAGAGGACTGGATGGGCAAGGCAGCTGGCTGTCCCACATTTGTGTGCGGATAAACCGGAAGGAACAACTGGGGAGCAAGACAGACCAGGCAAACCAGGGTTCCAATGTGGGGAAATAAAGCCTCAAAACCTCTGTCTGTAAAAACCTGTGGGGGTTGCAATAGCAGGAGAAACTCCCAGCCTCAAGGGTGAGTTTGTTGGAAAGGCCCACAGGATCCTAGAATATACACAAACACACCAACCTGGGAATCAGCACCAGAAGCACAAAGTTTGCTTGTGGGTAGTGGGGGAAAGTGATTGAAAACCAGCCAAGACCGACCAAGCAACGTTGTTCCCTCTCTGACCCCTCACCCACATACAGTGTCACAACACAGCAAACAGAGTTGTCTCACTCTGCTGAATACCTAAAGCTCCACCACTTACAACATAACAGGTGCACCAAGACAAAGAAATATGGCCCAAATGAAAAAACAGATTAAAACTCCAGAAAAAGAACTAAGCAATGAAGAAATAGTCAACCTATCATATGCACAGCTCAAAACATTGGTATTCAGGATGCTCATAGACATGGTTGAGTATGGTCGCAAAATAGAGGAAAAAGTAAAGGCTATGCAAAGTGAAATAAAGCAAAATATACAAGGAACCAAGAGTGATGGGAAGAAAACTGGGACTCAAATCAACAATTTGGAGCAGAAGGAAGAAATAAACATTCAACCAGAACAGAATGAAGAAACAAGAATTCGAAAAAAAAATGAGGAGAGGCTTAGGAACCTCTGGGACAATTTTAAAAGTTCCAACATCCAAATCATAGGGGTGCCAGACAGAGAAGAGGAAGAGCAAGAAATTGAAAACTTGTTTGAACAAATAATGAAAGAGAACTTCCCCAATCTGGCAAAAGAAATAGACTTCCAAGAAGTCCAGGAAGCTCAGAGAGTCCCAAGAAATTGGACCCAAGGAAGCACATACCAAGGCACATCATAATTACATTACTCAAGATTAAAGATAAGGAGAGAATCTTAAAAGGAGCAAGAGAAAAGGAGACAGTTACCTCCAAAGCAGTTCCCATACGACTGTCAGCTGATTTCTCAAAATAATCCTTACAGGCAAGAAAGGGTCAGAAAGAAGAACTCAAGGTGATGACAAGCAAGGACCTACATCCAAGGTTACTCTATCCAGCAAAGCTATCATTTAGAATGGGAGGGCAGATAAAGTGTTTCCCAGGTAAGGTCAAGTTAGAGGAGTTCATCATCCCCAAACCCTTATTATATGAAATGTTAAAAGGACTTATCTAAGAAAAAAATCACAAATATGTACAGTAAAATGACAACAAGCTCAGAACTATCAACAACCGAACCTAAAAAAAAAAACAAACTAAGCAACCAACTAAAACAGGAACAGAATCACAGAAATGGAGATCACATGGTGGGGGGTTATCAGTGAGGAAAGGGAAAGGGGAGAATGGGGGAAAAGGTACAGGGAATAAGAAGCATAAATGGTAGGTACAAAATAGACAGGGGGAGGTTAAGAATAGTGTAGGAAATGGAGAAGCCAAAGAACTTATATGTATGACCCATGGACATGAACTAAGGGGGAGAGGATGCTGGTGGAAGGGAGGTACAGGGCAGAGGGGAGTAAAGGGGAGAAAAAATGGGACAAATATTATAGTGTAACCAATAAAATATATTTTAAAAAAGAAAATTCTAAAGTAAAGAGGATTTAAAAGAGGAGCAAGCATCCCCAAGGATTTCTTTCTTCTTCTCTCTCTCTCTCTCTCCACTTCCCCTCCACCTCCTTTTCTCTCTCTCTGTTAGGGAAACTGTTATAACCACTTCTTTCCCATTATATACCTTTATTTCACTATTTATCCACCAAAATAATATAATGGGCTCCTTTCCTTTCTCTTCACAACCATAATACACTGTCAGGCACAGATCAGTTACCAATATGAAATCTTGCTGCATGCCTGAATCAAATCTTTCAGTTAATGAAAGAAATTGTTTTGGCTACCTAACTCTTAAGTTAGGTCTATAAGGAAAGCTGTGAAAAATCTTTTATGACAAAACATTGTTCACTTGCAAAAAGTTTTATTGTGCTAATTGTGGTCCTCTTTCTCTTAAACTGAAGAGGAAAGTATAAAACTAAATTGAACAAAATGAATCAAGTAAGCAATGTCTTTAAAATATATTCCAACCACATTGGTTACATACATGTGCACATGAATGTGTATATATATGTTTGCTCCTTCATAACTTATATACAAAATCACCTGAAATGATAGGTATTCTGTAGTTAAAATACAATAGATTCAGAAGAGTTATCCAGAGTTGTATTAAAAAATAGTTTTTGGAGGGAACAATATTTTGGCTCTCATTATCCAATTAAACAAGACAAAGAGAAAAAATAAGAAAGACATAATATGAACTAAACCCAAATATACCTCTCATATAGGTAAATGTAAATAAAGATTCCATATCAAGAGAAAACTCTTGGATTAGATCAAAGAACAAAACTCAATTACGTACTCCATGTATATGAGGGTCAAACCTAAAGCAAAGTGATCAAGCATGGTTGAATAAAAAATAGACAAATGCCATCAAGCAATATATACAAAATGATTTTTCAACCAAGAAAGTTTGAATTTAGGACAAAAGGTATTAAACAAGACAAAGAAGGCCAATTTATATTTATAAAGAATAACTCCACAATAAGATCTTCCAGTAATTAATAACTGCATCAAATAAGAGAGAATCAAAATTATTAAGCAAAACCACTGGGAATCAAAGGAAAAATATATCAGTAAAGGGAGATTTTAATTTACCTCTCTTAGTTCAAGATATAATAAGTGTACAAAAATTACTAAAAATATGGATAATATAATAATAAAAAGCTAAAAGAGATCTAATTTATATAGCAATTCCATAATCTGGAAACAAAATAAATATTAGAAAGTTTTCACAAAACTGACCATAGAATAGTCCACATTGAAATCCTCATCAAAATCCAAAGTATAATGAAATACTACCTACATTCTCTGATTTAGTGCAACAAAGGAAAACTTAATAAAAATACAACCAAACCACATTTTTTATCGATGTCTACTATTACTGTCATTATTTAAGTTTGATCTGGAAATTCTAACTAAAACAATTAGATACCAAAAAGAAAAGCACAGCATTAAACTTGGAAAGAAGGAAGTAACTTTATTACTATTTGCAAATGATGTGATTATATGCTGAAGAACACAAAAGAATAACCTTTAAAATTATTAATAGCCACTTAAATTAGCTAGGTAAACATATATAAATAATAATAATAAACTTATTTTACTTATAGCAGGAACACAAAGAATAAAATATCTAGAAATAAATGTAATTTAAAATATGCAATATCTATATAACAAGAAAAATTTTAAATGAAACCAATAAAGTTTTTAAAAACTGAGTAAAGGAAAAGTTCTTGATCAAGAACACTCAATATTATAAAGATTTCAAGTGTTTCTAAATTAAACCATAACCAATGCAACACATGGTAAAAACAGGGTTTTAATAACACTAGAAAAATGTATTCTAAAATTTCTATAGAAAAAATAAATTTGCAATGATAGTTGGGGCACTTACGAAATAAGAATGGGAATTAAGACTATCATACTGAAAAAATACATAAAACGGCAGTAACTGCAACTTTGTGGCACTGATGATTGAATAGACAAGCAGACTGATGGGAAAGACTGGGGAGTCCATAAACAAACCCCCAAATTTGAGTTTTATAAATGATAAAGGTATCACTGCAAATCAGTGCTGAAAAAAATGAGCCCTTTATCAAATGATAATCATAGCCTATTTAAACATTAAAAAACTAGAAACTGAAGAAAACATGAGAAAAATTTAAAACAATCCTGAAGTGAGAAAGACTTTTCTAGTTATGACCACTCCCTCCCAAAAGTCAAAAAGCCCCAAAAGACTGATATATTTGACTCCAGCAAAATGAAATATTCTGAAAAAGAATCCGAAGTCCTGAATGCAAGAATACCATAAACAAACTCAAACTACATGTAACATACTGGGGGAAAAACTTGTTCACACATATAAACAGTACACATAAACCATAGGTAAAACATAATAGTAATAAATGCAATAATAATAACAATACAAAAACACAAAACCAAGATACATTTTCCCTATATCAGAGAGGCAAGAATAAACGTTGGCTATCCTACATGTTGGTGATCATGGGTATTGGCACTGGCGTGAGGAAAGAGATACGTTCCGACTTTGGTGGTAGTAGAATAGATTGTTACAACCTCCGTGGGCAATGCAGCACTAGCCAACGAAATCACAACTACCCGTGCCTCTTGTCCCAGCAATTCAAAGCACTCAGGTATGAAATGATGTAGTCAATCGACATGCCACTGGATAAATATTTATTAAGAGCCTACTGTGTGTCAGGCACTATTCTGACTGCTAATGATACAGCAGAGAATACAACAAAATCCTTCCTCGGGGAAGACGATAATCCTTGGTGAAGACAGACAATGAACAACAGGGGCCAACAAAATAAATTCTGGTTAACACATTCAATGGAATACAATATAAAACTGTTTTTAGAAAATTGGGGGGTTGGGCTGGGGTGGGGTGGAGGGATGGGGAGAAAAGGCACACAACTATAACTGAATAACAATAAAAAATTGAAAAAAAAAAGAAAAGAAAATGAAGCAGCTTTATACATTGACATGAAAGGAAGTCCAAGCCATAGCCAATGAAACAAGCAAAGTGCAGGAACGTAGGCATGGTACATTGCTATTTGTGTAAACACACATGCACACAGTAAAGGACATGCAAGAAGCTAGAAATAGTAGCTATTTCTGGGTGTTTAGGGAGTTAGGATAAGGAGAAGAAAAGCTTTGCTGTATATCCTTGCGTATCTCTGGAATTATGTGCTATATACATGTATTAAATACAAAATAATGCATGAAAATTGCTACCAAAAATATCAAAACATAAAAATGATTAGGTGGAAACATGTTCAAACAGTTGTTAAATCTGAGTATAATCTTATACTAAGTAATAGCAAATTTTAAAAGTATAAGGAAAAAAGAATCCAAATCTACAAGTATAAACAGTGCTTTGTGTCTTTTCTTAAGCCCGTGCTTGCAAAATTCCAGTTCATCTGCTAGCCACTTGTTTTTTGTTGATTCCCTGTTCTTTTTCCCTTGGGTCTATTTATTTCTGTATCTATGTCACAAAATGAACAATAGCCTGCCCGTGGCCACTTCATCATCACCACCACAGAGGTCTAGCAGGACTCGCATTGCACCGGACCTTTATTTTTTCCGTGTCTCTCAGAGTGACTGGTGAACAGAGGGGCTGCCTGGGTGCCTCGACTATTTATTTCCAAACCCAGCTGGTTTATCTTCTTCCCCAAGATCAGCCCTTTCCTAGTTCTCTAATAATTTTTAGCAATGTCAGGTCTCCATTGGTCCTAGTTGTACCTTACGAGCTTTTTTCTTTTTATCAGTATCAGGTAAACGACTATTACAGACTGAACGTTTATGCCCCCCCCCATTCATATGTTGAAGCCCTAACCTGGTATGGTGGCATATGAAGTTTGGAGGTGGGATGTTTGGGACGTAATTAGGGTTAGATGGGGTCATGAGAGTGGAGCCCTCGTGACAGGATTAGTGCCCTCATAAGAAGAAACCCCAGAAAGCTTGCTCTCTCTTCATCACATCCAGAAAGAGGTCATGTGAGCACACAGCAAGATGGCATCTGTCGACAAGCCAAGGGAAGGGGCCTCAGAATGACACTTACCTATGGAGCACCTTAATCTTACACTACCCAACCTCAAAAAGTGTGAGAAATAGATTTTTTTTATCTAAGCCACCCAATCTACAGTATTGTGTTACGGCAGCCTGAGCTGGCAAATACAATCAACTTCTAGATTATACTCTTAGAAATGATTAAAATGGTAAATTTTATTTTATGTATTTTTACTACAACTAAAAAGTCAACTCACTTTCTTCCCCACTTGCCCAAAGGACAGACACATCTACAGCCTCCCTGTGGAACAGGATACTATAGGAAAGATGCTCATCACATAGTTATTCAATGTTTGAAAATAGAACTTTGAAAACAACACATAGGCATGGGATTTGGGGGGTAAATTAACTGTCACTCTGTAAGTTAATAACTCCTAAGAATCTGGGAGGCTTTTTTAAAACACTGTATTAAGAGCACTGGAAGAATTTGCAATGAAGATCCAAAATGCTAGATGCTTGGAGAAGAAAGTGCCCAGCTCACTATCAAAGGCAAAGAAGCTAGAACAGCAACCCTGGGAAACACAGAGAAGGAACAGGGGATACCTCAAAATGGAGAGGTGTTGGCAGAGAGTAGAAGGGCAGGCAGGGCATGAAATAAAGAGCCTTAGCACACTCATCATCTCCATGATAGGAGCTTGCTGGGGGCCACCTGAAGTAAACTGCTAGTCCCTGGTTCAATGCCCTGTTCCAGGTGACTTGCTGCTTTAACTGTTTGTATTTTTAATATGTATGTTTCATAGCATTTATACAGCCCTCCTGGAATAGAATATCAGTAGGTCCTAGCTCCTGGTGGAATTTTCCATTCAGCAGTGTGTGCTTCTCTGCTTCATTCCCTCGCTGAAGGAGGATGGAGAAGTATGTCACTCAGAGATAGAAGACGTAGGATTATACTACGCCTGTTGTCCTTGGTGGGCTGTGTAGCTAATGCACAGTTCTTATTGGGGAAAGTCAGAGAACAGGTCATTTTTTTCTACTGTTATATCAGGGAGGACATCCAGCTTTCCTGAACCTGGGCATCCTCAGCTTAGAAATGTGGATAACAGTGGATGGCACCCCACACCTGTTTTGTGCTATGAGGAGTACATGAGCCCATGTGCTTAGTGAGAGAACATCTTGAAATATTCATCTTTGTGCCTCCCTTTCACCACACTCTTGTTCCCCTCAGCAGTCACCCACCAAGGGGAGCAGCATTGTTCTGAAAATGAGAAGAACCAAAAAGAGCACAACAGGGTGCTTCAGGAAGCCTTCCTTAGGGTAGGAGTCATGAGTGGGAAGAAGGAATGATGTGTCTACAGAGAATAGCTTTGTAAAATACACTTGGTTACTGTAAACTATAGAGTATAAAATTATAAGATGCAAAATCTGTAACTAAGCACCAATTAATATTACAATTGATGCCAAAGGCCACCAGGTGCATAATAATAGAAGACTCAAAAAGGTTGAACTATTGACACAAGACTGAAAATATAATGTACCAAGTCATTTTGTTTTGTTACATAGATAATGGTAGTGGCTAGAAAATATTTGCATGACACTTACCTTCCACTTATGGAGAATTTAAACATTAAGCCAGTTCCTTGTAAAGTTCTTGATTCTGTGTCTTGTCATAATAAAATTCAGTAGTTTGTTTATGGGAAGATGTCCTGTGAAATTCTAGTTTAACTGCAATGGTTACTTGTTAAGTTCATATCATCCCTAAGTCCATAATATTCATTTACTTGTTTGAGACAGAAAATCACATTAAATCATTAAGTGAGTTACAATTAATTTCACCAGTATAAAAAAAATTGATCAGATCCTCTTGAGACTGGAAAAAAATGTTTTCTTCCTATTTTTAATTACAATAGAAATATTTTTAAACATAATGCAGAATCTTGGTCTTTCCCTCAACAAATTCATGGTGTCAATGTTATTACTATTTAGTTAATGTCTGTAAATCATCTGTAATATCTTTAGTAAAGCTTTCATAAATTATTAAGTTCATATAGGATCCTTCCATCAGGATGAGTTTATAGAGCACATAAAGAAAAGTTCTTATATGTGCTAAGTTTTAATTCAAGGCTTAAGGAAAGTGAGGGACAAAAGGACTGGTTGAAAATGAATTAGCAAACCACAGGCAAGGTATAGAGGAGACTGTTTAAAAAAGCCAACTAAGCCAGTGTGGCATCCAGGCAAAGTCAGGTCCTTGTTGTAAGGCCTGGGGGTGGGAGACAGGTCCAACAATTTTGCCCTGTAACCTGGATAGAGGTTCTAATCAAGTCTTAGACCAAATTCCAGAAGTCTGTGAACAAGCAGACATAAACTTTAGCTTGGGGGAAGCAGCCCCAGGCCCCCCAGGCTCCCCACGACCCCCATGCAGAACATGCTCCCTTACAAGAGGATGAAAGGGATGTCGAGGGTCCTGTAGTCAGAAGGGACAGCAGGACCCGTTTTGATGTGTAGATGTAGGGCTGGTAGGCTCTACATCTCCACAATCTACACAGATTTCAGGGTTGGCTGGTTTCTTATTCATGCAAGGTTGGTAGAGTGTTACACTATTTCTCATTAATCATATAGCTTAAACACTGTTAATTTCATCAATCTAAAATTATTTCTAACCAACATTTATACTAATTTGACTAAACTAGTATTAATTCTGCTTAGAATATTTTACAGGCTAATTAATCACTCTAGAGGGTTAATAGAAATAACTTGCTCTTACATATCAAACTACTCATGATAAATTACTTAATATGATAATACGAATAATAAAGCCATCGTTTTAGATCAAGCAGAGAGGTCAGGGGTCACAATAATAATTTAAAAGCAACATTTATTCAACACTAGCCATGTGCTAAGTATTATGCCACAGATCTGCTCTACCTTATTTAATAATTGCAACAACCCTGTGAATTGTTTGGATTATCCTCATTTCACAAATGAGGAAACTGAGGCTTAGAGAGATTAGATAACTCACTCAAGGTCACCTAATTAACTAGTATTAGAGCCACAATTTAAATCCAATCTTGCTTAACACCAGAACACACCCTATGCTGGAAAGGAAATTCATTCTTAGTGCTAAACCGAATAATTTGAATTTAGACCCTTGACCAAGTTGTCTACAGGAGAACTATTTTTTCCAGCATAAGTAGAGAAATGAGCAGAAATCTGTTCCAGTATTTCAGGTATGAGAAGTTGAGGACAACTAAAAGAGTAATTCAAAAATTAAGATATGGGGAGTTAAAAGCTCCCAAATTAGGAAACTGTATACATGGAAGGGAGACATTAACCATGCAGAAGAAATTGGCCAAGCTTCATGAACAAAAAGGTAAATGAGCTTTTATTGTCAATGTGTTGTGCTTCCAGCTGTGTCTGCCTATAGAATGCCTACTACAGAGTACAAATCTATCTGGGGACAAGCATTTCTCCCCTATTCATTGAGGATGGAGGTGTAACCTGCTTCTTTGTAATATGCTCCATAAGACAAATACTAAGAGCTAACAAACCAATAAATACTGAAGGAATGATGGCATTTACTCAGTTCGGCACTAAATGACATCTACCACAGTGAGACGGTGGGGGAATTTATGTTCTGCAATGCAATGCATTAAGTGCACTGACAGAGTGCCCAGCACATGGAAGGACATAGGATAGGGCAAGCAGCTTGGGAAAGGTGACTCTTCAGTGGCCCTTGAAGAATATGCAGAGTGGTCCAGGTGGAGGACACTCCACCTGTGAATGAAATATACTACAGGGCTTGGGGGAGATGGTGGCCAAAATGCGGACTGGCCAAGATACTGACATGCTTTGGGTTCAAATGTAGGCAGTTTAAACTTTCATGTAAACTATGGGAGTGGGGAAGTGTGGTTTGCAGAGCTGGCCCCTGAAATATTTCATGCTAACAAATTTACCACTTCTGCAAGGCCAGATTTCTTGGAAACAAGACCAGCCCTGTGGTGTGAGGGAAATTAGGTGTGAAGGACTAACACCCATTGAGGATTTATGTGGATGGACCCAAAAGGAGTTCAAGTGTCCTCTCAGGAAAGGAAGAGCTTTAGAACTGTCTGCTGCACAGGGCCCCAGAGCAGCACTTTCAGGTGTGTGGAGAACCTCTACAGGGTGTGGAGAACCTCTCCTGTGAAGCAGTGGGATCTTTCAGGGTTTGATGCTCCTGCCAGGAGAGCCCCTGGCACTTCCAATGCACACAGGTGTTTCTGTGCTTGGATTCTAAATCATGGAGACCAGGGCTCTTTCTCTCCAGCTCACCCACCACTGTGCCTAACCCCGTGCAGCCTGCAATTAGGCACAGACATGCAATTAATGAAAACTACACCCCTGATAGAAGTTCCAAGCCGCCAGTTGGTAAACGTATTTGCATTAACATCTAAGGTTTCTGTCTTGTTTTTATTCCTCTGTGGATGGCCCCACAGGAGCAGATGTTGTTATTCTGAGCCTGGCATGTTATTGGAATGACTTAACTGCGTCTTCTATTGCCAGCTCATTGTGTTCAGGGTTTGAAGGCTCTGCAGTGTTTCGTTTCCTTCTTTTGATTGGAACGATGTGCCAAAAACCATATAGAAATCAGAGACCATAAGTCTTTCAAGACCCCATCTTTGCAGAAGCAAAGAGGTGTCTCTGAATAGCAGGGCCTGATCTCCCTCTGTCTTCCCCCCCCCACCTTGGCAGAGCTAGCGCCTAACGTGCTCTCCTCTGGTGCAACTTGACATGCTGTGTCTAACTGCAGGAATGCAGGCTCACATGAGGGAGGCAGGGGTAGGCGGCCGCCCAGGGGCCCACACCCCAGCATTTGGACTTGATATATCTTTTCAACAGAGAGCTTCTGTCCACAGTGGAACACCTAGGAGTGTTTTCACTTTGTCTCTCTCATTATGATCTTTGCCATTTTTCCTGAAACATGCAGCCCTCTCGGCCCATCTTTTGTAGTCCCACACTTGATATAGACACAAGCAGTGTATTTTTCTACTGAGAGGAAACTCAGCCGTGCTAGCACAATAATAATGGGCCACAGGCTGCTCACCTAGGGGGTGACTTGAGGGAATGGTACACGCTATAGTGAACTGGAGAGTGAGCAACTACTACCCCTCTTTAGCTAATCTTGGCTTCATGGGACTGGCTAATAGACACAGTTTTAACAAGTTTTTCCACTGTCTTGAAAGAAACTGTGCTTAGGAGAAGTATACTGGCTTTAAATGTTGGGTTGTGGGGAAGGATTTTTAACTGTAAGGTGCATGGCTATGGGACAGATTTTGCCTACAGGGCCCCTGATGTTTTAGTTATGATCTAGGTCCACCAGCCAGTTTTGCAGATAAGAAAACTAAGGTCGAGAGAGGTGAGCAAACCTCCTCTCAGTCCTACCTAGACTGAGCAAGAAGACAGAAAAGCAGAGTAAGCACCCTGGTTAGTGCCTTGTGTCCCAGGCCAATCTTATGTCAGCCCCTACGATTAAACAGCTATTCCTACACATGTGTCTTGTTTTGCAGTTATATTATAAACCCTTTCATATAGCTATAGATAGATATAGGTAGCTCTTTTGTATCTTCTGTTGTTCCTAAGATAGTGTTAGGTACATAGTAGATTTTCAATAAATGCCCAAATGGATGGATAGATGGATGCATGCATGCATGGACAGAAGGATGGAAGGATGAGTAGGCAGATAAATGGATAGACAAGGATGGATTGGTAGAACAGTAAGTGAACAAAAACAATGAATATAGTTTCCTAATGAATACTATCAATTCGATTGTGAGAACAGGTTGATACTAGAATGGAGAACTTTAATTTCTGGCTTATTTTAGACTCAGGTTAATTGAGCCAAATGATGATATATCACTCAAAGTCTCATCAGAGTCCCGTGTGTCCTCACCCACCCCCTCACCCCAGGCAGGCAATTCCTTCGGGTTCATTAGACTGTGAGATGATATAAACATGAATGCTTACTGTAGCAATGTTTGTGTAAAAACAACTGGAAACAAAGTGAATGTAACTCAATGGAAGAACCACTGTATATACTGTACTCCATCTATACCATGCAATATTACACGGCTGCTGAAAGTAATAAATTAGAGTGGTTCAATGGACCTGGAAGGAGTTTGTAAGTCATAAGTGAGTGAGAATATCAAAATGCAGAAAAGAATAGTATCCCAATTTTAAAAAATTCAACCCCCATATGTGTATGTTTTAAGTTATATGTGTACAGAGAATATATAAAATGTATGAATTAATTCATTAGTAAAAATTACCTTCTCATGGGAGACTAATGAGAGGAAAAGAGGTATTGGGGGAACAGGTAACCATGCAAAAAAGTAAAAGTAAAAATGGCTTCTCTTTCAGGCACTTGAGGAAGAAAGGGAACAGGGGGTCTCAAGAGCAAAATAGCTCTGTTACAAAGGATGAAGAAAGTTAGAGTGTTCTTGTTGCATATCTGAATAGCTGTTGTTGAACAGAAAGAGTTTGTCTACCCAGAGCTAGTGGAGCAGAACACAAAACACCAAGAACTGCAATGGAGAAAGATGGGCAATTTTATTATGAATGGTGCCACCCAGGAGAACAGGGAGCTCAAACACCCCAATCCAGGCAACCAGCAGGTTTCTAAGAGGTCCACGGGGAGCAGGTATGCAGAAGCACTGGTGGGGCAAGTTCAGTTGGCGGACCATGGAGCTTGACCATGCATGTTAAGGGGCATCAGCACCAGACCTTCCTGGACAGTGGACCTTCTTCTGAAAGTGTTTCAGTATTCAAGTTCCAGTTATGTCCTGGTCTTTTGGTTCTGTCAGTGGAGGAGGGGCAGACTTCAGTTCCAGGTGCAGCTGGAAGTCAAAGTTCTCTCCTGTGCACCTGCTCCTGCTTGTGGTTTTGGTCTGTTATCTCTGAAGAGCAGCTCGGTGTCTCACTAGACAGGACAGGACCAATTGAGCTGGTTCTGTGGTTACATAAAGTTGTATACACTGGCCCAGCTATACTTTGTATTTTCACATCAAAAACTACATGATTCTGTTTTATATCTATGAAACAGTAAGAAGTTCACACAGATAATGGGCCATGCTTGAAGGATTTTATTTTATGTACATGTCAGTTTTTCCAAACATGTTTCCCAAAGATGTAGAACATTCTAGCTGCTTGAAAGAGAAAATACTTCATTTAATACTTGCTTAGTTCACTCTTAGAATTACACAGCAAGTCCCCCGTGTGCTGTTGTCACATCAGTGCACATCAGAACGAACCCTCTGCCAGATCTCAGCCTCTGTGTCACACGTGTGCCATCCCCTTCCCCAACCAGAGCCCCTCGCCCACCATGTGCAGTTTGCAGCCTGACCTTTATCTGTAATTACCTTCTTCCTTCCTTCCCCAGGCTGCAGAGCAGAAACCTTTACTCTGCCCCATCATTTGCTTCCCTGTCAATTTTTTCCTATATCCCAGTCTCCAGTCTTTCTCTTAGAAATCAGAATCCTTCTATCACTGAAGTATCCCTCATCTCCCCAACTGGTGGGAGGAACTAAGGTCTCATTTTATTCACTCACCTAAATCTGGGTGTTCTAGCCCCCATTTGTTTGGAAACTTGATCTTTGCTGTGCAGTAGCCTCCCAAAATATTGTCAGGCTAGCCAGGTTTATCTACCCCATTCTGAAAGTCAGTCCTGGCTCTTCCTGACTGCCCACCATGAAGCACCTTTTTATGAAAGGATATAACTCAGGAACAGCCAGATGGAAGCAATGTGTAGAACAAGGTGTGGGGAAAGAGCACAGAGCTCCCAGGCCCTTCCTGAGCCTGTCACTTTCCTGGGATCTCCATATGTTCAGAGACTTGGAAGTTCTTTGAACCCCTATCTTTTTGAGCTTTTACAGAAACTTCATTACATAGACATAATTGATTAAATCACTGGCCATTGGCAACTAATTGATTCAATCTCCAGCCCCTCACCCTCCCAGAGGTCAGGAGTGGGATTGAAAGTTTCACCCTTCTAATCACCTGGTTGGATCTTGGATCTGCTGGAAACCAGTCCTAATCCTTAGGTTACCTAGAGGATTCCCAAATCACCTCATTAACATAACAAAATATACCTTTAGGCTCTTACCACTTAGGAAATTCTAAGGGTTTTAGGAGTTCTGTGCCAAGGACAGGGACAAAGACCAAATATATATTTCTTATTATAAATCATATCACACCTTCATTTTCTGTCTTTAACATAAAATAGAATGATACAGTGTATAACATGGAAAAAAATTGATTGAGTTGAAGTATGCACAGTACTAATTGGATGTACAAAAAGAATAACAGGTCCTGGCTGGTGTAGCTCAATGGATTGGGGACTGCCCTGTGAGCCAAAGGGTCATCAGTTCACTTCCCAGTCGGAGCACATGCCTGGGTTGCAGGCTAGGTCCCTAGTAGGGTGGCACTCAAGAAGCAACCACACATTGATGTTTCTTTCCCTCTCTTTCTCCCTCCTTTCCCCTCTGTCTAAAAATAAAATAAATAAAATCTTTAAAAAAATAAAATAACAGAACTTTATGCTTTGTCATTGATTTAATTTTGCTATTATCAAGGTAGCAGGGGAAGGGTGTTCCTGGCATCAGTACGGATTTTCCCACAACTGGTAGCAGAGGTAGCTAGATATTAATAAAGGAAAGGAGCAAAGGCCTGCTTCACTAGCAAGTTGCAGCCTTCCTAGGCATTCCAGGGTATCGTAGCATTTTCCCACCGAGGGGATTAACAGCCCTCCCTCCCCTGTGTACAGAGAAAGGACCAGCTTTCCAATCTCCCCAGGGTACAACTGGTCCATTCCCTGAAGATACCAGGGAAGGGATAAAACAATAAAGGGGGAATTCCTCTGCTTGGGCGTGTGTCCAGGAGAAGCCAAGATGGTGCAGGGCAAAGTGCTTCCACTTTGAGGCATGCATGGTAGGAGCCAAGATGATGATCACAGTGATCTGTCTGTCTAGCCTGGGAAAAGGATCGGATTGGTTAAAGGTCACAAGACCCCAGGAGATCTAGGAAATGGATTGGTTAGTAGGGAGATGCAGTGAAGCTTGTGAAAGATTGGGAAGTTGACTGGTTAGTTTGAAAGGGTGCCTGGTCCTTCCTAAGCTCAAGATAACATAACCCAAGTTTTAAAAAGCTCTTGGTCTCTCTCGCCTGGTAACACACACTCACCCCTCTAGTTCATGCATTCTCTCTCCATAGCAGTCATGCAGCCCTAGCATCTGCATGCGGCCCAGTGACCATTTGGGCTCCAAGTGTGGGCCTGGATAAGGCAGCACAGTGACAAGCAGAGTACAACCGCGAACAGACTACGCTGGCCGAGTGGGGATAGACATGGATTAAACTGGGCTAATCTTCTGCATGGCACAGAACTTTTGGACCTCAGCATTTGTGCTGGACTTGTTGAAGACAAGGTTAGATTTATTTCACAGAGGACACAGGAGAGAGGACATCAGGAACCTGGGGGCAGCCTTCTATTTCCACCCCAATACTTCTTACTGCTAGACCTCATTCTCCCATGTGGGTCCCCAGAAATGTTGTTCTTACAACACTGTAAGGACGCCATTTCCACTGGCAACAGAACCAGCAGTAAGTCTCCCACTTAGATCCCCTCTGCTTAGGGTTAGTTCCCTTTCAGAGGCTCGGGGTTTTTTCCTGCAGTTTGGTCTCATTCTAGGCCTACTTCAGTCTGCCAAATAGACCCTAAAATGCAGTGGTATCAGTGTCCAGTGTATATATTCCCAGATTGGATCCTCAATTTCTCTGCAAATGACTCAAGGCAGCTCCACTCCTAGCTCTGTTGTGGTCAGAAGTTGAAAAACAAATAAAAAGAGATTGACTTCCTTGGCTGGGTGGCTCTGTTGGTTGGAGGGTCATCCTGTAAATTAAAGGGCTATGTGTTAGATTCCCACTCAGGGCAGATACCTAGGTTGTGGGTTTGATCCCCAGTCAGGATTCATACAGGAGGCAATCAATCGATGTTTTTCTCTCTCTCTCTCCCTCCCACTCTCTCTGAACAATCAATCGATGTTTCTCTCATATCGATGTTTCGCTCTCTCTCTCTCCCTCCCTTGGGTGATAGAGAGATTGACTTCACTCTCTAGTGGTGTCTCCATCCCAATTCCTACCCTGCTGAAGTATTCTATTACCCCCTTTCCACTCAAATCAAAATCCTCAAATGTGAGGGAAAAAAGTCTATGAAAGTAAATTTTCAAATTTTAGAAATTTGAACAAGAAGGGCCTTGTTTGGGGAAGATTATTAGATAATCCACAGAGTCCTAGTGGTGTGAGGTAGGGCAGAATGAGGGGAAAATGAGACTTGGGATATGAAAATTCTCTGTAGTATCAGTAGAAACAGCCAGCTTTTACGTGGCGATGGTTTATACACCTTTGTGAGATTGAAAGTATTGACCCATGAAATTCTATGCTCAAACACTTGACCTACTGAGTAGTCACATACTTGTACTTTTTACCCCAAATATTATGATGCTATTGTTCACCAAATGCCCTCAAATCATTTTAATCATGTAGGAACATAAAAACTCAAAGAGATTAAAAATGAGGAATATAGAAGTCTCAGAAGTTATTAGTATGTTTAAAAAGAATGTTATATGATGAAAATAAATGAAAAGGAACATAAATAAAAAGTATTTCTAGAGTATCAGGCACAGCTAAGCAGGGAGAGTCATACAGAACATCATACACCAGGACTATAAAAATCAGTCTCTATGGGTCTAATCTACTTTTGGGGGAAACCTTACTAGTTGGAGCATCTTTTGAACTGCTCCTTATAGCCTAAAATCTCAGTGTTTCAAGAGTGCCCAACGAACAACCAGAAAATTCCCCAAGAAACTGCCTGTGTGATAATTTATTGATAAAACTAAAAAGCCAAAATGTACACTGATCATAAAAACCCAAATTTTGAAATGCCATATCCCTCAGCTACTAAGAGAAGGAGGAAAGCAGAGAGGCAAATGTAATCCTTCGTTATGCAAGTTTGGCCAAAGTATCCATTTTATAAACTGCTAACCTTCAGAAGATAAGAGAGTTATGAGCAATAAAGAAGCCTGGGGAATCCCTAAGGAAAGTATTCACTAGAAATCTCTCAGAAAATTATATATTACCCAGTGCATAGACTGTGAGGGAGCTATATAGACCTGTGCAAAGCTCGCGATGTTTCCTGAGAAGGTATGCCTCCCTTCACGTGACCATGAGAATTCTCCACCCAGACAGGGTGGCTGGAGAAGGCTCTGGGTGGGGCAGCCATGCGGACTTTGGGGTGTGGGTAGATTTGTCCTGCTTTACAGCACCAGCCCTCCCAGACTCTGGAAACCCAGCCCCACCTTCATGAAAGCATTCAATTTCCCCATGCCATTCAGCACAGTTTGGCAAACTTTATCTTTACAGGGGGCAGGTAATAAACATTTAAGGCTCTGTGGGCCAAGAGACTATAACCAAACAGAGGTTCAGCTGCCTGTGGCAAAGAAATCCAAACCTGTGAGGCTGGTGCAAGAGGAAAGAGGTTTATGCAGGTGCCAGGACCTGGGAGGATGGTGGACTCCCATCTCAAAACCATCTCTTTTCCTGCTCAAACCTGCCATTCTTATCCAATTATCTCTCTAGCTTTTGGTGCTCTCAGGACCTATCCATTCATCTTTCTAGCTTTTGGCTCCTGCATCTGATGTCATCTTGGACAATGGGGGGAGACTCCCAGGTGCTCCCACTGTTTACTGTAACAAGATCATACCATTTCTGTCGTAGTCACTCAACTCTGCAATTGGAGTATAAAAACAGTCATAACAATATGTGAATTTGGCCTGTGGGTTATACTTTGTGGACCCCAGACTATAGACAGAATAAATTTCAAAGTATCCAGCTTGATGTTAAAGACTCTCCACTCTCAGGCCCTTATCTGCTTTCATAATCTCATAGACCATCATTTCTTTCAGCAGAGTGATCAAGTCCCTGTTATGTTTCAGGCAGTGCTTAGCAGTGGAGATACACAAGGAACATGATAAACCCCCTGCATTCAGGGGCTTACCATTGTTTGTGGATCAAAAATTAAATACATCTGTATGATGCTATAATGATGGATACATGTGTCCACACCCACAGAATGTGCAACACCAGGAGTGAACCCTAATGCAAACTATGGATGTTGGACAATCATGTGTCATCGTAGGTTCATCAGTGGTAACAAATGTACCAGTCTCATGGGGGATGCTGACAGTGGGGCAGGTGGTGCGTGTGCAGGGGGGGAGCATGTGGAAAACCTCTGTACTCTCCACTCAGTTTTTCTGTGACCCAAAAACAGCAATAAAAATTAAGTCTATTAAATAATTAAGTATTCCAATTATTAATTCATTTCAATAATAATGAATGTGGTTAAGAAGACACACACTGGGCTATTTCACCTTATATTGGTCTACCTGCCCAAAGTATAATCTTTACTTTCATTTGTTCAATTCTTACCCCTTCCCAAATCTCAGCCAAAGTCCTATTTCCTATCCAAAATCTTCCTCACTTAATTCAAGCCTCATTCACTGATCAATAACTATTGTTCAGGCACCTGTGCTGAATGCTGGGGATAGCAACAAACAAGAAAGACACATTCCCTGTCCTCACCAGGCTTGCCATCTAGTCCTCAAGAAGGCTCCTCCCTGGACCTGAATTAGTCCTTACTGTCAACACTATTTGCTGTGCATACAAAATAAACTAACATATATTTGATGCCCTCTCTCCAAATAAACTGAAGGAGGGTTTATTCCATGTAACTATTTCCCAGTGCCTGATAGAAGGAAAAAGAAAAATATCAGGGAATAGCGAGAAGGAGCTTTGAATATTCAAAAGCAAAAATCCTAAATCCACGTTAAATAAATCAATAGACAACAAAAATTGGTTTCATAAATACAGATTGAGGGTAAATACCTTTTTAAAATAGATAAAGGGAAATACAGCTATCTAGATCAAGGGCTGGCAAACTTTTTCTGCAGATGGTCGATAGTAAATGGTTGAGACTGTGTGGGCCACATATAGGTCTCTGTCGCCCTGCTCCTCCTCCTCCTCCTTCTTCTTTTCCTACTTCTCTTTCTTCTTCTTCTTTTACAGCCTTTAAAAATGCAAAAAAACATTCTTAGACTAGCAAAAGCCTGCCATGGAACCTGCAGATGGCTGAGCCTCTGATCTACACAGATGGAACAATGCAATGGAGAGCTGTCAATTACTCCCATCTGCTTCATCTGGGAAGGCTGTGGGGAGGAGGAGGTGGTATTTTGAGACCTTGAGTGAGAGCCGAGCCTTGGCTTGACTGCAAGGTAGCAGGGGAGCAGTATGACCTAATGGAAAGGAGCCGGGCTGAGAGTCAGCAGACCTGAATAGGAGTCCTGGCCCTACCACTGTCTGTGTGGCTCTGGCCAAGCTGCCCCTGAGCCTCCAATGACTTCTGTGAGTTATCACCATGAAAAATGAGCAGAAAAGCAACTTATTGTGAGAATAAAATGAGATCATATCAGAGCACTTTGGAAACTGACAAGCATCCCAGTAAGACCTTGATAAAATTAGTAAAAGCCAAAAATGTAAGCTAAACTTGAAGATTCCAAATTTGAAATGTCACATTATTTAGCTAGCAAGAGAGGACGCAAACTGTGAGTCAAATATTATTCTTTATTGTATGGCCTCAGCCAAAACAGCTATTTTATAAGCTGTAAGCCTTCAGAAGATAATAGAGTTGTAATCAGTAAAGACAGCTGGGAATCCCTGAAGAGGCTACACGGACCCACTGGTGTGACACTACAGATGTGCAGAAAAGCTCTTGGCCCTCACATGGTCTCCTGCAAAAGTCTCTAGGCTTCCCTAGAGTTGTGCTCCTCTGATCCAGCACCTGATGTAGAGGTGTGTCAGGGGTGTGGTCTGGGGTGGGAACCTGCTAATCTTCAGATGAGGAAAATATAAAAGGCCAGAGAGAGAGAGAGAGAGAGAGAAAGAGATCTTGGAGACAAAACAACTTTTGGTTTATAACTTTGGGGTTTTAACTAGCAGAACCTGATAGAGCCCCTCTCCTCTTCCCAGAAAAATACTATTAAAGACCAAAAAAGCCTGAAATTCCCTCCCACAAAAAAAAATGTAATATCAGGAAGACTGAAACAGTCTGCTTACAGAATTTGAGAAAAAACTATCTACTAACTGGGAAGGGTGATGGCATTAATTGAGAAAGACAGTAGGTGGCATACCTACCAATGTTGCATGGCACAGAGTGCCCTCCGTCTAGATGACAGTAATGAACTCCTTCCAACTTTCTTTCTGCTGGCAGTCTGACTCAGTGTTATGGGTTGAATCGTGCCCTCCCCCCCGCAAAAGGGTATGTTGAATTCCCAACTCCCAGTATCTTAGAATGTGACCTTATTTGGACATGGAACCTCTATAGAGGTAAACAATTTTAAATGGGTTAGCAGGATGGTCCCTGATCCAGTATGACTGGTGTCCACACAAAAGGGGCAAATTTGGATGCAGAGGCAGAGATGAAGAAGGAAGACAAAGTGAAGGGACACAAGACAATGTCATGTGAAAGTTAAGTGATGAAGTAAAGCAGCTACAAGGCAAAGAGTGCCAGCCAAACAACCAAAAGCTAGGAGAGAGGCTTGGAACAGATCCTCCCTTGCAGCCCTCAGAAGGAACAAACTCTGCTGACACCTTAATTTCAGACTTCCAGCCTCCATAACTGTGAGACAATGCCTTTCTGTTGTTCCAGCCACTGAGTTTGTGGTACTCTGTATGCCTCAGGAAACTAATGTCAGGTACACAAGGCTTGTAACAATGAGCCAGTCAAGATGGCAAATAGGGAAATGCAGTACTCACATCCTGCCATGACAACATGAAAATTACAACTAAGTTACAGAACCATCATCATGGAGAACCACTAGAGTCTAGCTGAACAGTTCTATCCTATATCTAAGGATACACAGAAGAAGCCATGTGGGGACTGGGAGGAGGAGTGGAGACCTGGAATGAGCTGGTCCCACACCCACATGTGGCAGTTGAAAATCAGAAAGGACACCTCAGCTGTGGAGATCCCCTGTGAGGATCAAGGATTCCCAGCCCCACACCAGGATCCCCAGCCCAGGGTTCCAATGCTGGAAGAGAAGGTTCTATAACTTTTAGCTGTGAAAACTAGTGGAAATTGTGGCTCAGTGATGTGGAGGGCTTCTGAAGTTCCAGCCATTCCTCTTAAAAGGCGGCACACAGACTTACTCAGACTCACCCGCTCTGAGCTCCAACACTGGGGTGGCAACTT
The DNA here is from genome assembly GCF_022682495.2 of Desmodus rotundus. Taxonomy (NCBI): domain Eukaryota; kingdom Metazoa; phylum Chordata; class Mammalia; order Chiroptera; family Phyllostomidae; genus Desmodus; species Desmodus rotundus. The sequence continues at coordinate 67,928,538 of NC_071395.1, forward strand.
GAAAAGATCAGTGACATACAGGAGGAGCTGAATTGTCTGGCTTTAGGGCAAGGGCTGATGGGCAGCTTTCTCCCAGACCAAAGTGTTGGCAGAGGCCATTGTGTGTTTGCTGAGCCCTCCCCCTGCAGGCACAGGCAGGTGTGTATCAGAGCCTCCACCAACCTAGCTAACACCATTGGCCCACCCTGGTGATTGCCTGAGACTTTGCCCCACCCAGAAACTAAACAAAACGGAGACAAGCAATCTATCAGATGCAGAGTTCAAGATACTGATTATAAAGATGCTTAATGAACTTAGGGGAAGAATAGATCGATTTAGTCAGAACTTCAACAAAGAGATAGGAAACATAAAAATAAATATAAAAACTAAAAAGAATCAGTCAAAAGTGGAAAATACGATAATTGAAATTAAGAATACACTAATAGGAAACAACAGTAGATTAGATGAAGTGTATGATTGAAACAGCAATTTAGAAGATAAGGTAACTGAAAATATCCAATCAAAAGAACAAAAAGGAAAAAAATCCAAAAAATGAGGATAGTTGAAGGGGCCTCTTGGACAACATCAAATGTACCAACATCCGCATCATGGGGGTACCAGAAGGAGAAGAGACAGAACAAGGAATTAAAAACTTTTTGAAAAAAAAGACAGAAAACTTCCATAACTTGGTGAAGGAAATAGACATACAAGTCCAAGAAGCACAGAGAGTCCCAATCAAGATGAACCCAAAGAGGCCCACGCCAAGACACATCATCATTAAAATGCCAAAGGTTAAAGACAAAGAAAGAATTTTAAAAGCAGCAAGAGAAAAGCAGTTAGTTACCTACAACAGATCTCCCATAAGACTATCAACTGATTTCTAAACAGAAACTTTACAGGCCAGAAGGGATTGAGATAAAATATTCAAGGACCTACTACCAAGATTACTCTACCCTGCAAAGCTACCATTTAGAATAGAAGGACTGATAAAGAGCTTCCCAGACTAAAAAAAAAAAAAAAGCTAAAGGAGTGAATCACATCAAATCAGCATTACAAGAAATGTTAAAGGGTCTTCTTTAAGAAAAAGAAAAAGATTAAAATATGAATAATAAAATGGCAACAAATACTTATCTATCAACAATTACTTTAAATACAAATGGGTTAAATACTCCAATCAAAAGACACAGTGTGGCTGAATGAATAAGAAGGACTGTGACATATGTTGTCCACAAGAGACTCATTTTAGATCAAAAGACACATACAGATTGAAAATAAAGGAATAGAAAAAGATATTTCATGAAAATTAAAATCTTTTTCAAAAGATGGGGTAGAAATTCTCATACCGGACCAAATAGACTTTAAAACAAAGATTATAATGAGAGACAAAGGAATTCCACTTTAGAGTATCTAAAGAAACCCAAAACACTAATTTGAAAAGATATATGTGTCTGTATGTTCACTGCAACATCATTTAGAATGACCAACATATGGAAGCAATCTAAGTGCCTATGAATAAATAAATGGATAAAGAAGATGGATAAAGAACATATATGTAATGGAATATAACTCAGCCACAAAAAAGAACAAAATCTTACCATTTGTGACAATATGTATGGACCTAGCAGGTGTTGTGCTGAGTGAAATAAGTCAGAGAAAGTCAAATACCATATGATTTCCCTTATATGTAGAATCTAAAGAACAAAATAAACAAACAAAAAAAATAGATTCATAGAAACAGAGAATATTGCCAGTTGCCAGACAGGGGAGGGGAGGGTCTGGGTGGAAAAGATGAAGGGATTAAGAAGCACAAATTGGTAGTTACAGAATAGGCACAGGGATGTAAAGTACAGCATAGGGAACATAGTCAGTAATATTGTAATAACTATTTATGGTGTCAGGTGGGTATAAGATTTATTGGGGTGATCATTTTGTAAGTTATATAAATGTCTAATTGCTGGGTTGTATACCTGAAATAGACAAAATGTTGTATGTCAATTTTAACTGAAAAATAAAAAATTATTTTATAAACAGACTTTTTAACAATGGCAGCTCTCTTTCCACTGAGTAAGAAATACCTCTTTGAGGCAGAAGAATACTCTTTTCCCAACTCCATTCACATACAGCAAGAGACACCAGCCTAAGCCAATAGTTGAAATAATTTGAGCACTTCCTACAGACATTTTCAACTTCCCATAAGTGTCACGAGAGAAAGGGCCATGTGTGTGTTTTGGATCTTAATTAGATATACAATGGATAAAACAGGGCCTGATACATAATATTAATCAGCTGTTACTAAGTTCTGCTGCATTAACAAACAATGCCAAAATCTCAGAGGCTACAGCAACAGAGGTGTGTTTCCCCCTCACATTACATGTTCTTGACACTTTGACTGTGGTGTTCCATGGTGAGTCTATTCAGGGACTTGAGGTAAAGGAGTGGGCCCTCTCTGGACATGCATTTATCACAGCCAGGAAGAAACAAGGGCAGATTCTGCATGGCACTCGAAGCCTGGTGCTGAGATATGGCACATGTCTGATCACATTCTGTTGACCAAAACAAGTCACATGATAAAACCCAATTTCTTTGAGGTTGAAAAAATAGTCCTCTCCCAGGAAGGGACACACACACTTATAAATGGTTTCTCATGAATACATAATTAGTGTTCAGTGGAGTCACATGGAAGAAGTCTTCCATGGATGTAAATGAAGGATTAAACAAAGTATTAAGGAAGAAGCACAAATATAGGAAAATATGAAAACTCACCTAGCAATGATAACCAATATTGAACTAGTTTTAGAATATGGTCTAAAGTTCCTCTAATATAACAGCAATTAAACCAAACTAAGATAAACCAAGCCATTCTGTCTTTTGCAGCATCTTAGAGGACACAACTAAAGAACTGTTGGAAGACTGACTCCACTGACTGAACACAGAGAGTGAAAACTTGGAAATGCAAGAAGGACAGGGCAAAACCGCTGTGTCAGGGGGAGTGGTTACCATAACGCCTTCAGGCTTTATCAGCCAAGTAGACCAAACACACACACACACACACACACACACACACACGGGTGAAAAAAGGAAATCCTGCAAGTTTTCAAGTAGTAGAAACAATGCAGACCGCATTCTCAAATTCTTCAACCACAGTGTAATAAACCCAGAAATTCGTAACAGGAAAGCTGTTACAAACACTAGAAATGTTAGACACTATTAAATGGCTATTAAATGACAAAGAAGAAATCAAAACTACAAGTCTATACTATTTTATAAATTATGGCGGTAAGAACAAAACATATAAAATGTAGGAGCTCTGACCACAGATATACTGAAGAAAATTAATAGCACTGCGGCCTGACTACTAAACAGGAAAGACAAGACTGTGTGAAATAAGTGTCTAATGCATAAGCTACAGGAGATTGAGGGAATAAGTCTAAAAAACTCAGGTGGAAGAAATAGATACCTATAAAAATATTTTTAAAAATTTACTTACAAAACTGAAAAGCATTTAAATTGATAAAGAACTTTTTAAAAAATAACAGAGCAAGTTCTGCACGAGGTAATTGCATAAAAAGAAATCATTAAAGCTCCCTTAATAACAGACACATATATTATTTCTATGTCAGAAATAAAGAATAGAATTTTAACTTTTAAAAAAGCAAGAGCAAAAACACAAATACCAAACATCAGGGATATAAAAGCAACAAACCACAATTATAAAAAACAGATTATTTAGAATTGATAAGAAATATCATTAATAACTATGTGCTACTAGATTTTAAAATAATCATTTAATCAAAAGTATTTTAACTATTAAACATTTTCCAATTAAAAACAAACAAATAATGATGGAAGAATGTGTGTGTGTGTGTGTGTGTGTGTGTGTTCCCAAATGCTACCAGGTACAAATAGCTTTCATGGATGACATTTTTCAAACATTCAAGTTTGAAAAGCAAGTATTCCATACAGGTTAAACTTTGCCAACATATTAAAAACAAAACATGGACTACCCAAGTTGTACTCAATGGAGCTGACACACTGTGCTAGCGAACCAGAAGAGTGAAAGGAGCTGACGGGGTGTGCACACCCACAGAGAGCTGTGCAGCCTCAGAAACCCTGTGACCGGGCGGGCTCTGAAGGCCTGGGGTTGGTCTGAGAGCCCAAACAGAATGAGGCCTGCACCACGGTGAAGGAACAGTGCACAGCACATGGCAGTGACACACATCTTCACAGGTCTCAGTCAGATAAACAAATGCACGTTCAAAATATTAAAGCAGTTATTAATATTTGGGGTTGGGGGAGAAGGGAAAGAGAACAGGGACTATCCCAACTCTACACCAGGGATTATATGAACTTAAAAAAAAAAGGAAAAATCTAAGAAAACTATAGACTAAATCTCTTTTATGAATATGGATACAGAATGTTAAACATTGACAAATATAATACACAAAGCTAAGTAGAGTTTATATAGAAATTAAAGCATAGCCAAATATTTAAAAATTGATCTATCAAGTTTGTCCTTGATAGATGCAAATGAACATTAAACAATTTTTCGATTAAAGTCAATACCAAATTAGTGCATATGTGGAAAATTAAAGTGAACCAGCTGAAAATCTGTTAGAATTAATAAGTAATACAAAAATTAAGTATTTGACATTGTAAATATGCATGTTCTTTTGAATTCATTGCAATTTAACTGCAAATTTAATATAATTCTTTGAAATATATAATGGGATGGAGGATTCATTTTGAAGATTACAAAGAAGCACAAGATAGGGCAAAACAATACAATAAGGAAAGTACTAACTAGCTACCAAAATAAAATTTAACTTGTATCCATTAAAATAATATGCTCCAAATATAGGTCAGTGCAGAGGATAGAAAGCCCACAGACAGCTAAGTAGATATGACATTTTGGTATCATATTTCTTGATTGTGATAATGCTGTTATCAGGATGTGACTCAAGAATTTTAAATCATTAGGGTTTTTAAATCAGAGGTGAATCTCAAGGCCAATTGCATCTGAGAATCAAGGAAATAAATTACATGAGATTCCAAACCAAGTTGAAGAAGAATAGACATGGAACAAATGGTGCTGGGGCAATAGGTTGAAGTTTTTAGGAAAAAGATTAACTTTCTTCCTTACGCCATGCATCAAAATAAATTCCATGTGCTCCAAGGAAATAAACTTGAAAAAAGTAAAAGACAAACAGACAACATGCAGTGTCCTTATTTTCATGAGACTAAGTTACTTACCTGAAGAACTTGTAGAAGATATCAGGGTTTTTTGTTTGGCGGGGCGGGGGGGGGGGGGCTGCCTAGTAAGTGGATGTCCCTTTGTCGCTGTGTGTCGCTTACAGGAGCAGAGTCCGGTTTGCCCTGTGAGCACCAGAAAGTGCCCAATAACAGGGAATGGTGAGGTAAAGTGTTGTATCCCCATGACACTGCATACACCACTACAAATCAGGTTTTGGAAAAATAGCTAAGTTTATAAGAAAGTGTTCAAAATATAATGTTTGGCTAAAGAAGTGGTATGTGATCAAATTTTTATAATATATACTCACGTGCACACACACACATGTATATGCACCTATTTTAAAATGACTGAAAAAATCACGAAAATTTTAACAGTGTTTATTAATGAGTAGCAGGATTTGGGGCTATTTTTACTGTCTTTGATATTACTTTCTTTTTTAAAGACTTTTATTTACTTATTTTTAGAGAGGGGGAAGGGAAGGAGAAAGAGAGAGAGGGAAACAGTTGCGAGAAATACATCAATTGGTAACCTCTCACACACCCCAACTGGGGACCTGGCCCACAACGCAGACATGTGCCCTGACCGGGAATCAAACCCACAACCTTCCAATTCACAGGCTGGCACTCAATCCACTAAGCCACACAGCCAGGGCTGATATTACTTTCTAAATGTAACTGAATTTCCTCATCATCTGCCCACACCTGAATATTAGAGAAGGAACCAACCCAATGTGCCGGCATTTATGGCAGAGCCTGTGTGCAAAGCCATTCTCAAACAGAGATAAGAGTTACTAGCCAAATAAATCAGGTTCTCTCTCTGCACAGTGTGAACTGGAAAATGTCACACAAATGGTATGTGGAATGAGGGGTCATGAGGTAGAAAGGGGCTGTGAGTGAGTCACATCAAGCCATAATATAAGAAATGAGAAGGTACATGTGAGAAGACACTAGCAGGTAAAGCAAAACTGAGGTTGGCAATTAGTTGTGGGAAGAAGAGCAGACAGACCGAAAGGGAACCAACACAGGAAGAATAAAGATCCCAAACTTCAGCACTTTGGATCTTAAAAATGCGTTGGATCTCATACCAGTGCTGGAGACTCAGCAACACCATGGCTAGTGGTTTTAGATGTTTATGAAACATCTGTATTCTCCTTTTGACCTTGACAATTAAAAAACAAGACGGTTTGCAACATATAAAAATGATATGTTTTGTACAAAAAGTAAAAAAAATCAAATATATAAGCACACTAAAAAAGACAGGAAACTCTCAAATGTTAATGTTGACATTTGTTATCTCTAAGTAGTGGAATTATACGTGACTTATTTTTTTTTAATAATTTTGGCATTTTTCAAGTTTTCCACCCTGAACATATAGTACTTTTATAATCATTTATAAAACAAATAAATGCTATTTTAAATGGCATGTGTGTGAATATGTTCTATTGACCTCACTCTGATAAAAACCTTCATAAATTTCACCACTAGTTTCCTGGCTAAACAAAGACCAAGACCTTTGCTGATATGCATCTATTTCCCACATTTTTTTACAACTAAACTAAATAACCAAGTGTAGTTGTTCTGGGCCAAAGTTTGTATCCAAGGTCAATAGATTTCCCCTGCAGTGACTGAGCGAATCCAACATACTTAGAATGGTCACCCACTGACTCATCTAACAAGCACTGGTGGTTCTGGAACAGGAAACATGTATCCATTTGAGCACTGAGGGCCTCTGTTTACAGAGTAGTCAGCTCGCTCTAAGAATCTTTGTTGCATAAGGTTGTAGAAGCAGGGTTCATACACATCAGAGAGCAGAGCTCTCTGCCCGTGTGACACCCTTCTGAGTCTTTATCTCCTGAGTCCTTTTTCACCCCACTCTTCCAAAGTGGAGAAGCAACCCCAAAACACATCTAAAACAGAAACTAAAAGAGGGTGCTCCCTGTGAAATGAAGCACTCAGCCTCTTTCTCCACTTCCCCAAACTGCCACCACCACCCTCACCCAATCCAACCCGGATGCCCCGTGCTGTGACCTTGACCCCATCACATAGGCTTCTTTTGGGGATGAAATAGATGTGGTGGAAGCTTGAAGAGGTTCTAAAACTAAGGTGTGTGAGATCTTAAGGAAGACATTTGACCTTTCTGAGCTTCTACTTCATCTATAAAATGCAGGAGTTGAACTAGTAACAAGGTGATCCAGAATGTCCCAGCAGCTCGAAGATCTATGCCTAACCAGCAATAAAAATAAGCAGGGCCTACCAGGGAAGACACAGGTGCCATGATGCTGCCCAGGCCTCTGTCTCTGCGAGTGTTTGACGCAACCCGGATGACACTCCTATAAACACAGAAACCCCTCCAGTACCTCTCAGGAAAGCTGCTCTCCCTGTGTACTTCTACTGTCCTTGGCCTACACATTTGCTGTTAAAAATACACTGCTGAGAAAGTTGGGAGTTTGCTACATCCAGAGGACCCTCCAAATGCTGAATTTTGATCTTATTAAAATTTTTGATATGTGTTTTCAAGACACAGTTAGCAAAATAACTATCTGGTTCTAAAAGTCCTGAACTTTAAAAGGCTTCTCAAGTACCAACTCATGCTCCAAAGATAAATTTGAAAGGAGTGGAGTCAAAATGAATCATAAACATGTGGATTAAATTTCCCACAAGTACCCAACCTTTTGAAAACTGAGAGAATTATGCTTGGGGAAAGAAGAAAATGTCTTGATTCTACAAAACTCAAAATCATCTCTAAAAGAATGAGACATTTGCCAAACGCTTGAGTAAAGGGGGCAACACGTAGTTTAATCTCCTTTGATCTGACGTGCAGAGTCGGATAATCCAAATGGTTGTTCGTTCTGTTTTGCAGATCCTTGTGAATTCCTGCTATCACAAGACACAGCCTCGGGGTCCCAAGATGACATGAGAACATCAAGCTGGGAGCCCCCTCTGCAGCGTGGCGTGCCAAGCTGCTCATCGGCCCAAGAACCCCACTCACCCTGGGGTAATTCCGAGCACCATAATGGTCAGGTCAGGTCTAGATTTCTAAGTCCAAGGTTGTCGATGATGACATAAAGAAATGAAACAGCAACCTCAGGCTTTCAGAGTTTAGGAACACATGCCACAGCAAGGCAGTGGACAAAAAGGAACACATCCAGAAGCTTAGCACCACCCGAATCAGGTTCCAGCCACCTTTGTTTTCTTTACTAGCAAACTACTCAGAAGAATCTTCCATAGTCTGTGTCTACATTCTCATCAGCCATGCACACCACCCCCTGAAATCTGGCTCCTGACCCAATATTTCTCTGTCGTTGTCTGTACCTCTTGGAAGCACTGGACACATGAAACCACTGTCTACTTTTTGAACTTCTTTCTTGTTTCTGGACAGCACACAGTCTTCCTAGTCCTCCTCTTTTTCTGCCATGTTCCTGCTCTTGCTTTCCTTGTTGTTTCTCCTCTCTCATCCACTTCCCTTCCTGGAATGACCATCACAGCCTACCCATAAAGTCACATGGCTCACTCCAACCTTCAGGGACCTCTGTCATCCTGCCCCACCCCATTTCTTCAAACTTACTTGTTATTTCTTCCCATACTGTGGTTTACTCTCTGACTACTCTGGACCTCCTGCGCTTTCCTCCTTATGTCACAGGTTGACTTATATCCCTCATCTGCACTGCACAAAATCCTACCAATTCACCCAGATCACCCTTAAATACCAAGTACTTCCTGATAATTACCAGCTTTCACTCCCCTGACAAAGTGTCAATTTTGTCCCCAACACAAACACAATGCATTTTGTATTGTCCTCTCACTTACAGCTCTTATTGGACCAAAGATTGCAGTTATTTGTTCTAGCTCCTTTACCATGAATAATGCTCCCTGAGGACAATAACATCATCGTAAGAAGTGTTGTAGCCTGCCAATGGCCAAACACTATGCTTTGCACATAGTGGTATTTGTTAAAAAGAAAAAGTCCTTTTTTTTCAGGACATCAGCTTCCTCAGCTACAAAAATGGCAGGTTTAGCACAATGTCCTTCAAAGTCACTGTCAGCACAAGGGGCCAGAGCCATTACAGCCGCCCCTGCTCCCTTCAGAAGTTGGAACACCAAGTGGGACACAAACGTGAAATGGCATAACAAGGTAGTGATAAAAAGCATTGAGATCTGAAGTCTACTGGTAAATATTTCATAAAGGTTCCCCCTGTCCTTTTACAGTGGCATACTAAAGTTGAACTCCCTGCCTATAAGAGAGTACAGAGTCTAAAATTCACAGTGCTGTTTTGTTGAATGAACCACACACCCCAGTTGGACAGGGCAAGATAAGGTGAGCAGGGTCCCATTCTGCACAAAAGCAACTTCTCTAAGTAGCCTCAAATTGATTTCCTAAGAACGAACCTATAAAAGTTGTTTTCTGAGCCTTCCAGATAGTCCCAGTCTATTTTATAAACACTTTCTCAGATTTATGTCTGGCCTATAAAAACCAGGCTGGGACTGTGGTTGAGGGCTGGGAGAATCCTATTTGGCTCCAGTATCCTGGAGCTCCACTGTAATGCTATTTGTGAAGCCAATGCAGGGGGCCTTCCCCCTAGGTGAAACTTCCTAATAAGGAGGTCTTTTTTTATACCTCAGTAACCATCCCCACTCTGGAGAGCATCCAAGATGGATTGTCCATATACCTAGCTCTATAGCCAAGAGAGATATAGTGAGGTCCCAGTTTATTTAGACAAAGCTTTGATAGCCAGAGTCAACTATCCTTTCTCAGCCCAAGGCTTATAGTGCAGCCAAAAGTCTGCAGAGAGCAAATGCACTTGTAAAACATTGACTTTGTGAGCACTGGGGGGAAATGGCACCTGCAAAGCTGTGCCGGCATGTCCTGCCTGAGTCATCTGGGTTATAAGAGGGAACTTGGGATCAAAGACGCTGGCTGTGGTAGGAATAAGGAGTCCTACCTAGTGAGGCCACAGGGAACACGGTCAGGTCTTGAGGGAAAATAAGCCTGTTCCTGATGGTCTGTGTGAGGATCCACCTAGAAGACATTTTAGGATGGGAAGATAGGGCAAGTATCACTGACGGAATGACAAATGCGATGTACTTGGACTCCCTTCATTTAGGGATTTCTCTTCTTATAGCCTGGGTTGCTTTGTTATTCATTTTAGAAAGCATTAATCCATAACTGTGTACTCTGGAAAGGCTAGTTTTTTGGGTTTTGGAAGTAGCTAAGCAGAGAGGAGAACTTGAAACCCATAGTCGCTGGAAAACAAAATCGAAATGGAAGCTCCATCTCCAGGTCTAGATGCCACACCGAGCTCACACTGCAACATTTTCCTCCTCACCCCCGCCCCAAACTGGCAGAATAAAACAAGGTAGCTCGTAAGTAGACTAAAAACCATGGGTGCCCTCCTCAGAGGACCAGAAATTAGTAGAAAATACTGCAAGAGACAAGGATAACTAGACAGCAGAAGAGGACAGATGCAACCTCCCATTCCCCCACAGCCTGCCCCACCAACCCCTCACGGTCTTGTTTAAGTTTTAAGACAAAAACTCAAACTCTATATTTACTACTCACCAGTTCTCCACAAGACCCCCACCAGGAATAATCAGTCCTACCCCCCACCCCCTGTGGGTCACAGTCCCTTCCAGGTGGCCAAGCTAAAACAATCCATTATCCCTGGGACATTTTTCCCTACATTGTGTGTTCTCTCCAACCTGATGCAACACACCACCACTCTCTTGGGCTCTAACCTTCTCAAGGTTATCTCTGGAACTCCTGATGTTTCCCCTGAATGCTCTCCTAAACCCTCAACCTCTTGGGAAGCCCTTGCCTCTTCCTTACCCAGGTGAAACCTTGGTGTCCCCTGACGGTACTACTATTTCTGCAGTTCTTTTCAAGTTGCTGTTTTCCACCTAAGTCCATATTCACCAAGACAAAAAAAAAGTCTTCCTTTCTCCCATTGCTACTTTCATTTTTCCTGCTTCGAAAACCCAAACTTGATTCATGGATAGGTACAGCAATTCTCTTCTGCCATCTTTGTCACAGTTCCATCTTTCTAGATAAAACAGGAAGGATTTGCACCAAAATATTAAGAGCATTTGTGCATAATGAGATATATGGGTGGTTTTATTTTCTTCTTTGTATTGTGCTGCTTTACTGAATATGCATTGCTTTTGTTCACCTTTATTATTTCTCTTTTTGTTCAGTTGATTTCTTCTACATATATATTTTTTCTTTTGGTTTTCTCTTTTGATGAATGTATGAGTTTAATGACTAATTCATTCATTTTTCAATGTTTCATGATTTTTTTCTATTATATAAATATGAGTCTCATGTTTTGACACATTGTAATAATTCTTATGTGCTTCTAATTACTTCACAATTTCTAATATAATTTCTTCTTTAACCACTTTTTGTAAGTGTATTTATTTAGTTTCCAAAGAATAGGAGATTTTTATTTTTACTTTCTAATAAAATGTACATCGTGGTCAAGGGGTATATTCTATATGATATCAATTACATGGTATTTGCAGTCAGTAAACATAAAGGTTTCATGGGTTTAAAAAAAGGGGGGCGGGTTGTGTCCAGGAATATATATGTTGCCATTGTCATCTTTGTTAATCATATTGTTCACATCTGGTATAGCCTTACTACTATTTTGTCTTCCATTTCATCAGTTTCTGATAACAACATGTTAACATTTCTTATCGTAATTAGAATTTGTTAATTTTTCTTTGTCATTCTGTCCATTTATATTTAAGTCTAGGTCATTACACTAGAATTGCTATAACTTGTGAATATTTTCACTTATCAGTCAGTATAATCTTCTTAATCTGCATCAATGCATTTTTGCCTTAAAATTAATTTTGTCTAATAAGAATACTTTTTCTCCTCTTAATTTTCAACCGCTTTTCTTTTTTTGGTTTTTAGTAAATGATTGTTACCTTTACTTCCCTTTTCCACTTCACCAACTTGAATTTTATATACTGTATTTTATTCTTTTAGATACTTAAAATGCATACTTGACAGTTTAAAAAATCAAAATCTCTATCCTCCAGGTTTTGGAACTGTTCAGGTCTGATTTTTCTCTTCCCATCTTCCATGTTATTGCTTAGTATTTTAATTACTCCTTATTTTTAAGCTTCTCTTCCAAATTAGTGCTTTGTTTATTAGTCAATGTGCATTTAGAATTATTAAAATATTCACTAATTTGTTTCATACCACTTTAACTCCAAACCCTCTCCTAAGCTCTGTGTTTAGCTGTCAACTTACTGATGAGCACGTTTCAGTGGTTATTTTAGCAAGGGTCAAATGAGGGTTTTCTTGAAAATGTTATATGGCCCCCAATCTTTTTTTTTACTTTATTTGACTTTTTATTGTTGTTTAATTACATTTGTCCCCATTTTTCTCCCATTACTCTCTCCTGCCCTACCCACTCTCTACCTCCCACATTCAATCCTTCCCCAGCCCTGTTGTCTTTGTCCATGGGTCCTTTATACATGTTCCTTGACTTGACCCTTCCCCTTCTTTCCCCCATTATCCATCTCCCCACTGCCTTCTGGTCACTGTCAGTCTGTTCTTTATTTCCATGTCTCTGGTTCTACTTTGCTATCTTGTTTGTTTTATTGATTAGGTTTCACTTATAAGTGAGGTCATATGGTATTTGTCTTTTACTGCCTGGCTTATTTCACTTAGCATAATGCTCTCCAGTTCCATCCATACTGTCCTGAAGGGTAGGAGTTCCTTCTTTCATTCTGCTGCATAGTATTGTGAACACTTTTTTAAAGTATATTTAATTCATTTTGTATTTATTTTGTTAGTGTCCTAGAATCATGAAATTAAAGAAGCTGTGCATCAAAGTGGCCCCCACTCTTGAATGATACTTTCAGCAAGGTATAGTACTCTAGGATGACGGTTCTTTCCATTAGCTGACTGAAGGCATAATTACATTGCATTCTCATATAGTGTTACTTATAAAAATTCTGCTGTCAGTCTGATAGTTGTTCTTTTAAAAATATTCTATCTTTTATTCTATTACTATGTTTAGGATTTTTTTCCCCTTCCCAATGTTTTACAGTTTTACCCCAATATGTCTAAGTATAGATTATTTTTTTTATTCTGCTTGGGACTTTTTATACTACTTTAATCTGAACACTTTTTTTAAGTATAGAAAATTCTCTGCCATTGTCTTTTTAAATACTACCTCTTCCCCATTGTCACTATTTTCTCCTTTTGGAATGTCTATTAAATACATGCCAGACCATCTCATTCCAAATTTTAATTTCTTTTATGTAACTTCAACCTCATCACCTCTTATGGTTTCCTCATCTTTGTCTTCTAAATCTAACTTATCCCTTATAGTTTATTTGTTTTTGTATTTAGTTGCTACATTTTTCATTTCTTGAAGTGGTAGTTGTTTTTCAAGTCTAGCTAATTTTAAGCATCCCTTGATTTTTTTTGCATGCTTCTCACTCCCTTTACTTTTAATAATTTTAAACATTTATTTTATAGTCTCCTTTATATTTTCCTATCTTTTCCAAATATTTTGATATTACTTCTCTTTATAGCATTTGCTTTTTCAAAAATATTTGAGTGCCTACTAAGCCCTAGGCATTGCTCTTGGGACTTAGAATGCATTAATCAACAGAAAAGACAAAGTTTCCTGTCTTCATGGGGCTTGCGTTCAGGTGGAGGGAGAGAGACAATTTACTAATATACACAGTAGCTGTAGTCTGTCAGATGATTATTAAGCTAGGGAGAAACTAAAGCTGGAAAGGAAGAGGGAAGGAGTGAAGGCTACAATTTTAAATAGGGCTATCATGGAAGACATCTGTGTACAGTGGGGACAAAAACAAACAAAATAAAACTCCCTGTAGTTATCAGGGAGAAGGCTCCTGGAAGAGGGGTCCATGGTTGTAAATGGCCTAAGACAGGATCGCTCCTTGCCTGTTGGTGTAACAGTAATGACTACAGTATAGCTGGAGAAAAGGGAGTGAGATAGATGTTAGAAGGTGAAGAACAAGCAACAAGGGGCATCAGAGCTCCTGTAAGGACTTCAGCTTCTATCTTCAGTGATAGGGGAAGTCATTAGAGGGGTTTGATCAGAGGAGCAATACAATCTGATTTGTGCTGTTAAAAGCTAACTCTGGCTGTTTTCTTGTGAACAGACTGAAATTGGACAAGGTCAAAATTAGGGAGACCAATAAGAGCTATTGTAGTAATCTAGTCATGAGATGATAGTGGCTTGGACCAAGATAGTATCTATGGAGGTGGTGAGAAGTAGTCAGATTATGGATATATTTTCAAAGATAGAGCCAACAGGTATTTGCTGAAAACTGGATGTGAGATGTGAGAAAAATAGGGAAGATCATCATTCCAAGATGATGCTGCCCTGGCCGGGTGGCTCAGTTCATTGGAGTGTTGTCCCATACACCAAAAGATATGGGAGGCTCTCCCTCACAGCGTATCATTCTCCATTTCTTGTGTCATGAGCTGTGAAGCTACCCTGTGGAGCAGTATTGAGCTTCTTTATGGTGAAGTCCCAAAGGTTTCATTCTTTCATTCTTTCTTAAAGACTTTTTTGCATTAATTTCTTGGCCTAGTCTTTCACAGCAAATGATCTTCCATCATTTACATTTACATTTGTGGTTTGACTTTCTCCAGGCTGACTTTATGTTTCTCCCACCCGAGGGCACAACTTCCTGCTGCTTCCCCAGACTAGTAGGTAGGGAGGTTTAATGGAGGAGTGTCCATTGGAGGGAAGTCTGCTTCAGCTCCCAAGGCCCTCAGCCCCGCCTACCTCTTCTGCCCCACCTGTCCGCTCCAGCTCCTCCTGTCTGCAGCCCTGCTCACCTGTCCTGCTTATTGTTTGGGCTTAGATTTATCTCAATTACTTTCATCTTGTGCCTTCTTTTTCTTTTAATTTTATTAGGGGTTACAAAGTATCTTTTGTAATACTCTATCCAGCATTTTTAGATGTTAGTGACAGGAAAGTGATCTTGTCCAAGTTAGGTAGATCCACCGTTTTGTTGGGAAGCTTTCTACATATTACCTTCTATTAAGAAAAAATTAATATAAAACTTGTTTTGTATTTCTAACTCTCTGGTAAAACTATACGACCCACCATTCTTCCCATATAATTCACAGACACCATCCTGAATGTTTCCCACCCTAAAAGACCTTTTTCAGAAATGATCTCATAATCTCTCCTCTTTGTTAGACTACAATTAAGAAGCAATTCCATCCTCTGAAGTCATTTGTAAAAGAAGGAAAAAGTACAGAAGAGATATTTCAACCCTTCTTTTGAACAAACTCTGGTTCTTTTGTTTTTCTACTCAAGTCACATATGTGTGCAAATTTCTTTTGTAAACTATATTTACTTACATACCTTTTCTGCATAGCTATAAATGATAGGAACCAAAGTTTCTTCTATCAAAGGTTTGTAGGCAGTTTAACCTTTTACTCAGCTGAGAAAACATTCTTTTTAGTTTATCATTAGGGAGAAATGGTCTTTTATCTTCAAACCATGAAACAAGATTGTGAATCTATTGGGAGAATTAGAATCTATTCAGACAATGGAACCGAATCTCAAAGCCCATTTATACCTGGCAACAACCAAACGTTGTGCCTGACTTGTACTGTCTGAATTTTACCAATCATTATTGTTCAGCAACCACCCATTTAAATCAACTTCCAAAAAGGAGACTTTTCTCCTCTCAGAAGCTTGTCCCTGTCATCGCTGCAGAATGTTGGGATGTGTTGTCAGTCTCCTTTCATGGCCCTCACACAGCCAGCAGCAGGCAGGAAGGAGGGTCCCAGAGTGCAAACTGTAATGTTCTTTCTCCAGGCTGCACAACACCAGAAGCAGAGTGGAGTTGGGGGCCTGGAGTCCGCCACAAGCTCCAGGGAAAGGCCCATTCACCATGGCCCCATTGTAAGTGGCCTCACTACCACAGTCCGTCTTGGCGTGCATGATGGCCTGTCCCCCCTTGGAGTCAGTCCTTATAGAAAGCCCATGATTCTCCAGTCATCTTTCTTCACACTTCCACTCTGGACACGTCTCAGTCCAACCCTCTCTCTCTCACTGCCTCATCTCCCCACACTCATCCAACACTAGCAAACTCCCTATATTCCAAACCCTCCTCTGAATGTTCCTATCACTTTCTGGCTGTAACCAAAACCTGGCTCACCCCTGAGGACACAGTTTTCCCTACAGGCTTCCAAAGTATTAGCCACTTTCTCTGTCACATTTGTCATGTCCCTGGACCTGAAGTTAGGGTTATGTCCTCACAGATGCTTCCAAGCCATTGACCCTCTCTCCTCCCCAACACCCTTAACTGCAAAGCTCATGCCTTCAGATTTTACCCTTGAGTAGCCCTCATGTTGTAGACATCCACAGACTTCTAGAAGACTCCCCCTCATTCCCTGAAGATTGAGTTCTTAGCTCTCTCCAATAATACTCCTTGTTACTTCAATATCCAAGTGGATAGTCCTTCCAAAACCCTGGCCTCTTATATCCTCATCATCCTTGTCTCCAATGATAGTGTCCTCTGCCTTTTCACAGCCACCTGCTTCATGGTTCTGCACTAGACCTAGTTACTACCCATAACTGCACCCACGGCTCCACAGTCTTAAGTGCTTCTGTCCAGTGACCTCTCATGACTTCCACTTGTTTTCCCATCTTGTTCCCTTGAATTATGCTGACACCAACAATCCTGCAAACCCACCAGGACCTCCGGCCATTCATGCAACAAGCTTTCGCTGTCCCTCATCCTTTTCTCCTCCCCACTTCCCCTCTCATCTAGCTTAAATCCCATACTCCATCGTTACAATCACTTACTTGCCTATCACCCCAAGCTCCTTTCCTTCTCCTTTCTTTATTTATTGCCCTCTTCCCCTTCTCTGAGCTGGCCTGTGCTTCTGAACATGGCTGGATAAAAACACCTGATCATGATGAGGTCACTCATCATGAGTGACTTTAAATTTAGAGTCACTTTAAATGAAAGGCCATCCAATTGAAGTGACCGTTTGGTGCTTTCCAGCCATCCCACCACATTGCCCTAAAGTAGTCATCCTCCCAGGCTACTGCGGGACTCCTCCCATCATCACCTTTGCCCTCATATCTTAAACATCCCCCTTCATTCCCTGTTAGTGCCCTTGTTTTTAATTTTCCTGACAAAAATAGGTGAAACAATCCCCATCCCCCCAAAAAAAAACCCTTCCATATGCTCTTACTACACCATCTTCCAAGCTACTTATACCTATTAGAACCTCCCTCCCTTGCCTGCATTCCTGTTTACATGAATGAGTTACCTGTGCTCGTGGAGAAAGCTAGTCCTTCCATCTAATGCTGAATCCCACAACTTTTCACCTATTCAACCTTCTTCAACTCTTTTGCCACCTCTCCCCTTCATTATTTTTCCCTCTCTACTACAGAAGTCTTTTTTCTTCTTCAGCTCTATTCATTCCTTATCTGACTAAGCCGCAAACCATGGCTTTATAGACTATCTATATTGACAACTTCCTTTCTGTTTCATATTCTGATATTCTCCATCAGAATATAAAATGCTATATTACCTTGTATTTTTCAAAAAAGGGTTCCTCCCTTGGCTTTACATTCACCTTTAGTTATAGGACTTTCTCTTCTTCTCTTAAAGGTAAATATTTAAAAGAGTTGGAGATACTGAGTATGGACAGTCACCCTTCCAGGCTCTCTTGAACCCACTATAATCTGGTTTACAGCCCATTTGCTCCCCCAAAAATGCTCACATGGAGGTCACTAGTGACTTCCACATTGCCAAATCCTGTGGTCAGTTCCTCTTGCTTGTCATACTCAACACAGATTCCCCCACTCCATCCAAAAAAATCTCTTCAGTTATGTCATGGAATCCACTCTTCCTGGTTCTCCTCTATGCATTTCCTGCCTCTTCGCCCTGTTCTGCTTCACTTCCCAGCCTATAACTGCTGGACCACCCAAGAATCAGTCCTAAGTTTTTTTTCTTCTCCAGCTCTATTCATTCCCTAGCTGATTAAGCTGCAAACTATGGCTTTATAGACCATCTATATTGACAACTTCCTAAACTCTAGATTCATATCTCCAAATGCTTACTCACTATCTCCACTCGTTTGCCAAAAATTCATCTCAAACTTAACACATCTTAAATAACTGTTTCTATCTCATCAAAACCTAGTCTCTCCATGCCAACAATGGCAAATCCATTCTTTCTGTTGCAGAAGCCAAAAGCCTCAGGTTCATCCTTCAGTCTCCTCGTGCTCTCACACAGTCTGTTGCCAATCCATCCCCAAGCCCATTGCCCATTCCCCAAAGATATATCTCAATGCAACCACCTCTCACCCCACTTCTGTCACTCCAGCTCTGGTCCAGGCCACCATCAATTCTCCCCTTCCAAGGCCTCCCCGAGTCCATCTTTGCCTCTTTGATCTATTCACGAGAGATGTGCTTAAGGGGTCCCTTCAAAATGTACATCCAGTTAGGACTCATGGCAACTCCAATCCACAATGGCTCTTCATTCTACTTACAGGGAAAACCCCATATCTCTCTCCTCTCCTCTCCTCTCCTCTCCTCTCCTCTCCTCTTCTCTCTTCTCTCTCTTGGCTTCTGTCACATGAATGGGCTCCTGCTGTCCCTGAAAGATGAGCAACATTCTCCCACTCTGGCCTTTGCCTGGAAAGCAGATATCTGTATGGCTCACTCCCTCAGTTCCTTCAAGTTCATAGTCAAATGTCACCTTATCAGGTCTCACCTGACCACCCATATAAAAGAGCAGCTCATCAACTACTTAACCCTTGCTATGGGTTGAATTGTGTCTCCCCAAGCTGTTAGAGTCCTAAACCCCACAGAAGGTTTTTGCATATGGTCAAGTTAAGATGAGGTCATTGGGGTGCACCCTAGTATGACTGACGTCCTTATAAAGAGGAGAAATTTAGATTCAAGGACAGAGACACAGGGAGAATGCCACATGGAGCCTGGAGTGATGTTGCCATGAGGCAAGGAGCTAAGAGAGAACGGGGAGTGAGGCCTGGCACAGATCTTGCCCTAGCACCTTTGGGGATCAGGGCACTGCTGGCCCCTGGATCTTGGACTTCTAGACTCCAGAACTAATCATGAGACACCTTTGTATTGTTTAAGCCACTCAGTTTTGGGCACTTTGTTACAGGAGTCCCAAAGGAAATGAACACCATCCACCTCCCAGATTAATTTCTTTTCTTTGGACCACGCAACCATCTGATTTTTATTTTATTTTGTTTTATTTTTTTATTTCATTTCATTTCATTTCATTTCATTTCATTTCATTTTAGTATTTATTGCCTTCATCAAGAATCATTTCCTTACAGAAGTCAGGAAGGATATATATATCTGACTATGTTTCCAGAGCCTTGAAAATTGCCTACTTCTTAGGATATGTTCAATAAATATTTGTTGAATAAATACATAAGAGAATGAATTAATTTCTTCAACAAAATTTGACAGCATTTGTGAAGAGCTGAGCTGAACACAGTGACTTCATTGTGACTCAGATGAGAGAAATCTGTGCTTAGAGTCAGAGACACATTCTGCCTTGCACTCCAGGATCCTTGGTCCTTGGTCCTCGGTATTTTTCTAAACTCCTTCCTAGGTAACCCAAGGGTTCTCCCCCCAGGCAGTCGTGCCTCAATTGTTCTTGGCTTCCAGACTAGACCTACCATTTCCTTGTAGTATAAAAGAGAATACAACCCAAGAATGCTCTTATTTTAATTTTAAATTATGTCCCAGGGAATCTTGTAAGCAAATTAATCTCAATCAACCTTTTTTTCATTTCTGTTGAATCTTGGACTGACCACTCCTGACCAAACTTCCACATTTCCCACTCATACTTGATGTGTTGAAAGTGTTTTTCTCACTGTTGCTCTCTTTTTAATGAAAATTTAGCTTTGCCTGAAAATTTTCCAGTCGCATTTTTGCTGGAGCACTAGCCCTTTAGTTTCTTAAATTCCCTCAAGATTATGGGATTAAGATTCAAAAATGAGAATCTGGTGAAAAGAAAATACTCTGATATAAACTTGATTTTTTTTAAAAAAGAGAAACTTTGCAAGCTTTTTTTCATAACAGTTCCTTCTCAATTGTACTGCAAGTTTGTAACTTGGTTCTTGCCCTCTGAAAATTCTGGGAAAATCAAATCTTAAACTGAAAAGACAAAATAATGAAGGTCAACAGCAATACCTAGTTGTACCAGCAGCTAGTTCATTGAGTCAAAACTTATCTATTTTCTTCCAAAACTGAGAAATCATCAAAGTGCCTTTAATAAGGGAAGTACAGTACAGACTCAAAGAGGAATACCTAAAACTCCAACCAAAAAATGTTCCCTCCTCTGGGCAGGTTTCCCAGATTGCATCTGACTTAAAGACTCCTTCCTTTGTGGTATGCTAAGGTCACTGAGTTTGAACACTCTGGACTCAATCACATATTCTTTGGCCATTTCCCTCTACATTCTGTACTGTACTTTTAAATAATAAAAGCTTTGAAAGGTAAAGCCACTGGTCTTTTAAATATTCTTCACAATGCCTTTCACTGTACACAATAGACCCCCAGTAAAAATTTGATAAGTGAACACAGAATAGAAAAGGTACAACTGAAAGAAATAGATTGCTTGGCCATCTCAAGGAAACCAAATTATACTCTGAATTTGGGGTTTCCTCAGAGGGGCCAGTGTTTCCACAGCTCTCCCACCTGCTCTTCTCCCAGAAGGACTGGATTCAATAGCGCTATTGCTCACAGTAGCCAAAAAGTGAAAGCAACTCAAATGTCCATTGGCAGGTGAAAGGATAAGCAAAATGAGGTCTATACATACCATGGACTACTATTCAGCCTTAAAAAGGAAGGAAATTCTGCACTATGTTATTTCGATCTTTAATGCAATATCTGTTAACCAGAAGGATTCTAATGTCAAATGATTCTGAGCTCAAAGCAGGTCTCATAGATAATATGCCACAATCTTAGCAATGTTATCCTTACGAGAGCCCATCTGCCCCCACATAAATGTGCCCTCTTAGTTATAAATAAATTATAAGTAATTGAAATAAGTAATTTATAAATTATAAGTAAATTATAAGTAATTAAAATAAGATTATAAAATATATCACATATACGTATTAAATCATAACACTATGTACAATTATAAACAAATAAAACTTAATTATGATAGTCACCCAGAGTGTCTCCTGCCATCGAGTTCCTCCTAGTAACAAACATAATGATACTCTCCTGTTACGCAGAGAAGCAAGGTCCTCGGCAACCTCGCACAAGTTAAGTGACCACCACTCCCAGTGTCCCTAGTGCTTTCAGACTTCACACTGACCCTGACTCAGAAATTAAGTTTGCAAATGGAGGGGCCATTAAGCAGCACTTCCTTCCTCTGCTGTAGCCAATGCCCCCCATGAAAGGAGCACATACAGTCTGTCCGTCCACCCCACTCCCCAGCCCGGCCCGCCTGATCCTCCTGGTCTCTGGTACTGCGGCAGTTTCTGTCTTGGTGCCTCCCACAATGCCCCTCAAAGGTCACACACAGCTTCATCTTCTCTGGTCACAATCTCAGTGACACTCCAAAGGGAGCATGTACAGAGATGAATGAACGTGTATGTTTAGAAAACGGGCTTTGTATCCAGACCCAGCTTCAAAATCCCCCTTTTCCCTTCCATGTCCCAGGACCCTGCCCCTGCAGATGACTCCCAGTTCATGTTTCCTGGCTTGTGAGTTAGATTTTTGCCGAGATGGGAGTTCCCCTGTGCCTCTCAGAACTGTACTGTAGTCACTTTACATGGAATTCTTCCTTCTGTGCAGACTTAAATCACACTGAGGGGTTAAACCTGTCTAGCCATTTATGAACACCTTATCTTAAACATATAAAGCATTCTTCATAAACCTTTTCATTTTCACAATGAAAAATAAGCCCTACACATGACAAGTATGGTAGTGCTGTCTAATCTGCTGGTGGTGATTAATTTTCTGGCTTTTCTTCACAAGATCTTTACTTCTCTATCCTTCACCCATTAGTAAGAGAAAATTAAGACAAGTTCATCAAGGAAATGGTGACATGTGCAAAGAGCCTGACTTTTGAAAGTATTAAATATATGGAACTGTAACAGAATCCCCATCCCTAAAATAGAATCAAGATATGGGCTGTTAGTGACTATCACTCCGTAAGTTCTGGTTTGTCATGTTAGCACTTGTCAGGGGCGGATTCTGTTTAGCAAGGTCCTGTGATTGGGGCACACTGCCACCAAGTGGTGGCAACTGTCACGCTCACGTTGAAATAGAGTTAATCTGTGCCTGAGATTAATGGGGCATCTCGTCAACAAGCATATAAACCAAGAACCGTCTACTTTGGCATAGCAAAAATATGACTATCAAAATAGTTGAAAATTATAAAAATGCTTTCCGGATAATATAAAGCAATTTCAGAAATAAAGAAATGTGTGTGGTAACCATGATCATTTAATGCCACATAATTATTGAACACCTTCTGGTTTTAAGGGAAAGTCCCAAAGATAAGCAAGACCATAGTCTCTGAACTTCAGTAATTAATGAGACATGCGCATGAATAAACAACTCACAATTCTGCAAGCATTAGCAAGCACCTACCATGTGCCAGGCTTGGTGTCAGAATGTCAGAGCTGTGAGAAAATTACTTGGAAAATGCTATGAGGAGAACACAGAGAATATTGAGATTGACTCAGGCAGGCTGTAAGATTCAAAAAAGAATCTTGAAAAGACAGAAATCTGTGTGGCTTTTAGCGATGGGTGATCATTTGAAGACTAAAAATGGCAGAAAAGGGTGTTCTAGACAGAGGACAGTACTAGCAAGGCACAGAGGCAGAAAGTGTGTTTGTAGAGGCACCTGGTCCAGTTTTCCCTGACATGGAACAGGTGAACATGGGGAGATAAGCTGCAGCAGGCATATGGAGGGCCCGGACACACGTGAGGAAGCATGCTTTCTCCACCGGAGCAATGGGGAAGGCTTGGAACCAGAGGAGTGATTGCTCTTGGCTGTGCAAAAACAATCAGCTGGTGGTCTGGATGCTCACAGGACCAGGAAAGAGGTCGTTCTGACTTTATGCAAGGACCCACGACCTCTGCAGTGTCTCACTTTTCTGGGTGTTGTGAGCACCTTGTCTTAAATATGTAAGATGCGGGAGAACCAAGATGGCAGCGTAGGTAGACACACTGCGCCTCCTCGCACAACCAGAACTGACAGAGAATCGAACAGCAAGGGGGACCAACACCAAGAAAATAGAAAATAACCATTCATCCAGACTGGTAGGAGGGGCGGAGACGGGCACCGGGGTGGAGAGGACTCGCGTGGCTGTGGCGGGACTGAGACTGGCGGAGTGTGGGACAAATGGCGCAGGCAGTCCGAGCACTAGCAGACCCTGCAGCCCCACATTTGCGCAGATAAACCGAGAGGGCCGGACTCAGAGTGGCGGAGAGTGGGGCAGGCAGAGTGGCGGGTAGCACCTTGCGGCACCACATTCGCCCACAGATAAACTGGACGAACGGTGGGCAGAGAAGCAGACTGTGCAACCCAGGGCTCCAGCTCCGGGAAATAAAGCCTCAAACCTCTGATTGAAAGTGCCCCTGGGGGTTGGGGCAGCAGCAGGAGAGACTCCCAGCCTCACAGGAGAGGTTGTTGGAGAGACCCACAGGGGCCGAGAGTGTGCACAGGCCCACTTACTCGGGAACCAGCACCAGAGTGGCCCAGTTTGATTGTGGGTAGCGGAGTGAAGGATTGAAATCCGGAGGAGAGTGAGGCGGGCGCCATTGCTCCCACTCAGCCCCTCCCCCTCGTACAGCGTCACAGCTCAGCGACCAGCGTTACCCCGCCCCGGTGAACACCTAAGGCTCCGCTCCTTAAAGTAACAGACACGCCAAGACAAAAAAAAAAAATGGCCCAAATGACAGAACACTTCAAAGCTCCAGAAAAAATACAACTAAGCGACGAAGAGATAGCCAACCTTTCAGATGCACAGTTCAAAGCACTGGTTATCAATATGCTCACAGACTTGGTTGAATCTATTCGAAAAACAGATGAAAAAATGAAGCCTATGCTAAGAGAAACAAAGGAAAATGTACAGGGAACCAATAGTGATGAGAAGGAAACTGGGACTCAAATCAATGGTGTGGACCAGAAGGAAGAAACAAACATCCAAACAGAAAAGAATGAAGAAACAAGAACTTGGAAAAATGAGGAGAGGCTTAGGAACCTCCAGGACACCTTGAAACGTTCCAACATCCGAATTATAGGGGTGCCAGAAGGAGAAGAGGAAGAACAAAAAATTGAAAACTTATTTAAACAAATAATGAAGGAGAACTTCCCTAATCTGGCAAAGGAAATAGACTTCCGGGAAGTCCAGGAAGTTCAGAGAGTCCCAAAGAAGCTGGACCCAAGGAGGAACACGCCAAGGCACATCATAATTACATTACCCAAGATTAAACGCAAGGATCTACATCCAAGATTACTGTATCCAGCAAAGCTATCACTTAGAATGGAAGGGAAGATAAAGTGCTTCTCAGATAAGGTCAAGTTAAAGAAGCTCATCATCACCAAGCCCTTATTATATGAAATGTTAAAGGGAGTTACCTAAGAAAAAGAAGATCAAAAATAGGAACAGTAAAAATGACAGCAAACTCACAGTTATTAACGGCCACACATAAAACAAAAACGAGAGCAAACTAGGCAAACAACTAGAACATGAGGGTTGTCATTAAGGGAGTGGGAGAGGGAGAGAGGGGGAAAGGTACAGAGAATAAGTAGCATAGATGATAGGTGGAAAATAGACAGGGGGAGGGTAAAAATAGTGTAGGAAATGTAGAAACCAAAGAACTTATAAGTATGACCTATGGACATGAACTATAGGCGGGGAATGTGGGAGGGAGGGGGGTGGGCAGGATGGAGTGGAGTGGGGGGGAAATGGGACAACTGTAATAGCATAATCAATAAATATATTTAAAAAAAAAATATGTAAGATGCAGTGTGGAAGGTGAGAAGAGAAGAGCAGCAAGAGAGGGGAGGGAGGAACGGCAACAGGCAGAGAGGGAGGGAAGAGCAAAGGTTAAGGAGAGGGAATGGACAGTCGCCATTGGTTCCATGAGGCCAGACAATAGTTTGAGCTCAAACCTGCCTCCAGTAGATCCCCTCATAATGGATTTCTGAAAGATAGTAAACCCTGAACACACAATAACACATTTTAAACTGCTTCCTTAAGTGGATTTTGTGGCTGGCTTCAGTGACCATGACTGGAAATAGCAGCTGACATGTCAAGGCAGGACTGACAGTCTGAAGGGGGAGAAAAGCCTCATTCCCCTGACGCTGTCTGGGACTGCATTCATCCTCCAGCAGACCCATGGGAGGGCTGGCCCACCTGCACAGTGAGGAGGCGAGGACACCAGAGAGTGTTTGGATGACTCCTGCCTCTCACCTCAGTTCCACAGGCCCCGCAGTCCCTACAATCAGCCTCTGCCAAAAGCCTACAAAGTCCATGTTTTTTTCCTGGGATCTGCCAGTGGGAGGACTTAAGTGAGGTTGTCTTAGGTAACAGAAAAGTCTTGAGACCAGAGGACCCTCCTCCCATCTCTCAGTCAGTGAGACCCATGGAAACTCAGCAGGACCATTGCAGACCGGGAACATGCCCCTTCTAAGCATTCATCCTGCACCACCTCTCTGCGGGGACTTCCTGCAAGGGGAGGAATGTGGGTGCACTTCTCTTAGGGTGCTCATGCTGCAGGGCCGTGGGAGGGCTCCCAGGGAGGTGGGGCCTCCAAGAGAGACCATTGTTTGAAGTCACATTGTCCTAAACTCAGGTCTACCTGAGCTGTGTGCGTTGGACACATCACTTACTATCTGTCAGCCTCGGTCTCCTGAAGTGTAAAGCAGAGGCATCAAGGCTACAATTCAGTGGTGTGGGGAGGACTGAGTAGAGGGGCGTGCTGTTCAACAGGGTTCATTTCTTCTAAGGGCTGACACCTGCAGGTGGCTGGGGTCTGGGGAGCCACCCCCCGCCCAGCTTTGCTGCCCTCTGAGCAACAAGCTTTGAAGAAACCTCCAGGTTGGTCGTATGCTTTTGATACATGTAATTGCCTTCTCCACAAATTATATCTGCCTATGAGTGCACTAGATGTGAAGGATATGGTGGAGAAGCATGGGCATCTGTGATAATGTTCCAGAGTCTGCTGCCTTTATCTGCTGCTGTACATCGAGGCCCCCGGCAGAATGTGCAGGGCTTTTTACACATCATCTTACCCCTAGGACTTCTGGGAGCCCTCCAAGGACATCCCCCTGTGACGTGCCTGAGCCCAGTCAGCAGACACATGCACAAGCCACCTCCCTCCCCTCCCATGAGAAGGGGCACTGCATGCAGGGACCTCATCTCCACCCCTGTGTCACCGGCAGGCAAGCTGCCTCACTAGATCACTGCTGCCCTGGGCCACAAGTGGCCACCACTCCCCTGGAGCCCACTCTAGGCAGGGGTGCCCCAAATTCCTGCAGAGCAAGGGAGACGGTCTCTAGGATGGATCAAAGATGGCCATTAAGTCCTTTGACCTGCCTCCTGACCAGGGCTCGTCTACTTCCTTTCCCCTGGACTCTAGGCTGGCCTCTTAATACTTTGTCCCAGAGAAAGAGTGGGACTCAGGGGACCCCACCACCCAGCCATCCCTTCCAATGTGCCAGGGGTGTGAGTGAAGCCACCATGGACCAGACAGGTATTACATCAACATCCTCACGTGGCCCAATAGATGCATACCACATGGAGCAAGAGAGTCACCCAGCCAGGCCCTGTCCAACTTCCTCACCCACAAAACTGTGACAGCTGATAAAATGGGCTTGTGTCGCACCATTGAGTTTTGGAATAGACTGTCAGGTGGCAACAAATCATTGAGCCCACCTCTCCCTGCTTTGCTGTCCTGTTTCCCACAAGAACAAAGCAATGCCCTGCATGGCCTGACCTAAGACTTCAGGTAACTGGGGTCTATTACACAAGGACACCCCTCATTAAAAATCCATACCCTCCCATACACATGCCCAGCAGCCGTGGGGAGACTGGGCTAAGAAATGAGTGTAAGTAGCATGCTCTGTTCTCAGAATGAATCCATCCCTCCAACCACTGGAAGTCTATTCAATGCAACAAACAATGTACCTGACCCTCCTTCAGGGTAATTTTCTCACCAGAGGCTCCTTAGAATCTCATGCAAAGGCTTCTGCAGAGCAGCCCTGCATCCCAGCAGTGGACGCAGCTCAGGGGTAAGCTGGGGCCTTGTTGCATGTATTTTTCTGTCCACTAGCAAAGAGTGACATGGTAACAGTGCCCAGGGCTTCCTCCAGATCTTGGGAGGTTCTGCTCCCCCAGGGCCATCTCTTGGAGGAGAAACAAGCCGCTTCTTAGGTGCCTTCCCTCCCAGGATGGGCCTGGACTTCAAGGATTTTAAAGGGTGCCGCTAGCACTGTCCAGGCCAAGGGTTTTCAATAGGTTTTTGGCACATCAGCTGAACACGTTGGAATATTGTCAACACAGATTCTGGATCTGCTCAGGGCTGTGCACAGGGGCAGCAACAGGTCAGATAAGATCTGCCTGGCACGCAGCCTGATGCAGAGAGGCATGGAGTCCTTTCCACATAATGCCTGTCCTTTTCCAGAGAAATTGGGGATCTGGGTAAATAAGGCCTTTCACAGTAACTCAGAGCGAGGGGTGCTGATAATGACAACTTATATCAGGTTCACTCCACTTGGGGATTTGGGGCCTAAGTATTTGGCATATTAGAGCATGTTGGCATTTCCATGGATGTTTTAAAGTTATTATGCTTCATTATCAAGTAAGTGTGCACGTTCCTACAGAGTCCCTCGATGCGCAGGGACAAATACACACACCTTCCTCAGGGTCAGGCGGGTTAAGGAACAGGAACGGCACAGTTTGTACTCACAGGGTATGAATCGTGCTGCGCTCGGTCATTTGTGTAGCACTTTCAGTTTCTTGTTTCAGCAACATGGTAAGGTAGCTGTTGTTTCCCTCTGCATTACAATACAGGTGAGAAAACAGGAGCCCACAGAAATTGTGACCAAAATAATATGTGGCCGAGATGGAATTCAAAAATGGCTCTATGTCCCTCAGTCTAGCTGTAGTGAACGTAACTTTGTTGTTGCCTAACCAGAATCCACACCCTCTTCCTCAGTACCAGCACTCTATTTCCTCAGGGGACCACCAACCACTTTCTCCATGGGGCAGTCTGGACGAGAGCGGCAGCTGAAGTGCCTGCACCCCGGACCTCCGCCATGGGGTCCCCTTGTTGGAATCCAGGTTCTGGGTATAAACATGGCTGAGCAGATCGATGCCAGAGGCGGCACTTTGCTCTCTCAGAAGCCTGGCAGTGGCTTCTCCTTTCACATGGGCTACTGCATATCCATTCAACAGATTTTTTTTTTGGTTTAAGTTAGCCCTTGGGGAAGTAAGTGATGCTTGCAACCAGAGAATGCAAATGTGGAGCCCCAGTCAAAAGCAGAGTCCATTTCAGCATATGCTACTTTAATTTCTAATTCCTTCATTTCTCATGTGAAAGTTACATAAGGGGAAATATTATGTGTTTGTTTGTTCTTTTGTTTGTTTTCTGATAACTTTGAAGCAGGATGTTAGACTGGATATTTCCTGTTGTCTTAGAATTGACAGCCAGGACCCAAAATGCGGTCAAAGAGTTACAAATCAACATACATTCTAAAAAGAACCAAAAACAAAATCAGAAGCCTCCCTGAGAACTCACTGTGTATGAGCAAACTGGCCATATGAACCTTGTCTTTCACTCTTCGTATTCTGCTGCTTTACATATTGGGGCTTAGCGAGCCTGAAGGGACTTAATTCCTAGAAATAGAGAACAACTTGCCTGGAGAATGTCATTCAAATGCCAACCAGCCCAACCAAAGGCCACACTCCCAGCCGTTCCTCCCTTAGGATCTGACCCTCCTGGCCACTGACCACCTTCCCTGATGACCCAGGGCCAGGCAAAAGGCCACTAAGGTCAGCCCTGTGCCCCGGAGACCACTAAGATCATTTGGACTAGCCAATCCTAAACCTGCCCCCCCATCCGTCCCTTCCCACCGACAGCACAGCAAAGGTTCTTGCCCACAGCTTCCCTTCTCCCTCCTCCTGACTGACTGACCCTAGTGCTCCGCGTGTGGCCCTGTGCGCTGTGACTCCTGTTTCTAGGGATCTGTGAGGACGACAAACATCTTCGTGGCAGTCATTTCTACGTCCGCATATCTTACCGTACCTGATTAAAACAAATCCCAAATACCCTTTCAGCCACTGGCCTTGAGACACTTCCCAGGCCGTGCCCCTTTAGAAGGAGAATAGGAAGGGTCGGGGGAGCCGCAGGTACCAGCTGTCACACCCTCACATTGAACAGCGGCTTCCCCTCTGCCGTGGAAGTCCCGTGTGGGGAGCGAATCCACGGTAACCTCTCCAGTAATGAGGGGGCCAGCATTCCAGCCTCCTGGGGGAGGTCTCCCTCCTTCAGGGACTTGCTAAGCTGCACATACATGTCGCAGTTGGGACAGGAGGAAAGAGAACTGGAGGCAACGCAGGGCCGCGGAGCAGCGCGCAGCCCCTGCCGGGCACGGCCAGGGCGCAGACGGTTCCCATGGGTCGAGTGGACACTGTGGAATGCGGCTGGGCCGGAGCCATCTTTCCGGTACCCCACTAAGAGGGCTGCCTGCCAGGCGAGCGGGCTTTTCTAATGGACTTGAAGAAGAAAAGGCATCAGCCCAGAGCCAGAACGACTCTGTCAGGGAACTGGGCAGTGGGAAGGCCCCACAGGGTGTTCCAAAGAATTCAAGCAGCACCCCCAGGAAAGCCAGCATTTGGACATCCGCCACGCCACACGGAGCTTGTAACTGGCTGGTCAGTGTCAGCCCGAGGAGCAAAGAGCAGCCTGTGGAGGGAGTGTGAACGTGCCCCGAGGAAAGAGGGGCGATGGGGGTTCGGGGGAGGGGGGCAGGAGCTTAAGGACCGGGGGCAGCACAACAGGAGCCGCTGGCACTTTCTATTTCTTGATCCATTTTACACAAGTGTGCCAATCACCCGATTAGGATTAGCGCACTTTCTATATGTATGTTATATTCCACTTTAAATTCTACTTTCATGATCTCACCTTTAACTGGAACATAGTCAACAGAAGAAAAAAGCAAACAAAATAGAACCAGAGACATTGAAGTTAAGAACAATCTAACAATAGCCAGAGGGGAGAGGGGAGGGGACAGTGGGGAGAAGGGTGTTCAGGATCCACTGTAAAGGACACATGGACAAAACCAAGGGGGAGGGTGGAGGCGGGGGAGGGAGGTGGGTTTGGCTCGGGTGGGGTGGAGGGGTGGGGAGAAAAGGCAGACAACTGTAACTGAACAATAAACAAACAAACAAACAAACAAAGGCCAAAAAAAAAATCTACTTTCAAAGAAAACACGGGTTACCCAGAATAACCACTTGGCCTAAGCACCAGTCCTCCATCACTCATTTCTCACCCGCGTCCTGCTGATTCTTCCTCTTCCTACTTCCGCGCCCTCCCCCCCCCTGCACCCCATCTCTCGCACAGGCGATGCTTCCTCTCATCCTCCCAGGTGGTTCTTCCTCAGGCTTTGGGGATGTTTCTTCGTGTGCCAGAGCTGCTCAGCCCACACCTGAGAGAGACCCCAGGGGGCCCTCAGCAGATATCTGGAGTTTTCTCTCCCTGCAGGTCTCGCGCGTAAGTGCCTGCGGTAACACCCTGCCTGGTGTCCTGCAGCGGCATCTCTGATCCCTCACTTACGGGGGACTGGCGGCTCTGCCTGGGCCCCTCCCCGCACTGCCAGCACTGGCCTCGCAGTAAGCCGGTCTCTCACCAGGCTTGCCTCCTTTGTCTTCCAGTCACGGACCTTGTCCTCTGTTCCCTGACTTCCAGTGTGAAAACCTTTGTTTTAGATATTTTGTTTTGATTTTTACTTGTTTCCAGTTGAAGGGTAAACCTGGTACTCGTTAATCCATCGTGGTCAAAGCAAAAGTC
Organism: Desmodus rotundus; assembly: GCF_022682495.2. Lineage (NCBI taxonomy): Eukaryota > Metazoa > Chordata > Mammalia > Chiroptera > Phyllostomidae > Desmodus > Desmodus rotundus. The sequence continues at coordinate 67,959,821 of NC_071395.1, forward strand.
CCTGGATTTATGGTTAATCAACCCATATCTAATTCAATAGCATTTTTAATTGAATTGACTTCATAAAATTCTTTACAAAGCTTCCACTATAGTTTTCATAGCATCGACAATCCTTCTTGTGCAGATTTCATTCTTTTGCGTGATAAGTATCAATGTCGTCATCAGGCGTGGGCGTGAGCACAAAGGAGTCTTGGAGAGCACACGCTGGTGGATGCCCGCATGTGCAGGTGGTGCTGAGCTCACCGGTGCTCTGCTGGTATTGTCTCCGTGACTTTCAGAGAGAATGGAGCATATTTGTTTATCCCAGGAGTCTCCTGTAATAAGACCATTTTTGTTCATGTTCTTTTTGAATCACCTGAGGAACATCCACATGGAGATGTCCAGTTTTACAGACAAGAGAGATGTCTGCTCTGGAGACATTGACATGGGTCTTAAGCATACAGGAGGTCGCTGAAGCTGAGCATGGGGGCAGCAAAGACTATGGAGAGTGCAGAGAATGAGGAAACACTATGATGAAGGTAGAGTCCATGAAGCCTTGACATTAACAGTCAAAAGAGAGACATCAGAGGCAAAGAATCAGCACTAAGGTCCCCAAATGCTGAGTTATAGTAACCACAAGGATGGGCAACCATGGGCAGTCAGTGAAAGGTCAATGTTAATCAGCTTCTCTGATAGAACATGCTGACCCCACAATGTACAGTCAACACAAGAGATGTGTTCATAAAAGTGGGAGCACTCCTAACATCAGAACAAACATGTTTGAACAGACACCCTCTCTGTGTTTGAGAAAGATCGTCTTCACTCATCATTTTGGACAAGCATAAAGTTCCTACCAGAAGAATGAACAAAGAATAATCACTAAGTAAAATGAAATACCTGACAATTCAAAAGAAAGGAGCTGAAAAGTTAAAAGTGTGTGTTATTCCAGAAAATAAGAGAAAACTTCAGGAAAATCTCTGGTTTGTCTTCTCAGTGAGATTCAAGAGCACATTGCATGCATAAAACAGAGGGAAAACAGAAAAAATCTGAAAGCAGGAAAAAATCCTTGGAGATAAAATATATAAACATCAAACAGTATTCTTTTTTGTATTTAATATATTTTATTGAGTATGTTATTACATTTGACCCATTTTTCCCTCCCCTTTATTCCCCTCCACCCTGCACTCTCCCTCCCACCAGCACCCCTCCCCCTTAGTTCATGTCCATGGATCATGCACGTAAGTTCTTTGGCTTCTCCATTTCCTACACTATTCTTAACCTCCCCTGTCTATTTTATACCTACCATTTATACTTCTTATTCCCTGTATCTTTTCCCCCATTCTACCCCCTCCCCCTCCCTGCTGAAAGCCCTCCATGTGATCTCCATTTCTGTGATTCTGTTCCTGTTCTAGTTGTTTGCTTAGTTTGTTTTTGTTTTTTTTAGGTTCAGTCATTGATAGTTGTAAGTTTGTTGTTATTTTACTGTTCATATTTTTGATCATCTTTCTCTTAGGTAAGTCCCTTTAACATTTCACATAATAAGAGCTCAGTGATGATGAACTCCTTTAACTTGGCCTTATTTGGGAAGCACTTTATCTGCCCTTCCATTCTAAATGATAGCTTTGCTGGGTAGAGTAATCTTGGAGGAAGGTCCTTGCCTTTCATGACTTGGAATACTTCTTTCCATATCCTCCTTGCCTGCAAGGTTTCTTTAAAGAAATCAGCTGATAGTCTTATGGGAACTCCTTTGTAGGTAACTCTCCTTTTCTCTTGTAGCTTTTAAGATTCTTTCCTTATCTTTAATCTTGAGTAATATAATTATAGTGTGCCTTGGGATATGCTTCCTTGGGCCCAACTTCTTTGGCATTCTCTGAGCTTCCTGGACTTCCTGGAAATCTATTTCCTTTGCCACATTGGGTAAGTTCTCCTTCATTATTTGTTCAAATAAGTTTTCAAATTCTTGCTCTTCCTCTTCCTTCTGGCACCATTATGATTCGGATGATGGGACGTTTAAAGTTGTCCCAGAGGTTCCTAAGCCTCTCCTCATTTTTTTGAATTCTTGTTTCTTCATTCTGTTCTGGTTGAATGTTTATTTCTTCCTTCTGCTCCAAGCCTTTGATTTGAGTCCCAATTTCCTTCCTGTCACTGTCTGTTCCCTGTACATTTTCCTTTATTTCATTTTTCATAGCCTTCATTTTTTCCTCTATTTTGGGACCATATTCAACCAATTCTCTGACCTTCCTGATTACCAGTGTTTTGAACCATGCATCTGATAAGTTGGCTATCTCTTTGTTGCTTAGTTGTATTTTTTCTGGAGCTTTGATCTGTTTTTTCATTTGGGCCATATTTTTTTGTCTCAGCCCTCCTGTTACATTCTAAGGCGCAGAGCCTGAGGTATTCAGCAGGGTAGGGCAACCCCCATTGCTGCATTGTGGTGCTATATGTGGGGAGGGGTTTGAAAGGGAACAATGCCACTTGCTTAGCTCTCTGTGGGCTTTCAGTCACTTCCCCAACTTCCCACAAGCAAATTGGGTCATTCTGGTGCTGATTCCTGGGTGTGTGGGTTTGTGTACACTCTAGGACCCTGCGGGTCTCACCAAAGAACTCTCCTGTGAGGCTGGGAGTTTCTCCCACCACTGCAACCTCCACAGGTTTTTACAGTTAGAGGTTTTGATGCTTTCTTTCTCTGCAGTGGAACCCTGGGTTGTGAGGTCTGTCTCGCTCCCCTGCTGTTCCTCCCCATTATCCGCATGCAAATGTGGGACCACCCACTCCAACAGCTGCCACTGAGCCTGGTGTTCTCTCCACTCCAGCTGCCCATCTCCACCCCCCCTACTGTTCTGGATGAATGTTTCTTCTTTAACTCCCTGGTGGTTGAACTTCCATACAGTTCAATTTTCTGGCAGTTCTGGTTGTTTTTTGTTTTTAAATTTGTTGTTGTCTTTCTTTTGGTTGTGTGAGGATGCATATCTACCTATATCTAGTGTATAGTGTATCTACCTATACTTCCATCTTGACTGGAAGTCCCATAAACATCAAATTTTAAAATGCAATGAAGGTAATGAGCAACAGTGCCCATGCTGAAGCAAGACATCAGCTCAAAGAAATCCTCCTAGGATTTAAAGAAAAGGAAAAAGAAAAGTTCTAGTTAATGTATGAAGAAAAAAGAAAAATATATATATATACATATTGGAAAGAAGGAGTAAAAATAACCATAATTTGAAGATTACATAATTGTCTTCCCAGAAAAACTAAAAAATGATTCAGCTAAAAACATGATTCAGTTAGCTGGCTATTTACAAAGTGTTTTAAAAAATGAAAAACTGGAAAACATGAGAAGGTATTTTAAAACCCATTAAAGTTAAATTAACCATAAACAAAAATTTTACCATCAATACTTACCAATTAAGTGCTTTTAAAACAATGATATAATATTTATTACTCAGCAAATTAGAAAAAAATGAATAATTTATCAGTCTTGTGCAGTATAGAAGACTAGTTGTGGGAAGATGAATTTATGAAACTTGTAGGCAATATGTTCATGTGTGTTTACAATGTTTGCATCATTTGATCTATCAACCCTTCTTCAAGAATGTATCTTATATTCATGATAACATTCAAATATATAGCTACAATGACTGGCATCATGGTATTGTGGCACTGGTAATAATAGTGAATTATTTGAAACAATCTAAATTTTATAACAATAGGGCATTCATGAAATATTATGTTATTTCTATATGATAAAATCAAATTAACACATTAAGATATGGTAGAAAAACTAATAAAAGAAAAAGTGTATAATGAAGTATGTAAAAATGACTTTTGAAAGATTATTGTAGATGATTCCATCACATAGATAGGTATAGAGACAAAGATACAGAGATATTGGCATAGAGAGATCTCCATGTCTCCACATCTGTACCTCTGTACCTGTTAATCTGTACCTATACATCTGTCCGGGAATTGTCTTACCAAAAGGTTAAAGTCTTGATGGTGAAATCATGGGTGACTTTCAGTTTCTTAACTTCTGTCTTTTTGTGTTTTCTAAAAATTCTAAAAGTAACGTTAGTAACTTTTGGGGTTTTTATAAAATGATTTTAAACTTCTCCCTGAAGTCTCTCTCACAGTTGCATTTTAAAATTTGGATGCAGTTGTGACAGAATTTTGAACACAGAATAAGGACCTAGTTAACTCTAATTTAAAAGGTTTTACACACATTTGAATTTTAGATACGCAGACTCATGAAGAGATAAAGGACTCGCAAAGATGACAGCATGAAAATTATTCCTCTCTGTGCAGACTTGAACTTATGGGCAGGCTTATGAGAAGCACAAAAAATATGATGATAGATAAAAGGTTAGAGAGTCAGAAGAAAAGAACTTTAAGATTTGTTGGGGTTTTTTTCTATTTAAATATTGCTTGAATAAGTAGGCTGCTGGATAAGGACCATAAGTAGGGGAAATTTCCTGTACTTACGCAGCAGATGAAAACACTCACAGAGACCAGCTGAGTCTTGACCTGGAAAAAATACTCATTTCTCTCCATTTTTGCCGTGTTCTCTCCCCACCCTGCCTCATCCACACCCTCATTTTTTCCTGAAGCCACAGAAATTAGATTTTCTTATCTTGTACACATAGCTGCTGGGCATAGGGGGAGGAGGTATTTAGAGCCAACTTGTTCCAAACACTCAGAGTTACGTTGACCCATTTGTTTAATTGCATGTGTGCCTCTTCTCTTTCCCATTAAAGTTTGTGCTTATTTTGCTAAAGAACTAGGATTTTCTGTGTGCAGTGCAGCCTCTGCCCATCTCTTGCATCCCTGGGGCACAGAAGCATCCCTCATTGGTTAACTTGTCTTAGCCAGAGCTGGAAGAGGATATGGGGACAGACATCATTTCAGAAAGTCACCATGGTGACTCTGGGAACAGCTCTTAACACAGCATAGGGGACATTCTCAGGGACTACACCTTTTACCTTTATTTGTGTCCTCTGGGTTTGCATTGGTGTTAACCAACGCCAAAAGAATTTTATAGTGACTCCAGATGGGCCATCAGGAATCATGAAAGCAGTTGGTGCTGGAGGAAAGACCCTGATCTAATCAGGGTTTCATGCCTGGAGCTCAGAATTTGGGGTCTAAAATCAATTACACCATAGTGTGATTCCACAGACAGGTAGAATGTGGTAAAACAAATCAACATGCCCCTGGGTCCTAGAGGTGGAAGAGAGAACAAATGGTCTCCCCTTATTAAATTCTTGCTCTGGCATAACAACATAGCATGACCTTAATTTGCTTTTGCATTTCCCCTAGTAAGTCTTCTGGTGAAGAGTGAATTCAAATGGGCACCGAACATACCCTCTGGACCCACAGCAGGGGAAAGGAAACTTCCTGGGCCAAGCAGCCGACCGCTCCCCTCCATCAGTGTCTGAGAGGGAGCCAAACAGACTCTCAAACACTTGGCTTCTGCACAAGGGACATGTTCAAGCCTACTTACTCCTCAGGAGTGCCGTCAGATACAAGCACTGAAGCCTCCTGGATCCAAGAATGGCCCTTTTCCACCAACGTCAAACACATTTCACAGCTGACCTGCCAAGAATGTGGATCCTGCTTCAAGATACACAGACTGAGACAGTACACAGAGGCCAAAAGAGGGAATCTCCATTCGCCTGAATCCTAGTATATCCCCTACGGATGGACAGCATGTATACGGACTGGCAAGGATCCCAGCCGTTGGCCTCCAGCACTAGGTTCAGAATTACTTCAGAAGTAGATTGAAGAGATAAAGAAACTCCCCCAAATATGCTTTGTTTCCCTTGGGGACTGGTAACGAGCAGCTGAGGGAGATTCGCAGGTCAATCCCTTTATGAGTGGTTCGACCAGGACAGGTCCTGTGCAACTGTGTATCCCCCGTAAACCGGGCAGAGACACCAGGCTATGAAAATCTCCCTGGATTTAGTGTCCTTATGCTCCTCTCCAGCTATCTTTATGGCCTCCAGGTCTGCCGGATCAAGATGCAGGGAGGGTGGTGTAGGGAAAAAGCATGACACCAGGAGTAAAGAAATTTGGATGCCACAGCAGGTGTCACCATTGATTTTCCACAGACTCAGGAAATGTATCTGCCTTGCTGAACTAACCTCCGTTTTCATATTCTTAAGATGAGGAGAGTAGGAGATAGCAATAAGCCAGAGGTCCCACACAGAATACATTCTGTGATTTTTCCTGCCCCAAATATCCACATATATTTACTGCCATTAGTGTAGTGACACAAAAGGGCAGTAATTCTAATGCTGGTCAGAAGTCTTTTGGGGCCAGCATAATCAGATCTGGTGTGATGGTTAACTGATAAGTGAAACAACATGAAAAAAACATTTATTTTCTACTCATAAAAAGAAAATACACATCATATTAAAAATCAGGCCCTGGCTAGTGTGGCTCAGTGGACTGAGCATTGGCCTGTGAACCAAAGGGTCGCTGGTTTGATTCCCAGTCAAGGCACATGGCTAGGTTACAGGCCAAGTCCCCAGTGGGGGGTGCATGAGAGGCAACCACACACTGATGTTTCTCTCCCTCTCTTTCTCCCCCACTTCCCCTCTCTCAAAAAATACATTTAAAAAAAATAGAAAAAATCAGGGGGGAAAAGTTTTTAATCCAGAAGAATAGAAAATGGTAGGCAAAACGCTATCTAATCAACTTCAAAATCACAATGAAATGGATCATTTCACTTCTTTTAATTACCAAAATAATTCTGATGTTCAAAAATATAGAAGACCTCAATAGACAAGTAATTAGGGAAATTAAAAAAAATCTTTCAAAAATTATTTCCAAAATGTCTTCAGGCTTCAATGGTTTAACTAGTGGATTATTTAGAACTTTCATATAAAAAAGAAAAAACAATTGTCCAAAACATTCCAGTGAATGGACGTGGAAACTACAAACCCTGCTGTGACTTAATTCCAAAAGGAAACAGAAAAGAGAAAGGGAAGATAACCACTTTACAGTGGAAGGATGTGGCAGAACGCCTGAGCCCAGTGGCCACCTGTCGGGTGACGCCATGGAACCCTTCATACAATGAGATGAGGAAGGTACTTCAGTTCTGTGGGTTTCTCTCCAAAAACCCACAAACCCAATCAAATCATGAGAAAATCATCAGACAATCCCAAATGGGGCAAATACAAGAAGAGAGTCAGTACTCTTCGAAACTGTCACAGCCACTGAGAACAAGGAATGATGAAGAATCATAGACCACAGGAGCCTGCAGAGACATGGAAACTGACTACAGTGTGATGCCCTGAACTGGATCCTGCAACAGAAAGAGAGCATTAATGGAAAAATAGCTGAAATCCAAATAAAGTCTCTTTATTACTAAGAAATAATAGTAGCATTTCTTAGTTTTTACAAATATACCAGATAACCGCAAGAAAGTGGGGGAGGAGCACACGGGAACTCTCTGTACTATTGTCACAAATGGTATGCAAGTCGAAAGCTATTCCAGAAGTAGGAGTGTAAATAAAAAGTTCAAGGGGAAAATGCTGACAATTATATTGATAGACACGAGGGAGATTTAGAGCAGAAATCTTTTACAAGAAGTGGCTTAGCTGCTCATGACTGTGCTCTGAGGAACCCTGGTCCCTGACGTAAATGGCAGCAAATACAGACAGATGTGAGAAGTGCCAGATGGCCGGCACAGGCTGGGAGAATACAAGCAGCATTTGGGTTTCCCCTATTAAAGAATGAGAACTTAAGGAAATCAGACCGAAATCAGCCCTAAGTTAGGAACCCAATACCTGCCCTATTGTTTTATTTCTTTCTTCCTCATCAAATTTTCATCAAGGCAAATCTCAAATTGTTCTCTGAAGAGTGTAGGATTCCTGACAGTCTCCTATAAAAACTGACATCTAATTTGCCCCAGGTCAAGGACTGTCACATTCTTAACACCTCCACGAACCCCAAAGGTACCTCTGATACAATTCCTTACGTAATAGCTTACCTGTTCGCTCCTGTGCACACACCTGCTCTCAGAAGCCCTCCTTCACATGGCCCACTTTATCCTTCACACTAGACATCTGATCCCATTTATTACAGCCGACTCAGCCTTCCCCACACTCTTCATTCATTGAGGAATACAGTGGTACCTTGGTACTTGTTAATTCGTGCCTGAACTCATGATGAGTGCCAAAGCCAAGGAGTACCAAATGATGAAGCATTTTCTCTTGCGGGGCAGCATCATGACTCACACAAGTTCTAGCAAGTGTGACAAGTCCCGAGCAAGCGCCGAGTGCTGAAACATTTTTTTTCCTTGTGCGACAAGTACAGAGTTTGACAAGTTCTGAAGCTGATGAGGATCGAGGTATGACTGTACCTAGTTGCTCAATTTCTGCCTGAAACCCACATTTTGACTCTGCATACGTACTCGGCTCTCTGGAAAAGCTGTGGAAGACAGGATAATGAGCAAAAATAGTTTTGTGAGTGCCCTTTCAGTCAAACACTAAGGAACTCTTCTGAGTTACTGCTTCTATGAGGATCTGTACTTGATTATCATGAGCTATTCGAGCATTCTGTGAGTAATGCAAATAATTCTCTACCTTAGAAATGCAAACAGATTTTGTCTGCTAAAGATGCCATTGATCATTGTCTGTGGATAACGGCCAGGCTTGATTCTGATGGAAAATGTACGTTAGTATTTCTCATGGCTAACCCACGTGGGCTCTTCGTTGGACTGATTTTATCCTCTTACTGGTTCCTTCATTAATTAATGAGTTAAATAAAACGTTTGCTACATGTTCACTTTATGCTTCTTTAGTAGTTGTGAATTTTTCCCTTTTTAAAAATGTGGTTTAAAGCTTCTCATCCTCAGACCAATGGTCAGAGGGAGTGTGTAACCTAGGTATTTGGAGAGAACCTGTCTCACTATAAAGAGTTGCTTTGTGCACATGGGGGAGCTGAACTCTACCTGCTGATGTCCCAGTTGCAGCAAAGATTCTCAAAAACATGCCAAACCATCCAATATCAAGGGACCACATAAATTAGAATAACCTCAACAATAACAAGAGTATACGAAAATCCATAGAGGCCTTGCCAGCACTCTGCTCTGTGCAAGGCCTTGGATGCCTGAGAAGGCGCTGAGGCGAAGGTGGAGGAGGAGACAAGACAGGTGAAGAGCCCTCCATTCTGTCTGATGAATGTCTTGCCACAGAGGCAGGAGGAGGCCCATTGTTGGGGTTGATTGGAACTCATGGACTAGTACCCATGCCTGCTACAATGGCTCTAGGGAAGTAAATGGAAAAAATTCATGCTTTGGGTGAATTTACAGATTTTGATTATGCTCCTCATTGAAGGGTTGGGGTCATTTCAGCCTGACTGTAATTTGGAAGCCCCAAGCCCACCTTGTTGGAAGAAAGCCCACCTTTCATCCAGCTTTTCTTTCTTAAGCAATAGTGATAAGAATCTGTACACAGACTTGGGAGTGTAGATTTCAAGTGAAGCTACTTGTTTTATTAACAAAACCCTTCCCAACCCTTTGTTGACTATTTGCCCACATTAACATGGGCCACCAGCTCCAGGCACAATGAACAATGACCTCAGGGTCTTTTAAGTAAGTGGAATGTGAAGCACCAGGCCCCTCATTCTAGGCAATGCAATTTAATATTTAGCCCTAAAGGAATTACACTGTGTTCACTGGGATAAACCTGACTTTTGTTTTTATTCTCAATTAGTTTGCACTTACCTACCTGAAAGAGATTGGCTCCATATCAAGATGTCGCTCTGTGCCTTTCATAGTACAGTGTGATGCTTCCTAAAAGTTGTTTGGCAACACTCCCTGAACTCCCACGCAACGAACAGTACCCACCCCTTCCCTCCACATCTACATTGTCTTCCCTTATCTCTCATAAAACAACCCTCTGTTGACACTAAACATTTCAAAGCTCATTTGAATGTCAAATCAGACATATTTTAACAGTGTGTTTGAGATATAACCTTACATTCACATGTAAAAACCTTAAGTGTCCGTCAGATCGTAACATGCATTTTACTGTTCTAGAAGATTCTCATAAACTTTATGATGTCCCTTCTGGGTTTTTGCCTTTCCCCCACTTGTTTGTTGGCTTACGGGAAGTTACAGGATTCCTCACTACAGGCTCAGTCATCCTCATAGGGGGCCACCACTCCCCCTGCGAGGCAGCCATCCCTCAGGGTCCCAGGCCCCTTCTCAGGAACAGGGCTCCTGCTATCCTTACCCTCAGACCTGCAATCAGCCCGCACCAGTAATCACAGGATGAAGAGGGCAGACATTTTTCTACTGAATGTTCCATTTAATCTCTGGGCAACAGCCAGACTTTGAAGTGGCTGTCATGTGCCCTAGGGACTTAGTCATAAATCTCTTCAACTATTTAACTTAAAAATGAGAAACAGCATAGTGTAGTGTTTAAGATCATGGATTCTATAGCAAGGATTCAAATGCTGCTGCACTATGGAACAGCTAGTTGTCAAGGGCCTAACCTGCAATCCCTAACCTCGCTGAGCCTCAGCTTTCTCATCTGGAAAATGGGCTGACTCTAGTACCAGCCTCACAGAATGTCTCAGAGAATCGAGTGAGTTATATATGTAAAGCTCTAAATCAGTGCCTGACACGTGGTTACCTCTTTAATAAAAGATTAAAAATCCTCACACAAACCACCATACTATCTAACAGCTCTAACTTTTTTATTTCAACTGATGTTCTCTTAAGAGAGATAGGCCAACTCAGCCAGGAGAAATCTTCTCACAAACTGTGTCCTCTAAGATATAGAAGCCACTTCCCAGTTGAGTGAAAAATAAATAAATCGTGCAGATAAGACATCACCTGACTGATGTTTACACTTTTCAGTCAGCTCTTCTGAGCAGAAACATATTGATGAATTCTGTCAGTAAGGCTTATGTGGAAGCCAGCAAAATGGAGCCCCAAACTGATTCAGTCAGATACGCACTTCAAACTTTAAAGAGCCAATTATCCCTCTAAATATTTTTGAAGATTTTTTCCGACTGAAAATCTTTTGTCAATGCTATTTCCAGCTAGCCTACCCACATTTGCCCCCCACAAAATCTTCTACAATCATCACATTCTTTTTCTTTTAATTTATTTAGTTAGTTAGTTAGTTTTAGAGAGAGGGGAAGAGAGGGAGAAAGAGAGGAAGAGAAACATCAATGCGAGAGAGAACATTGATTAGTTAGTTGCCTATCCTATGTGCCCCAGTCTGGGACCAAACCTGCAACCCAGGCATACACCCTGACTGAACCAGCAACATTTAGCTGTGCAGGAGGATGCCCAACCCACCGAGCCACCCTAGTCATTCTTGTGTCAGGAACTCAAGTGGCTCTCTGATACCAGGCACACCGACTCTGAGCTCCTTGCTAGCACTCAAGGCTGTGGCTCCATAAGCCTCCCCGCTCACTCCTCCTCTCTTCCGTGTGTCCTCTCCAACCAGTCTCTCTGCTCATCCCAGATGCCAGGATGCTTTCTGTGACGTCCTCATTGTCCAGCCCACCCTTTTCCTCTCTACTGGTCCTTTTCTACTCTGTCTTCAACCCAAAGCTCTCCCAGCAAGGTGGTGGGCTTGGGTCAGGCAGGAGAAACTGATGTTTAAAAATAAACACAAATTAGAGTCATATTTTCTTCTCATCTGTATTTACAACACCCTGACACCAAATGTGCAAAGGACTTCCCCTCACTAATCAGTCCTCCCACTCTCCAGGCACCAGCCGGTGTCCTGCAATTCAATTTCATCCTGACACTGCCCAGGGGAAGAGCAGACCCCAAACTTTAAGGGCTCAGTTCCTCAAGGCTGTCCTCGCTTCCTATGTTGGCTGCATGCCCCCAGTTGCCACTTCAACTTCCGACCAGCCGGTTGTAAATCAGAGTTTCTAGGACCCCTCCTCAAGTTCAGTAATTTGCTGGGAGGGCTCCCAGAACTCAGGGAAACAGTCCCTGACATCTATACAAATGAACAGTCTGGGGAAAAGGTACCCAGGGTGAGGCCTGGGAGGGTCCAGAGCGCAGGAGTTTCTGTCCCCAAAAGCTGGGGTACAGCCCATGGATGTGTTCGCCAGCCTGGAAGCTCTCAGCACCCCTTTGTTTGGGGATTTTTTATGAGGTTTCATCACGTAGGCATGATCAATTATTAACTCAATCTCCAGCCTCTCTTCCCTCTGCGGACAGTGGGAGGCAGGGCTGAAACTACCAAACTTCTGATCATGGTTTGGTCTTTCTGGTGACCAGCCCCTATTTTGAAGCTATTCAGTAACCCACCAAGAGTCACCTCATTAGGAGAAAAGACACTCTCTGAAGGTCCCAAGGGATTTAGGAGTTCTGTGTCCACAACTGGAGACAGAGACCAAATATGTCTTTCTTGTGGTGTCACAGGTGGTCAGCAGATAGTCCGGGCTTCAGGGTAAGGGGTAAAAGAGCAAAGCGGTGAGACGCAGGCCACACAGTAGGGGTCAGCCTCCTGAGAGCAAGGGCCAAGAGGGAGACAAAGCTGCTTGTCCACCAAGGAAGCACAAAGATTGCGTGATCCTTGTCTGTTGTCATGGTGGGGAACTCCCCTTCTCCTTTCTGAAGAAGGATGTTCTGGTTGAGAGCCAGGTGATGAGCAGAGGTACATGCATTGGAATCAAGAGTCTACTTTAGAGGGTAGAGCTCTGTCTTTATGATCCAATAAGTTACCTCCATCGCCCACTAACTGTTCCTTTTCTGTGTGCATAAGCACCTTGCTTTCTCTGTTTATTCATTTTATTGTACCAGGATACATTGTATTTTTTTCTTCATCTGGCTATGATTTATTTGAAAAAAAAAAGAGACCGCACTTTTGTTTACTTGACTGTATCAATGAACAATACATTTAGCTGCAACTGATAGAAAATGTGATTGCAATGGTTTAAAAAAAATGTTAATTTTCCTCACTTAACCAGAAGTCTAGAAATAGGTGATCTGATGGCGTTGTTTGTATATACCCTTAGAGACCTGGGTTCTTTCTTTTTTATCTCCCTTAGCATGCTGTCCTTGGTCCCCAGGCTGTGACCTCAGGGTCACAAAATGGCTGCTGTATTCCAAGCATCTTAACCATGTTCAGGCCAAAACGTCATCCTCACTCTTGTTTTTAATCAGAAAAACAAAGGACTTCCCAGAATACTCAGCAAGGAGGTATTTATTTGAATCTTATGACACAGAAAGCTGGCTCATGGCCAATCGCTAGACCAATTGCTAGTCCAGGGCAATGAGATGATTATAACTAATTTTGAGACACAGGACAGGGCTCCCAGCCATGACTCACAACCAGTTTTGCCAAACAATAACTCTGAATTTTACTTGTAGAGACAGGAGCCTGCCTTTTCCAGGATCAAAGCACCCCCACTGCTATGTATCCACTGTAATGGGTAACATTTATTAAGTACTTACTAAATGTCAGATACTGTTCTTAAGCAGTTACATGATTCTCATTGAATCGTCACAACAACCCTATGGAATCAGTACTGTTATTAATCCTGTTTCACAGAGGAAGAAACAGAGTTGCAGAGAGTCAAAGTAACTTTTCTGAGGCTACACAGCTAATGGGCCACAGCACTAAGAACAGAACCCAGGCAGCCTGACCTCAGCGGAGTTTCCACTGCTGTTTCCCACCGCGGTCGTCTCCCTCCTGTGCCACACAGGGGTCTGTGAAGTTGGTTGAAAGGATGAATAATTGAATCAATGAATGTGCCTCTTCTCAGAAGCCCTAACCTGCTCGGGGCTTCCAGTGCTGCTTGAATCCACTGTTCTCCATCCATCTTCTTAACAGGGTCAGAGTGTTATTACATGTACAGGATTTATGTCAGCTTATTGTGCTCTGAGGGAGAACAAAAAAATCTGATTGTCTTGCTGGGTTTCCTGCATAACAGAAGGGAAGAAAAAGAAGTCTGCAAAAGTCTGAGCTTTATCAGCAGACTGAAGTAAAACAACTGTATGTACGTGTGAGTCTTGGGCCAAAAAATGAACAAAATGCAAAGCACGTCCAGACTTCAGCTAAATCCTTGAAAATTCTAGTAGCATGTCTTGGGCCCCACTGGAAAAGGAGGGGGGAGGAGACATGGGGTCATCAGAGATCAGAGGACTGAGTTTCGGATACTGGCCCAGTACGGGATGAACTCGAAAACTGCGGATGCAAGATGCCAGACTTCCAAAGGACAATTGAGCGATTCTGCCAAACATCTCGATATTTTGTCTACCCGGTGTGAGCATCCAGTCTGTGAAGAAGTGACTGAACTGTTCTGGTTTCATATCGAGATCGGCACTGCTGCAGACACAGCTACATCCTAAGAACTCCCAGAAAGTGCTCAGACTCTGGCTCTGAGCGCAGACCCGGGACAAGCTTTCGCAGCCATAATTCAGTTGGATAAATATTTTCAATGTGAATTTCTTCCTTGTAGGGTTGCCAGGTTTAGCAAATGTAAATGTAGAATTTCAGATAAACGGTGAATATATGTTTAGTGAAAGTATGCCCTAAACCACATATTTGGAATATACTTATACTAAACATTTATTCATCGTTTATCTGCAATTCAAATTGAACTGGGTGTCCTGTACTTTACCTGCCAGCCCTAATCTCCTGGGACCCATAAACCCAGTTATATTTATACCACCGCGTTCTCTCCTCACTATAAAGGTGGAATAGAGACTCTTCTTTCCTTATGTTCTCCTCTGAATACAGGTCAGATGAACACTTGGAGTAGCTGTCAGGGGTCTAGGGTCTCTGTCCCAGCCCTGCCACCAACTATTTATATGAGCTTGGACAAATGCTTCCATGGCCTCATTTGTAAAATAGAGGCTGAAATTCGGAAAGGACATGACTTGTCTCTCATGTTGCTCTGACCCACATTCCAGGCTGACCACCGACAGGTGCGGCCCCCTTTACTTCTCAGGACAGTTCACACCTTTATCAGATGCAGAGCCTGAAAAGTCAGTGGCATGTCAGAGTCCAGCCACCTTGAACAGTGATGCTGTAATTTGCCCTTATTTTCTCTAACAGAAATCTAGACGCACCCAGCCGAGATGGTCTACATTCCAGTGCACTGCAAATCGTTTTCCACGTGACCACAAAAGGATGGAGGCGTTAGAGGAGGAGGCCAGTTGCCCTGTCTGAGGACCTCCCGAGTCTAACAGACCGCCTGGTCCCAGGCAAGGCAGTCGCAGCGGTTTCCCAGGCCAGCTAGAGAGGTGGGGGAGGTGCCCAGCCGGCAGGGACGGGCCAGACCACACAACAGGCACTCGCCTTCTGCTGGAAATGTTGGAGGGGCTTTCAGCATCACTGTCGCCTCTCCCCGACCCAGCTCACGCCAGTGCCTCTTCACGTTTTCCCTGTTCTCTTTCTGGCTCCTTGGAGCTGTTAGAAGGAAGCATTAAGAACATCCTCTCACTGACTCCTCAGTTGCCAGGATCCCCTAGCAGTACTCAGAGAGCACTCAGAGTTTGCACAGCTCAGATTTTGATTCTCACAACGGTTTTGATTCAGCTGTGAGATTGGTTGGGTCCTGGGTCCATTTCAAAGATGTGAAAAGAATATGGCAAGAAAGTGGCAAAGCCAAGACTCCCAACCAGGTGTGCAGGCCAGAGTTCACCCTACTGCACCACACCTCTGCTAACCTGCTGATGGGGCAGGCGGCTCCTTGAGCAGGTAGCCATGTGCAGTGGCTGACGGCCATGCAGGCAAGTGACTACACACAACAGGACGCCATCCAAACAAAGTAGCAAATGCAAACCAGCCATTGCCTAGAGCACGCACACATACCCCCAGCAGCTGGGCGGTGGCAGGGCTGCCAGAGATGTGTTGTTGGGAGGCGTCGGCGAGGAGCACAGCGGACTGCGGCTTGGCTTGCTTTCATATCCAGCCCAAGTGAGAACCAGCTGCAACAAACTGTGAGCAGAGACGGCTGTTAGAATTACACTCACTCCGGACAACTCCTTTTCTAAAAATAATGTTAACTTCTTGCTGTCCAAGTGGAGGCTAGAAAACGCTCAATTACTCAAGTTCCACAGTTTTTGTGGGGAAAAGAAGGTGTGGGGAGAAGAATTATTCAGTCTGAGAAGCCGCATGCACAATCCAGCACAGAATCCATGAATGTATCAAATAAAAAAGGGCCCCATGTCCCCCTCCTGAGAACTTCTAGTCGAAACCGCATACTTTCCTTCAGGGAGGGAGCCACTGAGGTCCACCATGGGTAGAGCTGACAGGCCCTCTGCCCTCTGATAAGAACACACAGGGCACTTGGATGGAGGAGGCCCCCTCTGGGGCTCAAGATTAACACTGAGAGCTAAGCTTGGTGAACCAGCTATTCTGGGAATCTGATAAGGACAGAATTTTCAACGTCTTTCAGTGCGGGAAGGAGCCAGTCCTCAGGTTTGAAAGCCATCATAGATACATACTGTTTATCGGTCAGATTTCATCAAGACTTAGAATTCTGTCACTTTTGTTCAAAACCCAGTTGGGGACGAGAAGGTGCCTTTTCTCTGCCCTTGACTCTTCAGGAGGAGTGGAAACTACCTTCCCCTACCCCTGAGCTTGCTCTTTGTGTCAGATGCAGGTAGGCAGCCTCCCTTGTATTATATGAGTTCATCCTCACCACATCCTCCTGAAGGCTAAGGTGCAGGCATGGAGCAGTACATGACCTGACCCACAGCCCATGCTTCTCATGAAGGAAAGAGAAGACTCGGGCTTCTCCAGGCTGGAAAAGCAGGATAGAGAATGCTGCTATATGTCCCACCAGGTTGCTGAACCCAGCAGGCCCTGGACACAGGAGAAGGGAGGGAGAACGTGAGAGGAACCTGCTTGCAAACTTGGCAGCTTCAGATTGAACTAACAGGTTAGAGCAGGTGAGCAGAAAGAGAAACGTCACTGCTATGAAAACAAATAACCTTCGCCCAGCAAGCCTGCACCCTAAAAATATTACTCTATGTCTATCAATTTTTTTATTTCTCCACATTAGTTTCTACACTCAGTTTATTCCCCCAGCCTCAGTGGCTTTATTTTCTGTGCCTGAAATATGTCAAACAAATTATTGTCTGGGGACAAATGGACTCCCAGGTCCTTAGCTTTGGACTCTGCCCAGGATATTTCATGATGGTTACCCCCAGCCTTTTGAGGATCAGCTCCATTGTTGCCTCCTCCATGAGTCTTCCAGAAGCATCTATATTAAGTTAGCAAACACCATCAGTCTCTCTCCATCACATCCCCCACTCTCACCCATAGCACGTTTAACGCTCTGAAGCAGCTCTGGTTATTTTTATTCTATGGCTTAGTGACTGTCTGTCCTCACCCCTCAACTAGAATGTGACCTCCCCTGGACCAGGGACTTGGTTTGCCCTCTTCATCGCTATACGCCCTGTCCCTTGAACAGTGCTTGCCACAGAGGTGGTGCTCGATAAATAATGGTTAATTCAATGTTGATCACTGATTAACTGAATACAAATACTTAGCTCCAAAATTAAATAAAGAAGGAGGGAAGAAGGAAAGAAAGAGGGAAGGAAGGAAGGAAGGAAGGAAGGAAGGAAGGAAGGAAGGAAGGAAGGAAGGAAGGAAGGGAAGGAGGGAGGAAGGATGAACTGATTGATTGGTACTGAGATGGACCTTGTGGATCCGGTTTTGCTTTTGTTGAAGGCTCTCGGGCGACTGCAGTCTGCGGCCAGCATGGAGAACCCTGCTCTGAGGCACATAGAGCTGACTTAAATGTCTGTCTCTGGGGTAAAGCACTATGGTAGATTCTTACCTCCTTTGACAGACACAAATGAAGCCATATTGTATTTCTCCACATTGCTACAAACTTGGCTATAGGCACCCATGATAACAAAAGTGAGTTAACCTGATTAGCTAGCTGTCATTTTGGAAAATAAAGAGCAGCCCTTCACCATCAAAACATGACGAAAAGACAGGTGAGTAGTGACTGGGGCTAGGATAGAGGTCTGCTGGGAGTGTGGGCATGGTTGGCTACCCAAACAGTCTGGACTTGGAGTAAAGGACAGAGTTGAGCCAGCACAGCACATAGTGACAATCAGAGACTTCAAGAGGGACTGGAGGGGAACCGTCCCCATGACTGGAGTGCTGACACCCTGAGCACATGTCCAGATGGAAGGCAAGAGTGAGAAGGGTGCAGTTGCAAAGGGGAACTTGGGTTTTCGTCACACAGCTGCTTGAAAACGTAAACCAAATCCAAATTTGTGCTCCGTTGCATATCTACCAGTGGGTTCTTCCTCCCCTACTCTCTCCAGTCCTGGCCAAATAGACCTGTTGTTCTGGGCTCTGAAGACGCAGGTTCAGGGTAAGGGCTGTGTTCTGCTTTATATGGAGTAGGAGCACAGAAACGATTAGAAGGAGGCAGGGCCACTATGACCAGGAATGTGTTTTCAGTGTGAATGCGTCCTGCCCCAGACGTCACTCCCTATACCTCTGTCTGACCAAAATCTGTATCATCACCCATTTACTCACCATGGCTGTCAAACACGGAAACCCCATAAAACCATCACCCCTGCTGGAGTCATTGTTCCTTCAGGGATTGTGTCTCTACTCCTGTTACTCTTCTTGTCATTAGATAAGCACTTAAGTGTGTTTAAAAGAAAAGAAAATATGGAGAATTTCAGTGCAAGCAAAAGAATTTTTTAGAACCTCACAAACACCACACGAGCTCTAACTGGTATCAGTCTGGATAAGTGAAGTTGTGCTGTGGTAACAAACTGACCTCAGAAATTAGTGGCTTGGCCCCACAGAGATTTGCCTTCACACTGAACATCGAAGCAGGCTGATGGCTGTCTTTGCTCCACAAACTCTCACAGGGATGGGGGTCTCTGCAGGTTCCTCTGTCTTGTGATCTCAGGCCTCAACACCTGGCTTTCAGGATCATTCCATCAGCATGCCACCCTCTTCCATCTTTTAAGGACCCCTATGATTACATCGGGCTTATATGAGTCATTAACTTAAACTCTTCCTCTCAGAGTCTTTGAGTTATTCACATGTACAGCACCTCTTGAGCCATGTGATATCATGGTCACAGGTCCCTGGGATTACAACTCCAACCCACTCTTAAAATGTAGAGCATTGTTTTAATTAAAAAGCCCTACCTAATTCTCCAAAATTTTGCTCTTTGCCCATCTCAGCATCATGAACCCCACTTGCTCAGCTCGAAGTGTACCTCCTTTTTTAAGAGAAATTCGCAGCTAAAATGTTAAAAATACACAGTGAACATGATAAAAGAAGTTGCCTCAGACCTCCTTGATAGCATGTGAAATCTATTTTTAAGAACTTAGGATGTGGTATTTTCATGTTAACATATTAATCTCCATGCAATTCAAGTTCACATTTTTAGGGAGTAAATTCCTGGGATTATTTGATCCCAGGAAAATAACGATGTATTATCTCTATAGTTCCAGGAATGGGGGTCTTATAAATGCCACTGTTTTCTCCTATGTTCAAAACAACTCTCGAGGTCAAGAAACTTCACTTAGATCTCGTATTTTCTTCTTTTGTTGCAATGAAGTTGGAAAACAGCCACCACTCTCTGTGTAAATATTATCCACACATGTGAAAATTATCCCTAGAATCACCGAATTTAGGGCTGGAAGCAACTGTGTGGATCATAAAATTAATCTGCTTTACTTTCAAGATGAGCAAGCAGAGGCCCAGAAAAGGAAAATCTCCCTCAGAACCGAGCTCCCATGCCTGCTGTCTGCCCTCACTCTCCTCTCAAGGAGAAACCATCCCAATTCCTTTCATATTTCTCCCACCATTTGCTCCTTCATCCTTTCCATCATTTCTGCTGGCTTTCCTTGACCTCCTCGCAAAGGCTAAGTCTCTGGCACGGGCTAATAGCAGCCGAGAGGTCTGGACGCCAGAGAACTCCCTGCACACTGCTGTGGATGTTCTTCCACCCCAGACCACACTCCTTGGCCAGTCTGTGAGGAGGGGAAGCTGGAGATGAGCATAGTTTCCCTCTCTTTCAGCAGACACAGTCTAAGGGTGAGTCAGCGGACGTTTATTTCTTTTGCCATACTCCCCTCCGTGGTCAAGTGCAAAAGCCATTGTTGATCCATGGAAGTGAGCAAGACACAGCACAGGGTCAGTGGGGCCTGAGGCCAGGAAGGCTGTAAGGGCCTCAGGTCCATGGGGCCACAACACAAGAAACTAACATGTATGGATTTGATGCAAGTGGAAGTCCGCTGCAAAGGCACATGGGAAATTCCCACACCATGTGAAATCCCTGTCCCTTAGTTCCCAGCTTCCACAGGGGGTCTGTGGCACAGGCTTCCCTGCCTAGCCAATCAAAGGTGGGCTCCCATCCTCTCTTTAGTGCCCAGCCATGACCTTATTTAATTTCTTTGCATGCTAACCACACTTATTTGTTTATGTTTACTGTCTGTTCCTCCCTCCTTCCACTCTCCCGACAAGATTCCCCTGCATTCGCTCATTTTTTCATTTTACTCATATTGAGTTCATCCGCAGGTGTGCTTCCCTCATAACGGTAAGGTGGCTGCTAGCAGCAGAAACTGGGGCTTAATGCCTCCTCCTTGACATTCACAGACAGGGAGCCACATCCCCCAGAAAGACTGATTCTCCCAAGACCTGGGCACTCTGAACCGACCCCTGTGGACACAGGAAAGCTCTGAGCTGAATAGCTGACACAAAGGCGATGGGGTCCCCTGGTCAGGGGACCAGCCAGTCCCCTGGTCTGGCTTACTCCAAGCAGGGCTCAGCCCTGGAGCTCCAAGCAAAACTCAGGGCAGCCACACAGTGCATGTGAGAGGTTCCCCAAAGGGACATTGGGCTGCCACTTGGAAGGGACAGGAAGAGAAATGGGTGTCAAAGGAACGTCCACAGCAACCAGCCAACCCCATCTGCTTCACAACTACCATTTCCCAACTACCTGAGTCCCAAATTGGCCACACAAGTGTCTGGCCAAATTATTGGTGGATGCACACATATATCATAACTTAAATAGCATAATTTTTTAAAGCAAAGGATTGATTTTATGAGAGACTTCTATAAGGTACTGAACACACTGGTACAACACCCTACTTGGAATGTCCCAGTCCACATGGACCTGCAGGTGGGTAGCATCTTCAAAAAACTTATTCCAAATTTTACCCCACTACTTCATTAAGTAAATGAGAAGAACAATCTCATGTTCGAATGGCTTTTTGCAGCATCCAAAAATGCTTCTTCCAACTTTCAATCATATAAAAATTTGATTTTGATTTAGAGAATTGCTTTACAGGGAGGAAGAAATGTTTGGCTGCATTCCTTCACAAGAGGGATAGCTCAAGATATATCTGGACAATATGTTCACATCACAAAAAAACTAAGACTGGCTTGTGTGTTTAGGGAGAAAAATTAAAATGAGAATTTATAAAGTTTGATAGTTTAAGGTTTTCCAGAGTCCTACAGTTTTTTTTTTTAATTTTCTGTAACTAACTTGTAGATTTGTTTCTCTCTGGACTTTGCTAGAGTGAGTGTTATTACAGAAATAAAAAGTCACTGAATTTTTCTCTGGCAACAAAAACATATAAATATTGAATTAGGATATAGAAACTAATAGGGTCAATGTGTTAATGCAATTGGTGAGATTAAGATTATGGCCAACTGCCCTTTTCATCTTGCATATGAGCACACGGAAATGGAGAACAGTGTAAGGTCTTTCCTTGATTCCCTGTACCCACACTAAGCCAGAGCACACACGGTCCTGTAACATGCGGCTTTCCTCTCCCAGGAGGCATCTTCGCAGGAAGATGCCATCTTAAGTAGGTCAGTCAGTGCTCCTGGGTTAACCTGAGCTAAAAGCTTGGTGTATTTTTCCCTAATATATTAGGCTTATATGTTGCTAGTGACTTGTAGATACACAAAGGGTTAATCAAGTGGGAGGTTTGGACACTGGTCCTCATCTGAATCTCATACACTCCACTTGGAGGTTTTCTAACATTAAATGTTTCTCCAACAGTTTTCCTTTCCCTCCACATGCACCAGTCCCTGCATGCTGGTAAGTGTGTATCACCACCTTGGTAGCCTCAGAGGACAGATGCTGGCAGTCCCCATGGACCTCTCTCTGCAGCAGTCTGCCCTGGGATCCCAAGCTCCAAGACACGGCAGAAGTGGGTCCTCAAGCAGATGGCCAGATGGTCCAGCAAATGGTTTGATCAGGGAGGTCAGCGAGGAAGGGAACTCCAAGGCAAGCCTCCTGGACATGTGAGACTCATTGTGTGCTGGGATCAGAGCCCAAGAGGCAAAATATGGATGTTGTTGGGAATGGAAGGAGGGTCAGGGCTATGGCTTTGTCTTCACGCCCAGCAGAGTGAGGTGTGGGGGCTGGGAGGGACAGCAAGCTGGACTGGTGTGAGGGACTAGAGACATGACCTGGGGGTGAGGGAGTGGAAGGGAGTCTTCAACACTGGAGCACCAGATCAGGAAGAGGGTTTGAGGATCAAGAGTCTTTGAAGGAGGAAGTTTATACCAAAATGTTATTGAGACCATAAAGAACTAGACCAACCAAGTAGAGCAGAAGCAAGGGTGGTAGAAGCAGAACCTGAGAAATGGATGTCTCCTCCTTTTTGTGATGCTGCCCCCTTCACTTTCTTCCTCTATGTTAAGGGTTCAATTGTGTCCCCCTAAAATGATAGGTTGACACCTTAACCCCTGAGTCACAGAAACTGACCTTATTTGGAAATAGGGTTGTTGCAGATGTAAATTACTAAAATGAGGTCATCCTGGAGTAGGGTAGATCCTTAATCCAACAGGCCTGGGGTCCTCATAAGAAGAGGGGAATTTGGACACAGACACACACACAGAGAAGAACTCCATATGAAGACACAGATGGAAGATGGCTGCGTGGAGACAGAGCAGATGCTGCCACAACCCAGGGAACACCTGGGGCCACCAGCAGCTGGAAGGAGCCTCTGAAGGGAACATGGCACCAACACCTTGAATTCAGACTTCTGGCCTCCAGAACTGCAAGGCATTACCTTTCTGTTGTTTTAAGGTACCCAATTTGTAGTATTTTGTTACAGAAGTCCTGGAAAACTAATAAACATGACTTTCCTAATTTTCAATCACAGCCAACTTAGAAGAGAGAGAAACAAAATACATTGTTGGGTCCCAATTTTTTTAACTAATTGTCCAAAATCTACCTAGACAATCGCTGTCCCCATGGAGAAGCCTTGCTTTTGCATTCTGTCAGCATTGATGCCCTTCTCTGGGGAGGAGAGAAGAGAGAGCTCTCAGTAACGACTTCCCTAGAGAGACCAGTCTCACTAAAACCTCTTCTTTTTGCCCTCTTAATCCTGTTACAGCCTCAAAATAGTTGAAGGAATCTAAGGGTTGCAGAACAAATTCTCAAAAATTCCTGATAAATATCTGTGTGTGGTGATTTGTCACTTCTGTTTGAAAGTTCATGTTTGTTGTGTCTTGGTTCTTAAGCAAGACTTTAACAAATGCTGAAAGATTTAAAAACAACAGAGGCTTGCGAATATGATCAAAGAATGAAAATCTATTTTTAAAAACAACCACAGAGATATGAAAATGAACAAACATAATTCTAGAAGTAAAATGTACAGTAATTGGAGTTAAAAACATGATGGACAGGCTGTGAGGTAAGGCCTGACCCCGCGGGAAGAGATCTAACAACAATTCAATAGGTTGAAGGAGATGGTGGATTTCCCTCTTCTGTAGTAGAGTGAGGTGAGCGCCCCAGGTTGGCAGGCACCTCTGCTCCAGGCAGCCATTCAGGGATACCGGTTTCCTCCATCTTATTTTTCAGCCATCCCTCCAGACATTAACTTCATCTTGGTCACAAGCACAGGTGACAGAAATTTTTTTTCCAATCCTTTTTGAACCATTGCTTTTGTAAAATACTAAATAAATAAAAAACCATAAAAATCTTGACAGGGTTAGGTATTGTGACAACGTTGAGTTGCTGGAATGTGTCTACATGCTTCTCTTTACATTTTAAAACAAATCCCATTGCAAACAAGTAACAGTTTGTGGATCTGCTGTGTTGGACCAGTTCACAAGGAGGAGAAAAAGTATGGAAGAGACACAGCCATTGTGCCCAAGTGGTACACATCTCTTCCACTCACATCTATTGAAGACTTAGTCACATGTCCACATCCTACTGCAGAGTCGTCTGGGAAATACCATATAGTATCCTTGTGTCCAACTACAAAACTGTTGGTGCAGAAGAATAGGAGGGTAAATTAGTGTGTACCACAGTTGTCTCCATCACAAGTGGATTACAAAACACACTGCACAGGATGCATTGCAATGTCAGTCAACTGCAGAATAGAACCAAAGAAATTATCCTGAAGACCCTCCAGAGATGAAGTAATGGAAACATATAAGAGATGCTATGAGTCTTGGAAACAGTCCCACAGAATAGAGAAGAGACAATAGTTGAAGCAATACAGACAAATAGCTTTCTAGAATTATTGAGAGATACCAAAACTCAGATTCATGAAGCACAATTAATCCCATACTGGACACTCTTGTAAAGGCTTCACATAGTAAAGTCCTTTAATATGATAAACACACTTAATCCACACAGGAAACCTATGTGGAAGGTATTGCTATCACCACCATTTTACAGAGGAATAAATTCAAAACTCAGAGAGGTTAAGTGACTTGCCCAATGTCACACAGCTAGTAAGGAGCAGAGCTAAGTTTCCAGAGTCTTATACCACAACACTAAATTAGCTCTCAAACAATTTATATGGTTTTAATAAAACAACAAAGGCAATGCTTTAAAAATAAATATATTGAACATTTTTTATTTATGTCTAATGATTTACTTAACTTTTTCTAGGTCAATAGACCTAAATATGGTTCCACCCCAAATATTAAATTCACACTACTGGGAAATATAGTAAAATTAGTATACATTTCAATAAATCCCTCCCAAGAACTCAGCCAAAAACCAAAAAATAGAGAAGAAAGCTACATTTACAGTAAAATTGGGAAATGGCTGAAGCCTCTACCATGTGCACTATGTTTCATTCAATGAAAGACATCATAGGGCCAGGGTTTCATTTATATTGTTCTCAGAGACCACTTGGAAAAACCATCTTCTGTGGCTCACAAGGTGTTTCCAGAGATCCACGCTGCTCTGCATCCTTCACTCTCCCACTTTACCTCTGCTTTGCAGACCAGTTCCTCTCTACCCCAGGGCCATGCCACAGGGAGCAGGCAGGGCTCCTAGCCCCAACTCCCTTCTGGAGAAGATGTGCCATCTCAAGCAAATCATTCTACCTCTCTAGACTTCAGTGCCCTCACCTGACAACGAGAAGCCTGATTTTTACTAGCAGTTTTCAGACTCATCATTTTCTTCTTATGAAACCTGAGACAGAAATCGCATATGTGGAAAAGAACAGAAACCAAGCCACTGTAGCTGAATCAGAGAGGGGTGGGGCAAAGCCCTGCCCTCCAGCATTCCCATCCCATCCTGCAGACTGGGCATAAGACAAACTCATATTCCTCAGAGCGGTTTGAAAATCACCCATTTCTATCATGGAGACTGAATAGCATGCTATTAAACCATGAATGGGTCAAGAATGAGATTAGGGAAGAAATCAAAAACTTTCTGGAAACAAATGAAAACGAACTCACAACAACCCAAAACCTATGGGACACAGCAAAGGCAGTCCTGAGAGGGAAGTTCAAAGCAATACATGAACTTCAATACATGAAGTTCATACCTTAAAAAGATAGAAATATTTCAAACAAACAACCTAACCCTATGCCTACAAGAACTCGAGGAACAACAACAAAGACAGCCCAGAGCAAGTACAAGGAAGGAAATAACCCAGATAAGAGCAGAGTTAAATGACATAGAGACTAAAAGCACAATTCTAAGGATCAATGAATCCAGGAGCTGGTTCTTTGAAAAGATAAACAAAATCAACAAGCCTTTAAGCAGGCTCATCAAGAAAAAAAGAGAGAGGATCCAAATAAACACAATTAGAAATGAAAGAGGAGAGATTACAACCGATACCACAGAAATACAAGGATTGTAAGAAATTACTACAAAGAACTGTATGCTAAGAAATTTGAAAACCTAGGTGAAATGGACACATTTCTAGAAAAATATAATCTTCCAAAACTGAATGAAGAAGAAGCAGAAAGCCTGAACAGACCAATAACAGCAGACGAAATTGAAGCAGTCATCAAAAAACTCCCAACACACAAAAGCCCTGGACCAGATGGTTTCACAGGAGAATTCCACAAAGCATTTAAGGAAGAGCTAACCCTTATCCTTCACAGACTATTCGAAAAAATCCAAACTGATGGAAGACTCCCAAACTCTTTTTATGAAGCCAGCATCATCCTAATCCCCAAACCAGATAAAGACACAACAAAGAAAGAAAACTTCAGGCCAATATCGCTGATGAACATAGACACTAAAATTCTCAAAAAAAATATTGGCAAACCACATCCAGCAATACATTAAAAAGATCATACACCATGACCAAGTGGGATTCATCCCAGGGATGCAAGGATGGTACAATATTTGCAAATCAATAAACATAATACATCACATCAACAACAGCAAAGACAAAAATCACATGATCATATCAATAGATGTGGAAAAAGCATTTGATAAGATACAGCACCCATTTCTGATAAAAACACTCAGCAAAGTGGGAATAGAGGAAGCATTCCTCAACATAATAAAGGCCATATATGAGAGACCTACAGCCAACATCATACTCAATGGACAAAAACTTAGAGCTTTCCCACTAAGATCAGGAACAAGACAAGGATGCCCTCTCTCACCACTCCTATTCAACATAGTATTGGAAGTCCTAGCCACAGCAATCAGACAAGGAAAAGCAATAAAAGGCATCCAAATTGGAAAGGAGGAAATGAAAATGTCACTGTTTGCAGATGACATGATAGTGTACATGGAAAATCCTATAGACTCCACCAAAAAACCAGTAGACTTGATAAATGAATTTGGCAAAACAGCTGGATACAAAGTCAATACTCAGAAATCAAAGGCATTCCTGTATACCAACAATGAAACAGCAGAAACAGAAATCAGGAAAAAATCCCATTTGGCATAGCAACAAGAAAAATAAAGTACCTAGGAATAAACCTAACCAAGTAGATAAAAGACCTGTACTCAGAAAACTACACAACACTAAAGAAAGAAATTAAGGAAGACACAAACAAATGGAAGCATGTACCATGTTCATGGATTGGAAGAATTAACATCATCAAAATGGCCATACTACCCAAAGCAATTTATAGATTCAATGCAATCCCTATTAGAGTACCCGTGACATATTTCACAGATATAGAACAAACATTTCAGAAATTCATATGGAACAATAAATGACCCCAAATAGCTGCAGCAATTTTGAGAAAGAAGAACAAAGCAGGAGGGATCACAGTACCTGATATCAAACTGTATCATAAGGCCGCTGTAATCAAAACAGCCTGGTACTGGCATAAAAACAGGCACATAGACCAATGGAACAGAACAGAGAGCCCAGAAATAAACCCAAGTCTCTACGGTCAATTAATATTTGACAAAGGAGGCAGGAGCATAAAATGGAATAAAAAATAGCCTCTTCAACAAATGGTGATGGGAGATCTGGACAACTACGTGCAAAAAAATGAAACTCGACCACCAACTTACGCCATACACAAAAATAAATTCAAGGTTGATAAAAGAGTTAAATATAAGTCGTAACACCATAAAAGTCCTAGAGGAAAACATTGGTAGGAAAATCTCAGATATTCCACGCAGCAACATCCTCACAGACACATCCCCTAAAGCAAGGGACATAAAGGAAAGAATAAACAAATGGGACCTCATCAAAATAAAAAGCTTCTGCATGGCTGAAGAAAACAGCATTAAAATAAAAGAGAACCAACGGTATGGGAAAATATATTTGCCAATGATCCCTCAAACAATGGCCTGATCTCCAAAATATATAAAGAATTCACACGACTCAAGAAGACAAACAACCCAATTTAAAAAATGGGCAAAGGAGTTGAACAGACACTTCTCCAAGGAAGACATACAGAGGGCCCAGAGACATATGAAAAGATGCTCAGCATCACTAGCCATCAGAGAAATGCAAATTAAAACCACAATGAGGTACCATCTCACACCAGTCAGAGTGGCCAACATAAACAAATCAACAAACAAATGTTGGAGAGGATGTGGAGAAATGGGAACCCTAGTACATTGTTGGTGGGAATGCAGACTGGTGCAGCCACTGTGGAAAACAGTATGGAATTTCCTCAGAAAATTAAAAATGGAACTGCCCTTTGACCCAGCAATTCCGCTGCTGGGATTATACCCTAAGAACCCTGAAACACCAATCCAAAAGAACCTATGCATCCCAATGTTCATAGCAGCACAATTTACAATAGCCAAGTACTGGAAGCAACCTAAGTGCCCATCAGGAAATGAGTGTATCCAAAAACGATGGTACATTTACACAATGGAATTCTACACAGGAGAGAAAAAGAAGGAGCTTATACCCTTTGCAACAGCATGGATGGAACTGGAGAACATTATGGTAATTGAAATAAGCCAGGTGGTGAGGAACAAATACCATATGATCTCACCTTTAACTGGAACATAATCAACAGAAGAAAAAAGCAAACAAAATATAACCAGAGACATTGAAGTTAGAACAATGTAACAATAGCCTGGGGGAAGTGGGGAGGGGACAGTGAAGAGGGGATTACAGGAACTACTCTAAAGGACACATAGACAAAATCAAGGGGGAGGGTGGAGGCGGGGTAGGTTGGTGGGTTCGGCTGGGGTGGGGTGGAGGGATGGGGAGAAAAGGCATACATCTGTAATTGAATAACAATAAAAATTTTAAAAAAAGAAGAAAAAAGAAAAAATAAATAAAAAAATAAATAAAAATAAAATAATTTTTTAAAAAAGGAAACAAAAGAAAATTACCCATTTCTGTGATTTCTGACATCTTTTCCAGCTGTGATGGCTGATAATTCTTTTGGGAGCCAAGCAACTAAATATCAGTTTCTGTTCTAGTCTTTGGAAGAGCAATATAAAGAGTAGAGAAGGAGGAGGAGATGTGGAGAGGAAGGGAGAGAGGAGAGAGGGGGATGAGAGAACAGGGACAGGGAGGAAAGGGGAGAGAAAAAAGAAAGAAGCAACAATCTGAGCATTTAAACAAGAGCCACAAGTTATTTTCAGGCTTGGGCCAAAAAAAATCTGACTGCAGTCTTTGCTTAGTGAATAATTAACATGAGGTAACTAAACAAGACATGTATTAACAAGAAGTATGTAACTGTACCCCTTTTATGCCCCACACTGTTAAAATGTCTTGTGAACAGAGAGCCATTTGTGAATCACAGGCCTAACCTGGGGGACAGGTGAAGGGGCAGCCTAGCGCCCCATGCTGGTGGAGGCAGCTCCGGCTTAAACCAAACCAACTTGTCAGCATCTCATTTCTTCCACCTGAAAATTTATGTCAGTCCTTTATATAAACAAATCTGAAGAGTACCAGCAAATTGGAAACATGGAACCAGAAAAAAAGCCTCCTTTGTCTCGAGGGCAACAAAATAAAAAGGGCTTCTTTTTTCAGGCCAGAAGAAAAGAATTACTCACTTTAAGGGCTTACGCTGACATTTTCATGAGAAAATGAATTTCATTTATGGCTTGCAAACACTGAATGATCTGGCCTGCTGAACAGTGTCTGTCTGCACTGATGTCCCCTCCCCTCCCAAGTCCACAGATGTTAACCCACCTTTGCCTACCTCTCTTTCCTGTATATCCCTAGGATGCCTATGACATCTGCACATTTATTTATTTGGGGGTAATTTGGAGAGTGAGGATTGTGTCTATCTGCCATGTGTTTTTGTTCAATGTCAGTGGCAAAGTAATTCTTACACTTAAACTGTACCAAGGGCTTTCAAGATGACATTGCATTGATGTTGCAGAAAATAGCCCATTAGTTCAATCCCAGAGAAGCTACGCCTTCCCAGAGGGCCTCATGCTCCCCCCATGGCCCTCCCACCGAACTCGGATGCCCCTCACCACTTGTCCCTATCACCTAGTACTGTTCTGTCACACCTTCACACTCACTTTGCTGCATTGCCTCAAATCCAAGATCTCGCTGATTCTAAAATACACCACTATTTTATACAACTTTGAGAAATAAATATCCCTGCCAATGAAATGTTGACATGATGCTTTCTTAACGTTCAGAATTGTTATTTTATACCCATTAAAAGAATTCATTTAGGTTTATTTAGACATAGGACTGAATTGTTTATTGCTCTAGTGCCTGTATAAAAATGAAAATCCATGCCAAATTAGTTGATGATGGTATTTCTAAAATCTATTCATGTTGAAAGTTCTGAATCGCTTTTCTACTCTGAATCATCAGCACCCATGTTCTTTCACGTATTTTCGTCCTCCACACTCTTGAGAAGCATTGGAAACTCTGGGTTTCTTATGATGTCTCCTCTATTGTTTCCAGTGTTTTCTTCCATTCAGGTACATGCATTCTGCAATTTTTGATGTTGGCCCTCTCTTGGTCTAACCAGAATGTGTCAGTGAAGGTTGTCAGATGACAATCAAGACTTATATTATTTACTCCAAGTGTCTCTTAAATTGTCTAGTCATTCCATTATGAATAACAATGGAATTCTCAGGTGCATAAGCAATGACAATATGGTACAACCGCCACCTGGCCAAAATTGATTGTGAGATACTATCAGTTCTAATATTCATCCTCAAATTAGGAATGTGAACATGTGTCATAAAATTAAGAAATTATGCTAGTGACATGTTCAGCTGGTGAGAACGTTGTCCTATATACCAAAAGGTTGCAAGTTCTATTCCCGGTCAGGGCACATACCTAGGTAGAGGGTTTGATCCCCAGTCAGAGTATGTACAAGAGGAAACCTGCATTGCAAACATTCAAGGCCAGATAGGTTCATGGTATTTAGGCAGACGGAAGAATATTCACAGAGGTGTGGGGTTGTTTGCTTCTATTCATGCATGGGTGAGCCACGTATGCTGCAAGCCACGTGTCCCCCTGCATGTCTCTGCGTAACACACGTCATGGTTCTTGTTTCCCAGTGTGGCACCCAGCAGGGAGTCCCTAGCCCTCCTAAATACTTACACAAACAAAGCTGGCAAAAAGCCAGAAAATTATGTAACATAGCATGATTTTGTGCCTGCGAGACCACTTCACATTATGGGAACAGTTTATCAGACCCAGTCTCAAGGCTATGAGAACACTACTTAGGCCCCTCCAAGGCTATGGGAACACTGCTTCCCTTAGTTACCCAGACTCTTGGGTGAGGAAGCCAGACTGCCTCCACTTACTCTACAAAACCAATCAATGTTTCTCTCTCACATCTCTCTCTCTCTGTCTCTCTCTCTCTCTGTGTGTCTCTCTCCCCCTCTCTTCCTCTTCCTCTCTCTCTAAAATCAATAAACATATGCTTGGGTGAGGTTTTTTTTTTAAAATGAAACCATGAGGAATGTTATCTCCCTCCCCTTCATGGAGTCAACTCCTCTTGCTCTGGAGTTCCCAGCACAAGTGTTTCTTTCTCTAGGTCACTTTCTTCTCTAGGTCTAGACTGCGCTCCTTCAGAGCTTGTGTCTCCATCCATAACACACATTTACAAGTGTGGTTACAATACAATGGGAGGGATAAAGAATGTAATGAAAGAATGAGTGTGTGAATTCCTAATGGAATTATCATGCAAATGTACAATCAATGTTCAGTACAGTTTTGTCCAGATGTAAGAAATGAACATAACTGTAACTCATTATTCATTCAACACATTTTATTTTTAGCTTCTTTATATAATGAGCATTGAAGTGGGGGAGGTGGATTGTAAATGAAGATGATAGGCTTGCTATGATATGATATAAAATAGGTAGCAATGAGTTATATCAAAGAGGATACAGCAGGGAGAGGGATGGAGTATGAATGGGCTGCTTTTGCTGTGGCTTCCATATGGTTTCTCTGAGTAGATGACATTTGGAGACCAAGAGAAGATCTGGTGGAAGAGCTTCCTGGGCAGGGTAGGAAGGCAAAGGCCTAGAGGTGGAAGCATCTGGCCTAGCTGAAAGACAGCAAAGGGGCTGGTTTGATAGGAGCACTGTGGACCCGGAGGAGAGTAGTCATATACAATAAAAGAGAGGAAGCCAGAGGACCAATTTGTAAGGCCTTGAAAGCCACTTGGACTGGTTAAAATGGCCAGTTGTCCTGGTGTGTATTCAAGAGCCCCTCACCTCTCCTTGATTTCCTTTGGGTTTTTAGAGGCAATGTCGCAAACAGTAGCATGAGTGAGCCATTCCATTCTCCTTTCCACACCTGGTCAACACTCACTTGAATCCAGATCTTAAAAAAGCTCCTCTGGGTAAGTCTATTTGTGCATTGAGGTACCTTATTGCAAAAAATATGGAACAAGAGGGTTGTGTAAGGCACAGTGATTGCAAAGACACATTTTTCTTTATCCCTTGTTCCCTGCAATCCTGCCCTTCAGAACCCGTTATTCCCCCAGCCCTGGATGAAACTTCAAAGAGAAGCTATAGACACTCATTTTCACATCTGGATGGAAAAACAGGTACAAAGATATGATGTCAAAGAGCGTGAGGACCATGACGGTAGCTGCAGTCATCTCTGAAATCAATCTGTCACATGGGCCTCTGGGAATGCATTATATCTAGAAGAGGGATGTGTTTCCAGCCTATACTACTTCAAAAGTCTGCTATGACTTTCAAGCATGGAGACTTGCCTCATATTT
Organism: Desmodus rotundus; assembly: GCF_022682495.2. Classification (NCBI taxonomy): domain Eukaryota; kingdom Metazoa; phylum Chordata; class Mammalia; order Chiroptera; family Phyllostomidae; genus Desmodus; species Desmodus rotundus. Next base: position 67,992,592 of record NC_071395.1, read on the forward strand.
CCACTGAAAAACTGAGAGCAGGGTTGGGGGTGCAGAACAGCCCCAAATGCAAGGTGATGAAGGGATACTACAGAGCTGTGCCTTTGGAATAGTCTACCATGCTTGCATTCTGGCTTATGTGTTCTTCCAATTTTCAAATGATTCTAAACAAACCCAAATTTATATTTCTATATTTAGCAGCCCCCATTTTGATTCTGATCCTGTCTGGAGACTGCATGGCCTTCTGCCAGTGATTAGTCTGTGGGATATCTATTGCTCTGAGCTCACCAATGGTCATGTGATATTTTTAGCAACTGTAATATAATGTCAGAAAAATTGTGCATTTTTATGACTTTTTAAAGTCATCTCCAATACAGTTTAAAAGTTGTGTGCCTTATTAACCCCATAAAGGCCACAGACCTTGGCAAACAAGAGAGAAAGAGAGTGGGTTCTTGATAATGAGACAGGCAAGAGCAGAGTGCATCCAGGCAGGAAGTCTCTCCCACGGAATGTTATGCCCAGGCAGTGCTTAGCAGCATCTCTCTCTCCCTGACTAGCCATTTCCTTTGCCACGCCAGAAAAACAGATGAGCAAGGAGTGGGAAAAGTGGGTGAGAGCCCTCAAAAATAGCCATGCCTGTGTGCCCTGAACGATTCACTTCCTGCACTAGAGGCCTCCTTGTCGGCTCCCAGGCCCCACCCCTGCTGGACCCGTCTCCTCACCCAGAGAACACCCAATACATGTTCACCTCCAGGCCTCTCTGCACACAGTCCGTTCAGCCTGGAGCTCTCGACCCATCACTGCCTGCCAAGCCAACATTTAGGCTCCATACTATACTCTCCAAGAAGGCTTCTCATGTTGTCCCAGGCAGAGTTCATCTGTTTCTGGTCTTCATACTATTTCTGAAAAGATAGAAAAATAGTCTCTCTTAAAGTGTATACAAAGGTCATCCAAGGCAAGAGAGTCTGCGAGTCTGAGAAACAAGAGGAAACTAAGGAGACACGACGACTGAATGTCACGTGGGGTCCTGGATGGGGTCCTGGATCAGAAGCAGGGCATCAGGTAAGAACAAAGTATGGAGTTTACTTACTGGTGATGAAAACTGGTATTGGTTCCTAAGTTGCACCAAATGTGCCGTGCCAGCGTCAGATGTATGGAGGGGAGACTGGGTACAAGGGACACGGGACTCTCTGTACAATTTTTCTGTAAATCTAAAACTGCTCTGAATAAAAGAGTTATTTAAAACACAGGAACAGGAAGGACCTCCACAGTTAAACCTAGTGAAAATGTGGTTAACAGATGGTCATCGCCAACCACAGCTGCCTCAGGAGAGTAAACAGAAAGACCCAGAGCCCAGTGGGCAAACCCTCCTTGTCCACTTCATTCTCAAAATGAGATCTGCTCAAATACATGAAAATGAAGATTTAAGATTTGCCACAGAGACCTCAAAAATGCATGAAACTATGCAAGTGGTGTGCAGTATTTTGAACAAGAAATAAAATGCCAACTAATACAAAATAATTGCACATATTTTTTTTGGAAAGTCATATGATGATATCTATTACATTGAAGAACACACACACCCTCTGACAAAGTGGTTTCTCCTTAGAACTCAACTCTTAGGGACCAGCGCTGCAGCACAAGAGAATGAGCAAGCAGGAGTCATCACTGAGGCACTGTTTAAAGGGGAACGGGCGGGAAAGAACATCTGTCCACAGGGAAGTGGTGGATTGATAGTGGTACTGGCGTACTGTGAAATCATACAGCAGTTCTGTCAAAGAATGAGAACTTTGGCCGGGACGGTTGTCTCTGGAGTCCTATAAGTGAGAAAAGCCAGTCATAGAGGGGAAAAGGTTGGGGGTGGAAATGGGGAGAGAAACTGATTAATGAATTTCCTTTGGAGGTGATGAAGAGCTTCTAGAATTAGATAGTAATGATGGTTGCACAACATTGTGAATGAACTAGAAGTCACTGCATTGTACATTTTTGAATGGTTCAAAGGGTGAGTGCTGCATTATATGTATTTACCTCAATAAAAAATAATACCTACTAAATCCTATAGATGTGTGTTTTCAAAGTGCTGTTCTAAGACCCCTTCTTGCTCAAGAAGACACTTGCCATTAATGAGTGTGCTGTCGGAGGAGGAATGGGCCCCCCAGGCCTGCCTAGAACCCAAGGTTTTGGTGAAAGGAAAGAATTCGGTCCTAGGGGGAAAGGAAGGAGTTGGGAAGAGTACTGTGGGGTTAAAGGTGAAGGGGACAGGCCCCCTGGCTGGGGTGGGGAGAAACCTGTCAAACAGGAATGTTTTAGGGAAATTCTAAGTGCTTAAGGACATGATCTCTCCACCATGACTTTACAAACCCTAGTAAAGCACCAAACATGTTTACTAATGCTTAGCTGGTGCATGCTTAGTGTGTCAAGTTTTCCTGTGGAAGCCATGGAAGAGGATAAGGTTTAGATCACGGTCAAGAGGAAGCTAAAAACTGAGTGAACCCATGGAGGCTGGGAGGATGACCTTCAATGGGTCACACTTCTTTAGAAGTCATGTTCCTCTGTGCCTCAGTTAATGGGGGCAAGAACACCTTTTACAGAAGTACATGCTTGGGGTCTTGTCCATCTTTATGATCCCTGCAGTACTTAATACAATGTCAAGCACATAGTAGGTGTTCAAGAAACATTTATGGAATTGCATTGTGTTAACATGGATTCTTATATTGAGATATAATTGATGTGCAACACTGTATAAGTTTAAGGTGTACATGTTGATATATTTCTATATTGTAATGTGATTACCATTATAGCATTAGCTAATAATTCTATCTCATCACATAATTATCATTTCTTTCTTGTGGTGTGAACATTTAACATTTAAGATCTAGTCTCCTAGCAGCTTTGAAGTATATAATACAGTATTGTTATTATCAGCACTATGCTGTGTATTAGGTGTCCAGAACCTATTCATCTTCTACAAGCAAATTTGTACCTTTGACCAACATCTCCCTAATGTCCCCATCCCCCAACCCCTGGGAACAAATGCCCTACTCTCTGTGCAACAAGTTTGGCACTTTAGAGTCCACACATTAGTGATGTCATACATGATTTGTCTTTGTCTGGCTCATCTCACTTAGCATGATGTCCTCAAGGTTCACCTGTGCTGTTGCGAATGTCAGGAGTTTCTTCTTTCTTAGGACAACTTAGGTTGCTTCCAAAGAATGCTGCAGTGAACGTAAGGTGCAGATATCTCTTCAAGGTAGCAATTTTATTTTCTTCAAATATGTACCTAGAAGTGGAATTGCTAGATCACATAGTTCTATTTTGAATTTTTTGAGCAACTTCGGTAGCATTTTTGACAGTGGCTATATAAATTTACATTCCCACCAACAGTGAACAAGACATCCTTATCAACACTTATTTCCACATCCTTACCACCACTTATTTCTTTTCTTTTTGGTGATGGCCATTCTGACAGGTGTGAGGTGACATCTCATTGTGGTTTTGATTTGGATTTTCCTGGTAATTAGGGAGGTTGAGCATCTTTTTATAAATCTGTTGGCCATCTGTATGCTTTCTTTGGAAAAATGTCTATTCAGATCCTCTGCCCATTTTTTAATTGAATTGTTTGTGTTTGTTGTTATTGAGTTGTACATGTTTTTATATATTTTTGGATATTAACCCCTTAGGCAGTATATGTTCTCAAATATTTTCTCCTATTCCATAGGATGCCTTTTCATTTTGTTATTTCTTTTGCTATGCAGAAGCTTTTTAGTTTGATGTAGTCACACATTGATTTTTGCTTTGGTTATTTATGTTTTTGGTGTTGTATCTAAAAAAACCACTGGCAGAATCAGTGTCAAAGAGCTTCCTCTGTGTGTTTTCTTCTAGGGGTTTTATAGTATCAGGTGTTATATTTAAATCTTTAATGTGTTTTAAGTTAATTTTTGTGAGTGGTGTAAGATAAGGGTACAATTTCACTTTTATGCATGTGGTTATCTAGCTTTCCCAACACCATCTGTTGAAGAGCCTATTCTTTCCCTATTGAGTATTCTTGGCTTTAGATAGACTTTTTTTTACATTATTTGTAATCAAAACTTGCTGGTATTGACAGAGTTGATGCCCATCCCCTAAATCCAAAGGACTTTAAAGTCTCTGTTCAGTCTTCTCTTGGTCACTGTCCTTTGGAAGCTTTTGTCCATCGCAGTACCAGGCGGTGAGACACCTAACACGTATCTCATCTAGTACTGCAATCTGTGGCAATTATATTCAGACCATGAAACAAGATGTTCTGATGAGCTGTCAGTGCTCTGTTAGCCAGCAAAAAATCAGATTTCTGGGCTACATTCCTCTTTATCCTTATGGCTCCTCATGCACCATGCCTAGATTTGCCCTCCAACCCCTGTTACCTCCAGACAGAAACCACTAACCACAACGTATGAGCATATTCCACCCTTGACCTCCCACCATCTGGAACAAGTTTAAGGTCAAGTAATAGCTTCTGGCATCTGCTTAGCTCTGTGCATTTCACTCAGTTCTTTCATAGGTGGCATTAATTTGGCCTCACAATCACTGTAAGAAGTGCACAGGGCAGGTTTTATTAGCCCCATACTATGGATGGTCAAACAAAAGGTCAGAAAGTGGAAAACGCAGCAAGCAATGGGATTCCCTGTGGGACCCTACATCACGGGGCTAATGTTTTGAGTAAAGTCAACCATTTTGGGAATGAAATCTACCAGTTGAAACCAATGAGTTCACTCATTTAATCATTTTTCCATTTGTTAATCTTTCTGATCCTCCCATCTGGCACAGTGTTTACAGGAATGGTAAGCCTTACTAAATGTTTTAGAATTAATAAATGGCACATGTTCTTCCCTAAAAAAGGAGCATATGATCAGAGGGTAATGATAAGCAGGTAAACAATCAAACTACAGTGTTATAACTATAATTGTATTCATTAATTCAATCAAATTAATATTTGTTAAGTACTCACTATGTGCCAGGAACTGGGAAGAGACAGGCAGCACCGTGTGGAACTTAGGCAGCATAGATTAGCTTGACTACTTGGGGTCAAATACCAGCTCGTGTAGTTTAGTTTTCGAACATGGGCAAATTATCTGATGTCACAGGGCTTCAGTCTCCTCCTCTGCAAAATGGAGATCATAACACACCCCTGACAGGGGAGTAGGAAGGATTATATTAGTCACTAAATGTAAAAGTCTCAGGATGGTGCCAGGTCAAAGGTGACTAGTTAATACATGTTAGTTATCACCATTACTAGTTAGTACTATTAGGAAACAGTGACGTAAAAGGTAGAGTCTGAAACTAGGGAAAAATCCCAGATTTCTTAAAATTCTAAACATAGAATAAAATATATGATTTTTAAAATAATTATGACCCATAGAAATACACATATGGTCAGTTGATTTTTTTAATAAAGATGCAAAGGGAATTTGATGCAGAAATGAGAATTTTCAATAACTGATGCTGGAACAACTGGATATGCAAAAAAAACCCCAAAACATTTCAAGCTTTACCTCACACTATCCACAAAATTTTACTCTTAATGGACCATAGACCTAAATATAAAAGTTAAAATGACAAAACATCACCCAAAATGCTCCATCTTCCCCAATGCAGTCACCCCCCTCCTCCCATCCCACTCTACGCCTGACAACCAACCATCTGCTTGCTTTCCCTCATTCTTGTTTTGCTTTTCTGGAATCACACAAAACTTACTCTTTTGTGTCTGGTTTTTTGGGTTAGACTAATGATTTTGACTCATCCATGTTCTTTCATATTTCTGAAGTTTGTCCATTTCTATTGCTGAGTGGTATTCCGTGGTATAGATATACCACAATTTGTTAAAACAGTTACACGTGAACCCTTGGGTTACTTGTAGTTTTCGGCCATTATGCATAAGGCTGCCGTGACAGGTCCTTGAATGGACTTATGTTTTCTTTCACTTGGGTAAATAACCTATTCACAGGGTAGGTGAATGTGTATAAGAAACTGCCAGGCTCTCTTTGAAAGTAGTCACACAATTTTGCATTCCCAGAGCCTCTAAGCCAAATTGGGAGAATGATGAGGACAGGAAAGATTGCTGAGCTAGCCTCAGGCCTTCTGAGGAGCCACATATAGGGTGTCACCCCAAACGAAAAAGCAATCTTCCCTCCCAAGACAGGCCCTGAGGAAGGCAGATGCAGAGCCAAGGCACAGAGCAAACTCTCGTGCCCACCATCCGAGCCCAAACCACAGGCAGGGCCTCACGTTGGCATAGTCTCCAAACATCTTAAAACCAAGGACCTTTTTTTTTTTTTAATTTTCCAAGCTTGCATTCTTTATCCATGTGCTCACCTTTTGGCATACAGAACTGAAAATATTTAGGAAACAGGAGGATGGAGCTATTCTGTACATAGACCAAGAGCCCTCCTCCCGAATTGTTTCCATTCATTTAAGTATTTAATTCATATTTGCCTCATTTGTCTAAATTCATTAGACAGTGACTGAAATCCCAAGAAATCCGATAGTTTTGTAAAAAGCCAGAGGAAACCCAAAGAGCATTCTGTAAAAAGGTCTCCCTGCAAGTTCTTTACGGACCACAGCAGCCCCCAGGCCCCACAGCCCCAAGCACACTGGCTGTCGATCACGTGGTTAGAGCCAGGAGAGCACCCAAGAGGCAGGGCTGGTGCGGGGTGGAGAAGGGGCCCTGTGAAGGTCTGCTTAGCTGCCGCGCCTGGTTACTGCTCCGCCAGAATCAGCGGGCAGCCACAGGCTCAGAGTTTAGACAGGCTTCCGGAGTCTGGGGTGGGGCTTTTCAAACTTCATCCTGCAGAGCTTTCGAAGTTCCCACAGTGGACCCGAGGGGGTATATGGGACTCCAGGCTACTCTGTCTTCAAGCAAAGCAGCTCTGACTTTCAGTGGTTTATATATTCAGGTTTGTATAAGATTTCATTGCTTTTTTTTTTTTAAGAAAAAGAAAAGCATATTCTTACTAAAAACAATGTGAACGTGACTAGTTCAGAGATAGATCCTAAAATTAAGCCTCTATAAAGGTAGAGAGGAAATACGCCTGTGTGAAGCAGCCTTCAGAGCATAGAAGAAGGGATGGTGGGGACTGCGGCCAACTGGAGGGTCCATGAGCCCTCCAAAGGGCAGCGGCCCCTCAACTCCATCCAGCTGCAGCTCCAAGGGACTGAGAGCCCGTCTTGCCAGATCTGCCAGTTTCCCACAGAACCCAGCCAGACAGCATTTACATAAAATCTCTCAATTATGAAATTTCATCAATTAATTAAGTTTATCTCATAATAGCATATGGATCCGGAAAGCATGTTAATACCTGGATTTGCCTCTACATCACTAACTGGCTCTGGTCTGCAAAATACTAGAAATGATGGCAGCTTTTCATTATTGGGGCAGGGAATTCACACCTTTCATGAAGGTGGAAGAGCTACTTCTGTCTTTCTATTTTCTTGTAATCACCACATCCTTGGTGCTCAGCCCAGAGCCTGGCACTTTGCTGCCCAAACACCCATCAAATGACTGACTGCATCATTTTCATCTGGCTCCCTGCAGCACCCAGTTAGGCCTCGAATCTGAGACAAATCTCCACCTCTGCTCTGAGATTCCAGGTGGCAGCCCTGTGGGACATAGAAGGCCGTTCCTGAGTGGACACATCTGGCACATCTCTTTTTCTGGGTACTGGTGAACAATCTGAAAAGACAGGCTGTGTACGTAAGCCAGTCAGAAGCTGTGCTCTGCAGTTCCCAGGTCCTTTTAGGGTACAAGAGACTTCGGGCTCATGCCAGGAAACCCCCCACCATCATCACTTCCACTTAGGAATGATGGAAGCCTCATCGCTCTAAGGAATAACACTGGGGCAAAGATGTTAATGACAGTGTGGAGGAACATCTAAGAGCTGTGTCAATTTCAGCAGATGCCCACAGCAACCGAAAGTAAGTCCTTCCATGCTTCCGAGTGAGGGGTTCAACCAGCTCTGCAGGATTTGCACGGGAAATAACTGAATGACTCTGTGACCCATCACTCACCTTGACCTACCTAAGAGGTAAAAAAGAGTTGAAGTTGGAAATCAGGGAAAAGTTGTGTTTGTAAGAGTATCTCATACGCAGTGAGAACCCTTCCCAGCCCTATGTTGTAGAGGTGTTCTGTCTTCATCTAAGCCTGGGGACAGGGACATCAAGGAACCATGTGGATCCCTTCTGAAGCATCCCCTGGAGTTTGAGTGACACCATGAACTGTGCTCAGGAACTCTCAACCTGCCTCTAACGGTGCCTGTTCCTGAATGAGAGGAGCTATGGCTGTTAGCCAGGAGATGTAGACATGTCCACCTTATTAGATGCACTCATGTACCTTTGCCCCTGACAGAAGGGGCAAAGGTACATGAGTGCATCTAATAAACCAGACATGAGCCGTAGGAGAGAGAAGCCCTTTGTAGAACCGCTTAAACACCAGCCAAGAGATCCGCCCTGGGAGGCCTGATGACCCCAACCAGAGGTGAGTGGTTAGACCTAGTTTCCTAAGAGCAGAGGGAAAAAACATAATTGGCACTAGGAGAAAATGTATCACATGTGCTACAAGTATAGCTAAATATTTCCAGTATGGACCCAAGAAACCCACAGATGTACCCCAATAAATGAAGTCAGTTTTGCTCATCTACTAACTTGCTATGGTCAGAAGTAGTCAACACTTGATTACCTGACCACCAGGCACACCAGACCTTTCCCATCCCTCACCTCTCCTCCCTCTTCTGTTTAGACCTGGAAGGTCAGAAACCTCATCTAGTAAGCTGGGGGCAGGGCAGCTAGGAAGAGAAAAACAAGGTGTAAAACAGAACAGAAGTTTCCCACTCACTCCACACCCAATGTGCACATGAATATAGTAATGTTCATGGACTGGATGTATTAAGTACTAAAATGAGGTTATTCTTGAAGCTAATAATGACCAGAGTACTGCCTAATTCTTAAGAATGAGCTAGGTGGCTCTGTTCACTCCCCAGGCCACTATCCAAGTGTGAAGAACTATTGCCTGGGAGCTGTGGAGGGGAGAATAAAATTGTTAGGATAATAGGTTTTTTTACATGTAGGAAAATACAAGGGCATTCAGACCTGGGAACAGGATGCCACGTGGTGTTAGAGAGTATGAGGAAGAGCAGGTAGGCTGATGTGGCCAAAGCAGGAGAAATGAACAGGATAGGTGGGCCGGCTCCCTGGGAAGCCTGTTCACAAAGCTCTGAGGAGGCAGAGATAGGGTCTGTTGGGTGATTTCAGAAGATAACCCTGGGGACAGTGCAGACAGAAACTGGAGACCCTTTGGAGGTCATTGCTGTAACTCCCATAAATTAGGAGAGTCGTGGTTGGAATGGACGGAGGGTGGATGTGAAAACCACTCTGGAGCAGAACTGTCAGGAACCAGCCACTGCTTGGATAGCAGGAGTGAGGGGATGAGAGAAGTCAAGGACAACAACTTCTTAGAGCCTGGGCAACAGGTAACTGAATGGCACCAGCAACCTAGACAGGAAATAGGGAAGGGGGAAGAACTCAAAAGGAAGATAACGAGTTCAGTCTCAAACATGGTGAATTTGAGGTGCAATTGACAGGACTTTCTTAGGAAGACACATGGGAAGCAGCTAGAAGTCTGGTCTTAGAACTGCAGAGAGATCAAGGCTGGTGAGATGGAAGTATCTGTCCCACCCCAGTGTCCTCCGCTGGAGTAACTCCAGCGTGAAGAATCCATCCACACTTGAAAAATTCTTCCAATTACTTTTTAGCACATCTTACAAGCAGAAGAGAAAAATGGATCGCTTTTTAACATTTTCATTATGCTCATTCTAAAATTATACTCTCCTGATTTCCAAGGACTTCCAGTGCCTTGTGTTGATATATAACCACATAACTTCATCCTCTGTATATAATGCTGAATTACTTATGCCTCTTCCAGGGCTTGCTCCTGACATGGGATGTCAAACAGAAATAGAACATGCATCTCCTGCATTGGGCTGAAACCTTACAGAGATTTCTATGGGCTGCAATAAATAATCCTGATGTTCCTGGAAAGGAGCTATGCATGCAGACAGAGCAGGGTCATCGCAGATTTATGAGTGTGCCCCCAGGCAGCGGGCTCATACAGCCTAGTTCTGGGGGCGGGGGGTGGGGGTGGGGTGAGGGGGGACCTGCAGGCAGTGGGAGGTCTGAGGCAGCAAGGCTACAAAAGGACAGCTGGTCTTAGGGCTGTGTGGTACCTGGGCACCCACAGGGTCACAGGACACATTTCTGTTTTCTAGCTTTTCTTACTGCTACTCTTACAGCCAGAAAAAGAACTCAAGGTTCATTGAAACCTGGGTGTATTTTCTTATAGCAGGTCGATTTTGATACCAAGGGCACTAGACAAATCTCTGTTATTGTGAATACTAAGTTTCCCTGCTCTACAAAGTCTTCCCGCTTTTCAATATGCCCAGAGGTTGGCCTGAGATGAACTGTGCATGGGTGAACATTGTCTTCCCATCTCTTCTTGCTTATTTTTCTTTCTCATTTCCCACACACTTGACTTCCTCTCTCTCTCTCCCCTACCCTAATTTTCCTATGAAAATCCTCTTCTTGGGAATAAGCTGGAATAAATTACTTTACCTCCCAAGCCCTTCGTTTTCTCGCAACACAAAGGTGTAAGACCAAGTGCTTGTCACACTTGAATGTGCGAGCGATTCCTCTGAGGATGTTGTTAAAATACAGCTTCTGATTTAGTATCAGAATGCTGGAGTGGGGCCCAAGATTCCGCAGGTCTAGCAAACTCACAGGTAATTTCAATGCTCTTGATCCAAGAACCTCACTCTAAGTAGGAAAATGATCATGGATGGCAAAGGACCCCCACTGGCAGGGCTCTCTGGAATCACACTCACACTTCATTGGTAAAGCCTGCTCAGAGAACTGGTGGAAGCTCTGCGGATACATTCAGATTCAGTGGGGGGAAAGGTGACAGTGGTAAAATGCTTTCAAAATAAGCTCATGAGCCCTGGCTGGTGTAGCTCAGTGGATTGAGTGCGGGCTACAAACCAAGAGATCGCTGGTTCGGTTCCCAGTCAGGGCACATGCCTTGATTGCGGGCCGGGTCCCCAGTGGGGGCCTTATGGCAGGCAACCACACATTGATGTTTCTCTCCCTCTCTTAAAAAACAAAAGAAAAAAATAAGCATATCAAATATTCACCTTCAATGAAATAGATGATCTCCAAGGACTCTCACCATTCAATATTTTAAAACATCTGTGTTTCTCTTCCACACGGAGCATTTCTCAAAAGTTGTTCATGTATGAAAGAGTCTAATGAACTCATCAGTGTTGATGAATTATGGAGGACTTTCTTAAAAATAGGGAGAACGGAAATCAGAAAAATAAGGTCAACAAACAATAAAAAATTATAGATGGTTAACTAAACAAAATTTGGTTCATAGAAAAAGGTATTAAGATAGCACTTTGGAAAGAATGTTCAAGAAAAAAAAAGAAGATGTAAATAAACACCTTAGAAAATAGAAAAGGATAAATAACTACAGACAAAGATGTTTTAATAACTTTAAAGAAATATTATGAGCAAACAAATACCAGAAAATGTCAAAATCCAGAAGCAATGGAAGAATTGTTTTAAAAGTTTAAAATGCAAAAATTTTAATATGAAAGAATGGAAAACTTATTTAGACAAATAATATTTAAGAAGTTGAGAAAGTAATAAAAAGCCTTCTTTCCAAACTCATACCCACACACAAAAGCCAGGCACAGAAGGACTTACAGGTGAGTACTATCAAAACTTCAAACAACAAATAATCCATATATTATTCAAGTTGCCCACTAAAAAATAAAAATAAAAAGATTTTTCACTTGACTTGGGGTGGTGAACATACAATACAATATACAGGTGATGTATTATAGAATGGTACACCTGAAACCTATATAATTTTATTAACCAATGTCACTCCAATAAACTCAATTAAAAAGTTTAAAAAATTAATTTTAAGAAGGAAAAATGTATAACCTAGATGTCAAAGCCAAACTGGGATAATATAAGGAAAGAAAATTATAGGCCAATTTCACTCAGAAATATAAAACATTGACTCACAGAATCCAATATATATTTTAAAATAATTCATCATAATCAGAGCTTACCCCAGGTATTGGAAGATTATTCAACATTATAATATCTATAAATCCACTTCAAAATTTAAAACAGAAAAGTCATGATTATCTCAATAAATAATAAGAAAGCATGTTATATATGTCAGCACATGGTTAGTAAAACCTTCAGAGGACAGGGATACAAAGTTTATCTTTCGTAAACCTATAGCAAACTACATAACGGAGACACTTTAGAAGGTAGAGAACAAAGCAAATATACACATTTTAATCACTGCTGCTGGCCATGGTTTGGAAGGCCTTGTCTAATTCACTAAGATTAAAAAAAAAAAAAAGCAAAAGATTGCCTCAACCGGTTTTGCTCACGTGGTTGGGCATTGTTCCACAAGGTGAAGTGTCACCAGTTGCTTTGATTCCTGGTCAGGGCACATGCCTGGTCAGGGAGCATGCGAGAGGCAACTGATCAATATTTCCCTCTCACATCAATGTTTTTCTGCCTCTCTTTCTCTCGTCCTTCTCCTCTTTCTAAGAATAAATAAAATCTTTTAAAAAAAGGCAAAACATTGAAAAAATAGAAAGACTTGCTATGTTTTGGAGAGGTAATGCTCATTTACATAGAAAGCTAAAAGAAATGAAATAAATATTTATTAAACTGATGAGCGAATGAATGAATAAATGAATGAGATGTTTCAGCAAAATTCCTAGACACAAGATCAACACATACACACCACAGTATTTAAGAGGCACTTCTGGAATGGCAGTTTGAGAAGCTCCACATGCCCTCTCTGTCTTGGTCTGTTCAGGCTGCTGTAACAAAATACGGCTGACTAGGTAGCTTTTAAACAACAGAAATTTATTGTTCATAGTTCTAAAGGCTGAAGTCCAAGTTTATGGTGCCAGCATAGTCATGAGTAACCTCCCCCAGGTCACAGACTTCTCGTTGTGCCCTCACATAGAGCAAGGGATTGACTAAAGGGTGGCTCCCGAGCCCCTTTCCTAAGGCACTAATCCATCCACCAGTGTTCCTCTATTCCCCTCCCAAAGGCCCCACCCACTAATAACATTGTGCTTAGGAGTTAAGATTCAACATAGGGATTTGGAGGAGACATATTCAAACCACAGCATTCTCCCCAGTGAAATAACCGTAACTGGTGAAAATTAATCTAAAGTCTCTGGAAATTCTTCTAAAGACATACAGCAAATGGAAAAACATTTGTTCAAGAAAATCTATTAAATCTCAGTAAGACAGTGAGTGTCTGTGGTACTTGAGCCACAACCCACTCCCTAGCTGGCTCTCCCCACCCCATCCCTCCACCAGCACAGTGTGAAAAAAAGCTTCACTCTGTGCAGATGGCTCCAGGAAGACAGGGCTCCCTCTCATCCCACTTTCAGTCCAGGGGTATAGTTTCCCCTTGGGAGGAGCAGATGGCCAGTCATTCATATCCCCCAGACCTGGAGGTCTGGGTCTCCCCAACCCCATCCACCCAGAGCACACTCATAAGGTGGAAACTCTACCCTAGGCATGGCAGGCCAATAATACTTGGCCCAGGTCACCCTAACCCTAGCTCACCTGTAGGGTGGAGGCTCTGCAGTTGGAGAGGCAAGACCAAAACTCCAGAGGTCACCACCATGCTCAGAGTTGTGCCCGTGGAGCAAGGATACGGCACCAAGAGAAGTGGGCCGTTGTCCCCAACCCCAGCTCCAAAGCAGTGGTGCAGAAGCGCTGCCCAATGGGGGCAGCAGGCTATAAGAACAGAGACCCGAGCTCCATCTATCTCCCTAAAAAGTCTGACATTGCTTGCAACAGAGGGCGAAAAAGTTCAAAACAAAAGGCATTTTGATAGACAGTAAAGATTTTGTTATGAAGCAAGTAGAGAAAATGTGTAGTTTCAGAATAGCAGTGTGCAAAAGGTACATCATCCAGAAGTTTAGTAAACAGAATCAGGGAAGACAGGGACACAGCTAAGAAGAGCTATCATGGGCTTGAGACAAGCCTTGAAGACTGGCCTCAAAAACTCACATCTGCAAAGGGCCTGACTGTAATTTGATCAAATCATGGAGTAATATATGCCCAAAAGCATTGTAGAAAACAAGTATTGTCTAAAATGTCCAGTTTCAACAAAAAATTTTCAAAATATGGAGAGAAATATAAGAGTATAATTTATACACAGGAATAAAAGCAGACAAAAGAAACTGCCTTTGAGGACAGCCAGATGTTGACTGGAGAGAAACTTAAAAATAATTATTATGTGTTAAACTAACAAAAGGACGTACGGTACTAAAGGATCAAAAGAAGGTATGATGCCAATGTCACATTAAATAGAAAATACCAATAGAGGTAGAAATTATTTAAAAGAACCAAATGAAAATTTTGGAGTTGAAAAGTAAAATAAACAAAATGAAAAATTCACTAGAGAAGCTCACAAGTAGATTTCAGCTGACAGCAGTCAGAATCAGCCAACAGAGAGAAAAAGAGGAAGAGAAAAAATACATGGAGCCCCTGAGAAATATGAGACACCATTATGTGTAACAATGCATGCATAATGGTGACAGCAGGTGAAGAAAAGAGAAGGGATAAGAAGTATTTGAAGAAATATGACCACCCTACCCCACCTAGCTGCATGGGTATGCGCATGAAGATAAACCACACAAACGGCAAACTCGAGAGAGCTGCAGTGGCTATACTCACAACAAACAAAACAGACTTTTAGAAATGTTACTAGAGATGAAATAAAGCATATTATAATGAATAGGTCAATCCAACCAGAAGATGTAACCATTATAAACATATAGTGAATTGGGCAGAGCCTCAGAATACATTTCCCAAAATATTTTTTAAAACATTAATCTATATATTCAAGAAGCTCACCAAAGTCTAAAGAAGATAAATACACAGAAATTCATAGTCAGGCACATCATAGTAAAAGTGTTCAAAGACAGAGGAAATTTTGAAAGCAGCAAAAGAAAAATAATTCCTTGTATATAAGTGAACTTCAATAGATTAAAAACTGACTTCCAGCCCTGGCTGGTGTGGCTCAGTGAATTGAGTGCTGGCCTGCAAACCGAAGGTTCAATTCCCAGTCAGGGCACATGCCTGGGTTGTGGGGCAGGTCCCCAGATGAGGATGTGTGAGAGGCAACCGATCGACGTATCTCTCAAACATCAATGCTTCACTCTCTCTCTTTCTCTGTCTCTTCCCCTCTTTCTAAAAATAAATAAATAAAATATAGTTTTTTTAACTGGCTTCCAACCAGAAATAATGGTGACGGCCATATTCAAAGTGCTGAATAAAGAAGCTGTCAACTGAAAATATTACATCCAGCAAAACTATGTTTCCAAATCAATGGAAAGACTAAGACATTACAAGATAAACAAAAACTTCTAGCAGACCGAGTTAACAAGAAATTGCAAAGGGCGTTCTTCAGACTGAGAGCCAATGACACCATACAGTAATTCAAACTCACAAGAGAAAACAAAGAGCCCTGATGAAAGTGATTACGTAGGTAATTATAAAATACAGTATTAATGCACATTTGTTCTCCTTTCTTCGCTTAACTGACTTAAAAATAATTGCATTACTGATATATAAATGCAGGGTGGGGCAAAAGTATATTTACACTTTTGAGTACATGAAATACAGAGTTTATTCTTATATTATTATTTACTAATTATTGGATTGTTTTCCATACAAACAACTGTAAACCTACTTTTACCCCAACCTGTATATATCTAAACATATGTAAATATTAAATTATATATTATATATTATATTTAAACATATACCTATCATATGTTGTGTATCTAAATATATACAACATATATATCATATTTGTACTGTTGGACCTATAATCGATAGAAATATAGTATATTTGAGTATAACAGTAGGTGGGAACAAAGACATATGTTTAACAATAACAATGGGTAGAACAAAGGAGTAAGGAAATGACATCAGACAATAATCTGAATCCACAGAAAGAAATTTTAACAACCAAAAATGTTAAATAAAAAGATTAATAAACTCCATAAAAAATACTCGCTCTTCTCTATTCTTTCAGCTTCACTAAAACACATAGAATTATAAAAAGTAATAATTTTGACAATGTATTAATGGGCTTATAGCTTACATATACATTATATCTATACATATACATGTAACAATAGCACAAAACACAGTGAGTAGGGAATACTACTATACAGGTGTAATATTCTATATCTTATGTGAATTAAAATAATATAAATCTGAAGTAGATTCCGATAAGAACTATATTGTAGCCCTAGAGAAGCTATCTGAAACTATCTGAAAACATAGATTTTTAAAAATCAGTGAAAGAATTAAAATGTTACAATAAAAAATTACTTAATGAAAAAGAAAGCAGTAAAGAAGAAGAAAAAGGATATGGGACATGTGGAAAACAAAATATCAGACATGAATTAAACCGTATCAATAAGAGTACTGTATGTGAATGGATTAAACAGTCCAATGAAAAGACAGGGATAGACTGGGTAAGAAACAAGATCTCACTATATGCTGACTGAAGGAGCTACATGTTAGGCCCAAAAACATACATAGGTTTAAAGTAAAAGGAGGAAAAAACATATACCATGCAAACAGCAGCCACAAGAGAGCTGCAATGGCTATACTAATAGCAAACAAATACTTTAAAACAAAATGCTACATATTATAATGGAACAAATTATAAGGAAAATGCCAATCCAATAACAAGATATTACCTTTATAAATATATAATGAACCTAACAAAGGATCATAACACATGAAGCAAAAATTTACAGAACTAAAAAAAAATAGACAATTTGACAATAATTGTTGGGGATTTCAATATCCCTCTTTCAATAAAGGGGAATGAGAAGATCCACAAGGATATGAAGGACTTGAACAATATCATAAACCAAACAGACCTAATAGACATGAAAGTAGAATATACATCGTCTTTGTAAAGGCACATTCCCCCATTCTCAAATGGAACATTCCCCGGGATAAACCATATAGTAGGCCACAGAACAAGCTACATTAAATTTAAAATAATTGAAATCATGTAAAGCACATTTTTGACTATGAGGGAATTAAATTAAAAATTAATAACAGAAGGAAACTTGGAAATTCTCAAATAGCTGAAAACAAACAACATACTCTTAAATGACTAATGGATCAAAGAAAAAAACAAGAGAAATTAGAAAATACTTTGAGACGGATGAAAACAGAAACACAACATACCAAACGCAGCTTATTGGATATATAGCTAAAGCAGACCTAAAAAGAAAGTTGTAACTGTAAATGTCTATGTCAATTTAAAATTTTTCTCAAATCAATAACCTAATCCTCCACCTTGAAAAACAGAAAAAGAAGAGCAAACTAAACCCAAAGCAAGCAGATTCAAGGACATATAAGGATTAGAGTAGAAATAAATAGAAGAGAGTAGGAAAAACAATAGAGAAAATCAATGAAAGCAAAAGTTAGTCCTTTGCAAGTTCAACAACATTAACAAATATTTGGCTAGACTAAGCACAAAGGAGAAAAAAACTTGAATTACTTAAGTCAGAAATGAAAGAAGCAACATCACTAATGACATTACCAAAATAAAAAGAATTCTAAGTGAATACTATGAACCATGTGCCAACAAATTAGGTAATTTGGATGAAATAGGCAAATTCCTAGAAAACTGACGCTAGAAGAAGTAGTAAATATGCATAGGCCTATACAAAGAAAAGCCCAGGGATATCAGTGGAATGAACATACAGTTGGATCAGGTGGATCAGGCGGAATTTACTGATATGGGGCCACTGAGCAGAGCGTGAGGGGTTAGAACGAGTTTGCAGTGTGTCTGGTTGGCTGGACCAAAAGGGGGTGTGCACTGAGTGAAGGTGAGATGTCAAGGGCAATTAGACTGTTAAAGCGGATTTGTCATCTGAGCACTGATCACCTATCCGCGGAGGGTCCAAAGGACACACTTTTCACAACGATGAAAAATAAATTGGTGAGGGGAGCCCCAAGATCCTTGAATAGCCCTGTGGCTGCTCTTCACTCACAGGGGAACCTGGGGCCACTGAACCGGGATCCTTAATTGCAAGAGGGCTATTTAAGCCTTGGGGTAGCAGGGGCCAAAGAATGGTCCTTCGTGGCCAAAGACTGGACCAGGGGTCAAATACATAACCAGAACGGTCTGATTCACGGACGCCGATGGCACTGGCCAGTGGATCATGGTGTTCCTAGGAGAGAAATAGATGGGCCGTCTACTTTTTTCAAGATTTTTACTTATTTTTAGAGAGAGGGTGAGGGAGGGAGAAAGAAAGGGAGAAAAAAACATCAATATGAGGAGATACAGTGCTCAGTTGCCTCTCGAATGCACCACAATTGGAGATCAAACTCACAACCCAGGCATGTGCCCTGACAGGGAATCAAACTGGAGACCTTTTGGTTCCTAGGCCGGCGTTCAACCCACTATGCCACACCAGCCAGGACTGAATGGGCAGTTTATCAAATTCCTACTTAATCTATGCAAGCAACAGAGTTCTAGGCCAAGTAAACAGAAATATAATTTGAATCACCAAAACAAAGAGCCCTTAATTGTTTCCTTGACTGAGCCAGTTTACAAGCCCCTTGAGGAAGGACCCTGGTACCCTACCCCAAATTTACACTGGTAAGTTTTCTCCTAACTTTCCCCCCAAAGGCACTGACAGTCTTTCACCCAAGTAACTATGCAGTGAGGAAAGGAAAATAGTCAGACTCAGGAAATTAATGACACTGGTTCTGAATTGACACCAGTTCCAGGAAACCCCAAATGTCACTGTGTCTGCCAGTCAGAGTAAGGGCTTGAGGGAGTTTGAGTTCAGGTATTCCTCACAGTGGGTCCAGTGCATCTCTAAACCCATCCTGTGGTTCTTCCACCCAGTTTTGGGAAGCCAAATTGAATATACTCAGCACCTGGCAGGATCCCCACACTGGTTCCCTGACCTGTGGAGTCAGGCCTGTTATTGTGGACAAGGCCAAATGGAAGCCACTAGAGCTGCCTTGACCTCAGAAAAATAATAAACCAAAACAACACTGCATTCCTGGAAGGATACCGGTGCCACCACCAAGAACTTGAGGCAGGGTGTCGATTCCCATCACATCCCCATTCCAGTTGCCCACTGGGTCTGGACAGAAAGCAGAGGGATCTTAGAAAAAGACAGTAGATTGTTATAAACTTCACCACAGGGTGACTGGGATTGTAACTGCCCTTCTGGGTGTGGTTTCATTGCTGGAACCTGGTGTGCAGCTATTGATTTCTCAAAGGCTTTTCCCCATGTCTGTTAGTAAGGACACTAGAAGCAGTTTGCTTTTGGCAAGACCAGCAATATTGTTCTGCTGTTTTTCACTGATATACTCAGGGGAATATCAACTCCTCAGCCTTCCATCATAATTTAGTTTACAAAAATCACGATCATCTTTCTCTTCTACAAGGTATCGTTCTGGTCCATTGTATTGAGGGCATTATGCTAATTTGACCTAGTGAGCAGAAATAGAAACTACTCTAAACTTATGGTATCAGAGGGTGAGAAATAAATCTAACAAAAAATCAGGGGATTTCTAACTCAGTGAGATTTCTAGGGGTCCAGTGGTGTGGGGCATGTCGAGTTATCCATTGCTTATAAAGTACGAGATAAGTTGTTACATCTGGCCCCTCCTACAACCAAAAAAGAGGTGCAATATCTAGCATCTCCTTTGGATTTTGGAAGTGGCACATTCCTCATTTGGGTGTCTACTCTGGCCTGTCTACCCAGTGACCCAAAAAGCTGATACTTTTTTTAATACTTTTTATTTTTGACACCATTACAGACATCTCCATTTTTCCCCCTTTTGCCCACCCCCACCCAGCCCCCGCTCCCCCTTCCCTCTGGCCATCCCCACATTGTTGCCCATGTCTATGTGTTATGCGTATATGCTCTTTGGCTAATCCCTTCACCTTCTTTCATCCAGGCCCCCCCCACCCCTCCCCTCTGACAGCTGTCAGTTTATTCCATGTGTCCATGCCTCTGTTACTATTTTGTTTGCCACTTTATTTTGTTCATTGGATTCCACATATATGTGGGATCATATGGTGTTTGTCTTTCTCTGACTGGCTTATTTCACTTAGCATAATAATCTCCAGGTCCATCCACGCTGTCACAAAAGGTGAGTTCCTTCTTTTTTATGGCTGCACTGGGCCCAGGACAAGAGGAGGCTCTGCAATAGCCCAGGCTGCTGTGCCATCCACTCTTCCCTCAGAGGGGCCTCAGGACCCAGAAGATCCAATCAGGCTTGAAGTGTCCATGGCAGATGCTGTTTGGATAGCTTTTCTCAGGCCCTGGTCAATGAATCACAGCCTGGGCTCTTGGGATTTTGGAGCAAAGCCCTGACACCCTCAATGGACAACTACCATCCTTTTGAGAAACAGCTCTTGGCCTGCTCCTGGGCCTTAGTAAAATCTGAACGCTAACCATAGGCCACCAGGTTACTGGGCAACCTGAATTGCCATCCTGGCCCTGACGCTGTCTGGCCCACCAAGCCACAAAGTCGGGGGTGCACAGCAGCACTCGGTCAACCAATGGAAGTGGTGTGAGTGAGTTACATGGAGAAGGAGCCCAAATTACCTTGTCCCTGTAATCAGTTGATTAAGAAGCAGGGAACTCAGGTGTGGTGTACAGAGAGTTCTGCTTCAGCTACAGGCACCATTCAAAATTGGACACGTGGTGCACCGCAACCTCTTTCCAGGACCCCCCGGAGGGCAGTGGAGAAGTGAAACCTCCCTGTGGGCAGGACTTTGGGCAACGGACCTGATGGTTTAGTCTTCTTGGAAGGAGATCTTGCCAGAGGAACAAGTCTAGACCAGCTCCTGGGTTGTGACCAGTGGTTTGGCTGGACAGTCGGGAACCTGTAAGGAACATGATTGGAAATTTGGGGATTAGGATGTCTGGGGAAGAGGTATGTAGATAGACTTTTCTGAATGGGCCCACCTAAAAACAAATGAATATATGAGTGTCTTAGGTGGCTTCTAACAAAGGGTGACCTCAGCAAAGGATTTCTTTTATGATGTGGATGAGCGGACTGGTCCTAGGGATCCCTGTCAATCTCTTTCCTCAGTCACTCCTCTCGTCACTCAGTGGACTTCTGAACAACGTGGCCAGGATGACAGTCATGGAAGATATGCATGAGCTCCACAACGAGGGCTTCTGTTCACCAAGGCATCGTGGCTGCAGCCATGACTCCATGCCCCACCTGAGGCTCTGACATGGTACTGCTCCCCAGGTGAGTCACTCAGCTCTCAGGTAGCAGGTTGATTTCCCAGAAGAGGCAGCATTTCGTTCGCACTGGAGTAGACACATTATGGATGTGGATCTGCTTTCTCCTCATACAAGGCTTCAGTCAAAAACACCATCCACTGCCTTACAAGATGCCTAATGCCCCATCATGGTGTCCACACAGCATGGCTTCTGACCAAGGACATCACTTCCCAGCAGAGGAGTGCAGCGGTGAGCCATGCACATGGCATGTTCTGACCTTTCCATATTCCTTTCTATCCTGGAGCTGCTGGCTTGACACAATGGTAGAATGGCCTTTTGAAGACCCAGACACAGCGCTTGTTAGGTGTCAATTCCTTGCAGGGCTGGGGAAAGGTTCTCAGGTTCTCAAGATTCTCTACTTTTGTTCTAAATAAGCATCTAATATACCGGCTGATTCTCCCATAGCCACAATTAATAGATTCAGTAATCAAGGGGTGGAAATGGGAGGGGAACCACTCAGTCTTGCCCCTACTGATTCACTAGCAAAAGGGCTGCTTCCTGTCCCCATGAGCTTAAGCACTGTGTTCTGGAGGTTTTAGTTCCAATGAGAGGAATGCTCCCCCCAGTACATACAACAGTGATCCAATTGACCCAGAAGTTAAGACTTAGCTACTCTGAGATCCTTATGCCCCCGAGTCAACAGGCAAAGTAGGGAGTTACTGTGTTAGCCAGGGTGGTTGAGCCTGACCACCAAGGGGAAATTGGCTCCTGCTCCTCAGTGGAGAGAAGGAAGAGTATGTCTGGAATACAGGTGCTCCTTTGGGGTCTGTTATTACTGCCCTGCTCTACCGGAAATAACAACAATCCAATTCAGGCCTGTCCTTTCACAGCTTAAAGTTGGGATCACTTTGCCTGCCAGAGAGCCGTGAGCAGGTCAGGCATTTGTAGGGAGAACACAGGATGGACAGTAAAAAGCGGGTGGTTAATGAATGCCAGCTGCAGCCATGTGACCCGTTGCTGATATGAGGACTATAACTGTTATAAGTATTTCTCCTTATTTTATGAATATGCCTCTGGGTATGTATCAAATATCCTTATTTTCTCCTGTCTCTTTTCCCCTTATAATCTAGCATAGATATATTAATAATAGTCAACTTTAATCACATTTTTTAAATTCAAGATATCAAGAAGATTGAGCATCACCTGAGACTGCCTCCTCTTCTGTAGAAAGGGCGAGCACACTTTCGGTTGCATGCAGCATAGTTGTATCATTTTGAGCAAAAGTATGACTTGATTATTGCCTTTATTTGAAAATTAAGTGTGGTTTAAGAAGAAGAGTGTGGGTGTCATGTTGATAGGAGGTGCCCCGTGCTGGTTAGTTTATCGTATCAGCAGGGCTAGGCTACCAGCTACTCGATCCAACATGAATCCACACATTGCTGGGGAGCTGTTTTAGAGATGTGATCAATGTCTGCAATCAGCTGGCTCTGAGTAAAGGAGTCACTCTTGATGATGTGGGTGGGCTTCCTCCAGTCAGTTGAAAGGCCTAAAGAGAAAAATCAAGGTTTCCCTTGGGAAAAAGAAATGCAAAAACATTTTCTTTCATTTTTCACATTCCTCAAAAGAAACTTACTACATAGAGCAAAAACGATAACAATGTTTTGTGAAGCTGTTACATGTGTGAAAGGGTTTTCTTTATGTACGTGGAAGTATATAGGGCAACCCAGCACAAATGATGGGGGCAGAGGTGAAGCCTGCACATTGTGATAAGTTTCTCCTATCACAGGGGAAGGGGTATAAAATTATTTGAAGGTAGACTATGATCAGTTGAGGAATCACAGACCTGAGCTGCAACATTTGTCCAATACTGGAAGACTGGTGCTTCATATGTTTTTGTCCTGTTTTGTAGCTGCCACTCGGGGGACAATCCCAGACACTGTTACCCTTCATGGTCAGAAATGTAAGTTCCGAAATATAAATTTTTGAAGCATAAGTGCATATATTATACACAACATGTAAATCATGATACTAGGTTAGCTCACTGCGAGTGCTGTTGTGGTAGAAAATGGGTGCAGCCCAGGGCACGAGCTCTGCAGGTGTTCAGTGGTTTGAGCACGTGTTGATGAGGAAGCTTCCACAGTGAGGTCAGAAAAGACTTACCAGTGACATGGGAGGAAAATCAGGACAATGTGGGACCCAGGGACTAAATGAAGAGTCTTCAGAAAAAGGAGCAGGGGCAGCGGTCAGCTCTGTTCAGTGGGTCTGGTAAACTAGGCGAGACTAGGTCTGTGAAGCAGCCACCACATTCAGCAGCATAGAGGTCCTTGATAACCATCACAAATGCACTTTTGGTGGAGTGATGAGAGGACAGGCCCCACTAAGGTAAATTCAAGAGGAAAAAAAGGAGGAAAGTTGGAGACAGCTTGCAGTAACTCTTGAAAATTTTCACTGCAAAGAGTAAAAAGGAAATGAATAAAAATTAGATGAGAAGGTGAAGACAGTAGTGGACCTTTTCAAGATGGGAGAAACAATAGCATGTTAATAGGCTGAAATACCTGATAAGGAGGGAGAAAGTGATTGTGCCAGAGGCAATTCATCCCTTTCCTGGAGAGAAGGTAGCATAGATAGAGACAGATGTAAATATGTGGGTGCCTGTGGTGGTGGGAAAAGGTAGCAGTTCTCTCCCAAATGCTTCCATTTTATCAGCAAAATAGGAAACAGTGTCATCAACTAAGATGGGGCTGAGGGAAGAGAAGCTGGGGACAAGCAGAAAGGAGAAAAAATAAAACAGTCATCTGGGAGAATCAGGAGGGTGAATGGTCTAGTTGTATTTAGACTGGCAGCATTAAATAGCCACGTTGAGTTAATTATCACAAATTTAAAGGGGGACCAGTCAAAAGCAGAGTTGTGGATTTTTTTCCTTCAGCCATTTTCAGCCTGGATGGGTGCGGATTGGATGACGAGTTGGGTTGGGTAAAGGGTCAAATTATATCAGAGTTACTGTTTCGCAATGACAACAACAGAATACAAAAAAGAGGGGCAAGCAAATGATTGAAACAACTGGCCATGGATCTTAAGCAGGGTATGAAGACAGCAAGAACATGAGAGGGACCAGGGATAGTGAAAAGATGCCAAGAGCAATGGCTCAAAGGTCCTGAGGGTTGTTGGCACCCAAGTGTCGCTCCTGCCCGTGACTCTGCTGTAGCCTCCACACATTAGATTCCCCTATTTCCATTCTAAAGAGGAAGACATAGTGAGTATTCAAATAAATGCATACAATGATTTCACACAGTGTTTACTCTGCTGCAAGTAAACACAGCAGAGCTGGGGCAGAGAGAGTCAGGACAGAGGCGAGGGAGCTTGGAGCAATGGGCTCTGCTCTGCAGTTCCCCATAAGGGCCAGATGCCTCCCACCCTCTCACAAGCCTGGGTCCCACTTCTGCCTCTTATCCCACTCTCTCCAGCTTCCTGTGCCTCCTCTTCACTGGGAAGGATCACCTAGCCATAGAACTTCTGTGTTTCCTTGCAATCTTCAAGAGTGGCAAGGGGAAAGGTGGCATGTGGAAGGAAGTGAGGGAGGGGGCTCTGCAGGTATTTGGGATCGGAATGTAGCAGGTAGGTGGGACAGGTGCTCAGGTGGAAGCCTTCTTGGAATGTTCAATGAACAGCAAGGAGGTCAGGGTGGCCAAAGCTGAGATGCCGGGCAGGCAGAAGGCAGCAGATGAGGTCAGAGATGTTTGGAGACACTATTGGGAAGGGTGGTTAGAAGGACTTGAGTGAGATGGAACACTATGGGGGGTTTTGGAGACAAGGACTGACCGACACTACTGAGAGTTTGAAAAGCGCCTCTGCCACTCTGCAGAGCAAAGCTACAGACAGCAGACATGGAGAGCTCAGCGGGGAAGGCAGGGCCCTAACCAGAGATGAGGAGGTGGTGGCTCTGAGCCCGGGGGGCTCTGGAGTGGGTAAGAGGGATTGGATTCTGGGTTTGTGTTGAAGATAGGGCCAACATGTTTGTTGGTGAATTGTGTGGAGAACGAGAGAAAGAGGGTCTAAAGAGAACTCAAAGTTTTGGCTGAGCAAATGGAAGCATGGAGTTGCCATGACCTGAAATAAGAAAGTGTGGTGAAGGAACAAATACAGAAGAAGATAAGGAGCTCAGTTTTAAACGACAAGAACTGGGATGTCTCACAGGCTTCCAAGTGGAAATGTTGGGTAAGAAGTTAGATTAATGAGCCCAAAATCCAGGGGAAAGATCTAGGTTGGAAATATAAATTTGAGAATTATCAGCTTATAGGGGATACTTAACACTTTGAAATGTAATGAGATCAAGGGAGTGTGTGCGTGTGGGTGTCCTTACCCCTGTATGTAAGTAAGTTTCTTGAAAGTGATGCCGATTGCCTGTGTTTTATAAAAGCTATGTCTATATTAGAGCATCATATAAATTAAACCCTATCTGTTAACCTAATGCTATTTAAACATAGACCTCAATAAAATTTTTAAAAAGTACCGCACAAACTTAGCCAAGAACTTGAGAAGGGTGGGATTATTTTAAAGTCTATGCAGACACACCATGAAGAGCAGTAAGTTTAGCCATGCTGAAGACCTGGTCCCTTGGAACTAAAATTGATTTTGGGTCCCGCCACACCTACTAGCCGGCTGTGCTTGCTCCGGGTGCCCGGCTTCTCCCAGTCAACAGCCTGCGGCTGCAGCGGCCACCTCCTGGCAGCACCAGGGCAGATCAGGCCTCTGTGACACTGACCACAAACGATTCCTATGCCAAAGGAACCCTGGTCCTAGGCTCGTCTCTGAAACAGCACAGGACCACCTGGAAGCTGGCCGTGTTCACCGCCCTGCAGGTCTCAGACTCCACGAGAAAAGTTTTAGAGACAGTCTTTGATGAAGTCATCATGGTAGACATTTGGGACAGTGGTGATTCCTGCTCATCTAACCTTAATGAAGAGGCCTCAGTTGGGTGTTACGTTTACTAAATTCCACTGCTGGTCACTTACACAGTATTCAAAATGTGTGTTCATGGACGCAGATACTCTGGTCCTAGCAAATATTGATGATCTTTTTGAGAGAGAAGAATTGTGAGCGGCACCAGACCCAGGGTGGCCTGACTGCTTCAATTCCAGAGTCTTTGTTTATCAGCCTTCAGTGGCAACATACACTCAGCTGCTGCACATGGCTTCTGAGCAAGGTAGTTTTGATGGTGGGGACCAGGGTTTACTGAACATGTTTTTTAGCAGTTGGGCAACAACAGATATCAGAAAACACCTGCCATTTATGTATAGCCTAAGCAGCATTTCCATATAGTCCTACCTCCAGCATTTAAAGTGTTTGGTGCAAATGCCAAGGTTGTGCATTTCCTGGGACAAATCAAACCGTGGAATTACACTTGGGATGCTAAAACAAAAAGTGTCAAAAGTGAGTCCCATGATCCCACCATGACTCACCCAGAGTTCCTCAGCCTGTGGTGGGACATCTTCACCACCAGCGTGCTACCTCTGCTCCAACAGTTTGGCCCTGTCAAAGACACCCAGTAATACCTAAACGTGGAAGATGTCTCAGGAGCCATATCACATCTGTCCTTTGGGGAGATCCCTGCTACGGCACAGCCTTTTGTATCCTCAGAAAAACGGAAGGAGAGGTGGGAACAAGGCCAGGCTGATTACATAGGAGCAGATTTCTTTGACAACATCAAAAGGAAACTTGACACTTACCTCCAGTAGCAACACTGCCATTTTTTTGTGGACACACACACACACTTCACAGGCACATTTTTCTGATACGTAGTATCTAGAGCTAAGTCTGTTACAGTTGCTAGAGGGTTTTACTAAAATTAATCATGTAAGGGATTTTTGTAGGACAACAGATGAGAACTGGACAGAAGTTATGAAGTAGCTTTGTTGTTAAATGGACAGTATTCTGTTTTTATTTTTAACCCTAGGTTTATTCAACTAATGTTTCAGAAATTGTCAGTTAAGCCAATTGCCAACTTATGCAGTGAGGGGAACTCAATCTTAAACTATTGAGATGGCTATGTTAGCTCTTAAAATGTGTTGAGCCAGGCGCCAAATCAATCTCCCTTCAAATGAGACACAGTATCTGTCTCATGCTTGCTTGCTGTACCTTCACTAGCCCTGCATTTGAGAATTGTCCAGGGGCTGCAGAGTGATTGTAATTCTGCTTTGAGGTGAAGACAGCCTGTAATACCATTGCTGAGTGATTCATAAACACGTCAACAAATGACATTAACCCATTTCTTCCCTAGTCTTAGTATCTGAAGATGTTCACCACTTTTCCATGTACAGTGAGGCAGCGTGCTGACGTGCTTTTGCTCAGTTCTGTACATCTGAAAACAGCAGTGTTACTTGATGGTACCTGCAGTGGCACCATGTATGAAAAATAAAGATTTATTGCCCCAAAAAATTGATTTTGGTTTATCAAGTGTCTCATTAATGAAATAAAAAGACTCTAGTCTTTAGATTACCAGTTACTTGTATGGCCATGTGCAAATCATTTCTCCTCTTTGAGCCTCTGTTTCTCCAAAGGCAAAAATGAGGGAGTGAAACTAGACCGGTAACTCTCCCTCTCTGTGCAAGAGGCAGACACTCAATTCTCTACTGCCCTTTTCTGGGAACTCGTGAGTTTTCCAGCTGTAGGGCTCCCCCACGTGGTCAATAAGATGAATGCAAGCTGCGTTTGAGGCAGTGACTTAATTGACCTCAGGTACTGGTTGGTTACCCAACAAGGGTCAGAGACCCTGCTGAGCATTTTGGATACATTTTCTGGTCAAATCCTCACCGAAACACTACGCGGCAGATATCTTCTTAGCCCTACCTTATGTGTGAGGGAAGGGAGACACAGGATTCAAGGTTGCATGTAAGTGCTGCTCCCGGCAGGCTGAGTCTGGGCTCCTGGAATCTGCCGGTCAGGACAAGCCCCTGCCTGGCAGTGAGAATAGATAAACAGCCCAGACCCTCAGCATCAGAGGAGAAGTTATGAATGGCTACTGAGCTGGGTGTGGAAAGAACCTCCCTCCTCACTACCTCCGGTCAGAAAGGATTTCAGAAGCCCACAGAGGCCACCTGGAGAAGCCTGCAGCTCTGCCACTCGGCCCAGCCACCACGCAGACCCCTGCACCCAGCGTGACCCTCCCGGCGGTTCCTGAATCAGCCTCTTCAACGGCATGAAGAGAAAGTGCGCAGAAATGGACTCGCTTTGCTTGCTTGCTCCCAAGCAATTTGGGGAATGGTTTTTTGTGTTTGTTTTTGAGGTCAATCAAGCAACCGACCTCAAGCCACCGAAAGTGGCTAAGCCTGGTGGAAGCCAGGTCTTCTGACTCTTCATCCGATTCTGTGTCTTCTCTTGTGTGCTATCGTCTAAAAATTAACTTTTTATGTCAGTAAAATGTACGCGTTTTGGCGGACACTTCTTTGAGCTTTCATAAAGCGTAGTCCATGTCTCCAGGTTTCCTCCTCTCTCCGCGGCTGGCCGACCCTCGCTTGCTGTTAGGAGTCCGCGGGGAGCTCCACGTGCTGTTGTCTGGAGCTTCCAGCGGGTGTCCTGAGTCTTGGCCAGGCCAGAAGCCTCCAGGTAGTTTTGATATGTTGAAAAAAAACCAACTAATCCGTGTGTTAGTCGGGCTTAGAGTGTAAGGAAGAGAGAACTCGCCCTGTTGGCTGGGGGCAGGTGGTGTGCTTGTCCTTGCACAGCTCCAGTGAGACGGAAGCTTCGGAGCAGGAGCCACCGTGGGAGCAGGGCGCAGAGGCTGGACCTGCCCAGTTACTCAGGGGCCGGCAGCTTGCGCGCCTTCGGAAGGAAGCCTTACAGGAACTTCACTCTGTACCTCCAGGCCCCTAGGTCTTCAGTTTGTCCTCCTGCACCATTGGCTTTCTCTCCAGATACCCCTCTTCCCCCGGCATCTTCTGCTCCCTCCAACTTGGACTTGCACACAGAGCTCACACAACAGAGTCCTCCTGACTCAGGGGCTCTCCCTTCCTGGGTTTCCTTTCAGCACTGGTTTCCACTGCTACCTACTTCATGGTCTCAGTATTTCCCAGTTCCTAGTCCTGAGAAAGAATAAATGATTGATCCGCTCATCTTTTTTACACCCAGGCTGCCATAGGCTAGCCACAGCTTGACTGCTTTTCCAGGGTTGGAAAGCTGTACCCCAGCCAGAGGGTGGAAGGCCAGTGCACGTGTTACTTTTGTGACTCCCTGAATGAAGGCATGTCAGCGTACTGTCCTTTCTAGTACAGGTAGAATCGCTATTTCCCTACTGCCTTTTTGTTATCGTTCTCTAGTACCCTTTAAAAATGTGTTGTGACCGTGTCAGATGTGTCCTAGACTTCTCAGCATGATGACTTCCCAGGTGTATAAATGTGGGATCACTATGCTGTACACCTGAAACCAATGTGATAGTGTATGTCAACTGCAATTGAAAAACACATTTTAAAAATGCATTGTGAAGTATTTCAGATAAGCAAGAGTATATAAAAGATAACGTACAGTTTAAAGAAGGCAGACACCAATGTACCGATCCAGCTTAGGAAACTGACGAGTAACAAGATGTTAGGACCCAGCTCTGGCATGCCCTTCTCTGAGCCGGTCTTCCTTTCCCTCTGCGCAGACAAAACCAATATCCTGTGTTTGGGACTGATCATTCTTTTGGTTTTTATAAGAGTTCTACCACTTTTTTTTTGAGACATTCTTTTTTTTTAATCTTTATTGTTATTCAATTACAGTTGTATGCCTTTTCTCCCCATCCCTCCACCCCGCCCCACCCCAGCTGAGCTCTACCACTTTTTAATGTATTCCTACAACATGTGTTTTTTTGTTTTAGTTTTGCCTGGTTTTGAACTTCATATATGTGGATTCATAGCCTCCACAGCTACCTGTGCCTGCGTCACACACTCAGTGTTACACTTCTGAAGTTCAACCATTTTGATATGTGTGGGGGTATTTCTTTCATTTTCAATTCTTTATAATGTTCCATTATTAAACATAGATACACAATAAATTATGTATAGTTATAGCTATACATGTCTATCGGTGAATAATTACACACCCTTTCTGCTGCTGGCGGACCTCCACATGTCTCTGCATCTTGTTATTATAAGCGACATGGACATTCTTATCTCTTTCCCCTGGCGCTCACAGCAGAGCTTCTCCGGGATGCACACGTAGAGCAGGATCACTGGCTCACAAGGTAGAGTCACACTCAAACATATGGATCAGAATACTTAAAGTTACAGAAACTCTTTCCCCAAACTATTTATATCAGTTTACACTCCCAACAATGGCAGATGAGCATTCTGAGTTCCACATCCTTGCCAACATTTGGTTTTGTCCATCTTTTTAAAATTGCCAAGCCTGTTGAGTATGAAAATGTTATTTCACTGTGGCTTTAATTAAACTACCATTTCTGAATACCAATAACATCAAAATTCTTTTCCTATATTGATAGTCTCTTGTTAAAATACCTATGAAATTTTTTCACATTTTCTTTCTTTTATTTATTTATTTATTTTAAAATATATTTTATCGATTATGTTATTACAGTTGTCACAAATTTTCCCCCTTTTCCCTCTCAGCCCAGTAACCCCATTCCCTCCAGCAATTGTCCCCCTTAGTTCATGTCCAATGGTCTTGCATATAAGTTCTTTGGCATCTCCATTTCCTATACTATTATTAACCTCCCTGTCTGTTTTGTACCTATCAATTTGCACTTCTTAATCCCTGTACTTTTCCCCCCATTCTCCCCCCTCCCCCTCCCAGTTCATAACCCTCCAAAGGATCTCCATATCTATGATTCTGTTCCTGTTTTGCTTGTTTGCTTAGTTTGTTTTAGGTTCAGTTGTTGATTTTGCTGCCATTTTAATGTTCACAGTTTTGATCTTTTTCTTATATAGTTTCCCTTAACATTTCATATAATAATGGGTTGGCGATGATGAACTCCTTTAGCTTTGCCTTGTCTGGAAAGCACTTTATCTGCCCTTCCATTCTAAATGATAGCTTTGCTGGATAGAGTAATCTAGGTTGTAGGTCCTTGCTTTTCATCACTTTGAATACTTCTTGGCAGTCTTGACTGCAAAGTTTATTTTGGGAAATCAGCTGACAGTCATATGGGAACTCCTTTGTAGGTAACTGTCTGCTTTTCTCTTGCTGCTTTTAAGATTCTCTCTTTGTCTTTAACCTTTGGCATTTTAATTATGGTGTGTCTTGGTGTTGTCCTCTTTGGGTCCAACTTGTTTGGGACTCTGTTTCCTGGACTCATATGTCTATTTCCTTCACCAAATTAGGGAAGTTTTCTTTTATTATTTTTTCAAATAAGTTTTCAATTTTCTGCTCTTCCTCTTCTCCTTCTGGTAACCCTATGATTCCGACGTTGGTACATTTGGAGATGTCCCAGAGGCTCCTTATTTTATCCTCATTTTTTTGAATTCTTTTTTCTTCCTTATGTTCCAAATCGTTTATTTGATTCTCAGTTTCATCCCTTCCACTGTTGGTTCCCTGTAGATTTTTCTTTAATTCACTTAATGCAACCTTCATGTCTGCCTGTGTCTTTTTTATGATGTTGAAGTACCCAATGAGTTCTTTGAGCATCCTGATAACCAGTGTTTTGAACTCTGCATCTGATAAGTTGCTTATCTCCATTTCATTTAGTTCTTTTTCTGGAGTTTTGTTCTATTCTTTAGTATGGGCCATATTTCTTTGTCTCCTCCATCTGGCAGCCTCCCTGTGTTTGTTTCTGTGTATTAGGTAAAGCTGCTTTGACTCCCTATCTTAGTAGCACGGCCTATTGTAGGAAAGGCACCTATAAATTATGTGGGATGGAGCCTTAGCTAATCACAAGGGTAGGGCAACCCATTTCATTGCTTTGTGGCTCTGCGTGGGGCAGGGCTCAGAGAGAGGACTGTGCTGCTGCCTGGCAAGATAGATCAAGGAAAAAAAAAGAGAAGGTGGAAATAACATCATTAATGAAAGGGAGAAATTAATCAGACATTGAAAAGAAAAGAATACTATTAATAATTATACGCCAATAGATTTAACAATTTAGATGATATGGGAAAATTAACTTCTGAAAACTAATGCAAAAACAATTTTTTAAGTATATGAATCATGCTATAAAGAAATTAATGAGGTGATTAAAAACCTTCTCACAAAGAAAGTATCAGGCCAAAATAGTTTTACATCCAAAGTTCTAAAAGCTTTCAAGGAAAAGCTCACCAACTCATTCTGGAAAGCAAATGTAACCTGATTTCTTTAAAAAGTCTTATAAGAACAGAAAATTATAGGCCCATATCAGTCAGGATTATAGATATGAAAATTTTAAACATAACCAAGCTGTGTTTATCCCAGTAATTAAAAAATTGCCTAAAGGATATTGAATGTTATACTTTATGGAAAAATTCATAAAGTATAACCTACCACATTAACAGATTAAATAAGAAATGTCATATATTGATCATAATAGATGCAAACAAATCATTTGATAAATTTCAACCCCATTCATTAAAAAAGAAACTCAGTAATTTAAGATAAAAGGTAATTTCCTCACTTGGTTAAAAAATATCTACTAAAACAAAACAAAACACAGCAAACATCATCTAAATGGGGGAATGTTAGTCATAGTCTCATTAAAGTAATGATTGCCCTGGCTGGGTGTCTCAGTTGGTTGAACTGTCATCCCATAAACCAAAATGTTGCAGGTTAGATTCCCAGTCAGGGTGCATATGGGAGGCAACAGATCGATGCTTCTCTCTCACATTGATGTCTCTCTCTCTTTCTTTCTCCCTCTCTCTCTAAAATCAACAAAACATATCTTCAGATGAGAACTTTTTTTAAATTAAGGATTAAGCCAAACATGCTTATTTACTGTAGTACTGGAGATCATAGCCAGTGCAAGTTAATAAAAACAAAATTGAGACTTAAGAAAGAAAGGACCTAGAACCCCAAAGTCCCAGCCAGTAACTAACCTAGTCCTGTGTTCTCCCGCTCCTTCTTTCGTTTCAACATGACAGATGCTGCTGTGTCCTTTGCCAAGGACTTCCTGGCAGGTGGAGTGGCGTGGCCATCTCCAAGACAGCAGTCGTGCCCATGGAGCAGGTCAAGCTGCTGCTGCAGGTGCAGCATGCCAGCAAGCAAATCACCGCAGATAAGCAATACAAGGGCATTACAGACGGCATGGTTCGTGTCCCCAAGGAGCAGGGAGTCCTGTCCTTCTGGCATGGCAACCCGGCCAATGTCATCAGATACTTCCCCACCCAGGCTCTCAACTTTGCCTTCAGAGATAAATACAAGCAGATCTTCCTGAGTGGCGTGGACAAGAGAACCCAGTTTTGGCACTACTTTGCAGGGAATCTGGCGTCAGGTGGTGCTGCTGGGGCCACCTCTTTGTGTTTTGTGTATCCTCTTGATTTTGCCTGTACCCGTGTAGCAGCTGATGTGGGCAAAGCTGGAGCTGAAAGGGAATTCAAAGGCCTCGGTGACTGCCTGATTAAGATCTACAGATCTGATGGGACCAAGGGCCTGCGCCGAGGCTTTAATGTGTCCGTGCAGGGTATCATCATCTACCTGCTGTCTACTTCGGGATCTATGACACTGCACAGGGAATGCTCCCAGACCCCGAGAGTACTCACATCTTCATCAGCTGGACGATTGCACAGTCCATCACAGCAGTGGCTGGGTTGACTTCTTACCCGTTTGACACTGTTCGTCGCCGCATAATGCTGCAGGCAGGGCACAAAGGAACTGATATCATGTACACGGGCACGCTCGACTGCTGGAGGGAAATTGCTCGTGATGAAGGAGCCAGAGCTTTTTTCAAGGGTGCACAGTCTAGTGTTCTCAGAGGCATGGGTGATGCTTTGGTGCTTGTCTTGTATGACGGAATCAAGAAGTTCACATAAATTATCTCGTAGTCTTCCTCCCACCAACACTGTGAACAGGCGTGTTGTATTATGTAACGTGTCTTGAGCATTCTTGACAGACTGTTGTTGGCTGTCTATTCATCGATGGCGACTATTTACTGGTTGAAAATGGGAAGCAATAATATCATCTGACCAGGTTTCTCTTAAAGCCATTTCCATGGTGATGGTCGGACTCAATTATATTTATTATTTCAGTCATGCCTGATAAACAACAAATTTGAAGAAATAAAAATAATCTGAAATATTAAAAAAAGAAAGAAGGAAATAAAACATCCATTATTTGCAAATTATATGGCCGCTTAAATAGAAAACCTCAAACAAATTATAGGCCAATTATTAGAGGAAAAAAAGGGGAGTTTAGATTAATATATCAAAATTCAGAGAAATGGACATCACATGAAGGGTTTTCAGTGGGGATGGGGAGGGGAAGAATGGGGGAAAGGTACAGGGAATAAGAAGCATAATTGGTATGCATAAAATAGGCAGGGAGAGGTTAAGAATAGTATAGGAACAGAGAAGTCAAAGAACATATATGTACAACACATGGACATGAACCTTAAGGTGGGGGAAAGCTGGAAGGTTGGGGGATGCAGAGCAGAGGGGGAATAAAGGGGAAAAAATGGGATAACTGTGACAGCATAATCAATAAAATATAATTGAAAAAATGAAAGATAAAAAAGTCAATGAATTTGTATATGCAACTAAAAATACAATTTAAGAGATCACATTAAAATAATAAAAACATCAGGTATCTAGTAATAATATCACAAAAAATGTGCTAGACCTCTATAGAAGAAATATAATATTGCATTGAGATATTAAAGAAGACCTAAATAAATGAAAAGATATACTATGTTCCTGATGGGAGGACAAAATATTGTAAACATGGTGATTCTTCTCACACTGGTTTACAGCAGTGGTTCTCAAAGTATGGTTTGTGGAACAGCGGCAACAGCATCACCTGGAGTTTGTTAAAAATGCAAGTTCTTGGGCCCTGTCAGGACCCAGTGCATCAGAGACTCAAGGGTGAGGCCCAGCAATTCCTTTTTAACATCCTTGCAGGTGATTCTGACATATGCTAACATAATTTATAAACTACTGATCTCTGGAGTCATTGCCAATTCCAATAAAAATTAAGACAGAATTTTCAAAGAACTTGATAAGATTATTCTGAAATGTGACATTGTGAGGAACTCCACTTAGCCCCCAAAGAAACTGCTGAAAAAGATTTTTTTTTTTAATTGTTAAACCTTTGGAAGTGGTCCTAAAGGCAAAGAGCATATGAAGAAACATCTGTTCAAGAAAAACCATGGAAATTCAATACGATAAGTGAGACTCTGTGTTATTTGAACCATGACCTGCTTCCTCCCTCCCTACCCCCTCCCAGGTCAGCAAGGGAGACTCCACTCCACACTGCCACGTCCAAAATGACAGGGTCTCCTCTTCCCCCAGCTCCCAGTTAGAGGGCTTTCTTCCAAAAAGGAGTAGAACTTCAGCATTTCTAATCCTGCCCTCAGCTGTCTGTTACTGAGGCCAAGCCCCAGGTGAGTGTGGCCAAAGAAGTGTGGGCTCCTTCCCCCAGTACCCAGTCATGAACCAGAGGCTCTGCATTGGGCGTGGAGTCCAGAGAATGCTCAGGCCCTGGTGGTTCTTACTGTACTGGAGATTCTAGCTGGGGGAATTAGACAAGAAAAAGAAACAGAAGGTATCCAGATTGGGAAGGAAGAAGTAAAACAATGTCTATTTGCAGAAGATATGATCTGGTAGATTAAAAATCCAAAGAAATCTGCTTAAAAACTTCTAAAACTAAAAATGAACTTAGCAAGGTTGTAGGATACAAGATCTATACCAAAAAAAAATCAATTACATTTTTATGCATTTGCAATGACAATCCAAATAAAAAATTAAGAAAGCATTTCTGTTTAGAATGGCATCAAAAATACCTAAAAATAAATTTAACAAAAGAAGTACAAATCTTGTATTCTGAAAACTACAGAACATTGACTTAAGAAATCAAAGATCTAAATAAATGAGAAAACACCCTACATTCATGAATTGGAAGAGATAATATTGTTACAGTGATACACTGACCCCCAAAACTGATCTACAGATTCAACACAATCTCTATAAAGAATCCTGGCTGAATTCTTTGCAGAAATTGAACAGCTGATTCTATAAATGATATGGAATTCAAGTGACCTAGACTAGTCAAACATTCCTGAAAAAGAAGAACAAAGGAGAATAATTCATGCATCCCAATTTCAAAACTTGCTACAAAGCAAGGGTAAGCAAGATAGGGAGGCACTGGCACAAGGCTAGACACACCGATAAATGGGGTAGAATCAGAAGTCCAGAAATAAATCCACCTATCTAGGGCTTACAGGTACTGTGGCGGCATCTGGATAGCCACCCACAAAAAATGATGTTGGACTCATATAATTACCTCCCATCAGAAATGAAAACCATCTCAAAATGGGTCAAAGACATAAAACATATAATTTTAACTCTAACATTGAGTTAAATCTAAGAGTTAAAAGTATACAACTCTTAGGGGGGAAAAGATGTAGAGAAATCAGAATTCTCATACACTGCTAGTGGGAATATAAAATGGTGCAGCCATTTGGCAAACGGTTCGGCAGTTTGGCGTTTCCTCAAATGATTCCACATAGAGTTTACCATGTGGCCCAGCAGTCCACTCCTAGATGGAGGCACAAGAGACATGAAAACTTATATCCACATAAAATCCTTATACAAATGTGTATAGCAGCACTACACGCAGCAGTCAAAAGGTAGAAAAAACACAAATGCTCATCAGCAAATGAATGGATAAACAAAATGTGGGCGATTTCTACAGTGGAATATTTTCTAGCCACAAAGAGGAATGAAGTATTAATACCTGTTACTTGGATAAACACAAATAAACCTTCAAAACATACTAAGTAAAAGAAGCTAATCATAAAAACTGACACATTATGTGATACCATTCAAATGAAAGTCCAGAATAGGGAATCTATAGAGATACAAAGTATATTAGTATTTGCTTAGAGCTGGGGTGGGTAGTCAGGAAAGGGATAATAGCTCAAATGTATACATGTTTTTGAGGTGGTGAAAATGTAAAATTTAGAGTGGTGTTGATTGTAAATACCTGTGAATATACTAAAAACCATGTAATTGTATACTTTAAAGTCCAGATTGTATGGTAAGAGCTGTTTTTAAAATGTACACAGAGGACAAAAGGTGCAAGAATAGCCAAGACACCTGTTAAAGACATCAGATGCCAGGACTTACTATGGAACCATAATAAAGGCCATGTGGTGTTGGGGCAGGGATAGACATATTGACTAATGGGGAAAAACTTAAGAGCCTAAAATCCCATGCATGTATGAAGCCTTTTTACATGATGAAAGTGGAATGCCTCACCAGTATAGAAAGGAGGAACTGATTATTTAATAGATGGAGCTGAAAAAAATGGTTATCACATGGGAAAAGTTGAAATTGTATTTCTAAGTTATACCATTTAGAAAAATCAATTCTAAATGGATTTAGAACTCGAATATCACAAAAAAAAACCCCTTTAAAACTCTTAGTATGAAATACAGGATGAATATTTGTAAATCTTAGGATTAAAATCTTGTATTATCTTTTAAAGGAGATGCAAAAATCATGAATTATAAAATATTGATGTATGAATAATTGATGTCCATGACTTTGTTCGTAAAAGATAACCTTTAAAAAAGTGAAAAGTTAAGTTACTGAGGGAAGGTATTTTTAGTACACACCCCCATGAACAATTTGGATTAATAATATATAAATGACAATAATAAATAATACCACATAAATAACCTAATGAGGAAATGAGCAAAAAATATGAATTAGGAAACAGATCTGGCCAATAAACATATAGGCTGCTCACCATTAGAGAAAGTCATGGCAAGATCACATTGTGGCAAGATCGCCATTTTTAACTTCTTCAAATGAAAAAATTAAAAGTCTGAAATACCAAATGTCGAGGAAAATGTAGAGTGAAAACTGGGTGCCACAACTTGGAAAACAGTTTAGTATTACCTCGTGAAGTTAAACATTCACATGCTTTACGATCCAGCAACTTGACTCTTGAGTATAGAGCTAAAGAAAACGTTGGCGCTTGTAAAACAGAACACACATCCAAGAATATTCATACCGGTACTGTTCTCTCTAGAAAAATCTAGAAGTATCTGGAAATAACAAAAATGCCCATCAAGGGAGAACAGACTTTTTAATGCAATGAAACATTTCACACTAGTCAAAAAGCAATAGGGAGGAAGCTTAGCATCAGACTATTAAGAAGAAAGTAATCCAAAATATTATAGATAACGTGACCTTTTGAAAATGTAAAAATAAAATCTAAACTCAAAAGTATTTTCTATTTCCTTCTTTCTTTTTCGTTCTCCCTTCCCTTCTCCCTCCCTTTCTCTCCCTCTCCCTCTCTCTCTCTCTCTCTCTCTCTCTCTCTCTCTCTCTCTCTCTCTCTCTCTCTCTCTTCCTGCCTATCCATCCACCCACCCATCCATCCATATCCAGGGAAGGAGGGAGGGAGGAAGGGAAAAGGCACATGAGAGTTAGAAAGAAAAGCAAGTGAATGATGACCATGGGATTCAGGATGACTACCTTACACCAGGAAAGGCAGGGAAATGCGATAACATGTAAATTGTAGGTTAGATACATATAAGTTAAAGTTACAACTTTTATTTTCACAAGTCTTCATTACAGTATTATTAGCTAACAACTAACCAAACATCTAAATAAAAGTGGGGGGATGGAGTGCAGAGAATACTCACTGACTAGGCAACTCCATGCCCAGATAAAATTCATGTTTTTATCTTATGTTTTTATTGCTAAAAGGAAAAAAGGAGACTAGACCTTGGGACTGTGTGGGGGGAGGGGGGTGGGCGGGACTCAGCAGTCTCCACCATGCCATTCACTTTATTATTTCAATCTTTATGTTGTTCAATTACAAAAATGTTATTTGATCCTTTTCACCTCTTAACAAACTTAGTAGTCTCTTATTCCTGGCTCATATTTTCACTACTCCCAGTAGTTTTACAGACTAAACACTTTTTAATATTCTACAGCTGAAAATTCAAGTCCCCATTACTGCTTGTTGTCTCTCCTGGTTCGCACTCATAATGTCTTGTTTCTTTGTGTGCTTGTGATCTTTGACTGTGAGCTCTTCATTTTCCTTTGAGTCGAGCCTGTGCTAATTTTCTGAGTTTGAGTTGAAGGTGAATTCGTCCGAAGACCATCATGATCTGCTTCTGCCAGCCTCCTGGGGACACTGCTAACCTAGGTCTGTTTAAACTCTCTGCTTAGGTTTTGGATGACAGAGGTGGTGTGAATTCAGATCATGACCCCACATGGAAGGTGACTTGTGGTTATGTGTGGATTCTTGGCCATCTTAACATTTTTCCTCCACCCAGTGCCAAGATGAAGGCAAGTATGTTTCAATTCCATCTCCAATTGATTGGCAGATCAGATTTTTTTCTACCTTCCACTTTGCATGTAGTCCTTTGAGCTCCCAGCCTCTAACCCACAGTGGGCAGGCCACACACCCTACTTCCTGAGCCCTAACACGGCATGATTTTGAATACAAAATCTCAAGGTTTCCAGCATTCCACAAAAACTCTAGGCAAAAAAGACTTTTATGTAGTCAGCATTTGTTAGGCAACTTTGAAGGGCCCTGGCATCTTCAGGAAGAAAAGTTGCTGCTAGCAAGTTCTTTTTTCTGTCCTCAATGGACATAACTCTTCATGCTTTGAAAATGGATCTACTTTCTAGAAACAGGCAAAAGCAGGTTAGGATCAAGAGTTCCTGCTTCTGTTTATATGGGGGCTTCCCAGATTCCTTTTGGGCCAATTCAGGAAAGCATTTTAAAATAAATATTTTTATTTTGTAAAACTATGAATGTAGTTCCTTCAATTAGGGGTATCACTACTAATATCTAATCTAACATCCTGTCAGAAACACAAGCCATTATTATTACTTTCTTTTTTCTAATCTTCACCTGAGGATACACTTACTAATTTGAGAGAGAGGGAGAAACATTGATCTGCGAAACATCGACTGGTTGCCTTCCGTACATGCCCCAACTGAGGACTGACCCTGTGATCTAGGTATGTGCCATGACCCTTGACCGGAATCGAACGTTGACCTTGCTGTGTATGGGGCGACTCTCCAACTCACCGAGCCACACCGGTGAGGGTACTAGTACTTTCTTAATGACAGTTGACTACCGTTTTCTCAGTACCTAAAATTTGGTTGTTAGCTATTGACTGGTAGGGCAGCCCCAATTGCAACCTGTATTCACCTCTTTCCTTTTAGCAGACATAAGCCATGGATGTAGAAATCCAATTTATTTTGAATTGTTGTAGGGAAAATCATCTAGGCTCAATAGAAATGCTATCTTCAACGAGAGGAACATCAGGCTTCCACGGCCGTTTTCACGGAAAAGCACTAGCACTGCATGACAGCTGGGCAGACTACACCACTGGACCCTGAAGATGGCTTGGAGTAACTCACCATCAAGTAAAGAAGGAGGCAAGTAAATACAACTAAGCATAATTAAATGCTGCATAGATTTATGTTCTTAAAAATGTAATCTGAGCTCGGAGGACAGCATTGGGAAAGGCTACCCAGAACATGGGACATGTAACCCAGGTCTTAAATAAGCAGGTGCTTTCAATGGGCAAGTGAAGAATTTCAGACAGAAGGAACCAGTCCGGGCTACAAGAAAAGGCCTGAGAGGGCACAGCGGGTTTGGTAAACTGTGAAGCAACCTGAGTCACCCAAGCCAAAAAAATTTTTTCCCAGCCCCCTCATTCCCCTCTTTACCCCATACATTTGATGGGGGATCCATCTATCTAACCCCACACCCTAAGTCACCTCCTAAGTCCTCTCTTCTGCATTCCCCATACCATTGCTTCAGCTCTCCCATCTTCTGCCTAGGACTGTGCATGATTCTTCATTGATCTTCAAATATCCCCGCTTCCATTCCAGCCTACACAGACACTGAAAGAATTTTTCTAAAGCATAAATCAGATCAAACCATTTTCTTGTTTAAAAACCATTTGGTTCTCCTGCATTTGGGAGATAAAAGTTCACCCTTGGCATGATGTACAATCCCCTGTATAATTGTGGCCCTGTCTTCTTGTTTAGACTCGTGCTGGACCCCTGACCCTTCCAGATTCCTCTCTGGCTCTGTGATAGTGGGAAGGTTACTTAAAGGCAGGAGCCCACTTCCTCATCTTTAAAATGAACATAATAGTTCCTACCCATGTGCTGAGAACTGAATAAAACTAGACACTTAAAACCATTTGGCATTTATCTAGCACATCCCAGGGACTCATTAAAGAATTTGAAACAAGAATGACAAGGTTAGATTAGCGCTGCAGAAAGAGGGGCATTCATGGGGAAGGACTAAAGGGCCTTACACGGGAGGTGAGGAAGACCACGAGTCAGAGATACAAGGCGAGAAATGAATGTGTGACGCCATGGGGTTAGGGAGGAACAGATACGATCACAAGGACTTGGTTTCTAATTGGAAGCAGAGGTGAAGAAAGGGCTGTATGCAGAAGGCAAGTTTCAGAGAAAGGCCCTGACATCCTCAGGAATAAAAGCTGTTTCTAACAAGTTCTTACACTTTCTCTGCCCTCAGGTGAAGCTATTCTTCATCCTTTGAAATGGATTTACTTTCTATAAACAGGCAAAAGGGAGGTGGGGTCCAGTCTTGCAAGAAAAGAAATTAACTATGGAATACCACCTGGGCTGGAGTAAGTGTAGAGTCTATAAAACAGGCGGGAATTATGTGTATGTAACAATTATTTGCTTGGAAAAAAAAAAAAAAAACCCCTAGCCATTTGAGAATCTAACCTTGCAATTCATCAATCTGTCCAATAGGAAGCACACAGTTTCACAAGAAAAATCTCAACAAAGCATCAAGACACCCAGTGCATTGATGGATGCTTGACTGCAACGAGGCATCATTGCTTTAAACAAATTACCTAATTATTTATGATTGGTGCCCTGTGTGCAGGACTGAGGCAAAAATACTGTCTGCCTCACAAAGCTGTGTTCACGTTAA
Source organism: Desmodus rotundus (assembly GCF_022682495.2). Lineage (NCBI taxonomy): Eukaryota > Metazoa > Chordata > Mammalia > Chiroptera > Phyllostomidae > Desmodus > Desmodus rotundus. The sequence continues at coordinate 68,035,011 of NC_071395.1, forward strand.
CTCTGTTTAAGTGTTACAAAAAAGCAGTTCTATTCAGCAGTTCTTCAGTAAAACATATAGAAGATAGATCAGTAGAAATTTCAAATGCAGATAAAAATTGGATTCATTATACATTATGATGACTCAATTGTGACTTTATACAATGTGATATGGATTGACAATTTTAAATAGCAGAATCACATTTTACATTTAACAAGTATAAATACACTTTGGCATATCATCAGAAAAACAACAAAAAGATATTATGGTAGACATTGAACTATACTATCACTTATAATGATTACAATATTTGAGATAAGAATTCCTTGGAAAACTAAGAAATGCATTGCTTTGGTCTAAATTCCCAGAACTTATATGGAAGCTGATATTTCACACACTAAACATATTCCTTATACCACATAGTCAAATACTAACTGCCCATTCATTCTACGTGTTCTTACAGTGTACCTACTGTAAGAGAGTCACTATTGCTGATTGGACTTTTCCCTCAAACCAATTAATGAGGTATCTAAGCAAACCAGCAAGTTCAAAACCAACAGTATCTTACATTCCAGGTAATAAGCACAGATGCTGTGGGTGAGACTGGTAGAGCCCTGACCAAGGGTCCAGGGACATTAACCATCCCTGGGCCTATGAAACAGGGCAGCCCATGTTCCAGGTCACCTTCAAGACTTTCTGTGCCCTTTATGCTGCTGCAGCAAAGACAGATGTGAGAAATCAGAAAGTGAAAGTGCACTTGAATGCCAACTAAAGGAGCCACCTCAAATTCCTGCCTAACCCCATTCTCAGTGATGGACACATAACATCGTCAGGCTTACGGAGACATAGAGGCTGCTATCCTGAATTCTCAGGCATCCTACTTAAGATTTAGAGACTCGAGCATCTCTGATTGGCTCTAAGGGAACCATCACCTACACAGATGCTGTTTTATCAGCCTCTGAGCCTCCAGAACCTTTGACTTACACTCATTTCCAAGATCAGAGGTCCCCAACCTCCAGGCCCTGGACTGGTACCGTCCAGGCCTGTTAGGAGCCAGGCCACACAGCAGGGAGTGAACTTGAATGGCTTTGAATCATCCTGAAACCATCCCCCACCAGCTTGTCCATGGAAAAACTGTCTTCTATGAAATTGGTTCCTGGTGCCAAAAAGATTGGGGACTGCTGTCCAAGATAACCAAGCAGGCCTTGGGAAGGTGTTTGAGCCTTAGGTTTAACCCCAACTGTAGTTCGGTCTTCTACTTCTCAATTCTACAACACTTTTCAGGTCAGGTTTTTAATTAATGTCATTTCTAAATTCTGATTCTGTAAGAAACTAGGTGTTACAGCCCTAGGTTTGAGTCTCAGCTCTTCCCTCCTACTGTTATCAGAATCAGAACTTCACTTCTCTAAGCCTTGGTTTTCTTTGTTGTTTTTTTGTGCTGTTTTGTTTTTCTTATCTAGAAGGGGACACTACAACCTGACTTTGAAGGCTACAGTCAAATGAGAAGAATACTTGCACTGCCCACAAAGCACGGTGCAGTCTACCTCTCTCTCCTGATATTGAGCCAGTGCTCCGCGGGGATCTGGACACCCCACGGTCACCTGCCCCCAGCAGTCAAGGCTCAGATGGAGAGACCAGGATTCCTACAGCCACATCCTTCCTTGGAGAATGTTTGATACGTACCACATCTGGTTCTGTAATGGTATCTCCTATATCTCAAGATCAGATGAGAAGCAGACACAGAAAAAGGGTAAGGTGCTGAACTAATGTCTGATCAATGAGTCAGGACTTGATCAATGACCGAGAGGTGGTAGTATCACAGATAAATTCAGGGCTGAAGCTTCAACGTTGTGTTCTCCAAGTTTCCAGGGTTCCTTGGCTTGTTGCTCACCTCCAAGTCCTCCTATCCATAAACCCCCAGGCCTGACCTCCACAGACCTTGGACCCACCCCTCCCTCTCAGGGAGCAGTGAGTGACTGCAGTCTCCAGCAGCCGTGGCACGAGGAGCAGAAAACATGGCAGGCAACCATACCCCGAGCCCAGGCAGACTGGATTCTTAAAATTTGTATCTCTCCACCATGCCATAGGTTGAAGAACAAAGAGTAAGTACCCTTTCTCTTTAGCATGAAGAAAGCTGGGCAGGTCAGGGCAACCAACAAAGAAACAAACTGCAGGAGTTTCTGCACCATACCAGCTCCAACAGAAAGTAAAGTGAGATAGCAACCACAAGGAGAGAGAAGAAAAAGAAAGGAGCCATAAACACTTCCAAAGAAGAGATTTTCCCAATGTGAAATGCACAGATAATTTAATGGAATTTACTTAATTTTCCCCTCTCAGGGTCTTATTTCAGAAAACCAAATTACAAAGTTATCATCACATCCTAGATTTATTACAACTGACCTGCAGGCAAAAGGATAGAACTATTACATAAACACTTCGATTCCATGTATATATCTTAAATAGAGGAGGAATTCAAACAAGAATACAGGATAAAATATTCCAAAGCTCCAAGAAGCAGTTATGTTACTGAGCTCCATTTTTACAGACAAATAAGGCAATATCCCTGCACATTAGCTTTTTGATAACTTTTATACATTTTTCTATGGTACAAGAGAAAAATAACCAGAGCTCACAATGTACACTTCTTACACTATTTTCACAGTTTGTGAACACTATACACCCTTTTGTTTTAATAAAGATACATTGTAATAAACTCCTTGCCCTTAAGTTTATAGTTTATAATAATCTATGATTAATACACTAAAATTTCCTTTTTATGTGGTCATCCACACAATAGAATGGTTAGATTAGCTCCTGGACAGTCAGAATTGCTTTCATCTCCATTTGTATAATGGCGAAGCGACACTATGCTGAGCCAGACGGGAACGGACAGCGGAGAAACCAATTCCTTGAGTCCTCGGGAGATACGGAGGAGAATGGCTTGGTGTGGCTGAAGGAAGACACCTAACAAGGCTTCCTTTCCAAACACTGGGAAGTCTGAGGGTTAAGATGCCGTGGGGGAGAAAACAGGAAAATTAGGCAAGTGGACCAAAGATCAATCATTTTTGAACTCTGAAATTTACAGGGATGTGACTTTAAAACAGCACCATTCTCCCTTATTGTTTTATAGTGTTTATGACTGTCACTCTGGAGGAGACACAGCCACCCCTGCCACCGCGCGGTTCTGTCATGGTGCCACCTGCTTCTCAGACCACAGCTGCCTCACTCTCCAATGTGCCTGAGCCACTCACAGTGCTGCTGGCAAAGCCTGGTGCCCCAGGCCAAGGGCCAGAGCACAGCCACAGGAGGCCCTGGCTGATGGGTGAGTGAGCAAGCACAGCAAAGACAGCAGGTTTAAATGGCCTCTTATAACTGCTCTGGAATTGTTTTGGGTTTGGGGGTATTTTTGTAGAATTCCAATTCCAAGAAATGATGGTGACCTGCTAGAGATTTCTTGCAGCTGATGAGCTGATCTAAAGAACAGCCATTTCAGATCCTCATTGGGTCACATGTGTTTCCAGAAAGAAGCTTCCTCATCGCCTACCACATTAGCTGAGCCCCATGTTTTTCAGCCTTTTAAACATTAGAGCCTCTGAGAGATGTGGGGCTAGAAATCCTTGGTAGGGCACATCCCTGGTAATTATAAAGGTTTTTGATATAGGGAAAAAAAGGTGAAATAATTGGATTAAGCAAAAGTCACAAAGTGGCAATAGACTACACAGGCAGGGAAAGAGATTCCGAAACTGAAGACCTGGACCAGCGATGGCAAAAAACTGACATTTGGTCTTTTGCTGCCTACAAGAAATCTTTATCTAATCAATCAAGGCACATTGCTACTAGCTCCTTCTCCCCAGTGGTGAGTTATGATGGCAAAGGCAGCAGCCTCGGGACAGAGGAGAAATGCACAGCTGCTACAAGTTGCTCTGGATAAGATACTAGAATTAAAAACATCTGTAAACTTTGCCCTCTGTACTATTTTTTTCTTTCAGTCCTGGTGGTTTGTGGCAGGCGGAACATCAAGTTGGCGGCACACCAAATTCTGAGTGAAAATTCTTAGGATCAGCACCTTCTTTGACAAGTGGCAGACTCCTGAGTCTTCCCAGTGAAGAGTCGAAGGACTGGTAAAGGAGAACACACATTCTGTCCTGTCTCAATATTTTAATGTTCGCCTCTTTGAATGCAACATGATTTTTGGTAAAGGTAAATTCATTCTAATTTAATATGATATTTCAAATAGGAATTTGGCTGAGCACATCAATCCCCAAACATCGACTGTGACTGTAAAGCAACAGAAGTCAAATCAGTAAATCTATTGCACTTGGTGAAGAAAATAAATTCCTCCTTGTCTCCCAGCTCCAGAAGGCAACGTGTCTCGTCGGCTGTGCAAGCTCTTATCACGCCAGCTCAAGTCTCTCTGTTCAGACATAGTACATCCATCCCTGCGTTCTTCCAGTACTTGGAAGTCTGACAAAATACCACTCCAGTAGCTGCGTCTCCAGGTTTTGAGTCTAGAAATGAATCTAAGATGTGATCTAATCACAGTCAACAAGTTGATCGTACTGACTTCCACATTTCATGAATATGTTCATCAGGAAAGAGCAGGATGAGGTCTCTCTGACCAGCACTAACACTGTGTGACCAATCGGTGTTTCGGGGATGCATGTTCTAGGTGACAGGAGTATACAGACATGATGGAAACGAACACCAATCTTATTGCACGTGGTGTCTGGGCGAGCAATAAAAACACTGTGATACAGGGTTAAAATTCTTTATGTCTTGCTTCCTCTCAGCCCTTTTTTCTAGAGTCTGATGTAGCAGCGGTATCAATCAACATACATAGGAGAGCTGGGAGTAGCTGGCATTTGATCCAGGATTTTACAAACATAACTTGCAACCTCTACGGTACGTTCTTCATACATTAAAATAAAGGGATGTTTCTGCAAGAAAATTGAAAAAAAGAAAAAAAATATATCAAAATTTGTATCAGAGCCCACATCGAACTTTTCCCAATTTTGACACAGCATAAAACCACAGCTCCCAACCACCCACAGCTGTAAAGTGCTATAGCACTGGCTCAGAGAGGCAGCCAGCCTGTAGTCCAGGGACATGTGTTCACGGGTGTGAGCGTGCCCGGATGCGGTGCACAGTGCTGGGGGGCTGGAGGAGCCACCCTGAGTGTGGGGTCTGGAGACCAATCTATACCCCCAGGACAATGTGTGGAGGCAGGGAAAGCCACTGTTCCTCAGCCCAAAACACAGCTGGAGCCTCTGCCACCATCTGAGAACCAAACTACCTGCGTACCAAGGGCTAGTCTTAGGGCACAGACATCAACTCCAACTCCCCGCCCCCCAGGCACAGAAAGTGAATCCCGAACAAAAGGGATACAGTTTCCATCCTTCTAACCCCCAGGCCAAAAGAAGGTCAACAGAAATGAATCCTATGAATGTTTGCACTACACTCTACAAAGCCTCAAGCCCCCCATCTGCCTGGTACTCTTTCTCTCAATGTTTTGCTTTCGTTGCTCCTCTGAGCACACTGACTGGGTATCTTTAGTCATGGCTGGGGTTGATGATAAGTCTGACCTAACATCCTGGAGGGCCAGAAGCAAACTGTGACAAACAGGTGTTTTTTTTTTCTTAAAATATTCCCACATTATTAGAGCATAGTCCTTTCTTCACAGCCAAGACCAATGCCACAATCAGGTGACTCCTTAAAATGCCTGGTTCCACGGCAGGGGTGAGAACTTTCAAAGAAATGGGAATTGGCTGTATGATCTAAATTTGCATGACAATATTTAATAAAGGCAGAACAAGCACCATAAATTCTTATGGACATATTACACATACATAGCCCATCAGTAAAAAATGGCTCCTTAAAAATGGATGCTAAAATCCTTCAGGGTAATTTTTATAATGTGTCAAGGCCAAAACTTTCCATGAGAATATAGGTAGTAAATTAGTAGGAAAAGTACAACAACAAATTTCCTCTTTCCAAGTATATTTATTTCAAGACATTTTAAAAAATACTCAATAAGGTCAAGCTGTCTGGCTGTGACAGAGAGGCCCACTGCTTGCTCAGTGGCCCAGCATGCTGAGGGGATTCAAGGATGAGGAAAGAGCTAATATGCCCAAGGTCTCACACTCACCAGAAGTTCTTTATACTTTGGCCTTTTGGATTCATCCTTTGTAAGGCTAAAATAACACAAAAATAACATTAGTAAAATAAAGACACATTTACCCCAAGTATCTTTTCTCACAAATGAAATATTATAAAGAATCAAGTAGTTTTTTCCTTCAGATACAAAGGTAACAAAGCGGACAACCTGCCAAACACAGAAAACACAAAAAAATTAATCTATAACCTAAGAATTTATCCTTAGGATATACAGTACAGGAACATTAGAGAAAAATTAGAAACAAGGTAACTTGATAATTAGATAAATTATGGCATAGCTGCATCAAAGAATATTAAGTATACTCTTAAACATATAAGTGTATGCATAAGCATACAATAAATATGTGTATTTCTGAATATATACAAATGTATTTATAGAGGTACCACCTAAGAGAAATAGGTAACCTGGGAGGTAAACTATATATAAACTTTATTAATTTATCCTTAGATTTAAAAAATGTTCACACTCTGTATCTCAATCCTGTGTTCTTTGGTCCAAAAGTTTACAATTGTGCAGCTTCATTAAGGACTAGGTCGTTATATTAAAAAGCTCCGCTTGCTAACATTTTCCCCTGAATTCTACCTTCTGTAATTAATGTTGCCAGAAGTATTTTCATTTGTTTGTATTTACATGATCTTGGACCATGTCTTAATTACCACTCTGCTCCAACCTCAATTAAATTCATTTTTACTATCAAAAGCTAGTTAATATTGGCAACATAGTTCATCTATTTCTAACGTACTTGGGGAAAACAACAGGACACTGATAATTAAAACCATTGTCTATGGGACAGGACTGGCACGAAAGGACACCAAAAATATATAAGTACTATGTGCATAAACACAATCAATAAAGAGATCGAGAAGTTAAGAAGAAGGCAAAACTGGTGGACGGAGAGAAGAGGGGGGGACAGGGAGAGAGGGAGAGAGGGAGAGAGAGAGAGAGAGAGAGAGAGAGAGAGAGAGAGAGTGAGTTTTGTTGTTCCACTTATCTATGCATTCATTGGTTGTTTTTTGTATGTGCCCTGACTGAGGATCAAACCCACAACCTTGGCATATGGGTATGACACCCTAATCAACTGAGGCACCCTGCCAGGGCCCACAGGGGATCATTTCAGATATGATGTTCTATGATTCTTTTAACCAAATATTTCATTAAAAGAGAATATATAAAATGATCAATTTATGCAAATTACATAAACTGCAAATATGTGTGCAAATTAGTAAAAACATTTTTTTTAAAGAGAAAAGGCAGCCAACTTCAGTCATCCTTATGGCCTTCTTCTTACTAGAAGATCTTGAGTAATTCCTCTACCCTCTGAAAACCAGCACAAAAGTAGAATTTAGTTAAGGAAGACGAAAGAGACTTGCAAACTAGAGTCAAACAAGTGTCTTCTAATTATTCAAAAAGAAAGCAGTGCCAGACAATGGAATGTAAGTTTCATAGGCTCTAAAAAGAGTAGAGAGAAACAGCATTCCTGGAGAGGAAAAAACTATGGGAAAACCAAAAGCATTTTTAAGAATGTAAAGAAGATATACTAAACACTCTGGATTTTTGCTCATAAACATATGTTCAAAAATCATGTTGGATAAACAATAATTATTAAAAATAGTCAAATAACAACACACAGGTTGTATTTAAAATACAGACTGAAGCAGCACAAAGCATGACTATTATTAGCATATCTGCATATATTTACTCTTACCTGCTACACACACACACACTCCTGTAAAAAGGTGAACAAACAACATTAACAGTAGTGGGGTTCACCCTCCTTGGAGTAAGGTTTCGGAGAGCCAAAAATAGAGTTCAACCAACTGATCTTTGGGCCTGAATCCACTACACACACCCAGCCATGTTACATCAGAGCAGAGATCCACCCCTGCAAGTCTGATCGGGGAAGATCTTGACTTAGTAAAAGCTTCTGAGTGATCATCTCGCTGTTGGAACCACACCAGAATAAGGCCATCGGTCTCACCTGGGCTGTACTCCTTGTACAGCATACTAGAAACTGGAGGCAGAGGCTTCTCTGCTACCCACATCTGCTTTTAACAGCACCTGAGCAGTAGAATAAGAGAGTACAGCCTCTCCAGGCCAGCTGGAACCTTCCAGAAAGCCACAGTGAGCCAGAGTCCCAGCTCAGAAGACAGAGGGATGTGAAGAAGGCTCCCTTCTCCAGTGTAAAGCACTAGTGTTGCTCAGGTTAAGTAAACCTCACTGTTCTCAATGCATTGTTCTGAGTATTTGTTAAGTCAAGTACTCACCACAAGTTGACAAAGTTGATGAAACTCGGGGAGAATTCCCTTTCCTCCGAATTACTCAGCTGTGGAGGGTCTCCTTTCACGACTTGTGTTAGCTGATCAAATACACTATTCCACTTTGGATAAGGAAATCGGCCTGTGGCCAACTCGTACTAAAAAGAACACAGAGGAAAAAGCAAAATACACTAAGGCATTATTTACTCCTCCTCACTGGAACCGCCAGGTGGAAAATCTAAACTCCAAGCAAAACTTTCATAAAAGCCTTGAATTAAAACCATACCAGGTTAAGGTGGAACCTTCAGAATTATTAAGACTAAATGCAAGTGATATTAGAATCAAGATAATACAAAGAATTCTGATTAACCAAATTCATGAACTGGAGTAAAAGGAAACAAAACTTGAGCCCAAATAGCCCCACAATGCATGCTCCAGGGCAGTGCCTGGTTCTGACTCCTTTGTGTGTAGGATTCTGGAAGGCTCAATTTATAACTATTGTAGTACAATGTCTGCACAATTTATAGTCATCTCAGTGGAAGGCCATGTCCAGAACAGTGGTCAAATGCATTTTTAAGGTAAAAGAACATTCAACATACAAATCACCCAATGAGCTCAAAGGAAACAATGTGTATATCCTATTCTACAGCCACTCTGTAGTTACTACAATTTCAACCACAGCCAGATATAACTATTACTGAAGAAACCAAGTCAGAGGTACATCCTTCACCTTGAAGCCTAACAATGATGCTCAAGAGAGTATCTCTAAATCACACCCAGCAAACCTATGTTACAGATGTATGTCCCGATATGTCATGGGTCAGAAATATTTGTGAACTGTATTCTCATTTTTCTCCTACTCTGTCCTGAGGATAATGAAAGCCTAGAAATGTGCTTTTTCAATAACTATATCTAAGTCTACATCATGGCTTAAATGAACCCCATTTTCTGTGCACTGACAGGTGTTTGGTGCCGTAATATATGAGACTCCAAACTTATTAGAGAGGAAGATGGCATACGAGAGGGAGCACCAGCTGAGAAAACAGTTTCAGAGTTTCTCTAGCTCAGAACTGATTCTTGTCAATAAGCCAAATACTAATTTTATACAGCAGAAGGAATGCTAAAAGATGGTATGGAAGGGATGCTTCTCACCAAAATGCCTCCTTCAGCTCATCCCTGTCTCAAATTACATACACATGGGTGAGAGAACAGGCATTCATGCACACACATGCAGAAATTCCTTCCTTTGCCTGAGGTTTCTTTTTAATGAAAATGCAAATGCTTGAGAAGAAGTAAACCTTATTGATTATTCGCAGCATCAGGAATAACTTCATTAGGTTCATTCTTGAGAAGAGGTTTTAATAAGAGAAGGAATAAAGTGAAGGATTTAGGACCTTAGAAATTAATCTCACATATTTTGTAATTTTATAAGGTTATTCATATAAAAATAAATTATGAAGCAATGATAAGTATGAATAACTTGCTTTTAAAAATTTAGCCAAATGTACTATAAAAACTTGCTAAAATTTTTTTCTGTTAAAACCTTTCACAGAACCAAAATTTGTTTTTATAATGAAGTAAACACTTGCTCTTTAAACATAACTGTTTTTGACAAAGATAAGTATTTCTGAATCTTTAATGTCTTATATGCAAATAGTTGCCTCAGCTAAAAGCTACAAGTCTTCTTGTAGTCTTTGGGGCCAGTCACCAGACCTAGAGATACACAAGCTTCATGATCTCTTCTGACTGAAAAAGAAGGGATTACTCCTCCTTTAGTCAGGTGGCTTCCCAATAGGAAAGACTCCAGGAGGTGTCTCCCATATTTGGTCATGAGAGAAACTAGACGGAGTCTTCTGCAGAGGTGAGCTATTAGCCTTCAAGTCTCTATGTGGAGACTTCATCGGACCAGCAACATGACTCACTGAGAACAACAAACAAGGAGAACTAACGCAGCTCTGTCTAGAGATGGAAAACTCATACTCAGTGTAGATACAGCTGTAGAAGCTGTCCAAACTCAGAAAGATGCCATCAAGCCTGGTAAAACAGCAAGTGCAAGAAAATAAATCTAAAACTTCAAAACAAAATTTGGTATTAAGGAAGTAAGCAATAAAGATACTTTTTAAATAGAACGAAAATTTCAATACAGTCCACAGGTAAAAGAGAAGAGTTCATTTAATTGTGCTTCATTAGTTGTGAATTAAGGTAGATTTCTTATTATTCTTTCTCCGTGTGGTCCTAAGGTAGAACTTTCATTTACAATGTCACCTAGGCAGTGTCTGTTTCTCCACCAAATTACTTTCAGCACAGTTATTTGACTTTCCCATTCACTGAACAGAAGACTTGAGTAGAGCTACCTTCACACAGACAAATGGGCAGACCCAACACACGCTGCGCGCAGGTCTACCGGCCACACTCCCCTTGGCTGGAGGCAGAGGGGCCTCTGAGCCTTTGCTGCGGTGCTGCCTGCGCAGGAACCGCACTCTGTTCCTGCTCTCAGGGCAACTGCTGGCTCCTAGTACGTGTGACCAAGGGACCCACAGTGACGACATTACAGAGCCTGAGGCACTTCATCAAACCTTGAGAGAAATAATCAATTATGGTCTGATGTATAAGGTATAAAACATAATTTTTTCCAACAACTAGAAGATGTAGTACCTTGATTTTAGCCATGAGTGGGGAAAAAAGAAAACAGGTAAATAAAGTCAAAGACTAGAAGAGATAAGAGGCAGTTCCTTACGAGAGGTGGAAGACTGACTGAATTTTCTTTCACTTCCGAATTTGTTACAAAGCTGAGTCAACATACACATACCAATGTGATCCCCAAGCTCCAGACATCAGAGCGGACATCATATCCTTGTCGTGATGCACTTGGGTCTATCCTTTCAGGCTGGAACACAAAGAGAAGTCATGGTCATTAATTATTCAAACCACCAGGGAAGAGAATGGGAGCAATAGCTGGGCAGTAGCCAAAACGCCAGCATGGTCCTCAGGGGAATCCATGTCTGGGGTCAGATCAGGAGTAAGGAAAGCCAACAGTACAAACAAACAGGAAAAAAAAAACCCTCAATGGCTTCCTCCAGAAAGGGGATACAAAGCAACTCTTCTATTTCCTCCCTAATTACTCATAAGCATTTATAAACCTGAAGCTGGGAACAAAGGGAAAGATAGGAAGAAAACTGGAAAAATGTGAAAAATAGAATTGCAGGGTCAGCTTAGTAGCAAGTAGTGGTTCATAGGAAGAGAAAAAGACTAACTCTTCTTTGTTTCATGAATAAAGCCATAATGCAACATATTTGAGATATAAAAGCAAGTATGAGCTGAATTTATTATTTTTATCCATTCTTCATCATAAAGCTAAATTTATCATTATACATATCTACTAGTCATTGGTAACAAATGAAACATTGCCAATATAGTAATATATCATCCCATCACTTAAATAGCTAAAATCATTTTTAGTAATTTCTGTGAAGGGAACATCTTCACATTTCCTTGAAACGGCAGACCCTTGTCTACAGAGGTGTCAGGGATGGAGAAGAGAAGAGAGCAGGCATCAGTGGCAGAGCAGACAGTGGATCCTGAACTGAGACTGAGAGTAACGGCTGTGGCAAGACACGTCCAGAGGAGCGCAGGAGCTGACCACGTTCTATTCTTCGCCTGTCAGCGACGACTAGTTTGGAGACCTATTTATTTTGTTTTGAACATGAGTATGATGGCTGCATAAATTTTCATTGTAACCTATTTACTTTGTTTTTAATTACAAATACATTTATTTACCTGATAAGGTGCATGTTACATAAAAACCCAAGATAGCTGACCAAGAGAGAAACAGCAACAGAATACACATTCTCACTAATACAGATCATGTTCTGTGCCATAAAACAAACCTTATTTTAAAAAATTGAAATAATGCAAAGCATATTCTCAATCCACAAAGTAAATGAAAAGTCAGTAACAGAAAGATACCTGGGGAATCTCCAAATATTTAGAGATTTAAACAACATACTTCTAAATACCACATGGGACACAGAAGTCTAAGAAAATGTAAAAAATATTTTGAAAAAAATAGAAAGGAATAATTTATCCAAACTTCTGGAATGCAGCAAAAGTAGTGCTCAAGGGAAACATAAGCACTAAATGTATTTATTACAATAGAAGACGGATTGAAAATTAATAATCTAACTTTATATTTTTAAGGAATTAGGAAAAGAACAAATTAAACCCAAAGCAAGTAGAAGGAAGATGCAATAAAAAGTAGAATGGAAATAAGTAAAATCGAGAAGGAAGAAAACCACAGAGAAAAATCAACAAAACCAAGAGTTGATTCTTTAGAAAGATCAAGAAAATTGACAAACCTTTAGCTACACTGACCAACAGTGAAGAAGACTCAGGTTATTAAAATCAGAATGAAAGAGTGGGTGTTACTAGTGACCTTACAGAAATAGATAAAATGGACGTATTCCTCCAACATGAAAACCCACCCAAAATAATAAATCTGAGAAGCCTTAAAACTATTTTTCCAAAGCACTTATTAATAAAATCTTCTCATGAAGAAAAGTCCAGACCCAGATAGGCTCACTGGTGAACGCCAAACATGCAAGGAAGAAAATAACACCAGTCTTACACAATTTTTTCCCCAAAAAATAGAGAAGCAGAGTACACCTCCCAACTTGCTTCATGAGGCCAATATAATCATTTATGAAAACCTAACAAAGGTATTACAGCACAATAATCCCTCATAAATACAAATAAAAATTGTTAACAAAATATGAGCAAATCTAATCCAGCAACACATGAAGAGGTAATATATCATAAAAGTGGAGTTTATCTCAGGAATACAAAACTGGCTCAATATTTTATAATCATTGTAAGGTATCACATTTACAGGATAATGGAGAAAATTCTGTTATCATCTCAATAGATGTAGGATTGGGCTGTGACAAAACTCAGTAATAATAACAACTCTTAGTACACTAAGAAGCGAATTTCATTCCATAAAGGACATCTAAAAATAACCTAAAGCTAACATGATACTTGGTGGTGAAATATTGAACACTGTCCTTCATAATAAACATATTGGGACAAAGCACTTCCTAATTAATATATTCATTATTGGAGGTCCTAGACAGAACAGAAAGGCAAAGAAACACAAAACACTGCCTTTATTCACAGACATTTGCATTTCTACAGCTGTCTACAGAGAAAGAGCCCTACTAAAGTGAATGGTGGGACCAGCAAGGCAACAGGACACAATGCAAAATGTGAAAGTCAACTGCATTTGTCTATGACATCAAAGTATTAGAAAATATTTTTTTTAGTTCTATTTACAACAGTAGCATCAAAACACATGAATTTCTTAGGAAGAAATTTTAAAGGTGCAATAGCTCCACACGGAAACTATAAAACATTGCTGATAGCCAAAAGACTTAATAAATGGAGAAACAGAGCAGGTACTAAAAAACACAGTCGCATCAAGATATCAAGTAAATGGATTAATACACTATGGTCTATTAATACAATGCAAAACTCAGCAACAAAAAGACTGAACACATACAAGACTATGTACATTTATATGAAACTCTAGCAAAAGCAAATCAAATTGACAGTTGCAGAAAATAAAATCAATCCTCTTTTTTGGGTGATAGACATGTTTTATATCTATATAGAAGAGGTGATTACATGAGCAACTACATTTGTCAAAATTCAAACTGTATGGTTAAAATGGGTGGCTACCATTGGTGGTTGTAATGGTAATGTCATTCTGAAACTGTAGTTATGTCACTAAGAGCTGGAATTCCTAGCATACCAGGTATGTCCAAAAAGTATCCCGCCATGTAATATGAAAAATAGAGACATTTATTGAAAAAGATAGAAGAAAAGTTGTACATAGGACAATGATGCCTCAGTCCCCTTCAAAGCAGGTACCTTGGGACCTCATGCAGTTCTCCCAGTTTCTCTTCCACTGTTCAAGACACTGCAAAATCTTTTGTTGGAATTGCCATCAGCTGCCCTGTCATATTTTCCTGAATCTCATCAATGGTCTAAAATCTCTTCCCTTTCATAGGTGATTTTAGTTTTGGAAAAAGCCAGAAGTTGCAGGGCACCCAAATTGGGCTGTAGAGGGGCTGAGTCACCTGGGTTATTTGATGTTTTACCAAAAATCTCTGCACGAGACAAGATGCATTGTCTGTGCATTGTCATGATGAAGTTGCCAATCACCAGCTGCCACAGATGCCACTGTTTTCATCGTATTGCATCTCTCAACCATTGAAGAACATGAAGGTGGTACTCCTTATTAACTGTTAGGCCTGGAGGGGCATACTTGTGATCAACAACATATTCCCAATCAAAAAACACAGTTAACATGGTTTTGATCTTACTGTGACTTTGCCATGATTTGGGTAAGTAGAACCACTTGACTTCCATTGGGACAACTGGCCCTCCTTTCCGGATTATAGCCGTAGACCCATGATTCATCTCTGGTTATGACCTTCTTGAGGAAATCTGGCTCATTGGGAGCGGTTTGAATCAAGTCATTAGCAACTGCAGAATGACGTTCCTTCTGCTCTGGTAGCAGAAGCCACAGAACAAATTTTGCCATGACACATTTCATGACAAGATCCTGTGTCAAAATCTCGGACACAGTAATTTTCAGAGTCCCCAGATCAGCTTCTAGTTCTCACACTGTCAGTCCCCGATCTTTGTTGACTGCAACCCATATACGTTCAACATTCTCAGGTGTTCTGCTTGTTGCAGGCCCTCCAGAATGTGGACCACTTTCAACAGATTCCCGACAGTCTCTGAAGCATTTGTGCCGCACTTTTATTTGCGCTGCACTCATTGCATTGTCCTGAAAGCCATCTGAGTCGTCCGAATAGTTTCCACAGAGGAATGTTCAAGCTTAACAAAAAATTTGATACAGACTGATTGCTCTAGTAGTGTAATCACTTTGAATGTTATGGCCACACGGTACACACGCTCACTCAACAGCATCTACCACCCCCACTGACTAGTACAGTGAAGTCATCATTGTTCATACATGCGTATTCCAATCCATTCTCCTCGGCTGCCAGGTTACACTGATGTTGCACAAACCATTCTCGTTCTATTAACAATGGCTGGACTTTTCCTGGACAGACCTCATATGTGTGTTAGGAAACTTATATAACTCCTGGAAATAAGTCAGAAAAAAAAGGATGCCACTTCTTTTCAATGTCATACTGAAGCATGCAGACCCACGATTCACCTCCAGTTATGTATGACCTTCTTGAGGAAATCTGGTTCATTGGTAGCAATAACAAGTCTACCCAGAATTATTTAATAGTTATTATTCATAAGTACCCAGACACTTACGTTACATAACTTGTAGATTTTTGTCCAATAGGGATGCAAATGAATTTTGCCCAATAACCCCAAAAGTTATTGCTTTACTGATCTAGAGACAATTAGCAGTGTTGTATTCTTTCTTCAGTGACCAGAAATACAAAATTATCCTAAGGTTCTTAGACCCAGTTTCAACATCTTGTCTGTCCAGTTTTCTCATGAATGAGCTAAATACATATATTTTTGATAAATGTTCATTCTTTATTTGTATGTGTAATATTTTTACCATTTTGAAAATATTCTTTGAGAGAAGATTTAAGATCCACAAAATCAAGAAATGAGTAAAGACCCTGTATCCTATAGGTTTGAAAAACAAAAAAGCTTTATAAAAGTACTAACAGGAAAATAACCAACTTAGAGAATAAGATATGAAACATTAACAAAAATAGCAAAAAGTGATAGATAAAACACTTTTCTATCCAAAATGTATAATTTACAATAAATACATAAGTTATTCTGTATTAAAACATAAGATAAAAACCAATGAATAAGGCAAAACTGACAATCACACTGTTAACAAATTTTAAATAAACCCTTCTCAATTTTTTAAAGAGGCAAAACAGCATTGAATAAATGTAATGAGTAATACAGAATATTCTCATTATTTAATTTTTTATTTGACCATTTATCTTGCTAAAAAGAATCTTTTTTTAAAGGAATTAGACTTTTTAAAAAGATTTTATTTATTTATTTTTAGAGAGAGGGGAAGGGAGGGAGATAGAGAGGAAGAGAAACATCAATGTGTGGTTGCCTCTCACATGACCCCCACTGGGGACTGGCCTGCAATCCAGGCATGTTCCCTGACTGGGAATCAAACTAGCTACCCTTTGGTTTGCAGCCCATGCTCAATCCACTGAGCTACACTAGCCAGGGCTAAAAAGAATCTTAATATGTCCCAAAAGATAGTAATGCACAGGTTAAAATACTCTGAAAGGAAATAATAAGCCAAAAGATTGACAAGAATCAATGAAATACTTTATATTACTTAGCAATGTTATGTAAAAAATTACACCAAACTTAATAGCTTAAAACTACAAAGGTTTTTCATCTCACAGATGCTGTGAGTCAAGACTCAGAAGTGTTTTCAGTGGAGGGTTCTGATTCAGGGTCCTTAATGAGGCTGCAATCAAGATGTCAGCTAGGGCTAAAGGCTTTACCATGGCTGATGAATTTGTCACCAACCTCATGCACAGATTTCCTCACCATGAGTCTCTTCATAAAGCTGCCTGAGCGTCTTCACAACATGCCAGCTGGTTTCCCCCAATGACAGCAATCCAAGAAAAAAAAAGCAAGAAAGAAGCCACACAATGCTTGTTTATGACCTACTGCTCTCAGGAAGGACACACGGTCACTTCAGCCACATGCTCTTCACTAGAAGTAAGTCACTAAGTTCAGTCCACACTCAAGGTTGTACTAGGTCTCTACCCTTTGAATGGAGGCATGTTAAAGAAACTGTGAATAAATTTTAAAACTATCATACATTTGAGTATAAAAAAGTCCAGTAAACAGCTCTTACATCTCACACATAAAACTAAGAAAATGAAAATATGTATATGTACACATGTGCACATACGTGCAAGGATACACACACACACAGATGCTAAGGAAACAGTAAAACTACATTCTTTTCAAAGAATTACCTATCTTTCACCAAAGATTACTGGCCAAGATGGATTTCAATCTCAAAGGACATAAAAAACTATGTTACCACAAACGTCTGAAGTCTGGGGAAATTTTTTTGAACTCAAAGAGGTCAAAGATACGTTTTTGCTTACTAAATGATCAATAACTTTTTACTGTATGAATAAATAAAAATTAAAATTTTCCCAATTCAATTACTTAAAACTTTTACAGTGTAAACTATAAACCAATCTTGCTTAAGCATTTTTATGTAGAAATCTTAAATATTAACATACCAAATGTAAAAATATATGAAACATAAACAAACCATGAGCCACATGGAGCTTGTTTTTGGAAAGCTAGACTTGTTCAACCACAGGAAATACGTCACTAGTACTCCTTATACAACAGCTGCACAGAAATAAACATTTCATCAGGTACTGAATGCTGCCCTAAAGGCACTTCATAAAATTGAGTAGCTATTCCTGATTCATTCTCACCCTCCCTCTCATACACATATATTCTCACACACAAATGTACACACTGACTCAGTAAACCAGGAAAAGGCATTTGTTTTCAAGTCTGAAATAACACAAGAAATCTATTGTCAACATTGTCACTCAATATCAATATAGAAGTTCTAAGCAAAGTAACTGAAGTAAATATGAGAAAAGGAAATGTATAATATACAATAATAATATATGAGAAAGATCAACCAGTATGAGGAAGGCAGACCAAGGCAAAAATTATTTGCAGAACGGTACCTTAAGTACCATCTGAAACCCATTTAAAAAAGTAAATCAGTAATTTGGCTGGTTATAAAATAAACACGTCAATATAAATAGTTTTCCTATATATCAGCATTTACTAGTCAGGAAAACATTTCCCATCCAAAACAGCAACACTAAATTGTCTTACACCCAAGAATTCAGCAGTGAACTCAATAAAGACTGGTCTCAAAGGGCTCCCAATTTAATTAGGAGATAGTAAACAGTCAGGTGGTGATAAGAGTTATGAAGCAAAATAGGCTTAAAGAGATAAGAGTAATGAGGGTACTGTTTGTTTTAGATGGGGTGGTCCAGCAAGGATTATCTAAAGATGACATCTGCTCAGGGACCTCAGGAAAGTGAAAGACTGGCACATTAAAAATAGTCCCAGGGGAGAGTTCAAGGGAGAAAGGAAAGACCCTGAAGCAGGAAGAGCTTCCATGTCGTGGAACAGCAAGGGGGCTGGTGTGGTGGCTGGAGATGCTCAAGCAAGGGGGGAGTCTCAGACAGCTGAAGCCAGACCACAGAGAGCTTCTCAGGCCCACTGAGGTACATGAAGAGGGGTGGCTTGATGTGACGAGGCTTTGAAAACACGACTCTGGCTACTGTGTTGAGAACAGACTGTGGTGGAGCAAGGGTGTAAGCAGGGAGACCATTCTGGAGACCATGGAAAAGAAGGCAGGTGAGAAATGCCAGTGGCTGGACCAATGAGCAATGGTGGTTTTTAAAAAGAGGGTGGGTTCTAGGTACACCTTGAAAGTAAAGCAGAAAGTAGAAAGAAATAAAACTGCAAAGTTTGTGTCCTGAGCAAATGGAAAGAGGGAATTGGTATTTACTGAAACAAAAAAACTGGGGAGGCAGAGGCAGCTTACAGATTTTGTAGGGAGCAGAGAGGTGAGAGGTGATCAAGAATTCCATGCTTGACATATTTGCAACTTCTATGGAATCTACGAGGGGACAGAAAATAGGAAATTATATGCATGATTTTGAAGTTTACAGATGAGGTATACACAGGAAAGAAATCATCAGCGGTTACCATTTTCCTGAGCATCTACTAAATAACAGGCACTGGACCTCAATGAACAAAGGAGACAGATAGTATTAGTCCTTAAGACTAGATGAACCCATTGAAGGAATTTGGGTGGTTAAGAAAAGAGATTGAATACTCACACCTGGGATACACCAATAAAAGGATCAGCAAAATGAGCATCTAGAGAACCAGGAAGATAGCCAAAAGAATGTAATGTCATGGAAACCAAGTGACAGACGCGCTTCAAGCATGGAGTATTGCAAACATTACAGGTAGCCTAAGGAAAATTACGACTCAGAACTGACCGCTAGCTTTGGCAACATGAGAGAATGTTCACTCTGACAAAAGCAGTTTAAATCGAGTGATGGGGGTAAAATAACTCATTGGAATGGGTTTTAAAAGAATAAAAGGAGAAAAGGCAGAGATAGGTACAGACTAGTATTTATAGTTGACAGTAAATTTGAAAAAATTAAGAAATGTTACAACCTATAAGAAGGAAAAATTATCAAGAAACACTAAGACAACCTGAGTGAATGAAAAGAAGTCTTCTTCATTGGGAAGGCTCAATATTAAAAAACAGTAATAAATTATGTCTAATGAAATGCCAATAAAATTCCTGCTGAGTTTTTAAAAATAATGATAATAATATTCATGTGAAAATATATCATAATAATATAACAAAGTCAAGAAACAGTGTAAAATCCAAACATTTAGTATGGATACTACTTCTAAACAGTGGATTTTGAATGGAGAAAATGAAAAATAAAATTTTAGCTGATAAAACATTTGTGGGGAGAAAAGTTATACTCTTTCCTTTGATAATACACTAATATTATGGTTATAGTAGGATTAAAATTGAAATGTAAAAATCAAAAGCCTAAATGTAGGCACTAAAATAAAATTCTGCAACTATTTCCAGTCTTGGTATGACAAAAGTCTTTCAAGATATGACAACAGTTACAAACCTCAAAGTTAACAATTGATAAGCTCCACCACGTTAAAAATTTTTTTCTGTAATTAAGCCAAAACTATGCATAATTTAAGACAAATGACTTCTGAGAAAACTATGTAAAATAATTCTCCTTATATTTTAATCAATATAAAAGATTAGTATTCTAATAAAAATGGAAAAGTGTCCAACTTTAACATAATTTAAAAATATATAACAAAACCCATGTAATTAAAAAGAATTTCCATTCTGGCCTCTCAACTTGACAACGATAAAAAAAGCTGTAACATTTTGAGACAGATTGACACCTATTTAGAAAACACAGCCTTTAATGTTTCCAAAGGTCATGAGATGTATGAATCTTTTATATCCAAGAAAAGATATAAAAGAGTTGTGTGAAGATACAATTTTAAAATGTTTACAGCCATTTTTAGTATAACAAAGCACTAGAAAAATTTAAGCAGGCAAAAATAGAAAATTAGTTCATTTTTAATGGCCAAATTCATTATATATGAAAATGCATCAACCTGGAAAAAGTGCCCACAAGCAGATGAAAAACATATGTGCAGTATGATTACATTTACATAAAAATGTGACAGAATATATACTCACAAAAGATTTTTCCTCCCTTAATAAGTGAGTTGTGGGTTATTGATTCTCCATGTTACTATTCTGTGTTTTATTTTTTATATATTTAACAGACACATAATCTTATAATAAAAAACATTTATAAAGCTATTAACAATAGAATTCTTCAAACACAGTTATTTTATTTAACATTTTAAAAGCTAGGAATAATGCAATGGGATTTCAAAGTCCCCAGGAAGTGAAAATATCTTGCCATGGGGGTTTACATAAATTATATGTCTCAAAGTTATGGGTATACACAGAAGAAGTGGCACATGAGTCTCACTTGGGAATGTGCATATATATGGGTATTCAAGGGAGAAGAATATCAGACCCAGAATCTTTTCTTGAATATTCCAGTATGCTTTACTAGGCGACAAATATTAAAAATATTGAAGAAATTCAAAATTAAAGTAAAAAGTTCTTTTTAGAATAAAACCATCATGAATTCATACATTTCAGAATTATGTGGGGTGGTTATTTCCTAACATTCAGAAATGGGCAATTCAAATTGCTGGAGAAATAAGAAGTACTGGTCACTCAAGCGCAAATCGACACTTCCAAAGATGACAGCAGTGTTGGCAATAGTTGTTTACTAAACTTGATTTTTGTGAAGTCACAATTCTCAGGGACTGTGCCTTCACACCTTCAGCAGCTTCAGTACTAAACCACAGAGAATGGTGGCCTTCAGTTGTGTTTCAAACAGCTCTACTGAGAATCCACATACCATACATGCAACCATGACCAGTCTATTTTAGAACATTCTCCACCCAACACCCTTTGGACATCACCACTGCAACTGCCCCACCACCAGGTCTAAATAAGCACTAACCTACTTTCTGTCACTACAGGGACCCTTACTTTGGACTTTCATATGAATGGAATCATATGGTATGTGGTCTCTTGTATCTGGCTTCTTCCACTTTACCGTTATTGTACCATGAATCAGTACCATATCCATTTCAAGATTAATATCCCATTCTACATATATACCACCTTGTTTTTTTCCCCATTTATCTACTGATGGACATTTGGGTCTTTTCTACCTTCTGGCTATTATACATTCAGTTATGTTTATAGTTATGTACCACAAATGTTCATGCACAAGTTTTTGCATGGACACACGTTTTCATTTCTCTTGGGTATATACCTGGGAGTCCTATTACCGACTCCTACTGTACCTCTATATGGACAGGTTTGAGGAACTACCAGTCTCTTTAAAGTGGCTCCTCACATTCCTACCAGCAGTGTATGAGAACTCCAATTTCTCCACACCTCCAGCAACACTGCTGATTATCTGACTTGTTCATTCTAGCCACCCTAGTGAATATGAGGTGGTATCGCATGGTTTTAAGCCCTGAATTTTTAAGCCAGTCCAGAACTGGAATTTAATTAATTAGCAAAGCTATAAAAACAATTATGGTAAAATCCTGCCTGACTACACTAAAAAATATACTTTTTCCAGTTGAAAAGCCTAACATTGACACCTACATCATTTATAACACTGTTCAATAAACTGTTTTCCATTGACTAGACACTCTCCTAATTATTAGCAGGCATGCCACAAGACAAAGTGGGCTCCACCGGCAAATATTTGGGATGCACTAGATTCATAAAAGATGCTTCTTTATTGAGGTGTTTCTCACGACTTTTCATTTGTATGCTAATATACACTATGCATCTATAAAAGAGCACATGGTGATCCCCAAACTTATTTGGCTCCAGAAAAATGATAAACAAAACTACATCAGCAAAAATGACAGAGTAGGTAGCTCGCAGGGAATATCCTTGCAGAGAAACATTGAAAAGGAAAGCATAAATTGTCAGAATCAACTTCATCAGAACTCTGGGGAAAAAATCCAAGCTTTACAGCAACCAAGCAAATACTAAATCAAGAAAAAGGCAACTCAAAAATAGTAGGAAACCTTTGCGGCACTTCTACTTGACCATGCCCCAGCTCAGTGGTAGCCTGGAAGACGGCAGCCAGTGATCGCAGTGTAGGCTCCTGGTCCCTGGTCCAGAAGGAATGGGCATTCCTTGAAAACAATTTAAGGCAATTGAATGACCAGCAGATGCCTGGTGCAAGAGATTGGGATTGAGGCATAGATTAGAGCATCAAAAGCCTGGGAGAAAAATTGAAGGGTAGAGTTTCTTTGAGAAATTAAGCCACTCAAAATCACCTGTAATAGTGAGGAATATAGAAAGCCATGTACACACCTTGGGCAGGACACAAAAGACCTGAGAAGACCTGAAACTTTAACCTCTTACTGATCCTACAGATCAGGTTTGGGGCAAATAGGAACTGAAAATTAAGGAAGATTTGTAAATGATCTGGCAAAGCACTTAAGAAGAATCCCAACACGAAGCCAATCTGCAAAAACGGGAACAGTTGCTTTGGGTTTTTTTCCCTTCATTTTCTTCGTGGCATTTTTTTTTCCTTTTTGGATTCTGTTTTTGTCATCTCACCCCTCAAAAATCTGTCAAAACACTAGCTGAACATAAGAACAGATATATCAAGAGATCATACATGATTTAAAATACAGACTTATTTAAAACTTTAGAAAAATCACTAAAGAAACAGTTTCATCCTGCAAGTAACAAAACAAACCATGAGAGTGGAAAATATGAGTTCCAGTGTCCTCACATTACAATATTCAAAATGTACCATTTTTAATCAATAAATTACAAAGCATGCAACTAAACTGGGAAGTTATGACCCCCTTACTGGAGAAATGAACAGAAACTGTTCCCAAGGAAGCACTCACATGAACTTACTGGACAAAGATTACATCAACTGTCTTAAATATGATCAAAAAACAAAGGAACCATGACAAAGAGTTAAAGGAAACCAGGTAAACATGGCCTCAACAAACAGAATATCAATAAAGAGAAATTTTAAAAAGGAATCAAACAGAAGGACTACTCCTAAAAGGTATAATAATTGAAATGAAAAAAAATCACTAGAGAGCTTCAATAGCACATTTGAGCAGACAGAAGAGAATCAGCAAACTTGAAAACAGGTGAACTGAAATTATACAGTCTGAGGAGCACAAGGAAACAAGTATGAAGAAAAATGAAGAGACTCAGAGACTTGTGGGACACCATCAAGTGTACCAACATACTGATAATGACAGGCCAAGAAGAAGAAATAATAGGGCAGAATAAACACTTGAAGAAATAGTGGCCAAAATCTGTGCAAATTTGATAAAAGGCACAAATCTGTATGTCCAAGAAGCTTAACAAATGCCAAGTGGAATAAACAAAGAGATTCCCATCAAAGCTCATTATAACTGACCTGTTGGAGACTGAGAGAGTCTTGAAAACAGCAGGAAAGCAGTGATTTCTCATATATTAGGGACCTTCAAGAATAACAGCTAACTTCTCATCAGAAACCATGGATGCCAAAAGGGAACACAATGACATATTCAAAGTGTTGAAAGAAAAAAAACTGTCATCCAAGAATTCCCTATCCAACAAAACTGTCCTCCAAAACTGAAAGCTTGTTAAGACATTCACAGATAAACAAAAGAGAGTATGAAAGGACACTAGACAGAAACTCTGAATAATAAAAGGAAACAGACTTCTAGTAAAGGTAACTATATAGGTAAATATAAAAGCCATTATGGTTGTATTTTTGGTTTGTAACCCCTCTTTTTGTTTCTTATATGATTTAAAAGACAAATGGATAAAATAATTAATTACAAATCTACATGATTAGGCAAACAACATTTACAGATATGATTAGTGACAGTAACACAGGAGGTGGAACGGTATACTTACTGGCAGTTTTTGTATGCTTTTAAAGCTAAGTAGGTATTAATTCAAAGAAAACTTATACATTTGGGACACTAAATGTAATGAATATGGTAACCATTAAGAAAATATCTAAAACATATACAGAAGAGGAATAAGAAAAAAATAAGACATGCAACAAAAAAATCAAATTAAAAAAAAAGGCAGCAGAAAACAAGTACAAAAACAGGTATAAGATATACAGAAAACAAATGACAGAAGTCATATCTTATCAGTAATTATTTCAAATATAAATGGATTAAAGTCTCTAATCAAAAGGCAAAGATTAAGAGAATGAATAAGGAGCCATAATCCTACTATATGCTGTCTACAAAGGATTCATTTTAGATACCAAAGTACTAACAGAGAAAGAATGCAAAACGTTACTAGTGCAATATATTCTCTGTTGCCAAAAATACAAGGGCTCTCCAGAAAGTATCCAGCCATGTCCTATGAAAGAGGCATTTATTGAAGAAGATACAAGAAACACTGCACATGGGACAATGAAGCCTCAGTCCCCTTCAAAGTAGGCACCTTGGGACCTCACATAGTTCCCCCAGTCACCATCAGCTGCCCCGTTGTACTTTCCTGAATCTCACTGACAGTCTGAAATTTCTTCCCTTTCAAAGGTGATTTTAGTTTTGGGAAAAGCCAGAATTCTCAGGGAGCCAAATATGGGCTGTAGGTGGGGCTGAGTGACCTGGGTGATTTGATGTTTCACCAGAAAACTCTGCGCGAGACGCATGAGTGGGTGCGTTTTCATGATGAAGCTGCCAATCACCAGTTGCCCACAGCTGCGGCCTTTTGAATCATCTGAATACCTTCCCCAGAGAAATGTTCAAGCTTAATGCAAACTTTCATACAGATTTGTTACTCTACTCAGTCATTTTAAATGTGATGGCCACAAAGTACACACGCTCACTCAAAGGTGTCTACCACCCCCACTGACTAGTACAGTGAAGTCATCATTGTTCATGCACACGCATTCCAGTCCACTCTCCTTGGCTGCCAGGATACATCAATGTCACACAAACCATTCTCATTATATTAACAATGGCTGGACTTCTTCCAAATAGACCTTGTTTATACACATATATACCTAAATGTATAAGTACATGTATATGTATATGAATATACAAATTTATATATATATATACACACACACACACACACACACACATACACACACACAGATGAGGAAGCGGGAAGGTGGCAAAACATTTACAAATGGCTCATGGAAAAACTTACATTCAAACTCTATACTTTATTACTTTCTATGTTAAATAAGGTCCAAGAAATCACAATTCCTATGAAGACAAATGACAAACCTTAAAAAGACAAGATACATTGTTGCTGATATCTTCTGTCAAGACATATTAAAGGAAAGTCGAGTCACTTTTAGCAGCTTGTAAAATGAATGCTGATGTATTCCTGCCCATTTATGTAGGCCTCAGAAGACTGGAACGGATACAAGCATTTCACTCAGTCCGGGAAAGGTCAGTGGCAGTTTGTTACGAGACTGCTTACTCCAAGGCTGCGATAGGTCAGCAGGAAAAGAAAAGCCGTGCACCTACTGGGCCTGTGAACCCTACTGCTACACAAAAACTGAAAGTCTACTTCTTTCTTAAAAGTTACCTAAATGCTTCCAGCTCTATCAGGGCTATGATTACATTTTTAAAATTCACATAAATCAAATATAATTCTTAGCCAATGTTACACAGCAAAACAGTTAGGTAACCTTAGGACTGAGACAAGCCCTAAAAGTACTTGCATAGACTAACAGTTTATACTTAATTCTCAGGCATCATTACTAAGTGTGTAAATTATATGAATTCCCAAATAGTCCATGTTTAATTTGTTTTTAATCTCTTTCTTTTGAACTGGTTGTTCCATTTATCCCTAGTTATGATTTAATGCAAGATCGTCCAAATCTTCCTGAGAACCTTCCTGCCCAGTCACCACCCACAAAGTCCAAACTGCAAATGAAGATATTTTCTGTGTGTATTAATCACACACCCCTCTGACATTTTCGCTTGTGGAAAAAGTGACATGAAAAGGTGTTAATAAAAACAGAGTATTGAAAGCAATAATTCTAAACTGTTGTTAATAATGAAAATTTTTCAAATGCAATGTTTTTCAAAAACAAGACCAGAGTATAGGCAACAGAACATGTACAAAGGATACATGTAATACTGTGCCTTACACTATTTATAAATTGAGACATAAGTGAAAAGTGAAAGAATGGTTGATATAAAATTTACTTTTAAATAACACTGAAAATAAAATGTATTCAAGTTTATAAAGTAAGGGTAAATCTGTGGGTAGCACTAAGTCTGCCCATCCACAAACAAGATATAAAAGCTATAATATGTAGTTTATGATTTTTCTTACTTTTCTATTGCTTATAGTACTGGGTTTGAAAATATATAAATCATCAAAGAAGCTAACAAATAAAAGGAGAGAATAACTTTATTCAGCTCTAAGCTAACCTTTAGTTTAAAAAGAGTCTTCAGAGACTGAAACAGATACTCCTGATAGGAATGCTTCAATAAATGACACAAAGCCTGTGTGTACCACCACTCAGAGTAGTCTGCTGCTCCCCGAAGAACCACAGCCACATTAAGGAAGACACCGCCATGTAAGGAAAATGTTTAAAATACCAACACAATTTCCAGTCAGATGTAGATCAAAATCCAGGCTACAGGAACAGTCTGTGCAAATGCACTGGGGTAAGATGAGTATGATATGATATGTGTAGACGGACAGTGTAGCCTTGTCTCCCTGAACAGAAAGAGGCTCCAGGTTGGCAAATATAAGATGTCTGCCCTTGCATTTGTTCGTTTGCTTCGTCCACCTCTACAGAAGAAGGCACCAACAATATTCAAAACACAGCCTCAGACTCTGTAAGGTATACTGAGCTCCACCACAATTCTGACTCCTCCCGTTCTCCTGTGTCTGGGAATAGGGCCACTTACTGGCCTGGGACACATTCTCAACATGTCTACTACAATGTTGTCTACTACAGTCAAGATAACATACAGAGTGTTAGAAATACAAAGAAGCTTTCCAAGAACTAACCGTCTGGTTGATTAGTACAGCTGAATATGGTGAAAAAGCAGTAATCGGAGAAGACCACAAAAGCTAAGTACCAAATAAGAGGAACAGAGTAAGATAATAAAACAGGAGTTCAGTGGGATAATTTTGCAAAGTTTCACGGAGAAGCTAGAACCTGCATTTGGTCCTGAGGGAAGAGGAAAAGAGTCTCGTACAGTGAAACTGGGTGACCCATGTCAGAGCCCTTAGCAGTACAGCGCCAAAGGGCACGGGCACTTTGGGCAACGACTGTCAAGCAAGAAGCTTGCCCTTTGCACTTACTGCCATGTATGGCCTGCACCCAGCATCTCTTGTCTTGGCAATGGAGTCCACAAGCTGTCCACTGATGCCAAAGTCACAGAGTTTAATGTTTCCACTTCTATCCAGAAGGATATTGGAAGGTTTGATATCTGAAAGAGAAAGATGTCATTCAGTGTAGAAGTAATCAGTCAAATGAGCTATATTGTAAAGTACTTTCAGTAAAAATATTGAAAAACCTTAGACAGTAAGTGATCAAGTCCTTAAAATTCAGATATAAAAAGATGAGAACTATGAAATTTCTCCGAAGACCAGATGCTTAAAAATTCAGTATCAAAAAATGCTACACAATAAATTTAGGAATTCTCTAATGTCTTTGTTTCCATCAAGAGATATATTCATTTACTTGTTTCAAATTCATTACTTAACAGTCAAAATACAAAGAATGAATTGAAACTGTATAGTATACTAAGCTACTTATGTGTCAAAGACTATACAACTGAAAACAAAGTATATGAATTATAAACCCACAATTTAGTTAAAGTAGAGTTTTAACTAACTTAGGAAAGTATCCAATCCAGTACATCCAGAAGACCACAGGCTTTGGGATCAGAGAAGCAAAGGTTCAAAATCTGGATCTAAAATTCACACTGTGAAATTCTTAATATGGCCTGCGAACTTTCAGTAGCAAACACAATTTCCCCACCCACAAAATGAAAAAAACAAATTAAAGCACCCAATACAGTGCCTGAACATTATGTATACTCAATAAATGCATCCACTTATTATTTACACTTGAGAGATTTTTCTGATCTTAGATGGCTTCACCAAGTTTCTCCCAACCTACCCTTTCTTAAGAGTCATCCTTGAGAAAGCAGATTCATTTTTACCACACCCAGAGTGTCTGTGCTTCCCTGCAAATTTGAGAAAGCCAAATCCCTTCTAAATCTCCAGCTTTTATACAGTCTTGCCAAAATGGCCCCTGGGTTACCGCCTTTTCCTCACTGACAGTCAACTCACTGCCAGTGTCTGCTAATCAGCTGCCTGGCCAGTTCTCCCACTTTGCTCACCAATTCTCTATCTCTACCTTAATTTCTATCCATTGTGTTGTTACTACCATGGCTCAATGAACAGAAAGTAAAGGTAAAAATAAATATACTGTGTAACTCTATCTGCACCTTCAAAAACTGGGTCCTGACTGGTCTAAGCTTACCAGGGTAGTGTCAGGCTCCTGGGCAAGAACTAGTTTTAGGTTAGGGCATGAGAAATTCTGGTCAATGACAAAAGAAAACAGAGACATGTAAAGATTTCCCTGCTCCGGACAGCCGCGCAGGAAGAGAGCTTCTTCAAGAAGTTGTCATGTCTAGATGTGACACTAGAGACAGCTTTCCTTATTAACTACCCTGAGGATGGAGCTAACACACTAAAAAGGACACAGCCTGAAGAAGGGAGTTTGAGCCCTGATCACATTGTACCAGGAGCCACCTTAACTTTGGACTTTATTACAGCAGATAATGAATTTCCTTGAAGTTTAAGCCACTTGTAAGAATTTTCTGTTACCTGTGATCAAATGCACTCTAACTGAAGCAAAACAGCTAACTAATTTGATTTGATAAAAAGACTACTATAAACTGATCATTTGATTTAGTAATACAAATATCAAAGTTATTTCTGAAGCCTCTCCTTTTCATTCTACTCCTCATGGTCCTAGTGCCTTACTGTGATACCCTGAGTACGCTAAGGTATCTGAGCAATCCTAAGGTAGAAGCGATACTCTCATAATTGCAGCACACAGGGGAAAAAAAAAAAAGGAAGGACAACCCCAAAACAAGAACAAGGAGGAACAAAATAATTTTGTTTAGGGACCTAACACTACATGATTTTAGGCCAAAAGAGAAAATAAGAATCCTACCTAATATTATTAACAAGCCCAGCAAAAGTAAATGAATTATTCTGATGCTCAAGTTCCAGGGTCAACCGCAAACTAAAATTACTTAAATGCCCAAGTTACTAATTTCTTTAACCACTAGAAACTATGTTTCTTTGAATTCAAGGTTGTTCACATTTCTGAATATGACCTTTGACTTTCTATCATATTTACTGTCAGGCTGAATCATACAGTGTCACATACTGTCTTACATTTGTCCATTACAAATTTACTGGGAATAGTGAACTTACATGCCTCTTCAAAACCACTCACTCACTACTCGGAGTCTGTCAGTAACAAATAGAGCAACTATTTAGTCTATTTGCTCAATTAAATGCAGGATTCCCACTGTCTTCCAATAGATGTGTATCAAATGTTTACAATTTTTGAATCTGTGTCTAATAAGGACAAGATCACTATTCTCACACCTACAAATGCTTTAGAAGAATTCCAATGTACAATACTAGTAAAAGAATCTCTCAATTTGCAAAACTATCCTCTAAAGTAGAGAAGAAACACTTGTAGGGATGGTGGTGTGCCTTTGTAATCAAGGGTACCACCCTCTGATTCTTCTCTGCACGCTCACAGGACAATCTCCATGCCTTACTCATATACACAAAACACTATGTACTGGGTGAATGAATAATTATTTTTTCAACTAAGAGTAATAAGAACTTACATCAAAACCTCTTTCAATTACTTAGCCTAAGATATTAATAAGGAAGACTGAAATTTATAGACTCCCAAAAGAAAAAAAACCCCTAAATTGACAATGAAGTAAGATACATATAGTATGTTTTGCTAAAAAAAGTGATGTTTAATTTTCAATTTTTTTCCTATTATTCCTATTAAGAAAAAATTGTTCTATAAAAAACAATCCTATACCTACCTCTGTGAATAATTTTCAAGTTTTCTTTTAAGTGGTTTAGTGCTTTCACAGTCTGGGAAGAAAAAGCAGAGATGAGATAAACAGTCACCTTTTCATCAAACAGCACAATAGTTTATTGTAACAGCCCACACAGCCCACTGCATTCCATAAGCTTAATGTTTCAATATTTCATACATTTTTTTTTGTTAACTGAAGATGCTGAATAATGATTTTAAATCTGAAAATTAAGTTGCCTTTATATTCCGTTCCTTGACAGTCAAAAAAAAAAAGGAAACTTATGATTTTTTAGTAAGTCATTAACAAGTTGTATAATGTTTCTTATACCTTCAAACTTTTCAAGAATAGAAATATGTAGTACAAGAAAGTCCAATAGGCTGGTTCCATTATCAACCCTAATTTAATAACTTTTTCCAGACTCTCAGTTTCTCACCCTCACTGGGTGCTGAGCCTTCAGAGTAATTTCAGCGAGCCACAGCATCTCTCCACTCAGCCACTATGGCAGCTTATCCAGAATTTATCCTACTGTCTGTCTGATCACTGCTCATAATCACAAAATCAGAAATTTCCTCAGGAATGGAGGGAACAGAGAGTTGATTTAAAATGGTCAAGTCTCTATTGCCATCCAGCTTACAGGTATCAGCTTGATGGCAACAGATACACAGAACACACAAATCTGTAAAGCTTCAAACAGCTAGGCTTGTGTGTTCATTGAGTTATTAATTAGCAAGAAGAGATTTAACACAAAGTAATTTTAAATGTTGTGCTTAATATAAAAGGTGATCACCAAGTCTACACACATGGGCAAATACAGAGTAAATTATTTATAGTATATCTATACTACACATATTACAGTATATGATAAAATAACTTTATTATGTTTTCCAACTTCATGAGTACCCTGTTGTATAGTGAGGAACAGCATTCTGGGATTAGGCTGCCTGGGCTTACACCATTTACCAGTTACAACTGTATAAACTTCAAAGCAAGTTAATTACTTAACCTCTCCATACTTCAGATCTGTCATTTGCACTATTTACCATAAAGAGTTGCTATGAAGATAAAATGTCATAAGATCTGGCCTGATACAAATGACACAACCACTAGCTATTATCATTATGCTACTATTGTTCCTATGAATACTAACAAATTCCAAGATAATATTGAGTTTGGTATACTGGAGAATATGGCTAAATTGATCAATATAAAATTTCCTATACTAGTCTGAATAATGAACAAGTTTCTAGTAAAACTCAGCTTTGTTTTATAAAATATATGAACAGGTATATATCTTAAAATGTAGTTCATAAAACACTTCAATTTCAGCATTAATTCAGCTAAATAGCTTAAAACATTACAAGAGATCTATGCATCTTAAGATTATAATGACTAAAGTTTAATCTGATTTTTTAAATGTCAATTACACACACACCTCTCTCATAACTAAACAGAATTCATAAACTGCATCTTTTTAACACTGACCATTTAGTGCATCAACAGGATAAAACAGCAATGAATAGATAACCTGTACTGGAGGCTGAGGATGCAGGGAAGGAAGAGATAGGAAAATATATGCAATCTGAATATCTTACAACTTCCTATAAAATTTAGTTTACATAACCACTAACCAGATCATGTAATTAACTCACATTCACAGGGATTTCTAAGAACTGTATTAATTTTACTCTATCAAAAATTTTTTCAGAAAAAAATAATTATGAACAACCTTTGTCAACTAAAAGATTCAGAGCAAGAAAGGAAATCATCATGACCTCACTTTTAAGACTGTGAACACATAAGCAAAAAAGTACCTCTTTTCTTCTTGGTACTCTGGTAAAAGTGAATTGGCTAAATTAGTAGTAATGCTGGTTACTGAAATTGCTACTCAAAAATTTGCATAGTTTAGACTGGATAGCCCAAATCTTAAACCACAGGAAATAATACTTTGTCTAAGAGTTTTAATTAAGAGACTTAAAGGAAACTGCTGTGATTCCAATTAATTTATGGATAACTTTAATAATACAACATATTTTAAAATGATTAAGCCAGCAGGGGAAAAAAGGAGCAGAAAATTGCTTTTTCTAATCTTACTGACATCACAATCTATTATGGTTCACTGTGATTATATTGAAAAGAATAGTGTAGTATTTATGTAGAATATATTTTGAAAATTGTTCTTATGACTTATGTTAATTACCCTAAAGAAGTAATTTTGTCTCTTTTCCTATTACAAATGATTTTCCAAGAAAATTACATCCTGTGAAGGACATTTGGGTATGAGTATTCAAAACTCCAGCAGAATCATTATATAAGTACTATACATAAAATAAACAATTTGAAAACCAGGTACTTACTGCTAAAGTGATTTTGCCTAAAATTTCTTCTGGAATAACATCATCTAATACACTATATACATATTTGTAAAACTTATCAAACGAGGTAGACATGAGTTCCATACAGATCCAACAGTCACCCTATAAAATAACAAATATTTGTTATTCTTATATATCTTATTATTAAGTACCATTTGTCCCTTCACTTAAAATAGAAATACAATTAAAGAAAAGCAATCTTATTTTTTTAATTTTGTTTTAGTAGAAATTTTAATTTTGTATCAAAAGCTCTGGGCAGAATATTTTCCTCGTGCTTAAACACAAACTTCTTTGCCAATTTCCCGCACTCTCAATTGTAAGGATAGGAATCATCTTACATAGAAAACTTCGGCATTTTTATAAAAATTTCAAATTTTGCCATAATTAAATCTAAAAATAGAAAATGTGGGAAAATGTTCATTTTCACTAACAAAAACAAAGATTATCGTTATCTTGAGATACTATAAAAACTTTGTAAATTAGTAAGAGAAAAAGAGAGGGAGAGATGGGAGAGACAGGGAGAGAAAAGAAGAGAGAAAAAAAGGGAGACAGAGAGAGAAAAGAAAGGGAGACAGAAAAAAATATATAAAGCACACCCAATGCCTCAAGTCCTTCTCAATGGTTAACATTTAAAATGCAAGTCATCCCACTCTTAGCATCCCTTTACCCTTACCTTGCTGTGTTTTGGATAATCCTCATCATCTTCTAATATAAAATATGATTTATTTATTTTAACTTTGTGTTTTTCATCTACAGTCCCTACTAGGGCGTGCATTCCATCAGGGCATGGGCTCAATAAACATTCTTTAAATTAATGAATGCTGGCTATAATGAAACTGAATCATTTAAAAACTGATGGCAACATATAGAGTGTTTTAAAACAGTGTGAAGTCAACTGGACAACTAAATAAGGGAAATAAAAGTGTTTATACTCATTGATAGAATCATGACCAGGAATTTAACTTAAACAATCACAAATTACAAAAACAAAAACAAACTAGAAACCACTGACCTAATCTCATGAAGAGGAAATGGTACATCATTAAAGGGATTATTTAAAACCAAATTATCTTGAAAACTATACAGTTCTTGAGATGTATGCATGAGAAAATGTAGAGCATAAGTCAATACCATGATTATAACACTATCGGAGTATTTGCACATATGAACAAGTACCACCAAGTACCTTGTAAGAGTGAAAACAACTATCAGGATGATGACTAAGAATTATCTAAAACTGATTACGTATGTTGTTGCTAATGAATGGATCCAGCTGGATCCTTAGAGATTTTTCTACCACTAATCTCCTACCCCTCATGCCTGGCCTGCATTGATCATGAGATTAATGCCCCTAAAAGTAAAATGGCTTGCCCAGAACAACACTGCTAAATACTGATGTAGCCATAAACAGAATCCAGTTTACTTAACTCCTTTCTCCTATCAACACCTACAATGGAAAGGTACCTGACTTATAAGTAGATGAGGCACGTTTAGATAAGTATTGAGAAGAGATATAGCACTCTTACAATAGGACCACCTGTTAGAGCACTCGTGTAGCTACATGGCTTCACACAATACTTACTTGTAAAGCATACTTGATGTAAACTTTTACTTAATATTTATTTTTTTAAGTCTTCTCTTTTATTTTGAGTGCTCTTACACAATGACTCTCAAAAAAGACTGAGTAACACCATTCACTCAAAACACATACTTGAATTTATTTTAATCTGAAGACATCACAATAGATTTACTAGAACTTTTTTATTACAGAAAAAGACAGCACACTTAACTCATCTACTTAGAATAACAGTACAGGAAGGAACTGAGCTTCAGTAGTGTAGCGAAGTACAATAGAAAGATCACTGATATTTAGAGTCTGAAAGGCCTGACTCTGCTCTCCCACTTTCTACTTTTATAAGATGGGACCCCTCTATTCCACACCTGGGAAATGGGATTGCCCCACCATCCTCAATGAACTATGATAAAGATCAAATGAGTTAATATATGTAAAATACAAAATAAAGTTCCTGGTAGGTGGTAAAAACTATAGCTAAGAAAACAAAGGGAGAAGAGGAGAGAATGGAAAAATAGAAAGGCAACCAAAAGAGAAAGAAAGATACGGGAACAGTGGAAATAAAGGTAAGAAATGAAAACTAAGATTTAAAGATGAGAAGAGCATGTTAGTGCCAGAGAGGGAAATGTTTGTAGTTTCTGAAGGTACATAACCTAATATGAATTTCTTATTTCTTCTGGTAGTTTCTTTTGGCCTAACAGAGAATTTGGCCCAACAAGCTGCATTTAAAGAAAGAAAAATGGAATGGTCTGAGTTGCCTCAAAAAGCAGGGACAGCAGCATTACTCAGGTTCATGCAAAGGATGGAATGGCCATGTGACTCACAGACAAAAGAAATTACTGAACCTGGATTTACTGAACAAAAGATAGAAGACAATGAAAAGCTGAACTACTAGGATCAAGACAAGGTTCCTAGTGACGGGATCCACATGAAACCAATAACATGCTTGTGTATCACCAGTGACCACTTAGAAACTTCTTTAAAAAGACACTACTAATAAAAACTATAAATGCTCAGACTGTAACAAAAGAAGCAAAACATTTATGAAGACAAGTATAAAATGTTAGTGAAGAGCATAACAACAACCTAACCAAAGAGAGGCAAAGCATGCTTATTAAGTGCGAAGATTCAGGATCACAAAGATGCCAAAGTCCCCCAAATTGACCTAAGAATTCAGTTAGATTCTACGAGAAATTATCACATACCTGGACAAGCTTATTCTAAAACTTACATAGAAAAGTAGAGCCAAGCATAGCTCACATGATTTTAAAGAAGGGGGACTGATCTACTACTATATAAAAACTGTTATAGAAAGCTATCACAGTAAAAGATGGTGGTACTAATATAGGGGGAAAGTAAATATGCCAGTGGAACAGATTGAAAAAACCACGGACCTAGGAAATTTGATTTATGATAGACGCAGCAAAGCAAACACCGGCAAAGGGTGGACTATTTATTCCATGAATGCTGCTGAGACCAGTGGCCTTCCATATACAAAAAAGCTAAATTAGATCATCACCTCAAATCATTCACAAATAAAAATACAAAAACTCCCAAAAGCAATTTCAGAAAAGCAAAAGTAGCCCTGGCTGGTGTGGCTCAGTGGATTGAGCGCCGACCTGCAAACCAAAGGGTCACCAGTTCGATTCCCAGTCAGGGCACATGCCTGGGTTGCAGGCCAGGTCCCCATTACAGTGCATGCAAGAGGCAACCACACATTGACGTTTCTCTCCCTCCCTCCCTTCCCCACTCTCTAAAAATAAATAAAATGTTAAAAAAAAAGAAAAGAAAAAGTAAAACTTTTTTGTTTTGACAGTTTAAGACTTCAGGGTAGGAAAAAAATTCTTCTCCAAAACATACAAGAAAAGAATAAGACCCATCTAATTTAACTCCATTATAATGAATATTTTTGTATGATAAAGGACATCATACCAAAAGTTCAAAACTAAGACAAGAACATCTATTTGGATGTTTTTTAAAAAGGGGGAGATTAGTACCTTGAATAGTAAAACATATGCTAAATCAATTAGCAATAGACAATGCAATAGAATAATGGCAAATGGATATGAATAGGCAAGTCACACAAAAGAAAACCTGAATACACAAGTAAAAAATTCTGTATCTCACTGGTAATTAGGTAAACATAATTTTAAAATTGAGGTACCACTTCAAATCCACCTGACTGCCCAAACTGAAACATTTAATAATATCAACTATTAGCAATGAGATCTATCACAATAAATGTATACGGCCCACCAACATCCCCAGCCCCTTTGTTATGTACATTGTGCCCAGCTAAAATTACAGTTCTCAGTCTTTTATGTAATGTAGGGCAGCCAATGAGAAGTCAACACAAACCTGTCCTGTCATGATTCCAGGACAGCCCTTTTAGTTCTTCCCTTTCTTTTGTCTTGCTTTCTCTGGATAGCTGAAAGCTAGGTGCCCACTTGGACTAGGAAGCAGTCTCAATAATGGAAACCACAAACTAAGTAAGCCACTGCCAGTCTCCATTACTGACAACTAAGTACAATTCCTGATACAGAAATTACCTTTCTGACTCGTAGGAATGTAAGTTAGTATAAACAATAAAGACAGAAATATGGCAACATCCACTAAAGCTGAAGATACTCACTATCATTTAACCTAGCAATTATATTTCTAGGTATAAACTCTAAGAAACTGTAACCTAAGTTGTCAGCAGACATGCAAAAGAAAGTTCCTTTTTATACTGTTTATAATTGCAAAAAAATTAGAAACATTAGGATTATTAAATATTAAAAACGGTATATTTAATCATTAGAATATTACATAGCAGTTAAAATAAATTAACCAAATTATATGCAAGATGGGGCAAAAGTAGATTTACAGTTGTTCATATGGAAAATAATACAATAAAAATGCAAGAGTAAACTGTTTCACATACAACTGTAAACCTACTTCTGTCCTACCTGTATTACATATCTCTACTTACAGGGACAAATCTTGAAAACTATGCTGAATAAAAAATTCTATGGAAGACACAAACAGGATTATTCCATTTAGGTAAATTTTGAAAATATGATAAAGCGACTATGTATTTATTACTTAAGGGAAACTACATATATGGAAAAAACAAGTTGAAGGAAATATTAACTTCAAGGTCATGTTTAGATTGAGAGAGGAAAAGGGAGAATAAGATGAGGACTTCAACTGTATCTATAATTTAAAGACAGATAAAGAGCAAATATGCCAAAATGCTAGTCTGTGGCATGGATACACTGTTATTCCCTGTAATTTCCTTTATGTTTGAAATATTTCACAGTTTTAAAAAAAGTAAGAACTACCTTAAGAAACTAGAAAAAAGAGAGTAAATTAAACCAAAGTAGAAGAAAATGAGTGATTAGAATAAAAAAATTTAAATTAGAAAACAGAAAAATATAGATAATTAATGTAACTGAAAGTTGGTTCACTTAAATATTAATAAATTTGATAAACTTCTCACCAGACTACTTAGGGAAAAATAGAGAAGGTGCAAATTATCTATATTGGAAAAAGACAGGGAAGAAACATCACTATATTGTCTATACATATTATAGATGAAAAGAAAGGGCTATTATAAATAATTCTATGCCCATTAATTTGACAATTTAGATGAAAGGGACAAATTTCTTCAAGGAAATTTACTACCAAATATCAGTCTCAAAGAAACAGATAACTAGAATAGAATTCTATCTTCAAAGGAAATAGAATTTATAGTTGAAAATCTTCCCACAAAGGAAACTCCTTGTTCAAATGGCTTCATTGGTGAATCTACCAAATATTTACAGAAGAAATAATAGCAATTCCATAAATTATTCCAGAAAATTGAAAATAAGGGAATATTTCCCA
Organism: Desmodus rotundus; assembly: GCF_022682495.2. NCBI lineage: Eukaryota > Metazoa > Chordata > Mammalia > Chiroptera > Phyllostomidae > Desmodus > Desmodus rotundus. The sequence continues at coordinate 68,073,564 of NC_071395.1, forward strand.
ACTCATTCTATAGGGCTAGCATTACACTGATACAAAAGACAAAACAAAAAACCATTATAAGAAAATCATCAGTATCTCTCATGAACATGTATATAAAACATAAATAAAATTTTAGAAAAGTTAACAATATGTAAAAAAGTAATAAGTAATAATATAGTGGACTTATCCCAGAAAGACAAGGCTGTTTTAATATTTGAAAAGCAATCCACATAGCTTACCACATTTTAAAAATATATGCAATCTTCTTAAGGATGTATAAAAACAATTTGACAAAATTCTAATATCCACTCCTGATAAAAACTCTCAACAAACTAGGAATAGAAGGGAACTTCTTCAGCCTGATAGAGAACATCTATGAAAAACCTATAGCTAACATCATATTTAATGGTGAAAGTCTGAATGTGTTTCCCCTAAGATCAGAAACATGACAAGGATGTCCACTCTCACCATTTCTATTTAACAGTGTCCTAGAGGATCTAGCCAGTGCAGTAAGAAAGGAAAGAAAGAAAAAGAACAAAAGGGGTGGAGGAGAAGGAAGGGGAGGGGAGGGAAGGGAGGAGGAGAAAGAAAAAGAAAAAAGGAAAGAAGGAAAAGAGGGAGGGCAGGAGGATGGAAGAAAGGAGGAAGGAAGGAAAGAGGGAAGGAGAGAAGGAAGAAAAGAGAAAAATGACCCAAACTGGAAAGAAGGAAGTAAACCCTCTTTATTCACAGATGACATGATAATCTATGTAGAAAATATGATGGAATCTACAAAAAGCTTCCAGAACTCATGAATTCATTTAATAAGGTTACATTACCTAAGATTAATAAGAATCAACTGTATTTCTACATTAGTCACAAAATAAGAGGAAACAATTTTTAAAATCTCATTTATTAAAGTATGAGAAAATATCAAGTACTTAACGATAAATTTAACAAAAAATGTGAAAGACTTGTATGATAAAAACAACAAAATATCGCTGAAAAATATTTACAAGATGCAAATAAATGAAGATACCATGTTAATGAGTCATTAGACTTAAGACTGTTAAAATACTGATACCCTCCCAAATGATGTATAGAGCAGTGGTTCCCAACCCCCAGGGCTGTGGACACGTACCAGTATGGTGACCTGTTAGGAACTGGGCTGCACAGCAGGAGATGAGCAGCAGACAAACAAGCAAAGCTTCCCTGGAATTAGGGACTGAGCTCCACTTCCTGCCCACATCCTGCCCTCCAGCCCCAGCCATGCAAAAAGTGTTTTCCATGAATCTGGTCTTTGTGCCAAAAAGTTTGGGGGCTGCTGGTACAGAATCAATGTAATTCCAGTCAACAATTCTGGGAACTTTTTTATGTGTGTAAAAACTGACAAGCAGACACCAAAATCCATATGGAAATAGAAAGGACTTCGAATAGCCAAAACTTACTTTAAAAAATAAAATTTAAAGACCAGCACTACATGATCTCAAGACTTTCTATAAAGCTAGAATAACCAAGACAGGTGTGGAATTGGTGCAAATATAGACAAAATAGAAGAATGGAACAGACTAGATAGTCCAGAAATAGACTCACATACTGATTTCTAGCAAAGGTGCAAAAGGATATCCAAAGGCAAAATAGTAAACATCAATCCACACCTCTCACCATATAAAAACTAACTCTAAATGGATGATAAACATAATTGTGATGTCTAAAACCATAAAACAGTGGGAAGAAAACATGAGAAAATCTAAGTGACTGTGAGTTCAGCAAAAATTCCTTAGATACAACACCAAAAGCACAATACATATAAGAGAAACTAAAAAAATTGTCCCACATCAACATTAAAAAAAGCTTTCACTTTCTACAAAACACCGTTGCCCTGGCTGGTGTGGCTCAGCGGATTGAATGCTAACCTGCAAACCATAATGTACCCATTCAGGACCCCAGATTGGGGTGTGAAAGAGGCAACCCATATACTTATTTCCCTCCCTTTCTTTCTCCCTCCCTTCCCCCTCTCTAAAAAAAATAAATAAAATCTTTAAAAAACACCATTAAAATGTATAACAGATAAGCCATAGATATGGGGGGGGTAAACATCTGTAATCATATATCTTATCATAATCCTGTATCCAGAATATTTTTTAAAAACTCCCATAACTCAATATTAAGATAAACAAAAATTATCTTTAAAAAATGACAAAAGATTTTAACAGAAACTGCCTCAAAGAGAACATACAGTTGGCAAATAAGCACATGAAAAGCTCTTAAAACATCATTGGTCATTAAAAGATGCAAATTAAAAATGCAATGAGATTCCACTCTAAATCTACTAGACTGGCTAAAAATTTAAAAAAGAGACTATCCCAACTGTTGGAAAGATGTGAAGAAACAGAACTCTCCAACACTACTGCTGGAAATTAAAAATGGTGCAGCTACGGTTGACCCTTGTACAACCTGGGTTTGAACTCCACGGGACACTTACATGTAGATTTCTTTTCAGTATACAGTCAGCCCTCCATATCCCTGGGTTTCACATCCTCTGATTCAACCAAATGTGAATCGAAAACAGTATTTTGGATTTGCAGCTGGGAATCCGAGAATGTGGTGGGCTGATTGCATGTTATTGTTCTACTCAATTTTACATAAAGAACTTGAGCATCTGTGGATTTTGGTATTGGTGACATTCCTGGAACTAATCCCCTGCAGATACTGAGGAACAACTGTAGTTTAGTTTGTGGGGGGAAAAAGTTATATGCAGATTTTTGGCTATCATCAATAAATCAACAAACAACAAATGTTGGAGAGGATGTGGAGAAAATGGAATCCTCATGCACTGTTGGTTGGATGCAGACTGGTGCAGCCACTGTGGAAAGCAGTATGGAGTTTCCTCAGAAAATTAAAAATGGAACTGCCTTATGACCCAGAGATTCTACTTCTGGAAATTTATCCAAAGAAACTAGAAACACTAATGTTCAATATAAGTACCCCCGTGTTCACTGCATTGTTATTTCCAACAGCCAAGATTTGGAAGCAGCCATATGTTTATCCATCAGTAGATGAGCGGATAAAGAAGCTATGGTACATTTACACAATAGAACACTACTCGGCCATTAAAAAAAAAAAAAGGAAATCTTACCCTTTGTGACAGCATGGATGGACCTGAAGAGCATTATGCTAAGTGAAATAAAGCAGTCCAAGAAAGACATGTACCATATGATTTCACTCATATGTGGAATCTAATGGACAAAAATGAACTAACAAGCAAAACGGAGACTCACAGAAAGCAGGCTGACAGCTGCTGTGGGGTGTGGAGGTTGTGTGGGGAAGGGATTGAGAAAAAAAGAAAAGAGAGAAAAAAACCTCATGGACATGTGTTGGGAACTGTCCTGCCTGGTTTCAGAAGCTGTAATTCACCATGGCTAAGGCTGAGTGAGAAACCTTGGGACCCTAAGCCACTAAGGAGGTGAAGCTTATCTACCTGGCAAGAGTACCACCTCTGCACACTTTACTTCACCCTGCCTGGCCCTCAGTGTATGATCCGTTAGCCAATGATGGGTAAGATTCCTCAAGGGAGGGACAACCTAAGACAGGCACAATCACGAGGGGGCCCTCAGGGAAGGACCTGGGGGGCTATAGAAAAAGGGGGTGATGGACCCTCACCCCTCGGCTTTGACATAGCCTGAGTCTTCATTCTGTCTGCAAGAAGTCTCCTAATCTCTTGGCTGCGTTACTTCCCCTGCTTGACCTAAGCCTGAAACAATGCCAGAGGTGGGGGCGGCCCTGTGCTGGAAAGGGTGATTCCCCGGGGAAGATCAGGCCTAAGAAAGAATGCATAGAAACCTGTGAAACCTGCTTTGCTAATACCCTCGATTTAAATGATAAGGGTCCAAGTGTGAAATGAGCTTGTTTCCCAAAAGTTTTATGGCCCTTTAGCCATCTGACCCTGACTCTAAATAAGCCCTAAATAAGCCCTCATAGTTCTCTAAATAAGCCCTCATAGGTATCTAATAAACCCTCATAGTTCTTTGAATGTTATCTGTTGTTTGATCATTACTGCCTGACAATGATTGATGGGCTTAATCTGAGAATGTGGGTCTTTGGAGCCACTGGTTGCTCACTGATTATAATAATGCTCTGTGTACTTCGACGCATTTGCAAATTATTTTCCCAGGGTCGTGTGAGAGACCAGCAAGTAGCAAGCTTTGTGGGATCTATAACGGTCCTAACTAAAAACAAGGGGGAAATATAGGAGACCATTCTGCATGGTGTGGGCCCAGCTCCCACTTGGAAAGGCCAGTGGAAAGCAAGGTCCGGCACACAGGACCCACGCCCACAGATAGGTTCTCCCGTGGGGAATCAGGCCTGCATTGTAACTGGGCCACTTTGAGACTTGCTTTTTGCTAAAACTCCCTCACCCTGAATTGAGGCAGCAAACGTTTACTGCACATCTTTAAAGTAACTTCCTAAAGTCTGAGCTAAACATTCCAAGGGCGAGTGTAACCTGTTCAACCACTTTTCCCTTTACATTTGCAAATATCCTTCCTTTTTATGTAATTAGCAACATCCTCTCCTTTGTTTTCTGTAAAAGGTAACCACCTAAAGTGAACCTGTGTGTAGTAAATGAGGACCATCCTCAATGTAATGTGCCCAGAAAAAAAATAAAAGCCTGTCAAGGCAAGGGTGGGGTGCTCTCCCCTTGAGTGGATGTGCCATCCCTTTTCCTCCACAGGACTTGGTAGTCCGTGTGAATTTGTCTCGTTTCAGCCACAACGCTGCAAACACTGCAGGACGGTGTCCCCGTCAGACATGGAAAACAGTGTGGTGATAGCTGAGAGTGGTGGGGGAGGTAAAGGAAGGTGTAAGGGGATAAATGGTGATGGAAGGAGACCTGACTTGGGGTGGTGAACAGACAACACAGTGTGCAGATGATGTGTTGTAGAATTAGGCACCTGAAACCTATATAATTTTTGTTAACCAGGGTCGCCCCAATAAATTCAGTAGAAAGGGGATAAAGAATAGAAAGTATTTATAGATGAAGAAAGGAAATAGGGGATTCAGAAATGACAGCCATTAAAAAATGTATGAGTTTCATACATTTCATCCCTTAACCAAAGGAAAAATAAGTGGCAGAAATTAATGTATAGATTATCACAACTATATACTAAAATACTGAAAAATTAACTTCTTACTAACATAAGGCATGTAATTAGGAGCAGAATCTAACCTTACAATCCTCTTACTTATTTATTCATCAGCTAAAACCCAAATAGTTTATGCTTACCTCTCTGAAGAGTGCACCATAAAACTGAACAATGTATGGGCAATCACTACTCCGCATTACTACATCCAAATCCATAAGAAGTTGTTTTTGTTCTTTTTCATCCACTGTTGACCGAATTCTCTGGAAAAGAATGACAAAAGATGTCATAAAAACATGAAACAACTTGAGAAACCTGAGAAAATATGCTATCACAAAAATACTAACAATTTCTAAGCAAACTTCAAAACTACTAACCCAACATAAAAATTATCATCTTTCTCATACCTTACAAGAACAATTTTTACCACAGGAAACCAAAATAGCACTAAGGCATTTTTATATTTAACAAAATAGCACTTGTAACTCTTTAAAGGACACAGCTTTCTAACCACAAGCATTCACTGATAATGTTGGAAGTTATGCAACAAAGTTCTTAGCCAGTGAAAATTAACCCATGTGCAAAAGAAAATCATAATGAAGTATACTTTAAACAATTTTCATGTGAATAATCACAGGCAGCTTCATATATACTTTTAATCACCATTTCAGAATTGTATGAAATCTAGGCATTCAATGCAAGAGCAGCCTTCATCACCCCTGGGATCCTGACACTGTGGCATCCTCATTCATTAGAGACAGAACACAGTTTAGAACAATAAAAGTGAGAACTGCTGTAGGGGCAGAACAGAGACCAACAGTCCACGTCTCCCCAGTGCTAGACTGAATTCTCCCCCTCCACCATACTTTCTGTATGGTGCAATCAAAGAGTTCTGCCTGACTCACCAACCTATGAATGCAGGGCAGCACAAACATGGTGAAGAAAACCTAAAACTTAGGAACAGAAGGCCCTTTGTCTTTTTCTAAGCTTATCAGGCCCTGGTCTGTACACTGCAGACCTAAGGTATATATCCCTGACCATCCGTACAACAACTAGCACAACCCTAAAATACTGCCCCCAAAAGGTTCGTATGCCCACCTCCTGCCCAGGACACGGAGATGGGCAGAGGGACAGTTCTCACTGCCCCAGAGAGGTAGGAAAGAAGTTCAGAAATTGTAAAACATTAATAATGAAGTTATAGTTTAATATGAAGGCATGCAAACAACTTTTGTTCTCATTAAAAAATGTCAAAATGTCACACTGTGCCACTGTGAATAATATAGCACATACTTACAAGGCAAGTTAGTATCAAAAAATACATAAGGTGGCACTTTGTCTTCCAAAGACTTCAAGGTATCTGTCCTCAATGTTCTTGAAAGGGATGAAGGCAGTCAATTAAGTTCTTGAGCCCATTTTACAGAAGAGAAGCCACAGGCACAGAGAGACACAAGAGAACGTATTCCATGTGACATGACAATATGCAGTTGTACAAGGAATAGAAGTAGGTTCTCTCATTTTCATTTCTTGCACTAAGTAGGAATTTCATGCATTTCAAATACAAACAAATTTAACTTTGCTACTTAAAATGTATAGCCTGATAGCTATAACTACTTCATACCAAATAAAATTTACTAACTGGCATCCATCTGTATGTGGTGATTTATTTAAAACTTTTACATTAACTTTCACTACACAGATAAACAAGAAAAAATGAAAAATATAAACAAAGTAAGACCAAAACATTTAAAATTAAGAAATGTCCCTTCTCTCTCTCCTATCTTTTCATAGCTTGGGGACTAATAATCTCACTTTTAAATCAACATTAGCATGTGTGCTCAAAAATGATACTTTTAGCCCTGGCTGGTGTGGATCAGTGAATTGAGTGTGGGCTGCAAACCAAAGGGTCGCCAGTTCGATTCCCAGTCAAGGCACATGCCTGGGTTGTGGGCCAGGTCCCCAGTGAGGGCCACATGAGAGACAACCAAACATTGATGTTTCTCTTGCTCTCTTTCTCCCTCCCTTCCTCTCTCTCCAAAAAAATAAATAAATAAATTAAATCTTAAATAAAAAGATACTTTTAAAAAGTCAAAACAGCCCAAAGCTATTCAAAAGATGATGTTAATAATTTTTGTAAACATTTTAACTACATTTATTCCTGTTTTAAAAGTATAACTTTAAAAGTAGAGCTGTGTAAATACTAATTTGGGAAGGCAATTGCTTTAAAAAAAACTTAATTATTCTACCTATATCTAAATTTAAAAGATAAACATCTGGTATTTAGAAGGAAATGGAAGAAAAACATCAAATGATCCTCTAGTTGGGGAAGATTTCCACCTACTAAAGAATTTTCACTATTAAAGTCTTAAAAACATATTTTTTCCTATTTTTAATCGCATATACTGTATGTATGGTATGTATATATTGGCAAGTTTAAATATACTAGCATGTATACTTATAAAATACTATTTTAAAAGATGTCCTCTTGCTAGTTTATTTTTTCCCAAAACTGGTTATATGCTTTTCTAAACTTAACATTTGTACAAATGCTTATATTTCCACTATTAGAAAGCATATTACAATCAAAAGCTCAATAGCTATCATCAATACCTGATTCGTGGGGACTATTCCTAAAAACACTGCTGTAGAGAGGATACATGCTATTATGTGAACTGGAGGCCTAACGCAAGTCCCAGCATTTGATTAATGTGCATTACTCAATCCCTGACAGGATTATTATTCACCAGAATGTAAAAGTAATTCCTGGCATAGCTCTAACCTCTGAGATCACCAGCATAGCAGGAAAATCTACTCATCTTAAGAATATTCTTTAATGCCACTACTAGTACAAAACAGAACATGGGGCCGCTGGAGGGCCGCACATGAAACTGACTTTGCTCCTGAATGCTTGTCAACAGGCTAAAGCCTTCTCATGCTCTCTGTCTGAACACCTGGTCTGAGTGACAGAAGTGGGCAGAAGAGCAGCCGCTGCCATTGCATCCGAATTGTTTGGAATTAAGCAAGTATAGCTGACTCTTAATTATACTAAAGTTTTAGGGTTGTATTGCAACATTTATTATATGTGAGTGCTTAATTAAAAAGACCTAAAGGACTCAAAAAGGGGATTAACTACAAACAAACTCCTACAATAGCGATAGTTTCAAACTGATATTAATTCAATAAATGATTAAAGTTGGAGGATATTAATGAGAATCAATTCAAAAGAGAATATTTAGTACCAAAAATTCTTCTAATAGAACATCAAAACACTGTGTATAAAAAAAAGACTTCTAGCATCTGAGATAAATAAGGCCAGAATTCTCTGTTATAAAGGAAGCGTAATCACCTAATATGGAACACATCAAGAACAGACTTACAGCTGTCCTTCACTGAGGGCACTGGAAAAGGAAAGCGCAAAGGTGGAGCCAGTTGTACTACCTGAAATTCTCTTGTAATTGGAATGTTCAGAAGTCAAATGTATTGATAAATGCCTTGAATTACAGGAAGTTTTATTTATTTATCACATGAATTTACAAGTTAGGCAAGGCTGATGTTTATTTGGGCTCAACAAACTTTTTTTTTTTCTCTTGTAAACAGTGGAGATGAAAACCTCACCCCAGTCGGTGGGGCAGGGGAGAGCGGTAGGGGGGGTGGGGAAATGGAGACAACTGTGCTTGAACAACAATAAAAAAGAAGAAAGAAAGAAAACCTCACCCCAGAGCACGTAATAGTTAAGAAAATCATCTCAATGACCTTACCTTTTAAAAAAGTTTCCTTTTCACCCAATTGTTAGAACTCATTAAAATCACTTGCTTCTGCACTATGGGGATACTGAGCTCTTTTACTTGTCACTGTTTTATGAACCTAGCTTAAGTAATTACATACATGCTCTTGGGACAAATTAGACTACAATTTTTAAAAATCAACCCACATTGCTTAGCCAACAATATTTTAAAATTGTTGTAAGTTTTACTTTATTTGGAACATATGTAGAGAAAACACTTAAAATCAAAATAAGAATTACTAGTCTACATATATAAGCAGTTTTCCACAGTGAAGAAATTTATATACTTGAAGCTAAAAATTTTTAAAAAATTATTGTCCAAATTTGTATTCAAGGTTGCCTTATACTCCTAATAAACTTTTAAAAGCGGGTTAATGCCAATAAAACAGCATGTAGCTACAGGTCAGCAATGCCAAAATGACTCCAATTAAAAGTCACTTAGAGATACAGGAACAAGAATCAATTAAACTCCCAGTTCTCAGTTTTATGACTATTAGGGTTATACACAGTTCCGAAAGCTCCCCTTTTCTAAAGCAGCCACTCCAACTCATGCCTTTGGCTGAACAGCCACAAATTCAGTTACTAGTAATTTGTATGGATTAGGCTGCAATGATACAAAGTTAACAAGTACCATGGGTCTAACTTCAAAATTTAAGTTAGAAATTGTCCCCTGATCCTCTTCTACCTCATATACGGAGCACAGCAACATCCGCTTTGTAAACAGTCCCAATCATATCAGAAATGCTAAAAAGTTGTTGAAAGTTTGTCTTTCTTTCCGTACAACATGGCAGCTAAAAGTCACTAAGAAATTTAAATGTTGACAGCTTATACTTGGCCACAAAAATTAAGGCACATTGTTATAATGGAAAGGGATTGGGAGAACTATCAAAACAAGTTCAGTGAAGAATTGCGACTGGGGGTGGGAAGAGGCAGAGAAAGGGAAGCAAAGAGGATGGGTGGAAATAGGCAGCATAACGCTCTCAAAGAAACTGCTTTGACCCCTCCCTAAGGAGACAATCTAATAGCACTACTGTTTTTTTGTTTGTCTTCCTTTCCTAAATTAATTTTCCGGGGTCAGGAGAGACAAGAAGAAGGGATAAAGGGAAAGAATACACTGTAATGATGACCCAACAGTTATTATGGGGTAAGGCTACAATGGCTCAACTGTGGCAACGGAAAGGAAGAAAGGCTGACAACACAATGGCTAAGGAATCAGCTTTCGAGGAAGCAAAGTAAGAAATGCCCACAGAGTAGGTCCTCAGAAGCAGGTCACCAAGGGCATTGTGCCTAGGGGCTAAATAAGGTCCTAGTGGATTCTGGAAGCAGTCCCTGCCAACCACTCTGATTCCGAGCAAACGTTTCCATCTCCATGTCAAAATTCTCAAAGACACTCAGTTGCTAGAGATGCCAGACATACACCAAAGCACCGGGCTGGCCTGGAAATGACCCCAGTCTGAGTCTGCCTGTGTCCTGAAGTGAGAACTCCTGACTCTTGCCAACTGAGAGCTTTTCTCCCTACCAACTCAAGCTAAAAGTTTAGGCAGAAGACAAGCTATATCTCGTGAACAATGTGTGCACGGAGAAGGCCCTCTGAGTCACCTGATCCCACTTCTGCTTAGCAAAGGGGAAAATTAGGTCATCATACACTTGAAAGACTCAGAGTAAAGAAAGACCAATGATGCATCATGTATGTTCTTGATTAGTAACAGTAGTTCCGCAGTATGTGTGACAGACATTAGTTCCTAGAATCTGAGCATTCCAGGCAAAAAAGATACAACTTATCTGCAAACATATCAGGGATCAAGACCTGAGGAGCCCAGGAACTGACTTTAGAAAGACAGGGTTGAAAATAGCAACAGAGTAAAATATGCTCACAAAACACCTGTCATTGCTGATATTTTTTGTTTCTGTTTTGAAATGGAGAAAATATATTGAGGGATGCAATGTGGGGAACAGAGGAAATGGGATAACTAATGTGGAAGGGCATGCCCACTAGCCCTGGTAGACAAGGTCTCTAAATTCTCACCTAACAAATTCTTGTCAGGTCTTTGTAGGGCTCCAGGAAGAGGAGTGACTCATATCCCTGCTGCTCATATTTATCTTCAGCTGCAAACGTGAAAGAGGGGTGAGTTCCCCAATTAGAAATTAGGGCACAGACACAATGAAACCCAGTAAGGTGATGGATTCAATAACTATGCAGAAACTCAATGTATGGCTTTAAAAATTATTCTAGGCATTGATTAAAACAATTTGACATGGGATAAAATAATGCAAGATATTAATATTTTGGCCATTAGCAATGCAAAGTGTTATTTTCAATATACCACCAACCCAAATCAGAACACCAGAAGGTATTTACTTTTCAGCAAAGTTATGTGGGATCTGCTATCACTTGAAGGTAGATAAAACTCGTATCTCAGTGTTTGTGGCACATTAGGTAAGCACCAATCATCATCTAAGGCTCCGTAAGTATTTGTATTCTACATTTCAAGTAATTGTCAAATGTCTTGTCAAATGGTATGACGCCAGAAAAACCACTGATGGGGCAAGAATGAAATCAAAAGTTCCCTGTGTTGACCTTTTGTCCCAAGTGACACTGATAAATATCACCCACATGGAAATCCTAGAACCGATACATGAGTGAACATATCACATGCGATCTCAGGTAGAACTCTCCACAGAAAATAAAAAAGTGATACAATGAAGGTCTGACAGTCTTTGCTTTAAAAATCAAAAGATGAAAAACAACAAGAATTACTGTAATTGATATAGTTATAAAAACATTTTGAAAAATGTGTTTATCTTCAGGGATATACAAATACCAATACTTTTCTGCCATAAATGCACCCTTGTTCATTAAGTATTCCTTGCTAAAGGCCACTTCTAAGGTTACTGTCTTTAAATAAAATATGAAGGGGAGTCCATCTCCAGTTAGCAGCTGACTTCGGATCAACTTAATGATGTAGGGGATAAAAGAGCAAGGATTACACTCAGATCCCTGATGGTCTCCTTGCATCCTAACAAGCATTCTGATCTGTACAGACAGACAGACTGCTTTCCGAGCAGGAAGTCCAGAATTTAGCTCAAATGCAAAGCTGGAAAACCCCAGAAACTACCACAAAACATCACTTTGCTACCACCTTCCTCTGGGCTGTGGGAGATCTTAGGCATTTTTACTTTCCTTATTTTAACATAAGATTCACAGTTTCATCTTCACCTGCTAAGGAGTCTTTTAAGTAGATCACAAATAAGAATGCCCATGACATCTCTCAACGTCATCGCTAATACGTTCCAACCAGATGGTGACAGTAGTCAAAATAAACAATAAAAAAAGCCAAGTATTTGGAATGCTGATCACAGGTGCAAAAATGGTTTTCATGTCAAAGAGTAACAAATAGTGTCTGTTAAATGGATTGAGATTATGACAACACTAAGGCAGGAAGAAAGGAAACTAAATCTTGACTGCAAAACCATCCAAGTCTTTAGAATCAATTTAGTGAACTCTCAATTGTATCTTAGTCAAATTAATTAATTCATAGTCGTACCTCCCATTCTTCTGAGAATACTGAGGCCCAATTAATTCCCTATCTCCTGCTATGCATCATCAGAGAGCCTGGGAGATTAGATCCAAAAACATATGCAATATTTTGTCGTGGGAAGAGCGGCCCTGAGCACAAAGTTAATGGGACAAGCTCGTATATCATGATAAGGGTGTTACCATTTTCTTCCTCCTTACTTATTATATCATCCACATGTAAAGGACACAACATTAATCTTAGCATTAACATTTTTGAGGGCCTACATACAGATCATAAATGACAGACAGTTACTTCAGTATCCACAACAATCAAGTGCAGTACGAGTAAAAATCTGATGTATAACCAATTTCAGAGGCATGACCACAAGACAACAAAGAATGATACAAAAGTGTGCATGAGGTATACCAAATATTGGTTCAGATGACCCTCGTTTTGAGTAAGGTGTGGTAAGACATGTTTTCCTCCAAGTAACTATGTAAGCTGGGATATGGTACTATGTCACAATTCAGTCAAATCAACCAAGTGCTGGTAGAGAGTTTCAGAAACTAGGTATCAGAATGTTCAGAAACACATCATGGTTGGTTGAAGTTCACCTACAGCAACCAGTTCCAAACTGTCCCACTTGGACCCCAAAGGTTTCCTCAGAAGTCACACCCCGTGGACTTCCAAGAGCAGTAGGCAGGTTTCCCCCTCCTATCCCTTACATCAACCAGAATCATACTAATTTTATCTATTTTATTTACTGGGGTATATATGTAATTCTGTTAACTAAATGAACGCACACTGAAAACCACTAAGAGCAACAGCAAAAGAAACACATGTATACTAGGAATTCCAACCCCAACTCCACAAGGGACCCAAGTTCAAAACCAAGGCTGACTAGAGGGCAACCCTGACACATCTTTGCGATATGTCCACTCCTGGAAGTGACCCACTTACACTTTCATTTGCAACACCACAACATTTAAGCAACATTAGAAGCATAAAATAATATGGCTCAATCAACTATGTATTTCTTAATGAAGCCACATAATCTAGCCAATCAAATGAGAGCATAAGACACTGGAATCAGTCTGAATTCAAAATGAGATAGTCATGAGTGTGCATCCCACAAGTGATCTGGATAGTCAAACACTAGCTAGCACTGTGGCCTTTCAAAATACAACAAAACTGCCTAACAAAACACTCTTTACTGTCAGAAAAAAGCATTTTCAATTTAAGGCCGCCCTATCAACTATCATTCTAGTGCTCTCAGAACAATGTGCAAGACCGATGTTTAAATACTAAAATGAACCTTCTCTAATAATGCTAATAACAGTCCCTCCCAAAATTACTCAGTAAGAACTTGTGACAGAAATGACAAGGCCCCAGCAGTAGCAGGGAAAACACACCAAGCCATTCTGTGTAGAGCCCTGCCCTTCCCTACCTGCAATACCCTCTGCACCAAGGAGGCCTTTCTAATGAGCCAATGAAACCTCAGTCTGCTCAGGGATGAGCCGGACTGGGGGAGGCTGACCCTGTCAGATGTAGGGCTCTGATCCTTCCCAGAAGGCCTAGGGGTTAACCAAGATGGCAATTCCAGCTCAAGGACACTGAAGTCAAGATCCAAACACCAAAGAGAAGCAGGAATGCAGGAATCAAGGTCAGGTTACAGCCAGCGATGGGGAACACTCAAATCAATGCAACAGGAGAGTTGGAAGAGAAAGAACATTGAGTATTGAAGAAACAAGACAAGTCAGGCAGATCACCAAGAAAGGGAAATTAACTGAACCCCTTTAACACAGGGTCACATCATTAATTTAGTCTGGCCTGAGCACCTAGCTTCAACCAGCCAATTTGTTTTTCTGGTTAACCCAGATTACTTTCAAGTAGAAGACTAAAAGCTCATAATGATCAATGGTGACAACCTTAACATAACACCTTGCTATCCCCACCTACCTGCACAATATTAGTTCCATTCTCCAATGAGATGACAGTTTCATTCCAGCATTAACCCTCCAATAACAACTCCATTGCCTTCCATCTTTAGCAACAGCAATTTCGTTCCTTTATGTTGCCTCTCATTTTCATTCTTTCCTACTCTACCCTGTTTTTTTCTCTCAGAGCCCACAGACAGGAACAGGGTATGCATACATTCAAGAAATCAGTCTGGACATAAGTCTGTTGGAAGACAACAGGGAAGCTGGTAGTCTAGGCAAACCAGACTGACTGCAGGCAGGGAAGGGTGGGGACACACGGTAGGGACTTGAAGGTACAGATCATTCCTCCCTGTGTTAGCAATGTCTTTGTCACTCCACTCACTTCCAACCCATGGGCCTGCACTATGGCACCTCAGCTACTCTCTCATAACTCCTGTGTCCCTGGATTTACTGTGACATTTTGATTCTGATCATCTGTGGATCTAAATCTCCTGTGTGTGTCTCTAATCCTAGCTCAGAAACCTAATCCTGAGTGCTTCTTCAAATGTTTGTTCTGAATCTAGGGCCTTTTTGTATGATTAGCCCTGCCAGTGGGCTAACCATGCACCTACTTTACCTAGAGGACAGTCATTGTACATGTCTAATGTTTTCACTCAGTGGTTACCCCACTATCATGCAAAGTGGGCACTGCATATTATTGCCGAGGATGCTGACCAAAGTCTGAGGTACCCAGCCAGAGTCTAAGGTTGTCCTTCCTCAGCTTTGGAAGACCCTGGGGAAACAATGACTTTCCCCTCAGCAGCCCTATGACTCCGTCATTCAGGCAGAGTTAGAAAAACTAGTAGTCCTACTACCACTCACAGACGAGTAAGGTGCATCTCCTCGGGGCTGTGCAATTAAAACTGAAGGGTTAAAATTTTCCACATGTCTGGTCCTAACATGAAACCTCACTGTCAACTTAAGGACTGTCCTCAAGCCAAAGGTCAAAAAATTATTCTAAGTATAACTCTTACAATGTTATGTTATTGAATCTGATATACTATATCTTAACCGATTTTCAGATTAACTTTTGGAGATAATTATTTCTGGTAACCAAGAAGTCATCTTTTCAAACATTTCTTCTATTTGGTAAAATAAACTTGGGGAAGGGCTCCCTCAAAACTAAAAATTAGAAATAATAATTATTTAATTATCAGGCTATTACACAGTTTAATTCTTTACAAATACTGCAAGTAAATCTTAAGGATAATTCAGGATAAGCTTAATATCTAATATAGTACTCTTTCTATAGTCCCAAAGTGCATATTAACACTAGTATAGTGCTACTTCGAGAATATTTCTCATTTCACCAACAGCAATAGAAAACTCACAGGACTGTGAACCATTGTCCCATAGTTCATTTAAATCTCTACAGTCCTAATTTCAGAACTAAACAGAGTGGGCGCTCAATAATTCACTTTCTACGTGTATAATGTCAAATTGAACTCCTTAATTACACATTGCTTCCACATATCTGTCCTTGTCAATCTGGTTTGTGTGCCTAAATAATGAGGGAACTAACTATCGTCGGTGTGATGAAGAGCTAAGCTTTTTCGAAGAGACCAACAATAAATATGTTTTAAAATTTATAGTATATGGCATATAACAGTCATCACATTGGTATCAAGCACATCCCATCAACACATTGATTAATATGTCGTATTACCACCCTCTTCATGCTAAACTATCATGCTTGCTCAAGAATTCAAGGTGATAAAGGTAGACAGTATCAAATAGTAGGTATATATGTGACTATTAGCAATCTGTAGGTCCCAAGACGACCTTAGAAGTATTTCTCAAGAGTTGAGATTTTTAAAAGCATCACAACAGAGGCTCTCAAAATAAGGTCAAATTACAAATGGCGGACAATAATTTTGTATTTTCAATTTCAAATTCCTTATAAACTTGGGTATGTATTAAACAGTTCCAAATGTTATCAAATTAAGAAAAACTTTTTTAATGTCAAGATGAAGTACCTTCTTTATTTACCTTTAAAACCTATTAATCATGGCTAACTCAGATTACTAAAACAGATTACACTGTTGATTAACACAGTGAAGCACACACAGCACAAACTGAAAAAAGCAGAACATGATTACTTGAAAGTACTTTCCCTAGTACTGGGGAAAAAAGCTAGAACTTTAGTTAGTAGGACAGATTTTCCTTAAGACCCAGCTGAGTAAGAGTGTCATGCGCAGATGATGCAGGGCGATGCAACGCACGTCCAGGAGAGTCTAAATAAAATGACTCTGTACTTACACAGCAGTGGCACAAAATGAAAAGAGAAATAATTCACATTCTAATAAAAACATTTTATTTTGACACATATTCCAGAGCAAAGGTCTTAGCATCTTCATCTTTAGAAGTCTATGGGTTATATGCAAAATTTCACACATGTATTCATCTTCCTAAGAAAAATGTCTATAGTTCTCATCACATTGTAAAAGAAAATGACCAAAAACATGATTAAGAATACATACAGAGAATCAAATTTTCCCAGGATTAATTTCTCATTAGTTTCACATGACCCAAGAAAGAGAAATGCTGAACAATGAAGGAGGCTAAATAGTAACATTTTGCTCACAATAAACTTTAACACAGGTAGTCTTTTGTATTATATAATATGAATCCACTCCCCAAAATCAAGTAAGAAACTGAGGCTCCTTTGATAAACTCTCAAAATAGGGGATTAAGTGGAAGACGGTTATAGATTGTCTGCAAGCCCATTCTCAATTATTGCAAACTGGGACATTATTTATAGCTCTAAGAATTTTAAGTTTAATGACAGTATCCAAATCTTTTTCTTTTTCTCTTTAAATTGCCCCTCACCCCAATTGTTAATTTTCAAAAGATATTTTACACAGAGTAAATATTCATTAAATATCTGAACAAATTACAATTACAAGGGCCTATTAAGAGTTGGATGGAAACCATCAGTTCTTCACAGGTAGCAACATAAGCCTGCCAGGTACAGTCTATGGACCAATCTCCGTATCTGGCCATTCTTGATTTTTGTTTTTAAATGAACACATCAAATGGCATGACACCCACAATCAGGACAGAATGTGACAGCATTATCACACGGTATGCATTTCAGTACAACTTTCCAACCAGGGAACAGGGCAGTACTGAGTGGAGATGAAATAAACAAACAGAAGCCCAGCCGGTCAGGACCGAGTAAGGTTGAGGTTAGTGGCAACAGCATGTGCGTGGTTTCCAGGAAACCTTCAGTAAGACTGCTGTTAGCCCTAGCCCCGCACCCTGCCCAACCCAGTGCGCTGCCTCTTCTTCCAGCTCCCCGCCTGGCTCAGTGCAGCACTGCCCTGCTCCCAGGGGTGCAGCCGCCTGGCCTGAACTCACCTTGGCAGTGGAAGGGCCTGAAGTATAAAACATGTTAATGCATCATGCCAAAAGTGCAGTGAACGTGCATACTTCATACACTTACGGTTCCAGAGAGAGAGAAAACGTGCCACCGGTAAGACAACCTCTACACAAAACGTCCACAAAGAACTCAGAGAAACAGTTTTATAAACACCCATATTTACCAGAAAAGTAAGAACAGATCAATAGTAGTATTACCACACCAAGAAATTGTACCTAATGGATTAAAGTACCAAAAATAATTATGGGCTTCACCTACTTTAACTGCCATTATTTGTCCACTTGGTTTGTGGACCATTTTGTTGACAGAACCATAAGCTCCTCGTCCAATTTCTCCAAGGTCTTTCAAGTCCTCTGCAGTGAAATCCCAGTGTTGCTCAGGGGAGATCTTCAGTTTTCCTGACGACTCAATGCTGTGTGTTCTCAGTCTCTCTCTGTTAAAATATTAGGAAGCAATTTCCACATTTTAAATAGGTTTTTAATTTTTTATTTTAGCCAGCAGTGATTAATGTGTAGGAAATTGGTTTTCTCATAATTTGCTACAACAGTCTGACTTCCAGATCCGGGGAGTTTTTTTTTATTTGTATCAACTTGGTTTTTTGCACATTGACTTAAGAAAGGCCTAAATTTAGGTAATCAATAAACGTGGCTTTAATGGGATTCATCAAACCAATTTTCATTTATGGAAGAAACTAATTCTACAAACCAGTTTTGATTTCCAAACATAAGATCTTTTTCAATTTTGCAAAATGCATTACCAAATGTGGAATCCTAGAAGCTATAAACCCAATTTCCAGAAAGCTCTTATCCTACCTTACCCAACACTATTCCAGGTCCTCACTCCCTAGAACAGCTGTTCACAAATGTTGCTGCACACTAGAATCATCTGCAGAGACTGTTTAAATCCCACAGCAATTAAATCGGAATATCCAGGGACAAAAGGCAGGAAAGTGTATTTTTAAAGATCCCCAAGTGATTCTGGCAAAATCTGTGAGACTCAGCACCTCAGTGCACTGCCCTGTTCATATGAATGCCACGCTGAGGTGGGGGGAAACAGGAAAATGAATAGTCAGCTGGATCTAAGAGGAGGACTGTCCCATGCTTTTCAAATTTGAAACTTTTAGCCCTCGTTCCATAGATAAAGCAATGGGATGAAAACAGATGGTTTATGGAAAAATGTGCTCACTCATAACAGATTTTGATTAAATAAAAATATCATCTCCCAAATTCCAACTGAGATCAACATATTAACTTCCAACCATAATTTGTAAAAGAGCAAATCGAAAGAAAAATGTAAAATTAATGTCCTCTCTCTTTTTCTCTCTCTCTCACACTCACACACACACAGAATGTAGGAATAAACTGTATCAAATGAGAGTGAAGCAAACACAGAGAAAAACATTCCACTGAATATCATCCACATTTTTTCAATTTCATATTAAATGATCAGGATCTTTTTTAAAACCTGGTCTGGTGATACAAGCAAAAGTTTATGTGATTGGTTCTTTATCTTTCTTCTTCCAAATTTATGAATGTTTCTCACATATTTTGGGGTTTTGTAGCTATATTTAAAGTTCTCAAAATATTTGAATTTTAAAAGTGCTCCCCCAGAACAGCCATGTATACTAGTATTAATAATAACTAAGATTTGGTCAAAAGGTACAAACTTCCAGTTATAAAAATCAGTAAGTCCTGGGGATGTAATGGTGACTATAGTTAATAATACAGTACTCACATTGTGTAACTGAAAGTGGCTGAGATCATAGATCTTTAAAGTTCCCATCACACACGAATTTGTAGCTATATGTGCTGATGGACATTAACTAGGATTACTGTGGTGATAATTTCACAATATACAGAAATATTTAATCATTAAGTTGTATACCTAAAATAAATATGATGTTGTCAATTATACCACACGCACACACAAAAAAAATTATACCTCTCCAGGTGAAAAAAATAATAATAGCCAAAATTCAAGATTATAGTTCAAAAATTAATACACTTTGTCTAAATAACAGCTTAGTGAACTAGCATTCCAAATGTCAGATTGTTAGATCATAATATCAATGTCATAACACCAGCTTTCATTCATACAGGTTCTTTCCACTTCACACAATGCTTTCACCAACATTACTTATACACCAGAACCTAGAGTCAAAGAAGCCCAGAAATCAGTAGATTTTGAAATGGAAATCAAATCCAGGGACTAATTTTCTCAGTAATCTTTTTCATGAAGTAGACAAATTAAGCCAAGAAATGTTCTGATATAAAGAAGTTTCACTACTTGTAATGATTATTGTTCTATGAACAGTGGCAAGTAAACACCATCTCTACGAAATACACAGTACAAGCCTACCACTGAGGGAACAGAACAAAGGTCATTAAAATTAGGTGTAAATTGGAAGCAACATTTTTTAAGTCTCCACTAATTCAACGGTTGTAGCAGAAAGGCTCTAAGAGGGTCCCTGTGACCCCCACTTCCTTGGTGTGCCCATCTTTATGTAAGCTCCTCTGTGAGTATAGATGGGACCTGGAACTTACTTCTAACCAATAAAATATGGTGAAGGCGATCCCTCTCATTATCCCACTGTGTTCTAGAGCATTTACTGCTAGCATTCCTAATACAGCAAACGAATGATATTTCATTACTACATAAAAATTACAGAACGGCAGCTATTATGTATCTATTAAAGATTGAGTTTTAGAATTATGGAATATCTTGGCTGATAGTTTAGCTTATGCTATAGCCTGCTGTATGGTTTCTAGAGAAGGTCCTTTTTTTTTCTTTTTCTTCTCCAAGGTGAAGAGATTGACAGCTAAGGGATGCGGGTTACCTACTCGGACCAATGAAAATGGTCAAAAATTGGGCAAGGTTAACAGATGCACAACTCTGACTAAACTAAAAGCAACTGAACTTTACAGTTTAAATGGGTGAGTTGTATGGTATATGAATTATATCTTAATAAAGCTGCTAAAAATAAAACATGAACAGGAGAATGTGATTACTACCCAGAGTTCTGTCTTTTCATTTAGATAGGAAAAGAGTTATGAACACCACAGAAAAATATACTGTGGGATGTCACCAAGACATGTTCATAGAACCTTCAATAATACTGGGCTGGCAATCTTTTCAGTGATACTGAATCAATTTTACAGCTGTTGGTCTAAATGTCAGTCCAACCATGATGTTTTAGTCCTTCAGAGAAGGGCTGTATGCAGACAGATACAGTGCTCTAGGGACTCGCCCTGGACAGCTGCCCTGAACCTTCACCATTAAACCCTAGCAGTCAATCACTGAGGCAGCTGTACTAAGTAGCCAAAAACTTAGTTGCAGTTTTTCATCTTAAGGCAAATCTGTCAAACAAGATTTAAGTGTTCCTTCTATATAGTACACAGTATCAGGAATTCCTAACTGTTTTATTATTAATTTCTTGCCTGAGAATTCAACTCAACTCCATAAACCTAAAAGATATCCCCAATGCCATTGCCCTGTCGATAAATAAGTTCTGCCTATGAACTTGTATTTACTCACATTCCTTCTAAAACATGTGTTAAGTACTCTACATGGGCAATTTTTAACAAAGACATCCCACCAGTCTTATTTTGTTTTGTGTTTTTGGTCCACTCAGGAAATAAACAAGGGGTTAAAGGTTCCAAATTTCAAACTAACTCAAGACAGAAATACAATCCCAGCCCCTATCAAATCTTCTCTATAAAAAAGTCCATAGAAAAATGAGTAAAATTCTCCTTGGTATTTAAAGGTCTTTAATATGAAAACAAGTTTCAGTTGTTTTTGTTATAACATGACTTGTAATTAAACTATCAAATGATACACATTCTAGTTTAAAAAATCAGCTACATACTAACATTTTTAATACCTAAGATCACAAAACTGAATTAAATAGTTTATCTCTTGAATACAGTATCTCAAACAGCATGTATTTTTAAATCAATATTAACATCAGGGATGCTATTTAGACATAGACTGAAATTACCATTACGATATTCTCTCCTATATAAATGTAAGTAGAATTTTAACGGCAATATAAACTTCGGTGAAATCTATAGATACCAACAATAAGAATTAAAATCTGGGGAAAAAATCAATTGACTTTAT
Source organism: Desmodus rotundus (assembly GCF_022682495.2). Lineage (NCBI taxonomy): Eukaryota > Metazoa > Chordata > Mammalia > Chiroptera > Phyllostomidae > Desmodus > Desmodus rotundus. Next base: position 68,095,442 of record NC_071395.1, read on the forward strand.
TGATGAATTTGAATCAAATTTGAAAAAACAATTCATATACATAGAGTATCTTACCACCAGATTCACTGATTACTAGACTCGATGTATGTCTCATGGGTTAATATCTTCATGTTCCTTCTCAAAGGCTACATGCCCTATCATTATAAAGAGATGCCATATAAGTGAATGGAATACATCAAAGATTTTAGGGGTTACCTCTCCCAATTGCTTAAGGAAACACTTATTCTTCCATACCTCATCTTCCCATGCAGAGGAATCTGGTCTCTCATCTGAGCCCTTTACTGACTGATCGGTGAATGTGGAGGAAGAAATGAACACACTCAGTTCAGTTTTTCTCTTTCGAAGCTAGCTGGCCTACAGAGAGGGTGTGTACGGCTGTCTCTCTAAGAGACACTCATGGGGTGGGTAAGCCCACTTACTCAAGGGCAGAGGGAGTTAGCCAACTATTCTGCCCTCATGTGTTACAGCTACATTTCTGTCTGGCTCCTGCATCTCTCTCAATTGGTTCCAAACACAAATTGAAAGGAGGCTTCTTCATTATTTACTAGACTTCCATATAACCAAGATCCATAAATTTTTTAAAGTTTTACCAGGTACTGGAAAGGAATAAAACTAAATGCAATTATGCAATTCCTAGGGTTCAAAGAGAAAAAAAATACCTTCAACGTGACCTAAGATCCTCCAGGCTCCGAGAGTTTCATAGCTATGTGATAGGCCCTGACACTGGTTCCCTGTAGTCCCCTTGTAGAGTGCACTGAACCTGAGTTATACCTGGAGCTTTAAGGTCCTTGGTTCACCACTTTTGGAAAAAGTTCACCAAGAGTCTCTCTCAAGGGCAGCAGGGATCATGTGCAGTCTGCTAAATGTAATTTCTGTCCTAAGATACAATTTCTGTCCTAAACTACATACAAGTCCTGGGGGGGGGGGATATGAATAGTAGAAAATACAGTTATTGAGAAGATAGGGGGAAAGTAAAACTCAGCAGCAACCACAGGTTGCCCTTACTTGCTAATAGCTATTTGCCTACAGTTGTACTTCCCCGACTTCTTTTTGGGTATCACTCTCTTAAGAATAGGAACTGTATTTTATCAGAAATGATTCCTAAATATCCCTCAGGTTTCCTTTCATAATTTCCTATGCATAATTTTACACAGGTTAACCTTAGCTGCCTTCAGTGAACATTCTGTAGGGCTCCAACCCCAAGCCCTTCGGTCGTTAGCCTGGGAAACTCACCACAAGGCCCTGTGGCGATCACTGTCAAATATCCACACTCCTCTTCTTTTCCCTAGGATCTTCTGGTATTCGGGGCAGCAATACACCCAACTGCTACCCTCCCCAACTGCTATGGACTGAATTGTGCCCCGCCCCCAGCCCCGCCAAATTCCTGTGAAAGCCCTAACCCCCGCTGTGACTACTGAAGACAGGGCCTATAGGAGGTAATTAAGATAAAGTGAGGTCCTTATGATGGAGCCCGGATCTGATAGGAACCATGTCCTTATAAGAGACACAGAGAGCTGCTCAAACAGGAGAGCCTCTCCCCCACCCTCACCTGCACAAAGAGGTCATGTGAGCACTAAGTGAGATGGTTACCACCCATAAACCAAGAGAAGAAACCTCAGAAGGAAACCTACCTTGTCAGCACCTTGATCCTCCCAGCCTCCAAAACCATGAGAAATAAATTTCTGCCCAGTCTGTGGCATTTTGTCATGGCAACCCAAGCAGACTAAGACCCCAAATTTCCCTGCAGTTAGAGGCAGTAATACAAATGTACTACTGAAAAGGAGTTGACTTGGCTAGAAGAAAGGTCCTTTTATCCTTTTTCCCCTTTCTCCTTCTTGTTGCCTGATGACTGGAATTCCAGCCACCCTTGACGCCCTTGAGAATGGAAACCATTTACTGAGAATAAAGGAGCAGAAAATTAAAGAACTGTATTTACTTATTTATTTACTTATTTTTTATTTGAGAGAGAGAGGAAGGGGAGAGAGAGAAAGGGAGGGAGGGAGGGAAGGAGAGAGGGAGGGAGAGAAAAGGAGAGGGAAGGAGAGAGGAGACAGGTGGGAACAGGGTGGGAGGGATCGGGAGGAAGAGGGCAAGAGAGCTGGGTCCTCCTTCTAAAGCTTTTTATCTGCTCACTAAAGGCAAGAATCTTAAGGGAGGTCCCAGGGGAAGATCTCAATAGGCTATGCATCAGCTCTTCAGGTGAGTCCTTTCAGGGTCATGGTCACTACTGATTGGTCAGTGCTGGGGGCGGGGTTCGTTAGTCACCACAGGTGGTCGTGATGTCAGTCAAGGTGTAGCCCCACCTGGACTTACTGCTTTTCTGGGCCTGGAGCTGAAACACAACTGAAGCCTAGATTTATTTCTAGTTTGCCCAAAACTCTGTCTCTGTGGTCAACAGACCCGAGGCTTTGTTCCTAATATTATTTGATGTGGGTCAGAACCTCACTGTCTTAAGGGCTTAATGCTTAAGGCAGTGGTCATGCCAAGGGCCTTTATGGGAGTCAGATGAGGCTATTCTCTAGCCCCCTTGTTCTTTCTCTAAGAAAGGGGGACAGGGGAAGAAGTGGGGGCGAGAGAGAGAATATAGATAGATAGATATGGATGCTATAGGCACCCCAAAAAACTGAAATATGTTGATAAATGCAACTTTTACACAATAAGCAAGATTATAGGTAGCACACTTAATACACAGCTTGAGTACATACAATACAGGCCTCATCAAAATACAATTCAATGTACAGAAATTATTTTTTGAAATCAGGGAATTATCTTGTTACCTGAAAATTATTAGTTTTGATTCTGTTTGCACTGAAGTCCTTCCTGAGCACTTTCTTTGATAACTGATCTTCTGGATAGAACTGACCAATTTGTCCATTTACTGTTTAACACTGAATTATTGCTAGAGTGCTTTAACTGTCACCCTCCATTGACCCAGACTAATACATAAGTTTCTGAAATCCTGCAGATTCCAAAAACACCAAAGAACATGATGTTCTAGAACATTAATCAGACTGGGCACTGAGAAAAGCTTTAGTTCTTTCTAATGTGTCTAATAAAGCTACCTGGGGCTTTGTATATAGGTGGGTTCACTAGTTTTTTTAAAGAAATACAGAGGCAAAGCCAAGGTTACCTGGGATAGCTTGCCTCCCACCCTCCACCACCACCCCTACCCCGACTAAATATATCATTTTGCTGTGCAAATTCAGCAGCAGGACAAATACTTGAACCTCCTTTTACAACCAGATTACCCAATCCTAAATCCTCTTAAAGCTACACGGGTAGGAGACAAATTTTTAAAAAATCAATCATAATCCAGAGAAAATCACTATTTAACAATTTCATATATCCTTTGTACCTTTCTGTATTATGTGTACCGGCTACAAAATGACATATGACACCTATCGCTTATAGACATCATTTAATATATTTTGACACCTTAGTCACCACATGGCCTGCACTGTTACTGTAACACTGCATAGCGAGTCTGCACTCATTTAGCAGCACCAGCGGCAAGAGTGCCCACAGTTCCCATTCAGTAATACCCTTTCCCTACATGCCAACCTGACAGGTGACTAGTGTTAGATCACTGTCTTAAGTTGCATTTTGATTTATTACTCTTACATATTTGGTGAACAAATGTTTCTTCTTTTGTTTACTGCCTGAGATAACACTCTGGGCTATTATTTGACCAGGCTTCGGTTTGCAGTTGCTGCTACTGCTAACAAGTTCTGTATCTATTAACATATCTATCAACCCTTTGGCCTCCGTTGCAAATATTTCTCCAGAGTGCAGTTACCTTCCCATTGTATTTAGGGAGGCAGTGGAGTTTGAAAGGCAGAGTACAGGGTAAGAGAGAGCTGCACAGAAAGAGAACCTCACATCATTGTAGAGGTCCCTCCTGAGTCAGCACAGGCCTATCAAGAACCTACACCAGCTTGAGGAATGAACCAGCCAAAAAGATTAGAGGGAACAATACTAACACTCATACAATTCCTGTTTCCGGCCACTAGAGTGGAAAACTCTGTAATTCATAGGGAATCTCCGCAAGTACTCAGAAGGGTCTGGTCTCACCTACCAAAGCTAAAAGGGCATGAAAGGATCAAACTATTTCCAGTAACTTAACCAAGAACAAAGCTTAAAAATACTTATAAGAATTGAAAAACATCCAGCACCCAATTTCCAGCATGCAATCTAAGATTACTGAGTATGTAAAAAAGCAAGATAATACAATCCATAATAACAAAAAAATAAATCAATTTAAACTGACCCAGAAATGACTGAGATGATAGAATTAGTACACAAGGACAACAAAACAGTGTTAATTACTGTATTCTGTACATTCAAGAAACTAAAGAATACAGAGAATATGTTAAAAAGACATGAAATATGTAAAAAAGAACCAAATCAAACATCCAGACGTACAAACTACAATGGATGGGGCAGGTGGAAATTTCTGGGGATGATGGATAGATAGATTCACTTTCTTGCCAGTAGTGATGGTTTCATGGGTACAAATATGTCAAAACTTATTAAATTGTACACTTTATAATGTGCAGTTTATACTAGTCAATTATACCCAATAAGATTGTTGTGAGAGAAGATTGCCCTTTAGCCCCTCTTCCTGTCTGAAAGGGATTTGCCTATCATATGTCCATAGTTCAAGAAGTCCAGGGCTCAGTGTATTACAATTAGAGCACCCACTGCTCCATGGGCAAGTTCTCCTATCCTCAATCTCCTTGTTCTCTATTACTGTAGTCTTGACTGACAATAGCAAATATAAAAATAAAATCCTCAGTGTGTATTGCTATTATAGTCTTTCTCTACAACATTACTCAGAATGACTACAATTCCTAAATAGTGTGTCTACATCCATTGTATCTCCCTCTTCCCATCCCTCACCCCCTACCCCCCGTTTATTTTTGGGTAGTTACCAGCAAGGAAGGAGGGCATGAAAGGGGATGAAGATGCTCCGCCTTGACACTAGTGGCTCAGAAAAGGCCACCTTTCTTTAGGTATCTCCGCAGGACTGCTCTGAAAGAAACCCTAGGTAATTTTTCTTTATTCTGGCTATTATTTTATTAGAGATCCTAGAGTTTCACACTAACTTGTCTTAATTTTCAGTGCTTGATATTATAGTCTTTGTTCTTCATAAACTTTAGCAGAAACTTCTACTGGTATATAATTTTTCTACTACAAATGTGAAATTGCTTTCACAAAGTCAGAACTTTATTTCTTGAGCTAAGTAAGAACCAAAGTCTTAACTACATTTTATTCATAATCTGTAGCTAATTTTTAATACCACTATTATGTGAACTGTCTTTTAAACACATAACTATGAAAGAACTATATTCTGAAGCTTACTTTTATTATTTCTAGAGGGGAATTTATCCCAACAAGTCAATGAGGAAAAAAGATTTTGTAGAAATAAATATTATTAACAGACACATTTAGGAACACTTGTACTTGATATATAGGGTGGGCAAAAATAGGCTTACAGTTTTATGAGAAACACAATTTATTCTTGTATTATTATTTATTAATTATTGTATTATTTTTCCATAAGAACTGTAGACTTACTTTTGCCCCACTCTGTGTAATATACATACTTGAAATCTATGGTATTTTTGAACCCCTTACAGTGCTCAAATTTTAGCTTGTATGAACTATAATCAACCAGCCTAATGTAATTCCAATCTGTGCTTTAAACTTCATCTCATTTTATTTCCTTGTGTATACCCCAGATGTCAGCCAATAGACATAAAAAGTTAAAGTCTAATTGTACTTGAATTTGAATCCTTCTGTGAAGCTATTTAAGCTTAAGCATTTCAACATGGAGGACACTTAATGCACAAAATACTTTGTTCAAGAAAACATTCATTCCCGTGACTTCCTAACTTCTCAATTTGGTGTTCAGGACATACATAGTTACAGACTAAGAGAATCTGTTTAGAAAGGAAACAGACTTCATCCAATCTTGTCTTTTAGCAAACTCTGCCTCAAAATCCTGGATTGGGCTTAGTGTTCCTCCTCTACACTCACCTATACCGAAATCAGGAGACACCAATCTACAGTCTCCTACAGTCCCAGGAACTTCTTTTTAAGTATATTATGCTAGTTTGATACTACTTATACCCTAAGTTGAATCCACTTCTAACTACTTTTGCTTAATTCTTCAGGTTTCATTTTAAGGTGCACAGGTGAGGATCCTTAAGCTAGGATTCCTCAAATTACAGAATAAGGAGGGTTTTCCCTGTAGCTCCAGCAACCACACTGGAATCACATGTCAGGAATCACCTGAGTCTCCAACGTGGGCATGTATCACTTCTTAAACATTTCCAAACATACCCAAATAAGCTAAATGAAACTTCCAAGGGATGCAAAGATATCTACTACCGTTACTGTGGCTTACAAATGCACTCCAGTAATAAGAGAAACATAGCACAGCCCTCTCCTGTGGAGGCCACAACACAACCCTCTTCTGTGCACTCCTGTAACAACACAAAGGCTCTGCAGCCACAGTCAAGTCTCAAACGCATAGCTCTACACACCATTGTATACATTCTAAATACATCGCCACTCCTCGTTCATTTTTGAAATCTACTTATCTTGAATCACATAACTATACATATATCTACTGGGTTGGCCAAAAAGTCCATTTAGTTTTTTTCTGTAAAATAAAACACATTCTTCATTTTCACTAATAACTGTATTGATTTGGATATTTTGAACATGTCAGTTATCTCCCACTATTGGCTTCCAGTGGGTAGAGGGCAGGGGTGCTACTAAACATCTTCCAGAGCATAAGATAATCCCACAACAAAGAATTATTTGGCCAAAATGTCAATAGTACCAAGAAACTTTGCAAACCACTTTTGACATGTTTGGTCAGTCACAGCACCTTCTCCATACACCACACAAATCTCTTTTTTGTGTTTCAGTTGCATTTTTACCTTTCTTGAAATAATAAAGCACAATACACTGAAAATGTTGCGTATTTTCTTCTATATTCAATGTTAAAGTGGCTGCACAAAAATTCACCAATTTTGATATTTTTTAAAAATATACACTGATATGACAGCTGTCACAATACAATTGTTTCAAACAAAATTGTTTCAATCGTAACAAAACTGTTTCAAACAAAGTTAAAGACAACTAAGCACTACTAAAGCCACCGTACAGAAAAAACTAAATGAACTTTTTGGCCAACCCAATATTTCCCATTGTCATAATCTAGTTATGAGTCTAATCCCTCAAAACTTGAGTCTTATTTTGGGGCCAACTAACTTTCATTAACATTCCAAATCTACTTTGTTGCTTTGGGGGAATGGGAGTTAAGGAGATACAGATTAAGACAGGAAGCATTGCTCTTCATTCCTTTGCTGTGAATTTTTAGTACTTTTTTCCTGTGAATATTGTAGTACTGCCGCTACCCTGTGGCTTATGTTTGCAATACACAGACCATCTTCTATGATGTTTACCTATGCCTGTAACATCCTGTCCTTGAGAAGTGAATTTCATATCCTCCCTGCAGGTCAACAAATCTGTTGGCGAGAATATAAGGTCTGTCCGAAAAGTATCCAGCCGTGTCCTATGAAAAAGAGGGATTCATTGAAGATGTAAGATACAAGAAACACTGTACAGAGGACAATGATGGTTCAGTCCCCTTCAAAGTAGGCACCTTAGGACCTCACACAGTTCTTCCAATCACCATCAGCTGCCATATTTTCCTGAATCTCATCCACAGCCTGAAATCTCATCCACAGTCTGAAATCTCTTCCCTTTCATAGGTGATTTGAGTTTTGGGAAAATCCAGAAGTCTCAGGGACCCAAATCTGGGCTGTAGGGGGGCTGAGTCACCTGGGTGATTTAATGTTTCACCAAAAAACTCCGCACAAGACATGATGCATGAGAACGTACATTGTGATGAAGTTGCCAGTTGCCCATAGCTACAACCTTCCGAATCATCCAGAGTTTCCCAGGAGGAATGTTCAAGCTTAACACAAAATCTGATGCAGATTTGTTGCTCTACTCAGTCATTTAGAATGTGACAGCCACACAGTACACATGCTCTCTCAACTGCATCTGCCGCCCCCACTGACTAGTATAGTGAAGCCATCATCATTCATGCGCATGCACATTCCAGTCCACTCTCCTTGGCTGCCAGGTTACATCAGTGTTGTGCAAACCTTTCTCATTATATTAACAACAACTGGACTTTTTCCAGATAGACCTTATATTCTTCATAGGTTTCCAAAGGAAACTTGCCAGGAGCTAGCTATTCTTAACTAGAATGTAGTCCACACAGTCAAAACCAAGTCTTCAATACCATATGCAGCAGGCTCAATTGCAGCCTCCCCAACAAAAGATCAAAAGGTGAGCTTCTGTTTACAGATATAATTAGAATAAAAGTCTCAAGAAAAGATCATTGCAGATTAGGGTAGGTTCTGAATACAATGGCATATATCCTTATAAGAGACACAAAAGGGGAAGACGGAACACACAGAGAGACACAGGAAAAAGCCAAAAGAATGTGGAGGTAGCCATTGGAATTACACTGCCACAACCCAAGGAACATTAGCAGCTACCACAGCTGCTGGAAGAAGGCAAGGATCCCCCTCTAGAGCCTTTGGAAGAAGCATGGCCCTGCCAACTCACTGATTTCAGATTTCTGGCCTCTAAGAACTGCAAATGAAAAAATGTTTGTTTTTTTAACTACCATGTTTGTGGTAATTTGTTGGCAGCCCTAGGAATCCAATATACCATCTAAACCACAAGTCAGCAAAGTTTTTCTGTAAAGAGACAGATAGTAAACATTTGAGGCTTTGCTAGTCATATAATCTTTGTTGCAACTATGGAAGCAAAAGTGTGTGACTATGTTCTAATAAAACTATATTTACAAAAACTTGCAGCTGGCCATATTTGGCTCTTGAGTAGTCATCTAAATGATGTATCATTTAAATGATCTAAATTATATCTATTCATTTTTCAAATCTTTTCTCTTTCAAAATTTATAATTATCTCTGGAAGATAAGAAACTTCAATTATCCACCCAAACCCTATTTTTTTTCAAAGCCTATAGTTTTACTTCCAGAATTTAATCCCCAGGTATATTTCAAGCTTTTCTTTAAAATCCCCCACAGATCAACAGGGAATGGAATTAGGAGTCTGACAACCCCTTCCTGACTCAATTAGGCAAATATGTATATTAAGGCAGCAGCCAACCTCCTTAACACTGCTCATATCTCTGTATCTTTCAGTAAGAGCTAATCACTTTTAACAGACTTCTTCCCAGACATGAGAACTTGATTCCTCAAACTTTCCAAAGCCTAATAATTTTCCTTTAATAAACAAATATGTTCTTGTATCTAGAACCACGACCCATAAGAACCCTATATTTAATCAATTTGAAGTGTGTTTTCTCCTATTTTATTATCACATTCTCCTACTTCATTTATCTTGATCTTTATTTCCTGGAAATGCTGCCATACATATCTTTCTTCCCAAATTATTTCTTCCTTCTTTTCGCCTAAACATGCCTGATTTTATCAAGCCAGGTTATACTAAAATGCCTCAAGCTGTCATACTCTCCTCACCAGATAAGTAAACCCGGCAATCCCCCTGAGGCAAGAAAATAAACATAACACATACCCTACACACCACTGCAACTTCTGTGTTCTTCGGTGTCCATACTGTTAGGATCTCTAGATGAATACTGTTTTATGCATCCTTCTGCAATGCAGCTCTATTAATTTGGAAATTTCCACAGTAAACTCAGTATGCCAGTCACCATGGAAACCGCCTGCTTCCTAGCACTAACAAAATAAGTATCTTTGCTAGATCTAAGGTAAAGCAAAAGGGAAAAACAATGAAAAAAAGATGTCTAGAAAAACTGCTCAAATACTCCAAATATATAAATTTTCAAATTCTGATGTCTATATTCCATGAACAGAAGGTATTAATTATATAGACCTGAAGTATTTTGAAGCAGTACAGATTTATGAAGTAGAAAGCATTTTTATCACCAAGGAAAGAGTAATATCAGAGAGAATAATAAATATTCATGTTTGCATCTTGCTGCTGTAGATGGCATATTCTCTAATTAGCTGATAACGCGCCAGCTGTACTTAGAGCTTACATTAGAACAGCATTTCTGGGCTGCGTTAGGAAAGCTGCCCTAAACTAACAGGTAACAAGCTGTCTTAAGATTCTTTCCCTGTTTGAGCCCCAATCTCAGTGGCTGAAACCTTGTCCCCCAAGTATAGCCCAGGGGTCATCACCAACAAAGCAGCCTAATATACTCTCAGTACATCAGACATAGCTGACCATAATCCCTATTCATCTGCCCTTTGAAACAATGCTTGATTTCTATGACATCGCAAACTACTAATTTTCTTCCTATTTGTAAAGTGTCTTTCCTACCTTTGCCTGTTGCTCCTCTTCTGTCTAACCTCTAAACATCAGATTTCTTCAGGGCTCACCCTGGAACCAGTTCTCATCAAGATATACTCCCTTCCTGCCTAGGAAGTTATCATCCTGTTATCACCTACATGCTGACTGCTCTCAACCTTTAATCTCCCATCTCTACTCTCTCCCTTGAGTAGCGAAACTCCTGCTCTTCTACACTCCCTCATCGGCAGATGCTCCAGACCCAGGCTCTACAGCTCAGTAACGCCAACTGAGCCCATCGTCTAACCAGAATTCTGGAAGTCACTAAGAACACCAGCCCCTCTTTACCACCCACAATCAAATTAATATCAGTATCTGTTAATGCTCCCTTCAAAATTTCTTTGGAATCTGTCCATTTCCCTCCACCTTCACTGTCATCAACCTATTACCATTCACTGTCACCACTATGTTCCACAGCTATGCAACCACAACCTGACTGGAACTCCCTAATTCCATTTGCCTCCTTCCAACAACATACTCCACACAGCAGCCAGAATCATCACTTTAGAACATAAATTAAATCATGCCACTCACCTACATATGACCCTTCCAAACCTTCCCACAGCACTCTGGATGTCTTCACCTCCAAGGCCATACATTACCTGGCCCATCACTACCTCTCCACTTATTTTAAATCCACTTTTCCTTCTCATTTATTCAATCTTTAGTCAAACTGTCATTCATTCAGTTCCATGAAAAGCTGAATCTTTCCCACCTTGATGTCTTGCAACTTCAAATACATGCTATTCCCTCCATTTGGAACACTCTTACCAATCAGCCAGTCTCTTCAAATCTGCTAAAATCCTACACAGGCTTAGAGGCTTTCAATGACTACCTCACCTCTCCAACATCTGCACTCTAAACTAGGTTCCTCTTTTATTCTCATAGCATTTGGTGCTTTTCCTTCAATGGTATATAAGGTATTTATAATTATACATGAAATATTTTTTAAAAAATATACAGGGGTGAGCAAAAGTAGATCTACAGTTGTGCATGTGGAAAATAATACAATAATTAATAAACAATAATACAATAATAAATGTTCACAGACTCACAACCATAAACCTCCCTTGGCCCAGCCCCTGTATATTTTGCTGAATCCCTGTGTCTACCTCTAAACATTAATCTTCAGGAAGTAACAATCACATCTCTTTCTTTTTTAACATGAAATAACCTGTGTCTACCATAGTACCTAGTAAAGGTTAGATATTCATCAAACACTTGCTGAATGCATGAACGAATGTGTATTGAGTTGCTTCAGTTTCTGACAGCTATCAGTTGCTCTGAAAGCTTTGATGCACTGCCTGAACTCTGAGATATCCTTATTTCATTCCCCAAACTCCCCCTTTTTGGTATCCACTCGAACTCCATGATAAGAAGAGAGGCAATAATGGCCACCTCTGTGAACCTGCAATGCTCTCCGCACCAGCAGTCCTCAACCACTGACAATTTTGCACCTTAAGGGTCATTTGACAATGTCTGGAGACAATTTTGGTTATTACAAGTGGAGGAGGAGGGTGCTACTGCCATCTAGTGGGTAGAGTCCAGAAATACTGCTAAACATCCTACAATGCACAGGACAGCCCTCTATGACAAAGAACTATCAAGTATAAAATATCAATAGTGTCAAGGGTGAGAGGACAGAGTTACTTCCATAGCCTCCTGAAACAGAAGGGTCAAAAACTGGTACTCTGTGAAGGATTAAACATTTTTAATTAAAATAAAATACACTTCACTAGCACAAAGTTTTTCTTTAAAACTGTTTTTAATTTAAAATGAAAATGATTAGCCCTGGCTGGTGTGGCTCACTCGGTTGGAGTGTCATCCTATAAACTAAAAGGGTGTGGGTTTGATCCCTGCTCAGGGCACACACTTAAGTTGCAGGTTCAATCCCTGGTTGGGGCTCATTCGGAAGGCAAACCCATTGATATATCTCTCTCACATCAATGTTTCTCTCCCCCTTTCACTCTCTCTCAAATCAATAAACATATCTTTGGCTAAGGATTTAAAAAAAAAGAAATGTAGTATGGTGAATTAAATAAAAACCTCTATAATAGCAACATATGTAGCCGACTTTGCCTAGATCCACTGCAGAATTATAAGCTGACATATATTCCTTTTCTCGGCAATCCAGTCTAACCACTGTTACAGGTGATACTTTATTTTCCTCTTAGGAAGAAGAAAAAGAGATTTTTCCCAAGAGAAAAGAAAAAAAGACCTCCTGATACTCACATTTTGGAATCCTCCAAAGGAAAAAAGTGAGGCACCTCTCCTCTTCACCTCACTATGACCCCCAACAGTCAAATCACACGGTTTCCAATCAGCTTTTTGTGGACTCATTTTGTGTGTGTATGTGTGTGTAAGAGAGAGAGAGAGAGATTGAACACCAAGGAGCAACCAAACACAAGAACAAAAAAGTGAAAATACTGTACATATAAAGTTGAAGGGGAAAAAATGTTAAGAAAAATAAGGACTCAAACTAAGAAGTCCAAAACCTAAAAGCAGCATTCCAGGTGCAGAGCTATGAGAAGAGAAAAATCAAAAGACTAAATAAATCATTTATCCTAGAATGAAAGACAGTAGTTTCTAGATTGAAAGATTCTACCAAGAGCTCAGTGTGAGAAAAAAATAAAGAACATAAAAGAAAAGGAAAATTATACCAAACAGATATAGTGAAATTTCAGACACTGGGGGAAAAGACAAAACGCTACAATCATACGTCACATACATCCCCCAAAACCAGATCATATTCCAAAGTTCCTAAGTCACAGTGGTATATAACTTTACAACAGTAACTCTCAAAACACTGGAGCAATACCTTCAAAACTCTGAAGAAAAATTTATATCCAAGAACTTTGTAGCCAATAAAACTATTAATCTATTAAGAGGGTAGATAAAGACATTTTCAGACATGCAAAGATTCAAAAACCTTACTAAGAAAAAATACATCTCAGGAAGCCATTAGAAGATATACTCCCCCAAAATGTGCTGGAAAACCGAAAAAACAAAAAACAACAACATGAAGCCCCAGAAGCAGAGAATCAAATCAGGAGAGTAATAAGGGCATTCACAAAACAACAGCAACAGCAATGAAGCTGGCCTAACAGTACAACTACTCCCGATGACAGCAATACAGATGGAGATACAACTCTAAAAACAAAAACAAAACAAAACAAAAAATACTGATCGCCTAGTGTATTTGATTATGTTGAGAGAAGATTCACGTGGAACCATTAAATGAGACAATTATTGACTCTGGGGAAAACAAATTTGTTCAAGAACAGTAATATAATCATACTTTGACTCATCTGTAAATGATAATAAAATAAAACCCTGAAAAGATATTTCCTTTAAATAGCATAATTCCTTATTAATAGATACAAGTTTCCAGAAATACTCCTGCATTAAAGGCAAAAGACCTCTATAATATTCTGAACTAAATCAGAACTTAAAAACTTGCTGCCTGATTAGAAATGGCTGGAAACCTCATCAAAGGCAAAGAAACCAGACATTTCTTTAAAGAGCAGAACTTGTGGGACCACAGGTTAAAGCAACAGGGGTATCTTTTAAATGTCTGCCTAGGTCTAATTCAAAAACACACATGATTTAAAACACCAAAAATCAATTCACTTCTAGTAGACAAGCAACTCAACAGTGTTTATCATTAATTTCTTTAAATAAACATCCCAGAATTAACCCTCAGTACCAGAGCCATCAACCCCAGCTTGAGGAGGATTACACTAGAGAATCCCTGGGGTGCAGGCCCCGTAGACAATGAGCTCACCCACACCCTCTAATCCGTCCTGCAGTGAGCTCTCACCTAAGGGGACACACCACCAGTGCCAGGTGAACTGAGGCAGAATGTGGGTCTGAGGACCAGATTCAATGCCTCTGACATATGCAAGCTTTGAAAGAGCATCTCACACAGCAGCATTACTCACTACACTCAAAGGGGAGAAACACCCACATGTCCATCACAGATGAATGTGTAAATAAAACGTCACATACACATGCAATAAAATATTATCCAGCCTTAAAAAGGAAATTCTGACATATACTACAACACAGATGGAGTATAAAAATATTACTTTGAGTAAAATAAGCCAGATCCAATATATTGTTTGATTCCACTTATATGAGATACCTAGAGTAGTCTATTCAGAGACAGAAAGTAGAATGGTGGCTCCCAGGGGCTGGGGTGGGGAGGAGAAATGAGTTAGTACTGAATGGATACAGCGTTTCAGTGTGAGAAATGAAAGAGTTCTACCATGGTATAAATATTTCTACCATTACTATCATTTTGTGGAAGTGCTCCACTATAGAACTACAGAAATTCCAAATCACTGAATTGTGTCAAAATTTTTCATTGATATAAAAAAAAAAAAAACACCTTTAAGCTCATGTATAAGGGTGGTTTTCATACTTAGTAGTTAACCAGAGATGCCCTAGGAACTTTGGGGAATAAGAGCAGAGAAGACTAGAGCCCTCCCCCACTTCACACACATGTAACCTATCAGGGTCATGCATAAGATTTTACTTGAAGAATGCAGCACACAACCGGAACAATACTTTCTCTCTCACACACACACCCCATCTCCCTCTCTTCTAATTTGCCATATAAAATAATGAAAGTCACTATTCTAATTCAAGTCCTGAATTGAGACCAGAGTAAGCGACACAGAGGTAGTGATGATGCTGGGATATAAACTAGGACTCAAAAATTAAATAATATGGTTAATCCAAGATAATAAAGTTTAAAACATAAAGTTTCCACAATTTAACCAGCAGTAAGTGCCTAGATGACTTATAATTACTGTTCTAGTTTTAAGATAAAGATCTACTGAGTAGGCTCATCATGGAATTAAAAATACTATTGATTAGGCCCTAGCCAGGTGGCTCAGTTGGTTAGAGCATCATCCCAATCCCCAAGGTTGCTGTTTCCATCCCCAGTCAGGTCATGTACAAGAGGCAACCATTTAATGCATAAAGAAGTAGAACAACAAATTGATGTCTACCTCAGTCTCTCCATCTCTCTCTCCTCCCCACACCTCTTCTCTCTAAAATCAATTTTTGAAAATGTTATTTAAAAGAATACTAATGGCCCTGGCTGGGTGGCTCAGTTAGTTGGACCATCATTCCATACACCAAAACGTTGTGTGTTCAATTCATGGTCAGGGAACATACCTAGGTTGAGGGTTCAATTCCTAATCAGGGTGCATATGAGAGGCAACTGACCGATGTTTCTTTCTTATAGCGATGTTTCTCTCCAGCTCCCCCCTACCCCTACCAATGCTTCCTCTCTCTGAAATGAATAAATGTATCCTCGGGTGAGGATAAAAAAATAAAAAATAAATAAATAAAAGAATACTAATGATTGGGGAATTTAAAAACTTCTAGCTGTTCTATAGCATAACTGAGCCTTTTTCTGCTCAAATGTAATAAAGATAATTGAGATACTATAGATCCTCTTGGTCTCAACAAAGACATTCCCTTAAACTTAGAACATATGGTTCCAAAATGTTTAGCTTAACCCCCTAAATGTATCTGTATGCATCATTATACATTTCCAATGTTAGCTTTTACTCTAGTATCTCTTCTTGTACAATTCTGATATGTTATGAAGATAAAGGGGCCGTTCTTTCAGAATAACAATTGTATTTGTTGCATTCTAAATGATTCGGTACACTGAGAGCATTCACACATTAGTCACCATGACGAAAGCATAGAATGTAACAGAATATCTACTACTGTTCATGTCAAAGTTATATACAGAACATGACTTTAGTAAAAGCCTGCCACAATTATTTAAAAAAAAAAAAATCCCAGGGTAATAAGAAGACTTAGAATGCCAGTCTAATCCAAGCCTGATGGAAATTTAAAAGGTAGCCACACATTTTTCTTCAGTATTTCCTTTTACTCTTTAGTTTTACAGCTTAATCTTTCATTTAGAAAGCCAATGGGCAAAATGTTAATGTCTCTTACATTTAGGTAGTAGGTACAAGAGTCTCTATAATGTTCATTTTTTATATGTTAGAAATGTTTATAATAATTTTAACCAATGATAATTAAAAACAAAGGTTTCTTGTTCAGGTTCTTCCCTCATTCTCCAAGGACTTACCTAAAAGGAATGATAAATTTTTTTTAAAGAAAGTAATGAAAAACTGAAAGATATAAACAAATTATCTGAATGCCTAACAGCAGACAAAAATGTATAAACAAAGCAAAAACCGATCAATTCCTTAAGAAGGGACCCTGGTTTCAGGCTTACCAGCCAGGTGCAACACAGGACCTTGTTGACACCCCCCTTCAAACTATTAACAAAAAAAAGCTGAAGTACAATAATATATTTATGTGATGATATTAAAGATTTATTCTATAAAATGTAATAATGGCATTGTAGTTATGTTTTTTTAAAAAAGAGTCCTTGTCTTTTAGAAATATACCCTGAAATATTAATAGATGGAATAACATGTCTAAAATTTGGTTAAAACTAAGGGGGCAGAGGGAATTGAGGGACAGACAGAAGCAATACCGGCCACATTAACTGATGACACCGCTAAAGCTGATGGATAAACGTATCCAGATTCGTTTACCACTCTCTAGCTTTGTATATATTTGCAACTTTCCATAATTAAAAGTTTTTTTTAAATAGTAATAAAGAAAACTATAGCCTATAACACATGATGGGAAGGAGCACACAGCAGAGATGAGAGATAATGGTCCCAACAAAACCTTAGAAAGGATCCGTAGTTGGAAGGTATGAAGGCCTAGAAACAGACGAAAATTAAAATTCTTTCTAGAAGAAAGGTCTAGTCGGTTCCTCCTTTCCTCTTCATCCTCCCCTCAAAATAGTAATAATAAAAAGAGCACCCTGGCTGGTGTGACTCAGTGGATTGTGCATCAGCCTGGTAATGGCAAGGTTGCTGGTTCAATTCCCAGTCAGGGCACATGCCTGGTCGCACTGCCAGGTCCCCAGTAGGGGGCACACAGAAGCCAACCACATGTTGATGTTTCCCTCTCTTTCTCCCTCCTTTCCCCTCTGTCTAAAAATAAATAAAGTCTTTAAAAAAGAACATGTCTCTAAAGAAAATAAACATACTATTTGGAAAGAACCAGGCCTCCTAGGATGACTGTTAGTCCTGCTTACTATTTTGGCATCTAGAATACTGAAGGCCTGATAGCCAGCTCTCAAGCCATTCACAGAAAATTAAAGGCAAGCTCAGTCTCCAGTGGATCATCAATAACCAGAGCTTCCAATTGGCCTTCTAATTTTCTCATCCTCAACTATCTATGGACAATTAAGAATTATAAGACAGAAATTAAGAATAGGGTACTAAGAAAATGCCACAATCAACTCTTGGAAATTAAAATCAAAATAGAATGATCTATATTAGAGTCAGAAAATAAAGGAAATCTCCCAGGGTATAGAGAGAGAAAAAATAAAAGAGATGTAAACACAAAAGAAAAGTCAAAGACCCAGAAAATTCAAGAGGTCCAACATCCAAATAACACACATTTCAGGAAGAGAGAATGGGAAAAACATAAAAGAATCTATCAAAAAAAGAAAAGCAGCAGCAATTTTCTCAGGAACAGATACACGAATCTTCAAACTAAAACAGTTCTTCCAGTACACAGAGAAAATGACTGAACCTAAGCATTTCCTCATATAATTACAGAATACAGGAACAAAGAAAAAATGCTGAAAATTTCCAATGAGAGACAGAAATAGGTAATATGTAAGTAACATCTCTGCTACAATTACATAGTTCTATACTATACTCACCAGAAGGCCATTCTCCATTCCCTCCACCTCTCTATTCTCTATCTATTCTCTTGTCTTTCAAAATCCAGTTCAAATCGTTTCCTTCATGAAACTCTTCACCAAGTTGTTGATTTAAAGTGATCTTTCCCCCAAACCTGCTGCACCATTCATTTGACATTCAATCTGTATTACCTTACTCCTTACTTCTGAATTGTTGTAGCCAACTATCATTTCTTACAATTTGTTTAAACTGTTTGTTCATAGAAAATAAGGACATGGTGTTTTGGGTTTGTTTTTTTTTTTTAGTCTCTCACAGAACCTTGCAGCCAGGAGACACCAAGCACCTGATAATCAGAAACTTGTTCCCAGGATGTAGCTTAACTTCATTAGTTGTTTATATAGTCCACCTTATATTTTCCTTAGTTCATCAAAGAGTTTTACATTTATATCTACAACTAAAGTGCAAGGAAAGTTTAGAAGGAGGAAACACATATAAACAGCATAGAAGCATCTTCTTCAAACCCCCACAAACTTCAGGTTATATTTTCTAACTGCAAACCACTTACTCTAAACAGTGCCAACAGTGGTTCTCAGTGCCTGACAGCACACAATTCACAGGAAGAACACAAAACATTCCTTTATGAAAGGGGCAGGAGGGGACGCCTAGTAGATGCGCTGCCCTAAGTAGCTGTCTTCAACCAATATCTAGCAGGGAGTTGCTATTCGGATCCAGATAATAAACCAGTGCAGTAACAAAATCCCAACGAAGTCTGGGTCTTCGATCTTACACACCAAAATCAAACTCTCGAGAGTCTATCCAGCAGTAAAAATGCCTATTACTTTGTCTTCTCAAACTTTTAATATGCCCTGGGAAGAGACAAAGGATAAGAAACCTAGCTGGTTATAGGATTATTATGAAGTCGGTTTAACAAAAACAAAAACAAACAAAAAAAGCACCTGATTGACTCAAATTTTGTAAGAAACCTTTTCCCCACTATTTCCATCCTAAAAAAAAAAGAGGTAAAAAGATTTTGTCCACGAATTCTCTATATATGAAGAAACTCTTGAGGGAAGAGAGTTCAAATATATGTGAATGTTTTTCCAGTTCTAAATATGTCAGGTTGTCTTTCTCTTTGTCCCAGGGGGCTTTAAAAAGAAAAGAAAAGATGAAAAATATCTCAAGTTCGGCAATTACTGCATGTCTTTCTTAGACTTCAAATATATGGTTCAGCTAGCAACCAAGGTAAGTAGACTATGTTCAAGAATTAGTTTTGTACTAGCTTTCACTAAAAATTCTAGGAAAGGAGGAAGGAAATTCTTTGGAGAGTGTTTCCTTGCTGCTGAGGCTCTGACTAATTAAGAAGTACTAAGAATTTCCTTCCTCAATACTAAAGCCCCCAATTCATTTAAAATATCTTTCACTCCCTTTAAGGTTACAGGTGCAAGTATAGGAGCACATATACACACATATACATTTATTCCCTCTAGATACTGCTGTTAAAATATTGTCAGCATTCCTCTCGCAAGACACTCTTTCTTTTACCCATTTGTTACTATTTGTAAATACAATGGATACCTAACATCAAAAGCCAAGAAAATACCAACAAATATGCCTCTTTGGGAAGAACAAATATGCCTATAGTCTAATAAGGTATAAATACAAATTGTTGAGAAACTACTGAAAACTATAAAATAATTTTTCTGACAGCTTTTTAAACCATACTTTTTACCATTTGCTTTATACTTCTCAAAACCAGAACTGGGTGAAAATTATTTTTATGGACATGAATATAAATGTAAAGCCACTGCTTTTGACCTTGTTCATGACAGGTTTTTCTGGGGAAAGACAATATTATCTATTAACACAGCAATTTAATCAATGATTTCTGTAAAATATTATTCTGAAGGTATTGTTTTAAATTAATAGATGTTTCTAATACTTTCAGTGAGATGTTATATCTATTTTATAATAAAGTATTCAGGGAACAAATTTAAAAATTAATCCTGACATCTGTACACTGACATATACACATTGTTTCAATTGACTGTGATGTGGAAACCTTACAGGAAGTCAGTTTACTAAGAATGGGTTCTTCCTTTGTCACCTAGTCGGTGGGGATGATCAGTGCAGATCTACAGGAAAGAATTAAATTTCCTAAATACCACTTATAATTTAACTGGAAATCCAGAAAGAAAGGTATAAACAATATCCTCATTTCAGTGTTACAGAAATTAAAAAGATATAAATATACCTGAATTGTCAGCTATTTTTCCCTTCAAGTAAACTTTAAAAAGGAAAATTGTGCTTACCTACTTTAGACTATAGCACAAATAGCTTTCTATTTAAGTTCAAATAGTAATATCTCAAATGGCCCATAAAAATAATGGAAATACCAACCTCTCAACTCAAAAAAATTTATAAAATACAGTAACTTTTAAACCTTTGCTTGAGTTGAGCCTTTTGATTACAGATATACTCACATGTGTGGGTTTTGAACTCCTGTAGGATTTGGATTCAGAGTAAACCTTGCTGTAGATTTGAAAGGTGGATTTGCAAAATTCAACTTCAGTGCTTTGCGTTTACCTAAGAAATAACAAATAAAAAGTAAAAGTTTCAAGTACTATAAAACAGGTACTATTCTGAGGGCATAAGAAATTCATATCAAAAGGAAGAAAAATTTGCTTTAACATATAGTTAAATAGTATTTTGAAAGGCAGCAAAGAATTTCTCAGAATTAAGAATAAGTAAATATCATTCATTATGCTCCAGTAAAACAGAAAACAATGCTCAGTGCTTCAAGATTATATTGTTCAAAGATGCTAACACTTTTGCAAATGAAAACACCACTATAAAAATCATTTACCTCAGCAGTTATAATGAAAAATGCTAAATTACTACCTATCTAGTGTTACACTTTAATGCCTTAGTTTAATAAATATCATTTTCTCTCAAATGTAATATATACAACTGAGTGCAGAACCTGATGCATTCACAACCATAATGGGATAAAAAATATCATGGAAGAGTCAATTCAAATTAGTATCAAAGGTATGCCAAATAATCACTTATTTGGAGCAATTTCTTTGGGGTAGAGAGGAAGGAGATATCAATGTTTTAAATTACTCAAATGATATCCATTATAAAAAAAAAAGAAAATTTAGGAAAGATAAAACAAAAATATATGTAATATTGTATATATACCTATAAAATATTTAGAGTTTTAAAAAATATTTATATACATTTACAAGTCTAAGTACCCCAAACTAATTATTGTCTATTGCAGACTATTTGCTATATAATACAGACATTTTTTCTCTATAATTAAAATCAGACCGTAATACTGCTTTATAACATGATTTACCCACTGACCATATTTCTTTCTATGTCAATAAATCTTGTAAATCATTTCTTTAGGATTCTAGTATATGGAAACTTTGTAGCAGAGTTTGGTTTTAAGCATTTTTAAGCCCATCTTGGTTTCATGTACATTTTAAGGATCCTTTTTCCAGCATTCACTCTTCATAGTTTATTACACATTTATCTACCTACTCTAACAACATCTCTGCAATCCAAATACTTTCCCACCTCAGTGGACTCCAAGGATGTATTAGAGAGCTCACCCTGCGCAGACTGGCACCTTCGCAGAGATCTGAGGGTCTGAGTGAGCTGTGAGAGGTGGACAAGACTGCAGGGAAGAGCACAGAGCTCCTGGCCCTGGTTCCCGGTCTCAGGGATGGGCTTCATACAGGATGTGAATTCCAAGACCAAACACACCATTTTCAGAAATAAGCACAGTACGACATGAATTGTCCCCATATTTTGCCTTTCGTGTACCAAATATTCACTTTGAAATCATTTTTATTTGACAGCAAGTAGAGTTAGGAAGGATATTCAAACTATATATGCAGAAGGTACTCTTTGAAAACTGGCAGATATGACTATTAAAAGGCAAATTCTGTGTATTACAAAAAACTAAAAAATTAAAATGAAAACTTGGGAAAATTCTTGCAATACAAAATCAGAAACTCTAAATATATAAAGACATCACACAAATCAAGAAAAATTTAAACATTGGCAAGGGTATAAATAGTAAAGCAAAATTATGAAAGAATTATGAAAGGCACTAACACAAAAAAACAATTAAAATTTTTGTTCATGTGAAGTTGGCAACACTTAGGTTTTATTTTATACATATACATATATATGTTTTAATGATAACATATTGATCTAAATGACTAGGTAAAATAACCACTAGCATAACACATTGCTGGTGGAATCTATGTTGATATATCTTTTCTGGTGAAAGGGCAATATACAAGAAAAATTGTAAATAAATATGCTCCTTTACTTCTTGGAAATTTGTCTTCAGGAAATATTTAAAGGCAGAGGATTATTCTCAGATCTTGAAACCTGAAGGAATTTGCCCTGCAGAACCCTGAAATTCCTTGGGACTGCTGACTCCTTTCTTCCTTCAATTGTCTCCTATTCTCTCATCAAGTTTACCCAATGCCTGACCCACCATTGTATTCTGGAAACAGGTAACTTGTCTTCTCATTTCTAGGTCCACAGAGAGAGAGAAATTTTGTGTCAAAATGGATCACACTAGAGTCTAGGTGATATTTGGATTTGACCTGTAGGGTGAATGCATTTTGAACACAGGGCAGATGGAATATTTGGGGGCCAGAAGGCAGACTGTAGTGGACTGAATGGTGGATCCCAAACATCATTGTCCTGATCCCTGGAACCTATGAATTTTACTTTGTACAGCAAAGCTTCTAAAGAATTTAACATTCAGTTAAGAACTTGTGCAATCATAAATTGGAACAAGCTCAGTACCCACAAACACCCCAAACCAAAAGCTGAACACCACCTGGGATGTGGTATATGTCTGAAACCACCCGGTATATCACCCATGATCTCTACATGGTGAAAAACTGATAAAAGACTTGGATCAAACACAAGACAATAACACAACAAAGAATCATTGTGGAAACTATTCAAAGAAAAGCACCAAAATTGGACCTTCTTCAAAAGCTTAATTTGAGGGAACAGTACTTAATCTCTGCAGGCAAACAAAATATATTACTACAATTAAAACAAAAACTGTTTTCTTGAAAATAAATATTTATATATAATACACACACATAAACAGAGAGAGAGACTTTTTCAGCATTGCATTCATGTTTAAACACAAATAAATCAGTCTTCAAAGGGCATTTACTGCAAAAATGAACAAGCACATACAATGGAATGTGACTTAACTTGCATAAATTAGATTTAAACACACTATACTTCAGACACACATGCAACTATCTTGAAAAATATCCAAGTATATATTCTGATCTTTCACTAACAAAACCACTAAATAATTCTATAAAACTTCAAAGCCTCTTTAAGCAGAGACGACAGAGCCTAAAACTAGTGCCAGGGGGTTTAGGGTATGATTAAGCTACATGGCCTGTTCTTAGTAGTGCCCCTACCTCACCCTAGCCTACCTTGACAAGTGATAATGATCAGTTTAATGAACTCACAAGGCAGTCTTGTGGAGGAAAGGAACAACCCAGGAAGTCAATCAAAGGTGAGACTCAGGGAAGGACAGAAAGAGGCAACTTTCATAATACTTTAGAGAAGATATTTCTGGCTATCTGTAGATGTGTACACATGGGCCTTTTATGTTTATTTGTTTAAACATCGCTTCTCCCATTAACCTTCTCTAAGAACCTCTTTAGGACTGGTCTTTCTTATCTTTACTTCTCTTTCTCAAGGGCCCTAAAAACTGAACCCTAAAGGCAACTTGCCACTATGTAGTCAAGTATTTTTAATGACAAAACTACAAACGAATAGGATATGGGACCAATATGAACTTTTTACAATTCCATAGGAAGAAAAGGGTGTACGGAAAGAAGTGACACTAACTGGACTGTGGAGATTGTTAGAAGCAAACAGGAATTAAAATATTTGTATAACAGGGTTTAAAGTAATTGATCAAGAAAGATTATAAATTTGTGATTATAATTCCACCTTTAGTGAGACTGTCACCAAATAATTAATTCTGAACCAATCAGCAGAAATAAACAGATCCTCCCATTTAACTACAACAGGACAGAAACCAGGCAAGATCAAATATCTTAAATTATCTGTAGAGCAGGAAAAAATATCTTCTTTCCCATGAGAAATAATTGTCTTCATAGACTTAAACTGAAGTTCAGTGCCTTATATAGAAAATGCTTTCAAATGTTTATTGATCTGGAAATAATTTGACGTGCACAGACAACCCCAGACAACTCAAGTGTGCATTAAATTAGCTAGATTAAGTTTCTGTTGTTTGCAACCAAGAAACCTGACTGACATAGGAAAAACAGTATCTGTCCACATCCCCGAACATTTCCAAAGCACTGCTATATCCTACCCAACGTTTTTCATGTTCTGGCTTATAAAGAAAATAAGGACATTTGTTCAACACTGGGAAAATTAGAATCGTAGATAGTCCAGAAGCTGGCCCAGGTGGTTCAGCAGCCTCAGGCCCCACTCAACCACTCCAGAACTGAGGGGACCAATCTCTGCACCACCCTTGAAATTTTCCTTTCAAATTCTCCCTCAAGAGAACACCCAATGCTATTTAAACAATCTTGTCCACATCATCTAAGACAATTTCTTTCTTAAGAGTTCTCATGACAGAAGCATTCCCAAGCATGGATCTCCAAGAATATTCATAACTATTACTGAAGAACAAAAATTTGCCCAAGCATATCCATACTCACTAAAGCCTAAAACTATATTTAGCTCTAATTCTCACCACAGAACATCCCACAGGCTCACAGAATACTGAAGTTGGAAGGAAGACATCTTTCAGTTATTTGGCTTAAGTGAGATGATGAAGAGCCCTGGTGATTCTTCCTCCAGTATCTTCTCAATACAAACCTTTAGCATCACTTTCTAATCAGTTACACTGATTCAACAGTGGCCAAAGATCTCACTCACCCAGGGCTGGAGAGTCTACCACTCAAATATGGAAGATGACTACTCTCTGCAATTTAGGTTGCCAAGGCATCTCTCTTTTACCTTCCACAGATAAGGAAAAGGTGTCATTTCCTCATTATTAATTAAGAAGCATTATTTATAGTTTCCAAAACCATCAAAACCAGTCTATCCTCAGAGAGATACTATGTTTATACTGGATCCACCTTGTAACCCCCTCCCTTCCTCCTCAAGGCTATCCTCATCATCAAATTGTAAACAATTTTCTGTTCTAAATGTTTAACTATCTTGATATATCTTTGAGTTCTGCAAATGACCTATAAAAGGTAACTAGAACAAAAGAGCAGTTCAACAAATATTCATTTGAGTTAGAATTACTAATTTTTTTAATCAATATTACATGACCCTCTCATACAACCTAGTGGGCTTCTTTTCTTTTATTGTATCATAGGAAAGCAAGATTCTGTTATCCTTACGGTCAGAATGAGAGAACCAGAATCTTCCCCCCACAACCTGTAAGAATGGAGACCATCTCTAAAATATTTTAGTCCATCTACATATTTTCAACACCATTTTGATATGATTTCACCAAATTTGAAATAGTAATAGCAAAGTTCATACTGTTGATGGCAATAAAGATCACTAAAGGACCTGTAATGTGTAATAGCTGCCTCTAGAGCATGGCATTTTTTTTTAATTTTTAAAAATTTCTTTTAATTTTAGAGAGAAAGGGAGAAAGAGAAAAACCAATGTGAAAGAGAAACACTGCCTCCCATACCTGCCCCAACCAGGGACTGAACACACAACTTTTGGTTGGTATACGGACGACACTCCACCCCACTGAGTCCCATCTGCCTGGGAGGGTGTTTTGACATAATACTAACAAATCAGTGTGGGTTGTGTGGTAGATTGTTACAAAAATGATTCACAACTCCCTGTGTCCACACCTCTCTAATGTGATTTTGCTGTTCCTCCCATCAATAAAGTCAATTTCCCTACCTCTTAAATCTGGGTTGACCTTGGGACTTGCTTTGACCAGAAGAATACAGTAGAAGGGATATTTAATGACTTCCAAAGCTAAGCCTTGAGGCCTTCTGGCTTCCACTTTCACCCTCTTGGAAAACTACCGAGTCTAAACATAAAGCAGTTCGGTCTAGCTTCCTTGATAAGGAAAGACCATGTGGAACAAGAGGTCCAGAGGCACCAGCCGTCCCAGGGGAGCTCAGTCAGACCCAATAGACCTACTAGCTCAATGCAGACATGTGAGTGAGCTCCAGTGAGACCAGCAGAAGTACCACTCAACTCACAAACAGAATCATGAAAATTAAGTAGCTGCTCTTTTATGCCACTACTCACAGGCCAAAAGAGCTAGGTAGAAATAATCAGTCCCTCTAAGGAACGCCCACTGCCACCAGAGGTAATTCCCTAGAACCCAGTGTAGACAAAAAAGTGAGAACTTAAAGTACGATGTACAAGTCACTCATATACCACACCTTCAAGAATACTGGTGCTTGACCTGCAAGTGTTCAGAGCATCCTACCTGGGCTGGGGGAGAGGGGTTGCCTTTAAGTCTCATTTCTTCCTTGCTTTAATTCTTAGTACCTTATTTTCAAAACAGAAAGGGAATCCAGAATAACTTTTTAAGTTATTTATAATCACTGGTCATGAAATGAGAAACACAATTCTAACTATGCAACTTTATATTCAAACAATTTCAGAAATGAGGAAATAAAGTGGTAGACAGGAACTTATTTTCATTTCCTTTTCCACCTAAATTGCTACAGTAATGAGTGTGCTAATTTATTTCATAAGTTCAAGAGAATAAGAGAGGAAGGAAGTTAGACTTGTAATAGAACTGGAAAATTTTGTCAGTTCTGTCCTAGACTTGCAATCTCAGACTTTCCAGGTATTCAATGAGCTACTATCAACTAATACTATGTTGCCCTTCTCCTCCTCCACTCTTTAGTACACAACAGTGAGTAACTTCCAAAATTTCATAAATCTCACTTAAAACTCTGAACTCCAATCAATAAAATAAAAGTTATTCATCCATGCAGCTAAGCATTTTGGAAACTGAATTGTTCTCAGTTTCAGAAACCAAGTAAATACACTGACAGCCCTCTTCTAACACATTTTAACACTTTTGTATAAGACAAATTTGGAGGAAGTCCAATGTAATAATTTGCATAGCCATACGTGCAGAAATATCACAATTACACACAAGCTAGTGTGCCAGGCAGTGGAGACAAAAAGATAGATAAGGTGGCTGACCTATCCACAGACACTGGTTTGTCATCCTCCCAAAATTATAAAGGAATGTGGCCCCAAAATTATAAAGGAATGTGGCCCTGGCCGGGTGGCTCTGTTGGTTGGAGCATCGCCCCATGCACCAAAAGGTTATGGGTTCAATCCCCAGTAGGGGCGTGTATAGGAGGCAACCGATCAATGTTTCTCAAATCTCTCTATCAAATCAAAAAAAAAAAAGATCCTCGGGTAAGGATTAAAAATACTACAAAGGAATGTGGGAGGAGGAGGCTAAAGGGTAGGAAGAGAGAAGAAAATTCTTTTTGCTAGATGCTAAATGATCATCACCACTGGAATACTGGTAAAGATAAAAACAAGGATATTTCTACAGTCTAGTCATTTACACATCTGTAAAAACAATCCCTTACCTGGCAGCACTGCTGTGTGAGGGTTAATATATCTTAAAAATATAATGGCTGGTAAACAGTAGCTATGAAAAAATGGTAACTTCTATGATGTAACTATTAAAACTGATTGAAGTTAGTTTATTAAATTCTCTAAAAAGAAAAAAAATTGGAAAAAGTTTGTCTGATACATGTTAAACCAATAAAATACATGAAAAACAGGAAAAGAAATTCAGCTTGCTTTGTAGATTTGTTTAAAGTACTATCCCATAAAAATCCCCATTTCTATTCAAATCCAGCATTCCAGTGGTACTCAGTTAGAACCTAGAAAAACCAACATGGAGTCATAGAGCCAGTTTACCTAGTTTTGAAACTCAACTCTGCTACTTACCAGCTATACATTCTTGGGCAAGTGACTTCACCTCTCAGCCCCAGTCCCATTCCTATCAAGTGAAATTAATAGCACTTTCCTTAGAGGGGCCTTGGGAGGAGTAAAGGAGTACGTATGTTTAACAGTACAACCTACATTGTCACTCATTTTTTCCCAGTTTTTATTATCAATTTTGTTGAGGTCTTTGATGGCCAGGCCCTGACCTGAACTAGGGTGGTGTTTCCCTAACACCAATCAATGCTGCCTCAATGTTAAACATGTTCCTCATCTGACAACTTGGACCTCAGAGGCCTAGCTTAGCTGCCAAAGAAATAACAGAAGTAATGCACTGTCAGCATTCCTGACCTGTGAGAGATGATTCACAGAACTCTCTTTGGGTAGAAAGATTTTTTTTAACCTGGAATATCAAAGATTCTGTTATTCATCTATCAGTTCCTGAAGGGGTGCTGCCTTGACACGAAGGCATAAGAGCTCTTAGCAGATCCTTAGACTCCACATAAAAGCAGAAATGGGAATCTGACTTATCGCAGACTGCATTTTACTATGAGGCTCCTGTTTGGTTAACATATTTCTTCAGGGAGAATGTGTAGGCTTAAAAGCCCAAAATGTGCACCCAAGTTGATCTACCCCCAAGGAAAAAAAATGTAAGCTCACTTTCTACCATAGTAAATTTCATGGAATGAAGCTCACAATATGCCTCAGAAGCCTTCCAAACCTAACGTTAGAAATTCAGTTGATTCTTCGCTCTGATTCAGCTACCATCAACTCACTCTGACATGACATGCGCCCTCCTATGACCACCGGTAATTTTAACTCAATTATGCACAATGTCGTTATTATGGCTTTCTATAGGAGCCACACCTTTGAGCTAGCAATTAATTAAAGCCAACACCAGCATCGCTTTTGATCAGACTCTGAGCCAGATGTCTACTACTAGCAAGCAAATACAATTCCTCAGGCTAAACTGGCCAAGTCTCCATTAGTCCAAATTCCTCAAAAAACTCACGGGGAGCTAGCTAACGCAGGAAGACCCCTGCTGGGACTACCCACACAGCACAAAGGTCAAGGCTTCACTGAAATAAACAGGCCTGGAGATGCTTGTCCACACAGTCATGAAGGTGGATTCAAACAGATTCTGTTGAGCAGAATCTTGGCTTTGGATTTCCATGGTCCCAAATTCTCCTGTGAGGGCCCCAGGTGCATTGAGAGGCAAAAAGTATATATCTTTGTCTAAACTACATAGCCCCAGCTGAAGTCACTGCCTTCTGAAATTAAAAACTGAGGGGTGGGGGCAGAACATAAAGGCCTTACTTATCAATATGACAGCAAATATTCCACAAACAAAAAATGCAAATAAACCATTAACATGAAAAATATCATCAATTCTTCCAGTTAACCAAAAAATTAAAATTCAACTTTTGGCTTTAATACCACACATACATTTAAAAAAATCCTAATATTAATGTTAACAAAGGTATGAAGAAGTTGATAGTCTCTTCTGAACTTGTAACACAGCTGTACTTTTACATCTATTTCTGGTTATTCGACATCTGCTTCCCCACCAAGCCCTAAACTCCAGGAGGGCAGAAATTCTTTCTTATGCACCTCAATGCCCAGAATTACATCGGACACATAAATCCTTAAAATTTGTTCAGTAAACAAATGAAAGTAGTAGACAAATGATTAAACAAACAAATGACTGCTATGAATATAAACTGGTCCACTTTCTAAGAGGGCAATATCTAGCAAATACCTCAAAATGTCCTTAAAATTAACCCAGTAACTCCATTCCTAAGAATTTACCCTTTAGGAAGTTACAAAATGCAAATAAAGGTACTCAAAGCAGTGATATTTATGCTAGATTAGTTACAAAAATTATGGCATATCTATAACTGGAATGCTACACTGCTACCAAAAAAAAAAAAAACACCATAAAAGACTACTGACACCAGGAAATGTTAATAAACAGTAAGGTTATTTTTTTAAATAAGGCAATAAGGAATGTCTAATAAATTATCATTTTAATAAAAGCATACCTGAGAATAATACTTTAAAATACACATGTCATTCTCCAAAATATCACTGGTGACTAATTCAATGTGCTAGAATTACAAGTGATTGTTTTTCTTTTTCTGCTTTTCTCTGTTTCAGTTTTTCTACATTAAGCATTTATTGTTTCTGGTTTAGTTACAATCAAACCACTCAAACCAGAGCTTCCTAAAAGAAACCAGTCTTATGGAGGCCTGGAGAAGTTAAAAAAAAAAAAGGTATTAAAAATGCCAATATAAACAGTTTCATATACCTATTAATATACCTTGGACACTTCCATACCCTACCATTTTGTAAGATATCATCACAAATGATATCTTTTGAAAAACTGAAGGTAAATGGATCAGCCAAATTTAATGTTTTAACACAATAGGAAAAGCTTATCCAAGACAATTACCCTCACAATGCCATGCTCCAATTATTTTGCAAGCACAGCCTCCATGAAAATCTGAAGAGTTGGAATTCCAGTTACACACCCACCTAGAGAAGGGTCCAAATGGATACCCAGAGGTGGCTGCCATTATTGTCATCACAACCTCCACGCCAGTGTAGAAGAGAAGAGGAAGACGTGCTAATAATTCTGAGTTCTTCATTTCTCCCCAGGTTATACAGAGTTCTCTTGTATACCATTATCCTTCACAATCCTTACTAAGAAAGGCCTAACCTGCTATACACCTGCGCTAATTCCATTTACATACAATAGAAGAACTATTGCTATGCAAGATGCTGAGATTCTAGCCAAGAAGGGGGAATGGTTACAGCACAGCAAGTCGGTAAAGGTAGTCAGCACCTTGTCGAGGTGCTGAGAACACTTTAAATCCACATAATGCCTAAAACCCAGCCAAATCCACATGGCATTTATGTTGTTAAGCCTCAAATTTGTGAACACACCCACAACAGCCCCAGGGACACAAGTGAGATAACAAACACCATGTTGGCTAATTCCAACAAAAGTTTCTATGCAGAACAGCCAAAGTCATCCCTTCTTCTATGACGTGTAGGCCACAGAGTGCTCTTCCTCCCAATCAGACCCCTTGACATTCTAACTTCCCCATCAGCTCCCCAACGTTTTATGTTCCTGTCTGACCACGCACCAATATTAGGATTTCTGAAAAACTGCCCACATAATTGACTCTTCCCTCTTTGGCAGGCATCTTTCTAGTAGGACAAGGCACGTAACACACGAACTGCGGAAAGCTGTGTCAAAAAAAGTCACAAGGCTTACTCCGGCTTTCATCACTCCCCCGAGCTCACACAGTGACTTCCAACCAACCTCACTGTAGTGGCAGGGGCGCACATCACAGCAGGTATCCTCAAAACAGTGTGCTTGAACTCCAACCAGGAACCAAGTGCTCATTGGTCTTAACATCACATTTATTTTCCCGCTTGGTAAACCCCACAACATTCTATCATTACCATTTTAACTTTTCATCACCTGTAAATGATACAAGCACATTAACCATGTAATTGTCACTAGGCCACCACTATTTTTTCAATCAGTGCTTCAAACCTTTTGTGTGTATGTGTGTCTTGATGTGAATAAAAGAACACCTGTACAATACAATTAAGGAAAAACAGGGCTGTTCTTGGCTAAAGACCACTGACCTAGAGCTCTAACAGTAGCTCCAGGACACAGGCTACAGAGATCTGTATCTGAGCTGACCAGGTAATGTATTCACAGAAGCACCCAAACTGAGGATCTACCAAAACAGCCAGATCTGGCTTCTCCTTCTTAAAAAGTTTACTCAGAGTAATATTATCAACTACACAACAAAGTCAGACTTTCATCAAATAGGACACCCACCAGTATGAATTAATGAACTCTACTACACTCTGTCTCTCTCTCTCTCTCTCTAGATGACCAGCACTCACACAGTGCACTTGCCTGTTCTCTCCAAGGCCATGTGGGCTTAACAGTCACAGGGCCCTGTGGCTGCAATGACTCAGGTAGCCTGAATACCACAGCACAGCAATGGACTGAAGCTGGACACACATGCTAAACTATCAGATCCTGGGCTGGGCTGGACTGGACTTTAATACAGAGCAGAAACTGGATGGTGGCCTTCACCCTGGCCCTACTGAAGACAAGATTGTACCTTTTCCATGGCAAGGAGGGCGGATATGGGACACTGGGAAGTCAGGAGGGGAAACCCTGTAATTTTACATCACCAATAAAGTTTACCATGGAGGCCCTTCCTCCTGTGCGGTCTCAGGAAATTCTTTTCCTCATGACACTGCAAGAACTCGTCTTCCACTGATAACAACTGGACATTCAGTTGCTGTCAGAAAATACCTGAGTGTCAACATTTGGAATACAGAAAAGTGAAGAATATTAAGATTTTCTAAAGGCAACAGAAGTCATTTTCAAGAAATAAATCTTTTTATGTCTATTAATACTTGTGCCTGATATTTCATACTATAGAAATCTGTAAGTAAGCCTAAAAACAAGTTTAAAATATTCCAATTCAATTAGAGATAAAATGAAAATATATTATATATGAATGTATTTCTTTATATCAACAGTAGATTTATTAACAAATATAACGTACTATCAAGCCAGAAGTCCTTCAAATACCAAACTTTTGATTTCATAAAGGTCTTTTTTTAAGCAAAGAATGAACATATATGACCACGTTATGCTAACTCAGGAAAATCAGACAGAGGGTCTTATTTACTTCTTTTCCTTTTTATTTGGCTCCATAATGGATCACAGTTAACTTTTTATTCCAAGCTGACTTCTCTCCGCTCTCCAGGAAAACACTTGACTCCCTTACCCTATTACCCCTATCCCCAAAGCAAAAAATTCACATGACCACATAAAAGTTTACCAATAATAACCCTGCTTTTCACCATATGTCCTTAGAAATTCAGAAAAGCAAAAGAAGGAATCAATTTTTTCATACACATAATTTTGCATATATTTTTAATTCAATTAAGGTAATTTGGAAAGCCTTCCTATAAACTTTTACCACTAAATAGCACCTTTAAATAACAATAAGGCTCAATTTTACTATTTGTGGCTGGAGACAACCTGCACTCAACCCGGTGAGCTAGTTACTGCTTTGGTCCAGGAGCTGGCTGGCTGCCCTATCTAAAGCAGAAGTAAAGCTTCATTTCAAAGATGACTCCCCAATTCTACAACATCATCAATAATTTAACAATATCTTAATAACTGCAGAGGAGGGACACAGAAACCACACTTTGTAATTTTTAATTAGTCATCAAGATCTTACAATATCTACACCCCTTTCTTTTTTAGGTACACAGTCAATGTCTGAACATACACATTCTTCACACTCAGAACCTAATATTTGTCTGGATGACTTCTGACCTCTGGAAATTAGATATAGCAGTCCAGTGACTCAGTATTTTACATAATAGCATCTGTAATATAAGAACTCAAGCATTTCCTGAATTAATGAATAATCCAAGCTTAAGTTCTTGACTTAACTTTAGGACAAATAGTGTTCACTCAGACATCTCGGGGGTTTTATCTGTTTTTCCTGGTAGATCTAATTTGTTGCTTCATTTTTTTCTCAGTTAAAATAAATATAACTAGAAGCTATGTAGATTCCCTGAAAAAGCATGAAGCTTTGACTAGAGAAAAGTTCCTTACTGACAGAACCTCCTGACACATGAGTTAGCCATCTTCTAGCTTTTAAAAAGATACTTGGCATTTTTCACTGTCTCAAGTTACAAGACATGTGAAAATCTTCTATACATTCAACTTTCTCCATTTCAGTGCTGCATTATCTATATATCTTTTAAAGAAATTTTAAGTAATGATTTGCAATCTAAATTTAAATTCAGATCCAACTATGTTACTACTAAAGCAAATAACAGAGGTAGAAAATGAATAAGCATCTTCTACACAAAGCACTATTATACTCCTCTCACCAGCATCTGAAGTTTCTTTGGACTCCACTGAATAATACCTCTCAATTAAAAATCATGAAGATGTGAATAATACTTTTATTTCTTAGTGAACACAATTAAGTACTATTTGTTACCCATAAATGTGTTCTATAAATTGAGGTGTTTTTTTTTTTTTCATCCTCACCCAAGGATATGCTTTTACTGATTTTAGAGAGAGAGGAAAGGGGGATGGGGGAAGGGAGGGAGAAGGAGGGGAGGGGAGAGAGGGAGGGAGAGGGCGGAAGGGAGGGAGAGGAAGAGAGGGGGAGAGGGAGAGGGGGGGGAGAGGGAGAGGGAGAGAGAGAGAGAGAGAGAGAGAGAGAGAGAGAGAGAGAAAGAGAAACATCAGTGTGAGAATGAAACATCAATAGGTTGCTTCCTGTACACAACCCAACTGGGGATGGAACCCACAACCTTTTGGTACACAAGATGACACTCCAACCAACTGAGTCACCCGGCCAGGACTATACATTTAGGTTTTTAAAAGGTTCGAATAAAGTAATATTAATCAAGAGTAAATTGCACACAAAGAGGGTCTGTTGTATCCTACCTACTTCCTGAATGTGTAAGTACAGGAGAGTATCGTGCCTGAAATTTCTCTAATCTGTTATTTACATTTGTGCAAGATCAAGTCAGTTCTAGAATATCAGGAGAAGTTTTGACAATTTAGTTACAAAATGGAGTGAAAAAGAACAGTTGGTTAAGAAATTGTTACTACTGAAGGGTGAATAATTAAACCTGTGGACAAGAATTTACCAGTCACTGAAGAGGTCACTGCTAACTGGAACACAGTATTTCACCAGGTTATTTAATATTCTGAATGAGAACTCTTACTCTATTCTCACAAAGGGTCTTTCAATGACTAATTCTGGACCCCAAGTACTGGGGAGGCAATGCCCCGAAGGCCCTGAGCACTCTGAACACTGAATATAAATTATATACAAAGCTGCACTCCAGTCTAGGGTTAATCTTACCTTAGCAGAACTGGTCTCACATACCCACTGATTCTACAACTTCAGAAAAAAAAAAGTCAAGAATTATGGGTTTTTATTATCTTCAGAAATTAAGAGATTTTTTAAAAGTTAAAAAGAACCCTGATTAATGAAGAGGTCAACTCATATTCCAGAGTATGAAAAATAAATGTCCAGTTTTAATTCTCTCGAAGTACAGAAAAATCACGATAAATGGTTTTGTGTGTGGTATGCATATATACACAACATTTCACATCCTTCAACAGTGGTGCAGTTCAGTCAGAGGTGGTCAATGCTTAACTCTGTAATTTGTATTCAATTGTATGCCCCCAAAGCAACAAAACTTCTTTTTCTTTCTTTTTTTTTTCTTTGTGGCGGTGGAGTGGGGACAGACTACAACTACTAGTTGCAGAGCCCACAAATGTTTGGAAACAAAAGTTAACCAGCTCCTGATGAAAGAATTAACTTAGACAAAGACCACCAGGTCTTGATAGTGGCCAGACCACCAGGGGAAGGCTGATAGGACCCTGTAGCCTACACTGACAGCACCTAAACCCACTCATCAGTCCTAACAAGACCTACAACCAGAAATCACATGCTTCCTGAGGTGATGCAACAAGAAACGCACGGCTCTACTTAGGAAGTGTTCCTGCCAAAAAAGTGGAATCATATGTGATCAGGCCTCTACGTCCAGCTACCAATTCACAGGAAATACAAAGAGGAACGTGTGAAACACTAATTACTAAAAGGATATAATCAACCATATCCAAAACGTGTAAAATGTTACAAACTCCAGGACACAATATTTTCAAAGGCTAAATGGCTAGAAGAAAGGAGAGAAGAGGAAACTACTCTAGATCTAAAGAAACTTAAGAGATACATCAACCAAGTGCAGTGTGTGTGGACCAAGTTGAGATCTCAATTTGAACAAATCAACTGTAAACACGGCATCGGTAAGGCATTTGAGGAAATCTGAACAGTGAGTGGCTATCTGATATTGTTTCATGTATTTAATGGTGTAATAATGGCACTGAGGTTATGTGTTTAAGAGTTTTTGTCACGTAGCAGATATGTGACTGACAGATACGTGGATGCAATTAATGACACTCAGAATTAGCTTTGAGATATTTCGGGAGAGACAGATGCCGGGAGGAGGAAAAAATGAAGTAAGACTGGCCACATTTTGTTACTGTTGCTGTGTAATGGGCACAAAACAGTTCCTTATACTATTCTTTTTGTGTGTTTGAAAACTACTATAATTAAAAGTTTTTAAAAATTAAATAATGTTCTCTCTTCCATCCATAAGTAAAAGAAAGTAGGAGGGACATTATTTTTTTTTTTAAAGCATCAACTCATTGTTAAGAGTCTACATACAAATCTGCCCTCATGCAACGCATGGCTGTGCCGCTTTGTTCACTGACTACCAGGTCTTCTGACCGACTAATCTTGATCAGCTATTTTCCAGACACACAAGTCATTTGAGCATTTTCCACATCTGTCTAAATAACGTTTATTTATTTATTCTGCCAGAATAATTTTGGGTTTTTTATTAAACATTTTTCCCTACTGGTAGATCTACTATATCCCTTAGCTTCAGTGCCACAGGAAGAAATCTTTCCACTTAATGTTCTGGAAGGCTTATCAGATAGCACTATGAAACTCTCTGGCTTCAGGAAAATCAGAAATGATATAAACGGTAAGTCTACATCTCATGACCATTTGGGAGTGAACACCCCTCAAACACCATTCCTCTGAGTGCCCAGGGCTTTCTTTCAAGAATCAATAAAACACTATGGTTCATAGCATGTGATCTGTGACCAGACTAAGGTCACACAGTTCTATCACTCATTAACTATATGACTTTGAAAAATTTACTTAATCTTTCTGTGCTTCAGTTTTCTCATTTAAATAATTATTTTACCTACTTCGCGAGGTTGCTGTAAGAATTAAAGGAGTTAGAACAGGATGTATTTAGAACAAAATCTGACACACTGTAAATAAGTTACCTATTTTTATTACTACTACCATAGTCTGTCTCATGTTCAAGCTCTCAAACATAAGCTTCTTCAGAGTAGGCTCTAGATTTAATTCATCTTTAAAGAACCAGTGCCTCTTACCACGAGTGGTGCATGTACATTTGTTAATTGTCACATTTGTGCCTCCGTTTATTTAACATAAGAGGTTCTCTAAAAGGGAGTAAATATGCTTGAACACACTTGACACTCATTTCTGATGAATGTTCACTTCATTCTCCCTAATGAGAAGATGAACACCAACATGTCTAGTACACATCTTTTCATCTAGACACTTGTGTCTGGATTTTGAAAGCACTCATAAAATCATGTAGTGATAATTCAAGTATTTACTAACACCTTGTTTGAAAACTATCACCCTAAATTTATAAGCTGAATTAAAAACCACTTTGATTAACTTGGGATTTAATTAGGAAATTCTGGAAACTTTCCACATCATTTCTGCTCTATATCTGTTCAACCACAAAAGTTTTGTCAAATATCCCTTCATTGTTAAGAGTTAAGTTTAACTGGTAGCTGAATGGAAACTTCCTGCAATGTGCGTGAATCAGTAATTGTCCTCTTGCTCAAAAATATCACACATTAAGCTTTCTCAAATGATTTTGAAGGTACAATAGTTGTCCAAAATGAAACCTT
The DNA here is from genome assembly GCF_022682495.2 of Desmodus rotundus. Lineage (NCBI taxonomy): Eukaryota > Metazoa > Chordata > Mammalia > Chiroptera > Phyllostomidae > Desmodus > Desmodus rotundus. The sequence continues at coordinate 68,133,272 of NC_071395.1, forward strand.
CCCTCTTCTAGCATCAAAACCCATTTTTCAGAAGAAATTAATGTTTCTACCACTTCCAAGATAAAAGATAATTAGACAACATTCCCCTTGGTATGGTATAATGTATAAGGGGACTACATAAATCTTGACTCTGCCTATTACCATTCTTGGGTTTTGATTAATATAAAAGCTGTTTCCAAGGAGATGGACTTTCCATTGGCAGTTTACCATGACCCACAGAGATAGTAGTGAATATACTGGATGCTACTTGGGCTTATGGCAAATCCCACAAAAATCTCATTTTAACTTACTTCAGGATCTATATAAATTTAAATGAACCTTGCTAAACTCCAACAGTAGCAAATCTGGTCATTCTGTTTCTTAGGACTGTTGTTACATAAAATGGGAAAATAAAATTTGAATCAGCTGAGTTTTCTAAGCTCTTCATTTTAAATGCAGAATGGCCTGTCCCCCTCCTCCACTCCTCCCTTCCCCTGGCTTTTTATACGCCACCTCCAACAAAGTCAAAAACTCTCTTAAGCAAAACATCTTCTTTTACAGACATCTCTTATCAGGTCAGCAAACTTATTAATTACATACTCAAATTTCTATAAAGTTTCAGGAAACATCCTTTCTGTTCTTTATTGTTTCCTTTTACTTATTACCTATTTAAAAACAATTAGGGATACTTACCTTTAAAGAGTAACTTCACAATAAAATGAGAACGAGTCATTAGGATACGTCTATTTTTTTTCTCCAAAAGCAATCACTGTCTGTAATCTAATTTCTATTAGCACTTTGAGGATAGCAGTCACCTCTAGAGCATGTAATTTTCTAAATAGAGATCCCATTGCTGTGCAAACATTCCCAAGTAAAACAACTTTTAAAGGCCACTGAAAGCTACCAAAAGTGTAAAAGGCAAAGCTACATAAAAATTTAACACTATCCCAACTTGTCTGCAGCACTTAAGAACTCTACAGACAAAGGCTAAAAATACATTGCAGAACAGAAGGGAAAGGGGGAGCTAAAGATCCCTTGTGTAAAAACTAAACTATTAAGAGTATTTGCCCAACTTCTAACTAGTCTTACTTAGATTAGCAGAAGGTTCTGTTATTTTCTCAGGAAAATTCCTATGCTCCCAAACCTTTAATGGGCCATAACTCCCATCTAAATAAAAAATCAGAATGCTGATACACTAAAGTAAACTTGACATTTATAAAAGAATTTCTCAAAAACTTTGTTTCTAGGCAAATCTACTACCCCCTTCAAAAAACTGGTTTTATAAAGCAAAGTACATCATATCCTAAAGAACGATGTTTACAAGTTAGTTCATTAAAGCCACTAAGATATGATAATTCAAACTTGGTCATAAGTCATACAAATACCTTTACAAGTACAAAATTATTATTTTCAAATGATAAATGATAAATTAATCAACCTTCTAAATGTTGCTCTACATTGTAAAGAATGTTTTTCCCTTAAGTTGTCTTCCATTCAGATTTCAGAAAAATTCAATGATCCAATAGTATTAAAAGAAATATAACACCTTTTTAAATAATTAGAATTTTACTTATTACTTATTATCTTAAATACATATCATCTTAAACATATATATTTAAAAAAGCAAAAAGGTGCACAAACTATAATTGATAAAAAGACCATGAGGTGCAAAGTGGATTTTTATTGAATTTCTATAAAAATCTGCTTCCAAAATTAAATATGTAATCTCACACTATTAGCTTGTGTGTGTAAGTACCTACACACACATCTCCAATAAAACTCCACTAACTTACAACAGGCAATTATAATAAACTGGTTGGAATAGTGATGTAGCAATATAAAAAACAAAAACTATGTGAAAGTCAAACAGTGGGAAAAAATTAATCCTTCAGAGCTTCCATTAGTCATCAGAATTATCTTACAGTAAGTCTTTTTGATTTGTGATGGAGAATTGAGCATTTGAAGAAGCAGTAGTCAAACGTAGTGGACCTTTACCAATATCTAATTTTGCTCTCTTTTGCCCCATCCCCTCCTACAACTACTGTATGATACACAAGGTGGCGCAAAGCTTCACAGTTGTTCATATGGAAAATACAGCAATAATTAATAAACAATACAAGAAAAAACTGTCTCACATACTCAAAACTGTAAACCTACTTTGGTCCACTCTGTGTAATTATTTTAATGAATTAAATACTGTAAGTTTTCCTGATAATTTTGAAAAACTCTTAGAATAAAATTGGACATTCTGACACTAGAGTGTGTCCTAATAGATGAGAACACACTGCTTCGGTAATTCCAAGCCCTCTATTTTTAAAAAACTGAGTGACAAGTTTTAATATCAAGTTCATAGCTATATTCCAGAGCAAACTGGAAGACAGACTGTCTGCAAACATTACAAAATAGCAGTTTTAACTTTTAAGACTTGTCAATCACCAGATCAGTTTTAGAAAAAAAGATTTAATATATGTAAGCAACTGAAAACTTATCCTAAAATACAGTACTAAGAATGCAAAAATAAATGCTGTCAACTTAGAGCCAGCCATCCCTACCAAGGTACCAGCTCCAACCCTTCCTCACATGTGTGCTCCCTCTTCTAAAGTCTTCCACTGAAGCCCCAGCCAACACAGACACCTCTCCTTAACTCCAGAGCCGGGCAGGCCCACTGCTCGATTACTGAGCCACGGTCTCCAGTCAGGAAGGGAGCTATCATGAGACCCAGAGCACTGCTCATGCTTCTTCTGGCTCACAACAGAACAAGAGCAAAGCAAGGGTCACGGTGTGACTATATATGCTCCTGTGTTAGATTGTTCCATGTGTATCAAAGGAGGCAATACTGCAAACCTGTTATTTCTATAACAACGGTAAAGGGACAGGGCCATTTAAATAACCTAATGGCATTTTTAATCTACCTACAAAGCTACTTATAGACATTGTATACACATTTTAAACTTAACAAAAATCAGTATGTTCTCTTATTTTATGTCCACAATAGAACTAAGACAAAAAAGGCAACAATGTGTGTGCAGTTTTAAATTTAAAAAACACTGGCATTTTTCTTTAGATTTCATGTCAATATATAAAAATTAAAAATTAAATTAAATACTAAACAGAAAGACTTTATACTAAAAGGTAAATGAATGCTAAAATTTTCATAGTATGTTAAAATTAAAAGATAGCATAAAATAGTTGTAACTTCATTACACATTATTTCATATGTATGTTCATTATGGGAAGGAAATTATATACTATTTTTAATTTTAGGTAAGAGAAGGATGATAACAATGGACCAATTAAAAAAAATTAACCCAGGATGTAGGTACCCCACTCTATTATTCATTATATATTTACATCATGAGTGAACCACTCAAGAAGTAAGTTGTTGCTAACTACATTTCAAAAGAAGTCACAGTGTTCAGCCAATAAAAATTAAGTATGTGACTTCATCAGAAAATTTAAAAACAGAAATGTTTTCTCCAGGTTAAACTTTCCTTTGAACTAACTTTCTTAAGAATGATACATATCAGGGGATCTAAAACGTACAGCATGCCGACTACAGTTAATAATATTGTATTATGTACTTAAAAGTGGCTAAAAGAATAAATCTTAAATGTTCACAAAAAAATTAGTTATGTGTGGTTATGGAAGTGTTAACTAACCCTACTGTTACCATTTCACAACGTATAAGCGTGTCAAATCATCACGTACACACTAAGCTTACCCGATGTTATATGTCAATTATATTTCAGTAAGGCTAAGGGGAGAAGACTAATATACATAGAAAAGTGGTCACAGTTCTTCCCCACTCTATAAATAGATAAGCAGAAGATGAAACTGGTTACATTATATTTTGGGATCCTTTTATGTTAACTGTAGAATAGTCTCCTTGAGCTGGGATTTTTTAAAACTGCACTTTATACAGTGATATTTAAGCTTAAAATGCATTTTTAGCTTTAAAAATTTTGTTTTTTAACAGAAAACATATTCTGGGCCCTGGCTGGTGTGGCTCAGTGGAATGAGTGCCAGCCTGTGAATCAAAGAGTCGCTGGTTCGGTTCCCAGTCAGGGCACAGGCCTGGGTTGCAGGCCAGGTCCCCAGTTGGGGGTGTGTGAGAGGGAACCCCACATTAATGTTTCTGTCCCTCTTTTTCTCCCTCTCTTCCCCTCTGTCCAAAAATAAATAAATAAAATGTATTTAAAAAAAAAAGAAAACATATTCTGTACTTTACGAAGACTAGTGTTCAAATATAATATACTGGCTTCTAATGGGGAGTGGGGGGAGGCAGGAAGAAGAAAGCGGGCTTTGTTTTAAAGAAGAAAGTAATAAAATGCATTGAATGTATGGCTTAAATAAATTAATTTTAAAGCATGAGACCTCTGATACAGTTATATACTTTTTGTACTAAAATCTTAAAAGTGAACTTACCTCAACTTGTGACTTAGATTATAGTTAGGTATGACTACCTATGTACATACTCCTGTCTACACATGAACACCTATACATACCTTTGTATACCCGTACACATCTTTCTAAAGCTAGATTTCTTTCTATGCCTATATACATCCAAACATGTATATAAATCTTTCTGTACACATATACATTAGAATGTGTATGTCTTTCTTCTATTTCAATTTCAAAGGAAAACGAGATTATAACAACAAATTTTTTTTGCATTTGGAAAAAGAATGAAAAATGGAAGCTCTTTTAATGTAAAATTGCCATGGTTGGTTAGTTAAAACAATAGTAGACACATTCCCAATACCAAGATGGATATGAAAAAAATAAGTAGCATAGTATCATAAAATTTGTAGCTTACTTTGTGCCTTTTCACAGAAGTTTATCTGAAAGCCTAAAGTAAAAGAGATAATTCCAGTTCATTTACTGTAAATCAAACAAACCAAAATTAGAACATGACATTGCATTTTTAATTAACAATTTGAATAAAATAAATTTAAGAACAGTTCAAATCATATAACCCCCACCATCATAGATATAACATCTTTCTTTAATAATTCGGCTTTTTCCGATGTAGATGTACTTTATTATAGAACTGAAATTCAGTTTACATTATAAAACTTACATTGTCTTTACCTGTATTTTTCATACCCTATTCAATTAAAAAAAACCCAGCTATTATTAGCCCTTGGAAGCTAAGAATATTTTTTAAGATAGATTTGTCAATTCTTTCAACCTACAAATTTAGAATATTACAGTTATTTTATTAACTCAAATTACTGACTTAGAACTATTCATGATTAATTACTAAGTAGGATTCAAAAGCTTTAGTAGTTCATAAATTGTGAACCTAAACATTTTCTAGTCATCTACCTCCAAATGATAAGACAATGAACTACGGAGGTGCTGAAATTCTTCTAGAGTAGGCCTGATTTTTAAAAAAGACCATGTCCCTAGGAATGATAAGACAGAGTAGGACTTTAGTTATAAAACTGTGAATTCTCCTTAGAAACATGGACACATTTTTCAAATCTAGTTGAATCTGACTGTCCCTTATGTATACAGTATACACAGTTGTAATTTTTTATAAAATACATCCAGTAAAATAAGCTGTTTAAAACAAGAGCCTTCTCAAAATTTTCTTTCACCCCCTTAGTTCTTTGGGTAAATAGCTGGTATTCTTAGAAGTCTACTTATGCCTGTGCTTATTACTACTTTGGGAAACAAAATGGAGAAAGTACATTTAGAATGAGTATCACTCAAGCTTGTATTTATACAAATTTCATCAAAACTTGTAGGAAAAAGAACCAGGACTAAAGGAAGAATATGATTAAGCAGTCTTTCCCATCTAGTTATCAAAATGCTTGGGATTTAAGTAGATAAGGATATCACCTTTCTGTAGAAAACTTGAAAATGCTAATGTAGCTACTCTGACTTGAAGGTTACTTTGGTGAACAAAAGTAACCCACTGTTTTCTACCTAATGACACAAATGGCAAGTCAGGAGGAAGCAGGAATGGAGACTTCATGGTACAGAAGTACTGGGGGCACACCTAGAGGCAGGGCACAGACACTTCCACAGAAGTTCAATACATCCCCTACCAGACCAGCAGCACAAAGACTTCAGGAAGAAAAAAACCAAAGATCCATGGATCTTAGAGACTGAAGCAATAAAAGCCAGCTAGGCTCCTGCCAAGCAAAGTGAGCCTCGCACAAGTCAGGAGGAAAGGGAACTGGCTCTTTGAAAGCAGCAGTGGGACGGAGAGCAGAGAAGCCTGAGCCACAGGTCCGAAGCCAGGCTCCCACGCGCTCCCACTAGAGGAAGGAAAGGAAAGTTCACCTGTACCACAGCTAAAGAGGAAGTTGATGAAACACTGAAACAATTTTAAGGCAATAGTTACTCTTCTCTTTTTAGCTCTAAATACAGGCAACAGTTGCTACTAAGTAGCAAAAATAAAAGGTGAGAGAAAAGGTGAACAAAATATCAACATGAATGGGGAAAGGAGCACAAAAAATAAATTTGAAAAGTTTGAAAAAGAATGAGTTGAATCTGTATATATGTTTGTATAAAAATAAGTTACAGGGAAAACATAATAAACAGATACAAACTGTAAAGGTGTAGGTAACCTAGAATGTTAGAATATCACCAATTACTGCTCCAACACTCAGAAGATAAACCCACATTTTTAAGTACTTTAAAATTCCCAAAACTCCAAGTTCTGCCAGTACAAAATCAATGCAAGTAGCTCAAAAGGAAGGGGGTGAAATTCACAAAGCATAACTACAGACTTGCTCTTTTTATCTAATTATGGAGGAAGTAACCAAGTAAACAGATTCTAGACGTCATCCAGACACACATCTCTGCTGTATTTTTCACCCGGAAAAGACTTCCTAAATGCTAAGTGACCCCAAGTGCACCAGGCAAACAAGGGTTAAACTAACATAATGGCTCACCTTTTCTTTAGAATTCCGTTTAATCTTATCAATTAAATCAGATAAGCTATTTAGCTAAATCTTTCTAGACCAGGGGTGTCAAGTTCATTTTCACCCAGATGTAATTTTAGGACTGCATAAATGTAACTACTCCTTAACACTTAAGCGAGAGGTCGGCACTGCCGCCAGGTAGAAACAGGGTAGAAACAAGGTACCAGGCGGATAAAACAAGGTGGTGGGCCGGATTCGGCCTGTGGGCCTTGTGTTTGCCACCTGTGCCATACACAGGCCAAGCCACCAAGTCTTCCTCTGACACAAGCACAAGGAGTCCAGCTGTTTGTCTCTTTAAAGCTTTAACCTCAAAATGTTAACATGTCTTAGACTGCAAAATTACTGATAGTACATCGTTATAGTTCTAACATCTAAGAATTTATCTAAGCTTGCCCAAAATATGTTTCCATTGTACTTAGAGTAAGCCCCACAAGATTCCCTGCTATTTCTTTAGCTTTCCTTACTTCACCTTTCCAAAGCTTAAAAGGGAGCCACCTTAATTTAGTAATTCCAGGTTGTCTGCATCATCCAGAACCATTCATGATTTTGTAAATACTAATCAAATATGCCAGTTCTTTTTCCTCTCTGTGGCCAATGATTCTTATTTTTTCTGGTTATGTAACTTTAATGCGCTATTATCATCTCAAACCTTTTCAATTAAGCCTAGCACACCGAGGGAAAGACTCTAACTTCTCCTATAAGCCTCGATTTTCTCATCTGTATGATAGAATAATAATACACAAAAGTGTTTTGTGATGATTAAATAAGGCAATCCGTCTAAAATGTCCAACACAGAGCCTAGAATAAAGTAGGTGAGTTTTTCACAGTCACTATTATTCCTGGTCTCTTGCCCAGGTGAGTAGTGATTGTGGCACCTTCCCTACCAGACCAGCTTAACCTACGCAAAACCAGTCTCTCCCTCTCACTTCATTCTCTTCAGTCATCTTAAGAGGGTAGGGGGATCCCCACCAAACCTCCACATTTCTGCCACAGCCCTGTCTAGACACTGCCTGATGTCCTGAGGACTTTAACAACTCCTAAAAAGAGTACCCCACCTCCCGTCCCCCCACTGGAACCTAACCCAGATATCAGGGATACTGGCAAACACATCAGGGGAACCCCTTCATGTCTCTTACATTTAGCAAAGCCAGGCAATGAACAGACACAGTCATGTCAAATAAATAGCAGAGCTATATTTGTAACATTTATCTTGTTTCCCCATTTTAAATTTTTATTTGAGTGATTGTTGGTGAGATGAATGCAGCTTGAAAAAGCTGCTGCATCTTTCCCTGTGGTGGGGAATGATGTGTTGATCTTCAAGAATCAAGATGTGTATGATGCAACTTATTTTTTTGCAAAAGGTCCATCTTGAGCTGTGTTTAACTATTGGCCAATGCTCCCTTTCACAAATTAGGCCAATCTTATCACTCCTTGCCCTTGAATCCTTTCTATAAGTATCCATTAATTCCCAACCAAGCTAAGAGTGTAAAGAAACATATGAAGACTTTCTGGAGTTGCGGGGAAAGGGATAGACGCTAACCCATGCCCATTGGCAGGAGGAGTAATTTGCCTAGATGGCAGACGTATCCAGGATGGCAACATGTTATTAACTCTTATGCTAAATGTGTCCCTTTTATATATTAGGTATAGTGTACAAAGAGATCTATTACCTTGCATATCTACACTGGCCTCTTGGGTCTCAAGGCCTAATTAAAGTTTACTACTTACTTGTAAATTCCTAATCAAAATGCCTCCAAATACAAAATACCAGTGTAGAACCTCCAGCAAGTTTAAAACTCTATTTAGAACATATAGGAGAATCAGGAAGCACTAAGACTCCAAAATTAACCCAAATGTGGCTGGAAGCTTAGAGTTTCTACCCTCTAACTGAAACCTAAAATAATCTCTCCCTTCTATTTCTGAATCTGCATCACTGCTGGCAAAGATTCTTCTCTCAGCCCTGAATGGCTGAAATGACTAAAAGAGAGCTCAGAGAACTATGTGAGCCTGTGTAGTAGAGTATTAAGAAAAGCAAAGGCTACCAGCCATACAGGTAGATTAAATCCCATCTGTACTAGGGCAAATTACTTAATTTAAATGTCAGCTCCCACATCTATGTAAGGGGACTATGCTCAACTACCCTGAAAGGATGCATATAAGCATCAAATTAGGTAAGGATAGAGAAAAAGAACTGTTTACTATTAGTTTCCCTTTTTAAGTCTGAATTCAATTTCTCAGGCTCTATCACCTGGGCCATCTCTATCTTCTAGAGATGGAGACTGCAAAGAAATTGGCCTGAATTATGCATGATGGAGTTGGTTATGACATCCAGACCCTGAAAAATAAGGAACATGCTACTGGATCAAATCTATCCAGCTTCTCAAAAGAGGTGAAAGAAATAGAATGAAAAAACAAGAGCACGGAAAAAGAAGACACGACTCCAAAAATATAGGGCTAACTAATATCGCACCTTCAACGAGTTTCAGCACACATCCACTGGTAAGATGCATGAAAGGAAAATGTGACAAAAGAAGTATCGTGAAAGCGACATATTTTTCTGCTTTTAAAATTTTAACCCTAGGGTTGCTCTCATTTTTAGTGGAACACAGAGTAATGCAATATATGCTTTCAGAGGGGACTAATTTTTCTGAGCTGGACTTGTATCAGGTTATATCAAATAAATGGTAAACGAAATAGCATACAACACACTGGGCAAGGCAAGCAATTCTAGGATTTAGAACTACGTATGTGCTATGTCTACACAACTCAGTTCTTTAAAATTAACGTAAAGGCACCCTTTTATGGTTCTTGGTGAATAAACAGTCCAATATAACCACACACAGGGTGTCTCATACATATTTTATATACTCCAATATTATTGGGAGAAAAAAAGTATATTGATTTTAAATCTTCACTTTTTCTCAACAGATATACTTCATTACACTTGAAAGTTTTGTATATAGAATCACACTATCCTATTTTTACTTAAATTGACACTTATAAAATGTTCACCTGAGGGTAAGTAGGTAAGTCCTTAAGTTTTCTGTTAACATCTATATTTGAAACCTAAAAAAATAACTATTTACATTAGCATATTAAGAGAATCAGAGGCACCTACATCATATACTATATTTCTTATAGAGTACTTTACGAATGCCTCCACGTTTTTCAGAATCAATTATAGATTCTGACCATTTTTTTGTTTTAAAAAACCTGACATTTCTTAGCTACCTACATAAAGTTTACGGAAAAGTTTTATTTTTCCCTGCTTTGTTTTGTATACTGATAGATATTTTATATTTTTCAAAGCACTTTCACATGCATTAATCTAATAATGTGATTCTCATAAACAGCTCTATGAAGTAGGTATTATCCTTATTTTAACAGGTGAAATACTCAGAGTTCAGAAAAGGTGGGTAATTTCACCAAGGTCACACAGCTTCTACATGGCAGAATAGTAAACTGAATCCAGGTAGATAATAAAAAATGGAAATCAACAGGTTAGAGAGAAGGATGGGGCTCATTAATAAGGAAGCTAAAGGAACTGAGTGGATCATGAGGGGTTAGGGACTCATCTACTAATAATGAAAGAGACTATTAAGGAGACCATTAATAAATAACAGAACTGTTGCTATTACCAATGTTGATGACTAACATTTATGATAGCATCCTGATTACATGCCAACCCCATGCTTTATATGCATTCTCAAAGTACCCATGAGGTAAGCATTATTCCTACTTCCCAATTGAGAAACTGAGGCATGCAGAGGTTAAATTATCTTACCCACGGTCACAAAAACCTTAAGTCTTGATGAGGGGATTCAAATCCAGACCTCCAGAACTCTGGCTGTTAAGCATAATATTAAGAAAACATTATTTCCCAACCTGGATCACTCTTGAGCTACAAACATCAAAAAAGTGGTCCAAGTTGGGAAATATTAAAAAGGTGTACAGGCTTATCCAGTGCCCCACACAGTGCTGCTCACCCAGAAGTACCTCCAATGTCTGTTCTATGAAATGTCTCCCATTATGTCCTGTTCGAAAAAGCATGGTCATTAAAAACTCCCAGAAAGGCAGTGTTGGGTGGCAAGTAGAAGCAGACTGGAAGGGGGTGGAAGGGGGTGGAAATACAAGGACCATCTCTGTCAAGTTTGATCTAAAGCCAAAGGCCTCTGGTAGATGAAGCACTGGAGGCTAGGCTCTAATATTACAAAACAAGCAAAAAAGAGAGATCCTAAATTACTGCTTAAGCTCATGCTTTATAACCTGAACTCAGCTAGACAACATCCTGAGAACTTCAAGCACTTCTCTTCATTCTGAGTAACTAAAAGAGATTAAAGAACAGAGATATAACTAACAGGTTCCTGAAACAATCAAGGCTATACTCAGTACTGAAAAAAAAAATCATCAATAATTCAGAGAAAAGTTTGATGTCCTCCTTCTCCCTTTTAAAATGAATTCAGCTTAACAGAAAGTTTTGCTTACTAGGCATGCAAACACAGGGGTGAGGTGGGGGAGAATGGAGAGCAACAGAATAATTCCTAACCTCAATGACTTTCTTTGCATTCCTAGAATATTCCAAACTCTTTCCCATTTTGGAACCTTCACACCACACTTTCTTCTGCTTAGAACTCTCTTCTTTACCACGAGAGAGTCATCTCCCCAGATGGGTCGTCCTTGACCGTCTTATCAAAGCAGTTTGCCCTCGCCCCTATTATCATCTGTCACGAAACCCAGCTCGTGACCTTCCTAACCCTTTCCTCCAGCAGTAACTGTATTCACTCTTTTCTGGAAACCCAGTCCATGCTAGAGTACTGTGGCCGGCACTGGGCAAATATTCAATACATTTCTTCTCTGAAAAAATAAATTTATACAGCCTTTTCAAACTACCAATTTCCTTACCCCCTCCCCCCCCAAAAAAACCTTACATTATTTTATGTCATCCAGTTGGTATAAGCAATAGAATCCTAAATTGTTATTTTGCTGTTTCATTTCCCCACCACCACCACTAGATTGTAAAACTGTAAGATCAGAAAACCCAAATTGTTCTTCGACTGTATACTATGCTTTGCAACACAGCAGCTTCCAATAACTAATTCAATTTGAATTAATTATCTGAGGGCCTGCACAGAAAGTATCCTCTGAGCTCTGACATCACCCTCTTTATATATCACTGTTCTTTATGTATATTAAAGTTATGGGGAGGGTGACAGGATTATAAAAATGCATATAATCCTGTTTCTGCTTCATAAACCACACACATTCTCATAAACACGAAGTAGTCAATAAGTGCTGAACCTAACTAGACACACAGTTATGACAGATCAAGGGGGCCTTTAGGAAGATTTTAATCAAAGAACACATTGATCACACTATCAAGGGTACTCCAACTAATTCTGCTAATAATTTAACTAAGCAGTTTGCTAAAGCTGTCAAGAGATTTCTGAGATTCCCTTTTAAGAATAGCATTGCTACTCGAAATCCCCCAGTTAACTTAAGGAAATGGTCCCTAATGGGCTGGGGCCTGGTCTTTTCGCAGGACCCCCGCTGAAGAGCCAAACTGGGCTAATAAGCAGTTCCAGTGGGAAAAGCCATTAATTAGGAGAGCTGCCCCAGCTGGCCGGACACTACCCAGCGCCACCTTGACCCGTGCCTTTCCACTTCCTGTATCTCTCCATTTACACCGAACCCACTCATTACCGTTGCTATTATTTCTGCATGCAACGCTGACACAGACGTCCCTGGCCCGGAACAAATGGCTTCCCCCGGGCCAGTGGCCGTCTAACCACCTTCCAGGTGGCACGGGCCTCGGCAAACCCTGCAGAAGTTTGGGAACGCGGGGTCCAACAGCACCGCGCAGCCGAGGTCGACTCGGGGGTCTAGCTGCAGCGGTGCCCAGAAAGGACCCAAGATGGCCCTGAGCGGGGCCCACCGAGGCGGCGGAGAGCCGAGCACGGGCGCGGGGCCGCGGGGCGCGGGGCCGGGACGCCGCCGCCGACCCGAGCCGACGCGGGACGCGCAGCCAGGCCCCGCCGCAGCCGCAGCCCGCGCGTTCCCGGAAACGCGGGCGGGGCGCGCGCCAGGTGAGCCGCAGCCGCGAGGGGGGCCCCGCGGGGGCGGGCCGCGCCAGGTGGGCCCCGCGGAGCCGCGGGGGAGCTGAGCGGGGCCCAGGGGCCGAACGCAGGCGGAGGCCGCGCCCGGAGCCTGCGCGGGCTCGAGCCCGGATGCGGGCCGAGCCCTGGGCGGCCGGCGCGGGGCGCGAAGCCGCGAGGGAAGCGGCGAGGCGGGCGCGGGCGACTCCGGAGGCTTCCTCCGCCGGGTCCGGGGGCGTCCGCGGCGGCGGGGACAGGCCGCGACGACGCCGACGGCCGCGCCAGGGGACCGGGGTCTCGGCGCTGCCGCGCTCCTTACCCTGCATGCTGCTGACGGCCGGGTGGCCCGGCGCCGGGGACCCTACGGAGCCCGGGGTGCCGCTGCCGCTGCCACCCCCGGAGCCGCCGCCGCCGCCGCTCGGGCTGGAAGCCGCCATTGTTGGGAGTGAGGAGCCGAGCGGCGCCGCGGCGGCTGCAATGCAGCAAGCTCGGCCTCTCGCTCGGCCGAGGGGCGCGGCCTCCGCCGGTCCTGGCCCCGCCCCCGGCACGCCCCCGCCCGAGCCAGACGCGGGGCCGCGGCCGAGGCAGAGCCCGGAGCAGGCCAGGTCGCGGGTGCAGACGCAAAGGCAGGCAGGCAGGCAGCAGTTCTGCACCCGTGCTGCTGGGCATAAGGCGGTTTGCAGAATTAGGAGTGTGTGTGCATTTGGGGCAACAAAAAGGTACATAGCTTGCCCATAAATTTAAGAACCCACTTGTTGGATCTCAAACCCAAAATCAGAATGGTAAAGCTGAAAGGAATTCCAGGTGTCATGCTTCTTGTCTAACCGGTGACGCGGACCTTCCAAAGGGGAGTTGGCGCTACCTCTGGCTCCGTCCGAAGCTCCTGTTAAGCCCTACCTAACACCCCAACCCCCTACACTGCCCTGGGGGCTCCCAAAACTACTGCATCCCAACACTACTGAATCAGTATCTACATTTTAATAATATCCCCAGACAATACACATATATACCAAGACCTCGTTGTCCAACCTCCTCCCGCCCAGCCTTCATCTGTGCTGTGACTTCACAGCATGTTGGAAATGGGTCCTCAATCAAAAGAGCCCAGCCTTCTTGCTCCAAACCCAGCCTTAGCCATTGACTTGATTGGTCAGGTGCTAACAGTGGCTAGAGATAGGGCTTAGGGAAAGTAAACTACCGGAGGAATCCAGACAAATTGAGGGTGAGAGCAGGTAGGTAGGTGTACTGAAGCAGAAGGCCTTTTACATTCTGTCCTGCCACTGTCCTCACAGAGTTTGGCAGACAGAGCAGTATCTCCAAGTCCAAGGCGTTATAAACATGGCCACATCCCCATCTAAGGAATCAGTAGCCCACCTTACTTTTGTTTGTCCTGGGGAATCCTAAATGTGAGCTCCGTAGATGGGAAATCTTATCAGACAGAATCAGAAAGGGAAGTTTCCCATCCAGGCTGTCAGCCCAGGGTGCAGACTAAATATTCTACCTACATCTCCTGCCTAGTGCTGATAGGAGAGATATAACAAATGACAAAAGGAAAGGAGGAGCCCTGGCCAGGTGGTTCAGTTGGTTGGAACGTCGTCCCTACATCAAAAGGTTGTAGGTTCAATCCCTGGCACAGGCACCTACGGGAGGCAACTGATTCATATTTCTCTCTCACATTCATGTTTCTCCCTCTGTCTCTCCCTCTCTCTCTACTAAACATATCCTCAGATGAGAATTTCTTTAAAAAGAGGGGAGGAGCTGTGGTTCCCTACCATTCTCCCCTGTTGAGGTGAACATTGGTAGATGGCTTCCTTTTCTTAGGGTTTTACATTTTAGATCCTGGAGGAGTTACTATCAATAATCAAATGAAATTCCTCTTTCAAAACATCAACACAACTTGCCAAAGATTAGAAAAAACTGATGCAGAAAAAGGGGGATACACACACACCTTGCATTGCCATTGGGTTGGCCACTTTGGTATAATGAGAACAGGCATCAGCAGTCCCTTAGTTTGCTGGCAAATGAACCAAGTGCAGTATCCTGTCATCATCAGGCTCCAGTTGGAAAATGACCAGGTGCCAAATAGATCTATGTGAGCAATTTTCTGACCCTTTAATCCAGTACCTGCCAGTAGGGTTCCCCACCAGTCCCTGTTGTCCAAATGTCACTGTAGTGTGTGTGTCTTCTCATTTCTAGTTTCTGCGTCCAGTGTTCCAATCCCATTCTTTGATATGGACAATTGATATATTCACAGTCTTATGTAAAGTGCTACCAGCCCCCATTTCCAATCACATGTATTTCTTTAATAGAAACTTAATCATTCTTTAATGTAAATCCTAGAGGCAACAGTAGAGGTTAGGCAACGACTAGAAAAAAAGTTTTTAAAAACGTGTAGTTTTCCCATATTCTTTTAGATTATGTATAGGTTACATTAAGTTCAAAAGGAGTTTAATAAAGTAAGGAAAACATTGACCTGGTATATTTAAATAAACTTAAATATGAAAAATATATGTAACAAATAAACTTAAGGGAAAACATTCAACCTAGGAAATTCATTCAGGAAAATTAAAAGAGTAATATATAATTAATTAGATTTTTTTGCTTAATAATACCTAAAGCTGGGATTGTGATAAAAGCTACAGCACACTTGCGTTGGTGCTAGCATTGTAAACCACTGCATGAGAACCAGGGAAAAGCACCATCAATTAGGTCCAATTAGGTCCATATGGACAAAATGCACAAGAACCTCAGTTTGTTCAATGAATGAAGTCATGAGATTTTTACTTTTTTATATGCTCATATTTTTCTACTTTATGAGTTGTTTTCTTATGTGTTTTATGATTTGTTATAAACTGAATTGTGTTCCCTGAATATCCGTATGTTGAAGTCCTAACTCCTAGTACTTCAGAAAGTGATTGTATTTGGAGATAAGGCCTTTAAAGAGGTATTAAGGTAAAATGAGGTCATACAAATGGACCCCAATCCAATATGACTGGCATTCTTACAAGGAGAGTAGGACCCAGACACACAGAGGGAAGGCTGTGTGAGAACACAGGGAAAAGAGGCTGTCTACAAGCCAAGGAGAGAGGCCTCAGGAAAAACCAACCGTGCCAACACCTTGACCTCAGATGTCCAGCCTCCAGGTCTGTGAGAAAATACATGTCTGTTGTTTAAGCCACCCAGTCCATGGTACTTCGTTCCAGCAGCCCTAACTAACTCATGTATGGTTCAAGAAACGAATGGCTTAAAAGAAGTACAGCCTTTTTAGTAATGATAATAGTAATTGGCATAATCTTGGGGAAGAGGAAAAGGCAATTAGTCAATACATATTGATAACCAGCAAATGTCCACCTATAAGAGATCCTTAAGAAAATCCCCAAATGGGCTTATTGGCTCTGCCGTGTGGTGACTTTTCCTTCCCAGTGGAGGATGGGAATGACAGATATGACCATTGATATGAACAGAGTGTGGCAGGGTCGGCGCCCTGTCCTTGCCGAGCCTGCAGAGAAGAGTAACGTCTCTATCTCCCCTGCTTAGAGCAGCTTTGTTTGGAAATCTAGCTTGCTGGTTCTTTTTTATACATATGTCTCAGTGGTTAGATTAAGAATACATTTTTCGCTTCATATCCCAAATAAATTGAAAGTATGTTACAACTGGATTTTACCTTAGGACCCCAATTTCAGCTTCTGACAAGGCAGTAAGAAGGATCAGACACCTCAATTTAGCTGGAACAATCTCCAGATATTTGCTCAGCAAAACCCATCTTCTGTCCACTCCCAAATCACTGAGGGCTCCAGACCAGGCCATCCAATGACTGATTTTGCCTCTCTAGGCAGAGGGCTGTGAGCTGTGCAGTTTCTAGATATTGATTGAACATTGCATTTAATCGAAAATCAAGGGCATGTAAGAAGCTTTTGCTGGTTTATGACATCAAAAGAACCAAAATTCTGTCTGGTTCAGATAAAAGAAGACATTACTTTTGATTATTAATAATCATGCATGGGTATAAAGATTTATAGGTAAATTATTCATCACAATATTATTTATAACAGAAAAAATAGAAACACTTCACTCTAAGTCACTATGACTAAGTGAAAGGTAATATTGGTAGTATTAGCCATGGTCTGACCAGATACAAATATATACTGTAAAGATATGATCCTCACCTGTTAGAACTATGCTTATAGCCTGTCTTCATGTTTTCTATTGCTTATCTATCCTCGCTATTTTTTTCAGATGAAACTAAAATGGAAAAAAAGAAAACATTGGGCACATTTTTGGGAGCGGAGGAAGTGCAGCATGATTGACTAGGGAGGGCAAGAGGGATCTAATGGCCACGCTCTGTACCTTGATAGAGGTTTGGGTCACACAAATATATGCCCTTGTCAAAGTGAAGCAAATATATGCTCAGGATTTGTCCACTTTGATGCATGAAAGTTACACATCAAAAGAAAAAACAAATAAAAGTTGGACTCTAGCTAACGGTGTAAATGCTAAAGTATTCAGAAGGACATGTACTGCTATGTGCGGTTACTTTGAAATATGTCAAAAACAAGGTGGATGAATGACAGGCCAGTGGAATAGGTAGATGGGTAGGTATGTGCTAACACAAGCATAATGAAAATGAAATGGTAATGAGAAAATCCAGGCAGGGAGTTAGACTGATGTTAACTACAAGTTTTTCAACTGTATGTTGAAAAATTTTTTCATAAAACATCAGGGGAAGGTGAAAAACAAAAACTTTTTAAAATCACACAAAAATTAAACATATTGCTAAAGTAAATTGCTCCCCTAGAGCAAAAATTACAAACCAAATGATATAACTTGTAATGAGTAAGTATAAATTTAGACAACCTCCCACCCCCCCTGCTTTAGGCAACCACTAACCTGCTATCTGTCTCCATAGATTTGCCTAACTAATTTGTCTAATTGGGTAGTTTTCTTATAAAAATCAGGACATATTGAAACTTATCCAAAAGAAAGGCATGGCCTAGGCTATAGCCATGCAGGGTCCCCGTATGTGAGGACACATGTCACTGTGGACCAACATGAGACCACACAACACCTTTGACTAACTCAAGACTGCAGAATCAAATAATCACTTAAGGGGGGACGTTGTGTTTGGGGGTTTTGTTTTTGAGATTAAGTAACAGTATCTGGTTTGAATTTTAATAACATTTTTTGTCTCATGGTGGGGTTTTTTGAGGAACAGCTCTATTTTAGCTGTAATTCATATACTATATAATGAAGTGTACAATTCACCAAGTTTTAGTATATTCACAGAGCTGTACAACTATCACGATAACCAAGTGTAGGATATTTCATGACCCCCAAAGAAAGCCCATACCATCTGCAGTCTCTTTCAGTTGGCCCCCAACCTCTCACACGCCCAGCTTTAGGCAACCACTGATCTGCTCTCTGTCTCCATAGATCTGCCTATTCTAGACATTTCAAATAAATTACAGCATACAACATGTGGCCTTTTCTTTCTGATTTCTTTCACTGAGCATAATATTTTAAGGCTCGTCCATAATTGTAGCATGTATCAGTACTTCATTCATTGTCATGACTAGAGGATATTCCATTGTATGAATTTACCACTTTTGTTTTGTGTCCCCGCTGGTGGACATCTTGGGTTGTTTCTACCTTTTGGCTATTATGAATAGTGCTGCTGTGAAGATTTGTGTACAAGTTTTTGTATAGACATATGTTTTCTGATCTTTTGTTTAGGTAGCTCGTAGTGGAATTGTTGGGTCACATGGTTAACCACTTTAACCATGCAAGTGGTTACCTTTATGTTTAACCACTTGAGGAACTCCCAGACTCTTTTCCAAGCGGCTGCACTATTCATTTTTCATTCCCACCACAGTGTATGAGTGTTCCAGTTACTTCTCATCTTGGTCAACACTCCCTGTTATCTATCTTTTTTATTATAGCCACCCTAGTGGGTAGCATTGTATTTTGAGGCATTTCATCTATAATATCCACTGAACTGGACATTGGTAGACATGGTATGCTTAAAAATGAAACATATGCTTATTTCAAGAGGCAATCCCACAACACAAATTCTTGTGACCATAGGTCATCCACTTTTGGTACAATCAGACCACACCCAATTCTACCAGCCAGAGTGCAAAAAAGTGCTGCCCTTTTCTAAGAGGTATACAGAGTTGCTGGCTTACTCCAATGATCAGAAATTAGTAACTAAACTCTATTAATTATTGATGAGGCACTTTATCAACTACATAGATTAATTGAAGAATTATTGCTGGACACATAGGAAATTATCTACTTTTTGATGTTGAGAAAAATGAATTACTGCCCTGGCTGGTATGGCTCAGTGTAAGCGCTGGCCTGCGAGCCGAAAGATGGAGGGTTTCCTAGTCAGGGCACATGCCTGTGTTACAGGCTGTGTTCCCAGCTGGGGGCATTAGAGAAGCAACCAACAATCAGTTTCCTTCTCTTTCTCCTTCCCTCCCCTCTCTCTAAAAGTAAATAAAATCTTTAAAAAAATAATCACTCAACATCAGAATTGATAATAAAGTTATATGATACACACAGCAAAAAAATTTTAATGAGCAGGAAAGATATTACAAGGACAAAAAATAATCTGAATTTGGTTTTACAAAAAGACAAGGTGGACTCTTAACAAAAATGTAACTTTCCAAATATTAGTCAGATGTTGAGTGCTTTGTTAACTCTAAATACAGCTCTGAAAACTTTCACCCATTATACTCCAGGAGCACATCATATTTTTGTTTATTTGTTTATAATACATAAATGGCACATAAACTTTTATTTATTTTAATATCTAAACAGCACATTAACCAATAAATGAACACCAACTATTCAATAGAAAAAATGAGTAAAAGATAAGTAAATATAAATGGTCTATAAACCAATGACTCTAAGTCTCCTTCATAATTATAGTAATATGTATTAAAATAATCAACAATGATATGTATTTTTCCTACAAAGTGACAAATATAAAAATACTTGATGACCTATTTTTCTGTTGACCTTTCTAACATATTAATTATCTCAGATACAAGCTCCCATTAATTCAAAGAAAAGTCATCTTCAACTAAACTCAGCTCTTTCCTTCAGAGTCAGTCTCTCCCTGAGTCGGTGTCGGTCACTAGACAGAAACGGGCAGACTGCCCGATAGCTCTCAGAATGTAGGCACATTCCAACAGCAGGTCAGAGCTGTGAGACTTTCAGATGATACTACATAAAATGTTGTTACAAATAAATAAGTAAAATTTGATAAAGAACTAGAATTCTACCAGTTCCTATTGCCTTCATTTACCTCTGCTTTCTTGTAGATCACCTCCATTTTCCCCTTCCTTTATATTTTTCTTTAAAAAAGAAACACTATTTTTCTGCTTCTGTCTCTAACATGTAGTTTCTTAGCCTCTGCCTATTGGCATTTTGTCTTTGATGCTCGTTGTGGGATGCATCACAGGTCCTGTGCATTACAGGGTGTGTAACAGCACCTCTGGCTTCTCCCCAGTGTATACCAGGAGAAGCACACCCCGCCCCCAGTCACAACCATCAGAAATGTCTTCAGACATCACCCAATGTCTCTTGGGAGCAGGATTGCCCCCCACTGAAAACCACTGATCCAAATTCACCTTAATGTGGATTTGAAGTATATTTTATTAATTTATTATATTTACTAAGTAGAATTTTATCAATCCACTTCTTTAATTTAGAGAATAAAATTAAATACTTTATGATTGGTATAAAGCATAAATGAAGTTACTTTTTACTTTTTGTATAACACAATTATTTTTTCTATGTGTTGGTCACACTTTATAAAAAATAAATTTTATATTCATAGCTTCAATAAAATTGGATGATTATAAAGTTTATATAGAAAAATAAACCAAAATAGCCCCCACCAAAAAACTTAAAAAGAATGAAAGTAAAGAAATCTAGCTCTGCCGTATATTAAATCTACAATAATTAACTTCATCGAACTGGCCTAATTAGGAAGAAGACCAGAAATAGAATCAAATACTACTAAGAATATAGTATAATTAAAAGTAGGATTTGAAGCCTGAGGACTGTAAATTTGGAAAAATAAGTAAATTTGAATTTGTACCTTCAACTTTAAATCAGAATAAGTTCCAAATGAATCAAAGATTTCTTTTAGTGTAAAAGAAAAAATATTAAAATATAAGATGAACTCAGTCTTTCTGAGGATGACACAAAGTTGATAAAGAAAAACCTCTTTACGAAGTTCTTCTTGGCAACACACACACACACACACACACACACACAATAAGCAAAACTGAAAGACATGCAACTTGCTGGAAATACTATGTTTCAATCAAACACAGATAAAGGGGTAATTTCACTAATAAAGATTTCCTACAAATCAACAAGAAAAAGACCAATAAACTAATAGAAAAATGGGCCGAGGATATCAAATAAACAGATTGTAGAGAAGAAATGTGTCAATTTAAAAATGCAAAGTCATTCAGCCTCATTTGAAATGAAAGAAATGCAAATTAAACCACACTGAAATATCATTTTTCAACAATCTAACAAGTAAACTTTAATAAGACAATATGTTGAGGAGTGTGAGGAACTGGCATTCTTTTTTGTTTGTTTGTTTTTGTTTTTGTTTTTTAATCACCCAAGGACATTTTTTTCATTGCTTTTAGAGAGGAAGGAAGAGAGAGAAACTTTGATGTGAGAGAGAAACATCTGTTGGTTGCCTCCCAAATGTGCCCAGACCCATAGATCAAACCCACAATCTAAGTATACTCCCTGACCAGGAATCAGATCTTCAACCTTTTGGTTAAGGGACAATGCTCTAACCAACTAAGCCATACTGGCCAGGGTGGAAACTGGCATTCTTATACATTGCTAGTGGGAATACATGTTTGTACAACTCAGTGAAGAGTAATTTAGCTATGGCTATCAAAATTACAAATGTATATGCCCTTTAATCCAGGCATACTGGATTAAAATAATTATACTTCTAACAGTTTATTCCTACAGATATTCTTGCATGTTTGCAAAATGATACATGTATAGGTTATTGCTGGTAGCATTTTTACAGCAAAATAGCAAATCAACCTAAATGTCCTTTAGTAGGAGAATGATTAAATAAGTATAGAGGGAGCACTACTATGCAACTATAAAAATAAGGGAGCACTTTAGGTAGTGATATAGAATGATTGCCAACATATATTTTTAAGTAAAAAAAGAAAAAGCCAGTTGGAGAACACCATGGTTGGTATACTACTATTTGTATGAAAGAGGGAAAATGTATCCATATTTTGCTGTGTATAATGTGCACTTTTTGTCCAAATTTTTGAGGGAAAAATAAGGATGCACATTATACATGGGTAGTACTAGGTACTTTAAAAACCAGCTTTGCCTGTGTTTGATCACTCCGAAGCCTATGTTACAACAAAGTGCAAAAGCAATCACAGCCAACTTGAAACCCAAACTTGCTGTGATACCTGGTGGGATAACCAGCCAACTGCAACCTCTTGATGTGTCAGTAAACAAGTCCTTCAAGGCCCTAATGAAGAAAGCAGACGTGGTGGATGCAGTCAGCTGGTAATGATTTAACACCTACAGGGAGAATCAAGAAAGCATCCATTGCCCAGGTTTCTGATTGGATCCTAAGATCATGTAACAGGGTCATTGAGGAAGTGGTTGTGAAATCATTTTAAAAAATGCAGCATCAGCAATGCTATGGATAGAACTAAGAATGATGAAATTTACTAAGATGAGGAAAGTGACTCTCCAGAAGACAATGGTAATGTAGAAGTTGAAGAAGATGATACTTTTGATATTGACAGTGATGAAGAGTTCTTGGCCTTCTGTGATTAGTAAATATCATGAATTTGTTACTGGCACATAAAATTTCTTGTACCTTGTATCCGTTCTTGTGTTTTGTAATTTTTTATTACATAAAATTTCTTGTACTATGATATGTTCAAAAATAAATGCTAAAATTCCTTTATAATACAAAAAACAAGTATCTAAATATAAATAAATAAATAATTGTATTTAAAAATTAAAATGGAAGATTTTTTTCCTGAAAGTTTGGGCCAGAAACGTGGGTGCGCATTATACATGGCAAAATGTGATATTTAAAATACACATGCTTGTTTAAAATATATTTGGAAGAATACCCTCCAAAACTGAAAGTATTGATTGTCCCAAGGGAGCAAAACTGGGTGATTGGGCAACAGGATTGGGAGAAAGTCCATTCATTATATGCTCTTTGGTAGCTTATGAATTTGAGTATTGTGAATGTAATACCTAATGAAAAAAGTGAATATGTAGCTAAATCAGGAATGATAGCTGTCCTTTTGTTTTGCAATGAGCATTCTTATACAATGACAAAATATTTATTACCATATACTTATATTCTTTTAAAGTTTTATTTAAAAGTGACTGAAAACTAAATTATTTTTGAAAAGTTTGTTTTACAAAAACAGATTTTTTTATTAAACCAGAAAATAAATGTACCAAGTTTCCATTTTCTGCTCAGATTCTACTTCAATAGCAAAGAATTACAAGATACATAGATGACAAATCCTATAAGAATTCAATCCATAAACATTCATTACTAGATTAATACAGTAAAATTCATTGATAAAACTTCTTTATTTAAAATTCTTTATTGGTTCTCCTTAAGCCTGATAATAAAGTCCTGTTAAGTTGTCCTCCCATTTCTCTCTGTCTCTTCCATCCTCTTCTCAATAGGTGCTACTATAGAGCTTTCACTCTAATTTTGAATGTGTCAGAAGGGGTTTGTGACGTTTCATGTCGGAGATTTCTCACTGGATGATGCTCCACAGTCGAGTAGACCAGTTGAAGTTGACAGTGATCAAATCAAGACATTAATTGAGAACAATCAACGTTAAACCTTGTAAGAGGTGGCTGACATACTCAAAATATTCAAATCAATAAAGTCATTGGTGAAAATGAAAAATGTGCCTTTTGTTTTACAGAAAAAAAACCATATGGACTTTTTGGCCAACCCAATATGTTTTTTCAGGTATGTGGAGGAAATCCAAGATCATTCACTGCGGAAGAAGTCCAAATCTCAATTTAAAAGTGAGTGTAACCCTGAAAACATGTTCCCCGCCCCCTAGTGGGCAGTGGCTAAGATCTGTACAGCTCTAGTGCTCCTATGTCATGAATTTTCCAGGGCAGTTACAATTTCAAATGCTGTGTTCTCAATTTTGGACTGTGAAATATGAATTTTGGTTCTGGAAATACAGTTACCATACACCTAGGCTATTGACCTTGGCCAATTCCTTAGTATTTCTTTCTTGAGAATTCCCCGCAATAATGGGGATTGTGGGGATTGAAATGTGTCGATGCCTAGTGCCTAGTGGAGGCCACAGACGGATAAGCAAGCTGTGAGTACACTGTGGGACAAGGGCAACGTCAGTGCTCTGCCCAGTCTGCCATAGCCTTGCCTCTTCACCTGAACCCCTCAGGCCTTCTGCCCAGCAAAGCCCTTGGCCAGCTCTAATGGGCTCCGAAAGTCAGACTCCGTCATTAACCTCTCATTTCCTTTGCCTTCTAGAGAATATTACTGAGTAATCCCGTTCAAATGCCTTCAGAGGCCAGCTAGTAAAGTGCTATAAATGTGTAAAGAAAGCTGATTTAAAAAGAGGGTCAGAGGATATTGCATACACCTAAACGGTGTTCCCATTCACAGTAAAAATGTCTGAAGTTGCGCTTACCAAACGAAATATATACTACCAGTTTCCCACTCTGGATTTGGGATGTCTGCATCAGTATCAGAGAGAAGAAGGGATCTTTGCTGGAATTCTGCGAGCTTTAATGAATGCATTCCACTCTTAATTCTTGGTAACCAATTTCTTCCAAGATGGAGCTCATGTGTTGTGTCTTTGGCATTTGCTGTTTCTTCTGCACATCTCCATGGGCAACCCAAATCTCTGTGCAGTG
This sequence comes from Desmodus rotundus, assembly GCF_022682495.2. Taxonomy (NCBI): domain Eukaryota; kingdom Metazoa; phylum Chordata; class Mammalia; order Chiroptera; family Phyllostomidae; genus Desmodus; species Desmodus rotundus. The sequence continues at coordinate 68,158,233 of NC_071395.1, forward strand.
GCTTTCTGTAAGGCTTTCTAAAACAGACTACTGCTGCTGATTAACTTTATTTTCTCTCTACTTGCCTAGCATCACATAATAGATCGGCTGTGTTCTGGAAAAAATTAAAACTCTGGTGTCTGGTTAATTTCAATCCTCTTCTCTCTGTTTCCCAATGTTCAGACCCTTTGTGCTAATTAGCTGTGACAGATGAGTCACTTGTCTTGCTGTATCCCCAGGGGAAGAAAAAACTTGCTTCTCTTAACGATCTGGGAGAACTTCAGGAGTCACCACATGGTCCTGAAGCTTCTGTCTGAGGGAGAAAAGTTCAATCTGAAACACCCAGTACAGACAGAAGCTCAACATGGGCAGAAGCCCAGCCATCCCCAGCATCAGACCACAGGGACAGATGGGACTCCCCGCTGCTCAGGGCTGCTGGGATACTTGGCAGTCCAGGCCATTATGGTGAGGTAAATGTCACAGACCTAACAAGGACAAGGTCTGGCTATCCAAAGTTGGCAGGGTCATCAGCCCAGAAAGGGATTAAGTAACTTAAAGTGAAGGAGGCCCACAGGTGGCAACAAGTGACCATGCAAAGAGTAGAGGTCAGTTAAAAAAGGGGTCAAGATGAGGCATTGATGAGGACCAAAGAGGGAGAATTTGGGGTGGTAGAAAGTTTAGGGGAGTATGAGGCCTTCTACCGAATCCCTCTAAGACTGTTACCTGAATAGAACTCCCCAAGTATTTTTTAAAATTTCTATTTACTGACTTTAGAGAGAGAGAAGAGGGAGAGACAGAGACAGAGACAGAGACAGAGAGAGACAGAGAGAAACATAGAGAGAAACATAGAGAGAAACATTTGTTCCACTTATTTATGGATACATTGGTTGATACTTGTTTGTGCCCTGACCTGAGATAAAACCTGCAAGCCTGGTGTATCCAGATGCTCTAACCAACTGAACTATCGGGCCAGGGCTTAGAACTCCCCAAGTTTTAAAGGGGCTCTCTGGTCAGTTAATGAGATCAAGAATCACCTATAGAATCAGAAGCTTTCTAGATCAGCACCTAAAGCCTGGAGCTCTTTTTCTGTCATGAATTAAGTTCAAAAGGGAGATCAACATAATAGAGAGAGTCTTGGCCAGGTGAGATCCCAGCATTCTGTGAATTTCAGGCTCTGTGGCTGGAGACCAAACCCCCTTCCTGACAGAATCAAGCTGGAATCTTGATATCTACTTAGGTAGAGATCAAGCTCAGAGGCACAGGCTTACTCTAAAGTGATAGAAATAAAATAAAATAAAGATTGTCCTGTCACAGAAAACTGCACTCGTGGTAGGTCAGTATCTCTATGAGATGACATTAGCAATTTTCATTTGGGTTTACTTTTAATCTTGAAAAAAATTGATATTTATTACACTAGTGCAGAATGTGTCATGTTACATAACTAAATTCATTTAGTTGAGACATTACCTTTCCAATAGTTACAAATCAGTTTTTTCTTCTCAGATATCTAGACATTATGTTGAAACATTGTAGCAAAAACGGTATGGTAAAAATAGTGTTAATGCTCAGATATATTTTTATTGCCATTCTCTTTCCAGAAATCTCTTATTCTAAAATGGATGGTAAGTAAAAATTATGATATCAGTAACAGCAAGATTTTACTACCTGCCAGACACCATTGTAGGCTTTTTACATATACTGTCTCACTTAATTCTCTTAACAATCCTAAGAAGTAGGTGGTTATTATGCCTCTCATTTTGCTGACGAGAGAACTGTGACACAAAGAGGTGGGGAGCTATCATACTGAAGGGATTGCTGTGCTGAGACTAAAAGTCAGCACTGGAAGCTTGTTCTGTTTTGGCTTCTCCCAAAGGCATCCAGTTGTGGTCAACCGAGTTACTCCGTGTTATGTTGTCACTTTTGGCAACTAAGGACATGTTTGTCTCTTGAAGTTTGATTTAATAGACAATTACTTATAACTGTGCATTTAATGCTTCTCAGATCACTGCCCAAAACATAACTTTAAAAATGTTTTAAAAAATCATATTTCTAGGCTCTACTCCACGAATCTGATTAGGTGAGAAGGCAAGAAATCTGAGCTTAACATACCCTCTGTGTTAGACTGATGTGCAGCCACGTTTGAGAGGCACTGATTTGGAGCACTGGGCTCTACATGTTTTAAATCAAGTACTCTTTAGAAGTTAAAATATTTGGAGACTGGGTAGCCATTACTTGTATTTGTATGTATTCATAAATAATATACATGTATTATTTTACCTACAGGTTATGTATTATAAAATGTATGCAAAAAAGTCAAGAAAAGCTGAGGTAAGAATGAAAAATAATATTTTAAAATATGTATGGACTAAAGTTCCCACTAAAACTAGAATTAACAATGAGATTCAATTTTCCTCATTATTTGAGCAAATTTTGGTTTAACACTCTATTATACAGAGATTTTTCAGTCCTGGTTCTAAGTTTAGTTTACTTTTGACACTTAGTTTTAGTGGTTGTTATAAGTGGAAAAAGAAAATTTGCAATACCTCCAAACAAAAAAAGTATATCATTGGCAGGACATACTCATTTTTCAATGCCATCTGTTAATTAAGGAATATTTTTTAATGAAATGTGGCTACTAATAGTCACTGATGCAAGTCAGAAGCTCTTGCAAACTAATTAAAAGATATGTGGAATTTTAATAATTTTAAATAAAACCAGAGGCATGGATACATGGAACAGACTGACAGATCTCAGAGGGGTAGGGGTTGGGGGTACTGGAAGAAATTAGCCAAAGAACATATATGCATGTATGTGTAGTGCATGGACACATGGACAGACACAACAGTATAGTGAAGGACGGGCGGGGGGAAGGCAGGGGTTGGGAGGAGAGGGCAAAAGAGGGGAGGCGGGGACATCTGTAATAGTGTCAACAATAAAAGCTTTTTAAAAAGAATTTTAACCTGGAGACTTAAAATGAAAAGCATTAAAACCTTTTATATGGAACAATTTTGTGTATTGATTTCCCTTTATTAGGATCCAAAGAGGCTACCAAACATGTTTTATTACATATAATGGAATTTTATAGAGTACCTGTTAGGGTATTATATGACCTTAAACAATGCTGAAAAATTATCTTTGTGTTCTGGAGATATATACATATATATCATCTGTGTATACATATAATCTATATGAATTTATAATTTGCATATATTTAATTCTCTATATATACTCTCACATCAATATAAGCATATATTTATGTATACTTATGTACTAGTATAAATACATATACATATACATATACATATATATTTACATATAGTATAGATAAGTATATGTACATATATTTATGTACAGTATATATACATGTTTATACCATATATAAATATACATATCTATACAAGTGTAGTTAAGGTGACCTTCATGACAACGACAGTAGATATAAATGCACATTTCTAGTAGACTTTTTTTAGTTAGCATTTGGCAGAATCTTTTCCTTTTCTTTAAATCTTTATTGTATTTTTTCCATTACTATTTAGTCCCCTTATACCCTTCCCCTCCCAGCAATCACCACACTGTTATCCATACCCATGAGTCCTTTTTCCTTTTTGCTCAGTCCCCCTCCACTCCCTAACCTCCCTCCCCACCCTGACTGGCTGTCATCCTGCTGTCCATCTGTGAGTCTGGTAGACTTCTTAACGTTTGAGAATAGTTTGTGTTAGATCTGGTTCAGTTGGCATTGTCATTACTTCCCACTTTATTTGAAAAAGGGCTCCAACTGCAAGTGTAGTACAGCCATTTTCTTGTTTTTTATCTGTGCCTGCATTACTCTCATGAACTTCAAACTGAGATTACCTTGCAGAAAACCTTTGAAACTACGTGCCCATTTAGTTAGGGTTAGTTTAGTTAAAATTAGGCAGTATAACCCATACATCTACTGAATCCAACGCTTGTCAACTTTAATACGTCCCAATATGTTGCAAGCAAATGACAATGTGGGATCGCACTGTCGACTGCTCAGTCCCTCTTTTCTCCCCTCACATCACCTGCACTGTGACTCATCTGCTCAACATATGACAAATGAGGGGACGAGTCAGCCCATTATATGTATTCAGTACTGGTGGAGCTGAATTTCTCTGTCATCTCTCCGGGTCCATGGATTTAGAGGTTTAAAGGAGTCTGCCTAAGCATACAATGACTTTTAAACTTAAAAAAAATCATAGATCCATTTGAGGAGCCCCTCTCCAGAAAAATGCTCATGCCTACAAACATCTGCATTGAGGGCAGATGGTCACTGAAATCCTGAAGCCTACGATCAAAAGCCCCCTGTCCAAAGACAATTTATGTCCTCAAAAAAGAAATTTGTTTGATTATAGAAGCATTAATATTTATCCACAGATTTGTTTAAAGGTATAAACTTTACGACGCTGATTTTTCAAGCCGGGTCCCTTCTGTTGTGATCTCCTGTGCCACCTGTGGGCACTGTAGCCAATCATTTCCCAGCCCCACCTTTTGAAAATCTTAAGGATCTCCTTCAGGACATCTATAGGGAACTGTTCCATGAGTGGGAAATGTGGCCCAGCCCCCACTTGGAAAAGCCAGTGGGGAGCGAGGTTCAGCGGGCAGGACCCACATCCACAGACAGGTTCTCCCGTGGGGAATCAGGCCTGCATTGTACCTAGGCTGCTATGAGACTTGCTCTTGCTAAAACTCCCTCACCCTGAATTGAGGCAGCAAATGTTTACTGAGTATCTTTAACTTCCTAAAGTCTGTGCTAAACCACCCAAGTATGGAGTGTGACCAGTTCAACCACTTTGCCCCTTTGAGCTGTAACATCCTTCTCTTAGAAGTAATTAGCAGTCCTATTCTGTCCTTTGTTGTCTATAAAAGGTAACCACCTACAGTGAACCTGCGTGTAGTAAATGAGGACCATCCTCCCTGTAATGTGCCCAGAAAAGCAATAAAAGCCTGTCCAGGCAGGGGTTGGCTCTCTCTCTCAGGGGCTCTCTCTGGCCTTCTTGCCCTCTCTCTCACTTAGAGAGTGGCCATGCCGTCCCTTTTTCTCCACAGGATTTCTGCAGTCCGTGTGTATTTGTGTATTGCAGTCACAACACAGGATCCTGCTGGCCAGGATCCACATCAGACATCTACTGTAAAACAAGTGATGTGTTAGAACTTCTTCTAACCAGAAAAACAGAGTTAGCATTCTGTTTAATTCTCTATTCTCAAAATAATCCATAGAAGACAATGCAGATTTCTTATTCCATGAGTTACATCAGTTTACTCCAATGAAGTCAATAGGATACAAACCACAACTTGATGGCAGAAGGGAGAGTATTGGGACTGGCTTCTTTTCCTGTCTCTGTTCCCCACCCAGTCTGTGTGGTCAGCATTTTCATCCTATCCTCCACTGATACTGGTGTTTCCTTACCCTTGAGTCAATCTGAATCTCTTTCCCAACTCAACCTATCTTTTCTAATATCCACTCCTAGGTTTCAAGAACTTTTGGTGAAATAACTGACTGACCCATCACAATCTCATGCAATCTGTCTTCACTGTCTATTAATTTCAATGTCCTATCACTGTAGACCTAGCACAATAGTTCTCCAAAACATACATGATCTCTTCCAGCTGCTTCTCCTGGCTGCCCTGTTCTCTCCTGGGGCATTATGTTGAAGGGAAAGGTGAGAATGTGGAATTTGGAGTCAGAAAAAGCAGAGTTCAAATTCAGAATTACAAGTGAAGGTAGCTGTGGCTTTGAGTTAGGTACTTACCTCTTCTGGATCTCAGTCTCCTTTTCTCTACAGTGGAAACAAGGATATTTGCTGGTTTTGACCATCATGAGGATTAGACCTTTTCTTCTCTAAAAAGTGAATATCTTTTAGTTTGTAACACACACACACACACTTGACCCTACAGTTTTATTGTTTCCTTCTCCTGCATCCTTTCTCCTCTCCCCCATAATGTTATTCTTTCATTTTATGGTTTATACTTTTTCTTTTGCCTATTTGAATAGTTCAGATAACTAATGTTAAAATCTTTTTCAGATTGCTCTATTATTTCCAATTCTTGGGGTGCAAGTTCTGTCAATTTTTTGGAAACTGGTGACTGTCCCTTTTGAAGGTTTGTTTTGGTGTAGCTCTTAAATTTTTACTTTAAGCTCCTCTTCATTGGTGAAAGGGTTTTCTTTCTTTCTTTCTTCCTTTCTTTCTTCCTTTCTTTCTTTCTTTCTTTCTTTCTTTCTTTCTTTCTTTCTTTCTTTCTTCTTTCTTTCTTAATCCTCATCTGAGGATATGTTTATTGATTTTAGAGGAAAAAGAAGGGAGAGTGAGAGAAGGAAGAGAGAGAGAGAGAGAGAGAGAGAAACATCAATCGGCTGCCTATTGTACATGCCCAAAGACCAGGGATTGAACCCACAACCTAGGTATGTGCCTTGACTAGGTATTGAACCCTCAAACTTTTGGTGTATGGGATGACGCTCCAACCAGTTGAGCCACCCAGCCATGGAGGACAATGTTTTCTATAAGTGTCCCATAAGGCCTAGATTGTAGGAGTGCCCAATAGCCTTGTTATTAAAAAATCAATGTCTTCTCTGCTCAAGGATAGTCTTCAGTAGTTGCTCCCTCCCTCTCCTGCAATATGACTTTTTTCTCTCTATTGAATCACTCCAAGTAATATGAAAAACATGCTGTAATAGCCCCTAATTTGTCTTGTTTAGATATTCCCCTTTACAGCAAAACTTCTTGAATAGCTCATCTATATTTATTGCTTCGATTCTTCTCCTCCCATTCTCTATTGAACTTGCTCCATTCAGATATTTTCTTCTTCCAGCTACTCTCATCAAAGTCACTAATGTTTCCTCTGTTGCTAAAACCAATGGCCGATTCTCCATCCTTATGATATGTTTCATCACTAGCATTTGATCAAGTTGATTACTCCCTTCTCCTCCTTCTTTGAACATTTTATGCACTTGGCTTCCAGGATAGCATTCTCTCTTTGTGTTCCTCCTACCTTAACAGCTCCTCCATATCTTTCTCCTTAGATGGGCCCTCCTTATCTCCCTGGCACTACATGTTGGTGTGTCCCCGGGCTCACTTCTCATACTTCTCTTTATTTTCACTCATTGTTTCAGGACTTAGGCCTTCGTTATTTCCTCTGTCTGGAAAGCTCCCCCAGATACCCACAAGCTTTGCTCCTTTACTTCAAGTCTGGGTTCAAGGTTGTTTTATCAGTTTGCCCTTCCCTGACCATCTTACATAAATTATACTTCATCTCTAACACTATCTGTGCCCCCTTACCTTCATTTAATTTTCTCCACATCACTTATCCTTACCCAACATATTTATTATTACTTGTGTATCGATTGGTTGATTGATTGATTGCCCAGCTTTCTCAAAAAATATAACTGTCATCAGGGCAGGGAGTTTGTTTTGTTCACTGTTGTATACCCAGCTGTTGGAACAGTACTGGGCACAGAGGAGGCATCTGATATTTATTGAATGAGTGAGTGAATAAATAAATGAAAATAAGTGACACGTTTTCACTATTTCCTAAGTTGAGGTAGATGTCTCCCAACTTTTAAACTTTCTTCTTTAGTTGTTCAATCTGTTCAGAAAGATAAGACGTTTTATGCTTAATCTCAAGTTGCTGTTTGGGAAGAAATGATTAAACTGTCAAGAGTCACTTCCATACTCAGAGACATCTACCAGTGTTAGAGTTCTCAATCTGAGGTTCATGGGCTCCAAGGATGGACTTCCGGGCCTTTTGAGCTCCCTGAATTTGTGTGTAGATGTGTATGTGTATCTTCCTTGCAAAAAAGATTTATAGCTTCCATCAAATTCACAAAAGGGTCTGTGGCCCAATTAACGCTTTTGAATTGCTGTTATATTCCTTGGATGATGATTGGATGAAAGCTAACAGATTGAGGATAAAAACCCAGCATCTTCCCCCACAAACCAACTCATCTGTTTACTTTTTTAGAAACAAAGCACTTTGCTGTTGTTGGAAGTAACACCTACTGCAGGGGGGTCCCTTTAAATCTTCCTGATAAATAGTTACCCTCCCTCTGCTCAGGAACTCATAAAGCAACATTGTGAACTTTAGAAACTTCTACCTGGGCTAAGCTGAAAAGTTTTCACACACTGAGTCTTGTTCAGTCCCTAGGATCTAGAGATCATGTTGAATCTCTTATCTACTGGCCAGTTTTTCAGATAAGTGAATAAATCACAATCCATACTTACTCCCTATCCCCAAAGCTTTATTTCTCCAGAGGAGATATCCCCAATTCCTCCTAACATGGGACAGGGCACTTCACCCCACTGGTAAATCCTTTTATGAATGGTCTCCAGTTGCAAATTGCCGGAGATTGATATACCTATAATAGTACATGCATAACTTCGATTTGCGCATACAGCCTCTACTGATGACTGTGTGGCTCAGTGCAGGATGGCCTGGAAATGGCCAAGTCTGGAAATTTAGAAACTGGTGACAAGGCTGCGGCTGCTACCTCGGTTAGAAACGATTTGCAAAGGAGGCAGAGAGGTAGAGCATGGAGAAAGAGGTGATTAAAAAGTACGGGGGGCCAGGGGGAAGGGGGCGGGAATCGTATCCTGTGGGAAAGGGCAGGAGAGTGGAGGGAGGAGGCAAGAATGACGTCCTAGTAGAATGGGTACGTGTAAGGGGGGGTGTCTGATGGGAGTGAAGAGGGAAGGGAGCAGACAGAGGAGAGATGAAGGTGGAAATAGAGGTTGGCGCACCATTGCACTCCAACTCTGATAGGAAGAAATGGAAGCAGAGTGCCCAGGAAATGCAGCGTTGGTAAGAGTCGGAGAAGCAAGACAGAGCGAGGTCGGGGCAAACCAAACGCCTCGGGAAGGCCAAGTGAGGTAACAAAGGCAAGAAGGTGCAAGACGTGTGGGTCAAGAACCGGGGATAATGGCATAGATTTTCAGCTCTGGGTGTGGGACTGGCCGAAGCGTCTGCGACAGACAAGGGAGTTATCTTTGTGGCCTTCGCAGTGCTCCGTCCAGTGCCTGGAACAAACTAGAGCCTTAATAAATGTGTGTTTGCTGAGGACCAAAACAACGCAGGATTCTTGAATGAGTAACTGAACGGCCGGCACTGGACACCCTAGAGCAGCCTTAGCGTAGGAGGGGTGGGGCACAGCTAGGCTAAATAGCGTGGGTGGCCAATAGGAACCCGCCCCTCAGTTCCGGCCCCTCCCCTTGCCCCCGCCCCGCCCCGCCCCCCCACTACTCCCTCCCTCTCGCGGCCAGAGGCGCGCGCAGTGGCCCGCCTCCCGGAAGTGCGCCCAGACTCGGCGCCGCGGGCCAAGGTGAGTGCTTGCTGGCAGGCGGGCCCTGCCACCTCTTGGGGTTGATCTCGGAGCCGTCCTCGGCCGCGCTGGTCTCGGCCGTGTCCCCGAGAACAGTGGCAGGGTCGGTGGACCCCGCCATGCGCCTGGGAATACGTGTGGGGACGCGGCGAGTGCGGGGGAGGGGTGGCGGGTGTGTGAGTGGACTCTGGGGTTGTGGGGATGCCTGTACCCCTACCCGGCTCTCAGTCCTGGAGCGGGTGGTCCCCTCTGGACTCTCCAGCCTCGTGTCTGGATTGGGACCTAAGACGGGGCCCTGCCGCCTCTCTTTCCCCAAAGGCTGGAAATAAATGTCAGGGAGAGGGAACCCTGATGGGCTGATGTCCAGAGTCTCTCCTGGGTGCTGTCGGAGTTGGGGGCCGAAGGGTGGAGAACGCATCGGTGGGTAGCGCTGCCCAGAGCCTTTTGGGCTTGAGCGGCACTGGGAGCTCCCCCCAGCTGCTTGTGACAGACCCCAAACCTGCCCCACCAATTCCCAAATGTTGGCAGCTCTCCTCAAAGCACTGGTATTACAACTTCCTGGGTTTAAATTTGGCTGCCACTGGGAGCCTCGGAGGTTCCTGATCTATAAACTTTAATACTTTCCTTGCAGGATAATTGTGAGGACTAGAAGTGACATGAGCAGGGCCTAATACGCAGCTGATACATTACCCAGGACACCTGTTAAAGAAAACATTACTCAAGACACTTGTCGAAGACGGTAAGACTGACTTTTTTCAGGGAGACTACTAAACTGGGTTTTGCAGTAACAGATAGAATACAATAAATAAATTAGATTTATAGTCAAGGAGTAAGTAGTGTGGGAGTCAGTGGATGGGAAACCACTGGAGGAAACATGGGTTAAGGGGAGATTCTGGCTAAGCCTAACTTGACAGATTTGCTGAAGGCAGACTAGGGTGAATGAGGAATTTGATCATTGATCAAGGGTGGTCAGCTACCAAGGGTGGGGGAATATAGACATTGATCAGATAGCAAAGCTGGAGGGCTTTCCCTAAACTGGATTCAGCAAGATTCTTGATAAAACTGGATTAGAATGCCTAAGGACAGAGCCCAGGGTCAGCCTAGTCAAAAAGAGGATTCAGGAGCTGACCCAAGTTTGGTTAAACAGAGAGTCTTTGTCAATAGTAGGTGCTGAGAAAAGGTTTCTTATATATGTATGTCTAGTAAATATATTTACTTAGATGTACAGTTAAAAATTCATTCTAATTTGTTATAGCTTTAATAAATATAACAACTCTACATTTGGGATAACTTTTTTTTGTAACAAGTAGATTCTTATGAAGTTATTTTGGATATAAACCCAGACACTCTCTATAAAGTAATTTAATTTTGAATAATTGAGGCATATTTTTTACCATTATGTGAGAATATAATTACTAAAATCAGATTTAAATATTTTATAAGCTCTATAGTTTTCCTTAAATGTCATTTTTCCTAAATGTTATCTAAACTGCTATTTTAATTCAGGAACCAAATAAATTTGAATAAGTCTACTGATCAGTCTCTTGTGTCTGAAATCTTGCTACTTGTTATTTGACACTCAAGAACCAAATAGATTAATGAAGGATACATGTATGTTTATTCAGTTTTTAAACATTTATTTAAAGCTGTACATTTCTCTCTAGATAGTGCCTTTGCTGTTTTCTACAAATTTTGATATGTTGTATTTCCATTATCATTCAATATGATAATATACAGGGTCTAGTACAAATAATGCCCTTTTTTATTACAAAATCTTTTATTACAAAACCATAAGCATGTAATTCTGTTATGTAACAATATCACACTCAAGCACACCATATGACATTTTAGGTGAAGAGTTCACACTAAAACTATAAATTATTATACACATACTACTACCCTACTGACCACACTCAAGCAGGCGGTACTTCTGCAGGACCCTCTATTTTAATTTTCTTTGTGATTTTTTTCTTTGACCATAGGTTATTTAAGATTGTTATTTAATCATTTTCATAAATTAGGATTTTCTAAATACCTTATTATTAATGATTTCAAACTTAATTGCACTATGTTCAGGGAATATATACTTTAAGATTCCAGTCTTTCAACACTTAATTATGCATATTGTCTGTTTTGGTGAATGTTATACATTCACTTGAAATGAATGTGTATATTTGACAGTGGTTGGGTCTAAATGTGAGTAAGATCAAGTTGGTTGATAGTATTGTTCAGATTCCTGTATCCTTACTGATTTTTTGGGGGGTGTGGTCTACTTGTATCAATTACTGATAAAAGGATGTTAAAATCTCCCAAGTCTGATTGAGGATTTGTCCCTTTAGACCTGATATGAAGTGCCTACACAGGGTTCTTTTGAGTTCTAGATGATTTAACCCATTTATCATAGTGAAATGGACATTTGTCTAGAGGTCTCATGGTCAGATACTAATATAGCCATACCAGCTTTCATATGCTTGCTATTTGCATAGGATGTCTTTTTCCCATCATTTTACTTCCTAGTTATATCTTTATATGTAAAATATCTCTTGTAGACAGTATAAGGTTGGGTCTTGCTTTTTTAAAATCTGACCGTCTCTGCTGTATACAAGTGTATAGTCCATTTACATTTAATGTAATTATTGACATGGTTGTATGTTAGTTTACCATATTGTCTTTTTTCCCTTTGAACTTTCTGGTTTTTATTCTTCTCTTGAACCATTCCTATCAAATTTGGGTTATTGAATGATTTTCAGTATTCCTTTTTGGTTTTTAGCTGTACCTTATTTTGTATATTTACAGCTAACAGTATGTATCTTAAATTTACAAGTATGTATCTTAAGTTTACTTTAACTTGTCAGTCCACTTTAATATTGTACCACTTTACACTTCACATTCCTCATTTTCTGCCTCCAGTTAATACTTTTACACTTCCCATTTTTGCCTGACACCACTGCTCAGTTTCCACTTTTTATTTCTCAATTAGCAGTCCATAAATGTAATAACCTAACCACAGATTGATTCCACTTACCCCCTCCTTTGTACTATTGTAATGTCTTCTACTTATGTTCTACTTACATTGTTGTTACTTTGGCTTTTGGCAGTCAGCTGCCTTTTAAGGAAGTGAGAAGAAATAAAAGCATGTTACTCCATGTATTTATCATATATTTACTATTTTTGGAGATTTTCCTTCCTTTTTGTAGATTTGAGTTTCCCTTTAACTAGAACAATGTCCTTTAGCATCTCTTGTAGTACAAGTCACTAGGGGGAAATTCTCCTACCATGTTTATCTGAAAAAATGTTTTAAATTTTTGTTGTTGAAAAAATTTGGGGGGATGTGAAATTCTGGATTGAGGGTTCTTTTTCTAGAGTTAGAATTTAGTTCTTTTTTTTAAAGTAATTTTTATTTCTCTGTGGAAAGTCTTTATCTCTTCTTTCATTAACACTACGTTTTTCTTTAGGTGCTCGTTATCTTGGGGTTGGTTTCTCCTGACTGCTTTTTTCTTCCTTGACTTTTCTTTTTTTATTTTTTAAATATATTTTATTGATTATACTGTTACAGTTGTCCCTTTTTTTTTTTTGTCCCCTTTTTTCCCCTCTGCCTTGTACTCCTCCTCCCACCATCATTCCCCTACCTTAGTTCGTGTCCATGGGTCATACATACAAGTTCTTTGGCTTTTCCATTTCCCATACTATTCTTAACATGCCCCTATCTATTTTGCACTTACCATTTACGCTTCTTATTCCCTGTATCTTTTCCCCCATTCTCTGCCCTCCCCCTCCCCACTAATAACCCTCCATGTGATCTCCATTTCTGTGATTCTGTTCCTGTCCTAGTTGTTTGCTTAGTTCATTTTTGTTTTTGTTTTTTTAGATTCAGTTGTTGATATTCAGTTGTGAGTGTGTTGTTATTTTACTGTTCGTATTTTTGATCTTCTTCTTTTTCTTATATATTCCCTTTAACATTTCATATAATAAGGGCTTGGTGCGGATGAACTCCTTTAACTTGACCTTATCTGGGAAGCACTTTATCTGCTCTTCCATTCTAAATGATAGCTTTGCTAGATAGAGTAATCTTGGATGTAGGTTCTTGCCTTTCATGACTTGGAATACTTCTTTCCAGCCCCTTATTGCCCACAAGGTTTCTTTTTAGAAATCAGCTGACAATCTTATGGGCACTCCTTTGTAGGTAACTGTCTCCTTTTCTCTTGCTGCTTTTAAGATTATCTCCTCTTTAATCTTGGGTAATGTAATTATGATATGCCTTGGTGGTACCTCCTTGGATCCACCTTGTTTGGGACTCTCTGAGCTTCCTGGACTTCCTGGAAGTCTATTTCCTTTGCCAGATCGAGGAAGTTTTCCTTCATTATTTTTTCAAATAAGTTTTCAATTTCTTGCTTATCCTTTTCTCCTTCTGGCACCCCTATGATTCAGATGTTGGAACATTTTAAGTTGTCCTGGAGGTTCCTAAGCCTCTCCTCATTTTTTTGAATTCTTGTTTCTTCATTCTGTTCTGGTTGAATGTTTCTTTCTTCCTTCTGCTCCAAATTGTTGATTTGGGTCCTGGTTTCCTTCCCTTTGCTGTTGGTCCCCTGTAGATTTTCTTTTATTTCACTTTTCATAGCCTTTACTTTTTCCTCTGTTTTTTGACCATACTCAACCATTTCTGTGAGCATCCTGATTACCAGTGTTTTGAACTGTGCATCTGATAGGTTGGCTCTCTTCATCACCTAGTTGTATTTTTTCTGGATCTTTGATCTGTTCTTTCATTTGGGCCATATTTTTTCAACTCGGGAAGCCTGTTAGGTAGTAAGGGGTGGAGCCTTAGGTATTCACCAGGGCGGGGCAACCCACATGGCTGCCATTGTGGCACTGTATATGGGGGAGGGGAGCAAGAGGGAGCAGTGCTGCTTGTTCAGCTCTCTGCTGGCTTTCAGTCACTTCCTCTGCTACCCACAAGCAAATTGGGCCCTTCTGGGACTGATTCCTGGGTGGGTGATTTTGTTTACATTCTAGGACCCTGTGGGTCTCTCCAAGGAACTCTCCTGTGAGGCTGGGAGTTTCTCCTGTCGCCTCAACCCCCACAGCTATTTTCAGTCAGAGGTGTTGAGGCTTTGTTTCCTCACACCAGAACCCTGGGTTGCACATTCTGTCTCGCTCCCCACTTGTTCCTCCCAGTATCTGCATGGGAATGTGGGACTGCCTGCTCTGCCACCTGCCACCTTGCCCACCCCAGTTCTCCAGCTACCACCTTGCCATGAATCCTCTTTGCTCCGGCTGCCCATCTCCGCCCTTCCTCCCGGTCTGGATGAATGTTTCTTCTTTAACTCCTTGGTTGTTGGACTCTTCCATACAGTTCAATTTTCTGGCAGTTCTGGTTATTTTTTGTTTTGAAATTTGTTGTTGTCCTTCTCTGGTTGTGCAAGGAGGCAAAGTATATCTGCCTACACCTCCCTCTTTTTTTTATGTCTAGTAATTTTGGATTGCATCCTAGATATTGTGGATGGCACATGGTTGATGCTAAGGATTCTGTTATCTTCCTCTGAAGAGTGTTGACTTTTGTTCTAGCAGGCAGCTCACTTACTGACCTTTGACTTGTGTTACCTTGGTTTTAAGCCTTGTTAGGGCAGATCTTTGGAAAGTCCAAGGTATTTTCCAAGTTCTAACTAGATCAGACTAGACGGGTAGACTGGGTCACCTCTGTGGATCTTGTTGAGGCTTGCCTTTAGGCTTTTTAGGGCTCATTTAGAGTAGGTCTTACTCTAGGATATGGTCTTTACTTTGAACATGTGGCCTTTCTGGTATCCCACAGTGCCTTTAGGTTAATGAAGGCAGAGGTTTCTCTACTCTCAGTGGTCAAACACTCCCATGTCACTCATCACTGATTGGTCTTTTGTATCTCTTTTTTGCTCTTAATCTGGTAGCAACTACTCTCTGTTAATTAAACCTTGCAGTTTCACTCTGCTAATGAGCAGCCTAACCCTTGGCCAAGGGCTCACGGGGAAACCCCATCCAATTTTTGCCTCTACCCCCATAGTTCCCTCCTTTCTGCTGCCTTGTTCTTTAGATTTCATCCACTTCAGTGGCTCCAACCTCTGATCTCTGCCTCATTACTGTTTTTGTTTTTTTAAGATGAGACTGTTGATCTCTCCTAGAGCCCCAGCTTCCTTTCCACAGGAAATTGCCCCCATTCAGGCAGCCAGGGTGTTCATGGGGTTCACCTCATGAGCTTTTCTTCTCTCAGGAACCTCATTCTTGCCCACCTGTTGTCCAGTGCTTGAAAACAATTGCCTTATAAGTTTTTTCTCCAGTTTTGGAGTTGTTTGCAGTGAGTGGGCTAGTCTGTATACTACCAGTTACTCTGTCACGACCAGAATTCAATTCCTGAAACACGTATTTATTGAGCACATAATATACAATGTATGTCACTGGTATACTGGTTGCTGCCTAAATATATGAGTGAAATATATTTACTTTATTCTTTCCTTTTTTGTTCCCTGGAGAAATTTGCTGTTATTTATTTATTTATTTTGCTTTTTAAAGGATTTTTGATATAGGATGAATTGTTTGGTAAAGTGGTAGGGATGAAGATACTGGGGTTTTTTTTTTTAAGTTTTAAAAAATTTATCTTTTAGAGAGAAGGGGAGGGAGGGAGAAAGAAAGGGAGAGAAACATCATCATTTGCTTACTGCATGTCCCCAACTGAGGACCTGGCCTGCAACTCAAGCACGTGCCCTGACCAGGAATTGAAATGGCAACCTTTTGGTTTGCAGGCCGGCACTCAATCCACTGAGCCACACCAGCCAGGGCAAGGACATTGGTTATTATAACTGAAGGAAAGAGCAGCTATCAAAAGCTAGAGTGTTGTACTGATCTCTAAATAAGCCAGATCCCCAATGACTGGGTGTCTTTTGGTTGTTGTGGTCAGTGTTATAGAGAATGATGACCTTTAGGTCCTTTATAACATTTGAGGATTGACCCGACAATCAGTCTAGTATTAGGATTATATGCAAAAAAACTAACTGGATATAGCATTAACTTTGCCACTTACTCTTTCTCCTTTTACAATCTCAATTACTAACTAAATTTTGATAGTATTTATCATGTCAATTCTGTAAGAATGTTTTCAACATAGTATTTATTCTAAACCTTCTTTAAGGCCAGGGTTGAAAATCTCAGGTGTGACAGGTTTTTTATAAATTCCCAATTTTCAACATGGCACTCAAAAGAGGTCACTTAGAAATTTCATTGCACTTTTTGGGGAAGAGTTAATTTGTTCTGTTCAACCTCATATTTATTATGGAAGCATCTGATCATTTCAACATTAGCCTTTATTTGTAGGGCATTGATGTTTTTTGTTCTTTATTTTTTAGTCTGCTGACATACGGATTCAGATATAGAAGTGTTTTGCAGAAGAGTTGTTTACCTGGAAACCCATAGTGAAAATGCTTCGTGCATTCATTTTCCTACTTGGGCTGGACATTTGAAGACCAAGTAGGAATGTTATAAAATGGTCAGGGTGATGGTCACAGGTCAGATAAGAATTGGTGGTTTGCTTTGTGCCTTCAAGTTTACAGTCTTGCAAAATAAAAGATTGTATCCATTGATTTGGAAAGATCTGTGGTTGACCCCTCGTTGTTCTTTCTGAAAACATGTCCCTTTCCTCTATAGAGCACACGATCTCACTCCCTCTTCGGTCCCTGTGAGTGGCTCTGTGAAGGCCCAGTGCTCCCAGAGGCAGCTTCGTCCCAGAACTCTACCTGAAAGGACTTGCCAGTCCAGATGATGCCTGCTGAGCTGGGGCAGGCCCTGGTCCTGCTGCCACCACTGCCGAAGGCCGAGGACTTCCCATTCTCTCGGCCAGATGCTGCCCCTCAAGGGGAGCCCTCCAGCCCCGAGACAGCACGCCAGCTTTTCAGGCAGTTTCGTTACCAGGCAACATCTGGGCCCCAGGAAACCCTGAGACAACTGCGGAAGCTCTGTTTCCAGTGGCTGCAGCCAGAGGTGCACACCAAGGAGCAGATCCTAGAGATCCTCATGCTGGAGCAGTTCCTGACCATCCTGCCTGGGGAGATTCAGACGTGGGTGCGGAAGCAGTGTCCAGGCAGTGGGGAGGAGGCAGTGACCCTTGTGGAAAGCTTGAAGGGAGACCCCCAGAGGCTGTGGCAGTGGGTAAGCTGAGGATATTGTGACCTGTTAGTGAAGCACAGAGCTGCTCTGGGGTCTTATCAGGTGTATTGCCTTTTTTTCTGACACCAAATATGTGGTGTTTTCTACACCGACAACCATTCTCCAATTCTTTGCTACCAACTGGGTGTCCTGCAGTTCAGTTTGGCTCTGATGCTGAATATCTGGGGTTGACTCAGATCCCACAGGGTAAGGGTCAGTCTCAAAGACCGTGCCCATTTCAGATGCCTGTCAAAGGTCTCAAGGGCCACCTATACTTAGCACCAACTGGCTCTAAATTTGGAGGCTCCCAAAGCCCTGTCCTCAGATAATTGGCTAGAATGACTTACAGAACTTGAGAAAACACGTTACTTACGTTTTCCAGTTTGTGATGAAGGCTGTGACTCAGGAATAGGCAAATGGAGGAGATGGGGGTCACATAGGGTTTTCCTGCACTCGTCAGGTTATCCACTTCCATGTGGTCACCAGCTCAGAAGCTCCCTGAACCTCCAAGCTCAGGTGTTTCTATGGAGGTTTCATTACTCAGGCATGATTGATTTATTGTTGGCCACTGGTGATGGAACAATTCTAGCCCCTGTCCCTTCCCCAGAGCTTGAGGGGTGGGGCTGAAAGTTCCAACCATCAAATTACCCCATTGGTTCCTCTGGTGACCAGCACCCCTTCTGAAGCTACCTTAGGGTCCACCATGAATCACCTCCTTAGCATCAACTCAGGGATAGTTGATTGGGGCTCATTCTAACAAAAGTTGCTCCTGTCATTCCTATCCTTCAGGTAATTCTAAGGGTTGCAGGCATACTATGCCAGGGGCCAGGGGTAAAGACCAAATATATATTATTGCACCACATCAGTATATCCTCATACTGCAATGAGTTCTAAGATTCCCTGGGACTCGCAACACTTTTTAGCCGTTAGGATTGAAGATAAAGTCTCCCATCCCCTTCCATCTTTAGACTAGAGTGTTTGAGAAGTTGTTCAAAAGACACCTGAGTGTTAACTGGGGCGTACTACCCAGTAGAAACACAGCATTAGTGGTACGTCTCCAAGGCCACCTAGCCCTGGTTCAGGCCTCGGCTTTTGGCCTCTCTTACTGGTTCCTGCTGGACTAGAAATAGATGCTGTTTTTCTCTTTCCTTAGTCCACGTACCTAAGGACTGTCTTATGGTCTGTGATAGAAGCTTTTAGAAACCCTCTCTCTGGCCCTTTCAGTGATGAATGCTGTGTGTGGTCTCTAGATCAGCATCCACGTTCTAGGACAGGACATCTGGTCCCAGAAGGCGGAATCAGTGAGCTGCCAAGTTGGGGAAGTGGAGTCTCATCTTGAAGTGACACCTCAGGAGCTGGGACTCCAGAATTCACCCTCTGGGCCGGGGGAGCCACTAAGCCACATGGTGAAAGAGGAGTCAGACACGGAACAGGAATTAGGTGGGGCCATTAGCACGGTGGTGTGTGGTGCACTCCTGGGGACTGTGGCTGGTGGGGTTAAGAGTGAGTTGGAAATGATGATGCTGCCCAGAGTGGGGTTATCTGTAGGAGGTTCAGAAACAGGGTATCCTGCAGGAATCGCTCTGATGAGGATATCCAGAGCCTGTAATTTAAACCACGTGATGACTAGCCCACACCCTTTGGATTTTGGTTTTGAGGAAGGAGGTGGCAGAAAATATGGGTGGGACTATTGGGAAGGTTGGGGGGAGTTGCAGTTTGTTAGGGCGGTAAATGCAGTTCTTAAAATCACAAACGGTGAAACAGGTACCAGTTCTAATTTGTGAAGATTTTTATTGGTGCCTCTGGAGACTGGTTGAGGAGAAATCTAGTTCTGCAAACTGCCTCTTTCTCACTTCAGCAGTGGCTGCCCCCCTGCTTCCTGCCCAGCCCGAGGAAAGGCTTCTCAGAGACCAGCCCTTCGGAGCCTCCCTTCTCCAAACTGCACCTCAGGTGAGCCAGGCTGCCCTGCCTCCCTGACCCCGGACCGGCTTGAGGGTGTGTGGGGGTGAGTGAGGAGGGTTGAGAAGGGAGAATTTGCAGAAATGCGCAGAAAGGAAGGCCTAGCAAGGATAACGAGAGTAACACCTGTGGTGTAAAACCCAACAGAATGTTTCCTAATTGTCATCCTGAGTAATGGAATCCAAGCCCTGGGAGAGGTTGCTGTCTAGAGGCAATCTCTTCTGTCCTTTTTCACTATCTGTGGGTTATGCTGAAAAAAGACTCATTTCCTTGTCTGAGTCTCTCAGGTATGAGTCAGTTTAAGACTTCAATGGTTATATCTATCGTGGGACAGGTTTCTCTTCCCCTCCCCACTCCATAGAGGCATAATCGACATGACAAACGGCACAGTGTTGAAAGCAGTTTTGACACATGTATACACACACGAAACCATGACCACAAACAAGGTAATAAATATCTCGGTCCCTGCCAGAAGTTCCTTTCCCTCCTTCCCACCGGTCTTCCCGCCTACCCCCAATTCGGAGGCAACCACTGCTCTGTTTTTATTACCCTACATTTGTTTGCATTTTCTAGCATTTTGTATGAAATAGAATCATGCCATATGTCCTCTTATCCTTGTTCTGCATATAATGTATCTTTCTTGCCTGCTGCTTTTAATATTTTCTCACTGGGTTTAAACAAGTTGACTATGATATACCTTGGCATTGTTTTCTTTGTGTTTCCTGTGCTTGGGTTCATTAAACTTCTTGGGTCTGTGTGTTCGTAGTTTTCATCAAATTTGGAAAACTTTTGGCCATTATTTCTCTGTTTTTCTTTCTCTTTCTTCCTCGTTTCCTTCTCTGAGGGCTCCGAGAATGACACACGGTATGGGGCGTATATAATGATAAGGTGTGTGCGTGACTTAGATCTGCTTATGCTGTCCTTCAGCTACTGGTGCTCTCCTCTCTTCTAACTTCTGTGTTTCGTTTTGGATAGTTTCTATTTTGTCTTAAAGTCCATTAATCTTCTGTGTCTGATATGCTGTTAACCCCATCTAGTGTATTTTTCATCTCAGATATATTTTTAATCTCTTGAAGTTTGAATTGGCTTTATTGTATCTTTTATTGAATGTGTTCAGACTTTCCTTCGCCTTCTTGAGCATATGAAATATGGTTGTAGCATCTGTATTAATGTCCTCGTCCACTAATTTTCACCTGGGTCAGTTTTGGTGGATGGATTGATCTCATTATGAGTTGTGTTTTCCTGCTTCATAGGCCCAGTGATCTTTGATCACATGTCAAACGTTGGGACTTCTACTTTGCCGGGGCTGGATATTTCTGTATTCCTATAAATGTTTTGGGCTCGGCGCTGGGATACTGTTAGGTGACTTGGACAGTTTGTTATATGGCATTGGAGGCGCTTTTAGGGTCGAGCTACCTCTTCCCCACTACTGAGGCAATACCCCTCTGAGAGCTCTACCTGACACCCCTTGATGCCCAAGGGTGTGTGCACTGTGGGTGCTGGACAGGGGAGGTATTTCCTGCACTGCGCAAACCCTGAGGGTTGTTCCCTCTGCTTCTGCTGAGTGGTGCTGTCCTGGGCTTGACAGGGGGCCTCTGCAGGGCTCCAGACCTCTTGCTTAGTGTACCTTCCCACTCTGGCCTTCTGCCCCGGTAATCCCACAACCTCCTGGAGCTCCTGCTCACCTTCGAGGGCCATCTGGCTATTCCAGGGACCACCCCCCCACCCACTCGAGCTAATCTTGATGTTCTCTATAGGCAGTAAGCATGTGCAACTGTAGGGCTCACCTATTTCACTTCTCTACATGCAGGGGTCTGCTCTGCTCTAACATGCAACATCTGAAAACCGTTGTTCAGATAGTCCTTTTTCTCAGTGGCTTCAGACACAACGGTAAATCCAGTCCCTATTACTCCATCCTGGCCATAAACAGAAGTCTCTGGGACAGGTTCATTTTGATTATCTGGTTAAAAATTCTAAAAACCTCCATTTGATAGAAATTTCCAGGAGCCTATACACCTTAATGAAAACATTGTTCCGAACCTTTGGGGAACTCTCCTTGGGATTTACCTGGTGAGGTAACAGAGAGTGCAGGGGAAGACAGGGAAGCCAGTAGGAGGCACCAAAGGTAGGGGTGAGGATCAGGCCTGAGCTTCAGCTTTCCAGGCTCCAAGATTCGAAAAGCAGAATACCAACTTTGTAACACTGTGGGTAAACGGGAGGACAAAGGATACATGTTTTAGTGACTCAGGGTGCCTTCTTGCTTTCAGGGTACCAAGAAACCAAATTGTTAGGCAGGAGATTGCTTGGTGAAAAATATTGGGTATTCTCTCAAATACTTTGAGCAGACTTGGAGGATTATTGTTTATTTCTATAGTGAGTACAGTGTATCCCTATGAAAAGTATGTATAACTTAACATATTTTAACTAATAGAATTAAGCATTAACTCTGTATAACGTAACGACATTAACCATGACCTCTCCTGGATAGCTTAAAGTCAAAAGATTTAAGATGCTCACCAGCAGCACTGTGTGTGTGTTAATACCCTGTGTTTAGCAGCTAACTGATTGACAGCCACTGAACCTAAACAAAAAAACATCATTCCTAACCAATCCTAATATCCCTTCCCCAAGTTAACAACTATTTGCATTAGAAGGACCTTGATATTTAATGAAATCCTTTGTAAGTGACAAGATTTTTAATATATAAGTAATTGCTTTCCCTAATCTCTTTCATAAATTAGGAACTTGGTGCGTAATGCCAGAATAATGGGGTGGTGTCCCCACACAGTGGCACTTCATTATTAGACACTGTGACTGAGTTAGAACCTCACACACACTGGGGGATACGTTGACCCACCTTGCTGTGTTTTCACACTTCAGGAAAGGAACACAGTACTGAGAACTCTGCGCAAGTCGGTTGTGGTAATGTCTTGCAAGTCCACAAGATGGTACTGTTTTCACACAAAAGCAAGACGATTTCTCATCCACTTCTACTGCCCTTCCTTCCAGAACAGGAATTTAGATTTTTCCTCTTTTAAAAACGAGAAAAAGCAAGGTGGCTGCAGTTGGTGTCTTGGCTCTTAAGTAAGGTGTTTTATTCAAGCATCCTGGTAATAGTTAAATACATTAATAGTTAATGTATTTAATAGTTAATAGTTAATAGTTAATACAATAGTTAAATACATCCTGGTAATAATTAAATATATTAAGGTCACCTCACTTTTTGCTTTTTCACCCTAAAAGTTTCAACTCCTCCTTCCCTCCTTCCTCCTTCTCCTTCTTCCTGTCCTCCTACGTCTCCCCCTCCTCCTCCCTCCTCTCTTTCCTCCCCTGATCCTCCTTCCCCACCCCCTCCTCCCCCAACTTCTTCCCCTGTCTCCCTTCTTTTGGCTTAGTGGCTGCTAGTTAAAAGGCCTTCTGGTGTCTCCATTATCTGTCAACCATTCCCACTTCCCTTGGCGGTGCTAGGACAGTATACTCTTCTGAGCAGTATATTATTTGTATTAATAATAGGAAGATGACTTCATGTTCTCATTCTTGTTCTCCTCTTTTCTGCTCCCTACAGCCTAGCTGGCTGTCCATGACAATAATTCATGGTCTCACCTTTGGGGTTCCTGAAAGTGTACAAAATCCCTTAATTCTCTCTGGAAAGCCTGCGGTTAGTATGGGAGGTGGAGTAGCCCACAGAGCACAGTAAGTCCACTTATTGAGGACTTACTTGCTAAGAGCTGGACAGGGTCTTGGGGCCTGGAAGAGTACAGTGGAGAGTCCTTTTCTCATGGTGCTATGAACTAGTGGAGCCCACTGTTGATTACATATTTTTATTTGTATGTGTATAAAAAAGATTGGGTATTCTGTCATACACATAATGCACATATATAGAAACATTTAATAAACTCTGAGTGCTATACTCTGAAAATACATGACACTCGCATTATTTCTGTTACCTCCCAACAATTTTTAAGTTCAGTACTATCATTATTTTTTTTAAGGTTTTATTTATTTACAGGAAGGGAGGGAGAAAGAGCGGGGAGTGAAACATCAATGTGTGGTTGCCTGTCGCACACCCCCAACTCGGGACCTGGCCCGCAACCCAGGCATGTGCCCTGACCAGGAATGGAATCGGCGACTTTTTGGTTCACTGGCCAGCACTTAATCCACTGAGCCACACTGGCCAGGGCGGGGTCAGTACTATCCTTAGATGAAGACTAAGGACCAGAAAGATTAAGTAACTTGCTCAAGGTCACACAGCCAGGAAGGAGAAGAAACCCACTTGAAACCCAGTATGTTTGACTCCAAAGACTGTACTCTTAATCCCTCTGCTATACAATCTGAGTGTCTGACAGTTGTTTTCTTGGTGGGGAGATTGAAATTTGAATTCATGAAAGTAGACCCTACTTAGATGGCATTCCCAGTTTTGAGTCTCCAGTCTTTAGTTCCATAGAGTAAGAAAGGCATGTTTGGGGGATAATTGAAGGGCACCTTGCTCTAGACAACTCATCAACTCATCTCGCTGGAAGGAGAACTTATTTAATGTTAGATCCTAAACCCAGAACTGTTGGGAGATGCAAAGGGTGTATGGTGGCTGCCCTTTCTCTCTGCTCTGAATCTACCCACCTGCTTCACAGTGAGACTTACAGCCTATTTGACTTCATTGTTAATTCTTCTCACTTTCTCACTGACTTACAGTTGCTTTTTCAACAAATACCTTTGTAATTTTTTTCTTTTCCCTCTTCAGTTTCCAGACTGTGATGAAATATTGGGACTGTCAGGCTCCTACTCTTCAAAGACCTCTACTTAGGCACTGAAAGAACAAAAGAAGAGACAGTGCAGAGAGGTCTCCTGCTTTCTCTCTGTTCTCTACTCTTAAGTACATGCAACTGAGAAATAATGCAGAACTTAAAACCTAAATGTTTTCTACCCAAGGCAGGAGATATTGGTATAGGGACTGTGGTTTTCCCTTTGATCTTTTCCCTTGAACCACCTCCCATGTGTTCTTAAACATTTTGATGCCAGGCTTCCAAGGCACGTTCCTTTCTTCTTAGCCTCCTGTAGGCAGGGAGAGCAGGGTGCAAAAACCTTCCCTGACTTCACAGCATGGTGTGTTTTCCAGGAGCAGTGGCGGCACCTGGATTCCACTCAAAAGGAGCAATACTGGGATCTCCTGCTGGAGACCTATGGAAAGATGGTCTCAGGAGGTGAGGACACAGGCTCGCCTGGTGGATGGAGGTGGAAGAAATGAGAAGCATTTTCTGTGTGCTCTTAGAGATAGTGCTCTACTTGAGGTTCTCTGGGTGAAGACAGTCGTCATCGACGCCTTTGGGAATGGAGTGAGTTGGAGATAGCAGAGTCCCAGTAAGAAGTTCGTGATGGCAGAAGTATTCTCTGCAGCAGGAACTGTCACGGGTACATTACATGCAGTGATTCCTTTAATCTGGGAAATGGGTGATGGTATTCCCATTTTTAAGATGATGAAAGTGAGCGTGAGATCAAGTCACTTGCTCATTGTTACGTAGCTGAGTTACAGTGGATCTCAGGTGTGGCTGGCTTTGAGTCCACGCTCTTTAATACTAAACCACAGTCTCAACAAACTATTGGGGGGGTCTTGCACTAGCCTGCCAGATGGTCTGACTCTACCTGCCCAGATTCTTCTTTTTTGTGGTCTTCACCGTATATCCTGGTTATCTTGGGACCACTGGTATCTTAGAAGCTCCACACATCCTTCTAAGTTGAGTTACCTTAAGTGGTCTCCAGAGCCTTCCATTTCCCGTCACACTCAGGGCACTCCTTTGAAAAACAGCTGGGTCCCCAGTCCTTCCAGTTCATCAAGGCCCACATGTTATCTTTCTCTCTGTACCAGGCATTTCCAATTCCAAGCCTGACCTGACTAATTCAACAGAGTACGGGGAGGAACTGGCAGGATTATACCTTTATGTCAGTGAGAAGCTCCCGAAACCCACCTGCATAGGTGAGTAATCTCCCATTGGTCAGAGCCATTTCTGGTCTTCTGTCATTACATTGCAGGTGGTGAGGGAGCTGTTAGGACTTGGGACTTGGCTATGACTGGCTGTGTCTGGTTAGTTTAGACAGTCAGGTCTCCCTTAATCTCTGCTGTAGGGCTTTGACACGTACAGTTGATCACAGAAGAAAGGCTACACCTCAGATCTGCTGCCTTCAGTCTTACCTGTTGTGACAACCATCTTTCTCAGAGAGAGTTAAGATGAGTACAGATTGAGACCAATACAGATGGGGGCAGATTCCAAAAAAAAAAAAAGATCATGTAACAGCCATTATTATCCTTCCTCTTGTTTGAGGGTTCAGAGTAATAGGCTTTCCTTATTCTGGTTATAGTGAATAGTAACCAACTCATCCTCAGCAAAATAAAATAAAACAAACAGAAAATAAAACATGGTTTAGCTAATCTTGATGCACCTTTCATTCAATAGTAGAAACAACAAATACCACATTTTGCCAAGTACAGTGCACTCCCGTGCATAATGTGCACCCACCATACATGGGATTATTATGCCCATGGTGTGTAATCAATCGTTATACCCATGTATCGTGCACATCCTTATTTTTTCCTCAAAAATCTGGGCAAAAAGTGTGCATTATACATGCAAAATGTGGTACTTCATGTAAACCATGTATTTAGGACTGGGGAGGAAGAAATACGAACTTGTTCTGTTGTAGCATAGCAATCACTCTTTGCCTTCTACATTCTTCTAAAACACTGTGGTTATATGAAACCTTTCTGTCAACCCCCCCTGGACACACACATCTTTACATTTACAAAAGACCCTAGAATCTTGGAGGAAGAAAAGGACGGAGAATATGAACTGTGTGACAAATCATTCTTTCTCCCCAGTGGGGTTCAATTACTTTCCTTTACTAATATACTATAGAGAGCAAGCATTGAATGAGACATGTGATTTTAACTTCAAGCAACATAATTATCATAATACTATTTCACAAGGATTTCTTTGGAGCATTACTTTTCAGACTGCATTTCATGATCAATTAGTGTATTGTAAAATTATTTTATAGGTTACAACCATCATGTAAAAAAATGAAATAAGATTAAATAGAAAATATCAGGATGCAAATAGAAAATATCAGATGTCAGGGTAGGTAGGTAGTGTTTCAGGAAATTTTTGTTCCAAACAGTAAAAGCATATTCTTACTGTGGGTAGCAGGCAAAAAAGTTTGAAGATACTACTTTAGAGGTTGTTGTTAATAGTAGGAATTTTGTTTTAATAGACTTTATTTTTTAGAGCAGTTTTATGTTCACAGCAAAATTGAGTGGAAGGTGCAGAGATTTTTCCACACACTCCCTTGCAGTAGGATTCTATTTGTGGTATATAGCTCACTATACCCTTCATTCATTCTTTCTTCTCCCTTCGTCCCATCTGCTGACATGGCCCACTACAGCTTACCTGGAACCAGACTGTACAGAATCTACCAAGCCAGCCGGCCTTGATAAGGGAAACTCATGCCATTGTAGGTCTTAGGGAAGGATATGTGGAAAGAGGTTGAGGAAAGGGGAATGTGCAGAGAAGTCTGGGAGAGAACTGCTAGAGGAGAGGAGCCCTGTGGGAAGTTGATGTAGGAGTCCAGGGGTGCAGGGATGACACCCTGGACTCTTGGGAAGCAACAGTGAAAAGATGGAACAGGACTGGTTCAGTCTAAAAGATACAGCAGTTTTGGACTCAGACTGGGGTTCAAAGGTCAGAGGGCAGGGAGCATATATACGCTGTTGTATTTGACCACATGGAGCACAGCTCCTCCTTAGAACAGGCCAGAGGAGGAGTAATCCTCAAAAAGCCACATACTCATATCTCTAATCAAAATCCCAAGGAATTAAAAAAATTGTTTGGAAAAATGATTCGTAAGTAGTTATCTGGAATAATACTGCAAGAATAGTAAAAAGTATTGAAAGAAGAATGTGTCTTCAATATTAAATGTGTAAAGGTTAAGAGTCTGTCATTTAAAATAGGTAAAATCATTAAAATAATGGGATAACGATGTACAGATAGACTCACAGACTAATGGAACAGAAAGGGCGGGTTAGGGGGAGAAGCTGGTCTACATGGGAACCTCACACATGATGAAGGAAGAGCCACAGAAGCCCACGGGGCGAGCTGGTCTTCGGTCAGGAGTAAAGGCTCTCAGGGAAAAGGAATTGGTGTAAGTTTGAGGTATGTCATATACCAGAATAAGTTGGAAATGGATGAAAAAGATAAAATATGAAAATAATGAAGAAGAAAAATGGGTGAATATTTGACTTGTGTCTGGATGAGGAAGGTTTTTATAAGCAATGGAAAGAATCATTAAGGAAATGATTAATAGACTTCAGTATATTTAAAAAGAAAAAAACCCACAACTTCTATACATGAAAATAACCCCAAACAAAATGTAGATAACCAAATTGGTAAAAAAACATTTTCATGAACTTGACAGATAAATGATTGTTTTTCTTAGTGTAGAGTTAATGAAATTGATAAGAAAAAAATGACTCTCCCAATTAATGGACATATGAAAAATAGCTCATAAATGTGAAAAAATTCATCCTTTTAAAATTAAAACTTATAACAATGAAAAATACGGTCTAAATGGGAAATATTTTTAAAATAGTCAAAACTTATGTACCGAACACTGTTCTTTGCTCTGCCCAGCTTCTCACAGCAGAGATGGATGGCGTAGCCATTCTGGGAGGCATTTTGCCTGATGTCAGGAATCCTCATGATAACATTTATGCCTGTTGACATAGTGATTCCACTTCAAGGAAACTGCCAGGTATTGATCAGCAATGTGGGTGAAAATATATGAAGGAAAATGCTCATCACAGCGTTATTTATAGTAGCAAAAACACAACAAATAACAGATTTCCATAATAGGAAAACTCTTAAATAAATTATATTTTTATTATTATGTGTTTATTGTGACATCTCCACGAAGAATCATTATTCAGCTTTTTAAAATGATATTTATAAGGCCTTCTTTAAAGACAAGGGAAAGTACCTTTGTCATTTGAGAAGAATATGTCCTAAGCCCTAAGACTTTGTGAGTTAACAAGTTCAGGTCTACTTTTCGAGCACATTCCTGGGTCTCTAGCAGGTAATTTGAAAGACACTAGCATAGGAAAGAGAAAGGTAAATAGCTTCATTAGATCTACAGAAATAGAGTGATTTATAAAAGCAGAAAATAAATCCCATCACCAAAATAAAATTTTTACTATATGTGTCATTAACTTGTAATAACCAAAAACCTGTTATGATGAGAAAAATAAAATGTTAAATGTTATGTGAGTTAATGAAGCACAAGTGAATGCTGGATTCCAGTATAGATTTACTTTTATGCTGCAGCTGCACTGTACATTAAAACCATAGTAAAATGACACATCGATGCAGTGCATGAATTTCTGGGTTACTTGTGAAGGGGAGAAGCCATGTGAAATTGACAAGGACCACCTGTACAATTTAAGTGCTACAAAGCCAGATGTACCACATGTCACGTATGTCAGGTAAAAGCACATACATTCAAATGTATTGGTTAAATAAATGCGGAGGGAAATGTATACTCATAGTTGTTAACTCTGGGTGTATGATTGAGGTTGGTTTGGTTATCTTCTATATATTTCTCAAACTATATTTATTGATCATATTTTTATAAATAATCAGATAAAAGCCAGTCATTTTTTTTAAAGTAGCACTCTGATATAGTACACTTGTTTTTCCTGGGTCTTAATAATTGCATGTAAAAATAGAGCTACCATATGACCCAGCAATTCCATTTCTAGGTATCTATCTGAAGAAAATGAAAACACTAATTTGAAAAGATATATGCACCCCCACATTCATTTCAGCCTTGTTTACCACAGCCAAGACGTGGAGGCAGCCCTGGTTTCCGTCCACAGGTGTAGGGGTAAGAAGAGGTGGACACACACACACACCATGCGATATGACTCAGACATGACAAGGAATGAGCTCTTGCCATTTGCAGCAACATGGGTGGATCTAGAGAGTATTATGCTAAGTAATGTAAGTCAGAAGGACAAATACCATATGATTTTACTTACATACAGAATCTAAAAATAACCAAAACAAACAAAATAAAACAGAAACAGACATGGGTACAGAAAACAAACTAATGGTTGCCAGAGGCGAGGGGATCTGGGGAAGTGGGGGAAAGGGGGGAAGGGGATTAGAAAGTACAAACTTGGAATTAAGTCCCAGGGGTGTAAAGTACAGCATAGGGAATAATTAATATCACAGTAACTTTGTACTAAACTTACTGTGGTGACCACTTTGTAAGGTATATAACTGTTGAATCGTTGTGTTATACACCTAAAACTAATATAATACTGCATGTCTTTTTTTAAAAAGTGATTTTTAAAAAAATGCATGCTGCTTACATGGGGGAGGGGCGGTCTTCAGTACCCTCTGTGAGCCCCGCTCCACATCAGACATCCTCCTTGTTCTCCTCCATCAGAGCTGAGTCCCTCAGTACCAAGTGACGCGAGTGCTGGGAGCTCATAGGGGATGATGTTTTTCTCCCCCCACTCCCCTCACTGATACCCTCTTGGTAAAAAATTAATGTCTTATGATTGCCCTTTTTTGACATGGGAGTTAGAAAATACGGCATACCACTTATTGAACTGTTTTAAATTTTTCTTCTTTCAGGAGAGAGACAGGAGAGTGACAAAGAGAACCTGAACTTGGAAAATCATAGGGACCAGGAACCTTCAGATGCCTGCTGTCATGCCTGGGAAGAGGCACCTTCTCAAGCTGTCTTGAGTGGCTGCTTCACTGAGGATGAGCTGAGACGCTTTGGAGGAGGAGAGGTTGTCCCTGAGGCTCAGGAAATCTTCCAGGGTGTGGGGGTCGGGGGACAGCTCTTTCCTCCAGAAAGGACTTCTGGAAAACAGCTGGGTCACCATCTGCCCAGCCCTCCTCTGGGACAGCGGTTTGTACTGGGGCTTGAGCAGAAGAGAGTGGCCTCCCCCAAGGGGCAGCCGAGGGCCCCCATGGCCCAGAAACTCCCCACCTGCAGGGAGTGTGGGAAAACCTTTTACAGGAATTCCCAGCTGGTTTTCCACCAAAGAACTCACACTGGAGAGACCTACTTCCAGTGCCCCACCTGCAAAAAGGCCTTCCTGCGGAGTTCCGACTTCGTGAAACACCAGCGAATTCACACAGGAGAGAAGCCCTGTAAATGTGATCACTGTGGGAAGGGCTTCAGTGACTTCTCAGGGCTTCGTCACCATGAGAAAATACACACAGGAGAGAAGCCCTACACATGTCCCACCTGTG
The DNA here is from genome assembly GCF_022682495.2 of Desmodus rotundus. Taxonomy (NCBI): domain Eukaryota; kingdom Metazoa; phylum Chordata; class Mammalia; order Chiroptera; family Phyllostomidae; genus Desmodus; species Desmodus rotundus. The sequence goes on from NC_071395.1 coordinate 68,188,977, forward strand.
GGAAGAGTTTTATTCAAAGATCGAACTTTAATAGACATCAAAGGGTGCACACAGGAGAGAAGCCTTACAAATGTTCCTGCTGCGGGAAAAGCTTCAGCTGGAGCTCGAGCCTGGATAAACATCAAAGGTCCCACTTGGGAAAGAAGCCCTTGCAAGCCACGCCCTCTCAGCCGTCTTGTCCGTTTAAAAACAGTCAGCTCCATCAGGACAAATTACATCTCGTAGAGCAGGGGTCCCCAACCCCCAGGCCATAGACAGGTTCTGGTCTGTGGCCTATCGGGAACCCCACTGCCAGCAAAGCTCGCCTGAGCTCTGCCTCCTGTCTCTGCCTCTCCTGCCCCACAACAGCAGCGAGTGAGCAGTGGGTGAGAGAGCCAGCAACTGAACTCCAGCTCCCCACCCAGTCCCTTCTCCCGTGAAGCCAGTTCTGGGTAGCAAAAAGGTTGGGGACCTCTTTTGTGTGAATTGGAGAAGAGAGTACCCGAACATGGTTTTGGACTCAAGAAGATAGATATATTGACCTGTGGGTTGGATTTCACGCTGGTTTAATTTATTGTAGGAAAAGAATAGTCTTTGTCTTTCACTTCATCTGTTGTTTGGGGAGAGATGGGAGAAAACGATTGCTTGGAGATCCTGTTCCAGAAGTGCTGCCTGGGAAGAGTGTCACTGGGTGAGCCACAACTGCTGCTTGCCGGAAGACTCTTGGATCAGCCCTCTCACACCGGGGTTCTAGAGCAGACCCCCTGCTACAGAAGGGGACACAGAGGGCCGATGGCTCACACATGTTCTTTGTCATGGTGCTGCAAAGTTAATGTCATGTCCCCTGTTTTAAATAAACTTAGTAGAGTCACTCCTGCCTTATTTGTGTCTGAAGTGCTCATGAAGTATTGATTGTAACTCAAAGTACATTTTCTCCTAGAAGACCCTAAATGGTAGTTGAGCTCCTAGATCATCCCACACAAAGCTGTCAAGTTTATCAGCTAGCCTGGTGCTCAGGTGTGAGAATTTGGCCAGTGCATTCTTGGCCCTGGTGTCCGCTTCCCAGGCCCACCTGCCACTTCTAGCACACCTCAAGCTGCCCTTCTTTATCCTGGTATCCCATGTAGGCTATCATTTTTGCCAAAGTGTTCTGTGCTTTAAAATTATCTTTATTATTTCATTTTGTAGGTGTTAGGAAGAAATCAATAGTATTGAGCTAATTTATAGTACTATCTAGAGGTTTATTAACACATATATCTAACCTGCACATCGTCCTTGTCTTCAAAAGTTACATGCCCCGAAGTGTCCTGCCCTCCTAAACTAAGACTCTACCTTCCTGCCTGCTCTTACTTTACTGGTGTTCTTGGTGATGGAGGAGGATGGTGCTAATGAGGAGGACTGAGCTGAAAAGGTTAACCTCTAGGCAAGAAACTGCTAGTTGTTCCTGGATTCGAGAGACATTTGTTACATGTGGTGTCATGTAACAGTGCCAGGGCTTCAGTGTTTGTGGCTTGTTTCTCTTTGGCTCCTCAGGATCATTTATGACTGTGACTCTTAGATCCTGGACCAGACACAGTTGAAGAATGAATCACTTTACTAGGAAAGGTTCACAGTTATGAAGTGCCTCTCTCCTCCTAGGTCTACCCTCTTCCAGCTCAGCCCCACTTTAGGCTCTTCCCTCCAAGTTCTCTAAAAGAATTCCACAGAATCATGAGTGCTTATGATTGCTTATCTTTTTATGTGTCTATGGTCACCCCTCCTCCACTTGTCCCTCAGGCAGTCTCCCTCAGCTCCGTTCTCTCAGTGGCTCTGCAGGAAGCTAGATTTGGAGAAGCAAAGCTACTCCAGCTAGAACCCACTTAGATGGGTTCTCCTTAGTCTTCAGGTTGAAAGTCCACACGAAGGTGGGTCCCCGCTGACAAGTCTTGTACACAGGACAAGGATAGACGCTGCGGCAATCTTGCTTCTCTGCAGGGAGGGCCTTGATGAACATCACAGGCATGGGGGGTGTCAGGTCCTTTAGCTTTGCCTCTGTAATGACGCCAGCCTGAGGATGACAACACGAGAAGAACCATGTTAGACCTGGAACTCAGCCCACCGGCCTTCTCCAGGGAGAAGCTCCAGGAGACGAGACTGGGGAGGGCTGTCTGGCCTTCTGTCTAGCCCCTTGCTGGCTCTTCAACAACCAATGGCGGGATTCGTCTCACACTGTTTTCTGGCCTAAGTCACTGTTTAAGTGAGAGGACCAAAAGCCGATACTTTTCATATACAAATTAATCCTTTTGAAGCTTGAGTCTCTCCAAGTTTTATTTTTGGATTCATTCATTTCATAAGCATATTGAATGTAACTATTTGCCCATTGTGCTTGGTGCTGGGGATTTAAAGATGAGTATGACAGAGTTATCAGCAAATGCTTTGGATTTGCGTTAAGTCCCATTCCAGTTTCTTATTTGACCTCATGTGCCCTCTAGAGCAGAGGAAGCTATGCTCCCTCTTTACTCATGGAATAGGGGCCTGGCCTTTCTGTAGCTTTCCGGTTGGGGCCTCCTATGGTTTTCTCAGATGTGTCAGTAGAGCAGTCTAGGGCAGTTTTTCCAATAGATCCTGAGAATGTTCTGATCCTTACCAAACAAGCCTGGGGAATGGGCTCCCACACCTTGGACTGGAAGCTTTACAGCGCACACTAGCGCACTGAAGACAAGCAGAAGCCCTAGCAGTAAAGGGAACAGTTTAACTTCTAACCTGGTGTTGCCCAAACTTAGCTGACAGCAGGACACTTTCTTTGCCATCTACTCCATTCCCGATGCACAAGTGCTTTATGGAACATACTTGGGGAAACACTGACCCCGAGTGACTTGAAGATGCCTTGCCTTGTCCAGGTGACTCTGAGCCCCTTCTGCTTTGAATAGAGGTTGGTTTACTTTCTGTGAAATGTATTTAAAGGTGAGGATGTACCTCTTCAGTTCTGAGTAGCAGAACTAAGGGAAACCCCTCTCCCCTCCCCCACAACTGAGTGTTTATGGCAGAGAGTAGGAGCAAGGGTAGAACTTTTTTTCTCCACAGACTATAAAACCAACTCTTTTAAAATGTGCAATTTAATGCTTTTAATATTTAATCATCATTTTGTCATTCCAGAACATTTTCCTCCCCCCAAGAGAAACTAACCATTAGCAGTCCCCATTAGTCATAGGGTGTGACATCTCTGGTTATTATGGTTGGAATCTCTATTTGGATGGCATGTTTGTTCTGTCTGTTTACTTTCAGCCTATTTGTATGTTTGAATCTAAAGTGTATGTCTTGACCTGGTTGGTGTGGTTCAGTGGACTGAGTGCCAGCCTGCAAACCAAAGGGTTACTGGTTTGATTCCCAGTCAAGGCACATGCCTGGGTTGCGGGCCAGGTCCCCAGTAAGGGATGTGTGAGAGGCAACCACACATTGATGTTTCTCTCCTTCTCTTTCTTCCTCCCTTCTCTTCTCTCTAAAAATAAGTAAATAATATATTTAAAAAATAAAGTGCATGTCTTATAAGAGCACACAGTTGGATCATTTAAAACACCCACTCTGCCATTCTTTGCCTTTTAGTGTTTAACCCATTTGCATCAGTGTGATTACTGACAAGGCAAGACTGACGTCTGTCGTTTTGCTCCCTGTTTTCTATGCACCATGTCTTTTTGTTGCTTTGTTCCTCGTCATTGCCTTCTTTTGCATTAAATAGATACACAGTGGTGTAATATTTTAATTCCCTTGTTATTTCTTTTATTATGCTTTAAAATTATTTTTGTAGTGGTTTACGAATTAACATCTTAATTTATAAAACTCTGTTCCAGATGAATACCAACTTGATTTCAGTGGTATACAAAAATCTTTACTGCTATACAGTTCCAGTCCTTCCCTTCTTGTGCTTAGGGACTTGTACTGTTTTCATCATACAAATTACATCTTTATACATTTGATGCCGATCAACATAGATATGTAAGTATTGCTTTAGGCAGTTATCCTTTAGATCAGGTACAAGAAAAAAGTTGCAAGCAAAAGCTCATTTATATTGTCTTTTATATTTGCATATGTAATTACCTTTACTGGTACTCTATTTCTTCATGTAACTGGAGTTACTATCTAGGGTCTATTCACTTCATCCTGAAGGACTCCCTTTTGTATTTATGGTAGGGCTGGTCTGCTAGTAATGAATTGTCTCTGTCACTTAAAAAAAAAATCTGGGACTGTCTTAATTTTTCCTTCATTTTTGAAAGATAGTTTTGCCGGATGTAGAGTTCTTGGCTGACGGTCTTTTTCTTTCAGCACTATGACGACATAATTCTACCACCTTCTTGCCTTCATGGTTTCTTATGAGAAATCAGCTCTTGTAAGCGATGGATTGGTTTTGTCTTGCCGCTTTCAAGATTCTCTCTTTGCCTTTATCTTTTCACAGTGACTGTGGCCTGTTGGTTGTCAAGGCTACCAGAGTTTGGGGGAGTAGGGAAGGGAAGGGAATAGGGCAAGTTAGAAGGCCACAAAGCTTGCTCTTCTTACTGAGACTCAGCTATTTTCCTTCAATAAGTGCTCATTGGATTGCTGAAAGCCTTTGGTTAATTTCCATGGTTCTGAAAATGTTGATTTTAACAGTGTTTTTCGCCAATGTTCTCACCGTTTTATGGATGAGAGAACTTTTGGACATCTTTACTCTTACATTTTCGCTGAAATCTTTCTGGAATAGACACTGTAAGAACAAGAGCTTTTGGTAGGCAGGTATTGCTTTTTTAGAAAGTTTTTCTTATTAGTACTTAGAAACAAGGTAATGAAAAATTGGAGGTAGGTGATTGGAGTCATATCCTCTAGCCCCACACAGTAGCACTGCTCTTCCTTTTGAGCTTCTTTCCTACCTTTCTGTTCTCCTGTTTTGGTGTTTTTGGTGCCCGAGTTCTGGTTCTCCCTGAACTGCTCTACCCTCAATACACTCCATGTGTGGTCTCTCCTGGAGACTCTTATACAAAAGTCCAGGCAGAGGTTTAGGCTGCTTAAAAACGTGTCCCACTTTACTGTCCTTTCTGTTGGCTCTTTGTTGGTTTCCTGGGACTGCCAGAACAAACTTGGTGGCTTAGTACAACAGAAATGTTTTCCCTCAAGTTCTGAGGCCAGAATTTTAAAATCAAGGCATAGGCAGGGTTGGTTCCTTCTGGTGGCTCTGAGGCAGAAAATGTCCCATGCCTCTTCCTAGCTCCTGGTGGCTGCTGGCAATCCTTGGCATTTGCTGGGTGGCAGGTGCACCGCTCCAACCTCTGCCTCCATCTGCCTGGGACGTTCTCTTCTATGTCTCCAGCATGGCCTTCTTATAAGGAGGACTTAGGTACTACTCTCACAGGACCCTATTTCCAAATAAGGTCACCTTCTGAGGTTCTGGGTGGATGTGAATTTTGGAAAGACACTATTCAACCCTGTACAGCTGAACATGTATATTTTCATGGCCTTCTAGGATATTCTAACAGTTGTTCCCCATTAGCTTGATACTGACTGCTAGGAATCGTTTAGTGTCACTTGCCAAGTGAGACATTTCACTAAGAACTCCTTCCAAGTCATATGTGTAGCAAAGGTAAATTTGTTCTAGAGTTATCCATTTTTGTTCATGTCATTTATCCCAGCCATCCGTGCTTGTTTGCCAGTTTTCTATCCACTATAAATATCTCAAATCTTACGTTGACTCAAATTTTTATTTAGTGTTTGGTAAGGAATCCATTCAAAAAATGTCACTTTAAATGACATCTACTGGCTCCCCTTTGCTGAAGGGATTCCTGCTCTCCTGCAGTCATGAATGAGGGAAGTGTGGCCCAGGGAGGTGAAATGGCATACCCAGGTCACACACACAGGGGTGGCTGACTCTAGCACTTTCTGAGCACTCCCTGGGTGCCAGGTGCTATTCTAAGTTAGTTGTGCATAGTGGCTTAGTTCATTTTTAACAGGAACTGCATTGTCCCACAAAACAGTTGAGTGAACTAAGCTTTGGAGAAATAGAATGATATCTCAAGGTCACAGCATTAATAAGTGATGCTGCTTGGAGTCAGATCCAGCAAGTCTGGTTCCAGAGCTATTGCTTTAACCACTCTACTCACTCTGCCAAGCCTGGGCTCTTGGCACTATCCCTAGTTACATAAAAATGGCTTGTCAGCCTCCAGGAAAGATGACCTCAGTCAAAAGGTTCAGAGATATCCCTTTTAGTAATCACATTATGGGAGGCGGCCTGTATTTAGTCAGCCCACAGATGGACTTACCTGTGCATCCCATCGGGCACCTTCCATGAAGAGGCCATGGATGTAGACCCCTTCCCGAGGGGGGCTTCTGAACTCCTCTCTGTTCTTCTTTGTCACATCACACTGCAGGGCCATCTGGTCTAGTGGCCACTCGTTCTTGCGGGCCATGGACTGCATTATGGCAGTCAGGAAGGACTGGGGGTTGAAGAAGCCTGTCAGCCACACAGTGGAAGGCATTGCGAAGTCACCTGTCCAAGCCTCCAGCTCCTTGATTCGGCTGAGGAGGTCCAGAAACCAGACAGCCAGGCCTGCCGTGGAAGGGTAGGCTCTCCTGGCCCAGGGTTCCGGTACTGCATCAAGGTATAGGTTGTTCTGTAGGTTCTCCATGTCCCCGGTCATGGTCAGCTCCCCCTGAAGACAAAGAAGGAGAGGAGAAAGTGAGGGGGCAGCAAGTCCCTGCAAACAACCAGCCTCAGGGACTTCTTGCTCCCGGCCCTCAGGAGGTCAGGGGATGACTCTAGGGGCAGTTACATGACTGTCCTGTCTAGTCCTTGATTAGCAGGGTTTGTCTCAGAGAGGCTGGTCCTTTAACACTCCCCCTTCTCCAGTGATATCAGAGTCTACCCCTGTCTGCTGGTGGAAGTAGACTGGTCCACTACGGACCTCAGACCTCCTGGGGGTTCCATGCTGATTCAACGCTGCCCCAGAACTTGAACTCCATGACTCTCCTCTGGTCTTGGCAGCGACCTTGCAGGCTTTCGCATGCAGCTTAGAAACACAAGCTTACAAAGTTTAGTTTAAAGGTGGTTTTCAATGAAAACCTTTCTGTACAAATTTCATATAGCCATTAGAAGAGAGTTCCTTAAAGCTGTCTGGTTTGGTTTCTGAAGGAAATCCTTGATTTGGGGGAATATAGATCCTCTGGGCTTTGCCTTCTTGTGCTTATGAGGAATACTTGCTTCTCATTCTCTTTTCTCATAATGTCTTTGGCATTGGACTTATTCTGCCTGGAAACAATTTTGCTGGGAAGTGTTCCCTCTGCTTCTTACTTAAATTAAACTTTTTATTTTGAGAGAGTTGTAGATATACATGCAGTTGTAAGAAATAATACAGAGTTTCCCCCAATAGTGACATCTTACAAAACTTGCAGCACAGTATGACAAAGAGGATGATATTGATACAGTCAAGACAAACTATTTACATCACCACAAAGATTTCTTGTACAGTCACTCCACTTTTATCCTGTCTCATCCTTTCTGTAACCCCTAGTTTAGTAACCACTGATCTAGTCTATTTCTGTAATTTTGTCATTTTAGGAAATCTCTATAAATGGAATCACAGAGTTTGAAACCTTTTGGGATTGCCTTTTTTCACTCAGCAGAAGTCTCTGAAAATCCATCCAGGTTTTTGGATATGCCAAATAGTGCATTCCTTTCTATTACTGAGTAGTGCCCCATGGCATGTGTGGCAGGCAGAATGACAGCCCCTCCCAGCTTCTTTATCCTGTTTTGGGTGTCTATCCCTCCACCAGTACCACACAGTATTAATCACTGTACCTATATAATAAGTCTTGAAATCAGGTAAACTACTATTTCCCACTTTATTCTTTTTCAAAATTGTTTTCATTCTTTTAGTTCCTTTGTTTTTATACATAAATTTTAGAACAATTGCCTCAGGATCTAGAAAAGGTCCTTACTGGGTTTTTAATGGAAATTATATTAAACCTGCATATCAGTTTGAGTAGAATTGACAACTTTACTGTTGTCTTCCAATCCATGAACAGTATATGGCCCTCCATTTATGTATACATTCTTTGCTTCTTCTTACCAGTGTTTTATAATTTTTAGCATGGAAGTGCTGTATTTGTTAGTTTTACATATAAATATTTCAATTTTTGAGTGGTTAAATCGTATTTTAAATTTTGGTGTCCATGTTTTTATTGCTTGTATATAGAAATGTTATTACTTTTGTGTATTTATCTTGTATCCTGTGACATTTTTTTTAGTACTTTAATAATGATATTTCTCCATTGTCTTCTGCTTGCATAGCTTTCTACAAAATGTCTGCTGTCTTTTTTTTTTCTTTTGCTCCTTTTTATACACTTTTTATTTTTTCCTCTGGCTGCCTTTAAGATTTTTCTTTACCCTTGGGTTTCAAAAACCTAATTATGAGGTACCTTTACATAGATTTCATTAGGCTTATTGTGTGGGGTTTGTTGTGCTTATGGGTTCATAGTTTTTATTAAATTTGCAGAAATGCAGCCCTTAATTCTTCAAATACTTTTTTTCTGTCCACCTTACCCCTTCCCCAACTCTTTCTTCCTAGGATTCCAATTGCACATATGTTAGATGACTTGACATCATTCCATAGGTCACTGATGCTCACTGTTCTTAATTGCAGTCTTACCCTTTCCCTCATTTGGATAGTTTCATTGCTCTATTTTCATGGTTACTGATCTTTTCTTCTGCAGTATCTAATTATTTGTTAACCATCCAAAGGTTTTTTTTTTTTTTTTTCATTTCATATAATGTATTTCTCATCTCCATATATTTCACTGGGTCTTTTTTTTAATATCTTCCTTTTTCATTTCATAATGTTATTTTCTTCTACCTTCTTGAATGTATAGGGCAAACTTATAATAGTTGTCTTATCATCCTTGTCTACTAATTCCATTATCCCTGCCATTTCTGGCTCCATTTTGGTGGATCAACTTTTCTCCTGGCAATAGACCATATAGTCCTGTTTCATTACATGCCTGTAATTTGTTTATTTTATATCAAATCCTGTGATTTTTACATAAATGAGTGCTGGACTTTGTTGCATTCTTTTAAAGGGTGCTGAAATTTATTTATTTATTTATTTAGCCTGTAATTAATTCACTTGAAATCAATGGATCTGTCAGAAGCTTGCATTTCAGCTTTGTGTGTGTTGGTGGTGGGTGGAGGGGAGGGTCTGGACCAGTCTAGGTCCAATTTAGTCTCACTACTGAGAATTCCATCTGATACCATCTGTTTTGTGAGTTTTTTCTACTCTGCTGAGTGGGAATACAATCTATTCTCTGCTTTGTGTGAGCTCTGATAATTGTCCTCACTGCCCTTTTCTGGTTTTCTTCCCCAGCTTTGGGTAGTTTTGTCTCTCTCGTGTGCAGAGCAGTAGCCAGCCGAAGTCTCAGGGGATGCATCTGCAGATCTCTGGAGCTCGCTCTCTGTGTGTACAGCTCACACCTCAGGTATTCGATCCGCACACTCTGCCTTGGTGACCTGGGCACTGTGGTCTCTCCAATTCAGCAGAACTGTGGGGTTCTCCCTGAAACTTCCTCCACACAGTTAGTTTTTGCAATGAGGAGCTCATTCAAAGGAGGCAAACCCTTCTTGTTTCTTTTTTTTCAAGTATCACAGTCATGTAGGACTGACAGGACCTATGTTTTTCACATATTATCTGGCTTTCTAGTTAAGGTAAATCTGGTTTGTTGGCCATAAAAAGCAAACCAGAGAAGTCACTTTTAAGCATCATTTCAACACTTCACAGAGGATACTATCAGAACTATAAAATTTCCTTTTGTAATCAGAGTCTTTTTCTGTTTGGGCCAACAAAGAACTCTAAATGTGGAAAAGGAATTATTGAAAAACTTAAAGTCATCAAGAATAATGCAAGCCAAGGTCTTTTAATGGATTATTGTGCATGTGTGTGATTTTCTAAATCCCCGATTTATAAAGACAAGCACATTGAAATCTTCACAGGCTATGGAGTATTTGCAGTGGTGAACAAATTAAACAGAATGACTCATACTGAGGAATGATGGGTGCAGTTGAGCAGCTGACCTCCCTTACGCCTTCCTGCATTACCTTCATACTCAGACCCACAGCAACACAGTGAGGGCTGTACTAAATTTTTTCTCCTAGGAATATAGACCAATTAGAAGAGTCCTACTCTGGCTGGTGTGGCTCAGTTGGTTGGAGAATCATCCCATAGTCTGAAAGGTCATGGATTTGATTCCAGACCAGGGCACATGCCCAGGCTGTGGGTTTAATCCCCAGTTGGGGCATGTACACCAAACCAGCCAATCGATGCTTCTCTCTCATATCAGTGTTTCTCTCCCTCTCTTTCCCTCCCTTCCTCTTTCTCTACAAGCAATGAAAAAAATGTCCTTGGATGGAGATAAAAAAAAAAAAGAGTCCTTGCCTGATGAGTTTATAGTTTAACAGAGGAAGCAGGGTTTATAATTGTGGAAAGGCTTGAGTGATGACTTAAGAGCAGTTTCAAAGAGATGCAGGCATAAGTGTATATTGAACCAGGAACCACACTGGGTCTTTGTATTGTTGAGATTGTGCAAAGTGAACACAATCAGGTGGTATGGTCAGAGAAAGGCTTATAAATAAGACTCATTTCCCAGTGTGTGTTTAAGTTGGGACGGGAGGCTAGGGGATGGCTGTTCCAGACACCTGACACAAGTGAGCTGGGGGCCCGTGTCATGCAGAGAAGGCAGTGGCTGAGCACACTGTCTTCTAGGGAGGCAGGAGGGCTGGGAGGCCTGAGTCAGTGGTTCTCAACACTCCTTTTCTAACAACTATGATGGATTATGCCCAACAACAGGACACAGTTCCAATGCTCAGGAGATTTGAAGTCACATCACTTTGCTCATTCATTAAAGAGAATCTGAATCAGGATCAGGTGGTGTAAGTGCTGAAGAGGCAGAAGCCAGGCAAGGCCACTGATGTAACGCATTGGCGAGCCACGAAGCCTGAGAAGCACGGGACCGGTGTGGGTGGGTGGCTGGTGGAACCACTGGGTTCATACTGAGACAAGATAGTGAGAATCTAGGAAATTCCTTCCAAGTGGACTAGGGAAGCTGAGGCAGCTGAACACAGTGGACAGTCATCCAGTCATCCTGAGGGAAGGCAGAGTGCCTGGCAGGGGGCAAAACTGGGAAAACGAGGACCTCACCCCCAGGGTAGCCTCTTCTCCCTGGAGATAACATCTAGGATATAACATCTAGGCCTTAGTTGTGTTTTAGCTCCAGGCCCAGAAAAGCAGCAGAACCAGGTGGGTGACGCCAGGACTCACTACAATGAGTAAAGACCGCCTGCCCTGGCACTGACCAGTCAATGGAGACCAGGACCCTGAAAGGTCCCACCTGGAGAACTGACGAATGTTTTGCTGAGACCCTCCCCTGAGACATCCCTTAAGGTTCCTGCCTGCAAGAAAGAGATAAAAACCTCAAGACAAAGGACCTGGTGTGGACTCTCCCTCTGGGGAGCAGGCTGTGCTACTCCCTCTTCCTTCTTTTCCTGCTTCTTTCCCTATAGGCACATGTCTCCTAAACTCTAAGGCAGCTGGCAGCTTGTTCCAGGCTAATCCCCTGCTCTCGTCCCCAAGGCCCCTCTTCTCCAACTTCCCAGTGAGTTCAGGCAGCCCAGCCTAGGCTTTCCTGTTGCTTCTTCTACACTAAGCCCTTTCTTGTTTCACTGTCCTCAGCTTTAATAAATGTACCTCGTAGTCATCTGGACCCGTGCTGTGAAATCTTTCCTATGTGCAGTCAAGAGCCCACACACTATAGTTGGCCCTGGGCAGACCTGCTCAGGGCCAGGACCCTGTCTGGTCACAGCATGGTTAGTCCAAGAACATATATGCACATATGCATAGCCCATGGACACAGACAGCAATGTGGTGAAGGCTGAGGGGTGGGGCTGGGTGAGAGGGGATAAAGGGGAGGAAATGGGGTACTTCTGTAATAGTGTCAACAATAAAAAAAGACATATAGGCAAATCAAGAGCCATTACAAAAAAATGAAGTCCAATATACTTAAAAAGTATAGGCCATATTCATTTTTTTTAAATAAAAATTTCAGAACTTTTCAATGGCCATTTTATTTACAAGATTATACAATGCTTTTTATAAACAATACACCAAAATAAATTTGATTCTCCACAAAACCTTTGTTAAATCTGGGTTTGTCTATGGACCTGTATTGCACATGTGATGTCGTCTGCCACATGGGTTGACTGGGAGTAAATGTCACCCATCCCAGAGTCACCCCGTAACATGAGGCAGCAGAACTGGGCCAGCAGTACTGGAAAAAGGGGGATGAAAATGTCCCGGTCCTTTGACCTTTCTCCTGAGGGCTGTGGCAGCAGGAGTCAGACAGAGATGAGCTTGGCGGGACTTGGCTCTACCACACGTTGCCATTGGCTTGTTCAGCAAAGCCCTTTGATTCCTGGCCATCTCCCCAGGGTTAAGTCCACCCCTTACTTGGTGGTGCCATGGCTCAGACAGCCAAGTGGTCTTCTGAAAACAGTGAAGTCATGGGAGCATCCACTTCTCTGAGTTTCAATGTAATAAGGAATCATGTGCTCAAGGTGAAGATATACATACTTGTATGCAATGGGAAGGACTTTTAGGGCAGTTAAACTGTTCTGTAAGATACTATAATGGGGATACATGTCATTACATATTTGTCCAAGGCCCCAGAATGTACAACATCAAGAGTGAACCCTAATGTAAACTATGGACCTTGCTTGGGTCATTATGAGTCAAAGCAGGTTCATCAGTGGCAACAGCTGGACCACTCTGGTGGGGGTGTTGACAGTGTGGGCAGCTGTGCACGGAGAGGGGTGGGGGTACATGGGAACTTTCTGTGCCTTCCACACAATTTTGCTGTACACCTAAAAAAGCTCTAAAAAATAAAATATGGAAATAAAAATATATACAATAGTTAAAATTTAACACCCTTCAGAAATCGGAAATCATTTCCTAGCAGAGGAACAGAAAATGTGTTACTTGGCTTTCTTAGACATTTCTCACATCGGCTTGTAATGTGATTATAATTTATTGGGGCAATGATTTTGCATTTACTAATTGAATGTGCAAGTGAAGAAGCCTTAGAGGATGTACTATCTTTTAGGTTTTGTCAGTCTGAGAGTGCAGCAGGAAGGATTTAGGAAAAGAAGAAGTCGTTTGACTTGCAGTTGGATTTCTGAACTCACATATTCCCAAGACCTTGAGCAGAAGTAGCAGTGACTCATCTTCAGAGGAGGGGCAGATACAAAGCGAGAGAACACAGCCCTCTATTCACTAAGTGTAACCGATGTCCCTCTCTTAGGGGAAGATATATCTGTAGACTCTAGAACAGCATTTCCTGAAAGGTGTTCAGGAGAAATTAGGGGGCTGAGACGCTGTCAGATTGGTGGAAGCTGGACTGGGCAGACAGTATGTTTCTGTGGCCAAACTCTGTGTAATGAGGCCCTTCTTCAAGACTCAAGCTGTGTTCCCCCAGGGAAACCTGCTACAAAAAGAAAACTCACAGAGAAAACACTTAATCCTTCCCTTAAGAAAACGACCCAGTCCAAGGGTCCTGTGACTTGCTTGCTACGTGTCAGCACTGCAGGAAAATTAGGGAGAACTAAAGACAGGGGGTGCCTTATGGTAGACGTGAGGGCCATCTGGCTGTGACCTTAACCATTTTATTCACCCCTGTAAATCAGGGGTCCCAAACCTCCCTCCTCCCAGTCTGTGGACACCGCTAGCTCGCTTGCACCACCGCCTGAGCTCTGCCTCCTGCCTCTCCCCCCTCCCACCCCAGTCCATGGAAAAATTGTCTTCCATGAAACCGGTTCCTGGTGCCAAAATGGTTGGGGACCACTGCTATAAACAAGTGCTCTCATAACCTTTCTTTGATATGACATAGAATAAAAACTTTATTTTTTCCTGGTAGGAAAAATATTGCTTTAAGTTTTGTGAAAATCTCAGATTCCTAGGCTCCAGGGCTAACCTAAGGGTGTCGTCACCCTCTGGGGCCTGATCTGTCACTTGGAAAGGGCACCACTGGTGTGTCTGAAGTGGCTGTGCTCCGGGCTGGCTGGCACACAGCCAGCCTCAGTCCACAGGGGTCAGCAGTGCCCACGTGCCTCCTTCTCCAGGAGCTGCTGGCTGCCCCCTGACCTGAGCTGTCGCTCCTGTTTGCCTTTTCTTCTCTATGGTCTTTGCAACCAGCTTTCATGTGCATGCAACGCAGCAGGTGCGGAGATGGGGAGGGAGGTGGGAAAGATAGGGCTTCCACTCCTTCCAGTCTGGCTTCCAGATTGAGGGTGACAGTGGCGTACCCAGCTGGGTATTCTGATCAGTGCTGCGGCAAGATTGAAGGCATTTGGGCTGGGGCAGCAGCCGGGTGGCTGGTGACTGTCCATCATTAAAGGGCCAAAGCAAGGCAGCCCTCTCAGACCTACACTATTAAGTCGACATACTTGGGTCAGAATAAAGAGCTGGAGGAATTCTCCAAGACAGCAAGCTGGACATCCAGTTTGAACACTGTTCCCAAACTTAGAAACAAACTGTGTCAGTTATAAAGGATAATCAGCCCCTGAAGCACAGGGGAAGTGTCTGATGCCATCAAACATCCGAATTAGAATGAAAAACAGTCCTCAGTCCTGCCCAGATGCTAGGCTGGCCGTGGCTCCATGTAACATTGCACTTCTCAAATGCAGTGTAATGCAAGCTGCAAAAGTGAGCTGTGGGTGCACCTTCGAATTTTCTGGTAGTTACATTAAAAAAAGAGAAACAGATGAACTTAATTTTGTAATATATTTTATTCACATCAATATATCTAAAATTTCAAATATTTCAATATGTAATCAATAAAAAAATATTAATAGGATATTTAACATTAAATATCTTTGAAATCTTATGTTTAATTTATACTATGGCACAGCTCAATTTGTACTAGCCACATTTCAAGTGCCAACCCGTCACTAGCAACTACTAAATTGTACAGTGTAGGCCTAAGAATTTGGAGTCTCACGTACTGTTCTTACACAGGCAGAGAATTTTCTGGGTAGGCTGCCATATGTATATAGCTTTTTGAAATGTGTACCTAGTTGCTGTTGGCCTTTAGGAGTTTTATACATCAGGCTGTACTTCATTTGGTCAGTGGGAGTGACCAGTCGGCTTTGAGATACTTGCAAGATGTGGTTCTTCACTATGTAAGGTCGAGAGCCGGATTTCTGAGTGTGGTAAATTCCCAGGGAATGCCTCTCTGTAGGAACACGGTTGTGGCTAGCTACGCTCTCCTAGGGGACCTCCCTGCCTTCCCCAGCCACTTTCCCTACACTGTGTGCTGGGTGTTCGGAGCTCTCCCAGTCATCAGGGGCTGAAGTTGCTGGGTCTCTCAGTTCACCTAACACTTTTTGGGTAGCATTATGGTATCTTATCCAGCCAATTGTGAATGATTACTAATAAAAAATTATTTACCATAAATGTTAAGAGTATTGACTTACTAATTTAAAAAGTGAGACATTTTCTAACTTTGGTGCTCAGGCTGGGCAGAGCATTCGGGTACTAAGGTTTAAGGTGCCAGGTAGCATAAGTTGTCCCATGTCCCTGCTGTGCTCCACCTAAAATCCTCCTAGAATTTTAAAGTGACTTTTGAAGGGGAAGAAAGGACAGGGATAGAAGGACAGCCTCACTGTGAATTTCCTCCCTGCCTCCTGCCGGGCAAGCTGCCAGCATTCTGGTGGGAAGCTTGGAGCTGAGCAGTTTCTCACGTCTTCATTGAGCGGACTGTCCAGTGGGGCCCTTGTGTCTCCCGCACATGCCAGGCCATTCCGTGAACCCTGTCTGTCCAAGTCCACCCTTCCTGCTGTTTCCTCTCCAGCTCTCATTTCTTGCAATCTCAGCTCTCTCTCTTCCATGGACTTAGAAACTTTCCCTGCTCTGAGAGATGCTAACATCCCCTTGCATCTTCACTTTTCTGTGGAGACATTTGTTCATTCTTTTTCTCCTACCTACCTGCCTTAACACTGTGCTTCACAAACTTGACTCATCACAAGAATTGCCCAGCTGCCGGTTAGAAATGCAGGTTTCCAGAACCTGGCTCTAGAGGTTGGTAGGACTGGAGGGTGGAGAGGGGAATGTGTGTTGTGATAAAACCACTGGGGAGCCTGATGACCAGACCGATTTGGGGACCTACTCTAATGAGACTTGTTTTTCATGATAGTATTTTTATGTGGAGATTGCTCTGTCTGCCCTCCAGTTTACAGAGGAACAAAAAGAAAAAGGCAATATACAGTTGTCCTTACTGCTTCTGGGCCATTGTTCTGTCAACACCAGTCACCTTCCAAAGCTCACTGCGCCTCTCTTGCGCACCTGAGTGGACCCTTTGCTCTGGCCAAAGCAGGTTAAATCTTAGGGCGGGCTTAGGGTTCCTTAGCTGGGAGACCCTTCCTGTCACCACATGTCACAACCCTCCTGTCCCTCCAAAGCCCCCTTGATGCCACTTCCCCTCCAGCACCTTCCCCGATGCCACATCCTTGTTTCTCCCTCTCTCTCCTCACATCTCTCCATGTGACATTGAATTAATTCTGCCTTATATTATAATCAGCTGTGTGCTTGTGTTTCCAAGGCTGTCCATTCTGGAGATGAAGGCTCACCTCCAGCCTGGAGGGCTGAGCGGGACCTGCCCAAAGAGCTCATCCTTCAGCCCTGTCTGCATAGACTGAACCCCTTCGCCTTCTCCCAGGCACGCTCTGCAATTTGTGACACCGAACGGCAGCAAAGGCTCTTGGAAGAAAATGAGTGAATGAATTGGATGTCGAAAAGGTAAATAGGCTGCACCAAATTGCATGGATTCAATAAGCTAAGATTGCAACAAATCTGCTCAAGATAATTGCTAATATATACCTGGGTACCACAGCAATGGGGCTGAAAAATGTAACAGGCAAAGTCCTTATTTACATTAGAGACTGTTCTGCAAAATTTTGTATTTCATTTCATCACAAGCTGGTGCACAGTTTGGAAACATTATCAGATATTGTCAGTCTTCAGAATCCCTTCCTGTCTTACTGCTGTCCTCATTTTCCTCCATCCATGCTGGGGGGAAAAGGGAAATGAACAGATCTATAAAAACCCACTAACCTAGGTGCTGCAGTTTATTTCGTAGTTTCTGTGACCATATGTGAAGAAACTCACAGTTGTTTCTCCTATGCACACGTGACCACGGTTAGGAGACTCCAGGAGCCAGACGTGAGGGCTGCAGCACACCGCAGCCCCAGCGTCCTGGGCTGGACTGAGCGCACACTGTTGGCTACAAAACTGGGTTCTCACCTGCCCTCTGTGTGGGGCCACATTCTTTTAATAAATGTGCTGATGTAAACCAACAACAGTCACGTTCCTCAGCTCCTGAAAGGCAGCAAGCCCTCCCACTTACCTGTCATCCAGGTGAGTGGTTGAAACAACGCATGTCTATTAGGCTCTGCGCTACTTATGGTGACTAAAGTAGCCTTTTTGACATAATCAGTTGTAGAAATATTGTGGGACTCTTTCATTGCTCACAAGAAACCTTAACTTGTGCAACAATGGGTCTTTCAGATCTTTGGATCTTCCTTTTTTAAAATTTTTATTGTTATTCAATTACAGTTGTATGTCTTTTCTCCCCATCCCTCCACCCCACCCGAGCCGAACCCACTTCCCTCCCCCACCTCCACCCTCCCCCTTGATTTTGTCCATGTGTCCTTTATAGTAGTTTCTGTAATCCCCTCTCCCCACTGTCCCCTCCCCACTCTCCCCTGGCTATTGTTAGATTGTTCTTAACTTCAATGTCTCTGGTTATATTTTGTTTGCTTTTTTCTTCTGTTGATTATGTTCCAGTTAAAGGTGAGATCATATGGTATTTGTCCCTCACCACCTGGCTTATTTCACTTGGCATAATGCTCTCCAGTTCCAGATCTTTGGATCTTTCAACCGCCTTGAGGTTGTAAAAGATTAAAATTCTTTCCTTTCCCCTGATGCGGTGATAAGACTATCCACTAATACTTTTAGGTATTTACCACATGCTAGGCATTGTTCTCAATACTCTGTGTAAGTGAATTTATTTAATTCTTCCAAAAGCCCTATAAAATAGGACCGTTGTCCCTGTTCTACAGTTGAAGAAACTGCCATAATGAGATTTATGTCACTTTCAAGATACACAGTGAGGAAACGAAGAGTTGGGAGTTGGTCCTGAGCAGTTTAGAACTTGTGCTTTTATCCAGCACACATTTGCACCTCACAGGGAAGCAATTTCATCCATGTCAACAGAAGACACTGCTGGGTCACGACTTCTTTCTTGTTGTCATTCAGAGTATGGTCCCTTGGGGAGCTCCTGTGTGCCGACCAACCAGTCATAGCTCATTCTAACCTCAACACAGCTTCAGGCCCTAGAGCTTGTGTCTTACCCTCCCTGCGATGTGAACAGCCTCCAGGTTCTGGGAGTGACAGCTTCTTGGGTGTATAGATAGCTGTGGGAGAACTGGTCTCCAGCTCCCAGGTTCCTGGTGCTACTCTGTCCTCAAGGGAGCCCCGCTGGAGGGGCCCTTACCACCCAAGACCTCACCCACCTTCAGGCCAAGGTGCAGCTCCCTCAGTGAGTGCTGGATTTCCCTGGTGAGGGTGTTCATCCGTTCACACTCCTGGAAGACAACTGCAGTATACGGGGTGCGCTCCTCCACCTTGGCCATCAGCTCTGGGAGGTTGAACTCATCAGTTAGCCGTTCCAGGATTTCTTCCAGGAGGGCCTTAACCTGCTCACAGCAGGAAACACAAGGTTATGAATGGGATCTAATTCCCAGAAGGACTCATCCTCTCGCCTGCTGGCTTAGATCAGTGGGGTCGGGCTGGAGGACCAACCACAGGATGGCCTCTCCCTAGGCTGTGACTTGTGCGACCAGCTTAAAAAGTTGAACACAGATTCCTTTCCAGAAACTGGGAGTTGGAGAAACCCAGAGAATCAAACAGGAAAGGCATAGGACAGACTTGGGCCCAGGATAGTCATTTTGGGCCATACAGAAAGCATATATATGTATGTGTGTGTGTGTGTGTGTGTGTGTGTGTGTATTCTCCATTCTGAGCTCCCAGGAGGCTACACCATGGTTTCTGCCCTCGCGCCCTGGAAGAAGCACCCCCATCTGTCATGCAAACCTCCTCCCCTGCCCCATGATTCCTTTTGCCACAGAAAGTAACAGCTAATTAGACCAGGGAGCTTGAACAGCCAGGGTCTCTCTCCTGGAAAATTGGAAGTGAGGCACCAAGATACTGAGTTATGTGGGAGCAAGCATTGGAGGCTGAGTCTGCCATTTTTAATTAATTAATTATTTTTCCTCACTTGAGGACATTTTTTCATAGCTTTTAGAGAGAGAGGATTGGGGGGATAGAGAGAGAGGGGTGTGGAGCGAGAGAGAGAGAGAGACAGACAGACAGACAGACAGACAGACATCAATGTGAGAGAAACATCCACTGGTTGCCTCCTGTACACTCCCTGACCGGGTAGCAAACCCACGACCTTTCAGTTACCTCTCCAACCAACAGAGCCACACCAGCCAGGGCTGAGTCCACCATTCTGAGGCAAATGAGTAAGCCCAGAAGGCCTGTCAGCAGAGAAAGAAAAATGAAACAAGTGCGGACATAGCCGAAC
The DNA here is from genome assembly GCF_022682495.2 of Desmodus rotundus. Lineage (NCBI taxonomy): Eukaryota > Metazoa > Chordata > Mammalia > Chiroptera > Phyllostomidae > Desmodus > Desmodus rotundus. Next base: position 68,208,636 of record NC_071395.1, read on the forward strand.
TGGTGGCCCTCAGAGAAGGATGGAGCGAGCAGGGAGCCAGCCTTCCTGGGTTGTGAGATGCAGGTGGTGGGAGTCTATTGTTTCTGTCTGTTCATCATCTCTCTCCCCTTCTTCTTAACAGGCCCCTATATCCTTTGTGAAATTACTTCTTCCCCACTGTTTGGGGGTACAATCTTGGGGCCCCACCCTCCCATGGCCCAAGCAGGCCAATCAGGTGATCTTTTCCAGGAGCATGACAATGTGAATGTCAAGACTGAATTCAGGGACAGAAAGCAGCTGAGCCACTGCCGGGAGGGAAGTGCCCTGCGAGGACTGCCCCCTTGTCTTCTCCCTGGGCCCAGAGCCACAGTGCCTTCTGGCCTTTCTTAGGATTCCTTAGACACAGCAACCCATTTCTTGCCTATTTCAGCTAAATCGGTCCCTCTTGCTTACCACCAAAAGACCCTGACTGAGTTAATAGAGCTCTGTTATGCATCATCCCTATGTATTTTAGCACCTTATTTAGGTCTCAATTTTCTGTATCTATGAAAATTTCCAAGAGTGTTTTTCTCTACCTGTCCCCTCTCCCCTGACTCCCAGGGCTGATGCAAAGATCAAATCAAATGAGTTGATGAATATGGCAGCATCTGAAAGCAATGAAAAACTACATAAATATGAAGGATTATTAATATTCACTTGGCCTTGCATTGTTAACATACAATACACTTTCCAGGAAAAGAGCTGATGTTAAAAAAGAAGAAGGTAAAACTCATCACCCTGTCACCGATGGGTCTCTGGTGCTGTCATAGCAAAATCTGGAATGGCATTTTAATGGCACATGAAAGCTGCCACGAGGGTAGGAGACAAATGGCTAAAATTATATCATATTTCTGTCTCTGGAGTGGAATTTGAAGAAAGTCGTGTAACAGTGAGCTGCCATTTGGACATTACTCACAAAGATATGAAAAAGATAGACTGGAGGTGTTATTCCAGAACACATTGAGTGCAGGGACCCAGGGCTGGAGAGGGCCGCCCAGGAGGGGCTGCCAGCGCCTATGTGGGGAGGGGGGAGCCCCTGCTGTGCTCAGGGAAGCCCCAAGGCCCTTCAGGTGGGAGCAGTGGGTCCCAAGGGATGTGGTCTGCTTTATTTACACAAGCAGACACCTCTGTCATTTTTTTTCTTTTGGGGAAATAAATAAATGCTTTCCATAAATACCTAAACACTACAGTTCCATATGATATTAGAAGCAAATCCTTCCACAATTTTGCCTATTCCCTCAAAGGGGGGAAAGCCACTAACTGCTAATTTTTGAGTTTATAATTACTGCAGGCATTTTTTGATGCATATAACTCCATACATTAATCCATCCATCTGTCCATCCACCCACCCACCCACCTGTCCATCTGTCTGTTCACTCATCCATCCATGCCTCCAAATATTTATCTTGTGTCATGTCTTCCTTCCTGCCTCATTTGCCCCTTCCTCCCCCACTTCCCTCCTTCCTCCTTCCCTTCCTTCCTTCCTTCCTTCCATCCATCACTAATGGAATCCTACTACCCATAGCTTTTCCAGCTTACTTTTTTCACCTTATAATAAATCTTGGACACAACCCCTTATAAGTACATATGGATTTGCCTTGTTTTTTTAAAAACAGTATATATATCTCATTGTTTTGGCAGACCATAGTTTGTTGTGTTATCCCCCTATTGGATATTTGGTCTATTATTTTTACTACTGTAAGAAATCCTGTAATAAATAAATATAAATATATCATAAAATCTGTGCACTTTTGAGTGTTCTTACTGGTTAAATTCCTACATATAGAACTATGAGTAAAAAACATGAACACTTTAAAGTTTAGTAGCTACAAATTGTTCTGTAATTTAAACCAGCAGAGATGAGAGGCTTGCCTTCCCATGCCCTCATCACCGGACAGTGCCATATTTGAAAATCTACCATTAGGTGGAAAATGGTATTTCCTTTAACTTCATTTCGGTATGAGTGACATTGAGAATATTTTTGTTGACCATTTGTATAACAGCCAATCATTGTGAATTGATTTTGTGTCCTTCTTCCCCTTCCTTTCTTCTCTTTCCTTCTTTTCCCATATGTAGGAATTTTTGGCATATCAGCAAAATGTGCCCACTTCCTGGTATCTGTGGTACTAATAGGCTTTCCTGGTTTGGCAAGTGATCATAGTTATCCATTTCTGAAACACACACACACATACATACATATTATTCCTTGAATTAGTTGGAAGAAGGAGATAAGAAAATTATAAGAACTAGATTCTTCTTTGAATGTTGCCTGGAGAATTCTATTACTTATATCGTCCTAGCCTTCTACCTTTTTTGGAGCTAGGAATGTTTTCCATTCTACTTGGTTTGGATTCTGGGTAATGGAAAATTTCTTCTCTTCCTTTTCTCAAATTATATGGTATGCCTCCGATGGCAGAATAGCCTGAGTAGTGTGAGTTAGGGCAGTCCACTCCAAGTGTGCTCACCTGCATCAGACTTGTTAGGGTGCAAATCCATGAAGCCTAAAAGTTTGGCGACTCCCCAGGTTTCTTAATTCTTCATCTCCCAGGTGTGTTTCCTTGTAAACCCAGTGGAATCTCTAATTAAAGGAATCTGAGCATGGGGTGGAGGGAGGTAAAGTGGTATATGTCTCTCAGGATGAATTAGTTTGTTGTAGCAAAAATTCATGGAGAAATTTCCTTTTAGTGCCCCATTCCTTTTCTGCCCTCTGCCACCGCCACACCGGCAGCAGGGCCCTCACATTGCCTCTGGTCGTCCCCAGATCCATGCCTCACCCTAGGCTGTCTTTCTACCCCATGATTCTCCTCTGCCTTGCTGAAATTCTAGAAGTCCTGTGCTTAGTAGCACTTAACTGTGTTAGGACTCTCTGGTTAAATGTCACTCACATAAAGAGAAGGTGCTTTTGGCTTAAAGAGGATGAGAGAATCCCAAAGAGCACCTGGTTGGTGGAATGCAGGTGGAAGTTTTTAGGAACAGCTCCCCACCCACCCTCACTTGGTTTGCCACGCAACCGTGAAGTCCGTTTCAAGCTTCTGGGACCGCCATTGCTCACTTCTTTCCCTTTGGCAGACAGACTGCATTAAAATGGCCTTTGGGTGGAGTAGCAGAGCAAACTTCCAAACGCAATGGTAGGGGCTTCCTATGATGTCACCAGATAGCCAGTGTGGTGACATGATCGAGGAAGGGGGCAGGGCTCCTGGATTGAAGGTCAAGCAGGTCCAGGCTGGACAGGTGGGCGTGCGTGTGAAGGGAAGGTGTGCACAATGAGGTCTGTTCTGTGTCCTGCTGACGGGGCCAGCCAGGGCAGGGTCTCCCTCTGCAGTCCTCAGCTCCCCCGAGTGACCTCAGGCACTCCCCCAGCACACACCTTTTCTTCTCTGGTGGCCCCTACTCCATCTCTGGCATGGCAGTCCCGGGGCTGCAGCTCCAGCACCGTGCGAAAGAGCTTTTCTGAGCTCTGGGTCAGGAAGCCGATCTCGGCGTTGGGGTGGAGGCCATAGAGATAGGGCGACTCGGGGGGCAGCTTGGCATCAACATACTGGAAGTCAAGGGCAGGCTCACTTAAAAACAAACCAAGACATCTCCCATCTCCCACTCTGGTTCGTACTCCAATGGGTGGTCAGTGGGCTGCAGCAGGCCCTCCTCCCCTCCCCCCACACCAGTGTCCCTTCAGCCCCTTCCCCCCACACCAGCTTGCCTCATTGACACCAGCTGCTATCAGCTGGCTCCAGCCCAGTAGAGCACACCTCGCCCCCAGCCATCCCTCCACACCACTGGTTTTTGTAGCTGGGCTGGTTTCCAGAACTCCTACTTTCATGGGACCGTTCTCTTGCTGGAGAAGTTTAGAGGATTTTCTCCATGTCCAATCTCACCCTTGCCCCTGCTCTCCGACCTGTCCTTCCACAAAGAGGCATTTGGAAACACTAAAGCCTACCTGGTGTCTTTGCTCAAGCTCTCCTTGGATCTCAGACCTTTTCCCCTTGAGTTACTTTTCTCTCCCCTCTCTTTAGCTAAGTCAGGGAGGACAAACCTATGCGTGAGCACCAGACAACGCATGCAAAATAAGTGTGGACTCAGGGCAAACTGGAGAGTTTCTGCCTCTGGGGAAAAGTATTCCTGTTTTAAAACTTTAAAACCGAATGTCACCCAAATAGGGCATCTCAGTGGTCAGCCATGGTGGGCCACAGCCTGCTGTCCCTAAAAAACCTTCCTCAGCTTTTAATGCTCCCTTTCCTCTCCGAATATTCTCTGAGTACAATTCTTTCTGTTACAGTGAGAAAATATTCCTCCAGTTTAACTCCTAATTTGACTTTAATGATTTCTTGGTCTTAGCAATATCTAGTCTAAGTAAATAAGCAACTTTGTGTGTTTATTTTTGTATTTCCTCTACCAGCTAGCACACTCCCTAGCTTCTTGGTAGTTTCTCTATAGTTATCTATTAACTTAAAGATTAAAGGGAGGGAAAAAAGGGAAAATCTACATCAGTTATTTGGAAATGTACACTTCGTTATTGCCTAATACCTACTCCAGCCTCTTGTCAAATTGTCCCATGGACACGAGGGGGCGCACTTGCACAATTTTCTTGGCTAAAGCCCTGTAGTCGTTATGTCCAGCAGTTTTTAAAAAATCCTTTTATTTTTTCAGAGTCTTATTGTTTTTAATTTATTCTCATAGGTCCACTTTTTTCCTAGATCAAATAACTTTTATGAGTTACCTACTTAAATTTTATGAATTAAACTAATTTTAAAGCTTGTAGTTAATGTTTCCATGACTAGTATTTCCCTTAAGTTTGGTATTCAAAGTTCTTTTAGGCATCTCTAAAAGTCACACAATAAAAATAGGTTTTTTAAAAAATACATTTTAATATATTTCCCATGACAGGCTACATAGGCGAAGATAAGTGCTGTAAAAATAGTTGTGGCAATAGTAAAATAAAACCCAAAGAAATAGTATAAAAAAGCTTCATTTGAATGCTTTTCTAGGAATGTGTATGTGAGTGTGTGCACCTTGTACACAGCAACCCACAAGGGCGAGGGGCCTGCCCACGAGACTTTAAATGCCCCTTGAAAGGTCTTGTCCCCTTAAAGATGTTTAGAATCACTAATATAAACTTCAAAAGTTGGCTAAATTTTTGCCTGAAATTTTGCTCCTAATGGCTTTGTCAATATCCTGAATGAAGATAATTAAATGAATGATGCAGATATTATTTGTAGAAAAGAGCAACAAATAGAATTACTGAACCAAACAACAAGAATCGAAAGCTCTCCAAAGGCTCAGTTGTATTGTGAATTTGAGGCTAGAAAACCTGCAGCTCTCAAACTGACCAAGGCAGACTTGGGGCTGAGGGCCACACTTGGTATGAGTGGTGCTCTGTCCACCATTCTCCCCTGGCTCTGTGTGTGTCCCTCAGCCATGCAGGGCAGCACTGAAGGGACACCCAGGTCCCTTGTGGGCTCCATTATGCTGTCTGTCACAAGCAAAGAGCAGAGCCTGACCTGATGGTAGCCATTGTAGTCCATGTTGCCTGGGAGTGGGAACCCTGGGGCCAGAGATAGCTCTCCTTCAAGCATTTCTGGTTTAATGAATTCCTCTAGGTATGTCCTACAGAGTCTCCTGTCCCAGTCATCGGTGATATGGCCTCCATACATGATCTCTCCAAAGAGGTAACGCAAATCATCATAGGGGACCTGAGAGACAAGGGAAGGACAGAAAGATCACACAGACATGGGGCTGGCTGGTCAGGCTTGGGGCACAGCAGGGTCCCAGGATGGGGTGCTTTGTGAGCCGCAGCATTTCATTTCCCTGCTTACCCCAGGGCCCAGCACAGTCAGGCACACATGGGAGCTCACAAAATATTGGAAAAATTACACCACAGGGTGAGGAGAGGTAGGGTGCAACCTCTCCCGTGTACACCTTCCCTCTTTCACGTCATTAACTGTGGCAGTGAAGTGGCCCTACCGACAAGTCCTTTAAATAGGCAAAGGTCAAATGGAAGAGAATGAGGACCAGGGTACTTTTCTTAATTTCCTGCCATTAATTAGCATATTAATGAATGAACTGAGGCAGGCAAGTTCACCCCCCCCCCCAGCCTTGTCCAAGTGCAGCAAATGAAGGGGTGGAGTCAGGGGGGTGGGCTTCCTGGTCCCTGCAGCTGGAGGCAGAGGGACCGCGCAGGGCATCTGCGCCTGATTCATTTCCCCACCGGGAAGGAGGAGGCCTTGGAGATGCTGTGCTTGGTCTGTGAACCAGAACAGCCTTGATGGTGTGAACGTTCCCTTAAATGGAAGAGGATGGATAGTTAGTGAAAATCTTCTTTGAAAAGGAGTATCAGACAAGAATGAAGGAGATATGGTTATAGCAAGGCTTTGGCTACCTTTTCAACTTTGGTGAGGCCATACCTACGTGAGGAGCTGAGTTCCTCCAAGAGAAGTTCTGCATCCTTAGCTAATTAAATTGGGTGTTTGTATCAGGTGAGTGTGGAGCCTCTTCTTGCCCATCCACAGTCCCCTGCAAAGCTGTGAGCACACGGGGGTGGCCCGGGCCCAGGAACAAACACTCATGTGACTGACTGACCTGGGGACTGACTCATACCAGCCATGAGATGCAGGTTTGGTTTCCCAAGCTTTATGGCACTTTTCTCGGCCTTGCACTGGGATTGGCCACATGGTTAAACTCACACTTCCTCACTCCTTCTTTGGGTGTGTGCCTGTTCCTACTTACCTGCACTGATGCCCTGCCCCAAGCTGGCGGGGGTGGGGGTGAGGGTGGGAGTGGGGGTGAGGAGCTGGGGGGGTGGGGGGACTTTACCTTTGCGTTGGTCTCCAGGAAGTTGTAGAGCACGTTCACAGAGATGGTGAGGTCCCCAGTGTTGAAGGGGTAAGAGCGATTCCATCCCTGGGGCCCAAACTTTCGTCTTTCTGCCACCACCGCATGAAAGTAACAGAGAGCAAAGAGGATGCTCTTAAACTCAGTCTCCCGGGAACACATCTCCAGGGTGTCCTGAAAGAAGAGGGCCGCTTTGGATGTCAGCTGTCAGCATAGAGCTGCAGTTCTGTGGGGCAGTGCGGGGCGTGGGCTAGGGTGTCTGGGTTGCTCTGGATAAAGTTGCTGTTTGTCCTGTTAGGGTCTAAGCTCCATTCAGCATGCGTGGACACGCCTGAGCTCAGGGTTTGAGGGGGCCCTGTCGAGGGCTGGGTTTGAATTTTGAAACCGAATGAAGGTTTACATTCAGGTTAACATTTGCACAGATGGACATGCTAATTAAGTTCTCAAGCACAGCTAATGGAAAACAGGGTAGTGGCCACAGGAGTGGGAGTGTCCCGTTTGTCATATTCATGTCACTTTGTGAAGGAGTGTGGGTGGGAACTCCCACAGCATCATCTCTTATTTCTTCCCTTCCTGTCATGCCTTTCTTACCCATCACAGAAACTTCGTAGGTGTAATTACTGCCTGTGTGGCTCAGGGATCCCCAACTTATGGCAGTGGGGGCTGCTGTGTGGAGGGAGGATCGGAACCCCAGCCACAGAGATGGAGAAGGCATGCCCTTCACTGTCCTAACTGCTCTGCCACACCTGGGCAGGGCTGATGGGACACTCGGCTGCAGACAAGAGAGTGGAGGGGTCCTGGCTGAGAGCTATCGTGGGCAGAGAAGATGTGGCTCTTGAAGAGAGAATGAAAAAAGGGACAGACAGAAGAAAAGAGAGGCAGGAGATGGTCCATAGGGGGTGGCAAAGGGGTTGTGGTTGGTGTATTTTAAGGGGGATGGTGTAATAGTGGGGAGAGGGAAACCTGTATTTTGAAGGGATGGTAGGACTAGAACCCCTGGAGTCTTTACAACTACAAATTTCTTCTGAGGGAGACCCTCTCTGTTCAGGAAGGAGCGAGATGTTGCAGTTGGAGCCCAACAGAGGCATTCCCAAAGCTCACACACATTGGGTTGGGTTCTGTCCTGGAGTTTCTTCTAAGAATTGGTCCCAGGACTTTGCTCACAAGGGCGGGGGGAGCAGAGGGGACAGGACAGATGAAGCTTCTTAATTTGTCCACGCTCTGATTTGTCCATGGAAAACCCATGACACAATCTCAATTTCTCTTTGGCTATGTGGGGGTCACCTGAAGCCTTCGTTGGACACCATGTTTCCATGAAGAGGTAGTGTGAATGGTCAGAGGTGGTGCAGACGACATAGCAACTGCTTCATTACTGTGTTTTGTTTTGCAAGCAAAAATTCATTCACTGCTCCCTGGACGGGGAAGCTCTTTACAGACATGTACAGTGCTTCCTTTGTTACCTTGGGCACATTTGAAAAAATTGGGGCCTGCTGAAAAATGCCTGAGAGCCCAAAGACAAGAAATCACATATTAAAATGGACAGTGGCACACTCAAAAGCCAGAATAAAATGATTGTCCCCAAGCAGCACAGCCCTCAACTCAGGGAAGCAGGAGTAAAACGAGGTCAGTTCCTCTGTGTTAACCCAGGGCTCTGAAGAAACAGAGTGAATAGTGGGGGCATGAGCTGGGCCTCTGTCTGGGGCACTGCGAAAGCATCCTGAGACAATTAAAATTCTTTTGGATGATAAATATAATCCTAAATTCATCCCTCTTTCTTAGAATGTGGTACTGGAGATGGCTATAAGTGGCTAAAATGCCAACTGTGGCAGCAACAGAAAAATCAGGAAAGGACAGCATCCCTTGGGATGATTTCCCAGTTGCCTGATGACCAAGCTGAACACGGGCCTTACAGGGAGGTAAACCCAAGAACAAGGGCCCAAGAGGAAGCCAGGCATGGTTATAGGTGACAAAAATCTGATGGAGGCATAATATTTAATATCAGTTGTTAGGAGGTGGAGCCTGATTGGTGTCCACTGCTCCTCCCTGGCTCTGTCCAAGGCCCTCAGGGCAGAAGCACTGGGCATGGCCTGCCACTGTACTGTGCCACAGAGCCAGCCAATGCCATCCTAGTGACATTTTCTCAAATTTTAGTCTAAAAAATTGTGATTAAATATCCATAACATAAAATTCACCATCTTAGCCACTTTGAAGTGTACAGTTCAGTGGTCTCATGGACACTGCCATTGTTGTGTACCCCAATGCCTTCCCCGGGTAGCAGTGTGCTTGCTTGGAACTAGCTGCAGCCACCCATACAGAAGCCTGACCTCTGACACAGAGAACCTGCAAGTGCAGTCAAGGCCTGTTTAGGAAAAATAAAAATGAAAGATAAAAGTGCCTCTGGACAAGGGAGCAAACTACCCTTGGTCCCATGTTGCAATGGGTGCACATTTGTTGACAAAAACAGCAAGCTAGAACATCCTGAATCTTCTGGCCATGCCCCCGATTCTCTGTTGCAGATTATGTGTGGCCTTTGGGGTCAAGTTGGCAAGGTGAATGGGAAAGGAGACTGGGCAAGTTTCACTTCTCAAGTGCTTGTGGCAGCTTCCTCTCCAAGTTGGACTGCTTGGTTCTGACACCACGAGGGATGTCATCCCCACAGTAAAATCTGACACTCTGCCAAATGGTCTTCATCTTATTTTGAGTTAAACCAGACCCCAAAGGGCCCCTGGTCCTGATGGTTTATGTTGGGCTAACTAGAACAGTTGTCCTCTTGAATGGTCTATTTCAAGTTGCCTAGGTGACTCAGCTGGGATTTGCAATGAGTTTTACCTTGGGTTCCATGAAGCTAGAGACCCACTAATGCTACTACCATGTCAGGGAAGAAAGCCTTCCCAACACGTCCAAGAACCATCCCTTTGGGCTCCACTAAGGCCCAGTGTAGTGGACAGACTTTAGGGCAGCTTCTGTGCCAACCCCCCCCCTCAGTATTCACACCTTCATGTACTCCCCTTCCCAGGGAGGTGAGACTCTCCAAGGCAGAAGCAGCAAGAAAGGACATCTTCCTGAGAAGGTGAAAGAGGCCCTGCAGCAGACTTTGCAAGTGCTACATTATATGTGGAGTGAGCCACCCATGGAGTTGGCCTTGACTTTTAATAAGCAATCCACAACACGAGTCTTAGAATTCCCAGTCATGGAAATTCCAGTAGTGTAGTAGTCTGCCTCTGAAACTTTCCCTTGATATTCTGAATCTCCTTGTAGCATAGAGTTCTCAGAGTTGTGCAACGGAATCCCCTGGAGAGCTTGTTAGAATACAGATTCCTGGCCCCACCCCAGAGTTTCTGACTCAGTAGTCTATGTGGGGATCTGAGAATTTGCATTTTAACAAGTTGATGCTGATGCTGCTATTCTGCAGGTCACACTTTAAGAATCTAGCACATGGCCCTGGCTGGTGTGGCTCAGTGGATTGAGCACTGGCCTGTGAACTAAAAGGTTGCTGGTTCAATTCTTGGTCAGGGCACATGTCTGGGTTGTGGGCCCAGGTGTGTCTGGGACTTGAGAGCAGGCTTGTACTGAGTAGGCACAGGGTGGAGGTCAATCTCAAAGGGAACACATTGTGCCCACATTGGCATTGTACCACAGCCCAGCGGGTCCCCTACCCCACCCCCAGCTGCATGCTTTTTGCCCACCCAGTTGAGTCGGCTCTTTGTGAGGTGGGGTGCTCTCCTTCCCTCCCTTCCAGGGCCATACCTGAGTGAAGTTGTCCAGGGCCTTGTGCAGGTTGGCATGCATGCCCGTGGGGGGCTCATTGGTGATTTTAATGGAATTCTCCAGGATGCCCTGAGGGATGATGTGGCCCTCAGGCGAGGGCGCAGGCTCTGCACTGATGAAGACCCTGAACTCTGGGTGGCTGTTTTCACTGAGCTCCTCCAGTTTCTTCTCCAGGGTGCTGAGCCACTTGGCAACCAGGTGGATGTTCTGGTGGGAAGGATAGACCCCACAATATAGGCATTCGCTTAGTTCTGTTAGCAGCAAACAGTTATCAGGAGGGCAGCTAGAGGAGGGGTCTGGCCTCAGCTTCAAATAAATCACATTGCAGTGTGAAGCTTGGGATTGCCAGTAATAGGGGCCTCCTAGTATCCTGCAATTGAACCCTTTCCCTTAATATCCTAAGTCTCTCTAGACTTAGTCTCTAGAGAGACTTAGGATATTAAGTGTTCTCAAACTTGACTATGCATCAGAATCTCCTGGAGGGATTGTTGAAACAAAGATTACTTGACCCCCACGCAGAATTCCTGATTCAGCAGGTCTAGGGTGGGGCCTGCAAATTTGCATTTCTAACAGGTTCCCAGGTGATGCTGATGGTGGTCTGGGGGGTCGCATTTCAAGAGTCTAACTCATGGTTACATTACAAGTCCAGATCCCTGCTATCTGACACCTGGATTATTGAACAGTTGATGCTCAAAAGTGAGGCTGTGGACCAATAATGTTGGCATTACCTGGAGCTAGTGAGAAATGCAGATTCCTAGGCCCTTCCCAGACTTACTGAATCAGTGCATTTCTTCCCTTTTAATCCTCACCCAAAGACATTTTTTTCATTGCTTAGAGAGAGAGAGATTGAGAAAGAGAGAGAGAGAGGGAGAGAAAGAGAGAGAGAGAGAGAGAATGAGAATATGATCAATGTAAGAGAGAAACACCAACTGGCTGCCTCCAGCAGGCACCCTGACAGGGAAACAAACCTGCAACCCAGGCATGTGCCCTGACTGGGGATGTAACTGGCAACCCTTGGGTTTATGGGATGATGTTCCAACCAACTGAGCCACACCAGCCAGGGCTGAATCAGTGCACTTTAATAAGATCTTCCAGTGATGTGCATGTAAGATAAAATGTGAAAAGCACTGATTTAAACTCTTCCTAGCTAGCTTTCCTGACTCCTTTCTCTCTCTCTCCAAACCATTCTTCTAATTGATGCCAAACTTTCCTTCCTACAGCCACTGCTGCTCACGGATGCTCTCTCCTCCAAGCCCAGTCACCTCTGCAATGTCTTCAAGCCCTCCTCCCCCTCCCATTGTGATTCTTGTCTTTCTGTCTATCTGTCTAAACCTACATTTATTTCTTAATACTACTCTGCAGAATGCAACTTTCACTTTAGTAAAAATAGTCACTTCTTCACTGCAACATGTTTCATTATAATGGATGGATGAAAGCTCTTCAGCAGATATTTGAGGAAGCCTGCTCACAGGGCCTTAAATACACTGACTAGCACCGAGCACAGCACTTGAGCCACAGCAATCCGGTCTCTTGCTTTCTCTTAAAAAAAAAAAAAAGAAATAACAATATTTGCCATACTTATTTCACAGAGTTGCTGCAAATAACCAAAGGTAATGGTTTTGAAATGTTGAAACAAAAATATGTTAAATTAGAAATTCATTTATAATCATTCTTTTGGAGTGGAAACTTCAGTGGGCTGCCCAGAGAGCCAGGGTTCTGTCAACCAGGAAGTGCCAGCAACCCACCAGTGAGTAACTGGGCGACTGCTTCAGGAATTCTGCCTTCCTAGTTTAATCCTGGAGAGCTCTCAGAAACCTCGCCAGCACAAGATGTGGGGGCCTGGGCACCGGTGGGTTCTCAGGAAGGAAACACTCCCTGTCCATTAACTGAGGGCTGGGTTCCCAAGGGCTCTAGTGTCCAGAAGGGTGCCTCTTTGGCAGATGAGCTGGAGATTCTGGGAAATCACACTTTCCCAGCACCAGGCTGATCCACGTGGGAGGGAGCAGGCACCTCCAGCTGTTTTCATCTCTTCTCCTGAGACACCCCCTGCTGTTTCTAGAGAAACAGAGTCCCAGGGAATGGCAGCTCCCTCAGTTGCTAGGCTCTGAATAAATAACAGGATAATTAAGGATGAAGACCCAGCAGCAATATGCAGCACAGTGAACAGTAAGGGGACAGGGGAAGTTCTTGTTACTGAAAGCCAAAACAGGATTGACTGGCTTTCTCATTTGTTTTTTTCTTCCATTGATTTTTTTCATTGAGTGCTTTTGCAGAGTGTCTGCTATGTTTACAGCAATGTGTTGGGCATGAAAAGAAATGCCTCTTTCCCTAAGAAAATGTAGTGAAAGACACACTTATATATCACATCATCTTAATATAGCAATGGATTCTCTAATAGAGGTGGTTATAGGTTTTTATAGGAGAAAAAGAGGAGTAAGGCACTTGGCACCCAGCCCCAGCATCCATATGAGTAGCATAAAAAAGGGCAGGCCATGACAGAAGGGTGGTGGCCTTTATTTCTTGTAAGTGTTCAGTAAAATTACCAGTAGGAGTAGCTCTAGATTTCCAAACCTTAACTGGAACTCTCAATGAAGAGGCTAAGTTAGAACTAGAGTTATACAAGTGATATTCTGCAAAACATATAACACAATAGAAAAGTACATCAAAAAAGTTCCATGAAATGCATGGGAGGCAATCAGCGGTCAGAAAAGCCCAGCTGCCATGGCCTTGAACTGAGTTCCAATGCCCCGAGCATGCTTTAGGTGGGGACTCGGTTCCTGTTGTAAGCAGAGTTATCTGAACCAGACGAAGCAGCCATAGCAGGTGAAAGCAGGGAGAAAATGATTGGGGGTGCAGTGAGGAGAGAACATATGAAAGGGAGCAATTGCAAGGATGATTAGGAAGTGAGTGAAAAGGGCAAGGGTGTGGAAGGGAGGGTGGGTGTGAGGCAAAGAGAGGAGAGAGATGCCCAGACACCAAGAGGTGAGGTTCAGACAGGTATGGATGGTGTCAGGGATGACCCTGATTAGTGCAGAGGGGTGTGTACCTGCAAAATCACCCAGTGACCTTTCTGGGCAGCTAGATCCAGTGCAGCCTCAGCCACTACCTCCTGTCCTTGCCCCAAAGATACGTTGTGAAAATTCCGATTGTTGAAGGTATATCCGAGTTTTTTACCTAAAAAGAGGACGGAGTTGTCAGTATCACCTCTGTGTTGGATGATCTGTGTTGTTTAATGTTCAGAAGGAAACCACTCCTCAAACACAGGTGTGTCTGAACCTATACCCTGAGCCTCATGTGCTGACATTTTTCCTTTGTGGGGGTATGGTGGGGGGTGGAAGGACTACGTCTTCCAGCTTTCTGTTCCCAAATAGAAGGAAGCATTGTCTAGACCAAAATCGCTTTATCCACCTCCTCACTTAATCCCCAAGAATGGATGGAAGTGCTGATGCTCTTCCGTACAGCTTCCGTGTGAAGGCTAGGCCTTGGCCCTCCATTCTAGAGAGTGCTGATTTGAAAAGACTGGAAGGGTAGCATGCATGTGCGCGTGGCCCTGTCTAACTTGCTTTTTCCTCTGAATATATATTTCCCCTGGAATTTTACTGGTACATGTGACCAGCAGGGGCAGAATTCAGGTAGTCTGGCTTACTATACTTTATACTGTAGTGACTGCCTCCCCTATTAATCCCAAGACATAGCAAAGTTTTAACTCATCATTTTGCATGAATTAGAGTAAAGAAGCAAGACATGGAAGGGCTTCATTGCATAGGTGGGGATGTTCTGTTGGATGTAGCTCAATAACATCTGTTGGGTGTTTCTGGTGTTAGGAATGGAGTAAGGGAATGGCTTCACCAACACAAATTCACAGCCACATCACTGAAGCACAGCAATGCTTGTGAGTTGTTTTCCAGTCCAAGAAAAAGTTTACACAAAGAAATGACCTAATATAGTGGACCAATTTTACTTGGACATCAGCTATTAGCCTAATACAACAAAGTTTAGAGAAATTACATAATATTTTTTAGAAAAAAGGATCATAAAAATGTATGATACCATGAAAAAATCATTGAGCAATTTTTCTTGGTAGGTGAAAGACACCTTCTAAGACCATAAGGGAAAAGACGAGAAATTAAAAAAAAAAAGAAAATACAAATCTGTATTTGAATTTTTTAGTTTTAGAGGAACTAATAAAATTGAATAGGCAGTATATTAACTGTCAATATTGGACATTTCTTTTAAATACTAAAAAATGTAGACTATCCTTTAACTGGAGTAGACAAAGCAAAATGATGGCTTTTTGTAGTGAGGAATAGTTCTTATAGATTCAGCTGAGATAAGCCCAGGAAACACTCTTATTAAACTCTATAAATCCTAGCTGGCAATACATTTGATGTCAGCTTTAGAACCAGGGATATAAACAACTTATTCCAGAGAAAATGCCCAGATAAAAGGTGCCTGGATTATTAGATAGCCCTGGTGACATTTCTACTTACAAAAGAGCCTGTTTCTTTATGAGAAAGAGAAGGATAAGGGAAAAGAGGGGCTTACAAAAGATTAGTTTGAAAACTACAGACCGGAAGGACTACTGGGGACAATGTCTAGCACTGCAGAGGCCAGCGAGGATCAGTTTGCATTAACCTAAGCTTCAGGCATGACGATGAGGCTGAAGAGAAAGAAATGGATCTTGCAGACGATGAGAAGGGGGGAGATTTGATGGGATTTGCGCTGGCTGAACATTCAGCTAAATTTGACTGCATCACACTCGAGCCTTGTGATGTGCCAAAGCAACCTTGCAGGGTCCTTCCATTTCCAACCATGAGGCTCTGAGAATGCCTTTCTGGGTCATCAGCAAGCCCCCCTCACCAGTCATGTTCTCTTGGGATTTCACTTTCACATTGTTTTATGCTATGACGTCCATGCCCAAACCTTCACTGCTTTTAACTTATTTTTTCCTTTCTTTTTCTCTCTCTCTTTTTTTGGTTAGATCATCATACACTTTAAAAGGTATTCCCCTCGATATTTCCAGTATCTACCTGGTACCATACATACTTCTAATATTATTAACTATGATTCCTATGCTGTACTTTACAGCCCTGTGACTATTTGGTAACTACTGATCTGTACTTCTCAGTCCCTTCACCTTTTTCACCCAGTCCCCCAACTCTCTTCCCCTCTGGGGACTGTCAGTTTGTGGTCTGTATCTATGAGTGTGTTTCTGTTGTGCTTGTTTGTTTGTTTGTTTGTTTTGTTCTTTAGATTCCACATATGAGTAAAACTATATGGTATTTATCTTTCTCTGACTGACTTTTTCACTTAGCATAGGACACTCTAGGTCTATCCATGCTGTAACAAATAGTAAGATTTCATTATTTTTTATGGCCAAGTAATATTCCATTGTATATATGTACTACAGCTCTTTAATTGAGCCATCTATTGATGAGAAGTGGGGTTGCTTCCATTTTCTGGTTATTGTGAATAATGCAGCAAAAAACATAGGGGTGCATATATTCCTTTGAATTAGTGTTTTGGGGTTCTTTGGATATATGCCTAGAAGAGATATCATTGGGTCATAAGGCAGATACATTTTTAATTTTTTTGAGGACCCTCCATACTGTTTTCCATCATGGCTGCACCAATCTTCATTCCCATCAACAGTGCATGAGGGTTCCCTTTTCTCCACATCCTCACCAGCGCTTGTTGTTTGTTGATTTATTGATGATAAATCAATAAATCAACAGACCATTCTGACATGTGTGAGGTGATATCTCATTGTGATTTTAATTTGAATTTTTGTGGTGATTAGTGATGTAAAGCCTCTTTTCATTGATCTATTGACCATACGTATATCATCTTTGAAGAAGGGCTTATTTAGTTCCTCTGCCTATTTTTAAATGGAATTATTTTTTGGTGTTAAATTGTAAGAGTTCTTTATAAATTTTGGACATTAATCCCTTATCAGATGTATCATTGGCAAATATTTTCTCTCATTCCAGTCTTTTTCTTTTGTTGATGGTTTTCTTTGCTGTGTAAAAAACTTTTTAGTTTGATGAAGTCCAATTTGTTTATTTTTTCTTTTGTTTCCCTTACCTGAAAAGATATATCAAAAAATACTACTAAGAGAAATGTCAGAGATTTTACTGCTTATGCTTTCTTCTGGGAGTTTTATGGTTTTGAGTCTTACATTAAAGTCTTTAATCTATTTTGAATTTTTTCTTGTGTATGGTGTAAGAAGGTGGTTTAGTTTTAAATTTTTGCATGTATCTGTTCAATTTTCTCAACACCATTTATTGAATAAACTATCTTTACCCCATGTATGTTCTTAACTCCTTTGTCACATATTAATTGACTATATAGGCATGGGTTTATATCTAGGATCTCTATTCTGTGTTTTTGATCTATATGTCTGCTTATAATATGAAAGTATATTACTGTTTTGATTACTATTGCCATGTAGTATAATTTGATATCATATAGTATGATACCTCCAACTTTATTCTTCTTTCTCAATATTGCTGTGGGTATTTGGGATAATTTATGGTTCCATAAAAATTTTTGGATTCTTTGTTCTAGTTCTGTGCTATGTTGAATAAGAGTGGTGAAAGTGGATATCCCTGTCTTGTGTCTAATCTTAAGGAAAATACTTTTAGTTTTTCCACTTTGAGTATTATATTAGCTGTGGGTTTGTCATATATAGCCTTTATTATGTTGAGATAATGTTCCCACTATGTTCACTTTGCTCAGAGTTTTCTTTATCATAAATGGGTGCTGGATTTTGTCAAGCGCTTTTTCTGCATCTAGTGATATGATCTTGCGATTTTCTTCACAGCCCCTCCCCTTTTACTTTTTTCTTTTTTCCTTTATTTCATTTTTAATATATTTTATTGAATATGCTATTACAGTTGTCCCATTTCCCGGACTTTATTCCCCTCCACCCTGCACACCCTTCCTGCTCACATTCCCCCCCTTTAGTTCATGTCCATGGGTTGTACATATAAGTTCCTTGGCTTCTTATACTATTCTTACCCTCCCCCTGTCCATTTTCTACCTACCATTTATGCTACTTATTCCCTGTACCTTTTACCCCATATCCCCCTCCCACTCCTTCATGTGATCTCCATTTCTGTGATTCTGTTCCTATTCTAGTTGTTTCCTTAGTTTCTTCTTGTTATTGTTTTTCATAGGTTCAGTTGTTAATAACTGTAAGTTTGCTGTCATTTTACTGTTCACATTTTTCATCTTCTTTTTCTTAGATAAATCCCTTTAACATTTCATATAATAAGGGCTTGGTGAGGATGAACTCCTTTAACTTGACCTTACCTGGGAAGCACTTTATCTGCTCTTCCATTCTAAATGATAGCTTTGCTGGATAGTCATCTTGGATGTAGGTCCTTGCCTTTCATGACTTTGAATATGTCTTTCCAGCCCCTTCTTGCCTGCAAGGTGTCTTTTGAGAAATTAGCTGACATTCTAATGGGAACTCCTTTGTAGGGAACTCCTTTGTAGGTAACTCCTTTACTCTTGCTGCTTTTAAGATTCTTTCCTTATCTTTAATCTTGGCTAATGTAATTATGATGTGCCTTGGTGTGTTCCTCCTTGTGTCCAGCTTCTTTGGGACTCTCTAGGCTTCCTGGACTTCCTGGAAGTCTATTTCCTTTGCCAGATTAGGGAAGTTCTCCTTCATTATTTCTTCAAATAAGTTTTCAATTTCTTACTCTTCCTCTTCTCCTTCTGGTACTCCTGTGATTCGGATGTTGGAATGTTTAAAGTTGTCCTGGAGGTTCCTGAACTTCTCCTCATTTTTTGAATTCTTGTTTCTTCATTCTTTTCTGGTTGGATGTTTCTTTCTTCCTTCTGGTCCACACCATTGATTTGAGTCCCAGTTTCCTTCGCATCACTATTGGTTCCCTGTACATTTTCCTTTGTTTCTCTTAGCATAGGCTTCATTTTTTCATCTGGTTTTCGAACAGATTCAACCAATTCCGTGAGTGTCTTGATAACCAGTGTTTTGAACTGTGCATCCGATAGGTTGGCTATCTCTTCCTTGCTTAGTTGTATTTTTTCTGGAGCTTTGATCTGTTCTTTCATTTGGGCCATTTCTTTTTTTTTTTTTTGTCTTGGCAGGCCTGATATATAGTAAGGGGTGTAACCTTAGGTGTTCACCAGGGTGGGGCAACCCATGTCGCTACATTGTGATGCTGTATGTGGGGGAGGGGTTCGAGAGGGAACAATACGGGTTACCCTGCTTTCTGCTGGTGTTTAGTTACTTCCCCCGCTACCCATAAGCAAATTGGGCCTTTCTGGTTCTGATTCCCAGGTGGGTTGTTTTGTGTATGTTCTAGGACCCTGTTGGTCTCTCCAATGAACTCTCCTGTGAGTCTATGAGGTTTTTCCCCCCAGTGTATCAACCCTCACTGGTGTTTTCAATCAGAGGTTTGAGGCTTTATTTCCCCATGCCAGAACTCTGGGTTGCACAGAGTGTCTCACTTCCCAGTTGTTCTTTTCAGTTTATCTGAACGTGAAGGTGGGTCCGCCCAGTCCCCAATCCACCGCCTCGCCAGGTCCTCCAGCCGCCACCTTGCCTGCTCCAGTCCCACTGCCGCCTGCTGATGCCTTGCCATGAGTCCTCTCCACCTGGCTGCCTGTCTCCGCCCCTTCTACTGGTCTGGATGAATGTTTTTTCTTTAACTCCTTGGTTGTCGGACTTCCATACAGTTCGATTTTCTGTCAGTTCTGGTTCATTTTTTTTTTTTAATTTGTTGTTGTCCTTCTTTGGTTGTGTAAGGAGGCACAGTGTGTCTACCTACACCTCCATCTTGGCCGGAAGTCTCATTTGTCTTGTTATCTTTTGATTTCTTCCTTGATCTCAATGTTAACTCATTTATTGTTTGGTAACATGTTATTTAGCCTCCATGTGTTTGTATATGTTTCAATTTTTTTGTAATTAATTTCTAGTTTCATACCATTGTAGTCAGAGGAGATGCTTGATATGGTTTCAATCTCCTTAAATTTATTGAGACTTGTTTTGTGTCCTAACATGTGGTCTATCTTAGAAAATACTCTATGTGCATTGGAAAAGAATGTATATTGTGCTTCTTTGGGGTGAAATGTTCTGATGATCAATTAAATCCATGTGATCTAGTGTGTCATTTAAGGCCACTCTTTCCTTGATGATTTTCTGCCTATACATTCTAGCCATTGATGTTGATGTGGTGTTAAAATCCTTTACTATGACTGTATTACTGTTAATTTCTACCTTTATGTCCATCAAGATTTGCTTTATATATTTAGTTGCATGTATGTTGAGTGCATAAATATTTTATATCTGCTTGCTGGATTGATCCCTTTATCATTATGTAGTGTCCTTGTTTGTCTCTTATAATAGGCTCTGTTTTAAAGTCTATTTTGTCAGACATAAGTATTGCTACCCCAGCTTTTTTAAATATCCATTTGTGTGAAATATCTTTTTATAATCCTTTACTTTAAGTTTCTGTGCCTTTTGTTCTGAGATGAATCTCTTGTAGTCTTGTTTTCTTATCCATTTAGCTATCCTGTCTTCTGATTGGACCATTTAAGCTATTTACATTTAAAGTGATTATTGATAGATATGTATTTATTGCCATTTTATTCTTTATAACTATTCAATATGTTTCTTTTCTTTCTTCTTCTTAAAAAACATTTAATATTTCAATTAAACATTTCTTTAACATTTCTTTTAATACTGAGTTGGTGGTAATGAACTCCTTTAGCTTTCTCTTATCTGAAGCTCTTTATTTCTTTTTCAATTTTAAACAATAGTGTTGCTATTATTTAAGTACTAGTCTTTGTTGTAGATCTTCTGCTTTTCATCACTTCTGGCCTGAGGTATTTCTGTTGTGAAATCACCTAGAAGTCTATGGAAGCTCCCTTGTAGGTAACTTTCTCTTGCTGCTTTTAAGGTTCTCTCTTTTTCTTTAATCTTTTGCATTTTAATTATGATGTGGTTGTGGCCTCTTTGGGTTCAACTTTGGGACTCTACTTCCTTGACTTTTTCCCTCACCAGGTTAGGGAAATTTTCAGTTATTATTTCTTCCAATATGTTGTCAATCCCTTGCTTTTCCTGTTCTCCTTCTTGGTAACTTTATGATGCAGATGTTGTTATGCTTTATATTGTCCCAAAGGTCCCTTAAACTATCCTGATTTTTTAAAAGTTCTTTTTTCTTTTTGTTGCTCTGATTAGTTGTTTTATGCTACCTTGTTTTCCAAATCACTGATTCAGTCCTCTGCTTTATCAAACCTAGTGTTGATTCCTTCTAGTGTATTCTTCATTTCAGATATTGTATTCTTCATTTACGACTGGTTCTCTTTTATGTTTTCTATGTCCTTTTTATGCTCTTGAAGTTCTCACTCACTTCTTTGAACATCCTTATAACCACTGTTTTTGAACTCTCTATCTGGTAGATTGCTTGTCTCCATTTCATTCAGTTGTTTTTCTGAGGATTTCTCCTGTTCTTTTATTTGAGGTATGTTTATTTGTGTCCTCATTTTGGCTGCCTCTCTATATTTATTTCTGTGTATTAGACAGATATGTTGTCTCTCAGTCTTGGTAGAGTGGCTTTATGTAGTAGATGCCTTGTAGGACCCAATGGTGCAGTCTACCTGATCATTTTAGCTGAGTGTTCCAGTAATGTCTCCTGCATGGGTCATTGAGCACTCCTATTGTAGGTGAGTCTTGAATGCTGTTGCTCTGTGCATGTGTGGGGTTGACTTTCAGGCTGACTGACTATGAGGATTGCCCCTGACCACGGTGTATGAGCTGTTGTGTGGGTGCTGACCACATGAAGCAGAATTCTCCTCAGTAGGGTCTGGTGCTTGCCAAGATCTTCCTTTGGATATGCCACTTGTGGAACTAATTGGATCCTGCTCTGATGTTGTCTGAAGTCCACAACTGGGTTTGTTGGTCTGGGCCTCTTGGGAGGGACTCCAGTGCAGGTCAATATGAGATGCTGCCTGTGCTTGGCCCTGGGCAACTTGTTTGGAACAAAGTGATCCATCGTTTGTGGTTGCCACTTTTGGGCCTGGGTGTGCATGAGAAGGGCCAAGTTGCACACCCAGGCCAGCTTTCACCAGTACCGAGCCTGGGGGTGTGTCAGTAAAAGGCCTAAGGCTCCTTGAGATATCCCTCTGTGGGCCTCTGCCTGCTGGTTGCCTGTTAGGTTCAATTACTGAAAGAGCCTCTGGTGGTGTGTGAGTTGCATAAGGTGGGTTCTCAATGAGTCACCAGGTAGAGGGGAGTAGTGTTTACCAGACTCATACAGATTCAAACTTGGTGTCAGTGTTGTGTTTTAGGCTACTCAGCAGAAGTCCCAAGGTATACCAAGGCCAGCTGCCACCTGCCAGGTGTCCGCAGACCTTTGTGGTGGGGCAGGGTCTCAAGGACTTATCAGGGGGAGGCCAGCAGTGTTTATCAGGCCCAAAGAAACCAATATTTGGTGGTGCAAAGGGAAGGCTCTGCACTGGTCAGATGTGAGAGGGAAAAATGGCCCTGTTTCAGAGCCATACAACTTAGTCTGTCCCAGATTCTTCCCAAACCCACTGGAGAGCCTGAGCTGGGGAGGTGGGGCTGCCAGGAGTTGGGAACTTGGAGCTAATGGATCTCCTGGGGGTGGGGGCTGCACTGGTCAGGCTCACAAAAAGATGGGGTAAATGGCCCCTATCCAGAGCCACACAACTCAGTCTCTGGCATCCCGAGTCCATCTGGACCTCTATACCCTGGCCCAGGAAGATGACTCATCTACAGGGCACAAGCTTGGCAGGGCAGGGTGACAGAAGGTCAGGAAGATGGGGCTATTGCATTCTCCTAGGCTGATGCCATATGGAAGGGAATGCTCTACCGAAGAAAGATGGCGTCCGTGGGTGGGGTGGGAGAGGGACTCTGCACAGTGACCCTGGAGGCTGTCTCTGCAGCTCTCTCTCCAAAGCCATAGAACCCACACTCTCCTCGCACAACCCTAGTCTTCTCTGAGCTTCCCTCTCTCTGCCACATCCCAGGATGAGTGTGAATGAGATTTTGTGTGTTGGGCAGGGAAATGTAGGCAGGATAATGAGCCCCCAAAGGTGTCCATGTCCTAGTCCCCAGAATCTGTGTATAGGGACTCTGTGGGTGTGATTAAATCAAAGACTTTGAGTCGGGGAGATAATCTTGATGATCTGAGTAGTCCCAATATAGTCATCATGGTCCCTAAGAGGAAAAGAGGGAGTCCTATTTATGCTTCCCACCTCTAGAACTGTAAAATAATAAACTAGTGTTATTTTAAGCCTCTAAATTTATGGTAATTTGTTACAGCAGCACTAGGAAACTAATGATATAAAGTAGGCTGGAGAAATAGGGAGGAGCTGGGGGACAAAGTTCCTGTAGGCCCCTTAAGGAGTCTGAACTACATTCTGAGGGCAGCACACCTGTGTAAGGAGCATGCTTGTACCTTCAGAATGGTTGCTCCAGCCACAATAAGGGGAATGGGTGGGTGGCAGGACAAAGTCTCCTCGGAAACCTGCCACTGTGGATTCTACATGACTGAGCCCAGAGCAATAGTCGCTGGTGTGGGCTTGGCAATGACTCTGATTTCTGTATGGTTAGCAGGTACTGTGTAAGTACAAGTACTGAGTATTGAGTAATGAGCCTCACATTTGGAATAGAGAAGCTGACAGATGCCAAGAGTAAAGTGCATGGGGCTGGTACAGCCTTGGCCCCAAGATGAAGTTTTCTCACCTTGATTTTCCACATCTTTCAATGGGTCCACTCCTGGAGACAGGATGAAAAATATGGGAGTGGCTGGTCCTGCTTCTTCAAAGGAGGCTGCAAAGTCTAGTGTTCTTCCCACCACATATTTGCTTCCTAATGTCTCCTCAACAAAATGTCTTCCAGGAAAAAAAAGTACATATGTGTTTATCAGTCACAAAATAAAAACACTTGAGAAACAGAGATCTATAGCAATGGAAGGATGTACTCAAGGTCATGGGGTTGGTACTCACAGAACTATGACCAACTCCAAGAACTACTTAGTAGGTTAACACTTAAAACCTGTGTTGCTAGTTGCCAGTCTGCTCACCTAGATTGGGGCTCCTTCTAAATCCCCATCCACCCAGGCCACCACTGACTCCTCCATGAAGCCTGGTGTCCTGTCACATTGCCACCATCCACCAGAAGACTGCTAGAACCAATGCCTTCTGAGAGCTTGCAGGCAGCTAAATCCTCCATACTTTTTATCCCTGTGATCTTCCACTTACAGTTTAAGGCCCTCTATTCCCTCATGTACTACTATTATCTGTGTTTTCTTTCATCCTATTCCACTTACCAATGTTCCTCTCCAAACTGTCCAATTTTATACTAAATAAAACCTTGAAGCTGCAGCCATTTCCTGACCATCTGGTCCAGCTCCTGGCCTTAGCTCTCCCCTGAGGACACAATTTTTCCTGTAGCCTTTCAGCTGGGCTCATTCTCCTACATCTGCTCTATCTCAGGATTGGGAGGCAGGATCATGACCCTGCTCACTGATGACTATTGTTTGTAAGCCATTACTTCTCTACTCATGTGGCTCCATTGCAGCTGATTTCCCCTGACTGTGTCACCACCACACCTGCTCATCCTCTGGTCACTGTACCCATTCACGGAACACTTGGGCACTTGGCTCATGGACTTGCACCAGCTGGAACGACATCTCCATCCATGTGGACAATCCTCCAAATTCTCAACCATCTTCATTTCTCCCCCAATCCAGCCACCCAGATCCATGGCCACACCCTCATTCTCATTATTACCTGGGAACTTTTTCTATGTCTAAAACCACAAATGGAAACACCCCGCTCTCTGACCAGACTTTCTGTCCTTACACTTCTCTTAGCAATTTACCTTCCTTCGCTTCTTCTTTGCCCTTGTTGGTGCCACTAGAAATGCCGTATCTGGGCCTCATGAATGCTTTTTTTAATCATCCCCTGATTCTATTTACTTCTTTCCTGTCCAGTGTAGAGTCCATGTCCTATAACTTTTTTCTTTTAAAACAACTTTCTTGAGGTATAACTGACGTACTAAAAATTCACCCATTTTAAGTATACTGTTCAATAATTTTTAATAAATTCACTAAATTGTACAATCTCACCATATACCAGTTTTAGAACATTTCATCCTGCCAATAAGGCTTTCATGCCTATTTAAATAATTGCTATTCCCACCCTTCAGCTCCCGGTAACTACTAATCTGCTTTCTGTCTCTACAGCGTGCATGGCCTATGACATCTAATCACTCTCTTGCCAAAAATTCACTTCCCCTGTCTAACTCTTATTCCAACACAACAACTTGGAATGGCCGGTGCTCTGGATCAACTTAATTTGGAATCTACACCTGGCTGTTGTACGTATGCAAAATCACCTAACGGTGAGCAACGGAGCCATGACACATGCAGAATTTTCACTAGGTGGACCCTCAGTGCTATTTGAAATTCATTGAGTTTCCCAGGTCAGCCTTCTTTCATTTTTTTTTTTCCATCGATCCTATTTAAATCCTTCTCTACTCTCCTCAAATCTATAGCCCTACTACCTCTTCTTTCACACAAACTCAGTTGAAGATCTTGCTTCCTGCTTCTCAGAGAAAATAGAAGTCATCAGATAAAACCATTCTCAACTTTCTACCATCCTTCTCCCAGCATAACAACATCCAGACTCATCTCTCTCTCTCTGTGATGAAAGAGATGTTCTTCCTGCTAAGGATGGCTTTTCCATCTGTGCTCTGGATCCCATCATCTCCTGCCACATTCCATGTGACCAGCATCCTTCTCAGTGCTGATACTGATGAGTACCTCTTTCCACACTGTCCACCCACATATCAGGAAAACACATGGCAAATACAGGCCTCAGGGGATTTTGGACGTTGGTACAAAGGCTCCCATTACCAGAAACACCTGGCTTTTGTGCTCATTGCTCATCCCTGCTAGTTTGCCCATAATGAGACTGCCCATGCTGAGACTGCCCATGCCTGCCATCCCCCGCCCCCTGTCCCCTACTGCATGGTGTAGGTCAACCGGTCGGGCCTCATGGCTCTCATCATGCAGAGGCGCTGCAGGGCAGTCTTGTTCTTCCACTCCTGTGGGAACTTCTCCTTCTCAGGACATTCTGATTCCACGAACTTCTTCCAGCTCTTGGCCGACCCCTCGATGTCCCGATCCAGATTATAGAATTCTTCCATGGATGAAAGTGCCTAGGAAATTTTAGAGAATCTTGCTCTAAAACACAGTTTCTCAGAGCTATAATTTGCCCTGTGTTGGAGGTTAAGGAGCAAGGTGGTATTATAGACATATTTCTGTCTCATTTATACCATTTTCTGGAGTCCTGAATCTTCCTCCAGGTAAACTCGAGGAAGAGGAGGGATTTCGATCAGCTCATCTTTAGCAAACTGCACCAATAATACACAAAGTTTAGCAAATGAAGTGTTTGGAATATTAGCAGCAGAGACTGAGCAGCACCTGTCTGCAGGGTATTACATGGAAAGGGGGGCAGGAAGGGATGTCATGGAGCCTGGACATTAGGTGTCTGATTCCTCCCTTTCATTCTCCTATTCACTCCACCAGCCACTCCTGTCAATTCCTCTCTCAAAATGTCTCTAGAATCATTGACTGTGTATCAATGCCAACTCGAAAACTTCCATGAATTGCCTGCTTCCACAAGGATTGAGTCCGAATGCAAAACTTGTCAATCAAATCTCTTCCTTTAGTTCTTCGCTCCAATTCATCCAGTTAACCAGGGAGCCTCCTGCTGTCCTACCCTGTCCAATCATGTCTAACTCCAACCTTGGAACCCTGCCAGACCCATCCCCACCTCCATTCTTTTGTCACACTGCTTCTACCACATCAGAGGTCCTAGTCTTTTCTCCTTTCTTGTGCTGGTCATGACTGGTTATTATTTTTTAAGGTTCTACAAGTTGTTAAAAGTACAGTTCAAAGTCAGCCACCACCACCCTCTAACCTAGCACACACAGTCCCCCAACCTTCTTTTGTGACCACAGAGGCCATAGCTTTTATAAAGAGACAGACTCAGTTTTTGGATATTTGACTGCTGATAGCTTTTCAGCCTTATCCCTCTCTCTTCCTCTTTGGCTCTACATCTGGGTAAGCTGATAAGTAGGCCTGGGCACCCACGCTGGTGCTGGATGAAAGGCACACCCCATGAGCCCCTGCCCGTGCCCAGGAGTCTCGCCTCATAACTTCCCTAAGAACCCCAAGGCAGCCTCCTTCCCTGGCTCTCTCAATCCATTTACGGACTGCTCAGGGTGCCCTGATCTCCTCAGAAAGTCTTAGCATATGAGTAATAAACTTTTCCCTACCTTGTCATGTATGTGTGTGGCCATCATTTGTCAATGATGGAACCAAATTTGGGGGTGGGTCCAACCTGTTTTTCCAGAGTACCCACATAAACCCCACTCATTCACTTAGACACCAAGTTACCTGCAGCCTTTCTGCTATCACTCAAGTCTGCTTGTATGTTTGGTCTCCCCAAAGAGAGTAAAAAGTAGACTTTGTCCAAAGCACCTACCATAATGCCATGGATTTTAGGGAACCCATTCATTCTTGTCATTTGAATTATTCACTCATTCATTTGTTATTTATTCAATGCCTACTGCATGCCAGGTACTTGGGAATACAAAGGAGAACAAGAAAGACACAAGCCTTCCAAAGGAGCTTGCAATCCTCAGCTCAAGAGGAAGAGATGAGGGAGGCCTTAGCAAGTATGTAAAATCCTGTTGGGCAGAAAGAGAGGCAGAAAGAAGGGAAGGGCATTATATGGGGGAGGATCAACTAGAGCCAAAGTCTGCAGAGGAAAGTGTGGGGCATGACAGCAAGGAGTGTGACTGTGAGTCTTATAGGTGACAAGGGGAAGGTAAGGCTGGAGAGGGATGGACACACTTGACCTGGGCTTGCCTAGCTCTTTGCCCATTTGGGTGAACCCCTGTTCTGTCTTTTGTGCCCTTTCCCATGGGCTCTGGGTTTCTCGGCTTCACTGCGACCACTAAGAGCAGGGACCACATCTTCATGCGTGGCTAAGAAGTGGTGTGGAGTTGTGTGTGGGATGCTGGAGGAGGTGCCAGGAAACTAGAGTTCTGGTCCCAGGGACATCTCTTATGAGCCTTTTATGACTTGGACCGGCTTTTAACTTTCGTAGGCTTTAATTTTCTCATTTGGAAAATGAGGTCAAGTAATTGCTTGCACAACTCATACTCTAGTGTAGATGCAGTACTCTGAAGACTCTAGAGCTTGTCCTTGTGCTTTCTCAGGGCTTCTATAGTTATTGAATTGTGATTGCTGGTTTACTTGTCTGTTTCTCCCACAAGATGGTGAGTTGCCTGTGGGCAAGAACTTTCTTAGCCATATTTGTATGCCTCGGGCACAGCAGGCTGCCTGGAACTTAGGAAGCACTCAGCGAATGCAGTTTGACATCTGGGTGGCCTGCAGGAAGGCTCTTGACAGGCTGAGAAAAGCTGCAGCTGCTGTAATTATTTCTCTGTGCACAGTGGAACTCATGATCATCTTCACTCGGGCAGCACATCAGCCCTCTTCCCAGCTTGCATCATTATTACCCCTTCTTCGGTCCCATTGCCTCCTCTGGCATAACCATGATGCCAAGCAAACGACTCCGCCTTCAGTGCTCCCAGCTGCTGTGGTGGGGTGGAAACATGCTTTCTTGGAGCTCTGGATAGAGCACAATTGCAACATTTAATCTTCCAAATGAGAGAAAGGCATTTCTAATAAGTTAAATGAAAATGACTAATTAACCTAATTACATTGGACTGTGCAGCAAAATACCACTGTGTTCAATGGGCATCCAGAGTGATAGTGAGGGGCCTTTTCAAAGGCTAACAAAGGCATGTATCACAGATGAGATTTTCTAATGAAGAGCAGAACATGCCCAGTACCTTAGGGTTCAGCATTGATGAAACTTAAATTCTTACCAAGGATACTAATAAAAGCAATAGTTCATCACAAAGATTTCATTCATTACATGCCTATAGGTTCTGCTGGAAAACAAGGCAATCCATCTTCCTCATCAGATAGAACAGTTAAAGAATTTTGTTTTATCATGTCCTATTCAATTATTTTGTTTCTTTAGGCTAAAATCCAACTGAACACTTAAAAAGAGTGTTTATCAAAGGCTTCAATGATGTGCACACACAATGCATTATATTTTCACCTGCTCACGTCCTGTACTGTGATTCAGTTTGATGGGGCTGGACTTGGCCGCTCCACAAAACAAACTCAGAGAGAGAGAGAGAGAGAGAGAGACAGAGAGAGAGAGAGAGAGAGAGAAAACTTCACTCATTCGCAAAAAAGGCTTTGAACAGCAAAATGAGCTTAGCCCACAAAACCAAATAAAAAAAGCAAAGAGAAGAACAGCAAACCAAACAACCCAGTTTGTGAAAAGAGGATGGAACTAAATTGCACAGTAGCTTTAGAGTTGTGGAGAGTGTTTTTGAATCATTCATTCTTTGTGATTTCTGCTGCAGAGGGCTTTGTGGGATAATAGAGGGAAAGGCAACTGGATTTAGTCCAATTGGGCAACCCACAATTCCTCAAAGTCTTTCCTTTTATGGACAAATTTTATAAGGCACAACCCATATCAACCACAGCATATATGCACCTTAAATGTGGGTAATTAATAATTGTAATTGCGATGCAGTGAATTGTGTCCCCCAAAAGGTATGTTGAAAAACTAACCCTCCAGATTTGTAAATGTGACCTTATTTTAAAATAGGGTCTTTAAAGGTGTAACCAAGTTAGAATGAGGTCAGTAGGGTGGGCCATAATCTAATATGACTCATGTTCTCACAAGAGAAGAGACACAAAGACACACAGAGGATGGAGGCAGAGACAGAAGTGATGTTGCCACAAATCAAGGAATGCCTGGGGCGACCAGGTGCCAGAGGAAGCAAGGAAGGATCTTCCCCTGGAGGCCTTTTGGAGGGATCATGGCTTGCCAGAACCTTGATTTCAGACTTCTGGCTTCCAGAAGTCTGAGATGATAACTTTCTGTTGTTTTGAGTCACCTGGCTTGTTATACTTTGTTATGGCAGTCCTGGGAAACAAATATAGTAGCTGTAACCATGACCAGCTTCTATTTACTGAACATTTGTGTGTCTGACATAACCCTGTGGGGTAGGCATTATAATGATCATTTTGAAGATAAGAAAAGAAAGTCTCAGGGGAATAAGTAACATGTCAGAGGTCATACACAGTGGCACTTGAACTTGAACCCAGGAATGTCTGACTCCTGAGCCTGTGTTAACTAGTTGATCCTCTTCACTGCTCCCGTTCTGCAGAGACATTCATTCAGAACTGCTTTCTAGGATTTATCTTCCACAAGGGCATCAGACTATGTCATTGTTCTCAAGCTCTGGGACAGTGCTGTCCAGCAAGGGAGCCATGGCCATATGTGAGTATAGAGCACATGAAATGTGGCCAGGGTGACTGAATAAACACATTTTTAATTGTATTTAATTTTAATTATTTAAATTTAATTTTAGAAATTGGAACTTGCTTTAGTAACTGCAAAACTTTTAAGTTAGTTTGGAACAACTTGGGTATATGAATCAACTGTTTTAACTCTAAAAGTATGAAATATAAATTCAAATCAAGTATTTCAATGAAGATTTAGCATCTAATTGAGAAGTGCTATAAGTGTAAAAAATTACACCTGAATTCAGGCTTAATACAAAAATATAAAATATTTAATATTTTATTAGTAACATTTATAACATTATATATTAAAATGATAATACTTGTGCTTATTAGGTTAAAGAAAATATATTATTGAAATTAATTTCCTTTATTTTTACAAGTTTTTTAAATTGATTTTTTTTGAGAGAGAGAGAGGGAAGGAGAGAGAAACATGGATTTGTTGTTCCACCCATGCATGCATCCACTGGTTGACTCTCATATGTGCTCTGGCAGGGGATCAAACCCACAACCCAGGTGCATCAGGTTGATGCTCCAACCAATGGAGCTACACAGCCAGGGCCTCATTGATTTCTCATTACTTTTTAAATATATGGCTACTAGAATATTTTACATTACATATGTGACATACATTATATATTTTTTGGACAGTGCTACTCTGGAGTGTCCATTCATTCATAACTTACATAGTTTAGAAGAGTTGATGGTTTTCTACATGTATGTTCTGCATTTATTATAATTATTCTTAGGCATTTTGTAACTTTTGACTTTGTTGCTGTTGTGAATGGAGTTCTCCCTTGTTTCTTTCCCATATATTATTCCCCTTCTAATTTGCCAGATTGGGTCCAGAATGACAAATACAGTTAATAAATAAAAATCAAATCACACCTTTATTATTTAGATCAGGGATCAGCAAACTGCAGCCTGCAGGGCCAGTCTGGCTCACCACCCATGTATGTAAATAAAGATTTATTGGAACTCAGCTATTCCCACTTGCTTATCTATTTATTGTGTGTGACTTTGGCAGAGTGGAGTAGTTGTGACAAGGTCTGGCCCTCAAAGTCTAAATATTTACAATGTGGCCCTGTACAGAAAAAGTTTGGTGACCCCTGATTTACAGACAGCCCTAAGAGTATTTTAAAAATAGCCACAGACTCTGAAAAAAAAGTTACAGAAACATTTTGGGCAGTGGCAGCATGAGTGGAATGAGCCTTGAATCTCCTAAGATGAATCCTTTGAGGGGAAAGCCTGCATATAAGTGATTAAGCGTGGGACTCAGTAATGAAGTAAATGAAACTCGGATAGAATATAAGGGAATGATGCTGAGTGACCCAGTCAGTCCGAAAAGATCACATACTGAATATTTCCACTTACAAGACATTCTTGAGATGACAAAATTAGACAAATGGAGAACAGATTAAGTGGCAGCCAGGCATTAGGGATGGGGGAAGGAGGAGGCCGCTGTAATTATAAAGGGTGACATGAGGGATCTCAGGAGTGATGCAATTTTCTGTATCTCGACTGTGGTGGTGATTACATGAACCTTCACATGTGACACACACACACACACACACACACAAAAACAAGTGCACAAGATAACTGGTGAAATCAAAACAGGATGAGTGGATTGTATCAACGTCAGCTTCCTGGGTGTGACATTGTACTACAGAAATGCAGGATGTTACCATTGGGAGAATTGGGGTACAAGGAATATCCCTATTATTTCTTAGAATTGGCGTGTGAATCTATATTGTCTTCAAAATTGAGTAGAATATATAAAGAGCCAATTACATTCCTTCAGACTCATACTACTTTGTGCTATGAAATGTAAAAAATGCCACAAATGTGGAAGATCATAGCCCCGTCTGCTCTGTGTGCAGGGGCCCGTCCCCCACATAGTGCTGGTCCCACCCTAGCTGCTCACTCAGGTGGGACCAGATGGCTGCCCCGGTGGAGGGCAGGCCTGGGCGGGCTGGGGCCGGTTCACTCAGTCAACTGTTACTGCTCATCATTGTGTGAGACCCGTGAGTGCAGGCATGGTCCCTATTGATCTTTTCAGTGTTCATAGAATCCCATCTCCACCAAGATGAGTTACATGGACAGAAAATGGGCTCTGCCCTCAGACAAACCAGAATTTGAGTCCTGGATTTGCTACCTATAATATGCAGGACCTTGCTTTCTTCATTTGTTAAATGGGAACAGACAATCCCTATCGCCCAGGTGAACATGAGACTAAAAAAGGTAATGCATTTCTAAGGTGCTCAATAATTGTGAGCTATGATCAACTATGGATAATCCCAGGCTGCTTGGAAGATGAGTTAGGATTCGTGGGGAGAAGCCTGAACAGAGTCTGGCTTCTGTCTGTTTCATGAAGTGCTGTCTCCACCCCAGCCTGAGGGCCTCACAGAGGAGCCCAAGCCTGTCACAGCCTTGGACACTGGAGGGTTAAAGGCAGCCCAGCTGTGTCAGAGCAGCACACAGGATCTTACTGGTCCCTCACACCCCGCAGGCAGAGTCCTCACACCAGCTGGCACCAGCTAGTCCTCCACTTAACCTTCCCAGCTCTGCTGTGGGGCACACCTGTGTTCAAATAGCTCCATGATGAACCCCAAAAGAGAGCCCTGCTGAATTCCTGGGGACAAGTATCAGAGACAAACTCCAGGAGATAAGAGCTTTACCTTTCTAGGGACTGGTACTGACCTTGATGGCACCCCAGGCCTGGTGGGAGAGGAAGTCCACTGGACTGAGGGCACCAGTCTGCACTGGAGCTCGAAGCAGGAAATCCAGCTCTGTGGTGCCTGCCTCCTGGTTTAGGAGGAGAACCTGTGAGTGGGGGAAAGACACCGCGCTTCCTTAGCTGGTGGCAGTCACAGGGTCTCCACTTAGTGTGAATGCTGTTACTCTAGCACTAGAACTTGCCCATTAATTTTGATTGGTAAAAGGTGTAGTGAGTAAAGGGTAAATCTGTCCTGGATGGTATAGTTCAGTGGACTGAGGGCAGGCTGCAAACCAAAGGGTGGCTGGTTTGATTCCCAGTCAGGGCACATGCCTGGGTTGCGGGCCAGGTCCCCAGTGGGGGGCACATTAGAGGCAACCACACATTGGTATCTCTCTCCCTTTCTCCTTCCCTTCCCCTCTCTCTAAAAATAAATAAATATTTTTTTTAAAAAAGAAAGGATATATCTGTGCATATCACCTCTGCATGCTTCTGTTTTTGTATCAGTGTGACGTAATTGCACATGGTGAATGACTACATAAGTGGTTTATGGTTTATGCGTCAATCATAAATGCCATGGAATACGTTTCTGCCATCTATTGAGAAGATGACACACACAAATGACATGATTTGAGGACAGTGTCAAAGTAACATACGAATATATGCAAAATAGAAGTCCATATATGAATCAACAATGCTAAAGAGTTTCTAGAATAAAGGAGTGGCCAGTGAGCAGGGGTAGGGGAATTCATTTGACTAAACTTTCTGTAATGGTTTTGAAGTGGGTCTTGGAGAAGCTAAAAGATGGGACTCTTTAGACAGGAAGGGGTGGCTTTCCAGGGAGGAGGTGATGGGAAGTGTGGAGACTGGGAGGGAATCAGTCAGGTGTGTGCAGGGAAGGCATCGTCTCGTTTGCACTGACTCATGCTGAGAGGTACCTGGGAAATGGCTTTCCCCTCTTCATGTCGTTATTCTCTGCTGAGGAGTTGCAGATGGAAATGTTCACAAAGAAAAAATAATTTGGTCAGTTTGAGAAAAAGTCTCTAAGGAGATAATTGGCTAGAAATGGTAGATGAGGTGGAGAAGCCCTTGTAAAATGAGGTTGAAATATTTACAAGGGGAAAAGAATACAAGCCAGGTTGGGAGCTGTGAAGGGGGGAAGCTCCTTGGGGTCTGGGGAATACATGGAAGGAGGGAGACGAGTCTATGCTGGGGCTCCAGTTCCTTCTGTGAGGGCCAAGTTGCCATCTCTGCTGGTGTGGGGAACACGCAGGGTGAGAGACAAGCCACGCTAGCACTCCCCAGGAGTCCAGCCCTGGAAACGAGCAGAGTCAGCGCAGAAGTGACCTGGGAATGTCTGACTTTGAGAATTGGAAGAGGCCTCAGATAGTCTGGTCTGTGCTCCTAATTTATACATGGGAAAAAACTTCCAATGCTAAATGATAAGTACAAGGAGATAAATTTTCATGGTTTTCTGATGTTAAAAGAAATAAAAGACAAGCGTTTCTAATTAACATTGGAAGACTCTAGTGCTCCCAAACCCTTGAGGATCATAGTTCTAAAAGATATTTTTAGGGTCAAGACTGCTATAACTACAGAAGGACATTTGCAAATTCTTAATCTAGGGGCATGTTGGGACATTAAACTTGCAACCCTAAAATTAAATAATTAATCAGGGAGTCTCTAAGAAAGTTCTTACTGCATCTCAGAAAGTTATTAGTATGGCCAACCAGTTTCATCTCAGGGCCGGCTTGGATTGATTGGTAGTGGCTGCTGGAGGGGTGTGTTGAGGAGGAACTTAGATCATCCAGGATCAACAAGAAAATGTGCAATGATTGATTAAGCAGGTCTGCCATGAGCAGGACAGTATGGGGAGCATGCATGTACCTAACAGGACCTTCTTGTCTGACCTCTCTGCTTAGAGCTCAATAGTCTTCACATGCTATAGGAATTGATGTTAAAAGAAGTTATTTATTTTTTACACTTGCTGACTGGGCACTAGAAAATGACTTGTTTTCTGGAAACTTCTTCAATTCATTTTTACCTGAAAGGTGAGCTGGGCAAGGTAGGTCAGCTTGTCACACTCGAAGAGCCCACGGGCGGTGTACTGGTACACGGAGAAGGTGATGCTGTCTATCAGGTTGGTCACTCGCTCCCGCAGGCTCTCAGCAGGGCCAGCCTTCTGTAGAGCCTTCCGGAAGACAGTGCTGAAGGCCTGGGGGGTGGGGGACAGGCAGGACATCGGTAACTTACACAGCTGTCTTTGTTTACAGTGAGTAGCCCTACCTGTGAAGAACATTATAATTTCTGAGTCACAGAAACGTTTTCCCGGCATATCCTGCCAAGAAGAGACAGTGGCAACAACAAATCTTTTCATTTATACCACTTTGCAAGCACACTGAGGTGTGGGCCAGGCCTTATGACTCTTGTCATTCCCAGAATCCAGCCCAGCTCTTCACATATAAAAGGAACTGAAAAGATTTGTCACAGGAATAACTGAGTCCTGCTGGTGCCCCGAAGAGCTTAGGCAAAGTGTGAGTCTGCCTTGGACCAAGGGTCTGAAACTCAAATGCCCTCAGGGGCCAGGTGTGAAGGTCCAGGTGGGGTTAATGACTGTGGCAACCCGGGGAGAGGACTGTGCCTGCCTAGGAAGCAGCCACCCCTTGGCTCTAGTGGCTTTATGCCATGTGGAGTGGGAGCTCAGACTGCCAAATCTCCCAGACTTTCATGAGAAGCCAGAAATTAATATTTGTATGCATCTCCTTTTAAAATCTTTGTAGCTAATGAAAATATTGCAAAAGCCCTCTGAGGGCCAAGGAAAACAGGTCAGCAGGCCCTTGGGCCTCCTGTCCCCTGTGCTCTGTTTGCTTCTGCCTATCAGATTCTTCCCTTTTCAAGCTCTTCGAGAAATATTAGCCCTCTAGCTGTGCCCCCGGCCCCACCCCTGATGCACACAGCAGAGGGAGCTGCGCCTTCCATCCATCCATCTGTCCATCTGCAGGAATGCCTGGGGAGGTGTCTGCTTACTGGGGACACCCTGGCACCCTGCAAGTGTGTCCCGTTTACCCTCTCTTAGCATTTGACTGAGTTTTGAAGAAAAATGACTCTATAATTAAGTTCCACCTTAATCATGTCATGAACTTCCAAGTTCATATTAAACCTGACTTTTGAAGAGTTTTTGCATGTCTGTAAGCAAATACACACATTTTAATATACTCTTTCTCAAAACACTTTGGAAAACTGGGATGTGAGACTGTGGCCTATCTATGGTTCTTACACTTTGAGAAGGCCTCTCCCTTCTCTGCCAGGAATAGGAACTGCAAAACCCAACCTCAGGCTAAGCCAAGACTACTTTTGCTTCAAATCACAGAGGGCTTCTGAGTTATTGTTGTCTTGGTATTTTCTGAAGACACTTTAGCTCCTTATCATTAAGCATTTAAGCCTACTTTCAATGATCAAGCTGATCAGTGAGCAGTTTTTTTGCCATTCTTAATTATATTTCAAGCTCTGTGGGGTCAGGGATTACTTCTAATATTTCTAGGCATCCTTTTCCACACACTCAGTGAACATAGCACCTGCCACATCATGGTGCTTACTGAATGAGTGAGGTTGAGACGTGGTATGGTATCTCCTCTGTTCCAGCCAAATAACCAATGAGTCGTGAGAGACCCAGTTAAAGAGATGAGGAAAGTAATATAGGTTTGAAGCTGCTCTTCCGGATTTGAGCTTAAAGAGCTGCCACAGCTAATGAAAGCACATGGATAATCTCCCATGGAGACTTGCACTGGCTCTATGGTACTGCTTTATTATGATTATGCAAAAGCCCCAGGTGGGAGTCACCTTGAGAGAAAACTGGTACATGGGGTGGATCTTGCTGAGGTCATTCGTGATGAAGTAGAGCAGAGAGGCTCGGGTGGCAGCTGGTCGATAGTGCTCTCGGGCCTCGTTGATTTTCGCTTCGGTCACATTGGCCTCCTGGACCTATCAGAAAAAGCAATAGTGGTCCATTGTCCAAACTAATCTGAGAGTCAACTTGGTCTCTCTGCATAAGTACATATGTGTCCGTGTGGGGGGTGGGATAGATTGGGATGAGGGGTACTGGCTGGAGGGTTAAGAAAGCCACTGTGGTATTCCTCAACAGAGCTTGGGTGAAAAAGATGATACCCTTCAGTCTTCCCCAAGGGTGGGGTGTCAGCTCTTCCAGTGGGGCAACGTAGGCTACACATGCCTCCACACTCCAGGTCTAACAAGAAAGAGTTCATAGAAACACCAAAATATGTATTGAAAGTCAATCAGAATTCCAGGTGGGGGAAATCCAGTAAAAGAAGCATAATCTAATCTTCTGTTTTCTTAGTTTTCACGAAAAAGTTAATATACTAATTCACAAAGAAAATGTCTCTCAATGGAATATTCTATTTTTAGCAAATTACTTATTAGAGGTAAAAATAAGAGAACTAAGCATCAGAAAGAGGGATTCTGTAAAAACACAACACTAAATACAAACCTCAGTCTGACCTGCCTCATGCTCCAGAATAGAGTGAAACTACTATTAATTCATGAGAGTCTCACAGGAAAAAAAACAAAAAACAAAAAACAAATAAACAAAAAAACAATGAATGTTATTGAAGATGAGCTTGCAGTAAGCAATTAAAACTTTAGGAGAAATTGTTGCCAAAGGGGGCAATTAGAAGACCCAGCTACACAGCTCAAAATCCCAGGACTAGCATCCCAAGAGCTGAAAATGATCAAACAATCTAAAGCTCATCAGTAACTAATTAACCTTAAAAGCAGTAGAGGTAAATAAAGTATAAAATCAGAACTATATATCAAAAAAACAGGCATTATCTGAAAAAGCACTAATTAGAACTTCTAAAAATAAAAATACAGCTATTTAAATGAAAAACTCAGCACATAGATTAAATAATTCACTCAAGTTGTGAAGAGAATAAGCAAACTAGAAGCTAGATATAAGGAAATTGTTACAAAAGCAACACAGAGAGAAATAAAGGTGGAAAATAAGTAAAAGAGGCAATGAGACTTGGTGGACTTGGAAGATAGAATATGAAGATTCAAAATACATCTAACAGAAATAAGTAGAGAATAGAGAGAATGAGGGAGAGGCAACATTTGAAACTACAGTAGTTAAGACTTTTCGAAAAGTGATGAAAGACCAGAAATCTTTCTTTGAAGAAGCAGTCAACGTTAAAGAAAGGTTACTCTCCACTGGCCCTTGAAGAAATAATTTGCTTCAATTAGAAGAAAACTGAACCCAAAGGAAGAAAGGAAATATAAGAATTTCTGAAATATAGGGCTAATGTAAATGACAAAGACTTTTCTAAAAACCACAACCAGTTTGGAAGTAGTAGGTAAAAACAAGGTTAAACTAAAATATAAAACAGTGACAGCAGATGGGAGACGAAGATTAAAGTGTTCTGAAACCCTTACATTACTTTGGAAGAGGCTAGGTACACTGCTGAATTTTAGACTTTGTCAAATTAATGTCTCTATTGTTAAGTCACATATTAAATGAAGTATATTTTTAATATATACATGAAATGAGGTTAATCAAATCAAATAGAATGAATAACTTTAAAATCAGCAAAGGATAAAAGAGGAGGATAAAGAAAAATCGAGAAAGGAGAAAAAAAGGCATGGTTAGTAGAAAACACAAGTTAAGATAGTAGAAAGGAATTTATATCTGTAATGTTAATAAATGTAGATTGGTTACATTCAGTAGTTAAAAGACGAAGGTGCTCAGAAGGGAGTGGAGGTGAACAGAAATCACACAATTGTGCATACTGGTGTTATCACAGTCCCGTACTCTTTAAGTTCACCTGGGTCCTTAATGCTGTCCATTAATCTCTGTGTCTGTAGCCAACTTTCAATCCCATTTCTTGCAACAAGTATTGTAAACCTTTACTCTTCTCCCCAAGCCCTCTACCTCACCATCATTCCCTCTATCAGCAGATAACTTGACTCATGCTTTCACAGATTATATAGAGACCATAAGGAAGAGATTTCCTTAATTTTTGCCTTCCCTTCTATTTCCTTAATTTTCTGTCCCCCTACCCGAGTTGTCCATATGCCCATGAACCATTTCTAGATTCATGTTTCCCCCCTAGTCCCTATTACATTGGAACAAACTCTCCATCTTTCTAAAGATAAGCTCTGTGTTCTGGCCAGGTGCTCAGTTGGTTAGAGCATCATCCCAATATGCCAGGATTGCAGGTTTGCTCCCTGGTCAGGATACATACAGGAATCAACTGATGGATGCATAAATAAGTGGAACAGAAAACTGATGTTTACCTCTCTCTTCCTGCCCCTCTCTCTTAAAAATCAAAGGAAAAAATAAGCTCTTGCACAATGATTGATGACTACTAGAGTTAGTGGAGTGATCACATTGTAAGGTATAAAAATGGTGAATCACTGCCTATACACATGAAACTAATGTAAGTAATATAAGATTGTGTACTTACACATAAATTAAAAATAAAGATAAGCTCTTCAATGGTGACTTGAATTATATTTCTCCTGAGTTTTTACCTACCCCACTGTATTAACCAATCCTTGTCATTCCTGTACATTCAACTCTTCTTGGCAACTGTTTCTTTTGCCTTACAATCCATGCACCCTCCCATCCCCAGCTAAGTAAGATCTTAATGCTCAGCCTTGTCTGTCTGAGGGGGAAGAGCCTTGAAGGATCGGTGTACTCTTTAAGTGGCCGTCATTTCTCTTTACTATTTCATAGTTTGGCTACTTTAAAGAGTTGCCTCTACTCACTTCTCCTTTCCCCTCTCCCACTTACTGTCAGTATAATGCAGGTTTCTGCTTCTCCTACTTCACTGAAACTATTCTTCCCGAGACCACTTGTAACTCCTTTTTGCAAAATGCAGTGGATACATCTCAGCCATATCTTGAGTTCTCAGCATCACACAACACTGTTGACATCCTTCCCTCTTGAAATACTTTTTTTCATAATACCTTATTTACCTGCTTTTCCTTCCATCTCTCTGCTCTATTCCATTCTTCACATCTTTACTTCTCTTAAACATATTAGTATTCTTCAATGCTCTACTCCCACTCTTATTGTGTTACCAGCACCCTGGGTTATTGTGATCTCCCAGGATAGAAATCAAGAGAGATCACCAGAAACCTCTAGAGGCCCTGGTGTGTTGGCCTGGAACCAAACCCAGGTCTCCCACACAACAGGCAAGAAGTTTGCCATTGAACCCTCCTGGGTTCTGGGAATTCCTGAGATAGAAATCAAGAGTTCACCACAAGAGTAGTTCTCAGGCAAGAGGTTTATAAAAAACTCGTGCGCCGAGGGAAACGTCATTTAAAGGGGAAAAGAAAAATGTTGTTGCTCCTCCAACAAAAGCCAGGGAACAGTTTTAAAGAAGTTGGGGTGGGAATGATGTCTAAATATGTAGAGGTGGGGACTCCAGTGCCTACGCAGAGGAACTACATGCTTCTTCATGTGTCACATGTCTCTTTAGAATGTTAAATCTTAACTGAAGGGTGCGTTTTTTTGGCAGTTAAATGAGGGAGGGATGCTGAAAGGGCAATCTTTCTTGCTAATACACGTGTGTGAGTGAAGGGAACGCAATATAAGCCCATTGGAGTGAAGCTTGCAGACAGCAGCGTCCTTCAGTCTAGCTGCTAATTGGTTGTAAGGAGAAGGGAAGATATAAGGGAAGATTAATGAGTTTTTGATTTCCTGCCTGCTGGGCTGCAGGAGTAGCCTGCCTATTTCAATAGCACACACATCTTCTAGGTAACTTCATCCATTTCTGAAGTTTCAGTGATCAACTACTTGTTGATTCTCAGCACTCTATCACTAGCTCAAGATCATATATCCAAACACCTGTGGTACATTCCCATGCGAATGGCCCAAAGGCATTTCAAACTCAACACAACACAAACTAAAACCATCATTTTTTTCTCATTCCCTAATCCACTTCTAATCTCTTCTTTCAGTTGTTGACAGCAGTACTTTTCCACATGTTTATTCCTGGAACCTGAGCCATTTCCTTGACTACACCTTTATCCACATACAGGGGTGAGCAATAGTAGGTTTATAGTTGTGAGTGAGCTAAACAGAGTTTAGTCTTGTATTATTTATTAATTATTGTACTATTTTCCATGTGAACAACTGTAAACCTTTTTTTTCCCACCCCCGTATATCATATCCAATCAACCAGCAAGTTTTTCAATTCTATCTCTTTGAATTTGCACATAGCTCTTGAATTTGCCCACTTCTTTGCGCCATAACTGCCAACCTTAATTCAGGGTACCATTACCTCTCATTGAAATTACTGTACCCTCTACTTCTTTCTCTGCCTCCACATCCCCAAGCTCTGCTCTAGATTGTAGCTGGAGTGATCTTTCTCTTATGCACAGTGTTGATTATGTTTCTCTCCTGTTTTAAAAGGGAAACAAACAACTCTTTTGTGATGCCTGACTCCCATCTGATGTGCAAACCTCTTAGCATGGCCTACCAAGTCCTTTGCAAAGGAAACACCACCTATGTTCATGCTTCATCTGCTGTGACCACTTCCACCCTCACCTACAGTCTCTTGATGTTCCAGTTACACTGAAGAGAAATGTCCCTCTCCCTCTGGCTGAGTGATTTTCCTTGGTGTGCTCATGGCTTCTCACACTTCCTCTAACACCGCCCTCATCACTGCATGGATTCTCGTGCTTCCTCTAACACCGCCCTCATCACTGCATGGATTCTTGTGCTTCCTCTAACACAGCCCTCATCAC
Organism: Desmodus rotundus; assembly: GCF_022682495.2. Classification (NCBI taxonomy): domain Eukaryota; kingdom Metazoa; phylum Chordata; class Mammalia; order Chiroptera; family Phyllostomidae; genus Desmodus; species Desmodus rotundus. The sequence goes on from NC_071395.1 coordinate 68,250,198, forward strand.
TGCTTTGTCACTGCCTGCTTATCATCTTTCTCCTTCAGAGAACCAGGTCCTGGGAGCCTGAGATTCTGGCATTTCATTGCTATACCCTCAACTTTTGTCGTGGAACTTGAAATATAACAGCCTCCAAATAAATATTTATTGGATGAACAAATGAGAAAGAGAAAGAAGACAAAATGAAATGAAACAACAGGAGAAAAAAAAGGTTCTAGAAAACACTTGGTATATGCCAGGCATTCAGTAAATGATCACAGACTTTAAAGAGAAGGGTCAAGAGAGTAGGAAAGAGGAGGCAGGGAAGAAGAGATCAACATGGTCAGTTCCACCTTTGCCCTTAGTAGGTTGGGTCATGTCCCCCATCTCTTCTGCCCAAGGCGTGGAACTTCTGGTGAAATAATTTTATGAACTTTGCATGCCCCTATTTACAGATGTGGAGGCCATACAGAACCACAGTGAGACTGTGGTCACAACACAGCCACAGAGACTGTGTGAGTCTGGCCCTTCCTGCTCTCAGTCTCTCGCTCTGACCTCAGGCATCTGTTATCCCAGAGTGGGTATGAGCTGGTTTATCGGCCCTGCCCATCACTATTCTTCATTTTTCCTACCTTGTCCCTGCCCGGAAAGGAGTCTTTTATATTTGGAGAAATCCCAGTAATCTGACAATAAGTGTATTCCCTCAAAGTTGTATTGTTCCCTGACACACACCTACTCAGAACCAGTACCTTAAATACTCTTCTGATCTAAGAACAGGGCTGAAAATGAGAAGAGCAGGTTCAGCATCCTTCTGGGAAAGGGTGACAGGGTCTGCCCTAGGAAGTTGTGTCTTTTAGTCTCCCATAAGGGAAGACAAACACCTTCCACATGTTATGAAATAAAGACAGTTACGTATGAAATTTTCAGGATGGCACTGTTTTTGAAAGCTGAGTTTCCTGGGAAGTCATCAAAGCTCTCTCATTAAAATCAGATGTGTGACATGTTTGCAGGCTGGGGTTTTCTCAGGGTGCAGTCATGCCTGAATCAGCTGACTCTTACAGCAATACGATTCCTGAGCTTCAGGGCCATGCCTCTAACTCAGTGAGGAACAAAGTTAGAGCTGCCATTCCCAGCACAGAATACAAGGCCCTCACAGACTGAACGGCCCACCAAACGCTTGTGGAGTTGGGAACTCCATAACCCAGAGTGCGAGGCAGTCATTTCAGGAATGTCGCTCAGCTTGATTTTCTAGAAGAAACTGAGGAAGGTGGACAAGCCATCCGTCACTCTGACTTTTTGTTTTTCTGAAAGTTGAACTCAGGGTTTAGCAGGAGTGCCTTTGCCTCCCAGCTTAGGCTGCCAGAGCAGTTTTACCTTTTTCTCAACTTCCTCAGCGGTCTGCTTGGTGACCTCAAGGTTCTCCACCAGGGCCATGTCTTCCAGAAAGCTCCCGGATGCCGCGGAGAGGCGAGAGAGCAGGTTGTCTTCCAGTGTTTTCAGGGTGATTTTGAACCCATTCTGCTGCTTTGTGAGCTCTGACTGCAAAGATTAAGTAAGGGGGAGTCACATGTAGAAGCCCAGAGCTGAGCCCCACCTAGTCCTGACCAAGGCATGTGACCATGTGTGAGAGGAGGCCCTCCTGTGCTGGCCCCGGCATGTTCACAGCCTCTGCAAAGCTCTGCTCTTGGCATTTAGCATCTGTCTCTGACTGTCTGTTCTTTAGCTCACTCTATCCTCTGTTTTCCCAACTTGTTGTTCCAGGTGGCTAGACTGTGTTGGTGCTCCTCCAAAGTCTAACAGAGCCCCTGTAGCTAGAGAAAATAGTCCCCATACCTTTCCCAGAGTGGGGAGCACTGTGGGATTGCTGGGCACTGGACGCACCTTCAGCTGCTCCAGGTCTGGTCTCTCCATGCTGACCACAGTGGCCAGCAGCTGGTCCTCCAGGCCATCCCTGGTCACAGTGAAGTTTATCAGGGTGGCCTGAGCCTGCAGCTCGGGCTGGTAGTGAGGATTGGCCAGCTTGGTGTGGAGTATGAGCTGGAACTTGGGGTTGTATTCACACTCTTTGTCTCCTATTTTAATGAACCTAGAACATAGAGGCTCAGGTGAAGTGGAGTGCCTTCCCAGAAGATCCAGTCAGAGACAGAATTCTAGAGTTTTTTTCCAAGACCATAGTAAATAATATTGCCATTTCAGGTGGATTCTTCCTAAGCATATCTAATGTGAGTGCTAGGACCCCAGTTTGCACTAATGTGGGGCACAGGGGTGGAGGGTGGGGGACTTTTTCCCTTGGCTGCCATGTTCGATTTTTCAGGCACAGCTGTCCCAAGAGCCATTTACACATTAGGAAGCATTTCCAGCAGATGGCAATAAAGTGTGTGCAGGAAGGGGCACTTTTTTAGTTGGCAAAAATGTGCCTCATAGCCTGGCAGTAGGGCTCAAATTTTTCATGGCTGATGGTGAAATGACTTCCATGGGTGAAAATGGTTAATTAAGTAAATGAGCACATCCTGAGGACATGTAAAGGTGAGTTAGGGCCTGAGCACTGGGAGAGGCTTCTGAGTCCAGCAGTCCTTCATGATGATCACCCCTCTCTCTCCTATGTGCCTATTGCCCTTCTCTTTCCTCCTTTCCTCCTCCTTCTACCACATGCTGATCACCTACCAGCACCCAAGCCATAGGTATGGCTCATCAGATTGACAAGGAGCTGAGTTCTCAGGAGTCTGGCTTAGATAAAATGCTCAATCTTAAAAGTCAGCAAGCTCTTCAGCCACTTTCCTTCTAAAGTTCCTCCAAACTAGTGCCCTTTGACCATTTAGAAGGGAGTCATGGAGGACATTGACTGATGGAAGCAAAGTTATTCTAGGCAACTTTCTCCAGGCTGTGAGGGCAGCTAAATTATGCCTCTCCTAGAAGAAAGAGAAGAGTGCCTGCCATGGGGGGATTCTTGACATGACCTTAGGAGAGGATGTTCTGAGAAGAGCAGATCTGCCCACAGTCCTACTCGGGCAGTGAACCAACTCTTCACAAAGAGTGGACAACACAGCTGGACCTTACCGTCCTTTTTTAATGACTTCTCTCCCAAGCAGTGGTCCCAGAACAGGATCAATGGACTCTTCCAGGTTTTCAATGAGCACCACATCCCCAGCTTCCAAGGCACACTCTATGGTTTGAAGGTAGCTGGGGAAAGGCAGGCAGTGTGAGCCTGTGGCCACGTGTGGATGCCGAGGAAATTTAACAAGACTTCTGAAGCACAGTGATAAGCTTGGAGGCACACTTACCTGGGATGGTTTCAGTGGCCACATTTTTCTCTATTAAAATGATATTGATATAATCTTATGTGGTTTTAGAAATAGGGAAAAATTATAAAAAAATGGAAATTAACTGTAACCTTTCCATCTACCACTTACATTTGGTGTTTATATGTTTGGATGTAGCATATTTTTAAGTTTATTATCAATATTTCTATTTACAGTGGTATGTCAGTACTCGTTAACTTGTTCTGGAACTTGTGATGAGTGCTGAAACCAATGAGTACTGCATGATGAAGCAGTTTCCCTTTCCTGGAGGTGTCGTGGCTCATACAAGTTCTAGCAAATGCAGCAAGTTTCGAGAAGGCGCTGAGAGCTGAAACATGTTTTCTTTATCAAAATGCAATGAGTACAGGGTTTGACAAGTTCTGCAGCTGATGACTACTGAGGTATGACTGTATTTTATATTATAATATTTATATAGTAATTTATATTTGCATTTATATTTATTTATTATTGGAGTTACACAGCATACTTGTTTCATAACCTGGTTTTTGTACATAAAATGCATTGTAAACATTTGCCCATGTCATTAAATATTCTTCTATAACAATTTTTATACAACTGGGTGTTAGATTGTGTTGATACATCTTAATTTATTAGTAATCAATTACCAAAATCTAGGTTATTTTAAAATATTTAATGTTATGTAGAGTATAATAGGCATATTAAAAGTTTGATTGTCTGTAAATAGATTTATGAGTTTGATATAATTCCATTCCAACAATAACTAAAAATAATTTTATAGACCTTGACCAAAGTTTTAAAGTTAACCTAAAAATATAAATAATGAAGATAATAAAAAATGATAATAAAGAAAACTCATATAAGCTAATACTAAAATATTTTATATAACTTTAACAATACAGATATGTAGAAAAAAGTCTTAAGGATGTCATAACCAAAATGTTAGCATTCTTTTTCTATGAATAATAAATTATAAGAGTTAAAACATTTTTTCTTTGTGACTTCTTTTTCTATAATGATATATTATTTTTGTGATGAGAAATACCACAATAAATGTTACTAAATATAAAACTACATAATTAAAGACTAGTATATTATGTAAGTAGAAAGGATTAAAGACTCTATTTAATAAGATAATTTAATATAGAGTAAAAAATTACCACTAATTAATTGGGGAAAAGATGGATAATTTAATAAATGGTATTGCAAGATGGCTAACCACTTGAAGAATTAAAATTAGGTCTGTACCTTGTATAATACCTTAAATTGTTTTTCTTATGATTACATTTCAGTGTAAAAAGAACACCCATACATATCTAAAAGAAACCTAAGTAAATATTTACCTAATTTCTGGGCAGAAGAAGACTTTTCTAAGCAAGGTCTACAGAAGAAATGAGTGACAATGTGAGTGAACTATAGGATGTCAAACACTGCCAGTGAAATTAAGAGACAAACGACACTCAAATTTCCACCCAGATGAAGGGAGGCTGTGCTGAATAGTCGGTCATAGCACATATTATATATGATGTAATATTTGTATTCAAGTAAAGACACCAAATCTAGAAAACCACGTAACAGAAAAGTAGTCAATGGGTGTGAACTGAGACGTAACTGAACAGACATTTACTGAGGCCTCCTGTCTTTAGTATTAAGACTATAGGAATGAGCAGCAAGAACACTTTTTCTTAAAATGCAGTTATTGGTTAGTTAGGAAAGAGTACTTTAAGTAAATGCATCTTGTCATTTCTCACTGAAGTGTGCTCTGTAAGAAAGGATCCATTCTGGTATTCAGTATTTGCTTTGTTTAGCTACCTTTGTTACATTATGTGTTTGATTAAACCACTATGAGTGAGCTGGACCTCTGGGCAGGCATGTTTGGACATGTGACCAGGGCAGCAAACCCCCCCTTTGGTGGCTGTGGGTTCGAGTGAATAAACTTTGAATTTCTAAATGAGGATCACCTTGGTTCAAATACTCCCTCCATCCATTTAAAAAAAATTAATAAATTAATTTTTAATTGTGGTACAATATACATAAAATCTACCATCTTAACCATTTTCAAGTGTGAATTCCAGTGGCATTAAGTCCATTCACATTATTGTTCCCATCATCATCATTCCTCTTCAAACTCTTTTCTTCTTGCAAAACTGAACCCCTGCACCCCTTTAAACGATAATCCTCATCTCTCCCATCCTCTGGGGGACAGATTCTATCTCTATGGATCGGACCATTCTAAATGTAAGTGGAATTGTGCAGTATTTGTCCTTTTGTGACTGGTGTATTTCACTTAACACAATGTCCTTGAGATTCATCCATGTTGTACATATGTTAGAATTTTCTTCCTTTTCAAGGCTGGATGATGTTCCATTGTATGTATATAATTACACTTTGTTTATCCATTTATCTGTTGATGGCCACATGAATGGCTTCCACTTTTTGGCTCTTGTAAATAATCCTATTATGACCCGGGATGTACAAACATCCATCACTTTTAAAACTGTGTACTCTTGGGGGAATTACTTCTGTGAATCTCAATTTCCTCAAGTGTGAAATGGTACTAATAACACTAACTTTATATGCTGTGTGGATTAAAAAGGCATGTGAAGGAAAACTTGTACCACCAAGACTGGTGCATATCAACCACCTAGTAGATGCTCCATCCCTCTCCCTCATTGCCCCATCCTATCTTTCTCATGTATCCTAATGCACAGAACAGGAGTTGAATACCGAGACTACAGGGCTAAGATATAACAGGGTTAATAAAGCAATAGGGTGAGGGATGCTCAGGTCTGTGAAGTGTGGGGAGTACTGGACAGACATTGTCTTTGGTACTCACACCCTTTTGTGTAGTAACTCCCCAATCTTGTATGTTCAAAACCATATGGTAGGTACAAAGGACTCTGAAGTTTTCATAATTAATGTGGCTGCTATGCATCCAACTGCAAATGTCCAATTGTTTCTTGGAGAAAGAAAGTTTAGGTTTGTTCGATGCGGCTCAGGGGCAGAGGTAAGAACAGTAGGTAGGAGAGGCCTAAGGTAGGCAGATTTTGGCTTGCTGTGAGGGAGACTTTGTAAAACAGAGCCCGACAATGAAATGTGATGTGTGGGGACTCAGAAAGTATTCACAGGGAGGTGGGAGGATGAATGCCAGGGACAGGACAGCAAGGGCTCCTGAATGGGATGAGAGGATGACACACATGGTTTCTGATGAGGAAGAAAAGCAGAGACTCAGTCCCCAAGCATCTTGCACTGGGATGTTTCCTGAAATGGGAGGAGGAACATGAGAGGCCTCATGGAGGGACCAGGAGAGTAGAAATAATCCACCGGGGCTTAAGATATGCTTTTCTCCGCATAAATGGCAGAGGTGGGATCTCTTGTGCTAGGCAACTTACCCCTTCCGACCAATCTGGGTGACCCGGAGGTCTTCACCATATTTGTTCTTGACCCATTTAATGCCTTGTAGCTGAGGGTCAACCATGAGCGGCCAGCGTTCACAGTTGACAAGGATGGCCGCGTTTTCCGCGGACATGCGGTCTACTGGGAGGCCCTCGTTCTGCCAGGCAGCCAGGTCAGCATCATCTGTCAGCATCCTCAGGGGGTCCAGGGAGGGCGTGACTGGAATGGGAACCTGATGATGAGGAAATGCCACACATGCTCAGAATGGAAGCGTGCTTTCTCAGTTGGTGGTGGGATGAATGGTAGTTCCTAAAATGACAAGCTCTTTGAGAAACAACATCAGAATCCCACCAAAGAGCGCTTTCCTGGATATGTAATTATTTCTGGAAGCAGGTCTTTAACTAACTAACTAACTAAACTAACTAATTATTTTGGGAAGCAAGTTTAAAAAAAAGTCCTGGTAGTGTTTTTTCTCTTGACTGATGGACAACAGCAAGAATGCAGATTGTGGGACCCTTTGCTCTTCAGTGTATTCATCACAGTCAGATTTTGACCACAGATTATTCATATCTTGATCAACACCCTCCTCTACGCCCTCCCCCATGTTAACAGGGTCACCCCTCCATTACATTTCTGCATTTCTGTGCATGTGCCCACACCTTCTGGGCTCTGTCTTGTCAGTGCCAGCCCACACCAAACACTCTCTCCTCTCAGCCCCTTCACCACTTTCTGACAGAGGCCTGGCTTGCAAAGAGCTGGAGATTCTCCCTGCCCAGAACACCCCATACCCAGGCTGACTGTGTGACTTCCCTGCAAACTCCTCACTGGCACACCGAGGAAACTGGCAAGCAAGCCTCCAGGCCTATGCAGGCTCTGCACAGCCTGTTTCCCTCAACAGCCCGTGTGTGCATCAGGACCTCCTCTCTGGTCTCTGCTGACCTCTCTCAGCTTGTTTAATTCTGTACAAGTAATAGGTTCCACTGGGAACATATACGTTTAAAAAACATTTGAAGTAATATTCACAGCATTGTGCAACCATCAGCTCTATCTAATTCTGAAACATTTCCATCACCCCAGAGGAAGCCCCGTACCCATTAGTAGTCATTCCCATTCTCTCCTACTCCCAGCTCTTAGCAACTGCTAGTCTGCTTTTTGTCTCTAAGGACTTACCTAGTCTGGGTATTTCACTTAAAAGGAATCATACAATATGTGATCTTTTGTGTCTGGCTACCTTCACTTACCAGAATGTTTTCAAGGTTCACACAGATGCCCTTTTAACTGCCCCTTCTCTCTCTTCTCTGCAATTTGTTTTCTCAGTTACCTCAGGAAGACCTCTCCAATCCATCTCCTGTGTGTTTAATCGTACCTGCTAAGTTTGTGAATGGCTAGTGCTGAACCATCAAACAAGCATCAAAAGGGAAAACTACCACTGGAGGTTCTTATCTTGGGATCAGAGATGCATTTATATAGAATTGGTTTCCTTGGTAATCTTTAAAAAAAATTTTTTTATTTTTATTTTTTCGATATATTTATTGATTATGCTATTACAGTTGTCCCATTTCCCCCCCTTCACTCAACTCCATCCTGCCCATCCCCTCCCTCCCACATTCCCCCCCTATAGTTCATGTCCATGGGTCATACTTATAAGTTCTTTGGCTTCTACATTTCCTACACTATTCTTACCCTCCCCCTGTCTATTTTCCACCTATCATTTATGCTATTTATTCTCTGTACCTTTCCTCCCTCTCTCCCCCTCCCAATCCCCTGTTGATAACCCTCCATGTGATCTCCATTTCTGTGGTCCTGTTTCTGTTCTACTTGTTTGCTTAGTTTGCTTTTGTTTTGGTTTTAGGTGTGGTTTTTAATAACTGTGAGTTTGCTGTCATTTTTACTGCTCATATTTTTTATCTTCTTTTTTTTAGATAAGTCTCTTTAACATTTCATATAATAATGGCTTGGTGATGATGAACTCCTTTAACTTGACCTTATCTGAGAAGCACTTTATCTGCCCTTTAATTCTAAATGATAGCTTTGCTGGATACAGTAATCTTGGATGTAGGCCCTTGCCTTTCATGACTTAGAATACTTCTTGCCAGCCCCTTCTTGCCTGTAAGGTTTCTTTGGAGAAATCAGCTGACAGTCTTATGGGAACCCCTTTGTAGGTAACTGTGTCCTTTTTTCTTGCTGCTTCTAAGATTCTCTCCTTCTCTTTAATCTTGGGAAATCTAATTATGATGTGCCTTGGTGTGTTCCTCCTTGGATCCAGCTTCCTTGGGACTCTCTGAGCTTCCTGGACTTCCCAGAAGTCCACTTCCTTTGCCAGATTAGGGAAGTTCTCCTTCATTATTTGTTCAAATAAGTTTTCAATTTTTTGTTCTTCTTCTTCTCCTTCTGGCACCCCTATAATTCGGATGTTGGAATGTTTCAAGATGTCCTGGAGGATCCTAAGCCTCTCCTCATTTTTTTTGAATTCTTGTTTCTTCATTCTTTTCTGGTTGGATGTTTCTTTCTTCCTTCTGGTCCACACCATTGATTTCAGTCCCAGTTTCCTTCCCATCACTATTGGTTCCCTGTACATTTTCCTTTGTTTCTCTTAGCATAGCCTTCATTTTTTCATCTAGTTTTCGAACAAATTCAACCAATTCTGTGAGCATCTTAATAACCAGTGTTTTGAACTGTGCATCCGATAGGTTGGCTATCTCTTCCTCACTTAGTTGTATTTTTTCTGGAGCTTTCAAGTGTTCTGTCATTTGGGCCAATTTTTTTTTTTTTTTTTGTCTTGGCGTGTCTGTTACTTAAAGGGGCGGAGCCTTAGGTGTTGTGGGGGGTAACGCTGGTCACTGCGCTGTGATGCTGAGCTGTGACACTGTACGTGGGGGAGGGGCCGAGAGGGAGCAATGGCGCCCACTCCACTCTCCACCGAATTTCAGTCACTGCCTCCGCTACCCACAATCAAATTGGGCCCCTCTGGTGCTGGTTCCCGGGTATGTGGGCCTGTGCACACTCTAGGCCCCCGTGGGTCTCTCCAACGACCTCTCCTGTGAGGCTGGGAGTCTCTCCTGCTGCTGCCCCAATGCTCACGGGTGTTTTCACTCAGAGGTTTGAGGCTTTATTTCCCTGAGCTGGAGCCCTGGGCTGCACGGTCTGCTTCACTCCCCGCCATTTGTCCCGGTTTATCTGTGCGAGAATGTGGGGCCACGGGGTGCTACCCGCCACTCTGCCTGCCCCATTCTCCACCACTCTGAGTTCGGCCCTCTCGGTTTATCTGTGCGAGATTGTAGGGCCGCAGGGTCTGCTAGTGGTCAGACTGCTGCCCCTTTCGTCCCACACTCTGCCAGTCTCCGTCCCGCCACGGCAACACGAGTCCTCTCCTCCCCGTCTCCGCCCCTCCTACCTGTCTGGATGTATGTTTCTTTTTTTTATCTACTTGGTGTTGGTCCCCCTTGCTGTTCGATTCTCTGTCAGTTCTGGTTGTGGGAGGAGGCGTAGTGTGTCTACCTACACTGCCATCTTGGTTCTCTCCTCCTTGGTAATCTTATGCTTTCTATTTTATGCACTAAAAACCATTACTGCAAGAAGGAACCTGTAGATTTCACCAGACTACTGAAAAGGGTCCATGGCACAAAAGTGCCTAAGAACTCCAGACAAAACCAGAAAAACCCTTGCTAAGCTGCCACCATCTTGGTTCACTCAATTAATGATTGTCCTTTCTACAGTTTCCTTTTTTGCAAGTGTTCAAGATAAATAAGTAGCTTTACATTTGTTTATTTCCCTATTCAACAAATTCTCAAGTGAGTAAGGTTTTATGCGCTGATCTGTGAAGCCAATCATCACTAGCCAGCATGGGTTCCATGTTCAGAGGAGACCCCTGCAGATGAGCTCTGCGTACAATCCTTCCTGCATGTTGAGAACTGTCTGAGCTGACTCTTGATACAACTGCTTGCCATGAACCTCATCTCCTGCACTGGACTATGAGCTGCCTGCTGGAACGTCTCCTGCAGCTCCTGCCTGGTGGACACGCTAAATACTCAGGGAGGATTTGTGGAATGAGTGATGTGGAAGTGTCAAGGCAATATTGGGTATTATTCCAACTAATGGCTCCAGACACCACCCTGGCCTGCCTCAATCAGGACCTGGCATTTCCCACTTCATCATGTCAGTATGGAAGGAGGAGGTGGGTGTAAAGTCTATCAACTTACACTAAGAGGACAAGCTGAGTCCCTGTGACAGGAGTAGTGAAAATGTTCTCACATGGGGCCTGAGGGCCACGGTCACAGGCCATGCAGCTTTGGGGCTCGGTAACAAGGTGCAGTGCAGAGTCTGGGAAAGGGACCTTGTCTCAGCTGCTACTGTGACGTTTGGCTCAGGAGCAGTGAGATTAGAGGGAAACACAGTGGGGTTTGGCGCTGCTCAGGTTTATCATTTTGAGGAGTGCCAGGAGACAGGTGGCTGGGCAGTGGGCCTGAGTTCCCGTGGAGACCCATGAGAAGAGAGATGCTGTCCTCAGTGTCCTCAGAATGACCCACTAGTGGGACCCTGCCTTGGAGCAGTGGATGACAACACAGGGCAGTGCGGAAGGGCATGGGTGCCTGTGTCTCACTCTTGGATCCCAGAGATCCGTAGAGGATCTGCAGGAGGCGGTGGGAGAAAGCATGCAAGAAGGGATGAGAAGATGTGGGTTTTTATTGACATATGAGCTCATTGGTACCGATGGCTGATGTGGGCAGGAGAAATCTTGGTGGTACATACTTGCAGTTGGCTCAGGTAGGGTCTCCAGGTCCCATCCATGAGGCTCTGCCGGTATTTCTTTGTAAAGAAACCGAGGTATGAAATGAAAGCCGTGGTAAGTAAAATGTCTCCACATAATTTCCTCTCCTGTTGCTTGAAGTTCTGCATGGCTTCTGCCCACCTCACATTTTCAGAAGCAAGTCCTCCCACCTGCCGTTTCAAAGACCAGAGGGAAAAGAAGACTTGTCATACTGCTGGCTATGAAGAGACATGGATTCAGTCACAGAGAGCACACAGCACACGTTTAACAGCAGAAGACTCAGAATGTCCTTGTGTGGCCCATCTGATCACTGAGGATCTGTGCTGGCTGCAGCAATCATTTCAGTTAGTGAGCCCCTGTTCAGTGCTATGTATGTGTGGGCTGTGGACAGATGACAGGTTGTAGATGCAGGCTTCCAGTCTCTGCCTGTTTATAGGTACCGAGATGAATACTACCCACTTCAAAGGGCAGTCGAAAGGATTAACTATGACCATGTATGTTAATCACTTAGTACAGTGCCTGGTCCACAAAATGTATTAGAAAATTATGTACCTCTCCCATCCCTCTAAGTGCTAGGAGTTGAAAATAAATAAAATTAATTTCATGCATTACAAATAATTCACAGTGGGCAGGGAGACAAACATGGTAATTAAGACACAGAGCTAGAAGTCCTGCAACATGCTGTGTACAAAACAGCAAGACTGCTGAACTTGTCCTGACGTTGCCCGACCTGCTTTGGCATGACATCCTGTTCTGGGGGCACAACTGCTCTGGGGAGTAGAGCCATCCTTTCTACAGAGAACCCTTAGATGGATGGTGGAGCTTAGTTTCTGTGTTAAGTTTATCCTTTTTTCTTCCTTGAAAAAGGGTGTCAGAGAATGCCAGAGCTGGGGACTATCTTAGGGATTTGCCAACCCAACCACTGCCATGGCCATTTTTAAATTATACAGATAAAGACCAGAAAGATGAAGTAACTTGGCAGAACCTCTTGGTTGGTAGAGGCAGGGGTGGCGTCAGAGCCCATGCTCCTGGAGCAGAAGAGCACACCGCCTCCATGAGACCCAGCTGAGACAATGCTCCAGCTGGGAAATGAAGGCTGGAACTGGAGAGAAGACAGGCTGGCGAGGAGGGCAAGACCCCTTCTTGCATGTTCGCAGAAGAGCGGTCTCTGAATGGAATGGTTGATCTCAAAGCTCTTCAGCAGTGGGTCAGCAAACGACTGCACAGACACACGCTTGTGGCATAGCGTCTCTTCACTAACACATGGCTCATTTCAGTGATTCTTCTGACTCCTTTCTCCCTAAACTAGAAAACCTGGCTTTGCTATGTGTATAGACTGCAATAAAGTAAAAATGTATGGATTCTGCCTCCTCCCACTGGTGAGGAGGGTTCTGTAAAGGCTCTCAATTAAAGAGATCACATCCTGTGGACACTGCCTTGAAAGATGTGAACTGATTTATGGTGAAAAATGTAAGTCATAAGGGATTTTAAAAGGTCATGCATTCTTTGACTGTCCTCTCTTCAAGGGCTGATGTCTCTGCTCTGTCCTTGTATCCGGGACTGCTTTGACGAGTAGAATCCAGGGGACATGCCGCTGTGCTGGCTTCTGGCCCCAGGCCTAGGGATGGGTACCTCCCACTTCCTGTCTCTTGGAGCCCTGAGTAACCATGTGAGACGTCTGACTACTCAGGTTGGAGAGACCTGAAGCTGCATGGAGAGGGAGAGGGGCCCCGCAGAGCCCACTCTTGAAGTCATCCCTACCAAGATGTGTGTGAAGGAAGTCATTTTATACCATCCAAACCAGCTTGGCCACCAGCTCAGTAACACCAAGTGGCCCCAGCTGGCACCACATGGAGAAGCATAACCTGCTAGCTGAGCCCCACCCAAACTCTTGACCCACAAACTCATGAGACTTAACAAAATGCTCTTTTGTCAAATCTCTAAGTTTTGGAGTGCTTTGGTAGAGAGCAACAGGCACCTATAGCACAAGCACACTGCTCTGACCCTCCAGGTATTGTTTTTCAGGGCAGCAAGAGCTATGTTTGTGTGCATGTGTGAGATGTGCATACAGCTGTATCAGGTCATGCTCAGAAATGCTCAAGGCCAAAAAGTCTCTTTCTGCTTCTGCCTCAGCTCCTGATCTTGGCCACACCTTTATCATCAAACATTACACAGGTAAGAGCTTCAGAGTTTGTCTGTCAAATGCCATCTTTGTTCTTCTCTGCTTCCTCTGGGCGATACACACATATGTAAGTGTGTCACACAACACACGGGCTGCCTGATACACGCAGCGTTCTCATCCTCCCATCCATCTCTGTAGGACAACTTTGACCAGACCGGGGTGTGCATTCACACATTTCTCAGGATTCGTTCCTGCGTCTCAGCACATTTTAATATTTCCCTGCAAGCCAAAGCAGTGCTGAGCTGTGCTCATCCATTTTGCACCTCAGCGGCACTCGACAAGCTCTGCTAATATAATTAAAGCTCCGGCTGCAGAGCCTCGCACTCACCAGGCGATTTGCAAGGGAGATGGTGCCTGCAGTCACTTCAGCTTCTTGCTGACATTTGAGTTTGTCTGCTGTGGCTTTCTCAAACTTGGCAGTGAGTTTGGCCAGGTTCTCATTAAGGTGCTGTTCAGGAAGGAACACAGGTCTGTCAGTAATTTTGGCCCCAGTCACCTCAGTGCCTCTGAGCTAGGATTCATGTGTAGGCAATGTTTAAGGAAGAGTCCCCTGAGGGGAGCTGTAGGGACACGGGGGAGGCAGGAGGGCAGGGAAGGAAAGGAAGGCAAATTAGGGATGCTGTCAGGCAGAGTCCCAGTGAGGACTTCAGCCAGACTCTAGAGGGAGGAGGTTGGAGTGGAAGTCCAGAGCATCTCGACCCAAGTGAGAGAGCTGAGCTTTCCTCCAGCACCTCATTTGAGGGCTTGGGGCCAGGAGGGGTGATGGGGTGCTGGGCATCGAGGAGGGTATGTGTGTTCTGTTTCTCCTGGTGTTCGGGAAAAATGGGTTCTGATAGCCTGCCCCAAGCTGCAGGTGCTCCTTTAGCAGCACAACATGCTGAAGGCTGGAGGCCCACAGGTGGTCAGAAAGACCCCAGGGAGGCCTGGGGGGCCACATATCGTGCCTGCTTCGGCAGGTCTGCTTTGGGGTGGGGCTGTCAACAACCTAAATCTTCCTCTTGCTTTAACCTCATCTATTCTCTTCTATTATGGGGACATTGAAAAAATACATGGTTTCCATTTTTTCTAAATTTATGAAGAACTTAGAATTGAAGCACATATGTGCGTGTACAAAGATACACGGACACATGGAAGATAGACCTCCAAATGCATATCTATTTACTGGCCTGGTTCAGGCTGCCATGTTGGTCATGTTACAAGAGAAGTAAATTAAGGGCCAAGCAGTTTGAAATGCAGGTGGCAAGGCATCCAATTAATGATGGCAGACTGGGCATGCTCATTTATATTTTCTTCTTCCTGAGACTTCTCTAAAATGATTAAAAAAATTTTTTTGTCTCACCCAAGGACATTTTTTCATTGCTTTTAGAGAGAGGGGAAGATAGAGAGGAAGGGAGAGAGAGAAACATCAATGTTAGTGAGAAGCATCAATTGGCTGCCTCCCATACATGCCCAGACTGGGGATCATACATGTTCAGATCGGGGATCAAACCCATAACCCAGGCATGTGCCCTTTTTGGTTATGGGATAATGCTCCAATGAGACAAAACAGCGCAGACTGCTTTCCTAAAATGGGTTTGAAGCAATTAAAAAAGCCATAAGCCCGTATCACCAAGCAAATGTCAAAGGCCATTGGAGGGTGAGGGATTCCAGTAGATTTATGGAAGACCACACTGACAGAGGATTGGAAACTGCTAGAGCAGGACGGGGGAAGCCACAACCTAGTGATGGCCTCAGTCCATCCGAGGAGAAGCTGACCAGCCCTGCAGAGCCTCATGCACCTGGGGACTTGGAAGTGTCAGGGCTGTTTCAAAGGAATGCTGAAAATAAGAGGGTTAGTTGGAAGCCTTTAATTTCTCACTCCATATCTCTGTTTCCATGGTCGGCATGCAATGCCACCAGGGATCTATGTCACCAGGCAGGACAGTCAATAGTGGCAGGGAAAAGGCAACACATTCTGGTGTTTAGGATGCATCCAGCATAACTCATCTGATCTTGAGAGCAAATTCTGTCAGTCAGCCAGCTCTGCCTTTGCCTGCACAGTTATAACCAGCTTTTGATCACTACTCTTGTCAAAGCAAGAACAAGAAGGTATTTGATGAAAGCCTAGATTAAGTTAAACAAACAAACAAAAAACCATGACCTGGGAAATGGAGATAACTTCAAGCATGAAAATGACAAAAAAGCATAGAACTCTTAATAGTTTATTAGAGAGATTTATAATGTTTATTCATAAAACAAGAAAACAGTGCTCGTAAAAGGAATAGCAAACTCAACACTTGTGGAAATTATTATTATTAATGTAAAAAGTAGTAAATTCAAAGGAAGGGCTAAAAGGTGAATTTGAGGAAATCTAGAAAGCATAAGAAAACATACAGTAACAAAAAGATTAGAGAAAGTAGAGGACCCATCAAGTCTAACATCCAACCAATATGTGTTTCAGAAAATAAAATTAAAAAGGGAATGGAAGGGCTATTACCCAAGAAATAATACAAAATAATTTTTTAGAGCTGAAGAAAAGTCTTCACATGCCACGCCCAATGAATAAAAAAAGGATGGTAGCTAAGAATGTCAATGTAAAGTTTAAGACGCCAAGAATAAAGAAAAAAATTGAAAGACTTCCAGAAAGAGAGAAACACGGTGCATTGATAAGGGAATGGGACCCTTGCTATTCATCAGACTTCTCATCACATGAGGATAAAGCATTCAGTGTAGAAGAGGAAAAAATTAGCAACTCAGAATGTAATACTCAGCAAAATGGTCAGTTCAGTTTAAAAATAAAAATATTTCCAAGCTGGAACTATTCTGAAAATTTACCTCTTACTTCACATTTCTGAGAAAGTTACTTAAGGGCCATAGCAAAACAAGAGAAGAAATAAAGAGGGGAGAAGGCATGGGGTCCAGGAGTCATTGGAACTAACCCAAGAAAGGAGTGAAATGTGTTAACACTGGAACTCTGAGTGGGGATAAGGGAGAAAAGTCTTAGAGGCAAAGGTGACTTGATAGAAGACTGGGTTAGATGGAGGGGTTAAAAGTTATGGAGGCTATGCAGAAGGAACTAATGGAAGAGAAAAAAAAAAGATAAAGGAAAGTAGAAGCTCCAGGGTGGAAAAAATGGTTGTATAAGAAAGGTGATATAATGATGTTGTACCACTTACATCTTACATGAACAATATAGACATGTTCACAGAATATGAATGGGATTTATTGATTTTCCACTTTTTTGAGTCAGTCATGGGACAGAGCATGGGATACTTAATTTTGGCTATAGAATGCAATGCAGTTATTTTCAATCCTGGTGACTAAAAAGCAACAGTGATGAGAAGTAATGATAATAGAAGTTGGGAGTTGGAAGGTAGGGAGGAAGCTGAAGGAAAGAGTAGTAACTTCATTTTTAAAGCTGACGGCTCCAAAGAAGCTACCTCTATGTTAAAGGAACAAGAAATAAAGGTTACATCCAGTCAAAATGGTTGCCACGACGATACTGGGAAGACATGGAGATGAGCATCTTAGAGTCTCATCTAGCAGAAAGTTAACTGCCTGAATAAGATGCAGCAAGAAATAAGTATGCCAGCACAGTACATAGACAGAAGTCAGAAATTCCAATAAGCAGAGGCCAGGAAGATAATGTAAACTGGTCAGATGAGTCTGGTGCTGAGAAAAATAGGAATGTGGGGTCTATGGCAAAACTGTCTACTTGAATGGAAGCCACTGCTTAACTCCAGGGTCAGCTAATGATATTTGAGAATCTTATTATTTTAAGATGAGCCAGAAATCAAATTTCTACAAGAAGCTCCTACTGTTGTAAATGTTGGTAATGAATTAAATCATTTCAAACACTCTGTGTGGGCCAAACACAACACATGCAAACCTCTAGGTAGCAAGCTCCAAGTGATACCAACAATCAGTTGAAACACACAAAATAATTAACAGACAGAAGACTGTTGTGTCTCATTAGAAGCTATTCTCTACTGGTTGATATTTGACTTACGGTGACTCTAAGCTCCATGAAAATGCCTTATTTGTTTTTATTACCATTACTTTTATAAATTGTAACAATATACAGTGTGCTCATTATAGAGAAAAGAAAATACAGATAAACATCTAAAATCTAAATCCATCTAAAATCTACCACCCAGAGAGCTAATCACCACTATTCGTATTTTTATGTATTATAATTATATGTATAATTATATTGAAATTATATTGTATAATTTGTTTTGAAATATATCTTTTCAACTTTAAGCATCTTGAACATAAAATTTACTTGGAATTATTCTGAAATTCTAAAAATAAAGCTTGGGGAGGAGGCTGGCAGTGGCCTCAGTGGCACAAGGGCGCAGGGGCGGGGAGGAGTCTCCTATCAGAGACCATTTCAGTGAATCTCCTCTGTTACTAATGCAGGAAGTGTTCAAACTCTTGGGATGTTGATAGGCATGTGGATAAGCAAAGGATGGAGAGGAGGTTGTTAAATGTGAAAATACATTTTTTTCAAAAAATATTTTGGCAGAAAAGAAGTGCCTTCCTGAGGTAGCCAAGTATTTTAAAATATTCTTATTGCTTTCACAGGCTGAGTAGGCCTATCGTGTGAATGTTGGCTACTGAAAAGGGATAAACATTTAGAAAACATTCCTTTTGCACCAAATGTTCCTTTAAATACTTAAGTAAAGAGATCTTTGAAAATGCAGTTCTTATGACACTGTTCTGGGAGAGGCTGAGGAATATGAAAATCATTGGGAGGTATTTTCCCTCCAAAAGCAGTTCTGGGAATATTGCAGTGTTCTGCATCTGGAGTCTTTGAAGAGGGCCATTGTTTTGGCAATGGACACCTGTTTTAAGTAAACTCGTCTATGATCATCTGGATTTAGAAAGCAAACACGTTGAGGGGATTAGTTGCTTTGTCAAAAGGTACCTTTTCTTTATGGAGAGATCAGTTGTGATGATCTTTGAACTAGCCTCTAGCTATAGAGTTTAATCTAACAATCAATGAGCCCATGACATGAAGTGTGTGGCATGTCTTCAATCTTACTTTTCACAATTTGTAAAAACCCTGTTTATCAGCATGAGAAATTTGCAGGAAGACTCTTACTTGCCTGGAATGCACCTGTGGAAATTAAAGATCCAGGAAGTGTTTTGGGTTGGGCTTGGTCACAGTCGTGCCTGATTACCAGGCTGGTGCAGGCACCCGAGAGCACAGGGAGCCCAGGAAGGAGGAGGGGTCAGGAGGGCAGGGTGGGGCCATAATGGTGGGCATTTTAAAGACATTTGTAGTGAGATCTGTTGACGGATTTTTAGCTGTTAGGTGGTCACACAGGACTCTGACTTCTACTTCTTACTTTGGTACTATCTACCCATTTTAACTCCACAGATAGGTGTGAATTCAAGATCATCCCTAACTTCAGTCCTGAGTGAGGCAGATATAATCAAATACAAATGGAGGCCCCCCAAAACATAGAATTTATTTATTAAAAAATTGTGTATTTAGCCCTGGCTGATGTGGCTCAGTGGATTGAGTGCCGACCTGCGAACCAAAGGGTGGCCAGTTCAATTCCCAGTCAGGGCACATGCCTGAGTTGTGGGCCAAGTCCTTAGTAGGGGGCATATGAGAGGCAACCACACATTGATGTTTCCTTCTCTTTCTCTCTCCCTTCCTCTCTCTCTAAAAATAAATAAATAACATATTTAAAAAATTGTGTATTTATTCTTACATGTTTAAACTTCAGTCTCCTCCAAAGTATTTTCTGTTTGATGCAATAGACCCATCGAGATGTTATTCCCATTGCTCAAAACAGTTTTTGTACTCATGGATTTTGATGCCTTTTAGTGCTTCTGCTGGTTTTTGTTTCACCTCTTCCATGTGGGCAAAACATTTCCCTTTGAGGATGTTTTTCATTGGGGGAAACAAAAAAATGGCTCAGGACAAGATGGGGTGAATAGGGAGGGTGGGCACCGGGGTCATTTCATTTTTGGTCAAAAACTGCTGAACACTCAGCTTGGTGTTGGCAGATGCACTTGTAAATCATCCATCATGTAATGATCAAACGTGTTGAGAGTCTTGAAAAAAATTCACTGAAGCTGAACTCAGCTTCTCATAACACTACCAGTTGGCACACTGATACAGATGGGTTCCTCGAACACTCACCTAGTGACGGAAGCCTACTAGGGGCCTGCCCTCCAGGAGACAATTTTGGTTTTTTGCCCCCCTCCTTGTACGTACCTATGTTATCTTTTCTTCTCAGAAGAAAAGGAAAAATAATTCAGGGGCAAAGTGTAAACCAATAGCCCAGTGGATTTGTCTTGTTTGGACTATATGTGTTTGAGAAAAGAATTTAAAAAGTTGCCTCTACTGAAAAATCAGGAGACTTGCCTAACAAGCTAGTTTTCCCTGCCTCTAGGCCCTGGGGAAGGGCAGAGACTGCTGTTTGTACCAGAGGCCGCCCAGCAGGGCCACAGGGCCCGGCTCACTTACAGTGATCTTGGTTTTAATGGCTGCCAGCTTCTCCTGGGCGGCTGTGAGGTCCGAGGTGGCTCGGCTCAAAGCTTGGCGCTTGGGCTCCACATCACAGAACACCTCATAGAACTTCACGATGTTTATGACCCAAGAACAGAGTCCCGCAGCTGCATAAGACTTGGTGGCCACGAACTCAGGATTGAACTCGGGGTCCTGCAGATACGGCCTGATGGCTTTGAGGCAGTTCTCGTGAATGTTCTCTTTGTTGAAGTTGATCAGGGAGTCCAGGAATGCATCCACTCTGGCCATGGCGACTTTAGCGGCCTTCCAGCTCCGGTCTTTGGGCACCTTTCCCTCAGGTGCCACGAGGGCCATCACGGCGGCGCTGACATTGCTCACAGCCTGAGGCGGGGACCCAAAAGACTTCAGCTCTGTCAGGTTGGTCTGAGAAAAGAGAAGGGGATCGTTAGAGGAAACAAATGGGCCCTCTCTGTCCTCACTGCTAATGGATTTAGGCCCTGGAGTGACCAATCTGAAAGGGCTGCTTTGAAGCCTGCAGCAGCCCTCTGAATTTTAAATATCATGACTCATCAGAAGGAAACCAAAGCTTGTCCCCAGCAGCTTCAGGCTCCTCTGAATGGTTAGCAGAGACTCAGCTATGTTCTTTCAGCACTTAAACTGACTCGCCGCCTGCCCATTAGGGGGACATGGTTATTTCACAGTCAACGGGAAAATATAAGGATGCCAACACACTGAAATATGTATCTTGCCATGAATAAGAGATAAGGCTATTATAAATTAATTTCAATCCTGGATTGAAGAGAATAGCACTGCAACCCAATTATTATTTTTTTCTTTAATTAAACTTCTTTGTTCCATGAGCTCGTTCTAACTACACCGACTGTCCCAATAGCAAAGTGGCATTTTCTGCCAAGATAATTTAGACAGAGGCTAGGCCTGGACTGTGCAGTTGCTGCCTCTGCCTAGATGGGGGTTTGTCCTTTGCTTTAAGTTTCACTTGCTTGGGAAGGAAATGACAGAAAGCATTGACCTTACCAAGTCACTTCAACTTCCCAGGTCTCAGTGTTTTCACCTGTAAATTGGGAGCAGGGCACCATTAATCAGTAAGTGAAATTGTGCCATCAATGCGTATCAAGTGGACTTAAGTTGCTTGTGACCATCAGGGAGAAGCACAACCTCAAAAGCACTTGCTTTGGAGCTGATTTGGTAAGTGGAGGTAAAACTTGATTCAGAGATAAGGTCCTTGTGCCACAGGAACTTGAGGTGCTCCTGGGCCTGGAAATCTATTAGCGAGGGGGAGTTTTTTTTCTAGTGCTTAAGGGAAATGCCTAGAAAGACATTCCTTTTGCTTTTGCAAATCCTTTTTCACATTTGGCCATGACAAACTTGTCAGGGGCAGGAGTGAAGGACAGCACAGATGTCGGGGTGTGCTGACACACCCACTGTAGTGGCCTCCACTGGACGACAGAGGGCAAAGTGAGAAGATCCAATCAGAAACAAAAAAAAATCCACCATTTTAAAATACTTTAGGTTAACTATGTTTAAAGTACCGATTTAAGAAAATGTAAAATCATTGATACATCATTGTTACTATTGCAATGTAATCCCTTCCACTATTTTTTATATTCATATATATATCTATAAATCAATCACAAGTCTTTTGGTTTTAGTGACAAAAAACCTAGCTGAAGTACAAAGGGGGATTTTCTTGCTCATGTATCTGAAGAGAACGGGCTCGGAGCTGACTGTAAGGCAGAGTAGAACTGCGTTTTGAATGTTTATGGGGCTCCCTGAATCTTTTCTTGTTTCTGTGTCTCTCCACGCGTGAGTGTCCTCTTTGCGTACCAGTTTTGTTGGAAAGCGAGGCATGTGACCTGCCTCTCTGACCTCAGTGAGGGTCACATTCTCTACCTCTCCCTAAGCTCTAGCCACAGTCACTCCCCCAGTGTACTGACTGCCACGCTCATTCCCACCTCGGGATCTCTGCCTGGGACACTTCTTCCCAAGACATTCGAATGGCTGACCCTCCTCATCCATCAAGATCTCATTCCAGAAAGATCCCACTGCCAACTTTCCTTTCCTAGTCATTTCCTATCTGAGCACCTTGATGATCTTCACAGAACTCAGGGCAATTGGAAAGTTGCCACTTTTCCTTGTTGAGTTATTATTTCCTCTTCTTCATGAGCACAGGAATCCCATCTCTCCTGTGAACCTCTGTAGCCCCAGTGCCTAGAATAGAAACTGGCACGCAGCATGTGTGCTGGACGATGCATGGAGTGAATGGGTGCTGGCAGCTCATACCCTTCAATTTGCAACCAGAAGGAAAGGAGATATTTTCTTCAAAGTAGCTCAGAATTCAAAGGTCCTGGGAAATGATCTTGTTGAGTGAGGTGGGGCCCTGTAGCCAGTCACCACAGGGCAGGGGTTATAGTACTTCCAACAGGAACACAAGGGTGAAAAAACACTTCTCAGGAGAAGGAAGATGTGATGTTCCAAGTGCAACATCAGGCTCACTGGCCTCCCTCCACTCCACACCTGCCTTTAGGCTCTTGGTCTAGCTGCTGCCTTGGCCTTGACTGCCGCTCCTCAAGCACATGCCTGATGAATTCACTCTTCTCCAGGTTTTTACTCAGACTCTCCTTCTTCGGGAGGCCCACACTGATCACCTTGTTTAGTACTGCAGTCTGCTACCACCCTGCTCCCCAGCTGTCCCAGCGCTCCTCCTTCCTCTGCTCTACGTGGTTCTTTTTCCCACAGCATTTGTCATGTTCTCGTGCACTGAATACATTACCTTTTCACATGCTTGTCTCTCACCCCTCATCTGTGTAAAAATTGAAGCTTTGTAGAAGCAGAGACATATCACGTGCCCCCAGAACAGTGCCTGGCACAGAGAGGGCAGTCAATAAGCCTTTGCTGAGTGAATAAATGTGTGTGCATTCATTCACTAGCAAGTGGGGATACAGTGGTACACAGAAGTCCTTTTGCTTATTCAGGTGGGGTGATAGGCAACAAAGAGGCCAACCTTTGACATTTTGGATGCTAATAAGTGATTTGGAAAAAAAATGGCTAACAAACTGGAGGATTCTTGAGGAGTGATGATGGCACTTTAGCTAGGAAGGGGGTCTGGGAAGGTCACTTTAAGAACCTGACATTTCAGTTGGGATGTAAATGATGGGAAAGTGGCAGCTGTAGAGGTTGGCAAGGGGCTGCTTCAAGTGCAAGCTTGGAGGTCAGCAGGTCCTTGGAGATGAGAGAGGAGAGGCAGTCAGGCCAGACAGTGAGTGGAACTAGAGCAGTGGGAGGAGTTTGATTTCATTCTAATTTCCACGGGAAGCCACTGGAGGGTTTTAGGCAGGGAGTGAGATGGTCCAGATTTGCTTTGAGGGGCTGTAGCAGTGCAGGCTTACTGTGGAGGGCAGGAGGGGGAGAGAAGGATGAGTCAGAGAGACTGTGTGGTCCAGGCCAGAGACTTGGGTCACTTGGGCCATGGCTTTTGAAGCGAACATTGTAAGAAGTGGCTGGATTTGGGACATATTTTGGACACAGCACAGGCAAAACTTACAATCATTAAAAGAGAGGCATAAGAGAAAGTCATTATTCTTTTCCAACAGAATTTTTAAAGTTGGTATCCCATCAGATGGATGGACCACAATGTCTGTATTTCGCCAAGTATAATGTACATCCACGCTTTAGTGCTGATTCCCATGTATGATGTGCATCCTTATTTTTTCCCTCAAAAATGTACATATTATACAAGGCAAAATATGATATATAGAACATACTCAATTACTGGAAACCTAGGTCATTTCCATAAATTTACCATATGGATAATACTTCGCTGGGCATTCTTCTATATAAATCTTTGTGAAAATCTTAGGTTAGTTCTTTAGGATACTATTCCTAGAAGCAGATTTGCTGGGCCCAAGTGTGGGAACATATTTAGTGTTCTTTGTATATATTATTAGATTATTTCCCAGAAATTCCAACTTCATTCATCAGTGTTTGAGAAAGTCTCTATACCCTCCCATCCTCTTCAACCTTTTGTAATGTTATTTAATTTTTAAATCAATTTGATAAGTTGAAAATGGTATCACAATACTGGTTTAATTCATATATAAGTGCATATATGTGCATATATATATTTACTAGTAATGCTAAACTTCTTTTCATGTTTTTAAACTATTTGAATTTCCTGTTTTGTGAATTATTTGGTATTGTACCTTTGCATTTCTACTGGGCTTTTTTTTTCTTTTTGACTACTGTTTTAATCAAGGTGACTGCAGGCAAAAAGATTATCCAACACACTGGCTAATTTGATGAGAGCTAACTAAAGGAACTATTTATAAACGTATGGATTGAAGAAATCTGAAAGATAGTGGTTACCCTGGGCTAGTAATTAGGGTTGGGCTGGGTGGAGCTGGAGTGGCTCCATTTCCATCCCTGGACCTGACAGCACAGGGGAAGTCGTGGCTAGCAGAACCTGGGGTGGGGGGTGGTGGAGCGAGGGAGAGGGAGAGGGAGACAGAGAGCAAGAGCAAGCCCTTTGGAGAAGTAACTGATAGGAGCTGTAATCTTTGGTGAGGGCTGATTGGGGCCAAAGGAATGAGTACAGTAGTCCCCCTTATCTGTGGTGTTGCTTTCTGTTACACACTGTCAACAGCTGTCTGAAATAGTGAAAAATCCCCAAAGTAAACAATTCATAGGTTGTAAGTTGTGCATGGTTCTGAGTAGCATGATGAAAGCTTGTGCCACCCCCTCCATCTTCAGGGGACGCAAATCGTCCTCTGTCTAGAGTCTCCATGCTGTAGAAACTAACAATCGCTAGGCCCTTAGCCCTCCCGGTTATCAGATCAGCTGTTGCGGTGTCACAGCGCTTGTGTTCTGGTCATCCTCATTTTCCTTAGTGAAGGCCCCGAAGTGCAAGACAAGTGATGCTGGCCTTCGGATGTGCCAGGGAGAAGCCACAAAGTGCTTGTTTTAAGTGAAAAGGTGAGTCTCAACTTAATAAGGCATTTTATTATCTCACATTATCACAAGAAGAGAGGTGAGTACAATAAGATATTCTTAGAGAGCCTACATTCACATAAATTTTATTAGTGTATTGTTATAACTGTTCTAGTTTCTTATTAGTTATTGTTATAAATCTCTTACTGTGCCTAATTTACAAAGTGAACTGTATCATAAGTATGTATGTATAGGAAAAAACATAGTATGTGTGTCAAAACAAAGTAATGAATAAATATATACAGATAAGAATATATATGAACAAACATATATCTGGCTCATTCTATACACATATATACATATACATATATACACAAACACATATACACATGTCATCTCTATTTGTAATATTTTTGAACCTGATTTTCACTGAAAATTATATCTTAAACTTTTTAATGTTATTTTTGTAAAAGAAGATTTTAAATGTTTTCTCTCATTTAGATGAGCCATACTTCATTTAGCCAACTCCATATTTTTGGACATTTATGTTAAATGTTTAATAGCTGGTTAAATGACATGAATTTCTAATGACATTAGAAACAACTAAATAAAATCACATTGGACTTAAATTAGATTTACAATTAACTTTTATTATTTGAGGAATAGTGACATCCTTATAATATTGAATGTTCCCATACATAAACTTGGTACATAAAGGGTCCAGCAGAAGTAAGGCCTGCTTGAGTGTGGTTGGTAGGGTAAAAATATGGGTGTACTAATTTATAGTTTTAATTTGAACATTTCACCTAAAATATCATATGGTATGCTAGAGTGTGATATTGTTGTATTACAGAATTACATGCTTATGATTTTGTAATTTAAAAGAGTCATTATTTATGTCAAACCCTGTATATGTTTTTCTATTCCTGTCTCATTTTATGTCTCTCAACAAAGATATATAGTTTTCTTCATATAGTTTCAACAAATTTATCTATGCTTATTTGTACCTTATGTTTTGGTTGCTATTTTGAAAATATATTTCTAACTGGTTACTGCTGATATTCAGGAAGCTATTAAGTTTTGTAAATTACTTTCTGATGGGTGCTTAGCACTTCCCTTTTAGTTGTCTTATTATATTTTTATGGCATCTATGACTAATAATATATTTGTCTGGTGCTCTGTAACATGGAGAGAGAGCTGCTTTTCACTGATCACTGCGTAGGTGGGAAGCCCCAGGATGCTCTTTTAGGGTGGCAGCGATCATGCCTGTGCTGTTCTGTTCATGGGAGCGCCTCCCCCATTGGATGGGATGCTGCACTCTTGCATGGGGATTGGTTGCCATCTCGAGCGAAAGACCCAAATGTCTATTTAATCCTAATTTCCTAAGAGTTTAATTAAAGAATGGATGTTAACTTGTCTTAGGTATCATTTTGACATCTCTTAAAATGGGGGTCGAGCTTTTTTCTTTGATCCATGGTTGGGTATGGTTATATGACTAGTCTCAAATACAGAAAACTTATCAGTTGGTGGCATATTGTTACTATATGAATCATCTTATATGCAGAAAACTTGTCAGGTGGTAGCATGGTAATTTGATTTACTGGTATTTTATATAGATGTCTTACATCACTGTTCATAAGTAGATTAACTTGAGGTTTTATTTTGTTTATAACTTTTAGTACCAAGCTTATCACATAAGAAAAGCCTTAAGAAATCCTGTAGGAAAGAAATCTGTTCAATCCTATAATCCTAGAATTTTCAAAATTACTTGATTATAAAATCTGCTTTTTATATGACTTGTAGATATTGAGTAAAAAGTCAAATGATAGGAGAATATATTTATAACATATACACCAGGGGATTAACAGTAAGAATTTATAATGAAAAATGATAAATCAATAAGAAAAAGTAAACTATCCTATAAGAAAATGGAGAAAGAACCTGAACAAGTAATGAACAAAAGAAGAAATCCAAATATTTGAAAGGGTGCTCATTCTTATTCAAATGAAACAATTTATGATTTTTTTAATGAAAATTATTTTGCTCTTATTGAGAACAAAGTGATTGTAAATATGTAAGATCAGCAGGATCAGCTTTCCCCCCTCTACTTTGGTCAGTGCGTCACCTTCTCCCTCTGACCTTGTCTCCCTCTTCCAAGGCCCTTCCTGACACAGTGGGGTCCACGTGGATAACCCAGGGTAATCTCCTCATCTCAAGATCCTTAATATCATCACACCTACAAAGTCACTTTTGCCATATGAGTTAAAGTTCTCAGGTTCCAAAGGTCAGGGCGTGAGTATCTTTGAGAGAGGAGGAGGCTTTATTCAGCCTGCCGTGTTTTACCAAACAAGTGAACTTCTTTTTGGCCTAGAGAAATATTTGCATGTATGCAGTGAAGATGTACGCACAAGGATATTTGTATTGGAGAGATAAAGAAAATAATTAAACACTCAACAATAGCTAAATAACAGAGTACAATTACAGCACGGAGCACTGTGAAGCATTAAATAATGTTTCAATGTATGTACTGGCATGAGATAGTCTTGTTTCATGGGGAAAAGTCAGGTGGCATTATGCAGGGTGGGGCAGAGTAGGTTTACAGCTGTGAATATGCAAAACAGAGTTTACTTTTATATTATTATTGATTAATTATTGTATTTTTCCATACAAACAACTGTAAACCTACTTTTGCCTCACCCTGTACATTTATACTTAAAATATGATACACTATATATATGCATTTGTTCAGGTATAAATACACAAAGTGGGAGTCCTCTCTTCAGAGAGAACTGGAACTGGAGAGAGAAGGAGGGTAACTTTATATTTTATCGTATATATTTTATACTATTTGAATTATTTTTAACAATGTAAATGTCATTATATGTTATTTATATAATAAAAAAATAAGTTCACTGTAAAAAGTGCAAAGGAAATAAATAGAAAATTCCTAATAACTTTGTAGGGAAAAAAAAGGGGCCATGAAATTGCAGGCAAAACCATTCCTCAACAAGGCAGGGAAAGTTTTATTGGCTTTATTTCAGTTTAGCTATAAAAGTGAAATGAAACTGCCAGAGCCAGAAACTTAAAATGTGCAGGACTTACTACTGAGCTCTGATTTACAGATTTTCTTTGTATGAACTAAAGATTCATTGTTAACTTTGAAAATGAAGAGAAAACAGGGAAGTGGTTCTTTTTTAACAAAATATTTTATTTATTTATTTTTAGGGGGGAAGGGAGGGAGAAAGAAAGGGAAAGAAACATTAATGTGTGGTTGCCTCTCATGCGCCCCCTACTGGGGGACTGGCCCACAACCCAGGCATGTGTTGTGACTGGGAATTGAGCCTGGGACCCTTTGGTCCAGTCCACGTCATGGGGAGGGGGTGGGGAGTGGGCAAAATGGGCGAAGGGGTCAGAAGGTACAAACTTGCAGTTATAATATAAGTCCTGGGGATGTAATTTGCAGCATGATGACTACAGTTAACAATACTATGTTGTATTTTGGAAGTTGCTAAGAGAGATCTTAAAACTTCTTATTGCAAGAAAAAAAACTGTAACTGTGTAGTGGATGGGTTAGCTAGCCTTATTACAGTGATTATTATGTAATATATACAAATACTGAATTATTATGTTGTACAGCTGAAACTAATATATTATATGTCAATTATATCTCAATTTAAAACATGGGTTGCAACCTATGGATTGTAAACTCTGGCCCACAGTTGAACTTCTCAGCGATGCATGGGGCAATTAGTGATCTTTCTCAGTCCACCTGTGGAGACTCAGCTCCACATCAGCTTCTGAGGTGCCCATTGCATCCCCCTGCCTCAGACACACCGCTCCCTTTTGTGTGCCCATGTCTTTGCAACCTGACTCCTCTCTGGGTGGTCTTTTCTACTTCCTTTTCTCTCAAGTAAAATGATCACCCTGTAGTCCAGGAAGGGCTTTCTCTTACCTAGTTCTACCTGGCCAGGCAGGTAGCTGTGCTCTCCTCTGGCTCTCTAGCCATTGACTATTAAACAGTTTTATTGTTGTTAATGTAATACATGCGCTGGGTGTACAAACTCTAATGCAGCTACAGATTTCGAACAGAACACATGCCCACTGTACTCCAACTCCAGCTCTCCCAAAGCCACCACTTAGAATTCCTTCCATCATTACTTCCACATTTCAGCCCTTGTCCACAAAGGACATGCTTATGTTGTATGTTTTAGATGCTATCAAGTGAATTCCTATGGTGGAGGGTGAATATCTAGCTTTTTTTGCTGCATTTCTTTCCCTGCCAATGGTCCTCTCCCCATTATGTTTACATACTTTTTTTTTAGCTAAAGTAACATTCAGTATGTACAGGATTATGATGATTAATATTATTTACCCTGGGTTATATTTTCTTCTT
Organism: Desmodus rotundus; assembly: GCF_022682495.2. NCBI lineage: Eukaryota > Metazoa > Chordata > Mammalia > Chiroptera > Phyllostomidae > Desmodus > Desmodus rotundus. Next base: position 68,279,598 of record NC_071395.1, read on the forward strand.
GTATGCCTTAAAATTTTTTCTGAAATTAATAAATACCTTTATTACTTGTTTTCAGACAAGGTAACTTTTAGGCAAATACCAGAAAGAAGAAAAGGAGGGACCCATGGAGGTACTTGGGAGAAGAGCATTCCATAGAGTCAGTTTCTTGTACAAAGGTCCTGAGGTGTGGGTGTGCTGGGAGTGTGTGAGACATAGCCCGAGGCCAGTGTGGGTGGAGTCCAGTGACAAGAGGAAGTGTAGGAACTGATGCAGTTGAAGTGGTGGACCAGGCAAAATCATGTAGGGCCCTTGAAGGTCATGGTGATGACCTTGGATTTTATTCTGAATATGATGGGAAGCCAGTGGAAGATTCTGAACAGAGGGATGACATGGTCAAACTGCTGTCTTTTAGTATATGTGCTGCCGAAGCGAGCACCAAACTGCTGTCTTTTAAAGATCACGCAGACTGCTGTGGTGGGCAAAGCCATCATTGTAGTAGAGGTGTAGTGGGGAGGCCAACTAAGAGGCCACTGCTCCAGTCCATGGGAGAGGCGATGGTGGCATTGACCAGACTGGTAGCAATAGGATAGATCATTTGAATTCTGGGTATATTTTGGACGTAGAATTGGTAGAATTTGCTAATAGATTGGATGGGAATGTAAGATAAGAGCTCATTAATTCTTATTCGCCCCTTTTTATGTGGTAAAGAGAAGAAACTGAGGGATCAAGGACTTCAGTGACTTGTGCCAGATTACACAGCTGATTAGAAGACAGTACCCATCACATGGCCTGGCACATAGTAGACCCTCATGTTTAGTTCTACCAATGATCAGTCAACGAACTAACCAGCCAAAAAATTAACCAAAAGCATTTATGGGCATTTCTTTTGTTTCCAGTTTTGTGGAAAGAGCAAAGCTAACACTGGCTATGACATCATCCACAACAAATATTTACTGAGTGGCTGCCATCTCTCAGCTACTCTTCACTCGTTATCTCAGTTAATCCTCATAATACCTGATGGGAACTATATTATTATCACCTCAGCTTTACATAGGAGGAAATGAAGGCTCAGAGAAGGTGGAGTCATTCCCAGGGTCACACACAGCAAATAGTTCAGCCAGTATTTAAACTCAGCTCATCTTAGAACATATAATCCCCATGTCAAAAGGGCTGATGCTCTGACTGGTGGACCCTACACAAGGGTGCATCAATAAAGTGGTCCATCTTTTGTGCTCTAAAACCAGAATGTGTTTGATTTTGAACTGTGAGTCAGATTCAGAATGAGATGAAAGAAGAGGGAATCCTAAATGCCATGGATGGGAAGGGTACCAGAGCCTCATCAAAAGCCTAGAGCCTGATATGAGTGCCACAGTTGGGGGTCAAGGAGAAGCCTGGTCTGGCTGTATTGAAAGTTTCTGGCTGAGAAGTGGTAGCATAATTGGCCTACAACTCCATTTCCTGGCCTACCCAATGATACCAAAAGTTCCTGGTGGAGAAATCCTGTGTTTTCTGTTGAAGCAGGGTAGAGGCCAATTTAAGGCCTTTATGGGCCCCTACATACCCTTACTTTTAGAGAGCCCCACCCCACATAAAAATACTAAAATGCACTCATATCTCAAACTAAGTACAGTTTATATATAACTATACTCAACAGGATTTTACAATGTACCATGTTCAGTCTCAGATTTGCTGAGACCCCAAGGCAATAGACTTTCTTCCAAAGTGAGGGGAGGTTATGCAGAACTAATCAAAGAAGGTTTCAGAGAACTGTTTTTTTTTTAAATTTATTGATTATGCTATTACAGTTGTCCCATTCCCCCGCTTCACTCCACTCCATCCTGCCCACCCCCTCCCTCCCACATCCCCCCCTATAGTTCATGTCCATGGGTCATACATATAAATGCTTTGGCTTCTACATTTCCTATACCATTCTTACCCTACCCCTGTCTATTTTCCACCTACCATTTATGCTACTTATTCTCTGTACCTTTCCCCCCTCTCTCCCCTTCCCACTCCCCTGTTGATAACCCTCCATGTGATCTCCATTTCTGTGGTTCTGTTCCTGTTCTAGTTGTTTGCTTAGCTTGCTTTTGTTTTGGTTTTAGGTGTGGTTTTTAATAACTGTGAGTTTGCTGTCATTTTTACTGTTCCTATTTTTTATCTTCTTTTTCTGAGATAAATCCCTTTAACATTTCATATAATAAGGGCTTGGTGATGATGAACTCCTTTAACTTGACCTTATCTGGGAAGCACTTTATCTGCCCTTTCATTCTAAATGATAGCTTTGCTGGATACAGTAATCTTGGATGTAGGTCCTTGTCTTTCATCACTTGGAATACTTCTTTCCAGCCCCTTCTTGCCTGTAAGGTCTCTTTTGAGAAGTCAGCTGACAGTCTTATGGGAACTCCTTTGTAGGTAACTGTGGGGAACTGTTCCAAGCGTGGGAAATGTGGCTCAGCCCCCACTCGGAAAAGCCAGTGGGGAGCGAGGTTGGCGGGCAGGACCCACTCCCATGGATAGGTTCTCCCATGGGGAATCAGGCCTGCATTGTACATAGGCTGCTATGAGACTTGCTCTTGCTAAAACTCCCTCACCCTGAATTGAGGCAGCAAATGTTTACTGAGTATCTTCATCTTCCTAAAGTCTGTGCTAAACCACCCAAGTATGGAGTGTGACCAGTTTCCCCCTTGAGCTGTAACATCCTTCTCTTTTAAGTAATTAGCAGTATTCTGTCCTTTGTTGTCCTTAAAAGGTAATCACCTGTGGTGAACCTGTGCATAGTAAATAAGGACCATCCTCCATGTAATGTGCCCAGAAAAACAATAAAAGCCTGTCCAGGCGGGGATCAGCTCTCTCTCTTGGGCTCTCTCTAGCCCTCTCACCCTCTCTCACTTAGAGAGTGGCCATGCCATCCCTTTTTCTCCACGGGATTTCTATAGTCCGTATGTACTTGTATATTGCAGCCACAACACAGGATTCTGCGGGCCAGGATCCATGTCAGGTAACTGTGTCTTTTTCTCTTGCTGCTTCTAAGATTCTCTCGTTCTGTGTAATCTTGGGTAATGTAATTATGATGTGCCTTGGTGTGTTCCTCCTTGGGTCCAGCTTCTTTGGGACTCTCTGAGCTTCCTGGACTTCCCAGAAGTCTATTTCCTTTGCCAGATTAGGGAAGTTCTCCTTCATTATTTGTTCAAATAAGTTTTCTCAATTTTTTGTTCTTCCTCTTCTCCTTCTGGTACCCCTATAATCCAGATGTTGGAATGTTTAAAGATGTCCTGGAGGTTCCTAAGCCTCTCCTCATTTTTTTGAATTCTTGTTTCTTCATTCTTTTCTGGTTGGATGTTTCTTTCTTCCTTCTGGTCCACACTGTTGATTTGAGTCCCAGTTTCCTTCCCATCACTATTGGTTCCCTGTACACTTTCTTTGTTTCTCTTAGCATAGCCTTCATTTTTTCCTCTAATTTGCGACCAAATTCAACCAATTCTGTGAGCTTCCTGATTACCAGTGTTATGAACTGTGCATCTGGTAGGTTGGCTATCTCTTTGTTGCTTAGTTGCATTTTTTCTGGAGCTTTGATCTGTTCTTTCATTTGCGCCTTTTTTTTTTTTTTTGACTTGGCACACTTGTTACATAAAGGGGTGGAGCCTTAGGTGTTCACCGGGGTGGGGTAACCCTGGTCGCTGCTCTGTGAAGCTGTATGTGGGGGAAGTCCCGAGAGGGAGCAATGGCGCTTGCTCTACTCTCTGCCGGATTTCAGTCACTCCCTCTGCCACCCACAATCAAATTAGGCCCCTCTGGTGCTGATTCCCAAGTGGGTGGGCTTGTTCATGCTCTAGGCCCCTGTGGGTCCCTCCAATGAACTCTCCTGTGAGGCTGGGAGTTTCTCCTGCTGCCACCTCAACCCCCACAGGTATTTTCAATCAGAGGATTGAGGCTTTATTTCCCCACACTGGAGCCCTGGGTTGTGCATGGTCTGCTTCGCTCCCCCACCGTCCCCGTCCCTCCCAGTTTATCTATGTGCAAGTGTGGGGCCACATGGTCTGCTAGCTTCCGCCTGGCCTGTCCTGCTCCACAATCTGCCACCTTGCTGGGTCCGCCAGCCCCCGCCTTGCCGCGAGTCCTCTCCGCTCTGGTTGCCCATCTCTGTCCCTCCTACTGGTCTGGATGAATGTTTCTTCTTTATCTCCTTGGTTGTCAGACTTCCGTACAGTTCGATTTTCTGTCAGTTCTCATTTTTTTTTGTTTTTAAATTGTTGTTGTCATTCTTTTGGTTGTGCGAGGAGGAACAATGTGTCTACCTACGCCACCATCTTGGCCAGAAGCTCAGAGAACTGGTATTTTGATTCTATAACCCTTCACTCACACTGAGGGTACAACAGAGTCAGGAATTTTAAGAATAAGGGAGTTTTTTAGTGAGAATCCCACCCACTCTGCCTTTAAAGGAAGATGTGGGGCATCTGCCCCTTCCTTTCACCTCAAGTCTAGAGGGGGTGCTTTAAGAAGACCACTCAGAAACCTTAAGTGTTTCCCCCGTAGTCTGAGAAACACAGTGGCCTGGCATCTAATGGACTCCCCAGAAATCTAGGGTGCGTGAACAGTTGACTCAACTCTGGACAGTGGAATGGAGATAGTAAGCTGCATGGCGGGGGGGTGGGGGCAATGCCCTCAGAGTGTGGTTAGAGGAGGAAGGCACAGCTGTCCCCCATGGACCAAGGCCAGATGTGTGCATAGCACAGCTGGCAGAGCTGTCTTAGACTTTGACCATGCAGTCATGTGAAGGGTCAAGTGAACTGCTAGACTCTCAGGAGGAGAAGGAAGCAACCCACAGGAGAAAGACATTCCAACAGAGAATGGGCCAGTCCCTCTCTGATGCCAACTCCCGATGACATGAGCTTGTCTGCCCTTTTTATCTTGGCTCCCTTTGCCCCTCCACCATGGTTATCCAAGGGGGAAAGAGGCTTAATTGTGAAAAATGATAAAAGGAAGTAGCAAACCACAATGTCCCCCAACACATGCAACACATTTCAAGGGATTCAAAATAAAACTGCCTTATGATACATCTCAAGAGTCATGCTTGTTATACCAAATGGCCATGCATATGAGTTAAAGTTAGTTGACACCTGGTTATATGTTATTGACAAGGGAATACTTGCTAATTTTGATTTTGTAGATTAATATTATGGAGACAGCACCTTATTTTACTCTCATGCCTTAAACATTTTCATAAGGCCTTAGAAGTCCTGTGTATCCTATAGCACATACTGGGTAAAATGGCTAGAAGATCTCTGGGCTTGGATTCCAAGGTCTGGATCTAATATTGAGGCTTGTGACTCCAGGCAAATCAGTTCTTACCTCTGGGCCCTGGACCAGTTGGTTACTCCTGTCCTGATTGGTTCTAAGACTCACATCTCTGGGATTTCATTGGTAGCTTGTGGAGCCTAACATATAGTCCATTTAAATAAATGTTTGTTTGCTTAATGAACAATCTAGTGACAGCTGGATTCCCCTCAAAGATCTCCCAACTTTGCCCTTGTCTCTTTGGAACACAAGGGTATAGAGCTCTCTGTGGGTCAGAGGAGGACTCTGCCCCTGTCCCTGAGGGCAAGCAGGCCCACAGACCTACCTTATTGAGGGTGTTGAGAGCGGTCTGGGCTGCTGTGAGTGCTGGCTCTGCTTTGGCCAGGTCTTCTTCACAGTCCTTCTGCTTCTGCTCCACCTCCAGCATGATGAAGGCCACCTTCTGCTCCTCCTCGTCCGCCAGGGCCTTCTCTCTGCTCACCTTGTCAGTCTCTATGCCCACCTCCTGAATCAGCTTGTCCGCATCTTCATTCTTCTGCCTCAGCTCCACCTCCTGGGTGGCCAGCTTGGCTTTCAGGTCATCCACCTACAGCAGAGATGCACTGGGCTTATTGGGAGTAGGGGGACTTTGGATATGGCCCTGGGGATCCAACCCTGCAGAGCAGAGCTCTTAGCTGGGACCAAGATCCTTGGCCTGGGAAAGGAGAGGAACTCTGGGCCCTTCCTCCTTTCCCCCTACAGTCTTCCAGGTGAAACATTCTAAGCAACACATGTTCTCACCTGACTTTCTCCTTGATGCCCAAATGACTCAGGCTGCTTCTCACTGAACTTGGTGCTTGTGTCTTATAAAAATTCATGTGCCAAACATAATAATTTGCAAATAGTAAGCCCTTAAAAGATGTCATTGTTTAATTGAAATTGGCCATAACGGTGTATAACAAGAATTTAGCAAGTAATAAAGAGTGTGTCTATTGTATATCCCGAGAGACTGAATATATGAACAGACAGTGGCCAGACCATATATCAAGTAGAACTCTGACCCACAACCTGTAGCCACTTGCCCAGGAAACCAACCCACTACCTATACTAAACAGCTCAGGATGCCAGCCTGCTGTCAGTCAGACTTGTGGAAAGGTAGATTGCTGTCTGGTTAACAATACAAAAGGAGAAACAATACCCTCTGTAACAATTGAGTCCAAATGGCCAAGACTTGATTTATCACTGACAACTTCCTTAATTTTTGTCTCTGTTTCCAACTTAGGACCAACCAGAAGTAGTCAAACATGCACCTCTGACTGATCACACAGGGCACCCCATTTCTAGTCAGCCCCCCTACATCTGCCCCAGGCCAGCAGCCTCCTTCAGGGTGTGGCTCAGGCCTTTCCTCTTCCCACTAGAAAGCACTCCTCCTCCTTCTCTTCCTCCTGCCTTTGCACCTCAGCCAAAATGCAAGTGCAGGTGGCACTCTCTTGCTAGGATCAGCTCCGAATAAAGAGCTTTTGCTTTTTCTCCTTTCGTTGGTCTTCATTTACTCCTATAATCCAGGTTCACCAAGTTGAAGCGGGGCAACAAGAATCTCAGTGGTCCAGACCAGCCAGGTCCCTCATCCAGCCTTCCTATTTATATGCATTTTGTCAATTTCTCTGATCAGCTGGACAGAGGGGAATGGCTTCCTATGTAGGTTCAGTTCAGGGGAATGTGGTGGTTCTCAGAGTGTGGTCCCCAGACCACCAGCAACAGCATTGTGTGGGTACTGGTTAGAAATGCAAATTCCCTGGCCCACTCCAGAGCTACTGAATCAGGAATGCTAGAGGTGGGGCCCAGCAACCTATGTTTTTACAGGCCCTATGGGTGATTCAGAGGCTCACAGAGGTTTAAGACTCACTGGCCTAGAGTTATGGCCCTTTCACATGCAAATAGAAGACTCAAATCTGTTTATTTCTGGAAAGTAAAAAATCCATTTGTATTTGCAATATGGCCCATAAACTTTACATTCCAGAATGACCCCTTGTCTCTCATTTTTCTGCAGTCTATTTCATGCAACAACCAGAGATTACTTCAGCGCTCCTGGAACACACCAAACAGATTCAAATGCTTTATGATGCAAAATACATAAGGGGAAGGATAAAGCAGAGGCTTAGACACCACTGATAATTCCTTCTTTATGGCAGATCAAAAGAAAAGAAAGCAGAAGAAAAAGAATGCTCTTTAATTTTGTGTATTCATAGAAACTGGAGCCTTCGCATTAACCTTAGATGGAGGCCTGCTCCCTAGAACACATCTTATATCCCCATGTTGGAAGGTTAATATGTTTCCACCTCCCATTGTTCAGCTTCAGAGAGTTATTTCTACAAGGACAAAGATGCAATTGTAAATCAAAATGATTGAACCATATAATCACTCCAGTCAACAAACACACCAGTAACTTTTCGTTCCTTTTTAAATCTTGGAAGACTTGAGAAAATTGAAGCGGTGTTTTTTTATTTGTTTGTTTTATTGATTGCAGATATGGCTTATGACCTCAGGCCCAAGGTAAATAATGACCTGCACTGTGAATGGGAGCTTTATATCTCTTAAGCTGTGGCACCAAGTGACATGAGGGTCCCACCAGTTAGAATGAGGCCATTCCCCAAAAGGCTGCAGAGAGGGCGTAACTTAGCCGCATTGCATGACTCTTCTGCAACAAATCAGGACATTAAAATAGGTTACTTCAAAGTTTTTTCTTTTTCCCTTATTCAGAGCATTCGAGCCCTCCCCTGGATCTCTTGTTATTTAGACACTCCCACACCTGGATAGCAAGAGGGCCATGGACACGGAAGAGACCCTCTCCCTCAGTCCTGCCAGCTCCATGAATACTATGTGCAGCAAGTGGGTGATGTTTGTGGAGAGCAGGGCCAATAAAATGGCCTTGGTCCGATCAAGACAGCATGAAGTATATAAAAAACAAGTGGAGTCACTCATGTCAACCAAGATGGCTGCCAGTCAGCCATGACACTTTGGTTCAAGAGGGAAACTACCTAAATTGCGCTAGACACATCTGGCAAGGAGACACACCTGCACACATCATCATAACAGCTGTATCTGCAGAGTGGGACCACCCATGCATGGATAGGCTCCCTGGGGAAATTCCACACCTGCCATCAGGGGTGACAAGACATTTATTGAAAAGACCCCGAAGGGTGTACACCACTTTTAAGGTGTAACTAAGACAGGTTCCAGACCACTGCTGAGACAGCCAAGCTCCACACACCAGAATGCTGCTTCACATCAAGCTGATCTCCCTTGGCATCGGTCACCAGAAGCTCTGCCCTGCTGGACTGAGGACTTTGCCTACCCTGCTGCCCACGTGGCTCTGGAGATCCTTCCTTGCAAGATGCTGACAACTCCCCTGCCCACCGTGCTGTCTCCTGGACCTGCAGAATGAGACTCTGGGACTCGGGTTCATTATTCCTCACTGATTGCTATGTGTGTGTTATATTTCTCTTAGATTGCCAGAGTGTTGAGTAGGATATTAATGTATACTGATGTTCTACTGTGAGTGAACCTGCATGCAATGGAAGCTGAGTGAATAGCATAGTTACTGTGTGTGACTCTTGTCTATTCCTTGGTGCTGGGCTGCTCAGTAGGCAGCAGGCCGAGTAGTTGCCCAACTGACTTATAGAAAGGCTATATCATGAACATATGCTTGTGACAGTGTTTGAATGGGTGATGATTAAGATCATGGTGGGAGACCCTCCCTTCTTCAGGGACCAGGTATGTTATGCCAAAAAGAGAGGTCAAGCTTCCCAGGACTTTCTCCCCAGACCTCTAAAAAAAGGAGAGGGAACCCAGGATAATCAGCAGTAGTAAATAATCCATTGAGGGTTAGAGGCCTAGAGGTATCTTCTTTCCAAGCTCTGAGTTCATATAGTTATCCAACATTTGCTGATATGAATTTAGACTTCAAGCATGTTTTCCTCTTAGATATAGATGTTTCCATCTATACTAGATACTTGTTATGCTCACCTGCCTAATAAAAATTTTTCATCCCTGTTCTGATAACATGGTTTGATTTTCCTTTGTAGAACTCCCCCTTCCAAACTCCTACAGTTTGGGTGGGATCGACTTCAGGGGCTGTCATTTGATCCTGGGTTGGCCAATGAAAGCATTCAAGTCACAGAGATTGCTTCAACCATGGGTGAACCAAAGACCCAAAGAGGCCAATTGGAACCTGGCTGAAAATACCAGGCAAGAGGCCTCCCTTTTTATACTGGGCTACAAAGCAGACAGAATACAAGCCATGGGAGTTGCTTGCCTGAACAGGGACATCCACTGAGTATCCAGCTCTAGCTTTGTCCAAATTAAGCTCTATTCCACACCTCTCAGTTATATGAATCAATGCATGTCTTTTTTGTTTTTTATTGTTGTTCAAGTGTAGTTGTCTCGATTTTCACCTCACCACATACTCCCTCCCCACCCATCCTTGCCTCACACCTTCAAACCTACTCCCTTTGGCTTTGTCCATGTGTCCATTATACATGTTACTTGATGGCCCTTCCCCCATTATCTCCTTTTATCCCTCCCCACCTCCCTTCTTGTTACTGTCAGTTTTGCCTAAACAAGCTTTGGTTGGATTTTAGTTAGCTGCCATCAAAAGGGCCCTAATAAATATATCATGTAATCTAAAAGTTTTCTCTCTCCTTCTCTACCCCTTTCCTCTGCTCTCTCTTCCCCTCTCATCCCCTTCCCTCTCCTTCCTGCACTTGTCCTTCCCTCCCCTCCTGTCCTTTTCATTTATGTTTTTTTCCTGTTTGCTAAGTAAATTTAACTTAGGTTTTTTTTTTTTTTTTTTCACTTGCAACAAGAGTCCTGAAGAATACATCATTGTAAATGATTAACTGTCAACTTCAGGTAAATTAGGTGGCCTGAGATCATTTGAAACCATAGATAAACTGAATTTAAAAGTTCTCAAATTGACAGACTTGTGGATTAAATCCTACATGCAGTTAGCTGTAGGCCTTTTGTGAATATTTCTTAAATCCAACAGCCCCACTTCCTCATGAATATGCCCAGGTTGAATACAGAAGTGAGGATAAGAGCAGGTTCTGAGTATATCAGTGAGAGATGAAATGAGACCCAAGTCAGGGTTGGGGGCTCTGACTGTGTCAAGGCAGAAAAAGCAAGTTATATCAACTGTGAAGACTTCAGCCGAAGCTGAAGCAGAGACAGAGATGCCAGGTGAAGACCCAGAGGGACCATCCATCCATCATTAGAGCCGATGGGAACTGGAGAGCCACACCACAGTGTTTCATCAACTGCCTCCGGGAGCCTGACACTACCACAGAAAGGGGGAGGAAAAGATCCTGTAGAGGAAAACGGTCCAGAGGTAGAGTTAGAACTCTGAGCAGCTGCCCTCCAAAGACTGAGTTTTTAACCTGAAGTCACCAAGTCAGCCTGAAATGCAATGTGGAGAGGTTTCTCCTTTTAAATGACACAGATGGATCCAGAGCTAAATTTAGTTATAGAAAAATAAAGTTACATTTCTGACCAGTTGAGGCTAAGCATGAAATTATATCTAAAGTTTATAAATTATAGATTACTATGTAATTATTATTGTAATTATTACCATTATATTACTACTTCTAATATGACTATTACTGACAAATAAATTTAGAGTCTATCTGAGCTAGAGCTGTGAGATTAATTCAGTCCACTCCCACCGGATTATGAACACCAAAAACAGTCATAATTGAGTAGGAGGATACTGACACAATATAATTCAAGCTGTTATCCTTATATCAGGCTATGATGATGTGTTTTGACCCCTCTTCCAAAGGAACAATGCCAGATGAAGCATTTATATCAGAGTTAGGAACCCTACATCCCATTTATATAAGAAGAATCAACATTATAATGATCAATAAGTATGAAATATACACCATGTACACAGTATTGCCAAGATCCATCCTCCATCCCCACTCTGAGCTTCTAGGTGATTTAGAACTTGTTGGTTATTTGCCTGTCCATCTATCATATACCCATCTGTGCATTTATAGAATACCTAGTATGTGCCAATGAGTCCTTGTTTCTGCCCCCAAAGGACTGGTAACAGTACAGCATAATAGATGCAAGAGAAGAAACATAGCTCAAGGATGGAACCACAGAGAAGGGAATGGTGTATAACTACTCAGAACTTAGCAAGGGCTCTGGGCAGTGGGGTAGCAGACTATTTCGGTCTTAACAGTGATAAACTGATGAGGCATGGGCCCATGGAAAGACACAGTGATGTGAACTACTTGTGGAACACTGTGTGGACTACAAATATTATTGTTGTAGCTCAGGTACAATGTGGTAGAATGTAGGAAGAAAATAGTGGGGCAATATGCAAGGATACAATTTTAAAAGTTCTAAAAAGGATCAGAGAATCTGAACTGTAATATCTAAATCATTAAGACCTACAAGAGAGAATACTGAGACTAGTGGTTTGAGCAAAGGCCCATCTAAGAGCAGGACAGAGGCTGGTCTAGTGGTGTGCTGTCTAAGTTGGTGTTCACTAGCCACATGTGGTTAATGAACACTTAAAATGTGCCTTGTCCCAGTTAAGATGTACTGTAAGTATCATCATATATACCAGTTTTGGAAATTATGTAGGAAAAAAAGGAAAGTAATTCATTAATAACTTTTTTACAATGATTACATGTTAAAAGATTTTGGCTATATTGGGTTAAATAAAATATATTATTGAAGGATGTTATAAAATTATAGATAATCACATTATTCTATTAAAATAAAATTCACTTGTTTTATTTTACATTTAAAAAAATCCTCACCCAAGGATATATTTATTGATTCTAGAGAGAGATGAAAGGAGGGAAGAAGAGAGAAATATCCTTTGGTGACCTCCCATATGTGCCCTGACGAGGAACCAAATATGTACCCTAGGTATGTGCCTGGCTGGGAACTGAACTAGTGACCTTTTGTTTTATGTTACGATGCTCCAACCGAGCCACACCAGCTGGTACTCATTTTACATTTTTTGATATAGCTACTAGAAAATTTAAATTTGCATGTATGACTTGCAGGATAGTTCTATTGGGTAGTACTGGTCTGGAACGCTGCCAGAATACAGTCAGGGAGATAAAGTAGAATGCTGTTCATTAATTAATCTGTTTATGCAACAAATATTTAATGAGTGTCCACTTTGTCTAAGCATTCCTTTAGGCACTTGGAATATGTCAACGAATAAAATAGAGAAGATCCCAGTCCTTATAGAGCTTATATCCAACAAATGGAGATAGGCAACAAAAAAAATAACCAATAAGTAAATGATATAATGTGTTAGATGGGGTCAGGGCTATGGGGAAAAGGTCAAGTAAGGGAATCAGGAGTGGCATGGGGTTACAGTTTAAAATGGGGTTGTCAGGGTGAGATTCATTGGGAAGGTAGCATTTGAAGGAGATGAGGGAGTGAGCCATGGAGATTTGAGAGGGAAGAACATCCAGGTAGAGGGAATAGCCAATGCAAAGGCCTGGTATGTCTGAGGAGAAAGCGAAGAAGCTGTGTTGCTGGAGAGGAACATCATGGGAATGGGGTAGTGGGAGATGAAGTCTGGGAGGTAACAGGGCAGGGTTTGGAAGGAGCTTTGGAAGCCACTGTAATACGGGAACTAAGGTCCATCCCTATGTCAGGGATTTGAGCAGAACAGTGGCATGATTCAGTTTGTTTTAAATTGATTGCTCTGGCTGTTCTGTTGGTGATAGACTTCAGAGGGACAAAAGTAGAAGCAGACAAACAAGTTGGAAGGTATTGTGGCCTCCATGTAAGATGACAGTGGCTCAGATTTGGGTAGCAGCCATGTAGGAGGTGAGAAGGGGCGGAACTCTGGGTGTGTGTGAAGTTACAGCCAACAGTGATTTCATGGGTGTAGACAGAGGGATAGAGGAGTGAGAAGAGTTCAAGATGGCTGCACGGGTTTCAGCCTGATGGGTGATGCAAGAGGTTGTGAGTGAAGGAGGTTTGGGTTGGGGACAGATCTGAGAGTTTGATTTATTACAAATCCAGATAAAAAGCGTCCTAAATCATGACATTGAAAACAGGGGATACAGCAGGAGGGGTACTTTTGATAGAGATTTGCAAAACTCACAGAATTTGTTAATGCTTAAATGTGGGAAGCAAGGGAGAGGGAGGAGTCAAAAATAAAGCCCTGGTTTCTAGCCTAGGTAACTGAGTAGGCAGAAGTGTTATTTCATGAAGAAGAGAAGACAGAAAGAGAAGAAACTGGAACCGGTGCCAGGACTTGGGGGATTCTTCACTAACTGTATGTACATAAAGCTGGACTCACTTAACGGTATAACCAGGCTTCTCCTTGTTAAATAGGGACCACCCGGAACAGGAAAACAGACATTCATGCTTTCTTCACTGTCTGCTCAAAGACTCAAGGTCGGTATAAAATAGAACACCGGGTGCTGTTCTGTAAGAGTATGAGAGCACCTTATGTACTGCTCGCTCCCAGCAAAATCCTCTACACAGGCTGATCGACAATTCCCAGGGGATAAGTGGGTAGAAGGTAGGAGGGTGCTGGTGGGGATGCAGAATATTCTAAGGGTACAGTAGGTAGGGGACAGAGGCAGAAAGAAGAAAATGTGGGAGATGTTTTAAAAAACCTGGTTGTATTGCATTCTACGATTCTTTTTCATATCATTTTCTACACTTTTAGAGATGGACAGAAGCAGAAGGTGACTGGGAGAGAAGATGCCACCATTCTACGACAGAGGGGCACCCAGGTAAACTGCTCGGACCTGGACTGGGGTCTGTGTATTTCAACCTGACCTGAACAGTCACTCTAAGGACGGGCTTTGATCATGACACAAATGGAGCGAGATTAGCGTCATAGATTGTTGTCACATGCCATTTGTTGCCAAACATTGTTTGAACAGAGGTCTCACTGTGTCTGAAGATAAAATAAAAAAAGTTTTTTTAAAATATAAATACAGAACAGGAAAAGAGCATCTAAAAGACTAGGAATCAGAACACAACTCTGAAATGACCTATGACTGGATCTAGAAAAACCATTGATTCGGCTGTTTGTCATCACCGATAGAACAGTTTCTGCAAATACAATTTCAGAAAAACAGGCTACAAAGCCATAGGGAAGGAAAAAGGATGACGTGAGGAAGGGCTGGAAGGATATTAAAAATGTAACAGCATAATTAAAGTCATCACTGGAAGCATAGGAGGCAGAAGCAATATTACAGACTATTAAGTTAGTATTGTTGAGAATAAACTTGAAAACTTCCCTAGAATGTGGAGAAAAAGGCCAAAGGGATGAAAACAATGAGTGAGGACATAATAGAAATGGGGCGCAGGGAACCCATCCAGCTAATCATTGCTCTTGGAAGAGAGGCCAGAGCAGATGAACAAAACCATGTAATAGAATAAAAATTTCCTAAAGCAGAAGAAAGAAACTGAATATAAATTGCAAGGCTCACTGCATCCCACTAAATGAGCTGAAATCCTTTAGATATATTTCTGTGAATCAAGAAACTGAAGTGGGGAACAGGCACACATCAGAAGAAGGATGTTCAATACAGCCATTCCAAAACAAAGCTGAGAACATGACAGTACAGGCATGCAAGGCTTAGATATCTACAGGAACATGTGGTGTGCAAATGAATGAAATTTCACCACCTTATGAGAGGCCAGCTCTGCTGCGGGTAAACAGACATAGAAATGTATGAGGAAATGCATGAAATGAGAAAAGATTTGTTTGAGAAATTAGTTTCCAATGGCTCTTTGACAGAATATGGTAAGACAAAAGACACAAAATAAAATTGGTAGAACCCTGCAACCATTTCTTTCAACCATTCATCTTTTTGGATTTTATGAGATGGAAGAGAAGTGGACCAGAGAGGAAAGTAATGCAAAAGGAAGAGATGATAAAGAGGAAGAGAGAAGAGTTGCTCTCAGGGATTCCAGCATCAATGGGAGCAAGCAGACAAGACCTGAAGTTGAGGATGAGTTCAGCCTTAACTCTTGGCACTGTTTCTGATAATCCTGGTGCCTCTGGAAAACCATAAATGATTTTTAGATCTGAAATGTGACCCCTCCAGTTCTCTGAGAAGGGGCTGCTCCCACCTCCTCTCAGCCCCCCAAGCAGGAGAGATGGGAAAGGATGTCACTACCTGAGCAGAGGTGCTGCGGAGCTTCAGCAGCCCATTCTCAAGCCGCTCCATCTTGGACTTGAGCTCTTTTCCATTCTTGTGCAGCAAGCTCTGGTAGAGTCTGATGAACTCCAGAAATGATTTGGGGGTTGTGTAGTTGTAGCACTGCTCGTTGTTCAGATAGGACTGGGATGTCTGGTTGACACTTGTGTGGACAAAAGCCATGAACTTGCTCATTGACTGCTTGATTGTGGGCTAAAATCAAAGAGCAGGAAATAAAGAGATAGTATTGCCATGAAGACTGGAGGTAACTGCTCCTGACCCCTGCTGCTTCACCACATAGAAAATTGTTCCAACACCTCTATCCAGGCCTGAACTTAAACTCTGAAATTCTGGACATGAAATTCCTTGTACTCTGAGGTGGTAAGAATCCTGAGGAGTATCTCGTTTTCCCCTCTCACCTCGATGCTCTCGGTGTTCTGCAAGAAGCGGAGGCTGACAGACTCCAATGCCTGCTGAGGCCACTCGTGAAACCAGTCGATGGCCGTGCAGTTCACAATAGCTGGGAACTTCCTGCTGCGGACCCTCAGCTTGTTCCCCACAGGGGAGAAACAGAGAGTCACCTGAGAAGTCAGAAGGGTGGGAGAACAAAAAACATATCAGGGAAGTACTCACAGATGGACAGATACAACCTTGGATTTTTTATTTTAATCCTCACCCAAGGATATGTTTATTTATTTCAGAGAGAGAGAAAGGGAGAGAGAGAAACACTGATCAGTTGCCTCCCATATGTGCCCCAACAGGGATGGACACTGCAACTTAGGGATGCAGCCTGACTGGGGATTTAATCCGCAACCTTTTGGAGTACAGGATGACACTTCAACCAACTTAGCCACTTGGCCAGGGCCACCCTTGGATTCTTAGTTTCCCAGGAAACTGAGAAACACATCCAACAGAGACAAAAATCTGTAATTGCTAGCCAGGCTTTCTAGCCAAGAAAGTGGGAAACTTAAAACTTAAGGCAAGAGGGAGGCCACTGCCTATGAAGCAGATGAGAAGGGCACCCTTGCAGAGGCTGAGAAGGGCACTGCACCCTCATCTCCCACTCCCTAGACAATCAGTTAGGATGGCTGTGTCCAAAATATTAGTAGAGGCTTTCATGAATAGTCTCTGGTCTTGTCTACCCTGGGCAGTAAATCCTTGTATACCTTCAGTTGTCGTCGGACCTGATCTATAAAGAATTTCCAGCAGTTCTCTCTGTTGTCAACCAAACCTTGGCTTTTGACTTCATTCCTCACGTTGTTTATGATGTTTTCAACATCATCATCAGAGTAGAGATCTGGGACCTCTCCTGGGAAGAAATGGAGCACATATGGACAGCTTTGGCATCTGCCTTCATGATACAACTGGACATAATGTTATTCAACCTTGGGACACAGGTCCTTTGGATTTCAGGCCATGCTCCACCACTTTTGCTGGTGAAACTGGACAGACACCATACCTACTCCAAATCATGGCAGGAAAATAATACATTAAAGGATGGGGCAGGGTACATGGAAACATCTCGTCCTGGGTCAACGGCTGGTAGCCCAGCAAATTTCAATAGTCTTTTCCTCTTTTGCTTAAAGCATGTATTTACTAACTACTGTTCTAGAAACTGTGCTCATAAGAAGCTTAATATTTAGCAGGATAAATAAAATAGATGGTAAAGTAGCCATAAGACCTGGTAAAAGGGCCATGAGAAAAATACAGATACATCCATATATTTAAGAAGAATGAGCTATCACACTATGCTGTATACCTGAAACTAATACAAAATAATATTGACTATAAACAATAATTAAAAATAAAAGAAAAGAATGAGCTATCATTTTTTATTAGCGAAAAAGAGAAGAGAACAGGGATAACTTCATGAAGTTTAGTATAAGCATGACATCTTAACTCAGTGGGGAAATGATGAACATTCAATATGTAGTATTAGGAAATCTGGAATTTAAAATATTATGGTTGGATCTTTATATTACACTGTACACTAGGATAAATTCCAAATGGAATAATGATTTAACTATAAAATATAAAATCATAAGATGATAGAAAAATGAAGGAATATTTTATAATCTCTGAGTGGGGAAGATAACTATAACTCAACATTGGTATTTTTATGAATAGAAGATAAATTTGGCACATACAAATAGATAAATTTTATATAAATATAAAAATTATATAATGAAACACCATAAGCAAAGTGTAAAAGCAACAAAACATAACCCCCAAAGCCAATTAAGATAACATATGTTTTCCAAAGAGGAGATACAAATGGCTAAAAGGTACATACAAAGATGCTGAACATCACTAATCATCAGAAAAATGCAAGTCAAAACCATAATAAGATATCACCTGATGTCTGTTAGAATGGCTGTTATATAGAAGAAAAAAACAAGAAATAACAAGTGCTGGTGAGAATGTAGAGAAAAGGAAACCCCTGTACACTGTTAGTGAGACTGTAAACTGGTGTGGGCACCATGGAAAAGAGCATGATGATTTCTCGAGAAATTGAAAATAGAACTACCATACGATCCAGCAATCCCCTCATGGTTACCACCTGCCCAGCAGAAACCAAGCCATTATCTTGAAAAGGTAATCTGTACTTTCATGTTCATTGCTGTACTATTCACAGTAGCCAAGGTTTGAAAACTGCCTAAGTGTCTATTAATAGATGAATGAATCAAGAAAATATGCTGTGTATATATATCCATAGGGATATTATTCAGCCTTAAAAGAGAAGGAAATCCTATTATTTGCGACAACGTGAATGAACCTAGAGCACAGTATGTTAAGTGCAATAAGCCTGACACAGAAAAGCCAACATTGCATGGTATCACTTACATGTGGAACCTTAAAAAAAAAAAAAAAAAAGGTTGAACTCATTGAAACAGAGTAGAAAAGTGGTTTCCAGGAGCTGAAGGATGAGGAAAATAGGGAGAGGTTAGTAAAAGGGTTCAAACTTTTATAAGTTATAAGATGAGTAAATGAAATCATATGATTCTTGACTTTTTCTGTCTCATAGCATGATGTTGTCAAGATCCATCCATGTTGTTGCAAATGGCAGTATTTCATCTTTTCTTATGGCTGAGTAGTATTCCATGTGAGATATAAAACTGAAAGCAAGAAATGAGCAAACAAGCAAACAAACAAAAACTCATAGACACAGACAACAGTACGGTGGTTAACAGAGGGAAGGGTGTGAGAGGGTAGTAAAGGGCAAAGAGGGTCAGGTGTATAACGATGAAAGATGATTTGACTTTGTGTGGTGGGTACACTATGTGATATACAGATGATGTATCATAGAATTATATACATGAAACCTGTATAACTTTATTAACCAATGTCATCCCAACAAGTTTAATTAAAAAATAAAGAAATAAAAAATGCAGTAGAGAAGAAAAAAGATGAACAAGATTTGAAGAGCTAATGTTTAACATGGTGATTATAGTTGACCACACTATATAGGATAATTGAAATTTGCTAAGAGAATAGAACTAAAGTGTTCTCACCAAAAAAGGAAAAAACAGAAAATATGTGTTTAATTAAAATTATAGTTAAATAGCTAATCTTAAAATGGGAGGAAACTCTCTTTCTCTCTCTATATATATTTATGTATATACATCTCTCTATATATGTATATACACATACATATATACACACATATATATATCTTTACAAATAAAGAGAAAGATCAATAATTCAACAGAAAGATGGGGTAAAGGATACAAAAAGGGAGTTCACAGTACAGAAAGTACAAATGTTTTTTAAACATATGTCAAATGCTTTACCTCACTTGTTGTAACAAATGCACATTGAAATTATGCTTAGTTTACTTTTTGTTTGTATAAATCAGATTGGCAAACATGTGAACAGACATTCAACTTCACTCATAATAATAAAAATATACTTTTAAGTTACTCATAATTATTATTTTTTACCAGATTGGTGAAATTTAAAAATTAGAAAAAATACTGTATAAATGAGGCAGTATATGGTAAAGTTTTTAACAATCTTAACAAAATACATAACAATAAATACATGGTGACCAAGTAGGGTTTAACCTAGAAATGCAAAGATTGTTAAATATTAGAAAAGTATATGAAAAGAATTCACTGTACTAGTAGATTTTAAAAAGCAACATGACAATTAAAATAGATGCCATAACATTTTCTAAACACTGTTAGCAAACCAGGAATAAATGAGACTACTCATAATAAATATCTCTATCCCAGCAAGACCCAAAGTAAACATCACACCTAATAGTGAAAAACTAAAATCAGATTGTGAAGATGGCAGCGAGATAGGTGGGAGCAGAGTCCACTTCCCCTCAACACCAGTGAAACACCTAGCTGATCTGAGGAACAGAGCGAACAGCCAACGGTATTCCAGCATATATGAAGATCGGAGACCAAAGATAGAGGACATTGAAAGATCTGATGGTAAGAAGAGTGCTTAAGGACAATAAGGTCCCTGGGGCCTGCGCGGGGACCAGGGCGGCTGAAGCCCCAGCCCAGGCACAGAGTCTGCTGCAGGATTCTTGGGAGAGAGCCACACTGGGCTGTGTGAGCAGCCAGGTGCTTGTTTGGACCAGGGGGCTTGAATAGGAAGAATTTCTTGAAAAGAAAAAGAGAAAATAGAGGCACTCAGCGGCTAGTTAGAGAACTCTCTACAGCACTCGAGGCCTCTGGCACCCCAGGGCTTCCCCGCCCCCCGCAACAGCCCCTGGACTGTGAACTCGGGACAAGCAGCCCCAGCTCTCACCTGAAGCCCAGTTACGTGCACCCAGATTAGCAGACTGGGCACCCACAACTGAAACCCCGGCTGGGCGCCCACACCTGAAACCTCGGGTGCGTGCGCACCAGGAGCAGAGGCTAGCTGCCCCATGCACAGGCCCAAAGCAGCGTACCTGCTGGCCACGCAATACAGGCCTAAAGTAGCGGATAAGCTGATCAACAGCCTGGCTGCCTGCGAGTAACCACACCTAAAAGCACCGGTTCTGAACAACTCCTACCTAGACCCTGTGCACAGAGCCCTGCAGGGCCTACTGGCTCTCTAGGACTAAGGCAGAACACCCAGCAGAGGGGAGCTGCAGGGCTAGGGGAGACTGCATTCCCCAGAAAGACTCAGCCCAGTAGGGGGCTGAACTACCCCATAGCAGCACCAGAGACCCTAGCATCTAAGACAGCAAAGAGCAAGAAGGGGGAGTGTGAGTTGCCCCTAATTGGTGCAACTCAAGGACAGCACAACTGGTGAACTAAAAGGCTTAGTGGGGAGCAGAAGGACCCTGAGGAACTGGACTGGAGGCTGAACAACAGCAAAGAGTGTGGCTCAGGAAGGGAGAAAAGTGAAACAAATCCTTCCAACCACCCCCTCCCGATCTACAGATAGAAAGACCAGCAGAACTAACCTGACCAGTTTAAAGCCAGCAGAAGACTTTTTTTTTCTTTCCTCCTTTCCTCCTGAATTCCTTCTTCCTTTTGGTCCTTCTTTCTTTTTTTATTCCTTCTTCCTGCCTTCTTTTATTTATTCCTTTGTTTTAATTTTTGTTAAAATTCCTTCTTATCTTGCCTCTGATCTTTCTTTATTCCTTCTTCCTCCCTTCCTTTCATTTTCTATTCCCTTCTTCCCTCCTTCACTTCTCCTTTTTTTTCTTTTTCTTTTCCCCTTCCTCTTTTTCCCACAGGTGAGACAAGAAAAACTGGAGTGCTGAAAAGACCAGAGTTAGACCGTGTTACACCCATAAACATCAGCACAAGACCAGTGAGCACAGGAGATTAAGGAGACAGCACCACTGAATCCCATTGGCATTCTACCATAGAAGTTCATACCATAAATCCAGGGAGTTAGAATAGATCAATTTAAGAAGCAGAGGCTAACAAGAAGAGTCGCACAAACAATGGGAAGACAAAGAAACAATCCCTAAATGAAAGGAAAGGAGGAAGCCTCAGAAACAATGCTAACTGAAAAAGAGGCAAGTCAACTATCAGATAATGAGTTCAAAGCAATGGTTATCAGGAAGCTCACTGAGCTCACAGAGAACTACCACAAACTATAGGGAAACTACAATGAACTCACTGCAAACTATATCAACATGAAAAAGGAAAGAGAAACCATCAACAAGGGCCAAGAGGAAATGAAGAATACAATTTCTGAATTGAAGAACACAGTAGAAGGAATCAAAAGCAGACTTGATGAAGCAGAGGATCAGATCAGCGAGCTGGAGGACAAAGTAGAAAAAAACACCCAGAAAGAGCAAGAAAGGTAAAAGAGGCTCAGAAAAAATGAAGAGGGATTGAGGAAAATGCAGGACAGCAAAAAATGTAACAATATCTGTATAATAGGAATACCAGAAGGAGAAGGAGAAGAGCAAGGGATAGAAAACCTGTTTGAAAAAGTAATGATGGAAAAGTTCCCTAATCTGATGAGAGAAAAAGTCACACAAATCCAGGAAACACAGAGTCCCCAGCAAGAGGAACCCAAAGAGGCCCACTGCAAGACACATCATAATTAAAATGGCAAAATTCCAAGACAAAGAGAGGATCTTAAAGGCAGCAAGGGAGAAACAGGAAGTAACATACAAGGGAGCCCCAATAAGGTTAGCAACTGACTTCTCAATGGAAACACTCCAAGCCAGAAGAGAAAGGCAAAAGATATTCCAAGTAATGAGGACCAGAAGCCTGCAACCAAGACTACTTTACCCAGCAAGGCTCTCAATCAAGATAGTAGGCCAAATAAAGAGTTTCCCAGACAAAAGAAGTCTAAAAGAATACAGCTCCACCAAACCAGCTCTGCAAGAGATGCTAAAGGGACTGCTTTA
This sequence comes from Desmodus rotundus, assembly GCF_022682495.2. Taxonomy (NCBI): domain Eukaryota; kingdom Metazoa; phylum Chordata; class Mammalia; order Chiroptera; family Phyllostomidae; genus Desmodus; species Desmodus rotundus. The sequence goes on from NC_071395.1 coordinate 68,301,876, forward strand.
AGGAAAGGAAGGAAAAGAGAAAGAGAGAGGAACACAGGTAGGAAAAAAATGGCAATGAATAACTACCTATCGATAGTAACCTTAAATGTAAATGGATTAAATGCTCCAATCAAAAGACATAGAATAGCTGAATGGATAAGAAAACATGACCCACACAGATGTTGCCTACAAGAGACCCATCTCAGGACAAAAGACCTACACAGACTGAAAGTGAAGGGCTGGAAACAAATTTTCCAAGCAAACGGACAGGAAAAAAAAGCCGGGGTAGCAATACTCATATCAGACAAAATAGACTGCAAAAGAAGGGCCATAAAGAGAGACCCAGAAGGTCACTTCATAATACTCAAAGGAAGAATCCACCAAGAAGACATAAACATTGTAAATATATATGCACCGAACAAAGGAGCACCCAAATACATAAAGAAAGTATGTATTTCTTTCATATGTTCCAAATACAGAAAGAAAGTATGAAGTCCTCCTTTCTTGGAGGACTTCAAGAAAGATATTGACAGCAACATAATTATAGTAGGGGAGTTTAACACCCCGCTGTCAAAAATGGACAGGTCTTCCAAACAAAATATCAACAAGGATATTGTGTCACTTAACAATACCCTAGAGGAAATGGACTTAACTGATATATAGAGAGCTTTTCATCCCAAAGAAGCAAAATGCACATTCTTTTCAAGTGTACATGGAACTTTTTCAAAGATAGACCACATGATAGGACACAAAGCAAGCCTCAACAAATTCAAGAAAATTGAAATCATATCAAGCATTTTCTCTGACCACAAGGGACTGAAACTAGAAACCAACCCGAAAGGAAAAAACCCAAAATACTCAAAATCATGGAGACTGAATATCATGCTATTAAACAATGAATGGGTCAACAATGAGATTAGGGAAGAAATCAAAAACTTTCTGGACACAAATGAAAATGAACTTACAACAACCCAAAACCTATGGGCCACAGTAAAGGCATTCCTGAGAGGGAAGCTCATAGCAATACAGGCCTACCTTAAAAAGATAGAAAAACTTCAAACAAAAAACCTAACCCTACGCCTACAAGAACTGGAGGAACAACAACAAAGACAGCCCAGAGCAAGCAGAAGGAAGGAAATAACCAAGATCAGAGCAGAGTTAAATGACATAGAGACTAAAAGCACAATTCAAAGGATCAGTGAATCCAGGAGCTGGTTCTTTGAAAAGATAAACAAAATCGACAAGCCTTTAAGTAGGCTCATCACGAAAAAAAGAGTGAGGATCGAAATAAACACAATTAGAAATGAAAGAGGAGAGATTACAATTGATACCACAGAAATACAAAGGATTGTAAGAAATTACTACAAAGAACTGTATGCTAAGAAATTTGAAACCTAGGAGAAATGGACACATTTCTAGAAAAATATAATCTTCCAAAACTGAATGAAGAAGAAGCAGAAAACCTGAACAGACCAATAGCAGCAGACAGAATTGAAGCAGTCATCAAAAAACTCCAACACACAAAAGCCCTGGACCAGATGGTTTCACAGGAGTATTCTACAAAGCATTTAAGGAAGAGCTAACCCCTATCCTTCAGAGACTATTCAAAAAAATCCAAAATGATGGAAGACTCCCAAACTCTTTTTATGAAGCCAGCATTATCCTAATCCCCAAACCAGATAAAGACACAATGAAGAAAGAAAACCTCAGGCCGATATCACTGATGAACATAGACGCTAAAATTCTCAACAAAATATTGGCAAACCGCATCCAGCAATACATTAAAAAGATCATCCACCATGACCAAGTGGGATTCATCCCAGGGATGCAAGGATGGTACAATATTCGCAAATTATTAAACATAATACATCACATAAACAGCAGGAAAGACAAAAATCACATGATCATATCAATAGATGCGGAAAAAGCATTTGATAAGATACAGCACCCATTTCTGATAAAAACACTCAGCAAAGTGGGAATAGAGGGAGCATTCCTCAACATAATAAAGGCCATATATGAGAGACCTACAGCCAACATCATACTCAATGGACAAAAACTTAGAGCTTTCCCACTAAGATCAGGAACAAGACAAGGATGCCCTCTCTCACCACTCCTATTCAACATAGTATTAGAAGTCCTAGCCACAGCAATCAGTCAAGAAAAAGAAATAAAAGCCATCCAAATTGGAAAGGAGGAAATGAAACTGTCACTGTTTGCAGATGACATGATAGTGTACATGGAAAATCCTATAGACTCCACCAAAAAACTACTCGACCTAATAAATGAATTTGGCAAAACAGCTGGATACAAAGGCAATACTGAGAAATCAAAGGCATTCCTGTATACCAACAACGAAACTGCAGAAACAGAAATCAGGAAAAAAATCCCATTTGATATAGCAACAAGAAAAATAAAGTACCTAGGAATCAACCTAACCAAGGATGTACAAGACCTGTACTCAGAAAACTACACAACACTGAAGAAAGAAATTAAGGAAGACACAAACAAATGGAAGCATGTACCATGCTCATGGATTGGAAGAATTAACATCATCAAAATGGCCATACTACCCAAAGCGATTTATAGATTCAATGCAATCCTTTTCAGAGTACCCATGACAAATTTAACAGATATAGAACAAACACTTCAGAAATTTATATGGAACCATAAATGACCCCGAATAGCTGCAGCAAGTTTGAGATAGAAGAACAAAGCAGGAGGGATCACAATACCTGATATCAAACTGTATTACAAGGCCACTGTAATCAAAACAGCCTGGTACTGGCTTAAAAACAGGCACATAGACCAATGGAACAGAACTGAGAGTCCACAAATAAACCCAAGTCTTTATGGTCAGTTAATATTTGACAAAGGAGGCAGGAGCATAAATTGGAGCAAAAACAGCCTCTGCAACAGATGGTGTTTGGAGATCTGGACAGCTACGTTAAAAAAAATGAAACTCGATCACCAACTTACGTCATACACAAAAATAAACTCAAGATGGATAAAAGACTTAAATATTAGTCGTAACACCATAAAAGTCCTAGAGGAAAACATTGGCAGGAAGATCTCAGACATTCCACGCAGCAACATCCTCACAGACATGTCCCTTAAAGCACGGGACATAAAGGATAGAATAAACAAATGGGACTGCATCAAAATAAAAAGCTTCTGCATGGCTAAGAAAACAGCACTAAAATACAAAGAGAACCAACAGTATGGGAAAACATATTTGCCAATGATACCTCAGACAAGGGCTTGATCTCCAAAATATATAAAGAACTCACACGACTCCACTCCAGGAAGACAAACAACCCAATTAAAAAATGGGCAAAGGACTTGAACAGACACTTCTCCAAGGAAGACATACAGAGGGCCCAGAGACATATGAAAAGATGCTCAGCATCACTAGCCATCAGACAGATGCAAATTAACACCACAATGAGGTACCATCTCACACCAGTCAGAGTGGCCAACATAAACAAATCCACAAACAAATGTTGGAGAGGATGCGGAGAAAAGGGAACCGTAGTGCACTGTTGGTGGGAATGCAGACTGGTGAGGCCACTGTGGAAAACAGTATGGAATTTCCTCAGAAAACTAGAAATGGAACTGCCCTTTGACCCAGCAATTCCACTGCTGGGATTATACCCCAAGAACCCTGAAACACCAACCCAAAAGAACCTGTGCACCCCAGTGTTCATAGCAGCACAATTTACAATAGCCAAGTACTGGAAGCAACCGAAGTGCCCATCAGCAAGCGAGTGGATCCAAAAACTATGGTATATTTACACGATGGAATTCTAGGCAGCAGAGAGAAAGAAGGAGCTTATACCCTTTGCAACAGCATGGATGGAACTGCAGAGCATTATGTTAAGTGAAGTAAGCCAGATGGTGAGGGACAAATACCATATGATATTGCCTTTAACTGGAACATAATAAATAGAAGAAAAAAGGAAACAAAATATAACCAGAGACTTTGAACTTGAGAACAATCTAACAATGGTCAGGGGGGAGTGGGGAGGGGACAGTGAGCAGAGGGGATTACAGGAACTACTATAAAGGACACATGGACAAAATCAAGGGGGAGGGTGGAGGTGGGGGAGGGAGGGGGGTTCAGCTGGGGTTGGGTGGAGGGATGGGGAGAAAAGGCACAGAACTGTAATTGAAAAACCATAAAAAAATTAAATAAAAAAGAAAAACTAAAGTCAGGAACAAGACAAGCGTGACTGTTATATGTTTTCAATCCAACATTATATAGAGGTCCTGAGCCATGCAAAGTGTTAAGAAAAAGAAATTAAATGTATAGGGGTAGTAAAAAATAATGAAGTTGTCATTGTTCAAAATCTAATTTTCTACATAGAAAATCTAAGAGAATATATGCATAAATAATGAGAACTCATAAGTATGTTCAATAACAAGCCTGCTGGAAATTAAAATTGGAAATAAAATGGCATTTCTGTACTTCAACCAAAAAAAAGTTTTTAAAAAGTTACTTAGAATACCAAAAAACAAATAAGGTAGGCAGTCATAAATATACAAAAAATGTGCAAAGATCTTGATGTGAAAAGTACAAGAGACTGTTGAAGGGAGTAAGTGAAACCCTAAACAAACTGAGAGGAATATTGCTGTGTTCATGCATGGATGATTCAGTATTACCAGTCTCATGAAGACTCAATTCCAGTAAGAAGATCAAATAGGTTTCTGTTTAGATCCTGACAGGTCTATTCTACAATTTATATGGAAGAGCAAAAGGTAAAAATGGTGTGATATTCGTGAACAAGAACCAGGAGGGATTTGCTCTTCCAGAAATCAAGTCTCCTTCCAATGCTGTGTTAGTTACATTGGTCCTGGGGTAAATAAAAAGAACAATGAGTGAAACACCTAGAAACAGACCCAAATACAAATAGAAAATTGATACTAAAAATTTTCTATTTGTGTGCAAACAAGGGATAGACTAATCGATAAATGATGTTAAGGTTAATTCAATATTAATATTAAAAAATAAAATTAGAACACCATACAAAAATATATTCCAGGTGAATTAAAAGACATTACCAGTAACACAAAAAGTAAAACAATAATAATTTAAAAATAAAATACATCAGACTATTTTTATGGTGTTGGATAGGATAAGATTTCTGAAACAGCACAAAAAAACATAAAGCATTTGAAAGTAAGTTTTACAACATATAAACTAAATCAGCATGACAGAAGTCAGATATGGACTTCAAAAAGTTATTCACAACCTGTATAATGAACAAAGGGTCAGTATCCAGGATTATAAAGAATACTTACAAATCCATAAGAAAAAAACAAAGAACCCAAGAGATAAAGGGAAAATATTTAAGTAGGCAACTCACAGAGGAGGAATATAGGGAACTGGTCTTCATGGCAGTGGGGAATGCAGCTTAGCCCTGGTTCAGAAAACTGACAGGTACGAAGTGGCATATAGGAGCCAGGCCCACAGATCTACTTTCCCATGAGGAATCAGGCCTGCATTGTACCTAGGCTGCTTTGTGGCTTGCTTTTGCTAAAACTCCTTCACCCTGAGTTAAGGCAGCAAATGTTTAACGCATATCTTTGAAGTAACTTCCCAAAGTCTATGCTAAACCTCCCAAGGATGGAGTGTAACCAGTTCAACCACTTTCCCCCTTGTATTTGCAACATCCTTTTCTTTGTTATCTATAAAAGGTAATCACCTAAAGCAAACCTGTGCATAATGAAGAGGACCTTCCTTGATACAATCCTCCCAGAAAAGCAATAAAAGCTTGTCCAGGCAGGGTTGGGGTGCTCTCTCACTCAGAGAGTGGCCGTGCTTTCTCCACAGGACTTCTGCAGTCCATGTGAATTTGTTTGTCACATCCACAACACCATGGACACTGCTGGTCAGAGTCCACATCAGAGGAATAGTCAATAAACACTTGAGAAGATACTCCAAGGTCACAAGTAATAAGGGAAAGGAAAACAATGATATTTCACTTCATACCCATTGGCAAATATTAATATGTTAGATAAATGAAATGTTAGGGAGGTTAGGAAGAACAGGTCAGAGAGAACAGGCACCTCAACTGGTCAGAGAGAATAGGTACCTCGATTGGTCAGAGAGTAAATTTGTACAATTACTCTGGAGAGCAACTTGGCACTTTGTAGTCAAGTTGAAATGCACAAACCAAACAATTTAGCAATCTAAGTTTTGGGCACTTACTGTAAAGGAACTCTTGTACATGCACACCAGAAGTTTCTTCTTTGAAACATTGTCCCAAATTGCATGGGTGATTGATTTTTACTTTGTATATATCTAAAAATATTTTGTAAAGAAATATAGAAAAACATAAATTAATGTGGGTGGTGAGAATGTGAAAACTGTGAGAGAGAGTCAGAAATTGAAAGGCAAGATAGAACATAACACATTTCTGAATTAGAATCCAGGGGCTGGGCTCCTAGCTCAGGAGGAAGAGTTGGCTTCAGAAAAGAGGAATGGTAATGTGGGAGGAGAGGTGAAAACTGCAAAGAAATGGACACAGACTGGGAGGTACAAAGATAGCTTCGTGGCTGTGATCCTAAATGATGCAAGTGCTCAAGAGGAGATGAGCTTGAGGGAGGTGTGAGCACTAGCACTGTGGGCTGAGAACCCTGGCTGTGCTGGAAAAGGTGAATGAGGTTTGCTCTGGACTATTCTGTGGGCATCAGAAAAGCTCTTTCACATTTCCAGCGCAAGGCTTCAGGTGGAACTGGAATCACATACAAACTCCTCTTTACAGTTCTCATGTTCACACATTTCCTCCTTCCTCCACAACCAACACAGAAATGTTAGCATCGCAGAGATGTTAGGGACAGCAGAAGCCTCTGGGGCCATGCTATCCATGCTGCTTCCCTATGTGAGGACTTGGGGGAGGTCCTCTAAGTTGGGTGGTCTAGCAAGTGGTTGGTATCCGAGTGATTAGGAATGATGATTCTATTCATCACTGAGGCTGCTGCATGTCCTTGAACTCTATCTGGAGGAAACTCATGCTTACTTTCCAACAACATCTGGCCTACATAGTTTGACAACACCAGTCTAGCCAGGCATTTACTATGAGCTTTATATTAATTAGACTTAATCACTTAATAGGTCTAAATTTAAAAATAGATTATCATGAAAATAATCATTTACTTTTTTTCTGTGAGTGAACTTGATTTAATTTCCACTCATTAAAATATTTCATCACATGCATAGAAGACAACCTGTGCTATAACTTGTCAAAATAAATATTAATAGAATAACCCTTTTCATACTCATTTGATAAACAGAGGTCAGAGAGAACTGCTAAGAAAATGAAATAATATTTAGCATGTGTTGGGATTCAGAAAGTTCCAGGCAACATTTTTGTTTTTAAAGATTTTATTTATTTATTTTTAAACAGAGGGGAAGGGAGGGAGAAAGAGAGGGAGAGAAACATCAATATGTGGTTGCCTTTCACATGCCCCCTACTGGGGACCTGGCCTGCAACCCAGGCATGGGCCCTGACTGGGAACTGAACCAGTGACCCTTTGGTTTGCAGGTTGGCGCTCAATCCATGAGCCACACCAGCCAGGGCAGGGAATCTTAAAAAGAGAAACACTCCTACAGAATTGGCATGAGACAGCCTCATCCAGCTTAAAGAGCTGGTCTATACCAGTATTCTTTTTTCCTTCACCTGTCTTATAACTTGCATTTCCTTATCTGTTAATATCTCTGAGCCCTCCAGTGAGAAATTGGATCTCCTTTAGTCTTATCATTTGTAATAATAGGTCTGCATTCTGCACCTTCCTCTTATTTAAAACATGTAGGTTTTATGTCTTGTTAGTGTTTTATGAATCAGATCATGGATGTTGAGGAAGCAAAACTATGGTCTACAGGCCAATCTGGCCCTCTGATTCTTTTTGTATAACCTGCAAGCTAAGCCTAGTTTTTGCCACTTTTAATGGTTGAGAAAAAAAAAACTATTTAATGACACGTGCAAACTACAGAGTTCAAATTTTATTGTCCATAAATAGTTTTATTGGCCACAGCCACCTTCATTCATTTAGGGATCATCTGGCTAATATTGCTCTACAGAGTTGAGTAGTTATGGCAGAAACTGTCTGGTCTGCAAAGCTGAGAATATTTACATTCTGCTCCTTTACAGAAAAAGTTTGCTTACCTTGGTTTATGTGAAACCCTCAGTGCTGAGATGTTGAAGCCTCCAGGCCATTTAGAAACTTTTCCTGCATTCTTATGATGGTGGTGTTTGGTACAGGACACCAAGAACCCTTATGAAGATTGCCAGATGGAATATATGGGAATAAACACCTCTGGATTGGGAGCCAAGTTTGCATTTTCAGATTTGTTTCCCAATGTTTCCTGACAATATTCCTGTCACTTATTGTGTGATGTAGGTAGTCATGCTGGAAGCAGGAACCTGAACCGACAGAAGGGACTTTTTGGTGACACAGAGACTATTTAAATATTGGAAATGTTTCTTCGTGAGACCCCAAGTTGGGAAGCCCTATTTCTGCTTCCAAATCCTTGTAGGCTCCATGTGGTAAGTCAGACTAATCATTATCTTTTCTGTGTTAGTCTGGGGCTTTCAGAGGCTACAACTACTTTTGGAGGAGCAGATCCTGAGAGTGTAAGATGGTTCAGTTAGTTGGAGCTTGATGATAAAAAGGGCAAAGGTAAGGGTTAGGTCCTTTATCAATCAGCTTCACACTGGCTTAAAGGGTATGACCTCCCCGTCCGCCCCCCCCGCCCCCCCCCCCCCCCGCAAGCCTAACATTTTTCAAAGACACTTCCCTGATCTCAAGGGAGAAAAAGCAAGAGAGTATGGTGACTATCTTAGTATCCCTGTCCTTCTCTATATGTGGCTGGAAACCTTCTCAAAGCACATGTCCAATAGCAACACCTAATAGTAAGACAGCACATTATTCTCATGCTGTATGCATCCTGGTTCAACAAACACCTCCTGAGCACTAATTATGGGCCAGGAGATGCATTAAGTGCTGACAACATAAATGAGGAAAACAACACAGTCTCTACAGAGGGTTTTAATAATATCAGTTTTGTTTAATTTCCTAAGCTGGATGGTATTTAATCTTTAAATCTTGTATGTCTGGATTATTTAATAACAAAAGTTTAACCAGCAGCAGACAACATGGCCTCTGTATTTTACAAATTTACAATGCTGTTTTCATACAATGGTGGTGTGTGCAACCCCTGAGTGCTATAGAAACATGGAGGGAGGTTTCCCAGTCCTTGGGGTGACAGTGGATCAGGGACGATTTCCTACAGAGATAACACCCAAGATCCATCTTGTAATACAGGAAGAAGTTGACCCAGACAAAGAAGGAGAAGGCCCTGTGAGTAAGGAAGGATGTCAGGGAACAGCTCAGTGAGACACCCCGAGAAGTGAGGTGCTATTACATCAAACTGGGGAGGTGAGGCTAGTGAGGACAGAAGGAAGGGGTCAAAGGCAGTTTTTTTCTGTACAAAAGGATTTTATCCTGCATTTAGAGCAACTAATTAACAAATAATAGTTTAGACAGACACTTGTGGAAGTAGTGAGGAGAATGGATTGGAGGGAAGATTCCTGGGAGGTAAGGAGATGAGTGAAGAAGTATTGGCATTTGTTGGAGCAAAAGACAAAAAGATCAGTGGTAGCCATGATAGAAAAGATATGGACTCAGAAATGGCACAGGGGTAACACTGGGGGCAATTGATTTTCTCTTGGATGTAGGTGGTGATGGAGAGGTTAGCAATGTAGCAGAATGCACAGAGACATAGTCTCAAATAACTTGGATGAGAATTTAGTATCACATGAGGAAAAGAAAAGACTGGTCATTCAAGTACCTTTTTGCATTACCCTTTCAGCATTTCTGTTTGTCAGCTGGAAACCCAAGAAGGTGCTGGTGTAAATTTTCACTGTTTGTGGTGTGAGGGTGCCTCCAGCGAACAGATCCAGTGAAACCACAGTGCATGCGTCAGAGTTCTGTTGCATACTCGACAGCTTCTCTTTTGCCCCATGCTTTGTATTTTTTCCTTTTAGGGAAATGGGGTCAGAATTTAGCTTATGTAAAGCATAGATGGCCCATCAGGAAATCCAGTTTCAGGTACACATGGGAGAAGAACTATCCAATCCACCCATGCCATGTTACAAATATCTCCAGACTCCACATTTTCACGTGATGCGTGCAGACTACTAACATGTTAATCTTGGATTTAATCTTAAGCACCTTGGGGATGAGGTGATCTTTTCATGTTCTATATGCCAAAGGAGATTTGGCCCAAATATTAAAACAGTCTAGTTCAGAGATAAAGAGATATATGACTTTACAAAAGAGGAGACACAACTGGATATGAACCAATACAATAGACCACAAAGAGGCTGACGATACTTATTTTTGAGCAGAGTATGTACTGACTGGAACATGGAAGCTTAGGGAATAGTTTTGAATATATGAATAGGTAGAGACTTGTCTAGTTGGGCCAGGGAAGAGAAACCTTAATTTTGGAGTGAACAATTATGCCTTTTGAAAAGCCGAAGGAAAGTTCCAACATAAAAACCCAAACTAAAATGAAGTATGAAATCTGGCTGAGTTAGCAGAAGAAAAGATACCACACCTAGAGCAGACTAAGTCTTCTTAGCTGGGACCATAGTACAGTGGACTTCTAGAAATGCTGGGAAGCTGGAGGTGCAGGTGCTGACCCAGAAAGCCAGGGAATAATTTTATTTTCCTGTCTGGAGATTAGGGAGGAGCCTTGCTGGTGCTAAGTTTGGTTCAAGAACCAAGAGAGAACGAATTTGTAAGAATTTTTAAAATGCCTTGGTTTGATGGCCAGAGTACACTCTGCAGAAATTATTATATAGGACAATCAGGACAGAGCAAGGATTAAATGTTTCAGATTAAGCAAGGGTGAACGTTTCATCCCTAATCTCAGCAGCAGCTACATGGCCCCCAGAAAGGGCTCTGGTAAGCCAAGGGAAGTGATCAAAGATATGCTTCATTTGCTCTGATCTGGGTGGTCACCCTGCTTCTACACAACTATGTATCCTTTCCTAATTAAACCAGGAGTTTATGACTTTGTAGGATTTCTTCCTGTCTATCTGTAACTCACCTGCGATGCAACCAACACAATGAAGGGTTCTGAAATGTTTGGTTTGTGTCAGAAGTGGGATTAATCAGACGAATTACCACCAATATTTGATTTTGGAAATGGTACTAGGAAGCCAACAGATGAAACAGTGATCTAAAGAAGTGTGGGAGGAAGCCAGCGAGCCTATGGTGTGAGACCATTGGGTCACTGAGGAAAATGTTCTTGGAGGAGAGTTGAATCAGTGGAGTTCACTCCCTGTAGCTTTATCTTCATCATAACAGGACTTGTAGATAACCAGAGAGGGATGAGTTAATGGCAAGGTAGCCCAACGTGTAGTTTCCTAGTCTCTGCTGTGTTATACAAGAACAAAGTGCATAAGACCATGATACCGACAAACTAATGGGATGGGGAGGTTCTGAAGAATGTCTGTAGCTCTGCCTGGACTGGCAGTCAGTTAATATCTAGGCAGAAATTATTTATTTGACAGGGAAAATTAGAAAAAAGATATGCTCCTGTCAAAGTACTTCAGAAGAAAGGGAGAGAGATTAGAAAAGTGTTACTTTTAGTTTTACTTCCATTTTCATATGTGTTTATAAGTTTTGTTTTTCTATGTAGAAGCCTTAACAAGGAAATATGAGCTTGAAACTCCGTGACTTTGAAGCAGTCTGAACGCACTGTTTTCACTGGGCAGGGTTTCAGAAACTCATTTGAACTTGAAAAAAAGTACTTTTCCTAAGTACAAAATTAAAAACATTTAAGTGAGGAATTAAATTTCATTTGGTAAAAGTATAACATCTTCTGTGTCTCAGACGTTATTTTAGGACAAGGTGACCTGGCTGGACTGAAGCCAATTGAGATGCGGAGGGAGGCTGGCAACATGCCTGGCATCTCCAAAGCTGTAAGTCTTTGGAAGCACGATTCTACCCTTTTGGATTATTTTAGAAATTAGACTTTAGGGCACAGCTTGAAGGCAGGAAGATAATTGGACCCCTCTCTCATTATTTAATGAAATAATAAAAGGCGAGGCCCTGTTGTAGGTGATATACTGGTGTAGAGGTAGTGGGATATTAAAAAGATAGTATTTAGGAAAAGAAAAATGGATTGGATTGGAGGAGAAAGGGTGTAAGAGTTAGTGGGCAAACTCCTGGATATAAAGTGACTTAATCAGGACAAGTTGGGAAAGGTACCACAGTGCGGGATCAGTGTGACATTCACAGCCAGCACAGCACAGAGCTGTGGTCTGCATTAGAACAAGCCACAGAGTGCTCACAGAGCCTGCTACTGAGCGATGTGGGCCAGGGACCCCTGGCTCTTCATGGACATAATAGTGAAGGGGCCTGGGGTACAAGGGCACAAACTCTGAAGCAGACAATGGTTCTGAAGCAGTCAGGTTCCTAGGTACTGTACGGCAGGAGTTGTCCTGAACACGTGACAGGAGACAGACTTGGGAAAGTATATTGTGATCATGGTCCTTGGGCTTTATAAACTAAAGAGTATTCCATTAAAGAGATGTGGTGAGCTGTGGAGAAATGAGCTTTCTGAAATGCCAGGAAGCTGGAGGCAGAAATTTTATTTAGGAACATCTGTGTACTGATCATGTTCTTAATCCAGATGAAGAGGTGCTTTTGCAGATGTTGAATCTGGTTTAAGAGCTAGAAAAGCTCTATTCTTATTTTAATTAATATAAATATAAAAATATACACACGCCTCACATTTCTGAAAATGTACGATTTATGTATTCTATTGTCTTCTTGGTATGTATATTTATTTTTTTAAGATTTTATTTATTTATTTTTAGACAGAGGGGAAGAGAGGGATAAAGAAAGGGAGAGAAACACCAATATGTGGTTGCCTCTTGCACTCCCTGTAATGGGGACCTGGTCCACAACCCAGACATGTGCCCTGACTGGGAATCAAACTAGTGACCCTTTGGTTCACAGGCTGGCACTCAATCCATTGAGCCACACCAGCCAGGTCTGGGTATATATATTTTAATATATTGGATGAATTTGCATTATATGTTTTTCTAGAATGATTGTCATAAGTCCTGAATTCCTAAATAACTAAGGATAAATAAGGACAGTAAAGAGTCAGCTGAAGTCCTAGTTTTCATTGATCATGTCATGGAACAGTTTCCAACCCTTGTCAAGTTCTTTGAAAACCAAGGAAAACCATGAAGAGAAACTGTTCCTGCTTCCACTCTGCTTCCAAAAGGCCCAAATTCTTGTTTGATTCAACTGACAACCGAGTTGTGCTCTATTGTCTAAGTGTTTTGTGTGCATGTTCTCTGTGTGAATATCTTCCTGCTAATGTCTAACCTACTTGAATTCTAGTTTCTCTCTGTCTTGGATTTGGGGAGGAAACAGCAGGCCTTTAACCTGCTCGTCTCCCGATGATCAGATGCAGTCCCACTAAGATAGCCACCCCAATTATTGTCTGTTTTGCAGTGAAAGGTAAGTGAAAGAGCCAGAACAGCAGGTCAAGCACCAACCCTAGACCAAACTTGATGAAGCCGTTCTCCACTGTATCAGTTTTCTCCCTCATATCTATAACCCAGCTCTTCTGACTTTGGAACAAATGACTCCAACTCCAGGGGGAATGTATTAGACATGCAAGTGCAAAGAGTCTCTTACCAGACACCAAGAGATCATTGATGAGCACAAGGAACTTCTCATGAGCCACTTGGGCATCAGTCATGAGAAACACTGTGCTGAGATTCTTTACCCCGGCTTTCAGGCACAGGTTGGCCAGGTCCATCTGCAAAAACAATCACTATCAGAGACCTCTGAGAAGAAGGATTTCTTACAGGAGATCCCCATTCACTCTCTAGGAATGGGGTCACTTTCTTGTCTTCTTTCATGGGAAATAAAGCAGAATGGCAATGAGGGATGAACTTTATGTTGCACTGACAGTCTGGAAAATATGCTCATTCCCAGGCCTTGATCCCAATCGGGAAGGGCAAGTAAAATTAAACAGTTATGATCTTTAGTTCTGTGGCTTTAGTATTATCTTCTAGAGCTCCTGCTTTGTGCAGAGGTAAGAGCTTTCCAAAGGACAGAGAAGACTTACCATGCAAGTGAGTGACCTGCTCCAGAAGCAAGTGATTGCTCTTGGGTTTGAGAGAAGAGTCATGTACCTGGGGATACTTGCCTGGGGATGAATATATTGTATTCTAGCAGCATTTTGTTTTCTTATGACTAGCTGCAGCAAAGGACTTGTGTTGGAAAAAAATATATTGGGAGACACACACACACACTCACCTGGTAGGAAATTACATCCATTCAGAACTGCAGGTAGACAGAATGTGGGGCTAGGATGCTGAGCCCTGAAGTTTTCCAGCCTAGTCAGTCTCAGTTCCTTTGCTGATCTCTCTCACAAAGTTCAGCCATTACTCCCTAACCTTGGTCTTCTGCCTCTTGCACCACTCCAAGCTCCTTCTCTAACAGTCTCATACATTTCCTTAGAGATGTCCTTCCTTCATGTTCAAATAAATTCCCCTTTAAAGTTAATAAACTTCCTTTTAGATCAATGGTTCTCAACCTTATGTATTTGCAGAATTACCAAAGACAATGAATGTTTCTCAGCTGTCATTGGAATCCTCTGGGTGATGCTTTGAAAATTCCTGGTGCCCAGGCAATTCCCCAGACTAGTTAAGTCAGAATTTCTGGAGGGTGGGATGCTGGCATCAGCATTATTTGAAGGGTATTTCTGTATATAGCCAAGGTTGAGAACCACAGTCTTAGGTCATCCTATAAATGCATAATTCTCATAGGCACTATGTTGTCTCCTCTTTTTTGGAAGCAGTAAAGATTGACCTGGTGTGACCCTGGTGCATGAAGGACCTTAGATTCAGCCAGCCACTGGGAGACTGAGCTGTGGTTCACAGATGCAGTGAGCACTAGCTGGGAGACTGTGAAGGTGGGTAGGTCTGGCTCAGTGCTGGTTAGAATTCTCCCAGGGTCAGTGAGAGCAACATCCTGCTGGAAACCCCATCATGACTCCCTACTGTGCTTCTATTGTGGCCAGGGATAAAAGGGGGTGGGGGACTGGACAAAGTGACCTTTGAAAGCTTTATATAGAGCTTTTCTTCACTTTCCAGAGTGTACACTGTGGCTCCTAAGTGCCTGATGTCTGAAACCAGGAAATGTCACCGAAGGTCCCAGTGGCTGAGGGTTACCGAGCACATCTTTCAAAATATAAATTTCTTATAAAATTTGGACAGACTGTCAGAGTTCCTTCTAAGTCTACAGGGGCTGCTGGAGAGCTGAGTGCTGAATTTGATATATTGGGTTGGCCAAACAGTTTGTTTGTTTTTTTTCCTGTAAGATGGCTCTAGTGGCGCTTAGTTGTCTCTAACTTCATTCAAAAAAATTTTGTTAGATTGTATTTTGACAGCTGTCATATCAGTGTGCATTAAAAACTTATCAAAATTGGTGAATTTTTGTGTAGCCATTTTAATATTGAAGATGGAAAAAATGCAACATTTTCAGCATATTATGCTTTATTATTTCAAGAAAGGTAAAAACACAACCAAAACATTAAAAAAGTTTTGTGTAGTATATGGAGAAGGTGCTGTGACCAACTGAATGTGTCAAAAGTGCTTTGTGAAGTTTTGTGCTGGAGATTTCTCACTGGATGATTCTGAGCAGTTGGGTAGACCAGCTGAGACCCTTGATAGCAATCAAACTGAGGCATTGATTCAGAACAATCAATGTTATACTACGTGGGAGATAGCTGACATACTCAAAATACCCAAATCAATAAAGTTCTTGGTGAAAATGAAAAAATTAGTCTTTTATTTTATGGAAAAACATGAACGGACTTTTTGGCCAACCCAACAGATGTGCTCCGGATTTGGGCACCAGCTGAAGCTGCACAGGTCGGACAAAGGCCCTGAGGCCTCACACCCCAGCCCTGGGGAGGCCAGTGTCTTGGGGCTGAGACTGATGAGGAAAGAGAGCCTCCGTCAGCAGCCCAGAACCTAAGAAGAAAATGGACGGGCAAGTAAGTGAAGGTTCTGGGCAGGGAAGTGAAGGGCTGATGAGAGGGAGCTGTGGGTAGCGGGAGGAAGACCGAGTCTTCTCCCGGCAGCCACCTGGCCTTCTCACCTTGAAGTCTAGGATCTGGTAGCCTTTCCGCAGCGTGATCTGGAACACATCCATGGAGCTGATGAAGGCCGCCAGTCTGGTCAGACTCTGCTTGCCGCTGCCCCCCACACCCACCAGCAGCGCGTTTCCCCGTGGAGACTCCAGGATGCGATTGATGCGGCAGCTGAAGGGAAGGAGGCAGGAGCACGCAGCTCAGGTCACCCTCCCCTGTGAGGAGCATGCCCGAAGAGTGAGACCCGGGATCCACCTTGAAGGCTAAGCACCCGCCCAGCTGTGGGAAACTTGAGTTCAATTGTCCCCAGACCTGGCCTTGCCTTCTTGACCAAGTGGAATGAAGTCGCCACATATGAACCAGCACAGTGGAGGAACAGCTCAGGGCTGCCAGGCAGGAGTGGGGTGCGGGGGGCGGGGATGAGACTGTCAGGGGAAGGGACCAGGCCTTCCCCTCCCGCCCCTCTCCAGCCACTCCTAACTCTGCCACAGGTCCCCACTTCATTTTGCTTTATCTATCTGTGCTTTTTTTGGCAAGAGGAAGGGGCAGGAAAAAGAGAAAGTGTACAGTTAGAAAAAAATCAAGGGAAGGCTGGGGGACAAGCATAGCACAGTTTGTTTCTCTTAGGAGAGAAGAAGCAAAATTTAAGCCGAGTGAAAGAGCCCTGCGGTGGCTCTTAGTTCTCTCTCTTCTATCCTTCCCGACGTTGATGCCTTTGCAATAAGTATTTGTGGATACTTCTACAAGGCACCACTTCCTTGGCTTCTGGGCTCTTTCCTTTGCAGCTATACTTACCACTGCCAGTAAGCATATCCTCACCCCAGCAATGGGGTCATGTTCTCAGGCCCTGGACTTAGATCACCCCCGACCCCCGAGGAACCCACTCCTCCTGCTCCTCCTCAAATGCTACTCTTCCATTGAGCTGTTCACAGCCTGCCCTCCAGGAAAAACCAGCAGCCTTTAAAAAAAAATTCCCTTTAGCACTATGTACATCCCTATGTGAGGTACCTACATTCTTATAAGAATAACTCCTATGCTGTTTTCTTTTATCATCTTAAAAATAATAACTTTATTGTAAAAATGCATAAAACAGAAAAACTACAATTCTATCTTGCATATACACTACTAACATTAATGATATGTTCTTCTGAACTTTTCCCTAGTGTCTATATGCTTATAAGTATATATTTATGTGTATATACATTTATTACACCTGAAACCTCAATATATTTTTATTCCATATATTTTCAAAGTTGTGTTCACATTTATACCAAACATAGAGTTTTGAGATCATTATCTCATTTAGCAATATACTGTGATTATTTCCCTGTGCCACTGAATGATCTGTTAAACCATGATTTAATTGTGTAACAAGATTCCATCGTATGGAATAACTCCCTTGTCTGCAATAGCCCACTGTTGGATGTTTAGGTTGTTTCCAACATTTTCCAGTTACAAATAATGCCGTGTGAATACTTTTCATTTATATGTCTATGTCCACAGGATAAGTTCCTAGAAGTAAAACTGCCAAGTCAAACAGTAAAACAATTTTATGGCTTTTTGAAAAACTGACCTCCAGAATGGTGGCACCAATTTATACTCTTCTTTTATTTTTCAAACGTTTTTTTAAAAAAATATATTTATTGATTATGCTATTACAGTTGTCCCATTTCCCCCCCGCTTCACTCCACTCCATCCTGCCCATGCCCTCCCTCCCACATTCCCCCCCTAAGGTTCATGTCCATGGGTCATACATATAAATTCTTTGGCTTCTACATTTCCTATACTATTCTTACTGTCCCCCTGTCTATTTTCTACCTACCATTTATGCTACTTATTCTCTGTACCTTTCCCCCCTCTCTCCCCCTCCCACTCCCCTGTTGATAACCCTCCATGTGATCTCCATTTCTGTGGTTCTGTTCCTGATCTAGTTGTTTGCTTAGTTTGCTTTTGTTTTGGTTTTAGGTGTAGTTTTTAATAACTGTGAGTTTGCTGTCATTTTTACTCTTCATATTTTTTATCTTCTTTCTCTTAGATAAGTCCCTTTAACATTTCATATAATAAGGGCTTGGTGATGATGAACTTCTTTAACTTGACCTTATCTGAGAAGCACTTTATCTGCCCTTCCATTCTAAATGATAGCTTTGCTGGATACAGTAATCTTGGATGTAGACCCTTGCCTTTCATGACTTGGAATACTTCTTACCAGCCCCTTCTTGCCTGTAAGGTCTCTTTTGAGAAATCAGCTGACAGTCTTATGGGAACTCCTTTGTAGGTAACTGTCTCCTTTGCTCTTGCTGCTTCTAAGATTCTCTCGTTCTGTGTAATCTTGGGTAATGTAATTATGATGTGCCTTGGTGTGTCCCTCCTTGGGTCTAGCTTCTTTGGGACTCTCTGGGCTTCCCGGACTTCCTGGAAGTCTATTACCTTTGCTGGATTAGGGAAGTTTTCCTTCATTATTTGTTCAAATAAGCTTTCAATTTTTTGTTCTTCCTCTTCTCCTTCTGGTACCCCTATAATCCAGATGTTGGAATGTTTAAAGATGTCCTGGAGGTTCCCAAGCCTCTCCTCATTTTTTCTGAATTCTTGTTTCTTCATTCTTTTCTGGTTGGATGTTTCTTTCTTCCTTCTGGCCAACACCATTGATTTGAGTCCCAGTTTCCTTCCCATCACTGTTGGTTCCCTGTACACTTTCTTTGTTTCTCTTAGCATAGCCTTCATTTTTTCATCTAATCTGCAACTAAATTCAACCAATTCTGTGAGTGTCCTGATCACCAGTGTTATGAACTGTGCATCGGATATGTTGGCTATCTCTTTGTTGCTTAGTTGTATTTTTTCTGGAGCTTTGATCTGTTCTTTCATTTGGGCCATTTTTTTTTTTTGACTTGGTGAGCTTGTTACATAAAGGGGCGGAGCCTTAGGTGTTCACTGGAGGTGGGGTAATGCTGGTTGCTGTGCTATGAGGCTGCATGTGGGGGAGGGGCCAAGAGGGAGCAATGGCACCTGCTCCACTCTCTGCTGGATTGCAGTCACTACCTCCGCTACCCACAATCAAACTGGGCCCCTCTGGTGCTGATTCCCAAGTGGGTGGAATTGTGTACATTCTAGGCCCCTGTGGGTGTCTCCAACAAACTCTCCTGTGAGGCTGGGAGTTTCTCCTGCTGCCACCTCAAGCCCCAGGGTGTTTTCAGTCAGAGGTTTGAGGCTTTATTTCCCCGAGCTGGAACCCTGGATTGTGCAGTCTGTTTTGCTCCCCCACTGTTCCTCCCAGTTTATCTATGCACGAATGTGGGGCCAAGGGCGGAGTCTGCTAGCTGTCACACTGCCTGCCCCATTCCATAGTCCACCATCTCGCTGGATCAGCCAGCCGCTGCCTTGCCACGAGTCAGTCTCTGCCCCTTCTACTGGTCTGGGTGTTTCTTCTTTATCTCCTTGGTTGTTGGACTTCCATACAGTTCAATTTTCTGTCACTTCTGGTTGTTTTTTGTTTTTAAATTGTTGTTCTTTTGGTTGTGCGAGGAGGTGCAGTGTGTCTACCTACGCCCCCATCTTGGCCAGAAGCTTCCTATACTCTTCTTAAGTAGGATTGATCAAAAGGTGAATCCATTATATCAGAGGTTGAGAATATGTTAGATTAGGCTAGTTGAATGAATGAAAATGTGTTAAGTCAGTGAATTTGGGGATACATATCACAGTAAGATAGCCACTGTGGAGAAGTGGGTAAGATAAAGAGGAAGAGACAACAGTGTTTGTGGCTTTGGTATCAGAAGAATGTGCAAAGCAAGAACTCAGGTCAAGTCCAGTCATGGAGAATAGAGGGTAAATCTGAGATTGCATTGCACAGGCTACAATCCTGTGTCCCTGTCTTGTGTTAATGGTATTACAATGAAAAGTTCCATATTCGAATTAAGTAATAGTAATTAGAGGTAGAGCAGCTTAGGGTCTAGCTAACCCCAATTTGGAGGAGGGCTTGAGGGAAGTTTTGGGGGTGGAGTTTGACTCATAAACAAAATGAGTGTGTGAGGTTACAGGGCTCATGCTAAGCTTCTGGTTTGAATTTCATTACTGCAAACTTCTTGCATATACTGATGACTTAGTCATAGAATTAGCATCAATAAACTTAATGTCTATGGATCCTTATTGCCTCATCTTTCCTATGGGACACATTTGCTTTTTGAAAGGAGATGCTAGCAGAAGTGTTAGTCAACAACTCCCACCTCCAGCAGATTGGAGAGACTTGCTTCCACCCTTGTTGACATTGGGTCTTATTTTTTTTTTAAGAGAAGGAATCCTTTGTTTAAAGATTTTTAATTTATTTTTATTTTTACCAAAAAGGGAAAGGTGGGAGAAAGATAGGAAGAGAAATATCAGAGTGTGGTTGCCTCTTGCGCACCCCCTACTGAGCACCTGCCCTGCAACCCAAGCATGCACCATGACTGGGAATTGAACCAGTGACCCTTTGGTTCACAGGCTGGTTTTCAGTCCACCAAACCACACCAGCCAGGGCTGGGTCTTATTTTTTAATCTTTGCCTATTTAATGGTTGAAACAATTATGGTTTTAATTTTTTTGATTTCTAGAGAATTGAACATTTTTCTTATCATTATTTCTTCTTTTATAAATTTTCTTTTCTTGTTCATTACCCACTCCTTAATTAAAGTATTATTCTAAATTTGTAAGACCCTTTTATGTATGTTTCAAAATATCCCCCCACTTGGGCACTTATTTTTTTTAGTTTTAATGTTTCAGATGTACAAAAATTTTTAGCTTTTTGGGCTTACTTAAACTGTATGTCACTAAATTTATGTAGTTAAAATTTATTCCCCCAAATAATTAGAAGTTATTAATTGATCTACATTTAGTTCTTTTATGATTTTACTTTCTGTATAATTTTTATTGTAATACTTGCACTCTGTCTTGTATCAGATAGATTTACTGTTCTCTTGCTCCCTTAGTAAGCCACACTTTCTAGACATTGGAAGAATGTCTATGCCATAATGTATTCTGTATAGTCCTAGCACACTAAAGGTGTTCCACACAGTTCTCTTAAAGAGGACTATGCATATCTTATACTCAGCATCACATCTGGGGTGATGTACACAATCATTCATGATGCCAGGGGCAAGGAATCCTCTGCTTTCTGTCTGTATTGGATGGTATCTGATTACAATGAAAAAAGGAGAAACCATGATGCTAAGTTATCCAGGTCCTTTTTTTATAATTAAAAAAGGAAGGGGCAGAAATGGATTACTAGAGAAAAGAGGCAAGCATGGAGGATGAAGAGGAGAAGTCCAACTGCGTGCTCTGGGCTGCCTAATACCAGCTCCATTCTAGAAGGCCTCAACTCAGCTTAGCATGGTCCATGTGATTCAATATCTAAATGGAAAGTACATCATTAGTGGTGACATTTCCAAAGAAGAATGGTTCAGTCTGCAACTGTCAGCATTGGACTCCAGCTGGGGATTCATTAACAACCTCTGATGAGGGCAAAGGACTCTGCATTTAAATTACAAAATTTAAAAAGAAGATCAATATTCTCGAGGGCTGCTGGGCCAGAAAAGCAAGGCAGTCTAAGTTAATTCATTATGGAGTTTCTGGGTGATCACAAACAAAAGCTGAAGTTGCTCCACAGCACAGCTGGAGGAAGCTGGTGCATCGAAGAGTGAATGTGCACACATGCGAGAACTGGGAAGACTCACAAAAGAAGGGGGGCAAGAGAAGTACATCTGAGTTTTTTTCTAAGAGAAAAGAAGAGGAGGCAGAAAAGAATATGTGGGAATAGCGAGAAAAAAAGATAGATTAAGAATATGCCAAAAGCAGGGGGAAAGATTCAGCATGAGGCTTTGAACAAAGAGCAGAACAAGAATGTGTGGAGGTCGGGAAGGAAGGCCATAGGAAAGCAGAATGGTACCATGAAGGGAAGAAAACTGCACAAAGGGAAAAGACTAACATTTATGGACTGCTTACTAACTGCAAAGCACTTCACACAGAGCAACGACCCTATGGCATAGGTATTC
The DNA here is from genome assembly GCF_022682495.2 of Desmodus rotundus. NCBI lineage: Eukaryota > Metazoa > Chordata > Mammalia > Chiroptera > Phyllostomidae > Desmodus > Desmodus rotundus. The sequence goes on from NC_071395.1 coordinate 68,324,069, forward strand.
TTCTTACCCTTATTTTGCAGAGGAAGAAATTGGGGCTTGGGCTTGAGGAAGTTCAGTGTCCTTCACGAAGGGGCACAGCCCAATAGTGGCAAAACCAGGACGGAAACCTGGGTCTGGCTCTATTTACAGTACACGTGCTCATAATAATCTACAGTACCTGTAACTAACTGCTCCACAGTGCTCCATTAATAAGTTCAGGTCAAAAGGAGCAAAATTTAGGAAAGGTGTAGGGGAATCAGACAAAAGAAAACGTTAAGAACCCATGTGGTGAGAATAGCCAGATAATATCATTTTGATAATGTGCTCATCAACATGAGCATGGGCCTTATTGCACCTATAAATGTAGGCCCTTGCCTTGGCTGGCCCCTCAGGCCCTAGCCAGCCCTGTGAGTTTCTGGGAAATGCATACTGGGGCATCCTTTCTGCCCTGCCTAGTCCCACCTGGGGTATCAGAGGGTGGGATGTCATTGCAGTGAGTCCAAACCCCTCCACTTTGGGCACTGGATGCAGTGATGAGAAGTCATGGAATCTTCCAAAACTGTTAGCTTATCTGTGTCTCTCACTGTATGGTTTGGTGTTCCATTTTCTGTTCTTTCTGGCTGGTAGAAGCTGCAAAGATTTGGGTTGAGGAGTCTCAGGGAAGGGAGGGAAGGGCAGTGCGAGGATGAAGTCATGGGACAATGATACTTTTAAGTGGTCCATCCAAATACACTTTATTCTTCAGAATTGCCCCTTCAGATGGTTATTTCTGCTGTTTTTCCATTGCTAAAACAGCACCAGCCCATTGATCACCCATGTTGGAAATCACATTGACTGTGACACAGGCTTAGGTAGCTCTTAAACATTAGTAAACAGACACTTTAAAACCATTATTCACTGAGCACCGACTATGCGCCAGACACTGTCTAAGGTCCCAGGGATTCGGTGGTGAGTGACACAATATCTGTACTCAAGGAGCTTACACTGGACCAGGGGAAAGACAAAAAGCACATGAGGAAGCTCCACAGCATGATGGCTGAGAGCAAACAGTCCAAAGTTGGTGTCGTGAGTGTTAGTTCCTGCTGCCTATTTCTGGGGTGTGTGACGTTCAGCCTTGCTTTCTTCAGGGTTTTGGTGAAGACTAAATGAACTGATGTACACAAAGCACAGGCACCAGGCCTGTAGTGACTTCTCTGGTGAGTGGAACTCTTACATGCCACCCCACATGCTGCCTTCTCAGCGAGGCCCTTCTGACCACTTCGTTTCAAATCACAGCCACCCCCCAGCGCTCTCTATCCTCATCATTTATTCTCATGTGATGTGCTAAGAATTTGTATTGAGTACCTGCTATGTTCTGGACACTGTCCTAGGTATTGGGGATCTAGTAGTGAATAAAACAAAGATCCCTGAATTCATACTAAGACATCCATCAGATGAATGGATGGATGTAAACAAATAGAGTGGTTAATCATGACAAATGCAGCAGAGCAGTCATGCAATATAAGGGCAGGACCCACCAGTGACAACTGAATTTAGCAAGAGGTAGGTCTTTGGTGACATCCATAAGAGTTTCCTTGTTTGAGTGGTAATAAGTAGACTGAGAAGAGGATGAAAAATGGGAAGGTGTGACAAGTAAATCCTTTTGATGAGTTTGGTTGTAAATAGGAGAGAAATTGGGAAGTGGGTGAGAAGGGATGGTAGAATTAATAATATCCTATTCCTTTTGGATAAATGATAATATGGCATGTTTACATTAATGCATATGATCATGGAATTAATGAATCAATGATGATGAGGTGAGAAGAAAAGAGAGAGAGAGAGAGTAGGGGAAAGAATGGGAGAGGAGAGGAAACTGCAGGGAGAAGCAGAGTCACCGAGAAGGTGAGAGGAGATGGGATCTAGTGCACAGCTGGAAGAACTAAGCTTATGTATGAACAGTCACTGCACTGTTAGGAAAGTCAGTTTTTGTGTGGGTTGCAGGTAGGATACAGATAGGCTGTTAGATTTGATGGCTGGGAGATGAGAAAATTCTCTCCTGGTTGCTTCCTTATCTCAGTGAAGTAAGAGCTGTGCTCATTAACTGTGAATGAATAGAGGGAAGGAGTGTTAAAAGCTCGAAAAGAAAAACTGATGCAGCCACCAGAGGGTGGGGAAGTCAGCAAGGGTGGTAGAGGAGGATTCCAAAGTTGAGGGCCTCTGTGATATTTGTGTCTGAAAATCTGAAGGAAACCAAATCAACATGGTGGGGGATTGTTCTTCAATAATCTTCAGATGCTTAGGGGCAGGTGTGGATCAACAAGACAGTAGGGTTTAATGACAATGGTGGGGTTTTCTCACATGGGTGCAATCAATGACAGGAAAGTTAGGGAGCTTGCACCGGGATGATTGAGTCTGTGGTGGTACAGGAAAGTAAAGACTAAGGGGTAAAAGAGTTCAAGGAAACAGTTCATTTCTCTTCATGGAATGAAGTGTTGATAAAGTTTAAGAACATCTGGAATAAAAACTAGATGGGTGAATGGAAGGGGAGGAAATATTAGAGAGTGAAATGTTTGACATGGAGGATTTGGAGGTGGGCTCATTACTGATGATGGAAGTTCTAGGACAGCACTGCGAATGACTGGCTGAGGTGGGATGCAGGGAAGAACACTGCAGCTACGGAGGCCGAGGACAGAAAGACAAGGTGTTGCACAGGTGCCAGGAGAGAAGAAAGGTATGACTGAGGACAGAAGGACAGTCCTCACACCAAGGTCACTGGTAAATGATGTGCAGAACTGGATGCTGGCAGATGACAGTAACAAGAAGAGGCAATGAGAGTGAAAGTCCAATTACTTGTGCTTCAACCCTCCCCCCCAAAAAACCCTGGACTTTGTAAAGGATGAAAGGAAATGAGCATATTTAAACCATTTTTAATATGCTTCTCTCTAGGCCCTGGGGTCCTAGAATGGGAAAGAAAAAGCAGCCTTCCTCAACTAGGGGGCCAGCCAGGTTTCAGGAAGACTTTGTTGATGCAGGAACAATTTAGAGGAGTAGAAAATGGAGTAGATTTTTCTGCTGAAGACCGTGAATATCAGGAGACAGGGAGGAAGAACATGGGCACGCAGGGAGGGGTGGTGAAGGGGACACAGAATGAGGGATGTAAAGAGCAGGATAGGTAGCACCGGCATGAATGTAAAGTATCTGGGAGGCTTGGTGACTACATCAGCAATTCATTTGATAGCAACGACACCTGTGAGGATGTTTAACTTTGGAAATACCTGTGCTCTTAAACAAAAAGCTCCAATCTCATTATTATAAAATTGGTCCTAGGACTAGTATGGGGTGGGGATGCAGGTTTGGAGCTGTCTGGTGCTTCATTCGTTATCTCACATTTTCCCATGGTGTCACTGTGGTGCAGCCCAGGGACAGTAAGTGACAGACAAGGAAATAAATCCTGTCCTGCCTGCATTCAGCTCTATGGTGCCCCCTAGGGCCAGTGGCAGGAGCAGCAGCTGCTGCTCTCCCAGTTGCCACCTTGACCTCCACAGAAGAAGCAGTAGCTGGTTCCCCAGTTTTGTCTAAATGTCCTCAAATGCCCAAGTGAGGCCCCAGAGAATGGGGAGATGGGGCAGCTGAGAAAAGAAAACAAGAGAAGCGCACTTACATGTGCCGCATGGCATCCTCAAAGAGAACCAGGTCCATCACCGTGTTGACTTCATTGTGACTCTCCAAGGCATCCACCATTATCTGGGCCAATAGCTCCCATGATTGCACAGGCATGTACTTGGGCTCACCGATGCCGTTTGCAAAGTGGCAAAACATGTTCAGGCTTTGAGTCTGCTCCATGGTCTCTTCAATATCCTGGTGAGGAGATATAGGGACAAGCACCCTCCTTATCAAATCTCAGTTCTGATTCCACAGAGTAGAGTCACCTAAATTCCCTTTTTTCTCTACACACTCACCCCAAATGAAATCAGTGCTGGTCCCAAGACTGTCCCTCTCGAGAAGCCCACAGAGACGGGTATTTAACACTTGTTTATTGTGTCCACAAAGTCATGGATGGTGTCTGTTACTCCTTTTGGTCTGAGAATGGGTAGTGGAAGGTGGGAGGTACCCTTCTCACAAGCACCATCAGAAATGGGTTCCATCTCTGAGCAGAGTAGGTGGGGACATGTTGGGTATTTCTCTAAGCAGGGTCTCTTTCACCAGTGTTGAGGGAAGGAGATTATGATGCACCCTATGGCCTCATCTCTCCAACATCCATTCCAAAGTGCCTTGGTCTGCAATCCACAGCAATGTCATAAAGCATCCTTCCTGTTTCCCGTGATAATGCACACTAGAGGAAGCAAGCCCCAGCTCCATAAGCTCAGCACAGAGGGATTAGTTTCTGAAGAATATGCCACCAGCCATTCTCAGGGGACTGCTTTGTTTATAAGGACATTGATAATCCTAAAGCATTTGCAATAGAACCCTCTATGAAACTTCCACAAAGATTTGGGCCCCTTGTGTGTCAACTCTTGTCCCCAGGACAAACCTTACCATGTTTAATAAATACCTAGCACAACTTAGCTTAAAAGATATGGAGTCTGTGTCTCTTCACCGCCAATCCAGTCTCTAAGTATTGAAGACATGGCTAATATTTTTTGATTCAGAAAGGAATTACTTATCAAAACACAAATACTTGAGATTTCAAGAGTAAGAAGAGTTGTAGAGGAAGTAAGTCCAAAAAGGAATAGGTTTTCTAATATGTAAGTAAAATTTATATCAGCACCAGCAATAGTCCCCAACTGCCATTCTTTTCTCCTAAAGTTCAGACTGGGAGGTCCACCTGGAAAACAGGTAACCAGCATGCTGGTCACCAGCAGGGGCATTGCCCAGGACACAAGGGCACTGTAGGATGGGCCTTCAATGTGGTATCTCACATATAAGCCCATGAGGCAAAATTCATCAAATCTAAGGAAGTGAAGATGACAGTGATATCTATAGAGAAGCCAAGAATGTTGCCTCATTGTAAGAAGAAACGAGTGGAAAGAGTTAAATAGCAAGGAGTTATTATATTTTAAAGATAGTTTCAGGGCCATAGAAAACCCTTAAACTCTTCTGGTTTTGCTCTACTGTAACAATAAATGTCCAGACATTTGGATAAGATTTAATGTAAGGCAGGAGAGCCATTCTTGCTACTTGAGAAGAACATGCGGGAAAGTGATGTGGGAGTCCATTTGCCCAGTTTGAAAATGAGCTAATACACTGGGAATGAGTCCTGATGGCAGTCAATTTACACGAACGATCTAGCAGAAGAACAGCCAAAGTGCAGGCTGAAAAGCCTGGAATACAAAGACACCTTGATGAACAGACCACATCTTCGATTTTGTGATCAGAGCCAGGCTGTACAGATGGGAGAGAGAAAACCAACCCACAGTAAATCAAAGATTTCTTAATAGTGACTCTTTTCCCTTAGATTGTCAAATAAAAAATGACAACAGCCAACACAACCATAGCTGTCCAGTGTGAATGCATCAAAATTATACCTAATGGTCAGATTGGCAAAAAATATAATATACTTTTGTTGTGACACAGAATTTTAGTGATTAGTTTATGTGAGCCTGTCACATAACTGGTTGAAAGGTTGAAAGGAATGCCTTTGGAATTTTAATTTTGGCTCAATACTACCCATACACAGTACAGGTTTCCCTCAACCTATGCACATATTTTGCCAAAAAGATGGTTGTAAGAGAAGTTTCACACAATCAGGATGCTGGACAAGGACGAGAGGTATGAGTATGTTATCATCCCCCAGCATGAGCTCTGTTTAAGGAGTGGCTCCAGGGCATGCCTTCCTAGGCATGTGGGCTCCAGCAGTGGATGGGGTGGTGATGTCTTACCCATGGTACAGTAACGAGATAGAGTGAGTCATTCTATTCCTGATCCCTAAAAGGAGAAAAAGATCAAGAATTTTGCTTTCACAGTAATAAAAATCAAGAATGAAATGATTGTATTTTCAGTAAAGCCAAATATTAGAGTTCAACTTCCAAAAATTCCATTGTTAGGTAACAGCAAGATTTCTTCACTGAGTTTATGCTGTGACAGTGTTTATTCATAATTATGACCCTGTATTTGCAGTAAGACTGAAATTAATGCTTATTTTTACAGAGATTCTAACAGTGAAAAAAGGATAAAATTCATTTGAAAAGGAAGGTATAAATGCTGTTTGTGCTGAAATAAAAATGTGCACTAATGCCCCAAACCCCCCAAACCCAACAAATGCTGTTGGGGGAGGATAACAGCAGCAATAATTGTGTCTGGGTCTATGATCAAAAATATGTGCCCTCAGGGTCCAGACCCACACAGAAACCTCTGTCTCAGGCACGGAGTGTTGTCACGCCAAAGTGCTGGCTTAGACCAATATAAAGAGACAGTAAAGGCTCATTTGTAGAGCTGACCACGAAGAAATACATTGGCAAATTCTACAGTGCTCAGATAGGAGTATCTAACGTATGAGAGTGCTGAACATTGGACCTTATAAAAATGATGGGATAAGTGGAGGAATTCAGAGTGTTTGAACTAGGAAAGGAAAGACTGTGCAGCCCTGCACAGTCTTTAAAATGCTGTGCAGCCCTGGCTGGTATCGCTCAGTGGATTAAGCACCAGGCTGTGAGTCAAAGGGTCGCAGATTCGATTCCCAGTCAGGGCACATGCCTGGGTTGTGGGCTTCGTCAGGTCCCCAGTAGAGGGCGTGGGAAAGGCAACCACACATTGGTGTTTCTCTCCCTCTCTTTCTCCCTCCCTTCCCTGTGTCTAAAATAAATAAATAAATAAATAAATAAATAAATAAATAAATATTTTTTAAAAAAGTGCTGTGCAAAGATTCATAAAGCTGTCCTGTAAGTTGGGGTGGGCAGTAACCATCTTCAGAGATAGACCCAGGATCTTATCAGGAAAACATGTGGAGAGCTAAACCTAATGAGGTGAACATAGGGACAACAGGATACATTTAAATATGAGATTTGATTATTTCTAAGTTCAAGAGAGGACAGACAAGCAGTATGTGTGAAAAATATGGGGCTTTGTTCAACAAAAGGCTCAGTGTTAGTTGTGGGGTGATTTTGACACTAAGAAATGTTATGTGATCTTAGGATGTGATAATGTATCACTGTTTCCAAGGTATATTCTATGAACTAATCGGTCTGAAAATTATTAATAGCTTTGATGGAGGGAAAGAGGTATAGGGTCCAACATGTTTGGGAAATGGTATATGAATCAGGACCATTCAAGATGTTCAGGGCTTCATTGTGTTGAATGCACTGAATTTCTAAGAAAGGAATATGATACGAAGTGGTTTCTCAACTTGAAAAATCTCAGATACATTTTTTCAAAGGAGTATATTTTTATATAACTATTTAGCAGGACACATTTTGGAAAACAGAGTAACAAAGCTATAGTGTATAAGCAAAGAGGAATGATGACCTTGCTTTCAGTCAGACACCAGTTGGGGCTGGGGTGAAAGTCAAGCACCCTGATTTAAGAGGAGAAAGCAATGGGAGAATAACCAAGATGATGTCAAATTACTATGGGTTTGAAAACAAGCCATGTCAGTAATGGCTACAAGAACAGAGACTATTTGGCTTGAAGAGAAGCCCTAGGAAGGGTGAGATAAATGGCCTTAAAATATTTGAAGGTTTGTCTTATAGACCTAGGATTAGGAGGCAGGGAAATACATTTTAGATCATTATTAGAATCAATATTCAGTCTTTAAAATTGTTCCAAAGTCCCCAAATTTCAAAGTTGTTCTAAATTTTCAGTCATTTGCAATTCCAAAGTGGCTGCTTTGGGGAAGATGAGACTGGGCCTTTCCGAGGATGCTGGTACATCAACTGGGATGACTCATCCGGGAAAGGCCACTGAGGGAAGTTGTGCAAACTTGGATTGGCTGATGTCTGCAGTCCTTCTCAACATTGAGATTCCGTGATTGATTTGCCTCTTCTTGTCCCAGCATTTTTCACCTCAGCAAAATAAAGATAGAGTTTTCTTTCCTTATGTAATCTCTGACTTTCTCCAATTTATGGACTAGATATTTATCATTTTGGTTATTGTCTGCATAGTCATCACTATTTTTCAAATGTAAAAAAATTCTCAGGGCAATACTCACATCAAAAATTTTCTTCACCACTTCTATCTGAATTTTATCAAAAAGATCAGAGTCCTTTTCGTCCACCAGCTTATCCCGATAAACACGATTTGCTTCATGCAGATAGAGCTTTACTAGGTCTTGTGTGGACTTTATACAGTCCACTGAGGAGAAGAGAATGCCCTTCAAGGAGAACAGACAAAAAAGTAACATGAATAACAACTTAAAACTATGACAGCTACAATGTATTGAGGTCAGTTATGTGACAGTTACTGGACTAGATGTTTTGCCAGACAAAGCTCATTTAACCACCATGACCATCCCACAAAGTCATTTTTATTATATCCACTTTGTATAATTTGGAAACTGGGATTCAGAAAGACAGGAAGTATGCCCAATCGCATAGTGCATGGCCTTAGTTCAGAACCAAAAGGTATTCAAATCAGTTTGCGGGATCTTAGAGCCTGGAATTTTAACTGTTACTTTCCAAATCACCACACTGAGGAAAGATGCGGCTTCTCTGCTGTATTCCAATTCCTTAAGTGCCATTTTGAAAACTAGTCTAAGCCACAAGTGCTTATGTGAAATCCAAATGAGGACAAAGGGCTGGAATGCATATAGCTAAACTTTGCAGGTCACCAATACATTTGTTCATCTCTAGGAGGTTCTCCTTCCTGTCTAACATAGGGATTATTCCACGTATTTACTGTTTTTTCAAATTTCTGTCACATCTCTCTTCAGATTAGCCAATGTCTTAGCTTTCTTTTTCATTGAAAAATAAAGACCACCAAGATTGGAGCCCCTGAGCAACTTCAATAAGTCCTATGACTTAAATCTCACTCATTCCTGTGTTTGCCTTCATCATTTTCTTTCTTGTCTTAGAGAAAAAGTGGTCACTTAATTGTTTGTTGTTACCAGCAGAATAATGCTCAGATTCAACAGCATAGTATAAAGGTCTGGTTATAATATGATTACCAGTCTGCTTTCTCAAGATCACTCTGACCACCACATCCCATAAAATCTAGATTTCAGTTTCACAAAGCTCAATTACTTTCTGTGCTTCGTGTCTCTTTTTTTGTTTGTTTGTTTGCTCTGCTCATATTTCAAGCTCTAGATCAATTGGCATCCTTGGTTGAAGTCCTCCATGACAACTTCTTTCCTGTCCAACATCACTTCCCTCATGTGGCCCACGTAACCCTTTATGTATAAATATCTATTTATAAGAGAATTATTAGGTTCTAAAATTATTTTTTCTTTGTTCAGGTTTGCCTCTTCCAGGTTATGGCGAGTGTCTCAAAGGTAGAGAAATGGAGAGATTTCATTTTGGATATGCTTTGTTTTAATAATTTTCTTACTAGCACCTAGCATAGTGCCTGGCATATACTAGATTCTCAGTGGATGCTTGTTGAAGGAGTGAATGGACTAACATTGAATCCATTAACTACTAGAACACTGCAAGAACCTCCATCAGTATTTCTGCTTTGGTAATGGCAGAATAGCTGATCACAGACCAACCCACTGAGATCAACTACAAAAAATAGGAAAATTATAAGTTTATCTTTTTAGAGGCATTAGAAAGTAATCGAGTGAGCAGACATGAGGGGCTTGGATATGAGAGAAGAGGAAGAAGCGAGATCAACCCTGACTTTGGTGTTATTTATCTTCTTGAGGCATTTGCCATTTCACAAGCAATGGCTTACAGGTTCAGAAACTGCAGAGAAAGAGACAAGTGAGAGGTTAGGATACTGAAAAGCTTTCTCATCTCATGGGGTAGAAAGGATGGAAACTGGAGGTCAGGGATTACCAAGAAAGAGGTCATAGCTAAAACCCCTAAGGACTCTGTCAAGTGGTTATACACTAGGAGTGCATGTGAAGAAGTAATTCAGGCCTCACAGGAACTCAAGCCCAGCTTCAACCTCGTCAATCCCTGGTAACTGCTTGACAGAAGCATAAGTATGTAATTTCTGAAGGAAAAAAAATCATCTAAATCCTCAAGTTATCTGCACACTTTAGAGCTCTTAATGTCTGGGAATACCAGGAGGTATGACCAAAACCAAGAAAAAACTGACCTACAGAAGATCTAGGTATTGTAATTACCAGGCACAAACCTTATCAAAACTGTAATTAATATGACCAAGAAATTAGATTACCAGGTAAAGAACCTCAGCATAGTGCCAAAACCTTTAAAAATAAATCAAATGGAAATTGTCAAATCAAAAATTATCCCCATATTACAGTTATTGAAGTTGAGAAATTATCAAATGGGGTTAACAAAGAATAGACACAGTTGAAAAGAGAATTGGTGAACAGAGGGATCAGCACAAAATATTCAGACTCAATAACAAACAGGAAAAAAAAGAAGAAAGAAAAATTACCAAGGAAAATAGCATAGCATATGAAGCACATGAGACACAGTGAAAAGGTCTCCATGTGTATTGGAATACCAAAAGTAGGAGAGAAGCAGGAGCAATATTTAAAGAAATAGCAGCTCTAATATCTCCAAAACTGAAAAAAGGACATTAAACCAGATTCAAAAATGCTACAAACACTAAGCAGGATAAATATAAAAAATACCTCCTAGACACGTTAGGCATAATAGTGAAATTTTTGAAAATCAAAGACAGAAAAAAAATTTTAGAATTGGACAAGTGAAGAAAGAAACTTTTTTTTCCCATAGACTCATAGACTCTCAAAAGAACAGTAAGACTTAGAGATAATTTCTCAATAGAAACAATGGAAACCAGAAGACAATGGAATAACACCTTCAAAGTGCTGGAGAAAAAAAATTGCTGCTAACTGAGAATTGGTTGGAAGGGAATCCCTTTCCAAAATTCTTTTAAAATAAGAAATAAATGCATTTTTAATCTAGTAAAACCAGAAATGCAGCAAGAATAAAATCAATAGAAAGAGGAATGTGTGAGTAAATCTAAATAAATATTGACTAAGACAAAAATATTAGTGTGTTATGGGTTTTCAATGCACATTGAATTAAAATAAATAACTAGCATAAAAATTGAAGGGAGGCAAATTGTTGTAAGATCCTTGTATTGTATGGTAATTGATAAAATTACTTTTTATAAAGGAAAAAAGGATAAAATGGTGGACTTGGTAATCATTAGATGAAAAGTAAAAGGATGAATAGTATACTAAACGAAAAAACATAAAGAATAAAAATACAGACCGACGGAACATGGCGGCGAGATAGGTGGGAGCAGAGTCCACTTCCCCTCGGCACCAGTGAAACTCCTAGCTGATCTGAGGAACAGAGCGAACAGCCAATGGTATTCTAGCATATATGAAGATCAGAGACCAAAAATTGTAGAGGACATTGAAAAATCAGATGGTAAGAAGAGTGCTTAAGGACAATAAGGTCCCTGGGACCAGCTCGGGGACCAGGGCGGCTGAAGCTCGCGGCCAGGGCAGCAGTGTCTGCTGCAAGATTCTTGGGAGAGAGCCAGGCTGGGCTGTGTGAGGCCAGGTGCTTGTTTGGAGCAGGGGTCTTGAATAGGAGGATTTTCTTGAAAGGAAAAAGAGAAAATACAGGCACTCAGTGGATATTTAGAGAATTCTCCAAAGCAGCCATGGCCTCTTGCGACCCCAATCCCTCAGCCCCTGGACTGTGAACACTGGATAAGTAGCCCCAGCACACACCTGAAGCCCAGGTCTGTGCACACCCTGATTATCAGCCCAGCTGCCCGGGCGCACAGGCCCAAAGCCCGGGGTCGGTGCATACCCTGATCAGTAGCTTGGGCGCCCATACCTGAAGCCCCTGGTGGGTGCACACCCTGACCCTGGCTGCCCATGGGCGACCATGCCTGAAGCACCAGGGACTGAACACCTCCCACCTAGCCTCTGTGCACAGCCCTGCAGGGCCTACTCACTCTCTAGGAGGAAGACAGAATGCCTAGCAGAAGGGAGCTGCAGGGCTACGGGAGACTGCAGTCCCTGGAAAGACTTGACTCAGTAGGGGGATGAACTACCCTGAAGGAGCACCGAGAGTCCCTAGCATCTAGGACAGGAAAGAACAAGAAGGTGGAGTATGAGTTGCCCCTAATTGGTGCACCTCAAGGAAAGCACAACTGGTGGACTAAAGGCCTAGGGGGGAGCAGAAGGACCCTGAGGAACTGGACTGGAGGCTGGACAACAGTGAAGAGTGTGGCTCAGCAAAGGAGAAAAGTGAAACCAATCCCTCTACCCACCCCCTCCAGTTTCACAGACAGGAAGACCAGCAGAACTGACCTGACGAGTTTAAAGCCAGCAGAAGACTTCTTTTTTTTTTAATTCCTTCTTCCTTTCTGTCTTTCTTTCTTTTTTTATTCCTCCTTCCTTCCTTCCTTTACTTTTTTATTCCTTCTTCTTGCCTTCTTTTATTTATTTTTATTTCAATTTTTGTTAAAATTCCTTCTTCTTTTCTTTCCTCCAATCTTTTTTTTCCTTCCTTCCTTCCTTCCTTCCTTCCTTCCTTCCTTCCTTCCTTCCTTCCTTTCCTTTTCTATTCCTTTTTCCTTCCTTCCCTTTTCTTTTTTTTTTTCTCCTTTTCCCACAGGTGAGACAATAAAACATGGAGCTCTGAAAAGACCAGAGTTAGACCCAAACAGGGGTCATCCTAATAACTGAGACAGTGAGACAAATTTCATTTTGCTACTCCAGGGAACTTGCAAGGTGGGAGCGGTGAACACCAGTACACCTCCTGGAAGAGGAAACCCACCAACAAAGGAACCACAAACAGATAACAACGGAAGAAGGTGAAGAAGGGAGTGGAAGCCACACTAACCTCAATCCAGGACTGATCTGGAAATACAACCAAATAGTGGAGAAATTACTCAGAACAAACAACAGAACAAGAGCAAGAGAGAAGCCTCAAAACCTTGTACACACAGAAGAATCAGCTTCAACACAAACTGTCCACATCTGCACAAGAGAATACAAGATGTGGTGGACAGAGTGGCCTTCAATTAATCAGCTTGAGGGAAGGACCCATCAAAGAAACACCCAACAACAATAAAAACCCAAAGACATACAGAGAGCCAAGATAAACGACAGCCCAAGACCAGCGAGCTCAGGAGATTAAGGAGATAGCACCACTGAATCCGACTGGCATTCTACCATAGAAGTTCATACCATAAACCCAGGGAGTCAGAACAGATCAATTTAAGAAGCAGAGGCTAACAAGAAGAGTCTCGCGAACAATGGGAAGACAAAGAAACAATCCCCAAATGAAAGGAAAGGAGGAAGCCCAGAAAGAATGCTAACTGAAATAGAGGCAAGTCAACTATTAGATACTGAGTTCAGAGCAATGGTTATCATGAAGCTCACTGAGCTCACAGAGAATTACCAGAAACTACAGGGAAACTACAATGAACTCACTGCAAACTATATCAACATGAAAAAGGAAATAGAAACTATCAACAAGGGCCAAGAGGAAATGAAGAATACAATTACTGAACTGAAGAACACAGTTAGAAGGAAAAGCAGGTTCGATGAAGCAGAGGATCGGATCAGCTAACTGGAGGACAAGGTAGAAAAAAACACCCAGAATGAGCAAGAAAAAGAAAAGAGGCTCAGAAAGAATGAAGAGGGATTAAGAGAAATGCAGGACAACATGAAACAAAATAATATCCATATAATAGGAATACCAGAAGGAGAGGAAGAGCAAGGGATAGAAAACCTGCTTGAAAAAGTAATGATGGAAAACTTCCATAAACTGATGAGAGAAAAAGTCACACAAATCCAGGAAACACAGAGAGTCCCAAGCAAGAGGAACCCAAAGAGGCCCACTGTAAGACACATCATAATTAAAATGGCAAAATTCCAAGACAAAGAGAGGATCTTAAAGGCAGCAAGGGAGAAAAAGGAAGTAACATACAAGGGAGCCCCAATAAGGTTAGCAACTGACTTCTCAATGGAAACACTCCAAGCCAGAAGAGTATGGCAAAAAATACTCCAAGTAATGAGAACCACAAGCCTGCAACCAAGGCTACTTTACCCAGCAAGGCTCTCAATCAAGATACAAGGCCAAATAAAGAGTTTCCCAGACAAAAGAAGTCTAAAAGAATATACCTCCACCAAACCAGCTCTGCAAGAGATGCTAAAGGGACTGCTTTAAGGAAAGGAAGGAAAAGAGAAAGAGAGAGGAAAACAGGTAGGAAAAAATAGCAATGAATAACTACCTATTGATAATAACCTTAAACGTAAATGGATTAAATACTCCAATCAAAAGACATAGAATAGCTGAATGGATAAGAAAACATGACCCACACAGATGCTGCCTACAAGAGACCCACCTCAGGACAAAAGACCTACACAGACTGAAAGTGAAGGGCTGGAGACAAATTTTCCAAGCAAACAGATATGACAAAAAAAGCCGGGGTAGCAATACTCATATCAGACAAAATAGACTGCAAAAGAAGGGCCATAAAGAGAGACCCAGAAGGTCACTTCATAATACTCAAAGGAAGAATCCACCAAGAAGACATAAACATTGTAAATATATATGCACCCAACATAGGAGCAGCCAAATACATAAAGAAAACCTTGGAGGACCTCAAGAAAGATACTGACAGCAAAACATTTATAATAGGGGATTTTAACACCCCACTGTCAAAACTGGACAGATCTTCCAAACAAAATATCAAGAAGGATATTGTGTCACTGAACAATACCCTAGAGGAAATAGACTTAACTGATATATATAGACCTTCTCATCCCAAAGAAGCAAATTATACATTCTTTTCAAGTGTACATGGAATATTTTCAAAGATAGACCACATGATGGGACACAAAGCAAGCCTCAACAAATTTAAGACAATTGAAATCATATCAAGTATTTTCTCTGGCCACAAGGGACTGAAACTAGAAACCAACCCCAAAGGAAAAAACCCAAAACACTGAAAATCATGGAGATTGAATAGCATGCTATTAAACAATGAATGGGTCAAGAATGAGTTTAAGGAAGAAATGAGTTTAAGGAAAAACGTTTCTGTGAACAAGCGAAAATGAACTCACAACAACCCAAAACTTATGGGACACAGCAAAGGCGGTCCTGAGAGGGAAGTTCATAGCAATACAGGCCTACCTTAAAAAGATAGAAACATTTCAAATAAACAACCTAATCCTATGCCTACAAGAACTGGAGGAACAACAACAAAGACAGCCCAGAGCAAGCAGAAGGAAGGAAATAACCAAGATCAGAGCAGAGTTAAATGACACAGAGACTAAAAGCACAATTCTAAGGATCAATGAATCCAGGAGCTGGTTCTTTGAAAAGATAAACAAAATCGATAAGCCTTTAAGCAGGCTCATTAAGAAAAAAAGAGACAGGATCCAAATAAACACAATTAGAAATGAAAGAGGAGAGATTACAACTGATACCACAGAAATTCAAAGGATTGTAAGAAATTACTACAAAGAACTGTATGCCAAGAAATTTGAAAACCTAGGTGAAATGGACACATTCCTAGAAAAATATAATCTTTCAAAACTGAATGAAGAAGCAGAAAGCCTAAACAGACCAATAGCAGCAGACGGAATTGAAGGAGTCATCAAAAAACTCCCTACATATAAAAGCCCTGGACCAGATGGTTTCATAGGAGAATTCTACAAAGCATTTAAGGAAGAGCTAACCCCTCTCCTTCACAGACTAATCGAAAAATCCAAACTGATGGAAGACTCCCAAACTCTTTTTATGAAGCCAGCATCATCCTAATCCCAAAACCAGATAGAGACACAATGAAGAAAGAAAACTTTAGGCCAATATCGCTGATGAACATAGATGCTAAATCCTCAACAAAATATTGGCAAACCGCATCCAGCAATTCATTAAAAATATCATACACCATGACCAAGTGGGATTCATCCCAGGGATGCAAGGATGGTACAATATTCACAAATCAATAAACATAATACATCACATAAACAAAAGCAAAGAGAAAAACCACATGATCATATCAATAGTTGCAGACAAAGCATTTGGTAAGGTACAGCACCCATTTCTGATAAAAACACTCAGCAAAGTGGGAATAGAGGGAGCATTCCTCAACATAATAAAGGCCATATATGAGAGACCCACAGTCAACATCATACTCAATGGACAAAAACATAGAGCTTTCCCACTAAGATCAGGAACAGGAAAAGGATGCCCTCTTTTACCACTACTGTTCAACATAGTATTGGAAGTCCTAGCCACAGCAATCAGACAAGAAAAAGAAATAAAAGGCATCCAAATTGGAAAGGAGGAAATGAAACTGTCACTGTTTGCAGATGACATGATAGTGTACATGGAAAATCCTATAGACTCCACCAAAAAACTACTCGACCTAATAAATGAATTTGGCAAAACAGCTGGATACAAAGGTAATACTCAGAAATCAAAGGCATTCCTGTATAGTAACAATGAAACATCAGAAACAGAAATAAGGAAAAATAATCCCATTTAATGTAGCAACAAGAAAAATAAAGTACCTAGGAATAAACCTAACCAAGGAGGTAAAAGACCTGTACTCAGAAAACTACACAACACTGAAGAAAGAAACTAAGGATGTCACAAACAAGTGGAAGCATGTACCATGCTCATGGATTGGAAGAATTAACATCATCAAAATGGCCATACTACCCAAAGCGATTTATAGATTCAATGCAATCCTTATTAGAGTACCCATGACAAATTTAACAGATATAGAACAAACACTTCAGAAATCTATATGGAACCATAAACGACCCCGAATAGCTGCAGCAAGTTTGAGACAGAAGAACAAAGCAGGAGGGATCACAGTACCTGATATCAAACTGTATCATAAGGCCACTGATATCAAAACAGCCTGGTACTGGCATAAAAACAGGCACGTAGACCAATGGAACAGAACAGAGAGCCCAGAAATAAACCCAAGTCTCTATGGTCAATTAGTGTTTGACAAAGGAGGCAGGAGCATAAAATGGAGCAAAAATAGCCTCTTCAACAGATGGTGTTTGGAGACCTGGACAGCTACGTGCAAAAAAAATGAAACTCGATCACCGACTTACACCATACACAAAAATAAATTCAAGGTGGATAAAAGACTTAAATATAAGTCATAACACCATAAAAGTCCTAGAGGAAAACATTGGCAGGAAAATCGCAGACATTCCATACAGCAACATCTTCACAGACACATCCCCTAAAGCAAGGGACATAAAGGAAAGAATAAACAAATGGGACTGCATCAAAATAAAAAGCTTCTGCATGGCTAAGAAAACAGCACTAAAATACAAAGAGAACCAACAGTATGGGAAAACATATTTGCCAATGATACCTCAGACAAGGGCCTGATCTCCAAAATATATAAAGAACTCACACGACTCCACTCCAGGAAGACAAAAAACCCAATTAAAAAATGGGCAAAGGACTTGAACAGACACTTCTCCAAGGAAGACATACAGTTGGCCCAGAGATACATGAAAAGATTCTCAGCATCACTAGCCATCAGAGAGATGCAAACTAAAACCACAATGAGGTACCATCTCACACTGGTCACAGTGGCCAACATAAACAAATCAACAAACAAATGTTCGAGAGGATGCGGACAAAAGGGAATCCTAGTACTTTGTTGGTGGGAGTGCAGACTGGTGCAGCCACTGTGGAAAATAGTATGGAATTTCCTCAGAAAACTAGAAATGGAACTGCCCTTTGACCCAGCAATTCCACTGCTGGGATTATACCCCAAGAACCCTGAAACACCAACCCAAAAGAACCTGTGCACCCCAATGTTCATAGCAGCACAATTTACAATAGCCAAGTACTGGAAGCAACCGAGTGCCCATCAGCAAGCGAGTGGATCCAAAAACTATGGTATATTTACACGATGGAATTCTAGGCAGCAGAGAGAAAGAAGGAGCTTATACCCTTTGCAACAGCATGGATGGAACTGGAGAGCATTATGCTAATTGAAATAAGCCAGGTGATGAGGGACAAATACCATATGATATCACCTTTAACTGGAACATAATCAACAAAAGAAAAAAGCAAACAAAATATAACCAGAGACATTTAAGTTAAGAACAATCTGACAATAGCCAGGGGTGAGTGGGGAAGGGACAGTGGGGAGAGGGGATTACAGGAACTACTATAAAGACACATGGACAAAATTAAGGGCGAGGGTGCAGGTGGGGGAGGGAGGTGGGTTCAGCTGGGGTAGGGTGGAGGGAGGGGGAGAAAAGGCACATAACTGTAATTGAATAACAATACAAATTTAAAAAAAAAACAAAAAACAAATAGTTCAGTAAAAGTCAAGAAATCAAAGAAAAGGAAACATAGACTAGATAGGATATACTGGAAACAAATAGCATAAAGCTGATTTAATCTTAAATATTTATTATATAAAATAACATCAAATATAAATTAACTAAACATTTTAATTAACAGACAATGATTATCAGACTAGATTTTAAAAATCCAACTCTATGGTCCCTATAGGAAATATATCTTGAATATAAAAGTACAAAAGAACTGGATGAGAAAATGGAAAACAATACAACATAAATATACTAAAAGAATATGCAGTAACCATGCTAATATCATACAAATTTGACTTTAAAGCAAGAGCCATGCTTACATATAAAGTGCATTCAATAATAAGAAAAGGGCCAGTCAGCTAGGAAGGCTGACAAATAATGACTTCAGGAGCCCTGTCAATAAGTTAGAAATAAGAAGAACAAACTAACCCCAAACCCAAAGTGAGTAGGAAGAATGAGATGAGTAAATATTAATAATAAAACCATATCAAATAGAGACAGCAATAAAGTAAAAAACATAATATTTATAACTTTAGTTTCTTTAAAAACACTAGCAGAATTGATAACTCTTTAGTAAGATTGATAGAAAATAAAAAGAGAAAACAGAAAAGGTGTACATCATCAATATTCAGAATAAGAAAGAAGACATGATGTCTGCTACAGCAGATATTTGAAAGATAATAAGAGGATAATAAAGTTTTATGTCAATCAACTAGAAATTGTTGACATCAACATCTTTCTAGAACTGATACATCGAGAAATAGAAAATCTGAAATATCGAATATGTACTTAATAAATTGAATTTATAATTTAAAATCTTCTTCAAGGAAAACTCCTGATGATTTCATCAGTAAATTCTTCTGACATTTAAGGAAGGCACAGCATGTTTTACAAAATCTTCCAGAGAGGAGAAAAAGAGGGAACACTTCCCAGTATATCTTATGAGGGCTTCATAACCTTAAAATAATAGAAAAAAAGGAAGAATACAGGACACTCAATATAGATGTAAAAATTATACAGAAAAAAAAGCAAGTAGAATCCAGGAAAATATTAAAAATTTAACATGTAACAACTAAATTGGATTGATTGCAGAAGTGCAAGATTAATCTTACATTCAAAAATAATCAATGTGATTTATCACATTTCCAGTAAAAAGGTATAATTATTTCCAGTAAAATGATATAATTATTTCAATAGATACAGAGAAATAATTTAAGTTTCAACATAGATTCATGATTAAAACTCTTAGTGAACGTATGAAAAAGAAGAAATTAATCTTAATCTGGTAAAGAGCATCCACATAAACCTGTAGTAAGCATAATACTTCATGGTCAACTATTAAAAGCATTCACCCTATAATTAAGAATGCAACTAGACCACACTCACTACCTCTTTTCACCATTGTACTGGCAGTTGTAGCCAGAACAATAGGACAGGAAAAAGAAATAGAAGGTTTAAAGACTGGGAGGAAAGAAGGTGTTCTTATTTTTACCAACAGTCTGATTCTGTGTATTGGTACCACCATAATATCAAACACAGAGGAGGAAAGAGTGCCTGAAGGCAGATGAAGGGGAGCTCCAGGAACACAGGGATGTCCTCCTGGAGCTGTGGTTCTGAGTTGTGGTTACACAGGTGTGATGACTTCATGACAATTAACCAAGCTCTATACTTAGGACTTGCCTGCTTTTGTACTTGTATGCTACACTTAGTAAAAGTTTCTTTTTCTTTTTTTTTTTTAAAGACATTCCATTAGGTCCACAGCCATGTGCGAACTGTGGAGGGCAGGAAGAAGCGCCCACCAGTAACCCTAACTCCAAGGGCTGTGTTTGTCAGTGAGGGGTGCTGTTGAGGACTCTGAGCCCTATGAGAGCCAAACACTCAGGATGACTGACAGTGAAGTGCAGAGTCAGCGTGACTATGGCGAGTGCAGACTTGGTGCCATCTACATAGTGATGTGTCGCACTGAGATGGGAACAGATAGTAATTTCTGCTACTCAGAGAACTATCAAATTCTGTCCTGAATGGGACAGAGGGAGGAAGTGCAGAACCGGTCTCAATGGTAGGGCCTTTGATCCAGCTGGATGGAGGAAAACACTGTATTCCCTATTCAGGGTTGTCATCCATCAGGCTTCTAGACAGGCAGGCAGGTGGGGAGGATGGAGGGGGAGCATGTGGTTAAGCTTTGAGCTAGCAGCTCCCCTTTGGAGGAGATCCTGGGGCTGTGTGCCTGGAGGGAGGCAGGTGCTTCAAGGGGGCTGCACTCTCTTACCCATGCAGCAAGTGGCTGACAGCTGGAAGGCTGCAGACAGGCCTGGCTTGGACACAGAGCCCAGGGGTGGCCACTGAAGTCACCTAAGTCTGGCAAAGAAACAGACTGAGGGAACAAGAGATTCACCCCCACTCCACTATCACCCTTAAAACAAGGCTGGAATAGAACTTTCCTCCTCAGGAAGCCTCCCTCACCTTAATTACATGCAGTGGAGCTGAATATTCTAGCTTCGGGTGGCCAGCATCATTGCTGCTGCTCGCCAGCTCTGTGATCATGCTCACGGTACTTGATTTGTCAGTGGCACAGCTTTGTCATTTCTGAACTGAAATGCTCAGTATTGTACCTCATATGGTTGTGAGTATTAAATCATCAGGCTTAGAACTGTGCTCAGTAAACGCCAGCTACTATTGCAGACTAAAGTCAGGCTTTTTATGAGGGCTCACTCTGGGCTCAGACAATCTTTCCACTCTCGCCAGCCCCTCCCTATCTCTCGCCGTCCCCACCAAACCAGACTGCTTGTTACTTCATTAACGTCGTTTTATACTTTTCTGCCTCTGCGACCATCCATGTTGGCATCTCCTAGCTGGTAACTTTTCTGAGTCTCTGTTGAACTGGGATAAGAATGTGTATCCCAAAGGGTTGTCATTAGTATAAAGTTTAAGTTGTACAGGTGACAAGATGCCTGCCCAGATAGGAGCTAGGGCTGGGTGCTTCTGGAAGACGTCATGCCTCCTTTTCCCTTGAATTCTGCCACTATGAGCAATGTGAACTTCATCAAAATGACTTTAACTCCTTTTTTGGTTAACTTAGAAAATACAGATGGTAACACCCCCACCTCATCATGCTGCAGTGAGATTTAAGAGAGGGAGCATGTGATAAAAAATGTCCTTTGAAATTAATACTCGAAGGGAGATAAGCGTGGGTACACACAAATCTTGCCATCACCCAGGCCTGATGGCTATGAACCTAAAGACTCAGGCTTAGAGCTAAGTCCTTCTTGCTGCCTTTCCTTTCCTAGGCTTGTTCACCTCATTGGAAGTACAGATGAGATGCACAGAATGATGTGATGATGGAAAGGGGTCCAGGCCAGGAACCCAAAGACCAGGATTCTAGTTCCAGTTTCTTCACTGGCTGGCTGTGTGCTCTTAGGCAAATCCAGGTAATTTTAGCAGGTCTCTGTTCCCTCATTTTAAAGGAGGTAATGCTTGGGAGGTCTGTGGTCCTTCCAGGAGTGCTCTCCTGAGCCAGTTTACGGATGTTCTCGGAGACTGGACCTTGCTGCGGGGCTCAGTGATGCCACCTTCAGGTTAAGCCTCTGGGGGCATAGCTCTTGGATATTTGAACAGATGTTTAGTGGGTTCTGCTCTTTATAACCAAGAGTCCTGGGTGGAACATGCAGGCCCCATGTCAGGGGTGTCAAACTCATTTTCACTGGGGGCCACATTAGCCTCGCAGTTGCCTTCAAAGGGCCAAATGTAATTTTACGACTGTATAAATGTAACTACTCCTTAACTGTTAAGCAAGAGCTTGGTGCTGCTGCTGGGTAGAAACAAGGTGCCAGGTAGGATAAAACAAGGTGGAGGGCCGGATTCGGCCCACAGACCTTGTGTTTGCCACCTGTGCCCTATGTCCTCAGGGTGTGGCCCTTGGCCAGTCTTGGGTTCCCCAGAGTCCGACCTTCACAGGCAGTGTGCTGGGTAATTTATTCCAAACACATGTGTTGCCCATGGAGGGTCCTGCCCGACCTGGCTGACACTTCCTTACAGGTGTGGCCTCTGCTTGGTGTGAAAGGCATTTTCTCCCAATAATGGCCCAGGGCTATCTCAGGGTGGGGTCTCTCTGAACAGTAGTCTGTGCAGATTCTTGTCTAGGATGGGAGAGTTGTGGATGTCACCATGTGAGGATGCTGCATCAGACCAAGGGGAAGAGAAGGCTGGGTTTGCTGCACTGCACTCTGTAAGTGAAGGGTCAAGCAATTGGATACCATGGGTGAAGATAGCCCATCAGAATTCAGATGAGCAGTTGAAAGGGTCTGAAATGGCTTTGGCCTGGAGAAGAACCTGGAATATTTGGAACTGAGGATCCCAGCAGCTGGAAGGTGGTGGCTCAGGAATATTATGACAGCTTCTTTAGGAGGCAGAGCCATCCTGCATGGCCAGGACATTCATTTTCATCCAAGAACAATGAATGTACCACCACAGCCTGCAAAATAGTTTTCTCTTTCATTCTTCTGTGCCATTTTTTTCCCTAGGCATGCTGACATGATTATGTAACATT
Source organism: Desmodus rotundus (assembly GCF_022682495.2). Classification (NCBI taxonomy): domain Eukaryota; kingdom Metazoa; phylum Chordata; class Mammalia; order Chiroptera; family Phyllostomidae; genus Desmodus; species Desmodus rotundus. The sequence goes on from NC_071395.1 coordinate 68,346,961, forward strand.
ATCTCCAAGATGCTGAGCCTTCTCCAGTCCAAAGGAACCAACTCAGAAATACATTCTGCTTATTGGGAAGTAATTGAGCTGGCAGACAGAACTCTGTTTTTTGAGGTCCTCACTCCTGGAGCCCATGGGACTCTAGTTACCAGCTTATGTTCTTGACTCCATAGGAACTGGGCCTCTGCCAAGAGTTTGGCATTAACTATTATTTTATTAAGAATGCGAGGAAGTGGATCATCACTGAGCCTTCTGTAGTGTCTTGGAGCAGATGGACTCACCTGGAAAATGTTGGCGAAGTCTCTGAGATTGAAGATGTAGTGGAATTTGATTGCTGTGGGTAGGAATGTGGTGGCAATTTTCTGATGGAAGGTGAGGGCCAGATTGATTAGCTGGGGGGTGGATTTCTGCAGAGACGCCGGGAAGTTCCCAAGCTTCAGGTGCTGAGTCAGGATGGTGCTATAGATGGAGGACAGGGCGTCTGCTCCCGGAAAGGAGAGGACAAAAACACTGAAGTGACGCTGTAGGGAAATAGAGGCACATGGGGATGCCTGAGTTAGACACTTGTTATCACAGATCGAAAATCACTTTTTTTGAATTTAGATATAACAGTAAAGAATCCTCCTAAGGTCTTTGAATTCTATATTTTGGTCACATTTTTTCACACTAAACCCAAATTTAGGTTGAACCTAAAATGACTAGGGGAGGAATGGGCTTTGAACCTTGGGTCAAAAGTGTCAGTATGGGGTAGTAGGAAGTGAATTGAACTTGGACTTAGGTAACCGGATTCCAAATCTAAATTTGACACTGAATATCCACCTGGTCTTGGGAGAGCCATTTCATCTCTATGACCCCTTTCAGCTCTAAACAGCTTCATGACCCTAGGTCAAGGAGTTTCTCTTCCTAGAAAGTTAACATCCTTTATGATTTACCAGTTTTAAAGGCTGGAGTGGGGTTGGGGCAATAGTTACTTATGATCAAGTGATATCAGCCCTGGTGAGGCAGCATTTAGGACCCCAGAGCCATGGCTCCTTCCCTACCTGAAGACGTGGGTTGATGGTGAAGCTGCCTGAAGTGGGGTTCATACAGGAAACATATTGGACATTCATGATCTCCTTGAGAGACAGCTTGTTCCGGTCATACCTGGAACAGTCAGAAACCACAGGTGAGCATTGTGTGAGGGCCCAGGTCAGTACGTGCCTTGTCAAGGCAAGGTGCAATGTACCCTATCATTCATGTGTTTGGGTGGTTATTAAATATCCAAATCCATTCACAGAGACTGAGAAGAGACATGAGACTAGGACAAAATCTTGAAGGATCCAATATTTATGGAAATAGCATGGGAAGGAGACCAAGATGGACTAAGAGGTAGGAGAAAAATCAGGGGTGCATGGCACCCCAGAAAGCAAAGGAAGTCAGTATTTCCAAAAAGAGAAAACAGTCAACTACATCAAGTGCTGCAGAGAGAAGAAAAAAGATGGTGACTCAGCTGGATCTGTTGGATTTCATAATAAAGATACAGTTAGTAGTTGAATAAGAACAGTTTACTAAAGTGGAGGAAATAGAAACTAAGTAATAGTGGACTGAAGATGAGCAGGAGATGAGGGAGTGAAGACAGAGTGAGAAATTTGATTATGCAGGGAAAGAGCAATAAATAGAGCATGATTTTTTAAAAGCAATAGAAGAAATTTATACAAGTTTACATATATGTATGAAGACACAGGGGACTAGTTGATGAAGTGAGGATTTCAGGAGGTGGAAGAAAGTAGAATTAAGATGCTGGTGGGTGGTTATGCCTCAGGGAAGATGTAACAGGAGGAGGGACAGAGGATGCTTGGGGATGCAACTAAGTTGTATAGATGTGTAAGCAAGATGGCAGATGGTGCGTGGTCATCAGCTGAGGTGGGTGGGAAGCTTGTGGACATTTCTGAGACTGGAAATGTAAACACATAGAAGCAATATGGTAGAATTTCCAAGAAATGTCTACTTCTTGTTTAAGACTTGTGACCATGAATGAATCCAAAGTAAAACTGGGAAGCCTGCCTCTGATTCCTTGCAGTTTAGTTTGGCTGCTCAGATGCTGGCGTGGAGATTGTGTGTAGTTGTAGATGGCAGGCATCCAGCAGAGACTTGGGAATGAATGAAAGGCAACTCAGGTACCACCCCAACTCTAGTTGTCTCTGAATTCCCTCTTTGTACTCCCCACTCTTTTTCATCTGCCAATTCCATGTGAGGTACAAAGGTGAGCTAAATGGTCTCGAATCATTGACTTGTGTTTTTTGGGGTGGGGGGCAAGTTCAGACCTTTTGCCATTAAAAACTGTACTGTTGCAAGAGATAATATTTGACCTGTGAGTTGCTCTAAAGAGACAAGGGTAATTAAGACCCACAGACACTAAGCACTATGCAGCGTGATAGGTGTGGTCACTGAGGTACGAGCTCAGTGCTATGGGACCATAAGCAGGGGAAGGGGAGTGGTTCATTCTCCTCTGGGGATTTGGAGAGGACAACTTTTGAGAAGAATATTGAGTAAAAAAGTAGGCTTTTCCCCTTAGATGTGAGCTCAGTACCTTCTTTTCACTTGGGGAGCAATGTCGCTGCCTGCAAACACCCTCCAGAGAGCAGAGACCCCATGAGGAACGGAGTTTCAGGTGGAATCTCCTCCGGCACCAGAGCCAGGCTGAGGTGTGCAGTTCCCAGGGAATGGTGATGGGTCCACAGCCCTGCCTTGGTCCTCTCCCCACTGGCCCCAGTGCCCGGCGTGGGCTCTTACCAGTGCCCGTAGTCCAGGTGCTGCCTGATAATGGTGTGGGGCTGCACCGTCCCGTAGGCATCCACCTCAGGCATATTCATGTCGTCGATGAAATAGATGAGCTTCTTGTTCCCTGGGGGGCCGTACTTTCTCCCAGCCTTCTTTTCTAGAGGCTTCTCCAGGACAGCTGGCAAGAAAGCCAGTTAGTGAGAAAAGGATATTCAAACCTCAGGTGTCAGGACCAAGACAGTACAGAGGTCAAGAACAGGCTGGGGTGCAGTGTGCATGTGGGTGCTAACAGCAGCAGTAGTCACTCCTGGATGCAGGTGTTCTACAGGACCAGGTGACATTGGAATGGCTTGGCAGTGCTGCCAACAGTGTCCTACAAGCATTGAACTTCTTACTCTGTGCAGTTTGTCAGGCTTTCACAAACATTAATTACCTCACTTTACCCTTATCATGTCATTGTAAGACTAGCACTACTATCCCATTTTAAAGATGAGGGAACTGAGGATGAGAAGAACAAAGCAACTTTTCTAAGGTGGAGTCATTATACAAATCCAGGGCAAATGATGAAGCCCTTGCTCCTCCTAGCATACTTGTGGTTTTCTTTGCTTGTAGACCAGAAACAGAAGATACTTTGACTGTTCCAAGGCCTCAGAGAATTTCTGAGAAGTTTCAAGTATCATGAACCCCTCCTTCTCCCCAACACCTTCAGACTGTCTGGCTTCTCCCACACCATCTCAGGGTCTTTTTGGAGACTCAGAGCAAACTCTCTTTAGGAGGTGTCTCTTCAATTATCTAGCCAGGGGAACAGAATCCAACAGGATCGTTTCCCTGCCTGACAGGACTTGTTTAGAATAAACTTAAGTAATAGGGTGGAAGTATATGTATTTTTTTCAATCAAGCAATTAAATATTTATGTATTGCAAGAACCCACATTTCCTATTTTAGCTGGAAGCTCTGAGAACCCTCTGATTCTTTCTCTTGAAAAACAAGTTTGTAAATAAGGGGAAAGTGCCAATAGACATAGAAGGTGACAGATAGAAAGACAAGTTCCTTCAGGAAGCTTGAATATTCTAATTTTCTGGTCCTGAGTTAAATTAAGTGTTTAAAATATGAATTAATTTTAAATTTAATTAGCATCCAATTAACATACACTATCAACCAATTAATCACCCAACACCTTCTTTCCCCCTAAAGATATAACAACTATGTAAGAAATCTGTCAAAATGAAATATAATTAATGGGCTGCCAAGGATGTGTTTTTGAGAACAGTCCTTTCAAGAAGAAATTCTCCCCTTAGAAAGAGTTGTTTCTCCTCCTCCCAAAGCAATGATATTCAAATCAACCCCTGAAAATAATGAGACCCTGTAATTTGGGTTGATTAAGCCCTTTGTGCTTCTAAAAGACTGTTGAAGAGAAAAGCCTGTCAGTTAGTGACAAGTGGCCTAGGAAGGCAGCAGATTATCTCAAAAGGACACGCTAAGTCCCCAGAGAAAGAGAAGCCCCCAAGGGAAAGGCACGCACACTTGGGTCCCTTCTTGGCCAAGCCCTGCTCTGAGTCCCCATGTTTGACAGAATTGTAGCAGGTTATTCTGTTTCCAGCCAAAAGTAGAGGAGCAGAGTGGGTTTAAGTGTCAGCAAATGTGTTGATGTTGAAGGTGCCAAACACATAAGACATAAATAAATGTGGCCTGGGCTCTGCATTGTGATAAACAAGTGCTGAGGGTCCCGCCCATGCCCAGGCCGGAGCTCCTCCCCACCACTTTACCAAATTTCTCTGTGTGGGGCGCTGGGCATTGGCACTCAGCCGGGGGTCCTGTGGAGCAGCACCAGCTGCCCTCCAGCACTGTTTGACCAGATCATACATTTAAGGAGCCATTTCATCTTCAAAGTGAGTTTGTATTTGTTATCTCATTTCGCTGTCTCCATTGCTACCATCCTTGTCCATCAGCTCTCATCTAGTAACTATGAAATCCTCCCAAATGGCCTTCCTACTTTCACCCTAGTCCCCTTCACCGTATTCTCAAAACAGCAGACTGGGTATCCTTCTAAGATATAAATCAGGGTGGCCAGTTGCCTGTTAAAACTCTGGGGTGGAAGTGCATCTCACTTGGGGCAAAAAGCCAGTCTGGTTCCATCCACAGACCATGCATCTGTTTTTCTCTGCTACTGCTCCCCTCCTCACTCCCTCCACTCTTCCTTGGGGCCTTTACTCTGAACTTTCCTCTGCCTGGAATCCCTTTCTTCCTAATGCTCACACAGTGCTTCTTACTTACCTCAGGTACTCACTCAAACACATCTTTCTCAGTAAGCCCTTCCCTGGCACTCTATCTAAAATTACCACCCCCTCCTAGTCCCTGTCCCTGCATCACTTTTCTCCATAACACTTATTATCACTTAATATCCTATATATTTCACTTATTTATCTTGTTTATTGTCACACCCCCTGCATTCTGCCACTGGGACAGCAATCTCTGTTTTTCTCATTGTTGTACCCCCAGCACACAGAATATTATCTAGCACAAAGTAGGATGTTTGAAAATCATTTATTAGATTAAGGAATAAATGAATGAAGTTTATTATTGTAACAAACTCCATAAATAGGCAAAGGAAGACCCATTATCCCCACTTTGTAACTAAGGTAATAGAGGCTAAGGCAGGTTAAATGCTTTGCTGGAATGAGAATTCGGGTCTGTGGATGCCAATGTTACCACTTCTTTTATGTCCCTGGAAGAAAGACCTTGTAAGCTGTCACATCCTAGGAATGTCCCTGGCCATTCCAGTTCCACTGAGTACCCCAGTCTTGGAACCTAGAGCAGTTCATTCATGTGTCCATGGAATGTTATCAGGACCCTGCTCTATACTGAGAATTTGACATGCATTATATCATTGACCCTGAAGGGCTTCCCCATTATGTATTATCACCAGCTTTTAAAAAATCTTTTAACAAATAAGAAAACTGAGGCTTAGAGAAATTAAGGGACTTTATCCAAGGTCATACAGCTACTGAAGACAATGCCAGGATTCCAACCCGGGTTACCTCCTGTAACTACTTCTGTAGATTACTTCTTAAACATCACTGCAGCATGGCTTCTGCCCTTGAGGAATCCCCAGCTTGGCTGGCACGTTTGACAGGGAGCATTAGTAATGACTCACGTCTCACTTTGCATCAGCATGATTGGTGTACCTGTGTTTGAACTATTCTTTCCACATTATCTAATTTTCATGTTAAGACTTAGATCTATTGTGAGGGCTTTGTATTTATTCTTTCAAAAATAATATGCTTTGCATGATTATAAAAACAAAACATATTCATTATATAATGATTAAAAAGCATAGCAAACCATAGGATGAAAATGAAAATTACCTATAGTTCTTCACCTAGAGATAAGCATTACTTTCAACATTTTGGTGTATTTCATCCTAGTCTATTTTCTCTGTTAGATTTTCCCTTTACAAAGTCAGAATTATACTGCATATTCTGCTTGTATTTTTTTAATTTCACATATTGTAAACATCTTTATATGATACATACATATCCCCTAAAACTTGATTATTTTTATCAATCCAAGTAGGTTTTTATTTTTTAATAACAGAAAGTCTGTTTAATAAAGAAATTACATATTTAACAGAAATATTGTTGAAGCTAAAACTTAAAGGCACATTGAGAGTCCTTTTTTAATACAATTTAAAGGAATTAATTTCACATTATCAATAAAACAAAGTTCAAGCAAATTATTTTGAAGTTTTTCTTTACTGACTATTTTTGGAAAGTAAAGTTCATTATATTTTACCATAGAAGAGCAATGTTAAAATATGGGGTTATATTCCTACATTTGTACCAGGATTCAGCATTCAAATAAATCATTGTTCTAGACATCAGTATGTCATAAATGCAAAAAAAAAAATGCCCTAAAAGTCTAAAAAGTCTTTACTAATTTAAAATACTATTCCTAGTTCCATTAAAAAGGCATAAATACATGGCACATATTAATTACAAAAGGCATTCCATGTGCTATTAAGTGCCCACACAAGAAGAAAATGTAATAGGGACTAAAACTGAAGTACGTACTATATTTAACATTAAGTAATCTTGTCACCTTAGAATTTAAGGTGTTGCTAGGGAAATAGAAGGCACAAGATTCTTTAAAAAGTTGTCCAGATATTTAAAAACATTTTTGATACATTTTCCTAAAACAAGCAGAGGCATTCAACCACCTCACTAATTCTAGAGGTATCTCTTCACAACGTTTTTAAAAGATTTGATATAATATATGTCCCCTTTATTATCCCTTCACTGCTCAGTTCACCAAAGGCTGAAACCATGAGGGCTGCATTGGGCTCTGCCCAGAGATTGTTGGCTTTGCTGTTATCAGAGCCCCTTCTCATTCCTGAGAAAACTATAGAGAGAGCTACCTGGTCAGTGGCAGGAACTTTAAAAAAGCTTAAAAACATTTGCTTTGTGTTGAGTTGGCCAAAAGGCATAAGGATAAACCGATGTTGGTTGTTTATAGCACAGAAAGCACTATGTAAAGTCAATCTGAGATGCTATTCTTATGTGTGCTTCTTCTATAAAGAAATCTGACGCAGTGAGATGAAATAAGTCACACAACTGTTTCCCTTTCACTTTCTCAAGGTGGTTTTCTGGACCTGGTTTCATGTGAGTGCTTGGCAAATGGTGTTAGGTTATCCGGAGGTTTGAGGGACATCCTGTTGATTCACAACAACTAATTAAAGAAAAACCTAATTAAGAGAAGCTGGCCACACAAATACCTAGCATTAGGGCTAGAGAAAAGCACCCAACCTACACACGAACACCTCATGATGGGCATTTTATGGGAGCAATGAGATCCCATAGCCTTCCTAACCAGCGATACGCAGCACCTAAGAATACTTGCTCCAGTCCATATTGAATTGGGACCATTTAGGAATTACTGTGGATTCATCCTTGATGTGGTGCCGCGGGAAGGCATTCTAATGGTCTCTGGATGACCCTGTTGCTGCATTGCTTCCTGCCTTGGATGAAGCACTCCGTAGACCACTGTTCCTGCTGCAGGTGCTGCTTCTGATTGTGCAGGTGGCTTTGGGTGGCCTGCACCTCCCAGCTCTGCTGGGCCTGCTGCACTAACTCTTTGTGTGACCACTGGCTCTCTGTGCAGTGGTTGTGCCGCAACCGAGAAGCATGCCTCTCTGCTGCTGCCTCCCAGGCCTGGGCCTTCCTCTCCAGCTCCCCAATTTCTCTCCTTCCCAGCATGCTCACAGGGGGCTCACTCCGTTGCCTCTGCAGGAATGGTTTTTCCTGGAGGCACTGGGAGTGGGCCTTTGCAGCTGCCTCAGCATGAGCTTCCTTTAGCTCCTCTTGTAATGTCTGCAGTTCTCTGTACTGTTTCTCCCTCACTGCCTGCCACTGCTGCTTCAAATCGGATTCCAGCTTTTCCTTCGCCAAGAGATGCATCTCAAGCTCCAAAGTTCATTTGGTATGTTAGGAGGCTAATTCTTATCTCATTCACAGGATCTTACCACTTTCTTGTGCATAGCTGTTCTACTGATTTTCAATTTCCCCCCAACCCTCCTCAGTTTTGTTGGTCAGTTTTCCCAGCATGGATTTGGTTGCAGCCTGGACAGGACACTGCTCATTGGCTAGGAGGCTAGCTTCCTTCATGACCACTTTTTGCTGGATTTGAGCTTATTTTATTTGCTGATCAAGCTTCATCACCTCCACTGTCTTTTCTGTAAGCTTGGTGGTGGCCTTTGTTGGCCTCTCGGGTTTCCAAAAATTAATAACAAAAGGAAAATATAACGTAGGAAAAATACTAGAGGCCTCGGAAAACTTGCTCCCAGAGTCCAGCCTTTGTTCCACAGGTCATTGAGAGTGACAGAGGACAGATGACGAGGAGCTGGGGTTAGGGCCTGCCAGGTGCACAGACAGCAGTCCCTGGCCACAAGTGCTCTTGATTTGTGGGGTGTGAGCTCAACAGGAGGCCAGACTGTCCAGCACTGACGCAAATCACAGCTCAGTCTGGTCCTGACCAGGGCAGCCTTGAGCAGCACCCCAATGCCCACCTGCTGGCCGGATCTCAGAGGGGCACAGTGGTCTTGGATGGTGCTCTGGTCCTTAGCAGCGCCACTGTCCTGGAATAGACAGCCCTGGCACTCTGGTCCCTGGCATCCCTGGTCCATACTCCGTGGGAGTAGAAACAGTGAAATACAGGGCCTTTTCCCTGCAGCAGGAGCCAGGTCCCAGGGCTGTTAACGTCATCTTACTCCTCTGGGAACTGCAGTCCTGACATTGCCAGGCCCGTCTCCACCACATTGAGCTTGCTTTCCTCTGGCCACCAGCAGCCCTGCTTCCAGCAGGGCCAGCTCCCCGCCATCAACCGAGGTTGACTCCGGGGCCAGGTGGGCACAAGAAGATGTTCAGGCATCCCTTGACTCTCCCCTGTACAGCCTGTTAGAACCGATTGGAACTGGTTCTACTGTCTTCCACTGCAGGGAACGTGGAGCATGGAATGTAGGTCTCTCCCTAGCCACGTCTCCATGGTGACCAGGCAGAGGGAGTGGAGCCAACTGAGTTCTTGCTGGGGGTCTTTGGACCCATTGTGTCTGTTGGTGTTGGGAACATTTTTCTTGAAACAAAAAGTATTCTGAAGTTTCTATGGTGGGTTTGGCTGCTGTTATACTCAGCTCCCATAGCTGGACCTTGAGGTTCAAGTTCATCTCCAGCTCAAGGAGATCCTTTGGCCTAAGAGATGAACTTGTCTGGCTTCTACCATTGGTCTTCATGATCTTCATGCTCCAACTGAATATAGCCTTCTCCTTGGGGAGTGCCCGCCTGGGAAGAGTCCCCAAAGCTTGATTTTAATTGTTGCTTTGTGTCCCATAATTCAGAAGTAAAGTACCAAAATTTAGGGAATGGTTTCTCTATTATCTAAAAATATGTTGTTTTCAATTTTCTTATACTTTGAAACTCCCTTCTTCCCTTCCAAGCAGAGCATCTTGCTCACTAGAGAGACAGCTCTGGAAATTTAATTTTGCATCTTCTTGGAAGGCAAGCAGACAAGTGTTGTCTGTCTGTGATGATGTAAGTCAATGCTCCTTGGAGGCTGAGAGTTCAGTCGGATCTCTTATGATCCTTTCCAACAGAAAACTTTCAATGAACAGGTTACGGAGACTTGTTTTATGCAAAGACCCAGACACTTGAGCTCCTCTCTAATTAGTATAATTAAGCATTTGTTGAACTAATAATTCAAACTGCAGTTGGGTGGTGAGAGAATTTCAGAATGGTGGAATGCATCATCTTTGGCCCATTCTCTCAACACTACATACACAAGCCCATGATGCCCTGATTGAGTTCTTTGTGTCTCCTTTTCTCTTTCCAAACTATCCTGTCTGTGGGTCATTGCAAATTTTTCTATTTTAAAAAATTATATTTTCAAAGTGAATAAGAAGAGGCTGAATTGAAAGTATTTTAACAGACCAACTCGAAGACTAAAATGGATTCTAAAACAGTGGAGGAGAAGACTCTAAATGGCACCAGTAATCAAAGATGGCAGAGTTACTGTAACCAAATAAAAATGTATCTCCCATTGCCCTCTATGAACTGCTGCCCAGCAAGTTCAGAACTAAACCTATGTTTAATTACAGTAACCACATCATCCTGGACAAACCCATCTCCCTTTTTGTATGAAAAATTTTTTTGGCTACCAAATTACAGAAGCCATATACATCATGAATACATATAAAAGGTTTATCGGGCTACAAAATGGGTATTACTTTCTACTGAGATTTTACAGATGATATAAAAATAACTTACAATAATCTTTTATCATCTTAACCCTTGGCAAAACCCAAGGATGGCCCCTGAAATTATGCCTCAGAGGAGGGAATAGCAGCAGTGCAGCTGGGTGTGTGGAGTTTAGAGAGGTGGGAGGGACAGAGAATGAGCACAGATCTGTGCCTCTCTCAAGCTGAGATGCTGCGTTACTCATTGTTATTAATCTGTGCCTTGTGCAGCTGTTGCAGGCAAAGCAGTTGAAGTCAGAGTGTTTCAGTGACTGACTAAAGAGCCTATTTTATTTACTATCAAAGGGAAGATGTCCATGTGCTCTAGATATCAGATGAGCCAAAGCAAGTTGGCATTCTATGGAGCCAGATGTATGACTTTCAGTTTTATCAATGTGGAAGGCCATTACAGCCTGATGAAATAAGACAGCTTGAAATAAGACTCATTGTGTGACTTTGAGAGAAGTGACTTAACACTTCTAAGCTTAATTTTCTCATCTTATAAAAACAGAGGCTCTGTTTTTATAAGAGTCATCACTCTGATGGACACCATCTACAACTTCTTTCTTGTTAGTCACTTTCCAGTTGGGTGGCTGATGACACAGTTCTGGATAGAAAGCCACAGACATGAGTCTATGTTCTTGGAAAGATCTAATTTCCTGACATGGACACTAACTCTCCTCTTTATTTTACTTTTCTCCATTTTAGAATGCAGATGTGATGGCTGAAGTAGCAGCTATTCTGTTACCCTGAGGGAGAAGCTAAGAGAACAATAGTTAATACAGCATTGATATATCTAAACCATTGATTCAGTATTAGCAACTGCCTGCCTTGAGACTTCTTGTCGCATGAAAAAGTTTCCTGTTTATATCACTCTCATCGGACTTCCTGCTGCTTTCAGTCAAAAGCATTACAGATACAGTGTGTCATTGGGGGAGGGGGGATTAAATGAACGAATGCACATGGTTGGTTGGGCATATTATAAACATTAAATACAGCATGTGCTACCCACAGTGGTGAGCAATGAGAATGCCTGGAAACCCACCCCAATTTGTATTTAAAGGAGTTCTAAGTCTGTGCTTAGGAAAGTATTCACTGGAGACCCAGGAGCTGGATGTAATGAGACAGAGGAGAGACACAGGGATTGTCAGGCAGCTGCCTCCTCTATTGGAAAAAAACCCTGATTTTGAGAAAAATGAATGAGCTGTAGAATATCCCTCAGGAGACCTTGATGAAGTGACCTGCTGGGTGGAGTTGTTGCCCATTTGAAAGTTGGAACATTTCCTTCAAAAACATAATTTTTGTTTTAGAATAATTTATGTTAAACTTCTTTTTCAAGAAAAAAAATGGTGTTTGCTTGTGTTCCTTTTGTTTTGCCACTTGGCACTTAGAAATTATTTGATAATATTTACAGGTTCTTAAATTTGAAAAGGATTTTAATATTATTCTAACAGCTTTCATTTACTAAGCAATTAGTGTATGGTAGGAATCATTCTGAGTGTTTTATATATTTTATCTTGCTATTTAGGAATGGAAAGAATGAACTATTGATACAATCAACAACATGAGTAAATCTGAAAATCATGCTGAGTAAAAGTAGCCACACAAAAATGCAACCAAACATGTTGCGACAGAAACAGATCGGTGGTTGCCCAGGCACTGGAATGGGAGTGGGGGTTGCGTGAGAAGGAGGGGTTACCACGGGACACAGGAACTTTCAAAGGTGATGGCTATGTTCCTTATTCCAATTGCACTGACGGTTTCATGAGCACGTTTTTCAAAACTTACTGAACTGTATACTTTAATATGTGCCATGTATTATATGTCAGTTAAAACTCAAAAATGCTTTTTAAAGGGAAAATGCTGGAAAATTATATTGCTTTTTAGTAGGAAAATGAATAAATAAGCTGTGATTTATTCACATAATGGAATTCTATACAGTAGTGAAAATCAGTGAACTAGATCTCCATGTATCTAAACAGACAATGATGTAAAAAGTAAATTGCCAAAGGAGACTCCAATATGTTATATATTTAATATTTAAATGTATACAACATGGTGGATGTCAATGGGTCACATATGTATCAAAAGTGTAAGTTTGGAGTGGTGCTCATTAACTTTAGTAGCCCAGTTAACGAGGGACACGAAGGAAGAAAGGATGGGTGTGGTGTGGTGGTTGTACCTACGATGGTAAGATGCATAGAAAAATGACAAAATGCTAACATCTGTGAAATATAGGTAGTAGGTACATGGCCATTTGTTATATTATTATCTGTATATTTCTGCATGATTGAAATATTTCATAATTTTTTCAAAGTCCATCCCACATTCAGCAACCAGTTTCCCTCGCCAGGAGCAATTCTTACAGTTTCTTGTGTGTGTGTGTGTGTGTGTACACGTGTGTGTGTATACACATACACATGCCTAGATGTATGAGTACATATATGTGTAAATTTTCATGTATCTCTTTTTAAATAGAATTTCGAGCATGCTGTATATACTGTTTTGCATCTTTTTTTTTCTCAACAAAACTTTGGAAATAGTTGCAACTCAATTCATACAGAATTTTCTCATTCTTTGTAATAACATTTAGCATTCCATCATATGGACAATTGGGCTATTTTGCCATTAGCGACACATTTTGCACATCTGTTCAGACTATACTACATGACATCCAGGCTTTTCTCAGTTACACAGGGCTTCAGTACAACAGCCACGAAAACACTGGCCTGCAAAAAGGGATGGGCTTCTGAGGGGGGTGGGGCAGTGTGCCTCTCGTCTAAAGCAGTAGCTACCTTTTAAGTCCCTGTATTTCCTTTTGTAAGTTTCCTGTTTCCTCTTGCATATCTACTGGGTTTCTGGCTCCTGTGTTTCTAACTGTTGGTAGCATATTAATACTTCCTCCACTTTAGGAGCCATTTTGTTGCTTCTTTATAAATTGTTTTAGGCTAAGAAGTCAAATAATCAAAGTTGTTTGGACTGAGACTAAGGGAAGAGGGAGGAGATCCCAGGGAAGGGAGGTCAGCATTTTTCAGGGTCAGGGGTATGAGCTTTGCTGTATGGACTTTGTTACCTACGTGCTGGCTGCTCTGGGGCTTGGGGCTTCTCTCAGGTGCTAGTCACTCCCGAAGAGGTAAGGTGACAGGACAGGAGCTTCATCTGCCACCTCATGTGAAAGGAGGGATGAGGACAGAGGCCACCAGAGAATGAACAGGAGACAATGTTTTGGTGTATTCCAGCAACAGTGAAGCCAGTGTTCAGCCTGCCTCTGTAAGACAGCATGCTGTGACTTTTAAAATAATTCTCTGCATTCCAACAGGTAGGAAGAAGCAGGTCTCCCAGGAAAGGGACACAGAGTAGGGAGAAAGGGGTCTGGACAGTGCAAGAAGCTCAGCTCCTCTTTCCTGACTATAAATATTTACTCTCTATTTAAGGCATTTTTCACATTATAAAATTATAATAGGATTCTAGAAAACTCCTCTGGAAGACTCCAGTAGCCCTACTAAGAATGATAGTAATAATATCAAATATTTATTGCAGTTTCTAAAGTATTTTTTACTAGGGATGCAGTATAGCCTAATGGTCAGAGCACAGACACAGAAATCTGACTGCCTGGGTTTAAGCCCTGGCTCACCACCTACTGTGTGGCTCAGGGTAGCTTGTTTAACATCTCTGTGCTTTGGTTTTCTCACATGTAACCCAAGAATACAAATACCTCCCAGGGCTGTACAAGATTAAGTGATTTGAAAATGTGTAAAAGCCTAATCTTAAGATTATGCCTAACACATACCTGGCGGGTGTTTGATAAATTAGTTAGTTATCATCATCATCATCATCATCATCATCATCATTATCATCATTATCATAATCAGTGTAGTTGTAAGTAATAGCAAGAATTGGTGCAAATGGTCAGAGCTGGCCATCTGATCAGTCATTGGATTTAAGCCCTGCAATGAGTGTAGAGGTGTATCTTTCCAGGAACAAGAAAGAGAAACTATGGTAGGTGGACCAAACAGTATTAAGATGCAAACCAGACTCATTGGTCACTCATCCCAGCCAGCCAAGCGATTCTGCCACACCTCTGGTCCAGACCTCCCCAAAATGCTGTCTCAAATGGAACATGCAGTGGGCACCATGGTTTTCACATTTGACAGACTTGCTGAGGATGAAGCTACTTAACAAGGGAAGACCTGAGAGTGTTCATGGAAAACAAGTTCCCTGGAGTCAAAAAGACTCTGTGGCTGTGGACAAAATAATGAAGTTACCTGGACCAGTGCTGAGACGGCAGAATGGGCTTCTGGAGCTTCTGTTCACTAGCTGCTGGGCTCCCCATCACAGGTGGTGACTATTTTGTAGTGCACGTGGGGCAGAGGGGAAGAAGTGGGCAGCACTGAGCAGGTACTCCCGCCCCGGTGAGAGTGCCCCCAAGTGGTCACTTAAGGAATTTCTGCCCCACAGCTTCGTGCCCATGAGGATTTCATGAGCAGATTGGGACCCTTCGAAAATGTGCAAATAAAATTTCCCCATTTGACAAGAGAAAAAAGGTCAAAGTCAGATAAACTTTTGATTTTTATATTGCTTGTATCTTCTTGCTCTCAATAAACAAATTCCCTCTTTTAATTCAAGGGGGGAAAAAAAAGACATGAACCAGTCAGGCATGGGAAGTCTGCTCATGACCACGGCTGGGCGCTAATGTGGTGATGCCAGCCCGAGACAGGTTGTGGCCCTGTGCAGTATGCTGGCAGCTGCGCTCTCAGGGGTGAAGAGGCAGCTACTTGTCCCTGGGGCTGTTAAAATTGAGGGAATTTTGCAATGGTTAGACATAGCCATTACTTTAAAAATCAGATAAGTTTACAATTAAGTAAATTATATTAAAACAAAGATAATAAATATTCAAAATTCATCAGATCTGAATAATTTTGCTACACTTTGCCATTATCTGTGCTCTTGAGGTTATTTTGGTTGATTTTATCTGTAACACGGAAGTACTGCGGATGGTGTGTTACTGTGCATCACTTCTCCACTGGAAAGTGGTCGTTGTGGGAGCATTTACACTAAGGAAAGGGCAAGTGTGCAAACTAGGGCTTGATTTGTTTTGTTGATTGTATAGACTTAGCAAAAAGTGGGAGGAAAATGTTCATGCAATTTAAACTTAAAAATGTATTTGCTTGTAACTGTTTACATTGCAAATAGCACAAAAAAATTACAGAAGTATTCTTTCAGTAGCCAAATAGAAGATGCTCACACCCTGAATAAACTAGTGAAGTTTCAACATAAGCCTTCTTCGTTTCACTTTGCCTTACTTGTTAACACTTATGTGGGAACCACAGAGGATTCTTGGGTTAGGGCTGAGGTTGTAAAACCTGTATCATCCCAGCAGTGCATGAAGCCCATGGAAAGGTCTCTCTGTCACTGAGGGGGAGAGAGGGGACAACTTGAACTTCCACCAATAAGCTGCAGTCACTCAGCTGCTATGAAAGGTAGGTAGCAGACACAGCACCATCCTTACCAGCATGCAAGGCTGGCTGGACCTGCGCCCTGGAAGAGGTAGCAAACGGTGCAGAAAGAAGGCAGGAAATGAGCTGGTATCTCACATGAGCTTGGGGAGAGCAGAGCACTGGTAACACCAGGGTTGCCTCTGGGGTCGACACTGGACATGGGCCTCAGAAGGACCAGATAAGTAAAAACGGTCCAGGCTGAGCAGGTGGGGGTCAAAGTGAAGCCTTTTTTCAAGTCTGCCAGCCTAAGGCCTGAAAATGCCATGTTCATTTTTCATGTTATAAGCTATGGCTTATATTAAAATAATTTACCAATCTGCAAGCAGCATGCACACTGAATTCCTCACTTTCAGTGGATTTTAAATTCTAGTGGTGGGGCTGGGATACAAGGAGTGGGGCAAACCTGTTACCGTGCGAGGCATAAGAGCAGAGTTTGTCCCTCACCTTGCCACTTCCTCCCTTTACAGAGAGGCTGATATGGGCGGTTCTTCGAAAGGATGCTGTTTCCAGGGTTAGTGTGTTGAATGTTTCTATAAAACAGGAGACTCTACCGTAAGCAAGGGACAAGGAGAAAGTGACTCCAGTGAGGGGAAATGCCTGTACTAACTCTCTGAGCCTGAAGCTGTGCCCCAGAGGGCCCTGGGCCCCTAGGAAGGCCAGTGTGTAACCTTCCAGTGAAAAGCAGGTTCGGCATGAGCAGAAGACTGAAGTGCCACACCAGCCTTGCTGCTTGGTGGTAACCCTGGGTGATCATGTATTTTTACCAGTGCCTCAGTTTCCCCATCTATAAAATGTGAGGGATGAATAAAATGATCTTGAGAGACATGTCAGGTGACAGAAGCCCATGTAAATCTCTCAAAAGGTTTTCAGGGTGTTTCTTTTGGCACCAATGTGCTGAACTGCTCTATGCTGAACTCCTGTCCTGGAGGAATTTAGTGGGTCAGGGAGGAGTGTGGGGAGAAAGGATGGGTGGGTGGAGGCTGTGCTAAGGTGTGCAGGAGAAGTGGGACAGAGGTGTTATGGGAGAGAAAGGAGGGAAGAGGTGAGAAGGGTATTGTGAGAAGAAATGCACCGTCCAGCTGAGCAGGTGCCTGCCACTTTGCTCCAGCTCCGTGCCAGGTGATAGGGCCACTCAGGCACCCCCGCCCCCTGACATGACCTCTGGACCCCTTACCCTGAAGCATTGCTGATGTGGTGTAGTAGTTGAATGGTACGTTTTTCACTAGGTAGTCTTCTGCATCCAGGCTGGCTAGCTTGGCTCCCACCAGCACTGACTTGCCTGTGCCCGCGGTCCCCACCAACATGAGTGGTCGCCGCTGCTCCATGAGCCGCTCCATGAAGTAGCACACTCGGATGGTCTCACTCGTGTGCACCAGACAAGTCTGGAACAGGGACAAAATGAGCATGCCAGGGGCTTGTGGGAGAAACAGGTGCAGCGCAGAATGTTCCGGAGCATTTCAGAAGAGGGAATTCTGCTGTCATGGTGGATCTTGCTACCATGGGCAGAAGGGTCTTCCCTAACTTCCACAGTAAGACCATTCTATCAGTCCATTCTCTGGGTAGAGAGCACTTCCTCCCTCCTCTTCCAGCTCTGTCTGCTTCTCTGGGGCCTCTCTAACATATTCAGAACCTTCAGCCTCTGCTGTCTCCTCTAGGCCCCCTCCAGGTTGCCAGTGGGGTCTGGTAATTAAGTATCTGGCCTTTGTGGGGGAACTTGTGACTTCATGCACCTACAGTTTCCTCTGGCAATGCTAGTAGCTGGAGCTGACCAGTTCCCAACAAGGTCAAAACTCTTGGATAATGAGAAGGGGCTACTTCTGGAGTCACTGCAGACCCTTGGGGTGACTGCACTTCCTTGGTCACTCAGCCACACTCACCTGCAGAGGTATCTCAGGGTCAAATTCAAACTGGGGGATGAGTTTGGACCATGGCTCAAATTTCTTGGTCTCTGGGTCTATGTAATAGTTGAAGATGGTTCCCTGGGAAGGAAACTTGACTGTCTTGAACTTGGCCAGCCACCATTTGCTGAACTCTGCCCGGTGGTCCACAAGCTGCCAAAACAAAGCAGGGGGGTATCAAGGCTCTTGGAGCCTAAGAAGCCTGGACAAGCTGTCCTGGTGTCAGGCAGAAGGTCAGGGCAGGAGACACAGTACTCCTGCTTGTGCAGGTCTGCCTGAGGGACTAGCTCTTTCAGGACAGATGCTGTCTATGGGGAACCAGTCCTGGGCCAGGTACAGCTAGCAGGGCCTCCCTTGAACTTGTGTGAATGACCCTCTGACCATGGCTCTGGCTCACTGCAGGGCCATCGCAGGTAGAGGGGGAAGGAGGGAAGTATAAGAACACAGAGGAGAGAATACAGGACCACAGACAGGCCAGTGTGGCCGAGAATTCCCATAGAGACAGACTGACTCCTGAAACTGTGCAAGCCCAGGGTGGCAGCCTGGGATGGAATGAATGAGGTGGTGTGGCCAGGACACCTGGGAGCATGGTGGGAAGGTGAGGGGTTGAGTAAGAAGACTCAGAGGGGAGTCAGGTACATAACCACAAGGAAGTTCCTGCTTTCTGTGCTTCAGTTTCCTCATCTGTGAAACAAGGATCCTAGAAAAGAAAATTCCTAAGGTTCCTTCAAAGGCTAAAATTTTAAAATCAGGAGCAGCAGAGAGAAAGCTATAAGTGGCCTTCTGGGTAGGCCCCTTTCTCCTGTAATTGGACACTGGGAAGACAAGGCTTCCTTTGCTGAATCATCCACAGTCTTTGTTCCATTTAACAAGTGGGCGTCTCCTCAGCGGTGACCTCAGTGAAGAGGTCCCTTCCAAAATCCCCATCTCCTTCAAATTTTGAAAATTCTCCGGTCCCCTTCCTGCCCTTTGGACTTGAAGCCACTGAGGCTATACTGTCACCATGGAGCAGAGTTTTGAACAAAACGTCATCTCACTTAATCTTCAAAATGCTTTAGCTTATCCTGGCTGGTGAAAATCATTCTTTTTTTATACCTGAAAAGACAAAAGCTCAAAAGGTTATACAGAAGCTCCAGAAGCATATGGCATAAGCGGGAGTTCAACACAGGATTTTAGTCTCCCAATCCAGTGCTCTCAGAGAGATTGTTGCTTCTGAGAGATCGTTTCCTGCAATTTCTGTAAAGCATTTAGCCAGCACTCCCTCCCGCCCCCCCCATTATTATTACTGAGCTTTCTACTCAGTATGGGCCATAATTTATGTTTCTGCTTTGCTTTTTAAATGTAATCCCCATTAGTTTGTGATGTCAATATCTTGGCTAACTTCTTACTTTGCCACTTGGAGCACAGTTTTTGTTGTTGGGCATGGATGCAGGGGTAGGTGTTTGGGTGTTCCCTGCTGCTAAAAGCTTTCTCCCTGGTCCTTTCACCATGTGCCAGCAGGGCTGCCTGTGGCTCCCAGAGCCCCAGAGCCTGAGTGCCTGGAGGGAGGCTTTCTCCTGGGCTTTTAAAGTGCTCAGTGAATTTAAATTTTTCCATACAGAGAAAGAAAAAATTGACCAGTATCTTTCTTTTGATGTCCCACTGCTTCTCTACACCAGCATGGGAGAGAAGCCCAGCAGCGGTTTCTGCCTGATAGTTCAGCAACCACAGGACAGGCACAGCATTTGATGAAAAGCAGCAACCTGTGCATTCTGGGTCTCTGTGCATTCCAGCAAGGTCTCATCCATCCTGCTGGGCTCACTGCATCCTTGCCTCAAAGGTGAAATGTCAAGATGTCAAAGCTCCAAGGGCTGTGGATCAGACAGGATGAAATTCTCCTCTGTCAAATTCCCAGTCCAGGCATCCTCCCACCCTTGGAGATCTCCCCTTTCCTATCCGCATCAAACTGTGGAGAGGAAGAGGGAGAAAAGCACAGTGTCCACAACTTCTGAGAATTGCTTTCTGAATTTTGAGCAGTAAGGAACGTGTTAGGAGGTGATGAGAGGTGGGGTGGATGTTACAACCAGATCCTGTGAAAATAGAAAATAAATTAATTCTTTATTCTTCCAGCTCACCTCCATTTTGCATTCTTAGAACATGGCTCTACCCTGGGAGGTTGAGACTTTTTACCTCTCTCCTCAGAAGAGCCCACAATCAACCCAGATCAGAAAGAGTAAATCGTAACTCTGTAGCATCCATACCTTGGTTTAATTCCCTGTTGTAAGAGAGGCACCAGATACTTAAAATGAAACTGAATAGTTATATTCAGTTTCTAAATATTCAAAATCTGAGTATACTAATAATAAGCACACCTGAGGGCCAGCTCCATTCTAAGTGCTTTGCCTGTATTTATGTTGGCAATTAATACTTAATTCTCACAACCATCCTCACTATTGCCACACTCGTCTCCTATGTACACAAGGGCAGAATAAGGTAGAGAGAGGTGAGTTACTTGCCAGTGTCCCCTGGATAATAAGTGGCAGATTTCCAGTTTAAATTTAGAGTCTGTTCTTAACCTCCAGTGACACTCCTGACAGCTTGAGTCAGTCGTAAAAGACTGATCTGCATAATTTTGAATATGTTGTTTCTAGGTAAACTACCTTTTATTTGGAGGAAACTGATAAAGAGCAAGGCTGGGAATGCAGGAAGTTTTAGGGACTAGGATGCCAAGATACTCCAAGCCAACATTCCTTCCAATAAAGAGTGTGAAGCTACAGTGGCCACTATGGTGTGCTAGATGCCGCCCTGGTTCAGGCCAGCCTTCTAGGAACAGCTCCGCCTTTCAAGGAATGGGGACAGAGTGGTTAAGCTGGCCTGGTACAGAAGTCTGGTGCTTGTTTGTTCTGGATGATATTGAGAAGACTAAAGAGATTCTTCCTACTGGAGCTTCTACAGCACAATATCATTTTGCCTATAAAGCAAATGTCACTGTGAAAAGGACTGTACTTATACCTGCAGTAGTTGAAACTCAAACACTGCTGCTCTCCATGCAATTGGGAACATGGTCACTAACTCGAAAAGCTACAACTCCAAATGCATTCCAATCTTGTGTCTCACATCACAGGTCCCTTCTGCAGGGACTGATGTGTTCAGCAGAGCAATGGGTAGATATTTATAGTTTGGGGCTTTCATGTTAATTCTGGCATTTAGCTGTCCTCTCTCTCACTTCTTTGCCAGAAGACCAGTTTTTGCCACTATGGACTTGAATGTTGAGTGTTAACCTCAACACATCCTCTTACCTGATCTTGGATCATTGCTCCGCCAAAAGCCCAGATGGCAGCAAACACAAAATAAAGCTCATAGGTTTCCTTGGGGCAGTCTGCGGGGATGTTCTCCTTGGTCAGGAGACACTCGAGAAGGTGGCACAGTGTCTGAACCATGCTCTGCTCTGAGACTGGAATTATCCTCTTAAATCTGCAGAGAGATACCGGATATGTAACGAAACACTGGGTTTTCTGTCCTAGAGGCACTGTTGGATAGCTGGGGACCCCATCTGGGTTTGATGCACTCGTGATCTGTCAACTTCTTTGGGAATCCAGAGGACCGTGGTGCTACTTAAACCTTTATTGTCATCAGCTGTTAGGGATCAGTGCCCTTTGGAAAGATGTAAGGGCCCAGAGTGCTCCTGGGAAGCTTCCATTCCTGCAATATCCTCTCCTCTCCTCTTCCGTTCTCTGAACATTGATGATCCCCTCTCACTCCTTGGGAATGTAGGCAGCTGCAACCAAAGGACTAAATATCTCAGTAGCTTCCCCCCTTTCACAGTTTCTCCAATTGTCCAAGCAGCAAAGTCAAGGCGGGTGTAACTCTGAGGTTCCACGACTTCAGCTCAGAGGAGTTCTGTCAGTTACTCACATTGGAAACATTTCTGGGGCCCAAGTCTTAGCTGCTGGGCAGAGTGGGCCATGGTCCATGGCTATTTTATACAATCATGACTGACTGGTTAGAGTGCCTCTTCCAAAAATGTACCTCTGTGACTTTGTCCTGGTCTGGCTTTGTATTTTTAATCTTGGCTTCAGAGGTCTTGAATGAAAAGCAGCTATCAAGAATTGCGCAAAGGTGCATCTATGCCCAAGGGAGCAGGAGCACGTGCATGCGCACACACACATGCACACACCTCGCGTTCACACAGAGTGCACCATGCACCCACACTCTCGACCCCTCCCACGTGCCCGTGCACCTGGCCCCACCCAGGGCCACCCAGATGCAGGGTTCACTGTGGTAAGATGAGCAGTGCCATCAATGGACAGCTTAGAAGTCATTTCCTGGGGCTCAGAGTTTCAGGGCCTTCCATTCTCTTCAGTGTTTTGTGTGTGTGCTGGTTTTCCACCTAGTTGCAACCTTTACAACAATGCTACAAAGTGGTCTAATAGTCTAGGCCAGCAACTTTTAACTAGTGTGCCACAAAAAATTTTAAAACATGTAATACCTGGCTATTTAGTTAGGGGGCACCGACCTTTCTCGTTAGATTGTCAAGTAAAAAAATGACAACAGCCACAAAACAATAGCTGTCCAGTGTGAATGAATCAAAATTATACCTACTTTTTTTGTCAGATAAGCAAAAATTATATATTTTTGGTGTGCCGCAGAATTTTAGTAGTAGTTTATGTGTGCCATGAGATGAAAAGGGTTGAAAATTGCTGGCCGAGGCATTACTTTCAGGAGTAATGAGAGAACTGAGTACTTGATAGGCTTTCCTCCATTTCTTTGACACATATTTTTAACAGAATGTCAGAATGGAGCCATCTCAGGCTCTGTTTTGGGTGAGGCACCAAGACAATACCGGGCCAACTACTCTTATATTTCAAACTGAGATTCCAGACAACCCATTTGCAGCCCTGCCTCTCATCTTCTCAAGGGTAGCAAGGATCAGAGTGGGAGACACCAGAGGGCTAGCAATTAGCATGTAGGATTTTGGAGGGAGCTCCTGGCATGCAATGAGTGCCCCCTCTCCCACAGGGAAGGCAGGGCTTGCCCAAAGTGGGCACTGGAGAATGAGGCTTTGACAGGACTACTGTGAGGTGGCTTGCTCATCACCATCAGGTGTGGAGAGGTTGCTTGCTGGGGCAGCCTGTGCACCAGTTTGTCAAGGCAAAGGAGGGGTGAGTACTGCCTGCAATCTGAGTGTGGGCTACAGCATGTGGGGTTTTGTTAGATGCTGGCTAAGGGGACCACCCCGGGGATTTGGCATGAAGAGATGGTGAAGAGTGAGAATGATGGGCTGGTGGATGGAGAGGCACTGACTTTAAGGAAGGGGAGCTCCCCAGTGATGAGAAAGGGCACAAAGAACTCACAAAAGCTTCCAAAGAGAAGCAGTCAGGTTTCCAAATCTGCCACAGTTAGGGGAACTAAGGCCCCAACAGTGGCTTCACTCAATGAGACCTCTCCTGATCCTTACTGTCTTCTCTGTGTCCCTCTTCCATCCTGAGGTGTCAGAAGCCACAGCTGGGGAGGGAAAACCATTAGAGTAAGAAGAGGAGTCCAGGACAGTCCCCTTTCGCATTGCAGGTGGAGCACCGGAAGTGGCCTGAGCTTCAGGGGCCTGGGAGAAGCTTTTGTTTTAAATGGAAGGGTTTTTTGTTTGTTTGTTTGTTTTAAGTAGTGTATATGTGTGTATGTGTGAGAGAGAGACAGAAAGAGAGAGAGAGAGACATTGTGTGACTACTAGAAGGGATTGGATGCCTTTGTTACTGAAGAGTGACCAGAAAAGTCACCCAGATCTCCTCCAGGGGCAGGAGGACCACCAGCCATATAAAATGGTTTTGAAGGAACGGTGGGAAACAAAGTTGTTTTTGTGGATCCTGAAAAACAAGATAACTACCAAGGAGGGCCCCTGGTGGCTAACTGGCCTCAAATTTTAAAAACAAAGCTTAGAAGCCATTTCTACACAGGGGCCTGTCATGAAAACAGTACCTCAAGTAGAAGCCTTCACTGAACTACCTGCCTGCACTGTGTCCTGCCTGCTGAACCAGCCCTTATAAAGGTTTCCTGGAATCCTATTTCAGCCAATAGGACTGAGGCTTTCCTCATCCAATCAGAGCTGCACAGCTAGATTCCTATCAGCTTTTTCACCAACCAGTTAAAGTGGCCCCATTTTGACCAATCAGGATAGCGCCTTTGGGAGCAACCAAACTGCAAGGATTTGGAGTCCTCATTTGCATGAGGACAGTCCAATCAAGAACCTGGGGATCTGACTTCTATCTACATGTCATCTCCCCTCTGGCTCTGAGAGCTCACTTTCCTCCAGCTGAGCTGAAACACCAAAGATGTCTCACCAGAGTGGAGTAAACCAGCACAAGCCAGAGCAGACCAGTGCAGACCACGGCAAGGCAAAGCAGACTGGCAAGGAGCAGAGCAGGGCTGTCCAGCTGGAGAGGGGCCTCAGAGCCCTCCTGTTTCCACAGTTGTACTGTTTCACAGTTGAATTGTTTGCATTGAATAAAGTTTCCTTCTTCACTGCACCCCAAATTGGGGATTCCTCTTGGCATTGATTGGTGCCAACCTTGTTGACACTTTCTAATCACCCATTGTGAGGATAGTTCATTCAATAGAAAAATTACAACACATTGACGTCACACATCTTCTAGTCCCAGGCCACCTAAAGCCAGCCTTACAATACTGTGATGAATAAAATAGAAGACTTTGAATTAAGTGCCAGTTACTAACTAGTTGTGACACTGGGGGACCATCATGGCACCTCACCTCTCATATCTACAGGATGGTTAGTCTCTTTAGGAATGTTGTGAGAATTAAATGAAATAACACAAAGAGCAGGCACCGTAAGTGACAGCTATGCACGTTTCTTGATAACCATAGGGTTCAGAGATTAGGCAAGAGTTGTCTCTGCACAGACGTAATATACAGCCTTCAAAGCCTGTGTCAGAGGCTTGTGTATGCTGAGGAGCACACGTGTGTATACTCACACAGTCACACACAGATAGACAAGAGTTTGGCTTCTCTTCTTCTGAACGCCCAGAGTGAGAGACAGCCTACCCTTTAGTCGGAGGGTACATTGGACATTGGACAAGGGTCTCAGCAAAAGGTAAGGAATAGGGGTGTAATATTTTCTCTACTGTGTTATTTTACCTCCTTATGGCCCCACCCATTTGTGACACTCACCGCTATTGTCCTTCCAGACACTGCCTGCTGCCAAGGCTGCTTTATCTCAGCCTTGGGATCCCGAGGCCATAGAACCCATAGGCCACATGGGGGGGGGGGGTAAAGGCTTTTCAAAGGTTTATGAAAATGTTGAACTTTGGAAAAATAATAATTGATACCAAAATATAAAAGTTACAAAATCAAAATTAAGAAATGTTTAAACACCTAAAAATATACCACAATGTAAACTATTCAATTTCAACTCAGTCTTTAGTTATATAAAATTGATGGTCACCGTGGTGGACTTCGATAGGGTAAGGGGCAGGGCATGTGAAACGAGAGTGCCTCAGGCCCTGGCACCGGAATGTTCTTCCTCTACGCTGGTGAACAACCCTCTATCCTGTGTTTGATAGACCAACGAATAAGAAGCCAAGGCTCACTTTGAGTGATGGACTTAATTTCTGGGAAAAATAACCCTGACCATAAGTTGTTCAGTCATCAGGAGCTATGGATCTCTGAGTCACATCGCCTTCACAGCGCCAGCCCCTGATGCTTCAGGTTGGCTGAACTACAGGGTTGGGTGCCCGATTTATAGGATGATGCATCAACTGGCAAGAAAAGAGAGTGTGTGACAAAAACAGGTTCCAAATATTGGGACCTCTCTCTGTGGAAACCTAATATTCTTGCTATAATAAGTGTCCTTCTGATTAAAGTAATTAATACCTTGTTTAGGTGATAAGTGGTCAGGGCTTGTCTCTTTTATTTTTGCAAACCCATAGGGGAAAAGTGAACTTAGTGTCCTGAGGGGCAGGACTGGCCAAATGATGAACTATACTTGATTCTGCATTATTGGGGCCATGAACATACACATCCAGAAATAGGAAGTGAGACTCACATGTCACTGACAGGTGTCATCTTCACCTCTAGGTCTGTTGATCTGGCCTGAAGGAGGGCCAACTGCATGCCCTGAAAACTGAAGGGTCTCAGAATTGTTATCTGATATTGCAACTTACAGCCTCCTTCAAATATACCCATGTGGTGCTCACAAACAGCACTTTAAATCTTCCTCCTCCTCACTCATCTCTCTTCATGCCGGAACAGATGATAGGCATCCATGGCCAATCTAATGTGTGTTTCCCTTTGCCATCTATGATGCCAGGAGGGGGATGCTCTAGGGACATCTGACTTCAGGGACAGGACAGAAAGAACATCAGTGGGACATAAGGTGGGAGCCAACAGCCTTTTTATTGCTGCTTTAACTTGCCACCTTCCACGTCCCTTGGCCTACCTGGTTCGGAGTATGTCTAAGCAGGCTGGAAGGTACTTGTCAAACAGAATGGAGAGGTTGGCTCTCTGTGTCTGGACTTCCCTCCTGTCAATCCAGCTGCTGACGGGAGGGCTCCATCCCAGGTCTGCAGGGTTGATGTACAGGATCCCTGGGAGCACAGGGAATATTGTTCAATGAATTTTCCGTAAGTGTCAGTGTATTCTCCACCCCAGAGACTTATTTTATCTGTTTAGAAAATATACAGAAGACTGGACTTAAAAATAACAGAGATCTGGCCAAGGTCTGAGAGGTCAAATCAGATTGCTCTTGGGGCCAACCCTGATGGGCTGACATTAACTAAGGGAAAGCAGTGTTGGGAAGAGCCCTAAGGCCAAGTCTAAGTGCAGGAGACAAGAGGGCTGGGACTGATGGAAATAGTTATCATGGAGTAGACATGTATAGTGGATTGAATGGTGACCCAAGAGTATGTGTCCATGCTCTAATTCCTAGAACCTGTGAATGTAACTTTATTTGGAAAAAGGGCCTTTGCATATGTAACTAAGTTAAGGATCTTGAGATGAGATCACCCTGGATTATCTAAGTGGGACACTGACAAGTGTCTTTACAAGAGACGGAGGAGGAAGGACACACAGAGGAGAAGGCCTTGGGCAGACAGAGGTGGAGGTTGGAGTCATGGGGCAGTAACCCAAGGAACCCCTAGCCTGGGGGATGCAAGGAGGGTTTTTCCCTAGAAGGCTGGCACTTTGATTTCAAGTGTCTGACTTTCTAAGCTGTGAGAGAATAAATTTCTGTTGTTTCAAAAGTCACTGGGTTTATGATGATTTGGTAAGGCAGCCCTAAGGAACAAATACAGAGCATGAGAGAGAATTTTATGGGCCTGTGTTTTCCCACCTCAGCACAGGCCCTTGAAAGAGAATCTGATGTTATGCTAGATCAAACAAGCTCTCCTCATCCTCTGATCTCTGCTGAAAATTTGGTTAAGGTAGAAGTTGTTTGTCCACCAGAATGTAGTGAGAACAGCAGTGGTCAGGGATCGACATCGGCATGGAAGCTTAAAGTCGCCTAATTTGAGGTGTTTACATCAGAGGACAGTATCCAGCTCAGGGGTCATTTCCCTTGCTATTCCCATGACATCTCTGAATGAGAAAATCACATAGGTCTGACCTTGGGACACTTGTCACCCTTGTGGATGTGGACTAAGACTGTAAATTAGGCCAGAATTTTGGATGATGGATATCCAGCTCCTGCTTGGAGCCTCCTGCAGGGCCAGCAACATCACGTTTAACACCAGAGGCACCTATTTTCAGGGTTTTTTTTGTTATTTATTTATTTATTTATTTATTTATTTATTTATTTATTTATTTTACTTTCTTAGGTCATACCTGCTCTAGAGACGGTGGCTGGTGTGGCCATGCGTAGGTGGCTGATCTCGAAGAGGAGCCTCATTGTGGGATTCAGAGGGATCCTCTCGTTGCTTGCCAGGGTCAACACCTGGAGACAACAGGAAGGGCCATGTCAGGTAGGGAGGAGGATGCATAGCCGAGTGCTGGAGATTTGGCTGGCTTCTCCTTGTGGGGACTACGAATGATTATGTTCTTCTTTGTGATTATAACACAGGGGTTAGGGGTGCCAAAAATCTGCATATAACTTAAGCCAGCATTCCATATACGCAGATTCCTAAGCACCAGTAAACCCTTGAACAATGAGGGTTTGAACTGAGCAGGTCAACTGAAAAATCTACATATAAGTAGACCAGTGCGGTTCAAACCTGTGTTGTTCAAGGATTAAGTGTTTAACTATTTTCTGCAACAATACTCTTTCTCTCCTCCTGTATCCCCTCTACACCCCTCCCTGTGGGTGTGTCTGCGTATTGAATCAGGAAAACAGTTATCTAAAGAGTTTAAATTGATGTCAATGATTCAAATGAACTAGACCATATCGGAATAATATGATTAAAGGACAAAGCTTAGGCTTCATGTCACTACTGTTATTTTTAAAGTAGTCCCTCTGGAATTCTTATGAATCTGTAAATATTGAAGCCATCATAACACTTATAATCTGGATGTGCTTTCTGAACAAGATTAGAAGCAGCTACCAGCTTAACAGTCACTTTATTGGCATTCAGTTAGTTTTGTTTTTTTTTAAGAGTAGACATTTTTAATTTCATGTAAATTTGGATTCTCTATTACAATTAAATTTTATTTATTTATTTATTTATGAGCATTCCCATTTGCTTTTTTATTATTTCTCATTGTTTATAAAAAATAAAATATATTCTCCATGAATCAAGATTTGTCACCACTGAGGGTGTTTGACAGGCTTAGTTTCTGATCCTCAGGTACCTTATTTATAAAAAAGGAGAAAAGTAAAAAAGATTTAATAGATGAGTTAAGACTCCTTCAGGATCTAACAATCTACGTGCAGAAGACCCTGAAGGAAATGACAGCCATGCTGAAAACGGTGGGAGCAATGGCAGTGCTGTTTAAGTAAGTGAAAGTTGCTCATTTGGATGAATCCATTCTTAGATGTCTTTTAAAGACACGGAATAAATGAGATCAGGGTTTTGCAGAGGTGTCTGCACTTCCACGTCCACATGGGTCATTAGTTACAATAGCCAAGTCATGACAATGACCCAAGTGTCCATTGATGGGTACATGGTAAGAAGAAGTGGCCTGCATATATATAAAGTGAACTAGTATTCAGCCATAAAAAGAAGGAAACCCTGCCATCTGTGACAACATGGATGGACTTGGGGAGCATTCTGTTAAGTGAAATAAGTCAGACAGAGAAATACAAGTGCCATATGACTTCATTTATATATGGAATTAAAAAAAACTGATAGAAAAAGAGTAGATTGGCACTTGTGGGGATGGGTGGGGTGGGGTGGGTGGAGGAAATGGGTGTCTGGGTCAAAGGGTGCAAAGTCCTACTTATAAAATGAATAATCCTGAGGATGTAATGTACAGCATGGTGCCTATTGTTAGCAACATTGTATTGTATACTTGGAAGTTGCTAAGAGAGTAGATCTTAAAAGCTCTCACCACACACACACGCACACACACAGAGGTAATCACGTGAGGTGATGAAGATGTTTACTAACCTTATTATGGTAATTATTTTGCAATATATGGGTATTTCAAATCACCATGTTGTACACCTTAGACTTATACAATGTTATGTGTCAATTATATCTCAATAAAGCTGGAGAAATTTTAAAAATAAAGATGGCAGTAATAAGTCCTTACTCAGGATCAGCCCTTGTGTGGAAGAAAGACTTCCAAATGGTCCTGGGGACTGGGTTCATAGATGATTAGGGGTGACATGGGGATTCCTTTTCTCCCTTTTGATACCTTGTTGTCATCCATGACAGTGTTCAGAGACTCGATCCACATTGGATCTATGTCGCCATCCAGTAAAATCCACTTGGGTCCATCATGGGTGATGTTGGCAAGCTCCCGCATGATGGAAGAGAAGAGTCCTGGAAGGAACCACAGGTATCTTATTTTCCATGTCACCATAAATCTTTTGTTTTCTCTTGATACAGCCTGTCCCTGTTGTCTATAACATTCAGAGGAGGTGTAAATAACAACACAGGTCAGAACTGGTTTTGCATTCTATTCTACCAAACCTTTGACAGTGCCCAAGGTGCTACTCTGTGCTCCAGGGTGACTTTTCATAAGAAAAACAACAAGAGCAAAATAACAACAAATCCTGAAGGAAGTGGCTCTTTAAGGGATAGGGGACCCAGTCAGTCATTTCAACAGGCAACTGTAACATGATGGAATTACATAAAACCTTTTTAGGTATGTTTCCATCCTTTGTAATTGCAGCCCGGAAAAATCTTTCAAATACAGGCTTTGAGAGAAGTAGGCCCAGTGTGATTCTAATTGGCATTATGTGAGATTTATATCTTTTGTGGATAGAACTGATTTTTATGAAATTAAGCTTTCCCAATGAATAATACAGTATGTCTTTTCATTTATTCATATGTTGTTTTATGTTCCTTAATACATTTTTGTAGTGTTTTCAATATATCTCTTTGGCCAAATCTATTCCTAAGCATAGAGTTGTTACTGCTACTAGGCATGAGATTTTTTTTTCCTGTATTTCCATTTTTAACTGGCTACTGTTAGGATAAAGAAAAGTTACCAAACTTCATGTATTTATTTTATAATTAGTTACATTTAATACTTTTTCTTATTAATTCTAGTTATTTTCCAATAATGCCTCTTGAGTTTTTTTAGGTATAAAGTTATATAATGAATAAAAAATAATTTTTCTCCTTTCCACCAGTTTACACCAGGCATTTCATTTTCTTGTCTGGGGTATTTTCCAGAATCCCACCAAGCAATGCTGAATAATAATGTTGATAATAAGTCTCCCTGACTTATACTTAATTTTAACAGAGATGGCTTTAGTTTCTCATCATTAAGAATGCTTTTTTTTCCTTTAGGTAGAGAGTATTATTCATATTTAAGGTATTTCCTTTTATTCTTATTTTACTTAGAATTTAAAAAATTAGGAATAGCTACTGAATTTTTAGCATCTATTGATTAATCAAATAATTTTATCTTTTAATTTGTCAATTCTTTATATTAATACTTAAAAAATAACTGATCTATCCTCACATTCCTGGAGTAGATTCTACTTGGTCAAAATGTATTATTGTTTTTAGATATTGCTGGATTTTATTTATTCATATTTTATTAAGAATTTCTGAGTCTACATTAATAAGTGAAATTGGGCTATTGTTTTTGGTTCTACAGAAAGATTGATATCAAGATTTTCTGACTCCATGGAATAAATTGAGACGTGATTTTTAAAAAATGATTTAGAATTTTTGTTCTGCTACTATTTTCAAATTTCCTTTTTATTAGTTTACTTGTTTCGACTTATTAAGTACATTTTGTTGAGATAATCTTTTTCTTCTAGTTTTTCAAATGTGTCACTTAATTAAATGTTCTCTTCTATTTTAATCTTTTCTATATCTACTCTTATATCTTCTTTCTGTGTAATTCCTAATCTTAATAATTTTACTCTTTTTATCCCATTAATCATGCTTACAATGGACTTACTCATCTTTACAAAGAATGAATATTTATAATTATTTATCCTTACTATGATTTATTGTTCTGGTTCCTTCCTACTAATTTTCAGCTTTTATCTTTTATTAGTTTTTTTGTCCCCAGTTTTCTTCAGGTTTAGTTTATCATTCTTGGAGCAATTTGGTGGCATGGATACTGACGATGAGTAGATGAGGAGATACTGATGATGAGGAGATGTCCAGCCCAGCTTCTATGGTAACGGTGCTTAGATGTTTACTTCACTGACCTCAGGTGTGCCCCAGAGGCTCCTACGACATGTTCTCTTTAGTGCTTCCTGGGAGGATTGTGATTTAATTTTCTATTTAGTCCAGGGGTTAAGTGAGCATTTGTTGATTTGAAAATAGGAAAATTATTTTTGATAACTCTCATGCTATTTTTTTCCAGTTCTAATACATTATTATCAGAGAATGTAGCCTGAAAGTTGATACTTTTGAATTGATTATGGCTTCCTCTGTGGCCATCTAAATTTTTAGTTTTTAAAAATGCCCTATGAACCAACCAAGAAAGGAATATTTTCTATCTATAAGATGTAAAATTTTATAATTATGTGTTATATTGTGTTTGATGGTGCATTTCCCAATTCTCCTATGTTTACACTAATTTTTCTAAAAATGCATTGATATAACATACTTTATGTTTAACAAGTTTTTCTGGGATCTAATTTTACTGGATCTAATTTTCTTTAAAGTGCATTGATATAACATAATTTATGTTTAACAAGTTTTTCTAAAAAATTTAAAAGGGTATATATTCCATTTATTTGAAAGTTCTCTGGTCTAATAAACACAGATTGTGATTATTACAAGTCTTCTTTCTCAATTTCTCCATATTTAATGTATATATTTAATAAAACTTTAATTAAAATTCCAACACCATTTAAATTTGAATTATTTTATGTAAGCTCAGATTTAATATAGAATAAGAAATCCCTGAGACCAGCTGAGCAAAGTACAAAAATACATTGAGGAGGAACCTACCTCAATAGATATTAAAATGTTATAAAATAATTGTAAGCAAAATAGAATTACATTACTACACGATCAGATAAATAGGTGAGTGGAACAGAACAAAACCTGAGAATCAGGCCTCAGTACACACGACAGCTGGGGTTTACATTGAGAGGGAAAGGATGGGTTACTCAATAAACAGTGCTGTGCATTCCATTATCCATCTGGGAGGACACAAAAGTTGCTTCTCTACCTTACCTCATATTAAGCCCCAAAGTCAATTCCAGAGGGATAACAACCATTAATGTAAAAAAATCTTTTGGAACAAGTTTATAACACTATATCTATGGATGAAAGTTAGAAAGAGTTATAATCTAAACAGGAATCCCAGGTGCTAAAAGGACTAGAAAGACATAATTTCCTTTTTTAAAAGGTGCATGGTCTGGGGAGAAGGCCATATACACATGGAGGCAGACATTGGAGCGAGGCTTCGACAAGCTAAAGAATGTTAAGGACTGCTGACAATCACCAGGAACTAGGAAGGGTTCTTCTAGAGCCTTCAGTGGGAGTGAAGCCCTGCCTGCACATCAGTTCTGGGTGTGGCTTCCAGAATTGTGAGAAATTAAGTGTCTGTACCTGAAGCCAAAAAGAAATAAAAATAAAAAGCACGAGGCAAATGTGCCAGGAGGTGTTTATAAACAAATGGTAGACAGGGAAAAACCAATAGCAATGCATAAAACAGATGTATAAAGAACTCTTACAAAGAAATAACAAGGGCCCTTTTGGCTCTCTGAGCAGCACCATGGCGGTGGGCAAGAACAAGTGCCTGGCAAAAGGTGGCAAAAAGGGAGCAAAGAAGAAAGTGGTTGATTCATTTTCCAAGAAAGATTGGTATGATGTGAAAGCACCAGCTATGTTCAACATAAGAAATATTGGAAAAACACTAGTCAAGAGAACTCAGGGAACCAAAATCGCATCGGATGGTCTGAAGGGCCGAGTATTTGAAGTGAGCCTAGCTGATCTGCAGAATGATGAAGGTGCATTTAGAAAATTCAAGCTAATTACTGAGGATGTTCAGGGCAAAAACTGCCTGACTAATTTCCATGGCATGGATCTTACCTGTGACAAAATGTGATTTGTCACATTTTGTCCATGGTCAAAAAATGGCAGACCATGATTGAAGCTCCTGTTGATGTCAAGACTACTGATGGGTATTTGCTTCGTTTATTCTGTGTTGGTTTTACTAAAAAACGCAACAATCAGATTTGGAAGACCTCTTATGCTCAGCATCAACAGGTCCGCCAAATCCGGAAGAAGATGATGGAAATCATGACCCGAGAGGTGCAGACAAATGACTTGAAAGAAGTGGTCAATAAACTGATCCCAGATAGCACTGGGAAAGACATTGAAAAGGCCTGCCAATCTATCTATCCACTTCATGATGTC
Source organism: Desmodus rotundus (assembly GCF_022682495.2). Lineage (NCBI taxonomy): Eukaryota > Metazoa > Chordata > Mammalia > Chiroptera > Phyllostomidae > Desmodus > Desmodus rotundus. The sequence goes on from NC_071395.1 coordinate 68,380,811, forward strand.
TTTGTTAGAAAAGTCAAAATGCTGAAGAAGCCCAAGTTTGAACTGGGAAAGCTCATGGAGTTTCATGGTGAAGGTAGCAGTTCTGGAAAAGCTACTGGGGATGAGACAGGTGCTAAAGTTGAACGAGCTGATGGATATGAGCCCCCAGTCCAAGAATCTGTTTAAATTCAGACATTTAATGGTGACAAATAAAAAGTCCTATTTGTGATAAAAAAAAGAAATAACAAGGGGAAATAAAATCATAAAAGAGCTAACTATTCACACCAGTAAGAAGGAAAAGAAGCTAAACTTCATTAATAGCCAGTGAAATAACAATTAGAGAGGCAGCTCATTAAATCGCCTTATTTTTGACTTCTGAATGAAGGTCCTAAATTAGAGGAATCCAGACAGTTTGACCCTGATGTAGCTAATATGGAGAGAGGTGAGATTTCCTTTCCCGGTGCTACATCAGTTTTAGAAGGAGGCCAGGTCCCTATTGGCTTATAGGGAGTTTTCTCCATCTTTTTTCCTGCTGTCTCCCAGTGACAGGAGACTCTTGACAACATTTACCTGTAGTTTTGTTTTTTTTTTTAATCCTCACCAGTGGACATACTTATTGATTTTAGAGAGAGGAGAAGAGAGAGAGAGAGATGGAGAGAAACATCAACGTGGGAGAGAAACATCGATCAGTTGCCTCTCACATGCACCCCAATGGGGGGACCAAATCCACAACCCAGGCCTGTACCCTGACCAAGAATTGAACTCATGACTTTTTGGCTTATGGGACCACGGTCCAACCAACTGAGCCACACCAGCCAGGTCTGTACCTGTGATTTTTACTTCTTTGAAGATGACGCTGAGGTCAGCACCGAGTGAACATGAGTTTGGGACCCTCAGAATGACTGTTGAAGGCACCATGGTTGTAGAGCCCTTCCAGGATGGGTGACGGCAACATCACTGGGCTTGGCCCAGGCAGACTTCTGCAGCAGCTCCCACATCAGTCTTGGGCAGTGCTCTCAGGGAGGGTGCCCTCTGAGTGGTGCTAGACTGTGCTGCTCATTTGGAAATGAGCATGCATTGCCCATGTTCATCATGCTTTAAACCACTGCCAGGCTTTGTAGTGACCCCATGACTCACACACCAGCCTCAATGAACTACAGCTGAACTCCTTCCCTGCTTGATTCTCTCTCAGTGCCCTCTCTCAAGGGACAGCTGGGAGTCTCCCAGGAGAGAGCAGCTGAAGGGCTATGGTTTCCCTCCAAGCCAAAATTGGTTTCTTCCTTCCTTTGATCCTTTTCACCTTCTTCTCCCATCCCAAACAGATCAGTCCCATGTTCTCTCCTCTGCAGTTCACCCTACTAGACAGATCCAAGCCTGCACAGGGGACTCTGAGGACAGCAGGAACTCCTAGGACTAGCCCTCTCTTACCATCCTTCCATTCTCGTGTGGCTGGGTTGATGATGCCAAAGAGCTCATCATTTGTGACTGCTTTGGGATTGAGGTCAGTCCACATGGGGCGGCGTTTCATGATCTGATAGGTCTTGTGCAAGGACCTCAGCACTTGAGACTTGCCGGTACCAGCACTGCCCACCACGAACACAGAGTGCCGCACCGCCAGAAGCTCCTCCAGCTGGACCACCTGGAGAGACAGGAAATTCAGCTAGAGACCACCCCATCTCTCCCCTACATCTCAACTGCTCTTCTGCAGGCCAGGCTGGCATCTCAAATGACACTTCACGTCAACAGAGGAAGTGTTATTCATCTCAAGATATGATGGGGTTCTAAATGAAGGGGCAACATGATTCATTTATTCATGTATTCACCATTCAGTCATTTAATTATTAGCCAATAACTAAGCGCTAGAGAGTATACCGGTTAAAGGAGATTCAGAGATGACTCTTCTGCCCTCCATGATCTCATAGTGTGATGGAGAAGCAAGTCATATTGACAAATTATTATAGTGTAGAGTGATAAGCAGTACAGTAGAGGTATTTATGAATGCTATGGGGACAGAGAGGAGGGAACAATGGATTTTGTAAGGATAAAGGGAACAAAACAGTCTTCACAGAGGAGCAGGTATTTGAACTGGGCCTTCAGGGGTGAGTAGGAGTTTCCCAAAACAATGAACAGGGAGGATACTCCATGTTGGGAACAGCCCTGCCTGGTTCCAGAAGCTGTAACCCCCCCTCTTGGCTAAGGCTGAGTCAGAGACCTTGGGACCATAAGCCATTAAGGAGACAAAGCTTATCTCCCTGGCAGGGGTGTCATCTCTGCCCACTTTACTTCACCCTGCTTGGCCCTGAGCTTTACCAGTTAGCCAATGACGGGTAAGATTCCTCAAGGGAGGAATGACCTAAGACAGGCATGGTCACCAAAAAGGCCCACAGTGAAGGACTCAGGGGGCTATAGAAAAAGGGGGTGATGGACCCTTGCCCCTTGGCTTTGACATAGCCTGAGTCCTCATTCTATCTGCAAGAAGTCTCCTAATCTCTTGGCTGCCTTACTTCCCCTGCTCGACCTAAGCCTGAAACAATGACAGAGGGCGGTGCAGTCCTGTGCTGGAAAGGGTGGATTCCCCAGGGAATCTGGCCTAAGAAAGAATGCATAAAATCCTGTGAAACCTGCTTTGTTTATACCCTCAGTTTAAATGATAAGGGTCTAAGCCTGAAATGAGTTTGTTTCCCAAAGTTTTATAGCCCTTTAACTAACTGACTCTAACTCAGAATAAGCCCTCAAAGTTCTTTATATGTTATCTATTGTTTGACCCTTACTGCCTGACAATGATTGATGAGCTTTACCTGTATTTCTGTGCAAATTGAGCCCAATAAAAGCCCATTGAGGAAAAGGCTCTTGGCCCTTCTCCTTTGAGAGATTGGCCACCTTTCCTCCCCAAGCAGATCATGTCTTGGTAGACTTATTCTCATCGATGGCAGCTGGGGGGGGAGGTGCCCTGTGGGCGGACCCCCCCCCAACTCCAGGCAGAGGGAACAGCACAAAGGTTTGTGGAGTGACAGAGCATGCTGTGGCTGGCCAGATCGTCTGAGGAAGCTGGAGTCATGGAGTTCCTGGGGACAGTGGTAGCACTGATGGTGCCTTTGCTCTTGTTCTCACTTGCCTCCATGCTCGCCTGTGCACACTATTGCAGTGCACTTACTGGAATGAAAATCTGATCCCATCACTGCCATCATTCTGTTCCTTCCATGGATCTCCATAGCTTCGGTGATGAAATCCCAAATCCTTGGACTGACTTACAAGACCCTTTTGCTGTCTGACCAAACCAGTTTCCAGTCTTGTGTCTCATCCTCCAACATGCAAATTCTAGGTAGATACATTTTGGAGTTCTTTAATGATGCTCTTTCCTGTGTCTATGCCTCTTAACATATGGTGCCTTCTATTCAGAAGTTATCCTTTCAACTGCCTTTCTCTGACCAGACCCTATACATCCCTTAGTTTAGGGTAGGTGCCCCATACCTACATTCTTTGCCCCCCTATTAGATAACCAGCTTCTTGAGAGCAGGCAGGACGGGGCTTCTTATCTCTGTTGCAATGTCTAGGAAAGAATTGGCACATACTAAGTGCTGAAAAAATATTTGCTGAAAATATGAAGGATAGCTGGAAAGGCTGGTTGGGCCCTATCATGAAAGGTCTTGTGTGTCATGAGCTAAAATATTTTAACTTTATTGTAGATCAAGTTTCTTGAATTTGTACTATAAGATCCTTAATAGCAGCAAAAAATAAACTACAGTGGAAATGTACTAAATACTGATAGAGTAATGGAATAATAAACAAATTTTCCCCATACATTTGACTTATTCTATATTTTTAAAAATGATAAGCAATAACTATTTTTTAAAAAATATGTAAGTGATACAGGTGTTAAAAATTGTCAAATTATGCAACCAGGGAATCAGAAGGAAAGTGGTACTTCTAAGCTCAATATGAAGGTAGCAGTTAATGGTTATTTGGGGACGCAGGGTGATTAGCTTCCATTGTGGCTGGATAATTTATTGAGATATTAATTTGAGTTATGTTTCTCACACCATCAATATTTGTCTTTTCTTTATCCGAAGCCATTGCTGTCCCTCTGGTTCAGGGCCCCAGAAGCACCCCCAGGAAAGGCTCTACCTTGGCTCTGGTTTTCATCCTTCAGGGACTTAACGCAAGATCTTCCCAGGGAAGGATGAGGAGATAGGTCAGGAAGAGTCTCTAAGGAGCTAACATCTAATCTAATATACAGATGAAAACAGTCAGTCAGGTGAAGACCAGTGGGAAGAGCATTCTGGGTAGAGTGACAGTGAGTGTAAAGGCCTGAAGTTCAGCAGCAAACTTGGAGAGCTCAAATAACAGAAGAAAAAAAGAAGAGGGGTATCAAATGAGATAAAAGAGGTATGCAGGGGACAGGTATGCAGGAATTAGTAGTTGAAATTTTCTTCAGACACAACTGGAGTATTTTAAGCATGAAACTGACCTGAGGTCATTGCATTAAAAATTTGGAGGAGGGTGGGGGAAGAGGAGAGAGTCGGAGAGGTGGTGGGGGTGGTGCTCTGGCTATTGAATGGAGACTATTTATTCCTAGATTTGTTTTTTTTGTGTGAACAACTGATTCCTGGATACTGGAAAGACTTAAAATTGCTTTCTAGTTCTATCAATTCTTTTTGTTCGTTTCAACAACTTTATTGGGATATAATTTACACACTATAAATTCTTATTTTTGAAGTGTACAATCCAATGATTGTTAGCATATTCACAGAATTGTACAAGTATCACTAATATTCAATTTTAGGACATTTCATTACCACAAAAGGAAAAACCGTATCCATTAGCTGTCCCTCCCCATCCTCCCATCCCTACCTCAACCCTATGCAACCTCTGATATACATTTTGCCTTTATAGATTTGCCTATTTTGGACATTTCTATAAACATATTCATAAAATATATGGTATTTTGTGAATGGCTCATTTCACTTGTGATGCTTTCAAGGCTCCTCCAGGCTGTAGCATGTACCAGTTCTTCACTCCTCTTGATAGCTGGACAACATCTTGTTGTGTAAGCATGCCACATTTTTTATTCGTTTATCAGCTAATAAATGGGTTATTTCTCCTCTGTGCCATTACAAATCCATCAACTTTTCACAGTATCTTCCATAAGATAAATTCATAAATATCCCTACATTTCCTTCTATTTTCCCTTCTTTCTATCTCCTATCTTTTTTCAGACACACTATACTTTTACACTGCCATGTGTGATAATATTTACATTACATTCTGTATTTATATTTAGACACTTTACATTTTCCATAATTCTAAGAGTTGAAGGCAAATAGTGACTTACATTTGTATGATTGTAGATATTTTTCATTACAGAAGAAAGTAGTTACCAGAAATATACTGTGTTCTCTAGAGGCCTGGTGTCATGACTTACCAGAGGATATGCTAGGCATCAATACAAGATCAAATGGATACTCTGCCTTCACACTACATATATTGATCACTACCAGGTCACATTTACTTTTTAAAGTTTTTAAAATTTTATTTTAAATAATGTTGCATTATTCAATTACAGTTGATATACAATACTACATTAGCTTCGGGTACTAATCAGTAATGACATAGTGATTAGATATTTATATAACATAACTTGTGAAGTGGTCATTCTGATGAATCTGTTACCCATCTGACACCTTGTATAGTTGTTACTATATTATTGACTATATTCCTTATGCTGTACTTTACATCCCTGTGACTGTTTTTGTAACTGGCAATTTGTATATCTTAATCCCTTCCCCTTCTCACCTACCCCCCCCAACTCCTTCCTGTCTGGCAACCTTCAAAATGTTCTTTGTATATATGTGCTTGTTTCTGTTTTATTTATTCCTTTATTTTGTTTTTCAGATTCCAAATAAGTAAAATCATACCTTGGTGTTTCTGTGTCTCACTTATTTCACTCAGTGTAATACTTTCTAGGTCCATCCCTGCTGTTGCAAATGGCAAGATTTCATTTTTTCATGGTCAAGTCATACTCCATGGTATATATTATGTACCACCACTTTTTTACCCACTTGTCTATTGATAGGCACTTAGGTTGCTTCTGCATCTTGGCTATTGTAGATAATACTGCAATTAACACAGGAATTACCTCCTGCATTTAAAGAAGAGGAATTAAACACCTCTCTTTTTAAATTAGTGTTTTGGATTTTTTCAAATAAATACTCAGAAGTGGAATTGGTATAGTCTTTGCTTTAGTCTTTGTTTTAAAGACTATTTTGTTATAGTCTTGCTATAGTCTTTGTTTTAAAGCCTATTTTGTCTGATATAGGTATTTTTACCCCAGCATTTTTCTTTATTTCCATTTAAATAAAATATCTTTTTCCATCTGTTTACTTTCAGACTGTGTACTTCTTTTGATCTGAAGTTTCTTGTAGACAGCATATATATAGGTCTTGTTTTCTTATCCATTCAGTCACCCTATATCATTTTGCTAAAGTATTTAATCTATGTTCATTTAAAGTAATTGTGGATAGGTATATAGTTATTGCCATCTTATTATTCATATTTTTTATCTTTATTTTTCTTCTTTTTAAAAAAGTCTCTTTAATATTTGTTGTAATATTGGTTTGGTGGGATGAACTCCTTCACCTTGTCTTATCTGGGAAGCTCTTTATCTATCCTTTAAATCTAAATGATAGTCTTGCTGGGTAGAGTAATCTTGGTTGTAACTCTTATTTTTCATCACTTGGAATATTTCACACCAATCTCTTCTGGCCTGCAAAATTTCTTTTGAGAAATCAGCTGACAGTCTTTGGGAGCTCCATTGTAGGTAACTGACTGCTTTTCTCTTGCTGCTTTTAAGATCTCTCTTTGTCTTTCACCTGTGGCTTTTTAATTATGGTGTGTCTTGATATGATCCTCTTCGGGTTCATCTTGTTTGGGATTCTCTGAACTTGCTGACTGTATGTCTATTTCCTTCACCAGGTTAGGGAAGTTTTCAGTCAGTGTTTCTTGAAATAGGTTTTCATTCCCTTGCGCTCTCTCTTCTTCTTCTGGTAACCCTATGATGTGGGTGTTGTTAACACTTGGTGTTGTCTCAGAGGTCCCTTACACAATTCTTATTTTTTAAATTCTTTTTTTTTGCTGTTCTAATTGGGTATTTTCTGGTACCTTGTCTTCCAAATTGCTGATTTGATTCTCTACTTCATCTAATCTACTGTTGATTCCCTTTAGTGTATTCTTATTTGAGTCATTGTATTCTTCATTTCTGACTAATGTTTTTAATGGTTTTTATCCCCTTTATATGTTTCTTATCTCTTTGTTAAAGTTCTCACTGAGTTCATCTACTCTCCCCCTGTGATTGCTGAGCATCCGCATAAACAGTGTTTCAACTCTGCATTTTATTGAGCCCTTATCTCCACTTTGTTTAGTTCTTTTTTCTGGAGTTTTGTCCTGTTATTTCATTTGGAACATTTTTTTGTTTTTTAATTTTTGGTGTCTCTTTGAGTTTGTTTCTATATATCAGGTAGAACTGCTACATCTCCCCATCTTGGGAGGGTGGGCTTACACAGTAGGTGTCCTGTGGGGCCCAGTGGCACAGACTGCTTGGTCACCTGAGCTGGGTGCTCCATGAATGGCCCTTGTGTGGGTGTTGTGTACCTTCCTGTCTTAATTGAGCATTGATTGTTGTTGCATATCAGTGAGAAGGACTGACCTTCAGGCTGATTGACTGTCAGGACTGGCTGTAACTGCTGGCTAGGAGCTGTTGTGCAGGGGTTGTCACCATGGAGTGGAATTGTTTTAGTTAGGCTCTGGTGCCTGCTACATCTGCCCTTTGGGGGTGTCATTTGTGAAGGTGGTTGTGCTATGGTGGTGCTATGGTATGGTCAGAAGCATGTCACTGGGTGAGTTGGTTCTGGGGCCTTTGGGTGGAGGTTCTTGTAACAGCCAAGGTCAGCTGTTGTCCGTACCCTTCTGAAGCCACCTGGTATGAGCTACAAAGTGATCTGCAAATGGTTGTCATTTGTGTTTGGCTTTGTGGTGTCTAGGACAGACTAAGCTGTGAACTAAGGCTAGGTGCCACCAGTGCTGGGCTTGGGCCACTTAGCAAGATGTATGGGGCATGCCAAGGCCAGACACTGCTTGTTTGGGGTTTGTGAACCTTAGAGAGATTGTGGGAAAGTCTGCAGGAGGACCCAAGATAAGTTGTTTGTATGTAAAAGCCACTGGAAGTGGCTTGAGTTGGCTAACAAGTTGGGTGGGGTGGGGTCACAGAGAATCACCAGGGTGGGGAAAACAGTGTTGGCCAGGATGATGGAAACTCAGACTTGGAGCCCACCTTTCCTGTAGGCTGGGTAGGGGGAGAGATCAACAAAGGAACAATGGCTTCTGCCAGCAGTACTTTCTGAGTCAAAGCTGCTACACCAGCCCTCACCCTGAAGCCAGACAATTCAGTTCCTCTCAGTATATTCCTGGTGCTTTTCAAGCTGCTGTCCCAGTGCTGGAGCTTGGAGAAAGTGAGTTCATCAGCAAGTAAGTCCATGATGAGCCCTTTAAGAGGAATAGCTGGGACTGGAGAGGTCCTCCATCTTACGGAGCCACAATATCCACTGGCTTTCATGGCTAGAAGTTACAGGGACTTCTCTTCCTGGCTCTGGAACACTGGGCTGGGGGCCTGGGACCCCTTGCTCTCAGGGGGAACTGCTGAGATATCTCTCCCATTTCTTAACTGCCATATGTGGCTTGTTCCATGTCTGGACACCCCCCTGTTAGTCTCCACGTGGCTTCTTATGTATATCCTTAGTTATAAAACTTCTGTTTAGCTAGACTTCGGGCATTTCTAAGGATTCTTGTTCTGTAGTTATAATTTTGATGTGGTTGTGAAAGGTGAGCACAGCATTAACTCCTCTGTCACCTGAACTGAAAGTTCTACATTTACCATATTTTGCCATGTACAATGTGCACCCATATTTTTGGCTGAAACTTTCAAAAAAATCTTTTGTTTTAATTTTTAATTCAATTTTAATTTATATTTAGATACTTTTTTGTATTATAAAGGAATTTTAGCATTTATTTTTTAGCATATTATGGTTCAAAAATTGGGGAGAAAAAGGATGCATTATACATGGCAAAATATGGTACTTTTAAAAAGAAATTTAGCCTGTGACTTTTTTCTCTTGGAATTTTTAATTGCTTTCTTTTCCCTTTGTTAAAAAAAAAAATGACACATGCCTTATTTCCCGTGACTTAGAAGTTAAATAAAATACATAAGAACATTCATCTTGTTAGTCTGTCCTTGATTTGACTATATCCATTTTTGAGGTATTTTTTTGGAGACCATAGTCTGCCTGCTCTAATTTTGATTTATTGCTTTCTAGGTCTTTTAATAGTTATCATTCCAAATTTATATTGTTCTTGTTTTTTAAGTCCCATGACAGTTTTCTTGTTTTTAATCTTTATTTTGCTGTAGTACGTCCACAAGTTACCTATTAAAAAAAGGTGAGTGAAGAGTAAAACATATGACTCTTTGAAGATAACTTGAATGGTAGTCTTGAGATAATTTCCCTTCAGCACCTTGAAGGAATGGCATCCTTTTCCTTGAGGAGATGAGAGTTTTTGATGTCATTCTGAATCTCACTCCTTCCTGAGTCACCTGTTACCAAAGGAGCTACCACTCCTTTGTTCAAAAGGAAAGTTATCTTTTGTTCTTGATCCTTGACTTCTGAATTTCATTAGGACATGCCTCTGTGTGAGTCCATTTACATCCACTCTGTTTAGTACTGACTGAGGCCATGCAGTATAGGTACACGTCTCTCCAGGTCCAGCAAGTTCTCACTGTTCTTTCTTTCTGGAATTCCCATCAGTAACACATTGCTCAACCTCAATTTACCCTCTGTATGTTATCTTGCCTCTTGTACTTTCTGTCCCTTTTGTGTATTATATGTACATAATTTATGTTATATTTATTATATACTCATTATCTGTATGTATTTATTATGCCCATATACATACATACATACAAACATGGTTTCATCCTAGGGGATTTCCTTGTTTTACCCAGTCCTCCCACTGAATTCTGTGTGTCATCAGTGATACATCGTTTCAAAGGGCTCTTTACAGTCTCCAAGGGTTCTTTTTCTTCTATAGCATCCATTCCAGTTTTATGGGTATATTTTTCTTAATTTTCTTCAAGGACATGAATTAGAACTTTCAAAATGTGCACTTCCTTATTTCCACTGCCATCAGTTACTGGGTGTGTATCTACCTGCCTTGTCTGTCTCTCAGTCTGAGTTTCTCATGTTACTGGTTTTCCTCAGTATCTGATGAGCCTCAAGGTTAAATGAAGAGCTGCATTGTGTTTCCTAGGAGCTGGGAAGGGTGCTGTCTGCTGTTGACTTACAGGTCTCTCACCAGGGTCGGAGGACTGAGAGGAAGCGCTGTGCACAAGATCAGATCTTGGGCTTTGTCTTTGTCCTTTTACTTGTTGTTGAGTGAGCAGGTGGCTGGCTTTCAGGCCAAGGGGCTCCAAACAAAAGAAAAGTACTTTAAAGAGGGCACTAGTACCCCAAGAGTAGTCTTTGGTTTCCCCAAAGACCTAGTAAATTCCCTCCAACATTTCTTTTTGGCTGTGTGTTAAATGCCTGGCTGCACATAGTCTGAGTTCTTGGGAACCAGGGACTAGTGCAGGGAGCTGGAAGAAGAGTGTGGGGAGCCAAATGGCCAATTATAGGATAAGCAGATTTAATGATCCCCTCTCGCTGTTTTCAGTTCTCTTTCTCATCCCTGCCCTCCTCCTTCACTACCAACTCTAAGCTCAGAGTTTCTCCTAGGTTATGGCCACTTCCTGCCCCTCTTCCTCTGAAGCCCTTTCCAACTGTATTCTGCAACCCCTTCCTGGTCTGCTCGATCTGTCACCCTGCTTTCCATTGTTTCCAGAAATTTACTGTATTATCCCTTCCTTAGTTTTCACACTTCAATGAGCTTATTCCTCTTTCTTAAACAAAAACAAAAAAAACAAAAACAAAAACCCACTCTATTTATATGATCACTTTTAAGGGATCACAGGATGTCATCTCAAACCAGAGCCTCACTAGGGGTTTTGATGGATTAACCTTCAGGAGTTTCAGTGGACAGTGTAATAAAAACTTGGTAGAAAACATCATTTGTTCCAAGAGCCTTTAGTACAGAGCATCTGTATTATCCAAGGAGCAGAAAGTGGTTATGAAAAAGAAGGGGAGGATGCAGAATGTGGGCCAACTGACAAATAAAGAGAAAGGAAGACTAAGATTCTGAGTAGGAAAAAATGCAGAAAATGGGGAAGGAGAGTCACAGTGCCTCAACAGACTGTCAGAGTCTAGAGAAATGTGGATTTGTCCGATCTAAGACACCAGCCCCAGTGCACTGCATCAAATTTAACTCATCTCTGGGGTGAGGGTGCCTCTTGGGACCAGGCCTTTTGAAAGGAAACCCCTCAACCTGGCATTCAAGCCCTCTGAATCATGGTTCCATATTATCTTTGGAGGCGTATTGCCTACTCCCCACCACCACCCCCTCCAATACATTTTCTCTCCAGCAACACTGGACTTTTTGCTGCTGCTAGTGCAATCTTTGTTTCCCCATCTACTGCTTTGATGACACTTTTCCATCTACCTGGAAGGCCTTTTTGTCAATCTCTACTTTTACCCTTTGTGACAGCATGGATGGAACTGGAGACTATTATGCTAAGTGAAATAAGCCAGTTGGTGAAACAAATATCATGTGATCTCACTTATAATAGGAATCTAATGAACAAAATAAACTAACCAGCAAAACAGAATCAGAGACATGAAACGTGGAACAGACTAACAGCTGCCAGAGGAAAGGGGGGATGGTGGAAAGAAAGGGAAGTGAGTAGTCAAAGAACATGTATGGGCATGGACAACAGTGTGGGGATGGACTGTGGGAGCTGGAGAGGGGGTGTGGGCTGGACAGAGGAGAGCAAAAGGGGAAAAATTGGGACATCTGTAATAGAATAAACAAGAATTTTAAAAATATCAAAAATTAAATTCAGATACTTAACTTTTGAACTTAAAAAATGAGAGTTTGGTAGTAGGAAGGGGCCAACTCACAAAATAATTTCTGTGGCAAAGGATCAGGTGATACTTTCTTCTGTAAAATGTAATCCCAGAAATGAAATCAAACACCAACTTGCAATTCTATTTATATGTAACCAGGGCTTAATTTATACTGTTGAAAGTATTGTATGCCAGAAGCACTTCCAAGAGTGGAGCAGGAGTGACCTGCCCCCAAGCCTACATTCCTCTTTCTCTCTTGTGAAACGGTTTAGTGAAATATCCTGGAAAAGTAATAGCATCCCAGTTACTGTAAAATGTCTCATCTGTCACCTGCCTTGAGGGTTTGGGGAAACCTAATGTGATATAGAATATAAAAACCTGTGAACTCTAAAGTGATGTTCATGTGACTCTTCAACATGTTATTGTACAGGAAGAAAAATTTCCATCCATGCATCTGTACCCCAGAACCCTCTTTTTGTGGCACTTGTCATATCCAGCTCCAAGGCATAGTTGTTTGTGTGCAGGTACTCTACTGTAATGACATTTATGCATCCTGAAAATGTTACCTTCTGCAAAACTGCACAGCAAAAATGACAGGCTTATGGAAAATCAGGATTGGGGGATACTACTCAAAATGTACAGAATTTTGTATCCCAATCCCCAAAAACTCAACAACACTTCCTAATTCCAATGAAAATGCTAGCACAATTAAATCACCAGAGAGTTTTTACTCTATCTCATGTTCCTTAATTCTCTGAAGCCTTAAATCTGGGGGCCTTAAATCTGGGGGCCTGTGCTCTTTTGCAATTGGATTCACTTCTAATAAAACCATTCTAATCAACTAAGGATCTGATCTAGATGGGGCCTTCTTCATTAATCCATTGCTTTCACAGGTGGGGAAATGTCTTCACCTGCCTGGAGCCTTCCTAGAAAATAGTACAAACCACCATAGTTCCTATGGCCATAAAACTAGTTATACTAGCACAAAGGTTTCAGGGTCTTTTTCTTAAAGTCTATATCTATGGCTAAATGTATTCATTTTCTATTATTGCTATAGCAAAATACAGCAAACTTAAAGACTTAAACAACACAAATGTAATATTTTACTGGTTAGGTGGTCAGAAGTCCAAAGTGGGTCTCATTGGGTGCAAATCAAGGCATTTGACCGGGCTGGTTCCTTCTGAAAGCTCTAGGGTAGAACCTATTTTCCAGCTTCTAGAGGTGGCCACATGGTTGCCTGGCTCATGGTCCTCTCCTCCGTCTTCAGTGGCTGGCTGAGTCTTTCTCCCTGGCATCACTCAGACACTCATGGTCCTACCTCAGTCTTTCACTTATAAAGGTCATTGTGATTATATTGGGCCACCCAATAAACCAGGATCATCTCCCCATCGCAAGATCAGATGATTAGTGACCTAATTCTACCTGCAACTTCAATCCCCCTTTGCCATGTAATATAACACAGTCACAAATTCTGGGGATTGGAATGTGAATATCTGGAGAGAGGCATTATTCTGCCTACTACCCCAAGATATTTTTCTTTAATTTTAAAAAACCTGCCCCCAATCACATCAAGATATTTACAAGAACAGAAAAGTGTATGTGAACCCACATGTCTTCCACATTATACCACTTCATTCCTCTACAATCATGTCGGAAGTGATTCACATTAAAAGAACACACAGCAGAGCAGACTATGTCTTATTCCTCCCACTTAAACATGAACTTCCTGATGGCCAGGGCCCTGTCTCTCTCGTATTCCTCACCATGCATTCCACACAGTGGCTGCCACAGTAAAGAATTGTTGAAATGAATTGAGTTATTACAAAGTAGACAAATATCTGTACAGCTAAAGCAAGCCTTTGGATTAAGGAGGAAGTATAACCCATTGTCTAAATAAAGAATTAGGAGACAAATTTTGCAAGAAAAATGTACCTTCAGCACAAAGTTGTCCTCAGCCTGAAGCTTCAGCTCCACCACTGCTTTCCTAACCAAAGCTTCGAAGTTGAGGTCTCTCCTCCGAGGGACATCCAGGGTAGGAAAGAGGTCCCCAATGAGGCCCATGAACACTGGCATGTCATCAGTCACTATCTTGGGGATGTTGAAATCTCGCAGGGAGCGCATCAGGACTTGGTCCTCAGGCCTGTCAGGGTCTCCTCGTTTTAGAGATCCGGCCACCACCAGCACAGACTTGATGGACCGCAGGCCCCAGTCATAGTGATCCTGAGGGAGGGCAACAAGGGTTAGACTGGAGCATCTGGGAAGCAGAATACCATATGCTCAGGTTAGCGTCTGCAAAATTATAGAGAGCACATCAGGACTAGGTCATTCTGAGGCCAAAGTAGAAGCACTGCAAAGAATGATGTAGGAGGTGGTGATATCGGGATCCTGGTTTCTGGCCTGGCATCAGTTACTTTTCTAGTCATAATGACAACAAAGCAGACACAGAACATACAGGGAACTGGCATCAGGGAGATTAAGCAGAACCACTTCCAAACCTATCCAGCTACCTCTTGTACATCAATGGTAGCTCTTAGAAACTGCTGAGACTGACCTTATATGCTCTACCTGGGAGACCTTCAAACTCTTTGAGAAAGAATTTCTTAAAAATTTGGTCACTTCTGGTCAAGAAGGCAGAGTAGGCAAAGCCTGTGCTTGCCTCCCCCCATGACAACATCAAAATTACAACTAAATTATAGAACAGCCACGCTCAAGAACCACTTAAAGACTCCCTGAACAGAAATGTCATAACTAAGGATATAAGGAAACCAGTTTCTGACAGATAGGAGGGACAGAGATGAGAAATGGACTAGTCCCACACCCACGGAAGCAGCCCACTGTCCATCAGTAGACAAGTGGTTAAAAAAAGCTATGGTACATTTACACAATGGATACCATTTGGCTGTAAAGAAGAAGGAGAAGAAGCAGAATAAAATTTTACCATTTGTGACAGGTTGGATGAACCTGGAGAACATTACACTAAGTGAAATAAGCCAGTCAGAGAAAGACAATTACCATGTGATTTCACTCATATGTGGAATCTAATGAACAGACTATGTGAGATAGAAACCTTGATGGGTTGCCTCCCTGCTCCAACAGGGGATCAAACCCACAACATAGGTATGTGTCTTGACTGGGAATTGAACCTGAAACCTTTTGGTGTATGGGATAACACTCCAACAAACTGAGCCACCTGGCCAGGGCCAAAGAGAGACTCTTAAAAGCAGAAAAGAGAAAAGCAGTTAGTTACCTACAAGGGGGTTCCCATAGATTTCTAGCTGATTTCTCAACAGAAACTTTGCAGGCCAGAAGAGATTGGTGTGAAATATTCAAAGTAATGAAAAATAAGACTTAAAACCAAAATTACTGTACTCAGCAAGGCTGTCATTTAGATTCGAAAGAGAGGCAACAAGCTTTCCCAGACAAGAAAAAGCTGAAGGAGTTCACCCCATGAAATCAGTATTATAAGAAATGTTTTCTTTAAGAAAAGAAATCAAAAACATGAATTAGAAAATATTACAAAGAAAAAAATTTCACTGACAAAGGCAAACACATAATAAAGGCAGTGGATCAAACAACACTAAAAGGCAGTACAAAGATAAAAAGACAAAAAATTAGGAAGATCATGTGTAATCATAACAGTAAACTAACAGATATACATAAAATAAATAAAAATTAATAACAAAAACAAACATGGAGTGGGTGAGTAAAAATGACAACGATTTTAGAATGTGTATGAAACTTAATTGACCATCAACTTAAAATAGACTTCTTATACACATAGCTTGGTATATGTGAAACACATAGTAACTGTAAAACAAAAATCTACAAGAAATGTACAGGAAATAAAGAAAAAGGAGTCCAAACACAACACTACAGAAAGTCATCAACATAGAAGAAAAGAGAGTAAGATAATAGGAAAGGAACAGAAAAGAACAAAAAAATCAGAAAGCAATGAATAAAATGGCAATAACTACATACCTATCAAAATAATTTTAAATATAGATAGATTAAATAAATCAACCAAGAGACAAATGGGAAAAGAAGTAGTATGTACATACAATGAAATATTCCCTAGCTGTAAAGAAGAATTAAATCTTTCATCCACCTTAAATTTATTTTTGTGTATGGTATAAGTTGGTGATCAAGTTTCAATTTTTGCACATAGCTGTCCAGATCTTCCAACACCATTTGTTGAAGAGGCTATGTTCCTGCCTCCTTTGTCAAATATTAACCCTAGTACATTGTTGGTGGAAGTGCAGACTGGTGCGGCCACTGTGGAAAACAGTATAGAATTTCCTCAGAAAACTAAAAATGGAACTGCCTTTTGACCCAGCAATTCTGCTGCTGGGATTATACCCTAAGAACCCTGAAACACCAATCCAAAAGAATGTATGCACCCCAATGTTCATAGCAGCACAATTTACAATAGCCAAGTACTGGAAGCAGCCTAAGTGCCCATCAGCAAATGAATGGACCAAAAAACTATGGTACATTTACACAATGGAATTCTACGCAGCAGAGAGAAAGAAGGAGCTTATACCCTTTGCAACAGCATGGATGGAACTGGAGAGCACTATGCTAAGTGAAATAAGCCAGGTGGTGAGGGACAAATACCATATGATCTCACCTTTAACTGGAACATAATCAACAGAAGAAAAAAGCAAACAAAATATAAGCAGAGACATTGAAATTAAGAACATTGTAACAATAGCCAGAGGGGAGTGGGGAGGGGATAGTGGGGAGAAGGGTTATCAGGAACTACTATAAAGGACACATGGACAAAACCAAAGAGGAGGGTGGAAGCAGGGGAGGGAGGTGGGTTTGGCTGGGGTGGGGTAGAGGGGTGGGAAGAAAATTCAGACAACCATAATTAAACAATAAAATAATTTAAAAATAAAAAAAGAATTAAATCTTATCATTTGCAACAGCACAGATGGACCTACAGAGTATTATACGATATGAAATAAGTCAGACAGAGAAAGGCAAATACCATATGATTTCACTTATGCATGGGATCTAAAAAACAAAATAAACAAGTAAGACAGTAACTACCTCATAGATACAGAGAACAAACTGATGGTTGCCAGATTGAGAGGTGGGAGGTATTAGGGCCTGGGTTAAAAAGGTACAAGGATTAAGAGGTGCAAACTGACAGTTACAATTACAAAATAGTCATGGGGATGTAAAGTACAGCTTATGGAATATAGTCAATCATATTGAAATAACCATACATGGTGTAGGGTGCGTGTAAGATTTATTGGGGGATCACTTTCCAAGTTATAAATGTCCAACAATATGCTGTACACCTGAAACTAATATAAAATTGAATGTTAAAAATATTTTGTCAAAGGTGGAACCCACTGGTCACTATGACAGAGTCTGGGAAGAGTGGACCATACTGCTGACAGCAGGCCTCGAAGCAGTATGGTGGGGGAAGTGGTGGAGTGTGAAGTTTAGAGCACAGAATCTAAACTGAGACGGACCTAGGTTCAAATCTCAGCTCTGCTACTTGCTTTATAGCAGATTGTTCTGTGATATGTGCTGTAAAGGACAATTCAGTGTGCCATGAAGCCAATAGACATGGTGACTACACTTGAAACTGTCTGTCTTCCCTCCCCTGAGCCTATGGAACAGGAGTTCCTTCTGGCCTTGACTATATTTCTCTCTCATCTGTGCTTGACTGAATTCTACTTCTTTGGGTTTGTTTTATTATTGTTTCTTCAGGGCAGTGTGATCCTAAGCCTAGGTACTGCCACTATCTCCTTTGTCTTCACTGCAAACCAAACTCAAAGAAACCAATGTAGGTACAGCAAGTACAATATAGAGAAGGCTGTGGAGTGAAGCTTTGGAAGTTGGCAAGAGACAGAGCTCCATGCAGGTCTCTTGTGGAGAGTGATAAGTATATTGGTCTTTATGCTACCACTAAGGAACATTTTTAAGTGAATCATTCTAGCTACTGGCTAAAGAATGAATTCAAAGGACTAGAATAGAGGTGGAAAAACTAGTCCTAAAAGTTTAAGCAAGAGATGTGTGATTGGAACTAAAGTCTTAGAAAGAAAATAACATGTTTGAGGGATATGCAGAGAGTAGAATGAGTAACAGTTCACTCATGATGAAACAGAAGGCTGAGGTAGAGGAAGGTTATGAGGGATAACTCCCAAGGTTCCAGAATTAGCAAGTGATAAATGGTGACTACTGGAGGGAGAAATGCTGAAGTAGGCTTGGGAGGAAGCTGACAGGAAGATCAGCTTTAGATGCTGACCTGGAGGTGCTTTTTAGACACGCGGGGGAACTGTGGTATAGACCATTGAATACATAGGTTTAGCATGCAAAAGAGAGGTTAGGGTTGGGGTCAATAAAGTAAGTCGCTGGCCTAGAAGTCACTGGAGGCAGAGAACCTGGAAAGAGGATGTGATGAGCAAGGAGCCTGGGAAGGGTGAGGAAATTAGGAGAGGCTTTTTAATCCATCTTGGACAGGTTTCTCCTGGCTGAGAGAGCTCGTGTTTTGGCAACAAAGGTGATCCAAGTAAGAGATTCCCCAAAGGGAAGTGTTGATGGCCACCAAGAAATTCTCTATCCAAGACACCAACGTTGGAGGTTCTTGGCCATGTTTTAAGGAGTTATTTCTGTGAACGGATCTTCCCTAGGCAGGGATCACATTTAAGGCCAAGCTGCGGAGAGAAGTCAGGGGCTTCTTAGTGCCTAACTTTCTTTCCTCAACCCTCTGTCCCTCTAAACAGCAGAAGACAGTTCCCTCTCAGGTTTTTCTCAGCTGCTACCATGTGTCTCACAGGACACTCTGATCTATGAGGTGTTGCCACACTTTCAAGTAAAAAATGGGAGCTCTGCAGTCAAATTTTTAAAATGCTGGGCTAAGAAAATGGACACAGATCTTAATTACAGAAGTGTTCAGAACTTTTAATAAGCTTATGGGCACAGCGACTCTAGAAGTCTCTAATAACTTCCCTAATACACTGGCCCTGGAATCCATCCAGAGCTACACACGACTGAATTTCTGGTTTAGCTAGGGGGTGTACCTGTTTGGAGAGAAGCTCTTTGCACAACTTGTAAAGGGTGATGAACTTCCTGGCTAATGACCGGGCTTCAGTGAATCCTTCCGCCACCAGCATGATCTCACAGATCAACTCAAAGTCTGGAACCACCATCGCGCAGGGCCTGTGCACAGGAAGACAAAGGGCGAGATAGTTCCCTAATGCACAGTTGAAGGGGAGTGTCTAAGGCAGGAGGCACCAGCTGAGATCACAGATGGAGGCGCTTGTGAACGTAAAATCCTAGACCTTTGTGATGGTTTCCTCTAAGACCTTCAACTGAAAGTTGCGTGAACTAAGGATAAAGGAAGTGAACCCTCTTTCCCAAGTTGGTGGATGATGCTAGTAGGCATGGGCAGAGTTTGAGGCTACATCTCAAGTCTTGTAAGTTGAGTCTAGTGCCTTCACACAAGACACAGATTAGTAAAGCAAGTTGTGTAGAACAGGTGAGGGGCAGAGGTTGAGGAACTGAGTTTCTCTTGGTGTCTGTAGGAAACTGAGGATCTCTCTATTTCTCATCCCGAGCACATATGTCTCTTCTAAGCCTAGACGCTAAGGGCTTATTTTGCACTTACTGCATACAAATATAAATGCTCATACTTAATGCTGAGGGTTAAAGTAAGTACTTATTAACCTCACCTTGTCCCAAAATGGCATTCATGAGAATGCAGAAGTGGCTTTTTATCTCTGTAGAAGAATTTACTTTGTTTTTCCCCCCTCTGGCTCTAGAAACATTTTATTTTAAAATTACTTACTTTTAAATTAATTTATTAGGTATGTAATAGGAGCCTAGGGTTGTTACAGTCTTCAATTGCATTTTTCCTACACTGATACAAGATTTTCAAAAACATTTCATTCAAGTACATTTTTCCTTCAAATCATTCTACATGGAATTGAAAGTCAAAGGAGCAAGAAAATGCTTAGAAACTCAAAACTATTTTGCAACATGAAATAAAGTTAAGTATATATCCACACTATGGAATGCGATGTGGCTGTGGTAAATAATGTGTAATAAAAACTAATTAATGACCTGGGGAGGCATTAACCAAGAAAGGCAGGATACTAAACTATGTAGGTCTGATCCCAAGTTTGAAAAAGAAATACACACTCCACCCACAAAACACTGGGAGGAAGAATGCCAAATGGTTACACTGATTATCTCTGGATGGGAGGACTGCTCTGGCAAGGGGCAGAGAGTCTGGAGCCAGGTGGCCTGGGTTCAAACTGCAGTTCTGCTGCTTACCAGCTAACCTTAGTAACTAGGGTTACTAGCTAACCTTAGTAACTAGGGTTACTACCCTGAGCAGTTTGCTGAATCCATCTGTTTTCTTATTGTACTAATAGTATCCCCCCTCACATGGTTTCTTTTGTGAGAATTAAATGTAAAATCATGTTTGTATTTATTGCTTTTACAAATATTCTTCAGTTCCTCCCCCCACCCTGGAATTTTTTATGGATATATGTTATGTTTCAATTCAGGGGGAAATATGAGGACTAGTTCTTATCATGGGGATAACCCAGCTCCATTATTATTTGTGACACAGGCTTGCTTATTAGGTACTCTGTGTGAACAACTAGGAAACAGCAGGGTGTTCGATGGCGCCAGTTTAGACAGCCTGCTGAAATTCCCACAAGCTCTTGGCTGAGGTGGGGACCTGGCTGAAGGAGGAGATAGCCACCTGCTCCCATGAGACAGGAATTTGCCAGCCCTGGGGCAGTTTAGACATGAGGGGTGGGCTTGGGTACCCAGGGAGCTTCCCTGTGGCTGCCTAGGCCCTCACATCCAGAGCCATGACAGACAACTTCATCACAGCTCCCCCAGCCTCACTCCTGGGTAACCATCCAGTGGGAGGACCATGAGAAGCCATGAAGTGTCTTTCAGGTTGCTCTTTGTTGGACTGACATCTCTTTTCTGAAAAAAGAATAGAGATTCCAGCTCCACAAATAGCATTTGTGTTTTCTTGTCAAAATAAAGAAGAGTTTAAAACATGGTCCTATCCATCACTGGCAAAGGTAAAAATAAGCATTCTCATGCATTGCTATTAGGAATGCAACTTGGCATGTCGCTTTTTAGAAAGCAATTTAGCAATGTGTATCAAAAGCCTTAAAAGTGTTCCTCCCTCTAAACTCAGTGATTCCACTTCTGGGAAGCTAGCCAAAGAAAATAATCATGCGTACAGAAAAAAAGACATTTACAAAGATGTGTATTATAACATTATGCATAAACATTTTAAATGTTAGAAACAGTCTTAATATTTAACTATGGGGAGTAGTGAATTTCACATGGACCATGTACTTGATAGAATAAAATGCAGTCATGAAATGAGATTTATTAAGAATATCTAACAGAGGAAACGATGATATGGTTATGATAGACTATGAAATGAAAAACAAAACAATATCAAACTAGGTATAGACAACAAATGAAGACTACAAATATATGGCTTTAAAACATGCATATAAAGAAAGACCACAATTAAGCAAAAAACATCGAACATTTTACTGGTGATGACATTAAAGGAGGTTTTTTTTAAAAAATTTACTTTTCTATATGTTCAAAATTTCCTCTAATTCATAGGTCACACCTTTCCAGCAGAAAAACTAAAAGAAGCTTCCCTTTGGGGCACTCATGTCGGGCAGGGCTAATGCTCACCTGAAGAGAGCCTTCAGGTTCTCCGGCAGCTCTGTGCGGCCTGCATAGCCAGGGTTCATGGTGATGAAGATGCCCACAGAAGGATTCAGGCTAATCTCCTCCCCAAGGAAGTTGAATTGCTGCTTCTTATCTCGAATCGCATCTTGAATGCTTTTAACCTGGTGAACAAGTCAATGGAAAAACGCCTCTGCTGAGTTTCAGTGTCTGTGACAGAGAGAGCTGGGAATGCACACACCACACAGATGGTTGTTCTGTGTCCCCTTTCACTGGAGGACAGGCACAATGGTTGTGGCCTGGGCCCTTGACAGGCACAATGGTTGTGGCCTGGGTATGTGTCTAAAAGGAACCTGGCCGCACATAACCATATTTACAACACAGAGGCAGGAGGCTGGGAGGCACCACAAACAGGAGTTAACTATCTCTGAGCATCGGTCCCCTTTGCAGTCACCCAGCGTATTAGAACTCACCACACACTGGACACTGTTCCAAGCACTTTTCTGTATTAACTGATTTGCTCCTCACCACCACCCTTCGAGGGGTGCACTTTAATGCCATCATCCTCATTTCTCTGGGATGAAACGGAATCATTGACAAGTGGAGTCGTTTGCCCAACCTCGCACAGTGGCTCAGTGGTAACGTCTGGATTTGAATCAGGCAACTGAACTCTATCTGGAGCCTGGCTCTTAGCCTCTGTGTGATGGAAAGAACACCAGTACCAACCGCCCGGGTTTGTTCTCAGGATTAAATTAAAGAGTCATACAGAGTTTAGCATATAGAAAATGCTCACAAACAGCAGCTGACATGGGAATGGTTAACACACATATGCCTATCACCATCACGGCTATGTTCCTCATTTGGTTTAACTCCTCACAGACCCTCACCACCCTGCATCTCCAGAACAGACTATGCTAAACCTGGGCAACTTCTGCATGCATGAAGGGTCCTGTCTGATGAGGAGAGGAAAGAGCCACAGCAGCAGAATTGGGCCAAGCCTGAGTCCCCATGTGGTATTGGTGCCTTTCTACAGAGATCAGGCTTTTTCTTAATTGTGGTCTGGAGCTGCAGGGGATGGATTTGAGCTGAAGACTGGCCTGGTCAGATCTCCATTCTAGATCACTCTTACTAGCAGAGGTGGAAGAGACAGAAATGAAATTCACTCATTTATTTTCATACCTGGTGCTTTGAAAAAAAAAAGTGTGCAAACATGACATGCAACAAAAGGAGGGGAGACAAAAGGGGCACACTTGTTCAGCCAGGCCCTGGAGTGTCTCTGAGTAAGTATTCCTAGTCTCTCAGGGTTTTGAAAGCCACACTTGAAAGCTGAGCCCAGTGCCAGGGTTTCTGAATGAGCCCCAAGCATGGCAGCTATGTTCAGGGAGTTTAGAATAGCTAAGGAAGGGGTCAGTGGAGCTTGGGCTGCAGAGGGGTGTGTGTGGGTGTGGGTGTGGGTGTGGGTGAGAGAGAGAGAGAAGACTGGGCAAGGCTCTCTCCAGTGCCTGGAAGGCAGCATTTGCCAGAATGCATGACAGTTCTACAATTAGGATTCAGCTCCTTTCCCAAAGTGAAGCTGTAATGACTGAATGCATTTGAGCTCACAGCAATTAGTTTAGACTGTACCTCCAGCTCCCAGCAGGCAGGCAAACAGATCAAGCTCTGCCGGTTCTCGGACACTCACAGTACAGGGCTGCCACATAGCCTCTCAGTACTCTGCAAGCGGTGAGAGTGGTAAAGGCTGGGTTCTCTCCTTAGGCCCCAGTCCTTCCATCTACATGATACACTGAGCACTCACCTTGTTATGGAGTGGGGAGGTGAGCTTAATCACCATTTACAAATTGCTCTGACACCTCTGCGTGGAGGTAAAAGCAAGAGCCCAGGACCTTTTCTGCTGTTTCCTCTGATTCAACATTCCCTCTGGCAACACTGAGGCCCAGAAACCTTAAGCTCAGTGAGAGTTGATGCTGCACTGTTGATTGATGGCATCTGTGCTTTTGTGTAAATTCTATAGGGTGCCCTAGGGGACAGTGCTGAGCAGACTCAAGGATGCAGGTAACGCTGAAGCATCAGTGCTAATAACAGGTTCTGCTAGCCTGGCTGCTACTCTACTGGCATTTCTTCACTGCGTTCACAGCAGCTGAGACCCCGGAACAAGCCTCTGGAAAGTAACAGTGGTCGGGATTCAGAACGCCCGCCCTTTGGGATGGCAGGGGAGAAGCAGGCGGACAGGATTGTGTGGATTGTGTGAGCTCAGCCAGGTGGAGGTGCACACACAGGAAGACACCAACTGACATGTAAGGCTGCAAAGTATATTTCTACTCACAGGGGTCTGTCTCTTCACTAAACACTCATTGTTTTTGGAGGTTTTAGTCACAGGGAATAATAGCAAAATAATCACTGACATTTACTCAGCACTCGATATGTTCCAGGTGCTATTCTGAGTATTTTACATGAATTATCCCATTCAGTCCTCTTAACAGCTATAGGAGGTGGGCAGGTCCTAGTTTTATAGATGAGAAAACTGAGGCAGAAGGCAGTTAAGAAACTATATTATATTATCTAAGATGTTGACATAGAAGAGGCTAAAGGAAGTATATGTGGAAACTCTTCTATTTTTGCAACTTTTTATAATTTTAAAATCTGTTCAAAATAAAGTTAAAAGAAAACAAGAAATCTACCAGATGCCCCACAGTGGGTAAGCAGGGCGACCCAAGTTAAAAACCAGGCAATCTGGTGCCAAAGCAGAAGTGGCTGAAGTGCCCACTTTCAGCCACTTCCCCCAACACCTTCCCCACAAAGGGCACCGGTGCCAGCCGGCTCATCCCCGCGCACAGGGGTGGGCAGAACCGGGCGTACAGTTGTGAGTACATGAAGCACAGAGTTAGTAAAGCTACTGCCACAGTCATAACCTGCATGTCCTTTTCCATGCAAACAACTGGAACCTGTGTTGGCCCACCCCTGTATGTACATTTTCAGAGGAATTTGTTTTGCTCTGAAAATAATCAAGTTTGTTATAATTTAGAGGCATTAGCTTCCACAAAGTAAGAAAAGGTGCTTTTGGCACCAATGAAATGAAACACACAGAAACAGGAAGCGGGGCAGAAATTGGTATTCTCAGCACCTGCCCTCCCTGGGGAACACTTGGCCAAGTCTCAAGATACTTTTGTTGTCACACCTAGTGGGGAGACACGGGGGATGCTGCTACACATCATAGAATGCACAGGACAGATCCTCACAGCAGAGAATTGTCAGGCCCATAACGTTAACAGTGCCCATGCTGAGAAACCCCGATCTGGACCACACATTGTACCAGAGGGGAAACTGAGGCCAAGACGATGCAGGTGCTTGTCCACCACTCCACAGCTGGTATCCCTGGGTGAGCTAAGTTCCTATGGCAATTCTTGGCCCCACCCCAGAGTGGCCAAATCAGAAATTCTGGGGGAGATATCCAACATGGATGTATCCAACAGGGCATGTTTTAACAAGCCCCCCAGGTGATCCGGATCCAAGCGAAGTTCAAGAACCACTGCAACCCAGTCAGTTCTTGGATCTCTACTCACACTTTCTGCTGCCCACTGTCCCCACTCACAGCTGCAGACTGGCCACTCCCCAGATGAGCCTGAGTCCTCCATTTCCTTCTTCCGCCTGCCATGGAGGGGACCTGTCCCTGCGTCCCTGCTCTGGACCAGCCAAGGCTCCATCCTGTGGGTCTTGATGTGAACCCAACCCCATACTCCTCCCAGTGTTTTCCTTGCTTGCCAATCTCCCCCTCCGCTCTGGTTCTCAAAGTTCACCAAATGTGAGAACCATGTAAGGAGTTTTTAAAAATAAAATTGGATGCCCAGGCCCTGCTGCAGGCCAATAAAATCAGATCTCAGGGGGTGGAGACTGTGTTTAGGCATCACGGTTTTCAGATACGCCCAGGCAGTTCTGTGTATCCAGAGTCGAGATTGCTGTGCTGGAGCAGCATGCCCCCAATTCTGTTGTGTGCACAAATCCCTGGGACCTTGTGAAAATGCAGGTTCTATTTCAGCAGCTCCAGTGGTTTTGAGAATGTGCATTGCTAACAAGTTCCCAGGAGATGCTGACCCTTCTGGTCCACAGCTGCAGTAGCATGGAGCTAGATGATGCCATTTGACTGTCCGCTCTTGGAACATCTGGTGGCCAATTAACTGTCCTTCCCACACTGCCCCTACCCATTTCATGACCCATAACTGCCCCTTACCCAGATGGGTTCACTTTCTCTTTCCAGTCTCTGCGTTTTTTAACTGCACCTCTCTTGTAGACCTTATGTTCTACCTTATATTTTAGATAGATAATAGGTTTGTACTTCTCTCTACTTCAGGCCACCTCTGATTGCAGTGGTCAGTCTTGTTATTTGTACAAGCTGTTTGTGCTTGTCTGAGTTTGGGGACTTGAAGGGTCCTACCCCTGTATCCTCCTGCCCCAGGTGAGGACCTGCATCAGACATACTCACGAAGTATTAAAGTCACTAGCTCTCTGCAAGTGATGCATTTTAAGGAGGCTATCAGCTAGCTCTGCTTCATGAATCCCCTCAGCTTTTCCTTTATACCCTTCTACTTTGCCCTTTTCATTCCAGGAAAGTGGGCCATTCTGTGGTCCCCTAGCATCATTCTCTTTTCCAGCCTTTCCTCTAAAATGCCATGTGTTATTAAAATCCTGTTTGGCTCACTCCACACTTCTCTCTCCAATGGCAGATTGGAGTCTGCTGCCTTCAGGAAGTGCAACCCACTCATCACTTTTTACATTTTTTTAAAAGATTTTATTTATTTATTTTTTAGAGAGGGGGAAAGGGAGGGAGAAAGAGGAAGAGAAACGTCAATGTGTGGTTGCCTCTCTCACACCCCCTACTGGGGACCTGGCACCCAAAACAGGCATGTGCCCTAACTGGGAATAGAAATGGCAACCCTTTGGTTCGCAGGCCAGCATTCAATTTACTAAGCCACATCAGGCAGGGCCGCTTTTTGTATTTTTTTATACTTCTGTGTTTTTACCTTAGAACTTAAGCTCCTCAGTGAAGGGTGTTACATGGGAAGCTCCCTTGGTTCTGAGACTGCAGGGTTTTTTCAGCACCTTGAGTACTTGGAACACTGCTATGGTGATTTGCTGCTTCTAGCTACTTCCTGCCTCAGAAGGGAGGGGGTGGCAGGGATGCCTGGCCAGAGAATGTGGAAGGGACTAGGAGCTGGAGGCACTAAGTGTTCCTGGGGCTCAGATAGTGCAAGGACTAGCGAGCTGATTGCAACAGTGATGGCAAAACTCTGAAAGAAAGTAAGTACTATAATGTGTTATACACATTTAAAAAATAGCGAGTAGTTGCTCTTGGAATTGCCACACATGTCCTAATTGGATATGCAGCTCTGCTTGACCAACCTGACAGACACATGAAAACATTCGCCTACAAAGGCAATGAAGCACACTCGTGTTTGTAGAAGTTACTGGGTAGAGGAGCCCATATGGGCGAGGAGCAGGGAGGAGAAAAGCAGAGAAGCAGAAGGAAGGCAAGGGAGAAAGAGTCACAGCTGGTGCAGCTTCTGAACCAATATGCCAGCCTGGATCACTGTGTGAATAATTAAAAACAATTTTCCCCTTGGGTGGGCATGTGATTTTAAACATTAACACCTCAGGTTTTCCTAGGCTGTTGTCAGACCACTTTCTGGAGAGGGTGTCCTATGGGTGTGCTCCTAGACTGGAGTGTGAGAGCATCGTGGAACTCCCAGTTGACCTTATTTCATTTAATTCCAGAAGCAAAAGGGAACGGATCTTGGAGAACCCATTACTGATCTCACATTGGAAAGTTTCAAACTAAGGCAAATTCATAGTATCTATTATCCATTAGGGCCAATGACTGTTGGGCCTAATTGCCTCATCAATTGGAGAATTGTTAAGTTTAGTAAGATAGCCAAGGCTGGGCCAGTTGATAAGGAATGAAACGTGTAGGGAATACTGGGGGAACCAGAGTGTGGACCTTCTGTCCCTATGCTGTTGTGTCCCAGCGTTCTGCTTTATTTCAACCCATTCACTACAGTGTTCAGGTAATAATGACACAATCTTCATCAACCACCATCAGCAGCACCACCATCATCATCATTACCACTAACATTATCACAACCACCACCACCACCACCATCATCACTGTATCACCATCACCACCACCACCACCATCACCACCAACTTCCCCCTCCTCCTCCTCATCATCATAAGGGAGGCTAACATTTATTGAGCACCTACTGTTAATAGTGCTTTGTTTTAAGTGCTTTACACATATTAATTCATGTAATAATTATTATAAATGCAAAGATATAATAATTATTATATCTGCAAAGGGGGTTAATAACTGTACCTATAGTTATTGGTAGAACTTGAGACATGTACCTACCTAAGGTGACACAGCTAGTAAGT
The DNA here is from genome assembly GCF_022682495.2 of Desmodus rotundus. Classification (NCBI taxonomy): domain Eukaryota; kingdom Metazoa; phylum Chordata; class Mammalia; order Chiroptera; family Phyllostomidae; genus Desmodus; species Desmodus rotundus. The sequence goes on from NC_071395.1 coordinate 68,408,950, forward strand.
GGCAGAGCCATAACTGAGCCCTGGCAGTCCTCTTCCCCACCCCCTCGCCTTGCTAACCCAACTCTGCAATAAGCTGTTTATTCTAAAGTCCCACTTGTGTGTAGAACTGGCTTACACAATCTCTGGAGTCCAAGACAGACTCTATGCTGATGCTGGACTGACTCACAGCACCTGCCCATCAGGGACGCCCTGAGACAGCTCTTTGGCACACATCCTTCTGTAGCACTGAGAGCTGCCCTGGCACACACAGGGATAGCGGGTCCTGACGAATCGTCCTGGATTTAATGAGGGCAGTCACAGCAGTGTGACCTGGCAGATGAGAATATAAAGTGCCCTCTGAAATCAGTGGCAAGCGGCCAGGAGGGAGGGAGCAGAAAATCATAAAGCAAAGAGGAAAGAGGTTCTCATAAAGGTGGGTAGAAACAGCAGAGGATAGTGGGCAAGGAATAAACAGATGGAGCAAGACCTCAGCCACCTGAGAACTGCAGTGGAAGAAAGGAGAAAAACTCCAGGTACATGTATAATTATGGGCCCTCAACTCCAATATCCATAGGAGTGAAAAGTGTATGTTTATCTCCTGACTTTCAGAACCATTCTTGGCCTAGAACTAGTAGTCTGACAAAAGTTTATTTTACTTGTTTTACTCCACTTATACTCTTAACTGGACTATACCCCAAATTAAAAAAAGACCTTGTGGGGGTGTTATTCCTTGTTTTAAGTTATGAAGTCACCATGCAGAGGTAAATGCAGCCAGTTAGTGTGTTTCATTTGTTGGGCTCAGGGACTTTTTTCTGTTTTTTTTTTAAACAAATAAGTTGCCAACTTACTGAAATCTAGGATTTATATAAATACACTCTGGCTGGTGTGGCTCAGTGGGTTGACTGCTGGCTTATGAACTGAAAGGGCAGTAGTTGGACTCCCAGTCAGGGCACAGGCTGGGTTATGGGCAAGGTCCCTAGAAGGGGGCGTGCGAGCGGCAGCTGGTTGATGTACCTCTCGCACACTGATGTTTCACTCCCTCTCTTTCTCCCTCCCTTCCCCTCTCTCTAAACATAAATAAAGAAAATATTTTTTAATTAAAAAATAAAAATATAGTCGTTCAGCTTCAAGATCTGGCAACACTGACCTTACATTCTGCAAGGAACAGGTGTGATGGTAAATGTTGAACAATTTGCTCTCCAAGAAAACAAAAATGCCCTGAGCTGGAGGATTTGCCAGTTTCCAAAGTGGGAATAGTCCCCCCGTAGTCAGTTTTAGGCTTTGAGGTGACAGCACAGAAATGCACACAGTCAGCTCCTGAACCAGAAGACTAAAGGGCTTTTAGGTGGAGTGTTCAGGCCAGCAATTTGACTTCCTTCCTCTACTAACCCCTAATGAATTAAACAAATCTAAGGAAAGGGAAAACCATATATCACCACTGGGAATAAGGGAAGATCCCAACATTTTTGTACATTTCAGGAGCTTCACCAACAGACAATCTGGAAAGAATCAGTGAATGGGATCACAAACTGGCTGCCAAATGCAAGAGGTAGGAAGACTAACCACTTTTCAAGGAGAGGGAAGTGAAGGGACCCTGTAGAGTCCCCTGACCACCCATGGTTTCCAGGGGCAGCTGAAGATGAGGGTGGCTGGGGTGATTAGTTGGTGGTGTGAGTTCTGCTGCTATTCAGCCTGTGGTACCTTCCATATCTATCCGCCGCTCCACATCTAGCCTACCTGTGGCTGGGACTTCATGTCTGGACAAGAGGGTGCCAGCACATGGGCGTAAGTAGTTGGAGGCGCACCTGCCAGGGCAGACAAGCCAGTTGGAGGGGGAGGACACTGCTTGTTTCTGAAGTCCCTCCCCCACCCCTTTTGCTACTCAACCCTGCACACTTGTCTAAGAAAAATGTCAGTGAAGCTAAAGTTTTTTCATTGTTCTCTGTCTGGACCTGAAAAAATTATACAAAAGGGACCAAAGAGTCCTGTTTTCTTTTTCCATGCTGTATGTATACGTATTGCTTTAGAAATAAAAATGAACAATAAGAAGAAAATTAAACCATCTTTGACAGTATGGCATGTGGGCACAAACAGAAGCACCAGTCATGCAGTTGCTCCTGAGACCCCAGTACCACAGGCCACCCCTACATTTGTTTTGTCTTGTTGAAACAACAGGAATGGGGGGACCCCTGAAACCACAGCTCCTCCTAGTGGGGAATGGGGGTACTTGGCTGCTGGGAGGAGCCCAGGAACTGATGCTGGCAAAGAATATGCCTGTTCCTGTTGACTGGGGGCCGTTCGGGGAGTTGTCAGGGACCAGCTTAGGCCTTTGCAGGTGTAATTAGAGAGCTCTGACTGACTGTAGCCACTGATTGTCTCCCTGCCCAGCCCCTCCCTAAACCACTGCCAAGTAGAGGAGCAATTTCCCTTTCAGAAGTCTTCAGGGTTCCCTGTTGCCTACTGAAGAAAGTATAATATACATCATGCCATTAAAGTCTGTCTACTACTTGGTTCAAACCTGCCTGTCGACACCTATTTTCTCGTTTTACCTCCCGTACAGCAGACCTGCGCCCGGACCTGCCCCTGGTCAGTGGGGATGGTATTAAATCATATATGCACACACACACATGTGTATTACACATATATGTATATGTATCTATATAAGGGGGATAATAGTGACTCACAGGGCTGTTGTGGGAATGTAAGAGATATTAAGAGATGATATAGGACAAGTATTCAGTACAGAACAGACTTTCAACAAAGGTTTGTTTACTTTGGCTACCCCTCCCTCTTCTGATGCTCCCAAATTTAAATCCTTTCCACGCTTCCAGGCCTGGCTTTAAGATGACATGTTCAATGTCTTGCCCCATAGTGTGAGTCAGGATTCAAATCATTTCTGAACATTACTGAGTGCTCATGTCTGTGTCAAGAACTCAAGTGGTTTCAGCCAGCGTTTGTGTCCTATTCAACTGGGGCCCTGCACCCTAGGCTTGAGCACAGTACCTACTATGTTGTAGGTGTTTGGTAAGAACTTTTTGGATGACTTACATACAAGTGGCATGCTTACATAAAATCTGACCAAAAAACGACTTCCTTCGTTCAATTACATTTACACTGTAATTCTCACTTTATATATAATGAAGTGAATTGGGCTGACAGAGGTGGAGCAACTTGCCAGGCTCTCAGTGAGGAAATGGCAGAGCTGGATTTTAAACCCTGGTTTGACAGTTTCCAAAGCCAATGCCCTTTCCAAGGAGCTGGGCTCCACCATCTGGCTTGACCCTTTCCTCCCCTGTGACACAGGCCAGCTGGCTGTTCTTTAGCCCCATTTTACAGAGGAGAAAATGGAGTCCCACAGCTAGTAAATGGATCCACTTTGGTAGGGACCTGCAGGGTAACCACACCCTGTACTCAGGCCTGATTTTAGAGGGTGGGGGAAAGGGCATGAAATGCAAGGGGGGAGGGAGAAGGGGAAATGGATGAGCAGAGGTTGAAAACAAGAGAACCTAGACTTCTGCAGTGCTTGGCATGAAGGCCACAGGGCTCCCACCAACTTCCGGCCCCATACCTGCACAGCCACCACCGACAGGACCTCCACGGAGATTCGATTGAATTCATCAAAACAGCCCCAGGCACCAGTTTGAGCGAGGCCCTTGTAGATGTTGCCACAAGACTGCAATGAAATGTATAAAACTTAAATTACTATCGGCACCTGGCTTATCAATACACATCTGAGTCATTTTCACCCTCTTTCCTTCCAGACCCCTACAGACCACTGGTTAGAAACTTGTATTAAAATTTCAAGAACAATTAAAATTTTGATGGCTGTGGGTGCCAATGTAACTCACAGGATCAAACAGAACCTTTTCAAGACACTTAGAATGAAATCCCTTTAAAATGTCATCTGGCTTGAAATACTGTGTATTCTGTAGCTTTCAAAATCCCAGGAAATGAATAAAATATTATTTTTCTTGCGCCATACAGAAAAAAAGCCTTCCACTCAGCCTTTGGCATGTGCTGATGAAAAAGTTTATGTCTGTATCTTTAAACCCATGCCCAAATACCCAGATTCCCCAGAGGGACAGGAAGGTGGCGATGGGGTGGGAAGTAATAACACCAACAGAAAATAAACTGCAGGTAAGTCTTTCAAAAGATAGAAAGGAGAGAATTTCAGAGGGAAGATGGTATATCTGTTCTAAAAATAAAAGCCATTCTGAGATTCAACAGGAACTGGTAAACCATGGAGCAATACGAAAGGAAAGGTTACTGGGAGATGCTCTCAAGGGCACTGGCAAGGAGATACCATTAAAGTGCAGGGGACATGCAAATAGTAGAAAAGTCCCATCTACTCCCTGAGAGGGCATTACTTGACCGTTGGCTCTGTGCATAGCTCATGTGCTATGTTCAGTCCCCCGAAGAACCTCTATCTAGTTAGGTTGTGGAGATAAGGCGCACAAATGAAACAAATTTAGAAATTTACAAATTTAGAAATTTGTAAATTGCTACAAAAGCAGTGGTTCCAGTGGGCAATGTAAACCACAAATGTGATAGAATTCAGAGAGAAGTGGGTCACAGTGCTCTAGAAATATCAGTTTTGCCAGAGGTAAATTTCAGATAGTATTACAGCAGCACTTCCCAACGCTTATTTCAGGGAATGCCAAGTCTGGAAGATGCTCCTGGCAGACAAATCTCTTTGGTCAAGCAAATTTGGGAAGCACTGCATTCTACAACCTGCTTTTGCCAATTTACAACACATGTTAGCTTTCTAAGAGCCCTGAGAAGTCCTGCACAATTAATGCATTCAATCTTGTTATAATGTAATATGGCTAGGATTCCTCCCCCACCCCCCCCCAGGTCATCCTGGTTTTCTCAGAATGCACTCTGGCCAACATTAGTGGTATTGCATAGAACTCTATGGTATCTTCAGAGCATACATTGGGAATGCTGGAACATACTGGGAATGCTGGATTAATAGGATAATAGTATCCGTGTAGGCAGAGTGGAGGGGTAAGGGCTTTGCAGGAGGGTGAAAGATTATGGACAAAGAATCAGCAAAATCATCATGTTTCCAGGGCAGAATAAAGGTGCATTTTAGCTGCAATGTTGAACTACTAAAGGGGGTCATGGTTATGAAAATATTTGAATTATTATAAGGGATATTCGGAGGTTTGAAACAGAGAAAAACATCATTAAATCAACACTTTAGGAGAACTAGTCTAACATTACATAAGCTAAGTTGGATATGGACAGACTTTGCAAAGAGAGGGAAGAATAAACCCTATCTTTATTAAGCCCCTTGAATTAAATGATTCCTCTATTCATGCAACAAATACTTATTGAGTATGTACAATGTGCCAGGAATTATCCTACATTATGAGGAATCAACAGTGAACAAGGGAGACAAAGCCCTATTTGGGGGGGGGGGGGGGCTTACAGCCTAGTGTAACAGACAATGACACAGAAATAAGACACTGTTGGAGAGGGAGAAGTCCCCCAGGAGTCTGTGATGAGGTTATTTCAGATTGCGTAGTCACAGGCAGTCTCTGAGGGATAGCCTAAGTTCCAGGCAGTGTGCTTGTGCACTCAAAACAATCCTACAGCTGGATATTGCTATTATTACATTCATGAGTACATATATATAATATTGAGATATATATAGTAATATCCATTATATTTGAGATAATAATAGCAACCTGTCAAATGTCACAAATACTTAAGTGGAAGTCCAGGAATCAAAATCTATGCTCTTTCACATTTAACAGTGGTTTCAAAAGCTTTTTCAAGCATGGATCCCTTCCATCAAATGGATACACAATACAAAAATAGAAAAAAAGTAGAGTTTTCATAGGTGGATACCTGTCACCCCACCCCTCCCAGTTTTTCCCCTGAGGGCTAGAACAGACACCCTGGGACCTCACCTTGCCCTATTTTTGACCCCACTGCGATTGTACAATGGCTCAGCTGTGGAGTTGCTTTGCTATAGAATGGCAAGTTTCTGGGCTAGAATAAGGACAAGAAGAATAGGGTTGAAGCCCTGGAGGTGAGAGGCCTGCTGAAGGAAGAATCAACATCAGTGACTGATTGGAACTACAAAAGGAAGTATATGAAACCATCAGAATGGACCACAAAGAAAAAATGAGATGATTCATATTAATGGGATGTGGAATCTGGCCGGGCAGAAGACAAGAGTCAGCAGGAATGATCTGAGAAAGAGTGTTAACCAAGTACGAGAACACGGCATCCAATAGCAGCCCTACTGCCCAGGCAAAGAGAGGACCAGAACCTCAGTGAAGCTTAAGGCTTGTGTGTGTCCATCAGTGCCCATGTAAAACTGAATAACATGGAAGAGAATCAGACAAAGAAGTCGAGAAGGAGAGAACAGAGAGCTGGAAGAATTACGGAAGCAGAATGTTTCAGAAATCAAGACTGGATGCTATATAGGGTGGATGCTACAGAGAGGTCAAAAGGAATCCAGAGAGTGTAGGCTCAAAACCATTTGATGTTTCAGCAATAGCCTCTCCAAATTGAGGTCAAGGGGGAAAGTATTGCTGCTATAATATAAAGACAATGTGAGCACTAAAACTGAAACCACTTCCAGAGAAAGTGGCTAGTTTTATATGTTTTTCAGTAAACACTAATAGAGGAAAGCAATAACATTCCCTTTTCCTCGGGCCTTTACACTGTTCTGTGTCTGCCCCATTAGCTGATGCCTCCTAATGGAATTCCTGTGGTGAAGAGGATGTGAGGGGCCCTGACTATGGTCCACACTCTCCTTTAACTGTTCCCTGTTTCACTGCCCATTCCTCCCCGTGTTCACTAGGTATTATTTAATTTTTTTTAAAGCCTCTCGTTCTTTCTCTTCCATTTTTACTACCCTGCCATCTGGCTCCTCACCCTCTCTGTCTGGAATGACTACAATGCTCTTTCCTCTCAGTCTCTGCCTGTCTCCACTGATCTGGCTGCCCAAGGAGTCTTCCTTCAACACCACTTGCTTTCATCATGCTCCTGCTTCTGTTCTGAAGCCTGCAGGGTCTGTCTGTAGCCCACTCCTGCAGGTCACATTCTCCCAGTGGCTTTGGGTCCCTCCTTTCCTTATTCAACCCCATCTCGTGTCTCCTTTTGTTCCCAATCCACTCTAATGCACTTGACCATGGCCCCATGTCTATTTCTAACTTGTTCACTGGAGATACCGAAACAGAATATGTCGCTGTTAGTGTCATCAATGACAACAGAGTGATGCCTGGTGATTGTGTGACCACTCTCCCTGATGTTCACTCTTTCCTCTCCTCCTCCTCACTGCGCCCAGGGATGAGAGTTCAGGGGAACTCAGACGAGGGGCAGGGGAAGGACATTGGAGGTATGGACAACTTGGTCATGCCTTTAAAGCGGACGTTTTCATTGGTTTGGTTAAGATGTCACATGGTTGTTTGGCACTCACCCAAACCTTAAGCAACCTCAGGTCTCTCACCTTCCACAACATCTCTCCCGACAAGTGCGCTCTGTGGCTGTCTGCTCTGCAGGACCCCAGGGCTCAGCGTTTGTAGAACACACGTTAGCCCACAGGATGCTGTTGTCTGATATCACCCTAATTATTTCACATATCTTTCTCATCTCTCCAGATGGCCTGGGTCATACTTTAGCTGTCTGTCTATCTGTATATCTATCTAGCTATCTGCTCTGATGATGCCCAATGCAAACTGAGCAATAGTGATATTCAGATTAACCTGATTGCTGGAGTATGCTTTGTGCCAAAGATAATTCTGAATAGTGGACAACAAAGGGAAGAGGAGCTTTGAGAACAGCCTAGTGATGCTGTTTGGTCATCAAGGATGTTGAGTGCCCTGGCAGGGAGGGGACTACCCTCCTTGTGGTGGGCCTTGCCAAGGCTATTCCTGTCACTGGCTTGCCTAGACTTATGTGACCAAGCTTTGGTTACTATTCAGACAAATTAAGAGAGACTCCTCCTCTTACCCTGTACTCTTAGAGGAATTGGAGGGGATGGGAGTTAGTAAAAAGTTTTGAAAGGATTGGGTAAAATGCCTTAGTGACCCCTGGCCATGGGGCCAGTTTGCTTCTCTTGTTTGCTATGCCAGGCATAACGGAGGAAATCAGCTGATTTTCTTTAGTCGACATGCCAGGTGTTCTACATCTAAATGAGTATGTCCTGAAGAATGTTACTCTTAGGGGACTCTACTTATATCATTAATGTTGGCCATTGCTTAACTTTGGAAGAATCTAGAAACTTAAAATAATCTTAAAATAATAAAGGCTGAGATTATTTCACAAAGCAGAAAAAAATTCGTCTTCAGCCTGACTTTAAAATAAACAACATTATCTTAATGTGTTTGTCAATAAAAGCACCCATGTTAAAGTTTAGAGTGTGTAGACCATGGGAAGACAGTTATTTTGGGTCTGAATCTTCATTTTGTTTGCTTGCTATGAGAAAACATGGTGCTATAGATTCTGCAACACTCTGCACAGCAAAATTTTATACACAAGAGAAATTAAAGTTATGGGAGGTGAATCTCATTTAAAGCATTCAAATAGTGGTAAGTGCAAGTGTTATCATGCAGCCTCTAAAATTATTTTTTAATTAAATTTATTTTGCAATCAATACACATAAGTTATACACATAAACATTTAACCCATTCTTAATGAATTTGTTTTATTTATTTTTTACTCTAAATTTATTTACATGCCATCCTATTTTCACAGGGACTTAGGACAGTTTACAAAAGTACATACAGGAAAAAAAATAGAAGCAATGAGTCAGCAAGGCAGCCTGTTATTAAACTTTTTAAAAAAAGAATGTATGTAAAGATGAGTCCTGAATAGAATGTGGCTAGCTAACTACTGGTCTCTTGCTTCTTTCACTTGTCTCTGTGACACAGACCTGGGATGAGGAGAGCCCTGAATGAAGAGCACGAGCCTTGCATTGTCTTGTATGGGCATCTCTTGCTAGGAGCAGGGGTTGACCTAGTCTGTCTTCAGAAGGCTCACCTGCCCTTATGGGACATTTTGCCCTTGTGGATATTCTGGAGGAAATGACCATTTTTACAGAAGAGCACAAATATGATTTTTATGTTATCTTTATTTTAATGAGATGTTATATTAGCCACTCTGGAGCCTTTCTGTGGTTCTAGGTCAAATAGGGAATTTAGACCTTTGGATATATATTCAGCTTCTTCATTTTACACATGATGAAAGGAAGACGCAAAAGGTGAATCTAAAAAGAACATATCTGTAGCTGCAAATCTCATCCATGGAAGCAGATTCCACGGTGCTGAGGTTTACAAGAAGATGAATAAGCTCCAGGAGTCAAGGGTCCTGTGTCTCTCATGAAGGTGGGAGCAGGGATCTCCCCACCTGGGCCTTTGTGCTGGACCAGGGTGGCATGGATGGACCTGGTTCCTAGTCGGGGCTGCTGCCCAGTTCCGAGTCCCCCCCAGGGCTGGGCCAATACCTTGTAGTCCATCTGCTCCGAGCAGTTGAACACGTAGACCATGATGCCCAGCGCTCGGCCCAGGTCCTTGGTGGTCTCTGTCTTGCCTGTGCCTGCAGGCCCTGCGGGAGCACCACTCATAGTCAGGTGCAAACACTGGGTCAGGGTGATGTAGCACCTGGGGAGGGCAGAGGGGCTGTCAGTGTCATGGGTGGCCAGTGATGACCTCTGGCCCTGCCAGGGCCTTGTGAGACAGTGCTGGGAGGCCTGGAAGGGCCTGACACAGCTTCTGTAAAGGAAATCCTAGAGCATCCTCCACCCCACTACCATCTCCTGTGACTATTTTTACTACTGACAATCCTCCTGTGACTATTATGTGACTGTTTAATCCTCCTGTGACTATTTTTACTACTGACAATAAAATAAGCTCAACTTTAAGCTTGTTTTTGACACTTTTAAAAAAGGACTTATATTTCCATTTAGATTTAAATGTGCCTTTGGGTAATGAGCACATAAAAAGGTTCTCACAGCGCTGTGGGAGAACTTTCTAAAGGGTCATCAGATCACGACAGTCCCTCCCTGAAGGGCACTGGTGGCTCTCTGCTTAGCCCTTCCTGGTCATGGCCCTGCCCTGCTCTGAGCCCATTTCTACGTGCTCCCCTCTCCCCAGCCCAGTATTCTAGAGTCCGTTCATGCAGAGCTACTTTCATTTGCTCAGTGTTATGGTCTGAATGTCTGTGTCCCCCCAAACTCACAAGTTCAAATCTTAATGCCTGAAGACAATGATATTAGGAGGTGTGGCCACCGGGAGGTGAGTAGCTCATGAAGGGGGAGCCCTAGTGAATGGAGAGCCTCAAGGAGGCTGTGGAGGGATCCCTCCCTAGCCATGCAGGACAAAGCTAGAAGGAGCTACCTACAAGGTGCAAGAGGGCCCTCACAAGAATGTGACCATGCTGGCATGCTGATCTTGGACTTCCCAACCTCCAAAACTGTCTGTGTTTATAAACTGCCCAGTCTATGGGGTTTTGCTCTAGCAGCCTGAATGGATTCAGATACCCAGACACACTAGGGCTGTGCTCATCCCTCCCTCCTTCTCCCATCCACCCCCAACCCTTCCAGTCTACCTGGTCTCAGTCTTTGCCTCGCTGATGGCTACTCACCCCTTGGAGCTCATATTTGCCTTTACGTCACTCACTATATATTCCCAGAACTCTCACCACTGGGTGAGTGAGCAGGGATACCTCAGCAGAGCTCCTACTCCACTTAAACATATAATTGTATATAATTAATACTCATCTTTCACATGTATCTTAATAAGATACAGAAAGGTGGAGTTATGTCTTACTTATTGTTTCACCTCCAGGAAGTAGCACACCTCCAGGCACACAGAGGCCCTCATAACTTAACATAACTATTGACAGAACAAACAAACACATTTATGAATGAATGGGTCAATCATTCAATCTGTTTAATCCTCCTGTGACTATTTTTACTACTGACAATAAAATAAGCTCAACTTTAAGCTTGTTTTTGACACTTTTAAAAAAGGACTTATATTTCCATTTAGATTTAAATGTGCCTTTGGGTAATGAGCACATGAAAAGGTGCTCAAAATCATTGGTCATTAAGAAAATGAGAATTAAATCCACAATGAGATACCACAACACACCCACTAGGATGGCTATAATCAGAAAGACGGACAACAACAAATGTTGACAAGGATGTGGAAAACTTAGAAACTTCACACATTCCTGGTAGGTATGTGAAATGATACAAATACTTCAGAAGACAGGTGTGGCAGATTCCTAAAAAGTAAAAATGATCATCTTGTCTTACCCAAGGGAAAAGAGAATTTGTGTGCATACAAACAAACCTAGGCAGGAGGATTCATAGCTGCAGTATTTGTACATTAAGAAACTGAAAGCAGCCCAAGTGTCTAACAATAGTGAACTAAGAAACAAAATGTGATAGAGCCAAAATAATCAGGGAAGATGGCGGCAACATAGGTGGGAGCGGAATCCACTTCCCCTCAGCGCCAGGGAAATACCTAGCTGATCTGAGGAGCAGAGCGAACAGCCAACAGTACTCCAGCATATACGAAGATTAGAGACCAAAGATAGAGGACATTGAAAGATCTGACGGTAAGAAGAGTGCTCAAGGACAATAAGGTCCCTGGGACCCGGGAACGCGCGGTACAAGGGCGGCAGAAGCGCCAGCCCTGGAGCAGGGGCAGCTGCAGGAGTCTTGGGAGAGGGCCAGGCTGCGCTGTGAGCAGCCAGGTGTTTGATTGGACCAGGGGAGCTTGAAAAGGAGGAATTTCTCAAAAAGAAAAAGAAAATAGAGACACTCAGGGGCTAGTTAGAGAACTCTCGGTAGTAACCGAGGCCACTGGCGCCCCTCCCCCCTCCACCCCTGGACTGCCAGGGGGGGGGGGGATAAACAGCACCGGAGTGACGGTGCTCACCCGAGGTCCGGTTGCGCCTTGCGCGGGCAGATTAGCGAACGGGGCCCATACATGAAACCCCGGAGGGGCGCCCACACCTGAAACCTCCGAGATCATTTGCAGCTGAGGCTAGCTGCTCCACCCACAGACCCAAAACCTCAGAACCGAGTGCCGTGTGATTCAGTCCCAGGGCGGCCCCGCCCGCTGGAGAGACTCCAGCCCAGGGCGGCTGGATCGGGCCCCCAAGCATAGAACCTCAGGCGCGGCGGATTGCGCGCTCACCAAGGGCAGGGCCGGCTGGGTGCGCGTTTTCCAAACACAAAGCTGCTGGAGAGTGTACTAACTCCAGAGTCCCAAGCCCGGGCAGCTGGATTGGTCGGCCGGTGGCGCGCTCAGGGCACAAAATTCATCACAAACCCAAAGCGGCTGGATTCACCTGCTGCTCGCGCACGCCTACCAAGCCAAAGCGGCTGGAGCCGCAGCTTGCGTGTCCCAAGAACAAAGCTGCTGGAGTGGCTGATCAACAGCCTGATTGACTGCCAGGGATCACACCTACAAAACAGCGAAGAGTGTGACCCAGGAAGGGAGAAAAGTGAAACCAATCCTTCCAACCACCCCCTCCCGTTGCACAGACAGGACACCAGCAGATATAACCTGACCGGTTTAAAGCCAACAGAAGATTTTTTTCTTTCTTTTTTTTTTTATCTTTTTTCTTTTTTTTCCTTTCCCCCTGAATTCCTTCTTCCTCTCTCCTTTTTTTCTTTTTTTTCATTCCTTCTTCCTCCCATCCTTTACCATTTTTATGTCTTCTTCCTGCCTTCTTTTATCTATTTCTATGTTTTAATTTTTGTTAAAATTCCTTCTTATCTTGCCTACGATCTTTCTTTATTCCTTCTTCCTTCCTTCCTTCCTTTCCTCCTTTCCTAGTTCCTTTTTCCCTCCTTCCCATCTTTGTTTTGGTTTTTTTAGGGTGGTTTTTTTTTGTGTGTGTGGTTTTGTGTGTGTGTGTGTGTGTGTGTGTTTCCTTTCTCCCCCCCTTTCTCTTTTTCCCACAGGTGAGACAACAAAACCTGGAGGGCTGAAAAGACTAGAGTTAGACTGTGTTAAACACATAAACTTCACCTCAAGACCAGTGAGCACAGGAGAGTAAGGAGACAGCACCACCGAATCCCATTGGCATTCTACCATAGAAGTTCATATCATAAATCCAGGGAGTCAGAACAAAGCAATTTAAGAAGCAGAGGCCAACAAGAAGAGCCTCACAAACAATGGTAAGACAAAGAAACAATTCCCAAATGAAAGGAAAGGAGGAAGTCTCAGAAAGAATACTAACCGAAAAAGAGGCAACTCAACTATCAGATACTGAGTTCAAAGCAATGGTCATCAGGAAGCTCACTGAGCTCTCTGAGCTCAAAGAGAACTACCAGAAACTACAAGGAAACTACAATGAACTCACTGCAAACTATATAAACATGAAAAAGGAAATAGAAAATATCAACAAGAGCCAAGAGGAAATGAAGAATACAATTTCTGAATTGAAGAACACAGTAGAAGGAATGAAAAGCAGACTTGATGAAGCAGAGGATCGGATCAGCGAGCTGGAGGATAAAGTAGAAAAAAACACACAGAAGGAGCAAGAAAAGGAAAAGAGGCTCAGAAAGAATGAAGAGGCAATAAGGGAAATGCAGGACAACATGAAACGTAATAATATCCGTATAATAGGAATACCAGAAGGAGAAGAAGAAGAGCAAGGGATAGAAAACCTGTTTGAAAAAGTAATGATGGAAAATTTCCCTAATCTGAGGAGAGAAAAAATCACCCAAATCCAGGAATCACAGAGAGTCCCAAGCAAGAGGAACCCAAAGAGACCCACTGCAAGACACATCATAATTAAAATGGCAAATTTCCAAGACAAAGAGAGGATCTTAAAGGCAGCAAGGGAGAAAAAGGAAGTAACATACAAGGGAGCCCCAATAAGGTTAGCAACTGACTTCTCAATGGAAACGCTCCAAGCCAGAAGAGAATGGCAAAAAATATTCCAAGTAATGAGAACCAGAGGCCTGCAACCAAGACTACTTTACCCAGCAAGGCTCTCAATTAAGATAGAAGACCAAATAAAGAGTTTCCCAGACAAAAGAAGTCTAAAAGAATACAGCTCCACCAAACCAGCTCTGCAAGAGATGCTAAAGGGACTGCTTTAAGGAAAGGAAGGAAAAGAGAAAGACGGAGGAACACAGGTAGGAAATAATGGCAATGAATAACTACCTATCGATAATAACCTTAAACGTAAATGGATTAAATGCTCCAATCAAAAGACATAGAAGAGCTGAATGGATAAGAAAACATGACCCACACATATGCTGCCTACAAGAAACCCATCTCAGGACAAAAGACTTACACAGACTGAAAGTGAAGGGCTGGAAACAAATTTTCCAAGCAAACGGACAGGGAAAAAAAGCAGTGGTAGCAATACTCATATCAGACAAAAAAGACTTCCAAAGTAGGGCCATAAAGAGAGATCCAGAAGGTCACTTCATAATACTCAAAGGAAGAATCCACCAAGAAGACATAAACATTGTAAATATATATGCACCCAACATAGGAGCACCCAAATACATAAACAAAATCTTGGAGGACTTCAAGAAAGATATTGACAGCAACACAATTATAGTAGGGGATTTTAACACCCAACTATCAAAAATGGACAGGTCTTCCAAACAAAAGATCAACAAAGATATTGTGTCACTTAACAATACCCTAGAGGAAATAGACTTAACTGATATATACAGAGCTTTTCATCCCAAAGAAGCAAAATACACATTCTTTTCAAGTGTTCATGGAACTTTTTCAAAGATAGACCACATGATAGGACACAAAGCAAGCCTCAACAAATTCAGGAAAATTGAAATCATATCAAGCATCTTCTCTGACCACAAGGGTATGAAACTAGAAACCAACCCCAAGGGTAAAAACCCAAAACACTCAAAAACATGGAGACTGAATAGCATGCTATTAAACAATGAATGGGTCAAGAACGAGATTAGGGAAGAAATCAAAAACTTCCTGGAAACAAATGAAAACGAACTCACAACAACCCAAAACCTATGGGACACAGCAAACGCAGTCCTGAGAGGGAAGTTCATAGCAATACAGGCCTACCTTAAGAAGTTAGAAACAGTTCAAACAAACAACCTAACCCTATGCCTACAAGAACTGGAGGAACAACAACAAAGACAGCCCAGAGCAAGAAGAAGGAAGGAAATAACCAAGATCAGAGCAGAACTAAATGACATAGAGACTAAAAGCACAATTGTAAGGATCAATGAATCCAGGAGCTGGTTCTTTGAAAAGATAAACAAAATCGACAAGCCTTTAAGTAGGCTCATCAAGAAAAAAAGAGAGAGGATCCAAATAAACAGAATTAGAAATGAAAGTGGAGAGATTACAACTGATACCACAGAAATACAAAGGATCGTAAGAAATTACTATGAAGACCTGTATGCTAAGAAATGTGAAAACCTAGATGAAATGGACACATTTCTAGAAAAATATAATCTTCCAAAACTGAATGAAGAAGAAGCAGAAAACCTGAACAGACCAATATCAGCAAAGGAAATTGAAGCAGTCATCAAGAAACTCCCATCACACAAATGCCCTGGACCAGATGGCTTCACAGGAGATTTCTACAAAGCATTTAAGGAAGAACTAACCCCTATCCTTCACAGACTATTTGAAAAAATCCAAACTGATGGAAGACTCCCAAACTCTTTTTATGAAGCCAGCATCATCCTAATCCCAAAACCAGATAAAGACACAACGAAGAAAGAAAACTTCAGGCCAATATCGCTGATGAACATAGACGCTAAAATTCTCAACAAAATATTAGCAAACCGCATCCAGCAATATATTAAAAAGATCATCCACCATGACCAAGTGGGATTCATCCCAGGGATGCAAGGATGGTACAATATTGGCAAATCAATAAACATAATACATCACATCAACAACAGCAAAGACAAAAACCACATGATCATATCAATAGATGCAGAAAAAGCGTTCGATAAGATACAGCATCCATTTCTGATAAAAACACTCAGCAAAGTGGGAATAAAGGGAGCAGTCCTCAACATAATTAAGGCCATATATGAGAGACCTACAGCCAACATCACACTCAATGGACAAAAACTTAGAGCTTTCCCACTAAGATCAGGAACTAGACAAGGATGCCCTCTCTCACCACTCCTATTCAACATAGTATTGGAAGTCCTAGCCACAGCAATCAGACAAGAAAAAGCAATAAAAGGCATCCAAGTTGGAAAGGAGGAAATGAAACTGTCACTGTTTGCAGACGACATGATAGTGTACATGGAAAACCCTATAGACTCCACTCAAAAACTACTCGACCTAATAAATGAATTTGGCAAAATAGCTGGATACAGAGTCAATACCCAGAAATCAAAGGCATTCCTGTACACCAACAACGAATTTGCAGAAACAGAAATCAGGAAAAAAATCCCATTTGATATAGCAACAAGAAAAATAAAGTACCTAGGAATAAACCTAACCAAGGAGGTAAAAGACCTGTACTCAGAAAACTACACAACACTGAAGAAAGAAATTAAGGAAGATACAAACAAATGGAAGCATGTACCATGTTCATGGATTGGAAGAATTAACATCATCAAAATGGCCATACTACCCAAAGCAATTTATAGATTCAATGCAATCCCTATTAGAGTACCCATGACATATTTCACAGATATAGAACAAACACTTCAGAAATTCATATGGAACCATAAACGACCTCGAATAGCAGCAGCAATTTTGAGAAAGAAGAACAAAGCAGGAGGGATCACAATACCTGATATCAAACCGTATTACAAGGCCACTGTAATCAAAACAGCCTGGTACTGGCATAAAAACAGGCACATAGACCAATGGAACAGAATAGAGAGCCCAGAAATAAACTCAAGTCTATACGATCAATTAATATTTGACAAAGGAGGCAGGGGCATAAAATGGAGCAAAAACAGTCTCTTCAACAGATGGTGTTGGGAGATCTGGACAGCTACGTGCAAAAAAATGAAACTCGATCACCAACTTACACCATACACGAAAATAAACTCAAGATGGATAAAAGACTTAAATATAAGTCGTAACACCATAAAAGTCCTTGAGGAAAACATTGGCAGGAAAATCTCAGACATTCCACGCAGCAACATCCTCACAGACACATCCCCTAAAGCAAGGGACATAAAGGAAAGAATAAACAAATGGGACCTCATCAAAATAAAAAGCTTCTGCAGGGCTAAAGAAAACAGCACCAAATTACAAAGAGAACCAACAGTATGGGAAAACATATTTGCCAATGATACCTCAGACAAGGGCCTAATCTCCAAAATATATAAAGAACTCACACGACTCCACTCCAGGAAGACAAACAACCCAATTAAAAAATGGGCAAAGGACTTGAACAGACACTTCTCCAAGGAAGACATACAGAGGGCCCAGAGACATATGAAAAGATGCTCAGCATCACTAGCCATCAGAGAGATGCAAATTAAAACCACAATGAGGTATCATCTCACACCAGTCAGAATGGCCAACATAAACAAATCCACAAACAAATGTTGGAGAGGATGCGGAGAAAAGGGAACCCTAGTGCACTGTTGGTGGGAATGCAGACTGGTGAGGCCACTGTGGAAAACAGTATGGAATTTCCTCAGAAAACTAAAAATGGAACTGCCCTTTGACCCAGTAATTCCGCTGCTGGGATTATACCCTAAGAACACTGAAACACCAATCCAAAAGAATCTGTGCACCCCAATGTTCATAGCAGCACAATTTACAATAGCCAAGTACTGGAAGCAACCGAAGTGCCCATCAGCAAACGAGTGGATCCAAAAACTATGGTACATTTACACAATGGAATTCTACGCAGCAGAGAGAAAGAAGGAGCTTATACCCTTTGCAACAGCATGGATGGAACTGGAGAGCATTATGCTAAGTGAAACAAGCCAGGAAGTGAGGGACAAATACCATATGATCTCACCTTTAACTGGAACATAAGCAATAGAAGGAAAAAGCAAACAAAATATAACCAGAGTCATTGAAGTTAAGAACAATCTAACAATAGCCAGGGCGGGGGTGGGGGGTGGGGGCGGGGACAGTGGGTAGAGGGGATTACAGGAACTACTATAAAGGACACATGGACAAAACCAAGGGGGAGGGTGGAGAGGGGGGAGGGAGGTGGGTTCAGCTGGGGTGGGGTGGAGGGATGGGGAGAAAAGGCATACAACTGTAACTGAATAACAATAAAAAAAAAAAAGACACATAAAAGCAAAAAAAAAAAAACAATGTGATAGAGCCATGCAATGGAATATAGAGAAATGAAGTAATGATACATGTTGCAATGTGGACGAACCTTAAAGAATATAAAGAAATGAAGTACTAATACATGTTGCAACATGGATGAATTCTAATAAAAGTATTCTGCTCAGTGAAAGAAGTCAGATGCAAAGGATTGCTTGTTATGTCATTTCATTTATGAAATGTCCAGAAAACCCAGAGACAGACATCAGGCCAGTGGGTGCCTGAAAGGGGAGTGGCGATGAAGGTAAGAACCGACTGCAAGTAGGGTGATGGCAATGTTCTAAAATGAGACTGTGATAATGATTGTGCGGCTATGAATTTATTAAAAATTATTGAATTGTGCACTGAAGGATAAACTTTAAGGCATGTAAGTTCTACTTCAATAAAGCTGTTAAAAATGTGCTATTGGCCTAAGATTTTTATACCTAGCTAATCAATATACAGGCTCCCAACCTGCAGGTTGGGTGAGAGGAGCTATCTGAGAGGGTCTCTAAAATTTATTCTCCTTGTTTCTGAATCTGATGTCTAGAGTTGACCAGAAATGCTGCGTTAATGTCTTTCATGCCAGGTGGTGACTGGGTCTCCACTAGAGTCAAAGTGGTTTTGAAAAGACTTGGAGTTCCTGAATGTTCCTTTGACTGAGTGCACAATTTCCACATTACATCAGCTTTTGAAAATGAAACCCAGGAAGGCAGCATCCCCAGGCAGGGAGGAGAGGTGTGCAGAGTTACTGTTCCACCTGGACTTTTCCTGTGTAATGGGATATGTTGACTCAGCTGGTCTGGGGGCATGGGCTGCATTTAACACCTGATGACTTGGCTCAAACAGTGGCCTCACTTTTCCCTGTGTGTGACCAAGCACCCATTGGAGTTGTGGATCAGTCAGGTGGGCCCCAAGGTGAGGTGAGGGTTAAGGTGAAAGCTGCATCTCATCTCACCTTGCTCAGACACTGCTACCATCTTTCAATGTTTCTCTCCTGTCTAAAACATTTGTACCAGATCATCACAAAGTCCTGTGTGTGGCCTTCACCACACCTGCCCTCCTGAGCTGAGTTCTGTCTCCAGATTGGCCCCAGTACCTGTCACCTGTTCCAGCCTCAGCCTCTTCTAGAATGATGGGGGATCTGCCAGAGCTCTGGACCTCCCTGGAGGAGAGCCAGCTGCCTGGACTCTGCCACCCAGCAGCTTTCTTGTCCCCCAGCAGCTTTCCTGCTTGCTCCCCCAGCAGCTTTCCTGCCTGCTCTGCCACCCAGAGGGCTGTGCCACCCAGGCCTCTGCTCTCTGCAAGTGCAGGGCTTTCAAGGAATCAGGACTCCCTAGTCCAGAAGCTCAAGGTTTCACAAAGATAGAATTCTCATAGAAAACTCAAGGATCTCTCCAAAGAAGTCCTCAGAACTGGAAGTCAGTCTTGAGCATCTACTGAGCTTCTGATGGTCTCCAGAAGAGGCCCTTGGGTGAAAATATTAAAATCTCTGTTTTTCCCACAATAATAGAACTCAAGAACTGTAAGTGATTTTTGAGATTAACTAATCCAATCCTTTATTTTGCAGATAGGTAGATTGAGGTTCAGGAAAAGAAAGAGGGCTGTTTAAGTTCTAATAACTAAGGCAGGGATGGTGGGGCTTTAGCTTTGGCTATGAGAAAAACACAAAGAAAAGAAAGAAACTGTATTTCCCTTTTCAGCATGATGGGTCACCACTGTGCCCAGATTACTGAGCCAGGGTAATAACCTGTTCCTTGGGGACACATGCTCCTGCCCTAAGACTCCATCTGTGGTTGTGTTAGCTTGTCTACCTCTTCAATCCTCTAAGCCAACTGCTTCAGTGTGCTCCTGTTTCCTAGTGATGGAAGCAAATCAGGCTATTGTGGTTCAAGGCAAGGACTCTCTGGAGTCAGACAGAGTTCAAATCTTGAATCTACCATAAAGTGTTTATGAAACCTGCCTCAGTTATTAAAACTTAGTGCCTTAAAAATGAGCCTTTGCTGGTGTGGCTCAGTGGAATGAGTGCTGGCCTGCTCAACTAAAGGGTAGCCAGTTCGATTCCCAGTCAGGGCACATGCCTGGGTTGCAGGCCAGATACCCAGTAGGGGTTGTGTGAGAGGCACCCACACACTGATGTTTCTCTCCCTCTCTTTCTCCCTCCCTTCCCCTCCATCTAAAAAAAAAAAAAAGCTTTAAAATATGTGTTATTGGGGACCATTGCACAGTATTTTCTTTGTATATAGGAATTTAGATAAATTTTCTGTATCACAAACAATAGGAACTGTGAGAATGGCTAGGAATCCTTTAAGAAGAGCACTTGTCTAGCCAGCTAACCTAACGTGGATAGGGATCAGTTTAGTTTAGTTGCTCAAGGGTGGGAAAGGAGCTCAGAGGTTTGGCTCTTTAGCCACACCAGGCTCTCTCCCTCAAATCCTTCAAATAGGATCATGTGGCCTTTTCTTCTAGCAATGCATGGTTTATCATTTTAGAAGGCAGCCCCTTCCACACTGGGCCACTTTTTATTGTTTGAAAAGCCTTACTCATATTGAGCTGAAGTCTCTCTTGTTTTCTTTGGCCAAATGATTTCTATAGGCTTTGTTCTTATCTGCTCCACCAGGCTCTTGTGAGGAAAAGATGAGACAAGAGAAAATGCCTTGAAAAGTAGCTGATTCACTTTCAAGGTATTACTTTTTAAGATAATAAATATACAAAACATAGCTTTTCTTTCTTTGATACATTTATTCGATTGACAGATTACAGAAAATATCAAAGATACTGTACCTTGATTTCAGTTATTAATGGCTTATGGTTATCCCAGAGAAGTGGTCTGGCTAATCTTAGAGTTGGTGGAATCATAATTGGTTTGTATTCATTTCCTATTGCTGTATAAAAAATTACCACACACTAATGGCTTAAAACAACAATCATTCATATTCTCACCTCTGTAGGTCAAAAGTCCAGGTGGCCTCTACTGAGGGTGTGAGAAGGCCAAAATCAAGGTATTGCTTGGTGGGACTCCTATCAGGACACTCTGGGAAAGAATCAAGCTCATTTGCGATTTTGGTCCAATTAAGCTCCTACCAGTTGTTGACTGAGATCCTCACTGCTTGCTGCTGGCAGCTCCTAGAGGCCATTCTACCATCCTTGTATATAGTTCCATCTTCAAAATCAGCCATGGTCTGTCAAATTCTTCTATTCACATCTCTCTGTCTTCCCCTTCTGCCCTCAGGCAGAATGATTATCTTGGGTCCACCTGAATAATTTTCCTTTGCCATAAAGCAAAACATAATCACAAGAATGATATTATCCTATTTAAAGTTTTCACCCATAGTCAAAGAAGAGGAGATCACACAAGGAAAAGGGCCACTTGGAATCATTGTTAGAACTATAGCCAACACACAGTTCAATAATCATAGCTGAGGAAGACATGGACGTGGCAGCATCTGTCCGGAGGGAGGCTGCCGGTGGCATCACCAGGACTCAGGGCCCTGATGTTCACTCTTTATCAATAACTTGAATTAAGAAATAATTGATTAGATGGAAGATAGACCAAAATTCTAAATAATTGTAGTAATTGAAAATGATGAGGTGGACCCAACAAAGTAAAATTTAAGAAATATGAATGAAAATTAATATTCCAAGCCTTGCATATATGCACAAGGGGGAAAATATGGTTATATGGTAGTTCACAGGAAAAAGACACAGGGCTTTTAATAGGTTTCAAGATCAACATGAGAAACAGCATTCACAGAAGAATATCATCAGCATCAACCTAAAACAAATCCGTCCCTATTACAACACTTCAATTTTAAAATTTTGAAAGTTGTCTGTCCTCAGCATAAATGCCCCAATTCTAGAATCTATTCCTTATGCCATTTGGTTATGAGATCCTTCACCATCAAGTGCTCATTTTACCCTTTGCTCACCCTGGTTGGTAAATGTCTTTCTCTGAATGTGACAGAAAGAACTGAGAACAAGTGCTGACACATGGTCTAGCTAGCAAAAGTAACACCATGCTAGTCACTAACCTTGAGTAGCTATAGTTGTGCTTCATATTGTCTGTCTCAAATATAATTAGAAATTCTAGAGGTGACTTAGCAAACTCAAGAGAATCAAGAGTGAAATTCTTAGAATTATTTATACAGGGCCATGGACAGCAGAATAAAACATACATTTACAAAAATCAATTTTCTCCCATATACACAAGTGAAAAAAAAGTTAAAGCTATAATGAAATTAAGCAATTATTTCTTAGCCACAACACCAAAAGCACAGTCCATAAAAGAAAAAAATGGAGAAATTAGACCTCACCAAAAGACACTATTAAGAAAATGAAAAAGATAAGCAACAGACTGGGACAAAATATTTACAAACATATACACAATAGAATACATGCAAACATATATGCTAACAAAATATCAAAGAATTCTTACATCTCAATAAGAAGACAAACAGACAAATTAAATAGGCAAATATATGCCAAGAGAATATTCCAAAGAAGATATACTGATGGCTAATAAGCACATGAATGGATACTCAATATCCTTATTAGGGAAGTGCAAGTTAAAACTCAAATGAGATACTACTTCACATTCAGTAGAATAGCTAAAATAAACCAGACAGACAATAAGAATGTTGTTAAGGATGTGGAGAAACAAGAACTCTCTTACATTGCTGGTGGGGATATAAAACGATCCAGCCACTTTAGAAAATAGTTCGACAGTTTCTTACAAAGTTAACCATAAAACTGCCGTACCACACAGAAATTTCCCCCTGAGGTATTGACCCAAGAGAAATGAAAACATATATCCACAGAAAGACACACAACTTTCACAGTAGCATTATTTATAATAGCCCCAAACTGGAAATAGACTAAGATTCAAGGTTGTCCAACCAAAGGCCCATGGGCTGCATATGGCCCAGGATGGCTGTAAATGCAGTCAAACACAAACGCACAAATTTACTTAAAACATTATGAGATTTTTTTAATTCCAAAGTGTAAACATTTATTTTTTTATTTTTAAGTATATTTTATTGATTATGCTATTACAGTAGTATAACCCCATTTTTCCTCCCCTTTATACCCCTCTGCCCTGCTCCTAGCCTCCCTCCAGCATTCACCCCCTTAGCTCACGTCCATGAGTCATACATATAAGTTTTTTGGCTTATGCATTTCCTATACTATTCTTAACACCCTCCTGTCTATTATATACCTACCAATTATGCTTCTTTTTTTGACACTTCTTTATTTCTTTTTTTAATTAATTAATTTATTTTTATTCAGTTACAATTGTCTGCATTTTCTAACTGTCCCTCCACCCCACACCAGCCAGTCCCACCTCCTTCCCCAACCTCTACCATTCCCTTGATTTTGTCCTTGTGTGCTTTATAGTAGCTCCTATAGACCCCTCTCCCCACTATCTCCTCCCCACTCCCCCGTGGCTATTGTTACAATGTTCTTAACTTCAATGTCTCTGGTTATATTTTGTTTGCTTTTTTCTTCTGTTGATTATGTTCCAGTTAAAGGTGAGATCATATGGTATTTGTCCCTCATGGCCTGGCTTATTTCACTTAGCATAATGCTCTCCAGTTCCATCCATGCTGTTGCAAAGGGTATAAGCTCCTTCTTTCTCTCTGCTGCGTAGAATTCCATTGTGTAAATGTACCATAGTTTTTGGATCCTCTCGTTTGCTGATGGGCACTTCGGTTGCTTCCAGTACTTGGCTATTGTAAATTGTGCTGCTATGAACATTGGGGTGCACAGGTTCTTTTGGATTGGTGTTTCGGGGTTCTTAGGGTATAATCCCAGCAGCAGAATTGCTGGGTCAAAGGGCAGTTCCATTTTTAGTTTTCTGAGGAAATTCCATACTGTTTCCCACAAGGGCCTCACCAGTCTGCATTCCCACCAACAGTTCACTAGGGGTCCCTTTTCTCAGCATCCTCTCCAACATTTGTTTGTGAATTTGTTTATGTTGGCCACTCTGAGTGGTGTGAGATGGTACCTCATTGTGGTTTTAATTTGTATCTCTCTGATGGCTAGTGATGCTGAGCATCTTTTCATACGTCTCTGGGTCCTCTGTATGTCTTCCTTGGAGAAGTAAGTGTCTGTTCAAGTCCTTTGCCCATTTTTTAATAGGGTTGTTTGTCTTCCTGGAGTGGAGTCGTGTGAGTTCTTTATATATTTTGGAGATCAGACCCTTGTCTGAGGTATCATTAGCAAATATGTTTTCCCATACTGTTGGTTCTCTTTGTATTTTAATGCTATTTTCTTTAGCCCTGCAGAAGCTTTTTATTTTGATGAGGTCCCATTTGTTTATTCTTTCCTTTATGTCCCTTGCTTTAGGGGACGTGTCTGTGAGGATGTTGCTGCGTGGAATGTCTGAGATTTTCCTGCCAATGTTTTTCTCTAAGACTTTTATGATGTTATGACTTATATTTAAGTCTTTTACCCACCTTGAATTTATTTTTGTGTATGTCGTAAGTTGGTAGTCGAGTTTCATTTTTTTGCACGTAGCTGTCCAGATCTTCCAACATCATTTGTTGAAGAGGGTGTTTTTGCTCCATTTTATGCTCCTGCCCGCTTTGTCAAATATTAATTGACAGAAGAGACTTGGGTTTATTTCTGGGCTCTCTGTTCTGTTCCATTGGTCTATGTGCCTGTTTTTATGCCAGTACCAGGCTGTTTTGATTACAGGGGCCTTGTAATACAGTTTGATATCAGGTATTGTGATCCCTCCTGCTTTGTTCTTCTTTCTCAAAATTGCTGCAGCTATTCGGGGTTGTTTATGGTTCCATATGAATTTCTGAAATGTTTGTTCTATATCTGTGAAATATGTCATGGGTACTCTAATAGGGATTGCACTGAACCTATAAATTGCTTTGGGTAGTATGGCCATTTTGATGATGCTAATTCTTCCAATCCATGAGCATGGTACATGCTTCCATTTGTTTGTGTCTTCCTTAATTTCTTTCTTCAGTGTTGTGTAGTTTACTGAGCCTTTTACCTCCTTGGTTAGGTTGATTCCTAGGTACTTTATTTTTCTTGTTGCTATATCAAATGGGATTTTTTTCCTGATTTCTGTTTCTGTAGTTTCATTGTTGGTATACAGGAATGCCTTTGATTTCTAGGTATTGACTTTGTATCCAGCTGTTTTGCCAAATTCATTTATTAGGTCGAGTAGTTTTTTGGTGGAGTCTATAGGGTTTTCCATGTACACTATCATGTCGTCTGCAAACAGTGACAGTTTCATTTCCTCCTTTCCAATTTGGATGCCTTTTATTGCTTTTTCTTGTCTGATTGCTGTGGCTAGGACTTCCAATACTATGTTGAATAGGAGTGCTGAGAGAGGGCATACTTGTCTTGTTCCTGATCTTAGTGGGAAAGTTCTAAGTTTTTGTCCATTGAGTATGATGTTGGCTGTAGGTCTCTCATATATGGCCTTTATTACATTGAGGAATGCTCCCTTTATTCCCACTTTGTTGAGTGTTTTTATCAGAAATGGGTGCTGTATCTTATCAAATGCTTTTTCTGATCTATTGATATGATCATGTGGTTTTTGTCTTTGCTGTTGTTTATGTGGAGTATTATGTTTATTAATTTGCGAATATTGTACCATCCTTGCATCCCTGGGATGAATCCCACTTGATCATGCTGTATGATCTTTTTAATGAATTGCTGGATGTGGTTTGCCAATATTTTGTTGAGGATTTTAGCATCTGTGTTCATCAATGATATTGGGCTGAAGTTTTCTTTCTTTGTTATGTCTTTATATGGTTTGGGGATTAGGATAATGTTGGCTTCATAAAATCAGTTTGTGAGTCTTGCATCTTCTTGAATTTTTTGAAATAATCTGTGGAGGATAGGGGTTAGCTCCCCCTTAAATGCTCTGTAGAATTCTCCTGTGAAACCATCTGGTTTAGGGCTTTTGTGTATCAGAAGCTTTTGGATTGCTGTTTCAATTTCATCAGGTGTTATTGGTCTGTTCAGGCTTTCTGCTTCTTCTTTATTGAGTTTTGGAAGATTATATTTTTCTAGAAATGTGTCCATTTCATCTAGGTTTTCACATTTCTTGGCATATAGTTCTTTGTAGTAATTTTTTTACAATCTTTTATATTTCGGTGGTATCAGTTGTAATCTCTCCTCTTTCATTTCTGATTGTGTTTATTTGGGTCCTCTCTCTTCTTTTCTTGATGAGCCTGCTTAAGGTCTTGTCGATTTTGTTTATCTTTTCAAAGAACCAGCTCCTGGCTTCACTGATCCTTACAATTGTGCTTTTATTCTCTATGTCATTTAATTCTGCTCTGATCTGGTTTATTTCCTTCCTTGTACTTGCTCTGGGTTGGCTTTGTTGTTGTTCCTTGAGTTCTTGTAGGTGCAGGGTTAGGCTATTTATTTGAAATCTTTCTATTCTTTTTAGGTAGGCCTGTATCACTATGAACTTCCCTCTCAGGACTGCCTTCTCTGTGTCCCATAGGTTTTGGGTTGTTGTGAGTTCATTTTCATTTGTTTCCAGAAACATTTTGATTTCTTCTCTGATCTCATTTTTCACCCATTCATTGTTTAATAGCATGCTATTCAGTCTCCATGTTTTTGAGTGTTTGGGGGTTTTTCCTTGGGATTTGTTTCTAGTTTCAGTCCCTTGTGGTCAGAGAAAATGCTTGATATGATTTCAATTTTCCTGAATTTGTTGAGGCTTGTTTAGTGTCCTATCATGTGGTCTATCTTTGAAAATGTTCCATGTGCATTTGAAAAGAATGTGTATTTTGCTTCTTTAGGATGAAAGGCTCTATATATATCAGTTCAGTCCATTTTATCCAAGGCCTTGTTCAATGCCACAATATCTTTGTTGATATTTTGTTTAGAAGATTTGTCCATCTTTGACAGTGGGGTATTAAAATCCCCTACTATAATTGTGTTGCTGTCAATATCTTTCTTGAAGTCCTCCATGATTTTTTCTTTGTATTTGGGTGCTCCTATGTTGGGTGAATATATATTTACAATGTTTATGTCTTCTTGGTGGATTCTTCCTTTGAGTATTATGAAGTGACCATCTGAGTCTCTCTTTATGGACCTTTTTTTGAAGTCTATTTTGTCTGATATGAGTATTGTTACCCCGGCTTTTTTTTCCTGTCCATTTGCTTGGAATATTTGTTTCCAGCCCTTCACTTTCAGTCTGTGTAAGTCTTTTGTCCTGAGATGGGTTTCTTGTAGGCAGCATATGTGTGGGTCATGTTTTCTTATCCATTCAGCTCTTCTATGTCTTTTGATTGGAGCATTTAATCCATTTACGTTTAAGGTTATTATCGATAGGTAGTTATTCATTGCCATTATTTCCTACCTGTGTTCCTCCGTCTTTCTCTTTTCCTTCCTTTCCTTAAAGCAGTCCCTTTAGCATCTCTTGCAGAACTGGTTTGGTGGAGCTGTATTCTTTTAGACTTCTTTTGTCTGGGAAACTCTTTATTTGGTCTTCTATCTTAATTGAGAGCCTCGCTGGGTAAAGTAGTCTTGGTTGCAGGCCTCTGGTTCTCATTACTTGGAATATTTTTTGCCATTCTCTTCTGGCTTGGAGCGTTTCCATTGAGAAGTCAGTTGCTAACCTTATTGGGGCTCCCTTGTATGTTACTTCCTTTTTCTCCCTTGCTGCCTTTAAGATCCTCTCTTTGTCTTGGAAATTTGCCATTTTAATTATGATGTGTCTTGTAGTGGGCCTCCTTGGGTTCCTCTTGATTGGGACTCTCTGTGATTCCTGGATTTGTGTGTCTTTTTCTCTCACCAAATTAGGGAAATTTTCCATCATTACTTTTTCAAACAGGTTTTCTATCCCTTGCTCTTCCTCTTCTCCTTCTGGTATCCCTATTATAACAATATTATTGCGTTTCATGTTGTCCTGCTTTTCCCTTAACCCCTCTTCATTCTTTCTGAGCCTCTTTTCTTTTTCTTGCTCATTCTGGGTGTTTTTTTCTACCTTGTCCTCCAGTTAGCTGATCTGGTCCTCTGCTCATCAAGAGTGCTTTTGATTCCTTCTACTGTGTTCTTCAGTTCCGAAATTGTATTCTTCATCTCCTCTTGGCCCTTGTTGATAGTTTCTATTTCCTTTTTCATGTTGATATAGTTTGCAGTGAGTTCATTGTAGTTTCCCTATAGTTTTTGGTAATTCTGTGTGAGCTCATTAAGCTTCCTCATAACCAATTCCTGAACTCAATATCTGATAGTTGACTTGCCTCTATTTCAGTTAGCATTGTTTCTGAGACTTCCCCCTTATGTTTCATTTGGGGCTTGTTTCTTTGTCTTCCCATTGTTTGTGAGACTTTTCCTGTTAGCCTCTGCTTCTTAAGTTGCTCTTTTCTGACTCCCTGGGTTTTTGTGTAAACTTCTGTGGTAGAATACTTGTGAGATTTAGTGTACAGTCTCCTTGATCTCCCAATCTTACTCATCTTGGGGTGTGGTTTATGTTGGCTCTGTGTATGTCTTTGGTTTTTGGTTCTTGTTCAGACTCTCTTTGGTGGGTCTTTCCCACCAGCTGGTTATCTGAGGGTCAGTCTGTCCCCCACTTCTTGTCTTCTGTTGTGCAGGTGTGGGAAGGTTGTGTTGGAGCTGGTTCCTCCATGTGTACAAGGTTTTGAGGCTTTTCTCTTGCTTTTGTTCAGTTTTTTGTTCTTAGTAATTTCTTCACTATTTATTTATATTTTCAGATAGGTCCTGTGTTGACTTCGTGTGGTTTCCCCTCCCTCCTTCACCTTCTTCTCATCTGTTGGTGTTTCCTTTGTTGGTCGGTTTTCTCTTCCAGGAGGAATCCTGGTGTTCCCAGCTTCTACCCACTTTTTTTATGGTAGGCCTTCTCCGGGCTATGGGTGGGCGTTCAGAGCCTTCCTTGGTTCTCACTCTCCCTGGTGCCTGTGGTCTCAGTTCCCTCTGAGATGAGGTGCAGACACTCTCCGGTCGCTGGGCATACTCCCAATCCCTGGGCACCCTCCCCCAGGTGGTGCCTGTAGTCTCAGCTCTCTCCGAGATGAAGTGCAGGCACTCCCTGGTAGATGGGCACACTCCCTGTTAGCTGGGCACACTCCTGGTCACTGGGCACCCTGCCCCGGATGGTACCTGTAGTCTCAGCTCCCTCCGAGATGAGGTGCGCATAGTCCCCCGATGGGTGGCAGGGTGGAGAGGAGACTGGAGCTGTTGCTGCAGGGGAATTCCCCAAAGTGCCCCAGAGGGTCTTTTTCTTTTTGGGAAAAGTCTTCCTGCTCAATCCTGTGGCTCCCTCTGTACAAGGAAGGGCCTGTCCTCTCACACAGCCCACCTCTCCAGCTAGGCTAGGGACTGTCCTGTCAGGATTGCAAGCGGCCCAACTTTCAACTCTCCTTGGCCAGCGCCCGTGGCCTCCCTAGGTTTTCCACTTTGTCCTTATTCCCCTCCCTGCAACTTCAGGCAACCAGGTCTCTCACAGTGTTGCTCGGGCCTTGTTTGACAGGGGAGGGGGCCGTTAAGCCGGCTCTCTCCCAGGAGTCCTGTGGCAGGCCCAGCATGGGTGGGCCTGGGGCTGCAGTAGCCCTGGTCCCCATGTTGGTCCCAGGGACCTTTTTGTCCTGAAGCAGTCCCCTTACCTTGTGTTTTCTCAGTGTCCGCTGTACTTTCTGGTCTCCTATCTTCTTAAACGCTGGGCTGCTTTTGGCTGTTCGCTTTGTTTCTCAGTGGAGTGGGTAGGTGTTTCACCCAGGTCCAGGGGGAAGGTAACTCCGCTCCCATCTATCTTGCCACCATCTTCTCTCACCCAAAGTCACATTATGAGATTTTTTGTGATTACATGTCACAATGTATTTAATGTTGGGCCCAAGACAACTCTTCTTCTTCCAGTGTGGCCCAGATATGCCTAAAGGTTGGATGCCCCAGGCCTACGTGTGCATAAACTTATGACCTGATAGACAAAGGGTGTTGTATCTCTGAAATGGAGCATTGTTCAGAAGTGAAAAAGAATGAACTACTGACACATGCTCTATTATGGATGAACCCCCAAAACATTGTACAACATGAAAGAAGCCAGACACAAGGGATCCCATGTTGTATGGTTCCATTTATAGACATGTTCAGGATAGGCAAATCTATGTAGAACAGAAAATATAGTAGTGGTCACCCGGGGCTGGGGTGGGAGTGATGATTGACTGTGAACAGGCACGAGAGGTCTTACTGGGAGGAATGGAAATGCTGTGAAATTGATTTATGGTGATCGTTACACCACTTGGTAAGTCACTAAAGTCATTGAGTTGTACACTTGGAACGGATGAAGTTTTTGATATGTAAAATAACCCTCTGTAAAGTTGCTCAGAAATATATGTATATATAAACAATCTTAATTAGTAACAAAAATTTTCAAAGACCTAAATATAAGAATAAGAAATACTCAAAAACTATATAAAGATACTTATAAACTTTTCTGACAAACATAACTGAAGATATAAATCAGCAGAAACAAGTCACATTTTATAAAGATGGCTATTCTTTCAATAGTACCTGGAAGGTAAGGTTCACTAATTAAAACTCTAATCATTTATATTTTGTAACTTGACAAAATAATTGAAGGTCGTTTGAAAGAGGAAACAAAAAAGCTAAACAAAAAATAGGTAACGATGATAGATGATGTAGAACTTTACTATAAAAATATTACAATTCATTCCCTGACCAGTGTGGCTCAGTGGGTTGGGCGTTGTTCCACAAAGTGAAAGGTCACTGGTTCGATTCCTGGTCAGGGCACATGCCTGGGTTGCAGGTTTGGTGTCCAGTTGGGCACATACAAGAGGCAACTGATTAATGTTTCTCTCTCACATTGATGTTTCTCTCCCTCTCTTCTTCCCTTCCTCTCTCTCTAGAAGTAAATAAATGAAGTCTTTAAAAATATATTAAATTCATGGTACGTTACAAGCCTTAGGCAATATGGCTTATAGGTAAATTAATATACTGATGAAACAGAACAGATACTTCAAGGTAGTTTGATAGACTCAGAACTTTGAATATGGTAGAGGAAACATCATAAATCAAAGAGGGAAAGGACCCATTACTCATTTTAAAAATGTTGGGCCCACTGGTACTTAAAAACAAATTTAAAAAGTAAAATTATATACTCCTTCAGACAGTTTTGGTGGGTTTTCCTTGCCTAGAATTCCACACTTTGGAAAGTCATCTCTGCTCCACACCATGAATTCTAATGGGGCTATCAATCAAAGCATTTCCCACCCTCCTTGGGGGAGGCACAAGGCTCAGGTTGGATAAAATACTGATTTCATTGGTCACAGTGACTGGCTTAGAGATGAGCACATGATCCAAACATAGTAAATCAGAGTCCCTTTAAGGAATCAGATGCACAGTGCTGGGAAAGAGAGGATCTGAATTAGAAGTCATAAAGGTGTAGGCATAGAGAACATCTTTCTAGCCACATGAAGAAAATCTATGGAAGAAAGAAGTCAGGACTCAGGAAAAAACAAAGGCATGATCTGAGAGATCAAACCCTGGTGTCTCCCTGTTGAGACCAGGAGTGGGTTCCACAACAGCGAGCAGGACTCATTTCCCAGGCATGTGAGCTAAAAGGCTTCTTTCTGTTCAAGTTAGTTTGAGCTTGACTTCTATCACTTATAACTGAAAGTTTTTGATAAAAACACTCACTTTACTCAACAGTGAAAAGGTTTACCAAAGAACTTAAAAAGGTTGAAGAAAAAAGTAAAATCAAATAAACTATCATAAAATAAGGTGAATATTAAACTGATCTTGAAATGGACAGGGACTTTTAAGTATAAAAGTACTAAAATGGGCAATGACAGTGACAAATAATTCATATGAGAGGGAAATATAATAGCCAATAAATACATAAGAATGGTCAGACCTGTGAGTGAGTAATCAAGGACATCTAAATTAAAATGAGATACCATTTTGACATAAAATTAATAATATTTTAACAATAATACTTAATGCTGATGAGGATATTATGAGATGAACACTCTCATAAACTGCTAGCAAGAGTGAGATAATTTTTTCAAGAATAATTTGAAAGTATGTGTCATCTAATTATCCTGCTTTCTTGGAATCTTTCCTGGGGAAATAATGAAAAATATAGTAAACATTTTATATAAAAGAGTGTCCATGAAAGCTTTACTTTAATAGTAAAAGTTTAAATGCAACTTAAATATTCCATTATGTGTTACATAAATTTAGCTATTAGAATGTTTTAGAAGAATATTTAGAGAATAAGCTCACCACATAATGTTATATAAAAAAGCAATCTGTGATAATTTATACACAGCATGTGATTGCAATTTCAATTTTTCAAAATCTACATGTAGAAGTAAACAGAGCACATATTAACAATGATTATCTCTAGATGACTTATTTTCTTTGTCTACAGATGACTAAGTTTCAATAAAAATATCAGATAAAACTTTTTTTAAAGTGTACGACATTTGCTAGTTGTGTCCTTTTCAGCAAATCACCTTCAAACACTCTTGCATCAATTATACCTCCCCTACCTGCAGTAGTTCCTGAGAAATTAAGAGGTGCTCAAAATGGATAAGTGGTTGATTACATTACTTAACACAGCATAGGGCTGGAGGGGGCGTTTGTGTGTGAAGGTGAAGGGAGGGTCATAAAGGGAGAGACCATGCAAAGGTGAAGCAACAACTTAGGAGAATTGCTTTGTTCAGCCTGAAAAAGCATTTCCATTTAGTTCTTCAACTTAGCATTGTGCCAAAGTCCTGCAACAATGGCTGAGCCATTGTACCCACTTATATATTCAAGTCCCATCCAGGCAGTGGGACACTCCAAAGAAATAGGCATAATCAGTTGGATGCACTGTAATGCAGGTGTGCTTTTAATGAATGTACAAAGGTTGTACGGATCAATTGTCCATTTGATTAATTTCTCTGGCAGGAGAGAATTAAATGTACTTAAGCTATACACCGGCAAAAACTGAATGCTCTTTAAAATGTGATTTTCTGTGGTAAGGCCAATTTTTTTTTTCTGTGCAAAACATTTCTTGAGATAATAATGGAAGTCAATGAGAACATGGAATTTGCCACATAAATATTCACAACACCCTACTTCTTCAGAAAGCATCTAATGTGCAAAACAAGGTCAAGGTCTATATAGTGTGCACCATTATTTGCAGCAAACCTTCCTTTCAAGTTCTTATTATTTCATGGAAGTGGTGATAAATGCCTATTTTAGAAATAATTCATTGTCAAAGCCTCACCATTTCCCTATATAGGGCATTTAGCTTTAGCGTGCTAGAGATTTGTAAGTGCAAAAGAGGTAATTATCTTCTTTAACTCCTTGGCAGGTGTGAAGCCCCAGGAAAAAGTCATGTACTTTTTATCACTGGGAATGACAATGCCTGCTAAGTCATGGAAAGGAGGGAACTCCAAAGTCTCAGAAACCATCTCACTGTATTCAGTCAAGGAGTATTTCTTAAATGCTATTAGTTGCCAGACACAGTGCTGATCCTGGGTGTAGAGCAGTGGGCAAATAAAAGTCAATGTTATCACAGAACATATACTCTAGAGTGAAAGACAGACATTCATTAAATTGCTCAAATATAGAACAGCTTCATTATTCTGTTCCAAGTGATATAAATTCCTAAACAATTAGATTATATTTCAGAGGAGGCAAAAATGTCACTGAAAAAGAATACTGTACCAGTGGAGAGCAGGTGTCTTGCCGAGGATCGCCATAAAGATGGAGGAACATGAGAGGTCCCACTCTGAATAAAGCTGGTGGTGGAAAAACTTTTCCTTCAAGCCTCACTGAATGATTCCCTCCCACCAATGGAGCCCAAGTCAAGCCTAAGTCAAACATGGAAGATGCCAAGAGCCCCAGAGCTGCTGCTGCTGCTTTTATTGTTCCAGCTACAGAGGAATCTGTGCTCCTGGAGACAGACTGGTCTGCCTTGAACTGTAAGCTGGGGCAGGGAGGAGGGGCGGTCCCTAGCTAAGAGCAGAAGACAGAGAAATATCACTCCTCACATGACCTTCTTGCCTTGTCACCTGAAGAAGGTGACAAGGCATAGACCAGTCCTGCATGGATCCCTCCTCTGAGTCAGCCTCCCCTCCTTGATTCTGTCTATTCTTAGTCTTCAATGTTCAACCACCATTCATTTATTCGACAGGTATTAATTCAACATCTTCTAGGTGCTGGGGACATGGCAACAAACAAAACACACAAAGGTCTCTGATGACAGAGTTTACATTCCAGAAGGGAGTGCAGCCAGCGAGTGAGCGAGGTCATCTCAGAATGTGGAAAGAAGATAGCAGAATGGTCAGTGGGGGTGATTGCTGTGTGTGTGTGTCTGTCTGTCTGTGTGTGAGCAGGGAGGGGCTGTCTTTTACAGAAAATGGTCATGGAAGGTCTCCTCAGAACTGAGAGTAGATCTAAATGGTGAGACGGTCACAGTGGGACAATGAGCATGGAGAAGGACATTCTAGGCAGTGGGAACAACTCGTGCAAAAGGTTTGAGGTTGGAATGAACTTAAATGGATTAGAAACAGGAGGTCCCTGTGGCTGGAGTGGGTGCTAGGAATTACTAGGTCCCATAAGGAATTCAGATTTCAGTCTCAGTGCACAGGGGAGTGATGAAAGACAGTGATGTGACCTCTACAGGGTTCCCCCCAAAAGAGTGAATGGGGTGTGGTTTCGGTGGGACTCTCGTGGGATCTTACCAGAATAGGTAGGAAAATGAATTTAAAAAGTGAAAAGCTTGGAGGGAGTAAAACCATGAGGTCTTACTGTTTGGATGATGTTTAGATTTCCCACTATGCTGGATTTCCCACATCTTAGTCACTCCATGAGCACAGTGATTACAATTTAACTAAACATTATTTGGAACTACACCTGAGAATTTAACCAGAATACATGCAATAATAACACTTAAAATAGGCAGAGAGAAAAGTAAAAGATGGCACAGATTCTATTTGGCCATTTTATCCTTCAAAACTTCCAACAATCTCTTCATTACCCACAAGTCACTTATTCAGGGGGACCAGTCATTCAGACATACAATTCTTTGGAGAAGAGATTTGGTGTTCGATGGAATTGTAATGGGAAAGGGCACTAGCTCTTAGCAGAATTTATAGAAATCTCAGCAAAATTAAAATATAATTTCTCACATGGGCCATGACTTTATTCCCTAGTCCTTTCTCTCCTTTGCCATATTCTGCTGTTGAATAAATCTTCATAAAATACAGTTTTCATCATTTCACTCTGATGAAAAATGTTCAATAGTTTATCATTACTTACTGGATTAAAAATGTATTCTTCCACTTTATAGTCTGACTCTTACCTCTTTTCCCAGCCTTATGAGCAACTATCAAGAGTCTGCTTTCTCTTCCAGGAACATGTCTATGGTTTTCCCATTTCCATGATTTTGCCCACAAAATTTCATGTTCTAGAATGCTTATTAGTAGTTCTTTACCTTTTGGGGATCCCAGGCCACTTGAACAATTGTAGAGTGCTATAGATCCTCTCAACAGAAAAAGTGGCACACACACATTTCTGTACAATTTCATGATACCCTAACAGCTGTTCTACAACCTACTGAAATCTGATTGAAATCCTACACATCCTTCAAGGTCCAGATCAGATAAAAGTTCATCCTGAAGTGCTACCAGCCCTCTTCTTCCCACGGTGGGGGAGACCCTTTGTGCTCAGGCTTCTGCTGGTAAGTCACTGGCTTGGAAATATGTAACACATGGCTTTGAGCCCATTTGATACTACGACCTTGCATGTTCCCCCTGTGCTATTTAAATTGTTATCTACATATGTCTTATTTCCCTCACTAGAATTGGAGTTTAAGGACAAGAAATGTTTTAGTCATTTCCAGTCACTAATTCAGTGTCTGGCATGAATTCACTCATAAATGAATTAATACGAATGGCAGAGAGTGTCATTCTCTAAAAAACTGTAAGCTCCTGACTGTAGGCAGTACCTTGCTTTTATCTTCATATTACCAAAGTGAGAGGTGCTGAATAAATATGCCAGTTGGTTGATAAGAAAATAGTAATAAGGATCATTGGCTGGAGCACTTACATACACTAAGCTTCTTATAAGCATTGCTGTTTTTTATCCTTTCAAAACTCAGGTGAGGTGTGTCACTACCTCCATTTCACAGGAGAGGAAACCAAAAATAAGGTAAAGTTTTTCATGGTCAAACAGCTGGTATGCATTAGAACTGGTGTTAGAATGTGGGTGTGTATGACTGCTTAGTAATGCCTCAAAAAGTCACTGCTCATTGACTTGCTCTGTGATTTATTCTTTCAGTTTTATTTTACATCTCTTGTGCTAAGTCAAGCCCTCACCCTGCAACTCTGTGAGCAAATGTCCAGTGACAGTGGTTTTGATCCTGGATGGTCACTGGATAGCCTGAGCCAGACAGCAGCTTTCTGTCAATGGCTGATGCCAGCACTCACCTGTCTGTCAGAGGTGTGATTACAAGGCGAGGTGTATTTCCCAGGTACTCATAGGAATACAGAAACTGGGCATCACAGATATTGGCAAAGCAGTGTTTGGCCTCATCATCCCAACGATGCCTCAGCTGGGACAGCCAGAGAAAGGCCTGGGCATTGTCCACCTAAAGACAAAGTGGCAGAGCAGGTGGGTAAAACAGTGTTCAGCAGGTAGCAGGTGGCTCCTAGTCCCATGACTCGCAGGGTTCTGAATGACTTGGGCATTGCCTGCCAGTTAAGAGTATAGCACATGGTGCCTGCCTCAGCCCAGAAAGCACAAGCTGCTGGGACTGCACTGTCTTCATGGGGGTTTTAAAAGGTCGGAGCAGGCACCATGACCCTGCCCCAGCTCTCTGGCCAGTGCAGACAGAGCCTGGGCCCCCATGTTTTGACCATATATGAGCTTTTTCTTAACCCCAATATCTGTGTACCCACAAGGAGAGACACTCCTGAGTGATTGGGACTCACCTTCTGAGCAATCATCTTGGCCACCACATCCCGGGCATGCACATCGATGGTGCATATGGTCATGATCTTCTGCCGGTCCCCCTTGGAGAGTGGGCTGATCAGCATGCTGATGAGGGTTTTGAGCTGGGTCACTTGCTTCTTGTGATAGTCCTTCATGGAGCTCTCATATCCTTCCTCCAGCCTGGCAAAGACCATGCCCACCTCTGTGGTCCACCAGATCTGAGTGCAGGTCAGGGCCACCTGGGGCATAGACAGTCACTTAGGAAAGCCATTACCAGGACTGTCTCAAAAACCAGTCCACTCACCACACTCCAAGGACTCAGAATAGAATTGTGTGAGGGAATTGTGCCGCTGCGCTGCCCTCTCCCAACAGCGCAGATTAAGTGAGTCACCTGCCTATCAGTCCTTGGAGCTGGGATGTGGTGACAGCACAGTGGGGAAAGCACTTTCTGCTCTGGAACAATGTACCATTTGGTTAAGAACAACCAAAGACTTCCTCTGGTCAATGTCAGTGGCTTCTAGAGATTGCTACATTGACCATTCCACTTTGCAACATCTTCCCTGTGCTTACGGGGATAACGATATGTTGATGGAATATCTCAACTACATTCAGTCTTTGCACTGTTATTCTGAGACCTCTTGTGGTCTCAGTATTCTTGTTTAGTGAGCTACTACTGGTCATTTGTGGTCTATTTTTGTTGTCCATAATACTTTCATTACATTTTTTATTTTTTAAAACCTATAACATTGAAAGGCCTACTCTTGAAGGTCAAGGTGAATTATACCAAAATTCAATGTGGTAGTATGATTTGCATTTTTCATAAATTCAAAATAAACAAATGGGAAAAGCAATCCAAATGAGTATTTCTTCTGTTTACTGAGAAACTTATATGAAAAAAATACATGTTTGGTTATTCGTGGCAAATTTAGATCCATTGATCACCTGTAGGTCATTTGGTCTGGAAGACACTGCTCCAGACGATACCTGTTACAATAGTAGGAGGCAACCAATTTTCTTGCCTCAAAATTCTGATTCAGGTAAACAAAGAATCCTGATAGGGATTATTCCCTTTGTGAAATAGTGGATCCTGCTATAGTCAATTGTACCATTCCCGAGGTCATCTGTTCTTGCCTTTGGATTTAGACATACTGGGTTTTGTCAAAGTTCTTCCTGCACTAGGATCTTGATGAGATGGTTTGATTGTGATGTGACAACTGTACTGTGGAAAAATACTGCTCCCTTCATGCTGTGCTGACTTATCTCTCTTATCACTAATTGCTGTCAATATTTTCCCAACTTTTTCTCACTTTCCAACTCCCTACCATGTGGCCTCTTCCCTACCACTCCACTGAAATGGTCTTGCCAAGTTCATGGACATTCCTCAGCCTCTTTGTTTTGCTTGATCTCTTAGAAGGGCATGGCATAACTAACTTCGCACCTGCTATCAGCAGTTTCTATTTTGGTTTCCATGATACTGTTTCCGGGCTTTCCTCCTATCTAAAAAGGTACCATCTCTCATTTTATTTCACTGCCCCCTCCTTGCTTATTCAGCCTCTGAATAATGCTCAAGGGTTTGTTTTATACTTTCATCTCAGCCTACATATCTTCCAAGAGCAACATTACCTACTCCTGTAACTGCAAGTAGCACCAAATATCTGCAACCCCCAAATATACCAACACTAGTACTATGCCACCAACAGGGGAAGGGAGGAGGGGTGTATTGCAGCCAGAGTCATTTTTGAAAATTCAAATTGGTTCTCCCCTCTTATTGCACTCTTGAGGACACTCTAATGGATTCAGACATGTCTTAAAATCAAGTCAGACTCCCTAACATGTTTTATAAGAACTGGTTTCTAGTTTCCTCTCCAGAATCCATCTGCTGACTTTTGTTGTCTCCACCCATTACTCTAGCTTCAGCCACACTCAGTTCCTCTCAATTTCTTAAACATATTGTGCTCTCCCTTGCTACTGAGGCTTTGTCCATGCTTTTCCTCATATGTGGTTGCTCTTTCCTTCCATCTTTAACTTGTAAACTCCTATTTCAAATCTCAATTTAAATATTACATCCTCAGAGAGGTGGTCCCTATACCTACTACCTAGCCATATCTCCCCAGAGTACCCTGAGCCTCCTATATTGTTACACCAGGCTCCATTGTAAGAATC
Organism: Desmodus rotundus; assembly: GCF_022682495.2. NCBI lineage: Eukaryota > Metazoa > Chordata > Mammalia > Chiroptera > Phyllostomidae > Desmodus > Desmodus rotundus. The sequence goes on from NC_071395.1 coordinate 68,448,273, forward strand.
ACCAGTCTGTAAAGTCCAGCAGGGCAGGTTTATTGTCTCATTCCCTTCTGGTGTCTCCTGTACTCAGCAAAGAGCTTGGCACAAAGTAGCCTGGGTCAACAAGTTGAACTGGTTAATACATTTTCTCCCTACTATAGCCAATAAGAGTGAAAATAAACAACCCTACATTTCCCAAGGTTTTTGTTGAATTAAGTCATTGCCAACAATTCTCTTACTCCCTTTTGCTGACCCCTTGCAGACCAGCTTCTCCTGACTATGAAGCAAGTAGTGAGTTTGATGTCTGGTAGCCCTGAGGGCTGAATAGGGTCCCTGAGAGAGCCTGGTGGAGGATGGGAGCTGCGAAGGTCCTGGCTGGGAAAATACCTGAGCTGGGTAGTCAAAGAGCCACTGCTCCCTTGGCTTTTCTTCATAGGCAGTCACACCTTCTGTCATCTCATGCCTTATGGTAGCCTTCATATGGGCAAGCACATGGTTCAACCATATTTCTACCTGGAAGAAGAACTCCGGATTAAATCCTGGATTCCCAAGAAGGTATGATCCACAGTACATGTTTTCTCCTACTCAGCTGGAGGAAGAGAAGAAAATGGAGCCCAGGCCTGATTTATAAGCCCTAAGGGCAGCCAGAGGCACAGGAGACATTTCATCTATTTAACCCAGGACAGTGATAGATGAGAACCAGGCTTAACTACCAACAGGTAGGTGCGTCATTTGGAACACACAGGACTGAGCAGCAGGTTAAGGGGATTGGGTGGTAGGGGTAGAGGGGGGCTGTCATCCAGAGTTCATCAAGGAGATCCTAATTTGGGGTGAGGTAGGTATAAGTAAGTTGGATTCTCATGACCTTGTCCATGCTGAGGATGGACATGTAAGCCAGGATTATGTTCTCCAACTGCATGCTCTCTAGGTCTACAGAAAGAACATTCTGAACCAAACCCTGGGGTTCCTCTCATGAAACTGAGAATATCTGATTATTTTCAGTACTAGAATTGCTTTCCAAGGTACATGTCGATGAAGGTGGAACTTTACAAAACATATTTTCTCATGGTGTTACTTTGGACTAGATGAGAACCCCCAGGAACAATGCTTTGTTGGATCATTTAGGATAATGTAGAAAGAAGGGCTTATATCTTAGTGGCAATGGTGAAGAATGGGGAGGATGTTTCAGGATAGAGTTGTCCATGTTTTGTGTTTGTTGAAATTATACACAGGAGATTTGGAGAGAGTGGTTCTTGGAAACAGGTGGTAGTTGGCTCACCAAGGGTTAGGGCTGTAAGAGGAAATGACTCTGGCAGGGGTTGTGTACAGAGAAGTGACATCTCAGGGAAATGGTTAATTTTAAAGGGTATTTTCTCCTGGAGAAGATGTCAGTGTTCTTGAATCCCTGGTGGGGTGTTCCAGGGCTGCCATGTTGAGTCTCCTGACACTGCTGATCATTTAAACTCCTTCTCTCATTGACTCAGGAGATTGTTTGTGTGCATTTGATTCCTCTTTGCACAGGCCCTTGGCTGAGGAAGATATATGAATATTGACATGTGTCCTTCCTAGAGAGAGGGAAGCAGGCACTAGAAGCTGCTCCAAAGTTGGGTCAAGTCAATGGAAGCTAGGAGACCCAGGGCACAGACAGCAGTTCTGGCCCAGGGTCAAAAAGGTCACCCTGAGGGCTGATGTGGACTCTCTGAATGCAGATACTTGAGAGAAAAAGGTGTAAAGAGAAAAAAGGACTCCACATTACCTGGCCACTGCAGTCACAGGGCTTGCTGAAGGCCACATACTCGTTTTCCTTGCTGTACATGCCAAGACTTATCTTGGTTGGCTTCTCACTGGCATCTAGATGGAATTGCATCTTGGCCACATTGTCAAAGAGCTTGGAAAGATGGCGTTGAACCTGTGAAGGGAAACCATGCCAAAGAATTGGAGAGTGTGTGCAGGAAGGTAAGTATTAGTATGGTTAGAGGTCTAGCATGTGATTACTATTACAGTGTTGGGTACCAAACATTAGAAGGAAGCTTGTGGGAACAATGGTAATGTGAGGATGGGAACCTACTAAGTTGAGTAGAAGTGGCCAAAAGAATGTAAGACTAGTGGGAAGTATACATTAGCTACCAACAAATGAAGCCACCAAAGTTTGGTTAATCTCTGCATGATCTACTACAGATGGGAACAGATTAGAGAAGAAAAGATGATTAATCCATAAACCCTCTCCCTAAGAAAATATTGCTGTGTAGCATGACATAGGCCCAGCCTAGTCTGCAGAACAGTGCTAACTTGCCATAATCTAGAGCCTGTGGAAGAAGTCACCCACTTGTTGGAAGCGCTTTGGTATAGCAGACCAACATCTGCAGGTTCCAAAGCAAGGGCAGGCATGTTCATTCCAAGCAGAAAGCCTGCTTGTGCCAGGCTTCTCCTTAGCATGTATCTCATAATACAAAGGTCCTTCACAAGGATGCCTCAGACATATTCTCCAGAAGGGATGTTAGACAAAGCCACACTGTGGTCCTGTGGTGAGGGAAACAGCAGGCTGAAGATGAAACGATAAACAGAAAACTGCTCTCTGATAGAGATTTTTGAAGGATAATGTCCTTCAGGCTGCTGGTACCCTGAGTATAGTTTTAAATTGATAATACCCAGCTTTCTAGCATATGGGATGGGATAAAAACTAAAACTTGCAAGTATTTAGGTAAACTGAAGGTTTTCAAGATCACAGTGACTTGGGACAAATATCTTGATGGGATGAATTTTTCTTAATCCAAGAATAAGTAACATATTAAACAAACAAATAACATGGGACCTATGAAATTATCTTCCAACTTAAAAGGAGAAAACAAAACTTAAAATATAGAGTAAGGCTGTGTCCATATGTGTGTGTGTATGAAGCTTAATGAAGGAAACAAAAGTAATTGTGAAAAAGATTGCCTTGTATTGTTTTCAATTAAATGAAAGACACAGGAGCTCTACAAAAGATGAGGTGAAAGATAAGTTGAGATGGTAGAGGTGGAAAAATAAAGTAAGGCAACCAACAAATGACAGCACAGTTTGTAACATTAGCAATACCGAAGGTCTGATTAACACAAGCTAATTAAATAGGGTGGATAAACTCAAGAAACTATTGCAGAATGCCAAGGAAGAGGACTGAGAAAAATATGTATGAAAATGTATAAATATATGAAAACATGTATGAATACATAAAGGTAACGTGTATAGCACAGAGAAAAGAGAATCTGAACTACAAAAGTATGATGAACCCAAGGGGAAAATTTATCCAGATAAATGCAATAGAAATATTAAATGCTTACTGAAGAAAACTTTTTCAAGATAATGAAAGTCTTGGTTTTAGGGTAGGGAAAAAAACTCATTATGTGTTGAAAAATTAATAAGATAAAGTATCTAAACATACACATATTTTCTAAAATTAAAATGTAATTTAAATTTTGATCTCTTAGAGATTCAGATAGAAAGAAATACGGCTACCAAAAAAGGTTTAAAAAAAAGTAACAGGCAGACCGGCCTCAGATGACTTTGCTGAAACAAGAAACAGCAGAGCTGAGCCTGCAGGGACTTGGGGGAATTTGCTGTCATTCGTGAATTCCAACCCAACCATTCAATCAGTCACATGTAAAAACTAGACTGAGTTGCAGATGTAGAGGGAATTGGGGATTGTTCTATTATGCTTTATCTCTTGGGTGAGAGGTGTGGGGAAACACTTAAAGGTTTACTCAGACCAAGTGAGAAATAAATAAGAGTAAATATTTAATAATGAGAACATTGTGTATAAAAGTTACAAAAGTTCTGGCAATGATCTTTGATTCCCTACTATACATAGAATTAATGAACATATAGTTGCAAAACAGAATGTTAATATGATAAAATATTTCAGCTCCACTGTGCCTGGGCTACTTTGGAAATATTTTAATCTATAGGACAAGAAGAGAAGATCTATAACTATCGGGATTAATCTCTCTTTAGTACCTTCTTCTTATCAACAAATTTACTAGTTGCAAATCAATGAAAAAGATAGAAACTTAGGCATGAGTGCCATGTTTTGGATCTGTTCATCCACTGCTGGTGGTGATGTGAAAGGATACAACTGCTACCAAGGAGAATGGGGCAAACCTACCAAGACCACTCATCATTTACCCTTGGACCCAGCGATCTTACTTCTAGGAATTTACCTGGAAGATAAACTTCTAATAATACAAGGCCTAGAGTTACTCAATGCTGCATTGTGTGTGATTGCAAAATACTATAAACAACTTATAACCACACTATGGTATATGGTCCATGGAGTATGATGCAGATGTACACATAAAGAGGACAATACCTTTGAATCGATATGGAGTGATTTCCAGGATATATAACTAAGTTTTTTTTTAAAAGCATGCTACCTTTGATGTAAGAAAGAAAGGGAAATAAGAAAATGTACATGTACAAATGTAAATGTACATTGCTTATTTTAGCAAATATAAACATAGGAAAAGTAAACACAAAATGAATGGAATTGGTTGCCTCAAGGGGGTGAAGGGGAAGTGGTGATGATGTGTTAGGGACAGAGGAAGGAGTGACACTTCCCATCTTTGTGCAATAGTTTGACTTTTAGAATTTGACATATTCAAACAGTCAAATAAACAAGGATGGAAGAACCTGAAAACTAAAAGTGAAGAGAACCCAACCACACTTTCAATGAAGGACAAAATCACACTGAAGGAGAAAGAACTCATCCAAGTAACTTCTGAACAAAGTATCTCACAGTATATATCCTCAGTCTAAAGGAAAAAAAGAGAGCTATTAACAAATCTTGAACCTTCCCTTGGGAGAGAAGGAGAGAAGCCAACAGAATATACAGAGAAACATTATCCCTCCCTCCTCTCAGTCACTTGGACTCAGACTCTGTGATCTAGAGCAGTGGTTCTCAAAGTGTGGTCCTCAGACCAGCAGCATCATTTGGGAAATCCTTAGAAATGTAAATTCATACCTACTGATCCAGATGCACTGAGGGTGGGGCCTAGGAAGCTATTTTAACAGGCCTCCCAGGCAATTCTGACACACTCTCAAATCTGAGGTCCACTGACTATAGCTCTGAACTAGCTCTGAATACCAACAGTGCTTCAATTAGTTACTTTAATCCAAAATATATAAAAAACTCACACGACTCCACTCCAGGAAGACAAACAACCCAATTAAAAAATGGGCAAAGGACTTGAACAGACACTTCTCCAAGGAAGACATACAGAGGACCCAGAGACATATGAAAGGATGCTCAGCATCACTAGCCATCAGAGAGATGCAAATTAAAACCACAATGAGGTACCATCTTACACCGGTCAGAGTGGCCAACATAAACAAATTCACAAACAAATGTTGGAGAGGATGTGGAGAAAAGGGAACCCTATATATTGTTGGTGGGAAAGCAGACTGGTGTGGCCACTGTGGGAAACAGTATGGAATTTCCTCAGAAAACTAAAAATGGACCTGCCTTTTGACCCAGCAATTCCACTGCTGGGATTATATCCTAAGGGCCCTGAAACACCAATCCAAAAGAATGTATGCACCCCAATGTTCATAGCAGCACAATTTATAATAGCCAAGTACTGGGAGCAACCTAAGTGCCCATCAGCAAATGAGTGGATCAAAAAACTATGGTACATTTACACAATGGAATTCTATGCAACAGAGAGAAAGAAGGAGCTTATACCCTTTGCAACAGCATGGATGGAACTGGAGAGCATTATGCTAAGTGAAATAAGCCAGGTGGTGAGGGACAAATACCATATGATCTCACCTTTAACTGGAACACACTCAATAGAAGAAAAAAGCAAACAAAATATAACCAGAGACACTGAAGTTAAAAACAATCTAACAATAGCCACAGGGGAGTGGGGAAGGGATATCGGGGAGAAGGGTTTTCAGGAACTACTATAAAGGACACATGGATAAAACCAAGGGGAAGGGTGGAAGCAGGGGAGGGAGGTAGGTTTGGCTGGGGTTGGGTAGAGGGGTGGGGAGAAAATGCAGACAACTGTAATTGAACAACAATAAAATAATTTTAAAAATTTAAAAAATCTTATAACACTGCTGGCTTCTTCTATTTTACAGATGGAAAAGTTTGTTTGAAAGAAGCAATGTGCACTAACTATATGACTAATAAGGGGATAGAACAGGCAATAGAAGCTAAAGTTTGGGTTTCTTATATGCAACCTTTCCACTAAACCACCCTAAAGTTGAGTTAATACAACTTTGGTCTTCTTTCCCCATGGAAGTTCCTTTGCAAGCATATATTTTTATTTTAATTTTTTAATTTTTTAATTTTTATTGTTGTTTAAGTACAGTTGTCTCTATTTCCCCCCACTACTTTCCCCTGCCCCACCCATCCCTACCTCCCACCCTCGAATCCTATGCGCTTTTTGCTTTGTCCATGTGTCCTTTATACATGTTCCTTGGTGAACCTTTCCCTCCCACCCCCCCTTCCCCATTATCCCCTAACCCCTCCTCTCTGATTACTGTCAGTTTTTTTTTTTTATTTCGATGTCTTTGGTTATATTTCACTTGCTTGTTTGTTTTGTTGGAAGCAACCTAAGTGCACATCAGTAAATGAGCAGATCAAAAAACTATGGCACATTTACACATTGGAATGTCATACAGCAGCAAGAAAGAAGGAGCTCCTACCCATGGAAGTTTTTAGTTATAACTTTTGACTGCCACTGACTGCCACTGACTGCATCGCCCTTCAGAATCAGATCACAGCTACCCCTGTAAAGGCCTAGCCCCTTCCATTTCGCCATCTTCAATGCTTCTCCAGTTCTACTCTAGGGAGTAAGAGCCACTGACGGCACTGATGGATTGGAGGGCAACTTGAGAAGCAGTGATGGTGAGAATGAAACAGCTTTGAAATTAGGGACGATGCTGGGGGAACACAGGACCAAAGTGTGCATACTACCTGAGCAAGGAAGCATAGCGGGGAGTCAAAACTCTCCTCTGGGAGCTCCTCATGCCTTCCAGATGTTTCTACAAGCCTTCCGTTGGCTTACCTGTAGAGGAGCTGTGCCATTGGAAAGGATATCTAGCAGATCAGAAGAGGAGAGAAAGTAAAACCGAGGGAAGGCAAGCCTTTTGGTATCCAGGTACTCTGCCAGGGCCTTCTCGCACAGATGCAACCTAAGAGCACAAACACAGAACTTCCTAAGTGTTCCAAGACTCCTAGGTACATACACATTACCTGCATGCAAAAACATGCAATATATAGAATACATACAGAAATCAGAACAGGGGTATTTGCAAACAGGCGGACTATTTATTTCCATCAGAATAAACATCGGTAATAACACCCCATGTCACCCAATCTACAGGGAATCCAAAGTGCACACAGACACACCCTCACCCCCTTGGGCAGTGGAACAAAGGAAGGGTCTTGGGGACAGCAAGTAGGGTATCACCTGCTCTGAATATCTTCCAGTTTTTCATAAAGACCTGACTTGTTGGTGGCTTCCACTACATTTGGAGTTTTCTGAGCATCATAAGCTAGCTCCTTAAAGTCAATGTCAATTCCTTCAAATCGTTCAGAATCCTGCAAATAGAAATATGGGAAAAAATTAACTACCACTCCCCTCAATTCCAAGAAGCTCCCTTTACATAGCAAGCCAGAACAAAACCCTGTTTTTAGGTCATCCTAAGGCTCCAAGAAGGAAATATCTTTAGGTTAAAACAGCAGTTCTTAAACTTTTTGGTCTTAAAACCCCCTTAACATAAAAAAAAAATTTGTTGGAGCACAAAGAGCTAAAGCTTTTTGAAAGTAGGTAATATTATACCTGTCAGTGTATCTTCTATATTAGAAGCTATAAAAATTTCAGAGTTGAGAAATTATAAAAATAATTGTTAATTCATTTAAAACTAACAACATTTACTTACTAATTAAGAGAGTGGTATGTATTTATCCAAAATAATTATATTTTTCAAACAAAATAACTTAGAGAAAAAAGTATTGTTTTACTTTTGTTTTCAAATCTTTGTCATGTCATGTCTGACTTAGATGATGGCCAGCTTCTCTTCTCTGCTTCTGTGTTCAGTCTGTTGTGATATCACCTATCATATAGCCTCTGGACAACTCCACTGGGCACTCATGGAAGAATGAGCATGAAAAGGCAAGTAACATTTCAGATTTTTATTGAGATAGGGTTGTCCTTGAGGATCCCCTGAAAAGGTCTCAGGGACCACTCAGGGGTCACTGGCCCACACTTTGAGAGCAGTTGGCATTAAACACACCAGATCCAATGTTTTTTTCTGGGTCCATGCAGAATGTAACCAATGTACATTTCTCCCCAGCATGTAACCAAGGTACATTTCTCCCCAGCAAATGTGATGTCAAAATTAATGAGGTATCAGTTTCCCCCAAACACACACACTTACACTGTGCTGTTCAAATGTCTGAGACAATAATATATGATTGCAGAGCACTTTAGCCCAATACCTGGCACCTGCTAAAAACTGTGGGACTATTATCACATAGTAACAATCATAATGGTGTGCGCTACACATGCCGTTTTAGTTAACTTCCTGAAGTGAGTATTAGTATCGGTCCTACAGGAGGAAACCAGGCCAGAGAGAGGTTAACTTGCACAAGGTCCACAGCTGCAAGTGGGAGAGTTAGGGCTCAAGCCCACCGATGGCCCCAGGCCTCTGCAATCCATACCTCTCTCATAAGAAGGTTTAAAAACAAGAGGACAGGCTAAAGTAAACTATGGTTCCTCAATGAGATATTTTCCTCCAATTAAAGATGAAAAAGTATCAAGGTTACAGAAGTATCAGAAATATCTACCATACATATTTGAATAAAAAGAGCTGATAAAAAATTATCATTATACTAAGAATAATTATATAAAAATATGTATATACATGAACAAAAGTTGGGAAATATTCATAATGAATGTAAGTAGTTACTAGTTAGAATGTAAAGTTATGACTGATTTTGTTGTTTTGTCTCTGTTATTGCTTTGCTAATACAAAGGGAATTAATGTATATTTACACATTTTAACACAAGTCTGTGTGGAAAAGTTAATGATACTAACTCTTTATTATGTTTAATTGAAAGTTCTCAAATGTTTCCCATAAAGTTTCTACAAGTCTCCACCTGGGTCCTCACCTCCTTCTAATTAAAACTGCTCTTCCTCAATCACTAGCATTGGAGATAAATAAAATCTAGCTTGTTTAATTTGGCTTAATTACAACAGCTATAACAATTGTTTTCTGTTGTTTTCTTTCCAAATATGCAACCTTTAATCTGCATTATTACATTACATATGCTTTTGTGAGATGAGTTGGGAAATATAATGTTTTAATGAAATGTGCTTTAACCTTTAAGCAAAGCCTGAACAACATGTTACATTTTGGAATTGAACTGATTTGTAAGCAAAGAACTTGCTGTGCTGAAGAGATACAGAAAAAGCTTGCAAAAAATTGTCTTTTAAATGAATTAGAGTCCACTGAGAGGGAGGCAAGTTAATGGCACAATAATTAGGACAAGAGGCAGTCAACCACAGGGAAGGAAGTAATGAGAATACATATTTTAGAGAAACTCATTGTTCACTATTTAGCTGAAGACAGGTATTTAGCATCCGGCACAGGCCAGAGGTTTACAGAAAGGCTCACTGCTGAGAAGGGACTTGAATTTTCCTGAAAAGAATACTCCCTTGTAGCCTAAACCTTCATCATAATTTATCTGTGGAGCAACCCATGAGAAGCTCATCCCCAAATGCAGTAGTAACCTTTCTTCTCCTTCCTTGTATTTACTTTTTAAAAACAGCTTCTACTTTTTTCCCCACCCATGTATGAACAAAGTGATTGGTGTGCATTTCACATTTTCTCTTTTCCCCTGCCTGACTTTTGGTGGCTTGTAAGGTCCTGTTTGTTGGAGGTGCCTTTAGGTGAAGCCAAGGCAGGTGAGCAGAGCAGCAAGTGGGTGCTCTTCCCTTGACTCAGGTAAGGAAACAGAGAAGCAGGATTTCCTTAGCAGGTACCTGGGGCAGCTGGGCCCGGATATCTTCAGAGCCAATGAATATACTTTCCAGATGAGACCATGTCCGCTGAACATCAAACCACATAGAGATAACAGCGTCCGCTGTAGAAAGCTTCTTCTGCCAGCCTGACACTTCCTTCAGGAAAAAAGCAACGTGCTTGGACATTATCAGGTTCTGCAGCTGGACTTGGTTGTCCTCCAAAACCTCAATGAGGTCCTCATCCAAACGCAGCAGAGGGATGTGGGTCCGCAGGTGGGGCTCATACTGGAATTCCATGCCAGTCCATGTGGCCTGCAGGTCCTTTAAGATCTTCTCCATAGCCATCTCCTTTACAGCTTTGTCCACAATGCCCCGGACCTCATCCTTAAAGCGGTGCAACTGGAGCTGCAGAAGGTGTGCCAGGGTGGTGCCCTCATCCATGACAAAGCTCATGCCCGTGGCCTGCACCAGCTGTCTCCAGTGCCTCTCCTGGATAGCTGGATTCTGTAGCTCAGCCACTGCCCTCAGTGAAGTCAGGGTATTCAGCACAGTGCTTTCCAGGCCTGTGAATGCCTCCCAGGCCCGGACCTCCTTGTCGAGGTTCCGGAGATACCTAGCAAATCTTTTGCATTCCAAGTCCATGGCCTCCACATTGATATTTTTCCATGGGGTTGCCTCCCAGGCATGGATAGTGGAGGTCACCATGCCAATTGTGTCCCACAGCTCCTTCAGCTGGCAGACCTCCCTCCTGCACTGCCTCAGCTTCTTGTAGTCAGGAACGTTGACCTCAAACAAGCTGGCGGTGTCAGCAATAGAGGCCATGGTGGATTCCATTTGCTGGATCTCACTGTGTCTGGCATCCAGCATTCGATGAGGGTCAGTGCTATCAAACCTACAAAACACAGTGTGTTCACTTTTAAGTATAGCAGACAGACACCCGTTTCCTAGAATCACCAAAGTAACACCAGCTGAGATCTTTCAGTGCTTTTAGTATTTCAGCAAAGAGCAGTGACTCCCACCAAAGCCTCAGGGAAAAAGACATTCAGGGTAGGTGGGCATAGAGTGAGCATAACCAGTTGGAAGAAAGGCAGTTCTAGACAAATATCATGCTTGGATCCTTTCTTCACATGTGAGAACATAAAAATTCTCTCATCCTCCACATTCTCTACCTTCCCCACCCAGGTATAGAGGGGAACATCCTTTGTTCAAGCCCCCTTTAGACTCCCTGCTCATTGGCTTCCACACCATGTGACACAAAGAGCATCGTCTTGTTTCTGTAGATGCTATAAAACTAAGCTCCTCCCGGGAGCTGCAAGTGGTAGGTAGTGTTAAAAGTGAGAGAGCTGGTGCTCGGAAGCTCAACTCTGACCCAACCTGGCACTGCTCCCATAGGGCAGTGGCTCTCAGTCTAGCTGTATGTTAGAAACTGTGGGCGATCACCATGCTCAGGTTGCCCCCAGTGCAATTACATCAGAATCTTTGGGGGTGGGTCTCAGGGAAGGGCATTTTCCAAACTCCCCACTGATTCTGATGTACCAGATTGGTGCCCTTGTCTGACAGCCTGCAGCCCTTTCATGCAGCAGCATCTCCAAGTTTGGGAACCACTTGAAGACTGAACACAGAGCCCTTGCCAAGGCCCTGGACAGTCACTCCGCACCTCAGGCAGGCTTTTGCCTTCAGTCCCCCTGCCGAGCTGCCTGTGATCTGCCCCTTCACCCTTCTCTGGCTGCTCCCTCCTGCATCCAGGGGCAGCCTGCAGTCCCACACTTAACTCCCATAAGCACTATGTCTAGCTTTACAGTTTTAGTTCACGTTTCCTCATCCTCTTCTCTCTGATGATTGTGGCACATACCTACCACTCCCAATCCTCAACGGGGTGAACCTTCTGCTACCCCTCCAGACTAGCATCTCCTGTGTAGCCCCCACTCCAACAGAAGAAATTCACATGCAAATGGACCCACATGGGCAAATAGCATCTCTTTAGGGTCAGGAGAGACTGGAACCCATGTGCTCAAGGAGCCTCTTATTTTTCACTCCTGACCTCCTTAAACCATTTCCCTCCATCGCTGATCTCAGGCTTTCTTGTTTCTGTGTGCTTGGAGGGCTAGATATCGAGGATGCTATGACTTAGGGTGGATACTATGTCCCTCTAAAATCAGAACAGGACATCATAGGTTACATCATCAAGGTGACAGATGAGAGGAAATGAGTAACTAGAGGATGGTCATTTCCTCTGATCTAATGTGCATGAGTGCACACATGTGCGAGTGCGTGTGTGGGTGCATGCACACGTATTAACTGGTGGGGTATGGAGAGGAGGCAAAAGGGAAGAGAATGACATATAAACTCTTTTTCTTGAACTGCATCCTCTCTCAGTTGTCTTTGGAAATATTTGACTGGATGGAAAGTAATCCTAATTACAGCTATTTACTTGAACGACTCACCACTTAAGCCTAATTATCAGGCAACAAAACAACAGTTATGCATACCATTAAATTAGTGTCAGATTAGCTTTGTTGCTTGCTATGTTTGATTCCCACTTGTTCAATTTAAATAGTTTTTGCCCTATGTGCTATGATCATGGGTTTACATTTTATAAAAATGAGATTGAATATCATCACACGCTTTAACTATTCTCCATGCCTCTTTTGTCCAAATGGCTAATTTTTGTTTCAGAATAAAACATGAGTCTGGAGTTCCCAGAGCTATAGAAGGCCCTCTTTCTTTGTAGGCAAGGGGCTTTCTTCCCTGTAAGAGCAGGGGGAAAAGATCTAGAAGGAAAGAAATGTAACATCTTTATGGCAAGTGGTCCAGCAGGAAAGGTCACTGCATAAATGCCCTTCTTCTTATTCTTCATTTGCAAAGACTAATTGCTGGCACACGTATGTTCTACTTTTTACCTTGACTAGAGTGAACCTGAAAAGTGAACTTAGCCTCTTGGTGTTAGTACAAAGTCTATCAGACCAAATTTTAACAGCTCATATTTTGTTTAATTTATCGATTGACTGTAACTCAGGAATAATTTATTGGGTAAGATAAGAATGATCTTTCTAACCATTCTTTCTTCTGCACATATGAACAGTCTTTTTAAAAACATTTTTATTGTTATTCAATTACAGCTGTATCAATACTGGTTCCTCAAATATCTGTAAGAGGTGATAATTTGTCAAACCTATTCCAAATGTTATCTATCCTGTAGCATAATTTTTGTTTATAGTTTAAATTTGCAGACAGTCATTTCCTATAGCTGAGCACCCATAAAAGTTCATTTGGCCTAAGGAGTGAAAGGGACCTCTAGACATGAAGGCAGGTAACCTCTTCCCATTTCAAAACTCTAGTGCAAATTGTCAGGATATTCACAGACCTGATTAACATGCCTAATAAACGAAAAGCAGCTCTCCAAACCCTGAGGGAGCAATAGAGTATAAGAACAAGAAAGTAATAGAAGGGAAAAGGGTGTAGTAAGTCTTAGAAATTAAAATAATAATGCAAAAATATTTTAATCCAGAAGAGAAATGCCTGGAAAGTCTGGATGAATATAACTATAATTAAGAGAAATGGAAATATGGTGCTCATGTGTGTGATGTGATCTGAGAAAAATGATTGATGCAGGTCTGACCTACGCATGAGGGCAAGGAGAGAGAGCATAGAATAAGTGACTTAATTCTTGGGAAGCTAGCAGATGGTAAATGTTACTCTCAGTGCCATGCCTGCCTCCACAGTTAATGATGACACACCTCTGCTTGATACCCCACAGGTGCCATAAAACTCAACATGTCTGGTCTTCATTTGTGATCTTTCAGTGCTTCTCATTCAGCGGCCCCCAATCCCAGTAGGAGGTGAAACAATACCTTCCACCTACTTGTCCAGAATGGAAGGTGGGGAATTATACTCGACTCTCCTCCCTATTCATCTCTCATATTCAGTCAATTCTGCTGATTGTCCCTCCCAAATCTCTCTCAAAACCATTCTTCCATGGAGCACATGGCCTTGGGTCCATTTCTTCCTATTCTGTCTTCCATGGCCACAAGCACATGGTATTTAGACTCTTCATGGATCAAATCTGGGCACGTGGACACCCGCCCCCCATTCTCATTGCCCACCTCCTGCATTCCAGCATGCCCACATGCAGGTCTCCAGCTATTTCTGGTATTTTCATTCTTCTGTGCCTCTGTGTATTCTGCTTCCCTTGCCCAGAATATCCTCACTTCCCACACCTCTTTTCTCAAAATGGCTAATTTTCATTTGCTTGTTGGATCAAGCAACATCTTCAGCAGGAGGTGTGGATCACCTCTTTTGTGTAGGTTAAAGCTGGCACCCGATGAACATGTCTAATTACTCATTTTCTAAATTGACCCTGAGGCTGTAAATCTTTGAGGTGAGGGAATATGTAATATCTTAAAATCCTAGCACTTGCATCATTTTTGCTAATTCCACTATAAGGACTGGAGCCTCTTCTGCTCCACAGAAGTCTGAATCAGATGACTGAGTCAGATTCACTGGAAGAACAGGGTCAAGCTGAACTAATGGCCTGTCTTAGGAGGTAGTATGTCCCTGGAAAATTTAATGACTAATATAGCTCTTTCTTCCAGCTATCAAGGAGACAACAGACATTTTGCAGGTGAGACAGAGCCCCTTTTCCTTGTACCTGCTGCATAGTGGGGTGGTTTGGAAAGCCTCACTTTCTCTAGTTATCATGCAGGACAACACCCAATGGGAGAATGTCTCCAAGAATGCTCTCCCAACTGTTCACAGAACTGGGTTGCCAGGGAGCTGAAAACACTAATGGTCTCCACTGAGCAGGAGCTCACAGGAATCAAGTGCTTGGGCTTAGAACTCCCTGGATTACCTTGGTGTTGATGTGAGAAGAAGACTGTATGTCACAGCATCATTCCTGAAGGTCAGAAAGACCTTGCTAAAGGTCAGGAAAGCTGAGGAAGAGAATGCAGCTAGAAGAACAAATGAAGCATTCCTTTACCTCAAAGGGAAGAGTTAGTTTTCAATTTTAAAATTTGTGGAAAGTTCTTGAATCTGAGCACTGCTATGAAGTGAGAGAGTTCAGCTCAGAAGATGCTGATACAGCTTAGAGTTAAGAACTAAAGGAGGAAGGAAAACTTGACTTGGACATGAAGAACCTCAACCTAAGCAACCTGACTTCACCAAGCACCTGTCAGACTGCAAGAGCCTAATGAGACACTCACTTCCCTTTTGCCCCCTCAAAGACAAGATCAGTGCGAGCTCAAACTCTGTCTAATCAAAACCAGAAACTGGCCTGCATTTCAGAAATTCATAAAGGCTTTGAAAGTGAAGGAGCCAGAATTACACTCATTTGCCACACAGAGTGCCAAAAACTTTTAAACACATACTCTCACAAACACCAAGCTAAGAAACAAGACAAAACATGAGCTGACACCCACGAAGATTCCCTCCAGCAGCATCTCCAATTCTGCTCTAGTCCTGATGGTTTTCTTGACGAGAAGAGAAATACATCAAAATTGCAGTAACGTGTGGTTTTCCACACTGCTGTGAGCAGTTCTTTTCAAAGTATTCTTTTGCAAAGATTCATCTGCATGTCAAATTAACAGATGTGAATTTGTAAAACCCAGCAAAGAGTAGCAATGTCCTCATAGCCAGCAGATACAAGTGCTAAGAAAGAAAACACAGTGCCGCTATCAAATGAAGAAACACCACCAGCTGATCGATACGCATCCACCATGTAACTATGAATGAGGGAGGGACGCCAGATTTCCAACAGACACACAAAAACACACCAGTAAATGTGTTGCTGTTTCCTTTCAAGCAGTCTCAGAAGCCTGTTTGGAAAGATATTTCACTAAACATCTTTGGAATTCCTTTCTTGAAATTTTCTTAAGAGACAGCTGATGCAAAAATATTAGTGCCATTATTTTTATGGCTACCGCAGCCAGTGCGATTGTTAACATGAAGCAAGACTACCCGGCTTGATAACCCAGCTCCTGCATCAGCTTCAGCTCTGCATGATCAATGCTGAATTTCAAAAGTTCTGTTGCATGCTGAAGGAGAGTCAAAGGAATGTGCCTCAGACTCTGAAAGAAAAGTCCCTGATAGAGTTTCACAGATGTTTTGAGCAATCGCTGCTTCTTTGGAACAAGGCATGGCTCCTAAGGCAGTTACTCTAAAGGCTACAGACTCATTTGGAGTCACATGCCCTGGCATAATCACCTAAAGAGAAACCAGTTACTCCCCTCTGGGAAGCAGTCTACAATTCGGCTGCACATGGGAATCACTTGGGGAGCTTCACAAAATACTGATGCTCAGGTGTCACCTGCAGAGAGTCTGATTTATTTAGTTGGTTTATAGAAAGGCTGGACGTTGGAAGTTTTTTCTTTTAAATTCTCACCCAAGGACCCTGTCTATTGATGTGAGAGAGGGAGAGGGAGCAAGAGAGAGAAGGAAAGAGGGAGAAGCATTGATGTGAAAAAGAAACATCAGTTGCTTCTTGTTTGTGCTCCCACCAGGGATCCAACCCACAACCCAGTTATATGCTCTGAGAGGGAGTCAAACCTGCAACCTTTTCGGTGTACAGGATGACACTCCAATCAATTGAGCCACCTGGCCAGGGTCGGACACTGGAAGTCTTCAGTGCTCCCCAGGTGATTCTAATGTGCAGCTGAAAAGTCAGCATGCTGCTTAGAGTCCTAGGTTGTGTACATATCTTAAGCATGGTTTACATGTGTATCCCTTCCAGACTCTTAACATACTCATCCTGTTCCCTACAGCCACAAGTATGATGCTTGGGAGGTAGTAGCTGCCTAATAAATGTTTGATGAATAAATAAGGATAGGTAGGTCCTTGCTGCATGCCAGGTGGGGTGATCAACAGTCCCAAAAGGGAGGGGCTTCTCCCAGATGTGTGGCCTTCAGTGCTGGACATAGGAGAGCCCCAGGAAAACCAGGATGATCAGCCCCCCTAGTGTCAGGTGTCAAATACTTGCAAAGATTATCTCTTTAATCCTATCAGCAACCTCCTGAGGTGAATGTTATAGTTAACCCCATTTACCAGATGAGGAAACTGAAGCACAGAGATGTGACATCGTTTCCCTAACAAACACAGTGAGTTGCTGAGCTGAGATTAGACACTAAGCAGCCTGAATCCAAAGTCCATGGACTTAATCATTGTGCTCTATTTCCTTCCAATGAAGTTGTGGGTTTTTTGATTTCAGTTGTTATGTTAACTGGTATCTCTCAATGTTATATTTCTGTGGGTAAGTAACCCTTGCAAATGAAAAAGTTTCTTCTTCCTTACACAGGGCATTTTCAGGTTTGGAGACTTCCAAGTTTGTCTGTCTATTCAAACCTATAGAGGAGAGCCAGAGAGAAACTCAGCTAGGGAAACAGAAAGCAAATCCTGGAGCTGAAATGAGGGGAAGGTACCCACTTCCTCAGCAGACACAGAACCATTTAGACCCAGTGTGTTCTTCCTGGCGGAGCCCCTGGTGCTGAGCAGTGGATGAGGAGCAACCCCAGATAGACAGCTTCTCCAAGGGAGGGAACCCGTGTGTGCGCACATGGGAGTGGGCTTGCCCATCCTGCTGTTGTTCTGTTTATGGAAAGAGCTCTCGTCACACATAGGGAGGAGTCTGGGCCTGGCTAAGTAGAGAAAGCACACCCTGAAGTAAACCTTTCACCTCAAATCTTCTCAGGCTACCAAAATGCCCTCCAAAATTATTTAAAATTCTGTCAGCCATTTATTTAAACCAAAAGGAGTCTGTGAGCACTTAGTAAAAACCTAGTAATTTTAGTTCCAACCACTATAAAAAGCAACATGGAGTTTCCTCAAAAAGAGTCAAAGTAGATCTACCATACGATCCAGCAGCTCCACTTCTGGGAATACAACCAAAGAAACTGAAAATGGGATTCAGTGCGACATACGCACTCCCATGTTTGCCTCAGCATCATTCACAATAGCCAAGACATGGAAACAACCCAAATGCCCAGCAATGAAGGAAAAAATAAACAGATGTGAAACATACACATAACAGAATATTATTCAGCCATGAGTCAGAGGGATGTCCTCCCATTTGCAACAACATGGGTGGGCCTCTCTCACATTGTACTAAGTGAGGTAAGTCAGAGAAAGACAAGAACTGTGTGGTATCACTTATAAGTAGATTCTTAAAAAGTTAAACCTGTAAAAAACAGAGAGTGCAATGGTGGATACAGGCAATGGGAGCGGGGACAAGAGTGATGACATTTGAGAGAAAAACTTGTAATGAGTAGTCAATAAGCCATAGAAGCTGATGCACAGTATAATGAATATAGATAATATTGCACTATGATTATGTAGTGTGATAAATATCACTACCTTGGCAATGATATTGCAATGTATAAATGTGTCAAAGTAACACACTGCACACCTAAACTTACCCAATGTTACATGTCAAGTTCATTTAAAAAAAAACAACCCTCTAGGAATTTTACTACATTAAATCCCTTTCTAGACTTGGAGGAAGAGATGATTCTAGACTTTTTCAAGGCAAAGTATCTGTCCAGCCTTTGGTCATCTCACACAGGCTGTGACAGGACTCTGCCCGTGTCAGCACCGTGTTCTAATCTATGGAACTAAATGGCAGGGAAGACTGTGACTAGTGCTCATACCGTGAAGAACACACCAACACCATGGAAAGAGCGCCAGTGACTCAAAGACTGCCAAGTGCAAAGGAAAAAGGCAGAGGCAGCAACTTGGGTCCTTACCTGAAGGGCGCCTCTTTGTGGAATCTCTCCCAGAACTCCTGCTGTTCCACCTCAAAGGCTGTGCACCTCTGGCGGAGAAGGGTCACTTCATTCGCCTGCAGGGGAGCCACATGCTGCCTCACAGTAATGGCCAACTTTTTTATGTTGTTCCATTTCTCAGGCAGCTCCTGTAAAGGAGACCTCAGTGTGGTCAGACCCACATTGTGCTCCCCTGCCCCCACTGTCCTGAGGCTGGACAGCACCCAGGTGTCTTCGTCTCTGCCGTGGGACAATGTCCTGGGGTCATTGGGCCACTCTCACCCCCACTGCCTTGACTGATCTCCCTGGTGGCCTGCTCTTCTGACCATTTCCTGCTCCCCACTCAATACCATTCTGCTTGACCTAACCTCTAAGCTAGTGGTCCTCACCCTTTTCTGCACTTTCAAGAGGGCTGGGATATTTTTGTGTCCCATATTTCCTCTTACAATATCTTAACGTTTCTCAGACCTGCTTATTATCTCTGAATCAAAAAGTTGGCTCATCCCTAATTCTGAAAAAAACCCAAAACCCCAAATACTTATATACATTAATTCTCTTACATATCTCCAGCATTACACTGTTTCATATTTATTGCGTTTCAAGCATGTGCTCGCCATTACATGCACACAACACATACAGTTCCAGAACGTGGACCTTGGGTCATCACCAAGCCCTGTTTTTCACTTACTTAAACCTACCTCACCCCACTCTGGAATCCCAAAACTTTCCCTCTACTTCATTTGTTAAGAAAACAAACTTTGCTGATGGGCACTTAGGTTGCATTGTAACAATAGCCAGAGGGGAGTGGGGAGGGGATAGTGGAGAGAGGGGTCTATAGGATCTACTATAAAGGACACAAGGACAAAATCAAGGGGGAGGGTAGAGGTGGGGGAGGGAGGTGGGATTGGCTGGGGTGGGATGGAGGGATGGGGAGAAAATGCAGACAATTGTAACTGAATAAAAATGAATAAATAATTTTTTAAAAAAAGAAAAAGAAAACTTTGCACTGACCTCCAGCTGCTTAAACACTGTTTCCGGCAATTCTTGTCTGTAGGTCTTCAGCAATTCAATGGTCTGCTTTAAGGGCTCAAACATCTCGTCAGTGCTGCTCTGCTGTTCTTTAAGGGCCATAAGGTGTTCCATAATCTCAACCAGTCCTTTGAAGTCTCCTTTTTCAACTTTCTTGAGCAAGCCGCTCTCACTGTTTTTTATAAACACTTCAAGGTCTGCCAAACTAAGCAAAACAGAACAGCAGGGGCCATTTTCCTTCCACTCCTCAAAAGGAAGATTTATTTATTTCCCCAATAATTATAGCTTTATTGTGGGAAACATTCCTTGTGCCCAGCATTCTCTACTGACTATATCGTGACAATGGAAATGCAGCCCTCTGCTGAAGCATCAGTCATGAAAGACAAGGCTGCGACCTCCATGCTAGAGGAGACTCGGGAGGGATGACACATTCATGGGACAATTGCTGAAATGTGAATGGTTACTCTTCTATGTCAATTTAACTTCCTGGTTTGGATAGTTGTGCTATGGTTACATAAAATATTATCATTTGGGAAAGCTGAATAAAGGTAAAAGAGCATTCTTCGTATTATTTTTGCAACTTTTTTGCAACTCTGAAATTATTTCAAAGTGAAAAGTTAAAAATATGGAAAATAAAAAAATACTGTGGCCTCTAAAATCATACACATTTGGGTTTGATTTTGACACAAGATGTGCAACTGAGGGTCAAGTCATTTAGCATCTCTGAGCCTTGGTTTCCTTGTCTACAAGATTGGAAAGACCATTTCTATCTCACCAGTTATGTGAAAATTAAATGAAATTTCTTCTTTAATTCAAAAGTGTTTAGTGAGAATTTATTATGAGCCCTAGCATGCTTCCAGGCTCTGAGGGTAGAACAATAAATAAGATAAATGAGGGCTTTGCCCTGATGAAGCTTATATTCTAGTGTGAAAAGTGAAGAGGAAACCTAGATAAAAAAAAATTGTATACTTTCACATACTGATGAGTGCTATGAGGTAAGGAGATAAAGACTAAGAATAGGACTGTTTTCCATGCCAGGGTCAGGAAGGCTTTTTCCCTAAGTAAGGGGATATTTAAACAAAAAGGTCAGTGATATGATGGAGTAAGCCACAGAAGGGATGGAAGAGCTTTCCAGATAGAAGGAGTGGCATGAGGAAGGACGCCAGTCTAAGCATGAGAATTCTGAGGAGGAGAGTGATGTGACTTGTTTATATTTTCTAAGAGTAGCTGGAGGAGAACAGGTTTTATAGGTGGAGGTGATAATGGTGATGGTGATGGTGGCCTTGGTGAGGGGGAGACAAGAACAGGGGGCATTCACAGGGACTGTAATCAGTGTCCAGATGACAGGAGATGCTGGCTTTGACCTGGGGTGGATGTCAGGAGTGGTAAGAGTCAAGATAATTTTGCATAGAGAGCCAAGAGGACCCACTGATGTATTGGGGGACAGGTATGAGGGGATGAGAAAAATCAATAAACTCCTGCCGATGCCATTTAAAAATGTAGGGAAGAATTGGAGAAGACTAGTTTTTTGGAGGGAGAGGGGTAAGTTTTATACATGGCAGGCTTGAGATGCCTCACAGACACTGGACACCTCAGGGAGATACATATTAGGCAGTTGAATGTAATTCTAGAGTTCCTAAAAGGTAAGGTGAAAATATAAATTTGGTATCAGCACACAGATGGATTTAAAATGTTGGGTATTACCTAGGATAGAATTTAGATACAGAAGAAAGTTCAGGTCTGGGGTTTTGGGGAATTTTAATATCTTGAGGTCTAGAAGAGGGGATGAGTTCAACCAGGAAGGCATAGCCAGTGAGCTAGAAGGAAAACCAGAATGGTAAGGTATGTTGACAGCCAGGGAAAGAACTTGTTCGGGAAGGAGGGAGTGATCAGTCACACCAAATCCTGCAGAGAGGTACAAGTAGGATGATGCCTGATAGTTACCACAGGATTCAGCCACATGAAAGGTATTAGTGGTCCTGACTAGAGTGGTTTCAGTGGAATGGCCTAGTAAAATGCCTGACTGCAGAGTAAGGTGGAGAATCATCAGCTTCTGCTTCTAGCTGTCTGGTATACATGATGGTATAAAAAAAGCCTTCTGCTAAAGCAACAAAAATGCTTTAAAATATTTCAAAATCATTTAATAATGCATCACTAAGGTGGCATGAAAGTAAGGAATCCCAAGAGACTGAAGATGTGTTGAAAGCAAGAACTAAGCAACACTCAAAGCTGGCTTTCATGTAATAGTATCTACAGAACTTTGGAGATCTTGAACTTCTATTTTGATTGCTTTATGGTAAGTGATGAATAGGTACGTTTAAGCCTCGTACCTACACAAGGTGAGGAGGCTAACAGGAAGCTGCACATGAAGTTGCAACACCATAAGGTGAACAAGAAATAAATGTGCTAGCACAGAAAAGGACAGTCTGGAAACTTGCCTGCCTTCATCTGGGCACTAGGTGGACTACTGGGCAAGTTAAAGTACAATTGGTCTGGGGTTAGGAGAGTCCCTCGATGACTGGAAGAAACAAATACACATCCTTTCTGGAGAAATGCAAGTAGAATCCAATCCTCAGAGGAGTTCCACAGATAAGATTCCGAAGGACATTTTTTTTTTAAATCAATAGTCACAAAATATACAAAGAAGGGAGTCACCCTGAATAGGAGCCAGCAGAAAAAGCAAAATTAAGTCCATTAAGATTTCAGATATGGGAATTCAGATGCAGAACATAAAATAATGATATTCAATATATTTAAAGGACAAAGAAAGAATTCTTGCTTAAGCTCCTTGCTTCATTGCTCCTGACCCATATAGCAGGGGAAAGAGCCTTCTCTGCAGTTTCTTGGACATCAGTTCAGGACAGACTAAAACAAGTAACTTCACCCTTTAAGGATGAAGTATCAGTCCAGACAGAAATGTTTTCTTTAGGAATCACCCTCCTGAAGCCTAGGCAACCTCTTACAGTCTCAGTAGGTGACAGCACCTGCCCTGACCCAGCTTTAAGTTCAAGTATAAATTCAGCATTGTTTCAGAGTCAGGAATGGAGGCAATTTCAGAGGTTCTTCAAATGTGACCCCAATCTGTGATAGTGTAAGGACTTTTATATTGAATCTGAACTCTAAAAAATGAAAAAAAATTATTGAAGTAAATAACATAAAAATGATGGCCAGTGGCAGCATTATTTTGTAATGAGAAGCATGGGAAAAAGCTTTAAATATGTGTTTTAGCACAGCGAGAACAATTGTATTATGCTATGATAATGGGCAATGCCAGGATAAAGAAGCTAACAATTTTCGGTGGGCCTTTATGTTAACATTAATCTATGGCATGAAGAAACAAGACACTTTTAAGATGACAAATCAAACATTGTCTTTAGAATATCCTCTAACAATTGTATTATAAAACTCACAAAATGGTTAAATAAAAGAGAAGTCTTAAAACTTGAGCAAAGAAAAAGAAGGTACAAAGATGAGCAAGCAAAATTATAAAATAGCCAAATAGAAGATCCCAAAATGGAGAGTATTATTAAAGTTTAAAGCTTGTTGAACAGATTAAACAGGAGATTTAGAGAGAGCTGAAAGAGGATCAACCACTGTATGATAAAAGAGTAGAAGTTATCCAAACTGCAGTGCAGTGAGTCAAAACACTGAAAAATATGTGTATTGTTAAAAGACATAGAGGGCAGTGAACAAGATCTCACGTAGGTATAAGAGCTTCAGGAGACAGAGAATGGGCAAGAAGCCATCTTGGGGGTGATTCTGGCTGAGAATTTTCTTTAATTGTTGAAAGACACCAAATGTAAAGCCCAACAAAATTCAGGTGGAATTAATATAAAGAAACTCTCAAACTTTGTATAATCTAATGGGTAAAAAAATAGGTTATTATTTTTCCCTTAATTTGCATTCACTACTATTTCTTAAAGTTTAGTTTTTGGTTTTTTAAGGTAGAGTTTATAACATACACGTTTTAATAGAAGAAATATATTTGTATACAAAGTTTAAAAGGCAATAACATTCACAGCCTTTGAGAATAAGTCACAGTCAGACTTCACCATTCGAGGACAAATTGCTACGCAGTGGAGGAAATCACCTGGAAATGTGTATTAGAATGCAAGATATGCACTCTTCTGAACTAGCAGTACTACTTTTTGTGTGAAGGTGTTTGCTGCAGCATTATATGTCACAGAAATAATTGAAATGTTTATAATTATGGTTAAACAATGAAAAATATTATTTGACTGTAAAAATATATAAATTAGATGTTGATGTTAATACTGGAGGGACGACCTTGAATTAAAAATAAAAAGTTACAGTGTAAAAAATTTGTGTATATATATATATATATATATATAAACTCTCACATAGGCACTTCAATGTGAAACTGAAGATTACTGAAAGGGACAAACAAAAAAATCTTAAAATTAGGTGCAGAGCAAAGACAGATTTCTATACAGAACAACAACAACAACAACAAAGCCACCACCAAAAACAAAGAAACAGACAAAAAGCACTAAAAGATGGCTGGCTACTCAGTAGCAGTAATGGAAGGCCGGACGCAAGGGAATGATATTTTCAATAGACACTTGATAAATACCTGCCATCCCAGAATTCTGTCTTCCTCAAAACCATTTTTTCAAGAACACGGGCAAAACACATGCATTTTCAGGCAAAGAAAGAATGAGAGAGCTCCACAGATAGAACCTCATTAAAGGAACTTGTAATGATGTACCTCAGGTAGCAGGTCTGTAATGTAGAAAGATGTAAGGAGTAAAGATATAAGTAAATATGTGGGTAAATTTAAACAAACATTAAATATGGAAAAATAAATGGTAATTTGTGGACTTTAAATAAGTAATAGTGGGAATGATAGAATATAATTTCATGGATGAACAGTTGAGATCAAACTGTTCTAAAGTCTTTGTATTGGTTGTGAGGAGAGTAACAAAAATGATACATTTATTCCTTGTAAGGATGCTGATTAAAATAAATATGGTACCCATTAGAACTGTAGACCTACCTAGGACAACACCCAAATTAGCAGAAGTGAAAAAATGGAATAAGAAAAAGGAAAATAAAACATTAATAAAACACATTCAGCCCAAAAGCAGAAAAGAAAGAATAAGGAAAAGAAGAAATAGAAAGTACATTACAAAATGGTAGAAATTAATCCAAATGTAACAGAATACATGTTAATAAACAAAACACTCCATTTATAAGATAAATAGTAAGGTAGATAAAACACACAATTCTGTGCCAAGTATATAAATCTCTCCTAATATAAAGGTACAGAGACACTCAGAGCCAAAGGATAAAATGAGTGATGCCAGGAAAATATCACAGAAAGGAAATTGGTTTAGTTATATTAGTGTAAGAGAGAATGGGCTACCACAAGAAATATAGCTGGTAATAGAGAAGATCTTTAATATATTGATAAAAGTTTCAATTTTCCTGGAAGATATAGAAAATCAAAGTCTGAGGATACAGGGAAGATGGCGGCGAGATAGGTGGGAGTGGAGTCCACTTCCCCTCAGCACCAGTGAAACACCCAGCTGATCTGAGGAACAGAGCGAACAGCCAACGGTACTCCAGCATATATGAAGATCGGAGACCAAAGATAGAGGACATTGAAAGATCTGATGGTAAGAAGAGTGCTTAAGGACAATAAGGTCCCTGGGACCTGCTCAGGGACCAGAGCAGCTGCAGCCCCAACCCGGGTGCAGGGTCTGCTGCAGGATTCTCGGGAGACAGCCAGGCTGGGCTGTGTGAGCAGCCAGGTGCTTGTTTGGACCAGGGGGCTTGAATAGGTAGAATTTCTCAAAAAGAAAAAGAAAACAGAGGCACTCAGCAGCTAGTCAGAGAACTCTCTGCAGCACCCTCGGCCTCTGGCGCCCCTCCCCCCTCAGCCCCTGGATGGTGAACACTGGATAAGCAGCCACAGCTCTCACCTGAAGACCGGTTGTGTGCACCCAGATTAACGGACTGGGGGCCCACAACTGAAACCCCAGTTGGCCGCCCACACCTGAAACCTCGGGTGGGTGCTCACCAGGACCAGAGGCTAGCTGCCCCATGCACAGGCCTGAAGCAGTGGATGAGCCTGCAGCGCGCGACCCAGGCACAAAGCCGCAGATCCGCTGATCAACGGCCTGTCTGCCTGCAGGTGAGCACACCTAAAAGCACCAGTTCTGAACAACTCCTACCTAGCCCCTGTACACAGAGCCCTGCAGGGCCTACTGGCTCTCTAGGACGAAGGCAGAACACCCAGCAGAGGGGAGCTGCAGGGCTAGGGGAGACTGCATTACCCGGAAACAGTCAACCCAATAGGGGGCTGAACCACCACATAGCACCGAGAGCCCCTAGCATCTAAGACAACAAAGAGCAAGAAGGGGGAGTGTGAGTTGCCCCTAATTGGTGCAACTCAAGGACAGGATACTGGTGAACTAAAGGCCTAGTGGGGAGCAGAAGGACCCTGAGGAACTGGAATGAAGGCTAAACAACAGCGAAGAGTGTGGCTCAGGAAGGGAGAAAAGTGAAACTAATCCTTCCAACCACCCCCTCCCGTTCCACAGACAGGAAGACCAGCAGCACTAACCTGACCTGTTTAAAGCCAGCAAAAGACTTTTTTTTTTTTCTTTCCTACTTTTCCCTGAAATTCCTTCTTCCTTTCTGTCCTTCTTTCTTTCTTTATTCCTTCTTCCTTCCTTCCTTCCCTTTTCTATTCCCTTTTTCCCTCTTTCCCTTCTTTTTTTTTTCTCCTCCCCTTTCTCTTTTTCCCACAGATGAGACAATAAAACCAGGAGTGCTGAAAAGACCAGAGTTAGACCGTGTTACACCCATAAACATCAGCTCAAGACCAGTGAACACAGGAGATTAAGGGACGGCACCAATGAATCCCATTGGCATTCAACCATAGAAGTTCACACCATAAGCCCAGGGAGTCAGAATAGATCAATTTAAGAAGCAGAGGCCAACAAGAAGAATCTCACAAACAATGGGAAGACAAAGAAACAATCCCCAAATGAAAGGAAAGGAGGAAGCCTCAGAAAGAATGCTAACTGAAAAAGAGGCAAGTCAACTATCAGATATTGAGTTCAAAACAAAGGTTATCAGGAAGCTCACTCAGCTCACAGAGAACTACCGGAAACTACAGGGAAACTATAATGAACTCACTGTAAACTATATTAACATGAAAAAGGAAATAGAAACTATCAACAAGGGCCAAGAGGAAATGAAGAATACAATTTCTGAACTAAAGAACACAATAGAAGGAATCAAAAGCACTCTTGATGAAGCAGAGGACCAGATCAGCGAACTGGAGGACAAGGTAGAAAAAAACACCCAGAATGAGCAAGAAAAAGAAAAGAGGCTCAGAAAGAATGAAGAGGGGTTAAGGGAAATGCAGGACAACATGAAACGTAACAATATCCGTATAATACGAACACCAGAAGGAGAAGAGGAAGAGCAAGGGATAGAAAACCTGTTTGAAAAAGTAATGATGGAAAACTTCCCTAATCTGATGAAAGAAAAAGTCACCCAAATCCAGGAAACACAGAGAGTCCTAAGCAAGAGGAACCCAAAGAAGCCCACTGCAAGACACATCATAATTAAAATGGCAAAATTCCAAGACAAAGAGAGGATCTTAAAGGCAGCAAGGGAGAAACAGGAAGTAACATACAAGGGAGCCCCAATAAGCTTAGCAACTGACTTCTCAATGGAAACACTCCAAGCCAGAAGAGAATGGCAAAAAATATTCCAAGTAATGAGAACCAGAGGCCTGCAACCAAGACCACTTTACCCAGCAAGGCTCTCAATCAAGATAGAAGGCCAAATAAAGAGTTTCCCAGACAATAGAAGTCTAAAAGAATACGCTTCCAGCAAACCAGCTCTGCAAGACATGCTAAAGGGACTGCTTTAAGGAAAGGAAGGAAAAGAGAAAGAGAGAGGAACACAGGCAGGAAAAAATGGCAATGAATAACTACCTATCGATAATAACCTTAAACATAAATGGATTAAAAACTCCAATCAAAAGACATAGAATAGCTGAATGGATAAGAAAACATGACCCACACATATGCTGCCTACAAGAGACCCATCTCAGGACAAAAGACTTACACAGTCTGAAAGTGAAGGGCTGGAAACAAATATTCCAAGTAAACAGACAGGAAAAAAAAGCCAGGGTAGCAATATTCATATCAGACAAAATAGACTTCCAAAGAAGGGCCATAAAGAGAGACCCAGAAGGTCACTTCATAATACTCAAAGGAAGAATCCACCAAGAAGACATAAACATTGTCAATATATATGCACCCAACATAGGAGCACCCAAATACATAAAGAAAATCTTGGAGGAGTTCAAGAAATATATTGACAGCAACACAATTATAGTAGGGGACTTTAACACCCCACTGTCAAAAATAGACAGGTCTTCCAAACAAAATATCAAGAACGATATTGTGTGATTTAACAATACCCTAGATGAAATGGACTTAACCGATATATATAGAGCTTTTCATCCCAAAGAAGCAAAATACACATTCTTTTCAAGTGTCCATGGAACTTTTTCAAAGATAGACCACATGATAGGACACAAAGCAAGCCTCAACAAATTCAAGAAAATTGAAATCATATCAAGCATTTTCTCTAACCACAAGGGACTGAAACTAGAAACCAACCCCAAAGGAAAAAACCCAAAACACTCAAAATCATGGAGACTGAATAGCGTGCTATTAAACAATGAATGGGTCAAGAACAAGATTAGGGAAGAAATCAAAAACTTCCTTGAAACAAATGAAAATGAACTCACAACAACCTAAAACCTATGGGACACAGAGAAGGCAGTCCTGAGAGGGAAGTTCATAGCAATACAGGCCTACCTTAAAAAGATAGAAACATTTCAAAAAAACAACCTAACCCTACGCCTACAAGAACTCGAGGAACAACAACAAAGATAGCCCAGAGCAAGCAGAAGGAAGGAAATAACCAAGAGCAGAGCAGAGTTAAATGACATAGAGACTAAAAGCACAATTCTAAGGATCAATGAATCCAGGAGCTGGTTCTTTGAAAATATAAACAAAATCAACAAGCCTTTAAGTAGGCTCATCAAGAAAAAAAGAGAGAGGATCCAAATAAACACAATTAGAAATGAAAGAGGAGAGATTGAAACTGATACCACAGAAATACAAAGGATTGTAAGAAATTACTACGAAGAACTGTATGCCAAGAAATTTGAAAACCTAGGAGAAATGGAGACATTTCTAGAAAAATATAATCTTCCAAAACTGAATGAAGAAGAAGCAGAAAACCTGAACAGACCAATAACAGCAGACGAAATTGAAGCAGTCATCAAAAAACTCCCAACACACTAAAGCTGTGGACCAGATGGTTTCACAGGAGAATTCTACAAAGCACTAAGGAAGAGCTAACCCCTATCCTTCACAGACTATTCAAAAAAATCCAAAATGATGGAAGACTCCCAAACTCTTTTTATGAAGCCAGCATCATCCTTATCCCAAAACCAGATAAAGACACAATGAAGAAAGAAAACTTCAGGCCAATATCGCTGATGAACATAGATGCTAAAATTCTCAAAAAAATATTGGCAAACCACACCCACCAATACATTAAAAAGATCATACACCATGACCAAGTGGGATTCATCCCAGGGATGCAGGATGGTACAATATTCACAAATCAATAAACATAATACATCACATCAACAACAGCAAAGACAAAAATCACATGATCTTATCAATAGATGGGGAAAAAGCATTTGATAAGATACAGCACCCATTTCTGATAAAAAACACTCAGCAAAGTGGGAATAGAGGGAGCATTCCTCAACATAATAAAGGCCATATATGAGAGACCTACAGCCAACATCATACTCAATGGACAAACACTTAGAGCTTTCCCACTAAGATCAGGAACAAGACAAGGATGCCCTCTCTCACCACTCCTATTCAACATAGTATTGGAAGTCCTAGCCACAGCAATCAAACAAGAAAAAGCAATAAAAGGCATCCAAATTGGAAAGGAGGAAATGAAACTGTCACTGTTTGCAGATGACATGATAGTGTACATGGAAAACCCTATAGACTCCACCAAAAAACTACTCGACCTAATAAATGAATTTGGCAAAACAGCTGGATACAAAGTCAATACTCAGAAATCAAAGGCATTCCTGTATACCAACAATGAAACTACAGAAACAGAAATCAGGAAAAAAAATCCCATTTGATATAGCAACAAGAAAAATAAAGTACCTAGGAATAAACCTAACCAAGGAGGTAAAAGACCTGTACTCAGAAAACTACACAACACTGAAGAAAGAAATTAAGGAAGACACAAACAAATGGAAGCATGTACCATGCTCATGGATTGGAAGAATTAACATCATCAAAATGGCCATACTACCCAAAGCAATTTATAGATTCAATTCAATCCCTACTAGAGTACCCATGACATATTTCACAGATATAGAACAAACATTTCAGAAATTCATATGGAACCATAAACAACCCCGAATAGCTGCAGCAATTTTGAGAAAGAAGAACAAAGCAGGAGGGATCACAATACCTGATATCAAACTGTATTACCAGGCCCCTGTAATCAAAACAGCCTGGTACTGGCATAAAAACAGGCACATAGACCAGTGGAACAGAACAGAGAGCCCAGAAATAAACCCCAGTCTCTACAGTCAATTAATATTTGACAAAGCGGGCAGGAGCATAAAATGGAGCAAAAACAGCCTCTTCAACAAATGATGTTGGAAGATCTGGACAGCTACGTGCAAAAAAAATGAAACTCGATCACAAACTTACGCCATACAGAAAAATAAGCTCAAGATGGATAAAAGACTTAAATAAAGGTCATAACATCATAAAAGTCCTAGAGGAAAATATTATCAGGAAAATCTCAGACATTCCATGCAGCAACATCCTCACAGACACATCCCCTAAAGCATGGGACATAAAGGAAAGAATAAACAAATGGGACCTCATCAAAATAAAAAGCTTCTGCAGGGCTAAAGAAAACAGCACTAAATTACAAAAAGAACCAACAGTATGGGAAACATATTTGCCAATGATACCTCAGACAAGGGCCTGATCTCCAAAATGTACAAAGAACTCACAAGACTCCAGTCCAGGAAGACAAACAACCCAATTAAAAAATGGGCAAAGGACTTGAACAGACATTTCTCCATGAAGACATACAGAGGGCACAGACACTTATGAAAAGATGCTCAGCATCACTAGCCATCAGAGAGATGCAAATTAAAACCACAATGAGGTACCATCTCACACCACTCAGAGTGGCCAATATAAACAAATTCACAAATAAATGTTAAGAGGATGCGGAGAAAAGGGAACCCTAATGCACTGTTGGTGGGAATGCGGACTGGTGAGGCCACTGTGGAAAACAGTATGGAATTTCCTCAGAAAACTAAAAATGGAACTGCCCTTTGACCCAGCAATTCTGCTGCTGGGATTATGCCCTACGAGCCCTGAAACACCAATCCAAAAGAACCTGTGCACCCAATGTTCATAGCAGCACAATTTACAATAGCCAAGTACTGGAAGCAACCTAAGTGTCCATCAGCAAACGAGAGGATCCAAAAACTATGGTATATTTACACAATGGAATTCTACGCAGCAGAGAGAAAGAAGGAGCTTATACCCTTTGCAACAGCATGGATCGAACTGGAGAGCATTATGCTAAGTGAAATAAGCCAGGTGGTGAGGGACAAATACCATATGATCTCACCTTTAACTGGAACATAATAAATAGAAGAAAAAAGCAAACAAAATATAACCAGAGACATTGAAGTTAAGAACAATCTAACAATAGTCAGGGGGGAGTGGGGAGGGGACAGTGAGGAGAGGGGATTACAGGAACTACTATAAAGGACACATGGACCAAATCAAGGGGGAGGGTGGAGGTGGGGGAGGGAGGGGGTTTTGGCTGGTGTGGGGTGGAGTGATGGGGAGAAAAGGCACACAACTGTAATTGAATAACATTAAAAAAATAAAATTAAAAAAAGAAAATCAAAGTCTGTATGCTCATATAACATAATGTTAAAATACATGAAAAAAGTGACAGAATTGCAAGGAGAAATTCCTAATCTACCACATCAAAGTGGAAGATTTTTAACCCAACTGTCTCTGTAATTGATAAATTAAGCAGACAAAAAAGTCAGTGAGTGAGGATACAGTGGATTTCCGTAAAAGAATTAACAAGTTTGATCAAATAAGCATGTACAGAAGAACTTCACACCCAACAGTTATAGAATACACATTCTTTTCAAATAGGTATGCAGAACACTTTTAAAAACTGACTATGCTGTAGTATATGAAGCAAGCTCCAAGAAATTTCAGAAGCTTATTATCACATATATCATAGTCATTGACTATGTGCAATTATTAGAAATTAGTGACAGAAATGTAACTAGAAGAACTCCATGTTTAGAAAATTAAAAATATATAAATACATTGTAATGGATATTAAAAGTTTTAGAAGGACACTTGACTTTGGGGTGGTGAACACACAACACTACTATAAAGGACACAAGGACAAAATCAAGGGCGAGGGTAGAGGTGGAGGAGGGAGGTGGGACTGGCTGCGGTGTGGTGGAGGGAAGGGGAGAAAATTCAGACAATTGTAACTGAGTAAAAATAAATTAATTTAAAAAATTAAAAAAATAAAAGAAACAATATACAGCTGATGTATTATAGAATTGTATACCTGAAACCTGCATAATTTTATTAGCCAATGTCACCCCAATAAATTCAATAAAAAGAAAAATAAATAAATTATAATAAAATGTTGCATAGTAAGACTTGTAACATACCAGTAAAATTGCACTGAGAATGGAATTTATAGCTTTAACTGTTACATTAAAAAAATAAAAACAAAGAGAGTTCAACAGGAATAAACAAAGAATCTATCTTAAGTCAGCCGAAGGAATAGAAAATAAACCCCCCAAATGGAAGGAAATAGTGAATATAGAAGAATAAATTATTGCAATACAAATCAAATTACAATGAAGTGAATCAATGGGTTCATAATTTAGTTCTTTGTAATCTGCAGCAAGTTAATCAAGGAAAGAAGCCAGAAAGCACAAATGAAATTGAGTAGAAAAGAGAAGAGGGACGTAACTACAAATTCTATATCAATTAAGTAGGTAACAATATATACATTTTATGATAATAAATTGAAGATTTACATGAAGTATATACATTTCTAGACAAATATGGCTCACTACGTTCCTTGGTATCCCTTACCATCCCTACACCCATTAGAGATATTATGGGTAAAACTCTTGCCAGAAAGCAAATACCAAGCCAAGATGGCTCAGGAGGAAATTTAAATCAAACTTTCAAAGATCAGAGAACCTCAACCTTATACCAACTCTTCCAGAGAATAAACAAGGTCTCCTTCCTCATTCATTTTATGAAGCTAGCAAAACCATAGGGCAAGATCAAAGCCAGTATAAAAAGCAAAGTTGAAGGCCAATCTCAATTGCAAACAAAGGTGCATCAATGATAAAATATTTGCAAACAACATCAATGAGTGAATATATTGGAAAAAGGTAATACTTTGGGTTGGGCTTATCTCAGTAATGCTAAACTGGTTTAAGATTAGAAAGCAAATAATATGTTTACCACTTTAACATTTTAAGGGAAAAATATAATTATCTTACTGAAATTAGAAAAAGTATTTGATAAAATGTTATATCTATTTATGTAAATCCTCTTAGCCAATTAATAACAGAAAGGAACTTCTTTAATCAGATAAGGAAATCCACAAAAACTGACAGCAAATGTTATGCTCAGTGGTGAAATGTTGAAAGTATCCCTTCTAAGATCAGGGATAAGGCAAGGGTTCTCGTGGTCACCACTTTATGCAACATTGGCTGAAAGTCCTATCCAGTGTGTTAAGATAAGAAATAGAGATAAAATATATTTTTTAAAAAACTGAAAAAGAAGATATAAAATTGTCATAAATTTATAATGATGACTAAGTATATAGCATACCCAAATTAGTGCATAAATTATTAGAACTTATAAGTTAATTTAGCAAAGTTGTTTGACACAAAATCAATATACAAAAATCAATCCCAGTTCCATAGAAAATATTATTTTAAAGTATTTTTTATACTAGGAACCAAAAAATGTGCCAAGGAATAAATCTTGGCAAACACGCAAAAATATTTTAAAAGTAATGATTACCAAGTTTCACTGAGGAGCGTTTAAAAAGACATAGGTAAAAGGAGAGAGAACATGCTCTTGAACACAAATACTCAATACTCTAAAAAAATGACAGTTCTCAAATAGATCTATAGTCTCTGTAAGTATAACAAAATCATTACAGATTTTTTCTTTTACAACTACTTTTAAAACTTGTATAAAATAGTAAAGGACAAAAATTGTTGAGACAGTCTTAATAAAAATGAACAAGTGGGGACTTGTGCGGCCAGATATAAAAATTTATTACAGAGCTATAGTATTAAGATGTGCCATATTAATGCAGCGACAGACAAGGGGCTACTTAATGTGAAAGATAAAATTATAAAACTTTTAGGAGAAAATAAAGGAGAGTATCTTTAGCATCTCAGGACAAAAAAGAATTTATTTCACAAGGCAAAAGATGACAGCATAAAGGAAAAGATGGACACATTAGGCTGTGTTAAAATTAAGAACTGCTTGTCAAAATATACCATAAATAGAGTGGAAAGACAAGCCAGAAAATGGGAGACTATGTTTGCAAACTATACAATGAGCAAAGAATTAGATATGACATATGTAAATAACTTCTAAATGCCAAAGAGAAAAAAAAAAGTCCATTAAAGGCCACAACCCACAGCCAACATCATACTCAATGGGCGAAAACTAAAAGTGTTTCCCTTAAAATCAGGAACAAGACAGGGATGTCAACTTTCATCACTCTTATTCGACATATTATTAGAAGTACTAGCCACATTGATCAGAGAAGGTGAAATAAAAGGCACCCAAATTGTAAAGGAGGGTGTAAAATAGTTATTATTCACAGATGATATATTGTGTATAAAAAACCCCCAAGTCTCCACCAAAAAACTAGTAGATCTAACAAGTTAATTTGGCAAAGCAGAGGGATACAAAATCAGTACTTAGAAATCTATAGCATTTTTATACACCAATAAAGAATTATCTGAAAGAGAAATAAAGGAAATATCCCATTTACTACTGTGACAACAACAACAACAACAACAACAACAACAACAACAAAATGAGGTACCTAGGAATAAATTTAACCAAGAAGGTAATAGACCTATACTCAGAAAATTATAAAATACTGAAGGAAGAAATTGAGAAAGATACAAACAAGTGGAAGCACATACTGTGTTCATGGATAGGAAAAATTAACATCATTAAAATGTTCATACTACCCAAAGCAATCTATAGATTCAACACAATTCCTATCAAAGTATCAATGGCATATCTCAACTTTTTAGAAAAATATTCTAAAAATCTATATGGAACAAAAAAAGATGCTGAATAGCAATCTTGAGAAACAAGAACAAAGTTGAAAGTATCACACTACCTGATACCAAACTATACCACAAGGTCATAGTAATCAAAACAGTATGGTAACTGGCATAAAAACAGATGTATAGATCAATGGAACAGAAGAGAGAGCCCAGAAATAAACCCATGATTTTATGGTTAATTAATATTTGACAAAGGAGGCAAGAACATCCAATGGCATAAAGATAGTCTATTCAACAAACAGTGTTGAGAAAATCTGTGGCACAGATATGTGCAAAAAAAATGAAACTAGACTACCAACTTACACCTTACATGGGAAGGGAATAAACTCAAAATGGACTAAAGACTTAAATGTAAGTTACAAAACCATTAAAATCCTAGGGTAAAACATAACCAGTAAAATTTCAGATATCTCTCATAGCAATATTTTTGCAAATATATCATCTCAGGAAAGGAAAAAATAAACAAATGGGACTACATCAAAGTTAAAAAAGTTTTGCACAGCAAAAGAAACCATTAACTAAATGAAAAGGCAACCCAGTGAATGGGAGAATATATTTGCCAATGATACATCTGATAAGGGGTTAATTTCTAAAATATGTTAAGAATTTATACTACTAAACACCAAGAAGACAAACAACCCAATTAAAAAAAATAGGCAAAGGACCTGAATAAACACTTCTCCAGAGAGAATATACAGATGGCCAGTAGACATATGAAAAGATGCTCAACATCACTAATCATCAGAGAAATGAAAATGAAAACCACAATGAGATATCATCTCACACCTGTCAGAATGGCCATCATTAATAAATCAGCCAATAAGAAGTGCTGTGGAGGTTGTGGAGAAAAGGAAACCCTGTGCACTGTTGGTGGGAATGCAGACTGGTGCAGCCACTGTGGAAAACAGTATGAACTTTCCTTGAAAAATTAAAAATGGAACTACCTTTTGACCCAGTGATCCCATTTCTGGGAATATATTCAAAGAAACCTGAAACACTGATTCTAATGAATATATGCTGCCCCTAAGTTCATTGCAAAGTTATTTACAATAGCCAAGATCTGGAAACAGCCTCAGCGCCCAAAAGTAGATAAGTGAATAAAGAAAGCTGTGGTGTATTTACATAATGGAATACTACTTGGCCATAAAAAGAAGAAACTTTTATCTTTTGCAACAGCATGGATGGACCTGGAGATTATTATGCTGAATGAAATAAGCCAGTTAGAGAAAGACAAATACCATATGACCTCACTGATTTGTGGAATTTAATCAACAAAATAAAACTGATGAACAAAATAGAAACAGAACATGGATACATGGAACAAACTGACAGCTGTCAGAGGGGAGGGGAGGAGAGGGGGGCTGGATGAAAGAATGTGAAGGGATTAAGCAAAAAAACAGAGATAAATACAAAGACACATACAACAGTGTGGTGTTAGCCAGGGGAAAGGGGGATGGGAGGTAGGTGGAGGTGGGCAAAAGCAGGGGGATGGGGACAGAGAGAGACTTTGCTTACACAATCCAGTATGCAGATGATGTTTTGTTGAGTTGTACACTTGAAACCTATATGGTTTTGTGAACGAATGTCACAAAAAATTCAATAAAAATTCACCCACAATAAATTCAATTAAAAAAAGGAAAAAAATGGGCAAGAGTTATGAACAGGTACAGTAGAAGAAATATAATGACTCACTCAACTTAAAAAGATGAGCACTTTACTCATAATCAGAATAATACAAAACATTTACCACAATAAGATAGCACTAAAACAAAGCCCAGCATTAAACAGTCTGTCAATAGCAACAAGTGTTGAGGATGTGGGGCTACAGGAATTTTCATACCTGGCTGCTCTACCTTGGAGGGAATTGGCATCATATGTATTCTCCTTGACTCGGCAATTCTGCTCTTATGTATAATGCCCTAGAGGAATGTTTGTCCATGCACACCATGATACATGTATGAAAACACTCATAGCAACACTGTTGACACTAGCAAAGTCTGTTCAAACAGCTCCCAGAACAGAATGGATATGTAAGCAGTGATATACTCTTATGATGGAGTACTTAGCAGTGAAAATGAATGAACCACTGTTACATTTCTAACATGAGTGGATCTCAAATATAATGCTAAGTAAAAGAAATAAAACAGAAAATTATAAAATATGCGATATTGTTTCATTTTCATAATATTTTAAAATGCAAATCTATATACACCTATAAATGTATAGATATATGTATATATGTATATGTGTCTGTAAATTTACACACACATATACATATATACACACATATACATATACACATGCATGGGTGTATAATATATATATTAAGCCATGGATGTGTACATGTATAGATGGGCCATGTATGTGTATATGTATGCACATATATGTATGTATGTATAACATATATATTAAGCCATGGAGAAAAGCATGAGAAGGATTATTTCTCATTTAGGGTAGGAGTAACATCTAGTAGGGAGGAAAGGGATTTGATCAGGGAGAAGTACATAAGGAAATTTTAAAATACAGTCAACGTTCTGTTTCTTAGCTGGATAAGGCAAATACAAGTATTTGTTGTAATATTTTTCTCTAAATTGTATGCATGCTATAGTTTATGATAAAACTGTCCATAGAGACAATGGATGAAGAAGTAAAAGAATCAAATATAAAGATATCTATATTGTGCTGTAGCCAGAAAGACTTGTGGGGCCATGTTCTTTCTTTCTTTTTTTTTAAAGGTGGCAGCTCTGACAATACATTTGCATGCTGTTGAGAATTGATAGGGAATGTTTAAGGAGATAAGATCTTGAGTAGAAGAGAGGGAAGAGGTCAGACTTAGAAAAGCAGGGAGAGTTTATCCACTGGAACAGTTGAGGTCATTGAAAGTATGGCTGCAAATACAAGTAGGATGGTTAATTTTGGGGTGAGAAGGAGCATTAGTTTTCTCATGATTGCTTCTAATTTTTCAGTGAATGAGAGACAAAGTTATAAGGGCAAAGAAGATGTTTGAGGTTTAAGGAGAAAGAGGAAAAGGAGGTCTGAGAGAATTGTTAAATATCTATGAAAATGTGCAGGATCTACTTGAATTTTATGTTTATACATGAGATTTGGCAGAAGAATGGTTTGTTCATTTTTTCATCAAGTATGAATCACTCAGGTGCATGTGTGGAGCACTGAATTTAGACAGAGTCAGGGTTTTACAAGGTGGGAGTGGGAATGGTGAGCAAGGATAATGGACACCGAGAAAGCATGGGGACCAATGAGTTGAAAATCCTGATGGGTCTGAAGAACTTTTCGTGGCAGTATTGCCAAGTAAGTGAGCTGGAACGACACCAGCTGGCGGTGGAGAATGGAATGGTCAAACCTGAGATTTTGAAGGGAGAACAATTACCTCTAAATCTTTCTACCTGCCCCACCAAGAGTGCAAGGCAGAATTAGGTAGCAGAAGTGTGGTAGAAGGAAAGGACATTGGCAAGAGAGATCAACGAAATAAAAGGAAGGTGTAATGGAGACTATGTGGAGGTTGCATCATGGAGGGTGATTATCAGCTGAAGGCGGGGAAAAGGGACTGAGCCAGATGGTAAGATCTGCAGTGATGGGGCAGGATGACTGTATGCAGACTAGTGGCAGTTCATACTGTCTGATAGAATTTGTTCCAGTGGAGCTGAGGATTTTGAAAGAAGAGATGGTGAAATGATTTGGAAGAAATAATGAGGAGCAAGGATATCTTACCTATGTCCAAGACCAGTGGTAAGAGGGGGACAGGGTAAAAGTCAGTCCCTACCTGGGAGGGATACAAGGGTAGGTAGCAGTGTCTTTAGGAGAGGGCTGGGCTTCAGTTAGTGCAGAAAGAGGGTAAGAGAAGGTGAAGAGAGCAGTGAGCATTTGCTGATAGAAGACCCCAAGGTCTGTAGGAAGGTCACAGTGGAAGGCTCTGCAAGGGCCAGGGTGGGGTTGGGGTAGATGAGGATGTGGAGGGCCGAATAGGAGTTGAGTTTACATGATGTTATGGATGGAATATTTGCATCCCCCACACATTCGTACATTGAAGCCCCAGCCTCCAATGTGATGAGATTTGGAGGTGTGCCCTTCAGGAGGTGATTATGGTTGGATGAGGCCAAGAAGTGCATATGGGGCCCTCATAAGGAACTAGTGGCCTTATAAAATGAGGAAGACACACACACTCTCTCTCTCTTTCTGTGTATGTGTGTGTATGTCTGTCTCTCTCCTCCCCTCCCCCAGACACTGAGGAAGGGCCATGTGAGGATACAATGAGAAGGCAGCTGCCTGCGAGCCGGAAAGATAGCTCGCACCAGGAATTATATGGGCTGACATATTGATCGTGGACTCCCTAGCCTCCAAAATTGTGAGAAATAAATTTCTGTGGTTTAGGCCACTCAGTGTGTGTTACTTTTTATGGCAGCTACTAGAATTCTAGCACCAATTCCAATGTGTATGTGTAGGGTGAGGGTGGGGGCAGGTTTCTCACACCAACACCAATCATTTGTCCCATAATTCAAATCAACTTTGAGACTATCTCCCTGGAGACAGCACTGATTCCACAGGTTAAGGGCTCAGTCCTATATGACTGCCCTACTCCCTTCAAACACCAATCATAATTCCACTTATCACTTGTACCTCTGACTGACCAGTTATAGATCAGAGGTTTCAACAACCTCCTCCTTGGGTTCAATTAATTTGTGAGAGCAGCTCCCAGAACTCAGAAAGCCTGTTTTCTTACTAGGTTATTGTTTTATTATAAAAGAATATAACTCAGGAACAGCCAGATAAAAGAGATGCACAGCACAAGGCATGGAGAAAGGACATGGAGCTCCACACCCTCTCTGAACCCACCCCTTCCCCCAAATCACTACATGTCCATCAAGTTGCAATCTCTCCAATCCCTGTTGTTTTTGGTTTTCATGAAGGTTTTGTTATTGAGAACTAATTGATTAGATCTTTGGCCATTGGTGATTGATTCAATCTCCAGACCCTCCCCAACAGAGTTGGTGCATCTGAAAGTTCCAATTCTTCAATCACATAGTTGGCTCTCCTGGCAACCAGACCCCTTCCTCAGGTAGGATCCAAAAGTCACCTCATTAATATAACAAAAGACACCTTTATCAGTCCCATCACTTGGCAATCCAAAGGGTTCTAGGAGCTCTGTGCCAGAAAAGAGGATAATGACCAAATATATATTTGTTATCATAAATCACAGTATCAGAGCAGCCCAAGCTGAAAAAGATAAATGATAAAAACAGAGTTGGACTTGTGACAGTAAATGAAGCGTACATAAGTTGTAAGGCAAGGTGGGGTTAATACTGACACCCACTACAGGAAGGGGGAAATCACAAAGTTACATGGCACATGGCGGACACTCAGTAATAAATGGTTTTTTTTGTTTGAATTATGTCTATTTTACCTAATTCTTGAGAACACAACAACTCACTCTCCTAAAGTGTAGCAAAGTAGTTCATGAAATCACCAACCAATAGAACTGGAAGGCGCCTTACGGATGTCTAGTCATACTATCTTCTTTCAAAGGTGAGGAAATAAGGGTTCACAGACTCGAAGTAAGGTCTCCTAACTGCTCCCCTGTGTGTTTATCCCGTGAAACCAGCTGTTAGACCCTGCAAAGCCTTGCCTGATGGGACTCATGGCAGTTGCTATCACCATGCCCTGTATCAACCACATGTCTCTGAAGGTCTGACAGCTGGGGCCTGGCTGACCCTGGAGGAACTGCCCCTCCCAGGTGAAACACTTTCTGGGGATTGTAAAGGACTCGCCTTTGATTATGGTTTGCAGGTGCAAATCAGTCAGTCCAGGATCTATACCCCCAGCCACTTCCTCTTACTGTCTCTCACACTCCGTGCCACTGTTCCCCTGTCTACCCTGCCCACCGCAGGGCCAGGTGCCAGGCAGCTAAGGACAGCCCAGAGCCTCTTGAAATTACTCAAACTAGCCAATCCTAAACCTGCTTACCCTGGATCACCCATTCTTTTCCATGGGAACCTCAATAAGGGCTCTGACTGTGCAGGGAGCTCTCCTGTGTGCACTGCTCGGTGTGGCACACCCCTGTCCTTTTGGGGTCTATGAGTCTAACAAATTGTCTTTTCAATGCTGATGTCCTTACCTGTTGGTCTCGTGATACCTAAATAATTATAAAACCTAAATCTTATAAAACTCCCCCATGATCTTGGGTCACCAGACTTCCTACTGGAAAGGGATCACAGGCCACCTGTCCCTCAAACTTTACTCCCTTCAGGGCCGTCACGGTCCCCTCCTCCACTCCCACCACAGCTTCCCCTTCTTGCCTCTCTGAACATAGAAAACTGGCCTCTTCTTAAATAATACCTACAAAGCCCTGTTTGAAACATCCCACATTGCTTTCCTGTGGTTTTCACGGGGTGGACCATCACCCCTGCAAAGTCTCTGAATCCGTTTGTAGCCAGACACATTTTCAACTTGGCTGTTTCCATTCTAGGTCACTGAGCAGGCCAGCTGCAGCACTCAAGACCAGCACCAAACTTCGGGAGGGGGCAGATCAGGTGTCCTATAGCATCAGCTGGCCCCAAAGGATGATAGCTGAACAGGGATGGTGGTACCCAGCCGGATTTTGTGGAAAGGGGGTGGGAGTCGAGACCCTGACTGTGGTGGATCTGTGGGGACAAAGCTAATGTGAAGTGTCCGGGAGACTGCTTTCCAACTTGATTATTCACCTACAAGGTGAGGCTCTGGTATGGAAGGCCTGGTGCCAGGCTGAGAGGTCTGAGTCCCAATGGAAACAGACAGAATTTCAGATCTAATCTGTCACAAGGCTGGAGTGGCCCAGACAGGCACCCAGAGTGTGTTGGTTCAGTGACACCCACATTGCACAGCTGGATGATCTGGCCCCAGGAGTAAGTGGTAAAATAGAATCTGGGAGGCCCATTAGATCCCCCTCTGCCTCTCAGACTTAAGGAGATTTTAACAGTTGGGAAGGGAGGTTGGATCTGCTGTTGTTGCATTGAACATTATTTACCACTTACTGAGTGCCTTTCACAAAATGGAAAATAAAACAAAAACAAGCCACATTTAGTGAACAAAGGAGAGGGCAGGACTAAGGTTACCATGGGTGTCCAAAAGCCTAGAACCTACAACTGGCTGTTTTAATTCACTTAACCAATGAGCCCATGGGCAAATATATGAAGGCAAATTAAAAACATAATACTCCCAACAGTCTGGGATGCTGGACGAAAGCTAAGGAAACCCCCGTATTACCTGTTGGTGACATAGTCAACAAGATGCTGTTTGAACAGGAGGCTCCACCTCTTAATTAGATTCAGCAGAGATGCTTTAAAGGGTCTCACATCGATCCTCATCCAGCAATCAAATACCTTGATGGGCTCCAGCTTGCACACATCTTCATAGAGCTTTTCATAGGAGTCAATCTGTGCTTTAAACTGGTGGAGGAGGGGCGGGTTCTCTGGGATGCCATCTTCTGCATGGATTTCAATCTCTTCAGGTGTGAGGATGTGCCCATACAGCAGAAACTGGGCCAGAATCTCCTTCTGGTCCTCCACATAGAGGTAGGAGTACTGGCTGAAGGTGTTTCGGTAGCTGCAGCAGAGGGCCATCATGCCCTGAACTCTGTCCATGAGTGTGCTCCGCATCCTTGCCAAGTCGGCCATGGCTTCCATGCAAACCTGGGGAATAAGACAAGAGCAGGCAGATCACATCAACACTCTGCAGCGAGTCCCAGGTCTGGCAGGAAGGTGGGGTGGCTGCAGATCCAGTACCTGATAGTGGGGAGCGCTGTTTCGTGGGGAAAGCCGTGGCACCAAAGATGCTATTCTAAAAATGCTGGTGACAAGACCCTCAACCATGTCATAGAAGCTGCCTTCCACTCCAGACTCCACAGATGGAGAGAAAACTAATTCTGGGATTGCTAACCTCAGCTGTGCTTCAAATATTGGGTTGAGTCCTGGCTTACATTCTGGAAAACAAGAACAAAATAAGGAAAATAGGTAAAATGGGCAAAGAAAAGTACCATTTTAAAAACACCGAGAGCATTTCTTTCCTTTAAATGAGCTGCTCAGTATAGAAAATGGAAAGATAAACTTTGCTAACACCCAGAAAAGGGGGGGCCTCAGTCCTACAGTGTTTATCAGTAGGGGAAATACTGTCATTTTGA
The DNA here is from genome assembly GCF_022682495.2 of Desmodus rotundus. Classification (NCBI taxonomy): domain Eukaryota; kingdom Metazoa; phylum Chordata; class Mammalia; order Chiroptera; family Phyllostomidae; genus Desmodus; species Desmodus rotundus. Next base: position 68,491,729 of record NC_071395.1, read on the forward strand.
ACCGGCCAAGTTTTAAGTTTGGTGCAGGGCTGTCCTGGGTGCTGTACAACAGTTCCTCTCCTTGTCTTCACAGAACATATTCCAGTGACGGATCAACCGAAGCCAGTCTCCTTCCATGTTCTCAAATGCCTCCTGGGAGGCAGTAGAGAGTCTGGTTGAGAAGGGGTAGATTTTGCAAAGCCCATTTTTTTGGAAGCAGCTCATTTCTTCCTAGGCACAGACTAGACAATACCACTGGCAGCCAGTAGGGGGGATGGGGGTTCTGTCCCTGGTTGCACAGGTATGAAAAGCAAAGAGACATTACAGTTCTGCCTGTTCTGTTTCCTGTCTATAAAAACAGAACTTATTTTAATTCTGTAGTCTTATAGTGATAAAAAATTTTAAAACAGTATATAAGTAATTTAAAAATTCCTGATAACTTGCTAGACAACTCATCTTGCTAAATTTAAATCAAAATATAACATGGAGTAAGATATTCCAAGTACAAGATAAATGCCAAAACTTTTATCAATAACTACTTATTTTCATATATCTTTTGGGTGGTAGGAATATTTAGGGGACTGTTATGTGTTGGGTACTGTGGGTGGCAGAGACTACTAAGTGGGATTTATTGGCCTCTTTTCCCAGAACTAGAGTTGTAAGTGTGCACATGGCATTTCCCAGCTTGCAGCAAGGTGTGGCTGTGTGGTTCCCTCACCAGCAGGATGTAGGGAGAAGTGATGGTGCCACTCCTGGGCCAGGGCCTTGAAGACAGCAGGTGAGCCTTCTCTCCCCTCCCCTAGGGCGGTGGCCCAGCTAAAGCAGAGAACAAAGACCAAGCCCTGGTGGGTGGTGAAACCATGGGATGGAAGGGGCCTGCACACTAACTTGAAGCACTTGCTTTGGGCTAGTGCGTGGGGCATAAGCTTGTTTGCCTTTTAAGCTGCCCTACTGATAGAGTTTTGATATCATTCTCCCTAACAACAACAACAACAACAACAACAACAAAACCTGAGGGCTCCTCAGAGATATGTAAAACTAGACTCCGGCCCTTAAAACTTCAGAATAATAAATTTGCATTATTGGACTCAGGAGTGTCCCATAAAATGCATATTTAACTCAAGGGAATGTAAGTTTACCAATATCATAGTAACTATACTACTATTGTAGAACAGTTCTTTTAAAAAAACTTTTAAGATTACGCTTTGCCTATGTACTCATGATATATTCTGCATTCCTGCATGCATCAGATGCTTCTAATTTAGTAGGCCAGGTTGCCCGCAGTTTAAAGGATTTATAAGACTTTCAAGGCTACTTTGACTCTATGGAGTTTTGCCCCATATGCTGTCATGAGAACCCAATCCCTATGTTAGATGCAATGCCAGCATAATGACCATACAAACCAGGTGGTCCTGGTGGCTCCACAACCTTGGTGCGAGTAAACCACTTTAGCAGTTAAGAAGGGGAAGACGATTTCTGGAGAGTGGGTAGAATTCAGCCTTGGCAGGGTTGCATTCAGTGAATTTTCTGGGAGGCCAGACCAAAGTATAGGAATGGTGTTTGCTTGATCAAACAAGAGAAGGTAGAAATAGTAAGGTGGACCAGAGTAATAAATTGCCCAGCTGGCTACTGTGAAGGGTCACAACGATTTTCTTCTTAGAGGCTACTCTCTTTAGGCTCCTTCACCTTCACCAATGCCTTTTCCATTTTATCTGTAGCTCCTCAGTTCAGGCAGCTGCTAAATCTAGTTCCTGTCCATCTTACAGTGTGAAGAAAGTGTGCACCCCTCTCCTCACACTTCCATGGAGAAAAGGTAGCTTTGTCAATCTCGGAAAAATACTATCATTTCCTCTCTCCATCCTCTCGTTCCCACTCTCTCCTTCCCACATGAGGAAGACAACCTGCCACATCAGACAGTGCAGGTCGGGGGAGCGATTGGTCAAAGGTGAGTCACTGCATTTAGGGGCCATCCCTTGAGCACTGCCTACACATGTGTCTGGCTGAGGCATCTTCCTAGATCTTGGAGGAGGAATGGGAGACCAGAAATTCCAAACCTCCAACATAAGAGGAGGTTGGTCTGTTCACGCAGGTGGGCACTGAGGGGCCTGGCCCCTGGGAACCAGCTCTCCGGTCTCAGTATCTCTGTCCCTTGCCTCATGGTGGCTTACCCCCAGGATCTAGAAGGTGACCATGCTGGCTGACTATGCTGGAACCCCTGTTTCCTACTGCTGCATTTTGTTGATTTGGGGAACCCCTGCACCCTGCCAGCAAACCCCTTGCCTTTGACCTCAGCCTCTGCACCAGCAAAGACCATGGGGGCGTTGCCCATCTGAGCTCCACCCAACACTGGGCCTCGCTCAGCTCCAGCTCAGCCTCAGGGTCTGCATGTGCCCTTTTGCATGGGTGGGATGCCTGGACACAGATCTTGGCCTGCCTATTTTAACTCCGCATTTGATTTCTTTCCTTTGGTTGGACTTGATATCTTAAAGTCTCATCCCACCTTCATCTTCTGCCTTCAAAATATTCACCTCTGCCTTTCCATTGATGAATTCTTCCATATGACCCTTGCTGAGTTCCTCAGAATCTACCAGATGTGAAAGGTTTAATTCAACTTTATTCCTGACCTCTTCTGCCCTTTCCATCCCACTCCTTACTAGCTGAGGTTAGGTCTTACTGCAATATATTTGATTCTCTGAACCTTAACCCAGTGTAGCTACCATAAATCCAAGGCCCTTAGCTATCATTTAACCCTCAAAGAGTACCATTACCTTCTTCTTAACATTCCTTTTCCTTCTGAAAGCTACCTCATTCCTGGCCTCTTCTCTGATCCTTTTTCACAGAGAAAAACTTCTTCCACTTAACCTGGCTACTACAACCTCTCTGAGTTCTCAAAGCTACAGAGATAGAAGATAGTAAGCTCAAAGGCAGAGACTGCCCCACCCCCATGGCCACAAGTCAAATACAGCTGAAACTGCCTTTACTAATTGTGCTTCCCAGTATTCCAGCTTACTCGCTTCTCTACTAAAGCTTGATTTACATTGAATAAGCTTTCATGTTTTCACTTTTGAACTTCACTGTCTTAGAGCCTGGTCTATCATCTGAGCTTTGGAACAACCAAAGTCTCTTCTGTTTGAACAGTGTAGAAACTCAATACCTTTACTATATTACTGTGTATAATTCACAAAATGTTCACCATCTTTTTGGGAAAAGTCACAAAGCACTCAATTGCACTTCACTGTAACTCAACAGATGCCATTACTGTTACCATACTTTTAATAACCCACATGTATAAGCCAGTGATTACCAGTGTTTTCCAGGAGGTACTGGAGGGAGCACTCAATGGCAAGAAAGAATCCATCCAGCAGCATATCATCGATGTAGTTAACGTAAGTCTTCCAGATATCGGAGGCTGGGTCTGCTGAAAAAAGACCCAGGTTTTCCTAAAAAGTAAAGAAGTGATGTAAATCCTCTTTAATAATAAGAAAGTTCCGATCATCATTAATGGGACTATGAATAACACATGAAGAAAAAACATTCCTGTGAAGAATTGCTATTATATGCCTATCAAATCCATTTTATCTTATGGGAATCACCACTGACTGAAAGAAACATAAAGGTAACCCATAAAGGGGAGATGGTGCCTCATCCTGCCTCTGGGGAGGAGGGCTGGTTCAGGCCACCTTCTCAGCAGGGATGCTACTGGATGCAGTGTGTGCATCATAAATGCTGACCGATGTGCTGTGAAGAAAGATGCGCTGAAGCAGAAGTCAGGCTGGAACACTGAGGGTAGAAGGCATTATGATTCAAGAATTACAAGAAATTCGGGGTTCAAACAAGTAAAGCATTTCCTGGATAATCCTTAGAAATGAGCTGGAGTGTTGTGCTATTGGCATTTAATATCAACTAAAAACCTTCGTTATACTGAGTGATTTAGAAAATGTTTACACATAAAAAAATTACACATGTCCTCTCCTTTTCTCTTTCTCTTTCACTCTCTCCTGCTGGTACGTCAAGTGCTCTTCATCATTTTCATTATTAAGCCTTTTTACAGCAACTTTCCATTTATCTTGTATCTTCAATGAAAGTTGCAACTACTTTGCAGAAATAAATTTTTTAGCTGACTCACATCACTTTACAGACATTGTCATGTAGTAAATCTGCCTGAATCAAAAAAAAAAAAAAAGTCAAGGTCCTGTCTTCAAGTAACAAAACTAAAATTTCTAACATCCCCTACCTACACTTTTCCTTCCTAAGTACAATTAGGATTTTCTTAATGACTTAAAGTTCATCAGCATACAAATCATAACACTGTGACAATATAGGGTTGCTTTCAGGTATTATTAAGATTTGTATGCTTCTATATTTTAAAACTTAGTTATTTGACTGCTTTGTATAGTTGTTCTTTCTCCTCCCAAATGTCATGCAATCAATACAGTTATCTGTACTTTTAACCTCTCTATCTCAAATCTACTACAGATTAAAAAGATCTAGCTCAGGTTTCTGATCCTAGACAACACAGACAAATGAGATTTGTCTTGTCCTTCTGCTACAAACAACTATGGAATACAAGAAACAATTGTTTTGGGTAATGGATAACAGGTAGTAAAGGGATGTGATCCTTGGGAAAAGGGAAACACTTAAGGTGAGCTGTACAACCACCTGGCTTTACCTAGAGATACTTTCCAACCCATGACAGAGGAAAGTGGATCTGAATTACAAAGTCCTTCCTGCTGGGCAGGAAAAAAAAGAAACTGGGGTTTGGAGCTGCTGACACTGCTGAGTTCTCTTGAGTCTTTGAGAATTAACCTGAACATGTTTAGGGCAAGACTCTGAAAGTCCTGCAGAGAACAGTTACTGGGGATCTAAGCTGAATGGAGATTGTGTTGGTTACAAAGTACTGGAAGATGTTTGCATTCTATCAGAAATCATGAAAAGACCTCACAGGTAACCAGGAATTCAGTAGAGACCTCAAAAATGCTGTGCTTTAAGATTAGAGCTGCTCGCACAATTTACAATAGCTAAGTACTGGAAGCAACCGAAGTGCCCATCAGCAAACGAGTGGATCCAAAAACTATGGTATATTTACACAATGGAATTCTACGCAGCAGAGAGAAAGAAGGAGCTTATACCCTTTGCAACAGCATGGATGGAACTGCAGAGCATTATGCTGAGTGAAATAAGCCAGGCGGTGAGGGACAAATACCATATGATCTCACCTTTGACTGGAACATAATCAATAGAAGAAAAAACCAAACAAAATATAACCAGAGACATTGAAGTTAAGAACAATCTAAGAATAGCCAGAGTGGGGGGGGTGGGTGGGCCGGGGACAGTGGGAAGAGGGGATTACAGGAACTACTATAAAGGACACATGGACAAAACCAAGGGGGAGGGTGGAGGTGGGGGAGGGAGGTGGGTTCACCTGGGGTGGGGTGGAGGGATGGGGAGAAAAGGCATACATCTGTAATTGAATAACAATAAAAAAATAAATAAAAAATAAATAAAGATTAGAGCTGCTCTGTTCTATAATAACTTCTTTAGACCCTCCCTAATAAAGCTTAAACTTGAGCTTCAACAGGATCAAGATGCCGCACCAGTAAGTTAACTTCCTGCCAAAAGAGAAACAGACTCTTCAAGGGAAATAACACCCGGATTCTAAAGTGGTACCCAACATGACTAGAACATAATAAAAAATTACTAAACATGCAAAGAAGCAGGAAAATGTGACATTTAACCAAGAGAGAAAATCACTAAGAGAAAACTCAGAAAATAGCTGCCATACCAATCCTGGAATGCCTACTTCTTAGATTTAGTGTATGTAAAAGAAAAATAAATTTCTGTTGCATTTTTTAAAAGACAGAAAAATAAAATAGATGTTTGAATTAGCAGACAATAATGTCATAATTTAATCAAAAACTCCTCAAATTTGATGAAAAGCTCAAGAAGCTCACAGTCTCTAAGCAGGATGAATATAAAGGAAACTCATCTAGGCACATCATAATCAAATGGGAAAAATACAAAAATTTAAAAAGACTCCAGTAAAAAATCCTGATGGAAAAAATACAATACATATAGAGGAACAAAGACACAAATTACAGCTGGCTTCTGATCAGAAACATTGGGGGAGAGAAGATAGTAAAATGACTTCTGAGAGAAAAACAAAATTGCCTACTCACAGTTCTATATTCAGTGAAACTATGCTTCAAAGACAAAGGTGAAATAAGAACATTTTCAGATAAACAGAAACTGATAGAATGTGTCATTAGCAGACCTAAACAGCAAGATGGTAACTCAATTCTACAGAAAGGAAAAACAAGTGTGGAAATAGTGAGTTTGTGGGTAAGTCTATTTTCCTGAGTTTTTAAAGCAAAAAAAATTATAATACTCCATTGTGAGGTGTGTTTTACATACACACACATTCCTATATTTCATGGGAAAACTCTAAGTCAATTGTGATTAGTTCAAGAGACATACTGAAACCTCGATAACCTCCACAAATATAATGCAACAAGGTAAATCTGAATTCCATTTTAGAAATTAAAATAGAATACTAAAAATATACCATGGGCAAGAAGAACATGAGCAAGAAACAGGAGAGAAACAAAAAAGAGATGAAGCAAATAAAAAACGAATAGCAAAATGGTAGAGCTAAATCCATCCATAGTAATAACTACATTAAATGTAAGTTTAAACACTCCAATTAATAGGCTGAGTTATTAGACTTAGAAGAGTAAGTTTCTATTGTGTGAACCTGAATTTGAACTTGAAAAAACACATAGTTTGAATGTAAAGGGGTAGAAAAAGATGGACAATGCAAAAAGTAGAAATAGTGAATCTGGAAGGAAAGACTATAGTATTACAAAAAAAAAAAAGACTTCAAGGCAAGGGGGTATTACTGAAAATAAAAAGTGAATTTCATGATAAAACAACCAATTTATCAGGAAGTTACAATAATTATAAATTTGTTTATACCTACTAATAGAGCTTAAACACTTGATGAAAAATATGACAGAACTAAACGATTAAATAGACAAATCAAAAATCATACGTGATTTAACACTCTACCTTCAGTAATTGGTAGACAAAAAATCAAAAAGCATAAAGAATATATGAACAATACTACCAACCACTTTGAAATAATTGATAATTATGGAACACTGTACCCAGCAATAGAAGAATAAACATGTTATCAAGTGCACAAGACACATTCAATGAGATAAACAATATTCTGGGTCATGGAACAAGTCTCACTAAATTCCAACTGAATGAAATCTTCCAGAGTATTTTCTCTAAGCCACAGTGAAATTAGATTAGATACAAATTTCATTGAGATATCCAGAGATGCCCCAAATATGTGGAAATTAAACAATATACTTCTAAATGATCATTAAGTTAAAGAAATCACTAGAAAAAAATTAAAACTGAATGAAATGAAAATGAGGCAGATCAAATTTGTGGAATGCAAGTAAAGCACTGCTCAGAGGGAAATTTATATCATCAAATGCTTGTATTAGAAAGGAAGAAGGCCTTAAAATAATGCCCTACATGTTTACCCTTATACGCTAGAAAAACAAAGATGAGTAAATTACCCCCAAGTGAACTAGAAAGAAATAATAAAGAACAGAAGTTAATAACTAGAAAACAAAATCAGGAAAATTAACAAAGTCAAAAGCACAATTCATTGTACTTCAAATCATTGATAACCCAAAACAGCAGCTGTAATTTGTCGCTGACTTGATGCATGAGCTCAGCCCCTCAGAACTGCTCTGTGGCTGCTTCAGCAGGGTTGGCACCTGCGGCTGCTTGCATCTCTTTTCCACTGTTCAGTCTCTGAGGATGGGATAGCAGGTTGCCTTGATCACAGTGCAGGGCAAAGCCTTACTGCACTAAGTGCTGCATTCTGCATTTGTTCGTTTCTCTCTATCAAATGCAGTTAGGGATACCATCTCTTTCGGCTCTACAGAGTTGGGTTATAAAGATGATGCTGGAGTTCCACACTGGGTTGTATGGGCGAGTTAGAGGTAGTTAGTGCAGTAGATCATTTAGGATTCTGTCCCTGACTTCTCCTTTTATTCCCTTGGGGTTTGGTGTGGGACTTAAGCCATGTGATGACTAAGTGGTGTCACCATTAAGAGAGGATTAATTTTGACACCCTGCTACCACAATGCTGTCATATAAATTTCTATCCATGACAGCAGAAGACACAGTACCTATTATTGTAATATCCAAATCACTTCTGGCACCCAGACACACTTCTCGACATAAGATGTTTGTGGTAGGTATGTCTGGGAGGCTGCTTGTTACCTGAACAAGTGCGTGGATCTTCAGGCCAGAGTCTCTGATGCAACTGTAATATTTTTCCATTCGATCTTGCTGGTCATCCATGGAAAGAAGGCATTCCTTTCTTCCATCTTTTCTCTTAAATATTGGAGACACCCATGTTTTCATGATGTTTTGGATCTCTTCCACATTGTCTTTGGCTTTCTGAATTCTTTTTTCAAGATCATGAATACTATCAGTCATTTCAATGACATAATCCCAAACGCCTGCTCCCCAAAAGAAACACAATTAATTGAAATAGCCGACAGTGGCACAACTAAACATCTAGTTGCTGTGAAAGGTAGGGATTCAACACTCATGGGTTTTATAAAAGACTTTTCTGCACACGTTACTTCATTATAATCAGTCTTTTTCTTTCTAGTTGTATTAAAAAGCCAACTCTTACCAAAACCCTGCTTATGGAGGAAAAGAAACAAATGGGTGACCCTTACCTACCAGGCGCAGAAAAGTTGGTACACTTGCTGGGGCACACCAGTGCGACTTGGGGACCTTACAGAGATTAATGAACCTTACTGTTTAAGCACTTTCACTGTATTAAATGTTGAAAATGTCATTTCTTATTTTATAAGGAATAAAGTTCTAACATTTTTCATAAGGCATTCCAAGACTTCTCTGAGTTGACTGTGACCTTCTTTTCAAACTTTAACTCTTTTGGGGATAGTAATGCAAATTAATATCCCTTCACTGTGGTTTACCACACTTTTTTTTCACCTCTCTGAAGGCTTTTTATCATAGCTTGTCTTGTATAATTTATGTTCTACATATGTCTGTTGTCCTCACTAAATGTGAACTCTTTCTGGGTAGGGGCCATTCCCATATACCTCATGTTTCATATTCTTCTTACAGTCCCCCCCCAGATGAAAGTTCATTGAAAAGTATTGAAGGACACAGGAGAAGTAAATTCACAGTTCCCTCATAAGATGTTTAAAGTCCAGTTAAGAAAACCAAGTAATGGGAGGAAAGATGGCGGCGAGATAGGTGGGAGCAGAATCCACTTCCCCCTGCACATGGGTGAAACACCTAGCTGATCTACTGAGGAACAAAGCGAACAGCCTACAGCACCCCAGCGTTTATGAAGATAGGAGACCAAAAAGTATAGAGGACACTGAAAAAACATACAGTAAGGGGACTGCTTCAGGACAAAAAGGTCCCTGGGACCAGCACAGGGACCAGGGCTACTGCAGCCCCAGGCCCAAGCCCTGGGCCTGCCACAGGACTCCTGGGAGAGAGCTGGGTTGACGGCTCCCTCCCCTGCTGAACAGGGCTTGAGCAGCACCAAGAGAGACCTGGTTGCTTGAGGTTGCAGGGAGGGGAATAAGGACAAAGTGTGGTAAACACACCAGAGACCGTGGGCGCCAGCTGGGGAGAGTAGAGAGTTGGGCCATGTGGGGCCCTGACCTGGACAGTCCCCGAGCTAGCTGGAGAGGTGGGCTGTGAGAGAGGACAGGCCCTTCCTTGTATGGAGTGGCAGGACTGAGCAGGAGGATTTTCTCAAAAAGAAAAAGACCCTCAGGAACACTTTGGGGAACTCTTCTGCAGCAGCAGCTCCAGTCTCCTCTCCACCGGGCTGCCTGGAGCTCCTGCAGGGCTGTGGGGGATATTGAGCCCAAATCCTAAGCACCAGGGAGGAGAGTCCATACCACACCTAGACCACCACAGGCACCGACCCGGGGAGAGTGCAACTCAGAGAGACGTAAGACCAAAGGCACCAGGGAGAGTGCTGCAGGCACACTCATAGCCTGGAGGAGGGTGAGTGACTGAACCTGTGGGTCCAGAGCATCAGGAGAGCTGGGTGGGAGGCTGCCCAAGTGCTAGAAGGGAGAAAGAAGAGCTGGGCTAGGCTGCCTGAGTTGCCTACAGCCAAAAAAGACCAGCAAAACTGGCTTGGCCAGCAGGCTTGGTTTTTTTTTTAAGTAATTCTTTATTATTATTATTTTTTATTTTTCTTTCTTTTAACACCTTCTTCCTCTCTTTCCTTCTTTCTTGTTCTACTCCTTCTTTCTTTCTCTTTATATCTCTTCTTCCTTCCATTTTTTTTAAATCCCCACAAGTGAGACAATAAAATCAGGAACTCTGAAAAGACCAAAATTGGACCCAAGGAGGGGACATTCCAACAGCTGAGACAGTGAAACAAATTTCACTTTGCTACTCCAGAGAACTTGCAAGATATTGTATATTTGTTTTATTTTTTCATTATCCCTACATCACTCATTTTATTAATATTTTTGCATCTCTCTTCTTTCTGTTTAGTCTTCTTCACTTGACTGGTTAATTTGCATTGTTTGACTGCTTTACCCTTATTCTCTCTTACATAGTGTATTGTTAACTAACTGTCTTTCACTTCACCTGTGTTCCATTAGCACACTACTCTAGGACCTATACTCCCTATTCTAGATATCCAGATCACATAGATTCTGTCATATGATTGTTGCTCCATTACTATTGTAAATAATAGCTGTTCCATACGTCTGTAAATACTATACAGAACTTCTCCCAGATCTCAGACCACTTCACTGTTTCCTGAGCTTTATTACTGGTGTGGTTAAATCTATTCTCTCACATGTTACACCTATTTTCTACACTTACTCTCACTTTACCTCACAATCTGACCTCCCACAAACTCACAGACTTCCAGATCCAACTCACAATCCTTCCCCCCACAACAAGAGTCTTATCTTCTTTCCACCCTACCTAAAAAGTGGCGAGGTGGCTGAAATATCATGGTTAACACTATATATATCCAAAGGATCTCCTGTCCTTCTCTAAGGGCTGGTACTTTAAATATCATATAATACACTCATGCTCTCTTAAACCATTTCGCCTTCCCCCTACAACCTACCATAAAAAAAGAGTAGGTAGAAGCCGTGAACACCAGGATACTTCCTGGAAGAGGAAACCCACCAACAAAGGTAACACCAACAGATAAGAACAGGAGAAGGTGAAGGAGGGAGTGGAAGTCACACTAATTCAACCCAGGACCTATCTGGAAATACAACTAAATAGTGAAGAAATTACTCAGAACAAACAACTGAACAAGAGCAAGAGAAAAACCTCAAAACCTTCTACATACAGAAGAACGGGCTCCAAAACAGCCTGCCCACACCTGCACAACAGAAAACAAGATGTGGGGGACAGACTGACCTTCAGAAAACCAGCTGGTGAGAAAGACCCACCAAAGAAAGTCTGAACAAGAACAAAGAAACTAACACATACACAGAGCCAACATAAAGCACAGACCAAGATCAGTAAGACCAGGAGATCAAGGAGACTGTACCACTGAATCTCACAGGTATTCTACCACAGAAGTTCACACCATAAACCCAGGGGGACAGAACAGAGCAACTTAAGAAGCAGAGGCCTACAGGAAGAGTCTCACAAATAATGGGAAGCCAAAGAAACAAGCCCCAAATGAAAGGAAAGGAGGAAATCTCAGAAACAATGCTAACTGAAATAGAGGCAAGTCAATTATCAGATATTGAGTTCAAAGAATTGGTTATAAGGAACCTTAATGAGCTCACACAGAATTACCAAAAACTACAGGGAAACTACAATGAACTCACTGCAAACTATATCAACATGAAAAAGGAAACAGAAACTATCAACAAGGGCCAAGAGGAAATGAAGAATACAATTTCGGAACTGAAGAACAAAGTAGAAGGAATCAAAAGCACTCTTGATGAAGCAGAGGAAAAGATCAGCTAACTGGAGGACAAGGTAGAAAAAAACACCCAGAATGAGCAAGAAAAAGAAAAGAGGCTCAGAAAGAATGAAGAGGGGTTAAGGGAAATACAGGACAACATGAAATGAAATAATATCCGCATAACAGAGATACAGGAAGGAGAAGAGGAAGAGCAAGGGATAGAACATCTGTTTGAAAAAGTAATGATGGAAAACTTCCCTAATTTGATGAAAGAAAAAGTCACCCAAATCCAGGAATCACAGAGAGTCCCAATCAAGAGGAACCCAAAGAGGCCCACTGCAAGACATATCATAATTAAAATGGCAAAATTCCAAGACAAAGAGAGGATCTTAAAGGCAGCAAGGGAGAAACAGGAAGTAACATACAAGGGAGCCCCAATAAGGTTAGCAGCTGTCTTCTCAATGGAAACACTCCAAGCCAGAAAAGAATGGCAAAAAATATTCCAAGTAATGAGAACCAGAGGCCTGCAACCAAGACTACTTTACCCAGCAAGGCTCTCAATCAAGATAGAAGGCCAAATAAGGAGTTTCCCAGACAAAAGAAGTCTAAAAGAATACACCTCCACCAAACCAGCTCTGCAAGATATGCTAAAGGGACTGCTTTAAGGAAAGGAAGGAAAAGAGAAAGAGAGAGGAACATAGGTACAAAAACTCAGCAATGAATAAGTGCCTATCAATAATAACCTTAAATGTAAATGGATTAAATGCTCCAAACAAAAGACATAGAATAGCTGAATAGATAAGAAAGCATTACCCACACACATGCTGCCTACAACAGACCGAACTCAGGACAGAAGACCTACACAGACTGAAAGTGAAGGGCTGGAAACAAATATTCCAAGCAAATGGACAGGAAAAACAGCTGGGGTAGCAATAGTCATATCAGACAAAATAGACTTCAAAAAAAAGGGCCATAAAGAGAGATCCAGAAGGTCACTTCATAATACTCAAAGGGAGAATCCACCAAGAAGACATACACATTGTCAATATATATGCACCCAACATAGGAGCACCCAAATACATAAAGAAAATCTTGGGGGACTTCAAGAAAGATATTGACAGCAACACAATTATAGTAGGGGACTTTAACACCTCACTGTCAAAGATGGACAAATATTCCAAGCAAAATATCAACAAAGATATTGTGGCATTGAACAAGGCCTTGGATGAAATGGACTTAACTGATATATATAGAGCCTTTCATCCTAAAGAAGCAAAATACATATTCTTTTCAAATGCACATGGAACATTTTCAAAGTTAGACCACATGATAGGACACAAAGCAAGCCTCAACAATTTCAAGAAAATTGAAATCATATCAAGCATTTTCTCTGACCACAAGGGACTGAACCTAGAAACAAATCTCAAGGAAAAAACCCCCAAACACTCAAAATCATGGAGATTGAATAGCATGCTATTAAACAATGAATGGGTAAAAAATGAGATCATAGAAGAAATCAAAAAGTTTCTGGAAACAAATGAAAATGAACTCACAACAATCCAAAACCTATGGGACACAGAGAAGGCAGTCCTGAGAGGGAAGTTCATAGCATTACAGGCCTACCTAAAAAGAATAGAAAGATTTCAAATAAATAGCCTAACCCTACACCTACAAGAACTCAAGGAACAACAACAAAGCCAACCCAGAGCAAGTACAAGGAAGGAAATAACCAAGATCAGAGCAGAATTAAACGACATAGAGAATAAAAGCACAATTGTAAGGATCAGTGAAGCCAGGAGCTGGTTCTTTGAAAAGATAAACAAAATCGACAAGCCCTTAAGCAAGCTCATCAAGCAAAGAAGAGAGAGGACCCAAATAAACACAATCAGAAATGAAAGAGGAGAGATTACAACTGATACCACCGAAATATAAAAGATTGTAAAAAAATTACTACAAAGAACTATATGCCAAGAAATGTGAAAACCTACATGAAATGGACAAATTTCTAGAAAAATATAACCTTCCAAAACTCAATGAAGAAGAAGCAGAAAGCCTGAACAGACCAATAACACCTGATGAAATTGAAACAGTAATCCAAAAGCTTCCAACACACTAAAGCCCTGGGCCAGATGGTTTCACAGGAGAATTCTACAGAGCATTTAAGGGGGAGCTAACCCCCATCCTCCACAGATTATTTCAAAAAATTCAAGAAGATGCAAGACTCCCAAACTCATTTTATGAAGCCAACATCATCCTAATCCCAAAACCAGATAAAGACACAATGAAGAAAGAAAACTTCAGGCCAATATCGCTGATGAACATAGATGCTAAAATCCTCAACAAAATATTGGCAAACCGCATCTAGCAATTCATTAAAAAGATCATACACCATGATCAAGTGGGATTCATCCCAGGGATGCAAGGATGGTACAAATACTCGCAAATCAATAAACATAATACACCACATAAACAAAAGCAAAGGCAAAAACCACATGATCATATCAATAGATTCAGAAAAAGCATTTGATAAGGTACAGTAACCATTTATGATAAAAGCACTCAGCAAAGTGAGAATACAGGGAGCATTCCTCAACATAATAAAGGCCATATATGAGAGACCTACAGCCAACATCATACTCAATGGACAAACACTTAGAGCTTTCCCACTAAGATCAGGAACAAGCCAAGGATGCCCTTTCTCGCCACTCCTATTCAATGTAGTATTGGAAGTCCTAGCCACAGCAATCAGACAAGAAAAAGAAATAAAGGCATCCAAATTGGAAAGGAGGAAATGAAACTGTCACTGTTTGTAGATGACATGATAGTGTACATGGAAAATCCTATAGACTCCACCAAAAAAACTACTAGGCCTAATAAATGAATTTGGCAAAACATCTGGATACAAAGTCAATACTCAGAAATCAAAGGCATTCTTGTACAACAACAATGAAATATCAGAAACAGAAATCAGGAAAAATACCCATTGGATATAGTAACAAGAAAAATTAATTACCTGGGACTCAACCTAACCAAGGAGGTACAAGACCTGTACTCAGAAAACTACACAACACTGAAGAAAGAAATTAAGGAAGACACCAACAAATGGAAGCATGTACCATGCGCACGGATTGGAAGAATTAACATCATCAAAATGGCCATACTACCCAAAGCGATTTATAACTCAATGAAATCCCTATTAAAGTGCCTATGACATATTTCACAGATATAGAACGAACATTTCAGAAATTTATATGGAACCATAAATGACCCCGAATAGCTGCAGCAATTTTGAGAAAGAAGAACAAAGCAGGAGGGATCACAATAACTGATATCAAGCTGTATTACAAGGCCACTGTAATCAAAACAGCCTGGTATTGGCTTAAAAACAGGCACATAGACCAATGGAACAGAACAGAGAGCCCAGAAATAAACCGAAGTCTCTATGGTCAATTAATATTTGACAAAGGGGGCAGGAGCATAAAATGGAGCAAAAATAGCCTCTTCAACAAATGGTGTTGGGAGATCTGGACAGCTATGTACAAAAATATGAAATTCGATCACCAACTTACGCCATACACAAAAATAAGCTCAAGGTGGATAAAAGACTTAAATATAAGTTGTAACATCATAAAATTCCTAGAGGAAAACATTGGCAGGAAAATCTCAGACATTCCACGCAGCAACATCCTCACAGACATGTCCCGTAAAGCAAGGGACATAAAGGAACAAATAAACAAATGGGACCTCATCAAAATAAACAACTTCTGCAGGGCTAAAGAAAACAGCATTAAAATACAAAGAGAACCAACGGTATGGGAAAACATATTTGCCAATGATATCTGAGATAAGGGTCTGATATCCAAAATATTTAAAGAACTCACATGACTCCACTCCAGGAAGACAAACAATCCAATTAAAAAATAGGCAAAGGTCTTGAACAGACACTTCTCCAAGGAAGACATACAGAGGGCCCAGAGACATATGAAAAGATGCTCCGCATCACTGGTCATCAGAGAGATGCAAATTAAAACCACAATGAGGTACCATCTCACACCAGTCAGAGTGGCCAACATAAACAAATCCACAAACAAATGTTGGAGAGGATGTGGAGAAAAGGGAATCCTAGTACGTTGTTGGTGGGAATGCAGACTGGTGAGGCCACTGTGGAAAACAGTGTGGAATTTCCTCAGAAAACTAAAAATGGAACTGCTTTGACCCAGCAATTCTGCTGCTGGGATTATACCCTAAGAACCCTGAAACACCAATCCAAAAGAACCTGTGCACCTGAGCAGCACAATTTACAATAGCCAAGTACTGGAAGCAACCTAAGTGCCCATCAGCAAATGAGTGGATCCAAAAACTATGGTACATTTACACAATGGAATTCTATGCAGCAGAGAGAAAGAAGGAGCTTATACCCTTTGCAACAGCATGGATGGAACTGGAGAGCATTATGCTAAGTGAAATAAGCCAGGTGGTGAGGGACAAATACCATATGATCTCACCTTTAACTGGAACATAATCAACAGAAGAAAAAAGCAAACAAAATATAACCAGAGACTTTGAAGTTAAGAGCAATCTCACAATAACAGAGGGGAGTGGGGAGGGGACAGTGGAGAGAGGGGTTTTCAGGAACTACTATAAAGGATACATGGATAAAACCAAGGGGGAGGGTGGAGGCAGGGGAGGAAGGTGGGTTTGGCTGGGGTGGGGTGGAGCAGTAGGGAGAAAATTCAGACAACTGTAATTGAACAACAATAAAAAAATGTTTAATTAAAAAAAAAGAAAACCAAGTAACAATGATAATATAGTGAAAGCCCTCGTTAATCTGGTGCCCAGTATATGCTGGAGACTGTGGGAGATCCCATGCAGCCTCTGAGTCTCCCCCAGTGTGTGACAGCAAAATTTTCTAAACATACTAAGTAAATCCAAAAAAAGGAAGTTGCAAAATAGTAACCCTTCTTGCCTTCTGTACCTTGGCTCTGTGTCTAGGAGGATACATTTGTGTTTTAAAAACAACCCAGATTACCAGGTAATCATTTGAGTGTCTGCCAACTATTATTGGAATCTTGTCTCTCAGCCTTTTCCCCAGAGCCCAGGTGGTGCCCAGTTACCATCTGTTTTCCAGTTCAGAGTCTCCTCTGCGGCTTTCAGGCGGAGATCAATATTTTGCAGCTCTTTCTCCACTAATGGAAATTCCACCTCTAGCAGCATTTTCATCACCTTGTTGTACCAATTTGCCATCAACTCCAAATGCGCCACAAGCTGCCGATAGAACTCCCTGGAGGAGAACATGGCTGCTGCTGTCTCAGGGATGTGCTTCATCTGCCTCGGTTGAAGATAACTCATTTCTTTCATCACAGAAATCAGCTAGAGGAAAGAATCCAAATAAATGGCTGTGGCTCAGCAGCAGTGAATTGCAGCAATATGGGTCAAAGACTGAAAAACACCAGGGAGCCCAGAGGCCTCGGGGTCCCACTTAACTTCTGTTCCTACCTCTGGTCCTTAAATGTAGTTTTAGAGAAGGAGGCTGAGTATTATGCAGAAGGAAAAGGACATAGAAAGCAGCAGGGTTCACCGAATCTGTGAGCCATGAAGAGCAAAAGGAGGAAAACCCATGAAAGGAGATACCTGTGACAGCAAGAGAGGACTCTGCCTGGATGCTTTGGGGCATGTGGCTCATGCTGATGAGCCAACTCCCATCAAGGGGTAGAGGTATGAAGGTCAGGGCCACCCACATGCATGAGAAGCCTCAACATTAGACTTCCGGTATTCTCTGCAAATGAGGCCGTACCCTTGGTCACAGACACTGATGGGACAAGAGGAGGTTATTACGCATAATCATTTGAAATAGCCCTTAACTTATGTAACCCTGGGCTGGCATGTCTTTGTGTCTTCCTGTACTTGGAGGTCAGGAGACGGAAGTCACCAGGCCTTTTTGAACTTCTCTGGGATGCTGAGTTTAGGGGCAACTGCAGAGGTGAGAAACCAAGCAGATATGGCCCAACGAAAACACAGAGGCCTTTGCAGTTTTGCTAAGAGCACTGCTCATTATTCCTTGCTTATTACTGTGTTTATCCCTAAACCGACAAGGACCAATGTGCACAGGTAGGTGTGACAGAGCAGATACCAGACTGCAGATTCTCCCTGTCCCCCTCCCCATTCCTCACCCCCACTTCCATATCAAGACACCTGGGCTCCTGGCTCTACTTTCAGTGGCTCTGGACCATCTCTTCATCGGCAATCAGCCCACCCTACTTAGGGCTAAGACAAATGCAAACAAGATGGTGGGGAAATTACTTCGGCCTCCTAGTTAATTTTGCTGAAGATAGATATTACACATGTAAGTTTAAGAAATGAAAACAAAAATCAGAAGAAAATGTGGGATTATTTATATAATAATGAGGTAGAGAAGGCCATTCCAACCACACAACCACAAAAGATTTTTATATGCATAAAAATATTGTACGTTTAATAAAATGACATACTTCAACTGGTAAAAATACCTGCAGCGGATTTTTAAGTGTCTGACAAATATTTCCCAAATATTCTAACAAAATCACAGGAAAAGAGGGTACTTCCACTCAAAAGTGGGTGAAGGACATGAACAAGCAATTTACAGAAGAAATGTAAGCAGCTAATGAACACATGAACAAAGATAAAACAGTGTTGAGATATTATATTTTTTCTAGTCCAACAAGCTGGAAGTGGTTGAAAGACATAACTATCCTGCTGGCTGGATAATGACTGAATTCCAGCTTTCCGAAGACCAAATTGACAATATGCACAAAAAGTCTCAAAATGTGAGTATCCTTTAGCCCAGCAATCCTATTTCTAGGCATTTATTCCAAGGAAATAATCAAGGATAGATGCAACAATGACTAAAGATATTTATTGTAGCAATATTTCTACCACATTTTGTCTAACTGTAAGATGCCAACAATGGTAAGATTCACTGTTACTCTATTTACAATGAAGGAAGAAAGAAAAAGTGTAGTTTTTTAAAACTACAAGACATACCATTTTCAAAGATAAAAAGTTAAAGAAGGTGCATCCTAGAACCATGAAATACAAGTTGATAAATCTAGAAAATAGTTTAAGTGCCCAATAACAGGACATTTAAATAATTTAAATACATTTCCTACATATATTACTTTTCCCATACAATTCTTATCCTGGCCATAAAGGGGCAAGTCTCTGACCGTCCCTCCAGAATGACATACGTGCTGCTGTCCCTTTTCAGTGCCACAGCTATTGCCACATCGCTACAAGTGGAAGTCAAGGGAGGGCCGCAGCTCTTCTTTGTCCTGTGTCCTGTGTTTGTACTGGTTTCCCCTTGACTTACATTATAATTTAGATATTTATTTCCACTCCCCAATTCTTCTCTCACTTTTTTTCTTCTACTTCCTTTCCCTTCTATCACCTACAGACACCAAAAAGCACCTAGTATGTGTTGCACATTGGGGCAGATAGAGCCCTTGCTTTTGGAGTATATAAAGGAGTGGTTCATCCTTAATACTGTCTTATACTGAGGACATAATTACTATAATCATCATATACAGACTCTGGCCTAGTTGGTAATCCAGAAACTGATCTCTTTGGGCATTTAATATCCAATACTGTTGGCAAGAAATGCTGATAAAATTATTCAAATGACTTCAATAACAGACTCATAGCTTACCAAAGTGAAAAATGGACCCACCAACTTCCTTCGTTGACTTTTTTTTTTAATTTTTATTGTTATTCAATTACAGTTGTATGCCTTTTCTCCCCATCCCTTCACCCCACCCCAGCTGAACCCACCTCCCTCCCCCACCTCCACCCTCCCCCTTGGTTTTGTCCATGTGTCCTTTATAGTAGTTGACTTTTATTTCCGTCAGAATGGATGTTCTACTTAACCTTCAGTTTTCTCAAAGACACCGATACACTATTGGCTCAGTTTTCAGTCCTGTCTATACCGCATTCCTGGAGAACTTGCCTTCTAGACAGAAGCAGGTGACTGCTTTCAGCTCAGTGTGGCCAAAGTTTTACTTTTACTGTGTAGCTGAATGATGTACTTCCTGACACAGGCTAACTTTGATCATCATCTTCTCTGGCATTAAGCATCCCAGGGCTGCAACACCCTCACTGGTCTTCTACCCTTCTCATCATCTAGAGCAGGGTTTCTCAACCTTGGAACTATTGATATTTTTAGACAAAAAACCCTTTGTTCTATGCATTGTAGAAAGTTCAGCAGTAACCCTGGCACCTACCTTGGTGCTATCAGCACCCAGTGCATGTTTGACAACCAAAAATGTCTTCAGGGGAAAAAATTGCCTCAGTTGAGAATCACTCATCTAGAGTCTTATTTCCGAAGCTACTCCTTTGAGATGTATCATATGCTGTCCAATTAAGATAGATTTTTGCTTGTTGGCATTAAAGCTCCCTACTAGCTCATGCGCTCCTTGAGAGCAGGAACCAGTTCTTACACTCGTTTGGCTTCCTAGTGTTTAATCAACAGTCTTCACAGGTAGCAGGCATTCAAGGTAGGTCAGTCAGCTGTTCGGTACTAAAGGGTCGGTAATGCAATCATTCTGTCTGTTCAGAGATGGGTAGCAATATCTGTTTAAATGCCTTCTGAAATTTCAGATAGTGCATCTCTATAACATGTTAAACTTGTTGAAGAGTTAATCTCAAGTATAATTGCCATTCTAACTTTGTATGTAAAGTCAGCTATGTGATAAAGCTGTTATTATATGAAAAGTTTAAAAAATATTTTGCAATATTTTCTGTTGTGCAAAATCAAAACAAATATACTGGCTAACCCTGGAGAAAATGTGAACCTTGGGAAACTTGAGAAAATACTACACCCTAGGATTTACCCCAAAAAGGAAATCTGGGGTGCAAATTCTTTTGAGCAGCTTTTTCTTACTCAGATAAAAAAGGGTTTTGCCTTTGAAATCAGCAAAGTTAAATTAAACTCTTCAGGAACCCAATAAGAAATTACTGTTGCCAGGTTTACCTGTGGGTTAAAGTTGACAGCAATCTGCTTCGTCTCTGGGTCACGCTTGAGAAGTGGCCGGGAGAGATTATACTGTGACTTCTCTGATACTGTCTGACACCAGCCCTTGTAAAGCCTTGTCTCATAACTGCAGGAACAGGAAACAACAGCCACTTCATAAGCACCTCCCAGCACCCCAATGCCTGGCAATGATTAACTAAAGGTCCAGATACAATAGATCTCTACACCTAAAGATATATTTACCTATATAGAACACATACATGTATATGTAGCTTATTTATCTATTTATTTAAACTATCTATTTTATGAACTAAAGATACTACTAGTAAAATACCTGAATACATACTTAAGGTAAAGTCATTGACAGACAGGCATGGAAACTCCTGCAAGTAACCCCTTATTTCTAAAAACAGCATAGGTTAAATCAGGGAAGAGTAGAAAGAGGCTCCATGTGATCTTTGCGGTTGATAAGGGAAGTTGTGATTCATCTCAGTCAACACTGAAATAAGCCATTGGGTAAGATTTGCTATCATACTCATGTTCACGTCACTTATAGAATCTGTCATCAGTCATCACACAATGACTGAGTACCTACCAAGTGCTGGGCTTGGGGGATAAAAGAATGACTAAGCAGCCCATGGTGAGTTCAGCTAATGGTGGGACCACAGGTAAACAGAGAATGCAGCAAGCATAGTCCTAGAGAGAGGTACAGGGTATGGGGCATCTAATGTCAGGGGCCAGGGGTGACAGTGATAAGGGGAAGTGGGGCTGAAGTGATGCTTGACTGAGTCTCAGAGGATGAGTTAGAGGTTGGGCAGTGAAGGAAGAATAAGTGTTCCTAGCAAACACAACATCATGGCCAAAGGGTGGACATGGGAAATAGACTACTGTGTGCTGGGAACACCTGAGGCTAAGAAGGCAAAGGTCAAGACTGGAGAGGGAAGAAAAGACCAGGAAGGGCTTTTCATGTCACGTTGAGACCAGGGATGATGAAAGGCATGGACAGGCTCTCCATCCAGGGGATGCGGTAACATTGTCAGTTTTGGTAAAAGTGCAGGCAATATGGACACTAGACCCTGTACCTTCAAGACCTACTTCAGCTTAAAAGCAGGAACAACTATGAACCCATGTAAAATCTCCATTCTTATGTTTTGTCCATGAAAAGATACAGGAAATATTTTTAAAACTTGGTTTTTCTTTGTACTGCACGAACTGTTGCTTTCTGCTTAGTGAGTAGCCACTGCAATTTTCCGTGACACTGATCTGGGAGAGCCATGAGGAGTGCCCCACTTCTGGCTCAGCCAGTGCACATTCCCAACAAAACTACTGGGAGAAGTGTCTGTTTCTATTCCCCAGACATCTGTGTTTGCAACCGAGAAGCACTGTGCTCACAGATAATGTGGTTATAACATAGAATACAGAGTAACACTTCCCATCCACCGAGGAATCTGCTCAAACACACAACTGCAAGAGGCATTGGGGGGCTCATGCAATTTACAGAACAATGCAATCCCAGAAGCTGCTTACCTTTCCAGCAATGAAAGCATAGCTTCATATTTTTGAATCATTCTCTTTCCTTCAGCAGATTCCATGCAACTATCCATACAAAAGAGAAAAAAAGTGCTATCAGATAAGACGAAGTCAAAGAATGATTTGATTAACAAACTCCAGCCTGCAAGGAAGAGATTGAAAAGCTTCCTGGGCTGGCTTCCAAATGTCCCTGAAGGAGCCTGAATTCTTCCTGAACATCCTCCAGGAGCCACTAGAGGGCATCCTGAAAAGCAGGCAGCCCCACCTTTGCCACGTGGTTCCACAAACCCTTCACCCTGGCCCAGCTAGTCATGCATAGATAAATTAAGTCCCTCGAAAACCTGAATAAAAGGGAAATGGAGACATGGAAGAAAAATTTTAGGGGCCATAGTTTTCTGTATAGAAGGAAAATACTACATATGACATTATACATTATACAAAAACTATATAACATTATATATAAAATATGTTTTATATATTTATATAACAATGTTTATACACACACATATATAGACATTGTTTTATATGAATATATATATATATACATATATACTTTATCCCTTCTCTGAAATCCATCTAGGACATGTTATGAGAAGCCCTCCTACCTATGGACATGTTTACATGAGGTTCCCTCTCATATCTCAAGCCCCAACATGTGTGCACACACAATGCACACACATGCACCACACATGCATGTATACACATGTGCTCCCATGCACAGCCCCCTCCCAAGGCCCCCACAGGAATGGTGAGGACCACAGAGGAACGTGAGCAAGGCCCGGCCTGAGGCTCAGCTGCCCACTCCTGCTCCTGTTTGACTCTCCTCTGCAACACAAACTGAGGGTCCAGGTCCTGGGGAAATTGGCAAAATATCTATATTTTCATAAACCTTCATGCTCATTGTGTTGGTGAGTCTGTTTTTGTTTGTTCTGCCAGCAAAATGAGGTAGCATCTTGCAAAGATTCTTTAAAATCCATTTGCTCTTTAAACCAACACAGAGTTTCTTCACAAGACCCCCTGAGCTTTCAGTGTAAGCCCTCACGCCTACAGAGAAGGACCAGGATTTCCAGCTGCTTAGTTCCCTTCCATGGCAAATAAGCAGCTGCCTCTTGGAGGCAGCAAGGAGAAATGGAAAGGGCTTCAGGGCAGGAGGGCTCAGGCCCAGCCCTCCCCTCAGGGAGCTGTGGGGTGTCCTCAAACCTCAAGTCCCTGACCTCTGTTTCATACCTTCAAAAGAATGAGGCTGGGAGAGAGAAAGACAATAGTGCTGGGAAAAGTAGAAGGCAGCAGGAAAAAGGGAATACTAAACATGAGATGGACAGACTCCACAAAAAGAGTCATGGGAGCTGAGCAGAGCTAGTGAGGAAAGATATTGTAGGTGTTGCTCATCCACAGGGTCGCCAGGCATCGGAGTCGAAGTCAACTCAAGGGCAAGTAACACACAGAGGAGAGAGCAGTTTCACGCACTGGGGCCTGTGGCAGTTGCCTAGAAGGTTCGAGAAGTCAAAAGAGTAAGTGCCAAGAAACACCCTGAAGATTCTACCTCATTTCATGGGAAGGCATCCAAAACATTTCTAATAACCAATAAACATATATTACAGGGCACAATACAATTTTGAATTCATTTTTAGAACAAATGGAAATAAATCTCCATGGGAACTGTAGAGGGCAGGTGTGTTGCCAATAAGATCCCTTTTCATGATCAGGCACGCCTACCCACCCCATCCCTTCACCTGCCTCTGGCCAGGAGTGCTGGCTGCTGGTGAAGCAAGGCTGCCTCTCTGTGGTAATGGCCTCAGCCAATGAGAGCCATCTTGCCCACCTCCCTCAGACAGCCCACATCTACCAACCAGCTCCTGTGGAGGTACAAAGTCTGGGTAACACTGCAGGGCCAGGGTTCCCCAGAGGATCAGCGGAGGCCTCCTAGCAACCATATTGCTGCCCACTTCTCCCTCTGCCCATCTCATCCCCCTACTCCCTCACAGGTGCTGTTCCCAAGAGTGTCCCTATATGTTCCTGCATGTGCGTCTCAGAGTCTGCTCCCAGGGAACAGGACTTATGACAGCTACCACAGTCCACGGCCCTAGAAGTGGCCTTTCCACCCCCTCCCCATTTATATGTTTTCTCCCTCCTGCCTTGAGGGGCACGCTTGAGAAGAGAGGGCTTGGCTGTTCTCTAGGCCAAACCTCTGGTGGCTGAGGAATCCCTGGGCTAGGAGCTCTGAGACCCAGACTTCCAGGTCTTTCCTTAGGCCTCCATAGGACTTTGGGCATGTCACCTCATTTCTGTTTGCCTCAGTTTTTTTCACCTGTAAAACGAAGAGCTTCTCAGGCAGGAGCAGAGGCCTCTCAGGTATCCCCCACCAGGCAGGCCCGACTAGCAGGCATGTGTGCCTGATCTGTGAGGAGTCAGAGGAAAAGTGGAATACTGCTCATTTCCAGTTGGGTGCTTCACATAAAAACCTGCATTTTCAGGTTTTCTCTCTAACAGTCAGGAGATTTCTAATACTTTCTGCTTGGCAACACTGGGTGTTGGGGTGGAGGCACCCTTCAGACTCTGCTCTGGTGTTTTGCGTCATCTTCTTTGCCTCTGAAAATGTTTAGGCTTTTAAAACTTTTCCCCGGTTTGACTGAGATGCAGTTGACACACAGCACTGTGCAAGTTGAAAGTGTACCGTGTAAACACTTGCATGCATTGTGAAATGATTACTGCAGTTGGTTTAGTTAACGTCCATCATCTCATATGGATACCCCCCAAAAAGAAAAAATTGTTTTTATTCTTGTGATGAGAACTTTTAGGATCTACTCACTTAACAACTTTCAAATATTCCATACAACCCTGTTACCTGCAGCCATCATGGTGTACGTTACATCCCCAAGATATGTTTATCTTACAACTACAAGTCTGTACCTTTCGAAAACCTTCATCCATTTTCCCACTCTCCACTCTTGCCTCTGATAACCAGATGACCACAAATATGATCTCTTTGTCCTGAGACTTTTTTATTTTCAGATTCCACATATAAGTGAGATCATCCAGTATCTGTCTTTCTCCGTCTGACTTGTTGCACTTAGCGGAATGCGCCCAAGTTCCATCCACGTTGCAAACGGCAGGATGTCCTTCTTCTTTTTTTTTTTTTTTTTAATATTTTTATTGATTATGCTATTACAGTTGTCCCATTTCCCCCCCCACTCCACTCCATCCTGCCCACCCCCCTCCCTCCCACATTCCCCCCTCATAGTTCATGTCCATGGGTCATACTTATAAGTTCTTTGGCTTCTACATTTCCTACACTATTTTTACCCTCCCCCTGTCTATTTTCCACCTATCATCTATGCTACTTATTCTCTGTACCTTTACCACCCTCTCCCCCTCCCACTCCCTTATTGACAACCCTCATGTTCTAGTTGTTTGCCTAGTTTGCTCTCGTTTTTGTTTTATGTGTGGTCGTTAATAACTGTGAGTTTGCTGTCATATTTACTGTTCCTATTTTTGATCTTCTTTTTCTTAGGTAACTCCCTTTAACATTTCATATAATAAGGGCTTGGTGATGATGAGCCTCTTCAACTTGACCTTATCTGAAAAGCACTTTATCCTCCCTTCCATTCTAAATGATAGTTTTGCTGGATACAGTAATCTTGGATGTAGGTCCTTGCGTTTAATCTTGGGTAATGTAATGATGATGTGCCTTGTTGTGTTCCTCCTTGGGTCCAGCTTCTTTGGGACTCTCTGAGCTTCCTGGCCTTCCCGGAAGTCTATTTCCTTTGCCAGATCGGGGAAGTTCTCCATTATTTGTTCAAATAAGTTTTCAATTTTTTGTTCTTCCTCTTCTCCTTCTGGCACCCCTATAATTCGGATGTTGGAACGTTTCAAGGTGTCCTGGAGGTTCCCAAGCCTCTCCTCATTTTTCCAAGTTCTTGTTTCTTCATTCTTTTCTGGTTGGATGTTTGTTTCTTCCTTCTGGTCCATACCATTGATTTGAGTCCCAGTGTCCTTCTCATCACTATTGGTTCCCTGTACATTTTCCTTTGTTTCTCTTAGCATAGGCTTCATTTTTTCATCTGTTTTTCGAATAGATTCAACCAAGTCTGTGAGCATATTGATAACCAGTGCTTTGAACTGTGCATCCGATAGGTTGGCTATCTCTTCGTCGCTTAGTTGTAATTTTTCTGGAGCTTTGAAGTGTTCTGTCATTTGGGCCATTTTTTTTTTTTTTGTCTTGGCACGTCTGTTACTTTAAGGGGCGGAGCCTTAGGTGTTCACCGGGGCGGGGTAATGCTGGTCGCTGCGCTGTGACGCTGTACCTGGGGGCGGGGCCGAGAGGGAGCAATGGCGCCCGCTTCACTCTCCTCCGGATTTCAGTCTTTCACTCCGCTACCCACAATCAAACTGGGCCCCTCTGGTGCTGGTTCCCGAGTAAGTGGGCCTGTGCACACTCTAGGCCCCTGTGGGTCTCTCCAACAACCTCTCCTGTGAGGCTGGGAGTCTCTCCTGCCGCCCCAACCCCCAGGGGCGCTTTCAATCAGAGGTTTGAGGCTTTATTTCCCCGAGCTGGAGCCCTGGGTTGCGCAGCGGTCTGCTTCTCTGCCCGCCGTTCGTCCGGTTTATCTGTGGGCGAATGTGGTGCCGCAAGGTGCTACCCGCCGCTCTGCCTGCCCCAGTCTCCGCCACTCTGAGTCCGGCCCTCTGGGTTTATCTGTGCAAATGTGGGACCGCAGGGTCTGCTAGTGCTCGGACTGCCTGCGCCATCTGTCCCACACTCCGCCAGTCTCAGTCCCGCCACAGCCACGCGAGTCCTCTCCACCCCAGTGCCGTCTCCGCCCCTCCTACCAGTCTAGATGAATGATTATTCTCTGTTTCCTTGGTGTTGGTCCCCCTTGCTGTTCGATTCTCTGTCAGTTCTGGTTGTGCGAGGAGGCGCAGTGTGTCTACCTACGCCGCCATCTTGGTTCTCCGATGTCCTTCTTCTTTATGGCTCGATACACACACACACACACACACACACACCATTTTGTTTATCGATTCCTCCACCAATAAACACTTAGATTGTTTCCATGTCTTAGCTGTTGTAAAATACTGCAATAAATGTAGGGCTGTAGATATCTCTTCAATATTATGATTTTATTTCCTTTAGATAAATACCCAGAAGTAGAATTGCTAAGATGGTGTGGTAGTTTTATTTTTAACCTTTTGAGGAACCCCACCCTGTTTCCCACAGTGGCTGTACCAAGTTGCAATCCCACCAACAGTACACAGGATGGTGCCTGTTGCCCACGTCCTCACCAGTGCTTGTTCTCTCTTGCCTTTTTGATGACAGCCATTCTGGCAGGTGTGAGGTGGCCTCTCGGGGGGGGTTGATTTGCATGTCCCTGAGGATTAGGGGTGTTGGCACCTTTTCACATCTGAAAGCATCCGACTTGCCACTTGGGCCACAGGAGCCCTTGACAGCTGAAAAAAACCTGATGCCAGAGCCCAGACTTCAATTCCTTTGTTTCTGCTGTGTTTGACAAAGCCAAGTGCTTTCAACAAGCCCAGTGTTGAGAGAGAGGGGCCAGAGGGAGACCATCCTTCCCTAGGCAGGAGCCTCCACATGGTCTCACGAGCAGCTCTTCCCTCTCTTCCAGCAGCCAAGATGACTCCAACTAGCTTGGCTTCCAGTATCAGCTGTGAGGCAGGCCAGTGGTTTCCAGACCTGGTCACCATCAGAATCACAGGAGAGGGGGCTTGCAGAGGAAGCAGATCCACAGACACCACCCTGCCCCAAGATTCAGATTCAGTAGGTGAGGGGTGAGGCCAGGGACCTTCATTCAAACAAGCACCCAGGGCCTTCTAACACACAAGGCCCTTGCACCATACTCTTAGGAAACACTGGGCTCCATTATTTTCCAGTGGGCTCAGGAGCAAAGAGACCCTGTGTCTGAGGGAGGTATGTGGAAGAACTCCACAGAGCTTGAAAACTCTGACTCATTTTCCTCCATAAATGAGTCTCACAGAGCAAAAGCAATCAGCCTCTTGTCCATCAAGCCTTGTTACCACCAAGGGGCCCAGTAATCAGCTCAATAGGTGCCTGGTTGTTATGGACCAAACGTTTGCATTCCCTCCCAAAAATTCTTATGTTGAAGCCTAATTCCCCAATGTAGTGGTATTAGGAGGTGGGACCTTTGGGGTGATTAGGTCACGAGGGTGGAGCCCTTATGAATGGGATTAGTGCCCTTGTAAGAAGAGATGCCACAGAACTCCCTCACCCCTTCTGTCATGGGGGGGACACAGCAAGAAGATGTCTGTCTATGAACCAGAGATGGACTCTCACTAGACACTGAATGTATCGGCACCTTGATGTTGGACTTGTCAGCCTCCAGACCATGAGAAATAAATTTTAATGTTTGTGAGCCATTTAGTCTATGGTATTCTCTAATAGCAGTCCAAGTAGACTAAGACACTAGTCAGCTGCTAAAACTGGAAAGAAGTAAGGAAGATTTTCATGCCTTCAGTAAGTGAGTTGTATTTCTACAACAGTCAAAACCCAGAGCAAGACCAGAAGCCGAGAACAAACCTGTCTTTCAGGAATGAGGTACTCACGGATGTGTAATGCGTCCGAAGTTGGCAAAGGGACCCTGGATGCGCTGTCTCAGTTCCTGAGCCCAGTGAAGACCCCCGGCCACAGAGGGCATGTTCTTGTGCACTGAGGAGAACCCTGGAGGCAAAGCACAGCCAGGCTGAATGAGGTGAGGTCCTAGACTCCCAGCACCACTCTGCCCAGGATCACCTCCCACCAGCTAGTCCACTTTTTGCCTCATCTGCCTTCACATGCTAAAGTCACCCTTGCTCACGGTGAGCTGGGGAGTTCCTGGGGGGACCACCTTGGGGACAACATGAAGCAGCGTCAGAGGACAGGGGTACCAGCCCAGCTCTGCAGCTCACTGGCTTTCTGACTTCATACCAGTGATTTTCAACCTGGCTACACATCTGCGACCCTTGGTGGGGTGGGTAGGCGGGGTCAGAGGGGTTCTTTAAAAATGCTAATGCCTGGGCCCTGCCCTCTCCATCTCATTTAATTGGTCTGGGCAGGGCTCAGTCATTTGTATTTTGTGAAAGCTCTCAAGAGGATTCTAATTGAACAGTCAGGGTTGAGAAACTCTTAATTTGCCTTAACAGGCAATTTAATTTCTCTGGGCCTCGGTTGTTTTTTTTTAATCTATAAAATGGTTTATGTGAGAATTCAATAAGCTTATGAATGAGACAGGCCATGTAGATTACAAAGTGCTTGACCACAGTTAGCAAAGACTGAATATTCTTACTTTTGTTTGCTCGGAACAAGTTGTCAAGATTTAGCAATTATGTGATTTTATTTAGAAAAAAAACAGTTTCCAGCTTCTTTGGCAAAATTGGAAGATGTAGCAAAAATCAGCCACTGCTTCTAACCAGCAACGGGAACTGAACTGTGGTCTCTTCCTTTAATTTGCTGTGGATTCTACCACTTCCTGATGGCTTCCACTCAGCCCACACCTATGGTGCAGGAATTCTAAGATACCACCAAATGAGCTTTAATTTACCCTTGCATAATCCCCTCTTCTGTAAGTGTTGGGGGAAACTGCAACATGATACCATATTACTCCTGTGATGATGTTGTGTTACATGGAACAAGGATATAATCCTTGGTGGGACTGACTTAATCAGGCAAGCCATTTAAAAGTAGAGCATTTTCTCTGGTGGGTGGCAGAAGGGGAAGTCAGGGACTTGAAGTATGAGGAGGATTCAGTGTGCCATCATCCCTGGTTGGATGGTGGGGGCAGCCGCATAGCCTTCCCAAATGGCAGGGAATGGGAGGGGCTCCCAGCTGACAGCCAGCAAGGAAATAGGGACCATTCTACCAACAAAAATGAGCTCAGAAGCGGATTTCCCCCCTGGTGCCTCCAGATGAGAAGTCAGCCCAGCTAATGCCTCGATTGCAGCCCTATGACATTGGGTAGAGGACCGAGACGCCCCGTGCTGGGCTGCTGCCCTACAAACTGGGAGCTGGAGGGTGGGTACTGTGGAAGCCTCGAAGGCTGTGACCATCCGCTATGCAGCAACAGAAAACTAACCTTACCTTGTAAGGCATTTGAGTTTTCAAATTCTGTACCTGACTGGATGTCATTAGGATGGTCCCACATAAGTTGAGGCCAACAGATTTTCTGGGAATGACTTCCTAAGTGGATGCAATCCTAAATGACCTCAGTATGAAACCTGTTTATAGACATGGTGGTCCTGCTGTTCAATTACTTAAAAACCTTGGACATCATGCCCAGAAATGTGTCCTGCATAAAGCAAAGACTCAAGAAATGTTCGTAAAGCTGAATTGAAGTTGTATTTGACTTTCAAACAGGTAAGACAGAGCATCAAAAATTGCAATAGAAATGAAGGTATCACACTGTGATGTGGTACCGCCCTTAGTCAGGCTTCCCAGTAGTAGAACTTCTCCATCCAAATGCCCTGGCAACCAGCTTACCAAGTTCTGCCTTCTCCTGGACACACTGACCATAGATTATCCTGACTGTATCCAGCTCTTGGTTGAACATTTGGATGAGCACCAGGTACTTATCAGATGCATCTCGTGCTACCAGTGGTCTTTCCAGGAGATTGCCTCCTATGTCCAGGAGCTGCAGAAGAGGTGGAGAAATAAGAAGAACAAGCCACAGATTCAATATTTCCAAGGTTACATAAACCTTGTGTCCTGGCTTTTCTGTCATATATATAGCAATGTAAGAAGGTCAAACAATTGTTAATGTACAACTGGATCAATAATTATTAACACGTGAATATTCATAGTCTGCCCCATCTCTCCTTTGCTTCTAAAGGGGGAGGATTTCTGTCTGCTAAATTACCTATCAGACCCTCGAGGGATATTAGAATGTGGATAAAGGATAAAACAAAGAGAAAACTTAAAGTTGTTGGAAAGGTTAAGCTGATCTATATTTAAAAGACCTTTAATAAAAAAGACCTAAAACAGAGAAGGAGGGGTAAGATAGAGAAGAAAACAATAAGCTAAGTAGGCTAGATGTGAAGGAGAATTTGGAAGGCTAAAATTTGAGAGTAGGAGCAAGAAAAAAGTTTAAGAGAGAACTAATTCCTGAACTAATTTCTGAAATAAGTTCAAATGCTAGGAGAGAGAAATCAATAGTCCTCCTATGCGATTTACAAAAGGCCAGGTATTTATCAGAGGTCATATATTATATATGTGTATATTCAATGGCTAAGGAAGACTGGCAATTTGGGTTACTCAGTTTTCTAGAAGAGCATGGATTCCAGTCTATGTTTGGACATTTTCAGTGACTGGAAATTTACATACTTCTCAAGAAAGTCCATTCTGGGGCTTCCGGCCAAGATGGAGGCATAGGTAGACACACTGCGCCTCCTTGTACAACCAAAAGAAGGACAACAACAATTTAAAAACAAAAAACAACCAGAACTGACAGAAAAGCAAACTGTATGGAAGGCCAGCAACCAAGGAGATAAAGAAGAAACATTCATCCAGACCAGTAGGAGGGATGGAGACAGGCAGCTGGGGCAGAGAGGGCTCAAGATAAGGCAGTGGCTGGTGGGGAATGGGGCAGGCATCGCGGCAACTAGCAGACCTCTTGGCCACACATTCGTGCATAGATAAACCGGTGGCAGGGCAGTGAAGCAGACTGCGCAACCCAGGGCTCCAGCGAGGGGGAAATAAAGCCTCAATCCTCTGATTGAAAACACATGTGGGGGTTCAGGCAGCAGTGGGAGAAACTCTCAGCCTCACAGGAGAGTTCATTGGAGGGACCCACAGGGGTCTAGAGCGTGCACAAGCCCACCCACTCGGGAATCAGCATTAGAGGGGCCCAGTTTGATTGTGGGTAGAGGAGGGAGTGACTGAAAGCTGGCAGAGAGTGTAGCAAGCACCATTGCTCCCTCTTGGCCCCTCCCCCACATACAGCATCACAACGCAGTGACCAGCATTACCCAGCCCCAGTGAACATCTAAGGCTCTGCCCCTTTATGTAACAGGTGCACCAAGATGAAAAAAAAAATGGCCCAAATGAAAGAACAGATCAAAGCTCCAGAAAAAATACAACTAAGCAATGAACAGATAGCCAACCTATCAGATGCACAGTTCAAAACACTGGTAATTAGGATGCTCACAGAATTGGTTGAATTTTGTCACAAATTAGATGAAGAAATGAAGGCTATGCTAAGAGAAACAAAGGAAAATGTACAGGGAACCAATAGTGATGGGAAGGAAACTGGGACTCAAATCAACAGTGTGGACCAGAAGGAAGAAACAAACATCTAACCAGAAAAGAATGAAGAAACAATAATTCAAAAAAATGAGGAGAGGCTTAGTAACCTCCAGGACATCTTTAAATGTTCCAACATCCCAATTATAGGGGTGCCAGAAGGAGAAGAGGAAGAACAAAAAATTGAAAACTTATTTGAACAAATAGTGAAGGAGAACTTCCCTCATCTGGCAAATGAAATAGACTTCCAGGAAGTCCAGGAAGCTCAGAGAGTCCCCAAGAAGTTGGACCCAAGGAAGCACACACCAAGGCACATCATCATTAAGTTACCCAAGATTAAAGATAAGGAGAGAATCTTAAAAGCAGCGAGAGAAAAGGACACAGATACCTACAAAGGAGTTCCCATAAGACTGTCAGCTGACTTCTCAAAAGAGACCTTACAGGCAAGAAGGGGCTGGCAAGAAGTGTTCCAAGTCAAGAAAGGCAAGGACCTACATCCAAGATTACTGTATCCAGCAAAGCTATCATTTAGAATGGAAGGGCAGATAAAGTGCTTCTCAGTGAGGTCAAGTTAAAGTTCATCATCACCAAGCTCTTATTATATGAAATGTTAAAGGGATTTATCTAAGAAAAAGAAGATAAAAAATATGAACAGTAAAAATGACAGCAAACTCACAGTTATTAACAACCACACCTAAAACAAAAACAAAAGCAAACAACGAGAACAGGAACAGAACCACAGAAATGGAGATCATGTGGAGGGTTATCAACAGGGGAGTGAGAGGGGGAGAGAGGGGGGAAAAGTACAGAGAATAAGTAGCATAAATGGTAGGTAGAAAATAGGGGGAGGGTAAGAATAGTATAGGAAATGTAGAAGTCAAAGAATTTATAAGTATGACCCATGGACATGAACTATGGGGGGGGGGATGTGGGAGGGAGGGGGTGGGCAGGATGGAGTGGAGTGAAGGAGGGGGAAATGGGACAACTGTAATAGCATAATCAATAAATATATTAAAAATTAAAAAAAGAAAGTCCTTTCAACAGAAATCTCTTTCCTCTGAATCCTGCCTCCTTGTAATTTCCACTGATCAATGCTGATTCTAATCCTTAAGGCTTTACAAATTAAGTCTCTTCATAGTTTATAGAACTATCATGTTCTACTATGTCTTCATGTCTCACAGCTCAGAATTCTCAGTTGTGAAGCCATGTAGTTGCTCATCGCCCTAAACCTTCATATTCTGAGCTGGGCAGTACAGGGCAAAGGCATGAGTCTTCTTATTCTAGTTACTAGTACTTGAATGCTATAACCAATTACCTGGTAGGTGGTTTGCCTCAGCTTTAACCAATCTGATAACATTGGTCAAACAGCCATGGTATTGCAGAACCATGGATTCAGGATGGTGACCACAACATACACCTTCACTTTTAATAGGTACCCTACTGATAAGACCCTAGGTAAGCACCATGTTTTCAGAAAAGCATTAGTAACAATGCTGAGAAGCCCAATTCTGCACACTCCCTTGCCTTAGGACACTCTTAATACCTCTCTATTAGACTAATAAGAACAATTAATATCTACAGGAACAAAACAATTGGAAGAGCGTCCCTCCCCTCCTCTGGTGAGGGCAGGGGCACAATCAGCACAAGGGCAGCTCCCACTCTACTTGCACTAACCTTAAAGGCATGCTCCAAATCCGGTGTATCATTGAAGGCTTGACTAAAGATAGTCCCCAGTCTTTGATCAAGATCTTCTACTCTCTGGTTAAACTTAGAGACATCATTTTCAAATTCCTGGAGACATCAGATAGACATAGAAAAACATAATTTCGCAAAAGCCAGTCCCTATCCTCTTTACTACTAATCTTTGCACTTGAATCTGTTATACCAAGGGTTTATTTTCATTTTCCAAAATTCACCTTGGCATGACTTAGATTTTATCCATGTAGACGGTTACCCCATTATTGTAGCATTTTATTTCCTAGACAAAATTATGGAGCGAGTCAAACTGTGAGGCTGGAACCCTTTTACTCTCTCTCTCTCTGCCCCCTTCTCTCTGAAGCCCCTCCTCTGTCACCCACAGTGCCAGCTCATGCCCCCCACCAATGCCACCTCAACAGCAACAGTCCCAGAAATGGGGCTATTCCAACACACCACCTACTTCCCTTCCACTCCCAAGTCTAAATTTTATTTCCTTAGTGTAACCAAACTAGCCATTAGGAGGAAAGTAAGCTAATTAAACTAACACACACTACTTCTAAGTACACTTTCATTGGTTAAGACAACAGCTAGCCATTGTTCTTAAGGTTGCCAAATTTAGTAAATAAAATATAGGCTATGCATTGAAATTTAAACTTTAGATAAATAATGAATTTATTTTTAGTATATGTCCCAATTATTATATTTTCTCTGGCAACCCAAAGTGCATTATCCTCTTAGACTGTAGCAGTTTATAGAGAAACTCTTTAACTCAAATCCCTAATTTGTGGAATTACTTTTATTTGTTATTACTGCTGTACAACAGTAACTCATATTCTTATAAAAAGACAAAATAGAAAAACATAGTAGTTCTACTTCCCAAACCCAACCATATTGACATTACAATATGTTTCCCCGTGCATAGAATTGTTTTGTTTTATCATTTGTTTCATTTGTTTTGTTTTAGGAAGTCATGGTTGTCTTCAGAAGATCCTATAGAGACAATTCACAAGAGTTAAAACAACTTTGTGCTTTGTATTACACCTTTCCCCCCTACTTTTGACTAATGGAATATTTAGAAAGCGATATTTCCCTGGGTTTGCTAAAATCTCCCTAGACATCTGAAGGTGCTCACAGAAGATTTCTGCTCTAATTTCTTTCTCTTTTTTCCCTCATATACTCTTAGAATTCCTTCTCCAATAATTAGCCATTTCCTTTTTGGCAACCTCATTCCCTATTTCTATCTGGCCCTTTTTCTTCTTTATTTTTGTCTCCCATGGGCTTGCACTCACAGATCTCAGCTTTCCTGGACTCTTATGTTCCAGTCATGAAAAATACAAGGTCTGTCCAGAAGGTATCCAGCCACATAATATGAAAAATAGAGACATTTATTGAAGAAGATGTGAGTTATAAAAAACACTGCACATAGGACAATGATGCCTCAGCCCCCTTCAAAGTAGGCACCTTGGGACCTCACACAGTTCTCCCAGTCACCATCAGCTGCCCCATAATATTTTCCTGAATCTCATCAATGGTCTGAAATAATTTTCCATTCAAAGGTGATTTCAGTTTTGGGAAAAGCCAGAAGTCACAGGACACCACATCTGGGCTGTAGAGGGGCTGAGTCACCTGAGCAATTTGATGTTTTGCCAAAAAACTCTACACCAGATGTATTGCATGAGCAGGCACATTGTCATGATGAAGCTGCCAAACACCAGTTGCCTGTAGCTGTGGCCTTCTGAATCATCTGAATAGTTTCCACAGCAGAATGTTCAAGCTTCTGCAAAATTTGATGTAGATTCATTGCTCTACTGGCTCAGTCATTTTGAATGGGACAGCCACACAGTGTACACATGCTCACTCAACAGTGTCAACTGCCCCACTGACTATTACAGTGAAGTCGTCACTGTTCATGTATGTGCATTCCAGTCCACTCTCCTTGGCTGCTAGGTTACATCAGTGTCTCTCAAACTGTTCTCATTATATCAACAATGGTTGGACTTTTTCCGGACAGAACTCATACATCTTTGGTCTTTCCCTCACCCCTGAGTACTCCCATGGAAACCAGAGTCAGATCAGAAAAACTAGGCTATAGCTTCATTGATCTCCCACCTTATCCCAAGGCACTAATAAAATTCTTCCCAGGTGTGCCTGGTTTTCATGTAGCAGTTGTTGCTCAAAGCTTAAAGCTTTGGGAGCTGTAGGTGGCTGCAGCTGCCACCATCATCCCATATCCATCTCATCTCTGAAACCCTGAGTATCATCAGTCTGGAGCAGTCAGCAGTTCAAAAAGGCCCTCCTTGACCTTTCTTCTGACACAAAGAGTAATTAGGAATGGGCCTCCCTTCATAAAACCACTGGGACTAGAGAGCTAAAGGAAATAGGGAAAATGCAAGTAAATATTCAGACTCTACGGGCTAGAGGCATCTGAGAAAGAGACCAAACTTGTGAGGTAGCCTCCGCAAGCCCTACCATGCTCTGGGGGTCCAGACAGTCATAGGAGGACTCCAAAAAGACCCTGGACAGCTCTTGAAATTCCTTGTATATTTGCTGGACCTGCTGACTCAGGGCATTCCCTCTGAGGCCACTGAACTCAAGCTTTTCCAGTTTGTGAAAATCCAAGGTTGTCTTCAGGAGATCCTATAGGGACAAATCACAAGAGTGAAAATGAGGATGATGATTAACAACAACAGTTAATATCCAAATTAGTATGGGAAGGGCTGGAAATCACATGAGTGTGGTGGTTGCTTAGGAAATGTGAAGCCTGATTTGCGTAACCTTATTAATAGATTGGGGTGGTGTAAATAACTCTTGGTTAAATTGATAACAAAGCAAAGAGAAAGTACAAATAAATAATATTCACACACACACCAAAGATCACATTTATGCTTCAGCCTTTCTGTGTTTCCTAATAAAAAATAAAATATAATAATAATACCATGTTTACATGATTAGTGGTTTTACTACCAATTTTTTAAAAATTGGTTTCAAATGGACCATGTTATCTGCTTCTAGAATGACAGCTATCATAGAGGATACGGACAGGAAAGCAGGTCCTCCAAACAGTCCTGAGGACAAGCCCAGAGGGGGATGCCAACAGTCTCAGCAACTCCTGCCAAGAAAACAAATCTGCAGAGTTCTGCCAAGCACATGCAACATGGCACACCGTGCAGCCAGCTGGGTGACAGTGGGCAATTACTTGACACCTCTGTGTTGGGTTACTTCATCTGTGACAGGATAATACTAGTGAGAGGTAAGTAGGTGAATGCAGGCTTAGGATTTAGGCCAGTGTCAGCATGCAGTGACTACACAGTAAGTGCATATTATTGTCACTGTTGTTGGTATGGCAGTGTCCCAGCTGTGCTCAGAATTAAGTGGCAGGTGAATAAGGCAACCCAGAGCCTTGGGGAGGAGCCCCTCCCCAGTCCATGGAAGTCATGTTACCTCTGATAGGACAGGAGCCTCCAGAACACAACTAACACAACAGAGGTGGCATTTATCTCTCATGAAAACTGGTCTGAAATCACAAAACCTCCAAACCAAGATGTTCTTCCCATTACAACTTCCAGGCTATGTGCATGCCTCTTCAATAGGAAAGAGGGAGAGGTACGTTTGAGTGATGTTGGCAAACATGTGGTGCAGGCCCCTGGGGGGGTCTTCTACCCTGAGGAAGTTTGAAAGGCAAGAAGAGGAAACACAATGTCATGATGCTGAAAACCCAGCGAGTCTTGGTTCCACTCTAGGCAACTCCCTCTGCCAGTGGCCTCTGTTGGGGTCGACCCATCTGACTAGCAGAAGGCTGCCCAACTCTTTTCTCTGGCTGGGACTCTAAGGCCAGCAGCACTATCAGAGGCATTGGGAAGTGGTAGGACATCTGACTGTCTCCACGTTGCCAGGACAGCACCTGTACAGCCTTGGCAGCCACCTAACAGCCCTTCTTTGCTCACCCATGTTCAGGCATGGCTGTCAATGAGTAGCTGAAGTGGGAGAAGAGGGAAGAGAAAAGGACCAACCAAGGAAAGAAAGACACAAACCTGCAGCAGGGGGTCTTGACACCGATGGTGGGAAAGGGGGCAGTCTATATTTTAAAACACCTTCAACTTTATAAACTGGGAGGAAAACAGAATGAATTAAACTGAAATGAAATTGACTTAAGTAGTAATTCAAGTTATTCAAAGAGTACTTAGTTGTAATCAATGTTAAAGGAGAAATGTATTTGTGCTGTGGAATGTCACCTGGGTACCTATTTTTCATAATTTCACAGATGTCAATTTCAATACTTAGGAAATACTCTCCAGCCATTTTAAGAGACTGATACAGCTTGATGTGTTTGATTGCATCAGAAAACTATATTATAATTTTGTTACACTATTTTATTTCTCAAGAATACTTGAAGCATGGCCTTGGGTGGTCACAAAGTTGTTTCATCTCCAATTTAACAGGTAAATTGTAGATATTAGATAAATATTTATTTAATCATTTTATTTTCTGGAAAAACTCTGGTCACCAAAAACAATGGATATATATATGGATTGCTTTATTTAATTTAACAAACACATGACAGGCAACACATTTATTTGGGGTTCAGTTCAAAGTCTTAGACCTATTCTTACTTCTCTATTCACAAGGCCCAAATTTCCACTCCATCATTCTGCTGCACTCTCTCTTCCCTTATCCTTCATATGCTTTCTTCAGCGCTTTTACCACCCTGTGGAATTATAATATTCTACTTGGCATTATATTATTTTTTAAATTTTCTGTGCATTTTTCTCAGTAGGTTGTAAATACCCCAGGGGTACTACTGTATCTTCAGCCCCTGGAAAAGGCCCAGATGCTGAGAAATATTTGTTGAATGAATATATGATCTTCAGCCTTTGACTTATCTACAGCACATCCAGGGAAGGTGACAGGGTGGTAGAAAATCTAAGAAATAAGGGCCCAGGAGCAATTGAGAAAATTAGACAAGAGGGGAATTACAAAGCAAGGCAGAACTGTGCCTTCGCATGTTTGCAGGGCCTTGGTCAAGTGCAATGCAGAACACTGCATGGTCCTTCTCTGAGGGCAGAGTGAAGCCAAATGAGCAAACAGGACAGACTTGGCCTCATCTTGTAGGTGGAACTTGTAAAATTTTTTATATTTGACCTACAAAAATGGCAATTTTATGTGGTCCCACTGAATAAAACTAAGTCATCTTATGTTAGAAATGTCCAGCTACAGCATGGGCTACAAAGAGAGATAGTGAGCTTTCCATCTCTGGGTGAAATTCAGAATAGAAGTATTGTAGAGAAGATTCCTGAATCTGACAGGAAATTGTCTTGCAATCATAGAAACAGATGTATCATAGTGACTATGACTATATATTTGACTCTTAATGTAGCTCTTTCATCATTTATTTAAAATTCCCACAAAACAGATGAAAGGCAATTTAAACCAATGAGAGGTTTAAATGATACTTTTAAATGCCCATTTTTATTCATCATAGTAGTAAACACGTGAAATTCATTACACCATATACAGGCTGAAAATGTCAGCTTGAAGGGTAGGCTATGCAGCACCATGGGAAAAGCTTAGGACAGAGCCAGAAACCCTGGGTTCACACAGCCCTGGCCTGTCATTTACTAGCTGGGTAGCTTAAAGCAAGACAGAACTTTTCGAAGCCTCGTTTCCCTAACCTGCAAGTGAGTT
Organism: Desmodus rotundus; assembly: GCF_022682495.2. NCBI lineage: Eukaryota > Metazoa > Chordata > Mammalia > Chiroptera > Phyllostomidae > Desmodus > Desmodus rotundus. The sequence continues at coordinate 68,531,845 of NC_071395.1, forward strand.
TGCTAATACCTGACTTGCTGTGGGGTTACCGAATTCCATGGAACATGTCATGGTTGGTACTTGAATAAAGGGGAGCCACTTTTATAAATTATCATCACCCTGATGTCCTTAGGTAAGGCTGGTAAATAAGAAATGGGTAATGGCCGATATACACATGATCCTTTCCAGTTACCACAAAGAGCATGGAGTCCCAGGCAGCTGACTGGGCCAATTGGGTCCTGTTCTTATGAAAACCAGTGCAACTTTTAATGGAGTGGTGGGAGAGGCTTCCTTTTGTGCTGGGGCCCCTGAGGTAGAGAATCAAACTCAGGGATAATGGCAAGCCCTGCAAACACAGCCTTGTACTTGAAGGGGAGGTCATGCCGCCTATCTTAAATGTCTTCAGAATTCATTAAGGAAGAGCACAAAGCAGACATTCATAGATGAAAACCTCAAAAGGTCATTGGGAAAAAGACTGTTTCTTTACCTTAGGACAGCGGCCGACCTTATGCAGCTAATGGTCTCCTACGTGACCACAGGCTCAGGCAGGGCTGAAAGGGACGCCAGCCCAATTAGGCCTGAATGAAAGGAGGCAGCAGAGTGACTGGAGGTGGCAGAAAGAGCAAGGGAAACACAGTTGTGTTAGGTCAGCTTATTACCTATCTCCCTGCTAATCACCTTGCATAAAGCCTCAGCAGGAAATCATACTGCCTTCAGTGAATCACAGCTTTACAGAAATTTCATAATGAAAGCAGTGAGGGCTCTCTCCAAGCTGCTTGCGTACTTTGGAGGGCAGAGTCTGCAGGCCAACACATCAATGGGGGATCTGGAGCATCTACGATATTATGGCACAAAAATGAACTCTTTTTGGTTTGTGTGTAAGTGCATGATGTGGGGTATGAATGTGGGGGTGTGTATATGGTTTGTTTGGGATGTGAGGGGGTGTGTGGGTTATGTGTATTGTGTGTGGGGTATGTCGTCTGTGATGTGTATGAGTGTTGTATGTGTATGTACAGTGTGTATGTTTTGTGATGTGTATATGATATGTTGTATGTGTGGTATTTGTGTGGCATGTGTATAGTGGTTGTACTCTGTGTGCCTGTACTGTGTGTGCAGTATGTATATGTGGTGTGGTGTGTGAGTGGTATGTACTGTGTGTATGTGTGGTGTGTGGTATGTGTCTCTGCTGTGTGTACTGTATTGTGTGTGCAGTATGGATATGTGCAGTGTGTGTATGTTTTGTGATGTATGTGTGTGTGTTGTATGTGTGGTGTTTGTGTGATTTGTGTCTGTGCAGTGTGTGTACTGTGTATGTGCATATGTGGTGTTTATGTGCAGGGAATATATCTGCTGTGTGTGGTGTGTGCGATGTGTGTTGTGTCTGTGCAGTGTCGACTGTGTGCATCTGTGATGTGTGTGTACTGTGTGAGTGCAGTGCATATATGTATAGTGTATATGCACTGTGTGAGTAATGTATGCAGTGTGCTACCGTGTGCATGCAGTGTGTGCCTGGTGTGATGTATATTATAATGGGTGCGGTGTATACATGTATGATGTGTGCATGTGCTGTGTGTGCAACATGTTATGTTTGGAGTGGCGTGTGGTGTGTGTTCAGTGTGTGTACTGTATGTCTGTAGTATGATGTGTGGTGTGGAGCTGTAGCAACCAGTAGGAAGACAGGGTGAGGGAAGGAATTAAGATGCAGCTGAAAGGCTCTTTTCTCCTTCGATTCTTGACTATTCAAATTGGAAAGATTTTATACACATTTGGTATTTTCTTAGTAAGTTGTAAAGCCAAATACATCCCTTCCATGGAATGTGGAATACAGTTTTACCTAAATGACTTATTTAGAAAAATGACCTAGAAATCATGTAGTAAAAACAGAGTGTGCAAAGGGAGAGCAGAGTGTGTAAAGCAGAGTAAAACCACAGAACCACTTTGGGGCCCTCAAAATGGAGGTGGGAGAGAAAGCAGACTTCTTAGAACCACCTAGGAGAAATCCAAGTTTGATGAAAAGTATGCTTGGATCCACCTGCCCCCAAGGTACAAATCCCAGTTACACCTGCCTGAGCCCTGTAACAATGGCCAGGGAGTAGATGTACCCTGATCTGTTGTGCTCATTGGTTACAGTAAGGGTGTTCAAGCTGATAGCAGACTCAAGAGTTGGAAAATTTTAGTTTAAGGTAAACAGTTATAAGCCTAATAAGTAATGCATATATTAAAGCTATTGTTTGAGAAACTACAGATAAGGCCTATCCTGGCTCCTGGGAGTGACAGCCAACCTCCTGGGGCACTGCTAGAGATTACCACCTGGGGACAAGTGGAGGCATCCAGCCCATTGTGTTCCAGGGAGAGACAGATGACCACTAGCCCCTTGGAACAGCTATCTGCCCAGGACAAGAATGCTGCAGTTACTTTCACCTAATTTTTCCTGAACTTCAAAACTCCTCACCACACCTTGTTTATTCCCTGTTATAAAAGGCTGACTTGGAAAGAAAATGTAAGATGGTCATTAGGGTATGAACCCGCCATCTTCTCAGATCGCCAGCCATCTGAATAAGGTGCCCATAAAGATTCAGTCCCTGTCCTGCTTATTGTGTTTGGCACATGGCAGGCAGCACAAACGCTGGTGTCTTTTCCGGTTTCAAAGCCTTGCTCTTGGGACCCTTGAAAGGGTGCAAGCTCTGGCTTGAGGTAGTCTCCTTCCTTTTCCTGCTCAGGCTGAGCTCTCTAGGTGATGAGCTGTGTCACTGTGGTGAGGAGGAGGACAGTGGCCTTCTGAAAATGCGGGTACTCCATATGCTGCAGACCTGCTGAAAACTGCTCAGGGATATACTGCACAACAACCCCCTCCCCACTGCCACCAGCTCACCCCACCTTTATTTTAACAGGTATCCAGAGGGGAAGAGTTGATCTACACAATGAAACTTTCTTGTGCAGAAAAAAGCCACACAAATCAGAAGGAGGGAAATGCAAGAGAACTATGGAGATTAAAAACCAGCCCTTCACAGCATAACTCTGGATGTGAGTGTGTACAAGGGTAGACACATTGATGCCATTTTATTAACCCAGCTTTGTGTATTTATTAATTGCAGCTACCCACGTTTCAGTGGCCACATGGCCACATATTATATTAGAATAGCAAGATGAATAAGGCTAGGTTCATGCTAATTCTTGCTGGAGAGAAGCAGGCTAATCCCATTTAAACAGGCATCGATCACAGAGATACACAGAATGTTAACTAAAGGGCTACATGAAATCTGCCTGGAGACGATCGATAGTCCCGTGTCTCCCTGCCCTGAGCTGAGTAGGCAGAGGTGGGGGAACTAGAGGCCAAGAGTATGAGGCTGAGCAAATGATTTGAAGATGAAAAATGATGGAGCGGAGGAAATACTAGGATAGGGGAAAGGAGCAGCCACGGGAAAAGGAAAAATTATGGAAATTCAGGGTGAACGAAGAGCTAAGGGAAACAAATAGAGAGAGAAAACTTGGAAAACAGAGAAGGGAAAGGGAGACAAGTAGAAAGAGAAGGAAGAGGAAAAAGAAAATAAAGGGAAAAGCAGGAAAGAAAAGAAGTAGTAGAGTTTGTCCTAAGAGCAAATAAGTAAACCAGAGCACAGGATAGAAAAGTTAAGACTGGGCAAAGCAGGAAGACTGAGAACACGGTGACATTCAAGTTATCCTCTAATTAAACTGGGGCAACTGCTTTTCATGTGTCTGTGGCCTTGAATCAGAAAGAAAAAGCAGCCTGAGAGCTGACTATTGTGAGGGTAATGACTCCAGAGAGGATGGTGGCCCTGGCTTCCTGTATTTACTGGATATGCCCCGCAGATTAGGCGCCCTGGTGTTAGAGTAGCTGTCTATATGCAAAGTCACATCAGGAGCTTGTGTGCATAGGGCTGAGGCCCCAGCCCCACGGTCACTTCTGAGCTGTGCTCTGCTTTCACCCCAGGGCCAGTGCAGGGCTGGAGAGCCTACAAGGCTGTGTAGTGTAACAGCAGGCACTCCACCTGATCAACTCAGCTGAACGACAGCAAAAGGATTGATGTGGGAGGTGAGAGGAATACAGTGGAGGGGGAGGGGAGGAGAGGCTGCACATCAAAAGCTGAGATGGAACTGCTTGCACGCAGGCACAGGCGTGGGGGGACAAAGGGGGAGCAGGGAAGAGGCATTTAGGACAAAGCCAGATATCAATTACTTACACTTTCCATGATCCTGATGCAGGATATAAGGTGTGCCTTTCAAAAGATCTATCTTCAGGCTTTCTCACTTAAACATTTTCTCTATCTCTATGCTCTTCCTCATCTTCTTTCCCCAGAGAACTCCTAGTCCACTTTCAAAATTTACTTCCTCTTGTGCTTACCACTTTCTCAGAGCCCCACTGAGTTAGGGATTCCTCTTTTTTGCTCCCAATAACACATCAGTTTTTGCTCATATCATGGCATTTAATATACCTCACTGAAGTTTCCTGGTTCTGTGTCTTTCTGTCCTTGGATATCCTCCATTAGTCTACGCTGTCCTGTGCCATGGCTGCTGGTCCAAGGGCTTCTTACAGGTAAAACTATATTTCAGTCATCATTGTATCCCTAGTGCCTGCTCAAGGCCTGGTGAATGGCAGTGTTGGATCAGTGTTTGGGAAGGGAAATGAACAGATTCAATCTCATAGTCTTATCCTCATAACCCCACGGTTTGTGCCATTCATCCCAGCCTCTTCCCAACATATCCCCCTCTTCACCCCCTATAGAGATTATAGCTTCACTGACTATAGCTAGTGACATAACCTGAATTCTTTCTTGGTCTTTCTAGGCTATGGTCTTAATCTTGAACTTGACCTTGAATATCCTAAAGAAATTTTAGAATAAGTATGTATTCATTTTATTATGCCCATTTTCTTTCCCCCAAAGGTCAATCAGCAATTATTGATCTGTGAAGTGTTAAGAAACCTGTTAACCACATTAAATTCTGAGGCTAAAAACAATCAGAAGAAAAAGCTTCATGTCTCCTCACCCTGGTCCTTAAACTAATATTCACATTGACTTTTAAATAATTGGGGAGAGACAGGATTTTGAGCAAAAGTCACATTTATCTTGCACTGGGATTCACTAGTCTGGTAGGGTAGAAGGGCAAGTTCAAAGTAGTGGCTTTGTGGGGATGGTCAGCTGCATCCAGATCAGCTCACTTGAATTCTGCACAGCAAACTTTTTAGCGAGGGTGCATTTGAAACAAAGTTTGAAGATTATGGGCAATTTGAAGACCAACTGAATTAGCTGACTGATTCCTAAGTGGGTCTATAATCAGACCTTCCAAAACTTCTAATAGAATCACCATTACATGATGATCAATCCAAATGATAAATCCAAATATTTGAATCTTACTGTGCATTCTTCCAACCAATGGAGGGTTGGCCACCATGTTGCATTGGCCATTTTCCTATTCACTTTTAGGACCCTGGATTGTTTACTCCCGTCTGGAGCTGGGAGCCTGGGATGCATGAGCACACTCACCTCCACCATGTGCAGTCGTCTCAGGAAACCATCCAATCGCACAAAGACCAAAGAAGTCTGGAAATCCCACTCCCTGACTTCCTGGTTCTCTTTAAAGTAAGTGGGCAGATTCTCCCTTCTGTCCTTAAACACCTGCTTGAAGAAGTTCAAGGTGTCCACTACCACTTGCAGTTTTCTCTGACTTTTTTCTACCTCACTTTTCAGGAGGTCCTCTGGGCCGAGATAATCAGAGGCCTGGAATGCAAACACATTAGTGTCACTAAGCCTGGTTGCAAGTGCAGGACATCTCACAACTTTGCCAACTCCAGCTCTGAACTGAATAATTGCCCAAGTAATATTTTTAGGAGTATAATATAAGAAACGTGTGACTCCATCCTCAGTTCCACAGGTGGATTGGGACCTGGGTTCAAACCAAAAAGCCAGTGATTGGCTTAGGGCTGGGCAAATGACCAATCAGAGACAAGAAAACACCACGAATCTTGTGTTGGGCCAGCTGGGGCTGGGGCAAGTATTCTTTCCCAGGTGTTCTTACTGACTTTCAATAGTAAAATAATTTAAGTGTAAGAATTCTTTGAACCATAATTATTTCCCTGTCTCTAAGAGACTTAACCAGGAAACCCATGGAGCTGACTCTGTTAGACAGCCGCCTCCACCACCACAGGGAGGGGCAAAAAACAACTAGGTCCTGAAGGTACCATCTAAGGCTTACAGTAAACCATGGCTGAAGCCAGTCTGACCTTGCTCTTTTGAAGTCAATGAGCCAATAAATTATCTTTTTTGGTTGGGTTTCCTTACACTTTCAACCAATAGAGTCCTGGCTGACAAACATGGAGTGATGGAAGGGCACTGGTTTATGAATCAAGCAACTTGGCTTCCAGTCATGGGTGGGGGGACCTTTGGTGACTTTGTTAGCCTCCTGGAGCCTTAGGCCACATCTTTCAATAGTAATGCTAAATTAATAAGGATCTCCCTGCCTACCTCATAGGGCTCATCTGAAAATGACCAGGATCATGAATGTCACAGCAATTTGGAGCCTGCAATGTGCTTCATAGATGTTAGTTATGATTAGCTCCTCTTTAAACATGTTCATTGTATCGTCAGGGTCACAGTTCCTTAGATATAAAAGAAGCCAATTTGAGGGGGAAACCACTCAAACCTCCTTAAGGCCTCCAGTTCTATTCACAGACACACTCCTGGAAGTTTGCACTGCCCTGGTTGGTGCTACCAGAGTCTCTAGGATGGGGGAGCATAAAGCATGTGATCCAAGAGGCTGCTTTTCTGAAGCTGACAGGCACTGAGTTCTCAGTGTGTGCAGGGTACACAAAGCCTTGCCCTGTGTGATTTCATCAGAGCCCCACAATCACCCCGCTGCCCTCTGAGATGGGTCTCTTCTTTTTACCACTGCACAAAGGAAAGTGAGACACAGAGCAGATAAGCAACTTGACCAGGCACACACAGCTAACAAGTGGTGATGCAGGATTTGGCACAGAGATGTCTGACTCCAGAAGCAGCATTCTTAGCCGTTAGGCTTCACTGCTCACTTAATAATAGGCTGAGGGCACAGATCATTAAGGAGGTTGAAATTCACCAATCCTGCCCTTCATCAGACCATGGGTTTTGGGTAGAGGGGAAAGGAAGACTGTATATTGCAGCACTACTGAAAATGTCTTTGTGTTACTGGCTTGATTAGTAAAATAATTTGAGTGGGAGAACCCTGTGGACTGTAATTATTTCCCTGCCCTACACTTGACTCTCCTCTGTGACTCGATGCCAACCAGCCCCCAGGGAGAGGTCACTGGGGGTCCTGGGGCGGCCAACCTGCTGGATGAGAAGGTTGCAGATCTCTTGCAGAAGCACAGTGAGCCGCCCTGGGGAGCAGGACTTGCATGTGGCCCAAATCAGACAGACCACATGGAGCAGAGGTCGTAGCCGTGGCTTCACCTCCGGAAACTCCATGCTCTCTAGGGTTTCCAGGTGGCGGTAGAGTGGCATCAGGTGTGTGTAGATGTCCTTTGACTCCATCAGAGCTGGAAGAAACTGAAGACAGTCACCCTTCCCTGCCTGGAGCTCAGATCCACAGATTTCTTATCCTAAAGAAATTTTAGAATAAGTATGATTCTAAAGTTGGAGCCCTGGGGCCTGTGAAGTAAAGGTCTGAACTTCGTAAACTGAGAGAGCAGAGAGAAGGTTCATCTCCCCAAACTTTCTAGATCTTAAGATAAGATATTAAAATCTGAAGAGCCCTGGACAGCTAAGATAACGGTCTGAGGGGGCTTTCTTATAACATTCCTACATCTGAACTTCTTGGCTCTCCCAGCCCTAGCCTTGCTCTGTGTGGGGAAGATACTTAGTAATTTTTTTGCTGATGACTTTGCTGCTGATATCTCCAAGGCAACACAAAATAGATGACAGAGGACAGATTTCAGGGTCAAAAAGATGTCTTCAAACACCAACCCAGACACTTACCAGTTGTATGACCTTGGGCACTTTTAACCTCTCTGAATCTCAAAAAATAGGATGGACAGTAACTAATTCAAAGAGTTCTTGCCCTGGCTAGTGTAGCTCAGTGGATTGAGCACAGGCTTGTGAACCAAAGGGTTGAGGGTCTGATCGCCTGGGTTGTGGGCCAGGTCCCCAGTAGGGGGCACTCGAGAGATAACCACACACTGATGTTTCTTTCCCTCTCTCCTTCCTTTTCCCTCTCTATAAAAATAAGGAGTTCTTGTGAAGGTCTGAATGTAGTACAAACAGACTCTTCATACATAGCTAGCATAGTGCTGGACTAAAGTGGGCATTCCGGAAAGGGTAATGTCTCTGATGAATATTTGCTAATAAAGAATTTTATTGAGCTCTTATGGAGGAGAAGTTACAGGGAACAGAGAAATAGCACAGCCTGATGATGACAAGGAAAACCAGGAAAATCTCCTACCATTTCCTTTGACATAGCCCAGGAAGGGGAAGTGCGTTTCACCAATCATCTTGTGACAGAGAAGGGAAAGTAGGAAAACCAGTAGCATGGGGTACTAATTCTGCAGGGCAAATTGGAAGGAATGCAGAAGGCCACTGATAAACTGAACAGCAAGGGTGTGTGTACAAAGATGAGTTCTTTTCCAGGTAGAACATCAGGCCCTGTCATATGAGAGCAGATGGCCTTCATTATATTATATGGATAAGGCTCTATGCTCATCCTAAAGGAAGCTCAAAATATACACTATTTAGTAAACAGTTTCAATATGCCAGGCATTGTTCCACCCACTAGACATATAGCCTCTCATAGAAAACCCTCTAAAGTAGCTTTATTACTTCCACTTTATAAGTGAGGTACTTAAGACCTAAGCAACTTGCCTAGGGTCTTCCCATTCATCGTCCAGCCCTGCCTCGCTTAGCGAAAGCAAGATTATCCCAAGTTATTATGTTGAACCCCTAGCTTGATGGTTTTGGGGCTCATGACATGTAAGAATTTGTGGTGTGTACATTTGTATTTTACTCCACAAATGGAGTTGTGGAAAGTAGAATGTGAATCAAATTTTTGAAAGTCAAATGTCATGATAAATTGATTAGAGCAGTGAATCTTAAAATGAGGGATCCGGGAGCAGTGAACCACTGTGTGGGGAGGGGAATGTCAGAATTCAGCAGCCATTCTAATGAGCATGAGCTCTAGATTTCATGGGTGTTGTGAGAAAAGAAGCTGAGCCCAGAGGCCAGAGCAGCTTTCTCTTTATGATACCTATTTTTTTAAAGCAAAACTTTATTTAATCATAATCAAATAAGCACTCCACTGATTTTAAGAGCACAGTGTGTGAGGACTCCCTCATTCAGTCCAGGGTGCAATCCTGGACTGCCTTAGGCTTGCAAGGCAAATAAAGAAAAAGGGATGAACAGAGTTAGGCTCATAACTTTTAAAAACTGTAAATACAAAAGGCCAGTTGCACAAGGCTGCGCAGTAGTTTTCTGGAAAATCTTTAACAACAGGCTCTTCTGAGACAAAATCCTTTATTCATAGCATCTGCCAACTTCTGTTGTGTAAATATTACCAATATTCCCACCATATCTAGTTTAAAGCTACCAACTGGACTTCACTGAGTGTTGGGGAGGACAATTTGAAAAGATTTGCATACAGTGGGCTCTCCAGAGAAACTGCAAGCCAGTTCAAATCTGTTCCAGAGCACCACTGGAGTTCGACACCTGTTCCACCTGCAAAAATCCTGGATGAGCAACCACACTGCACTAATTCAATCCTGCCCCTAGTGGCCAGAGATGAGAACTCCCTAATTAGTCTGTTCTTTCTCTTCAGGATTCGGTTGCTTCCTGTTCCAAGGTTCTTTATTGCCCAATCAATTCCATTTCAGACAACTTTGTTCCAACACCATGGACTACATTCTTTTAACCTCCTTCTTCATTTGTCACTCTTTTCCAATTCATGCCCACTAACCCAGGAATATTTATTTTCCTTTCCCTGTCCTCAGTCCATCAGTGAGCCAATGAAAACCCCTCATATGACTAATAAGAGTAATGCATATAAAATGCCTCTAAAATATTTTTACTTTTCAAAGTAAAAATATTGGACTTTTTTTTGAAAATAAAATATTGAAATATTTTCAAATATTGAAAAGTCCAAAATGTTGGACTTTTCAAAGCCCAACAAATTTCTGACAAGGTCTCTACTCAATTCCTCTAATCAAAATTATTTTCTTCTATTATCCTAATTGAGTTATACATTTCAAGGATTTTTATTTTTACAGTAGTGTTTATCTGGTATTACTATAACTGCTTTTTTCTAATTTCTTTTCATTGCCATTATATACTCTACTGCAAATAAGTTTTTAAAACTGGCATAGGGAACCAAATCTTTTATACAAGTAATAATGTAAATAATCATAGTCTATTAATTTATTAATAATCAACTCATAGCTATAATTCTACTACATGTTTTTTAAATTTCAGAGCCCCAAATTACAGCCATGTGCATACCTCCCTTAAGATATTTATCATGTCTGCATATAATCTATAGTATTACTTAAATTTTCTCTGAACTGACCCTCATTTTAACTTAAATAAAATCATATAAAATGAGAACTTCAAATCACTAACATAAATGGAAAACTGGCATCATCTATCACAAACAGTTACTCTTTCACACATTTTTAAATATGCCTGTCCATACATCCCCCACAATAATCTCTCATACCAACAGTGGTACACATACCAACATTTTTATTGAACTACAAATTGGGAACAACAATCGATTCCTCTGGGGCATGAAATCTCTCAGTGAAGCAATAAAGCGAGGCCTCAAGGGGTGCCTTGTTCCAAGCCAGCTTTATGTGCAGGCAGAGCAGACTCTGTGATAAGATGTCAGGGCCAGAAGGACCTCAAAACCTAACTACTTCTTCCAGTTCTTCTCTGTTATGGAGCCTGTGTCAGAAACTCCACCACTACAACTTTTATTCCTGTAGCTGAGTGGTTTTCAAGCCCCACACCATTTGGAGAAAAAGGTGGGACAAAGAACCAACCAATGTGCTAGGGACACAGGACACTCCCCTCTTTGACAGAGCAAATATATCTTAATTAGTTCTATGTTGTAGGACTGACATAGGAAATTGTCTTTGAAGACAGAGTACTGATAGAGAAAAAAACATTTTGAAATCACTGCTTGGATTGAGTGTAAATCATGTGAAATTGCAAATACTTCTGAAAGCACATTCTGATCTACAATCCTGAAGAGGTAGGAAGAAGTCTGAAAAGAGAAAGGAAATAAGCAAAGTGCACTGTTGAGGGGAAAGGGAGCACTGGAAAAACTTAACTACTTCTAATTATAGACTTTGCTGGCTTTGCAATTTTGACAAGGGCTGATCTTGCCTGATGCTCAGATGGCCAGGAAATTGCAATCCCTTCTGACAGTAGGAATGGAAAAAGCAGAATGGAGCTAGAAATGGAATAAAGACCTCGAGGAGCCAGGGGCAAAGGGGCCTGAATTCCAGAAATGAGAGGTAAAAACATGCATTTGTGTGGTGTGGTATAGTCAGTAAACCACTTCTACCTATATTATATCACAACAGCCCAAAGACGTAGGCAGGAAGTGTGTATGTACCACAACCATGGTGTACACCGGAGCTCAGAGACTGAGGGGACTCTTCCTAGGTCACAAAGTGGTGGAAATGCACACAGAGCACCGGGTAGCTGCCTTCCTGCTTCTAGATTTGGTATTCTTGTCATGCTAGATTGTGTTGGGTTGGAGTGTTATAAGGACTTAAAGCTGCTGAAATCAGAGAGAGAAGATAATTTAGCACTAAATTACAAATTTGAGATAAATGTATTCATGAAAATACTTGCTGCTCCTCACCTGCTACAACATCTCTGAACATGGTTTGGAAAGCTGGGAAGTAGCTGCTCTGAAGCTTCTCCAGGAGCCCCACTAGGCCCCTCACCTTTATTGTCCTGAGTTGATTGTAAATGTATTCCAGATCTTCAGACCTGTAACGCCATGGAGAAGGTGAGTCCAGGTGAATGTCGGGGAACACCAGTCACACAGCGATGACCCCCCCTCAGACAGACAGAGTGGAGGCCTGCCTTAGGGGCTTCCACACAGGCTGGCTCTGGCCCAAGTAGCCGGGGCATCTGTGCCCAGAACAGCAAGGGCAAAGGCCTGAATCGGGAACATGGTTCAAAGGGGCACCTCCAGGAGGTCACAGCAGGGAAAACTGCTGTGAACATCTGGTGGCTCAAAAGCTTGGCAGCTTGAGGTCATTAGCTCTTGCAGGAAGGTTTGGGGTGGGTGAGTGAGGTGTCAGAGCCAGGCTGCTGGAGTAGCGCCCCGCAGTAGGTCAGCAGAATGGTCAGAACTGGGCAGAGGATGGGACATCTCAGCATGGCGGCACCAATGGGGGCTGAAGCCCTACAGGCATGCCTGGTCATGTGATATGGACGCTCCCCACTCAGTGCAAGGACAGGGACATCTGCTTCAAACATCTATCTCCTTTTGAGAAAAGCTTAATCAGCAAACTAATAAATAGGAGCAAGGAAATGGGGAGCCAGAGGGGGAATCAGCAGGAGCAATAATTAGGCCTGTCTGGAAGTCTGTGGAGCTGGGACACAGAGGCTGATGGGCTTTCAAGCGCTGCAGATGACTGGCTGGGACCAAGGAGAGGCTTTTCTGCAGCCTACTGTCAAAACCCTCTTTTTCTTCAGCGTCTTACAAAAAGTGTGTGTGTGTGTAGCCTTGACTGTCAAAGGAGAAGGGAGTAGGCAAGTAAGAAAAATATATAAAAGAGAACTAATTAATTTTACATGTACTTGAAAGAGCCTTTGAAGAAATGTCAGACGATATACTGACTGTAGCCCAGGAAGGAGGGGCAACCACTGAATCCTAGGGAAAGGGTGCCTCTTCCAGAGCATAGGAAAACTGTATAGACCCAAATGGCACAGAGCTGTCTGCTCTAGGGGACAAGAGAAATGCCTGGAGGTGTGACCAGACTCATGGGTGACTCTCCCAAGCCATGACCCTCTGTAAGACAGCTGCCAAGGTCTGAGCATGTGCCTACCTGCTCTTCCAGAACTCCAACTCCACCTTAGGGGTGGGATTTTCCCCTTGTAGGAGCGGCTGGGAAGACTCCTTGTTGAGGACCAGCTGTACTTGGTGGCTCCACTGGATCACTGCAGACTCAATGGCATAAATGACAGACTTATCTGTGGAATCCAAGCTGTGAAAAACACAACAAATCTCTTGAAACATTGGAAATAACTTAACTCTGGGTGCCCCCCAAACCGAATCCCAAATTTTTAAAAGAATAGGTGGGAAATTCCATCTAATCCAGGCATTCTTTGAAAAAAAAATTTTAAATCTCCACCTGAGGGAATTTTTTCATTGCTTTAGAGAAAGAGGAAGGGAGAGAGAGAAACATTGACTGGTTGCTTCCCATACACACCTGGACCAGGGATCAAACCCACAACCTACGTATATTCCCTGACCAGGAATTGAACCCACACCCTTTGGTGATAGGATGATACTCCAACCAACTGAGCGATGCTGGCCAGAGCTAGTCCTGTCATTCTTAACTTTTATTGGACAGTAGACTGATGAGTAGTCTATTCAAAGTATAGATCCTCCCCAGACAAAATGCTTATGCATGCATGCATACACAATTACTCAAAACAGCATTCACCAATATTCTGAAGCCTCATTTAAGAATTACGAATTCTGTGAAGTCTTTCTGTCAATGCAGATATATACAAGACAGGAAACATTTGCACACCCACCCAGACCTTCCTTGAATCCCACTAATGTCAGTAATCTCTCAGCTTGACAAAGCAGTGCATTCCTCAGCAGATGGGCTCTCCCTGGGAGAAAATGTGTCTCTACATGGGAGCCCATCTACCTACCTGTGATTTCCTCATGTTGGTCTTAGTTCAGACCTCTGCATCAAGAGGAAATTGGTTACTTCCTTCTCCCCACAGCAAATCATCAGTCATCTGATCACCAATGTTAACTTCACTCTGTCCTTGCTTTTCTGGGAAAGAATGGAACTCCCAAGCATTCTACCTCATCTATATTTTTAATAAACAAACAAACCAGGAATATTTTAGAAGGACTTAAAAATGAAAAATATATTTTGATTTGCCTTTTCATTAAGTTCTAAATAAAAATTGTTTATGCCAAGAACTCAACACAAATGACAAGGAAAAGGAGTCTATCATTCACATTTTCATACCAGGAAACCACCTTCGCTTAATTTAATCACAAGTGATTACAGAAGGTATGAAAGGGAGAAGATGCTCACCTTCCTGAAATATGATCCAGCCTTTTGGGAAATTATCAAGTTCGAACAAAGTGTGATAAACTCAGTAATGATTATATACACAGACACTGAATATTATGTTAGAATATAAAAGGAACAGAAAAATGGTAATTTGTATTTATTTATTGTGAAATTGAATATTTTTATGAAACTAAAATAACTTTTCCATTTAACTGGCAAATTGCTTCAAATTATATTGATATATATAGCAAATTATTTCCAATAGCAAAAGCTCATTATAAAGTACATTGCCATCCCATGAATTACTTATTCTTCAGATCAAATCATGGGCCCTGAACATACAAAAATAACAGTAATGCATTGGGAAACTCCTGGCATTAGGGCAGTCTGAGCCCATGTAGGAAGATGTAGGAAGATGCCTGTTGCCACAGACACATAAAGATGCTGGGTTGTCTCAGGCGCCTGCAGCCAGGTGGCATTTGGGCATTTGTCCAACTTGTTGGATGGAGGTCATCCACTTGGAAGTCGCCCACTTCAGCTTTCATTATGACCTCCTTCCCTCAGATTATCCTTAAAGGTGCACGTCTAAGTGCATCTTGGATATCAGCAGGCCTTGCATTTTGACTCTTGGCCCATTCCCAATCTCAAGTCTCTCCAGTTTGGTCATAATAGTTAGCTACCATTCAGTAAGCATCACCATATGCTTTGTGCTGTCCTAAGAGCTTTTCAGATACCATCTCACAAGGACCCCGAGTGAGAGGTAGGTGCTAAGGCCACCTGCATTTTATAAGCGAGAAGAAAACAGAGTCTGGGAGAGATTAAATGACTGCTTACACATGACCTGTTAGCATGTGGTGGAGCCTGGAGTAAAAGCTGCGATCCAGAGCTCTGCACTAAGTTCTGTGTGACCTTGCCTCATAGCCTTCCCATTTTATTCCAGACACTCAAGGAAATGATAGAGATAGTGGATTCTGCCATGGTTCTCCACCCATCCATGTTACTGTGTTTACCCCCAAAAAACATTTTAATATTAGACTCTAAGACATCAAAAAAGATGACTTTCTTAGTACTACCAACAATGGTTTTAAGTGAAACTGACATGAGTATTTTTATTTTGTTGAACCAGCAAGTGAAATTCTTTTCTGTGTTTGAGTAATCCCCTGTACCTAAGTATCTTGTTTGGAGCTCCCCCTTCCAAAAAAAAAATGCTGGGTAGGATATAACAAACTATATCATTTAGATACTTAGCCTGGCTTGAAAGAAGAATAAAAATACCTCATTTTATGAGGGACACAGACAAAGATAGCTTGTGGCTGGAATGGTGAGTGGAAGCTGATGGCAGACATAATTCCTAAAGGAGAAGAGGCTCGGGTTTTAATGCCTTCTTGGGCACAGGAGTCATGGACTTCAAGCTCTAACAAAGCCAGATCTGTTTCTATTTGGAAAAAAAAATCCCCAGGACCTGGAAAAAGTCTCCAGCCACTGGGGGAGGAGGGTCTGGAACTGTACCAAGAGCCACCAGAGTGAGTTCTATGGCATTATGTGCTGGGTAAATGCTGGGAAGTGGTGTGGCTGTCTCCCAGACTGGACCTGGGCATTTGCCAATGATGAGACACTGTCCTGATAAGCAAAACACTGAAATCAGTGTGGCTGCTCTCATCCCTGACATAATTCTGGGCGGAAAAGAGGCCATGATGCTGTGGTAGCCTGAAAAGACTTCAGGCAGGGGGACTGGGACAAGGGTAGCAATCAGCACAAAACATACAGACTGAGGATGTTGGCAAACAGCAGAAGTGGGCTTGTGTGTGGCACAAGGACATGTACAAAGTCAGGAATAGAAAAGTCATAAGGAAAACATTCAGATAAACCAATTTCTCCCATATCACAGAGACCCATGTGGCCAGGCTGGCGGTACTTACACGGTCTCACTTTCAGAATCCCAAAATGCCATTTTTTCTGAGCCTGCTGGAAGAGGCAGCAAAGTCTTCCCCCTCCTGTGCTCAAGGATAACCATGAGGTCACACTGGAGGCTGTGGGCATGCTGCTGGACATCTTGATACACCACAGGGGTCCAGTCTAGGTGATTCTTCTCATTGGCCAAGATGGGGATAACAACCTGGAAGAAAGGTGCACAAGGAAGAAAGGCAGGTGTTCTACTTCTGAACACTTACAGAAAGACTATTCTGAGAAAGGCCCAGAGGACTATACATAATGTTTTACAAGTCACTGTGCTGTAAGGCCTAATATTAAGAAGCAACATTAAGTTGTGCCTTGACATCTGATAAAATCAGGAGAGCCTTGGAGAGCCTATCACAAGCTTCCTTCCCTCTTATTTCCTACACATAAGGTCCATTGTTCAAACAGTCCTCCTTATCAAGGAGACCAGGCATAACTGCTGCTTATTCCAGAGGAGTGGACTATAGGTCCCTGTCAGCCAGTGGAGTTATTCAAACAAGCCAATTTCATCCTCCCACAAGATGCAGTGGAGACCACACACTCTTGATACTACAAAGCTTGCCTTCCACAGCCCCTGTTTTTTCACTCTGTTCCCAAGGGCAGCCCCAGGTGGCCCTGTGTGGCATGGTGTCCTCCTCCTTTGGGCTATGAGTGTATGTGACTGTTCAATTGCTGTCAGTCTCATTTGCCCTATATTCTGTAGTTAGCCATACCCATAACCCTAGGGCAGGAATCCCTCCCTAATCAACAGGGTGAATAAGAGGTGATTAAAACATACACAAAGGCCAGAGGCAAAACATAGCACAAGTAAAGGTGAAGATGACCCTCTGTCTCTAGGGGGTGTGATGTGGCATCTAAAAAACGTAAAGCAAAGTTGAGCATCTTGCAGCTCTCTGTAGGGTGAACATTAGTTAGTTTTGGACACTGAACATAGTTCCTCTTCCTTCAGTACCCATATCCAGATCCAGAGGTGAACATTGTGAATAAATATGAACCAATGAGTCAGACCAAAGTCTCTTATCTGAATTTTTGGAGAAGCATTCTCTTCCTTATGAGTGTAGAGCTACTAGTGGCCAACTTGCTCCCACAAGGAGCCAATATGGAGAGGAGGGATTTTACACGTGGAGCAAGACCAAGGCCTATGATCCTTTGAGCTCCTGCTGTTGAACTTTTTGAGCTAGTTCAAATTGAGTTTTCTATCACTAGCAACTTAAACAGTTGTAATTAATACAACTCACTAGGAAACTGCCTGTCAAATGCTCACAACTAATATAAAGGGAGGACTATAAAGAAAAAGAGAAAATCCAGTAATGTGATAAGGGACTGTTAAATAAATAATGAAAAGGAAATATGCATTTATATGGTTGGTTGGGCTCTATATTTGACTAACAACTCTGTGTGGCTATAAAATAGAATACCTGGACCTAACATGTGAAATTCAAGAGGGTGATCCTTCTTGCCTGGTCTGTCTGAAAACAATCACTGAACTGAGAACTTACAATCACAGGTGAATGGAGAGTTCCAAGAAATAAAATGTCACAAGTTGAGCTCAACTCACATTCATGTTAAGAAAGGACCCTTTGGACCTAGGGCAGAAATGATAAACAAGAGAGGGAGAGAGTATAAAAAGGAATTTTCCTAAGATCTTAAAGGGAGGCAATGCATCTAATTGTTTACATACAAGCGGTCCTCCCTTGGATCTGGCATATAGGAAGCACTCAATAGACGTTCATAAAAGAAAGTTTGCTGTCTGAAGAAAAAGGGTAGGTGGGCTTGGGTTGGACTTTGGAGGGCTTTCAGTGGTAGGAAGATAGTGAATGTGAACTCTATGAAATTAAAAGCCACTCATTCCCTTATTCAGTGAATGTTTATGGAGCATCTACTATGTGCTAGTACTGTTCTAGGTGCTGGGAAGGTACACCGGTGAACAACACATACAGAGATTACTAACCTCGTAAAGTTTATATTCTAGTGGAGAAAGAGTCAATGAACAAGAGCTATGGGGGGAAAGAGCAGATGAGAATCAGAAATATGGGGTGGAGGGGTTGCGATTGTGAATGGAGTGATTGGTGCAGGCATCATTGAGGTGACATTTGAACGAAGACTGGGGAGGACTGGGAAAGTGCTGTATATATTGTTGAGGGAAGTGTATGTATTGTGGTTAGAAGGAACAGACAGTGAAAAGGCCCTAAGGTGGGAGTATGCCTAGTTTGAGCAAGGAGCTGTGTAGAGGGCAGTGAAGCCAAAAGAGGGTGAGTAACAGGAGTAGGGGTAAGTAAATGGGGTCAAATTACATGCAGCCCTGCCTGTAGAATTTTGACTTTTACTCTCAGAGAAATGGAAATCATTAAAGGGTTTTGAGCAAGGGAGTGACATAGTAGGATCACTCTGGGTGCTGCGTTGAGCACAGACTGTAGGGGGAAAAGTGGAAAAAGATCAGTTAGCAAGTTATTATTATTATACAGAAAACAGTGGCTTGGCACAGGAGGGAGTAGGGGAGACAGTAAGAAAAGGTCTGATTCTACATAAACGTGGAAGGCTCAGCTTACGTGATTTTTTAATGGATTAGTTGTGGGATTGTGAGGAAAAAAACAAAACAAAACAGGCATCAGGATGACTCCAAGTTTGGGACTTGAGCAACAGGAAGAATGGAGCTGCCATTAACTGATGTGGGAAGACAAGAGTGGAGTCAATTCTTGAGGGACATTCAGGAATATGCCTTCGGACACATTAGAATTTTATATATCTATTGGACTTCTGACTGTGGACACAGAGTAGTCAGCTGGCTTTGGCATTTGGGAGTTCAGAGGAGCAGCGAAGGCTGGTGATGACAAAGTTGGGAGGCACCAGATACAGATGGTTTGTAAAACTCTAAAATTGAATGAGCACCCTGAAGGAATTAAGCAGAAAAGATGTCTAAGGAATAAGTTCTGGGGCCCTCCCATTTTAAGAAGTTGAAAGAAGAGGGGGTATCTCCTATGGAAACTAAGAAGGAATGGCCGGGGGGACAGGAGGAAACCAGAAGACTAGTGTCCTGGAAGCTAAGTGAAGAAAGTTCTTCCAGAAGTAGAAGCTAGTCAGGAGCTGGGTGGAATCCTGCTCACTCACAGGTCAAGCAGGGAAAACACTGAGAGTGGAGGTGGGCAGTGACATGCAGAGGTTCCTTAAGTTCCCTCCCGTGCAGTCTGAGGGTAAATGCCTGACAAATAAGTCTAAGATAAAACAGGAAAAGAATGGGACCCAGCAGGGACAGACACACATGCTAGACATTTTGCTGTAAAGGGACCGTAGAGATGGGATGATAGATGATGGGAGGAATGAGGATTTTGTTTGGCTGGATTTATTTAGTGGAGAGGGAAAAAATAAGAATGTAGGAGAGGGGGAGGATTGCTGGTGCTACCTCCTCAAGATGAGAATGGGAGGATTCAGAGCACAAGTAGCAGTTTTGGTTTTAAGGCTGGCATCAGATGACAGCAGGCAGTCCATCTCAGCAACAGAAGGAAAGGCAGTGGACATGCCTACAGATAGTGGCATATAGGGTAGGTATAAGAGTTTGTAGAAACTTCATTGTGTCCATTTTTTAAAACCAAGAAAGAAGCAAGAGCATCACAGAGTAAGGTTGAGAGAAGAGATTTTGGCCATGCAGCCAAGCACCCCAGGGAGAACTGGATTTAGGCAGAGCAAGGAGACAAGGATGGGTCAGGAGAGTGAGGAAGCTTTTAAGTGGGATACAGAGTGACAGTAATTCCTATCTTTTATGGATTACCTATAACATAACTCTATTCCAGCTGTCCTAGTATATTACTACTAAGTTTCATGAGAACCCTACAGGGTAGTTTGACCCTGATGGAGGTGAGCTAACCTGCTCACATCACACTGATGAATTTGACAGAACCAATTGTTTATTCTTTTAATATATCAGCATTTTTTGATGTTTATTCCTTCTATTTAGCCATATCCTTCCAGATTGAAACACCCAAACAGAAAATTATGTTCAGAGAAAAAGCACTTAGCTGGATAATAGAGCAAATTATTATAACATATTCCCAATACTATTTACCCTATTTTTTTTAACTTAGTCCTCTTTTCTTTTCTTTTTTTTAATATATTTATTGATTATGCTATTACAGTTGTCCCATTTCCCCCCCCCCACTCCACTCCATCCTGCCCACCCGCCTCCCTCCCACATTCCCCCCCTATAGTTCATGTCCATAGGTCATACTTATAAGTTCTTTGGCTTCTACATTTCCTACACTATTTTTACCCTCCCCCTGTCTATTTTCCACCTATCATCTATGCTACTTATTTTCTGTACCTTCCCCCCCCTCCCCCTCCCACTCCCTTAATGACAACCCTCATGTTCTAGTTGTTTGCCTAGTTTGCTCTTGTTTTTGTTTTATGTGTGGCCGTTAATAACTGTGAGTTTGCTGTCATTTTTACTGTTCCTATTTTTGATCTTCTTTTTCTTAGGTAACTCCCTTTAACATTTCATATAATAAGGGCTTGGTGATGATGAACTTCTTTAACTTGACCTTATCTGAGAAGCACTTTATCTTCCCTTCCATTCTAAGTGATAGCTTTGCTGGATACAGTAATCTTGGATGTAGGTCCTTGCCTTTAATCTTGGGTAATGTAATTATGATGTGCCTTGGCGTGTTCCTCCTTGGGTCCAGCTTCTTTGGGACTCTCTGAGCTTCCTGGACTTCCCGGAAGTCTATTTCCTTTGCCAGATGAGGGAAGTTCTCCTTCATTATTTGTTCAAATAAGTTTTCAATTTTTTGTTCTTCCTCTTCTCCTTCTGGCACCCCTATAATTCGGATGTTGGAATGTTTCAAGGCGTCCGGGAGGTTCCTAAGCCTCTCCTCATTTTTCCAAGTTCTTGTTTCTTCATTCTTTTCTAGTTGGATGTTTGTTTCTTCCTTCTGGTCCACACCATTGATTTGAGTCCCAGTTTCCTCCTCATCACTATTGGTTCCCTGTACATTTTCCTTTGTTTCTCTTAGCATAGGCTTCATTTTTTCATCTGTTTTTCGAATAGATTCAACCAAGTCTGTGAGCATATTGATAACCAGTGCTTTGAACTGTGCATCCGATAGGTTGGCTATCTCTTCCTCGCTTAGTTGTATTTTTTCTGGAGCTTTGAAGTGTTCTGTCATTTGGGCCATTTTTTTTTTTTTTTGTCTTGGCACGTCTGTTACTTTAAGGGGAGGAGCCTTAGGTGTTCACCAGGGCGGGTAATGCTGGTTGCTGCGCTGTGACGCTGTACCTGGGGGAGGGGCCGAGTGGGAGCAATGGCGCCCGCCTCACTCTCCTCCGGCTTTCAATCTTTCACTCTGCTATCCACAATCAAACTGGGCCACTCTGGTGCTGGTTCCCGAGTAAGTGGGCCTGTGCACACTCTAGGCCCCTGTGGGTCTCTCCAAGGACCTCTCCTGTGAGGCTGGTAGTCTCTCCTGCTGCTGCCCCAACCCCCACGGGCATTTTCAATCAGAGGTTTGAGGCTTTATTTCCCTGAGCTGGAGCCCTGGGTTATGCGGTCTGCTTCGCTCCCCGCCCTTCGTCTGGTTTATCTGTGGGCGAATGTGGTGCCGCGGGGTGCTGCCCGCTGCTCTGCCTGCCCCGTTCTCTGCCACTCTGAGTCCGGCCCTCTGGGTTTATCTGTGCAAATGTGGGGCCGCAGGGTCTGCTAGTGCTCAGACTGCCTGCGCCATTTGTCCCACACTCCGCCAGTCTCAGTCCCACCACAGCCACTCGAGTCCTCTCCACCCCGGTGCCCGTCTCCGCCCCTCCTACCAGTCTGGATGAATGTTTATTTTCTATTTCCTTGGTGTTGGTCCCCCTTGTTGTTCGATTCTCTGTCAGTTCTGGTTGTGCAAGGAGGCGCAGTGTGTCTACCTACGCCGCCATCTTGGTTCTCCCTCTTTTCTTTTTTTAAATTTTATTTTTCAATTACAGTTTACATTCACTATAACTTTGTATTAGTTTCAGGTATTTGGCATAGTGGTTAGACAACCCTATACTTTACAAAGTGATCCTCCTGATATCTACAGTCCCCATCTGGCCTCATACATAGTATTACAATACCATTGATTATATTCTCTATGCTGTACCGTATATCTCCACAACTATTTTGTAACCACCAGTTTGTGCTTCTTAATCTCTTCACCTTTTTCACCCCTCCCCCTCCAGCAACCATCAGTCTGTTCTCAGTATCTATGAGTCTGTTTCAGTTTTGCTTATGACAGAACCAGCATTTGAACCCAGGTCCATCACACCCCAAATCCCAGGCTCCCTCTACAAAACATAGGACTTCAAAAGAGCATTCAAGTTTCAGAGCTCTAGGATAGATAAGCTGGCAGCAGTGAGTAAAGTGACTGGGAAAGGACTTTCTACTTTGGTCAACATCATGCTTTATGCACTGCCCTCCCCCCCCCACATACCCCCACATAAAGCAGAAGAATACTTCTCTCAGCCAGGTGGGATTTTTTGGTTTAGTGATACTGAATGAAGAGGTGGAAGGACAAGGGGATTGATCCACGGTACAGAGAAGAGAGAAGACAGAAGGGGAGGGACGGGCTTCTGGGCTGGGGGTGAGCAGAGTTATCAGCAGGCACTGGATCACCTCCAGGGAATATGAAAGAAGATGGGAGGAGGGTAGTTGAACAGCTTAAGAATCACTGCTGGAGTTTTGAGAAATGAAAGTAAAGGCCTGGATGTATTTTAAAAATAATTTTATTTAGATTTTTCAATAGATAACACATTTACATGGTATAAATTTTAGAAGTATAAAAGCTTTTACAGTGGAAAGTCTTACCCTGGTACCTCAGACACCCAGCTTCCCTTGTGGATTACTCTGTCAATGAATGTCCTCCCTCCCCCCTTCCTTCCTTCCTTCCTTCCTTCCTTCCTTCCTTCTCTCCCTTATTCTCCTTACCTCCCTTCTCCTGCCTCTACTCTTCCTTTATTTCCCTCTCTCCTTTCTTTTTATCAGAAACGGTAACATACAATTCACAAAATTCTGCACCTTTAAAAAGTTATCTTAAATTGCAGCATAATCCACAATAGTCAAGAGGTAAAAAAACCTAAATGTACATCCACAGATGAATTGAAAAAGAAAATGTGGTGTGTGTGTATGTACACACACATACTATCTATCTATCTATCTATCTATCTATCTATACACATTTCAGCCTTAAAAAGGGAGGAAATTCTGTCATATGCTACAATATGGATGAACTTTGAGGACATTATGTGAAGTGAAATACCCGGTCACGGAAAGAAAATACTACATGATTCCACTTATATGAGATGTCTGAAGTGATCAAGTTCATAGAGACAAAGTAGAATGATGGTTGCCAGGGACAGGAGGGAGGAAGAGGCAGATAAATTGTTGTTTAGTGGGTGTAGAGTTTCACTCATGCAAAAGACGGGGGGGGGGGGGTCCGAGGATTTGTTGCACAATTATTGCATGGGATTGACAATATGAGGGGGGGCCCAAGAAAGCTGGAATTTATTTATAAAAAGACATGTACTTATTCTTACATGTTTAAACTGCAGTCACCTTCAAAGTATTCTCCATTTGATGCAATACACCTATCAAGATGTTTTTTCCACTGCTCAAAACAGTTTTTGAACTCGTCTATTTTGATGCCTTTTAGTGTTCCTGCCATTTTTTTGTTTCACTTCTTCCACATCAGCAGAACATTTCCCATTGAGGGCTTTTTTTCATCAGGGGAAACAAAAAAATAGAAACTTGGGGCAAGATCAGGTAAATAGGGAGGCGGGGAACAGGGATCATGCTGTTTTTGGTCAATGTGAGCAGGTGCCCTTATAAATCGTCCATGTGAAATGGGTAAAAGCGTTCTCAAAAAAATTCATTGAAGCTAGAAAAAAATTCATTGAAGCTGAACAATGCCAGCTGGTGCATTGATGCAGATGGGTTCCTAGAACACTCACCTAGTAGGGGAAGCCTGTACTGCAAGGGGCCCATCCTCCAGAAGATAATTCTCTTTCGGGGGGGCCTCCCTCGTATTGTACTCTTCACTTGGAAAATGTTGGGAGAGTGAATTTTATCTTAGGTGTTTATCTTAAGGACTGTTTCATACCAATCATTCCTTTTAATTATAGATAGACCTTACTTCATTCACCCAGTGGCCTAGTGATGAACATTTAGTTTATTTCCAATCTTTTTTAAGGCAGCAAAGTTCTTGAACATGTCAGGGTTTGGATTACTTTAAAATTGCTTTTGCTTGCTGGGCTACATTTCTTTGACTATGACACAAAACTGAGATGTAACTACTGTCTCCCACATACATGAGGTATAGTTCCATCTCAGAATCTTTGCTCAATCTGCTCCCCATTCCTGAAAGTTACCTTGCTCTCTCTTTTTCCTAGTTCTTCTTGTTTGTTCAGGAGCCATTTCAACACTTGAGGCTAAGCATGGTTCTCACAACACACAAGTATCTCCCCATCATTCACAAGGGGATTTGATCCAAGCTTGGACTTCTGCAGGGATGTTGTTCAGACAGTGCAGAGCAGCAAAACCATTCTGGTTGTTAAAATACTGAATTACTTTCATATCTACTGAGAAACCTAGCTTTCATGGGCTCCCTGAGAGCTTGTGTCATCCCAGACCCGTCCTGGAAATTCTCTCCTCCCACTGCTTCCTACTAAAGCAACCAAAGGGGCTTAACATCTGACTTAGTGGAGAGCCTCCAGGACCCGAGCCCAGCTGGGGTCAATTTGCCTCCACCCCAGTCAGACTACTTTTAAGTTTTTTAAGTCTATGATTAATTTGATGGGTAAGATCTTGTCTTTATTTCTTTGATATTCCCCATAGCACCTGTCACATGAAACATCATTTAGCTAGTACTCTGTAAATACTATCTCATAATCTGCAAGATCCAGGACAACAAGCGCCAAGAAGCACACACATTCAACTTGCGGGGAAGTGTACTCCCAATCCAGAAAGGTCTAAACATCCCAGCAATCTCTCCTGAGTACCCTCTCATAAATCTCTTTGCTCTCTCAGCTCTGCTGTGGGGCCACCAAAGCATTCCAAAATCCACACCTCCGGAGACCCTCCTCCCTGAGCGCCAGGCAGGCCCCTCCCAGTGCCTGTTGGAGGTTTCGAACTGGATACCTCAATTTATCTGGGCACAGGACTGATCTTTGGTTCATGGTTGTGGGATGAATGAGATGATAATCAAAACCAAACCATCTATCCCTTTTAACCCTTCTGCAGAAGCAAACACTGTTTATAGCCTCAGTGACCCAACAGAAATGCCCTTTTGTTCACCACTTCTGATCTTCCCCGGTGCCATTTTGAAGAGATTAAGATACATAGCCTTAAAAAAAGGTCAGGCCCAGGAACTCTTAGGACTCTGGCCTCCCCCTGACTCTTGCTGGAACCCTGCCAAGTCCTAGACCTCTCACAATTCCACTCTGACCGGGCCCTTACTTAGATTTCTCCAGCTCGCCTCTCAGATGTCCATCCCAGGGTCTAGTTTTCCGTCCAGCTCCGCCCCCACCTATCCCCTTTTCTTAGGGATTCAAACTCCGCTAGGAGTCTGGGCTCTCCTATGGCTCCGCCCCTTCCCGATGGCCCCGCCTCCGCCCTGTAGGTCCGCCCCTCCCCCTCACGAGCGGCAAGCAGCGCGGGGTCACCTACCCACCCTCACCTCTGAGAACAGCGCGGCCAGGTACTCCAGAGGCGCCGGGGGCAGGTCCCCGCAAAGCATCGCGCCACGGAGGCTATGGGGCCCGGGCGGCTCGGACCTGGTGCGCAGGAAAAAAAGCCCCTTCGCGTGGGGGAGGTTGAACTCGGGACCCACGTCCATCCCCGGCCTCAACGCCAGGCCTCCGGTCCTGGGCCGCACCACCAGCAGCTGCCGCGGCCCCTCCGCTGCATCGCGGCCCAGGAAGGCGTGGAGCAGCTGCTCCGCCTCGGCCGTGCCGGCGCAGCGCTCCCAGGCGCCCGCAGCCGGCCGCAGGCTCTGGGCCACGTAGGACCCCAAGAGTCGCAGGCGCGGGTCCCCGCCGGGCTCCTGGTCCGCGTTCTCTTCAGGCAGCACCGCCAGCTCCTCCGCGCTCGGCATCCCGCGCTAACTCAGGCTGCAGCGGTTTCCCTAGCGACGGGGACGCGGCCAAGACTCCCTCCTCTGCTCCCTTCCTATTGGGCACATGACTCCTGGCCCCTCCCCTTGCTGTCTAATAAGGTAGGAGAGGGATGGCAGGGGAAGGGGTGGTATCGCGTCGCTGTTGCTAAGACACGAGCCGACGCTCCTATTTAGTGAATGGTCTCTTGGACTGGAGGTGCTCTGGGTGATTGTCTTGGTCAATGGTTTATTGATGCGGTGTGTGGAGGGGAGGTCAAGGATATAATTGCCGTTAAGGATCCTGCTGGCTAGGGTCAGATTAAATTCTTTAGAGGTCTCCAGGCACTGAAAATATTATAGCTCTCCCACCTATTTTCCAAATGTGTAATTCAAACTTTAAAACAATGTCAAATCATAAAATAGATATAAGGGAATTCAACGAAGTTTTTATTTCTTGGTGACAAATACTTAAAAACAGTGCTTATGTAGCTTTTTAACATTTGAAATGTACTGGTATGACTGAAGAACTGGATTTTTAAATTTAATTTTAATTTCTATCAGTAGCTATCATATTGAACACCTCAGCTTCAGTATTTTAATATAAATTACAAAAACAATACATTCTTAGTTTCTACCTTTGTCTTGCCTCAAGTGTGTGGACTCAAACTCTGAGATCACTTGGAGTTCCATGAGTATGGCCACATTAGCTCTTAGCAAAGCAGCAGTAACATGTCGGACATTCAGAGCCTTCCCATCCTGCCCAGAGGTCTGGGCCTTGTCTTCAAAAAGGGCTAAAATGAAGAACCTTTCCTGACCTCAGAAATGAGCATTTCTCACCCGCCGAGCCCTTCTCCACAACGAGGATGTAGATAGCTTGGCCCTTTTACATGCATGTAAGGTGTGAATGGGACAAGGAAACGGACAACATGAGCAGCCTGAGGATGTCAGGTCTGGAAGGAGCTCCCTTCTGCCCTGCTACACTGCTTTTAGTCACCAACCAGACACTGCAGAGTTTCTGGGTAAAAAATAACATGTAATATGGCCTTCAGAGCAATATTAACAGCATAAGCACTTGTCAAAGGCAGCTCAGCTAACAAGAGCCACTCAGAAAAAGCCAGTAGCTGGAATGTAAAAATGACTGATTTTACAATAACTGGGGATTGAGAGGGGCTATGGTGAAAATGTCCACATTAGAAAATGAATTCTTATGTTTGTATGCTGTTTTATCATTGCTAGATTAAACAGTAGGCAGACCAAGTACAAGTAAAGGGACAAAGCAGAAACACTAAAACAATTTTTAAGATGGATTTGATCATTGGCACATCAACGAAAGCATCAGGAAAAAATAGAAAAGTTGGTTGCTTCTTACACATTCACTTTTTTAGAGATTTTTCTTTGCACATAGGAAGACATTGTTGCCATTTTAAGGCTTAGGACCTCCAAATGCATCGACCCTGCTCATGTTTTGTACAATATATAGAGTGAATTCAGGGCCTTTAAGTTCCTGCACACCTTGCAAATAAATTTTCTACCATCTCCACAATGGCCTGTTTTGCCCTGAATTTTCTTTGTTCCTTTGCTCTAATTTACATAAAAATAGAAACACAGGAGCCTGTGAAGATGATGAAGATGTCTGGCTGAGTGAAGGCTTCTGAACACTGGCAATCCCACCTTTTGCTTTTTCCCCTCCAACATCACACCTTAATCTCCTTCTTGGTGTGGGGTGGGGGCATCCATGTGGGATTTATTGAAAATAATTGACAGTCATTATAAACAGCTATTATAAATGATTTTTATAATTATAAACAAATATTATATAATACTTATTGTATAATTATGGTAAAAAATAAAATGTGTTTTAGTTATTTATTTCTGTGTAACAAATTACTTCCAAAGTTATAAGCTTAAAATAGCAATAGACATTTATCTCATATGGTTTATAGTGGGTCAGAAATTTAGGAGCAGTTTACCTGGGTGATTCTGGCTCAGGATCTCTTATAATGTTTCAGACAGGGTGTCATCAGGGACTACATCACCTGAAGGCTTGACTGGGGCTGGAGGAGCCACTTCCAGGATGGCTTGCTCACCTGGTGGATGAGTCACTGTTGGCTGTTGGCAGCAGGCCTCAGTTTCTCAGCAGGTGGAGCTCTCCATTGGCTACTTGAACATTTGAATAACACTATGACTGCCTTTCCCTAGACCAAGTGACTTAACAGAGAGCAAGACAGAAGCCATAATATCTCTACAACCTAGCTTTGGAAGTCACACAGTCATTTCATAATAATCCTATTAGTTACAGAGGTCCACCTATTCATTGTGAAAGAAAACTACACCAGGGTGTGCCTACCATGGAATGAGAATCATTGGGTGCCATCTCAAAGGCCGGGCACTTACTACAAAAGGTGTTAAGGGAGATATTGAATTTTTGCAATTGTTCAAATGAAATAATTTCCTTTTTTAAAAAAATTAGAAACTTTAACTCATTTCCTAGAGCATAACATTTTTTATATCAGGTTATTTTTTTGATTGAAATGGCTATGCATAATTTCTATTCAACACTTTTTAATAATGGTCTCTTTAAATTATGGATGGTCATCGTTGACAAGAAAATTGTTCACCCAACCAAATACTGCAAAACTTAACACCTTTTACAAACATTCAAAAATTAATAGTTGACATTATATTTATAGAATCTAACAGCTCTTCTTCTCCCTTGACAAATGTTATGTTGAAATTTCTGTGATGCTGCTAGTGGGCATTGAATATAAGCCAACCTTTTCTATATCAAATATTTCAAAATAATGATGAAGTTTTAATTCAAAGAATCTGCATGTGTTGTTATAGTAGTCTTCCAGCAGCCATCTTGGATGCCAGTAAATGAGACATTGGACACAAATGGGCAGATGTATTGGATGCATGTACAGAAGGAGAGCCTAGGCTGCTTGGGGCTCCAGCCAGGAGACATGTGTAAGGATATTGCTTTTGCATTGCTCACAGGAATACAATCACGGGAAACAAACCAAGTGTTCATCAATGATAGAATGGGTAAATAAATTGTGATGTATACCATTCATAGAATGCAATACAGCAGTGAAAATGGACTACAACTGTGTATCAACGTAAAAGAATCTCAGGCATAAGGTTAAACAAAAAAGACAAGTTCCACCTGAATACATTCCGTGTGTTTATTAGAGGTTTAAATTAAGTGAAATGAACAATTTTTTTTGTCACACACCCACACATATTTATAGTAATTTAGAAAAAAGGAATGATTATCTCAAAATTCAGATTTTGGTTACTTATTGTTGGGGACAAAGAGCTATGGGATGGTGAGGGGCACACGGGGGACTTTTACATTCCTTGTAATGTTTTTTTTTTCTTAGCCTGGATTATGGGTTTAATTTTATCATTCTTAAACTGTACATACATATTTTATTATTCTTTATATGTATAATATTGTGTTTGTGTACAATGTATGAAGTGTTACAATTTAAAAAAATAAAAGGGGTGGATGTGGCATTTCTTGTCCTCTGAATGTTGTAGGGCAATTCATTTCAGTTATTGGGAATAAATGGTAATAATCTATTGGATTTACAAAATTGTACATCAGATATCTTTACATTTTTAATTGATTAGTTTTACCAATTGTATAATTAAGTCTATTACTGATGATTTCTTTGTCATCACATTCAGTAGGAAGTGTTCAGCCCTATCTTACTTTACTTCTTGTCTCTGTTCAGTCCAGGAGATTTCAGGTTCCTTGTGTGGAGACGCTCCTGCTCTCCTCTCTTGACTTCATGGCAAGCACCCTCTTATTCTCTTGACTGCGCCCTTTTGTGTATGCCTTCAATATTGGCATTGCTTAGACATCTCTCAGAGCACCTGGGCTTCTCACTTTAAAGTCTTTTCTTATATGAGCTCACTCATTCAAGATAACAATTCTTCCCTTTATGCTAATGGCCCCCAAATCCATACCTACAGCTCCTGAACTGGGTAGGTATAACATTTTCAGGTAATACCTGTTTTCCCTTCAAACCTCTATAGGAACTCTTCACTGCTTTCTGGAACTTAGTGTTACAGAGAAGTCTGAAGCCAGCTTGATTTTTGTGCTTTCATAGGTAGCATTTTAAAACAACATGATTGTTTAAGAATTTTTTTCTCTTTATTTTTTGAGAGTCAAAAAAACCCGTTTTAAAATAAAGCTAAAGTCCCATTGAATTGGTTTTTGTCTGAAATTAAGAGAGCCCTTTCCGTTCTTATAACGACGTATTTCTTCGCAGCAGGAAAGATTGTTCTATGGAATCTGTGATTATTACTTATTTTCCATTTGTACTTTCTGGTCTGGGTTTCTGGTGATGCAAACTGATAGAGTGTGCTAACAATTACAAGTAGGGGATACATTTTAAAATACTAATTGAGGTTTTACATTCCTATATGTTTTGATGTCCTGTGGCTCTTCACTGTGAGTTAGTGACATTTTAATGCCTCAGGGGAGTGTGGATGCTGCCTAAAATAGTCCATTGAATGTCTGAATGGTTTTTAAACACATAGCAGAGACAATAGTCTTGCAAGCCATGCTATTTCTTTTCTTTTATTGGAAGAGTGAAACCCTTCAGGAGAAAGGCTTTATGTTGTATTGCTCATTTATTTTATTTCCAAGTGCTTGGCTTTGAATATGCAGGGCAGTCTGGAGGACTGAGAGGTCAGAATGTATATGCTAAACTGCAGATGGTAAGAGTGCATGGCTATAGGATAAGCAAATTTCCTTAGGAGGAGACTCAACTCTTTCTAGCATGGGGAGAGGGGCTGGAGAAGCAAAGCGGAGGACAACTTGGCTATAGAATTCTTGACCCTTTTAGGAGAGTCCGGGGAAGGGGCCAGCATGACAACTACTACAGAAATGCGTGGGTGTCCAGGAGAAGGGGACATTTGAGCCTGACTTTCCAGGGAAAACACGGGAAACTGCAACAGTGGAAAAGCCCTTATCCAACCTGTCCCTGGTGTCAGAGCAGCTGCGGGCAAGGGTGGGGTTTAAAGAGAGCAATAGGAAGGCAGCCTCCCAGTGCTGATCTGCCCTGGCATGTTCCGGATAAGGGCTGATGCTTTTTAAGATCTTTGTAGGAAGATTAGGAGAAGAGAAAGGCTTAGAGGGACAGTTTGGGGCCAGGCTGAGAGACACAGTATAGGCAGGAACCTGTATCGCCAAGAGGCTGTGGTGGATGACAGTGCTTGGTTACAAGGTGGTTTGTATGTCACTGAGAACAGGTATAGATGTAGACCCACTCCTGATGACAGGAAGATATATAGGTGTGGGGAACTGTTCCAAGCGCAGGAAATGTGGCTCAGCCCCCACTCGGAAAAGCCAGTGGGGAGCGAGGTTGGTGGGCAGGACCCACGTCCATGGATATGTTCTCCAGTGGGAAATCAGGCCTGCATTGTACCTAGACTGCTATGAGACTTGCTCTTGCTAAAAACTCCCTCACCCTGAGGCAAGCAAATGTTTACTGAGCATCTTTATCTTCCTAAAATCTGGGCTAGACCTTCCAGGTATGGAACCTAGCTGTTTGGACCACTTCTCCCTTTACATTGCAAATGTCCTCCTTTGATGTATTCAGCGACACCCTCTCCTGTGTCTTCAAAGATAACCACCCAAAACAAACCTTTGCATAGTAAAAGAGGACCTTCTTTGATGTAAGGGGCCTGGAAAAACAATAAAAGCTTGTTAAGGCAAGGGTCCGGGTGCTCCCCCCTTGAAGGAGTGGCCACGCTGTCCCTTTTCCCGCACAGGACCTCTGTAGTCCGTGTGTCTGTGTATTGGAATACTGAAACCTCAACAGCAGATCTTGCGGGCTGAGATCGGCGTCATACAGGCCCCTAGGAACTTAACAATCCTCCAGAAAAGAGGAAAAGGAAAGAATTTTGAAGCCTACACTGACATCAGAAGTGATTAGTCTTCTTTTTCTTCTTCTTCTTAAAGAAAACATTTTAATATTTCATGGAATATTGGTTTGGTGGCGATGAACTCCTTTAGCTTTCTCTTGTCTGGAAAGCTCTTTAGAGCATATAGTCAATAATATCCTAATATCTATGTGTGGTGTCAGATGGGTACCAGATTCATCAGGGTAATCACTCAGTAAGTTATATAATGTCTAATCACTGGGGTGCACACCTGAAACTAATATAATAATGTATGGCAACTGTCATTGAAAAATAATTTAAAAAAGAAGTGTTTGAATTACCTTGAATTGGCAAGACTGTTTTCTATTGCTGACTGGATATAGGAGTGGCCAGCTTGGCTTGATCAGAGCCACTCCAAGTATGATAGAAATAAGGGGTTTAATAGAGAAATTAGAGCTCACATGACTAGAGGAAGAGCTGGGAAGGGACAGTATGAAAGGCTATAGCTAGAGGATCAGAAAAATTGTCCTTAGCATCAGCTTGTAGCCCTGGAGTGTGTGAAATTGGCTGAGTCTACGGAGGAGGTGAGAAGCCATAGCATCCATGTGTCAGGACCATAAAGCAGGAGCCCGAGGAGAGATCTTCAAAATCGCATGTCTGCCGAAGCACGCGGGAGTCCTTGGAGAGGTCTGCAGAGGCACCCAGCCTGGCCACTGTGTCCTCCGTGATAAATGAGATTGCCAGACAAAATACAGGGTGCCAGTTAAATCTGAATTTCAGAATATATTTTTAGTATAAAGATGTTCCAAATAGTGCATAAGACTACATGGGAAGATGGGATGTACTATACTAAAACATTATTTGTGTGAAATTCAAGTTTAACTATTTGTCCTTACTTGTTTTCGTGAGATCTAGTAACTCAATCTATAAATAACAGCATCCCTTCCACCTCCCCCTTCCAGGTCTCATGTGTATTTCACTCTTGCAAATGCTAACAAAGAGTCATATAGTAAAGGGGATTCTGAGAAATGGCATTTCCTCCCTTATAAGGGATGGTGGTGCCAAATTGATAACAATTTGGAATAGGATGTCATGAGGCCACTTTGATTTAGACATAGAAAAAACACAACATATTGGAAATTAACAAAGACCACCCAAGTGAGAACAAGGAAAGACTACTCAGAGCTTTTGATAGCAAGGGAGATGGCCACCATCTCTTGTGTTTTGACAGAGACAGAAAGAGGCATAGGAGTGGAAAAACTTTATTATGGAAAAAGGAGAAGGTTCAGTTGTGGCCTAGTGGAGGCTGTTGTCCTGGAGAAGCTGTAGGCGGGCTAACTAGAAGTGGGGTGTCCTACATGATTGATAGAGGTGTTTGGCTTTCTCTTGCTTACTCCTACGTTGGAACTGGGGATGAAAATTAAGGAAGCTGCCAGTTATTAATCAGGTCATGGAGATTTGGGGCCAACTACTACTAGGATTATTGTTTGGCTTTCTGGACAAGTTGCTACAGACTGTGGGACAGAGCTTTATTTTTATATATGGTTGGCCATTGTCCATTTTTATACCCAGTCTCTCAATATATAACTCTTTCTGGCAAGTTTGAGTTTGATGACCATGGAAAATGCACCTTATCTCATACAAATACTACTCTCTACTGCATGCCCCCAGAATCTAGTCTACCTCCAGTCTCACTGAACTGTTGTATGGGAGTTTCTATTTCTGACTCCAGAGAGAGGATGAGAATGTAGAGTGTGGAGGGTATGCGTGAGTGAATATTATGTGGATTACTTCACATACTCAGCTTATGGTTAACATCACAGGTCAGCAAGTTACAACCTGTGGACCAAATTCAATCCACTGCCCATTTTTGCAAATAAAATTTTATTGACTATTTATGTATGTATTCATTTATGAATTATATTATGAATTATTAAAGTCTATGGCTTTTTTTCACACTACAAGGGCAGAGTTTAATTGTTGTAACTATACAGAGACTGGATGGTCCACAAAACCTGAAATATTTCTCTCTTTACATAAAAAATGTGCCAACTTTTAGCTTAGATTAGATACTATAAAACCTTTTAGCTGGTGAGAGACTCAAGGTAGCAGAGGTATAAAGCAGTCTCAGTTTCATGAAGTCACATTCAGAATGTGTCTTGGTGGTTACCATATTCTTTATGGTAAAAGGTCATCTTTGCAAACTCTGAAATCAGATAACCCATTAGTCATAGCTGTAAAAGTGAAGAACATGCTTTTGTGTGTTTTCTTAGTTATTCTAATGAGAAGTTGGGAGAGTCCCTGAGTCCAGATCATTTTAAACAACAAAGCCATAATGTGCTTTCTCATTAATGGTTGGTTAATGGTACTAACTTCCTTCTTTTCTCCCTCATGACCCAACATGCCCTGTGGGTTGTAGAAATAATGATCTCCCACTTCTGAGAGCAGGGATGCACTCATCCATCACTTCTTGGGGATGCAGTGATGGATAGGATATGGCCCTGTCCTTAGAGAGAGGGAACCATCTCTTCACAATCCAAATGTGTTATTAATAACAATGATAAAATGTGAAAAGGACAATGCTAGAATCAGACCCAACACTGTCTACATTCTGTGTCTAGTCACTATCCATACTGTCCTTTCCCTGTTATTCAAAAATCAGCAGAAAGGTAGCCCTTGATTTTGTTTATTTGTGTTTTTATTCTGGCATTGGTTCACCCTTCTTCTAGAGATTGCTCACCACTTTTTCTTTGGGGAACTACTTCCACACCCTGAACCACCTCCTACCCTACCCCCAGTCCAAGTACTTCAGGTAAGGCTCAATTTCCAAGCTAGCACTGAAGTGTGTGACTTGGCCTAAGCTGACCAGACTATCCATCCCCTGTCCACAGTCACCATTGTGGCAGTGGGCATCCGATCTCATCAGAACAGTAGAGTCAGCCCCAAGGCTTTGGTTTGGTTTGGGGCAAATGAGGGCTTTTGACTTTCTCTTGGACTTGAGCCTGGGGCAGGGCTGACACAGCCACCTTGGCACCACGAGGGGGAAGGGTTATCTGAAAATGGAGTCGAGACAATGGAAGTAGAGCTGAGAGAGGGAGAAAGTGGTTCCTGCTGACTGCTTGAGTGCAGCCCTCACACCACACTTCTCATTTATTTTACATGAGCAAAGATATCCCCTCCTCAGTGAGCCAATTTGAGCTGTGTTTTCTGTCCCTCTTAAACTATAGTCACACTGGTGCAAGCGGCAGGTAAAGAAAAAGGAGAGATGAAGATGTTTATTGGTAAGAGGGAAGGAATCCATCAAAGAGGCAGGTGAGGGAGAAAACTTAGAAGGGGTACTTCCTGCAGCAGTTTCTGTAGATGTGAAGGGTGAGCCTTCAGTCACTTTGTTTATCATGTGACAACTCCAGATCACAGCCTTATCTCTTGATTTTCACCCTGCTTTTGATTTAAGGCAGTAAACCAGAGATTAATATTGGCATATTTCCTTGTGCTTATTCACCATTCAATGTTTAATTCTCAGGAGGATGAAAGAAATAATTAAATGTACTAAACAATAACAATCCTTGCTTGCTTTCCCTGTGTACTTGTGTTGTAAAAATATGCTATGAAGAGTCAATGGTGCCATTTTAGAAAATGAATTCTGCACACTACTTAATTTTAATAATCTCTGGGGTATAACTTTACATTTTCTACCCTAGGATAGCGGTGGGCAGAAGAAGGAAACCTGCAGAAAACACACCTTCTTGGCTGTTTCTTTTTATGATTGTGGGAATTCTTAAGGCTTTGTGTTAGATTAAGTCCTTAGGTATGGTTCTCTTGATTTAGGAGGAAATCACTCATCTAAGAGGCCTGGGGGACCAAGCCTTCTGGTGAGAGTGGGATTATAATACATGTGTGACATATACAGCGTCCAGCACAAATAACACCCCTTTTTTATTACAAAATCATAAGCATGTAATTCT
Source organism: Desmodus rotundus (assembly GCF_022682495.2). Classification (NCBI taxonomy): domain Eukaryota; kingdom Metazoa; phylum Chordata; class Mammalia; order Chiroptera; family Phyllostomidae; genus Desmodus; species Desmodus rotundus. Next base: position 68,568,000 of record NC_071395.1, read on the forward strand.
GTAACATAACAATATCACACTCAAGCACACCATATGACATTTTAGGTGGAATGTTTAAATTAAAACCATAAATTACTACACCCATATTATTATCCTACTAACCACACTCAAGCAGGTGTTACTTCCTGCTGGACCCTGTATATTCACTTATGGTTGCATGAGTTAATGAAGTAATATAGGTATTATCAAAAATCTGAAAAATTATGTCCACGTTTGAGCTGGTCACTTGGGTGAATGTAGGGTGAGGGATAGGGCAGAGAAGAGTTGCAATGATGAACATTGTACCTGGGATAGAGAAGAGGAAGGATCCTTAATTCTCTAATTGCTGTTTTCTCTCATATTTAAAGATAAACTTTCTGATTTTTCATGTTTGCCTCCAGAAAAGAGGAAGATCTCTGTTCCTTTTCACTCTCTCTTCTTTTAGCCATGACCTCTTTCTTATCAGAAATAGAACCAAGTGGACCAGATCACTTCCAGGATATAGTAGACATAGTCCACCAAGAGGAGCTAAGGAGTCCACCAAGGGGTTAGAGAAGAGTGTACCTGGGGTTCTTAGCTGCAGCCAGACATTATGATCACCTAAGGGTACTTAAAGGTACCAACAGCCAGGCCCACCCCAGGATAACATAAGCAGTACCCGGGGATGGGGCTTAAGCCTTGGGACATGGTAAAATATCTGCAGATGATTCTAACATGTTGTCAGGGTAAAGAACTGCGGGGCTATTGGGAAGCTCTTCTTTCTACAGGGCCAAGGAATGGGAGAGCTGACTTTTTTCCCCCTTTATAATTCTCCTTTCTGAATCTCTATTTCTTTTGTGCTCTCTCTCTCTCTCTCTCCCCCTCTCTCTCTCAGACTCTGTCTATCCACATCTGTTTCTATGCTCACACTTTCTCTTTATTCTTCAGACATTCTTTTTTATTCACATTTTCAAATTATATTTTATTGTTTATGCTGTTATAGTTGTTCTTCAGACATTCTTATTTACATTAGTCTGGAGAAGTCACAGAGACCCTAAGCGCAGAATAAACCTCCACTGCCTCTTGCTCCTTTAGAGTCCCCTTCAGATACCAAGTCATGACTGAAGAAAGAGAAAGCGCAACAGCTCCCCAGTGGAAAGCTGACCGAGCCAGATAGGAGGCCTGGGGTGGAATGAATAGGCCCATTTCACTGTAGGACTGGGCCAGTGGTTCTCAAAGGGTGATCCTGGGGAGGCAGCATCATTAGCACCTGAGGATGAGTCAGAAATACAAGATCTACTGCAATAGAAACTCTGGGAGTGGTCTCAGCATATGTGTTTTCCGAAGGCTCGCAGGTAAGTCAGATGCACACTGATGTTCGAGAACCAGGCTCTGTGGAGAAATGCTGGTGTACTCTTCACAGGACTCTACCTTGGAGAAAGGAAATCAAATTGTCTGAGCTCACAATGGGTTCAGGAACTATATTTTTCCAAATAAATAATGCTAACTGCTGAAAGAAGCCCCACGTCTCAGTGACTTGCGTGGAAATAAGCAAAGGCCACCCAAATGCGACAAGCAGAGGCCCTTTACTCAGAACTTGCTACAACAAGGGAGTCAGCCACTCTCGGAGAGGAGGATATTTAGTTAATCCCCCCATTGCACACGTGCACACATGCCCAGTATATGGAAAGTGAGTCACAACCTCTTCTAACGTTTGAGAGCTTACTCTGCTCTAAGCACTGTTTTAAGAGCTTTACATGTATTAATGTATTTCATCTTCAGGAAAATGCAATGACTTAAGCACAAGTGCAATCCCCATTTTACAGATGAGCTATCTCGAAGAGTTTAAATAGAAGGTCTAGATAGTAGTGGCCTGGCTCCAGAGCTGACTGACACCTTTGCCAGTCTTTCATGTTCAAAGTGATAGACCATGGAGGTAACCCGCACATGTGGACTAGTCCCCTGGTAAATGTGAAAGCAGGGAGATTTTGTTTTTTTCGGTGGGAACAACAAGGTTAATCATGTGAAACCTCACAGGATGGCAAGAAATGTGTAGATTTCAAATTGAAGTTGCTACTTTATTTGAGCTAGATTGTTATCTGGTGGATATTGTGGGACCCTGCCTGGATCAGCTTATTTGGAGGACGGGCTAAATTTAATTTCTGTGGAGAACAGCAGAGAGAATGCTGGTGGGCCTGGTATGGCCTAGAGGTAAACTTAATTTTCACTGTCTTGGCTTGACCTGTTTCATCAGTTTCTGAGAGCAAAATCAAAGAGACACTCTCCATGGTTGTGAGGTGTGAGCTGCTCCCATCTTTGGTGTACATGGGCATTGGAAGACCTGGCCATGTAGTCCATGTAGGTGTGGACAGAATCCGAAGGCCTCCTCAGACCCTTCATTGCTCTCCTCCCAGGGAAAGGACACAAGTGTCACCTGGTTGACTATGGGCTTGAAATGAGCTCTTAAATTATGGGAAGAGAAGGGAATGTCTGGTCTCCAAGGGAGTGGAAGCTCACAGCAAGCCCCTACACTACCTCTCTCTACTCTGCCCACCCTAGATCCAAAGGGGAGGACCTCTGAGCTGGATTGACCAAATTCCGGTCCAAAGTGAGCCCCAGGGAAACCCTTTCATCACACGTCCAGAGAAGTCAACAGGATGGGCTTTTCTTAAGTGGAGAGAAGGGCCAGCCAGCGCAATTTCCTCTTGGCTGTCTACACTATGCTGTCCTCTCTTCCCTCCATCACCGCTGCCCAACACCCATACTTGGGAGGCATGCTTACTCACAGTGTTGGATGAACAACACTGGGCTGGGCTTTCTTCCTAAAAGAAAGTCAGGGCATCTTTTTTTCTTTTTTCTTCTTTTCCTCTCCACTTGGCCCTTGGTCCTTTGAGATCTTCCTCCCACATGGTTAATGTAAGTTGATCTGGAGCATGCCTAGGTCTAACATGGCCTGGGCACTTGAATTAAACCAGCTGTATCCCAGGCTTAAGTAGAGTCTCTCCCTTCTTCCTATTCTTCCTCCAACTGTTAACTAGAGGAAAAGGAACCTTCCATCGGTTCTAGCTGAGTTCACCAAAATTCTACACAGACCTCAGCAATCTTAAATGCTTCTTGACTTTGTTCTCTCCTTGTTGCATATATTTCTAAGATTTTGTGGTGAGAAGTGACAGTTTGAGGGAGAGATTTAGGTATTTGGGATTTGGCATTTCCTCTTCCTCTTTCTGCTGTATTTTGACATGATTTCAATTTACTGCTATGCTGACTTTCTCTTGGTGACCCAGCTTCCCAGGGGTCCCAGAGTGACAATGAAAACCAAGACCAGTCCCGCTCAGTATCTTTAGAAGCTGCACTGACCTATGGGAAGGGCACATGGAAATAAGCAAAGTAAACCTTGTCAGAGGTTTACATAGATTATACTTTGCTAATATTGCTCAATAACCCTTTATATAGCCAACACCTTTTACTATAAAATGCTACAACCCAAGTTCAAAGCTATCTTTCAAATTCAAGCCAGAATACTCAGTGTCTTCTGGTGGGTCTCATTAGGGGCTGAGGGCCTGGAGTTCAAGATGTGTGTGTTGGGGGCTTTCTTTATGTACACCTGTCTTGTCACTCTTTCCATGCTACCATACCTGTCGTGTATTGGCATGGAACATTCATCAGGAATTTTCCTCTCAGAATTCTAGGCAGGAAGCTGAGTGGAAGCCTGTGTGGTCTATCTGGAGGACTGTGTTGTCCACCTCCCACTTCCACCATCTGCACTGGCCCACCACATGGTGGTGATCTGGGCTGGGCTCTCTCAGGGGCACACAACCTTACTACTCGTACTCTCTTCTCTGATTCTCCTGGAATTTCCTCCCTTGGTATAGGAAGGTATTTCTCTCTGTCCAGTATAGTGGGGACATGCTCCTCCACCACATCCTACATGCAATCCATTCTGTGGTTTCTTATCCAGCTTGGCTCATTGATATCCAGAGATCTGCTTTCAATATCAGTGAAGATACTCTATCTACTATGTGGCTCTTGCAAATGCATAAGAATTTTTGCTGTTGTGAGCTTGAAAAAAGTTGATTTCAAAAGTCAAGGTGTAAAAAGATGTCATCCTTTGGCCTCTGCCATTTTCCTAGGAGGGGAGTAGATGGAGGTTACTGTTGCTTTTTTGGACTGGTGGGGAAAAGAGTAAGGGTACAAGGCAAGGGGGGGAACACCACAGTTTAAGACTATCACCCTGTTGTAGGGACTATTATAATGAAATCTCACAGAATCTATTATTGTTAGCATGTCTGGTTCATTGTATTCCTGGGGTCCACATGCTGTGTTCATGGGAGGCTTTCCCAACACTTTGGGGATGTCCCACTGTGCAGAGGCTATCAGTGTATGGGCTCACCGTGCACAGTGTTGTCTGAAAACTGCCTAAAACTCCAAGGTGGATGATTGCAGCCATTTTGGAGTATGAGTTCCAGGGTTCCCTGACCATATGGGACCAGGGAGAGACACTTGAGCCAAAATGCGGCAGGTTACATTTTCCAAGGATGGCCATACCAGTATCTTCCATCAACATGCTTTTCTTCCAAGATAACCTTGGTACACTCCCTTCAGACAGCGGAGTCTGTGTCCTCTCCCCTTGACCCTGGGCAGAACTCCATAACCCAGAGAGTATACTATGTGACTTCTGAGGCTACATTACATGAGATGACATAGCTTTTGTCTGGCTCACTCGTTTAATATTTCTCTTTTGTGCACTCCCTCTGTTTCTTCCGATCTCTAGATGCTTGTTTTCAGAACCCAGCTGCCATGTGGTGAGGAAGCACAGGCCACAGGGAGAGAATGCACATGAGAGTTCTAGTTCACAGCTCCTGTCAGATCCCTACTAGCATTAGCAGCCAGACAGGTGAGTGAGGAAGCCTTGGAGATGATTCCAGTTTCAGCTACCACCTGACCACAACTACATGAGGGAACTTATTGAGAATGATCTGGTTGAGTCCAGTTGATCCTCTGAATCATGAGAGATTACAACAGTAAATAATTGTGGTTGTTTACTTTGCTATTTTGAGGAGATCTGGTATTATTACCAAAGCATAATCCAGCCTGTCCTGCTAGATTCAGTGACTCTGTATCATACATTACTGAGAAGACTGAGACCCTGCAGGAAAATCTCCCTCGGCAGCCCTTTTTTAGTATCTCACAATAACTTCCATCTTGCCTTCCCAAGAAGTTTCCAAGGAGAAGCTCCTCCTCCTCCTCCTGTGCTACTCCAGTGCCGAAGGGAAGGGATCTCATTCTGTGTCCATGTTCTTACCCAATTCTCTTTTCTCTTCAAATTTTAATGCATTCAGGTTTGTGCAATCTTTAAACGTTCTTATTCAACCTTATGATGCCTCCTCATAGTCACATACATTATCTTCTATTAAACTTTCCTATGGATGGTGTAAACGAGCTGTGTCCTCATTTCCTAAATACTTAATTCTCTGTAAACTCACTTTTGTTCTAACCTCTTCACTGAAGCTGGTTGCTTAAAATCATTAGGCTATATGGATCAAGGCTATTCCAGGGTTTCAAGTCTTTATTGTTATCATAAAGTTATAGAACTTTAAAACAGAAAAAAAACCAAGAATGATGTGCTATTCAAACTTCAACATGCATAGAGTCACCTAGGTATCTTTTCAAAAGATAGATTCTGGGATCCCACCACCAGAGATTCTGACTAAGTTGAGGTTGGAGACTGGCAATCTGCACTGCAGTGAGCTCTCAGGGATCACTGATGTTGCTATGCTGTGGGCACATATTGAGTAGTACTAGATTAGATGACAGTTTTTTGTTTTCTCCAAGTCTGAAGTGAAGATTAATGTCTGGACCAATATCCCTTTGGTTGCAGAGGGGTTCTTCTCCATGGTTTGATGAACCAGCAGGAGTAGGTCTTATAAAGGATCCAAGAAAATCATTAAGGCACACCCAATTGGGAATGAGGGCAATGGTCCTAGTATTCTACACTTGACACATATTTCTAGAACTTGGATTTAGGATTGAGATTGAAGCTGGAGGTAAAACAACTTCTCTTCATGGAGATAACCCTGGTCCTGAAACACATTTGAGTTCTATTTTTATGGGCAAAAACAGTAAAAATAATGAACTGTTGAGAACTTTCCTGTGAAAATGCATTCTTTGGGACTTTTTAAAAAAAACAGACAAGTTGTTGATTTTGGGAAATCACAATAAGTTAAACAGAATAGGCCATTTCTAAGGACTTTGTTCTTCCCCTAGCTTAATACCTTTTCTTCCTCTATAGCCATCTTATTGATACAGAGTAGAAGTGCTGGCAACTGGGATGATGCTATCTTATAAGCAGTGGCTCCAGCCAAGGGTCTTCTGCTTCCCTCCCATCACTCTACCCTTCAGAGGTACCAGCTGAGCTCACCAACTCCCTGAGAGATCTTGACAAAAACAGAGCAGAGTCTAAAGAAGCTGAAGATGGATTTTAGAGACTTCAAGTGGTCTGGCCCATTCATGTTGTTTTAAATGAGAAAATTGAGATTTCAATAAGAAAAGTCTTTCCAGTTTATACAGAAAAATGCTGGCAGAGCCAGTAGAATGAACAGGCCATCTGACTCCCAGGCCAGTTATCTGTGATGGCATCTTACTTTCATGGGATGGCAAAGGTGAGGTGGACAGGACCAAGGAAGACAGCAGGGTGGGTTGCCCACAGTTTATACACCTACCTGGAAGCCTGGGTATAATTTGAGTATAGTTTGTGATAATTCAGGGATGATGTATATCAAACATGGGAAAAACATTTGCATATAATATTCCAACTTCTATAGCTGAGGAAACCAGAGATGACATTGACTAACACATCCTTGGTATAAGAGTTACTGATTCCCTCATTCTGGAACTTCCAAAGCACTCATTCTCAACCCCTGCTCTTTCTGATTTCCCTATCCCTGACATATTTGGAGCCAAAACACTGAGTGTCTTTGGTTTCCTTATTAAAGTCTTGAAAAGAAAATATTCTTTTATTTTTTCTAGACGTTTTATGCTTCCTTATCCTGCTTAATCAAAGAGGAAAAGTTCAGTGTCCAAAGTGAAGCTGAAGGTGAAAAGCTGTCTGAGACTCCTTGAACCTCAATGCTTCCGACATGAGTTTCACAGACCTTGGCTTATTAGTGGCAGTCTATTAAGACCTCATTTAAAGTGAAATAAGCCAGGCGGTGAGGGACAAATACCATATGATCTCACCTTTAACTGGAACATAATCAACAAAAGAAAAAAAACAAACAAAATATAACCAGAGACATTGAAGTTAAGAGTAATCTTACAATAGCCAGAGAGGAGTAGGGAGGGGATAGTGGGGAGAGGGGCTTTCAGGAACTACTGTGGAGGACACATGGACAAAACCAAAGGGGAGGGTGGAGGCAGGGGAGGGTGGAGGCAGGGAGGGAGGTGGGTTTGACTGGGGTTGAGTGGAGGGGTGGGGAGAAAATGCAGATGACTGTAATTGAACAACAATAAAAAAAATGTTTTTTTTTAAAAAAAAGACCTCATTTATCCAGTGCACCTATTTGGAATTAGTGACAACTGTGACAGGGGTTAAACTGAGGTTTACCTTTGAGAATCAAGTAAAAAAAGTTAAATGAATTGTCAGAGTTGCAGTTATTTAAAGAGGGCTATTTAGCCTAGTTAAGAACACTCTTTTAAGGTATTATAGAAACACCATTGAATGCATGTCCAGAACTCTTTGACCCATACGTCTCAACAGTTTTTATATTAATTACCCATTATTCTTACCTGTTCAGTAAGGAAGGTCTCCTGAGATTTTCTGTTTGGGCACATGTTACTAATCTAATTTAGCCATTATGTGTGTAAGCATTGTAATTAAATTGCACTTCTGTAAAAAAGATTTTCTCCAATTCAGAATTTTTTCCTTTGATTTTCCTTCCAATGATGAATATAGATTAATGAAGCTTTTCTATGCTTGTACTGTGTGTGTGTGTGTACTTACTGTGAGTCATCATGGGTGAGAAACTCTATGACATAGAAGCAATGCACTGTAATAGTGATTGTTAGTAAGCAAATGATGTAGTGAGCAAAACACACTTTAGAACATGTGCGGTTATGTGTTTTTATGTATTAGAATAGTAGATAAGCTTATAACTTTGTTCTAGGTAAAGAATGCCATTGGCAGCAGATAATAAAAGGATTTTTGAACAGAAGCTCAACACATCTAATGAGAAGGGTTTGAGTTACAATGGACTTGGGCAGCTGCTAAGAGAGTATAATCGACTGTGGATTCTAGGAACCATAGAGGCACTGAAGATGGTTGAAGACCATGTCCTGTTTGGCAACACTTTGTTGGCTGAACCTGAGCCTGCCAGTATGTAGGTTATGGTGAAAACCCAGAAACACAGAGTAGCAGATGATCTTAGCAGCATGAGTGAATATGTGCCAAAGAAAATAGTGTGAAAAATGAGTCCAAAGAAAAATGGTCTTGAGCAAGACTCCAAATCTAAATCAATTTCCACAGTGCAACTTGATTCTTTCATTTAAGTGGCCTTGATATTTAACCACCTGTACTCTCTCACCTATGGTAACCAAAATAATTATGTCTAAACCCAAACTAAGACCTACTGTCCAAGAATGATAGTGCTAGTATAAATTAATGTGGATACAGAGTTATAACTTCTAATGATGTTTTGAATTGGCATACCTTGCCAATTAACACTTGCCCCAAACCTACCTTCCTACCTCTCATCTTTTCACCATTTTTTAAAGCATTAAGGCCCAATTTGCATATCATAGAATCCATTCATTGTAAGTATACAGTTTAATGATTCTTACTAAATTTATACAGTGTGGCCACCACCATGATCCAATGTTAAAATGCTTCTGTCACTCAAAAAGTCCCCAGGTTCCTGTTTGCAATCAATCCCATCTCCACGTGATCTACATCCTTTCACAATTTTTAATTCCCTTTAGTTTTGGCTCTGTGTTTGTAAAATTAAGCACATGGATACTTAAACAGACAGGTTATGTTGAAACGGCTTTATTTTTTAATCCATAAATATATGTTACTGACAAAAGTGGAAAAGTCCTTAAGACTAAATCTTACTAAAGTGATATCTGTTTACAGTACATATAGAATGTGCTTTGACAGGTAAGTAGAATGATGGGATTTGTACAGAAGCAGCAGTTACGAGAGCACTGCCCGTCATGAAGCTTACTGGTGGGGAGAGAAGAGACTGTGCAAAGGTTACAGATAGAAAGGTACTTCTCATCAGTACTACCATATAATAAACACGGAATCCATAAATTGGGCTAATGCATAAAAATGTTCATTGATCCCCCCTTAGGAAATTGTGTCCCCCAACTAAAAATATTACAGTAAGAATTGCTTTTTATTAGAGAATTTCAAGAATTCTTTACTACAAAATGTCTAGTTGAGTTATAGAACTAGAGGAATATTTGCCACTATGAAGCAAATGAATGAGTCCTCCCATGGAGTGGCATTCAAGGGTCACAGCAGGAGTGGGCGGTACAGTTGAGCAGGGGTCTTCCTCTCCCTCAGGAAGGAGGGCATTAAGGAAACATGTAATGTCATTTCTCTGACTGATGCAGGTTGATGTGTTTGCCGATTTACAGGATGGTTTTGATGATACTGACTTGTACTGTCAATTCTTGCTTCACAAGCTTTCACTGGGAGGACAGTGGTGTCCCAAGGAGGGGCTAGGAAAGTACTAGGATGGGGTGAGGGCCCAACTCCTGGCAGCTTAGGGGGTGATGCTTCCCCTTCCTCCAGCTGGAATGGAGCCCAGTGTCCAGACTCAGCCTCCAGGACCCAGGTTCTGGAGTGGGATACAACATCCATTGCCCCGCAGAGCCTCTGCCATGAATTCTCCTCTGTGGCTTGGAATGTATTTCCAACTGCTCTCACATACAAACTTCATGCCTTTGTAGGCCGACCTCGGGACCTTTCTCCTCCAGCCCATGCCCTCTCTGAGATCAAAACTCCTTCCCTTCAGCTTTAAGGGCCACATCCAAATGAAAACTTCAAATTCAGAATTTCCCAATGACATGACACTCTGGATGATTTAGGTGTGCCTGTGTGTGAGGACTTCCATGACACGCGGTTGGTAACCTATGTAATGGGTAGGCTTTTACACCTTCAGATATAAGAGCATCCCTAGATTCTGGTGAGGAGTCTGGTGGCTGTCTAGGGCATCTAAGGATGTCACCATGGGGCAGCCTTAATGGGAGGCATGCAGCTCAGTTAAAGTGGGAAAGGAATATGAAGAAAGGAGGAGGGGTCAATAGTTAATGAAAGCCTTAGCATATAAGAGCTGGGTGACACTTCAGAGCTCATCTAGTCAAAGCCCCTAATTTTACAGGAAACTGAGGCACTCAGTGAGACTGTGACTCATCCTCAGTCCCCTGGCAAGATGGAGACAGAGCTCATGTTTCTGAGAGCCTCACCCTGTGCTTTTTCCTCCTACCATGTGTGGCCTTCTGAAACCAAATCTAGAGCTCAGGAAGACTAATCTTTCACATTGAATCTGTCATTAAAATGCTGCATTTATAAAAAATAGCATTTGAACCCTGAAAAATACTTCATTAAAACACAACAAGCTTCCTTGAAAATACTTCAGAGCAACGTTTCCCTGGTTTGGGGAAGATGGTGGAGGAATGTATGTGGGAGGTAACATGTCAACACTTCCCAGAGCCATCGCTTTCGAGGGTCCAGGTCATCAGCAGCCCTTTCAGAATACCTTGGGTCAAGTCCACAGTTGCCTGTGGATGGAATCTGAGGATGGAAGGCTGGTGGCAGACAAGGTATCTCTGAAGAAAATGGATTATTTGGTGGCAGGATTATTGGAATGGGTATTTCTCCACACGTGGAGAGTCATGAGGCTATCCAGTGTTTTAGGACAAAGGGAGATCTATGACACACACAAGCAGGACAGGCATGAGGTGGAACAATGGCCAAGAGCCCTCAGTGATATGAATCTTTGGCCAGAGTTGGAGCCTCTGGGCTAGTGGCAGGCTGGGCAGGAGGTTGGGGGACTTGCCATCTGTAGGAACCAAAGCTGACCTTTAAACCGTGATGTCTCTGGTGGAGCAGCTTCTCTTCCTTCCCTCCCAGAGATCAGAGTGGGAGAGCCCCTGGCTATGTGCCCTGGGATATCTCCTATGGGCAGGAGGTGAAGATAAACCATGAGGCAAACAGAAGACCTAAAGAATGTCATTTTCTTTGAATGTTTTCATTCAAAGCGCTAAGTGTTACAACTGGAAGAGTATAGCAAGACCAAGGAAAATAAATTACAGACAGAGACAGGTAAGTAGAGGAGGAAGGCAAGGCCAAGGAGATGAGAGGGAGGAAAGACTGAACTGACACAAAAGACTCGAGGTTATGACAAGAGATTTGGGATGGAAGACTGGGAAAAAAGGAAGGAGAAATTTGAAGTAAGGGAAGGACGGGAACTTTGTAGTAGGAAAACTCATCTCCCAAGACACTGGCAAGCCTAGTTTGGGGGTTAAAAGAATTCTTGGGAAAGCCTTTGTGACTTACAAACTCATGGAATCAAGAGTTAACTGGAGGAACAAGACAGGAGAGGTGGAAGGGCATGAGGGATTGTGGGAGCTTTGCTGTCATCAAAGGCCAAGGAGACTGGCAGGAACCTTTAGGGCAGAAGAGAACCTGGGTACATCCCAGTTTATTCTAATCAGATCAATGGAGACTCACACAAAGAACAAGCAGAGGAACACTTTGGGCTTTGGGTTTCCCTTGCTGGGGGAGGGAGACTTCCATTGTGGGGAAAGGCCTGGCGGGTCTGAAAGTCCTGAAATCTGCATTCCAATCCCAGAATCCTCTCTTAACTGCGACGTGAACTTGCCTAGTAATGTGGTTTTGCTTGTTCTGCAAACATGGGTGGGCTGGCTGAATAAATGAGATACTTCTGTGTCCTAATTAAGACATAATTTTATAGATTTTGAAATAAGGGACTGAATTGGAACAAGTTTGTGGCCTTCTCTCTTTCTCTTCCCTCCCTTCCTCTCTCCTTCCTTCTAGACCCAAGGGTGAAGCAGAAGAATCATTTAAAAAAGGTAAGGGTTCAGGTAGAATTTTTTGATCTGACTGACACCAGAGGTTTTACACTGGATAGCAGTAAGGCTGGGATGAGAAACGTTTTGGAATCAGCCTATTAAACAACCCCTGAGACAGAAAGACAGGGCCTAGGGGAAGTGCATCCTGAGGGCTGGAGAACTTGGTGCCAAGAAGATGTTTCTCATACAAAATGAGAACGATGAGATTAGGTTTCTGGTTTGGAGCACGTGTGTCTAGACACAGGGGGAGAGCGTTCTCACCCACTCACGTCCTTTCCCCTCTGCGCCACTAGGCAGCCTTCAAGGGGACGGGCCAAGGGCTGGATATGAGGGTAGTGGGCTTAGGGGACCAGCTGTGAGAGACACGCCTTTGTTTCTGGGAGTGGCCAATTGCTCTATTTAGGTTGATATCCTCCAGCCCAACCCCCTCAGCCTTCCCTCTGGAACAAACTCTCATAAACCCCTAGGGACCAGCCCTTGAGAGGGTTTATGTGTTTGTAGGGGAGGAAAGTGGACAGAGTTATCCCTGTCCTCACAGCCTCAGAGTACCAGTGACAACACCTCAGCCGGGAAGCTGAGGGCTGTGTTCATCACCCTGAGCCTTAATACCCTCATGATTATGGGATAGTGAGCCTTTTAGTGGGGAGGGGACAGACAAGAGCTTTGGAATTCTTGAAATAAATAAGAGGAATCATCAATTGATTTCTCTGTGGATTGTGAACTTGGTTAGATTAAGAATTCCCAGACACTGGAGAGTTCTCCCTGCCCCATCCCCACCTCCCTTTTAAAGGGCCATACATAGTATATGCAGAACTGGGGGAATCTAAAATCCCAGCTCAAGGTCATTGTTTCTAGAGTCTGACTTTGGCAAGTCACCTTTTTAGTATCATACCTTCACCCATTAGTTTGGAGCTGATTTCCCCAGCCCCAGTCCAGGAAGGTGCCCTGGCCCTGAGAATGGGGAATCCCCTTCTCTCCCTGCCTGGCTCTGGTCTTGAGGGAGTATTAGCTCACTATCTACTTTCCAGGAGGCTGTCATGTCCTGTTGTTCCAGCTCCTCACCCCCCACCCCTTTAGACACAAGGAAGGGGCTGAGATAAGCTGCCAGGGGCTGCCCCCCAACAGAGCTGAGAGAATTCATCTGCCTGGTGCCCTAGTGTCCCCTACAGGGCACAGACTGGGGGGCTTCCCAGTTAGCCCCCAGACCTGGAGTACCATTATTTGCATTTGCTAAAGGGTCTCTGTCCCTGTGATCCAGAGGAGCCACTATTCTGAAGCAGAGAATAATGGAACTGCAGGAGGACTGGAGGTGGAGGAAGGGGAAACAGGCAGAGAGAGCAAATTCTACACCAAGAAGGGGCCAGGGAGGTGGGCAGTGATGGGGAGAGAGGAGTGCACATGGTGCGGGACAACCACCTTGGGCCCTCCTGGACTGAGGGCTGAGCTGCTCCTCTTCAGACGCCTCTAGCTCTATCCTGCCTGGTGTGCATGGTGGGAGACAGGTGGAGCCCTGGATGATGGGAATGGCGAGCCCCTGAGACTTAGGGCATCACAGTGGCCTCCCCACCTGCAGCTCTCTGGCCATGGGCAGATGCGTCTAGGGAGCAGAGTAGGGGAGGAGAAGGCAGGCCTGAGTGGCAGGTTGTCATCCTTCAGACCTAGAGGCCTGGAGGAAGTGTGGAGATAATCAGGTTGCTGGGGAGGGCATCCTAAAAGTCCCTGCACCTCCTTGGTACTCTCTTTCAGGAGGGCCAGAGCTAAGCTCTGGGGAACTCAGGGGTGCAACACCTAGGGCTAGGGGAGGGGCAAAGTCCCCCAGAAGTTGGGCCAAGGGGACCTTCGGGTGGGGTGCCAGCTGGAACTGGGCAGGGTTCCCAACAGTAGGGAGGGAGGTAAAGGAAGAGAGCCCCTCCTTGTCCCATGGCTTGGGGGAGGGGCAGGGGGGCCAGGATGGGGTGTCGAGGGGTCACTGGAAGAAGGACCACTCAGTGGGGACCAGAGAGCTCCAGCTGGCAGAAGAGATCATCGTTGTGCTTATGGACTCAGCAGCTCCCTGTCTCCTACAGCGAGAACGAGCAGGCAGTTTTTAGGCACTAGAAGATTCCCGTGATGCAGTTCTAGGTACATGATTGAGACCGAGTAGCCTGCTCTGTCAGCCTGCTGACTGCACCTGCTGGCCAACTCAAACCCAGGGCAGCTTCAGACCAGGGTCAGGCCAGGGACTCTTGGCTGAGTGACCTGCAGCTAAGCCCAGGAAGGGGAGAGAGGACATGGAACTGAAAGGGAGTTGGTGATGGTAGCGGGGTGAGACTAGCCTACCCCTCTGCTCACTCCCTTTGACTCTCCTGGGAGAGTGAGTGATCGTTCTAGGTCCCAGTCTGAGCATGCTTTGCCAGGCCACTGGGCTGCATCCTTCCGGGGAGTATGGCTTTCTGGGCAAAGAGAGCCCACCCCCCTCCTCCTCCAGAGGGGACAAAGGAAAGGAAACATGGGGCTCAAAGCTCCACTCCAGGCCCCTCCTGTCCCTGCCCTGCTCTTCCAGGCACCTGGCACTGTCCAGGTGGTCACACGGTCACTTCGGTCTTGCTGGCTGAGTAGCAGGTGTGGTGGCCGGGGATATAGTGCAGCTGCTCCACCGTGTTGTGTCTGCGCGAGGCGAAGGCCTGGCGCTTGGCTGCCGTCTGGCTCTGGCCCAGTGTGGCATAGGAGTTACTGGAGGCACTGGGATGGGAGTGCATCTTGGTCATGCGGTAGCGTTCCAGCATGGGTGTGGACACAAAGACGTCCGTGTGCGAGAGGGCCCTGGACAGGGCCTGCTGGGGGAAGGCCGTCCGCTCTGGGGACAGCAGCGGGTCCTGGGAGTGCAGGCGCTCCGTGGACAGCAGCTGCTCATCAGACAGGATGCGGTCGAAGGACATGCCAAACTCATCCGGCAGGCCCCGCACTGGGGACAGCACCCTGTCCTGGGACATGGCACGGATGGGCCGCCGGGGCCTCTCTCGAGGCAAGGGCTTCTGTTGGGACATCTGGATGACGTTGAGTGGGAGGGTGCCTCGGGCGGCCAGGTCAGGCAGGTGCCGCCTCCTCATGTAATACTCATCAGCCTCCTTGTCAGCTGCAGGGGAGAGACAGAGAGACATCAGCTGGGATGACAAGGTGACACCACACTGCAGCCAGGACTGAAGTAGGACCCTGCAGCCCAGACAGGTAGAGGGTGGAGGCAGTACTTCTCCAATAAATGTGCAAATCGGTCCTCAGGGGCTTGTTAAACCTGTGGAACATGTATTCTGATTCAGACCTCCCATGCGGGGGGCTGGCTGGAGAGTCTGCTCCCTGGCAATGCCACTGCCCTGTCTAGCATCACCTTGGGTGTGCAGCGGCTAAGGGGCTTCTGGGAGTTCTCCAGGGAGTTCATGGTCGAATGGAGGCAAGCCCTGGCCCCTGAACTCCTGCTCCAGGGCTGCTGCCACCACACATATCCTGAGATGGGATGGCTCCCAGGGAGCAGCCAGCAGCTTTTCCATGAGGTTTGGGGCCTGTCTCCAAAGGTAGATTGCAGAACCAGACTACTGCTAGAATAAAGATGCTCCAGCCCAAGAGGCACTTGTGAAAATGTTTAGCTGATAATTCAGGAACATAGTAACACTTTCTCTGGAGTAAGATCCAACGCCTAGGAAGGCGACACATGGGCATCCCACAGAATGTGTAGGCTGCTACACATACCTCCCCCGTGCCCACAGTGGGAGCAGGCCAGAGTAATGGTGCACCTCATGCAGATGCTCCACCCTTGTCTCCATCCAGGAGGTCTTCCTCAGATCACACTGCTTGCCGAACTCTTGAACCTACCCGGAATATACATAACCCTGTTTGGCTTCCCACAGACAGACTTTTAGATATCTGTAGAATATGGGAATGCTCACTGCTCCTCAGTTTTCCCAGAGGGTAACCAGTGGGTAGATCTTGCCTCCTGAGCCTCACCTTGGGCATGCATCTGATTCCTCAGATCATTGGTGATCCTCACTTGTGGCCATAGACAGGTACCATTCCACCTTGTAGGAGGCTGATATGGATTCATGGGCTGAACTTCTATCATGGCAGGTTAACCTAGAGCTTTAAGCAAATACTCAGCCCTGCAGTTGGGTGTCATGAAAATAGACTCAGGGACATGAAGAGAGAAGTTCCAAGGGCTGGAAAGCTAGAAAAGAAGAGCTCTTCCACCACATACCTTTCAGTCATTGTAATGTCTTCAACCCATCATCCCCACAGCTGCCCCAGACTCAGATGCAGAGCTGAGACAATTGGATGAACTGGACTCAAGTGATGAAATGGAGTGTGTGTTGGGAGTGGGGAATTCTCAGCTTCTCAAGACAGGATTGGCTGGGATAGGGAGGGGGAGGTTTATGGGCCCTTACACACCAGGTCTCTGTGATGAAACCCAGAAAGTGCTGGTATTGGTAGCCTCTTCTCTAAGATCTTGAGAATGAGGAAGGCCCATGGTTTTGAAGGCAGCAGGTGGGACGAGGCTGGGGAAGGTTCTCTCCTGCATGCCAGCTGTGGGCATGCAGACCTGGGCATGCCACGGCCTCTATTCTACCCATGGGGAAAATGAGCTCAGGCCCAAAGGAACAAAAACAAGGCACTCATTGATTGTCTTCTTCTGTGCTACCCTCACTCTTTGTTTTTGGGACTCCACACTGGTCCCTCAAGTGTGGGCAAGAGAGTGAAACACAGGAGGGTGCTGTGGTTGCTGAGAGATAGACCCAGGACAACCACACTTACTTAGCCGCTTCAGGGATGAGTACTTGCTGGGGTGGGACTTCACTGCAGACTCGTAGGATGGGGGCAGGTGGGCCAAGTTCTGGAAGGAGCGGGAGAAGGACAGGTCATAGGGCTCAGTGGCTGATGTCAGGATGTTGTTCATCCGTGGCTTCTCTGCAAAAGAAGGGAGGGTTGCATAGCATTAGTGAGGACACGGGTTGGGGAGGCAGGAGGGAGAGGGTCTGGGCTCTATGTCATATCCCCATCCCACTTTCCTGGCCCCAGGTGGTAGGACACAGATGGTGCTGGTGACTCGGTTTCCCTCATGCTCGGTTCCAGCTGTCAACAAGCCTGGGTGCAGGTGCTGTCTTTCCCGCCACTGACTGTGTTTGCAGCTTACCCTTCCTTGAATGACAAACTGTCTCCCGGTGCACCACTGGGCTTGTCTGATAGGGATGGAAGCCTGATGGAGCTGGGGGCGGGGCATGGGTTATAAAATGATATGTTTTGGCATGAAAGTTATGTCCTTTCCTTAATAGTTTTAGGCAAACCTAGTTCCTTGGCTCAGAAAAATCTGAGTTTGAAGGAGGAAGGATGACTGGTCTTGTCTACACACCCACAAACCTGGGTCCAAGATCTGGCTGCACTGACACTCCAGCCCACACCGTCCATGAGGTCACTTCATCTCCCACCTTGCCCCAACCATCTTCGGCCTCTCCAAGCCTTGCACCTGGCAAGCCTCTGGGAACTACAAAACCATTTTCTTCTTATTTCATCTTCTTCCTTTGAACCCCCCTTAGCTATGTCTGAGCTGTGGAAGGTAAGAATGGAGTAAAAAGTGCTGAGCACATCATTCCCCTTTCTCCCTCCTTCCCTTCAGGTTAGACCCTTGAGATTCCAAAATCTGAAGAGAAGGGATTGTTGTTCAAGGCCAGACCTGGGACAAAGAATGGGGGAAGGAATAGAAGGAAAGATGAGGGAGAGAAAAGGTGGATGACTAACGAGGTCAATGAGTTGGACTGGGCTCTGGGGGACAGAGTAGGGATAGCATAGGAATCAGGGAGTTGGGGGTGGGGAATTGCAGGTATGGTGAGGGAGTGGCTGTGCAGCTGGAGGACAGAGAGGAATGGAGGTCTGGGAAAGGAAGACAAATGTGTCCTGATGCTTTGCTGACTTGAGGCACAGCAAGAAGTCAACA
Organism: Desmodus rotundus; assembly: GCF_022682495.2. NCBI lineage: Eukaryota > Metazoa > Chordata > Mammalia > Chiroptera > Phyllostomidae > Desmodus > Desmodus rotundus. Next base: position 68,586,010 of record NC_071395.1, read on the forward strand.
GGTATTCCTGAGGAAGCAGTGGTACCATTCCCAGAAGTGAGGTAGGTGAGTGGCTCTCCTATCACCCCTCTATCCACTTTGGTTTGGGACACCTTAGAAGGGGCAGGCTCTAACTTTGGGCAAATGTAACAGAGGAATGTGGATCCCCATGTCTATGGGCAAAGTGAGTGCTAACACTTAGAAGAGAAGAAATCTGTGAACTAGGGGACAAAGAGAGACACTCCTAGGCTTAATGCAAGGGTAGCTTCAATACAGGGAACTCCCAGCTTCTCTGTCCTGTCCTGCCTTCACTGGTTCCCATGGCACTGGGGACGGCAACAGGGAAGCCCAGTCAATGAGCTGGTGTTCATGCCAGCACATATGTGAGGGGGTAGGGGATGCTCAGCATCCCTGAGAGATTAGAACATGCTGTACAGAAAAAGCCTCCCTGGCATGGATTGGGATAGATGCCAGGAAGTAAAGTGAGCAGGATGCCAAGAGCACTGCTACCCAGAGCTGGGGAGTAGCCACCAGTCCCTCAGCTCTTGTTTCTTCACTTTTGGCTGCCAAGAGCACCCATAAGCATTAATCAGCTCACCCACTTCCAAATGCAACACTTCTGGGTGTTCTTAGCCTGATTGTTCTCCAAAACAGGCCACTGAGCCGAAGCCAGGTCTCCCTACCTTCTGCTGTCACCACAATGGCCCTGGCCCCTGGCTCCTGCTTTCTCTCCTGTTACAATGCCCTTTTTTACTCTTCCTCTAGCCATATTCTCCCTTCACTCAAGACTTATCTATGACAATGTCATGTCTTTTCAGCCCACAGTGATTTCTAGTCTTCAAGGCCCCATCACTCAGTTCATGTCTCCATCATCTCCCTTCATTTCACTAAAGTTGATCTTGATGATCTCCAAAGACTGCTGTCTCCTTGACAGTAGAATTCTTGCTTTCCAATTTTTCTGATGCCTTCACAGTGCTTGGCTCATAATAAGGATCCAATTAATGCTCTTTGGTTAGTCAAGTGGACACAGGTCATTTCTCTTCATAGTTGCTTTGCCAGCTCCTGGGAAAAGCATTGGCATACAAAGAAAGAATCCAGAAAACCCTGCCTCCACTAGATTGTGAGCTGCTCAAGGGGAGAGACCAGATGTCATTTGTTGGCCCCTATATCCTGATACCAGACAGAAAAAGAAAGTAGGAAGAGGGGAAGGAAAGAATGATTTCTCCCTTGGTTATCAGGAGGCTGTGCTTGTGTGGGCTCCTTCTGGGGAAAACCAGCACATGGATATTCCTTCAGAATATTACTGAGCAAGGGAAGCACTCTTTGCTGGCCTTTTCTGGCTCCTCCTTCTGCTGCTGCTTCATTGCCCTGGGCGTTCCCCAGGCTCTCTGCCTTCTGCTTTTCTCTCTCAGCCTTCTTGCACAGATTGTTCCTACTTTCAAGGCTTCTGATACTGCTTCCGAAGCATAACTTACATCTTCAGCTATAACCTCCCTCCAGACTTCGTGCATGCATTTCTAACTGCTTGTTGAATGGCTTTCCTTGCATTTCCTATGATCATACCCAGCTCTAGATGTCCAGATGCAAACTCGCCGTCAATAGCTCCATCTCCTGTACACACTGGTTGCTTTCTTTATCCCTTAGACTGTGTGAATAAGACACCCCCCTTATTCTTCTAATTAATCATAGCTCACTCATAATCGACTCTTATCAACCATATTCAGTTAGTAACTAAGTTTTCCCAATTTTTTTCCAAAATGTTTTATATGTGGACCCTTCTTTCTATTCCCACTACCACCATCACTACTCCTAGAAATGGTGATGAATGAGAAATGGTATCAACTTCTTTTAAATGATTTCTTCAATTTCTTCCAGTTCTAATTTTCCTAGACTCCACAGCCTGAGACATCCTATCAAGTTGTTGCTTTCATCATCACATCTTTCCACTAGGAGCCCAGCACTGGAGAGGGACATCAAACCAGCCCACTTCTGGCCTCCTGATTACAATGTTCCTTGGTCTCAGTGCTGAGGCAGACAGTAATCTTAAATGAAAGTGGCAGGTCTCTCTGCCAGGTAAGCTTAGAATTTATCTTTGTTTTGAGTTTCTCTCTCACTAAAATTGAATGATGTTTTCACATTCTTTCAAGCAAGGAGAGAAGAATGACTGATGGTTCACAACTTACATGGCATGGCTGGCATATGTTCTGTCAAGCTCTGAGCAGGTGCCAAAAATAGTTTTGCTCTGCTGTGGCACATGTGAAACTGTGATTGGGTGGGAGGGTGCTATAAGCTAAAAAGGAAACATGGCTCTGTAACCCTTTGGCGCTACGCTGACATTCCCGGGCTCTCCAGCTTTCAGCTTCTTCCCCTGCTAAGAAGCTGAAGCTCAAATCACAGTTTGGGTTTGCATTTTATCCAATCTTCATTAGTTTGGTTGGGGAGGATCAATAGAGTTTACCCAGTCTCATGTCACTTTTAAATGGTACCACAAGTAGTCTTGGGCAAAGGAGAGTGTTCACTCCTTGCTGTGGACATATAGGATTGATGGCTGCGAGACATGATCTAGGTTGTGAGTGAAAATGGGTTAAGAAAGAGCCTCACTTCTTTTCTTCCATGGTGGAAGATCACTCCGACATCAGAGACAGGACACTAAGGGAACAACAGTTTACAAGTGAGAGTGAGGCACCTTAGCCCTGAGGGAAGGTGGACACCTGACTCCTTACATCTCCCTAGCTTCAGTGAGTCAATGCTCATAGTTTTGATGCCTGAATAGGCAGCCGTAGTTAGGGTGGAGCCACCTGGAATGAGGCCGGAATGCAGAGTCATCTCTCACCATGGGTAGGGGTCTGGGTAGCACTGCTTAAAATCGGATGGTTATACTGACGATCACCTGAAAATCATAGAAAAGAAAGTTTTAAAGAAGAGGTTCAGGCATTCCATTGTCTCTTCAACACAGCAGAACAGGGGTCTCTCTTTGGGGAGGGGTTACTAGGGTGTGGCTAGCCAGGAAGAAGATGCTCTAGCCTCAGGTGCTTACATCTTAGGAGGCTTTGATTTATCCCATGTCTTTATACAAAGGTGTCTGGGTGTGTCCTGAAATGTGGAAAGGTGATACGAACTGTCCACTGCCTGGGGTTGGGAGTCCTGGGTTCTACTGTGTCCTGCCTATAAATGACTCAGTCTGATACTTAAAAAACAAACATGTATTTTAATTAATAATGCAAAAGTCCACGTGGACTTTTTTGGCCATGTGAACATGCCACAAAATTAATAGAGTCATAGTAGCCAAAGTCCACAGTCCAAGTGAAAGGTTGCAAGTGAAAACGGGTTAAGAAAGGGTCTCACTTCTTTTCTTCCATGGTGGAGGATCACTCCAACATCAGAGACATTATTGCTTAAAGTCAACATTGTGTTTTTGTTTACCAAATGTACATGCATCTAATTTCAATTAAAGCCAGAGGATGAGGAGGCATGAGGTCTTTGCTTTAGTTTATCTAAACCATGGATTATAGCTCAGGCTCATGTGACTCAATGGACTGAGCACTGGCCTGTGAACCAAAGGGTCACCAGTTTGATTCCCAGTCAGGGCACATGCCTTGGTTACAGGCCAGGTCCCCAGTTGGGGGCATGTGAGAGGCAACCACACATTGATGTTTCCCTCCCTCTCTTTCTCCTTCCCTTCCCCTTTCTCTAAAAATAAATAAGTAAAATCTTAAAAAAAATAAACCACGGATTATAGCTCTGTCATCGTCTTAGGGCTAGATCTGTTTTTATTTCCTTATGTCTTATTATTGAAATCATCTTTCCTACCGTGGGCATTATATCCTCTGACTACTCTTTCTCCAGCTCTTTCACTAAATTCCTTTTCCTCTTCTATTCTCTAAACACTGGTGCTCCATAAGGCTCAGGCATCTTCTCAAAGACTTGGGCTCTACCTTCTTGCCCAAACTCATAGTTCTCAAATCTACACTTCTAACTTGATGTCCATCTGGTCTGTGGAGTTAGATTTTAAAAGGCTTATGGATGTCCTGTTGAAATTCTTGCTCTTAGCCCAAGCTATTAAAACCCAAAGTAAGATCTTCATTTTTTTTTTCAATGTCCAAGCTTCAGTCTATGAACATTGAAGAAAAATGTTCTATTATTACATGAGCTTGGAATGTTTATCATTCACTATTCCCCTCCCATCACCCCCCATATCCAATGAGTTCCCAAATCCTATTCTTATAACCACCTCCTCAATACAGACCCATGATATATCTTCTTGTTCAGATCTTTCTTAGCTCTAATCTCTGGCCATTTCTAAGACAAATCATCTTGTTTGCTCCTAACAGACAAAATTTTCCATATCCATGGAATTGTTACATCATTCCATTGGGTCAGAACATACTCTTTAAATAACCATGGACACAATCCAGTGGGGTGTGGGTTTGGGAAGCAAGCCAGAGTTTCTCAAATGAAGATATTCTTCTTTCCTAAGACAGAATATTAAGTTACATCCAGGGGAAAAAACATTTGCCCAAGGCTGAATCAATTCTATACTGGATCTGGATTTATGTGAAGAGAGAGAATCCAAGAAGGGAGATAAAGGAGAGATTATTCTGCTTATGCTCCAGAGGCAAGGAGAAAACTAGTTTCATGGTTTGTTGTTGTTATTCTGGTTTATTTGTTTTTAAGCAATATAGCAGCATCAAAGAGACCATTCCAGAAGTGAGAGAACCCAGGTTGAAGGGTAGAGTGTGTCAGCTAAATGTAAATACTTCTCATGTTCCATTCATAGAGTCATAATTGCCATAATGACATTTCATTGCATTTCCTTTTATTTCCCATCCCCTATAAGATACTATATGTATGTCTACACACACACACTCTCTCTCTCTCTCAACATTACTGTGAATAACCTGTAGAATTTTTCACTTTAAGAAGAGTGAGAATTAGATTATAGCTCTTAAAATGTAGAAAAATTGGTGATTTTATCTTCATACTTATGCAAAATAACAAATGTGTGAGGAAACACCCTAAATGTTCATACATACATGTACATATACATATATAGATAAATATGCATAGTTTCCACATATGTAAGAACACTGTATATACTATTTTTAACTCATTTCCTTTACACTTAGTCGGAAGCATGTCTTGAATACATTTTTATGTTTTAGAATATTCTTTAAAGTATTTTATGTGGTTTTATACTGATCCTTTCTATAGAACAATCTATTGTTTATTTCTATAGATAACAATATAATATGTTTATTTAGTATATGTACTTAAGAATTCCCCTATTATTGTGTATTGAGGTTGTTTAAAAGTTTAATAATGTTGCGCCAAATAACCTTAAACACAGATCTTGGCCATGTCTCATTTCCTTAAGCAAGTAACTAAAAGCAGCATTTCTAAGTCAATGCACTGCTTGGTGGCCTGGCGATGTGACAAAGTGGAGTGATTGATTTCCTCACGTTGAATCACCCATCTATCCCTGGGAAATACCTTATTTGATTTTGGCATCATATTCTTTCATTACAACACTGGATTCTTTTTGCATATATTTTTAATCTATATGGATTCATAAAGAAAATTTGTATTTTTTGTGCTTACATGTCAGCTTTTTATATCAAGATAATGATTTTGAAAAATCAGATGAATAGTGTTCCATCTTTCTGTATGCCTTGAAACTATTAATGTAGCATGTAAAATATCTGTTCTTCGGAAGTCTGAAGAAAAGAACTAATAAAAAATGCCTGGTGTCTTATTTGGGGAGTCCAGTTCACACTGTGGTAGGAGGTTGACTTATGAAACTTTGGGAGATAGATAGTATCATCAACTTACAGGTGAGGAAACTGGGGTTTGGAGACGTAGAATAATTTGCCCAAAAAGTGACTTGGAGATGAAGCCCACATCCTTAACCATTATGTCTACTGCTTTGCATGTTGGCAACTTTTTCCTTGCATATTGATTTACTCAAGTTTTCTAATTGTAAATTAAATTTGTAATTGTATTTTTTCTTAAATAAATCCACTGGACCTTTTAAACTTTATTAACTTAAAACTGTAACATTCCCTAAAAAACTCTATGTATGAAATTATCCCCCCTTTCTTATTCTTAATTTCCTGTGTTCATGTTTTGTTGATGAGCAGCTTATTTGTATTACTATTTTTTTCAAAGAGCTGCCTCTTGTACATATCAATTTGTGTGTGTGTGTTGTCTTCAAATTGTTACTTTGTGCTTTTGAATTTGTTCATCCCTGCCTCCTAATTTTCTTTGGTTTGGTTTGTTATTGATTTCTAATTCCTGGGCCCGAATCATTAGTCCATTTTTTTTTTTTACTGTTTTCTGCTAATATAAGGTCTTTAGCTCTAAATTTGTCTCTGGCACTATCCCATGAGTGTCAGATACAGAACGTTCTTAATGTTGTTGTGTCCAGAATGATCTGTAATTGTAGCCTGGATTTTCTCTCTGACCCAGAGTTTCTGAGTAAAGTGTTGTTAAATTTCAAAGTGTTTGGATTTGTTGTTTTGAACTTTTGCCATTAATTTTCTGTTTTATCATATTGTGGTCAGAAAACAGGGCCTGTTCAATTTCTGCTTTTTGGAATTTGTTGAGATTTCCTTTGTGGGCTAATACACGATCAATTTTTATAAATGTTTCATGAGTTCTTAAAGAAAAGATACGTTCTCTTTTTGTAGAATACAGAACTGATGTATATTTATTAAATCAGACACATGAAATACATCATTCAGCTCCTCTCTATCCTAATTCATTCTTGGCCTACTTAATCTGTCAAAGCCTAAGGGAGGCATGTTAAGGTATCCTGCTATAGTTGTGTTCCTGTCATTTTTCTCTTTATATTTGTTATAGAATCAGTTTAGTGTATTTCATAGCTGCATTGTCAACACAAAATGCTCACAATGCTTATGTCTTCTTTGGGGCTTGTACCCTTTATCAACATTAAGTAACCCTTTCTGTCCTAATTCATGCCTTCTTTCACCTTTAAGTCCACTCAATCTGATATTTACATCGCCAACCCACCTTTCCCTTTGTTTGCCTTTGTCTGATCAACTTTGCCCATCCTTTTATATCTATCCTTTCTGGGTCACATTATTTTATGCTTGTAGCCTTTGCACATGGCATTCAGTTTTTAAAGAAAATTCACCTGTGTGCTTCGGCACATTCTGGGTTGCCTTGATAGTTAAAGTGAATCCTTCCGCTTAGAGAATTGCCCTCCCTTCTAGTCCACTGTCCCCCTCTCTCTGTTACAGTTGTATATGACATGACCCTGTGCCGCTGCACATGGCCCAACCTCTAGGTCATGGCTGATCTGGCCAGGTGTGAATACCCGACTCACTTCCTGTGCCCATTAGAGCTCCTTCTCCAGAAATTAGGAATCATTATAAGAGATAAATATGGGCTCTCTTCATGGCTGGACCCACATAAAATAGGTAAAACATGGGCAGTCTTATAGATTTGGGAGAAAGTAGGTCCTTAAAGGCTGGCACATTATATTTTATAATGATGGCCACAGTTATATTTCTAATACCAGTGCTTTCCAATAACTTCCCCATTCCCCCACTGACAGAGTATTTTCTCCCTCTCCTTCAAACTCATGGCCTTTGTGACTGTCTCAGTGAGCTGGGTACACAGAAGTGACACTGCATGACTTCCTTGGTTACGGTGCTGAAGGTGAGATGGCTCTCACCTGGCTCTGTCCTTCGGCACACTCCATCTTGGATCCCAGCCACCATGCTGTAAGGATGTCCAGGCCACGTACAGAGGCCACATGTCAGAGCTGACGTCTCCAGCTAGGTATCCATCAACAACCATCATGAAACTGCCAGACACGAGTGAGTGCAAATTCAGAGGGTTCCAGCCCCCAGCCCTCTGGCTGCTCAAAGTCAAACAAGCGGAGCAGAGACAAGCAATACCCACTGAGCCCTATCCAAATTGCAGATTTAAAAGTGAAATAAATGTTGCCTTTACTGCACTGCTTTTAATTTTGAGATAACTGTAGGTTCACATGCAACTATAAGAAAGAATACAGATACCTTGTGTACTCTTTAGCCAGTTTTCCCAATGGTAACATTTTGCAAAACTACAGTATTATATCAAAACCAGAATATTGACATTGACACAGTCAAGGTAGAGAACATTTCCGTCACGGGGAGGGTTCCTCATGATGCCTGTTTATAGCCATTCCCACTCCCACCCTGCATCTACCCCTTCATTAACCCCTGGCATCATGTCTATAATTCTGTCATTTCAAGAATATTACATAAGTGGAATTACACAGTACATGATCCTTAGGAATGCATAATACCCTGGAGATCTATCAAGCATAATACTTGGGAGATTCATCCAGGTTGTTGCATGTACCAATAGTTTATTCCTTTTTATTGCCATGTAGTCAATATTCCACGATATGGATGGTTCCACTGTTTGTTTAAATAATTGTCTGTTGAACATTTGGGTTGTTTTCAACATTGCAGTATTATGAGTAAAGATATTACAAACATTCACATGCAGGTTTTTGTGTCAACATAAGTCTTCATTTGTCTCGGATAAAAGCCTAGGGACACAATTGCTGGATTTTATGGTAATAGCATGTTAATGCTTTTAAATATGTGCAAAACCATTTTCTAGCATGGCTGCACCAATTTATACTCCCACCAGCAATGAATGAATGGTGCAGTTTCTCCACATCGTTGCCAGCATTTGGTGTTGCCACTATTTTTAATTTTAGCCCTTTTTAGTCATGATATTTCATTGTAGCTTTAATTTTCATTTCCCTAATGATAATGATGCTAAACATCTTTTCATTGTGCTCACTTTTTTTCATCTGTAAATTTTCTTCAGTGAAATGTCTCAATTACTTTTGTCCACTTTCTAATCGAATTGTTTGCATTTTTTTCTGTTACATTTTGAGAGTTCTTTTTGTATCCTAGGTAATAGTTATTTGTGGGATATAGTGTGTAAATGTTTCCCCAGCTGAGTTTGTCCTGTCATCCTTTTAACAGGGTCTTTGTAGAATAGAAGTTTTAATTTTGATGAAGTCCAATTTATCAATTTTTTATTTTATAGGTTGCGTTAAAAAAAGCTTTCTTGACACTAGATCTGAAAGATTTTTCCTGTTTTTTTTCTAGATGTTTTATAGTTTTATATTTTACATTTAAATCCACCATGTATTTTGAGTTAAATTTTATATAAGGTATGAGACTTAAGTTTAGGTTGAGTTTTTTTTTCTTACGATGTCAAATTGTGTCAGCATCATTTCTTAAAAAGGCCATCTTTCTTCCATTTAATTTCTTCTGCATATTTGTCAAAAATCAGTTGAACATACTTGTGTGGGTCTATTTCTGCATTTTCTATTCTATTCCATCAATCTAGGTGTGTATGCTTCTGCCAATACCAGGCAATCTTGATTACTGTAGCTATATGATATTTCTTCAAATTGAGTAGACTGATCCCTCCCACCCTATTTTTCCTTTTTAAAATTATTTTATCTCTACTAATTTTATCCTCTCCATTTAAATTTTATTGTAATATTGTCTATATCTAAAAAAAGTGTTGCAAGGATGTTGATAGGAATCATGTTAAATCTGTATATTATTTTGGGAGAACTGACATGTTTATCCTGTTGAGTTTTTCAATCCATGAGTGTGGTATGTCTCTTTATATTATACTACTTTAATGCTTTTGGCAATAATTACATGTGAAGACTACCTTGTTGTCCCACTCATCATGCATTTCAGGGACCTCTAGAACAGTGCTTCCAAAACTGGATCCGGACAACTGTGTGGAGTCCTCAGAAGTGCCTCAAGGGCTGCCATTGGAGAGGTAGAGTGTAGGGGAAAGGACTACATCTTAGGCAGTGTTTTTTCACGATGCGTCATTGTCTTGCGAAAGCATTGTCTTGCTTTCACAAAAGCTTGCATGCTATTTACAAAGCCTCTCTTGTGTCTTCTAGTAGAAGTTCCCAGGAGCGGTGCATTGCCTGGTGGCTTTGCTCCTGTGTGCCAGCTGCATTTGGCTCTCAGTGTTTATCTGACTTCCCTGAGATACTTATTCTGAATTCTGGAGTTGGTAGTGGGGAGAATGGAGCGTGGTTCTGGGTCAATAAGCTTTGGATTGTACACACTGTACCCTTCCTCTTGGAAACTCATGATGCATGTTAAAGGCTCTGAGAGGTCTAGCCATAAATAACCCATTTTGTTAGTTATTTGACTGTAGGGAACTTTTTTCACCCAACACAGGGCACATACAAGAAACAGATACATATGCATGTGAGTGTTTTATGGGAGTCTTAATAAAGTGATTATTTTCAAAGGTGTGACCAAGATGTAGGGAACCCATTAGGGATGGTGCAGTGCCCTGGGATGAGGAAGAGTGGCAGGCTTTATCCAAATCAGGCCTGAGTGGTGAAGGGAGTGGCTTTGGAAACCCAAAGGAGGAGAAAGCTGTATAGACAGGACGTCTGATCTTTGGTTGAGGGACACAGCCAGTCCCCCGTGAATGTTCCAGAAGGTAGCCTGGGAAATAAGTATACCCCAACTTCACTCCCCTCCACCCCTTTGATCTTTTTCCAGGATTGCCTATTTACCAACCCAATCAACATCCATAGAACACGAGGGCCCAAAGAAGCAATACATAAACTTAGCATCCAAGAGACTGAGTTAGGGTGGAGAACAGATATGGAGGGTCAAGTGGAAAAACCATCCAGCACAGTTTTTATTAACCCTCTCTGAAAACTGCTACTCTAGCACATTCTAAAGATGGTCTGGGGGGGGGCTGGGCAGACGGTGTTCTAGGCAATGAATGGAGTTTGGGGTGTGTGGGCAGTTAGGTGCTGATGCAGGAGGGAGAAAAGCAGAATTCGTGATGCACAAAGAACAGGAAGGCTTAATGGTTAGCCTGGAGCTCCTGTGTATGGTGATGTGTATATGGTCTGTTGGATTTGGCATCCTGTCTCTCCCTGGAAGTATCAGTGGATCACATCTCCACTCCCTCAATTACCAGTCTCCCCTCTCCCTCTTCAGGGTGTCCTGGGCCTTGGCACAGTGCCCAGTCAGGGCCTTCAGTGTCCTGATGGATTGGGCTGGAGAACACAACTCTTAATGAGTGCTCAGGGCTCATTGATCGATATGCTGACAAGAGTATAAAGTGACAAAGCTATCTCCATCTGAGCTCTGAGGCTGTTTGAAGGAAACAGAGAAGCAAGGTGAGGCCCTCTGTGGACCACCAGTGTTAACAAGTCTCTTGGAATCAACTGCGAAGTTGCTGGAGCTGACAGTGAGTACCTCGCAATGGTATCTGGTTTACCTGCCAAGGGAAATGACTAGCTTTCTCTGTGGAGCACAGAAACTATGTGCATGCCATTTGTGTGTGTGTGTATGTTTGCTTGTGTGTGTGTGGGGGAGTGGGAGAAGGTGAAAGAGAAGAGTATCTGGTGTTGGACATTCCTGGTGAAAATTCAGTGACAGATGTAGCAAAAGTAATTTCTGTTTAGTGAGGCATAGGAAGGTTGTGGGGTACAAATAATACCCAAAGACACAAAGAATGACTCGACCGATGGGATCCTGGGAGTAGAAAGCAAAGTACTATGCATATTGGTTACAGATTCCCAAGTTTTAGGTCTCCTCGCCACACTCTGGAATTGCTATGGTAACATCTTAATTTCTGCCACTTTGGTCTCTGCCTCTGTGGGTCCACCTTGCACACTCCTGCTAGATTAGCCTTTCTAAAATGCTAACTCATCCCAGCCTTTAGCCTGCAAATGTTATAAACTACCAATAGCTTAAATCTTAGATGCCCAAGATCAAAGGATTTTGAACTAGTATATCTAAGAATCACCTGAGGAACTCATAAAAAAGAATCCTGGGTCCTTCACCCATCCCCTGAATTAAGATTTAGGTGATCTGAGACAGGCCCTAGGTGATACTTGTGCAGCGGGAATGTGGACCACGTTCTGAGAAATGAAGTAGATGGCCCTGAATTTTCCAGGCTGCCATGGTCTAAGCCCATTTCATCTCAACCAACACATCACTGAGTCATATGGACTAATTTTCCCTCTGCTATTCCCAACCCACATCCCCACCTCGGTGCTTTGCTCAGGAAGGCTTCCCACCTAACTTGCTCTTCTCCTCCTTATTTACCCCAAGCCCTTCCAATCCTTGAAGGTGAAACTCCAGTTTCATCTCCATAAAATCATCCTCGAGTCCTCTGATACAAAATGCTCCTCCTTCCCCTTCTGATAATTGGAGCATTTATTACCAACACCCTTTGCTTTTGGTGCTTAATCATGTTATTTTGGCTTTTTACTTCTCTGTCTCATTCATTTGCTTACTCCAAGATGGTTCCGCATGTAAGGCATTTCTCCTCTACTATTAATACATTGAACATTTCTGAAGCCTGATCACACTGTTTTGTTTACCTTAATCCAATACTCCCTGGGCTGAGTTTTTGGGGGGTACTCGTGCAACTTTTTAAATGACGAATGAGTAAGTAAATCAATCTACTCTTCTGGTGGCAGAAAATGGACAAGAGGCCCCGGTGATGAGGCTTGATTGCCTACCTTGCTTTCTCTCTTGCTGTCCTCTACCCTCTTACTCAGGCTCAGAGTGGCAGATTTTCTGGGCCCTGTAGCCAGGTCTGTGGGTTGTAATAGTCTACCTGTGTTCAAATATGAGTGTGTGTGGAGGAGTGGAGCACCCCTCCTTCCCCACCTCAAATCCAACCCACGCTGAACACTTCTTGAGGATTCATTGACATTCTAATGCATCTGACACAACCCCTTTAATCTCGGCGGCATGAAAAGGTCAATGGAGAGAGGTGGGCCTGCGAGTCATCATGCCAGAGGGTGGGATTCCTCCCAAGATGACGGGTTGGTTGCCAATGGCATTGTGAGAACATCAGTCACTGCATTCCTGTCCATGCTTGCTCCTTCTCTCTGTCTCAGTCTGCTCTTCAAATTGCAGAGGCTTTGAATTGGGTCTCCTGTGCCCCAAATAGAGAGTCCAGCTTCCTATGAGTGTCTCCCTTGGGGGCCTGCCCTTCTCCCCACTTTGGGTAAGGATTTTCATTTTCAATTCTGCTGAAACAAATGGCATCACATGGGTTGTTATGCCCACACAAGAAAAAACAATGTGTCTTCTGCCAGATTCACTTAAAAAGACAAACTTTAGGATTCCCTAAGAGCTGCCTGCCACCTGCTGCTTCCTCAGAAGGGACAGGTTCAGCTCCTCTGAGCCTGGAGGCACTGGAGCTGTGTTTGTTCTACTAGCTGTTATTTTAATCACCACAAAAGGAGTATTTACCATCCCCTTGGCTCCAAGGGACCAATCATCCTTCTAGCAATAAGGACCAAGCATATCCCTGAGAGCTGTTTAAATCATACCCTGGAAAGTCCACTTTGCAGAGCCCTGGGATTACCTGGGAGTGGGACAGAGCATGAGTAATGGGTGTGTGATGAGGCATGTCTGGGACAGGGTGGGTCTTCTTGGCCTCTGACACTGTGCCGTGCTGGCACCATGAGGTGGGCTCCTTGAGGAGGATGGGCACCTGTGATATTCCCTCAGACGTAGGATCGTTGTATGATTTTATGGCAAATCTTAGATCCTTCTCACCCCACCATTAGGCACCCCAACCTACAATTTCCCAAGCTTGATGTAGGCACTCAGCACAGCTACTGGGTGACACAAAGTGGCTCCATGTTGCAAAAGGTGACTCCAAATAACTAGAACAGAGGGATGATTGATGTTTAGAGGGCATGCAGCCTTTGGGGACACTCCAAAATACCCCAAATAAAAAATAGGTCACCAGAGGTTCTTCTGCATATATCCTATAGTATGGTAAGCTATGAGTGTATCTGACGGTATTATATTTCCAATTAAGAAGTAAAATTTTTTGTGATCTGGGTCCATTTTTAACCTTTGTATTTGTTCTTTACATTACAATACCAATTGGAGGACACTCTAAGCCTGGTGTGTGACCCAAGAAACCACAGGCATTTCTATCCCAGTATAAATGGAGTTTTAGTGTGCTTGGGCAAAGACAATAACCTTTTTTTCTATCTGCTATCATGTGTTGTAAGTGACTGTGCTAAGTAATTTACAAGTATCATGTCATTGAAACCTCACAATAGTTCCATGAGATCATTCGCATTTTATAAATGACAAAGTTGCCCAAAGTTGCACGGAAAGTAAGTGGCTGAACCCAGACTCAAACTCACGTCTAAAGACTCCAAACACAGCATCCTTGAACTCTACACTATACTATCATTTTGCTGGAATGTGCAACAAAGGCTCATGTGCAGCATCAATGACAGAGCTGCAATTTCCAGTGGAGGCTGAGTTCCTAGGGGGACCTAGGTTCTCTTGATCTGCTACCTGGTAATAAATGGTTGATACTTGGAAAAAATCTCATGCAATTTCTGATCTACAGGACCCGTTCTCACACCCACCCCATCCGCCTCCATGAAGACTATTACTGACTCAGCTCAGAGCAATGCAGCCCTTCCTCGTCTGTCTGTGCATAGTTCCACTGCTGGCAATATCCTAACCTCCTATGGCAGCCCTTCCGTTCTTTCATCTAAAAACCACCATTCAATCAGTGCCTGCTGCTTAGAGACTTAGGAAAGCAGAAGCTAAGGCAGCAAGTGCTCTTTTTCTGGGGACCACCAGGGAGAGCACCGCTTCCAGGCAGTGAGTCAAGGTCCCCTGGAGAATGATGACCTGCCCTCCCATGCTCACTCTGGTGCCCATGACCTTCTTAGTCTCATCTAATATGCAGCCATACGTCATCACTGCCCTGCACTCTGATTCATTCTCCCTGGAAGGTCTCTTCCCCTTTGGCCACTTGCTAAATTCTCATCCACCCTTCAAAGCCAGCAAAAAGACTCCCCCTCCATTGCAGCCTTCAACCCTTCAGGCAGTCTCTCCTCACTGTGCACACTCTTATGCTCTGTAATTTCTTCAGGGCACATACCACTTCCTACATTGGGTTATAATTAGATGTGTACATGCCCTGTCTCTTCTAAAAGGCTGTAAGTGTTGCTGTAGGTCGATGATGGTGAGTGATAGAGGATTCATCTATGTATTTCCCAAGTTGTCTAACAGTGCTTTCACTCAATAAGCATCTGTAGATGAAAAAATGAGTCCATTATCCTAAACACTTGGGATATATGCAAGTGGATCTGACACAATCCTACCTGCACACAATAGGTGTTCAACACGTATTTTTGAATCAAGTAATACATGTACCTATAATTGCAGAGGGCACATAAAATACTTTGAACATTTTTGTAAAGTATAATTAGGGAAGGCTTCCTAAAGAAAGGAAACCTTGCACAAGGCCATAAAGAGACTTGGTTTTCAAGTGGGGGGTAGGAAATCACACGTAGGCACTTGTTTCATGTAAAAGAAATCCAAGAATAAAGAGAGTGGAGTTTGTAGGACAGATGGTTAGGATTAGACAGAGGGAGTGCGCTGGCAAAGGTAGCCATAAAGTTGGATAGAAAGGTGGCAGTTTTTAATGGCATCTTGTCGTGGGCATATTTGACTCAGAGCAGTTACTAAGACAACTGTGAAGACTTTATTGGTCTCCTGGGAATCCTGATCATATGACTATTGCAGGAAAATAACAGACCTCAGCTGATATCCCCAAGGGGAAAGGACTATTCCATAGTGAAGCAAACTCACTTGGTAGATTTGGAAATGTCTGCCATCATATCCTTGCTTTGTTAGTGCAAAATTCATACATGGCTTCTTTTCCTCATGAGTATGGAAAGCCTCTGCTAGGAAGAACATCTTAGATAAATGACTATCTTTGACACAGACATCCCAGTGATGCTGCCAGAACTTGAGAGCAGGGTGTTCTGAGACTGTCCTTCAGGGTGAGCAAGCTGCAGGAGCCTGACGGCAGCGCGCCACTCCAGTGCTCCTCAGCCCAGCTCTCAGAAAAGTCTCTGGCAGTATCTCTGTCTCCACCCTGAAAATAACTCCAGTGGTTACTGGTTTTAATTTTTAAAGTCTCTACTCATATCATTAATGTGTGTCATTGTGGAAAGACTCAAAAATAAAAATAAAGTTAAAAAAGATGCTATTTTTTCCACCCCCAAATGGGATAATACTAAAGGAACTGATTGATGGTGTGATCTTTTCGGTGACAAGTACTTTGAATACTTTCAGTCGATGATGAACTCCTCTGTGACGATTGTAAATAGTGGCTTCACATTTAGCCACATAGATGCATCACAATTGTTTTTTTAAAGCCAGTTTCCCATGGTTAGATATTTAAGTTGTTTCCCTTTCAATGATATTATAAACAATACTTTATACCTCTCCAGGAAGAACTTTGTTCATGTCCTTAATTGTTTTCCGTAGGGAAAATTTCTAGAATCTGAATTTCTAGATTAGAAAGTGAAGTTTTAAAGACTTTGGTTTAACTCTCTTGACAGAAGTGTGCTGATGTATACCTCTTTCAGTTCTGCAGGAGAGTGCACCACCCACTCCCTCCACTCTGAGCAGCACTGAGTACCACCTTCTTTTTGGGGAGAGTGGTTTTTCCCAAGGTAAAAGGTTGTTTTTCATTGATTATTTTTAAAATTTCCTTTGTTTGACAGGGGAAATATGTTTCAATATTTTTGATAGTTTCTTTTGCTCATTTCTTTCCCATTAGGGTGATTATCTTATTTTCATCCTTTAAAAATTTTTTTTCATCCTCATTTAAGGATATGTTTTTATTGATTTTAGAGAGAGAAGAGAGAGACACAGAGATATTGGTTTCCCCTTACCTGCTCCGACTGGGGATCAACCCACAACCTTTTGGTATATAGGACAATGCTCCAACCAGCTGAGCCACCCAGCCAGGGCATAATTTTATCCTTTTCTTAATTTTTAAGAACACTCTGTATAAAGGGTATCGATTCTACATGTGTTATATATCACACCATTTTTCCCAACTTTTTTAACATTTGTCTTTTAATTTTTTGACTTACAAATAAATTCAAATGTAGTTAAGCTTATCTGTGTTTTTTTCTATGTTTTGTCTCTTTGACAATTTATTAATTTATAATTCAAAAACCAATTTTTGAGCACAGATTCTGGGCCTAGTGTTGGGATATGCTCAGAGAGATCATTCTCATTCCCAGATGGCACAAATATTGCTTTCCCTATTCTTTTATAGTTTCAATTTGGCATTTTAATCTTCAATATACTTGGAATTTATTGTATTTTATCACAAGATAAGAATTTAATTTATTTTAAAGTGGTTAACTATGGAGACCAACACAGCCTTTCCTCACTTCTGTGCAAATCCATCTTAATCTTATACCAAATAATTACCCATTGCAGAGTTTGGCAGCTAAGCTCACAGGCTATTTAGATTAACAATAATAAGGAAGGGTTGCTCAGTGTGAGGCCTGCAGGGTGAACTGTCTGAACTTATATCCTGAAATGACTCCATAGTTTTGAGAATATTTTGATAATAAAGGGGCAACTAGGGGAAGTCAAGATTTTGACTGGGAGTCCATCATGTAAACTATTAAGCAGTAGTTGGCTGTAAAAGGAAAAGGAGAGCTACACTAGACAAGGTGGAGCGGCCTCCTGCAGGCTGTTGGGATCGGTGGCCTGCAGGCACCCCCACGTGATGTGACTGCCCCTGGAAGCCTCTGAGCGTCCCTGACAGTGTCCCAGGGTTCGCACTGTGAACAGAAGCACCAGGATGGTCTTTGTCATTATGGGAGCATTGATTTACCCCAAATGCCTGTGTCTGAGGGCTTTCCCTGTCAGACAGAACTCATCACACATGCAGTCCCACACTGCTTATGTGGTCTTTTTGGTACCACTCTCACCCTGTTTTAATGATCAGAATTTAAATTAACCTTTAAGTGGTTAAGTATCTAGCAGTGGAATATCCCTCTGTATGTTTACATATTTGTATGTACATACTATTTCCATGAATTTTTTTCCTCCAGGGGTATTTTATTATTATTTCATAAAATTAACAAATTCAGATTTTTTGTTTGGAATTACATCACATGTATGGATTATTTGGGAGATACTTGAATTTCTTCCCATTCAGGGATATGGTATGCATCCTCCATTTATTTAAAACCCTTTATTATGTACCTTAGTAAATAGCTGTTTTTTAATATAGACCCTGAATGTTTTTTAATAATAACAATTATTTTTAACTATTGCATATGTTTCTTATAGTGGATATAAGTGCTCATTTTGGTAAATACTATTAAGTAGCCAAAAATAACTTAAAGAGGTTATACCTTAACAACAATTAAAAAAAACCCTTTAAAATTTGGAAGTAACTCCCTGGGACTTTATAATATTTAAAGTTTATTTAAAATTCTTCATCTTTTAACAAACAAACAAACTGATAAGCCAGCAAACACATAGTTAGAAATACACCTTAGGGGTAGGGGCCTGTGGATAGGTTTGGCAATTGGATCACACAGGTGATCTGATTCCGGGGTGTAAGGTAATCTGTGGATGCTCAAATTGTGAATGATATCAGGAGGCTCTCGCCTGGCTCTCTGAATCCAGGTAACTGTGCTGATTTTATTTTTATTTTTATTTTTATTTTTACCTCCAGCTGTGGAGTCTGGCAATAGTTCCTCATTATAAAGCTGAGTTTGCAAACAAACCAGAATGGAGCATTGAAGGAAGGTGTTTGCTTAAGGACCATCTGCATGATGGGCTCTGCTCCTCACCAGTTTCTTGACCTTAACAATCAAAGCTCTCCAGGTAGGATCCAACTTGCTTGGACTGAGTAGAAAGTGAATCCCATCTTCTCAAGGGCAAACTTTTACCGCCCCATGTTGCAGATTATCCCTTTCCTGGACATTTTACCCCAAAAATGAGCTCCTCAGTTGATCAACCATAGGTTTGGGTTTCCCCAGACCAACGTTTCATATGAATGGTGGATGTTCGTCTTGAAAATTCAAAAATACCTCTGGAATATGTCTTCTTCTTTGGGAGGAAATCTATAAAGGAAGCTAAAAAGACTACATATGGATTTGATGAACTTATAAGCAGAAACCAGTGAAGGGTTATGCTATAGGAATTCCACACAGATTTTTGGTTTGGATGGAAATATGAAAACTGCACTGTAAAACTACTGAAGGAGTTGGGAAAATCAGCTGAGTCAATTGGTTTGGATTTTGTCTTGTTTGTTACTACTGTGGGTCTACTGCTGGATGATTTATATGCATGTGTTTTTCACCCATGTTAACCATGAGAAGGTTAGTCATTCTTATATACTGAATGAATTTTTAAATATTATTTATTAAATTACTAGGAATAACCTGATGAGAAATTGATCTTTCTGGGTAATTACTATCAGAAAGAATGACATAGACCCAGGGTTGGCAAACTGTGGTCCACGGACCAAATCTGACCTGCCACAGATTTTGCAAATGGTTTTATTGGAATACAGCTATACCACTTTGTTTACGTATTACATAATGTCTATGACACTTTCATGCTAGAACCATAGGCTTGAGTAATTGTGAGACCGACTGTATGACCTGCAAAGCCTAAAACACTGACTCTGACCCTTTATAAAAATGTTTGCCCTCCTCTGACATAGATTACCTTTTAGACTTCTGAAGTTATTCGTGTAGGTGGTCCCTAATTTTTAACCAGTTTATACAACATCTCATATGGCTTACCTTATTCATTTTGTAAATTGTTTATCCCTGAAGGTGACGTGGCAGTGTTCAAACTAGAAAGTCTGCATTGAGACTTTTACTTTGCCTGGGGCAGGCATGTGGCTAGTCATGCTCCAACAAGTCTGCAGGCTAAAATGGATTTGTCCTAGTTTTGTGAGGTGTGAGGGTGAAAGCTCTGGTGGCCCAACTGCGAGCATGCGGGGCAAGTGGGAAGCAGCGGTGTCCCACGTAAGAAGGAGGCAAGCATTCTTGCCAGGTTTCTCAGTTTCCACAAGCTGATGTGAACTGCTCTCAGATTCATTGTCTTTGCACAATGCAGAGTACTCACACTACCCAGGAGTACAGACAGACTCTAGCTCTTTACCTTGTGATATTTATTTAGTCAAAAGAAACAATAGTGAGGGAGAATTGTAGTAAGGAAATACTGACTCATCCTCATATTTGAAGCCACAACTGTGCCAACCAAGTCAGCAGGAGTAGGGAGCTCACAGCACAGTGTCACCAGCATTTTTGTTTACGGACATTCATTGTGAAGTCTACTGAGGACTGGTATGTGGAACAGCCCTATGAAACTCATAATTTAGAATAACTTTGTTCATGACATCACAATATTTCCTTTAAGAAAACCACTGGGAGAAAGAAGCCTATCTGTATACCAGTAGGTAGACATCTCTCATCCCCTACCTTTGCTTTATTTTTCTCCCTCTTTTTCTTTTGTGAGGCCCCTTTAATTCCTTCTGAGACAAGGTGAAATATATATGAGCAACAAGAAAAATCAAATGAAGTAGCAACAACAGAACCCCACTGGTCTTCCATGCGTTGTGCATAAGAGAGCCCTCCGCCCCTTGCTCCAGGCGTTAGAATGTGTAGGAGTTACTTCTCAAGATGGTGGTCTAAATGCAATAGAGCCAAAACACCCCTAACTTCCTCTTTTAAAAAGGAGATTTTAAAAATATCAAATTATAGCAGTAAGTGATGTTGTTGTAAAATATTCAGAAATTATAGAAAAACAAAACAAATAAAAATTACCTGTATGCCCACTATCCAGAGAGTTATCTTGTTTCTTAAAATACAAAAACAGAGCCCATCTGTAATCCATGAGTTCAGCCAACCTCCTCTAGGACCATATTCTGGACCATATTCTGGACCATATTGACCTAGAATACTTGTTTTCCTGCCCCACTTTGCCACGGGTTGCTGTCTCATGATTTTAATTGTTGCCCTTTCATAACTGAAAAAGTAGGGTTTAGTCTCTTTCTCAGAAGTTTGGGACCTTATGGCCAGATGGCACAAGTGTGACCTCATTGTGTGATTCAAGCAGGAGGTATGCATATTCTTTTCAAAGAGTTCAAAACTGTAGCTCTTTACTGCTCTCCACCCAAGAAATAACTGTATGGAGAGGATAAAGCAGATACATAAAACCATGTTTTAAATAAATATCAAAGCCTCCCATTTTTATAGCAGACGCAGACAGAATGTTAGACTATCATAATTAGTGTGATTAGTGTCAGCCTGACTCTTGGGGCCAAACCCCAAGCTCTGTAACTGTTACTTCTTGCTCGAGCATTGGGCAGATACTCTTTTTTCTCCTCTCTCAGACATATCTCT
The DNA here is from genome assembly GCF_022682495.2 of Desmodus rotundus. Taxonomy (NCBI): domain Eukaryota; kingdom Metazoa; phylum Chordata; class Mammalia; order Chiroptera; family Phyllostomidae; genus Desmodus; species Desmodus rotundus. The sequence goes on from NC_071395.1 coordinate 68,607,272, forward strand.
CTCCCTGGCTCACCAGAGAGACATCTGCCTGCTGCTGCAATGATCTTTCAGCATTTTTATTCAGCTACACTTTCTGGTGTTTTGTCAGACACTCTTTGCAGACTCTAATCCTCCTCCCACAGATAACGGGAAGAATAAATGGCCAGAAATGAAAACGATGAAACTGCAGCTCTTGTGCAAACAGGATGCTTCCCTCAAACCCCTTTCTTTCTTCTTTCTTTAAATCTCTCTAGCTTCTCTGCTCAGCTCCAGAATGTACCTAAACACACCGTCCGTGGTTCTTAACTAACAGGCTTAGGTAGTGGCTTCTAGAAAACTTAACATCGGATTGTTTTAGAGGTTCAGGGAGTGCTCAGAGTTAGTATCTAAGATTAAACCAGTGCAAACATCTGCTGCAAGACTGTTTAAATATTGGTTAAAATATTCTTGAAAAAATTCTGTTCAAGCGAAGGATACAGGTTGTTTTGAAAAACAGCTCTGAAAATGGAATCTAATATAATCTGTGATCTCAAGGCATATCTGGGGACTTGATAAGGCAAAGAAGTTTCTGGAAGTTTACATGTAAAGTGTAATGGCATGCAACTCAGTGTAAGGAAGTTCTTGTTGAAAACATTTCACTGGAACATGGATCAGAGGCTCAGTCTGAATAACATGAACTATGTTATCTATTAATGCAATAGAGCCTAGTTATAACTTTTGGGGTTTTTTTTTAACTCTGTAAAAACTACATCTCTCTCTCTAAGTGAGTTTGTCCTCTTTGATGCTCCTTTTCTGTCTCTTCCAAGAGAGCCGAGGTAACCTGGGAGAGAACAGCTAGAGTCTGGCTAGTTTCTTCATGACTACTTCCTGAAGGGAAGTCAATGCAAGAATCTGTACAAGTTTGTGCCAGTAACTCCCAGACAAACTGCAAATATTTTAGAAATCAGGCCAATCTGAAATACCAAGTCCCAAGAGGGTTTTGTCTAAGTTAAGAATGAGGATAAATTGATATAAGGGACTTCTGAGAAAACATGAAATAAGTGCTCATTTCTATAAAAATCTTGCTTTAAGTACAAAATATGTATTTAATTATTATCCTCAAAAACTTGCTTTGGAGAGTAATATAATCCACTGGTTAACATTGTTTAACATCAGCTGTTTTAATAAAGACATTTATCTTTGCTAATAAATAAAATGAAGAATATTCAGATTTAGAAATACCTGGAACGTGACCAGAGTAGTTTATCTTAATCTGAACCCAGGCTTTAAATCCAAGACTTCTTGTCCCATGAGGGCCCCGCACCCTGGTCTGTCAAACAAGCATTTATCAAGTGTCCTACTTGTGTCCCAAGTGGACACTATCGAGGGTATCTAGACATGCAGTGGGGAATCAAGCAGACACAGAGCCTGTGGTCATGGGGTGAAGGATTTTTTTTTTGGCAGAGACAGGTAATAATGAGTTAACAAACATAAATAATTGCTAACAGAATCAAGTCTAAGAAGGTAACAACTAGACAGAAGGGATGGCTGATAACAGAAGGTGGTGCCTGTTTAGTCAGAGTGACCAAGGAAGGTGTGCTTCCCTGAGGAAGTGACGTTTATGCAGAGATCCTAAGGATGAGAAGGCCTAGGCATGCCAGTGGCAACAGGGTGAGGAAGAGAAGTATGAGAGAAGGAAGCATGTGCCAGTGTGTGTGTGTGCACAGGAAAGAACTGAATTAAGTGGAACATAAATATAACTGAGAAACTAAGGGAGTGGTGTGGCTAGAGCACAGTGGCTGAAGGCGAGGGGCAGAGATGCCTGAGATGAGGCTGAAAGGAAACAAATCAGTCAGGACGCCAAACCAGTAAGGAAGCTGCTGGAAGAGTCTAGCTCAGAAAGGGTGGTGGTGCCTGGGACTGAAGAGGTAGTGGGCCTGCAGACAAGTGGACAGATCTAAGACATGTATTGAAGAAAGAACTGTCAGGATTTGCTAATGCATTAGCCATGGGAAATGAGGAAATGGGAGGAATTAGGGATACTACACAAATTTGAACGACTCAACCTTTGCTGATATGGGGAAGAATGTTGGATGCATGGTTTGGAGGGAGGAGGTCCAGCCAAGAGCTCTATTGGGAAGACATGCAGCATAAGTGCCCGTGACACGCCAGAAGAATATGTCAGGTAGGCAGTGGAGAGTACGAGTCTGAGGTTCAGAGAAACAGCTGGGGCTGGAGAGGTGGCTGCAAGAGTCATCGGCATGTTTAAATGTATTTAAAATGATGAACAGACACAATCCCCCCCAGAAAAAGAATAGTGCATACACAGGGAGGAGAGAGATGGTCCAGAGAGAACTGGAGGAACCCTTAAAACTACAACCTAAGCCCAATGGCCTCACAGGGTGGGGTGGGGAGGGGGCACTGTTAGGAGGAGAAAACAAGAGACTCTGGTGTCATGGAAACCAGGAGAGCATCTCAAGCAGAGAGCTGAGTGTCTCTGAGAGGTTAAGTGAGGGGAGGTGCTTACCGGATCTGTAAACATGCATGTCAAGGTGACCCTGGCCAGAGCAGGAGTGGTGGGGTGGGGAAGAGGAGCCCAGCGAGGTTGTGGGTTGAGGGACAAATGAGAGGTTTGAGTGGAGACAGCAGGTATACACAGCTATTATTACTACTTTAATAATAATAAAGTAATTGGTTATTGTGGTTATTTTTAAAAATTGTGGTCAGTCCAGTTGACATGAAATTTACCACCTTGACCAATTTTAAATGCACAGTTCAGTGATATTAAGTACACCCACTGTGCTGTGCAGCCATCACCACCATCAGAACTATTTTCATTTTCCCTAACTGAAATTCTACACCAAATAAACCCTAACCTCCCCCCGCCTTCCTCCACCCAGCCCCAGGTCACCATCTTTCTGTTGTAGTTTCTGTTTCTATGACTGTGAGTGGTATCATACAGTGTGCCTTTTGTGATTGGTTTATTTCACTGAGCATAATGCTGGTAAATGGGAGGTGGGACGCCTCAGAGAGGTTCCCCGTGTTGTAGCATGTGTCAAATCAGAACATGTCAAAATGGCATGCTTAGGTTACCCATCCTTGCTGATGGACACTGGATTGCCTCACACCTTGGTTACTGTGACTCACGCTGCTGTGAACGTGGGTGTAAAAGGAGGCCTCTCAGGCAGAGGGGCGGGATAAGAGATGGAAGGGAAGTATGGTCAAGGAGAGGGCTTGTTTCTGGTTTCATGTTGTTCTTCTCCAATCTGAGGGAAACTGGAGAATGTTGTTATGTCTTTGGCAGTGATTCTGTAGAGAAGGAGAGACATGTGCTGAGCAGAAAGAAGACAAGTACAGGAAGGAGAGGGAAAGAGGTCCGACACCGTAACAACATGTGGGGAAGCCTGGGCAGGGACCCGGAGCAGGCAGCTAGAGCACGTGGGTGGGACACTGCTTCCTTTGCTGAAGGGGAGGGAGAAGACTTGGACTCACTTGCAGGTACTTCAATGGGCGTGGCAGTGGGAAGCTTAGGAAGTGTTCTTCAAATGGCTGCAATTTTCTCCACAAAGTAGGAAGCAAGTTTACCAGCTGGAATTTGAAGAAGGGAGGGTAGGAGGAGAGAGAAGGTGTGGACGGATTGTCTTAAAGGGATGTTTCTCCATCTTGGCTGCCCATTAGAATCACCTGCAGAACTTTCAGAATGGGCTCACACCTGCAGCCTCTCTCCTGTGCTAGTTGGGACTTCCGTGGTCTTGGATGGGTCTTAGGCATCACAGTTTAATGTAAAACTATATTTAAACTATAAAGTTAGTATAACTTACTTGACAGGTAATTATAATTGAAACTCCGCAGATGATTCTAATGTGCTGCATGGGCTGAGAGCGTTTCAGAGTGGGAAAGCAAGCTTGCAAGAGAAAAATCCTGTGATTACTGGGAGTGTCCAGCACTAATTTGAGAATTGTAATCATAACTTTTAAGCGAAATGAGCCTGAACAGGTTACACGGTGTGCATGTGCGTGTGTGTGTGTGTGTTTGCTCAACATGTTAAAGTTCAGCAAGTCTGTGTCATCAGCCTTTTTCCTTTTAAACTTGCTCACTTTAGAGTCCACCTATTCTTCACCATTGACTTTCATCATTAATAGTAACATCTAATGTCACCATATACCAAGCATTGTTCTAAGCATCTTACATCTATCAATTCCTTTAGTCCTTACAAATATCACCATCTCCATATTACAAAGAAGCAAAGAGGCACAAGAATAAAATCAGGCAGCTGTCAGCACGCACGTGGTTCACGTGCAGGGACGGTGGGTGCCGAGACCAGGACGACTAGACCTAGAGTCTGTGCTCTCGAGCACGGCACCACCTCTAAAATGTGTACCTCCAGCCCTGCCTCCTGCCACATGAAACAGAGACAGTGGAATTGACAAGAATGTAACTGTCAGGGACACTTTACAGGGATGGAAGATACTCTGACAAACCTTCTAGTGAAGAGAGGGCCCCACCAGGCACCTGCGAGTGACTGTCAATGCGGGGTGGACCCAGTGGATGGGAAGGAGGTGGGGTGAGCTGGGAATGCAAGCCTGAGGGCAGAGCAGAAATTCTCAACGTATTAGAGGAATGGGGTACAAGGAAGAGCCAGGAGAGGTGGCGTGAGCCAGGGACTGTGGCAATAGATATGTTTGAGGTGGACTTGGAAACCTACCCTGTGTGTTTTCCATGGAATTGTCTGTGAATCTTACACTGGCTACCAGTCATGTTGTTGGGTATTAGTGGATTATTTCAGGGGAAGGTAACCAGATGCTGAGTTCTACAGTACGACTGAGGGGCTGGAAAGCAAACTAAACATAGGGCATCTGTGTCTGGGTTATATCACTAGGGTGCAGGCTACATTTTCCAGGGTCTCCTGGATACTTACACCGGTAAGCTTATTAAGCAGAGCATGACCCCTTAATCCCCCAGCTGGTTTCTCTTCCTGGCTACCGGACTCCTGCAAGTGGTACCGACACCCCAACCTCAAAAACTGGAAACCCCAGCACCATCTTTGAGCACAATGCCTGTACAAGAAGGTGTTGAATTTGGGTTGGTTTTGGCTGTAGAAGCAGTGGAGCCCTGGGGAATTTTTGTCAACATGTCTAATGTTTGGGATGAACATCAAAGCAAGACCCTTTTAGACATTCCTGAAGAGACAGTCCCTTGACTGGGAATAGTCCCAGTGGTCCCTTTCCTAAGCCATGTCTCCAACAAGCCTGGGTGGTACTAGTAACCACTATCTTGGTGGCTTCAGCAGTAGGATGCTGGAGCTGCCTCCCATTAGCTCCTTGGACAGAATTTCAATCAGGAATTTTGTGAGATGGTTGTTAAGTAATGGGTAGTTTGAAATCGGCCACAGTGGGAACATTTATAGCAGCGAAGTCAGCAGAAGTCGTAAATCAGGGTTCCCTCTCTGAGGCACCCTACCCCCCATTTACTAGGACATCACAGACCTAGTGCCTGGTTTTCACAAGGTACTATATTACCTTCATTTAGAACCTAATCTTCATTCCACCCTGAAGAAGGAGCTCGATGAGGCGGAAGGAGGTTGAGTAAGTTGTCAAGGGGTGACTTGACCAGTGAGTGGCAGAAGTGGAATTGGAACCTCGTCTTAAACCGAAGGCCTGAAGGTGGTGTGGCATTAGGTCCTGAGGTATTATCGTTGCAGTCCTTTTGACATCTGCCACCAAGACCTGGGTTGTCCCAGTGGACACCTTCTGTGTGTCCTGTCAGAGCTCCTTACAGTGATGGAGAGGTTTCACTTCTGAGGCAATGTGATGGATGCATGAGGAAATGTTGGGGTGTTCAGATTATCAAAAGATTCCTAGCTATCCATGTGCAACCTTGGAGGGAATGATAGAGACTTCAGTTTTTTCATGCTAATGACTGGGATGATGTCATAACTTTTAAAAGTCTGGATTTGTGCCCTAGCTAGTGTGGCTCGGTTGGAGCATCATCCCACAACTGAAAGTTTGTGGGTTTGATTCCTGGTCAGAGGACATGCCCAGGTTGCATGTTTGGTCTCTGGTCTGGGTGTGTATGGGAGGCAGCCAATCAATGGTTTCTCTTTCACACTGATGTTTCTCTTTCTAAAAGCAATGAAAAAAAAATGTCCTCTGATGAGGATAAAAAAATAAAAATCTGTATTTGAAGAGAATCCCTGGCACTCCCCTGAGCACTCTCAGTTGGATCTTTGTTTTGGATAAAGAGAAGAGAGAGACAGAGAGACAAAGAGAGACAGAGAGGCTTTGAAAGGTTAAACAGAGAGCTGTGGGCAAGGAAAGCATCCAAGTACATAACCAGCAGAAGTCACTACATCACTAAGAGGCTGAAGGAAAATGGACTTCCTCGTGCTTCAGGAGCTCCTACTTAGGGAAATGTAGTGGGTGCATCCAGTACCCCCCCCAGGGAGGGCCACTTTGTTGAGCTGATACACGTACCCCTAGCTCCTGGGATGATTCCCCTGCTCAGAACGCAAACCACTGTAATAGGGAAGTCGAGGTGGGGGCAGTCTCAGTCCATGTCTGACTGATAAGGGTGCTCGAGGCCAGTCTGTTTGCCTCAGGCAGGATCCACACTGTTCAGTTGGCGCCAGGGTTCCCCACGGGGCCAGGTTGCAGTCTCCAGCTGGCCCACACCTTTGCTTAGCTTTCTTCCCCTGCCCTGCCCTGCTACCTTCATTCCTCTGCCCCTGAAAAAACTCCCTCAATCAGACACTTGCCCCGGAATTCCATCTCATCTTCAGCTTCTAAGGAACCCAACTTAACAAGGAGAATTCTCTGCTGGAGATGCAAGAATACAGGGAATCTTAGTGGTTACTTGTTTGTTTTTGGTGACGTTACACTACTTCCCCAACACCCCCAGAGAAGGATTTCAGGGATTCTGAGTCTTCCTGGTGAGACTTGATGCTTGCTGGCAGTGACATCACCACCCGAAGGAGATCCATATGGCTCCATTGCAGCTCCCTGTGCTTGTAGGACCAGGTCCCGGCCTCCATGAGCCCTCTCCAAAACATGAGTAGAGCCAAGGATGTGGGTGTGTGCTGTTCATTTGGGTGGTGATGCTGGGAATTGAGTTAAGGAAGGGAAACTGGCCTTCTATATTAGGGTGTAGAGCTGAGGTTGCTGCTCTGTGCAGTAGGCATGTGCTGTGTGTGCTGTGTACAGGGGCCGCTGAGAAACATGAGGGGGGCTCCTGGCACCATCCACTGGAGGGAAGGGAGACTGGAGCACATATGTGGCGGCTCCCATTTCACACTGGCTGAGAGTTGACCCCAGGAGTGTTAACCCCCAGTATTTCTGGGTTCCTGCTGCATCAGGAATGGCCTTTCAAAGCACAAACATGTACAGAAGTTGGGATGCTGTCCTTGTGAGGAAGTCTGAGGTCATGTAGAACTGTTCCCTGCAGTGCAGGCTGAAAGCAGAAATGGGCTGAGGTAGAGAGAGGTCTGGGACAGGCACCCACCTCATCATTTCAAAGTGTCTTAAAAGCAATTCCACAAAGGAGGACAACATTAGAACTGCTTACTCACTTTCCCTTAAAAATCATGAAAGCATGTCATCAGGCCTGAAGCTGCCATCACAGCTAGGGCAAGAAAGGGCTGACCACGAGGAGGTCAGGGTATCAGTCAGCCACAAAGCACAGAGCCCACCCTGTCTGTGCCCACCATGGCTCTGCCCACCTGGGTGCTGCCCAGGGGATAATGCAGAAAACAGGTACACACATCAGAGCCTGGAGCTAGCAAACCTCCCAAATCCTGTAACCTACTCCCCTTCTTGTCTTTTTCTGCTCACAAAGCACCCTTCTGAGGTGTTGATCTGCTTCTGCAGCTGCCTGAGGGATAGATTGTACTGGAGAATCCACCAAGTGTCTGGTCTGCCTGACAGTTCTATTTCTCACCACAAATAAAGGAGTTGGATCTCTGGTTCATATACTTAGACTCGGGTCCCCTTTGAGCTGCTTGGGATCAGCTCTGGGACACTGATGAGATTGAGCTTCTGCATGTGGAAGATGGACTCTCAACTTGATAGTGGAGTTAGTTCAACGACAACGTAGGTTCCATCCCAGAAGGGCCCTTGTGGTCAGCTAGCTGGCCTCCTTGCAGGGACCTCTCCTTCAAATGTCTATACTTATGGACAAAGAGGCAGGAGAAGAGCCAGCTAAGGGAGGTCAGTAATAAGGTCTCAGGCACATCATCTCCATGGAGAATGTGAGAGAATTTACATAACTGAACTTAGAGAATCTGTTACCTAGAGACATGGTATAGGTTGAGAATGAAGAGATTTGAGAAGCAATTGCTCACTTATATAAAGTTATATAAAGTCATATCTTTTTACATTAGAAGAGAATTCACAGAAATACTAGCAGAGTGCTTGGGACATAGAAGGCAATTACCAATATAAATATTTGTTGAATGAACGAAATATAATTGATCAATGAACCATAAAATACCCAGCCTCAGTGATCAAAGAAGTGCTCATTAAACAATGGAATACATTTCCTTCTCTTAGATTAAAAAGTTTAAGAAAAAATATATAGCATAAATAAAATAGCACATTTTTCTTGGGAGATGGAAAGGAAATAGCTACTCTTATATAATTAGTACAAAGTTTCTGGAAATAAATCCAGTAATATGCCTCAAAAATCTTAAAATAGAGTATTTCACCCAGCCATTTCATTAATAGGAATGGATCCTAAGAAAATAATCAAGCAACTTCACTACAAAATTGCTGATAATATAAAAAGTTGGAAAAAACCTAGGTTTCCAACAATAGCCGATTAGTTGAATAAAATATAGAACTCCAAGCCATAGACTACCACTCAGCTGTTACAACTTATAATGTAGATAATGAACAAACTTATGCATGTTAAGTGAAAAAAAGCAGGTTGGAAATTATATACCAGAATATGATTTTTAAGTATATGAATTATTTATGTGTAAAGTAAATAATCTAGAAGTATAAATAATAAGAGATTATCTTTGAGTGGTAAGATCATTGACATTTTTATTTGCTTTTTTGACTAATTTATATTTTCTTCAAAAAATATTTTATTTATTTATTTTTAGAGAGAGGGGAAGGGAAAGAGAAAGAGGAGAGAAACATCAATGTGTGGTTGCCTCTTGAGCGCCCCCTACTGGGGACCTGGCCCACAACCCAGGCATGTGCCCTGACTGGGAATTGAACAGGCAACTCTTTGGTTTGCAGGCCTGCGCTCAATCCGCTGAGGTACACCAGCCAGGGCAGACTAATTTATATTTTCTAATCGATCTACAATCTACTTGTATTGTTGCAATAGTAAAAAGTAACTTCTACTTTAAAAAAATTAAAAGTGTAAATTTTGCCAATTTCCAAATGTACTTCATTTGACTTATGAAGTATAATTATATGGTTATAAAGTGATACATGTAAGGTTAACAGGGAACAGATTTCACCACAGGAAGAGGAAACATGAGCTGTTATGGGGTTTGTGGGGTGAGCTGATTACCATAACTGCGTGCTGTTTTGAGTGTCCAGTAGTTAAGGCAAAACAAGAGCCAAGGTGGTAAGACTGTTTTTATTTGCCTGAAAGGGAAGGCAAATGTTCATTTAAGGGGTGCATTCTTCCAGGTGCAAAGGTGAGACAGGATGTATTATGTATTAAGGCCCGTGGATAATGTATTTGTTCTTTATTTTATAGATGATCAAAATCCCATCCAAAGAGGTAATTTTTGAACAGAACTTTCTTTTAAAGACAGAGGGTAAAATATTAAATTGTAGTTTGAAATCAGTGAGTGTTTAGTTTGGACAGGAGTAACCTCGGGGATCAAACTCATTGGCAGGTGAAGAAACTGAGGTCAGAGTGGTGAAGTAACTCCAACAGTGAGTGGGAGAAATGGGGCTAGACTCCCTTTTCTCCTGGCCCCAGTGCTCTTTGTACCACATCCCGAAGTCGCCATCCTCCATGCCTCTGTGCATCCAGGGCTGGGCTGGCTGTTTCCAGTCATGTGTCAGCCGTGTCTGTGTCTGACCCGCTCTCTGGATCAGGATCTCCTTGAAGTTTGAGATCTTGTCCCTCCCCTGCATGCAGAGGCACTTGGGGCGGGCTCACTAATTTGCAATCAATGAGGGAATCATGCACGAGATCAGAGTGTTGTATGATGATTTTGCTTTTTTATAGCCTAATTTTGTATTGCTTTGAAAATCTGTGTAACATTAAGAGTTAATAACAGCAAGCCTGACAGTACTAATTGAACATTTCCTGGTGCTTGATAAACACCAGGCACACTTCTAAGCACTGTTTATATATCATCGATTTCACAGCCACAACCCTGGGAGGCAGAGGCTCTTCCTACCTCCATTTAACAGATGAGAATGTTGAGGCACACAGCAGGAAATTCATTGGTGACATGTCTAGAAGGTGGCAGAACCGGAGCTCAAACCCAGAAGGTCTGTTCTGAAGTCCAATCTGTAGCTAACTACACGGACTCCCCAGCAATAACAAGAATGGTGATGCCTACCATACTGCTGATTAGACAGTACTGTCTGCATTTGATTTGGGGACTGATGTAAGTTACTTAACCTAAGCCAGGACAGCTAGTGGGTGGTGAAACTTGGGTTGAAATCCATGCCCTTTAATATCTGTGCTGTTCCTACTATGACCTATTTAGGAACGAGAGCCCATAATCAGACACTTCCTGAACCTTTGTGTGGGAACTAGTCTGGGCAAGGATTTTACTCACATCTTGGATGGATCCTGAGATTTGTGGCTTCAGCTCTACCTAGACTGTCATGGGGTATGGGAAAGCTTCCCTCACTGTGGACCAACCCCATTCACTTGGCAAGGTCAGGTGGGTGGTTCTTTGAGCCTTGGGAAAATTCTTGTCCAACCCAGAAAGGCCCTCAGTTGAAGCAAGAATAGAGGCTAATGCTCTTCTCCCCCCACCCCAGGATTCATTCACCATTCAGGCCCTCAGATTAGTGGGTGGACTGGTGAGAACAGTTGTTCTGCAGTATCCTGGTTGGGGAACAGAGACCCTTTAGAGGGGGTAGGCATCAGGGAAGGCTTCCTGGAGAAGGTGATGTCTGATCTGTGATACCAAGAAAGAACCAGAGGAGTGAGCTTTGACAAAGTAAGTGATGTGGGTGAGGGACAGAAATTCCCATGTTGGAACAATGCCAAGTCACTGGTGTCCCTTGAGGGCTCAGCTGTGAACAAAGCTGCAGGCAGAAGTGTGTGCTTTCCTCTCCAGTTTCCCCTGCATGCACCCTTTGGTCCTCACATGCTCTCCTCTCTTCTCCCATCTCCCGCCCCAAGTCTACCATGGACCCCTGCTTTCATACTTCTCTTGCCCAAGGCGCAAGTATCAATAAGATCACATATGTTCCTTCACCCGCAGCAATGTGCACAAAGCCTCCTTGGGACCATAGACTATTAGGAAGTTATGCATCCTCTCTCTCTCCATCCTGCTTTCTGCCTTCTGCCACCATCTGCCTTATACCTTCAACTCACCCTATCGCCTCTGGGGAAGCCCTAGCTTTGTGTTTCTCATTGTTATAGGAGTTAATATGCTTGGTGTGGTCTCTCTAAACTGGAGGGAGTTTCAAGGCCAGGGGGTGCTGCCAAAGGTGAGCGGGAGGACATTTTCACATTATTCACAAACAGCTCTCCACAGTAAGCAGAAAGGCTTGTTCTGGTTACCCTCCTCCCCCAAAAGTGAGGTTGCCTGAGGCACCTCTGTGAGCTCCCCGAACCACCATTTTCTGTCTGCCTCACGTGGTTGTGGTGAGCCTCCAATGGGATATCCATGAAAAGTAAGTGGTGCTTTGTAAATGGCAAAGCCCTGTATAGGCATGCAGGGCTTGATGTGATGCTGTAGTGGGCTGTGGATGTCTGCTTTTTGGGTGAATTCACTCAGATGGGGTCCCCACTCAGGACTGCTAATGGGCTTTGGGGGTAAAGCCTGAGGAGGGCTCTTTTACTAATGGCTGAGAAACTTCTGCCCATGCCCTGGGTCTGTGTAAACCTTCACACTGTGAGGATTACACAGAGAATTAGGTTTTCACACTGTGCTATTTTGACCTGGATTATCTGAGAGACTAAGGCTGTGTAGGTGTGGAGTCTGAATTCCCTCTACATGCCCATCCTTTGAGAATCAGTCAGTGAATGCTTACACAGTCAAATCTTCCTGGGGGGATTTTAAGATGGTGTTGTTATTCCACTCAAGTATACAATTTCGTCCCCAGTGCTCATTGATTTAGATTCTTTTTGAAACTTAATATGATCACCTGGAAAGAGAGTCCCTCCTGAGAAGCAAGGAGTCAGACAGTGTGTAGGAGAGATCCTGTGAAAAGCTGTAGTCTCTCTCTTTCTTCCTCCCACTTGGGGGTCGTGTCTGTGTGAAGAGAGGAGAGGGCAGTGGGGAGAATAGGAGGATGGAGTGGGCATGTGCTATATCTTAGAGATGCTCAGGGAGGAAAGGATAGATGATTTCAAGAGCTTCCACTTTTCGCCCAGCTGCTCAGGTCTCTTTGATCCACCTTTGACTCTTCTCTTCCTTCTCATCAACTTTTCAAACAAAGCATTGGCACTAAGTATAAAACACAGTGCATTTGGGGAGGGTCAGAATCCTCGTATGGCTTCTCCTTGTGCTCAGAATAACACCTGCACTCTTTACTGTGGCTTACAACAGCCAACTCTTTTGGGCCCTGTATTCCTCTCTGAACTCACCTTCTCTCTTCTTAGTCAAACACATCTCCAGCCAAACATGTCCAGTTTTTGTTCTTCAAGCACAGCAAGCTCGTTCCCACCTGAAAGCATTTGTCCATGGGCCTCCTCTGCTTGCTATTCTCAAGACTACTTCATCCTGCCATTTACATCTAAACACACATTTTTCTTCCTCAGGAAGGTTTCTTTGACTCCTATTTACAGTGTTTTCATGCCATTATTTTGTATCCTGTTGCCTCATGAGCCTTACCACATTTGGCATTTGTCTTATTAATGTGCTTGGTTATTAATTTTTCCCCCTTTAGAGGACAAGCCCTTTGAGGGAAGGGACCATATTTGTCTTATTCATGCTTGTATTGCTAGCACCTATATAAGTGTCTGGTACATAACAAGTAATTCAGTAAACATTTGCTGGATAAACAAAAAAAGAGGGCCACAAGAATGCACAGCCAAGAAGGAAAGCAGAGAAGAACTGGCCCTCCAGACACTGTTTGCCATTTTTGATTATTATTGTTATTATTACTATGATTTTAGAGAGAGGAAGGAGGAAGGGAGGAAGGGTGTGAGAGAGAGAGACAGAGATAGAGAGGGAGAGAAATTTGTTGTTTCACTTACTTATGTATTCAGTGGTTGATTCTTGTATGTGCCTTTGACCAGGGATCAATCCTACAACCTTGGCACATCAGGAAGACGCTCTAACCAACTGAGCTACCCAGCCAGGGAACTGTCGACCATCCTGTATATAGTATCCATCTGTGGACACTACCTATGGAGACATGACTGAGGAGCAGTGGCAGGATGGACAAAGGGATGCTGACAGGGGCTGGGTCAACCTCTGATGGACCTGAGGACTTGGTCACAGGCACCTGGGCCTTAGAGATACTCAGGTCTAAATTCTTTATTTCTTAAAATATATGGGGAATGAGTCTCAAAGAACTTCAGGCACTTGCCCAAAATCACACAGTCTGCTTCAGAGCAAGGATTAGAATTAAACCTTGAATTCCAGGCCACTATTTTGTCTCTTTACCTCACTGCCTCCAAAGCCTTAGGGTAGAGAAGAATGAAGCTGCTTTGACAGAAAGCTTAGAGAAGGACCCCAGTGTGTCAAAAAGCAGTTGCATTAATGGTGGAAGTTTAGGCAACTGACTAGTGGTTAGCACTGGGATCCTGGGGCCAACTCATTCCCTTTGGCCTCATGTCTCCTATGTGTGGGAGGTGACATGGGTATCAATACTTGCAAGTCATAACTAAGTGGGATTTGAACATATATTTCAAGAGGAAATACAAAAAACATTATGAGATTGGACAGAGTACTACAGACCAGAAATTAAGGAATCTTATTGTTTGAAAAAAAGGATATACTTTCAAGTCAGTAGCAAGAGACACAGTGAGACCATACTATTGAAGTAGAGGAGTATTGGAAGGGCACAGTACTTGCCCTAGGCTGATTTCTTCCAAATGATCTTTCAAGTAACAAATTTGGAGAGGTGGGTGGTCCTTTTCTGTACTGTGTGAGAGAGTATCATCTCTCAGAGACCCGGGAAAGTGGGAAGGGTAGACCACACCTATTTAAGAGCAAGCAGAAAAGTAAGAGAATGGGTTACTTTTCCTAGCAGGTGGAAAACATAGGGATCTGTTCATGCAAGAGGCAATGCAAACTGAACTATACCCAGCTGGGTTAAGAAGGATGGAGAGATATGCCTGGGGGCTGGGAGAAGAAACCCCTGAGCAGAAGGCAGGGGTAGACTGCCTGGTGGTAGACTGCTCTGTTTCATACATCACCAAGGCCAAGAAAGTCACACGATTTACACTGCACAGTGCTTTCAACATGTGAGTTTATCAAATCTTCACCAGATATTGGTGGGACAGATAGAATTATTTCCCCATTTTAACAGATTAGGAAACTGAGGCTGAGAAAGGCAGTAACTCATCAAAGACACACAGGTGGTGAGTGGCACAGCTAAGACTTTGACCCCTAACCATGAATCATTAGGCTCAACAAGCCTAGGCTCTAAGATCATAGCTTCACTAGAAGGCAGTCTTGATACTGCCTCTCCTCTCCCATCCTTGAGTCAGCATGGTATTGTCCTCCTATCACCCTCACTCCTCGATGGATGCCCAGGCGCTGCCCTAGGTTCTGAATGTTGTTATGTAAAATGAAGTGGACATAGGAGGAAGGGTCTGTTTGCACTCCTGAGTCTTCTTTTAAGCTCTTTTATTAAAAAGCTCCTGGCAGATTACTTTGAATGGCATAGTGTCACTGCTTTTCAAATAGCGGCCAGTCCAAAAGGTCTCAGATGAGCATCCCATTCCCGCTCAGTGCTCCACTGTGGCTAAGAATGATCCCAGGGGACCAGTTGGGTACAACTGGTATACCTAATTATAAAAGCATGGGCCAACATATGGGTTAACTTTGCAAAGCTCAAACCTACCTAAATTATCATATGATTGATTATAATTGATGGTTTTGAGGGATTAGGGAAAATAAGGAAGATGTCTTTATTTTCCAGGGCAGAAAAGAGATCACAATCAAAGAATTGGTGTAATGTGTGTGGTTTCCAGGTATCCCTACCTAAATTAAAGACTCCGTCTGCTATTTCATATTTTATCAAAGGGATGAAGAAAGGAGAGGAAAGAGTGAGCAAGAAGAAGGGAAAAGACAGAAAGAGAGAAAGGGAGAAGATGTGCTGGGATGCCAGAAAATAAAAGAAAAAGAGATGTTGACGTTTGGGGGTAAAAAAATAGGATGTTATGATAGCTCCCTAAGGTGTCACTCTGAGAATGGGTTTTCATCAGCTTTATGAATATTAATGTCTCACTCAAGGACATAATCCCCTGCACATGCTTTCTTCCTATCTCCTGTTGCAGTGGAAATCTATACTAGGAGTGACCACTCCTCATACCATAATTACCATTTCCTAAGACCCACAAAGGCTTCCCACCCTCTCACTTTTCACCACACTGTCTTCTTTGCCTGTGGTATCTTTCAAGCCACTGACTCTTAGGAAGCAACTGACAGGGCCACTGTCCTTCTCTCAGTCCATCTTCAATCAGACTGCTCAAGGGAGCATTCCCATTCTTCTCCCTAAAATAAATGTCTTCTTCCCTTAGCTTGCACTGCTTTTCCAGAACTGATCATGGATCATCTTGTGTTAGTATAGTATGTGCCAATGTCTTTTCCATTTGATCTTGTATCATCTTTGAAAGGCAAAGTCTTTATCTTACTGTTTTGGGGGTCTCTTGCCTCCCACAACACCAAACATGCTGGCTCGCAAAGAAGGTGCTCACTCAATATTGTTTAAATGAATAACACTTTTTAGTTGAAAGAATTTTTAAAGACATATCTAGGACTTTATTCTACAAAGGTAACATAGCCATAAAAGAACCCCATCATCTAGTCTGAGTCATAGCCCCATCTTTGTTTACCCATTGCATTCCTACCCACTCCAAGGTTCTGGAAAGCCCCACAGGCTTGGGAGTCAATGACCCAGTTTTGCATGAAAGTGAGGGCTGACTTCCAGGGCAGTGTTTCCATTCTATTCTAGACTATGTCTAAAATGATCAGCCCAGGCAGACCTAGTGTAGGACAACTCTTAGCAGAAAACTAAGAGGCACTCTGGGGTCTTTCCAACTGTGGACTCCGGACACATGCTTCCTAAAGCTTCCTAAAGCTTTAGGAAGCATGTGTCCGGAGTCCACAGAGCTACATCCTACTCCATGTCTATCTATACAAGGCCAGCAGACAGGGATGTTTCCATTTCTGGAACTCATTCATGGACTCAGGCATGTCCAAGAGGGATGGTCCTGGCAAGAACTCCTCCAAAGGGCTGTAATGTGGGAGCCTGAATCTTGGGAGGTAAGCCCCACTTGTGCCTCTTGTTTAGAAGAGTGATAACTGCTGTAAACCTCTTTCTGGAGGGAAAAGGGGAGAAGCAGAGTTGCCTGCACTTTCTGAAAGTGCTGGAAATTTTCTCCCAACAACGCAAAAGACAAGGGCCTGGTCAGATATTTCCAGCCCCTGCACAAGGAGACTCTGCTACAGCACACCAGCCCCAGAGAAGTCAGAAGTTCGGAAGCCCAGTCTCAGGAATCCAAGATTGGCATTGGCCAGTAAGGACATGGACAGCTCAAAGGCAATGTTAGAGACATGTTGGCGTAACACCTTTATAAAACCCCAGGTGCCTCTTGGGACACAAGTGCTGAATTTACTTCCTGTATGGAGTCTTCTGGCCCCTGCTAAGGGCCAGTGGTATTGCATGTCTGGGACCACCAGCTCTGCTTCAGTCTTAGTATCTCCAAGTCCCTAGAATTTATCTCTTTCCCAGAAGGGATGTGAGGGAGTGTGTGTCTCTCCCCTTTTCCCATCAGTGTGTTATTTTGTGGCATCCCTGACGACTTTTACCCTGATGTTTCAGCTCGGGAGAAGCTAGAAAGCCCATGGGTCATGTTGCCCAGGGATTCTCCTGTTTGTTCTTGCAGCACCCACACCTTTTCTGTCTGCATTCATCATGTGGTTGAAGAGACAATTTCCTTCTCCATGACTTCAAGCCTCCAGCCAAGGCCTGGGATGCTGGTGTCACTCCCTAAAAGCAAAACCATGTCAAAGCCTGAGACAAGTCTGTCCTGAATGGATTAAGTTCCCTGGGCTTCTATGGTCAGGCAGAGAGGGCCAAATAGGAGGGCATGGAGAGTCTTCTCCTCTTGATGAAAGAGTATTTCTCAAGGTGAAATGTTATAGAGAGCTTTAAAAATTCTACCAAGTATTGGGAGAAATGGAGCTTCCACTGATACCAGGAGACTCACTTGGCTAACAGCTGCCTTATGTCTGCTCTGCACTTTGAGATCTCACGCAGAACCCCCTGGATTGGAATGAATGACCTGCAAGGTCTGTGAAGTCAGCCTTCCCTCATCCTCCTTGCATGTGAGCACCTTCTTACCTGCCTACCTTCAGTAGAGGGCCAAGAGGCTCACGGATCCTTCCAAGGTCATTAAGAAATCACTTTTCCAATGTACTGCCTTTCAGTAATAACTCAGGCATCTGTCCCAAAAGTAAGCATGTCCCCTAGATTTAAAAATTGCCAGAAGGTATGTGTTCTTTTCGTTCTGTTTTTATTATATTGTGAACATTAGTACAAGGTTAAATACACACCGAGACAGACATCAGAAGACTGCAGAGAGCATACACATGAACATACTTGTACATAGAGAAAAAGTACAGAGAGACTGACAGAGCACACAAATACACAGAGAATACAGGTAACAGCCACGGGAGTGCTGGCTGCATCAGGTACACATTGCTACACAGGACAGATACAGGGTACAGAGAGCAGGTGTCAGTGACAAACATCATCAATTAAAATCCAGCCATTGGTGTTACATTTGACAACAGCATACAAAGCCTTATTACATCTCCAAGGGGCAAAAGGTCTATGGAACCTCAAAGAGTTTTTTGGGACTGTCTCTGAGGCCGGGCTCCTAGGGGAGGGAATAAGCAAGCAGACCACGATGATAACAGGAGCAGGAGGACTGACAGTCAGGCCGAGAAGTAGGAACAATGTGGGCAGTCAGGAATCAGGGGGGTACATTGTTTAAGAACCTCAGTGATATCCAGAGGATCAAAGGCCCTTCTCCATCTACCAAGAGTGTCCAACCTTTCGGTGTCTCTGGGCCACACTGGAAGAAGAGTGGTCTTGGGCCACACATTAAATACACCAATACTAACAAAAGGTGATGAGCAAAAAAAGGTTTTAAGTAACTTTATGATTTTGTGTTGGGCCACATTCATAGCCATCCTGGGCCGCATGTAGCCTGTGGGCTGGGGATTGGACACCCCTGATTCTAGACACTTCACCCCAGGCCCACCTCCACTCTCCAGCCCTGCAGGGGAAATCCAGGGGTTGATAATGACCAAGGAGGCACCTGATTTTGATTTGCTTAAGTTATAATTGGTGACTGAGTTCCCAGTACCGGATACTCGGTACATGGCAAGAACTACCTTCAAAGCCTCGCGCTGTCCAACTTGGGGTCTAGCCCTGGCTCTGCAATCAACTAGCTGAGCAATCTTGAACAAGTCACTTAACCTCTCTGGATCCCAGTTTCTTCATCTGTATATGAGGGTGCTGGCTAGATGACCTCTAGACCCCTTCCGGCTCTTATAAAGGGAAATTCAGGTGAGTTTTAATGCCACCTTTTTCTGAAGGAGAAATAAAACAAAAAATAAATGGTTGAACAAAGGTCATCCAACTTCCCAATCACCCGTCTACCCAGACCCCACTGTCACCACCAAAGAAAAGATCCTGAAACTCAGCAATTAGTCACCTTGAGACCTGGCTCTGTGCCAAACCCATCCCAGGAAGCTACTTTCTGTTCAGGGCAGGCTTCTCAGGATTAGAAGTAAAATAATGTGTACTCCTTGAAGGTAGAGATGACCTTGTATTTGCTTTGTAAGCCCCAATATCCCAACTCAATGCCTGACAAAGAGCATATACTTTTAGCCTTAATCATCAGCAACTTTTTTAAAATCTTCACATGAGGATATGTGTATCGATTTTAGAGAAAGAGGAAGGGAAAAAGAGAGAGAAACATCGATGTGAGAGAAAAATATCGATTGGCTGCCTCCCATATGCATCCTGACCAGGAATCGAACCTGCAACCTTTTGGTGTATGAGACAACATTTCAGCTAACTGAGCCACCTGGCCAGGACAACCATCGGCAACTTTATATGTCAGAGTGGTTGGAATGAATGTCTGCAGAGTGGTTGGAGAGGCTGCAAACATTTCAGCCTCTCCCTTTGTTCCTGAGGCTCAAGTAGAGGAACCTCAAATAAATAAATAAACAAATGAACAAACCAAGATGGAAATAAGGTAAAATGAAGTGATTTGGTATCAAGGAATTGTCCCCTGGCCAATGGTTGGCCAGGGGACACAGCTATTCCTCTACCGTCACTGTGGGTCTTTCCCTCCCTTTTTCTTTCCTTTTCCACCATTAGGAGAGGGAAGAAGATCCCTTTTGTTCTTGTCCCCTGCCTGCAGGCACCCTTGGGACTATGAAGGATGTGTAATGGGAAGCTGCTTCTGTGACTGTCTCTGGGTGAGAGCTGTCATCATTCTCTGTCTTCTCCATTGCTCAGTGCTTAAGGAGCACCACACTGTGACTGCCTGAATTCTCTTTGCTCCATATCTTGTTACTTCTCTAGCCTGTAGCACCCACATACAGCTTGCAGAGCCATCCCCCATTCCCAGGGATGGGATTACGTTACCCCCTGGTCTTCACTTCTAGTGCCAAACAAGCCCCATCAATTCCTGTAATTAGTTTGGAGCCCTTTAATTGTCTTTGCCATGTTGAAAACAGTGCCTGTTTGTGGGCTCCATAGCAGCACTTCAGCCTGGATCCTTTGCTGACCATTGGAAGTGGTTGAGATCAGCAATGAAGTGCCTGGCCACTGAGGCCAAACAGACCTAAGTTAGAGACTTGGCTCACCACTTACAGGCTGTGTGATTACAGCAAGTTACTTAACTCTGTGGGGTTCAGTTGTAAAAAGGGATTAACGAGAGCACTGCAATACAGTACTTGTGAAGACTGAAGGAGGCCATCCCTACAGAGTGCTTACCACAATGCTTAGCACACTGTACGCCTTAAACATGAAAGAAATAAAAACAGGTCTTTTTGCCTTGACACCCAGTAATCCTGTAGACTCAAGTATAGTCTATAGTTCAGCCATATTCACCCAGAAAAACCTTCTGAAATAATGGAACTAGTCACACACAGCTACTGAATACTTTAAATATGGCTGGTACAATTCAGGAAATAAACGTTTATTTTTATTACATTTGAATTAATTGAAATTTAAATTGCCACATGTGCTTAGTGGACACCACATTGGGCACACCCACTGGCTACATGGAGATGTGTATGTGTACACAACACACACACACACACACACACACACGCTTGGGCCAGTGACTACTGACCTACAAGTTTTTGCTGTGCACAAAGGAAGCACTGGCCTTTCGAACAAACCAGGGAAAGTATATCAAATGGGGGTGTCCACCTGACACTACGTGGAACCTTGAGCAGGTCAGTTCACCTCTGTGCTTCAGTTTACTCACCTATAAAGTCAGGTAGCTGACACATGTTCCAAGATCACTCCCCTCCAGGGCTGCTGCATAGAATCACATGGGCTGTGCATGCACTATTGCAGATGAAAGCACATTCACACTACAATGTGAAAAGTGCCCCCTGGAGTTCTGCACCCTCACACTCTCACTCCACAGCTAAATATTCTGGGGCTCGACAAGGCTGATTTTCCAAGTTGCCTCTTCTGATACCCCCTGCAAGTCAAGAGGGGCTTCCAGGCCACCTCAGAATGCAGTCTATGAGGGGCTGGGGACAGAGGACAGGAGGGGAAGAGGGCATGCGTATGGCATTAGGTCAGCTTCCCTCTGCTGGGGCGAACTTGCCCAGCTCTCTGCCTTGAT
The DNA here is from genome assembly GCF_022682495.2 of Desmodus rotundus. Classification (NCBI taxonomy): domain Eukaryota; kingdom Metazoa; phylum Chordata; class Mammalia; order Chiroptera; family Phyllostomidae; genus Desmodus; species Desmodus rotundus. The sequence continues at coordinate 68,628,446 of NC_071395.1, forward strand.
CTTGGATTGCAGACACTGCAAATGTTCATAGTACCGTTAGTAGGGACTAATGTAAGGCACTGCTTCCTAGTAAAGCACTGAATGAGTGTACATGCAGTCTTAGTAGAATTAACAGTCACGCAAATTAGCCCATTCTCTAAAGTGCTAACTAGCTGAGAGCTGCTTTCTAAGGCACCTGTCAGGGCTAGAGAAGGTAGACGTAGGTAGGACCTGGGAGGTGGGGTGGGAAGCAGAGGTTGACGCTTGTGTGTGTGTTTGTGGGGTGCACACAGAAGTACTTCAGAAAGTCCTGGAAGAGGGGACAATGGTGTTCCCCTTTCTGCCCAGTGCTGGCCCCACACAAGGATGGAGGAAGCTGCCCCTCGGGGTCCTGGATTCACTCCCAGTTCTGTGATGCCGTGAATTCGAAGCCCTGAGAACTTCCTGCTCCAGAGGGGACCCTGGGGCTTGCATCCTTGTTCTTGTTTTCAGAAGAGATGCCCAGTTGGTAAGAGGTTAATTGTGCATCTGTAGGAAGCCAGCCCATGTGTGGCTGCTATGGGATGCAGCCACAGCTGTTGCCAGCAAAGCCCCCGGGGCCTCCAGAACATGCTGGTGACAGCAGGACAGTGTAACTGTAACATCTATCCCCCTCCCTCCCCTCCCTTCTCTTAATAATAATAATGACAGTGAAGTAAAAGTAACAAACATGCATTGAGTGACTATGCTGGGCTCTGTGCTAAGCCCTCGAGACCCACCCCTCACCAAATCCCCCAGCCAATCTTCTGTAACCATTTCCGGATGGTGGGGGCAGGCTCAGAGATAAAGGGACTCCAGCAAGGCCACCCATTTGGTTATGTGCTTGACTAGGAATTCCACAATCCAGGCTCCTCCCCCTCCACCTCCCTCCCTGCTTCTTGCTCTTTTCTTTCCCTTATTGCTTTGCCCATTCCCCCAACTTCTGTCTTGTGGAAGACAGACTCAGGCTAGCCCTCAGCGGGGACAGACACTCACACACACGATTGTAACAGTATGTGAGAAAGGGCAGGTGTGGGTGTGTGGGGGTGGTTAGGGGAAGGGAGCAGCTCAGGGAAGGAGGGGCCCTCAGGGAAGAGTCTAAGGGAAAACGTGCCCACTGTTTGGGTGAGACAGCTCTGGTTTCCCCAGGACGTCCCACCTGTGGATTCTATTTGTGGGAGAGAAATGGAGAGTGATGTACTGCTAGGCTAGGATTTTTTTTTACTATTGTTTATGCTATTACAGTTGTTCCCTGGTTTTCTCCCCTTTCCCACCTTAGGCTAGAATCTTTAAGTCCCTTACCCCACATCCTAAGTCCCTTCTTCTTTTCCTTCTACAAATGCTCTTTTGTTTTGTTTTTTTAATCCTCATCCTGGGATATATTTATTGATTTCAGAAAGAGAGGAAGGGAGAGACAGAGAAACATTGATGTGAGAAACATCAATCAGTTGCCTCCCGACCAGGGATCTAACCTGCAACCTAGATATATGCCCTAATCGGGGATGGAACCCACAACCTTTTGGTGTATAAGATGATGCTCCAATGAATGGAACTGCCTGGCCAGGGCCAAACACCATGTTTATTAAGCACTTTCTGGGTGCTGGGGGATGAATATATAAAGAAATAAAGTCAAACACCTGTTCCCAAGGTTTCAACATCCAGGCTGGGAGCAGGTATACCCACTGACTGGTGCTGTGAGTCAGCAAAAGACAGGTGCACTTCAGCAACATTCCCAGGAGGAGAGAATAGCAAAGGTGGTCCCTGGGAGGATCTTATGAGGATGAAGTGCTTAACAGGCCAGGGAGCTCCAGGTTGTGGGCAACATGACAAGTGACAGTTTGTGGCCAGCTTTGGGGTCCAGGGAAAGACTTAGGGCCAATGTTTGGTAGGGTATTATTGGTTCCTGAAGTAGCGTGTTTCCCTGAGTGGCCTGACGAGTTTGCTGCTGTATTCAAGGCCAGCAGCCCGAAGCATCTGGGGCAGCTTCCCCGAGTGCCCACGATGCCAGCCTCCCTGGGGTTGGCCGGGGCCTCCGCAGCAGCCATCCTGTCTTCACTGGCACCTTGCCACAGCCTGCTTTCTCCTGACAGCAGCCAGAGTGATTGTTTTCACTCACAGATCAGATCACTTCCCTCCCAGCCCCCAGGCTTGATGAAAATCAGGGCACTTGAAAATGACAGCTGAGAGACAAGAATTTTTGCAGGCAGCCTCAGGGCATGAGCCAAGCTGGCCTCCCCCAACAGACCAAACGAATGACTGAATGACCGAGCACAGGTTCCTGTTCTTCACTCACTTTCTTTGCCCAGGATGCTCCCTTCTCTTCTTCTCTTCCTGGGTCAAGGCCTCAGGGTACCCCCTATCAGACATGGTCCTGTGGGAAGGATCTAAAGGGGCCTGGCTTAGGACAGGGTCTGCGGACTCTGCTGCTGAGGTCTTTGGTTCAGGGTCTGTAGTGACGGGAGGGAACAGGACAACTGAACCTGGCCTGCAAAGGTATTTCTGTGGCCTTCATTGTTTTTATTATTATTATTATTATTATTATTATTATTATTATTAAAGATTTTATTTTTAGAGAGAGGGGAAGGGAGGGAGAAAAAGAGGGGGAGACACAGCAATGTGTGGTTGCCTCTCAAGCGCCCCCTCCTGGGACCTGGCCTGCAACCCAGGCATGTGCCCTGATTGGGAATTGAACCAGCAACTGTTTGGTTTGCAGGCTGGCACTCGATCCACTGAGCCATGCCAGCCAGGGCTTTTATTATTATTTTTTAAATCTTTAGTTATTCATTGGTTGATTCTCATATGTGCCATGATTGGGGATCCAACCTACAACCTTGGCGTATCAGGATGACCCTCTAACCAACTGAGCTACCCAGCCAGGGCTGGCCTTCATTGTTTTAAAAGTTAGGAAATTATTTACAAAACCTGGGGTTCCTGACTTTTCTTGAAAAGTGAGAAGTTACAGTCACACAGGATCTGCATTCCTACATGGAAATGACTGGAGGAAGGTAAGTAATTGTCTGGCTCCTTTAAATGGGACTATGCTTCCAGTTTGCCACAGTCCCTACCACTCCTTAGGGTTTTCCACCTATTCCACTTCATCTAATGCTATGCCTAGCTTTTGTAGTGTTTGAGTTTGCTGGGCTTGGGCAATGCCTTGCTAACTCTTAAGATAGTTTGCTCTTAAGTCTCATCAGGGATGCACTGAAGGGTGTTGAAGGAGTTTCAGGTGGCAGAGGACCGGTTGGGAGAAAATCAGTGGTAAGAGAAGGGGCTTCCTTCTCTGGACCTGGAAATATTACCAGGTTAGATACCCTTGCTTAGCAAGAGAGATACAGTCAGTTCCCAAGAGATGACACTGAGAAAATCTTAAGTTTTGTTGCAAATAGACTGAGTACCAGAATAGCAGGAACCAGTTCATTTCTGGTACATAGTAGGTCATCAATAAACACTTGTGAGATGGATGGGTAGATGGATGGATGGATGGATACACGGACTTTCAGTCACAACTTCAGGCCTTGTTCTGGCTGAGTGGGGGCAGGGACCAGACATGAAATATGCACCCTGGGAGAGAGCTCTCACAATCTTCCAGAAGCATCCTTCCTTAATAATTGACAGTTCTTTCCCTCAGCTTCTAACTGTGTGATTTAAAAGTCTGGCCTGCAGCCAGGCAGCACAACTGTTACACATTTCATGGATCAACCCCCTGGTGGCTGGCAACTAAAGGGGCTGAGAGAATATGAACCCAAAACATAGGAGCCAACATGCTCACTTAACTCTCGGGGGGGATGGTGTGGTGGCCACACTGACGTCAGTAACAGTAGAAGAGAGTTCAAAGTCCTTGCAGTCTAGCAGTCTTCATAGGACATGGACAGGCCTAGGGCATGGCTAGGGATGGAAGCTGCCCCAACAGGAGGCCTGAGGAAAGGCGTTGGGTATAGGGCTCCTGTTTGCTAAATCCTGGTAACCAGCATGGGAAGGAGCTGAGAGAAGGCGGGCACAATGGCGCAGGGCACACCCACAGGCCAGTTGTCACCTGGGCATGGGCAGACCTCCTCATCTCTACCTCTCTCCCACCACTGTGCTTCTCTGGCAACCTATCAAGAGTGCCCAGGTCTCTCAGCCTCTGTGGAACTTGGTTCCACCTGGACACATGTGCTGGAGAACATAGCCCACTAAAGGCAGCTCAATGTACACCCCTGAGGGAAGGAAGGAGAGGAAAAGGCAAGGAAGTGCTTTGTAGAGAGAAAGAAGGAAGGAGAGAGAAAAGGTAAGGAAGAGCTTTGTAGAGAAGTCAGCTTGCCCAAGGTCACAGAGCTAATAAGTGATGGAGCCTGGCTCTCTGATGCCAAGACTCATGCTGTTGTTTGATTCATACACTGCAAAGACCTAACAGTGGACAAGATGCTTCCACCCTGAGGTTTCTCCCAGGCAGAGCTCTGTGAAGTCTATGAGAGACCAATTTATTTGGCCTTACCCAGACCTTTATTGGCTCTACCCCTGAATTTCCCAATTCCAGGAATACCTCATTCCTGGGAAAACTCAGAATGGTTCATCATCCTGATCAAAAAGTATGTGATCCTCAGTCCCATGAATCCTCAGTTTGGCTGTATAGGATGCTTTGAACAATATTAACGACTCCCAACGCCACCTAATTGATCTAGACTTCAGCTTGAGGACTGAGAGTTTTAAAAGCTTCACAGATGATCTTAGTGCACAATCATGGCTGAGTACCACCAGCTTAGCCTGAGGAATCCAGCCTGATACTGTTGCCAGGTCTGCCCATCGCCTGCTCAGTTTTGTCCATGTCCCTCTGTGATGTGTGATTCATAATAAGAAATATATATTTGGTTTTCATCCCTTTTTCTGGCACAGAGCTCCTAAAACCCTGGAGTTTGCTAAGAGAAGAGTGACAAAGACATCTTTTGTTATGTTAGTAAGATGAATTTTGGACTTTGCCTAGGTTGGGGACTGGTTGCCAGAAGAATCCCCCTGACCTACTGGGAGGGGAGTGGGGTACAGGTTGAATCAATTGCTAGTGGCTGATGATTTGATCACCAGTGCTTGTGTAATGAAGCCTCCATAAAACCCAAGAGGGGGTTGGAGAGCTTCCTGTTTGGTGAACACATGGAGGTGCTGGGAGTGGACTGCTCAGAGCAGGCATGGAAGCTCCAGTCCCTTTCCCAGATGTTGCCCTATGCATGTCTTCCACCTGGCTGTTCCTATATTATATCACTTTATAATAAATCAGTAATCTAGTAAGTAAAATGTTTGAGTTCTGTGAGCCACTCAAGCAAATTCATCAGATCTGAGGGGAAGGGTGGGTCATAGGGACATTCCATGTAACATAGTGCATCAGAAGCACAGGTGACAACCTGGAGTTGCAATTGGAGTCTGAAGCGTGGTGTGTGTGTCTGGCCGGGGGGAGCTGGACTTTTCCCACAGTGGAACAGATGGAGATGAGATGCTGGGAACCTGTGGGCCGCCTTCCATTTCTATCCCAATAAATCTTACCACAACCCCTCAGCCTCCCATGTGTGGGTCCCTGGAAGTGCTTTCCTCTCGACCATGAGAAAGGGCCTCATTTCCACCAGCAACACTTCGGGGAGAGCTCAGAGCCCCAGCTGAGCCCATCTCCAGTGAGCACAGGAATGAGGACTGACTCCTGCCTGTGCAGCCTGACTTAATTGGTATTCTTCCTAATTATCAGATTTAATCACCACCTCTCTGGTGAAATAATTTTTGACTCAAATGAGAAATTAGTAAAAAAAAAAAAAGAGGAACAAGTAAGGGCAAAATAAGAGGGACAACAGAATTCATTAAAGGAAACATTTTTGAATGATTTTTTTTTCTGTTCAGTGAAACATTATTTCCTTTGCCATTCCACCTATCTGACAGAAGCCCCAAGGCCAGGGTCCCTGAGGGACTGCTGCCTGTCTGCTGTCGTGGGGTGGGGGAGGAGCCCACAGGCTCTAGGGTGTAGGAGGCTGGGAATCCCCTGCCCTAAGATGCCTCTCCTGCTTTGGCGCCATGCTGATCCATGATAGGTACACATCCCCTATGCCTGGCCCCTGCTGACAGGTCTGAGGTGAAGGACCTGTGGTTTCTCTTGAACCATGGAGTTTTCAGTAGAAGGAGAGAGAGCGAGAGAGAGAGATGCTTAACAAGTGTCAGTTGTTTTTTCCTTTGCAGGAATCACATTTCGCTGACCAACTAAGCAGCCACAGTGATCAGGAGATGCCCTGTGGTATAGACGAGGAAGGGCTCCTGAACTCATAACAAAGCCAGGGCTTTCTGAACATTCTCTATGTTCATAGAAGAGTTAAATAAATATTAGTATTTGGGGGATAAGGGAAGGGTCCCTACTTGCCAGGAGGTGGCTGAGGGTAGATGGGCTGACCTCCCACTTTCCTTCCGACCAATGACAGAATTCTACCATGGAGGTTGGTGACTGAGAGAGATTGTGGGATAGAACACACTAGAAAGGAATGGAGGCCTGTGAAGAAAGTTCAGTGTGTGATAATGAAGAAGCAAAAAGAAGAGAGGGGGAGTGGGGCTTGGAGCTTGGGACTTGGGAACCCCAACACCGCCTGAACACAAAGACTCCCTGAGCTAGTCTGCTTTTGGGAGGGTGTGCATGCAGGGCACTGGGATTTGGGGAGGAGGCTGCACTTGTCTGGGCCTATCATCAGGGGAAGGAACACCAGGTATGGATGCAGAGTGGTGTGCTGCAAAGGGGGTGGGGTGGGGAGAACACGCAGGGTTTACTGAGCCCTCACCGTGCACCATGATGTATGCTAGACACTTCTGTGCGTTTACTCCCACAATGACCTTGAAGGGTGCACATCACTACCCTAATTTTATAGATGACAAAACTGCAGCTTAGACGGGTTAAATGATTTACCTGCAGTACCTTCCCATTATAGTAAAGGGAGAGCTGAGACTTTGACTTGAAGTCTCTCTGATTCTTAAGCCAGGTCACCTTCTAGGTATCACCAAGGCTTAGGCAGCTTGCTGGCCAACACACTGATGGCTCCAACCTGTCAGTGTCAGGGGCCGTTCAACTTAGTGCTCCTGCAGTGACTGGTGCAATTAGACCCTAATCTGACAATAAGAAGCAAAACGTTTTTGGAATCTGTGCTCTCAACCTTCTGTGGCCTTTTGGCATTTCATACTGCTCATTCCTCGTTTATTGGGCATTCTTGCAAAAGTCCAAGCAGAAAGCAAAGATCCAGGCAGGATGGCCCTCCCCAACCCCACCATACATCCATCTCCTATCCAGGACTCTAATCACATCACACTTCAATTTCTGAAACCCGTAATAATTTCCTTTGAATTGCACTATACTGGACACTAATCTGTGAGTTGGCATTTAAGTCCCTGCACATTGGGCTCAGTGGGCCCTTCCAGCTCTTCTTCCCTTTACTGCTCCATACACCAAGGGCTCCACTTACTCAAAATTCTCCCTTACCAGACCCAGCTCCTACTGGCAAAATCCTCCCCTGAGTCCATTATTTTCACGAAAACTTTCCTCGTTCATTCTGTTGGCAGTAGGTCTCTCCCTCCAGGTTACTCAGTAGGTTAGCAAGCCGGGTCAGCCCCCTCCCTCTGCCCCCGATCCTCACTGCCTTGACCCTAGCTTAGTCCCAGAGAATCCTGATGCTGGGACACTGTTCCTCAATGAGACAGTGGCACTGGGCTGGAAGGATTCCAAAGGAACCTAGAAGGATCCCCCTCCCACCTGCTGTGGTCAGAGAGGCTAGGACCTGGTGTGAAACCTGAGTGCGAGCCCTCCATGTGCACTTGTCCTACTTCTCCTGGGAGCACCTGGCAAGGTTTGCTGCACACACCCCAATGTCACTGGTGAGCCCTTTCTTTTCACTGGGACATCAGCTGGACGGATGAGGTCATGAAAACTGAAATGTATCTGGATGAACATGTCTCCCTGGGCTTCCCAGCCCCACAAAATTCATCAACAGACCCCTCTCTGTGTCCCCACTACCACCACTACTCATGCACAGTCTGGAGGAAACCAGATGGGAACGTCAGGAAGGCCTCTGACCAGGCCTGACCACCTGCAGCTGGGGGTCAGATTGCCCTCCCCTTTCCCTGCAGTGGATGTGGGTCCACAGTCACCACCGCTGGCTGAACCTCTCAAGGGCAGTAAAGTGTGTGGGCTCAGACACCGCTGGAGCAGAGTGTGAATAATTGGAACTGCTTCTGACTTAATTAGACTCTCATTAAAATCACACTCCCTGAAGCTTGCAGAAGCTGTGTGGGGGCCCCCATCCCTCCCTCCTTCCTGACCTGTGTTGCTCTTCTCATTCCACCCAAGTCCCGACATCCTTCCCTCTCTCCCCTTCTCCTGCATCCTTCCTCATCTCTTCTCCTCTCCCTCCTTCTGTCACCACATTCTCAGGAATACCACAGCCTAGAGCTGTGCATCTATTCTGTCTTTCTGCTCCTTAACCAGGAGCACAGGCCAAGGCCTTGGCATGCTCTTGTCATGTGAAAACTAGAATGGATGGAAAGAGAAGGTATCCTTCAGCCCCCAGTGGCTCCTTGTATGCTGGCCTGTGTATGTCCAACCCCCTTCCAATAAAGAGGAAATGATTGTGATGGCTGGTCTGGCATACTTGTGGCTGAGGACAGGGGCTGTGGATGGAAACACTTATCTGTGTAGACTCCTAAGCCAGGGTTTCTCATCCTCAGCACTATTGCCATTTGGGGGCCAGATAATTCTTTGCGGTGTGTGGGGATGGGTGGGTGGCGTTTTCCTGTTCATTGGAGGACATTATCAGCATCTCTGATGTCTACTTTAGAGATGCCAGCAAATCGACATCCTCCCCATCCCTCCCGCATTGTGCTACCCAAAAGTGTCCACAGGCATTGCCAAAAGCCCTCAGGGGAGCAAAAGTGTCCCGGTTTGAAAACCACTGTCAGTGCTTAGTCTCTCCTTTAGGCATCTCTGTGGTTGCAAAGTAGCACTCTGGCCTGATGTTTGGGTCCAGCATCTGCCACTTGTCAGCTCCCACCCTGGCTTCCTATGCCTACCCTTTGGCATACTGAACTCTCCGAGTTTGTTTTTTGTTTTTGTTTTTTCACTTGACAAATGGGGCCATTGCCTACTTTGCAGGATTAATTTGAGGAACAAATGAGATGCAAACTATAAAGCACCACATCACATTACAGAAAATATATTTAACTACACTATGTTATTATTATATGTAAATAAGACTAAATCTGAATACTCAAGGGAGGGTTATTTTTAAGTGATGATAGATAAGTCACTCCAGACATTCAGTTGATTAGATTGGAGGATTTGTGAAAAAACAGTGTAAAGGGAGGAAAGGAGGGACTCAACAGTCGGGTGGGAGAAGGAAGAAAATATGAAAGCAAGTGTGAACAGAAAAATGTCTGGATCCTCAAAAGCACGTGGATAAGAGGCCAACAATCTCTCTGGGGTGGACTTCTACCTAACTGGAGGGAATGATTCGGGGAGTCAATGAAAGGATATGCAGCTCAGGGTCGAAGGGCAAGTGAAGCTAGATCAATGTGAGGGGGAGATCTGGAAGAGACTTCTCAGCTAGTCAAGGGGAGTGAGGACAGAGTGATAACCTGAATGAGAAGGCTCCAAACCAGGATTAACACACCCCAAATTAATATAATAAGACAGCTTCTGAGACAGACTTGTCAGGGAGCAGCATGGATATTGCTGATTCTGGTCTCCAGTGTCTCCCATCCTTCCTCTGGGAACAGTACCCTGACTCTTCTTTGGGGAATCACCCATTTCCCATTCACTGTTCATGTGGCTTTGGGAGTGGACATGAGTATCACATCCCAACTGCAGCGACAGATACAGGGATGGGCACATAACCAAATGAGGCTGATCAGAGCCCATGAGCATCAGTCCTGGACTTAGCATACATCTCTGGAAAGGATGCACTCTCTACTAAGGTGGCTAACCAGAAGGATGTAAAGGAGCCCATCTGAGAAAGAAGCTGACACAGAACAAAGCACAGCAGAGAGATGGATAGAGAGAGAGAGAATACTGATGACACCACCTCTACACATGGGTCCAGCCATGCCTGAACTCCAGCACCCCAGGATTTTTCAGTAAAATGAGGACACAAATTCTTTTTTTTTTAAAGTCCAGTCTGACAGTTGAAAGAGCCCTTATAATACAGAGAGGCAGTGTGATAAATTGGCAAAAAAGGTTGATATAAGAAACAGGAATTCTACCCTGGCTGATGTGGCTCAGTGAATTGAGAGCTGACCTGTAAACCAAAGGGTCACTGGTTCAATTCCCAGTCAGGGCACATGCCTGGGTTGTGGGCCAGGTCACCGGTAGGGGATGCTCGAGTGGCGACCACAAGTTGATGTTTCTCTCTCTTCCTCCCTCCCCCTCTCTCTAAAAATAAATAAATAAAATCTTAAAAAAAAAAGAAGCAGGAATTCTAATCTTGGCTGTAGAAAGTCATCTCACCTTCATTGACTCATCTATGAGTATAGTGAACACGATGGTGTTGAAGGACCCTTCCCAAGACTAGAGGTGATGATACTGACCACTCTATTACCAACCATTACAGCCTATAAACTGTGAGCACCCCATCTTCCCTGGGGCCAGTTACTGGACACTGTTCAGCTACTGTGTGCAGTTTCTAGCTATCTGTTTGTCCAGAAAACCGAGGGCTCACAGCGTGAGACTGTGAGTCGGGAAAGTTTTTCTCCAATAGTGACAACAGCACTCCTCCACACAGTGTTCTTTAGTCCCAGGGTTGTCCACCAAAACAAAAACTGATCTGATGGCAGGCCTTTTCCCTTGACTCCAAAAGAAACTTTTGAATGAGATTTTGCCTTTTAAAGCAACTCTGGCAAACAGGTAGTCGGCTCTTAATAATTATCACTGAGAGGAACTTGATGGCCTTCAGGGCCTCTGGCCTGAAGGTGAGTTGTCACCTGTGATTTGCTATCAAGAAGGGTCACATCCCTAAGACTAGATTCCAGGTTTTCAGGAGGGGGCAATGAAGCTAATTTTACTCCAACCTGGAATTCAAAAGAGACTGCCAGACCAAAGAGGATATTCACAAAAGGGCCCTGGCATTAGCAAAGTGCTAAATTGAAATGTTTTCCATCTTAGAAAGAGGGGCGTTAGTACACTCTGGCTGAGGCTAATCCTGTTACTTGGAACTCTATCAGCATATTCTTCTGGCCTGAGCCTGATCTCTGGGGTGAATTACCGCAGGGGGCTGCTTTTCATTCCCGCTTTCTATGCTTTAATGATATTTCCTGGGTACATGGCTAGATTAGGACAAGACTATAGCTGGCCCTTCCTTTGCCCCCAACCCCCCTCCCAATCAAATCCCACATCATTGCCAGGGGGAACTATTTATGGTTAATAATGATAAGCTAGTGGGAAAGTTTATTTTGCAAATAATGAAAAACAACAACAGAAATCAACTTTCCACCCTAACTTTCAGGCAAAATGATTGTATTATTTCCTGGGTGCCCAGGGAGGGAGGGAGGAACCTTGCTACAATTGGGAGCTTCATTCTTTCATTCATTCATTCATTCATTCATTCATTGCTACAGCTCTTGGTGCCTCCCAATAGTGAAGGTGGTGGTGTGCTCTGCAAGCCCTGTGAGTGAACAGAGCTGCCTGTGTTTTCCCTAAGTTGGTGGTCAGTAGACTTTCCCTGTAAAGGGCTGTTGTGAATATTTTAGGCTGTATGTTCTCTGTTACAACTATTCAAATTTGCCATTGTGGCTGGAAGGCCACCATAGAAATATATTAATGAATGGCATGGTTCTGTTTTAGTAAAACTATTTACAAAAGCAGGTGCACCAGATGTGGCCCTGGACTAGTGTGTCACCCCCATCCCCACCCCCACCCCAGGCAAGACAACAGCTTGCTGAGTGACTTGGTTTACTGGTGTAAACTCAGCAATAGTCTCTTTCTTCCATGCCCCTTCTGTAGTGGGTGTTGGATAGCCACCTTCCTGGAAAGGTATGAGTGTGGCAGAAGGAGACAAGAAGGGTAGATGAGAAGGCCCCTTGAGATTTCTCCTAGGACCCAGATGCCAGACTTCAGGGTGAAGGGACAATGATGGGAAACTCTTTGTCAATGTGTCTATTTCTGGTCTCACCTTGGGTGGTGTCTCTGTTGGCATGGGTGGGGTTCTTAAAGGTAATGGGGCACAGAGTCCACCTTGGGCTGGGGTCTCTGACAGCCCACCTGATTGATTCTGCTGGTTGTTCCACTTTGTAGTGTATATTTATTCATTCAGCTCCTGTTTCTCTTTAGCATATTTATAGAAGAGGTGTTTCAGAATTATTTGTTGAATATCTGCCAACTCTGCACCAGGCCTTCCATGTAGTGGGTGCTAGGCATTCTGGGTTCAGAGGAAAAAGACAAGTTAGTCTCTGGTCCCAGGGAGCTCACAGAGTAGTAGTCACAAGAAAAAAAAAAAACAATGAATGTTCCAGGTGTTAAGTGCTGGGATAATGCTAAGTAAACAGTTCTATGGAGGACAAGCAGGTTCAAGCCTAGGTGCTGATTGGAGAGAGGGGGCGATACCGCAATACCAAGGCCCTGTCTCTTTCTGGTACAGAATTCCAGGGCACGGGATGAATAAGTCACCTCTTGGTGGCCACCTGTGTCCCATCGAGCTCTCTCACCTGCTGGGGGATCACAGTAAGCTGAGGCAGAGGCCTGCCAAGCACGTTGGTAGAAATGAAGAGAGTCCCATTCAAGAAAAAAAGGAAAAAAAGAAAAGAAAACCTCCTCCTATTTGCTTCTTACAGCAGTTTTTGTTTATCTCATTATCTCCCAACCTGAAGAACAGGACCATCTGGCATGCGGGCATGTTAACAAGATCATAAATTAGGAGGAGAAATGAAGCCAGATTTCCATAATGGTCGCAAGACAGAAATCAACAGTGCTGGGATGGGATTTGCTGGGAAGGTAGGGTGGGAGAGGGAGCAAAATGAAAATGCCTCAGCACATCCAGTCTGAATGAAAAACACAAATCCAGAGGCATTTGGAAGGCGTGTTCTTTAAAAGTGCTGGCAAAGCATCCCTCCTGCCTCTCTCCTCCTTCCTGTCACTAAGGAATGAGGCCAACTTGAATCCCCTTATTCTTGTGGGTCATTATGGCAATTATTGGAATAATTGTGTGAAAACTCCCCTTCTCCTCTCACAGAGAAGTCTCGCCCTGGGCACATGGCACACGGCACCCGGCTGCACCCCTGGGCTAGAGCTCTGGGCTACCACCGTTTCCTGAGACTTCTAGTATATCCTGGAACTCTGTGCCTTGGATCTGGCAAAGACAACTGCAAGTAATTCATGAGAGAGGGCATCACCACCAATGGCCTGGATGCTGAGGGTCCCAGGACAAGTGTATCCACAGGGCTTTCCCCAGGGTGACCACTAATAGGTTGCTCTTGGCTTCTTGGCTTCTTGGCAGAGACAGCTCCCCCTGTCACCCAGGGTGCATTCAATGAGCACCCCAAACATCTTTCCCTGCAGTCTCTGGGTCCCTTCCCCTCTTCTGCCAGGGCTTTGCCAGGCCTGTGTCTTCCTCTTTGTGCAAGCTGATCTTTCCTCCCAGGGCACCTTTTCTTTCTTTTGAACCTGTCCTGGTAATAAAAATGGCTATGTCTTTTTTAACACGTGGGGAGTGAAGATAATTTTGTCCCATTGATCATACTTATGGCAGGACATCAGGGAGAGGAAGATAAAATAACAAACTCTTTCAATTGGAAAGTGAACATCATAATGGGAGCGCTTTGATAATGTTATATAGCATAAGGCCCTAACATTGCCCGCAGATTTATCTCTGCCCCACTTCTTTTTAGAGGGCAGTCAATTGATAATTTTCTATTTCTTCCATGATTTTTCAGCTATTCAGTTATTTAAACTTTTTTAAAAGTCAATTTTGATAATTTACAGTTGCTTAGAAAATTGTTCTTTTTGTGGATATATTAAAACAATCTGTTTTCTACATCTGTGACTTCTTATCCTATTTTGGTCCTTATTTTGTATATGCATATCTTTCTCCCTAGCTCTTTCTCAATAATGTGGATAGTCCCTTTGGATATTTATTTGTATTTTGTTTAAGCCACAATTTTTAGATCAATTAATTCATTCTGCTTTGCAGTTTATTAATTTCTCCTTTTATCTTTATAAATTATGACCTAATTTCCAAGGATTTGTTTAATTGTATCTTTCTAAATTCTGAGATGGATGGGTAATTCATTTGTTTTCATTCATTTTTGTTCATGCAAGTCACTCACGTATTCTTAAAGGCTCAGTGTATAGTCAAATTTTGTAAATATCTCATGGTCACAAGAAAAAGTATTTTCACCTCTTTGTAGGTTAGTGATACAAATATTTAATTGTTAAATATTTATACACATAATTTTGGCCTTATTTGCTTTTTGAATTCTGGATTGCTCCAGAAATATTATTATGGCCTTATTATTTCTGTCTTTTCTTCACTTCCAACTCATTTGGCTTTATATATTTTGATGTGATATTATCTTCATGAAGAGATAGGTCTATTAGATCTTCATTACAGATTATTTGCTTCATCAGTAAAAAATGATTGTATCCTATACATGATTTATCGCTTGAGTTCTATGTGCCACTGTTTTTGTTTTTTTGTTTGTTTAAATGCATCACCTGGTATTTTTCTGTCCAGCTCTTACCCTTTCAATTTTTGGAGTAATTATGCTGTAGGCGTATTTCTTGTAGGTAACATAAAGCGAAGCTTTATTTCTGAAAGTCTTCTGAAAGTCTGTTTTTCTTTCTTCTTTTTCCATACAAGTTGAATCCACTTATCTTTATCTTATACCTGGCTTGTTCCTATTTTTGCCTTATCAGTGTTATTATTTTGCTTTCTGTTTTTTATGTTTTCTTGATTCCTATTTCACATTTAGCTTTATCAGACCATGTTTTGCCTTTTCCCCGTAATTTTACTTTTAGTCCTACTAGTAGTTACTTTCAATTTTATAAATATTGTAAAACCTGTATTTTTTATATTACCAAAATCCATAGTGAAAAGGTACCTAATATCTTATATACTTACAGAAGGAAAATGTTATCACTTTAACACCTTCTCTCTTCCTCCCAGATTTACCTGTTAGCCCATCGATTTCCAACCTCTCATCTCTCAGCACGTAAACTAATTACTAAAATTCTGTAGGATGCCAAAAAATGTATTTTTTGCCAATCTGAAAAAAATATGATTTTCATTCATTCACACTGGATGGTTATGGTTGTGCTGACTATTGTCATTTTTTATTTGACAGTCTAAGGGAAAAGAGGTCAGTGTTCCTGACTAAATAGTCAGGTTTCACATGTTTTAAAAATTCTTGCAGCACACTGGTTGATAATTGCCGTGTTGGAATATCAAAATATTGGCCCTGTTTAATATTGATAAATGATTATATTTATAATGGGTTTTTTTGCACTTAAGGATAATGAAATTTGGATTGTTTTGTATTTGTGTTTGATAATAATTTTTTAGACTTGTATGTTTAAGGAGCACCATAGTCTTCTCTTGTAAGCTCTCTGACTCATCTCTTCTTGGTTGTCAGGTACACATTTTTGGAATTTTTACGTATCTGAGAAAGCCTCTGTGTTGCCTTGAACAGAAGACAACAGCTTGGGTGGCTGGTTTGTTCTTGGGTGAAATCTTTCCCTAACTGGTGTAGCATCTCTCTCTCTCTCTTAAATTATTATTTTTAAATACTTCTCTCTTCTGGAATTTACATCATTTTACATTACAGAGATCTCCATGGCAAATCTAACTTGTGCTCCTTGCCTGCACATACGTTGAATTCTTTCTTCATCCTTGAAATTAAAAAAAATCAACAACTAATTGAACCTGGGGAGCCCATTCCACCTACTCACTTAAGTCTTTCTAAATTCAGGAGAGTTTTCCTCTACTCTGTTCTATTGTACCCTTTACATTGATTCAATTCCATTTAAAGAAGTGTGTCCCCTTTTCTCTTCATCAAGAGCCCCCTCAAACTGCATGTGGGTTTTTACTCTCTGCACTGAAGCCCCAAGGTCTTTGCTCCAGCCACTTTCTCTCTCGTTCCTTTTTGCTTTACCATCTCAGGAGTACCTCTCACTTGTCCTTCACGTCCCTGTGACATTTTTTAAATGGAATCTGTTTTGCTCCTGGCCATTTCCAGTGCAATTCCAGTGTTGTCTGTTTCCTTTGATTCTTTCCTTAAGCTATCATGCCCTTAAAAACATCCTCAGTCTATCATTTATTACCTCCTGTTTTATCTCATGTGTTATTAAGTGTATGGTCTCTTCTAGTTCAATTAAAATCAATGTCATTTCATATTTATGTATGTTATAAATATTTTTAAATCATTTTCATCTCTAATTCTCGAATGCTATGTTTATCTTTTTATATGCTCTGATTTTGAATCAACAGGGTGGGGCAATAGTAGGTTTAGTTGTGAGTATGTGCAACACAGAGTTTATTCTTGTATTATTACATATCATTCTATGATTTTCCTTATGAAGAACTGTAAACCTACTTTTGCCCCACCCTGTCCTTCACTCCCCACAACTGACTTGTCTTGGAATGAGATGACCATCTCAGGTTGAAATAGCCCCAGAATTCCTACCGTGAGGGTCTCCTGGGAATGCCCTCTGTCCTGTCCTGGATGCTGCGTCTGCACAGACCCTAAACTCCTACAAGGTTACACACAACTATGCACAGTTCCAGCATGGGACTGCAATGGCTGTGCCATTTCTTTACAACCAAGGCTTAGCTTTCTCTGTCCTGTAAGAAACAGTGTGTGTGTGTGTGAGGGGGGGGGCGGTCAGGTCCCT
Organism: Desmodus rotundus; assembly: GCF_022682495.2. Taxonomy (NCBI): domain Eukaryota; kingdom Metazoa; phylum Chordata; class Mammalia; order Chiroptera; family Phyllostomidae; genus Desmodus; species Desmodus rotundus. The sequence continues at coordinate 68,645,298 of NC_071395.1, forward strand.
TCTTGGAGTCTATGGGTGGGGGAACACTGAGGGAAAACACTGCCATGGGGACAGCGCTGCACAGAGTCAAGGAAGCCCGGTGGACAGAGAGCCCTGTGGCTTTGGGGTGAACCTGGCTGTGTTCTGCCACTCCTGGACACTTTCTGGTATGATGTTACCTGGATAACTCCTACTCACCCGTTAGACTTCCTTTCCTTCATTCCTTCCTTCACTCATTCAATGAACATTAGTTATTTGATCTGTTCAACCAAGTGTTTGAGAATAAGCACCAGACATAGTGCTAGTTGCTCAGAATGTGACCAAGAAAGAGAAAAACAATGTCTCCTACCCAGGCTTTCATTCCAGTGGGTCAAACAGAGCCCCAGTGCAGGAGTAAGCAGCCAGCCAACAATTCCATCACAGCCTGTGGGGAATGCTGTGGAAGATGCATAAGGTCAGTGCCATGACTGCAGATCCAGGGGTCAGCGAAGCCTCCCCTGAGGAGGTGACACTGGAGCTGAGAGGTGAGAGGTAAGCAGGAGCTGGGCATGTTGAAGAACAGAAAGGAGGCCAGTGCGCTGGAGCAGAGCGAGCATGCTGATGTCTTCTGTAACTGTCTAAATTCACCCTCACATTCTCCCCTCTGTGCATCCCCCATTTCCTGCTCCTCTGGTTTCCTGGGTCTGGTCAATAGGGACCACCAGAAGGAGACTGAAGCATAGGTGGTAGACAGTCTGCACTAGATTTCCCCAGTCTGCACCCACGAGTCATTGGGGGTCGGCTCCAGCTCCTCTATGTGGCTTTTCCATCCCTTTTCTGTGTCTGGGACGCACCCTCCCCTTGCCCCTTTCAGTCAAGGATTGCAACAACTCCCCACTGTTGTCAGCCCCGAGGGACTGCACTGTCCCTTGCTACCTTCCCTGACTATGTTTACCCTTTCCTCAGGAACCTAGTGCAGATGTCCTGTTTGCTTCCTGCCAGAAGAGAGTGGCATAAGATGACATTACACATCTGCCAGGGTAAAACAGATGACTATGCTGCGCCCTCCCACCATGCAGTCCTCGGATGCCCAGTCATGACTTCAGTGCTCACTGGAATGAGTCACTGCTTCCCTCAGCCTCGCTATTCATGTTCATCTTCTTTCACCAGCTGCTGGTGGAGCCTCAGAAGGGAATGCCTGCTCATCTGCAAGGCTGGATCCTGGCCCTTCCTAAGGAATGTGTCATTATCCTTGTGGAAGGGAATCCAAACTGATGGGGCTTGGGGTGAACTTTGGGTCCCTGTGAAGGGGATGTTCTTCCTAAGTGAGAGAACGGCAAAGAGTATCAGCCGTTTTCTGCACATGCCTCTGGGGACTGAGACCTGTAAGAGACCCTCCCTAGAGACCTCCAACCTCCTTCTCACTGATGATCCATCATCTGCCATTTGAAATGGAGAAATTCCAAGGAGAAAAGAACAGAGGTGCCCTGAGGTGGCGCAGCTGCATGGCCAGAGCCAAGGGCAGCAGAGGCCTGGCCCAGAGCTGGAACTGGGCGGTCCTAGCAGGAGCAGTGTCCAAGCTAAAGGTCTGCAGCTGAGGCCCAGCAGAGCCCGAGGAAGTGGCCAGCTCCCCCAGCTATGCAGCTGGGGTGGCTGCTCTGGGGGACAATCTGAGGGGGTAGGCAGAGGGAAGTGGAACCCTGAAGAGGGGATCCAGAGGGGTGGGGGTCTGAGGATGCCTCCAGTGAGGCTCGGTTCATCAAGCACCCCTTACCCAGGAGGTGGCGGGACACCCCAATGCTGGTTCTGCTTTCCTCTTCCTTAGGGCATGCTTTACTTTCCTACAACTGCTAATACAAACCACCACATGCTTGGTGGCTTAAAGCAGCCCATGTTCATTCTCTTACAGTTCGGAGGTCTCGCTGGCCTAAAGCGAAGGTGTTAAAGGCCTGTATTGCTGGCAGAGGCTCTAGGGGAGAGTCTGTTTCCTTGCCCTTAAAGCTCCCTGCCTTCTTGGCCACCAGCCCCTCCTCCATCTTCAAAGCCAGCAGTATAGCACCTTCCAGTCTCTCCTGACAGTGCCCTCCTGCTTCCCTGTCCCTATTGTAAGGCCCTTGTGATTACAGACAACCGCATAATCCATGATAATCTTCCCTGTAAGTACCATGTGCACAGGTGTAGGGGACTAGGATGTGGACATCTTTGGGACCACAGGGGGCTCATGCTGCTTGAGCCCTAAAGTTGTCTTCCCAGGAAATGCCATAAGCTACGACATCTAAATCAGGATAGCATGCTGGTTGAGGCCTCTTTAGGAACAGTCTTTCCTGCTCAGGTGGGTTTGGAAAGGAAATCCTGGCTTGATGAACATGAAGCACGGCCCCATGAGGGCACAGACAGAGGCCTCAGCAGCTCTTCTCCCCAGCCCCAGCCTCAACCCCAGCTCTCTGAGAGCTGGTGCACCACAGTCAAACATGCTCTCAGCCCTAAAATTCAGGAAGGCTCAGAATGGGATCCCAGGGCAGCCTGGACTGTGCAGGTTCTGGCCCCATGCAGAAAAGGGCAGTCCTTCAGACTGGGCAAGTGCCCTCAACCCCTTCCCATGCCACTGACCTACACTGGGAACAGGAGCCTCATGGGCATGAGAAGTTGGTAGTTCGAGTTTGCAGCTTCTGGCTTCAGGCTGCCCCTTCTCCTTTTAAGAGGAAAATGGATGTCCAGCTTCCCTTTGGAGAATCATCTTGGATTTGGCTGTGTCCTGACAAATGGGGGCACAGTCCTGTGATTCCTCTGGGAATAACCTTGCAGTGACAGGGCTCCCCCTCTGCTAAGGTGAATGTTCAGATGGAAGCAGCCTCCAGTCCTGCTCAGTTCTCACTGTCCTAAGTGAATCAGGCACCTTACGCTGTTTTCTCCCGAGTCTATGCAAGCAGGCTGCACCCTGCACAATGCTCCTGGCTGATTCCTCCCCTGACTTACAAAGGCCGGGCCCTCCTTGTGCACAGCTGTCCCTCTGTCATCCACTGAAGATACACCCAAGCAGATGAAGCTCCAGTACACTTGAACCATGGACAGGAGAGAAAACCCTTGGCACCACACACGGGCAGTGTTCCAGGAAAGCAAGGAGCACCTGCAGACGGTTTTCAAGGAGAGAGCTGGCCTGGGAAGCAGGGCTTGGCAGGAGTAAAGGGCAGTGAGTAGAACAGACTGGGGAGCAAGGGAAACAGAGCGGATGAACTCATCTCTCCCAAGTTGTTGAACTGGGAAAATTAAAAATATAAATTAAATAATGCATCTGTTCTCCAAGGTCCCTTCCAGCTTAAAAATTTTATGCCTCTATAAGCTTTTGGGGAAAAGAATAAACCAACCACTAATATCAAGGAGATTTTGAAAGCTTTAAAGGGTTTAGGAGCCGTATCTAGCAGGAACAAGGATGTTTGCTGCACACACTGGAAGGTCTATGGGGAAAAGTGAATAGTTGGCTCTCCATTATCTGAGAGGAGGTTTAGCCAAAGCAAACCTTACTTTCAGGCCCTTCACTGTATCTATTCTGCCGAACTAAGCTCTCAGAACTCAAATACTGTTTTCTTCTTATACCAACAGGAGCCATAAGAAGAGGCCCTTTAATTCATCACATATTCCCACTTCCCAAATAAGTGAGAATGAGTTAAGACAGAGCACAAAGGCTTTCCCTGTGAAAAGCCCTGATGAGGGCTGCTCCAACTCAACACTGGGAGGTTCCGAATTTCATTACTTTTGGTTGTGGCAACCATGTCAATGGGTCCTTTCCTGCCCCTCCTTCCTCCAGTTTTCCTGTTTGTATGCAGGGACAAGGTCATCTGGCATGAGTGTTTGCCTCTAAGAAATAACAGAGGAGACTGAGAAGTCTTTGAGGACCATTGTCATAATATGGTCAAGGTGACAAAAATTAGGGAAGGAGTGCCTTATACTTGAAGTTAAACATGAACTATTTAGAGACTGCCTTTAACTTGTTCATTCTTGTAACCTTAGGCCAAAAGCGGCACCTGGACACAATTGATGCTTAATACTCACTGAATAAAGGAATGCATAATTAGGAAGGAGATAAATCTTCATACCCATCAAAACTAACTATGAACACCTTGCAAATACATCCTGGTAATGTTCCCCATAAGATCATTGAAACTAGCAAGAGGGACATCCCATGTTAAAGAAAAAATGTAATCTCAAAGCTTCTGCTTTTTCTTTGTGGCTGCTGAGATGGAAGGCCCAGAGACATGGCCTTCTGTTTAGCCGGCATTCAATGACATTTGAGACCACAAAAAGTAAACCTAGCTCTGGTGTGGCTAAGTGGATTGAGGGCCAGCCTGTGAACCAAAGGGTTGCTGGCTCGATTCCCAGTCAGGGCACATGCCTGGGTTGTGGGCCAGGTCCCCAGTAGTGGGTGCATGAGAGGCAACCACACACTGATGTTTCTCTCTTTCTCTTTCTTCCCTTCCTTTCCCTCTCTTTAAAAATAAGTAAATAAAATCTTAAAAAACCAAAAAAGTAAACCTAGGATGGAAAGACAGGGTGAATAGCCTAACCTGTGTAAAAGAGTCATAACTAAGCAGAGAGGAAGAGGGGCAAGCCAAGTTACTGGAGGCTGCCTCAGGGGGAAAACATGGACCAGGAGGAAAGTCCCTGTGGGGAACAGTAGTCAATAAATTCATAGGATCAATAATGTCTAGCATGCATTTAGAAACTGTTTCTTGCTCTCTGCTTTTATTTTGCCCTCCTATTCCCGAGTTTTCAGAAAAAGTGCTTGCAAAGCCTGGTGTAATGGGAGCTTTGGAGGATAAACAGAAAAGAGGGATGGAAGGCGTAGGGATGGGTGTTCTAGAGGAAGAGGAGTTCTGACTGAGGAGCAAGGATTGGTCATGGACAGGTCCGTGGAGGTGTTCACTACAGTGTGACTCAGGAATGGACACGGACAAACACACAGAGGGCAGGCTGAATAATGGCCCCTGAGGATGTCCCTGAAACCTGTGACTATGTTATCTTGCCTGGCAAAATAAAGTGGACTTTGCAAATGTCATTAAATTAAGGTTCCTGAGATGGGGAGATTACCCTGGACTATCTGGGAGAGCCCACTGTTATCACAGGTTGATTATAAGAGTGGAGCAGGAAGGTTAGTCAGGGTGGGAAGATTACTCAGGGCAGATGTGATGACTGAAGCAGAGCTTGCAGTCATGTGGTCAGGAGCCATGGAATGCAGTCTCTGGGAGATGGGAAAGGCAAGGAAATGGATGCCCCCCATCCCGAGGCTCTGAGAGGAACATAGCCCTGCTGACACCTTGATTTTATCCCAGTGAGACCTATTTCGGAATTAGAACCACCAGAAATGTAAGATAATAAATTTGTGTTGTATTAAGCCACTAAGTTAGTGGTAATTTGTTGCAATGGCAATAGGAAACTAATCCCACACTTTCTCAAGGAAAACACTAACGCTAGAAAGAAGTGAGTCAGACAGCAGGGTTCTGATGAATATATGGGTGGGGGTGGTGAGCTCTGATCCCATGAACATTCTAGTTCAGTGATAGGGAGTGAGTGTGGCTTCCTTTCCCCCCATCTTCTTCATTCTACACATTGGAGACCCATGAAAAAGCTAGGGCATTGGTGCTGGGGGCACAGAAACTGTCCTTCACAACGTGCATCTCCGTCCTCTCCAGCCCCTGTCCTCCACCAAGGCCCTCGTTATGAAAGGACTGATCGGCTGCTCTGATTACTCTGTTGAGCAGAAAGGCAGGTCCTGACTTTGCAGAGCTGGGTGGCACCGGTCTTGCCATTTCATAGATGAGGAGCAGAGCTACAAATAAAGACTTGTCCACGCACAAAGAGCTAGTACCAGGCAGAGTACACACAGAGCCTCAGAGTGCTCATTTTGAAAGGTGTGCCCTTTGCTCTAGAGAGGTCCTGGCCAAGGACAGAGCCCCAGCACTGGGTTGTTTGACCTCTCACCTGAAGGCAATAGTAGCCGCCCTCCTCGCCAACAAATGAACTTTGCAGCCAGAGCTACTAGCAATTCAGAGGACTCCTTGGTGTGGGGGCTTTTTCTCAATTGCACTAATGTTTCCCCCTTCCTCAAGCTCCTTTATACTGCTGGGCCTGTTTATCATCCCAAGATTCCTTCCCAGGCTACCACCCTTGGATCAGACCCTTCTGTTTGATGGACTCTAAGCCTTTTCAGGCTCTACATCAGCAAACAAATTGGTGATGGATGTGTTCTCCCATGATAATCTTCTTTGGTTCAGTTTGTAAATACTGGGTTTGGGGTGGTAGTGGAGGGATGTTTCTGCAATTAGCAGAGTTGAGGTGACAGCAACAAGGTCAACAAGACCCTTTATCAGCTCTCCCTTAAAGGGCGTTTCTTCCAAAGGGGGAGGGAGGAGAAAGGTGTGGAAGGCACATTTGAAAGAGCTCCCAGCCCCTGTGCAATGCAGTGGTGTCAGGCTGCCACCCTGATGCAGGGCATGGCAAGGTGACCCAGTGTTAGGGTCAGCCTCAGAGCAGTACCACTCCCAAGGTTGCTCCAAAAAGCACAGGGCTTGATCAGAAAAGAGACAGCATGCTGGCTTTTGGGGCGACAAGGAAGTGGGGGTGAAGGAGGAGAAGCCAGGGTAGGAGTGGGTGGGAAGGGCAGGAGCAGAAAAAGGTGGGCTAGGATGAGGGTGGAGGGTGTGGCATGACTCCAGCAGCATTCTAGAAAAGCTTTCACTTCTGCAGGCAAGCAGCCAGAACAACTCAGCACAGGAAACTGAGGAAATTGCCTGCGTAATCTCAGTGACAGGTTTCTGAGCTCCCTCCCATATGTCAACCACCTGGCTCTCCCAGCTGCCCCTGCCCTCACTTGGCTAAGGACCACACCCACAGCGGCCCCAGCTTTCCTGGAGGCCCAGAATACTGTGGTGTGTTTTGGGAAGCCTACCTGCTCCAATCTCCTCTACACAGAGCAGAAAGCCGATCAACTAGGTACTGATTTGGAAAAGCCAGAAAACATGCCTCAAAAAATGAACAATGTGGCTGCAAGTCATGTTTTTAACTTAGTGCAACACTTTACAATATGCATTAAGTGCCTATTCTATACAGGGAACAGTAGATAATAAAAAATGCTTCATGTGGCCCCATCCCTGTCCTCCAGGACCTGATAATCTAATGGGACATAAGCCATATATATGCAAACAGCAGCAATGCAAGGCTGAATGAGAGGCATCATGAGTATTAAAATAATATAAAAGGCACAATTGTATCGCCAAGGCTTCCTGGTGTGGTGGTCTCTGCACTACGTTCTGAATGCCTCCAGGAAGGCAGAGGGAGCAGAGAGAGCAGTAGGGGAGGCAGGAAGGGTACACAGTGTGTTGGAAAGATGGGGAGTAGGGAGTTGGGCCAGTCCTTTGGGAGTGGAATCCAAGTGGTTGAAGCCTGAGTGCTGGTTCCTGGAGATGAAGCTTTGATGAGTACTGGGGAGCAACTGCAATATGTGAGAAGAGTAGACACATTGAATCAAAGTGCTGACTTTTTTATTCCTTCAGCAAACAGCCTGTACCCAGTACTTAAAAAAAAGATGTCCCTTTGGCTTGATGTTTTCTTTGCCTTGGGTAGGATGGGCCTTCCCCCACTAAGAGGGGACTCTGAGCTGCTTCTTCAGGGACCTCAACACATTTATTTGGGGGAAGTAAGCACGTGATGGGGCCCACGTGCAAAGGAAAGCTGTTACCAGGGCAGGTGGCCAGTTTTGCCTCGTACCCTACCATTCCCAAGGTGATGAGACTGGAAAATCAGGATGGAAAATGAAGTCTTCTGCCCCTTAGTCCCTCATGTCCATGAGAAACATGTTCTCCTTTGAGTGATGGGGCTAGAGCCCAGTTGGGCATGGGGACTGAACTAATAATGATGACAATTATAGTTCATCCAAGTAGGAGGGGAAAAAACATGAAATCTATTGATCATATGGCTTAGGGTATATTGTTAATTCAAACAAAACAAATCTTAAATTCTTAAGAAGGTGTTTGACATGTATTCACAAAATAAATAAGCAGAAGATTTTTCACATCCTATCACACTTGAGACCTATGAGACTTACAACCTGAATATCCATCAATAGGGGCTGGCTATGTAAGTGAGGGCACATTTATACCATGAAATACTACAGGGTCCAGCACAAATAATGCCCCTTTTTCATTACAAAATCAAAAGCATGTAATTCTGTAACATAACAATATCACACTCAAGCACACCGTGTGACATTTTAGGTAAAATGTTTAAATTCAAACTATAAATTATTACACCTGTATTATTACCCAACCAACCACACTCAAGCAGGTATTACTTCTTCATTACTGTATGTAGTGATTGAAAGAACATGACAGACCTGAACGAGCTGACCAGGAACATTCTCCATGACATATCAAGTGAAATGAGTTCTAGACCAACATGGATTGCGTGATTTAGATTTTATGTAAAAAGATATGTATATGTACATCCATAGGGATGCAATAAAACATAGCAAAATGTTAAAGGCATTTAAGTAATGGAGGGTGGGATTGGAGAAGAGGCTGTGATTGCCACTCCTTTCTTTAATCATTATAAGTGATGGGATTTGAGGGAACTTTTCTTTTTATTCTTCCATATGTGTTTAAAAAATAAAACCTGTTAAGAGACTCATAAAGGGTTTTCACTATTTAAAGGGGTCATTTAGTAAAGTGAAGAATAGTAACAGCTATTACTGGTTGAGTGCTAGCTATGGGCCATGGTCTGTGTCAAGAGCTTCACACCCATCTTGTTGATTCAGTCCCTTTTTGAAGCAGATTGCATTACTATCTCCACTTTGTGGATGAGGCAACACTCTTAGAAAGGTCGGAGACTTGCTGGAGACCCCACATCAGCACGTGGAAGAGCCAGTATTCCATGTGCGTCTGCTCACTGCATAGGCTACTTTCAACTGGTACCCTATTCTTGAAAAATCACTTGAAAAGGGGAATAACTCTGTGTTCTAATTTTGTTTTTTACTAAAGTGTATTTTAAAATTACAGACATATGATACAGTGAATGGTGTGATGATCAGCTTCATAAAAACCACATCTAAATTTGTACTCCACTTTACCCTTTACCCTACCTCAAGTGGATGACATATTGTTTAATAAAATATTTTTTAAACCCTATATACCATCCCACTGGTGTTTCCTCAAAAGCCATAACCTTGGTTGTATAAAGTATAAAGAGATTTCATGAATGGGAAGAATGAGCCTAAGTAGAATAAATGACCTAAAGTTGAAGACCTCTGAATTCTCCTTCCCTACCCCCTCTCTCCCTTCTTGCTTTCTTTCTATTCAACCACTCAACTTGCCATCCAACCATTCACCTACCTACGTACTCATCTGTCTTTCCATTTTTCCATCTATCCATCAATCTAGCAAACACTAGAGAATGGCCTACAAGGGAATTGTTAGAAACTATTAGAAATACTAAACAGTAGATAATTCTCAAGGAACTTGAAGACTAGTCTTTGTCACTGTGATGTGGCTCCCAGGCTGGACTGGTTAAAGTCACTGTTATGATGAGGTGGAAGCCAATGCCCCTCACCCTCCTTGAGGGACTGGGCCTAGGCACTTTCTTCCATATGGGGCCTCGTGGACATGGCCCGGAAATGCCCCGCGAGGCGGTAGCTTGTGTATCTGGGGATGGAGGTGGGCTTGGGAATTGTACACAAAGGTGGGAGCATCTTGGGAATGGAGATTATATCTCTTTGGCTTATTAAGGAGAGAGCCAGGCTTCGATAAAGCCCAGAAGAAAGCCTGCTTTGTTAAGCTGTAAGCCTGCTGTCTTTCAATGATAGTGTGCCTGTGCTTTGGTGGGAGACCTAAGCTGAGAGGACTGGCTCAGTTGCAGGTGGGGATCCTGGTGCTGGTGTGGAGGTAGGTGGTGGCTGAGTGCTGAGGTGTGGCAGCCAGAGGCTCTCTCCAGTAAGACCTCACAGGGATGGCACAGGATCCTCATCCAAGAGCTCCCACAAGCTTGGGCCTAGGGGTCAAGTTGGAAGAACAGCTGTATAACTGGTGATGTTAGTAGGGGTCACACCTTCTGCCTCCTCAGACCCAGATGCTATTTTAAGTTGTGCCACAATCCCCAGTAAAGGCAACTGTGATGACAAGGGATGACATAGGTTCTGGCATCAAAGACTGGAGTTCAAAACCTGCCTCTACCATCTAATGACTTCATGATCACAGGCATTCAACTCCACCTCTAAGAGCCTCTGCCTTCCTACTCACAGACTAAGTGGCCATGGGAATTAAGTAAGAAAATCATGGGGCAGAGCTTGGCATGGGTACTTTACATTTATTTTGGTGCATTCTCTTTCTTTTCTTTCTTTCTTTCTTTCTTTTTTTGCTGCTGACTGAGGCCTTCTCCCAGCCCAGACTGCCATTTGCCCAGGAGCTGCAGGATGCACCCTGCTTCAGGAGACAGACAGATCAGAGAACTCCCCATGCTACTGACAGGTAGTCTGATCTTCCCAGGTGAACCTTTACATGTTCCCTTTGCAGTTTGTGTGCTCCAGGCCTACCTTTCTAGAGCAGTGGCACTCAAGTCAGAGCCATTTGTCCCCTAGGGCACATCTGCAATATCTGGAAACATGATTGCTGTAACTAGGGCAGAGGTTGCTACTGGACTCCAGTGGGTGGAGACCAGGAATGCTGCTAACCATACTATAGTGCATGGGACAGCAAAGAATTATCCCTCTCCCAAATGTCAAGAGTACCAGGGTTGAGCAAGTCTATTCTTGAGTCAAGAGTGAGAATACAGGTACCCGGGGAGAGAGAATGTGATGCACTAAGGCCAAACCAAGTGCTGATACTCAGTACCCTTCCTGATACCCCAGCCGGAGCTGAGCATCACTAACAATGATTATGATGATGATTCTAAAGATAATATCAAACCCAATTTACCCCAGCTTCTTCTTTTCCCAGTCTTCTCCATCTCCAAAGCGGCACCACCAACCAGTGTCCAAGCCTGAAAGTTAGCCTTGGTTCCTCTTCTCCTCCCTCCCCTCCTCCATGATCCTAGTTACCTGCTGATTCTGGCATCCCACTGGGATTCAGTGCACCCTGCATCCCACACACAGCTGCCCAAGGCACTTCTCTGTCTCTGGGCTTCACTGTTCAACAATCTCTTAGCTGGCTGGGTTTTTCCCCATCCTGCCTGCCTGAAATTCAGTCTCCATAGAGATGCCAAACTGATCTTTTAAAAGGCATTCATTCAATCATGCCATGCCCCTGCAGCAAAGCCTCCCACTGCCCTGGGAAGAGAATCCTAATTCCTTGAGGCTCCTCAGAGTTCAGTTCCAACTGAGCTACCCAGCCAGGATAAAATATATTTTTTGTTACAGATGAGAGAGAGAGAGAGAGAGAGAAAGAGAGAGAGAGAGAGAGAGAGAGGAACATCGATTTGTTTTTCCACTTATTTGTGCATTAATTGGTTGATTCTTCTATGTACCCTGATAGGGGGGTTGAACCTGCCAGCAACCTTAGCATATGTGGACGATGCTCTAACCAAGAGTTCAGTTCCTAGAACAAGTCACATTCTTCCCTCCTTGAGGCTTCCCAGTCCATCTACCTGTGCAGGGGGCTTTCTCTACCTCGCCATCAGGCTGGCTGTGTCTCAGCTTCTCAGTCTCAGTTTAAATGATTCCCCTTCAGAGAAGCCAAACCTTGTCTCTGTGAATAAGCCCACCTGATTTTTCTCCTCCGCACATCCCCATTTGTTTCTGTCACTGCATTGTCACAATGGGTGCAATTAACCAAAGTACTAAACTCATTATTTTGTTTACTTATCATTTATCTCTCTCTTCTACACAAGGGAATGACCTGTGTTTTTCATGTTCATTGCTGGATCCCAGCACCTAGCACCATGCCTAGATCTAGTAGGTGTTCAACAAATCCACTGTCAAATGAATGAGCTGGCTCTTAAAATTACACAGGGCATTGTACTTTACAAAATATTGTCAAGCTGCATTTAGTATTACTGGAAGGCGGGACGTAAAGGGAAGCTCTGACTGAGGTCACTGATGTTAGTGATGGCTGTGGAGCAGATCCTGCTGACACTATTAACACTGGTAGCAGCACAGCACTGTCCTGGGTTCAGGGTGGGAAAGTTTCAGGGATTGCCTAATCCATTCGCCCTGGCTACACACATGTGGTGGACAGTTGGGTTAAGATGAGGATTTGTGATCTGGGAACACAGACAGACCTCTGGGCCCACTGTGGGGAGAAACCCTGACTGGCAGCATCCTCAGCATACCTCCTAACCAGAAAAGCCGTTCAGCCTCCTTGGCCTGCTGTACAAACCATAGATTCACACTGACTTTGTCCTCCCTCCCAGGGAAGAGCAGAAGGATGGGGACGAGGGCAGGAACAGCAAGCTTTAATCTCTGTTCTCTGCCCCTTAGCCCTATTTCTCTACACTTGCTCTCTCTCATTCCTATCTAACTTGTCTTTTCCCCCCCTTCTTTGTATGGCTTTGCCTGAAATTTTTTTGCATCTAAGTTTCACTAATTTCTAATTGCTCGTCACCAACAACATGACTGCAAATGGTTCCCCAATTTAAACCATTGGATGTGGAGTTGTATTAGATCTACTTTCTTATTTTCTGTACCCTTGATGCTCTGGCACCTGGGGCCTTGTTGACTCTGCAGGGCCTGCCCTTCCTAGGGGCGGCTAATTCCTAGAGATGGTGAATGACTTGCCTGTGAGTAGCTGTTCATAGGCACACCACCCAGTCCAGAGCCCACAACCCCCTCACCCCCAAATCAACCTGCCTTGCCCTGCCTTGCCCCATCCCTCCTGCCTCCTAACTGGTGTGGTGCTTCCCTGTGGCCCTGTGTGGCACACTGTGCCTTCTGATTCTAGTCATCCTTGGGCATAAAAACTTCTGCTTTCATGACAATCATTTCCATGTCTATGAGTCTTACAATACCTTCCTTTAAAACAAATCCTAAGTATACTTTCAAACAAGAGTGTTTTCTATTGACTGTGTGTATATCAACAGATAATTTTTATATCTATTATAACTATTTTTATTTTATTTATTTATTTTTTGGTGAGGCTACTTTATTGAGTGTAAAGTGAAGATACTGAAAGTCTAAAATAATTTATTTATTTTAAAAGTTTGATTTTAAAAATAAATGTTCAACTCTTTACAAGAATAACATGCTTTATACACTGCTTAGTTGTATTTTAAAATAATTTTTGCTTGTGTTGTTTAGCAATACTTTTGGAATTAGTATGGTATACATATGTGCTATTAAAGGGTAAAATTATTTTTAGCTAAGACCTATCTATTAAGCATAGGCAGAATGTTATATATGCTATACATTTATATCATCAGTCATCCACCAGGCTGCAGAGCATCTTCTCTTTACAAATTTTATCCATTGAGGTTTGAAAAGTTAGGCTACCAGGCCAATAATACAGTGTCCGGAAATAAATATGACTCAAAGCTCATGTTGTTTCACTAAGATATGCTGCTTCCAATTAGTTTTACTATTTCTTTATAAAATTAAATTATCTATTTCAGTACATGGAATTTATGTATCACTTTACCATCAGAAAGTTAAAGATGTAGACATATTTTTAACAGATTCAACACATGCTATTTAGATATACTAACAGTTCCTGATAAACACCATGCATTCATGAATTAATTGATAAAACTTTATGCCAAAAGAAAGATCTTTCTGTGTCACAACACATTTGTTATCCTAGTTGCAATCCATTAATAATGGCTTCCTGTCAGCCATTAGCTGATTATGAGACAGTCAGGGACTTGTCACCTCTCTGCAGGCTCACCCGTGCTCCAGGCCAGTGGCAGGACCCATGCCAAGGAATGTGGGCTTTGCCTAGCCATACACTAGATGTTGGAGGTCCCTCCGGACTCCCTCCCCCACACACCCTGCCTGCAGAGCTACCCCGGAGTCCTGAATTGATTCACATGGGAGGACTCTCAAAGCTCATCACTCTTTCTTTGCAGCCCCAGATATCAAAATTGTTGGGTTTCTTGGCTAGACTTGGGCCCACTGTTTTCCCCAGGTCCCAAACTGCTTCTGTGGGACTATCCGGCACCTAGCTGTGCCGACTGCCAGGCAGTGGAACAGGTCTTCCTTACTCTGTCTGAACAAAGTCCCCATGTGGTGATCCTGGCCCTTTTCTTCTTGTTTTGACCTCACTGAACTGGCCACAGCCATCCTTCTTGTAGAAAACTTCCACACACTTGCACATTGTTATTTGTTCTCCTCCACAATAAATCACACAGATGGCCTCATCCTTTCCTCACAGGTCCTATTTTCCAACCTTTAATCATGTTTGTTGCCTAATGTTGTCCGATTCACTGGGCAGTCATTTGTCTGAGACCTCTGTAGTCGAGATTGTCCATGGTTCCTCTTGAACTCGTTTGGGTTCTGGGGTTTGATGAGCAATCACTCCTATCAGTGGGCTGGATATTAAACAGCTGGGCTTCTCTGAAGCCATTTCAGAAACTTACTCGGAAGACAAGGAAGCAATTTCAGAGACAAGAAGCAATTGCTTTGAAGACTCCATCTAGTTCCCTTGAAGTGTTCTGTTGCCGAACACAGGAAATTGATGGAGGGAAGGAGCTGGACTCTGTGGGAAGGAGCCAGACCCTCTACTTTTCCCATTGTTTCCCACTTACAGCACCAGCCTGCTCAACTGGAGCCTGTCCCCTAGGCAAGGGAGTGTGGACCTTAAGAGAAATATCCTACCCCCCAACACTGAATAGCACATAAAAGATAACACATAGGCTGAGTCCAGGCAGAGAGGAGCCTCCAATCTTTCATTCATTAAACATTTATTGAGCATCTACCATGTGACAGGCACTGTGCTGCATATGCTACTGAATGTAAAGATGAGTAAGACCCACACCCTGCCCCCATCGAGATTATGGTCCAGCAGGCCATAGATCCTGCCCTAATTACCCAGGGCAGGCTGTGAGAAATGCCACCACAGGGGCCCATTATTAATATTCAGGAGGCAATCCAGAGGAACACAACATTAACTCCATGTAGGAGGGTAGGGGAAGGCTCCATGAAGGATGGAACACTTGGAATTAGTCTTGGGTTCACAACGTCTTTCACACCACGACTCCATTTCATTCTCACAATCTGATGATGAAATGGACAGGGAGTATGCCCATTTGTCGAGTGGGATATCATGGTTCAGAGAGGCTGGGTGACTGATTGAAGGCCACCCAGAGGGTAGGTGGCAGATCTACATGGACCTGTCTAAATCTAGGAGCAATTTTATGCCATCTTGCTTCTTGGGAATGGCAGATGGGCCAAGACAAGGCACTGCATTGGGGGCTGGTCCTCCAGGGGATGCCCAATTAGTCCGAGGACACCAAGGTGGCTTCAGCACTAACCAAGGGGGCCCTGGTCCAGTCTGGCAGTTCACGGAAGGGCTCCCCATCCCAGCCACCATGACTCTCTGTATCTGGCCTCCTGTGCGAGTGTAAACCCTGTCTGGCACACAGCCTCATCTGTTCTCATTAGCACATGGTCTGCCTTGCTCAACAGGGCAGCCACAGAAATAGCTGCTCCTCCTTCAGTGTCTGTTTCTACAGGGCTCCGAGCTCACTCCCTGAGTTGTTTAGCTTCTTATTCCCTGAAAACACACCCAGAGGAGAGAGAGAGAAGAACAAATGAGGGGGAGAGGGGGAAGAACTACTCTCATGCCCACTGACTACCTTTGCAGAGCTATTTCCTTTCATCATTTCATCCGTGGAACAACACAACAGGCTGACATTTTCTCTGTCTTACAGATGTGAAAACTAACGTGTGAGAAACTTATATTCCTACCCAGCACACACTCACTAGCTTGACTTAAGAAAGATGAGACTTGTAAAGAATTTATGGCAATTCTTCACACATGGTAAATGTTCCATAAATTTGGTTGTTTTGTCAATGATGTTGCTTTTGTTGAGCATTAGTATTGTGCCTGCCTTTACGGAAGGCAATGGGAAACTGGGATTCCCCTGTGCAGAAATTAGCCCCTTGAAGTTCACAGAAAGCTTCTATTCTACCAGTGGTGCTTTAACCTGTGTTGTAATGGTGGTAGGTACGGCTGGGGGTGTAATCCAGAAAAGGTTCTCTAGAAGACTGAGGCCAGCTGAGGCATAGAGGATGGATGGGATGGGATGAACAGCAATGGAGGATGTGGGCATGACAGAGGAGAGTGGTGGAAACAGTGCCGGGGGCAAGGGTTAGGGGTGTCAGCCACAGCCCAGGGCAGGCTGTGTGCATTAGAAGGACTGTGTGTAGACAGGGGAGAAGACAGGACCCTAGTTAGCATTTTTTTTTGTATAATAAATATTCAGTTGGTCACCATGAATATTCAACCAAGCAGAGATTTTCAGATAGGCCCTTGTGAGAGCCAGAACTGACAGGGGGACTGACTTCTTTTAAGAATCTCCCAATATCTTGTTTCCTTTTTTCTTCTATTGATTATGGTCAGGGGGGAGTGGGGAGGGGACAGTGATGACAGGGGATTACAGGAACTACTATAAAGGACACATGGACAAAGTCAAGGGGGAGGGTGGAGGTGGGGGAGGGAGGGGGGTTCAGCTGGGGTAGGGTGGAGGGATGGGGAAAAAAGGCACACACAACAATAATTGAATAACAATAAAAATTAAAATAAAAAAAAAGAATCTCCAAATATCAAGGAAACATACGCCACAGCAGAGAACTGCACAGGGTCATAGGTGGAGACAAAGAGCTAGGAGCTTCAGTGAAGACAAGTTGGTGAGTGACAGCTGGCGGGAGCTGAGGTCGGCTCGGAAGACTTGAAAAGCATCCTTCAATTGAATAGCCTGGCCACACAGTCTTATTTCCATTTGTGTGCACCTGTCTACAATCTCTAGGGGATATTCCTGCTTGGCAGGTTCTTATAAAACCACATAAATATAGTGCTGAAGAGAATATTAAAGACAGACACCAACTCTTGTGGTTCTTAACCACGTGTGGAGAGGCATGGCATGGCCATGCTAGTGACCAACGGTGCAGGGCCCTTCGTGTGTCCAAAAGTAGGTCCTCAGAATTACTCACTTTACTTACTGGCTCCTGAGGACAGTTTCATCAAGAGGACATGGCTTGGCAGCTACCAAATAAAATTTATGAAAAACAACTCTCTCACCCACATTATAAGGAGCCAAAGATGAGAAGAGTCATTCTAACGTAGTTGCAGAATCCAGCCTGGGACTCAGTTCTGCTCATTCCCAGTCTGTTTTCTGTGTATTTTTGGCTGCAAAGCAAGGTGTTCTTGGAGCTGCTGCCAGCTCATTTGATGCCTTTGGATGAATGAGGAAAAGAGGGAGTCCTCTGGATAGTCACAGCCCCAGAGAGCAGAAAGGCTCCCTCTGGCCAGTGCCTCTGTGCAGAACACAACCTGAGTGATCCAGAGTGACTGTCAAGGACTCAACAGTAGGTCTGGTGGGGGCCACAGCACCATTTATGTATCCTCTTTCCTCCCTCCACTCTGCTACCTTCCACTCATTCACTTTTTCAAAAATGTGCATTAGTAGATGCTTCCTGCATGCATAATGACACCTTCCTGAGTCATCTGGTAAAGAATACCACTGGCCAGAGAAAGTAATGGGTATACATTTACAAAGAGCTTTGCTAACCATGACAGTTTGAAACTGCTAGAATCAGGGTAAGACACAGGCAGAAGCTGAGGGTGAATTGCTTTTAATGAACACTTCCCTGTTTGGATCTCTATTGCCAAACTGCAATCCTTCATGATCAATAGGATAAAATGGGTTAGCTCTAACACAAAGGTGATTTGGAGAATCTCTTAAAATAGTGTTTATTGTTTTGAGTGCAGAGACCTCTAAGAGCTTTGTGATATCTAGCAGGGCCTGTGAGTGGTACACCATTGCAGACACAAACAGCAGGGTGCAGTGCCTGCTGTGGAGACAGACACTTCAAAAAGCAGGAATGCAAACCCTCCCATGATTTTGGAGGAGGCTGGGATGTCAGGGAGAGAGAACTCTGGGGTGGGGGTGGGGTGGCGAGGACCACAGCTTCTGGGCTGTCCCTGGAGCAGACCATGAAGGGTCTGTTTCCTGTTCTCATGAGGAATGCCTTCTGATGCGATGCTTATGTTTGTGCACACACTTCTGCTCATGCAGACTCAGTAAACATTTGTCGAAGAAATGTAGAGGTTTGTTCTCCTAAGAAGGCTAAAACTCCTCCCTTTCTCATGAACTCGTTTGGCCTACTACCATTTTTTAACTTCTCATTTACATCATGCTTACTGTGTGCCAGGCATTGTAGGGGCTTTATATTGAATCACTTGATCCTAATCCTATGAGGCAGGTACTGTTATCACATATCAAATCTCCACAAGCACCTTCTCCTTTATTTTCTAATAAGTAGTATAGGCTGTCATCCTCACATTTATTCATTGAGTATTCATAAACACCTACGATGTGTCAGGAGCTGCCCAGCACTACTGGCAGCCAGATCAGATCCTTCCATTTTAAAAGGTGCTTCCATTTTATTTGGGAAGAGATGACAAATGGGTGAATGAATGAATATGTAAACATAACCAATTTGGGTAAGTAACCGTGATGGATATGAACGCCCCCTGTGAAAATGGCATTTACACTAGGGTGTAAAGGAGCTGACATGCACCGATCCCAGAGAAAAGCATCTAACAGGGCAACGTGTCCACAGGGCCTGAGAGAGGGGAGTACCTGGTTCATCTGAAACTCATAAGCCAGTTGACCGCAGCAGAGAAAATGCAGAAGGGAGTGGGAAGATGGTTGAGAGTAGACGGAGACCAGATCACACAGAGCTCTGAAGGCCAAGTGCAATGGGACTTCAATGAGGGGCTTGAAGTAAGGAGCTACCTAACCAGATTAATGTCCTAAAAGGATTACTTTGTCTTGGTGGAGAACAGGCTGTAGGGAAGAGGATGGACAGGTTGTAGGCAGCTTTTACAGTAGCCCAGGCAAGAGATAAGGGTGCTTATGTTGAGATGGTGGCAGTAAAGATGGATGGAAATGGACCCTTTGAAGTTATAGTTTGGCAGTGGAACTGTAAAAACTTGCAGATAGATTAAATGTGGGGAGTTATTAAAGAGAGTTATAAAAATGATTTCTAGGTCTTGACTTTAATTTGGCTTATTGGTTTATATATATATATTATTGGTTTAACTTAAAAAATTAAACATAAATATACCTGATGACCTAGCAATCCCAATCCTAGGTATTTACCCAAGAAACATGAAAGTTTATGTCCAAATGAAAATGCATAACCTAAGTGTCCTTCAGTATGTGAATCAATAAACACTTCGTGGTACATCCTACCCCTTAATCCCTGGCAACCACTGATCTGTTCGCTGTCCCTACAGTTTGACCTTTCTTGAGTGTCATAGGAATGGAATCATCGGCATGTCACCTCTTCCTCAGCTCAGTGCCTCTGAGGTGCTCCCAGGCTGCCACATGCTGTAGGAGGCCGCTCTTTTTTACTGTCCAGCAGCTTCTAGTGACAAATCCACCAAAAGCCAATCTTAATGTATGTAAATTTAACAATAATTTAAGAATATTTTGAAGTAGAAAAGAAAAAAGGAAGGGGCATTTGCTTTTGAAGTAAAGAAAAAAAGCAAGAAATTTTGTGGATGGTTGTACGACTTTTAGAGTTTGTGAAGATGGAGGAAGAAATGGGGGTGTGGAGTGGGGAGGGAAACGAAGGAGCCAAATCTAAAGCCTGCAGGCTTGAATCAAGCTTAATGGTAGGTCTGGCTAGGCAACAAGAAAGCACTGTCCCTCTGAGGCTCTGTGGGGTGGAGGGTGAACTGCCTGAGGGGAGATGAATAGGGTGGGATGAGGAGTGGGCAGAAATTCCAGCCTCCCTGAAGCTTGGCTCCCGGGACACCTGGCGCTCCCTCACCGAACATCTGCTGTGTGGTCAGCAATTTCCATGGAGTGAGCCTGGCAAGTGACATATTAGCATGCACATCTGATCACCTCTGCTGTCCCTGTGCAGGTCTAGTTCTGTTTGAACTGGTCCAAGTTGAACTGTCCCCCCAAAGACATGCTGAAGTCCTGACCCCAGTACCTTAAAATGTGACTATTTGAAAAAAACAGGGTTGTTCCTGATTTAACTAGTTAAGATTAAGATGAGATCATAATGGAACAGTGTGGGTTCTCAATCCAATATGATTGGTACCTTTATAGGATGAGAGCCTCAGGGGATAAGGATAAGACTCGCTGAGTCTGCCCCTTGAGTGCGTTGCTAGTGTTGGTGGTTAGGTGGTACTTTGATGTGGTCTGAAACTGTCCACTGGGTGTGCTGGTTCTGCGGCCTCCCAGGAGGTACAGGCCAAGGTCAGCCACCACCTGTGTTCTGCCCAGGGCCACACAGCATGAGCTACAAAGGGATCTGCAGATGCCTGCTACTTGTGCTGGGCTTGGAGGTTCCCAGGAAAAACCAAGCTGAGAACCAAGGATGGATGCAGCTAATTCTGGGCCTGGGGCCACTTGCAAGAGGTCTGGGGCTCCCTGAGGCCAGATGTTGTTATTTTGAGAGAGTTTAGGAATGTCTGAAGTATGAGCCAAGACAGGCCATTTGAATGAAAAGCCACTAGAATCAGGCTTGGATGGGCCTGCAATTTGGTGGGGCAGGGCCTCAGGGAATCATGAGGGTGGGGCAAACAGTGTGAGCTAGGTTGATGGAGCCTCACAAGGGCGCTGCCTGCTGGCTCTGCAGAGGAGGGCTCATTTAAGAAACAATGGCTTCTGTCTGCCAGCACTTCTGTCTGGGTGAAAGCTGTCCCCTAGCCCTTGCCCTGATGCCAGACACTTCAGTTCCTCCCTGTATGTCTCTGATGCCTTTTGAGCTGCTGCCCCAGCACTGGAGCTCAGAGGGAGTGAGTCTGAGTAAGTCTGTGCTTGGGCCCTTTAAGAGGAACCCCTGGGACTCCAGAAGCCCTCAGGTTCCCTCAGCCTCAAATCCCAATGGTTTGCTCAGCCAGAAATTACAGGGTCCTTCTCTTCCTGGCTCTAGAAGCCTGGGCTGAGGGGCCTGTTGTGGAGCTGGGGACCCTGGGTATCCCTCCCAATTTTTATCTGCCACATGTGGGTGTGGGACCAGGTGGTTCTGTGTCTCTGCCCCTACTCCTACCAGTCTTGATGTGGCTTTTTCTTTATATCCTTAGTTGTAGGACTTCTGTTCAGCTAGATTTCAGGTGGTTCTGAATGATGGTGGTTCTGTAGCTATTGTATTTCTGAGGTAGTTGTTGGAGGAGATGAGTACGGCATTTATCTACGCCTTTCTTGACCAGAAGTCCTACTTACGTGTTTTTGACACATGAAATGCCCATTCGGTTTCTCCTTCCCATCCACCCCATGCCTCATCTCTAAGGAGGTCTCAAACTTCACCTTTCCACAAGGTATCAACCACTATTTTTCCATCATATTGATCTTCACAAAACTTGGCCTAAAAGGGCTATAGCACTTGGTGAAGTTTATTCTATCATTGGGAGGCACCACAGTTTGATGGGAAGCCCATCTCCAGTTCAGCTAATTAATAGTTTTACGAAATTTGGGAAGTTCCTTAACCCTTCTGAGTCTCAGTTTCCTCATCAATAAAATGGGGATGAGAATGTCTACTGCAAAGGATCATTGTGCAACCTGAGCAAAATGATATAGAAAGAATGCCTGATGATCAAGGAGCAGGCAATAAATCTTAGCTCTCCCTTCCCTTCCCGTAGTTTCTTTTACTTCTTAAGGAGACTGTAAGGTCTGTGGTACAGGTAGTATTTTTTTTTATATTTGCATGATGGCATCCAAAACAATAAGCCTGGTAGGACACAAAATAAACACTTAAGCCACAGAGTTCAAGACCATCATGAGAAAGCTAAAGGCACAAGGTGTGCTGAGTACACCTCGATGGAGGCATGCGCACACTGGCCTGAGATGACTTAACTGTTAGGAAAAGTCCTTTCTTTCTCTTTTTAATAGGATGATCACAGAACACTTGTGAGAACTAAATAAAATATAGTAGACAGTTGTCTCAGTGCTTAGGAGGTACTCCATGGTAGAACTCCCTTTTGCTGCTCATTTTCCCTTCTGGTCCAGGGAGATGATCAATGAGGCAGTTCTTACATTTCCATGGTGTGCCCTAACACACCAAGTCCTGAGCAGGCACAGCAGACTGTGACAGCACAGAGTCCAAAGAGAACGTAGAATGGAAAGTGTCCTTCCCATGCAGTGGCCCACGCCCACTGCCCACTGTGTCTCTAGCTGTCCTAAGCCTTCTCCTGCCTGTCAGCCCTTCATTTTCATAACAACTCCCCTCCCGCACAATAGGGGGTCCTTCCATCAGTAAGTGAATGTGCCAGCCAGAAAACACTTGGGTTTAGAGTGGAAGAAAGTAGGAAGAAGAAAAGTTCATTAGGGAATATAATGGCAAAGCTTGTGATGAGGCCTTTAATGAGGCAGCTCTCCTGTGAGTCCATCAAAGGGGAATGAGGAGGAATCTGTCAAATCAGCAAGGGTACTATATATGGAGAAATATAAATTGCCTGCCTCCTCTTTGAAAAGGTTTAGTTGGGAAAAAGCAAAGATGTGTGGAGGCTGGAGTGGGGTGAGCTGTTAATGAATCTGGCATTAAGAAATTTGTGTTAACTCAAGGGAGGTGGCTCCATTCCCAGGTTTGATTCAGCTGCTTCCAGAGTGCTGTGGGGGGTCTTCTTTGAGGTCAGCAGCAGTTAAGCTAAAATATTCAACTGCTCATTATTGCCACCTATTGCACCACATTCCCCAGAGTATTCTGGGAACAAGACAATAGCCCCACATTGGGTGAATTAGTCCAGTCCTAAATTTCTGAGGATATCATCCTTGATTCAGAGATTCTTTCTTCTCCTTATTTCCTTCTTACCTTCCATCCTCAGAAAACGGTGAATGCTCTAGGTCTCTGGTTCTGAAGGTCACCTTGACACAATTTCTTGTGCTTAAACGTGTGTTACTTGTTTAACAGGCCTATGGCTTTATTTACATCTGAAGGTAGTTGATTGTTATTGGGGCAAAAGCAATGGCTCTCTGCTTCCTGTGGAAGAAGTAAAGTGGAGGCTGGGCTGAGAGATGACAGTCTCAGGATGGACTCTGGGAGTCTGGAGAGGAGCAAGCACACAAGGTCAAGATTTTTAGCTAGGCAAACGCTGGTAATGAAACTGTACCTGTTTCTTCAGATGGGCAGAGTGAAAGATATAGAAAGTTCTGGAAGCCACATCTCACTGGCTTCTCTCACATCTGTGGGACATGAGCAGGCATCTATCACTACTGTTTTCAGATGAGGGCCTGCAGCTCAGCATTTAAGTGACTTGCACAAAATCACAAAGGCAGACACAAGATTAAAAGTTTCCTGGGCTTCACACCATGGAAGCTGGGTCAGAAAGAGTGGGATCATGTGGCAGCTCAGAGACATCCAGACAGAACGACATGTCTCCTAGGCTGGACACAGTATGAAACTGCGTCTATTCCCACACCGGTGCCCATGGGTGTGTTTCATCTGTACCTGTCTGCTGCACTTCCATTTCACTAGGTATTAATTAGTCTGCAAGTGTTTTCCTGACAGCAGCCTTTCATGGGAGAAATGTTGAGGAACTGGATTAGAAATGTTGTGCTGTAAAGGTCAGAGCCATAGTTAATCAGCGCAAACGTGCTTGAACTGTGGCAGCCATGTGCTGCAAGGGCAGAGCACTGCTGAGGGTCTGTAGTTCCCAAGGCTCTGAGTCTTTGTCTTTGAGATCAGTCCCACCGTAGACAAAGGCAGTACATGTGTGTCTGTGTGTGTGTGGTTCATTCTCTGCCTTTCTACCACTGGTTGGTTCATGTGACCACCGCCACAGTCGACTGATACACAGTTCCATCCAAGCACACTGCTTTGACTCACGCTGTCCCCTCTGCACACATCATCCTCCCTCACTTGCCATTCCTCAGTCTGCCCAACTCCTGTGCATCTCTCAAGACTCAGCCTACAGGTCATTTCCTTTAATCAGCTTGCTTCATCTCTGGTCTACTTGTGGGTAAGACAGCTTCTTTATTGCCTCTGGGCCCCCAGCATTTCCTCTGCTACCTCTTTACAGCCCCTCTTGCCTCTTCATTGCTATCACCTTCCCTAGATTTTGGGCTCTTTGAGGTCAAAGACATTGTCTCTTATACCTCTGCATCTCTAGTTCTTGGCATAGTGCTTGACACATAGTAGGGGCTCAATCATTGCTGCATGTAAGTGAAGCTTTCAAAGAATAACTGTCCCATGGCTGAGGGTAAAAATATACACAAGCAAAACTATCATGTAACTAGGATTGAATATTCTTGACTAATATCAGTTCACTTACATTGCTAAAACACATTACACATTGTTAATCTGAATTATTTTACAAGGATATATTGGGATGTGTATAGTGATGCTTTGCATACAATTACGCCTCCTCTTTCATGAGTATTAAGTGCTTTGCAGATCTCTTCTAAATACTTTGACTCACACTGTCCCCTCTGCAAGCATCATCCTTCCTCACCTCCTATTCCTTAGTCTGGTCAACTCCTGTGTGTCTTTGCTGTAGTATTATATACCTCCAGCTTCATCAGAGCCATTTTTAAAAACTTATATTAAAACCACCCCTCTACCCTTGCATTTTCTATAAAACTGTCACTCATTGCTTTCTACATAGCTTATCTGCACCATGCCAAAGTTAGTTATCTTAGAATTTGACACCGAGAAAATCCCAGTCTCTATAAAGTGGGCAAGACTCTGTCTTTCTAATGACCAGATGTACCTAACTGTCATCTTTTCCTTCTAGACACAGTTACCAGGAAACTCAGAGTCACATCTGATGCTCACTTACTGACTCTCGATCCATTTGTTCACCAATTTCTGACTTCCTGGTATTTCTTTAAAGAATTGTAACTCATTGTTACACAAATCGCTGTTCCTTCTTTCCTTGGTGTAAGCCACAGGGGTTGCCTGTCTGAGAAACACTCCACCCAGATCTATGCCTGCAACTGCAAGCTTCTCCTTTAATGACTTCAGGTTTGGGGCGCAGATTTTTTTTTTTTTGGTGATTGTTGGTACTTTTGTTTAGTTTTGGTCCAGAACATCAGAATCCACAAAGCCCATCCCTCCTGACTCACAGGTCATGAATGATCTCTGGGGGGAGGACCATCAATCTCACTGAAGTTTCTTAAATGGACCCTGAAAGAGGGATTTCGTGCACACTCTGTCAGCTGTGTGAAAACAAATTCTCAAATGCCCTGCGGCCGTTTTCATGAAATATGGGAACAGAAACACACAAAAACTTAATTTTTGTCTTCCTTTCTTGATCTTGACTTATCTATTCCTCTTTCGTTTCCTTGACTTGACTTTACACTTGTTGTATATAGTATACTCCACATCCTCCATAGAAGGAAACGTACCTCTATGTCCAGCTTGAAAGTCTCCAACTCTGTGGATCTTTCCTAACTGTAGGCTTCCCCCACCTGCCTCACTGGCCTGAATGGCCACCTCCCTTCTCTTCATTTTCAGAACAGTCCTGTCCTATCGCTGTTTCTGTTACAGCACAAATCATGGCTATGAGGTAATTTTTTATCACATTGCTAAGAATTTCCCTAGAATCAGCTGCTTCAAGTCCAGTGATGTGCCCCATTATCTTTGTGTTCCATGGGTACACCCTTAGTAGAAGCATGGATTTAGACATGTTACATACACTTTTTGTGCTTCAGTTTCTTTTTCTGAAGAATAAACAATAATAGCATCTACCTTATAGGGTCATTGTGAGGATTAAGAAAGAAAAGCCAAGTAAGGCCTCGTATGCAGAGTAACCACTCAATGAATGTTAGTTCCTATTAACTATTCTTACTAGTAGTAGTAGTGGCAGTATTATGATTTATAATATTCCTAGTACACCCCAGTGCCTAGAACATAGCTTAAAGCTCAATACGTATTTGCAGAATTAATGCTGAGTAATGAGTCTATCTATATATATTTACTATCCTTTTCTCCTTGTGAGGGTACCATGCTGCCTGTTTCTGAGATGGAGATGGAGAGGCTGACATAAGAAAGGCTGGAGCTGAAACCAGAATCCTGGTGTGCAAATTCCTAGCTATATGCTTTATGCTATGATGTGCAGTCTTTGTCTGAGGCCTCAGGCAGCTGCAAGAGAAAAGAAACCATTCAAATCCCAGAGCGTCCTTCAGGATTCCTGATGACAGGGCTTCTCGGGCTAGGTCAAGCATGCATGTCAAAACTGTCAAATGCCACCTCCACTCAAACACCCAAGACTGCAGGGGAGAGAGTGCAGCAGACCTCAGTGTAATCGTGGGCACTTAAACTTCAACCCAACTCTGATCTAGTTCTCAGTTTGCTCTTTCTCGTTTGCTCGGTTTGCTAAGAAGTGACAAGAGGGACAGGAGTTAGCCCTATCTCCTCCATCTTCTTTGTCTGAGCTCAGGGGGACGTGCTAATGAGCCATGGCTCAGCTAAAAGGACGGGTGAGACATCATTAGAGTGGACACTCAGACCAGCTCACCCCAAGCAGTTCTGCTGCCTGGGACTGTACGTGCTCTGTAGCATGCCCAGGGCCCTGCAGCCTCTGTGCCCCCAGCTCTCCCCAGCATGCTCACAGGAGCTGAGAGCTCCCTCTGCAGAAGGATCCTGTCCAAAGGCAAACTTCTTCACTGGACTCCATTAGTATAGATCACCAATTTTCAACCGGTGTGCTGCAAGAGCTTTTAAAACATGTAGTACCTGACCATTTAGTCAGGGGCACTGACGTCTTTTCCCTTAGATTGTCAAATTTAAAAATGACAACAGCCTACAAAATAATAGTCGTCCAGTGTGAATGAGTCAAAATTATACCTATTTTTTCTCAGGTTGGCAAAAAGTATAATATATTTTTTGGTGTGCTTTAGAATTTTAGTGATTAGCTTATATATGCCGTGTGATCAAAATGGTTGAACATGGCTCATATAGACAGTACCAGCCACCTGTGTGTGTCAGGCACTGGGAGAACTATTTTATGTGTTACTTAATCCACATGACATCCTTCTGAGGGAGGTGCTATTATTAGTGCCATGGGCAGGTAAGGACACCAATGCTTAGAGTAAGTAGTTCAAGTGCTTTGTGTAAGGTCAGGCAGTGAGGGCTGGGCTGGGGCTAGGATGCAGGTTTTCCTGGACCAGATGCTCTGCTCTTCAGGGCACGGTGTACTCTCCACTCATCTCTCAAGAGCAGGGCTCTGATGGAGTCACAAAAAGGCCAGGTAGGTTTTCACGGGGGAGAGGAAAAGACCAGAAACATAGCAGGCTCTACTGGTGGGCACATCCAGGTAGGTCAGACGCAGGCTGACCCAAGCAGGACAACTGGTTATTGGTTGTCCAGCATTCATGTATCATCACTGTGACCTTGAGCCAGAGGCTGTTTCTTTTTAAGCAAAAATATTATTTATTTTTAGAGAGAGGGGAAAGTAGGAGAAAGAGAGGGAGAAAAAAGTCAATGTTAGAGAGAAACATTGATTGGTTGCCTCTTGAATGTGCCCAACCGGGAATGGGGCCATAACACAGGCACGTGCCCTGATGGAGAATCAAACCAGCAACCTTTTGCTTTGTTGGATGATGCCCAACCAACTTAGCCACATGGGCCAGGGTGAGGGTGTTTCTTTAGCTATAAAACAGGGTAATAAAACTGAGATACAATAGTGTTCTAAGATTCAGTTGCCAAAATATCAATGAGCATCCCTGAAGTGTGGTCCCAGGGTTGTGAAGGTGATGATGATGATGGTGATGAAGGCATTATACACCCATAAAGGGGTGGCCAGAAAGGAAGGGCTCCACAATAGGGGGATGAGGCAGCATTTTCATTCCCTGCTTCTTGGTTTTGCCCTGCCTGCCTCTGAGGAGTTGCTCTGGGCACTGCACTTGTTACAAACAAAGGCCTCCAGTGCTCTCTCACTTAGCAAAGATGAGGAGTCCATGAGTTGCTCGCTGCTCACAGAAGTTTCTAATACATGGTTCCCAGCACTGGGTCACTGGCTTTCATCGTGGGACCAGACACAGCTCATATGCCACAGAAGGGAAGTTAAAGTGAAAAAGTGGCAGAATGCTGGACCTATGTCAACTTAATGTAGGTAGAAATGTCTAATACTATGAAACTCATAGTGGGTATGAATAGATTTGAGGTTTGAATCTTAAATCTATGATGACACTTTCCTTCGCATTCCCTACCATATACATACTCACCACAGAGAACATTATGAAGAGTAACTTTTGTCTTCATTTTTTACTGTTGGTCATGGATGCGCAAATCAGAAGGGACTCTTAAAACCTTTAATGCCACCCCTCATCAGCTTCTCACTAAGCTCCTGTCCTAGCATGTCTACTTACAAGCACTTCATGCCTGATGGAGATGGGCCACTCCACCTGAGGATGGCTTCGCTGGTTTCCCACTGTCCTTAGGCCACAGAGTCTAAATGGGCTTCTATCTATGACAGTTCTACAGGAGTCGATTTTTAGAATATCTAAGCTCTTATCCAAATGAAACACCCTCATGTGGCTACCCCCATAGCCTTCTCTTTTCAATCCTTCACCATGGGGGTAGTTTGAAAAGTTTTCAATTTCCTCTCCTAAATTTATCTTAAGTTGGCTATTTCAGGGGTAGCAGCCTCTGGAGAGGTCCCGACAGGGTCTCTGGTCTGGCTTCCCGTCAGCCCAGGAACTGGGAAGGATCTGAGATGGGTGTGGAGTTGGGCTTAGGTGAAAAGGAAGCTCCTTCACTCCTCGGAAGAGGCTGAAGTTTTGGGGGAAGATGGCGGGAAGCAACGCTAGTTCATTTCCTCCTTCGCTCCTTCCTCTCTTTCTACATTTTCTTCTGCTGTCCTTTCCACTTTCTCAAGTCCTTCACTTTTCTCTTTTTCTCCTGATTGGATGTTTGTCTCTGTACCTATGCTATCTTTACCTGGCCTCCTCTCTCCTATCTCTCGCATGCCTGAGATGAGGAAGGACCAAGCATACCCTCTAGCTATTAGGTACAAGCTGCATTTGAGTGTTGGTAGGAAGAATAACAAAGGCACCTCCATTATGTGGGTACTGTTGTACTATATTTCAGGCACTTGCTCTGCATCATCCCCAATTCTTATACTCAATGTTGATGAGCAGACTGATGCTTAGAGAAACTATGGCTTGTCCAAATCCACATTGAGGTAAATAATGTAGTAGTAAGATTTAAATAAATAGCCCCAAGGCTACAGTTAGATGCACATCAAAAGCTGCTGTTCTCTGGGCGACAGTGCAACTGCCACTTCCTTCACTCCTAGAGTAAATCCTGATCCCACAGTGAGAAAGGGGGCAGGGAGAGCAGGAATCAAGGACTGGTACGTTCTCTTGTTATAAACTGCATTTTCCCCTATCCTTTTTCTGTTTCCCCCCTCCTCTCAAAGAAACCCACAGAAGTCACTGGATGGCAGTAGTTGTTGGCTAGAGTTCAGCACAAATCATAAAGTAGCGAATATTTGCTTTTGGTTCCCATCAATCTTCCATCTCTACATCTCTTTCCCTTTGCGTCTCCTAAAGGACAGATATGTCCTGCAGGGCAGGTTCCCAGACTTGGTCTTTTTTGTGTCCCACTCAACATTAAGCAGGTACTAGATAAACATGGAATGAATGAGTGAGTGACTGGACTCACCACGCCAGCACACTGAGGGCCCTCAAGCTGCCTCCTGTGTGCTTGGTGGGCACCCTGCTCTACCCCCCACCCCCCAACTGAAGTACAATTAGGGTCTGTCCATCCATTCAGTATATTTCTAATCATAAAAGGGGACGAATTTCCTCTTTTCTCAGTAAAGGGCCAGAAAGCATGGAAGGAAAGCTCTCATTAGACCATAAACCCCTCTCCCCCCAAGTGCTAAAAACTTTAGACCAAGAGAGAAAGAGGGGGAAGTGGAGTTGCCTTCAGATGTCTCCAGAACTAAGCATGCCATGACTCAAAAGGAAGGGGGGTGATGATGGAAGAAGAAACTAATGTTTCTTGAGTATTACTAAGTGCAGGTGCTTTCCTGGCAGTTTATTTATATAATGTCCCCATCTTATAGGTGACATTCAGGTTTAGCTGGACTGGGTCCCATGGACAGTTGTTTAAGGGCCCTCCCTTAGTAAGTTATAGATCCAGGATTCAATGTGAATATGCTTGACTCCAGTCCATGCAGTTTGGGGGTGTTTTTTTCAGGAGTCTAAGAGGCCACAGGTTTTTGAAGTTTTCACCCATGAAGTGTGTGGCTCTCTACTGCTACATATTAGGACTTCCTGTGTTTTCTTTGAGGAGGAGTGGCTGGCAGATGACTTCACATCTTTGATCTGAGAGGCAAGGCTGGCAGGGATGGCTGAGCGCTGCCCAGGATGCTGGCTCCTCCCTCCTCCTGCCATGCTCACGCACACTGTACACCATATTGATGGTCCACCTATGTTCCTCAGACTCCTTGCTCCGCTTCTGTGCACCCTCCCCTAAGTTAACTGTGCTTCTGTCTCCAATAGACATACTTGCCTCTTTTCTTGGAAGGATTTTCTTAGGTCAGAAAATTGTAATTGTCTGGAAATGCATACATGTCTCCTAAGCAAGCCCTTAGCGGATGACAGGCAGGTTTGGGAGTAGGAAAGCCCAGCCCCAGATTAGCACACCTCTAGGTGTAAGTAGCACTCCAGCGCTCCCTGTAGTGCCTGTACTCAGGTCTTTGCCTGATTTTGCATGTTTGCTTTCCTCTGTCTCCTTCCTTGCCCTGCTTCCCCCATTCCTTTACTAATCTCCCCTGAGACTTGCTTAGTCAATCACTTGCACATGAATCCTTATGTCAGGGTCAGCTCCTGGGGAACCCAACTTTCCCGTAACTCCTGCTCCATCACCTATGACTTGGGTCCTGAGTCATACGCTACCTACTATTTTGCAACAGGAATGAGTTTGTTACACATGCTTCTTGGTATGAATTAAAGTATGCACTGCAAAAAGCACATTGAAGTACTAACCTCAATGTGACTGTAACCAGAGATAAAGCCTTTAAGGAGGTAATAAAAGTAAAAAAGAGGTCATGGGGTAGGGCCCTAGTCCAATAAGACTCCTTACAAGGAGAGACACTAGAGCTGTGACTTTCTCTCTGGACATGCTTACAGAGGACAGGCCATCTGAGGCCACAGCAAGAAGACGGTCGATTGCAAACTGGGAAGAGAGCTCTAACCAGACACCAGCCCTGCTGGCACCTTGATCTTGGATTTCCAGCTTCTAAAATTGAGAGAAAATAAATGTCTGTTGTTTAAACCATCAGCCTCTGCTATTTCATCATAGCAGCCTGTGCAGACTACACAGTTACTAATGGTATGCCCTAGGTTTCTAAAGACAGCTTAATGAATGTGTGGAGAAAGGTGAGGATGAAAACAGGGACAGCACGATTTGTGAAAATAATGTGTAGGTCAAAACAAATCACTAATTGACTATTTGATCATTTTAAAAAGAGCACTTCCCAAGCATCTGTCCTGTACTGAGCATGGGGGTGGGTGATCAGAGGAGGCCCCCAGGGGGCAGTGTAGCATGAAGGAACCTAGGAGAAAGGGTACAAGATGGTATGACTCAATTCCTCACCCATCCTACTTCAACCTGCCAGGGTTTAAAACATCACCCAAATGAGTGACAGGACTACTGCCAATGCTCACAGCAGTAGCACCACTTTTGTCTGTAGCAACAGTAGCTGCAAGCTCCAGTATTGCAAAGCCACTGTTAACTTTCCCTAGGCCTGAGCTGTGATGGTTGCTCCTCAAACCAAATCCACTATTATATCTTTTCACAAGAACCTTTTAGGCTCACCTGTAGAATCTGAAAAAAAAAAAAAAAAAGAGAGAGAAGTGCCTGGGACACTGGCATTACAGAGAACCATGCAAGCTCATGGAGTGGAATGCACCTTGGGCACCCTGCTCTGAGGGCCAGGAGATCTGAACCTTCATGTTTTGCTACTTATGGGGGGCATTCTCCTAGCTGGCTGCCAAATGGCCTCACTCACTGGTCTATCCCTCTGTGCCTGTGTGCTTATGGAAAAGAGGAAAAACTTATTCTCAATGATTTTGATGCCTTTTAGTGCTTTTGCCTTTTTTTTTTTGTTCCACCTCTTCCAATTAGCAAAATGTTTCCCTTTGAGGACTTATTTTCATCCAGGGAAACAAACAAACAAAAAAGTCAACTTCGGGCAAGATTGAGTGAGGAGGGTGAAGCGTGGAGGTCATGCTGTTCATGGTCCAAAACTGCTGAACACTCAGCATGGTGTGGGCATGTGTGCTTGTAAATCACCCATGATGAAATGGGCAAACATACTGAAAGAATCTTAAAAAGAAATTTCACTGAAGCCAAATGCAGCCTCTCACAACAATGCCTGCTGGTACACTGATACAGATGGGATCCTAGAACATTCACCTAGCCAAGGAAGCCTGTACTACAAAGGACCTGACCTCCAGAAGATAATTCTGGTGAGAAAACTGAGGAGGAAAATATTTGGATTGTCATAAGTCTGGACATGTGATTGGACAAAATCCAAAAGGAGGAGTCTCTCGTGATATATAAAACTTTTGGCAGTTACCTGTTTTCCACTTGATGTAGTCTGGTTTAGACTGCAAATCCCTGAGCCAATCGCTAAAGTGGTTTCCTGTAGCTTTGTATCTTGAGTAGAGTAAGCAGACATCAGGGCAAAAGGGGGGGAGGTCGTTCAGTCCATGGGGGGAGCCTCTGGAGTGCCTTGGGTCCTGAGTATTTCTCAGCCAGGATCTGCAGCCTCCCCTATTATTTTTTGGAAGATTTTCTGATTGTAATCCTTTTTTAAAAAAGTATTACAGCTTTATGGAGATGTAATTCACATACTACACAATTCTCCCATTTGAAGTGTACAGTTCAGTGGTTTTTACTGTGTTCACAGAGTTGTGCAGCCATCACCACGATCAGTTTTAGAACATTTCTGTCACACCAAAAGAAACTCGGCATCCATTAGCAGGCACTGTCCATTCCCCCAAACCAACCCTGCTCTCCAGCCTGAGAAAACTACTTATTTACTTGCTGCCTGTACATATTTGCCTCGTCTGGACATTTCATATGAATAGAATCTGCAATATGTGTTCTTTTGGAACTAGCTTCTTAAACTTTGCATAATTTTTCCAATTGTTGTCCATGTTGTAGCATGTCATTACTTCAACCCTTTTATGGCTAAGTAACACCCCTTTGTACAAACATAGTCTATTTTGTTTATCCATGCACTGGTTGATGAACATTTGGGTTGTTTTTCCTTGTTGTTTATATGAGTTAGCTCTTCCAATAAATTCCTTTTCTCCTTAAGTTAGGCAGGGTCGGCTTTCATCCCCTGAAGCTAAACAACTTTAACAGATACAATTGCCTGTATTACTGCCCATACATAATATGTATTTCAGAAGCAGTGGCCCCGGGGGGTCAGGTGGCACCCAGTCTGGTGCCTTAGTCACAGTCAGCCTTTCTTTATGGGACTCTCGGTGAGGCAGGCTAAGTGTAAAATCGGAGCAGCAAACTAATTAACAGTTTTGAGTGTCACTTGCTCTGAGTAGGCCTCTGCCCCACTTAGTGTCCCGGGAGAAAAGCCCAAGGCCAAGAGTAGAACCCCCCTCTGCAGAAGTGTGAGGTCTGGGAAATCTAGCTTTGTTTTTCACTCTTTCAGCTTTTTTCAATGAGCCATTTCTCCTCAAGGCCTTATCATCTCCCTTGACCTTTCAACTTCTATTCTCATGGAAAAACTTAGACCTTCAGTGTGAACATGCATCTTGTTACTTTTTCTCACAAGTGAATGTGCTTTTAAGATTCTTGAGTACCCACAGGCACTCTGTGACAGTTAAGGCTTTGGTGTCAGTCTGTCCCACCTGGAAAGTTGAGGGGTAGGGGCAGGGGGTGGGCAGGTTAGTGACATTTACTTAGCAACAGATGCAATTCTTCAAATGCAAATTTGCTTGTATTGTTTGGGGGATGGGATACGAGGGTCACTCCTGGGGGTCACTCAGGGACGCAAACTCTGCTGGGGCCAATGGCAGAGGGTCTTCAGTGAAACACTTGGGACTGGAAGGAAGACTCTTTGTTCAGAGGCACAGCACACGTGCCAGAACCAGTCTTTAGTCCACAGGAATGCCAGAAAGTGCAGTCCTCCTATGGGCTCAGGGGGGCAGATGTGGAACTACTTGACAAGCAGCACTAGTGACTAAGATAAGTGGAAAGAATGTGCTTTGGGGTCAGGGATGCCCCACCTTTTTCTGGCTGTGCAACCTTTAGTAAATTCTTTAAGTCACTGAGCCTCGGTTTTCTCATCTGGAAGCAGAGAAAATAATGCCTTTCTTGGGATATCCACTAGTGTTTAGCACATAAAATAAGGCAGCAAAAAGCCTTAGCTCTCTTCCTTTTCCTATTCAATTACCTAATCACAGGTAACTAACTTTTATTGTTTTTTAAAATCCTCATCGAGGACATTTTTTCATTGTTTTTTAGAGAGAGAGGAAGGGAGTGGGGAGGGAGGCAAGGAGAGAGGGTAGGAGGGAAGGAGAGAGAGAAAGAGTATCTCTATACACTGATATTTTTTGATGTGAGAGAAAAACACCGACTGGTTACCTCCCGTATTTGCCCCAACCAGGGATCAAACCCACAACCTAGCTGTGGGTCCTGACGGGGAATCGAACCTATAACCTTTCAGTATACAGCACAACACCCCAACTAACTGAGCCACACTGGCCACTGTCTGTGGCCAGTGCCACAGATAACTATCCTGATGGACATGATTTATTAATCACTTTCAACCTGAAGGGTAAGTACACATAACAACTTAAGCTCACTGATTTGTTTTTGTACTCCTATGAGGGCTATTTGCATTTTGATGACAAGTTCAGTTGGACAGACTGGCTTTGCACATTGTGGGGTAAAACCCTCTGAAAGGGCTGCCATGATTCCTACCCCCTCATGTGAATACCCTGGTGGTCTCTCCCCTTGGACAGGACCTGGTGGACAGGACCGCTGGACTTGCAGAGTGGTAGGTGTCACTTCTGAGATTAGTTTAAAAGCCTGTGGCTTCTGTTTTGCTGGTATTCTCTGTCCCTGGCCCCCTCTCTTCACTGCTCCGACGAAGCGAGCTTCACTGTTGGAGAGGTCCAAGTGGCGAGGGACTGGCAGCATCCAGACAACAGCAAACAAGGAGCTGAGACTCAGTCCAACTGCCCACAAGGAACTGAATGCTGCCAACAAACACCGAGTGAACTTCGCAGTGGGTCCTTCCACACTTGAGCCTGAGAGGACTGTAGACTTGGCTGACACTGTGATTTCAGTCTTGAGGGAGACCTTGGGCCAGGGGCACATGGGTAAGCCATGCCTGGGGTCCTGATCTACAGAAACTGTGAGGTAATAAATTGGTATTGTTTTACACCACTAAGTTTTGAGATAATTTATTATGCAGCAATAGATAACTAATACAAACTCTAGCTATATGTCAGGCGTTCTGCTAGGTGTAGCAGCTGCAAATGGGTAGCACATACTCCTTCCCCAAAGAGACAGTCTTGCTGCTACCACCTAGTCCCCACACTTGGCCTCAATCCTTTAAGCAGAAACAGAATTTGTATTAAGTCCAGCCTGGCCATGCTCAGAGTGTGCTGTTGTGGACCACACACAAGCCTCCCCTGACACCCAAGATCACCACCATGCTTGAACTCTACTTTCACTGTTAAAAAAGACTGAGCACACCTGGCTCTAGTTCTTTTCTCAGGAGACAGTTGGGTGCAGTGGTAAAAGTCAGATTACCTGAGTTTCAAACTCTCTCCCACTATTTATTAACTGTGGGCCTCAGGGAACATTCTGCCACCTTTCTGTGCTTCAGCTCTCTCAAGTGTAAGTGGGGAATAAAACAGCATTTGGGATTGTCTGAGGGTACAATGAAGTATTACACACAAAGACTGGGAAATGGATAAGCACTCCACAGATGTTACCTCTCATGAAACGCAGACTTAATGCCTCACTTATAGGTAGCGTGTTTGTATCTGGTGAGCAGCTATACTCTTTCAGTACTGTGCTAGTCTTAGCAATCACACTCAATTTATGTCAGTAAACTCCAGCAGCCAAGCCATGAATGGCCACTATTCAGCTCAATTACATTTATGTACTGATCCCCTCCCCCCAAGAACAGAGTGTTATGGTTGGATGCCAGCATACTTCATATTGGGGTTTTATTTTGCTTCATTCATGCGGTGGACTGAAGTTCTCTGTTCTCTCCACCACCTCTTGGCCCTCACATTGCTTACCTCTGACAGGAAGGGACTCCCTTAGCCTAACAATTCACATAAGTTACATCATAAACACAACTGTGAAAGGCAAGTTTTTCAGAGAACACTTTTTAAATAATTGATTCCTTAACTAATGAATTAGTTAACTAATTTGAAAATGTTTCACTCTGAACAGTGAGGGCTGAGGGTGGAGCAGGACTTGACTCCCCTCCCCAGTGCAGGCAACCTTGGGAGGTATCAGTAGAAAAGAGTCGGGACAGGACATGGCAGAACGAAGTGTGGGCCTGGAGGGCGGGGAGAGTAGAAAAGGGGAGAGGAAAGGAGATGAGAAAGGGGGTTCTTCTGGGTGTTGTGACTGATGGGGATCAGACCAGCCTTAGAACTAACTTTTGCACTATCCTCGGGTTTCTTGAGCACATTCCTAAAGCACAACACAGAGCGTTAGGTTGCTTCTGGTAACATCTTTGCAGCCATTGCAGGGGGTGACACAGAATCGGGTTGACTGTGGTTTCTGTTGTTCACTGGACAGGTGTGTGGGAAAGAAGGATGAAGCAGGTGAGAAGATGAAAGTGGAAGATCTGTAACATCTGGGTCAACAGCTAAAGATGGAAGGATGGAGAAATGCTTCCCCATATTTTATGCCCCCCATCATATTGAGAATTATTTAACTCTATGGAACTAACATTCAACAAATATTTGCTGTGCACTATATATAAACATACCTATCTTTATTTTAAGATATACCTAATTGGATTTATTAAGTTTTGAGAGTGGCTCAAAGATAATGTTCTTCCTTGCAGTGCTGTGAGGGTAAGTGATTTTCATAGCCTCACATTCTGTGTCTGACAGAGGCATGTGGGCGAAGTTGTGAGTTGCCTCACCCAGCACCACTCTGCGGAGGTGTGTACTATGCCCAAGTCACCTCTTGGTGAGGCGTCCCACTCTGTCCTCCACAAATCTCCATACCTCCTTCTCAAACCACTCACTTTTCATGTTTGCTGCTGGGAAACATGTCAGGGCCCATGTTTTCCATGATTATTACCTGACATTCTAATTAGTATTCACTTGAACTACATCTTCTCAGCAAAATAAGCCTCTGCCTAGGTCACAAACACTAGAATTTGGATGCCGTTGTGTATTTGTCTTCACATGGTCTCTTTTCATGCTTAGCATGCGCCTCACTTTTAACATTTCCCGTTCCTCTTTTGTCATTCTGTCTAAAGAGAGACTAAAATTCTAGGACTGTCGTTATTGGGAAATTACTCCTGTAATTTTGCTGGTTACATGTAGTGGACATTTGTTTTTGCCACTCTTATAAACATTCTTCCTCTTTCCGGTAGTCACACGCTGGTTTCTCACTGGGAAATGGCACTCTCCCCAACTCTGAAGCCTTTAAGGCTGTGGTGAAGTTGTGTGCATGGTGGTAGCACATTCAGAGCTCAAGCTGATAGTGACAGCCGCCCCTGTCTACCATGAGAGGCTCCTTGTATCGTTTAGAACTCTGTCAAAGCCAGTGAGACACAGCGAATACTTCCCTGGGACAAGAGGGAAGGAGATTATGTTTTTCTTCGAGCACAGACAACAGAGGATTTCGGGGCTGGCTGGAGCTGCAATTGCCATCTGGCTACAACTACCACCTGGCCTATCACATGATGTCCGAGGAAGAAGACAGTGAACTAAAGACAAACTATAGAAGATTTAAAAAATTACCCAGGGCATGTGATAGTATTTTTGAACGCCAAATCCTGCAGTGCTTCAAGCTAGATATAGCCCTGAGTTTTTCCTCTTACGTAAACCAATAATTTTTCACTTTCCTTAAGCCAGTTTGGACTGAAATATATCACATATTTACATGATTGCATTAGTGAAAGCAATTTTTATGCCTGAAAATGTGGTCATTTGAAATATTGAAACAAATAAAAATAATACTGGAAATTGAGAGGATGTTGTTGATTAACTAGTTCCAACCTAATTAATTAAAAGATAAGGGAAGAGTCAGGGAGGAGAAGTCTGTACCAGTGTTGACCTAGTTGCTTCAAGGTAGAAGTGGTAGATGGACCTAGATTTGACATTCAGTTCTCTTTGTCACCTCTTCCCACTTACATTGGAATGGACCCTCACGTTCTAAAAGGGTGAGTGGTGAGTGTCCTTTCTCATTTGTGTCAAAGTCACCCTCAAGAACTTACCATGGTGAGATGCCCCTTTCTTTCTCCTCCCTCTCTGTTCCTCCTTTCTTTCCTCTTCCCTACTATTTGATGTAGATTTATTTCTTTAAAAATTATTTTGAAATATTTCAAGCACAGAGAAAGTACACAAGTAAAATAACAGACATCATGTGCCTCCATCTAGATTTAACAGATGTTAATACAATCTTTTGCCATTTTCCTCCAGATTTTTATCATATTAAAGAAAGACGTAAAACACTGCAGCTACAGCCGGAGTCTTACTGCCTTTCTCCTTCCTTCTGCTTCTCTTCCATGCTGCCCAGCAGTAACTGTTATCTTAAATGTGGCTGTTTTTCTTAATATTGCTCTGTACTTTAAATACATGAGTTCAGTGTGGGGCTTTCAGTTTTATGCCAATAATGTTGTACATATCCTGTTGGAGTTTGCCTTTCTCAATCAGCATTGGGTTTTGAGATCTATTTATGTTTACAGAAGTAGATTTCTTAGTCTTTATTTGTACAAACATATATTTATTTTGCCTTACCTCCTGAATGATAGTTTAGCTGGTTATATACTCTTTATTTAAAATTTTTATTATTTTTTTGGATTACTTTTATTTCTCAATTACAGTTGACATACAATATTATATTATTTTCAGGTGTTCACTCTAGTGATTAGACATTATATAACTTACTAAGTGATCATCCCAGTGAGTCTAACACCCACCTGACACCACACATAGTTATTACAATATTATTGACTATATTCCCTATGTTGTACTTTACATCCCTGTTACTATGCTGTAACAATCAATTTGTATTTCTTAATCCCTTCATCTTTTTCACCCATCATATCAAACACCCTCCTATCTGGCAACCATCAAAATGTTCTCTGTATCTATGAGTCTGTTTCTGTCCTGCTTGTTCTTTATTTTGTTTTTTAGATTAAATTGTTAATTGATATGTATTTACTGCCATTTATTGTTCACATTTTGATCTTTTCTTCTTTTTAAAGAAGACTACTTAACATTTCATATAATACTGGTTTGGTACACCTTTAGCTTTTTCTTGTCTAGGACAAGAAAAAACTAAAAACTTTTTTCTTTCTTGATCTGCCCTTTGATTCTAAATGCCACTTTGCTGGGTAGAGTAATCTTGAATGTAGGTTCTTGCTTTCATCACTTTGAATATTTCTTGCCAATCTTTCTGTCCTTCGAAGTTTCTGTTGTATTTCTTAATCCGTTGGAAGCTCCTTTGTAGGTAACTAACTGCTTTTCTCTTGCTGCTTTTAAGATTCCCTCTTTGTCTATAACCTTTTGCATTTTAATTATGATGTGTCTTGCTGTGGACCTCTTTAGGTCCATCTTATTTGAGACTCTCTGTACTTCCTGGACTTGGTGTGTCCATTTCCTTCACCAAGTGAAACTTCTGTCATTATTTTTTCAAATAAGTTTTCAATTTTTTGCTCTCTCACTTCTCCTTCTGGCTCCCCATGATGTGAGTGTTGGTATGCTTGAAGTTGTCCCAGAGACTCCTTACATTATCCTCATTTTTTTTGGATTCTTTTTTCTTTTTGTTGTTCTCATTGGGTGTTTTTGCTTCCTTATATTTCAAATCATTGATTTGATTCTCAGATTCATTTACTCCGCTGTTGATTGCCTGTAAATTATTCTTCATTTTAATTAATGTATCCTTCATTTCAGACTGGTCCTTTTTTATGCTGTTGAGGTTTTTACTAAGTTCCTTGAGCATCCTTATAACCAGTGTTTTTAACTCTGCCTCTAATAGATTGCTCATCTCCATTTTGTCTGGTTCTTTTCTGGAGTTTTGATTCCGTTCTTATATTTGGGACATGTGGTTTTTTGTCTCCTCATTTTGGCAGCCTCCCTATGTTTGTTTCTATGTATTAGGTAGAGCTGCTATGTCTCCTGGGCTTGGTAGAGTGGCCTAATGTAGTAGGTGTCCTGTAGGATCCAGTGACACAGCCTCCCTGATCACCCAAGCTGGGCACTCCAAGTGTACCCAACTACCCATCATGTGGGCTGTGTACACCCTGCTATTGTAGTTGAGCCTTGATTGCTGTTGGCACATCAGTGGAAGGAATTTACCACCAGGCTGATCAGCTGCAAGGACTGGCTGCAACTACCAACCACTGAATTCTGACCATCAAGGAGAATCAGCTGTGCAGTGGCTCACCCACAGAGCAGGACTTACTTTGACAGGTCTCTGGTGCCCACTGACTCCACCCCTTGACTATGTCATTTGTGCAGGTGGTTAGGTGGTGGTTTCAATGTGACCTGAAGCTGTACATTGGGTGTACTGTCTCTGGGACCTCCCAGGAGGTGCAGACCAAGGTCAGCTACCACCTGTGTTCTTTCTGGGGCCATCTGGTATGAGCTACAAAGCAATCTGCAGATAGCTGCTACTTGTGCTGGGCTTGGGAGTGCCCAGGAGAGGCCAAGCTGTGAACCAAGGCTGGATGCTGCTAGTGCTGGGCCTGGGGCAACTTAGCA
Source organism: Desmodus rotundus (assembly GCF_022682495.2). Classification (NCBI taxonomy): domain Eukaryota; kingdom Metazoa; phylum Chordata; class Mammalia; order Chiroptera; family Phyllostomidae; genus Desmodus; species Desmodus rotundus. The sequence goes on from NC_071395.1 coordinate 68,686,305, forward strand.
GGAATTACAGGGCTCAATGAGGCCTGATGCTGCTTGTATGAGAGATTTTAGGAATGTCTGAAGCATGAGCAAAGACAGGCCATTCATATGGAAAAGCCACTGGAAACAGATTGGATGGGCCTGAAAGTTTGGTGGGGCAGGGCCTCAGGGAATCATGAGGATGGGGCAAACAGTGTGAGCCAGTTTGATGGAGACTCAGATATGGTTCCTGCCTGCTGGCTCTGTGGGGGGAGGGTTCAGCAAAGGAACAATGACCTCTGCCAGCACTTCTATCTGGGAGAAAGCTGTCCCTTGAGCTCTCACCCTGTTGCCAGAAAATTCAGTTGCTCCCTGTATGTTTCTGGTGCTTTACTTGAGCTGCTGCCCAAGTGCTGGAGCACAGAGGGAGTGAGTCCAAGTAAATCCTTGTGGGGACCTTTAAGAGGAACTCCATGGGATACCAGAAGCCTGCCATTTCCCTTGGCCTCAATCCCCACTGGTTTTTACAGCCAGGAGTTATGGGGACTTCTCCTCTTGGCACTGTAACCCTGAGATGGGGGGGCCTGGTGTGGAGCTAGGACCTCTACAGTTGAGATATCCTTCCCAATTTTTAGTCGGTGTGGGACCAGCTCGCTGTGCACCTCTGCCCCTTCTACCAGTCTTGATGTGCCTTCTTTAATTCCCTAGTTGTAGGGCTTCCATTCAGCTAGATTTCAGGCAGTTCTGTGTGATGATGTAATTTAGTTGTAATTTTGATGTGGTCGTGGGAGGAGTTGAGTACTGCATTTACCAATGCTGTGATCTTGCCTGGAACTCTGGTTATACACTCTTAATTTAATGTTATTTTGTTTCATCACAGGATTATGTGCCATAATTATAAGTGTTGAGAAGTCTTCTGCCAGTTAAGATTTGTTTCTGTGTAAGGAAACTGTGATTAAATTCTATCTGCTTTAAAATGTTACCTGTGATTCTGGATTTTGATTATTTCACCTGCTTGAAGGTCACTTAAATCTGAAGGTGTTTCTTGAATCTGTGGATTCATGTCATTCATCTATGATGGAAAACACTTTACCATCATCTATTCAAATACTGTTTCTCCCATATTCTCTCTATAGCTTTTCCTTTTGGAATATATAATTAATACTGGTTACATGCAGGATCTACACATTTTAAAGTATTCAACCTAATTCTTCCTTTGTATACTTCCTATCTAATTGGAATTCCATATAATTTCCTCAAAATTATTTTCCAATCTGCCAATTCTCTCTTTGATGGTGTTTAGTCTATTATTTAGCCTCTTCACTTTAATTTCACTTACTATTTTTTCCATGCATAGAAGTTGTATGGTTTTCTTTAAAGTTACCTGTTCTTTTTTTCATCAGATTTTTATATTTTATTAGTAGGATAAATCCCTGTTATAATTTTAAGTTATATATATATGTATGTTTTATTTTCTATTTTTCAGACTGTTTTGTTCAAGTTCTAGAATTCTAATTATATAGTTTGTGTGGCTGTATGGTGAGATGATCTTTTGTGGGATATTCTCTTTTCCTTCAGAAATCTTGTGGTTTGCTTTCCCACTACATTTATGTTTTTTATGTCTACTGAGCGCCCTAGGTTTATCATGGTCTCAGAATCAATTTTTATGCTTATGATACATTTTCACCTTGATGGTTTCCTGTTCCTCTCCAGCAATATAAAATCAGACTTCATACTTCTAGGAATTACAATCCTGGTTTCGATTTTTCAGAAGAAACTTTTTTATCCAACCAAATGCAACCAGTGAGAGAAAAGTTTCCTTGTCACTGCCTTTTACTGATGGTTATATATTTTTCTAGTTGTAACAGGGATGCAGGCCTTTAAGGTTGCTTAATTCTATGCTTCCCACTCTCCCCAAGACTAAGGTTTTGTGTTCTTTCTCTATGTGGGAGAAAAATAATCCAATCTCTTAGGTTATTGACACAAAAAAGAACAAAAAAAACAAAAACAAAACAAAACACTCCTTTGTACACTCTCAGAGTAACTACAAAACCAATCCATACTTTTATTAATCTGGCCTTAATTTCTTCTTCTTTGTTTGTTTGTTTGTTTTTCCCTGGATCCAAGAATTTCTTCGTTCTTTTAAAATTCAGCTGTGCATTTTAATTTTTTTGTATTCTACCCAGGAACTTTTAGTATACATAATGAAAGTGTTTTCAGGTCATCTTAGGGTACATAACTCCATTTATTTGTCTCTCAGGATATCTGTGGTCATGTTTTTCTGTTGATGGCACTTAAAGCTTCTATGAACATCTCATAGCCCAAATGCATTCTTGTAGATGCAAAAGAAATGCTTCCATATTTATGCCCTCCTTCATGGTGTCTACTTGCTTAGTTAATGAGGGTCTCTGCACTGACTGCTCCCAGTCCCTCATGTCCCTCACAGGCATGTCTCATGCCTCACTGTGCATGGCCTCTTGCCTCTCACTCCTGGGCCTTCCTGTTGCTACTGAGGCATGAGACACTATGGGTCTCTTTGACACATGCAACGTCTTTCCTCGCTGACCCAGCGAGATGGAGAGATGAGACATGCCACTGACTTGCTTCTGTCGCCAGCTCAGCTTGAGTATTGTGGTTTGTGGCATGGATGCTGCCTTCCTAGATGCCAAAGATCTGGCTTCCTAGATGGCTAGTGGAGACCCTAGGAGATAAACCAGATGCAGGAGAGTTGATATCACAGGGGACAACTTTGACCAAAGAGAGACGAGAGCTAGCATAAAAATTCTCCTTTCTTCCTCCTCCAAGATGAACTGTTGACACATGCAGTGGTTCCAAAGAGCCTCCCTGAAGACATACTGAGACTGAGCAAACAACTGTGCTTGTTACAAAGGCTCTGATAGGGTCCCTTAAATTTGCTCTCCTTCCTTTTCTGATTCCTGTTTTATCCACACTGTCCCCTCACCCCTGCCCCAAAGTTGTACTTCCTAAGAATTTTCCTTAAGCCCCATTTTCTAGGGAACTTAGGCTAAGATGCATATTTGTCATCTAAATGGAACTGGTAACCCCTCTCTACGTTTCTAATCAGGCAGTAATTGGAACCATTGGGGGAAGGCAGAAAACCTCTTCGAGAAAAACATACATTCCCTCCATGTTTTTTTTATGTGGACACCAGCCTGAATCTGACTCTCAAAGCTTCCATTCTTTCTACCTTGTGGCCATATTGCATCTCGGTGCTGGACACAGGCACAGTGAAGGCTGTGTATGGAAATCGCTTGCAGTGTAAGTGCTGAAGCAAGCCAACTTCTAGATTCATGTGATGGGCTGTAAGTCCTTGACTTATGCAACCCTCCCTTCAGCTTATATAATAAAGTTTAACAGTGGACATTGATTGGGCCCAAGAAATTCCCTTGGTGCTGTTATTTCCTCTTTCTTTTTGTTGAGCAAATTATCTTTTCCGACCATGCTTCTATGCTGAATCTGCAGGATACTTCTGATAATAATCTCCATTTTAAATTTGAGTTTCTCTAAAATTTCATTGTGAAAACAGTGTTCTTAACACTGCACTTTATCACCAGAAAAATGTTATGTGGAAACATTTCATCTCCAAAAAGGAGAGATAGAAGAACCCCACCATAGTGCTTGATAAATGGGAAAGATTCAATATTTCTTAAAAGACTGAACATGCTTATATGAGAAAACAAAAAAATTGTGAAAACGTCTGAGAGATTGGGAATGAGGAGACATGGGATTTAGTCCTGCCAGCAATAGTCTGTGGCCCTTGAGTAGGTCATGTTAACCCACGTTGACCCCAAAACAACTTCTGAGCATGCCCTTACTATGTGAGGAGAAATCCCAGGGGAGTCAGAGACAGAATCTTGCCTCCTGTGACAGTCCAGAGGCTTAGATACTCCCTCTGTCAGCATCCTGGCTATGAGTGGTCCCACCTGAGACTTTGAATCTAGAGCACATAATGCTACAATGCAAGGGACCATTTAGAATTATTTGGGTGGTGGCAGTGTCAACTCCTTCTGGGGCCACTGGTAGTGGCAACAGGGCCAGCTGGGGCAGTACCAGGGCCTAACCACATCTTCCGTGTGGCATGTTACAGTGGCAGTCCTGGCCCCTACCTTCCGCTGATTCCTGGAGAGCTTCTGAGCCTGGATCTTCAGGTTTGCTGTTTGAGTCTGTGAACTATGTAATATTGCTGGGTGTTTAAAAGCCAACACAAATTATGTTTGTATTTGTCTTTAGGTAAACACACACAGGGAGTTCTAAACCTTTAAAAAAATTTTTCATTTAGAATGAGTAATTTTTAGAAGAATGGGAAGAAAATACTTTAAAAAACATGAAGCATTATGATATTGATGAGTGGAATTGGAGATCTATAAAGTTCTGTTGCCATTAGTGATCTTTGACCCCCCACAATGAGATCGGGTTGACCTGCAGTCAAATAGCTTTCTCATCATTCAGTCCATACGGCCAACAAATCAGACTCCACTGTCACCCTGGAGACCTAGGATGCAGATTACAATACACAAAAGGCTCCGAGAACCCTTGCAGTAACAAAGTAAATGTTAATGTGCCCTACTTTTTACCAATACATTCGACTGTGGGACTCCTTTTGTTCATGGGATATCTGAGCACACAACAGAGTGAATATTCTGCAGAACACTGTTTGGGAGACACTTTCAGGTAAGATCAAAATCCTACAGCAAAAAACCAAACAATAAACAACAATTGCAAAACCCCCCAACAAACTCCAGGCCTGAAAATGTACATAAATGACACAGCTAATGAACAACTTCATTAATAAAGATTTCATTTGCACCTTTGAAATTATCAGTAACATCTGCTTTAAGTGGTGGATTCTACTTCACTAAGCCACACCATGGTCACCGGAGCCTGTGAGCAACTGCACATCCGTTTGACTTTAATTGCGTTGGCTCTCATTCAGAGTGCAGGCTCAGTCAGTCAAGACTGTCGGCTTACACTTACAAAGCATACATTATTTTCTAGGCTTACTCATAATTACTTTTGCACCAAGGGTTATAAATAAATAGAGTACAATGTGTTCTAATGGTTAGGGGCAAGGTCTGACAGAAGTGAATTTGAATATTGATTCTCCAAGTGACACCCCACCTGACTGGGCCTCACTTTCATCCTGTGTTAACTGGGGACATTTTCTGTTTTGTTGGCTTGTCTGAGGATTAAACGATATTACATAAAATGCTTCGCACACTACCAGGCACATAATAAATGCTCAATAAGTGCGCACTAGTATTTTATGAACTTCAGATCATGAGTTTACTCCGTTTTTCTCTTTTGTGAGTAATAACCTTCTTATCCTTGGGGTATATATTTTATAGCAACATCAAGGTAGCCAGCAAGTTTCTGTATCCAGGCTGATATTTACCTGTGTGCCATTTACAAATCATTTGGAATTCTAGTAAAAATCCTTAGGAACAGTGATTGTACGCAGGTTTTTGAAGGTCTCCTTTCATACTGAATCACAGACTATGTTTCTGAGGAGAGGTAAGAAAGCGACAGGGAAGCAGGTTGGCCCTCCTGAGCTCACATATACTTTGCAAGAGTCTTCATTGACTGACATGGCAGCGTCAGGAGGGGCAGGAGAAGAAAAAAGGCACATTTTCTCTATCACTCACCTTCCTTTGACACCTCCACAGGAACCCAAAGCCATTAGGAGGGCTGCCTGGGTCAAAACAAAGGCTTCTAGGGATGTGCCAATTGGGCTGCATCAGGGCCGAGGCTTCTGACAGTCTAACAGGGTTGCTCCTCCAAGAACTTTATTACCACAGTCAAGGATGAGGGTTAAGGGGTGTGGCAGTACCACCAAGTGGCTTATTCCAACACTCTCTCCCAGCACCCTCTTCCGTGGTCTTTTTTATATGGTCTGTGGAAGCTTACAAAAAAAAAGAGAAGGGAGAGGAAAAGGAGAGCAGGAGGAGGAGGAACGAGGAAGGGGCCGGCAGGCGGCTAAGCCAAGGCAAAGCTTTCACTGTGCTGGTTTCAGTTTTGACTAATGAGTCTGCAGCAGACAGATGGCCTCCATTCCCCAGCCCCCCTTGCATGCATGTCTTTGCATTGTGACTTTGTAGCTACTCCTATGAGGAGGTGGGGTCTGTTTTTCTACCTTTTGAAACTGAACTGGCCTCGTGACCTGCTTTGGCCGACAGAATGAGGCAAAGTGATGCCAGCCAAGTTCTGAGGCTGGGACTCAAGAGGCCTAGCAGCATGCTCTTGTTCTCACCCTGGGGAAATGAGACCATTTTATTTTACAATACTAATAGTTGTTATTTATTTCACACCTACAATATGCCAAGCACTCTGCTAGGCACTTCACTCGCATAAATCATATAATTCTCAGCCCTATGTAGTATTATTTTGTCTATAATAAAGAGGAAAAAAATTAAAGTTCAGTGATTTAAAATAATGTATTTTCCAAGGCCTCAAGTTAGCAGAGAAGAAATGATACTTAAGCCCAGTTCCACAGATCTCCAAAGCTCATCTTTTCACTACGACTTGCTGTTAATAAGCAATAGCCTCACATATTCAGAAACAACACTTTATTAAAAAAACCCTTCTCCAGATATCCTTGTGGGGACAGAAAAGGAAATTGCATTCCCTTTCAAAAAGGGAGTCATAAAAATGGTAAATGGAAGGTATTCATTAATTAGAGAAAACAGAAGATGGCGGAGGTTTTTTGTGTGTTTTTTTTTAAGTCATTGCACCCCAGAAAGCCTGGAGACCATCGAACACATCCACTGGCATCCTGGGGCCTGTGTGCAGTGACTGAAGCTCCGGGTGCCCAGCACAGAACCCTATATGCCCCCCCACAAGGCCAGAGAGGCAAGATGAGGAAACAGGTGTTGTCTCCCAGGCTCTCCATGTCAGGCTTGGCATGGGGGAGGGGCGGTTTTCAATATTCTCAGTGAATAAGAGGTGATTTTGGCAAATTGAAACCACTAGGAGGGCCTTCAAAACCTATCTAAGAAATGTTTTAAATATGTGAAAGAAAATTTGTGAGGGAGAGAATAGGGGAGACTAAATGAACTGAATTTAGTCTCTATTTCCCTGTTTCAGCCTCTAGGAATGTGTTAGACTGTGGTTCTCAGACCTTGCTTCTACATGAGAACCACCTGGACAGCTTGCTAAAAACTGGATTGATAGGCCCCTCCCCCGGAGTTTCTGATTCTGGAGGTCTCAAGTGGAGCCTGATCATTTGTATTTCCAACTGGTTCCTAGCCTAGGTAACACTGATGCTGCAGGTCAAGGGGACACACTTTGACTACCGCCACATCTAAACTATGTCTGGAGCTCACCACAAAACTCTAACACTAGTCCTCTAACCAAGCCCAAGCTCAAATACTAGGTCTGCCACTTAAAAGCTGTGTAACACTGGGCAAGGCATTTCATCTCCGTAACCTTCCTTTTCCTAGTCTATACCAGGGAGATCATAGTACCAACCTTATAGAATTGTTATGAGGATTAAAGCAGATGTAGGTGAAAGACCACAAAGTGATGTTCAAGAAGTGATTTTTTTCCCAGGGAATTCAGTAAATTCATCCAGCTTTCTCTGAGGGTTGTTGATTGGGGTGTTCACACTGGAATGGTGAGGTCATGACCAATTTCAGTTATTCCTCCTTGCTGGACCCTATAAACTGCAGCTTCAGGGAGTCAAGGCTTATTTAAAGAGGGGTCAAAGAATCAGAGATAGTTCTTAGATTCCTGGTATCTGGGTCTTAACCCACAGCTGCGTCTACTGCCACTGACAGGGAGTGAGGAGAGCTGAACACTGCCACCAACACTAAGGATTCTATGACACTCCTGAGTTCTTACCACATTGCTTCCAGCACCATATTACCCTTTCATTTTGGTGCTCCTGGACTTTGGAAAAGGAATATGATCTAAGATATGTGTATCAGAAGCAACATGTTAAGTCAGACCAACAATGGTCTATGGAGGTAAATTGTTATGTCACCCAAGGGGATGCTGGAGCTCTGACCCTTAATGATATTATTCACACGTGGTTGGGACGGTATCCCAAGAACTCCTAACTTTCTCAAATAGACACATGGCATTGTCAGCTGCTAACAAAGACAATGCTGGACATCAGCCCCATGAACCTAGAACTATGGGGTCCTCTTGAGTTTGATGACATTCTCTTTTATCTTTAATCCAGCATGGAAAACCCATGTCCAATTTTTGGGGGGCAAAGTATTTTCTATAGAATAGTGCCGGAAAGGCAAGTTAGAATTTGTACTGGCTTCTTCAAAAAGAAAAGCTAAAGTTATAGGAGACACTGTAACTATAAGGGCACAATGACACGTGGGTCTAATGAGTAATTTTATTAAATTAATGATTTCTGAAAGGATGAGTTTTCACACTCAGAAAAATTACTCCAGCTTTTTAATGTTTGATCTTTGTAACTAATTTTAAGGATCACACTGTCCCTCTCCCATTTGTTCTGCGAGTCTCGCAGTGTCCACAGTCAAAGTAATAACATTCGTGTTTTACCAAAGCCACAGGCTTCAGAGTCTCAGTCACCTTGTCACCTTGGGCGGTTAAAGTCAGTGGGTTGAATTAACTCTCGGAATTTTCACACTTTTAATATCACAGCTTCAATAAGGCAGCTGTGAGCAAGGAAGACAGCTGAGCTCTTCCAGGTAAGAACCATCTGAATAAATCATCAGCCTTCAACGACATCCCACCTGCCTTGATCAATGGGCAAATGGTTTATACAATGGAGAAGTAGTTTTCTGGGGCCAGTAATGAATGGATGGCTTCAATTTTCCAGCAGTTTATGTACAGCTCCTTACAATTTGACCAAAGCATCATGTCTAGTTCAGAACTCCACTTCTGGGTAACACCAGCTGAGATGTCCATGAGGACAAGATACGTAAATGATGCATCCTTTGTATCAGCCTACTTGGGTGAAGTCATACATGAAGAAGCATGTTTTAAATATACATATTCATTCTTCATGACAGAGGCTCTCAAATTTTACTATGCATCAGAATTGGCTGGGGGCTTCTCAGAACACATGTCATTGATCCACACCTCCAGAGCTTCAGATTCAGAAAGCCCAAAGTGGAGCATAAGAACCTGCATTCCTAACAAGTTTCCAGGTAATGCAGTTGCTGCTGATCTGGGGGCTGCACTTTGAGAATCACCACTTTAGACATGCTGATACAACTTTTATTTTTAAAAATTAAGTTCTAATGGTTTCCCGTGTGGTAGACTGAGAAAATGCAGGCCACTGTGAAGTCCTTCCCATGCTGGATAATTTTCTTTCACAGATTCTCCCACTAAGCTCAGATGTGGGAAGAGGCCATCTATCTACCCGGTCTAGGAACATCAGGTCCTATCTGTTTATAGACGTCAGAGAGACAACATCTTAGGAGAAATGGCTATGCAAAAATATAAATTCCTAGTCCTAGTTTTCCAAATGTGAGGTCACCAATGAAATGGTTCACAAATAGGTGAAGAACTCCAGGAATGAGGGCAGATTTATAACACAGAAAGGCCCTTAAATGTATGACAAGGACCCCTCACTCTACTTTTCTTCATGGAGGAACGGAACTGGACACACACCAGAGAACACAGGAAGGGACCTTAGGTCCTGCTTAACCCCCAAAGAGCCATCAGCTGAGAACAAAGAGTAGTATTTACAGGACTGGCTTAGACTCAGAAACCACAAGCCAAACTTCTTATTCTGGCATTTTAGTCTTACATCCAAAAGCAAATAAAATTTTAGAAAAACAACAGCACTATTCTCATTCTGAATAATTTAATTTTGCATCAAATGGACACAGAGAAGTCATCCATTGGAGGTTCCTTTTCCTCCAATGGACAACTTCAGAGAGAAGTCTCCATTTCCTGAGAGATGAGTATTCCGTATGTGTGTGTGTATTTGATAGAAAAAAAAAATGAACTGCATATACCTAAAATTTGAGGACTGCTATCCTCATAAGATGGAAAACCCGAATGGTCCATTCTGCTTCCAGGGATCAAGTTAGGTCTCTTACTTACTATCGTAACACATGAATAGGAGGAATGTTAACAGTAATATTGAGAAATTTGATTAATGTTGTACCTTAGAAAAAGCCCAGTTTCTAGAACAGTATAGCAGTGAATAGCCTGAAGCTAGTCTACCTGTTCCTAACAGAGACTCCACCAATTACTAGCTGTATAACATTGGCCAAGGTACCTAATCTCTTTGTGCCTTAGTTTCCTCGCCTATACTATTCAGGTAGTAATATTTCTCTCATAGGGCTGCTATGTTGAGTAAATAAGTTAATATATATAAACGACTTAGAGAAGTACCTGGCACATAAAAAATGCTATTATTATTTATGTCCAAATACTGTTCCAACCTTCTCTCTTTGTTCCATGCAGATTCCTCATGCTAATGCTATTTAGATTGGCTAACATCCAAAATTTAGACTTCTGCCATAATTATCTACATATGGCAGCAGGATCATTCCAGAACTAATGATTTTGATTAGAACCAATCACCTGTGCCTATTTACACAGCAGAATGATTGGCAGGGTTTTGGAAGGAGTAGGTATTCCACTTATACTCTCATTGGTATGGACTGGTTTGAACAAATATGCTACCAGTCAGAATCACGCTAAACCAGATCAGTTGTTGTATATTTAACAGAACCCCATAAAGAAACCAGAAAAACAAAAAGAAGAGAAAAGACAGGAACCATTGACTCATTCAATAAATGTTGCTTGAGCTTTTGCTACGTTCTGAGCGTTGTGCAAGATGATGTAGATTCAGAGGTGGGCAAGCCATTCCCACTCTCATGGACCTCAGTGTCTAGTGGGGGAAACAGACCAGAAAAATCAGCAAATACTGCACAATATACTAAGAGTTATAATAGACATTCCATGGGCTGCTAGAGGAGCCCAGAAGAGTTGTCTAGAACTGCAGTATGTATATTGATCTGGGGAGGCGAGGTCCTTCCAAAGTCAAGAAGGAAAGAGCTAGATGACAAGAAGAAGACAGGCTCTGGCTGATGTGGCTCAGTTGTTGGAGCATTGTCTCCTAATCGAAAGGTAGTGGGTTCGATTCCTGGCCAGAGCACATACCTAGGTTGTGGTTTGATCCCTGGTCCGGGCATGTACGGGAGGGAACCAGTCGATGTTTCTCTCACATCGATGATTCTCTCTCTCCCATCCTCTCTCTAAAAAGCAATGAAAAAATATCCATGGGTGAGAATTAAAAAAAAAAAGGAGCCAGCCATGCCAACAGGTGGGCAAACACATTCTGAACAATGCTGTGTAGAGAAGCTTAGAGGTACAGATGATACTGAGGGAGGTGGAACAGGTAGGAAAGCAAGATGCTAATTCTTTAGGGTTTATTTTTAAAGAATTTATTTATGTATTTCTAGAGGGAGGGGAAGAGGGGGAAACATCTCGTATGTGCCCTGACCTAGGATAGAACCCGCAACCCAGGCATGTGCCCTGATGGATGACCTCTTCAGTTGTGGGATCACACCCAACGCGCTGAGCCACACTGGTCCGAGACTAATCCTTCAGGGTTCTTAAGGAAGAACGAAGGGTATGAGATGACAACAAGTCAAATGGAGAGATGGGAGCTCAGCAGTCAAATCACAGACCCACTTTGGTAGGAAAAAGCTCCTGGACCGGCAGTTTTCAATTGGGCCTGCACAAAGTTATCACCTGAGAAGCTTTAGAAATTACTGATGTCTGAATCATAGCCCTGGAAACTATGATTTAGTTAGCTGGGGATATAGCCTGAGCAACAAGATTTTTAAAATCTCCCCAGATCATTCTGATGTGTACCCTGGGTCGAGGGTGTATACCTTTGTTACCTAAACCTGTTCCTTCACCAACAGCAATTCCAGGGACTTGTCAGAAATTCTGCATTACAGGTCCACCCCACATCTACTGGATCAGCATCATAACACCCCCAGGTGATTCAAATGAACATGAGGGTTTGATAAACACAGCTGTTTATCAGATTCACCTTGGAAGCTTATCAAAGTTATAGAATGTCACTTCTGTAGATTATGATTCAGGACGTGCTGGGTGTAGCCTTTCATCTGCATATTTTTTTTTAGACTTTGGTTGAAAATCACAGTAAGACAGTTGAAAACCACTGTCTTACTGTGCCTACAAAGGTGGACAGAGGGCCCGTGAAAGGAGGGATTTGGTGAGATTGCTTTTGTGCAAAAAGTGGGAGAGGGGGAGGCAGATGCTCCCTCTTTTTACATAAAGGGGTTTTTGTGGGAGGGGCTGCACACCCCCTTGTAATCGTGGAGGCAATGGATAGAAATAATACATGAGCCCAAAGGTCAGTTCATCCTTTTGTGCTATAAAATGACTCACAACTTCAATGTGATTTTCCAAAAGGAGAGTTGAGAGGTTTAAATCTCCTTGCTCTCATGTCTGTGTGCGCACGCATGCGTAGTGCAACAGGGCATTATTGTGTGTCGTTGGGTATCCTTTGCTTCTTATAAGAAAGTCTCGCCAGTTGAGAAACACTTGTGATTTCATGCCCCACACTGACCTCCTTCACTGTCTGGCCTCCAGCTTGTAACTGGTAGAGTTCAAGGCTCATACAAACAGTGACCAGGTAAATGCAGTGAGTGTGGCTAATTCACATGGCCAAACAATGAAATAGCCTTGTGAATTAGCCACACTCCTTGTCTTTCTTCCTCCTCCACTGAGAGAGAACGAGAAGCAATTTGGTGTCTAGGCCAGCAGGGAATTGGGATACACAGGCACAAAGGCTCTGGACTATCCTTACCCTTATCTGGTCTTCAGCTCGCTGGATCAGGACCCTGTTCCAGGTCCTGCAATACCCTTCCCTGCCCCATGAAATCCTTGCCAAGTGAATCTTCCAGTATCACGTACAGGGTCAAGTGCATTGAATGACTGACTGAATGAATGAATGAATGAATGGAGTGGATGAACAGATGAGTTAATAAAAGAGATGTTATTCCTCTTGCATCTACTCTTTTCATTTGAAAGAAAAACAACAACAAAGAGTCTCAGAATCACCTGTGCCAGCTTTTTACTGAGTCAGGCTTTGATCTCCCTAGAGGCTGCTTGATATTTTTATTTTTCTTTTGACAGAACACCTCGCTTCTTTGGTGGAAGTGTAAAATTTCCTACCTAGCTCTTGAGCAGTGCCTCAGCTCCTGAGAAGGAGGAAGAAAGCAGGTGTGAGAGCTTCCTGTGCTCGGGGTGTGGCCTCAGGACCACAGGGCATGCCTTGTGGTGGAGTTTCCAGGTGACTGTGCTTCTCAGTGGCCCTGGTGGAACCTGCCTGGGACTCACTGACAAGAGGCCTCAGGGGATACCACCCAGCCCTCCTTTCTCTTTACCTCTGATTACCCAGGGAGGGAATGGATTGAGGATATACTTAGAAAATGTGTTCATTGTTGATTTTAAAAATCTCCTATGTAATTAGGTACTGTGGGGGTAGTCAACCACAAAAAGCCACAACCAGCTCTGTCAAGTTCCCTAAAACTAAAGAGAAAGCAATTAATCTAAATGAAGAAGAGGCTGGCAGAGCCTCAACACCTGTCTTAGCCACTCCACATCTACACTCACCCACACGACAGGCTGGACTCAGGCAAGGCCCACTCTGACCGGGCACTTCCAGAGCCCATGCTGTGTTGACTTGAGGTCACTGAGTCTTTGATCTCACTCCCAAGAATCTATCTTATCAATATCGGGGCAAGTTTTGTTGTGCTCCCCTTGTAAAACTTCCAGAATGGGCCCTGAACCTCCCAACTGCAAAACAAACAAACACACAAACAATCAGATTCTTAGAACTTTTTGCATTCTAGAAAGTGGCTCCTAGGAAGTAACTGCATCCACGCAAAGACCTGCTTAAACTCCATACCGTTCGCTGACTGCTTTTGAACATTCTCCAATCATCTCGAAGCCTTGGGAGTAATTGTTCTCTAACAAACTGAGTGATTCCAGTGAGTGTCTATTTTAAGTAGTGAAGCCTTAGTTGCATTAGCATAATTACCAAGAAATGTGGTCTCTCAGGGGCATTTACTCTTGAGGATCTCAAGCCACATAAGATGAGTTCTCTTTCAAACCTCTCTCTCCACAAGGGAGTTGCTTCAGGGTACCAAGGGCAAAGGATGAGAGGCTGTGAGGCAGCCAATCCAGAAGCTTCCAGGCAGAGTACCACAATTCTTTCCACAGGATGTAATTAACAGTGCTCCAAGTATCTGTCTGACGAAAAGAAGAAACGGCCCCTTCTGGCATCTTCTGACAGACATCACTGCTCATTCCCTTACTGCTCATTCCCTTCTGACAGACACCATTGTTCATTGCCTTGGTGCCTTACAGCAGTAGCCTACAGTCTCCACCCAAAAGTGACAACCCCATATTATTCACACTTTTATCTGATTCTTCTTCCCAGTGCAAGAATCAGAATACATGTCTTTGCTCTCTTGAAGTCTGGCATGGCCATGTGACCTGATTTGACCAATAACAAATGAGTGGAAGTCACATGTATGACATCAAAGGGGAGCATTTAAGAGCTGATATGCCACTTTTCCTGCTCCTCCTCCCCTCCCACATTAGCTGAGGTCAGTATTTTAATTGGCTAAAGTGACCGAGTAAAGAACATAAGGATATGTTCTCCCACAAATTCTGATAGGCTCAGGATACATCCCATTCAGTGGGGGAAAGAGGTATGAGACCAGAGAGCAAAGGAATCAGCAGTTCTGAGGACCATATCTCAAGAATAACTGTGTGCCGTATTTTTTGGACTATAGGACCATAAGAGGCACCTAGGTTTTAGAGGAGGAAAATAGGAAAAAAACCCTCACTACCCCCCCCCCCCGCCCCCAGCGAGCCAGGTAAGCTACATTCGGACTATAGACACACCCTCATTTTCCTCCCAAATTGGGGGAGGTTCATCTTATAGTCCGAAAAACATGGTATGTTTAACTACCACGTGCAGTTGACAGGAATAAAATAGGCAAGGACCTCCTGTTTAACATAGTTATACTGTCAAGGAACAGGAACCTGATATTCTTCAGACCTTAAGCACTCCCTGGACCTCGAACTTTTTATGGGGAGTGAGTGGGCTGAGAAAGTTGTGTAGGTCCTAAGGAGGGCATATTCCCCAACAACCATTTCAGCTATGGCCAAACAAGATAGTGAAAAATGAGGAACTCCTGGAGGGCAAAGCCAGGACCCATGGCAGACACTGGATGGAAAGCCCCTCCAGAGAGCAGAAAGGCAGCCTAATCAAGGAACCTTCCCCAACCCAGATCAGGGGCTCCTCACATTGCTTGCTGAGAGAGATTTCCAAATTGCTAAGGATCAGTGCCCTTCTTCCCCCTTCTAAACTCAGAGAGCTTGTTGTGGTTTTTCCATCCTGATTCCACCACATTCAGTGGGGGGTGTGAAGGAAAGTAGGTGCTTTTAGATTATACATCTCTTGAGGGATTAAGAAGAGCCCCCCTATAGACCTGATGTGGGAACGTGGATGTGGGGAAAGTTTTTGGAGGTTAAAGTTCAAGGCAAGAAAACTGTACACTCAATGAAAGGTTAAGCATACCAGGCAGGCTACCCATATACAGTCTGAACTGAGAGGAGGGCAATCAGCATGACCAGGAAGACAGGGCAACTTGAATGTCTTGATAATGGAAGAAATAGAGAAAAATGGGGACCAACAATAGGATTCTGAGCAGGAGTATGATTTGCTGAAAATGATATTGAAAAAGAATTAATCTGGCAGTGGGCTGTGTGGGAATGTACAGAACAAAGAGGGTAGAAGCAGAGATTTCAGTTATGTAGCTATTAAATTAAATTGGAAGTGAACTGAAACAGTTTGTATAGGGAAAGTGAACAAATGTGAAAGATTCAAAGCATGTGTTGAAGATAAATCAAAAGACTAAGGATGGAGGGATCATGGATCAGAAAAGTCAAGCAAAAGTGATGCTCACACTTCCAGTTTGGGCAACTAGACAAAAATTATGTCAACACATTTTCATCAAAAATAGAAGTTGGGCCCTGACTGGTGTGGCTAGGTGGGCATCATCCCGCAAAGTGAAAGGTCGCAGTTCCATTCCGGGTCAGAGCACATGCCTGGGTTGCAGGTCTGTCCTCAGTAGGGGTGCATACAAGAGGTAACCAATCAATGTGTCTTACATCTATGTTTTCCTCCTTCCCTTTCTCCCTCCCTCCCTCTTCCCTCTCTCTAAAAATATATAAATAAAATATTTAAAAAATAGAAGTTGGTTTGGGAGGAAAGATGTAGATTCAACTTAGGACTTGCTGAGTTTGTGGTGATAGCAGAAAATGAAGGCAGGTCTCTCCCTTTCCACTGCCACTGCTGTGCTACAGACTTATCAGTGGATTCACCAAAAAGACAAAGGCAGTTAGAGATGATGGCCTTTGGGATATTCGGTTTTAAAATAATGACGACAGGGGTCAAGCATTTAGTACATCCTCTAATGGAAAGTTTCAAGAAAGCAAAGAATAGAGGGTTAACTCAGAGCCTGGAAAATGTGAATATTGGTAGAGCAATGGAAGGAAAATATACGCAGAAAAGGGGACAAAGAAGGCCAAAGAAAAGAATGGTCAAAGAAAAATTGTAGTCTGGCATCATGGGAAAATTACTTTCAAGTAAAAGTGGGAAGTCCATAGTAACAAATTCTGGAGAAAAAGAAAAAGAAGAAAAATGAATACTCAGGCAAGTCCTTAGATCTGGAGATTTAATTTTTATCAGGGACCTTGGAAGTAGTGTTTAGTCTACTTCTTTGCCTGAAGAGTTTCATCATCATATGCTAACATCCCTCACTTTCAGCAGGGCTCAACATTTCCAAAAAAGTTATGCTGGTTTCTGTCCTCCTGCGTCTGCCATTCTAGGAAAATGAAAAATGAGGTGGTCATACAATTCCATACTTCTCAATGATATAATATTTAATCCTATACCCAATAGAATTAATATTAACTGATTAGGGCTTTCTATAGTCAGCAGCAAAAGTAGGAAGTGGTGACTACATCATACTACAGAAGGCCATGCACTATGGCTGACCAAGTATGACTTTGCTTCACATGTGTGACTTTATCCATACCCCTGCACATTCTGCAACCCCTATCCACTTCTCTGTTGTATAATGCAACCAAAAGCTTTCTAATTAGGCAGCTCTGGTCTTAATTCCAGCCCTGTCATTTCTAGGTATGTGCTCAGCATAACCAGAAAATGCTCACATTTTAAATTATTTTTAATAAAAATAAATAAATCTCAACAAGTAATGTTTGACTTCTGATACAAGCCCTAAAATGAACAAGGATAATCTAGGAGGGGGGGAAAAAAAAAACAAAGTAAAAGAGAGAAGAAGAGAGATAGCAGCAGGCCTAAGGAAAAGTTTTCACAATTGAGAACATTCACCCTAAGTGTGAAAACACTGAAAAAGTGTCCTGGTAGGTCAAAGTACTGACTAAATGCAATTCAACACGACAGCTTTCTAACGCATTGCTTCTGGATGAGAATAAGGTGACAAGGAAGAGAGAGAGGCTGTTGGGAGACTGGCTGGTAGGGGGGAAAAGAAGCACAGGGGAGAGGGTAGGAATCCTGTAATATAAAAGGAAAAAAATGAGAGGACACATATTGCTCTCCTAATAATAATAATAATAATAATAATAATAATAATAATAATAATAAATAACAACAAAAACAACAAATCCATTAGAGAAGTCATAGTTTCTATATTAATAGAAAAGGAAGGAGACTAAACCTTGGGTGGTGAACACACAACAGAGTATACAGACGTTATATTATAAAGTTGTATACCTAAAATTTATATAATGTTTTAACCCATGTTACCCCAATAAATGTAATAAAATGCTTATAAAAATACGAGTCAATTAAAAACAAAAAGTGAAAAAAAGAAGACTACCATTAAAATAGGATTCTTATAATGCACCAAATCAAAAACTGGACAGAAGAAATGTGAATAAAGGCATACAAATATCCTGTTAAAAAACATAAAATGAGATTTCCCAAACCTTTACTGATGACAATTTTCTCCCAATACTACGCAAAAATAACCATTAAGCAGAAGAAAATGAAATACAACACTCTAAAATAAATTAAACAACCTTAATGACATATTTATAATTATAAAAAGACCTTAAAACAAAAATTCAAAAACTAAAAACAAGTGGCAAAAAAGAAACATAAATTTAAAGAGAATTCATTGAACTCAGAAAAAGTATAAAAGAAAAAGACAAAACAAAGACTAATGTACAAGATGCCTAAAAAAGACACAGTCAAAATAAAATTTACCAAAGGTATTGATGAAAGGCAATAATAATGAGCAATCAAGAGAATAAAAATGAACTAATGAGTTTTTCTTTTCCATCTGGCCGCAGCCATCAGGTAGGCCAAGGTGGGCACTTAACAGGTGCACCCAGGAGCTATAGAGGAGGAAACAGTCCGATATAATGCTTTCTTCTCAGGGTGCGAATGGCCAGCTCTCTGTGCCCTACAAGGTCCCCCGCTCCACCCACCTGATGAAGCATGAAGGCTGGGATACAAGACCAAGCAAGGTTATGTTACATAACAGATTTGTGTGCGGTGGCTGCAAATGCCCCGTTCCTAAGGGTGCGACCTACAGCAAGCCTGTCCATCATGGTGTTAACCAGCTAATGTTTGATGGGAGCCCTCAGTCTGTTGCTGAGAGGCGAGCTGGGCACCACTGTGGGGCTCTGTGCATCCTGAGTTCTTACTAGGTTGGTGAAGATTCTACACACAGATTCATTGAAATTATCCTCATTGATCCATTCCATGAAGCTGTTGGAAGGGATCCTGACACCCAGTGAATCACCATTGTCACCATTGTGCACCATTGGTCCACAAGCACAGGCAGAGAGGCAAAGGCTGCCCTCTGCAGGCGGCAAGAACTGGGGCCTTGGACAGGGCTGCAGTCCCACCACACTGTCCCTGCAGCCTGGAGAAGGCACAGTCCTCACCAGCTTCACCATTACCACTCATAGAAGTAATGTTTGTACTGTCACCTCATAAACAATTTAGGGCAGTCAAAAATTAAACTAATGAAAGCAAAAAGAATTCAATAGAAATGGGTGCATGGGAAGACAGGAAAGAAAAAACAGCATATCTGTAACTGGAGTCCCTCAAGAATAAAAACAAAACCATGGAAGATAACTTTAAATATTAAGAGAGGCCAACAAGTACATGGAAAATGTACTCAGAAAGATCAACTCTGGTGTCCTAGTAAAACTAAGAGACTTCAAAGATAAAGAAAAAAATTATCAGGGCTTTCAGGTAAAAAGATCAAATAACTTACAAAGTATGAAGAATTAATCTGTCATCAGGCTTTTCAAAAAATAACATACAAAGCAAGGTAACAGTGGAAAAGCAGTAAAAAAAAACTCAAGGAAAGGAAGTGTGAGCCTAGAATTTAATCACTAGGCAAACTTCTTTTCAAGTGTCAGGGTTATAGAACAACAGTTTCAAGTCACAACAGGAAATTCTGTATCCATGAGCCCTTCCTGAGCAACCTATAGGAAGAAGTACTTCATCCAGCCATGAGATGAATGGGAAAATTTCATTATAGGAATACAGATATATCTACATCTATATCACTATGAATATCTATAGCTAATTTCAAAGACCAAAGCACAGGTTGTTAGGAGAGTAGATGACTAATGAACAGATGCTATATGTGCCAAAGTAGAAATAATGCAACTAAAAAATGGGGGGAGAAAGTAGAATAAATATACTAGTTGTATAGGCAAAAGGTATTAAGTAAAAAGATTCAATAAAAACTGATAAACTAGATGAAAATGTTAAATATAAACATTTGAGACTAAGGAGCATAAAACATTAAGTTAAAAAAGTAACTACTAGAAAAAAATACATATAAACCAACTTAAATACCAAATTTTAAAAAATTAAATAAAAAGCACACATCTTATAGTGAAATTTATTAATAAACTACCCTCCAAAATCACTAGGCTCTGATGGTTTTATAGGAGAATTATTTCAGACAGTTGCAATGTTGAACCCATGATTCCAGAGTTTTGAAAATGAAGGAAAAATCCCAATTTCTTCAATTAAACAACTGTAATGTGGATATTAAATATGATCGCAATAGCATTAGGAAGAAAACTAGAGACCAGTGTCATTCATGAATATTGACACAAAACACTAAATGAAACATTAACAGATAGAATCCAATACCATATTAAAAAAATAATAGAATATGATCAAGTAAGATTTATTTTAGGAATGCAAGATTGAATCAATGTTAGGTTAGCCACTAATTTTATTCATCAATTTAACAAATCTAAAGGAAAAGTCATAAATTATTACCATAGATACTGAAAAAGCTTTGACAAAATTCAGTACTCATTTCTGATTTTTATAAGCTTAAGAAAATAGGAATTGAGGGATACTTTTTAGTGTGAATTAATCTGAATCAACATATATCTATCATCTATCTATCTATTGTATCTGTGTACTCTGGTCCTAAAAACAGCAATGAGGAAGCTATAGAGCATTTTCACTAACATCAGAAGAAAGACAAGGACTCCCTCTATCTTCATTACTATTCAACACAGTGGTATTAAGTCAATGCAATCAGACAAGAGAAATCAAAGTTAAAGGTAAAGAAGAAGCAAAACTACTTCTATTTGTATATGACATTGTAGCGCACCTGAAATCTGAATGATAAAAATAACTCAAACAATAAAATAAATTGACAGCAGGATATATAATTAACACTTAGACATCAACGGCCTTCATGTGCACAAACCTAACCAGTCAATAGTTGAAACGGTACTGAAACCCCAACTACAAACCAAAGAACATGTGACCCTAAGCCAAGAAGATCATTTTTCTTTTATTATAAAGGACATTAGTGGTACATTTGAATAGAAACTATTTAGGTAATGGTATTTTATCAATGCTAATTTTCTGATTTTGATTATCACACAGTGGATATGTATGAGAATGTCTTTGATATTAGAAAATACATACTTAAGTATTCATGGGTAAAGGACCATCATATCTGCAATTTACTCTCAAATATTAAAACACACACACACACACACACACACACACACACAATTATATGCCCTGCCCAGTGCGGCTCAGTTGGTTAGAACACTGTTCTGTAAACTGAAAGGGAACCTGTTTGATTCCCGGTCAGGGCACACACCTAGGTTGCGGGTTTGGTCCCCCGTTGGGGCACACATGAGACAGACTATCAGTGTTTCTCACGTCGATGTTTCTCTTCCTCTTTTTCTTCCTTCCTTCCCCTCTCTCTAAAATCAATAAGCATGTCCTCGAGTAAAGATAAAAAAATTATACATGTATGTTATTTTTAGAAAAATGTATATTTGTATGTTTATATCTACATATAACTAGTATGCACATATAGAGACTGAAACAAAGAGAGGAAATGATAAAACAAATGTAATAAAATGTTAAAATTTGAAGAATTTGAAGGGTATACAGGACTTTTTTGTACTCCTTTTTTAACTCCTTTTATAACTTTTATGTAATTCTGAGATTATTTCTCAATAAAAACATTTAAAAGATATAAAGTAATAAAAGGAAAGGAAGTGGTGGGGCTAATATTGGTTATATAAATGATGCTGTAACAGGATGAATTATTGAGCAACCATTATGGGAAACAGAGATCAAGCTAGATCTATCTGTGCAAATATCAAATGATCTCCAAGCCACAGTAGGTTTAAAAAGCAAAATGCAAAATGGTGACCATATGTCTCTTTTTTGTGTTTAACATGCACATGACTGGCGTCATAAAGAGTACAGTGAAATGAAAACCAAAGGGGGACCACTTCTCACAGAGGTGTAAGGGGGTGGAGAACAGCTCTGGAGGTGACTGAGAAAAGGACACGGAAAACTGCCTACAACACCTCTGACCTGGGGGTCTCAGTACACATGCACGTGTCTGGGGACATCAGGACCAGAGAGCATCTTGCATAAAAAGTTTACAGGTAGGGAGATATAAGCCCAGAGAGGTGAAGCAATTTTCCCAAGACCACATTCATCTGCAACAGCTTCCCAAGTTTCTTGGCTCCCAGGTTAGTGTTGCTTCAATTCATTCATTCATCCACTCAGTCCTCATTCATTCATTCACAAATACCCATTGAATGTTAACTATGCACCAGGCATTAGGCCAGCCACAGGGTGCACAGTGGTAAACATGAGCAGACGTGGTCCTACTCACAGAGTTAGAGGCAAAGACAGATACTAGGCAAGAAATCATATAAATTAAAAATATTTTTGAAGAGTACAAGAAAGTAAATATAACATAATGGATCTACTTGCCATGTGAGGGGCAAGGCAGTCTTAATCAAAGAAGGGAAATCCAAATAGAGACCTGAACAACGAGTAGCCTGGTCTGTTAAGGACTCAGGAGAAAATTCCAGACAGAAGAAACAGCTTGTGCAAAGGCCCTAAGGAGGAAGAATAGAAAGCGAACCAATTTTGGCTGGAGTGCACTGAACAAGAAGGAGAACAGTACCCTAAGAGGCCCCAGCAGTAAGCAGGGACCAGATGGCGCAGGCCTTGCATGCCACATATTTGCTTTGCTCCTGACTCATGTCCATGGCCAAACAGATGGGGAGGGAGAGTATGCACATGTTGTCATTTAAGAGTTTTGAACTCAGCCAGTATTTTTATGATGGGCAAGCTCCATTCAAGAGTGAGGTTAATATTTAAGACTCTGACTCCAGTAGAGAGTCTCTGAGGTTTAACAAAGCAGAGGTGATAATAGATCTTAGCTTTAAGTCAGATTAAATAATTAAGTCAGGATTAAGTCAGGTTAAACTAGGTTAGAATAAGTTAGGTCAAAGTCAATCTGGCTGCTCAGTAGAGGACAGGATGTTGGGGAAAGAAAGGAACTCCTTGTTGGAGGTCTTCCCAAGTTGTCTAGATGGGAAGGGGGGAGCTGTGGTTTGGGAGGCTAGCTCAGAAGAGGGCAGGCAGTGGAGAGTGGAGTGGAATGGTAACAGACTTGGCTGCGTGTGGTGAGGGAAAGAGATGTTAAGGACAGCACACAGGGTTCTACGCAAACACCCGCGTAGCTAGGGGTGCCACATCTGCTGAGGCACCCCCAGCTTCATTTGCACACACATAAGTTTCTTCCAAATAGGCCAAGATCTGATCTGGGCATAGCTGGCATCCCTGCCACAGCCCCTCTCTTTCATTTGAATGGATTCAGGGGTCAGGCTTCAGGCATCTGTGTCCAATTGCTCTTAGTTAAAAAAAAAAAAAAAAACAACAAAACAGAAAATCATTATGCTTCCCCAGAATTATCCTCCTAGGGCAACCAAAATGTTTCACTGCAAAGCATCGGAAGAGAACAAGGAATAATATCAATCTTACTCAAGGAATGAATACTTTACAAGCTCTGGCCCTCTGGACCCTAGGTGTACATTTATGCATTGCTAGTGGAAGGGCCTTCAGGAATGAACAATCTGCTGTTAATCTTGGGGGAAAAATCACCTCTCTCTAGTATTGCATCCATATCTGGACAGTCTCTAGCAAGAATCTTACAGTGTGAGCAGAACAGGCCGCTCTGGGAACGTGTGAAGTGTTTAAACTCAAAGCCCTCCTCTGTGGGAAAAGCTGCCTGACGCATTCTATGCTGTTGTTCTACATTTAGGACATGCCTTATCCTGAAATAACCCCAGAATATCAGAGAACAAAGGGTCATATTCACCTTCAGTGCTCTGATTTACACAAAAAAACTGAGGACTGACACAATATCAATAATATCAATACCTCAAGTCAGAGACTCCGTGTGGGGGGCGGAATTTGCCCTGAACCCAGGAGCCCACGTGAGCCCCTTCAGTTCTGCAGCCTGAGCCACACCTGACTCACGCAAGGGAGGGCCCTCTGGGTGGTGGGAACAGATCTCTGGGAACTGACCGTACCTTTGCTAGGTCCATCTCTGCCAGTGCAGTCAGCCTCACACAGAAGCCGTATTTGTTTTGCTTTGTAGTGTTATTCTTAAAGGCAGAAGAGAAGAAAGGTAACAGTCAACTATGATTAGGAACTCAGCCCCTATTGAGCACCTGGGAAGATTGAGGACACTGTCTCCAACTCACCTTTCTAGTTCCATTTCCTGCTGCCCCCTCACTTTCCTGCACCCTCCTCACACAGGCATTTCCACTTCCAGGCCTTGGTCCAGGAGGCAACCCTTCTGAAATTCCCACCCTGCCTCACTCTTGGTGCGTCACACCCCGTCTCCTGTCCTGCAACGGCCATCTCAAATCCTGTCTCATGACAGAGGCCATTAGGACCCTACCATTCAGGGGCAGTATTTTCCTCCGGTAAGCCCCTCTCTGGCTGTCCTCAGGATCTCCTTCCTATTGATTGGCAGGATTCGTACTCTGGCTCTGGGAGGCGGGCCCTGTTTTAGGTATCTTCGCTCAACTCATACTTCAGTTCTATTGAAACAGACGAAACTCCATGATTCTGACATCTCGGACAGGACACTGGAGTCTTAAAAGGTCTGTGTGTGTCACCCCTCCGGGTTCGGTGTTCCTCCTCAAATTATTCTTCCCTCCTCAGCTACATATCAAATGAGACTTCATGGCCAAAGAATCTCCAAAATGGAAGTTACCTGGAAGACCATTGAGGAACCACACTTAAGAGCAAAAATTCTTCCACAGCAATGTTGCTCAAACTTGAATGTGCATATGAGTCACCGGAAGACCTTGCCGAAATGCAGGTTCTGATTCATCAGGGTCAGACGGGGCCCCAGAGTCTCCACATCTCACTGGCTGCCAGGGGATGCCCATGCTGCTGGTTTCCATATTACCCTCAGTGATAAGGTTCTACAGCACTCTGGAGCCATGAATGACAGGAAGAGCTGCCACTGCTTGAGTGCTTAGTGCTCTGGTACATGCTTCACCTCATACAATTCCATACTAGCCCTGTGCAGTAGGTATTACTGCTACCTTATTTCATAGATAAATCGCATAGAGGTCAAGGTCACACAGCTAGGAAGTGGTAGAGCCAGGAGTGGACGAGCATGTCTGATCCAATGACTCTCTTCTTCTCACCATTTTTTTCCTACAACTATCTAATGAGGGAAGTTCACATCACTATTGGGAGGGGAGCAAGACTGAGGTTGAGGCTGGATTTCTTTATTCTGCCACATACATAATCTGCAGAGAGCAGAGACATGGAATTATGTGGTTGTCTTCCAGAGAGTCGAGTCCCAAGAACCTGAAGGCATCAGTATTCTGTCCCACTTCTAGGCCACCAAGAAATCCCAGTAACTGCTGATTGAGAGACTGTCCTCTCCCGGCCACAGACTCCAGCTGGCATAGAGGAGGCATTCCCATCACCTTCCTGGGGCTTGACAGCCACCTAGCTTAGCTGTCAGGGTTTCTGAGACTTGGCAGTGAGCAGCAGAGGGTGAGGAAAGCCAATGCCAAGGGCTGGCTCATGGGAAAGGGAGATCTCAGATGACCAGTCAGTGCCAAGAGCAATGCTAGGAAGAGACTGTACTGGCCACACACTTCCCCTGGGCCCACTTGAGCCATGGGTCACAGCAGGAAAAAGCTCAGGTCTGGCACTAGGGAGCAACTGGAAACAAGAAACACACAGCTTTGAGCTGTCTGACCTCTGGCTGGGCAAGCTAGACTCTGGGAAAACAGAGTTTGATCCTCTATCCTCTCCCAAGGAGGATGCAGAGACCACAAAGACTCAGGGTGCCAACAGAGTCCTATGTGCCTTCTGCTTCTGCCTGGGCAGAGAAACAAAGTTGGGCTGGCAGCGTCTGAGGAGTAAGGGATGTTTCCTTGATCTCAATGTACCAAAAAGACTTCTCTCCGGCTGTACCTATCACTACCTGGGTTACTCCTTTTTTGAGAACATCCACATCCCCTATGGGTAAGAACTGAAACTTCCCAAGGCAATGAGACTTACAGTGTCTCCTGACCTGCCCCCTCTGCCCCATGCTCTCCCTCCTCTCCTTACGCCTGCCCAGCAGATCGTCTCAGCACCTTGCATTGACCATCAACAGCAGGCCCACAAGCAAGCATTAAACAAGGATGTGTATGGTTCAGCACTCAGCCAACGGCCTCATGGACTCCTGGGAATGTTTCTCTGTGCCACCACCTACCCAGGTAGTGGGAGTTGGGTGATAGCTTAGATACCCTATCAATGTGCCATTTCAATCCAAGCACTGCTATTAGAACAAGGTGAGTTAGAGAGGGGTACAGAAAACTTGTGGACAACCTCCTTGGTGCCTTGAGTGGGTCTCTCAATGGCAAATTGGGTGGTCCTACCTTAGTGGTGGACTCTTGGCTGGTTCAGGAAGTGGGTCCAAAGCACCGTGCTCCTCAGATCGAGCTGCAAGGTTTAACTGCTGCCAAAACTCATCTAGGTGGAGACAGGTCCTGGGCCAGCCCCCTCTCTGCTTCCCAAGGGGCCATAGGTATTCTTGTTGCAGGGCCAGTGTGAGAAAGGGGGTTTGGCAGAACAGCTGCCTTTGAGCTGAGATCATAACATGGCTGAGATCACAAACACAAGTATCCAATTCTGAAACTCTCAAAGGTATTGCACTGGGGTTTGTTTTGCTTTATTTCCTTTTATTTTGTTTGAGCAGCAGTCACATGGAGAAATGGGTTCACTGGGTAAGCATCAAAGTCAACATTGGTGCAGATGCAGTTTTGCCTCTGTGGCAATCCATTTAAACCAATTAGTCCCCTTGTGATTGTGACTCAATTCTAACAAAAAATGTAATCCCACTGACACCACATATTGTCCTGAGAGTGAGGCTTAGGGGCAGTCTATGTGTGCTGGCCTGGAGCATGAGAAACACCGCAGAGTGAATCTGAGCCCACCAACTCAATGCCTTGTTCTTGATGGTGCGGGCAGTGAGTGGGCACAGAGTTCACAGAGGCAGCTGTCCCATGTGCAGATCAGAACCAGCAGATAGCTTCTACCTCGGGTGCCCTCCGCCCACTCCTTCCTGCCCTCCCCTGGCCCATGCAGAGGTATAGGAAAGAATGCTCCCAGGTGGTACAGCTCAGAGGCCAACCTCAGGCAGGGCAGACCCGGCCTTCCTTCTCTCTTGCTTCCAGGCTCACTGTTGCCATGGACACCAGACACCTCTGAGTTCTGCATTTTATCTGGAGTCCAGCCGTGAACACCTTGGTTTAGTCAAACCCACTCACTCTCCTGGGCCCGCAGAGTATGAAAATATCTAAGCTGGGTTTCTTTAGCCAAATGGCTCAGGGGTCTCCTTGCTGTATTCGCAGGATGGTCTGAAGGCTCTTGCTCAAATCCTGGTGTGGGGTGGCAGCCTGCAGCTCTGCAGAAGCCTACGCACTCCTTCCTTCCTTCCTTCCTTCCTTCCTTCCTTCCTTCCTTCCTTCCTTCCTTCCTTCCTTCCTTCCTTCCTTCCTTCCTTCCTTCCTTCCTTTTCTTCCTTCCTTCCTTCCTTCCTTCCTTTTCTTCCTTCCTTCCTTCCTTCTTCCTTCCTCCCTCCCTCCCTTCCCCCCCCTCTTTCTTTCTTTGTGGAAGAGACCTAATTTCAAACCTGTACCACATACAGCCACCGCAGTGCCCAGGCAAATGGGCCGGTGGGAGAGGTGAGTATAAGTCCAGGGAGTGCACGGGGTTCGGACCAGCAGTGGGGCTGGAGAAAGGGCTGAGGGATGACACTAAGGAGAACAGTGCTGGTTGGGATGTCCACAGCCCATGTGGAACCTGATGAATCTGAAACAGGGCCCTGCCCTCAGTTCTGATTACCTCTCCCCTTCATAAAGCTCCTTAGAGCATTCTTACCTTGTCATCACCAAACGCTCCCCCACCTCTTGCCCTCTAATATCTCCCCCCTCATCATATGGACCAAAAGGCTCTGGTCTGCCCTGGCCAGTGTGACTTAATTCACTGGAGCATCATCCCTTAGCCAAAGGGTTGTGGGTTTGATTGATCCCCAGTCCAGGCACAAACAAGAGGCAACCGATCAATTGATGCTTCTCTCTCTCATCACTGTTTCTCTCTCTCCCTTCCTCTTACTCTAAAAGCAAGGGGAAAAACTGTCCTCAGGTGAGGATTAATTACCAAAAAAAAAAGCTCTGGTCCTTGCTCTCCCTTGCCCTGCCTTCTTCTTCCTGTAAGCCACTTGCCCAGACTCATCACTGGCACCTGATGTTTTCTGAATGTTAGAACCCATCTCTGCTTCATTCTCATCTGAGAGAGCAGGTGCCCTGGGCCTAGGCCCTAACAGCTCTCCAATGACTCCTTCTGGACCACTATTCCTCCTTCGAAGATCTGGGGACTCAAGCAGCCAGGCTACCATCTCTGCAACTCCCCTTGTTGCTGAGACTTCCAAACTGGCATCAGGATGGTTGCTTTTCCAGCTTTGCTCTCAGCCCCTGCTCCGATGCCCCCACCACTCTGCAGCATTTACTTCCCTCCCTCATGTTCTGCCTTAGGCCCCATGGGGAGTGGCTAAGCAGAAGGATGGGCCATATCCAGCCTAGTCCCCAGGGGGGCATCATTTAGACAAAATGAAGACATTCTGTTCAGGGTCTTTCTTTGGGGTCTGGAATGGTCCCCACAGGGCAGCACTTCTTGCTCTCCAGGCTTCTCTCCATCCCCAGGGTGAGTTCAGGGAAGTCTAGTCCCAAGGCCCTGAGTGCTTGGAGGCTGTGCAGGTGTCAGCCCAAGGCAGCAGTGTCCTCAGTCCACTATCGGCTCTAGAGATGGGCAACAAAGATGCTGTGCAGGTGGGCCTGCTCAGACATCTTCACAAGGGTGACCAGCTACCTCCTTTTACCAGAGACTAGGGGATGTCTGAGGACACAGGCCTTTCTGTGCTAAAATTGCAACAGTCTTGGGCAAACATGGATGGTTGGTCTCTCTAACTCTCATTGACAGATGATGAACCTGCTTCCAAAATCACTGAGCACCAATCTCATATGTCCCTGTGCATGCACTGTGCTTACATACTCTCCACCTCCCGTCTGTGACTCTAAGGCCAGCCCCTCCACCTGGGTAGCAGAGGCTTCATCTGTCAAAGATGCCACTTCTGAAACCTCCTCCCCACCTGCAGTTTCAATTTTCCCTTCTTTACTGGATCATTCCTGTACAAACAAGTATATTGTGATTTCTCCCATCTTACCAACACACAGAAAAACAAACAAACAAAAACTCTTTAAATCATACTCCCAGCTACTGCCCTCATGCTCTACTCTCCTTTACAGTAAAACTCTAAAGACTACATCTGCCATCTCCTATTCCACTTCTT
Source organism: Desmodus rotundus (assembly GCF_022682495.2). NCBI lineage: Eukaryota > Metazoa > Chordata > Mammalia > Chiroptera > Phyllostomidae > Desmodus > Desmodus rotundus. The sequence goes on from NC_071395.1 coordinate 68,715,572, forward strand.
CCATTGTCTTATTTTAAAAATCTTTTACACTTTTTATTATGGAGAATTTCAAAGATATCCCAAAATAGAGAGGCTAGCATAGTGAACCCTCCTCTTCCCATTACTCAGTTTGCCCAGGTCCCATAGAATCACATCCCGGATGTTACCCAATCTCCCTTGCATCCATCCACCTGGACAGACATGTGCACTGCCATCCCAAAAGTACCCTTGCCCAGGTCACTGATGACCTCCAGTGACCTCCATGTTGCACCCATGTCCACTTTAGGCTTCATCTCACCGGGCCTCTCTATGCCATACAGTAGCGGCTTGCTCCCTCCCTCGGAAACCCTTGTTTGTTTTCTGCTTCACGTCCAAGACACCAGTCTTCCATGATTTTCTTGCTTCCTGGCTCCCCACACTTGACTAGTCTCCTCTGGGGGTCCCTCCTCATTAGCTGATCTCACCCAGGCTCCTGGCTTCATAAAATGGAAATGCCCACGTTTATATTACCAGCCAGGACATCTCCTGCGAACTTGACATTTCCACATGGACTTTTAAAAATTAATTAATTAATTAATTTTAGAGATCGGGGGAAGGAGGGAGAAAGGGGGAGAAACATCCATGTGTAGGGGGGCCTCTCGCACGCCCTCCACTGGGGACCTAGCCTGCAACCCAGGCTTGTGCCCTGACTGGGAATCAAACCAGCGACCCTTTGGTTCCCAGGTCGGTGCTCAATCCACTAAGTCACACCAGCCAGGGCACCCATATGGATTATTAATAAGCATCTAAAACTTAATATGAAGTCAGAATGATTTTACCTCACCCTCAACCTCTGCCCAAACACTATCTCTCCCAGCCTTCCACCTTCCTAATGCCTCAGGCAGAAAACCTTCTGCATTTTATCTGGCCCCACCTGGAATCCAGTTCCTTCAATGGCCTCACAGGCCCTGTGTGGTCAAGCCCCAGCCCCTCTCTGACCCAACCCTTGCTGCTCCATCTGCTCCCGTGTCACAACTGTCCCCAGGCAAGCCAGGTGAGTGCTGCACCACTGCTCCCTCAACCCAGGAGAACCTTCCCCAGAGAGTCAGCTGACTTGGTTCTTTGCCTCCTTAGTCTTTGCTCAAATGTCATCTTTTTCTGAAACCTTCTGGATGCTCTTATAAAACCAGGAAGTCGGCCTTTCCATTCCCTGCCTCATTTTGCTCCATAGTTCTTAACTCCATGTTGACATACTTCACATATTTACTTCTTTCTTTCTTGATTTCTATTGTCTGTCTGCTGCAACCTCAATGCCTAGGACAGTGTCTGGCACACTCAGCCAATGTGCTTACTTGAAATGAACGGCTACATGGGCAACAGTGTTTGCCTCCTACAAGGGGCAACCACTTTGGAGCTCCCACCTTTTTGCAAAGGCTTTGAGATCCCTCTCCCTATCCCTCTCTCGCCCATAAACACAACCCCCCTATCACTGGCTCCTGGAATGGAGGAAAGGACCTAGTGAACACAGCAGAATACCAGAAGAGGGGTGGCTGTAACCCACCCATCACACTCTGCAAACTGCCTGAGGGCAGAAGACAGCCACACTGAGCGCTGCCCTGAGTCCCGTCAGGACTGAGGCCTGGGGCAGCCTGCGGAGCCCTAGTGGGGTCATTGGAGCTAACCCTCTCTATGTAAGGGCTACTACAAAGATTCTTCTGGCTCTTTCTACCAGACTCAAGAAAAAAACAAACCTGCCTGACAGATTTTAAACAAACTGCATAAATGGAATAGGGTCTCTGTAGGTGTAGACAGACCCTGAAAAATTATGAGAGGGGAATGAACTTCCTTTCTGAAAGGATCAACCCTGCTAACACACTGTTAATGCTCGAATTCCTGGTCCATGTCTTTTTTGTCACTTACTGTCTTGCAAACTGTACCTCTAATAAGAAACAGCCATCAGTTGCTGAGTGCCCACCAAGGTGCAGCTCCCGCGGAACTGTAGCCCAAACACTGCCTCGGGCCCTCCCATCGTCTAGAGGCAGGACACCCAGTGTCCGGGAGTTCAAGCCTGGGGAACAGGCCTGGATTTGGAACAGAACAGGGCTACCTGTTTGATGGTCCCTGGGCAGGTCAACTGAGCCATGCTAGCTTCAGTGTTTCCCCTATAACATGGGGAGAGCAAGAGCTCTCTGAAACTGGAGCTGTCCTCCCAGCAGCCAGCATGTGCTTCTATCTCCTAATGCCTCTGGGGTCTGTGAAATGGCACAGGGGACTGGAGTCATCCAAGCTTCCAGTAAAGGCGACCAATGCCACTTAGAACAGGGACACTCCTGCTCAGATCTTAGATAATCGGTATCGGGTTGGTGGGGCGACTGTATTCCTGCTAAAGCCTGTGTGGCTACCCCATTAGTCCCGAGAGTCATCCTGGGTCCACACAGTGGCCACATGCCACCAGAAGGCCTTAGGAAAATGTAGGGAAAGGAGTAAAGGAAGAGGGGCCAGAAGAAGGCAGTAATGGAATTGACACAAAAGAACAAGGAAAGAAGGATTTGGAATGGTAGAGAATTAAACACACATGACAGAGGAGGGTGATATGTTAGAGACCTCTGAATGGTCGCTTCCCTGGGGCATTCACACGGGGTCATTGTGCTTACAGGCACCACTTAGAGTTGAACTTGGTTTGCTCTGAAGGAAGGGAGAATGGAGCTTGGCCTTTTTCTAGAGAACTAGGCTGCGTGGGGACTAAAGAGACCCTCATTTCCAAAGCACCCCTTCTACCCTCCACCAATCCCCAGTCTCTTTGCTCATGCAACTTTAGTTATTGTCTAAATAAAAAGGTACACACAAGGTACATTCCTGGAAAGGGGATGGCAGAGAATGGAGAAGATCTGGTAAAGGTGACGGACTCAGGTAGGCTGGCCACACACAAGTGAAGAAGGGGAGATAACAAGCAGCAGCCACAGCAAGGCCCTCCACTCAAGAGCAGGGTAAGGCCTTCTGGATGCCCCCAGTTACAGTGACCTAAAGGACAGGTACGGATAGAGAATGACCCGCGTGTTGCTCTGATGAAGGTCCAGCTAATTTGAAAGAAGGCTCATGTCCATAACCTGATAAATACGTAATCTAGCTCCCGTCTCTCTGATCTCATCTCCTTCTACCCTCGGCCTCTTCCATCCTGCTGCACTCACACTGGCCTCTCTCCACTTCTTGGGCCCATGAGGAAGCTTCTATCTCAGCATATTCCCGGTGCCTCTGCCTGGGATGCAGGTCTCTGCTCAATTACTACCCTATCCCAGAGGGGCTTCCTGCCACAGAACTTCCTGCCTCCTTGTTCTTGTCATTGAGAACTTTTGTCTGCTTCCCCCAGTGGAGTATAAGCTCCACAGAACAGATTCTATTTTGTTTACTTCTGGACATTGCTTAGCATGTAGAAAGCCTCATGAAATATTTGTTAAGTGAACGTGTGAACCAAGAGCCACAACTATGTGTGTGTGTGTGTGTAAAATGAGTTCCTTTGATTGAACTGTTTGGTGTTTCAGGGTGGCCACCTACAAGGAGCAGGGGTGAGGGTGGGAACCACTGCAGTTCAGAAACCTGAGTAAGAGTCGCTGTGCTGTGTCGAAAGATTCACGTGCATAGCTCTGCTCTTGGGGTCGTGGGAGCATGGCAGCCAGCCACCACAGGGGCCCTCAATGATCCTTTGCACCTGATGTTTGCACCCTTGTGCAGTCTCCTCCCATTCTGAATAGGGCTGACTTGTGTAACCAACAGAATATTGTGAAAATGATGCTCATAAATGACATTGTGGCTTTTGTCTTTCTCTTTCTTGGATTGCCCACTCTGAGGAAGCCCCACTACCCAAGTAGTCACAGAGAGAACATCACAGGGAGAAATGGAGGCCCTTGCCCACAGCCAGCACCCTGTGAGAGAACCGTCTCGGAAGCAGGTTCCCCAGCCCCAGCCCCACTCGGAGGCAATACGGCCCCTGCTGACACCTTCACTGTGGCCTCATGAGACACCCCAAGCTGGAAGCACCCAGCTCAGCAGCTCCCAGATTCCTAAACTGCAGAAACTATGCAAGATAATAAATGTTTATTACCACTTTAAAATGCTACATTTTAGAGTGATGGTTTCACAGTGATAGATAATTATCACAAAGCAGCCGGCTGGCCCAGGTATGAGGGGACGTGGGTGTGACTAGGACTGTGCCTTTCAGTGGTTCACTGGGCAACCCAACTCCCCCTCTGGAGCCACTGGTCCCGATTTAATTCTGTAACCCATGTTTAGCCACAAATGCCACCTGTATCCTCAATAAACTTTATTTAGACACAAAGAGACACAACAGAAAATACATACACAGATACAGATATTTTTTCTCTATAGGATGAACAAACATCACAAAGGGAATTTAAAAAGTAGGTGCATGGAATGTAAGAAAATATTGCAGAGTTCTTTGTTCACTCACACTTAAAATAGACACATGCTTCAGAGGAAGACAGGAATGTGCCATCCCCACACAGAGTTCACAGTTGTTCTAGAACAGTACACAGGTGTTGGGGAGGTAATCAAAGGAGTTAGAGAGCCAGTTACTCTTGACATGACAGAATGCTCACAACACTAGCAGGACTCTGTTGAAACAAAAGACAGAATGGAGGATTCCAGCCCCCCTGCACAGATGCTCTGCAAGCTGTCAGCTAGGTCACAAAGCGGCTCAGCAGAAATGCTGCGTTATTTCAGCTTGTGGCTTGAAGGTCTGCGCACCCTCTACCTTTGCGTCCACATCAGAGAGTTTACACAGACACACGTAGGACACCGAAACTCTCGACATGCGTGCTGGCTTTGACCCCCACAGTACAAAGCATTGACATCAGTTTATAAAATGTGGCTTTAAAAAAAAGGAATAATAGCCAAGAAGACAAGGAACACGTTGCAAAGGCTACCACGTCCATTGGCAGTGTTTCCGCCATGCCGCAGGCCTGTGGCCCCTCCCACAGGGAGCTGGCCCCCTCCACTCCGTGGGTGGAGCAGGATGCATGTTTCTTGGAAGTCTATTATTTCCCTCTAAAGTCACGCTCGTGACCTCGTGGCCACTCCCGTCAGAGCCATGCATTCACCAGCACAAGCCGCAACAGAACCACCCCACTTATTCCTGTCCTGGGCAAGCCTCTGGCCTCCACACCATCTTCGCTTTGCAGATGGGGGTTTCCCTAGGCAACCTCTGTATGTTAGTAAAAAATGGTTTCCACTGTACCCTTCGTGTGTCCTCTTCCTAATGTGACAAATCCAGATGAGATGAAGTTATGGAGATCAGCTCCTCCACTTCGGTAAGCATCCTTCCCATAATGTCCTGCAAGAAGACGGGGCAGAATTACCTGGCGCATCCATGACACCACAAGAAGACAAACGTTGCAGCTCCAGCTCACCCGACAGCAGAGCTGAACTTAACTCAGATCAGCAGCCAAGTCAGAAGGTAGAAGCAGTCAAGAGAAGATATGTACATATAATTTCCTAAATTTATATAAATGTATAATATATATTATAGAACTATATAATATATATTTCATCAATATATATAAAGTATATATATTTCATCTTATAAATATTTGTATATGAACATATAAATATATAAATATATTTAGATATATTATATATTACTGTGCAACAAAGTGCACGTGTGTGTGTGTGTGTGTATACAGTACAACACAGTACAACAATGAAGAAAGCTCGGGGAGGTTATGTTGAAAGCAGAGGATGGAAAGGGAGACATGTGGCGTGACTCTGGCATTTCTGACCGAGCACATCAAACGCCAGTCTACCTGCCCTACCATCCTCTCCTTTGCCTCAGCTCCCTTCATTCCCTTTCTTGCCTTACTCATTTGTCTTCTTTCTTTCCAAAGTGCAGAGGCAGGGTCTGGTCAGGACTGCTTGGCATATGTGTATGTTTGTGAATCATACCATGTCCTACGGAACTAGAGCTGTATGTCGTAGGGGAAACCCCTTGTCAGCTGATGCTGACAAATGGGATGGTGGTTAGAGAACATTGGAAAAAGATTTCTGTGCTTTCCTGTCTGGAATGTCTGTAATAAGATCTGATCCCTCAGCAATCTAATGCACCCATCTACCTGTGGGGTGGTGCAGGAAAAAACAGAGGGCAGGTTAGAACCCTGGAAGAAGACATTCAAAGAGAGGGTTAACGTTCTGCCTCCAACATTCGCAACAGGATTTCACAATATGCTTGAAATACTGACATTGTAAAGAAAGAAAGGACTCCAAAAACCCTCCTGGGGCATGTGCACATGAAAATGGGCAGGAGCCATGTTTCTGTCATGCTCCCACAGGAGCATATTGAAACTGTACTTAAAATTATAATAATGTGCAGAACGACTGAATACGTAATGTTAACTTAAAAAGTGGACAGAAAATGCTATATTAAATATTATCATAATGCTGTAAAAGATTCACACCAGTGCATACAAAAATATTAAAGGAAAACACACCTGACACTGACAACTGTCTTTGAATAGCTGGAACACAAGTCTTTTTTCTTCTCTCCTTTCAACTCTTCACTATTTCCCATTTTTTCTATCATCAATAGGCAATTTTTGTAATATAAATAGGTAAAATAAATTTCTAATGGAAAAACGTGTGATAAGTTGAAAGGCAACCTAAACCACATTTTTTCTTAGCAGGGCACCCTGTGCCGTAGTAGGTCTCAAACTTGGGTGCATGTTGGAATTATCTGGAAGCTTTTAAAAACATGGCTGTCTAGATACCGCTCCAAGATTCCAACTTAATGGGTCAGGGTCTGGGCTTAGAGAAGCATATTTTCAAGACGGTTTCTAGGTGTCATGAGTGGGAAGAACCACTGCCCTAGAGTGAGTAGAGACACAACCTAAGTTTGGTTTATTCACGTAGGTTCAATGACTATTTGCTGGGACCCTCGTGGGTGCCCCGAACCACCTACCATGTCAGTTCCAAGCCCCGTAGTTCTTCCTCTTCCTTCCTTCTCCCAAATCAGTGGTTCTCAAATCTGAGTGTGCATCAGAAAAGCCAGAGGGCATGTTAAAACAGACTGCCAGCCCAGCTCCCAGAGTTCTGGCTCAGTCCATTCAGGATGGGGCTCGAGATTCTGCATTTCTATCAAGTCTCCCAGGATGCTGACACTGCTGGGTTCAAAGACCAAACTGAGAACCAGGTCCTGGCACAACAGGAACATAAGAAAATGCTACCACTGCTTCCTTCAGACTCTCCACTCTGGAATAAATACCTCATTCCTCGGGGCACACAGCTTTCCATGAGCACTCTCCTGCCATAAAATACTGGATTACAACCCACAATATCATAGAACAGAAAGAATTACTGAAGCTGAGCTAAGAGGCTTCTGCCCATATCCCAAGCCACATCACAGCTCTGGAAACCAGACTCTAGTACTTGGAGAAATTCATCTTCATCAGGGGTGAAGAAGAGAGGAACCAAGCTGTGGGGAGGGGTACACTAACAGTCCCAGGAAGAGGGGGACCCTTGTCCTGTGATGTCGCTGCTTTCTCCCCACCCCACCTCCTAACAACAGAAGAGTCAGAAAGGAAGTAACAGTTCAGAGCCCTCATAAATTTGGATCTCATTAATTCATAACCTGACACATCCTGCAGAATTTGGGCTGGTTTATTTTTGTGCTCCTTATAAATAAAATTTTTGATAAACAAATCAATACTGAGGAAGACAGAACATAAAACAGTGTCTGTGCTACTTACAATTATTCTTATCTGTCAGCTGAAACAAGGTCCCACAGGACTAAGCATTGTTCTACTGCTCTGGGGCTATGCCATTTTGAAAGGAAACAAAAACTTCCTGACCACCTACTACGTGCCAGGCAGAGGGGCAGGGCTTCTGAAAACACAAGCTTAATTTTTTTGCATAATAATTGTGAACACTTTGTAGCATGATACAATTTATAAAGATCTTTCACATATACTATGTACTTAAAATTTGAATCACTACTGCATGGTCAGTTGTCTATTATTATTTATTCTCCCATTTTATTGATGGAAAAACTGAGGCCAAAGTCGACAATCTTTCTACAACTTTCACCCTAGCAACCTCACCCCGTGATCTGAATGAGTGCAGTTGCGGCTTGGGGACTTCAACCAGGACCCGTGGGAAATGCTAAGCCAGAAGTCCACTTGGTGATGAACAAGAAGTTCATAGAAGTTGGAGCTTGGAAGTGTTGAGCTTTAAGTACTGAGGTTTTGAATTGGGGAAAAGAAAGGATATATTGAGGGGTGGGGACCAAGAGCATTTGACAGGACTAAAGAATTTATGGTCAAATCAGTTTGGAAAACATTGAGTTAAATGAAATGAAAAGTAAACACAAAAACCCAGTCTAGGACCCGCCAATGAGCACCCAACTCTCCAGGGAGCCTTTATACTCTTCCAAGTCACCTCTTGGGACATATTTAGAGAAGGCACCATGGCAGTTTCAGCTTCCGCTCAAGCCATGGTCCTCACACTTGATCACATCAGACCCACCGAGGTGGCACACGGATTGCCAGCCCGAGAATTCCTCATTTAGTAGGTTCGAGTTGAACACTGGTCATTTGCATCTCCAGCCAGTCCCCAGGTTATGCTAATGATGACCACAGGTTTGGGGACCACACTTCTTGAATACTGTGTCAGAGAACTATGGATAGGTCACTCTTCTGCTGGATAGAGCCAATACCAGGAGGTCAAGGTCTAGAATGATTTACATTTCCTGTACCCTCCAAAGGAACCACTGGCTTAGCCTGAACAAGGGCAGCATGAAGAGAAGAATGGTTAGTAAAAGTGAAGCTCTGCACAGGTGGGTGGTCAGAAGACAGAGGGATCCAATGCCTCCTCTTCTTTCCCTTGGTGATGCACAGAGTTCATCAGTTAATGGTGTAAATGGCTACCATGGAATTCTTTAGCCATATCACAGAGTACTATGCCATTCTCTGCCTGGAAGCAACTTCCCCCAGAATGCCCTCCTGCCTGCTATTGAGGCAGGAAGCCAAAGGAGGGCCAACATTGCCCGAATTGCATTTCCAGAGACAGAGCCATATATCCAGCAGAGCTCCAAGCAGCAATAAGCTAGAGCTCTGTGAGCACCTGTTATGGAGCATGAGCATGCCCAGGTCATCATACCAACAAACACCCAGTCTCTGACCAGGAGCAAGGGTGGTTTCAGAGTGTGCCTGCCACCGCCTGAATCAAACTGTATGCAGCAGCATCTGGATGCCTTCTCAGCCTCCAGTGCTGCTGCTGCCCTCCCACCATCACCATCATCTGAGTCACTGGGCCGTGGTCCCAGGCAGGAGACAGGGCAGAGCTACAGAGGAGTCTGAGGCTGGGTGCCTGGAGCTGTGCACTGCTGGAGGCTCTGAGCAAGAAGCAGCCCTGAGTGACTGAGGGAAAGTTTCTGTGTAAAAGAGATTTGCTGCAAGAAAAAGGAGACAAAGAATGAGGTAATATCTGAATGGTGATCTCAGTCAATTTAAGAGAATTTTGTGTCTGTGAGATTAGATCAATAGCCACAGGAGAGAAACAAACTGATCAGGATAGTTTATCTGAGTTGCAAATATGGACAACAGAGTGGATACTGAAGGAAGTTAGTGAAGAAAATTTCGATAAGAGAGAGGTACTGGGTACTCAGTGGGCAAGACAAAGGCAAAAACAATGGGAGAAAAGAGGAGACAGAGAGGACAACTCTAGAAGCTACTCTTTCAAGTAATATTCTCAGAAGAGAGACAAAAGGGATAATTTGGAAACAATAATTACAATTTATATTTTTACAATTACAATTTTTTCTGATTGAAGACTTTAGTCTTTAGATAAAAATATAATTAAGTTATCATATTTTGATTAGAAGGGACCAATATCTAAAAATACTATAGTGGAATGTCATTAAAAAAATTAAAATAGCCATCTTGATAAAACACTGAACCTATAGAAAGCAAAGCAGCCATTTAAGGAGTCTGTTAAATTGAAGCAGGACAGTGTACTGGGTGAAGAACACACAGCCTGGAACCTGGCTCACAAGAGTCAAACCCCGTTATGCATCTGTTTCCTCAAATGGAAAAGGGAAACAGTAATAATACCCTTTTCATAGGTTGTTGAAAATGTTAAATGAGTTAATATATAAAAGGCATTTAGAGCAATACTACTCAGTGCTACTTAAGGGTTTGCTAATATTTTTGACTAGAGATTTTTTACTCCACTCCTCTAAAACTCACTGAATATAATGAAAAGAAGGAATTATAGAAAAACTCCCTTCAGAAAGAAAAAACAGACTTTTTACTTAGTAGAGGTAGAACAATTTGGAAAAATACACACATACATGCAAATACAGAAAAGTATAAAAATCAATTCAAGGAGAGCCAGAGACCTAAGTATGAAAAATAAAACTTTAACCCTGTTACAAAAGAATATTGGAAAATACATTAATGATCTCAAAGCTGGGGAAGGTTTTTAAACAAGAATCAAAAGGTATGGACTAGAGGAGAAACAATTGAAAAATGAGAGACTGTGCTATGTCAAAAGCAATCATAAAACTACAAGTCAAGCACTAGAAACATGCATTTACATTAATATCCAGGACACACAAATAACTTCAAATTAATGAAAAAGTGAAACAACCCAACAGAAAAATTAGGCAGAAGAGATAATAGGCAAGTCACAGAAGAGAAAACTCGAAGGGCCAATACACAGGAAGTGGTGTTCAATCTCACAAGTATCAGGGCAAGTCAAACTAAAACCATAACGAGATATCATTTCCCACCCAGTGAACTGGTGAGGATGGAAATGCCTGAGACTATCGCCATGGATAATAAGCAGGAACAAGAACTCTTGCACACTTCTGGTGGGTGTGTAAATTGGTACATGTGCTTTGGAAAGTACTTTGGCAATGGCTAATGTAGCTGAAGACCAATATATTTTAAAACCAGCAATTTCACCTTTAGGTGTATGCCCCGATGAATCCTCACGTAAGTGCATAATAAAATATGCACAAACATGTTAATATTCAATAGTATTTGTACTAAAGACAAACTGGGAAAAAGGCCTGTATTCCTACCAGAGCAAAGCGATGAATAGTGGTGCACTCGTACAATGCAGTCCTATAAAACGGTGCAAACGAGAATGAGCCAGAGCTCTCGGCATCAACACGGGTGTTCGCAGTTAGTGTTGAGTGCACTAAGTAAGCTGAAGAAAAACAAGGTAGCACCACGTACAGAGAGTTTTAGGAAAATATGCACCGCAGCACTGTGCTGTTTAAGGATATGTGCACATGCAGTGTTATATGAGTACAAGGAAGTCAGGGAAGTGATAAATCCTGATTTTAGGAAAACAGATGCATCTGGAGGTAGGGGGCGTGCACTGAGGAAGGGTACATGAGGTACTTGTGTGTTTTATTTCCTATGCTGGATAGTTGGGGAGATGTTCGACTGTTAAATGATTCTTTATTTGATTTTGTTTAATAACAGAGAGGTAAGGAGATGATGGATGATAGACAGATAGATAACAGATGATAGATAGATGATAGGTAATAGATGAATAGATAGGTGCTGGATGGATAAATAGATGATAGATTGATGTCATTTGTTAGCTAGTTAGTTTTTGGTTAACTAGCAGTTACCCAAGGATTTTATGCACTGCCAAATTATCCTCTAACAATAAAGAAAATAAAAAGACTCAATTTTTTAAGACGTCAGAGACCAAAGTACCTCACAAGTCTTCACTGAGGGAAAGAAAAAGCTACCTGATGATATTTGCCAAACAAGAAGCAAAACCATAGAATTTCTAAAATCACAGATGCATTTATTTATAATCTTCAAGCAGTATACAAACCCCCTCATTCATTAAGAGAATATTGATAAATTAGGTGACACATTTTTAACACTGAACAAATTGTCTTTAGTACAGAAATAAAGGTAAATGATACTAAAGCTGCCCTGGAGAATCTGGTATGCAAATAGGGCAATAAAAGTATACGATTGTGATGAAATAAAACCCAAAGTAGCTTCTGTGATGGGGGAACAACTCTCCATCTCTCGAGCCTGCTTGAAATGCGGAGCATGTGCCCAGAGCAGACACGGAGCTGGTCTCTGAGAAGCTGGCAGGGAGTTTGGGTGGCTCTGGGGTGTGCTATGCAGTCACTCACTGCTGAGCTTCATGTGGAAAAACATGCCACCAACAAAAATCAAAACACACGTTAAACCCCGAGAACATACTTTCAATACCTGTGGGAAAGAGGTTTCCCCTTTGTTTACAAAAACCTCAGTAATAATAATAATAATAATAAATAATAATAATACACCAGAAAAATGCACAAGGGATATGAATAGGTAATTGTCCCCCGAAAAAAAGAAAAAAAATTTAAAGGCCAATGGAGACATACAAATATGATTAGCCTTAATTCAAAATTAAGGAAATACAAATCAAAATATGAACCTTTTTAAAAAATTTCATTGGTTTGGCCAAACTTACACATTTGGCGATTCCCAATACCCGGGACATGGGCTCTCGCACGGCTGCTGGTGGGGGGGTAACTTATTGGCACCTTTCACTTAGCATCTCATTGCCAGTTGACCCTACACACATGCTCTCAGGTTTTCCCATAATACATGGACCAGGCTAGACAGTACACCATCGATTGCGACAATTTCTGTCATTGGGGGTGGGGTGTTAAGCAAACTGGAGTCCATGTGATGGAAAATTAGGCAGCTGTCGAAAAGTGAGGCAGAGCTGTATGTGCTGATGTGGGAAAATCTTCAAGATATAGAAAGTTAAAAAAAAAAACAAGGTATAGAGCAAGGTATAATGTTTCAGTATGATCCCTTTTATTTATATAAGTAAGAAGAAAATAATATACACAAAAATATGTAAAAGCCCATTGATGGTTTATACAAACAATATATTTTTCTGGAAATAATCATGCATACAAGTGACTAAAACATCCTTTCCTTTGGGGAAAAGGTCTGGAATGAAGGAAGAGCGGTATTTACCTTTGAGTTTCATTACTTTCTTTACATGATAAATTATTATTATTTTACTACTTTCTTTACTGTTTGAGTTTTCTAAACATGTGTATGTGTTATTTTAAGATTTGTGGTATTTACAGAGTTCATCTGGAATTAGGGAGTGGGATCACGGGCCACTCTTTGATTTCCTCTTTGTACTTTTTATATGACAAAACTGTTAACAAATGTTGTTTTGTAAGAAGAAGTAAGGAGGCCAGGATATGAGCAGGAGCACTTTTCCTCAGGTAAATGACAAGGCATTCATCACGTGCCAATACTAATACTCACCTGGCAGGAGGGTGGTCAGGATTAAATAAGATCCTGTTCTAAATTGTTTACTCTGCAGCAATAAGCTGCAATAAGTGGGAGACGCTGTTTAAACCAAGGCTATGGTCTTTCCTCTTCCCATGCAGGGAACTCCCTGGAGGCCTGACTCTGCCAGTGCCCCAAGCTGACCTCAGGCCAGAAAGAGTCAAGAGAAGAAGGAGCTGGAGAGGGCTTTGCTATCCGGTCTGACGGCCCTTCCCTGGGAAACCCCAAAGCCCCTTCCCAGTCCCCAGAGCACACACCACACCTCCACAAAGGGGAGAGTACTGGGGGCCGGGAGGCCTGCATTCCTCTGTGCTGTCACTCTTTGCTGAGTGAATAAGGCAGATCCAAGCTCCCTCCACCAAGGTAAACTGGGCGAGGGCCAGGTCTAATTTCAGATGGCACTGACAGTGACTATTTACTAGTTTAAAAATCTCCAGAGAGCATCTACTGGGAATGCTTTATTTTATGTCACAATTGTAGTGCTTGCTCACAGGAGCCCATGGTGGCTATTTCCTGCAGAGTCTATGGAATCAGCAGAGCCATTGGCAAATACTTTGGGTAACCCCACCAGTCTGCCCTCTGGCATCCTCCCCCTGCTGACTCTGCAGCCAGGGACCTGGAGAGTGCCACCAGATGGGCAGCACACCTGGTGAAGACCATGTGTCCACAGCTGCCAGGGCTCAGGGTAAACAATCCCATTTTGCTCGGATGTTTTGGGAGCCACCTTGCCCCAAACTCTCCTTTGACAAAGCAGGAAACACAAACCCAGAGAGGGTGAGTAGAGGTTTTTTCATGGCCAGACAGATAGTTTTGGAAACCAAACTCCAATTCTTGACTCTCAAAATGGTGCTTTCCATTGTTCTCCTCTAGAAAAGCAGAAGAAAGCAGCAGACACAGAAGAACGAGGACCACAAGCCAGGCAGGTGGAGGGCAGGACCTGGAATGCAGTTTGATGACCCCTGCACTGGGGCAGGTCCTCCAGAAAGTCATTCATAAACCAGCCCCTTCAATTCCAATTAGCATCCCCCTGAGCCATCAGCTTTGTTGGTTTGGATTTAAGAAAACTGGTACTTTGTGTTTGAAACCAAAACAAACCAACAAATAAAAACGTAAATAGGTACTATACAGATGTCTCCAGCTGTGGCCAAGGACAAACTCTAGGTCAACCTCCTCCACTGCAACAGGGAAGCTCTGCTGTGGTCTCTTGTATACTATATAGGCTTTTAGGAAAGATTTTTTAAAAATGTGAACATTTTAAAAAATCCTCACCTGAGGATATGTTTATTGATTTTAGAAAGAGGAAGGAGAGAGAGAAACATCTATCAGTTGCCTCCCACATGCACTCTGACCAGGGTTCGAACCCACGACCTAGGTATATGCCATGACTGGGGACAGAACCCATAACCCACGTAAGCCACTAGGCCAGGTCTGGGTAAGATTTTTTCCAGGGCTGGGTAAGATTTTTTTGTTTGTTTGTTTTTGAAGGTTTTTTTAAGGATTTTATTTATATAATTTTAGAGAGAGGGGAAGGAAGGGAAAGAGGGAGAGAAACATCAATGTGCGGTTGCCCCCTGTGTACCCCCTGCTGAGGACCTGGCTGGCAACTCAGGAATGTGCCCTGACCAGTAATTGAACTGGTGACCCTTTGTTTCACAGGCTGGCATTCAATCCAGTGAGCCACACGAGCCAGGGCAAGATTGTTTTTATTTTTAAAGAAAGCTTTACATGGCTCAAAATTGAAGTATTGAAACCACAGCTCTAGTGCATCCTAATTATTTATCAAGGGAATGAGAATGAGAGAGAATTGCTTGGTGGTGGCATTAACCTACAGAGATTTTATGAGGACTAAACCTTCCCTCCCTGTCCCCCTACCACTGAGAGGGAATCAGAATGTTACAACTGAAAGGTCACCTTTTCCAGACTCAGTATTTACAGATGAGGAAACTGGGGCTGGGGAGGGAAAACACATAGCCCAAGGTCATGGAAGTGTGACCACTGACTGTGACTAAACCTTCCTGGGTCAGACAGAGCCCTCCCCGGTGCACCAAGTGGCCCACGGCCTCCTCTGTGCTGAGGCAAATGATGCAGAGGTTGGCTTCTATTTCAGGGGACTCCAGTGCACCATTTCTTTTCTCCTCAGATGCACTGGCTGTAATCCCCTTGGAAAGCTGCCCAGAGTCTAACCAAATTCCGGTCTCTGTGGTCACCATTTCTGTTCTGCCTCATTCTTCACAGCAGAACTCTGGCCAAGAGGCGTCCTGAAGAAGGCCTGGATAGGTGAGGCAAAGGAGGCAGGTGCTCTCTTCAGGGAGGGAGACTCTTTCCCTGCCCCGAACACCCTAGAGATTAGGACAGACCTCAGAAGTCAGTTAGAAATCTGAGAATTGGTCAAATCCCCTCTTGTTGTTGCCTGTGGACTTAGAGTGGGGCAGCCTGTGAAGTGACTAAGATCTATTTTCCACTGTTTCTTTCCTCTTTTCACACTCTGCACACATAGTGCTTCTTGTGAGTGCATCTACATGAATGGGGGTAGCGGGATGATGCTGAAAAACTCTAGCAATGTATGCAATATGGTGAGGTGCCTTTCTACGGAGACGTTGGCAGTGAATACCTTATTACCTAGAGGTAAATATTTGAGGTAAATATTAATACTATCTCCCCTTTGCAGGTGACTAAACAGTCTCAGAGAGGTTAGTTTTACAAAGTCAGAGTGGCCGGCCTGTGATTTAGGACAGGACCTAAATTCTCTCACTCTGTATACTGGGGGCTCCTTTCATTCTCCCATGCACATTGCAAAGCCATGCTTCCAGCAGCTGGTTGAGTGACCCCACCTCTTCCCAAACACCTAGGAGACACCCTTCTGACTAAGACAGAGTGGAATAACAAATTAGAGAGGGATGATTTTTAGGGGCTATAATTATTTTGAGACTTTATCTCCCAAAGGGAGGGCAATTTAATTTGTGGACTATCATATATTGTATCTCTGAGAAGTTATCGATGAGAGAATGTTCATAATCAAATTTGGGCCTCTTTACATTGATTTGGGTTAAGTATTTGTTGTCACAGTGAATAAGGTGGTGTGGCAAACCTGAGATGAGAATACAATATAGAGGGAGTGAAATTGGGCAGAAGGTGTCATGTAGCCTTAGAATTGACTGAGTTAATGATACGTGTGACTCTGCCCAGATGTTTCCCTCTGGGAGCAAAGCAAGACTGCCCACTCTGGGTCCCAGGAACATATCCAAGGAAGCCATGACTGACATGGGCAGGGTGGGGAGAAGGGAGTGGCAACCTCACTGGGTGCATGACATACTCTGATCAGCCTCCAGTCTCCTCTCTTGCCAAGCTGTTGGGGAGGAGCAGTGGTACTCCTGTTAAGAGAACAAAGCTGTAGGGGAGCCTATATAGGAAAGTATCCACTTGAACGTGCCCCAGCATAGTCTGCTCTTGGGAGTGAGCTCCTGCTATTTCCTCTACCCTCCAATCCACCACCTATGGGGCAGGGGCATAGATGCATCTGATAGGCAAGATGTTGAATAGGTCTCTAGTTCCCCACATTCCTCTGTTGTTATGGTGACTTTATTAGTGCACACCATGACCCAGGCTCTTGGTCCACTCCCAAGGGAAGCCCATGTGCTTCTTTAGCTCTCTCCTGCTTAGGGCGCATCCCTATCAGAAGCACAGCCAGGTCCTGCCTGCCCCCTCCCCCTGTCCCCCACTCTGGGACACTTGGCCATTTTCATTCAGTGGGTGGATGGGAGGCAGAGCATGACCTGCCCCAAGACTGCTCAGTTAAGTGTTTTTCCTGTAGGCCCTGCTCCTCTTATGTGGGTTCCTAAGGCTGGATTAGGAATGTGGGGTGGCAGGGCCTTCATTTGACCTCTGTGAACTGCATCACAGGACACTTTGACCTCCAGTTACTTTGGTCAAGGTGAGGCATCCACAGGAGGAGAGGGGGGCTGGAGAGTGCAGCTATACCCCTGCCCCCTCCACGGATGGGCTGTAGGAGTTCCTCTCCACACAGCATCCCCTTCTTATTCCTGTCCCTGTTCCCTCCCCTGTCCCTTCAGCCCTGCAGTGGAATGGCATGCCATGGTCACTGGCCTAAGAAACTATACCATCTCTGTAGGTTCTTTAAGCCCTACTTAATTCTTTTTAATAATAGTTTTGTTAAACTCTTCTCAAATCACCCACCTTTAAGGGTACCATCTGTTTCCTACCCAGACTCTGATAAATTACCCATCTCCATCCTGAGCCTTCCTTCCCCCGCTTATCCAGTTGAGATTCCCTGGTCCATCCTCGTAACTGTCCTTGGCCTCCATTTCACTCACTGTTCTCACCCAACAAAACTACTAGTGATGAAAACCAACTAGCTGCTGTGGGACTTCAGGTGCATTTCTCTGAACCCTAGCTTCTTCATTTGAAAAGGAGATTTATAATACCACTTAATGAGGGTTTTTTGATAATCAAATTAATACTTGTAAAGTGTTGAAGATCTTGAGTAGATACACTGAACAATAAATGGTAGGTACTGCCATTCAAGGCCTGAGCAGGTGAGCCTGGCCAGGCAAAACCATGCACAAAATCACGTCATGTAAGGGAAGGGTCTACACTCTGGAGCTACACTGACCACTTGGGTTCTATCTCAGCTCTGTTTCTTCTTAGCTGTGTGATTTAGGAGAAACTGATGAACCTCCCACTTTACAGGCCAACAAAATGGGTAATATAGTATAACTTGCCTCATTGGGTGATTACAAAGATGTACATAAAGAGTTTAGAACAATGCCTGGAATAAGTTAAGCACTATATGTTTGCTGTTATCATTGTCACTGCCCAGGATCCCTTAAATTAATGACCAAAATTCTTTGATGGCCCCTCAACCCTTTGGTAATTCTTCTCTCCTTCCCTAGAATGTTTGCTCTTCCACTTTCCAAATGTCTTTATGGCTTCTTCTAGCTCCTGGAACCTCCAGCACCTCCTGCTCTTCAGCTGCTTGCTGTGCCTCAGACTCCACGGAGAAACTGAAGCAGTAAGAAGCGAACACTCTCCTTTACTGGGAATGTACATCCACCCTCTCTCTGTGTGCCCTGCTAGTGAAGGGAGTGAAATGCCCTATTCTTGTCCAAGACTAACATCCATCCCCTTTCTTCTCCTCAAGGACTTAGCTCCTGAAGTTCACACTTCAACTTGTACGGCCTCTCCAACTCCAAATACAACACTGGTTCTTGACCCCTGCTCCCATCACAGGCACTGCCCCCTTTCTCTGCTGCCCATCACAGCACAGTTATCTAGAGAGTCGATAAGAGTAAGTAACCTTCTTCACCTCACACTTTGTTTTCAGTTCTTTCCTGTCTGACTCGTCATTTCCTCATTTTCTTATTCTTGTCAGCACCAGCCATTGTCTTAATGGATCAAAGGCCCATCCTAACTCAGTATGACCTCATCTTAACTTGATTGCATCTGAAAAAAATCCTATTTCCAAATAAGGTCACACTCACAGGTACAGGAATTAGGACTTCAGCGTATCTTTTTAGAGGATACAATTCAACCTATAACAATGGTCAAAGGAGAACTTTATTTATACAGTCCCCAAAGTGCCTCTCCTCTAGTCTTCCTTATCATCACTTACCCAATCCCAGCATCTTGCTCCCTAAGGAATATAGACAAAATCATATTAGCCTCTCTTCTCCATCTTTCCTGCCACCTCCTCATCAAAGCAACTGCCCCTTCTCACCTGCAACAGTAAGACCAGCTTTCCTACTTACTCTTTATCTGCCACCATCTGTTCTATACATAGCATAATTAAAAGTAATCTTCTAAAAATAGACATCAGATCATGCTATGCCTCTTCTTAAAATCTTTCAAGGCTTCTAGTGCACTCAAATTGAAAATGTAAAACCATCTCCAAGACGCTCCATGCCATGGCCCTGCAGGGTCCCAGCCTCACACCACTTGCCCTGGATTCTTTCAATTCTTCAGGATGCCCAGCTCATGCCTGTTGTCTTACAGGCTTTGCACTTGCAGTTCCCACTACCTGGAGTACTCTGCCCTCAGATCTGTGCAAGCCTAGATCCTTCCTAATTATTTAGGTCTTATTGCCAATGTTAACTCCTAGGAGAGATCTTCACTAATCCCTCCCATCTGCTGTAGGCTTCCCAACATTCTTTATCACACTATTTTTCTTTCATCATATGCAAAAACCATTATACAAAACTATCTTATTCACCTATTTGACTGCTGTTTATTCTATGTACTCCCTGTTACACCTGAGAGTTTACATGCTACAAGAAGGAAAACCCAGTATCTAAAACAGTGATGGGCACCTAGATTGTACCTACTGGACACTTGTCGATGGGTAAATGAAGTTATTCTTCTAATTTCATCTTCATAAATTCATGCCAATTGCCTTAGAGACCATTAAACCATTAAAACATGTGTATGTTTTGATAATTTCAACTAGTAATATCTTTATACGTAGGAAAATCTTAACTGGAAAGGGATTTCTTGACCTGAATTATAGCAGCTACAGTAATAGTCATAATCGTAACCACAACACCTACTATAGTCATTGTTTAACACTTAGGATTTTTATGAGCCAGACCCTCTCCTTTGTAACCATTACCTCATTTAATCCTCATAAACCCCCTGGAGGTGGGCAAGAGTAACCCTTATTTTGTAGTTGAGGAAACTGAATCTCAGAGTCTTAAGGTATAATTGCTCCTATTTGCATATCTCATTGGTGGATGACCTAGGGCTCAAAAACAAGTTCATTATGGCTAGCATTAAAAAGACTGGCAATACCAAATATTGAAAAAATTGGAAATGGTTAGAATGCCCATCGAATGGAGACTGAATAAACATACTGTGGTATGTTCAGGAAATGTAGTATTGTACCAAGTATGAACTACTGGCATATGTAACAACACAGATGACTCTTCCAAGTATTACGGTAAGTGAAAAGCCAAAAACAACACAGTATATGCCATATGACTCAATTTCTATAAAGACCAAGACCAAGTTCTTTTGAAGGAGACTCCAAGAGAACAAGCAAAACTATCCATAGTTACAGAAGAATAGTGGTTCCCTCCAGGGGTTAAATATATATTGGAAAGGGGATATTAGGAAATTTTATAGGGTGATGGAAATATTCTATTTTTTTATAAGGTGCTGGATAGGGCGTGGTGATGGATAGATAGTGTGGGTAGATAGATAAATGAGATATATGATATTTTAGGATTTATGTTATACCTCAATGTTAAAAATCCCTGTTTTTGTACTAAATTAACCCTTATTTGTACTCCAATTATAACAACACCAAGAGGAAGGCAACTATATTAGTTTTCTAGTCCCCTAAATGTCTACATTTAATTGACAATCTCAAAACCTGCAGAGCTGCAAAGGAACTTAGAGATGCCCCCCATTAGAAAAAACAGAACCAACCTGGAAAGAGGAAGTGAGTTATAAACTTACATTGCTCATAAAGGGCAGGCCTTGCCTAATCAGCCCATCTCCTACTTCCAAGTCTTTTTTTTTTAATTTTGTATTGTTATTCAATTACAGTTGTATGCTTTTTCTCCCCACCCCTCCACCCCACCCCAGCCAAACCCCCCTCCCTCCCCCACCTCCACCCTCCCCCTTGATTTTGTCTATGTGTCCTTTATAGTAGTTCCTGTAACCCCCTCTCCTCACTGTCCCCTCCCCACTCCCCCCTGGCTATTGTTAGATTGTTCTTAACTTCAATGTCTCTGGTTATTGTTAAGGTTCTTTCCTCTACACAGCACTGCTCAGAAAGAGCATCTCTGCCAGCAAGACTACTCACAGAGATTTGGGCTGTAACTCTGGGAGAGCAGGTCCTACAATAATGAGCAGCCCAGTGGGCTTCCTTCAAAGGAAAAGAATGCCCCCTGGAGCAGTGGGGCAGGAAGGAACGAGAGAGGATTCAGGCACAGACTGTTGAGCAGCTTCAGAGCAGAGGCTCAGCGGTAATGAAGTTGCAGCCCCTGAGCCCGCTTGAGCAGGGTGAGTGATGAGGACCGGGATTCCAACAGAAAGTGGCACTGTACATGCCAGGAAGTAGAGAGGATTCATTTCAGCAGCTGGCCTGAGGACATTTATTCTGCTAATAAACTCAGCACAATAGTGACAAGGAGTTTAAAGTCCAGAACTCCATCTAAAATAGTGATTTAAGTAGAAGGAATTATTTTCACTGAAAGGTGAAGTCAGGCTAAACCCAGAAGAAGAGTGATAAATATCTATGTTTAGGAAACCTCTGAGCCACAGGGAAGGACAGCTATTAATAAAATGGTCACCACCTCTAATGTGGCATATGACTATGTATTTTACATAAAATCTCATTTAATGGAATCTTTGAAAGAATCTCACAAAGGATGTATTCATTGTCCCCATATGGCACATAAGAAAAACAAATTCTTCCTCATTTTAAATAACTTGTCCCAAACCTCACAGCTAGTAGTATAAGTAGACAGGATTTGAGCAGAATGTTGTTTTACTTCAAATCCTGTGGTTTTCAACATCATCAGGCTGCCATGAGAAATAGAGATACAGTCAATTGCAAGACAGCAAAAGTGGTGAAAGTGTCAGAGAGAAGGGGCAAGGAGTCCAGCTCAATGATGAGAAGTGGAAAAAATATTGCATCCAATATTCTGGGTTTGTACAACCATTTGGCAACCACCTCCCCTCAACCTGGAGATCAATCGATTATAACTTGTATGCCTGTCCTGCACATGAACTGGAGAAGGAAAAGACCCTCTGAATCCAGCTGACTGTGGCCCGATCCCATCTCTGAGCCCTTGCCCTGTCCTTTGCTCCCATGTCACCTTCATTATGACTGTTGGTGAGCATGTTTAATGCTGCTCACTGCACAGCCAGGACCGAGTTCCACCTTCACCACCACCCTGCAGCCAGCATGGCACCTGGCACGTGATGGGTGCTCGTTAATTGTTGAGTTAATTAATGAACAAATGCCAGTTTGTGTTCACATTCTAATCATTTGAATGCCTGAGTCATGGAAATTCATGCTTTATCAACACTTAGGGAAGTGCTGACCTGTTATTAAACTGTCACGAGGACCTGTCAGTGGGTGAGCAAGACCTCCCAAGAAAGATGCCTCCCCCTAAGTTATTCACATAATCACCATAGCTCTTCAACTCCCTTGAAGTCAAGGTCCAGAGATGTGGATAAAATACAACATTCACTTACTTGTTCACTCAGCAGAGTGCTGGGTGAAATTAATATTGAATGGCCCATCTTTGTTTTGTGATGAGACAGATCAAGTTCTGAGGTGCCATCATATCGTAAAATAAAAAGCCTCTAAATTAAATTAAATTAATTTTTATTTAAAACTAAAGGGAACTAATCCATACATAAGTGATTGTGAAAATCTGCATTCTCCTCAAACTAAATCGTGGTTTTAAAATAATTCTAATGAGAACTATGCATATGTGAACTAAAAAGCTGACAAGTTGAGTCTAAAGTCTATCTGAGAAAAATTAATGTAAGAGAAGAGCCAAGACATTTTGAAAAAATGTAATAAAAGAGAACTTATACCAGATATTACATATCATATAAAGCTACAATCATTAAAACAGTATGGTACCAACCTAAGAATAGATCAATGGAGCAAAATGGAAAACCCAAGAGAAGGATTCTAGGAAAGTTAAGGAAGGAGTTTATGATAAAGATGGTATCTGAATCAGTGGAGAAAAGAAAGAGAAAGGGTACTGGTTATCTATTTGGGAAAAATAAAAGTGATGTCTGCAGTTTCTCCTCATTCAGACACATTAGGGTGCTTATCCAGCCCACACACCCTACTGGAAGCCCTACACTAATTTCCTGAAAGGGGGATGGGCTTTGAAAGCCTTGCTTTTTTTGTATCACATGACCCTCTCTGATTTCCTGGCCAGGGGTGATTGGGACAGAAATAAAAAACAGTCAGTTTCTGCTCTCAAGAACATGACTTAAGAGTTTCAAATCCTTCAGTCAAAGTATGCGGACATGGAAAGTCATCAAGTTGGAGCTGGAGTCCCTGTCAAGATGCCTCAAAGCTGTACCCTTTGTCTGAAATTCTGCTCACTCCCAAACCATTCGTGAGCAGAAGAACCTGGTCTGAGAGAGCAGATCTGTGGCAGAGAGATGAGGTACCAAAGAGAGGCTCTGTGCCTAGGTTCTGGGAGGCCTGGCTCTGCAGCCAGCAGCCAGCATGCTCCGCAGCCACAAGATTCCCTGTCTTGCCAAAGAAGCTTCCTTCAACAGTGGGTTTGTGTTTCCTACAAACAAACACGTTCTGAGTAGAACATACACCATTCATCAAAACATATTCTAGTTATAGTCTAGAATGTTATAGGGAAAAAATGAGATTGTAAAAGAAACAGAAGAAAATGTATGTGAGTATTTTCCTAATCATGGCTGAGACAGGTTTAAACCTAAGAGCAAAGATGAAGCACAACAAAAGGAAGGACTAATGGGTCAGATTTTATAAAAATTGTTAGAATTTTGTGTGTCAAATATCACCACAAATGTAAACCCATGTTCATAGCAGCATTATTCACGACAGCCAAAAGGCAGAAGCAACCCAGGTTTCCATCAATGGATGAATGGACAACCAAAATGTGATATATCCATACCATGGAATATTATTCAGCCTTAAAAGGGAAGGAAATTCTGACACATTCTGGCTACAACATCCGTCAACCTTGAGGTCATGCTGAGAGAAATAAGCCAGCCACAAGGAGACAAGCACTGTACGATTCCACTTACATAAGGTATTTAGAGTGGCCACATTCACAGACACAGAAAGAAGAGTGGTGGTCCGTGGACTCGGGGGCAGGAAGTAGGTAGTTGTGGTTTAATGGCTACAGTGTCTCAGTGTTGGGAGATGAGTAAGTTCTGGGGATGGATGGAGTTGACGGCTGCGACAGAAATGTGAATGTGCTTAACGCCACTGACGTGAACACTTACAAATGGTTCAGATGGTAAATCTTATGTGCATTTTTACTATAATTTAAAATTTTCAAAATAGTTAATATATTTAGTGTATACTTAAAAAGTTTGTACAAATTAAGAAGAAAAAACTTTCTCAAGGAAAAAAGCAGACCATGGATATGAACAGGCAATGCACAGAAGAAGAAAAAAAATGAGACAGGATCTCCTTGGTGCAATATAATGATATATAATAAGAGCCTGAAAACATGCACACCTTGTGACTTAGTAATTCCACTGATAGCAATCTGTCCAGGGGAATAACTACAGACATAGAAGAGATTATGTACAACGACCATCATCGCAGTGTTATTTATAACAGTGTAAAACTAGACTCAGGCTAAATGTGACCGACAGAGGATGAATCCAATGGATGAGTGAAACAGGTTGCTCCCCAAGGCTGGATGCCGTGCAGCCACGCCATTCTACCTTCTGTAGAATATGATAATGCTGTGGGAAATTCCAATGATGCATCATCAATGAGCAAAAGATCTATAATTAACATATGAGGTATTAACTATATCTTTAAAAAAAATTTTTTTAATCCTCACCCAAGGATATATTCATTGATTTTAGAGAGAGGAACGGGGAAGAGAGGGAGGGAAGGAGAGAGAGAGAGAGAAACATTGATTGGCTGCCTCCAGTACACACCTGGACTGGGGATCGAACCTGCAGCCTTTTGGTGTAAGGGATACCACTCCAACCACTCCAACCAACTGAGTCACCTGGCCAGGGCCTCACTATGTCTTTGTTTTAAGAAAAAGGGAGGAGAAGAAAGGGAGGGAGATACACAGGGGTCAAAGGATAATTCAGTTGCTCTGAAGGAATTTGTTGGGATTGTGAATAATTTTCTACACTTTTCTGTGTTTTCCAAACTTTCTTTAATAGGTAGATTTTTCTTTTATAATAAGAACTAATTCTATATTCAAAAAGAGATACATTTTGATGGAAGGGGGTTACTATGAAATTAAGCAAAAAAAAAAAAAAAAAAGTGACCACGCAGAATGCAGCCACAGCCTTCTCTGACCACCACAGGCCTCCTGCTTCTTGCTCTCTTCCCTTCTCCTGGCACAGCGACGGGGGAAGACTCTGTGCCAGCTGGGGAAGCCAAGAGGGCCCTCCCTACCATACAGACTGCTTCCCTTGCGAGCTGTTGAGAGGGAAGGAAAACTATCAGTCCCCTACTTGCTCAGCAGTGACTTCGCTGTGCAACTTAAGTGGACACCCCTGGGGCTTGCTTACAGGAGTCGGCAGATGGCGTGCTACCCTCCTTGAGTAAACAGGCGGGGTGCGGTGCTGTAGGCAGCTGGTTCGAGGTGGTCCTCCCCCAAGGGGCAGCATCCAGGATGGTGGGGTGAGACAGATGGGCACACCCCACAGCTGTCAGCCAGGGGGAGGAGGGCTCACAATTCTCTGTTCGTTTAGGGGAAGTAAGCCGTCAACCCTTGTCTCCTTGGGTGTGAACTTTAAGCAAGATGTTCCAACTGCAGTGGGTCCAGGAGGCTACTTTGCTGTGGCTGGGAAGAGAGTTATTGTGTAGGAGAACAGCCGCCCTGGGACCTGGCTTCACGCAAGTGAGACAGCAGGTTGGTTAGGAGAGCCCAGAGGGTTCTCACTGGAAGCTGCTGCCTTCCAAAAGGCCAGTGGGCTGGGGTTCGGCTAGTCTTCGGTGCTGCTTCCAGCTCCTGTGACATGGACTGCCAATCCTGGCCCCTGAGTTTGCACTGACAGGAAAGATGGAATTATCGGGCTTGTGCTCATTAAGCCAATCCTGTGGGCCTGGCGCCTGCTGGGAGGAGCCTGTTCCTTCCCAGTCTCCACCTCAGATGGAGGTGTAGCATTTGCACTTCCCATATTGTCCACAAATTCCTGTAGTTTTGTAACGTGCTTTGGCCAGCAAGAATGAATTCAGTGCCTCATCAGAGCTATTCATTCAGAGGTGCTGGGGGCCTTCTCCCAGCGTGCTTCTGTAGGAGACATCCTGCCTGAGGAAGAGTAAGAAAAAGAATAAGGCTGGAAAGGGTCAGAGTTAGCAGTGGAGGGTTAACTGAGGCCAACTGAGCTCCCCAAATCCCACCAGACTGAAACCCTATGCCTGGCAAATAGGCACTCAGCAAACAGGAATTTCCTTCTGACCCTGTCTTCCTTACTGCTCACAACCTGAACAAAAAGTATCATCACACACACTTGATCAGGGAGAAATCAGATTCAGAGAGGGCAAGCCAATCACCCACGGCCACCCTGCTACTGAACAGCAGTGCCTTATGTCCATCACCTTCACATTCAGTCACACACTGGCCACGGTCCTGAGTTTGGGCAGGGCTAGGGTGTTGGGCTGGGGTGGGGGGAAAAGGCAGAAAACTGTACTTGAACAACAATAAAAAAGAAAAGAAAGAAAGAAAGTACAGTTTTGGAGCTTCCTGCATGAGCCCAGACAGAGATACAGGTCTGAGGCTGTGTGAAATGCACCACCCCCACCTCCCGCTCTGAGGCAAAGCAGTGGGTCGATGCCCTGGTGCTCAGGGTTCCCCGTGGATTAGGAAGTCCAACATGGTAGAGTGAGGGGTGCTTCCAGCCTCATCTTCAATTTTGAAAAAAAAAACAGTCTATGTTGAAATAAAAATAGCACATATTAACCAAGAAAAGCATACCCCTGATTTTATAGATTTGATGAACCTCAATTTTCTGAACTGACCTCAGGATAGCAAAAGCCCTTCTCAGTTTCTTTGGGGCTTGAGAACAGACAGATCCACAAACAGCCCCTGAGCTCTGCCCTCTCACTAAGCTTTGGGGTACAGAGGCCTGGAATAAAGGCTCTAAATCAGCCTCTCTGGGGAGGTTTAATACGGGCTTCACCCTAATGTGTTAACAATTCAGGGCTTAATACATGACACCTCCTGTAATTGTGCGCACTTAAAGGGGTATAATGCAATAGTGTCCTGGATAGAATCCCTTTATGTGTGCGTGGTGAGGGGCCGGGGGTGGCAAGGTGAGGAGGGGACCTTTTCATTTTGCTCTAAATCATGACCCTACTTGGCTTCCAAATAAAGCCGGCTGCCAGCACTTTTAAGGAAAGTTCCATGATGAAACATATTCACATCTGAAGGCTCAATGACACACAGACTGAGAAGAAAGAGAGCCTTCAGCACCATTCCATTTAAAAATGGCTATTCTGTTTCCAGAGGGAAGGAACAAATGAGGAAATCACTGTGTGAGTATGCAGGAGGCACGTGCCCACAAACAAGGCACAGACCATCTGGTCCCATTAGCGGCTGTGCCCTCTGAACTGCACCCCATGGACTGAGACACAGCTGCCTTGGCAACTGTGTGAGCAGCTCGGGGCCTCTCCACTCTCTCCATGCCCAAGGCTTCCGGTGTGACATCAGAGGCATTAACAATGCAGTAGAGGTGCATCTCATTAATTTACTCCCATCTGCCCTCTGCGCCCCCAACAAGAATGTGGAGCAGGAGACACCCTGCTTGGTGGGTGACCTTGCTGAGATGAGGAGGAGGCCCCTGGTGGGATCTCTGCTGCTCTAACCTGTGTGGTGGTAGGCTGTGCAGGAGCAGAAAGTGGGGCAGTATGAAGACCTCGCTACTCAAAGTGAGGTCCCTGGAGCAGCAGCAGCAGCAGCCTGCCCTGAGAGTCCATTGGAAATGCAGAGTCTCCACCCCAGACCTACTGAATCAGAATATGCACTTGAACAAGGTCCCCAAGTGATTCATAGGCATTACATTTGAGAAGCATTAGTTTACAACAGCAGTTCTACATCCAGAGTGATTTTGCCCCTACAGGAGATATCTGTCAATTTCTAGAGGCATTTGTCAGCCTGGAGACATTCTTGGTCATCACAACCAAACCAGAACAGGGGAGACAGGGGTTGCCAGAGAGGCCGATAAATGTCTGACAATGCAAAGGAACAGAACAGGAACCTCCAACCCCAGCAACAAAGAATTATCCTGTCCAAATATTAATAGTGCTGAGGCCAAGAACTCCCTGGGGTAGAGTTTTCTTAGGAAAAGGAGAAGTACATTGGGATGTGTTCTCTTTTCCTTTCTTCCTCATAGTTCACCTGAAATTATTTAAACATGAATTTATACAACATGCCCAGGGACAACACTATAAACAGATGTCTCTTTCTAGCACTTAGTCCCAGAAGTCAGGAATGATGTCTTCCATTTCAAAACAGCATTAAAATCTAAATTATGAACAGATAAATGATCTGTCCTCCACTCCTCAGAGCATCTATTATGTCCTCATGTTTATCAAGGTGCCCTATGAGCACACCCATGCTGATGCAAGAGTCCCTGTGGTTCCAGGCAGACCAGTTGTGTGCTTTTTTCCTAGAGCCAGAGGTGGACTGCACTAAACTCAGTTTAGATACCACCTCAGTCCGGACACTTGCCTTACCTGTTGGTTACAGTGCCCCAACAATGGTTTAAGCCATGAAGGAGATATAGCTTTAAGGTTTCTGTCACAGATGCTGAGGGCCCTTTTCAGGGTCGGATTCTGGAAGAACCAAACCCAAACCCTCAAGTCTTATTGATTCTTCCTTCTTGTATCTCAATCCTATCCCCTCCTCCTTAAGTCCTCTGTCAATAATGTCCTACTGGACCATTAAAATATTGTGCCTGCTGATTTTTACGGCTTTAGTCTTGCCCTTCTCCTTAGTCAATCATCACAGGGTGGTCAGAACAATCTTTAACATATAAATCTGGTCATGCCATTCTTTGGCTCAAAATTCCTTAAATGGTTTCCCACTGAGTAAAGGATAAATGTTAAACTCCTTAGCATTGCATCAGATATTAAACTGCCTCCATCTCCTGCCACACTTATCTTTGAATATCCAAAGGCCAAAGTCATGTGTAATTGTCTAAAAACAATGATCTTGGGTATCTTATTGTTACTTGTTTTTTTTCCTTTTTCCTAGGCTACCTAGTCCTCAAAATGCCAACCCTAAAGAATTCTACTAATCTTAAATTTCAACTTGAGTCTTACTTCCTCTGTGAAACTTACCCTGATCCTTCCAACGGCTACAATTCTGTCTCTTTTCTCATTTGTTAATTGTGTCTTCATTATAGCAATGATCAAATTTTATTATAGTTGTTTTGTTTGTGCACCTCTACTTCATTAGATCCTGAGCTCCATAAGGATAAGAATCATATTCTTGTTTGCATCCCCAGCCCCTGGCATAGGTCCTAATACACCTCAAAGGGTACTTGTTGAATGAATAAAACAGTTTAGTAAGATGAAATCATCAGTGTCATATGAAAGAGGAGGATCCAAAAAATGTACTCTGTGGTTACAGTACAAGGGCATAAGTGAAGACCTACATAGTAAAAGGAATCAACAGTGATCCATAGGTTTTCGAGACTTGAAAAGTGGTATTTGGTGGGGGAAAGAATAAGAAAGTCAGAAAGAGATATAACTTTAAGGCTAAAGATGATATTTAAGTTTTAAGGGGGGCAACTGTATGGAGATATTCACCAGAAAGTTGGAAATGTAGACACAAAACAGAGGCAAGAAGGCTGAGCTCAAGAAATGGATTTGAGTAGGACCTACCTAAGGGTGACAGTGAGACCCATGAGAATAGAATATATTAATAAGGGAGAGAGGAGGGAGAAAGAGCAGGTAAATTTTTAAAAATTAAATTTGTTGGGGTATTACTGGTTAATAATATTATATGATTTTCAGGCATATAAGATTACATCTATGTATTCTATTGCATGCTCCCCATCCAAAGTCTAGCTTCCTTCCATTGCCATATGCTTGATCCATTTACCCATGTCACCCTCCTCCCACCCTCTCTCCCCTCTAATGACCACAATTTTGTAGTCTGTATCTATGAGTTTGTTTATTATTCCTGGTCTTAGTGTCCACATGTAAGTAAAATCATATGGTTTTTGTCCTTTTCCATATGACATTGCTTTTTTCTTTTTAATTTTATATTTCAATTACAGTTGACATTCAATATTATTGTATAATAGTTTCAGGTGTGTAGCACAGTGGTTAGACACTTATATAATTTACGAAATGATCCCCCAATTAAGTCTTGTTCCCACCTGGCACCATATATAGTTATTACAATATTATTGACTATATTCCCTGTGCTGTACTTTATCTCCCATGACTACTTTGTAACTTTCAATTTTTACTTCTTAAACTCTTCCCCTCTTTAACCTAGTTCCCCAAACCCTGTCTCATCTGGCAACCATCAGTTT
This sequence comes from Desmodus rotundus, assembly GCF_022682495.2. Classification (NCBI taxonomy): domain Eukaryota; kingdom Metazoa; phylum Chordata; class Mammalia; order Chiroptera; family Phyllostomidae; genus Desmodus; species Desmodus rotundus. The sequence goes on from NC_071395.1 coordinate 68,746,093, forward strand.
GTACTCCTTTTCTGTTTTGTTTGTTCATTTATTTTTTTCTTTAGGTTCCATGTATAAGTGAAATCATATGGTATTTGTTTTTCTCTGTCTGACTTATTTCACTTAGCATACAACACTTTAGGTCCATCCATACTATCTCAAATGATAAGATTTCATTCTTTTTATGGCTGGCTAACATCCTACTGTATATAGGTACCATAGTTTATTTATCTAGTTGTGTACTGATGGGCACTTAGGTTGCTTCCATATCTTGGCTGTTGTAAATAACCCTACAATAAACATAATGGTGCATATATTTTCAAATTAGTGTTTTAGATTTCCCCATGTAAATACCCAGAAGTGGAACTGCTAGGTCATCAGGCAGTTCCATTTTTATTTTTGAGGTATCTCTATACTGTTTTCCATAGTGGCTACACCAATCTGCATTTCCACCAACAGTGCATGAGGGTTCCTCTTTCTCCACATCTTTGTCAACACTTTTTGGTGATTTATTGATGATAATCACGCTGACAGGTGTGAGGTGATACCTCACTGTGGTTCTAATTTTCATCTCTCTGATGATTACTGACATTGAGCATCTTTTCATGTGTATTGCCCATCTGTATGTCCTCTTTGGACAAATGACTATTCAGGTTCTTTGTCCATTTCCAACTGAACTGTTGTTGATGTATTGGGTGTTAAGTTGTATGAGTTCTTTATATTTTGGATAGTAACTCCTTATAATGTGTCATTGCTGAATATCCTCTCCCATTCAGTAAGCTGTCTTTTGTTGTGCAAAAATATTTTACTTTGATGTAGTCCCATTCATTTATTTTTTCTTTTGTTTCCCTTGCCTGATGAAATATATCAGAAAAAAATTTCTGAGACCAATGTCAGAGAGTTTACTATGTTTTCTTTTAGAAATTTCATGGTTTTGAGTCATTCACTTACTTCTTTAATCCATTTTCAGTTTATTCTTATATATGTTATGAGAAGGAAGACTGAATCAAGAAGAAATAGAAAATCTAAACAGACCAATTACTAGTAAAGAAGTCCAAACATTAAGCAAAACCCCCCAACAAACAAAAGTCCTGGACTGGATGGCTTCACAGGTAAATTTTACCAAATATTCACAGAATAATTAACATTGATCCTTCTCAAATTATTCCAAAAAATTCAAGAGAAAGGAAAACTCCCAAGCTTATTTTAAAAGGCCAGGATTACCCTAATTCCAAATCCAGACAAATACACTACCAAAAAAAAATTACAGGCCAATATCCCTGATTAACATCGATGCAAAAATCCTCAACAACATGTTAGCAAACTGAATTCAGCAGCACATTAAAAAGATCATACACCACAATCAAGTGGGATTTATTCCTCAGATACAAGGTTGGTTCGATATCTGCAAATTAATTAATGTGATACCCCACATAAACAAAATGAAGGATAAAAATCATATGATCATAGATGCAGAGAAAGCATTTGACAAAATCCAGCATCTATTTATTATAGGGAACCTATCTGTATGGCACGGCAAATGTAGCTCAGCCCCTGATTTGGAAAATGGATGGGAAGTGAGTTGGCACACAGGAACTGAGCCCATGGATCAGTTTTCCTGTGGGGAATCGGGCCTGCATTGTACCTAGGCTGTTTTGGGGCTTGCTTTCGCTAAAACTCCTTCACCCTGAATTGAGGCAGCAAATGTTTACTGCATATCTTTGAAGTAACTTCCTAAAATCTGTGCTAAACTTCCCAAGTATGGAGTGTATCCAGTTCCCCTTGCATTTGCAAATATCCTTTTTCTATGAAGTTTTTAGCAACATTCTTTCCTTTGTTATCTGTAAAAGGTAACCACCTAAAGTGAATCTGTGCATAGTAAATGAGGACCATCCTTGATGTAATGTGCCCAGAAAAGCAATAAAAGCCTGTCCAGGCAGGGGTTGGGGCCCTCTCTAACTTAGAGACAGGCCATGCAAACCCTTTTTCTCCTCAGGACTTCTGTAGTCCGTGTGAATTTGTTCATCACAGTCACAACACATGGACCCCGCAGACTGGAGTCCACATCAATTTATGATTAAAACATTCTCAGCAAAGTGGAAACACACCTCAACATAATGAAGGCCATATATGACAAACCCAGAGCTAACATCATACTCAACAGGCAAACCTAAAAGCGTGTTCCTTAAGATCAGAAACAAGAAAACGTTGTCCACTTTCACCACTTCTATTCAAGATAGTACTGGAGGTCCTAGCCACATAAATCAGACAAGAAAAAGAAATAAAAGGCTTCTGAATTGGAAAGGAAGAAGTAAAACTGTCATTATTTGCCAATGAGATAATACTATATAGAGAGAGAACTCTACAGATCTCTTCAAAAAGCTATTAGAACTAATAAATGAATTCAGTAAACTAGCAATATGCAAAATTACTATTCAGAAATCGGTTGCATTTTTATACATTAATGAACTATTAGAAAGGGAAACTAAAAAATCAATCTCGTTTACAATTACATCAAAAAGCAAAATACAGGAATACATTTAACCAATGAGGTAAAACACCTGTACTTACAAAATTATAAGACACTGAAGGAAGAAACAGATGAAGATATAAATAAAAGCATATCTCATGCTCATGGATAAGAAGAATCAACATTGATAAACTGTCCATATTACTCAAAGCAATCTACAGATTCAGTACAGTCATTATCCAAACACAAATGGCATTTTTCACGGAATTAGAATAATCCAAAAATTTCTATGGAACCACAATAGACCCGGGATAGCCACAGCTGTTGGTGATGTTATATATTTTTTAATGTCCTAAATTGTTTATGAGGTGAGGATTTTACAAACATTACTCCTATGAGTGGTAACAGTGGAGCTGGAGAGTACTGCCCCTTCTCCAGGCTGCATGGCTAGAACCACGGACCATGTGGTGGGACTGTGGCCCGGTCCTAGGCCTTGGCTCTTGCTGCCTGCAGAAGGCAGCCCTTCCTTCTCTGCCTGTGCTTGTGGACCAGTGTGGTGATCCATTGGGTGTCAGGATCCCTTCTGATAGCCTCATGAGATGGATCAATGAGGATAACCTCAAATAATCTACACATGAAAACTTCACTAACCTCGTAAGAACTCAAGATGCACAGACCCCAAAGTGGTGTCCAGCTTGCCCCTTAGCAACAGGCTGAGGGGTCCCAGCAAATATTAGCTGGTTAACACCATGATGGATGGCTTGCTGTAGGTCGCACCCTTAGGAACAGGGCATTTGCAGCCACCACTGTGCACACGAATCCTATGTATGACATAACCTTGGTTGGCCTTGCACCCCAGCCTGAGTGTTTTACCAAGTGGGTGGGGCAGAGGACCCTGTGGAGCACAGAGAGCAGCACAGCCTGAGAAGGAAATGCATTACATGGGACTGCTTCCTCCTCTATAGCTCCTGGGTGGACCTGTAACTACTCAGCTTGGCTTACCTGATGGCTGCAGCCAGATGGAAAGGAAGAGCCTTTCTCCGCCCACCCCCCTTTTTTGGATAAACATTGGCCTGCAAAGAAATGAACAGTTTTTACTAACTTGCTCCACATTGCTTATGGTTTTCAAATTCTGTTAATATCCTTCTCTAACCTATGTCTTTGGCAAACTCAAGGGCACTAACCCCATGTTTCTGTTTCAATACAGCAGTCCCCAACCTCCATTCCACCAATTATATTCATATTCTTTCTTCTTGACATGTGGTAACCAGAACCACATAGAGCTATTCAGCTGTCAACGAATAATAGTTACTTAAGAAAAGAAGGACATTCTTTTCCATAGTGAAAAGTAAGCCATTCATTACCACACTGGGAAGTAAATGCAATGCCAAAGAAATATTCACTTGGATAAGCAAAGTTATGTTTTGACATTCTCCTTGGGGTTGTTCTTGGGTCCTGTGGGACCCCATCAACAGGCCCAGCGCAAGGTCCATACAACAGCTTCCATGATTGCTCACATTGACTTCCCAAATGCTTCAATTTCACCTGCCTCAAATCTAGTCATTTGAAACTTTGAATCTGAATACTCACTCATTTTTTAAAAACTTTTTCTATTGCTTCCTTTGCATCAGTTACCTGACTTAGCAGATAGTTGAAGCTGAGTGACAGGGAGAATGCTGCTAGGGCCAGCATAGACAGTGGAAAGCACTAGGTATGTGTGAACACAAGGTCCTCTTAGCACTAAGGCCTGAACGACCCCCTCCAGACTGCTCAGCTACAGGACTCAGGCCCAGGGAGGTATCGTCCCTGGCATGTAGTTTCCTTCCAAAGTGTTGACCCATAAAATTCATACCAGAAGTAGCTTTTATCACTCCTATGTAGGTGGGTAAAAAAAGCCGTACTCTCTGACTTTGTGCCTACCAAGCACAGAAACCATACAAATAATCCTACACTAGAGTACTTACTCCAAAACCAACTCCAAGAGATGTTAACCTGAGAGGCTACAGGTCTAAGCCATAAGCTGAGGAATAGTTTCCTTCTGACCCAGTGTGAGCTGCAATATGAACAAAATAATACCAATGGGTGGTAGATTAGGCCCGGTCCTGTTGATCATCCATGATGAAGAGACATGATGGAAAAGTCAATAATAAATTAATGGGGTGGTACCTCTAGCAAAGTTATCATAGTCAGCCAAGGTTTTACACTTCTTTGAAAGGTACAAACAAATTTACCTGACAGCACACTTCCCCAGTGTTCAAAATTTAACTGAAGGGCCCCAGGCCACACGTGGCCATTAGCTCATCATATGTTCTGGTGTAGGACCTCTTTCTTTATGACATATCAAAGCCTGCAGGTGCTACATTGGGGATAAGTAAACCTAAGTGTGCCCCTCTCCATAGTGAAAGCAGAGCCAGATGAGTAGGAGAAGCAAAACAGTGGCCAGCTCTTCTGATTTCAGTTCTAATACTTGTTTCTGTGTTTGTTCTACTCTTTTCATCAGTGTGAAGAATAAGTTTCTCAAAAAATAATTATGCAGTTTGGAAATGAGCAATCTTGATACAAACATAAAGTATATCTTCTATTTTACTACTCAGTATTTCACATGTTGAAATATATAGATTGGGTACACTGCTAAATATAGGCTCAAAAGGAACTGTTTCTTTAAAAGGAAGAAAAGATAGGGGGAGAAAGCTTAGTCAGACATTGCAAAGCACCAACAGAATAAAAATTAAATAAAATTTCACTCACGAATTCAGACCAACAGTAAAGAGGTCCATTGGGATCACAGAATATTTTAAAGAAATTATATGATTATATAATTAGTTAATTAAGTGGTTGATTCAAATAATCATTTGTTTTCAACACATATGGTAATAAGTGTCATTACCTAACCAAGAATTGTCAAGAAGGTCTTTGAGGCACGCTTCAATAAAGACAAAAAATTATTTATATATCCATATATAAATGATGTTAAATAACCGTATCTTGTAGGTACATGATAATTGTTAAGTTCTAGAAGATTGTTTATGTTCTCTTAAGGATGTATAACACCCCTATCCATGTTTATATAAACAAATAACTTACAAAATCTTTTCTGGTCCCATAAATAGAGCAAAGCTTAGCTTTAACCTAACTCCTGTCCAGACCTTCCCAAATATCAAAGCAATGAGGCCCAATTAAGTGCTGTTTCACCATATGTACTCTCAATGTGTGGAGGAAGGGGGGCTGGTTAATTCAGCAAGGACACATTTCCTATGGCACCATTATGCTGTACAGAGCCACTATATTCTGCAAACAGAATAGAATTTTACATCCTGTTATGGATCACCAATTAGCCCTGCTAGTCTGAAAAGAAAAAAATCCCATTCACTCTCAGAAGTTAGCTCCGTGTTTTGGTTTTATACATCCCCATGGATCTTTCTTTCTAGGTCAGGTCAGTTCATGAAAGAGGAGTGGAGTGGGTGATGGGGGAAGAGGGGTGGGGTGGGTGACGGGGGAGGAGCCCCATGAGCACGGGCCAGACACAGCATTGTGTGGTGTGTCCTTGCTGCCACCCATCAGGGCTCTGGAAGGAAGGGTGTCCACTTTTACCCTTGGACACAGCTCTCCTTTCCCTGAGTCCACTCCCACCATCACTGGTAGGTTCTGGATCTTTCCTGCATCTACCCATGCTGCTTTGATTTTCTTCATCCGCTGCTCCTTCCTTCAGAGTCAGACTGGCTTTGTACTCCAACTTATAATGTCCTTTCTTTTTGACCCTTGGGCAGGTTACGTAAGAATTCTCAGCTATTGTTCCCTCATCTATGAAATGGAAATAATAAGATCTATCTCATCAAGTTACTGTATTATTAAAATATGACATGTGGAATATGTAATCTAGGTTCTGGAACACATTAGTTTCTCCCTTAAGAGTTATAACTGGGAACGCCCTCTCCAGAGTCATCGAATGACCTACTGGACTGCAAATCCAAAGGCCTGTTCTCAGTGCTCCTGTTGTTCACTGTCAACCACCTGGCCTTTCTCTGCCCCCTGGTAGAGGACCTTCCCTTCCGCCTCTCTGACTGCTCTTGCTTTACCATCTAATTTTGTTTCCTTTTCCTTTCCTCCTGCCAATGTAGATATCCCTCAAGGATCAGTCCTCACTCCTCTACCAGTATCCCATTTTTTTCCCTCAAAAGATGACATTCACTCTTTAGTTCCAGCCCTAACCTCTACCCTCAGTTAAGTTTCCAACTTCCTTGTGAATATCCATATGTGTAGGACATGTCATTACCATCTCAAACTCAAAATGTTTACACATATGAACTTTGTGGCTATGGTATGATTTAAGTTACAGTTTCACCTCTATGAAAGGGAAAGGTGTCATTGCCCCTCAAAGAATAACTCACTGCATCAAACAGTACAAACCAAGTAAGTATTCATGGGAATATCATCAGTGTCCTGACTATACCTTGAGGATGTTATTGAGTATCAAATGAGTATATCAATTCATCACACCAAATTACATGTATTTCATAAATACATCATGATTAGTTTATCAACTTTATCTCTGAGACTAAGGTAAATATTACTACTCATATAAAATAAACCTTTATGGGCATAAGTGACAATTATTTCATCATAATGAAATATTATTCTAGACTACAAAGGACAAACATAGGATGGTATATTATTTGGGGAAGTTATTTTCAGTCTTCTTTAACTTTCTCCAGAAATATTGATTTACTGGTTTATCTTAGATGATTCCATCTCAGGCTGAATTAAGATGTACTTTACTAGTTTAGAATTTAGAATACTCTCATACGGAACCAAAATTTCAAAGTAAAACTAATTCTTCAAGCAATCATCTGTTTTTGCAATAGCTGAAAGTTCTTTTTAAATCATTCTTTAGGTCTTAAAACAATTTTAGAGAGGCAAAACTTCTTGGACACATACAAATATAGATGTAAACATCCTTAATAAAACGGCAAGTCCAGCAACATCTCAATAGATGCAGAAAAAGCATTTGACAAAATTCAACACCATTTCATAATTAAAAACACGTCACAAACTACGAACAGAAGGGAAGGTCCTCACCTAATTAAAAAACCACCTATGAAACACTCAAAGCCACCATTGTACTTAACGGTAAAACACTGAATGTTCCCCACAGGATCAGCGATAAGACATCAGTGCCCACTCATAACTTCCATCATACTGGAGGTTTTAGCCAGGACAATTAGACAAGAAGGAGAAGAAAGGAAAAAATTAAACTATCTCTATTTCCAGATGCCATGATCATGTGTGTGTGTGTATGTGTATGTGTATATATATTATATATTACGTATATGCATATATATTCCTAAGGAATCCACTAGAAAAACTGCTAGAACTAATAGACGAGTTTAACAAGATTGCAGAAGATCAACATATAAAAATAAATTATATTTCTATACACCAGTAACTATGATGAACTTTGGGCAGGTTACTTAATATTTCTGAGCCACTGTTTCTTCAAACAATTTGAAATTAAAATTAAGAAATCAATTATATTTAGCCCTAGCTGGTGTGGCTCAGTGGATTGAATGCTGGCCTGTGAGTCAAAGGGTCTCTGGTTCAATTCCTAGTCTAGAGCACATGCCTGGGTTGTGGGCCAGGTCCCCAGTGGGGGGTGCGTGCGAGAGGCAACCACACATTGGTGTTTCTCTTCCTCTCTTTCTCCCTCCCTTCCCCTTTCTAAAATAAATAAATAAAATCTTTTTTAAAACTTTAAAAAAGAAATCAATTACATTTACAGTAACATAAAAAATAATAAACAACAAAGAAATGCAAGACTTTTACTCTGAATACTATGAACATTATAGAAAGAAATTAAAGAAGACCTATGAGTAAAGAGGAAAGACATCCTATGTTTATGGACCAGAAGACTTAACATTGTTAAAATGGTAAAATTTTCCAAACTGATTTTCAGCTTCAATGTAATCCCTATCAAAATCCCAACTAGCTTGTTTTTTTAAAAAAGTTGACAAACTGATTCTTTAAAATGCATATGAAAATGTGAGGAATTAGAATAGAGCCAACCCAATTTTGAATGTTAAAAAAGACAAAGTTGGAGGACTCAGACTTCCTAACTTCAAAAGTTATTACATAGCTACAGTAAGTGAGACAATGTGATACTGAAATAAAGATAGACCTATAGACCAGGAAATTAGAAAACAGAGTATAGAAATAAATCTTTACATTTATGGTCAAGATTTTTTTTTCAACAAGGGTACCAAAAAAGTAATCGGAAGGACAAAACAGACTTTTCAAAAATGGCTATCCACATGCAAAAGAATGAAATTGACTCAAAACCCAAATGTAAGAGCTAAAACATAAAACTCTTAGAATAAAATATAGGGAGTAAATCTTAGTGAGCTTGGATTACAAAAAGGCTTTCGAGATACAACTCCGAAAACACAAGCAACTAAAGAAAAAAAGATAAAATATATTTCATCATACTTGGAAACATCTGCATTTTAAAAGATAGCCTAAGCAAAGTTAAAAGACAACCCATACAATGGGATAATCTATTTGCTAATCCTACATCTGATAAAGGGTTTATATCCAGTTACATAAAAAAACCTTTCAACTGAAAAATAAAAGACAACCTGATTTAAAAATAAACAAAGGATTTAAATAGATGTCTCCAAATAAGATATACAAATGGCCAATAAGCACAGGAAAAGATGCTCAATGTCATTAGCCATTGGGAAAATGCAAACTGAAATCAAAATGAGATACTACTCCACACTCACTAGGATACTATCTACAATCAAAAGACAGATTAATAGCAAGTATTAGTGAAGAGGCAGAGAAATTGGAACTCTCTCTCACTGCTGGTGATGCAATTACTTTGGATAGCAGTCTAGCTGTTACTAAAAATGTTAAACATAGAATTACCATATGACCCAGCAATTCTACTCCAACTTTTACACACAAGAGAATTGAACACGTACGTTCATACAATGACCTGTATGTGAATGGTCATAACAGCATTATTCATAATAGCCCAAAAGTAGAAACAACCCCAATGTCCAGTAATTGATGAGTAAATAGATGAAATTGATTTTCCATACAATAGAACATTATTTGGATGAACTTTGGAAACATTCTAAATGAAAGAAGCCAGTCACAAAGGACAATGTATTGCTTGAATCCAGAATATTCCAACTCATAGATTTCTATCGTAGTGTCAGGGCTGAGAGAGGGTGGGGAGAAATGGAGAGAGACTGCTAATGAGAACAGGGTTTCTTTTGGGGATGATGAACATGTTCACAATTTGATTGTGGTGACAGTTACACAACTCTGAATATACTAAAAACCACTGAATTATACACCTTAAGTGAGTGAATTGTGTGGTATGTAAACTGTATCTCAATAAATCTGTTTTTTAAAAATTGCCGGATACCTTATTTACTTATCACATCAAAAGCTGCACAGTCAAATCCAGCACTCATTGAAAATGGATGTAATGACGGATGCTGCTTTGGATGTTCTAAGGGGTAATACTAAAGTTTGGGACACTAACTGATGGTATTATGCCTACACCTGTTACAATCCTGCTTCATCCCATCTACCCTGCTCCATGTGAAGCTCACGATGGCCGATAGCACATGAAGAAAAGGGGCTGCTTTATTTACTGGGCTTGTGCCCAGAGCCCTTTTTCAGAACTCTTTACTAAGAGGGGCTCATCCCAGTGAATCTCAGACCAGCAGAATCACTATTTCCTAAGAACTTGTTAGAAATGCAAGTTCTCAGACAAACCAAGACTCAAAGAGTGCAAAAGTCTAAGATGAGGCCAAGTGATCCATTTACTAGAATTTACCAGATAATGCTGATACAGAGTAAGTTTAGTCTAAAGCTAAGGGACCCATGTTTCAGGATCCCAGAACCACCTGGCCAGGTCCTCCTCGGTATAGGAAAGCAAAGAAATAAAGGTAATGCTTTCACTTCTATGCATGAGTGGGCTGACCGTTTCTTATGCCCCATCTCATTCTCTCGTCCTTCATTTTTGCTTGGCTGCTACAACAGCAGCTGACTGGCTGCACACAGGTGTGTCTGGAGAGCCCCTCACCTCAGCTCCACCAGGCACCTCTTGCTTTCTGCCCTGGGGCTTTCTTCACTGCTGCTGGAGCCCCTCAGCACCTACGCAGACCTGGAGTGAGGGGATTTAACTTCCTCTGGGATTTGGTAGACAGTGGTTTGGCACCTCAGGCAGACACTTGCAGAGATCTTTCCCATGTTCTCAGTAAGCCCAAGTCCCAGCATTCACAGATACAACCAGCATAGTAACCCCTGGATTAGCTTCCTTTCCTTCCTCGTCCGCTTCCTCAGTCCTCCAGTCTGGGGGATCATGCCCTTAAATACACTACCCCCACAAGCCCTTGTTTTCGGCTCTCCTTCTGGGAGACTTCTAAGCTCACTGATCCCTGTGAACATGGGCTAAACGTCCCCACCCATTGGACCTGTCACATCAGCTCCCTCCTCCTAGGGAGGGTCAAGAAGGTCAAGTGGAAAGTTTACCCTGGCTTGAGAAGAGGAGCTGAGGGCTCCACACCCCTCTTTCCAGATGTCAACAGTGGGGTGACACACAATTTTCAGTTGCTAGCTTAAATAAATTATTAATTTGTCTCCTAGCTGAAAGCACATACAAGATTCAGGAAAGGGAATTGGGCTGCGAATCCAGACTCCAGCTGTGTGGCTCTGGGCACTCTCTCACAAGCACTACTAGCGCCAGGTGATGCATTTTCTGTCTTATGCTGCACACAGTTGTGGGTATGAGTATTTCAGTCTCCGGGTCTGTAAAATGAGAGGGTTGGACAAGAAGCCCAAACTGTCCCCGGTTCTGTTTCTAAAGAGATGGGCAGTTCACACAGCTTAAAAAATACATAGGAAATGGGTTTAAGTATATACTCAAAACAACATCAGCCCAGTCCTGTACTGCCTCCCCACTACCCCTAACAAGTTGAACTTTCCCCAACCAGGGCCTTGCCTGTGGTTCCCATAGCCAGTATTCATGGCCCACTCCTATACAGAATAGCCCTTGTATAAATATTTGTGCAATGAATGTGTCTCTTCCCATGAGAAATAAAAATTGTAATTCCTATCAGAACCCAGGTCTGTCTTATACTCTAGCATAGGGGGTTGGCTGTTTCTTTCGGGGTGACCCTCTAAGTTGTACTCATTACTAGAATGACATGTTATTCTGTTTACAGGAAACAGATTTTGAAATACCACCTTTGCCCCTGGGAGCATCTTTATCCTCTCCCTTTATTATCAAGAACAAAACCCCGAGGTCAGCTCCAAGTTCTTCTTTCTCTCTGCACCTCCAAGGTCACAGCCTGGCCCTCTGCATCAGCTAAGTGCTGCCCAAGCCTTGGATTCCCTCTCTCCCTCCCTTCCTCCCTTCCTTCCTTCCTTCCTTCCTTCCTTCCTTCCTTCCTCCTTCTCTTCCTCCCTCCCTCCCTCCCCCCACTCCTCATCTCCTCAGGTCACAGTCTCTCCATGATAAATGCTCCCCCTTCTTCCTGCTCAGAGACTATCCCTCCCAGAGGATTCTGGCTCTTTGCTGATTTAATATTTATGTCTTAAGGCCACAGATCTGTGCTCCTTTCTTTTCTGGTAGACACCTCTGTCTACTGGGGCCTTGGAGTGGCTACCGGACATCTGGAGGCTCTGGGGTCATCAAGGAAAGAGCAAAGTGGGAGAGGGCTTCTCCCCCACACGCTCCACTTTGGTGGCAATACAGGCAGGGGGTCATTCAAGAGTCCGCATGGAAATTAACTAGAGAAATAGGATAGCCTGGTGGGACACACTGGCCTCTGTGGAGTTCTGGGGAGGATGAGGAGGTGCAGAGAGACTGGGCTGCAGGAGGCCCCCACCTCTTGTGCCAGTGCTCAGGGCCCACAGATCTCTTTATTGCCAGGCAGGGATCCCACTGCCAGCCCCAGATCCCACTGTTTCTTCCCAGCACATGCTGGAACACGGGCTCCTGAGGGGGAGGGGGAAAGGGTGGAAGTTACCTAACTCACCCCTAGGGCTTCAGGGCCAACCACACTAAAAATCCAGGCTAACAGATGAAAAGCAGTTGCTGGTTTGTCTTCAGGCGTAAATCTGCTGTCTCCCTCGGTCACTTGCAACTGTGTGCTGTAGTTCTCACTTCCTGATGGTGAGATTTGGGGTTCAGCATGCTGCCACTCAAATCCATTTCCTCTTATTCTAGGCTCAATAGGCACAGAGACCCAATAACAATACCCCCAGAGGAAGCATCAAATCCATTTTGGAAGAAAATCATGTATAATTAATCACCAGCTAAATATCATGGCAATCTGTTGCAGATGAGATCACCAAGTGCATTCTGTGGCCAAAGGCACTTGGATCACAAAATAGGAGAGAAAGAAGAGCCTGCATGTTAGTGGAGCACAGACACTGGAGCCAGGCTGTCAGGGTTAAAAGTGCAGCTTTGCGTGGGCGTGTTGCTTCAGTTCTCTGCGCCTCTATGTTCTCACTGATAAAATGGGGCTAATAATAGCGTCCGCTTTTAGGGTTGTTTTGAGGATTCAAAGAGTCAACAGATGGAAGACCAGCAAGTGTTTTGCCGCCATCACTGTCGTCATCATTGCGGTTGTTGCGATAACACTGAAGGGTGCTGGGATTACTGCCAGAGACACTCTCAGCCACGACCCCCTCAGAGGATGTTCCCATACCCGTCTCCAGTGTCTTGCAAGTGAGGGTTCCCCAGCCATGACCTGCCAGCAGAGCTCTCCTTCAAAAGATAGGGCAGGATGGTTGTTGACATTCTCCACTTATTATCCACTGGAGAGACTTTAAAGGTGTGTTAGGGCAGCATCCTGCCTAGCTGAGTGCCACTGCTGGGCCTGCAGCCGACAGCAGTGCACCATAGTCCCCAAACTTTTTACGACCTGCCTCCTCCTAGATCCAAGCTGTCTCCCTCAATTTTTCCCTTTTGTGCCCCTGCAGACTGGTAGAGGCAGGTGGTTATTAGGCCGCTCCTCCCATAGGTCACTGCACGGTGTCCACTCCTCTGGTTGTGAGCCCCAAGAAAACCACCTACAATCCCAGTCTTGTTCGGTGGCCTTCAAATAACTGGGGTGTCATCTCTTTGGACTGGAGATGACATGGGCAACTTTGAGCTTCCGACATAGATGGCTATTTTCCATGCTAGACTGCCTGCAAAGATGATCGCCAATAATTCCTCCTGTCTCCATACATGCATGTGGCTACTTCATCAAGAGGTGGTGTCTGTTTTCCACCCCCTTGACTCTGGGATGGCCTTTGACATGCTTTAACCAAGGACCACAAGCAGAGGCAGTGCTGTGCAGGTCTGGGTCTAGGTCTTCAATGACCTGAAAGCTTCTGCACTAGCCTTCCTGAAACACTTTAGTCCCCATGCAAAGAAGCTTAGCCTAAGCTACTGAATAAGGAAAGGCCACAGGACATTGCAGCCCAGCCTTCTAGGGCCTAGATGACCCCAGCTCCCAAATGCCCCACCAGCTGAATGCAACCACTGGAGAGAGTTTAGGCAAACCCAGTGAAAGATTCATCCAGCCAACTCTCAGAACTGCAAGAAATAGTAAAGTGTTGTGGTTTGAATTTGCTAAGCCTTGGGAGCGTTTTTTACACAGTGGTAGTTGACTGATACACCAATCTCCAAGCTCACACCCGTGCTCGGGGCATCCGTGCCCATGCTGGCACTGCCATGCTCATGTGGTCACTGCGAAGGCAGGTGCTCTCAACTTCTAAGGCAGCAAAGGGAACAAGGTACAGGAAGGCAAAACAAAGGTACCCAGTTTCATTTCTTAATTAGCTTGACACAATTAAAATAATAATTAGCTTTTAACAGGTTGTTCCTTTGTTTCTCTCCAGGGTCTCAATTAGGGCTCTGCTTTGGTAGTAATTCTTGAATATCTCAAGTTTTCTGGCAATTCCTTGCCTTATTCTACCTGAGCTCCAGTTCAAATGTTTTTCTTGACTTCCTTGACCCACAAAAGGCTTTGAGCCTAGTTCCCAGTTCCACATCCCAAGTCCGAACTCCTCTCTCCCTCCCTCCCTCTGTCTCTCAATGGCTACCATGTACCAAAAGGCAAATTCTTCCCTGGACTCTCACTGGCTGAATCTCTTGACCTCGTCTCACTGCCACCTGAACCTTAATCCTCGCCATTGAGCTCTGCAGCAGCACAGGAGTGGGAGGGAAGAAGGGTCATTGAGGAAGACCTTTCTAGATGTGGCACATGCAGGCAGCTTTTGTGCTTTTTTATCTTACTTCAGGGTGAGTAAAATATTCCTAAACCATACTGGTTAAATATCTACAGTGATGTTAATTTTCAGTTATCCCTCAAAAGTAGTTATTATCATAATACACACATGAGAAACAAGTTTATTTTTTAAAAAGTAGAAATCACAAACCCAAAAAACACTTGGGGCTGGGTAGCTGAATCACTCATAAACCTATTACTTTGAAATAACTATGTTTCAGAGATAATCAGTCCAGATCTTTCAGTCATATTGAAATGATTATAGTGAAAACAATTGATCATGGTATGTATATTAACTTTAATTTGCTTATTTCATGCAGTATATTATGGACAGACCTTTATGTTAACATGTATACATCGATACATTTAATAGGATGGGGCAACTTAATGCCAGATGTATCTGAATGTGCCACACACATCTGGATGTTTTGTTTGTTTAGTTTTCTTTCTTTTTTTTTTAGTAAGTCCCTTATCATTGGGTATCTAGATTGTCCTTGTTTTTGTTTATTTTTTAAGAGATTTTATTTATTTGTTTTTAGAGAGAGGGGAAGGGAAGGAGAAAGAGAGGGAAAGAAACATCAATGTGTGAGAGAAACATCGATCAATTACCTCTTATATGTGCCCCAACCAGGGACTGAACCCACAACCCAGGCATGTGGCCTGACTGGGAATCGAACCAGCGATCTTTTGCTTTGTAGGACAATACCCAACTGAGTCACATCGGTCAGGGCTGTCCCTGTTTTTAAATATGTTAAACAACATTGTAGCTAACATGCATGGATATTTGTAGTTTTATGTACCTCATTCAATTAATTCAATAATCCCTATCATTTTACATGTAGGTTATTAACAGCTCCTCAATTATTTAATCAGCACACTATCTCTTTTATGTATATCTGCAGTTTCAGTAATAATTTGTAACGGAGGAAGACTGGCATTGTCTGTTAAAATTCAAAGTCACCTTGAACCACGAAACACAGGATGACCACTTAATAGTCTGCTAAACCTTTCACTAAAAACCTCTGGTATGCAGAGGATTTGCTTAGCATGCTGTAGCTCTAGTATACAGATTCTAGGTTGCTTGTCCATGAGCAGTTGGTCCCTGGCCCATCACAACAGAGGCCCAAACCACTACGTAGTTGGGAGGAGGAGGGGGTTGGATGCCAAGCCCTTATCCAGTCTGAGTGCAGCTGCTGAACACCATGTTTCTGTGCGCTCTACCCACTGCTAAAGACCTCAGCCAAATCAGATGCTGAATCCAGAAGATTTTCCCTCCACAATGCATCTTCCTACCCTGTTCCTTCTGACCTGCACCCTGGTGTAGGCCGCAATTGCCTCTTCCTGGTCCCTGAGTGATGGCAGTGCTCTCCAGTACTCCTCTTTCAGGACTTCTAAAAGCTCAGAACCTGCTACCCCCTGCTCAACCAACAGCAATGGCAATGAGTAAAAATACTTTCTGGAATGGGCTTTGTTGAATGCATAAATGAATAAATACACAGCAAACCAACGGTTATTCTAGGGGCTCAGGGAACAAAGATGAGGTAGTTATGGCTCCTTGTCCTTCAAGGACTCATGTCTGAAAAGAAGGTCAGGCAAACCAGCAGTGGGAGAGCAGTGGAATACTCTGCTCTAGAATGTTCTAGAGCCAGGTAGAAATAGGGTGAGGAGTCCAGAGGTAGCTCACTGTGCCTGGCCAAGCAAGGTCAACCTGGAACAGGTAACCTATGAGTGGATTATCAGAAGAGAAATGAGTCTAAGGGAAGGACAAAGGGGGTATCTGTCCCTGCCTCTTTGTGCCCAGATGGAGAAGCTGCCCTTTCCAGGAGGAACTCTGGCTTCTACAGCTGATGCTAATGATACCACACACTGCACCCCAAGGCCCGCTGGTCTCTGTGCAGTTATGATGGACAGCTCTCTAAGGGTGCAAGACACCCACATCAAGGGTGCCAGATGTCTCTGCCTCACTGACACAGGATTTTGCCCAATGATGTACAGGTGCAACCTGGACATGCTGGGAACTAATGCACCTGGATGCTGGGAACAGAGGTCCGAATGGCCACCTCCCACCTCCCAGTTGGACGGCCCTAAGACACATTCTGCATGGTACTGCTGAGGGTCCGCCAGGGGCTGGATTCCAGGTGCCTGAAGATGACCAGCCTCTCCTCTTGCTCAGTTGCACTTTTCCCACTCCCTCGATTCTGCTCCTGGAACCCCACCCCCCAGAGCAACTACCTGCGGCAGAGTTCTAGTCTCAGACTCTGCTTTTGGCCAAACCTAAACTAAGATACATTGTAATGCTGTCTGTGATTTTGGGGGTCCTAAGGAAAATTTGGGGCTCAACCTTAGATCAAAGGAGCTAAGGAGGAAAGAACAAATAAGTCCCTGTGGGATTTAAGTCTGGCTTATCCTTGTCTGACTTTTCACCACTCTCATCCCGCCTTGCACAGGCTCTGCTCCCTTGAACTTGAGGAATCCTAGCGTGTTCTCACCACCTCTGTGCGGCGGCGTGCCCTGAAGGAAGCTTTCAGACGCTGCAGCAGCTCCCACACAGGTCTGCTTTATGACTTTCTGGAAGAAATCAGAGGTGACACAAGCCCCATAGAGTATCACGTTGTGCCAGCTCTGAATCCCTACGCCCTGGGCAAATGGAGAAGGATAGGACAGATGGCAACTGTCAGGCCTTTAATTGCATGGTGTTCCTCGGACGTGGTCAGGGAAAGGCTGTGCTTAGGGCTTGATTCCTGTCTCATCCCTGGCAAAACAGAGGGGAGAAGGGGCAGCGTGATTTCTCCGTGTTCCCTCCTCATGGGCCTTCTCAAGCCCCAGGTATGTGATGTGGAGGAGCTTTATTGTGAGGTTGGAGTGAGTGTGGACACCCTGGGGTGGCAGTTGCAGGATGCGCCCCATGAGCTTGATGCTGGGGTGTCTGGAGGAAGGTCCAATCTGGGCCACATGGTGTCTAAACCTCTCAGCACACCCACTCCCCTCTCTCTTGCCTCCAATGGCTTTGCTCACTGCCTCTTAAGCTCCCAGCACCCATCCATACCTCACTCCCACATTAAGGTTATTTAGGCAAAAAAAGATATTCAAGGACCAGAGCTATACAAGAGATAGACTTATGGAGTCATTGTACCCTACGGGTTTATAAGGTGCCACATTCTCACCTCATTTGTGCCTTGATGTTATGCTGTGAGGTAAATATTTTTGCACCCCCATTCTACAAATGGGGAAAAGAAAGCTCAGAGAGGTTGCCTGAAATACTCAAAACTGCCCAGCCAAATGAGTAGTTGCCAGAAGAGGAACCCCAGTCTGCCTGTCTTGCCGCTAGACTCCCTGGAACCTCATCCATTTTCTTTTGGCGGGAAGTTGTGGAGATTCTAGGTCTGTGCCACAGGGCCCTTCTACAGAGCTTGCCTGGGGAGACGAGGGAAGAGGAACCATGAATTCTGTGTCATGGGAGTGTCATCACTCTCATCCCTTTCCAAGGCCCTGAGCCCTGATCCCCCTTGGCACAGAGGCCCCCCTGCTCCACTGCACCCTGTGTCCTTGAAGTCAAGCACACAAAAGGGGCATTTTCATTCATGTATCCATCTGTTCATTTGTACACCCACACCCGTTTTCCACTATCTCGACATGGAACATGGCTGGCACATGGTGGGGAGGCTGGCACATGCGGAGGCTGGTACTCAAGAGCAGAATCCCAAGGGCGCAGTAAGTGTCTCCTCAGAGCCCTGCAACACAGGATGGGTGTTCCAGGAGGGAATGACCAACCTGTGAGGCAGTGGAGAGCTGGGCTCTGTGACACAGGGAAGAGTCTTGCACTCATACCTGTCTGCCCAGCTATAAAACTGTCCTTGTTTCGAAGGTGTACAGGCCATGCTGTTCCCTGCAACCTCTCAGAAAATCCTGAAGAGCTGCTTCTTGGTACCTACCCAGTGTTCAAAGACCCCACTGTGCATTGTGCCAAGGCCAGGATGGCATCAGTGCCTGTGCAGAGCCCCAGGGTCTGAAAGGATGCTGTTTGACAGGGGGCTGGGCTGCCAGGGAAGCCCCTCAGTGCTCCGGTGGCAGGTGATAGCGGCACTGTGCTGCCCTCCCCGCCCTCGCACAAGCATCCCAGCTGCAGGGAGAGCCAATCCTAGCCAGGGCTGCAGCCTGGCTTCAGCCTCAAACCTGGAACCTACACGTGAACACCCAGTGCATCCCAGACAAGCTGTGTTGGAGACACCAACATCCTGTTAGGGGAGGCTACTTCCACATGGCTGAGTTCAGGGGACAGGGCCACCTTGTGAGTCTGATGCAGATAGTGATTTTCAGGACCTGGGGGCTGGTTCTCATGTACTTTCAATGAACTGCTTTTACTCACAGCACTTCTATCATCACCAAATGTGTGGGTTTTTCACACCAAGTAATTCTCCAATTCTTGGTGTCCAGGGATTCAATTTGATTCTGATACCAACTAACTACCTGTTGCTAGGGGCTCAGGCCCACAGGTCTGCCCCCTCCTCAGGTGCCAGTCATAAGTGCTGGGCCTCCTGTCCTTCTGACCAACTGGCAATACACCAGGGGTTACCATGACCCCCTTCTCAGGTTGATAATTTGCTAGAACAGCTCACAGAACTCAGGAGCACCCTTTACATATCACCACGTTTGTTATAAAGGATGAAGTCCAGAAACAGCCAAAGAGAAGCCACACACAGGCCAGGAGCGGGGTTGGCGGCAACGCAAGAGGCTTCCACACACTCCCCCGGCACATTGTCCTCACAGCACCTCAAGTGTCTACCAACCCAGAAGCTCTCTGAACCCCAGCTTTTAGGGGTTTCAGTGGAGGTTCCACTATAGAGGCAGGAATTAATCAATCCTTGGCCATTGGGGGTTGAACTCACTCTCCAGCCCCTCTCCCCTCTCTAGAGGTTGGTGGGGAGAGCCAAAGTTCAAGCCACTCATCATAGATTGGTCTTTCTAGTGACCAGCCTCCATCCTAAGCTATCTAGGGGCCCCCCAAGAGTCATGGCATTAAAACGGAAGATGTTCCTATCACCTCCAACACTCAGGAAATCACAGAAGTTTTTGGAGCTCTGTGTCAGGAACTGAAGACAGACTAAATATATAGTTCTTATTATGCCACACTCTCTAACCCTTTGGCTCTTGCAGGTCCCCTCTCTGCGTGGACCAGAGGAACCCATCCATCTTGCCACCCTGAACATGCTGGGATAGGGCATGAGTAGTCCTTATAATGAAGGACCTGTCCCAAGTCCTCAAGGCACACCATGAGGGACC
The DNA here is from genome assembly GCF_022682495.2 of Desmodus rotundus. Classification (NCBI taxonomy): domain Eukaryota; kingdom Metazoa; phylum Chordata; class Mammalia; order Chiroptera; family Phyllostomidae; genus Desmodus; species Desmodus rotundus. The sequence goes on from NC_071395.1 coordinate 68,766,118, forward strand.
CTGGACTGAGTTCCCATGACAAGCGGCAGGCCATAGCCACTCCAGGACACTGCACCAGCTGCACAGGCTTCTGCCACCACCAGAGAGGCCATGGGCCCAAAACATGCCCACAGGCTTCCAGAGGAATGTCAGGTGATGGCAACCCCTCCCATATCTCTCCACTAATGTACTCATGATTTCCCTAAGCAATGAAGGTGAGTTAACCACCAATCTGACAATGTCACCAAGCCCTACAGGGACATACTTTATCCACTTGAAAGCACTCTGAACCCAGAGGAGGTGGTTGCACAAAAAGGGAAAATACCAAGGCAACGGAGAACAGAGAGGCCAGGAGTGAGGAAGTGAAGGAGACAGATGGGGCTGAGGTGCTCTCATTCCCACCCAATGTGGCCCACGTCCACCCTGCTTCATGGCAGGCGGGAGCAGCTAGAGCTGTGCTTAGTTTATAACTGACAAAGAACAAAGAGGCCTTTTCAAAAGTTTTGCGGGTCCACGGATCTGAGCCCAGCTGTGATTACAGTGTGTGTGTATTCCTAAGTGTCCACATAAAGAATTCACCATTTTGCCCAGAGGGAGGGACAAAAAGCAAGTTATCTCCAGTCTATGGTGCCCAAAGCCGCAGCAAGCTGGTGTAAAACCAAGGGAGGCCCCCAGATGACTCATCCAGTTGGGGGAAGGTAAACACATTATTGTCTTTCCGTGTGTCTTGAACCCTGGCACCTCTATTTGTTCCAATGAGACGGGCAACGTTTTAATTGGAATGCTCACTTGTCTTCACTTTTCAAGAGGAGTGGTGGAGGGTTGTGGTGTTTGGATAATTAAATCCATAACTCCTGAAGTTGTAAGTGTATATGACTCATCAAGGATAGTGTGTGCATTAGAGAGAAAAGGGGACAGCAGGAGGTGGGGGAAGGCAAGTGAGCTGGATGGAAACCAAGGGATAAAGAGGGAAAGGAAGTGGCTGAGGTTGGCCTGGCAGCGTGCATGTCTGTGAATGAATGAGACACAGAGAGGGAGAAGCAGCTACTGAAGGCTGCATTTGTGTGCAGAGCTCGGAGGGTCAGAGGAAGGAGGCAGAGGGCAACCTCAAGACTGGAGGCTTGTGTGTGTGAGAAACAGCTGGATGAAGAGAAAGATGGAAATAAGGAAGTCTCCAAAGACTATGTGTGTCTGTGTGTGCATGTGTGTTTGAGAGAGAGAGAAAGCAACAGGGAAACAGAGAGAACAAACTGTGTGTGTGAGTTGTGCAACAGAAAAAGAGAGACAGAAGGAAAAGGAATAAAGGAAGCTTGTGAGGACAGAGAGAGCAGGCGGCTATTGTGTGTGAGTGTGAGTTCATGTTTGTGTGTGTGCTTTGATCGATGTGTTTGGTTAATGCATGCCATCTTTTTTTCTATTTAAACTGTATATTGCTTATTTTCATTTTAAAAGTAGTACATAGTCATTAGAAATAAGAATACATAGAAACTGAAGGAAGAAATCACTCATAAGACCTATCCCAACCAAGCTTTGCATTTTTCTTAAGTGTAGTTATAAATCCTATTTAACTGGACTTCTGAATTCAGTGGTGAAATTCACCTGAAATAACTTGTATGAAGTGTTTTGCAAAGTAAGCATGCAATAAATGCTGTGGCCAGTTTACATTATATTTTTTGACCTATACTTTTCTGATGAAGAAGCTTTTCCAAAAGAATTTCTGATGTTCAATCACAGAGTTGACCAAATAAAGGGTAATGATGAATTATGAAACCCCTCCCTTTAAAGCTACATCCATATGCCAATGGGACAGGAGGCCCCAAATCTCCATGTCCCCGAGGGGTGGCCCATTCATCCAGGGTAATATTTATTGCACAGGTGTTTTCCCTCCAGGCCTGGTGAGGACAGCATGTCTTCCTCGCTGCAAGGAATGCCAGCTGTTCTTAGAAGCAAAACCTCTGCTTGTATTCCTAACTTCACTGGTCTCTTGGTTGGCTAGAACTTCAGATTTACTATTTTCCAAGACCACGTATATACAAGAATGACTTCATATTGTCTCTGTAGGTCTGGGCATCAAGTTCCTGGCTCACAAACTCAAAACAGTGGGACATGTCTCCATTGTCTTCTGGCCTTTGATACCAGACAGAAGACCAAGGCCAATTGAACTTTATTACAGCCTGACCTCTTCTTATTGGCTTTGCTCTACTGTGTTCACAGATGTTGCAGGTTTTTTTTTTAAATTGAAGGCAAGACCTTTTACCAGCAAAAAGATTATGACTTACTTTATTACAATGGTCTGGAACCAAACCTGCAATATCTCTTTAGGTATGCCTGTACTTTGAATATATAATAATTTTTAAATTACCTTAAATGACTGGATGCTTACTGAATTTTTTCACTTTGATCACATACTCCAGTGCTCCAGGCATGGGTCTTTTCCTTTGGATTTTGCCTGTAATGAGGAGTGTTCTTTTAACATGGACCCTGGGGAGGCTCAGGGAAAGTGATTTGTGTGTATCTTTGTTTTACTTGTCAAAAATTGTTGTGGAGTTTCTTCAAGATTGGCTCTAATCTTTGTCTTTTCTCTGTCCTTTCTATCCATAATCTTTTCTCTCCCTCACCTTTAGCATTACCCTTAGAATTTTTGGAAAAATTCTCAATTTGCCCTCCTTGTCACTGAACAGACTTTTCTTTACTCACTCTGGCATGGTCTATGGTGGATGGTCTGGGTGTGAGCTTTGTGTTTGCCTAGAATCCCCCACTCCAGGGAACCACTTAGCCTCTTCCAACTGCAATTCCATGTGGTTCAGATGGGTTGGCTCCCCTCCCCCAGGCCCCTGAAAGGTGACCACATACCAGTTGGCCAATCAGAGGATCACATTCCCCAGAAATTGGTTTATATGTGGAGCAAGTCAAGACGGGTTTACCAGGGCGTTAACCAGAATCACGAACTTTGGCTGGAAATACATGGAAAAGCACCACTTTTCTCTGGGATGGGAAGCTGTAAGGATTATGCAAGTTGGGAGCTGATGGAGCACATTTCCCTTATATGGCAACAGCTTACCCAAGAATGAACTAAAAAGGAACAGAGACTTGGGAGGGGAGAGGGAGTGGGAAGAGAAGAGGGAGATGGAAATGGAGAGGGACAGAAAGAGGCAATGGGAGAAGCAGAGAGAGAAGGAGAGGGAGAGGGCGAGAGCGAGGGAGGGAGATTGTGAACTGAAAACATCACCCAAGCACCTTGACCCAGGTGTGCCTCATTCATACCCACAATGAGCCAATACATTCCTCCTTCACTTAACCAGTTGTAAGTTGGTTTTCTCTACCCTACAACCACTGAGATTCCAAACCAGGACAGCTGGTCCTACTGGACCGTGATGGATGGGTCTTCCTCCTGCCCCATGGACTTGTCCTTGAAGACTTCCTTCATGAGAACAGTCCAAGAAAAGCTGTAATGGCCAGAACATTGGTTCCCAAGGCTCTTCCTAACCCTACCCCTACCTAAACGTTTTCACTGGTGTGGAGACTGTATCTTCCAAGGTGCTGTGTGCCTTCACCCATTTTTTCCCCTTTCCTGCTTTTTGGAATCTGTGGGGAAGACTCGAGAAGGAGAAATCCCAAAACTTGTCACTTGGAGAAAGCATAAAGGCCCAGTTTGTCTGGAAACAAGGATTTCTCCATCAATGGGCACTCTCTGAGCAACAGTGAATGGTAATCCTACATCATTAACTCCACAGATTTGATGTCCATTTATACTGTTAATCCAATGCCAACAACTCTGTGATTACTGGGACTCTGCTAAGACTCAGACGGCAGGCTGATTCCCAGGCCCAGCATCCAGGCATCTGTGTGCGGCTGTACTTTGGGTCCACCTAAGTCTCCTGGTGGACAGCTAGCTGAAAGAGGCTGCCCCGGGGCTATTGGCAGGTTGGCAGCAACAGCTGAAAGCTGCCATCTTTTCTCTGCCCCACCACTCGGAATAAAACACAGCTGATGGCACTGCCTTAGATGGCCAGGAGGAGCAAATGTGCCTCATAATGTCCTTAGCATCCACTCAGCATGGTTTATCATAATGTTGTTTTTATCATTATCACCATTACTGTCACAATTATTAGGAGCTGAATCACATTTCTGCATCAGGGTCTTAGCATTCACTGTTCTCTGCCAGGAGCGCTGGGCTCAGATGGCCTAACGGCTCACCCTCAACTTCACTGAGCTCTTTATTAAGAAGACTGTCCTCTGGAGGGTGACAACCTGAGGGTACCCGCTCCATCACCCCTCCTTCCTTTGCTCCGTGTTCTTCTCTGTCATCCTCACCTCCACCTTACTTTCCACGTATTTATCTGTGCATCATCTGACTTTTTCCTCTAGAACATAAGCTCCATCACAGACTGTTTTATTACTTGTAATTTTCATTAAAGATTTTGTTAAATCCCTCTTGTCAACTGTTTTATACTTTACAAAACACATGCACATAATTTATTTATTGAGTATTTACTAAGTATCAGGAGCTGCTCTAAGCACTTTCTATGCATTCAAACAAACCCCACAGGATGAGCGCCATGCCACTCCGTTTTCTAATGGAGAAACCAGGACACTGAAAGGTTAATTAAGGTGCCTGAGGTTATGCAACTAGTAAGTGTTAGAGCAGGGCTTAGAACTCTGACAAGACTAGCTCCAGAGCTGTGTTCCTCATTGCCTCACCACAGGCAAAAGGATGCTCTGGAAGCTATTATTATTATCTATTATTATTACTATTTACCGATGGTGGGACCCACATCCGTGGGTGAGGAAACTGCACTAGGTCACAGTGAGAACCTGCTCACACTCCTGGGGCTGGAGTCCAGGACCCACTTCCTGACCAATATGCTCAGCTCCTTATAAGTTCAGCTGTTGACCACATCAACCCCTTGACAGTTTTCATGATCTCCACTAGACCAATGAAGACACTGAGGCTTAGGGAGCTCAAAGACCATCATGAGATTGCAAAACTACTAATCGACAAAGTGCATTTAAAATAAACTGTAAGTAGCACCAAAGTGAATGCATTTTCTATATATTAAAACACATATGTGATTTAAATGTATTAAAACATGTTTGTGTAATGCTTCTGGAATAAGTCTGGATGGAAGAGCTCCCATTTTAATTGTCTTTTCTCATGAGTTAATGCCTCTTTATTCAGCATCACTGGATCTGTATGAGATTTACTGCTGCCACTGCTGACAAAGGTTTCCCCAGCAGACCGAGCTCCTCTGTCCTCCTCTTGGAGTCCTGCCCAGCAATAGGGGATACCTTGTTCCTGCCTTCTCATTTGTCTGATGGGGAAACTGATTGTCAGGGAGGTGAAATGACTGGCCCAAGGCCATCAAGCTAGTGAGCAGTGGACACACTGGCTGCAGAAATCCTAATGTGGTGTTGTTTGAATATCACACTAACTCAGAACAAGGCCAGGCCATCCCAGGTCCGTGTGTGTTCCTAGCATACTCCCTAGGAATGATCCCTGTGTCCTGGGTGAGTTTGGTGACTCTGTTCTTGACCCTGTACCCCAAATTTCACTCAGCTTTTAGACTCATGTACCTTCAACATCATTTATGGGGACATCCATCCCAAGCAGATGATGCTCTTACATGTCGTAGGTGCCTCCAACCCTAGAGCACCTCTGGCTCTCATCCACAGGATTAAAATGTCCAGAGTTCTGGGGCAAGGACATGTTTGGATGGTGGTGCTAATAGGTGGGCATTTTGGTGTGAGAAATAAGGGATCTAAGTTGTTAGGTTTATGGAAAGATGGCCTTTGTGTTTGTTCTCTTGGGACCTCATTGGCTTAGATGTGGTAAGATAGGCCGGGGGCTACTCCCTACACTTGGGATGCTGGGAGAGGAAAGTGTGGTCCAGGGGAAAAGGACTCTGAAGTCTGCCTACACTCTTAGTACGAGCAGTTCAACACTTTCATGGGTGGCCTCACTGTCTCCCAGACCAGAGGCACTTCACACAGAGGTCTGGGTTCGAAGCCTCCTCATGAGGCTCAACATATGTTTGCTGAAATGTCCTCTGAGCACAGAGCCCTCTGGAACAAGCGAATCAAGACAGGCAGGTGATCTAGAATTAAGAAAGTTGGGGGATTGGCCCAAAATGCTTCCATGTTGTTGTGAATGAATGAGCCAGTAAGATTGGCCTCAGCCCCGAGACTGCCCTGTTGGTGATCAGCTGTGGGAGTCACTGGCTGCTGGTTCCTCTTTCTCATCAGTCTCACCTCACTCAGAGTTCAGGACCCCCTGATGCTACACTACACACAAGCAAATGCACACAGGGCTCTGAGTGCCTGGGAACAGGAGGGAAGTGAGCAGTGTACACATCTCAGGAGGGAAGCTAAGGAGGGGACTCACCAAAGCCCTGTCTGGGGCTTCCAATAATGCTCTGGGGGGGTCCTTCAACCATCCGGATGTCCACTCCTGCTGGCTGGAGGAGTGGCATCCCAGCAGTGGCCGTGCTCCTTATTGGTCCTTGGCACTGTCCCCAAAAGACAATGTAGCATCACAGACTTTTGGAGCAGGAGAGACCCCTGCAGATGATCTAAGCCAACCCTTTCATTGTACCACTGAAAAAGTTAAGCCCTGGGAAGGACTTTTTCCAACTTAAATGATACAAATCAATGTCTTTTGACATCAAGCCTTTTCCCTCTAACAGGGAACACTTTCCTACCATTATTTTGCTTCTCCAGACTACAAAACATAAAGGTAGATGAGGAAGATTTACTGTTATTTCACTTCCTAATCCTGTCTTTTTCTTTTTTCTTTTCTTCAGTCAGAAAGCCTCTTTCCCTTATTGATTGGGAAAAGCTTCCAACAACAAGAATGAGCTTGGCTCCATTTGCTGCTGTAGAGCTTGCTTCCTCCTAGAGAGACTGTCTGTCAGTGCCCCGGAATTAGGGGCTGGAATTCCAGATGGATGCAGACAAGGAGATGACCATTTCTGGGTCACCCAGCTGCCCAATGCCCTCGGGTGGCCGCAGCAGCGGGAGGGTAACCTAGTTTGCTTAGGAAATATTGCAGATGTCCCAGTTTATCGGATGCAGTCCTAGAAAAGTATTGGCACTGCCCTGTTTCTACAGCTCATGCAGTGAAGCCTGACGAAGCCCCGCTGCCCCTTCTGCCTGGTCAGCCCACACACAGCCCTGCCTCCACGGTCCCGCCTACCTTGACTCACCCCCAAGTCTTCATCTCCTCTGAGGGGATCCTGGGCTGGATCAAGGCTATCCTAACATATCAACGTGGCCATGTAAGATGATGGCACATTTCTCTGAAATATTTTCAGGGATATTTAGACCCTATTGGTTGAGGAACTGGAGCCAGTAACGACTTTGGGGTATGCCTGGGCTGGGTGCAGCAGAAGTGGTGGTGATTGGAAGGTACAGGGCAAAACCAGTGGGTTGGTTAGGTTTTGAATTCTAGTATAACTAAAAAAGAATTGGATTCCAGTATCTTAAGTGTTGAGCTCCACTTCCAATATGGTTTGTGTTAACTCATTATAATCTCTGAGCAAAAAGAGAAAAAATAAATAAACTCTACTATTTGAAGGTACCAGATAAAGAAATTAGAGGGGATTTGATCCTTGAAAGAAGAAAATCATGTCTGGTGAGTTACACGTTTGTACTGGTTTTGTCTTCCAGAGATTCCCCAGACCCCATGGCCAAACATACTTGGAATTCAAGCAGGAAGCCCAAGTACCATTAGCCTGAGTCGGAGAACTGTGTTTGGGATGGACTGCCAAGGGGCTGAAATTGAAAGGGGGATCCTGGAAATGAGATGCCACAGAAGGAGAAACCCCCAAATCTTCACAAAAGCTCCCCTTAAACCCTTGGCTAACCATGAACTGTGCATGTGCAGACCAGACTGCAAGGAGAGAGAAAAAAAGAGGTGGGGGGGATAGAGTTGTAAAGTTAAAGAGTTTGGAAGATTTCAGCTACTGCCCACCTCAGGGGAGACCAAATTTAGAATTTGACTCTTAACAAGTCAGACCTTTTCACATAACCCCAGAAAGGCTACACTTTATGGGTAAAGACTGCATCTCAGACTAAAGGCAAAACCAAGGGACTTGGCCTACAAAGTACAAAACCAAGCCTGTATAACCCATGTGCAAGTTCCTGATACACCAGTAATCTAATTAGTCGCTAGAACAAGAAACAACACTCTTCAGAAAAATAAAAGAATCTAGAATCTCTACAGTGCATCCTTCACAATATCTCAGATACAATAAAAAATTACCACACATGCAAAAATATTTGACCAATATTTAAAAGTAAGATCAGTTAATGAAAGTAAATCCATAAATGACTTGGATTTTGTAATAATAAAAAAAGAACTCTAAAATGTTTTAAATAATCTTTGGAACAAGTTGATTATTATGAGTGAAGAGATGGGAAGTTTCAGAAGAGACACGGAAACTAAAAAAGAAGAAAGAGAACAAATAAAAACTAAAAACCAAAAACCAAAACATAGTCTAGGTCTATGCCCAGGAACAGTGGAAATGTTGGGGAAGGAGGTAAAGAAGAAAAAATCTTAGAAACATACATGAGATTAAAACCTTAAAATGAAACTAAGCCTTCTCAAACAAAGTGAGAACAATGATGGAATAATTAATGGTACTGGACTAGCCTTCCTGCTGTAACAACTATAAAACTAGACAAAACATAAAAAGCAACAGTTTGGACTTTTGAGAAATATATAAGATCAATCTCATATGCTCACCTAGTTGTCTGCCCTTTAGCACTTTTCAGATTGCAGCACAATGAGGAAGCCAAGCAGGGCTCAGGGGTTTGAACGAACTTGGGAAGATCAGAGTCCAGGGCAAGAGTGCCAGAATAGGGAGAACAATACAGAGAAGTGCCCACAATGTGCACAGGATTTGGTCAAATGCCAAGATGCACATGAACCTGGTGAGAGTCCATGAAGCCTGGCAGTGAACAGCTACTTGGAAGCTGTAAACTGGAAAGATATTCCAAATGCAGAACAGTACTAGGAGACTTAGGAGTTCTGAGTACAACAGAGAGTCCTTGTTGTACAACCTGGGCTAAAAAGGCCACAGTCAAGGAATGAGACTACTCTAGGCCCAGACTACTCTCTACTCTAGATCTATCTGAACAAAAATATATAGCAAGCTTCAAAAAGGTCAAGCAAATTAAAGGCATGCAGGAGTAAAAATCAATGTTCTCTAAAAGAATGACAAAAGCCAAATTCTCAACAACACAGTATCCAAAATATGTAACATATAAATAAAAATTACTGGACATGAGAAGCATTGGGAAATGACCAGAAGAAAACACCAGTGAAGTGAAACTAGCCACAAAAAACACCAAGAGCTGGAATTTAAAACAAGGACTTTAAAGCAGCTATTATTTTTTTTTAATTTTTATTGTTATTCAATTACAGTTGTGTGCCTTTTCTCCCCATCCCTCCAGCCCACCCCAGCTGAACCCACCTCCCTCCCCCACCTCCACCCTCCCCCTTGATTTTGTCCATGTGTCCTTTATAGTAGTTCCTGTAATCCCCTCTTCCCACTGTCCCCACCCCACTCCCCCCTGGCTATTGTTAGATTGTTCTTAACTTCAATGTCTCTGGTTATATTTTGTTTGCTTTTTTCTTCTATTGATTATGTTCCAGTTAAAGGTGAGATCATATGGTATTTGTCCCTCACCACCTGGCTTATTTCACTTAGCATAATGCTCTCCAGTTCCAACCATGCTGTTGCAAAGTAAAGCAGCTATTATTAATGTATTCCAGCTCTGGCCGGTGTGGCTCATTTGGTTGGAGTATCATCCCATAAACTGAAAAGTTGCTGGTTTGATCCCAGTTGGGACATGTATTGTGGAGGCAACCAATCAATGTTTCTCTCTCACATCTCTCTCTCTCTCTCTCTCTCTCTTCCTCTCTATCTAGAAGCAATGAAAAAAAAATGACCTCAGGTAAGGATAAAAAATGTATGTTCAAATACTAAAAAAATATATAGTGATAATAAATAATACATGAAAATCTCAGCAGAGAAATGGAAAGTCTAGAATCAAAAAGTGAAACAAAAATTCTTTAATTGAAAAAACACTTAAAATAAAAAACATGTCTCCACAGAAACTATTTGGATGATTCAGAAGGCCACAGCTATGGGCAACTGGTGATTGGCAGCTTCATCACAACAACGGGCCTGCTCACACATCATGTCTCGGGTAGAGTTTTTTGGCAAAACATCAAATCACCCAGATAACTCAAGACACCTACAGCCCAGATATGGTGCCTGGTGACTTCTGGCTTTTCCCCAAACTAAAAGTGCCTCTAAAAGGTAAGAGATTTCAGACCATCAATGAGATTCAGGAAAATACAATAGGCCAGCTGATGGTGATTAGGAGAACTGTGTGAGGTTCCAAGGAGCCTTCACTGAAGGGAGGTAAGGCATCATTGTCCTATGTACAGTGTATCTTGTAGCTTCTTCAATAAATGTTTCTATTTTTCATAAAAAGATATGAATGTGCTTAACAAATTGGTGACAGAAGAATGGGTCAGTGAGCTCGAAGACAGGTCACTGGAAGTGAGCTAATCAGTAAAACAGGAAAAAAGGGTTAAAAAACCCTCAGTAAGCTATGAAACAATATCAAGCAAACTATCATATAAGCAAATGGAACCAAAGAGGGAAAGAAGAAAGAATAGTCCTGAAAAAAAATCTGAATAAATATTGGCTAAATTCTTCCAAATTTGATTCCTTTTAAAAAGCAACCACATATAAAAGAAGCCCAGTGTCCTCAACAGAATAAATTAAAAGGATAATAATAATACATAGAAACATCCTAGTCAAACTGCTGAAGACCAAAAACTTGAAAAAATCTTAAAAGCAGTTAGTCAGGAAATGACATATCATCACATACAAAAGAGCACAGAGAAGACTACTACTGACTTTGCTGAAAAACAATGAAGGCCACAGACAATGGAATAACATCTTCAAAGTGTTCAAAGAAAAAATTGTAAACCTAGAATTCTATAAATATTAAACACCTTTCAATAATGAAGGCAAAAATAGCTGTGACAATTTGACCAAGAAAATACAGTAATACTGAATTATAACCTATAACCCCAAATGTATAAAATAAATACCCACAACTCTATACTAATATGAATAAATGGAGGAGAATAAACAAATCTATCATGCATGAGATTCCAAAATAATTTATGGAGATATTCCACTCTGAAAGAGATGGTATATAAATCCCCATTTCCCTTTTTTTAGTCCTCACCTGAGGATATGTTTTTATTGCTTTTAGAGAGAGAGGAAAAGAGAGAGAGAGAGAGAGGGAGAGAGAGAGACATTGATGTGAGAGAGAAATATCAAAAGGTTGCCTCTCATATGTGGCCTGACAGGGGATTGAACCCACAACCTAAGTATGTGCTTTGACTGGGAATCAAACCCACAACCATTTCAGTGGCTCCAACCAACTGAGCCACCCTGCCAGGGCTAAATTCTCATTTCTTAAATGTGGCTGCACAAAGTTACATACTCCCACAGAACACAGGGTAGAAGTGGAGGGAAATGACAAGTACCTGGGCATGGAGAAGCCTTGCAAACACTAAGCCAGGTCATCAAGATTAACATCAACAGTAGTAAGTCATATTGATAGTATATACCATTGATTTGTTATGATGGACATGACAGTTTACCTCTGTGGCCTTCACCTTCAAAACACATAACCCCAGTCCTGTCATAAGGAAAACACCATACAAATATCATTTGAGGGACATAATACGAAACACCTAATTAGTCCTTCTCAAAACTACCAAAGGCATCAAAAACAAGGAAAATCTAAGAAGCTGCCATAGCCTAAGGAGATGAGACAACTAAATGTAACATGGTATCATAGATGGAATCCTGGAGCAAGAACAGGTCTTCAGGTAAAAATGAAGGCAGGAAATCTAACAAAGCATGAGCTTTAGTAGTAATCATGAATCAATTCATTAACTATAACAAATGTGCCATACTAATGTAAGGTATTAATTAATAACAGGGGAAACTAAGTGTGGGGCACATAGGATCTCCTCACACTATCTGTAACTTTTCTGCAATTCCAAAGATGTTCTAAATTAAATGATTATATTTTTAAATTTTTATTCAGTTACAATTGTCTGCATTTTCTCCCCATCCCTCCACCCCACCATTGTTTTTAAGATGAAGAGGAGAAAGATACAGAGAATATTTTTAAAAATTATGGCACAAAAGACATTTTTAGATCAATACAAGGTGAAAATTTATCACCAACAAGTCCACTCTACAAGAAATTGTAAAGAAATTTTCTACTAAAATGAAATGGTGCTAAGTAGAAATCTGTGTCTCTAAGAAGGAAGAACAGTCCCTGGAAATGAAAAAATTGCAAATAAATGATAAAGACTATTTTTCTTTCCTTTTTTTACACTCCTTAATTGACTGAAGGGAAAATAAAACTCTGTAGAATTGAGTTTAAAATATATGTAAAAGTCTTCAGATCAAGATGGTGGTGTAGGTAAATACGTTACTTGCATCCTCCCACAACCACATCAAAATTACACCTGCACTACAGAAGAACCACTACTCAGAACTGCCCGAAATCTAGCTGAGTGGAAGTCCTACAACTAGGGGTTTCATGAAGAAGCCACATCGAGACAGGTAGGAGGGGCAGACACATGGAAAGGGCTAGTCCCACACCCATGTGTAGTGGTTAAAAATCAAGAAGGATATCCCAGCTGCAGAGGTCCCCCCCTGAAGAGCGAGGGGTCCCAGACCCATAACAGGCCCCCAACCCAAGGTTCCACTGCTGGGAAGAGAAGTCTTAATAACTTCTGGTTGCAAAAAAACAGCAGGGTTTGTGGTTGAGTGAGACAGAGGGCTCTTGTAGTTTCAGACATTCTTGTTAAAGTGCCCTAAACACAGACTTACCCAGACTTACTCTCTCTGAGCTCCAGCACAGGGGCATCAGATTGAAAGGCATCAGAGACATACAGGGAGGAACTGAATTGTCCAGCATCAGGGCAAGAGCTAGGGGACAGCTTTCTCTGAGACAGAAATGCTGGCAGAAGCCACTGTTTCTTTTCTGAGCCCTTCCCTCACAGTGCCACAGAGCTGGTAGGCAGGCAGGCACCATATCTGAGACTCCATCAACCTAGCTCATACTGGTGATTCCCTGAGGTTCTCCACCACCCCAACTTTTGGGCCCACCCAAACTGTTTCCAGTGGCTTTTCCATACAAATGGCCTGTGCTGGCTCATGCTTCAGACTTTCCTAAAATCTCTCAAATAAGCAGCATCTGACCTTGGCATGCCCCATACCTCTTATTAAGTGGCCCAATCCTGACACTAGCAATAGCCAGCCTTGGTTCACACCTTGACTTCACCTGGACACCTTTAAGCCCAGGACAAGTCGCAGCCACTTACAGGTCACTTTGTAGCTCATTCTAGGTGGTCCCAGGCGAAGCACAGGCAGTGGCTGACCTTGGCCTGTACCTCACAGGAGGCTTCAGAGCCAGCACACCCAATGGACAGCTTCAGACTACGTTGAAGCACCACCCAACCACTGCCACAAGCAACACACTCAAAGGTGGACTCAGCAGGCACCTGAGCTCTGCTGGAGTAAGACCTGCTCTACAGGGTGGGATCCTGCACTGCTGATCCTCGATGGTGGTTGCAGCCACTCCTTGCAGTCATCAGCCTGGGGGTAAATCCCTCCCATTGATGTGCCAACAGCAATCGAGACTCAACTACAACATGAGAGTGTACATAGCCAACATGGAGTGGCACCTGGAATGCCCAGCTCAGATGAACAGAGACGTTGTGTCACTGGACCCTACAGGACACCTACTACATTAGGTCATTCTACCAAGCCCTAGAAATGTAGCAGTTCTACCTAATACACAGAAAGAAACACTGGGAGACTGCCAAAATGGGAAGAAAGGGAAACATGTCCCAAATACAAGAACAGAACCAAACTCCAGGAAAGAACTAACTGAAATGAAGACAAGCAATCTACTAGATTCAGAGTTCAAAACACTGGTTATGGATGCTCAGTGAACTTAGGGAAGGAGTAGATGAACTTACTGAGAACTTCGGCAAAGAGATAGGAAACATTAAAATGGAGATAGAAAACATAAAAAAGAACCAGTTAGAAATGAAGAATACAATAGCTGAAATAAGAATACATTAGAGGGAATCAACAGTAGGTTAGATGAAGCAAAGAATCAAATCAGTGATTTGGAAGACAAGGTTCCAGAAAACAAACAGTTGGAACAGCAAGAAAAAAGAATTAAAATAAATTGAGAATAGCCCTGTCTGGGTGGCTCAGTTGGTTGGAGCATCATCCTGTGCATCTAAAGGTTGTGCGTTAGATTCTCAGTCAGGGCACATATCTAGGTTGTGGGTTTGATCCCTGGTTGGGATGTGTATTTGAGACAATTAACTGATGTTTCTCTCTCCCTCTCTCTCCTTCTCTCTCCCCCCTCTCTATCCCTCTCCTTCTCCCTCCCTCCCTCATTCCTGCCCTCCCTCCTTTGCTCCCTTTCTCTATAAACATATCCTCAGGTGAGGATTGAAAAAAATGAGAATAGTTTAAGGGACATCTAAGACAGTATCAAGTTCAACAACACCCACATCATAGGGGTACTAGAAGGAAAAGAGGGAGAGCAAAAACCTATTTCAAAAAGTAATAACTAAAAACTTCCCTAACCTGATTAAGGAAATAGACATACAAGTCCCAGAAGCCCAGGGAGTCTCAAACAAGATAAACCCAAAGAGGCCCACACCAAGACACATCATAATTAAAATGCCAAACATTAAAGACGAGAGAATCTTAAAAGCAGCAAGAGAAAAGGAATTAGCTATCTACAAGGGAGTTTCCATAAGACTGTCAGCTGATTTCTCAACAGAAACTTTGTAGGCAGATGTAATTGGCAAGAAATATTCAAAGGGTTTAAAAGTAAGGACCTACAACCAAGATTACCATACCCAGCAAAGTTATCACTTAGACTCAAAGGACATAAACACCTCCCCAGACAAGAAAAATCTAAAGAGTTTATCATCACCAAATTAGTATTACATGTAATGCTAAAGAGTACTCTTTAAAAAGAAAATAAAAGGTCAAAATATGAATAATAAAATGGCAATAAATACATATCTATCAACAATGGAATCTAAAAAATAAAATATACAAACAAGCAGAACAGAAACAGACTTATAGATACAGATAAAATTTTAATGGTTGCCAGATGGGAGGGTGATGGGGGGATGGATGAGTGGGTGCAGGAAGTAAGAAGTACAGATTGGTAGTTACAGAACAGTCATGAGGATGTAAAGTGCAGCACAGGGAATATAGTCAATAATGTTGTAATAACTAAGTATAGTGTCAGATGGGTCCACGATTTTTCAGTATGAAATTAAATTATGGTATTGTAAAGGCCTTACATGATACACAAAGGATACAATATTAATTCATGGTGATGGTAGATACTGATAAATTAAGGATTCATACTGTAACCCCTAGAGCAAGCACACACACAAAATTATGTAGATGTATATCTGAAAAATCTATAGAAGAAAGAGAACCCAAGCAAAGAATTAAACAACAAATATATACTCAAATAATGTTAGTTAAATGCTTTAATGGATGAATACATTAAATAATCCTTATATGCTCAAGGTTAGAAAAATAGAATAATCTGAATAATCATAAAGCTATTTGCCATTCATATCCCTTGCTTTTGTAAAAGAAAATGTCAGACATGACTCACTGAGATGGTTGGAGTATTAACTTTAAAAATGAGAAGGCAGCCTGTACTTTCCAACCCTTTGAGGAAAACGGTAGCATGAGAAAGAAGGGCCAGACTGAACAAACTAAATAATTCCCAAAAACAGTTATCCTAAGAAATAGAAAACAACTTTAAAATAAGTAACATCAGTTCCCTCAGAGATATTTGAGAGAACATTTATATATACATACAATGTCAAGAAAAGTATGTAAGGTTCTTGGAAAATAAAACACAATAAAAACAAATACACATAAAGAGCTGAATACCAATCCCAGAAAACCTAATGCAAGGCAGAAGCACAAATTACTAAACTCTACGGAAAAGAGTAACAGAGTAAAATTGTAAGTGACAAGTTAAAACCCATAGTAAATAATTTGAATAAAATCTGGTATCCATCCAATGAGAATTCCAGGAGAAGAGAAACAATAAGTGGGAATAAAAAAATCCAAAAATAAAGTATTCAGATAAGAAATACAATGAGTACCTTATAAAGATATTCACCATTCATTCAAGCAATTTAAACATTCACGTGTTTAATAGATGTTTATTGAGCATCTACTGTGTACAAAGAACTATGCTAGGCACTGAAGCAATGAGGAGCAAAAGTAGAAACAGTCCCTGTCCTCATGGAGCTAGTCTTATGATGTAGTAGGAAAAACAGACATTATGCCAAAAAACACACATTAAATACACAATTACAGTCTGATAAGAGGAAGGACAAGCAAGTGGTACTGCAGCAGTGAGTGCCAGAAGCACACCCAGGCAGCACACAGTGGGGGGGGGGGGTGACTCTGCCTCCTCCTAAAGTGCACGCAGAGCTACGCAAAGCAGGGAGGGGCGGGGCGCTGTATGCGCAGAACAGCGTTCTAAGGAGAGGGGACAACTGGTGCAAAGGCCCCATGACGTGATAAGGTAACACACTAAAAGAAAGCAAGGCAATGTGGTCAGAGCTCTGAAAAGAAAGAGAGGTATGAAATTTGTGAATCCCAAATATAAAAATCAAATATTGCCAGTTTCCAAAAGTAAAGTCAATTTACAAGAGAGCTCAGTATTAACTTCTCACCTGCAAAACTAGGTGTGAGAAAACAACAGAGCAATGACTTCCAAGGGTTGAAGCTCAAATAATTTTAATCTAATTTGAGTACTAGGGGAGTAACATTAATGTTTCTAGTACAATAATGGCATTGTGGTTGTTTCCAAACTTCTTTATGTTCTATCTTTCAGAAGTATATACTAAATTATTAACTATTTCTAGGTGAAATTATCTGATCTCTGGGCCCTAATGGAAAATAATCCAGTATGAGTGTGTGAGGGAGTGGTGGGGAAGGTGAGAGAAAACAAGAACTGAGGGATACAGATAAAGGGCTCATAGTAGTATTCTCTATACATTTGCACGTTTGAAAATTTCTATAATGAAAAGTAAAAACAAAATTTTCAGTTAAAATTAAAATCTAGACTAGTAAAATACATTTTTTGGAAATACTAACAATCATAGATTTGCCACCCAAATATCTATTTCTTAAAAGCAAGGGAGACTCTACCAAAACAAAAATAAAGAAAGGGAAAATGGAAGGAGGTACTATAGCAAAGAAACCAGTAAAAATAAAGAAACCCAAATAATTATTTATAGTGTTGCTGTGAAACTCATTCAGTTACTTTTTCAAGGATTCCTGAGATAAAAAACAAGTTAAACATTATATATATACATATATATGTATATATATGTATATATATATTCTATGAATAAAATTATAAAGAAGAAAATAAAGGAATGAACAAAGATAAACTATACATTTATTATTAATAAGGAATCAGGACTGGAAATATTATATCAGGTAACATAATATAAAGCAAAAAATAGCCGAAGAGATATCTGCCTCATAATTCACCATGACTGAGTTTCATTCAACTTTTAAATAATACATAATTTTTTGTTATATAAACCACATCAGAGCAGAGAAAGAGCTTTAAAATTTTTTCCAGTCATTTTCGAGTGTAAGTGATAAATGCCTTGTAATTAATACATGAGAAGTGTCAGGCTCTGTCTGGTTCCTCACACCAAAACAAACAAGGATATTAGGAAAAATGAATGTTCTAAACCAATCTGACTTATAAGTTTCAATGCAAAAAATCTACATAAAATGTTAGCAAACTAAATCTCAGTGTAATAATACAAGAAAACATCAAGGCCAAGGTAAATTTATTCCAAAAATACAGGGAAATTTCAACGCCGAAAAATCAAAATAAGTTACATAGTCAAACACCATAAGAAAGAAAAAAAACCCATAAAATTGTTGCCCTAAGTGCCAAAAACATCATTTTAAAATCATTTTTAGTAACCTGAAAAGACAAGCTTTAATTTAAAGACAAATCCCAAAAGACATTTGTATAAGGAGTGCCTATACCACAACAATTATTTCTCTTTTTAAAAGAGGTCATACTCAATGTACTAAGAAAAAATAGTAAGAGAAACAAATGTTGAAATAGAGATTTAACGGTCATTATTTGTAAGTGATATAGTCCTTTACTTATAAAATGTAAGGCAATTAACTGACCAGTAGTATTAAGTGACCAGATAGAACATATACAAAAATCAATAGCTTTCATAAACATAGGCAAAAATCCAGTGAAAAATAAATCTATTTATTTTGTTTTTAAAGTGACAAAAATGCCTTGTAATAAGCACAACAGAAGTGTGAGAACTCTATTGTACTGTAAAAACTGCAAACTTTGCTGAATAAAAAAAGGAAGATCTGGATAACCAAAAAGACATACCATATTACTGGATAGGACAAGTGAAAACATTGAAAATGTCAGTTCTCCCCAAATTAAGAAATGAATTCCATTTAAGTGCTTTTGAAATTTCATTCTTTAAAAGTAGGACTCGACAAGCCGACCGCAGATCTCACACAGGTAGGTGAATGCACACGAACAGCTAGTAACACGCTGTAAAAGAATACAATGCAAGGAGATGTGCACCCCCGGACATCAAAATGCATATCAGAGGACCCATTCAAAAAGCAGCATGAATGAGTTAAAGGTACATGGAAAAAATACACATTAAAGTTTTCCTACCTTTTTTACGTACCCAAGTAATTTCCAGATTCATTTTAAAACCCGTTTTTTAAAAAAATCTAAATATTGCAAAAAGAAAATATGAAATAACATCATATAAATTTTCAAAAGGGGAGATCTGAAACACGACAAGGAAACTCAGGAGCAATAAAAGACAAGATGGACAAATCTAACTTTATGAAAATTTAAAACTGTGATACTTTGAATTATGAAACAGGTTATAACCAGCTATGAAAAGATATGAACAACATATATAGTAACCAAAGTGTATCTATTATCCAAAAGATAGCTAAATTTCACTGAGGAGAACACAATCCGTCATTTCCACCCACAGGGCTGCCAGTTACAACAGAGCACAGAATGCAGTTTCAACGACGCCCCCTGCAGTTGAGCAACATGCCGATTCTAGTCTGGAACAGAGATGCTTTTCACCAGGATTGCTACACCAGCAGCTTCATACCTGACTTCCAGATTCCTCTCTTGTCTGTCTATCTTCCATTCTCTACAGAGCAGTAAAAGAGATACTTACATTTTTATAATGGGATTACAACAATTCTCTATCTGAAACAGTAGCTGATCACTCAGAACAAAATCCAGTCCCTCTCTAGGGTCTGCAGGGCCCTTCTCTCTCTCCCCTACTTCATCTCATCTGTCTCTCCTCTTCCCTTACCATGCTCCAGCCTCTGGGATCTTCTTCCCAACTCTCCCTGGATTCTCAGGGATTTTGTATAGCTATTGCTGCTGCTTAGAAAGCTTATCAACACTACTTCTAGTCTCCCATCTTTAACTCATGCCATCGGGCCCCACTGGCTCCTTCATACCTTTAGGTCTCAGCATAAATGCTACCTCCCCAGAAGCCTTCCTCAGGTGTCATATCTAAGGAGGTGCCCCTTCTATTATCTAGCTTAGCTCCCTGGTTGTTAGTTTCTTAATTTGGTTTTAACCTGCAATGATATTATCTGTCTTATTCCCTAGAGCATAAACTCTGCTAGTACAGAGAAAAGACTCTTTCTTGTTCATGGCTTAGCAGCTAGAGGAATGCACTGCATGTAGAAGGCGCTCAATTAAAATGTTTTTGGCCATCAATGGATGAATGGATAAAAAAAAGATGTGTTATGCGTACACAATGGAAGAGTGTTCAGCCATGAAAAAAGACAATATCCTGACATCAGTGAAAACGTGAATGGACTTTGAGCACATTATGCTACACAACACAAGCCAGAGAAAGACAAGGACTATATGATATCACTTACACGTGCAATCTAGAAAAAAATCAAACCTGTTTAAAAAAAACAGTGTAAAATAGTGGTTACAGAAGATGGGGTGGGGAAAAAAGACTGACGTTGTTTATGGGTGCAAACTTGCAACAAGTGGTAAAATAAGCCATAGAGATGCAATGCACAGTATAATGAATCCAGACAACAATATTGTACTACAATGCTGTAATGTGATAAATATCGCTTCAATGGCAATCCCATTATAACATATAAATGCATCAAAATCACAAGCTGTATCTTTACATTTACAAAATGTAACGTCAAATTTTTTTGAATGGAAAAAGGTAAAATAAAATATGAATAGGTAATTCACAGAAGAAATAAAAGTAGTATTTAACCCATGAAAATAAATGTAAACTAAATGAGAGAAATATAATTTTTAATCTATCTAGTTAGAAAAAAATTAGAAAGATTCTTAATATTCATGGTTATTGAGGTTATAGAGCGAAGTACACCATCACCACACACTGCAGGAGTGTAAATTAACCCAATAATTTTGAAGGCAATTTGGCTTTTCCCAGTGGTATGCTGGAACCAGCTTGAACTGGCGTATGCCAGCTCAGAAGAAGCCACAGCTAAATATTCAGGACTTTTTGGAGAGCAGTTGCTTGCTTGAAATTGGCCACGGTGGCAGTGTTTACACCACAGAAACCAGAAAGTGCTATAAATCAGATGGTTGGTTTTATTGGCTTGTTTGTTTTTTGACAGCCAGTTTATGAGCACACCAGTGCCTTTACATATATCAAAAGGAAAATTGGGCATAATCTTGATCTAGAATTCCTGGAGAAATTATTGTGCAAGTGTACAAGGAAAAAAGAAATTTAAAAAAATAGACCATCTAAACATTTAGATGCCAATTAGTAAGGAAGTAATTAAGTTTATTTCATATTATAAAATAGCCTTTTAAAAAGGATGAGTTAGATCTACAGATACTGCTAGTTTATTGTTGAATAGAAAGGAATTTGGAGGACATGTAAAATACCATCTTATTTTAAGAAATTATACATGCCGATGGTATAATGTTTTATAGGTGTTTGGACAAGGTCTGCTCAGATGCATGCCAAACTGTAGTTATTCCCTAGGGCAAATAAAGGAGTGGGAAAGACTGTGGGATGGGTTCTGCTTTTTAATTTATTAATTTACAAGTTGTATGCACTTTCAAAACAGCAGCAGATACTGTTTTCAGAAAAAATAATCTTAACTTTTGGGTTGAAGAGGTAATCAAACTGTAATTACAGGCTATTTAAAAATCATGACAAAGAAAATAATACATAGCACAAAACTAAAGAACATGGCAAAAGCTGCAGTAAGAAGGAGTTCACATCTTCATATAATTCCATCATAAACACTAGTTAACCAATTACGCTCTCAACTCACTACTTTAGAAAATAAAACTCAGGGAAATTGAGAAAAAAAGGATTCATGCATAAAAGCAGGAATTAATAAATTTACAAAACATGGAAAGTATAATAATAAGTAAGTCCTAGATTCCTAGTTCTATGAAAAAAATTCAGTTAAATCAGTAAAGCTGGCACATTTCATTAACATATATATACTTATATATACCTATGAGTAAGCAAATATAACTAAAATGTGAAGATTAAAATTGATGAAAACAATAATACACTTGAAAACTGATGGCCAATAAAATAGATGTGCTATTTTTCAAAAGAAGAAATATTAATTAAAAAAATACATACATAACTTAAACAGGCTATTGACTATGAAAAAAATCTTTCATATTTGTTCTGCTGAAATGAGGTTTTGAAACTTCAAAGGAGCTATCATACTTATGCTATTTAAATTATCCTCACAATAGGAAAAAGAGGTAAGCATCCCAATTCATTTGACTAGTATCCTATGACCATGGATTTATAATAGCATGAATTAAGATGCATTTCTACTAGCATAACCATGACTTCAAAATCTGACAGTATCCCACACTAACAACAAAACCAAAGACCAAATGCCATACCCATGAATGCAAAGATTCCAAATACTTTTTAGTTGCCTTTCCACACAGGAGCCAGAAGTGATCCTTTGAAAGCATAAATAAGATCACATCTCTCCCTTGTTCTTGACTCTCCAAAAGCTTTCCACCTTGCTAAGGATGAACTCCCGAGCTTTGCTCTGGCCCACAAGGCCCTTCATGAGGCCTCCAGTGGCCTCTTTGACCTCACTTGCTTCTCCCCCATAGTCCTTCCTTCTGTTCTGGCCTTTCCAGACTTCTCAGTGTTCCCCAGACCCAACCACAATCCAGGCTCAGGACTTGGCATTCCTTGCCTCTGTTGTTGTTGACCATCCTATCTACGTAGTAAATGTGATTATCCTGTACCCCTTTACTTATGTTATTTCCTTCACAGAGTTTGCCATTGCACTAAGTTATATTATGTACTTGATTACCTCTTTACTGTCCATCATCTTGAAACAATGAGAGCAAGACTTCATCTTGATCACTCAGCCTAAAAACTGTCTGGCACACAGTGTCTTTATGTTGAACTTATATTATGAATTTGAATATACATTCACCCCCTCAAATCATGGTAAACTTCATGAGGGCACAGACATATTGCAAATATTATGCATGATGAAGATTACTAGCTGTCCATCACAATACATTCTCCCCACCTTCCAGAGGAAGATACCTGCAGCCTGACATACCTGACATAGGTACACAACACTTCCTTGTCTCCCCTGCCTTTAGGCGTGCCCACATGCTTATGCTCTCACTTAATTAAGGTGACAGGCATACCATGTGCCACTTCAGGTGTGAAGCCTGAGAGATAGATGGTGGACCTGCCTCCTCCCTTTCCCCTTTCAAAAGCTGGAGAACTGATGCTGGAACCCAGCTATGGCCCTACAGATAAGGACGATGCTTTGATATGCCAGAGTGATGGATGAATGAACCACTTCTCCTGACACCACCATTCTAGGCTTGGGAAAGGGAAAGGGAAATCCAAAACCAAGATAAACCACAGGGATCTGTCTGCATGGGAAAACTCATAGGGGAGAAAGAAGCACTGTTTGTAAAGTGAATTAAGAAAGCCATCACAAAAGGCCAGGGCAAATTCTTGCAATAGGAAGCTTTTATACCCCTGATTTCATGAGAAATAAAGTTATTGAGAAACCACTCCATAAATTATTGATGATCCTTTAGAGCATGGCCACCTAACACAACCCAGCAACCACTCACAAGGGGCAAAAACCTAACATTGGAAATTAACACATCAAGGCATTGGAGCATGAAACCAAAGCCAAAGCAAAAATTAGGGAAATTAGGAAATGAGCCACCCAGGCATATGGGGGTCCTCCTGCCTCCAAAGAAGAAACACAACAGAAAGACCACTGACAAAATGAGATCAGGCATAACAGACACAGGCTCAGATGAGAAACAATGAGTTGATTGAAGTTATTGCAGAAACCAATTTGCAGTTGAACCCAAATAGCATCATAATTCTCCCTAAACTAAAGGATGAAAGCCAATTATGTATAGTGTCCATAATCAAACACTTGCTTTAAGAATGCCCACACGGCTGATGTGTGCTTCACCAGCAGTGACCAACCTTTGGATGTTCAGTATCAGGTGGAAGTTGGCACCGATAGCCCAAATGTTTACTGAGCTCACTTGTCACCGTGCCTTCAGATACCACACTGAAAGGTTGTCTGCTCCTCCCTCTAAGTAACAAGCATTCTCCGTACAGCTGGGGCCTAGGCTGCAGCCACCAGGCCAGAAGAGACTCCCCAGGGGATACTCGCCAAACAGAAACCGAGTGCTGGCTGCAGCTTGAGCCCTGAGCAAAGATCAGCTGTGAGATCACTGAGTTTCTTTATTAAAGAACAAATCACGCTGGACAAACTTGATTGCTTTTTGGATCAGCTTGTAAAACAAGGGGCAAACACAGGCAAGCATAATATCTGGGGGTATTTAGTGAGTTATTTAATAAAACATCCTTGAAATTAGACTTGGGGAGCCTGGGATGTTTGGCCTCAGGTAGACGGGGAATCAGAATGCGTCCACAGTGCCCTTGGGAATGGGAAGGAGAAACCCCTGCTCCTGGCTTTGTCAGGCAAAGTCATTTTGTTGCACTCGTGTGCAGGAATGAGGTGGGGAGTGTGGGCTGGGCATAGGCAGATGCTTGTGTGTGCAGAGGGTGTGGGTCACACCGATGGAATTCCAGCAGTCCTGACCCCCTTAGCTGTGCCTTCTCCATGCCAGCTGCTCTGCCCTCTGCATGGTCATCCTCCTGCCCAGGAATTGCGACAAAGCTGGAACACAGGGCAATATTCAGGGCAGATTCTTCCCTCTGGACATCAGGTTTCTCTTTTGTAAAACTGGAAGTTGGACTAGGCTTTCTAAGGGTCTCTGTAACCCTGCCTTTCCATGATAAAACTCTAGTAACGTGAGCATCCAACTCCCTTGTGCCCATGTCCTTCCTGCATCCCAGGTTAGGCTAGATGACAGCTCAGACATCAAACTCTGTGGATTATTTGAAGGCACCAGAAAAAAAAAAGCCCCTTTTCAAGGATACTCCATTCTCTTGTTGATTATTAAAGACTTTACAGTTATATCAACTTAAATATTCTCACGTGGTAAGTGAGGGGTTGCACTAGGAGTTCATTCCATTCTCTCCACTCCATCTCCCCACCTCCTGGGCACCAGGTGTGCCCATGTACCTAGGATCTCATTGAGGGTAGGTAGTAAGACCTACCATGTGCCACTCATGGTCTGAAGCCTGAAACAAGGTAGACTTGCCTCCTCCCACTTACTTTCTCCTTCCAAAAAGCTGCAAGACTGAAGCTGGAGCCCCGCTTTGGCCATGCAGATGAGGCCCATGACTTGATGAAGGCAGAGAAACAATATGGAAGGAAACTGGGTCCCCAAACCATCACATGCAGCAGAGGCTGCTTACCAATCTGAAACAGGTGAGTGAGCAACACTCGTTTTTTGGTCGCTTTAGTAGAGCAGCTTAGACTCTAACTGATACAGAAAGCAGAGTGCTAAAGAGATGGCACCTGTCTCAGCAGTTATTTTGCAAACAGAGATAACAGGGAATAAAAACTCCCCAGAAATCATGGGTGGGAGTGCATGGAACTGTCAGAGCCACGTGCTTCCACACCCTGAACATCAGGGGACAGACTGATTTCCTCCGAGTCTCTTTGTAAGACCTGTTAAGACCTTTCAGTCAAACTAAAGCATCAATGTCTTTGGCAAAGATCCACTTAAGAATGCAGCCGCCCCCCACATGTTCCCACCAACCTCAATTGTTTAGATGGCCTTAAGACAGCCACCACTGAATTGAAACTGATGGCTGTAGGTCCAAAGAGGCAAAACCATTAAGCAGACTGAGGAACTATGTCTGGGAAAGAATATAAAGTGCAGTTACTGGAACATGGAACTCACTGGAAGGAAGCAAACCAGAAGCCTACTAAGATTTTGTGGGAATTGTATTGCCAAAGAAACATGGACTTGGCCTGAAAAAGCCTGACTGTTCTATGCTTACAACGGCCACCAAAACCCTGGTTGTACACAAGAAGGATGCAAGTGGTGAGGCTCTTGGGCCACCAGGAGGGCATGCTCCCTGATGCCCACTTGGGGCAGGCATGGAACAGAATGGATAAGGAAGACTCCCTCTATCAGAAACCTCCCTCAAGGCAAAGGGGCTTCACAATCCCCTCAGCAAAATCCCATCTCTGCTGTCCACCAGCTGTGTGGCTCCCCATCCCCCTCCTTCTGAGTAGAAACTGTTACTGGGAATGTTTCCTGACTCCGCTCCACCATTGTATACTTGGGGGGTGGGGTGCGGGAGAGGGGGGTGTAGTAGGCTGGATGAGGGCCTCTGGTGGAAGGAGGCCTCAGACCACTTATTTTAGTGTCTAGACTACTGAACCATGAGCAAATTCATCCAGACCTCATGAAAGGAAAACTGCCCAGGGTCCAGGGACCCTGGATCAGACCTGGATGCACTAACAGATGCGACCCGGTATGGTTTTTCTTGGGGCAGGGCTCAGTGTGCTGTTTGTAAGAAGCATATGTACGGTTGTTTGGTGGCCAGAGGAACAGACTGCGGGGATGGACCCTGCCAGCTGCCCACCCCTCTCCCTGTGTTAATAAAATCTGAGCCTGGCTCAGGGTTGGCCCATTCACATTTCTCAGCCTTCTTGGCAGTGGGGCCCCCAACCTATGTAAGCAGAGGGATGGTCCCACCCAGACTCAAGGTCGTGGGAGGAAGGTCTTCCTCCTCTACTCTCCTTCATTCCCTGAGGCCCAGAGCACAGGTGGCTTCCACCCACCTGGGATCACATAAAAGACACTCTAGACTTAGGGAGTGGCAGAGATGCCTGCCCACCCCTAACTTGAACTGTCACAAAAGAGACAGAAACTTTTACTTTAAAATGCATTTTCAGGTCTTGTGTGGCATCCCAAGGGGTCTCATCAGCCAGTTTCAGCTCGCTGTGCCTAAGTCTGCGACAGCAACTGAGTATCACAGCCCAGCTGAAGGTGCTCCTGCCTCCATACCGCAGGTTTCCCAGCACAAGCTATTTTTGTTGTTGTTTTATTTATCTTTGTTCTTTCCCTTTTTGTGTGCTGCCTACTGATCTTGGAAGTTTATTTAATTTCCAGTGAATCTTGGTTTCCTCACCTGTGGAATCTGAATCTGAATTCAAGGAGCTTCAGTGTGCAATCAGTAAGGGCACGGTAGTCAGTGAATAGAAATTCAGAGATTGTACAAAGTCTCATAAAATAGCTAATTTTACTGACTGCTATCATTACCTTCAGTGCTTTATAAATGCTTGCTTATGCAATGTAAACAATATATCCCCAGAGAGGTCAATCTCAGGAGCCCTGTTTTTCATATGAGAAAACTGAGGCACAAAAGGTATTAAATAACTTGCCCAAGAGTACACCACTGGCAAGTGGTTTGCTTAGCCAGGGATGAGACAGGATGGACATGGAAAAGCCTTGAAAGCCACACCCCCACTCCACCCCCACCCCCAACAGGCCAATGGGACAGCTAGGCTGCTGACTGTTGAAGGGCTCTTAATCACATAAAGTCTGAACAACCGGCTCTCCGTGGAAACACAAGGTCTGAAAACTTGACTGTCATAGCAACTGTTCCTGGTTCCCCTTGGTCTTCAACCAACTCATCACCCAGCATCCAAGCAGGAAGGAGAGGTCTCCTGCTGAAGGCCAGGGGTTCTGAGGCCAGCTGAGCACAGTCCTCACCCAAGACCCCTGCTAGGGGCAGTTATACCAGGTCCCAGGACACAGTCCCCTTGCACTCAGCCCTGCAGTGTCCCTGGAAGGTTCCCAGAGGGATTCCAAGTTCTCCTCTCCTCTCCACTCCTCTCTTCTCCTCTCTTCTCCTGCACACCTAACTGACACTCCTTCTTCCGCATCATCATGGACACATTCACCCTAAAGGGCAGAACTGACAGTGGGCTGTGTCTCAGCTTCAGCTCGGGCCTTACTCATCTCTGCCTCTGACATTCCTCAACCCCCCACCCTGGCCCTCTAGGGTTCCCTACTCACTTCCTCTGCAATCAGCTCAAAATGTCCTTCCTCATACCTCCTAGTATGTGCATGCCCCTTGCTTCTCTCCCCTGGCTTCCCTGTAGCATCCTAGTAATGAGATTTCCCACATGTCATTCATGCCCACCTGACCAACATGTTAGGAGCCAATCTGTTGAGGAGGAAGGAGGTCTTGACTCCAAGGCATGAGATGCCACATAGCTCTCTCACTGGATCCCTCTGTCCTCATCATGCTTACATCTCATCTCCTCATTGTCATGACTTCACACTGCTGTCTTCTACCTGCCCCACCCCGTCCCTGGGGCTGGGCAAATCCCCATGAGGCCAAACCTCTGAGCAAAGACATCTGTCACCCGTCAGGGTTTTGCTGTCCTATCAGGACCCCATCACCTACCAGGAAAAATGAAAACTGCCCGAAAGCATGGAAGGGTGCCCATGCCCAAGGGGGTGTCTGACTCCTGAATGCCTTCCCATTTCTGTTCTTCTGGAAATAAGGTTGAAGGAATTCATTCAGTCAGTCACTTTCAGAAAGCACTTCCTGGGCCCTGCTGGAGATTTGTCTAGGACACCACCTCCTGCCATGGCGGCCATCCTGTCCTCCGCCTCCTGTGTCCAAGTCACTGTCCCTGAAACCTGACTTAACAGACAGATGAAGAGAGTGTGTCATTCCCAATACTTCACCCTGTCCCCACTGTGTCCCTGAGTCTCAAGGACCCAACTCAAGATGCTCCTCTAAGGAGACAGCCCCACTGAGGAGCTTTGTTTCTGCCCTTTGGTTTGCAGGTATTTGAGGGCAGAGGAGGATCTTTGGGGGGACATAAGGACAACAAAACTTGGGGGCCTCTACAGAACCAGCCCTGACGGTCCCCTTTGTCCTCTGAGTCCTGGAGACTTAGCCTCTGGGTATGGCCCTGTCCTGCATAGGTCTCCCACAGATGACAGTTTTCTGACTCCCTCCTGGTGGGGTAAGATGAGATCGCACTCATGCACACACACAACCATACCGTCACACATAATCACACCCACAGTCACACACACAGACACCACTGTACACACGTCCCACACTAACACACACACACAAAGTATGTAGGTAGGTCACAGCACTGCACTAGGGTGGGGCCCTGATTGCCCTGGGACCACACTCCTTGCTCGGATGTCCTTTCCCAGGAGGCCCCAGACCCATGAAGATGGGGCTGCTGCAGCACCTCTTGTGGGAAATGCCAGTCTCCAGTCTTCCACTGACCTCCGGCGGAGCTTGCAGAAGTTCCACTTTCCAGCAAGAAGCCTCAAATATCAAACTTCTCCTTCTACTCTACCTGGATTAATCTCTGCTTCTCTTTCTTCCCCTCCCCATCATTTTTACAGCAACTTCCAGTCCCTAGGTAGGGCTGCAGCTGAGAGCTCTGACCCTTGGAGGCTGCCTCTTGGCCCCATCTATAAAGTGTCTGGATTATGAACCACATATATATGCTGTGGCACAGGGGCTTTGCCATTCACACTGGAAGCAAAATGGGACTTGGACCAGCCCATATGCTCTAAAGGCCACCAACCTACTCAGGCTAGTTCCTCAACATCAGTCTCTCTCTCTCTCTCTGTCTCTCTCTCTCCCCCCCCTCCCCCACTCTTTCCCTCCCTCTCCTTTTAAAAGCATATATGTGTCTGGCAAGGAAATGCTCATTTGTTTCAGGCACTGTTATGTACAAAAGCAGAGGCATAGGTGCCCATGTGGAAAGATCTGGATGTCCTGGTACCTGGATTCTGGCCACAGGCCTTGCTGGCTGTTGGCCCTTGGGCAAATTCCTCATCCATAAAATTAGGGATTTACACTGGATGAACTTGGGAGGTGCCTTCCAGCATAATGCTCTGTGATCTATTTCACTGTCTGTAACTTCTGAAATTTAGCTGGCAGGAAACTGAGCCTGACAAAAATTCTTTCAGGAAACTCCAAACACAGACCTAAGGTTCAGCCCCTAAAGTCAAGTACATGCAAAGGGAGGGGACCCCAAAGCTCACAATTTTCTCTTCTGTGGCATCTTTCCTTCACCATGTCACACCTGCATTCCTATCCTCTCTACCTGTGTGACCTTGACTTGCAGACCGGCAAGGATGCACTAGACTGCAGGGAACTCCATGGGAAATGCAGAAAATGTTGGAACGTTTCTGGAAGCCACCCCTGGCTGGAGGAGGCGGGAAGGAGGGGAGCAGCAGTGAGTTCAGACCAAGGATGCTGTAATGGAAGACGGGACAATTCATGCACAGTGTGACCTGAGGGTGGAAAGCTGCCACCACAGTGCTCTGCCCAGCACCCTGTAAAGGAGTGAATGAAGGCAGATTCACCCCAAAGTGCGGCAATAATTTGGATTAGCACAGGAGGCCGTGGCAAAGCCTGGGGCTCCCCAAAGATATGGGGAACCGGAAACAGAAATGAAAATGAAGGTCAGTGTGCCATCCCTCTGACTGAAATGGGACTTTGGCCCACCTGGAAATCTGATGCTCCGAGGGATGTCTGGTTAATGGTCCAGAAGGTTGCAGGACACCCTGGGAGTAAACAGTGCCGCTCCCACTTGAGAGTGCAGCATTCCCAGCCTGACCCCGCACCTACCATGTTACAGGCTACAGGGGAAGAAGAATGAATGGGGGTTCTGGTTGAATGCTGGGATCTGGCGTAGGCAGGGCTCCAAGGAAGAGAACCCAGCACCAGCGGGAGGCTCCGACAATGAGAAATGGAGAGGCCCAAGGTGAAGCTGAGGACGAAACTCAGGAGGCCCAGCTGGGACTTTCTTTGGCTTTAGGCCTTGCAAATACCCTTTAAAAGTGTTTTCCCTGCCTGATGCTGAAGGCTGGTTGTTTGCTCTTCTGGTTGAACATGTTGTGATGTCTCTTTCCGCCTCACATAGGGCTCAGCAATGACAGTATGTTCCTGAAGCACAGGCAGATGGGGCGGAGGGGTGAGCTGGGCTTTCCCTGTGGGCTCTGGCCCCTCCCCCACAACCCAAACTCTGAAATGATCAACTAACATTTCAGGGAGAGCTGTGACTCCCGGCCAGCATGCCAGGGAATCAGAATAAGGAGACGGCTGTCCTACAGTCATCTCCTCTTAAAAAGTTAATATTTATACCCACAGGTGGTGAGTTATAACAGATGGCCTTGAACTTGTAAAAAAGGTATCTTCTACCAAGAAGATAACATGGGCTTACTACAAGTCACTTTGTAACTCTCACTAGATCCACAGAAGTCTTGGCTACCAGATATGGATGGGACCTTAGAGGTCACAATGAGAATGGCCCAGAGGCTTCATGGAGCATGACAATTCAGGTCCCTTGACAGGGCTGCCTAGAAAACGGTGTTGAGGATTCTGAAGTTGCATTTGGATCCTGGGGAAAAGAAGGCAAATGCAATAAATGGCTGATGCTCCGTGAAATGAGAAGAGTGGTGGCTCACATGCCATGTGGCCCTTCCAGATTCTACAGCAGGGTGGCGCCCAGGGCCAGGACCACACTGGTTGGAATGCCATGCCTTGGGCTTGAGTGGCAGACAGAATAATGGCCCTCAAAGATGTCCACATCCTAACCCCTAAGCCTGTGAATATGTCAACTTTAGGGCGAAGGGAAATTTGCAGATGGGATTAAGTTAAGGATCTTGGGAGGGGGAGATTATCCTAGATTATCTGGGTGGGCCCAATGTGACCAGGGGTCCTCCTGAACTGGAGACAGAAAAGTCAGACTCAGAGAGAGAAGGCAATGGGATGAGGGAAGTGGAAATTGGAGTGATGCATTTTGAGAGGGGGCCACAAGCCGAGGAATACAAACATCTCTGGAAGCTGGAAAAAGCAGAAACTGGATTCCACCTTACAGCTTCTAGAACAAACAGCTCTGCCAACACCTTGACTTTAACCAAGCAAAACTTATTTCAGAGTCCTGGCTTCCAGAACTGTAAGAGAATGAATTTGCACCATCCTAAGCCCCTAAATCCATAGTAATTTGTTACACCAGCAGCAGGAAACTAATACAGCATGTTACTTATTCTCTGTATCTCAGCTTCCTCTTTGGAAAAATGGAAATAATAATAGTATTCACCTCAGATGGAGCTGTCAGGATAATCAAATGTAATATAATATATTTAAAGCACTTAAAATAGCATCTGGCATTCAGGATTTCTAAACAAACATCAGCTTTGATTATTTTGGTCCAACTGCTTTACTTTATAGGAGAGACCATTAAAGTATAGACTTTAATGGGGAATAAGTAATAGAGCTCACAATGACACAACAAGACAAGGTGATCATTTGTAGCTCATTACTACCAAGTAGCTTTGTTATTTACAAAAGTGACATGCGAGCTACAGAAGATTCAACTCTTCTAGGTCATAGGAGGAAGCAGAGGCCAGGACTGAAGCACATTCAGCAGCTTAGTGATTTTCTGCTCTCTCTAGACAAATCTACCATTAAGGTCAACCTGTCCTCAGACAGCACCTTAACTAGGAGAAGAAGCTGGCCCCCTTCCTACTACCTAGCTCAGCAATGAGCTTTGTGTCTCTTTGAGTCAGCTGCCAAGAGTGAACTTGGCACATGGATTGTGCACTGGGAGCCATTTGTTGGTTTTCTTGGTTCTCACCGAGCCACTCCCCAGCCACCCCCCATCCAAGGCTATGTTGGGCCCAGAATCTAACCCCCCCCCCCAAATAACTATTCACACACCCCTGGCACCAGCTCCTAGCAAGTTCAGCTGCTCTAGTTTCCCCACCAGTTGCCACACTCCTCAACCTCATTGAAAAGGACCCACTGCTTCCCCACCAGCCACCATCTCCTCATCATTAGCCTTGCCTGCTGGCCTGGCCTGCACTTCATAATCTAGCATTATAGTATCTGCATTGCAAACAGTCTTAAGCCTCTTGCTGTGTCTCCCCTCATTACACTCACCCGGAACACCCTAATTCTGCTGAAATCTACCTATCTCCTTCTCCATACCTGTACTCTGCAGTGAAACTTCTTCAGAGACAACTGTGCTACTGGGCTTTTTGGTTTCACTGGAAATTCAAGGTCATAGGTCTCCACTGAACACCACTGAAGTCTTGTCAAGCAGGCTTTCTTTGTGGGTTTCCAACTCTTGCAGTAGCCTGTCCCACACCTCTGGTTCCATCTTAGGAACAGGATACACTGGGGGTAAGAACACAGGTGCTGAGATCAAGCCCCTGGACTACCACACACCTGCCATGGGATCTTGGTCAAGTAACTAAAGCTCTCTGGTCTTCAGCTTCTCATCTGTTCTTCAAAAGGCAAAGTCAATTAATATGCATAAAGATTTTAGAGCAGAGACTGACACGGAGTAAGGTCTCCACAAATAAAAGCGGCATTATTCACTTGCCCAAACTCTCCAGCACTCCATCCTCTCTGCCAATGGCCTCACCTCAAAAGATAAGCACTTTCTTGTCCTCTAGCCACCATATTCACAAACCTGCCAGCATCCACATTCACTTCTCTTCCACTGACTCAAAGGAATTGTACCTTTTTGCTGAAAGCTAATTCCCCCACTTTGCCTGAGGATTCTATTTCTATTTGACTGAAACAGAAACTGCTGGAGATTCTGAAGGAGGAAGACTCCTAATAGCTGCCCCTTACTTCTTCCATGGCAAGAGAAACTTACATTTTCAGCTGACTAGATGGATAGTAAGAACAAATACTGTAGTTCCTAGTCTCCTTTGTAGCTAGGCATGGTAGCATGGCGGAGTTCTAGCTAATGTGAATGAGGGGAAGTGATGTGTGCCACCTCTGGAATAGAACCTTACAAAGGGCAGGGATGGCCCCTTTGTTTTCCCTGTACCCATCCTGATGCTTGGAGTGTGTATACAGCAGAAGGTTATCTGGACCCTGAGCCCAAAGACCCTAGAGATGTGGGACAAGAAGACTTAAAGAGCTGGATCCTTAAACAACCTTGTGTAGTCAAACCATCATTCCAGCCCTAGAAAGTTTATCTTGGGCTATTATTTGAAAAGGAAATAACCTTCTATCTTATTTAAGCTGCAGTTTTTGAACAGTCTCCATACACATAGCCAGATCATATACTAATTAATATGCTCAATTTCTTTTAGATTTTACTACTTGTCCTTTCTCCACCTCCAATCTGCTATTTTCTAACATATTGAGAATTTAGGCATACAGAAATATTCTGGTATCTCCCGTCTATACCAGACCCATTCTTGACTCCATATTCCGTCCAGCACCATTTCTGCAATATCTTTCCAAACAAACTTCTTGAAAGTGTCATCTGTACAAAGTTTCTACTTCCCTCACCCACCTTTTTTAACAACCAACCCAAATTCCCTTGAGTCCCTTCAGCCCCACCGAGACCACTCTTTCTGAGGATGCTGATGATTCCCAATGGGTGTCTTTCTGTTCCCATCTTATTTGACTCTTCCATAGCTTTGGACAGGGAGGAAACATTCTCCTTTCTAGCTTCCAGGTCACCCTACTCTGGGTTTTCCTTCTGCCTCCTTCACATGATTCTGTCCACGATTCTTTCTTTCTAACCAACCCCAAAGTGCCGGAGTGCCTCAGTACGTAGTTGCTGGCCTTCCCTATACTTCTCTACTAAAGTGACTACCCCATCACTTCCATTTCTCCCTAGGTGCACATAACTCTCACATTGATATTCCAATGTGTGAGCGCCTGAGCTCTACAGACACGTATCCACACTGCATACAGAACAGCTCCACCCGAATGTCTCAAATAGAACACGTCCAAAATGATCTCAGTGTAAATGTTACCTCCTGAGACAGGCTGTCATGGGCTGAATTATGTGTTCCCTCGAATTCCTATGTTGACTCCCTAACACCCAATACCTCAGAATGTGACTTGGGAGACAGGGTCTTTAAAGGCATGATCAAATTAAAACGAGCCCTTTATGATGGGCCCCCATCCATTATGACTGCTGTCCTTATAAGAAGAATAAATTTAGACACTAGACAAGCATGTGCACAGAGCAAAGACCACGTGAAGACACAGGAAGAGAATGACCACATGTACATCAGGGAGAGAGGTCTCAGAAGAAACCAACCCTGCCAACACTTTGATCTAAGGCCCCAGTACCATAAGAAAATAAATTTCAGTTGTGTAAGCCACCTGATCTGTGGTATTTATTAGGGCAGCCTGAGCAAACTAACACAGAGGCCTTCCCTGGGCTCCCAGTTTAAAGAATCCTGTAGTAACTTCCTACCACATCCCCCTACTTCATGTGCATAGGAAGTACACTCTGATCATTTCCTTATTTGCTTACTTATTACTTTTTTTCTGCTCATTAGACTAGAACTCCATAAAAGCAAGGCTGTGATCGCCACTAGCTCGCATTGCCCACAGCAGTGCATGGCATGCAGAAATCCCTTAGTAAATATCTATGGGGTGAACAAACACAGAACTCTCCACTCTAGTTTATTCTCAAAAAAAAAAAAAATAAAACCCAAAAACTAAAGGAAAAAGAGGAAGAGAGGATGTAAAAAGGAGGCATCCATAGATTAAAAATTAGCTGGATATGTTCCAAACCACTAGAGAATAAAAGAGACAAAAACAGGAAAAGAAGTGAAGAGAAACATAATGAAAGCTTTTTTAAAGTGGAAAGCAAACAAATGGTATAAAATATATATATAAAAATCAAGTCTATATTATAGGTTATCAAATAAATACTCAGAGGCTTCACACCTCTACTACAAGAAAAGCCTCTCATGCAGAGACACAAGACAAAATTTTAAGATAAGTTGCATTAAAGAGCTGTACATAAAACAAAATTATATAAGGATATTAACAAGAGGGATGAGCAAAAGTATTTGAGGAAAATGCAAAACTTCAGAGTCAGGCGTGGCAATAAGAATGTTGTATTGATGTTGTGCTGAGTATCACATTAAAGGCAGAGCATCAGAGATAACTGAGGGTATGGCCCACTCTCTCTGTATATAGGTCCGATGAACCCTTACATATCAAACATAAACATGTATATTTAAAATACTGTAAGTATAGGTTAAGCCGCAGGAAATTGACAATATTTAATTGTTTTGACCTGTAAAACCAACAATTTCTTATGTATATGATACAAAAAGAATAAAACACAATCACAGAAGAAATTAAGACTCTTCTATCAACTTTGATCAACTGAACAAAAGTAAGAATAGGAAAGATTTGAATGAAATGATTAAGACCTTCTTTTAATTACTATATACTAATTATATCATAAGTACTTTTAAATGCCCACATTATAGTTACAGGTATTGATCATATCAAATACCACACATACAAAAAAACTTGAAAGTTTCCCAAATTGGAAATAATATTGGTTGCACACTTTATCTAAAGTTCAATAAAACCATTTGTCAATAACAAAATATGAACAAACAAAAGGGAAAACCAATTGAAATTTAAGAAATAAAGTCATTGTGTAAAGGTGCCACAGTTTTTTGATACACTCATTTACTGATGGGCACTTAGGGTGCTTCTAGCACTTGGCTATTGTAAATAATGCTGCTATGAAGAACAATAAAATATTTTTTTAAAAAGAAATAAAGCGAAAGTCTTAAAGATTTCTCTTTGGATAAAAGTAGTATTTGGGTAAGAATGTAATTCAAAACAGCAACCACAGATATTTTGACCATACCAATAACAAAAATTTATAATTTTCAGAATTCAGTTATTGCTATGCTTAGAGAAGAATTTAAAACTTTATGTTCATTTATAAAATTTCAAGAATTGGGAATCCAACTCTAATATGTGCACTAGCTGGTCCTAGAAACAACTAATGAAATCTCTGATACTGGCAGCCAGAAGCACGAGAGCACAACGACCCAGCGACAGGAAAGAAAAAAGGTACGTAATTGCTGATCCAGAAGGGCTATTTTTAAATAATGAAAGGCTGCTTTGCAGCTCTATGCCAATAAACTCAACAAAATCAGATGATTTTGTTTGAAAGCATAAGTTGCCAATATTAATTCAAGAACAAGTAGAAAACCTAAGAGTTGCAATAAGCATTGAAGAAACTGAAAATACTGTTTAAAATACATATTTAACAAAAATTAAATATATGTGTATATTTAAAGTTCTTGCCCAGCACAATTTCACAGGTAAGCTCCTTCAAAATACTGGGGTAGGTAAAGGAAAAGGGAGAAAGATGTCCAATTCATTTTCCTAAGCTAGCATAACCTTGATCTCAAACCTTAACACAGATACTTCTGAAAAATAATGACGGAAGATAGTTTAACTCATAAAATTATATGCGTATAATACTCTAAATAAAATATTAAAAAATAGAATCCAACATTATTTTAAAAGGACACCACTTTTCACCAAAGTGGCTTTATGTTCCAAGAATGAAAAATATATCAATGCTAATACCTTACCATCTTAAATTAGAGAAAAATGTAAGTAATTATTCTTATAAATGCCCCCCAAGGGGCAGTTGATAAAAGTCAACATCCATTCTTAATTTTAAAATAAATCTTAATGAAGGAAAATGAAAATATACCTCCTTTTGTGAAAAAATATAATAACAAAAACATCTGTTGTATGTTTACTGTTTGAAAGGTTCTCTGTTAAATGTTTTACAATAATTATTAACTCCTCAACTGAGATTAACTGCAAACCAGCAGTCACCATCACCATGAAGAGAACCCCTTGTACTCAAGCTGGAAGTGAAGCATCGCTGATGGTCCTCATCAGCGTGAGCCTTGTTTCCAGAGCTACTCAGCTCGGTAAACGAGGTAGACAAATAAAAGTAACAATATTTATAAGAAAGAGTCAAATTATCACTATTATCAGATGATACAGATATCATTCTAGAAAATCTAAGAAAATTGATTAAAAAAACACTGAAACTAAAGTGAGTGTTCAGTAGGTTTGTACAAAAGGTACACATTTAATCTTTCATAACTGTTTACAAAATGTACAAAATCTAATCTTTTATAAATGTACAAAAATTAATCTTTTACACCAGCAAAAATTAGTTTGTGGGGGAGAGAAGAGTAAGGGAAGAAAATAGTGACCCTATTAACAATTATAGAAAATTATATAATGCCCTGGCTGGTATGGTTCAGGAAATTGAGTGCTGGCCTGACAACCAGAGAGTTGCTGTTCAACGCCCAGTCAGTGCACATGCTTGGATTGCAGACCAAGTCTCCAGAAGGAGGCACACAAGAGGCAACCAGACACTGACTTTTCTCTCCCTCTTTTTCTCTCACTCCTCCCCTCTGTCGAAAAATAAATAAATAAAATCTTTTTTAAAATTATATAAAACACATAGTCTTTTGAAAGAAGTGTGGGGGGAACTCTTATGAACAAAACTTAATATATTTACTAAAGGACAAAAAATGCTTGTTCTTGGAAAGGAATTCTTAGTATTACAATGAAAATTAATCTAAAAATAATACATTATATAAAAACACAGTAAAAATTAAAAACTAATTCTATTGTATTTTTATTTTGACAAAATAATTCTAACATTTACAGAAGAATAAAAGTAAAACTGCAAGACAGTCTCCTGCACTACTCATACATTGTGTAAATGAACATAACCAACCAGAAGAAAATTTAGTAAAATACAAGTCTTTAAAAACCTGCATAGCTTTCGATCAACAATGCCAATTTTAACAGTTTATCCTAGGAAAACAATTACACAGGTGGGCAAAACTGTTTGGTGAAGTCATTTGCTGGAAGAACACTGTCTTCTACAGCCAGCACCAGGGCACCAGGTGAATAAACTAGGCTGCGGTCTATGAACAGGTCTCATGCAGCTACAAAAGAAAACTTTTAACAGGCTGTGCATTTGGCAATATTAAGGAAGTACTCGTAATTTCCGTAAGTGAGATAACGGTGTTGTGGGGGGGGTGAGTGTGCTGAGGTGGAGAGAGGCAGAGAGCTGTGGATGAACAGAATTAGCTGTGAGCCGACAATCTGGGGGGCTGAGCGTTGGTACATGGGGCTCCTTATACACATTATTCTCTCTACTTGTCCATGTAGTTGAAATTTTCCACAGCAGGAAAGAGAAAAAACTGTTAAAAATTATGTTCTACATGTATTTTTATTAATATGTAAAGGTACTTATGATACATTGTTAAGTGAAAAAAAAACAGGTTTTGAAACACTGTGTTGAATAGAATCTTACTTTAAAAATTTAGATATATATGCAAATAAGGACCAAAATGTAAACCAGTGATTATGAGTAAGATTATGAGTGGTTTTATTTTTTCTTTTACTCATTGCATTTTCAATGTTTTCTATAATGAAAATATTTTACTTCAGTAATTCAAAAGAGAGGGGGAATTCAAAAGAAGCCATGCCCATGAAGAGAACAGAATAGTCACTTCTTCTAGCTGGGATGCATCTTTCCTCCAATCAATAAACATAAACTATGTACATCAGACCTTCAGGATATTACTGTATCACCTCTCTTCTTTCCCATCATTCTGATAAACACTGTGAACTTCTTTCTCCTGAATCCTGCTTCCAAGGCTAGAGATGCAGTGCTCTGCATCCGAGGGGTTCCACATTCACGTCCCTTAAGTAAGTCAACAAGAGTCTGAGCAAGATGTGCTTGGAGTCCAGTGGGGTTTAAGTAGACACTTCACCTAATAAAAGAGTCTGTCCTGGATAGTGTTCTGGTTCCTCTGTAGGGAAGCTGATGTTAGTCATGGAAGAAAAATCTTTATCTGCCTCACCAGTAACGTTTTATTCCCAATGACAGATAGGGTTTTCCTTGGATATGTTCCAGCAACATCCAGACACAACTCTGATAAAAGGCAGGATGATGGGAGAGAGGAAGGATAACTGACATGGATAAGGGGAGGAAGGGTAGCCTAGAGGGCTTCCCAGAAGCATTTCAAGTAAGGCTGCTTGTTGGGGGGGGGACAAAAATTCCACAGGTGGTCAAAGGGAAGAAGGGAATTGCTGACACTGAGAATACCAAAAACAAGGTGCAGCCTTGTGTAAGCTCAGGAGGTAAGAATGTGTGCCCTT
Source organism: Desmodus rotundus (assembly GCF_022682495.2). NCBI lineage: Eukaryota > Metazoa > Chordata > Mammalia > Chiroptera > Phyllostomidae > Desmodus > Desmodus rotundus. The sequence goes on from NC_071395.1 coordinate 68,805,764, forward strand.
CACTTCTCTCCTGAAGCTTCAGTAGAGAAGAAAGCACACGTGTGCCCTGTCTCCTTGTCAGTGAAAAGGCCTGGTCTGGGGATGGGCAGGTAGCGGGGTGTGTGGTGGGGGGTGACCACCAGGACACGGGACCTCCCTGTCTGAGGCACGCTTGCTCCCGCTGAGACAGTGAGTGGCACAGCTCAAGTTAAAGTATGCATCTCCCACACAGGGCCTCACCTCCAGCTGCTGAGTAAGAGACACACACCCAGCTGCCACGCTCTCTCTCATTCCGACTACTGTCACTGTGGCCACTAGATTCTACATAGGCTTCCAGAGCCAGTTCCCCACCACCCTAATCCCCATTTCTGCTGGTTTTGTTATTTTAACAGTAAACATGCAAGCATGGGCACACGGACAGCACACACCCCCTGAAGGCAAGGGAGATTCTGGTCTCATTGGCGCTTTGCCCCAATTAAGCTCTCATGAAAGGTGTAGCATATCAAACTGAGTTAATTCCCCATCGAAAGGCCCCTGAGCTGTCATACTCATTTTTTAAAAGGTGTCAACATCATTGTTTTTCATGCAGAGAAAGGATCTCCCCCACTCTCCCTTTTTAGATGCATGTTTTCCTAACTGCAAGGGAAGGTAAGCTCCTCTCAGGGCCCAAAGGGGTGGTGGGATATGTAAAACATCACCCCTTGTCCCCTAGGAGCGTCTGCAACAAGTTGAAGGGAAGGGAGAAATTGGCAGCAAGTCTCTCCACAATCACACGCCACCTCCCAGCCCCAGGAGGAGACCTCCGTCCCTGTCTGTCTGACACATCAAGCAGGATATGCAAACCGAATCCCAGCTCAGACTCCTAACAGTGCACTTGCAGTTCCTGGGATCAAACTGGAACAAACAGGCACCCCAGCCGCTGAGCCTCATCTATGAAGATTGCTTCAAGGTGCATGAGTGGGTGTGAGTGTGTGTATCAGTGAAACCTGAAACTAGGTGAATGTTTTCTAGGACTTTTTCCCTTGCTGAATTCATATCGGCAAAATACCACATCTCTGAAAAACGGTTCCACGTTTACCATCCTGAGCTGAGGGGCAGGCCACTGGGCCAGCTGGGAGGGCTCAGTTAAGAAACCAAAGAACTGACGTTGTCCTGCGGTAGCATCTGATCAGAGCCAGGTCCACTGTGGGTGGGAGAAGTACGGTGGAACAGCACAGGATGGAACCCTGGACGAGGGTGGCTGGGCTCCATTTTCTCCCTTGAAAGATGCAGACAATAACATAATATTCGTATCTCATGACTGTTGGTGAGTTTCAATGGGACCATGTTAGTGAAAATGTAAAGTGCTGTAGAAGTATAATATCGCATTAATGAAGTCGTAAAAATGGAATGAATTCCAAGGGACATCCAAAGTATTTTATTATAGAGAGATTTGCTAAAGTGAACACATAACCAGAAGAAAGTCCCCAATGCAAAAGTCCCTTTAGGGCCCATAAGGAGACAGAAGAAACTATACCCAAAAGATAGAACAGACACTATGAGTTATTCACCCAATAGTCAATCTGTCCTTCTTCCTTAATAACAAAACATATATTATTTAGGGAAACAATATGTCCAGCTAAATGCAGGTTGCTGGCATTGCCCAACCCCTATTCCTGCTGCCTGGAATGTAGATATAAAGCCTGGATCTGGGGCAGCCATTTTGCAATCAAGAGGTAATAAGCAAAGGGTAAAGAGGGAAAATGGGGAGAAGATGGGAAAAGTCGGATTCTCTAAGGAAGGGGTGTCAAACTCATTCTTACCTGGGGCCACATCAGCCTCACAGTTGCCTTCAAAGGGCTGAATGTAATACAGTCCAAAAATTATTTCGGCCATTTGAAGGCAACTGCGAGGCTGATATGGCCTCTGGTGAAAATGAGTTTGACACCCCTGCTCTAAGGGCATTGCTGAGCAGCTGTACCAAGTCCAGAAATGGCCCGCCCTGGGACTTGTGGCTAGGTAATAAAATGAGCCTGTACTTGTTTCAGCCACGGTGGTCAGTTTCCTATTACTTGAAGCTCATCATAACCTCAAAGGATACAAATCACTTCTCCCACTCTTTATGAGTTAAGGGTGTGTGTGTGTGTGGTTTTGCAGTGGTGACGTGGGAGTTGGAGTTTTCTAGTGGAGGTTTTTGGGTGGAAGTACGAGATTTTCTGAGTGAGGAAAGTTCAGGAGAACTGAAAAGGAACTGGAGGGCAACACCCCACACACATGAACAAAACTCCCAAGCCTAAAGTGCAAACCCCACAAAAAGCTGAAGCTAAAGAAATTTCTAGATTATTTTCTGCTATGCTTTCCTAATACCAATAGAAATACAAGTCCCCCCACCGCACAAAACAAAATTGGGATTTCTTTGTCAGCCACTTAAGTTTTATGTTGTTGAAATCTAAAACTGCCCCTCACTTCCATTCTATCTCCTTCCCCATTCCAATGGCATAGGGATCCCCATTCCAATGGCATGGGGATTCCAATAGCATGGGGATCCAATGGCATGGGGATCCCCTTTCCAATGGCATTCAGTATGTGTCCTTGCACTCGACACGTACTGAGTTCCCAAGGCACGGTGACAGGGCATGTGCTTCGGACACTACTCACTGACCCCATTTCAGTGTCACTAGCTTAGTTTCCCTAATCCAGATTCAAAAACCAGAAAAGCAGGCATGTGAATGAGTTTATTCAGCATGAGGCTTCAGACCTACTTGACTTTAACTCTGTAGCAGACAAATGAGTGGCTGCATCATAACAGAGGCAGGATGGAGAGGGAGAAAGGAAAATAGACCTGGAATCAGAAGACCTGAGTTCAAGTTTGGGTTTTAACACCTATAAGGTGTGTGATTATGGACACAGTAATTAAACATTCTGAATCTCCATACAGAATCACCTATAAAATAAAAATAATTACTTCTTCCTCAATAGACCAATGTGGAGATTAACTGACCTGTATACATACATATATATATACACACATATATATCTGCTTTTGTAGAATGCTATATGAATGCAATTAATTTTATTACCTACATTGACAGTAACAGGTAATACTTTTGTGAGGACAGTTTATAGAGTTCAATAACCCTGAGAAGTAAGAATTTTTATCTTTACCTATCAAATGGAATATCTAAAGACTTGGCTGGGGAAAAAACCCAGGTCTTCTTTTCCAAGTTCAATGGTTTTTGCACTCTGCTAGCTCAATTAAACTATCCTGGAGCAAATCGCATATAAACAGCAGGGCTGTCTTTTTAATGTCAAGCTGTATGGAGCTCTCTCTCCACTTTATACACCTGAATGTGGAATGTGGCTTTTAGGGGAAAACATGACTCCATCTAAATTCCAGTTTGCCAGCTCGGAGGCTGAGTGAGGAGGCATCTGCTTGCACCTGCTCTTGACAGATGCCCCTCTGGCCGTGGAGGGGAAGGTGCTTGTTCACCTATGCCTCCGGGTCACAATGGTGAATACAATTACTATAAATGAGAACATGTGCAGTCCAAATCATTTGCCCTCTGCCCCTTCCCCCACTTCTACTTTGCACCTCGATAAGTCAGCTCTAGAATACGACTCTAATGTCCAAAGTCTGGGTAATAGGTGAAAAAGAGAATTCCAAAGAGCAAGACAAGGTGAGCTGATTTACAGAGAAAAGGTGGGGGGTGGGCTGCAGAGGCCAGTGGGCTGAATTTGGAAGAGTTGTGAGAAAGGAGAGGGCTAGGGAAGCAGCTTCTGTGGACATGTAAGGCGTTGAGAGCAAAGAAGATGAGAAAAGGCTTTAAAAGTTTTTGTTTAATTTCAATGTTTAAATTCCTTTAATTTTTTTTAAGTTGGCTATCTACCACAAGTGCTACCTTGGCTCATTCCTCCCCAACTTTCTGACCATCCCAGTCTTATCTACCCATCAAAGTCAAATTCAATACCTGCTACCTGTCCCACTGCCTCCTTGGCCATTCCAGCCTTCGACACAGTGCCTGGGATGCAGCAGGTGCTCAGCAAAGCCTAAGAGAATGAAGAAATGGGCAGCATGCTCTGATTTATGTAATGCCCACACACAACTCCTGTATGTTGTATTTCAACCTGTCTCTCCACAGGCCCATGTACAGTGCCTTATTTGTAAAGAAAGCACATGAACATTTCCTTAATCATTATTCTGTGCAGAGTTTTAACTTGTACTGTTGTGGAACTCCTCACGTGTACAGCTCTTACTTATCCAGTTAGACTGTAAGTTCTTCATGGGCGTGGAGTCCCATCATTCACTTCACAACACCTGGAACAAGTCAGCACTCAGAGAATGATGGATGAATAGCGGATTAATGCATCTCAATCTACCTGGAGTAAATTCCAATCATGGCCATCATACACTTCAGATCAAGTGTTCAAAAAAGGTGTCAAGGGCTTAAGCAAAGTTTCATGTGGCAACAACATAAACAGAAATGCTATCAAGGCTTGTGTCTGTGGTGGCTTCCATTTGAGAATGCTTATAAAGGAAGACATTTAGCTCCTTTGTACAGAAGGACAAGGTTCAGAATGCCCACTCGGCCTTCTGACTCACACCAGCCCACAGGAGGTCGCTGGCCAGCCTCAGCTAAATCTTCACAGCTCTCAAAGTCACCATGAACTTCCCATACAGGGAAATCTAAAGAGCCAGGTGTTTGCCCAGAGCAGCCCCGAGAGCATGAGCCAGCTAATGAAAACTGAAAAATACAGGTCACCACCCTGGCCTCGGCGCTCTCTGTTCTCTGAGGTTTGTGGTCTCCGTGACCTGATGGCTGCGAATGAAAAATAACAGGAGGGCTGGGAACAAGGCTGAACTGAGAGGGTGCAGAGAGCCTGTCTGTGTCAGCTCTTGTAAGAGCTCCTGGCACTGCCACATACAGGCCGTGTGGCCTTGAGCAAGTCAGTCAGCCTCTCATCTGATAGGTGGCAAAAAGGATAATCACATCCCTGCTTCACAGGATTCCTATGCAACTGCCCCTTAGGAGAGTGAGTTCCCATGGACCAAAGGAGACTACAGAGTTCTCCATCCTGTAGCCATGGAACAAAAAGTCTAAAGTTATTGTACAACACTCATCCAAGCTCCAGAATAATAATACCGATGCTTACTCACCAACAGGTGCCAGGGCCAGACTAGCTGCTTTATATTTAGAGCCTCTTATCTCCACAAGGATCCTACAGATAGCTCTTAGTGTCCTTGTGGGCAGAAAAGCAAACAGAGGTCCAGAGACGTTGCACAATGTCTCTGCTCAAGGTCACACAGCTCACCCGGTCTTTGTACTACAACAGCGCTTCTCTAGTGGCTGTCAGGCTGAAGCCATGGCCTGGTGGAGGCCTGCAACCCCTGAACTCCATGCCCTTTCCGAAGGATGAGAAGTGTCAGAAGCTGCACCCAGAGTCAAGTCCAGGACCCAAGCTGCTCATCCTCCACTCCAGGATGGGTTCCATAGCAAGCCTAAGACTTTGCTGCCATAGCTTTTTTCCATGGGAAGGGCAGGGCTGTTTCTCTGCCACAGGAGTGTCCTACTGCCTCCCATAAAATGACCCCACACTGGGACCCAGCATTCTCCATCCCAGAGCCTTTTGGACAGCAACGTCACCTGACACCTGGTCACCCAGCTCTACCTTCCTTGCCCTGCTGGCCTCTTTGGAGGCCCCATTTCCTTTCATCTAATTCTTATGGGGAAAGAAATGCCACATTTATTAAAGTGCAGGCTTATCTATTTCATCACAAATCTAAGCTGCAGTGATAAATCCCTGAGCTAAACACACACAAAGGGGACTATGAAGCTTGAATACAGATCAGAATCAAGAAGCAGTGCAGGGTAGGGGGGTGGGTAAGCTCTGGCTCAGCTACCCATTGCCTCTCCACCCACACAGGGGTCCCTCTGCAGGGGGAGGTGGCAGGGCTGAGGCAATGTCCACAATGACATACTTTCTAGAGAGTTCTGGCAAAATCCCCACAAATGTTCCATTTAGGAAAAATTGGCTTTGTTACCTCTTGTAAGACTCCTGAAGGATCTAAATGGATGGCCCTCTCCTCATCCAGCAGCTATGGACTAGGCTACAAGGGGCAGGACAGCCCAGAGTTCCTGGCAGTGATGGCGCAGGTACCCAAAGGCAAACAGGACACAGCCTCAGAGTCTAAGGAGCTCCTAGCCAGGGACTCAGAGCTGGGGACTCTCCACAGAACTTTCCCAGAATGTGCTGGCCTCATTATCATGGCCATGGCCTATGGTCTCCATGTCAGGACCGAAAGCAGGGAAACACAATCCCATCAGCACTCAGGCCCTTCTCCAGGGGCAGCCCAGTGGCCTCGCCCCAGAGCCAGTGATCCACCCCACCTGATGGCTTTCCACACTGATGGTGTGTGGTAGAAAGCATCCCATAGTCCTAGCCCCCTTCCAGGCCACACTGTGACACTGGTTGCTAACTGCCGCCCATGAGTCATTTTTCTCCAGTAGAAGAGCTCCCATATTTTAACTGGTCTCATGGCCACCCAAAATAAAGACCACACCGTTAATATGATGTGTGTGGGAGTGGTACGGCAACTTCAAGCATGTGTGCTGAGAGACAGGCGATATAATTTTTATGGTCCTTTCTTATTCATGATGCCTGGACACAGACATGATGGCATGAGCTTGGAAGCCATCTTGGGCCGTGACATGAAGCCACGTGCATAGGAAACCAGAGCTACCAGGTAAAAGGAGCTCCTGTACACTGTGCAGCCTCAGCACAGGGGACTGACTTCCTTTACAGGAAAGAGGGGAGTTTCTCTTTTATGTCAGCAACTGTGATTTTAGGTATTCTGTTATTTGTAAGAACTCATAATTGCTGCACCTTGTCTACTGTATTGAATAAGAGGATTCATGCTGTCATTTATTCAAGAAATGGTTATTGAATACCTGCTAAGTGCCAAGATATGTGCATTGTGAATACATTAAGCAAAGCTGACATGTCTCTGTCCTCAGGCACTTATAGCCTAATGGGTCGGTATTGGTTCTTAGTCACAGTGAGATATCCCTAGGGCTAAATTCAGGTCTACATCCCTGGGAGAAGGAAGTCTGAATATGTATAGATGTGTCCATGTGGGGTCTGTGTGTGTGTGTGTGTGTATGTGTGTGAAAGAGAGAAAGAGAGAGAGGATTCTTTTACTTACCTTATAACTGCTGTGGCGACATCCACTGGAGAACTAGCAGTCCAGCTCAGGCCAGTTCATCTGCCAACACTGAGACATTTCCTCATTTTCTCCTGGTAAGAGCTCTCAGATATTCACTCCAGGTCCTGGCCTGGCCATTCTCATCAACTATTTGCTCTGGCCAAAATCTTGGAAATTACCTGTGACTCCCTACATTCCATCAGCAATGCTGTCATTGTTACTTACAGATAAATCCCACACTCTTTATTAGACACTAGTATTGTAACAAAGATACATTTCATGAGTCTAGTAATTGTTTCATGGTTCTATAAAAGAATATCCTTGAATTTAGAAGATAATGATGGAGTATACAAGAGTAAAGAATAATGATATCATGATATCTGAACTTACTCTCACATTAGTTCAGTTCTCATGATGATGCTGATGATGATAGTGAAGATGATGGAAGTGATGGTGATGGTAATGATGATGATGATGATGTTGATAATGAGAAGGAAGAAGACGGGGGAAGAGAAAGAGGGAGGTAAATGTTAACAGCTGGTGAAGGCATACAGGTGTTCACTATACCATTCAATCACTTCAAAATTTTTCATTGGTTTAAAATTATCAAAATAAGAAGTTAGAAGTAAATAAATATTCCCTGAAGCTAACTAAGTCGCTGTTATATCCTCCATCACTGCCACCCTAGTCCGAGTCTCTATCTCCCTCCCATCACCCGGGTGATACAGTCACTTCCTCCCCATCCCCAGGGTCTCCTTTCCTCCCCCTTTGCACCTCCATGGTCTATTCTCAACAGGACAGCCACAGTGATGATGTAAAACGAGTCAGAACATGTAAGTCCATTGCTGCAAACCCCACAATGGCTCCCATCACGCCCAGAATGAAACCCAAGACCCTGTCATGGCCCACAAGCCCCCACTCTGAGTTCAGCCACTGTGGCATCCCACGCTGGCTCTCTCCACGCCAGCCACTCTGCTCTCCTGGTTCCCCAAGCACACCAGGCACAACCTCAGCCCCACCCTGCACGCACACAGTCAGTCACACATGGCCTGTTCTCTCGGCACTGGGTCTCTGCTTCAGTAATTCAGTCCTTCTCCAAACTAGGCTCCTTCCCACCACTGCTCATCACCTTCTACTTCCCTTCCCTGCTCTAAATCTCTACCAAGTGCTTATCATGACCTGATTTTATGTTGTACGTCCATGGGTTTATTCTCTGTTTCTTCTTACTGATGTAGTGCACTGAGAGCGGGTACTTTGTTCTGTTCACTCCCATATCCCTGGGGGCTGATACACAGTAAAGGATCAAAATCACTTTTGTATGAACAAAGGGCTCAGTATGTCTTGAGCCCTACCCTGACCTCCCCCTTTCCTTCCTCCTAACCTGCTGCTAATGGGCTGTGGTCCTTGCATCCCTTCCTCTGTGCATCTCTCACCTTAGACCCTCACAAGCCTCCCCTACTCTCCAGGCCCCCTTGCAGAGTCCAGCCATGCCCCATCCCCCATCATTAGCCCAACTTAGCCATATGGCTCCTCCAAAATAGACACCCCCTCTGCCCACATCCCTGCTTCCCCAGGGACAAGTCCTTATGTTTAAAGATGGAAAAAACGTCCGCTGCTCACAGCAGCCTTCTCCAGCAGGACACAGAGTTCCAGTTCCTTCTGGCCTTTTCCTTGGTTCTCTAATCGTTACTGTCTATTTACAGAAGAGCCACAACCAGCCTTTCCAAAGGAATTAGTCACTGTTCCCCTTTGCAAACTGCTAAACCCACAAGCAGTCCTGCCCTCTAGGTCTTGTTGACCTCAGTTCACCAGCCAGGAGCCCCCTTCACCATCCTCCTCGCCCATTTAATCCTACCCACCCTATAAGGTGCCTGGTGATGCCCACCTGAACACAGCAGCCTTCCTCAGAGCCACCTGAGCACGTGGCCTGCAGTGTCGGTGGGGCAGCCTTATCTTTCTGTGCCCGAGGTCAAGACTGTATCCTACCCACCATCCTGCTCCCATGAGCCCTAAGGGGGTACACAGCATATAGTGGGTGCTTCCCATCCAGCTGTGGATGGCTCAATGCCGCCTCCTCCTCCATCTCTGGTTCCTAAGATGGAGGTTCCTAAGAAGTGGGAGCCTTTACTCTGTGGGCAATGAACTTGGAGCCTCATGGGGGAAAACTCCCACTCAGATAGGTATTGGGAACTGCCCCCCTTTTGAGCTCTTACCCTTCGAAGGCCCAAGGGCCTGGGCCACCCTCCCTGGAGTGAAACAGCTATTTGCTTCCCTTGCCCAGCACCCTCTTGCTCTTGTCCTCGTGGCACCGTGCTCTGCTGGTCCCTCTGTTTTGCCAACTCACTGAGGTAATTGTGAATTCGAACCCTGTCCACAGCACTCTGGCTTTCCCTCTCCCCTGCTCCTCATTTTGGTCACAGCCAGAATGTACCCTAAATCCTCCTGCTTCCTGTGAGCTGAGGGTAATTAGTGGGCTGGCCATATGGTGAATTCAGGCTCCATCTGCCCCCCACTTGGGCTTCCTCCCTGGCAGGAGGGGGGGGGGTTCCCACTCTGGCCAGGATGACTGAGCCATGCAGATCCCAGGCAGGACGAGGCCCTGGGGGCGGGCAGGACCCCTCAGGCACAAATGGCCTGGCTGGGGCAAAGGCAGCACCTCTGGCTTCTGGAAGGCTCTGTGTCTTGTCTAAGCATGTCCCTTCTTAAAGCAATCCTGTACAGGGAAAATCACCCAGCCCCCACCCTGCTCTCCCCCCTCGCCCACTAGGAATAAAATACAGGGGCTTGGGATTCCCTCTCTAAGTGGGATGAAGTTGTGAAGCGGGAATGAACTCTCCCTCTCATGACGAGCCTGGCACTGGAATGATGGTTTGGTCCAGTTGAGCTCTGAGGGCCACAGAATCCCAAGAAAAAGACAAGTTGGTGTAGCTAGCAGGAGAGTGCTGTGGGATCCGGAGCCTGGGTCAGACCCACAGTCCGCCACTGCCAAGCTGTGCACTAGTAAAGGGGGCTGTCCCTGGACCCCCTGTTTCCCTCCCCACTCCATGCCCCTGCTACCTCTGTCTTCTGGGCTAGTAAGGGACTCACAGAATAAACTTGGAGCATAGTCAGACCTCAACAAAAGTCAGCTGCATTCCCAGTATAGGTTCAGAAAGGGAGAACCATATAAGTGGCAAGGCCGGTCCCCATCCAAGCTGAAAATGCCCAGTGACCCAGTGACCCCCTCTGCTGCTTTAACACACCCTGGGGTGGGTGGCTCGGTGCAACAAGGTGGTCTGCGCTGGAGCTGAGGGTTCCCATCCAAAGAACATCTGTCCGTGGGCTGAGCAAACACTGGCCTCCTCTGGTGTCCTCTTTGCCATCCCAAGTCCATGCCCCCAGGAGCAGGTGCACACCCACAGCCACAGGATAGACTTCACACAGTTGCAGGGCTGGGTGCCCGGTCTGCACCCCTGCTCAGTTTGACTCCAGGGCTGGGCTCTGGAGTCAGGCTGCCGGCATTCAGCGCCCAGTCTGGCCCCTCTTGGCTATGTGTTTGGACAGGATTCTGAAGCAAACCCCCGTCCCCCCCCTCACCTCAGGTTCCTCATCTACAAAGCAAGCCTGACAATAGGGATTGCCTCAGGGCTGCTACTTGACTTAAATAAGTTAGTGCATGGGGAGTACTTTACCAAGTACCATCAGTTGTTAATATCATTCGAAGCAGCCCTGTCCCCTCCTGGCGTGCACAGGGCACAAGTGTCTATGACAGGACACAGGAGTGCAGGGTAGCACACCAGCCAGGAGCAGAGCAGGTGTGTCACCTCCCTAAGCTGGATTCAAGCTTCTTTCCATGCAACCTAAAAAGAGCAGCTTCCACAGCTCCCACTGATTGACTGCTCTGGTTCACATGAAACAGAGTCAACTACACCCCCTGAGACTCTCCCATGAACTATTGCTCCCCACGTGGGACTCACTGGGTCTTCTAACCCAGACAGGATTTTCAATGTGCCATTCACTCTGTAGTTTGTATGTGCCAGGCCCTAAGCCAGGCTCCAGGGATCGAGAAGTGAGCTGGGCCGATACCTGACGTGAACCTCCATCTTCGGAGACAGGATAGCAAAGAGGTTATTCACTCATTTACTCCTCACTACAGCACATGAGGAGATACCCTTATTAAGACTTATAGACCAGGAAACTGAGGCATGGAGACGTTAAATAATTTGGTCAAGGGCTAGGAAGACACAAGGACTGGGTTCCAAGCTGAGGTCCCATATTCTTCACCCACTCCACTAACTCTCCAGTGACAGGGAGCCCAGCTGCCCTGGGCACCCTGGGAGGGGCTCACCTAGGCGGGGAATCAGGGGACATGAGAGCTAAGCTGAGACCTGGGAGGTAAGGAGGAGCAGGAAAGAGTGAGGGACAGTGGACGAAAACGAATGCTCCCGATACAGAGAACAGCACAGCATGTGTGGGAGAACATGCCCTCAGTAACTGAGTGGGTTCAGGTGGCCAGAGCTTTGGCTTCAATAAAGGAAGAAGTGGGAGTTTCCTTCTGGCTGCAGAGCCAAGCAGGAGGCTGCTCCTTGAACCCCCAAGGTTGTATGAAGGAGGCCTCCAGACCAGTTGGCCGTGGGCTGAACGGAGGGTGGGAGAGGAAGAAGTATGGCAACAGGGGTAGACAAGTGTTTTGCAAAATTCTGCTGTCAGGGAGAGAGAAGGGTGTGGGCGGGTGTAAAATGAAGGGAGGGCTGTCCCTCTGTGTTGAAGCGGGGGAGGAGAGCACTTACATCCTAAAGGAACAGAGCACCAGGCTGAGAAAGAGGGGAGGGGGCACAGATCAAGGGGTAAGGTGTCTTAGCACTGGAAATAAATGGGATGTGAGATCCCAGTGGAAGGGTGAGCTTTGAAAAGCAGAAGGGGGCTTGTTTGATATGACCCTGGGGTGTCTATACATGAAGACATTGTGAACCCTGAGTCTGACATCACCCAGGAGGTACTGGCCAACCTTCCTAGTGGTATGTCACTTGTAAATACAATAAGCATACTTTCCTGTGGTACATCTACACAATGGAATACTATGCAGCTGTATAAAAGAAGGAGCTGTTATCTTTTGCGATGGCATGGATGGACCTGGAGAATATTATCCTAAGTGAAATAAGCCAGTCAGAGAAAGACAAATACCGTACGGTCCCACTCATGTGGAATCTAATGATCAAAATAAACTAACAAGCAAAATAGAAACAGAGGCTCAGAAACATGGAACAGACTGACAGCTGTAGAGGGGAGGAAGGTGGAGACTGGATGAAATAAGGTGAAGGGAAGAGTCAAAGAACATATACACATGACCCATGGACATGGACAACAGTGAGGGGATTGCCTGAGGGGGGGCTGGGTGGAGTGGGGTAAAGGGGGAAAACGTGGGGACAATTGTAATAGCATAATCAATAAAATATAATAAAAAAAAATAAGTGCACTTTCTTCACCATCACTCAGGTGACAGATGAAGCTGAGAAGGTCAGTGCTGAGGACCCTGGTGTCCACTGTGGTTTCTTCACTGACCCTCATTAGGCCCTGTCCCACCGGCTGGAAAATCAGGATCCAGAGTCACAGGAAAGGGAGGAGGGAAATGCACCTCCTGGGTTCCTGACTCTGCTTTGCCATTGACTCCCCCACAGTTTCCTGGAGAGGGATGTGTCTCCATTCACATGTCACAGGGAAGTAAATGTCACCTGGAAGATGCCTGTGGCTTTCAGAGAAAGACTAAGAATAGGAGTTGATAAACCAGAGCCCAAGGGCCCAATCCTGCCTACAGACTATTACTGTAAATAATGTTTTCTGGAAACTTAGCTGAGCACATTCATTTCACATTACTGTGGCAAATTTTGCACTTCAATGGCACAAATGAATAGTGGCAACAGAGACAGTTACAAGGTGGCCCTTTTCAGAAAAAGTGTGTCCACCCTTGTTGAAGAGCCCTGGCTAAGGTCTATGGCCCTGTGCAAACTGAGCTGGGACTTTGACTTTGTTTGTCTGAATCCGAAACCTACAGGCTATCATGGCATTGCATTGCCTTGCCCTTTACAGGGTGTCTTCTTGTGGAGGAGGAAGTGAGAAACTTCTCCTCTTAACCATGTTGCTTTTAGAAATACTAACTGGTTACCCTGCTTCTCAACAAAGCCCATCTCCACTACTCAGCAACCAGGGTAATCTTATGAAAACAGAAATCATATCATCATAGTTAAATAAAATCCACTCTCCTTACTGTGGCCTCCAAGGCTATGTCTATCCCTGTGTTCTCAGCATGCACCACCCACTCCTTCATCCACCACCTGACACCTGTCTCTCGCTGCTATTCCTTAACCATGCCAGGTTTGCTCCTGCCTCAGGGCTTTTGCACATGATGTTTCCTCTGTCTGGAATGTTCTTCTTCCAGACGTCCCCATGGCTGGCCCGTCCTCATCAGCCAGGTGCCAGCTCAAATGCTACCTTTTAGGACCACACTATTAGAAGCAACTGCTCCTCTCCAGACTCCACCTTCACCTGCCTGATGGTGCCTCAAGCACCTAGTACTCTCGGGAGGTATTTCCTTGTTTACTTGATGTCTCCTCCCACACAATGTAAGAGGCTTTGTTTTTTGTTCAGGACTGAAAGATGAACTCAAGTAGACATACTCAATACTGCTCACACTGAAATCAGTTCTGTTTAATGTAAATATCATGTGAATCATAGATGTGAGCCACACATGTAATTTTACATTTTTAATAGTCACATTAAAAAATAAAAACAGGTGAAATTAATTTTACTAATAGCCTTATTTAACCCAATGTATGGAAAATATTATCATGTCAACATGTAATCAATATAAAAAATATGGTGATACCTTACATTCTTTTCTTCCTACCCATTCTTCGAAATCTTGCAAGACTCTGAAACACATTTCAAGCACTCAATAGCCACATGTGACCTAGTAACCAACATATGAGATGGTGCGGACTTAGAACAGTGTTTTCCCTGTGTAACATGTCAGATGCTGCCCTGATCACTTTATATTAAAACTCATTTAACCCCCTCAGTATTCCTAAAAGGAACATACCATCTTTAGCCCCATTTTACAATGGGGGAAATCAGGGCAGAGTCTGGATTCACAACAGTCTGATTCCACAGTCTGTGCTTTTAATCACCACCTAAATTGCTGCTAATTCTTGGAATTTCATCGAAAAGATCCAGTATCACACAGAACCACTAAATACCACACACATGGGGACTGGCTCTGAAATAGAGCATGTAAAGGTCTCATTGTCCAGACGACACTCAACTGAAATGTCCCCTAAACTCAGAAGGAAGCAAGAAAGGAAATTATCGGAACAACCAAAACTGATGTAAAAGAATGGGTAAACTGCAGGCCCTTCCATTGAGGAAGTTGGTCAGGGCCCGTGGACTCGTGCCTGTCTGCCTGCTTGGTCTGGAATAAAGCTTTGACTAAGAAAGGGGGCTGGGTATGCTGAAGAGTAAGTTGACTGCCTGAACCCAAGGGAGGAAACAACAAGAACAGAGCAGAAGAAGCTGACCCTAGAGCCCACGGAGCTCTGCAATGTGGTGGCGGGGAGTTGGGAGTGGGGGCTCACACCCACATACACTAGAGGCCTGAGAACATCCCTCTCTCAGAACATTCCTCCCAGGCATTATTTACCATCCTTGTGGTTTCAGCAGGCTGCTTGCACCTTTTTTCACTCCCTACTGCCCACCCTTTTCAGCCTGTTGGACACCCAGGTATCCTTCAGGCCCACTTGAGCACTCCGGCCTCTGTGGAGTCTCAGGTTTCCGGCTCCCATCTCTGCACCTGCACCCTGTGCAAGGATGTCTACATGCTCTTCAGCACCTCCTCAGGGCTCCATTCATGGACCCCCAGGAACCAACACAGCACTGGGCACATGAGAAGCTCGCTGTGAACTGTTTGGGAATACAGAATGATATGTAACAATTACCCTGTCTTTTAAAAACACTGAGACAAAATCAGTTCAGGTGCTTTCAGGGGCAGATGCTTCTGTTTCTAAAGCCTGGGTAGAACGTAATGGCAGGCTCTTTGTGAGGCTGAGATGAATGATATGCTGCTGTCTAGTTTAACACGAAGTAAACTATAATGAGCCAGTAACAACAGACAGGCTCAACAGCACAGTGCCTGAAGCCCAGGCATTGGCTGGAATCCTCTCTCTACCAAGGACTACATGTGTGAACTTGAGGCAAGGGCTCCCTCCAGTCTCCCTGTCCTCAATTTTCTCATCTGTAAAATAAAGATAACTATGATTCGACCTCATAGAGTTGTGCTGATTAAATGATATAATATGGGTAAAGCACATATAGTGGGGTCTAGTGCTTCATATTAACTATATTATAAACACCAATTAACACACTCCTGTTATCAAGGATTAGTGATACTTTTTCTCTACCACCAGCCTTGACTCAGTGGACTCTCTGGGTTTTTCAGAACCTGTAAGGAGACAACAGTCAAAGAGTGGCTGCCTCTTGTGGCTGCTGTGGTCAGCCTTTGGTCACCCTAGGTCATCCCCAGGCAGAGACTTACAGGACAGTGACTGCAAGAACAAGGGTATGGTGTTGAGGGAATGGGGGTAACCCAACATCTGGGCAAACAGTAACAAGACTCCACTTGGGAAAGGTCAATGCCAGTCTGCTGGGAGACTGACTGTCCAAACAACAGGTATAGGTTTAGAAAGAAAGTAGCACCAAGAGAAAACTTGGAAGTGATGAGGGATGTCCAAGAAAGCAGACCTAGGACTGAAATGGCAGGACCACCGTAGGCTGTTAGTGTATGTGTTAACAGAAGATCTGAGAACCTTCAGTCACTGCTAAAGACCCCAAGATGAGAAAAGGATCAATATAATCAGAGAAACTATGAAAAGGAATGTAGGCAGAGGGGGGCAATGGGAGGTAACAGAAAGAAGGAAAAGAAGGAAAGAACAGGTAAAGAGAGATGGAGAAGATGTAGCTGATAACAGAGATGGTGCTCATGATGATGATGAAAATGCAGGTGACTTCTGAGCAGGAACCCTGAGCCAAGCTGAGCCCTTAGAATACACAGACTATTTCATTCAACTCCTTAACCCCCCTTTGAGGAGGCTACTAGTCATTCTCACTTCACAGACATGGACTTGAAGCAATGGAGCCTGAGTCCTGACACCTGTAAGTGGGATCCAGTATTCCCACCCAGGTCTGTCTACCTGCACAGACCACATCTTCAACTCCAATAATGAAGGCTGGATGCTAAGGCCTGGCCCTACCACATCTCACCTAGGCAATCTCAACATGCCTCAGTTTCCTCACAGGTCAAGTACAGGTTGGATCAGCTGATCTCTCCATCACCTTACAGATCCAAAGTTTTATAAGGCTATCAATCTCAGCCTTCTGTAGACAAGACAGCCCTATTCCTCAGGGGATGGCTGAGAAAAGAAAACTCACATTTCCTATTAGAGGTGGAGGTTGACCAGAAGTTTCCCAGAGGTCAGGTGTAAGGCCCAGGTCATTTGGCTTCATCTGTGACCCTAAACCTGTGCCTGGAAACAGGGAATCTGAGCTGCCTGGACTGGCAAGACTTCTGTGAAGGAGTCTTTTTCAAAGAGTAAGCAGAATAGGCAGGATCTCCTGGGTGACGACCACTCTGAGCCCAGCCAGGAAGTGAGGTTCGCAGCCTCTGGACACATGGAGCCACGGAACCCTGGGTCAGCCCAAGAAAGGAGTAAGGCCCTGGGGTTTGGTGAGAAGTCTGGCACTGGAAACCAGGGCCTTCAGCTCAGCTCACCACCAGATGACCAGCTGGGCTGTCAAACTGACCGGTGCCATACTAATTTTACACAGAGGGCCACAGAAGAGGTGTGCAGCCTTGATAAGAGCTCCTCAGCACACAGCTACAACCAATACCTATGCATCAGCTCTGATGTCCACGTCCTCATTCATTAGTTCCCTGAACAGAGTCATTGAGCAACTATGATGATCATCCAGGCAATGTTCTTGGGGCCAAGCTATCACAGTAAATAAACAGACAAAACCCTCGTCTACATGAAGTTTACATTCTGAAAGGGACAAAGATGACAAACCAACGAGCCAGCAAATATATGACATCAGATGGTGTAAGTGTACTGAAGAAAATAAGGCAGGGGATGGACAGGCACAGATGAGGAGGTTCAGAAAGGTGGTGCGGTCTGAGCATCAAATTTCGCAGCATGGACATCCAGCACCGAACAGTTTCTGGCCACCACACAGAGCGTGGGATGGGTAGGGGGTGGGGAATTCCACAAGGAAAGAGCATGTGTGGTGTGAGGAGGGACAGGGTGTCTGGATTCCAACAACAGAAGAAGTGGGCAATAGGCTGAGGTGAGGAAGCATGGAAGGGCCAGGCCACACAGGGGTGACACAGCGCCCCCTGTCAGCTGTCCAGCCTTGGTTCTCAATCTCCAGAAAGCTTCAAGTCACATCCCTTGGCTGACTCCCTTAGTCTGCTAATGAAGTGTATGGCTTTGACAAGAAGCAGGATGACTGATTGCTCACTTATACAACTTCCAGTGATGTGTAGCTGGGGCATAAATATTTATTTCCTCCAACTAAAGCCACTCTTGATAATGGGAAGCTGGACATCAGCTTTGGAACCTCAACAAATGATGTCATTGCTACTGCAAGGAATGGGGACCTCACCGTCCGCCAGCTGTGAGTCACAGAGTCAGACCAGGTGAACAGGCTAGCTCTCCAACCCTCCCATCCATAAACACCAAGCAAGCCCACTGCAAGGCTTGAAGATCCTGGGCTCAGGAGACCTGCAACCCCAGCTGTGGTATGGGTCCCATGCCTGGCTCTACGGGGCCCTCTAGTCAATTCCAGTATTTCTCCTGGTGCCCACTGCTGCCCAGGTATTCCCATTCACAGCTGCAGACTGACCCCCCCCCCCCCACCTCAGATGAGCCTGAGTCCTCCATTGCCTTCTGCCTGCCTGCCTGCCACAGACAGGACCTATCTCTAAGCCCCCTGACCTGGACCAGCCAGGCTCCATCCTATGGGTCTTGATGTGAACCCAAGCTCCACAGTCCTCCAGGTGTTTTCCTTACTTGACAGCTTCAGCTGTTACTTGCCAAACAATGGAACCATGTGGAAAGCTTTTGAAAACTATCAATGTCCAGCCTCTACTCCAGACCAATTAAACCAGAATCTCTGGGATGAGGGCCAGGCATTAGTATTTCAGGAGTGCCTACATGAGTCCAGTGTGTGTCCAGGGCTGAGGATCACTGTGCTGAAGGGATCTTCATCAACTTTAAAATGCAAGCAAATTGTCTAAAGATCTCGTTAAAATGCAGATTCTGATTCAGTAGGTCTTGGAAAGAGCCCAAGATTCTGCATTTCTAACAAGCTGCAATGGGATACAGGCACTGCCACTCCCTGGGCAACACTTTGAGTAGAGGCAGCCAGATTTGAGGGGTGGGGCATGAAAGGGGGCTTCTCTGATTTTCTACATCCAAAGTAACTGTCCACTAGGAAGCTCCTTTCAAGTTGGAAAGGATTTCTGGAAGAGTTAGGATAAAAGGCTTTTATAGAAGGAAAGAGGAATGTTCCGCCAAAGTGGGAACAGGGGCTTCGATACCTAAGAAATGATACAGGATCTGCTGTCACAAATAAAGTGCCCAGGACATAGTAGGCACTCCACAACGGTACTTGTGCTGCTCATGGTGTCGTTGTTTCTATTATTATTAAGGCAGGATCTTCTCCTACATCCATCAAGCATGTGCCTCCAATGTCTAAGACCCTGAGAGAGCTGTACAAAGCCCTACAAAGCACTCTCATCCTCTGAGGATGCACCCCATACAGGGGCCAAGCACAGGAAAGCATGGGTCTAGGGGCTTTCATTTCAGACACGACCCCACAGCCCCTGCCTAGTTGAAGGGCACCCATGACTCTGTTTCTCTCATTTTTGATTCGTTTGCCCTGATTGGTGGATAGCCTTCAGTAAACCTGTCATGGCTAACATTGAGTGTTTGCTACATGTCAGGACCTGTTTTAAGTGCTCTTGTTGGTTTAATTCATTACCTCCTCAAAACAATGCTAGGCGGCAGGTAGGGCCAGAAAACAAACTGAGGAGATACGTTTCAGAGTCCATGCTTGCCCAATGCTTCTCAAATTTCACTTGCTGAATTCATTAAAGTACAGGTTGCAATCAGCAGGTGAGATGGGGCCTGCAAGTCTGCATTTCTCACAAACTCCCAGGTGATGCTGATGAGTCAGGTTCATGAAGAATATTTTGTGTAGCAAAGCCATCCATGAGTTATGATGCCTCCTGGTAATTCTGGATATCTTCCTTCAAATTCCTCTAAACAACTCTCACCACCAAACTCCTTCAATTGGTGGTGTATTCATTTGATGAACCACAGTCAAGGGCAAAATCAGTCAATCTCCACTTTGAACACTTGGTCAAAGTTCTGTTTAAATTCCACTCAAATTGCAATATTTTGTGGCAAAGGATATCAGCTCTTTGGAAAAGCAATTGTGTCCATTACAACCTATAGATGTTGTGGGTTGTTATGAAATTGCTTTTAAATTCAAGTGCTTTCTGGACCAGGGAAATAACCCCGACTACAGTGAAGAGTTCTAATCTGAATAAAACCTACAGGGGTTTCTCCAAACACAGAAGTGAATCATACAACTATAAGCTTGCTTTCTTTTTCAGATCACTAGAAGAGAGGATATACATAGAACCAAGAAGAAATGACACATATTCCTGCCACGTGAAAGGCATTAAAGGCAAATCAAGACTGTCTGCTTAATCAGTCTTGACTCAGTGGCTGGCAACTAGCTGGCTTATCAATGAGACAAAGAAAATTGGAGCAGACAGGTACAGGCGAACTCCAAGGATGCTTTGGGTACCAGAGTGACCTGAAGTGCTGGAATTGCAGATAAGGTTCTGAAGGAGCCTGACTTCAAGCTGTGAGTCTTCAGAGAAAGAAAATGGCCTACTCAAAGGCAGTCAAAATACCAAGGTTACGTTCAACGGTGAGCAACAATCCTAAGGATTAGTTAGCATGGCACCTCTGTGTCATTCCCACAGCCCAGTGGGCCTCAAACTTTGCTCCATTTTAGAATCACTGGGAAGCTTTAAGCATTACCCTCCACCATGCTCAGGCCATACCCCCACAGCAATTAAATCACAGTCTCTGGAGTTGGGGCCCAGGTCCCCTTAATTTTTAAAGTTCCCCAAGTGATTCCAATGTGTAGCCAAAGTTGGGAAACACTGGCATAGTCCTTCCATGTCCTCACTCATAAAATGAGAGACTCCACTGGCCCCATGGTTCTGTATCCTGCCCACATGCTGGAACCGCCATGCAGAGACTTTTAACAATACTGATGCCAACAGCATCCCTACAAATTCTGGTTACTTTGTGGGGGCCCAGGCCTCAACATTTTTAACAGCTTACCAGGTGATTCTGAAGTACATCTGGAAAATACAATAAAAAGTAAACTACTTAAGAAAAAACAAAAAATGAAGTGCATCTGGGTAGATAACTCTGGCCCAGATGTGATTTTTTCTTTTTTCTTTTTTTGCTGAGATTCCTTCTGTTGCTCACATTTTAAGCATCTATGATATTAAGGCTAAAAGTGCATCTTAGACTCTTTGCAAAGATGAATCTCTCACCTGTCCTTTTAAATCATGGATCTCTAAGTTTGGAAAGGTCTGTGAACTCCCTTAAATTCTATGCAAAATGTTGGATGAATACATTTATTCACATATATGCATATTTTTAAGGAGAATGTCCTTAACTTTTATCAGATTCTCGAAAGATTTAATGCTATTACCTTAAAGGCAAGTAGGTGGTTTCCAATTTAATACATTTAAGAAAACTCAGGAATGAATGGGAAATAAATGTGATCCCAGCAGCGTATTCACTACTATTTTGAATTTGCAAGTCACCCACTGCCACCCAGCGTTGCACATCCTTATTGCAGGTTTAGTTCACACTACATAGCCCATCCTTTGAAAAGGGTGAGAGATGTGAAGATTTCAGACCCAAGTATCAAAACTGCAGCTGTGCCGGAGACTGGAGTCAGTGCCAGGATGTCTGGTAAAGCTCATAATGAGAAACGACTTCTCCAGCTGTACGTTAGAGGAGACTGTCCATTCAGATATTTAGGGCTCACGTCCGCCACTGTGTTAGGATATCAGGACTTCCTAGTCCTGATTATTGTTAGCTTTATGCCTCAGTTTAAATCCTGGCTTGCTTTCTTATAACCTTGTGTCCTTGGGAAAAATTACTGAACTGTCCTGTTCCTCATATGGAATGGGGACAATATAAGTCCTTTGAAGATTGCTGTGCAGAGTGAGAAAATACATGCAAAATGCTTAGCATAATACTTTGGCATAGAGCAAGATCCAATATATGTGAGATTATATTACTGTCATTACTGATGCCTTACTACTATTAACATCTTAGTGACCTTGTCTAAGTCATTGAATTTCCTTGCACTTCATTTGTTGTTCCACATGACAAGGAACATGAGCCCTCCTCCGTTTCCTTCAGATGGTTATAGCAACGACTGGGTAAAGGGTAGGAGGTATGTTGCCTATCCAAGGCGACTCATCATCCATCCAGGAGTTGCTAGAGCACAGACAAGGGTTGTCCTGCCATACAGATGTAACCTCTACCCTCGCAAGTGCTTTTTGAGATGCTGACAGTTGAGAAGTCTCTACCATGGCCTGCAGCAATTTCTTGTCACAGAGCATCCTAGGCAGCCTACACCTTGCCCCACGTGGAGTCCATGACCAGACTCCACCACAAGCTCTCTTTCACACAGGACAATTACGCCAGCCACTCACTACATCACAGATGCCCTAAATCAATAGCGTGTCTCCAGCCCGGACACTCATTGGCAACAACCTCTACCATGCCAGTCCCTCCCCAGGGGACAGTCCCCAGACTCTTTCACAAGTTCATCTGCCCATGAGAGAGTCTCACGACATAGGCTCCATGACCCTCCCCACAGGAGCAGCAACATCCCAAAACTTCTCAACAGCCTCAGCAAAGACTCCAGGCAGTCAGTCAGCTCTTACTTACCTGGAGGTGGCTTGGCCGTGCGCACAGGGGTGTAGTGGTTTTTGGAGGACGATCTGACCGGCGTGTTCTCTTTGGGGGAGGTATCGATAGCTGAGATTGTTTCTCTTTCACAGTGTGCTATGGGGATTGGTCCCTGTTGTCTCAAGATGTCGGCCAGAGCCCTAAAGGAGGAGGAGATCACATGGTGAGATTCCTGAGCAGGTGTGCACAGCCCCCAAGGCCCTCCGATGCATGGAGCCACATCACTCAGTCCACAGCCACAGCTTCATCGGGGCTGGTCTTAGGAGGAACACAGGGTAGGGGTGGCTATGCCTGGGGGTACAGGCACTAGAATGGAGTGATTATGGATTCTTTCTTCAATTCATTTCAATCAAGGAACTCTGAGCCCTTTCAAAATATTGGCTTCCCCAAATTTCCCCCAAGCCCCACAGATATCTACAGCAGCTTGCCACTGCGGTGGAGGCTGACACTGTTGGCCTCAAATTTAGCAGCAAGTTACTAATATCAGAGCCACCAACCTCTGCATCAAAAATGCGCACCATACTGCAACGGCATGGATGGAACTGGAGAGCACTATGCTAAGTGAAATAAGCCAGGCAGTGAGGGACAAATACCATATGATCTCACCTTTAACTGGAACATAATCAACAGAAGAAAAAAGCAAACAAAATATAAACAGAGACATTGAAATTAAGAACATTGTAACAATAGCCACAGGGGAGTGGGGAGGGGATAGTGGGGAAAGGGGTCTATAGGAGCAACTATAAAGGACACAAGGACAAAATCAAGGGGGAGGGTAGAGATGGGGGAGGGAGGTGGGACTGGCTGGGGTGGGGTGCAGGGAAGGGGAGAAAATGCAGACAATTGTAACTGAATAAAAATAAATAAATAAATTTTAAAAAATAAAAAAAATAAATAAATAAAACAAAAAAAAATGCGCACCAAGTAGCATGCACTCTGTGCTGGTGACTCAAATAAGTACAACCCACACCTCCCGCCATCAAAGAAAGGTGTGATTTAGCTGCAAAGATAATGTACAGATAAAAAGACAAACATCAGAATGCATGGATGGTGCCAACAGGGAGCACAACTGGAGCTCAGAGGAGAGAACAATTACAAACACAGGGAGGAAAATACTCAGGACTCAGGAGAGATGCAGAGATGCTGCAGTCCTTGCTGGAGTGGCCCACCCCTCTGCAGGAGGCCCAGCTACCCAGAGTGCAGCTGTTATTCAGTCAATAACCAAACCTGCATTTCCTGGGCACTCAGCATGCATCCGTCCCTGCAGAGAGAGGTGAACAGGACCCAGTTCCTGCCATCTGAGGGCTCACAGTTAGGGGAAATCACTGCACAACCTGATTTCAAGCCGCACCTGCTCCGTGGTGCAGCACATGAGATAAGCAGTGTTGAGAGAAAAGAGACACACAAGGATACTCTGGAAAAGCAAAGATGAGGGGGACATGTCTCAAGAGACCACCATCTGGATATTGTCCTTCTAGGGCCAGGTAGCCAGGTCTGAGTGAGCCTGTTTTGCATGAGCTGGCACAGAACTCTTCTCTCTACTAGGGTTGTCCCTGAGGTGTGGGACGAGGCAGCAGGCCTCCAGGCCCCTCCCAGCCAGCCCAGCCCACCCCAAGGCTCCATTCACACCTGGATCCCAGCTCCCACATGCCATGCCCTTGGAAAGTGACAACCCTGGCAGTTTAAAAACACGCCTGGGAGTGACTTGTTTCCTTCCATTTTGCTGCCTCAGACACACTGAACCTTCCTGGGAGAAGAGCAGCACACTGGCAATCTTATCATTCAGTGGCATTTATACAGCAATTTCAGATTTTCCAAGTGCTTCCCCCTCACTGGCTTTCTTCCTTCAGTGGTGCAGGGAGGAGGAGACTCATGCCACCCCCCATTCCCTGCAGGGGACCAGTAATGGGGAGAACACAGAAACTCGCTAGTTTGGTAAAGGGAGTTCAGACAGACCTGTCGTCTGGGTCAGAGACCTGAGGTGCAGGGCCTGGGAATAAGAAAAAAGGAATGGCCTTGATGGTCAAGAGATTCTGGTTCTCATCCCAGGTCTGACTCTGACAAGCTATGAGCCTTTGGGCAGATCTGTTAATCTGTAAAAGTAAAATTTATTAAAGAGAACAAACAGACTGACAGCTGTCAGAGGGAAGGGCAGTCAAAAGGCTGGGTGAAAAAGAGGAAGGGATTAGGCGAAAGTATGTAAAAACACCTCACAGACACAGACAACAGCATGGTGATGACCAATGGGAAGGGGGTAGGGAGGTAGATGTGGGCAAAGGCGGGTAAATGGTGATGGAAGGACACTTAATATGGGGTGGTGAACACAATACAGTATACAGAGGATGTGTTATACAAAAGTACAACTGAAACCTACATATTTTTATTAACCAATGTTACCTGAATAAAAACAAATAAATTAAGTTAAATTTTAAACATTTCCCCCTCATTAGCAAAACAAGGATTTACACTAGCGTGACCTCTAAGATGCCTTCTAATTTCAAAACATGTTAGATATTTTATTTTTAAAAATACACATGGGGGAGTGGGTGTACTGAGTGTCTTCTCTTTCCCTTCGATATCCATTCCTCATCCTTCTCCACCTTGCTCTCAGCCCCACAATATTTTACTGATAGATCACATCAACAGGTACTAGTACCCGCAGGCTTCTCGTTGGTGTCAATCCACGGGAAGTGCTGGTAGAAGTCGGAGAGGAAGGGGGAGAGTGAAGTCAGGGCATCCATTCCACTGGCTCCCTCCCTGTGGGGCCAAGGCAGGCTGGCTGCCTCCTTTAATCAGAAAGCACAATTCCTCTCAGCTGGCCCTCTCCACCCAGCTCTCTCTGCCTCTAGGCTTCAGAAACCTCTGCCACCCTCATCCCTCCTCCGGCTTGGAGCTAGTAGTAGTGTCATCTACTGTTAATAGCTCCAAGCCTCTAAACTAGTCCTCCTCATTTTGTGACCTACTACTCACACCTTTGTCAATAGTCCCTTCATTAAATTCTGTGGCGTACCTAAAAAAACCAAAAAACCAAAAACAAAAAAACCCTACACATGTATGCAAGTTACCTGATTCCTTCATCCTCCTATTTATCAACTACACCTTCCTGCCATGTCTACACAGTCAGAAGATAGTGAATAAAAAGTTAAAACAGAAATATGAACCAATGGACTAGAATTGAGAGCCCAGAAATAAACCCATCTATACCTATGGGCAGCTGATTTTACAAAGGGGCGTCAAGATCACTCAATGGGGAGAGAATAATTTCTTTAACAAATGATGCTTGGACAACTGCATATCCACAGGCAAAAGAGTAAAGCTGGGCTCTTAATTCACACCTTACATAAAAATTAACTCAAAACAGATCACAGACCTAAATATTAGAGCTAAAACTGTAAACTCTTAGGAAAAATGGAAGCAAGCCCTTGTGGCATAAATTTAGCAATGGTTTCTTAGCGACAACACCAAAAGCACAAACAACAAAAGAAAAAAAAGATAAACTGGACATCATCATAATTATAAAGATTTCTGCATCAGAAAATGAATGATAACCCATAAAATGGGAAAAGATATTTGAAAATCATATGTCTGATGAGACATATCCAGAATACATAAAAAACTCTTAAAATCCAACAATAATAAAACAACCCCATTTAAAAACAAAGGATATAAACAGACATTTCTCTAAAGAGATAAACATGAAGAGCAGCTCAGCACCATCAGTCACCAGGAAAATGTCCATGGAACCCACAATGAGATGTCCTCAGACCCAGTGAAACAGCTGTAAGCAGAGGTAGGCAAGGACGCAGAGAGGTCAGAGCCTTTGTAAGCTGCTGGAGGGAACACAAAATGGTGTGGGCCCTTTGGTAGCAAGTTGAGCAGCTCCTTGAGATGTTAAACATAGAGGTACTATATGGCCTAAAAATTCTACTCCTAGGTACACACCCAAGAGAAATAAAAACATACGTCCCCATAAAAGTTGTATATGAAGGTTTATGGCAGCATTATTAACAATAGCCAAAGGGTGGAAACAACCTGTGTGTACCTCAGCTGATGAATGGATAAACGAAACGTGGTGTGTTCATACGGTGGATTATTTACTGTCCGGCCGTAAAAAGCAATGATGAACTGACCCACACTACCACATGAATAAACTCTGAACGCATCATGCATCATGCTAAGTGAAAAAAGCCAGTCACAAAGGACCACATGTTAAGTATTCCATCTATGTAAAATGCCCAGATTAGGCAGATCCATGGAGAGAGAAAGCAGATTTGCCCATTCCCAGGGCTGGGGGAGGGGGAAATGGAGAGGGACTGCTAAGAGGTGTAGGGTTTCTTTGGGCATAAGGTGAAATGTTCAAGAATTAGGTAGTAGTGATAGATACCTTGACAGTTCTAAATGTACAAAAATCACTGAACTGTACAGTTTAAAATTTAAGGGTAAATTTTATGGTAAGTGAACTATATCTCAATAAAGCTAATATTACAAAAGAAAAGGTTTGTATTATTTTTCTTTCTTTCTTTTTCTTGTCTCCCAGGTTTGTCAGGACTCCTATGTGTTTGGAGTGTGGATTCCTGAGGTTGGGTTCTCTGCTTTCAGTAGGCCAAGCCTGAACCTACATCAGTCATCCTCCATGGCGACCTTGGACACTGACAATGTCCAACTGGGGCAGGAAATGCTACAGGAGAGCCCGGCACAGAGAATTGCATGGGCCTAAATGTCAACAGTGGCAGGGGTGAAGAACCCTGACTTTCGTCTGTACAGCACTAGATGAATTGGGTCTGAGATGAGGGCTCAACGCAGTCCAGTTAGACAGGGGCCTCCTGAGCAGCCCAAACGGAGACTGGAGGCGGGGCTGGGCTCCGTGAAGATGCACTGGAGCTGGGCACACTGAAATAGGCGTTCAGGAGGAGGGAGCCTGGTCTCTGGGCTGTCAGTGTGTCCTCAGGTCTGAACATCCTCCAAGGTTCATCCTTTCCCAGTGCCCTCTGGCAACTGGAAAGGTGGCCCTAATCCCCAGAGGGTGTGTCCTTAGGAGCGATCCCCTCTGCTAGCCCCCTCCTCCACCCCTAAGCTCCCTGACCCCCCTCCTTGCTCCCATTCCTCTCCATCTTCCATCCCCTTCTCTCCAGGGAGCCTGATAAATATTATTCTAATTCTGAAATGTGCGATCCCAGTCTCACCTAATTAATTTGGATACGCCAGAGGAAATAGGTTAAGGCCTGAGCTACTTTCTAACCGCAGGAAAAAAAAATGGTCACTGAGGAACAGGGAACAGATTCTATAAAACAGCAGGTGGCAGCTTTCAGGTCTGAGAGGCGCAGACTCCCTAAAAGAGAGGACAGAGAGAGACAGACAGACAGTGACCGAGAGAGACAGAAAGAAAGAGGTCGAGACAGACAGAGAAAGGAAAGAGGACAGAGGTGGATAGAAGTGGAGCCAAACAGATGGAAAGCGAATGAGCAAGGCAGAGAGAGAGCTCAGGGATGAGGGAGTGAGACAGAGAGAGAGGCGGGCACAGAATCAATGGGACAGAGAGAAGTAGGTAGAAGGAGTGAGAGACAAAATGAGTAATAGTCCTGGAGAAATTCAGAGAAACAAAGTGATTCAGAAGGTGAGAGACATTGGGGGAAAGCGAATCAGAGGGAGAGAGACAGAGATGGGCAAGGGAGGATTGAGGACAGGTTCCAATCTCTCCTCCCCCAGTGCCACTTTGGCTGCAATACCTACATATATATATTTTTTGTAAAAAAACCCAACACTTTCTGCCTGAATTATATGGATAACTGCCTCATTCTCGGCTCCCTTCCGCACGTGGATCCCTTGGCTGGCTTGTGTTGGTGTGCTGCAGGCCGGGGAAAGTAAATTAACTGGGCAGCAAATCTGAGCAGGGAGAACAGTCATTCTGATCCTTCAGGCCAGGAAATGTCAGTGTCCTTCAATACATCTGTGCACTAACCATCTGCATAATTGAAATGGCTATCTTCTATTTGGATAACACTTAGTTTCTACATCCGTTCATCTTCCTTATCTACTGTGATGCCCATACTAACCCTGTGACCTTTGTAGCTACTGATCATCACCTCCATTTTTACCAAGAAACTGAGGCTCAGACTAACCCCAGGACTAGGCCATGATGGAGCAGGAGTCTGAGCCTTGGGCTTATGGCTTGAGTCTAGGTGTCCTGCTCACCAGGACTACCTCTCACATACATCGCACTCTCCTGTGAATCTGCAGCCTGAACACAGCCTCCTGGTCTCTCCAGCTGGTCCTGCTAATTTAGCACGTGCCAGTTAATTTGGAGGCATGGTGAAACAATTAGTAAATGAGTGATTCAGGTCAAAGCCAATTATTTATTTGCCTGAAACTGTGGTTGAGGTTGTCATTGGCCCCAAGGAAATGGAAGTATACTTGAGTTTCCTGCATGTTGAGTTGTCCTAACACCAGGGGCCAAGCCCGATCAACATTCTGATGTGCTGCCACCTGCATTCAAGACGTGAAATCTTTCTGAAAATAGCGCATGATTCCCCTTAACAATAGGAAAATAAACAAAACCTTGTTCATAATTTTGCTTCACAGCCTTGCCTGCTTGGGAAATTGAAAGCTATCACTCATTTAGCAGTTACTATATGTCAGGAACTATATGTCAGTTACTATACATGCTAAACTGTTACTTGTATATGATAGAATCCAAACAACAACCTTTTATGGCAGGTGTTGCATTTTACTGCTGAGAAAAACTAAGGTTTTGAGAGATTTGCTATTTTTCCCAAAGTCACACAACTAGTCAATGGAAAACAGAGATTGCAAACATAGGTAGGTTAAACTACAGAGGCTGGCTTTGTATCACTGAATTACCCATCCATTCATTCATCCATACAAAGCTCCATTCATCCATCCGTCCACGCACCCACCCACGCACCCATCATTTTAACCGTCCATCACTTAATCACATTTGTTTTTCACCTACTGTATCCCTGCGATGGTCTCTGAACACAAGGTTTCAGAGTGTTCAATCTGCAGTGGAAAAATCTACCCAGACAGAACTCAGCTGCCTCCAACTGCCTGGTTCTATTCACTTTAGTGAGTCATTGACATCAACAGCTCTGAAAGTTTTTACACAGTTTTACCAGGCAACATTTTTGTCAAATGAAATTCTGGGCAAAACACCAATATACTTCACTAGACCCTTGCCCTGCATGAGACCAAAGTGAGGAGTCCTGCTTTACTAAGCTTTTGTCCTCTCCAGCTAGTAATCCACAGGCTTCACAGAGACTCCAAGCTTAAAACAAATGTGGCAAAAAGGTGCCCCCCACAAAAAAGAAAAACAAAAACAGAAAAACCTTGGACCCTGACCAGTGTGGCTCATCTGTTGGGCATCATTCTGCAAACAAAAGGTACAATCTGCAGTGAGGGCACATGCTTGAGTTGTAGTTTGGTCCCTAGTTGGGGCATGTATGAGAGGCAACTGATTAATGTTTCTCTCTCACATCGGTGTTTCTCTCCCTCTCTTTCTCCCTCTGTTCCCCTCTCTCTAAAAACAATAAATAAAATCTTAAAAAAAAATCTTGGAATTTTTTGTCACAATTTTCACTCAGTGATCAAATGGTGAAACTTAGGTCCTCCCAAATTAAGTTGGGAACCTGGAGATCCTTAGTTCATCTGCTAAGCTTTCTCATTTGAACTAAATGCTTTCCATGGGGGCCCCATAAATATCACTGGTCACTAAAGAGGAATGAATGGAAACTGGCCTCTTGACTGCAACATTGGGATTTCTGAGCCATTTGAATAACACGGAAGGGAGAAAGTAAGTCCAGCTACTATTCAGTCAGTTTTCTGGCTCCAAGGGCAAGGCAAGCTGGTTTGCTTAGACCTCTAATCATGCACTTTCTCTTCATCGGGAGTTGGAAGCAATTTATGCTGTTAGATAGGTATGATAGAAGGCCAAATAGATCAACTCCCTGAATACACTATCCTGGTTAATGTTCCTGTTCTTAAGGACTAATGAGAACACTCTTGTTTTTGAAGAATTGTCTAAAAGCATTCCTGTCTAATTAAGTTGAGTACACTGAATAGACATTTTTTTTTTAAAGAATGCAAGGTCCTTCCATGAGTGAGCCACCAGTCTAATTTTTAGTTCTCTTCACAGAGAAAACTAAGTAAAATGCAGACAATCTAGGAGATGAGGCTATTCATATGAAAACTGCGGGACAAGCCATGGAATGTTGTTTTTTTCCTTTAAGTAAACCTCTCATAGAGAGCTACTTCATTTGGCTTTCTCCTAAAAGTAGAGTGTAGACATCCTCTTCCAGTTAAGTAAACGCTGGCTGTGTGAGTCCCAGGAACTGAGCTGTCACTTGACACTGACACCCAGGGAACCGCGAGCATCCTCTGTAACCTCGTCCTCATGCTTCTCTAACGGGCTGCCAGGGGCCTTTTATTCTCTGAAATATGCACCCCGGACAAGAGAAGTGAATATATTTTTAATAAACATGGCCCAAGGAGAATGGCTTAATTTAGTTCTCCTTATTCCCAGTTCTCTCGCAGTCCACTTGAAAGACACAGCTGCCAGCTTTGTGTGTGCACAAGACCGCTCTCCTCACAGACAGGCTCCGAAGGGATGGGGTGCTGTCTTTGTTGTGGTAACAATGTTTGTGCATCTGCACAGAGCTGTTCTGCAGGTCTGAGTTGTGCCCGCACAATTGGAATTCATCATGGCCAATAAACATCACAGAGCTCGGCAAGCAAAGGCGCAGCCTGCCTGCTTTGTTTTTCACGCAAGCAGGGCTAGTCACGCCATTGTGATGGGCGCCTGTCCTGGGGCTGTCGCTCCATGCCAGCCACAAGCCAGGCAGGGTGGACATGGTCCCCTGGCGCCCCACTCATTCCCAATAGCATCATCTCCACACACTCCATTCCTTGACTCATCAATCATAGGAAAATTCACCCAGGCCTGGGAAATTGGGTCACGTCAACCACAAGCACAGACTTTTCAGAAATATTTGGATTGTTTGTCTGAGAATGAATTAAAGATCTGGATGTGTCGAGTGCAGCTCCCACTCAGAACCGAGGAAACAAAGATGCTACCAAGATTTGTTCTAGCACTTCAGCAGCCAGGTGATGGATGAGTTAATAAATGCACCTGCTGCTGTTATTGTTGTTACTATTGGTGTCATCTTCTTGATTTGCTCTGGGCACGAACCTAAATCTATAGGTGAGGCAAAATGAAGGTGGTCTAGTCTAGTGGTTAAACGTGTGGATTCTGAAGTTAGAGTACCTAGGTCGGAACACCGGCCCCATGGATACAGTGTTGATCATTAGCTAGCTACTTAAGTACTTTCTGCTTCTGTTTCCTCATTGAAAAAACAGGGCCAAAATAAGGCCAAAAATAATGTCTACCTCTTAGGGTTATTATGGAGATTAAATGAGTTAATATCTGTAGAGCATTTAGAACAGAATGTGGCACTTAGTAAGCACTATGTAAGTATTTGATTAATTAAATACATCCAAATACAATCTCCCAGTGCCTACAGAGGCTCAGCCTATAGGACCAAAACAAAAGCACAGGTGGAAAACGGGAAGTCTTGGAGGACTGACTGAACAATGCCAGATGGCAAAACTCTTGGCATGGAGAGTGAGCTGCCACATGGCATAGCTCTGGCCATGGGTCATCCTGGAAGGGACCAGTCACATCCCGTATTTCCTACTCAGGCCTAAGGATGTGAATGCATCTGGCCACACACCAGTTTTTGCTGAACCTTGAACTTGGACTTTGTGAGCCAAATGCAAAGAGGGTGTCTGTTTGCTCCTCTCTGCAAGGTCATCACAAATTGTGCTTCCAAGGGTGTGAGAGGATGCCTCAAGATAAAGTCCCAGTGAAAAGCAAAGGGATTCACATCATGAGCGAAACAAATCAAGATTTTATTGGGGCATAAAAGGGCAAACGGATCAAATTGGCCAGGGTAACATTTTCTGCAAAGGATTCAGTTATTTTTAGATCATTCTTCCCACCTCCCGTTTGCTTTCTTTTCTTTCTTCCTTTCCTTTCCTTCCTTCCTTCTTTCTTTCCTTCCTTCCTTTCTTAAAAAAATTATAAACAACATCGTCATTTCCAAGCTCAAGTACCTTCATATCAATGCAACTATCAGAACGGTGGGATGCATAAGGAAAGACCACCCCAAATTCTCTCCATTTTGGTTAAGTCATTCATTCATTCAGTCATTGCTATTGAGCACCCACTTTCTGCCAGGCACTGCTCTAGTCACTACACTACAGGAATGAACAAAACAGGCAAACACACTTGTCCCCTTGACATCGTGGTGGAGGAGATGGACTGGTTGGTGCCTATGGCTGGAGACAGGCCAATTTCCCCCCAAATAATCTTTAGATGTTTAAATTGTGTTTGAATGACTGAGACCCACATGTTTGCTAAGTGTTCCTCAAGAGCTGCATAAGCAAGCAAAGGGAGAGGAGTCAAAGTGCTTTCCATAAGGGACCCAGGTACTACAGAAGTGCATCCTGTCACACCTTGCAGTAGGTGTGATGCTGTCTCCTGAATCCAAAAAGGGGTGTTGGAGACAGTGATGCAGGAGCAGGCTCCTCAGGCAGCACAGGCAATTGAGAAAGACAGAGCTCAGTGTCCCCTTATGCCCCAGAGACAGAGCAAGTGGTGCTACCTCTGTTCCCAGGTTCCTAACCTCTTCTGCCCAGCTGGTCATTCCACGAGGAGAGAACAAAGGTGAGCCCTCATTTGGAGGCTGTGGCATAATCTGTAACAGAATTCTCAGAGCCAAAAGGGAGTGAGTTTCTGGATTCTACAAACTCAGAGGAATACAAAAGAAAAGGAACAAGAAGAGGGGAAATTAGCAGGAGCCCCAAGAGGAATTAAAAAGGGAATACGAAGCAGTCTAGAGTCAAGCATCACCAATCAGCAGAAATGGGGGCAGGCTAATCCCAATCAATGAAACAGACATGGAAATTACAGAACACTTTAAAGGAAATGCATTTTTACTGCTTCCTGAGCCATTGCAGGATTACAAAACAAAACAAAACACCTGATCTTTGGAGAGCTACTCTATTGAATAGATAAGAATGATTTGTAATTAGCGGACCAATTGTCTATGGAGGAGACTGATTGAAGAAAATCTGTCCTTCTGGATGCTGTACGTGCCCTGCACAGTCCTTGCAGTCTTGTCTGAGCCATTAATCTCTTCATCGCAGCTTTTTATGAGAGAGAGAAAAGGAAAACAACTTTGCCCAGGCCCAAGGTGCAGAAATTTTGAATTTGTGGTGTCCAAGCTGATGCAATGACAGCAGGACAAGTTCATGAAGGAGACCTGAGGGAGAGAGGAAGGGAACACACTCAACAGAAGTGAGCAAGAATCAAAAGAAGGACAGATGGAGATAGAAGCGACAGTGGACAAAGACACTGAAAGGAACAAGAAGAAATATTCTAATGATGGGACTTGAGAGAAAGAGAAAAGTGACAGATCCTCTGCTAAAGACTCACTGAATTCTCTTTGCAAATGCTTGGGGGTAGGGAGGACGGCCTGGCACGGAGGTGGGTGAGATTGGCTGCTGGTTATCTGAGAACAGAAAAGCTGTGTGATTTCCTATAGCATAAAAAGCCTTCTAGGCTGTGGGGAGGAGGGATGGGGAGAAAAGGCACACAACTGTAACTGAATAACAATACAAAATTAAAATTAAAAAAAAAAAGACCAGTAATCACAGGGGCAAAAAAAAAAAAAAGCCTTTTAGGCCAAGGAGACAGCAATCCTGAGAAAGCTCAGGCAAATTCTCAGGATGCACTAAAAAGTCAGAAAGAGCCACCTGCTAGTCAAACAGGGAGGCTGGAATCCTGTTCTTCTGCATGTCCTAGAGCAGCCCGGTGCCTGGGCTGGGCCTCAGGCCCTGTCTTCTCAGGGAGGTGGGTTAATGTGGCCCTTTCGTGCTCAGCAAAGCTGCCCAGAAATCAGCATTCCCTACTGATGGGACCTGAGACTGATTCTGGGACTGGAAAAGAAAACTGTCCTGGCAACTTCTTTGCTATTACAGATTCAGCCCCCTCCCTGCTGACCTGTATTCCCAGGAGCTCCAAAGGCTCCACCACACACTCTCAGAAGTCACTCAAAATGAACAGCCACACCTCCTGCCCAGGCACTCCCTCTCTGGGTCCAGTTCCCTCCCCCTTAGAGCAGCAGAACCCAGACAAGAGAGAAGAGGTGACTATGGATGGAAAGCATACCTCCCAGAAGAGGACACTTGGCTAAGGCGATCACAAATATGTCCAGAGGACAGATGTCCCAAGTAATGAGACTTTAATGCCGGAGCTAATGGGAACAGTACACGAGACCAAATGCCAAAAAAACAAGGAATAATGAGAGTGTTTGGGAAGCCTGCAGAAAGCAGCAACTCTTCTCCCAAACACCGCTGGGGAGCAGGGCCAAGGCTGTAGTCACCAAGCCTGGTCGGAATTCAGGCTCCAGGAGTCTTGAGATGGGGACGGTCACTGTCCACAAGGAGGATCTGGGGTTCTCCTGCCCTCTGACTAGGAGGGGAATGAGCCAGGGTCAGGGCTGAAAACAGTGAACAGGAGCCCATGATCCTGGGGAGAGCCAGGGAAATGGTGCCCACAGCCACTTCACTGAATAAGCACCCTGGTCAGGGGCCTTTGCCCTGGAGCCCCACCCCTGACCATGATGAGCAGAGCTTGAGAGTGGAACCCAGGGCTCATGGGGTTTCCTGTGGTACCTTCGTTTTCATATGCCTTTCAGGACAGAGGGCTTCAGGGCACAAGAAACAGAAAGAACAAGGAATTGGGAAGCAGGACAAAGAGAATCAAGGCAGGAAAAGAACAGAGCTACAGCGGGAAGCAGAAGTGAGCTGGCTGAAATTCTGTGTCTTGTGTACACAGTGCTAGATGTCCTAAGTGGGGTGGCGGGGGGAGTGTGATAAACGGGGCTGTTTGTGAGCTGTACATCGCAGTAATAAAACTGGCAATGGCCCAAGGTCCACCCTCTCCCCATAGATGGTTTTCTCTAGCCCCCCTATTACTCTCAGGAGCTAGAGCTCATCCAGAATTGCCCCGGGCTCTTTAAATACTGTAAAAGATTTTATTTTGGGGTTTTTTTTCTCCTCAATCAAAATCAGGGTGTTTCATTTTGATTTTGGTTTTTACATTTTCTTTGTATCACCTTCACTATTCTCAGCCAATATTCATTTTGAAAAAGGGCTCTTAGGCCCCCTGGGACCTCTTTGTGCCTGACATGCAGTGCAAGTGAGGGTCATCAGCTCAGTTCTGAGGCACCTCATCAGTAGGCCATTTGTCTTCCAATCCCTTACGGTGACAGCCTGTCCCAGGGCAGGAGCAGGTGGGTCTTTGCTTTCTCAAGTAATCTGAGTATCACGGACAATTTACATCCAGGCAGATGAGAGCCAGCTGTCCTACTAGCCCCCCAAGGAAATGGAGACCAGAAATGTACTCGTTGTATGACCTTTAAGAAGACACCAAGCCTCTTTGAGTTGATTTCCTCATCTGTTAAATGAGCATCTACACTCAGAGGGTGACAGAAGAATGCAGTAAGACACCACCCTCAAGTGCTTAGCAGGGTGCCGGTATGGAGCAAGCCCTGGAGAATGGGAGCTCTTCTAAGTGTTTCCCTCCCTGCTGCATCCACATGATTTGAGTTCTCACCTAACTGAAATCTCAGATCCTCCTCAACGCCGGCTTTCTGGGGTTGCACGGTGATGAGTTTGTGTAAGCTCCTGGTGGGATGATCACCTGAGCAGAGGCAAAGGGACTCCCAGTCACAGAGCAGCTCTGACTCCTCCCAGCATGACCAGCAGTGCCCTTTGAGGACTCAGTAGGGCCAGAGGCTCCGCCCCAGCCCATGCAGTGGCAGCGACACCTGTGCCCAGCCCCTCCCCACCGGCTAACCCTGATGGAGAGGAAGGAACACCATCCCACCCACAGCAGCACAGCCTACTGCTCCCCAGCTGCCAAGAGGAGTGAGAACTGGCAACAATAGCTGCACCTGGAGGCCCCACATCACCTGCCCCAAAACTCAGCTTGCCCCACCGCTGTTCCATTGCTGTGATCAATCTCGTCAAATGAATGAACTTTTGGGAGGGCCTGGGGAGGCACCATCAATGCACATTAGGGATCTACTGGCAGTACCCCTGGGAGTCCATCTTCCTGTGTTTGCCAACATTTTTACTTCATCGATGGCTGCCTGGCCCAAGCGGTGACCTCATCTGAATGCCAACTTGCAGAGGTGATGGCATTTAGATGGACAGAAGAGGGAGCACAGAAAACACCCAGCACTGACCCTACACACCTGGCCACATGCATCCCAGAGAAAATGGGTCCCTTTACCCTCAGAATCAAATTAGGAATCTAAATTGAGCTCTCTGTCTATTGTCTCATGCAGGAATGTGGGACATTCTCTCTTTTTGTTCCCCACCCTTTCTGGGCAGTTATTCGAGCTCTTTTCTGCACATTCATCTCTTTTCTTTTCCCTCTCCCAGTTTCTCCTCTGTCGGCCCCGACACAGTG
Source organism: Desmodus rotundus (assembly GCF_022682495.2). Taxonomy (NCBI): domain Eukaryota; kingdom Metazoa; phylum Chordata; class Mammalia; order Chiroptera; family Phyllostomidae; genus Desmodus; species Desmodus rotundus. The sequence continues at coordinate 68,842,581 of NC_071395.1, forward strand.
ATACAGCACAAAACTGATTTCCTTCAGGCCAGTCAGTAGTTATGCTTCCACATGAGAAGTGGCACCTCCAAGGGGTCCCCATGGAGAGCCGAGACCTAGTCTGCAGGGCTGCCATTCATTACAGGAACGCCTCCTCTGGGCACCTGCCTTTGGAGACAGCTGATGCGGCTCCTAGGAGAGCAGGTCTCATTACTGGAGGCACTCTTTATTTCTAATGAATAACCAGCCGATCACCTATTTCATTCATCGGTCTCAGCCCCATGACTTATTGCTGCTTACAAGAATCAAATCTACCCTGAGAGGATAAAAATATGCTACCATTACACAGAGTCATAGTGACGTGCTGTGGGCTCTGAAAGCACTTCCAAGAGAGAAACGGTGGCAACATTTCCCTGGGAAGAATCAGTGTGCAGCCTCCCAAGGTGACTGCTCAGAAGAAAGACACATTAGGATTCGTGTGCCCCGGTTCTTTTAAAGGAAGAATCAGGTACACTGCAGGCAAAGGCCTCAAAATGCATGCCACAGAGATTAATTTCACATAATGATTGGACCCGAATGTCCAGCTTCATTAGCCATCCTGCCAGTAACTTCTCTGGACCCCTCACCTTGTATTCACCTGGGCCCTGAGATGTCCAGGCCCAGAGCTGAGAAAGGGCAGGAGTGGCCCAAGTGGATGCACGTCTGTGGCTCACAATGCTGTCTTAGATATGCAGGGGCCATCCTGGAGGACAAGCCTGAAATCATCCACACACAGGCCCACAGGATGCCTGGAGGTGCCTGGTGGGTCTCAGCATGCTCACCCATCTCTGGGGGAGGTGGGGTGCAGGGGGAGAGAGAGAGAGAGAGAGTGCGCACACACGAGCACATTCACAACCCCAATTTTAATTAAGATTTCTGCCCACAGTTGTATTCAGTGACCCGGTGCCAGGGTTCACAACTCTTTGGCTTGTGCCATGTCTTCCTTCTTCAATGGTCTGTATTACTCAGATCTGATGATGCTTAGATCGGCCTATTGCCCTTTTAAAAAGATAAGTAGAAAAAATGCAAGAAGACCAGGGAAGATGAATGGAAATCATTATATTGGATGGAAGACCTGAATGAGGAAAGGCTAAAAAATGTAGGGAAGCTGTCACTCACATCTCTAATCTACAAGTTATTTCGTGATGACTAAGAAATATGTATGTGAAGTAAAGCAGAATAGGTTTGCACTGGGCAAGACGAGGCTGTGCAGTACCATAGGAGAAATGCTGGCCCCTGGCTTCTAGACTGCGCTAACTCACCACAAGCTGGGAAATGTTGACACTGGAATCCAACCTCTCCACACTTCTGTTGTCTCACTTATAGAAATAGGAAGCTGTGTTAAGTGACAACTACAATAAAAATTCTATGCTCCTATGTTCATAGCGTTGTTATCTACAATAATCAAGATCTGGAAACAGCCCAAGTGCCCATCAGCAGATGAGTGGATAAAAAAGAAGTGGTCCATTTACACAATGAACTACTACGTGGCTATAAAAAAAGAAGGAAATCTTACTGTCTGTGACAGCATGATGGACCTGGAGACTATTATGCTAAGTGAAACAAGCCAGTCAAAGAAAGACAAGTACCATATGAGCTCACTCATATACCGAATCTAATGAACACAATAAAATGATGAACCCAATAAAACTAGAGGCATGGATACATGGAATGGACTGACAGATCTCAGAGGGGCAGGAGGTGGGGGTGGGCTACAGGAGATTAGCCAAAGACATACATACATGTAGGCATAGCCTATGGACACAGACAGCAATGTGGTGAAGGCCAAAGTAGGTGCCAGGTGGAGGGGGGCAAAGGGGGAGGAAGTGGGGGAAATCGGTCATAGTGTCAACAATAAAAAACAAAATTCTATGATTCTGTAAAGGATGAAAAGAGAAGAGTGCTTCTTTGCCTTCTCAGAACATTCTGCTTTTACTTCTACAGAAGATAGAGAAGAAGAAGAAAAAGAATAACTATAATATACAAGATTAGCAATCTGTCCTGAATGGCCTTGAAATGAGCTGCTCTTGAGGGACTGAGACCCTCTGGGGGTTCGCTGGTCAACTCTTCCACCAACCCCTCTCTCCTCTCTGCAATATCTGCAAAAGAAAATGCTAGGCATATGAGGTCGCAAACGTGACTCAGGGAAAAATAATGGCTTAGAGTTTCCCAAGATAGAAAAAAGAGGAAAAAATCACAGCAGAAGGCATTTTACAAATGAATTGAACCTAGTCCCTAGTAGAGTCTGTCAGAGTCCCTCTCTCCATCACCAATCTCAGACATCTTCTACACCCAAAAGTTTAAGCCATAATTTTGTAGTTCCACAAGATACATACTGCCAAGGGATATAACAGAAATTATAAGACAATGCACTTGAATTCACCATAATTTCAAAAACACATCACCCAGGAATGAGAATGGGGAGAGTATGGCAGGGAAGAAGAGAGGTAACAGCCAGTAGCCAGTAGCTGGGTATTAGTTCCAACAAGTGGCCGAGAGTCTTGCCAACTACAGAAAAGAAGCCAGAAAGTTAAGATGTAAAGGCAATCCTGCCAGGCCCTGAGAAATCAGGCAGTGAAACTGAAAGAATGAAGCTCCTTTTGGTGTGGCTCCCTTCTTTTCCAGATCCATGGGCATGTCTGGCTGGGGACAGTGAATAAGCCGCTTTCTATCAGCTCACTTTTTCAGCTGTCTTAACCACTGCTTCCCGCACAATTGATCTGAATCGACTGCACAGTCAGATCTCTTGTTAAAATAGATTGAAAAGAATGCACTGGACTTTTTCTCTACCTGTGCCTTGGAGGCCTGGAACTGTAGGTAACCTTTTGGTATCTTAGCAGCAGGTTCCTTCAAATGCATGTGCTCTGAGCCTGGGGCAGGAAAGAGGGACAAAGGTGCGCGCATTCTGGGCATGGGGTCGGGTGAAGAGGACATGAAGACAGAAAGTAACATACCAGGAAGAACTGCCATGTCCAGGAATTTTTGAAAAGTGTTTGCATGGCTGACCTGCTGAATCAAGAATGAACCCTGCTAGCCTCATGTGTAGCCTCAAGATAACAAACATCCACTTTACAGTTTGCAACATATCTCACCCACAGTATGTGAGCAGGGAGCCTCTGTTGAATGAACGCACATGCATGTAGCTGCAGGCGTGTCAGAAACCAAGCACAGCCTCTGAGAAACACCATCCATGTCTCACCTGATTTCCTTCCTACTTTTACTACTGTTGCTACTTTCTGTTCTCCTGGTGTCCTTCCCTAACCACTCCTCCATATGTCTTCTTAAATTTTCCACAATTTTACTGCTTTTCCTACATGCTTCTTTTCCTACCTTTTTTTACTGAAAGAAAATGGAAAACATGCAAGACAAAGACCTTCAGTCCAAGGCAAGATGGTTTTGTTCTTCTTTCCAACTGCTATATTTGAAGCAAAAAAAAAGATGACTCTGTTCAGAGGAATTCATTCTAATGAGTCCACAGTGCTTCAACAAATGGAGGGTTTGGAGTTATCTGACAATTCATTGCCCAAGAAACCAAGAAGAGAACTCTAAATCAGTCAGCAAAGTGGTCCAGTGGTTATGTAGCCTGTGAGGAAAAAACAGAGCTTTGGATTTGTAATTACTTTCTAGAGGGAGAAAAAGTCAAACAAAGTGATCCCTGATTTCTCTAGAAATAAGCAGAGGAAGCCAAAGAGGAAGGACCCTCCTGCCAACCATAGGGGTCACCTCTTAACACTTTTTTCCTTTTGCCTAAAACCATCTATCTATTCAGGTTTTTTCTCCACAGCCCCGAGCAATTCTCCACCACCACCTCCAAATTCCTCATCATCACTGTGCGGGGCAGCTCTGACTTCACCAACACCATCTAAAGCATCCTAACAGCTTCCTGACCCATCTGGTAATTAGCCATTTCTTAAAAAACCACATAGTCCCTCTCTTAGAATGATTCTCATCTCCAAGACACTAATGAATCAACTCGGGGTAAGAAGCGGGTAATGGGTTTGAATGTGAAACAACTCCTATAGAATTGAATGTTAAAAGAAAGCCAGGCTCCTAGGGCATTTCCTGAGCAGAGCCCCTGCCGTTGGAAAACATCAACAGCCCCTCACTGAACACAGAGCCCCAGGGAAGCACTGCAGAAGCTGTTCGTGAAACTGAAATCAGTGGATACCTGGCCAGGTGGTTCAGTGGGTTAGAGCATTGTTTCCAATACACCAAGGTTGCAGGTTCAGTCCCTGGTCAGGGTGCATATAAGAAGCAACCAAAGAATGCATCAATAAGTGGAACAAGAAAATGTCTCTCTCTCTCCCTCCCTCTCTCAAATCAACAAAAAAAAATTTTAAGAGGCTTTAAAATTGGTGGATGCCTGTAGCCCAGCAACTAGAGCCTCAGCCTGGGCAGATGAAAGGGAGAAGATGAGGCAGGGATCCTGGTGGGAAAAGGGGTTTTGATTGGGAAAGGCGGGCCCCCACATTTCTCCAGGTGTGGTTCTCCAGGTCCAGAGTGTGGGTTCCTCTGCCCGTCTCTGTCTCCTCCCTGCTCAGTGTGACTGTGCCCATCTGTTAGAATCACCAGAGAGCTGATAGAGGGTCTGGCAGAAGTAACACCTGTTGGTTGGTCGGGTAATAATATGGGTGTAATAATTTATAGTTGTTATTTGAACATGTCACCTAAAATGTGATGTGGTGTGCTTGAGTGTGATATTGTTATGTTACAGAATTACATGCTTATGATTTTGAAATAAGAGTTTGTAATAAGAAAGGGCACTATTTGTGCGAGACCCTGTAGTTTTTTTCCCCTACAGACAGGATGGCAACATCTAATCACTTCGGGAAAAGTCTAAATCGGTTCTTTCCTAAAGGAACAGGAGAAGTGAAAGGAAGACCTGACACCTAAGGGATGCACGGGCACATGCAGGTACAGAGTGGGGAGTTGGGGGTTGGGGGGGCACTGGCCAGCCTAGGAACCCAGGAGGAGGAAGATGGTTGGTCCTGGGGCAGCATCTTTCTTTTCAACCCTTCCAACACTCCCACCAATGTCCCTTTCATTGAGGCAGGTGTCCTCACTCAGCCCCTGCTTGCCCAGCTACCATCTTCAGAGAGAATCACACAGAAATAAGCTCCTTGCCTTTTCAGAAAGGAAATGTCTTTGGTGAACTATTTCAAGGACTATCTAACCAAGTGCATGCCCGTCTTTCCTCACTGCCCTCTGAAGAATATGCTTTCTCTCTTATCCCCCATTCTCCTCAGGGAAAACTCATTATGGTGCTAATATTTACCTCTTTCTCTGTCACTCTCCCCCATTTCCTACCCCAATTCCCAAACAAGACATTCTGCACATACTGCTCCCCAAAATAGCAAGCAGTGACCTGTGAGGTGTGAGCAAAGTGATATGAGCTTGGTAACCTGCACCCCCATGAGTCAGTGAGCAGCTCCCTGAAATGTGCACACTCACCCTGACACGCCTGGGAGGAAGTTGCCAGGAGATGGTGTGTGCCTGACTTACCCAAAACTAAAAGATAAGTTCCTCCCACCTGCCCAAGGTCACTCATGGAGCATCCTAGATGGCTCTCTCATGCTGTCTCCCTTCCCCCACCCCGACACAGAGATGGGCATTGTCCCCTACCCAACAAGCACCAATATGATGGTTTCCAAATCACTGATCAGGCGCGACTGCAGCTGCTGGAGAGGTGCTGTGAACTGAATAAAATCAGGAGTTGAATTTGAGGGAGAAGCATCCCATATTTACATAATGGTCCAAGGGCTGAAATTCATCTCCATTCCCCTAGTTACCTCTCTTTCCAGACCCAGAGAAAAAGTGCCCCCAGTGGCATCACCACTGAGCCATACACACCTATATACCCCAATGCAGGGCGGGGAGATCAATGGTGTAAGGAGGGGAGAAAACACCAGGAGGGACCGTGACATCTCCAGGGTCACAAGCCAGTGGAACCCAGGCCAAGGCCAGCATCCAAACACCATCAGTATCCTTCTAGGCGATGCTGAATAAACTCAGCAGGAGGTGGCAAGATCAGGGTAGGGGTCAACTCTCTCTGAGAGAGCAGAGAACAACAGCTCAAAGAAAGGTTTGTGGGAATCAACCAGAAGGCCACAGCCAGAGTGGATGGTGCGATAAGAAGCCAGGACCACAGAAAGTTAAAGGAGACATCCCTCTGGGGCTGAGGGCAGAGATGGAGGGATGGTAAGGACCAGGTATATCTGCTTGCCCACAGGCAGTTCCTTCTCTGCATTCCAAGGTGAGCAAACAGAATTCTTCATCAGACAAGACCCGAAGGAGGGAATGTCTTGTCCTTATTTTGCTGTCCATCCCATCTGCCTTCTGCATTTGAGAACCTGCTCTGACCACAGATCATTTGTCACAATTGCTCCATCAGCTCTCAGAACTAGTCCAGTCACAGACTTACTACTTGAGAAATAGGAAGGGCCTGGGATGGACAGCAGTGGCCCCTTCCAGTGATGATGAATGAGGGCCATTAACAGGACTCCTGGAAGCATCCTAATTCCAACACCTGAGCTTGTCAGTATTGAAGTACCCACACTTTGAGGACTTGACTCAATTAGTCCTGCCAGGGAGTATCATCTTGTCTCAGCATCCCCAGTATCAAAGAGGAAAAAAATTATGCCCAGAAATTTCTATCTGCCTCAAGGTACAGGTGACTAATGCCCACAGCAGTGAGGGAAGAAGGTTCTCAGGACAAAAGGAGAGAAAGCAGAGTGCAGAGATGAGTTAAAGGTCTATGGCTCAGGGTGAGGGGCTGCTAGGTGAACTCAGAAGCAGGACTGGTCTGAGAGGTGGTCCCGGTTACGGGGGCAGTGCACACTTCATGTGTCAGAAATGGAGGAATTCCCTAGGGCTGCGTTTGTTCCCTGAAAGGACTCTGTTGAACCACGTCCAGCCATTCATCATCACAAGGGGACTGGAAGCAAAGCTAAGTCTACATCCCCTTCATGCTTGGTTCCTTGAGTCGTAAAAAGAGGCCAGTTTCCTATTCTCTGGGCTTTGGGGCAGGAGGCAGTCAGGGTGAAACCATGGACTACCTACCATATTTTGAACTGTTGGCATCCGCTTTGGTAGAAGGCAGCCCCCACCACCCCCTTAATGTAAGGAGTGAAAGATGCCCAGTGGGTTTAGCACAGCAAGAAGTGTTAACTCAGAGAGTTCTGCCTACAGGGTTTAAAAGAACAAGTCCTCCAGGCTCAGCAGGAAAGATAAGCAGCCCACTCTGCAGGAAGTGTGGAGACACCATCTGCCCTTGGTCAACATGGAAAAGGTAAATCTTTATTCCTCCTTCCCTAGGAGGCATCCTTTGTATAGTGCTCCCATTTCTAAAACCATCCGGTTTACACCAAATGAGCTGGTAATCTTTTCAGTAAGGTTCCAATGTTGGCCAGTTCCCTTTACTGAAGATGATACTACAGTGTAACTCAGAACACCAAATATACTAAGAGCTTCCACCAAAGTGCCCACATGCTTAAAAACTAAACCCTGGACTCCCACCCAGGAATACAGAATTTGTAAGATTCTTAAACTCAAACTTCATGGACCCCACCAATCCTTACTTTAGAAATCCCCCTACAACCGCAAGCATGTGTTCCCAGTTCTGAAGAAATGGAGAGGAGGGTACAAGAGGCGCTGATTTACTGCATGTCAAAGAAGCAAGGGTGAAGCTGACTTTAGAGAGTCAGGAGAGTCGTGGTGATGCCGAGAGTGAAGAGGACAAGGCGAGCGTGTTGAGAAGGGCTGAGGCTACAGGAGCCTGGGGGCTCTCACCTGTGGATGTTCATCTCCCGCGGAGGGCGGTGGGCCTTGTCATAGGAGACCTTGGCGAAGACGCCGGCCACGATGACGAAGGCGATCACCCCGCAGGTGATGTAGACGGTGAAGTTGGTCTTGTCCTTCTCCGGGTCGTACTTGTTCTCGGGCCCCGGCGACACCACCTTGGTGCTGGGCGTCTGTACCCACACCGGGCTCTGGTAGTTGTTGCACTGGCGCTGGTCCAGCTTCTCATGGCGCTTCTTGCAGCAGAAGCGGTAGTAGCAGGTGCCGCAGCAATACAGGTAGCCGCTCTCGCTATTGTTACACGCGAACTCCTTGTCGTACTGGCCGCTCACGTCGTAGTAGCCCCAGCACGTCTCGTAGGTGACCGCCGCGCTGGCCGCCACCACCGCCGCCGCGGACTGTTCCCGCCGGCTCCCCGCCTCCGGGACGCCGGACGCCCGAGCGGTGCCGTTCAGCTCGCGGCCGCCCCGGGCCAGGGCGCCCCCGGGACGCCGGCCCCCGACGGCAGCTGCGCCAGCGCTCAGGGTCCGGTTGGCGGCGCGGCCGCGGGCGGCGCGGGCGCCGGGCAGCAGATCGAGGGACTCGAGCGAGAGCAGCAGCAGCAGCAGGAGGCGCCGCGGCGCCATGGCGGGGCCGGGCGGGAGGGCGCGGGTAAGCTTCCACCGCAGGCCGCTACCCCGGCCGGCGGGCTCCGAGGGCGGCCGCGCGGACGGGACTGGCGGCGCGGGGCGGTCAGTGGCACTGGGGCGACGGCGCCATCGAGGCGCGAGCGGCGGCAGCGGCGACGGGGGCGCGCCGTGCGCACAGACCGGCCCGGCACGGGCAGCTCTCTCCTCTCACGCTGCGTGCCGGCTCTGCACTCCCCCTGCGGGCTCCGCGCGCCTCCGGGGAAGCCCCATCCCCCGCCGGCAGCGGCACGGCCCGGCGCTCGGCTTGGCTCAGGCAGGACCCGAAGCGCAGCTCAAGGAGGCGGCGGTGGCGTGGTCCCGTCCGAGCGGGTCCTGCGGGACAAGAAAGGGAGCCGGTCACGGGGTGGAGCGAACGGTGCTCCGGAGGCGGGAGGAAAGCGGCGAGCGGGGAGGGAGCGCGCAATCCTCGAAGAGCGAGGCTCAGGGCCAGGAGGGGTGCAGAGCCCGCTCCGGAGACGGGTACCCTCGGCCCGGCGCCCTGGCCACCGAGGGCGCACGAGCCGCCCCACCGGGCGCTGCTCCGCCGCGGAAGCCCCAGACCGCCCGCCCTTCAGCGCGCTCCCGCCGCAGGCTGGCTCTCTGGGACGGAACCCGCTGCGGCTGGGGTCAGGTGGCGGGTTCGGGGAGCGCGGCGGCTGGACCTCACTCACTCACCATGCCCGGCTGTGACTGCAGAGGCGGCGACCGGGCGAGAGCGCAGCGACAGCAGCGAGCGAGTCGGGAGCCACCGTCTCGCCGCCTGCACTGGTGCCGAGCGTATTCGAGAGGAGCGAAGGAGACACACGCACTCACACTCCCGCACACATGGGAGCGCCGCGAGGGGAGGGGATGGGGGAGGGCAGCCGCTCACTGCCGCCCACGTTTACACGCGCGGGCGCCCGGGGAGGGGGGTGGGGGAGCTCCTCTTTGCTTCTTCCCCCTCGCAGTACTTGAAGCTCCGCATCACCAAAGCCCAGGACACCCGTTAATCAAGGCGCACCAGACAGGCAAAGAGGGAGACGGCAGTGGGGCGGGAGTGTAGCCTCTGTGGCTGGCCCGCGGAGGACCAAACCTTCGGTGCCTGTGCCGGGTCCAGTCCTGGACCACGCGCTGCCCGAGCGGGAGTTGGGGTTTCTGCAAGCCTTTGCCACTCCCTAGCGGCGACACTTGCTGCGAGGAGATAAGGTCAAACCCATTGCTACAGGTTCCTAAACTGAGGCCAGAGTTCCGGTGTCTTGTGTGAGTTACGGAGATGCCAGTGAGCAGGGCCTGCACTGTCTTCCCCTTGGGCACTCTGCTTCCCGCCCCGCCTCTAGCATGCACACAGGCACTAGACGGCCCTAGCGCTGGGTGACCCCTCTTATTCCCTCTTCCCAGGACTTTTTCCCGACCATGGGGCAGAGTTAGAAAAGCTGCCTGAGCCACTAAGACTCAGTATTGAAATCCCTCCGCCGTAGCCGGCAGGGGTCAGAGTGAGGGGGGTGCAGAGGATGGGTTCTTCCTGTATGGTCGCTGATCTGGTCTGTGGAAAGAGGCCCAAGTCTAACTCGCAAAGTCATGAGGCCATCCTAAGTGAGAGTCACAGTCATCCTCTTTGGCGTGTGCCGGTGGAGAAGGTGAGGAAATAACAAGAAGTAGTGACCACTGTCCTGGCCTTGTGTGAAAGGTCCAGCAGGCTTAGGCTGAAGGCAGAGAGCAGGTTGTGAGATTGTGGGGGTTAGAAATTGTCCCCAAGGCTGTCCATTCAGTCCCATTCACTTGTGACCCCAAACAAGGATTCTCCATGAGGGAAAGACACAGGTCGCCTCCTTGGAACTGCACAATGGATGAAGTGGAGCAAGAACGCAGATTCCAAGGCACAAGGAGACATTGATCCTAGGCGGGGAGGTGCACAAACTCCGCACTTGCTGCTGTCTCTCCATTCCCTCCCTCTCCCTCTCCCTCTGTACTCCCTCCCATTTTCCCTCAACTTCCTCTCAGCTGCCACGTTCTTCTAAATGATTCTGTTCTAGAACCATGTATTTAGTGCCTACTCTCCACCAGGCACTGTGGTAAGTGCTGAGATAAAGGATGAAGAAGAGAGTCCCTTTCTTCAAGGAGGGGACAGATAAGCAAATGATCACCATATTGTGCTTGTGTCCCATGATAAAGGTGAGCGCAGAGTGTTCTGAGAGCACAGGTAACAGGTAACCCCTAGCCTTGGACGGGAAGGGTGGGAGTCAAAAGCAGCATTCTCGAACTGGTGATGAGCAGAATCTTGAAAAATGAGTAAGAGTTAATACAGCCAATGAGTGGAAGGAAACTTCTAGCAGAGGGGAACATCATTAGCAAAATCAGGAAGACATGAAGTAGTGAGGCTGTGTGAGCAGGGGATAGAGCAGATTAGCATAAACTCTGAGGGAGCCTTCCAAATAAAGCTGGCAGAAGGACATTGATCCCCTGCCAAGGAACTTGAATTTACTCTGCAGGAATTACTGGTGGGCTTTACTCAAGGGGAAGACACTGTGAGACTTACATGTTTGCTGGCTCTCTTAAGTCAACAGGAATAAAGAACACTGGATGGGAGAAGAGCAATATGGAAGCTGCTCTGACAGCCCAGGTAGAAGTCTACGAAGGGATGCCGCAAATTACTAGCAGTTAGTTGGTTCTCATTGTGCAGATGACAAGCATAGTCAAAGGAGCAGGTTCAGGACAGCAGTAGTGATGGACATGTTGAAATGGCTTTAAGAGCTCTAAGTGAAGCTATCCAGCACAAGGATTTCAAGCTGAAGAGAGCAAATAAGAAAAGCACATGCGTTTGGGAATCAATCATAATAGTTTCTTGACCCTCATACTATATGCAGGTTTTAAGTCAGTCCCTGCCCTGCCTCTTCCCAGAGCTTTCACCTCTTCGTTATTCCAGAATTGCCCATTTCACACCCATGAGTAAAAGTGAGTAGAAGTGTGTCTTCCTCATGTGGGGCTCTATCGAGACTCGATCAGTGGCAGTGAGTAAGGGAAATTGCTTTGGTTCCTCAGACCACCACCACCCACAAATATGTTCTGCAGCCCTGTGCTCACAAATGGTGGCATCAACAGACTCACACAAAATAAGAGTGTCAAAGAGTTGGATATTCACTCCAACCCTTAGGGGTTATTTACTCCAACTTAGGGGTTATTTACTCCAACCCTTACTGCAGTACACTATATTTCTTTTTTTTTTTCAATTACAGTTGACATTCAATATATTAGTTTTAGGTGTATAGCTTAGTGGTTAGACATTTATATAACTCATGATGTGATCCCTCAGATAAGTCTACTACCTCCCTGGCACTATACATAGTTGTTATAATACTATTGACTATATTCCCTATGCTGTACTGTTCATCCCCGTGACTGTTTTGTAACTGGCAATTTGTACTTCTTAATTCCTTTACTGACACTTCCAGCCCTCCTGGTTTGCCCCTTATATAGTAGTCCAGGTTGGTCGCCTGTCAACACCTGTTTCTCTACTTTCTCCTTCTAGTTTCAATACCTGAATAGTTGACACTACGGAAACTCTCCCTTTGTGGATTTGAGTCATTAAAAAGTTCCAGAGAAGAATCATCTTTTCAACACCTATACCAAGTTCAGACAGCTCTTAGGCTCCATGGAGAGTGACCCAATCCTGGCTCTAAAAGACAGATCCTAGTTGGGCTGAGCCAACCGTAATGATCTCATTCCCCTTGCCAATGATTGATTAAGAATGAACACATGATCCATTTCTGGCCAACACAAAGCAAGGGAACTGCCGAGAGATTCTGGGGAGATTTTCCTTGCTCTCAAAACTAGTGGTGATTCCTCTATTTTTTTGACTGTTGCTTCTCAGGATGTTATGACCTTGAGATGGGGCAGTGGGTGGCAGAAACCAGTCATTAATGGAAACTGATAGTCAGTTTGATAGTCCTTAGAGCTGCTCACTGTATCTACCTTCCAGGCATATAGTAGAATTGCCAATCTACTGACTTGTGAGTAGAAGGGGAAAGTGACTTAGTACTAACTGGTCAGCAAACCATGAGTAGAAATGATGTGTTGTTTCTGAACCAGAGCACCTAATTGCAACTTCAAGACACTAAAGTTCTCATTTTCTTCTGGCATAGTGATTCGCAATGCCCTATGTGAAAGTGGATTTGTCAGACTGTAAGTGACAACAGTGAATAGATCTCACAGGTGATTAAAAAAAGCCTGCTGTGGACATGTAGCATGAGTAAAAATGAACTATTTATTCTTAAACCCACTGGAATGCGGGTTTGTTACCACACCATATCCAACCCCATCCTGACTGATACACTGAAGATGGGAGATGGAAAAATGGAAAGAACATTTTTGAGCCACTCGTGTAACTATGCCCAGGGCTCTCCCAACTCTGCTCTTCCAGTAATGTGAAATAAAATCTCTATTTGTGGGCCCTGGCTGGGTAGCTTAGTTGATTGGAGTATCATCCCAATACTCCCAAGGTTGTGGGCTTGATCCCTGCTCAGGGCACATACAAGAATCAACCAATGGATACATAAATAAGTGGAACAACAAATCTCTCTCTCCCTTCCTCTCAATCTAAAATCAATTTTAAAAAATGTCCATTTGTGGAATCCTATTTGAATTCAGAGTTTCTCTTAGAAGCAACCGAAGTCATCCTAATGGATACATTATGTGTTTTCATCTCCATTCTAATTTGCCCTCTAGGTCTAGGGTTTCTACCTAGTTATGCAAATTTGTATTAATCACATCTCCTCTATATAATTCAGTTTTCTCCTCTATGTGGAGGGAGTGTTTTCTAACAAGCCATTTCTATTGCCTCTTCCTACTATGGCTTCATGGCCCCACAAGGTCTGGTCCTCTGCTATCCTTCTGAGCTCATACCCAACTGCTCCCTCCTAACTCCGGCCAGCCACACTGGTGTCCTCACTGTTCTTCAAAGCCTTTGCATTTGTGGTCTGCCTGGACCCCCTTCAGGCTCCAGATGTGTGCAGGGCTCTAGGCTGCTACTGCAACACTACTGATTAAAGAGGTTTCCCTGACCATCCTAATGAAGATAACACAACCATCAACCACTACCCAACATTTCTTCTCCCGTCACAAACTATCTTCCCCCTGCCATAAGGCGTTTTTCTTCATGGCATTTATCACCGACAGATACATTTCCTTTTTTTAAAAAAAATTTATTGTTGTTCAATTACAGTTGTCCAAATTTTTCCCCTGTTTCTCTCCCCTGCCCCACCCACCCCCGGCTCCCACAGTCAGTCCCCACCCTGTTGTCCATGTCCACAGGTCCTTCATACATGTTCCTTGACTAGACCCTTTCCCTTCTTTCCCTTGTTCTCCCTCTCTCCCCTCCTCTCTGGTCACTTATCAGTTTGTTCCTTATTTCCATGCTTCTGGTTCTACTTTGCTTGTTTGTTTGTTTTGTATTGTTCATTATGTTCTACTTATAGGTGAGATCATATGGTATTTGTCTTTTGCCACCTGGCTTATGATAAACTTTCATGTAAGTGTTTTAAACAATTCTCTCATCTTCCACTGGAATGTCTGTTCTTGTTTGACCTTTGTTGTCTGTTTTGACTGTTGTATTCTCAATGCCTAGAACAGTGCTTGGTGCACAGTAGGCTGTGGTAGACACAAAAGACTCTCTCCAGTTGACACCTCCTTGGGGGTTGGCCTCAAATATAGAAACTTGTCTCTCCTGGGAACACAGCTGTCCTTCCCTGGGTGGCCCATATCCACAGACTAATCAAGTTGAGGCTATCAAGTCCCAGCCATTTCAGCTGAATGCAGAAACACTGATGGACTGTATTTTCTCCAAAGTTCCAGAGCTCCCTGAGGCAAAGGCTTTGATGGGTCCGTATTGCACCTACCCACTCCTGCTTCCATTTTCACAGGTGCTAATCCCTGAGAATGAGCTAAGCCTGTATGCCAAAGTTTGTCTCAGCATCTGCTACAAGAGATTTGATCCTGCAACATAGGCAACCAGTAAGTATATGCTGAATAGGTAAATGAATGAATGAGTCTGTAATCCCCAAATTCCCTCAATGGCATCTCTGTGAATGATTATATAGCTTCTGCTTTAGCACATCTAGTGACAAATTAGAAACTATCTCCTCCGGCCATAAAATTTCAATGTTAAATAGTTCTAATAGAAAGAGTACATTGGGTTTCATTATTGTTGCTCATTGGCAAATCAATTTATTGGTTCATACTGAGCTTATGGTTGACTAGAGAGAGTCTTTTTCACACCTGTGCTAGTTAGGATGACTTTTTGTATCCATGTGAAATGCTCCATACATATTTTAGTCACTTTTAAATTTTGAGCCCATTATTCCAGACCTTTAAGCCTTTTAGGAACCTGGCATCCAATATGCTATTTCTGTCAATGTAGGGGATGTTCGTTCCTCGCCTCCCAACAATCTTCCCCCTTTCTTTAAGCCACAGTCTCTGATCTTTATTCAGAGATTTACCCTCCATCCCTCTCATTCCATGGGGTCTGCATGAGGTTCCACATAACCTACATATAAGTTGAACAATACATCTTAACTCTTTAGCCCAAAAATCCAGACAGAGTAACTCAGAGGCAGAAGCTCTTCTAGTCAGATGACCCACAGGAATTGTGTAGGCAGGACTAAGAGAGATGCTCACTCTTTTCCCTGGAAGGAGGTAAGCATGACACCTATCTTTTCCTGTGAAGGCAGAGCCCAGGGCTGTCAGGGCCTCACAAGAAATCTGAGAAAGGAGCCAGCAGGATACTAGGCTGAACCAAGAGATGGAGGAAACACAGTCCTGCTGGCAACATTTGAACCTCGAATCCAGCTTCATCTGAAGCCTGCCTACATCTGCACTTTTACATCACCAGAGCCAATGTATTCTCACTCTACTTAAGCCCCATTTTACTGGGTTTTCTTTCTACAACTAGAAGGGTCCTAACTGATACAGTTGGCCTCACAGTTGATCAACATGACCAAAGTTTTAAGTTGATTGAAGTGGTTTTGCCCTCCTCTGAATGACCTGGCACATCCCCTCTTCTGTTTTATAGCAGATGAGGGCTGGGGGTTAGGGATGAAAGGAGCTGGACAGGTCAACATGTGGGAGATGTAACAGGTGGCCACTCTTCACTGATGTCAGAGAATTTAGGCTAGATCATCTAGTTCACTGAAAGCAGCTGGAATAAGGTGTAGATACAGATGAGTTTGTTCCTGGCATGAAACCCACATCAAGGTCAGATGGGAATGAATGACTAGCTGTTGAGGATCTGTTGAAGAGCTGTTGAAGATAAATCCACTCTACCAACAGAGTGGGTTGGTTAGGAGCATGGCCCTGATTTTGGTGGTGGCATGGAGTATTGGCAGAGTGATGCTAGGGAGTCAAAATTGGGGATCTAGACAGTGTCTCTGGTCAAAAGGTTTAGCCAACTGAGCCATTGTGGGGAGGCACATGAATAAGTTCAACTGGGAGGTTTGTTCCCTTGTGTAGCTGACAGCAACAATGACTTAAGGAGTAATATGGGAGCTAGAAGCCATGGCTAGTTCTTAGTTGAGATTGAGAGTGGCATTGATATGGACAGAGGTGACCCAAGCCACTGCCATGTTTTCTGTCTCAGATCCTGTGGGTGAAACCAGTAGTGAGACATGGGGTAGGGGGATCAACTTTAAGAGGAGTGGGGGCACTGGCAAGGGCAGGGGAACAAATAGCATTTTGTGACAGATTATTGATGGCCACTCCTCCTAACATGAGAAGGAGTCTGTTTGCTCTCCCTTTGAATTTAGGCTGGCCTTGAACTTGCTTTGACTTTGACTTGAATGAGGCAGAAGTGATACTGCACCAGCTCCAAGTCTAGCCATTAAGAAGCCTGGAAACTTCTGCATTCTTGAGGTCCAGCCACCATGTAAGAGGCCTAGGCTATCTAGAATACTGAATGGTGAGAGGCTATGTGGAGAGAGATCCTAGAAGAAAGATGAGGTGCCATCTCTGACATCTGATTCTCATAGAATCAGGCTCAAAGGAGACCAGAAAGAAGAACCATCCAACTGAATCCAAACCAACCCACATAATCATGAGAAGTAAAAATCTGTTGTTGTTTTAGGTGTTTGAAGCCAGCAAGTGTATGTGATGGTTTGTTACAATATTGTACATAACTAGCACCATCCATATATTATAGCACAGTCTCTAAGCAGAAATGTATTAGGACCAGCATCAGTCCATACGATGTCTGAAGCTGTTTTTCATACCTGCTGTATTAGTTTGCTAGGACTGCCAAAATAAGGTACCACACTCTGGGTGGCTTATAAAACAAAAATTGTTTGTTTCACAGTTCCAGAAGCTAGAAGATTGAAGTCAAGGTGTTGACAGCGGTGGTTCCTTCTGAGGGCTATGAAGGAAACGTGTTTCCCAGGTCTCTCTCCTTGGCTGTAGATGGCCCTCTTCATGTTCGTGGGATGTTCCCTTGTATGCAATTCAATCTACAAATTTACCTGTTTTAATAAAGACACCAGTTATATTGGATTAAAGTCTACCCTAATGACTTTATTTTAATTTTATTACCTCTCTAAAGTCCCCATCTCCAAATAAGGTCACATGAGGAATTACTGGGAGTTAGGAATTCACCATAGGAATCTAAAGGTTGGGGGTATGCACAATTCAACCCATAACACCTGCTAAATGATGTGCTCTGTATAAAACATTATGAAAATGTGTGCAAATGAGAGAACAAGGAAGAAAGGTCATGTTTGCTACAATCTATTATGAGAGAGATGTTAGAGAATGCCAGTTTAGGTTATACTAGAAATGGCTGGTATTTTTCCTACCCTTTTCAAGTCTCGAAGGAATTGCTCAGTGAAATAAGAGAGATTCCAAATAGGAAGCAAAGGAAAGGGAATGTCTTACCCTGGCATTTCCCACCTAGAGATGGAGATAAGGGAGCTGGCATCATGCATGATTGGAACTCTAGAATGTGGTATTTCAGAATTGAATAAGTGTACATGAATTTATATCCCCTTGACTCTTTCCCCTAAGCTTATATCTAGTCATGTGAGGACAAGAATGACTTCAATTTATCTCTGTGGCTACCGTGGCCTAGGATTAACTCCTCTCTGTGTTTATTTATCCCTTTTTTATTGCTTATGCTGCCAATCAGTCTTTCAATAAATATCTAATGAGCCCCCACTATGTGCTAGTCACTGTGTGGACCCCAAAGTACAAACAAATAAATTACACTTTCTGACTTGCATCTGTAATCCAACTTAGAGCCTCATGGAACTACCTCCCCTCTGCCACATATCAGATATTATCAACTGAATGTCTGTGCCCTTCAATTCATGTGTTGAAACTCTAGCCCTCAATGTCATGGTGTTTGGAGGCGAGACCTTTGTAAGGTAATTAGGTTTAGATGAGGTTATGAGGGTTGGGCCACAAGGATGGAATCAGTATGCTTATAGGAAGAGGAAGAGACCAGAGCATTTCCTGTCATGTAGGACACAACAAGAAGGCAGCTATCTGCAACCCACCAGTGTCAAATGGCATCACCAGACCCCCGCCCTGCTGGCACCTTGATCATGGATTTTCAATCTCTAAAGCCATAATAAAGAAACTCCTGGTACTTAAGCTACCCAGTCTTTAGTATTTTGTCATGGCAGCCTAAGCTAACTAAGACACCAGAGGTTGGAACGTACAAGTACCTTTCTGAGAGGACTTCAGAAATGTTTTTCCCCTAGCTGAATATCTGCCAGCTCCGTAGGTCAGTTAGGTCATGAGCCTCACCTAGAAGGATGCCTCAGAGACTTGAAACACCTGAGGAGACATCCTGGAAACACAAGTGAAGAGTCTGGCGAGTGGGCCACATGTGAACTCAATGTCTTCATGGCTTCTTGAGAAATATCCCTGCAGAGAGAGCTGCTTGTCTACTGTGATCATCTAGAACCCTGAATGCAATTTTCTTCATGTTTGTTGCAACATCATTAGCCAGGA
Organism: Desmodus rotundus; assembly: GCF_022682495.2. Classification (NCBI taxonomy): domain Eukaryota; kingdom Metazoa; phylum Chordata; class Mammalia; order Chiroptera; family Phyllostomidae; genus Desmodus; species Desmodus rotundus. Next base: position 68,861,033 of record NC_071395.1, read on the forward strand.
TAGAGGAATGTGCTTGCTCTTTTATATTTTTAACTCCAAAATGTAGACCCCTGCTCTTAGAATTGATCTGGTTATTGTGTCTATCTTAAGAGTAAGGTTACAGCACAAAATGACTGAAAATTTTGTTTTCTTTTTCCCCCTTCTAACATGTATAAAGCAGTTCTGTACCCCCAAACATATGTGGAGTCATGAAAGAGCTCTCTTTAGTTGTCTGTGTTTTGGGCGAACTTACATTGAGCCATTTTCAAAGGACACACTTAGGTGGATCTATGGAATATGATTTCTTTACACAGCATTGCAGCCAGTCACTCCCTGTAGCTAGAACAATGTTCTATGCTGAATGCCCTTATCCTGTGCTCGTGTCAGACATCACTAATCAATTACGGACCCCTATTCTCCTGGGACCAGTGATAGCCTCAAAGAACCACTCAACACACAAAACTCCAAATAGCCAGCAGAGATTAACTATAGTTGGAATTACCACAAGGAATAAATCCTAGCTGCCTAACAGTTCAATGAAAGGAGACTGTCAGAATGGTTCGAGCATAATTCTATTACTTTAGGTAGATATGGTTTTAGAATTCTGTTTTAATTCTCTAGCCTTCATGCCCCAAACTGAAACATTTATGAAAGAAAGAGGGTGAAACTGGAAGGCACATCAACATCAATGTTTCCTGTATGCTCTTTGCTTAACATGTCACTGGTTTATAGCCCGAAGAAATGCACACTGGTGTTAGTGCTTCCTTCGGACAGCACACCAGAGATGACCATCACACAGCCACTTCAGCATTCTGTGCATCACTGTGGCATTTTTCTCTTTGGTTGGAATTTATTGATATTTTATTCAAAACCTCCACACATTAACCTACAAAAATATGCTTGCCTGTAAAATGAAGAGGTCCATGAGTACCTTCAGTATAGATGTAATGTTTTCTTAGCATTCAGTTTGTATTGACCATTTTCTAGATCAGTGTAAACTGTTTTTCATTCTTCTTGCCCTACCTTTCTATTGTCACTTGGGTCACCTTGAATTCTGTTTGTGACTTCCATGAAGTTAATTAAATGTGCCATAGGTATCTTCTGTAGACTAGGTACATGTGATTTTAAAAAATCCACCAAAAATGGTTGCTATGGCTTTTATTCTTCCTTTGAGGAAAAAAAATAGGTTTAACCAATTGGATCTAACCCACTGATCTAATCCAATTGACCAGGCACAGATTGGTCATTAATACAACCAAATGAAAAACATCAATTCTTGACTCTGTGTTAGAATGTACACACTATCTGCATGCACCAGGTGTTGGTTGAGTGCTAAGCTAAGAGTCAGTCATTGAATAGATAAATGCCATCATTAAAATAACTGAGGTAACCAGGCTGAAATGGACTAATTTTATTATTGTTAACTCCCATCAATTTTCAAAATTACTAACTTGATCCTGCAATTATTTCAGTGGACAGACATGCATTCTGACATCCTGAGTCTTGATCAAGATATTGAATAACCCCCTCTGCTAGAGCCAGGTACCCATTTAAAGAGGAGGGGCTGGCCTGAAGATCCTTAGCAAGGGAATTTCCAGGGATAGTTGGCCAGAGAGCTTAAGAGTCATTTTTTCAACATTTGCTTGAGGGTTGGTCTGGTTTTCTAAACTATTTTGCAAATCCCAACTCAGCACCTGATATTCCCTGCTCATTTTACCCTTCTGCTCATTCCTTACCCGTCAACTTCAACTTCAGCTTCTAGAAGCCTGAGCTTGGGGAGAGGAGATGAACTCCCTCTAAATTCTTCTACCAAGATGAGTTACCAAGGGCTGAGGGACAAGATCATGGTGGTGTTGGTGTGGTGATGGAGGCAGGGATGTGGCTGTGGGTCTGTGGACAGTTACAGATAGAAGGGAGAAACTAAGCCCAGAAAAATCCAGTGACACACAACATTGGAGTTGTGCTCATGCCATTTAGGATGATCACAAACTCAGTGAAATCACACTTGGAAAATGAAGCTGAGGATTCATTTAGAACCAGGCAGTCAGCCCAGAGAGCTTGCACCAAAGAAGGAGGTCAAGGCAGGACGGTGAATTAAACCCAGTAGACCTAGAGACTCTGGAACAGGAAAGGTGATGATTCAGTGTCCATTCAGCAGTTGGGAAGAAGGGCATCCATGAGAACTGACAGGCAGGGCAAGATATTATCACTGGGCCCAGTCATAGTGACAAGGACCCTGGGCAAGAAACGGCTTCTAAGTTTTCGGCATGAGCAGTTATTGATCCCAAAGCATGGGCATCTCCAGGGGAAAATAGCTAGAGATGTAACTGACCTGTGGGAACTGCAATGAGGGTCTGTGCCAGCTTGGCTTCTATTAGCCCATTTGGTTGACGGCACTTGAAGCCCTCTCTGTCCCTTCAGCACAAGTCCCACCCCCAACTCCTGGATGGAGTTCATAAAAGTGCACAGTATGTGGTTGCAGCCTGTTCATGATTTAAACTGTCTAATTGACTATTTTTTTCCCTCTCATTTTGCCCTTCATCCCATTCTTTCAGTCTGATACCTTCTCAAATTTTTTTTCCATCAACATGTTCCCATTTTTGCATATATTCCCTAGGGTATTTTTCACACATTTAATTTCAGGATATGCCATTCCCTCTGAGTGATAATATATTCCAGGAGAAGAGAGAAAATTTGGCAAAAGAATTTAGGAATTTGGTCTTGATTCTTATCTTCACAGTGGTTATTGTCCTCCCAGAATTTCCCTATTTCTTGCTCTGTTACCTTTATAGAGATTGCACAGTGTACAACAGTGGTTCTTAACCGGGGGACTATGGTGACCCTCTTGAAATTACAACAAAATTGTGTGTGTGCGCACACCATGTGAATGTGCATGCTCTTTTTTTAGGATACAGTCCATCAGACAGTCAAATGAATTCAGATCCCAGAGAAACAATAAAAACATGTATTTAAACACTAACAAATTCACAGGACCTGAATCCCAGTCTTAAGGTTACTTTTTACTAGTTCAGCTACAAGTTCATAACCTCCTGGGGCAAAGCGTCCTGTGCTGTAAAATAGAGAAAGTCATTCTGTCTTTTCATACAACACAGCGGCATAAGGATCAAATGATATCGCAGATGATAAATTAGTTTGGAAACTCACAAGTTCAATGAAACTGTTTATTTTTCTTATTATGCCAAATTGCAAAAACATAAGGGCTGGATCAAAAGTCAAACCAAAGCAGCGCTGGCAGCAAGGGACATGCTGTTTTCCAAGCATGCACATGTCCTCGATGATATTTAAGTCTCACCAAACTCCTCTCTGGCTTTGTGCGCATCAGAGCATCATGGCAGCTACCCAGTTCATTAAATCATTTAACTACAAATTTGGACAAATCTGGCTCTGTATTCTTGCTTCACTGTTGCTCTCTGGACCCTACTCTCCCTTTGGGTGTGTGAACATTACTAGGGCCCATTACAGTCACTCAGTGGACAGCTGCCCTGTGAACACAACAGTTCCAAGAGGTTTCTGAAATTAGTTCTAAGTGGCATTCCCTTTGCTCCCAACCCTAGTAACAGCCAGTTCAGAGTAAAGGATAGGCTAGTTCCATATTTTCCCTCCAACCAGGGAGGACTTTGACCTAAGTGGAGTCCAGATGATTTTGGAGTCAGAGACCAGATCCCAGCTAGCAAATTGAACAAGGAGCCAGATGGAAAGAGGCCAGAGTCAGGACCCCAAGGGACAAGGCTATACTTTATTACCAAGAGAGTAACACCTTTTAATTGGTTAACACAACAAATAAAGAGGTGGCAGCCTTAAGCTTACTTCTGATTTGCTCACACATCAAATGGAATTGAGAAAACAAAATCCTTTTCTCACTTAATTTAGAAGTTGTGATTTTGATTAGGAAACAAAAGGCCACACAGGAAACAAAATGTGAAACAGAAGGAGGCTTCTAACTGCTAAGAACTGAATTTATTAGAAAGTCCCCTTAAAGCACAGATAATGAAATCAAAATAACTTTATTAATTCAGCATTAAGAGGAAATGGTTAGTCTTATGAATATCAGGAAAAGATAAATCACATTTCATAGGATGCAGCATTGGAGATGTGGGTTTATGAGGACTGTTAATTTTCAATAATACATATCTCAACTTCATGGATCCTTTCCCAAATTTGCTTCTACCCTTCTGTGGCTCATTTATCCTACTCTGTCAAGAAGACTAGAACAAATAAATTGGACAGCTGAAAATATTGCTTAAACTTCCAAAGGAGACTACCTGAAATAGTCAGCATTTATAACACATTAAACTCTAAAACCACAGCTTGCAAGCATTATAATTTTTTACAAGGTGAACATGCCTCTCGAGGTCATTGTAAAGGTTCCGGGCTCTGATGGCACCAGGAAGGGTTTTCTCTTTAGCCTGGACCCAGTTCCACAGGGCAGTTACATCTGTGGTTTCAGGCAATGATATCGATAGACTATTATTAACTAAAGTCAATAGCTTATTCTGATTTCTTTAGCTTTTCCCCAGCACCTTTTCCTGTTCCAGGATCCCATTCAGAACACCACGCTACACTTACTTGTCACATCTCCTTAGGCTCCTCTGCGCTGTGACAGTCTCTCAGACTTTCCTGGTTTTTGGTGACCTTGACCAGTTTGAGAAATAATAGGTATTTTGTATAACGTTCTTCAACTTGGGTTTGTTGGGTGATTTTTCTCATGGTTAGGCTGGAGTTGTGGGATCTGGGGAGGAAGACCACCAAGGTGTAGCACCCTTCTCATATCAAGGATATCTGCTAAGGAGCTGATAGAACAAGAGTGTTGTTAACCTCGATCGCCCTGCTGAGGTAGCATTTATCCTGTTTCTCCACTATGAAGTTACTCTATTATTTTCTCTCTCTGCACTGCACTCTTTGGAAGAAACTCATTGTGTGCAGGTCGCCTGCAAGAAGTGAGCAGTTACTCTCTACCTCCACAAAGGGAGCATATATACCTAAATTATTTGGAATTTTTCTCTACATGAGATTTGTTTCTTCTCCTGCACTCATTTATATATTCAATCATCGATATCAGTATGGATTGGATATTTATACTTTGGGTTATAATCCAATACCACAGTTTCATTTCTTGCTCATATTATCCCAGCATGGTCCTTTGGCAGCTCTTTCAGTTGGCTCATGGGTCCATTTGACATTCCTCCATGGGCGGGGTGGGGAGGTTTCTTGTTTTGTTTTGTTCTTGATTACTTCCTTACTTCCCAGCACTATAAGACATTCCAGGCTAATGTCATATTCTAGACTCAGTTATTTCTTCAAGAAGTTCTGGTTCCTTTTATTGAAGAATGATATTACTTCTCTCTCCCTCTTTTTTTTTAAAAAAAATTTAAACCTCACTTGAGGATATGTTCATTGATTTTACAGGTAAAAAAGAAGGAAGAGAGAGAGAGACAGAGACAGAGAAACATCAGTGTTTGAGAGAAACATCATTAGGTTGCTTCCAGTATGCACCCTGATCAGGGATCAAACCTGCAGCCTTTTGGTGTATGGGACAACACACCAACCAACTGAGCCACCCAGACAGGGCTTCTCTTCCTCTTTTTTATTAATTTTAATTTTTTTGAATTTATCGATTTGACAGAGAGAGGAAGGGGTACACACACACACAAACACCCAAGATTGTCCAGAAAGTATCCATCCATGTAATATGAAAAATAGAGACATTTATTGAAGAAGATACAAGAAACATTGTACGTAGGACAATGATGCCTCAGTCCCCTTCAAAGTCGGCACCTTGGGACCTCACACAGTTCTCCCAGTCACCATCAGCCACCCCAATGTACTTTCCTGAATCTCATTGACATTCTGAAATTTCTTCCCTTCCAAAGGTGATTTTAGTTTTGGGAAAAGCCAGAAGTCGCAGGGCACAAAATATGGGCTGTAGGGGGACTGAGTCACCTGGGTGATTTGATGTTTCACTAGAAAACTCGCAGGAGATGTGATGCGTGAGTGGGTGCCTTGTCGTGATGAAGCTGCCAATCACCAGTTGCCCATAGCTGCAGCTTCTGAATCATTTGAATAGTTTCTGTGGAGGAATGTTCAAGCTTCACGCAAAATTTGATGAAGATTCATTGCTTTATTCTACTCACTCATTTTGAATGTGATGGCCACAGTACACATGTTCACTAAACGGTGTGTACTGTTGAGTGAACACGTGACTAGTATAGTGAAATCATCATTGTTCACGCATGCACTTTCCAGTCCACTCTCCTTGGCTGCCAGGTTACATCAATGTTGTGCGAATCATTCTCATTATGTTAACAATGGCTGAACTTTTTCTGGATAGACTTAGTGTGTGTGTGTGTGTGTGTGTGTGTGTGTGTGTGTGTGTGTGTATGGAGAGAGAGACATAGATTTGTTGTTCCACTTATTTATGCACTCATTGGTTGATTCTTTTATGTGTTCTTCCAATCCCTCCATTATTACCCTAACCTTAGGAATCCAATTCTTCCCTCCTGATTCTTTACTATTCTCTTTAGTGCCTTTAAAATCTGCCTTACAGATGCTTCTAAGATTGAAGATTTTTATGACATTTGGATTCCCTTCTCTAATATCTATCACTTTTCATTCACATTTCTACTGAATATCACATTTCCCCCTCCCTGGCACCTAGAAAGCTGTAAGTTGGAAAGAAAGCAGTACAGAGGAATACTAAGAGAAGTGAGCTCAAACTATGCCCTGGGTGGTATATTATTTTTAATTAATGCTGCTGCCATTTTCTCCCTTTCCCAGCCAAATTAATGCACCAAGAATTGTGTTGGCATCTGCTACAACAAATGGAGAGGAACAGCAGTTTAAAAGGAGGGGGTGACTACCCCTACCCCCAATCTGGGTACACTTTGGAACAGGGCACAATTCACATACAGACTGTTGGAACACAGCAGCAGCTCTAGGAGCACGTTTCCTCATAACTGGCAGGAATTCCTGCTCTTCATCATGCTGAGAGACTTTGCAGAAGACTTGTTCCTGATGAGCTCCCTGTAAACCCCAGCTTGCAGAGAGCACCCCAGCACCTTACTGTTCATTTCTAGAAAAAATAGAGATCCCAGGAAGACTTCCCCCTCTCTCTGCACTTCCACTCAGTTCCTTACTCTCCTTTCTTCAGCTTGCTACTCTTAAGAAGTCCATGTGGTTGCCTTTAAGTTTGGCTCAACAAACAGTCCTTGAGGGTCAAATGCGCACCAACGTCTATGGCTCATGGTAGAGGTACAAAGGGGCATCCAATATGGCCCACAGTCCAGTGCTGAGATGATATTAGACTATGAGCAGACAATATCAGACTATGTGTTATCTGTAGGGCACAGACCAACATTTACACATTATGTTACACACATAGACTCTGTGGATTTTATCCTTTTTTTATTTTTCAAAAAAGTCATCCATCTCTAGACAAGTAAACCAGTTATTCATTATCTTGTCATTTCTCAAATGCTACATGAATACATTCTTCTTTTTAAAAAATAAAACATTAAAGATTAAGCTAAATTTTCCTTAAACAAGCATACCTCCTCCTTCCCAAATTCTGAGGCAACTACTATTTTAGGTTTGTTGTCTATCTTTTCAAAGAAAAAGTATATTTTTTTAAAATGCTTAAATTCAGGACTAATTCAAAATGATACAACCGACAATCACCACCTCATCTTTCTCCCTTCTCTTTCCATTCTTTTCTGCCTGTCACTTAGCCTGGGTTGGTGATAAAATTCCAGGCAATGCTTGGAATGCGGATGAGCCAAGATGGCTCTTGTCAAAACTGAATAATTAGAATTGAAGAGATAGGCTGGGGCTGGGGAAAGCTTGCAGGTGTCCTCATTGATTAATCCATTCTAGTCCAGGGCAAGGGGGCCAAGCCAGGGAAATGTGCAAGGAACGCCAGTCACCATTCAAAGCAGTAAGCGGGGGAGGAGTGTGGAGTTGGAGGAAGGATCCAAGCTGGGGTGGAGACATGGAAAAGGAGAACCACCATTCTCGGACCCAGGTAGGACTGGAAGAAGCAGGGCTGTGTGGCAAAGACATAGTCTTTGAGCAGCCACAGTCCCAGGCAAGAGCCATCATGGTTCCCAAAGGAGAGGTTTGGCTTGAGAAGGACTTCCTGTCCTGGATGCCTTTTTACACTTTTTATTAACATTATACAGATTGAGAAATACAAAATTTCCAGGAGCATAGGAGCCCACATCCTCATACCCCCCGCAAAAGCCTTGAGATTTTCCCTGACAATGCTGTTTGAGGGTTTCTGTCCCAGTCTCTAAGCACCCGAAGTGTTCAAAAGGACAGAGAAAGGGGAGTTGGTGTGTGTGTGTGTTGATGGAAGGGAGCTCTCCTTTTCGTGTGTAATAGGACCAAGATTTTTAAAAATTTAGTGTGCTTTTCTCTCTTGTCCTCCTATGTCTATTGTCTCCCTGACAGACTTGAGGTGTTAGCCTACCTGTGGGGAGAGAGGACTGGTTTGAGAGGGAGGGAACGCATAAGGACTGTTTGAGAAAAGAGGCAAAGAGAAAGATTCTGACCTTCGACATAGTGTGCTGTGCAAAGTACACAATAGGCCTAAGAGCCAGCGTTGTTGGGAAAGGACCAATGTTCTAAATGCACAGCTCCCACTTAACTAACACATTACAGATAAGGCCAGCCCAGACTCTGAGATCTTTAAGTACAGGAGGTGGGAAAGGCATTAAAGGGAAACTTGCTCTTTCTGACGTGAGTAATGGTGGGAGTGGAAGGCAAAGATAAAAGAGGAAATAGACAGTGGGGAGAGATTCTAGAGTCCATTAGGCAAGCCACTCTATTTCTCCTTCTAGAATGACTCTATTTAATTACAATATATGTAATTAACGCATTGTGGGGCATCCCTGCATAACTAGAAAGGTGGAGGCATTGGTTGGGCTGTGAGCAGGTCTCATATGCTCCCCTGAGCTGCCCTTGTACCCCAGGTATGGACACAGCCCCAAGTGCCTGGAGGCCTGCTGGGCAGAGGGTGAGCTGCCCACACAGAGGCTAAGCGGTGGGCACCTTGGCTAGGGCCGCTTGGAGCAGAGACATGGGGGAACATATGGTTCCAACAGGAGCGAGAGGAGGACTTAGTCACAGTGAGGGGCCCAGATGAAAAAGAGCAGACCACAGTGTCAGCCACAGGCCTCAGAGTCAAATACCTGCAGGGTGACATCCAGGGTCAGGATCCCGTCCAGATGGTGCTGTGTTGTCCTTGGGGCAAGTGAGTGTCTCCAGGTGAGGTGCATGAATCTTTCCCTTTATCACAAAGGGGGAGAATGGGTGATCGCAGACCTTCCGTTGTGTTTTCTGGGCCACATATCATTGCGGGCTGACATGGTGCACTGGGCACGTTCACTGCCCCCCCCACATGTCCTCTTCCTGAAATGAGAGGCACAGATACCTTTGGCTCTTACCCCAACTGTTGTTTCCCTTGCATCTCTCCCAGGACAGGCATTCTGGACAGCTCTGCCTTTTGTGGCCTCTTTCTGGGTGAAAGGTTCTTGGTCTGGAGGATCCAGCTCTGCAGAGTCTCTGCCAGCAGCCTGGCCCTCAGTGTCCCCTTGGCTTTGTAAGACCCGAGAAGAAAGAACATGTCTGGGTCTAGACCGTGACATCCATATGCGGCTAACTGCACTGCTGAGGTGAGCAACAGCAATTCCAAGCCAACGGCTGTTAGGTATCTTACTGTTGTACAAGACTATGAAGCTAGTTGCCCAGGAGAAGCTTGTCTCTAGTTACTCCTTCCAAAACTGTCCTCAGAGAGCCTGCTATGGTTTCTGCTCTGATTTGCAGGAGCAAGTCCTAAGCCTGCATTAGATCAACGGTCACTGCCTCCACTTCTGGTGTCGCCTGGAGGACTCTTCCAGGCGGATAGACTTTTCTCTGCCTCCCCTTACATGTATAAATCTGCAATTCTATTTCACTATGCTGTTTTATTCTTTTAACATCCATGCTGTTACTGTGGCAGAAAGAAGAAGCTGCAGAATTCACAGATGTATTCATAAGAGATGTGGTAAAATCTGGCCCTGAAGGTCAGGGTTTCCTGTTGCATAGAAAGTAGTACCTGTTTGGACATCAGGGTTAGATACATATATCATACTAGGGTTTCAGCTCATTTGCCTAATATATTTGAAAATGACTCAACTTATTGCAAACTAAGATGTAGGAAGCTCAGTTTACACGTTGACGAATTAGCATTTGTCTGCACATGTTTCACTAGTGTTCATAATTAATTCCTCCCCATAGTACACAGGCATTTTCTTCTACAACAAAACCAGCCTATTCCTTGTTCCCTTCCAGTATCATAAAAATGGTATTGATTCAGAAGATGCATATTCTTCTCCAAAGCATCCCCCTGGAACAAGACTGAGATTTTCATTGTAATCATTATCAGATGTTTATTACCCAGCTTCCCAAATCTCATTCATAGAAGAAAATTAGAAAAGCTGAGTCACAGAAACAAGGCAGTGCTGATGAGATGGATTCTCTCACTTCAGATTAACTAGGTGTATCAGCTAGTGTTACAGGGAACAGAGAAGGAAGAAGCTAATTAAAACTGGCTTCAACAATAGGGAACACATACTGATTCATTTGCCTGAAAATTCCACAGGTAAAGCAGCTCAATAATGCCAGCAGGGTTTTTTTGGTTTTTCTTTTCCTTTCTTTTTTTTTTTTTTTTTGGCTTTTTTGTTTCCTTCACAGTTACCTTCTCCTAAGGCCATCTTTATTCCTAACAAAAGTCCTAAGAATCACTCCAACTGGATTGGCAAAGATGACATGGCCAGCATTGAGACAATTGCCATGGCCAGGCTGAACAAATACCCCAATTGGTCATGTGCTCAATCACTAGAACTGGGGTGAAATCCACTTCCCTAGGATAGCAAATATTCACCAAAACCTGGGAGCTCTAGGGAAGAAAGTACCTAGGCCTGGCCAAGGTGGGAGAACATGAAAACAGACAAGAAAGCCACCAGAAAATATTTACTACAGTAGAGAAAGGTAAATCTGAACTGGAGAAAAATCTAAATTATAGAAGACTGTCAATCTCAATTTCTTTAAAAATATTCTATACTTCAGTTTTATTTCTTTCACATGCAGAAATTCAAATTAGGCCAGCAAAGTATTGACAGGTACTCAACTTGAATGCACAGATATGTTTGACTGGCAGTTAGTCTCTCAATTATATATAAGTGTACCAATTTTTTTAAATTTATTTTTAGTAGGTACTTTTAAAAGTGTTTGCTCTTTGAAGGCAAGCACGCCTACCCATTTTATGAAGTACAGCTCATTTTTGTTTGTTTGAAATCTTGAGATCACTTGGGTAGAAGTGGCAATGCTTGGCAATTAAGGTCTTAAAGGGAATAAGAAAGAGGCACAAGGGCTTACTGCCCTTCCTTCTATCTTGGAAAATTGGGCATAGCAAGTAGTATGGAAGGCCGATTAAGAGAGTCTGTGATGGAGAATAAGCAAGGACAACAGACCTGGATTTCCACCAGGTAAGTATTTAAGATGTTCTAGCATAGCAACCATCATTACCAGTGTAAACATAACTTCACCATGTGTTTATCTTATCATGCACACGGCGAACCTTTCCATGTTTGGAAATAGCAGGGAAGAAGTGATGCCAGGAATGACAGAGTCGTCCTACTCGAGCTTAGGTAACTTTATAATCACTGCCCAGGCAGAGATTGCAAGGATGCTTCTAATTATTCTTATCCTTGCCAGTGGCAGACATAACTAATCAATCAATGTTTACTTTTCTGCTAAGCCTAGAAATGACTTCACAATCTCTCCTGACAAAATGCTTCAAGGAGCCACTACCAATTGATCAGACTTGGAAATAAAGATAAAACCTAGTGGACATAACAAATTTTTGCCTAATCCTTTCCCATTTTCATTTTCTTTGACGTTCTCCTAAGGACACAATCCATTTGGTGTCTTATTCAGTCACTAGGCTGAACTGGTCAATCTCTGAATCCTCTTCTTCCTGAAATAATCCTCATGGCTCTCAGGTGTCTCCTACCAGAGCCTTTCCTTCAAGAATTATTTTTAAGCATAATCAGTTGTCCCCAATCTGTAGTGGCCATTAATTGGCTAATTTGCCCTCCTTTTTGATAATACCATTCATTCCTATCTCTAGGGTTTTTGCCTCTGCAAGTCATTTGGTATATGATGTAGCTGCACAATATCTTTTTTTATCCCCTTCTCAACTTGAATAAATACATCTAGCTTTCTAGATCATATAAGATTTATTTCATGTAATATGTGCATATTAATTCTTTGTGTGAAGGCTCTACCTGCTTCAGGCAGGGTCCTTATTAGTAATGCTATTTCTTGGTCTCATTCTGAAGCCAGTGAATCAGAATTTCTGGTGATCTGACTTTTTAGCAAATTCTGAGGTGATTTTTAAAGTCATTGAAGTTTGACAATAACTGCTACAAGAAACAGACAGAGAGGTGGGGGAAAATCATGGTGAGCCTACCCAGACAGAAGGAGTCTTAAAAGTTTTTTAACAATGGTATCTCTTGAGCTCTATTGATTTTTCGGTGGAGCTATGTCTGAGCCTTCTTAAGCCTTCACTGACTCATCTTTTAAGTTTTTTTCCTTCTGCAAGTCAGACTAGAACATAGCCAGATTAAGAGGCAGGCCAGTGGAATATTTGTATGGGACACCAGCCCAGCAGTGCCACTAAAACACCACTGAAAATAAAACAAAGCGGAGAATACTGTGTTTACTGGAATGTTCTTAGAAATGACAGCAATATGAGTTGGAAGGAATAATCTGGTTACTTTTTTAGGGGAAAATCTTCCAAGAAGCTTGTCCAAATAATAACAACAATACCAGTGATGATGATGATGATGATGATGATGATGATGATGATGAAGAAGAAGAAAATCATAATGAAAATTATGATGATGATCCATGGCCTTCTAAGGAGATTGAGTATGGTAAACTCTAAGGCTTTAGTTTTTCTGTGTGGAATGTTCAAAGTTTTGGCCAAAGCTGCATGTTCTGGATGAGAGAATAGGTTAGACCCAATGCCTATGGCCTTCTATCATGGCTTCACCACCTATATAATTGGTTGTGCTTATAATAGATGAATCAACAAATACTCTAATTATATCAGTTTTAAGAGGCACCAAATTTGTAACCTTCGCAGAAAGCCTGTATATTTCAGTGTGGCCTATCAGAACTGTCCAATTCTTTGACTTTTCATTTTCATTCTTGGGAAATTTTCTCCTATGGTTTCATCCTGGCTTTAGAGACCACAGGATCCATGCCTTAAAAATAGAAACAGAAGCCAATTAAGCCCCTAAAGCCTCAAATAAGAGTTATTTGCATCTCCAAAGAAGTATCTGACAAGCATGACAAGTGACCAGAACTAATAAAAAGTCTTCCGGCTTCACACAGAAATGTCATCTCAGGCTACTGCTTAGTACCTTCTCTCTCCCCTCACCAGTATCTCTGAGCCCTAGCACACAACTCAGAGTGAACACTTGCCTAATGTCTCTAAACTTTGAAAGATTTATCTCATCTCAACTACTTATCCAAGCAAAAAGTCAGTTAATGTTCTGGTGTTCCCTCTCCCACCACCAAAAGAACCTGCAATATAAAACACAAACTTCAAACTCACAGGAATATTGACAACTTGGCTCTAAGGTTTCCACACTGACCATAAAATACTGTGTCACTTTTTTCCCCACACTCAGATGCTGCCCATTAAGCTGCTTCAGTGTATGTGTGAGAGACAAGGACAGCCTTTGGCAACATGGAAGAATGTACCACTCTGCCTTGGGAATATTCACCTAAGTGCATTTTTATATAAATTCCCCCAGGTACTTCTTGTTATGAGATATTAGTAGATGGTACATTCTTTACTTGTTCAGAACCCCCAAAACTGTCTAAAATACAAGATGAGCCCTCTTACTACTGAGTTCTATTCAGAAATTTAATAAATTTCTAGTTCAAGATGAGCATATGTTGCTAATTACATTTTCTTCCAAGATAACACTGAAATCACACACATACACATGGTAACAGAGCAGGGGCAGAGAAATAGATGCCATTAGTAACTCAAATGTTAAGGACTAGCTGGAAGATACAGTACAGTTCTTATCTGATTGACAGATAATAAGTGGAAGAAACAGCAGTCCAAGGCACCAGAGTTGAGCATCAGTCCTCTCAGAGGGGCCCAAAGAAGGTCCAGGTTAGAATCCCCAAAAGTAACAATGGACCTAGAGATCATCTTTAAGATTTTTATTGAAGAACTGCACTTAAAGATTATATCAGTTAATCATTTTCTTTTAAACAGAGTTGTTGGCAGCCACAGTTTTATCCTCAGGCTGAAGCTTGAGAACTGCTTTCAAGAGAAATTAGTTCATCTGTTGTTATAAGAACTAGGGGGTCTATTATTATTGCTTTGTAACAAACCACTACAAAACTTAATGGTTAAAAACAATTATGTATTCTGAGGAAATTCCACACAGTTTTCCACAGTGGTCTCACCAGTCTGCATTCCCACCAACAGTGCACTAGGGTTCCTTTTTCTCCGCATCCTCTCCAACATTTGTTTGTTGATTTGTTTATGTTGGCCACTCTGACTGGTGTGAGATGGTACCTCATTGTGGTTTTAATTTGCATCTGTCTGATGGCTAGTGATGCTGAGCATCTTTTCATATGTCTCTGGGCCCTCTGTATGTCTTCCTTGGAGATCTGCCCTTTGACCCAACAATTCCACTGCTGGGATTATACCCTAAGAACCCTGAAACACCAATCCAAAAGAACCTGTGCACCCCAATGTTCATAGCAGCACAATTTACAATAGCCAAGTACTGGAAGCAACGTAAGTGCCCATCAGCAAATGAGTGGATCCAAAAACTATGGTATATCTACACAATGGAATTCTACGCAGCAGAGAAAAAGAAGGAGATTATACCCTTTGCAACAGCATGGATGGAACTGGAGAGCATTATGCTAAGTGAAATAAGCCAGGTGCTGAGGGACAAATACCATATGATCTCACCTTTAACTGGAACATAATAAATAGAAGAAAAAAGGAAACAAAGAGACATTGAAGTTAAGAACAATCTAACAATGGTCAGGGGGGAGTGGGGAGGGGACAGTGGGGAGGGGATTATAGGAACTACTATAAAGGACACATGGACAAAACCAAGGGGGAGGGTGGAGGTGGGGGAGGGAGGTGGGTCCGGCTGGGGTGGGGTAGAGGGATGGGGAGAAAAGGCACACAATTGTAATTGAATAACAATAAAAATTTGTTTAAATAATTATGTATTACCACCTCTATATTTCTGTTGACTGAGCTCAGGTTAATGGTTGTCTGTCTCATGTAGGTGCCAGCAGATGGGACATGGGACTGGTGGAGTCCTCACAGGAAGTGAGATCTGGTTCAAGTTCAGAACTGATTGTGTCACTTCAGATGTATTCCAAGGGTCAAAACAATCCTAGGTACCTAAAGACTCAAGGAAAGGGGGGATGAAACTCCATCTTGAATGAGAAGAGTAAACAAAGGAGCCACATCCACCCCAGGAGAGCTCCTGTTGAGGGCATTGGAGACTGCAGAGAAACAGAGCAAAACTGAAGCACTCAAGAACTCTGTTTTCAGAGGGCTTTGTACAGCGATGATGGGGTCCCTAGTCTATTTTCTTGTTCCTGGTCCCCAAACATTGCAAGAGGGCCTGCCTATAATTATGTTTGCTGCCTGAAAGTTCACATTTGGTCCTTCTATTTAAAAAAGAGATGTGGTATGAAAGAGACATATACAATGCTGAGGAAATGCACACCAATTATCTGCACATATTAAAAAGTAGCTCTTCATTAAAAACACTTGCAAACAAATATTGCAAAGCCATTTTTAAGAACTCAGAAGCATGAAAGAGAAAGAGAAAGATAAGTAGATACAAAGTATATAATCCCAGAAGAGGAAAAAAGGAGATAATTCAGGGAGAAAACAACAGCTCTTTAAAACATTCTGAAAAAAATTATTCTGATTTCTGCCTACAGGTTTGGGCACATAGTGAAGCCACCCCACCTTCAAGACTACTTGAAGCCACAAGTAGTCTCTTTTGAAATGGTACCAATCAGAGAATAAGAAGGAATTTTCAAAATTCAGATACTACAACAAGAGTAAGAATTTCACTAGATAGATTGAATAATAAATTGGACAGAGATTAAGATTAAGTTTTTGATCTGGAAAATGAAATCAAAAAAATCTTTTGGAACTTCGAGC
Organism: Desmodus rotundus; assembly: GCF_022682495.2. Classification (NCBI taxonomy): domain Eukaryota; kingdom Metazoa; phylum Chordata; class Mammalia; order Chiroptera; family Phyllostomidae; genus Desmodus; species Desmodus rotundus. The sequence continues at coordinate 68,877,306 of NC_071395.1, forward strand.
AAAAATATAAAATGTAAGGAAAAAGTTAAAAAACACAAATTAAAAATCTAGGAGGCCTGGAAGCCATCTAATAGACTTTATAGAAGGAGAGAATAGAAGCATAAGAAGATAAAACATTATTATAGACATTAGAGATAAAAATAAAATTCCCTGAGCTGAGAGTGTACATCACACTTAAGATTGAGCATTGACTGATTATGGAGAAGGATAAATGAGAAAATAACACATGATATGGAATATTCTGCTGAAATTTCCTAACTCAAAAGGTGAAATGAAGGTCCTTAGATCTTCTGGAGAGGAAAAGGTCACCCTCAGTGAAAGGTAAGCATACTGATATCCACTTCTGGTCAGCAACAGAGTTTTAGGCAGAGGAGCAATATATTCAAACTTCCAAAAAAAGACTATTTTGAATCTAGAATACTATACCCAGGTAAGCTATCAATAAAATGCAGGGACAAAAAATAAAAAGATGTTTATGGACAAACAAGAATCCAGCAAGTGTGTCACCTGTGCTTTTTATATGTAGAGAGACTACTTACCAAAGTGCTCCCCCAACTTCAGGAGGTCAGCATTAAATGCAGAGTTGAGGCAGGTGAGCATAATTTAGAAGTAGAAGAAGCAAGAATGACATTAACAGAGACTATATGGAAGTGGATTGCTTAGAAATGATTAAGATTGAGTAATGTGGTTACTCAAACTTTTAAAATTTTTTCAACAACAAAAATAAGGTTGAAATATAAGTAGCAAATCAGAATAAATATTTGTATCACATATAACAAAGGACTAATATTCTTAGTATGAAAAGCACTTTAATAAGACAATTTTAATGGGATAAAAATTAAAACATGGGCAAGTATTTTAAATGGATGAGCCCCAAGGAAAGAAGAAAAATGAAACCAGGTAAAGGGTGACTGTTATGGATAGAATGTTTGTATCCCCTCTCAAGTGTACATATTGAAATCCTAATCCCCAGTGTGATGGAATTAGGGAGTGAGGATGTAATTAGTGCCCTTTGAAAAGAGGGTGGAGTCCTCATGAGTGGGGTTAGTGCCCTCAGAAAGGACACAGTGGAACCTCTGTGCTCGAACTTAATTCAGTCTAGAAGACTGAGAAGAGATTTGTTCGAAAACTGAATCACCTTTGTTGCCTGGGGGATGTGAGACTGATCATACAGATATTAGCATGAAAGGGTTGTTGGGTCAAGAACCAAAGTTTTGTTCAAGAACTCAGGCATTTTTTCCATGAACAACTTGGTTGAGAACTGAATTGTTCAAGATGAGAGAGGTTTGAGAACCCCTCTCAACCCCAGAGAACCCCTCTGTACCCCAGAGAACACTCTTCCACTTTTCGACCACGTGAAAATGCAGTGGTAAGAACACCATCTAGGAACAAGGAAGACAGCATTTACCAAACACCAAACCCGCTGTTGACTTTGGACTTCCAGCCTCCAGGACTGTGACAAAAATCATTTGTTATTTAAGCCATCTAGTCTATAGCATTGTTGTTATAGCAGTCAGAACACAAGAGGACAATGACATTCTCTAGATTTCCCATAGGTCTGCTGCTCCCTAGAAATTCAGCCTGAGCAGAAGGATTCCAGTTACTCTTCAGGGTTATGTGACCATGTAGATTTGGAGTGTTGGGAAGTGTTGACTTTCCAAGGGATGCTGTGCAGCAGTGAAGAGACCTCTTGCAAAGGACAGGGGACACTTACAAAAACAAAACAAAACAAAAAAACAAACCGCTGCTGCATGTTTGGGGAAAGAAAAGTTAGGCTAAGGAGAATTTTTAAGAAGTTTGATTCTGCTAAGTGTGTGTGTTTAATAATATCATATTTATTCCTCATTATGACTTTATAAAAGCTTCCTTAGAAGTCAGACTTGGTAGGTTCTGAACACCAATCAGCTTTATTTTTCCCATCAGTGCTCCTGTTAATTCTGCTTCCCTTCCCCTTAGCCACAACTTGGGCAAGTTGCAAACTTTCTGGTTGCTTTTGGTTATTAAAAGTTCATGTGGTTTATGGCTTTAATCAAATATTCTATTTTAAATTCTCTATCTCCTCCAAAATCGTATTTGGAGCTTTGCAGTGGTGTGGTGGGAGGGGGTTCTAATCTTATTTTTTTTTTAACTGGCATTTTTTTTAATCCTCACCCAAGGATATGTTTATTGATTTTTTTTTTGGAGAAACATTGATGTGAGAGAGAAACATTGAGGGGTTACCTCCCATACATGTCCCAACTGGAGATTGAACCCACAACCTAGATATGTGGCCTGATCAGGGATTGAACACACAACCTTTGGTATACAGAACGAGGCTCCAACTGAGCCGCCTGGTCAAGGCAGGGGGTTCTAATCTCTCACTCCAGCCTTGCAGTGCAGGATGAGGGCACAGTCTCCTTCTGGGTTCTCTTCTTTTCATCTCATTTCCAGGCTCCACTCCTCTGGAAGAGCAGGAAGGAGCGAGACAGACATCAGCAATGACCTTACCTGTCGGCTTTGTGAAAAATCCTGATGATGCTTGGTACATCTCATCATGGTGCCACCTGTGTAGAGGCATGCAGGGTTTTCCTAGGGGAATGTGCACCTTCACTCTCGCCTCTTGTATCGTGGAAGCCCCCCTTGTCTCCCTTTGGTCCTGCCAGTGGTCCATGCCCTCCACCCTGCTCCTGATGGGTGTCGCCATGCTTGCCTCGCTGAGCCCTGGGCATGTCCTCAACACCTACTAGTCTTCTAAGGCAATCTTCTGTTAACAGCAACAACAAGAACAACAACAAATAGTCTGTAATAAAGAATAAAAATATTTATTTGAGCAAAAGAAGAATTGCAATCTAGGGCACAGATTCAGGTAGCGACGGAAGTTGTGCTCTGAAGGGAACCAAAAACAAAGGCAGGATGTGTAACCAGCACAACCGTGAGAGCTACTCTTCCTGAGGTCCTCCGTGTAACTGGAGGACATGGGCTGGAGCACTTGGGATTTTGTTTGGCCCACTATGTAAATGGAGGATGCTGGTTGTTGAAATGGATTGGTTCCTTTCAAGGTGAAGAATGTGGGTGGTCTGGTCACCATGGTGAGGAGGAAGTAAAGTTCAAAACTGACCATGTAGCAGTCATGGACCCAGGATGTCTGTTGTTCAACCTTGAGCTAAGGTTAGCCATAGGTCAGTAACTTAACATAGTTTCAGGAACTGGTACATGAGATGTGCATAGTCCCCACTTCCTCAATGGCCTCCCAACTCCATTTTTAGTGACCCTCTTTGCTTAATCTGTTTTAACTTCTTCATTATCACCTCATGTGATGCTCTGCCATGAGGAAGTGCCTATTCTCATTCTTGAAAGGCCTGAGACCAGGTGTGCAGCCCCTCCATCCTCTGTCATGCACGCTGCCCCACAGCCCCACGCCTTCCTGCTGAGGGCTCCTCCTGAAAGCATCTCACTTTCAGAAATCTCCAAAGAAGTATGTCTGTGACCATGTCACTCACAGGGACATTGTAAAATTCTCCTCAGAATCATCTCACGGTGCTCTAATCCGAGGGTGGCATCCAGCTCCAGAGTGTCACACCTGTCTCTTCTTCCTGTTGATCTCTCCTAGTGTGCTCTTGGAACCTTTTCCCCTAACTCTACGTTGTTTTTGCTTGGTTGTTTGGTTGGTTTTCTGAAGAGGGCAGGGATAAATTCTCTGCCCCCATGATAAAGAGGTGTAATTACTCCCTGCAGATGCTGTACATCAAACCTCTGACGATTCTCCTGCTTATCCCTCTTTGCTACACTTCACACTCATGTGCTCCAGTAGAGCACAGAGCTTCCATCTTTGCCTCATGACTCCCCAAACAATAGGACCTAACACAGCTCCCAGACTGTGCCCACCTGCCTGTCCATCCCTCTAGCCAGCCCCTAGCTTTGCTGGGGATTTCTAAGGCAGGCTGTGGTACCAGGGAGAGAAATGCCACACCTGCCTCTGAAATGTCAGAGCACTTTCTTGACTGGCCGTTCTTATACTGAAAGTGCTTTCTTTCAGATTTTTTTCCCTCTTTATACATTTGAAAAGACATGTGCATTAACATATGACTTTATGTAAAAACATAAATAGAAATCATATGGAAAGTCTAACCTATTACGGGTTTGAATTTAAAATCTCTGAGAAAGCAAGTGATTATTTTATTGATGTGGCTTCTCTACCAACTATCAAACCTGCAGGTGTTAAATTAGCTGTACAAGAATTCCTCTCTGCTTCCAAGTGAGTCTGCAGTAGAAACATGCTAATGAGAATTAGAGAAAATTATTGGAAGAGGGTCTAGGAGGCCATGGGTTCATCACAGCTTCCTGTGTGGCACAGTTTCAAAATAGCTGCTTCAATTTATCATAACACAGGACCTTATACATTTAAAAAATGTACAAAACTATAAACTATACCCTTATCCTAATGCACAAGTCTAAACCAATGATAAAAGGAATGTTAGTGTCAAAAGAGCTGTTGCCAAAAATCAAGAGAGAGGGAGGGAGAGCAACAGTGGAACATGCCCCACACCTGTGTCTCTGAAACTGAGCAAAGAAGAGGGAGATTGATGTTAATACTGATGGTGATACATTTGATACAGAAACTGACTCCAGTATGAAAGATAGGGTTAATGCTAGGTCTGCAGCAAGCCAAAGCTTATCTGGTCCAAATGTCTCATTTTACAGATAAAGAAACTGAGGACCAGAGAGATTAAGGTTTCAAGAGAAGTCCTGTGACCCTTGACAGTGCTGGGACTTGAATTCCTGCCTAGATGCCAAATATGCTAAGCTATGTTGAAGGTGACACATCAACATGGGGATGTAACTGTTAGTACTGATCCTGGTTCTGTGTGTTAATGACCAAGAGAGAGGGGACTGTGTTAAGGCTGACCTGAAAGCCAGCACTCATGCCATTGCTAGTATTCCAGTTAACTTGGTCTGGTAAACCCCTATTGAACAGTTACTAAACCAGGCACTGTCACTGACATCAAAGAATTCATGGTTTAGCAAAGGAGGTGAATGACCAGTATTCAAACCAATAATTGTAAGCCAAGATAATAAATGCTGAGCAAAGTCCCATGGGAACAAAGATAAAGGAGCAATTAATCCCATCTCAGACACAAGAGAGTGGAGAGGCTTTCAGGAAAGAGTGGGAAAAGATAACTATTTTTTAGTGGAGACGAGTAGCAAACTGGCCCCTGAGAGATTAGGTGTTTGTCAAGAAAATAGTAGAAAGAGTGGGAAAGCTGAACAAAAATACATATCCTGAAAGTACATAGTGAGTCTGGGGAATTGGAGGTGTGTTCAATTTACAGAAAGGCTAGAAATGCTGGCAGAAGCTAAGCTGGTTTTGTATAACCTTTTGTGCCATGCTGGAGATTTTTGTTCTTTATCTTGCAAATGGTGGAGAGACAATGGAGGACTCTTTTTATAGAATGATTGAGATTGTATCAAATTTCTGTTTTAGAAAATAATTCTTTCAGTATTCCAAAGGATGGATGGGAGGGTAGAGAGTCTAGAGGCAGGAAGATCAATGAAACAGCAACTGAAACTGTATAAGAAAGAAAGAAATGCATAACCCAAACTATGATGTTGTGGATGGAGAGGAAGGCCAGGTTATGAGCAATGTACCTGAAGTAGCATTGACAGGACCCCTGATGATTGTACATAATGGCAGGGCATCTTGGACTTCTGGGGAGAACATTGCTGATGCAGATGTGTAAGGGAATGTTCACAATGATGGTGAAGTTAACACTGAGCTCCCATTCCTCTCTGTATTCCAGCATTGACTTTTGGTCTGATCCTTGACCATCAAACTTATTTCTGCTTTTGCTGTGTTCTCTGCTTGGAATGCTCAGCTCAAGATTATTGTACAAGCCAGATTTTCATCCTTTAGGTCTTGTTCGAGGTTGAACTGTGTCCTCCCAAAATTCATATCATAGAGTCCTCCACTGCCTCAGAATGTGACCTTATTTAGAAATAAGATCATTGCAGATTCAATTAGTTAAGTTAGGATGAGGTCAGACTGGAGTAGTGTGGACCCCTAATCCAACTGGTTTATGTCCTTATAAAAAGAGAATATTGGGAGATAGACATGCACACAGGGAGAATACCCCATGGAGATGAAGGCAGAGATCAGGGCGATGCCTCATGAAAACAAGATTGTCCAAAGGTTGCCAACAACCACCAGAAGCTAGGAGAGAGACATGGGACAGATTCCCCATCATGGCCCTCATAATGAATCTACCCTGACAACTTCTGACCTCAAGAACTGTGACACAATGCATTTCCCTTGTTGAAGCCATTCAGTTTGTGGCACTTTGTTTTGACAGACCCAGAAAACTAATACAGGTTTACTAATAACTCAAAACAGTAATTCCTGTGAGAGGCCTTCACTGACTACACAATTTAGAATAGTGCAGCCCCTCAGAGCCAGTGCACCCAGTAGCCAGCTTCAGACTGTGCTGGAGCACCACCCAACTACCTCCATGAGAAACACACTCAAGGGGTAGACTCAGTGGGCATGAGAGCCCTGCTGAAGTGAGTCCTGCTCCATGGGGTCAGTGGCTGTATAGCAGCTCCTCTGCTGTAGCTGTGTCCAGTCCCCATAGCAGATTGGCCTAGGGGTAAATCCCTCCCATTGACCTGCCAACAGCAATCAAGGCTCAACTACACCAGGAAGACACACAGAGCCCCCACAGACGGCACACCTGGATCAACCAGTTCTGGTGACAGGAGAGGCTGCGTCATGGGACTCAACAGCACACTTACTACACACGGCCATCCTACCAAGACTGAGAGATAAGCAGATCTACCTAATACACAGAAACAAAACCACAGAGGCAGCCAAAATGGGGAGACAAAAAAACATGCCCCGAATGAAAGAACAGGAGGAATCTCCAGAAAAATCAAAATGAAATGGTGGCAAGCAAAGTACCAGATGCAGAGTTCAAAACAATAATTATAAGAATGCTCAGGGAACTTAGTGAAAGCTTAAATGAAATTAAAAAAAAGAACACCCCAAGAAAGAACCAGCCAGAAATGAAGAACACAATAACTGAAATGAAGAAGACACTAGTAGAAACCAACAGCAGATTAGATGAAGCAGAGAATCAAATCAGTGATTTGGAAGACATGGCACCAGAAAACACCCAATCAGAGCAGAAAAAAAAAAAGAATTTAATAAAATGAGGTTAGATTAATGGACCGCTGGGACAACATCAAGTGTAACAACATCTGCATCATAGGGGTACAAGAAGGAGAAGAAATAATGATGGAAAACTTCTCTAACCTGCTGAAGAAAAAATACAAGCTCAGAAAGTTCAGAGAGTTCCCAAAAAGCTGAACCCAAAGAGGCCCACACCTTGACACATCGTAATTAAAATGCCAAAGGTTAAAGACAAAGAAAGATTCTTAAAAGCAACAAGAGAAAAACAGTTAGTTACCTAAAAGGGAGCTCCCATAAGACTATCACCTGATTTTTCAACAGAATCTTTGCAGGCCAGGAGGAAGTGTCACAAAATATTCAAAATGATGACAAAACAAGGACCTACAACCAAGAATACTCAGCAAATCTATTATGTAGAATCAAAGGACAGATAAAGATCTTCCCAGATGTGAAAAAGCTAAAGGAGTTCATTATCACAAAACAGTATTACAAGAAATGTCATAGGGTCTTTATTAAGAAGGAAAAAAACAGTAAAAATAGCAATAATAAAATGGTAATAAATATATATCTATCAACAATTATGATAAATTCAAATGGATTAAATGCTCCAACCAAAAGACATAGGGTGGCTAAATGGATAAGAAAATAAGACCCTTACATATGTTCTCTACAAGGTATCAACTGTAATTAAAAAATAAAAATTAATTAAAAAATCAAAATTAATTTAAAAAATACAAATAAACAAAAGTGTCTCCACATCACCATTTTTACTATCTTCAGAACATTTAACATAGCCATAAGTTATCTTGTTAATGTATTCATTTAGTTGTTTTATCTATCTACTCCCCATTCTCCACCACCCAGCTACACCTGTCCTGCCACCCTTGAAACATATGCTTCGTGACACTGGGGGATTTTTCTCGGTCTTTGCTGTTCTCTCTGAATTTTAAAACAATCTGACAATAGCAGGCAATCAATAAATACTTTATTGAACAAACGAGTAAATAAACAATGATCATTCTTAACATTAAAACTAACTCTTGTGTCAATTTCAACTCAGGTATTATCACCTGTCCTCTGTATAGCATTGAATTTGGGAGGCTTATCTTCCAGGGCAGTATCACCTGGATCGTTTTCACTCAAATATCTGCCTTTTTCGATGACTTTAAGGGTAGGACTGTCTACCAGAACACTTGCATGAGCCTGTTTAGGCAGCTTTGCTTCCACACAGAATGGCAGCCTCAGCAGAGTTGGTCTGATACAGTGGTTCAGGACTCAAAGTGTGTGTGCCCCAGAGAACAAGCCAGAAACAGCAATACCTTTCATGATCCTGTCCTGAAAGTCACACAAGTATCATTTCCACAGCATTCTATAGTTGAAAGCAGCCACAAACTCATCCAGATTGAAGGAGGGAGGGGAACACAGACCCCACAGCTTGATGGTATGAATGCAGCTATCTTTGGAAAACAGAGTTTGCTGTACATTCATATTCAAAACCTGAGTCTTGTGTCTCACTCCAAGAGATTCTGATTTCTGGGTCTCAGTCCAACACTTTTGGGTGTCCTGGAAATGCATAGTTTTAACAAGTATTTCAGGTGTTTCTGAAGCTGAGATACACAACCCCATTCTCTAAGAACTCTACTTAGGGCCCTTTTAAAGTCTTCCAGCAGCTGCCACCGTGCAATTTAAATTCATAAGCCCATTCACTATTGTGTTCTCCCCAAGAATGGGAACCATACAGATACAAAAAGTCAAAATGCCAAGGCTCCAAAATCTATAAAAAGAAGCTATTAATATAACAACACAGAGGAACCAAGATGGCAGCGTAGGTAGACACACTGCGCCTCCTCGCACAACCAGAACTGACAGAGAATCGAACAGCAAGGGGGACCAACACCAAGGAAATAGAAAATAAACATTCATCCAGACTGGTAGGAGGGGCGGAGACGGGCACCGGGGTGGAGAGGACTCGCGTGGCTGTGGCGGGACTGAGTCTGGCGGAGTGTGGGACAAATGGCGCAGGCAGTCTGACCACTAGCAGATCCTGCAGCCCCACATTTGCACAGATAAACCCAGAGGGCCGGACTCAGAGTGGCGGAGAGTGGGGCAGGTAGAGCGGCGGGTAGCACCCTGTGGCACCACATTTGCCCACAGATAAACCGGACAAACGGCGGGCAGTGAAGCAGACCGAGCAACCCAGGGCTCCAGCTCGGGGAAATAAAGCCTCAAACCTCTGATTGAAAGTGCCCCTGGGGGTTGGGGCAGCAGCAGGAGAGACTCCCAGCCTCACAGGAGAGGTTGTTGGAGAGACCCACAGGGGCCTAGAGTGTGCACAGGCCCACTTACTCGGGAACCAGCACCAGAGTGCTGGACACCTTGAAACGTTCCAACATCCGAATTATAGGGGTGCCAGAAGGAGAAGAGGAAGAACAAAAAATTGAAAACTTATTTGAACAAATAATGGAGAACTTCCCTGATCTGGCAAAGGAAATAGACTTCTGGGAAGTCCAGGAAGCTCAGAGAATCCCAAAGAAGCTGGACCCAAGGAGGAACACACCAAGGCACATCATAGTTACATTACCCAAGATTAAACGCAAGGACCTACATCCAAGATTACTGTATTCAGCAAAGCTATCATTTAGAATGGAAGGGAAGATAAAGTGCTTCTCAGATAAGGTCAAGTTAAAGAAGCTCATCATCACCAAGCCCTTATTATATGAAATGTTAAAGGGAGTTACCTAAGAAAAAGGAGATCAAAAATAGGAACAGTAAAAATGACAGCAAACTCACAGTTATTAACGGCCACACATAAAACAAAAACGAGAGCAAACTAGGCAAACAACTAGAACATGAGGGTTGTCATTAAGGGAGTGGGAGGGGGAGAGGGGGGTAAAGGTACAGAGAATAAGTAGCATAGATGATAGGTGGAAAATAGACAGGGGGAGGGTAAAAATAGTGTAGGAAATGTAGAAGCCAAAGAACTTATAAGTATGACCCATGGACATGAACTATGGGGGGGGGGGAATGTGGGAGGGAGGGGGGTGGGCAGGATGGAGTGGAGTGGGGGGGGGAAATGGGACAACTGTAATAGCGTAATCAATAAATATATTTTAAAAAATAAACTAATAATTCTTTAAAAAATATAACAACACAAAGTGATTGAAATGACTATATTTATATATAAAATTTTAAATAATGTTAAAGCAATATTACAGAATGAAAAAACCTAAACCAAATTTTATTCCCTTACTACTGTAGTTGCTCTTAATATCTGCCTAATGAAATTGCAGGTATTCTTCTAGTCCTAAATTACAAATTATAAATCCCTTTCCAACATCATAGACTTTTGGGAGGGGGGTGCTTGTGCTTTCTGTAATCATCGGGGATGCTTTAAAATGGACCCAGGTGGCATTTTTTAGAGGTAACTATCCCAACTCTAACCTTAACTTTTGGGTTAATACCGGTTTTTCTTGCTTATTTTTCTCTGATTCATACCCACCCCTCTCCCCTCCTTTGGACAATGTCAAGACACTGTAGGGAAGCAAAATTTGCCACCACTAAACATGTCTCTCTGACATGAAGATTCTTTTATTTTTAAGAACCAAAAGATTCGGGAAGAACCTTTGACTTTTCCCCAAACTATCTAAAAGAATTTTGGAGGGCCTGTTCCAGGAAGGAAGCTATCACCATAGATAACCATGGTATAATGTGAAATGGATGTGATAGGGAGGAACCTGGCAAGACCCATCTGATCAAAGTCATCGCTGTGACTCCTCATCTCTAGATGGCCCAACAAACATTTGTTTACTAAAAATTAAATCTTCTCTTCTCCCCAGAGTTACCATTGGTATTTAGCTGGAAAAGGGGAGCAAAAGGGAACTAGACATTGACCTTAATAAACTGGGAAGCAGGAACCTGCTTGCTCAATCAGGAAGCTACAGCTTCATACTCCGGGGGATCACAGCATAGTGCTCTGCCAAGGGGATTAACACTCCTCCCTCTCCCTCCAGTACTGGATTGGTAGGGGGCACAGGGCAAGGTGCTGCACCATAGAGGCCTGTCAATCTAACTAGGAGATGTAAACTTATCCAAAGACCAGGAACGTTTGGAAAGTTGATCGTTTGTTTTGAAAAGATACCTGGTTCTCCCACACCCAAGCTTCTGGTTATAGCCCCAGGTAAACAAAGAAGCTCTCTTTCTCTCCTCCACCCCCACATCTTCCCCCCTCCCCCTTCCTTTTTTCTCCCTCCCCCACCTGGGAACGTGCTTGCCCTGTCCGGGGGCTTTAACGCAGCTCCCCCGGTCCACCACGGATGAAGAAAAAGACTACTGAGACATGATCTGCTTGGGGAGGAAAGGTGGCCGTTTCTCTCAAAGGAGAAGGGCCCAGAGCCTCTCTCTCCAGGGGCTTTTATTAGGTTCATTCGCATAGGAATACGGATAAAGCCCATGAATCATTGTCAGCCAGTAAGGGTTAAACAATACAAGATTTACAGAGAACTTTGAGGGCTTATTCCGAGTTGCAGCCAATTAGTTAGAGGGCCATAAAACTTTAGGCGCCAGACTCATCTCAGGTCTGGACCCTTATCTTTTAAACTGAGGGTACAAATTAAGTAGGTTTCACAGGAATGTATGTATTTTTCTTAGGCCTGATTCCCCAGGGAATCCGCCCCTCCCAGCACAGGACTGCACTGCCCTCTGTTATTGCTTCAGGCTTAAGTCAGGCAAGGGAAGTAAGGCAGCCAAGAGATTAGTAGACTTCTTGCAGACAGAATGAGGACTCAGGCTATTTCAAAGCCAAGGGGCGAGGGTCCATCACCCCCTTTTTCCACAGCCCCCCGAGTCCTTCCCTGTGGGCCTCTTCTGTGACCATGCCTGTCTTAGGTTGATCCTCCCTTGAGGATTCTTACCCGTCATTGGCTAACTGGCCAAGCTCAGGGCCAAGCAGGGTGAAGTGGGCAGAGGTGGCACTTCTGCCAAGGAGATAAGCTTTGTCTCCTTAGTGGCTTATGGTCCCAACTCTGACTCAGCCTTAACCATGAGGGGTTACAGCCTCTGAAACCAGGCAGGGCGGTTCCCAACATTGCCTGATGCACTTGTGCATTCTCTCTCCATAGCCATGTGGCTTTCGTGGCTGCATGGTCAGCAGTCATGTGGACTTTACCAGCAGAGCAGCCAGGAATAAGTTAATCCACCTGGATGGGGACTGAGACTGCTTAGTAGCTGCCTGTGGGCTCCAAAAGACAAAGATCTAATATGAAGCAGAAACTCTGGACAATGGCTTTTGTGTTGGCCTTGCTGCAGACATGGGTGGACTTTTTTCCATGGGGGGACAGAGGTATATGGGACATTGGGAACCCAGGGGACAGCTTCTATTTCCACTTGAATCAACCAGGCCACACCACAATCTCCCATGCATGGGTCCTTGTAATGCTTTCCTTGTGAGTCTGTAGAAGAGCCTAATTTCACCAACAACACCATGAATTACCAACTTCCCTTTGACATCCCAGACTCCTACCTGCTTCTCCTTAATCCCAAATGGCACACACACTTCATTTTGCCTGACTGTCTTTGGAAAACTTGATTTTTCTCCTCTTAATATGCATTATTTCATTTTAATTATTTGACCACTTATAAAGACCAAGAGGGCAAGGAAGGAATTTTCCCTACTCCCAAGACACTATAAGCCAATATAGCATCACCCATTACAGTTCCTAGGATGATCTTATCCTGAATTTGGGTTTTCCTTGCAACAGATTACAAAAGAATTCCAGAACACTTGCAGGTCTTTGTGAAAAATCATAGTGACTAAAATCACTTAATTTTAAAAAAACATTAACTCCCTGAAAGGGTTTGAACCTGATTTATTTCCAGAAATTATTTGAATTGATTATGAAGGGGAGCAGAATTTGCTACCTCAAAATAATACATCTTTTTGGCATAAATATTATTTCAGGGTAATTACTTTTAAAAAACAGCAGACAGGAGAAGCTTTGAAAATGGAGGGAAATCTCCATTTGTAAGGGCACCTTTCTCTGTACCAGGGAGATGATGACTCAAACTCTAGATTCCAACCAGTGGAGAAGTCAAAGACCTAAATCTGCATAACAACCTTACCCTTACTTGCTGTGCTTTTCCTAGTCACCTCCCGTTACTGCCCCCCATATACGCACAGGCGTGCATGCACACACACGCACACACACCTCTTTCTGTCTTAAGCTGGAACTGATATTTGAAGTGACGGTTTGGGCCATTTTGGAGAGTTACTCAGTTTTCAGGGGTCTCTCCTATGTATACCTCCTGTGTATATTGAACTTCTTTGTTTTTCTCCTGTTAATCTGTCTCATATTTGGGGGGGGGGGTGGAGGGTCTCAGCCAAGAACCTAAAGGAGTAGAAGGAAATTATTTCCCTCTCCCACAATTATATATGAGGCCTGTCTGGAAAAAGGCCAGCATTGTTATAACAAGAATGGTTTGTGCAACATTGCTGTAACCTGGTAGCCAAGGGGAGTAGACTGGAATGTGCACGTGTGAACAATGATGACTTCACTGTACTAGTCAGTGAAGGAAGTAGACACCATTGAGTGAGCATGTGTACTGTGGGGCTGTCGCATTTAAAATGACTGAGTAGAGCAACAAATCTGTATCAAATTTTGCATTAGGCTTGAACATTCCTCCGCAGAAACTTTTCAGCTGATTCAGAACACTTTTGAAGATGATGCAATGAGTGCAGCACAAATAAAAGTGTGGCACAGATGCTTCAAAGATAGTTGAGAATCTGTTGAAAGTGAAACACATTCTGGAAGGACTGCAAAAAACAGAACACCGGAGAATGTTGAATGTGTAGGGGCTGAAGTTAACAAAGATCAGCGACTGACAGTGTGAGAACTAGAAGCTGATCTGGGAACTCCAAAAGCTATTGGGTCCAAGACTTTGATGCAGGATATTGGCATAAAACATGTCATGACAAAATTTGTTCTGAGGCTTCTACTACGAGAGCAGAAGGTACATCGTGCTGCAGTTGCTAATGACTTGATTCAAACCGCTACCAATGATGCTAGGAGAACTGTGTGAGGTCCCAAGGTGCCTACTCTGAAGGGGACTAAGGAGTCTTTGTCCTATGTACAATGTCTCTTGTATCTTCTTCAATAAATGTCTCTATTTTTCATAGTACATGGCTGAATATTTTATGGACAGACCCCGTAACCCCCCCCAACTACCACCATTCTCAATCTTGTCAAGATAATTTGAGTATAGCAGATGAGTCTTAAAGTAAAAACCTAGAGGAACCAAGATGGAGGTGTAGGTAGACACACTGCGCCTCCTCACACAACCAGAACTGACAGAAAATCCAATGGCAAGGAAGTCCGACACCAAGTAGATAAAAAAGAAACATTCATCCAGACAGGTAGGAGGGGCGAAGACGGGCAGCCGGGGTGGAGAGGACTCGCGTTGCCATGGCGGGACCAAGACTGGCGGAGTGTGGGATGAACAGGGCAGGCAGTCTGACCACTAGCAGACTCTGTGGCCCTACCCTCGCACACAGATAAACCGAGAGGGCCAAACTCAGAGTGGTAGAGAACGGGGCAGGTAGAGCGGGGGGTAGCACCCCGTGGCCCCACATTCGTGCATAGATAAACTGAGACAAACGGCTGGGGAGTGAAGCAGACTGCGTAAGCCAGGGCTCCAGAGCGGGGAAATAAAGCCTCAAACCTCTGATTGAAAACACCCGTGGGGGTTGAGGCGGCAGTAGGAGAAACTCCCAGCCTCACAAGAGAGGTCATTGGAGAGACCCACAGGGACCTAGAGCATGCACAAGCCCACCCACTCGGGAACCAGCACCAGAGGGGCCCAATTTGATTGTGGGTAACAGAGGAAGTAATTGAAATCCGGTAGAGAGTGGAGCAAGCACCATTGCTCCCTCTCGGCCCCTCCCCCACATACAGCATCACAGTGCAGGGATCAGTGTTACCCTGCCCCGGGGAACACCTAAGGCTCCACCCCTTTAAATAACAGATGCGCCAAGACAAAAAAAAAAATGGCCCAAATGAGAGAACAGACCAAAGCTCCAGAAATAATTCAACTAAGCAGCTAACAGATAGCCAACCTATCAGATGCACAGTTCGAAACACTGGTAATTAGGACACTCACAGAATTGGTTGAATTTGGTTGAAAACTAGATGAAAAAATGAAGGCTATGCTAAGAGAGACAAAGGAAAATGTACAGGGAACCAATAGTGATGCAAAGGAAACTGGGACTCAGATCAACAGTGTGGACCAGAAGGAAGAAAGAATCATCCAACCAGAAAAGAATGAAGAAACAAGAATTCGGAAAAATGAGGAGAGGCTTAGGAACCTCCAGGACATCTTGAAACATTCCAACATCCGAATTATAGGGGTGCCAGAAGGAGAAGAAGAACAAAAAATTGAAAACTTATTTGAACAAATAATCAGGGAGAACTTCCCCAATCTGGCAAAGGAAATAGACTTCCGGGAAGGCCAGGAAGCTCAGAGAGTCCCAAAGAAGCTGGACCCAAGGAGGAACACACCAAGGCACATCATAATTCCATTACCCAAGATTACACAGAAGGAGAGAATCTTAGAAGCAGCAAAAGAAAAGGACACAGTTACCTACAAAGCAGTTCCCATAAGACTGTCAGCTGATTTCTCAAAAGAAACCTAGCAGGCAAGAAGGGACTGGCAAGAAGTATTCCAAGTCATGAAAGGCAAGGGCCTACATCCAAGATTACTGTATTCAGCAAAGCTATCATTTAGAATGGAAGAGCAGATAAAGTGCTTCTCAGATAAGGTCAAGTTAAAAGAGTTCATCATCACCAAACCCTTATTATATGAGATGTTAAAGGGATTTATCTAAGAAAAAGATAAAAAATATGAACAGTAAAAATGACAGCAAACTCACAGTTATTAACAACCACACCTAAAACAAAAACAAAAGCAAACTAAGCAAACAACTAGAACAGGAACAGAACCACAGAAATGGAGGTCACATGAAGGGTTATCAATAGGGGAGCAGGAGGGGGAGAGAGGGGGGAAAGGTACAGAGAATAAGTAGCATAAATGATAGGTCGAAAATAGACAGAGGGAGGGTAAGAATAGTATAGGAAATGTAGAAGCTAAAGAACTTATAAGTATGACCCATGGACATGAACTATAGGGGGGGAATGTGGGAGGAAGGGGGTGGGCAGGCTGGAGTAGAGTGAAGGGGGGGAAATGGGACAACTGTAATAGCATAATCAATAAATATATTTTTTTTAATGTAAAAACCTAGATTGGATTCCTCATACTTTGCTAGAGGCAGGGTGTTCTGGACCATGGATAAGCTATTCCTTTAACAGGTTAATAGAGGACTCAGACCCAACGAGCTCTGAAGATCAGAGCTGGGGGGACGGTGGTTGGGAGAGGAGAGGCCAGGTTAATTCTGAGACAAGCAAAGGGAGGGGGATACAAGCTTACAGACCAGTACACACCATAGGGTCCAGGCCAGGTAGTAACTGAACTAGTAATGGCTGATGGGATAGCTCAAGCAAAGCCAGGTAAGAATGACAACAGAACAAGGTAGGCAGGAAAATCACAAGTTGTTCTTCTGTGGATGAGAAGGCTTTAACCTATAGTCCAAAAGGCTTAAGGAAGTAGCTGGGAGTCCCTGGATGGTGTTACCAAACAGAAAGAGTTCATCCACCTAGCAGAGAGCAGAGCCAACACTAAATGCCGAGAATTGCAGTGAAGAAATTAGAGTTGCTTTATTGCTGGTCACCCTGCAAGGAGGACAGGAAGCTTTCACTCAAAACTCCAACTCCCTGATTCGGGGTTTGGGGTAGGGTGTTAGGGGTTAGAGGGAACAGGTATGTGGAAAGCTGGTAGGACAAGTTTTAATTGGATGACCTTGGAACTTGGCCATTTATGGTAAAGGACATCAGCATTGAATTATCCTGAACAACAGACCCTTTACTTCTGAAAGGGTTATGGTGTTCAACTTTCAATAGTATGTGATCCTTTGGTTCTGTGAGGAGGGGTGAGACTTTGGTTCTGGGTGAAGCTGGAGGACAGGGGTTGCACATGTGTAGTGCTGTCTATAAAATAATTCAAGGATTGTATTAGTCACTGATCTGCTCTGAGGGAGCAGGAACCAGTTTTAAGCTGGTCAGCGTGATGCGCAGGTTTTTTCGCTGGGATGCTGATGCTGGTGGTAGCTGCTCAGAACCCAGTTTCTGCAGGGCCTGCTTTTCATTGGGTAGCCCTGGGCAACTCTATGCAGTTGGCCAGACTCATATCCCAAGTGCTTCTCCCATCTTCTCTTTGCACCTCGTAGGTTCTAGAGAGTGGGGCATTTGAGGGAGAGCATTCCTGAATCATCTGCAGGATGCTGCCCTTTCAGAAGTTAATTAGGACTTCAGTTGTTTACGATAATTATTGTAATCAAGATTACTGTTGAGATTACTTACAGCTCTGAGAGGAATATTTTATGCAATTCTGTGTTGTTTTCCTCTTTATTGAGGCAGCACTCCTCATCTTTCTTCCCCTCCTTTTTTCAGAAGACTCACCCACCTGCTTTGCACTTTCTTCTCTTCTTCCATTTCCTCCTTTTCTTCACCTTCCCCTATTTAGAATAATTGCTTCATAGGCCATGAGAGATGGAAGCTGAATCAAAACCACCTCATCTAACCTCAATCCTTCCCACCTGTGTAAACTGCATCCATGGAGAGGAAGTGACTGCTGTGGGCATGCAGCTGGCTTGTGGCAGATGTGAGCAGAATACCCAGGACTCCTGGGGCCATCTGATGTTCTATTTGTTGCTCCAAATAGCCACATCTTCCTGTTTTCCTTTTTTCTCATCGCCTGCCTTTCTCCCTCCTCTTTCTGACTCTAAGAAAGACAGGTAGGCTCCAGAGAGATCCCAGAACAAGAAAAGCTATGTGTTTGTGGTGTGAAGAGCTTGCAAAGTGGCAAGCACTGCAGGCCAGAAACAGCCATCTGAAGTCCCTATGGACTCCCTGCCCAAACTTGTCCCAACAGAGACCCACACCTCCCTTCCCCAGTGGCACAGAGCACTGGAGGGGTCATTCTGACTTGCAAAGTGAAAATTAGTTGTTTGGTGATGGCTCACTGATTCCCAACTGTCAGGTTACTGACAACATTGCAAATATCAACTTTTCTGCTGCAAATGAAACACTGGTTTCCAGCGGAGCCCCTCCAGTAGCCTGTGAATTGTTCACAGGCATGCACACCTCAATGCTGGCTGGCCCTTTCCAAGTCGTTTATTTTTCTCATCTTTGCATACATAGGTTATGGTTGATGCTGGGAACCTCATGGAACTCACCCCTAAGAACCAAAGTCAAAAAAATCTTAGCTTCTGCTATTTCTTCTCTATGTGGTACATCAATTAAGATGATAAAATCTGAAAATGCTTGAATTAAAAGGAACCCCAGCAATAATCTCATGCCCTACTCTTTTATTTTGCAGATAATGAAATTGGGACCCAGGTAAATTTGGGTCTGGCAATTAATCACAAAGTTAGGAAGCAATTTAATTTAGGAGGCAGGGGGAGTGTGGAATAAGAGACTAACATTTATTGAACTCCTACTATTGTAACAGGGTGCAGCTAGGGCCCCCCCAAAGAGGGATTTGTAATGGAGTCCAGAACTCGGGGTGTCTAGGAAATATTAAAAATATAGAATGTCCTCACCCCTACAAGTCTGAACTGAGGGGTGGGACACATGGAGCAGGGCTATTGAGAGTTATTTTGCATAGCAACAGTTGGCCACCTTCATATCTGATGTGCAAAAATGGTTACTTTACATATCTATAACTGCTGCTTTGAGCCAGGGAGATGGGAGTGACTTCAACCCTGGTTGTAACGGTGAGGCAACTTCCCCTGGTTACAGCTTACCTGCTGAGAGCTTGGGCGTGGTTCACTCCACACCACAGGGCCACACCTGCTTAGACTTACTATGGCTGCCCAGAAAAGCTGGAAAAAATACAGGAATGCTGGAAGGTGTAGTCAATTGTGGGCGGAGTCTGAAATGGGCCTGCAGAGGAAGATTCATGCCAGGATTTAAACCCTGGTGCGGTAACCTTGAGTCGAGGATCACACGGTTTTGGGTTGGAATCATGCAGCTTGGGGAGATAACCACACATTTTGGGGGCTCCCTTAATCATGGAGCTTAGGAAGGAGGAAAACAAGATGTAGCAGTAATGCAGAGCTCTCTCTTAGCAGTTTGGAAGAATGTAGGAGAGATGTTGTGGAAAGAAAAGGGTGAAAGGACTCTCACCCATGGGCCATGAAAGGTACCACATGGGTTTGGATTAAGAACTGGAGACGACAGCGACACAGCTGATGGTGCTGGAAGCCACAGGAGTCCTGCCAACCACGCACAGATAACTGGGAAGGACTGGGGAATAGCTGAGCCACAGACGTCTATTTTTTTCCTGAGATACAGTACCCCTGACTGGGCAATGGGGGGAAGGAAGAGCTGTGTGTGTTTGTCGGTGGTTTAAGAGACTTTGGGTTTTTATTTATTTATTTATTTATTTATTTATTTATAATATATTTATTGATTGTGCTATTACAGTTGTCCCATTTCCCCCCTTCACTCCACTCCATCCTGCCTACACCATCCCTCCCACATTCCCCCCCTATAGTTCATGTCCATGGGTCATACATATAAGTTCTTTGGCTTCTACATTTCCTATACTATTCTTACCCTCCCTCTGTCTATTTTTGACCTATCATTTATGCTACTTATTCTCTGTACCTTTCCCCCCCCCATATTCCCCCCACCCACTGCCCTGTTGATAACCCTTCGTGTGATCTCCATTTCTGTAGTTCTGTTCCTGTTCTAGTTGTTTGCTTAGTTTGCTTTTGTTTTTGTTTTAGGTGTGGTTGTTAATAACTGTGAGTTTGCTGTCATTTTTACTGTTCATATTTTTTATCTTTTTCTTAGATAAATCCCTTTAACATCTCATATAATAAGGGTTTGGTGATGATGAACTCTTTTAACTTGACCTTATCTGAGAAGCACTTTATCTGCCCTTCCATTCTAAATGATAGCTTTGCTGAATACAGTAATCTTGGATGTAGGTCCTTGCCTTTCATGACTTCAAATACTTCTTGCCAGCCCCTTCTTGCCTGCCAGGTTTCTTTTGAGAAATCAGTGACGGTCTTATGGGAACTCCTTTGTAGGTAACTGTGTCCTTTTCTCTTGCTGCTTCTAAGATTCTCTCCTTCTCTTTAATCTTAGGTAATGTAATTGTGATGTGCCTTGGTGTGTTCCTCCTTGGGTCCAGCTTCTTTGGGACTCTCTGAGCTTCCTGGCCTTCCCGGAAGTCTATTTCCTTTGCCAGATTGGGGAAGTTCTCCCTGATTATTTGTTCAAATAAGTTTTCAATTTTTTGTTCTTCCTCTTCTCCTTCTGGCACCTCTAGGATTCAGATGTTGGAACATTTAAAGTTGTCCTGGAGGTTCCTAAGCCTCTCCTTATTTTTTTGAATTTTTGTTTCTTTATTCTGTTGTTTGAATGTTTATTTCCTCTTTCTGGTCCAAACTGTTGATTTGAGTCCTGGTTTCCTTCCTGTCACTGTTGGTTCCCTGTACATTTTCCTTTATTTCACTTAGCATAGCCTTCATTTTTTCATCTAATTGGTGACCAAATTCAACCAATTCTGTGAGCATCCTAGTTACCAGTGTTGTGAACTGTGCATCTGATAGGTTGGCTATCTGTTAGCTGCTTAGTTGAATTATTTCTGGAGCTTTGGTCTATTCTTTCATTTGGGCCTTTTTTTTTTTTTCTTGTCTCGGCGTGCCTGTTATGTAAAGGGGCGGGGCCTTAGGTGTTCACCAGTTGTGGGGTAATGCTGGTTGCTGAGCTGTGACGCTGTATGTGGGGGAGGGGCCCAGAGGGAGCAATGGCGCTTGCTCCACTCTCCACCGGATTTCAATCACTCCCTCTGTTACCCACAATCAAATTGGGCCCTCTGGTGCTGGTTCCCGAGTGGGTGGGCTTGTGCATGCTCTAGGTCCCTGTGGGTCTCTCCAACGACCTCTCTTGTGAGGCTGGGAGTTTCTCCTACTGCCGCCTCAACCCCCATGGGTGTTTTCAATCAGAGGTTTGAGGTTTTATTTCCCCGCACTGGAGCCCTGAGTTGCAAAGTCTGTTTCGCTCCCCTGCCGTTCCTCCCAGTTCATCTATGTGCGAATGTGGGGCCGTGGAGTCTGCTACCCGCCACACTCCCTGTTCTACACCACCTTGCTGGGTCTGGCCCTCCCGGTTTATCTATGTGCAAATGTGGGGCATCAGGGTCTGCTAGTGGTTGCACTGCCTGCCCCATCCATTCGACAATCCGCCAGTCTCTGGGTCCCGTGGCAGCAACACGAGTCCTGTCCGCCCAGGCTGCCCATCTCCACCCTTCCTACCTGCCTGGATGAATATTTCTTCTTTATCTCCTTGGTTGTCCGACTTCCTTGATTCGATTTTCTGTCAGTTCTGGTTGTTTTTTGTTTTTAAATTGTTGTTTTCCTTCTTTCGGCTGTGCGAGGAGGTGCAGTGCGTCTACCTACGCCTGCACCTTGGTTTTTTTTGTGACTTTGGGTTTTTAATGAAGACATTAAGTCATTACTCTAAGTCTGTATAATTTGGAACAAATAGTTCCTTTCCTTTTTACCAAACTCTGGCATTGAGAGCCACAATTCCTAAGGACAGCGGGCAAGACGAACGTAATACAGGGGCACCCCGGGAGAGGGGAGCTCCATTTGGTAACAGTATCTTGCCTCCCCACAATGGATCCATTCTTTAACACTATGTGCCAGACTCAAAATTTGTAACTCATTTAATTTTCAAGCAGTGTTTTTTTTAATCCTCACCCAAAGATATGTTTGTTGATTTTACAAAAGCGAAAGAGAGAAAGAGAGAGAGGAACCGAGGGTGGGGGGAGAGAGAGAGAAAGGGAGAGAGAGAAACAAATATTGATATGAGAAAGAAACATGGATAGGTTGCTTCCTGTCCTGAGATCAAACCTGAAACCTTTTGGTGCATGGCAAAATGCTCCAACCAAGTAGGGACTTTTAAAGGGAAGGGCACTAGGGCTCTACATAGATGAAAGACTTGTGCAATGTGGCACAGTGAAAAGTGGAAGAGCCAATGGGAGGAAAGCTGCCTGGCCTCCCTCCAAGACCCCAGCTGTTTATTGCACAACCTGGTGAAATCTGGAAAGTGCACTCCAACCCATCTACAAGTGCTCAGAAGTGGAGAACGGAAGACCTTCCCTAGGCATGAAAGGGACTCCACTCCCCTACCACTGCCCAGGAGCAGCTTCTGGCTTCTAGCTCTGAACTGTGCTCCACACACATTGTCCACAAAGGTGAATTTCCTGCAAGCATTATAAAGACTGTCAGACTTTTTGAGATTCTTTGCATCTGTGCCCACCAGCTCAGTGGTACAATTCAACTCAGATTTACAATTATAAATGCCTATTTGTTGCTTCATCAGGGGGCTGTATTGCTAAAGGAGGTAAGAGAATCACTCAGGTTTACCAAATAGGAAATTAGTGTGAAACCATCGATGTGGATTGGGTCTACCCAGAGCCCTTCGCAAAGACAAGAGGATAATGTCAGTATTTTAATTTCTGCCTCTACCTATCCAACAAATGGGATCCCTGAGTCATAAAAACAATCCTATTTTTAGGCCACTTGAATTCTTTGTATTTACAGTTCAGTATTAATTTTGCTTATTCTAGTCATAATTGCTTTGTACCTTTCTATGTATCTACATGCGTCTAGTAAATGCACAATTTGTCAGAATCAACCTCCTAATATTTGTTTATGTGATTATTTTGATAATATGTAATTGTTCCCCCATTAAAATGTAAGCTGGTATGATGTCCAATTCTTTCACCATTATACTCCAAGCCTCGTATACCGTTTAGATGCTGAGTAAACACTTGTTGAATGAATGAACAAATGAATGAGTGAATAAATAAAATAATAATTTATATTTTATCTGCCAAATGGGAGAATGAGAAAACTTTAAATTCTGTGGTTGTTTTAGAATGATGACTAAAATGCTTAGAATAAAAATTTGGCTTTAAATAAAAAAATCTCATCTTCAATTGCACACTCCCATTTTTTAAAGTTGTGTACTAGGCATCACAGTTTCATGGAAGGAGCACTGGAGGGCAGGGTGCCCTACCACATGCTGTTACCTCACAGGACCATACTTTCTCCCCTTGTACGTCAACCGTGTTGAAATTAATGAGTCCCTTATTCCCTTCTAACCTGATAATTTTTGAATTTTATGAGAACCTATGAGCCATATCAGATCAAGAGGATATCTGTATTCTATAACTTCCCCAGACTCAACAGTAATACACTTTGCTTCTAGGTTCTCCTGCCAAAGTCAAGTGAAAAGGAAAGGGGACTCAAGGTCTTGTTTATGACTGAGCCATCTGCTACTGGCCTTTTGTTACTGGATGTGTTTCTTCCCTTAATCCTCATCCATTGACACAGAGGGCAAGGCACATCCATGCCCCATGTGTGTTACCATGCACAGCTGGTCCTGGCTTTGCCGCCCCTCAGGCACTCCCACTTTTTTCTAGGGATCCTAATGGAGCTGTCATGTTGTCACTAGCTTGTCCTGCTGTCCTCCTTATCTTACCTGTGCAGGTAGAGAAAGGGAGTGAGTGAGGTGGGAATTGTTTAAGAGAACACTTTCTCAAAGCGTCTTTCAGGAAATGTTTGTTCCATAAGGTACTCCATCAACATGGTTACCATTGTCAACGAAGTGTGAGAAATGCTGCCCATCAGAGAAAGAAATTCACAATGCACTCTGCCTATTTGAGTGTCTGAGTATTGGTATAATAAACAAACCTCTTAAAGTTTATTTAATCCTGTTTCCTGAAAATATTTGACCACACAAGCCCCTTTGTTACTCATCACCCTTATTCGCAGTGCATAAAAGTCTTTCTGTTGCATGTCTCAGAGACACTGAGATCCTGAGGAAGGCCAGTAGCCAATGCCTGCCCAGAGCTAATTTGCAAAGAAGATAAAGTTTGTTTAAAATGTACTCTTTCTTTACTTTCTGAACCTGTCTCATCTCCCAGGGCTTTTCCTGCTGCTCTGTTTAGCAGCACCAGATTCTGCTCCCCAATGGCTCATTTCATCCAAATGAAGGTTGGCTTAAGGACTGTTCTTGTTACCTCACACTGAAGCCATAGGTCTGAGTAAGGGGCTTGAACCATCCCCCAGATGGACAGAATGCAGCTTCAAGGCTTCAGGAGAAATTTTAGTACCCATTTGTGAAAAATGCTGCTGAAGAAGAGAATGGTAATATTGAGCCAAAGACAAATAAGAACCTTTATCTGCAAGTGATATATTTTAGAATCAAGAACAAATTATTAGGAAGTAAGTTGTCATTTTCAATAGAGTACAAGCCATTATTTCTCTGACACATAATAAAAATATTCTTAAGGAGAGAATTAGGTAAATGAAAATGCAGCAGGTAAGATAAAAAACAAGGAGATGGAAGAATATAGCAATGAAGCTAATATTTTAACAGCAGTTGAAAAAATAATAAAACTAATCCTGCAGAAAAGAATCATAGAAGTAACACAGGGAGCAAATTATAGAAGAACCCCCAAATTATAGAGGAAATGTGGGAAATATGCAATTAACAAAATACAAGATACCAAGGATACAGAATATAAATCAGCATACAGATAATAATTAGTTTTGAAGTAAAAAATAAAACAATTTAGAAACATTAATCAAAAATATAAGAAAATTTTCCTAAGATGAAAAAAGATTTGTGTATCGTAAAAGATTTACTGCACAGTAAAAATGTATACACCTTATTCTTTAAAACCTAGAAAAAAAGAATTAGCCAAAATAATAATATATAGTCCAACCAGAGTTAGAACCATTGATAACATTTTGGTATATCCTTGTGGCCTTTGCTCTTTTCATAGCTTATCTGGCTATATTAATATTTTGAAAATTCTATTCTGTTAAAGGGATAAAAATAAAGGCATTCACTTTTTCTTGGACCATTAAAAAAGAATCATTGTTTTCTGGAGCCCAGCACAGTGGTGGCGGTGGCAGTGGGAATCAGCAGCAGAGACCCTGGAAAGGTAAGGTGGCCTTAGGGCTGGGGCCCGTGGAGCTGCCCCTCCTCGCTCTAGGCCACAGGTGGCAAACACAAAGCCTGAGGGCAGAATCCAGCCTGCCACCTTGTTTCTACGCAGCAGCAGCACCAGGAGTAGTTACATTTACACAGTCCTAAAATTACATTCAGCCCTTTGAAGGCAACTGGAAGGCTGATGTGGCCCCTGGTTAAAATGAATTTGACACCCCTGCTCTAGGTGTTTCCTTCCAAAGGTAAACTTTAGAACTTTTGGTTTTGCTTTAGAAAGTAGTGACCCACAACTGTTGATCACTTTGAGAGTACGACGTAGTGGATGCCTTGACCAGTTTTAGGATTGAGCTCTTTGTAGGCAGCTGTTGGAATGTCAGTATCCAGATTGTGCATTTCTTTGGGTATTTTTAGGACAAGCACTGATAACTCCATGTGTGGAGTGATTTAGAAATCTACTTGTCTTGAGGTAGGAGGAAGGACAGAAGGAACTATAAAGAACCTTTTCTGTTCTGTTAGCTTGTGTCTCCATGGTGCCACTGGGTTCACTTTTAGCCATTTATTCTAGTGCTTTATCACCATAATTAACATGGGTGTGTGGAATTAACGAGCACGTAGGAAACCAGAGGAAAGAGAACTTAGGTACTAATGAGCACATCAATTACAGTAATGATAAACTTACTGTCATTCCAACCATTGATCTTCATATCACCCAGCTGTTGATTGCAAATGAGCAGAAGTAAGAAAAAAATCTATAGTTTGGCCACCCATTTAATTACCATTGACTTTTAGATGCATGTCCTTTGGAAGCTTTACACTGTCCATATGTTAGACATGATTTTGGTCATATACTATAGTTTAAAATGTGTATAGTTAGGATTTAAAATTTTACCTATTCCTTTCTGACATGCAAAGGAGTAGATACACACTGTAGACAATTTTAGAAAGTACAAAAATATAATAAAAAATTTAAAATCATTCAAATTCCCATTATTTAAACATAACATTGTTAGCATTTGGTGTATATTTGATAGTGTTAAAAATCTTTATTGCCTTTCCTAATTGTAGAAGTTGTATAGACATACTATAAATCTAAACAAAACAAAAATATGTAAAGTAGAGAGTAAAGTCTCTTGCTTTTATGTCCTCTATAAAATGACCACTGATAATAATTTTCTGTGTATCCTTCCAGAAATTTTTAAGCATATTTATATATTTAAACATTTTTTTAAAAATTGGATTTTAGTATATAGTCTTTTCTCCTATATTATTTTTGCACTTAACAACCTAATATGGCAGTACTATTATTTCTTTTTAAAAGCCTCCAATTATTTGGTATTTAGGTTTCTTCCCATTTTTCTATTACAAACAAACTTGCCTGGAATATCCTTTTAACCGTGTCTTTTCACAATTGCATAAGTATCTCTGTAGAAACAATAGGGTTAAAAGGCTCAGAATTTTAAAATATTGAGTAAATGTACATTTTAAGTCTTCCGATATATTGCCTTCAGAGGAGATGTTCCAGTCCCACTCACTAACAATGTATGAAATTGCTTGCTTGGACGATATTGGATATTTTCAGTATCTTTAATGCTTGAAACTCTGATAACTGAAGAATCTCAGCACAGTAGTTCTCCCTTATCTGGGAGTGCTATGTTCCAAGACCCCTAGTAGATGCCTGAAACCATGAATAGTACCAAACCTTATACACGGTCTATCCGGTAAAAGTCCAGCCATTGTTGATATAACAAGAATGGTTTGAGCAACATTGATGTAACCTGGCAGCCAAGGAGAGTGGACTGGAATGTGCATGCATGAACAATGACAACTTCACTGTACTAGTCAATGGGGGTAGTAGACACCATTGAATGAGCATGTGTACTGTGTAGCTGCCGCATTCAAAATGACTGGCAAGTAGAGCAAAGAATTTGCATCAAATTTTGCGTTAAGCTTGAACATTCCTCTACAGAAACTATTTGGATGATTCAGAAGGCCGAAGCTATGGGCAACTGGTGATTGGCAGCTTCATCATGATAAG
Source organism: Desmodus rotundus (assembly GCF_022682495.2). Taxonomy (NCBI): domain Eukaryota; kingdom Metazoa; phylum Chordata; class Mammalia; order Chiroptera; family Phyllostomidae; genus Desmodus; species Desmodus rotundus. Next base: position 68,904,646 of record NC_071395.1, read on the forward strand.
GTGCCTGCTCAAGCATCGTGCCTTGTGTAGATTTTTTTTGGCAAAACATCAAGTCACCCAGGTGAATCAGCACCCCTACAGCCCAGATTTGGCACCCAGTGACTCTGGCTTTTCCCAAAACTAAAATCACCTTTGAAAAGGAAGAGATTTCTGGCCATCAGTGAGGTTTAGGAAAATACTACGGGCTAGCTGATGACTATTGGTAGAGCTGTGTAAGGTCCCAAGGTGCCTACTTTGAAGGGGACTGAGACGTCATTGTCCTATGTACAATGTTTCTTGTATTTTCTTCAATAAATGTCTCTATTTTTCATATTATGTGGCTGGATATCTTCTGGACAGACCTCATATATGCTATGTGTTTTCCTATACATACGTATCTATGATAGTTTAATTGATAAATTAGGCACAGTATGAGATTAACAACAATAACTAATAATAAAAGAGACCAATTTTAACAGTATACTGTAATAAAAGGTATGTGAATATTGTCTCTGTCTCTCTTTTAAAATATCTTATGCTGGACTCCTCCTTCTTGTGATGATACAAGATAATAAAAACCTATTTCTGAATCGGTGTAACCATCCCTTACTTGCAATAAATGAATGGCTTGGTGTCACTAATTTCAGGGAATCCCTTGCTACTATTCATGTAGGCTCAATGCTTTCTGGTGCAACATGTTGCCATTGATTGGAACACGTTTTCTGTCCATGTCTTCCACCCCCAAATTTAACACCTTTTCCAACTTAACTAAGCACTTACCATGCACTGTAGCCATAACTTCCTAGTTTGAGGCATGACAGCAAAACTAGCACAAATTTCTTTTTTGTCACAATTTTACAGACAGAATATGCATTCTTATCATAGATCTTAGCAACCTCCACATACATTTTTTTTCTTTCCTTATTAAATTGAGAACTTTCAGCTTTTCCCCTAAAGGAAGCACTTTATGGCTTTTCTTTGGCACATCCAAATAGCCAGCATCACTACTCCTGTGCTTTGGGGCCGTTATTAAGTAAAATAAAGGCGACTTAAACACAAGCACTGTGATACCTGACAGTAAATCTGATAAAAGAGAGGGCTAGGTCACTAGTGGGCGGGGAATGGACACAGCATGGAGATGCTGGACAAAGGGAGGACTTACATCCTGGGCAGGGGGGAGTGGGGCAGAGTGAGAATTCACCGTATCACTCAGAATGGCACACAATTTAAAACTTATAAACTGTTTGTTTCTGAAATTTTCCACATAATATTTTCAGACCATGTTTGACCACCAGTAACTGAAACTTTGGAAAACAAAACCATGCATAAGGGGGGAATACCACTTTATTTTAATTTGTATTTACCATATTTTGCCATGTATAATGCACTCTTTTTTGAGGGAAAAATAAGGATGCACATTATACATGGGTAGTACCTGAAATACCTTGTATCTGTACTTGTGTGTTGTAATTATTTGTTACATAAAACTTCTTATACCATAATATGTTCAAAAATAAATGCTAAAATTCCTTCATAATACAAAAAACAAGTAGCTAAATATAAATAAATAAAATATGGAGTTAAAATATTAAAGTGAAAGATTTTTTTCTTGAAAGTTTGGGCCAAAAACATGGGTGTGCATTATGCATGGAAAAATACAGTATTTCATGATGGGTGAGGTTTCATATCTTTTATGTCTATGATCATTTTCACTTATTCTGTAATTTGCTGTTCCAGTCCTTTTCCCACTTTGTTTTGGTCTATTTACTTTCTTAATTATTTGTAGGAACACTTTATACATTATAAATATCAATCTCAATGTAAGTTTTAAATTAAACAGGAAAATTCTACTCAAGTTCCTAGACAATGAAAATATCAGCATATTGCTTTATGAAGAGTTTTCTTTTGGTAGCAAAAAGTAGAAATTTTAATTTAGTAGTTCTGGTGTAATGTGCCAAATGTGTAGTTTAACTGTTGCCAATAAATGGCATAACAAAATAATACCAGCTATCTTTTCAAATGGTCAACAAACTTAAAAATTGTGAGGTACACAACATGGCACAAGAAAACATATTTCCTGGGAAAATACATTTCCAGGAATGAAGGTACTTTCTGAAGAAAGCACAGTAGACCTAATTCTCCGCCCCCCCCCCCCGCCGCCCCCCCACAGGCTACAGGATTCACCTGGGCATAGATAGAGAACTGGATTCCTAATTCAGGAACTAAACCAAATGAGGAAATCCATTCAAGCTCCTTTTATATTGTTACAAGATTAGTGACCCCTCTTCCCCATCTTGCCCCCATGCTGGAACAGAGAACAGAGCTCAGTGTTCCCTTCCATGCAAGCCTTGAGTCTGTAGTCCAGGGTAAAGGTAGTGGAGAAGGAAGAAATGTGTTTTCATCTATTTTCAAGTGGACAGACTGACCTGGGGCATCACACATGTGGTCTGCCAAGACTGTCTTCAGTCCTACTGGAGCACTCTGGAGGCACAGGGAAAACTGCCCCCAGTGCTGGCAACAAGGTTGATTGACAGACCTGGAATATGGCAAGTGTCCTTTTTCTTTTCTTCTTTTTCTTTACTTTCATCATTATTACTGTTATTATTATTATTTGCTATCCTAACAGGTATTTCTATGAGGAAGTTAGAGATTGTCAGGGGCTGCTACCCAGAAGCCATTTGGTTTTTTGAGAGGCAGGGAGAATGAAGCTTTTGTATAAGTCTGTGTGTGTATGTCTCTGTGTGTCTGAGTGTGTGGCCGGGTGTCTGTGTGCCCTTTAAATTAAAGTATACTATACATTCAGAAAACCACACAACTATACAAGTCAATACTTTTCATAAACTTCACACAGCAATGTAACCAGTACCTGAATCAAGAATCAATGTAACCAGCATGCCAGGAATCAACCTTGGGCCCAACTTGCAGACTTCTAATGCCATAGACTAGTTTTGCCTGTTTTTCACTTTTATATAAATAAAGTATATACATATACATATACACATATATACATATATGTACGTGTGTGTGTGTGTATAACTGGATGGCTACTGTGTTGGCTCTTTCCATTCTTTTATTTGATATTCTAAGAGAAAAGAGGTCGGTGCCCCTGACTAAATAGTCAGGTAGTGCATGTTTTAAAAATTCTGCTGCACACAGGTTGAAAATTGCTGTTGTATGGTATGGTGTTGTGCGGATGTACCACTATGTATTCATTTTATCATTGCTGGGCAGTGTCCAGTTTCCGATGATGGGCTAGTATGAATAGTGCTGTGATGAACATTCTAGTGCATGTCTTTTGATGAATTATACAGTCATAGGATATGCACGTGTACATCTTTAGCGGATGATGCCAAATGTTTTCCAAAGCGGTGGCACCTTGACGTTTCCACTGGCAGTGTATGAGGGCTCCAGTAGCTTAATTTTATCACCCAAACTTGGAATTTTATTTTTGTATTTTTTATGTTAGCTATTTTGATGGGTATGTGGTAGTGTCTCAGGGTGGCTACAATTTGCATTTCCCTCATAAATAATAAAATTGAAAAAATGAGAAAAATGCTTTGGCCACTGGATATCCCTTTAATGAACCATGGGTTTAAGTCTTTTGCCCTAGAAATTACATTTTAACCACAAATGTCTTTCCATATAGGTCTTTGCCCTTTTGAAAGAGTTTACATTGGTTCCCTAAACCACTCCAAAAGTCATATCATGTGAGAGGAAGATAACGCACCCACTTTACAGGTGAGGAAAGTGGGGTACAACAAATGCAGGTGACTTATCCAGGTGTTTACTCCTGGTTAGTGAACCCAGGTCTTCTGGTCTTCATTCAGTTAACTGCGGTATTCAACCATATTGCAAATCATGGTAACTGACAGTTATTATGGAACACCAACTAGAATCACTAGGGTTTTTGGAGGATCTAAGAGAATTGAATAATGGATAAGGTATGGTTTGTGCCTCATGGAAGAACTGTGCAACTACCACTTACTGGTTGTATGGGTTGTATAAATCCATGGTCAAAGCATGTAATAAAACGGACATAGTACCCCATGCACTAACTTGTCATACCTAAACAGAGCCATCTCAGAAAAATTAAGAGATGGCTTAGGACCAAGATACTGAGGCTTGTCAACTTGAACCCTCCTGCTTGGGTTCAAATTCCAGCTACGCCATTTATGATACCACATCATATGCATGACTAGAGTAATAAAGATTTATTTCTGTTTTTAAGCTAAATTTGTGAGCAGGCTTAAAAAATTATAAAACATACAATAGTATGGCCAAAAATTATGTAATTGTGAAAACCACTGCTTTATAACCACCAGCAAAGGATTCCTTTCCCCACAGAAGGAAATTCATTCTGTAGGAGAAACAAGAACTTGGGTTAAAGAATTAAGTAGACTTGGTCTTCAGTGGTTTCTTCACTTACTTACTATTAAACCTTAAGCAAATTATTAACTCCTTTAACTTCATTTTCATCATTTGCTAATTGAGTACAATTCCTCTTCTCTGATTAACTTAAATGATGTCTGACTCACAGTAGGTCTTCAGTAAATGCAGTCATTTTATTATAATAACATGCTATGTGGGTGACTATCTTCCCTGTCTGCTGTTTCTCATTTTTTAAATCCTAATCTCGGTTTTTGAAGACGTCATCTCTGTGTTTCAGCACAACTAAGGGCAATATTCACCTGATAGATAGGAGCTGTTCATTAAGGGAGTTTTAATTGATTACTTGATTAATTGATTAGGGGACCTCAGGTAGAGTTGTGGCCCAAATCCCTTGGGGGCTCATATCAGCACATCTTTTGTCTACTCCAGAGAAAACTTTAAAATTGTGGGAAGAGGCACACAGCAGGATACTCTATCTAGTTAATCTTCTGTTTTGTTCTGTTTTATCCTTTATTCATAATGGGGCATTTTCAGGTGGTGGTGGAACTTAAGTGTATGGAATGAAAATAGGAGATCTGGATTACTTTGGGATGGTCCCTCCATTTGCCCTTTTTGAACCTCCCAGTTGAAACTGACCATCTTCGGTGTGGAGCCGTAGACTTCCATTGTGCCTCTAGCATGGCCACTGCCGCTCTAGTGCTGAACGTGAAGGAGGGGTTCTATCTACTCCCACTTCTCATGCTTCCACAGAGGAGTGAAATACCACTCTCCACTCTCTCAATTTTCATTGTAAGAGGAAGAGGAATAACTATCTGATTAGTAAGTCTGGAAGAGGACACCCAGCCTGCTTGCCAGGAGCACACATCTCCGTTTCTCCATGCTTTAAGCTTATGAGACTGTCCCCTAGGGGGAGGCCAGTGGTTCACAACCTGCACCCACTACTGGGGGTATTTGTATCTAATCAGGAAGGGAAATATTAAGAAGACAATTGCTGATCCACATAGAAGAATTTTCTTCCAGCCTAGGCAGCAAGACTTGGGGCACCTTTCACTTACAGTGAGTGTTGTCAAAGCAGAAACAGAACAGAACCAAACTTTTGACTTTTAGATTTCTAAATCCAGGATTCAGGATATAATACCAATAGATTTAGAAGAATACACAAAACAGTTTTTCCCACTCCCAGACTAGACAAACATAACCTGGGTTGGGATCACACAGAGAGGAGCTGAACCACTAATAAGAGACTGTCCATCCTATGCCCAAATGAGCTCCATCTGTCCCCAGTACCAGAGTGACATGCAAGAGTTGGTTCATCACCTCAAGATCGTTCCTTCTCATTCAAGTGAGAACTAAACATCCTGTATGCCAAGGAACTGTTAGAATTTTTCTCTCTTAGCCATCCAGTGAGTAATCTTCACAGATAGCTGCCAAAAATGTTGCTTGTTGATTAGGAGTGATGTCCAGCTGCGTTTAACACTCCATACAGTCCTCTCTACCTTGCCATGTGGACAGTCCTCCTAGAATGACCCAGGACCCTTGGAAGCTCTCTAAGATGGAGAAGATAGTGGTTTAGAAAACAAAAGAAATGGTGGTGGTTTAGGAACAAAACCCTATATTCTTAGTTAAGGTAGGGCTGAACTGGATCAATCTTAGATTCACCCTGCCCCCACTCCTTCCAGGAATAAAATACTTACTGAACCTTGTTATACTCTTTTGTATCCCTTGCATCACCTAATGCAAAGGAATTGAACAGTTAGAAAGCCCTCATTAGATTACATCTCTGTTGGATTTAATAGTTTATCTGAAATTTAATGAGGCTCTACCCATCTGGTCAATGGACCACACTGCAGTACTTGTCATTTTTCTGACACTTAGTTCTTAAATCAGCTCTGCCCAAGGCTAGAAGCAATAGATGTCTGTGTATCTTTGGTTTCAGGTACTGAAGTTTCCATATTAGGACACAATACTTTTTTAAAAGAAGAAACCAACCTTTGGAAATCCTTTCCAAACACAACAGGTACAATGACAGCTCATGATACGTGCCTTCAACTCCCAGATTAAGGCATATTTGGAGAGTTGAAAGTCATGGACATGTCAATACAGCAAAACAGTTATTAAGAACTTCAACTGAAATTTGACAGATATATGTTATGCCACTAGCTGCCTATAAGACCTTGCATCACTTAATAATTTTTTTAGCCCTCAGTTTTTCATGTGTGCGATGGGGATAATAAACTTTCTATACTGAAGAGTTGCTCTGAAATTCAATAAGATGATGTCTGTAAAGGGCTTAGAAAAGTCTCTAGCACAGAAAGAAGTAATCAATATATGGTATTACAATTTTGGATAGTTAAGCCACACTATAACTTTTTAAACCCAAACCATCATCGCTTTTTCAATTGAAGCTGTGAGGGTCCACTTGCTGGAAAGCTGGGAGAACAGCCGGCCATTTGGCCAGGTGTCTTCCCTCTGGAGGCTAGGGAAAGGGGTGTGGTGAGCAGCTGGAAGACTGAGCTGTGGATCAGAGTCTCAAAGTACCAGTTCAGGCCCCTCCCTTCAGCAGCACAGCAAGTCTGGGCCATGCCCGAACAGCTCAGCACAGAAGCAGCCATCAACCACCACCATTACGCAAAGCCTACCAGATGGGTGACATAGTCCTGGCACTTTGATGGGAATAGATCGGTGACCTGTGATTGAAAGTGAGATCTGGCAGGCAGCAGAGCATGGAAAACACCCAAGTCATTTCAGGCTCATTAACACCATCTGCTATGGCCATCCAGACCTGGTCAGCTGTAGAGAATCCCTAGGTTATCGACACCATGGAGACCTTGTAAGAAGTTATTTTCCTGCTGTTCAGTGGTCACTGCTGTATGGGAGGGACCTCCTTCTCCTCATTGAATGACACTCATTACCTTCCTGCGTTAGGAGTAGGCAGTCATTATGTGTTGCAGTTTGGGATATACTGCAAGTGTTCTACCCAACACCCAAAGCCTTTAATTTCCCTCAACCACTGTGTCTGTTCTTATATTTTGGCACAACTCTGTCACTACCTTGAGAGAAAGGATAAAAATATGGACATAATTCTCCAAGGTGACAGCTAAATAAGCTTCCTTACTATTTCGTTATCTACGAATAGCATACCCCTAATCTCCTTTCCTTATGCACACTCTCTTCCCCTAGCTTTTGCTCATTTATTCATTCAAAAAATATTTTCCAAGTGCATCCTATATTCGAAGACCTGTGCTAGATGCTGGATATAAGGTCATGACCCAGGCAGATGAGGCCCCTGCCCTCATGGGCTGTATATAGTGCAAGGAGAGGGGAACACTTAAGTATATAAATAAGATCAGCTTGGAATATGAGAGAGGCAGGGTAGAGTAGTGGATGAAAATTGGGTCTCTTGGTGAAGACTACCTAGGCTGAATTCATGGCAACTTGTTAGCTGGGTGACTTGGATAAGTTACTTAACAGTTACAGAACAGTTCCTGATTTGTGAAGTGAAGATTTTCTAATAGGATCCCTCTCACATGGAATATTTGAGCTGAGAACTAAATGTTGACCTGAGACAATCTCATGAAGATGAATATTTTGGAGATGGATATTTTAGCAATGTGTACAAATGCCCTGTGATGGAAACAAGCTTAGAGGATTTGAGTTACCAAAGGAATTCTCATGTGTCTGATATATACTGAAAAAAAGTAAATGTGACACAGGATAGGATTGGACAAGTAGACAAGCACCAATCATGATGATACAAGCCATGTGGAGAACTTTGGATTGTATTCTAATTGATGAGGTTTTTATCTCCACTTAAAAAGATTTCTTCTTACCTGGCCACTCTTGTTCTAAAAAGAACCTACTCAAATCCCATTCAAAGTCACTTCTAATATCATTTTTTCTATGATGTCCTTATTCTCACTTGCTGGAAAAATTAGATCCCACCTCCTTGGCATTTAAGACTGATTATTGGTTGTATATAAGTTTGTTTCCCTTCTTTGTTGTCTGTGCTGGAGGTCAGGGATTGTGTCCCATTCATTTTAGAATCACCTAGCAAAGTGTGTGGCACAAAAGCATAATAGATATTCTTTGAATGATTGAGTGGATGAATAAATGCATGAATGCATGAATGAATTAGTGAATGAATAATATTAACTTGGGCCTTTTAGTCAGGCTTTCCTAATTGAAAATCTGGACACAGAGGGTATAATATATAGCCCAGGGAAATTTTACATGGAGCAAAAAGAGACCCTGAAAGCAACAAGGAGGACGGAAAGAGAAGAGGGTTAGAATGGAACTCTATGTAATTGGTGGAGTCTACCCTTCTTTCTCTCAGTTCTAAGCCTAGCTATAATTACATGAGTTTGGACAATTACTCAACAAAAATAACCCAACCAAAATCACAATGCTCCACTTACCCAGAAGTTAGAGTTCTGGCAACCCCAATCTCTTTAACTTGAACAAAAGAAAAACCTCAAAATGAAAAAAAAAATGCCCGTAGAAACTAATCCCCCCTCAAAAAAAAAAAAAAAAAAAAAAAACCACCAAGAACTTAAAGGAAAACAACCTTAGCTGAGAGAAGTAATTATAAAACCTATGACCTCAGAGCAAGAATGCCATCAGGTAACAGCCTATGCATTTCCTTTCCTTCTTCCCTTCCTTCCTCTCACTCATCCTTCCTCCCCAAATATTCATTGAGCACCTATGATGTGCCAGACACTGAGCTGCTGCTGGGGCTAAAGCAGTAAACAGGACAGACATGTCCCTGTTCTCAGGGAACTTTCTGTCTCCTTCCTCTTGCTCACTGCCTTTCTTCACTCCTGCTGATTTACCTTCCTTTGCTGCAAACATCCCTTACCTTTTATAACAAGAAAAGGCAACTGATTCTGATATCAAGCTTTTTGGGTTCAATTCCTGACTCTCTCAATTAATTTTTCTCTTCCTCAAATTTTGAAATCTCTTAGTTAAAATATGCTCCAGGTAGGAGAAGTCACATTAGGATAGCATAAATGAGGAGAACAATGCAGGAGGAATAGAAACCTAGGATGAGGGTGTTGCTCAGGCATGTTGACCCATATGCAAGTCACATGACCTCTCTGGCCCTCAATCTCTCCATCTGTAAGATGCAGCTACAGTAGGCAGGTTCACTTGCCATCATTTCAGTAACCTGTGATCAACTGTGGTCTGAAAATATTAAATGGAAGACTGCAGGAATAAAGAATTCATACGTTTTAGATCATGCACCACTCTCAGTGGCATGAGGACGTCTCATGCTGTCCCACCCAGGACATGGATCATCCCTCTGTCCCGTGTGTCTGCACTGCAGACACTCCCAGCCCATTAGCCTCTTAGTAGCCATTTTGGTTATCGGATTGACTGTAGTGGTATCTCACTGCTTGCATTCAAGTCACCCTTATTTTACTTAATAATGGCCCCAAAGCACAAGAGTAGTGATAGTGGCATTTCAGATGTGCCAAAGAGAGGCCATTGAAGGTATGTATACAGGAAAAAACATAGTGTGCATAAAGTTTCAGGTATCCACTAGAGGTTTTGGAACATATCCCCCAAAGATAAGGGGGCGATATTGTGTTGTCCTTTTCTTATTTCTTTTTCTTGAGTGCATTTATTTGTTTACTTATTTTTAAGTATAACCAGTGTACGATATTGTAGCAGCTATATTAGTTTCAGGTATACAATGTAGTGATTAGATAGTTTTGCACCTTACAATGTGGTCACCCCACTAATTCTACTATTGTTCTTTGCAACATTCTATGTCTCTGAGCAGAACCTTTCAAAGTGATAAGTCAGCTAGTGTCCCTGCCTCAAGTGCCATGGGGTTTGATACAACTAGCAGATGACACATTTGCCACAACAGCTTCAGGGAAAGAGCACTAAAGATTTCAACAAAAAACAGGCCTTTGTAATTCTCTGATGAAGAGACTGACCGACTTTAAAGCCAGGAAGAGAAAACTCTGCGCAGTTTGATGGGATTCAGAACATCAAAGGCTGTTGAGTTGGTGTTTGGAACAATCTCTCAGGTCAAATCTAATTTTATCTGAGCTGATGTTTCCAAGCTCTGGTAATCACTCTCAGCCTCACTGCCAATTGCTTGCTGTAGGCTGTGAGTGCAACTGCTGCCGAGCCTCCCACAGAGGGTCGAGTAGATGCCTTTTGTCTCGGTTGCTCTGGGATGGGGAAACTGTGCTAGATCTGAACGTTGGGAGCTCTAGGCTGACATAGCAGAAAGGATACTGGGCCTGGAGTCAGGACCTCTGTCTTCAAATCTTGGCTCCACCATGACCCTTCCCTCCCAAGGGTTTTCCCAGTTGGATTTGACAATTTTGTGTGCTGGTTTCCAGAAGACTTTGTGCTGGAGATGGATGAAGAGAAGTTTGGGGTTTGGAGAATGGGTTGCTGTCTGAGCACTGGGGAAGACAACGTTGTCAGAGGGAGGCATGACGGGGCATACTGACTCACACACAGACATTCATTCATCTGACCTAGAGAAAGAGCATCAGGCTCAAGGCTGGGAGTTACTGAGAACTGCAGCCAGCTGTGGGGGGTTGGGCTGACAACACAGCTGGGAGAAAGGGCCTGTGGTGGCTAAATTTTTGTGTCCACCTGACAGGGTCACAGGCTGCCCAGATACTTGGTCAAAGATTATTTTGGGTATGTCTGTGAGGGTGTTTTATAAAAGAGTTTTACATTTAAATCAGTAGACTAGGTAAAGCAGATTGCTTTCCCTAAGGTAGGTGGGCCTCATCCAATTAGTTGAAAGATTGAATAGAATTAAAGGCTGACCGTCCCCTGAATGAGAGCAAATTCTCCTGTGTAACACTTTGGAACAGGGTCATTTGCTCTTTCTGGTTCTACAGCCTGTTGGCCTTCAGACTTGAACTGGGACATCAGCTCTGCTAATTTTGAACTTGTCAGCCTCCATAATTGCATGTGCGATTATAACTCCTAATAATAAGTTTTAAAACATAATTTCCTATTGATTATGATTCTCTTATCAATTTTGATTCTGTTTCTGCAGAGAATCTGACTATCACAGGGCATTATATCTGCAGCAGACTCCCTTGCTTTCAACAAGGCAGGTTGGGTAAATAAGTTCAAATAAAGAACACAGTCAGAGTCCAGGGCAGCCCCTCACTGCCCATGTTTTGAGTCTGACAGACTATCTCCCAACCTCTTGCCAGACGTAGAAGGGAAGAGGTCTACTATTAGCTAAGCACAGAGTGGCTTCTAAATTGCAGAAGACATCCTAGTTTTTCATCCGCATATTCTTGTCTAAGCTTGGTAAGGAGGGGTTTGGCACTCTTACCATAGGTGTCTTTAGCCCATTCTCCAAGCTCAAAAACAAACATGGCAGACACTCCCTAATACGCCCCCAATCATGCACATCCCAGATTCCACTTGGGAAACTCTGTGACTCTCATTTGGTACCTGACTTGTCGAGGTGGAGCATCCACAAAGTATGGAGGGATTCCCAAGGGGCTAGTTTCTGAGCCATACTTTGGGATAGCACTGGGCTATAGGCAGAAGGTGTGAGCAAAAGTAGCTTATTTATAGTAAACAATATTTTGATATTAAAATACATGATTTAGTTTGATTTTTTTTACCCTCTACCTATCCCTTTATCACTGAAGAAAAAGCTTTCCTTAAATGTTGCACATAGAATATCAATGGCATAAAGTGAAAAAAAGAGCCAGAGTGCAGGCTTTTGAACTTTTAATTAATTTTTTGGTAAATCTATAGCAGATTATAATAACCTTGAATGCCACAGATTTTTATTCTAAGAACCAGGTGCTTGAAAGGAAAAAAAAATAGATGTGATGTTTTGAATTGTAGAAAATTTGGTTAAAAGATAAAGAGGTGAAGCCTGAAATAAGAGGGCAAAGTTTATTTATAAATAATAGGTTACAAAGGAATTTGAGGAAGAACCAAATCTTGCCTTAAAAGGAGGAAGAACAGCTGAATTTTAGAAGAGAAGGCAGAAGGGTCAAAGCTTCCTAGTGACAGAGGGGTCTGCACACCAGTGCGTGTATCTGTGAGTCCTGGGGGAACAGGGGCAGATGTCCAAGGCTGGGGAACATCAGCTACCCCTCAGCTGCAGCCACCCCCGCCATGGACACCTTGCTCCTGCCAGGAGGGGGCATGCCCCAATCGTCATCTCCTCTCATGAACTGAAAACACCCGCATATCTGGAAAGATGAAGCAAGATGAGGAAAAGTTCTAAAACTAAATGAGCATTTACCTAAATGAAATTAAATTTAAATTAAATTTAAGTGAATGAATTGCTTTAAATTAGTAAGATTACATTTTCTATCATCAGTGGGGATGGAAATCTGAGACTGGAATCAAGTCATTGAATAGATGATTTTGTATTTCTACCCCTGATTTTATTTTTAAAACATAATGTTTATTCCCATCTTGATGCCACTGGCAGGAACAGGCAGTTTCTGTGGGGCTGTGTGGATGTGTAAATCACAGTTCCCTCCCATGCTCAGGAGGGAAGCTGCTTGAAGACATCTGACGGATTTGAGGACCCAGTCCTTCAGGACCCAGCATTGTACATTCACTACTTTCCCTTTTTTCACTGCCTTTGTTCATGTTGCTTACTGAGAATTTACGATTTCTCAGTCACTGTGCTATAAGTGCTATGCTTAGGTGATTTCATTTAGGTTGTGTCACACATGGCTGAAGTAGATGTTATCATCACCAGTTTATAAATAAGTAAACTGGGGATCGTGGGGTTTAGGTAACAATTTTAGGATTTCACAACTAGTGGGTGGCAAGTGTAGAATTGAAATTCAAGTATCTCTGACACTAAATCCCTTGCTTAAAGTTGACGTAATGATCCTGAACTGAATTGAATTGAGTAACATATATACTGGCCAGAACCTTCTGAAAGACCCTTCCCCAAATCCTTCTAGTCATTAGAAATTTAATGAAAATTGCCATTTCTTTTGGCTGCCCATCATTTACATCCCTTGCTATGTCTGAGACATTTTCCACTTTTGGGTCTTGGTGGGAGAACTATCTGCAATGGTTCTAGGTGAACATCAACAAGCATCGTTTGCTACATGCTGAGATTCAAGGGCAAAAGGTTCAGCTGCTTCAAAGTCATCCTTTCCTCCAACATCCTACAGAAAAGTGCTGAGATCTGTACAAGACCTGCTGTATGTACTACTGGGTCATGCACCAAGAAAAGAACCTCAAGCTTGGGAGTGGTTTTACAGGCAGCAAATAAACATTATGGACTTGGGAACCAAATCTGAGTTTAATTGGGCCAACCATACATGGAGGTGCTTGAAGGTGCCAGCTGGCTAGCCCTGGAGACTTTGGGGGAAGTTGAGATCATGTGCAAACTCTCCTCATCGGAAGAGGGGGAGCCCCCAGTTTTAGATAGCTCATTGCAACACAACCTGAGTTTCACAGGTCATTCATTAGATAATCTCACTTGTCTCCAAAGTCCAGGGGGGCTTATCAAATGTAAGTCTTTTCATTAAAGGAAATGATGGGTCCATATGTGAAAATGAAGATTGTTCAACCTCCACTTCCTGGTACTAGAAACGTTCATGCCCAGCCTAGGCAAAATCTCTAACTCAGTTCTCTCCATCCAGATGGTATCAATTCAAGCAATAAGTTGTTCATTTCTAACTGATGAACACCTTACATTCAATTAAAACCTGTTGTCCACATGCTTCTAGCTGCTGGGCTCAAACCTGACAAGCAGAGGTATTCACTGATGAAGGTCAGGACCAAGGTGGGGATTAAGCAGCCAATAGGAAATCCATGTCTCCTTTTTCCTCTTCCCTTGGAACCCAGGGATCCCCTGGTGGGTACCTCAACACACTGGCATCCATCTCACTCTATGCCACATGCCCATGACCCCCATACTGCTACATCCCACCAGGGTACACAAAACAGAATTCAGTAGAGAGACCAGAGGGCACTGCCAGCTGCTGGCTTCCATACAAAGCTGCAGTCTGGGCTATTTCTCTCCCCACTTCAGTTCCCTGAGTGCCCAGGGTCTTTGCCAGCACAGACAGACCTACGATTGTGGTTATTCTTTCAATGAAGTCTTCTCATTGGGATGCCCCTGCAGTCATCAGGGGTCATTCAGTTGATATGTTGACATACTTCCCTAGAATCAAAGGAACAACACATAATCCAGCTGAAAGGGCCTCGATAGCAGGTACCTGCCCTCCAGTGTTAGTATGTTCAGTAATGTCTGAGCTCTTCCCATGTGTATCAGAGCACATGATGGCAACATCTCTATTGGGCTACTTTTGCCTGTTCTTGAGCTCTTCCATGTCTGGCTTCCTTTACTCAGGGTAAAGTCTTTGAGATCCATCCAAGTTGTTTTGTGGATCTGTAGCTTGTTCCTTTCTATTGTAGAATAGTTTTGCGTTGTATGAACACACTGCAAATCTGTTATCTAGTCTCCTGTTAATGTCTCCTGCTAAGACAGAAAGGTCTGTCTTCCAGTTTTTGGTTATTCCAGATGAGACTGACATGAACATTCTTGTATACGTGTTTTTTTTTTAATTTATGGACAGATGTTTTTATATCCTGTTGGTACATACATAGGAGTGAAATTGCTGGGTCATAAGTTAGATGCATGTTTAATTTTAATCAGCTCCTTTTCTGCTAACCTTCCCCAGAGCTGTTTTGTTTCTGAGGTTTGTGATGAACAGCATCCACACGACTGGATTTCCACTATTGTTAACTGTGCACTTTTATTGATCAGCATAAAATGTCAGGTACCCAACTAAGTGTGGGCGATAAAGAAGTGAAAAAACTTGGTTTTGTTTTCAAAGTCTGTCAGAGTCTGGAAAGAAGGACAACACATCTGCACACAGAGATGTTAAAAAAAACAGGAGGGATTCCTGCGAGGGGCCGGCAGACAGAGTGCTCTGTAGGTCAGAGGAGGGAGCCTGTCTGCGGCCTCAGGTGTCCACACGAGGGTTCCCAGAAACACAGGACTGGACATGCACCTTTAGAGCAACTCAGTTCCACTGAGTAGATGTTACGTGCACTATAGACTACCTGCTCCTTGGAATATTATAAGGTCATTAAAGTTATAATTAGGAAAATTGTGTAATAACTTGAAAAGAGGTTTGCTAAAGTGACAATGGCAGAATAACATGGTATCTGCCATGATTATTTCTCTGTAAACTCTATAGTTATGAATGTGGAATGGAAAGAAAGGAGGGAAATAAAGGATAAGTTCTTTGGTGAGATTCTGGGTGAATTCTCTTTTTTAATTTCCATTTTCTTTTCTTTTCTTTTCTTTTTTTTTTTTTGCTAAAATAACAATTTTAAAGCAATAGGGGTTGGGAAGGAGATAAGTATTCCTAGCAAGAAAAACAGCCTTGGTACGTACTTAAGAATGGGAAAGTAGTTTGTTTGTATGCTAGGATTTCTGAAGCGGAAGTTTTGTGTGTTGGATGACGGTGCTCGGACCGCACAACTGAATCAGAAACCAGGACCATCATGACCGCGTGTTCCCGTGCGTGCAATGCAGGCTAGCAGCCCACTCCTTTTAAAGAAAGAGGTATTAGTGTCTTACAAAGTCCTCTTACCTGAGAGGTGTGGGACGAAGAGAGGGACTGTGGGACTCAAGGGTGGAAGGTACAGGGTTGGTCTCTGTTGTGGGTGTTTGGGGGGAGGGGGAGAAGAACGTGACCACAATCGACGATCTGTGCTCTGGTGGTTTCAGCAGCAGCAGCAGTCACACACCCTGTGTCCAGCACCACTTTTTTTCCAGAAAAACTGAGGAATGGGGAGCTGCCTATCATCCAGCAGCCCTGTGTTCCTTTTATTGTAATTGGCCTCCAACCAGCCAACGCCGACATGGAAACGCGCCCTCTCCTATGGCACAGTCAATGCAATTCCCGGAGAGCGCCACTCTTCTGGGAGCGACTCCAACCGGGGTGCAGCAGCAACCCAGACGCGAGAGATCAGCAAAGCACGTTGTTTCCAAATGAGTTATCGGCCGGGGCAGGCTGTGAGGCACTCTCATTTTTCTTACAGAGGGCAACCTTGGAGAGGTCTCCTGAGCGGGGGAGGGGGAGGGCATAGAATTTCAAGAGATCTCAGTTTCTGGAGCTGTCTACGCTTTTCGCGGCTCACACATCTGATAAAAGATGAGTGCGGGACTTTCTCAATTCCTTGCTGCCGTCCCCTGGCGTCCCAGCCTGTGGTTACAAATGAGGCTGCATTAGTGTGAACTGGATACTCGGCGTTGCTGACTGCTGCTCTCAGTGCTCCTGTAACCTTCCCCACAGCCTGCGGGGCTCACCACCCGTAGCCCTCTTGTCCCTGAGCTCCTGCTTGATCTGTGTGCTCACGTGGCAGCTCGACCTGAGCCCTGCTATCACTGTGGAAGCTGCAAGAGTGCTGCCGTCTGTGCTGCACGCTGTCTGTCCTGGACACTGTCTACGGCTGGGCAAGGGCTGCCGCGGCCCCAAGGCAGTGCACCTTCGCTCAGCCCCCCACTGCACTCACCGTCAGCATGACTGCCAGGCTGGCTTTGGCTCACATGTGGAGGCAAGCACCCCCTCCCCCGCTTTCTTGTCAGTTGAGTCTCAAAGCACCCTTGAAAATAGAAGCAGTTGCTTCTGTTTTCACAACTGGTCTCCTTTTTTAGGCTTAGACATTGACCATAAAGCAGCAAGAGAGAGCAGACACCCGGACCAGTCCACAGAAAACCTCTGTCACATCCTTTCCTCCCAGGAAGGTCCTTCTGCCTCATAGGCACCTTCTAAATAGTTTGTGCCAAGAGATACACAAATATCACCAGCCCACACCCAGAATGCTTTGACTATGTGAGGCTGAGCCGTAATCCCTCTCTACATGCTCTCACATTTTCCAAACTTAAACTTTCCTCCAAATATAGGTGCTCAACAAGAGGATGTGAGGCACGATATCACCATCACCTAACTCGCTCCTCTGCATGGTGCACCCTGGGCACCATAGAGCTCAGCGGCCCTGATATGGGCTCTGGTCTCATGAGGGCATCAATCCTCAGCTCATATTTGTCTGAGTCCAAGGGTGCTCCTGAGCCTTCAATGGGATAGAAGTGAAACCAGTTGATATTGGGCAGTATCTTTGTGTAGCTGTATTTTAATACAGGCCCAAGATTTGCTTTAACCAGGTATGGTGTTACATGCAGACACAGAAATGCCTGTCATAAGGAAGGAATTTTCATACAGACCTTAGAAACAGGAGGTGGGCTGTATAGGGAGTATGCCACACAGGTAAGCCCCAGGACCAGTCAGCAGGCAGAAGGAGCAAATGGAAATGTGGGCAAGAGCTTTCGTTGTGGTTTCTGCAGGGAAGGACTGGTGAAGCAGAGTAAGTAGGTTGGGTATTGGCTGTGGTGATTACGACCGGTGCTTTCAGGTCTGGAGGGTAAGAGCTCAATAAATGGGCGCTTATACCCTTTGCAACAGCATGGATGGAACTAGAGAACATTATGCTAAGTGAAATAAGCCAGGCGGTGAGGGACAAATACCATATGATCTCACCTTTAACTGGAACATAATCAACAGAAGAAAGAAGGAAACAAAATATAACCAGAGACATTGAAGTTAAGAGCAATCTAACAATAACCAGACGGGAGGGGGGAGGGGATAGTGGGGAGAAGGGTTTTCAGGAACTACTGTAAAGGACACATGGACAAAACCAAGGGGGAGGGTGGAAGCGGGAGAGGGAGGTAGGTTTGTCTGGGGTGGGGGAGGGGGGAGGGGAGAAAATGCAGACAACTGTAATTGAACAGCAATTTTTTTAAAATGTAAAATAAATAAATAAATAAATAAATAAATGGGAGTTCAATAAATGAGGTAATTGGAGAGAATGGAATAGGGATTGGTTAGTTTGCATGTGAAAGGTGCACACTGGGCTAGTTTGCTTTTTCTAGGAATCAGCTAGCTCTAGGAGAGGCGGTCTGTCCAGGGTCAGCTAGGTCCCAATGCCAAAGGATCTGAATAAGGAGACAGACATGCTTAATACAAACAGTCATAGATAGTTTTATTGCAACGGCTAACTGTTGAACAAACTCACACCCTTGTTCTGTAGCCTACAACTCTAATTTCCCAAGGGGAACAACACTAAGGAGAAGGCAGAGGTCCAAAGAGTAAGGGCACTCCTGAACCGTCACAGAACATTAGTGGTGACCTTGAAGGGGGAAGAGTTCACCCAAGGGCATCCCAGGGAGTAGGTGGAGTGGGAGAGGAAGGCTAGCAGTGCTGGCTCTAGGGTGTGGACTAAAGGTCTGTGGAACAGCAGCCTCTTCCCCACTGGCTGAATTGCTGAATTGCTAACCAGAAGTGAGAAATCCTCTAAAGGATGGGGCTTGGTTCCCATACACTCTTTAAGAACTGTTGATCTCAACATCATTTATTCTCAGTCCCATTAAGACAAAGGCTCTTTGTTGTGATGTGGTCAAGTGAGAGATGTTTACATTGCTTCCCAGCTCTACAACTCACTACCCTTCTTTGGTATTTAGTAACCCCTCTGCACCTCTGTTTCTTAACTTATAAAATGAGAATAACATTGCTGTTGAAGGGTTGTTATGAAAATCTAATAAGATAAAGCATGTCAAGTACCTGGTACGGAGCCTAACACACAGTAGGTGCCCAACAAAGTTGGTTCCTTTTTCCTGACTTTGGCAAGGCAGTGCGGCTGTGGCCCAGCTGAACTTTTTCCTCATGGGAATCTTCCAAAGCTTCCAGCTGCAGAAAGGGGAGCTTGGGTCCTGGAGGCCACGGCACATTTTAGACCCCAATCAAGGATTGGGGGAGCACCTCATGGAGTTGTTTTATCAACTGAGGATCCCATGGCGAGACTCATAGTGACTTGGATAGAGCAGTCCAGGAAATGTGTTGGCAGCCCAATTCCTACTGAGGGAACAGTAAGCCTTTGAAAACTGTCCTATGCCACGGACACCAAGTGGAGGACAGATAGGTGTCTAGCCATCCTTTCCTTCCCTGGAAAGGGATTCTGCTTCCTAGATACAGAAAAATGCCAGGAAAGAAATCACAGAAACATGAATATTGAGACTCCCCAGAGCCAACATTAGGTCATGATGAAAAAGACTGTTTTCTATTCTTGTTGCTTTAATAGACTTCATTTTTTGGAGCAGTTTAGGTTCACAGAAAAATGAGGAGGAAGGCACAGACAATTCTCATATACCCTGTGTTCTCCACCACATACACATGCATAACTTCTCTTGCCATCAACATACCAAACCAGAATGGTCATCTATTACCCTGATGAACTTACATTTGTTGGTGGTGGAAATTTGGCTCTCCTACGGGATCACAAAAAAGCATTCCAAGGACCCATATATTAAGATTGGGAGGTGGCAAGATGGTTTATTTGTGTGGAAGGCTGCCCCTGGATTCCCTCTCCATCCATCCTACCATGGAAAATCAGGGCCATAAATAGAGTCGATGTCCAGAGATCCTGTGCCATATTAAAATTCAGTCCAGCTCAGCATCTGGCTGACTTACCATGTGTTTCCAGCTGCAGTCCCTTGCTGTGCTCAGGTATTTAGGGTCGTGCCTAGAGCCTGCATAGCTGCCAAACATGTGGCTGCTAAGACCACATGGCCATGGAGAAAGAACGTGCAAGTGTTTGGGGCGAGTGTGGGCAAGAGAGAGAGGACTTCTTTGTTCCTCTGGGATTGTATTAGGTTTGGGACAGACCAGGTGCTTTTTCAAAATGACCAATTTCCCAGGCTTTCATGGGCTTTGGATGTGTCCCCACCCTCTAGTTAGAATGACAGGCCTCTGTGGTCCAGCAACTCCCCCTGCTCTCCCTAATAATCTGGAGCTGGAGTGGGGAGGGAGGAGTGGTAATCCTCTTGGCAGAGCACCATGCTGAGGTCCCCTGAAGAGTGACAAGTTATAGCTTCCTGGCTAAGCAAGCGTGCTCAGGCTCCCCATTTTACTAAGTTTCATGTCTAAGTCCCTCTCCTCTATTTTTTTCTAAATAATTAGCTAAACACCTATGGTAACACATTGACATGTTATTATTACCCAAAGTCCACAGTTAATATTAGGGTTCACTCTTGGTATTATAAATTCTATGAGTTTGAACAAATGTACAATGGCATGTTTTCACCACTATAGTATCATACAGAGTAGTTTCACTGCCCTAAAAATCCTCTGTGTTCCACCTGTTTATTCCTCCCTCCTCCTCCCACAGGCAACCACTGACAGTTTCACTGTTTCCATAGTTTTGCCTTTTTCACAGTCTTATAGTTGGAATCATACAGTACATACTCTTTTATGTCTGACTTTGTTAACCTAGTAATGTGCATTTAAGTTTCCTCCATGTCTTTTCATGGCTTGGTAGCTCATTTGTTTATAGCACTGAATAATAACCCATTATCTATCTGGATGTACCACAATTTATTCATTTACCTGTTGAAGGACATCTTGGTTTCTTCCAACTTTTGTGATTATGAGTAAAGTTGCTCTGGGTTGTTGGTTTTGGATAGAGCGTATCATCACAGAGAGAAAGCAGTGGACTAGGAATCAGGCCTCAGATATACCTGTAATGGGCTGCAGGGACTTAGGCAAATCTTTCAACAATGCTGACCCTAGGTTTCCTCAATCTGTTTTTCCAAATGCCTTTGGTTCCTGCTGTCCACTGTGGCTGTGTTCTAGAAAGAAAATGCTTCCCAAAGGAGCAAAGTACAACCTGGGATCCTGTGAAGCCAGCAGGTAAACCAGGAAACAGTGTCAGGAAGCAGAAAGGAGTGGGGAATACACTAGGGGTGGGTGCTGTGACAAACAGCACCATGCCACATCCATACCGGCTGGGGAGTAAGCATGAAATGAGCAGAGAAAGTAAAGAGTCAGGACAGAGGAGAACCTCAGAAAGCAGAGGTACTGATCACCTCTTCCTGGTAGGGCCCAGCAGGCACCAAATGAAAACAAGTTGGAGGCCCGTTTGGGCAGATACTGGGTGCAAGGCTTCCATAGAGGATGTGCATGTATGTTTGTTAACATGGAAGGATATTCATGGAATAATTTAAATGGAAAAAGAAAGTTTCATTATATAAACCACTCTATGATAGTGTGAACATGTTGTGAACATATCAATATAGAGAATAATATAGGATTTTTTTCCTACATCATGAGTTTTCTTATGGGAATTGTATGCAAAACAGTCTCCACCAGGGACTTCTTTCTCTTCCTTTCCTCCCTCCATCTTTTCCTTCCTACCTTCCTCTCTCCCTCTGTCCTCTCCTTCCTTTCTTCCTCTCTCCCTCCCCATTTTCTGCTCTGTGCCCCGTGTCCTAGGCCATCCTGTGACAGGAGAGGAAGTGATAAAGGCCCTGCCCTATCGGGCAGCTTTCCCGACAGTATGCAGCACTTTCTGACATTCTGCCCACTTTGTGTTTTCAGTGTTTCCTTCTAGGGTGTCAGCCCCTGAAAACAGCTCCTAGCTGCTGGGCAGGGTAGGCTCATTGTGAGTGCAGCCCACCCACTGCTCCTCAGCCCCTTGGAAAAGGGGAGTGCACTGTATTGCAGGCAAAATTGCAAAGACCAGAGGCAAAGAGAACCCTGTGTGTGGGGGCTGAAGAACAACACAGAGGCATTTCATGTGTTTTGGTCCATTTTTATTCACAAATGTATTCTTTTCAGCTTGCAGTAAAAATAGATTTATTACTATGGAGGTACTTTTATTATTAAAACTGCCATACTGATGGGGATCCCGACCCACGGGATCTGTGTGTTGTGGCTGAGACCAGACAAATTCACATGGACTACCGAGTCCTGTGGAGGAAAAGGGATGGTGCGGCCACTCTCTCAAGAGGAGAGTGCCCCGAGCTTTGCCTTGACAGGCTTTTATTGTTTTTCTGGGCCCATTACATTGAGGATGGTCCTCATTTACTATGCACAGGTTTGCTTTAGGCAGTTACAGAAAACAAAGGAGAGGGTGTTGCTAATTACATAGAAGAGGAAGGATATTTGCAAATGCAAAGGGAAAAGTGGTTGAATTGGTTACACCCATCCTTGGAAGGTTTAGCATAGATTTTAGGAAGTTACTTTAAAGATATGCAGTAAACATTTGCTGCCTCAATTCAGGGTGAGGGAGTTTTAGTAAAAAGCAAGTCTCAAAATGGCCTAGGTGCAATGCAGGCCTGATTCCCCGCGGGAGAACCTGTCCATGGGCATGGGTCCTGTGTGCTGGACCTCACTCCCCACTGGCCTTTCAGAGTGGGAGCTGGGCCCATGTCATGCAGAATGGTCTCCTATACCATACAAATAAATTTTTTTATTGTCAGCCTGAAATTCTCTAGCCCCTAACCACCTTATCATTTGTATCGAAACATTTATTTTTATAAACCTTTTAAAAAAGAAATTGTGAAATATAGCACACAGAAAAAACTGTGCAAAAAGGAAAGACAGACAGCTCAAAAATGTATCGCTGAGCAGATACCCAAACACCCATGAACCCAATCCCAGATCAGGACATAGAACACCATTAGCATCCTTAGCAGCTCCACTCATAACTAAGACCAATCCCTCCCCACCCTCCCCTCCAAAGGGAATCATTCTCCTGATTTTTACTGGTATCCCTTGTGTGTGCGTGTATGTAATATATACATATGAAACATCACATATGCGTACCTAATGCTACATTTTAGTTGTAGCTATTTGTTAAACTTTATATAAATGAATTATACAGTGTGTATTTCTCCCTATTGTGTCTGACTTCTTTCATTCAACAGTGTTTTCATGTTATTTGGTTTCGCTTCATTACTGTATGATATTTCAATGCATGGCTATGCTACAGGTTATTTATCCATTGTTACTGTGGATGCACAGTTATTTCCAGGTTGGGGCTATTACAAACAGTGCCGCTATGAACATTATTGTATGTGATTCCTAATGCACTCAAGTATACATTCCTGTTAAGTATATAGTTAGAAATGATACTGCATCATTATAGGGCATGCAAATCTTCAACTTTAGCAGACAATGTCCAACAGTTTTCCAAAGTGGTTGCCCCAATTTTTGTTCTTCATAAATTTATAAACTTGTGCTCCCTGCCCTCATATAGTTGGTAATCAGTCTTTCAAATTTTCACCATCATTGCCACTTTATTTCTTTAAATACTGCTCCACCATTCTCTCTTTCCTCTTCTTCCTGAGTTCCTCTCCTCACTTTATCTTATCCTCTCTTTTGTATTTTCTGCCATTTTGTATTCCCCAAGATTTATTCTGGATAGTGTCTCCTCATTCTATTAGGTTGTGTCTAATCTAATCACAGTCTAATGCTTGGATTCTTAATGCCACTTTTTAGATTTATTCTACAATATTTACTTGGTTCTTTTATTTCATGGTTTTTAAGTCTTTGTCAAAATTCTCAATTGTGTTTTTGACTATCATGAACACAATAAGTAAGTTTACTTTAAAGTATGTGCCTAATAACTAAAAAATCTAGAGCCACGTGAGTCTATTTAATTCTGTTATTTTTGTTGTTTTGTTCATATTGGTTTTTCTCTTTTGTGCAGTTTTTATTGTGTGGTGGATATTTTATTGGACATATTTGTATAGAAATAACTTACATTTACATCTGCCAGGAACTTGGTAGCCCAGGGGATGATCAGAGATACCAATGACTTGAAGATGGACTTCATCCCTGGAAGGACTTACCTACTCCTGGTTCAATCTGGTTTCTAGGATCCTGTACTGTGAAATCTCAACTCAAAGTGACAGACATCATAAGAACCCAGCTGAGTGGACCCTAGACTTTCATATTTAACTCTCTAACTCCCTCAGCCACCCTGTGGGAATCAGAAATTACCCACAAGCAAAAACTGACTGCAAACTCGATTCTTAACTTCCTGAGCTCTGTTTTTACCTACCTCCTGACCAGAAACTTTCTACTAGAGTCCTTCTTTTGCAAATCATTTTCTGGACAGATTGATTTTGGGTAAAAAGCGAAAGATTTGTGCATTCTGAAGAGAAACCAGAGTACTGGAGAGATTTATTTTTTATATGAAACATGTGTAATGTAATTTTTGTTATCAGGAGGTATCATAACAACTCTAATATCTTATAACGAATGTGCATATGTATGCCTATATACAATATACTCATGTATAAACATATTACATATGTAACTTCTTATCATAGAGCAATAAGTGGGAACTAAAAATTCAGTTGCATACAATGTAGGTTAATAGAAATCAGTATTTTTGCAGTCAATCCATATTACCATGACATTGTATTACCTTATACTGTACAATACTGATTGTGCACTGAAATGAGAAATCCCAAAATTTTTACAAGGCTTTCACTTCTTACTGTATCCTTTCTCCAATAAGAGAGAGTAAAATTAGCCATTCTTGTTTCCGACTTGGGGTGGGCCAGAGGATGAGTGCCCAAACACCAGCCATGTCTTATTCAAATTGATGGCAGTGTAGAGTGCGTTATTTCAGGACACACACATACACAGCTTGAATTAAAACCCAAGGCTCATTGTCTTTGTAGTTGTAGACCATACCATCTCTCTAGCTACCTTAAGCAGAATAATTTTTTTAAAGGATATTTAATAAACTTAGGACATCTTTGGAAATTCTGGTGGGACCGGTTTTAGGTTAAATTTCCAGGAGCGATGATGGGTGAGAAACAGGGAGCAGAGCCCACTCCCTTCACCACATTTAGAAAGTTGGTGCTGTTTACCTTTCTCTGTGAAATGGGTGATTCACACCTGCCTGGGTTCCAATCAAAGTCTCACTTTGGTGCATGTGATTGGTAGAAATTCAATCTAGCTGCTTGTTATTAGCATGGTAGATTTTACACTATTGTCTTTTAAAATCTAATGCGTTCTTCCTGCTGCTTTGGGAACAGTATAAAAAGCCACCATAATCCTTATACTTGGCTCTAGAACTCCTTCAGGCTCAAGAATGACTCCAGGCTTCTTATTAATTTCTTACCGTTCTTTTCTTGGCTCCCTCATGGCTGATATCAGTGGTATTCTATGTTCATGTTTCCTCTATGCCCAGCACTGTGTGAGTTGGCATCTCTATTTTAAGCTGCTTATTTGAGTCTTAAAACAGATTTTCCAGTGATTGTGCCTCAGTCCATGCACCAAAACCCTGCAAAACTTTTCTCTGTCACCTATGACCCACCCAGACTTTGAAATACTTCTCCAAACAATATCATGATACCTTCAGCCCTTCTGGCAGGGGACTAGGTGGCACTGTACTGATTCGTTAATAAGAGAGAGTGTTCAGGCCTAGAAAAATGCCAAAAGAAAGTGAAAGGTGTCCACTGGATATCTGCAACTGGTGGTACTGACACCATACCCACTGGGAGAGGGACAAAGGGCTGGATAGGAAGCAAATAGATACAAAAGAAGGAAGAAGATGAATGAAAACTGAGAGAATACCCCAAGACCAACCAAATGGCTTTTGGACCGTTGAAGTCCCTAACACACTTCTCTTGCAGGCAGCCAAATAAAAGACATTATAATATGTTTCTTTGTGCTTGCAAGTCACTGGTCATTTCAGTGACTACCTGGGTGTGGGGATAGGGTGAATACTAGTCACCAGTGTTTAGTCACCTGGAAGCACTTGTTTCTTTTGATCATTTTCCATTTCATGTACTATGCTCAGCATTTCTACATGTGTACTAGTGTCTATGATCTTTTGAAGATCTAATCACATGAATCTCTGTAAAGGTCAAAGAAATCCCATTTAATGTTATCTCAAATTTGTGGGTGGTGATTTTTTTCACTTGATAATAAAGATTTTCTTTTTAAAAATAAAATAACGTTGTCTTTGATTCCCTAACTTTGAAAATTTCTTTCAAATACATTTTTATATCTTCACATATATTTATATAGATCACACTGAGTGACTTTGAGGGTTTCATGTTTATGGATTCCCATGCTCATACATGTGAGTATGTGGGTACATACATGCATATTATAAACTGTTAATTATGAAGTAATGGTACTGTTTGTTTTTTCTTTTTTTGTAGCATAAAGGCTGAAATGACAAGCATAGCAGACAGATGGCTAGGGCAGTGAATCTCATCTGAGGGTGACTTCGCTCCCCAGGGCCTTTGTTGATGTCCGCAGACACTTGTGGTTGCCATCACGGGGGTTGGGGTGCTACTAGCATCTAGTAAACAGAGGCCAGATGAGGCCAAACGTCCTGTAGTGAACAGGACAAGGAATTTTCTGTCCCAAACTGTCAGCAGTGCTGAGGTAAGAAACTCCATTCTAGAGGTAGAGAAATTGGCATATTATTCATTGCACAAATGTTTATTGGGCACCTATAACATGCAAGACTATGTTAGCCATGGTTCAGAAATAAGCGTAATCTGAACGTATTTTATTCTCTCAATTTATTTAGTGAGGGAGTGTATCAGGCAGGGTCCCAATGGTAACATTTGGTTTGCATGGAATAAGATAAGCTGAAAAAGCAATGAATATAGGGAAAGCATAAGGAACAGTGGGATTACCTGGGCTAGTAGCAGTGCAGGTATTATCTATCCTCCCTAAACCCTACAGAACTAAGGCTCTAGTGGGTCCTGAAACCCGGAACAGGGCAGAGTCTCCTAATGTCAGGCATCTTAAAAGGAATGACTTTCAGTTGAGAGAGGTAGCCACCTTGAGGTGACTTCCCAGGAAAAAAACAGGGGATTAAATATCCCAGACTCCCTCCCACCTACTGTAAGAGTGCCCCGCAGGCCAACAGAAGCTAGAGAGTGTGGGTGTCTATTGGTGTTTTGCATACAGCTCTGCATCCTACTGCCAAAAGCAGGATGGAAAAGAGCAAAAAGTGGATTGTATGTGGCAGGGGAAGTAAAGGCCAACCAAAGGTATCTGGGCAAAGAGTTACTTTATAAATAACTCTCATTTAAAGCAGAAATTGGTGCCATAAGTGGGACCTAACTCAACGGCTCTCAGCTTTCGGAAGTGTGAAGGATTTTTTTCTAGCTCGATTAGCTCAGGGAAGGCTCAGTAAAGGATGCGGCATTTGAGAAGATGGCCTTGAGGAGAGAATAGAGTAACCCACACACCAGTCTTTTCCCACTTTGAAAGGTCACCCTCTTCTTATGCATCCTGGGAATAAGGAGGGTTAGTTCCCAGGCCAGCCTGCTTTCTCTCCCACAGCTCCCAGCTCCTCAGAACACTTGGCTGGGAAGCAGATCCTGCTTAGGAGGCTTCTAAGAGTGAAATAGCCAAGCTCTGCTTCCCTTCTTTTGTCTGTTCATTTGTCCTTCATTAACCACTATTATATAAGTGAAAGTATTACTTAAATATATGTATATACAGTATGAAAGTATGTATATATCAACTATATGATATATCAATACATATCTCAACTACATAGGATTGTAGTAACCAAAAGGCATCATAACACAGGAGCACAAACATTTAAAACTCCGATATGACTTTCATACCCATACAAGGTAACACACGTTAGGCCCACACAGGCAATGCCCTTGACATAGGTGTTCCAGGGGTGTAGGGACCAAAAGGTCTGTGACTCACTGTGGGTCCGTGGCCTTGTGAAGGAAAAAGTTCAAATTGGAGCCAACAGAGTTTAAAGTTTATTTATTTATTTAATATATTTGATTGATTATGCCATTACAGTTGTCCCATTTTTTTCTCCCCTTTATTCCCTTCTGCCCTGTACCCCTCCTCCCACCAGCATTCCTCCCCCCTTAGTTCATGTCCATGGATCATGCGTATAAGTTCTTTGGCTTCTCCATTTCCCAGACTATTTTTAACCTCCCCCTGTGTATTTTGTACCTACCATTTATGCTTCTTATTCCCTGTACCTTTTCCCCCATTCTCCTCTCCCCCCAATAGCCATCCATGTGATTGACATTTCTGTGAATCTGTCCTTGTTCTAGTTGTTTGCTTAGTTCATTTTTGTTTTTGTTCTTTAGGTTTCGTTGTTGATAGTTGTGAGTTTGTTGTCATTTTACTATTCATATTTTTGATCTTCTTCTTTTTCTTAGATAAGTCCCTTTAACATTTCATATAATAAGGGCTTGGTGATGATGAACTCCTTTAACTTGACCTCATCTGAGAAGCACTTTATCTGCCCTTCCATTCTAAATGATAGCTTTGCTGCATACAGTAATCTAGCTTGTAGGTCCTTGACTTTCATGACTTTGAATACTTCTTTCCAGCCCCTTCTTGCCTGCCAGGTTTCTTTTGAGAAATAAGCTGATAGTTTTATAGGAACTCCTTCATAGGTAACTCTCTCCTTTTCTCTTGCTGCTTTTAAGATTCTCTTCTTATCTTTAATCTTGGCTAATGTAATTATGATGTGCCTTGGTGTGTGCTTCTTTGAGTCCAAATTCTTTGGGACTCTCTGAGCTTCCAGGACTTCCTGAAAGTCTATTTCCTTTGCCAGATTGGGAAAGTTCTCCATTATTTTTTCAAGTAAGTTTTCAATTTCTTGCTCTTCCTCTTCTCCTTCTGGCACCTCTAGGATTCCGATGTTGGAACGTTTAAAGTTGTCCTGGAGGTGCCTAAGCCTCGCCTTATTTTTTTTGAATTTTTGTTTCTTTATTCTGTTCTGTTTGAATGTTTATTTCCTCTTTCTGGTCCAAACTGTTGATTTGAGTCCTGGTTTCCTTCCTGTCACTGTTGGTTCCCTGTACATTTTCCTTTATTTCACTTAGCATAGCCTTCAATGTTTCCTCTATTTTATGACCATACTCAACCATTTCCGTGAGCATCATGAATACCAGTGTTCTCTTCATTTCACCAGTGGCTTGAAATATAGGGGGTGGCACCCACCACACCGATGTGGGTCCCCCTGGGGGTTGGTGGGGGTGATGTGTCTCCTTACTGGCTGCCCAGCGGAAAGTCGCTTCTTTTCTTGGCCACTGTTTCTTCTCTAACACTGAGTAGCCACTGGTCCTCTGTGTGCCATGTTTCTGAAAGCACTGGCTAACACACAGAGGGTGTGTGTTGGTGTTTAGAGAGCCCTAGGTGGCCATGTCCCCTGGACATTTCCCTGGACTGCCCTCTCATGCCAATGCCTCCCTTCTTTTCCCCATACCCACTCCAGGCAGTCTGCCCATCATATCTTGTTTAAATGCCCCACACCACGCTAGTGGAGCTATCTATGCCTGCTCAAAAACCATACATCTCTGTCACGTGCAGTGCTGACAACAGGCTCTCCCACAGCCATATCCTATCTTGGCCATACATCCTCTCTTCTGTCACCTCTGACATGCCCTAACAATGGGCCTTTTACCAGTCCATTTGCTTGTCGACTTTCAGACAGAGAAATCCTCTGTTCCAGCTTGGTGGAGGGAGGGAGGGTCAGGCACGTCCCACTTTGTGACTGATGCTCTTGATCGCTGTAAGGAGTGTGATTCTCTCAGTAAACCCCCACTCTCAGCTTGGAAAGAAAAGGCAAGAGCTACTTTTCATGAGTATGACACTTCTTCAAAATGCCACCTCCTCTCCCCCAGCTCTCCTATCATAGTTCACAGTGTTGTGTGAAGAGTGGGTGGGCAGGGCCGACGGGACTGAGTGGCACCATTCTGCACATCCTCAGGAAGGGGGCTGCCCACGCAGCAGGTGGTCCTCTCAGGAAAGTGTGGGCAATTTGCAATGCCTATTATTGGTCATGGACCTATGTCGCCAGTTCCAGTACTGGGCAACTGACAACATTTTGTCACTGTTGTAACCACCCTTCAAAGGTAGATGAACCACCCCCTCCCAAAATTGGGTTTGATAATGCCACCTGTTCCCCAAGAGGGTATTAAAATGTATATTACTCAGGATTGAGGTCTCCAGGGAGAGCAGGGCAGGCCCCTCAAGCAGGTCCAAAATGACCTGAGGGGTGGAGGGAAGGAGCCTGGGTTGCATTTTACTTATGGTGGTTAGGGAATGGGGCCAGTGTGGCAGTTCCTGTGAAGGGGCAGGAACTAGTGAGACTTGAGTCTCCTGCTGGTGCCAAGGAAGGAGCAGCCAGGTTTTCTTATCAGTTTTCCCAGATGTGGGGAGGGCTGAAGCTTAAAAACTGTCAGTAGTCAGACATAAAAAATGGGACCAGATCCTTCATTGCCTAGATTTTAGAGAAAACAAAGATGATGCCGTCTTTCAAAGTGGTCACTGGAAGGATGGGTCTGGCCCTCCAAGGAGCAGACACGAAGATGGGATTAACCATGCAAGGCTTTTTAGGAAAGATGCCCATGGGGGGGGGGGGCAGGCAATTGGGAGGAACCACCAGACTGTGATGCAAGTGTGACATCGAGTGGAAGACAAAGAAAGAGACGGTTTGATGGAAACCTCCTAGGCTGCCAGGTAGTGGCATAAAAGGTCAGCAAAATCTTGGGATGTCTTTGAACCGAAGTCGGCAACCAGAGGAGCTCCTGCTAGGAATGGGCCTGCCCTCCTGTCCCTGCTGCAAGCATTTCTGGGCTGGAAAGCCTGGCTTTCTGGTGAACCAGTGAATCGATTGTACAGCCCACAGCTAAGCCCCTGGTCCATTGTCCTTCCTGCAGCTGGAGAGCTGTGAGGCACAGTCTTGTTGCCACTGTAGGTTTATACCTAGTTCAGTGATTCTTTCATTGGTAAAAGCATTTGGAGTTCCTTTTCAGAAAACCTTTTTCTCAGGATAATATAGAAGCAATGAAAGGGCAAAAAGATTGATAGCTTTTAAAAAAAAGACTCTACTGTTGACCAAAAACAACATCGTCCAGTTTGGCTATCTGTCTTGGTACTTATTGGGGAATGGCTTTGTGAATTTGGCTATTGCAAAACAAAACAAACAAACAAACAAAAAACAAAAAGAAGAAAAAGAAGAAGAACAATGTGCACTTAAATGATCAAGATTGTCATCATTAATGATATTCCAAGAAATGTGTCACAGGATCTGAGGGCAATTTCAAGGAACAATTGCAGATATATTTTAAACAATGGTAACATCATAAGACTAAGTGTCCAGCTCGCCAAGGTGACTTCACGGGGGTGAACCATTTACTGTATATATAGGATTTCAGGGACAATAGTAAAGGGTGAAAATGGCTCTGCATGCTACCTTCACTTGCCCCCTGTGATTGCCTGGGCAGACGGGCGTATGTGGGGATTATTCATCATGAAGCTGATGTGCAGGACTCTCCCAAGTCTTCGAACTTAATTTTGAATCTGTACTTCCATATTTTTTTATGAAAGGGAGCTTCCAAAATTCTATAACCTGTATGGTCCACAAAGCCTGCATCCACCGCAGGTATGTGCTTCCTGTGTGTTTCTAGGGCTTCTGTTCCCCCATCCTCACACTTAGATCCCTAGGGTCCTCACTTCACGTTTCCACTGCCGTCAGTTTTAAGAAAAGGAGCTCTTTCTTCAGACCACTAGAGGGCATCAGTGTGCAGACAATCTTCGGACTTGGGCAGGGTGGTGGAGCTCCAGGGAGGAAGGAGAAAGATGATGCTCACATTCCTATAACCAGCAAATACTTTTTTCTTTTCAAAATATATCTCCCTCCACTTGGCATGTTTCTTCCTTGTTCTGAATCATTCTAGTATTTCCTCTTCACCTCCTACCCTTTTATAAGGCCACACACGCCCCTCCTCCCTATTTTTTGGGTCATGGCTATCGTCTCTTTGAGTGAAGGTTAAAGGGCCTCATTGTCTTCAGGTGAATAGGCCAGGGAGACATACAGGCCATGGAAAGACCACTGAACTGACTGAATTGGCCGTCAGGGGATACGGCTCAGGCCCGGATCGGTCATCGACTGTGCGAACTTGAGAAACCTTACCTCTTTTTGTAAAATTTATTTTTAGAGAAAGTGGAAGAGAGAAAGAAAGTGGGAGAGAAACATCAATGTGTGGTTGCCTCTCGCACACCACCTACTGGGTATCTGGCTCACAACCTAGGCAAGTGTCCTAACTGGGAATCGAACTGGCGACCCTTTGGTTCACAGGCCGATGCTCAAACCACAGAGCCACACCAGCTAGGGTTCACCTTGCCTTTTTGACTCTCAGTGGGCTTATCTGTGTAATGGGAGGGAGAGTCCTCTGAAGTTCTATGTGTCTGTGAGAAAATACCTGGATCTAGCTTAACACCCTCATTTGAAGGCAGAAGCCTAGTTCTTTCCCAACATTCACCAAGTAAACAATCAAAATGAGTGGTTAAGAGCTCAACTCTAAAATTCTAAAACCAGCTTTCTTAATATTGTTTATAATCTCCTGATGAATACAAATCTAAATTAAGGACTTCTTTGGGTTTCCAGGCCAACATATAAGAAGCTTAAGAGTCATCTCTCCCATTCACACAACAAACCGCCCCCCAAAAAATGCACAACTTGAAAATCAACAATTCTTGATCCATCAGAAAACTGATGTCATAGGGCATCTTTAAACAGAGATAAAAAAAAAAACTCCTTCCCCCAAATGGAAGAGACAGACAGGCACACAGAGAATCACAACCTAGTGGAGCTAAAGCTCAGGAAAAGCAAACTTTGCAGGTAATCAGGACCACATTCTTTTTATCTAGCATATCATGTCCAACTTGTAACAGAAAATGACATGTCATACTAAAACAACAGAAAACCAAACCAAACCCCACAGACTGAAGCTACAGAGAAAGCATCAGAACCAGACTCAAGTATGGCAGAGATGTGGGATTATCAGAATGGGAATTTAAAACAACTGAGATTAATATGCTAAGGGCTCTAACGGAAAAAGTGGACAACAGTCAATAACAGTTGGATATTTTCCTGCCAATGTTTTCCTCTAGGACTAAGTATTGGAAGCAACCTAAGTGCCCATCAGCAAATGAGTGGATCAAAAAACTATGGTATATTTACACAATAGAATTCTATGCAGCAGAGAGAAAGAAGGAGCTTATACCCTTTGCAACAGCATGGATGGACTGGAAAGCATTATGCTAAGTGAAATAAGCCAGACAGTGAGGGACAAATACCATATGATCTTACCTTTAACTGGAACATAGTCAACAGAAGAAAAAAGCAAACAAAATATAACCAGAGACATTGAAGTTAAGAACAATCTAACAATACCCAGGGGGGAGTGGGGAGGGGACAGTGAGGAGAGGGGATTACAGGAACTACTATAAAGGACACATGGACAAAATCAAGGGGGAGGGTGGAGGTGGGGGAGGGAGGTGGGTTCACCTGGGGTGGGGTGGAGGGATGGGGAGAAAGGCATACAACTGTAATTGAATAACAATAAAAATTAAAACAAAAAGAACACTTGGATAATGTAAGCAGAGAGATGGAAACACTCAGAATCAAAAGGAACTGCTGGCAATCAAAACCACCAAAACAGAAGTGAAGAATGCCTTTGATAGAATCATCAATAAACTGGACTCAGCTGAGGAAAGAATCAATGAGCTTAAAGATGTCAACAGAAACTTCCAAAACGGAAGTTCAAAGAGAGAAAAGAATCACAAAGACAGAACAGACTACCCAAGGACTGTGGGATGACAACAAAAGGTGTAACATACCTGATTTGTAAAACCAGATTAAGGAGTTGTACTCACACCTAGTGCATGCTACTCATCCACCACCCATATAACCATATCGTTCTATCCTGCAAAACCCAGAGATGAACCAAGAACCATGTTTTTGATTGCAACTGATAACATTGCCATAACTTAATAATTAGTTCTGTTTAAGAGAAGAAAGATTTCACAGGGGATAGGCAAGAATTTGAGGCAGGGGAAATGGTTCTTACCCAGCAACCTCATAAACCTCATTAAAATGGGCTTGAGGTGATTTCTACCTCTCTTATTTTCTGCCTGAATCCCCTACTCCACAAAAGACTGCTGGTTCAGACTGCTGGACTGTAACCAGGAGACCTTGGAGCTGGTATTTCTTCATGGTATAAACAGTGAGGTCTCATTCCATTTCCAATGGAACTCTGCATGGAGCTGGAGAATACTGGACCAGAGATTATGGAGTAGCACATGCAGAGGGAGTTTCCCTCCTTGCTCTCCCTCCAAAGACAGAGTCTTGAGGTATCCTGACTATACTTATTTCTCCTGTTCCATCACTTTCTCTTCATTTCAATCACCTTCATTATAAATGTCCTCAGAACAGCCTACCACATTCCATCCTTATTCCTACTTTCCCCCACTCCCATCCCATTTGCATCCTGCTTAAGGTTCTCTGGTAGCTCTGTAACCACAGAACCAACTCAAAATGCCCTGTCCCATTTAACGAGACACAGAGCTGCTCTTCAGAGAAACCAGATCAAAATCACAAGTCATGCAGTTGAAGCATGTGCACAGGAGAGAACTTGGACCTCCAGCTGCACCTGGAACCAAAGTCTGCCCTGCATCCCCCCTTATGAAACCAAAGGACCAGGACTAAACCAAAACTTGAATACCAAACCCGTTTTCAGAAGCAATGGGCCATTGTCCAGGAAGACCGGTGCTGACGTCCCTTACCATGAATGACTAGGCTCCAAGGTCCTCCAGCTAAAACTTGCCCTCTCTGTGTTTCCACATACCTGCTCCCCATAGACCCCTACAAACTTGCCCTGAGCTCTGGGTCAGGGAGTTTCAGCTTTGGGGCATTAGCTCCCTGTTCTCCTGGGGGGTGCAGTTGATAATAAAATCGCCATCTTTCTTTGCTGCAGATCTCGGGGTCTAGTGTGTGGCTCTGCTGGTTCTGAGTGGATGAACTCTTTCTGTTCTGTAACATGCCCTTCTTGAGCATGACATTCAAGGCCATCTGCGACCCAGTGAAATGACCTCTTGTTGCACCTCTCTGACATGTCCCTTTCATAGCAGCCACCAGGTATGTGTTGCACTGAGCCATGTTTAGTTTCTGAATCCCCAGGCATCTTCTTACTTCTTGTCTTTATCTCTGCTACTCCCTCTGCCCTAGGAAGAGTTCACCCACTCTTTGGACTAAATAATCAGCAGCTCACTTTAAGTTTACTGTTCAAGTGTCCCCTCTGCCAGGAAGTCTTCTCTCAGAAACCAGTCCAGGCACTGTGCCTCTCTTAGGGCCTCCCGTAACACAAGCAAACCTCTGCGCTACCCCTTGCCCTGGTCTATAATTGCTTCCCTGTTAGCCTTCAGCTGTCCAGAGGGCCAGAATGGTGTTCCTTTCTCCAAACCTATTATCCAGAACAATACATGGGACAAGGTTTGTTATATGAATAACACTGTGAATGAGTCAATGAAATGTAAAATTGCAAAAGTGAGCCGTGAAAAGAAGGTAAACGTGTTCCTAAGGGAGAAGAAAAGAAAAGATAGACAAGAAAAACTGAAAAGCAAGAAGATAGGGAAATTCTATGTACTGTTTTAAATGTAAAAATTTGGTGATTAATGTTCAGCTTTTATGCAGACGATGAAGGATATAGTTTAAGAAATGCCTTTTGAAAATAATTTTTGGAAAAGCTTAAAGATAAGAATCAGCAAAGCTAAAATGGAGTTCATCTGTCAGAATAGTAAATCCATTTATCAAAAGTCAGAAAGCAAAAAAAAAAAACCATAAAAAAGGTGAAAAGCATAAAAATAGATGACAGAAGAAAGATCAAATGTAGGAGTTGTATTAGTAACAACAACAGATCACGATTCTCTGTGAAAAGGTAGACAGATGGGGTCAAAACTCCAAACGTGATCAGGTACTGTCTACAATTTACACACCTAGAATAAAGAATCAATCAAAACAGGTTAAGACAGGAGTGTGAACAAAGACATGGCAGAAGCATTAAAAAAGGAAAAATATGGAAAATGGAGACTATTGTATTAATAGAAGACAAAGTAAGGATTCAAGGTAAAAGTTTATATGAGACAAAAGATCTTTTATTTTACTTTACAATTCATTTAATTTTTAATCAAAAAGCTGAACGTGCATAGTCTAAATTAAAAAAAAGTTCTTGTGAAACTGTGATTGATAGTAATAAGTATATGTTTGGTCCTGGGCCCCACATCTGGCAGAGCTCCTGACCCTTTGGAAGTTCCTAAGTGATGAGAACCAAGGTGGCTTTTGCTAGGTTAATGAGGTGGCTTTTGAACTGTACCTGAAAATGGGTGCTGGTTGCTACAGGAGGCAACCATGTGATTAGAGGGTTGGAACTTTCCCCTTTACACTGCTGGATTCCAGGAAGGGAAGGGGGGCTCAAGGTGGGATCAATCACCAGTGAGCACTGATTTTATCAATCATGCCTATATAATGAAGCCTCCATAAAACCCCAAGAGGCAGGATTTAGAGAGCCTCAGGGTTGGTGAACAGGTGGAGGTGCTGGGAAGGTGGTTCACCCAGAGGGCCAATGGAAGCTATGTGCCCTCTCCCTGTACATCTCTTCCATCTGACTATTCCTCAGTTGTATCTTTTCATAATAAACTTGTGATCTAGTGATTAAAAGTATTCTCTAAGTTCTGTGATTTACTTTAGCTAATTAATCAAACCCAAGAAGGAGGTCATGGGAACCTCTGATTTATAACCAGTCATTCAGAAGTATAGGTTGCAACTGGTGTCAGAAGTGGGATCAGGGCAGTCTTGTAGACCTAAACCCTTAACCTGTAGAATCTGATGCTGTCTCTAAGCAGAGAATGTCAGAATTGAGTTGAGCTGTAGCTG
This sequence comes from Desmodus rotundus, assembly GCF_022682495.2. Taxonomy (NCBI): domain Eukaryota; kingdom Metazoa; phylum Chordata; class Mammalia; order Chiroptera; family Phyllostomidae; genus Desmodus; species Desmodus rotundus. The sequence goes on from NC_071395.1 coordinate 68,941,594, forward strand.
GTGTTGGAGAATTGTCTGCTTCTCCAGTGCGGGGGAACTTCCCTCCACTACCCTGGAATTCAGTGAGCAGAACATAAAAGAATTCTAAAAAGATATAACAAATGTATTAGTTCCTTACCCCTCACTGCCAACCAATTTTCTAAGGGCAGCATTTTTCAGCTTTTAGCTTTTTCTTATATATAGTTCCATGTTAAAATTATGGGACATGAACTGACTTCACGTGATATTGTCTTCTCATAATCCTGACACAGGGTTTGGGGGTTTTGTTTTTGTTGTAACTGCTTTCATCCTTTTGATGTAGTTATATCACAATATGGGGTAGTATGTACACCCAATATTGTGTTAGGAATACACTTGGCTGCAAATAACAAAAAACACTCCGAACAGTACCTTTCAAGCAGTCAAGAGCTGATGCACTAGTTTTATGATGTAATTAGGAACCCAGACTCTCTCTCTCTTTTTTATTCTGTTCTGTTTTTTGGTTTGTGCTTTTTTGTCCTCATGGTCACAAGATAGCTGTTGCACCTCTAACATTGTATCCATTGTTCAGGCAGGAAAAAAGGAAGAAAGAAGAAGAAAGAAAAATGCTCCCAGGGGCTCTTATCTTACGTCTCATAGTAAGGCTCTGTGTCACGGGCCACCTCTAGTGCAAGGTGGTCTAGCATTGCCAGGATCGTCCGATAGGCATCTGGCTTCCAGAACACAGTTGAGGTTTTGCTCTATGGAAGAAAGAAGTGTAGAAACAAGCAAGGTGACCAACACTGTCTGCCATGGGTGTTTTTATTATCATTATGTCATGCTAACCTCTTAATCAATAAGATATTTTCTTTCTTGTACATTTTGTTTGTTTGTTGATTTGTTTTGCCTGGAGGCACAGCTTGCCTCATTAGTTTCCATTCACTTACTTTTTATGCTTGAACTTGTGGCTAACTTTTCCATAAATACTAAAAGCTCTTTAAGATGTCTGTCCATATTACTTACAGCTGCTTAAATCTGTTAGATAATCTCTCACTGCAGCCTTTTTCAGGAGACATTACCACCTGGACCCCCCATCCTTCTGCTCTGGTCTGAGCCAGTGGTTCTCTGGACCAGTGTTTTTCAATCTCTTCCACCTCATGGCACACATGAACTAATTACTAAAATTATGTGACACACCAAAAAAATATTATATTTTTTGCCAATCTGACAAAATCAGATGGCTATTGTTGTGCTAGCTGTTGTCAATTTTTTGTTTGACAATCTAAGGGGGAAGAAGTCAGTGCTCTTGGCTAATTAGTCAGTCAATGCATGTTTTAACATTTCTTTCATCAAACTGGTTGAAAATCACTGCTCTGGACTGAACTTATCTTTGCCACTGTCCTGGGAATTCCCACCAACCGCTCCCCCACTTTTCTGAGCAGTCTTTTTTTCCCCTTGAATCCCCTCCTAATTTTGTGGGGCACATCCTTTAGATGGTTTCTTGAGAGAAAAAAGAGGAAAATGAGTAGTTGCTATTATTTTTTAGACTTTTGCATTTCTACCCTATCACTTCATTGAAAATGGTGCCAGTCTAGGATTCTACGCTGGAATTGGTTTTGCGTGGATTTTTGAAGTGAACCCTCATTGCTTTCTAACATCTGCACTTTGGAGTCCAACACTATTCTAATTACTGATCTTTTGTGGGTGACCTGATTCTCACCCCATCTTGGTTGTCTGTAGGATCTTCTCTTTATCCCAGTATTCTGAAATTTCACTACTGTGTGTATGGATGTATTTTATTATCCATTGTGCTCAGCATCTACTGAGAAGTAATCTGGAACTTCTTATCTTTCAGTTGTGAAAAGGTTAATTTTATTGTTCCTTGGTAATATCTTCTATATTTTCTTGATTTTTATTTCTAGAGAGTATAATACATTTAGGAACTGGTTTCCTTCAATGTGTCTATTTGTCATTTATTCTAATTTCTTAAAGACTTTTCAGCTTTGTCTTCCAAACTCTTTATTATACTTTTTATTATCTTACCTCATTTGAAATTTCTAAAGGCTGTTTCTGATTCTTGGATCGCTGCCCTCCTTTTGTAAACGGCCCCCTATACTTAGGTCATAGACACATCATATTCCATTACCTCTGAGGATGTTAGTTATGATTTTTAAAGCCCCTACATTGTGTTTACTTCTGCTGATTTCCTTTTTGTTTGTTTTAATTTCACTCTCTCATACCAGAAGCTTTCTTCAGAAGTCTGCTGACTTTCAGGGTTCATATTTAAGAACGAAGTGCTAAATAACTAACTGAAAGCTACGTAGATGAAAGTTAGTGACGTTGTTGTATGGTAAACAAGTAGCCACCTAGTTTTTCCTTTAGGAGCCCAAATGTCCATGTAGTTGGTCTTTTCTTTGGCTGTGTGCACGAAGGTGTAGTTTCTCCAGCCTTGCTCCCCAAATTCTGAGGCTGATAGATGCACTCGTCATTCACGATGCAGACTTTTACCTCATTCTCATGTCTTCAGTCTTCCAGTCCACCCTGGTCCTGCTCTATGCTTAATGTATCTTGGTTTAAAGACTCTCAGGTTCAATTTAAGACAAGTATTTGTCTCTTGCTTTATATTGGCAATAATTGCCAGACTATGTAGAGTAGTGGTGGGTAGGGTAGGGGATGTTGGATCTAATTCCTTCTTCTAAAGATTTTCAAAATCCTCTGGTTGTTAGTTGTATCTCTTCTCTGGTTTCTTTGGCATTTGTTTCTTCCAATTCTTAAGGTTTCCCAGCGCTTGGCCAGGCAATACCACCAACTTCTCATCAGTTTCCACCTCTCCTGCAAGTAGGCCGGAACTTTGTTTCATTGCTAAGTCTCTAGGCTGCCATCCATTCATACTCCCTTTTCACATAAGTAATATTGTTTGGTGTCGTAGAAGTCTTCTGGTTTCATCAAAGACGGAATTTTAGTTTCTCCTTGATGTTTTAATATGATTTTGGAAAGAAACAAAAACCAAACCACCTTTTCTCTATGATTTTTAAACCAGAAATCTCATTTTGTTTTGATAAAAGTTACAATTTACAGTGAACATATAATTGACATAAACTTTTCTCTGGGAAATAATGTTGCATCAAAATACATAAAAGTAAAATATTTGATATTCACAGAGAAATTGATAGAATTAGAGTGGCGGTAAGGAAGTTATACTTCTTTAAACCTTTGACAGATCAATAGGCAAAAATAGGAAGATTGAACAGCTGAATAATGTAATTAATTAGCTTGATTAAAAAGATATGTTGCAACTCTGTACTTCACAGGGAATAAAGAAACAAAACAGAAACCTGAGTAATAGATCCAAGACCATATGAGAATGTGTTTCATGATGGAGTTAACAGTTCAGATTGGTAAATAAAGGTAGATTATTTAACAAATGGTGTTGAGAAAACTGGCAAATGATCTGGAACTAGAAAGAGAATTATGATTTCTGTCTTTTAGTTATTGCTGCCAGTTCTTGGCAGAGAGTTTGACCATGGGGAACTTTTCCCAAGAGTCCTTGTTCCTGGTCTTTTGCACTATACCATAGTCTGCTTGCTAGGAATTTCAAAGAAAAATCAGAATTAAGCCACTTGGCTTTATCTGGTGATTTTTGTGGCTGTGCTATTTTGAAAGCCAAAAAGTCCTCCACATTTCAACCCTCTTAGCTGATTACCCTGTGAGCATTTGGCAGCGTCGACAGCATATTAGATTGCCCCACCCCAGAGGTTTGGAGGGGCTTGCATGGGGATGGAGAAGGTTAGGAGCCCCACATTACAGAGAGCTGTCCATGATCAAACCCTCATAAATCCTTCTAGTGCTGTCTGAGGGTTCCTGTGGGGCTCCTCCAGCCATTCCATTGCCTTCTGAATGCTACCAGCTCTAAAAAGTCCTTCCAGACACTCTGATTTCTTCCTGTGTATCCTCTCCCCCATCCAGAAAGGATATTGAAAATATTCAGCAACTGTTGTGTCCATGTGTCATTGCCACCAACCAGTCGGGAAGATGCGATATCATTCCATCTGTGAACTAGGTGGAGTTAACCAGGCAAAGGTGTGCCAGCAGGCGAGCATCATCTCTCCCTCTCCCAGATACAGTTCTCCCATGATTCTCTTAAAAGCCTTTCCCCAAACTTTATTTTGTGTGAGGTATTATATTCCCTCTTCATTTATCTCTTTGAACTAGTCTCTGGTTGCCCTTTCTTTCTCTGACATGTTGTCTGCCTGATTACAATGTCCTGGTTTGATTAACTATGAATGTCCCTTGAGCAAGTGGGGCCTAAGTGGGACAGAAGTACCCACTGGCAGACTCAACAGGGATAGGAGTGAGCATACCCTTGATGGCTTCCCCATTTTGGCTGTTTTTCATAAGGTAGAGCTCTCAGTGAACAGGGCTTTCTCTCTTTCATGCTACTCAAAATCCTCTCTCCACTTGATTTTACCATTGTCCCTTTACTGTAGGAACACAGCTAGATCTTCAAAAATGGAAGATCTCACAGGAGATTTAGGGCCACGCCTGGACATGGTCCATATCCTTTGTACCCACAGTTCCCCAGTCAGGCCTCAGTGGCATGTCCTCTTACCAGTGCCTGCAGGCTGTGAAGTGTAATTTAACTGGTATGGCTTTGGGGCACATCTCCCCAGTCTCTGGCTTGCTTTATTGTGTCTCAACCCCGAAGGTGTGTGTTCCTACAATGACTAATCTGTAATAGTTCTTTCTTTTTTATAGAGAAGAGAATTTTCATTGGAGTAGCCACGTGTTTCTTTTAGGGTAGTTGTCCTTAACCTGATAGGCATAGGAATTCCTGGGAGAGGGCTGTTGTCAATGCAGGTTCTTGGTACAACTCCAGGAATTCTGGTAAAGTGGCCCCAGTGCAGTTGGGGCGTCTGTGTTTTGGACAAGCAACCCAGCCGATTCTAGCACAAGGGCTTCCTCAGCCCATTGTTTGAGAAACACTCCTTTAGAAGCTCAACATTACTACAACAAGCCAGATGAAATTGAGTCCCTCAGGGAGAAGCTCTGTTCAGGACAGGACAAGTGAGACGAAGGGGCTGGATTCTTCCGGAAGGAGTCACAGTTCGATGTGGAGACCTTCCCTCTGTCCTTGAGGGGAACGCCTGGGAGCTGTCTGGGTGCGGCTTAGCATGGGAGGCACCAAGGCCTCCTCCCATGATGTTTCTGATTCCGTTTTAACTATGTCTTCAACTCTAAGACACAGTTGTTGTTGTTGTTTTTTTCATATTTTAAGATTTCTGATACTGGCATCCCAGTATCTTACAGATAGTGATGTCTTAAAGTTATAATTGACAACATTTTTTATGTCATAGGTGCATAAAATAATCGTGTATCTTAAAACCTTTGGTGTCTTAGATTTATGAAATACGGCACTTCACCATCAGTATGCATGTGCTTAATGTTGCCTGAGCTGCACTCATTTGCTTAGCACACCGCAGTTCTCACACCACGAGTGGCGATCGAGTATTCTAATCAGAAAGTCCCCTGTCAGAGTGCTTCAGCTATCTCTGATGAGTATTTTTCGTCCATATAATTAGCATAACAAATGCTGGAAACAGATTTTCATTGGTGAAATAATGGTGTTCAAGAAAAGTGATTTGGGGCGGTGAGATAGGTGGGAGCGGAGTCCACTTCCCCTCAAAACCAGTGAAACACCCAGCTGATCTGAGGAGCAGAGTGAACAGCCAACGATATTCCAGCATATATGAAGATCGGAGACCAAACATAGAGGACACTGAAAGATCTGATGATAAGAAGAGTGCTTAAGGACAATAAGGTCCCTGGGACCTGTGCAGCGACCAGGGCGGCTGAAGCCCTGGCCCATATGCAGGGTCTGCTGCAGGATTCTTGGGAGAGAGCCAGGCTGGGCTGTGTGAGCAGCCAGGTGCTTGTTTGGACCATGGGGGCTTGAATAGGAAGAATTTCTCAAAAAGAAAAAGAAAATAGAGGCACTCAGCGGCTAGTTAGAGAACTCTCCGCAGCAGCCGCGGCCTCTGGCGCCCTTCCCCCCTCAGCCCCTGGACTGTGAACACTGGATAAGCAGCCGCAGCGCTCACCTGAAGCCCCGCTGGCGCAAACCCAGATTAGCGGACTGGGGGCCCACACCTGAAACCCAGGCTGGCGGCCCACACCTGAAACCTCAGGTGGGTGCGCACCAGGAGCAGAGGCTAGCTGCCCCACGCACAGGCCCAAGGTGGCAGACCAGCCAGCCGCGCCCGACCCAGGCCCAAAGCAGCAGATCCGCTGATCAACGACCTGGCTGCCTGAGAGGGACCACTCCTAAAAGCACCAGTTCTGAACAACTCTTACCTAGCCCCTGCGCAGAGCCCTGCAGGGCCTACTGGCTCTCTAGACTAAGGTAGAACACTCAGCAGAGGGGAGCTGAAGGGCTAGGGGAAACTGCATTCCCCGGAAAGACTCATCCCAGTAGGGGGCTGGACTACCCCATAGCAGCACCGAGAGCCCCTAGCATCTAAGACAGCAAAGAGCAAGAAGGGGGAGTGTGAATTGCCCCTAAATGGTGCACCTCAAGGACAGCACAGCTGGTGAACTAAAGGCCTAGTGGGGAGCAGAAGAACCCTGAGGAACTGGACTGGAGGCTGAACAACAGCGAAGAGTATGGCTCAGGAAGGGAGAAAAGTGAAACCCAACCTCCCAACTACCCCCTCCTGTTCCACAGACAGGAAGACCAGCAGAACTAACCTGACCGGTTTAAAGCCAGCAGAAGATTTTTTTTTTTTCCTTCCTCCTTTGCCTCTGAATTCCTTCTTCCTTTCTGTCCTTCTTTCTTTTTTTATTCCTTCTTCCTTCCATCCCTTACCTTTTTTATTCCTTCTTCCTGCCTTCTTTTATTTATTCCTTTGTTTTAATTTTTGTTAAAATTCCTTCTTATCTTGCCTCTGATCTTTCTTTATTCCTTCTTCCTCCCTTCCTTTCCTTCTCTATTCCCTTTTTCCCTCCTTCCCTTCTTTTCTTTCTTCTCTGCCCCCCCTTTCTCTTTCTCCCACAGGTGAAACAATAAAACCTGCAGTGCTGAAAAGACCAGAGTTAGACCGTGTTACACCCATAAACGTCAGCTCAAGACCAGTGAGCACAGGAGAGTAAGGAGACAGCACCACTGAATCCCATTGGCATTCTACCATAGAAGTTCATACCATAAACCCAGGGAGTCAGAATAGATCAATTTAAGAAGCAGAGGCTAACAAGAAGAGTCTCACAAACAATAGGAAGACAAAGAAACAATCCCCAAATGAAAGGAGAGGAGGAAGCCTCACAAAGAATGCTAACTGAAAAAGAGGCAACTCAACTATCAGATACTGAGTTCAAAGCAATGGTCATCAGGAAGCTCACTGAGCTCTCTGAGCTCAAAGAGAACGACCAGAAACTACAGGGAAACTACAATGAACTCACTGCAAACTATATTAACATGAAAATGGAAATAGAAACTATCAACAAGGGCCAACAGGAAATGAAGAATACAATTTCTGAACTGAAGAACTCAGTAGAAGGAATGAAAAGAAGACTTGATGAAGCAGAGGATTGGATCAGCAAGCTGGAGGACAAAGTAGAAAAAAAACACCCAGAAAGAGCAAGAAAAGGAAAAGAGGCTCAGAAAGAATGAAGAGGCAATAAAGGTAATGCAGGACAACATGAAACGTAACAATATCCGTATAATAGGAATACCAGAAGGAGAAGAAGAGCAAGGGATAGAAAACCTGTTTGAAAAAGTAATGATGGAAAATTTCCCTAATCTCAGGAGAGAAAAAGTCACCCAAATCCAGGAAACACAGAGAGTCCCAAGCAAGAGGAACCCAAAGAGGCCCACTGCAAGACACATTATAATTAAAATGGCAAAATTCCATGACAAAGAGAGGATCTTAAAGGCAGCAAGGGAGAAAAAGGAAGTAACATACAAGGGAACCCCAATAAGGTTAGCAACTGACTTCTCAATGGAAACACTCCAAACCAGAAGAGAATGGCAAAAAATATTCCAAGTAATGAGAACCAGAGGCCTGCGACCAAGACTACTTTACCCAGCAAGGCTCTCAATCAAGATAGAAGGCCAAATAAGGAGTTTCCCAGACAAAAGAAGTCTAAAAGAATACACTTCCACCAAACCAGCTCTGCAAGACATGCTAAAGGGACTGCTTTAAGGAAAGGAAGGAAAAGAGAAAGAGAGAGGAACACAGGCAGGAAAAAATGGCAATGAATAACTACCTATCGATAATAACCTTAAACGTCAATGGATTAAATGCTCCAATCAAAAGACATAGAATAGCTGAATGGATAAGAAAACATGACCCACACATATGCTGCCTACAAGAGACCAATCTCAGGACAAAAGACTTACACAGACTGAAAGTGAAGGGCTGGAAACAAATTTTCCAAGCAAACAGACAGGAAAAAAAAAGCAGGGGTAGAAATACTCATAACAGACAAAATAGAATTCCAAAGAAGGGCCATAAAGAGAGACCCAGAAGGTCACTTCATAATACTCAAAGGAAGAATCCACCAAGAAGACATAAACATTGTAAATATATATGCACCCAACATAGGAGCACCCAAATACATAAAGAAAACCTTGGAGGACTTCAAGAAAGATATTGACAGCAACACAATTATAGTAGGGGATTTTAATACCCCGCTCTCAAAGATGGACAGATCTTCCAAACAAAATATCAACAAAGATATTATGGCATTGAACAACACCCTAGATGAAATAGACTTAACTGATATATATAGAGCTTTTCATCCCAAAGAAGCAAAATACCCATTCTTTTCAAGTGTCCATGGAACTTTTTCAAAGATAGACCACATGATAGGACATAAAGCAAGCCTCAACAAATTCAAGAAAATTGAAATCATACCAAGCATTTTCTCTGACCACAAGGGACTGAAACTAGAAACCAACCCCAAAGGAAAAAACCCCAAACACTCAAAATCATGGAGACTGAATAGCATGCTATAAAACAATGAATGGGTCAAGAACGAGACTAGGGAAGAAATCAAAAACTTTCTGGAAACAAATGAAAATGAACTCACAACAACCCAAAACCTATGGGACACAGCAAAGGCAGTCCTGAGAGGGAAGTTCATAGCAATACAGGCCTACCTTAAAAAGATAGAAACATTTCAAACAAACAACCTAACCCTACGCCCACAAGAACTGGAGGAACAACAACAAAGACAGCCCAGACCAAGCAGAAGGAAAGAAATAACCAAGATCAGAGCAGAGTTAAATGACACACAGACTAAAAGCACAATTCTAAGGATCAATGACTCCAGGAGCTGGTTCTTTGAAAAGATAAACAAAATCGACAAGCCTTTAAGTAGGCTCATCAAGAAAAAAAGAGAGAGGATCCAAAGAAACACAATTAGAAATGAAAGAGGAGAGATTACAACTGATACCACAGAAATACAAAGGACTGTAAGAAACTACTACAAAGAACTGTATGCCAAGAAATTTGAAAACCTAGGTGAAATGGACACATTTCTAGAAAAATATAATCTTCCCAAACTGAATGAACAAGAAGCAGAAAGCCTGAACAGACCAATAACAGCAGACAAAATTGAAGCAGTCATCAAAAAACTACCAACACACAAAACCCTGGACCAGATGGTTTCACAGGAGAATTCTACAAAGCATTTAAGGAAGAGCTAACCCCTATCCTTCACAGACTATTCAAAAAAAATCCAAACTGATGGAAGACTCCCAAACTCTTTTTATGAAGCAAGCATCATCCAAATCCCAAAACCAGATAAAGACACAACGAAGAAAGAAAACTTCAGGCCAATATCTCTGATGAACATAGACACTAAAACTCTCAACAAAATATTGGCAAACCGCATCCAGCAATACATTAAAAAGATCATCCACCATGACCAAGTGGGATTCATCCCAGGGATGCAAGGATGGTACAATATTCGCAAATCAATAAACATAATACATCACATCAGAAACAGCAAAGACAAAAATCACATGATCTTATCAATAGATGCAGAAAAAGCATTTGATAAGATACAGCACCCATTTCTGATAAAAACACTCAGCAAAGTGGGAATAAAGGGAGCATTCCTCAACATAATAAAGGCCATATATGACAGACCTACAGCCAACATCATACTCAATGGACAAAAACTTAGAACTTTTCCACTAAGATCAGAACAAGACAAGGATGCCCTCTCTCACCACTCCTATTCAACATAGTATTGGAAGTCCTACCCACAGCAATCAGACAAGAAAAAGCAATAAAAGGCATCCAAATTGGAAAGGAGGAAATGAAACTGTCACTGTTTGCAGATGACATGATAGTGTACATGGAAAATCCTATAGAGTCCACCAAAAACCTACTCGACCTAATAAATGAATTTGGCAAAACAGCTGGATACAAAGTCAATACTCAGAAATCAAAGGCATTCCTGTACACCAACAACGAAACTGCAGAAACAGAAATCAGGAAAAAAATCCCATTTGATATAGCAACAAGAAAAATCAAGTACCTAGGAATAAACCTAACCAAGGAGGCAAAAGACCTGTACTCAGAAAACTACACAAAATTGAAGAAGAAATTAAGGAAGACACAAACAAATGGAAGCATGTACCATGCTCATGGAGTGGGAGAATTAACATCATCAAAATGGCCATACTACCCAAAGCAATTTATAGATTCAATGCAATCCCTACTAGAGTACCCATGACATATTTCACAGATATAGAACAAACATTTCAGAAATTTATATGGAACCATAAATGACCCCGAATAGCTGCAGCAATTTTGAGAAAGAAGAACAAAGAAAGAGGGATCACAATACCTGATGACAAACTGTATTACAAGGCCACTGTAATCAAAACAGCATGGTACTGGCATAAAAACAGGCACATAGAACAATGGAACAGAACAGAGAGCCCAGAAATAAACTCAAGGCTTTATGGTGAATTAATATGTGACAAAGGAGGCAGGAGCATAAAATGGAGCAAAAACAGCCTCTTCAACAGATGGTGTTGGGAGATCTGGACAGCTACGTGCAAAAAAATGAAACTTGATCACCAATTTATGCCATACACAAAAATAAACTCAAGATGGATAAAAGACTTAAATATAAGTTGTAACACCATAAAAGTCCTCGAGGAAAACATTGGCAGGAAAATCTCAGACATTCCACGCAGCAACATCCTCACAGACACGTCCCCTAAAGCAAGGGACATAAAGGAAAGAATAAACAAATGGGACCTCATCAAAATAAAAAGCTTCTGCATGGCTAAAGAAAACAGCACCAAATTACAAAGAGAACCAACAGTATGGGAAAACATATTTGTTAATGATACCTCAGACAAGGGCCTGATCTCCAAAATATATAAAGAACTCACATGACTCCACTCCAAGAAGGCAAACAACCCAATTAAAAAATGGGCAAAGGAATTGAACAGACACTTCTCCAAGGAAGACATACAGAGGGCCCAGAGACATATGAAAAGATGCTCGGCATCACTAGCCATGAGACAGATGCAAATTAAAACCGCAATGAGGTACCATCTCACACCAGTCAGAGTGGCCACCATAAACAAATCCACAGACAAATGTTGGAGAGGATGCGGAGAAAAGGGAACCCTAGTGCACTGTTGGTGGGAATGTAGACTGGTGAGGCCACTGTGGAAAACAGTATGGAATTTCATCAGAAAACTAAACATGGAACTGCCCTTTGACCCAGCAATTCCACTGCTGGGATTATACCCTAAGAACCCTGAAACACCAATCCAAAAGAACCTGTGCACCCCAATGTTCATAGCAGCACAATTTACAATAGCCAAGTACTGGAAGCAACCTAAGTGCCCATCAGCAAACGAGTGGATCCAAAAACTATGGTATATCTACACAATGGAATTCTACGCAGCAGAGAGAAAGAAGGAGCTTATACCCTTTGCAACAGCATGGATGGAACTGGAGAGCATTATGCTAAGTGAAAATAAGCCAGATGATGAGGGACAAATACCATATGTTCTCACCCTTAACTGGAACATAATCAATAGAAGAAAAGAACAAACAAAATACAACCAGAGGCATTGGGGTTGGGAACAGTCTAGCAGTGGCCAGGGGGGAGTGGGGTTGGGACAGTGGGAAGAGGGGATTGCAGGAACTATTATAAAGGACACATGTACAAAATCGGGGTGGATGGTGGAGGTGGGGGAGGGAGGTGGGTTCAGCTGGGGTGGGGTGGTGGGAAGGGGAGAAAAGGCATACAACTGTAATTGAATAACAATAAAAATTAAAAAAAAAAGTCCTTTAAAGAAAACATTGTGCCAAGCAAATATACATATCAGAAAATGTACGGTTTTGGCTAAAATTTTTAGAGCATATTTTTCGGTGCAGTTTGAGAGTAGTTCACTTTTCCAGGGTAGTCCAGGTGGTGTACAGTGCATGGCCGTCACCGCCATCTGTTCCAGAACTACTCTCACCTTCCCTAACTAAAACTCTGGACCCATTAAAAAGTAATTCCCCATTTTCCCTTCCCTCCAGTCCCTGGCGACCACCATTCTACTTTCTAAGTCTCTAAATTTGGCTATTCAAAGAACTTCATGTAAGTGAAACCATATAGTATTTTTCCTTTTGTGATTGGCTTATTTTACCTAGCATAATGTCTTCAAGATTCATTCCTATTGTAGCATGTGTCAGACTTTCCTTCTTTTTTGTGGCTGAATGATATTTCATTGTATGGATATACTATGTTTTTCAGTTCATCTGTCTGTGGACACTCGGGTGTCTTCCTCCTTTTGGCTATTGTGGATAATGTTGCTATGAGCATAGATGTACAAATATCTGAGTTCCTGCTTTTAATTCTTTTGAGTATATACTCAGAAGCAGAATTGCTGGATCATATGGTAATTCTTTTTTTTTTTTTTTGAAGGAACCAACATGCCATAGCAGTTACACCATTTTCCATTCCCTTTAGTAATGCACATGTTTTAATTTCTCCACATCCTCACCAACACTTGTTATTTTCTACTTTTAAAATTAATAGCCATCCTGATGGATGTGATTTTTTTAACATTATTTTTTGACCCTCTCCTTAAAACATTGGTTCCATGTGGCTTTCAGAATTCCACTGTGTGTTTCTACCATGTTGACCATTCATTCTCAGTCCCTTCCTGTGCATTCTTTCTTCTTCCTGATCTGATACTTCAGACTTCCTCTACTCACTACCCTTACACCCTAAATGTTTTTTTAAAAATTAAACCCCATAATTTTAATTATGATATGTACCCTGAATTTATTTGACTTAGAATCTCCAGTCTCCATCTTCCACCTTAAATTCCAGATTTGAATATACAGTTGCCTAATCAACTTTTGTACTTTCATACCTAATACGCTTCTGAGACTTAAATATCCAAAGCATATTCTTAATTTTCACCCCAATTTTGCGGATCCTATTGTATCCCCTCTCAATAAATGGCAACATAATTTACTCACTTCTTAGGACACATATCTTGGGTTATCTTTCATTCATTTCTTTTTCTCATACCTTCATTCTGTTGGGTGGAAAATACTACCAACCTGCCCTCAAAATACATTCTGACTGCAACCACTTCTCATATTCCACCCCACTGACATCTTAGTCCAAGATAAGTCAATGTCCCACACAGGCCTATAGTATCCTCATTGGTGTATCTGCTGCTGTTCTCTCTTCTCTCTATAGTCCATTCTCCACACATGGAAACCAGAGCAATCTTTGAAGAACACCAGCCAACCATGTCGCTCTTTATCCTCAGTCTGCCTGTGACTTCTCCTGGCTAAACAGCATCCAAAGCCCTCACCACAGCCTGCGAGGCCCACGGGATCTTAGCCCTGGCCACTCCTGATCTTGTTTACGACCATTCCTGCTCATGCAGCCTGGCTGCAGCAGCCTCTGTGTCATTCCTCAAATATTTCAGGGCCTTGGAACTTGCCAGTCCCTTTCCTGGTATGCTATTTCCCTAAATATTCAATCAGGTCTCTGAACAAATTTCATTCCCTCCAAGAGGCTTCTCCTGATTATCCCTTAGAGAGAGGCACCCTGTCTCACCATACACTAGCGTTTTCCTTCTGCTTTGTTTTTCATCCCAGTTCTTATCAACAACTGACTGAGCATTGCATAATTACTTGTTTGCCTACTTATTTTCTCCCAATCCAGTCCCATAACAGCACAGACTTTATCTTTTTTGTTACTTCTCTACTCCTCAGCACCGAGAACAGTGCTTAGTCCTGGATATTTTTACATTATATTTTAAGTATATTTTATTCATTATGTTATTATAATTGTCCCAATTTTTCCCCTTTTGCCTCTGTCTGCCTGGTACCCCTGCCTTTCCTCCAGCAATCTCCCCCTTAGTTCATGTCCATGGATTGTGCATAAATTCTTTGACTTCTCCATTTCCTATAATATTCTTAACAGCCCCCTGTCTATTTTGTACCTACCATTTATGCTTCTTATTTCCTGTACCTTTTCCCTCATTCTTCCCCCATCCCCTTCCCAGCTGATAACCCTCCATATGATCTCCATTTCTGTGATTCTGTTCCTGTTATAGTTATCTGCTTAGGATTTTTTGTTTTGGGTTTTTTTTTTTTATTCAGTTGTTGATAGTTGTGACTTTGTTGCCTTTTTAATTTCATAGTTGTGATCTTTTAATTTTTCTCAAATAAGTCCATTTAACATTTTATGATATAATGGCTTGGTGGTGACGAACTCCTTTAGTTTTACCTTGTCTGGGAAGCATTTTATCTGTCCTTCAATTCTAAATGGTAGCTTTCTTAGATAGAGTAATCTAGGTTGTAGGTCCTTGCTGTTCATCACGATGAATTCTTCTTGCCAGTCCCTTCTAGCCTGCAAAGTTTCTTTTTAGAAATCAGCTGATAGTTTTAAGGGTGCTCTTTTGTAAACTCTCTGCTTTTCTCTTGATACTTTTAAAGTTTTCTCTTTATCTTTAACCTTTGTCATTTTAATTATGATGTGTCTTGGTGTGGTCCTTTTTGGATCCAACTTGTTTAGGACTCTCTGTGCTTCCTGGACTTATATGTCTATTTCCTTTGCTGGATTGGGGAAGTTTTCCTTCATTATTTTTTAAATGTTTTCAATTTCTTGCTCTTCTTCTTCTCCTTCTGGCATCCTTATGATTAGGATATTGGCACATTTGGAGATGTCTCAGAGTCATCTTATACTACCCTCTTTTTTTGAATTCTTGTTTCTTCTTTCTGTTCTGGTTGACTGTTTCTTTCTTCTTTATGTTCCAAATAACTTATTTGAATCCTGGCTTCCTTCCCTTCACTGTTGTGTCCCCGTAAATATTTTTCTTTATTTCATTTAGTGTAACCATCATTTCTTCCTTTATGTTGTTGCTGTGCTCAATGAGTTCTCTGAGCATCCTGATCACCAATGTTTTGAATTCTGCATTTGATAGGTTGGCTATTTCCATTTTGTTTAGTTTTTTTTTTTTCTGGGGTTTTGTTCTGTTCTTTCATTTGGGCCATATTTCTTTGTCTCCTCAATTTGGCAGCCTTCCTGTGTTTGTTTCTGTGTATTAGATAGAGCTGCGTTGACTCCCTGTAAAAGGCACCCATCTGGATGAATGTGGCTTCTTTAAATCCTTGGTTGTTGAACTTTAATACTCTTCTATTTTCTGACAGTTCTGGGTGTTATTTGTTCTGATATCTAGTTGTAATTCTTTTTATTGTTGCACAAGGAGGTAAAACATGTCTACTAATGCCTCCATCTTGACTGGAAGTCCTACATTATCTTTTTAAAAAATAATAAATTTTTTGAGGATGTCAAATAAGTTGTCCTATGAAACAATAGCCTTTATTATGTGTTAATCAAAGATTTTGCTCTCTTTGTGTAATGAAGAGCTTTTACTTTCTGATTACATACTTAATAGCAATCAAATAGAATGCCAATCTATACCCAGTGTCCTGAAATTCTCTGTTAATACTTAAGAAATTTCCCTGAACACATTACTTTGATCTGGCCTTCCCACTTGATTCCATCAACAAGACAACCCTGGTTTCCAAGCCTCTCCCTTGATCTGTTCTCAGTACAGCATCTGTGCCTTGTAGTGGGAGAGGGGAAATCTCAAGAGTGTTGCTAAATTGGGAGACTGGCTTCATTTTTATGCATCCCCAGTGAATCCTAAGCATGACTTATGAGACTCCTTTTAGGATGATTAAAAGAAAGAAAAAAACTAATGAAAAGATCACACACTTCATTTGTAGCAAACATTTCAGGTTGTTTTCTTTCAAGATGTTTATAAAGGAAACCCAGATTAATGAAATGGGTCTCTATATCTTGATACCCAAGTCAGAAACTGCAAGAGGCCATATAACTTTTAAAAAGGATGTGGGTTGTTCAGCAGGGCTGAAACATAGGAATAAATAATGTGTGGTGGTTGTTGTGTGTGCATGTGTGTGTGTGGTGGGTGGAGAGCTGATATTGTAGAATGATGAGACTGAGGGTATGCAATGGCCAGATGGCAAAGCATCTACAAGAATTTTCATTAGGGAACCCTTAAAGGGGTTTTAGAAGGCCTCTTCAGTTGCCATATGGAGAAGGAGATAGAGGGACACACCAGAGACATCAAGACCAGTTACAAAGCCACTGTCTTCATTCAGGGAAGACATAAAAGTGGTAATGTAGACAGAGAGAGGTATATTAAGGCAATGAAAATGACATTATATCCTGGAATTCAAAGGAGCAGAAAGACATCTTTAAAGTATTCTATTCTCCCAAGAACAACACATTGTGTTCCCTTGGAGAGATGGACAGAAAATGGAGAATTATAGCCATAGTTACCTTTTCAGACTCTGAGAATTTTCCCAGGGGACTAAGGCTCACTCTCTGCAGATGAAGTGAACTTCTCCTTAGGCTCTGACATTGTGGCCCCACGAGGGACACAACCTAAAAAGAGAGCTTTCCAGCATGAAATTGCAAGCAAGTCAAATTTACAAACATACTCAGAGTAAAGCCTACTCTTACCAACTTCCCTCAAGCACAGTAATGGGCGCAGTGAGCCAGTGGTAGGGGCATGCCAGGAGAACCCTTTATAACCCAGCCTAATAGAGCAGTGGACCAACCTGGAAATGACAGAAAGTGAGTTGCAGACAGGTCAAGGTCACATGGGATATCACAGCCTAGCTGCAAACCCACTATGCTGCCTGCTCCCAGAGTCCTGTTCAAGCCCACTCTCCTGGGTCGGACTGGGGACCTTGTGTGCACCTCCTTCTGAGTTGTGATTTCCTGTCAACCAATCTTTCCTAACATGTGCCTGCTGGAATAATTTGTCCCAAACCCACATACTTGAGATGACTGAGGGTTTTTTTTTTTCTTTCCAAAAGCAGGACTTCATACCAAACAGCAGCACATGTGATTATTTTCTATCTGCCAACTCCTCTCCCTCAACCTCCAACAGATTAGTTCTTCACCTTTCTCTACTCTGCTCTTGCCCTGTATAACCCCAGGCTCTCTTTCCAGATGGCTTCTGAATGCATTCAACCAATGGGAAGTATTGGCAGGAGACTGGAAATTGGAGGGGAGAAGGGTTGAGGTATATCTCTTCCTTTTCCTCTCAGCATCAGTCCCCTCCACTGCTCCAGCTCCTACGGG
The DNA here is from genome assembly GCF_022682495.2 of Desmodus rotundus. Classification (NCBI taxonomy): domain Eukaryota; kingdom Metazoa; phylum Chordata; class Mammalia; order Chiroptera; family Phyllostomidae; genus Desmodus; species Desmodus rotundus. The sequence continues at coordinate 68,959,219 of NC_071395.1, forward strand.
GTTCCATCTCCTGAGGGTGCCTCAGTTCCGAGGGGCAAAAGGGTGGTGGCCACAGCTTCCTCCTGTTGCTGGTCTCTGGGTAACTCCTCATTCCCTCCTCTGTCCCCCAAACCTAGCCTGCCCATCTGTAAGTGGTCGTTTCATGTATTTCTGTTCATTTGAACCATCTGCAATGAGTTCTGTTTCTGGCAGAGACTCTGACATAAACACAATTCCAGTAAATTGTGCTTGTTCATGGGGCTTCCCAGTGACATGGAAATTCCGGATTAGCACTCTGACTCATGTTAGCGTCCACATGCCTTCTCATAGGTACCCACCCAGAAGGGTTTGTATTAATCCCTTAACAATACACACATGAGCACTTTGCTATTCCATAGCTGGTTTGCACCTTTTCCATGGTCTAAAGGGCTGGCCTTAGCATCATATCTTTATATTCTCCTACCATGTGTCCAAAAGTTTAACATAAACAGTGAGCATGTAGTGCTGCTGTGTTCTAGGGTGGGGCATTAATTTGAGATAAAGTAGGAGGTTGCACCTTAATCTGAACTATTCAGACTGGTGTCTCAAAGTGAAACTCAAATCCTGACTGGGATCCCCCCTGCCTGAGCAACTGAGCAAGCCATCTGTTTTACTCCTATGTTAACAAGATACAGAAATCAGGCTCTTTATCATTTCCACAAGAAATCTAATCAGCCTTAACATTTTATGATTTTTATAGACTTAACTAAAAGCTTGGGGAGTCATAAAAAGCAGTAATGTTCCATCGTGCCCACATTCTGCCCCCTTACTCACTCTACTTTCTTCTCCATAACTCCTTCTCTCCATTGCCCACACCTTCCCGAGGCTCATAGTTCCCCTTCATAGAGCAGAGTGACTTACCTCTTATACTGAAGCTTCAGCCTTTGTCTTAGATTGGGTTTCCCAGATACAGACTCTGAGACAGAACTGCACACAAGTTTTTAAGGCAGTGCTCTTAGAAGATACAAAAAAGTGAGAAAATAGGATTGGACAGAAGGAGAAGTAGGCCCACACTGTGTTTGCAACTGGAGTCTCAACAGATCTCATGGGGAATCATGGAGTTGGGTGCTCCTTCCTGCTTGTCCCAAACTGTACAAGGGACTGGGGATTGTGGGTTGTCCCCTTGGTAGGGGTGTAACCTTGTGAAAAGTATGTCCCTGCAACCAAAGGCCATTCTCAGTTAGATTAGCAGATGATATTCCTAGCAGCTTGGGGATGGAAATGTTGTCTTTGGAGAGTGGACCTGGGTGGGGCGCCACAGTATCTATTGCAGGCTGATGGACACCTGGCCCAATAGGCTCATCAGGCTCAGTGTCTACTCCCTACAAGGATGTTATCAAGCATTTTCCCAGAAAGGAGCAGAATTTCACTAAGTCAAATTTTTATAGCAATTGGTAAGAGAACCACCGTTTCTCTTCATTTTGTTTTGGGGTTTTTTTTTTCTGTAATAGCCATGCTGTCAATAAAAGTATTCATTACCTGAGTGAGTGCAAGGGCAGCCAAACCTCAGACCTTGGCCTCTGACCATCTTTAACAGAGTGGATCCCTTCATGGGTATTTAATAGCAGAATACTGTCTCAGGGAGCTGGCGGCACACTATCCAAATTCTGGATCACTGAAATAGAGGTCATAGAGCTGGAAGGTTTCATAATGAATCATCAGAGGCAGGCTCCCAGGTTTTAAGAGGTTAGCAAACACACTTTACATACTAAGCATCCAAATCCTCACATCATGTATCCCCAGTCAGTTGACAGAGAAGCTGTAAAGATACAACCAGAAACAAATATCCTACCTATCATAGAACACTCTTTCCAGGAGAGGATGATGTACTCTCTCATTTGGAGGCCAGCAACATCTTGCCTAGGAAGCCCACAGACAAGGGTAATCAAGCCTGGAACAAGAACAGGAGATACCATTTGTATAGACAGTTTGCATATCTGGTGAGCTCCCAATTAAATCAATAATACCCACCACGCCTTCCTCCTGATTCTTTTTTCAGGGAGTGTCCAACCCCCCATCTGGAAGATCTTCTCCAAAATACCTTAAAGGGTTTGTTCAAGACTCAATTGGGCAAGGGGTCTCCACTGCCTAAGTCTACTTTGCAGTGATATTACCTTTGCCTTGAGGCCCTACTGCCCTTTCATAATGCCACCTTCACACTTCTTGACTTAGATGAAGCCTCAGACTTTAATCATATGCCTATGTCTCTTTGCCTGCAAATAAATTTAGCTGCTCAAACTTTATGTATAAATTATGGATCTGTGATATTATATTGCCTATGTCCCTAAAAGATATTTAATATCTTAATTATAAGATAATATATAACATGAATGTATATTCAATATCCACTTGATTTATTTTTAATAGTTAAGAATTCTGGAGGGTGAAATAAATTTTTAGAAAAAATTAAAATATAGGAGTTTCAATTATCTGAAGAGGCAGACTGTAGAGAAAGTAATGTTAGCTCAGATAATAAAGTTCTATTAACTTTCAGGGATTAGTTGACAATTACATGAAAATGATACTTTGATAAATGTATGCAATAGCATACATATAAATTAATAATTTATTTTAATATTGAGATTATGTCTTTCTAACTCGATTTTTAGCCTGTGATATTTTTATTTACCATAAAGTATAGTGTATTTATTTGCTCATAATACTCATGAAATGTCAAATGGATAAATTATTGAGACCCAGTATTCTTCTGTGTCCCTGCTATTCTCCTATTAAGTTTAGTTAATGTAGTGTTTCTCTCCCTCCATCTAACCCCTTGCATGCCCCTTGAATTGGTGTGACCTAGGTCTTTTTCTCTGTTTTAGAAACAGCTGTGATTACATGTAACACATCTCATATGGTCAGTAAGTTGAGGTAACTTTAGGTCCTCTATAAGACAAGCATTTGGATATCTGTGGCTTAACACAAGTTTATTTTGCACTCATGTAAAGTTTGATGTGGGTGACCCTAATTGGCAGGTGCGTCTTCTGGATGCAATGGCCCCCAAATTCCTTCCAAGTTGTGATTCTACCATCTTTGGCATGTGGCTTTCAAGATTACATGTTTGTCTGCCTCAAGCTGACGGTAGTGCAAAGAACATTGAGAACTGGCATGAGAGATTTCTAGGGACCGGGCTTGGAAGCAATGTCTAGCTTGCATACGTTTAGCAGACTCAGTCCTGTGGTCGCAGCTGACTGCAGAGCAGGTATATTGCAGTGGATTGAAGGAAGAGAGGACAAATGATAAAAAACCACCTCATCTCTACCAAATAGGATTTTAAAGGAAGAAGGTTAAGGGTGGGAGGTATTGTGGAAAAATGGTGTATGAAAGCTTCAGTTGCCATGAATTCTAAGTCTATCTTGCCAGCCCAGATCTCTCTCCTGAGCTCGGGATCTCAAACCCAACTATACCCTGATGTCTTTGCTTGGGTTTCCCACATGCCCTTTAAACTCACCACTGTCCTTGCATAACTACTGCTCCTCTTGGATTTCTTTAGTAATGATGAGGGAAATGGTTATTTACCATTACAGGTGCTTTCTAGGAAGGGTTGCAAGGAGCAATAGCCATCATGGAGTTGAGTTTGTTATCCAAATGTTGAGGTAAAAGCTGGAAAGAAACTCAATTTATTTTGATAGAAGGAAGAGTAAAGTTGTTCTTGCCTGAGGGGTTGGGTATGGAATCCAGGAAGATGAACATTGTGGGAAGCGAAGGGAGGAAAGCAAGGATGAGTGATAAAGACTTGTTTAATGTTGGTGCTAAGTCAAGCTAAAATACTTAACAAGGCTTTAAAAACTATTTATTGTAGGATGAGTGACACAAACCCTCATCTACAAAATCTTCAGTAATATCTTCCTTGCTCAATAAAGATTTTGGGAGAATATATTACTTTAAAGCTGTTCAAAGGAGTATAAAAATTCTTATCTTGTTTAACATGGGGAAGAGCAGAGACAACATTCAAGGTGGAAAAAACTTGGGAATATTAGAGGGCATGTCTCTAAGAATTAGCACACACTGTGGGGGGTCCTCCAGAGTCTCACAGGCTATGGAGCTGTTACAAGGAGGAACAAATTCCACAAGAGGATCTCATCTGACATCAGAGATACTTTTCACTCAGTGAACAGAACCCCGTCCTCCACTAAGCTCTGCAAGCCAAAAGGTCTGCATGTCATCTGTTCATTGATGCATCCCTATGGTTATTTCTGAAGGGAGATGTATTAAATAAATGAATCCCTGACTCCTCTCTCTGCCTGAACTACCTCGTCCAAACAAGACCTAAGTCCTAACTTCATTGTGTCACTCAAACCTATTTTCTTTCCTGTAGCCCCACCTCTTCTATCCTATCTTATGCCACTGACATTTCTTCTTTGGATAAATGGAGCAACCTCCTCTCTAGTCTCCCTGACTCCAGTCATGTCTCCTTCTCACCCATTGTCCTAAAATATAAATTTAATCAAGTCATTTCTTTGCCTGAAACCCTTCAATGGCTGCAAATTGCCTCCAAACTCCTTACAGTGGCTTACAATGGGGCTATTACTGGTCTGAAATTTATTTAACATACCAGATTTATCTCCTGCTCCTCTCAACCTCATGCAGTATGTTTTGTCAACACAGGAAAACTTTTAAAACACCTCTTACCCCAGGGTCTCAGCTATGCCATGTTTTCCTTGCCTATGGGACTCAAACATTCCCTGTTCTCTGTGACTTGGGACTTTACTCCGAACACTCTTTCTGTCTCTCTTCATTCCCTAAATAACTCCTACCTACCCTCAGATTTCAGTTAGAAGCTACTTCGTCTGTGAAGTAGTTCATGGCACCCCTAAAGTATAGGTTAGTGCCCCCTTTTTAGTGCCTCTGGTGCACTCCAAATTTATTTTATTAAAGCACATCTTCTGTATTTATTGGTTTACATGTCTGTATCTTTTATTAGACTGATATAGACAAGTTCTGTGACGGCTTGCTGTATGTTTATTTTAGTCATGGTCTAATGAGACAAACAGACTCAATACCAGTAATTTTAATAAGGAATTTAATACAGGGAGACAGGAAAATAGGTATTAAAGACCTGAAAAGGGAAAGGGGGCCACACTAAGGTGACACAGGTATAGCAACATTGGAAGCAGCTACCATCTATAGGGCTTGGGGAATGAAAGAAAAAGGTTGAGGGCCTAAAACCTGAAGGTCTTGAGGAGGGGCCTGCAGAAGTGGGAGCCAGGTCTCTGAGGAGAGGACATTGGCTAGCCAATGCTGATGTGCAGCAACTAGGAGGAGGGGCCCCACAGAACCAGGGCCTGGAGGCATGAGTGCACAGGCTGGCGGGTGGTGTGATGGTAGGTAGGTATAATAAGGTTGCTTTTAGAAGTGTGGAGCAAGAACTGGAAACTGGAACTAGCTGTAGTTACTGTCAGGGTAAAGGCCCTTGTGTGGCAAGGCTGCCAGAGAGCAGCAAGGAGGAGGAAGCAGGTCCCCTCTCCATCCTTCCAGGCTCTCTCTAGCACCCCTGCTGGCAGAGCCTGCTAGGACACCCACTGGAGAAAGGGGAGTGGTTTGTTGAGTTCCAGGCCTAGAATCACAAAGGGTAGGGTTTGGAACTGAAAGATGACTGTTCAAGACAACATAGTCTCTGGCTAACTGTAATTCTGCATATTAAGCCCTCAGGAAATATCTATGAAATGAATGAATAAATTGAAAATGAGTAACTAAACTTCTGTCTCAGACACTGACCAAAAGGAAGTACTAAAAAAAGGAAAACTTTAAAACCTGTCTCTGGGCAGAAACAAGGGCATGATATCAACCACCTTTGGTGACAACCAACCATACGTAGTTACTTATGGATACAGAGCACTTTCCACAGAACTCAAGAAGGTTACTGGGAATGAGCAGGTAACTTCTGTGCCTGAGAAGGCTGTGAAGCCTTGTGAGAAATAAATACGGAAACTCAGACAAATCCAACTGAATTCCATGAATTAGAACACCTGGAGAGATCGTGAGTGAGCTGGGGGCTGCCCCATTGTGTTAAGTGCATCCCCAGACCATGCTGGTGTATTGAAAAGAAGCTCATTGTGTAGTATTTTCTCTGACATGGCTTAGGCTTTCTCTGGTGGATGTGGCAATGGGTGGGAGGGAAGGGAACAGGGAAACATCCTCTATTGTGGTGGGTGAGGTCTGAAGAAAAGCAAACCAGGAGATCTTTGGGGGTTACTCTCTTGACAGCCACCAAGTTGAAGAAATCTTCAACTTGAACTGGTGAAAAACATTATAGAAACAGAGCTTTTGGCTAAAATAATTGGATCACTTAAAACTGAGATGGTATTTTCTGAATCATAGGGGCAATGCCATGTACCCCCAAGGGGCAAAAAGGAGACAAAACCATGTGGTGTACACATAATGGAGCTCATAAAAATAGAAAATATTATGGAGAAAGCTTGTCCCCAGTGCTGTAGTTTTGATGAGCACAAAGAAAATAAAACATGCAAGTCAACTCTCCTGGTGGGACTGCTCTCACCTCAGCTCTCTTCCCTGCTCCTCTCAGAACACTGGACAACTGAACTGCTGATGCAGACTAGCAGGACCCAGGGAAATAAAAAGTGGTCATAGGCCCTCCACCCGTCCAACAGAGTGGAACGATTTGTCTGGGTGGATCTGAATAAATTGAAGGAGAAGTCAACAGTAAATAATAACATGTAACTTATTTTATTTTAATATTTAAAACACTAAAGAAGGAAATAAAAGCCATGAAAACAATACATGAGGAATCATTGATTTACTTACTGTAAGGAGCCAAAAAAAGTTTAGATTAAAGCTACCCAGAATTTTTTTAAGTGGAATCAGTGAAGATAATATGACAAGATAATAGGTTAAGAAGAAAAGTGATATGAGGAAGTTAAACAAAAAGGTAGAATTAAAATAATTTCACTTCAGAGTTTATAATAGAAGTTATAAGCCAATAAAGAAAATAATCAGAGCTGCAAAAAATTGAATTACATGATGTAGATACTTTTGATAAAATCACCCATAATTCAGAGAAAGAGAACAGAGAGATGGACATGATCAGAAATGATATGATGGATGAAGGGTGGACACTGGAGATTCAATAATATATATACTCAGCATTTCTGAAGAAGAGAACAAAACAAAAGAAACACAAACATTTACAAAGACATATAAAAATTTCTATAATTTAGGGAAGATCTGAACTTCTGCATCAAAAGAATTCACAAACTCTTAGGCAAAATTAACAAAAAGAAACTAGTCAATTATGGTGAGGATATTATTTCAAGAATAAAAAGAATCCTACCATCATCCAGATAGAATGAATAGGTCACTTGCAAAGAAGAAATGGGGCCAACCTCAAGTTTTTCTTCAGTGTTAAATGCCAGAAAATAATGAAATGTTCAGAAAACTTCGAGGTCGCTCAGCAATGCCCTTTCTGGGAAAACCACCATTCCCAAGGGAAGAGAGTAAATATGCACCGACTTAGGGAATATATGGCCCAGGTACTCATCCTTAAATATCTACTCAGGAAGATAAAAAGCCAGGAGATGAATTAACTATATCTCTGGGGTCTCTGAGGAGAGTTGGCTAGTTGAAGTAAATCTGCAGCCCACGGGTAAATACAGACAGTTTGCCCTATGTGCAAACCAAAGTCACTCAACTCACCAAGGTGCAGGCTGTAGTGGGGCAGACACATCCTTTGATTAATTGAATTCCTCATCTTGAAATCATTTGTTTTGACTTGACATATATATACAGAGGTGGGGCAAAAGTAGGTTTATAGTTGTTCATATGGAAAATAATACAATAATTAATAAATAGCAAAAGAATAGACTTTTGTGTACTCATAACTGTAAACCTACTTTTGCCTCCCCCTGGAATAAAAATATATAGTCAGTTCACAAAGAATTAATTTCCTTTAAATTTATGAGTAATTTCTGCCATTCCTTTATTAACACATTTTTATTTTTCTCAGTCCAATTTCTGGGGCAAATCTAAGCCTATGTTTCAAAAGAGCTGAAAAAATGAAAATGTATGGCCAAAAACATAAAAGTCATTCAAATGAATTCAAAGTTTGTCTTAATTACATTTAATCAGACTGCTTGAGGACAAATGCTATTATCTTAACAGATGACAGGGAAAAGGCTATTCAACTTCTATTTTGTTGTGTGTTTTCCTTTCTTCTCCATTACAGAAATTATCTTCAAATCAAGAAGGCTAGACTAACCATGAGTATGAGATGACTAAAGCCCCAGATAGGAAGGAAGCTAGTTAGAGGACTCCCTCCCAGTCTCAAGGAATCTGAGGGCTGGAGCTTATACACTGTAGCCATGAAACCGAAGGGATGTGCAGCCATTACTGAAGAATCGATGCTTTCTGTGAGAAATTATGAAGCATAGGTAGGGTGACAGAATGCTGAGAATGGGCAAATACTGACCTGATTTTTCTCAAATGGGAGATATTAAATTCTTCAAAATAGATTTTCTCCTTGACAAAACTCCATAATGGAATATTTAAATGTAATTTATTCATGATTAGTTGTGAGCTTTTGATAAAGAAATTGAAGATTAGTGAGAATCAGAATTGCAACACCTTGCAAAACAAACCTCATGTTTTTATTGAATAGGATTCCTGATCTGGAAAATCAAGGAACTAAAAGATCAAATGCATTATCTCAGCAAAAGATGCAACATAGCTTTGATTGTGTTATTTTGACGCAGATAAACTTAACCAAACACACTGTTAGTTAATATCATAATGTGTAGTGCCAGGTCCCAGGGCTCTCCTTTTTACCCACTTCTGTTGAACACTTATCAAAAGGTGAATTTGGGGGGGACATTGTAACGTGGCCTCACACTGCCACTCCTGTCCTTTGCCTTTATGGCTTAGAATCATCCTTCAGTTCTCAGCTTTAACCTTAATTCTGTGACCCATTATGCAATGTCTGGCAACCCTAGCTTTTGCAAAACCTCAAATTTGAAGATTCCTTTTTTTAATCAAATATTTGCAATCAGATTAAGAATCTTTTTTACATATGGTAGGATGATCAACCTTTCCGGTTTACTCAGTACCGGTGGATTTACCAGGATGCTGGACTGTCAGTACTAACACTAGGGAGGTCCTGTGTGAATTTGGATGAATCTGTCACTGTAACCTGAGGAATCTTTGCTCCTCACTCTTCACTGTCCTCGGAACTTTGCTTCTCATCTCCTCTTTGGATTGAGCAAGGCTCAATTCTTAGAGTGCTGGGTGGTAGTAACACCACTTGCTGGTAGAGGCTACTTTTTGATACCTCAGGGCCTATAGGATGAATTTGCTTTAAATATGAGGTGTCCTGAAGTAAGACATCCTTTCCTTCGTTAAGTATTGAGTTGAGCTAAGAGTGAAAGACACCTACAAAAGATACCAAAAAGAACAACAACAACACCAAAAAAAGGGTGAGGGGGTCAGGCTGATCCAAGGAAATGCCAAACTAATAAAAATCAGTTGGATTAGTAGATTCAGAAATTGGAAAGTATTGATTTTAGGTTTCTAAGAGGAAGTCAGTTCTCCCAAATCAGGACTTGGGAGAATCATATCTCTGATAGACCCTGGAAGAACACTCATCCATTGTTTCTATCACGGGAAAGCTAAAATCTTTATTCCTTGGTAAGCTTGAAAACACCCAAACTGTGCTTCTGGGAAAGTTTTATATATGGCTGTGACCAGGACAGGTGTTTTGAGAGCTAGGATTGGGAACAGAAGAGAGAGCTGAGAAGATAAAGCTTAAGTTGAACATCAAAGAGACAGAATGAAGTGTGAGTCCATAGCAGGCACAAACCACGATGGGGGCAGAGGGCAGGCCTGGTGACATAAAGCATGGGGACTCGGGAAGGCAGCAGGGTGTAGAAAGAGCCCCTGGAGGTAGACCTGAGGGATGGAGTAGTCAGTCGTCCATGGCTTGTGCTGCACCTTCAAAGCCCTGTGTTGGCTTTGGCGTCATCTCCCATCAGGTACTCTTCCTGGAGTGAAACAGGATGAGGCCAGCTAGGAGGAGGGGTATCACCTTTTGAGCAGCATTCTGAGAAGCAGGTTCCTGCTTCGGTCTTTCAAACCAACTTCTTCCAAAAAGACTAGTGTGATAATATAGATCACTAGTGTGATATTGTGATTTATAATAAGCTTATGTATGTATTCGGTCTTCAACCAAGTTTCTAGCACAGAGCTCCTAAAACCCTGGGACGTTTTAAAGTGATGACAGTAATAAAGGTGCCTTTTGTTATGTCAATGTGGTGACTTCTGAAAAGCTACCAGGTAATTTGAGGATGAGGCTCACCAGTTGTTTAGAAGGTTGGAACACCAGGGTTGCCACCACTGACCTCTAGTAAGAAGAGAGGGATTAAGTTCAATTACCAATGGTCAATTATTTAATCAATCATGCATTGGTGATGAAACCTCCATAAAAACCCAAAAGGGGTTTGGAGAGTTTCCAAGTTGGTGAGTACATGGACATTTGAGAGAATGACCCTCTCTCATTCAGAGAGGGCGTGGAAGCTCTGAGCCATTTCCCCACACCTTCCTCTATGATCTCTTCTAGCTGGCTGTTTCTGAGTCATATCCTTTTATAATAAATGGGGGATATACTTAAATGGGGTATAATAAATGGGTTTTACTTCTTACTTTATAAGAAGTAAAATGTTACTGAGGAGAGTTGGTTGATGTACTGGGATGCCCCTCCTCCCTCCATCACCTCCCATGAAGCCTCCTCTCCCCCAGGGATTGGAATATTGGAACTGGTGATCAGAATCTTAAATAGCCTTGAGGGTTGCCTCAGGCACTGTTTCCAGGAATCTCATATGTCACTTGAAACTTGTAAGATCCACAGTTAATTGAAAGGTTGCTGAGACAAAGGCAGAAAGGTGTAGTTTTAATGGTTTGGGTTGTAATGCAAAATGTGGATTATCAAGCATTAGAAGGAAGCCAAGGGATTGTCTAGGCAGGCCAAGGCACTGCTGAATAGACTAACCAAAGTATGTTTTGAAGACAGACTTCTATATAGCAGTTTTCTTAATATGGATGAAGTTTGAGGGATGTAGGTGGTCTAATTTTGCAAAGACATGCACCATGAAACACAAATTAAATAAATAAGAAGACAGGATTGTATGGGATACTTACAAATATTCCATAGTTTCTGTAAAATTTCATTTTTTAAATCCAAAGCAAATGACAAAATGTGAACATGTGCCAAGTATCAGCAGAGAGTACATGGATATATGTTATATTACTTTCTGCTCTCTGGGTTTGAAAGACCCTATAATAAACTAGTTTATTAAATTAAAAGTAAAACATACGTGCCCCTTGGAGTCAGTCTTGGTGGTTGAAATCAGCAGGATCAGGTGATGACACAGATGGAAACCACCTCCTCCCTTCTATTCAGAGTATTAAATCTTCGTTGTGCCAGCTGTCAGTAAAAGAACCTTGGAACTTTTGCAAAGAGTTACTACAAATTGGTAAGCCTTATCTTTGTAAATCTTGGGGGTTTTCTTGGTTCATATGACATATATGTTTTCTTTTTGGTCTGTTTTGATTTAATTCCTTAAAAACTGAATGTAACTTATTTGTATATGCATGTTTTCCTGCCACTGCAAATTTGGGATGTCAGGACATTGATTTTGTTTCATGTGCACTTAAAACTCATGGATTCTAACATCCATGGAAGAACTGATTATTTGTTGGGAGCTGATTTTTACCTTAAGTAGCAAGTTCAATGATACCTTTCTTGATGTTTCTAAGGAATGGAGTGATTGCTTCTCTGTATGACAAATATGTTCCAATTTATACAGGAAAATCTTAACTTTATTATTGAAAAAGGAAAATAAACAACAAAAACAGCCTGGAGGAAGAACTGAGTCCAGCTCTTAAAAGCTAGTGAGGCCAAATTCTGCATGGATCTAGTAAGGAAGGATAAGGGGCTCTGTCAGTTAGGAATGCCTTTGGCTGCAAGTAACAGAATGCCTAGTCCATAGAGGATGATGCATAGAGACATTTGGTTATCCCACAGAGCACAGGGTTTGCAGATGAGAAGCCTAGGATGAGTTAAGCTGCTTGGCCAACTCTACAAGGCCCAGGCTCTTTCTCTGTTTCTGCTTGGCCAACCCCAACATAGTGGCTTGTAGTAAGGAGGTTTATGCAATGATGATCAATGATTGTCACGACTGCTTTCAGAGGCAGGAGGTAGGGACTTGGAGAAATCAGAGGAAGAGTAGGAGAAACAAACAAAAACAGACCCTTTTTTTCCAATGACCCTCCTCTTTTGTCCACAAAGGAATAATTTACAAACCTTCCAAGATGACTTGACTCATGATGCATTGTCTTGTTGTATGGCAGGTACAATACTGAGCACCTATATGTAATAGCCTCCCAGCTGGTCTCCCTGCCTCCACTTTTGCTCCTCTACAGTCCATCTTCCACACAGTGGCTTGGAAACATCAATGAGATCACCAAACTCCACTGGTCAAATCCTCCAATGGCCTCCCTTTACTATGGAATAGAATCCAGGTTTGTTGAAATTTACTCTGGTAAATATTAGTGTTTGATTCTTCTTCCTTAAATATCCTTAATTTAACTTTATCTTCAACCTTTTTTCTTTTTCTTTTTGTATTCTGTTTTGAATTTATTCTGTCTTGTTGTATTTTGTGTGTCTTTTAGGCTAACTTAAATCCTTAGTATAGGGTGGGCATAAAGAACATAACTAGATAAATGTGTGTTCCTGAAAGATGCACTCGAGCTATATTATTCTGAGTGACACTAACATTCAATATAGGTAAAACAATGAGATAAAATTTGAGTTTCAGTATTAAGAAGAGAGAGGAGTAGCCATTAGAAGACTGTAAAACTGTGCAGAGATGCTTATGGCATAATGTGCTAGGAAAGCTGGGTGCAAAATTGCATTTTCAGTACAGGTTAGAACAACTTAAAAAATAAGATTGGCAGGAAATATAAATGTATTCCATTTGGTGAAAATCTGAAGCATGTAGGTTTGAAATAGTGTGATATATAAATATAATATTTTATTTTATAAGTCAAACTTCATGACTACCCCATTTTAAACATTTTGTTATGGAGAATTTAAAGCACACACAATGCATACAGAATAAAGTAATAAACCCCCATTCAGCTATCACCCAACTTCACCATCCCACTTCTGCCTGTCTGGTCCATCTCTACCTCCATCTACTCTCCATCCTTCTTGTTTATTTACTAAATTTACTCCTTTTGAAATGCATAGTGTATAATTTTGAACTTCATGTAACCTATTCCTATTATTCTAGAATGTACATTAGTTACTAACATCATGTTCCAGTTAATCTCTCAATAAATTAGTTTTACTTATTCTAGAACTTAAATAGAATCATAAAACCATATTTTTCTTGTGTCTGACTCCTTTTGCTCCTTTGTAGACTCTATCATAGTTCATCCTCCTTCACTTTCTGAAATAGGTTGCGTAAATCTGATGCTAAATAACACCAAACGTTCCTTGAACATTTGATAAAATTCTCCACTGAAACCACTTGGGTCTGAAGTTTTCTTTGTGATGAGGTTTTTGATAATCAGTTTAATTTATTTTTTTGGTCAATATGAGGTTATTTTTGTATGTTTTTCAGGGAACTGGCCCTTTTCATCTACATTGTCAATTTTGTTGACATAAAATTATTCTTGGTTTTCCTTTCTAATCATTTGATAAACACAATCTGTAATGATAACCTTTCCATTTCTGACATTGATCATTTGTGTTCTCTCCCTTTATTTCTTCATCAATTTTGCTTGGGGTTTATCAGTTTTGTTAATCTTTTGGTCAAAAGAACCAACTTTTGGCTTTGTTGATTGTTTTCAATTTTACTGAATCTTGCTCTTATCTCAACTATTGCTTTTATTTTCAATCAATTTTCCTAGTTTTCATCTAATTTCTGAAAGTGATCATTTAGATAATTGATTTTAGACCTTTCTTCATTCCTAATAGAAGCATTTGAAGCTATGGATGTCCCTCCAGAAGGTTCTATGATGCGTGAGAGAGAAAGGAAAACCAAAGCAGCAAGTTCTTTGAGTAAACAGAAGGGAATAGCACTGGGGACAGCAGTGGAAGGATTTCATTTGGGCTAGTAGCAAAGTGCTCTCTTCATTACACAAGGAGAGAAAAGGACAAGGTGGAGAAAATAAATAAATGATTACAAGTTTCCTGATGGGAAGGTGAGAGCATTTCCATCTGCTGGCTTACATTTTTTTTCAGTAACCATGAGGGGACATCAGCAACTGAATGTGTGGGAAAGATGAGTGGGAGAAGTTAGAACAAAAGAAAACTATGAGATAGCCACCTCAGGGTAGGGAGGAGGGAATTTAGTAATGAAGGGAAACAGATGCATCAGGCAGATAACAGTTGTGATCTTTAAGTCTATGATTTTTTTTACCCAAAATTCAAGTGCTCATGGGACAGTGTGGAAAAAGCAGGTAGATGGGTCAGCCAGGGCTGGAGTTTACCAGGTAGGCAAGGCACTGAGTTGGGGGGGGGGGGGGGACGGTGCATCAAGGGACTGAGAATATTTCCAAAGAAGTGATTAAACTAATGAGCCATGGAATGTAGCTGGGCAATTAGAAAAGTGAGGATGAAGTTTGGAAGTCACAATGAAATCAAAGAGTTATAGCATTGGTGGTATACTGGAGTAAAAGACCTAGAAGTAGTGGCCATAAAGTCAAACTCTTAAAGTTAATTTTAAGAGGGGTTTGGTTATTGAGGGTGACAAGGAATAGGTGTTAGCATGGAACGGAGTTGGTGATATGGAGTTTGGAGGTGATGAATCAGGGAACTGAGAGGGCAGGGTACTATCTGAGTCATTGGCATAGATGTTTCTATCATTAAGAATGTTGACAGAGAAGATGGTAAATATAAAAAGTGGAAGACTTAACATCTTCAGTAAATGATGGGCAGGCTAATAGATGGCAGGAAGGAGAAGGGCAAGAGAGTGAGTCTAGAGCTGAGTAGAATGAACTTTAAGTAAGAAAAAGATTCTGCAGGAGGGAGGGGGTAGATAGTCTGGAGGTGGCAATGGTGAATGAGGAGGATATGGACACTGCTTCCTTACCTTGAGGCTTTGGGTTGTGAAAGAAAACTCAGGCTCTACTTGATTGGCTTTCAGAGACACCAGGGCTTTCAGATAGTGTCCAGCATCGGGTAAGAAATATTCCAAGAGGAGAGTGAAGTTAGAGTGGAGATAACTAGCCACAGTGTAGAAGTTCCAGATGACACAATGACAGCATTTAGGCCAAGAGGAGAGGTGGAAAATTGACTCGATCTGGAAGTATTAAAAACTAGGATAAGACTGACAGAGGAAGAGATGTGAAAACTGAGTTGCAAGGGTGGGTTAGGACTACAGCTGTGAGTGTCAAATATTCCCTGGAATGTCTTTTATGGGGTGTGGATTAGTTTACAGTGGCTGCTATAACAAGTTACCATGAGCTCAGTGACTTCAAACAATACAAACTTATTATCTTACAGTTCTGGAGGTCTGTCATTTTAAATGGACTTCACTGGACTAGAATCAAGGGTTTGCCAGGACTGTGTTTTTTCTAGAGACTCTAGGGGAGAACCTGTTTTCTTGACTTTTCCAACTTCAAGAGGATGCTTGAATTCCTTGGCTTGTGGCCCCCTCCTTCATCTTCAAAATGAGCCATATCTCTACTTCTGATTCATCTTCCTCACTTTTCCCCTTATACGATTCTCCCTTATAATTACATTTGGACCCATCAGGAAAATCCAAGATACTCCTTTCTTTTTAGTACCTTTATTTCTTATTAAATTAATTGGGGTGAGATTAGTTAATAAGGTTATAAGATTTTCAAGTATATGTTTCTATGATATATGATCTGTGTATTGTATTGTGTGCCCACCACCCAAAGTCAAATTATCTTTCATCACCATCTATTTGACCCCCTTTGCCCATTGCTACCATCCCACCCCCTTCCTTCTGCTAACCACCATGCTGTTGTCTGTGTCTAGGAGTTTTAGTTTTATATCCCACATATAAGTGAAATCATATGGTTCTTAGCTTTTTCTGACTGACTTATTTTGCTTAGCAAGATATTCTCAAGGTCCATCCATGCTGTCACAGATGGCATTTTAAGATCATCCAATTAGCAACCTTAATTGCCCCTGGGAAGGTAACATAACACATTCACAGATCTCCCAGATTAGGATGGGACATCTTCGAGGGGTCATTTTTCTGCCCACCGCAGCATCCTCCCCAAGAGGAAAGGATATGCTCAGCCACTTGAAGGAGCCCTACTAAGTGGAAGAGGAGGTGATGGAGAGGTGAGGAGGCAAATAAGCTACTACTTGGTTTCTGGAGAGAGAATCACAGTGGCTCAAGGAATATTCTAGGACCTCAATGTCCAAGAATGGAATCATGTCATAAAGCAGTGACCCCTAAACTTCACGAAGCATCTGAATCCCCTGGAGGCTGTGTTAAAAGACAATGTTTCCCCCTTCTCGTTCCCACTTCTGATCCCATACGTCAGGGTGGAGCCCCGGGTTTACATTTTTAACAAGGTTTTTGGTGATACTAATGTTGTTGGTCTAGGAGCTGCTTTTTAAGAACTGTTTCCCCTAACAAGCTCTTGGTTCACAAATTCTGTACATAAAGATATTTTTGTTTATTTGTACGTGTGTGTGTGTTTTGTTTGTTGCATTTTTAGTTTTGGTTCAAAGCATGGACTTTGGAAGCCATCTTAAAAGCCAGCTCCATCACTAATATACTGTGACCTCTCTATTATTTAGTCTCCACATCTGTGAAATGGGGATAATGGTAGTACTCAATGAAAAAAATTATGTGGATTTTTAAAATATATTTATTATTATGCTATTACAGTTGTCCCATTTCCCACCCCCCTCACTACACTCCATCCTGCCCACCCCCTCCCTCCCACATTCCCCCCCTATAGTTCATGTCCATGGATCATACTTATAAGTTCTTTGGCGTCTACATTTCCTACACGATTCTTACCCTCCCCCTGTCTATTTTCCACCTATCATCTATGCTACTTATTCTCTGTACCTTTCCCCCCCTCTCCCCCTCCCACTCCCCTATTGAAAACCCTCCACGTGATCTCCATCTCTATGGTTCTGTTCCTGTTCTAGTTGTTTGCCTAGTTTGCTCTTGTTTTTGTTTTAGGTGTGGTCGTTAATAACTGTGAGTTTGCTGTCATTTTTACTGTTCCTATTTTTGATCGTCTTTTTCTTAGGTAACTCCCTTTAACATTTCCTATAATAAGGGCTTGGTGATGATGAACTTCTTTAACTTGACCTTATCTGAGAAGCACTTTATCTGCCCTTCCATTCTAAATGATAGCTTTGCTGGATACAGTAATCTTGGATGTAGGCCCTTGCCTTTCATGACTTGGAATACTTCTTGCCAGCCCCTTCTTGCCTGTAAGGTCTCTTTGGAGAAATCAGCTGACAGTCTTATGGGAAGTCCTTTGTAGGTAACTGTCTCCTTTTCTCTTGCTGCTTCTAAGATTCTCTCCTGTTTAATCTTAGGTAATGTAATTATGATGTGCCTTGGTGTGTTTCTCCTTGGGTCCAGCTTCTTTGGGACTCTCTGAGCTTCCTGGACTTCCTGGAAGTCTATTTCCTTTGCCAGACTGGGGAAGTTCTCCTTCATTATTTGTTCAAATAAGTTTTCAATTTGTTGTTCTTCCTCTTCTCCTTCTGCCACCCTATAATTCGGATGTTGGAACGTTTCAAGATGTCCTGGAGGTTCCTAAGCCTCTCCTCATTTTTCCGAATTCTTGTTTCTTCATTCTTTTCTGGTTGGATGTTTCTTTCTTCTTTCTGGTCCACACTGTTGATTTGAGTCCCAGTTTCCTTCGCATCACTATTGGTTCCCTGTACATTTTCCTTTGTTTCTCTTATCATAGGCTTCATGTTTTCATCTGGTTTTCGAACAGATTCAACCAATTCTGTGAGCATCTTGATAACCAGTGTTTTGAACTGTGCATCCAATAGGTTGGCTATCTCTTCCTCACTTAGTTGTATTTTTTCTGGAGCTTTGAAGTGTTCTGTCATTTGGGCCTTTTTTTTTTTTTTTTTTTTTGGTCTTGGTGCATCTGTTACTTAAAGGGGTGGAGCCTTAGATGTTCACAGCGTGGGGTAACGCTGGTTGCTGTGCTGTGATGCTGTACGTGGGGGAGGGGACGAGAGGGAGCAATGGCGCCCGCTCCACTCTCCACCAGACCTCAATCTTTCACTCCACTACCCACAATCAAACTGGGCCCCTCTGGTGCTGGTTCCCGAGTGGGTGGGCTTGTGCACTCCCTAGGCCCCTGTGGGTCTCTCCAACGACCTCTCCTGTGAGGCTGGGAGTTTCCCCAACCCCCACGGGCGTTTTCAATCAGAGGTTTGAGGCTTTATTTCCCTGCACTGGAGCCCTGGGTTGCATGGTCTGCTTTGCTCCCCGCCGTTTGTCCAGGTTATCTGTGCTGGAATGTGGGGCTGCGGGGTGCTACCCGCCGCTCTGCCTGCCCCGTTCTCCGCCACTCTGAATCTGGCCCTCTCAGTTTATCTGTGCGAATGTGGGGCTGCAGGGTCTGCCAGTGGTCAGACTGCGAGCCCTGTTCGTCCCACACTCCGCCAGTCTCGGTCCCGCCACGGCAACGTGAGTCCTCTCCGCCCCAGCTGCCCGTCTCTGCCCCTCCTACCGGTCTGGATGAAGGTTTATTTTTTATTTCCTTGGTGTTGGACTTCCTTGCCGTTGGATTTTCTGTCAGTTCTGGTTGTGCGAGGAGGCGCAGTGTGTCTACCTACGCCACCATCTTGGTTCTCAAGTTATGTGGATTAACTGAATTAATAATCAAAAGCACTTACTAATGCTCCAAAAGTGTTAGCTACTATTTAAGAATTTTATCAACTAAGAAAGAGGAAGAGCTGGAGGTTTTTATAACAGGAAGAGATAATTCAGGGAATGGGTTACACAGGGGATAGAAAAGCTGGGAAACCAAGACTAGTAACAATGGGAAGTCACTGCTGCCTTGGGGACAGGGGCCACGTGAAATATTTCCAGAGCTCAGGCACTGTGGCCATAGTGGGGACCATCCAGGAGGAGCGGAGTAGGTACAAGGGTAGGAAAAGATCTGCCAGCAAAGAGTAGTTGACTGGTCCACTAAGCTACCCATAGATCTTAGGGATGAAAAGAGCAAAAGAGAACGCCTTCCTGCAGAGTCCCATGATTCTGGGTTAACTAATCTGTCTCAGTTCCAATGTGGTTCAGGCAATCCCCATTCATTTTCCTCTCTTGGAATGATTAACTCAGAAACAACCTTTAGAGCAGACACTGAGAGAACATCTACTCCCACGTGCAATCTGTACTTGTAAGGAGTACATAAGTTCTGCATAAGGAGACTTCATTAGTGCCTGAACACATGCTGGAATCCTCTTACGGCTCTGAGATAGTGCGCTGGGGCTTCCTGGAGACAGGCCCTTCCAGCTCTCGGAGGAGGCCAGAGGTACTCAGATTATCACATGCAACAAACAGAAGAAAAGGCAAAGAGGCGGGCACTGGGTGTGTCTGGGGCTCAGGAGATTGCATTGTCTGTCTCACTGGTTTTTTTGAATATGCTTCCAGAAGATCATTTCCCCCCAATGGCTTTGCTTTATTTTATGAAAGAAGTGTCTCCTTATGTCATTGTGACGAGTAACAAGCCTAGGCTACGTGGTGTCTTTTACATGGGGTGTAAATTCCCTGATGCTAGTGCTCATGTCACAGAACAGAGCCACGTGAGTGGCACCTGGAGAAATGAAGACCCTGGCTTTGAGGATGCTGTCCTCAGCTGGTGCCTGCTCATAGACAGCTGAAAGTGGACCTGGCCCAGGCAGAGTTATGATCCAGACCAAGGAGGGTGCAGGAGAGCAGAATGAAGGTGTGGGATGCAAGGTATTTGAACACATGGATGAGCACACACTGGATGCATGCATCCTGGGAGCACCCTGTCCACTTGTGGCCTCCTGTGATTTTGTGGTTTATATTAGGAAATATATTAATACATGCTGGTCTTTACCCAGAATTCCTGGCACACAGCTCCTAAAACCCTTGAAAATTTGTAAGTGATAAGAGCCATAAAGGTGTTTTTGGCTATATATAACAAGCCCCTTTCAGGCACACTAAGTTTAGGTTAATGAGGTAACTTTTGGGAAGCCCCTTATGATGGGGTCTGGTTGCCAGGGAAACCAATCACATGATTATTAAGTTGGAACTTTCAGCTCCTTGCTCCTCCCCCACCTCAACCTTCTGGGGGAGGGGAAGAGCTAGAGATTGAGTTTAATCACCAATAGTCAATAATTTAAACAATCATGCTGATATAATAAAGCCTCTATTAAAATCCTCAGAGAAGGGCTTCAGAGAACTTACGGGTTGGTGAGAGCATGGACACTGGGAAAAGGTGCACCCAGAGAAGGCATGAAGCTTCATGTTTCTCCCAGAGCTTGCTCTAAGCATCTCCTCCATCTGGCTGTTCCTAACTTACAGTCTTTAAAATTAACCAGTAATCTAGTAAGTAAACTGTTTTCTTGAGTTCTGTGAGCCACTCTAGCAAACAATTGTACCTTAGGAGGGGGTGGTAAGAACTTCTGGTTTATAGCTAGTGGGAAGTACAGGTGACTACCTTGACTTGTGACTGGTGTCTGAAATGGGGTCAGTCTTTTGAGACTGAGCCCCTAACCTGTGGGGTCTGTGCTCACTGCAGTCAGAGAGCTTCTGAACTGAGTTAAATTGCTGTCAGAAAATTGGAGAATTGCCTGGTGTGAGAAAAAGCCATAGACACGTGGTGACCAGAAGTATTGGTGTGAGTAGGAAATTTTGTTGTTGTTTGTTTGTGTTTTACACCTTCCAGTTTAAACAGGAAGGAAAGTTCATGAGCAGCCTTTGGTGGGGAGGCTTTGAATAGCATCTTCAGAGTAACAGGTAGACAACAGAAAACTCTGTTTGGTCTGTGGTTTGGGGGATCTCTAAACCTCTAAGCAGAATCTTCTCTATCCCGAGACCTTCCGTGAAAGTACTTTCTTCCACTCTACAGACTTTAGAATGCACCTTCCCTTAGAGAAAGGGCATTAAAGGAGTCTTTGATTGATATTTAATTTCTTTAAAGTCCATCCACTTCACTTCTGCTTCATTCTCCAGACCCAGCCTCATTTCCTGTAATGAAGTTGCTGATTCTTCTCCCATGTAAGGGTCTGAATTTCCTGCACATGAGCCCCCATCATCCATCTCTGCCTCTTTCCTCTTGGCCAGACTGTCCCACAGCGTCCTGGACCTCCCCTGCCACACGCCCTAGCTCCCTGCACACAGAGACCCTAGCTCTGTGGCCAAGCTCAGACTTCTGCTTCATGGTACCTGTGACCTATTCACAGTTCCCACTCCTCTCACTTTGAAATTGATCTCCCAAGGTGCACCTGCATCTTCCTTCCCGTCACTGCAATTTTCTGCGTGGCCTCTGCACTCACTTCCTTCCTTGTTCTGCCACTCAGCCTTGATCTGCCTCACCAGGGAGGGAACACTTGTACTGATCTCATAAATTTCCAATTACTGATGCAAGGACTAAATGCATCTGTTTTATTTCTTGGCCTGTAGGTTTATCTTTCTGGAAATAAAAAGAGTGGCAGACATATGCTGGGAGCAAAGCCACTACTCAGGGAATAGTTACTGAGGAGGGTCTCAATAGCCATGGATCATTGCAGAGAGGTTAAGCACATGGCCAAACCTGGCTGCTTACAGTTATCACCCAATGGCTTAAAGACACACTGGAGCTTCAGTCCCATTTCAGGACAACCGAATAGGGATCTCACTATGACCAAGGACCACGGAGTGAGACTTTCCTCTTCTTGAAGATTCTGATTCAATAGGCCTAGAGCAAGGCCTGAAGTCAGTATTTGAACTAGCACCCTAAATAATTCTTACTAGTAAGACAAGGTAAGTTGAGTAAATACTAGCTATAGCTTTTCCAAATCCATGAAATTACTCACTCAAACTGGAAAGCTTCAAATGTCCCAAAGTGTCTTGTCTTCTAGACAGGATTCAAACCAGCTAGCTACAGAACCACAGTAAGAGAACTCAAGATTAGATGAGGAACAAAAACCATTTCACCAACATTTAGCAAGGAAGATCCTGACCTGTGTGGTTCCGCAAAGTGAAAGGCTACTGGTTTGATTCCCAGTTGGGGCACATGCCTGGGCTGTGGGTTTGGTTCCTGGTTGGGATGTGTATGAGTAGCAACCAATTGATGTTTCTCTCTCACATCCATGTTTCTCTCCCTCTCTTTCTCCATCCCTTCTCCTCTCTCTAAAAAATAAATACATAAAAGCTTTTTTAAAATTTATAAGGAAGGTCTTACATCATGGCTACATTTTTCTATTTAAGTTTTTCCTGGGTTCTATTTTTCCTGATATGTTAAAAAAAAAGTTATGGTTGGTTAATACTTTACATATTGCTTTTATTATATGTGAGAATTTTCTTTTGAGAAAATAGAAAATAGATCAACTCACTTCCTCCATATTCTCTCTCTATTGTTTGTCAGTTGTCCATATCTGTGAAAGGCCAGGCAGTATTTCATGTGGCCCTGACCTGAAGCTGCATAATGCGTGAGGTAAAAAACATGAGCTGTGGTTCCCATGCATCTCCAGCAAGACATGTAGGTGGATTGTTTCATCTTTGGGCCTTGATTTCCTCACATCTGAAATGTCAAATGGGGATAATAAGCTTTACTTCATAGAGTTGTTGTGAGGATCTAAAAGGTTAAAAATACACGCAAGGCACTCAGAAAAAAAGCCTGACATTCAGCAAAGCATCTAAAAAGGATTATTATAATGTCTGCTATTTATCTTTTGGCAGGAACTGTGTTCATGGTACCTTGGCAGAAGTCAAAACCCAAGGCTGAAGGGCTGGTCATGTAAATCCCAAGCCAGAATGAGCCACAATAATCATCACAGGACTCAATTTGTGTTTCTAGCATTTCTCTAGAAATTTGATACAGGCCATTGTCACTGGGCTTTGTTATCTTCCAAGTTCCTGGCAGCATCATGGTGATTCAGGAAGGAAGAAACCTTCCTTCCTGAGACAGGGGCATTTATGAGACAGGGACCCACAGTAAACTCCCTTCTGCCAACCCTCAGCCATGCCCTAGACTCCAGTCTCTCCTGAGCTCCCAGAACCAACTGCCTGGCCCTGCCTAAAATTGGTTTCAACACGGCTCATCCTTGAGGGAGAAGTTTCCTTCAAACCAGCATTGCCTTGGGAGTAGTTTCTGTCATTTCAAAGTGATGGGACCATGCTAAGACTTGTGGTCCTCAATGGTCCATGCAGCCTACAATATTCATAACCACTGTTTTGTGTGTTGAGTTTCCTGAACCCAGAAATTTGTTAGGAAGACATAGCAGATATTTTAGAGCTGAAATTTAGAAAATAACAGCTGTCCAGCGCTCCCTTGAATACTCACTAACTTCCAAATCCACAGGGGTTTTTGAGCCTTGGTTTCAGTCTGCTAATAGGCCTTGGTTCCTTTCCCTAGCAGAGTCCCTTTCAGTCAGAGGAGTGGCTGGGTTCATCCCAGGAAGGACAGAAGTAGCTCTGTGACCAGACAGCTGGTGAACCAGGACAGAAACCAAGTCCGAGCAACTATTTTGGGGGTTAATCCCCTATACTATGTCAGGAAATTTAGGTAAGGTGGTCAATTGATAGGACACCTGGGGAAACTAGGGAGGGGAGGGAATTTTAACCAGTTATATGATGACACTATGGCCTAATTAGAGGCGTGACATTGCCACTGTATGATTCTGTAGACCTTGACCTCACAGAGCTGTGGTGAGATAGCACTGTAAGTGCCTGGCACAGAAGAAAGGCTCAATGAATGGGAGTTATGAACAGTATGATGATTATTATCGATTCTCTTGGGTACTATCCCTTGTTCTCTCCCTTTCAGAAGATGAATGTGGATATTGTAGCAACAACAATAATAACAACTTATACCCTTTGCAACAGTATGGATGGAACTGGAGAGCATTATGCTAAGTAAAATAAGTCAGGTGGTGAGGGACAAATACCATATGATCTCACCTTTCAAAATCAAGGGGGAGGGTGGAGGTGGGGCAGGGAGGTGGGTTCAGCTGGGGTGGGGTGGAGGGATGGGGATAAAAGGCATACAACTGTAACTGAATAACAATTAAAATTTAAATAATAATAATGATATTATTATTAATGGTAATAAATGTCTGTAACAGAACTTTCTGATTTTTCTAAGTGACACTGACTTCTCCTAGGTTTGGGAGAACTGGACCAAATGTACTGGGGTTCATAAAAAGCACTGGTCCTCCTCTAGGAATATTGCTTGGATGCTGTCTTCTATATACCTGCATTTGCTGAGAAGGTAGAAACTACAGTGAAAGAAAGCTGTGGGGTAGAGAGAAACAGTACTGGGTTCAGACTCTGAAAATCTGACTTGGAACATGTAGGGGGCTTGAGGGATTTGAGGCACATTGAGGGAAAAGTACAGCCACAAGGGACAGTAACACATGACAAGCTGTATTGGGCAGGGTCACTTGAGAAGGGAAGCTCTTTACAGCATGGATGGAGTAAGATGAGGAGGAGGGCAGGGAACTCCCTGCTAAGATCATAGAAGGGGCTTATGTCTAGGGTTGTCACTCAGCAGCAAAGCAGGAGTCCATGGGTCAGAGATCTCTGAAGGGCCGAGGTTCAGGGCTATGGCTCCTTGAGGTCTTAATGGCTTGGGGGGCGGGGGGCCTTACTTGTCAGTTGCCAGAAGATGTGGGGTGGGATTTCCTGGGGTATGCAAAGGACTAAGCTCTAAATGGCTACAAATCTACTTGTTTGGGCTATTTTTAAAGCAATTAGATGTGTAAACATTTGAGTTTGTCACCAGCAGGTCTTTTGAGATAATAGGTCTCACTATGGTGAGGAAATAAACAACTTAGAAGCCAAGGTATAGGGTCACCTTTGGCTCATTTATGTAACAGGATGCCAAGACAATCATTTGCTGGCTGTGTTGCTCTGGGAGATTTCTTTAATGTCTTTGAGGCCTCACTTCTTCATCCATTAATGGGTGGTAACTACCTTGAATAGTTGTTAGAAATTAAAATCAGGAATCTAAGCTCAAGGATTATAAGCACTTTCATGTTTAGTCTTTTCATTTCTTGCCCACTTTCTTTTTCACTTGAGAAACCGAATGGCACCTCTCCTTTGCTGCAGGGTCTTAAAATGGGGCCAAGAGGCCCTGGAATTGAAGCCTTTCCCCATCTCACCTCTTTACTCCTGACTTATAACACATCATCCTTATCACCTGCTGCTTAATCTTTGGAAAAACAGAGAATAGGGAAAAAAGTAATCCAAGAAAGGAAGGGAAGGGTGAGGAAAAGGTGGATGCAAGGAGGTGGGAGGGAAAGGAATCCCAGTGTCCCTGGCACATGAGCACAGGCAAGTAAAGTCAGCAGTACTAACTGTGAGCCCTTTCCAGCTCCCCACCTCAGCCGGAAGTGTCCAGGCTTCTCCTTGCCCCAGCCTTGGCTGCAGAGGGTTGGTCTCTCTCATCTGGCATGACCCTGACCCTGACCATCCCTCATTTGTCCTGCAGTGACAGGGACTTAGCTGAAGAATATCCTGAGCTGCCTGCCTCCTGGTCTTCAAGGCCATCAGTAGTTGGTTAGTAGCACTGCTTCTTTCTTTATACCAGGGTTTCCCGACTTCATTGCTATTGAAATTCTGAGTTGGACAATTCTTTGTTGCAGGGGACTGTTGTATGCACTGCAGGATGTTGAACAGCATCCCTGGCCCCTACCCACTAGAGGCCGGTAGCACCTCCCCCAGTTGTGACGATTTAAAAATATCCCAAGGTCTCTGGGAGGAGGGTAGGAAGCAAAATCATTCCCAGTTGAAAAACACTGCCTTATTACACCCTCCTCTCTGCGTTACTCTATTTTCCTCTGAAATAAAGGTAAATTAAAATTCAAGAGGATGAAGTTTCCTTGGAGTAAAGCATTTGCTGGACCTCTGGTGTGTATGAGGTCAAGGGCAACACCTCCATGAAACCTTCTTGAGCACTCCTGCTTAAAGTAACTGCTCCTTCCTCAACATGTTCATAGCACTTTGTCTTCTCATCACATTACCTCTCATTTGGTAGTTTTTTGCACAGCAGCCCCAATGGTGTGAAAGCTCTTATCGTTGAAGTCATTGAAGTATCAGTAACATTGGTTTTTAAATTCCTGGAAAACCTACCACAGTGCTTGAAACACAGTCACACAGCAGGTTACTGTCTGGCCAGTCCAGATTCATCCCCAGTCCCCATACTTGTTGATTTTTGTTGAAAGAAGTGACCAGGTGCTCCAATTCATTCCTCTCCTTGGCTCTAGGTCTCACACATGTGTAGCCCAGACCAGGGCTCCAAAACTAGCTCTTGAATCTTGATGTCTCCTTGCTGCACTGTCCCCTGTTGACATTTCTTTCCTCCTCTGTTATCCTTCTAAACCTCCACAAAGTCTCTACCTGCCAGAGGGAAGCAGCTATCCAACCATTTCTCAAAAGTTGGCTTTGCTTTTTGGGCTAGCCAGCACCAATTGTTAAAAACCATTCTCCAGCAAAATCCAGAGCCCTATGTTCCCAGCCCACTGGCAGGGTTCCCTCCCAACAGAGCATTCTTCACATTGGCAAGGGAGAAAAACTGACAAACGTGGAAATTTAATATGTTTGCATTATGCAGATCCAATTTAATCAGAGATGAGGGGGAGTGCAATAAAAACTATAGTTTCATTAAGTTTATGACTTTCAGACTGTATGTCAATTATTCTGTTACCATAGCCACCAGCAGCAACAGCCTCCTCACAATTTCCCTGCAGAGAGGGGAATGGGAGGAAATGGGCAAAAGACAAGACCAAATCTCCTATTTTGCACACTCTTCCTGTGTTGGAGGTTTCTGAAAGGAGTAAATCAAGTTGCAAGAGTCTTGATGTTTCCTTCTTGGAGGAAAGCCAGCACAGAATGAGAGGAAGAGGGAAGAGGCCATGCCCACCTCCTGGTCTTCACTGTCCCAAGAATCTCACAGTCTTACCCTCTGGGGCCGTTCCCCCCCAGGGGCATTGCCCCACATTAGGCAGTCAAGCAGCAAAGGTGAGCACCGAGAGCTCTGCTGATGGCCGCACCTCTCCCCCTCGTTTGCCACCATCATGGCCCATCCTTTACCTTATGCTCCTCTCCAAGATTGCAGTTTGGAACTAAATTTATGGAAGACAGTGGATGGTATTGTTTGAATGGTGAATTATATGTATGGCCACCACCTCTTCCATACACTCCATGGGGCACATGGATATAAATATCACCAGGGTGATATGGTGATGCGCTGCTGGTGGGAAGTATGGCTGATGGCTCCTAATGTAGCTGTATCCACACTGCCTGACTCATGAATATTTGGGGGGAACTGGGTCAGCTCTACCCAAGGGAGGAGGAGACAGTGGCTACTCTGTTAGGACACTAAGCAGACCGCGTGAGTGTACTGTCCAAAATTCATCCTTCTTCTTCCTTACAGGCTGTGCTTTCATTCAGAGACCACCTCACTAAAACTGCTCATTCCCCAGGTCCCCTTCCAGCTAGAGGTGCCATGTGACACATTTCTAGCTGATGACAATTAAGTAGAAGGTATAAGGGAGGTAGTTTTCCTTTTCTGATGGTAGCCAACAATTTTTTTGCCTCTATCATACTTCCTCTACCCACCTCAGATTTCACCACAGCTGTGGTGGGTGAATCCAGGCTCACTTTCTCAAGGGCATGGGACAGTGTTTCCTTATTCTTGGTTTTTTTTTGGGGGGGGGGTTGGCTTAGGGTTTCCTGCAAAGCCACAAAATTCAACTCAGCTCACATCCTGTCATAGTCAGGAAAAACAGAGAGGTTAATGCCCATGGGATTAACCCTCAAACCATGAGGAATGGCAGCAATGAATTAATGCCCCAGCCTCCTGTCCTTCAGAGAGAAGATTCTAGGAACCATTCTGTGTGCTTCTCCAAGATCCCCAAGGAGCTGAGCAACCCTACAGTGGTAGTGCATGCTTTACTGACTCCCCCTTTCCTTTCTCACTATTGCTATATGTATTCTTCATTACTCTTGTTTTTGCGGGGATTATCTCCCAAATAAACTGCTTGTACCCAAGTGTTTGTCTCTGGCTTTGCTTTTGCAGAAACTCAACAAATACATGAGAACAATGCAAACTGGACCATTATCAAAATGGCACTCAAATCCCTTCTCCTCCACCCTTTCTTCCCCCTACTACCTTTGCCTTCACAGGTAACATCCCTCTGCTCTCCCTCTATAAACAACTGACCTTTCTTTTTTTTTAAATATATTTATTGATTATGCTATTACAGTTGTCCCATTTCCCGCCCCCCTCCCTCCACTCCATCCTGCCCACCCCCTCCCTCCCACATTCCCCCCCTATAGTTCATGTCCATGGGTCATACATATAAGTTCTTTGGCTTCTACATTTCCTACACGATTCTTACCCTCCCCCTGTCTATTTTCCACCTACCATCTATGCTACTTATTCTCTGTACCTTTCCCCCCCTCTCCGCCTCCCACTCCTCCATTGACAACCCTCCATGTGATCTCCATCTCTATGGTTCTGTTCCTGTTCTAGTTGTTTGCCTAGTTTGTTCTTGTTTTTGTTTTAGGTGTGGTCGTTAATAACTGTGAGTTTGCTGTCATTTTTACTGTTCCTATTTTTGATCTTCTTTTTCTTAGGTAACTCCCTTTAACATTTCATATAATAAGGGCTTGGTGATGATGAACTTCTTTAACTTGACCTTATTTGAGAAGCACTTTATCTTCCCTTCCATTCTAAATGAAAGCTTTGCTGGATACAGTAATCTTGGATGTAGGCCCTTGCCTTTCATGACTTGGAATACTTCTTGCCAGCCCCTTCTTGCCTGTAAGGTCTCTTTGGAGAAATCAGCTGACAGTCTTATGGGAACTCCTTTGTAGGTAACTGTCTCCTTTTCTCTGGCTGCTTCTAAGATTCTCTCCTGTTTAATCTTAGGTAATGTAATTATGATGTGCCTTGGTGTGTTTCTCCTTGGGTCCATCTTCTTTGGGACTCTCTGAGCTTCCTGGACTTCCTGGACTTCCTGGAAATCTATTTCCTTTGCCAGACTGGGGAAGTTCTCCTTCATTATTTGTTCAAATAAGTTTTCAATTTGTTGTTCTTCGTCTTCTCCTTCTGGCACCCCTATAATTCGGATGTTGGAACATTTCAAGATGTCCTGGAGGTTCCTAAGCCTCTCCTCATTTTTCCGAATTCTTGTTTCTTCATTCTTTTCTGGTTGGATGTTTCTTTCTTCCTTCTGGTCCACACTGTTGATTTGAGTCCCAGTTTCCTTCGCATCACTATTGGTTCCCTGTACATTTTCCTTTGTTTCTCTTAGCATAGGCTTCATTTTTTCATCTGGTTTTTGAACAGATTCAACCGATTCTGTCAGCGTCTTAATAACCAGTGTTTTGAACTGTGCATCCGATAGGTTGGCTATCTCTTCCTCACTTAGTTGTATTTTTTCTGGAGCTTTGAAGTGTTCTGTCATTTGGGCCATTTTTTTTTTTGTCTTGGTATGTCTGTTACTTTAAGGGGCGGAGCCTTAGGTGTTCACGGGGGCGGGGTGATGCTGGTCGCTGCACTGTGATGCTGTACATGGGGGAGGGGAGGAGAGGGAGCAATGGCGCCCGCTCCCCTTTCCACCAGATTTCAGTCTTTCACTCCACTACCCACAATCAAACTGGGCCCCTCTGGTGCTGGCTCCGGAGTGGGTGGGCCTGTGAATGCCCCAGGCCCCTGTGGGTCTCTCCAAGGACCTCTCCCGTGAGGCTGGGAGTCTCTCCTGCTGCCGCCCCAACCCCCACAGGCGTTTTCAATCAGAGGTTTGAGGCTTTATTTCCCCAGCGCTGGAGCCCTGGGTTGTGCAGTCTGCTTCACTCCCTGCTGTTTGTCTGGTTTATCTGTGCACGAATGTGGGGCCTCGGGGTGCTACTCACTGCTCTGCCTGCCCCATTCTCCACCACTCTGAGTCCAGCCCTCTCGGTTTATCTGTGCGTGAATGTGGGGCCACAGGGTCTGCTAGTGGTCAGACTGCCTGCCCTGTTCGTCCCACACTCCACCAGTCTCAGTCCCGCCACAGCAACGGGAGTCCTCTCCGCCCCGGTGCCCATCTCCACCCCTCCTACTGGTCTGGATGAATGTTTATTTTTTATTTCCTTGGTGTCGGACTTCCTTGCCGTTCGATTTTCTGTCAGTTCTAGTTGTGCGAGGAGGTGCAGTGTGTCTACCTACGCTGCCATCTTGGTTCTCAACAACTGACCTTTCAAATAATCACTATGTAGAGTTGCATGCAGAGGGTTCCCTGCCCAAGTCTTCTTCTCCAAATAAATCTAAGCTTCTCTAGAGCATAGATTATACTTCTAAATATCTCTAGAACTGTGCTGAGCAAATGCCCTTTGACACTCTGTGGTTGGCTCATGAATAGGATTTGTAAAGTTGTGTAAAGAACTTCCATTATCCATTAGTTAAACTATGGATAATGATGAAAAAAAATCTCATTTAAGGTGAAAATTATATTTGGCTTTAAGGAATTTTCTACTTACTCAAATGAATATATATGGTCTAAAGAGATATTCAGAAACCAAGTTTTCTCTGTCTCTTTCTTTCTCTTTTATCTCCTGGTCTTTAAAATGTATGTCTCTGAACAAGATAAATCTACTCAGCTGAACAGAACTGGACTGTGAGGTCAATAGATATTTGACTACCTACAGTGTATAGCTGGTGCCCTGAGAATGCTTTCACCCTATCTACTTCTTAGGTTTTACTCTCAAGTTTAGCTCAATGAAATTCCAACTGAGTGATGATATTCTGTTGTCCAAATGAGGCTAATTTTCAGCTCCAACTCTGGTTTCTGCTGCCAGTCTTCTCTCAATCCCATTGGCTTCTCTCTCCCCTTCTTTCATGTGGAGGGGCAAAAGTGGAAGATAAACATTTCAGGTAGGAAATGTAGTACCCTCAGTTTAGTACCTTCACTATTCCTGCTTGCATATCTGTGTTCCATATAAATGTCTATTTTTTCCCTTATTATTAAAGGGATAAACATCCTTATAGGACCCTGTATTCTGGGATGAGCCAGATGAAGAGATGGTTCCTCAAATCTCTTGGTGTTCCTGCAAGACCCCTACCCCGCCAGCCCACCTACGGCACTTCTGGTCTCATAATCACCCCCTGCACCACATCTTCAAGATGATCCCCATTATGCCTTTCCCCTATTTAATGCAGTGTCCCTACCTGTCACTTGAGCTGCACATTAGGCATCATTCCATCAGAATCAATTATATTGCCACGCACAGCTCTGTCCCACAGGGTCACTCTCTCTCTCTTTTTACTTATTTTTCATTGTGTCTCTTACTCTCTGAGACACTAGAGGTTTTACTTACATATCTCTTCATCTTCCTCCCCTTCATATAAGTAGCCTCCATTCATACTTGTTCATTCATCTCACACAGAACTTACATTCACAAAGACAATTTCAACTTCACTTTTGAGACTCTAGGCAAGTCGTAGAACTTCTGAGTCTCCTCTTTAAGTCTGATGGGGAAATGATGCAAATAACTTAGCATAATGCTTGGGACATAGTAGGTACTCAGTACATTGTAGTATTTCTTATTTTATCATTGTTTACTCTTTCAGGACAATACAAATATCTTGAATACTTCAGGAAGAACCTTTACAAGGGAGGCGATATCACAGGGTAGTCAGGAGTACAACTTTGCAGAGAGTAGACCCAGGCTTATATCCAAATTCTGTCAGTCTCTGAGATGTCCTCCAGAGATTTTCCTTGTAGTCATGCCCGCATTTAGGAGTTTCCTCTGCTGAATCACAGTAAGCTTGTGCATCCAACAGAATGTGGTGGTAGTACCAGTCTGTGACTTCTGGAACTGGAATATAAAGACATTGGATTTTCCACCTTTGTCTGTCTCTTGGATTATTCACTCTGGAGAAAGACAACTGCAGTGTTGCCAAAGCATTAGAGTGTCCCCTACAGAGGTTCCTATTGGTGAAAAACTGAGGCCTCCTTCCAAAAGCCAGCATCAGCTTGCCAGTCATTTGAACGAGTAATCTTGGAAGCAGACCTTCAGTCCCAGTGAAGCCTTGCAGTGCTGCAGCCTCAACTGACATCTTGACTGTGAACTCATGAGACATCCTGAGTCAGAAGTACCAATAAACTACTTGTGAACTCCTGACCTAGGAATTGTGTGAGATGATAAATATCTATTATTATTTTAAGCCTCTAAACTGTGAGACATTATGGAACAAGAGATAGCTAATATACTAATACTTATGTTAGTAGTATGGAGCAGTTGTTTATAAGCCTTAATTTTCTTATTTGCAAATGAGAATAATAATAGCACTTACTCCAAAGTATTAAGAGGATGCCATGAGCTAATACATGCATAGCAATCACAAAAGTACCTTGCATATAGGAGTGCTCAGTAAGTAGAAGTATTGTTATTGATGATAATATTTCCTGATCTATTGTACATATGGCGCTGACCTCTTGAAGTGCATTGAGAAGTTGACCTCCTGTTTAAGGCAATTTCTGTCTACAACAGAAGGCACATTCATCACAAAAGACATGGCATTTGCTGATTCAGGAATAATCTGAGCTCCAAGAATTGAATATCTCCTGAACCAAGGAACTCTGGGAAGATGTAACATAAGCACAGTGCTCAACTCTTCTTTGACTTGTGAGCGTACATCTATAGTCAGTACCTGTAGAAGCCCTGTGGGAATTGACTCATCCCCTGAGCATTCTGTCTGATAAAGGCATGTGGCAGCTCAGTCCAAGAGCTGAATTTTCTTTAGGTTTAAAAACTGTAGAGAGCAGAAATACTACATAATCTTCACTCACTTTTTAATGAAAAGAACAGTCTTTTGGTTTAATAATGGGCACATCTAAAATTTAACCTTAACTTTTTACACAGAGTAATCCTAAAGCACAACATTTAACTAGCCCCATTTGGAACTCCTCTCTACAGGGTAATCTGTAATGTAGCTCATTAAGAACAAGTGTTTGAAGAGGCCCTTTTGTCAACTTAGCTCATGCAGATGCCCAGCTGGCTCCTAGGTGCAGTTTGTCTGGGGCTGCCCTTCAGACCACGTACATCGATAATTATTTCGTTAGCTCCTACCCCCAGAATTTTTTAAGAATTTAAGAGCTCTTAAGATGTCTTGGCTGCTGAAGACCCCACCTCTTTTCTTCTGTATGAATAAGTGCTACAAAATGGAGAAATGGGCTCTTTACCTTCATCTCTATTGCACACTGGGCATCTAAGGACTCCTAGTAAAAATTGAACTCATTAAAATACATACACAGCTTAAACATACTTGGTTTTATGCACATGTGGTAATGCTAATATATATCAGTAGCTTCACCAGAACGAATGATCAGAAGCCTCTGCTCATCCTGGATGCTGATGAGAGGAGGAGGTGCAGAAGAGACAGGTAAAGCCCAAGGTAAAGCCCAAGGTTCTGGAATCCCAGAGATAGACTGCTCATTGCAGACCTGGGGCCTGGCCTTTTTCCAAGAAACATACTGTAGCCTGTGCTTTGGGTCTCTGCGACCCATCTGCTCTCCCTACCACCTCTGCCACCCCATCACAACACATGGGAGACTGAGAGGGTGAAATGGTACCATGTGTGTATGTACCCAATGAGGAGCATCCACCATTGTGGTGTAATTGGTGAGGCTGCTCCGCTTCTGCCTATAACCAGCCAGTCATGCTGGGCATGTCATTTACCTATGGGTTTTTGTTGGGTTTTTCCCTGGGTTCTAACCTAGAAAAAAGGAAAACTCTTACTCGGTGCAATTTCCCAGCTTCTGCTATGACTCAGAGGAAGGGGAAAACCCTCAGATTTCAATGCTGCTATGTATCAGGCTTTTTATAGATACAAGTTCATTTCATCTGTATGCAACCTTCCAGGCAAGTGTTTAGTCATTACTTTGTAGATAAGAAAGCAAACCTCAGAGTCCAGTCACATGATGTGTCCCTCCCTCTCCAGGTCGAGCACCCTCAGTCTCTCCTCTGGCCAAGACAGGAATGCCTGGTGCTCTCCAGGTGCATAATTGGAACTTTCACAGGCGACTGCAGCGATATTCAACCTCTCTCATCTTATTGTGGCACACAGAAACTAATTATTAACATTCTGTGGCATACCAAAAAATACATTATATTTTTTGCCGATCCGACAAAAAATAGGTATAGTTTTGATTCATTTGCATTGGATGGCAATTGTCTGTTGTCATTTTTGTTTGTTTGTTTGACAGTCTAAGGGACAAGAGGTCAGTGCCTGTGACTAAATAGTCAGTTTTTGCATGTTTTAAAAGTTCTTGTGGAGCATGATTGAAAATTGCTGGGCTGGAGCCTTGGTACTCCCATCACACCCCAAACTTATTTCTATCATTACACAATATTTTATAATTTTCTGTTTGAATACATGTACCACCCACCTGCATGGGCACTCATTCAGGACAGAAACTCTTCTATACCTTTGCATGATCAGGTTTGGCTTACTTCCTAACATAGAGTAAGTGTTCAGTAGATATTTTATATAATATTTATTAAGCTATGTGTTTTTTTTAACCTGGAAAATAAAAGAAAAAATTCAATTGTGTTTAATTCCATTATCCAGATAACACTGGAAACCTTAAAATAATAATAAATGAATTCCATGTACATTGTAAAAAAATTTATAGGGTACCAAAAATGAAAAATAAGTTTCTCTTCCTCCACCTTCCCATAGTCCCTTTCAATAAAGATGTCAAACAAAAAATAAAAAATTATTTCATGGGTATCTTTACAAAAAATTGATGTACAAACATATATGTCTAAACATAGTCACACAAATGTGTATGTATAGTTACATGCTGCCTAATGATGGAGGCGTGTTCTGAGAAATGTGCCATTAGGTGATTTTGCCATTGTGCAAATGTCACCGAGTGCACTTACACAAACCTAGATGGTATAGCCTGCTGCACACCTGGGCTGTGTTGTGTAGCCTGGTGCTCCTAGCCTGTACAACATGTCACTGTATAAAACAACATGACATTGAATCAAGCACAAGAGAAAATTATGCAATCAAGAGATGCGGTAACACGAGGTGTAGGCTGCTGCTGATATAACACGGCATACTGTTTCACAGCTCTTCAAAGTAGGCAGAGTACCCCCTAAAATAATGATAAAAAGTATGGCATAGTAAATACAGTAAATACATAAATGAGTAACACAGTCATTGATTATCATTATCAAGCATTATACACTGTACATAATTGCACATACTATGTATAGTTTTATACAACTGGCAGCACAGTAGGGGTTTTTACACAAGATTACCACAGACACGTGAGTAATGCATTGAGGTAAGATGTTACAACAGCTACATCACCAGGCATTTCATTATAATCTGTGGGGCCATCGTCTCATATGAGATTCCTCACTGATTGAACTGTTGTTATGAAGCACATGACCATATACATTTCTGTGTGAATATGTGTGTGTATTCTTCATATGTATGATCTAGAAAGAATTATGTATGCATATGTACATGTATATTTCTGCACACTAAATACAATGACCTGTACTTTGGTTTTATACTTAATAGTATAATTTGGAATTCTCATATCAGAAAAGAGAATACACCATATTTTAACCAGCCCCCAACCATGAACGAGTAGGGCTTTGCAGTATCCCTCTGCCAGCTATTTCTACAATAACTATCCTCCTCCAAGCATCTTGATGTTCTTTTGTGTCTTTATTCATATCTTGACATGACAATGTTGATGACATTTTCTCTTAAGCTCTGTAAAAATATTGATAATTATTTGTTTAAAAGCTTATTCTGAAAGTTGAAAAACAACCAAATGCATTTGTAGTCTAGTGGCTGCACCAGTTGTGTTTATTGCAGAGTCAGACGGTGACCTAGGGTTACAGTTCCTTCTATACCTGCTGTGAGAATTCCATGTGCTGGCCTGGTTAGGCTACAACCCCCAGTTACTCGCTCAAACACAAATCCAGGTGTTGCTGTGAGGGTGTTTTGTAGATATGATTAAAGTCTATGATCAGGTGACTTTAAGTAGAGATTGTCATAAATAACCTGAGCCGGAATCGGTCAGTTGAAAGGACTTAAGAGCAGAGCTAGGTTTCCCTGACAATGAACTTCCACATCTGGACAGACACTTTGATTCACACCCAAGAGTTCCAGCTGCCCTTCCTGATGACCAGCCCTTTGAATTTTGGATTTGCCTGAAGAGCCCCCTGCATTTGCATAACTCTTGCAATAAATCTTTTAATATGACTCTCTTACTGGTTTTGTTTCTCGGGTTGACGCCTGACCGATGAACAGGTTCAATGCCACAAATCTTGCAGTGCTCAGTATAGACTTATTTCAAGCACCCAGATCAAGTGGATTATCTTTTCTTGTACTTCATCAGTAGCTTAAAACCATGTCTCATTTTATTTTGCTTCATATCAGGATTATGATTTTTTATTGTTTGTTTTATTCCGAGGTCTCTTACTGCAGAAATATACACTGTATTTACCATGTTGCTATAATCATGCAGCCACTTAATCATTCCATTGCTCGATTAATTTCCATTTCCTTTTATGCAGACATTCTTCTTGAAGTTTGTGTGTGTTTCTGTTTGATTTTGGCCTGCTGTGCAGCTGTCACACTGAAATTTCCTCTCTTCAGCTTTTTTCGTTTCTTGTTACTCACATCATCTTCTTTCTTGGCTTCTACTCATGTTTTTCTGGAGTAAATATTCAGCCTCCTTAGAAAGGGATTACAGGAGGTAAATGTTAAGTTCTTGCAAATCAGAAAGTCTTTTTTCTCTCCATCTCCACTTGTCTGATACTATAATTGGTCATAGAATTCAAAGTTCTGTTTCCCCCAGAACTTTGCCGTCTAACATTGTGCTGCTAATAAGACGTCTATGGACTGGCTAATTTGGGCCTTTTTATTTTCTTGGAAGGCTTGAGGATTATCTCTTTACCCTCAGTTTTCTGGAATCTCACATGATTTGTACTGATGTAGATATTTCTGGAATTTCACACAACGTCTGTCAGGGTGAATTTTTCTGAATTTATGCTGATCTGTACTAAGAAGGCCTTTTGGAATCTCAAACACACCTCTTTTCAGCCTTAGAAATGTTTTGACTTCCATTTATTGTTGTGTTAGTGCTCCCTCCACTTTCCCACACTGTACTCCCTTTCTGGGCCTCAGCTTGGAAGGTGCACCTCTTGAATCCTCTTTATCTCTATTAACCCTTTTACTCAGATTTTTTATGTCTTTGATTTCCTGCTCTGTGACCTGGAAGATATTTTTAAAGGTCCCTTCCAGCCCTTGATTAAATTTTTAATTTTACCCTTGATATGTTTACTTTCTAAGAGCTTTCATTTTAAAAAATTACTACATTTTTATGACATACTTTTCTTGTTCTGTGTTTACAATATCTTACCAAATCACTATAAAGTTACAAACTGGAGCTTCTTTTTTCTTCTTAAGGTTTTTTTTTTTAAGTTCTTTCATGTCTTTCATCAATTAATTGTTCTATTTGCTCATCTCAGTCTTTCTTTTTAGTGCTGCTGCTTTTATCCTAAGTTTTAGTAAATGAGGGACTGGGTTGATTTTTCTAAAGAGTTGTTTATTTCTGGTGTTAATTAGTCCATTTTCCACTGGGTCTATGCCATTGCACTGGAAGGCAGTCTAGGACTATGCAGTGGGCAAGTCTTGTAGGTGGGCAGGTTGCTACAGGTTGAGCAGGTGAGAAGAAGGCTGTGGCAGGGACCTACTGCCAACATTTGGAAAGTATCAACTCTGGCACACTGTCATTCACATTGCCTGCCCTCACTCCTCTCAAACAGTTTATCCCATTTATTTAAAGGGTCCTGTACCCCTTGGAAATAACCAAATAGCATATTGAAATTTCTTTTTTAAGTATATTTTATTGATTATGCTATTACAGTTCTCCCAATTTTTCCCCTTTTTCCTCTCTCTGTCCTGCATCCCCCACCCTCCAGCCTTCCCCCCACTGTTAGTTCATATTCATGAGTTGTACATGTAAGTTCTTTAGCTTCTACATTTCCTATACCATTCTTAACCTCTCCTCATCTATTTTATGCCTACCAATTATGCTGCTTCTTCCCTGTACCTTTCCCCCCCTATTCCTCCCCTCTCCCGCCCCACTAAAAACCCTCCATGTGATCTCCATTTCTCTGGTTCTGTTCCTTTTCCAGTTCTTTGCTTAGTTTTTGTCTTTGTTCTTCAGGTTCCCTTGTTAATAGTTATGAGTTCATTGTCATTTTACTATTCATACTTTTTGATCTACTTCTTAGATAAGCCCCTTTAACATTTCATGTAATAAGGACTTGGCAATGAGGAACTCCTTTAACTTGACCTTATCTGGGAAGCGCTTTATCTGCCCTTCCATTCTAAATGATAGCTTTGCTGGATAGAATAATCTTGGATGTAGGTCCTTGCCTTTCATGACTTCAAATGCTTCTTTCCAGCCCCTTCTTGCCTGCCAGGTTTCTTTTGAGAAATCAGCTGATAGTCTTACAGGCACTCCTTTGTAGGTAACTCTTTCCTTTCCCCTTGCTGCTTTTAAGATTCTCTCTTTGTTTATAATCATGTGTAACTTAATGATGATGTGCCTTGGTGTGTTCCTCTTTGGGTCCAATTTCTTTGGGACTCTCTGGGCTTCCTGGACTTCCTGGAAATCTATTTCCTTTGCCAGATTGGGGAATTTTTTCTTCATTATTTGTTCAAATAAGTTTTCAATTTCGTGCTGTTGTTCTTCTCCTTCTGGCACCCCTATAATTTGGCTGTTAGAACACTTAAAGTTGTCCCAGAGGTTCCTAAGTCTCTCCTCATTTTTTTGAATTCTTGTTTCTTCACTCTGTTCTGGTTGGATGTCTACTTCTTCCTTTTATTCCAAATCATTGATTTGAGTCCTGGTTTTCTTCCCTTCACTCTTGGTTCCCTGTATATTTTGCTTTATTTCACTTTGGGTAGCCTTCATTTTGCAACCAAGCTCAATCAGTTCTGTGAGCATTCTGATTACCAGTGTTTTGAACTCTGCCTCAGATAGGTTGTCTATCTCCTCATCACTTATAGAGGAGATGATGTTTTGGAGTTTTTCTGGAGTTTTGATCTGTTCTTTCATTTGGGCCATATTTCTTTATCTAGGCACACCTGATATGTTGTAAGGAGGTGGAGCCTTAGGTATTCACAAGGGCAGGGCAACCCTCTTTGCTGTGTGTGGCGCTGTTTGTGGGGGAGGGGTCAAAGACGGAACAATGCCTCTCGCTTGCTCCACTCTAGCCCCACTTTTCAACAAACTCACCTGTGAGAATTTCTCACCTAGGAATTTCTCCTGCTGTGGCAACCTCCACAATATTTTACAACTAGCTTTGAGTCTTTAGCTCTTCCCATTCATCCAGCCCCACCGCACCCACGTGGTCCACTGTCTTGCTGCATGTCTTCTCCAATAGGCTGCCCCTCTCCCATCTCTGGCCTGCCTACCAGTCTGGGTGAATGTTCCCTTAACTCCTTGATTGTTGGAGTTCCATGCAGTTTGATTTTCTGGCACTTCTGGTTGTTTATTGTTTTTTAATTGGTTTTTATTTTGGTCTTTCTTTTGGTTATGCAAGGAAGTGAAGCATTTCTACCTATGCCTCCATCTTGGCTGGAATCAGCTGACATTTCTTATATAATTTTATTAGTTGACACTTTTGCTTTTACAAGATACACAATCATATCTGGAAATAGTGATAATTTGCTTCCTCTGATTTTATTCTCTTGTCTAGTTGCATGGGTTAGTAATTACAAAAAAGTGTTAAATATACTATTTTGTTCCTGACTTGAATGAGCATTATTAGAATGTCTTCCTAGCAAGCAAGGTGCAGCTTTTGATTTATGCTATATATTTTATTACATAATTTTCTTAAGGATTTTTTTTGGTATTTTGTCAAGAATTAATGTCAAATTTTTCAAATGACTTTTGGCATCCACTGGAATTATCATGTGGGTTTCCTTTTTTAGCCATATAAGGACAATGAAGGAGAAATTGCCTGTGTCTCTCTTCTAGCTCCTGCAATTTGCTGGTAATCTTTGACATTTCTTATTTGCAGATGCAATGCCCTCATCTCTGCCTTTATCTCCACATGGCATTCTCCCTGTGTGTTGTCTGTCTGTGACCACATTTCCCCCTTTGATATGGACACCAGTCATGTTATATTAGGACCCACCCTGATGACCTCATTTAACTTGACCTAGATCTACAAAGCCCCTATTTTCAAATGTCACATTCATAGGCACTGGCACTTAAACATCTTTTGAGGGGATAAAATTCAACCCATAAGAGCATCTTTATACTCATCAAAAAACTAACCAAAAACCCATAATGGTGTACCATCCATTTGACATTTTGCTAACTTACTTCGATAAGATTTTATTGAAGATTTTTCCCATCATAATCATAAGTAAGATTGGTCTTTGTTCTATTTTTATCTTATCTTGGAACAAAATTTTGTTTATGATATTGGTATAAGAGTTACTGTGATTTTGTATATACATTAAAGTATACATACTTAAAATTTTCTCTTTAAGTCTTAATTATCTAGATAATAATACATTGTATTGGACTTATAGGTTTCCTTGAAGGTCAGAATGTTGTCTGTGCAAACGTCTGAGCATTTTGGGTGTTTGCTGTTGTTGCTGTCATTGTTCTCAGTTTCTTCCAATATTACCAATATATTCAGAATTTCTATTTCTTCCAGAATTATTTTCAGCCATTTATATTATTATAGGCAATTATTTATTTAACTCAGTTTTTTCCTATAATTTATTTGCATGAAAGTAAAGTGCATCCCAATGTTCTTATTTAAAGTATTCTCTATAAATGAACTTTCATCTTATTCATTGCTAGTTAGTTGCTTTTCCTTGCCTAAGCTATGAGTTTCTCTATAGACTAATGGGGAGCTTTTCTTGGGTATGGACAGGATGCTGGATCTTGGGATATAAGCTTACTTAAGTTCACTAAGCACTGCCAGTTTTCTTTGAAGAATTGCTACACACACCAGCAAAGCATGAAGATTCTTATTTGTTCACATCCTCACTAATACTTAGTATTATCTGAGAGTCTAGATTTTTATCAGTCTGATGGATATAAAGTAATATCTCCATAAACTAATTTTTCATCAACAACCACTGCCTCTCATTTTTCCAGATCCTTTTCTCTAGTAACCAACTTGAAAACCTTCTTCCACAGAGACTGTCAATCAATCCATCTGCCCCACTTATTTTCATTATCCCTTACCCTCTTGATTCCCACTGGCATCCTAACCCAGTTTAAATTCATGGTTTATCATAATGATCACTCTAGTTCTTTATTCCTCTTTACTTCATCACAGTGTCTTGGCTCCTCCACAGCCCTAATTAAGTTCAACTCCCTACCCATTCAATTCCTGCATCTATCAATCTAAATGTGGTTGGAATAAGGCACACAAGAATGTGGATTAGTCTTATTTTAGATTACTGATCACTAGCCTTAGGTGGGCCCTTATTGCTGACCAGACAGCATGCCATGGTATTTTCCTAGTCCACCCACTCTCCCCATCCTCTTAGATGACTATTTCTAACATTTTCCTCTCTTCTCAAACCTCTAACGCCTTCCTCGTCATCCTA
Organism: Desmodus rotundus; assembly: GCF_022682495.2. Classification (NCBI taxonomy): domain Eukaryota; kingdom Metazoa; phylum Chordata; class Mammalia; order Chiroptera; family Phyllostomidae; genus Desmodus; species Desmodus rotundus. The sequence goes on from NC_071395.1 coordinate 69,001,066, forward strand.
CTATTGGCTGGTAATCTTGTTTCCTTTTCACTCAGAAAAGAGCAGCACTGAGAACTTTCACATGTTCCCACCAGCATTATCTCCATATACCTTTGAGGTCCTACACCCAGAATTTGCCTCATTTCTCCAGTTATCATGGATGAGCCAGTTTTGCATCAGCTAAGGCCAACTCTTCCACTTGTGAAAATCATGTTGATGCTAATGTCACTACATATTTAGGATCTGACTGCTTCTAACCACCTCCACTGCCACCATCCTCATCTAAGCCACCACAATGGCTTATTTCAAAAGCCCTCTTATTAGCTCATGGTTTCTTGTCACCCAGATCATACTCTGCATGCAGCAGCTGCCGTGGTGCTATTAAAACTGAATTATAACAAGGCACAGAAAACATCCAGGAACTGGCCATGTCAGACTGAAAGCCAAGATCTTCACCACGACGTCTGATGGTTTAACTGTCCGTCACCACTCTGAACTCATCTCCCGCTACTTTCCCTCTCATCCACCCAGCTGGGCGATGCCAGACTCCAGGCTATTTCTCGAACACGTCTGGCAGCCTGGACTACCTCAGAGTCTCTACACCTGCTCTTTTCCCACATGCACCTCACTTCTATTAGGTTTTTATTAAAAATTCGCCTTTTTAGATGAGTTTCTTGCATGATGTTGAGGGTTTGGATCCCTATAATCTAAACATTTTTTGATAGATAAGTTTATATCATTAGCTTTCATTCACATAAAAGATTGATGTGATCTTAATTCCATCATATTTTGTTATGTTTTCTTCCTTTAAAGTCTTCCCTTTTCATCTGTTTTCCTATGTGATCTCTGTTCTCTTTGTCTTCAGGGGTATGTGTGTCATCCTTCTGGTTTTAGAGGGTTCACAGTCTGCTGTTAACTCTTCTACAGTCTGCACCTCTGCCTATTCTTCATTTTCCTCCCCCAGTTTTCTGAGAGCATCGTGCCTCCTGTGTTTTCTCTTAGGCATTTGTCTTTTTTTTTTTTTTCTGAATCCTTTTTCTTTGTATTCCTAGGGATAATTAGCTCCTAGTGGTTATAATTACTCCATTTTTTCCTGTTGTTATTCTGGTCTCTGGTGAGACCAAGGTGGTGGCATAGAGTTTCTTCCCTCCAGTCTTGTGCACCTGCACGCTGGGACATCTGCCTAGCTCTCATCTACCTCTCCCCAAGTTGAAGGCAATTAATGGGCCTTGTAGGAATGTTTCATTTATCCTTACTTTCACCTCCTCTCAACCCCTGGTAAAATTTCCAGGAGAAGGGACACGAGGAGAGGAAGTTCCATTTTTGTCATGATGCACCCAGCTGTGCAGACTCTTCCATCTCTCTTTCTCTGACTGGCACTTTTCAAAGGTTATGGCTTCAAGTTTCTTTTTATTGCCAATGGGAAGGTTTTTAAATTATTAATTATATAAAGTGAGGAGGAGGAGGAGGAGGAGAAGAAGAAGAAGAAGAAGAAGAAGAAGAAGAAGAAGAAGAAGAAGAAGAAGAAGAAGAAGAAAGAGAAGAAGGAGAAGAAGAAAGAGAGAGAGAGAGAGAAACACTGAAACACTGGTTTGTTGTTCCACTTATTTATGCAATCATTACTTGGTTCCTGTATGTGCCCTAACTGGGGATAGAATTACAACCTTGGTGCATCAAGATGATGTTCTAACCACCTGAGCTACCCAGTCAGGGCTCTGATAGGAACAATTTTATTTTAACTTCTCATTTATTGTATTAAGTTTGATGGGGTTAGAATCCATGATTTCCCCATAATTTTTCTCTTTTACTCTAGAAGACAATGAACCTTCTTTGCAAGAAATAGAGGGGTGAGTTTCATGGGTGTGCCTAGGCCCTTTTGCCCTTCTTGGCTCTAGACCTATGATAATGATAGCTGCCACCAGAGGTTTATGGTGCCTATTTAGATGATTTATTAGTCACTTCTATCCTCTTTTGCAAAGAAAACACTTTTTTTATTCCTAAAAAGATCGCTCTATTAAATCAATTTGTTGAAAGATGAAAATGATCCCCATTTCTACTTAAAACTTACAAAACCAAGAAAAGTTAAGACAAAGACAAATGAATAAAAATAGAACTTGAAATAATTCAAGATGGCAACTATTTCAGTACCCTTGATATTTTAAAACCATTGCTTGATTGAAACCTGGCTGTCTAAGTGCCCATCAGTAGGTGAATGGATTAAAAATATGTGGCACATTTACATGATGGAATACTACACAGCAGACAGTAAGAAGGAATATCCTACCCTTTGTGACAGCATAGATGGAACTGGAGACTATTATGCTAAGTGAAATAAGCCAGTTGGGGCAACATAAATACCATATGATCTCACTTATAAGAAGAATTTAATGAACAAAATGAACTCATGAACTAAATAGAACCAGAGACATGGAAACATGGAACAGAATGACAGCAGCCAGAGGAAAGAAGGGAGGAGGGAGATAATGGTGGAAAGAAGAGGAAAGGAGTAATCAAAGAACATGTATGAATGACCCACAGACATGGACAACAGTGTGGGGATGAGCTGTGGGAGAGGGGAGTGGGCAAAGGGGGAAAATTGGGACAACTATAATAAATAAACAAGAATAAAAAATAATAAATAAATGTTTACAAATAAAAACAAAGAGAAAAAGGGAAGGAGCTTGGCTGTGAGCTGCAGTGAGATGGTCTAGGTTGCCCCAGTCGAGGTGTGGGCCTGGCCTGCCCATGACGACTACACTCCAAGGCCAGTCACTGTGGTCGTCCAGGGAAAGGCTCTGGCACAGGTTCCCGTGGAGCCTGTGCTGGCAGACCCTCAATGTGGTATATGTCCTGGAGTTAAACTACTGCTGCTCTGGAGATAAATTGCTAGTTTGGGGTAAAATTTCAACTCTCCTTCAGTATTCACTTTCTGGCATATGTGCTGCTGAAAGCAGTGTGAATATTCACTTTCTAATTCATAATTTTTCCTCTTCAAGAAAATAATTATTTTTTCCCAGACCTCTTTACAGCCCACATAAGTTCACCAGGGTAACTAACTTTTGCAGGCCTGATTCTCACACAAATATCATTTCAGCAAAGCTTTAGTAAAGCAGGAGAGCCATTTACTCCAACTAAAATCTGACCCATTAAGGTTGGAGTGGTCTGTCACTTCCTTTCCTTTCCTTATCAGATTATTTAAATTAAACAAAATCTTACATTTGGCCTTTTAAAAATGTTACTTTATTTGGCAATCCTGACTATTAGGAACTAAAAGTTTAAGTCCCCACAAAATTCGTGTGTTGAAGCCTGGACCCACGATGTAGTGGTATTGTGAGTTGGGGCCTTGGGGGGGGGAGGTGATTGAGTTTACGTGAGATCAGGAAAATGGGGCCCTTATGATGGGATTAGTGCCCTTATTAGAGGGAGCTCTCTCTCTCTCTGTCTCTCCACTCCCCAGCCCCATGTGCAAGCCACGAGGAAAGGCCATGTAGTGTGACACACAGTGAGAAGGAAGCCATCTGCATGCCAGTAAGGGAGCCCTCACTCTAACCCCATCCCGCTGACATGCTGATCTTGGATTTTCAGCCTCTAGAATTGGGAGGAGGAAATAAGCATCTGCTGTTGTTAACCACCAGGCCAGTGGTATGTGATTAGAGCAGCCCAAGAGAACTAAGCCACTGACTCACATAGTGCATATCACCAAACCTCCCAATGCTCAGGCACATAGCTCCTCTTCTTACACTGGCACTGATTATTTTTAAAACCAAAATGTGAAGATTTATATTTATGCCTATTACATTTCATCTTCTTATTCAATCTTCTTATTTATAGGATTCTTGAATATTTTTATCATAATACTTTTTTCAATTGCTCCCAAGGCAAGTCTTATAAGGTAGAGAGCTGATGGAGGCTCAGGTTCCTGAGTCATCTTGGAGCCCCAAAACAATACCATTGCGGATTGGGCATAAAAACCGATCTGCCTAACAGCTCAAATGTGGTGTTGATGGAAAGCAGATTAGAGAACCTGGAAATAGTGGAAGCTGAGCCAAGTTCATTGAATAATGGGTATTCCTCTCAGTCTCTGGTTCTGCATATACTTCACCCCCTGAAATCCATCACAATGTATTCAATCCAGTTACAGCCTGAAGAACTGACTTGCCAACCTGACTATGCATTCTAACTGAAGCAGATAAGAGTATAAAATGGGACCCAGGCTGCCAGGAGGTAAGAAAAGGGACCTACCTATCCCACACATTCTTTCAGCCCTGCTGTGTGATTTTATATAAAGTAAACAACATTTCTGAACATGGGTTCTTTCAATCTATAAAATGCAGGCCTTGGCTCTGAAATGCCTTCCAGCCCTCAGAGTTTTTATTTATTTTGCAGAATTGTAAAGAGAGATGAGCCAGGGGATGCCAGCATGTCCTTGGTGTACTACAGTTTGCCCCCACAGGGAGCTGGGCCACAGTGTATGAAGGAGCCTTCTCCGCACACCCTCTTCTCCATGACTCAATAAGAATCGAGAGAAAGGAGCGAGTGATTGCTCTTGAGCAGCCCCTCTGGCTCTACCCAGAGCCACTTGAGTCAGTTCCTGTCACTGCCAACGTATCCTAGTGGGTCCCCCAAATTTCTGGGGGATATAAAAGAGATGTGCACACATTCCAGCCCCTCCTGCTGACTCTGGGATTGCACAGCAAGCTGCAGCCATTATTTTTATTGCTGATGCTACTTCCTATCGAAACAATTTGGTGCTAATAAGCCCCTATAATAGTAAGCAATGGTTTGGCTGAATAATTATCACTAAATACCATTCAAGGCTTTGTTGCTTCTTGGGCATATTGCTAATTATTCTGCATCTGAAATAACACCCAGAAGCCCATGGAATGCTAGTAAATAGGATTTTTTTGTGCACCCGAAGCCCAAGGCTGGGTGCCATTGGAAGGCCAAGGCTTGAATCCAGGAAACAATGGCTGCCTCACAGTCTCAACTCCTACAAAACCAGCCTTTTACAAATTGTGCCAGAGCTCTGACAAATCAAAGTATCCTTCTCATGCCAGGATTGGCTAAGGAGAGTGGTGTGGGTGAGGGTCACCTTGGGGCCTACCCAAGAGGGCTTCTGGGGTGGACAGATAGGTGGTGTTTGTAGGGAGAGGCCGAGTGGAATCATCAGGTCTGACTGGTGCACCTCAGGACTGCAGGGATGCAACAGTCCCAGCTGGGAAAAGCTAAGGTTGGCAAAATAAAAGGAGCAAATAAATACTTAGGGCAGGGTAGACAGGAGGAGCTTAAAACATCCATGTGGAGCTCCACCTTGCAGAGCTGTCCACACAGACTTGGTTTTCACCCTATTGAGGCAGCAAATGATTTTGTCCTCCCTCTCCTGGCACAGTGCCACTGCAGACCTTCAGTTTCTCTGTGTGCCCAGGGAGGATGGCACCCCCTCCTCCTCACTCTCAGAGTGCTTCAAATGGGCAAAGGCCATGTGGAGACTCAGGGGGATCTGATCAGTCTGAGGATCACAGGCACCTGAGGCAGGATCCTGCAGAGGAGCACAGGGTTGTGTGATTAACATATGCCACTACATGAATAGAACAGCTCAGGAAAGTCCACTAGAAAGAAGTTAAAGGCAGTTCCTTCTCAGGAGAAAAAATCAGGGACTTGGAGACAGGCATAGAAGGCAGGCATACTATTCATTGTATATTGTTTCTTACAATTAAAAACTATAAAGTAATATGTGCATGGTAAAAAGAATACTTAAAAATATTTTAGCACATGCATGAGCCTGGCTTAGTTTCATGACTGAGACAGTCAGTAGACACAGGCAGGTGGGAGCAGCCATAGGGCACCAGCACTTTTCATTTTCTGAAGAATTTCTACTCCATCCACCCCACCAATATTCTTCAGTCAACACGTCTTTATTGAGCACCTGTTCTCTGCAGTCAAAATCTAGGTCTCAAAGTTATAAATTATTCTTATAAGAGAGGCTTCTATTCTCAAGGAATGAAACAGCAGAGGAAATATAGAAAAGTTCATAAATGACTATAACACAATTTGGTAAAGCCACCCATTCAGGCCTGCCCGGAGTTCATACCTGAATGCAAGGAATCCTGGGAACCCAGAGGAGGGAGGGTACTGATGATGGCCTCCTGGAGGAAGGAGGAGATTTGGAGGGCATCAGAATAGACTATTGAATGATGATACAACTTAGTACTCTGCACCACTGAGCACCTAAAAGACTCCTGTAGTTAGAAGAGACACTACCCAGTTTCAAAATGTAAGAGTTTAGGGGGAAATGGGTAAAGATTCAGGAAAATGACCTACCATCCTCCTCTCTATTATTTTGCTATTGAGATGGAAACAGCTATTTCCTTGAAGTCTAAAATCAGGTCTGTAATCTAACTCTGGAGATTTGGAAAGAAAATATTGCTTGGTTAAGGTGGAAAATGCTAGAAAATCAGGGTAGGGGGCTGCACATTAGCCGCGGGGCAAGCCACCTGGAGATATAAGGGTCAGATGCTTGCTTGCCTCCTAGCCAGTAAACATCCAGTAGGGAGGTGCTAGGGCATCAGGAGGAAGAAAGAGGTGGGGTGTAGAGGGCATCCAGGACACCAGATGTGGAAATTGACAAGTGTCAGGCAGGGTCCTGCACACCTTCCATTTAAAAGGGAATAAGCGCTCAGCTTCCCCGATGGACATGTGACCCATCGTAAGAAGCAGGGATAAAGTGAGGTCTTCCAAATAGGAGCAACAAAAATACCTTATTACTCAGATGACTTTCTTGTGTTTATAAAAACTTGAGAATGGCGTTTACTTGAACAAAATTCAAACCTACATCCATCCACCTATCCTACTGGGGGGCTATATACTCATTTTGACTAAATTAAGACCTGAGATTAGGTACATTTGTTATTTTAACATTTTTTTATTGTTGTTCAAGTACAGTTTTCTGCCTTTTCCCCCTACCCCTCCCCACTACCCCAGCCCTCCCCACCCCCTCCCTTGTTTCCACACCCCTTGTTATTGTCCATGTGTCCTTTATCATTGTTCCTGCAAACCCTTCACCCTTTTCCTCCATAATCCCCTCCCCTTTCCCCTCTGGTCACTGTCAGCCTGTTCTCAATTTCAGTGTCTTTGGTTATATTTTGCTTGCTTGAAGCAAAGACTCTTTTCTGGGAGAGAAGTGGTAGGTCTCTTTGAGGTCTAAACTGACCTCAAACCCTTCCCTTTGAGGTTCAGAATTACTGAAATGCGTCAGATGGTCTAGGAGAGAACAACTACTTTACTCTGCCTTTGAAATGTGAAAGCAGCCACAGATCGCACAAGGCCCTGAGTGCACAGCCCAGTATGGCAAAGAGTGGGCTGATGACCAGGCTGTACACCTGCTTGATTATGAGAACCTGAAGAGCAGAGAACCTGGATTCATGTGGCAGGATGCTAGAACTTCCCCTGAACTAGTTACTATGGTGGGCGAACAAAGAAATGGTTATGCACAGAGTAGGAACTTAACATTTTTTGTTGAGTAAATAAATGCAAAGATCAGATCTTGAAGGGTTTAATTATGGGAACCTAACTGGCCTGGGGGAGTACCCAGAGGGCGGATTACAAGGAAAAGAAGATAAGTGTCTGTCCTGGCCTCTCTGCAGGACACACGCTATTGCAAGACCGTCAACTGGTGTGAATGGGGACTCTCTTGGCTTCAGTGACAGCACTGACCACAAGGGGAGGCATGAGAATTTCTGTAAGGAGAACAAATAACTAATTTAAAAACAAGAACAAAAAACAAAATCTTGGCTTTCTATTGATAAAACAAAGCTTTTGTTCAGGAAGGCTGAAGGAGGGACACTCTAGAAGAAGGGCCATATTCCTGACACTCTGAGCAGAGTGGGGGTCTCATTGGAATGGGGTGGGAGTAATTTTAATTGGAACATTAAGTGAACTACAAAGAATTTGTCCCACCACTCTGGGGCCACCACTGCTGTCGTTGGTGATAGCCCTGCTGAGCCTCCACATCCTCCACCTCTCGCCAGCATTGGGCAGCATTTTCCTTCCTGCAAAACTTTCTGCGTTGGCTTCTCCGGGCTCTCTTAGTTTGCTCTTCTAATCTTAAGGGGTCTTCATTTTTTTTCATTCTCTACACATTTTACTTCTCAATTTACATATATTTTCCCTGACTGGTCTCAAATACTCCTATTAACTTTAATTACCATCTGTATGCTGACAGCTTTAACATCTGTCCCCAGCCCTCACATCTGTCCCCAGGCCAGCTTTCTCTCCTGAACCACAGACCTAAATATCCAAATTTCCACCCTGTGAGCAAAGCTTGCATGCCACATTGTTGATGCCACAGGAATCCTCATACACAGGACATGTTAAAATGTATAATTTTGAAGGTTAATTTGGCCATACTACCAAATCTAATATTATGCATGGTACTTGAACCTATCCTTCCACTTTTAAGTATCTATTCTGTAAAATATTGCACTTATATATGAGACAAACAAAATAGTCAAACACATAGAAGTAGAAAATGCAGTGGTGATTTCCATGGGGTGGGGGAGTTGGGGAAGTATGTCCAGTGGGTATAAGGTTATAGTGATACAAGAGGAATGAGTTCTGGAGATCTGCTCTACACTCTAGTGGCTACAGTTAACAATATGGCATTGTGCACTTAAAATTTTGTTAAGAAGGTAGATCTTATGTTAAGTGTTCTTACCACACACTTATACACAAAAACAAAGCGAAAGGACAAGAAAACTTCGGGTGGTGATGGATATTACCATGATTGTGACGGCATCATGAATGTATATGTATCACTGAATTAATCGTATACATTAAATCGTATACATTAAATATGTGCAGTATTTCTTTGTGTACCAGTTATACTCTAATAAAATTGTAAAAGAAGAACTGGAAAAATATGTTAAGAGTGTGCAAAATATATACATATAGGATGATTTTTTTTTGCAGAATTCTACAAAAGTGAAAATTGGGAAAAAGCCCAAGTAACTACCAAACATGAGTAGTTATGTCAGTTGTAGTAGTACTTGTCCATGATGCCCATCCGTTCCACCTCAGGACTCGAGGCTTGGGAACATGCCACTGACATTCTACCTGCAAGCACTGGGGCTATCTAAAGTAGGAGTCAGCAAAAATGCTTTTGCGAAGGGCCAATAGTAGACATTTCAGGCTTTGCAGGACCTCTCACAATTACTCTACTCTTTCTCTGTAGTGGGAAGGCAACCATAGGCAAAATATAATAAAACTTTATTTACAAAAACAGGAGGTGGACTGGAGTTAACCTGGAGGCTGAGGTTTGCTGACCCCCTGATTTAAGGACTTTTTTTCAGCCCCCCCATAGGTCAGGCCAAAGGGTCGGTTAATACTCCACGGGACAATCATTGTCCAGGGACAGAGAAGATTTAGAGGGTAAATACTTCAGGTTCCTTGACCTTTGGAAGGAGAACAAATTTGAGATTCCTATTAAGATTTAGTCTGAGTTGTCTATAGAAGCAACTTGCTCATTAGCATAACCTCAATTGTCTTTTTCCCTTCCCTGTCTCCTTCCTCCCTCCCTAGCAGGTTTCCTGGGATAACCAACCTAATGAAAAACTTGAACTTAAATTTTCATCTCAAGATCTACTTCTGGGGAAACCCCAGCCTAAGGTAGTTGATCAAAGAAGTGATACTAAGAAGCAGACCCTCAGGATGGATTTCTGAAGTTGGGTGCCACTTCAACCACATGACACCAAGGACTCTGTGTCCACTTCTGATGTTAAGGGGGTTTGGTCAAAACCTTCATTATACTGTAGACTCACATTTACTAAGATTCTTACCTGTGGTTTATTTGGATAGAATAATAGGTGGAAGGGAATGCATACACTTGTTCAAAAGCTCTGGTGTCTGAAAGATATGAGCACAGTAGTAATTACAAAGATTATAAAGTTGGGTCGTTTTTACTGCCATAGAAGCCCTACAAGCCCTAGAAGAAAATACAAACTCAGGTCAACCAGTTACCCAGTAAGGACATGGCGAGAATGCCAGAAGTTATCCATGGTAGTATTTAAAGGGACTCTCATCTCCTACAGGCAGAAGGTGACCTGTGCTGAAAATCAGGCCTAAGACTTTATTATAAGAGGAGCAACATTATAAAGGCATTATAAAGACACAACCCAGTGTGTCTCCTTTGCTGATTATTGAGGACTTAGAGTCCCCTGATTCCATAGATGGGTCAACAGAAGTGGCCTTTGCCCTCTTGCTAGAGGAGATCAACCTTACTGCCTAGAGATTAGCAAAGAGGACTCCTGAGAAGCATGCCTTAGAAAAGCAAGCTTGTCCTTCTCAAGATCTGCCCCTGCTCCCTCTCATTGTTTCCAGACTAATAATGAGGGTCAAGCTTCTGCATGACTCAAGCAGGGCAGTGTTATGCTGCTATGGGAAGAGAGTGATGGCTTTCTAAAGGAGCATGGCTAACATGCACTGGAGTGATTTGTGAGCATGTAGCTGGGCTCTGGAGGGTGCTGGGCCACCAAAGATAAAATATAAGGCTGAGGATGGAAAGTTTATTGATAAAGACATGTCCTACAACAATAGTACACTTAATATCCTAGGAAAGATACTGGGAGCTGGGCAAAATATATTGCTGGAAAGGTTTTTTTTTTTTTCCTTGAAGCTTAGAAATAAGGATGTTTTACAGAAAATGAAGCAGACATATTGGAAATGCTTTGGCAGAATTTTGAAGAAGATGTCAATGGGCTCAGAGGTCTGCATGTTCGAATGAATTTTTAAGGAAGACCAGCCAACTCACCAGCTGACTCTGTTTCCTGGGAGGGCCAAAAGAAAAATACCTTCATTAAAGGCAAAAGGAATGTGCTAGTAAAGGGGACCAGACTTGAATTCCAGTGTAGTTAATACAAGGTGGTGGCGAGCAACCCTTAGAGGCAAGGTGGGTTTAATGATCATAATGGACTGCAATGCTGGAATAGCAACTAGGAGGCCCTGAGCTGCCGGGCTCTGTGGGAAAGACTAATAGGCCATGGCATTGTTAGGGGCAGCTAGCTGAGGAGCCAACAAGGGTATTTCTTGACTTATGTAATCAAAACAGACCAACAGCAAAGGACTGGAATGCTAAAGTTGGCTGCTCGATGGAATATAATAATCCCTCATCTGTTTTTCAAATCTGAGCCATTTCCCAGGTCCAGAATACTGTGACTGAGGGTACTGTGACTAAACCTCTTACAGAAATTCCTACAGAACCTCAGAAAAAATACATGGCACTTAATCCCCCAGTTCTTTTCCAAAAGGGCCTACTCTGCAGAAAGAGAAATAGCCACATAGAGTACACTCACATTGTGCACTGCGGAAAGGGAGTCACCCAGCTATTTCAAGGGCTGTTGGATCAGGGTTTGAGCTCACACTACGACCAGAGAAACCTTGGAGTGGGTGTGTAAAAATCAGGTGATAAATGGAGTCTTGGCCCAAGTCCATCTCATAAATACCAACAAGTCTGCCACCCCACGCTGTGATAATTTTCATTGTTTCTGAGGCTTAATTGGGTTGAATATACTTAGCAGCTGGAAGGAATCTCACCTGTGCTCCTGACCTGCAGAGTGAAAAGCCTTTATAGTAGGAGGGCCAAGTGGAAGCCTCTGAAACTGTTCGCCATTCCAGTCAAGATAGTAAATTAGACAGAAAACTTATCCCAGCTGAGAGTACAGAAAGTAGTGCTACACTAAAAGACTGAAGGGTTATGGAGGGGTTGGCTCCCATATCTCCATTTCCTTGCAAAGACCAGGTGGATCATAAAAGATGATAGTAAACCACTGTAATTATAACCAAATGGTAGACCCAACTGCTGCCGCTTTGCTAGGCATTTTAGTATACTTACTGGAACAGATCTACACAAATGTAGGCTCTTGGTATGCAGTTATTGCATTGCATTGCATCAAGAGAATAGCTCCACGTGTAGGTGTGGCCAGAGATGAGAGTGCTGCCACACTACAACCCAACACAAGGGTGGCTCTAAAACAGTGGTAGGGGAGACGGCCTCAGGGGGCAGAGCTTAGAGCAGTACACCAGGCCACCAACTCTGCATAGAAAGAGAAGTGGCCTGAGGTAAGGATATACACATTCCTTAGTGGTGGCAAATGTCTTGCCTAATTGTCAGGGACCTGGGGTGGAGGGGACAGGAAAAAATAAACAAGGAATCTGGGGAAGGGTAGGATTATGGATAGACATATAGGAGTGGGCACCAAGTACACGGTTCCTTGTGTCTCCTGTCAATGACAACTAGAAAGCATCTACCACTGACAAGTCACTGAAAAACCAGGTGGTTGGGATGTCTTGTAGATCACAGCCAGCCTCTGTCCTCAGCCACCCAGTGTCTACGAAATAAGCCCATCATCCATAATGAAGGGTATTCATGGCCCCCACAGCATGAGCTTGCAATCATCAAGGCTGAACTAGCTACTGCTGCTGCTGATTTTCCTGGTCTAAGAGCAGCACAGCCCTGCACTGAGCCTGGGGTTTTCAGGAGACCAACAGCCACTAGACGTCAAGTTCATTGCCTTGGAGCCATTCTTTTCTAGAAAGGGCAACAATTTATCCTTAGTAGAATTAGCATATGTTCTGGGTATGTGTTTACTTTCCTGACCACAGTGCCTCAGTCAGCATCACAAGCCAAGGGTTCACAGAGCCTGATTTTCCAATATGGGATCCTGAATAATATCACCTAAGTCCAAGGGACCCCCTTAAGGCAAAGGAGTTGTGACAACAGGCACATGATCATGCGATCCACTTGTCTTATCATATACTACTTTATCCAGAAGTGGCTCAACTAATAGAATATTGGAATGGCCTCTTAAAGTTTGAGCTAATTCACCAGCCTAAAGGTGATCTCTGAAGAATTGTGTCCAGAGGTGGGAGTAGGAATGGCTTTTCTCAACACCACTGCCAAGGACCCAAGTGGGAAATTGTGCTTCCTGACCCCATAACTCTTGGCCCTTCTGAGCCAGAGGTACTAGTTACTAGTGTGGAGAGGATAGATCCGCCAGGAGAAACAGTAATTTTTCTACGAACCTAAAGCTATGGCTGGTACCTGATGATTTTGTCTTCTCATTTCAGTAGATTACCAGGCAAAGAAAGAATTTTCTACCCTGGAAGGGGTAATTGATCAATATCATCATGAGGAAATAGAGGCATAAACAATTGTTTGGGACTCAGTGGATTGACTGGGGTGCCTCTTGGTGCATTTAGGCCTGGTGACTATCACAGGCTGGGAAACGGCAGCAATGAAGGGTTTACAAGGGTCTAGGAAATCAGAAGCTCCGATTTCTCAAGGATGAAGTGCTGGCTGAGGCTGAGGGTGCCACCTCTTATCTGGAATAAAAGGTAAAGGAAGGAGATGCTTAATTGGGACCAACCTGGCAGCGGAGATAGTCTGTCTCACCAAGCTTCTTGTTATAAGTCATTTTTTGAAAATTGTGATCATATCTTCTTTGAACAGGCAGTGTCTGGGCAGAATGAACACACAGATCTGAGCGATGCTGGGGTTAACTCTAGCAGATGCTCTTGGCTCCCTGCTCACACCTCTTGGCACTCCATGTTTCAATAGCATCCAACACCAAATGCTGGTAATTCTCCACCCATGAAATTTCTCTTAACCCACTCAGGGCAGGCAAGGATGTGGGGAAGTTTCTACCTTTAGGAACAGCCCTTAGCCAATGACAGATGGGAGTTGGAGGATAAATACCCTTGCTTCCTACCTTTTAGGTGGAATAATTTGGAGGCATGTTCCATACTGTCCCCCAGATGCCCCCAATGGGACTGAGTGCTGGTTGCCGACAGTGGGCACTTGCTCTTTAGTGCACCTTGCATTGCTTCCTCCTTTTCCAGTCTCCACCTTCCCCTTCCCATGCTTCCTGGGACCACCTGTCAAATAACCCACTTGCTCTCAAACTTTTGTCTCAGTATCTGGGTCTGGGAAAACCTAGCCTTAGACTCATACTTTTTAAGCACTGCCTTGGAGAGTATTGGTTCATAAAAGTGATGTTCACCTCCAAATTACTTAATTTTTAAAACATTGATGTGTATTCATGAAAAGTTCTGAGTAATGCAGAATTATTTTTCCCACTGCATACCAGCCAGAAGAGTAAAGGCCAATACGTGCTAAAGGGAGATACTGGCTTTTCTCTGGTTAACTGCTACTTAGCAGACTGTTTGCCCCACACCATCTTTATCCCTCTCTCTCTGCGGCTGTTCACATTAGAGCAGACAGCATTGGTCCACCGTGGCTGAAGAAAGTGTGCCAGGAATGCTGCAGAGGTGCTAGGAAGAGCCTCAGCGTGTAGGTTTTATGCAAACACCAAGGTGGTTCCAGGTGCCCTGAAGGAAACCCAGCAGGAGACAGAGTGGTATGAAATTCAGGGGATAATTAGAGGCTGGTGGGCGTGCTTTGACATTAGGACTGTGTGCCGTAAGGGTCTACGGCCAGATCCACGTCCTGACTCCAGGGAACGGGAAGGGAAAGGAATGGTTTGTCAATGATTCAACATTCGGAGAGTATTTTTTTTAAGGGCCTGTACTACAGTGATCCCAAGTGGTGACGACAAAGTCAAAACTTCTGTTTCCAGAAAAATGAACTGAGTTACGAGTGTGTCCATTCACACACAGGTGACCTGTGTCTGCGTGTGCTGACCTGGAAAGAGGCACAAGGTAAGTTTTAATACGTGTTTATGCTTATGAATGGTGAGTTTTGTTAAAATGTTTTATTTATATGCATAAGGAGGTAGTATATTATGGACATAGATTCATGGTGCATTTTACCTTTCCTCTATATTTTTGTGTAGTTTAAATATTTTATAATAAGTGTGTATTTTTCTTTATAATCAAATAAAAGAATCTCTGCTTCTCTTTTCACCTTGAAGCTACCTGACAAAGAGAATGAGGAACAGGAGAAAAATTACATATTTGATGAAATGAAGACATGCTCCTAACTTCAAACTACAACTCACGAGTAAGGACTAACACACACAGGTAAAATCCCTCAGGGTGAGGAAAAACTCTTACCTCTGAGGTCTGGGGACAGAGTGGGCAGAGCATGGGATTCTCAGGTAGGTAGCACCTTGGCCCATCGTTTAGAAATGTGAGTTTGGGGTGTGCAGACAGCTGAGGACACTTCCCTGAAAGTTGGCACTGCAGAAAAGAGGGAGGTGGGGCTGACTGGGAAGTTATATGTACCTGCCACCTTTGTGAACAGTCAGCCATCACAGAGGAGATACCAAAAGATTGGAAGCATATTTAAAACCACCACCCTGAACAGCTGGAGAAAATTAAAGGCTGGGTCATTCCCACCAAAACAACTGTGATGTTCAGAGTTTCCCGGTGGCCAGGAAAACCACCTGTCTACAGCAAGAGAAAATACCAAGGAAGAAGTGCTTAGAGACAGCAGCACCAACTCCAGGCGGTTCACTGCCGCCCTCAGCCCTGTAACCCCTCCTGACTCACTACCATCCTAACCAGCTCACTCAGGAAGAAAGAACTCCATCCCAGGAAGAGCAGCAATCAAAAAGAAAACAAACAAACCCGTAGAGTGGAGAGGGGAACCTAACAAAAGACACACCTTGGAAAAATAGAACTGAGCAGATACAAATTCTGACCAGAGTTCTACATGAAATAAAATATGTAATGTTCTCTATGAAACAAAAACTGAGAAATACAAGGGTTCTGGAGAGAAATAAAAGAACAATAGAGGGTGATGAAAAGTGTGCTTGTACAGCTCAAGAAATAAATTCAACGCTTTCTGAAATGATGGTTAACACCAAAAGCAATAAAAAAGAAAACTAGATAATGCAAAAACATAGTTAACAACATGGAAAATAAGATTGAGAAGATAGAGCAAAATTAATTTGAAAAGAATTTAAAAGAAAAAGAAAAAATGATAAAATAGATCAGGAAAGCCGTTCAAAGATAAGATGCAAAATCTTCAGTGCATCTACAGATTCCTCCCACAGAGACTAAGAGACTAACAATTACCAGCAACAAAATAATATCCTAATAAAGTTAGGGGAGAATTCAGTTGGGAAAAAATTCTATCTAAACACCCGGTATAGTAGTTACATGTAGTATATATGCTACATATATATATAGTATATATGTTACAAATATGTGTAATCTATTGTTACAAAACCAAATGCAACAGAGTAAATGTGAAAATCTAATGGGCTTAATTCAATGATTCATGAACTTGGCAGCATCCCATCTAGCAACTAGAAGGGCGTTCCGAGGGGCTGTACGAAATGGAAGGTTTCTGTAGGAAGAAGGGTGGAGCTGGAACCATTGGGGGTGGCGTGTAGAGAATGAGAAAGATTTTTATCATGCAGGTTGCCTCTTTTTTCTATGGAAGTCTGGAGAAGGTCCAATTGACAGATTACTTTACCATTGCTTGACCAGAAAATTCCAGACTGAGGGAGGATGCAACTGCAATTAGATGAGCTATTAAATCTAGGTTTGGTATCATGGGCTTCTTTTTAGCACGAGTAACTCCATTTTGGGCCTGTGGTTTTCTCTTTAACACCATTGATGCATCTATGATACATTACCCCCAAACTCAGTTACTTTAAAACACCAAATGTCTATCGTAGTTTCTGTAGCTGGTGTCTCTGGCTGAGGGACTCTAATGAGGTAGCAGCCATGGGCTGAGTCAGAGCTGCTGTCATTTCAAGACTTGACGAGGGAAGCAGTCACTTCCAAGCTCATTGCAAGGTACTTGGCAGAATTTGGGTCCTCAAGAGCTGGTGGATTGAGCGCTTCAATTCTCCTCTGTCTGTTGGCTGGAGGCCATCCTCAGATCCTTGCCACATGGCATTTTCCTAAAGCAGCTCAGGGACATGACAGCTAACTTACCAGGGCTAGAGGTGCCAGATAAAATACAGGATGTCCAATTGTTTGAATTTCATATAAATGATGAATAGTTCTTGTATATGTCCCAAAGATTAAATGAGACACACTTATTTTTTAAGTATATTTTATTGATTATGCTATTACTGTTTTCCCAATTTTTCTCCCTTTATTCCCCCTCCTCCCTGTACCCCCCAACCCTCCAGCATCCCCCGCCTTAGTTCATGTCCATGGGTTGTACATATAAGTTCTTTGAGTTCTCTGTTTCCTATACCATTTTTGACCTCTTCCTGTCTATTTAATGCCTACCAATTCTTCTTCTTCCCTGTACCCTTTCCCCTCTACTTCTCCCCTACCCCTCCCTACTGAAAACCCTCCATGTGATGTCCATTTTTCTGATTATGTTCCTGTTCTAGTTGCTTAGTTTTTGTTTTCATTGTTTTTCTCTCTTTTATTTTTTTAGGACCAGTATTTGAGCAGCAAACTGGAGATTTTGATACACCTTTCTTGGTGTTTGGTAAATGAAGTAGGACAAAACCGTGCAATGACAGAGACACCCCAAACAACACAATAAACAAGACACACATAATACAGAAGAATATGTCAGAGTCAACAGGGAAAAAAATCTATTCAAGTGCCCGTGGAGCACTTCAAAGAGTAGAAATAACAAGAGCATGTTTCCTGAATATACAAAATAAGAATGACATAAAAGACAAAAAATAAAGCCCTACTGTCTAGAAAATTTGAACTCTCTAATAACCCCTGTGCCAAGAGAAAAGCAAAACCAAAATTGTAAGATATCTACAAAATAAGGAAAATTTAAAAGATTACATCAGTCTTGATCAGTAAAAACAAAGTCTATTTCTTCAAAAATGTATCTGATCACGCCATCTGGAACTTAAAACTACTTAATGGTTGTCCATTGCTTTTTGAATGAAACCTAAACTCTGTAAGGCCTTTCATATTCCATGTATGTGGTAGGCAGCCTCCAAGACAGTCCTCCCCTGCATGTGGGCTGGACCTGGAGACTTCCTTCTAGCAAACAGACTGAAGCAAAAGTGATAGATGTCACTTTTGAGATTAGGTTTTAAAATAGCTCTGGTTTCTCTCTCTCTCTCTCTCTCTCTTCCCCTCCCTCCCTTCCTCCTGCTCGTCCCTCCCTCTGAGGGAAGCCAGTTGCCATATCGTAAATAGCCCTATGGAAAGCCCCACATGAAAGGTTACTATTGGCTCTGGCCAATGGCCCCTGAGACCCTGACACCTGCCAGTAAAGGTATGGGTGAGCTTGGAAATGGATTCTCCCCCACCGAGCCTTGAGAGGACTGCAGCTCCAGCCAACACCTTAATCACAGCCTTGTGGCAGACCTTGAGGCAGGGCACCCAACTAAGCAATGCTCAGATTCTTGACCCACAGAAACTGTGATGATGCATGTTGGGTTAAGCTATTCAGTTTGGGGTAGTGACTTATGGAGCAATACATAACTAATATATCATGTTTCTCTCCATCTTGAATCACCCTCCTAATATCCACTTGAATTCAGATACACCTCTCAGTCAATTCTTTTGCTGTTTCTGCTACCGCAATCTCTTTGCACATGTTATTCCTTCTGCCTAAAGTGCTCCCCCCATTCCAGATTTGCTCAAATTCATCCTTCATAGCTTAGCTCAAATCATGGCATTTGTCAACATTAACATTCCAAAATTGATTTTGTAATTATTTGATCAATGCCTGACTCCTCCCTTGATAGATGGTAAGTTCCCCAAAGACCAAGGTCATGGAGCTTTTCCCCATCACTGTCAATCCAGCTCCCATCACAGTGCCAGGCCTCACTTCAAACTCTTGCTCTTTGTCTTTCCTATGATTCTTCCAACCTTAGTTAATTCACCAGTCCAGTCATAGGACACCCCTTCTTTCATCTCTCTCCCTCTTTTCTTTTAAAATTTTCACCCAAGGATGTTTTTTGATTGCTTTTTAGAGAGAGAGGAAGAGAGAAAGAAACATCAATGTGAGAGAGAAACATCAACTGGTTGCCTCCTGTATGTGCCCAGACTGGGGATTGTATGTGCCCTGACCAGGACCCAAACCCACAAGCCAGGTATGTGTCCTGACTGGGAATTGAAACCACAACCTGTCAGTTATAGGCCAACACTCCAACCAACTAAGCCACACAAGCGAGGGCCCTTTCTTTCATCTCTTGTCTTGATTTTTGGATCTCTCTTTAGAAAACGTAAGAATCCTTTATCACTGATAGGGATAATTAATTATAGAACAGGGAGTCACAGGCCCACAATCTGTTACTAAAACATGTCTGAAGTGAGCCTTCCCTGCCCTTCCTTCTAGTAAGAAACCTGCCTCACCTACACACATTCTGAGGTTTAGGAATAATGAAACCACTTCCCTTTACTCCACAAAAAATCTCTGTATCCAGTACCCAAGCTAGGAGCCAGTGTCAGTGCCAGGACACTTCTCATCTGGCCCCAGTCAGCCCTCTCTCCTGCTAAATCCCATGATTGGCACCACTGCTACAGTCCCAGCCCAGCCAGAGTTGGCTCATAGGCCTGGGGCCAGAGCTGTGATCTCCCCAGGTGGTGCTTTGGCCCCAAATACTTGAACCTTTACCAGTCTGGCTCCAGATCAGGCCCGAATAAACTATTGATTCGTTGTAGGGTTTAATAACATCATCGTTACTATGATATTATTACATCTAAGGTGCATAAATGCCCAGATGTTACTGAGGGACCTAAACATTAGGAACAACAGAAGAATAACAATTATAGTAATCACTACTTAATAGATGGCAAACACCTGGTATGCCCACTGAGGGGCTTTTTGACAGAGCTGAATAGAAAATGCAACATAAGCCTTTTGCTGCCTTCCTCCCTGAATTTAATATGATTAAGTTTTCAAAGGAGGCCCTAAACTACTCACCCAATTGTAGGTGCAGAGATGAGAAACAGAGATTTTACCAATCTGTCTTGCTCTGTCTACTTGCCACCAGAAGAGTCAGCTCAAGGATGCTAAGCTTTGAACTTACAATGAATCTTCCTGGTAGTAACTGTGGCCTCATATTTTTATTCATTGATCAATTATTTACTAAACACCTAATATATGTCTGGCAGTGTTCTAGGCATTGGGGATACAACAGGACACAAAAAAATTGTTATCCTCACTCAGCTTACATAATTATGGGAGAAACAGACTATAATCAAGTAAGCGAATATGAAATAATTAAATGGGAAGTTGATGTTTAAAAAATTAACAGGTCACTATGCTTCTCAGTAACTGAAAAGGGTGCTAGAGTGGCTTGGATTCTTCATAAAGGACCTTCAAAGAGATATTTGATCTAGAGGTGATCAATGAGAAGGCATCATTGTGTGAGGAGCCAGAAAAGAGACGTTAGGACAGAAATATCATGTGCAAAGGTCCTGAGGTGAGGAAGACTCCAGCACCTGCTCAGCATAGCCAGTGGAGCTGGAGACAGAGGGTGAGAACGAGAGTTCCTAGGGTAATGTTGAAGTAGGGGTTAACGCCAGATCATGCAGGGCTGACAAGGCCATTACACACATGAACTAGATGTCAGAGTTCATCCTAAGAGCACTGGGAAGCCATTAGAGAGTGTTAAGCAAGAAAGAGAGGGAGCTGATTCAACATATCTTTTAGGAGGATTACTCTAGCTGTTATGTGGGTATCAGAGAGCAGGAGGGAAAGAGAGGACACATGTTCAAAAGCTGAAGCAGAAGTGCAGTTGGTTCCGGACTCTGAGCAATCAGCAGCAGAGGGGATGGTAAACCTGGCTGTTGAAGAGGAAAGAGTGAGGAGAAAACCCAAAAGACTCCACATACACCCAAAACTATTAGAACTAATCAGTAAATTCAATAAAGTCGCAGGATGCAAATTCGACATGGGACACAAAGTCAAGAATCAGCTGCATATTTTACACTAATAATGAATGACCCAAAAAGGAAATTAAGAAAACAATCTCATTTACGAGAGCATCAAAAGGAATAAAATGCTTAGGAATAAAGTTAACCAAGGAGACAGGAAAATGTGTACACTGAAAACTACACAAAATTGATGTGAGAAATTAAAGAAGACACAGAAAAATGGAAAGACATCCTGTGTTCATGGAGTGGAAGGTTTAATATTATCAAAATGTCTAGCTTGAGCTGACTAATATGTCACCTGGGTGGATAATAACAGAGAAGAGAGTATGATGTTACAAAACCTCTGTTAATCAGCTTTTGCTTCACTTCTGCAGCAATTCATGCCAATTCCCCTACACGATGGTCTTTCTGTCTCTGTCTCTCTCTGCTGCTTTATGACTTCATTTACCTTCCACTCTGCCCTGGCTTTTTTTTTTTTTTTTTTTTTTTGGTCTTCTGGATTATAATCTTTATTTGCCAAGAATTTTCTGAGTAACACTTTTTTTTTTACTGCTTCCAGAGACAAGGGAGGGAAGGAGTCAGACGGTGCAAAGGGCAGGAATGGGAAGCACTGGAGTGGGCAAAGAGGAAGGCAGGCAGTAGTGGGGCACTCCCAGGACAGCCAGAGGCAGGGCATGCGCCTCCTGCACCTCCTGAAATGCATACATGGAGTCCCGGGGAGGAGGATAGTTGCTGTTTCCTAACAGTTATGAGTCAAGTTCCAAGAATGGGAATGATAGGTTCTCATATTTTTGTATTATAGTTTATTTTGTAATTAGTGTCAGGTGTACAGCATAATAATTAGACAATCATACACTTTTACCAAGTGTCTCCCCTGATATATCCATTACCCACCTGGCACCATGCAGAGTTATTACAATATTACTGACTATATTTCCTATGGTGTACTTTACATCCCCACGACTATTTGGTAACTGCCAATTTGTATTTCTTAATCCCTTCATCCTTTTTCACCCAACCCCTCAGCCCCCCTCTCCTCTGGCCACCATCAGTCTGTTCTTTTATCTATGAGTCTGTTTCAATTTTGTTTGTTCATATATTTTGTTCTTTAGATTCCACATATAAATGAAATCATATGATATTTGTCTATCTCTGTCTGGCTTGTTCCATTTTGCATAATATCCCCTAGGCCCATCCATTTGCCTCAAAGGGTAAGATTCATTCCTTTCTACAGCTGAGTAAGGTTTGCACATTTTAAAGAAAACCCCCCAGAAGGGTAGATGCTCCAGAACTTAGGCCTAGCTCCACTGTCATTATCCCCCAAGAGGCCAGAGGGAATCCTGGGAGGGGCTCCGGGGTGCTGGTGGTCCTGTGAGGAGAATACTATGACTTTGTTCTTTATCTGCCATGCCTCCCCTCACCCTAAATCAGGAGATGAATTGCACCAAAGAAACTATTGGCAGAGACTGAGGTGTCCACAAACAGCACAAGCCCTGAGATCTCGTTACCTGCTGTTCTCTGCTCCTGTGAAGAAGGTGTATGTGGTGGGCAGCACCAGATGGTGATGGTGGATGGCGGGGAAGCAGTGGAGTGGCCAGCACCCCCAGTCTGCCATTGCAAGGATGTGATGGATGCCAGAGTCCAGGCTTAAGCAGTCTTGTTGATACCCTATCCTGGATGGCTAGTGGGCTTAAGGGATCTCTGAGCAGCAAGAACTTTTTCCCAAAAAAGAGCAGAAGCTAAGGGAAGCCCATAGAGATCATCCCCACCTAAGAGTTTATCCCCACCTAAGGCCCCTCATGGCTTCCCTCAAAGAACTCACACATTTGTCCTCTACCCTCTCCTCTCCTTGCTGGACAGGAGAGAGCCACCAGGAGCCACCAGGTGAGCTGAGAGATGTTGCAGCATCAACTACCTTATAAAAAAAACAAAAACAAAAACATGCTTCCTCCTCCTCTGACCTTGCATGCAAATCCCAACACACCAGAATAGAAGGAAGAAGGAGCAAAAAAGACGTCTTTGTACTTGTTCACACTAAGGACCGACCATCTGAAGGGGAAGAAGAGGTGAGCACAAACTGGAGTAAGAATAAGTCACACTGGAGTCTTCAATATCAGAGAGTAACCAGAAAACTAAAAGATCTGACAGAGGCATAATAAGAGACACAAAGGGGAAATTTGGCACAGCGTTTTGAAAAAAGTGATGGACAGAAAAACAAATTTGTACTTTTCCTACAACTAGCTCAAACTTGGTTACAATTAGAGTAATAATAAAGCTAATGTCAGTTAACATTGATGGAGTGCTAACTGTGCACAAAATTGTCACCTGGCTTTGACGTGGGTGCCACATTAAGGACGGTGAAGGGGGTGCTGAGGACTGAGAGAGGAACCCCCATCTCAGAGATCACACTCCACCCCATCTTATGCTACACAGCTGCCACTTCCCCAGCAGGGGTCTGGTGGTACATGGGAGGGCCTCTGGGGGTCACAGGTAGGTGGTGAAAGCTGAGGTCTGAGGCAGCTGGAACCTCTGGCTTGAACTGCCTCCTCTCTTTCTCCCAGTGTGCCAGAACATCGTTATGTCTCTGGGACCCATGGTGTGAGGAAAGTATGGCAAACAGTGACCTTGGGGAGTCGGGGACTGACCTAACAGTGATGTATCTGCCCTGGAACAAGTGCTCTGCCAAGCACAGTGTTGGGAGGGTCACACGTGTCCTCTCTTTTGATTCTCCTAAAAACCCCATTTGGCCACTTGGCACAAGCAGAGCTAAATACAAAACACCAAGAACAGCAGTGGAGAAAGATGGATGATTTTATTATGAATGGCACCACCCAGGAGAATGGGGAAAGCCCAAAACCCCCAATCCAGGCTTTGGGCAGGTTCCTCAAAGGTCCACAGGGAGCAGGTATGCAGAAGCACTGGTGGGGCAAGTTCAATGGGAGGACCATGGAGCTTGACCATGCATGTTAAGGGATGTCAGCACCAGACCTTCCTGGACAAAGAACTTCACTTTTGAAAGTGTTTCAGTATTCAAGTTCTGGTTATGCCCTGGTCCTTTGGTTCTGCTGGTGGAGGAGAGGGTAGAGAGGGGCAGACTTTGGTTCCAGGTACAGCTGGAGGTCAAATTCTCTCCTGTGCACATGCTCCTGCTGCATGACTTGTGGTTTTGGTCTGTTGTCTCTGAAGAGCAGCTAAGTGTCTCATTAAACAGGACAGGAGCATTTTGAGCTGCTTCTGCGCAGTGACAGTGGCTCCACCCTGCAGTAAGGATATTACGCTCAGAGAGGTTAAGTAAGTTGTCCACAGCCACATGGTTGGTGTTCAGGTCTTAGCTTACAAAGGTGACTGAGTGATGACACTGAGAGGTAGATGCCATTGAAAGAAAAGCTTAATGCAACTCCCACTCCCCCTGGAAACAAGAGGCAAGCCGGTCATGTGGGCAGGGGCACAGGAGCAAGGCCATGTTTGGTCAGGAAGCAGAAGCGGGAGTGAGCAGAGGTTTAGGCCACTGTCTTTATTGAAGGTGATGCAAGGCAGGGCAAGATGGACAACTGAGAACTGACTAGGCTGTGTAATTTCAATGGGCTTTGGGCTACTGGGGTGGTCCCTTTGCCTGCTCAGTGGCCCTGGGGTGATTCAGGCAGCCAAATGACTGTTGACTTCTGGGGTAAAAGGGCCTGGTAGAAGAGTTTGGCTCAGGATTGGTTAGTTTGCACATCAAAGGCCTACTCCTAGCTGAGTCCTTTGCTCTCCCTAAAAACTGACCAGCCAGGAAGGGTCAGTCTTCTCCCTAGCCAGAAATATTTTTTGAAGATGTCCAAACATCCTACCATACAGAAAAACTTTAAAATGATCACTGCACCATGAAGCTAGAGAGAGTTGGAGCTGGGCTCCTAACCCAGGACTTCTCACTTTACTGTCTTTGTGCCAGGAGATAGTCCCTGTCAGCATGAGGATGGAGGTTCACAGCCAAGTCCCTGGGCCAGCTGTGGCTGAGCCTTACCTTCACTCACTCAGACAGGCCTTCAGGGCAGGAGGGCGAGTGGGTGGGGAGTCAGCACCACTGTGGACACATGAACAACTGCCACGAGAAGTGACATGCATGCCTGTCAGTTCAAGCAGATCTCTGAAGGGGCTGACGGTGTGTAAGAGGTAGGAAAACTTGAAGGTAAGAAATATGTAGGACCTGTGTCCAGTGGGAAATCTCTTTACTTGGCATCTGAGATTTTCTGTGGTTTATGTGGAGCAGAAGCAATTTTTAGAAGAAAGAACCAGTTTACCAGTGGCTCTTGCAAAAAATCTGCAACAGCTTCCAGAGAACAAACCCTGAGGTCTCACAGGGAGGGCAAAGGAAGGCAGCTTGTGAAGCCCTCCTAAGGGTAGCTTGCTGGATCTTCCTTTCCTTTTCTGTTCCAACTCTAATGCAGGTAAGAAGTGAGTAGTCACACAGAAGAGCAAAACCAGAACCCGCGGTCATCGCATTCACAATCAAAGGGCAAGAGAATAGTCCTAGTTAGAGAAAGATTGAAATGAACTTCAAGGGGGCAGCTAGCAGATTCTAGCTGGTATGACTGATAGGTCATGGAGGACCTTTAACTTGGCTTTTGTGATTTGGAGTCAGGTGGAAGAGGTCCAGACATTCAGGATGCATTACTTTAAAGGTGCACACGTTCACATGCACAGACACCTACACACACTGCATACACACAGTCACAGCACCATTTTTACCACCCCAGACCCTGCAGTTACCACGGAGGGCCAACCAAAGTGAGAGTCATGATGGTGGATCAATTTACACATGCAGCTGGAGAATAACACAGATTTACACCAATCTTCTTGTTATCTTTTTTCAATATACTATTTAAATTGAATTTATTCAGGTGACATT
The DNA here is from genome assembly GCF_022682495.2 of Desmodus rotundus. NCBI lineage: Eukaryota > Metazoa > Chordata > Mammalia > Chiroptera > Phyllostomidae > Desmodus > Desmodus rotundus. The sequence goes on from NC_071395.1 coordinate 69,026,711, forward strand.
GGTTAATAAAACCGTGCAGTTTTCAAGAGTGCAACTCAAAACATCACCTGCACACTGCATCATGTGCCCACCACCCCAATCAGGTCTCTTTCGTTCCCCCTTTATCCCCCCTTCACCCACTTCCACTTCCCCCCACCCCCTTTCCCTCTGGCTGTCACCACACTGTTGTCTGTGTTTATGTGTCGTATGTATATTTGTTCTTAATCCCTTCACCTTTTTTTACCCAGTCCCCCAACTCGCCTCCTCTCTGACAGGTGCTAGTCTGTTCCATGTATCTATGCTTCTGTTTCTAGTTTGTTTGTTAAATTACTTTTTTAAAGATTTATTTATTTATTTTTAGAGAGAGGGGAAGGGAAAGAGAAAGAGGGAGAGAAATATCAATTGGTTGTCTCTCATATGCGCCCTGACCGGGGACTGAACCAGCCACTCAGTCATGTGCCCTGACTGGGAAATAAACTGGTGACCTTTCATTTTGTGGGACGATGCCCAACAAACTGAGCCACACTAGTCCTGGCAAATTATTTTGTTGATTAGATTCCACATACAAGTGAGATTGTATGGTATTTGTCTTTCTCTGACTGACTTATTTCACTTAGCATAATACTCTCCAGGTCCATCTGCACTATAGCAAAAGGTAAGATTTCCTTCTTTTCTAATTACAGCCGAGTAGTTTTTAAGACTTACTCTCACCTTCTGCAGACAGCTCCTATTTGTTCTTTCCTGTTTGTTCATTCACTCATTCCCTTATTCTTTATATACCAATTGGGTTCATTTTTTATTTTCCAGGACTCACGCTGAGACTAAAAAGACAAATAAGAGACAGTGTTCTTCTGTTTTGGGGAATTGGCATTTGGTTCCAAGAATGCTCCACTTTTGGCCATGCAGACATGACTCCGACTGGTAGACACTGTGTTGTTTGTCATGCAAACGTAATTTCACTTTGAACAATTTTTGAATTGATGACCAAGCTCATTTTTTTATTATAAAAGCATTGCACACACACTGTATTTTCTTTGTTCCCAAACACAGGCCTTCTGCCAAACACTGACGGCAATGACCATCCGCCTTTCGACTTAATTAACAACATGTATATTTAAATAAATTTGATTTATAGAGCCAGCATTAATTTTCATGGTTTGGCTCTTCTTCCTATTCTTTCACTTCGGCATCATTTTAGGCTTTCAGGTCCTGAAGTGACAGAAAAGCCAGAATATCAGCAGCCAACATTTAAGAAGCACTCATTCTTTGCCAGGCACTGTTTTCAAACATTTTTTATGTGTCATTTCATCTAATCCTTAGAACAACCCTAGAGGGTTTGTCGCTCTGTTTAACGGATGAGGAAACTGAGGCACAGAGAGGTTCACTTGCTCAAGGTCATACAACTAGTAATTCGGCACAGCTGAGATTTAAACCCCAAATCCATGTTGCCTGTCCTCAGAGCCCATTACCTGGCCACTATGCTACACTGTGTCACAAAGCAGAATTGCTGTAAATTCTCCCAATGAGGACAGAAGGGCAAAGTAGCCCAGAGACTGGCAGAATTGAAAGATTTCTCCTTAATGCAAGCAGAACACTAAAATTAGAGTAATTTGACAGATAGAACCCCAGCTTAGTGGGAAGTTATTTTTACTTGTCAAAGAAAATGTTCCCTACATACATAGATGCTTACTGCAATCACACACACTAAATAAACTTCCAAATGAAGTCTCCATGATTTTAGGTCTTTTACAATTATACAATTTAAAAATTAAGTAAGAACCAAATAGAAAATTAAACTCAAATTCCTAACATAATGGTCATGGGCAAGATGACACCTTGCTGAAACTAAGTCACATTAGCTAGAGTAACGATGGTCCCATCTACTGCAGAAAGGTCTTTGTAAGCCTACAAATCTCACCTGCCTTGTGCTGTGGGGTCCCTTCATCCTCCTACTGGTTCTCTACATGAGGGCTTTGGAAGGAGCCTGGGCACCACATGGGTTCATCTGCTGGGATATATACTTTTGTTCTTCGTGACCCGCACATCATGGGGTCACTGAAATTACAGGACTCCCAAGAAAGGGAGAACAAATGCAAGATGAGCTTTCCTGAGGTTCTCGTCAGGGCTAATGTTATTGAGCTTGGCACACAGTTTTGACAAGCTTAGTTATCTGGTTTCTCAATCTATAGCAGATTGGAAGCAGCAAATTAAAAGAAGGGAGAGATGCTGCCACAGGCAAGGAGAGTGAAAATAGTGAGAAGTGCCAGCTGAGCGCAAGAGAGAACAATATCAATCATGGGCCATTTAACATCAGCCTGCAATGCCCCAAATGCCACGGGTCCCATTACAGAACAATATAATAATTGGACTTCCAGTGATCACTCTGAGTCACAAAAGAAAGCTTAAGTGGTTCCTTCATGCTACATAAGATGTCTGAAAATGTAAGATGCACTTGTCAAAGATGTTCATTGAAATGCTTAAAGTAAGAAACTGTTTCGATTCTTGAAGGGCAAGCCCCCCACCCCAACTGGCTCATTCAGAAGAGACAAATTTCTGAGATATTGAAATAGTGAAGAATTGTTAAAACTATGTTTTCTTCCTTATGTTAGAACATGAGGAACTTGAGAACAGGGTGGATATATTTCTGGTCTCTGTGAAACCTAAAGTAGACTATTATTGTTCTTGGTGGGAATTTCATGTCATCATTGTCAATAATCACTGTGTATTGTCCCGGGTTCTCAGACTTATTGAATCCTGGTAACAAGTCTGCAACCGTGGTCTTGTTAGCGCCACCTTGTGGCTTTCTGATGTGCTCACCTGGCTAGGCTGAAGTACATCACAAGGCATCCCCTTGTGTTGTTTCTGGTTAGGGTGGGCCACAAGAGAGTTTTCATGCCAGATCTTGAGGGTGGAAGTGAAGCGGCTACCATTTTGTTTCTACACTCCCACACCTTGCCATCCATCTGCAGGTTCACTTGCTGGCCCTGCAATGCCCCTGGCTCTGCAATGCCCCACCTTCTCCTGGATCCTCCTTCCGCATCACCATATCCTGGGCCAGGTGTGTTTTGCTATGTGACAAAAAGGACCAGCTTCTTCAGCAGGACACCCACTTCATTGAAGTTGGAGGCAGTGAGCGCTGATGTAGGCTCGAGCTGGTCCTGGGAGGTTCCTACTCTTGTCTATGGGTTTCAGCTTGTCCTTGCTCCTCTCTACCTCACGGCCATCTGCCCTGCAGATTTCAAGTGCCAGCATCAGACAGGAAGACAAAAGCCTCACAGAGACTATGTAGCAAGCTCCCACAATCAAATAAGGCCAAGTCCTTGAGGTACATATGGTACTGCTGCTCTCACTGAATCCTAATTGACTGATATGCCCCATTTTACAGATGAGGAAAATGAGGCTCCAAGAAGATAAGTAACTTGTCGGAGGCCTCAAAGCAAGTGAAGAGGTAGGCTTATAACTCAATCTGACTTCAGCAGTGTGTTCCTACTCATCAGGCCACATAGCCTTTATCATAAAAATTCACTGAATAAATTCAAATAAATCTAATATCTGAAATAGTAGACACTTCAGAGTTAGGAAATCATCTCATTATTTTTAGCACCTGCTTGGTGCTCAGAGAGCCCAATCCGGGCACTGGGTAAATCAGCTACTCTACAGTCTAGTTCATAAGTTATCGCCATGGGCCCTTTCAATCCCATCTACGACTAAAAACCACCAGTCGAATCTGAAAGTGAAACCACTTTTAGAAGCATCCTCAGACACAACTGTCTAGTGGAAAGTGAAGGCAAAGATAAACATGCATACATTAGTGTCAGAAAGAGCTCGGGGGCAGTGATTTTATTTTCACTTCAATATGCTTCAGTTAGTGAAATACATGACTAGTCATTTCTACTTAAAGTAACAATAGAGAAGATTAATCCAGACACGCCGTATCTTCTGAATAGAGGCATGCAATTTGCATACAGCAATGTTGCCAAACTCAAAAAAACAACTTGACATGTACTTTTATTTGGGCTTTTTAAATGGAGATGTGTCTCACTCATTCTATTATGGAAATTTTAATGTCAGGGTAAATGTTCTGATCTGGAAGTCAGAAAATCTTCAAGATCTTCTTGGGGTCTGATCCTGAATGTGCCATTAACAGCTGTTTAACCCTGGGCCAAGTATTTCACCTCTTGGGGTCTTGGTTGGTACATCTGAGAAAGGAAGCATCTCCAAAGTACCTCCACAGGCTTTTTTTACCCTTTGTAACATCTTCATCTTGGCTGACCATTAGCATTTGCCATGCAGGGATAGAGCAAACAATGAGAACTGCCAGTCGCATAACATGTGTTCCTCCCGAGAAGTACAATTGTGTGCCTAATGGTGTTTCCGCCGACTGTGGACCACGTACATGATGGTGGTGCCATGGAATTATAATGGCTTAGAAGGAAAATGTTTTTAATGTTGAATGAAAAGGCTGGACCCTACTGAAATGTTGAATTTACTGCTAGTTCTGGGCAGTTTAAATAGATGAGGAGACTCAGCATACTCTCCACCTTGTTGCCCCTTGAGTCCACCTTAGGCTGAGGCCCAAGTTGGAGAGGGGGTGAGGGCACAGGGCTGGGGAGCAGGGGAGTCCACCGGCACCTTCCCACACCTGCCCCTGCACATGCATGCACACACGGCATGTGCACACATGCACATAAACTCACTTCCCTTCCCTCAGTTTCTCTTTATCTCTCCTCCCTCCTAGCTCTCTCCAGCTCTCTATCTCCCCCTCTCTCCCACCCTCCCTTCCTTTCCTTCCTCTCCCTCTCCCTTTTATTATTTCTCATCTCAAGCTTTATCTCTCTGGGTCTCTTTCCATCTCTGCTCTCCCTTTCTCTCCTCTTCTCTTCCTTCCCTCTCTCACTTCCTCCCTCTCTCCTCCTAATGTCTACTCTATCTCCCATGGAGCTGCCCTTCACAGTACCCCTGACCCTCCAACATGAGTGCATGCTTGCTGGGGAAAGTGTGCCCCACTCACATGCACATTATCTTTTATACTATATCTGTACTGCAGCTTTTCTATGTTTACATGTACTTTGATACACAAATGCTTACTGTTTCATTATAATTGTCTGCAGGACTCAGTACAGTAACATGCTGTACAGGTTTCTAGCCTAGGAGCACTAGGCTACAGCATGCAGCCCAGGTGTGCAGCAGGCTGTACCATTTGGGTTTGTGTACGTGTACATGGTGATGTTTGCACGATGATAAAATTGCCCAATGATGCATTTCTCAGAAAGTGTTCCTTTTTTTTTGTATTTAAATGAAGGTTTTACTTTTTCAATTACAGTTGGCATTCAATATTATTTTATATTAATTTCAGGTGATTAGATATGTATATATATATTATGATGACATATATTATATATTATGATATTGTATATGTATATAATTTTAAAGTAATCCCCTTGATAGTTCTAGTACCTACTTGGCACCATACATAGTTATTACAATATTATTGACTGTATTCTTTATGCTGTACTTTATGTTCCTGTGACTATTTTATAATTGTTTGGTTTGTACTTCTTAATCACATTCTTATCCAACCCTGCAACCCAACTCCCATCTGGCACCTCTATATTCATTGCAGTGTTATTTACAATAGCCAAGATATGAAAGCAAGTTAAGTGCTCATCAATAAACAACTGGATAAAGACCATGTGGTACATTTACACAATGGAATATTACTGGTCCATAAAAAAGAATGCAATCTCAATATCTGTGACAACATTGGTGGACCTGGAGGGTATTATGCTGTGTAAATAAGTCAGACAGAATGTATTTCTATCATTAAGTGGTGCATAACTGCATGCAAAATAGTCGTATGTAAACCCAACCCCAAAACAGTAAAAGTCCTAACTCTTCATGTGCGCCTAACTATTCTGAGGATGGCAACTCCACCAACTTTGCAAGATTCCTGTTTGGAAGACTGAATAAAATCCTGTTTTATTAATTCTTCAACCTCAAGAAAGGCCTTCTCAGGGCAGAAAATAAAAGGGATACCTGACTCTGTAATTGGAATGTGAGACTTCAAGTCTAGTGGTCCAACATCTTGAATTACATTAATGGTTTCTTCATGTTGATCTGACATGTTCCAGAACTGTAGTTCCTTATAACAAACCAAGAAAAATATGAGCTATACTTTATCTTTAAGACACTAATGATCATGTAGATTTTGTATTGATGGGTCTTAGAGTTCGAAGCAGAATTAAAAATAGTCTAATTCCATGATGCTCAAATTTTAGCCTGCATCACAATCACCTAGACACCATGTAAAACACAGATTTCTGATCCCTCTCTCCTTCCCTCCCTCTCTCTTCAGCTACCTGTATCTTCAAATATACCTGGATCTCCCCAAACTTTGTAAGATCTTGCTGCCTCTTCCAGCTTTGACTAGCTGAGGCAGTGAATACACCACAGGAACAAAACACATAGTGAATCACAGTTTAATTATCACACGTAGAAGAGTGTAAAAGAATTCTAAGTCTCAATAGATGACCTGCTTGTTACAAACATTTTTTGTAAAACCATTTTCACAGTTCTGTGGAGAAAAGACTTTGTCATATCCACTAAACGAATGATTGCAAAATAATTGAGAACCTATGATTCTTACTCAACTTCCAATATTCTCTCTGGGAAAACTGAGATAAATTATCTCTTGTGAAGGTAGGGAAACTGAGTGACAACTCCCTATTTTGAGTTGGGAGGCTTTTGATTCTGCACTCTAGTTAAACCTATGATTACCCAAAATCACCCAAACTACCATTTTTCCCCCTTTTCCTTCCAAGCATACAACAAAACCTTCATGTTCATCAAAGGATGAGAAAGTTTATGTTAAAACAAGATCACCTCTAGAAACTTGCTAGCATGCTTGCTGAAACCTGAAGACCCTGCAGTCAGTGAAGACATTATGATTGGGAGGAAGGCAGAATTCATTGTCAGCGTGTGAGAAGGGTCATGAAGCCATGGGAACGGTTCTGTGGGACAGAAGTGGTGGAAATGCTCACTACATTTCCAGGACTGGAGGTGTGGTTGGAATGTGGTAAGGGGCTCCCTCAGGGTTCAGAAGAAGACTTGGCTGCTCAGAGAACTCTGATGCCATGAGATGTGCAGGACCACAGTGGATGAGACCCCTGCCCCCCAGCACACAGGCAACTTCAGTGGCTGCAGAGACTAACCAGCATCTGTTCAAGAGAAGCCATAAATCACTCCAATGTTGTCAGTTATGGTGACAGAGACAGTGACACCTGAGAAAAGCTTAAAGACCATGTGGCAAGAAACAATGTCTGCAATAGGTAAAAATTGACAAAACTTATTAGCTCTTATGGGTGTAGGACCCATGATCCTGATGGCATATAAAATTACTTTGATCATGGTGGTGGTTTCACAGATAGATACAGATACAGATATAAATGCATATTATTGATATGTGCAGGTTTTCATGTAATGACTAGATCTCAATAAATTCACAAAAAAGAAAGGAAAAGGGCAAGTAACTTCTTTTGTTTATTGGTGGTACTTCTTGCATCTAAAGACATAAATGCATTCAGGCCCTCTCATTAGCTAGCTCTCCAATGTACCACTCAATTCTGTGGAAAGCTGGAATATAATTAACATCAGTCCTCGTCCCAATTTCTCCTCCAAAATCATTAGGCTGATTTTCTTAGAGCAAAAATATTCTCCTGTCTCTTTGGCATTTGGTTGAAATAGTGAAAATAAAGCATACCTAGCAGAGAGAAATATTTAATTCTCCATTTCCATCAGGAAAGGAAGACAGGCACCTTGCTGTATAGTGTGATTTATAGTAACAAGAACATAAGAAAGTATGTTGTCTTCTTTGTAGAGTTAAAGGCCTCTCCAGTGAACAGAGAGCAGGGCGTGTCTGTGACAGGCTGAGAGCTGGAGGGGATGGTTGCAAATGCCATGTCCCTGTGAGGAGCAGAAGACGAGGTGTTGGGAGTGGCAGCTGTTCAGGGGTTTGATGAGCCAAGACTGTCACCCAAGATCCGCGATACGCGGAGCAGCAGAGAGGGAGTGCGTGAATGAGCTGCAGTCTCCGCGTTCAGTCGCAGCCAGCTGCCGAGCCGACCACCAGGCTCTTTCTGGAGCCAAAGACAGAACAGTACCCAAAGTTTGAAAATGCTGTTTATTGGTATGTAAGTCTCCTCACTCAGTTCATTTGTGAGCATTTACTGAACTGAGATGATTCCAGGTTGCTGAACAAATTGCAGACACAGCTAGAAGCTTTATTGTTCAAAAATGAAAAAATAATAGGGGACCCATGAAAAGACCCTAAACAGAGATCGCAAGTAGAAAGTATACCTACCAAGCAACAGGAGAACACTTTTTAAAAAGATCTGCTGCAGGAAACAGACATGGATTTTAGACATTTGTCTTGTTTTGTCGACGACATGAAAACCAAAGACAATGCAGTGAGATCACAAGGGCTGCCGAGAGGGAGTTATAGACAGGGAACCGCATGAGATAGGCAGATAATGTTACTATCAAATATCTAATAAAGAGTGTTTTAATGCATAAAAAGTAAGAAAACAATCAGTAGTGTAAAAAAACCACATTAGCAGTGCAGAGAACAGTTTTGAGGAACTCACCCAAAATCAAGAGGAAAAGGAAAAATAAAATCACAAAAAGGGCAATGCTACAAATAGATAACAGAAAGAGAGATCAAAAATATAGATTAATGGTAATTTGATGGAGAGAGTAAGACAAATAGCGCTGAATCGAATACCAATGATTGAGTAAAAGAAACATTTTCTTAAACTGAAAAGCTGCAGATCAAAAGGTTTCAATGAATATTAAAAATCCCACTAGATACAGATGCATCTTAAACTTAAGAGTAAAATGAGGTAGATTTAACAGGTTATCTAACTTTCTATTTTATAAAAACAGATTAACTTCAAAATTATCCACTAAAACATTCATGCCAAAGGTAATCACCAAAATTATAGAGGAAAAGGAGTGAGACCAACCCACTCCTTATGTACCTGTTTTCGTTGCAGTGTTTCTTGTTGCAAGAGACAGAGCCCTGAGGAGGAGGAGCAGAGGACTCTGATTGGCTGTCTCACAACTACCCCATAGAACAGGACAGAAGTTACCTAGAGGACTAGGAACAAAGGCGACAGGGGTCCTGCCAGAAAGACCACGTCTATAGCTGCCACATTTCACTCTGTTCTACCCTGTGATCCCTCATTCCATTGCCCTTCTCCTTTATATACTTTTCCAAAAAAGGCTCCCAAGTAACATGATGCTACAATTTAACATTTAATCTAAATACCCACACACCTCTTACCCAAAAGAAGGCAACTCAACATCTTATGTGGGTACTGCATCCACCTGCAAGTCCAGTAGCTCTGGAAGATATAAATTCCTTTCACTGAAGCCTACCTGTGGGACCTCCAAAGTCCTGCAACCCCAGACTATAGATTTAGTCACTTCTAACAAGGCTACTGTTGCAGTGATAGAGAGAAAATAGGATTAACACAACAGTAACTGATATAGAAAATGGAAGGAGAGAAACCAATTTCAGCAGGCACTAGGCCCTAGCAGCTCCTGTTGGTGAGAAACAGAAAGTCTTGGGTCTGATAGGGGAACAAGTTTCTCAGTCAGCAAATTGGGTGGCCTGTCTTTGTCTCTCTTAGCCATTCTCTCTCATGCCACATATGACAAGGGTACAAAGGGGAATTGGTGACAACACCCACTTAACAGACCATTTCTTAATGGCTAGGTGACACAGGTTTGTGGATTTTTCAGGCTTGGAGTTTCTCTCGTCATAATTCCCTTATAACTTAGTTAACTTTGATCAGTTTGATTTCTGAAACTCTGTATCACCAACACTTGTCTTAATGAATGCTATATAGTCTCTGAACCTGGGCCCTACCGTGCTGTTTCTGGCTGTTAGAAACAGGCCAAAGTTATCTTCCCATCAAGACTCAGTATCAAACTTTGCAGCCTCACTCTTTACTGCTGTCTCTGACCATCACCAACTGCTCAGGCAGAACTAATGTGCACCTTCTTCCGTGTAAAGGGAGGACTTCAATACTGACAAAGGATATACAGCACAAGGGGTTTGGCAGCGACTTGGTGCGCCTCCAAGGACTGCACTTATATATCTCAGTGAGCTTCTGTGTAGGCAGCTTCTAAGATGGTCCCCGATAATCACTACTTCCTGGTATTCACACCCACCCATTGAGTGTGGCTTGGGCTTACTGAGTGACTTCTAGGAGATTTGGTTATAAAAAGACTGTGGCCCCTGTATTGGGCACTTCATCTCTTATTCCTCCTTGATCACTCACCTGGGGAGAAGCCAGCTACCATGTTGTGAGACAATTCAGTGGAGAGATTCATGTGGCAAGGGACCTAGTCAGCCAGCCACAGGAAACACGTCAGAGTCAAATACCCCTTGTACTCCAAGTAGAGCCTGCAGAACAGACCACAGCTCCAGTCAACACCTTGATTGTACCTTGGTTATACCATGTTTGTGGCCTTGTGAGAGACTGTAAGTCAAAGGTTCAGCTATGCCACACTGGAATTTCTACCCCACAGAAAATAGGAGATAATAAATATGTTCTTTTAAGCTGTTAAGTTTTGGAGCAATTTGTTATGCATCAATATATCATTCCTCACCCCCTGGCCTGCTTTGCATTAACTCAAGTTTGATGCAAAGAATCGGTCTGGGTATGTGATGATCTTCCTGGCCACTGTCCTCGATAGCTGGCTGCAGTAGAGGGGCTTCTCTTACCATGGTTGTATGATATTCCTTTCCTGCTTTCAGACAGGAAACTGGGACTAAAACATGATCTTTTCTTGAGAAAATTGACCCGTCTACCAAAAACAAAGCCAGCCCATTCTGAAATCTTTCTAAAGCTCCAACTTCAATAGGCACTGGGAATAAGTCCTAAACAGAAAGGGCTCCAGCCCTACAGATAACATTTAACCAGTTGTTTCACTACTGAATAATAAATATTGCCAAATTCTCAGCAAGAATTGGGAGCATCCGTATCACCTTAGAAACTGCCTCAGCTCAATCAGTTCCCTGTTAGGATTTTGAGACTCACTTAGACCAGAGTAAAGGTAGAGAGAGAGGTGGGGGGAGAGGGGGAGAAATTATTAACTGAGATACCTGGAAAATTCTGTAGATAAATCTTTAGGTACAGTTAAATTCAGAGGCTCAAGTGATGACTTCATGCATCAGAACTCTCTTTATCCATCTCCCACCTTGACTATACTTGGCTTTACAAGACAGAATCTCACCAGATAGCAGTCACAATATCCCCTCACCGCTCCTACTAACGGGCTCCTCAGTGTAACAATTCAGGGGAAATAGGACTTTGCTCCTCCAATAATCATATCCTCCGGTTAAGGGTGGGATTCTCATACAGGGATAAGAGAAATTCCCTAAAGGCATTTGACAAAAAGAGTTGGAAAGTCTGGTGGGCAGACAGTAAGGGCAACACTCCCACCCACTCTCGCTGCTCTAAGCATATGGTCCACAGAGCACCAGCAGCAGCATCACTTCGGCACATGTTATGCAGCAGAAATGCAGCATCTCTGCCTCTATCCAGACCTCGGTCGGACGCTGCAGAACCAGGGGACTCACATGTACATGACCGTCCAGCAGTACTGTGTTAATATCACCCAAATAGCCATCCAAGTGAGAATTCAATGGAAAAAACAACATTGTGCCAGAATTTAAAAGTGTAATATCTATCCTTCCTGAGAGAAGACATTCAAAGATATCATACATGATGAGTCCAAGAATGAAGATGCTGAGAATTAAAAGAACAAATTGTAAGCATTCAAACCATTTAAAATAGAATTATGAGTAACAGGATGTCTTGGCTGAGCAGCAGATTTACTCTCTGAGTGCCAATTTCCTCAACTCTAAAAGAAAGGAGAGGTTCCGCTGAGGTTCTCCGCCATGGCTGCTGATCATAACCACCTGGAAGTCTTACAAGTACATACCTCTAACAGAGTGCATCCAGGCCAATTGAACCAGAATCTCCAGCCCTGAGGCCTGGGCTGCCTTAATTGTTCAAACTTCCCAGGTAGTGCTATAGGGGTCTATGTTTTCAGTAGTCACAACCAGGGCAATGTTACAGGACAGGTGAAGAACTAGCTCTTACTCAGTTTTTATTAAAGTGTCCTCGATTCCACCAGCCCTATGTGGTAGCTGGTCTTGATGACTGGGTGGAAGGGCAGGGTCTTTTCCCCTTTTCAATCCCTAATGTTCCACAGGGAGTTCATTTCATACCCAGGGTAAGAGTTTTTTTGTCAGGCTCTCAATGGGTTTCTTCATACAAGAGTGAGGGTAGAAGTTGAGACCTCTCTCTAATCTAAGAGTTGGGTGTCATCAAAGTGGCATCTGAAAGGTGAAGATACTCCCTATAAAAAAGGAAGGCTTTGGAGGTCTTTGGTGATGGGGAGCATGGAGAGATAATCCAGAAAGTGGTGGAGGGAAGAACAGAAATGGGGAAAGCAAAGCTGGCAAGGCTATCTGTAAGGTGACTCCTCCGCACCAGCCCACATTTTTAAAAAATTTTTTAAAAAGATTTTACTTATTTATTTTTAGAGAAATGAGAAGGGAAAAAGAGAGGGAGAGAAACACCAATGAGTGGTTGCCTCTGGTGCGCCCCCAACTGGGGACCTGGCCCACAACCCAAGCACGTACTCCTGACTGGGAATCAAACCGGCGACCCTTTGGTTCACAGGCCAGTGCTCAATTCACTGAGCCACACCAGTCAGGGCTCATGAGCCCCTGTTTTACTGAAATTACAACATGGCTGCTGGGAGTGGATTTTTTGAGGGGACCTAAAAAAGGGATGAAATTTATGATGATGGGGAGGCAGGGCAAACAGAGACATCTGCAGGTGAAGTTATTGGACTCAGAGGAGCCTAGACAAGCACATGCAGAAGCACTTTGGGAAGACAGCAAAAGTAACTGGTGCCCATGGCAATTTCAGCCAGGTCTCCAAGGACAATGGGTCCTCAGTCACAGCCACTTATACCTTGTCTCCTCTCTGAATAAGTTTATCTGGGCTCTACACAGCTCCCTTCATACTGTCTTTTTTTTTCCCCCCCACATGGCAGCCACTGAGATGGGGCTGGGGTATAAAGGAAAGCAAAACCACACAGGTCATAGTACTTCATGTCAAGTGCTGAGGGCAGGTATCAATCAAATCATAACAGTGTTAAGCTTATTATGACGAATTGAGGTCATGCTATAAAGGAAAAGAATATGGCTCCATGAGAGCAGATAACAAAGGAATCCATGATGAACTAGGTCATCCTAAGGGACTGATGCTTGAGCTGAGATCAGAATGAGGTGTGGGAGATGTGCTGTGGCATTTGGCCTTCATCACAAGATCAATAGGAAGGCATTGAACATTTCTAAGAAGAAGGTGGAAAGACCACTTCTCAGCATGAAGAAGTTTGAAGGCTCAGAGTAGATGTGGCCAGACTTATTAGGAGTCCAGCCAAAAGTGATGACGGCTTGGACCCCAGCAACAGCAGTGGAGACCCAAAGACATTCCTGGGATACTTAGGAAGTAAAACTGTCAGGATTCAGGCTAGATCCAGGATGAGGGGTGAGGGAGAATGATGTTCCCTGAGTTTCTGGCCATCGCTATTGAAGGGATGGGGTACGTTTCAGAGGTGAACAAGATGTGTATGAACCTAACACCAGATGATTCACCTCTCCTATTGTACTTTCTCCATTTAGAGGTTCAGGGTAATCAGGCCAGCAACTTAAATCAAGCAAGTGAACCTCACGAGCCTCATTTTTGCCCTTTCTTCCCATATCCTACCCCTCAGATAGCCCCTGACCTATGTCTCCCCACTACTGTTGCTAATTAAACATAAGGGAATGGGAATCTTCTTCCTGAGGGATTTCCTTGGATTTTTGGTAAACCAAAGAGAAACCCTTTTCCTGCTCAGCCACGACTCAGACCACGACGGTTTGGAGGCCGCCCCATACCACCTGGAAAGCTCAGAAACTTGCTAATGGAGGCTTCTAGTCTGTTAACTACATCATTGTCCTCTTGCCCCCGAAAGTGGCCAGGCAGAGAAAGGGAAGGCAGTACGCAAGTCTCTCTGTCTCACTTGTAAGAGTGTTAAAGTGCCCACTGAGACCACCAGACAAAAGCAGAATCGGGCTAGCTCTGCTCCCTGTTTTTACTGTGCACCCCCTAGGACTCTCCCAGGTTGGGTTGGTGATGCAGATGAGATTTGTGGTGTCACAATGTGCAAAGGACTTGCCTCCATTAACCGTGCCTTCCTTCTTGAAATATTTTCCTCACTTGGCTTCTGAGAGCCATTACTCTGCTGGTTTTTCTCCTGTATCACTGGCTGCTTCTTCTAAATCTTCTCTGATGGCTCCTACCTTTCTTCTTAACCTTTATAATTTGAAGTTACCTAAGGCTAAGTCCTTGGGCCACCTTTCTTCCCCTCCTCACTTAATCCCTGATGATCCAATACATCATGACTTTAAATATTAGTTATACCCTGATAATTCCCTCATCCATGTCTCCAGCCTCAATAGCTCCCTTAGTTATCTAGTTGCTTTTATCCCACATCTCCATTTTTACATTAAGCCTAATATACAACCTTCCAAGTTTATATTAAAAACCTAAAAAGTTTAAATTTGAACTCTTGATGGCTTGCCATCCCTCTTGCATTGTTTCTCCACTGATCTCCACACCTCGGTTCAGGGTAACGCCATTCACCCACTTTCACTGATACCAAAAGCGTTCTCATGCCCGAAGTATAGTTTATTAGCAATGACTATCAATCTACCTTCAAGGTATATTTTGAATCCAATGACTTCTCTCCAGACATCCACCAGCACCATCCTGTCCAATGGACCATGAAGTCCAAGTCTTTCTTGGACTTCTGCAGTGGCCTCCTAAGTGAACCTTCTGTCTCTATTCCTGTGTGCTCTCCATTCTTCACCCAGAGATCAGAGAGCGCCATCTAAAACATGAACCAGATTATGCCACTCCTTCCTTTCACTCTCTAGTGGGTCTCGAATGGAGCTGCTTCCTCCTCCAGGGAACAGCTGCTTCCCTGGCTCGTTCAGAACTCTGTCTCAACCTCACTTCCTCAAAGAGGCCTCCTTAACCAGCTTTAAAAAATACCCAACCCCGTTCGCTCTTTATTACCTGACTCTGCTTCATTTTTCTTCAGAGCCTGTGTCCACTATTTCACATGATGGTTTTCAATTATTTAAGTTATTGTTAGTCTCTCTTATAAAAACCTAAGATCATGAGGGCATGGACTTGGCCTGCCTCCTTTACTGCTGTGTCTTGCACATACTACATGCTCAATAAATATTTGTTGAATAAATGAACAACTAGTTCTGCTTTAAGAAGGTTATGGAAAGAAACACCCATGGGACCCAAAGTGCACACAGGAAACTGCTGACCATCTGAAAGTGTTACATGAGATTTGGAGCAAGTCAAGACATGGTAGGGAATGAGCAGGCTGGGGAGAAAAAAAAGTAAGCTTCAATTTCAAAAAAGAAAGAATTTACAGTGTCTTTTTAAATATATATAATATATTTTATTGATTATGCTATTACAATTGTCCCATTTCCCCCCTTCACTCCACTCCATCCTGCCCACCTCCTCCCTCCCACATTCCCCCCCTATAGTTCATGTCCATGGGTCATACATATAAGTTCTTTGGCTTCTACATTTCCTATACTGTTCTTACCCTCCCCCTGTCTATTTTCTACCTACCATTTATGCTACTTATTCTCTGTACGTTTCTCCCCCTCTCCCCCTCTCACTCCCCTGTTGATAACCCTCCATGTGATCTCCATTTCTGTAGTTCTGTTCCTGTTCTAGTTGTTTGCTTAGTTTGCTTTTGTTTTTGTTTTAGGTGTGGTTGTTAATAACTGTGAGTTTGCTGTCATTTTTACTGTTCATATTTTTATCTTCTTTTTCTTAGATAAATCCCTTTAACATTTCATATAATAAAGGCTTGCTGTTATTGAAAGGAAAGAGAGTAAAACAAGAACAAAGAATAAGACAGTGGCTTAAATACTCCCTGAGACCACAGAATCCCTGAAGTGGGAATATATGTAATGTAATCAGGAGGACATTCTAAAGGGTAAACTGCATTGTGGAAAATCAGAGACAGAAAAAAAAGATGGAAAAAATTTTTTAAATGACTCTATTGTGTTTACAAAAAGCCATGATGTCCTTAACAGAATGTTTGTGTAAATGGTTTTCATTTTCCTGGTGGTGGGAAAGGAACTGCAAATACTGTGTGCATACTATGGGAACTCATTTTGCAATTTTTGAAAAGCCTGTGAGAAGCGAATGCAATAATAGATGTGAAAAGTATAAAGAGTTCTGCAAATGAAAGGTATTGTCATGAAATGAATGAAAAGCGATGCTGCTGAGATGTGAGAGTTCACTTCGGGGAGCCTGCTCAGCATTCCCAGTGGCCGGGAACCCAGGCCAGTGAGAGAGCCCAGAACTCCTGTGCCAGCCGCATGAGTGAGGCAGTCCGTGATGCATTGCTGATGGTGGCTGCTGCTGTAGAGAGAAGGACAGAGACAAGAGAGATGTGCCCCTTGGAGAATCCTTGGCTCTGCAGGATGCTGAGTGCTAATGTAGCTTAAAATAAAATGTATTTTCTTTGCCATCTGGCCTGTCCAGGAGTCACCCTATGGCAATAATGATTGTGAATGATGCAGGTGAGCAGATGTAGATAGGCCGAGGTAGAGATGGGACTCAGCAAGAGCCTGAAGGGATGTAGTGTTCCTGAGCAACCAGAAAAATGACATGACAACTTGTGCCAGAAGGATGGCTTCCACCCTTGTCTTAAACGCCCTCCTAGATAATAGGCTAGAGCTGTCCTTCCTGCCTTCTCCCATGCCCCACCCCCCATTTTGGCATTGAAGTCTGAAGGCACAGCCTGCAGCCCTGTGGGAAATGGGGCTTGAGAGTGCCACCATAGTGGCGAAGGCACTTTGCAAGGGTGTGCTTTGAGGCCAGCTCTGAACTCCTGCAATGAGTCAGTGATCTACCACCCTAGGCCATCCTATGGGTCTTTGGGACAATTGAGAGTCGGAGCTGAGCCGTAAGGCCCAGACCTGATGTTCTCCACACTGGAAGGAAGGGGCCTTCCTCCACCCAACAGAGGACACTCCCTGCCAAGACCAGGGTTAGAACAACCAGAGAAGGCCCAGCCTTAGTTCTTTGTCAGCACTTTCCTTCCCCTTCTATCTTAAAATCAGTACCCAGGTAGCCTCTCTCAGGTGTAGAGTGATGCCCTGCATCTTCATTGCCCTCACCTACGTCCCACACTACCAGATGCACAAGCCTTTTTCCTTCCTGCAGTTTGTGCAGGCTCAGCTTCCCAACTTCTAGCAGAGGAGGGGACTTGGGGACTGAAGCTGCTCTTTGGAGGAACACTGGGTGACCTCGTGTCCTCATTCAAACTCTGGGCCACCACCACAGGCACAGCCCCACCATACGTCACTTCCTCAAGCCTGACACCTTTTCTAGACACATTTTCAAGACCAGCAAAGGAAACCTCAGTCACACCTCCACTTAGGTCCTGAAACAATGCCAAAACCTTTGTGCATTGCACCTCAAGAGCAGATGCTCCCCTAGGTGTGCTGCGCTTAGGAAGAGAACGCCAGTGGACCCAGGAAGATGCCTCCTTCCTTTGTGCGCTAGCACTCTACTGGAGAAACACCAGATGTTTTCCAGTGCTGCAGAAACATCCACTCAGGTTTAAAGAGCAGCCTTTACTCCTGCTGCAAAGTTTTAGTTCTTTTTGTTGTCCAGGGCAGATGCGGGGAAGGATCATGTGGGTATCTACTCCTTTCTCTCAAATATCTCAGCAGGTTGGCACCTCTATCAGTCATATAGGTTATGCTGCAGTAACAAAAGCCTGCCCAGTTTTCACTAGGTTCAAGCAATAAAAGTGTATTTCTTGCTGATGTTGCCTGTCCACTGAGGATGGTAGAGGGCTCAGCTCCCTGGACTCTTGCAGGAACTCAGAGTGATGGAGGAGCCTCTGTATCAAGAACTCTGAGTCACTATAGCAGAAGGGAAAGAGATCTAGACAGGGTCTCATATCAGCAATTAAATGTTCCAGCATGAAACTGACATGTGCATTGGTCAGAACTAGATGTATCCACACACGGAGGAGGGTGGGGCAGGACGTGTGACCCTACCATGCCCCAGAGTGCAGAGAACCAGAACTGTTTGGCCAGTAGTGCTAATGACGACCTCGAAGGACATGGAGTTAGGAAGCCTGCTCCTGGGTGCCGGGCTCTCCAGAGAAAAGACCACCCTTTGCTTCAAATCAGAAGCAGCCTTTCATCTATTAAATTTGAACAGCCGGTGATGATTCCTGTGGGAGAGTCAAGAGAGAAAATGTGGCCAGAGGGTCTTCTGCAGGAAAGATTTTGTTACCCCTTGGTGACATTTATTGAGCAACAACATTTACTATGATGGATGGCTCCTGGAAGCATAACAATTTAAATGTTTATCGATCCCAGAGTATGCTGGACAGGACCCAAGAGGTATCCCAAGCTGGGCACAGAGCCAGGATGGCCAGCTGTGCTGTATAAAAGGGGATGACAGATGTCCCAGAGGCCAGCCCACTAAGGCACAGACAGCATCTTCCTCATCCCTGCAGGACACATGGGAATCCTTAAAGTTTAATTCTCCCTTCAGAAAGGCCAGGCTGCCTCAGCTCACAAGGATGCGCCTTGTCACTGCAGCCTGGGTTCTGCAGAACTCCTGGTTTTGCCCTCTCGAAGCCAGCATGGGCTCAGAACTCAGACTTCACTGTTGCCTGTCCACTGAGCAGTACTCCTCTTGAGCAGTTCTTCTCTTGTTTGCCTTTCAATTAACACTGACGGTTTCTTTCTTGCTCACTTTTCAATTGTGGGATGAATATCAGTGGTAATAGGTACAAAGTCAACTTCAGTCTCCCTCCATGCTCCTTTCTCCCCAGAGCCTCCAGGAGACCAGAATCCTAATGCTAGCAAAAGCCCTGAATGGTATGGCTTGGTTGGAGCATCATTCCATAAAATGAAAGGTTACAGGTCTGATTCCTGGCCAGAGAACATGCTTAGGTTTCTAGTTTGGTCCCAGCCAGGGTGTGTACAAGAGGCAACAGACAGAAGTTTCTCTCTCACATCGATGTTTCTCTCCTTCTCTCCGTCCCTTCCCTTCTCTCTAAAATCAATAAGCATGTCCTTATGTAAGGATTTTAAAAAAAAGCCTTGGTTAGAATTCTTTCTGCTTTCTGAGTGATTCCCAACACTGAGGGAAGCTCAAGTATGAATGCAACAGCTAACCAGACACAGTGAAGTCTGAGTTCTGAGCCCATGCTGGCTTCGAGAGGGCAAAACCAGGAGTTCTGCAGAACCCACGCTGCAGTGAGAAGGGATGTTGGACGTTTCATTGGAGCATGTGTGTGAGATCCCTGGGAGAAAAGGCTGTGACTGGGCAGAAACAACACAAGGACTCAAAGGGAGATGTTGAAAGGGGCTCACACTGGGAGAAGCTGGCATAACAGAGTGGACCCCTTGAAACCACCTTGCATTGGGGAGATGGAGAACTAGGGGAGCAGCGTGCTTTGCCCTGGATCCAACAGTAGTGATGGGCACAACAGGGGCAAGATCTCAGGAGTGCTGCCCCATGTCCTTCACATTGCTGCCAAATGGGAACAGTGATGCTATGGACTCCGGGCAGCCAAGAAGAAGCCAAGTCATCTCTGGACTTGTAATCAGAGACATGCTGGGGGGCAAGCAACTCAGAGGTCACTGCTCAAATTCTTGAGGATTCTGAGGGAAAAAACCACAGGTGCCCCAGGCTCAGGGGGGAACAAAGGCAAATTTCAAGTTATTCCTTCCATAAGATTAATCCTTTTGATTTATCATTCAGTCTCTTGAGGGAGCTTCCATTGAAATTAGTCTTTTATTGCTTGTGTATAGTTGATAATAAATAGTTCAGTAACAGATTTTGGCCATGAAAATATTTTGCTTTAATGTATTTGTAAGTACTCTTTAAGTTGTAAGTGACACACACAACTTAAATTGGATTAAGAAGAAAAAGTAAATTATTGTCCAAATAACTGAAAAGTCAAGGAGGTAGCTTGATCAGGGTATCAACCCAACTCTGCATCAGGAGTATCACTCTTGTAACTGCTCAGAAACCTCATTTCCTTTAATTTGGCCTTTTTTAAACATTTTTTTCTTTGACTCAAACTGGCTTCACCCAGCACCCTGACTCACACACGTCCCTCTCCCTTGCTTAGTCATTAAGCCCTCAGGACAGTAAGATTCTGGTCAGCATTCAGTAGTCTTAGGAATAAGGTCCTGGGTCTATTGACTATTGAGACAGAGTTTTCAATCAAACTAAACATGATATCTTGGCCTTAGTTGTGTTTTAGCTCCAACCCCAGGAAAGCAGAATGATCCCACAGAACTAATCCTTGTGAAATTGGACAGAACAACTCCATGGCTGATATCAAGACCACATGCAGTGATCAATTACCCCCTACCCTGGCACCAACCAACTGGTATGGACCATGACCCTAACTCTACCAGTCACCATGATTAATGATTTCTTTCCCTATATAATCCATCCCCTGGAAGGCATCAAGGGGCCAGATCTTTGAGCATGAGCCACTTGTGACTCAGGGCATGGAACCATCTTCTTAATAAATTCTTACCTTCTTGGCTACAAACTCCTGTTTGTGTCTTATTGGGCTGTTATACATGCAGACGAACAGACCCCTTCAGTCTAGGATCTCTCTGTCTGTCTCCTCTGACTTCCTTTATTCTCATTAAGCTGACTCTTCTTACGAAGTGGCCATGTGAGTGTTGATAGGACCAGACACTCATTCTTACAGCCTCCTACCACCAGCAGAAAGAGAGCTACTCTTGCCTCACAGTCCAGAAAACATCCTGTGATTGCCTCTCCTTAGCCTGGCCTTGGTCGTTTGTCCATCCTAAGCCACCAGCTGTGGCCAGACAGTGCAGTACAGTTGACCAGCCATTCATAACCTAAGCTGCCTGTTGAGGACTCAGCCTCCCTGAAAATAGCAGAGGACCAAGTTCCAAAGAAAATAAGGGTGTCCATTCCCAGAGAGAAGATGGATGGGTAAGCAAGCAAACAACTGTCCCCTCCTGCTAACCTTCCATGGAACTCATTTGTGAAACACTGTTTGCATCTTGTTTTCTCCCAAGGCAGCCACCAGTTCCTGCTTTTTAGCCCAACTCAGTAAAGTTGTTGTTGGGTCTAAAAAGGTTGAACCCAAACTAAACACCAACTTTCCCCTCCCTCGGTCCTCTTTTGTGCTCTGTGGTGGTCAAAAAAAAAATTTAAACAAACAAACAAACAAAACAGGGAGTTTCCCTCTGGGCCTATCCAAGGGTTTCTTCCCTGGGAGTATGATTCTTGTGATTTTAGGAGATGCAGGTCCTATACTGACTACATTGAATCAACTACATTGATTCCACTGAAGTTTTTAAAGCCTCCAAGCTGTTGGTAAAATATAGTCCCTTCATTCAAATGTGCTTCATTCAAATTAAAATTCTCTGCTTACCTAATTGTTTACAGAAAGCCTCACAAATGAGATTAACATTTTTTAAAAAAGAAAAGACAACAAGATAATTAAGTCTGATTGCTCCAGAGCAGGTTGGTGACAGCCCTGGAAATGAGCCAACACTAATTGACTGGTGATATTTCCCAAGCAATTAATTGCAAATGGTCATTGAAAGCCCTTGAAATTATCTCAGGTCCCCTCAGCTCAAGTGTGGAGAAGGGAGTTAGAAGTGTGAAGGAGACTGGGGCTTGGCAAGGGGACCCACCAGGGACATCTGGTCTTTCCTGTCCCACAGTGCTATTCAACAGATACTGCCAAATCCTGTCACCCCTCAGGATCTCAGTCTTCTGGTCTGTCAAGTGTCTGTGGGCAGCGAGGGTGTCCAGGGTGTGCCGGGGTGGGGTGGGGGTGATTGGACCTTCTGCAATCTCTTCCACCTGTGAGTAAACTTGGATCACATGCAAGGCCAGTGCTAGCAATGACAGGGACACAGAAGGAAATACCTGGGGCTTCAAGTCACTTGTGCAGAGCTGCAGTGGGTAACAGTAAACAGGGTAGAAGGGACAGCAGAGGGCTGTGGATACCAGGACACTGGCTCTGAGGGAGAGAGGGCTTCACCAGACAGGGAGGAGGAGTGGGAGAGTCAAGGAAGACTCATCTGGGAACATGCCTTTATGTGCATGTCTGAGAGGGAAGAGTTAGGAGTGTCCAGGAGAGGAGGGGCGAGGAGGTCAGTGGGAGCAGGGAAACTCATGTGTGTGGGGTGTTCAGGGAAGCCTCCACTTGGTGGTGAGGAGGAGTGTCCTGTTCATCAAGAGGTTTCTACTCTTTGGTGCCAAGGGACAGTCAGCCCACCCCTGTTTGTTGGCAGGACTCACATGGGACCAGGGATTGTAGTGGGACCAGGACTTCCCAGGCTCAGGAGGCAGACTCATGATTTGGAGCACAAAGCCCCTTAGTGACCTGATGTCTGTGCTGCCCTCAGCGGAGATGCCTTCTGATCCCCAGCCTGGTACTTGGATGTCCCTGTCACTCAATTCTCCTCTGCCTCTGGACCCTCCTCTGGAAGGGCAGGTGCTGGTTGATGAACCGTCACCCTATAATTTCAGCACACGCATTACCACTGCCTCTTCAGGGTCTCCTTCTGCCTTGTGAAAGCTGTGTATCACCCCTTCTCTATGTCATTTTGGTTTTACACTTGGACTCCCATGAAAATGAATGATTTCCTACCTACATATCCAGTTGGAAGCCTCACAAGATGAACCCGATGAGTTTTATTGACTCATAGCCGTTGCGGATCAGATTTTTGGTTGTGTGTCCAGTGCTAGTCAGACGCATGTGGTAAAGAACATGGGCTCAGCCAGTGATGTTCAGGAGCCATTTGCCTCCATGCAGCTGTGGCCAAGGCGTTTAGGGTGTCAGATGGATCGGCTTATCCAGTGTAAAAAGATACAGAGAGACCAAAGTGGTCTTTGTGGAAAACTGGCTTAGACTGAGAGCGCAGAAGAACTTGAACTCTACACCTGTGATTCTGAAACTTGAATGTGTATCAGAATCCCCTGGAAGGCTTCTCCAAGTCTCTGACAGAGTGGGTCTGGGGGTGCCTGAGATCTCTCATGTCCGGCAGGCTCCCAGGTAAGCTGATGCTGCTTGCCCAGCGCCCCGCTTTGGAAACCACTGTCTGACTGACATAGGGCGCTTCCCCTGGGGCACTCTGACCTGCCACCTCTTTGTACAGGGCCCATGAACTAAGAACGGTTTTCACATTTTTAAATGGTTGAGAAAAAATCCCCCAAATACTAATATTTTGTGATGTATTATATAAAATATAAATTTCAGTGTCCATAAATACAGTTTAATTGGAACACAGACATGCTCATTGGTTTACATATTGCCTATGGCTGTTTTCATGACGCAGTGGCAGAATTCAGTTATAACAGAGCCCGTAGGGCCCACAAAATATTTGCTGTCTGGAGTTTTACAGATGAAGTTTGCCAAGTTCTGTTCTGGACTAACTGGCATGTTATTATTTTAAATGTGCCAGAGATTTACCTGGAGAAGAAATACACATAATTCAGAAATCCTCTTGAGGAATTCAACTCACGAATGATCTGGTCATCAAGCCTCTGCTTCCTGGGTTCAAGGTCAAGTGTCTGTTCTCCCCATAGGACCAAGTCTGGTCTCTGTCCCAGTAGGGGGTCTACCTCCTGGAAGCTGGAGCAGAGAATGAAGTTGCTGGCCCATCAGCAGAACCAAGTCCTCCCCAAACCACAGCTGCTCTTCATGTTAACTAGTTAAATAGCTCATTATCCATTTTCTGTTTAAAATAATTAGTGTTATTGTGGCCTGTGCTCCCCATCCCCAGGTGAGGGAATAAATATGACCAAGGTGCCTCCAGGCCACCCTGGCTTTGTTATCCTGCATTCCCAGTGTGAACTTGGCACTCTCTGGCTTTTGCACTTGAACAGTCCATGATCCATGAACTAACTTAAGAGCTGGAGAAAGTCAAATACCTCTTTCTGTCCTTTCTACTCCATCCTCCCCACCATTTGCTGCACAGTGATCTCCCACTCCTCCTCCTCCTTTTCACTCTTATTCCCCCCTTAGTTTATTAAATCAAGCCCAATAATACTAATTAGCCCTTAGAACTGTTTGTGACAGGTACTGTTGACAGCCTTGTATATGGACTAACACAACTAGCCCTCCCATGAAAACCACAAGGAAGGCAGAAACTGAGGCACAGAGAGGATAAGTAACTGTCCAAGGTCAAACACTATACTTCTACCAAATGAAAAACACAGATAAGCTTTCGTCGTTCAACAGCCAGGTTTGGGCAAGGATGTGGGATAAGACAAATGCTCACATACTGCTGGAGGGAATGGAAAATGACACAATCACTTGGGATACCTGGCAAAATCTACTAAAGGTTAACATAGGCATACCCTATGACCCAGCAATTCTATTCCTGGGTACACACCCTGAAGAAATGTGTAAATATGTTTAGCAAAAGAAATGTACCAGCCCTGGCTGGTGTGGCTCAGTGGATTGAGTACCAGCCTGTGAACCAAAGCGTCACGGGTTCAATTCCCACTCAGGGCACATGCCTGGGTTACAGGCTGGGTCTCCATTTGGGGGCATGCAAGAGGCAACCACACATCAATATTTCTCTCCCTTTCTTCCTCTCTCCCTTCCTCTCTCTCTAAAAATAAATAAATAAAACCTTTAAAAACAAAAAAGAAATGTATCAGAAATCTCATAGCAGCATCATTTGCAATAACCCCAGAATGTACATCAATAGCAGAATGGATAGTGTGATGAACACACAATGCAACACTATGCAGAAATAATACAGTATAGCAACACAACTACATGAAATACAGATGAGTTAACTTTACAAACCATGTTGAGCGAAAGAAACCAGATACAATGTGTATAGAAAGAAGGATGATCCATGCTGGTAGAAGTCAAGATAGTGGTCACCCTGCTGGAATTGAGGAAGGGGGAGGAATAGCTAGAAAAGGGGACTTAAGTGGCTCTTGGAGTGCTGGCCATGTTCTCTCCTGACTGGGGTACTGGTTATACAGGTATGTTCAGTTTGTCAAAATTCATTGTATGATTTCTTAGGTATACTTTCCTCTGTACGTGCGCTGATAAAAGTCATAAAATATCTCCATGGAATGCACAGACACTACAGTTTGTGCTTGATCCAACTGTGCTGAAATCACAACATGCTAGGATTTCCTAAGCTAGTGTGTGCGTAGGTAAGGAAATCAATCCATTTGTGGATTTCTCATTTAGTGAGCAGTTATGTTTAGAAGAAATCCCCGGTCACCTGCCTTGGAGTAACAAAGATACCCATCCTGAAGGTGATCTAAGCATGTTCCAAGCGGAGTTAAATCTCTCAAACATCTACCTTACCCTGGATACATGGAAAGAGACTGCTACAGTCTGATCCATCACCTGTATCCTGACTGTCAGCCAGTGTCCCTTCTTTGTTTAGGGGAGAAATCCTCTTTCCCACTAAGCTAACAGGGGAAGTACTTCCTGAGCCCTGGCTCTGCATTGTGACACCCAAGAAGACATGGGAACTAAACTCACTTTTGATCCCTAGCTTCCATGAAAATCAGAGGCTGAAAAAAACAGATTTGTCTGCCCTTGCAACTTGTCTTGCTTGGCCATGTGGTATTCTCTTTTAAATTGGAATCAGTGGCCAATACTTAAAAATAAGGCTCCACCTAAACTCTAGGTTTTTGGCTTCTCTATCTCCTGAGGCCCCACCAGCCCATTCCCCTCAGCCACACAAGGTCCTCAGCCCACAGACAAGGAGTTGCCACTCCCAACATAGAAAGCTGAAAAAACAAGAAAAGTCCATCTTCTAATGAGCTCTGCAAGATAGAACGCTGGATATTCCATCAGCTGGGTCAATCAATATTAATGAGTGCCCTGTGTTAGGTACTCAGACAATAATTTAAACATTTGGGCCTTAGTCTCATCATCTTTAAAATAAAAGAATTGAACTCGAGATTTTGTATAGTCCCTTCCAGCTTTACATTTTGATTCATCTCTGATTTCCATGAACTCTGGAGTAGTGTGATGTAACTATGTTTCATGCATAGGCCAGTCAATCCAAGACAGCATGCAAGAATTTACACACATAACCAACCCCAGTCTCGTTCACTAGTGTCCCGCAGAGATGTTCTCCTTGAGGATTTGCACTTCAAAGCCAGTTAGTTGCCCTAGGAAAAGAGGCCATACAAGAAAACATCTAACATCCAGACCTAAAAAAGGCATGGATGGTTTTCTTCTGGAGGCCTCACCAAATAGCCCCATTTTTTATAGCAGTATCTGAAAGTCCCCAACACCCCCTCTCCAGACCTAGTGAATCAAAATCTGCATTTTAACAAGATCCTGGGTGATTTCTAGGGCACTCATGTCCAGAAACACTGTTTCCGAGGGTCCCCTTGGTCAGACGTTCTAACCTTTGGCTCCTTAGGAAGATCCATGACATTCTAGCTTTATCTCTGCCTGTTGCAGCCAACAGTGTGGAGAGGAGGCAGGACAGTCAGCAGCCTGGTCTCAGGCTTCCTTCAGTGGCCACAGATGTCATGGATGACATTCACATTGACATTCCCAGAGACAAGCCCACAGGGTATCATACCGGCTCTGGGTGGCTCCACCTTTTCCTCTCCGACTCAGAAAAGCATCTGGGAATACTAATGAGTGGAAATGACTGCTTCAATTTATTATCCCTTTCTAAAAGCAAATCATGCACATGCTTTCCTCCCATCACTACTACCCAACAACAAGTAACTGTGACCCTCTTTGCAGCTGCTCACGACACACCAGTGGAAGGAGATGCACAGCTGAGAACTGCTAGTGTGGGGCCTGGGAGGGGAGTGGGTGGTCTGGGAGGAGGACAAGCAGGACTGCCTGATCCCCTTCCAGGCAGATGCTAATGAGCCTACCCTGCCCTTAACCTCCCTGCCAGAGAAGCAAGTGGCAATGTGATGAGCTGTCACTATTCATTACAGGGACAGCCAGTGGATCCAGAGGCATCCATGAGCACACACAGGCCTGTGGGAACAGCAAAGATGGGGGCTCTGCTAGGGGCAGAAGGCCAAGGAAGGGGGGCAGAGGACAAAGAGGAGCCCATCCCTAGGTCAGCTTCTCCCCTGTGTGTCCACAGGGCAGCTTCTCTCCCAAAGGCAATGAGGAAGGCTGCTCAGCAAGGGACTTGCCTCCTGCACACTGCCCAGCTGGAAGAAGGAAGATTCCGGGCAACTGGCTCTCCCCAGCTGCCCAGCAGCTCCAGGACAGGGGCTACTGGGGAGAAGAGGAAATATAGTGAGAGTATGGTCTTGGAGATGAGGTCCAGCTGTTCTGCTGGTCCTCATTAGAATTCCACTTTCCTCCAGGCACACTAGGTCAGTGAGACCTCTCTACCCACCCCGAACCCAGGTGGGCCATCAAGGCTTAGACGGAAGGCAGAGCACTGCCGTAGATCTGGTCCATCCCAGATCCCTTAACAAGACAGAATCAGTATCTGCTTTCACAGAGGAGGCCCCCCGAGGCCTCAAATGGTCAGATGACACGCCCAAGGTCACTGGACCAAGATTGTGTGGAAAGGGCAGAACTAGAACTCTTTGCATTTCTGCCTCTTTATGTTGGATGTTTCCACAGCCCAGAAGTCGATCAGGGCAGCAGCCTTGGGGCAAGAAGCAGGTGGGTGATTTGTATGCAAGGTCTCTAAGTTTGAAGCCTCTTAAGACCTCTCTTGGCTTGCATTCCTACTCCCCATATCCAAGGCAAACCTCTTTCCCCATTAGGCCTCCCAGACCCACTCACTCCGTGGCATTCCTGGATGTCCTACAAGCAGGCTTTAGGAAGTCAGCCCATCAGCTCTTTGCAATTAACATTCTTTTCACTGTCATGCACTGTATCTCCCCCTAGATTGAAAGTTCTCACGGGTAAAGACTTTGCATAATTTTTTTCCTCTAGTAGAGTCCAACATATATTATAAATTCTCAGTATGTGTCTACTGACAGCTAATCAGTCAGAGGTTACCCTAGGATTTTTAAACAAAAAGTACCCAAGCAAGGGAAGCAATTCTTAATCTGCTGGAAAAAAAAAAAGAAAGAAAGAAAGGCCTGGGGAAGGGGTTATTTCTGATCTCTAAGCACCTTGGGGACAGGTTGCTATCTTTATATTCCTGAATACACTCTCTTTGACTCCCATTTCTAGCGTAATTTCTGGCACAGGCTGGATGCCCCATGAGTGCCAATCGAAGAAATGCGGTGAGGGGAGAAAAAGAGAAAAGTAAAAGAAGGGTCCAGAAAAGCCAAGACTGTGAGGTAGACAGTGTGAGGGAGTGTGCTGGTCACTTTGCTGTTCGGCCTCAGCACCACTCCTGGCCTCTCATACTCCTCTCTGCCCCAACGGTAGCAGAGTGGGTGACAGTGAAAGTGGCCAACAGCTACGGATCCCGGGGGGGGGGGGAGGGAGGGCAGGGTGGGGCTCTGGTTCCAGCAGTGGCAGATAGCTTTTGCCTCCAGGGCCTGGCCTCTTGCTGCTTTCTGCAGTGTACCAGTGAGTTCTTTGAATTGCAGCATCAGCCCTGGGCAGTGGCAGGCACCACTGTGCTCCTGGACTCTGCAACCTTCACACTTTGGTGCCTCCAGTCCCAGGGGCAGCGGTAGCTCCCTGCTGCTGCTAATCTCTGGGGCAGCTCCCCTTCCTCTCGGTGGCTCTTTCAGCCCTTCCAGTGCTTTTGGAACGTGTGTCATCTAGTAGTTCCCTGTGTGTGGAATATTTAGCAAGATTTCTGTTTTTCTAGTTAGACTTTCACTGATAAAGAAAAAAATCATGAAAAAAGAACAAAAGGGAGGGGAAAGATGAAGGAAAAAAGAAACATGGGCTATCACTAGAAGCAAAGGTCAGTTCTGATTGAAAATGTACATAAATTCAGGAGGCATCTGTATTCAATCACAGGACTCTCTGCACCCAGGGCACTGTTTGAAATAAACAAGACCACCCCTCTTTGGATGATGCCTCAGGGTTTGGACCTCCATCCCCACCTCTCCACCTGTCTTCAATGACCCTGTAATCTCACACACAGCCAAGCAAACAATTATCTCGGGCTCCATTTCAAACTCTTGCATCTGTTCTTCTCATTTGAAGAGAGTGTTCAGCCACTACCTTGTGCTAATTCAGCTCTGAAGCCAGACTTCTAATGCTTGACTCTGTCATCTGAGGTATCAGGAACTCCCCTGAGATTTCCTTGGCCTTGTTAAAGTTTATATCATTTTCTCCCATAAATAAAAATTAATGAAGTTGGAACTTAAGCATTAAACACTGTGTCTTTAATGCTTAAGTTCCAACTTCCACTGGAGAAGTCTCCTCCATTTCCACTGAAAACCCTGAGCCACAGGTGACCTGTAGGCAGGTGGGATGGGGGTTGGCAAGCAGGGGGCTGTAAAAGCTCCAATGAGCTGAGTCCAGTGGCTGCTGAGCCTCTGTGAGCAATTAGCATTTTCTGGCTCTTCTATGCCTGAAGATGGGGAAGATCATGCTTATCCACCACCATCCTGCCAAACCCTCCCCTCAGCCTGTCCCATTTCCTCACTACGTTCTTTCTTGACTCTATCCCGCTTACATTTGCCTTCCTTTCCCCTCTGCCCTACTCAAGGTGACTTCATTTTTGCAAATTAGGAGGTAAGGTCAGAAGCTGAGAGTGTGAAGTTGGGATGAAGTCAGGGGCTTGAGGAGTGTGAGGAGCCAGATCCCCACTACATAGCAAAGGGGAGCCTTTGTGAGTAGCCATGAAGCCTCACTGAGATTCAGTAGCAAAGATCTGCGAAGGTGTCTGCCAAGACTGTTTCATAACTCTCCCTAGAAAGAACCTGCAGAGAAGAGAAGAAAAGGTGGTTATGCATTCATTGAGAGCAGGGGCTCAGCCATGCAAATGGTAAACAGATGAAGAATTCTATGGGAGCTTTGCAATCAGGGTTGAACTCACCATGAAATTAAGGCTCTGTAAGGAAACGAATTGACCACAGTGAACTTCTGGAAATTTCCCCTTCTGTGCCCGCCCTCCCACCCCATGTCTTCTCTGATAAAGTCCTAAGCTAACAGTTGATTTTCTCCCATGATTTGCCATAGTTAGGAAAGTTATCATGTTTGGTTGTATCCAGTTAAAAAAAAAAAAAAAGAATAAAAACTCTTTGGCCCTATACTTGGGCCAGTTCTTAACTTGGTTTTACTATGGAACATTGTGCTGATTCCTAAGTCTTCAATGGATTGTCTGTGGAAGAGAAAGGGTCCCTCACTCTCCCCACCCAGAACCACACCCTCCATCCCAAAGTAAGAGAGTCTGCTGGTTTACCAGTGTAAGTCTCTTGGACCCACTCACTGAACGGTCATGAACAGGATGCCCAGCATCCCCCACGTCCCTTGGCTCCATTTGGCTCCACTTGGGGAGGGTCATAAGAACTTGGGGATTCAGCTGGAAAAGGAAGCTCATGTCTGGATTCTGATGGAAGTCGGGGTCCTGCCAGGCCCTACCCAGAGCAGGACAGGAGTTGTTGGGAGGAGCACACAAAGACTGGAGGTCCAACAGACAGGGAGACACTGACCAATGTTGAGGCAGGGTTTAAATGTAAGAAGTGAATTTCAAGAGCACCTGAGGGACCTGGAAGACTCCAGAAAGTCCAGGATTAATGGCAGACACAACCACAAGTGTTAGCTAGGATAGGACATGGCCCACAGGGTGCCATGTGCCTGGGTAAGTAGAACTGTCAGGAGCAGCCATGGGTAGGACCACTGAGGCATGATCAAAGCTGTGGATCTTTTCTCCTTGAGCTTCAGGAAAGCAGGGGAGACAAGAACTATCTCTGGCTATGGAGCACAGTCCAGGTTTCTTAGTGATTGCAGCCCTGGAGTCAGGGGAGGTATCTGACCAAGTGAGACTAGGAAGGCCAGGAAGGCCAGGAAGACTGGAGCAAACAGCATTTCTGGTTTAAAAGTCCAGATGCACAGCTTGGGCTGATGGGGGTGGTAGTGAAAGATGGGGCAGGGTGTGAAAGGGGGCAGTCTGACAGAAACATGCTTTGTTTGTGATGGAATGAAATACAGGGTGGGGCTAGAGTAGGTTTACAGTTGTTCATGTGGGAAATAATACAATAATTAATAAATAATAATACAAGAGTAAACTCTGTTTTGCATACTCACCACTATAAACCTGCTTTTGCACGCCCCGTCCCGATATAAATTTCAGCATGTGAAGTGCTGAACCATCCTGGCGGTTAAAGAGCCTCCTCAGGATGAAGTTAGAAATTAAGTCAGAAAGGGGCCTAGAACATAACCAGCCCTGGTTCCCTTATGCAGCTTTGACATGGCCTTACGCTGACGGCACAGAGAGGGAGGCAGTTTAAGGACGAATGTTCTCAGAGCACTCTGGTTGACAGAGCAGGTGGAAAAGAGTTTGGCTAGATTAGCACAAAGATAAATGAGTATAAATTATGTGTTGGGTAGTTTATCAGTTTGAGTGGGAGAATTAATCTACAATGTGTGTGTCTCTGGCTATGTGTGGATATATAACTCAGAAATGGCAGTGAGGCAGCATTAAGGTTGAGAAATGGTGCAATTAAAAGAGTCAAGAATCACCTCTGTGAAGGCTCCTGCATCATCATTAATTCAGCCACATTACCTTCCACAAACATTGCACAAGGTCCTGTCGGCAGCCACCGACCACTCATGGAGGAGGACCAGCTGCCAGCCTCGTCTCTGAGGCTCCTTGGGGAAATTAATGATTTTCCTATCTGACCAGCCTTTAAGTTAACCAAGTCCTGCCCAGGCCAGCTGTAACTATTTATATACTATAACCCTGGATGAGTCGGCAGGGGGAAAATTGAGAAGGTAATTAGCTGCCCAGTGTGGCCAAGGCTTCTGTTGCCATAGGCCTGAGATTCAGCGTTTACAAAAGTTCCCTGGTGATGCTGACCCTGCTGGTCCCAGGACCACCTTTGGTGAGAAGCAAGGATCTAGATGCTACTCATCAGAAACATGGGCAGCTGGTAGCTCTCGCAGCCACTTCAGACCTCCTGAACTTGTCTGCATTCGAACAAGACTCCCTGGATGATTTATAGGCGTGTTCGTGTTTGAGAAGTGCTGCTTCAGAGAATACCCTTGGTTCCCTTAGGAAGACCTGCACACCCCTGAAATGATGTGCAAATAGCATGAGTGTTTGGGGCACAGAGGGCATTTCCGTCTTTGACGCCTGCCACTCTTTCCTCCTTCCTTCTAGGTGCTCAACTGAAGGAGAGACAATCGAGGAAAAATAGTCTAACAGGGCACTCAATACAGAAGAAAAAAAGCTGTAAGCCAGAACCTCTGAGCTGGCATCCAGTACTTCCAAATGCAGAGTTTCTCTGATAGCCCGGGCTGGCACACAAGCCCAGAAAGCCCAGCTTTCCCCCTTTCATAGAAATGCCTGGTTCTGTGGGGCAAACCAAGCTTTCTTGTTCCATTGGCCACATGAGCAAGGACAGCTGGTCAGCCTCATCCTCCCAGGTGCAGTGGGAGATGCTGGAACAAACACACAGGTCCTGGCTGGCCTGCCAAGAAAGGCAAGGTGGGGCCTTACATAGGCCTGACTCCCAGAGACAGGGTTAGGGGGGTGAAGGTGGGAGGGGGAACCTACCTTGATCCAGTTTCCTGTCATTACAGTAATTAAACACGCCCACAGAATGGGGGGAAAGTCAGATTAGCAACGCCTCCTGCCTTTGTGAGGAGCCTGTAAGTGGGATTGGCAGGGAGGCAAAGTTACTGCACCCAGTCCTACTCAAGGTGGATAGAGGGAGCAGAAGTCTACGTTCCCGTGGAGGGAAAAAAAAAAAAAACTGAGAGAGAAGGTTCCACTGTAAAAATGGGGAAAGAATCTATGTTTCCAAAGGGATCCATTCAGGAGAAAGTTTAAAATGCTCTAGTCTGGAAGGGGTACCAGCGCCTTAAAGGTTGCCCTCAGTCAGCTTAGGCTGCTGGTGGGCGCTCAGACTCCTGAGCACAGGTGCCCAACCTGTTCAGTGTGTGATGAGTTATGGGCAGCAGCCTCCACCACAAGGTGGGAGGAAGTGGAGTTAACTCCCTGTAACATGCCATCTTCCCTGCTGCCCACTGGCAGCTTCCCACAAGACTACTCTCCCCACCACCCCCCAGCAGGTCTCCCCCCAAAGCTTAAGTGTCAGGCTCCCTCCCCTGCAGAATCCCTGCTGATTGTTCCAGGGCAGTGGGACACCAGCTTGTAATCAGAGATTATTCTATTTATGTAAGCTTGATTTTTTTTTTTTTGTAAATTGTCAGAAAAGATTTTAAAAGTGGCTCACTTCCCAAGGCTCTAGAAATTTGTTCTGTTTTTTCATTCTAAATAAATATTTGTTCTACCATTTAAAATTTCTTTCTTTCTTTCTTTTCTTTTCATTTTTTTTTTTGATACTCAAAAGCCAAGTTTAGTTGTTCATTTCTCATATTTGAAGTACTCCTCCATGATAAGTCCCTGGCGGGAGACGTTTTGCCATAGTCCTTAACCACTACCCAGTTGCAACCAACCTCCTTCCCGGGGTCTCACTCTCCAAGGATTTCACAGAGGCCTGCCCACTCCTCGGGTTTCTTGTCATCAACCCTGGGCGCGTCTGGTGTTCAGCACGGAGGGCGCGCACCAACTGGACACCCACCGGCACAGCGCGGTAGGAGGCAGGCGCACCCAGGAGGGCAGGCTGGGCGCGGTCTCAGGCTGGGGAGGCCTGGCGAACACCGCACTAGGCCGTCACGGAGCAGCTGGGTCTTCAGCACCTCTTGGAAAGCAGAAGCGACGTCCACTACACCTCCAGCAGCAAGACCTTCCTGGCCTTGGCCATTGTCAGGGGCAGAGCCGCATCGGGATTGCTCCTGAGCCTCCGCCTTTGAGCAACTCCGCGTGGCAGGGAGGAGTTTTTCTCTTTTTTAAAAAAGGAGGCCCCAAATTATATAAGCTTCAGAACCACCCCATCCCCAGTCCCACATCTACACTCCACCATGCTGGAAACAAGAAAAATTAAAAATGGCCTCTTCACCACAAAAATCTGAGGAGTTTGGCTCCCAATGCCCCTGACCCCCATTTTGTTAAAAAAAAAAAAAAATGAGCCTTTTAAAAAGCACCTTCGCGTCTCAGCCAGAAGAAGAAGGGTGGAAGTCAATGTCCTTAAAGGGCTTCCAGCAGACTCTCCTAGAAGCAACGCAGGTTCCCGCCACCCCCTTGGAAAACATCTAATTAAAAACACATCAGAAGAAAAAAATCAGCGCCATCCTCTTCATATTGCTGATGCTTGGTATGCCTCGTGTTTGTTCTCTGCTCTATAAAGTGCAAGCAGCGACTCACTCCCATTCCCATCAGAGTCACCAGTGAGTCTTCCCCACCTCTGTCTAAAGACCCATCTTCCTGCCTGGGCTTCAAGTCACACCATATCTTCAAGAAATGGGGGCAAGCAACGTGCCAGGACTCAGGCAGGGCAGTAAGCCCAGGACCCCCACCACCCAGCCATCCAGATCAGGGAGGGAGGGAGAGAGGAGTTGCCTTCACTTGGCTGTTTGAGGGAAACTGAGATGGATAAAGGTCATTTGGGTCAAAGGCCCAAACCAGGGTTCAACCTGTAGAATGGGTTGTTATCATTGCCAGAATTTCCCCCTGGGCTTTAATAATGCACTGAATTTAAGCAGGAAACCCGCATTTGTGTCCCAGCTCGGTGCAGTGCCTGTCTCTTTCTCTCTCCCTCCCATCTCTCCATCTCTTCTCTCTCATCTCCCTATCTCTGTCATCTACCTATCTATATTCACTGTAACTAATTTCACAACATTGATGCAAAGGTTAAGTGAGATTATGTACATAGAGACTTTATAAACACCAATGGTCTCATAGGTATAGGTACAACATTCCTCATAATTCTGGGCCTTCCTTGATGACAAAGCAATCTTGGAAAAGAGATCGTGAGGCATTATTTTGGATGTGTTTTTTTTCCATTTAACCCCCTAATACCCCTCCTCCCCACTGCAATCACCACACTGGTATCCTTGTCCATGACATGGATGTGTGGTTTTTTCTCATACTTCACCACTGAGTCAGCTAGACATTCCATGTGGTTAGCTCAGAAGAGGGTTGACAAAATGGTGGTCTTGCTCTTGGGATTTGAAATGTGAGGTGTCGGGAGGAAGGGGAGCAATGTGGGAGTTCCAGCGATATATTTTGTATGGACTGTGTCAAAGCAAGGCTCCTCTCTCCCTTGCCCCCAACCCCAGACTAGGACAGGAAAGGAAAAGGTAGAGTCTGGATAAAACCAGAGGGTCCAGGGTGAAAAATATGCAGTCAAAGGAAGGAGTCACCCAACCCCCACTCCATGTCATAGAGAAAACTCTGAATGTTGACAGGACTCAGAAACAAGGCAGGAGCCACGTGAGCCCCTGCATTTCCTCCCAGTCTCCTTCTGTATGAAAACCAGGATGAAACTCCTTTGCTGCTCCCCGTTTTCACATTGTCCAGGAAGTCCAACCAACTGTGTGATGATCATGCTGCAGAAGTGACACCTGCTATGCCTGATACCTATGTTTGTTGGTCGCCATCCAACTTATTCCGCATGGAAGGCCCTTCTTTGAACATCACATTGTAAAGACACTGACTCAGAGGAGGGGGCATAGACATGAGGTTAGCGGGGACATGGAAAGGCATGTTCCTGCACCTGTGCCTCAGCCAGACTTCATACAGCAGCAGGAGATCTTCCTTGGAGCAAATAAAATGGTAAGACAAGCACCGCCACCTCACTGCATCAGGAAAAGAAATCAGAAACCCCTGCCCCAAAGAATGGAGTCCTGGAGAAATGCAAAACCTCAGGGCAGCAACAGCATGCATTGTCCTTGTAACAGGAATGAGTATGATTGATGCCTGCTCCCTGTATTTTTTTGAAGAACAGAGGAAATTTTTCATCTTATTCCTTTTTTTTTTCAGACATAGCATATGGCATACGCCGCAACCATTTCTGATCCATCCATTCTCAACACCTCTATCACTAACAACTGTTTTTAAAATAGATACATCTTCGAGGTGGAGTTGACAGGACTTGCTGATGGGTTGCGTAGAAAAGGTGTGGGAAAGGCAGGAGCCAAGAATGGCTTCCAGCATTTTGGCCTCAGTAACTAGCAAATGGTGATGACAAAGTCTCTGGAGGTGAGAGGGAAGAGACCTGAGGTCCACTCACACTTAGAGATCTGGGAAAACATGAGGAGTCAGTAAAGGAGTTCATGGCAAGGAGGGAAGTAAATGGACAGATGGTACTGTCTCAGAAACCATGAGAATAGGGAGTTTCAGGAGGGAGGAATCACACAGCTGTGTCAAATTCTGCTGAAGAGACGTATAAGGTAGGAATTGTTCCTGTGCCTCCCAGGGATGCACAGAATCACTGAGGGCCAGGCCTTTCTATCATATCATGCTGTGTCCAAAATAGTGTCATTCCTGCCCTGTTGTTGTAAGGAGCACCAGGGAGGAAGATGTACAAAGTACAAAGGGCCCCAGCAGTGACACGTGAGAGACAGATGGGTCCCAGTCCCTGCTGCTGACACTGGCTACCTTTGATTGAAAGCGGGTGCCCTGCTCAGCACTGTGCTAGGCATATAACAAATTATAGCCTATTTAGTACTCACAGCACCTCTATGTGGTATTTGTATTATGTCCATTTTACAGAGTGCAGGTCAATACCGGAGACTCATCCTTGCTATGTTGAGAGGGGCAGAGGTTCCAGGACTTAGATTCTGGCTTTCTTTGGGAGATGGAGCACATCTGGGGGCTCAAGATAAGTTTTCTAATTCCATTCTGCTCTTTCACAGAGCTCTGCATTGGAGTGTTGGGCACTAAGAAATTCTTTGTTTCCCATAAAGCTTCTCCTTGTGTGTACCTCTTTTGGGGAAGAGGTAATGGATCACAAGATCACAATTTGGGCAATGTAGAGACTGTTTGCCACAACAACAACAAAACCTACTCTTGAGCTACCAATGTGCTCTTCAGAGATGCGTGAAGGCATCACAGAGGAGTTGGCATTGGAGCTGCATCTTGAAGGATGAATACAAATCTTACAAGCAGCTATGGATACTTATTTCTCAGGCTTCCTGAGAGGGGGGAAGGGGAGTACTTGGGGTAAGGTTGCCCAGGGATCAGGGAGCTTTCCTATAGCCACAGAGATGGACTCTGTTTCTTCAATGCTCTCACCATCTAATTTGAGTTGTCTAAGTGATAGATGGGCTGGGAGGGCTGTTTCTCCATGGGTAAGGGATTCTGAGTCTGCTGGGTTGGCATGTTTTTGGCAGGCTGTCTGTCTTGATTTGTTGCTTTGAAGGGCCATTGCTCAGAAAGTCTTTGTTCTCAGCAGAGCCTGAAGCTACTGGATCATGTCTGTTTGTGTGTTCTAGAAGGCTTGCTATGCCAGGCTCAAAGCTTTGTTATCTTAATTATCCAGCCTTTAGTAAGTCCAGACTTAGAGGAGGGATGGATCCAGTTGATGGCTGAGCAACTATGTTTGGTGGGCTGGAAATTCTGAGATGGGTTGGAATCTTTAGGTTCACTACTGGGGACTTGATGAGCAGCCTATGAACTAAGGTGGAGAATGAAACATTTGATACAGACAATCATAATGGCAAGTGAGATTGCCATTATCGCATTACATCCATGCATTCAACTACTAATGCAGCAAAGACTTCCTGAGCTTCCATCTTGTTTCAGCTGCTGGGCGGAGATAAGAATATCACCTACTTTTCTCAGGAATAAACCAATGAACACAGTAGTGTGTGGACATTCCATGTCAGAGGGAAGCTCAGGGGACCTTTGGAGCATGGAACCTAGGATGGGGTATAGTGTGATAGAGTCAAAGAAGACTAAGCCTCTAAGCCCTAAATGGGCAATCAGAAAAGATTGTCATAAGGATCCAATGATCACTTCAAGGATGCATAAAAACATTGTGTAAACAGTAAAAACAGACAAAAGACAAAAACAGAATTATTTTTATTGTTACTCTCTGGCTACTCAACACACCAGAGTCCTTCACACAATAGCATTGCCTAGAGATTTGATTCAGATTACCTGTGCCTCTTAACCTCAGAATCTAGCATTTCCCCATATCATTTCTCCTTTCTAGAATGCTTTTTCCCCAAACTTCTTCCCCCAAACCTAAAACCACATATTTCTCAATAGTAGCCCTGATCCAGCTTCACGTAAGAACCTTTTTGAATGTATTGAACATAAAGGCCCCCTCCGTTCTCCCACACTGGATCCAAGTGACTACACCTTTCCACCATACTACCAGGAGGGAGGGTGGGCTGCTCTCATTTTTTCTGGTCTCAAACCCCAGACAGTTCAGATGTCTGCTACAACTAACATGACTTTCAAATGTTCCTAATGTTGTCCTCAGTTTGTTTTGTGAATGGAAATCTCATCTTCTCCACTATATTATAAGCTATTCTAGGGCAGGGCCAACACCCTCGGATACTTTTCTTTGCTCTACATTGACTGGAATTGTGAAAAACACTGAGCGTTTTTCATCACTTTATCAGTGAGGCTGATAGAAATGAGGCTGTTAATTTCATCTTTGGGACTTCATTTGCAATTAAATGGATGGTGATGCCTTGGTTATGGCTTAATTAATAAATTCAGTAAACATGAATTAAGGATCTATGATGAGTCAGACACTGTGCTGAGCACTGGCTCCACAGAGATGAATGGCAGGTCTCAGCTTTCAAAAAGTTCATTGTCTAGTAACAGATGAGCCTGTGCAAATAGATATTTATAATACCGGGGATAATTGCTGGAGGATAGGTTTGTTTAAAGAACTGTGAAAACCCAAAGGAGGGAGCAAGAAACTGTGCTTGCTAACATGATGGATCATCTTGGTTTTGAAGGATGCAAATAACATTTTCAAAAATGCAGGGGAAAGCATTCCAGGCAGAAGTAATAGGAAGTGCAAAGACAGAGAAGCACAATGAGGCAGGAAGCCACACCTGAGGGATCTGAGCATCTCATTGTGTGTGGGATGTGGGCAATATGGTGAGGAATGGTGTCACAGTATGAATACCCTTCTGTACCAGCTCAAGAATTTGGACTTTATGCCGTACTCACAGAGAGTCAAAGATTTTTAACACATGGTGAAGGGCAGGGCGGCGGGGCATGATCCTATTTGCCTTCTAAGAAAATACCCTTTGGTATCTTTCTGCCTGCGTGTCAGGAAGGGCTCCCTAGAGGCCAAGCAAGGCTTGAGGATCAGATGGATTGAGGAAGAGCAGCTGATGGCAGAGACCGGTTTAAAAAGCAGACCTAAATAATTCTCTGATATATTAGCTTACTCAGGCAGTGAAGAGTAACTATGAGAGGAGGGATGGAAGAAAGAGAGAACCATTAACAAAGAAAGAGGGATGCTTTTAGTGGCTTTTTAAAAAAAACTTTTAAAAAATAGTATTTTAAACAGCTAAGTATGAATAATAATTAGATTGGTTATGATACAAGCAAAAACAATTTAGAGAGTAAATGGATAGGTACAGATTAATACCTTTTCCCCTTATGTGTAACTGTAATAGATCATTGCACAATTTAACCTGCATATGTAGAATTAATCCAGATGAAAAACGTTCTTGCACTGAAATCTGAGGTTTGTGCAAAGTTCTTCAATTGTGTCCCAAGTCCTGCTAGGCAGCTTCCCTTCTCTCTTGGATATCCCCTCTACAGCAATGTTGACAATGAGCCCTCCACTTCTCCACTGTTGCTAGAAATGAGATAGATGGAGTCCTAACTATAAAGCATGTTGAGAGGTTTCACGGGGTGGCAGTACCCCATTTAAGTCACCAGAATACAAAACCTCACCCTCAGTCTTGCAGATCCCCAAATCCAATTTTCCCAGTGTTCCAAAGTTAATTGAGTTCAGAAAGGCTGAGCTCACAAAATTTTGCCAACTCATTAACTTACCCAAAGAAACGTATCTGCTAAAGGGAACACTTTCTCATGTCCTCTAGCCCAGCAAGCACTTTTACTTCATTTTGACATTTCCACAAGAAGCCAGATTACAACTTGAAAGTTGAATGGTGAGCAAGGGACCCCAGCAATGGGGGACAGATGTATGCATAGATAATTGGTGCCACTGGGTGTGGTTGTCTGAATCCACCACATCCTCAAAGGAGATTTCCTACCCATTCACTCAGGCAGCCCTGTCTCCTGGGGGCACTTCACCCTGGTTGTTGACAAAGCGTTTTAGGAGAAAATATCATCTGAGATGCACATATTACTTACCATAGAAACTGAAAAGTAATAGGCAATAGCAAGCCTCAAAATTAAATCTGAGAGAATTAGTCTATAGTTTCAACAGAAATTATTTCATTGTCAGATTTATTAAACATTTAGCTAACATATGTCTGGCATGTTCTAAGTGCCAGGCATCGTGCTACATCAACAGACAAGACAAGGACTCTGCTGTCTGGAGGCTCAGAATTCAGTGGGAAGCAGACACACATTGGCTCTCAATTGCAGTGCAGGATAATAATGTTTGCTGAAATGAAGACTTATTCTAGGTGTGACAGGAGGTGACAAAGGGCCCTGATCCTGGCTGGGGGTCAAGAAAAGCAGCACAAAGCCAAGAAGCCGAAGCTGACCCTACTTCGCAATTTAAAAATGAATTTTTCTAACTATATATTACCACTAATACAATCATATAGAGAACCACTGTTAGCTTTGTGCTATGTTTCTTTTAAACTTTATATGTTAAGCTTTACATGTATAAATCTGGAATAGTACAGTACCATTCTACCTTCACTGTGTGTGATAAAATGAGTCATTCCCATGCAATGTAATAAAAGTACATTAAAAATAAGGATGAGGAGAGAATCTTAAAAGCAGCAAAAGAAAAAGAGATGGTTACCTATAAAGGAGTTCCCATAAGACTATCAGCTGATTTCTCACAAGAAACCTTGCAGACAAGAACAGACTGGAAAGAAGTATTTGAAGTCATGAAAGGCAAAGTTTATCTACCAAGCAAAGCTATCCTTTAGAATGGAAGGGCAGATAAAGTGCTTCCCAGATAAGGTAAAATTAAAGGAGTTCATCATCACCAAGCCCTTATTACAGGAAATGTTAGAGGAACTTGTCTAAGAAAAAGAAGAAGATCTAAAATACAAACAGTAAAATGACAACAAACTCACAACTATCAACAACTGAACCTAAAAGAACAGAAACAAAAATGAACTAAGCAAACAAGTAGAACAGGTACAGATTCACAGAAATAGAGATCACATGGAGGGTTATCAGCAGGGAGGGGTATTGGGAAGAATGGAGGAAAATGTACAGGGAATAAGAAACATAAATGGTGGATACAAAATAGACAGGGGAAGGTTAAGAATAGTATGGGAAAAGAAGAAGCCAAATAACTTATATGTATGACCCATGAACATGAACTAAGGTGGGAGAATGTGTGTGGGGGTGTGTATACAGGGCAGAGGGGAATAGAGGGGAGAAAAAATATGACAACTGTAATAGCTTAATCAATAAAATGTATTCAAAAAATTAATGCTTGGTTATTCCACCATCTGGATATATTGTAATTTATTTAACCAAAGCTTGTTGTTGAACCATTAAATAATTTAATTATTCAATGTATTAAATAAAGTCATAACTGAGAGGACCCTATAGATTATGTGTAAAATTCTCTCACTTTGCAAACGAGGGAATTGGTTTCCAGTGAATTAAAGTAATTTTCCCCAAATCATACAGACAGATTATGTAAGAGCACTCCTGATGAAGCGCATTTTGGAAAGAAGGAAGAGAGGCAGGTTATCTGAAATTTGATAGAAACAAAAGGCACCGGACAGATGCCACAGGCAGGCAGAGGTGAGGGCTCCACAGTGGAGAGAACAGGGAAATGGCAGGGTCTGGTGGTGCCAGTGCCCTCAGGTGAGACAGCGCCAGTTCAGGGCTCAGACACCAGCCTCTCAGCATGTCGGGGTGTGAGTGGGGGGCCCTTCACCAAGACAACTTGACAGCATGTGCTCAGAGCCTTGAGAAAACCCTTGAACATCATGACCCTGTAGTCCACTCAGGAGTCTGTCCTAGGGAGTTGTCATGCACATGGGTGGTCATTGTTTATAGCACCAAAAAGAGAAACAGGATCAATAGGATGGATAGATATTTAGGTGAATAGATAGATGATAGATAAAATATATAGAGAGATTTTTCTTTGTATTACATATTAAATTTCTTTATATATTATATATATTCTTTATATATTATATATCCTATAAAACACATAAAGAGATTTATTGTAAGGAATTGGCTCCCATAATTATAGAAGATAAGTCTCACAACCTGCTGTCTGCAAGCTGGACACTCAGGAAAGTCAGTGGTGTAGTTCCGAGGACCAGAGGGACAATGTCTAAGCCCTGGTCCTAGGGCAGGAGACTGACGTCCCAGCTCAAGCTGTCAGGCACAGGAAGCAGATTCTCCCTTCCCCCAACTTTTTGTTTTTTCAGGCCCTCAACAAATCTGACACTGCCTATCCCCATTGGGGAAGCAATCTGCTTTACTCAGTGAGTTAGAAAAATTGCCCAGTTCCCCCATCCCCGGAGGTAGAAAAATGTCTGTCTTTCTGTGTGTCTCTTTTCTACTCCTCTTACAGAACACCCACAACACTCTGGCCACCGAGCATGTGGGTTTTTCCCCACACCAAGCAGTTCTCCACAACACCAGCTGGGGCCCTACAGTGCAACTCAGATCTGACACTGTCTACCTGGAGAGAGCAGCACATCCCACAGGGTAAGGGCTCAGTCCCACAAGACTGCTCCCACCCCCCACACCCCTTCAGGTGACAACCGCAAGTTGTCCCCTGTGCTTCTGATCAATGGGCTACAGATCAGAGGTTCCCACAGCCCCCTCCTTGGAGTCACTAGTTTGCTGGAGCAACTCACAGAACCCAGGGAAACACCACAGATGCTGACCAGTTTATTAAAGGGTAGGATAAAGAATAAACAGATGAACATTGGGATAAAGAGATACATAGGGGGAGGTCTGGGAGGGGCTCAAATGCAGGGGCCTCTCTTCCCTTGGAGTGGGGTGCATCACCCTTCCAGTGTTCCCTAGTCTGAAAGCCCCTTCCACCCCCTACAATCAATATTTTATGGAGGCTTCCTCATGTAGGCATGATCAATGATTTACTACTCTGTTTCCAGCCCTTCTTCCTTCTCCCCTCTCCCCTCTCTGGAGGATGGGGACTGGGGCTGAAAATTCCAATGTTCTAATCATGGCTTGGCCTTTCTGGTGGCAGCCCCCCATCCAGAAGCCACCCATAGTCACCTCATAGGAACAAGAAATGGCCCCCCATCCCTGTACTCTTGACACTCAGCCATTTACAAGGGTTTCAAGAGCTCTGTGCCAGGAGTCAGAAACAGAAACCAATATATATTTACACTTACTATTCTTTTCTATTATTTCACACTCAGTCTACTGATTTAGATACTAATCTCTTCCAGAAACACCCTCACCGACATAACCAGAAATCATGTTTAGCCACATATTTGGGTATGCCATGGTCTAGTAAAGCTGACTCTTAAAATTAAGCCTCTCAACATTCTGTGTCGGGAAAGATTGTGTAACTGAGCCATGTTCTGTGATGGCCTCTTTCTTCTTTTCCATGTTCTGCTTTTTCTGGGTCGGCTAGCTCCTCCCCATCTGTGCACATGTCCTCGGGGCTTCACACACACTTTACCCAGCGGGCTGTAGCTACACCTCTTAACTCAGTCTCTACCGTGAGCCTTGCACACATGGGCTGTCCTCGTTTCCCTCATCCCGTTTAGTGAGGTCTCAG
The DNA here is from genome assembly GCF_022682495.2 of Desmodus rotundus. Taxonomy (NCBI): domain Eukaryota; kingdom Metazoa; phylum Chordata; class Mammalia; order Chiroptera; family Phyllostomidae; genus Desmodus; species Desmodus rotundus. The sequence continues at coordinate 69,070,720 of NC_071395.1, forward strand.
CAGAAAGCAGAGGTAAACACATGTGACCAATCAATTCCAAAATATTTAACTGAAAGGGCGTTGCTGTTATGTATGTAAAAAATACAGTTAATAGTAATAAAAGTAGTCATACTCTTTAATTCAGGAATCCCACTTAAGATAAGTAAATGATTTTTAAAAAAACAGGAAGAGCTAAAACTGAATGTTACCACAGTGCAAAACTGGTAATAACTCAAAGTCCAAGAGTATGTGATTAGTCATTTAAAATATAGTGAATGCAAATAAGGTAGTATTGAGTAAGTTTTTAAAAACTTTAGGTGAAAAGACTGGTGTCAAACTTGGAGAAATTCTTATGTTATAATTTTAAGTAAAAAGGCTGGTTACAACTGTGCAAAAATATATAAGCACAGGAAAAAAATGAGAATAAAGACAAATTATAGTTGTTTAAGAGCAGTGATATTTCATGTGATGTTTGCTTCTGTTCTAAAAGTTTTCCATAGCATTGAGACATAGAGTTTGCATTAAAAATAAAAAAATACCACTCCCAGCACTCAGTGTCACATGGTTATTTTAGTGTACTGTATCATTACATAAAATGCCTTTGAACATGGTCACTGAGTGAGCCCAGCACCCACAGCTGGCCTGTAGCTCTGTGGTGAGAGCATTTCCCACCTGCAGGCCAAGGGGCGCACCAGAGACCCAGCCGGCAGACAGTGTGGGTTTGTGCCTGTCAGTCAGTTATGTCAGAATGCATCGTACTTCTCGCCTTTCTGCCTCCTGGTACCAAGAGACACACAGTTTCTTCCTGTGAAGCTTGCTCAAAACTTTTGTTTTTTGTTGTTTTCTAAATATGGACTTCATCCTAAAATGTGGAGTTTCTCATTACCTAGAGGACGCCAGTAAACTCTGCTTCACGTGTGAACTGAAGGAGAAATGCCATTCTCATTGATGTTTTCTATTCCAGCATCTGCTTTCCACTGTTTGGTTGAACAAAGCACACAGGGTCTGGATCCCATGATGCCCATGCATGTGAGAAGCAGCTCTAGCTGACACTCTGATAGTGGCTCTGAGCATGGGACAGTCTGAAAGCCAGCACTCCAAGCGCAGCTATTCAGCATAAGACCACACGTGGCTCAGACTTAAGCACCTCAAATGGAAGTGGAAAGGACTGTAAAAGTTCTCTAATCCTACTTCCTGCACTTGGCACAAATCCTCCCATCCCCATGTCCCCATGAAGCTGACAGCCAGTGTCCAATTGAGCCCTACAATGAGAGAAACCTTTTCAGAGCAGAAAATGTCAGAACACCTTCCATACATTGTGTTTCGTGCTACCTCTCCCTAAGGATCACGTATAAGTCCCATAATACAGGAATGCCTACTACAGGCCCAGCACTGTTCTAAATGTTATGTATATGTTAACTGACTTCAACTTTAGAAAAATTTATAAGGCAGATGCTAATATTACCCCAATGGATAGATGAGGACACTGGAGTCCAGATAGTTTAAATAACTTGTCCAACATCAAAGTGACATGTCCAGTAGGCAGCCACAGATCCTGGGATGCAACCCCTGGCAGCCTGACCATGCTCCCAGCAACACTGTTTTCCACTGAGCATAGGTCCACCTGGAAGACCTGCTTCCACCTTCTGGAGCCAGGCTGAAAAAGACAGCTTGACTTCCCCTTACATACTAGGTATTCAACTACATGAACATTCTGTTGTCTTTCTACCATTGCTCTACCATATCCCGCTTCCTCTGAACAGCTCAGCACCCACCTTCCTTCCACTATCTCTTGGCCACTTCACCAGGCACTAAGCCATCAGCATACCAAGCCCTACATCTTCTTAGTTTTACCACTTTACAGCTCTGCTGAGCTTAACCAAGCAGAATCTCATTTGTTTTCATATATAGAATTATTGCATGTGGAGCCTCTGATGGCCAAGTCTCCCAAGGATAAACCAGATGTACAGTTCTCTGTTGCCTCCTTCTCAAGCCCTCAGTAGAGGACTAGAGGGTCTGAATCATTAAGAAAAGGAAGGAAGAGCTGTTAGTGCTTTAGCAGAAGATTCACCAATCTGAATTTCAAAGAAGACTGGATTTTCATTTCCTTAGAGACTTAATATAACTTCCAAGTGAAGGGAGCTTGGGGGTGGGGGAAGAAATAATTTGTAAAGTTTACAAGCAGGAGAGAAGCCACTGGTGTCTCTATTTCCGCATCACTACTGTAGACCTTGGCACTTAACAAAAGTGGGAGGGGATATTGTTTTGACTGTATAAATGGACATGTGATGCTGTTAAATAAACTCTGACCTATTCATGGGAGCCCCTCTACTAGAATTAAGTGTATATTCACCATGGAAAAAACAACAACACAAAGGCAAACAAAGGGCTCCAAGCCAGCAACCAATCAGAACAGACACTTGGCATCAGAAAGCATGAGAAATGATGCTGGCCAATAGGATGTAGTGTTTCTACTGACTGAATGCCAGTCAGCATAGACCTTCTAATGGTTATATTGCTCAACATTTGGACTAACAATGTTTAGTAAAATTTTTTAATTACCACAAATTTTTCCAACAATTAAAAATATATTTCACACTGATAATATTATTTCGTATCACAGGGTGAGATAATATTGTTTACAACCTTGTGCTTAGCCAAGGTTACCCAGCTTAACAATAGCTCAGCCGAATTCTTCATCCTATCAGTTTTTGTGCGCTTGCTTTCTCCCAAGGAGCACAGTTCTAATTGTCACTGGTAGGTCATCAGGAATGGCAATGGCCAGCATTTGCTTGTTTTTTAAGATAAACGGTAATAATTGGATCAAAGGCGGACAGAGAAGTTACAGAAAGATTTCTCATTGAAAACTACTTCCCACATCATGCTAGACATTAAGACAACAAAAGGCTGAACTGAAAGGCTGAGCACCACAACTCGGAGAGTGCTAGCAAACAAGTTCTGAATCTGGGCTGAAACTGGACTCAGTGCCCCATAATCGTTGACGTGTGTTGCAGCCTTTGTACGTGGTTTTAAAGAATGTGTCAGAGAGTCACTTCTTGTCAACTGAAAAGAAAATCAATTGTGATGGAAAAGAGACGGCTTTTGATGATTGAACCATTTGTACTAAGTTAAATCTTTTTGGAAAATCATGATGTCTGATTTTCCAACCTTAAAATTATGATATTTTACCTTTAAGGTGCTATTTCAAGCTACTCAGGATACTAAATAGGTCATTGAGAGACAAATACCACTTCAGGTCAATCTGTTGAAGTTACCAATATATATTATATCAATTTTCCTACTAGTTGAATTCCCACATTTTATTTATTTGTTTATTGATTGATTGTTGAAAAAGTCAAATGGCTCTATATACCTTTAAAAAAAAACAAAATTAAAAAAGAACAAATCTCTCTCCTCTCCACAATATTCCTAATTAGCACTTCCTAGAGGTAACAACTTTCAATTACTTTCGCTGGTTTTTCCCACCCCTCCTGGTATTTACCTCTGACTTTCTAAAGAGGGTGCTTACAGGCTTTGATTTTTTTTTTTTAGTTTTTAAATATTGTCTCTTGAACTGCCACAGCAGCTGGTGAGAATTTAGCTCTCCTGATACAAGTCCCCCTGCCCTGAAAGACACAGAAACTACCCCTCTTCCAGTCTTCCAAATGGAGATTTATTATGCTTTGGTTAAATGTATTTTATTACTTACCATATTTTTACTACATGACTATTATTCATAGTTGAGCTAGATGATCCTTTCTTGAGTAATGTTTTATTTTTACTGTTCTCTCATTTACTTTGCTTTCTGAACATCCATCACCAACTCACTTCCAAGTTCTCTACTAGGTGTGTACATCCTGTCACGGTACATTTCAGCCTGTTGGTAACACCCCATGCCCCTCTGAGCCCTTCCTTCCTCTGCTCCAACCATATGGGACTCCTGGCTCTCTATCCCTAATGCCCCTGGGAGCTCTGGTCACCATCATCCTACAGGGTTTCCTTCATCTTTTGCCCATATGAGATCCCCTGCATTGTTGGATCATGTTTTCGTCTTCTTCTTTTTGTTTACTCCTTTGTGTCTATAAGGTTCATTTTCCGGTAACTTCCTAAGCAAGTAGGCAAGTGGACATAGAGATAAAAATGTGAGACTTTTTATATCTAAATTATGTTCATTCCACATTAACATCTATTTGGTTAGCAATAGAAACTGTTAAATGTAAATTTTATCTCAGAATTTTGAAGTCACTGATTCTGTTGTCATCTAGCTTCCAGGTTGTTGTTGAAAGATGTTAGTTGAACAATCAGAATTCCTGATATTTTGTATATAACTTCCTCATCTCCTTCCCTTTCCCCCTCCCCTCCTCCTTCTTCTTCTCTCTCTTTCTCTCTCTCCCCACCCACCTTGTAGCATCCTTTCCTTGTTCTATAATTATGTGATGATGGATCTTTGACGTTTGGGGGTTTTTTTTGACATTTTATTTGTTTAAAACATCCATTGAAATAGTTACTTTGTTTGCCTTTTCAATCTGAAAACTCATACACATCAGATGTAGGGAATTTTACTAAAATATTTCTTGAATACATCCCTCCATCCATTTTCTCTGACCTTTCCTATTTTTCAGCTGTCAAACCTTACCAAACTGATTCCCTATATTTCTTGTTCCTTTTTATCTTTTTACTCTGTGAAGGAGTCTCTCAACACCATCTTCCAAAATTTATATTGAATTTTTCATCTTTCCTCATATTTTTAACTCCCAAATCCTTATTATTTCTTATCTAATATTCTTTTCTAACAGCATCCTGTCTCTGTTTCACAGTACAATATTTGCTCTTATGTCTCCATGGATATAAATAAAAGTTTTCTAAGCTTCACTTCTCTTGCAAATGTTGTTTCTGCCTTCTCTGAGATTCTTTTTTTCTGCTCTGTTGCACCTTTCATGATAGGGCTTGGTGACCCTCAACAGTGAGGCACTACTAAGCTCAAGGGAATTTGTGTGTTACTGAGTAGAGCTTTGGACTATGGCACTCTGAGTAGTTGAGAAGTTTTTGTTTATTCGTTCTGTTTTTAAATATTCACTGAGGATATGCTTATTGATTTTAGACAGAAAGGAAGGCAGGGAGAGAGAGAGAGAGATCCATGTAAGAGAGAAACATTAACCAGTTGCCCCAACTGGGGACCCAACATACAAGCTAGATATGTGCCCTGACCAGGGACTGAACCCACAACCTTTTGGTGCAGGGGACAATCCTCCAACTAACTGAGCCACCAGCCAGGGCGAGAGGTTGTTGTTTTGTTGAGAGCTTCTTAGCTATCCAGTTGAGGGTGTCTTTTCTCTTCATCACTCTGTGCCTCTGAGAGATGATCTCACTTTTGCCTCCCTGGAGGAGGAGCCTGACTGGCAGCCGTCCAGAAAGCCAAGGGAGGAAGAAAGTGGAGTTGTCTCATCATTCAATGTATGTATGTTTCTACTTTTTCCTCTGTTCAGTAAGACCCTCTAACCATTGCTCCGCTTGAAATTGCTGAGCCCAGATCTCTCTGGTTCAACTCTCCAAGAAGTAAACCCCTAATCTACTGTATTTTTGGACTATAAGACACAACCCCTCCACAACTTCCCCCAAGGAGGAAAATGGGGGTGCATCTTATAGTACGAATGTAGCTTACCTGGCTCACTGGGGGTGGGGGCAGTAGAGCAGGGTATTTTCCTATTTTCCTCCTCTAAAACCTAGGCATGTCTTATGGTCTGGTGTGTCTTATAGTCTGAAAAATACGGTATCTTCTTCCAGATTGGTGGATGGTTCACCTGACAGCAGATTTGGGAGGGAATCTGACCTAACTGCATCTCAGGTAGGACTTTCCACTACATCTCCCGCTTCCAGCCGCACCTGCACTCCCCCTTTCCTGTGGGCCTGGAACCTCCCTTTCTGAGGTTCTGAAGCCCCACAGAGCTAACAGTCTTATTTCTAGGCTTCCTCCACTGTCAGCTCAGGACAAATTTGCTATCAATCATTTGTCTGATCTCCAGTTTAAAAAAATTTTGTTACTGCTATTTCTTTTCTCATTCACTCTGTCTTTTTTGTGCATGCCTTTTTAACTCCTGTATTTTTAATTCTGAGGGGCTTCAGGAGGAAATTGCAATAAAGGCATGTGTTCCCGCTGACACACTTAACAAGCTGTGACAAGGTCAAGTCTTTATTTTACCCATCATGTCAGCAACTTACAGGAAGAAACTGGTAGCTATGGTTGTTCTTAGGAAAGAGACTCTAGAGATGAATCCATACTTTTCCCTAGATTCCCTTTTGGAACTTTAAATTTTTCACCATGTTCAAAGATTACCTTTTTAAAACTGATTAAGCAATATAACAAAAACAAAAGCCAACAAGCTCCCATGAGCACCTTTATCTCTCTGATCAGCATATGTTAGGAACAGGTGAGCACGCTCCCTGCCTATCCCGTCACACAGCCAGCTCCAAACACCCAAACTCGAAGTCACCATGAGTTTATTATGCACAATGTATGCGATTTTCTTCAACCTTGAATCAAGGTTAAAGAAATGTTATTGATCACAAAAGGCTGTCAGTGGCTAAAGCTCTGGCTGACACCTAAGTGTGACCTCTATTAATTTAACACCGATGTCCGACCTGGCTGTAGCCCCTATGAACACTTCCTGGGACTCACTCCAACACACTCTGCAGCCTTTAGCGGGGCTCACAAAGAAATGGTGAATTTTTTAAAAATTATGTCTTCCATGACATGAGTTTTCACTAATCAATAGGAAAAAAATGTTGGAGATGTCTCCTTCATGTGTAACACACGTAGGCCAAGAATCCATTTCTACTCGGCATATCAGTGGTTCTGTGCAACTATAAGGTAAAAGTCGGGGCATTTACAAGGGAGAGAATAGCAGTGGTTCCATGTGTTATCCACTGAGAACCTATGACAGCCAGAGTGTCCTCTAAGGAATGAAACTTGCCAATAGTTTGTTCTGCTTTCTCTGTGTGAGCTTAAGATTTGTCACTCCTTTAGCATCTGGCTTACATGATTCTCAGCAATGGTGTGATTGGCACCTGTTTTTGCTCTCAGGGATGCAGTCTTGAATGATCCTCTGTAATTTTGGCTTTTTCTTGCCTTAAAAATAAGATCCATACACCACCAGACTGGAAGATATTAATTTGTCCTTGTTCTTTAAAAATTCAATTAATTTAGCGAAAAGGTCATGGGCTTTGTTTGCAAACAACACACAAGCTGTGATGGCTTCACACCACAACTTGTCACAGACAGTGCACAGAGCATAGAGGACTGGCTCCTGCTCTCACACAGTCACCTTTCCACACAATCAAACTGCCTGCTGACCCTTTCCTTTTCAGTTTCTTGTCCAAAGTCACTGGATTCATAGAATCTTGGTCACTTTATTTTTATAACATTATGCTGAGTTACAGTATTTCTATCATTTTTATTGCTATTTCAGTAATCTTTTAAATATTTTCTAAGAACAGTTTTACATTTAGAGAAAAGTTGTGAAGATTGTTCAGAGTTCCAACTTACAACATACCCAATCTCCCCTATTGCTCACGTCTTCCATTTCAATAGTACCTTTGTCTCAACTAATGAAGCAATATTGATTCATTATTGTTAACTGAAGTTCATACTTTACTTAGATTTCCACAGCTTTTGCCACATTACTAGTTGTCATGTCTCTTTAGGCTCCTTTTCTCTGTGACAGTTTCTCTAGACTTTGCTCGTTTCTGATGACCTTGGCAATTTTCAGGAGTCCTGGTTGGTAATTTGGAAAATGTCTCTCAACTGGAGTTTGATGTGTTTCTTACAATTAGGCTAAGGTTATTGGTTTCCAGAAGGAAGTGCATGGAGGTAAGGCATTTTTCTTATCACACCCTATCCAGAATTCATGCTATTGCCCTGACTGGTGTGGCTCAGTTGGTTAGGCATTGTCCCACCAAAGGAAAGGTTGCCGGTTCAATTCCCAGTCAGGGCATATGCCTGGGTTGCAGGTTCAGTCCCTGGTTGGGGTGTGATTTTTCTCTCTCACATCAATGCTTCTCTCCCTCCCTTCCCCCCTCTCTAAAAATAAATAAATAGAGTTTTTCTTAATTTATGTTATTATCATGACTAATCACTGTTGATGTTAACTTTGATCATCTGGCTGAGGTAATGTTTCCATGAGTTTCTTCTGTAAAGTTACTTTTTACCCCCCACTTTCCCTAATGTACTCTTTAGAAAGAAGTCACCTTACATAGCCCTACTTAAGATGTAAGGACTTATGCTCCATTTCCTTGAGGGTAGACTATCTACATAAATTATTTGGAATTTTTTTTGCACAGGAGCTTGTCTATTCTCTCCTATTTATTTATTTTCTCAATTATTTATTTATATCAGAATGGACTCATGAATATTTATTTTATACTTTGAGTGATAACCCAATACTATTTTTTGTTGTTGTTATTTAACTTGTTCCAACCTGGGCCACTGAGAGATTTTTTAGTTGGCTCCTGGATCCTTTAACATGCCCCTTTGGTTGTGGTTTCTTTAAGCAAATCCTTATTTTCTGGCTACTACAAGATGCTGCAGAATCATCTTATATATTTCTTGCTCCAGCCTAGAAGCAGCCACTTGCTATGAGGCTGTAGTTCCTTACTGGAGAGTGGTATTTGAAGCCACTGAGAGTGCTCATTGCTACTGGGGTGACATTGCTTCCAGGCCTTCTTGCCTAACAGAGGCAGGGGAGGGAATATTTGTGTGTGTGTGCTGTACTATTCTTATGTGTATCCATCTGTAATTATCCTAGAGTTCATGTGTATGTCTCCAACACTGATCCAATGTCATGTGGATCATGCGAGCATCCTCCTCTTGCTTCTCTGTAGCCTCTCATTTCAACAGTTGAAAATGCTGGCTCCCACACTCACCGTCCATTTACTTAACTGTTCGGCTCCAGTACACATGTACAGTGGCTTCAGAATTTTTCACCTGAATCATTGTGGGGAAAAAACATCATCAACTGGAATACAGTGCTTATATACATATTTTTTCCCTTTAATTTTACAGATTCTACTAACTTCCACCTTCTTAGATTAGCACTTCTTCCCCTCGCCTCTGTCATTGAGGTTTTTCATATGCTTGCAAAACAGTTAGATTCTTTTGTTATAATCTGCATTCCACCCTGAGATCCCTTCAACTCTAAATGAATTTTTAGATTTGCATATATTAAGGTTCACTCTTTGTATACAACATAAAGCTTTATGAGTTCAGACAAATGTACGGTGTCATGTGGCCATCATTATAATATCATACAGAGTGTTTTCACCACCCTAAAAATGTCCTTGTGCTTCACTTACTCAATGCTGCTCCCTCTCCAGTCCCTCACCACCATGGTCTATTTACTGTCTCACAGTTTTGACTTTTTCCAGAATGTCATCTATAATGCAGTGTGTAAACTTTTCAGACTAGCATCTCTCACTTAACAACACACATTTAAAATCCATCTAGGTTTTTGCCAGCCTTGATAGCTCATTTTATTTTTTCTACCTTTATTAAGACATAATTGACAAATAGAAATTTTATGCATTTAGGATAGAGAAGCGGATGGTTTAATATGTGAATACATTGTGAAATGACCACCATAATCAAGCTAATTAACATGTCCACCACCTCACATGGTTGCTATTTCGTGTGTGTATAGTGAAAAAGCTTTAACTCTACCCTTAGCAAATTTCAAGTATACAATCCAGTATTATTAGCTATAGTCATACTGATGTACATTAGATCTCCCAAATTTATTCATCTGGTATAACAGAACTTTGTACCCCTTGATCAGAATCTCCTCACTTCCTCCCCCAAGCCCCTTACAACCAAGGAAAATCATCAAGTTTTCATTTGCCAGCTTTTCCTTTTTTAAGGATTACGGTGACAATTTTCTGGTTCTTTACATATTAGAACTAAAACTGGAAGCCTCTTCATACTATTTTTATACCTCAATGAATCATTATGAATCAATAATCTATTTTTGTGCATTTAGGATACTCACAATTTAACATGACCAAAAAAAAAAAAAAAAAAAAGCCTAACAGGCAAATGTAAGAAAACTAAGTAATCACAATGCTATGAAGCAACAGTGGCAAAATAACTTTACTCCATGAATGGTGAGTCAGCCAAGATGGACTAAGGAGTTCATTCTTTATGACACTCAGGCAGCCTTCAAGGATTTAATGAATTCTATACTTTATCTTAGCCAAAAGGCTGAGAAGCAATGGGTTTTAATGAATTCTAAAGTGACAGGATTTCTAAGAAAAATCACAAATCACACATTTTGCTTTTGTGATATACATATTTTTTACAAATGAAAAAGGGATCTATCCCTTATTAATTTTTTCTCTGAAACTGCCGAAACATTTGTGGACTACATGATAAAATCCTAGAAACTACACTGTGAGAAAGTTCTCACTAAGTAATCTTTGCCCAATTTCCCTCAAAGTGTGATATCTTGTGAGAGAAGACAGCATTAACAGATGAGTCATAGGAGGCAAGGTGGTGGAGAGACAGGTGTTCATTTATGTATTTATTTATTTATTATCTTCTCATTAAATAAAATATATTCCAGATACCCCAAGGTCCAGACATGCACCCCCTCTGGAGAGGCATTGCACCTTAGTAGCACTGTGACACTCTCTATGTGCATAGGACTTTGTTCAAGGGACACTGAGCATCATTCCTTTTGTCTTCAAACAGGATTGGATATTACTCTCTGGATAAGCATGAGCAAGCCATGAAAACCACACCAATTACAACAAACTAACTGGTCATCATCCACCCAGAGGTCACTCATCACCAGCTCTTTTCTTACCACCAATTGTAGGAATCACACGTAATTATGAAAAAAATCAGCATATGGTCACGACCTCTGTTTCCTACCTGACTTCTCAAGAAGAAGGATTATATCCTTGACTAACACTGGGCACAAGTGACTTGTGAGAGCAGGAGAGAAAGCAAATCCATGATCACCAATTAGAATTATGTTGACAACCTCCTGCTCCACATTAGTGGGATATTATAAAGGCTAATCACTTTAGAAACTTCATATTGGCCCTCTTCATCCTTATTGCACATTTCAGGCTCCTTCTCCAGCCTCGCACTGATATTGCTGGTGTAAATCTGTCTTTGGTGTAAATCTATATTTTTCTCTGGCTCTCAGCCTTCTTGAGGGAAGGGATATGACTGCTTTTAACAGCTCAAGACTTTTTTGGATCAAGGTGGGAAGGCATTTTTAAGCTTGCCTGTTAGTATGATAGGAATCTTTTGGTACTGATTTTGTTCACTGAGTTTAATTATATTCATCTTGATGCATACATACCTCAGCTATTATGGTTGACGTTTTCTTCTGAATGTATGATCTGGTCTTCATCCTTTTAAGTTGCGCCCTGTACAGAGTCAACAGGCCAAGTGAATGAGTCTAGTGTTTCTGTTCTGTCATCAAGCTGTGGGCCAGACACTGTATCAGCCAGAAGGAAGCAGGTCCTTTTTATAATTTATCTTTCCCAAAAGCAACTGATACAGCTGATGATATGCAGCTGTCTCTGGACTGGTGATATCAAGAGAGCAGGCTGAGCGAACGGCCCTTGCCACTGTCATCAGGAGCTATATTCTGGAAAGATCAATGGCAGTTTTGAACAATGAAATTAGATGTGTGTGTCTTATTTTTTCATTTTTATCTATATAAATAGATAGGTTGGCTGCATGTCTACAGGCCAATGAGAGCATAAAGTTCAGGGTACTTCTGTACACATTGATCTTATTATAATAACTACTAAAAGTAGTCTTGGTAGACAATTCGGTCATTGTTGCCGGATCACAAAAAAAAGCTGACACCACTGTTCTAAAATAAAAATTATATATTTGGCATATTTGATTTTACTTATTTGGATTACCTCCAACACTTTTATTCAAAATTTGAATTATTATTTACCTGGGTGTGTAATTTATAACTAATTTGTCCTAGAGGGTTCACATAAAGCTACATTGCTAAATATTAAACTTGTTTTGGAGATAACATATATTAGCATTAAAAAAATTCTAAGTTTTCTAAAGACTTATTACAAAGCTATAGTAATTTAGACAGATGGATCTTTCTGTGGAATACACAAATAGAATAAAACAATAGAAGTCTCAGAAACAAATCTACCTACGTAAAGAAATTTGATATGTAATAGTCATGAATTTGTCAATTATGAAGAATGAATTATGAAGAATTCAATCAATGGGGGCTGAGTCAATTGATTTTTCATAGTTAAATAAAATTGGAATCTAATTCATATACTCAGAGATTGGCAGAAATTTAGAAGTATGATGATACCAACTGCTGGTGAGAATGTGGAACAGCAAACAGGACCGCTAAAATATTGCTGGGGTCATTACTTCTTAAAATTACTATAAAAATAGCCCTGGCTGGCGTGGCTCATTTAAATAGGCATCATCCCATAAAGTGAAAGGTCACCGGTTTGATTCCCAGTCAGGGCTCTTGCCTGGAGACTGTGTAAGGCGTGTTTAAACAGAAGGTATTCCTCTTTGGCACAAAGGTGCATTTATCCTAATAACAAGGCAACATAGATGTTTCTCTCCCTCTCTTTCTCCATCCCTTCCCATCTCTCTAAAGATAAATAAAAAAATCTTTTTAAAAAATACCATATGATCTCACCTTTAACTGGAACATAATCAACAAAAGAAAAAAGCAAACAAAATATAACCAGAGACATTGAAGTTAAGAACAATCTAACAATAGCCAGGGCGGGGGTAGGGGGGGGGACGGACAGTGGGAAGAGGGGATTACAGGAACTACTATAAAGGACACATGGACAAAACCAAGGGGGAGGGTGGAGGTGGGGGAGGGAGGTGGGTTCAGCTGGGGTGGGGTGAAGGGATGGGGAGAAAAGGCATACAACTGTAATTGAATAACAATAAAAATTTTTAAAAAAAAGAAAAAAATTATTATAAAAATAATGTTGTTTTCTAGTAATTAAAGATGTGCAAGCCCTACAATTAAAAATTCCACTCCAAGGACCTGTCCCAGAGCAGCAGTTCACAGCCCTATCAGGCCTGATGTGTTCTTTGATAATAAATAGCTTGTAACACCCTCTTTATTATCCTTACATGAAATTCATAAATAATATAACTTACCTACACACATGATTTCAAAAGTTCAATCTAAATCAGAGAATGAAGGATCTGTTACAAAGTAAACTAAATTGTGGCAAGATTTTGAGCAACTGATGAGAAGAATAGGAAAACTTTATCCATGGCTGGTGTGGCTCAGTGGACTGAGCACTGGCCTGAGAGTTGAAAGGTCACTGGTTTGATACCTGGTCAGAGCACACGCCTGGGCTGCAGTCCAGGTCCCCAGTTGGGGGCATGAGAAAGGCAACTGATCAGTGTTTCTCTCCTTCTCTTTCTCTCCCCCTTTCCTTCTCTAAAAGTAAATAAATTAAAATTAAATTAAAAAACTTTACTTTCCCTGGGAGATAGGAACATTCTCTTTTGCAGACAGAGCATTAAACCCATGAGGAAGGAAAAATGATTCTAAGATGTTACTTGATTCTTCAAAAATATTTATAGTAATCAAAAAGCCAACATGATACCTAATTTTAATTAAAGGAAATAGATTATAATAAAATAATATTTAATATGAAAGTGATTTTTCTTTCTTAAGTGTATTTTTATTGTGGTAAAATACACAGAACAAAATTTACTATTTCAAGTGGCATTAAGTACATTCGAATTGTTGTATGACATCACTATCATCCATCTCCAGAACCATTTCCTCTTTCCAATCTGAAATGCCAAATAACAACAACTCTCCATCTTCGCAGCCCCCTCAGCCCTTGGCAACCACCCTTATACTTCCTGTCTCTATGCATTTGACTACTCTAGGTACCACATATAACTGGAGTCACATTATTTGTCCTTTGACCCTAGTTTTTTTCACTTAGCAAAATGTCTTCAAGGTTTATGCATGTTGTAGCATGTCAGAATTCATTTTCAAGGCTGAATAATATTCCATTATATGTGTATACCATATTTTGTATATTCATCTATGAATAGATATTTCAGTTGCTTTTACCTTTGACTGCTGTGAATAATGCTATGAACCTGTATGTACAAATATCTGTTCAAGTCCCTGCTTTCAATTCTTTTGGGTAGACACCCAGGAGTGGAATTGTTGGATTGTATGGTAATTCTATGTTTAATTTTTTGAGAAAACATCATAACTTTTTTCCACAGTGGTGTACCATTTTACATTCCTACCACCAATCAAAAGAGTTCCAATTTCTCCACATCCTCACCAGCACGTGTCTTCTGCTGTTTTGATAATAGCCATAGTAATGTGATATGGTATCTCACTGCGGTTTTGATTTGTGTTGCCCAGTGAGTACTGATGCCGAGCATCTTTTCATGTGCTAGTTGGTTGCTTGTATATCTTCTTTGCAGAGATGTCACTCCAATTGTCCTTAGTCCATTTTTGAATAAGATTATTTGGTGGTGGTTGTTGAATTATAGAAGTCTTTATATATTCTTTTCATTAATTCTTTATGGTTGTGATTTGCAATCATATATAATTTCAAATGTTTTCTCCCATTGCATGGAAAATGCTTACTCTTGACTAAAACTAGACCGTGTCTTTGTGGGGAATCACCATAAACACGGCAGTTACTAATGTGAATTGACATAGGGCAACTCAAGTGCACCTATGAAATTATTGTTGAGGATGTGATTTTCCTAAATGCTGAATATTTGGTAAAGTTCCAAACCAAACAAAGTGTTTTTTTTTTTAAAATTCCATAGTAGTTACAGTCTTGGAAAACTCATTAGATTAAAGCTATTGAGAATACTTTATATTTTATGTAAAATAGAGTTATTTTCTAGATTCAGGTAATTACAAACTGATGTTTTACTGAAAGATCAAGCAGGATACCCCAAAGTCACATGAGACGTCATGACAAGTTTTGTTAAGAGCATGTCGTACATCACAACACATCCAGCTTCTCCTGATTGCACCCACTAATTGCCAGCAGCATACCCCAGTCACTGGAACAAACACAAACCTTACCCGCAACTTTCCAAACTACCAGTAAGAGTCGCTGCACTAGAGACACTCTCAAACATGAGCACCAGGAGACATGTACGAGAATGTTCAGAGTGACGTTGTTGTGATAGCAAAATACTGAAAATGACCCAAGTTGCCATCAGGAGAAGAGTACATGCAAGCTCTACAATGCAATGTTTCCCAGCAGTGACAGTGAATGAGTGTGAGTGACAACTATCAAAATAAGTAAATCTAAAGCACATATAGTTGAATGAAAAAAGAAGTGGGAGAAACATACACACAATATGATATAAACTATTTAATATTTTGATATATGCAAAACAACATTAGTATTATTCATGGCTACACTTGTAGATAAGTAATTTTAAAGATACCCATGAGAATGATACTGATTTCAAGAATGGTGGCTGTCTCTTGAGGACAAGAGAAGAATGAGATTGGGGAGAGTATGGAGGAGTGTGAGTTTTATTTCTTCTTTTTCTTTAATGAAGATTTTATTTTATTTTTTAAAGATTTTATTTATTTATTTTTAAAGAGAGGGTAAGGGAGGGAGGACGAGAGGGAGAGAAACACCAATGTGTGGTTGCCTCTCACTCACCCCTACTGGGGACCTGGCCTGCAACCCAGGCATGTGCCCTGACTGGGAATCAAACTGGCAACCTTTCGTTTCACAAGCCTTGCTCATTCCACTGAGCCACACCAGCCAGGACTGACTTTTATTTCTAATAATTTATCACATAAGCTAAGGCAATGGAAAATAGATGTTCAGTATAGAATACCTTATTTTTTGTGCTAAATTTTTTTTAAATGAACAAAAACAAAAGCAAAGACTTGTGCAGTTTCTGATTCCAGAGATACCTGGTTTTGAATCCTGGCTCTGTTACTTACAAGCTGTGTAATGCTGAGCAAATCATTAAACTCTCCTAAATGTTAGCTTGCCTTTCTGTAAAATAGGGATAAAAATATAGAGAGCTACTACATAGGAATGCTATAGGATATTAAAATAACAAGACACATTTAGAGCTCTTAGCATGCTGCCCTGTTATTAGAATACATGCACCTTTGTGCCAAAGAGGAATAACCTCTATTTAAAAATACCTACACAGTCTCCATGATTTTCAATAAATAATCTTATCCTACCTTCTGTCTGATCAGTGTCAAAATACACATATCAGCCCTGAATGGAAACACTAAATAGATGTATTCTAATGATTTGTTAGATAAACAAATCTTTGTTGTCCAAATCTTATCAAGATCCTGTTTATGAGATTAGACATTTATGGAGGACTGACTGCAAGACATGCTATTCATCTATTCTCTAGAAGTAACAAATTTTACCCTTGGATCAAATCATACCTTCCGAGAGCTGCATATCTGAATGGCATCATTCTGAGTGTTGTCAAATTTACTTGACAGACTTGAACTTTGCTGTTTCGATATTGGCTCACATTGAGGGATGTTGTGAGAAGCAACTGAGCAAATTTTGCTCCTGTATTTATGACTGGGATGGAGTCCAGGATGTTGCTCTCTGAATCTTTTTGAAGACTGAAGGGAGAAATTTTTCACAGGTGCAAAATGAAAATCTAAACAACTGGTGTGCCTTTACCTTGTGGACAATCTGGACCTTTTAACTGACCCCATTTCCCTGCTCACTCTGGTCTGCCAAACATGTGCAGCCCAGTCTCTGGCCCATCTCTGCTAGCTCTATAAAACCATTTGGACATACCTCTGAGAGGTAGGTAAATTTAACCCTGGATTGTTTTCTGACCAGTATTATCTCTTTGTCCTAACATTTTAAATGATTTATTTTCCATGTATTTGTAAAGCTATCTCTTGTTTATGAAATAAGATAGGAAGAGAGAAAATGGAAAATGAGGATAGAATAAAGGAAAGTGGGGTGTACATAAGTAATACATCAAGTAGATGAAACTATGTCTTGTTTAATATTGTATTCCCTAGGGCACCTTGTGTTGTACTTTACAACTACTATATGGTTAGAAAATGTTTGTTACAGTAAAAACAAACAAACAAAAAAGGTAATATCTCTCAGCATACAGACTATTTTTTTTTCCTTAGCCATAAGGTCAGTCTACTCATAAAAAGGCTTGATGAACCCCTGAGAAGCAAACAAATCCCTTTTCAGTGATGCCTGGCATTTCCTGAAAGAAGGTATCAGCTGCTCCGCAAGGTTCACGCCAATGCCACCGACTTTACAGAAACACCCCCAGTTATGAACCTGCTGTCTTTAAGCATTCATCCCAAGTTTGTTTTATAATAACTTACCTTGAGATACAGATATGAAGATGATAAATAGGGAGAGAGAGAGACAGACAGACAGACAGATTGGGAAGAAGATAAGACCATGCTATGAATAGTCTTTGTATTCATAGGGCATATTAATTATCATCTATTTCTTCAATGCATATTTTAAATAAGTGAATGAAAATCTATCTTATTGATCATTTTTTACAAAGTTGCATTAACATTCTGCTCACGTGCAGCAACATGGATGACACTTAAATGCATTATGCTGAGTGAAAGGAGCCAGACTCCAAAGGACATGTGCTTTCAATTCCGTGTTACATAAATTCTTGTGAAAGCAAAACCTCAAGAATAGAGAACAGATCAATAGTTACCAAGAGCTGGGAATGAGGGAGGAGCTGACCCTACAAGGACACAGGGGAAGCTGAGGAGCAGCGGAGCCCTCGTGTATCGTGATTAGATGGTGATGCTTATAGGACTGTGTTTGTCAAAACATGAATAACTCTACCCTAAAAAGAGAGGATTGTACTGTTAGTAAACCATGCAGAAATTTAAAATAATGAGGTAAAATACTGTTTGGCATCTGCTAAAAATACTGAATAGATTTTTCCATTTTCTAGTAAGTTAACCCAATTCCTAGGCCATCTGTACCTTGTTGCCTTTCCTTTTTATCCCCATATTAGACAAATCAATCAATCAAAAATTGCTAATCAAATATGGCATTTTCTTCCCACTCTGAGCAAGGCAGGGCTTATACAGAAACTTTAGCAGAACACTCCAGGTGGCCACCAATAATCTTTTGGAACTGGCGTGAGATAAAAACTATTTGCTACCTGGGACTCACGTCATCCCAAACAAATACTACCATTTGTTTAGTTACACGAACTCTCAGAACAGACGCATTGTTCACAAAGAGTTAATTTACCTTCGGGTGACTTACTTTTGTCTGTTTATCTTGACTTAGTGTACATTAAAAGAGGGCGAATATTGGCACAGGATCACAATTTGTAAGCTACAGCCAGACATAATTTTCAAATAATGTGTCTCCAACTGTAAAAGTAGATGATCCAGTTATCTCAGGATGTGATTAGGACCATAAGGAAGGAGACTGGAGCCAGAGGACCAGAATGTGACTGCCACTCAGAGTGTGGCTGAGACCCTTCATCACTATGAACATGGAGAATGTGAAGATGGACATGAAAGATTAGAGGCACAAATTACAGCAGAGCCCACTTCGTGCCAGGCACGGTCGTGGGAATGGAGAGAGGAGCAAAAGAAATGGACTTCCTGCTCCCGTGGGCCTTATAATCCAGTGGAAGTGTTAGACATTAAAGAACCGGTCACACAAACAGATAAAAGCACTGCATGTGCTCTGAAGAGAAAGTAAGGACAGGATGGCATGTGGGACAATACAGAAGAACTAACCGAGGTGGGCAGAAGAGAACCAGAGAGTTCTCTTTAGAGAATTGGCTTTGATCTGAAGGTCGTAGGAAGTAGAGGTGCTGGCCGAGTGGGGTTGATGAGGGCATCCCAGGCAAGGGCCTGTGCTCATACCTCGGTGGGAGAAAAAGCGTAGAGCTTGGGCCAACTGAAAGACCACCCGTGTTTAGGAAAACAGTCTGCTAGGAATAGGGGGACTCAAGCTCAGGCTGGAGAGGTGGGCAGAGGCTACTTCCCACCAGCCCCTGTAGTCCATTCAGAGGGTTTTAAGTATATCCTAAGAGCACCAGAAAGCCATGAGGTCAAATAAAACCATCATTAATACTCTGGGCCAGTAACAATGATCTCCAAGAGGAAAAAAAAAAAAGCTCCAAAGTACTTTATAATGAAATAAAATAAATAAGTAGCATGACCTCCCATTGCATTTTCTGTTCATTGCTGGGGTATCATCTGTTACGCTGTGTCCATTAGGTCCCTGCACGTGCCTTCTCTGCTGGACCAGGAGCTTTTGGTGCTCAGCAACTACACCTTATAGATTAGATATTCCCAGCATCGTGGGTGCTCAATAAATATTTGTTGAATTAAAAGAAATTAAACAAAATGTTTAAGTATGCAAATATACAGCATTTCAAAGTCAATTTTATATATGAATTCACTATTGTGCCCAAACGTACTAAGAGATGCAAAGTTATCGATGCATCTGCCTGAGGAGAAAATAGCTTTTTTGGAGTAGTCGTGAATATCCTCTAATCAGAATTGCTCTGAGACTCTGCTGTCATGGTTCCAGCAATGGGGAAAAAAACAAAAGACAACCTGAAGATAAAATTACAGGTTACAAAGGATTATTTTTGGAATTTGTTAAAAACTAAGACAAACACAGCAAAAACATAAGAACAGCCAAATAGTGACAAAATTTCTCCTCAGTGGATTAAGAAAAAGTCAGTAAAGGTAGTAATAGTCCAAGAACAGAGAAAAAATAGAGGCGAACATCTGAAAAAGGAAAAGGTATGTAGACGGAGCAAGCACCTGAGCTTTGCAGAGAACTTGGAGGTCCCTCAAACAGCGCACTGGTAGAGAGCCAAATGGATGGATGCAGCAACAGGAAGAAGTTACTGGCAAGGTAACTGTTACCAGTTGAATTGTGTCCCCCACTCCCAAATTTATATTTTGAATCCTAATACCCAGTAACTCTGAATGTGACTTTATGTGGAGATACTGTCTTACAGAGGTGAGCAAGCTAAAGTGAGGCCATCAGAATGGGCCCTAACCCACTCTGATTGGAGTCCCTCATAAAAAGTGAATTTTAGACACACAGATACCACAGAGGGAAGATTCCTTGTGAAGAGACGTAGAGTGAAGACAGCCACCTACAAACCCAGGAGAGAGAAATGGAACAGACTCTTTCTTCACAGCCCTCAGAAGGAACCAACCCTGCTGACACCTTGATCTTGGACGTCCAGCCTTCAGAACTGTGAGAAAAAAATTTCTGTTGTTTAAGCCCTCAGTCTGGGGGAATTTGTTATAACAGACCTAGCAAAGTAATACAGTGATGAACCAGGAAAATCTTTATTTACTGGAAGATTTAAAAAGTAAAGGAATAAAAGTAGCTAAATTAGTAGATCAAGGTGATATAAGAGATCTATCTCTTCAGGCTTATATTTATGTGGAGTAGATTTTTCTGGTAGAAACCCATTCACTAGAAACTATGTAAGTTTGGGCCTGGAATGATAATATAGACTGGTATCAACGAATGACAATAATGGGTATTAACGTGTGCCAGGTACAGCATCAAATGCTTTGAATAAGTTATTTTACTTGATCCTTATAACCAGCCTGTGACTAGGTTGAATTATTCCACAGATGAGAATACTGAGTCTCAGAGAATGTTTGTTTCTGTGCCCAAGGTCAGACAGCAGCAAGGGGCTAAGGAAGAATTCAAACCATGTCACCTTTTCTTCCCTCCCTTCTCTTGCCCCAGTCCCTTGATATAAGCAGATGACCAGAAATCTGTCCTAAGCATCAGATTAACAGAAATTGGGAAGGATAGAGAATGGAGTCTCTTTCTTGGACTCGAAGACAATATTTTCTATATATAAGATTTAGTGTGTTCTCTCTCTCTCCCTCTCTCTCTCTCTCTTTCTCCCTGCCTCCCTCTCCTCTCTCTTTCCATGTTTCTGTTTCTTTTAACAGCCAAAAGCAGAGCCACAAATTACCCACAGTAAGCAAGTAACTAGATTTCTCTAAGCAGCAAGTTTAACTACCTGACATAAAATGTCCTCCACTTACACATGAAGATTTTCAGAAGGAAATGCAGAGGAATTGTTATCACTGAGCTAGAATAAGGAAGGACAAGAATTAGAATGGAGCCTGCTGACTACAGCTTGCAAGCTAGAGGATCTTGGGCAAGTCAGTTGACAATGCTGAGCCTCAGTTTCTAAATCTCACCAATAATAGCTACCTCACAGGACTATATATTTATAATTTAAAATACAAATTGGGTGACTTTAGTTTCAGCTTTAACATTTAAAGAGCTTAGAAATCAGCCTTCCCATCCTTCAAAGACAAAAAGCTGAACAAATTGAGAATTCAAAGCATTTTTTGGAAGTTGCCCGGCAAACCACCCCCCAACATTGAGAGACATGAATTCAGAGAGTTACAGCTGAGATCTGCCTGCCCAGAGCAGATGCCCTCAGAGCCATAAACTGATAGAGACACTTACATGGTAAGTTACATGAATTGCTGGAAGCTGAGTGCGAACTTTGAGAGTTTCTCAATTTTAAACTAGTCCACACTCAGCTTCCAACAATTCTTCTTTGTTATGGGGGCCTACAGTTTTGGGTGTGGATAGGAATCACAATGTCATGGTTCTATCTCTATAAACATCACCAGGGTCTCACAGTGAAGAGCTAAGGAAGCTCCCTTCTTGGTTCTGGCAGGTTAAAGGCAAGAATAACCATTGTGAAACACACCGAGAGCCTTCTCCATTACAAGGGCCTATTCTCCAGGGGGAAGGACATTATCAGAGCCTCATTCCACTTGGGGGAAGGTCATGTGCTCAAGTCTAGCCCCTCAAGTCTTCCACTCTCACCTAAGAGTTTAAAAAAAATGAAAGCTAAGAAATCCTTGTCAAGGTCAAGACCAGGGACACATACCAGTGGAAAACTGAAATTTAATCATAAGATTATAGAATACTTCCATTCCTCAACTTCTTATCACCCCATCAACAAGTTTCCAGTATAATAATGGCATATTACAGCTAAAAGAGATGCAAGATATAGACTCTACTTAAGGAAAAGTGCTTAGGGAAGCCCAAAGGTAAAAGAGGTAATAAAAACACGGGCACTAGAGGAATGTGAAGTTTCCAGTTCCCGTAACTGCAAGCCAGTTCCTCAAATCCTCGCCAGATTAACATAAAACCTCATGCTAGGGTTTATTGACCTCAGCCCCTATAACCTAATATGTCATTTCTACCTTTCAACAACAAAAAGACAAGCCATGCTAAAGGATAGCAAAAAATGCAATTTAACAATATGAAGCAAATGTGAGAACCAGACAGGAATGTGACACAGATTTTGGAATTAACACACAAGGAATTTCAAATAACTGTGATTAATACGTTAAGGGCCTTAATAGAAATAACACACAAAAACAGATTGGTCATGTAAGCAGAGAGGTGCAACCCTAGGAAAGAATAAAAAGTAAATTCTAGAAATCAAAAACTCTGTAACAAAATTGAAAAAGACCTCATCAGTAAAATTCTTTCCTCCAAGATGGCTGAAGAAAGAATTAAGGAACCTGAAGATAGGTCAAGAGAAACTTCCCAAACAGAAATGAAAATATAAAAAGGGATGAAAAAAATAAAAAAACACAATGTCCAACAATGGTAGGACAATTTCAAAAGGTATAACATACATGCATTTGGAACACCAGAAGAAAAAAAAAACAGAGCAGAAGAAATAGTTGAAATACTAATAACTAAGAACTTTTCAAAATTAATCACTGATACCAAGCCACACATCCCAGAAGGTCAGAGAATGCTAAGCAAGATAAATATGAAAAAGTGTACACTTAAGCATATGGTATTCAAACTGCAGAAAACAAAAGGCAAAGAGAAAATCTTGAAGGCATTCAGATGTACATTAAGAAAGAAAAAGCATTGGGGAAGGAATAATTAAAGGTAAAATAAATGTTATATTTTTCTTATCCTTTTTTTGTTTTACTTTAATTTTTTATTGTATTTTTTTCATTACCATTTATCCCCCTTATACCTTCCTCCCCCTGCAATCATCACACCATTGTCTATGTCCATTCTTAATTTATCAAAAAGATGCCTGTTCAAAGTAACAATGGTAAATGTATTGGGCAATTAGTGTATATAAATAAGTGGACTGAATGACAGGGATACACTGGGGATGGGAGGGAGCAATTGGAAATACTATGTTATAAGGTAGCTGCATTACATGGTAAGTGGTATAATGTTATTTGAAGTTGGATTTAGATTACTTAAAAATGCATATTGCAAACTATAGGTTGACCACTAAATTAAAAAAAAATAAGTGTAATTGATATAAGATATAATGGAATCATATAAAATGTTAAATCAACTGAAACCAGAGAAGGCAAAAATAAATAAAGATAAGAGAGAGAAGAAAGAAACAAAGAACAAATGCAAGAAATAGAAACAGTTGCAAACATGCTAGATATCAATTGGCATGTAAATGTTAGTACTCTAAATACATCAGTTAAAAGGCAGACATTGCTCAAGAGGATTAAAAAAAGAAACAACCTTTAAATATAAAGACTCAGATAGATTAAAAGTATAAAAATAATTATACACTGCAACCAAGTGGTATTTATTATAGATATGCAGTGCATTTGAAAATCAGTCAGTATAACTCAGCATATCAACAAACTGAAAAAGAAAAAAATCACCCAAATTATTGATTAATTCAGAAAAGCTTTTGATAAAATCTGATACCCATTTGTGATAACAACTGTCTGCAAACTAGAAATATAAACAAACTTCCTTAATGTGACAAAGAACACCTACAAGAAACTTATGAAAACATCATGATAGTGAGAAATTGGGCGCTTCTCCTCGAAGATGGAAGACGAAACAGAGATGTGCCCCGTTACCACTTCCATTTAACACCATCCTGGAAGAGCTAGCTAGTGAAGAAAAGATAAGAAAAGAAAATAAACTATATACAAATTGGGTGGGAAAGAAGAACTAAATCTGTCTTTTTTCACAGATCATCTGAGTCAACAAAACAACTTTTGGAACTAATAAGCAAGTTACCAATATCACAGGACAAAATGCTAGTATACAAAAAAATCAATTGCTTTCCTATATAACACCAGTGAACAATTAAAATTTGAAATTAAAATCATAATACTATTTACAATAGCACACAAAATGAAATCATTAGGTGTAAATCTAAGAAAATGTGTATATGATTCAAATGTGAAAATTACAAGTCTGATAATAGAAATCAAAGATCTAAATAAATGGAGATAATTGGTGTTTTTAGATTGGAGGACTCTATATTTTTAAGATGTCAGATTCTTCCCAACTTGATCTATAGATTCAACACAATCAAAATTCTTGTATTTATGTCCAGTATTGTAGTATTGGGCAATACTCTTAGCTGGGAATGAAGACACGAGAAAGTGGTTTCAAGATCAAAAAGCAGATTTCAGATTTATTCCTGAATACTGCCCATGAGAGTAATTAACTTACACAACATTAAATCTATTATATAATCCTCACAAAAATTCTAGAAAGGAAACTCATACTTTCCAATGAACCTTTGGACCCTTCCAATCCTCCAGAGCTTCTCTGGTCAAAGCCAACAATTTTCTTCACTCCTGTGGTCGATTCTCGGCCCTTGTCTTACTTGAACCACACCGTTAGCAATATCTGATGTGGTTTAACGTTCCCTCCTCCTTAAAAACACTCTACTACTTGGCTTCTAGACCACCTTACTGGGTAGTCTTCCCAGTCTCTTACTGGTTCTTCTTCTCTGTGACCTTTCCTTATTGGAGCTTTCCAGGGTTCAATCCTTGGTTCTCCTCTCTTCTTTCTCTATACCCACTTCCTTGTCAGGCTTTCAGGGTTCCAAGGCTTTCAAAATGTATATATGTACATTGAACCTCAGATTTATATCTGCAGCTGAGGCCACTCTTCTGAACTCTAAACCCATTTATTTAACTGCATCCTCAACATTTCCACTTGCAGATGTAATAGACATCTCAAATTAAACATGTCCTAAACTGAATTGCTGATCTTCCCCCCAAACCTTCTTTATCCACAAACCAATTTCCTATCTCCATATGGCATCCTTCCAGTTTCTCAGGCCAAAAATTTGGAATTATCTCTGACTGGACTCTGAAACCCAGTATCCAACCCCTCTGCCTATCATGTTCTAGCCCAAGGCAATGATTTAGCTAATCCCCTATTTGCCCTCAAGTCCTTGCTTAAATAGCCTCCTCAATGCACCTAGCCCTATGTGATATTCCACCTGATCAAGCCATCCCCCCTAGCACTCTTGATCTCCTTATGCTTCTATTCTTTTCTTCTTTCCCATGGCATTTATTAACTTCTACCACACATATAACTTCCTTATTTAATTATTTTCACAGTCTGTCTGTGCTGGGCAGAGAGCATCTGTTTTGCTCACTGTTATGTCCCAAGCACGCAGTACAGCGCCTGGCGCCTAGGAAACAACCCACAAATAATTATGAATGTTCAATGAATATAATTATCTCTGTTCTACAAATGAAGTAATAAACTACAATGCAGTTAATAAATGATGAACTAGAGCTCCACATATGCTCAATTTCCAAATCTTGGTGCTTTCTATCATGACATATTTTTTTCTCCTCCTTTTAGATTCTGTGCACCCCAAAACTGGCTACATGTCAAAATCAACTGAGGAACTTTAATAAAACATTATACCCCACTTAGAGTTTCATTTGGTTAGAATGGGGGTTCAAGCATCTATGTTTTCATTCTCCTAAGAGACTGATGAACATCCAGGTCCGTGGACCATCACTGTAGAGTCTGTCCTCTCAAGTGGGCATGTTTCCCTTCCAGAATTCTGAAAGAATGACAAGAGTGTGTGGGACTAGTTAGCTCATCAGTGCAGCCAGTAGTTATGTGGCAACTTAGAAGAATGAGCTGTCCCATAGTGTTCAATTTATAAAACTGAAGTTCATTTTGAACACCTAACTTCTTTTAAGTAAATCATTTCAGATCCAAATATTTCTGACTTATGATGCAACTTAAAAAACCATAGTATGTTTAATGAATTTTAGCTTTTTACATATTTCTTCTTCCTGGAATGCCCCATGTCCCTAGACAATTCCCATTTACTTTTCATGATTAAGTTCAAGCAGTCCCTTCTCTTAGAATCCTTTCCCCAGACCCCTCATGTTGGGTGAGGCTCCCCCTTCCCTCTACTCCCTTAGCATTTTTGTGCTTTTTATTGTCATGATGTGCTATAATAAGTGATCAACTCATCTTGCTCCTCTACTTTAGTATTATTAATAAGGATGATTTTTATTTCAGATGAGATCGGGTGCGTTCAGGGTGGTATGGCCGTAGATAGGATGATTTTTATTTCAAAAGACAGAAACCAATCTCTAATTTGTTTAAGGAAAAAAGAATTGATTAACTGTGTAATTGCAAAGTTCATGGGTATATTTGGCACCATTGGATCTAGGTGCTCCAATATGATGCATTCAGAAATCTGATTTGTCCCACCTCCAGTTCTATTCTCCTTTGGTCTGTCTTCATTCTTAAGCAGGCTCTCCCTAGAGGGCAGCAAGGATGACCCACAGAACCTCTAGGCTTCCATCCTGCCTCTTAGCAACACTGGCAAAAGGAAAATGCCTCAGTTTCAAGAGTTCTAGCAAAAGTTCCAGGAGCAACTCTTTCAGACTGACTTGGGGAATATTCCCTTCCTAAAGCAATCAGGTGGCTTGGAAACAGTGAAAGTGCACCCTGTAGGCAAGGCCTTACTCACCTGCCCAACCGTGGAACCAGGGAACGGAATCAGTCCCTTCCCCAAAGCACTGTAGGTAGAAAATGGAAGGGGGGAAATTAAAGTGCAATTATCAAAAGAAGGAGAAGTAGATGATCTGAGAGCCACAAACAACAGAGGTCCAGTGCAGCTGAGTCCCTGGGGAGCAGGGGCTGCCCCCTGTGGCTCATCTGCACTGCTTTACCTCCCAACACAGGAATGAGCATATACAATGCAGCTCACATTTAATCAATTAATCAGTTGCACAAATGAATACAGTCAGCATTCTTATGAAAACCACCCTCTAGAGGGAGGTGGGTTTGGCTGGGGTGGGGTGGAGGGATGGGGAGAAAAGGCAGACAACTGTAATTGAATAACAATAAAAGTTTAAAAAATTAAAAAAAAACAAAGAAAAGAAAACCACCCTTTAGTACCCTTTGCCATAAGGCATGTCATCCTCAGAGGCTGCAGGCCTGGGACTCCCTCTGTCTGCTGGATGTGGGCTACATTTCTATATGGAATACAGGCCCCTGGGATAGATACAAAGATGCTTTTTTTTTTCCTGTCATAGACATAGGATACTTAGCTCCAAATATGACCACTGGAAAAAGTACTGTCAACCCTTTAATGAGGTGTCCCAGGAGACCAGACCCGGGATGTTTCAGGAAGATAAAGCCAACAGGAGGGGAAGTGAAAATGTCACCCTCATTAGTGGGGCTAGTCACAGGAGGAGGTGCCCACCCAGGGCCCTGGTGAGTGTCAGAGGGCAGGTCCCTGCCAGCCTGCAGTGAGTGTCAGAGGGAGCAGCACAGGGCCTTGGGGTAGGGGCAGGAGTTAAACCAAGAAATCAGGCAGAGGGAGAAAACATTGCTGGGGCAGAGCCCAGCCCCCTGGGGAACCCTAAGGACTTTCTTCCAAGGTGACCCTGAAGGATGCATGCTGTAGTTATTGCTTATTTATTTCCCATTTATATTAATGTCCTCTTATTGTGTGCAACTTGTAAGGACAGACTTGAACCCTCTGACCAAGCAGAAGGGCAGATGAAGGTGCTTCCTTCTTTCCCCCAAAGCCCTGCCAGTGCTCTCTGCACCCCACCCCCACCAACTCACATCCTGTGGCTCCTCTCACTGCTCCCTGACACAAACCAATGGACCTGACTGGCCACAAAGTCACCAGAATGTTCAAGCCAAGGAATCTGTCTGTGGGTTGTAGCACGAAGAGCAGCAGACTCAACCGAAGTCCTGAGTTCAAGTCTTTGCCCTGTCACTAAGAAGCCATGGGTTCTTGGACAAGTCAGCCCAAGCTTCACTTCTCAGTTCCCCCATCTGTTAAAAAATAAACACAGCCCTGGCTGGGTGGCTCAGCTGGTTGAAGCATTGTTCTATATACCAAAAGGTTGCGGGTGGGCTCCCCCAGTCAGGGCACATACCTAGGTTGCACGTTCGATCCCTGGTCAGAGCATGTATGGGAGACAACAGATTGATGTTTCTCTCTCTCTCTCTTTCTTCCCTCCTCTCCCCCTCGAATTAATAAGCATATCCTTGGGTGAGGATTAAAAATAATAATACAAAATTTAAAAAACAAAAACAAACAAACAAAAAAACATGGAGGATTCTTTAATCTCTAGATTCCCTCCCCTGGGATGAATAAAAGCTTCAATAAATTAATAAAAGCCCTGCCAACAGGACCAGATTCAGATCTTTTGAGTGTTAGGACATCTAATTTGCAGCAAACACAGAATTCTAGCTAAGTTAAGCACAAGGGATACTGTGGTCATATGGGATTGAAGAAAGTTTGATGAGCCAGGCTTGGGAATGGCAGAAACCAAAGTAGACCCAGAGACAGGTGCTCAGGCATCACCCTGGTCCTATAGCAGGAGTGTCTGGCCAGGCCCCTGCCTCCAAGGTGCAGCAGAACACTCACCATTTCTGGAGTCCTGTCTCCCTGACAAATCACCTACTTGGGCTAGACTGGGTCACAGAAGGCCTGGACCCTGATGACATTAGATTCAGATGGTATCTAACAAGGAAGAAACAGTGACTCCAAGGCAATCAGAGGAATCTTCAGAATAGAAACAAAGGCCAAGCATCCAGAAAATGGTGAGGGAGGAGAGACACCTGCTGCCACTGTAGGAGGAATCCTTCTTTCTCTGGGAGACTAGAATCCCAACAGACCTAGGCCACATGTGCCCCCATGGAGCACATCCAAGGTCACAGCATGCTGATTCAGCCCCCAACAACGGCTCTGCCTCCACCTGGTTCTCCACTGTCATTTGCAATTTTTCCATGAAGAATAAGAGTCCCTTGTTTCATTAACCAACCCCCACCCCACCACCACCAAGCAACTTAAAGAGAAATCTGCATATTTAATGTGTTTAGCTGAGCAGACATCACAGGTAATACTGTGATGGGTAATGACCTACCATATTATATTTACAAACACTAAGTGCTACAATGGTGGTCTCTGCTGACTAGGGACAGCCTCTCTGAATATAAAATCAGGGACTGAAATCTGAGTCCTCAGTGGGTGTCTTCTGCTTCTTAGCACCCAAGTTGGATAGAAGCTCTGTCCTATCATCTTGGAGGCCTCCCTGCATTCTCCATGACCCCCCAAACCACTGCACATAGACCCCCATCACCATCCCCAATATTTTTCAGCCTCTCTGTTTGGACAACCATCAGCCCTTGAGGCTGAGCCAAGGACCTGCATCTCTGGGTTGATGAGAACAGGCTCTCTCCACCTCCCTCTCTCCATCCCCTGGTGCCTGAAGCTGCCCACAGCCCCTGCAGGTTAAGCAGAGAGGAGATTAGAAATTATCTAAATCACAACAAAACCCTGGCAGCTTTTGTGTGATTGCAGGCTCTGGTGAACTAAACTGTCCAGCTGGGTAATTGAAGGAAACATATTTATTGAAATTCACATGCTTACAGTTATACTTAGCCCTTGAATATCAGCAAAGCTGACCTGAAAGAGAATAAAAAGCCCCTTGCAGCATTCCAAGTAATCACTCTGTACAGACACTTTGGGGTTTAACTCTCTGGTAGCAAGAGAGGGCTTTGATTTTCTCCACTCCTGGTACCTACCTCTCAGCAGCTGCCAGCTGCCAGCTGGGCTGCCAGAACTCAGGCAGTGAGATGAAAATGGGACTCAGCAACACTGACATCTCCCCCTCGTCAAAGGCTTTGCCCAAAAAGTGTCAGCACCATGGCCTTACTGTTCAGATTGCATTGTATGTTCAGAAGGAAGAGGGCTTTGATCAGCTGGTGAGTTCACCCTGAGTGGCAGCTGCAGTTAGTAGCAGATGGGTCTCTAGTGTAAGAATCTAACATGGAAGAGCTGACCTGGGCAAGGTCACCCTGGGCTCTGCACAGCTTCACTGAGGTAAACTGGAAAAATAAGAGGCTCAGGTAAAGCATGGTAGGCATCCCATAAAAATGGCTATGTTTTCTTTTCATGTAAAGGAGGACTCACACTGATGTTGCACCCACCAAGTTGGAGAATCACAGGGAAATACCCAATATCATCAGAGCCTATCTTTTGCCATGTGTTAGAATCCTTTTCCTAAGCCCTGATGACCTAAACGAGGGTTTTGATTAAGTTTCAATTCACAGACCCATCCATAATTAGTAGGGCTGCTTGTAGTGAGGTCCGTGAAACCACATTTGGGTTCATCAAGGAAGAACATCATGGGGTGTCTGTCAAGAAGCCAAATCTCTGGTGGGAGCAGCCTAGCATTTATGCACGGTGTTTTTCATCTCTGAACTCATCTGTCAGCGGTGTTGCTGGTGATGAGACCCCTTTCTGCTACATAGGTCTGGCCCCTCTAGCCACAGGGATGGCACATGATAGGCAGAAGTTCAACTGGGCAGAGAATTGGTAAGGCTCTGTTTGCCCCTCAGTCAGCAGCTTGGAAGTATGCAAGGGGACACCTCAAGGCCAGCTACCAGAAGTATATAGTTTGACAAAGGTATATGTAGGTCCTATGGCCCAAATTTGGAGATACTTGTTCCTTGAAGAGACTACCCAATAATCTCACCTTCTTGTTGTGGGTTGTTTTAAGCACCTTGGGACATATTGTAGAGCCTAACTGGAAACACTGGAAAAACCTAGATGGATTCATAATCTTGACACTGAGGCTATTTTCTGGATGCATGCATAATCCCCAGTGACAGCACCAAAAGACCAGACAAATGCCAAAATGACACAAATCCTACCTATTAGGGGAATGGTGAAAGTAAATACCGTGACATCAAAAGGAAAGCAGGCTAGAATCACTAGGTTGCCCATCTGCACATAAGAAAACCCAGGATTTCCTTGAGCAGATCTTTGAATCTAACCCAAAAAAGAGAGAGGCAAAATACTAGCCAAGGGAGACTTGACTTCAGACCCATCCCCCTTAATGGGAACCCATGGGGGTTCGCCACAACTTGGACTAGGAGTCACGAAGAAAAAGCGCAGGCCCTGTGACCGGAGAGTCAAGATCATCCATGGATTGATATTTGAAATCACACCTTAATCTTGTTGATCAGGCCTCTGAACTGGGAGTAAAGTTCATGCTTGCATTCCCTACAACAAAAGGGCTTGCAAAGCAAAATAGATTGCACAAATCCTATTTAAAGGAATTACAAGAACAAACTGTTTTTAAGGACTTCAGCACATTAATCGTTGGAATAGAGATGGATACGACCAGTTACCAACGGGTTGCAGCGAGTCTCCCAAGGGGCCCTGCGGGGCCTCCACTCAGAAACCCTCGGTCAGCAATTACTGCTGTTGTGTGTTATCTGAAATTCAGTATAAGTTGAAAGCTTTTTTTAAAAAGTAACTCAGATTAGCCTACCCCATCAACATGGGGTTTATTCTGCTTTAAACAAATCCAATCTATGAAGAAAACCTGGATTTATAAAGTAAATAATATGCTATAATATGCTATAAAAATAATAATAATAATTTGCTGTAGTTAGTATTTCTATAAATATTAAGTTCCCCTACTTAAATTAAAATTTCACTCTTTCCAAAAAAAAAAAATTGGTTTAAGGACAACTTCCTAAAATGATGCCCATTTCATAGAGTAACCCATATCTATGGGGCAGACTCATGTCAGCAAGTTGGGGACATTTTACCTTCTCTTTTGTGAGACCAGCCGGGTGAAGAGAGTTTGCCCCTCGTTTGTATGGGGATAGCAGTTTATACTGCCTGCTACTAACTGGAGTGTGTGTGCCTCTACAGGAGTATTCATCCATTTATACCTCGCACAAGATTGTATTGAGCATCTTCTATGTACATAATGTACTCATGTTCATTTGCATAAATATAGACACGTGGTACATGGAGTATCCAGAAAGTGAACTCCAATCATTAGGGAGTGAAAGGAGAACAATTACTCATCTTTTTGATGGACTGGTATCAATTTTCTCTTCCTGACAATACCCTAATTTCCTTTGGAGGACTCACCTCTTCTTCCTGGATTCATCATGGGGGTGTGATCAGACTGTCTACCCTCTCCTGGTCAGGAATTGGATTGAGCTGGGTGGGCACTCCCTTTCTGAACTTAACTGAAAGTGTTGGCAAGTCCATGCCATTTGTCTACCATTATTTGACCAGGCTCTATCAGCCACAGGATGGTAGCTACACTTCCACTCCATACCTGCCAGTGTGGATGAGGTCAGCCCCTCCGCTATTCCTCCTCTGTGAATTTCTGACTCTTCCAATACATTTCCTCTTACTGAAGTCAGTGAGAGCCACATTCTGGGGCTTTTAACCAAAACTGCACAGGGTGCTAGACTCTGGAGGGCTATATTGTGCTTCCAGAATCCCTTCCAGCAAAGAAGCTAAGCCTCCCCCTTCAAATTCTGTGCATTTTTTAGATGCTTTAAGTCACTTGATTTGAGCTTCTTTCCCTACAGTTTTGCAGGACATGATGTCCCTCCTTTTTGAAATTGATCCCTCCACTTAAGAGGGTGACAAATTCGCCCAGATTTGCCTGGGACTTACCCAGTTTGGGCACTGAGACTCCCATGTCCTGGGAACTCCCTCAGTCTCAGCAAAGCCAGATGGCTGGTCACCATAACTTAATCTTTTCTTACATCTCTTTCTGCACAATAAGAAAGTTTTCTCCTCTGCCAAAAAAAATCACTCAACTTTTTGCTCAGCTCACCTGCCACTCTCACACAGATCTCATGGAGTCCCTGCTAAAACTCCACATGTCCAGCCTTAAATCTTCACCCCATCTTTTCTCCAAACACCTCCAAGGTATTCAAGTAGAGAAGCTCTCCACCGACACTTCAGACTCAACACATTCCACAGTAAACCCATCTCTGCTCACAACACTGCTTCCCTATTCAGGCGGGCACTGCCACTTTGAAGGCAACGTGTCCAAATGGCAATGTGACTGTACATGCTGAAATTTAAAGAATGCATGCCCCACTGACCCTAGAGAAACACTTGCACGAGTGTACAATAAACAGGTACAAAGATGTTCATTAGAGCATCACTTGTAATGAAAAAACTGGAAACTACCCATTAAAAAGAATAAAACTTCCAGTCAAGCTGGTGGCCTAGGCAGACATGGCTCACCTCTTTGCACAACCACATCGAAATTACAACTAAAATATAGAACAACCATCACTCAGACCCATCAGAAATTGAGTTGAATGGAAGTCTGACAACTACAACATTGTTGTTAAAGAAACCACATCCATCCAAACTGGTAGGAGGGACACAGATGTGGAATGGGCTGGTCCCATACCCATGTGTGGTAGATAAAAATTCAGGAAGGATATGTCAGGAGTGAGGAGTACCAGCCCTATACCAGGCTGCCCAGCCCAGGGATCCAGTGCCAGGAAGATAAGTTCCCACAACTTCTGGATCAAAAACCAGCAGGGATTGAGTCAGTGGAAGAAACTTCTGAAGCCCCAAGCAGTTCCTCTTAAAGAACCCACACATGGACTCACCTACTCAAACTCACACCCTCTGAGCTCTAGCACCGGGGTGACAGCTTGAAAGGCACCAGTTATACACAGGGAGAAACTGAAGTGTCTGGCATCAAGGCAAGCAGAGGCTCTTGTCCCTTTTCTAAGCCCTCCCCCCACAGAGCTGGTAGGCTGTTGCCATATCTGAGACTCCATCAACCTGGTTAACACTGTTTGACTGGCCTTGGAGATCCCCAGAGACTCTGCCCCATACAACTCATGGGTCCACCAAAGCTGCTTTTCCATATAAATGGCTGGTCTTGGCTCATGCTTCACAATTTCCTAAATACTAGGAAAAAAAGCAACAGCTGGCTTCAATGAGCCCCAGACCCAGCCACAGCAAGCTTAGATTCATAGCTTGGCTTCACCTGGGAAACTCCAAACCCCGCACAAGTAGCAGCCATCTCAAATTGCTTTATAGCTCAGCAAGGGTGCCCTGAGAAAAACACAGGTTAGGGCTAACCTTGTCCTGCACCACCCAGGAAACCCCAAGGCTAGTGCGCCCAGTAGACAGCTACAGATCATGTGGGAGCACCACCACCCTGCCCCTGCACATCTGATCCTCCACTGGAAGGCAGAACTAGGTGGTCAGTAGTCATAAGTCCCAGTCCTT
This sequence comes from Desmodus rotundus, assembly GCF_022682495.2. Taxonomy (NCBI): domain Eukaryota; kingdom Metazoa; phylum Chordata; class Mammalia; order Chiroptera; family Phyllostomidae; genus Desmodus; species Desmodus rotundus. The sequence continues at coordinate 69,105,110 of NC_071395.1, forward strand.
GTATCTGGCTGGCCTAGGTAAATCCCTCCCATTGATCTTCCAATAGCAACCAAGGCTCAGTTACAAGAGGAGGGTGTACTCAGCCCACAAAAAAGGCACACCTCGAGTACCCAGTTTGGGTGATAGTGGAGGCTGTGCCACTGGACCCTATAAGACACATAATCCATTACACCATATTGCAAAGACGTGGAGTCAAAGAAGCTCTACCTAGTCCATAGAAGCAAACACAGGGAGGCTGCCAAAATAAGCAGACAAAGAAATATGGCCCAAATGAAAGAACAGATCAAAACTCCAGAAAAAGAACTAAACAAAATAGAGATAAGAAATCCATTAGATGAAGAGTTCACTTAGTGAGGACCTCAACAGCATAAAAAAGATCCAGTCAGAAATTAAGGATATACTAGTTGAAATAAAGAACAATTTACAGGGAAACAACAGTAGAGTGGATGAAGCTGAGAATCAAATTCATATTTTTGGAATGTAAGGTACCAAAAAACAACCAATCAGAACAAGAAAAAAGAATCTGAAAAAATTAGGATAGTATAATCAGCTGCTGGGACAACTTCAAGAGGTCCAACATTCATGTCATAGTGGTGCCAGAAGGAAAAGAGAAAGAGCAAGAAATTGGAAATCTATTTGAAAAATTAGTGAAAAAAAACTTCCCTAATTTGGTGAAGGAAATATACATCAAGTCCAGGAAGCACAGAGAGTCCCAGACCAGACAAATGCAAAGAGACCCATGCCAAGACACATTAAAATGCCAAAGGTTAAAGATAAAGAGAGAATCTTAAAAGCAACAAGAAAAAGAAGTTAGTTACCTACAGGGGAGTTCCCATAAGACTGTCAGCTGATTTCTCAAAAGAAACTTTGAAGGCTAGAAGGGATTGGCAAGGAATATTCAACGTCATTAAAAGCAGGGACCTACAGCCAAGATTGCTGTACCCAACAAAGCTATCATTTAGAATCAAAGGACAGATAAAGAGCTTCCCAGAGAAGAAAAAACTAAAGGAGTTCATCATCACCAGGCTATTATTATATGAAATGTAAAAGGGATTTATTTAAGAAAAAGAAGATCAAAACTATGAACAATAAAACAACAAAAAGTACATATCTATCAACAATTGAATCTAAAAAATAAACTAAACAAACAAGAAGACCAGAGACAGTATCATGGATACAGAGAGCGTTTTGATGGTTGCCTGATGGGAAAGGGGTGGAGGGGCGAGGAGAATGGTTGAAGAGGTGAGGGGATTAAGAAGTAGAAATAGGTAGTTGCAGAAGATCCATGCGGATGTAAAGTACAGTATGCAATATGGAGTAGCCAAAGAACTTACATGCATGACCCACTAACATGAACAATGGTGGGGGGGATTGCCTGAAGGAGTTGGGGGTGCTGGCTGATGAGGGGCAAAGGGGGAAAAATCAGGACAACTGTAATAGCATATAAAATATAATCAATACAATATAATTAAAAATAAAAATAAAAGAAATAAATAAAGAAACTAATTGTTAACTCCTATAGAGCTTACTATTTTGGGGCACCAAGTTCTTATGTGGAAGAGGAAGGTCTAGAAAAATACACATCAAAATACATGTTTATCACTCAGAAAGGAATTGTGTTTGTTGGGAAGTAATGAATAATGACTGTAATGGTTTCATGTTTTACCTAGAATAATATTTGCATATATGATTTGATTAATAAAAATTTAATTTAAAAAATGTGATTCTCCCATCCAATTCTCTATATGGCTAATACTGCCTTCTTCCTTAATCACCCCAACTCAGACCCATAGTGTTAGCCTCAGACACTTCCCTCCCTTTTCTCTTCTCTGCAGTCAATAAGTTTTTCAAGCATCACTGAATCCTTGAGATCAATGGTCGGGTTTAGTGTGCTGGAAATAGCTGTTAATAGGCAAACATCACCTGAAAGGAGTAGCAGAGTAAATGTGTAAACATACAAATCAATAACAAATACCTCGGTTTGAAATAGTTTGTTCCGTGAGTGCCCATAGATTCAGCAATGGCATGAAGAGAGGCAGGTGGGATAGGGGGAGAGGGCAGCCCTGGGAATCTGAAGGGGGTGGGGTGGGGCTTCAGAAGGAATGAGACCCAGGGCTAAGCACCTGAAGAGAGCAGAATTTTGTAGAAGAGATCCTGTAGAAAATTCTCAAGAGGCTGAGGCTTTTTAAACCTCAGAACAGAACACATAGTATCTGACCAGAAAGGTCTTAGAGGCTGCCTCCTCTGAAGCCAAGATGAGTAACTTTTTTCTGTGTCCCTAGTACTTGGCAAGGTCTGGCACCAGGAAGGGGCTCAATAAATATTGGTTGAATGGGTGAAATATACACAAAATATACAGATACGGAAACTGAGACACAAGAGGTGTAATCATTGGTCTCAGCTCACAGAGCAGGAGAGGGCAGACCCAGAAAGGAACCAAGGTCTCCCCACTCCCTGATCTGAGCCCCCATACCCCGCGGATTCACTCAGCACTTCCGCAGTTGCTGCTGGCCTATCTTCCACACACAACCCCATGGCAGGCATTTGGTACACATGCAATTTTTACATTCGCCTGTCTTAGAACTCATTTATAAAGCATAAGTGTTCTCTACCCATGCAGGAGCCAAATACCAGGGAATCAGCTGCTCCCAGCCAAGGAAAAGGGTTGGTTGCCTGCCTCTGTTTTATCAGCATAGCTGCAACACTTCCAGACTCCATCTGACTTCCTCTGGCTGCTTGCAAGATTCCCCAAGGGCCGCAGGGTAACAAAAAATTCGAAAGCATATTAAGCATATGTATTCAGTGAAACAGAACCATACCTCCCACCTTCCCTTCAGCTCTGTTCTCCAGGCACTGAGTGGAATCGAAGCTCTGTTTCTGGACCAGAGGCTCGGCTGTGCTGCCAGTTATGCAGACTCCCAAACCAAACTGTGTGAGTTTGATTGTTCCCCCTGTTTCTGGATCCACAAAGTCTTTCTTCCTGGGTCCACTGAGATTCCCATTCAGCCTTCAGGACTTCTCTCCTAAGAAGCCCTCCCCACTTCCCTCAAAGCCGAACACAACGGCTCTGTCTGGTCGTTGCTGAAGAAAATCTGGCTTTACTGGGGGTAGGACCCATCTATGTCTCAGCAATGAGAGTTCTTTGTATAAGTGAACAAATTTTTTAAAAGCATTCCCATGAAAGCTGAGCAGGAAATACTGTTATCTTGAGTTATAAAGAACATAAATCACTGTGTGAAAGTCTTTCTTGCTTAGAGGTAGTGGCTTTAACCCAGATAATCTGTACTTTGGCCCAAGGAGGGCAGCTCCCCTTCCCAGGGGCAGTGCTAGAGACTTCAGGCCCACCCCCATGGACAAGGGCCTTCAGATTCTGCCCACCTTCACCGGTGCTTCAGAGCAGTGCTCTGAGGTGGGCCGTGGTGAAAAGGAGAAGGCTTCACTCCAGGCAGAACTCAGCACTGGGCAAAGACAGCACACCAAAGCTTGCAGCCCGTCCCTGATACCAGGTCACAAAATGCAGCTCTCTGACACAGCCCCTTGAAACCCACTCCTGCTAGCCTAGAACTCCAACACTCCCTGCTTCGCTCTGGCTTCCTCAACTCCCCCCGTCCCCAGAGAGACAATCAGGGCCAGAGAGAGGGCAGTGTGCAGGCACTAATGAAGAAATACCTGTGGTGCAATGGCAGCTTGGATACTGATTTAACAGGTATAATAAATATTTCAAGAATCCCAAGCTTCAATAGGCGAGAAGCAAAAAAGTAGCTTTCTTAATTTTTAGGGCTGACTTTAACTTCTGGCTCTGAGCCCCTAATCCTCCTTGGAGCAGGTAAAATAATTTCACATTTGGAGTTTTCAAATTCCATTGTGCTTTTTAAAGAATGAAATCTAAGATTATTAATTCTTTCCTATTCTGATTTAAAAATTATAACAATGCACCTGGCTGGTGTGGCTCAGTGGACTGAGCACTGGCCTGTGAACCAAAAGGCCACTGGTTTGGTTCCTGGTCAGGACATATGCCTGAGTTTCGGGCCAGGTCCCCATTTGGGGGCATGCAAGAGACAACCAACTGATGTATCTGTTGCACATTGATGTTTCATTCCCTCCCTTCCCCTCCAAAAAAAAAAATTTATAACAACACTATTCTTTTCTGTACTTTCCTTCCATTTTTCCCAAACAACTCTACACCTACTGGGTCAGTGAGTGACCATGCCAGCCACACCTGAGGCAAACTGAAGAGGGCATCTTTGTGACTGGCCCAACGTTGGTGGGAATGAGAGGGAGGGCCCCTTCGTAGTCCTCTGTCTGTGCTCCCAGCACTGTCTGAACAGCTGGCTCTGGCTACTGGAAGCCAGAGAAGATTAATTTCCATGGGCCTCATCAGGCTGGACCCTCATATGGCCCCTGGATGGGAAAAACTGTTTCCTTTCCCTAATCACAACACTAACCACCCAGAGTTAGAGCAAAGCCCACAGGTTAAGGGCTGAGTCCCACAAGAATGCCCCCACGTCTCACATACCAATGACAAGTCCAGACCACCTTCTGACTGACCATCTATATATTGGGTTGTCATAACCTCCTCCTGTGGTTCAATAATTTGCTAGAGAATAGCTCAGAAAAGTCAGGGAAGTGCTTCATTTACTATCACCCATTTATTGTAAAGGATATAACTCAAGAACAGCCAAATGGAAGAGATGCACAAGGCAAGGCAGGAGGGAAAGTGGGCACAGAGTTTCAGAGCCCTCTTCATCTACAGCAGCCTCCCAACACTCCCGGTGCACATGTTTAGCAGCCCACATCTCCCCAAACCCTTTCTTTTAGGGTTTTATATGGAGGTGGCATGAAGTAGTGAAACCAGAAAAGACACCGGCATTTGGGCTGCCTGTCACTACCAAACCCAATAAGCAATGACAGGGATTGAATCTTTGTGGGCGCTTTATTCAGATGGCCAGTGATCTGAGAAGATGGCGGGTTCATATCCTAACAGACCATCTTGTCTTTTCTTTCCAGGCCAGAGTTTTTATACCGGGGAATAAACAAGGTGCGGTGAGGGCTTTGAGATTCAGGGACATTTAGGTGAAAGAAGCTGCAACATTTCTGTCCTGGGCAGTTAGGGGCGTGTGGTAGTCTGTCTCTCCCTGGAACACAAAGGCCCGGATGCCTCCAGTTGTCCCCAGGCGGTACTCTTTAGCAGTGCCCCAGGAGGTCAGCTGTTTTCCCAGGAGCCAAGAGGGGCCTTATCTGTAGTTTCTGAAACAAAAGCTTTAACATATACATTACTTGCTCCTCTTACAACTTTTTACCTTAAACTAAAATTTTCCAACTCTTGAGTCCCTTATCATTAGGAATGGTTGATTAGATCATAGGCCAGTGGTGATCAACTGAATCCCCAGCCCCTCTCAGTTCCCTGGAGGTAAGGAGGTCGGGCTGGCTGTGGTTGGTTCTCAGGCATCCACCTCCACCCCTTCCTCCATGTGCCATTCATTAGAGCATTAACTCTGGTGTGTTTTAAAAGGTTTAACAAAAGAATAACAAAAATGAATAAAAAAGATGCCCTTCTCACCCCTATTACTGAGGAAATTCCAAGGATTTTAGGAGCACTGTGCCCGGAAACTGGGACAAAGACCAAATGTGTCTTTATTATATCACAGTATTACACACACAAACCCGCAAGAGATTCTGGGGCACTCCCCACCCTTTCTATCTGACTCTCGCTACATGCATCTTGAGTGCCCGTGGAACGTGCGTGGTGGCTCTGGGACCCACCACAGTACCCTCGACTGACTTCTACTCTCAGTTACCCTTCAGATCCCTCCACTCAGCACCAACAGAAATTTTGGGAACCTTCTTCCATCACATTTGATAAATGTGCAAATCTAAGAAAGGGGCTAGGTCTTAGAGTATATGCCTACATGCTCCACACTGCCGGGACTCCTAGTTTCCAAGTCAAGAAATTACCTGCCCCCCTCCCTTAGTCCCCAATACTCTCTTTTAACACATAGGGCCTTGCAGGTGGAAGGGGTGGGGTAGGCAAAGTCTAGCTGCTAATGCCAGAGAGTGAAATGCTCAGTCTCTCTGACTCCTTCTAGTTTGGAGCTGCTTATTCCCTTGGCCTTCAGGCTAATAGCTCCTGCTTTAGACTTGCTAATTAGTAGAGGAATGAGCTTGGGGCTTGAGATTTTACACAAACAGCCCCTCCCATTTTCCCTTCCCTTGGCATAAAAGAAGGCTGAACTTTATACTTTCCTGAGACGGACTTGAGAAACTGCTAGTACTCCCATCTTCTTAGCCAGTGCCTTCTCAATAAATAAACCTTTCCTTATTCCGAACTCTGACACCTTGAATTTTGGCCATTTGAAGCATCAGGTGCATAGACTCTGAAGTGTAAGCTTCAGTGCACCTCACATACACAGGCCCCTTCTAGGTTCCCGGGAGGAACCTAGCAATCTTTTTACAGTCACTTATTGTAAAATTGGCAAAACCCAAATATTTTAACCTCAATTGGTTAAGACCAATGCCTGTGGAAACATGATTCTTTCATGGTATTGTGGAAAGGCATTTTGGGGATACACACATAGGAGGAAGGGTATTGCGGCAAGATTCGTTGCAGTGAAAACAAAGACCACCCCCCGGTACCCAATGTCTCATCCACAGCCAGACGGTGTTGGGTTCAGCTGTTTTGCAGCAAAAGTCCAGCCTCTGGAGCTGCAGGCCCACACATGTCCTCACCAGTCCCAGGAACACGGCCAGGGTCCAGAGATGCTGTGCTGTTATCTTGGCATCAGCATCAAAAAGCTTCCATAGTCTAGCTTAGTCCATGCCGAAGCTTCTGTAGTCCAGTTCCGTCTCTGTCCCCCTCCAACTAGCTTAGTCTTTATTCCCAGCTGTGTGCCAACCTGGAAGGCTGCCATCCCCAGGCTCACACAGCTGAGAATGCACAAATGAGTGAATGATGGAACCCCAAGCCTTTGTTAAGCTTTGATTATATTTCCTTGGATTTGGGAAGGAGTAGGCTTTCTTTTAAACTATCCAGTCTCCTCGATCTTCACGAGCTTTTGCTGGGCCCTCCCTCTGTACCATCTTGGCTTCTGCTGCACATGCATCAGCAGAGGAATTTTCCCTTTACTGGTTCTCCCTGCCCCTGGTTATCTCTGGGAAGGGCCCATTGGCCCCTGGGAGTCTGGAAAGCCAGTACTTCCTCCCTGCTCGGGGAGGCATAGAGAAATGTTGATTATCTTGGTGTGTCAATGCAGCTATCCCCTGGAGAGTCTGTGAAGCTGCCCCTTCCCAGTTAATCTGGCTTAATGTCTGATTCCATCTGCCTCCTTCCTTTGTTAATAACTAACTACTTACAGTAACAAGACCACTCATTCTTTCTACTCTGACTTGCCTGTCACCATATTTCCTCCCATAACTGGTGACACTGAGCTGACCAGGAGCATTTTGGGGATGTACAAGGTGAGAAAAAAATAGGTTTATAGTTGTGAGTACATGAAACACAGAGTTTCCTATATTTTTTTGTGTGTTATTGTAACAGGGTGCAGCCAAGAGGGAGGCCCCCAAATAGGGACTTGTAATGGGGTCCAGAACTCAAAGTGTCCAGGAAGCATTAGAAAAATATATACAGGATGTCCTCACCCCCACAAGCCTGAGCTGGGGGAAGGGACACATGGAACAGGGCCATTGAGAGCTGTATAGTGACAGCTTTTGTATAGTGACGGCTGTGCAGCTAACCTCTGGCATGGGCATTTAACATATCTATAACCTTTAACTGGTTTCACAGACATGGTAAATAGCTGTGGCCATGCTTTGGGCCAGGGGGATAGAAGTGACTTCCACCCAAGATGTAACTGGGAAGTAACTCCCCCTGGTTACAGGGCCTGCATGAGAGCTTGGAAGATTGGCTCCATGCCAAGGGGCCACACCTGCCCAGACTTACTGTGGCAGCCCAGTAAAGCTGGAAGAATACAGGAATGCTGGCAGGTGCAACTGATTGTAAGAGGAGTTGGAAATGGGGCTGCAGAGGAAGACCGGCACGGAGATTTAAACCCAGGCCCTGCAACCATACAGGAGAGAGGACCATGCAGCTTTGGCAGAGTGGGGGCCCCCTTGGCAGCAACACGGCTGATGGTGCCAGGAGCCTGAATCACAGACTTCTACTTCTTTTCCTGAGATACGGTACCCAGGACTGGGCAGAGGGAGAAGGAAGGACTGTGTGCGTCTGTGGGTATTCTAAAGGACTTTAGTATTTTAATGAAGACATTAAGTCATTACTCTAAGTCTGTATAACTTTTAAATAAATAATTCCTTTCCTTTTTACCAGTCTCTGGCATTGAGAGACATCTTTCCTCTGGTGGCGGGCAAGGTGAACCTAGTAGGTGGGGGGGGAGCCCCAGAGAGAAAGGGGGGCCCTTTCAGCAATAGTATATTGTTCAACCCCCCGGGGTCTGTTCTGTAACATTATCTTATAAAGAGTGTTATTTTTGTACTGTTATTTATTAATTATTATATTATTTTCCATATGAACAACAGTAAGCCTCCTTTTGCCCCACCCTGTAATTAAGGGTAAGTTGAATTGGAAATATATTTTGGATTTGGTGGGATATACTTCCATGGTTCACAGTCACTTCCAAGTTGTTGCTAGCCATCTTGATGCTGGAATGGCTTCCTGGAAGAGCCCTATTGTTCTCTGTGCCAATTACCCAAGCCTTGACTTTGTTCAACAAGGTGCAGGGCCAGAATTATGTCACCATATGAACATGCCCTGCATCTAACAGCTGGTAAAGTGCAAAGGACAAGGGCAGAGGAGAGAAAAAAAGACTTAAGCTAGTCTGTGGGACATTCTTCCCATCCCACTGCATAAATAACTTTGTAAGTGGAAGATTTGTTTTCTATCAATCCTTAGTCAAGACAGAAGTTTTCTCTTACCACAAATATAAACTGAATAAAGGAAAGTACATTTCCTGGTAGGAGAATATATTCTTTTTCTTAAAGTGGCCCCCCACACATCAGGTCCCTGGTGTGTCCCTGCTTCCCACTGTGTCTTTTCCTCTTCTGCCTTCCTCCATCTCTTCTACCCTAAACTGCCCTCTTCCTGCTCTCCAGCTCTCTCCATCTAGAATGGGCTTTCTCAGCCTTGCCACTATGGACTTCAGGCACCAGATCATGCTTTGTTGTGGGTGGTCCTGTGCATTGTATGACGATTAGCAGCACCCCTGGATTCTACCTGCTGGGTGCCATTAGCACTTCTCTCCCCAGTTATGACAACTAAAAATGTCACTAGACATTGCCAAATGCCCCTGGGGGCAAAAACGCTCCTCGTTTGGAATGACGGTGTAGACCACAGGCGTGCTAGAGTAGTTCTGTCTAGACACATCCCGGTACATTTTCTTTGAGCTGTAATGTAAAGCTGTAGTCTGGCACCTTTGCTGTCAGTGGTGGGCTGGCCCCAGCGTGGTGAAAGCCCCACTACTTTTCTGTGAATGAGAGGCAGGTCAGCAGCTTTACCATGTCACATAGAAAATGGAATATTTACTAACACTTTGAAATGTCTTCCTACCACAACAGTAACAAGAAAGGAGCAAGTCTCTTCCCATCTCTGGATCTCAGTTCCTTCATCACCAAAATTGGAGGGTTAGAATTAATGAAGGCTAAGTTTCCTCACAGCATTCAATGCCTCAGCTCCCACTTTAAACCTTGCTCAGGACGGCAGAAACCCAGATCTGGGGAAAAGAGGACAGATTCACGAAGCTACCTGTTGGGTCAAACCACCTATTAGGGTTTCCTCCACAGCACACCAACACTTCTGTGGCTGAATTTCCCCTTCCACTGCTTTGGTCTTCTTGTCTTTTCAAGCACCAATACCATGCTGCTTTAATTATTAAGGCTTTATAATGTATTTTAACATCTGGTCATGCTTCCTTTTCAGCCCTGTCTTGCCTATTCTTATTTGGGTTTTTTTCATATAAACTTTTCAAACAAATAATTTAATAAATGGATTGACTGATGAACTAGGTTTTAATTCTGACCTTGAGTATGAAACTTAACCTCTCTTAACACTGACTTCTCATCTGTAAACTGAGCTCATGTTTATCTCGCAAGGTTATAGTGAGAATTATATGAACTAACGTAGTGAAGCATTTTTGCACAGAGCCTGGCACATAATAGATGCTCACTAAACCAAAGCTATTATAATTATTTATTTGATGTCCAATTAAACAAAGCCCAAATTATCAAACATGCAATTAATTTCATCCTAAAGCAAGTTACTTCTAAAACACAGTTTCCACATCTGCAGTGTGTCTAAAAGTGAGACTTTATGCACCATGAAATGTGGATAAATAGGACGGTTCATAGAAACACTGCACTATGGGGGAGAAACACTGAAAAACCTCCTGGGGATGTGGTGGAAATTCCAGGCACAGGAGGAAGGGACAGAAAACTGTCCACACATTTCCTCTTATTCAGAAGATTTTGAGCTAAAGTAGGAAACTCAGCTCCTATTGTTGGGAGCAGCAGGGAATTATTAGGGGCTGTGTTACCTTGTAAAGAGTGGCAAATTGGGCTTCATAACAGTGAGATCAAGCGTAGCAAATTTACTTAAATTCTTGGAGTGCATTACTGAATCACACAGACTTTTTATGTATTTCACCCCTAGACAGAGATTTAATAACCTCTCTGCTGCATTCTTTGTCTGGATAAAAATCAAGGGAAAGGAGTATGAGTGGACTTGATGAATTACAACTTATGTTGGGCACAGGACAAAGCTCACTTGATCGTTGCAGAAGAAGGAAGTTGACAACTCCTGTGAATGAAATAGCTGGTGTGGCTTTAAAAAAGGTGAGCTTGCCCTGTTGCCCTATGGACCCTTAAAAATCCTGCCTGTGGGCTCCAGTGCTCACCTGGACAAATGCTAACAAGACTGGAGAGTGGAGAATGTCCTGTTTGAGCAGAAGGAATATAGACAAATGTATGATCATGGACTCTAAGTGACTGCAGGGCTCAGATAGGGACACAGCTCATTGGCAGAGCTCAATAATTCTTTGATTCATTGGGGTTTAGAATCGGTTAGGTTTGTGAAAATTAATAAAGGAGACCTCAACCAAGATGGGAGTCCAGAGGGCCTGCAGGCGGGAGGGTCTCACATCTTACCCCTCATTGTGGGTTGCCCCAAACAGGAAAAGAAGTGTCTTCCATCTCCAACAGGAAGATGTTTTCTCCTCTACCTTGGCAGGAAGAAGGAAGATTTTCTGCTCCCCCAGCAACAGTCTAGCCCCAGTCAATGAAAAGCCATTACACTTCAACCTCCCAGTTTCCTCCAATGGATTCTTTCTTTATAACAGTTCCTCCCAACTTCCCCTTTCCTCTTTATGGAATGTTTTTTCTCCTTTGTTCCAGACTTGCCTATGGATTTGCGTAGCTAGCAAGTCCCAAATTTTAGTTCTCTGCTTCCTGACTCAACCCATTTTGGGTAGTATATTTTTGATGATAAAATAACTGTTTTATTTATAAGGTCAATAGATTGTATAAGACAGTGCTGGGCCATGAAACCTTCTAATGAAACATACCCACCATAACTGAAGCAGATTCCCAGTACCCCAGCCCACTACCTCTGACCCCTGTCCTGATGCAGATGACGCCGCCACATGTGAGAGTCAGAATGCAGGTAGACACGAATACTCGCCCAGAGGAATCTTTACAGAGGTGTGCACGTGGGGGCACTCACTCTCCTTGGACTGCACTGCTGAACGTTTGCTGGAGCCTTCACCCCAACTCTTAAGGAAGCAATACTGCCCAAGCAGCAGAGGCTAATGGGGCCCAGCTGACAGGCCCTGACATCTCTTTCCCTCTTCTCCCTGGGTTCATCCATGCTAACAAAGGATACTTCAGCTTCTCCTACAGCTGGAAGTCTCTGGAATGACAAAGAATTCACTTTCAATAATGTGATTGCCAGTGTCTCCAGATTTGCAGGGATTTCTCATTTGTGGAGGATTGGTTTTTTAACTTGGTTAAGATTAATGGCTCATCGGGCTTGAGCCTGCCTGGATCGGTAGTTCACAGCCCTGCCTACCCATTACAAACTCCTGGGGAGCGTTTTAGAAATGTCAGTGCCTGTGGGGCTCCACCGCAGGAGATGTTAATTGAGATGGACTGGGCAGGACCTGGGAATCCATAGCTGCTGAAAGCTCTGCGGGTGTCTCCAGTGTGCAGGGGCTGGCTGGAGAAAGGGGGGTGGCTGTGCCTTCAGAGGGAGAAGGTGTGGGCGCACATGTAAACACAGCCCAGCAGTCCCTGAGCTGCAGGGGCATGGAAATCAGTTTGCTTTGCAGCTAATAAAGGCATTAGACAGTTCCTTCAATTTTTACTTAGAAGCCCTGTGTATCCCCACCTATTCAGAACTGACTAGTGCTCTTTAAGTCAATGGCCTAAAGTAAAGACTGAGCATGGTGGAAGGTATGTCAGAAAGGAATGCTCTCGACTTCTAAGTCGGAATTAACATTCATGCCCAACCCAGTTACATGAATGCACTCAAAGCTCAAATGTGCCTCGGTACTTACCAAGAACCCTCCCATGCTCCCTTAGGTGGCAAGCTCTCCCACGCTCTCCTCTTGTCCATGCAGACTAGATTCAAACAGCTCTTCTGGTTTTCCTTCTACTCCCTTAACTATACTTTATTTCACTATGTTGTTCCTTTTTTTTTTTTTTTTTGGCTACCTGAACCTTCGATGTGTGTTCCTTGGAGTTCTGTCCTCCATTCACTTCTCTTCTCATCCAGTCCATTCTGCCTGGGAGGTCCCACCTGTTGGATGTGAGCTGATGACTCCCACATCTATTACCCGCAGCCTAGATATCTCCCAGAGATGCACATCCTCTTAGCTTAACTACCAAGCAGGCCTCCTCTTCCCTTGGATATCCCATTGACAACTGCATTGGCTAGGGCCAGGTAGAACTCATCACCTTCCCTCAAAAGTTTTCTTCTTCCCAGGTTCCCTATTTTGGTGAAAGGTGCTGCATCCACCCAGAACCCAAGCTAGACACCTGGGAGTCAGCAAAGACAAGTTTCAGGCTTCCCCCACCTAGTTAATCACTCACCACTCTCCCTTGGTTTTACCAGGCAAAAGTCTCTTAAACCTAATCCCCTTTATCTATGCAGACACCATACTTCAGGCTGCCACTGTCTCACCTGGAATAATTTCAGCACACTCCACAGCTGCCATCCTCTAAACCATTCACACCACAATCAGAGCAGTCTTTCTAAATAGGATCAATTCACTCATTCGCTCCTTTGCTTAAAACCCTATGTGCCTCCCATTGTGCTCAGGATAAAACTTAAATTCCTCTACAGAGACCTAGATGGCCCTTGATTACTTAGTTTCTGCTTATCTCCTTCTACTCCCCACCTCCCACCACATATTCCAGCCATATTGGCTGCTTGCACTGGACTTCATCTGCTAACTCCTATTCATCCCTCCAGTCTTCCCCAGTTAGACTGGAGAAGTAGGGGCTCCCACAGCACTTTTTATCTATCATCCTTATCACTCTTTTATTGGGTATGCTCTCTGCTTTCCAAGTAGACTGTGAGTCCCATGAAGGTGGGTGCTGGAGTGTATGGGTACCAACAATCATGACCCTCTCTCCTTCAAAGTCTGAATCAACTGAGGCAAAAATCAGATAAGAACCACAATATTAACTTTATTACTAGCAACATACATTGAAGGAAAAACAACCTTACCCCCATGGAAATTACCTTCCAGTTCAACTTTCAGTCTCCCTCTCTCCATCTCAGCCACCACACACACCAGGCAGGGAGGCTGGGCCAGGCATTTACTAAGTGGAGAAAGAAGAGTGCACTGAAGCCAGGATCCAAGAGGAGCCAGACAGGACTGGACTGCCAAGGCAGGATTCCTTTCTCCACTTTTAGCATTTGGGTAAGTCACTGCTTCTCCCCGGAGAAGAAACAGCAATAGGATTGGAGAGAAGGATGGACGTTTTCCTCCTACGAAAAAAGGGGAAACCAGTTTCCTTGTAAGGCCTTCTGTTCATTGTGTGTGCCTGGCGGACAGTTCTGGCAGGACAGGAAAGATACCCCCAAAGACTCCCTGAGGACTAGAAGGAGCAAATTACAAATGACGGAGGGATTTGCCTGAGAAGAAAAGAACTTAGTGCTCTACTTCCCGGGACACAATGGTAGTCCCCTCTCTAGGTGGAGAGGATGCATCAGACTTGCTAATGAGTCTTACAATTAATGCTTCTGCAGAGGCTGTAAGCATTAGTAAGACGAAATAGAGAGAACCCGGTCTGCGCTGTGCTTTGGAGCCAAGGAAACGCATGCCCTCTATTCATTTGGCTCCAGAAACAGCAGATTTAGGAGTTGTGGCAACTCTCAGGGATCAGTGTCACCAGAACAAAGAGAAAGCTGGCCAGTAGTTAGGCCTCTCTCCGTTTCCAAGCAGGCATAACAGTAACTAAACACTTAATGCAATCATTTGGGCTCTAAATTACATGGTCATTTTCAAAGAAATGTTTAATTTTTCTGTTCATAAATTTGTCTGTGGCTCAAAATTAAAATTTTCATATTACTAAAACTATTTCTCTTCGATGGGAGGGAAAAATTTGGATTTGAACAGAAAGATACCTGCCCAGTTATCAAATAATAATGATAATAATGATTACGTGCAGGATTTCCCCTTCCTCTGTGTTGTTTGTATAAGAGAAAGGCCTGACCTGGTGTTCAACACCCTCCCCGTGAAATCAAAGTCTTGATCATGCTTCCCACGAGGCTTCACATGCTGGTCAACTCCCACGGACACCCTCCTGCTCACCTTCCCTTCTTCTCTTCTTCCATTTCTTCTTCCTTTCTTTCTTCTGCCCACTCAACAACATTGTGAACCCTTATTTTGGGCCAGACACTGTGCTGAACCTAGAGATTTCACAGAGAATATTCCCTGACCTCATGAAGGTTCCATTTAGAGACCAGAGATTCAATTTTTCAGCAAATTCATTGTCACCTTACTGTCCTCTCTTTCCTTAAAAGAGAGGTGCAGTTTGGAGACTGTGGGCACCCCTACCTCCACCCAATCACAAACAGCAGACAGTCTCCTCCCACAGGTCAATACAAACGGCAGTGTACACTGAGTCAAGAATCCCAGCCCAAAGTGCTGGGGCAGTAGGCTGGTGGAGGAGTGGAGGAGGGAAGGTAAGCACCTTCTCCAAACCTTCCTAATCCTTTTCTCTATCCCTGTGACTCCAGGTGAAGTGGAGTTGGCCTTGTGGACGGGTCTTGAGACCCTGGCTGAAGCTGGCAGGTGGACTCCCTGACTTTCCAGGCAGTCACCCACCCCTACCCCCGCCCTCCCAGTTCCTTCTTCCCTCCTTCTCACCTAAGGGCCAACTGGCTCTCCAACAGCTCTAAGCCCACCTGGAAAGGCCGTCCTGCTAACACAGCTGCCACTAGCTGCTTGCACCCTGATTATAAGACATCCCAAAGCTCACAGGATTAGCTGAGCTGGCTCCTCACAACTTTGTTTCTCGGTGCCCTGGAAATGTCACTGTGACCCTTCTGCCACCTTGCTCATTAGGTGAGTGACTCATTAGCATGTTAATTGTGAAAAACATCAACTTTGCTCTCTCCTAAGTCTTTCCAACTACTAGCAATGCAGGAGCCCCTCCTTTCCCAAGCACCTCTGGTCTTAAGGGCAGGTGCTGAAATACTGGCCTGGGAGAGGATATGAATGAGGCATCCAATAGACAAACACACAGAGCTGGAAAGTTGGGGAGAAGGCCATTCTGGGGAGGCATAGACCCAGAGGTGTGAGAGCAGGTTGGGAGGGTATCTCCCCATGGACCTAACTCAGCTTGCAGTTTTATCGTGTGTTGTACAGAGTTTTTGAAGGTTTTGGATTATTTCTTCCCTGTATTTTTAAATTTGAATTTTCAGCATTTTTTGAAAACTCACAAGGTGGGTCATGTCTGGACAGGCAACAATGCAAATGGATTGGCGGAGAGTGGTCTTTTGCCCCCTTGCTGCTAGATGAATGCACTCAAGTTTGCCACAGTCCCCACCCAGCCCTTTCACTCACTCCACTGATCTGTCCAGCCTCCTTTTACATTTTAACTTGCATGTGTTAATTACAGTTTTCAATTGCAGGGTCCTGACTGCTTGTGAGGTGGGATGCTAGTAACTAACAGGGGTTAGAACATCAATATTTGCAAGCTATGTACTTTAAAAACCAATCAGAGCAGCACCAAAGTTATCCTTGGATTACTTTGTATTATTATTCTCAGTCACTTGGACTCCAATACGCTACTGGAAGTGAAAGGGGACTGAGGAATTGGAAAATTTTAGTTTAAGGTGAATAGTTATAAGCCTAGTAAGTAATGCATATGTTGAAGCTTTTGTTTCAGAAACTACAGATAAGGCCAGTCCTGGCTCCTGGGAAAACAGCTGACCTCCTGGGGCACTGCTAAAGAGTACCACCTGGGGACAACTGGAGGCATCTGGGCCTTTGTGTTCCAGGGAGAGACAGACTACCACATGCCCCTGGGAACAGCTAACTGCCCAGGACAGGAATGTTGCAGCTTCTTTCACCTAAATGTCCCTGAATCTCAAAGCCCTCACCGCACCTTGTTTATTCCCCGGTATAAAAACTCTGGCCTGGAAAGAAAAGACAAGATGGTCTGTTAGGATATGAACCCGCCATCTTCTCAGATCACTGGCCATCTGAATAAAGCGCCCACAAAGATTCAATCACTGTGACTGCTTATTGGGTTTGGTAGTGGCAGGCAGCCCGGATGCTGGTGTCTTTTCCGACTTCAGAAGGAGAGGGGAAGAGGAAGATTAAAGCCAGGATGTAGGCTGGTTAGAGCCATGTATCTGTCTGCACTGAGACAGGAGCGGGGTTGAGACCTAAGGGTGTACAGAGCTGGTCCCATTCTTGAACAGAGAAGAGTATTTCATGGACCTGAGAGAGAGTTATAGAGGGCAGACAGAGCTGGCTGGTTGGTCTTCACTGAGTACCAGGAGACGAGCAGAGCCAGTCCCACCATGTGAACCCAAGTGTGGAGCCCTGAGAGCAGGATGGAAGAGGCTGCTCCGTCTCACCCCCGGCCAGGTGCACCCTCAGGTAAGTCTTGCCCATACTCTGCTTGAGAAGATAGCATCTGCTCAGGTGAGGGTAAAGGAAATGGGAATTTATACACCTTAAAAACTTAACATTCATAATAAGCCTATAAAGTAGTTACAGCTATTATTTGTACTTTGACTAAAGAGGAAACTGTGTCACAGAGAGTTTCAGTAATACCAAGGTCAGAGAGCTAGGATATGACATAGCTGGGATTTGAACCCAGAGAGTCTTCAAAAAATTGTCTCTTAGCAATATATTAATATGTAAAAGAAAACAGCAAGATCAAAGTTGATAAATGATTATTTTTGGTCAAATAACATTATTAGATTTTTGTATAGTAAAACTTTATTTTATATATACATATATATACATACATGAAATTTTATTATGTGAATTTATTATGTGAATAGACACACACACAGGGTGGGGACTTGGGAAAAACAAAGTTGTGCATGTCTGCAAGTTGTGGTCCTAGGGCAGAAGAAAGCAGAGCAAAGGTCCCTATCTGGTTGTCAGCAGGCAGTCAAGTCCCTGTTCTGACCAACCCATTCTGTTCACCTCTCAATCACTTCTGCTCGGCCAGACCTCTTTGAAAGAATGGATGGGTGGACTTCATATATCTCTACAGCCACTTGCCTCACAGTTCTATGAACATGCCTTCTAGTGAGCATCAGAGCAACATAAACCTACTTTGCCAGATTCATTTTTTATAATTTTAACTCATGACATTTAAGCTAACTGTACTGCCGGTATTAGAGAGGTCTGCTACTTCCCTCTGCAGCAAACTGCTTGAAAGAAATGTCTAGACTTGCTGCCTCTAATTCCTTTCTTCCTTTCCCTCTTAAACCAACTCCAATTAGGCTTTTGCCCAAATTGTTCCATTAAACATATTCTGGCCATGGCGGATGTGTCTTGGTTGGTGGGAGTGTCATCCTGTGCACCAAAAGGTTGTGGGTTCAGTTCCTGGTCAGGGCATATACCTGGGTTGCAGGTTCAATCCTCAGTTGGGCACGTTCAAAAGGCAACCAATTGATATTTCTCTCTCACATTGATGTTTCTCTCTTTCTCCTCTCCCGGCTTCCCTCCCTCTCTTTCTCTTTCAAAGCAATGAAAAACTGTCTTTGGGTGAGGATAAAAACATGTTTTTTTTCTGGTTGAGGTTATTGTTAAATCCAAAATGGAGCAGAGAAAGTGGTAGCCACTGGGGAAAATGGGGCCATCACTTTCCACATGGTGTGACAACAGGTTTGCAAATGAATGGAAATGATCCAGTAGAGAGGGGGAAAATTGCTGAAAAAGAGAGGGGGCAGAATTGCTGATGTCACAGAGAGGGCAGGGAGGGGTAGAACTTGTGTGCAAAGAAGGGCAGGACTGGCTTGCTGTGGGAGTGCAGGCAGTTCATCTGTCAAAGCTGGCAGGAAGCAGAGCATATGGCGCAGATGCTGGGAAGGGGGTGGGTTTGTGGTGGGAGCCCAAGGAAACCTTTTCAGATGTGGCTTCCTTCTCCCAATGAGATAGGAAATTGCATCATACCTGACAGTGTACATGGGCTAGGAAGTCTGGGAGATTTCAATGCAAGAGGGGAAAATGTAAAAGGGGAATTTTGGAGAGAAGGAGAGTGAGTGAACTAGACAAACACAGCATGACTGCTGGAAGCATTAAGTTTGTAGTTATGAATAAAAATAGAAGCATCAGCTTGGTTGTGACTGTGGTTTTCTTTAACAGCCATATTCACCTGCCTAGGTGCAGACACGAGTAGGCAGAGTGACACAAAGTCAAATGACAAGGTTGTGGAGGGCACATGCAAGGGAGTCAAAAAACAGTGTTATGCATGGAGTCTAAAATGAATAAGGAGGGAAGCAGTAACATCCCATGGAACAGACAGGAAAAAGCCTTTGGGTCAATGGATTGAGTGTCCCAATGAGACTGAAGGATTGCTGGGACTGGGTACTAGATGGAGTGAGTAGAAAGATAGGAGGTGGTAGTCAGAGTTAATGGAAAGTTGCAGTTACTGGCAATGTCAAGGCTTGAATAAGGCTGTGAAAGCAAAAGGCCAGCGTATAGAGGAATATAAGCACAAAGCAGAAGGGGAATTCAAGAATGGAGAAAATTATCCAATGGTATGTGCAAATCCACAAGAATGAAATGGGAGTAGCGTTAGAGGGTCACCAGTCAGGACTCATAAGGAAATGAGAAGAGACCTAAGAAGTTGGCCTAGAAAAGGAACACTGCTGGGCAGGGTCTGGGGAGTCAGGGCTTTGTATGTGGTGAACATGCGATGAGATAGAGAAGGAAAAGAGATTAGCTGTGAAAGACTCCAGACAGTGAGTAGGTAGTGGAGCCAAAAGCTCAGAGGTCAGAGATGGGTGGGTGTCTGGGGCTCCCTCCAGACTCTGTCCCTGGAGGTGAGGAAGTCTGGGGAAGTGCTAAGTGTATCTAAGTCTACAAGCTCCTTTCTGGCCCTGGTCAGTGGTGGACAGGTTTTCTGAGCAGGTGAGGTCGTCAACGCAATGCATGGGACTCACTCTCAACTCCTGTTGAAGAACAGGGGGGCCTCACTGCAGTGGCCTTGTATGAACAACGAGGCATAACAATGACTACCTCACAAAGTTGTTGTGATAAATGCAAAAAAAAGTGAATGTGAAAAGCTTGCACATTCCAATTGTTCTCTTTCCTCTGAATCACAACTTTATTTAAAAAAATGTGATATTAATTGATGGGAGAATTATGTTTAGAGAGAAAAATGTAGAGATGAGTGGCTATTGTGCTAAATGCCTCCTTTTCCTCGGTACACATTTGGAAAGCCTAAGGCTGGGCCTCCATCAACAGGCGACTGTTCTCCAAGTGGAAGCTAATCAAAGTGCCCAGGAGGCATTAATCAGTCTCTGTAGGACTGGTCTAGGAACCCACACTTTTTAAGTGACATAAATTCCAATCGGTGGCTTACTAAATCTTGTTGATTGATTAGGAAAGCAGTGTGGGGCTGGAGTCTGGCTGTCAGTCCTGCATTGATTGTGGCTTTTAGCCAAGTTATTAAAAGGTTGGAGATAGGGGGCTATATGGCAGAGTCCCACATTTCCTCTTCACCCTCCCCTTCCCCGACATTTCAGGTTAAATCACAGCATTGCCCCAAAGGGTGTTAGCGCTTGTGGACAAAGGGGATGACTGCATTAGGCAAGGCAGTCTTTATCACACACATCAAATTTCCCTGAACTGTGTGGGTTGCCTGGGCTCGTACTCAGAGCTACTCATCTCACTTAGAAACCTGAGAGGAATACAGGAGCCTGCATGGCCTGTGCATTTTGAGAAAGAGCAAAGAAATCACCTTCAAGAAGGACTCAGTGGATCTTTAGCCTCCTGGAGTAGGGAAATTATGGTGTGCAAAATGCTGCATGCAGGTCCAGACACTCCCTCTTTCTGGGTCAGGAGGAAATAAATTAACCCATGGGATTTTCCCCTGAGGAGAGCCAGCTTCTGTCTGCTTACCATTATTGACAAAATCAATTAGTCTACTGAGAAATAAATAAATGAAGAGACCAATAGAACTGAGTGTGAACTAGCCCTGACTGGTGTGGCTCAGTTGGTTAGGCATCATTCTACAAAGCAAAAGGTTACTGTTTTGATTCCAGGTCAGGGCACATGCCTGGGTTGCAGGTTAGGTCCCCAGTCAGGGCACAGAAGGTGGCCAGTCAATGTTTGTCTCTCGTATCAATGTTTTCCTCCATCTCTTTCTACCTCCCTTCCCTCACTCTAAATAAAATAAATAAAATCTTTTAAAAAAAGAATTGAGTGTGAACTAAAGTCTGGGACTGGCTTGGACACTCACATACAGTTGGTCAGGTTTGGTCTCTGCATTAGTCTGTAAATCAGAGCAATCTTTCCAACCTCCTCCTCCTGTTCAAGCTCATTATCTTGTCTCATTGTATGTCTCTGGTTTATCTGGAAAGAGGACAACATATCCAGATCCTGTCCCATAATTACAGTGGGTCCAATATCCAGGCCAGCACCATTATAAATGCATCTTCCCCATTGGGGATAGAGAGTAATAACTACCATGCAGGAAGACTCTTACTGAGTGCAGATAGGTGGGGAAAAGATGATAGTGGTGTACACCACAGAGGACTGTAGATGGGACTCTTCCCATCTGGGAGAGAGAGAGCCAAGAGCCTAGGCACAAAAGGGGAAACTTCTTAAGCCCCTGCCTTTGTCCCAGTTGAAAGATTCCTTTTTGAAATATTTGTTCCAGTTCTTTGAAATGTGTCATTGGAAACTTGATAGGAGTTGCATTGCATCTATAGATTGTTTTAGGTAGTATGGACATTTTAATTATGCTAATTCTTCCTATCCATGAACATGGTATGTGCTTCCAATTATTTGTATCTTCTTCAATTTCTTTCTTCAGTGTCTTATAATTTTTTGAGTACATGTATTTTATATCCTTGGTTAAATTTATTCCTAGGTATTTTATTCTTTTTGAAGCCATTGTGAATGGCATTGTTTTCTTAATTTCCCATCTGATAGTTCATTATTGGCATGTAAAAATGCAACTGATTTCTGGATATTAACTTGCATCCTGCTACTTTACTGAATTTATTTATCAGTTCTAGTAGTTTCTTGGTGGCATCCTTAGGGTTCTCCATGTACAGTATCATGTCACCTGCAAATAAAGACAGTTTTACTTCTTCTTTTCCCATATGCATGCCTTTTATTTCTTCTTCTTGTATGATTGCTAAGTTCTATGTTGAATAAGAGAGGTAAAAGTGGACATCCCTGTCTTGCTCCCAATCTTAAGGAGAACATTTGTAGTTTTTGCCCACTGAGTATGATACTGGTGTTGGTTTGTTGTATATGGCCTTTAGTATGTTTAGGTATATTCTCTCTGCTGAGAGGTTTTATCATAAACCTCTGCTACAACAAGTATTTCAAAAACTTATATGGAATGACAAAAGGCCTTGGATAGCAACAGCAATCCTGAGAAAGAAGAGCAAAGTTGGAGGAATCATGCTACCTAATATAAGACCACAGTAATCAAAACAGCATGGCACTGTCATAAAAAACAGACACATAGATCAATGAACAAAATAGAGAACCCAGAAATAAATCCATACCTTTATAGTCAATTAATATTTGACAGAGGAAGCAAGCACATACAATGAGCTAATGATAGTTTATTCAATAAGTGGTGTTGGGCAAACTGGATAGGTACATGCAGAAAAATAAAACTAAACCACCATTTTACACCACACGCAAGATTAAATTTAAAATGGATTAAAGACTTAAATGTTAGACCTGAAACCATAAAACTCCTAGAAGAAAATATAGACAACAAAATCTCAGGCATTGCTTGTAGTAATATCTTATCTGATATATCTCCTCAGGCAAGGGAAACAAAAGAAAAAATTAACAGATGGAACTATTTCCAACTAAAAAGTTTTTGCACAGCAAAGGAAATATCAACAAAATAAAAAGACATCCCCCTGAATGGGAGAACATATTCGCTAATACATCTGGTAAGAGGTTAGTAGCCAACTTTATAAGTTTTATAAAGAACTTATAAAACTCAACACCAAAAATGGGCCCATTTTTGACAGTCCAGTCAAAAAATGGGCAAAGGACCTGAATAGACACTTATCCAAAGTGTCATACAGAGGACATACAGATGACCAATAGACACATGAAAAGATGCTCAACATCACTAATCATCAGAGAAATGCAAATTAAAACCACAATGAGATATCACCTCATACTTGTCAGAATGGCTATCATCAATAAATCAACAAACAAGTCTTGCCGGGGATGTGGAGAAAGAAGAACCCTTTTTGTACCATTGGTGAGAATGCATACTGGTGTAGCCACTATGGAAAGCAGTATGGAGATACCTCAAGAAATTAAAAATGGAACTGCCTTAAGTCCCAGCAATTCCACATCTGGGAATTTATCCAAAGAAACCCAAAACACTAATTTGAAAGAACATAAGCACCCCTAAGTTCATTGTAGTGTTATTTACAATTGCCAAGATATGGAAGCAGCCCAAGTGTCCATCAGTAAGTGAGTGGATAAAACAACTGTGGGACATTTACATAATGGAATACTATTTGGCCATAAAAAGAAGAAAACTGAACAACAATAAAGTAATTAAAAAAAAATTCCAATTACTAGAAGAAGAAGGAGGAGAAGGAGAAGAAGAAGAAGAAAATTTTACCCTTTGCAACAGCATGAGTGGACCTGGAGAACATTAAGCAAAGTGAAATAAACCAGTCAGAGAAAGACAAATACCATACATTTTCACTCATATGTGGAATTTAATGAGCAAACCGAACTAGTAAGCAAAATAAAGACAAGTTCATAGATAGAGAGGGAGAGGACAGCTAGTTGGGGATTGGAAGGATTGAGCAAATAGGAAAAAGGACTCATGAACATGGACCACCATGTGGTGACTGTGGGAGGGGTATATAAGAGGGATAAATGGTAATGGAAAAATACTTAAAAATAAATCAAACAAATGATGGAAAGAAAGAAAAAGAAAAAAAGAAGGAAGGAAAGAGAGAAGGAAGGAAGGAAGGAAGGAAGGAAGGAAGGAAGGAAGGAAGGAAGGAAGGAAGGAAGGAAGACTCCTTGACCTTCAAATGTAGAGTGGTTTCTTGTTGGTAAGTCCCAACTTCTCCCATTGTCATGCTGAGTCTAGCTCTTGGGGATGACTTCACAGGCCCAGATGATTGGGTGGAAGAAAGGTGATATATGAGGAGAGGATATACCCAGGAAAAATCAGACTCAATAAGGGGGAAATGAACTAGGACTGAACTGAGAGAGGGACTTGATGACAGACCGTCTTAGATTTTTCAACTGCACATTATGTCCTTTTACTTCCTTTCTGCAGCAATGGAGTCCCAGTTATTTATAGCTTCACAAGACCCTAAGAGGTAAGGTTTTGGGGGACAAAAGTCGACAAGGATTAAGTATGTGGGCCCAAAACATCTGAGGAGGGGCAACGAGCAATGAAAGCTATTAGGACAAACAGCACTGAGCAACAGATGCTCACTGTCAAATGAGTACTCACCTGACTTTCTGTCATTGCAGGTTGTTTAATGTGAGAGGTAATCTTTCAGTTCTTACAAGGCAATGAGAATTAGAAGAACAAAACCTCCCAGAGTGACAGGAGGGAGCCGTCCAGCTGCTAAGGAGGGATGTTGCGATGGAGGGCGTGGCACAGCAGTGTCCTACCAGCAAAGGCTAGGGCCAAAGCCCAGAGCAACCTGAATCTCTGGGTGCCAGATGCCTGCTGAGCCAGTTTAACATAACATGGAGTTGACCAGCATGAGCACCTTGTCATCCAGGAACATGGGGACAATGGTGCAGCTTAGAGCTGCAGAGCTCACCCTGCACCCACTGGCACAGCCCAAGCAGAGAGAGAGTCCAGTAACACACAGGGAAGGAGGCAGAAGGACAAAAGACTGTGTCCTTCGTGTCTCCTTTTTCTGTATTCTGAGCACCTAGCAAACTGACCTAATCAAACTGATCTAATAAATCCCTAGCTCTGATGCTATTTCTCTGTGTGAACTTGGGCAAGTCTTTACACAGCTGAGACTCAGGTTTCCCGTCTATAAAATGTGGTTAATACCTTTTTGTGTGTAATAAGATACACGTAACTTAAAACCATTTTAACCATTTTAAAGTATACAACTCAATGGCATTTACAATATTGAACAGTTACCACCACTCTTTAGTTCCATAGCAGTTTACGGAGACCCTGTGCCCACTGAGCACTTGCTCCCTACTCCCCTCTTTCCCACGTCCCCATGGCCAGTGGTCCACTTTCTGTCTCTTGCCTATTCAGAATATTTGATGTAGATTAAGTCATACAATATGTGGTTGTTTGTGCCTGACTTGTTTCTCCTAGCATAATATTTTCAAAATTCATCCATGTTGTATCAGTATTTCATTTTTTATGACTAAATAATATTCCATTGTATGAACATATCACTTTTGTTTATCCATTCATCTGTTGGTGGACATTTAGATTGTTTCTACTTTTTGGCTATTGTGAAGAGTGTGTACAGTTTTTGTCTGAACACCTGTTTTCAATTCTTTTGGTGTATATACCTAGGAATGGAATTGCTGGATAACAATGTTTAACTTGGATGGTATTTAACAATTCTCACTACCTATTTTGGTGATGGAATGAGATAATGCATATAAATCAGTCTGAGCACTACAGAAATCTATGAGACCAAAACAAAACTTTTAAATGTTTGTGTTGCTGTTTCCCAAATATGTCCAGGTATTAACTTTCCGGTGGCTAAAAGGAGAGCTACATTTTTCAGGGACATTTTTATATTGAAAAACGGGGGTCATTGAAATTGTAAGAATGGGCATTTTTCCATAGGATTCAGTAAAAGTTTTTATTTTTCATTGCTTTATTTAAAATGTGGCCCCTGGGCTGGGCCTATGCAAACAGGTTGCTCAACACTGTAGAAACTGATGGGAAAAAGCTGGGGTGTGAACTCACATTTGTCTGGGCCCAGACTCTATGCATTTTCTTGTCAGCAATCCCTACAGGAGCTTACATTCTGTGTGCAGATGCGCACAAGTAGGAAAAGGTTTTCAGCAAGAAGAGAATTTTTCCATTTGTATTGGTCTTTTAAGATTACAAAGCATTTTCACATAATTCTTGTAAATGCAAAGCACTTTTACATAATTCTTGTAAACACAAGCATCTCCTCAAATCAGCATAGTTTCCAGATTCCTTGATTCCTTCAAATGCTCATTTAATTCATTCAAAAAGTGTTTACCAAAGGCTCCTGATGTAGGCATTAGGCCATGCTCCGTGTAGATAAAGGAAAAGGAAACACCCTCTACCTTCCAGGAGATTTGTCTCAAGGAGGAAACCAGTGCATGTACGAGAAGATCGTGTGATGGATGTTTTGTCCAGTTTCCTATAGAAACGCACTACAGAGAGGCCAATTCAGTCTCAAAGAGTGAGAATTAATCAATGAATGCATGAATGAATGAATGGCTCAAAAATGTTTTACCTTTCAGATAATGCCCTCTCTTCTAATAAGGACCAAAGACAGGCCCCTTCATGACTGGAATTCCAGTGAATGCTTTAATTCAATGTAAATTACTGTGTATTGAGCACCATTGTGTGCCAGACATTACACTAGAATCTGCCAATAGGAGACAAGGTGCTGAATTAGATCAGGGGTCAGCAAACTTTTTCTAGAAGGGCAGATAGTAAACATTTTTGGCTTTGCTTGCCATATAAGGTAGCATCTGCAGCGGCTACTCGACTCCGTCTTTGTACTCCAAAAGTCATCATAGACAATGTGTAATCAAAGGGGCATGGCAGTGTCCCAATAAAAGTTTGTTTACTAAGGCAATTGACTCCTTGAGTTAGATAACAAAAGTTCCCAATCTAATGCAGTTTACAATCTCACTCCATCCTACTTTCAATCGACTTGTAGCTGTCTTTCTACTTGTTACATTCTCTCCTACCTCCAGGTTTTTATCTATGCTGCCCCATCTGCTTAGAATGCCGCCACCCCCGAAACATTCCCCCACCCCAACTCCTATACACACAAGACACCAACATGCTTCTTTACCAGGCGAACTCTTGCTGAGTCTTTAGAAATGGCTACAATTGTCTTTTGACATTTTTTGCTAAGTTGCTAAGTCTTCCAAAAAGCAATGAGGCACGCCCTTCAATAATTACATTTTGCAAATGGTTTATTTCATAAAGGACACCAGAATTTATATTTCTCAAAATCAGACATTTTAGGAGTGCTTCATTCTATCATTTTTTTTTGTAACTTGTGTGGACATTAGATAGCATCTGCTTTAAAAAGCGTAACATTTTGCAGCTATGCAACATGGCTTAGAACCTTGGCTCCTCACTCACCAATTCTGTCCTGTGTGGAAATCAATCCAGATTTCCTTTTGAGGAATGCATTGTCCCTGAGAAAAAGGAAAAGACCAGCAGAGTCATTCTAAACAAAGGCAGTGGTGAGATGGGCATATATTCAGGTATACTCAGCTTCAAGCTGCTCAGATCCTATAAAATAATTTTATAATTCACATTGTGCTGTCCTAACTTGTAAGAGAGTGGACTGTTAAAGGCATTGTTGCTCAACATCTAACAAAAAGCCAGTTGAGATTTATTGTTCAAAATGATGTCAGCTAACAGCCCCAAGTGCAACCTGTTCAAGGTTGTCGCTCAAATGCCCATGAAGCCTGGGAAGAGGCAGAAACCTACATTCCTTAAAACTAAAACTGAGCCACAAAGCTAGCAAAACAGAGAACTGGACTGCTTACATTGCTGCTGGAAATGGACAGAAGGAAGCCTACTCCAGCTTCAGTTCCTGACATCCTGTCTTCATGTTGTGAAATGTCTGGAAAGAGTTAAGAATGAGTTTCAATTTTTTTTTTTGTACCTTCTCCATCATTGGTTGTAACTCAAGGCCTCTGCCAGACAGCTCTTCCTTATCCTTCAGATCTTAGCTCAAATGTCACCTCCTCAAAGAGGGCTTCTCTAAACACTCAACCAAAAGAAGTCATTCTCCAGTGTAAAAGTGGGCCTATTTTCTACTGAACATTTAATTCAGTAAAAATTTGTCTTGTTTAAAAGTTATTTGTTTACAGCCTATGACCCCTCCCCACATTAGAATGTAAGCCACATAAGAACAGGAACTATGTCTTCATTGTTCACTGCTGTTTCCATAGCAACTAGCACCGACCCCACCAAATGGCAGATACTCAGTGAATATATCTTGTATAAATGAATGAGGAATCTCTTTGGGAAAAAGAAACTTGGACACCTGTCCTACCACTCATAAAAATAAGTTCCAGATAGCTATGAGCCAAACAGAAGATAATATGAACAAAATATTTATTTTTATAAGTTGGAATTCCAAAAGACTCTTGTTGAGTAAGACAAAAAAAAATCTTGAGCATAACAAAAAAATCACTAATTTAACTATTAAAATATATTCAAAATTTTTTCCACACAGTATAATATAATACTAAGCAACAGACTGGGGAAAATATTTGAAATAGCATACTAAAATTAATATTCAGGTAATAAAGAGTCCCACAAATCAGTAAGAAATAAAGCAAACAACCCAGAATAAAAATAAGTGGAAATATGAAAGGAACATTCATGGGAAAATAAATAAATAACAGCCAATAAACATATGGAAAGTTGTTGTTCATTCTTCAATGAATAAATAAGTAAAATATAAATGAAAACAATAATGCAATATCATTGTTTGACCAAAAGTTAAAGAGATAAATAATGTTCTACAAAATTGACAGAAATAGGTGCTTTCGTACATTGCTGATGGAAGGGCACTTTGCTAAAGCTCATTAATGACATAAACAGTAGTACCGACATAACCTGAAGGGTGCATATCTTTATTTTTTAAATATATTTTATTGATTACGCTATTAGAGTTGTCCTAATTTTTCCCATTTGTCCCCCTCTACATGGTACCCCCATACCCTCCAGCAGTCCCCCCTTAGTTCATGTTCATGGGTCTTGCATATAATTTCCTTAGCTTCTCCCTTTCCTATACTGTTCTTACTATCCCCCTGTCTATTTTGTACCTACCAATTATGCTTCTTAATCCCTGTACCTTTTACCCCATTGTCCCCTTCCCAACTGATAACCCTCCAAATGAACTCCATATCTATGATTCTGTTCCTGTTCTGGTTGTTAGATTCAATTCAATAATTAAATCTAAATAGTGTTCATCATTTTGATCTTCTTTTTCTTATATAATTACCTTCAGCATTCCATATAATAATGGCTTGGTAATGATGAACTCCTTTAGTTTTACCTTGTCTGGGAAGCACTTTATCTGCCCTTCAATTCTAAATGATAGCTTTGCTGGATAGAGTAATCTAGGTTGTAGGCCCTTGCTTTTCCATCACTTTGAATATTTCTTGCCAGTCCTTTCTAGCCTGCAAATTTCCTTTTGAGAAATCATCTGACAGTTTCATGGGAACTCCTTTGTAGGTAACTCTCTGCTTTCCTCTTGCTGCTTTTAAGATTCTCTATCGTTAACCTTTGTCATTTTAATTATGATGTGTCTTGGTGTGGTCTTGTTTGGGTTCATCTTGTTTGGGATTCTCTGTGCTTCCTGGACTTATATGTCTATTTCCTTCAACAAATTAGGGAAGTTTTCTTTCATTATTTTTTCAAATAAGTTTTCAATTTCTTGCTCTACATTTTCTCCTTCTGGTACCCCTATGATCTGGATGTTGGTATGTTTGAAGATGTCCCAGAGGCTCCTTAGTCTATCTTCTTTTTTTTTAATTCTTTTTTCTTCTTGGTGTCTGGTTGAACGCTTTTTTTCTTCCTTGCATTCCCAATCATTGATTTGATTCTCAGCTTCATACCCTCCATTGTTGGTTCCCTGTAGATTTTTCTTTATTTCACTTAATGTAACATTAATTTCCTTTTGGGTTTTTCTTATGCTGTTCAAGTACCCATTCAGTTCCTTCCTGGAGCATCCTTATAACCAGTGTTTTGAAATCTGCATCTAATAGGTTGCTCATCTCCATGTTGTTTAGTTCTTTTTCTGGAGTTTTATTCTGTTCTTTCATTTGGGCCACATTTCCTTGTCTTCTCATTTTGGCAGCTTCCCTATATTTTTTTCTGTGTATTGGGTAGAGCTGCTTTGACTCCCTGTCTTAGTAGCATGGCCTATTGTAGAAAAGTGCACATGTAAGTTGTATGGGGTGGAGCCTTAGGTTATTGCCAGCATGGGGCAACCCATATCACTGCTCTGTGGCTCTGTGTAGGGGAGGGTACAGAGAGGAGACAATGCTGCTGCCTGGCCTCTGGAATTTTGCCTGGGTGGAAGCTATTTCCCAGCACTTGTCCTATTGCCAGTCATTTCAATTTCTCCCTATATGGCCATCCAGCTGTTGCCCTGGTGCTGAGTCCCACAGTGGGTGGGTCTGCATGAGTCCTAAATTGATTGTAGGCCCTTTAAGAGGAGTCTCTTGAGAATCCCTCAGTCTCTTCCATAGCCCAATCCGTACTGGTTTTTATAGTCAGAAGTTATGGAGACTTATCTTCCTGGCACTGGATCCCTGGGCTGGGTGGTCTGGTCTGGGGCTGGGATTCCTCGCTCCCGAGGTATCCCTCCCAATTTTTATTCACTACACATGTATGTGGGACCACCTCTCTGTGCCTCTCCGTGCATCTCCATATCTCCACCCCTCTTACCCATCTGGATGAATGTGGCTTCTTTAAATCCTTGGTCGTCAGACTTTCATATGGCTGTTTTCTGACAATTCTGGGTGATATTTGTTCTGTAGTCTAGTTGTAATTTTTACTATAGTTGTGTGAGGAAGTGAGGTGTGTTTACCTACGCCTCCATCTTGACCCAGTGTGCATATCTTTAAATTCAGGAATTCTTCTTTTAGGAATCCTCCCTAAATAAATATTTACATATGTATACAAATAAGCATGTTTAAGAAGCTTTAAAATAATAAAAATTTGAAATCAATCTAAGTGTTCAACTTAGATTTTAATGCACAAATATTATGAAATATATGCAGTAATTAAGAGCTAAATCTATATATGTGTTAAAATACAAAGCTATTTAGGGCATAGTCATAACTGGAAAAATGTCATAGGGCAATAAGTATGATTCCACTGATATATTTAAAAACATCTATGTGTGTGTGTTTGTGAAAAATGATATATCCATATATGTTTATTATATACATGTATATTTAATATGCGATCCATATTTTTGTGCTACTTATAAAAAAGTTGCCCGTTCCTCAAGATGGTTTATTTCCATTTGTCAGAAAATTATAATATATTCTGGTTTTGTTAGTGCAAGACATTTGATTGCCTTCTGCTAAAAAATCTGCCATGGTAACTACATGAATCTATAATATCTAGATGTGACGTGCTGTGCAGTTGATAATCTATGAAACCACACACTGAAACACTCAGAAAACATGTCTGAAAGTGACTACTGAACTGCCAGCGCCCGGCACCTCTGGAGGAAGATGCGAGAGTTGGGGTGAAGATAAGGGTAGCATTGTGTTTTACTTTCTACGTATATTTTCAATGTTTGAATCTTCTGTGGTGAGACTATTCAGGTATTCCTTGGGTAAAATAAAAGACAATTAACAAGAATCTGTAAAAATGATGAACAAAGACTCTAATTACCAAATAAATGTTTTCAAAAATCATTATCTTTCTTATAAATCAGAAATAAATATTTAGAAATGGAGTGAAAATAAATCTTATTTACAATGGTAACAACAATGATACAATTAGAAATGAATGTTACAGGAACGGTGACCACATACACCCACCCTAGGACATAGAGATTTAGTTCGTGTTTACCCACTTAAGTGAGAACATGTGTCCACACACAGACTTGTACAAATATGTTTATAGCAGCTTTATTCATAAAAATCCAAAGCTGGAAATAATGCAAATGTCCATCATCAGGAGAATGTATAAAAAATATTGTGAAATAGTCATAATGTGACAATAAGAAACACATGTATTTGGTCTCTGCCTCAGGTTTCTGACACAGAGTTCCTAAAACTCTGCAATTTCCTGAGTGGTAGGGATGCAAGGAGCATTTTTTTGTTCTAATATATGGTCTTTGACCCTAGTTCCTAACAGAGAGCTCCTAAACCCCTTGAACTTCCCATGTGGTAGGATCACCAGGAGATTAGAGGACTCTTGGTGGGCTCCTGAATACCTGCAGGAGGGGGGCTGGTCACCCCAAAGACCAAGTCATGATTATAGGCTTGGAACTTTCAGCCCTGAGCTCCATCCTCTGAGGAGAGGAGAGGAGCTGGGGATTGAGTTCATAACCAACTGTGCCTACACGATGAAGCCTCCATAAAAATCCTTCAACCACAGCATTCAGAGAGCTGCTAGGTTGGTGAGCACATCCATGTTCCAGGAGGGTGACACACCCAACTCCATGGGGACAATGGCTGAAGACCCTTCCATAATTTGCCTGTGCACCCATTCATCTGCATCCTTTATCACATTCTTAATAATAAACCCGTAAATGTAAGTGTTTCCCTGAGCTCTGTGAGCCATTCTCGCAACTACCAAACTTACAGCTGGTTGGTCAGAAGTGTGGGTGATAACCTGGGACTTGCAGTTGGGGCCTGAAGTTGTGGGGCAGTCTTGTGGGACTGGGCCCTGTAGGATCTGCACTAACTCCGGGTATTGGGTGCCAGAATTGCGTAATGTGAGGGGAAAACCCACACATTTGCTGTCAGATGCATTCTGTGGGTAGAGGAAGAGTTTTCCTTTCCAGGAAATAAAAATCCTGTGGAATAATACTCAGCAATAAAGGGAATAAACTTCTAATACACACAATTGCATGGGTAAGCCAAAGAAGCCAGGCACAAAGGAACGCACAGTACATAATGACAATGGGCAATTGTATTTCTGTAAAGTTCTAGAATGTGAGCCTTTGGCGACAGCAATCAGAACAGTGAGTGCTAGTGAGGCCTGGGGACTGACTGGGGGAACAGTGTATAGAGAAACGGCCACGGTGGAGGAAGTGTTCTCTGTCTTGCTGGGGAGTTGGTTACAGGAATGACACATTTGTCAAAAGTCACCCACGTGTGGGTTTAAGATCTGCAAATTCCCTGTATATAAACGTTATCTCAGTTAAAAGTAAAATGAAACCAAAAAAAAAAAAAACAGTGAAGAAGTATGTGATGGGAAATAGCAGACACTTCCTTGAAGACATGTCAGATTCCCAGTTGTTTACAAAGAACAAAGGAGGCAGACACACACCTCCAAAGTTTTCCTGCCTGTCAGCATATTTTGTTTCAGTTCCATGAGCACAGGAGGCTCTTGGACTTCTGCGGGTGTGAGGATCACTCTCCCTGAGAGCAGGACCTGGTTATATCTTACACTGGTGAGCAGAGGCTGCACAGGTTTATGCAAGTCTGGGTCACAGGAACCAATCAGTTCCTGAGAACATCTGCAACTACCACTCCAATGATGACAGATGGCAGTTCTGCTGATAAAAGTGTGAGAAACTGACAAATCTTACATAATCCATCGAGGAATTTGCAAAGTAAATAAGAATAACACTGACATCAATGGGACCAAATGGAAGTAGACGCGCATGGGCTTTACATAAATTCTCCAGCAACAGAAGAATGAGATTGGAAATAACATCACTTGAAAGCCCGTGCCTGCACCTCCACATCAGGCATCACAGGCCAGGCTTGGCTCCCAGGCGTGCCGGGAATGGAGATGGCTCATTCCTAGTCTCTACCCTCTCAGGCGGCTCAGGAAGAGACTGAAACAAACACCAGCTGCTCGGGCTCCACTCCCTCCTTCTGTCCTCCTCCCTGTGCTTTGCTCAGAAGCTGGGATGTAGACAATGATACCATGACCCTGACTGTGAGAAAAGCTCAAATGGAAGTTATCTTTCCTTTTCAAGAAACACCATTTAAGTAAAAATAGAAAAGTGCACTTTTTCATATGAAACCTACCGAAGTGGTGAGCTTGCTTGCTGAAAGGGCCAGAACATCTGAAAATAGCAGACAATAAGGCAGAGGCCCTGAGTGAGAATCCCAGCCTCCTCAAGATCTGCTTCCTCTCAGTTCCCTCTTTCCCCATGCCCACCCTCAGGTCCTGTAGGCATCTCCATGCCATTCCAGGATGAAGCCATCATTTGGATACTCTGCTACACAGTTATATAAGCAGCAGGTGCTTATAAAATAAGGCTTCCACTTGCACAGTTCATTAAAATAATGTATATCAGAGAAATTCCCAAGTATCGAAGCAATTCAAAAACAAACAAAGGGTCTGGCACAAATAATACCACTTTTTTACTACAAAATCTTTTATTACAAAACCATAAGCATGTCATTCTGTAACATAACAATACGACACTTAAGCACACCATAGGGCATTTTAGGTGAAATGTTCAAATTAAAACTGTAAATTATTACACACATATTATTATCCTACCAACCACACTCAAGCAGGCATTACTTCTGCCGGACCCTGTATATAAGCGTCTAGCCCTCCCCACCCCATTCCTGACCTCCCAAAGCATGCCTACAATTATCAGTGGAATATCAGAGGATGGGAAATTACGTCTGGAAGTTGAGAGGGATGGTCACCCGCACATCATTCACTCAGTAAGTTGCAGGCACTGTGCTAGGTGCTGTGCAGCGTGTTGTAAATGTTCAGATATAGAGAAGAAAGAAAGGGTGAGCCTGTTGGATACGCCCCTGAAATGGACTTGCTGTCCTTGGACATGCCGTGGATCCTCTCTGAACAGGTGGTTTTACACCTTTTCATACACTGTGAGCTCCCTGACAAGCAGCACACATACATACTCTCAGTCTCTAATAATTTTTTACTGCCTCACTTTAAAAACAAACAAACAAACAAACGAGCAAATAATCAAAATGGAGAACAGGGACTCAAACAGATATTTGCCTACCCCTGTTCATGGCAGCATTATTCTCAGTAGCCAGACCACGGGAGCAGCCCAGGTGCCCACTGACAGACGAGTGGATAAACAAAACGGGATGTAGACACAGCATAGACTCTCACTCAGTCCCAAGAGCAATGAAAGGCTGGAACATGCTCCAACATGGAGGAAACTTAAAAATGTTCTGCTAAGTGAAATGAACCAGACACAAAAGGACAAATACTATGTAATTCTGCTTATGTGATATGTACTTAAAGTAAACAAATTTCTAGAGGAGGAAAGTGGAGTAGTAGTTACCAGGAGCTAAGTAATAAGGAAACAGGGAGTTATAGTTTAATAGGCATAGAATTTCACTTTAGGATGGTAGGAAACTTCTAGACTCAATAATGTGAATGTGCATGATACCAATGAAATGTGTACTCAAAAAATGGTTAAAATGGTACATTTTATATTATGTATATTTTACCACAATAAGAGCAAATGATCAGAAAAGGATAGCCAGATGCTTGAGAAAGCCCTCTAACACAAAGCCTGGGAGTGAAACAAGTATAAATGAGGAAGGTGGATGATACAGAGCTGACTCGAGGACAGAAGGAAAATTCACAAATAATATTTTTAGTGGGGTGAAAGAAGATACTGCCTCTATAACCTGCATAGTATAAAAAAATAGCATATTAAATACATGATTATTGCAACAACAAAGAAATAACTTTTAGAAATTAAAACATCTAATAAACAAAAATGTAATACTAGAATATAAAGTCGAGAAAATATCCTGGAAATGAACCTAAAGATCAAGAGGTAGAAAAATACTAGAGGACAGAAAATATTATTTTTCAGAAATTACAATATCTAAAGAATTGGACTGTCAAACAATTGAGAAAATGAAGAAAAGGAACTCATCAACGAAAATAAGAGAACATTTCTCAGAACTAATAGGCATAAGCGTCCATATTGAAGAGGCCCACAAAGTGCTTGGATAATAAATAATAAAAAGCCAAAAATGGCACATTATTTTGAAATTTAAGGACTCCAGGAATAAAGAAAGGACATTAAAATATTCACATGGGAAAAAATAATAGGTCATATGCTAAGGTTGAGGAGTCACAAACTCCTCAACCTTAGCATATGAGACAACAGGCCTCTTATAAGCAACTTTAGAGGCTAGAATATAATGGAGCAAAACTTTCAGACCACAGTTTCCTTCAGACTTCTGGGGAAAATTTTACCACCAACCTGAAACTTTATACCTATCTAAACTATAAATTCAGTATGAGAAAGGATACAGTTTTCAAGACATATTTAAGAACTCAGAACTTTTCCTTGATATTCAATCTTTCTCAGCAACATACCAGGAATGAGAGGAAAAGGGTGAAGAAGCTCCAGGACAAAAGCCTGTGCTTTGTAGTCTAACACAGGCTTAAATTCTCTAGACGTTTATGTCCTTGTTTTTCTTGACATCTAAGTAGCAATCACTTGCGTTATCTCATCTAACCTTCCCAATGAACCCCATAGAGCACCATGATTTTTACCTCCACGTGGGTTAAAGGTTAGATAGGCTGAATGTCAAGAGAAGGAACAGGTGTTAAGGGGAAAATGAGAACTTCTTTCTGATACATTGAGCCTGACAACAGTTGGATATCTGCCTCTGAGGCTCAGGACAGAAACTTGGACTGGAAGCAGATTTCAGGAGAAAAACGAAGTTATGGGAGGGGATGAAATTGCCTAAGGAAGCCAATGTATTTTAAAAGCAAGGAATTGAAAACTTTAAGATAAATGATAATAAATAAGAAAACAGATTAAAACTAATAGAATGGAAATAATAATCAAAGCTGTATCTCAAGAAAGAATCCATGACTTGGAGAAATACCAAAAGCTACCAAGAGAAAGCTTTTTCCCATGTAGCTGGAAAAATAAATGAAAAGAGGCCGAGATCAAGAGTTGTCTTAGTTAATATTGTTATATTAAAAAGGCAAGAGAGAAAGAGAGAGAAGTTTCCAGATAGTAAATGCTGGTTACTTTTAAGGGACCCAGTCTTCCTGCTAGTGCTGTGCTTCCACGAAGACAAGGAACTGCTATGAGAAGAACACTCCTGGTTTTTCTCTCCACCTCTAATTTCTCCCCATATGAAGAGCAGTGATTTATTTATTTTCATTTGAGAGAAGAAGCTGATCCTGTCTGGCCCAGCCCCTACTCCCCTCTCTCTGGTCAAATTCATCAACTAAAAAAGTATGCATGCTGCCTCCTTGCCTGCCTGACAGTAGAAGTCCAGCCCCTGGGGTGGACACATGTAGTTGTACTCTGACTCTGCCCATAGCTCTGTCATCATTGGAAGGTGGAGACTAATAAGCCCCTTTGGGCCACAGATATAATCTTTCTCCAATCACCTTTAAGGTAATGCAACTGACTTTTAGGTCTTCTTTTTCTGATCTTCTGTGTTCTCAAATTAATCCCAAAGCTTGTAACTCAAGCTTGTCATAACCTGGGAGGAAAAGAGGAAATGACTTGAAATACCAATGGTTACCCAGCAAAGACTGACCATGATATTAAGTTTACAAACTGCTAGTTCTTTGGCAAAATATAGCCCAGGTATGTTTCATTTGGTGATTTTATTTGATGTATACAGTGTTTTATATGGTCATGTAATTAGGCAAGCATATCTGATAATAACACATCTTCCTCCTGGGATGCTTCACACTTAAGTTTCTTGCATAATCTCTGCAGAAATTGAGTTTGCTATCCCTGCAATAAAGCAATGATGATAGAATTTGACATTAAATACAACACTGTAGCTCTACAAGTAACAATATGGCTAGACCTTCAAGTCAACTATTGATTAAAAAAGCAAGCTGCATCATAGTTTATCCAGTAGGGTTTTATGTATATTTAAATACGACATTGTCTGATTCTTTGTTCTGTATATGAAAGTTTTTTCTTCTTTAGAATTTTATAGGATCCTTTCTATGGACTCATGTCTTTCACTGACTTTCATGATGGTATGTGTCTATGAACATGAGACACAGCCTCTGACCTCACTGAGCTCATGTTCCAATGGGCGGGACAGATGATGAACAAGAAATAAGTGAATACACATGTAACATGACAGAAATCACACCTTATAAAGAATAAACAAATCAGAACAAGGGTTTTCCCTTCCTCCCAAGACTGTGTCTAAGCCTTTGGTGGTTCTTATAGAACAGAACCTTCATTTTGGGGGGCAGGGTACATGGCTGAGTGGAATTTTGGCAAAAACTTCCACAATTTCCAAATGGTCATACTGATTTATAGTCCCACCAACAGTAGAATTATCTCCCCCACCCTCGTCTGATGGGTGAAAAATATTGTATTGATTTTCATGTCCTTGATTCATTTTTGATTTGTTTCTTAATGTTCTTCATTTTTCCACTGGATCGCCTAGCTGATTCACATTTCTCTTTCCCAGAGCCAGGTTCTGGTTCCAAGTTTGTTAGTCTCCTGGCGGTGCTCTTACCACAGTCCTTCCTCGAAAGTGTTCACAAAGCACTCCTCATTCCGATTCATAGCACAGTCACCAGTCTGTACTTAAAGCTTGCTCTGGGCCCGGTCCGGGGTTCACTACAAATATCTTATTTAAGCTTCACACACACACTGAAGGTGAGTGGTAAGTATCCTCACTGTACAGATAAGCAAACAGGCTCAAAGATGGTAAATGACTTATTTCAAGGTGCCACAGCAAGTCCTTGCAAGAGACCGGATTCCAAACCATGTCGGTTGATCTCTAAAGCTGGTGCTCAGCTCCCTGAAATACTCCCAATGTCAGACTGTGGGCACAAAAGCTGCTCTGCTAGAGCATTGACTATGTCAAAGTTCAACTCAGTTAAGATCAGCACTTGATGTAGTTCACATAGATAAAGCCTTTGCACTCGCCTACAGATCTTCTTACCCCATTCTCCATCCCAGTCCCCTGCTGAAGCTGATTGTTTCCAAAAGGCAGGGTCCTTCTTTCCGTCCAGGTTCGAGGTCCACCCTCTGAATTCTAGGTTTTAAATTAATCTCAGCATTGTTTGAAAGTAGCCCATAATATTCCCATAAAATATTAACTGTTGCTTCTTTTAGGGAAATGTCTAAAAGAGACTTTTCTCTCTTCCAACATGCACTTCTGCACAGACATTCACAGAAACACAAATATGTCGGAACCAAAGTGCGCTTCACTCAGTTCCCCCCACACTGGTGATTGCTCTTGAATCATGGGAAATGCAGGATCACAGAATCCTAAACCATGGAAGTTCGAAGGAATCACAGCATCCATCCAGCTCCCAGTGGCCAGCAGAATGCACAATTGAAAGTGGCTGCCTGGCCCAGGTGGCCTGAAGCTGGAGTCCCATCCGGGCTCTGTGGGAAGGAGTACTGGGATCCATTAGCAATGCCTGCCTTGGACAGCTGCGGAACTGCAGGCTTTGGGGACAGCTGCTCAGAAACACGGATCCAAAAGGAACCCAACAATGTCACTGGGATGAACCAGTTGAATGGTTAAACGTGGTTGGCCTCACTGCTCCCCCAGAGCAGACAGCACCCTGAAATGAAAATGAATTTCAAGTCCATCTCTGTGGAGGCCTTCCACC
The DNA here is from genome assembly GCF_022682495.2 of Desmodus rotundus. Taxonomy (NCBI): domain Eukaryota; kingdom Metazoa; phylum Chordata; class Mammalia; order Chiroptera; family Phyllostomidae; genus Desmodus; species Desmodus rotundus. The sequence goes on from NC_071395.1 coordinate 69,144,290, forward strand.
ACACTCATGCAGTCCCAGTGAGCTGTAATTCTTAGTGTAAATGTCTCATGATGTACAGCATTTTTCTCACAAGAATGAATTTATTTTATATGTACATTATAAAGTGCACCAGAGAAACCTGAAGATAGAACAAAAACACATACAATAAAGGGAATATTTTAGAGAATTTTTCAGTAGTTCTGCTTTGTCTTGTTGAAGTAAATTAGCAACAATTTTTATTAATAATAAAAAAAGTTGCTTTTAACCCCTCCCTTTTCCCCAGCCAAATAAATATTGAAAAAAGTATAAGAATATTGTTTGGGATGATGTTCAGTTAGGCCTGGGGTACCCACACATCCCCACCTGGCCCAGCTGCTTGATATGTGAAAAGGAATATGCATGTCATATATTTCTTACTGTTCAAAGCAGGCATTTTATGGAGGAGGAAACTGAAGCTCAGGTAGATTGAGCCATTTATCTACATACAACCAGTTAATGGTAGAACTAGAAATAGAATCCATTTCTCCCGCTTGTTGGTTTAGCACTGTTAACACTGTAGCTCCTGTCCCTGTGGGCCATCTACTTAATCACCCTGTCACTCATCAGCTACAGGCACAGGAGGCACAGAATTAAAACAGTACAGTCCCAGGCAGCATCAAGACCCTCCCAGCCTGGTGGGAGGATGGACGCACACCCAGCAGCTGCAGAGGACGCTGCCTGACTGAGGAAAGCACTCGGAGGGCTCTGAGAATCCCCACACCCACACACAGCACTGCTGTTAGATCCCTTCGCTGCTCCTGCCAGTGCTGACAGCCAACTTCCTTTCTGAAGCTTTTATTTTAAACAAAGAAACACATTTTTAACACTTCATGGTAGTTATTGTGAACAGAGCAATAGAAAAAATAACCCAAGCTATTTCCTACCCTAAGGTCTTTTTTTTCTTTTAAATATTTTATGGTTTATGCTATTACAGTTGTCCCCATTTTCCCCCTTTTCCCTTCCTCCTCACAGCCTGCCCCCAGTTCCCACAGTCAGTCCCCGTACCATTGTCCATGTCCATGGATCATGCATCTTTGCTTTTTAACTCTTTCCTTCACCTTCTTTCAACCAGTCTCCACCTCCTCCCTCCCCTCTGCAGCTGTCAGTCTGTCCCATGTGTCAATGCCTCTGATTCTATTTTCTTCATTGGTTTATGTTGTTCATTAGATTCCACTTATAAGTGAGATCATATGGTATTTCTCTTTCATTGACTGTCTTATTTCACTTAGCATAATAGTCTCCAGTTCCATCCCTGCTGTTGAAAAAAAGTAGGAATTCCTTCTCTTCACAGCTGTGTAGTATTCCATTGTGTGGCACCTTAAGCTCTTTGTACTTGAACCCTCCCTCCCACCTTCATGTGGCCAGGTCCTTCTTATCATTGCAGATCTCCCTTCTTCTTTTTAAAAATTATGATGAAATATACATAACATAAAATTTGCCATCATTACCACTTTTAAGTGTATAATTCAGTGATATTAAGTACATATACAATATTGTGCAACCCTCACTGCTCTTTCCCAAACTTCTTCATCACACCAAACAGAAACTCTATACTGACGAAGCAATGACTCTCCATTTCCCCTTCCTCCAGCCCCTGGCAACCTCTAATCCATGTTCTGTCTCTATGACAGAAAGTTTGCCCGTTTTAGAGAGCTCATGTAAGTAGCATCATGCAATATTTACCTTTTGGGCTGGTCCGATGGTAGTGGATTATCAGAACTCAACTAAAGTTAGTGTCAGTATTTACTTTTCACTGTTGGCTTATTTCATTTAGCATACTGTTTCAAGATTTGTCCACATTGTAACATGTATTATAATTTTATTCCTTTTTTAGGGCTGAACAATATTCCATTTAATTGTTTAAATTAAACAGGACAGATGGGCACTTGGATTGTTGCCACCTTTTGGCCACTGTGCACAATGCTGCAATAACGCTCCCTCCTCATATTGGCCTCTCTCTCCACTTTCCCTCACGTCACCCCATCTTATTTTCTTCATAGAACAAGTCACCACGTAAACTTATTTTTTTCATTTATTTTTCTTTATTCGCCCCACCCCTATCCCAAAAGTATCATCCATGGGAACAGAGAACCTCTTTATTCTCCCCTTTATCTCCACTTGGCATCTTAACATAGGGGCTGAAATATAATAGATGCTTTTAAAGAATAGTTGTGGAATGAATGAATAGAAAAGCAATAATGAGAGGCAGAGATGGAGGGGCAGACCTGACTAACTTTTGCCCTCCTCTCACGGAGCCAGTCATTCAGGCTCACTCCTTAGCAAGATGACAACTTACTACCTGCCATGGGACCTTGGGACGTGATACATAGAGCAGAAATCACAAACATGAAATCCTTAATGTGCAGTACCTGCTACACTACATGGTGGAGAGTTGCTATAAAGGCAATGTGGGCAAAACCCCCAGTCAGTGAAAAGAAGTGGGAAGGGAAAAGGAGAGAAGCTTTGTGTGGCTCTTTGCCCCCAAAGAAAGGCCTGCCAATGCCCTTGTTATGCAAGGAAAGCATCTCGCTTAGGGTGACTGGCACAGAGGATGGGGAAAGTAGTCCACCAGGAGGGCTCTGTCACCTCCTTCTGCCCTAGCTGTCCCAGAGCTGCCACCTGCTTTGACAGGTCTCTCTTTATCCCTGGGTTTCAGGCCCACCCACACACTCTCTCCCTGCGAGAGACTTCATCCCATTGATCTTTTTCCCGGAGGTTGTAGAGAATTTCAGTCGGCACACGTTGCTCCCATTACTGCTTACTACATGGCCATTTCCTGGGGCAGGGAGATAATCCAATTCCCCTTCCCGGCACACAGGCATAAAACTGTAATACATAACAAATCATGTCAGGTTCGGCCTCTCTCTAGCTCAGCATTCAGTCTGTAACACCAGGAGCAAGGAAGGTTTGTGAACAACTCTAGTACACAACACAAATGCCAAGTCTTGCTTTTTCTCCACAAGATCCTATTCTGTCCCTGCTTCCTGCATTTCTTCTCCCTCTGGATTACCTCTACATCATCCTGCTGAGCAGATACCTGCTGGCTTCCTGCACAGTTCCAGGGTATATGTTGGGAACCAGAGGTAAAAAGAGAAATGAGCCATGGCCCCTGGCCTCAAGTGGTTCACCATCAAGCAGAGGAGGCAGAAAATGAATCGGTAACCATAAGACACCTTGGTGAGTGCTTAATTTGAGTTTGTTATAAAGCTCTATGAAAATATAAATGAATGAAGTATGTCAGAAGACCTGACACTTTAATCAGACCTTGAAAGTGATTGGAGGGTCATCAGATAGACAGACAGGGAGTCCAAGAAAAAGCATGAATAGAGGCACAAAAATATATACATATTTATTGAACAGTGTGCATCAATGTGGTAAAACAGATCTGCTAGTTGTGGCTAGAAATGGTGCTGAAAAGCAGGCTGGAACCAAGTTGTGAGGGGTTTTCCAGTGCAGGCTGAAAGGTCTAGACTTTTCTTGTTGCCTATTGAGACCTAGCAGAGGCTTTCAGCAGGAGTGAGACTGACTTGGCAAGTGTTATTGTCCCATTAGATGAAGGTATGAAAGTGAGAAAGATGTGGCAATGATGCCTCCACGTTTTTGTAGCTTGGACAACTTAGGCAGGGGAAGGGCAGGAGGAACACTGGGCACTTTGGTAGAGAAGGATCAGAGACGACACAAGAAGAAAGCAATGGCAGTGGATGACATTACCAGTGAAGAATGCATAGTGAAATCAGGTGGGTAAGGTCAGAGACATGGGAACACTAACAGATGAGAGGAGGCCAAAAAGGACAATGGAAAAGAAACATAGGAGGACATGAGTTAGCAGAGTAGAGTGCTCTGGGAGTCCAGAGGGGATAGTGTACATTCTGAACAGTGTGCTCCATGAATGTCGAAGAGCTTCATGTGTGAATGGTGAACTTGAACAGAGATTTGAATAGGCAGGGGAGGAATAGAGTAGTGGTTGTCAGCCTCTGGGATGATTTTAGAGAGAGTGGCAGGGAGAGAAAGAAAGAAACATCGATGTGAGAGAGAAGCATCAATTACTTGCCCCCCTTACGCACCCTGACAGGAGATTGAACTTGCAACCCAGGTCTCTGCCCTGACCAGGGATCGAACACCCAGAATTTTGGTTTATGAGACAATGCTCCAACCGGCTGAGTCATACCAACCAGAGCCAAGCATGGGTATTTTTAAAAGTACCCCTGTATGATTTCACTGAGCAGCAAAGGGAAGGGCAGATCTTAAGAAAGAAAAGTAGAAAGAAAAGGGAAAAAGGTAAAGGAGAGGTCATATGGACATACTAGTACATAGGGAAGAAAATCCAAGAAAGGGATGGAGCAAGGAGAGAGAATATGGAAAGAAGAGGAAAAAAAAAAACCCCAGGAAACAGAGACATCAGCAGTTACTAATGGAAAAGTTAACTTCAATGATGAGTAAAAACTCCTTCAAATAGAATCATAAAGGACAGCTCAGATATAGGTGAAAACATAGACATGTTGAGAAAAACAAGGAGTGCACGTAAGACAGATCACCTCCGATGGATGGTCTCTGCGTTCTCTGTTGAGCTTCAGCTGGCCCATATGCTGGGAGTGAGGCAGGGGATGGTGGTTGGGTGGAGGGAGCAGAGGTCAGGGGCAGCCACTGAAAAGAAAGTGAGAGAAAGTCAAGTAGTGATCATTAAAAGATGACCAAGAAGCACAGGCAACCCAAAAGAGGCTGGGAGCTCATAAATTTGTAATGGAACAGATTCAGTATGGTTATGTGATTTTCCCCTGCATGGTCCATCAGCCCCCCGGCAGAGAGAGAGAGAAAACAAGCGGCTGGACTGACACAGCATTGGGGGTGAAGACGCAGCCCTGAAGGTGGATGAGGAGATGAGGACTTGGCTAAGAATGCCCTAGAAGGGATGGGTGATTAAATCTGACTCCAGAAGGAGAGAGGGAAAGGCCAAGAGAGGTCTGACAGCCTGCAAAGCCAGGTGTCAGTCAAGTAGAGCACAATTGAGGCATAAGGCTTTGTGTTAGTCAAAGTTCTCCAAAGAAACAAAACCAATTCCTTATAATAAGTTTCATTGTAAGACATTGTCTCATGCAATTACGGAGGCTGAAAAGTCCCACTATCCACCATCCAGTCTGAAAGCCTGAGAACCAGGAGAACTAACTTAAGTCTCAGTACATGGGCAGAAGAAGACCAATGTCTCAGCTTACCCAATGATGCAAAGAGAGAAAAATCCAGCCTTCCTCTGTCTTTTTGTTCTATCCTCACCCTGAGTGGGTGGGATGAGGCCCACCCACATTGAGGAGAGCAACCTGCTTTACTGAGTCCACTTAGTCAAATGCCAATCTCTTCTGGAAGTGCCCTCACAGACAGAAATGATGGTTAACAAAATACATGGGCATCCCAGGGCCCAACCAAGTCAGTGCACAAAATTAACCATCACGAGCTTGATAATAACAACCCTTCCTGCAATCCCTGGAATGTACACACCAGGCATCATGCAAAGAGCTTTACATGGACGGTGTCACTTTACAGAAGAATAACTACAGCTCAGAGATGTTACATCACTCTGCACTTCTCAGACTCCGAGGTTCATGCTCTGAGTGCTGTGCCCCATGCAGTCATAGTGCCAGATTTCTGGGCAAATGGTTTTGTAGGTTGATCCATCCCAAGTATCAAACCAGGTATAAAAGGTGGCAGTCGGCATGGATTGCTGAAACGAATGGGAATTGTCCCTGGAGCTGAGGAAGTCAGAGCAGTTGGGGACTGGAGACTTGCCTGGTCCCACAAGAAGGGGCTGAAGTTGCTCCAGAGGGCCAGGCATCAGGGGTCTTGGAGAGCACAGGGCAAGGTTTCCTGCCCAGAGGAGCCAGTCCTAAGGCAACTGGGTAAAACTGTGTAAGGGCCACAGACACTCTCAGACTTGGCCAGGGATGGCATCTCGCCCTTTGCAGGGTTCCTACTGGGTCAGCCAAAGCCACCCTCCGAGAATGACTCACAGAACTCAGAAGAGCTGGTGTACTCATGGTTCTTTATGGTTTTTGACAGTGAGAGGAGGCAGATTCGGATTCACAAAGGATGATGGTGCCTAGGGAGGAAGCGGGTATGAGCTTCCAGTTGTCCCTTCTCAGCAGAGCAGCCCAGACAAGACACAGCTCCCAGTGATGATGTCGGGTACCACAGAAAGTACTGCCGGCCAGGGAAACTCTCCTGAGCCTTCATGCCAGGGACTGTATTGGAAGTCAGTCAGTCATGTTGGCACAGAGCTGCCACATTCCAGTTACAGTGGGGGCCCAGGGCTCTGTGCAAACAAAATTAGGCATTTCCTATAAATCACCACTTTAGCATAAAATAACTGGCTTGCCTAAGGCCCTAGGTATACAAAGACACTCTTATCAGGCAGAAAAGCCCCTGAATTTAGAAGGTGTTAGATCCGGGCAGGCCTAGGAGGAGTGAAAATCACCAGGCGAGAAAATGGCACCATGGGAAGCTGCCCGCAGACCCTACCCAGGAAAAACAGATGAAAATTAGGGTCTGGGGTCAGCCTATTCGATATAATAGGATGCAGCTTTCACCCAGCAACCAGCTCTAGCCAATCAGACTCTAATACCCCAACTGCAGGTTTTTGCACTTAAAAACCCTGATCTAAGAACAACCAAGGGAGTCCCAACCTCCTCTGGTTGGTTCCACTTTCCCTCTTATTCCCCGCTAATAAACCCTGTTCTCCTTAGCCCGCTGTGTCCCTACGGTTTCCTGAGTGACTCCGATCTAACAGAAGGTCTCCTTGGTCAAGGGACTGTCCTTCCTTTGAAATGTGCAGGGTTTGAGCACCCCAAGCTCTGAGTTAACCCTCTACAGCATACCAGTGCCAGAGACGAAAATCAATCAGATTTGTGGTGCCCAGATGCATTTTGACCATGAATACCACAGAGACCTCTAGGGACCAATGACTATCCAATTACTTGAAGCTAAACTTTTCATTTAAAGCTAGAATGTCATCCTTTAAGTTATGGGTTTATGATGAGCTCAGTCACTCAAACTAATCCAGAGACTTTCATACCTTAGACTGTTCTGTGCTCTCTGCTCAAGGTGCAGCTCTCCCAGTTACCGTTAGAAGAAGAAAATGAGCAAATAAATAAATGACCCTAATGCCCCATCTTGGAAGAAGAGTTCAGAAGGCGTCCCTGTTACCCAGTAGGCCTTAATAGACACAGTGCAATAAGGACCAGGTGACAGAGATGCTGACTGTGCATTTCAAAAGGGGAGGTATGTCTGCCACTCCCAGGTGTGCAAAGTGGTCTCAGAGACATACACGGACCCAAAGGTGTTGAGGTATTGGGATTTCAGGAACAATTCCGGGACTAAGTTCAAACTCCTCAACATGGCGAACAAACCTCTTCATGATGGGACTTGCTTCCCTGGAACCCCAGCAGCCCTCTGGCATTGGTGAGCACGGCCGTTTTCCGAACCCCCTGTCCTGCCTTGCCCCTGGGCCTTTGTACAGGCTACTTCTTGTGCCTGAACTGTCCTCCCCCTCCATATCGGTCTAGAGAACTCTACTTATCCGTCATGTCTCAACGTGAACTTACCTCTCCCAGATTGCCTTCTCAAATTTTCCCAGAGTGGTTTTGTTGCCCCTGCCGTGAACTCCCCTTGCACCCTGAGCTTACTCCATTTGTAGTGCTTACCATGCTGTGTGTGATTGCCTGGCAATGAGAAGGCACTCCGTAAATACGTGTTACCTCAACAAGGTTAATGACTAATGGGGAGGGAAGAGCTTTCATTTGGACTCTGTAGAAAACCCAGGGTGATTGGCCCTCCTCCCCAGGGCAAGTGGCCTAAAGCAAAGAGAGAGCAAGTCAGAGAGTTGCAGCCAAAGAATTTTTCTTCACCAGTTCCCCAGGAGAAATTACTGCTTTGAGCAGCAATGTCATAAACTCAGTTCTTGAAGGAAGAGAAATCTCTAGGGCCAGTAACCCAACCAGCAGACAAACAGCCACCCTCTCTCGAGTCTGTGCTGCTTGCGTGAGACAGAACTTCAGCCTGCCCATCCCTGAGACCACTGGACAAGTCTGGCCTTTTGGGGTCTCACTGTGTGGGCACCCCCTGGGGTCTCTCTCTGCTTAGGGTTATGGGAGGCTTTGTGTCAGGCACTTGCACAGAGAGCATCAGGTTTAATTCTGACAAAAACATTGTGAGATAAAATCATTGCTCTTAGATTTACAGAGGTTCAGGAAGGTTAAGTAACTCACTCAAGATCACAGCTAGTCAGGGCTGCGCTGTTCCTGGTGGGAAAAAAATAATCTTGGTTACGAGACTGTTCAGTTTTAAACAGTGCTGTCACAAAAACAAAACAAAACAAAACAAATGCTAGACTCCACTACCTGCTTCCAAGCCATAGGTGACGAAACACAAACACTCTTCAAGAAGAGTCCAGCAGGTGATAATTGGTGTTGTCACAACTTGAAAGAGTAAAAGGAACTGTGAAATTCTCCACTCTCCTGGGAAAAAATCAGCCATTTTTCTACTTTGATAACCACAGTGTTCTCCAGCGTACAGTAAGGCTTTAAGCAATAGTTTCCCATGCTTCTGATTTAAGTTGAACATTTCCAGGAAGAGCAGAACGTGTCCGTTAGTTTGGTCTTTGCTTTTAAAAACTTTATGTAAGTTGTTTACTCTCACAAATAGCCAGAAAGAGTCCAAGTGCTGTTCAGTGGCCTGCACATCACTAGTCCACGTAGTCGTTAATCGCCCCCAGATTACTTTGCACCTGCGGGGGCCCTCAAACATCCCTTCACCTAGGTTGGGTGGCTCCAGGTATAAATGCCTATGTGAAGCAGACCCATGATACACTTGTAGAGTCCCGGTGGGCATACATGTAGGGGTCTCTGTGACTCATAGAGCACGGTCTCTGCCTGCAGGGGGCACTGTGGCTCAACTCCAGCTAAAGGTGACTGTGTAAGATCCCAGAGTCAGTGGGGCAGGATCTTCCAATTTCTTCACCGTGCCACCTGGCCCACCACCCTTCACACACCGAAAAGCCATAAATCTGAAATTTTGCATGACATTTTTTGATTTGTGAAACACCACGTGAGCCAAGTAGTATATGCCAATAGGTAGTTTTCTATCCAGTCTATGACCCCCAGATCACTGGCTGCAACACTGCTGCCCCAGGACCCAGGTCATCCACAAGCTCTTTGGAGCTGAACAGCACCACTGGGCACCCAGGAATGGCAGCCATGGCCACTGAGGAGGGGCAGCCGTGAGGGGTGGCATCAGGACGCCTCGGGTCTGAAACATCTTGAGCCCTGAGCTGAGGAAAAAGGGAACTGTCTGTCCCGTACGAAAGCTGCAATGCACAATGAGTTCTTAGGGTGTCGAGCTGAACACTGGTGGTAATTCTGCAGCGGTGGCATCTGCTCAGGCAGCATGAGACACAGGTTTGAGAACATTATGACACCTTTTGTCTCAGCTGTGGGTGAGGTGAGCTGCAAGTGCAACTATTTACAAGTGAGACAATAACAGGTACAAAGGTGTGCCAAGATGCCTGGTGCAAGTCAGAGGGAATCTGACCAACAGATCAAACAGATTTCCAAAAGGGTAGTTGAGGTCTTAGAAGAGGCAGAACTGGAGGGAAATCTCATGCCAGTGTATTCATCTCCAGACGCAGCTTTGTGTTCTTTAGCAAGGACATAGTGAAGCTCTCCTTGTGCCCAGTACTCCACTAGACACCAGGAATGTAGCCGGGAACCACCTTAATGGTGTCCATGGGCAGAAGTGAAGGGGATCCCCGAGTTCTGCAGTGTCCGGGACAGATGGCCTCATGAAGCCTCATCCTCCCACAGCCAACCTGAAGGAAAACCCAGGACTCCCTGCACCTGGAGGCATTGCCTCTCCCTCCTTCTTCCCTGAGACCCCAGCAGAACTGATGCCATCTTACTCTTTATCCCTGCTCATTTGTGCATAGAAGCCCCAAACTCCCTGAACTCCTCTCTCATCACCCTGTCTCTCAACCCTTAACCCTCTGTCCACCCCTCACCTGACTACCCCTGACTCCCCACATCCTCCCCCTGGGTCCTCTGGAACTCACGGACCATGGTCAGGAAAATTGCTATATTTCCAGGTGCATTTATAAACATTCCTTTCTCTTGTCTGTCCTCTCAGAACAAGGAGCCCCTCAAGGGAAGAATGCTAATTTTAAAGTAATATTAGTAGCAAAACTGAACATGCACACTTACCACCATTTCCTAGGCACTGTTCCTAGTACTGTGCCTGCATTGATTCCATCAGTCGTCACCACAGACCCATCATTCAGCCCACGACCACTCCCTGTTCTAATGAGAAAACTGAGGCACTGAGAGGTTAATCAATTAGCCTAAGTTCACAGAGTTAGTAAGTAGGGAGGAGGGAAGACGGGATTTGAATCAAGGCAGTTGGATTCCAAAGCCTGTGCGGGTAACCACTGTGATCTAGGGCAGCACAGAATGGTCTGTGGTTGAAGAAAAGACAACTCCAAGAAGGGGTGACATGGGCCACAACAGGAAGGCAGTGTAGGAGGAGTCCCAATCTGCTTGGCTCTAGAGCCTACCTCAAAGAAAAGCTCAGAGCCCCTCCAAAGAACACAACTTCCTCTTCTATCCTCTGAAGACCTGGCTATTTTTTTCATTCCCATAATGCTGTTCCACAGGGCCTGCAAGAGGGGTAGGGTCACTCCTTACTCTTTCTTAATCTTCCACACCACTGCCCCTCAACAGTACTGGCTTTGAAGGTCACACTTTCAGCCTAAAAACCTGTTACCCCTCCTTGTTGTGTCACCTATGGACCCCTTTGTCATTGTGTCATTCCCACCATATCTGAGCAACTGGCTCATTGTCACTCTCCAATACTTCTGTTTTGATTTGCAGTGATTTCAGCTTCCACAGAAGAAACTCCTGCAATGCCTTGGACTCACACAGTTCTGTGGCCCCATCTGGTCCCATTCTAACCCCTGTTGCAGCCACTCCCCCACCATGGCCATGCCCCAGACTTCTTCTCTTGGGTAATTCTCTCCTCCATTATATTAATGCTGAGGATCCTACTTTCCAAATACTGCCCCGCATCTTTAGTTTACCAGTTCCAAAAATTATTGACCCCTGTGTAACAAACACATTGATCACTACCACTTTTTACTGCCTCTAAGTTCCTTCATAGTCCCACATTTCTAACAACCCTGCCTACAGTTTATACATGTGATAACACTAGTCTGTAGCACATACTCCAAATCCTATCTTCCTCTCTCCCTAATACTCACCTGGGAAAAAACACAACCCTTATTAAATCTCACTCTCTTCCTGTGCATTAGGAACCTTTATTCCAGCAACTGAACTTGGTGGGAGAATAAATACACAAACATGCTGGCTGACTTACTTCAAATGTTTAAGGACCAACTTCAAATGGGCCCAAATGCTATCTTCGATTCTACTACATTCCCCAAGCCATTCATTTATCCTCTTCCTCCTCCATGCAATTCTGAGGGAATATGATCAGAGGAGTGAAGTTATTTTACAACTTCTCCTCCTTCCTACTCCTCCCTCTCAGCTAAGGAAATAGAAGCAATCAGAAGAGGATTCCAGAGCCTCCCACCAACATGTCTTCCAAGCTCAGGGCCTCTGGCCCTCACATCTGCCTTCCCACCCACCACCATTGATGAACTGACCAAGCTCTCTTCTTCAACGCCAACTCCTCTGCTTGAACCCTACATCCTTACTCTTTTTTTCAATACCCATGTCATTGGTTAGTCCATCGCTCCCTTCTCTGTATCTTCTAAATTTCTCTTCTTGATCATTCCCACCAGATACAAAAGAAGATCTTCCTGACCCTTCACTCCCTTCCAGCTCTCACCCAGTTGCTCTGCTCCCACTCAGAGTTGTTCCACTTTCTCTCCTCGCCTTTTTTCTTGAACCCAATCTTGTCAGACTTACTTCCCTATCACTCCACCAAACAGTTGTTGTCCAGGTCTTCAGTAACTTCTAGGTTGCCATTTCTAATGCTCAATTCTCAGTCTTCATCTTCCTTACCTTTAGAAACATTTGACAAAGTTTGTCCCTTCCTTCTCTCTGACACCCTTTTATGACTTGCTTTCAGAACGCTCTTCTCTCTAGGTTCTCCTTCCACATCATGCACTCCTCCTTCTTCATCATCTCTCCTGGGCCCTGATTACATCGCAGACCTCTCAGCTTTGGAAAGACCTAGACTCAGCCCTCAGCTTCTTTTATTCATATTTACCTATCTTCTTGTCCAAGGACCTCATCCAGTCTCATGTTGTTAAATCCCATTTACATTGGTGGCTTCCAAATTTCTAGCTCCAGCTAACCCATAACCCTGAATTCCAGAATCCTTGACTCAATTTTACATCTCGGTTAGACTACTAATAGTCACCTCAAACTCTACATGATTCACCCCCCAACACACACACTCACACACATACACATACACATACTTGTTCCTCCACAGTCTTCAGTAACTGGCACCTCATTCTTCCACTCAAAAACCTTGAAGTCATTCTTGCCACCTCTCATCCCTTCACTCAGTTAATAAATTCTGTAAACTACATTGGCAAAGGTAGCCTCATGCACATTACCTTTCAACACCCACTTGGACATGTAAGAATGGGCCTTGGGCCTCTTACACTTCCTTACTAAGAGGAGGAGCCCACACAACGTGTGCTGGGCTGCTCACTTGTGTGAGAATATCTGTCCTCATTTCACGCATGGAGATTGGTCCTTTGTTCAGTGTAAGCACGTGCATCAATGGCCCTCAGACACAGGCGCAGCTTTCAGTATTCCAGCCTGAAGACCCCATGGGGGAGAGGCTGGGGTCTTTCCACTGCAGCACAGGAGGGGTGCACATAGACCAATTGCCCCGCATCGGTTGCCAAGGGGAAACTGCTAGCCACCAGGGACTGACACACACTCCTGGAGTTGATCTTACTCTGCCTCTTCTTTATCTAAGAAAAACATGATTCCACCCAGTGCTGGACTGTTGTGCTTTGCTTGGTGCCTCCAATTCTAAGATGCAATGGGCAGAAGTGTTTGGCGTCCTCCCCTGGGATTGAAAACTGAAGTGTGGTAGTCTGCTTCCACAATGTGTACATCTACTTCTTACCATCCTAGTAAAAGTCCTCGCAAGTAACTCCCTGCCTCTGCTTTGCCCCTATGACAGTCTGCCCACATGGCTGCCCGGGGAATCCTTGAGTGTTCATCACATCATGCCACTTTTCCGCTCAAAACAGCTTCCCACCTTGCTCAGAGTAACAGCCGGGGCCACCTGCTACCTTTATGATTTCCTCCTCCACCATCAGTCTGATCAGTCTGTCTTGGCCACACTGGTCTTCCTGCTGTTTCTTGAACATACTAAGCATGTTTCAACCTCAAGCCCTTTGCACTTTCCAGTCCCTCTTCCCAAAATGCTCTTCCTCCAGATATCCCCATGACATGGTCCCTTGCTTCTTTCAGGTCTCTGCTTGCATGCCACCTGACCACCCTATTAAATAGTCATACACCCTTTATTGCCATCCCTGGAATGAGAATGAAATTCTGTGAGGCAGGCTGGGACATCTGAAGGGCTCAGAACACTGGAATGTGAGAGGTGAGTTGTAGTTATTTGTGGATGGGGCTTATACTCTAGTGAGGCAAACAGACATTGAGCAATTGATGACTATAGTTCATCACGTTACTGATAAGTGTTGTGAAGGATAAGTACAAAGTGAGTTAAGGGTATATAATTAGTATCCTCTGGGTCCGGAGGTAAGAAGGACCATGGCTTCAAGACCCTTGGTTATATTAACTCCTTAAGGATCAAATTTATGTCTTCCTTACCCCTGGGGCAGGGGTGGGGAAAGCATGCCCACATTCTTCACCATTCTGCAAATAGTTCTACCTCTGCTTCTAGCTACATGTAAGCCAACCTCAGGGTAGATGGTTAAGAGCAGGGGAGAGCCTATGTGTCTAATTCTTTAGTTGGAACACTAGGGAAAAGAATTTTCCACCAACACCTTTGTCAACCAGCATCATTCTCCTTCTCTTGGACCACTGTGGTTGGGACTTCATCTTAGATCACTTTTCAAAGATGGAAAGTGAGCTAAAGCTTCTGGAGCTTAAAAGTGGCTTGTGATGTCCTTGAGACTCATCATCACTTTGATGATACAGCACTTAGGGGACACTCACTCTGTGCCAGACAGGTGAATGTATGTGACCAGAGATATAGATCACCCCATTTAATCCCACCCTCTTCACACCTTATAATGTGGGTATTTATAATTTTTATGTATGGATTAGGAAACAGAGATCCACAGGAGATGAGCAACTTGCCCAAAGTCATAGGTAAAAAAATGACAGAACCAACAAGATTTGAACCCAAGCCTGACCCTTGCTCATTCCAGACCAGCACTCTGTCGCCCCAACAAGCACCTTCTCTGTACCTGAGACTGTGTGTTGTGACTTCAACACATTGTATAAAGTGATTTAATACTCAAGTCAACTCTCAGCCACCGTTCCCATGTGAAAAAACTGAGTCTCACAGAAGTATTTCTAAATCACCTGCTCAAGGTCATGGTGCAAATGAATGGGACAGGTGGATCTCACCCAGGGCTGCCTGCAGGGCCAAAATTTCTCATTTTATAAAAGAAAAGAAAGGGGGAGGTAAAGTGAAATGCTGAAGGTTACCATCACTAATCAGTGAGAAATGTAGGACCTGCATCAAAGTTACCACCTTCTCCCGAGCATCGCGATGCCCGCTGAAAGGTGTGTCCTGCTCTGGTCCCCGATGCCTACCCACTGAGTGCAGAGCAATCCGCGCAGACTTCTCCTTCTGATGCTGCCTGTGGCGGCCCCAGGGGCCCCAGTGGGCAGCCAACCCCGGGGTAGTCTTTCTCTAGGACTGGGCCCAAGTCAGTCAGATGTGGACCGGGAGAGGGTGGGCAAAGGGGATTCTGCTCTGTCTCTGGGTCATGTCATTCCCAACAGGATTGTGGAGAGGAAGCAACCTAAAGGCAGTGTCCACTTGCCCGGCCCTTGACCCAGAAATCACGGGTTGGCCTGGAGGACAGAGTACAAAATATCTGCTGTATGTGCACAATATTTGCTTTGCTTTCAGCGCCCCAGAGTATGCTGCTTAATTCCTCACTGGAGGTACAATTATTTAACGAGGTGCCGAAGCTTGGGGAAAATCGCACATTTTAAAACACCAAATGAGCAACTCTAGATGACTTTACAAAATGTATCTGGGGTGAATTTTGCACAGCAAAGTCTGGATATCAGATAATTAAGTGAAAAGGGAAATAAGTTCCCAAGGGGTGTAAACAAACACACCAAGTCTCATTTGTGTTATACTGAGTGCGGAAAATGGATTTCTGAGTGGACTATAACCCAGGGCTCCTTCCTCCAATGTCAAGCCGGGCTTCACCTAGCGGGAAGCCTGCAGGCTGAGGTGTGGGTCCAGGGCGCCTCCTGCAGGTTGAGAAGAGGAACGACCCTTGGACAGAGAGCCTTGTCCAATGCCCTCTGTTAGTAGAGGAAGCCTGGTGACTTTCTCAAGGTCACGGGGCAGCCAGGGGCACAGCTAAGACTAGATGTAACTTTCTGATTCCCAGTCCTGTGCTACTTCCAGGCCACAGGCCACTGGGTAGCCAGTGCTACCCAGATGCCCCCTATTAATAAAAGCATAAACAATAATAATAACTGAAACAGGGATAGCTGACACTTACGAATATATATGTGCTACTGAATAAGGGCCACTGCCTGATGTGCATAAAAGCATGGCACCGGCTTCTGAGAGAAGACAGGAACTGTATCTGCGAGTCCACTGGCAAGGAGACAGGAGGCAAAGCTCAGATCTGTGTCTTTTGATCCAGGATTTGGGGCAGGGTTTGAAGGGGTAGCAATGAAGTGTTCACAAGTGTTCCTTGTGAGTCGTGTTTCACAGATGTTGCTCATAAGCGGTGCATCCAAGGTTTAAACTCTGGTTCTGGGTTTTGTTGAAAATAGGATAGGATGATATGTGCTGGGTGCTCTACTTTTTGCTTTGTATTTTCCTCAGCTTAGAGGTGAGAAGTAGAGGCAGAGGAAAATAATTTTTTAATCCTCACCTGAGGATATGTTTATTGATTTTAGAGAAAGAGGGAGAAAAAGAAACATTAATAGAGTGAAACATCTATTGGTTGCCTCCCATATGTGCCCTGACTGGGGAGGATTGAACCCTCAATCCAGGTATGTGGACTGACCGGAAATGGAACCCTCAACCAGTTGGTGCATGGGATGATGATCCAAACGACTGAGCCACCCAGGCAGGGCCAGAGATAGAGGAAACTTAAGAAAACCATCCAAAGTTGCACAAGTAGATAGTGTGGTACAGCGAGGACCAGACACAGATCACCTGGCATGCCATCAGTGGGAGCCTGGCCAGCCCCGGGTTCCATAGTCCCTGGGTATCCCTGACCCTCTCCAGTTCCTGAAATGAGCCTGGGCATCACTGCCTCCAGCTTCCGGCTTTCAAATCCTCTGTATGGGTTCAGGACCACGCTGATCCTGCGTACTAACTCAATCTTTTTCTCACTTCCTACAAAAGCATAACAAAGCAGAAGCAAACAAAATGCAAAGTTTGAGAGTGCCACGCACTTTGGGGTCGCAAAACTCAGAACACCTCCCAACAATGCACCGAAAACCGTTTGTTGTTTCTGCAAAGGCCCAGGGATTTTTTAATTGGTTTTCTCACAGGGATTTTGTACTTTTTTCTCCTCAGTGGGTCTCAGCTGTGGTTTGCCATCCCAGGTCTTATCTCCTTTCTGACCCCTCCCTCTTCTATCCCTTTTCTCTTTCCTTCCCTGTGAGGAGAAAAATAATTTGTTTCTTTAGACATCCATGCCTTTGGGGTCTCACCTTCTGTCCTTAGCAGTTTATCAAGATATTTTCCTGGACGGAGGCAATTTCCTTCTCTGAGTCAGATTCTGGAATGAGCTGCTAAGAAAATTCATTATTCACTTGGTGACACCAATAAATATGAGGTCTCCACTTGCATTTTTTAAACCCATGTATATGTTTGTTTGCACAGTATATGACTTCTACATGATAGTCTGAACTGGAAACCAGGGAAGCCAAACTTATTTATTTATTATGTCTCTTCTGATGCTGGTTGTTTCCTGATTTTCACTACCGAAATCTCATAATGATGCCAACTTTATTGTAGCTGAGGCTGAAGGCTGTCCTGACCCCAACCTTTGAGCCACAACTCCTTCAGTGAGTATACTAGAAGCTCCTGGAGGGCAGAAGCCTTATTTGGTTCAATTCTTTATCCTCAGAATCTAGCATAGAGCTAAAAAACAGAATGCATTTATTCATCCATTCATTCATTCACTCATTCATTCATTCAACAAGTATTTGTTCAGTACCTGCAATGTTCTTGGTCCTATTCCAGGCTTTAAAGACATAAGAATATTAAAGACATGGTCCTGGAACTCAAGGGTGAGTGTATATTGGAGGTTCTTCAAATCTTGGGGATATGGGTCATAACAAGAAATTGGTGAAAGTTTTAGATCATCTTTCCAGAACCTGCACAGTATTTTGGCATACAGTCCTTGGTACACAGAAGCAATGGCCCCAATTCTTCGCTTTTTTCTGTATCGTGCCCTTGGCAATGTAGCTTGGCAGGACATCCCCACCAAAGGAAGGGCGGGACCTGTCTCACCACTTGGCTTTGAGCTCATTCATGTATACTGCTCTGGCCAATAGAATTTTAGTGGGAGTGACACAGGAGAAGCAGGAAATGAGCTTGCACTTTGGAGCTTTTTATCTTGCGCTTCCACCACCAGCATGAGAAGGACAAGCCTGAGTTCACCCTCCAGTCCAGAAGGGAGGTAAGAAACACATGGCACAGAGACCAGCTGCCCCAGCAAAGGCTGACCTAGATCAGTCACCAGCCAGGTATCCCCAGAGATTTAAACAACCCATTCATGATGAGCAGTACCCCTGGAAGAACCCCAGCTGACTCCAGACACATAACTAATAGTCATTAATTGTGGAAGGCACTGAGGTGTTGTAGTCATTTGTAACCAGTGTTATTACAGCAATTAATTAATAATTTAAAATAACCTAAATAATTTATTAATTAATAATTTTAATTTTTAATTAATAATAAAATATTTTATTAATAATAAAATATTAAATAATAATATTTTATTAATAATAAATATTTATTAAATAATAAAATATTTAAATAATAATAAAAAATTTTAATTAATTTTATTAATTAATAATTTAAAGATAACCTAAAGTTCTGTAGACCCCAAATAGAGGACCCTTGGTCTTTTAGGGTATACCACAAAGGAGACAGAAATGACAGTGTCAACTGATGGTCATCGATGTCAATTCAACACCAATAGGAATCCCCAGTTTGATGTATGGGTGAAGAAGGAAAATTTATTCAGTGCAAACAGCTCAATTGTCATACAGTGTGGCTGTGAGAACAGCTCAAGGGTGTTACAGCTCAATTATGAAGCAGCACAGCTGTGAAGCAGCATGGTTGAGAGGTGGCCCTGGGGCAAGGCCTCTCTCTGGCTAGACAGCTCTGCTCTGCTCTGGTTTGCTCTACCTGCTCTGGTCCAGCCACTCTGTTCTGCTCCTGTGCTTGTCTGCTCCCCTCTGCTCTGGTGAGACATCTTCAATACTTCAGCTCCAGCCAAGAAACAGTCTTCAGTGTTTGGTGGAAAGGGGAAGTGCACTCTCAGCGCCAAAGAGGAGCTCACATATGCGGACATGAATCCCTGCCCCTGGTCCCTGATTGGTCCATCCTCATGCAAATGAGGATTCCAAATCCTCACAGTTTAGTTGGTCCAAAAGGCACTGTCCTGATTGATCAGAATGGAGCCGTTATGATTGGTCAGTGAAGATGCTGATGTAGAGATATAGCTGCACAGCTCCAATTGAACAGGGAAAAACCTCAGTCCTATTGGTTGAAACACAATTCCAGGAACTCCTTTATAAGGGCTGGCTCAGACGACAGGAACACAGTTCAGGCTCAGTGTGGGAGGCAGTCAGCTTAGTGCAAGATTTTCCCTGAAGTGCAGTGTGCAGGAGAGGCCGCAGCATATAAATGGCTGCTAGGCTCTGTTTTTAAAGTTTGCACCAGTTATTCACCAGGAGCCCTTCTTAGTAGGTATCTTCTTTCTTAGGGTTTGCAATAGCATAGTGCGCTAAGCACTGCAGTGGGGTAAATACAAGTGCTTAGGAGCATCTAACTGAAGCTTGCTTTGCAAAGGAGCTGATGTCCAAGCTGAGACCTGAAGGAGAGGAAAGATTCAGCTAACTGAGGGGGGAGAGGAAAGAGTTCCAGGAGTGGGGATTAGTAGGTGCAAAAACCATGAGATGAGAGAAATGGGACTAGTTCGTCATTTTGGTGAGACTGCAAGTTTTTCAGTTGAAGTTCTTCAAAAGCTCAGAGACTTCCAATTTTTGATAATGCTGATATAATTTTTAAAAATGAAGATATGCTAAAAAGAAGGTACAAAAATAGTCGTAGAATTTAAATATTCTTCAGGGAATAAATGAACAGTTTACCATCAGGAGGAATATAATGTTCTATGTATAGCCTTACTTGAATGTAATGTTAAATGCTTAAACATGTCTTTCCTGAGAGTGCGAATTAGTCCTAGTAGCTATCCCGCCCTACCTAACTCCAACCTAGTCTAAACTAGAGGGCGTGAAGACAGAGGGGCTGTCGGTAAGAGTTGAGACTCAATAATTTTTTGTTAAACTGAATTAAAATGGAGTGAATAATTTCCAGATGTCAACAAAGAGAAAATGCACCCTGGCTTAGTGAAGGTCCATTCAAAAGACTCTTTCATGGGCATAAACTGGAAAGTCCTGAACCCTAACTACAAGGCTCAGTGGGTGGCCCCCACCTTGGCCATCTGTAACCACTGAGAGGCCTCCAGCCATCCTGACAGTCTCTCAGAATTGGTCCAAGTTGCTCACCACCCCACAGTGAAGTACAGAGGTGACAACAGTGCTGCACCGCCACCTGGTGGCCACAGCTGAGAACACCATATTTTCCATGTCTGAGATTTGTGAACCCTCTGGGTGGGTCTCCTCTCTCTCTCTCTCTCTCTCTCTCTCTCTCTCTCTCTCTCTCTCTCTCTCTCTCTCTCTCTCTCTCCATATACACACACACGCACACGCACACACACACATACTTACAAATATATATGCATTTTTCAATATAAAGTATATGGCGCAAAGCCTGGCACGTTATGCTCAGCACATAGTGATTGCGATTATTAATGTGATCATTATTATTGTCATGATACTGTAAAAGTACCTGAGTTTCTTTGAAATTAAATGGGCTGTGGGAAAATGGAAATTTTGAAGATAATTAAGAATCCATTCCCCCTCTAATTTCATTCAATAAGCCCATACTAAATGTTTAATGCATGCCATCACTGTGCTGTGTAACGGGGACAGAGTGGAGAAGATATAAGAATGACTGAGATGTGGTCCCTGCTGTAACACATTTCCAGGCTGGCAGGAGAGGCAAGCATGTAAACAGGAGCTGTCATGCGCTCAGCAGAGACGCACCCGGAGTGCTGGCTACGACAGAGCGGAAGCAGCAGCGATTCGTCTAGAGATCTGTGGTCTTCTCCTTAGCTCTCAATAAAATTGCAGTCCTCCCTGTGATCCCTTCACCGTCTGACCCCAGCTCCCTCTGTCCGCAGCTTCTGGGCCTCTCTCCAGTACCTTGGAGAGCTCCTGGACTCCCCAAGTGGGCGATGGGAAACTTCACAATAGGCAAAAGGCCAGAGAATGTTGAGGTCAACATTCAAGCTGGGTGACCTTGGGTAAGTCACTTAATTTCTCTGGGCCTTAATTCCCTTATCAGCAAAAAGGAGGCTGTTAATAATAGCACTTGCCTTATGAGGTTATTGTGAGGGTTGAGTGGGGTTATATGAAGCACCTAGTTTATAACGTATGTTAAACCCTCCATGTATTTATTACCAGCTGTGGTCTGCCAAAGTCCTCTTGGCTCTTCATGAGATCTGGATCCAATTTTGCAGACTTTTAGGCACTTTCTATTATTAAAATTTGGTTCAACCCCATTTAAAACTCCACTGTCATAGAAGATGCGGCCCCCTTTACCTGCCCACTCAGGGCACTGGGAACTGAGGTGAAGATGGAGAAACCTAGTTCACTCTTTTTTTTTTTCCCCCTTGAATTTTCTCCTCCAGCATCCTCTGTGATTCTAAATTCTAAAAGGGCCTCCTCCGGGCCTGTGTTCAGACAGCAAGGACAGAGGAAGGGAGTTTCCACTCACATTCCACCCTGGGTGTGGTCTGACTCCTCTGATGCTGCTGGTCTCTGAGTGAGGATCTTCATAGAGACAGTGTTCCTGCCTTCCATGGGGGGGCAGCTAAACCTCATACCGCCCAAGCCCAACTCCTTCCCAAAGGACGTCTCTGAAGGCAGCCATGCAGCCCTCCGAGCCCCAGTCTGAGCCTCACCTCTGTCTCCACCTCGCCATCCTACCACCCACCCCACTTGCCAGACCATGCAGTCCCCTCAGGTGGGGCTCCTTCACCACTGCGGCAGCATCGCTTCTGGGCCTGGTGCCGGCATACATGGGTCTTCGTGGTGCTTGCCACACTCTTCCCTTCTCAGGAACGAGATGCAGATGATGTTAATATTTGTAACCCCTGTCTGATGTCCTCAGACCAAGTAACCAAAGGGGCCTGCCCACGCTCCACAAGGTGCACTGTGCGTCTCCCAAGGGCAGGAGCACATGCCACCTGCAAGTCCCTGTGCAGGGCTTCAGTGCTCAGAGAGGGTCAGCTGCTCTTTTGATAAATATGCCTCTAAAAATACGGAGAAATTAATTTCTTTGTACCTTGATGAAGCACAGCAAAGTGGACCAGGTTATTAAAATGAGACTTTTCCTGTCACACAGTGCCCACCGAGGGCTCACAACTGAGAACCATGGGTGCCAAGTAGACCCATGCTGAGGTGCAGGCCACTGGTGCAGGCCTGCAAAGGCCTTTGACCACAGCTCCTGCAGCTTCTGTGAGGCCACTGTCCACCATCAAGCTATGTAGGAGAAAGCTGGGGTTGCAGGGGGAGGAGGAAACAAGACATGAGGAGGCCTTTGAGGAGAGGGATTGGTATTCTGTGTGGGTTGCTCTCCACACACTGGTGAGATAAAGGAGAGAGGTGCTTGGTGGCCACCACCTCAAGAAAAACGAAGAGCAAAGGCTTTAGAAAAACAACTAGGGGGCATGGAATACAAGCTCTATGAGGGCTGATAGGAGCCAGGATCATATTTAAAGAGTCTCCAGTTAAGAGGTTAAAGCTGAATCAAGAGGGCTGCCTTCAGAGTAAACTGCACTTCTGCTGAGGGCAAGGCAGCGAGCCTGTGGCCTGTGGTCCAGATGGGAGTCTGGAAGCAGGAGCCAGCTGTGAACCTTCTAGAAGAAGACTCTATAGGAATATGTCAGATGATAAGAATTTTTAATAGTTTTATTCAGATATAATTGACATGAACGAGTGACACATATTTAAAGGATACAATTGGATGTACCCATGAAATCACCTCACAATCAAGGTAATGGATCCATCCGTCATCCATGATTGCTTCCTTCTGCTGCTTTGTAACACACCCCTTACTTCCTGATTGGAAAGAATCGCTGATCCGCTTCCTGTCACTATGAATTAGTTTGTATGTCTGACTATTTTATACAAATGGAACCCCACAGTATGTACTCTTTTGTTGTCTTCTTTCACTTGGCATAATCTGTTTTAGATTCATTCCTGTTGTGTGGGTATCAATGGTTCACTGCTTTTTATTGTTGAGTCTAGTCCAGCATATGGATGTCCCACCATTTGTTTCTTCTTCCATCTATTTATGAATATTTGGGTTGTAGGTGACAGGAATTTGTCTAGTTATCTTCTGCTCCATTATTTTTAGAAATATCCTGTTGTCATGTGTATTGCTTTTATAATTGGGATACAGGTAAATGTGTTTAACAATGAAGAGGAAGACAAGGAAGCTCGGTCGGGCAGGCTTCCCAGCAGGGGTGACGTGATCTCAGCAGAGGGGTTGGGGATGTGCCATTGGGCACACAGGTGTTGAGAGAAACGAATCACAAGTGGCCGGCTGAGATGGCTTCACCCACTTTGGTGACTTCAGCCAGAGGGCTCACAGAGGAGTTCACAGAAGTGCAACGTGGAGAATGTCATCTGTGCACATCCATGACAGCAAATTCAACTGCCAAGAGACCCCTGGCCTATTTGCCCACGCCTCCTCAATACAGGAGAGCCCTACCATGCCTGCCAGAGAGTCAGGGAGGGCGGGGGGTGCGAGAGAAGAAGCAATCACAGCGCCTCCCCCACTGCTGATTCCCGAACCTAAATCTGACCAGAGCGCTGCAAGGAGAGGCTGCAGCTTATATGTCAGACTGGATGAGATTTTCAACATATAGATTCTCAGTATAGAATGGGACAGAAGACCCATAGCTTATCATCCTTCCTCGTCTGATGGCTGCCTCTCCGTCGCAGGACAATCCTGGCACTGTTTGTTAATCCCTTTTGTGTCATCCTTGCGACAGCCCGGTGACGAATCCCATGCCACCAGTGGAGAAATTGGTGTTCGGAAATGTTAAGT
This sequence comes from Desmodus rotundus, assembly GCF_022682495.2. Classification (NCBI taxonomy): domain Eukaryota; kingdom Metazoa; phylum Chordata; class Mammalia; order Chiroptera; family Phyllostomidae; genus Desmodus; species Desmodus rotundus. The sequence continues at coordinate 69,167,984 of NC_071395.1, forward strand.
TCCACACCCAAGATCATGTAGATAGAAAGCGGCAGAGAAGTAACCAAACCGAGGTCTGTTTGGTGCTGAATCCCAGAATCTCTCCACCACACGATGCTGTCACTACGGGCTGTTACTGAGGGAGATGAAGAGTTCAGTTAGTGCTCCCTCTTCTGAAGTGCCAGCTGGTCATCACTAGAAGGAAAGGCCAGCAGAATGTCTTACGAGATGTCTCAGACAACTATTACTTACCCTGGGGAATTTCCGTGACTTTCGCTCTGATATCTGAAGCTTTCACGAGACCCGTCTCTCAGTACAGACCTTTAACCAAGCACGAGCACTGAGGTATAGAACCTAGACGCCAATTCCTTCATTCACAGGGAGAAATTACCGGCACTGAGACCTAAAATCTCAAGTTCCATTGGATCAGCCCCTTCGACCGCTGTATGTGAACTCCAAGAGAAGCCTTATCACCGGCGGAATGTTTCTGGAGTGCCTGGAAGGAGAACAAGGGGGATTTGTAACCCGGTGCCCAAGGCATCCCACTGAGATAGCCGAGTATTTCTGTTTCCCGAGAAGGACAGTCTTACCAACGGGACCAGAGACATTTAAAGAGTGTGGGCTCCACTCTCGGGCCCCATGGAACGGGGAGCACTTCAGTCTCAGTCGCCCGTGAGGCTTCCTCTTCCCTGGACCACGCTGGGAGGCACTCGGGGCCCTTTCCTCATGGTAACTTATTCTTCTGAGACCGAGGCCTGCCCACCTGGAAACTGTGCCTTTCCTTTCAGCTGCCTGCCTGTTTTTACTGTGCTCCACTGTGTGCTCCTGCAGCTCAACTCCCCAAGGGCGCTCTTCCTTCTTCAGTTTCAAATCCGGAAAGGCACCCAGGTGTCTAGTGCCCCCAGGGAAGAATGATGGAGAAAAAGGTGGGTACCGTCTTTGTCTGAGAAGGACATTCTGTAATTAAATATTAGATTATTAAAAGGGGGAACTAATTCTAATTAAGGCACATACACCCATTGGGTGCAGAGAACCCAAAAAGGAAGAAATGGATATTAATTCCCAAGTGCTTCATCAGGGTCTGATTCTATGCAAGGAGATTTTTAACCAGCACAACAATCCTAGGAAATAGCTCTTAGTAAGCACCCCATTTTACAGTGCAGAGAACTGAAGCTCAGGTTAGGTGACCGCTACTTTCAGGAGAACTGGGATTTACATACTAGCGTATCTGCCTCTGAGATTCTGTGGGAACCCAAGTGTCAGGAAAAAAGCACTAATGCATGGGGTGATGTTTTCTGAGCTGCCAGTGAGGTTCCATGCGGGCTGTGTCTGAAGCGGAAAAGAAAAGAACGCTTAAAAGGAACCATCCTTCCAAGGGAGCAGACTGCTCTTGCAGAGAAAATTCCTTCTAGAATGTTTCATAAAGAGGCTCTGACATTTGCACTGGTTGCATTTCCGGAGGGACACCATTTAAATCCAGCCAGACTGAGTCTTCCTCCCACCAACCAGTTTAACAACTCCCTCACTTCATCCCATCCTGTATCACTAGGGTGAGGAGGCCAAGGCTCTGAAGCTCCTTCAGACATGAAAAAGTGTTCCTGTCAGCAGCCCATGACCATGGTCACAGGCATGTGCAGAGCTCACCCACACTTGTACCGTGCAGCCTTTAAAGAAATAACAACCTGCTCAAAGGGACAGGGAGGAGCTTGCTCTGGGCCAAGGCCTGAGTGCAGGCTGGTGAGGGGGGTGGATTCTCCAGCTCCTGCCATCACGCAGGCCCTGAAAACCACCACCCTGGCAGCTCCTACTTGGCAGCACCCACACATCCCATACTTGGCTCCGTGGCCCTCGTCATTTTGTGTTGCAAGAAAAGAAAGACAAAGAGAAACCCTGTGGGGGTTCACACTCCCAGAGACAAAAAAAAAAAAGTCCAAAATATGGTGGAGAAGAAGCAAGAGAAGATTAAAGAGAAGATTACGGACCAGACCGTCGTCATGGTGTGATGCTGGTTTCACACCCCCGGCAGCAGGTCGCTTCTGGAGCCAGGACAAGCCCTCTCACCCAGAGCAGTGCGGGTGCCCTCGGTCCATGCCTCCAGGCTGTGAGGGCCTGACAGGGAAGAGAGAGGAAAGAAGAAAGGCAAGGAAGTAGGCATTTATCATGTTTTTAAAACGCATATTTGATTTTCATTTAAATCCTCCAAATGGTACAATTATTATCTACATTTTATAGTGAAGGAAACTTAAATGCTACGAGAAGTTTAATGTACCTCAGGTTGTAGCTCACTAAAACGTGGATTCAGGTCTTAAAGTGCCAGTCAGGGAAAGAAAATGTGTGAGCCTATTTATTTTGCTCCGAAGTTTCTGAAGCCAAAATGCCTATTTTTAAAGAACGTACATGTCAATATTTTGTTCTTTCTCCCCTTTAGCAAGGCTACATCTGGTAGGCAGTGTGTTGCCCCCCACCCCCGGCCAAAGATGCCCATCCTCTAATGCCTGGAACCTGTGAATTGTTAGGTTACATGGAAAAGGGGAGTTAAGGTTGCAGATGAAATTAATGTTACTGATCAGCTGGCCTAGAAATGAGGAAATCAGCCTGGCTTATCCAGCTGGGCCCATTGCAATCCCAGGAGGCCTTAAAAGAGGCAGGAGAGGAAGTCGGGGATCAAGAGATGCCAACGGAAAGCTGCTGTGTTGCTGACTTTGAATATGGGAAACAGGGCCCGAGACGTGGAATGTGAGCAGCCCCTAGAAGCTGGAACAGGACCAGAAGGTGGATTCCTCCCTAGGGCCACCAGAAGGAATGCAGCTCAGCCAACCCCTTCATTTCAGCTCCATGAGACCCACATAGAACTTCCGCCCTGTAAAACTGCAAGTAGAAGATTCCTACAGTTTTATACCACTAAAGTGGCATTAATTTGTTTCAGGAGCAATAGAAAACTAATATCGCACAGGGGGAACCAAATCCTGCAACAAGGTGCTAGCGTTCATGGCTCTGGAGGGCAGGGGGAGGCCACGAATTTTAGAGGCAGACCCGGGCTGGCAGCCTCTGTCTGCCTGGGATAGCCTGACCCATCCATCTCATTCACAGTGGGATGAGCTTGCTGAGGAAAACCGAAATAGTCAGGTCTGTTGTAGGGTAAGTGGAGGTAGTCTGGCTTCCTTCCCTTAGTTACCCAGCTACCCATGTGTCTGGGTAACTAAGGGGGGCAGTGTTCCCATAGCCTTGGAGGGCCTGATGACTAGTGTTCTCATAGCCTTGAGGCTGGGTCTGATAAACTGTTCCCATATATGAAGTGGGCTCGCATGTGCAGAATTATGTAATGTAATGTTCTGGAAGTTTTCCAGCTTTGTTCCCCTCTAGTACTTAAACAGGTAGGGTCTCCTGCTGGGGGTGATGATGATGAGAGACATACAAGGGGGCAGGTGCCACGATGGGTGCCACGCTGGGGAGCAGGGGCCATGACATGAGACATGCAGATACACATACTGCTTGTATCATGCGTGGCTTGCCCACCCATGAATAAAGTCATGCCAGACGTCCCAACGGCTCTGTGAATATTTCTGTCTGCATGAATACCATGAACCTGCCTGGCCTTGATCAGTTGCAACACATTTGTTAGCTACAATTCTTTCTGTCTTAGAGATGGTTTAGTTACATGGAACAAACACATACCTACTCACTGAAGTGTAAGGAAAAAAGGAAGGCTGTTTAGAAGCAGAGCAAGACTGAGGAACCAGAAAAACTAGTGCAGCTGCCTCCCTCTCCCTAGCCTCCATTCCCTCCCCTCCTGTTCCTCTCGGCTTTTCCATTGGTCTCATCTATCCTTGTCTTCTTGCAGACGTTGTTTGCTTACTCCTCTGCTTGCACAAGCCTTCAGTGTGGCCACTTGTACATGGTGGCCTCTGTCCCAGAGACCTTCGAACCTTCCAGCATGGTGACCCCCCCACAGCTACCTGACTCAGTCTCCCCATCCCTGATCCAAATACTGAGAGAAACTGATCAGCCAGCCTTCTTCTGCCGTTCACTCCTGACTCTTGGTAGTCCTGGTCGGCATGGAAGTGCTGGGTTGGCATGGAGGGGCACTTGCTACAAAGGCCTGTCACATCTGGGGCTGTGGGTTGGGTGGGATCTTTAGGAAGCTGTCGGGGAGCAGGGAGGAAATGATTGGCATCTCCAGGATGTCTCCATGCCTTGTCTCTGGAAACAGAAGCACATCCCTCCTGCTGGCTGAGCTGCCCTTCTCTCTGCACAGGCCACGTGGAGCCCTCTTTTGCCTCTGTGACAACATTTTCTGTTCCTCCATTCTATGATTGACAGACTCTTTTTTACTATGCTAATATATTCAACCAAGTTGCATTCAAATGTTGCTGGTTTGGAAATCATCCTGTGTATTTCTCGTGACTTTGCATATTTCACAGTTTACCTCTCCAAGGAAAAGGATGCCTGCCTGGCTCCTAAGTGTAGGGCACCTCACTGTGGGCCCCACAGTCTGATGATTATAGCAATCAACAATAATAACAACAACAGCAACTGTACTTAGGATTGTGAAGCTCAGAGAACTCAGTCCTTAAAATAGTTTAATGTGGTCAAGGAGGTAAGTGATGGCATAGATTATTAAAACGAGGCTCATTGAGCTGGAATGAGTCATTCAAGGTCCCATAGCATTGTATAGGTTTTGATCTAAAGAAAATAATGACAGTTTTCATTTATTGAAAAGAAATGCCAGCTATTCTACAGGATATGGCATAAATAATGCCCCTTTTTATTACAAAATCTTTTATTACTAAACCATAAGCATGTAATTCTGTAACATAACAATATCCCACTCAAGCACACCATGTGACATTTTAGGTGAAAATGTTCAAATTAAAACTAGAAATTATTATACCCATATTATTACCCTACCAACCACACTCAAGCAGGCCTTACTTCTGCCAGACCTTGTATATTTGCTATTTCTGATCCTCACACTAGCCCTTTCAAGTAAGATGTTGCATGAAGTCCCACATATATAGGAGCATATTACCTGAAAGCCCAGGTTTGTCCCCACGGACCCTATCCATGTCCCTAAATTGTTGGGAGAGCCTTAGATGAGATCTTCCTGCCTGTCCTTCAAGGCTCAGCTCCAATACCAGCTCCTGAACAAACCTCCACTGGCTCTCTGGGCACTTGGCTTCTCCCTCTCCATGATTCCACCAGAATCAATTCATCCTTAGACAGTTCTGAAGGGCTGTCCATGTGCCAGGTGTGACACCGACAGTAGAGCACACAGCGGGGCTAAAGCGAACATGGCTCCGCCCTCAGGAGCTGAAGTGTGGTGAGAGGGGAGTGCAGGGAATGTCAAAAAGAAATACAGTGCACCCACCAATCGATGAGTGGATAAAAAGCTCTGGTACACACATACAATGGAATATTACTCAGGCATAAGAAAGAATGAAATATTACCATTTGCAACAGCATGGATGGACCTAGAGGATATTTTGCTAAGGGAAATAAGCCAGTCAGAGGAAGATAAGTACTCTATGATCTCACTTATATGTGCAATCAAAAGAATAAACAAAATCAAAACAGACTTATAGGCACAGAAAACAGACTGATGGTGGCCAGAGGGGAGGGGGCTTGGGTGAAAAGGTGAAGGGATTATGTAATTGGTAGTAAATACTGGGGGGAACACTTTGTGAAATATATGATTATCTAACCACTGTGCTGTATACCTGAAACTAATATAAAATGATACTGAATGTAAACTGTTGCCAAAAAATAAAATAAAATAAAATAAACACCAAGTGCCAAGGGAGTGCCCCTTCAGAGGGCGGAAGACCAAGACAGTTGGCTTCCCGAGGAACTGGCATGTACATTGGGACCTGAAGGCAGGGCGAGTGCAGTGTCAGGAGGTGGAGGGGGTCAAAGGGCAGTCTAGAAGGAATGTGGTGAAAGCAGGGACAGAAGACAGGATGGCATGTCTGGGAACTGGAAGTTTTCTGGGGTGACTGGAGCACAGGGACAATGTGGTGAAAGGCCAAAAGGAGGCAAACAAGTTAGGGCCTTTGGGGCTGGACCCTAAAGTCAAGGGGAGCCTGGGGGTGGGGTAGAATTAGTGTGGTCATGCCATGGTGTGAGCCAAAATTATCTGACAATAAGGAATAGAAATCAGCTCAAGAGAGCTTGAGTGAAATGGGGGGATTTCTTATAAGGCTTCCCAGAAATTTAATAAAACCCAAGGGCAGGAATGGCCTAGAGTCAGAATCTGTAAAACCTTCAGAAATCTAAGAGTTGGCCTCTCTCCACATGTTGCTTATGTGGCTGTGTGTCTGCTTCACTTTCTCTTTCTCTCATTGCAAAATTCTCTTTCTCTGCTTCTCCAAGAACAGGGCAGACCATGGTGACCCTGCAGCTCTCAGGTTATGAATGGCAGTTCTAGCCATACAGGGAGACACATGGTGTCTGTGAGTCCCAGATCGAAATTTCTGGACAAGAATTCAATGGAGCTAGCTTGGGTCAGAGAGCTCATCCCTAATTCAGCGACCCATGGACAAGCACACAAAGCTCAGGACCTCATCCCACAAACATGGCTTCCAGGATGGGGCTGGTCTCAGAAAAGGGGGAACATTGGCTCCTAGGCCCAGCAGACCTCAAGTGGTGACTACCGCAGACATGTTAGATCTGAAATGGACACAGGCACCACTTCTCCTGTGGAAGTGTCACAGTAGAGCTAGAGACACTGGAAATTACCTCATCCAGGTGAGAGCAGGTGAGGACTCAGGCTAAGGTGGGTGGTGTCTGTGAGACTGGGGAAATGCCCAAGACGTCTGGAGGAGGTGGAATGAACAAAACTCTGTGGCTTGTTGGATGTGAAGTATAAGGAATAGTAATGCCAGGTGATGGTCAGGATTATGTTTGACTGACCAGTGGACAGCAATGTCATTAATATGATGGGGACATTGTCATACAAGTAGGTGGGGAGGTTCAGAGAACAATGTTTGGGATACATTGAGTTGGAGGCCACCAGTGGGTTGTTGGACGTAGAGGGGTGGAGGAGAGCCCTGCCCCTAAGAGACTGGCCGAGAGGTGGTAATTACAACAACAGAAGTGAAAGGAATGGTCTGAAAAGAGCAGGAAACATGAGAAGAAAAGGTGGCTTAGGACAGATCCCAGGGGATTCCGACTTCTGTCTGAAAAAGAAGCAAGATCTGGAACAGCCCAAGTACCCTCAGTAGGTGAGTGGGGGAAAAAACAGCTGTGGTACATTTACACAATGGAATACTACACAGCCGTGGACTGGCATAGATGGACCTGGAGACTATTATGCTAAGTGAAATAAGCCAGTCAGAGAAAGGCAAATACCATATGATCTCACCGCTATGTGGAATCTAGTGAACAAAATAAACTGACAGACAAAACTGGACCGGAGATGTGGACACGTGGAACAGACTGACAGATCTCCGAGGGGAGTGTGGTGGAAGCAGGGATGGAATTGAGATTTGCCAAAGAACACATATACATACATACATAGCCTATGGACACAGACAACAGGTGGTGAAGGCCAGGGTGGGGGGCAGGAGCTGGGTGGAGGAGGGCAAATGTGGGGGAAAATGGGGGACATTTGTAATGGTATCAACAATTTAAAACAATAAAGAAATTTTTTAAAAAGAAAGAAAAGGAAAAGAAGCCTACAAGTTGAGCGAGACAGAGCAGACTGGGAGATGGGAGGGAACGAGGAGAGTCAGGCTAGGTGGGCATTTCAGAAATAGTGGAAATGTTGTCTTTGACAAACAGGACCAGGAGGCCAGGGGACATGACCGAAAAGTGTCCAACAAAGCGATTTGTTTGCTGTCTTCATGGACACACTTTTTGTTACTGTGTCTGTTTCTCTACTGGACTGGAGGCTCCTTTGGTAAAGATGTTTTGCGATGCCTTCATTCCCAGCAATTAGTTCAGATGCCTGGCACAGAGCAAAGTCTTGATGGCTATTTATTGAATGAATGAGTAAACAGGGCATAGGCATTCAAAGATATTAAACATGGCCTTGGGATGAGACAGAAGACATATTGTGTGTCTTCAGTAATTCACAGTAAGTGAACAGAGATGTCAACAGGGCCTTTGTCCACAGGCATGACAACAAGGATGTGCCTGGCTTTCAGGGACAATCCAGCTGTGATCACTGTCCCCTTGATGGCTGTCATCTAAACAGTGATTTGGGTGCTTGAAAACAATTTTATTTAGGTGTTTTTAGTATTCAAATTGTATTTACATAATTAAACCTAATTATCTCAAAGCCAAGGCCCTCTGCAGTCTAACCCTTGCCTGAATTATCCATTCATGGGATTCTCTTCTATTTATGAAGTACAAGGGCAACTAAGTGTATCTGTCAACACAGCCAGAAATCAGTGCCTGACCCTACTTGGCTAGAAGCAGGGACAAATGGAAAACTCTAAAAATCACTTCTCTTTGCTTGTTGGAAATGAAAATAGCTACTAATTCGTACTGTGGGCAATGCTCTTCCCTGAGTGCATGGCTATCGCCAGGGATAGTAATGAGAACATTTAGCCATAGGCATGTCAGAGCACAAAAGACTCGAAAAGGACCTAACAGTGATGCTGTTGGAAGGCCCTGCGGGACCGGATATTAAACCTTAGTTGATGAATGATGGGGAGATCTAGGTGAAGGAACCTGCAGCCGGAGTAGAAGAGAGACACTGGGCCAGGGGTGTGGGCAAGGGGCTTTGGGTGGCAAATGCCAATCAGTATTTTAATAATTGCAACAGATGTACCTCTGTGTACTTGCTGACTACCAACTCTGGGCAACAGTCAGCTAAGGCTTTTCCAGTCCTCCCTATTTCACAGGTAAAGAAACTGAAGTTTAACGAGACAATGTTTGGATCAAGGCCCATAAGCCAGTGACAGGAGAACTGGTGTTATACCTCAAGTCTCTTTATTCCCCAACCCAGTGTTCAATCCTGTCATCACCCCTAAACTTCACCTGAAACTGCTGTGAAGCACAAACACTGTCACTAACAAGTGTACTAAACCTGAACTGCTTCAGGTATTTCACCATTATAACAACAACCCTATCTTCTTAAATTATGGAAGTAGGGACACATCCTAGCAGAGGCAGTTTCAAAGTTCTCTCAGCAGAGAGACTCTGAAAGATTCTTCTGGGCTGAACCCACTGAAGGAGATCTGTCTGACTGTTTCATGACACCGAGGAGCCTTCTCAGTGACTGTCACATACCAAACACTCTGGGTCTGAGACATGGCGACTGATTGCATGTTCACCCAATCTGGGCGACAGGAAAGCTGAGGCTGCTAAGCACTTCTGAGAACACTCACCTTGTTAGATGTAGTTTTCATATTTGGTGACAATGGTTTGAAAAAGAAGCACATAGTGACTCCTGTGGATGAGGCTCCTGCTAGATATGTTTTAATTATCAACCCAATTCTATGGGTGAAGCACCAGACAGGGAAACTCTGCAGAAGCAACGGAAAGAATTTGCTCAGGAACATAGCCGGCTGCAACAGGTCTTACCACATTGTGTTCCTAGCCTCGTTGACCTGTAACTTCAAGGCAGGAACAGGTTGGAGGGAGGTGGGGAAAAGAGAGGATATGGTTACAGGTCATGACTTGTGTGCACCAGATGCAAAGGACAGGCTGGGTGTGCCAAGCGCAGTGTTCACACGATGCAGTTACCTCGTTCTCAGTTCCAGAAATTTGGGAGGAGGGTGGAAAGGATAAATGATCTGCTTGGACTGGGAGGGTTGTTCTGGACTGCCCACTTAGGAGATGGGAGGGGGGATCCAGGGACTCTATAGTTAATGGTTCTTTCCCTGTTGCCTTTGTAGAGTTTTACATGGTCTTACTTTTCAGCCAGAGCCACTCCTTTTTGCTTAGAATGGTAGTGAAGTCTATGTAACTGTGATAGTTCTCTGACTTACGAGCTCCGAGCTCCTCCCACGTGGGGAGGACCCAGCAGGACGGGAAGGGAAAAAAGGAAAATCATGGGGAGGAGTTGTGACCCTGGGGCTTTTCCCTGAAGCCATGGTTGGGAATGTGGTCAACTTCAAAGGTAATTCAGGGAGCCACATGGGAGCCCATCTTCAAAGCTAGACACTGAAGCCGAGATTGGGAGGTAAGGCTTAATTCTAAACCCAACCAAGTGGAGGTGCTGAAGCTACTGATGTTGTCTATGTTTAATGCCTATGTTTAAAGCTGGTTTTAAAAAATGGGACAGGAAAACATTTGCATCTGTGACTTTTGTAAATATAAACATACACATATGTGTGTCTATTTAGCAAATGTGGATCATTCTGCACTGTCCATTCTTTTGTAAACTGTGTTATTTTTTTTAATTTGACAGTGTATCATGAACCTCTCTCTGTGCTAATGTTTATTTTGTCATTTAGTGGGCACATAGTCTTAAAAGGTACTCTATTAATTTCCCATTGTGGGACATTTGTTTCACAACTTCGCCGTAATAGCAGAGCGGGGCTGAACATGCATCGTCCTCACTGAGCCGATACACTGCTGTGGTCACTACTGCAGTCCCATGTGCACCTGGGTCTGTTCTACTCCACTCACCCCTCAAGCTACGTACCCACCAGTCCCACAATGGTTTCATTATTATGGCTTTCTCAGGTGTGTCTCCACCCCTCCAAACCACTGATTGTATTTTTAACCTTTCTAGGCTTGAGAAGGTCTTTAGCTTGAGAAATTGGATGAAAATTTTGAGGGCTCTTATTGGAATTTCTGTGTATTTATAGGTTAACTTGTCCAGAATTGACCTATTAGCAATATCAGGACTTTCCACCAGGGACATAGCATATCTCTGCATGTTCATGTCTTCCCTTGTGTCCTTCTGAACAATTTTGCAGCTTTTCTTCATACTGAAAGCCTGACATTTTCTAATTGCTTACCCCTAGTATATAAGAATGTCTTGGAATTTTGAATGTTGCTTTTTTGTCATCTCTGTTTTTTTTTTCTATTGGAGTGTTTATCTTCTTCATATTGATTCATGAGTGAATTAGGCTTTCTCAGGCTCCAGAGAAGCAGCCACCTCTGCTGATGGAGTAGGAGGGTCAGAGACAGCCAAAGATTTGGATTTGTGGAAGAAAAGAAACTGACAGAATTCAAAATTCATGGTAACTCAAGTGACGCCATGAAATGGACTTCTCTCAGCGTCAGGTTCAAGCAGTCACAGTCTCACTTGCTGCCACTGTTGGGACTCAGGGGCTCTCTGATGCCACCGGCTCCTCTCTACCTCCAGCACTTGCTACACGTACCTTTAGCTTCCTGTGGCTCTTTCTTCCTACTTAGGCAGGCCCTCCCACTATGATGACTAGGTTTCTCTACGTGTTTTGCATCCATACTCTCAGAGAGTGCTAAGTGTTCTGTTTAATGATGAGTATCCCTTTTAGAGACAGTAGATGCACCACTAGGCTGTTATTCAGCCTACTGATTGGCTGCCCCGAAGCAATCAGCTCTGACCCTTGTACGGGGCTCACGGTATGATGGAGCAGGGCTTCTCAAATGATAAAGCACATACCAATTATCTAGGAATTTTGTGGAAAGGCAGGTTCTGATTGAGTAGGTCCAGCCTGGGGCTTCAGATCCTAAAATTCTCACAAATTCCCAGGCAATGCCTGCAATACTGGTCCAACACCCACACTTTGACTAGCAACACCCACATTTTGAGCTGCTATTGAGTTGAGCAATATTGACACTTGGGACCAGATAATTATTTGTTGTAGGGAGTTGTTTCATGCATTGTAGAATGTTTGTCAGAATCCCTAAACTGTACCCACTAGATGCCAGGAGCACCCCAAGGTGAGACAACTAAAATGTCTCCTGAAATTGCCAAATATCCCCACGGAGCAAAATCACTAATTGGCATAGAGCATAGTGTACCAGAAGTAAGATACACCATAGAAATGGGCTTCAAGCGTGACAGGCATTCTCAGATGACAAAATAGTACCCACCAGACAAGGTGCCTGTCCAGAGTAATCTACTGGAACGCTTTACATGTGCAATATTTTAACTTTGTGTATTACATATACTTCAAATATTTCCCTCTGTTGGATGGTCTGCCTTTCATTTATACAGTGCATTAGTCAAAAGGTTAACAGTTCCTCCCAAAGGCAAGAACAAAATCCCTATTTAACAAGAGATTTTATGGGAAGAAATAGAGATTTATGGGGAAAAATTAACAAATTTATCCCCATAGAACTATCAGTTGTTTGGGAATATAAGGTAGCACAGTGTCTGTAATAGAAAAGCACAACTTTGCCCTGGCTGGTGTAGCTCAGTGGATTGAGCATGGGCCTGAGAACCAAAACATCGCAGGTTAGATTCCCAGTCAGGGCACATGTCTGGGTTGTGGGCCAGGTCCCCAGTAGGGGGTGCTCAGGGCACAATCACACATCGATGTTTCACTCCCCCTCTTTCTCCCTCCATTCCCCTCTCTCTATAAATAAATAAAATATTTTAAATACACACAAATTCTTGCTATTGTCTTTATACAAATTACTGAAAATTACACCCCCTGAGGTAGCCTGGTTGCAGACTATTTTGAAGAGAGATGGGGAACACCCCCTGCAACACAGATTTCAAATCACATGGTGTGCTGGCCACCTGCTGCACCTGCACAGCAGGCAGCTGGAGTGCTGCTTCACCTTTCACCGAATGGCGCTTTCCTCCGTTCCCCTCTCGGAAGGCGGGGAAGCTCAACAGGCACCTGCCTGCTTCATCTACATTGTCCATGCAGTAGGCACTTGGATTAAATAGAAGTTAATGAAAATTAAACAAATGAAAATTTCATATTAGCCACTTTTCAAAGTCCTCATAACCACAGGTGGGTAGTAGCAACGTACTAGACAGCATACGTAAAAGACATTTCTGGTTCCGTAGAAAGTTCTAGGGGCAGCCGTGTTCTCAATGATAAAGCCTGATGCAAATAAACAATGAGTTACATTGTTATTGCCACAGCTGGGTTTGAAACTCATACACACACACAGGAGAGGAATTCCTCACACGTGCCCACACACCAGCATACTTCAGAGTACCGGTCTGCCTAAGAACGCATATTTACCACTGCATCTAATGTAATTACAAAAGCAAGGAAAACATAATTACGTTTTTGAAAAATAGAAGCAAGGGTGAAATAATTATGGCTGCACTGCTTTCAACACATGTCGTTGTCCAGACCACAAATAGATAGTCTCATGAACTTTCTAATTACAGTGGCAAAAATGAGTACTATTTTCCTATAAAATTACTAATTTGGATTAGCCATTTATAAAAAGACATGCTGTCTTCTGGATTCTAATATCCTTTACTCGTCCTGCAAGACTAGGACTCAAGGATGAGAGCAGGAGAGAATGAGAGGCTTCGGGAGCCCTGCTCAGAGATGGGCTGGCTCTGGGTGATGCAAGGAGAGGATGGCTGTGAAGAACATGGACCCCTGAGGACTTGATCAAACAGCAACTGACAGTAATGAGAACAATAGCCAATATTTGTTAAGTGCCAAGACTTACACTCATTGCTTTATATACCTTATTGCCATTACTCTCACCAAAATACCAGTGAAGTAGGTATCTGGCATTATTCCAGCTTTACAGACGCAGAGACTAGACTCAGAGAAGCTAAGTAACATGCCTGAGATTACTCAGTAAATAGGTATCAGAGTCAAGGGTCAAACTTAAGTATGGTAGTGCCCCCTTATTCAGAGGGGATACATTCCAAGACACCCCAGTGGATACCCAGTGAAACCACAGATAGTACTGAACCTTATATGTACTATTTTTTCCTATACATACATATTTATAGTAAAGTTTAATTTATAAATTAGGCACAGTAAAATTAACAATAGCCCTGGCCAGGTGGCTCAGTTGGTTGGAGCATCCTCCCATGTACCAAAAGGTTGCAGGTTCAGTCCCTGGTCAGGGCACATACCTAGGTTTCGGGCTCAATCCCTGGTCGGTGTGTGTATGGGAGGCAACTGATCGATGTTGCTCTCTCACATCAATGTTTCTCTCTCCCTCTCTCTCTCCCTCTCTCTCTCTCTCTCCCTCCCCCACCACCCTTTCCTCTCTAAAATCAATAAATGTATCCTCCGGTGAGGACTAAAAAAAGAGATTAACCATAATAACTAATAGTAAAATAGAGCAGTTATAACAACATACTGTAATATAAGTTTTGTGAATGTGGTCTCTCTCAAAATACAGGGTGAGGCAAAAGTAGGTTTGTTGTGAGTATGCAAAACACAGAGTCTATTCTTGTATTATTTCCCATACGAACAACTGTGGACCTGCTTTTGTCCCACCCTGTACCTTGTACTGTACTCACCTTTTCACCTAAAGGAAGCGCTTTACAGCTTCTCTTCAGCATGTCCGAATGGCCAGCACCACTAGTCTGACACTTTTGAGCCATTATCAAGTAAAATAAGGGTGACTGCGCACAAGCCCCGTGAAACCAAGACAGCCGATACTGAGATGACCCAGAGGGCTTCTGTGACTAGCAGGTAGGGAGTTTCTACAGTGTGCAGACGCTGGACAAGGGTGACTCCTGCCCCAGGCGGCATGCAGCGGGACAGAGGGCTATTTCATCACAGTACTCAGAACTGCATTCAGCAGGAAACACATGAATTGTTTATTTCTGGGATTCTCCATTTAACATTTTCGGACCACAGCTGACCAGGGGTCTCCGGGAAGGTGAAACCACACATAAGGGGGTTTACTGCAAGCCGGCCCCCAGAGCACATGCTCCTTATTGCTTCTGCCCTTGCTCCTGGTCAGGACGGTCCCAAGTGGGGGAAGCAACTCTACCTGCTCCTTTAGGGAAGCAACGTTTGTGCTCTGATCCCAGCCCCTCAGTTCTTCTCAACCCTGGCTCTGTCCCCAGCTGCCAGGGCCTCACACAGTCTATGCATCCATGCATTTGCCTTTTCCGCGCCTCGTGAATAGACGACCTGCAGGCTCTGGAAACCAACTCAAGCTGCTTGGATGAAGAATTCTGAGATCCCAAGTGTGCAGAGCACGGTCTGGGGCAAGGAGGATGGGCCTCTGCCCCACAGACTCTTTGCCTGTGGAGAGGGGCACAACTGGAAGAGGGTCCTCCAAAGAATCATTACTCAAAGGGGTATCCCAGGACCTGCAGCACCAGCACCCCCTGGGAGCTTCTTAAATGTGCAAATCACTGGGCTCCACCCCAGATTGACTGAATCACAAGCTCTGGGCCCATCACCAATGCCCTGTGTTTGAACAAGCCCCGTGGTGATTCTGGAGCTTACGAAGGCTGGAGAACTCGGATCCAGGGCAGCCTTGATAACGCACTGTGGTCCACCGGCCAGCAGCAGCCACCTCCCTGGGAGCTGGGCCCCACACATGCAGGGCTGACTGGACTTGGGGGTTTGCTTCAACCTCCTCTCAGGGCGACTTATGGGCAGGGGAGTTCGAGAAGCATGGCTCTGAGGCAGGGCCTTGGCTCCCTCCCCCACGTCACTGTTGTGTGGTTAGTGAGGGCTGTTTCTGCTCCAAAAGAGGGAAATTCATCTCATGTTGGTTTGAGAGAGAAAAGGGGATTTATTAGCTTACATAACTGAAAAACTTGTGAGTAGATCTGGCACCACTGTATCTAGTGGCAAATTATAGTCCATGGGCCAACCCTGCCCACCGCCTGTTTTTATAAAAAAGAGTGTTATGGAAACAGAGCCTGTCCTTTTCAGATATTGTCTATGGCTGCTCTCACACCACAGCCACTGAGTGGATGGGAGGCCCTGGCACATGTCCCAGTGCCGAGTCCACCTCTGGACCAATGGAACGGGACGGTGTGACAATTGCTGGCTTGGCAAAGGCAGAGATCAGGCTCCCAGACTGTGTCCTCTGTAACTTTAGGGGGGGGGGACCAAGACAATGTACCTATTTAAGTCCATCATTATTCTTAAGTCAGGGGTCCAGGATGCCACAAACACTGGCAGCAATGATGTAATCCAGGTGAGAACCTCATCAGGGAGGGGAATTGAGCACCACAGACCTACAGAGAAATGAGTGCGAAAGGACAAGTGAATGTCATTAAAACAAGCAACTGGTGTCACGGAACTGGGTGGGGGCTGTGTGGCGAGACAGCAAGTGTCCATCCTCTGGGGTAGTAATTCATTGCAACGGTCATCCTCGGAGGTCTTGGTGAAATTCTCAGCAAAACAAATGACCTCATTAATTAAATGCACTGATACTCTTCCCAAGTCTTCCTTAATTGCTATTCTGACTTTTGGGAGAGGCACTTTCAAGCCGAATTGAGTACGCAGAGCCTTCAGAAATCAATGCCAGCATCAGCCCTGTGTGTTTTGAAAGTGGTTACAAACACAACCACGTGGGATGCGCTCCCAGCTTGCCCCCACCTCCTGAGGGCCCTACGTAAGCCCCGTCCCTCAGTGCCCTACCTTGCTCGCTTTGTCTTTCAACCCAACTAGAAATCCGAGAAGTCCATCATCATCTTCTCTCTCCAGGAATTTTCTTTTCATTGGAAGACATGCTTTATTTCCATTTTATGCATTGAAGATTATTATTTGAATACCCTTGGTTCTGTTCTAAGCGCAAGAGATGAAGCAGTAAACGTAAGAGCCCAAACCACGGCTCCATGGGGATTACCTTCTGTTTGTGAGTTTCTCCTGTTACTGTGGGGGAGTGTTGTGTGTTTGTCTGGGGAGCTACCACTTTTCTGTCGCATGCTACCCAGCATTTACCCCTGTCAAACTCGAGGACAGAAATCTTTCCTCATTCCAATTTGTTTCTCCGGTGCCCAGGACAGTACCTGGCGTCAGTTAGCAATTTGGCTGTAATAGAGACACCCCCAGCCCTGCAAATGCACTGGCTCAAAACAGATAATGACTCACTTTTCCCCATTCTTTAGTCCAGAAGTCCAGAAGTCGCAGGCCCGGGGCTGCTGTCACACCTCCACAATATCACCAGAGTTCGAGCTCCTGTTGTTTCTGCCCCAGTCTCTCTCCTGCTCGGTTCTATCCTCACGACACGCTCCTCGCCCCAAGACACAGTGGCAGCCGTCCGCTCACAGTCCAGACAGCCATAACAACAAAGGGGAACTGGCAAACAAGCACATGCGCCTGCCCCTTTAAGAAGCTCTCCTGGAAGTCCTACTACATGTCTTCTCCATATTCATTATCCTGAGCTTTGTCTCGTGACCACACCTTTCTTTTAGGTGTACTAATTTTAAAACACAGGAAGTCCTCACTTAGTGTCATTGAGAGGTCCCGCAGCTTTAAGCAAAATTACATATTTAAAAAAAAAAAACAATCTCAGCATTGGCTAATTGACATACCAATTAAGTTCCTCCGGCACCTCATTGATGTTAAAACAATGTCAAATGAAACAGTGTTATTCAAGGACCTGCTATGTCTACAAATTTTTGGATGCATCTTTTGAGAAAAGAAGCCTGGTTTCTCTTCCCTTGCTTAAGCATGGTCCTTAGGGATTTGTTTAGAATACACAGAACGTGGCAGAAATGAGTGTGGGATTCCTGGGAGGAGGTCATATGTGGGATCCCTCATTGTGGGGGAAGAAAATAGCCCTGTTGTGAGAACACATAAGAGCCCTAAGGAGAGGTCCAAATGTGAAGGAACCAAAGGCTCCAGCCAACACCCAGCATTGCTTTCCCAGATCCTTCAGAGCCAGAAGCAAATCGCTCTGGAAGCGCATCCTCCAGCCTCCGGCAAGCCTTCACCTGACTTGCTGACGTCTTGACCACAGCCTCCTGCAAGGCCTTGAGCCGGAAACATCCAGCTGAACTGTTCCCAAATTCTTGACTCACAGAAACTTTTTATTGTGTTAATCTGCTAGGCTGGGGGATATTTTGTTACCTAGAAATAGATAACTAATACAGAGGGACACCATGAGATAGAGATTTTGGTCAGCACTATAGCAAAGACTGCTTGCGTTCCACTGGAACCTATTTACTACTTCTTTGAGCTCACGGCTAGACTACATTTCTCATCCTTGCGAGCAGTTAGATGCGACTGTGTGACTAAGTGCTCTCCAGCGGAATGTGAAAGGAAGTGATACAAACTTAAGAAGGAAATCTGTCCCAAGGGAATCAATTAATGGAAAGTTTCAGTGGTGTTGTCGCTCGGCAGCCCAGTGAAGCCTGCCCCTGCCACTGCCCTGCAGGATCCAGGGGCCTGGGAGACGGCGGGCACTTTATTTCCACTGAAGTCACAGAAATGCGCTTTTGAATAGCTTAAACAGCAAGGACCTGGAGTGTCTCACAAAAGGAGTCCAGCGGCAGCTTGTCTCCAGGCCAGCATGATCTGCCTCCCTCTCCACGTCTCTGGGAGGCTTGGGCTCTGCTCCTTGGACAAGCTCCTTCTGTGGACACTGACTGGCCCTCACACCTGTAGCACTTTCAAGAGTTACCAAGATCTGAAGTCTTCCCACAGCTAAGATCCTGGTCCGTGGGTTTGTGTGAGTGAAAGAAACTAACACTGTTCCCTTTGCGGATGCAATGCCAGGATGCCCTCAAGTGTGGTGCTGAGGGAGTCTGAGACGAGAGTCCTTGCCATACTCCTACGCGGATGTGCCCTCTTCGACGTGGTGTGTTCATTGTCATTCCTGGTTAAAACCCATCTTGGGTGCTCGCTTCGGCAGCACATATACTAAAATTGGAACGATACAGACAAGATTAGCATGGCCCCTGCGCAAGGACGACGCGCAAATTTGTGAAGCGTTTCATATTTTTAAAGCAGGAGGGATCACAATACCTGATGTCCAACTGTATTACAAGGCCACTGTAATCAAAACAGCCTGGTACTGGCATAAAAACAGGCACATAGACCAATGGAACAGAACAGAGAGCCCAGAAATAAACTCAAGTCTTTACAGTCAATTAATATTTGACGAAGGAGGCAGGAGCATAAAATAGAGCAAAAATAGCCTCTTCAACAAATGATGTTGGGAGATCTGGTCAGCTATGTGCAAAAAAATGAAACTTGATCACCAACTTACACCATACACAAAAATAAATTCAAGGTGGATAAAAGACTTAAATATAAGTCATAACACCATAAAAGTCCTAGAGGAAAACATTGGCAGGAAAATCGCAGACATTCCACACAGCAACATCCTCACAGACATGTCCCCTAAAGCAAGGGACATAAAGGAAAGAATAAACAAATGGGACCTCATCAAAATAAAAAGCTTCTGCATGGCTAAAGAAAACAGCACTAAATTACAAAGAGAACCAACAGTATGGGAAAACATATTTGCCAATGATACCTCAGACAAGGGCCTGATCTCCAAAATATATAAAGAACTCACACGACTCCACTCCAGGAAGACAAACAACCCAATTAAAAAATGGGCAAAGGACTTGAACAGACACTTCTCCAAGGAAGACATACAGCGGGCCCAGAGACATATGAAAAGATGCTCAGCATCACTAGCCATCAGACAGATGCAAATTAAAACCACAGTGAGGTACCATCTCACACCAGTCAGAGTGGCCACCATAAACAAATCCACAAACAAATGTTGGAGAGGATGTGGAGAATAGGGAACCCTAGTGCACTGTTGGTGGGAATGCAGACTACTGCAGCCACTGTGGAAAACAGTATGGAATTTCCTCAGGAAACTAAACATGGAACTGCCCTTTGATCCAGCAATTCCGCTGCTGGGATTATACCCTAAGAACCCTGAAACACCAATCCAAAAGAACCTATGCACCCCAATGTTCATAGCAGCACAATTTACAGTAGCCAAGTACTGGAAGCAACCTAAGTGCCCATCAGCAAGTGAGTGGATCCAAAAACTATGGTATATTTACACAATGGAATTCTACGCAGCAGAGAGAAAGGAGCTTATACCCTTTGCAACAGCATGGATGGAACTGGAGAGCATTATGCTAAGTGAAATAAGCCAGGCGGTGAGGGACAAATACCATATGATCTCACCTTTAACTGGAACATAATCAACAGAAGAAAAAAGGAAACAAAATATAACCAGAGACATTGAAGTTAAGAACAATCTAAGAATAGCCAGAGTGGGGGGGGGGGGGGGGCCGGGGACAGTGGGAAGAGGGGCTTACAGGAACTACTATAAAGGACACATGGACAAAACCAAGGGGGAGGGTGGAGGTGGGGGAGGGAGGTGGGTTTGGCTGGGGTGGGGTGGAGCGGTGGGGAGAAAATGCAGACAACTGTAATTGAACAGCAATTTAAAAAAATCTTTAATTAAAAAAAAACAACCCATCTTGGCTGATCACCTTGGGCCCTGCCTACTGAAAAGCCAGTTTGGACTGGTAGGGGCCTGGTAAGAGCCAAAGGGCATGCCACCTAAATGGTAGAGTTCAGGAGAAATGTCTCCCCCACCCACTGCTATCCACATCACCCGACCACCCCACACTCAATGGCAGAGAAGCATTCCCTGGGTTGAGGGGAAGGAAGAGAATCAAGTGGTGTTATTAGTCTGCTCAGGCTGCCCTAACAAAATACCACAGTGGGGGACTTAAACAACAGATTTTTTTTTTCCTCACAGTTCTGGGGGCTGGATGTCCAAGATCAAGGTCTTGGCAGAGATGGTTTCTTCAGGAAGCCTCTCTTCTTGGCTTGCAGATGGCCGCCTTCTCTCAGTAGCCTCACATGTTCTGTCTTCTGTGTGCAAGTGCTCCTGGTGTCTCCTCCTCTTCTTATGAAGACAACAATCCTATTAGATTAGGGCCCCACCTTTATGACCTCATTTAACCTTTACCTGCTAAAAGGCTCTGTCTCCAAATACAGTCACTCCTGAGGTTAGAGCTTCAACATATGAACTTGGGGATGGGATGGGTACAAGTCAGTTTATAGCACAGGGTAAGGGGGAGAAAACGCAGACATTGATGATTTCCGGGAACAGGAGCCCTGCCCCCCAGTGCCTGGCCTGAGGCCCATGCAGTGGAGAACTCAGCTATGCTGGGGGGGCAGGAAATACAGCAAAGGAGACTGAAGTCCTTCTGCCACATGGAGGTCCAGAGGGCAGGGGGGCGACCAGATGCTAATGAGGGGCGGCTCTTTGTATATCTAGAGGAATATTGCCTCAGACGGCTGCTGGGCAGTTCTTTGTGCCCAGTGGCAGTGTGGAAGCAATAGGCCTTCTGAGGGCCCGAGGGAGAGGAGAAATAGAGATGAGGCCCTGGAACCCAACAGGGCCAAGAAGCTGAACCAGCAAAGGCTCAACAGCGACTTGCTGGGGAGCAGCAGGTCTGGATAAGCTAAATTTCAGATGCCCTCTCTCCAGGCCCTGGCGCCCCCAAACTCAGAGCAACCCCAGGAAAAAATAGAGAGGAAAACTAAATTGACTGAAATTAAATTTCTGTCACCCAAACACAGTAATGGCTCGAAACAGACTTCTGGAACCTATATGTGTATAGTTAATGCTAAAGGCTAACCTGTTTCCAGGGCAGCTGTACCACCTGCACTCCCACCGGCAGTGTTTGCCAGTGCCCACTGCTCTGCATCCTCCTCAGCATTCAGTATGGTCAGCGGCTTCTTCTTTTTTCAGTTTTAGCCAGTCAGACAGGTGCGCAATGGTATCTTCTCATGTTTTTATTTGCATTCCGTCATGGCCAATGATGCTGAATGTCTTTCATGTGGTCATTTGCCATCCGTACATCCTCTTTGGTGAAGTGTCTGCTGATGTCTTGCCCATTTATAAATTGGATGGTTTAGCTTCTCATTGTTGAGTTTTGAGGTTTCTTTATGTATATATTCTGGGTACAAGTCTTTGGTTTGCAAATGTTTTCTTCCAGTTCGTTGCTCACCTTTTTATTCTCTCAAGAAAGTGTTTGTTCTTAAGTCAGGGACAGTGGCCCTCCGTGGTTTTCCATTGCCCATGGACTAATTCCAGCTTCCTTGGCAGGGCATCGAGGACGACCTGTGACTTGCAGCTAATCCACTGGCCTGGGCCTGGACCTCAGTCCTCTCATGGAAGCCAGAGCTATCCCCTCCACCTCTACCACCAAGGCCTCCATCCCCTCCATCTTTTTTTTACTGGATCCTACATCCCTTTTGAGGCTTATCTTTGCCATAACTTTCCTCCACTGCTCTTACCACTCTAGGTCAATCTGTTTTACAATGATCCTCCTTTGTATTCTCAAAGCATAGCACAGACATATCTGTATAGAAGAGTGTTTCCTTCAGGGTGGAAATTGTTAGCTTAGGTGCCTTTCATTTGCCACATGAATTGTACACTTCATAAAGGGCATCACTTTATCCAGTGCCTCGCCTAAAACTGGCTGGCGTTTAATAGATCCACAGTAAATATTTGATGAAGTGATGAATATATGAATTGTTTAAATTATTCAAGAGAATAATTTAATTCTCTGAAATTTTGCAACTGTGGTGACTATTTTTGTGAGATTGTATTTATCAGCAAATATTGTGAAGTTGACTTTTCCAGCTTCAAGTCCAATGTTAATTACCAGGCCAGAGCCCAATTGCTGGGCAAGGAGTGCCCAGGGATAACTGAAGCAACCCCAGATAGCGACACTACCTAAAATTGACCACTAGGTGGCAGCCACACCCAAGGAGCAGGCCATCTCTACCCTGTGACCACACCCCCAGGCCAGGTAGTCTAGGCACTGGACTGAAGACCATCCACCCAGCCCCTGCCCAGCTCCTTTGAGGGACTCAGACCAACTGAAAATGTCCTGGCAGGTATTGCTCACCCTGGGAACCACCCCTCTCAAAGATGTTCCCTCCTCCCCTGCTCCACTCTCATTTGTTCTTGTAAACTCTCCCTGTGCCCAGCTCCCCCACCCCACCCCCACATTATAAGACACCCATCGCCGCCGTAGCACTCCCCATCCCCACGCAGGACCCGGCCCTGCTGCCACCCACACACCCTCCGCTCAATTACTATGTACTGATAGAGAAAGGAGCAGCATCTCCTTGTTGACTCCCCCAAGGAAACTGGCCACCTTGAGAACTGTCATGTCTGTGAAGTAGCAGACAAGGAGGAAGATGGACAGACAGAGATCAGACAAAGAGCATCAGAGAGGTGAGAAGAAGGAGGAAAGCAAAGACTGGAGGCAGCTGGAGGAACTGGCCCTCAGAACCTAGCTGTGGGCCCCACATGGCCTGGAGAGGAACTGCTGGACCCAGCCTGAGAGAACAGGTGGGGGCAGCCCTAATTAACCCAGTTTCTCAAGAGGACCACGTGGCAGACCAGGAGACACTTAGGGCCAGAGAGTCCCATCTCCTTGGCCATGGCACCCTTCCCTGATGGCAAATGAAAGGAAGAGAAGGTGAACACGGGGGAAGAGTGGGTAGAAGGTGGTGTCCCCTCCCTGGGGCTGTCTTACTTGAGTGATTGCTTCACAAGACTCTCCTGGGCCCTGGAAAATAAACAGGCTTCTCATCGCCTCAGAAGGAGCCCAGGCCCTTATGGGCCCAGGGGGCCTCCTCTTGCCCACACCCACTGGAACCAGAGGGGCTGGAGCCCCCCACCCCACAGTCCTGCCTCCCATGATGCTTCTGTCTCTGTACTTTGCCCTGCCCTTGGCTCTGCACAGGCTGGGACAGAAGCATCACTGGGGTGGAAGCAAAGACTCACTCTGAACGTATTCTCCGAGAGTGATGGTGGTTTGGGGCTTTTGTGTTTTATCTTTTGTTTTGGTTTGGTTATTTTTGCTTTTGTTTTTTTAAGATAATGAACTGCCACGGTGGTTTTTAGGCTATGACAGAAAGACATTGGTGCAGATAGCGCGAAAGACCAGGGTGTGGGCACAGACACCTCTTCCTGAGATGCGTAGCCCACGTCCCATAGTGAGGCCTCTACTCACTCCTTTGCTGGCACCCAGCCCCAGACTCCCTCCCCACAGTCAGAACCTACTGCCCCTCCGGGCTGGCCTTGGTGGGAGGAACCCAGGGCCCTGCAGAAACTCCCGCTCAGGGAGGCCTCCTCTGAAGAGGACTCAGAGATCCTAGTTCACCCGGGAGTCCCTGTTTGGGAATCCCCATGGCTTGATGCAGGAGGCTGACAGGGGAGGAGGGGCGTGATCTGCATTTCGGTCCCAGCAGCACAACTGAGAAGCACAGACAAAACGTGGCCCTGCCTATGTCTAACGGCTAGCACGAAGACCAAATGGTGTGCAGGCAAGAGGCCTCTATTCATTGTAAGGTGCCTGGTGGATGTTTACTTGGCAACTTATTCTACATCGACTGGGCACCTCCTCTGGGCAAAGGCACTGCACTAGAATCCCAGGCTACAGCAGAAATCGAGGCCAGACAAGGCCCTTGCAAAAGAGAGAAAATGTGAAATGATCCATGCGCAAGCAGCCAAGTCCAGAATGTGGGAGTTCTCAAGGCAGACATCCTGGCACCACCAAAAACTAAACAGTGTGAACAGAGGCGGGAGTGGCTACTACGGGTAGAATGAAACTTGGCAGACATGGCTACGAAGAGGAAGGGCTGGTACTTGTAAGGATCCTGCTTTATGGGAACTGCCCATAACAAGATGTTTTTGAGACAATAAGGGACATGTGAAAGTGAATGTAGTAACATTGAAGAATGTTAATACCACCACATAATCAGGTAGATTATGCTGGCATTGTGCTTGGTGTCTTTAAAAAGAGAAAAAGAAGAAGAGAAGAAGGAAAAGAGCCCTTATCTGTTAGTGATACAAATCTCCACTGGCAAGGATGAGCTAAAGATGACAGGTCTGGGTTTGTTTTCTGAGGGGAAAAAAGGGACAACTACCAAGGAAGGGCTCCTGATGGCTAACTGGGCTCAATTTTTAAAAACAGAGCCCAGCAGCCATTTCTGCACAGGGCCCTCTCACACAAACTGCGCTTCATGGAAAGACCGGTGTTAAACTGCCCGAAACGCCTACCTCTGCACCAAACTGCTCAACTGCCTGCACTATGTTCCTGCCATCTGAGCCAGCCCTTATAAAGTTTTCCTGGAATCCTATTTCAACCAGTAGGATTGAGGCTTTCCCCATCCAATCACAGCTGTTCAGCTCTGACCAATCAGAGTGGCTCTATTCTAACCAATTAGAACAGTGCCTTTGGGACCAGTCAAACTGTAAGGATCCGGAATCCTCATTTGCATGAGGATAGGCCAA
This sequence comes from Desmodus rotundus, assembly GCF_022682495.2. Lineage (NCBI taxonomy): Eukaryota > Metazoa > Chordata > Mammalia > Chiroptera > Phyllostomidae > Desmodus > Desmodus rotundus. Next base: position 69,193,064 of record NC_071395.1, read on the forward strand.
TCAGGGACTGGGGGTGGGAGGGGTGGGAAGACTTCTGTCCATATTAGCCAGCTCCCAGTTGGCTAGAAGATCATATTTCCCCTATCCACAGAGTAATGGAGACTGTGTCTCCCTGGCTGAGCTGAAACAGCCCAGAGCAGAATGAAGCAGACCATCAAGGAGCAGGGCAAAGCTGTCTAGCAGGAGAGGTGCCTGGCCCCAGAGCTGTTCTACAGCCATGCTGTTCTCAGAGCTGTGCTGTATCACTATTGAGTTTTTGCACTAAATAAAGTTTCCTTCTTCACTGCACCTTAAATTGGGGATTCCTGTTGGCATTGCATTGGTGCAAATGACCATAGGTTGACACTTGAAAATGCTAAAAAATAAAAATGTGGGAGGCAAACAAACAAGAAAGAATAAGCATTGAGAATTGTTCAAGCTGGACTGTGCCTACATAAAGATTCATTAAGTAATTTGGGAGGCAGTCAGACAATTATCAGGAAGTGCAATAGAGCAGAAGAGCACATGGGAATGACCAGGGAGGAGCACTGAACCCAGCCAGGGCTCCAGGGAGGATGCAGAGGGAGTGAGGCATGATTGGGTGGGCTGGTGAGGCACGCAGGGGGCAGAGAGGGCATTCCAGGCAGGGAGAGCCCGTAAGCCCAGGCACGGAGGCTCCACAGGTTTTTATGAGGGTAGCCAGTTCGTCCACGCCTGCTTGGAACCGGCCTGGTCCTGGCGCTGAAAGTCCTGCATCATGCCCCAGGAAACCCATCAGTCCTGGCCAAGCCTGCGTGGCCAGTCGCCCTATGGCCCCACCGAAGCAACGGGCTAGCCGGTAAGGGGAGCAGAGCTGAGCTGGAGCAGCTGTGGCACTTGGAATAAGAGTGTCTCCCTGGGGGACAGCCTCCCCCAGGCTGTCCTCCTGCTCGCTTACTCCCTTCCAGACTACCACTGCAGCAGTAGCCCTTCCTCCCAGGACATTTAGCATCACTGCCCAGGGACCCAGCTGGCTTCTCATGCCTGCTGCTCAGTGCGGCCCAGGAAGGGGCCTGAAGACACCACAGCTTCTACCCTGGACACTTTCTCCTGGGCCCCAACCCCTAATTTGCATGTATTCTTACATGTCTCCATATAAACACACATGTATACATATGTACATGCATAGTGTATACATACATACATTATATACATAGTTGACCCTTGGTAACCTCCGGGGATTGGCTCCAGGAACCCCTACAGACACAAAAATTCTCAAATGTTCCAGGCCTTTATATAAAGTTGTGTTTACAAATAACCTATATGCATTCTCCTGTATACTTTAAACCCTCTCTAGATTACTTACAATACCTAATGCTATGGAAATGCTATATGAACGTTGTTAAACTGTATCGCTCAGGGAATCATGACAAGGAAAAAAAGTCTGTCCCTGTTCAGCACAGGTGCAATCGTCTGCAAGCATCATAGGCCTAAAGCCACACAGTATGTGTTAGCAACAACGTACCTTTCTTAAAAAATATTTTTCATGTGTGGTTAGATGAATTTACAAATACAGAAAATGTGGATATAAAGGACCAAGTGTATATACTGTATTATGTAATATATAGTATATATACACACTATACATAGCACATGTAATATATATATCACATATACATGTGATGTGTTACGTAATACATAATATATATTACATACATTCATTAAGCACTTGCTATGTGCACTTTATTATTTATTCAATCCTCATAAAAACAATGATCACATCTACTTAATAAAATGAAGAAGCTGAGGTTCAGAGAAGTTACTTTGTTTAAAGCCAAAGTAAATACCACGAGGACAGCAGTATACCTCACACACCTACCTCCCAGAGTTCTCTGGGGAATGAATGAGGTATGATGCACATAACGTACTTAGACCAGGGCCCACCCTGGAGGAAGGGCTACGTAAGGGTTTCTCTTACTGACGATTATTTCTGCACCACACCCTGAAGAGAGTGGGGAAAGTGCAGGGAGGTCTAAACCAAGGGGAAAATAAATGATTTGATTATTTGCATTGCAATAGATTTCACCCCAACTTCACAAGCCAGCCCATTTGGTTTAACTAACTGATAGAGAATAGAAGTGAAGGCAGAGGCACCCACAGTGGAGCAAGCAACACCTCCCAAAGCTTCCAGCCACATTCTCTGGACCTGAGTCCACCGAGCAGAGGACGCTCAGCTCTCACAGAGGAGGACAAAGGGGAAGCCACCAGCTTCACCCCTCATGGCAGCCCCGCGGACAGGCCAGCCCTGTTAGCTGCCTGCTTCCCTAGCCACTTACCACACATCAGCCTCTGCAGAGCTGCCCCAGTCTGGAAGTTTCCTGTTTGTTTCACAAGTACAGAAATCAAGATGCCAGAGATTGGAGAAGCTCCCTCCTTCCTTGGCCCCCAGGGTCCTTGGATCACTCCTGGGAGAGCCTCCCCTGTGGACTGCAGAGGAGGCCCCAGGTAGGTGACCAGCAGCCAGGACCTCCCTCACCCCCTGGCTCACAACCAATGAAAAGCCCAGGGTCTCCCTTTCTCAAGTCACGGTGGAGCAGGGCAGGGTCAGCCTGGCTTTCAGGATCTTGGGCAATTTTGTTGGCATCTTGAGAATGGGCCACTCAACGCCTCACACCCAGCTTCCACGAGCACAATTTGACACCTGCTCATGGAGATAGAAACCCCTTCCCCACCAGTGCGATGGTTTTCATTATTCTCTTATCACCATCATATGAAAAACGACAGGGCCATCATCGGGATAGAAGCGAGAAGCAAGGCTGAGCACACAGCTTTGCCCCCAGTTCAGAGCTGTCTGGGCCTGGTGGGGGCTGGGGCCCTGCATGCTCACCTTACCTTCGACTGTGGGCGCCTTGTATTTTGTCACATGGGGTGCCCACATACAGGCATGGGAAAGTTCTCAGAGGTTGTCATTTCGGAACCGGGGGTGTTAAATACATCTGCACTTGGCCTCTCCAACATCCAGAACAAACAAAATTCCCAGCTCTCATGGTCAAGGCCTGTGCTGGGCAGAGCTAGCATAGCCTCTGAGTAACCCACCCTTCATCAGCCCAACCCCACCACCCTCTCCTTCACACACTCCACCAACCCAGAGACTCTGGGTCTCCTGGTTCCTGCGCCCAGGGTCAGGAAGAGCAGCCCTGTCCAGGCATCGGCCTAATGCACATTCCACCAAAACTCGAAGGCAGACTGCAGAGAAGCTACATTAATTTTTAACAAGATTCATCTAACAGTGGCCGAGCAGAGCTGAGACAAAGCCACATTCCTCGTGCCTGTGCCAGCAGCCTGCAAAGGGTTAACCCATTAGCCCACATCCTGCTGAGCTCATCCCTACTGGAGCCTGCTCAGTGGCTGGGATTCTCAGCACACCAGCTCCCGGACTCTGGCTGGGATGAAGAACTTGGGCACAAACTCATTGCTGGCCTCCTCCCCGCGCAGGCTGTGTGTGACTCCCAGGTCCCCCACCATCCCCCTGGGACCACAGCACAGTAAGTAAAAGGGGATTCATCCCCTCTGCCCTTCCTTCCATCTCCCTGGAGGAACAAGCTGGTTTCAACTTTGCTATGAGTGTGTTGAGTCTTTGAACCAGAGTTGGAAGGCAAAGTGAATGACAGGCAAGGGAGAGGGGGCTGTGCCTTGGGAGGGGGAGAACCAGCTGCCCTCAGGCAGGAGGAGGCTGCCCAGTAACTGTACTGGCAGGGAGTGGTGGCAGGGGAGGGAGGGCTGCTCTGGCTCTGCCCCTGGAAGCAGGGAAGCTGTGTGCCCGTACACCTTCCAGCCTTCACCTTCAGCAGTCATAGGGGGCAAGAGCTGGGCTGGAACACTTCCCCAAACCTGGTCAGAGGTGGGAGCAAAAAAGCCAGACATTAAAGTGCAAGACCACCCTGGCCTCCCAGAGTGCATGGGCGGGACTTCAGACCCAGCCCCTCCCCCTGAGCATCCCCTACCAGACCCCAGCGTCTGCCCGTCCCTCCCCACCGCTTGTGTGACAGCCGCCTGGGGAGGTACGTGGAAAACAGTGCAGCACTCGGGCTGGGGCACTCTTCACCTCAGGAAGGGGAAACGTGTGGGTGACTATGCCTCCGGGCACAGGGTAAGCACAGACCTCATCACCTGAGCTATTCTCCCACCTTGTTACCAAGCAGGGCCTGGGCTCCAGCTGCAGCAGTTGGAGGTGAGTGGTGCTGTCTAGGCTGAGCATGACCTCCAGAGAACTCCCCTTCCAAGGAGGTCTGTGAGCAGGTGACAGATGGTGGCTGTGCCCTGGTGACAGAGGCAGTGTACTCCGAAGTGCTCTGGCCTCTGCTTTATCAGCTCATGCACTGGGCCCCACTCACCTTTATCAGAGAGTGGCGGTCGCCAACTCTGTCCTGTTGAGGGGAGGGCAGAGACCCACACTGGCAGTGTGGTGGGGTGTGGGGCTACAATGGGGAAAGAGCAAGACCCTCCTTGTCTCAGGAATTAGAAAAGAAACACACCTTGGGTCTTTCTCAAGAATAGTAAACCATGGTATTTCCACTTTGCGGACTGTTCCCCACCCCCCCCCCCCACCCAGCTGTCCCTGCTCTCTGAGGCCCAGGCTCCCTTTGGGAGCAGTGCCTACCCTCCCTCTCCTGGGCTCCAGTCCGTGCAATTCCCAGAATAGTGTGCTCCTGTCAGGGAGGAGAAGCCTGGAAGGGGCAGATAACACCAGGCCCAAGCACAGCGGGGCTCTTAGAATATCGGGGTTGCCAGACATGTTACAAAGATGCCAATTAAACTTGAGCTTCTCCTAAACAATAAATAAATGCTTAATATAAGTATGTCCCATGCAACATTTGGAACATTCTTATATGGGAAAAAGCACCTGTTGTTTATCTGAAATGCAAATGTAACCGGGCATCTTGTCATTTTATTGATAAGTCTGGCAACCTATTAATATCGATGGTGTTTTATCAGCTTTCAAGGAGGATGGGGCCGGGGAGGGGCTGGGGAACAGGTGCCAAGGTAAAGGTGTGCAGACAGAGGGGAGGTGGGACAGTGGGTGGGGGGCAGGGAATGAAAACACAGGGGAACCAGCAGAGCGCCATCCTGATGCAGCATGTTAGAAATGGTCTGTAAAAGACCCGGGTTTGGGGTCCAGCTACTCTGAGCCCCGGTTTCCTTATCTCTGAAATGGGGATGATACTGAGAGTACCGCCCCCTTGGAGCCATGAGGATTGAAAGAGACGTTCACATGAAGAAGGCTGCATGGATCAGGCCTTTCGTGCTCCATTGGATGATGATGGGCTGACTTTGTGGCCACTCTGTCACCGGCCTTTTGCTGCTCTTCTGGCCTTGGCCCCGGGCCCCAGGCCCCAGCTGGAGCCCTCATGTCCTCAGAAGCTGCACTTAGCAGTTCTGGGCCTTCCCCGCCCCCCCCCCCCCCCCCCCCCCCCCCCCCCCCCCCGCAACGGCAGCTGCGCTGAGGCTCTGTTCACTGCCAGGGCCCCTTTGCTAGCGTTCTCTCCACTCACTGACTCCCCAGTTTGAACCGAAAATCAAAACTGTCCTTAAGGTGAACTGGATAAACTAGAACAGACAGGCTCCAAACTCCCCTTCAGATCCCAGTTCGCTACGCACTTGCTGAGTAACTTTGGGCAAGTCACTTAAGCTCTGTGATCCTTAATTTCCTCCCTGGCATAATGGGGTACTAATCATCCCTTTCTCAGCACTTCACCTGGAAGAGTAGCCGAGGCCATGCAGGAAAAAGCATGCAGCATGGTCCCCAGCCCATAGTAAGAGCCTGGTAAATGGCAGCTATAATTATTGTGTGAAAAGTGTCAGCCCTCCCCAACACACAGTCTCTTCTGCTTCGGAGAAGCTGCTTGGGGTGGCTTGGTGACTTCAAGAACATCAGCCAGAAGGCAGCCAGCAGCCAGTCTCGGCAAGGCCTTAGAGGCCAAGAAGGAGAAGAGGAGGGGGCTGGCTCCTTATAGCTGCCTCTCATGTCCCCTTGTTGGCTAGTTGCATCCTACCAACTCACTCCATCACCAAAGGGTATCGTTGACAATTGGGTGAGAAGAAACAGGCAGGGTGACTTTGGACAGTTGCCATGATGAACCCTCCTGCTGTGGCTCCATTACTTATTGAATCATTTAACAAGTGCTTGCTGAGCCCTGGCCTCAGAAAGGCACCAAGCTACCTGCGGAGAGCACTGGAATTTGAGGGCCCCAGCCCAGGCCGTCATGGAATCTGGGAGGGGATGAAGGGCTTCTGGTGCTGTGCAGACGCATATGTGGTCTCCTCCAGGGTAGTACTTCACTTGCTTCACTTTCAGCTGCCGGTCCCATTAAGTGGTGCATTTCAGACACTCAAGAATCCATCAGAGGGAAAGTGTTCTGTCCTTATTATTGTGGACACTCATCACTCACCAGCTTGCGTACTCCACACACCACCAAATCCTGTGTTGGGGGTGAGTGTATGAGTGCCTGAGGAAAACCCAAAATTTCTCTGCCAGTTCTCTTCCCTCTCATTTGAAACATCTCTTCACCTCATTTCTCAGAGACACCAGGGAGTGAGTGAATGTGTGTGCTGAGCAAGGAAGCGGGCGTGCCTGGAGCTCCTCTGTGGGGAAGAACACTGTCTTAGTGTCTGTAACTCCCCACCTAGTGGAGGGTGGCACACAGGAGTCACTTGAAAAGTGTTTGTTGCAGTGTTGGTGAATGCTGCTAGCTGAGAGCTGATTAACAAGCTGGTGGATGGAAGGTCAACACAAACACTGAAACAACATAAGGAGGCAGAGTCTCCAAGAAAGCAGCAAATACAAACGTACAGTAGATAAGTGGACCAATGCTAACAGCATTAAGAGACAGTCCCATGGGCTCCTCTTTTGGGATGATATGTTCCTTTGCCTACCAAACCCAGTCTTTGCTCTGCCCAGCCTTTGGCTCCCTGAAAGTCTATGTTTTCCTTCAAGAGATGGCATCTTTCCAAAAACATGGTAGAAAAGGTAAAATTCTTATTATTCTAGCCCCTCCTTCCTCCCTCCTTCTCTCCATTTCCATTCCATCCCCATCCCCATCTCCACCTTATTCCCATCCCCATCTCTCTCTCTATCTCCATCTTTATCCTCTGTCCCCAGTTCACAATTTCTCTAAGAACCACCTTCTCTTTTTTCAAGATCTCTCTTCCTTAGAATCAGTTATACAGCCTTTCCCATAAGAGTCAGGTGACTCCTCACCCTACAGATTTCCCTTTAATGCCTTTACCCTATTCTGGGTCACTTCACCCCTGCCCACACCCTTATTTTGCTTTTCTGGGGTAATGTGTTTCTTGCCCATACCCCTACCCTGGGTCCCTATGTTTCATCATATGGGTTCAACCATTATCAACATTTTGCTATCCTTGGCTTAGCTATACTTCCACCTGCTCCCCACCCTGACTCACTCAACTATTATTAAGATTTTTACAGTTATTTTTTCTTGGCATATAATTTACACACATAGAAATGCAGAAATTTTAGTGTACCATTACTAACAAATGGATCCCTCATATACTCCCCATCAATACCAGGAGATAGAACATTTTTGTCGACCTCAGAAAATCCTGGTGGGTTCCTCCCCACACTTACAATCACTATTTGAGTTTTGTCATCTTAGATTAGTTCTTAGAATATTCTAGAATGGGCAACATGCACTGTATGTACTCCTTTATGTCTCACTTCTTCCATGCAGCATATTTGTGATGCTCACCCACATTATGTATGTCAGAAATCCGTTCCTTTTCGTTGCTTAGTCATATTCCATTGCGTTGTCTTTTCTTTTGCTCATGGACATTTGGGTTGTTTTCTAGTTTGGGCTATTATGGATGAAGCTGCTATGAATATTCATAAACAAGTCACGTATGGATATGGGTTTTCATTTCTCTTGGGCAAAAAGAAATCTAGGAGTGGAATTGCTGGATTAAAGGATAGGTATATGATTAACTTCATAGGAAACTAGCAAACCTTCTTCCAAAGTGGCAGCATCATTACACACTCACACCAATAGTGTATGGGAGCCCTTCTACCACATCTCACTGCTTGGCATTATGAGGTCTTTACATTTTAATCATTCCAGTGGATGTGTGGCTGTATCTATTGTAGTTTTGATTAGCACTTTTTTATGTTGAATATCAACTTCAAGCACTTTTTCATGGGTTTTTTTTTAAAGAAAGATTTTATTTATTTATTTTTTAGAGAAAGTGGAAGGAAGGAAGAAAGAGAGGGAGAGAAACATCAACCTGTGGTTGCTTCTAATGCACCCCCAACTGGGGACCTGGCATGTGCCCTGACTGGGAATTGAACCAGCAACTTTTTGGTTCACAGGCCAGCACTCAATCCACTGACCCACACCAGCTCATGGGTTTCTTGTTCATTATTTGTCTTCCTTTGAAATGGGTCTGTCCAAATCATTTGCCCATTTTTTAAATAAGACTGTTTGTGTTTTTATTAATCAAATGTAATAGTTCATATATATTCCAGGTATGAATCCTTTAACAAATACATATTTTGAAAGTTTTCTCTCAGTCCATAGCTTGCCTATTCATTTTCTTCTTAGTAGGTTTAATGAGCAGGAGTTTTCAGTTATAATGAAATCTAGTTTATTGATTTATTTCTTCTTTCTTGGTTATTGCCTTCTCTGTCCTAAGAAATTTTGCCTGCCTTCAAGTCAACAAAGATATTCTCCTCTATTTTTTTCCTAACAGCTTTATAGTTTCATGTTTATGTTCAAGTTATGTCCACAATTCGTGTTGAATTTATGTTTGCTGATGGTGTGAGGTGGAGTAAAGTCTCATTTTGTTCCCATGTGAACACCCAGTTGTTCTATCACCATTTGTTGAAATGACTTTCCAGTCACCATTAAATCTCTTCGGTGCATTTGTCAAAAGGGAGTTGTCCTTGGTTATTGTCTGGCTTACTGGCAGGTCGGTAGAGATAGCAGTCTGACTCCCTGCAAGTCTGGCTTACAAATAGCTGGTGGGCTTCCTGCTCCAGTAACTGTACAGTGGGAGTTGGTTTCCTGGGCTGGTTGCTGCCAATTGTGGGTTGGACACCCGCTTTTATATATAGTCTGGCCATTGTCTACCTGCATATTCAGCCTTTCACTTATTATATACGTTCACAAACATACATAAAGGCAGAGATAGTAATATAATGAACTTCCATATATCCATCCTCTAGGCACAATAATTTTTATTTTGTCATGTTTGATTTAAAGTTTGATATTTTCCTGTGGATCATGGCATCACAACATTTCATCCCTGGATGTTGTTTCAAGATGCATCTCAATGTCTATAAAGATGTTTTCTTATGTGTCCACAGTATCATTATCATACTAGATACAAATTTCGAATCCTTAATGTCATCGAATACCTGACCCATATTCAAACTTCCCTAAGAATATCCCAAAATGTCTTTGTGCTAATGGTTTGTTCTAGTCAGAATCTAAAGAAAGGAACATAGTGTAGTTATGTAGTTATAACTTTTAATCATCTTTGTTTAAACATTTTACTGATGTTTAATATACACATAGGGAAGTAGTAACATCAAAAGTATGCAGCTCAAGTAGTGCACACCCACACCACCAGGTGTAGTCAGGTCGAGAGCCGGAATACCACCTGCACCCCAAACGTCTCTGTGCACCCCTGCTTTCAGACGCTTCCCCCACCCACCAACGGTAACCACGATCCTAACCACCAATACCATCAGTCGTCTTGCAGGTTTTTGAACTTCATTTAAAGAAGTCTCACTTTATGTGAAAGGAATTCTATGTAAATGAAAATGCACCTGGGTTGTGTCGTCCAGGCTCCTGTGTGGAGATTTGTGCATGTTTTTCTGTGTGCGGTTGTCATTCTTCTCATGGCTACACTGTCTCAGCTGCAGCCCGCCCACTCCTAGAAGTTGTGTGCTACAGATAAGCTCCACCCACTAAATCTGCCCCCTGACACTCCAGACTTGGCCTCCAGGAGAGAAACCTATTGAGTCTCCTTTCTGAAACTGCTTCCCAAAAGGCTGAGCCAACATTCAAATTCATGGTTAGTCCAAGAGGCCCAACGTCTCTGTCTTTCCACTGTCTCTCACCTGGAGATCCTTACCTTAATCACACCTGCAAAGATCCTTATTTTAAATTCAGGTCACACCCTGAGGTTCTGGGTGGGCAACTCAACCCAGACCCGGGGGTTAGGAACACTCTGACACATTCAAACCAACCCCCCAGCAACTGAACCCAAACATGAAATAGTGGCTCTTCTCATGGGACAGGCTCCCCAGGTGTTGCCAGGCCCCTCACAGAGCTGCAACATGCAGGCCAAGTCCTTGGAGCACCTGCTAAGTGCCGGGCTGTGCACCATGGGACACTACTGACTGAAGAGGAGTAAACCCAGCCTGTGCCCAGAGGCAGTTTGCAAGCAAGAAGGGTGGGTAAGGCCAATGTGCAGCAAGGTTCTTCACCAGAATGAGTTTGTCCCCCAGGGCACATTAGGCAATGTCTGGAGACATTTTTTTAAATTATTTTTTTTAATTTTCTTTTCAATTAATTTATTTATTTTTATTCAGTTACAATTGTCTGTATTTTCTCCCCCAGTAGCCACAGGGGAGTGGGGAGGCGATAGTGGGGAGAGGAGTCTATAGGACTGGCTGGGGTGGAGACATTTTTGATAATTAAGACTGAAAGTGAGGAAGTGCTAGTGGTGTCTGGTGGGCAGAGGCCAGGAATGTTACTCAGTATCCAACAATGCACAGGATGGCCCCTATTACAAAGAGCTATTGGGCCCAAAACGTCAACAGTGCCACTACCGAGAAACCCTGGAATCAGAAGAATAGGACCTTAGGATTTTAATTAAAAGTTATAAAACTCATACTGTCCCCTACTTGGGGATTTTCAGGAAGCCTGGAGTCTCAGAATTCACGTTTGATTCACTACCCATAAGCCTATCTAAAACAGCTTTAGAAGTCCCTTAGCCCAACTTCTTTATTCTATAGGTGAGAAAACAGGGACCGAGAAAAAAAACTACCTATAATAGCAACCGGAGCCATTCCTTGAACACCTACAATGTGCCACACAATGCAGTGGTGTTTTGTGGACTTTGATAGTCACTGCAGCCCTGTGAGACAGGTACTCTCTGATCCTCACTTTGTGCGTGGTGCTGGTAGGTCTCGGGGGTGGGTAGGAACCTGCCCAAAGCCCCAGAGCTTAGAGGAGGCAAACTGGGTTCAAACAGCCATCTCTCTCATGTCACAGACCTGCTGTACCTGTAACAGAAGGTGATTTTTCCCACCACAGTGTTCATTCCAAGGCCCTACCCTGCCCGCTCGTTCACTATTCTAAGGACACACCTCTTCCTAAGTAAGTCAACTAAATTAAAGCTTCCCATTCTGTAGGATTTCATAGGCCATTACAATTCAGATGATAGGTTAAATAAACGTAGGTAGATAGGTAGATAGCAGGTAGGTAGGTAGACAGTAGGTAGGTAGACATCTACCCAGGATGGCCAGCCTTTTATCTAAGCAAATACAGAGACTAACAAAACCGATGATCAGCTTCCATCGTGGCCATTTCATAAAAGGAAGCGGTGCCAAGCAAGGAAGGAAGGACATAATCTCAGAGTAAAAATAGTCCTTTAAATAAACAAATGTAACACTATAAAAAACTTTAAAAAATGTTCTTATTTCCCTACTGAGCAATTTTCAACCTTTTTCATTTCATGGCACACATTAATTACTAAAAATCTGCTGCACAGCAAAAAAAATATATTGTATTTTTTGCCAATCTGACAAAAATAGGTATAATTTTGACTCATTCACATCAGATGGCTATTGTTGTGTTGTCTGTTGTCATTTTTTTTTTTGGACAGTCTAAGGGAAAAGAGGTCACTGCCCCTGACTAAATGGTCATGTACTACATGTTTTAAAAATTCTTGCAGCACACCGTTTGAAAATCGCTGCCCCACTGTACTGTGAGCCACTATGCAATTACTTATCTAGGTCATCCCATACACAGTAAGAGGTCAGTTAACTGCAGAATGAAACCCGAAACGTGAAAAATTCGGACATTCTCCTAGCTGACAGACCCTGGGGACTCATCAAAACCAGTGTGCTCTGTGCAAGGAGCTCTGTGTCCAAAGAACTTGGCCTGAACCCCAGCCCAGTAGCATAGGAAACGGGGCGCTTCAGCCCACTCCCAAATCTCCCCAGGCTTCAGTCTCTGTCCTTATAAAACGGGAATAGATGGACGACCTCCTCACAGGACCAAAGAGGTGCTTCCAGAGAGACCCGGTCAGTCCCACCTCGCTCGCTGGCAGTCCAGGAATCCGTGGTCCCTGCAGAGGTCCCGCCGCCTGGGGAACACCTCCTGTCGGTGATGCTGTGGCCACCCACCCCCAGAGGGTAGCTCCGGGCAGCATTCCCTCCTGACTCAGCCCAGCCCTCCTCTGGCACAGCTGCGAACTGACCCCCGCGCCTCCTCCCCACTTCCCCCTGGCAACGCCTGCCAGGTCTGGTCTGGGTCTTCACAGCAAAGCGGTGGAAACGGCGTCCCAGAGACGACCAACGGAAGACGTCCCAACGCCCACCTGAGAAACGTGGCAATAACCCACACCAATTCCGGCTACCCCAGCCCACAGGAGGAAAGGTCACTTTAAAATGACTACTTAGCTTATGCAAATATACCGCAGGCTGAACGGGAGGTGAGCACCTGGTGTGTGTATTCACAAAGCACATCCGTCATATTTTCCAGTCTTCGGAAGCAGAAACCCGAGGGTCCTCTCCGTCTGAGTGTACACGAATGTGAGTATCTGCATTCTGAAAGCAGAGCAGCCTGATAATTCCTGCTTCCTCCCCATCAAATGGGAGGGCCCCATTTCTAACTGCAGTTCTAGGAACGGGAGCAACGTGCTTTGGGGAGGGTGGGAGCACCATCTCTGCTGGTTCAGGCCCGAGTTCCTGGGAGGGTGGCAGGGGTCGGCATTGGGGGGATTGGTTTGAAATTCACATTGTAGGAAGTGTTGAAGGAGAACCCGTTCACTAAAGGAAATTTCTAGGTGTGGAAGGGCCTTGGTGAAGAAGAAATTGCAGGTTCAGAGGGTGGGGGCTTGGGGGCCACCAGCTGCAGACCCTCCTCCTTCATCCAAGCTGTCTTTTCACTCAGGGCTGGCAGGGTAGTATCCAAAAATGCTCCCCCTCCATATTTGGGTCTGGCTCTCACTGTTTTGGGGATGTGCAATGGAGATCCCTTGTGACTGGGAAGAATAGCTTAACTGTGTTCCCCAATAAACTTTTTGCCATGGCAAGAAATCTCTCCCACCCCACTCACAGGAGGGATGTTAGTAAATGCTGACTTGAGTGGGGCCTGAGATAGCCCAGTAGGAAATGTGAAAGAGAGGTCAGAGGAAGAAGCTGGGAAACCTGGAGTAGGGAAGGGAGTAGCAGCCAGGGCCAAGGACCATCAGTGTTAGGAGGGAGAGAGGAGCAGAGCCTGGAGAGGGCGATGCTTGGGGCACATTCCCCCAGGTAGGCAGGGGCCCTGCAGAACAGTGAGAGAGTTGGTGGATTCGGAAGACAGGGGAACAGGGTGGCCAGCGTGACCCCAAACACAGCAACTCCCTGAGCATACAGGGGAGGCTGCAGGCTCCCTCTAGAGGGGACTGAGTTTGTGTGAGCAGTGTTGTAAGGAAAGCTGGATTTATTGTTAGTGACCAGCAGGAGGGAAGGAGGGAGGGAGGGAGAGAGAGAGAGGAGAGAGGGAGGGGTGTAGTGGGAGAGGCAGAGGGCAGAAAGGAAGTGATCCATTTACTTACTCATTTGCTTAAAGCCGTACAGAATCCCCGGGGCACAAAGCACTGCCCCAGACCCTCTGGAGACAACTTCAAGGTGAGTCAGGGTGATGGCTTGGTGCTGACCTCCCCTTGCCTCCCCTTCCTCCCCCACACAGAAGGTATCTAGTATCAGGAGAGTATCTAAAATCATTTACCTCTTATTGCCTCATTGCAAATATATAGACATTTGCACTTGAACCTACAATGTCTGATTGTGGAATGAAAGGTTTTAATCCCACCGGCATGGTTCTGGGGGAAGATTTGGCAGGTGAGTGGTGCTTCTCAGCAGCTCTAAAATTGCTCTGCACGGGGGACCGCCAGCCTCCCTGTAGGACTAGGGCGGGAGAGGGCTCTGGTGACTGAGAGGCACATAGGTGGGCTCTGGGCGAGAAACTGGAACAGGCAGGTGGGCTTGATTCCGTACTATTACAGGCTTAAGAACGAGAAGGTGGGACTCTGATGTAATTCACATGGGCAATGGGAAAAGGGGTCATTTAGATATTAGACGGTCACACTCTGAGCTGACAAAGATGTGCTGACAAAGCACATAAAATCCCAGGCTTCACTGAAAGATGTTCTCCAGTCCTGGCTGGTGTGGCACAGTTGGTTGGAGCATCATCCCATAAACCAAAAGGTCACAGGTTCTATTCCTGGTCAGGGCACACGCCTACCAAGGTTTCAGGTTCAGTCCCCAGTCGGGGCAGTAGGGGGGCAGGCAGCTGATTGATGTTTCTCTCTTACATCAATGTTTCTCTCCCTCTCTATCTCCCTCCCTCCCTTCCCCTCTCTCTAAGATCAGTGGGCTTCTCCTTGGGTGAGGATAAAAAAGAAAAAAGTGCTCTCCAGCCCCTATGTAGCCTGGTGTTTTAAGAGAAGAGCAGCTGGTTCAATCCGATCTCTGGCAGTTCCTTACCTTGTGGTAAATGGCTTCGCCTCTCTGAGCCTTAACTTTCTCCTCTGTGAAGGAGGATGAATGCCTAACCCACAGGGGTATTGTGAGGTTCAAATTTGACTAAAGAAGTGTTTAGTGCCATGCCTGGCACACAGCAGACACTACCCATGTGCACACACACAGGATTATGTAGCAGGTACTACTATAATGGACAATGACACAATTTACGGAGTGCTTGCAATATGCTAGATATTGTTGCAATGCATCACATGTCTTAATTCATTGAACCCTTTTGAAAGCCCTATAGGTAGTGGTACTATACCAATTTATAGATAAGAAAATTGAGGCACAGAGATATTAAGTAACTCACTGAAGATCACAGAGCTAGAAAGTGATTGAGTCTGAAGATGCCAGTGAATAAACTGTTGATTTTGGGTACTTAATGGGCACCACTGTACCCTGTTTTGAATACTAAAAGCAGTTGATTAGAATGATATAGTATTTATCTTTCACAAGAAAACAACAAAGTGGCTTGAGTGGTTTCTTTTGTATGTGGCTCTCATCTAATTTTCCTTCTGGCTTCAGCACCAAAACCCTGAATAGCCCTCCACCAAGAGCCGGGCTGGAGACGGATGCTGGGAGCAGGAAGGGGACGTGAGGAACCCTTTGGCTTGGCTCTTCTTCCTAATTGTTGCAAGTCCCAGGTGTTGGGTCCTGAGGAGCTGTGATGATGGAGGATCTCCCCAAAGCCCCAGAGGTTGATGAGAAGTCTCCAGAATCCAAGGACCTGCTGCCCAGCCAGACTGCCAGCTCCCTGTGCATAAGCTCCCGAAGTGAGTCTGTCTGGACCACTGCCCCCAGGAGTAAGTGGGAGATATACCGCAAGCCCATCGTCACCATGTCCGTGGGTGGTGCCATCCTCCTCTTTGGCGTGGTCATCACCTGCTTGGCCTATACCCTGAAGCTGGTTGAAAAGTACCTGACGGCCCTTAAGATGATAGGGCCTGCCTTCCTGTCCCTGGGACTCATGATGCTGGTGTGCGGGCTAGTGTGGGTGCCCATCATCAAAAAGAAACAGAAGCAGAGACAGAAGTCTATGTTCTTCCAGAGCCTCAAGTCCTTCTTCTTAAATCGCTGATGGCGACCTCCCTTTCTGTCCTCCCCATCATCCTGCCACCTCAACCCGGAGAAGGAGGTCTGATGACCAACATCCAACACCCCATCTCCTTGGTGGTGGGCTTTGCTATAAAAATGATCCAGGCTGGCCACCTTCCTGGTTCTGGGGGAAGGAGAGAGCTCAGGGCTCCCCTTCTGTATAGCTGGGGCACATTGCTGGACTAATCTCATTCAGTGTCTGTTATTACTGAGGCTTCCCTCGGACTGTGCCTGCAGCCATCCCTTTCACGGCCCCCATGCCCTGCCATGCATTCAGGAGTCACTCATATAGCTCTCTCTGCCACGTGCTATGCATGTTGGGAAATTCCTGGGGTGGGCTGTGCCCCAAGGAGGACCTCATGTTTACGTATCTGAGTACCTGAGCTGGATTCCACATTTGCATCCTTCTAGAACCAAACTGACCAACAAACAGGAGTGGTCCTTCACAAAGGGGAGGGAGGGCTGGCTCTCAACCCCTGGGTTTGCCAGGCCAGCTTCCTTGATGGGCAAGATACTGACTTGCATTTCAAGAGATCAGACAAGTCACAAGTATCAAACATTCCAAAGAGTGAACAGTGAAGAGGGTGGGGAAGGCACGTTTTTCCTGGACAAGGCTCAGGAGCCAGCCAGCCAAGGAAGTCCAATTCTCAGTTACATAGTATTTTTGGAGGCAGTGGGGCATGCTCGGGGGTGTCAGAGTTTCCCCTTGACCTTCTAACTCCTTCTCTTTGGCTGTCCTCCCCTCTGAACTTGCCAGCTAGTCGAGGACAAGTGCATGCTGCCTTAACGTCCTCTTGGCCCCACCCTGGATTCCTCAGGGCTCCCCTTCTGTATAGCTGGGGCACATTGCTGGACTAATCTCATTCAGTGTCTGTTATTACTGAGGCTTCCCTTGGACCTTGCCTGCAGCCATCCCTTTCACTCCCCCCATGCCCTGCCATGCATTGCCCTGCCAACCTGGAGAACTGCAGAGGGTTCTATAGGATTGCTCTCTCCTTCACCTGTGCTGAGAATCCAAACCAAGAAGGTGGCATTCCACCCTTGAATGGTCTGTAGGTATCCATAGATGAAATCCAGTTTCAAATGTCTCCCTGCCTCCACCCACCAAACAAGCAAACGTATCTCAAGTGCCCTTCTCTGGGCCAGGCCTTTGGTTGGAAGCAAGACAGACACATTCTCTGCTCTAATTTTTCCCAAGTGGGAGATACAGCCCAGCCAGTGGGCATTGGAATACCCTGTGCTGGCCTTCGATGGGGAAATGGGGTGGTGTGGGAGCACACAGGGGTCATTGAAGCTGGACCTGAATGAGGACAGAGAGATTGCTGAGCTGTGTCATTCCAACAGAGAACAGGAAAGATGAGAGCTAACAAAGAGAAGGGAGAAACATTTGGAGCAGCAGGAACTGTCTGTGTAAAATCTGGGGAGGTGGGGAGCATGATAAAATTCAGGAAACTGCATAGCAACTTTCCTAACCCCTCAAATGTCATGTTTACTCCTTTCTTGTGGGCTCTTCTTCACTGTGATTCCCCAAGTGCCTCAGGGCAGCTTCTCCTGGGAGACACTGAGGGCCTCCTGGGTGTATGGGAGAGACTGGAAGGGGGTTTCCAGAGGGTCCACCCAACAGAGAGCACCCATATGATAGGTGCTCCCAAAACCTGGGTTTTTTCTGTAGTAGTCAGAGACCTTTAGGTGACAGACTGGGCAGGGTACCTGTGAGAGAGCTTGCCTCCATGCTGCCCCAGGCCAGGCCCAGGGGACAGCATTTGCTAATAAGCTGTGAGTGAAAGATGTCCTGTACTGCCATCACCCTTGGCTTGAGCTGACTCCCTTCACTCCTTAGTCTTCTGGCCTCCCAGTCACTATGGCAACCCCTCTGTCTAACAGGGCTCCACATTTCTCCATCCTTCATGGTGTTTCTATATGCAGAGTCAGAACCTCACCTTGTTCCCTCTGCATCATGGGAAATTCCATAAAGGTAGGACATGCGGACACCCCCTAACCCTCCTACCTAAGAACCAGAGTTGCGGAAGCAAGTGGCCTTTGAGCTTCACCCAGAATGACCGTGTTTCATTTATTCAGTGTGGCTGGGGCCTTTTGCCCACCGGTCCCCTGCACACAGGTGGTCAGGACCAATATCCTGGTGGTGTTGCAAGTACTATGTCTCTAAATGTAGTTCCAATGCCTCGGGTGACCAGGCTTGCAGATCATTTCCTTTCTCTGACATGAAGGCAGAGTCGGTATTGGGTCTGTAATATCACTCCCAAATTCCCTGGTGCTTTCTTACAGCAGAGCCAATGAGCTGGTCTCCTAGTTAGTTCTTGAGAAATCCACACTCCCTGTATCTCAGTTCATCTGTCCAAACGCTGGCTGTCTGGCCTTGGCTGTCGGTGTTACTACCCCCTATGTCTTAGAGGCAGGAAGTTTGGGGCCCTCCAGGACTCTAGAAAGTGTTCCCAGTCCTGGACTCATCTTGCAGTCTGCAGCAGTTCTTGCCCACATTCACTGCTCCTCAAGCTAGTTTCTCAGCCAGGACAGTTAGGAAAGTGCTCTGAGGAATTATTCCCAAGCATCAGTCAACCCCACTGAGATCCCCCACTTGAATGTGAGCCCAGGAGCATGCCAGTGTCACACTAAGGGGCTTTTGTCAAAGACCATCACCCCATGGAAGTCTAAGGGTTAGGGTTAGGGTGTGCCTTATGTGGAGTGCAGGTCACCTGCCACGTTCTGGACCAAAGCATCACCACCGTGACTCCTCTTATACTCATGGGTTGGAGCACAGGGCCAGTATCCACATGTTCAGCTACCTGGATTGTGTTACCACTTCCCCCACCCCTCCATAGCTATTCTGTTTGGGAGAGTTCAATTTAACTTGCAGCCTAAAGGAATTGATGTTCTGTTGAATTGTACTCAACATTCTATTTGTCAGTAAACTCTACTTATTCTATTTCACAGGGCTTGCTGTGTTTTCATTCTATTCCATCAGAAATTCCAAGATTATATCCCCTAATTCATTCCTCTAAACTGCCCCTCCCTCTCATCACTACACATTCTCAGGCCTTGCCCTGGGGAGCTGTCCAGAAGAAAGGGGTCAGTATGGGTTCCACGCATGGTTCCTCGGGTGCCTCACAGCAGCTGATGACCCTGTTCTCCATAAGTAACAGCCCATAAGCAACAGATCAGGAATTCAGGTCCACAGCTGCCTCCAGAGTCCCTGTGTTCTCATTCCCTGAACTCCTGGTTTTATGCCATGTGAATGGCCAGAGGCAGGAGTGGAGGGTCTCCAACCACTAGCAGGAGTGATGCTGTCATAGCAGGGTGGCCTTGGTCCATCCAGCCTTTGCCCCACAGGCCAGACTCTCCTGCTGACCAGTAGGAGGCTTTGAAACTGCCTGGCACTGGTTATTGAGACTTCTCGTCACATTGGAGGCCAAGTGCATAAACCCCTCAAAAGTTCAAGATCACCCTCCATGGGAGTACTCAGAATCAGAGCAGCAGCCAAGACCCAGTATCATTTCTCAAGGGCTTGGAGCTGCTGAACCGCAGGTCTTCCCACAGGGAGAGGGGCTGTGTGCCATTTGCCCTGCTCCCCATTTCTCAAAAGACCCTACCTGTCTCATTCAAGACCACAGAGGAGTCACTGATGAGCCTTGGACCTGGTTCCTCCTTGGTCCTGCTAAACCAGGTCGCACATGGCCAGGTCATACCTCCTACGCCATCGCACCCCTGAGCCTGTGTGCTCCGGCACCCATGGGGAGTGGCCAGTTCTTGTCTGAGGTTTCCACCTGTGCAGGCTGCACACAGCTCCAGGGGCCCCACTGGCCCCACCAGCCCCTGACCCTGCAGTCGGCTCCCTCAGGTCTCCCAGGGGACCTGCTATTCCCGAGGAAACATGCTCACAGAAAGGGGGACCCAGGCCATCACCCAGTCCAGCTCTCCTGCTCCGAAGAGAAAGAAGGCTTGGCAAGGGTCACCCCCAGAATGACGACCACCTCCTACTGCCCAGCAGGGCCCTCTGGCAAAAGCACAAGAGTGACTGCGCAAAATTGGCAGAGCAGTTGCCATAGGCCCTCTGATGATTATGTAGACCAGGTTGGGCTTCTCTCTGATTAGGAAGGAAACGTGGCCATAAATAATGGCCACTTCCCGTGGGGTTACAGGAAACGTGACTCTATTAAGAGAGCAGTTTGCCCAGCTCATTCGTAGGACCCTGCCCCATAGTCCTTCTCTCTCTCCGACCCTGTTCTCAGACACCATCTCCGGATCCACCCCTCAGAGTAGCCATGAGCACGGCACTTCAGTCCCTGAGCTCCGACCTCGCACCAACAAGAGAAAAAGATGTTCAGGTCACTTCCCCCACCAGACGGCACTTCTTCCCTGAGACCCTGCCATGTAGGAGCAGCGGTGGGAATCTGTCCTTCCTGGAAAGTCGTTTCCCTGAGACTCCTCCCTAGGCCTCACCTTTCCTCACTGTAGTCCTTCTCTGAATAATATTCCCCACAACCATGGCTTCAGCTAGTCTCTGTGGGCAGTGACTCCCCAAATCTAACCTTATATGTCTAAACGCCTTTTGGAAAATATGTTAGCTTCCTATTGCTGCTGTAAAAATAAAATCATCATAAATTTAGTGGTTTCAATGGAAAAATAAATTTTAAAAGTTTTAAAAAACAGTAGTTTAAAATAATCAAATTTATTATCTTATCACTCTGCAAGTCAGAAGTACAAATCAAATCTCACAAGATTCACTCAAATTGAAATGTGGGTGGCACTGCATTCCTTCTGGGGGCTCATGGGGAAAATCCATTCCATGCCTTTTCCAGCTTCCAGAAGGCGCCCCATTCCTTGGCTTGTGGCCCTCTCCTCCATGCTCAGAGCCAGCGATCACATCGGTCTGACCTCTACTTGTCACTGCATCTCCTTCTCTGGCTCTCCTGCTTCCCTCTTTCACTTACAAGGGCCCTTGTGGTCCCATTGGGCCCACATACATAGTCCAGGACAATCTCTGCATCTTAAGAGCCTTGTATTAGTTAGCTCCGGCAGCCATAACAAGGTATCACAGACTGGGGCAGCAGGGGCTTCAACAGCAAATATTATCGCACAGTTCTAGAGGCTGGAAGTCCAAGGTCAAGGTGTCAGCAGGGCGTGTAGATGGCTGCTTTCTCTCTGTGTCTTCTACACAGCCTCCACTCTGTACATGTGTGTCCTAATTGTCTCTTCATGTAAGAACACCAGTCACATAAATCAGTGCCCATCCCAATGGTCTCACTGTAACCTAGTTAGCTCTTTAGAGACCCCACCTCCAAACACAGTCACATTCTAAAGTACTTGGGGTTAGCAGTTCAATATCAGTTGGGGGGGACACAATTCACCCCTTAACTTAATTACACCTGCAGATTCCCTTTTGCCATGTGAGGCAACCTGGTCACAAGTTTCAGGGATTAGGGCATAGACATCTTGGAGGGGGGTATTATTTTGCTTGCCACAAAAACCTTCACCTTCACACCTCCAGCAGCTTCCACTCAACCTGCCCCCAAAAAGAATTCGTCCCCCTGCTCCTCCTACATCACCTGTCTCAGGGAGTGACACTCCCGTTCGCTACCATTTAGCAAGGCCCCCAAGCCAGAAATCTAGAGTTCTGGGGAAAGTATCAGAGATTACTACTTCCCCAACCAATATCCTTTTCCCCATCCTCCCTGGCAGTAAAGCCTCCATTTTACTGGAGGCAGCAACATGCTCAGCTAAATTACGATATTCCTCGGGCTCCCATGTGACAGGAGTTGAGCAATGAGATGTAAGTGAAAATCACTGGGTGGGGGCAAGACCAGCTCTTCCTCTGCCGGCTCTTTCCCCATCACCCTCCCTTCCCTGAACAGACCCAATGGGCAGGGCCATCTTGGGCCATGAACTGATCTCTAGACCAGAAGCCACTGCCCAGGAGAGCAGAGCAGGAAGTTGGAAGATTCCCGCGACACGGTGACATCTGGGAGATGCTGGACTGCCTAGCCCATCTCCTACAGGAGCTGTAAGTGCAACCTTATGTTAAGTCACCAGTATTTAGGGTCCATTACTCACAGCCAAATATAATTCTTATGTAAGTGACAGGTCTGGGCAAAGAGCTAATTTTTTCCTCTAACCCAAATACCACTGGAACTCCTATACCTAGAACAAAGACTGTCATAAATCTAAGTTCCAAATCAGAGCAATTGTTTTGTTCTCCAACACAAAGCAGTCTCTGAGCCTCTAAGGAGAGAGGAAAGAGGGTGGGGCTGGTAGGAGCAGTATGACCATGAGGGTCTCAGGCTTCTTGCCCTCCTCTCTCTGATGCAGCAGGGACCTTGCTCAGACTGGGCCTCCGGCTGGTGCACAGGGAAAAGTGTGGTATTCCCACAGGGCACCCATGGTTCTCTGTGACCTGCCGGGCTGTCCCACCTGTTCCAAGAGCTGAGGCAGAGGTGGGTGGGAGAGAGTGGCAGAAAAGGACTGAGAGTATAAAACTAGCAACCATGACTTGGAGGAGACACCTGGATGCTCAGCTCTCTCCCAGGTTTCTGTCTTTACAGCTGTCAATGGCAAGGTAACGGAAACTTCCTGAACATATGGTATTCTGTCTTGGTTGAGTATGTAGGATCTGGAGAGAGCCTCCTGGGCTCACATCTCACCTTGGCCCAGACACCTTACCTCACTTGTCCAGAGTCCTGCCTTCACAGTTGGTGTTAGTGAGAGTGCCTGCCTCCTTCCCAGCGTTTGCTGAAATCATCTACATTAGGTTTTTCTGTATTAAGCCCTGAATATAGGTTTTTATTAATGGAACAGATGATACACAGCAGTCTAGGCAAGATTTGGGCATTCTTGTCAATGATTGTAGATGAAGAAAGAATGCAAATCTGTACAATTGGGTGTAAGACGATTGGAGGGAAAAGAGAATTGCTGAGGACAGGGTTACTATATACTGCACTCTCTGGCGAATAGGAGCCTGACACTAGCCATTGACCTTATTTTGATATGTTTGACCCTTCCTCCCACTCTGCCTCTCAATCCCCCTTAATCAATCAAGGCCTGAGGTGCCACATTAATATCTCTCAAGGATGGCAATTCCTCCTGGGGCCGAGGAAACTCATTCATATTCCGGCAAAATTCATATTTCTCCTCCATAGTGAAGAATGAAGTCGCTCTCCCAGCAGGTCCACATGCCCAGAACTCCTTGCATCCAGGCGTGACCATGGGACTGACCCGCTCGAGGGGACAGCAGCACCATGGGACCCCAGGGCTGGGCCTTGCAAGGAGTTCTTCTCCACACATGTTTCCCCTAGCTCTGTGCTGAGCCACAGGGCACCAGGAGCCTGGGTCTGAGTCACCCAGGTGAGTGTTTGTGTCCCTCCACAATTCCTTTGTGGAAGCCACAACCCCCAATGCACATGGTGGTGGGAGCTTCGGGATGTGATCAGGCTTAGAGGTGGCCACAAGGGTGGAGCCCCAGTGATGGGATTAGTGTTCTTAGAAGAAGAGGAAGAAACACAAGATCACTCTCTCTCTCTCTCCGCCCCACCACCCATATAGCAAGGAAAGGCCATGTGAGCCCCCAGGGAGAATTTGGTGCCACCAGACACTGAATCTATGGGTCTTTCCAGCCTCCAAAACTATGTGAACTGTCTGTCTTTTAAGCCACCCTGTCGGTGGTGTGTAGTTAGTTACAGCAGCCCAAGCAGACTAGGACAGTCAGGAGGCCCCGTGAGGACCAGGGACACCACACTGGACTAGTGTATAAACTAGAAGTAAACTTCGATGTTGTTTAGCTACTGTACTGTTGGGGTTTGCTCCTTACAGCAACTATTCGAGGAGCCTGCCAACGGCACTGCTCTGCTGCAAGCCGAGTCATCTGCCTTCCTGGCGATGTTCCAGCTCTCTGACCTGCACCCATCCCTCTATCCCATTCTCCTCTAACCTTCTGTACCCCATACCAAGAGGACCTTTTCCCAAATGCGAAGTCTTAACAAGCTCCTTCCTTCCACATTGTCCCTTCGCACAGTCTGAGCTCCATTCTCCTGAGAAGGACTCACTCCTCCCCTGCCTGCCCGCCTGCCTGCAGGTCCCAGCAGCAAGCAGGCCCAGTCCCACTGTGGGTCTTTCAGCTGCCCCCCAACCTCGGCCGTTCTGTCTGCCCCTCACGCAGCTCTGTCCTCGCCTCTTGGTTTGTCTGGCTCCCTCTCACTCACACTTCTCTTTCCCATAGCACTTTTTTCCTTCTGCTAATCTGCTTATGACTCTACATCACAACTGGCACATCAGCTCCCGCTTGGAAAGTAAGCACTTATTGGTTAAACACAGTTACAGTCCTGAAAAACTCATAGGCTTTGGCACTGAACAAACTTGGATTCAAAATCAGTCTGTACGAGCTCATTTGTATACTACGTGAATTTTTTGTATTTCTACCTCGGATTTCCAGTTATGCGTGAGAATGATCATTACCTCATCAGACCCTTCTCAGGATTAAATAAGTAATAGTGCTAATAGTACACAGTAGTCGTTCAGAGCGTTGTTCACCAGCTGTTCACAATTAGTTATTCCAAGTGCTAATAGAATACCGTAGAACATAGTTCACTAAAAGGCAGATAGTGTATTACCTTTGTCACAGGAAGAGAAAAGTTTAGGCTATAGGCACAACATGGGAATTCCCAAATCCTCAGTTAGAATAATTTATGCTTGAGTGTTTAAAGCCATAAATAGAATCTTCCAGGTAGGACATAGAGAGCTGATTTTGAACAAAGAAATGCAGTGTTTTTGCAACCAAGTGCAAGCTCTTCCTGTTGCATTACTGTAATTATATGAGAGAGCCTCTTCCCAGACTAGTTCACATGTGCACATTTCACTTAGAGCCCAGGTAGGAACCTCATAAAATTCAGGTAAGAACCCCAAGTGAATAAATAGTTCTGGGAACAGTTGCCAAACACTCCCCTGGAGCCCATTCCCTGGGAAAGAAGAAACGCCCTATGTCACAGCCTGCGGTGATTGTCCATCGGGGAGAGGATGCAGCTGCTTTCAGGGACGGCTCACAGGAGCCAGACTGAGGAGTAGCTCCAAGTACAAGTGCCATAGTTAAGGCTAGAGCAGCTATTTGCAAGTTCACCCCAACGAAAGGATGAAAGGGGGTGAGGCTGGCTCCCAATGAGGCGGGTGTGGTGAGAAGAGACAGCCCGGACTGGGTGTGGCCAAGTATGGCCATACCAGCTGCTGCAGTGAGTGGGTGGTGGAAGGGATGTCCAGAGGCTGAGGCCAACCGGGAAGGCATGGGATGGCTTGCATGACCTGTTCCCACATGGGCTGTGAAAGACAACATTGTTTATTCATTCACTCAACAAACAGCTATACCAAGCGCTGGGGAGAAGGGACTAACAGAACAGACACAAATTCCTACTCTCTGCAGCTTCCCTTCTAGGAGGGGCAGACAGGTCCTACATCGCATGGACAAGATGGTGTCAGAGCACGATGAGGGCCGTGGGATGAGGAAACAGGGTGAGAGACAGTCATACTTGGAAGTGTAGTTAGTTGTAGGAGGGCAATCTGGCCAAACACTCCAGCAGCGATGGGAAAGCAAGGGCAGACGAGGGAAGAAGCTGGTGTGCTGGAAATGCCATCTTTCTTCTTTCCCCCGCCTCTCTGCTCCCCACTCTGGTGTGACTTCCAGGCCCACCCACCTTGAACTGGGAACACCATGCTGCCTGGCCTGTACCTTGTTGGTGGTGCCTCTCTTCTGCTCATCTTGCTGCAATTCTCCCAGTTCCTCCACCACACGGGCCCTTCTAGGACCCTCTTCCTCTGTGTGCCCATTCAGCCCTCCATCCCTCTGCACCAATCACACTTTGCAGTCGCCCCACAGCCACCCCCACTGCCCACATCCAGCCCTGTCTTCAATCCATGTCCCCCCAGTCAGCCGCTGCTGCTGAAACCTGTGCTGAGCTCTGGACAACACGTCCCAACCTGGGTGGTCCTGCATCTCCATTCGGATGGTCCTCAACTTACATACAATCCGTGTCAAAAGAAATTCATTGTATTTCCCCACGTTGCCTTTTAAATCCACCTGTGTCCCCAGTGTCCGTGGAGGGTAATACCACTGGTCCATCCAGAACTCTGGGCTAGTCTCCCTCTTCCACACCCTCCCTGTGCAGTCTGTCTGCTGAACACCTCGCCTACTCTTTCCACTTTGCTCCATCTCCAGTGCTCCTGGGCTGGGTCACCAGTTTCCACATGGGTCTCTCTGCCTTCAGATTTGACCAGCTCCATCCAGTCTCCATATTTTGACCACCTCTGCCTGATGCTCTCCTAGAATTGTTACCTGCTCCATCCTAGAGCAAGGTGAAACTCACACTCCTTCATCAGCATAGACTTTTCTAGGGCTTCCCACTCCTGTCCCAGCCTCACCCACACACCTGACTCTCACCCTTCACCCAGGACCTACAGCTTACTTAGTACATCCCACTATGTCAGACTTCTGCAGCTTTCCCTATGCTCCATCCTCAGCCTGGACTGTTCTGATCTCCTTTTCATCCAGCTAGCTCCTAGCTCCAGCATCACCTCTTCCAGGAAGTCTTCCTTGAAGCACCCTGCAGTTACCTTCCTAGTACAGGCCTTGCCGGTTCCGTCTGCTCTGCATTTAGTGCATCCTCTCATTGAAGAACTCTATGGTATGCAGTGCTTGTCAAATGAATGAATGGTGGCAGTTTGTCCTTACAACTACTCTGCTCCCATTTTACAGGTGAAGAAATTGAGAATCAGAAATACTCAGCAACTTGCCCGAGGTTATGAGCCGTCATGCACAGAGGGAAAATGGATCCAGGGAGAAACCTGCTTCAGCCTGCACCTTCGCCCACCCTCATGCTCCTTCCTTCTCCAGTAAGTAAAGCAGCAGTTTGGCTCAGTGAGGACAAACCTTGGTGAGAACAAAGTAAGAAGAGACATTCCACAATTCTGCGTGGGTTTCGAGAGTGGGTCCCAAAGAAGCCAATGCAAGAGCAAGTGTCCTGAGCCCCAAGCCTCCTGTCCAGGGTCTGGCACAGGTGCCCAGGGAAGCCGAGGATCCACCCCTAGCTGGGTGGATAGTAGCCTGCCCTGTAGGTGCCACTACAGACAGGTCCGAGCAAAGACCCTGGTCCCCTTGTGCTTCCCACTGTTCCCTCCTCCTACTTCCCCAACTTCCTCCTCAAGTAACTGTCTACCCTTAGACATCATCACTGGGGGAGAGCCCAGTGGCCTCCCAGAACCCACAGGCACCATCACGGTGTGAAAGCCATGGGACTGGAGGCTGATCTCTTGGCTAACAGAGGGCAAAATTGGGCTTGAAACTGGGCCTCTGAATCCTAATGCCGAAGCACCCTGTTTGGGTCCCCAGGGTGCTCAGGTGAGCCAGTGTGAACATGGCCAACGAGGGGAGGCCCCACCTTCTCAAGCGATGGATTGTCCTCTCCAATATGGTAGCCATATCTGACTGCTTCTGTTCAGATTAAATTAACCAAAGTGAAATATAACTAAATATTCAGTTACTTAATGACACCAGCCACATTCCAGAAGCTCAATAGCCATGTGTACTGGTTGCTACCATGTCGGACAGCAGAGATAACAGAGCATTTCCATCCATGCTGGCCAGTGCTGGTCCATCCTGACACGGCTGAGGCCCCACGCAGGTGCGCGGCTCTTGAGACCGACTCTCCTCCTACGTTGCACAAGACTACACATGGCTTCCATCCCACGTCCTTACTGCTTTCCTGAACTGGAAAAGTAAAATTCTTTCTCCTGGTTTTCTATTTCTGTTTATTTTCAGCATTTATCTTTAGTGTCTTCCTTCTTGCTACTTTCTTTAATTCCTATTACTTTTTTTCTAATTTCTTAGGATACATAGTGTACAAATTAAAATATTGTAACATTTCAGTTATGTGTATGCCCCAGGGGTCTGCTGAGCAATGCTGTGCCTGAAGTTAACGAGGCTACATTGCACACTTAAAAATTTGTTACAAGGGTAGTTCTCATGTTGTGTGCTCTCACCATACTAAAAAGATTGACAATTTAAATTTTAATTAATTAAAACATTATTTAGCTTTTCTAAGTCCTTAAATAAATATACTTGGCTATAATATGTGAAATTCTGAGATTTAAGTGGGATTTTAAATATCCCACTGCAATGATATTTTTTTTCAAATCATCCAACCATGGCATTAGCCTCCAGTTGGATGTCCCCACTCCGAGGATAAGTCCTCCCTCAAGGCCAGCTCCCCAGATCTCTGAGAACCAGGCTCTTCACAGGCTCTCTGAGGTTCTTCACCTTGTCCTGGACTATCCATCATTGACTCCCCATCTTCCAGGCAAAAACTACCCAGCCAGTTTCCTCTGGTCAGTCTCAGAAGAATCAAGATACTTGCTCAACCCCCCTGGGCCTGTCTGCCTGAAGTCCTCACAGCCACAGGCTCAGAGGGGCAATGAGCAGGCACATTGCAGAAGGGAAGGGAAGACAAGGCCCTTTTCTGAGAGCCCGGCCCCACCTTGCTCTAGCCCTGGGAAGATATCTTAGCAGGCTGGATCTTTCAATAGCACTGAACACAACTGACCACTCATTTCTTTTTGAAACGTTCTCTCTCTTCCTTTGGATTCAAGATATAACCAGATCATGGTTTCCTCCTCTCTGTGGATGTTCCTCTTCTGTCTCTCTTGCCAGCTCATCCTGCTCTGCCCAGCTGAGACATGTGGGAGACCTCAGGGACCTGTTTCAGGTCCTCTTCTCTTGTTGCGCTCTGTTCAACACGTGAGCAATTTCATCCTTTCCACCAATTTGTTGCTGACTCACAAGTTCATGTCTCTAGTTCCAAACAATGTATCCAAACCCATTATGTCCAATTTAAACTCGGGGTTTTCCATCACACCAGGCTCTCTTCCAGTGTTTTGTCTCAGCAGGCACCATTAGCATCCAGATTTGCAAAACACAAACCTGGCACCCAATAAGGAACCCTTACCTTCCCCTCATCTTCACACTGAATTTGTCACCACGTCCTGTCAGTTTCATTAAGCCCCTGTTTATCTCTCCAATCACCCACTTCCTTTCATCACAACTGTCACCAGTTCTGACTCCCCAGGCTTACTGCTTGCCACCTGCCAATTCTTACCCCTCCAGTCTGTTCTTACACAGCAGCCACGATCCTCTTTAAAAATATGGATCACATCACCTTCCGCTTGAAACTCTCCAACAGCCTCCCAGTGCTCTTAGGGGGAGGACACAAACACAGCTCCTCTCCTCCTTTCTTCCTCTTGTCTCAGCCATGCCTGCAGGGCCACCTGCCACCACACAGCTTTCACACATGCTCCTGCCTCTGGATAAAAAGCTGTCACCTCCTCCTCACCCCTCCTCATCTGGCCTCACCTGCACATTCTTTGGATCACAACTCAAACGTCGTTCCTCAGGAAGCCTTGAACTACATCCTCTTTTTTATGTTCTTGTAGGATAACAGCTTTTTATCATGGGCCACTAAAGCCTGTCACATTCAGACATTAATCTTTTTGATTGATTGCCTCTTTCTGCTTTTCACAAAGGTAAGCTCTCTGAGGGCAAACAATGTATTTCTCTTGCTCACTTATAGCTGACTTTGCACCTAAAGATGTCTCAGCAGCTCAAGATTGCTGAGCCCTGGCCCCCAGCGGAGCACACGGGTGGAAGTGGTCAGGGCTGTAGTTCAGTCCAGAGGCCTGCATTGTGGGACCAAGCAGACACCCTGGGGCTTAGCCCTGGCCTGGCTGGGAGAGGAAGAGGGTCCCTGATAGTCGAGCCTTGAGCAACTTAACCCTGGGACCTTGCAAAAAGGCTTTGCAGCTGAGTTCTCCTGAGGCAGGTGAGTGGCAGAAAGAGAAGTGGTGAGAAACAGATTGATCTAGCACCAAAACCAGTAGCTATGCTGGTGGTAATGCCTTGGGAGCTGAAGCTCTGACATCTCTCATGGCGTGCCCAGCAGTGAATTTAGAGCTGAGTGCCAGCAGAAACAGGTGACAAAACCAAACAGGCATTGCAAAAACACCTAGAAGTGCAGCAGACCATTTCCCTGAGAGATAAGACCTCAAGGTATTACTGTGGAAGCACTTTGCTTTGGAGCAGGAGCTGTAGGGAGCTACTTCCTCAGGAACAAGAGGAAAGAAGGAACGGAAGACATAGAGGGACATTGAATGTATCTGGGCAGAGGAGGGGAAACACTGGTGAAACAGCCTGAGCTCTCCCAATAAGCTGGGAGTGCCCCGGAGTTAGCAAGTGAATCTAGTGAGTAAACACAGGGGACTGGGTTACAAGGAGAAGACAGAGCTGCTCCCTGTCTGAAATCAAGGCCCAGACTAGTGAACTCAAAAAATTACTGCTGGAGATAGCTGGAGATAGAGAACTCAAAAAATTACTTCCATAAACATAACAAGTCCTGTTGTAAAAGTAACTATCAAATTAAATAGGAATCCATTTCTTATTCATTAGGATGGCTATTACCAAAAGGAGGTAAAACAAGCGTGGGCGAGGCTGTGGAGAGATCGGAACCTCTTTGTGTCCTGCTGGTGTGAATGCAAAATGGTGCAGCTGCTGTGGAAGCTGGATGGCCGTTCCTAAAGAATTAAACCTAGAATTAGCACATGATCTAGCAATTCCACTGCGGTTATATACCCAAAAGAATTGAAACCAGGGACACATATGTGCAGGTATGTGTACACCCATGTCCATGGCAGCACTATTTGTAGTAGCTGAAAAGTAGAAGCACCCCAACTGTCTGTGGATGGGTGGATTGATAAGCAGAATATAGTATATGATGATACAATGGAATATTATTGAAAAGGAAGGAAATTATGACACATGCTACAATATGGACAAAACTTGAGGACATGATGCTGAGTGAAATGAGGAACTTTCCAAGGGAGTAAATACTGTGTGATTGCACTGATATAAGGTACGTAGAGCAGTCAGATTCACAGAGACAGAAAAGAGAACGGAGGTTGCCAGGGAGAGCTGGGGGAGGAGGAGGACGAGAAGACGCCCTTCAGCGGGGACAAAGTTTCATTGAAAGAAGATGAAAAAGTTCTGATGGTGGGTGTGGTGATCGCTACACAACAGTGTGAATGTACTTTGTGCCACTAAACTGCACGCTTAAAAATGGTTAAAGTGACATATTTACATTTTGTATATTTTACCACAATTAAATAAAAAAATTTTAAATTTAACAGGAATAAGAAAGACACTAACTGATTCTCCAAGGATGTCAGGAAAAGCGTTGGCATGGGATTGGAGCAGAAAAAGAGGGAGAGTGGTACTTGCAGGGAGCGTACTCCTACCAGCAGGACCAGGTCATAACCAAGGCTCCGCTACTTAATGGGTGGATGGAGGCGAATCTCTCGATTGTTCTCAATGCTGGAGCAGGAACAAGGCTGCTGGGAGCACAGCTGAGGCTCAGTGTGGATGGATGCCTGTTGTACGTGAAAGTGCAACACAAGTGCGTGGAAATAAGGTTCTCTGCTGAACGGGAGGCAATGTCATTAACCTGCTGAGAGCGAAGGTGATGAGCAAGGAGGAGGTGGCCATGGGGGATGCTCTTGAGGTCCAGAGAAGAGTAATGAAAGTTCAGATCAGCCCTGTGAGAGAGAAGAAGACCAGGGAAGAGGGCTAAAGGGTGTGCTGAGCAGCAGGGAGGGCCCCTGAACTGCAGACAGATGGACACTTTGGGGACCTCGCAAAAGCCCCCTGATAGCTTAACAGAGAAAGAACAAAGAGTTGAAAATTGTCAGATGCTCCTAAGAAAAGAGTGAATATATTTCTTAAAATATTGACCCTGGGCCCCAGCCTGGGAAAGGGGGAGGGAGAGTACATCAAGACTGATCGGACAACATCGATTAGGGTTAATGATTTTCCAAATTCTGGCACTGTACTCCTAGGGGTATGAGAAACAAATTTGGTTAGCACATGGGCTTACATTAAAACACATAGCCACCTTAATTCTCATCCAGTCCTTCACATGACTCCCAAACAAAAACTCCCATTGGTGCTGTGACTCTACTCCCTCTGGAATCTGTGAAACTCACACCTTTATTTCAGAAAGAGAGGATAGGTGTCAGGTTCAGCAACTTCAATAGACAATAGTGTCTAGGTCAGAAGTTGCCAAGTCTGGCCCACTGCTTGGTTTTGTAAATAAAGTTTTATTGGAACACAGCCATTTATTTACATATTGTCAATAGCAGAAATGAATGGTTGTAACAGAGACCTTATGGCCCACAAAGTCTAAAGTCTGGCTTGTTATTGAAAAAGTTTGAGGATCTCTGGTCTAGTTTACATTGTTTTGTTTTCAGTGTATATATTCTTAAATACTTGCTGCCTATTATGGAAGCTATATCAGTTTTCCACTGATGATGACAATAATTAATTGACTAAAAATCCATTTAAAGAAAAAATTAACAAAGTATTGTAATATTAACAAATTACTATATATGATAGAAGTCTAGTGCAGTGTGACAGGATTCTGGGGCAATGCATACCTGACAGAGCTTGATAAACACTGGATTCTGAGACTGGGGAGTCAAGAGATTTGAGAGTGACGAAGATTTGAGATGAGGGACTGGAGACTGGAAAAGCATTTTATGAGGGAAGAAAAGGGCTTGTATGTATCAAGGGATGATCTGAGCCCATTAGGGATGGAGAGAGGGTGTGGCCTGTCCAACTTGGACCTGGGGGTCAGGTGAGGAGGGGGTGGGGAGGGAGCTACAACCAGGTGAAGCCAAGACTGATAAAGGGGAGAAAATGATGGTGCAGGGGAATCCAAGGCTGATCCTTTCCGACCTGAGGTTTCCCTGTGGAAGAAGCATTGTGGTGAAAGAGGGGAAAGAGATCAGTGACAACCACAACAGTAACGTTCGTCTATGTTGCAGAGTGCAGGTTCTAAGCACTTCACACTTACGACCTCAGTTACCTCCACAGTAACCCTGTGAAGTAACGGGTTATTTTCCACTGAGGAAATTGAGGCACGGGGAGGGCAAGTGACTTGCCCAAGGTCACACAACAAGTGAGTAGCACTGGTAGTGGCTAGACTCACCCCATACCTCAGCCCCACAGCTCAGGTGGGACTTAGTCATTCATAGAGTCGGGCCTGAGAATTGGACTCTCTGTCAGCTGAGCCCCTGACTGGACTGACCCCATCTCAGTCTCAGCCTGACCTTTAGGATATAGGTCACAGAGAAGCTGTCAAACTTGTGACATCACAGGGAGATGACACATCATGATGATTTTGCAAAGGAGGTGACTAAGTCTAAACTGCCAAGAGGAAGCAGAACCGTGAGGTGGCAGCGGAGGGACAAGCCTTTCTGAGCCTCAGGGGTGGGCACAACCCAAGCAGCCCCTCGAAGTCTCAGAAGCAGAGGGGCAGGGGGGCCCTACAGGACTAAACCTGGAAGTCACAAGCCAGGGGCTGGGCCTTCAGCTGCGCCCTGCACACTGTGTTCGTGGTTCAAAAAGCATAACAGATGCCTACTGTCTTACAGTTCCTTGTTTTTGTATTTTCCATTTCATTTATGGAAACACATGATCTGAATATACAATATCACTTGAAATTATATCACTTATGTCATAATTATTTGTCTCCCCCCTTCAAAGATGATCTCTGTGATGTCAGGTTCCGTACTTGATCCTATTCCCTGCTGCCTGAGATATATAAGAGGTGCTCAAGTACATTGGTCTAATTTATCCCTCTTTGGCTCTAAAGTCCAAATATATCGGGGTAACTCAGCATTACTCGCTTGCGGAGGTTAAGCTCCTTGCTCTGATGAACAGGGAGAGAGCTGGCCAGAGCCAGGCCAAGAGAAGGTCCTGCCTCCTCAGCTCAGAGGAGCCAATCACAGGCATCTCAGGGGCTCAGGGGCTGAAGCACTCTTCCTGGTGCCTGGTGGCTTGGCGGGCCACCTTTAACGGGGTGCTGGCTTTGTAATTATGTTGTTTCTGAAAACTTGGTTTAAGAGCCTAAATTTTCTGTCTGTACTATAGCGGAAAATGAAGGATATTCAAAAACAAGAAAATAGAAAAATAACCCTTTTAGTTATTGTTATGGGTTGAATTGTGTCCCCAAAATTCAGACATTGAAATCCTAACCCCTAGTACCTCAAAGGTGACCTTATTTGGAAATAGGATCATTGCAGATGTAATTAGTAAGACGAAGTTGTACTGGAGCAGGGTGGGCTCCTCCTGGCACACTCCATGACTGACATCCTTACAAAAAGGAAAAGTTTGGGCACAGAGATATGCACACCAAGAGAATGACGCTTGATCATGAAGGTCACACAACTTTGCCAGGCAAGGAAGGACAAAGATGACCAGCAAACCACCAGAAGCTAAGGGACAGGCTTGGAGCCTATTCTGCCTCCCAGCCAACACATGGACCCCATGCTGTTGAGGTCTGATCTCAGACCTCTGTCCTCCAGAACTGGGACTCAAATCACATTCTGTTGTTCAAGCCACCCAGTTTGGGGCGCTGTGCCACAGCAGCCCCAGAAACCTCATGCATCTATTCCCAGGCATGGGTGCCAGCCTTGACAAGTGGACCCGTCATGAAGGCCTTCTGAGGGAGGAGGAGGGTGGTGGCATCATTCTTGTTAAAACTGGGGACAGCACACTGCCCTCTGTCAAGTCAAGTGAAGGTTTTTGCTAATGACCAGCCTTTGGTCTGGGCAAGCCTTCACCCCAGGCTGCATCTGTTTCCCACACCTGTAGTTGCTCTCCCCTGCTGCCCTTGTCTCCCATCTCCTACTCCAGCCTGACTGCACCCAGGGCTGAGTCTCACCTGGCTTTTCATCAGCCATCCCTGTCCCTCTCTGCCAGCTGTGTAAGTACCTAGGCCACCTCAACACTCAGGAGCTGGAACGTCAGGAAGGAGAGCAGGGAAGACTCACCAGGCAGGTGTGCAGGGCTCCTGCAGCCTGGATTGCCTCCTCGTGGGGGCCTTGGTTAGCTGTACCCAAACACGGCACATGTTGTTGAAGGGAACACAGGCTCAGGCCACAGTACCCTCTGTGGCCCGTTTCTGTCAGACAGAGGGATGTGTATGGTTCTGGAGCACAGACACCTAGAAGTGGATGCTGATCAGCTCTGGAGACCGAAATCGAGAGTGCTTCCCACCGTGTTCCTTTCCCTGGTAAACACGTCACCATATTTTCATCTGGAAACCCGTGTGTGTATGTGTGTAAATAGTAGACATACAAATGTTGAGGAGATGCAGAATCTGGGGGACTGGTGTTCCCCTGGACACTAGGGGTCTGTGTTGAGGGAAGCTGACCTGCACTGGGTGGACAGGAAAGAACTCCCTATTCCCAGCTTCTCTTGACCCATCACCTGATGTCAGATGGAAGCAGGGTGACCAGCCATCCCACCTGGCCCAGGACCCTGAGGCTTCCTGGCACACAGAAATTTTAACACTAAAATTGTTGTTCATACATACACACACAGGTCTCTGCAAAAGACCCCGAGACACTATAGCCAGCCAGCCGGGACACGCAAGCCTGCACAGCCTCAGCCAGGGGCTCAGTCCCCCCCTGCAGAGCAATTGCTACCCATCAGCTGTTCTTCCCAGGAAACCCTGCCAGTCAACACTGGGCTGAGACATCTGAAGAGCCATGGCTTCTCCAGCCCTGGGAGGGGTCCCCAGATATGTATCTAACCGCCTCTGAGGACACACTAGGAAAAGGATGTTAATACTGGGTGGGAGACTGGCCTCAGCCACTCCTCACTTTGAGATGCTCCAGGCTGTCTACCTGGCTTGAGTCAAGTCTCGTGGTGTTTCAGATCCTATAGTTTGTAACTCTCACCTTCCCCACTACTTTTATCTGCAAGTTAAAGTTCATCCTGGCTTATTTTATGCATAGAAAACTACATTTGAATCACCTCTTTATTCTCATCCACTGGGGAAGGTAAAAGAAAGAGTGGAAATTATTTTTTCAGTTGTGTGGGGAAAGTGAGTCCCAGAGAGGTTTGGCGTTCAGTGCAAAGCAGCTAATCAGGGCCAGGGAGGGGGTCTGTAGCCCTGTGGAGATGGCTGAGGACTGTCACTGCATTTTCCTCAGTTGATGTTCATTCTGAACACCCTGTGAGTGGCATGGTGATAAGACAATTTGTTTTATACATAACCCTCGGAGACGCGTGGAGTGTCCCTGAGACAGAGTGCAAACACGAACTTAGTCCATCTAAAAAATGCAGAGAACCAGGTAAACATTCGTTGACTTTTGCCTAGAGTTGCTTTCAGTCGGCACCCAGCTGACCACAGACAGAAGCCAAGTCCCTTCTCTCCCTGTCGTACCTGCTCTATCATCCCAGTCTTTCTCATCGTGGGGATGAGCCTCAGTGGAAGAAAGAAGCACAGGTCCTCAGGGCTCCAGAGCAGAGAAGCTACAAGACACATGAAACTTCTTTAGCTAATACTGACCAATTCTTACAGCACATTTCAAAATCTCTTTATGTATGTAAACCCTCTTCCATGCCTTCCACAAAAATCCTCTGGTCCCCACCAGAAAAAATAGGGCAGAAGTGGGGAGGGGGATGAGAAGCCCACCCTATCACATGAGCTGAAGAAACTGTGTCGTAGTCACTTAGCAGGACTTGCCCAGGACCTGAGAGGCAGAGCAGAGGTCACAGGGCAGCCCCTCTGCCAGCCCACAGCTTCAATGTTTCTAGTCCCCGGACTTTGCAAATCCACCCAAGGGCACGCTGACTCCTCCTCTGCCGGGTAACCTGGTTGCCCCAGCAATGCACTCCCATGAGCACTGATGTCGGGCTGTTTTGATCAGGATCATTGCTGAGCCGTGAAACAGTTAAGAACTAACCTGCCCCACCGGCTGCCGTGCTCATAAAGGTAGATCCACGTGTACTTCCTCGTGGCTCCAGACAGACGGCTCACTCATTTGCTCACACCCAGAGGAGAGAGAAGGCAGTGGAAGGCAAGCCTGCCACCCTCCCATCCACATCAGCCCTGGGCGTGCAGCTGGGCTCCTCCCGCTGCCCCTGCTCCGGGGCAATGCTCCTGGGAGGGCCCTGGGGAAGATGCAACCCTGGGCGGTGTGCCCTCCTCCTCCTCTTGGCCCTCCTACTGGACACCCTGGGACTGGTGCTTTTGCTCGTGGGCATCTTCGCCTCACTTGATTACTGGGACTTCTTGGTCTACACAGGATCTCTGACCCTGGCTTTCAGCCTACTGTTCTGGACCACCTGGTATTCCTTCAATATCGAGCTGCCTCTTGAGAAACTGGACTTGTAGTTTGGCTGTCGGCTGAAGAGAAGGGTCGCAGGCTTCCTGTGAACCTGGGGCTGCTGGCAGTTGGAGGAACAGGGACATGTTGTCACTCTCACCCAAAATGCCCAGACAGGGACCAGGTAAGTGCACACGAGACCTCCCTGGTAGAGTGGCTGGGCAGGCTCAAATGAGGAGGTTCAGGTCTTTGGAGGCTGAATGGGCAAGCAGCAGGAAGACTCCACCCAACAGGGGTTCTGTCAGCCTGGGCTCAGGCTGACCAAAAAAATGCAGGGCAGGTATTTTCTCCCCTGAGGATCCTTTTCCTTATGGAAACTGGAAAGAGAGACTCCAGAGCCCATCCCATTTCTGATACTTCATGGAGGGTTCTGCCATGCAGAACAGGAAGGTCTCCCTTTAACTTAGCACTTGGAAGAAAAGGGACCATCTGGACTGTCTATTGGGGAGAATCCTGCTGGAGAGAAAAGCCTCTAGCACTGGGAGAAGTTTCCTGTCAGCCGAAGTGCCCTGGCAGGGGTGTGATCTGACCTGAGTGGGAGGGAACAGAGCAGAGCCCCCAGAATGGCCCTTCTTGCTTGCTTCTTCCTTGCACCTGCCCTGACAGGACGTGCAGGAGGGGGCCAGGACCTGCCTACACATCCGCTCTAGTGCCTCTGCCTCCTCGCCCAGCACACCCCCCTCAGACACCCTCCATGAGGTCAACATCTTCCCCAGCCACCCTGGAAGACCTCAAAGTCGAGAGGTCAGGGCTGACTATTTCCTTGGTCGAGCTGCACTGTCCAGCCAGGCCAGTAGCTCGGTTGACCACGTGTAACTAAGGAGGCAGATAAGTGTAAGACTTTCCACAGGGACTTGGAACCGAAAAGGTAGAGCTGCTCTGGCCCCCAAACCGTGACTTAGAGGTGAGCAGCTCTTCCCAAGGGACTGAGATCCAAGCCCTGGTGTGTGTGAGATTGTTATCTACCCCACCCCAGGTGGGCAGGGACCTTCGCGCAAGCACAGTTGGCACTCCTTTTTGAGTTAGGATGTAAGAGCAAAGGTCATTGCTGGGCTGGAAGGAGGAAATGATTATTGTGTCTTCTCTGGAGAATTCCATGTGACCCTCAGAACTGAGAGAGGAAACCAGCAATCTGAAGAAGGTTTAGAAGGATGGGGTGAAGTGGCCCCGGGCCTGTGAAAGAAAGAGAGATGAGAAGTCACAATGCCTGCGTCCGGCTCTGAGCAGGACTTGTCCACTGGGTGACGTTGAACAGGCTGTGTGATGCCCTGAGCCTCAGCATCCTCATCTGCAAAATGAGGATAATATTACCTGCCCTTTTTGTTGCAAGGATCAAAAATAGGGAAGGCAGGCTAAGGCTGTTTGCAAACTATGTAGTTTCTACCCATGTCAAATGTTAGTAAACATTTACTCTAGGGTGAATAAACTCACCTAGAGGAGTACCTTGGTGTACCCCAAGTTGGTAATTGTGGGGGTCATTTCACGGTTAGGATCATGAAACATCAAGGCACGAAGGGACCCCTAATTTGTTTGCTCACTCACAAGGGTGTGTCAGGCACTGTGCAGGGTCCTGGGGGTGCCCTGAAGAATAAGACACACAAGGTCTCTACCCTCGGGGGAGTTTCCCATCAGGGGAGAGGTGGACATTAACCAAATACTCTCACTAACGGATACAGTGAAGGGTCGGGTGAGGGCTAGGAAGATCAGGAGCACCTCTCTACTGGAACGCTCCAGAGACACTGACACAGAAGGTGGAATCTGTCAGGAAGAGGCAGTGGCTTGAGCAAAGGTCCTGGGTTAGCAGTAAATCAACGACAGCAGGATGATTGAAGGGCAGAGGGCAAGTGCAAAAGAGGGTGTGGGCCCTTCTGTAGGCAGACGCCAGATCAGGCAGAGCTTTGAAGCCCCCTGAAGGATGTCGCCCATTATTTTAAGAACAATAAGAAGCTATTAGAGACGTAAGCAGGATGACAATGATGATGATGATGATATCACCAGTTCCAGCTCACTTGGGGAGCTAAGTCACTTGTCCCAACAACAAGGGGTCACAGTATGGGGCTCCTTGCCCTGCATGCCCTTCTCTCATTGAAAAGACAGAAGCTCAGTCGCCCTTCGGCGAAGAGCACAGGCAGAGACCCAGACTGCCTGGTTTGAATTCAGTTTTGTTCCTTCCTAGCTATGTGACCTGGGGCAAGTTCCTTTACCTTTCTATGCCCTCATTTCCAAATCTGCAAGATGGAGATGGTATTAATAATAACCCTTATTTCAGAGAGGGTGTTACTAATAGCATGTAACTCTTAAGGATATTGCCCACAGCACTGTACCAGTGGTGATTAAGTGAACCTCTGTTGCGATGCAGGTAGCTGGTACGTCATTACAGAGGGGTGGGACCTTTCTCCGAGACTGATGTCCCTGAAACATTATGACCATTCTTAAGACAGTGTATAGCATGAATATTTTTCAGCAGGTGTGAGAGTGAGAGCAGCCCCCGAACACCAGGCTTCTGTCCAGGCCCAAGAGGACTTCACAGTTGTGAGACCACTGCGTTCTCCATGGGATGCAATCAGGCAAATTTCACTTTCACCTTTTCAGTCCCCAAGCTCCATGTTCCACGGGACTCTCAAAGCCAGCCTGCCCATTCATCTCACCTCCCTCAGACCCTCCATCCCTTGCACTGTCTGAGGCTGGCTTAGAGTGATAGGTTGATAGGGGCTGGGACCTGCCATTCAGCAGCCTGCTCACTTACGGGAATTGCCCACCACACCCCTGAGTGACCCTGGGCAAGTCATTTTACTTCCCTTTAGAGAAGGAGATTTGGTCCCCAGAGGAGGTTTCAAACTGTGCTCTGGCAAGGACCTTCGGGGGCTGGAAGGTGAGAAGGCAGAAATTCAGCTCCCCGCCCACCCCCCAGCACATATGTGCGCCCAACACAGTCATTCATACTGGGTTTGTCACATTTTACCCACTGAGCTTTCACTAGAGGCTTCAGGTGAACGCAAGTTCTGACGCTCAAAGATATTTCTGATAATGGCTGTCCCAATCCCCTTACATTGTGACCTTTGTCCTGGATGTAATCTCTGACCACGTTCATGATTTACCGGCAATTTGTAACTGGTTCTGCAGGTCCGCGATCCTCAGACTGGACTCAAAGGAAGAGTGCAGGCTCCTTGAACTCAGAGCTGATGCTGCCCTCCTGAGCTCGTCCTTCAGAGTCTCAGAGTCTCAGAGTCTAGTCGGCTAAGATACTCCCTCCACCCTACCCCCAGTGTGAGGTGTGGGACAGACTGCCAGTGAGGACCAGGCAGGGTCTGGCCCCCCTGCAGCCCTCGGCCTGCTGCTTGAAGGGTTCTCTGGAGACCATGTGGCCACTAAACCTCAAAGGGCCCCTCAGGAGCGTCAGGGACAAGTGGCTTGTTTTAATAGCCCAACTGTATACCAAGCAAAACATCTTGCCATCTGATTTTGTCACTTGGTTACTGAAGTTCCTGAAGCTTTGTTTGCCCTTTGTTCCACTTCCTGGGCATTTCTCGTAGGTAATTTCTCATAGATAAAGTCAGGTGAGGACTCTTGTCTTTTAGAAGAGGGTATAAGTTTACAAACATTCCCTCACAAATACATGCACACATACCACACAACCAAACCAACACCTCCTCCTCCACACTCACTTCCCCTCATGTGCATGCACCCATGTTCCCCTCATATAGGCCTCACAAACACACGCACACCTCCCTCTCCCATTGCCCACACACACCTCCACGTGTACACTCCTGTACATAGATTGGCTCTAGCCACACCCCATATTCTCCTCACCTACACCTTACATACAGAGCAACACCCACACACTGCATACGCATCCCCCCACTGCCAATGAATACACACCAACTCACACCCCCACACACCTCACACTCACATAGCCTCCATACCACACCCACCCTATTCACACACACCCAGCCCTGCACACCTGCCACACACACATGTACACACCACTCCCCAGCAACCAAAGCTGGAATGCGTGGAAGGCTCGCAGCCCCGAGCTGTGGAAAAGGAGGCCTGCTCCTCAGCATCGACTTCCGCCACACAGACTTGGAGCTGCCAGGGTGACTCAGAGCAGAGCCAGGTGAAAGGGCTGTGTGCTGGGGCCATGCAGAGAGCCAAACACTCCCCTGCCCCGGAGGAATCTGTAATCTAGAGGGAGAGATAAAACAGGTATGCAACACCTCACAAAAGCACACAGAAAATGGA
Source organism: Desmodus rotundus (assembly GCF_022682495.2). Classification (NCBI taxonomy): domain Eukaryota; kingdom Metazoa; phylum Chordata; class Mammalia; order Chiroptera; family Phyllostomidae; genus Desmodus; species Desmodus rotundus. Next base: position 69,234,450 of record NC_071395.1, read on the forward strand.
AAATGCATGCCATGAGATAAGCATGGGCTTGCACAGCCTCTGGGAGCCAAGGTGAGGGAAAAATCTTCCCTGCTGGGTGGGAAAGGGGACTGGGTGGCTTCAGACCACTGGCCTGAGTCCTGGGGGACAGGTAAGAATTCAGCAGACAGAGAGGGCGTTTGGGGAGAGCCAGAAGGAGGGGCTGAAGAACGGGGAGAATTGTCACGGAAAGAGTGAGCAGGCCTGTGACCGGGGTTAGGGTGAAAGCCAGATGAGGATTCTGACACCTGGGGAGCCACCAATAACTTCAGGGACCACAGAGTGGCACAGCTAGGCGGGTCCTGAGCAAGAGTAACTTGGTGTCATGTGCAGAATGGGTTGGCAACCAGAGGCATGGAGAAAGGGAGACCACTGAGAAAGGTCAGAAGGCAGGCCATGAGAGTAAACTGCAGAGACAGCTGTGCAAAGGACAGGAGGTGGCCAGATAGGACCAGTAGGGCATGGTGGTGTCAACAGCTTCAGAAAGCATTGCCACACCCTGAACGAGGGAGGCCGGGAGAAGGCACAGGTTCAGTTAAGGTGATGCGTTGTGCTTCGCACATTCAGAGTCTATGGTGGAAATGGTTTCTATGAACAGAACGGCCTGACTGGCACTGAATGTGCAGATTTTAAATTCAGAAGGGACATCAGGCATGGAGATGGATGTAGGGGCTGCAGGCATGAGTGTGGATGAGATTGTAGAGTGTGGGGAAGTAGGGAGAAATGGGAAGAAAGCATGGTGTGGGGAGTGAGGAATGGACGGAAGGAAGCAAGGAAGGTACAGGGAGGAAACTTGAGATTCACTGAAAGAGGCACATTATCGCAGTTCACCCTTCAACAACACATTGAAAAAAGTTTATTATTATTAGTATTTCCCTTTTACAATAAGCGCATTAATGAGCATAGAGACTAAAACTCATGTCCAACATAATGGAACTAGTGAGTGATGGAGCCAGATTGTGAAACCAGGTATATGGGACCCTATTGTTCATACTCTTTATGCTGGACTCAGGGTTGGCAAGCTGCCACCCGTGGGCCAGAGCTGGCCCTTCTGCTTCGTAAGTAGGGTTTTTTGGGAACACAGTCAGGGTCACTCATTCCTGTAAGGCTGCTTAATGCTATCATGACAGAGTTGAGGAAGTGCAATGGAGACTGTTCGGCCTGCAGTGCCTAAAATACTTACTATCTGGCCTTTTACAGAAACAGTTTGCTGCCCTGAGGTAGTTGTGGTTACTTTCCATAGGAGCTGAAGACAAAACCCTGAGCCATGTTTGCTTTTGGGGAGTGGGAGGCAGGAATGGGAAGAAAGGCAGGTTGGGAAGCCCAAAGAGAAGTTCCCAGTAGTAATAAGGCAGCAACACTGGGCATGTGACAAAGAGGGGGAAGGGGGACATGATACCAAGAGTAGGGGGCCTGACCATCCAGCACCTTGGAGCTGTCAAAAAGTATGTGTCCTCAGGAAAGGTGATTGGACTTGGCAATGAGTCTTTATCAGTAAATGGGGGAGGAGGGCGCAAAAATGAGACTTGTGCTGCCTACAGAGCAGCTGCTAAGATGTAGATGGACTGAGTGCAGATTAGTCTTCAAAATATTTGGCAATGAAATGACAGGGGTAAGGCTGTGATGGCGCAGCTGGTCTGAAGTGTGATGTTTTCAGAGGAGGGGTTGGTAAGCAGAGGAGAGGAGCCAGTAGAGAGGAAAAGAGGACATTGAAGTTACAAACAAAAATGACAGATGCCTGGCCATGTCCAAGGTGGAGTGGGGGAGAACCCAGAGAGAGAGAGATGAGCTTTGCCTGTAAGGAAAGGCAGGGAGAGGGAGCTAAGATGTGATGAGTGCCTCAATACTTATTGGACCAAACATCTACTTTATTTCATGGTCTCATTGGATGTTCATATGTCTTGAGTTGGGATCAAAATCCCCAATATCCAGTTAGGAAACTGAGTCTCAATGTGGTTCCATGACTCACCCAGAGAATGGTGCTGCTGAAAGGCAGCCCCAGCATTGAACCCCAGGTCCGGCTGACTCCAGGAACCAGGCTTGTTCACCCCACACAGGCTTGAAAGGACGTAGTCCAGCCTTGGGCTGATCCATTTTATCTTTGTTTATTCAACAGAGGTCCTTTCTGATGGAGAAGCACCAATGCAAGAAGATGCCTTTTTGCAACCCCTCATTCAACATGCCCTGGAGGAACCCGAGGCTGTGACGTAGCAGCTGGCCAGGGATGCCAGCCTTCTGCAGGATGGGCATCTCCCACTGCTTTGGAGAATGGGATAAGCCCATAATAAACCATAATAGAGACTCCATCAAGCCTCCAACATCCCATATAGACCACTGACACCACTGCTGGTGTTCCTTCTGATTTGGGAGAGCCTGGGAAGCCTTGATGTTCTTGAGCTGGAGCTTTTAGGGCAGCAACCTTGCTGTGGGCTTAGATAATAGCAGAGATGCCCCATCCCCTGCTGCTTGTCTTGTCAATGTCCCTTTAAAAATCAGCAGTTGGAACCAAGCACAAAAGTACACATGGGATCTCCTGCCAGCATTATTGGTACTTCTCCTCGGCTCTTCGAACAGACTGGAGAGCTCCGGAGGCTCCACTTCATCCATCTCTTGGTGTCGTCCAGTTGGCACATGGTAGCAGATTTCAACATGTCTGTTGCCAAAGCAGATGCCCAGCCAATACTGAATGTGAGAGGCCGCCCTTCTCAGTGCTGGACACTGGGTACTATGAGCACAGCCCCACCCGTTGGCACAGACGGCCGGGCCACGCGGGGGTCACGTGGCGCTTCTGGTCAACAGAAACCGTCTTGGAGTTCTTCTGAGAAGCACGCTAGGCCTCTGCTATGCTGTCTGTGTATCATTTATTTCTTGATCCCAGAGGCAGGACTTTATTTTTGTATTAATTCAATTTTGTCTAGTCAGTTGCAGCCCCATCAGAAGTGCTTCTGCTTACCACCTGTGCTGACCTGCCCCACTAATTTATGTTTCCCTTGGCCTAATTTTGTCCTTTTTATTTATATTTCACCCTAAGTGTGTATGTGTTTCTTGCAAGCTGCCTCCGGTGCTTTATGGTATGAGGTAGCTACCTGATAAAGAAGTTGGTTTGGCCTTTTGTCAAAGCACACTGCAACATGTTTCTGAGTGTTGGGACGGTTCGCGGACTCCCAGTGCTGTCAGCCCCTTTCCGGGGCTGGGCAAACCTCGGGATTCTGCATTCAGTACAGCACCTCCTGGAAGGATTGCATAGAGCCCCATGTGACAGAGACAGCACATGTGTTATCCTAATGCCATGGAATCTTCTGGGAGCTCTGTGCTCAGCCACCCACCTGGCTTCTCAGAACTAGACTGGTCTCAGAAACCTGAAGAGATACCATGGAAGAACTCCTAAATAAGATGTTAAGAAGAAAGATTCCCCTCCTACTCAGAACTTCCTTCACTATGTTCACTTATTGATTTCCCCAGTTAAATATTTCATTCTGTTTCTGACCTGACTCCATGCAGTGAAGGAAGCATCTCCTCTTCCCATAAGTTCTGACATTAGCACAATAGGAAAGTCACATACAAGCAAAATCATTCTGAACAATTCCAGTTGGCTTTTTATTCTAGAAAGGGAACAGGTTTCCATGTCTTTGGCTGGGAACCAAACGCAGTAGCTGACTTTCATTTTGCAGCAGTCTGTTGTTCAAAATATGCAAATCTTGAAAAACCAGAATCGCACTCAGCCCAGAGCATATGGCCCTGTCTGAGAGGCTGAGGGACTGAGATGAGCTGAGCTGCATCCACAGAGTCCCACCTCCCTCATCACACTCACTCACGGCAGGGAAGGTCTCCCTTTCCTTATATATTCCTCGCTCTTTCTCTCACCTGGCTGTTCACATGCAGTTTAAAGGCACATATGATTGTTCTCAGCATAGGGCACTTGTTCGACTCCCAGACTGTCTGCCAAGTCACAGGGCATGCTTCTGCAGGATGGGTGTCGCCCACTGCTTTGGAGAATGGGTGTAGAGTAAACCTGTGATAAAGGAAGTAGAAGGTGAGCTGAATACAGTTCCAGCTGCTTACTTGCTAGGCTGACCTTTGCTCTAGTCCCCTGGAAGAAAGGAGAGGTCCATAGAGGAGAGAATCCTGGACTCTATCTTCAACCACCTGGGCACCCTCATTAAGGACTAGAACTGAGAAGACACACCTAGGCGATGCATGTAGAAATTGGGGATAATCCCTCTGGGACAAGGCTTGGTCTGCAACTATGAGCTTCCGGAACAATGCTCCAAACCCTTGGTGGCACAGAATTAGAGGCCACAAGCTCCAAACTCAATCTTAGAGATCATGAGAGCAGCACTACTCAAACTGTATGCAGATCACCGGTCCCCTAAGAATCTTGTGAAATGCTGATTCTGATTCAGTAAGTGTGGGAGGGCCTGAGACTTTGCATTTCTCATAGTCTTCTAGGTGGTACCACTATTTCTAGTCCCTATGACACTTAGAATACCAAGGATCTGGAACAAGCCTGCTATCTTAGCGGTGGGAAACTAAAGCCAGCAGAGGCAGTGCCCTTTCCGAGATAAAACAGCTTAACAGCAGCACATCCAGGACTGGGGCTCGCGTCTCTAGTCTCCAGGTCTCCAGGCTGCCAGTTGGGCCTTCTTTCCCACCCACAAACTGCTGGCTGGCTTCTCCAGGGCCCTGCAGAGAGAGCCTCAGGCATGGCGAGCAGGGTAGTGGCTGGGGGAGGTGATGCACACTCATGCGGCAGGTGAGTCATGAACCATCCTGCCTCAGGCCCCAACCTGGCTGTGCCAAGTGCCTGGGGAATGGCTCATGAGCAGGCCTCCACGCTGCTCTGCGTCACTGCCAATGCCAAAGCCATAAGCTCATGATGGCCCATCACGAGAGTAAGGCAGGCTGCAGATGGAGGAGGAAGCAGAAGGGGCCAGTCCCCACTGGGCAGGGCCACCTGGAGCTGCACTAGCACTGATCTGGACTTGTCCTCCCAGAAAGTTCTCCCAAGGGGCTGGGCCTGGGGGAGCCTCCTACCACTCTCCGGAGCCCTTTTTCTGTGACTCCTCATCCTCTGTGTTCCCTTGGAGGGCATTTGGGCTTTTTCAGTGTCCTGAACTCAGGCACCTCTGCCACTTTTGGCTATGTGACTTTCTAGGTGATCCTTGCCTATTAGAGGATAATAATAAAGACACTCCAGTCACAAGGACCAAATGTGATTCAGCATGGCGCCTGAGACCTCCACCCACTGCCAAGTGGGCAAATTCCTCAGAGCACATTGTGGAGATCAGACAGAGTGCTGTGCACTTCAGGGCACTTCTTCAGACCCTGATGATTCCAGGACTGCAGAACGTATGTCACAGAAAGCTATTGAAAGTCAGGTCTGCCACTAACAAAGTAGTCCACACGACATCACACTACCTCATTATCACAGTTTACCACAGAGATGACCAACAGGGACACACAAACCCGGGGAAGATGGGTGTACTAGGGAAGGCTGGGTCCACCTAGCCAGCTCCCAACCAGTAGCCTTTAAGCCCCTAGAATTCAACTCATTTCTCCATGAAATCACAGTGTGGTGGAGAAAAGGGTGCCTACCCTCACTGGATCACAAGCTGTGTCTACCACTATTATGGTCAGCTCAGAAATTCATTTGCAAAAGGGACCAAAGAGGCTTCTGGGTACAAGCCAACACTAAGGGAAATGGGAGTCAGACAGACAAGGCTGGTCTGCTGACAGAGACATAACACAGTGTGCTCAGCTTCCTTCATCTTAGAACGACTCCACCTGTTCTCAGGGAAGAACTATAAGAAGGATTAGGCAGCTTTTCGGAAAAAATCTGTGTGTGATGTTGGAATCCACATCTCAACACTGGGAAGCGCCCAGCATAAGCTTGGGTTGTGTTAGTTCCTGGTAGACAAAATGATAACTGACAGAAAAGTGAAAGAATAGTAAATCACTCATTGTCAGGGATATTTGGATGAAAGGTTCAGACCATTAGAAACGAACTACAGTTAACCCTGTCTTTATGCGGGGGAAGATGAAAAGCAAAAGTATTGTTCAGTGTGTGTTTTGCAGTGAGCTGGAAGTGCACTTAGAGGCCCCTCCAGCTCCTTCCCCGGGAACCGCACTGAGCATCTCAGCACCCAGCCGCCATGGCTTTGCATGTGTCCGTGAGCATCTGGGCTTTGTTAGGTTTATCCTGGGCATCTATTAGCAACATGTGTCCTAAAGTACCAGAAAAGCCAAGAGAGTGCATAGGCCGTTACACTTAGCATAAAATTGAACACAATTAGGTGTTTCAGTAGTGCAAGCACTGAATTTTGGGTCTGGGAACACTAAAATATTTTTCCATTTAAATTAATAGTAATTGCTTCTTCACTTTATGACATTTAGGCTTATGAAAGGGTTTAGAGGAATGCTCCACCTTCAGACAGCGGGAAACCTGTACCAGCCTGGAATGCCAAGGTTGCACTGGATGAGAGAGTGCATTGTATGTGGCTAAGGACTAAACATGGATGGTGCACAGCCACACATTCTCATTCCTTCCTTTATTCAACAAATATTCACCTCTGTCCTCTGTCTCCCTGGATCCCACTGGCTGCCCCTACTGGGAGATCCTTTAGTATTTGAGGTTGGGAACTTTCAGGTAAGTCCCAGGGTTTCCTACAAAATGAGAGGCTCTGAGGGAGGTCGGGGGCCAGCAGTAGAATTTAGCAAGCCCTCAGGGATTCTGATGCACGCCCACTCAAGGTCTGAGAACTCTGGAAAGGATCTTTGAAGCTGAACTTGTGCTTGGATGCTGCCCTCTGGGTGACCCCATCTTTCCCACTGTCTCCCAAGGCACAGGAAATGAACCTCGCCCACGGTCACATGTAGTCCTTGCTGAAACGCACCAGCCCCAGGCGGCTCTGTCAGCTGTGAGGAACCTGGAGTCCTGGCCAGGCCACCCTGGCCGGGTCACCTGCAGTTTGTGTCCCTTGCCTGCTGGGGGCATGCACTGGTTTTTCCTCCTGTCTCACAGGCATTTCAGTTTTCAAGAATATCAAGTGTGCCATTATTCAGGAAGAAAGTCAGGAGTGGGAGGCTGTGGGAGCTGGTGGGGGAAGAAAGAGGGGGGAGCCCAGGGGAGCAAGGGGTGGAAGGCCTTAAGAGGTAGATGGTGGGGGGAACATAGTGGGGTTGATAGGACAGCCATGGAAGAGAGAAACTGATGTGGGAGCAATTTCAGGGAAGGTGTCTGTCAGAGAGTGGCCCCTGGGCCAGCAACAGCAACAGTATCACTTGGGACTGTATTAGACATGAATATCCATGATCTCATCCCAGACCTTCTGAACCAGAAACTCCAGCTGTTGGGCCCATTCACCTGTGTTTTTAAAAGTTCCCCCAGTGATTCTGATGCGCACTCTAGTCTGAGCACCGCTGGGTTGAAACGTTCTATTATTTTAAGCAGGCATGCTGCCCCTTGGTCCTAGGTTTTTCCAAAGTTTTTGAATTTCTGCCTTGGGCATAGGGACCCACAAGAGAGGGACTGGGATCTTCCTAAGTGCCTCTCACACAGATGGCCACTTGCCCTTGACCTACTGACCTTCCTGAATCTGCAAAGACAGAAGGACTGGCTGTAGCGGCTGCTCTCTCCTCCATCACTCCCGCTCCAGTGCAGGACCACTGGCTGCTCCAGACCGTGCTGCCGGCTGCTGCAACAGCTGGGACTGGAAAGAACCCTAAGGAGCCTCTGGCCTGTGTGACTTCCCAACTGATTCAACATCAAGATGCTCCTTTATTACTTTTCTACCAACTGTCCCTTATCTTGAAATATGTTTCTGCCAAAGAGACTAATCATTAAAGAACCACTAATTCATTTCCCCATAATTTATTAATCAAACACATCTATAACTGGGTATGCAAAAAGCAGAAAACAGATGTATTATGATTTCCATTAGAGTTTTTGGAACATTTAAAACAACCCATCACAAACATCATAAACCCCTAGGGATCCGGGAGGAACAAATGAGAGATTCCAGGGCCCAGCCACCTGTGTGAACGGAGGTCGTAGGAGAAGACAGTAAGACAACAAACAAAATGCTTGTGGGCTCTTGCGTGCTCCCCCGCCTCAGTCCACTCAAGACTTGCCTATTCCACAAACTCCACCCTCCCTCTGTTTCTGGGACTCCCCAAGGGCATGTCATAGACTCACGAACTAAACCAGGTGAGGCCTGAGGAGCTGCTGCTGCTGCTTCTGCTCCTGCTCCTTTGAGCCCCTGCTTCCCCAGTGTGTCTGTCCCTGTCAGACCCCCACTCCACCTCTGGCAAACAGTGGAATCAGTGTTCAGTGCTCACCATAAAATACACCAGCATCCCCACACGCCTGGCTGATGGTGGTGTGTGGCATAGTGGGGGAGTGAGCCGTTTCCCTCAGTCAGAGCAATCTCAAAGGCGCGCTGCTTGGGCCACAGCATGAGGCCAGGTGCTGGAGAAAGGGCTTCTCCCATTTCAGCCCACAAACTGCTGTTCAGACCCAAGCTCAGGGGGCAGCAGAGCTGGGGGCAGCTCGGGGATGGATTCCTCTTCCCCTCCAATGACTAAGGCTTTGCTACTGCATTAGGCTGGATGGGCTTCTTGGTTGCTCAGGATTCTTGTCAACCAAGGCCTCTGAAAGCAGTGGAGGGAAGGAGCAGGGCTGGGGATGGAGCTGAGAGACCTGCTACAAATAAGGATTTTCTTGAAGACCTCTTTTTATCTTCAAAATTTGTATGAATGTGGCCTTTTACTCCGTTTGTGCTTGTTTACTCCTGTTAAAATGTCTCCAAATCTTCAAGTAAAATTGGTGTCATTTCCCCTGTGGGTTTACTTCCCCCAGCACAGTGGCATGAACCCCCAGACAGCCACACAGCTCTTTTGAGAAGGAGTTCTCAGGGCTGGTGGGGATTCCCCCCTGCTGGGGGTCCCGACCTGCCACCTGTGGACATCTGCCAGCTTCACCCCGGCCCCTGGCCAGGCAAGTCCAGCCATGTCTAAACATCCCTACCCAAGATCGGGAAGCACCACTCTGTCCAAGCTCTGTGCATCCATGTGAGGAAGATGGGGAGGTCCAGGGATGACAACACCCCAAAGCCACACTGCCTGCTACTGACAAAGTGTGGACTGGATCCTCAGTTTCCAACTCCTGACGTACTGCTCTCTCTGCCATCTCTGCCATCTTGTTCCTCCTCTCCAGGTGAAGGCAAAGGACTGGCAGTAAAGCAAGGACCCTTTCAAGGACTGAGCCAGAGCCTCTGGTCAGCAGGCCAGGTGGATTGGACTGTGCTCAGGTAAGCATCCTGTACCTCTCCTTTAAAGCGGCGATATCCGTGCCAGCACTACACACTGCAGAGGATTGTTTGGGACGGACGCTGGGTATCACACGTAAAGGGGGTTGGGGAAAGTATAAACAAAGTGGGGGGGGGGCTCTTGAGCCCGTCTGTGCCAAGAACACTTGGAGGAAGCTTCGCCCATCCACTCGTTCCTCTCTCTCCCCCCGTTTGCAGCGCTGCAACACACACCTGGGGTAGGTAACCTCTGGGATATCCCTGGAAGCTGACTCTGTGATGGTGATGGCAAACCTGGCCCATGAACCACATCCCCCAGTACCTTCCTCTAAAGCCAAGGGAAGTCATAAATCTCATCACCAGGCTTCTGGGCATGCATAGCCTTCCCCAGGGCCACCCCCGGCCCACTGCAACTGGCTCCTGAGGTGAAATCCACGTGCTGTCCCTGTCACTTACACTTGATGTAAGCCGATTGCTAAGGGTCAGTTATGTAGGTGAACTTAGACCAGCCCCACAGTAAGTGGACACCTAAAATTCACCGAACCCCATGCCCTGTGCCACAGGTGATTCAAACTAGAAGGGCCCTGATTAATTACAAATTTACTAATGTAGTTCTACATTAAATCTATAATACTATCCTTTATTCTAGTTGCTTTGGCTGACTTGACATGGTGAAAGTCTTCATGCTTTTTATGTGTAACTATTGAAATGGCTTTGGTAGACCTGGGACTGAACAGAAAAAACATACTCTCTCCCCATAAACCAAGAAAACTCAGAGAGGTCTGGAGACAGAATTAAAGTACAAAGCAAGAAACGGTAATTGACAAGATGGATTACTGGGAATGGACAGTTAAACACTTCAAACCAGAACCCAACAAGCTACTTGAGGGGACCGAGGTTGTGTCTTGTTACTTACCTTATCCATAAATAGATCCTACGCTTTTGCAAATAGCTTTACACTTGAAGAGTTTCTGACTGTGCTGTACTAAAATAGATGGGAGGGGTGGAACCGAGGGAGGTGGCAAAGGAACAGATCATAAATCCAGCCTCCTCCCCTCCCCCACCCCAACTCACTTCCATTCCCTGAATGTTGGAGGTAGAATAAGAGTCACACAGGAGACATCCACAAATGGAACTCCAGCAATGGGGTTTTCATTTGGAGTGCAGTCGAGGACTTAGAATAATATAGAGCACCACAGTTTTGGGGTAACCCCTACAAAGTTGAAAGTTAACAGCTGATTTCCTTCGTGCAAAATGTAATGCAAAGTTTCCCATCATTATTGCAAATACATACATACACACACTCACACATTCACACATACCCTCACACACACATACACATATTCATACTCACCTGTGGTCTCCTTGCTGGTGACCCTCTACCCACATTTCAACTCAGCCGAGGCAGAGAGCACTGGACTAGAAGCCAGATGTGGGTTCCTATTTTAACTTTGCAACTTGCTGAGCTAATGGTCATAAACCTCCCTCGGAGACACAATTTCATCTGTAAAATCAGTTCTTACAGCCATCAAGTGAGAGAACACGTACAAGAATGATTAGTGTGGAGTGAGTGCTTACCAGGTGCTAGCACTTTACCTGCTTTATCCTCTTTAGTATTTATTATGACCCAGAGAAGCTGAGGCACTAGTCCAAGATCACAGTTAGTGACAAATAGATGTCAGACCGGAACCAAGCAATCTGAGTCTGCAGCACTTTGACCTTTGATGTCTGCAGAGCACACTACAGTTGCAGTCCGAAGGTGGAAGGAAGTTTAAAGTCAGTGCTTCTAAAGTTGTAGTCGGTGTACTGTACTAAAACACGGATTCTTTGCTCCCTCCCCAGATCCCAATATAACTAGTAGGAGCACCTGCATTTCGATATTTGCTCTGCCGAGTGGATCTTACATAGTCCAAAGTCTGAGACCCTCGGAATTAAGAGTAAATCATAAAGTTCTACTCTGGCCAAGATGGAGTAACAGAGACTGGATTTATTCTCCTGTCTGAAACAACCAAAACCAAACAAAACATAAGTGACAATTTATAAGACATCCAGTAACAAAAGGCCATAATACACAATGTATAGGCCACAGCGCAGGGAGGAGGAATTCAAGTGAAGGCTGTCAGACTCCCAGAATTAAGGAAATGAAAGTAAGACTCCAACGAGAACAAAACTCCCAGAGTTAAGGAAACGAAGGTAGGACTCCAAGAGCTTAAGTTCAAAGAACAAAATATCAGAGAGGAGAGAACTGCACAGAGAGACCAGCAGAGGGTCCTATTGATTTTTCAGCGGAGCACCAACAGGCCTGCAGGTATACATGAAGGAACTACCCAAAGCTGGGGGAAGAGTCATCAGAGAAAATGAGAGGCACAATGCAAGGTCTTTGACAGGGTTATCTTATAAAGAAATTGAGGCCGGAGGGGAGGTAGCTCTCACGGCGTCAAAGTCTTCTGAGCAGCTATGATGGGACTCAAACTTTATCATCTAAAAGTCTTTTTGCTCCTGCTTCTCTGAGTGTCAAAAAAGAAGAGTTATAAGAGGTCCCTGGCTCTGAAACATCCTCCTCCTCCTCAGCCCACCCACAGTTTATGCGTCCCTTCAGTCTCCCTGGCTATCTTAGGTCCTCATTCTTCCAACCTATGTTTCAGCTGAAGCAACACTGTTTTCTCTGTTTCTCCAATTTCCCTCCATTCCCAGTGTTCAAGGCCAGGTACAAAAGGGTGGCATTCTGTTGCCAACACCCACTTTGGGCACATCTATAAAAATCTGTCCTAGGAACGTTCTTCCTGTATTTAGAAAACATGTTCATCACATTCTATTTGTCATGTTTCACAACCATGTGTTCAGTCAGGTCACAGGACACTATGCAAGCAAACAAAGAAACAAACAGAGCTGAGTAACCAAAATGAATTCCAAAATAATTCAAGTCCTTGATGGCCTATTTAGTGCCCATAGGTGTACAGCGTACAGTGACTACAACGTGAGGGGAAGGCCAAGGCCCCTATATTGTGAGAAGGTGTCTACGTTCTACTAGAAGTGGCTCAATGCTCACTCTAATGCAACCAAGAAAAGTTAAGTACAGTATTTATGTTGTAAACTCTAGTGCAATCACTAAAATACTAGTTTTAAAAAGATATAGTCAAAAACACCAAAGAAATGTTAAAATGGATTACTAAAAAATACATAAAGAAAACAAAAAAGAGGAAGCCAGGGACCAGAGACAGAGAAAACAAATAAAGTGGTAGACCTAAGTCTGATACACCAATTTAAAAGAGATTGTGCCAATTGATTTTTTTAAAAGTATCCAATTATCTACTGTCTATAAGAAACTCACTTCAGATATGATATCAGTATGTTGAAAGCAAATGAGTGGAAAAAGATATACTATGCAAACACAACCAAAAGGAAGTTGGAGTTAATACCAGGCAAAGCAGGCTCAGAGCAAGGAAAATTGCCAGTGATAAAGAGAAACATTACATAATCCTGAAAGGGTCAGCTCACCAGAAGGCAGACCAATCGTCATGTACATATGCACCCAACAACAGAGCTTCAAAAAGTATGAAGAAATAGAACCGAAAAGAGAAATAGAAACAGACAAAATTTACAATGTGTTAGAAGACTAACTCCTCTCTCAGTAGTTGATAGAAGTAGTAAAGAGAAAAATCAACAAGGTTTCAACTACAAAGGTGGTTTATGGTTCTTCAGTTCTATCAACATAGAACGACATAACTACAAACCAGCTGAATCTAATTGGCATTTATAAACACTCCACCCAACAACAGCAAGATATATAAGTACATTCTTTTCAAGTGCACATGGAACATTCACAAAGATAGACCATATGTTGGGTCATAAAACAATTCTTAACAAATTTGAATGAATTGAAATCATATAATATATGTTCTCTGATCATAATGGAATTAAATTAAAATCAGTAATAGAAAGATAACAGAAAAATGTGTAAACACTTGGGAATTAAACAACACAGTTCTAAGTAACACATGGACCAAACAGAAAGTCTCAAGAGAGATCAGAACATATTTTGAAGCAAATAAAAAAGAAAATACAACTTACTTGTGCAATATGGCTAGTGCAGTGCTGAGAGGGAAACTGTTAGCCTTCAATGCTTATATTAGAAAAGAAAGTCTTCAACTCAACCATATAAGCTTCCACTTTGAAAAACCAGCAAAAGAAGTGCAAAATAAGACCAAGTCAAGCAGAAGGAAGGAAATAATAAAGTTAAGAGCAGAAATCAATAAAACTGAAAGCAACCCTGGCTGGTGTGGTTCAGTGAATTGAGAGCTGGCCTGTGAACCAAAGGGTCACTGGTTCAATTTCCAGTCAGGGCACATGCCTAGGTTTCAGAGCCAGGTCCCCAGCAGGGGGTGCGTGAGAGGCAACCACACATTGATGTTTCTCTCCCTCTCTTTTCCTTCACTTTCTCTAAAAATAAATAAATAAATAAATTTAAAAAAATAAAAAATAATAAAACTGAAAGCAAGAAAACAATAGAGAAAATCAAAGAAAGTAAGAGCTGGATCTTGAGAACAATAAAATTAATAAACCTGTGGCAGGACTGGAGGAATAAAAACAATAATCAGTATCAAGAATGAAAGAGACATCAACTACAGACCCTGCACACCCTAAAAAGTTAAGTAGGTGATACTACAAACAACTAACCCTATGGACATAAATTTGACAACTTAGACTAAACGGAACAATTCTTCAAAAGCCAGAAATGACCACAAGTCACCCAAGATAAAAGAATAATGTCAATAGTCCTGTAACTTTTTAAAAATTTAATTTGTAGTTTAAAACCATTTGTAAAAAAAAAAATCTACAGGCCTAGATATCTTCACAGGCAAATTCTACCAAACATGTAAAGAATAATACCAATTCAATACTACCTCTTCCAAAAAATACCAGAAAAGAAACACTTCCCAACACTTTTTATGAGACCAGGACTACCCTTATACCAAAGCCAGTCGAAAACTATAATAAATCTATAGTAAAACTACAAACCCACACCATTTGGGAGCATAGATGCAAAAATCCTCAACAACATATTATTAGCTAATTGAATCTAGCAATTTATATAAAAAGAACAATACACCATAACCAGGTGGAGTTTATCCCAATAATGCAAAACTGAGTTAAACAAAAAGTTCTTAGACGTGGCACCAGAAGAATGATCTATTCTTTAAAATTGGTAATTTGGCCTTCCTCAAAATTAAAAAGGTTTTCTCTGCAAAAGACATTGCTAAGAGATTGAAAAGACAAACTATAGCCTGGGGTGGGGGGAATTTTCAAATTACACATGCAACATAATACTTACATCCAGAATACATAAAGAATTCCTAAAATTCAGCAATAAGAAAACAACCCAATTTAAAAATTGGCAAAAGAGTTTAATAGACACCACCCAAGTTCACCATATGAACGTGATTATGTTCAATATCACTAGCCATTAGGGAAATGCGATGAAAACCACTCTGAGATAGCACTACACCCTGATCAGAGTGGCTAAAATGAAAAGTATCGGCAAAGCTAAGTGTTAGAGAGGATGCTGAGTAACAGGGATGCTCATTCATTGTAGGTGGAAATGGAAAATAGTGCAGCCTCTCTGAAAAATAGTTCGACAACTTCTCAGAGAGTTAAACATGCATCTACCAGATGACTCAGGAATCTTACTCCTGCATATTTACTTTAGAAAAATGAAAACTTATCTTAACACAAAACACAAGAGTCCACAGCACCTCTAATGCACGATTGCCAAAACTGGAAACAACCCAAATGTCCCTCAGTGCTGAATCAATAAACAAACTATGGTATATCCATGCAAAGAAATACTACTCAGCGATAAAAAAGAACGCGTTATAGACTTGGATGAATCTCAGACATTATGATGAGTGAAAGAAGCCAATCTCAAAGGTTACACACTATGAGGTTATAGGACATGTTTGAAAAGACAGCTCCACAGTGAGGGAGAGAGATCAGTGCCAGCCAGGGGCTGGGGTCGAGGCAAGGGTGATTACTCAAGGAAGGCACGAGGGAGGTGTTGGAGGTAATGGACCTGCTCTGCATCCTGACTGTGGTGTTGGTTAAACAAATCTGCATGTGTGTTAAAAGTCAGAGCTGTACATATTTCAAGTCGTTTACATTTCCTATTTTCTAATTCTGCAAAAGGGCCTATACAGATGGGCCACAGCAAAACTTTGAAATCTCCTTTCTCTAGCATCTATTCACATATCCCAGCTATTTCTATGCCTCTCACCCCCCACTCCCAGATATCCCCATCTGATGCTAAAGGGGGCCAGGGGAAGGTGAACCTCCTGCAGTCTTCATCCTTTTCCTCGTTCTTTAATATTGTCAATAGACATGCCCAATGTCAAATACAGGGGAGAGCAAACGTAGTTTACAGTTGTTCGTATGGAAAAAGTTCCCCACTTCCAGCTATTTCTGCCTCCCTAAGCTTCTCCTATGTGTAAATCCTGGAACAGTTTCTGCCCTAGATCCCCTTTTTCTCTTTGCTCCCCAGTCTGCATTACAAAGTTCAAAAGAATCCTTCTAGAAAGGCAGGACCTGAAGCAACAGAAGGGAGACAAAATAGGCTAAGCCAGCATCCTCTTCAAATGACACGGAGAAGGCAGAGTCTGGAAACCCACCTTAACGTTGCCACACATGCATCCAAGTGAGTCCTTCAAAAAAGCCAAGCTGGCAAGATGTACGCTTGCCAAAATCATGCTGCTGCGTGGCCCAGGACACTTCTAGAATTTGTTAATATCCTCTAAGCCAGCATGTGCTGCACTTGGACTCCAATCAACAGTGAAGACTCAAGCCCTGTATTTGTATTAATGCATTTAATTTTCACAACAACTCTGTGCAGTAAGTAACTATATGATCCCATTTTGCAGATAAGAAAATAAGGCACAAACTAAGTAACTTGACCAAGTTTGTAGGGCTAGTAAGTGGTAGAGACTGGCTTTGAACCCAAATGATCAGGGTCCAGAATCCAAGCTCTTAACCACTAAGCTAGGCTGCATAACTGTACATTTCTTTATTATTGGATTTCCCCCAAATTGTATCACTCTATTTGAATTTTAGTTATGTCTAAAATGTAACCTGTCCCCCGAGGAAAATTACCAACACAGACTAAGTTTAGAAGAGTTCGCTGCAGGCTCTGGACATGGCACTGAAGGAAGTTTCACAACTGCTCCCGCGATGGCAGCCTCCCAGGGTCACGCACCCGACCCACGTCCTTGGGGTTGTGTTATTGGGTCTGGCATGCTGGTTAAACCACCCGCCCATTCTGTGGTAGTCATACCTCAGAGCAAACAGGCACACATATGGCATGTGAGGGGCACATCTTCCGAGACCCTGTACCCCCTTTCTTCTCAAAGGTACTCAGTAAGATGGCAAAAAGAATTTCAAATACTCCTCCTGCCTTAGACATGGGTGATAACCAACTTCTACCCCACCTACTTTACCCACCCCCAGGAGTAATATTTCTGCCACGTGTCTTTAGTGGGCTCCAGACTTTGGGGTAGGAGTCGGGGAGCAAACAAAACATAGCTCAGCTATCAGCACCCCTCCCATAACCCCTCCCAGGCTGGAGTCGTGCTCACCTTGAGGCCCTACCCACTTCCCTCAACTTGTTTCCAGATAAAACAATGCTTTTCAGATCCAAGGCAACCCTAAAGAGACCCTCATACTGGGACAGGGAACACTCAGGGTGGCAGGCTAGAAATGAGGGTAGAACTGAGACAGGGAAGCTCTGAGGGAGGGTGAGGCCAGGAGACCTGGTGCCATACAGAAAAGGGGGGTCCCCTGGGGAGCTTTTAATTCTATGGACCCTACCTCAGGTATCATGGGGTCCAAGTGTTAAAATGCATTAAAATTCTGCACAGTGATTTTCATGTACAATCAGAGCTAAAATCTTCCCTAAATCAGAGGCCCACAAACTTTTTCCATGAAAGGCCAAGTACCATATTTTTCAGACCATAAGATGCACCCCCCACCCTGCCAAATTTGGGAAGAAAGTGGGGGGGGTGTCTTACAGTCCACACATAGCTTACATTTACATTGGAGAAATATTATGTTACTTATGTTATTAGATATTTTACCACATTTTTTGCTTCAAAATTTTTTTTCCTATTTTCCTCCTCTAAAACCTAGGTGTGTCTTATGGTCCAAAAAATACAGTAGTAAACATTTTAGCTTCCCAGGCACGTGTGATTTCTGTCATTTCTTCTCCTCCTCCATCCTTCTCTTTTCTTTTTCTGCTTTTATCCTCTTAATCTTTTCCTCTTCTTCCTCTTCTTCCTCCTCCTTATTCTTCTGCAACCCTTTAAAAATGTAAAAACTATTCCCAGCACCGGGGCAGTACAAAAGCAGGCAGCAGGCTATGTTAAGCCCAGAGGCTGGAGTTTGCTGATCCCATCCTAGGTAAACAAATTTCAGATACCAGCTCTTGGACCAGAGATGAGTAGACTCCATGGTGTGGGGTCAGCTGGCTCTCACAAACCAAACCCTCATTCATAGCATTTGACAATTTCCATGGTGTAAATGCTTCCACCATGCCCAGTTGTAACTACCCATGTGACATCACTGAGCCAGAGTGCCCATCCCAGGTGGCTCCAGTGCATCACTTTATGGGCATCACTTGGGAGGCTGCTTAGCAAAGCCTGGAGGGTCTGATGCTGCCAAGCACGGAAAATACCACCCTCATTTTTATGAGGGAGTAGTGTGCTGACCCACTCATTCAACAAATGTTTATCTGAGGCACAGTGCAAACTTTGGGAACCTGAAGGTGAATAACACGTCCCCACCCTGAAGGAGACCATAGTCCAAAGGAGGAGGCTTCGCCCACAGGCACCTACAGTATAAGAACAGACTGTGATAAGTGAGCTCAGGGGAAGTGACAGCCCAAAGGAGGGGCCCCTAACTTAGTCTCAGGGGTCAGGGAAAGGTCTGTTTGGAAAATGGTGTGTGACTTGGAAGTCAGATGAAAAGATGCTTGTGTGACCATTTGATGCCACATGGAGCGTTTTCTAAAAAGCCTACCTGAGGATCATCTGACCCTCTTGGGGAACATATCTTGGTTTGACAAATTCTTGATTGGAGGCTACATAAAATTAGAAATTAACTTGTGTAAAGCTGATAGAGATGACATTTTCTGGCCAAGAAATAAATGTGGAAATAAAAACTCACAGGCACTTTTTGAGTTCAGTATGACCAAGTTCTTTACAGACCACAACTAGGAAAAAATAAAGCAAAAGTGATGGGTTCACCTTGCCAGGATCCGTCCCTTACATCACAAAAGTTGGACTATTTCCCATAAGCCTGAACGTAACTCCTTGCTCCTTGCCATGCTGGTCTCTGAAGCTCTGCCGTGACCTTTGGGGGCGTGACTGTGGTCTGAGAAAGCTGGTGTTGCTTACCATGAAAGCTCTGATGTAAATTTGACAACTTTGGTGATTTTGCAGTAGTTTTCTTTAAATGCTTATTGTGTTTTACATTTGGCAAGCCAGCCTTTCTAAAACCTTACTCCATGACATTTTTTTGAAGGTAAACTTTTATTTTCATTTCCTAAACACTACAGTCTGTGAGTCTTTGACAGAAGACAACTCAAGAAATTACTTTTTATTGCTCTGTTGGATATTAACCATCTTTATACTGAATGTGGTTTTATTTTAGCATTTTTTTTCCACTTACTATATAAACCCTGGTTTCTCACATCATCAGGGAAGCAGCTATTTTTCTTTCTGCTGACTCCCTTCTGTGCCAGTTAACTTCAGCTATGTAACAAAACTCCAAACTGAGTGGCTTAAAACAAGGATCATTTATTTAGCTCATGATCCTGTGTTTTGGCTGGGAGGGGCTTCTGGTCTGGGAAAGCATGACCAGTCTCTACTGGGTTAGGTTATGCATCTATAGTTAGTTGGCAGTACACTCGGCACCTGAATATGTAAAATCATTCACGTGTCCAGCGACTGGCCAGCCGACAATCAGAGCAAGACAGACACCTGGACCATTTGTGTTTCATCACCCAACAGGCCAGCCCAAACTTTTTGTACAGTAGATGCTAGATTCCAAAAGCAGCAAGTGAGGGCAAGCACCAATGTGTAAATACTTCTGGACTTTCTGCTGGTATCTCATTCGTTATCATCCAATTGGCCAAAGCATGTCACTGCCAAGCTGGGTAGGAAGGTGTAGACACAGCGAGGTGTGGATAAATTGGGAAACATGCTGCAACAACTAACCCCACCTCACTCATGAAAAACCACTTGTCACATGCTAGCCAATAGCTGTGTCTGAGAAGTATGTTTTTACAGGGTGAAGAGGGGATCCAGTACAAGGATAGGGGTCACAGAAGAGAAGGGGCAGTGAAGGGAAGTGCGCTCCAGGCAGAGGGAACAGCATGTGCAAAGTCCTAGAAGGGAAACAGAAAAGCCCGCTCCAGAAACCTGCTCACTGTGGCTGGAATAAAAGGCAAGGCTAGCATACCTTGATCGGAAACTTCTGTTTTATTCAGACGTACTTTTATTTAAACACAAAGAGGTAGGATCTCCATGGCCAGACCGTTGTAAAACGAAACTAACTGTTTTTGCTTTTGCTACTTATTTTTGCCTACTAAAAAGTTTGGCCAGTCAAGATTCCCCTGCCCTGGAAGAAGGGAGACCTGGTCTTCGGATGATTGAGGATCAGGTCTAATAGGCCATCGTGGTCTATAATGAAAGGACACAGAGGAGACAGAAGAAAGGACTTGTCTCTGGGGAAAGGAAGGCTTCCTCAGAGGTTTAAAGGGAGGTACTAGAAAGAAGGAAAGAGAGGGATTGGCAAGGAGTTGGGTAATTATCCCAGGGAAATGCCCGGGAAGGGGCAAGACATGCAGATGGGAAGAACTTGGGTGGGAAGAACCCAACAGAAGACTGGGGTGAACACCTTTGTTCTAGAGTTCAGAAGCTTAGCTGAGTTCCACAACAGAGAAACACAATGGAGCCCCCACCTCCACTCAAACCAAGAAGCCTCCCTGCCTCAAACCACACCCTGCTACCCCTGAAGCTGTTCCTCCCATTGGAGCCAGTGAAGACCTCCCTGGGTCAATTTTCCTGCATCCTCTTTCCTTGGTCCCTATCTGGGTGCCTCATCTGGACAACCCACACTCTATGCCCCTAGGCTCCTATGAGCCTAAGAAAAGAACCACTGGGGACCTGCACTGTTAGGGAGATGGTGGGGTGAGGGGCGTCCCCTCCCCTCTGTACCTATTCTTCAGGGTCTGATGGAGTGAAATAAGACTGCACTGAATCAGCTAAGGAATCCCTGGGCTGCCCTGCAACCCTGTGGAGGAAATTTTGCAGGAGAATAGGACCTGCTCAAACACCGATCCCCTCCCCAGAGACAGTCACTGTCGTTTCCTGTGTGTTGTTCTAAACATGTTGTATGTATCTATGCAAATTGAGCCATAACATCCACAACTGTGTATTTCAGACATGTTTTCAAACAAAGAAAAGGGTGGGGGGAAAAAACCTAGTATCTTATAAGAAAACTTGGTAAAAATTGCTGGGTTGGTTCTATGAAAGTACTGAGTGATTTTATGCAAAGTAACTTGTATATAGGGGTGAGTTTCAAAGACAGCAAGACTGAATGATTTAGCTTCATTGCTAAAGTCACTCTTCCTTAATTGCAAAAAGAAAATGTGTCAGTCAGCTTCTACAATAACCGCCATGACATCTCCATCTCCCTCTCCTGATCACAGAGGGAAAAGAAAACCGAAGTGACTTGCAGAGAATAGGCCCCTGGGAGCAGAAAACGAGATTCTCCCCCTCCGAGCAACTGCTGAGGAGGGAGGAGCAGAGGAGGCCCGTTTGACAGAGAGCAGCTCAGGAGCTAATTAAGTCTGCAGAGGAGCCAAGCAGGCCTCTCTCTGGTTCCCTGCCAGCAAGCACAAAGCTTTTTGATGTTGCTCTGAAATTTGAACCAACTTCAGGCCCCACAGTGAGGGTTTGTGTTACAATAGCCAGAAATGTCAGGAAAGGAGGAACCTAAGAGGGGGCCTCCGGGCACAACGAACAGTGCAAGAGGGCATTTAAACCCTTAGCCTGATGTATAAATGATGGCGTCAGCAACTAATATTGTTTTAATCAAAAGGGGTAAAATGGGTAGCGGAGGATTTTCGATCTTTTTGGT
Source organism: Desmodus rotundus (assembly GCF_022682495.2). NCBI lineage: Eukaryota > Metazoa > Chordata > Mammalia > Chiroptera > Phyllostomidae > Desmodus > Desmodus rotundus. Next base: position 69,255,959 of record NC_071395.1, read on the forward strand.
CTGGCGGCACACATAAACTAATTACTAAAATGCAGCACACCAAAACGAATATTCTATTTTTTGCCCCTGTGACAAAAAAAAAATAGGAATAATTTTGATTCATTAACACCAGATGGTTAATGTTGTGTTGACTATTATCATTATTTTATATGACGATCTAAAGGGAAAAAGGTCGGTGCCCGAGACTGAATACTAGTCAGGTAGTGCTTGTTTTAACAATTCAAAATCGCTGCCTTAGCCTGCCAAGTCATGGATCAGACACCACCTAGTGTCAGCTCCTAGAATTACAAGCACGGGAATTACAAGCTCCTGGACTTGGTTGCCTTTGCAAAGCTAAATCATAAAGGAGTACCTTTGTGGACACCACTCATGCACAGGGGGGCCAGGGTCAAAGCAGACACCCAACAACAATACGTGCCCTGCAGCTTTCCTTTCGCTACAACCTTGCTGCAATTCTGCACCCACATCTGGCCTTATTTTGGGTTTCTACAAAGGGCTAGCACAAATAATGCTAATACTGTTTTCTGGCATTCATGAAGCCTTTCAGAATTTACTAAGCCCTTTCACATAGATGACCTCAAACCAGGGACAGGAGGTAGACAGAAAGATGTATGATCCTCGATCCTCATCTTACCAAGAAAGAAAATCGAGGACCAGAAAGACGAAGGAAGCAGCGATCTAACAACAGAGCAGCGCTGACGCCTCCGGGTCCAAGCCCAGTGCTGTTCCCTCGGGTCCCCAATCCAGCCTCTGGACGTGCGCCCCACAGGAGATCACAGTAACAGAGCCCAGGCCTGGTCGCAGCTGGGGTCACCGGCCGGGCTTCGAAAACGTCCCAGTGCTGGGGCCCTACGCCCAGAAAACTCTGACTCAGCCAGCCCCTTCCCAGAGCACACACAGGCAGGCAGGCAGGCAGACAGTACCGAACAAGGACCGGGCAGAGTTTTCTGTCAGTTCCTTTCTCCTCCCAGTCTTCTCTCCCCTCCTCTGCCAGTGAAGCCAGTTCTCTCCCTGCTGTCTGTCCTGTCCTCCCCACGCGGGACTCCTCTTGTCGCTGGGAGCATCAAGGGCTTCTGAGCAACCTCTTCCCGTCCCTGCCCGTCCCCAGGGTCAAATATATATATATATATATATATTCTTCACTTAAGTCTGACTGGGAAATATTTCCTGTCTTTTACTTTAAGCATTAATTTGTTTTAGTTGATTTGAAAATGAACAAAATACAAAAAAGACCAAATAAAGGCCAAGGGTACTATTGGATGTCCATCTAATGTGGAGGGTCTTTTTTTTAGGGGTCTCCTAAAATAAAATATTTTGATAAGCAAAAAAAAAATCCCTTGGTACTGGTATCTTGTAAAGCTCTCCAGAGGAGGCTAATGTGAAGACAGGGATGAAAACCACTGTGTTCAAGAAAAAAAAACAGAAGGAGATAAAGCGATTATGCTTACGTCTCAGAGAGCTGTATCACCACTAAAAAAAGCACTACACACACCAGAGGCTGACTGGAACATCACAGGATCCAGCACTGTCCTTCTGATGCCCATCTCCTCAATCATGTAGGCACATCAGACACACTCACAAAGACACACAGGCACATCCACACATACGTACATATAAACACATGTAGAGACACGCACATGGACACACACAGAGATACACAGACACACATAGGCACTGATACACATATGTGACAACTTCATAATACATAAGGGACACATGTTTTTCTGGATTAAGACTCGGGCTCTTTTCTAAATAACTAAGGGAATTATTCATGTTAAAGGGAATCCCCAGGGTTACAAGACCCCCTTGTATTTACCAGATGCTATTCATCACTCACGTCAGATAAAAGAACTCAGGAAAATCTCCCAAACCCCAGCCCATCCCCTGCTCTCCCTGCTCAGGGGACTGAAGCACCCAGAAGAGTCTCAGGTCAACCAGTTCATACCCCTGGGGGGGGGGCTGGGGGGATGTTCCCCCAGAACTGTCCACAGAGAAAACTGGAGCAACTGCATTTCCTGAACTTCAGGTTTCATCTAGGCAAGCTCTGCAATGCTTTCTGTACTTGGTGAAGACTGGATTAAAGTCAAGTCTACAGTCCGACCCCTGCCTCTCCCTCAGACCTGCCTTGCCGAGCTGGAGCCAGCTGTGGCCAACTTTGTGCAGAGGCCAATGATGCTGGGGCTGATGGGGGGCCACTGTGTATTCAAGTCTAGCACAACTCCATACCCAGGTCTAGGAGACAGCATTCTCATCAAGGCTTCAGGTTCCCTAGGCACGAATGCAAAGCATTCATTCACTTACTCATTCATTCATCCAATCAATAGATATGTGTCCAGCATGTGATGCAGAGCAGTGAGCCCAACAGACAAAGTCCCTGCACTCGTGGATGTTTCAGACAAGTCAGATGGACAGACAGAAAACAAGATAAAAAATAATGCACATGCACCTTAGCTAGCAATTCATGCTCAGAGAGGACAAGGTGAGAAAAGGACAGGGTGCGGAATTGGAATCTGAGATAGAAGGAAAGAGAAGCTGACATCTGAGTGCAAGTGTGGGCGGTGAGAGCGGCTATGTGCAGAGTCCAGGAGAGCACTAGACCAATACATGCAAAGGCCCTGAGGTGGCAGCGGGCCCTGGGAGTTCAAGGACCAGTGCAGAGATGAGTGCAGAGGGAAGAGGCAGTAGATCATTGGGGACTCGTCAGCCTTGCAAGACCTTCGGCTTTCCCTTGAGTGAGATGAGAGATGTGCTGAGGAAGAGGGGAAAGTAAAAAGAGAGAAAAATAAAGAGAAGAAGAAGAATATAGAGAGATCTATCTCTGAAAGGAAAACAAAGGGAAGCGAGCATTAAACCCCCTGATGGTGTTTGGTCTTTGGCCTCCTCATCAACGTCTCTCGGCTTCTTCTCCTGGTCTGCCAGATGCCTGGGAATGTCTGACCAAGCTTTGTCCATCTGACTGTGGCCACGCTCATCACTGCCCAGGAGACACCTGGCTGCATCCAGAGCTGGACCTGTCCCATGGGCCCTGACCTTTATTCTAATGGGACAAACTTATTGGGGGTTGGAAGGAAAGATCCCCAAAAGTAAAGGGGCTAAGGGGTCTTTTATGACCTAGCTGGAGCTCCAAAGCCCAGGTTTCTCTTTGCCTGGGAGGCTGGGTGGGGAAGCCATGTGAAGAGGCCAGACATATTGTCCCTCGATGCCAGCCTCTTGTCAGGGCCTCACTCAAGCCCCCCTCCCAGTGGCCAAGGCACCCATTAGCCCCTCCTCAGAGCCGAGAGAGAATCTGAGATAGAAAAGTTGCTCTCCATCCATCTTCTCATCAAGAATGGAGGTGGTATGTGGGGCCTGGCCCTCCTGGCTATACCCCAGGTTTGCCAACCCAAACAGTGTTCCAGTTACCTGGAACACTGTGTTCCAGTTGCCGAAGGTAGACAGGCAAGACCAACCACTGACCAGCACAGCATGTCTGACTGGACCAGAGGTAAAAACATATGCTACAAAATGGACGAACCCCAAAACACATATGCTAAGCCAAAGAAGCCAGACACAAACAAAAAATCACATATTTTACCATTGTATTTATAAGAAATATTCAGAATAGGAAAATTCGTCAAGACAGGAGATAAATTATTGGTTGCCAGGGGCTGGAGAAGGAAGAAAAGTGGACATAAGGTTTCCTTTGAGGGCACAGAAAACATTTGACACTAGACCTGAGGGCTGCAGAGCTGTGACAAAGCTGATGGTTGCAGAGTTTGGCTTTATAGGGAAATTCAGGCCTGGCCTTCTGGCCACAGGAAGGGAGTCTGTGTCCTCTGGGCAGCAAGGAGTCCCCACCCACAGGTCTGGAGCCAGTGACCAACCCCAATTAAACTGACCTTTAAGCAAACTGGAAAAACAACACAGCAGAGCCTGCTGAGCACTTATTTCGGATGCGGGTCAGGTCCCATCTAGGGAGGGGAACCCGGTTTGGAGCCAGACTTCACCAGAGATGTGCTGAAGGTTGAAGGGAGCCGGGATGGGGAAGAATCTAAGATCCCTTCTCTCTAAGAGGAAAGGTAAGAGGAACAATGAGGTTTAGCCAGACAAGCAGAAGGGAGGCCATGGGGGACTGCCTTCAACCATCCGAACACCAGAGAGAAACTACATCAACTCCACATGGACCCAGGCAACAGGATTAGGGCAAATGAGTGTAAATTTAAAGTGGAGATTTTATTCAATATGAAGAAAAATGATCTAGGAATTTAAGATCTGAGGGCAGAGAGGCCACTAGCTGACAGAGTACCTTTGTGGGGAAAAGAGAAAGCTGACCCCATGGGAAGGCCACTTACAGAAAGGCACCCATGCCCAAGCCAGGGCCAGGCCTGAGCAGGTCACACCTGCACGACCTCAGTGGGCAGCCTTGTGTGTGATAAGGATGGGCTGCCCTGGGGAGCAGTGAGTTCAGGATGTTTCCGTTGCTATGGCTGCACAACCAAACACTCCAAAAGTTAGTGGCTTAAAACCATAGTATCATTTATTTTGCTCACGGACCAGCAACTGGACAGGGCTCCACAGAGACAGCTTGTTTCTGTCTACCCTGCATCAGCTGGGGCAGCTTGGAGGTGGAGGGCTGGAATCGCGTGAAAGTGTGTGCTGGCTGAGGGGTGACTGGAGCTGCCTGCCAGAACTTCCACACGGCCTCTTCACGCGGCCTGGGCTTCCTCACAACGTGGCAGCCATGTTCCAAAGCCAAGCATCTCAAGAGAGAGCTGCACTGCCTTTTGCAAACGATGTCGGAAGCCACATCACCTTTCTCCCACCGTATTCTAGCCACTGAAACCATTTCAAGAGGAGAAAAAATAGCCTCCTCCTCCTCATTGGGGAGGTGGGGGGGGGGGGTGGAAAGTTCTAGAAGCATACATGGAACTGGAAATTGCTGTGACTATTTTTGGAAAATGCAATCTGCCACACAGGAGAAGACATGAAGGGGTAGCCACTGTTCAAACAGTCCCTCTGAGGCCAGGTCCCTAGGAGACCAGTAGTTCGACACCCCACTCTTCTGATAGGCCAGCAACGCAGGAGGCCAGAGCCCCACTAAAGCACTCAGTCTTGAGTGGCGTCTTCTGTCCTCTGTAGAGGAGGGCTCCGAGTCTCCAGCAACCCCCTGACACACATCACAGGTAAAGAATGGGCACTTCACACGAACACGTTACAAATGCACCCTGATACCTCTGACACTTTTCCCAAACGGGGATCAGATCCAGTTCTGCTGCGGTGTATCTTTGGGAAAGCCACATGCCTACCCTGAGCCTCAGTTTCCCTAGCTTATGAACTTGGGAGGTGCAGCACCGCTGTGAGGAGTCAATGACGTGTTCTGTCTGTACAGGGCTGGCTTCAGAGCCCTGGCATGGCCGAGCCCAGTGTGCCGCTGAGAAAGGTGCTGGCAGCGGGACTCCCACAGACAGACAAGCTGGCACCACCTGGGCACACAGCTGTCTCACTAGCCCTCTCTGGATCCAGTCGTGAGAACTTCTGCCTCACCTTTGCCGCAGCCAGGACACACCTGCACCACATCCAAGGCACAGCTCACCCAGATGCAGCAACTCTGGATGAAAAGACCTCTGTTCCAGAAGGTGGCCCTTCCCAGCAGTCCTGCAGCTGAGCTAGGGGGAGCAGAGGAGTCTAACCAGATTAGGTTAATGTGGTCATGGCGGGGTGGTCTGCCTGTTTCTTAGATGGTTACATTTTCCAGCTGGTGATTAAGAGGCAGGCTCTGCAGGATTCAGGCTCATTACCATGTAATTGAATCTCCTCCCAGACGCCAGCTGAGGCATAGAGAGGTTAAGCACATTTCCCAAGATCACGAAGCCAGTCAGGCTGCCATCAGGGATCCTTGGGAACAGTTCTGAGATGCTGGAAAGCGGCAGGCCCTCTGGGGACGGAACTGGAGCAGAGAGTTCTTTCTGTCATTGGGTGGCAGCGCCAGCAGCTGCTTTGAGCAAGAACCTCGGATGAAATGCCACCCCCTTCTCCTCAGTAAGCACCCAGTGCTGCCTTCTGGGCTCAAGCCGAAGGCATGGATGCTGGGTGCACTGGCTGACAAGAGTTACAGGAAGAAACATGGAGGTGGGGGTGGCCAGACTGGGGTTTCAGCTGAGCTGCTGGTGGCTGAGGCTGGGCAGCATGGCTAAGTGGTTAAGTGCAGGGCTTTAAATCCCACCTGCCATCTGCGAGCTGAGTGACCTTGGGTAAGGTATTAACCTCTCCGTGCCTTAGCCTCCTTATCTATAAAATGGCGACAATAAAGTTACAATACACAACCCATAGGCCTGCAGTAAACATTAAAAAGGTAACTGGCATAACACCCTGGCCAGGCTCTTGTGGCTGGTCTCCTCTCTTGGCTTTGGGAGCCCAGGGGCTGTTCATATCTTTCTCAGAACTGGGCGGGAAGACACCCGCAGCATTAGTTGCATGAGCCTGGGACTCCATGGGGATGTGTAATAAGCACTCATATGCTCTAGATACTGAGCCAGGTATCCGTGCACACTTCGTGACATCCAAGGTAAGTCTGTGGTACATAGGAACAGACTCAGAGACTCAGGGAGGAAAGGACCTTCCCCAGGGTCTCACATCCACAAGCAGCAGGTGATGGGCGGGCTAGAATCTGAACCCCCGTCTTCACGACTCCAGTGTCCATGTTCTGGCAGGGCACACCTTGTGACGGGTGACGGTCCCTAGGTTCCAGGAGAGAATCAGTGGGAGGGGAGCTAAAGAGGCTCTCTGCCTCCTTGTCAAGGGAGCAGAGAGGCCTCAGGATGGGAAAAACAAGACTACACCCTACTAATGCATTGTTTGTTGTCTGCATTGCTCTTATTTCTTTCTCCTTTATTCAGCGTGGACTCAGGCACCTGTGTTCTTCACAGCTGCCTGCATTGCCCTGTCTATGGCAGACGCCAAATTTACGGAGGGTCTTCCTTCCAGAGACTGTGATAGAGGCATCGGGCAAGCTGTCCTTAGTGGTGGAAGCTCTTGTTTGCAGTGGGGAAGGACAAGAAAGAAGGGGACTTTCCCTTTTGCTAATCCCACTGTTATTTAACACAAGGTTTCTCAACCTCAGCACTATTGCCCTTTGGGGCCAGAGAATCCTTTGCTGGGGGGACTGTCCTGTGCATTGTAGGACATATAACAGCATCTCTGGTCCCCAGCTACTAGAGGCCAGTAGCACACATGCCTCCCTCCCTACCGCAAGGTGTGACAGCCAAAAATGCTTCCACACACTAACAAACGTCCCGATGGGGCAAAATCTCCCAGGGTTGAGAACCACTGAGCTACATGTTAACACCATTCTGTAAGTTCTAGGCAATACAAGCATACAAAAAAATAAAATAAAGGGAGTTAGTTATATTAGGAAGCGGGTTCCTTCCCTTACATAATATACCAAATTAAATTTTAGTTGGATTAAAGAATTGAGGTTTAAAAGAATGAAAAGATATAGGAAAATGTTTATCTGACCCCTTGGTCTAAAAATTAAGACTGTATATCAAATGCACCAAATAAAATTCATTGTGACCTTCTGTATCACATATAACACATATAAATATAGGACAGTCTACCATCCATATCACATGTAAAAGATGAATACACCGCCCTCGCTGGTGTGGCTCAGTGGACTGCAGGCCGTCCTGCAAACCGAAGCTCATCAATTCAGTTCCCCAGCGGGGCACGTGCCTGGGTTGCAGGCCAGGTCCCCAGTAGGGGGCGTGCGAGAGGCAACCCATCACACATTGATGTTTCCCTCCCTCTCTCTCCCTCCCTTCCCCTCTCTCTAAAAGAAAATAAATAAAGCCTTCAAAAAAGTGAATAAACTGAAATTATATTCAATAAATAAATTTTATAAATAGATAACAAAAGAGCACTGCCCTGGTAGAAAAAAGTAAAAAACAAGAGTATGAACCGCAAAGTTCAACAAAGGGCATGACAGGCACAAATGAAGAAAGAGAAGCGGTCAATGAACTTTAAAATGTCTATTTTTTAGGAACCAAAAAAAGTAATTGAAACAATTGCACTGTATCTTTGCATTAGCAAACTTGACTTAAATACTGTTAACATCCAGCTGTGGGCAGAATGTACAGAACCCGGGTCTGCAGATGGGAATTTGGGTGGTACTATCTTTCTGGTGGAGATTTTGGTGCTCAAACTGGCACATTTTGGACCCAAACATTTTACTTCTAGAAATTTATCCAGGAAAAGAAATCAGGAATGTGTACAAAATGTGTCATCAAGGTGGCTCATCGCAGCCGGAGGCAGTTGGTGGCATTCCTGATGCTATATCCGTAAAGGTGAACACTGGGTACTTTGGTGAAAAGACACGTAGGCAGCATTTGCCAAACTGGCCTTTCCCACATCCCAGGCCCCTGGAGCGGCTTCGGGACTGCCTGTGGTGGGTGGGGGGAAGGTGCAGAGAGGGAGAGGGCCAGGGAACAGGAGCAGGGGAGACTGGGGGCCTCACCCCCATTGCAACTGGTCCAGCTCCACTTCTATCTGTTTTACATTCTAGGCTTATGGGAAAACTCTCCTAAAGAATGCATTCCTGAGGTCAAACAGTTTGCAAAACATTATGGTCCCATAGTATCATAGCAGAAAGCACATGGGTTTGGGGGTCGGACAGATTTATTATAGTCCTAGTACTTGATCCCTTTGTGCCTCTGTTTCCTCATCTGTGAAAGAAGAATAATGATGTTCCTATCTTATGGTTACTGTGGTAAGAATTAAGATAACACATGTGAAGTGCACAGAGCCCGGGACGTAATAAGCACCAATGACGGCTAGCTATTATCATTGTTTAGTGAAATGCAAAAATGTTCATGGATGCACTGAACAAAGAAGAGCACACGCAATATAGTCATATGTGTGCCAAGGTGTGACGGCATGTGAGAGAATGTATACCTAACGGTCAGCACTAGTGTTTGCTGGGAGGTGGAACTACAGGTGATTTGGAGGTCTTTCTGCTTCCTCTCCGAAAGTGCTTTTATAGATTTCTCAGGCCCTCCATCTCCTTTTGCACAGGGAAGGCATCCGATATTGACTCGCATTCCTTTTCACAAAGTTCTGATGGTCTAGACAGAGCTAGACTTCACCTTTAGCCTACCGGGTAGGCAGGATTTATAGCGTCTTCAGCATTCATCTCGCGTGCTAACGCTGGACGTTTAGGAGATGATATATCGGTGTCAGGGTTTGGGGATCGTTAAATCCAACCGAGGAGAGTCGAGTGGATGCTGATGGAAACACGCTGTATATCACGGGAGGGTGGCATCTCATAAGCCTCAAGGACGAGCATCTCCAACATGGGATGGGGGTGAATGCTGATGTGCCAGCCATTTCTCCTGTCTCGTTCGATATAAATGATGCTGCTTATTATGGGATGTCCTTGATATTGCAATAGGAGACAGGGCAGTAAAGATAGTCAGGACAGTAAAAGGATTTTAAGTGAGAAATGGGTGTGGTCTGTATAAAGCTATCTCAGGTTTACCTCTGGGAGCTGTGCCCGAGACCACGTGGTCCAGCAGCCATCAGAGCTCCGCAAAATGTCCTAAGATTCTCTACATCAGCCTGAGTCCTGTCCTCTCCATCTCGGGAACACCATGGCCTCTAGTGGGAGCACGATTCTGTGTGTTTGTTAGGGGCTAGGGGTGGAGAGGGTTCAGGTCAATGCGTCCAGGACCAGTGCAGAGCTGTCCAGTAGAACTCTCAGGAAGGATGGTCCTGATCTTACTTATGCTGCCCAAAACGGCAGCCACTAGCCACATGCGGGTTGTGAGCATTTGAAATATGGGACTTAGTGGATTTTAAAATTACTTAATTTCAACTAATTGGTATTTGAATAGCCCTGTGTAGCCGTGTGTAGCCATAACACCTTACTGTACAGCTCAGCATGGTGGTTAAGAACACAGTGTCTGGATTCAGGTCACCTGGGTTTGAGTTACAGCTAGTGTCACCCTGACCATGGACAAACTCCTTAACCTCACTTTACTTCTCTGAAAATAGTGTGACGATAGTCCTCAAGCTTCTTCCAGGAATGACATGAGTTGCACATATGCAACATTTGTCTCTCTCTAAGGCATATGCTCATCCAGCTCAGGAGGTGGTACATGGACCACCGTGCTGCCTTCTCCTTATCTGCCCACTTCTGTCTGCCCCTCCTGTCCTCCAGGAGGTGGGCCCATGTGGACCACATCAGTTCTCCCTTGCTGTCTGGCTTCTAATTGGGTTCAGCAAATGAGACATGACGATGGGAAACTGGAGGGCTGGAGAAAGAGGTCAGGGTCTTTATCCCCCATCCCACTCCCCTACCTGTGTCCTCTCCATCAAGTCACTGTGTAGTGTCCCTCCATCAAAGGCCACAGCCCCTGTCAGCAGCCCTCTCCTACAGCCACCTCTCCAGTGTCTGGCTGCAGCTCCATCTCCTTGTCCCTCAGGCCGAGAGGTGGCAGGGGTTTGCCTCTGGCTGTTGTCATCCCTGGGGCTTCATCAACTCTCTTAACAGGTTCATCTTAAAGCTGCCAGCATGGCAAATAGTCCCTTTAATAAGCAATGTTCCCCTGTTCCATTTAAGGGCACTTCCTATTTGCTGCCAGACCCTGCAGGGAACTTACTGTCATTCCCACTGTTTCCATTTCACCATCCCCTGTCATTACCACAAGGCAGTTTGCAGGTACCTCCTAGGCCTCCCCCCACCTATTGGCTTTCTCTTATTGATGAACCCATAAGTCCTGCTCACTGATCTCAGATGGTTGGCTTGGGATCTTTAGAAGTAGGAAGCTGATCAGCAGTGAAGAGAAAATGTGTTTTCTCCACAAGAATCCCTGGCCTCAGAGGACAGGCAGATACACTTCGTTAGTAAGGCGAGGCCAGAAAATGTTCTAACTGCTGTTGTCTGTGCTTTGCGTGGGACCACTGAAAACCAGAACCCATTATCCCTGCTCCAGTGGGAGCAGTGCTCTCCCCACCCCCAGCAGCCTGCCTACCTGTCACACCCTTAACCACGGCCACCCCTGAGAACAGACCCAGATTAATGGTCTGTGTAAGGAAGAAACACAAGTTATGTCTCTACTTACCTCAGGCCTCATTGGCTGGGAAGATGGCCAAGGTCAAGGGTTGGCTGCTGGGTGCTCAAAGTGAGGACCAAGGGTGGACTTGAAAGAGGTGAAGGTAAAAGCTAGAATGGCAGCTTTGAGTCTTGATGTGATTGATCCATTGTACCAGCAAACATTTACCATTTGCAAGGCCCTGGGGGTCTGTGAGGGTTGGTACATGGAAGTGGCAGAAGTCAACCGTGGTTGATTTAAGGAGCAAAGTAATTAGCGGAGAGAACGTCAAGTGGATGCCAGAATAGCCACAGACCCAGAGAGCCAGGTTCTGGAGATGGGCAGCTAACAGGAGGTCAGCCGAAGTCCTGCCAAGGAGCCAGTCATGAAGCTTCTGCCCCCGTTGCCTCTGGGGACCAAATCTTGCAGGTGCCACCACCCAAATCCATTCTCCCCTGTCCCTGCTTCTTCAGGTCACCATGAGGGTGAGACGGTTTGGCTGGGACTAAACCACGTGCCTATGGCCCCTCCGTCAGGGGGCTGGGGGAGTAGTACCGGGACCTTTCAGCTTTGTGAGCATGTGGGTTTTGTCTCCTGTCAGGACAGTTTGGCAGGAAATCCCCAAGCATAGGAAGTGGATGAGAAGCTGGACGGACATTACCACAGGGTGTAGATGAGTCAACAGCACAGCCGGTAATGTGGAGAGACAGACAGCTTCCAGACAAGCAAGTGTCCACCATTCGTGTTAACGTGCAAAACAATCAACTGGAGGTTCAGGGAGATTGGCCACGCCGCCTTCAAAGACTGGCTTAGTCGGCCTATACTGGAGTCTGGAAACATGGGTGCTGCTGGGCAGGTGTCCCCACACTGGTGTAGACACTTGAGCCAAACCCAGCGTCATGCCCAAGCACTCTGAGAGCACACAGGAGGCTCTGACCTAACCCACTGAGTTGAGCTGAGTCTTGAAGTACGAGATGCGGAGGGGAGAGGAGGAAGGGGGAAAGGACAATTCAGGCAAAGGGTATGGGGTAAACAAAAGCCCCAAAGTGGGGCCCAGCAAGGGGTGTATAAAGCATCTCAAAGACACTGACATGAACCTAGAAGAAGGGAAGTGGGAAGTGGGGAGGCCTGGGTGGGTGGAGGGGGATGGTGCTAAGTTACCAAGGAGCCTTCTAGGCCATTCCAGAGCAGGTCTGCTTTATCCTTCCAGTCAGTGTTTTTCAAACAGATCTTAATTCACTAATAGATCATGATATCAGTTTAGTGAGTCCTGGCCAAGAGTTTTAAAAAGTGACCTAGAATACTCAGGTACATATTGATTCTGGGAAAAATTGCCTCAGTTACAGAAATAAGTGCACTGTAAAATCAGTGGTAAAATAAAGTTCTTTCTGTGGGTCGAGGTCCCCGAAGTTTGAAGGCCATGGTTGAGGGTAGAAAGGCACTGCTGGAAGCCGCGTAAGGAGAGAAATGGTGTGATCAGACCTGCGATACACACAGATCTGGCTGCCTCTGCCACTGGTTGAATGTGGCCAGGGCTGGAGGACAGGCCCTGGAGGAAAGGTGCACAGGGCTTGAACTCCTGCAGGCTCACAGTGATGGAGAGGAGAGTTGCAGGCAAGGCAGCTGGGGGCTTGGAGGGGGAAAGGAAGGGCTGCCTGGGACCCTGTGTGGCTGACCGGGAAGCAAAGGTGCCTCCACCTGAACTAGGGCCCTGGGGCCAGGGGGAGATGTGGGTTTGGCCGTTGGGAAGGAGAGGGAGCCAAGTGAATGAGCCCAGGGCTGGACACTGAGGGCCTGTGGAACTCCAACAGGCCTTGGTCCCACAGATAGCCTGAGATGTGGGGCGCCTTGCCCATCGTCGGGTGTTGTCCCTCAGACTGGAGCCCCGAGCAGGGGGACACAGGGCCATTCATTCTGTAGGGTGGTCCTGCAGTGTTGTGTTCCTGCTCCAGAGGGTCCTTTCAGAGAACTGGTCCCTCGGTTTTCCACTAAATCTGAGAGCTATGTGCTTTATGTATGTGTCCTTTAGGTTTAATTAGCCAAAGCCATTTTCTGTTGCTTATCACCAAAGAATTCTGACTGATAAATAATACCCATGTTGCTGACCTCACAACTTCTGTGAAGATTAACAGGTATGGTTTTTTTTTTTTTAATTTACTGATTTGAGAGAGAGGGAGAGAGAAAGAAACATTGATTTGTTATTCCATTTATTTATGCATTCCTTGGTTGATTCCTGTATGTGCCCTGACCGGGGATGGAACCTGCAACCTTGGCGTACCAGGACAACACTCTAACCACCGAGCTACCCTGGCCAGGACAACGAGGTACAGGTAAGTGCACTGTAAATTGTTAAGTGCTGGGCAGCCACCAGCTCTCCCAGGCCTTTTGTATCCAGTAGTGCTAGGATGCCATTCATTCCTTCACTTCTGAAACTCCTGCTGAACCAGCCGCGGGCGAGGCACTGTGCTAGGTTAGGCTGTAAGAATGCGGACATGAATGCGGCATGGTCCTGGAATCGTCCAGACACAGGTCAGTCAACCAGAACAACCCCCAGTGCACACTACCCATGACTGCCCTTTACAGATGAGAAGGCTTCTGATGGACCTGAGAAGTCAACAAGGGCCAGGAGAAAGGAAGAGAAGGGTGACCAGGCCCTGGCATGAGTGACTGACAGAACCTGCAACTCTGTGGGCCCACTCAGCCACTGCCTGGCGTCCCCGAGGTTTGTGCAAGAGAAATGGGAGAGGTCTGTAGCAGAGGGCTGTGCTCAGGGTGGGTGCGGAGATCGGGGCGTGGGTTTGAACTGATTAACAGCTGGAGCACTTGGGAAAACATCTGGGGTCATTAAAGCTGCCCTGAAAGAAGTGGGGGAACAGAGCAGAGGCGTGGCTCTCTAAAAGCTATCCAGTGCCTTTTCTCAGAGCCCTCTCTGATCCCACCTCAGCGCTATCTTAGGGGTCTTCATTGTGTCCCCATGTCCCCTGTGCTGCTCCAGAATAATAATTCCCTCCTTGATTATCTCCCCCAAACCTGTTAGAGCTGAAGGGCCAGTGCAGTGTCCACTGTGCCCTTCATGGAGGGCCTCACACCCAGCAGGCCCTCTGCAAATATCAAGTGTGTGAATGAGTGAATGAATGAATTGTCCATCCTCCTGCCAAGTGGTGCCAGTGTCCCCCTTCCCACTGACGTTTCAGACCCAAATGATGTGTACCCACTGCATTAATTGGCCTGTCAACCCCAGAATCCGCCATCTTGGCTCCTGCCCTTGCGGCTGAGTGCAGAGCTCTTGTTTACCCAGGAGATAAGCAGAGGCCAGGCCTGGTCACAGTGAGGTGAGCACAGCTTGCTCGTGAACCAGGCAGCAGTGGAAAATCCCCAGGCCGGTCCCCAGCCTGCCAGGCCTTGATGCCTCAAGGGCAGGTGTGGGAGACCCTGAGAGGGAGCTCCGAGCAGAGGCCCCCTGTAGTCAGGCTCCAACCCAGAGGTCCTGCAGCACAGATGGGCTTTGCCCAGAGGCCCCCGCAGTTCCCACCCTTTCTCTTTAATATTTGGTGTTTGGGGCAAAGGTACAGAGCTGGGTCCTTCTCCTCATCACAGTCCACCAGACCCCTTCAGGGTCTGAACAGGGGTCAGTAAAGGAGCAGACAGTAAATATTTTAGATGTTGCAAACCAGATAGACTCTGGCGCAACTTTGCCAGTGTAGCAAGAAAGCAGTATATTCAAGACGGCAATGAATGGGTAGGACTGTGTGCCAATTAGCCTTTATCTGTAAACACACAGGTGGTGGGCTCAAAACTAGGGGACGTAGACCTGCCGAGCTCCCCACACAATTTACCCATCCTCTACCCCAGGGGTAGACAGTGCTTCTCCGGGGACACTGGAAACGTCTGGAGACATTTTTGGTTGGCACAATGTCTGGGGGCACCCAGTGGGTAGAGGCCAGTGATACTGCTAACCACCCAACAATGCCCAGGACAGCCCCCACCCCAACGCCAATGACAAAGAATTATCCAGCCACAGATGTCAGCAGTGCCCAGGCTGGCTCTCCAGGTGTGCGCACAATCACCTGGGCAACTGCCAGACTTGCACACCTCAGCCCCTCCCACTCCCACCAAATCAGAAACAGGGTGGGGTCCGGCAACCTGTACTTTAAAAAGCCTTCTGTTTTCTCCATATCTTCCCTCTTTTTGATGATAGCCATTCCAACAGGTATGGGGTGACATCTCCTTGTGCTTTGATTGGCATTTCTGTGACAATTAGTGAAGCTGAGCACCTTTCCATAGACCTGTTGGCCATTTGTATCTCTTTCTGAAATAAATGCCTACTAAGGTCCCTTGCCCATTTTTTAAGCAACTTAGTTATTTATTTTTTTGCTGTTGAATTATATGAGTTCCTTATGTATTTGGATGTTAGCCCCTTATAAATTCTGGAGAGCTAACGTACAGTGATGTGACTATAGTTAACAGTACTATATTGTGTACTTGAAAGTTGCTAAGCAGGTAGGCAGATTGTAAGTGACCTCATCACAAAAGTGAACCCCCGGACACTGCGGGTGGGAACGCAGACTGGTGCAGCCACTGTGGAAAACAGCACAGAGTGTCCTCAGAAAACTAAAAATGGATCTGCCTTTTGACCCAGTTACCCCACTTCTCCGAATAAATCCTAGGAAACCCAAAACACTAATTTGAAAGAATGTATGCCCCTCAATGTTCACTGCAGTGTTATTCACAATAGCCAAGATCTGGAAATAGTGCAAGAGCCCATGAGTAGATGAGTGGAGAATAAAGCCGTGGCTTTTTCATAAAAAAGGAAATCTTACCTTTTGCGACAGCATGGATGGACCTGGAGGTTACAATGCTAAGGGAAGTAACCCAGTCAAACACAAATACCATATAATCTCACTTATATGTGGAATCTAATGAACAAAATAAACTAACTAACAAAACAGAAACAGAGGCATGGACACATGGAACAGACTGGCAGCTGCCAGAGGGAAAGGGGGAGGGGGTCTGGGTGAAAGACAGTGAAGGGATTAAGCAAAAAACATATATACATACAGCCACAGAGAAAGGGGGTGGGGATAGATGGAGGTGGGCAAAGACAGGGAAAGTGGAAATGAAAAGAGACTTTACTTGAGGTGGGGGGCACATGATTCAGTGTGCAGATGATGTTTTATTGAGTTGTACCCTAGAAACCTATATGGTTTTGCAAACCAATGTCACCCCAATACATTCAATTAAAAAAAAAAGAAAGAAAATATTGACTATGTTGGGGAAGGATATGTAATTCACTCTACATATATCTCAAATCATTAAGTTGTACAGTTTAAATCTATGCAATTTTTAATTATCAATTATATCTCAAATAAAACTAGGATAAAAAAGAAAAACAGCCCTGGCTGGTGGCCCAGTGGATTGAGTGCCGGCTTGTGAACCAAAAGGTCACCAGTTCAATTCCCAGTCGGGGCACATGCCTGGGTTACAGGCCAGGTCCCCAGTTGGAGGTGGGTGAGAGGCAACCAATCAGTGTATTTCTCACACATCAAGGTTTCTCTCCCTGTCTTTCTCCCTTCCTTCCCCTCTCTCTAAAAATGAAATCTTTTTTTAAAAAAAGAAAACCAACAAAAAGCAAGACTTCTAGGTGATTCTGTTGAACCCTAAACTTGGGACCATGTGGGGAAGGAGAGCAAGAGGAAGGGCCGAAGCAAAGGAGGTATGGAAGGGCAGGGTGGGAAGGGCTAGTAGCAGACACACCAGGCTTTGAGCTAGGAGTGGCCGCCAGTGCAGGAAGACTGACCACTGTGACCCACAGAGAGCAGAGAGGCTGCAGATCAGGGTGCTGACAGTGCTGCTCTGGACGGAGTATTTGGGGAAGGCTCCTGGGAGGAGATGCGGCTCTGTCTGGAAGGAGGAATCTCAGAGACGGTGGGAAAGTTCTGTGTTGGGGAGAATGGTGTTGTAGGGGAAATGGAGTCAGTCAGGCTCCCTCACTGGCCTGATCAGCAGTGTGCCCGCAACCTTGGGAATGGGCCCGCACGCACAGAATCACACTTTGTTATAAAATGTCTTGGCGTCCTGCTGGCTTTGTGTATATAAGGGAGTTGGGACTTCCGTCGGCTTGACAGGCGGTTTGTGGCACACATGGATCGCCCCACCCCTGAATAAAGGCCTGTCAGCCATCCCCACAGCTCCACGCATTTTCTCCCATCTGCCTGACTCCCAAGTGAACCTGCCTGGCCTTGAAAGGCCACAACACAGGTGTGTAGAGGCAGAGAGATGCTGTGGGAGTTACAAGATGTCCAACACAACTCTAGGCGGTGGGGCACACTGGGGGTGGTGGTGAAGCTGGACAGGTGACAACAGCCAGAACAGAAGGGCGGTTTCACTGGCCCAGGGGAACACAGTTCTTCCCAGCCCTGCAGCGATGCAAGAACCACCTGGGGAGCTTTGAAAAAACAGCAAAGCCCAGGTCTTAGAGAAGACATGCTGAGTCAGAAAGGGGTGGGGGAGACCAGCATAGCCTCCATCCCTAGACTCAAAGCTCTCAGGTGGTCAAATGGACAGCCAGAGTTGAGGGCACCTGAGTTAGAGGTGACTACAGGGAAGTAGGAAGACAGTAAAGAGAGGCAACTTACAGCCATTGTTTCATTTGATTCCCTACTGCCCGTTTGTTATTCAGAGAACAGCAAGGCTCAGAGAAACGAGGAGACATGTATAGAATTACAGAGCTAATCAATAATGAGACCTAGAGCTCATAAGGGGCTGGCAGGCCAGCAGGGCTTCTATGTGCATCTGTGGGAGCTGATTGATGTTTCAGCCTTGAACTGCAGGGGGCTGAGGGAGGAAGGAACAAGATCTTGGCTTATATCCAACCAGAGAGTGAGCAGCCGGGCCAGACTCTGAATAGCCCTTGGGGAGTCCTCTCCCAAGCAGCAGAAAACTGGGCTTTGCATCCACTCCCTCCCTGTGCCAGGCCTCTCAGTAGCCTGGACCTGGGCATACTTATCTCCCTTGGGGAGGCTGTTTCAGCTTTGCCATGACAAATGCCATTTGAGTAATGACATGTAAAGGGTGGTTGGAAGCCCTTATGGTTTGCAAAGTGAACTCACTTGGCACTAAGGAGGCCTGTGGGTTCTGTGCTCAGACTGGGTTCGTACAGGTGTCAGCTTTCTAGTGTGGGAGCCAGGAATGTAAGGGGATGAAAA
Organism: Desmodus rotundus; assembly: GCF_022682495.2. Classification (NCBI taxonomy): domain Eukaryota; kingdom Metazoa; phylum Chordata; class Mammalia; order Chiroptera; family Phyllostomidae; genus Desmodus; species Desmodus rotundus. The sequence goes on from NC_071395.1 coordinate 69,274,230, forward strand.
CAACCCTGTGAGCTCAGGGAGGACCGAGGTGTAACCGAAGGGGATGGATACCTGAGGGAGCACTCAGTCTCACGGAGCTGCTGGGGGGGAAGGGCAGGGCCCCAGATGGGAGAGGAGGAAGACAGGGAGGAAAGGCACCTTGGACAGTCCTCACAGCAACTCTGAAAGGTAGGCTTAACTGTCATCTCTCTTTCATGGATGATGAGACAGATTCGGAGAAGTTAGGTAACATACCCAAGGTCCCAGAGCAAAGACATGGCAAAGCTCAGGCTCCAACTCCTCAGCAAGGAGTATGCCCTTAGCTGGGAGCATGAAAGCAACTAGAAATCAGGAAAGGATTCAGTGTGTGGCATGCACCACAGGGCCCTGCAGGAGAAGCGCTGAGAGCCAGCCACTTAGGACAGCCACCACAATAGTTCCAGCAACCAAAATAGTCCAGGCCCTTCAGTGATTCCCCACCCCTGCATCTTTTAATTCCTATAATTTCTCCTTTAGAGGAAGATCAGCCAGCTGAGACAAACAATTATTCCAAGTTTCAAATAAACATAACCCTGGGAGGTGAGAATTCTTTTCTGTCTTTTCTCTGCAGGAGACTTAGCAGGAGACTGCAAAGATAAGGGTTCCTTGTACCACCCCAACCCCCTGCCCTCTCTCCCACCCCATCTGCCCTCCTGTCGTTCTAAACCACATAATACTTCTTGCTCAGATCTTCTCCCTGGGAAAATTTTCCTCCCTGGCACGCTTTCTGCTGGATTTCAAGAGAGAACCAGAGATTTTTATCTTTGTGATTTAATTAAAATGTGTTTGTTTGATGGTTAAAAAAGGCAAGCCTCACCACGGTTCACACTTTTTCAAATGCCCTCTTCCAGCCCTTTGAAGGGTCTTCTGCTGCCCTTGGCTGCCCAACCCAAGTAGGTAGGGAAGGAGTGCTCCAGCAGAATGCCTATCCCCTACGTGAGGGGCACCAGAACCGGGAGGGAGGACGGACTGGGTGCATTACAAGAGCAGACAATGCAAATTCTGTTAGCTCTCTGGGTGAAAGGAAACTGCCCAGGTAGTGGATAAGTCCGTAATGGGTGGCTTTGAGCTCAGCTGTCTCTAACTTGGCCCCCAGGGCCACCCCTCTGGAGAAAAGCACAAACTTTCTCAAATAGCCAAAGACCAGGGATATGTCCAGTTACCTGGAACAGGGCAGAAAGGAGGCTACCAGTTGGTGTCCCAAATCAGATCACTTCTGGCTTATTCTCTTTGTCCAGAGTGACCCACACACCCTGACCCAGCCCCACCCAGCCACAAACACACTGGTCCCTCAGGTGGTTCTGGGAGTGCAGGTGTTGGGGAGGGTCAAATGGCCCGAAGAGTCACACAAACCCCAAGTCCCAAGTCCTTGCGTCAGATTTGGCACTCAGGAGAGCAAACTGCCCAGCACAGTGGGGAAAGGGAGCTTTCAGGAGGCACCGAGACCAGCCAGTTGAACTGTGACAGAGAATCTTCACCTCGTCAAAGCTCTCTTTACCTTTAGCAGTAGAAATACGCCGGAGCATATAATTCTCCACTTCTCTGAACTCCACTTTCTGTATCTGTAAAATGGGCTGGTACAGATCCTTACAGGATTGTGCAGGTGCTGAGTCTGGGATGGCGAGCGTGTCCCAGACTGCCTGGCAGTTCGCCTCTGTGCTCATGTGTCATGGGGTATTAACATTGTTCTTTAGCTTTCCTGAAACACAGGGTTTTCCCAACCCAACAAAAAACTCATAGAGGTCAAGACTGCATTTAAAACTCCACACTGTTTCACAGAATATTGGACCAATATCTCAACCAACAGATTTCCAGAGATAAAATATGAGTGACTTGATAAATATGTACAGCAGAGGCACAAAATAGAATGAATGAATGAATTTAGCCTCCATGTAGCTCTTCCTGAGAGAGCAGACCCAGGACATCTCCTCCCCACAGTCCTTCCTCAGGGCCTTAGCAGCCCAGAGCTCTGAGTAGTGGCCCAGTGGGGACAGCAGATGCCAGCCTGCTATCCCCTCAGAAGAAGAGCACCACCCCCCACCCACTGCAAACACTTACACAATGCCTGAGATGAGCACACAAGACTCTTTGTTTCCTCTGTTCTTTGTGCCCCATGCTCCCCCAAGGGCCACCACAGGCCTTTGCTGTTGCTAGGGAACAGCACAGCATCCCAGGGAAGGAGGACCTGCTTGGTCAGGGTCAGCCACTAGCGCTGGCTGCCAGCTCCAAGGCCCTGTAATGGACCAGATTAGACTCAGCTGGACCATCACTGCACTAACTGGAGTGCTCTCTCTGGGCCCAGTCACACTGTGGGTTGGGTAAGGCTAGAAGCCCTGGTTCTCCTAGGGAGAAACCACAGCTGCTGATCCCTGCCCAACGGGGGAGAGAACTGGGGCACAGTGTCCTGGCTGGGGAGGAAAGGTGGTGGTAGAGGTGGTGAGGGCGAGGCCAGTCTCAGAAAGACTGGCAGGTGTAGGGGGGTCTGTGGTGTGAAAATCCCAGAGGGAAGCAGAAAAATGCTTTGCTGTTCCCTCTCTCTTTTCAGAACCACTGAAATCAGTGGCTGTCAACCAGGAGTAAGCTTGCCCCCACTCCCATCTGGGATATTTGGTGATGTCTGAAGACATTTTTGATTGACATGACTGGGATACTACTGTCATCTAGTGAGTAAAGTCAGGGGATGCTGCTTAAACATCCTGTGAGGCACAGTGCAGCTCTCACTACAAAGAATTAGCCAACCCAAAATGAATGAATGAATGAACAAATGAATGAGTGCAACAAACACCCAAGTACCCTATAAACTGTAGGTTACCTGTGTCTGTCTCATCTTTTGTGTCTTTTAATACCGCTCTATCTCCCTATATAAACCTATACACACATTGCCTTAATGGATGTGAGCAGCTACTGTGTGCCAGGAACCACACTAGAGTGGAGGGTATGCATGTTTTAGGAAGCTTAGGAATCCAAGGACCTGGGGCTGCACTTCTGTGCATCGGGGTGAGAGGGGTTCAGCTTGGCTATGGGGAAAGGCTACACTGGCTCCACGTAGAATCCAAGGGCTGGAGGGGGGATGTGGTGCCGGAGAAAGGGCGACAAGGACTCCATGGTTGCCATCGACACACCATCCACCCACAAGTCCAGTCCTCCCTTGTCGGGCTGCCAAGCACTGATTCTCCAGACAGGCTCAGATGTGAATCCCCAGGAAATGGAGCCTCAGTGCGGAGGTGCCCCGCTCTGCCCGCCAAGCTCCACAGGTGCCAACACACACCTCCCCAACCTGGGGCTGCAGGGTTGATGGGCTGAGGAACCCCCATTCACCACAAAATACAACCTCTGAGCCTTCCCCAGACTCTAGGAAACAAACACTCCTTCCGACCCTCCTCACCCTCCCCAACACAAGTGTCTAGAGTCTCTAGTATCAGGCAGAACCTAGAGGTCACCTCTGGGGTGCCTGGAAATTTGTTTTCTTCCTGGAAACACAAAACCTGCCATGACCCTCTGAGGTAAAGTAGCTCCTACTCAGAAAGGAGAATGCTTCTCATTCCTTGCAAACACCAGCAGCCCCTTCATAAATTACCGCCCCCCCACCGGGATCTTAATAACTCTTACTTCTTTCCATCATCACAGCAGCTTCCCTGACTAGAGTTCAAATGCATCCGGACATGGCCGGGGAGCTGTGGGGTGAGGGTTGATGAGAGAAGCCCCACTGCAGGGCAGGGCTGGGGTGCTGCTGGAAGAGAACTCACTGCTAGTCACACATAGGTCACTCTTAGCACCCTGCCTTGGCCTCACTTCACTGTCACTCTCCGAGCTCTGCCAACCATGGCTGGCCCCTTCACACCCCTGCAGGGCCCCAACCTAGAATTGACACAATCATCAGGTTTCAGCACTGGAAAGAACCTGAACAGTCTCCAGTGTTTTCTGCTGAGTCGTTGAAACCCAGATGCACCCAGTGGACTCTTCACAAGTGTCAGTAATCATCTGGGGACAGTGGAGGCAGAAGTGGGACGAGAGCCCCAGTCTGGGCATTGGGCACCATGTCACACTGCTGCGGGCAAGGAGACTTCCCTGCCTCGCAGCCATTGCTGTGCCACTTCCTCGGTGACTAGAACCTGTTCCCTTAGACAGCACTGGTTCTCCCTCCACCTGCACGGCTCTCACTCCTCTTCGCTCTGTTAGCTCCTGCTTGTTCTTCAGACCTCCTCTTCCGCTGGAAGCTTCTCTGGACCCGCAGGCTTGGTCAGTTCCCAACTAACTCCCCTTTTATTCTCTCATGCAATCTCTACTCATCTATCACAAATACTACTGTTAGAGTTCAATAAATCATTGTGCAATTGCTTATTCAATGTCTGTCTCCCTCATTAGCATATAAGCGCTGTGACAGCAGGGACCAGTGAGGTCTCATTCATCATGTGACCCCCAACATGCAGAACAAATAAACTAATGAGTACCTTCAACAGTGTACTTTTCTTCAATTCTTTCATTTCTCAGCACAGTTGTCCTGGCTTTTTAGACTAATGTCAAATTCTTCAAAGGCACTTAGACTTAATAGGTGCCTATCCCCTCCCTCCCCCCCACCCCACCTCATGGGACCTAGTTAAATGTCAAGCACAAGAGTGGACAATGAACAGCAGTTTGATGATTGAAGGATGCCTGCTTGTTGCCTAGGCCTCCAGAACACCCGTTCCAGGAATAGGAGTGAAGGATTCTTGTGCTTTCTGCAGACGCTGAAGGGCAGGAGGCTGGGACTGCTCTGCACTGGGCCCCAGGCCACAAGGAGGAAATTAGCTCAAATCACATTACCATGGTTCTCAGGAAACTCACTGAATTAGAGGTTACAGCCACAGCAGCTGCCTCTTTTTAATAGGACATTAATGCTCATTCTGAGCAATCACTCTATTTGCAATGGTTTCTTAATGTTCAGCTTCTGGAGCCCTGAGAGGAAAGGGCCCTATGTTTCCAGTAATGAGCTCTCCACTGGGCAAGGTGGAAGAATGAGCTGGGGGAATGCCCTTCCTGACTGGGCCAGGGGACCCATGCCCCAGGCAGTCTGGAGAAGGGGCGAGGGGGCTGGCTTCCCTGACCAACTCACACCCCTAGAGCTTTGCAATGGGTGGGCCTGCGGAGGCGGAGGCAGAAGGTCTCCACGCACAGAGCACCTCCCTGAGCCTCTCAGTTGCTCTCTGCACTATTACGCAGCTGCCTAAGCAGGTCCCTGCTAAGTGCTCCTAACAGCTTCCGGGACCTCTCCTAGCACTTATGCTTATCATTTCATTCTAATAGCATTTCCCCTCTTGATTATTAGAGTAATTAAGGTTCATTGCAAAAATAAAGCAAAATGTAAAAGCAGGAAACAGAGTGCATTGCCACAGCACCCAGAGACCATCCCTCTCTAACATGCTGTTCTCTGGGCCCGGGCATACATGGAGATGTACAAATGCCTGTGTTTGCAAGTGGGGGCAGTCATACCACCTGCCCTGTTTTCAACAATAGGATAACGATACGTTATCATCCTTGCTTCTGCTATTGCCTTTTCCAATGAGTTTTAGGCCTAGTACGGGCAGCGCCCACCTCCACCAGTGAGAAGCTGGCACTGGCTGTCCCTCCACCAGTGTTAGCTGACAAGACGTCATGTCAGTCAGGACGCGATGGGACTTGCCTTGGGTGGCAAGTCACCCGATGAAACACCCAATAGAGCACCCAATTAAAACTGGTGAAAGCAAAACAAAATGAAAAAAGGAATGTATTAGCTAAAGAGTCTTGGATGTTCAGAAATAGTTCTAGCTTCGAATGAGTTGATCTGGTCACACAAACCATGTTATCCAACATTTAACTAATCTCTGTCTCTGTCTTTCTCCTGCCTGTCTTGTGTGGTATTAGTATCATCCACAGGCTCCTCGTGGAGGCCCAGAACTTGTGGGCACACAAGTACTCATGTCCTCACACTACATGGTCCAGGAGAAGAGACCAAGTCATCTCCAATAACTATAGCATATGTTGAGGACTTGGAGAGAAGGAGGGAACTTCTCTCTCATTAGCTTAAACTGGGGCACACACCTCTCTCTGCACCCATCCTTGTGGATAAAGGAATGGCTGGAACCGAGGGTGGGGTCAATTCCACCTAAGCTCCATGGGTGAGAACAGAGAATAGATTAATTTGACAAAGGAAAACTGGGATCATGTTAAAGGGAGGGGAAAGGAAAACACAGACACCCACTAGAAATGAATGATGGATAGATGGATGGACACACAGACAGATGGAAAAGTAAATTAGCTGTGGAGGAGAGTGTGAAGGTTCTCGCTCACAGAAAGAGGTTTGTGAGGCAGGTAGAGTCGGTGAGGTAGGCAGGGTCCTGTCCTATTTTGTAAAGAGGGCAGCACAGCACTAGGCGATCACGTCCAGGGGAAACCCAGTCACCGAGTGACTTAGCAGGCACGTCCTCTCCCCAGGCCTTGGTTTCTAGTGAGCTGAAAGTTGGGAGGTAGCTAGACTATATTGTTTCAGTTTTGAAATCCTGTAGTCGAATCTTTTGGGACATTATCCTAACACATGGACTGCCCTCGGTGCCCCACCCTCTCCCCACTCACCCCCAGGGTCAGTCAACCACTGGGAAAGAGTTAGGGTCAGGGAGGGAAGGGTTCACTACTCCCGGCACCCTGACCACTATTGGATAACAACAACCCCAAGTAGGCAAAACAAAACTGGATAAGTTGACATTCGGGTGGCCTGTCACTACCGGAACCAGTAAGTAGAGACAAGGATTGAATCGTTTTGGTCCTTTATTCAGATGCCAGGGATCTGAGAAGATGGCAGGTTATGTGCCCTAAAAACCATCTTAACATCTCATCTCAAGCCAACCTTATTATAAGGAGAAGAAAAGGGTAGGCAAGGAATTTGAAAACAGTTAACCAGGTAAGAGTTGCAGTCTGACAGCAATTTTCCTAGTATTTCTTTGTCTACTGATCAACAGTTCTTTATCTGCATCACAGAGGTTTTTCTCCCTGGAACACAGTGGCTCAGATACCATCACATGCCGACCCCCTGGGGCACAAAGGTTAAGTTGCTTGTGGACCTTACTGGAGTCAGGTGGGTGATGCATTCTTGTTCCAGAAATAAAAGCTTTCCACATGCATCAATCGCTGAAGCCTATCATCTATAACTAAAGCTAAAATCTTTAACTCTTGAGTTCCCCTATCAAAAAGGGAACTTTTAGAGGCATGAACGGTGTGCTTTGGCCCTATACACTAGAACTTTGGTGATTTGTGTCTGAAACTAAGGACTTTGGCTTGACTCTGAGTGGCATGAGAAGCCTCTGTTGTGGGGCGGGGGGCCAGGGAGGAGGAGATGCTAGATAAAGCACTTAGCAGGGACTGCCACGCTCTGAGTCCCATGTTAAGAGGTGCTCTAGCTGCTATGTTGAGACCAGAGGAGGTACTTACTCCACCCTACCCTCCCTTTCCTGGTCACTTCCACCTCTTCTAATTCAACTGAGGTGGCCAAGAGTTCTGACTTCATACCAGCGAACCTAACTGAGAGGATGTGAGTGTGGGAGGCCTCCACCCCTCCTACCAGGAGATCACAGAGGGAAAGAGGAGAAAAAGCAGTGCCATGAAGAAGCCAGTCAGGGGCAGGAGAATGAGGGCGGTGAAATAGCTGAGCCACAATGATGAATAATTGCAAACGCCAGCAGTTCCTGCTTCTGACCGGGAAGCACATGTGGACCCCAGATGCACATTTTACCTCCAGGCTCTGGAATCACACCACAGGAGGCCCTCAGTTCCAGAGCCCCACCCTAGTCCTGTTCTGGGACTTTGTCTGTTTGCCTGTGGCGTTCTTACAATAACCACTCCCCCCTCATCCCATTTTACTTATTTCTTGAGTTGTCTGGAGTGTTTGATCTTTCTTTCAACCAAAGAGGCTAACTAAATAAAATGTCTTTATTAATTTGGCCAAACATCAATAGTAAAGAATGAAGTGGTGGTTGGGCTCAGAGAACTGACTAGTCATTAAAGGGAATTTTGATTCCTCATTTTATTAGCAATTAGCAACAGCTGCTGAGTCTGACCTGGGTTCCTCACCTCAGAGATAAGAGCAGAACTGCCTTTTTCTAAATGTGTTACATACAACCTCTCAGTTGATACTGAGGGTACTACTGTTTTCACACAGCCATTCTACAGGTAAAGAAATAAAAATAGTATGAGGTACAGCTGGGATTCGAACCACTGTAGTCCAGTTCCAAAATTTGTCTTCTTAGGTACTATATTTTTCAGTGTCTCAATATGGACTACCCTTTCTGATGTAGCCTAAACCTGTAGTCATTTCAAACCACGTTTTCAGTTGCTATATTATGCAGACCTGCAGTACAGAAAGCAAAGCAGTAGAGCTGCTCCTGATGGGGGACTCAAATGTTGGAAAATTTTTAGTTTCTGCTAATAGTTAATAAGCTTAGTAATTAATGTAAATCAATCAATAGCTTAGTAAAAAGCTATTGTTCCAGGAACTGAAGGTGTGACCCGCCCTGACTCCAGGGGACCTTAGGCAGTTCCACCTTTGCTGCCGGAGGACTGCAAGCAATCAAAATGGTATCTGAGCCAACCTGCTCCAGGGTGAGACGCCCACCACCCAGGACACAGATAAGAATTGCTGCAGCTTGTTATCTGGTTAACTTTTTCCGTGAATCCTAATCCCCTTACCTACACTTTTCTTCTCCTTATAAAAAGAGTCAGTTTAAAGTGGAATGTAAGACAGTCTGTTAGGGACAAACCCACCGTCTTCACAGATCGCCCACCATCTGAATAATGCGCCCATAGAGATTCAGTCCCTGTCTCTGCCTATTGGATCTGATAGGTGACAGGCAGCACAAACACCGGGGTTCTGGTTTCACTCTGACCGAAGATGGGGTGGGGCCCCCAGAGTCTGGGCCACCTTCTGTGCCCTGTGGGCCCTTTACAGTAATCCCTGGAGAATTACCACCTTCCCTCCTCCCCTAGAGGAGTGAGATCTGAAAATCTCCAGTGTTTGTGTGGAATGGGGACAGGGAGAGGGAGCCTGTCTTCCACACTGCAGGCTTCCAGGGGGACTCTGCCCCCAAATCACTCTGTGATCTGGCAAGTCACGTCACCTCTCAGATTTCAGGGTAACCACCTGCAACTCACAAGGGAGCCCATCTGTCCCTGCCCATCCCAGGATACTGCTTGGTCGTTGGACCAGGCTGCTGCCAAAGTCTGCCTGGTAAGTTATCTTCTGCCCAGAGAAGCTAGAAGCCAAAGAAAGGAAAATAAATGAAGGGAAATTTTGCTCTTCCCCTAGCTCCCAGCTCATCGACTAGGTGCAGAAGCAACCGTTAATGGCCACATCAGCCATCAGCTTGGCCTCTTGGGATTGCTCTTCCTCAGTGTGGAGGCTTATTTTATCTCTCTCCCTCTCTCTCCCCCATCTCTCCCACCTCCCCACCCCCCTTATGTGTGTGTGGGGGGGGGTTCTCAATCTTTTTCCTTCTTTGTCTTGGTATTTGGACTTTATCAAACATAGTTACTACATTATCAACCAAGTAGGCACTCAGTATTTGCTGTATGACTGCGGCACTTACAATCTCCTCTCTGATAAATGAATCAGCTTCTTTCCATAGGCTATGATATCTTAAAAACACACTTAGGATGTAATGCAGTTTTTTAAAGAGCTATAAAGCAGGTCTCCCACAGAGATCAATGCCTCACTTTCCACGGGTGGTACATACAACTGTACTATTTGTCTGCAGAGATGAGAAGGGCCAGTATCCAAGCTGAACTAATTTCAGACCACACCTAGCAGACTTCTGATAAGTGTCTGGTCACCGGCTCTGTTGAAATGTAGGTAATGGCACTGTCTTGCAGCCACCAGAAACCTCAGTGCTCCAGGGTGCAATTACTGGCTCATTTCATGTTAGGATCATTTCAAAGAAAAGCTCCCCAGGCAAAACCTGGAATCAGTAGCCCAGTGGAGCAGGGCTTGGGCAGCAGGACAGAGCGATTCACCAGGAAGTGGGGCAATAATTTCTGGGTCAGTTACATACTCTATCTTCCAGTTAGCAGAGCAACTTCTGACTTATACCTGTGGTGAAAAACCCACGGCGAAACTGCCCGAGGGATTAAGGATTTTTCTGCTCAGGTCCCAACTTTGGGGTCAGAGTCGGATCCTCCCCCGTGAATTCTGTCCCTTTTCTCCATGAAGGACCATCATTATGGTCATCAAAATCATTTTGTGGGTACATTTTCTAGGCCAGCACTGAGCTAGGTATTTGTCCACTTGTTCATCCATCCTACAAGTTTTTAATGGCAGGTGCCCATCGACCAGGCTCTGTTTCAGGGGTTGGGGGTGTAGTGATGGGCAAAATATTTATACGAAGTCTATGCTCTCATGCGGCTCACATTCAAGCAGGAAGAGACGTGATTTTTATATTTCAGAGAGAGCAGCACAGTCCTTAGGATAGGGCACAATCTGAGAGAACTCTAGAGGAGGGGAGAGAGCAAGCTGTGTAGAGAGAGAGCGGCACAGCTGGGGGAAACCTCGTTGGGAACGGTGAGAGCACACTTGGAGTGCTGGAGGAACGGCTGGGCAGTCAGTAGGGAGTGTGTGGGATGAGCAAAGGGGAAAGAGGTAGGACGTGAGATCTGAGAGGTCATGGGCCTTGTAGGAAGGATACAGGCATGGGACTTTATTTGGGAGAGTTTTGAGATGAGGAGAGTCTTGATTTTTTTTTTTTTTTTTAAAGAACAGTCCCAGCCACTGTGGGGTAAACAGAGTTTGGAAGGACAGGAGGGGATGGCGAGACACCAGTTAGGCAGCAAATGCAATAGTCATTAGTGCTAACCATGAGCTGCAGAGGAGTGGTCCCGTGGTGGACAGATTTCAAAAGTGGAAGCAAGAGGATGCGTGGCTGCATTAAGTACAGAAGAGAAAAGTCAGTCAAGGATGATTCCAAGGATTTTGGCTGAAGCAACTGGGAGAACTGGTGGTGCCATTTACAAACTGAAGGAGGGGTCAGTGGAGAGGGATCAAGAATTTAGCTCATACCCAGGGGCTGGGTATAGGGAGAGCAGAGAAGCCTGCAGACCGAGAGCTGGGGCAGCTCGACGTGTGATTGAGAAGATGAGGAGGATCCAGCAAAGGAAGCTGAGAAAGAGGGGCCAGGGTGGCTGGTGCAGCCTAAGAGAGATTGGTGTCCTGTGGCTGAGGGAAGCAAGTATTTCAAGGAAGAAGACCTGATCAGCCATGTAAAGAGCTGCTGGAAGGTGCAGCAGAGGAAACTGAGGTTGCACCTTGGAAATGGCACGACGGTTATGGATAAAGTCATAATTAGGATGAGGTCACAATCGCAATATTGATATCAACACTGCCAGCAAAATGTCATTGCCTCCATTTTACAGATTAAGAAATGGAGGCCAGGAGAGGCTCTGTGATGTGCTCAGGGCCATATAACCAGGGGTGGCAGGGACAAGATTGGAGCACGGGTGTACACCGCCGGTCCACCCTCAGAGGGCTCACACCCTGGCCCTGCAACCCCACACTGCCCTGGCCTCTGAGTCAGCATGCAGTCCTTGAAGAAAGTAGCTAAAGTTCACAACATGAGCCTGGCATTTCATTTTCATCATTTGGACTCCCAAAACTTTCTAGGCTTTCTCTTAGCTTATGTCATTGTTCCTAAGTTGACCAGGGGAGAGCAAGTTTTGAGGGCGAACTCTCCTGCCCTTGACATCTAGAAGGGGAGGTGGCTGCTGTCCATGGCTCATTCCCAAATTCTGCAGCCTCTTCTAGCCTAAGAAAACCGTACCAGCTGTTTCTTCTTGCAGGTCCTGCTGAGACTTAGTCCCACCTGGTTCCCACTGTCCCAGTCCCTATTCTCTTTGCCTATCCTTCCCTTGAAACTAATGCAAAATGAGTGATTTTTTTAATCCTTCATCTTTAGATTATCTTCTTGACTACAATATATATTAGCTGCTTTTGAAATACAATTTTTCAGCTTATGATATTTAACTTTTCACCATTTTATTATGAAGCTTTTCAGAGGGAACAAAGTTCAAAGCACTGTGCAGTGAAAACCTACATACTATCACCTAGGACCTACATTTAATGTTTTGTTCTATTATGCTGGCTTTATCACATGTCTACCCATCTGTTTGTCCCTCTACCAATCCATCTGATTTCTGACGCATGTTGAAGATGCTGATGTTAGTATACTTCACCTCTAAACACATTGGGGTGTATATCACTAACTGGAGTTCAATATTTGCTGAAGGGTTTCGTTTTTGAGATGAAGTTTGCAATCAGAGAAGTTAACAAATCTCATGCACACATATGCTGAGTTTGGACGAATACAAACACACCTGGGAACTAAAACCTCTGTCAAGATAAGAACGCTGCCCTTTCCCAGTCAGTGCCCACCTGTGCGCCCCCAGGGGCACCTGCTGACATGGGAGTTTTGCCTGTCATAGAATTTCACGGAAACAAAATCCAACAGCAGTACTTTTCTGTGCCTGGCTTCTTCGGCTCAGTAAAATGTTTTTGCAATTCACCAGTACAATAAGGTGTTAGGTCCTAGTTCATTTCCCCTTTTTGTTAGTCCTATTCCATTATATGACTATATCACAGAGTGTTCATCCATTCTCCTGTTGACTGCAATAATTAGTGTTGTAAAGAAAATGCACTCTTTAACGACTTTATATTTAGATGCTTCTAGCCTTCTGATAAGAATTCTCTCATCTAACAAGAACTGGAGCTGCGTGGTAGCTGTTAGGAGCCTCGTCTTTGAAATCAGAAAGCTCTGGATTTCTATCTGACCTTGGACCATTCCTAGCCACACTGTGCCTTACTTTTCACATCTGAAAACTGGGACTATAAATAGCTAAAGGATGTGAGCTGCTTATAAGGATTAGAGTTGTTTGCTCATGTAACAATAGTTAACAAGCCAGCGCTATGCTATGCTCCCTAAACACTGAGAAAACAGCAGGAAACAAAATTAGGCACAGACCTCCTGGGGCTTTCAGGCTGGTGGGCCACATGACCCCAAACAACTAATTGCACAATTAATTATTCAATTGCCATTGTTATCAGTGCTGCCGGGGGAGACGTGACAGCTGCTAAGAGCTTGTAACAGGGTTGCTCAAGGAGGCTGACCGTGGAGAGATGAGCTAGAGTTAACGAGTGAAGGGGGAGCCTTCCCACAGACAGAGCCTCGGAGCCGGGAAGCTCTGCGCAGAGCAGGGGCGCACACTTTGGGAGAATTGGAGAAGGCTGTGTGACTGGAGGGAGCAGTGCTGTGTGTGTGAAGTGGGGCAGGGGGAAGGTGAGCAGGGACTAGACAGAGGCTGACCGGGCTGAATTTCATAGGCCACGATCAAAATATAGGCCTTCAACTCAGAGCCACAGGCAGCCAGGCAGGCCGGACTGTGCACCTCACGGGAGACTGTCGGGAGGGAGTCGTCCGTTATTCACTGTCACGTCCCTAGTGCTCAGAGCAGCGCCTGGACCGCTTTGAGGAAGGAAGGGCGGGGTGGCTGATTTTAAGCAGAGGTTTGAGATTTGGGTCTTACACAGGTTACTGGCTGCAATGTGAAGACTGGGCTGGAAAACAGCTCCGAATGAGTGTTGGTTTGTTCCACCTGCCTTAACTAAATGCCACAGGCTGGGAGGCTGGAACAGCGAAGGTGTACATTTTCAGTCCTGGAGCTGGGAAATCCAAGGTCGAGGTGCTGTCAGGTCGGTTTCTGTGAGATCTGCGGTCCTGGCGTGCAGCTGTGCCCTCACATGGTCTCCCATGTGTGTGCATGGAGAGAGGCAGCCTGGTGGCCCCTCCGCTTTTTAGAAGGACAGCAATCCTATCGCACTGGGGCCCGGCCCCATAACCCCAGTTGGCTTTAACGAACTCACTCAAGGCCCTCTCTCTCCCAATGCAGTCTATTTGGGAGTTAGAGTTCCAACATAAGACTGGAGGATGGGAGAGGCCACAGTTAGCCCGCAACAGGGTGGGTGCAGGGAAACCAGTTAGGAGGTTAGGAAAGATACGCTGATGGCTTGGCCTAGGTTTTGGCAGTGAAGATGAAGGACGTTGAACAGAAAAGTCTACCAGAATCCGTGGTAGACTCCGTGAGGAAGGAGAGGTGTCGGGCATACATCCAGGTTTCCTCAGGGAGTACAGAGCGGAATGGTGGCCCTGAGAAGATATGTTCACAGCCTAACCTCTGACACCTGTGAGCACGATCTTATTTAGAAAAAGGGTGTTTGTGGATTTAATTCAGTTTAGGATGTCTGGGAGAGACCGTCCTGGATTGTCCAGGTGGGCCCTAAATCCAGCTGCAAGTCTGCTCATGAGAGACAGAGGGTGGAAGACACAGGCCCAGAGCAGGCCATCAGTGTGAAGGGACAGACAGACTGGGGTGATGTGGCCACAAGGAGCCTCCAAAAGCTGGAAGAGGCAAGAAAGGAATCTCCCGCGCATCCCTGCCGAAACCTCAAATTTTGGACTTTGGTCTCCAGAACTAGGAGAGAATAAATTTCTCTCGTGTTAAGTCTCCAGTTTCGTGGCAGTTTGCTTAGGCGTCCCGCACAGCTAATCCAGGAGAAGCTGAATATGTGATGGCGCCATTCACAGAGGAAGGGAACCTGGGGGGGGAGGGGAGCGAGGCTGGCAGGACAGGGGCAGGTGTGCGTTTAGATGTAGAGATTCGGGACTGGTGTGGCCGTCAGATGTCCAGGAGGTGAAAGGGCAGCAGCTGGGCTTGCAGTAAACACTCAATAATTGACAGCTATTATCATTATTATTTACTTTTGGAATGCTCTGGTATTGGAAGATTTGACTGCTCCTCTGAAGCACGTCTGATTTTCCTGTAACCTTGGGACGACAGTTTGGAGTTCTTCTAGCCCCACAGCGAAGTCCAGCTCTTTCCCTGCACCTCCCGTTTGGACACAAGTATTTCCTGATACAGAGTTCTGTTTGCATTTCTTCACTTCAGGCTGATACCAACTTTGCATTCACCCAGAGAGTCTAGATCACAACCTTCCAGAAAGAGCCTTGGGAGGCACAGCCAGCCGGCTTTCCCTCCTCCCCTTGCACCCCTAGAGCCACCTATTGGCGCTGACCCCATTGGTAGCAGAAGTCTGCCACCTAGTGGAAAACAACAATTCCAACAGCCAAGTCGTAACATCAAGATTTTTCCTACCTCCAAATAGGGCTTCAAGTAATCAGGCCCTGAAGGTTAGGGTCAGAGGTGTGAGATCTTCCTGGTCTTTAAAATAGCTAAGAGGTCAGCCGAATGGGAGCAAAGTGCTCCAGAGTCTCTTCATCGCCCTGGGGGTAAAACCAATCACCTTCACCAGCACCTTCCCAGCCTCATCTTTCTCCAGGCCTTACGGCCCTGGTGAGCATCAGGATCCAGGGCCCCCTCCTGGAGTCCTCTCTCAGCCTTAAGCACTGGTCCACGCCTTCTGTACCCGCACTCGCCCCTTTATCTTTCTTTTAGGACATGCCTGGAAGTCTCCTCTCCAGGAAGCTTCCCCAAAACCAAGGAAGAGGTCCAGTTCCCCTTGTTTCACACATCCCCCCAGCAGTCCTCACGTTTCCTTCACAGCACCAGCCTGTCACCTGCTGTGACCACCTGCCTATTCGTGTTATTACTGTCTAGCCTGTAAGCTCTGCAAGACAAGGACTGTGTCTCCTCCGCTCGCCGTCAAGTCCTCAGGCATCAGCATAGTGCCTGGTACACAGAACGGCCTGAATAAGTATTCGGTGACTGGATGGAGTATCGGCCAGTGAGTGTCTCACATGCTGGGGGCAGAGTGGTGACTAGAAACACGTGCAGAGAGCCGCACGTGTCCTACTTCTGGAGGTGCACAGGGACATCAAGGATATTGAGGACCATTATTTGAGTCAGGTATCTTCCATCGTCAATTGATGAGTAAGTTTTAAGGCTTTCATAATACAGTCTAAGTTTTGCCGACAGTAGAAACCCGAGTCCTTCATGGAGACCAGGTGGGCTTTGCAGAAGCAGACCAATCTTTGCTGTAGTGGGGTGCATGTCTGATTGGAGAGACTTTAGGAGAAACCTATATGGCCCGAAGCAGAATCCTTCTGCTATCCTATTCCCTCCTCCCCCCCCCCCGAGCTTCCCTGACACAGTACTGGCAGACTAGAGGGAGGGGAAATTTTGCTGATCCAGTTTGGTAGGCAGGGAAAGGACAATATCTGGCACAGGGCAGGATTCCTGTCCCCAAACATGTTACCAGTGGGCATCACCAATACCCACACTCGGGACACCCTACAGGGAGAGGGTCCATTCACCAGTGATGGCCCTGCCTCAGGCTTTATTCACTCTTCCCAACCCCCAGACACCTGGCATATATGGAGACATGTGGTTAATGGAGACGGCCACAAGGTAAATGAGTCTGTAAACGAGAACAGCGTGCTATTAGTGTATCCTTAGAAACACACCTGGCTCATTGCGCAGGCTGTTGGTGCCAGAAGGTCAGCGCATCCAGCACTCTGCAGGCCAGCTGGGCGTGGAGCCCCAGCCTCTGGAATTGGAGATCTGGGATCACAGCAAGGAGAGGGATGAGCTTATGCAGCGCTCAGTCAGTTGAGCCCCCAGGACGGTGGCCTTGTCCAGTGGAGCACTATGTCCAGTGGAGCAAAGCACCTTTCCAGCCTGTGCTGGGGTGGGCGGGGCCTGCCCTGCCTCCTGGGTGGACATGACTCTGTCCCCCTCTGCTGATGCTCTTCTAGATATGTCTATGCATTCGTCAGCCCTCTCTCAATCTGGGGGCCCTGGGAGGCCATCTGTGTCTTTCTGTGAGCTTGCCAGTCGCTGTTCCATTTCCTAGCCTTGGACTGATAACCCCACTCTCAGAGAGCAAGCAAGCCCCTCTCCTTTCCAGTTCTTGGAGGACAGATGTCCACATGCTGCCCAGGTACTGTTGGATTCTGATGGAGAAGCAAGTCTTCCTCGCCTGGCACTAGTGGTTCTAATTGCTTTCCTGGTCTCTCGCTGACCTGATGGCCAGGTGGTGGGGAGCCGGGCAGGAGGAAGGCCCTTTGCACTGCCCTGTCTGCATAGGGAAGCCCGCGTTGACAGGCCTCTGCTCCCAAACGGGCCTCAGTATCTCTACAGCAGTGTGCCATTGCATCGAAAAGGCGCAGTGAAGTGACCCCTCCAGCAGGGGTCTCTGGGACACTGGATTCATTTAAACATATTTCACAATGCGTTTCAGGTGAAGACTTCTCTCCCCTATCTTTGCAAAATCTGGATAAACATATAGCAGGGGGAAGGGAGGGGCAAAGGGTTTCAGGCATTGGCTTAGCTACTGAATCATGATTATGCAAGCCACCTTTCTGTGTCACAAGTGATGAAAACCCAGCTCACACAGCTGAAGCATTGAGAGGTGGTTGCCAGCTGCAGGTGTGGCTGGATCCAGAGCTGCAAGTGACATCATCAGCCTTCTTCCTCTCTGAGGTCTGCTTCCTCTCCAAGCGCTCACTCTCAGGAAAGCTCTCCCCTGGGCTCTCCCACTTACATGCTACCAGCTTAACATGCTCTGCAACAAGAAAGCTTCTCTCTAACAGTCCGGCTAGGGTTCCCAGATTTAATAAATATGTAGGACACATTTGTACTAAAAAATTACCCCTAGTTGATCTAGAATTCAAATGTGATTAAGCATCCTGTATTTTATCTGACAACCCTCAGTCCAGCACAGGTCCTAAGACTGAATCTGGGCAATTTGGATCCCATCCCATCCCAGACCAGATCAGGGGGATGGGCAATGCACCTGGCACACCAGGGGCCCCTGCCTATCTCTGGAAAGGCGGGGAGCATGGTCGGCCCTCCTAGTATACACGCCCTGACAGTGGGCGATGGAGTGGGTCCTTTTCACAATAATTGTGATGCTGGTCCGAGAAGAAGGGGAATGGACCCTGTGCAGGCAAATACAACAAATGTCCACACAGTGACCTGAAGGTCTCAAACAACAGTGAAAATTATAAAACTCCACAGTGGTTGTGCGGTATGCAATAATTTACAAAGCATTTTCACACCCCTCTTTCCTCACTACCCCCACCTACCTTTGGTTGGCAGAGCAGATATTATAATCACTCCCTGGATTATTTTGCTAGGACTGCTGCAACAAAAACCACAGACAAGTTGTGGAGGTGCTTAAACAACAGGCATCTGTTTTCTGACTGTAGTTCTCGAGGCTGGAAGTCCAAGACCAAGGTGTCAGCAGAGTTAGTTTCTTCCGAGGCCTCTCTCTTTGGCTTGCAGACTGATGTCTTGTTGCTGTGTCCTCACATGGTCTTTCCTCTGTGCGTGTCTGTGTCTAAATGTTCTGTTCTTATAAAGACACCAGTCATATTGGATCATACTGGATTAAAGCCCACCTAGTGACCTCATTATAACCTAGTTACCTCTTTTAGGACCCTGTCACCAAATACAGTTACATTCTGAAGTACTGGAGGTTAAAACTTCAACGTATGAATTGACAGGGGACAACATTCAGCCACAACACTCTTTTATTTATTTATTTTTTAAAGATAAGGAACAGGACAGTGAGGGTGGTCTCGAGCTGTCCACAGTCTCAGGGCTGATTTCGTGGTGGAACTCAGTAAGGAGCCTGGTCCAGCTCCGAGCAGGGGGGCTCTGCCTGCTCACCCTCTGCCCAGTCTTCACCCCCACGTGGCCACTGTGCAGACAGGTGGCCACCTGTGGCCAGAGGGCAGGCTCCCTCACTGCAGGACACACCGCTTGGCCATCTTCCTCGTCCTGCCTGTCGCAGGCGGCCAAGCACCCAGCTGGTGGTGCTCCTGAAATAAATATTCCTGGAAAGGAATGAAACCAAGAGAAGAAATTTCTGAAGAGTTTCAGGAGATTAGTGAAAAGGAGAGGAGGCCCGATCTGAAGTGATGAAAACCCTAGAACAGCAAAAATGATGAGGCCCATGGATATGTAAATGAACCCAAGGAAGAACTAATCAGAAGGGTAAATTACAAAACAGAAAAAGACTATAAAGCAAGAGAAGAACAGTGAATATTTCAGTGTCTTCAGTTCATAAGAGATTCATGAGCAACGCATGTGAAAATTTTGTTGGTTTTGGTGGTGGAGAACTGTAAATATGCATACTATATAAATACCTTTTATAATAAAAACCCTTGAAGATAACCGAGCCTGCCTGCTGCCTGCAGAAAAGCTGTGAACTGTTTAAGATGCTAATACAGCTGTCGCCCCTGTACAAAATTACCATAATGCTTAGAGGGCTTTGAAAATTCCTGAGCTCTGGAAAGAAATGCATAAATACTAACCGGAAAACACACACGAACACCCGTGCATCTGTCTCACTCTCTTATCTCTTTTCTAGTTTCTATTTTTTATGTGAGAAAGGTAGCTTTAGTGAAAACAAGCATTAAAGTTGGAACTCTCTGGGGTCAAATGCGACGTCCCTCCGCCACCGATGAGTTGCGGGGCCTGGGCAAGTCGCCCAGTCCCCCGGGGACTCACTTTGGCCACCTGCTGTGGGGACAGCGACACCCCACCCCAGCCGAGTTTTGGGGCGGAGCGAGAGGGAAAACTTCCAGCGGCTCCAGCCGGGCTACTGCCCCGTCGGGCGCGCGCCCGCGGGCGGGGCGGGGACGAGCCAGGGCGGGGCGGGTGTCCGGCGGAAGGAAGGGCTGGCCGGGTTGGACTCCGGCCGCCTCGCCCCGCGTTCGCCGAGCGTATGGCGTCCGACTCGGGCCGCTGGTCGTGGGTTCTATGGAGGGCGTGCAATGGGCTGATGGCCGCCTTCTTCGCGCTGGCGGCTGTGGTGCAGGTCAGGGCCAGGCCCCCAAGGCGGGCGGTGGGAAAGGGGCCCGCGGGAACCACAGGCGCCCGGCCCCCAGCTCCGTCCCCGGCCCGGCGAGCAATGGAGACCCGCGAGCCGGCAAGGTCGCAGAGGCGGGTACTGTAGGTGGAGAACAGGGATTGGGTGGTGCTTCTGGAACCCCCACCTGCTCCCCACCAGGGACACGGGTGTGTTCCTTGGACCGCCACACCCCCTCTTTGCTTCAAAGGCTAGAAGGATCTGGTTCATAGTGTGTTACTTGGAAAGGGACCTGAGCAGAAGCAGCCTGGGCACCTTTATTAATATTCTGCCTGCAGATGAGACTGAACACAGTTCAGGGTCTAGGCCAGAAATCAGAACAAAACCCTTTATTGCACAATTAGGCTTTCAAGTCCACTTTCGGCCCCCTTCCCGATAGCTTTCCTTATTTCCGGAGACTGGAGCGCCCCTAGCAACACTCATTCTCGGTTTGGCCCACCCTTTTCAGAGTTCCTTGTGGTTCTTTACAAAAATGTATGGGCTGCACTTTGAAACCATCTGCTGAGTTCAGCCAGGAGCCCCTCCTCCCATCACGATCTGCTAGACCATGTCTCATTCCTGTTTTGTTTCCCTGGTGCCTATGGGCGGCTGTTGCAGCGCCTGGCATGTACCGATGACGGAGATGAATCACAGAGCAGACCAAACGCGGGAATGGAATCCGACAATGTCTGCTTACACCTGATGTTTTCGCATTGCAGGTAAATGACCCCGATGCAGAACTCTGGATGGTGAGTATGAGCTGCTCCCCTGCGTCTGAAAGAAACGTGGGCTGCACCAAACACAGCGCTATCTACTTGCTGTCACCCCCTCCACTTGGTGTGCTTAAAGAGTTAGAGATCAAGTCCTCTGTAAGCTCTTTTCCCTAAAATATTAGGGGGAAACGGGTCAGAGTGATAAGGTAGTGTGTGTGTGTGTTAATTCACACACAGAATTTTCCAGAGACATGGGGTCTTACAGCAGTATTCCCCTTGAATAAATGCTCCAACTGAGGACACTGATTTGAAGACACAGACAGAACTCCTAGGGTCAATGGAACCACTCTGTGTGAGTCTCTACCAAGACACTCCAACAAACACCTGAGCAGAAAAAGGCAGGGTTGAGGATTGTGGCTCTGCTAATTCAGTGAGTTACAGAAAGTAACTGAAGCCCATAAAACCTACAGTACACATTGAACCAATGCTCTGATTAAACCATTTGGGGGAGGGGGGATCATGCCACACATTTGCTAAAAGATCTGGATTCTGCCCAGTTTCTTTCAATGCAGATACACAAGACTGTACAATATCAACCATATACATGGTGAACAATGTCAACCATGTACAGATGCAACAAGAAAAGCATTTGGAGTTATAATGCAAAATTCTGGTCAGGTTTTTTTGTGTGCAGTAGAACTACATTCTTCTATTGTGTAGAGTCGCATCCCTGAATCAAGTAAAACTGCCTCTTGCTCAGCACTCTAGCTTATATCCTGAGTTCCAAATATTACTTCCCTGTAGACAAGTCTCAGATACACAGCTTCATGATGAACTTACAAAGGACTGCTCGATAGACCTACCTGTACATCACACTGACTCTCAAACACAGCCAAGGTCCTACCCAGCGTCTTTCCCTCTAGAACCCACTCCTCCTGACTCACCCATTCCTATCATCAGCAGAATCACTCTCTGTGTCATCCTTGCTCAAAACCCCAGTCATCTCTAACATCTCTCTGTTCCTTACCATTGTCTTTGAGATCCCTTCAAAAAATCAAATTTAAAAAAAACCCAAACAAACAGCAATTGAACAACAACAACCACAAACCCCAATTAGGTCTAATTGCTTATCTGTATGGTACCTGTACGTATTACCTCTCACTTCATGCTTACATTACACAGTATGAATAATAAACACCAGGTCCTCATTCCCAGTCACGTGGACATTGTAATAGCTTCCTATCTCTTCTAGCTGCCTCTCACCTCTTCCACTAAGAACACTTCCTATATTTTGCTTCCTACTGTGAAAACTTTTGTCATTTCTCAAATTGTCTAAACTGAACTCTCCAACTTGGCATTCAAGGCCCACCATAATATGGCCCCAACCCATCTTTTCAGCTTGGTCTTGGA
This sequence comes from Desmodus rotundus, assembly GCF_022682495.2. NCBI lineage: Eukaryota > Metazoa > Chordata > Mammalia > Chiroptera > Phyllostomidae > Desmodus > Desmodus rotundus. Next base: position 69,296,226 of record NC_071395.1, read on the forward strand.
AGCCCAGTCCATCTACAATGGTGATGGCCTTGCCCCTAGAATTCCTGTATGTCATACTCTAGTCAAGCTTCAGGGGCTAACTCAAATGCCATCTTATCCACAAAAATCCCTGCCTCTTTCCTGTAGGCTCCAACCATCCTCCCTTTGAGCCTTTAATATAACACTAACGCATTTTTCTCTGCATTAGAGTTGACTCTGTATGTACCAGCTCCCAGGGGCACAGGGGCCAGTACCTTCTTGGTAGTTCTCAGGCACCCTAACATAGTGCCTTTCCTTACGGACTCTTGAGCAAATGAAAGAATGAATGACTGCACAGATAAATAAGTACTAGGTTACTGGGCCTTGGGGGCTTGCACTGCACCTTACTCACCTCTGAGTTCCCTACTTCATCGTACTCAGGAAGCATACTCGTATCAAGATGCATGCAGGAGCAAATAGTAGAAAATCTGACCGGCACCAGGTTATAAAAATACAGATTATCTCACTTAATGAGAAGTTCAGAGGCAGCTGCGTAATGGTCAACGGCGTCGTCAAGGATCTTTCTTTCTGGTCTCCTCTCACATTTACAGCCCTGCTGCTGCAGCTCCCAACATCTCATCCCCAGACAAGAGCACCCCATGCAGGAAGAAGCAAGGCAAGAACAAAACGGGTTTTTCTCCTCTGCATCCTTCCCTTTTGTCAGGGAAGAACTGTTTCCCAAGAAGCCCTTCAAGCAGGCTATTTCATTTGTACACACAAATAGGCTTATGGGCTTGGCCCCGTGCATGTTGGTTAAGTACTCTGAGTATCAGCTTTGCCCCAAGAAGACTTACGTTTCATTGTTGAAACATGATCATCCCTTGCTGCTAAAGTAGGCTGGGAAACCCAACTGGTGTTTCAGTTTTTACAGTGGCGGAGGGACAGGACAGGGCAGTGTTAGGAATGACTGCCACTCAGTGATTATGTGCTGCATTAAACTCAATATTGTAAATAAACATTATGATGATACCCTTAGTTTAAAAAGTCCACCAACAGAAAGATAAAGGACTATCAAAATGGGTTCTACTGAGTTCATTAATATTTGTACTGTGCATTTTTCTTACTTGTTTTACCAGAAAAAAACTGTTTTTAGTCTCTGCCCTCAAAAAATGATCTCATTCAAGACAGAGGAAATTTAAGTCAGGATTAATATGGCATGATTGCCACGGGAAACCATTACTTAGTTTTAAGGGTTTTTTGTTCATATGTTTACAATATACTGAGATAAGATCTCAGATCCTTTAACCCATGGTCTGTGTGTGTACAACTTCCCCTCTTCCTCTCTCTCAGTGGCTAAGTCAGGTGGCTTTCCCCAGGGTATGGAGGGGGAGCTAACCGCGCACCACTCTAAGTGGGGTCCTTGGCACAGCAGCGGCCTCGCCAGGGAGCTTAGTAGAAAAGCAGAGGCTCAGGCCCTACCCCAGAACTCTGGAATCAGATCTGCATTCTAATCAGATCTCCAGGTAATTCACCTGCACACTGAAGTAGGGGAAGCACTGGTCTAACCCACAGCATTAGAGAAGACCTGCCTTGCGAGTGTCTGAATGTCGTATTGGCCAACATACCAGTAATCATCAGGGGTGGAGGGGGAAAGATAAACAGAATCTGAAAAATCTAGATGCTCTCTCCCCTGGGTCAAGACAGCAAATCACTTAACTTGTACAGCTTTGACAACTTTCAGATACACTAAACTTTTCCAACATAGGGTCGCAATTAATGTGGTTATGCAACTACATTTCTGGGAGAGCCCATGTTTCTACAAACCCACCATCTCCTTACTTGACCTCTTCCTGAAACACATGCAACCACAGCAGGTGTGGCTGGAGTCTGTTTGCTGTGAATGAGGCTTGAAAATAGGGCTTCTTCAGGTCCAGTCTTCCAAACTCCAAACCCACTTACCAACAGTTCCCAAGATGAAAAGCCCCGTCTTCTCGGGCATCTGATCCTTTGTTAGTAAGCTCTCTGTGGTCTCACTTGCAGAGATGGAATATTGGGCTAGATGGTGCACGATGCCAGCCCCAGCAGGGTCGTGCAGCTGATTATGGCTACTCCTGCCCTGCGTTTCAAAGAGCGTTTTCTTTTATGCAAGTGAGGAAAGGCCATTTGGGCATGGATGTTGCTTGGGAGAGATGCGGTCAGCGAGTCGTGAGACCCCAAACTCTGCTCAATGCTAGGGCTTGGAGAGGCATGAGCCTTTCCTGGAATAGACTATAGTCTAGGATGAAGGCAGATAAAGTTATAGCTTGACACAGTTAGGTGCCGTAAAAGCAGAGGTTACCACTTCCTCAACTGTTCCTGAACCCTAAGGTAAGTCATGGAGAGTGATGGCCTCCAGTGTCATCTTTCCTTACTTCTCAGTGCTTCTGGACATCTCCTGTGTTGCACTCACTCCTTAACCCACACAGCTTCCTCTCTGTTTGCTAACAGGTTGTATATATGATTCCTGCTGGGCTGACCTTGCTCGTTGGACTTGACCCTCTTGTCACAGGTATGAACGTTGGATTCTGAATAGAGATAATAAAAGAATGCTTGTGAATGAATGGATGGATGGTTGTAAAACAGAGGCTTTATCATGTATTTATTTTGTAGCTTGCTTCTTGGACTTTTTACTTATGTATCTGTCCCAGGCAGGTATACATGGAAAAAACTCACTCAAAATAGCTGGTTTGTATTGCACATAGGGCACCTACCTCAATTTTGGGCAAAATGTAGCCGCTTTGCTCTTTATGACCCTAAACACTCTCAGCAAACCTTAAGTTGGACAGTTTTATACAATAAAACAGTGCCTTAGAAAAAAATGTATTTTATATTATTTACTAACATTTTCCTATTAACCCTGGAGTGGTCACGTGGATGACAATAGTCATCCATGCAAAATAATCGTCAGTTTTAGTCCAATGTCGACATGGCAATGCTGGGTGCGCTCAGATTAATAATCTTCAAAAGGTGTTGCATCACCTCAGTTCCGGCCAAGCAACTAAGCCGTGCAGTTTACCTGGACTTCTGCAGCAGAGAGAGTTGGGTGACATACGTCATCCGCGTGACCTCTCACACTCCATTTGGAAGTGCGACCACTGCAGGGTTCATGGGGAATATTAGTCCTGCAAGTTATTCTTGAGTTTCCTTAAAACAGCTTCTACTAGTAGGACTTGAAAGTACTCAGGGCCTTAGAATAAAGACTGGTTCCCACCTGGGTGGGGGCACCCCTGTCCCCTAGGTGCTTGGGCTCCTTGTGTAGGCCCTTAGAATTCTGCCTACATCTTTAGTGTGTGAGTCAGGGCTCCATTCACTGCAAGCAAGGAAGAAAAAAGCGAAACTCAAATGGCTCTAAGCTAAAAAGTAGATGTAATGGGATACTTGGCTGAAAAGGCGAGGGTGGTGCTGGCCCCCGGCCTGGCAGGTGAAACATTAAACTTGTCTGCGCTCTCAGTTCCACCATCTGTTGCCCTGACTTCGGTCCCGGGCTCCACATGGCAGCCGTGCCGCTCAGCTCACGTCTTCACCACACTAAGTCCAGCACTATATAGAATCCACTCCCCTGATGCCTCCGCAAAAGGCTCAAGAATTGAGTCGTCGGCCCTGATTTGTCATCTGTCATCCTGAGCTAAACTACTGTCTGGAATGGATGAAACGAATTGATTGGCCTCACTTAGGTCCACATGACTGGAGTGTGGGAAGGTGGATTCCCAAGAAAGGGTAGTCTCAAAAGTAATCAATGTCCACTGAAGTTTATGATTGGTGCTTTAATGTCTATGATGTCCCTCAAAACAAAACAAGGCAACACCCAGCCTATGCTGAATGCTTTGCCTGAAAACAGACTACAGCAAAACCCATACAAGACCATTCTTCTCTGGGATGTGATTCTGGGATTTGCATTTTTAGGTAACTTTATTTGGAAGAGTGTCTCAGCAATACACATCTTCCTTTGCATGGCTTGGGCTGTCCGCTTGGCACACTACCTGGTGCTTCATACACAGTGGAACGTCCTACATGAGGAGGAGGGCAGGTGAGCGCTGAGTTGGGCTCTCTGGAAGGGGTGGGAAGAACTGAAATCTGTTCCTTTCCCACACCTTATCTGTGCACAGTGATTTCCTAACTACACCATGCAAAGCAGGGAAGGTATTATTTCCTTCACAACCTGAACCTGAGAAATGATGGAACTGCGATCACTTCTCCAGGCCGCCATTGCATTGTTAATCGTATGGCCATCAGGCAGTGGGACCGTGACCCCCTTATGAGCAAGGATACTGCACAGTAATAGTCCAGGCTACTAAGGTGAACACTCCATCAGCATTGATTCCGTTCTGGTTCAAGTCAAAATCTGATCCACAAGTGTGATCAGCCACCTCAGAAGTCAATCTCCCCGTCATGGCCATTCACTCTTTTCAACTCTTTGCGTCCTCCCACCTGGGTCTCACTAATAGCCCAATTCCTTTCCTTTTTATCCCATTGCTAACATCTGCCAATACCAAGATTTAGAGATCTGTAAGTTAAGAATCACTGGTGAGGCGCTGCTACAGCACAGGCCCCGTCCTTGGGGAGCAGGATCAGGCTGGGTCAGTCAGTGGGAAAGCAAACAGGTTGAATCACCTCCACCAACTTGAAGCCTACAAGGTACGGTGAACGCAAAGTGGGGCTTCGAGTGGCACTATGGCCCAATACAATTGTTTCCTACGCTATGTGAAAGATGGTTTTAACACATATTTCTAGCATAAACCCATTCCAAAATCATTAGTCTGGCTCACACAGCAAATCATCTCTCCGGGAAGATGTGACCCAACCTCTGCAACTTGTGTTCAAATTACAGATTGGCGCTAACACTACCTAGTGCTGAACACCTAAAACAACGTTAAAAGATTATCTCATCAAATTGAGGTTGTTTTCTTGGTTGTAGTATTCTACCCAGTGACATGATTTAGCTGCTTTTTTGTTCTGTTTTACTAGCTTCCTGTTCATTTTTAAGTTGGGTAACAGTCATGGAGTTCATGTTTGCTTCATAAGGTGAAGTTTATTTTTATGTAGAGATTTAAGCTGAGAAAAGTAACTTACGACTCATGCCAGACTTGAAAATATCTTGAGGGAAGTCATCCAACAATCAGCAGAGTCGAGTATCGTGGAGATAGTGGGGTGATGTGCCTCTTATCTGTAGCCACTTCAGAAACATGAAATGCGTGCTGTTTTATAGGGAGCTGGTTGGCCTGCTGATTATTGTAACATGGATGAGTCTGTGTCACAGTTCATCAAAGTAAGTTTTCAAATCAGAGGTGTTCAAGGTTGATCATACCAAGTAGGTAAGTGAGCTTATTGCAACACAAATAAAAACAGGGATCTTTTGAGAGAGATTCCCTTCCCTGAGGAAAGCTAATAGCTGGTTGAAAGCTCCGCAGTCACCAACACTTCCACGAGTGCCCAGTTTCCCACGTGGCCCCATGTGATCACAGGGAGCGGCCAGCGGGAAGGTGTTCTTTAGGGAGAAGGAAAGCAGTCTCAGAAAGAAGCTTGGAGATTGAGGGAAGAATAAAGTACAAATTAAAAAAGTGTGAGTACATATAAAGGAGTATTAACATTATAAAACAATGATGATATTTTGTGGGGCTTAAACATATAAAGAATAAAAATACTTGACAAGAGTAGCTTATAAGTTGGAAGGGGATAAAGAAAGGAAGTGTTCCAAGATCCTTAAGTTGTCTGGAAAGAAGTAGAAGTGCCAACTTGTATTAGACTTCGGTAAGTCATGGACTCAGGTGGTAATCCTTAGGGTAAACAGCAAAAGAGAAGAATGAGTAGAGAGAGCAGAAAGAGAGAAGAGAAAAAGAATAGGTTAGGAAAAACAGGAAGCAGGTGTTTAAAAAAAGAAACCGAAGCATGAGAGAAATTGCATTAAATGCAAATGTTCCAAGTATTCCAACTAAGAGTCAAAGATTTTCAGTGTGGATAAAAATGTTAAAAACCCACTAAACAAATGCTTACAAAATACACCCCTTAATTATGTAGTACAGAAAGACTGAAAGTCAAAAGATGGAAAAAATACACTTTATAAACACCAACCAAATGAAAGTTAGTATAGCAATTTTAATTTTAAAAAAGTAGACTTTAAGGCTAACATTACAGAAAAAGGACATTTGTGATTATTTTAATTTTTTATTTAAAATATTCAAACATACAAAAGCAGAGAAACTAATATAATAAATCACATACCCATCACCTAGCTTAAAAAATAATCAGTATTGGTCCAGTCATGTTTAATCCGTATCACTGTCCTCTCCATACTTAGATTATTTTGAAATATCACTGTCCTCACCACGCTTACAGATTTTGAAATAAATCCCAGACATCGTATTGTTTTGTGTGTAAACGTTTCAGTGTATATTGTTAAAAGAGAAGCACTTAAGAAAACAACCGCTTTACCATCATCAGACACAGAAAATAAAAGAATAATCTACAGAATTGAGTGTTCCAGTCAATGTTTACCTTTCCCCAGTTGTCTTGTAAACGCCTGTTCCCCTGGGCTGTGTATTTCCAATAAACTGGTGGGTGGATCCAGACACCTGGCCAGGTTCTGGTTCATTCCTGTTACGACTAAGCAAAACTACTTCACGGGTGGTATTATGTACTTCCACCATAATACACATAACGCCTAGCTGTTTCTTCATAATGTTACTAGTCTTTGATGATCATTGCCTAAGTTCATGAATTCATTCGAGTTTCAAAACAGTGCTTTTCTAATTATACCATTCCTTGATTGTTTCCTGGAAAACTTCTATAAAGAGAAACTTCCACTTAACAGTTCTTTGAGATACAGATCTTAAGAGGAAAAGGAAAAAAAGTAAGAGTTGATTCGTAATTTTCCAAGTTTTCAAAATAGTAAGTCTTTCAATGCCTAGGCATCTTCCAAAAGGGACCAAGAAGTTTTGTTTATGCTGTGTGAGTGGGATCATTACGAAGTCACAGATTTCAACAGCATAGCTGATTTTTTTCAGTCCATGGAAGTTGTCACCTTTATTGATGCTGCCACTGTCCCTCCTCACCAGTGGCATGTATTTAGGTTGGAATCCTGAATTCTTTCTGACATAACCCCAGTCATCTTTTACTGCTTCCTGGTGTGACAGTGTTCCAGGATAGCGTCGTACACTTCACGCCCCAGACCTGCAATCAACCACGTGTCCACACAGCCTGGCTGCTGCTGGTGGGTGTGTAGAGGTCGCAATCCAGGCACGAGCAGCGCTCGCTGCTGCTGGACTAGCTGTTGGTTCTTTTCAGTGGACAGAGTTAGGAAATTCACATACATCTGCAATATGTATATTATAATATAACATACATAATTATTTTACATGTGTACTTAAAAATAAAATGAGTTCATACTGATCCTAGCAATTCAAAGAACACAGATTTTCATGTAACCTTATCAGCAGTCTTGCATTTCCTTTTAATCTTGTCAAAAACCTCTCATCTCAATGTCCTCAACACAACTCATTTGACTTATCCCACAACACAAGCACAATCTCAGAGTAGCAATGATTACTGAGAACAGATTTTTGGGGGTTTTGCTTGTTGGTCTTAGGGAACATCCCTCTAAGGCAGGGGTCAGTACCACCTGAGCTTGGCTTCCTGCTCCCCCCCTCCCTGCTGTGCCAAAAAGGCTGGGGACCACTGCTCTAAGGGATGTATATTCAAATTACTTGGTATGGTTAGTCTGTGTGCTAATGCTAACAAGTGAATACAGTTTACTTTACTTTCATTTCTAGGGATAACTTTATTACAAATATTTTGTTTTATAATTACGTAAAATAGCTACATGGCCCCAAAGTCAAATCTACAAAACAAAGTATATTCAGAGAACTCTAGTTTCTTGATCCCCCCAACCCTATACTCTTCCTCTGTCTACAAACTTTTTTCAGTTTTATGGTTTATCTTTGCATGGTTTCTTAATGGAGCAAGTATGTGCATTCATTTGTATCCCTGCTTATCTTAGATGAGTACAGGCATGTTACACACAACTGTCCTCTCTTTGACGTTCCCCTTACTACACCCTGGGTGTCAATCATCCTGTAGTATATAGAGACTTTCCTTATTCTGCTGATGGGTCCACGGTGTATCCAGTCCTCTGTTTAGACTATATCCAATCTTTCGCTACTAAATATAATACCAACAGTGTATTGTCAAGATTTTGAATATTTACTAATCAGATGGTTGAGAAATGGGTAGCTTTACTTTGCATTTTTCTTATTAGGATCAAAGGTGAGCATATTTGCATATGATGAAGAGCCATTTGCAATTCCTTTTTCTGTAAAATATTGGTTCATCTCTGAGAGATACAGGTTTTACCTATTTCTAAGATTGTTAGTCTTCTCTATTTTTAGAAGCTCTTATATAACTATTAACCCTTTGTGACATAAACTGAAAAAATGTTTTTGCAGTTTCTTACTGTCATTTTACTTTGCTCATGCAAAATATACTTTCCTTTGCCATGAAAATGTTTTGTTTTTAATGTAACCAAATACATCATTCCTTTCCCTAACTGCTCCCAGATTTGGAATCATAGAAAATTTTTCCTTCCTCTCAGGGTGTAAAGTAAATACATGTGTTTACATTGAAATCTTTGATCTCATTACATTTTATCCCAATGTGACAGTATAAAGAACTGATCTGAAATTATCTTTTTTTTCCTTTTCACTATATAGTGATCTCAAAACCACTTAATCAAAAGTGAATTTAAGATGTGAAAGAAAGATACTTTTTAATGACTAAAGATTCATTAAATCAGGAAAATAAAATAAACCATTATATCAGATACATGATAACCATTCTAAATTTGTACATAACAACATAGCCTCAAAATAGATAGAAATGGACAGATCTAAAGTTGGAAAATCTACAATCATCTTGGGAGACTTTATCAGACTTCTTTCAGTCACTAATAGTGCAGGAAAACAAACCAAAAAACCCAATAAAGATACAGACGATTTGAGCGAACTGGCATGTACAGAACACTGGCACCAAGAAGGGCAGAATTCACAATCTTTTCAAGTGCACATTGAAGATTCACAAAAAGACTGCACATTGGGCCATGGAATAAGACCTAAAAACTTTCAGAGAATGTTCTTTGGCCACAGTGCAATTAAGCTAGAAATAGTTGACAAAAATAACAATCAGACAATCACTGTACATTTGGAAATTAGGAAATACACCTCCCAATAATATCTGGGTAAAAGAAACCACATGATTTTAGAGAATATTTTGAATACAATGATAATACTACATATTAAAATCTGGGGAATGCAGCTAAAAACATGCTTACAGGGATAATGATAACCTTAAATACATATATTTAGGGGGGAAAAAAAAAACAAGGAAGGGCAAAAATCAGTGAGCTAATCTCCCAACAACTTAGGAATTCTTCAATTCAAGAAATTAAGAAAGAACATCAAATTAAACCCAAAGAAACAAGAAGAAAGTAAACCTAAACGTAGAAACCAATGAAATGAAAAGTCAGCATAAAAAATAGAGGACTAAGTAGGTCATATATTCATTCTCTGAAATGATTGACAATACTATGAAGCCCTGGCAAGACTAAAAACGGAAAATAGTAAGAGTAAACACAGATGAGGAGGGAGAAAACCAATTTCAGGAACGAAAAACAGATTGTTATTATCTAGTAGATACTGCAAATTGTAAGAGTATGAACAACTTTTTGCCAATAAATTTGAAAATGTAGACAAAAATGAACAAATTCATTAAAAATACAATTTATCAAAACTGACATAAGAAATACTCAGAACAGTCCCATAAATATTAAAGCAATTGAGTCCATAATTTAAACTCTTACTAAAAAAAAAACACCTCTAGACTGAATGGTATAACTGGAGAATTCTACCTCGTATTTAGGGAAAAAATAATTCTAAGCTTCAACAAACTCTTCCATAGAACAAAAAATGAAGAAACACTTTCCAATCCATTTTATTTGGGCAGAATACCCTTGATACCAAAACTTCACAAGAACATTGCAAAAAAAAAGAAGAAATTACAAGGCAATCTCACTTATGACCGCAGATGGAAAAATGTGCTTACTTACCCTAGGAACACAGCTAGTTTAATGTTCAAAAAGCAACCAATGTTTCCTACTACAGTAACAAAATGAAAGATATCGAACTATCTTCTTAATATATACAAAGAGCATCTGATAAAATTCAACATCCATTCATGATAAAAGCTCGTAGAAAACAGGCGTACACGGGAATGCAACCCGATGAAGGGCATCTATGCCAAAGCATGACCCTGAACAGTGAGCAGGTGAAACTCCCTAAGGTCAGGAACAAGACGAGGTTGGTCACTACTGACACTTCTACTTGACGCTGTCCTAGCTATTGTCCTCTCCAGCATGAGAAGGCAAGAAAAAGAAAAAAAGGCCCAAAGACTGAAAAGGAAAAATTAAATTTTCCTTATTCATGGGTGACATGATTGCATACATAGAAAATCAAAAAGGATCTAAAAGGTTATTTGAATAAGTGAGTTTAGCCTGATTGCTGGATACTAGGTCAATTTACTAAAATCAACCGAACTCTTATTAGCAAGTAATAGAAAATAGTAACAGAAAGTTACCATTTATAGTAACATAAAAAAAAATCAACTCCCTAGGAATAAATCTTGCAGAGACATGCAAAATATCTACACACAAAACTATAAAATATTATAGGAGAAATTCAAGAAGACCTAAATATTAAAACAAGGAAGAACTAAATAATTGTCCTATGGCAGTATAGGCTAAACCTATTATTGGCAAAAGGATAGATTAGTGAAACAAAATAGAACCTAGAAACAGAGTGATCCGTCCAGAGACTTACGACACAGTGGCACTGTAGGGTAGGGGAGAAAGGCAGTCTTTATAATAAATAATGCTGGAGCATCTGAAAATCCATGTGGGAAAAAAGCAGAACAACCCCTATCTTTCAGAAAAATGAATTCCATGTGGATTATAGATCTCATGTGAAAGCAAAACAATACAACTTTTAGAGAAGATTTTCAAGACCTTCAGGAGGGAAAATTTTCTTATACAGGACACAAAAATCATTATAAAAAGATCAATTTTAACACTGGTTAGTCAATATCTTCAGTTCCTCAAAAGACATGATTGAGTGGGAAAAGCTATTTGCAACACATATAAACAAAGATTTGCCTTTAGAATAAAGAATTCATAAAGTCAATAAGTTATATTTCAATAAAAAATGTTTTTACAAAGGGATCATACAAAAAAATGATGTATTTTATAAAATTCTATCTTTTATACTTGTTTCCAAAGCAATCTGTAATTTTAATGGGATTTTTATTTGTAACAATTCTTGTGTTTTGATAGGCATCCAGTTGGTGGAAGAATTCAGCTGGCTGTGGCCATCATAATCGCCCTTTTCCCATTTTTTGTCTGGGTCTACATATACGTTAACAAGGAGATGCGCTCCTCCTGGCCAACTCACTGCAAGACAGTAATTTAAACAAGTCCTGTTCTTAAAATGAAAAATTTCCATTTTTTATAAACATAGATTATATTTCTAATCCTAAGAACTTTCTAAGGCTGACTACAATACAGCATAGGGTTGGATGGGGACTAGTTAAGAGAGGGGGGTCTGACATGCCATTGTGTCAAAGTGCAGGAGGAAAGGCAGTCAAAACAAAGCTAAGAAATAGGAGTTCTAACTCAGTGTCTTCGCTGTACCTGTGACTTGGGCGAAGATAAAAAAACCTCCTGGTGGATGTTTCTTTATCTATAAAACAGGACTAATGCTACTGATAGAGTTGCAAGGATTAAACCAGCAATATGAGAGCACTCTGGAAATATAAAGTGCTCACAGAGGGCTGCACATGGCTAAAACAGAGGGAAGCAGGGTTTGGTTACCATGATAGAAACAGAGGTTCATTACATTTAACTGGTTCAGTGCCATGAGCTAAATGAGAACTCCAGATGGACCAGCAAGAATGCCTTAAAAAGAAAAGAACATTACATAGAATAAAAGAATTTGGAACCAAAAAGAAAACAGGGAACATTAATTACATTGAAAATGAAAAACTAAGACAAAAATCGATAAACATTTTTTAAAGCTGCGAATTTTTTTCATCTGCAAATTTTTTTCAACTGCAAATTTTATATCTAAATATGGATCAAGTATTTCCAATGAAGTTAGTGCCCAAATAGATAAGTTATAAGATATATACCAGATTTTAAAGACACAGTGTTAAAAATGTAAAATTTTTATTTTGATTACATGTTGAAATATTTTAGATATAATGCAGTAAATAAATTATACTATTAAAGTCCATTTTTACTGCTTCTATTCATTTTTTAAATGCGAATGCTAACACATTTAAAATTCCTGCTGGGGCTCACACTGTATTTCTGTTGCCAGCGCTGCTACGGTGCATCTGGAGAGCACCGTTTGTACACAGGCCGCCACCTGACTCCGCAGCCCAGGCACCGCGTCACGAGATTCAGGAAGTAGTTCACTCAAAAAGTACGAACACCAATCATATGTCAGGAGTGAAAATGAGCCTAAAAAGTTTTGCCTCTATTTTTATTAAGTCTTCTATTATAAATGTTTGCAGGAGGCATGCATGTGTTTTGTTGATTTTACGCAATGGCCACTGGTCAGAAATTCTTGATCAAGATTTAGATAAGATAAGATGATAAAAAATCTTGTTGATATTAAAGCAATTAAAGTAAAATTTATTTTAAGGGTCAAAAAAATAAAGGATTTCAGTGTTCCAGTATATATTTAGCTTGTATTAATATTTATGGCTTTTATACCTTTTAGTATAGCCATTAAGGTCTCCATGAAGAAATGGCCTTAATCACAAATTCTGTATAGGACCTACCCATCCTCCAAGTAACGGTTGATTCTGTGCTTAAAAGACGGTGAAGATCCAGTTTGAAAGAAAGAAATACTGTTTGAGACACTTTCATCATGCCTGCATCGCCCATATCGCACTGAATTCTGTATATATACAGTTCCTTTTAAGTCTCCTAAGTGTATAAAAGGAGGGTACTGCCTTTAATTGCTTTTAAACTCTACTTTTCAGGTGAATTTAAGTATTATAGTAAGTTTAATATTTCTATTATTAAAGCCTGTTTCCCACCCCCAATCTTATTCTGCCATTGTTACTCGTCCTCACCAGCCTCACAGTATGTATCTACGGCCTGGCCTCAGACACACGTCTCATCAAACCGTGTCCAGCGCAGGAGCCTGAGGGCTCCTCACACTGTGTGCCGAGATAAATCCCAGCTCTGCACTGGTCATTCACACCTTTTCTCCACGAAGCCCAAGCTTAACCTTTCCTGCTTTATTACTTTTGGAGACTCTTCATAGCATTACCTCCCTCTCCTAAATTCTGCATATCCTTCCATGCCTCTGCTTCTGCTATTCTGTCTACTTGAAATACACTTCCACACCCACTGAAACCATTTTTCTTTCTTCTTCCAGTCTTCCCTAATCCCCTCAAACAGAACTAAATTCCTGCTCCATATTCCCACAGTCCTGTCTTCACACGTTTCTATCTAGCATCCGTCTCCTCACCACCAAAGTTGGCGAGTGCAGGAGGACATTACAGCCACCTCTCTGGTAAGCTGAGCAGCGGCCCTCAGAGATCCAGGCCCTGATCCCCAGAGTGTATGAATGAATGTTACCTTGTACAGCAAAATGGACTTCACAGAGGTGACCAAGTTGAGGCTCTGGAGATGAGACGATCCTGGACTACCTGGTGGGCCCTCAATGTAATCACAATTGTGGGAAAGAGGGAGGAGACGCAAAGATGACTACACAGACAGAAGAGGAAAAGGTGATGAGACAACAAAGCAGAAAGAGATTTGAAAACGCTACCTTGCCAGCTTTGACAATGGAAGAAGGGGCCACAAGCCAAGGACTGCAAGAAACACAGCTCCAGAAGCTGGAAAAGGGAAGGAAACAGGCCCTCCCCCAGCCCCTGAGGGAGCATGGCCCTAACACCACCTTGATCTCAGCCCAGTGACAGTAATTTCAGACTTCTGACTCCAGAACTGTAAGAGAACAAATGTGTGTTACTTAAGCTACCAAGCGTGTAGTAATCCATTACAGAAGCCACAGAAAATGAACACGCCTGTATACCCCCATTATGCCTAGGTACGCAGCAGGCACACTCATGTTTGCTAGTATTGGTTTATCTCCTACTGTTTTTAAGCCCTGAATCAAACTTTTTCTACATTTCAACAGTTCCCAATTGCCGTCTAGTTTGTGTTTCTGAAAATAAGCCTTAGCACATATGACAACAGCATTAACAGGTCCCACTCATCTACAAAGGGAGTCAGGTAAATTCACTTGGCTGCTGTCCTCACCAGCACTAGCTGGTGGCCTGAACAGACCACGGGAGCAGGCACACAGCTGCATGGCACTTGCTTCTGCTTTGGTTGGAGTCACAAGAGGACCACATATCTTCAAAGGTCCTTCTTACAGTCTCCCATGGGAGGGCACACATTCACCTGTGTGAAGGGGAGCACCACTAAGTCACCTGTGAAGCAACTTGATAGCTTTGGTCTACAAAACAGGAACACAAGTCTATAAAAGTACAACATGATGGATATTCTGAGCAAAAATATGTCCAAAGCTCATTTGCATAGCAGGGTTAAAAGGAAAAGCTTTACCTGAGCTTATTTCTTTTTTATTATGAATTTTAAGTTATATAGCTAATACATGAGCATATTCTCTTCATACAAAGTAAAAATTTTTTTAAACTCAGGTAAGGCTAAAGTAAAGTCTGATTTGAGGACTATATCTCACCCCTGGCCCCCAGGGTCTCCTCCCTGGCTCACATTCATTCATCTTTTCCAATTTCAGCACTGGATATACGGTCCAGAGACGACATTCAGATGTCTCACGAGCTGACACACACTGAGGCCGTGAACACGCTTTGGTATGCCAACAGGATAATAAACAAGGACACTGAGGATTTCGGGGTGGGGTGGGGGAACAAACACAAACCAAAGTCATCCTCTTCCTATAAAGATAAAATAAATCAGACTGAAAATGGAAAAGGTTTCTCCCTCTTGTAATTCATAATCCTGTCTGTGACTCGGCCTCTCCCTCTCAACACCATCCTGTCTGGATAGACATAAACGGTGCCGAAAGCCTGGCTGTCTGGGGCGGTCTCAATAACCCCTTCCACATTGACGTGGTGCACACCAAAAGGGTCCTTGGAGTAGCCGCCATCGTGAGTGTGCCCAGCGAAGAAACACACCACACTCTCGTGAGACCAAATGACTGCGAGGGCATCTCTGTAATTCCAGGCCAGGCACACGGTGTCAGAGGCATTTGGGTAAATGGGAAGATGACCTGTTCATTAAGGAGAAGAAGAGTTATGAGCCAATTAGGATATACCCCTTTCACCAAAATTAATAGCTAAAAAGTAGTCCTCAGAAACATAATGCATATTGCTCCCTCGTTATGGACTGAGACCAGCCAGAATTCACAGAGATGAAGAACCAGCTCATCTACAGCCACGTCTCTGGAGTGTAAAGGCTGAGACAGTTCACACACAAGGGCAGAGAGGACCCAGGAGAGAGAGAAGCTCCGAGAGTGTCAACATGTACAAACATCAAGGGAGACTGAGGGCATGCTATACAGGGCAGCCTGCAAAGGCAGCCAGAGTCAGGCAAACGTGGTGCTGGGGCCCAGTCTTGCTGATTCCCTTAAGTATACAAGTATTATATACACACAAAGAAGGGCTGTTAGGTAAAAAACACATTAGGGGTGGCCCAGGGAGTTGTGTCATTTTTATAAACACTCAATGTTTCATAAAGAACTGATTAATGCCACTTTAAACACCTCCAGGAGAACAAGGTAGCCACAGTCACTTTACAGACGAGGAAACTGAGCTAAAGTGGTGAACACTCACACTAGGCCCCACAGGACATATGTGGAAGTAGAGCCAGAAGACTCAAACTCCTGCTGCCCAGACATGTATAAGGTCACGTCATAGGTCAGGCCACACTTTCACTCTGAATGTCGGTGCAACAGCTCATTGGGCTTTGCTTCCTCCCACTCAATCACTTTTCTCTCTGTTACTGTGTATTTTTATTCTGCATATTTATATTCTGCTTAATATCTACTAGTTTATAATTAAAAAAAGAGGAGCGCTAACAGTGCATATTTGCACGCACACACACACTCAAGCCACTCAAGCTGCAACAGGGCTAAGTGTCCAAAGATGCTCTGTAACTTTCCAGATCTAGATGCCAGAGTGGAATCATCTATCAAACCCCAGCTGCTCCCCTCTCCTTGAAACCCTGGACTTCCACGACAGAATAAGCCCTCTGAGCTTTCCTCCAACCTCAATGGCGACTAACTAATTCTCACTGTCCCTTGCTGGTTCCTCTTTTCCCCAGTATCTTATTAGAAGTGCCTGAATGCTTGGTTCTTGGGCTTCACTTCTCCATCTACATATAACAACTCAGTGATCTCTTAGTAGTGTACATATGTAGTTTTAAACATCATCTGTAGTCTTTCAACTTCCACGTTTATACTTCCAGTCCAAACTTCTATACTGAATTTCAGATTCATTATGTCCAAACTGCTTACTCGACATCTCCACTGATGTGTAACAGGCATCTGAAAGTTAGTGCTTTCAAACTTGAACTCCTGAACCCTCCACCAAAAACCTCCTCCTGCTACAGTGTTCCCTAGCTCAGCTAATAGCAAGTCTGTCCTTCCAACTTCATGGCCAAAAGGATATCTGAGTAGCCAGAAGGAAAGTGAAAAAGCAAACAAAAAGAAAGTTTCTATTAAAGTCATTTTAAACTTTGCTAAAGAAAACCTGGGACACGCAGTTGTTAAAGATTTGTTCATACAGTTTCTAAGGTTACAGAAAACAGGAGAAATTTAAGAGACTGATAGAGCCGATAAGAGCACTGACATAAAAAAATAAGAACACGGGACAGAGTGGGAAAGGGGCTGGGATACAAAGCATGGACTCTAGTCTCGGTTCTGTCAGTAGCTGTGTGGTTTCAGTTTAAATCTCTTTTGGTTCAGTTTCCGTATCTTTAGAATTAAAGGTTTGACTGTATGATCTCAAGGCCCCTTTTAGGTCCAGGGCTCTCTAAAGTAACAAGTACAAGCTAGCAGTGAAGAGCTACAAAGCAGAGACAAGTCAGAAGTGTCCCAGTTTTTGAGATCACTCATTGTCAAACCAAAATAGTGTCACACTATGCCAATAACCCCTGACAGTACCTTACACTTCCAAGCCTTGAATGACATTTGATACACCGATGGTGGCAGAAACACCCCTAACTCCATGTACATGTTCTTACTACATCAGCAGAAAATAATAAGAAAGTATGTAGATAGAAACCTACTTTTATATCATCAACTATCTGGACAGCCTGTCATTTTCAAACAGTTTTCATGTTCACAATTCCATATGGTGCAATACGGAGAAAACCACGGTTTGTAGGTTGGTATTTGCCCAGAGTCACACGGATCATAGATGTAAGCACCAGACGGCATTCCATCCTTGGGACCCTTAGTCCAGCATTCTCATCCACTATACCACATCAATTAGACCCCTAAAACAAGGGATCTAATCTCAGCCCCCAGGGCAAGTACACCAGCCACAGTGCAAATTCAAGTCTTTGTGTATACGGGCAAGTGCACACACTCACACCTGAGTGTGTTTTAAGCACCTGCAGATTCCTACAATCTCTGATGGCAGCATGTCTGTAGAAATGATTCTGAATGAAAACAGTAATTACGTCCATGCTCACTGCCAGCTTAACACTCACTCCTGTTACATCTGCTTTGCTTGCATCTGTTTGGTGGCCGCTGCACTGCCAGGTAGGTGTCCTAAGATTGAGATTTGGGATGGGGCCTGAACTGAATTTTTCATTTAAATTTTACTACGTAAATTGATCCCATTTGGGGAAATTCTACTATGAAACCTAAAAGGCCAACTCACAGGCTCTAGTATTTGGCAAGATGTTTTTGTTATTTTACAATTCAATTCTTCCTTTACTCAACTCAGAATAAATCTCATACTCAGATTGTGTTTCTCAATAAAAAATCATTTTCTTCAATAAAAAATTTTAAACTAAACATTCATTTTATAGAAAGAGGTTATCACAATATAATAAATGTTTAGTACGTTTTAAAATTTAATTTTTCCCATTCTGTAAAATGCTAGTATTTAACAAATTATTTCAATACTTACTCACGATCACCACCTTTTCTTGGTTTCTGTCAGAGAATGTAAGGACTTCATTCAACCAGTCCAGTTGTTCTTGGCTGAATCCTCCATTAAACTGGACAAACTGAGGCTCAGAAAGCCCTAAAACGAATTCGGCACGTTAGATCCATCAAATACCCCTTTCTTGTCATGAGGGCTTTCAAACTTAGCTAATCACACTTCTCTTCAGGAACATTTGTCAGCAACTGAGTTAAAATAGAAACCACCAGAATTTAGAGCAATATTCAAATAAATCATACTGTATCTTTTTCCTAGTCTTTGACATTCCTCTGCTGATTTCATTAGCTTTCTATTACACTGAAAATAAAATAGACTCTTTACTGTGACCACTGAACTACTCCGACATGCTCCCGCACACCGGCTCTTCTCTGCGTTCACGAATGCCAAAGTCTTACTGCGCTTACTGTGCCTCTGCGTTTGTTTCTCCCTCGGTCGCAAGTATTCTTCCCAAGGTTGACTCCCTCCTCGTCATTTAGGTTTCAGCTTACATGTTTTTCTCCCTGGAGCAGCCAGCTCTGGCCACCTGAACTAAGACAGCCCCCCCTTATTTTCTTGGTAGCATATATCATTGTGGAAATAATCTTGTTACTGTGCCATTAATAAACAGGCCTGCCTACTTTTGTTTCCTTTACTCTATCCGTTAAAAAAGTGATAGTCAATACTGCTTACAGTTATAAACAGCTAAGCTCTAGAAAAAGTGCTCAGCCCACAGAAGGCATTTGGATATCTGTTAAAAGAAAATTTGAACCAACTGCAACCAATCCATGTACCATGAGGCTCGTGAGAAATCCTGACCCTGAACATCACCGACAATATACTTTTACCTTAATCATCCATCTTCCTGCTGAATAATAGGTAGCTGAAGAATTTAAAGACAATGTATTAGATTCTCAGCTCAAAGGAATAATTCACCTTGAGGACTATTCAATTCCATATTTGGATTGTGCTCCTTCAGCATCTTCAGACACTGCTGGTATTTTGGAGAAGACTGATCCACGCCCAAGACACTCAAGTCATAAGCATCGAGTAAAATGAACCGGAATTTAGGGAACGGAGCAAAATGGTAAGCGTAATAACTCCCTGTAGGCACAGTCTCAGGATGATGTACAATCTGGTCTTCTAGAAACTTTGTGTTCAGTTTAGAGTTTGTTAAATACTCTCTGCTGAAGTTATAAAATTCATGATTTCCCCATGTGTGATGAACTGGGACTTGAAGCATTTGAAACACATTCATAACAAGTTCTAGTGCCTTCTCTGATGCTTTATACTGCGCATTATAGCCGTCAATGATATCTCCCAGCTGAAGTACACAACGGGGCTGGCTGCTTTCTTTATTCCAATGTTCAATAGCATCCTGTAAGTGAACAAGACTATGTCTGTAGTATCTTCTTCTGTTTCCTTGGTAATTATAGCCATCTTCTAAATTAGCATACTGAATATCTGCTATAACTCCGAAGGAGAAAAGAAGTTCTGAACTCTCACTTACGGTTCCAGAACTGGGCTTATCATCCATAACCTCCAAACAGGTTTCTAAATAAAGTAAAAAAGATAACTAAGTTATAAACACCTTAATTTTCTCATGGCAAAATGGCTATTAAATAGTTAATCCACTTGGAAGCTTGGTAGAGAGGAAAGTACAGAGGCTTTACAGCCTGATGGACTTAGGTCCAATTACCAAGCCCTTGAAATGCTTCCGTTTTCTTATCTGTGAAATACACAATAACCTGTATTCTTTAGAAGAGTAATAATTTACCAAAGAATATTATCCTACTAATGAACAGGCATTTTAATTCTAGTAAAGTCAATTTCAAATCTGGAATAATTTGTAATTTTAAAGAAATACATACTAGTTTTACACACACACACACACACAGGCATCTTCTTCCACAAACACCAATAATTCTATCAAAACTTCAAGAATTTTTTTTTTGAAAGTCATACATTACACTCACTGTCCTTTATACATTAGACCCCCACTGTGGGTTATTCTGTATCTGGCTGAATCCTTTTTCTTTGTTGGTGGGTAGGTCACCTGAAATAAATTTATCCTATTTTTTATCTGGAGTAACAGGGTAAATATAAGAGAATAACAATTTTAAACAAAAAAACTGGCACAAAAACTATGATGTAGATGTGATTATTTTCATTTCTGAGAGTTCCTGGTTCTTCAATAGTTGGATATTAATCTGAAGCAGCTTTTTAAAACCTGACTATTAACCCCCCTTCCTTACAACCAAAACTGATCTGTGCAGTCGTCACTGGCAGAGTCCTACCACAGGTGGGGGTGACAGCTCCACAGCCAGCGGAAAAGGCCAGGCTTCCCTTTGACTCACTGGAGGAGAGGCTTCCTTCCCTTCTACAACTGTTGACCCTAAGGACACACTTTCCACCTGATCCACCCAATTACGAGCTTCAGCTACTTTTCTTCCTTCCTTAATCTGGTTGGGTATAATTATCCCTAGAACAGGTAAAATAGCACCATAGAGATCCTAAAAAATGGCTTGGTGTTCTTACACTGGGTTTCTGTTTTTTCACTTGCTCATTTTTCCCCTACGTGAAAAGCCCACTGGGTATCAAGTCAGTCTAGGAGGGGTGGTTTAGATTAGATCATCTCATCTGGAAGGTAAAGAACTCAGATACAATTATATAAATATAAAACTAAACTGGCTGAAAATCTCTAGTTCTATTAGATTTCAAGTATTTGCCAATTCCAAGTACAGATTAATAGAAGAATCAAATCAGAAGATAATTTAGCAAGGGTATCAGTGGAACATTATTTCCAAAGCCTAAGAGAAAACTGTTTCTGGGAGTGTTTTTATCGCCGGTCAAATGAGCTTGTTTGTTTTTATCTTTAAACTCAGAGACTTTAGGGCAACAATACACACTGTGGAGCTCCTGAAGAGCACTTAGTCCCAGTTAATTTGATCTTCTCTCCAGTAAATAGTGGTTACTTTCGCCTAACACAGCATCCATTCCTTGTTCTGCTGGTAACAGCACCCCACTCTCTCTCTAGGTATCTACCCACCGCCTCGCTCCACTTCATGTGATTTGAGAGGCACAGACACATGGCCCAGGCCTGCCTTATACAAGCCCAGTTTCCGGTCTGGTCAATCAGGGGAAGGCATATAACCTAAGCTGGGCCAGGTCAGCCCTGAGACTTTTGCTGGAACTACTAGCAAAATCCTTAGAACTACCTCTGCTAAGCTGATAACTAAGACTAGAACTGCTGGGGAAACTAACTGAGAAGAAATCTGACCGAGGAAAGAAGTAGAGTCCTCAGAATTTGCTTTTGAAAAGAAAGGAAAATATCAAGCTTTTGTTCTGAAAGTTTTGCCTGTACTATTTACAACATGCTGCACTATCTACGTTTTAGTTAAGAGGAATCATAATGAACTGCTGAAGGCTTCTGAAACTGAAGACCTGGAATTGAACTGGGGTCCCAACTTTTCCTAAAGCAAAATAATCCTCATCAGATGCTGTGAGAAGTCAACTGGGTTATAACATACAGTAATCTACTTTGTAAATCATAAAGCACTACATGTTAAGAATATTATTTTTTGACTACGTATCTGAAGAGATATCTGCCTGGTGAACCTCAAAATACCTGAAACTTTTTATGGAACAGAATAATGTTCCATGTTTTTGAGACAACTTTTCAAGTTTTTCTCAAAAATTCCTGTAAGAAGTCATGGTGCAGGATAAGCAGCCAGCATGTTGTGAAAATCACCTGAGGCATCAATGATTTTTTAAGAATAGGAGGAAACACTTAGGGATACTTAATTGATGAAACCCTGCTCCAAGATGATACTAATAAAATGTCCGTGAACAATTAGGACTGGCCAGAGGCTGAAGTTCCTTAAGCATCTATGATGAACTTGTGAGGACAGCCCTACATTGAAAAAACCATTGTCAAAGAAATTGGTGGGGGTGACAAATCCAGAAATGAGGAAGGAGGGACGATGTTAAGGAAAGGGGGTGCGTCTTACAGTTTGAATGTAGCTTACCTGGCTGGGGGGGTCGGGGGTGGGGGAAGCGGCTGTGGAGCAGGGTTACAGGAGGCAGGAGCAGGACCACATTTTTTGCTTCAAATTTTTTTTCCTATTTTCCTCCTCTAACACCTAGGTGCATCTTATGGTCCAGTGCATCTCATAGTCTGAAAAATACAGTAACTGAGCCACACACTGCAGTAACAGCAAAGCTGAGTTGGAAAATTTTTGTGGCTAGTACATGGGGCGGATGTCTCAGCTCGAGATGCAGCAAAAAAGTTTCAGTGCCAGGAAGGTTTTCTGAAAATAAGGCCTAACTTTCCTAGTCAAAATAGCCTAAAGCAAGCATAAAATTTGATGACCCGTGTTGGATGATATGATGTGTCCTATCTCTTTCAAGAAAAGCATCTAAATTGAGAGAAAACTAAAAACCTCATTTGGAGATCTTGGTGGTTTGATAATAGTAATAAAAGCGATAGGTTTACACTCATGGTTTAGGTAATTCTTAACACTAAAAGTTTCACAGGTCCAAGAAATTAGGCTCAGAGGCGGTTACTAGCAATTCATCCAATACACAGTTATAAAACGCCTACTTTGAGTCAGAAACTGTTTTAGAAGCTAATATTTTATTTAACATTATAAATTTGATATGAAGAGGTTGAATAAAAATGCTCTGGTAAACAAATAATGGTAAAGGTATTAAAAGAATCTCTCCAGTAAACAAAATTTAACAGACCAGCTAAAAACACCACTGAATTCAATTTTAATTTATATGATGTGTGTTGATTAACCTGCAACTGAAAAGGATGAACAATTATTTTATATGCTCACTGCCTGAATAAGCAAGGTGCTTTTCTGGCTTTCTGTCAGTTTGAGGAAAAATTTCTCCCCGGGCAAATATAGAAATAGGAAGGTAAAAAACATCCTACTACCCACAGGCAACTCCGGACAGAAAATTTAGTTTGATTGAAAACGATATGAAGTGCTGAGGCAAACATTCACTTTGTGCAGAAATTCCAGAAATTTCCAGTTCAACTCTGGAATCAAGAAGTATGGCTGATACCAGACTACAGCCTGACAGTGTCCAAGAGGAGCACTGTCAGCTAGTTACAGCAGCTCACTGAGAACACCTCACTTCAGTCCCACAGTCACAAACGCCGACTTTTCCAGTCTCATATCCCGGTGACTCTGGTGGGGACCTTTGGGACACTCTGGTAATGGGTGGAGTCCAGTTGGCTACCGGGACTGGGGGACCCTGGGGTGAGGATTTGGAGATTCCCTAGAAGATGTCAAGTGATTTCACTTGGGGACTCTCCGTCTCTGATTACCGGCATTCCCCATTGTGTTCACTTTTGAATAGCTGTTTTCTGGTTCAGAATTGCAGTCCCAGGTTAATTATGGTGCCTTCTGGCTTGTGTGACATTGCAGATCTCTGGTAGAATTGAAGTCCCAGGTTATGACTTAGAATAGTTGTAATTAAGGTGTTTTGGGCTTGTGTAATATTACAGAGCTCTGTTTGGCAGAATGGGGTAGGGAGGAGCCTCCATTCCAGGAAACAACCTTTTGGGGCGAATTCTGGCTAACTATGCTTATGAACCTAAGAAAATGTTTTTTTATTGTAATACTGCTTAGCTTATGTATAATCTGGACTCAGGAGAGAGCTGGCTGCTGAATGGGTCTTTAGACTACTGTAGTATACTGCAATTAGAGTCGTTTCATCAAAGATCAGGGAAATGGGAAAATGGTCCAGACAAGAGGGAATTTACCTGTGGCAGACAGCAGAAACTCAGAACAGAGGGCCCAGGAAAATAAGGATGGCTGCCAAGAGCATGGTTAGGGTTCCCATGGCCCCTCCAGCCTTGGGGGCTTCTCCTTACTTGGCTAAGGAAGCCAAAGGTGTTGAGCCTGCACTGGTCTCTCTGTCCCAAACCCATCAGGGAACCAAACTCAATGGACAACAAGCCCCTACTGGGGCGGGGCAATCATACTGCAAAGGAAAAGGGCACTAGAAAAATGAGAGCCCAAAGTGAGGGCAAAGGAGGTCAGAGTCTGAGAATCTGGGTAAAGCTAAGAGTGAGGAAGCAAATTGTAGACTTTTTTAATTGATATGGAGTGATGTATTCTGTGGTTAACAGACCTCTACCTGAACTGGAACTGGAATTCCTGAAAGCCCTAGAAGCCAATTTTTCTTGAAGTCATTAGAATGTGCTGTGGGACATATGGTTTTCCTCTTCTGGGAAGGGATTTGTTGTCAAAACTCCATGTTCAAATCACTCTCCCCCCAGAAGAACAGCTCCACCTACAGGTCCCTCCAGAGCACACTCAGCAGATCCTCATGAAACCAAGGGAAAGAGGAGGAAAACCACCCTGGACTTTGCAGAAGAAACTGCAAATCAGGTAAACCCCAATGCATGGGCTGCTGGAAGGCCAGGGAGGGCTTAGCGAGCCTCCCCTGTTAAAGCTGACCTCAAACCAGGGGCAGGGACTCTCAATAAGAGGCAGTATCTCTACTGAAAGGAGACCTTAGATGGAACATGCCCGATAATTCAGAAGTTTCAGGAATATGCTGCTCCGGGTACAAGATTTAAGGGCTATAAATGACATTGTACAAAACAGTACACCCAGGGATAGCCTCTGGTATTCAGTATTGGACTTAAAAGATGTTTTCTTCTGCATTCCAGTTGACCAACACTCAGCTGTTGTTTGCTTTTGAATGGCAGGACCTGGACAGTCTTATCACAAGGGTTCAACAACTCCGCCATGAGTTTTGGGGAGACCCTGAGCCAGGACTTAAAAGATCTAAAACTAGAGGGAGGAACTCTGTTACAATAGGTACATGCATCATTTAACTGACACTATAGCTACCTTGAACCATTTGGCAACTTGGGGCCATAATGTATTAGCACAGAAGGCCCATATTTGCCAACAAGCAGTAAGGTTTCCTGGGTTCCTGTTTAAACCTAGCAGAAGGAGTCTTATCGGGCTTTTCAAACAAATTAGATCACACTGTCCACAGGTGAACAGCCTACTTGAGAGCTGTGGCAGCTACATGCCAGCTATTACAGGACACTGAAAAGTTCTCCTTGGGAAGGAAGAGCAGATGAATCACATCTTGAAGAAAAATGTTGCTAAACTGTGTGAAGAAACTCAGCTCCATTGGGATCAAGTTTTACATATCGTCCTGCTCAGAACAAGGCTCCTTGAAATAGAATTCAATTGAGTCCTTATGAAATTGCATACGGGCAACCATTTCAGGCTGTGATTGGGATGAAAGATGAATGTAGATCAAGAAGTGAAGGTAAAGAACTACGTACAACATTTACGTCAGACCTTAGCTGTGATTCATGACCTTAGCTGTGTTAGAGATCTCTCCCCACAGGTTTGCTATGATCCTTTAAGACTGGAGGTAAGGTGGTACTCAAGACTTGGAATACAGGACTCCCAGAAAGCCAACTAAAGAAAAGTGAACTGGAACCTATGTCAAACAAACTCATTCCATGTCTGCTAGGCATTTGTGCTCCCTACAAAGATAACTGGAAACTTATGGTAATTCTAAAGGACATGGAAATGTTTTCTTTAAAAACACTAACCTACCCCATCTAGAAAATGTGCAACTTTTGTCAACTGTACTAAAAACTGTTTTAGATGAATTGCAACACCACCACTAACGTATCTTATGCCTACAGTCATGCCAAATTGCCTACAGGATGGCTTCTAATATGTGGAAGGACTGCTTATTCAACAACAAAGTAATTTTTAAATGATCTTACCTGGTTTTATGTTGTTTTAGTTTGTATTTCTTTAATTAAACTAATCTTACAGAAATAAAAATGACTAAAAACTAATGAGGGAAATGATAGGGAAACACAAGAGTTAAAAGATTTTAGCCTTAGCTGTAGTTGATAGGCTTAAGTGACTAATGCACATGCAAAGCTGTTATGCCAGGAACTGGAATGCACAACCTAAGTGAGTCCAGGAAGTCGACCGGCAATTCAACCTTTGTGCCCCAGGGGTTCTGCAAGCCACAGTTGGTATCTGAGCCACTGTGCTCCAGGGAGGAAACACAGATAAAGAGTTGCTGATCATACATACTGAAGATGGCCACTGAGTAGGTGGAAGCTGAGTCTACTTGCTCCTGGCCCCAACCCAGATTTTCAACTGAACTTCCAACAACCAACCTGAACAATCAACAGAATCTTAGCTAACATGAAGGTTTGGGTTTTTTTTAAAGATTTTATTTATTTATTTTAAAGAAGGGAAGGGAGGGAAAAGGGGAGAGAAACATCAATGTGTGGTTGCGTCTGGTGTGTCACCTACTGGGGACCTGGCCTGCAACCTGGGTGTGTGCCCTAGACTGGGAATTGAACCGGCGACCCTTTGACTTGCAGGCCAGCACTCAATCCACTGACCCACACCAGCCAGGGCTGATATGAAGTTTTGATGCCAAGAAGTACAGAAGATGCTTTGTACCATTTGGTGAGGGGATTTTATAAGTGGTAGAGGAAATACCATGTGTGTGGATCCTGTTGCAGCTGAGAGATCAGACAGAAATTACAGCTTTGGAGCTCCCTCCCCCGTTGGAGCAAAGGGCCTTAATCCCACACAGGGATGTCCAACTCTAATCGGTGATACTTAGGGGGATCCACTGAATCTGAGACCCAGGCTGCACTCACAACGAGCAGAGCTTCCACAGTTGAAGTGCCAACCTGGAGAGCTCAGGACAGAGACTCAGACTGCTAAAGGGACCAGGTTGCCATTCCTGGGTCTGTCAGAGGCACCTACAGGCTATAGCCAGCTGTGACTCAGAGATATTTTGCTCCTTGGGCAGTGGGGAGGGATGGTGCATAGAGAGCCAGAGAGTGACTCAGTACTGTGGTGTGGGCGCTGCATAGGGATTTTTTAAAAGGATCTGAAATGTGGATGGGCAAGGACCCCATGTGCAGCTGCTCTGCCAGCAAAGAGGCCACATTGAAATCACAGCCACAGAGCTCCCTCCCCATTAAAATGTGGAGCCGTAAAAATACTCACTGCAGTAGAGAGGGAAGGGGAAGCTGTGAGGTCTCTGGCGGTGGGATACAGTGAGGTTCCACCACACCTGTGAAAAACAGAGATCACAAATTCAGCATGAAGTGTGTCTGTGGTTGGGGAGCCAGGCACAGAAGAGTTCACTATACGAGCTCAGACCAAGAGAGAAACCACACTGAAACAAAAGGGCTTCTGAGGGTGGCAGACAGCAGTGGCATAAAGGGGATCTCTGACTATAGGGGAGGCACAGGGGAGACCAAAACTGAACTAGCTGAGTGGTATGAGAAAGAGAACCAGTTTTCCTCAAGTGTGCGGGCAGTGCCCAGACCACATTCCCCCCTGCCACTTCCCCCACTACATTGTGAGCTACCCCTGCTGCTGCAGCTGCAGAGAGGAACCTAGCAAAATGGGAAAGTAGTTTTTTGGCCCATTTTGAACTTTTCTCATACATGCTATGCCTCACTGGATCTTCAGGTCCCTTTCCCACTGAGACCAGCTGGGCAGCGAGATCAGAAATTTGCACAATGAGGGTTTTTTTTTTTTTAGCTCTGCCCAGCTCAGCTTGCACGCAAACCAGGGGTTGCATGGAACAGAGTGTTCTGGAGTGTGTCTCCTGAAAAGGCTGTAGGCTGGGAGTTAGAGTTGAGTGCCTGGGTTACTTTGCAGCAAGGCAAACCTACTCACAGCCTACAATCCCCTGAGAAGGGAAGGGAGGGCCTGGCCCCTCCTGCAGGGCTGCAGGCACCACCTCTAAAGGGGAAACTGCAGATCAGCCCTGCCTGGTCCAAGATTCCCCCGCTGGGTGCATTTCCAAAGGAAGAAGAAAGAAAAACTCTGATCAGGGACTTTCAAAGTGTGAGACTTTTAGAGGATATCACCTGGGAACAGGACAGAGAGCTTTGCCTCCAACTGAGGTCTTGGAATGAGAGTGTTTAGCCCCCACCTGCAGTCTGTTCTTGCCCAAACCCAACGGGAGGCTTTTTTGATCTATCCCCTGAAGTCCAGAGCTGCTAAACTCACTCCGGAAGAGGAGAAAGTTGAATGTACCCATCCTGAATCAGCAGTGACCCCCACCTATGGAAGCAAGCGCCAGACTCTCTGGCAAAGACTGAAGGGGTTGGCTTTGAGTAGGGGCTACTCTCCCCTCACTGTGTGCCTTACAGACTGCAGGACCAACATAGTGGAAACCTGCTAGTCCTGTTACCAGCGTACAGACCCTCATCAGAAGGCTCTGGAGGCAAACCAGGCAACCTCAGGAAAGGGCAGAGGGGCTGAAAGAGGAGGCTGACCTCAGGGAGCCTCAGCTCCTTTCCAGAGCTGCCACCAGCTCCAAGCAGGAAAAGAGCTGACTCTTTTACACAGATTGGTCCCTCACATGCATAAGCAGGTCCAGGAAACACAGGCACAAGTAGCAAACAGCCAGGTGGCTATAGAGAGGTAGCCTAGGGCCAGATTCACACATTGTCTGAAAGCGACCTGTTTCTGAACCCCACCCAACTGGACCCAGAACCAACAAAACCAGTGGTGGGCTTCAGCCCACACCAAAACCTGAACCAAACAGTCACAGGATCAGTAAACCCAAAGGGGGATTCCTACAGGCTCCAGACCCTGCTGGGAACAATACCTCATCAAGGGGCAACAATGCATAGCATTCCACACACGGAGGTCTAGGGTTTCTCTTGCAGGCTCCCAAACTGAAGGGATAACTCTACCCACAAAAAGAGCCACCAGTATTTAAAATGCAACTACAAGGGTGTCACAGAACCCACAAGAAGCACTCATGGACCGCAGAATTCAGGTGTTCCTAAGGGTTGGGCAACTAATCCCAGCAAGACACTTATAACACAAGCAAAAGTAGGTTCAGAAGACATAGCACACCTACCCAACACAGAAATCAAATGGGGTGACAATGAAAATGTCCCAAGCAAAACAACAGAAATCCCCACATAAAGAATTAAAAGTTATAGATGAAATGGAAGAACACAAATACCCAGATGCAGAGTTTAAAATAATGGTTATAATAATGCTCAAAGACCTTAGGGAAGAATAGATGATCTCAGTGAGAACTTAATGAGATAGTAAGCATTAAGAAGGATATAGAAACCATAAATAAGAACCAGCCAGAAATGAAGACTACAATATCTGAAATGAAGAATTTGCTTGAAGGAATCAATAGTAGGTTAGATGAAGCAGAGAATCGAATCAGCAAATTAGAGGACAAGATACAGTATCCACCCAAAGAGAAAATGAAAAAGAGACTTAAAAGAAACAAGGAATGCCTAAGGTGCCCTTGGGATAACATCAAGTATAACAACAGCTGCATCACAGGAGTGCCAGAAGGAGATGAGTGTACAAGAGGGACAGAGAACCTGTTTGGAGAAACAGTGGCAGAAAACTTTTCCAACCTGGTGAAGGAAAAGAGCACACAAGTCCAGGTAGGACAAAGTCCCAATAAAGATGAACTCAAAGAGACCTACACCAAGACACATCATAATTAAAATGGCAAAGCTTGAAGGCAAAGAAAGAATTTTAAAGGCAGCCTAACAGAGATAGCTACTTACAAGGGGACCCCCATTAGAATCTCAGCTGATTTCTCAACAGAAACACTTCAGGCCAGAAGAGACTGGCAGGAAATATTCAGAGTACTGAAAGCTAAGAACATGCAGTCTAGACTGCTCTACCCAGAAAGGCCACCATTTAAAACTGAAGGCCAAATAAAGAGCTTCCCACACAGAGTAAGGTTAAAGGAGTACATTACCAACAAACCAACACTGTAAGCAATGTCAAAGGACCTTCTGTAATAAGAAGAAATAGAAGGAAAAACATAGGTATGATATAAAAAATGGCAATAAATAAATACTTTATCTATAACCTTAAATGTAACTAGATTAAATGCTTTAATCAAAAGACATAGAGTAGCCAAACAGATAAGAAAACACAATCCATATATATGCTGTCTACAAAAGATCTACCTCTGAGCAAAAGATTGCCACAGGCTGAGAGTAAAGGGATGGAGGAAAATATTCCACACAAATGGAAATGAAAAAGAAAAAAAAAAAAGTGGGTGTAGCAATGCTTATATCTGACAAAACAGACTTCAAAATGAAGGCCATAAAAAAAGATAAAGAAGGTCACTTCATAATTCTTAAGGGTTCAATCCAACAGGAGGACATAACCCTTGTAAACATACATGCACTCAATACGGGAGCACCTAAATATATTTAAAACATCTTGGTGGACTTTTAAGGAAGAAATCAACAACAATACTGTCATAATAGGGCATTTTAACATCCCACTGATAACAATGGACAGATCTTCTGAACTATCACAAGGATACAGCGGCATTAAATGACACACTAGATCAAATGGACTTAATTGACATTTAAAGAACATTTCACCCCAAAAAAGAAGTATATACATTCCTCTCAAGTGCACATGGATCATTCTCAAAGATAGATCACATGTTAAGCAAGACACTTATAACATAACACAAGCAAAGAAAACTGAACAAATTCAAGAAAACTGAAATGATATCAAGCATTTTCTCAGATCATTCTGGCATGAAATTAGAAATCAACATCAAGAAAAAGACTCAAAGACATTCAAATACTTGGAGGTTAATAGCATGTTATTAAATAATGAATGGATAACCAATAAGATCAAGGAGGAAATCAAAAAATTCCTGGAAACAAATAAAAATGAACACTCAACAACCCCAAATCTATGGGACACA
Organism: Desmodus rotundus; assembly: GCF_022682495.2. Taxonomy (NCBI): domain Eukaryota; kingdom Metazoa; phylum Chordata; class Mammalia; order Chiroptera; family Phyllostomidae; genus Desmodus; species Desmodus rotundus. The sequence goes on from NC_071395.1 coordinate 69,327,240, forward strand.
GGTAAAGCAGTCCTAAGAGGGAAGTTCACAGCACTTCAGGCCTAACTCAAGAAGCAAGAAAAATCTCAAATAAACAATCTAAACCTACACCTAAGAGAACTAGAAAAGCAACAACAAACAAAGCCCAGGGCAAGTAGAACGAGGGAAACAATCAAAATTAGAGTGGAAATCAATGTTACAGAGCCTTAAAAAAAAAAATATAGAAGATTAATGAGCCCTGGCTGGTGTGGCTCAGTGGAATGAGTGGTGGCCTGTGAACCAAAGGGTCACCAGTTTGATTCTTAGTCAGGGCACATACCTGGGATGCAGGCCAGGTCCCCAGTAGGGGGCGCACAGAGGCAACCACACACTGATGTTTCTCTCCCTGTCTTTCTCCCTCCCTTCCCCTCTCTAAAAATAAATAAAATCTTAAAAAAAAGAAGAAGAAGAAGAAGATGATCAATGAAATCAGGAGCTGGTTTTTCAAAAAGATAAACAAGACTGACAAACCTTTAACCAGACTCATCAAAAAGAGAGGGGAGGACCCAAATAAATAAAATCAAATTAAAGAGGTGAAAAAACAACTGATACCACAAAAATACAAGGTATTATAAGAAATTACTAAGAATAACTGTATGTCAAGAAATCAGTCAACCTGATTTGACTGGGTGAAATGGACAAATTCTAGAGACATCTCTACAATCTCCCAAAACTGAATCAGGAAGAAGCAGAAAACCTGATTAGACTGATAACAATGAATGAAGTTGAAGTAGTCAAAAAACTCCCAGGACACAAAAGCCCTGGACCAGGCTTCACAGGTGAATTTCACTAATCAAAGAACTATCACCGATCCTTCTCAAACAATTCCAAAAAATTCAAGAGGGGGAAAGACTTCCAAGCTCTCTCTATGAGGCCAGTAATATCCTAATTCCAAAATACAACAAAGAAAGAAAATCATAGCCCAATATCCTTGATAAATATAGATGCTAAAATCCTCAACAAAATATTAGCAAACCAGATCCAGCAATATATCAAAAAGTTCATACGCCACAATTAAGTGAGCTTTATCCCAGGGATGCAAGGTTGGTACAATATTTGCAAATCAATAAATGGGATTCATCACATAAACAAAATGAAAGACAAAAACCACATGATCGTATCAACAGATACAGAAAAAGCATTTGATAAAATCCAGCACCCATTCATGATAAAAACTCTTAGCAGAGTGGGAATAGAGAGATCATACCTTAACATAGTAAAGGCTATATATGAAAAGCCTACAGCTAACATCATACTCAATGGGCAGAAACTAAAAGGGTTCCCGTTAAGATGAGGAACAAGACAGGGATATCTGCTTTTACCAATCTTATTCAAAATAGTTCTAGAAGTGCTAGCCACAGCAACCAGACAAGAAGTAGTAAAAGGCATCCAAACTGGAAAGGAAGAAGTAAAGCTGTCATTATTTGCAGATGGCATGATATTGTACATAGAAAACCCTAAAGACTCCACCAAAATACTACTAGACCTAATAAATGAATGTGACAAAGTATCAGGATATTAAATTAATATCCAGAAATTGATGGCATTTTTATACACCAATAACGAAATATCTGAAAGAGAAACTAAGAAAACAATTCCATTTACTATTACAACAAAAAAATAAGGTACCTAGGAATAAATTTAAGAAGGTAAGAGACCTGTACTCTGAAAACTACAGGCCACTGAAGAAAGAAATCAAGGAAGATAAAAATAAGTGGAAGCATCTACCATGTTCATGGACTGCAAGAATTAACATCATTCAAATGGCTACTCTACCCAAAGCAATCTATACATTCAATGCAATTTCTATTGAAATATCAATGGCATACTTCACAGAACTAGAACAAATACTCCAAAAATTTATATGGAACCAAAAAAGAACCTCAGTAGTCTCAGCAATCTTATGAAAGAAGAACAAAGCTGAAGGTATCACAAATCCTGATATCAAACTACATACTATGAGTCCACTGTAATAAAAACAGTACTGGCACAAGAACAGACATATAGATTAGTGGAACAGAACAGAAAGCCCAGGAATAAACCCACGCCTGTGTGAGCAACTGATATTTGACAAAGGTGGCAAGAGCATACAATGGAGCAAAGAGTCTCTTCAATAAATGGTGTTGGGAAAATTGGACTGATACATGCAAAAAAGTGAAAGTAGACCACCAACTTATACCACACACAAAAAATAAACTAAAAATGGATGGAAGCCTTAAACATAAGTCATGAAATCATAAAAATCCTAGAAGAAAACACAGGGAATAAAATCTCAAATATTCAACGTAGAAATATTTTTGCCGATATATCTCATAAAGCACTGGAAACGAAACAGAAAATAAACAAATGGGACTATGTGAAATTAAAAAGCTTCTGTACAGCTAAAGAAACCATCAGCAAGATGAATAGGCAACCCTCTGTATGCAAGAACACTTTTGCCAGTGATACATCTGACAAGGGTTTAATCTCCAAAATATAAAAAGAACCAACACAACTCAATGCCAGAAAACACCAACCTGATTAAGAAATGGGCAAAAGACCTGAATAGACACTTCTCCAAAGAGAACATACAGGGTGCCTGTAGACATATGAAAAAATGCTCAACGTCAGTAATCATCAGAGAAATGCAAATTAAAACCTCAATGAGATATCACCTTACTCCTGTCAGATTGGCTACCCTCAATAAATCAACAAACAAGTTAGCAAGGTTGTGGAGAAAAGGGAACCCCAGTGCACTGTTGGTAGGAATGCAGACTGGTGCAGCCACTGTGGAAAACAATATGGAGATACCTCAAAAAATTAAAAATGAAACTCCCTTTTGACCAGCAATTCCACTTCTGGGTATATACCCCAAAGATCCCAAAATACCAATACAAAAAATATATGCACCCCTATGTTTACAGCAGCGCTATTTACAAAAGCCAAGATTTAGAAACAGCCTATCAGGAGATGAATAAATAAAAAAGCTGTGGAACATTTGCACAGTGGAATGCTATGCAGCAGTGAAAAAGAAGAAACCCGTACATTTTCTAACAGTATGAATGGACCTGGAGAAAATCATGCTAAGTGAATTAAACCAGTCAGTGAAAGAAAAATACCACATGATCTCACTTACACGTGGAATCTAATAAACACACTAAACCAACAAACAAAATAGTAACAGGAGCTTACATTCATAAAACGAACTGACAGCTGCTACAAAGGAGGTGTGAGGACAGGATGAAAGATGGTGAAGCAATTAACCAAAGAACATTTATGCACAACCCATGGACAGGGACAACAATATACGGATAGGCTTGGGGTTTCAAAGGGGAGAGGGTGGGGCTTGGTGGAGGTGAGGGTAGGGAGAAAGCATGGTAACAACCGTAAAGGCATAAACAATAAAAATAAATAAATTTAAAAAGGCAGGTAATTGATGGACATGTTAAAAAAAAAGTAGTGATCAACAGATAAATAAGTACTAGGAAAATCTCAGCAATTCTTATCCCATTAACCTTTTTTCCCAACCCCCTTACCTACTCTTCTCCTTATAAAAAGGCTGGCTTGAGATGAAACGTTTAGACGGTTTTTGAGGGCACATAACCAGAGTTTTCCCAGATCACTGGCATCTGAACAAAGCACCCATAAGATTCGAACCTTGTCTCTGCTTATTGGTTTTGGTAGTGACAGGCAGCATGAACACGGACTTTCTTGTTTCAGTGGGATCTGAAGTTAAGGAAGAGAATTAGAAGGGATTTTTTCCTTTTTCTGTATTTTGTAAATCCATCGCAAAAGGAGGGAGGGGTTAAGATCACAGATAATGAGACAAAAACAAAGGCAGACAAATAAATGCAAGTTAAACTTTCAGAAGGAATGAAAAATGAACTACCATATGCTCTTAGCCTATTAATATGGGGCTGTACCCCCCAAACAACAAAGATGATAAACTCATCAACAAACTTTAAACCACAAAACTGAACAGGGCAGGGGAGTCAACGAGATATTTTAAGAAAGTAGGACCCAAGGAGATGAAGTTTAAGAGATGGGATATGATACAGGACATACTACTTCGTCCTGTGCCTTTATTTATAGTTAAGTTACATTATAACCTGGGAGTAACTGAAAGCGCTAGGCACTTCAGTCATATTTGACTCGCCCTTGCTACTCTAACCACTCACATTATCCTTATTAGCAACAACAACAAAAAAGTCAAATATTTCCCATTATTTTTAGTGCAATGGGCTGGCTTGGAGGTGCAAAGCGGTCAACAGCCTTGCAGTTCCAACTGGCCGGCCTCCACACAAGGCGGGATGAGGGCGCCAAGGATGGGGGTGGGGGCTGCCAGGTCTAGTGAGTCTGCGAACTGCGTTTAGTTTTTTCCGAGGCTGGGGGTGCCCAGCAGAGCGAGGAGCCCCCAACGCTCAGGACCGCTCGTCCTAGGCCGCACGGCGCAGCCCGGACCCCTAGTGCCCCCTTCCTCGGGCTCCTGCTGCCCAACCCGGGCCGACCCACCTCCAATAGCGAGAAACCACTTACCGCGCGCCAGCGCCTCGACGAAGGGATCCCAGACTACCAGCTAGACTACAGCATCACCATCGAGCCAGGCAGAAGGAGCGGCTCTTTTGACTTCCGGAGGAAGTGAAAACGGCGCCGGAAGTCTAGGGGCGGGTCAAAGGGGTGTTATCTCCCAAGCTAATGGCGGGGATCTTGGTAGTGTCTGGCCGGCTCTTGCGGATTCCGGGTGGTCAGCTTTGGCTTCTCGTGCCCCGCGATTTCGGGGTTTGGGTACCAGCAGATGGGACCGGGAGGGTCTTGGTGAGGCAGCTCTGCGCGCGGCGAGAGAACGGGTGGCGGGCCTTGGGGCTCTCAGGAAGCTTCCTGGGATGCAGGCTGCTGAGTACCGCCATACCGCCACCGCCGGGGACGTCTGGACACGAAGGGAAAGGCCGCAGAGACCCCACGCGCCCCTCGAAGCCTGGGGTGAGTGCACACCTGGAGCACTTCCTTCCTTCGTCGCGGCTGTCGGACAACCCTGTGGCCTTCCCATCCCACTTGGTCGTAACTTCAGAAGTCACTCGGTCTGGCCTTAAGTTGTCCGCGATGCGGCCGGCTTACCTGGGTCAAAGTGTCGGGTTTTCTTAGAGGTCTCAACCTGACATTTACCATTATCGAGGATTCGGAACGGTTTCATAATTTCTGATACTTGGGTTTTCTTCAGGGGTTCTGTGTATACGTTGAAATTGTGGAAAATATGGATCGTAATAATTGCATGCCGGGTATGCCTCTTTGGGGAGTTTCTCTCAGGTTCTAGTCCTGACCCGAAAAGAGCCGAAAAGCCACTACCTTTTAGTTGATAAGTAAGAGAGGTGATTTTCGGAGCTGGGAGAAGGTTAATGAATTAGGCCTGGGTGTCCGACATCTTACCTTGGGATTGAAAAGACTACAAAGAAATAACTTGATGCAACTTGCAAGAAGCTCCACTTTTAGATCTCTTCTACCTTGCCTTTGTTACTTGGGAAGCCAGAATGAGGTTAACTTCTCAAATTTTATTTGGTTTATTTATATTCACAATACCAACCCATGCAGGTAGCTAACTGGTTTTTAAATCAGCAATTGAGATCAGGGTCACACGTAGTAACAATGAGGGTACTTGAGCTTTGAGTAGGTTTTTCACTTGAAAAGAAATGGACTTAGTGAACTTTACCTTGGAAACGTGACTTTGTAATTCCGTTAGGAGTCCAGGTGCAACTGCATGCACTGAACCTTCCAGTATTTTCTTACCCTAAATAATATGAAACATTCTGCACACTTAACAATATCAAGGCCTGTGTGTGTGTGTGTGTGTGTGTGTGTGTGTTTAAAAAACAGTAAGTTAGTATGAGTAAGTGTCTGCATCATACTGGTACTTTTATTTTTGAAATTTCTGACCCAGTAGCCTGTTTCCTGGAAGTCTTTAGCAGTCACATTTGCTATCGGAGGAGCTTTACTGGCAGGAATGAAGTACTTCAGGAAAGACAAGATGGAAAGTAAGTAGATAATCATTTGGTCAGCTCTGAATAAAATCCTTCCTAGCAGTGGACTGGCATCTTTTTATTGTTGGTAGACTTTTTGTCTTGAAATAATTTTAGGTTTGCAAAAGAGTTGTAAATATGGCATAGAGATTTCCCACATACCTTTCACCTAGCTTCCCCTAATGTTAACATGTATATAACCATGAAAACTAAGAAATTAAAATTGGTATAGCAGTACTCACTAAAACCACATACTTTATTCATATTTCTCCTGTATTTTCCGTTGCCTTTTACTCCATGATCTAGTCCAGCACACACTGTCTAACAGTATGAAATGACTTATTTGTGGACAGATTGGAGAGTGGGTAGTATGAAGTCCAGAGGGTACTAGGATGACCACGATGCAGTCCAGCCATTGAGATAGGGAAATAGGCACAGAGGTAAAATATTTTACTAGATGAGGTTCTGTCAGGCCAGGCGGAAGTTCAGGGGACTCCGAGGGCCAAAGGAAGGCGGAGCCTTTACTGTACCACTGGGTGTCAGCAGAGGGAAAAAGACCAAGGCTGACCATGGAAGACGGGGAGAGAGGAGCTGGGTGCAGGCTTGCTGGAAGTGCTTTGGATAGACACAGGCAGTGTTCCGAAACTGTTTACAGGAAGTTTATATTTTAGGGAATATTCTAGGACTTTTAAGGTCTGGTTTAGAAGTTTTCAGTAAATCTTTTAAGATATCACTTAGATTTGTTTTAATTTCTTTACTTTAGAGTTTCTTCTGATGCCTTTATACAAAGGATAATGTTTAAATCTGGGAATGACAATTCATAGGCTTTAGAACCTTAGCAGTATAACATCCATATTGGTCCTTTTGTATAAAAGTATTTTGATAGGACTTTCTTATTGTAATAATCAGTTAAGTTCCTTAAGTTTCACAATGAAAGAAAACTGAAAAGCTAGGAAAGTGGTGATAGAGACACTTCTAGAGAATGCAAGTTCCTTTTGACTTTAGTTTAGAATTTCACCTATAATTAATATTTTTTATTAAAAATGTATTATGACAATATTAATATTAACTTAGTGTTCCCAAATCATTTGACCATATTTGCTGACATGATGCCTCATCATTTCCAAATAGTTTATTGCAGGGGTGTCAAACTCATTTTCACCGGGGGCCACATCAGCCACACAGTTGCCTTCAAAGGACTGAAATAATTTTGGGACTGTATAAATGTAACTGCACCTTAACTGTTAAGGAGTTGGAATTATATACGGCCCTTTGAAGGCAACTGCAAGGTTGATGTGGCCCCCGGTGAAAATGAGTTTGACACCCTTGGCTTATTGTATATTTCTCCAACATAATTACAGTACAGCCATCAAAATCAGAAAATTAACATTGATATATTACTGCTGTTCAGTGTTCAGACCTCGTTCAAGTTTTGCAGCTTGATGGCTTTATAGCAAAAGTTGTCCAATTCAGAACCACACCTCATACCTAGTTAGTCTTAGTCTCCTTCAGCCTGTAACAGGTTTTCAGTCTTTACTTGACTTTTAAAACCTGGTATCAGCCATTTTTCTTAAAAGCCCTGTTTCATTTTTATGGAGGATGATGTTTAGAAGTCAGGGTATTAGTTCATTGTTAGTGGGGTATGTCTGCTCCCAGGTCCTCTGAGTAGACAGAGCTATGAAGGATATGCCCACACACACACACACACCATAAGTTCACACTGTATCTCCAGTTTTTTTTCCAGTACTACGTGGTTCATTCTAGTTTTCTTTCCATTGGCCTACCTCCCTGTCCATTTATAACACTCTTATCTCTAATGTAACTATGATCCCATCACCACTGTCCTCTCCCCATGCAGCTGCCCTCAGCACACTCAGGCTCAGACGTCAGTGCCAGCCCCCCGTCTTGCCCACGTGGGCTCAGACATCCTGCACAGCTGTGCCCCCCATCCCACCCCCATCATGGCACACCTGTTGGCTTAGGACTGCATTGCTCCAGAAGAAGAAGAAATATTTTTACCACTTTCTTTTCTTACAATGTTTACTATATAATGTAGGGTTTAGTTTGATTAATTTTATTTGACTTGATTGTTTTATTTGATTTTATGCTTATTTTCCTTAAAAGAATTTTTAAGCTTCTTGGAAACTGAGATTATTTCTTCTGCATTTTACACAGTCATTAGCATAGTATGGATCATATATCAGGCATTGGAGTACCTGTGGTTAGATTGACTTTCCTTTTATTTGGCATGTGTATTTGTGTCTGTTTAAGAGCTGGAGAAGGAACGGCAGCGAAGCATTGGAAAGCCTCTGCTTGGGGGACCATTTTCCCTCACAACTCACATTGGAGAGCCAAAAACTGATAAGGACTACCTGGGTCAGTGGGTGCTGATTTATTTTGGTTTCACTCACTGCCCTGATATTTGTCCAGAAGAACTAGAAAAAATGATTCAAGTCGTGGATGAAATAGGTAAGAAAACTGTCACTTATGTCTATGATAAATTCATGTTACCATGCTTTTTAGATTTTTGAATTACTGTTAGGTGGAGGGTCATACTCACTCGGTTTGTGAGAACATAAGATCTCAATGTTAGGTTTGTTTGTTGCTTAGATTCCCGTGACCTATAAGTTCTCCACCAAAAGAAACTTACTCTGATACTAAATACAGTATTAGGTTGCTTAAAAATGTCAGTGTGGTCTGGGTCTCCCTTACCTCTGCTTTGTGTCCCTTCCTTTATTGTGGCCTTCTGTCATTGACACCACTGTTGCCCTCCCCCAGGTGACTGTGGGTTACACGGTGAAATCTGTGGGATGGTCTCTGAAGTGCAGTCAGGGGCATTTATTAGGACCAATAAGAAGACAGGGCACATCCTTCTTAAAATGAATTGTTCCAGGATATTCAATTCTTATGAATAGTTCACCCTGCCCTTGAGGTACGGGTGGGGCAGAAGGGCCAGCCTACACTGGATTGGATTAGGAGACAAGACACCCATATGGTATGATCCAGGCATCGGCATGTATACACCAGTGCAGGTGTTTGGTGGGTTATTTACCTGATTCCACCACAGGTAACAGATGGACCTGTTCCTCCTGAAGGCCATCCCATCCTCTTTCCTATCATCATGTAACTCCAGTGTTAGCTGTGCCCTTGCATTTCCTTAACGCCTCGCTTTACCAGTTATTACCCTCACTGTAGTTGCTGGTTTTCGTTGTCTTTTCCTTTAGAGTGTGAATAGTGACTGACAAGAACTTTCTTTCAGATAATATTCCAACTCTGCCAAATTTAACTCCACTTTTCATTACTATTGACCCAGAGAGGGACACAAAGGAAGCCATCGCAAATTATGTGAAAGGTTTGTTTCATCAATAATACCTTATATCTGTTTAGCTCTAGTTTGTGAAAGGTCAACTCATGTGAACCATCTAATGCCCTGTGAAATGGGGGGGGGGGGGGGGGAGGCAAATGTTGTTATAACTAGTTTCACAGACAGATAAAAAGGTGAGGCTCAGGGTATGACTGGGCCTGGTATGTAAATAAATAAAAAAACAGGTTTCTTAATTCCTGCCACAGGGAGGGCTCTTTTTATTTTGTCACAGTGGAAGAACCAAACTTGGCCAACAAAGTTCATAGGTCAACAAAGTTAATAGATCCTTGAATTGAGAGCAAGGGCACATCACTTCCAATTCCGACTCTGTGCCGCATTCTCTCCTTTGTAAAATGAGTGTGCATGAGTTCTGTGTACATACTTTTCCAACTCAGCACATATTTTATTGTATAAACCTAAAACATTCATTTTGCCAGAAACATATTCCTGTTAATGGAAGAATTTCAATTCAAACATCTCATCATGCAGGTTAAAACCTATTAGAAGGTACTTTCAAAGACTAAATTATGGTAGAGTTAAAAATGAAGACTCAGGTCTTATGAGCTTCAGTGAGTTGCTTAATTTCTCTGGATTCAAGTTTTTTTTCAGTTGGGTGCTTAAAAATCAGGAATTTAAATTTTAATTATGGTGAAATAGATTTAAACTATTGGACAGAAGGACTAGAGAATAGTTTTATATATTTTTTTTATATGACACATTCTAATGTACATATTCTCCAAAGCTTTGCAGTTATTCTTAAAATGTGCCTTGTGAAGGACTGCCTATATATTTTATTATTTAACAGAGTTATTGAAATGTGATTAACATAAAGTGTACAATTTGTTACCTTTTGACATATGCATGCACTGGGAAGCCATCACCATGATAAAAAAGTGCCCTGCTAACCCTTCCCTCCTCCCCTCCACTTCACCCATCGCCTCCACTAACCTGCTCTCTCAATACAAATTAATGTGCATTTTCTAGAAGTTTATGTAACAATTATAGAATATATACTTTTTTTATGGCCTCTTTCAGTATAATTATTTCGAGATTCTTCCGTGTTGTAGAATAGTTCATTTATTTTTATTGCTGAGTAGGATTCAGTGTTTGACTATTATAAGTAAAGCTGCTAAGAGCATTCAGATGCAAGTCTTTGTATGAACACATGCTTTTACTTCTCTTGAGTGAAATATCTAGGAGTAGAGTGGCTGGATCATATGGTAAGTCTGTATTTACCTTTTTAAGAAACTGCAGACATTTTTCCCAAAGTGGTTTTACATTTTTACATTCCTACTCTCGATACACAAGAGTTCCAGCTCCTCTATATCCTTGCCACACTGGATATGGTCAGTAGTCTTTTTAGGTGTAGCCACTTCAGTAGGTATTTAGTGGTAGGTACCTCATTGTGGTTTTAATATGCATTTCCCTAATGTTAAGTATCTTTTTTTTATAAAGATGTTACATATTTTTAGAGGGGAAGGGAGGGAGAAAGAGAGAGAGACATCAATGTGTGGTTCCTTCTCAAGCACCCCAATTGGGGACCTAGCCTGCAACCCAGGCATGTGCCCAGACCTGGGATAGAACGAGCAACCTTTTGGTTTGTGGGAGGACGCCCAACCCACTGAGCCACACCAGTCAGGGCTAATTTCTCTTCATTTACTCCTACAGTAGAAAAGAAAGACGAGCCATCTTGCTTTTTCAGTACCTAAACAGTTTCAGTTTAGAATAAATTAGTCCAAGGAGTGATAGAGGCTTCCTCTACCTTTAGTACATGGTACTGCTGTTAAATGTCAGACTATCACTTTAGTAGGCTGATGCATCCAGATGTTTTAAGTGAGTTTCACCAGCTAACTTATATAAATTCCAAAAACTTAACCGCAAATGCATGCTATGAGATTACTTGCTGGAAAATGAGATACAGATATTTTGACTTGGTATGAAGTAATTATGCAACATACTTTTTTCTTATATAGTAAAAACTATAGTGCTTAATTCATGATTATATCTTTAAACTTAACCATATCTTAGAACTACATCTAAGTATTTGAAAAGAGCTAAATTAATTTAAAAATGTAATTTAAATAATTAGAATATATTCCCTCTTTACTAGATAATCATGAAAAGATTTGACTGATTACTAAGAACCAACTTTTGGTTTCATTGATCTTCTCTATTAATATACTATTTTTAGTTCCATTGATTTCTGCTCTAATTTTTTTTTCCTGCTTACTTTGGGTTTAATTTGCTCTTTTTTTTCTAATTTCCTAAGGTAGAAACTTACTGATTTTAGATCTATTTTCTGTCCTGCTATATACATTCAATGCTATAAAATTCCCCGTTAAGCACTGCTTTTTTTTTCATCCCACAGATCTGGGTGGGTTGTATTTCCATTTTCATTTTTCAAAATATTTTTTACTTTCTCTTAAGATTTCTCCTTTGACCTATATGTAACTTAGAAGTGTGTTTATCTCCACATACTTGGGGATTTTCCAGATATTTTTGGTTACTGATTTCCAGTTGAATTCCAATGTGACTTACATATAAAAAAGGAGGGTTTTCATTTGTTCTACGTAAATTTACTTTCTTTTGAATCATGAGGAAATGTTTAGGGACTCACAGGAAGAAAGTGGCAGTAGGGCCACTGTAGTACTGATGTTGCTTTTTGATGTAGGCATGGTGGTTTTGTGTGCTTCTCATTTCTCACTTTCTCATTTTTTACTTAGAATTTTCTCCCAAACTGGTTGGCTTGACTGGCACAAAAGAAGAGATTGATCAAGTGGCCAGAGCTTACCGAGTCTATTACAGCCCGGGCCCCAAGGATGAAGATGAGGACTACATAGTAAGTAAATGCCCAGGTTTCGGCCCACAGGCCCGCTCTCAGGCCCCAGATGTTCATACGTCTTTGAGTAATGACTGGCTTCACAGATGAAGGAGAACCTTTTGAGAAGCAGTGGTAGGCCATGAAGAACTGTACTTCGGGGTTGAATGAATAAGAATTCTGAAAATCAAGAGAAAAGACGAAAGCCATAGACAGGTAGACTCTTTGTAAGTTGTATTTTCATATCAACTATATGCTTTGCACAATTAGGCATTTAATAAATGCTCTTTATGATGAAGAACAGAGATTCCATTAAGTGGCCCCTCTGCAGCCTGGGCATCAGCACTGCCCCTGGAGCCCTTGGTTGATGCCAGGGTTCCTTTGTTGCTGCCATGGTCAGAGGTTTTGCAGTGAAGCACCAACTAAGGGCGTAAGTACTGCCCCGTCCAATTATCTTCTCAGTGCGCTCATTCTTTCCCATCACATTAAGAATTGACACTGTGTTTTAGTATCCTTTCCATTCTTTTCTTCAGGTGTTGTGCTCTGGTTTCTGTGTTGTAGTGGCTGGGCAAAGTGATGAATCAGAATAGCTTTTTCACCTGCAAAGCTGGTTTTATAGAAAGCAAGATGACCAGGGCCCTGAGTCACTGGTCTGCTAGCTGCACCATGGCTAGTTTCCAAGAGCAGCGTGCCGAGGAAACCTCTCGCTGGGGCGCTTTGTCTCTCACAGCGCCCTGTGGTTCTTCTGGTCCCTTTGCTTTAAGCCTGCACCCTAATCTTACTTTCCAATTCTGGTGCCTCATAGACTTAGGGAAACTTGGATACATGGGGGAAGAAGACAAAAATTAGCATTTTTTTAAGAGCTAAGTTTAAGGAAAGAATAACCCTACCATGGGTTTTTCTTGCTGCAGCAGCGTGAGAAAAATGAGAGCAGAGCAGAGGGTCGAGAGAGGAGGCCATGGGAAAAACTTTCCAAACTGCTTTATTCTTCTTTAAAAGAGAGTTGTATTAATTGGTTTGAGTTTGGACACTGAGATTTGTACTGTGTACATAATCCAGAATGTGGATATTAATTTTTTAACCTTAAATATTGAGATGTGCATATTTAAGTTTTATGGAGACTTCTTGGACCCTCTAGAAACCATCCCAGATTCCTGTTAGAGAAATTTTGGTTGCCCACCATAAGAATATGACATTTGATAAGAATCAACATGGAGTTCCTTGCTCTACATTTGTTGAATCAACCAATAGGGGGAGACACCCTCCAGCTTCTTGGTTTATCATTAGTGTGACTTCTGTCCCATGAGGTCATAGAGTTTCATCCACAAGATGGTGTGGGAAACTTCTGTTAAATTAAGATTTAAGGACTAGGAAGGAGTGAGGGAATACCTTGAAGGTTGAGAGGTAATGGAATGAGGTTTTCTTGATCTGAAACAGCAGCAAATAAAGGTAAGCTTCTGCCTTTTGAACGCTAGTGGAATCCTCAGACTGATGTGTCAGCTGGGCACGCCAAGCATTTAGGATTCCGCTGAAAGCTAAATGGCCACAGCATTGCATTTTTTATATATGTGTTTGTATATATGTATATATACAAAACATTACATTATTTTGTAAGTATTAATTAGAAATTATTTTTGACAAATACTATAAATGGCTTTCAAACATAAAAAAATGATGATCAGTTTCACTCGTAATAAAAGAAATATGATAATGTGATGCCATTTTCACTTTTAGATTAGCAAAGATCAGAAGTTTTAAATATGTTGTTAAATCGAATTTGGGGAAAGAGGAGCTGCACGGCTGGAACAAGGCACGTGCGCACACAGTCCATAGGGACGCCCTCTTCAAGGCAGCTCGTCCGTGTCTGCCAGCCTTTAAAGTGGAATCCTTTAGGTTAGAGGTCCTACCTTTTGGAATTTATCCTACAGGTATAACCTACAATATTATTTATAAAAAGGACTGAAAACCAAACAACCATTTTTTAAAAGGTTATGCTGTATGTGCTGATGTAGAACAATGCCTAACATATCATTAAATGAGAAAACAAGTACATGGTATTGTTACTTGAATGCAAAAAGGAATAGGTGACAGGTGGTATCAGAACTCAGTGGCTATAAACTCACACTGAGTTTCTCATGCAGAGAGTTTCTCCAGGAGAACACAAAAGGGCTGGCGGCTTGTTTCCTCTGAGCAGAGAGCTGGGGACTGTGGGCATCTGGCAGGGGAGGAGAGCTTTCATTGTATAAGTTTACTGTATATTCTTTTGTCCTTTTTTATGAGCGCGTATTACCTTCTCAACAATTGAAAGTCGTGGTGATATCAGAATATTGTGGACTTTGAAATTGGACAGATGGAGGTAATAAGCTTAGGTCTGGCATTGACCAATTATTTCACAACCTTCTCGAGCCTGTTTTACTGTTCGTCGAGGTGTACGATACCTGTCCTCTGGGTTAAGGACGACACGTGAAAGAGCTGGTCAGTGAGGGCCAGCTTTTTCCCTGCAAGGAACTACGAGAACTTGAAAGTGCCATGTACTGGAAACAGATGACAGTTTGCTCAGCCCACACCCCAGCGGACAGTGAGACCTGACCATCGACAAATTAGCCATAAATGGATAGAACAGTATTTTTATTATGTACTTGAAAGTAATGTGTATTCAGAACACTCACAAAATTAGCCCAGTACACTGAAATTGTTTTCAAAAGAGAGAGAGAGTAGAGAAAAGGAAGAAAGAGAGGTACAAGCTACAGGGTATGGATTGAACGTGACCTGGAGACCGAATTCTGACCTGTGTGTTGCCTACATGTGGAGAAACATAGATCCCTGTCCTGCTCCAGCCATAGTGATTGCAGGACATGAACTCGCCGGCTGTTTGACCTCCGGTGTACATTCTTTCCTTATGGGAGTGGGCAAGTGGCTCTTTCCATTTGCTGTGTCTTTACGAATGCGTGTATATAAAGAAATAATTACCTCACAGACAGCTGATGTGTGTTCAGGTCTGTTTGGGGGATGTCTCCAGTTTGGCATGCACAGTCACATTTCTGTCTTTCGGTCTTGCCAAGGAGCAGTCAAGCCTGCAGTGAATTCCAAGGAGTCTAAATTCCAAATTCTCTGCTCATTTAAAGTTGGGTTTTGTGGAAGCATATAAATAAAAAAGACTGATGACTAATCTAAACTAAAGGTAGAGCTAGGAATGTTTTAACTTTCCCTCGAAAATGGAGAGTGGATTTTAGATGATTCCTTGGAGGTGTAGCATTTGGGGCTCCTCGGGAGTTTCCTGGTGATTGCTTCGGATAGGATTGTTCAGAGAAAAACACTTATTTTCATGTTTCCCTTGACATTACTAATATCAGGACTAAGTACTGTGTTAGAATTTATAAATTATATATTTAGTAGGTGGTTTTCTGGTTTCTTCTCATCAAACATGGGAAGCAGACTTTAGGTGGTAATGAATGACAGACAACCAGTGCTTCCCAAAACAAAGGACCACAGCCAAGAACGTGTTGAAGAAAGCAGTTTCTCCCCAACATGTTTGACTCCATGTGATATTGTCTTTATGACGTGGTTAAGGGGTCAGTGAAATATTTTACTCACAAACGTCAGCTCCTCTCCAGCAAGCATTGTTGTTCCACAGCACTGACTGTTGCACGGAGGTTGGCAGCAGCTGTTTCTAGAAGTGGCTTCTTAGAGATTGGGTGGATGAGTGTGTTAAGGATTGAACACAAAAGATTTTAGGTCATTTGTCACTGTGAATTTGCTATAATAGGTTTAGGCACATTGAATAAATATTAAATGCCCCAAAGATTATTTAAGCATTAATGTGAAGTTCTCTGATCCTGTAGCATTTATTCAGTAAACTAAGCAGCTTATTTTGGTAATCTTTTTATCATCCTATTCCCCTCTCCCCCTTCTCTGCAGGTGGATCATACCATCATAATGTACTTGATTGGACCAGATGGTGAATTTCTAGATTATTTTGGCCAGAACAAGAAGAATGCAGAAATAGCGGGTTCAATTGCTATGCACATGAGGGAGCACAGGAAAAAGAGCTAGCCAAAGCGGTGTTGCCAGTGCAGCGTTCTTCTGCTAAACGGGAAGGAAGCTCTGTCTCCCACGGGAGGCAATATATGTGTATGCGTATATATGCAACCTACAGAATGGCCTTCGTACCATGAGAACATCTATGTTTTGGGTAGGGCGCGCTACCCTTGGGATCAGCCAGCATTGATTCTTGGAACTGTGAAGATTACAACCAAAAGTCTCCCAAAGCCCCCACAAGACTGGAGACCAAGTTAATGTGAAGCCAGTGGAGTGGACCTTGGGGAAGGACACTCTGAGAGAGGCACCACCCATGTGTTTCCCCACATGAGCTGGGCCCTCAGATCAGTGTCGCTGCCTCTCCAGTGTCTTGGACCCTTGCTCATACAAGTTGTGGAGCTGAATTTCCAGGACTCTGATTTCCACAGCACTGTTGCTTCCCCTTCGAGGAGTGGTGGCTGGTACGTTAGGCTCTGCCGTTCGCAGTTAAGCTTTGTGCTTGAAAGCACGAGTCTAGACTTGTTAAGGAATGTCACTGTCAGGCTAGCATTGCGTTCTCCTATCAGCAGGTGCTGATTTGACTAATGAAGAGGGAATCTATTGTTTGGAGAAAACCATGAGATTATTTTCTCTAGGGATCTTATGGGATTTTTGGCCAAGTGATGTGCTAGGTTTTCAATGACATACCAAATGGGAACAAGGGATACTGATCATGAGTGTGATGCGGAGTACTTTTCTGTCTATACTGGATTGCACTGTGTGGAAAATAAATGTGTATTCAGTTTTACAACTTGGACAAGGGTGACTTCTCTCGTGAGTGAAGAGTGTGGGAGGGTGGCAGCACACAGATCTCAGGGCAGACCCCCACAGACGGGAGTGGCCAGGGAAGTAGGTTCCCAGGCCCCGAGCTGGAGTCTCAGAATCAGGTAGGTTGCAGAGACCTGTGTTCCTAACAGACGTCAGAGAGTCTCAGATGCTGGTGGCCTGGGACTATACCTTGAGAAACTTGTGTGAGGAAATAAGGTTTTGATCTGGCCGAGAGAAGACTTGATCCTTCGATTGGTGTGTCAGTACAAGTGGTGTGCACACAGCCAGGAAATGATTGTTGAGTGATGGAATGACTCTTGACTTTTTTCTGAATTTCACTTTTTCCACCTCCAGCTGCTACAAGGGCAAAGTTCTCTGAAAGTTTTTCAGTGAGTCCTACCGCAGCAGGTCAGACCACAGATTCCCTTTGCACAGCAGGTTTTACATGCGCACGAAACAAGCCCATCTTTCGGGTTTTAAATGTCGTCTTGATATCTAGTTAAACCTACTATAAAGACATGTCAAAATATGTGAAAAAGAAAAATGAACTCTATAGTGGTTATGGATTGAATTGTGTCCCCAAAAATTCATACGTGGAAGTCCTAACCCCCAGTGCCTCAGGACGTGACTGTGTTTGGGGACAGTCTTTAAAGAGGTGATTAAGTTAAAATGAGGCCGTTGAGTGGGCCCTAAGCCACTGTCACTGGTGTCCTTACAAGAAGAGATTAGGACACACAGAAGACCATGTGAAGACAGGCCTCCAGAGGAAACCAGCCCTGCTGACACCTTGATCTGGGACTTCTGGCCTCCAGACTAAGAAAATGTCTTGTTTAAGCCACTGGGTCCATGGTTCTTCATTACAACAGCCCTAGCAAACTACTTCAGTGGCTGTCTTTTCTTGGGGATGGCTACTGTATTCCTTAATAAATATCCTTAATAAACAGCTACAAGATTGATGGTAGTTTATATAAGCTTGAATGCCTTTCCTAGGAACCTTGTCAGGAAGGTGAGGAACTTACTAAAAGACTAGTCACACAGTAGCAAAGAAGATACTAACTATACAATGCTAGACACTTTGGAAGATGGTCTCTTCTAAGCCACCATTTGTGTGGATCGCTTCTGCAGCAAACTGGCTCTCGATAAAGATTCTCCTCATTCTCAGCTGCTGCAGGCTAGAGCTTGTGTAATGGTCCAAAAAGGGAACAGCCGCTTTTGGAGAAACCTTTGATTTGCTCCTCATCCCAGTGTCAAGTTTAAAGGCTTAGGATCAGGATGTCAGAAGCAGGGAAAGAGCCTCTAAGGTGACATCCAAATTGCTGTGTGCATGAGAAGACAGTCCCAGGGATTAAGGGGTGGCCCTTCTGAACCTAGATTAGAATTCGGGTCCTAATTTCTAGTCAAGTCCCTGCTCATGCCACTGCTGTGGGATGCTTAGATAACCATATGAATCCCAAACGGGTGTTGTGGGGCATCCTTTCAACGGTAAGTGTTGGGAAATTGAAATCAAAGCTGCCTTTCAGCAAAGTCTGACATGCACATCTTTCCCTGGCTGGGTTTGGGTTTTCTTTTACTGGACCCTTCAATGGAATTAATAAATGCTGTTTGCTTATTTGAGAATTATAAGAATCCTATCTTCAGTTGGCATGCAAGTACTTAATGCACCCAGCTGTCCGTGAGGCAGCTGGTATCTCAGGCATCAGAGCCGAGATGCACTGAATACCAGTAAGATGCACATGTGAGTTGGGAGGCTCATGTGAACCCAGTAAAGTGATTTGAAATCACGTCTGTATAAGATGTTATAAAACCTTTTCTTGTTTTAAATGTCATGTTAAAGGAAATAATTCAAGTCACCCATAATCCCCCAAGTAACTTTTTTTTCATATAGCGCTATTTACATTGTGTGTGTGAGTTAAATTTAAAAGAGCAGTTGCACAAGCCTATTTTGGCCATCCAGCTTACACTTTTTACCCATAGTTTTGAAGGGCATTACTGTGTAATGACATGGATGGGTTATTCCTGCTTATTAATGAGATGCAGCTAACAACCTCTTCACCCATGTGTTCCTTAATAGCACCTTTAGAACTGAGGAGATAATTATTTTCTATTCATTTAAGAAATATTTTAAAGTGTATTCATTCTCCCATAATTATAACATTCTCAGAGAAAATTTGTAATATACAGAAAATTTGAAAGGAAATTTTACAATCACCATTGTTTCACTACCAGGAAACAATTTTTGGATGCATTTCCTTTCAATTTTCAACATTTAAAAATCTTATTATTCCAGAAGTTCACCAGTGTATTCCTTTAAACACATCAGACGTGACAGATCAAGCTCAAGTCCCTTTGCTCCTCACTCCCCACCCTCCTCACAGGAATTGCTGGTTAGTGGTGGGTGTGTATCTGCTTAGGCTCTTTCTGGCTCAAGGTGTGCATGTTAACAGTTTTATTACCATGGCTAGCACAGATCTTGCTCAATTTTTATGTGACTTTCATTATATTTTTGTATATTTTTTATATTTGAACCTGATAAATATTGAAGGTAACCCAAAATAGCTCCCCCTTTTCCCTTGCCAAGGTTAGGTGGTTGATTAACCAGAGAAAAAAATGTATCTGCAAAGCAAACTTTAGCGGCCCCTCCCCCACCATGGACACACACCCATTGAATGATGGCCACATGCTGCTGGATGAACTTCCTTCTCTGAGAATGGCCATGTGGGACTGGGAAGCACACTGCCAGGGTCTTTGGAATTGGCAGAGCACAGGTGCCCCCCTGCAGGGGTTGGTAGGTGGGCACCATGCACAGACAGCCTGCGCTCTGGACGGTTGCGCTGTTGCTCCTCAGGAATCCGTCGCACTGAAACCAGTCTGCGGCCTGAGCTAACGGTCTTGCCGCTCGCGTAGGTTACCCATAACCTAGAACATTTAGTACTCTTGCCAGGGGTCAGTGTGGTGCTCAGCATCCGGAGCCGTGTGAGGGAGCACCAGCACGTGCTTTTAGTTTGGTCTGGGTAATGACTTACATATATAAAAATGGATTGAGCTATAAACAAGATTTATGCATTTCACTGTATAAAATCTGTAACAAGAACAACAAAAAATGTGGAAGGATGAAGAGCTCCTGTGGAAGGTGGGCTTGAAAGAAAACAGTGTGTGGTGTGGCGGAGGACAGGCCCTCACTCAGCAGCTCGCTGCAGCTTGGACTGGTGAGACCGCTAACCGTACCGCCAGGTCCCCAGGTAAGTGACTGCCCAGGGGTGAGACCCCCACAAAGCTTGAGCAAGGTCAGAGGAGTGACAGTAGTCCGAGGTCTGAGGAGGACAGTCAGAGCAGGCTAGCTGCACTTACGCCCTGTGTGTAGTATCTTTCTTCTCGTCCCCACTCAAAGGGACAGGAGCTAGGTGGCTCTGGTGATGCCCAAGCCGGAGGACAGGGCTAAGCCTGGCACAGCTTTGAGAGAGAAGTTTGCTTAGAGGCTTTCTGGCTCAGGACACAGAGCTGGGGGACACAATGAAAGACAGGAGGAGGCACGTTCCTCCTCGGCTTCTGCAGTGAGTGGCAGCTGGCCATTGTCAGTCAAGCTGTGTGGCTGCTCTGACAGACGATTCTTGTGCCTGGTTGAGTTCCTTTTTAGGGAGCAAGCCAGGGACAGTACCCTTTTTGGGCAAGTCTGCAGTTGGCAGCCCATTATCCATTTTCCATTCAAGATGACGCAAAGGTAAAGGGCCAGCTGAACTTCCTAGACATGTGTGAGAGCCTCCCAGTCACAATAGGTCATATGGATAGCCTTGGGCTCTGCACCTGCTGGGCACCAGGGTTTCAGCAATGAACGTGAGGTTGTTCTGCCATCACAGTATTAGACATGCAGAGACCAAGTGGCATGTCTTCACTGGTGGGAGAGGGAGGGTCCAAGTGAGGACTTGTCCACAGGCTTGTCACAAAGCTGAGACTAGCACACCCTGCTCCTGCGTCAGCAGCATCACGTCCTGGGGTTGCACTGAAACGCAGGGTCTCAGGCTCCACTCCCGCATCAGAACCTTAACAAGAACCCCCTGCAGCTCTCACGCACACTGAGGTTTGAGAACCACTGCTCTACCTACAGCACGTTGACTCAGCGCCCCCTACCACAGAGACTGCCATTTTTCCCCCAAGGGAGAGGTAGAGTAACAATAATAAAGTAGTTCCTCTTCCCCTGACCAGGAAGTTCTTTAATTAATTTTGCTTCCATGAAACATATAATTTGAGTTTCTCATTCAGAAAAGGAAACAAATTTCTGATAATTATTTGATTGCCCCATTTTAAAAATTCTAATCAAAAGCATATATCACTCCCTGTCAGAACTTCTGTTCAGCACAGGATACCAAGGGTTCCTCCAGTGAGTTGACAGGATTCCAGCAAACAGCAAGGAGATGGGCCATTTGGTTCGCCTGGGAGGCCTTATCAGCACTAAATGAAGTATTTCCATCTGGTCATTTTGAAACACTGAATTGAAACCAGATTGAGGATCAAGTGAGCCCCAGTCAGGCCGAGAAGGGCAGATGTGATTCAGTGAAATTGGGAGAAGCTGAAATCTGCCTGTCTGCTGCTCAGCACAGCTTCTGGTGGGGCTGTGTTGAGTTACAGAAGGTGGGCAGTGGAGCCCTGTGGGATCAAACCCCTTTCTTAACAAAGACAGGCATTTCATGTCTAAAGCAGGCTGGCCTTCCAGTGGGTTGCTCCTCCCCTCACTCCTGGGCTCCTGCTGCTCCGAGTGCAGGAGGCACCAGCCCCAGCCATGTGGAAAGCCCTATCTGGAACGAGAGTCCCAGCACTGGGACAGTCGTTCACTGATCCATTGATTAATCCAACACCCTTTGGACACCCATGTTGGGCTAGGTACTAGGGACATAGAGATGGACTCAGTCACTGGACAGCGAGATGCAATGACCACCCACAAGAGAAACAAAGAACAGGACAGTTGTTACTTCATTCTGCCTAGCCAGTTTGCCAGCCCCTGCACCTAAAATTATACTTTTGAGTGTTTTAGGTATTTAATCAGTTGCCAGTTACACAAATGCAAAAATATGTAAGTTTACTGTATATGATAAGAGTCATATAGGAAATATAATAACATATTGATATAATAAAGAGAAACATAATGATTCAGGGTTTGTAAGAAGATTATACAATTTTGAAAAAAATTAAGATATTAATGAAAAAACAGTTTATTTTTGACAAAAAGACGATGCAAATATGTTCATTTTCTTCTACTTAAATGTTCAACATAGTTTCAATATATTGCAACAATACATGATTGCCAGGGACATGAGGGAGTTTGGGGGGATGATGGAAATGATCAATGTCTTGATTGTAGTGGACTGCACATATTTGTCAAAACTTATCAAACTATACTTAAAAAGGATAAAGTTTAATGTTTATTCCTAAAGAAATCAAAAACACTAATTTGAAAAGACATATGTACCCCAGTGTTCATTGCAGCATTATTTACAGTAGCCAAGGCATAGAATCAACCTAAATGCCCATCAATAGACAACTGTGCAAAGAAGATGTGGTACATATATACAGCCATAAAAATGAATGAAATCTTGCCATTTGCGACAACATGGTTGAACCTAGAGGATATTATGCTAAGTACAATAAGTCAGAGAAAGACAAATACCATATGCTTTCACGTCTATGTGGAATCTAAAAAATAAAACAGAAACAAACTGATATATACAGAAAACATTTTGATGGTTGCCAGATAGGAGGAGGTTGGGGAGCTGGGTAAAAAGGGAGGAAGGGATTAATATGTGCAAATTGCCAGTTATAAAAATAGTGACGTGGATGTAAAGTACAGCGTAGGGAATACAGTCAGTGACACAATAAGAACTATATACGGTGTCAGATGGGCACGAGATGTATTGGGGTGATCACTGTGTAAGTTACAGAACTGTATAACTGTATGTTGTACACCTGAAAGCAATATGATATTGTATATCAACTGTAACTGAAAATATTATCAAAAGGAAAGAAAAAAGAGTTTCCTGCGTAATACGCAAGACGTGAGCATGTGAAAAATCCCCTGGAAATCTCTTGGCCTACACTGATAAGTAAGTAAAAGAAACATTAAGTTATTTTTTAACTTACCAGTAAAATTTAAATTTTGGAGGATTTTTAAATGCTTTTATAAAGAAAGAAAAATCTTGACTTGTGTAATTTTTCTCTTCTCCCCAAATAGTTATATGTGACTAAGCCATACGAATATCTTTAAAGTGTGCTGCGTACACATTTCTCATGTCAAATCACAAAAATGAAAACAGACCCATGTTTATGAAACTTTACTATATAACAAAGGTAGTATATTGTATTGGTGAAGATTACTAAAAATTTGTATTGGAATACTGGTTAATGAAGAAAAAGATTCTTACACTGTATCTTCCATTAAAACTCATAGCAATAAATGCACTAGCAGGAAATATTTTACATGTGCAGAGTTGCCCAGTTTGGGGGTAGGTTTACCAGAGGCATCACGGTGCATGCCCTGCCCACACACCTAAAGGCAGCACCCTCTCTCGCAGGCTACGGAGGGGCAGTGGCCATCTACTGTACCATATCATCCCACCCACCGTGGCCCTGAGCTGTCTGGTCCACAGGCCAGACCAATTGGGTCCTCTCTGGATTGTGAGCAGAGGAAGGCTGTGCTAACGAGCAATGGCAGCTGAAGCAAGGTCATGATGAGGAGGGGCCAGAGCCTGGCCAGAGGTGGCCACCATGAGATACATGCAAAGTGAGCCGGTGAGTGCAAAGCAGGAGGCAAAGGAGGCCTGTGCATGGGGGAGGAAGCAGGGGGGCAGAGACAGGCAGGAGCCCTGAAAGACAGACAAGTTCCAAACTATTTGATTCCAACAATTAATTTGAAAAATCAAAAATTTCACATGCATCCTCCAATATATGTACATATACCTATTTATAAATAACATATCCTGCACAAATATATTTGGCAAGTGGCTGTCAGAGGTAACACATGAAAAACAGAAATTTGAAAAGGTGAGATAGCAAATAAGTGGTATTATTAGTCTGGGTAATGGATACATGTGCATTTGTTTTATTATTCTATAAACTCAACATACATATTTTTGTATATCTTATGTATGTTTGCTCCATTTTCCTATAAAAATTAAAAATGAATATGCATATGCATGAAAGGGCTAGTATTTTCTTCCCACACGCCAATGTCGTGCACGCTCCTGACTCCAGAGACCAGTGCTCTGGAGTTCCCGGGCGTCCAGTTTCACACCTAATCTCTATCTGTTCTCCCAATACTCACCCTCCCCACTCCACCTCCTTTCTCTGGAGGTTCTGAATCAGCCTCTGTTTCTTGCAACCACAAAGGCAGACTAAAATATTAGAGAAATTTTTGTAAACATGACACTAAACACAGAAAGCAAAGAGTAAGTCTTGCCAGGTTCAGTCAAAAACATGTAACAAAGAGTTACGGTCACTAATATAAATATAAGGTATGCTTACAATTCCATGAGGAAGTAGAAGATGAACATCCCAAGAAGAAGCTGGACAAAGGCCATAAACAAGTAGTTCAGCAACAAAGAATGTTAAATAGCCACAACTCTGCCCCACCCAAAAAACCCATTACTAGTGATCAAACAATGCCAATTAAAACTTTGAAATTTTTGCATCTAGGGTTGACAAAATGCTAAAAGGAAGGTTACCTATGGAGGATGAGTGGGTGGAATATAAAGTGTGGTGGCCTTTCTGGGTGGTGATTTGTCAACACAGAGCAAGCCCGCTGCTCCCTCATTCGGCCTGTGTTCACGGACAGAACTGCAGGTGTGCACAAAGATCCGTTCACTGCAGCATTTTTCTATGGTGGATAATGGGTGGAGCAGCCTGCATATCCAACTATGGGATCTGTGAGATACCCAACTCAGAGGAGAAACAAACGTGGGACATTCGTAAGTGGAGCACCATGGAGCCATTAAAATGGAGCAGTTGATTAACGTTTAATGATATGGAAATATACCCATATCTCCTTCAACTGAGTAATCTGCAAAACTTTGATCTCATTTTTTGTATAAATAAAAAATGCACACCAAAATGTCATTAGCAACGATTGTATGTTTATGGATGATTTTTCATTTCCTTATTTTTGAGGCTCTATTTTCTAAACCTGTCTAAAGGAATATACATTAATTTTGTAATAAGTAAGAGTCATTCTTAGGAAAAATACGCCAGTATCAGAAAGACAAAGAGTAGTTTATCCTTGTGTCAATTTTAATCTTACAGAAGTCACTTCCTATACACACAGTGCTGGGAAGGATCACACGCTGTGAGCAGGCTCAGCTGGTGTGTGCTGTGGTGCACTAACGATACCTGCGGGATCCTGGGAGGAGGTGGCAGCTACCCTGATCCAGGACTCTGCAGCCACGACTTAGAAATGCTGGGGTTTACCCACGTTGCCCTGCATATTTGATTGCTTTTGACGGAGGAGAGGTACGGTCAGAAGCAAGCTCCTGGTTCCAGCCTGCGGAAGCAAGGAAGGAAATGCTCTCAGGAACACGCTGTCGTGGACATTCACCCCACACTCCGTGCGGGGAGGACACCCCAGCCGTGTGACCCCACCCCTCACTCCATGTATGCGCTTTACGGATGAGGAGAATGCACTCATCCAAGTGGATCTGTTGTGCCTCAAATCACAGAACTGGAAGATCATAGAATTGAAGAGAACAAATGTAAGGGGTCATTTGGTTCTACTCTATTTTTTTTAACAGAAGAGGAAACTGAGACCCCACATATGAGATATTTTATATAGGGAAACATTCCTTCTCCCATAACCCTAACGGGCGCCATCAGGGCCCTGGAAAGCAGTAGGGCAGCTCGGGGCTCCACACTCAGCAAGGAAATGGATGTCTGCCCATGGCCTGTTGCCCTTGGCCAACATTCCCCTGACAGTTAAGTGGGGATAACTACAGCTGCTCTGCCCACCCCCCGGGGGTTCTTGTGAGGCTCAAATGAGATATGGAACACATGAGAAAACATTTGCAATTTATATGAGAGATTACTAAAATCTTTGATATATGAAAGTTTTTAAAATAGAAAAATATGAGCATCTCAAGAGAAAAAGGACAAAGGTTATGAAGACTGTTCATAGAACTACAATGACCAGCAACATTTGAGGTAAGGGTCAGCCTCACTCATTATAGAAGAAAAGCAAACTAAAACATCAGGAAGTTACATTGGCACCTTAAAACTGACAAAAATGAGAGCAGCGATACCCAGAGTTGGCAAAGATGTGGAGAAATCACCCTTATCCAGTGTGGTAGTCGGGGGCGGGGCTTGGAAAATAGACATAACCCTTCGGGAGACTGATTGGTTATATGAGCCAAATGCGCTAATTCAGTAACCCTACTCCTAGAAATAAATTACCCTAAGAAAATAATTAGATAAATGCTCAAAGCTATAAGGATGTATGCCATTATGATGTTTTTAAAAATAGGATTTACTAAATTAATGGTGATGGTCCCTCTGCATGACAGAACTGTGTGGTGCCATTAAAAATGATGATGTAAGTCTGAAGCTCCTGACACAGAAAGTGTTCACAATCCATCATGTAGAAACAAAGTCATTTCCCAACACATGTTTACATAATACGGTTTTATCTTTACAGTCAGCATGTGTTGCTATAATAAAAAATATGTAAATGTCTTCTCCTCTTTTCATTTTGAGAAGAAAAATATGACTAGGCATACAAAAATATAATACTAATGGTTGTTAGCTCTAACTGGGAGACTATGATTCACCTTCATTATCTTATATTGCCCTATAAAATTTTATATGATTATTAATTTTATAATCAGAAAAATATCTTGGGAAAGGAAACATTTTCCCACAAGGCCTCATTGCCAAATCATTTTAAAATTATTAAGTCTTCTTCATTGTCATTCCCAGTTTCCTGAAGAACTATCTCATAGTCTGCTTTGCTAGAACTGACTGCTCTCCTAGAGGGATGGCAATCCCCGTCCCTGCCTCGCATTTTGACCAGAGCCCCCAGCCCCAGCCCAGCCCAGTGCTGGGAAGAGCCTTGGTGCTTTCCATTTGGGAAACAGAGCGGGGCAGGGCAAGAGGGCCCTTTCACTCTGCATCAGCGACATGCTCAGCCTACAGTAAACCACAGTCTGTGGTAACTTGGCATTTCCTGTTAGAGAGAATGTATGGGGCCCAGAAAGGTTATTGACAAACTGACCAATGACATGGAAACATGAGGTCACAGCAGGGCAGAGTTGACAACCTGTAGGCCCCCAGTGCCATTCGGTGCCAGATGGCAGAGAGGTGGCACCTGGTGTTCTCCCTGGAGTGTGATGGACAGGTTGGGGGTGGGGTGAGGGGGCGTTGTGTCAGGAGGCATCTGTGGAGAGACTGTCTCAGTCACCTGGCCAGAAAACACCTTACTCCTGCTTCCTGGAAACCCAGGTCCTGGGCAGACTGGCATGCAGGTTGGAGGGCAGGGAAAGCTGCTGGGCAGAGGAGTAGTTTTAGCTCCCTGGTGGGAGGGCAGTGAGTGGAATCTAGGAGGAGGGCTGATAAAATGGAGAAAGGTGATGTGTCCCCAATCTCCCCCTCCCATCTTTACTGAGATCCACACAAACCACAGAAGTTCAGTGTGACTAGATTTCCTTTGGAAAGCAGATGTGGGGGGAAACAGAGGCAGCACTGAAGTGCCAGGGGTTAGGGA
Organism: Desmodus rotundus; assembly: GCF_022682495.2. Lineage (NCBI taxonomy): Eukaryota > Metazoa > Chordata > Mammalia > Chiroptera > Phyllostomidae > Desmodus > Desmodus rotundus. The sequence goes on from NC_071395.1 coordinate 69,355,004, forward strand.
GGCCCCTGGCCTCATCCAGGTGACTCTCTGAGCTCCCTGCTTCCCCCCTTCATGGTATGAATCACAAAGCTGTATAATTAATTAATTAATTGCACAATGTATGTCTCATGTCCTTCCTACCCCCATGGGGCTCCCATTGCTTGGCACAAGCCCGGCACATCCACAGGGGCCTCTATTTCTGGTGCGGGGGAGCAGTGCCTCCACCTGCCTGGAGTCTGCAGGCCATGGTGAGCGTTCCAGGATAGGCGGGCACAGGGCCACTTCTCAGCAGAGACCCCCATGAACAAATGACAAGTATAGACCAGACAAGTATACCTATCGTACCTAGGTACCAGAAGGTACCTAGACAAGTATAGGTACCTTCTCCTACCACCACCCCCAGGATGAAAGCTAAGGGGTCCTCCTCCCTGAATTTAAAGCAGGTTTAGGGACACAAGGAGGGGAAGGGGCAAAAGGCAGCACTTAGAATTTAATGTTTATCCAACAATACTGAAAAATGCTGGAAGCAATTCAGTTACTTTGAAGTGGGCAAACTTTAGCTTCCTCCTTTGGGAAAGTAGAAGTTTGAAATCAAAGATAAAATCAATTAAAGAGAAATGATGATGTGCGGGGGCAGGAGTGTGGGCATGGGGGCAGCACCGTGGAGGGCCAACACAGACTGGGACAACCTGGTGACCGGCTGTCCTCCCACCCACGGGACTGTGCTGGTAGAATGAGTATCGTGACACTTCGCAGCTCAGACAGTCCTTTTTGGTACCGGGTGAGAATGGTAAAGTCAGAGAAAGCAGAGACCAAAGGGGGCCTAGGAGACTGGAGAGACCCATTTCTCAGATGAGGAGACTGAAGCCTGGTGAAGGGGAAGGAAGAGCTGAAGCTCAGGCCAGGGCTGCGGTGGCCCAGCGGGGTCCTGGCCCCACTCCCCCAGCCGTTCTACCCCCCCACCACCCAGAGGACAGCAGATGCCTTTCCTGGGCCAGGCGGCTCAAATGTTTGACAGAAGCTGCTTGTATCCTGTTCCTGGTTTTCTCTGCAACCTGTGCCTCCCCACCCCCTCCCTGCCCATTTTAGACATTTTAAAGTACAGACACAATGTTGGGGACTCCAGGGGAGGACAACCTTGCCACCTGCTTTCTCTCCAAGGACTCTGGGTTCCTGTTGGTGAAGATGTCAGATCTCCTAAGGACAAGGGTGGGTCAGTCAGGGGCAAGGCCACCCCCAGCCCTCCTAGATTTGGAGGTCAGGCATGTCAGTGCGGAGCTATGGTGGCAGAGTCCGGAGGAACTGAAGAGGTCACCTGTCAGCAGTTCCTCATCAGAATTACCTGGAGAGCCAGTTAATACCCCGAGCTCCCAGCCTAACCCCCAAGATTCTGATCTACGGGGATTTGGGTGTAGCCTGAACATACGAACCTCTAGTCCACTTCCCAGCGTTCCCCAAACTGGTTCAGACACCTTTCTGGAGTTCAGCTACTTCCGTTTACAGAGGAAGCATTTGATCATCCCTCACCCCACAGCTTCATTCTCTGCTACTTGAGACTGTCCTTACTCTCAAGTTTTCCTCCAGAATCACCCCCTCCACCCTCCCTGCCCCACACGCATATTATGCTCAACTCCGGGTCCTCTGCTGGCCCATTTCAGTCACTATTTGGGGAGTATCTGTATGCTTTCAAATCTGGCTTTCCCCTCAGAACCCGGTCATTCTAATCTTTGAATCTCCCTTCCTCCCTCTCAACCACCCACCCTCACCACCACCTGGAACTCTACAGGGTTAGTTCTCAGTGGTGGCCCTACGTTTGAATCCCAGTCACACACCACACAGGGAGCTTTCCACGTCTCCAAACCCCACGTCTGGAGAGTCTGCTTCTGCTGGCCTGAGACAGGGCCTGGTCTAGGAGCTTGTTTGTTTGCTTTTACATTTTCCCCATAACTTTTTATTTGAATATTTTCAAACCTATAAAACACACATTTACCCTTTCCCTGAGTCACCTATTGTTAAATTTTTGCTACTGATAAGTTTTGTTTTATCTGCATGTGTACTTCTTTCTTTGCCTTTTTTCTTTTTTCTTTTGGCTGAACCATTTGAAATTCTCTCTATAAGTGATGATATTTCCTTAAATATTTCAGAATGAAATTCCTGTAAAATAAGGACATTCTCCTACACAACTACAGTACCATTTTCAAACTTAAGAAAATTAATAATTATTCTATAAGTATCACCCAATATCTAGTTTATGTTCAAATTTCCTCAACTGGTTCCCAAAATGCCTTTTCAGATTGTTTTTTCTTCCCTCTCTCACAAATTTCGTTTTGTCAATCTAAGATCTAACCAATGTTCATGTATTGCATTTGGTTTTACCCTGTGGTCTTTTTTAGCCTAAAACAGTCTCTCCAGATTTTCTTCTAATAACATTGATTCACTTTGAATTATCTAGGCCAGTTTTGCAGAATGTCCCACATTCTAGATTTGACTGATTGTTTGCCTCTTTCCCTCTATACTTTCTGAAAGCCTTAAGCTGTGTCCAGAGGCTTGAATAGCTTCAGTTCAACATGTGGCCAGATGACTGTATAGGGCATGTTGGGTAGTTCATCCTGCAACATCCTCGTTAGGGTGTCAGTTGTCCATTACTAGTGGTGCTAAGTTTCCTCAGCCGGTTAGAACAGTGAATGTCCTTCTCCCTAATACCCTTTCACCCAGTGGTTTCAGCATCACTGATGATCCTTACCTGGACTGACTGTTAAAATGGGGGTGGCGAAGTGATGGTTTTTCTCCTTTTCTCATTTTGCCTGCCTTTGTTAGTGGCATTATTCTATAAATAAGAGCTTTCCTTCTTCACTGCCCCGCCCTGCAATGTGTGGATATTCAAATAGAGTCATTATTCTTTCAGATTCTCAAAATGATTCATTCTAGTAGATCCGATTCAGTAGAACATTACAGGATTTTTCTTATCTTCTTTTATACTTGTCTTTTTTTATCTTAGAGTGAAATTATTTGTTTCTGATATGATGGATATATTTATTTAGTTATTTGCATTATCCAGAAAATATAAATTGTATAAATTATAATCCAGTATTATGACTAACCATAACCTACTGAGAGAAGTTCCCGGTTCCTTTGCAGTTCTTTTATAATTTTAATCCGTCACCCTAAGAGTGTTCAGAGTACTTTTCCAAATTGACAGAAATTAAGTCTCTTTTAAGTGTGGTTATATTATTAATTCAATGTACTTTAGGTTTATTTGTTTGGTTTGTATTCGATTTTAGGAATTTACTTTTTCTTTTTTTTAATTTAAATTTAGTTTTGAATAAATATATAAATCATTTCCATGACTCAGGAGTCAAAAACCACGTAAGAAGGCAGAGAGCCCATGGTTCTCATTCACACTCTATAGGTAATCATTTGTATAAGTTTCTGGGATTTTATGTTTCTTTTTGCAAAAGTGAGCAAATATGTAAAAATACGTATGTCTCCTTTCTTATACAAAAGGCAGAATTCTATACATACTGTTCTGGACTTCTCTTCTTTTACTTACAATATATCCTGGAAATTATTCCATCTCTTTAATAAACATCTTCATAATTCTTTTTGTAATGGCTGCATAACCATAGATCTGCATATTCCACCACGTGGCTATCCATAGTTCATTCAGCAAGCTTCCTATCAATAAATACTTTGGCTACTTGCAATCTTTTACAATTATCAATAGTGCCACAATAACCTGGTGCTTACAGTGTTTTAGTATTTGTGGACATATATCTTAGGGGTAGATTACTGGAAGAGGTTTTGCTGGGTCAAAGGGAAATTGCATATTTACTTTTGTTAATTTTTCCTAAATTCCCCTCTACAAGAGTTGCACAAGTTTTCACCTACCAGAAAAGTATGAGAGTACAAGTTTCATCACAGCTTGCCAACAGAACATGTTACTCAGTGTCTGGATTTTTTTTCATTCCAAATGCCAAGGAACTATGCTTTAATATGCATTTCTTTTAAGATAATGTGCATTTTTATATGTTTGAATGCCACCTGTATATCTTTATCTTGAGCTACCTGCTTTGTTTGCTATTTATTTATATCTCAGGTTTTTATGTTTTTCTTCTTAACTTTTAAGATTTATATATAAGGAGATTATCCCCTGTGATGTAAACTGCAAATATTTTCTCCTAATTTGATTTATACTCTGCTAATTTTTGTTGCCTTAAAGTTTTTTAAATTATTATGATGTTGACTTTGTCTATTTTTTTATTTGACTACTCTGCTTTTTGAGTCACAGTAGGCCCTCTCCACTCCTAGATTGAAAAGGAATTCACCCATGTTTTCTTTTAGTACTTGTTTCATTTCTTCGCATTTGGAGCTGACACCTGTTATTTATTCTGGTGTGTGGTGTGAGGTATGGATCAAATTTATCTTTTTCAAAATGGCCATCCAACTGTCCCTCTGCCACTTATTAAAGAGTCTATCTTTGCTCCAATGACTTGAGATGCTACCTTCGTCATAAGTCAAATGTCCATGTGTACCTGGGCCATTTTCTGGAGTTTTGATCACGTTTTTTGGTCAGCCTGTTTCCTCAGGCACCAGCAAACACTCTCCACTGTTGACTTTATAGTGTAGGCTTTAATGTCTGGTGACCGTTCTACCTGTGACTTTTCTTTTTTCAGGGTTTTCTTTACTATTCATGCACGAAATTTAGAATCGACTTTCTAGCTCCAGAAAGAAAAAAAAGTTGGTATATTTTTAGGATTGCATTAAATTTCTAAATTAATTTAGGTATGACTGACATCTTTACAATGTCGATCGTCCTAGCCAATGGCAAAGAAACTCGATGTTTGTGTCTTTCAGTATCACTTCAGGGTTCGCACACACCTCAGGTTGATTCTGTAGTGTTTTATCTTATTTGCTGCTGTGGAGCCTTTTCTTCCACACGACATCGTGTCTTCCAATTGGTTATGCAAAGTGTTCTTTTTTTCTTTTTTAACAGCTCCTCAGGTGATTTTGTGGTATAGCCAAATTGAAAACCACAACTTTCCATGAAAATTCAGTGTTATCCTTCGATTTGCTATGCTTCAATTTGTTTCAATTGGCTACGGTTCAAATCCTAGCCGATTCTTTCTGCCCAAGCTGGCCGCCTCTCTTCCAGAGGCCCTGTGATCATAGTGCTGCTTGTTCTCCATTTCATCCCCCCCACCCCCGGGCTCCCCCCAAACCCTTGGTGATCTGTGACCTTTACCTTCCACACCCTCATGAAGCCAGTAGACTAGTTTACCTGTTTTTTTCCTGTATGGCATTGTCCAGACTCATGCATTACATTTCATTCCTATCCCCAAATCCCCTGGCAAGGCCTGGGGCCATGTCCGCCTCTTTACCACCTCTCTTCCCTTAGAATGACCGTCTTTTCCTGTGCCGCTCGGAGCCTTCTTCCCTGCTTCCATCACGTTGCCCCACGCTCCCAAGCACAAGGGCCTGCCAGTCATCCAACTAAGTGCAGGCTTGGAGCACAGTGCTGGGGCCCCACCTTAGGCCTGGGATTCCGCTCCTCCTTGCCAGCCAAGTGTCCCACAAACCTTTGCTCACTCCCATTTTTAGTCCTCTCCTTAATTTTTTCTGCGTGTGTGCATCATCTCCTTATCGGCTGTCCCTCTCACTCACAGATTGAGGTTTGCCATTTTCAAGAAATTTGCTCTGATTAGCCTCACAAACACCTGGCTCACGTAATTTCTGACATCATTCCTCGAACTCTTTTTCGCACAGTTAGCGCGGCGGTTCACTGCACCGTGGTTCATAGCTCGGCTTTGCTGTCCACCCCACCTGCATTGTAATCTGGAGTAATCATTTACGATGCTTTGCACTTATCTACACACTGGAATTTTTCAAAATAGAAAGTGGGGGGAAGAGGGTGTTGGCGAGTTGCTTTAAAGGCGAGTTATGGCCTCTTGAATTTCTACCTGGGGCGGGGCTCTGGGAACTGGCAAAGGTCTTGGCTCAGAATAACCAAGTTCCTCATTGCCAATGACGCCTGATTCCCCGCACAGTGGGGCCAGGAGAAGGCCCTTGATCCAGCAGGCACCCCACCCCCCAAGAAGCTGACTTCGTGCTCTGGCAGATGGTGGTGCTGAGCACAAGGTGCGCCGCCAGCGTCGGGCATCCACGTGGAGCAGACGGAGCAGGCAGAAGGAGATAGCTCAGAAGAGAGAGCCCGGTTGAGGAAGCAGGGCGCAGCAGACCCCCATTCATTGCTTCCTGAGCCAGTGAGCATTTTTGAGACATAATACATCTTCTTTCTAGTTCATCCAAAAATAAATGCAACTTTCTGCCCTGATGGGGAGATTAGCTCTAGCGGAGCGCTGGCTGGAAGAACAAGGGCTCCTCCTGTTCCCAAAGAGCCCGCTAATAATAAATACACTGATAAGTCATCTGTCTCCGTTGCTCCAAGGAGGAATTCCGCAGCAGGAGAGTATCTAGTTAGCTCCCGAAAGCTTCCTCTTAAAGCAACTAGAGGTTCTCTAATATTTCTCTTTGGATGGAATGTTTAAGAATCTTTTAAAAAATTATATGTCCCTTTTCCCTCTTTCTCTAAATAAAACAAATATCCAACATAATCTACTCAGGGCATCAAGAAAGCCAGTCGTCCTGTGCTGTAGCACATGGAAACCTTCAGACAGAAAATGTAAACCCCTACAGTGTGTCTGGTACCCTAAGAGCCTACTGAATGCATGTACAGTATTTTGCCGTGGATAATGTGTTCCCATGTATACTGTGCACCCACATTTTTAGCCCAAACTTTCAGGGAAAATATCTTTTGTTTTAATTTTTAAATCTGATTACTTATTTTTTTATATTTAGAAACAAAACTGATTATTGCAAAATAATCCAGGGTATTATTTTGCATACTGATATCATTATTGCTTTCTGGAGTTACACTTTTAATGCATAAGCATAAATAAAATAATTAGAATGCATAAATAAATGCATAAATAAAATAATTAAAAACATTTATATAAATACAGAATTACTACTACACATGTACAATACGCATCCTTATTTTTCCCTCAAAAATTAGGGCAAAAAAGTAGGCATTATACAAGGCAAAATGTGGTAACATTTTTGCTCCATGAGGCAGCCGAATCACCCCACTTTACACATGAAAAATGGAGGCACAGAGAAGTTAGGCACAGTGCGCCCCCGCACATTCACCACAGGCCGGCCTGTCTGACTCCCAGGCCTATTCCTTCCTGCCACCAGCAGCAGCCGCCGCTGTGACATGTTGTCCCTCCTCTCCCAAAGAGAATTTCCCAAAGGCCATAATTTAGAGTCCCAACAACAAGCTTTTTTTAACTGTTTTCCATGTGGCAATTGTTGTAGTCACTTCTGTCTTCAGGGTTTTTTCCTGGAGAGCTGAGTTCCATCCCTAATTCTGATCCTCTTTTTTATGGCCTTTCCATTTTCTCATATACAAGAGGAGGTTGTCTAGCAAATGATCTCTGTGATCTTCCAGCTGGGCACTCTATGACTCTATGATGAAGAAGTCTGAGGGAGAGAGGAGGGGATGGGTAAATTTGGAGAAGCTGGGGTGGCAGGCCAGCCACATTTTAGAACTTGATTTGGGCTCCATGATGGGACATGGTGCTCTTTCACAAGAAACATAATGCAATCCTGTGTGGACTATGTGTCTTCAGTTTCCTGCAGGTGGGTATGGGTATGGGTACACAGAGAGATGGGCAAACTGGTGACGAAAAGGAAAAATCCAGCCCTGACCTGTGTGGCTCAGTTGGGTGGGGGTCATCCCATAAAGCAAAAAGTGACCGGTTCGATTCTGGGTCAGGGCACATATCTAGGTTGTAGGTTCAGTTCCTGTTTGGGGGGCACGCAAGAGGCAACCAATTGATGTTTCTCTCTCACATCAGTGTTTCTCTCCCCTTCCCTTATGTTCCTCTCTCCCTTCCCCACTCTGTCTCTAAAAAAAAAGGAAAATTTCAAAGTGACTGATGTTTCATCTCCCACTCTCCCACAAAGCCCCTCCGGACAACACCCTTCCAGACAGCTCTCTACCCATGGTCTGCCTGAGATGTAGACAGAGCCCTTTGCAGTGTCCCTTGGCTCCATGGGACTTATTCACACCTGCTCCCACAGGTGACATTTACCTGTCCTGACCAGGCCTCCTGAGGAGATGGCCAGGCAATGGCACAAAGACTTACACAGCATCCCAAAGCAGGCCAGTGGGTTAGCAGTCTTTCCCCACTGGTGCCCCTGGTGGCCACTCAACCTTGCCTGGCCTTCATAGAACAGGCACTTAATGAACATGTTGCTTTGAAGTGAAATTGCCTACATATTAAAAACAATCGACTCATCATTTATAATATTTTTCTTTTGTATCTTCTTGAAGTGCTCTGTATGGGTGCCAGCAAGAGTGAGGGGTTAATTAATCTCGCTTCATCATGGGGACCCTCACTTCTTTGAGTGGCTCCACATCTGTGCTTGGTGCGGGTGGAAGGAGGCAGTCTTTGTTCTTGAGTGAGTGCTGTGGACACACAGTTCTGTTTAGAAGTAACAAGCACAGCATGCCCACTGGCCAATCCCAAAGACTTGTTCAGGAAAAATGGGAAAAAACGAAGTAGAATGGGAAAGGGCAAACGCTTCAACTATACCCTTACTCTTCTCTGAGGCTTTCTATTTCCAATCCTGATTTAGAAACAACCACATTTGTTGGACGCACCCCCTCATCACACCCTTTCTCTGCAGGCCACCACCGTTCTCCCCTGCCCCCATCCAGGCTAGCAGCTGGTCTTTCCTAATTGGTAATGTATCTTAGTAACAGCAGGGCCTTAAGCAGCTGTTGCTGTGCATACTGGCTGGTGGAATGGCTCCCCATCATTAATTTACTTGTTGGTCTTACTGGTGCTTGAGAATTAATAACGATACTAATGAAACAGAAAGTTACACAGTAAAAGGAAGGGGAAGAAGAGGGGGGCAGAGGCAGGGAGGCAGGGAAGAAGAATTATTATTATTCCTGTTGTTCTTGGCTTGTCTTATAATCACACAGCTGCTCTGTCACAACCCCGTGTTGTAACAAAAGTCTTACTCAAAATTCCAGAGGATTTGAACTCTTTCCATTTCATTCATTTTCCTACATGATGAGATTTCTAAGGTGACTGCTGCCTGTGCTGTGACTCCAGACTGGGGCTCACTCTGATGTTCAGGCCCAGCAGTGGCCACTTGGGGAGCCAGGCAGGGACTCCACGGCGGGCTGGGCCCTCACAGAGAGGGAAGGAGCACCAGCCCCATGTTCAGAAAAAGGCATCCCAAACTCCCAATGCTCTAGAGTTGGAAAAGTGGTTGTGATCCTGCTCATTTCTATATATATACCTTTCCCCTGGCAACAACCACCAAAAAAACGTGAGGAAGGAGCTGCTTCTCAGTCTGGGGTGTTGGTCATTCTCTTTCCAAATATAGAAAAGGAATGAGCCATGGGGGTTAGTGGGGCCTATAAAAGCCCAGGTCAGCTGCAGCCCCTTTGTTGCTGCTCTTGTGGGCGGAGGTAAGTCACAGCCCCTCCTGCACGGCTGGTGCTTTAGCTCCGTGGGGCCAAGTGCTATGCGCCAGGGCCCTTCCTGGCTTCACTAAGAGTAGGTAGAGGTGGAGCTACATCTCCCCAGATCCAAATGCTCACCCATATTTTCCTTCCAGCACCCACCGAAGCAGCGATCTTTCAGGCCCTTTTCTTCTCCCCATTCTCCTCATGGGCAGGATCACCCTGGACACTCCGTGGACCTCGGCCTGTCCCCATGATCACGTTCTCCCTTTGCCTCTCTGAGCGGAGCAGGGCACCCTGGGATTCTGTGCCTTTCTCTATCCTCACCTTTCCCACCTGGGCTGTGTGCCTGTCACGTGTCCCGCCTTTTCAAGACCATCACACTGTCTGGGTGTCAGTTAGCCTATCTTAGAGATTTCTGCCTGACCCAGGCCTGGAACCACCAGCTTTTTAAACAGAGACTCTGTTTTTATTGCCCAGTTCTGGATGGGAGGCATTGCAGACTGGAGGACGTTACACGGTGAGGTGGTAGAAGCCAGGTTTGTGGGCTTTTATTACATTAATGTCTTACCTGTGGGTCATGTTCCATTTGCTCCTCCAGCTTGTCTCTGGGGTAAGGCTCTTTTTAAGTTATTAATTTATCAAGAGCTGATTTGAAGTGGAACCAGACCTGCCAGGTCCCAAGTTTTCTTTTTGTGTACTTACCACAGGTCTGATTTTCCACAGCTGCTGTGGCCTTCGGCTCTCCTCCCGTCGGTGTGTCTCTCAGGTGAGAATTCTGGCCATGTCCCATGGCTGGTGGGAATCGCTAGGTGATCCCAGGTTACCAGTTCCTCCCACCTCCCCCAGGCCTGGAGGGCACAGAGTCTAAGAGAGCTCAGGCAAGGACTGAGGACGCTGGAGAGGAGCAGAGGAGGCAGCACCTCAGGAGACTTTCCAGTAGGATGCTGGGGTCAGGTGTGGCTTCTAGTTTCAGCCACTGAAGGAAGCGCGGTCAGTTTCCTGGTGTGAGGAGGTAGCCATCTTGATTCGAAATGGTTCAAATAGTCCTTAGCCACTTGCCATTGAACAGAATCTCTTTGAAGAATGACCTTCATCCTTAAATTTTTATTTATTGGTTTTAGAGAGAGAGCAAGGGGGAGAGAGAGAGACAGACAGACAGAGACAGAGAGAGAGAGAGAGAGAGAGAGAGGGAGAGAAAGAGGGAAACATTGATTTGTCATTCTACTTATTATGCATTTATTTGTTAATTCTCATATGTGCCATGTCTGGGGATTGAACCTGCAACCTTTGTATATTGAGATGATGCTCTAACCAACTGAGCTACCCAGCCAGGGTGAATGGCTTTTATTTTTTATGGTATTTACTTTTAAAGTTTCCCTCAGCAATGCCTGGATTTTAAAGAAACTGAGGTTCTGAGAGAGCTGCACTCACCTCTAGACCCCTCACCAATCTGATCCTCAGATGATGGAGGGCATGGGCTACAACCTTTGCACAGAACAGCCGCCCCATAAATGTGGACTTATTCGGTTTTCCCTGCACTTAAAGTTTATGGGTGGAGCTGCTAGGATGGGGGCCAGGGGAGGGTTGGGGGAGGGCTGGGCTCACCTGGTGGGTTTACCTTTAGCTGCACCATGAGCAGTGACACAGAAATGGAAGTGTTCGGCATAGCCGCTCCTTTCCTCCGGAAGTCGGAAAAGGAGAGGATCGAGGCTCAGAACCAGCCCTTTGATGCCAAAACCTACTGTTTTGTGGTCGACTCAAAGGAAGAATATGCCAAGGGGAAAATTAAGAGTACCCAGGACGGGAAGGTCACGGTGGAAACCGAAGACAACCGCGTAAGCCTCGTCCATGCCCCCAGTCTCTGTAGGCCTGCTGTCTCTGTGTCTGCTCCCACGGTGGCCTAGTCCCTGTGTCCCCCCACCCGGCCCTGGTCCCAGCCCCATGCAGCTTTGGCACTGGAAGGCCTCTCCCAGTGTCACTGTTCAGCTTCCTTGGAGAAAGCAGAGCAAATGTTGACTTCAGGCTGCTGGCTGGGAGAAGACCTGACTGTGGCTGACCAAGGCAGTTCCTGTCCAGGTGCTTTGTCTCTGTTCACGCGGCTCTGAGTCAGAGGAGGCTGGCGTGTGCATCCCACGGGAGTGCACTTGGGAGTCCAACAGAGGGAAGACCTCGTTTACAATGCTCTCCCTTGGTAGCTTAGGTTTCCCCCTAATCCTTCTGGCAGTGGCTGTCTAACTGCATAAGTGAGGAGAGCAGTGAGGGACCCTAGTTGACCACAAGCTCCATGTGAAACAGCAGCTTCCCCATGTCCTGAAGGCCATGGGCAATGTGCCCCCCTGGCTGGCGTCGCTGTGGGAGTGCTAGGAGCAACTCTGGACCTCACTAATTTCTGGAATCCAGACCAGAAGAATCTGGAATGTTCCAAGAAAAGTTAAACATAAAGGCAGGTAAAAGAAGATGTGAGAGAGAAAAGTAAAAGAAATGGCACCCAGCTTTTCCAGGTGGCCATGCCCAAGCTGGGCATGATGTGAAAAGGCCTTGAGCACTGCCCTCCAGGGCTGGCGAGCACTGGCCTGCCCAGAGTGGGGCTCTCTGTATATTGAGGTAACGGAGATAAGATTGGGCTTACAAAGCATCAGGGAACATGGAAGCTAGATGTAAGGAATGACAATCTAAGACAGTCTCCACCATTCCCAAGGAGGGCTGGTTACATGGTGTTTTAAGCGAACCTCTGCTTGAAGGCAGGAAAAGGGAGGTTTCCCACTGCCTTGTCCAGAGATGGGACAGGGCTACGATTCATCTTCAAAGGACGTCTCAGCAAGAAAGGAAATGAGGGCAGGGCCAGGGTGAGGAGGGTGGCTCACACTCCCTGTGCCTGACTGAGGGAGCCTCAGGGCACAAGGTGAGGGGCTTTTCCTCCCCAGGGAAGGACAAACACACTGTCTGTGCTTGGAACCACTGTCTGCCTCATGGGGCCCTTACCTGCATGTAACACTCTGACCCCAGAGAAGTGGGGAGGGGTTGAGGTGGGGCTAGGTTCTCTTTCACAAGCATGGGCGGGAGGATGGTGAAGGGGCAAGATTCAGGGTGGGGGGCTGGCGGCTGCTTTCAGAGAGCTCTGAATACAGGTAACTGTGGGTGCCAATCTGCTGCTCCAATGCCACCTCCTCTTTCTCTTCCACCCCTGCCTCAGGGACCCCAGTGCACATGTAGTTCTCTGAGTAGATAGGAACAAGCCCATCTGCTATTGAGCAGGGTTTGGGGCCACCTAGTGTTCCTGAGTGGAAAAGTTCTTCCCGCAGCCTGTCCAGCACTGTCCCCTGCATCCACCAGCAGAGGTGCTGGATCCTCACTTCTATCATCGTTCCTTCCCCTGCGACCCATCACAGAGGAAAAAACTAAAGCCTGGCATGATAGAAACAAATCACATTGTCACTGCCACCACCAGCTGCCCTCAACCTTGTCTCCCTCACGTGTTCCCTTTGCTTGCTCCTGCTGATCTCGGCTCACAGGCCTCTTCCTGAGCGATAGGTGTCTGCAGTGGGCAAACCTCTCAGAGAGCCTTTGGTAAGCACTGCGCTGCTTCCCTTTCAGACCCTGGTGGTCAAACCAGAGGATGTGTATGCGATGAACCCGCCCAAGTTCGACCGGATCGAGGACATGGCCATGCTGACGCACCTGAACGAGCCAGCCGTGCTGTACAACCTCAAGGACCGCTACACCTCCTGGATGATCTATGTCCGTGCCCACGCTGGCGGTGCTTTCCTGGCGTGTTGGCTGGGCTGGGGGTGCAGATGCTTGTGTGGATGAAAGATTAGTGTTTGACTAAACTGTTGACCAAAAGAAGGGAAATGGAAAAAAGGGGGAAGGGAAAGACAGAATGCAAGAGATGAATGGGACTGGAAGAAGACAGGCTGGAAGGAGGAGGGCTGGGAGCAGGAAGATCGAGCAGGTTGCAGGAAAGATAAGCTTTGGGTCTCAACATTGTCACTCACCAGCTGTGGGAGGTCCAGCTATATGCCCTCCCGCCCCCAGCCTCACTTGCTTCACCTATAAATAAAAATTATATCTCCCCTTCTTTAGTAGCATATTATAAAGAAAAGTGGTAAATAAAAAAGGCATAAGGTTTTATGGATTCATACATACACACACATACGTATTTTTTACTCTCCCACAGACCTACTCGGGCCTCTTCTGCGTCACTGTCAACCCCTACAAGTGGCTACCGGTGTACAACCCCGAGGTAGTGGATGGCTACCGAGGCAAAAAGCGCCAGGAGGCCCCGCCCCACATCTTCTCCATCTCGGACAATGCCTATCAGTTCATGCTGACTGGTAGGTTTCCTAGGAGGAGGGCTGGAGTGGTAGAGCAGGCACTCCAGTGCTTGGAGAAGCACCCCATGGTCCTGGGCCTGCCTGTTTGGCCTGTGACCTCCGTGCAAAGGAGAGGGGGCAAAGCTGCTCAGAGAGGCAGAAAGAGACCAGATCCTCAAGCCCCTTGCAAGCCCTCTTGAGGAGTTTGCATTTAATGCAAATATTGGTTAAACTCTATGAGAGTAACATATCTATGGGCCAAAAAAAGTGTTGACAACTTCATGTGGTTCAACCTAATACAGTCAGAAGCCAGTGGCTAGGTTTAAGGGCCTCAACCATTCTGGGTCTCATTCTCGAGCTCCCATCTAGGATTAAACAAACTATCAGAGGGGAGAGGGATTATGCATTGAACTGTGACAGCTTGAGAAATGGGATAAAACTGGGAAGCTCTTTTTATATTGCCATCAACTCTTATTTTATTTTTGCCTTTGGCAGATCGTGAAAACCAGTCCATTCTGATCACGTAAGTTTCCAAAGCATAAAGCAGTTTCATAGCTGTGGCTCCTTGTCCCCAGTATGTAAGGCAAAGGCACCACAACCTCTGTTCTGTCCACTAGATAGTATTTAGAACAAAGTCTAGAGAGAAAAGGTAGACTGGGGCATGGGCAAGAAGATACGTGGAAGGCCCCAGAAAACCGGAAGTGCCCATCCTTGGTCAGCTCAGCTATGGAGCCCCCTCATCCTTGGGCTCTGCCTCTCTGTGTGGTCTGTCACACTCATTTGGTAGACGGGTGTCTGACGTCGCTTAGAGTATGTCCAGGTCTCTGTGTCACATCTGGGAGAGACCAGTTACACCAACAGAAGTTGTTTCTTTCCCTCTCTCTCTTTTCATCCCTCCAAATAGCGGAGAATCCGGGGCAGGAAAGACGGTGAACACTAAGAGGGTCATCCAGTACTTTGCAACAATTGCAGCTACTGGAGATCTTGCCAAGAAGAAGGACTCCAAAATGAAGGTATGGAGGCGAGGAAGGCTCACCATGCTCTCACGTCCATCCTTTAACTCCGGATGAGGGAGCGGAGGGAGGCCACAAACATTCCCCTTCTTCAAGGAAAGGACAGCAGGCCCGGATTGAAAATCCGGAAGGACAGCCAGTGATCTTAGACAACCCCGTGTGGAGGACCAGATCCTATCTTTTTTTGCGGGGTAAGGGAGGTGGTTGGAAATAAGGGTCTAAGAAAGGTCAGTTCAGGAGAATCAGAGGGCTGCCTCTTTTATGGCAGAGTCATATCCACCCACTTGAGAGAACTGTAGCCTGTAGTTACCTTTCTAAATGAAAACACTGCAACAGTTAGAGGTGAATCAGCCAACCTAACTGACTGGGCAATCAAGGAACAGAAGTTTTAAAGGAATGTTAAGTCAAGACGCTCAACTATAGCCAAATAAAACAAAAAGGCAAAGGTGTGTTTGAATGAGACTTGCTGTTGGTTTGGTTCATCCTCAAGCTGGAGAGTCAGGGAGGGAGGGACTAGCTTCACTGTGACCACCAGGCAGGCGTAGCAGAGCTGGGAAGCATTGCTTACTGTTGTTCTGTGGCTTCTTCCTCCCTTGATCTCATGTACTAGGGGACTCTTGAAGACCAAATCATCAGTGCCAACCCGTTGCTGGAGGCTTTCGGGAACGCCAAGACCGTGAGGAACGACAACTCCTCTCGCTTTGTGAGTCTGAGTTCAGTTACACTGGGATTTTGTCTGTGGCCTATGATACCAGCCAGGTGTCTGTCCCCAGAGAGGTTACAGTTCAGAGGGCACAGACAGTGAAAGCATGAAACAAACCAACAAGACAGTTTCAGATAGTGATACATTCACATGAAGTTCAGTAAGCAGGGCCTGTGGGAGAGTAACTGAGGCCAGGGTCTCCTTCAGGCAGTGTGGGCAAGGAAGGCCTCTAGGTGGGGGGTAGGAGTTGTGAACTGGGGCTCTGCTGGATGCAGAGGGACAAAGGGCAAAGCAAGTGCACAGCCTCTGAAGAAGGGGAAGGCCTGGTCTAGTCAAGGGACCTAAAGAGGATCTGAGTGGATAAGGAGAGGTGGGTGGGGGGCTCACCCATGAGGTGAGGGAAGAGGCAGAAAGAGACCTGTCATGCAGACATCTGCAGATCGTGAGAAGGAGTTTGGATTTCACTCAGGGAGCTACTGAAGGATTCTTCTGGCAGGGAAGTGATGTGGTTTGATATGCAACTTGAAAAAACCAGTCTCTGACTCTGTTGACTGCTTGGGCTGGGGTGGTTTGGAGGCAGAGTGGAATAAAGGGGGTGGGGAAAAAGAAGGAATATCAAACTGGAAAGAGAAGAAGGGAGAAAAGAGGAGGGCCTATTTAATTTCAAATTATAGGGGAATAAATCTTCTGCTCACATGACGCAGGAGTCTAGCAGGAATAGTTGGAGCCATGGTAAATGCTGGTCTCCCTTTCCCTCCAAGGGCAAGTTCATCCGAATCCATTTTGGTACTACTGGGAAGCTGGCGTCTGCAGATATTGAAACTTGTAAGTAGATCATTGAGATCAGATGATGTCTCAGGGTGATGGGAGCAATTTGGAAAACAGTTCTGTGCTTGTGTTCATAGATCTGCTGGAAAAATCTAGAGTCACCTTCCAGCTGAAGGCTGAGAGAAGTTACCACATCTTCTACCAGATTCTTTCAAACAAGAAGCCTGAGCTCATAGGTGAGCAAGTAGTCCTCAGCAGGGTTGGTCTTTTCCGCATTTCGGCTCTGACATGGCTGGACCAAGTAGGGCATAGAGACAATATAGTTTGTTTTCGAACTGAGATGTAGCTCTATTGACAGTGACATGCCAATTTGAAAAAACAAAAACAAAAACGAATCCAATGGACGAGATTAAACCATTATTGAATTACCGTTGGTTTGTGAAAAACCTACTGAACTACTAAGCATTTAATTGTCCTTTAGCGCCCCCTTGTGTCCGACACAGAAACCAACCTTTCACCGAAGCTGAGACCAGTGCAAAATCAGAACACTCTAGCCTGGGGATAGTCACTCTGCGCTTTGTTCTGCACCTAACGGGGGCCTTATGCATACCATCTTCCCTGCCCTTTGACTGTTTGCTCAGCCTTCTGTTTCCAAGCCTGGAAATAGGCTGTAGCTTTTTAAACTGTGCTTCCCTCAGTGGGAACACGGGCTCCTACCTGACCCACACTAAGCCAGTTTCCCTTTTAAATTTTCTGAACCTACATCAGTAAGCACCATTTGCATGCAAAGCAAGAGAATTTAAATACTGCATTCTCTCTGGGGTTCTTAGTCTACAATGCATGGGCACAGTCTTTTCTGGATGTTTTATATTCAGTCATAGCTTGAGGATCGTGAGGCTGTTTAAGAGAGATTTCTAACTCTCAATTCAATCTGGGCTCCAGCAGCAAAAGTTTCAAACCAGATATGGGAGCTCAATTACATGGGGGGGGGGGGTTTTCTTTGCATCTATGTGACCTCCTCTCGCTACTCACTTTCAGAGCTGCTGCTTATTACAACCAACCCTTACGACTACCCCTTCATCAGCCAGGGTGAAATCCTGGTTGCCAGCATTGACGACGCTGAGGAGCTGCTGGCTACAGACGTCAGTAGGACAGAGAGAAAGGGGGGGTGCCCGTCCTTGGTCCCTGGGGTCAGCCCACTGACATGTCGTTCTTTCAATGCCAGAGTGCCATTGACATTCTGGGCTTCACTCCAGAAGAGAAATCTGGACTCTACAAGTTGACGGGAGCCGTGATGCACTATGGGAACATGAAGTTCAAGCAGAAGCAGCGAGAGGAGCAGGCAGAGCCAGACGGCACCGAAGGTACAAAATCACCGCAACAGGGTATAAGCCAAGGTTGGGTGGGTGTGTTCCACTGAGGTTGTTTGGTGCCTCTTTTGGGAGTGATTAATCCTCCTTCTCCCTGGGGAACTGAACCCTCCAGGGCTCAGATGCCTATGGGCACTGCTGCACCTGAGTTTGTTGAATCACTAGAATGGTCCTATTTCAGATGCAATGAGAAATGATCAGGGCTTTCTGGAACCCAATCTTGCCTTTTCATAAAATCTGTCCTACTCTCCGAGTGACTTAGCTTTCACTGACCACATATAAGCAGTTTATAGATATGAGACAGACTTCGCCCAGCTTTGCAACACCTGGATGATTTTCAAAGTGGTTCTTCTTCTTCGCCAAACATCAGTGGTTTCCCTTGGTAATCATCTTTCTTTCCTTGCTAGTGGCTGACAAGACAGCTTATCTGATGGGCCTGAACTCTTCGGACCTCCTGAAAGCTCTGTGCTTCCCCAGGGTGAAAGTTGGGAACGAGTACGTTACCAAAGGTCAAACTGTGGATCAGGTAAGCGACTACTTTCAGGCTGGGAAGGGACATGGGTACACGATGGCCACTGTCTTCAGACTTATCTGCTGATCTTTCCCAACAGGTTCACCATGCCGTGAATGCCCTTTCCAAGTCTGTTTATGAAAAGTTGTTCTTGTGGATGGTCACTCGCATCAACCAGCAACTGGACACGAAGCTACCGAGACAACACTTCATTGGAGTTTTGGACATTGCGGGCTTCGAGATCTTCGAGGTTCGTGTGTTTATGTTCATGCTTTCATGTGGCATTGTACAAGAGAACTGCTTTTCACGATTCTGTAGGGAAGATGACAAGGTGGCCAGCATGTCATAATGTCATTTTTGTAGGAAATCTAGATGGAGGGTGGATCAGATGGAAGAGAATGTGGGGAGGATTTGTATTATTTTAAGAGGGGGGATACTTCAGCCAGGTGCCATTTTAAAGGATATAGTTCAATGAATAAAAATAATCTCAAATGTAATTACTGACTTAGAGAGACCAGGCATATGGAGAATTTGATAATAAGCCAATTATGCGATATTTTACATAAATGTCCTATCGGTTCTGAGTTAGAAGCATATAGCTATTCATCAATGTGTATATTTGTTGTCTACCAGGTAGAAGACATGCAGGTAAATAAAAAATGAGCTTGCAGACTGTAGAGGAAGATGAGAAGTTTATAAGGCACATTGAAGAGTAACTACAAAATAAGGCAGCCTGTGCTCAGTGCATAGGAGGGGCCCAGACCAGGGGAACTCGGGAGGGGGAAAAGCACCTTCCTTCCAGCTGGAAGTGTAGAGAAGTCTGCAAAGAAGAGACGTGCTCTAAGCCAGGTGCTGGAGAACGTGACCATATCTGAAAGCATAAATGAGTTGGCTATGTCCTGAGCAATGAGGAAGAAAGTGGATGAGTCTTTGATTTTGAAAGAAGTCCAACTTCTCACACGAACATTATATTTTGTTGTTAGTATAACAGCTTGGAGCAGCTGTGCATCAACTTCACCAACGAGAAACTGCAACAGTTTTTCAACCACCACATGTTCGTGCTGGAGCAGGAGGAGTACAAGAAGG
Source organism: Desmodus rotundus (assembly GCF_022682495.2). Taxonomy (NCBI): domain Eukaryota; kingdom Metazoa; phylum Chordata; class Mammalia; order Chiroptera; family Phyllostomidae; genus Desmodus; species Desmodus rotundus. The sequence goes on from NC_071395.1 coordinate 69,374,291, forward strand.
AAGGCATCGAGTGGACCTTCATCGACTTCGGGATGGACCTGGCTGCCTGCATCGAGCTCATTGAGAAGGTATCCTATCCTATCAGCTTGGTGACCTCTCCTCAGGTACTCTGCTGTTCACCCCACAGCTCTTATTTACCTCAAATGCATTTTACCTAAATCTAGCCCATGGGCATCTTCTCCATCCTGGAAGAGGAGTGCATGTTCCCAAAGGCCACAGACACCTCCTTCAAGAACAAGCTGTATGACCAGCACCTGGGCAAGTCCAGCAACTTCCAGAAGCCCAAGGTTGTCAAAGGCAGGGCCGAGGCCCACTTCTCACTGATCCACTATGCGGGCACCGTGGACTACAGTGTCTCAGGCTGGCTCGAGAAGAACAAGGACCCCCTCAATGAGACGGTTGTCGGGCTGTACCAGAAGTCCTCCAACAGGCTCCTGGCACACCTCTATGCCACCTTTGCCACCACAGATGGTAACCGACCCCCAGAGTGCCCTATAGTCATGCCTCCTCCTACCAATTCAGTCCACAGGACTGAAAAACTTCCACTGATCTGCTAACAAGCACGGGCCAATGTTGTTTCTTTCAGCTGACGGCGGAAAGAAGAAAGTTGCCAAGAAGAAGGGTTCTTCCTTCCAAACCGTCTCTGCTCTTTTCAGGGTAAGAAACATACAAGTGTATTTGCCTGTAGCTGGTTTAAGCCATCGCACAATGAGCAATGTAGAGATTCTAAGCTTGTGTATGCAAGAACAGTAATGTGGTCTTAACTGGATGACTGTCACTTGGTGAAGCTGAGCGCTGGTTTGGTGATACTTACACGTGAGGTCCGCCAGATGGAGGAGCCGGCCTCAGGCATCACTTTGTACTGGAACTAGCTGCGTCGGCTGGCCTGGGAGGGGAGTCCCCTGCAGGAACTTCCCGACCTGTCTGAAGGGCTCAGGCAGGGGCACCTCATTCGCCCAGTGGGGCGGGATACACATCTTGAGTTAATTCCAGATCAGAGGGCCTTTTCTATTGCGTCTCTGGCTCACTGTGACACAAAGGACTATCATATAGGTTTATTAATTTGTTGCCCATGCCTCTGGCCATAGGATTATTAAAAGAATGAGTTAAATAATTTCATTATTCCTTAGAATTTGTGATAAGTTTAAAACATACTACATCTTACTTTTCATTACAGTATATCTCTATGTTTATAAAAGCTGACAGTAGGCTATCAAATTTCATCTTTTTCTTTTAGGAAAATCTGAACAAGCTAATGTCAAATTTAAGAACTACTCACCCTCACTTTGTGCGCTGTATAATTCCCAACGAAACCAAAACCCCAGGTAAGATGCCGGCTGGTTCTCTGGGTGGCGGTCCATTTGTAGGGGGGTGTGTGTGGAGCTGAGGTTTCGGGCTTCTGCTCAGGGGCCATGGAGCACAGCCTCGTGCTGCACCAGCTGCGCTGCAACGGCGTCCTGGAGGGCATCCGCATCTGCCGCAAGGGCTTCCCAAATCGGATTCTCTATGGGGATTTTAAACAAAGGTGCGTCATGAAATGCTCTATATGATTCATTTTTTTAGTTTAAATTTTTATTTTTCTTTTTTAAAATTTTTATTGTTATTCAGTTACAGTTGTCTGCATTTTCTCCCCATCCCTCCACCCCACTCCAGCTGAACCCCCCTCCCTATTTTTATTTTTCTTGTTCAATTACAGTTGTCCCATTTTCCTCCTGTTACTCTCCCCTGCCCTACCCACCTCCACCTCCCACATTCAATCCTCCCCCTCACCGCTGTCTGTGTCATCTTTGTCCATGGGTCCTTTACACGTGTGCCTTGACTACCTTTCCCCTTCTTTCCCTGTTCCCTCCCTCCCTCTTTCCTCTGGTCGCTGTCATTTTTTTCTTTGTTTCCATGTCTCTGGTTTATATAATTCTTGATAAGAGGTGCAAGTACTAGAATTTAAGAGTGAGAAATACTGATGAAAAGACCCATTTCAACAGAATAGTTATGGACTTTGATGTAAAATAACCTACCACTTGGCCACAGTATACATACTGCATATGGCAGAGAAGACCTGGACTAAGAGTCAAGAGGCCTACGTTCTAGGCTATTATCCAGCCATGTGATTATGAGCAAGTTTCTTTCCCACTTGAACCTTGGCTTTTTTGCCTGTAGGAAAAAAGGCCTGAACTAGACAGTCTCCAAGGTTTATGTTCATGCCAACAGCCTCTGATTGTTTCTGTGTCCACACGGGCAGATACCGAGTACTGAATGCCAGCGCGATCCCCGAGGGACAGTTCATCGACAGTAAGAAAGCTTGTGAAAAGCTGCTGGCATCCATCGATATCGACCACACTCAGTACAAATTTGGGCACACCAAGGTAATGCATCAGTTCTGACAGATGCTGGCCTTTGGTCCCTCTTAGACTTCTCCAGAACACTGACACATCATCCCCCTCACCCCACAAGGTGTTCTTCAAAGCTGGCTTGCTGGGAACACTGGAAGAAATGCGTGATGACCGTCTGGCCAAACTAATCACTCGGACACAAGCTGTGTGCAGAGGGTTTCTCATGCGCGTGGAATTCCAGAAGATGGTGCAGAGAAGGTTGAACAGGGTCTTTATTTAAATGTGTGCTTTCTTGAGGAAGTGGGGGATCTCTCTTAGAAATAACCGACATTTTGTTTTTAGGGAGTCCATCTTCTGCATCCAGTACAACATCCGCTCGTTCATGAACGTCAAGCACTGGCCCTGGATGAAACTGTTCTTCAAGATCAAACCCCTGCTGAAGAGCGCGGAGACTGAGAAGGAGATGGCCACCATGAAGGAAGAGTTTCAGAAAACCAAAGAAGAGCTGGCCAAGTCAGAGGCAAAAAGGAAGGAATTGGAGGAAAAATTGGTGACGCTCGTACAAGAGAAGAATGACCTGCAGCTCCAAGTACAAGCTGTATGTGTTTAGAAACCTTTTTGTTTTCACTTTCCTCCTAGATTTGGTTACTTAAGCAAACTAGAATTTTGGTGGGACTTTTGCTTTTTAGTTTAGATGCTTCATAAAGAACTTCATATATAACAAAATACTGGACTGTCACAAACCTTATTTCATTAAAGGAAATCATGATTTTTTTTCAAAGGAGAGTGAAAATTTGTTGGATGCTGAGGAAAGATGTGATCAACTGATCAAAGCCAAGTTCCAGCTCGAGGCTAAAATTAAGGAGGTGAGTGAGAGAGCTGAGGATGAGGAAGAGATCAATGCTGAGCTGACAGCCAAGAAGCGGAAACTGGAGGACGAATGTTCAGAACTGAAGAAAGACATTGATGACCTTGAGCTGACACTGGCCAAGGTTGAAAAGGAAAAGCATGCCACAGAAAACAAGGTACTCTCTTTGTGGGCTTTTCCAGCTTGATGTTGTCATTGCAAACCAAATTGTATCACTTTTACAATTGCTTATGACTTCTTAGGTTAAAAACCTTACTGAGGAGCTTGCTGGGTTGGATGAAACAATTGCAAAGTTAACCAGGGAGAAGAAGGCCCTCCAAGAGGCCCATCAGCAGGCCCTGGATGATCTCCAAGCTGAAGAAGACAAAGTCAATTCTTTGAGTAAAATCAAGAGCAAACTGGAACAGCAAGTCGATGACGTAAGTAAATGCTGTTAATTGGCAATCCTAGGACTTCTGGGTTGGAAGAGCCTTCCAAAATCCTCTAGTGCAAAGCATTTGTTCTCAAAAAGAAACCATACCTTTTGCAGCTGGAAAGCTCCCTGGAACAAGAAAAGAAGCTCCGTGTAGACCTGGAAAGGAACAAAAGGAAGCTTGAGGGAGACTTGAAGCTTGCCCATGAGTCCATATTAGATCTGGAGAATGATAAGCAACAGCTGGATGAAAGACTCAAGAAGTATGCTCTAAGACCACTGATTTCAATTTTGCAACTTACTGGGTATTTTGTCTTCACACATTCTACATTTTCCTTTACAGGAAGGACTTTGAATATAGTCAACTGCAGAGCAAAGTGGAAGATGAGCAAACTCTGGGTCTCCAGTTTCAGAAGAAAATCAAAGAGCTACAGGTAGGAGGTGTTTTGGATTTTTCTTTTACATGTGGGTCGCTCACCATGGGCTGGGTCCTCTGTGCTATAGCCAATGTGAGCCAGTGGGCAGCACCATGGGTCTGCCTTCTCAGTGGTTTCCTTTCTGCTAGGTCGACAGAGCAGTGTGAATATTTTTTTCATATAATTTGAAATAAAATACATAATTGAATTATTTTGAGTCAACCTTCCATTGAATGGACAATATCCTGGGTTGATCACTGCAGAGTAATAACCATGTTGGTGTCGGAAAGAGTCATAGTAAAGGAGGTTAGCAATACTCATATTTCTCTGGGACGAGCCCCAGGATTGGCTTATTTAATGGGAATGGAAAATAGCCTGTTCTTGACATTCAGAGTGAGTCACTCTGGGGCTGATTGGCTCTACAGGCTCGAATTGAGGAGCTGGAAGAAGAGATTGAGGCAGAGAGGGCAACTCGAGCAAAGACAGAGAAACAGCGCAGCGACTACGCCCGAGAACTGGAGGAGTTGAGCGAGCGGCTGGAGGAGGCGGGAGGCGTCACCTCCACCCAGATAGAGCTGAACAAAAAGCGGGAGGCCGAGTTCCTGAAACTGCGCAGGGACCTGGAGGAGGCCACCCTGCAGCATGAAGCCACGGTGGCCGCCCTGAGGAAGAAGCACGGGGACAGTGTGGCTGAACTTGCAGAGCAGATAGACAACCTGCAGCGGGTCAAGCAGAAGCTGGAGAAGGAGAAGAGCGAGTTCAAGTTGGAGATCGATGATCTCTCTAGCAACATGGAAAGTTTGTCAAAATCCAAGGTATTTGGGCAGAATGGGACCCAAAGCTTTGGATTCAAGAGACCTCTTGGGTCATTCAAATCTCAGCACTGACGTAATTTTCTCCTCTTTCTCAATCCTTTAGGCAAATCTGGAAAAAATATGCCGAACTCTGGAGGACCAGTTAAGTGAGGCCAGGGGCAAGAATGAGGAGATTCAGAGGACCCTGAGTGAACTGACAACACAGAAGTCTCGTCTTCAGACTGAGGCTGGTGAGTGATGGGACATGGGAGGAGCAACACCTCATGGAGCCCTAAGAGGGGCAATTGGTCAAAACTAAAGGGCACTATTTGTGTGGGGGAGAATTTCTACTAAAGCACCTTTTCAGGAGAGAAACTATTAGAATATCCCAGAAAAAAAGCCTTTCAAAATATCCTGAAGGAGGTGGACACTGAGAATTTAGTTACAACAAGACAGAGAGGAGACTAGAAAGAGAAGGGCCTCAAAATGTCACCCAGCTCTAACTCTTTCCAAATTAATGTGACCTTGCCACAAAAGAGTCTGAAAGGCAGGACTCGTTCTCAAAACCAATCCAAACGGCCTTTCTCCTTGCTGCGCATGTGTCCAGATTGTCTGCAGTCCAGACAATAAATAAAGGAACATGGCCAATTTGTATAGTCTCTTGTTGTGTAATCAGAATACTGGGGAACATTACTTTATTTGGGGCTTCCACCTAGAAGTGTGGTTTCACCAGTGCTGGTCCTGCAGCCTGTCATCGTTACAGGTGCATCCGTCCTTTGCTAGCAGCCACAACCAAGACAATGAAGACAAGAAGTTTAGTTGCCATTCCAAAATAATCTTGCTGTTAGAAAAAGTCCTAAAGCCTCTCACCCCCACCTTTTTTTCTCTTACCTCCATATAAGCATGTAAACCTGAACTCACCATATTCTCACAAGAGTTCATGTTCAGGCTATTAGAGATATCAAGTCCTTGGGAAAACAGGATTTCTCTCGATGATGAATCAACAAACAGCTGGAAACACCAGCCACTGGAAGGTCTAGGGGAGTTTTTAGGTGTTCCTGGTTGTGTTTACATTTACAACTGCCCTCATGGGTTTTATTGACAAAAGCCACTCCACACTTCTAGTCATTTACGGCAGTACTTGTCAGGTTGTGCTTTCACCTTTTTTCTCACGCACTCATTCCTTCACCCCTAAGAAAGGACCATACCTCATAATTTACTCTCTTCCCTGATCTTAGCACAGAGACTTACATGCAGTAGGAGTTTTCTAAATGAAGGGATGAATTAATAAAATGTTTCTTTCTGGACACAGGTGAGCTGAGTCGTCAACTGGAGGAAAAAGAAAGTATAGTATCCCAACTTTCCCGGAGCAAGCAAGCATTCACCCAGCAAATAGAGGAGCTCAAGAGGCAGTTGGAGGAAGAGAGCAAGGTGTGTCCCCTGAGGGAGTGCTTCTGTGATCTGATTTTCAAGTACCACCTGCAGGACAGGGCAACTTCATTCGTTAGGTGATGCTAGGAAGAGAGTACTTGGATTGCATCATGCACATGGCATTAACATAGTAATCCCCTGGGGACTCCCCTTTCTTGATGTCTTCAGGCCAAGAACGCCCTGGCACATGCCCTGCAGTCCTCCCGCCATGACTGTGACCTGCTGCGGGAACAGTACGAGGAGGAGCAGGAAGCCAAGGCCGAGCTGCAGAGGGCACTGTCCAAGGCCAACAGCGAGGTTGCCCAGTGGAGGACCAAGTATGAGACGGACGCCATCCAGCGCACAGAGGAGCTGGAGGAGGCCAAGTGAGCAACTCTATTTACCTTAAATGATCATATGATAAGGGGCATTGACTTGAGAACTCCTTGGGAATAAACTTGTTTTGTAACCAGATGTTTCCCCATCTCATGTCTTTTAATGCAGTGCTGTGTCATTGGAGGGACCTGGCCTTAGCACGTTTCCTTAAGATAGAAAACTTTGATCTTGGTTAGAGACAAGGCAGGTTGTTGATCACTGATTTTTAACAGCCAGGAAGCCAGGAAATTCTCCTGGGCTCATGAAAACAAATGGGCATTTGAATCATAAGATTAGTGATTCCAACATGATGAATAGGGATGTTCGAGAGGATTGAAACTTAAATAGCATCTGCTTCTCTTTCATATTCTTCAAGGAAAAAACTTGCTCAGCGCCTTCAGGATTCTGAGGAACAGGTGGAGGCTGTGAATGCGAAATGTGCTTCCTTGGAAAAGACCAAGCAGAGGCTGCAAGGGGAGGTCGAGGATCTGATGGTTGACGTGGAGAGAGCCAACTCCATGGCTGTGGCTCTAGACAAGAAGCAGAGGAACTTTGACAAGGTGTGGGGTCGGCTTCATGCTGGCTGACTGCTGGGATGTAGGGAACACCTTGTAGTCATGGGAGGAGGAGACTCAGTCCCCGTCCTGCCCCTGCCCCATACTAGCACTGTGAGCTTCGGCATGTCCTTGGATTTTATCAACCTGTAGTTTCCTCATCTGTGAAATGAAATGGGAATGGGATAGGCTTGCAGGTTCCTTTCAAACATTGTCAGTGGAGACAAGCCCATTTCTACAATGTTATTCATCCTCAAACATTTTCCCTCTCCCACGCTGCTGGTCTATCTGGGCGGCTGACATGCATGACTATAACTTGGGTCCCATAGAAAAGCTTTCTGGAAGCCCCCCTTTTGGTATGGCAGATAGGTTTACTTGAACCAAAGTTTCATTAAATATTTAATATTTAATGAAATGTTTTCAAGTACAGAGTCATTTTTATATTAGGAAAGGGACAGTTATGCCCAGCTAATTCCTTCTCAAAGGATCCACTTGCTTTTTGGAGATAACTGTTATGGATCAATCATGTCTTGAGTAAATTTACAGAGCAAAATTCTGGTTAGTCCATTAATCAAGAACAAGGAGCTAGCTAAGAGACAAACTCTGAGGATTTCCCTTAACAGCTCTATTTGGTTAGAAACTTGGAAAAGGAGCGCTAATAAGTGGAGGTACCTTCTCTTGCGGTGTCCCAGGTGCTAGCTGAATGGAAAACCAAGTGTGAGGAGAGCCAGGCAGAGCTGGAGGCGTCTCTGAAGGAGTCCCGCTCCTTGAGCACCGAACTCTTCAAACTGAAAAATGCCTACGAAGAAGCCTTAGACCAACTTGAGACCGTGAAACGAGAAAATAAGAACTTGGAGCGTAAGCAGTTTTAATCCCTGTCTGAAATCCCCTTCCCAGTGTGAGAGGGTGTGACTTCAGGCTCAGATTCCCTTCACCCGTGTGCATTGATGCATGCACAGAAAGTGTTCATCATCTGAAGGGTTACTGTATTTTTTGAGTCTTTCTCCATACAATACCTTATCTCTAGGAAACAGCATCCTTACAGTGATAATAAACTAGTTAAAAAGGATTCAGTTGATGCCTCTGGTGCCTGGAAACCTGTACAGAGGTGTTCAAATGCAGTTGTGACTTTCTTCTTTGCAGAGGAGATAGCAGATCTCACAGAACAAATTGCTGAAAATGGTAAAACCATCCACGAACTGGAGAAATCAAGAAAGCAGATCGAGCTGGAAAAGGCTGATGTCCAGCTGGCTCTTGAGGAAGCAGAGGTGAGCAGGGCGTTAGTGAGGCGGCGGCAGGAACAGAGGCGATCCTGTTGCAGTTTCACCCCAAGAGGCAAGCTGGCCCCAGTCCGTCTTCATTTTTGCCTCTTTAAAAAGCACAGTCCCAAAGCCTGCTCCTTTCCTATCGAACAGTGTAACTGTGAGGTTGAATGAGATAATACTGTGATTTGTCTTAAATTTATTGGAAAAAAATCAATATACTACAAAAGGTCTAAAAAATGAGATTTAACAAAATCTTAGATAAATTAAAAATATCCATAAGGTGTTTTACACTCCTAAGAAATTTGATCATTTAAATGTTATTATTTCTTGGTAGTATAATCTAAACAAATAGCAATGAAACATTTTTTTCTGCACTGAAGATAAATTAGGGATTTGCTTTTTAAAGATGGTTTTGAATTGCAGAGTTAGAGTTATGAATACTCCACTGGTGCTTTATTACCCTGTAGGTCAGTGTAGCAGGCTCTTTACCATCACTGATGCTATTTCTGTTTTTTGTTCTTTAAAGGCTGCCCTTGAACATGAAGAGGCCAAGATCCTCCGGATCCAGTTGGAATTGACACAAATGAAATCAGAAATCGATAGAAAGATTGCTGAGAAAGATGAAGAGACTGAGCAGCTGAAGAGAAACTACCAGAGAACAGTGGAGACGATGCAGAGCGCCCTGGACGCTGAGGTGCGGAGCAGGAACGAGGCCATCAGGATCAAGAAGAAGATGGAGGGGGATCTGAATGAAATTGAGATCCAGCTGAGCCATGCCAACCGCCAGGCTGCAGAGACCCTGAGGCACCTTAGGAGTGTCCAGGGTCAGCTAAAGGTTTGGAATAACTCCCTGGTGGGACACCCTTCCTGGCCTCAAGCGCTCCAAGTTGTCAACTAGGCTTATGGTCCTAAAGCCTGAATTTCAACTAGACTTCCTTTTTCCTCTGGCCAGGATACCCAGTTACACCTGGATGACGCTCTCCGGGGCCAGGAGGACCTGAAGGAGCAGCTGGCCATTGTGGAGCGCAGAGCCAACCTGCTGCAGGCCGAGGTGGAGGAGCTGCGTGCATCTCTGGAGCAGACGGAGAGGGCTCGGAAGCTGGCCGAACAGGAGCTGCTGGACTCCAATGAGAGAGTGCAGCTGCTGCACACCCAGGTGGGGAACCAGAAGGCCGGGAGGAGGGGTTTCAGCCTCAGACTGCCTGGTCAACAACACCTGTGCCTCTCCCCCTAGAACACTAGCCTCATCCACACCAAGAAGAAGCTGGAGACAGACCTCATGCAGCTGCAGAGCGAGGTGGAAGATGCCAGCAGGGACGCCAGGAATGCTGAAGAGAAAGCGAAGAAGGCCATCACTGATGTATGGCATTTCCTTCCTGCTCCTGGGCAGCTGCCCAGACTGTGTGTCATTAAAGTCCCCTGCCCTCTCCCAACCCTGACCCAGTTCCCACAGGACAGTTTGGGGCCTCCTGCAGGGCACACGTGGTGTGCACTGCTGCCTACCTCCCTTGAAGTCAGATGGTCCCTTGTGCACATTTAAAAGGTGGCTATGAGAAATAAGGGGGCATAGGAAGAACAGACCGGGACGGTTTATATTCTGTTTTATGCCCATGGGAAGCTGTGCTCTTCTTTCCTTCAACATGTGGTTTATTCCAAACCATCAGATGTCAGTATCCCACCAAAATCCACCTCACATGAAGCCAGCTTTGCTCCCAGAAGCACCTAACCTTTCTGGATCTCAGATGTCTTCTCCAGTGGCTATGGCGCCCACAGCGCCATCAGCTGCCTGATACAGAACATTACTTTGCAACTAGTTTGCTGCCCTGCCGGTTCACGCTCACTTTCCAGAGGCCTTTCCTTAATCTCACTATCTCCAAACCTGTGATGCTAGGTATCAAATCAGCCTTCTCTAGGTCCCAGATTCCTTTGAAGAAATATACTGGTGATCATGGTGATAACAAAAGAAATAATTTCTTAGATGGGCTGAGTTCCAAGAAGTCCCATTTAAGAAAAGGAAGAAACCATTTCCCATCAAGTCCTTGAAAGTTTCCTTTTTTAGGTTCTTTTCTGTGCCCCGTATAGCTCATTTCACATTCCCTGTGGAAGGGTGGGCTCACTCATCTCATCTACTGTCCTTTTTCTGTAGCTGGGCTCTGGTTTTCCTGTTACCCAGGTTTCAACAGCTCCAAGGCACTTGATCCTTGCCTGCATCTTAGTGGGTATGATTTGCTTTTCAGGCGGCCATGATGGCTGAGGAGCTGAAGAAGGAGCAGGACACCAGTGCCCACCTGGAGCGGATGAAGAAGAACCTGGAGCAGACGGTGAAGGACCTGCAGCACCGTCTGGATGAGGCTGAGCAGCTGGCCCTGAAGGGCGGGAAGAAGCAGATCCAGAAACTGGAGACGCGGGTACTTGTAGGAAGGACTCCAGCATAAACAGAGCTTTCCAGCTTCTCCTATTGGCGCTACAGCCCCAGACTAACTTCCCAACTGTGTCCCCAGATCCGAGAGCTGGAGTTTGAGCTTGAAGGGGAGCAGAAGAAGAACACCGAGTCTGTCAAGGGCCTAAGGAAGTATGAGCGGCGGGTCAAGGAGTTAACTTACCAGGTAAGTGGAAAGAAAACCAGTGATGTGTTTTCTCTGTGAAGTGTGAATACCACCTCGGGGTCTCTCTTTAGACAACAGGATGACACACTTTTGCACCAGAAAATTGGCCAGACCTCACGCAACTCTACATTCCCATGTTCTCATTTTTAGAGTGAAGAGGATAGGAAGAATGTGCTGAGATTACAGGACCTGGTGGATAAACTTCAAGTGAAAGTCAAGTCCTACAAGAGGCAGGCTGAGGAGGCTGTGAGTCAGACAAGTTTGTGATTAGAACAGCAGCCTGGTCTTTCTCTCATGGTGAGCTCTAAGGGTGGTGCACGATGATCTCACCTGCCTGGGCTCTTTGGTTTTAGGATGAACAAGCCAATGCTCATCTCACCAAATTCCGAAAAGCTCAGCATGAGCTTGAGGAGGCTGAAGAACGTGCCGACATTGCTGAATCTCAAGTCAATAAGCTTCGTGCTAAGACCCGAGACTTCACCTCCAGCAGGGTAGGTGCTTCCTGTTGGAGCTTGATGGAGAGCAGCAGATGCAGGCTGGACTTGCAGCTCCTTGGACAACCTGGGGAGAACCCAGTGTGATGTAGACGTTTTTGAACTGGAAGGAACCTTAGAGAACCCTCAGCTATAGAACTGGTCGATACTGGGCTCAGGAAGGGAAGGGATTTGCTTAAGGTCCCTTAGCTGAGAATAGCCCTGCTAGAACCCAGGCCTGTAAGTCATAATAAAAGACAAACACCGTTCTGGAAAGGAATGAACGGTTCCCACTGAGATCTGTCAAGCGCCCTCTGCTGGTACTGTTTTCAGTCACTCTGCATGTAAATAAGTACCTGTGGGTAGGAAGCCCCAGTGTATGGGGCTAGTTTTCTCTGAGTGCCGGTTTTTCATGCTATGGGTGAGTTCCTCCATATATGTAATTGTACATTCTCCTAATGTCCAAAAAGTGTCCTATGTGCTACTGAAACATAAAAGCAAGCAGCTCTCTGATGCTTTCCAGGAGAGGGAGCTGGAGGAAATGTGTCTCTGTCATGTGACGTAACTAAAAATGCCCACTGTCTTTGCAGATGGTGGTCCATGAGAGTGAAGAGTGAGCGATCCTCTTCTGGGACAGGACAGAAAATATGCAAAATGTATATTTTCATGGTTCCTGACCATTATACTTAATTTCCACCTGACTGCTTTTCACATGCAATAAACTTTGTTTTGAATTTGGGGCTGTTTCATTGTTTCCTCCTCCCTGTGGGGAAATGGTTCATTGTTTGGAGATTTTAATGCTTAATGTTGAAATCTCAGTAAGCAGATGGCTTGATAAATTGAACTGGTGTGTGCATGTGGGAATAGGGAGAGATCACTCTTGATTTAAATTTGAGATGAGATCAGAAAGAAAAAATACTCCTAGGTTAGCCACTGTTTTGGCAGGGAGAGGAGAAGAAGAGGAGTGTGTCAAGGGTAATCTCAGTATGGTATGAGGGGAATGCAAGTTGAATAGTTTATAAGGCAGGGGACACCCCGCCCACACCTCTAGGAGAGAACCTCTGAAATGTCTGTTGGGTAAACAAGCACTGTGCCAACTCTTAGAAATACACAAATGAAGGACAAAAATGAATAATCTGCCACCGAGTCCTTGGCCCAGTCTACACTATCTCAAAGCCACACAATAGAAAATCTTACCTCTTACCCAGGGCAAACCTGTCTTCTCCTTAAAGACGAAATACAGCAGGAAGTCAGAATAACCCTCTGGCTGATCTGCTACCTGAACTAGCATCTACTAACCTGGAAGCACTTGTTTGTAGTCGTAATTAAACTTATCAGAAATAGTTTTGAGTTCCCTTCTTTATCTTATCCTAGGAGACTAAGAGATGAGCAGTTTGACTCCATGAGAATTAAAGACCCCGGGGAGTTTTCTTCAGCACCCAGCACCAAGTTCAGCACTCCCTGGATCTGTCATTTACAGAAAGGGAGCCACTACTGACATTAGATTTGGCCTATCAGTGATTTCAGATAATTCTGTCTCAAAAATCACATTTTTTAAACTTGTTTTCAATACTTCATGGCAACACTGTGACTAAAACATGGCATGTCCTTCTGGGGGTGGCCGTCCCTAAGAAAATCACAGATATGAGAGCAAGTCCGACCCAGGCCTGAGGCTGAAAGCAATAGGCTCTAGGCCCAGAGCCTCTCAGAACTTCCTGGCATTGCCTTCTGGGGAAAGTGGGTGGTAGAAAAAGCAAATGGATTTTCTTGTTACAGAGGCATTCAAATCGGCAAAGAAGGAGGGAAAGACTGGAACATCACCATTTTTGTGTGAATCATGAATGACATGATTTGTGACTACTATCACAAAAATATAGAGACCCAGACATCACGTGCCTCATGATAGGAGTGCATACCACTGCCCGGGGAGGATCTGTGCCCTCTGGTCTGACTTGGGTCGGATCAAGCCTCTAAATGTGACCACCAACTTACAGGAAATGCAAGGTATGCAAGATACAACCAATAAACTCCAGGATGTCAGGAACTCAACTGAACAAGCCATCTAGTTTTTTCAATAAAATTTCAAGGAAAAGATATAAAAGAAATAGAAGGGGGGAACCAAAGGTTATAGATTCAAGTGGATTTAATGGGACTATCCACCAATTGCCCTGCACGGACCTTGTTAACACACACACACACACACACACACACCTGGTGAAATTTGAAAATTACTGAATATTTCACAACAATATGGGATTATGATTAATTTTCAAGATGTAGTATGATACTGTGATTATCTTTTAAAAATACACCCCAAAACGCAGATAAGAAAGGAAGAGAAAAGGAGACAGAGAAAGGATGGGAGGAAGAAAGGAGGGGCCATCTTTGAAGTGAACTTGTGTTACAGAATTTCAGACATTAAGAATTGATAAAAGAGGCCCTGATACATTGTATGCAAAACTGGGCCACAAACTTGAAAACTTCTGAGGTTGTAAGACCTGATGTGTCCACTTACCAGCCAAGCCCGATGTTTTACACAAAGGAGAAGGAGGCAGTTGGGTTCTGGAAGCTATCCGTGACCTGCTCCATCAGGCTCTGATTTTGTGAAGGATACAAATGAAAACATTCACTTTCTAAGAGTTAGTATTATTACCAACTTTCCCAGTGTTCATTTATTCCATGAAACAAAGGATACCTGTGACTGTAGAAAATATAGGCCCTGACTTTGAGGAGAGAAAAATGAAAGGATGGGGGGAAATGAAAGGAAAGGTTCAGTAAATAGTGGTTGAGATCATTCCCCCCTCCATTCCAAATAGGGACTGCTGTGCCACCCACGCAGCAGAGGGTAGCCGAGTCCCGGCTAGGAGGGGGGATGATCTCAGCCACTATTCACTGAACTCTTACCAAGGGCTCTCCTCTCAGCACACGCTGCCCCATGTCATCGGTGTAACAACTCGTGATGACGACATGGGCTGCCACCCCTGCTTTATCCCTGAGAAGAAAACCAAGCACAGAGTAACTTGCTCAAGGTCCTAATGGCAGGGCTGGGATTCTCTCTAAGTCTCCACCACTCTTTTACACCCGGTGTGCTGCCAACCTGAGCAGCTGGTGAGGCAGACACGAGAAGTACCTAGGGGAGGTAGAAGATGGGACAAAGGTGTGCTACAACTGGCCTGATAAAGCACAGGGCACACTTTCGTTTCTTTTTGACTGTTCACTATTTATGTTATCTTCCTCCAGGGATTCTACTATAACCCTTTTCTTGCCTACTAACTCAGCCCAGTCTGTCTTCAGAGGGTGTCGCCTCAGACAGGCCTTTGATCATTCAACAGGAACCTGGGTGATGTTCAGCTCCTTTGCTTTATCTACTGGTGCTTTTACACATGAGCCCCAAAACAGGTTGATGGAATGGGTGGGAGGTCTCCCCTCTTCCAGTTAAATTCTTTGGATGGAATCCCACTGTCTTCAAGCAAAGGGCCATTTTAAATCACTTTTTATTTTTCTAAATAGACTCACTTTTCTCCTTCAGTATTTTTATTTTTCCACTGCAATTCTTATATTATCCAGAAATCTGACTTTCTGAATTCTTTACTGTGCCTCAAATCTCTTAGCAGATTTCTATTTATTATTTTTAAAATAATTTTTAGCCCTGGATGGTGTGGCTCAGTGGATTGAACACCAGCCTGGGAGCCAAAAGGTCACTGGTTCAATTCCCACTCAGGGCACATGCCTGGGTTGTGGGCCAGATCCCTAGTTGGGGGCATGTGATAGGCAACCGAATGATGTATCTCTCACACATTGATGTTTCTCTCCCTCTCTTTCTCCCTCCTTTCCCTTCTCTTTAAGAGTAAATAAATAAAATATTTTTTAAAAATTTAATTACACAAGAAATACATGCTCAACCACAGAATTAAAAAATAACCTGTCAACCATAAAAGGTTGGTCAGCTAGGATGGTAGGCTCTTTCTTTATTTGGAACAGATGGCGTCTTGATTTATGTTTGGCAGGTGGCCCCTTCTTAAGGACATGTGAGGGACACATCTTCTAATAAGTGACATTCCCTTATGAGGGGCATACTTGCAGCTTGCAGGCTGCCACCAGCTGCTGAGGGCGGCCTTTCCTTTCTCCATGCCTGGATCACGGTGACAGCTGAGGGCTCTAATAAAGCAAAGTGCCTAGGAATGTGGGGCGAGGAAGCCACCCAGATCATGGAGGTCTATTTCCATCCCTGCCAATAATCCCTCTGCTAAAAACAGCTGAGGCCAAGAGGTTCTGAGACTGCTTGGTGGAGCCGAGCCATGATCTGGTTACCCTGGGTGATGCCCAGACATTCCGGAGGTGCTTACGTCCCCAGCAGCCGGCCATTGGCAGCCAGGGCCCAGGATGGCACTAATTATTTTTAGCTAAGATGTTTCAGGCTTTCCATGGCAGTGAGCAAGCGGTCCCAACACCCGGGCATTGGTGGGCCCTCTCTGTGTTCTCCCAAATGAGATGTGTCCCTCATTTAGGAGCCTTGAGGAGATTCAGAGGAGCAGGTAAAAGGCACCCTGAGGCCACCTTTGTCAAGATCCCTGACACCAGTTTGCCGAGAGAAGGGGCAGCTGAAATAAAGAAAAGGGACTGTTGTCACCAGCATAGGGTAACCCAGTGACTCAGGAATACAAAAATAAATGACACAGAACCTTGAAGCTCGAGGACAATAAAGGAAATATAAGTACTAAATAATAAGGATGAGAAACAAAACAAAACACAGAGTTAGTGAGAAATCGAGGAAGGCGACAGGGTGACATGCTTTTATAGTCTAAGACCAAAAGGCAGCCAGTTCCTTTAGCGACGAGCACAGTGCTCTGTACACAGCAGGTGCTCGATGCCTGTGCTGGACTGGATTCCTAGCAGGTGGGAGAAAACTAGTGTGCTCTTGAGGAAAACTAGTTCTTTCTGTACCATCTGCCTCTGTGCATCAGTAATAACCAGACAATGATAGCCCAGAAGTGGTTCTTCACAAATTTGTGAGCAATCCTACCCATGAGGTTGATTTTCTGGGCTTCCTGAAACAACGGGTGTGGGCACACCTGTTTGCAATTCACACTGGCTGATGAGCCTGCAGAGAGAATCAAGTACCAGAGAGGAGGCCCTTGGGGGTGAGGTGCTGCCCTGTGAAGACAGGAGCCTGTCAGCTCGTGTGCCCCAGTACCAAAGCCTCCACCTCCCTGCTCTGCTGCTGGAAGTTCCAGGCCTGTGTTTCTTTATACATTTACTCTTTCATCTATCATTTATCACCTGCCTACTCCATGCCCAGGAAGAGGGAATGGACAAAGAAGAAGTCCCCAAGTAAGCTGGACCAGGAAAAGGGAGAGAGAAAGCCTTTGTTGAGGTCCCAAGACTCAGAGTGGGGAGGGCAGGTGGATGGGTGGAGGGACAGACATTTCCAAATATGGTTCATCCTCAGTCCTGGAAGATTAGTGTCAAAACAGCTGCCCCTATTTTGGGCCTAGGGTCTCTGTCCCATGGGCAACAGGTGTGCAGACCTGAAGAACAAGGGTCATGCTCCCCAGTTTTTAAAGCTCGATGTCTAATTCGCTTTGCTCTCTTTATTAATATTTAGCTAACTACCTATGGTAACATTACCATGTGGGTGCTTATTATGTGGGTCTCCTAGCACCATTCCTAGGGGCAAAAACCAGCCTTTCAAATAATGGGTCTCACCAGAAACATAAAATTTTCTCCTTCTTTGTTTCTTCAGTGGTGATCTGACCTGTCTCATCTCCACCTCACAGGCTACCGGTTTCTGGAAGGGGGTGGGTTTGGGACATGAGCCTCTCTCTGGGTTATGAGGGCAGGTTACATGTTCTATCACAATTTACATTCTGCTCCGTGAGAAGCCCACAGAGCAGACTTAAGTCACGGAGGCAGAGAAGCTGCCCGCTCCCAGGACTAGCGCTGGGTGCCTGACTGTGCTGGGAGGGAATGGCAACAGCAGCCAGTTAGAGCTTGCCTGCGCACTGCCAGACACTGTTGCAGGAGCTCTTCTAACACATAGTATCCAGTGTCATCGCACCTCCACCCCACGAGGCAGCAAAGGCCTTAGCCCTCACACGGGATGATCCCTGTTGGAAAGTAAATTAAAAGGAGATGAGTTTTTGCCTTTTTAAGTGACTTGCTTTTAGTCCCACAGCATATTCAGACCATTAAAGGAACTATGTGTAGCATAATCAATGATCAATAAATACATGCTGATTACATTTGATGTAGCCATAACTAATCTCCCACAGCCAAGGGCATACAGCCCCAGGGGGCTCATTCTCACCTTTTGAGAGGTTCCTCGGGACAAGGCGGAATAACAGCCATTCCCTGTGGGAGGACCAGCACTTCAGCTGTGACCTCAGCGGGTCCTGCTGTCATCAGAGGGAGCCTTACATAAGTGTCTGCCACCACCTGTTTCTCCCCCTTTCTTCTGCGTCCTCCCTAGGGAGGAGTCAGAGGGCAGAATCAGTCAGGCTGCCCCAAGCCTGAAACTGGTCCTTTCAGCAATGAGAGACCCCCAAACTTCTGAACCCCAAACAGCCCCGCAAGCCGAGTTTCAAATCCCTGACTCTGATCCCAGGGACATTTCTGTTGCCTGAGTGGCTGGGTGCTGACACGTAGATAATGCTCATCCAACCTGGGTTCCCACCCATCCTTCTTCCTTTAAATTCTGTCTTGCCAGGTAATCCCGAGTAATATTGTTTTTGCTTCATTATCTGGAATAGGGGGTTGAAAATAAATGCAGGCCTTTGTGTGTGTGTGTGGCCTGAGCCATATCTGTGTGGAAGAATTCATAGCAGTTCTATATTTTAAATCACTCTGAGCTCCTGAGATAAAAAAGATGGTTTGCATGTTAGTCATTACGTCAAGGCAAAATGAAGAAGCCGTTTTCACAGGTCTCCTTCCCAGCTCTCACGGCTTCATGAAACCCTTCCTTGGATTTTAAGGCTGGTGATAGGCAGACGTGCTCGTCTACATGGTTCACAAGCCATTCGGCCAGAAGGATGTGCAGGGTCAAGGCACCCAATGTCACAGCCGAACCCACTCAAATTAGCAGACGCAGCTTAGTCCTCTTTCGTTCTCCTGTCTGAAACACCACACTGATCTGCCACTGCTCTGCCCAGATGCCACGACACACCCCTGACTTCTGCACGCCCACAAACGTGGCTGTCCTCTACTCCCCCGCCGGCCACCTCCCACCAGGACCACCTCCCCTTGGTGAAGTCCTGACACACCTCAGACTCTCTTTTTCCTCCCCATCTGCCAGTCATCAGGCACTGAATCAGAATCTGTGTGCTATCAGGATCCCCAGGGCACACTAGGGATTGCGAAGTGGGGCTTCTTTTTAACAAGCCCCAGAATCCTCAGGAAGCTTTATTATAACTCCTATCACTGGGTCCCAACACCCATTTTCTGGTTCTCAGAATAGAATCAGAATTTTCTGGATAAGTAATCTAGATTGTAAGTCCTTGCTTTTCATCATTTCAATACTTCTCAGTCCCTTCTGGCCTGCAAAAGTTGTTTTGAGAAATCAGCTGACAGTCTTATGGGAACTCCTTTGTATGTAACTCTCTGCTTTTCTCTTGCTGCTTTTAGAATTTTCTCTTTATCTTTAACCTTTTGCATTTTAATTATGATGTGTCTTGGTGTGGTCCTCTTTGGGTCCTCAATTTGGCAGCCTCCCTGTGTTTGTTTCTGTGTATTAGGTAGAGCTGCTTTGACTCCCTGTAAAGGGCACCTACAAATTGTGAGGGGCAGAGCCTTAGGTAATCACCAGGGTAGGCCAACCTGCTTTATGGCTTTGTGGCTCTGGGGTGGGGGGCAGGGTTGGCTCAGAGAGGGGACTGTGCTGCTGCTTGGCTTCTAGGGGTTTGCCCAGCACTCGCCCCAATTCTAGTCACTTTACCCACTCCCCATATGTGACTGGTGCCCTTCCAGCTGTTGCCCTGGTGTTGAATCCCAGAGGGAGTGTATGTAAGTTTTAATACTGTGCAGGCCCTTTAAGCAGAGTTTCCTGAAAGTCTGGCAGTTTCCTCTGCTGCTCCAAACCCCACTGGTTTTACAGCCAGAAGTTATGGGGCTTTATCTTCCCAGCACTGGAACCCTGGGCTATGCGGTCTGGCCTGGGGCTGGGATCATTTGCTCCCAAGGTGTCCCTCCCGATTTTTACCCACCACACGTGACCGTGGGGGCTGCTGCTGCCTCTCCACACTGCACCGCATCTGCTCACCTCACTGCCCACCTCCATATCTCCACCCTCCTGCCCGTAAGTGCGGCTTCTCTCAGTCTTTGTTGTTGGACTTTCACACCGTTCAATTTTCTGACAGTTCTGGTTATTTGTTTTGAGATTCATTTGTATTTTTTTTTTTTGTGGTTGCATGAGGAGGTGAATCTTGTCTACCTACACCTCCATCTTAAAGAGCCTTTCTTAAAAAAAATTCTGTTAGTGAAGCCTCCGATTTTTTTGTCTTGTTAATCTTGGGCACTTACAAACTGCTACTCACCTACCCTGAGGGTCTGAGTCTACGATTCTATGAATTAATTATTAATATAACTATTTAAGTGTTAAGGTGTTTGACACAGACTGTTATAAGTTTCAAGAAAAAGCCACTTCACTGAGGCTAGTGTGGTGGGTGCAGTCACTCCCCAGTACACGCACGGGGTTTGCCTGGGCAGGAGATCTGCTCACTGATGCTGCTGGAGAAGCTGCCTGGAGCTCCTGACAGACAGGAGAAGGTTTAGTTTCTCCCAGAGCTGGCTTTCTCACACTAGTCCCAGAACTAGAGACATGGCCACAGAATGCTAGGGAGGACAGGAGCCACAAAGATGGTCCATGCCGACTCTCTTACTTCCCAGAGGAGGACGTAGAGGAAAAGTGACTGTTTCAAGGTCACCCCATCTGCTCATGGCAGTGCTAAAGCTGGAATGGGAATTTCCTGCCCTGGGGTTACCCAGCCCTCAGGAACTGTGAGTCACACTCCCTGCCCCCTGGCCCATCTGTTCACCAGTCTCCGGCTGCCCCACCTCGGCCACCACCAGGAGTATCTCCCACAGCACCAGCAACTCTCCTGGGCAGCCTCTGGGTGACTCTGTTGCTCTGCCTGGCACCACCTTTCACTTCTTGGCACCAGGAGTCTCCCACTAGGTGGCACCACAGTCCTCAACCAAGAGCCAAAGTAATCCAGTTCTCCAGACGTCAGAGCTGATGGGTGGCTCTGGAGAAGTACAGTGCAAAGTGGGAGAAGACTTCCCCTCTGCCTTTGCCTGCTGTTTGGCAGAGAAATCCTGATAGCACCAGGCCATATTGAAGCCTAAGCAAAAGGAAAACCTACTAATACCATCCCATCTTAATTTAAAATTTTGTTCACCACCATGGATTCTTTTGTGTTAATTTTGATTGAAAAATATAGCATTGAAATATTAATATTATTAACTACCCAGTTTTTATTGTCCCCTTAAATTTTGCACTTACTTGCCCCACCCCAGTCCCTGCCCAATCCAGAGCAGCGTGGGTTGTGCTCCAGCATCTGGAAGCATTATGGAAAAGGCTGTTCCTGCTGTTAGGGTAGCTCCTTCTCTCTGTGAGATCCTGATGCTGAGCTGGGGCAGGTCTGAGGGCAGCCACAACACCTGGGACGGAGGCTGTGGGCTGGGTCAGTTCACTGTCACAAACAGAAGCCCAATGCCTCTCAGGATAACTTCTGCCTCAGGAGGCCCCTCACTCTCCCTGTGAGTCCACTTTGGCTAGCCCATGTCCCAGGTTCCTAAAGAGTCCTGAGTCCCAGAACTGCCACTGCCTGCCCACAAGACGAAGACCCTGCTACTGGAGGAGATGGGTCTCCTGCCCCTCCCCACCCCACCCCCTGCCCACCCTACCTTCTAGAGCATTCCCTGTCCTCTGCATGGCTTGATTTACTTCATTTCCTGAGGGAACCGAATGCCTATCACTCTCTCATGTGCACTGTTTGGGCCTCTGTTTCTTCTTTTCCCTCTTGTTTCAAGAGGAACATTTTTATTTTTTTCCTTTAATGAGCTAGTATTCTTTGCAGCTTCTGGTGGCATACATCTCTTTTGATGCTCCTAGTTTTTTGTTTTTTTCCCCCCCTTGGGCCCAAGCTTCCCCTACAGAGTACAGGGAAAGAAAAAAAATAGTGAAATGAGCTGCCCATTGAACCAAGAGAAACAGCAGGGTCAAAGCACTCAATCAGCCACTCCGTTTTGAACCACCTGGGAGCTCTTAAAAGTCCCAAGGCCCCAGCCTCACCCAAGACCAATTAAATCAGAATGCTTGATGATACAGTCCACCCTCCTCTCCCGCTTCTACCTGCTTGGCATCAGTGGTTTATAAGCCCCTCAAGTGAAAACTTGTTCAGCCAAGAATGGGAACTCTGGCACCACACAGGCTTGGGCTCCTAATGAGCAAGGCTGCCACCTGCCACCTACAGACTAGAGCCGGTACTG
Source organism: Desmodus rotundus (assembly GCF_022682495.2). NCBI lineage: Eukaryota > Metazoa > Chordata > Mammalia > Chiroptera > Phyllostomidae > Desmodus > Desmodus rotundus. Next base: position 69,396,279 of record NC_071395.1, read on the forward strand.
CTGCCCACAGGCAGTATCACAGACATAAGAGCTGGTAAGGCTTTAGAGCCTGTCTTCTACCCACAGATGATTTCCTCTACCAACGTCCCAGTGACCTCCTGTCTAAGCCCTCCCAGAGACACCCCACAGGCCACCATTTTCACTGGTGGGATGGCCCCCTACTGGCTGGCTAGCCAAATGCCTTGACATGCAGCTGAAATCTGCCTTGAGAACTCTGCTCTCTCCGCCCTGGGTCTGGGCCCTGGAGACACACACAGAACAAACCTTCTCCCCTGGATCTGTGTCAGTCAGAAAACAGCTACCATAGTCCTATGAGTCCTCACCCGTCCAGGTGAAACAACCCAATTTCCCAGTTGTCCTCTTCTGGACATGCTTCACTGGTAATATCCTTCCATTCTGTGAGACACCAGAATTTAGTCTAAATTTTAAAGTGTGACAAGAAGTAATTGGTATTAATTATTAAAATATATTTTTAAAACACCAAAGAAAGTGTTCCAGCCCCCTTCACTCCCCTCTCGTTCCCACTGTCTGGGGTGGGGCACCATTGGCACCCAGAACTGAATGTCAGATTCTTGCAGCAAGGGCGAAACTTCCTCCCTAAGCCTCAGTTTCTTCATCTCTCACATGTAAATAATTATAGCACCTTTCCTGGATATTAATTGTATGACACAAAGGGCCAATCACAATGCCTGTCACATTTGAAGAGTTTACTAGTGGTAGTTCTTCAATGCTAACTGAATTGTCTCAGGCTATTGGTGGAACCAGACAGAGGCATTAAGCACATTACTTTTCATGGTCATTATACTTATAGCACAGCAGTATTGGATTCATGTAGGTCCATTAAATTAGCCCTAAGCCCAAATGCTGAGGGCATCAGCTAAATTGTAAATTTAAGAGGCTCCGGAAGGCAACCTTTTAAGCCGATGTGCATTTGATGTCACCCACCACCAGAGGGCAGTGCATGGTCACTTATGGAGAGGTTGCGTCCCAGTCAGTAGGACGCAGGCCCGTGAAGCACAGCTGCGGAGGAGACTGCCTCAATTCTGGTCACCTTGTGTTGAGTCTGGGCGCATCCTGTCAGCTAGTCAAGCCAGGTATGAGCTCAGCAGAGTCACCTGGTATGAGGTCAGCTTCTCTGGTGCCCACCTGCAATTTAGGGCCACTTCAATGTCTTCAAGCTGGGCTTCTGTTCTTGTTTCCCACCACAATAAGACTTATTTCTTGGGTTTTTCTCCACTTGCTCACGGGCACCTGTGGCAGATAAATCCTGAATTATAGCATTTCTGGCCTACCTGAGCCTGAGGACATTTCTCAGCATCTCATGTCATACAGTCGGTACTAGCTGCTCAGATGAGACCAGAGATCCAGGGTCATTCAGCAGATATTCACTGAGTGTCTGCTGTGTGCTAGGCACTTGTCTACTTGCCATCCTTTCTCTGCCCAAGTCAGGCCCAGTGAAGGTGCTTTTCTGACACAGACTGAATATTCTTGGGTCTCCAGATTCACAAGTCAGAGATGTGCTCCGCAAAGGTACCCCAAACTTCTGCTCCTGACATGAGGGGAAGCCCTGAAATCTTAGATTCCCATGACATGCTCCTGGCCAGACCCTGCCATGCTGCTCTGGCCAAATGCAGGATGACGACAACTCCCTCCCTGTCAAACTGACGCAAACCACCAACAACCCCTGTGAGAGTCTGACTCAGAGCTGAGACAATGTCCCAAGTTAGTCTCTCTTCCCTTCACACCATTCCTAGCAAAAGGCAAAGAAAATACTTACAGAGACCCTACTTCCTAGAACAGTTCAGATGTCAAACGTCCTCTCCCCTGCCAAACATACAAATGCCCTTGGACTTGGCAGACATGCGCCTTGTTGATTTAAGGGCTGCCCTGCCCCACCTGCCTGGAGGTTTACATTTGAGAATATTTTGATTATGCATCTACTTCAAGGGAAATAAGGGAAAATGTGCTTTTACCCTCATGCAGTTTTAGAGAAAGGGAAGTCAACAAAGTCCCTGACATGAGAGCTACAGATGATTTTAGAAAGGGGAGAGGAAGGATACAAGGAATCATAGGGTTTTTAACACCACTTAAACCAGAAAGCTCATAAAATACTTGTGGGAGTTTTATCTCTCAGATAGAATTTAGCTGCTTGAGTCATACCAGATGCTGAAAAGAGCAGTAAAGAAGGGAATATTTCAGTCTGTTTAATCACTTCATGAGGAGAGCAACACAGCAGAGACTCAGAGTTGAGTTCCATTATGGTCCTGGGTCAAGAGAAGACATGAGACCTGTAGGCCTGACCTAGATGATGTACTAATGGTCCAACTTTGCAAAAATGGGAGGACGAGAAAAGGGATGATGGATAGGACAGTCAAAGGTTGTAAGATAAGGTATTTAAGAACTTGCCCCATGACCTGAGCAGCAAAGCTCTGACAAAGTCATATATTTGAATGGGTCATGGAGTCTAGAGGCAAACAGCCACCCTGCCTCTGTGTTTCTTGAGGTCTTTTTGAGCATACCATCAATAATAATAGTCTAAGTTATCATGAAAAGGTAAAGTGCTCTTTACTCTCTGTTTAAGAGGATAGGAACAAAACTCACATATTATATAATTCCATATATGTGAGATGTCCAGAATAGGCAAATCCACAGAGACAGAGATCAGTGGGAGTGACTTTTGATGGGATGAAGTTTCTTTTGGGGGTGTTGAAATGTTCTAATATTAAATTGTGGTGATATTTGTACATCTCTGTGAATATATTATATACCACTCAACTTTTAATAGGTGAATGTTATGGTATGTGAAACATATCTCGATAAGCTGTAAAAAAGATAGGAAGGTATGTAATACAACTTATAAATAGTGTATTAGATATGATTCCAAACTTCAGCAATTTAAAGGGATTAGATTCATGTATCTGGACAATTCACAGTGTGAAAAATTTCATTCTCAGGCAACGCTGGAAAGATGAGGCATTTCTAAATAACCAACTGAGTTGAATTTAGTAAAGAGATTAGAGAAAGAAAGTACAAAACATACCCCCAACTCATGAGAATTACAGACGCTTAGGAAGTGACTCAGCAGATCACATGATCATTGAGATATAATCTCTTAATAGATGAGGAGCAATCTAAAATAGCACAACTGGTTTTAAAATTAAAAATGCCTCTTCCCTACCCCAGCTCATTAGTCCCCTTCCCTCAAGTCATCACTGTCCCAGTTTCTTGTATCTCCTTCCATAAATATTCTCTTTGTGTGCAAGTACCTGCACACACACTAATGTACACTTGCACACATGCAAGCTCACACTCACTTGCCTTTGGTTCAGTCAGAACAGTGATTTTCTATGAGTGTGCTGTAAGAATCTTTAAAACATGCAATACCCGACTACTTAGTCAGAGCCATTTGCGTTCGTTTCCCTTAGACAACAGCCAACACAGCAATAGCTGTCTGGTGTGAATGAATAAAAAATTATACCTACTTTTTCGTCAGATTGGAAAAAATAAATTTTTTGGTGTGTCACAGAACTTTAGTAATTAGTTTATGCTGTGCCATGAGATGAAAAAGGTTGACAATCACTGAATTAGACTAAAAGTGTAGGAGGAAAAATGTAAATTAATCTTAAGGAAGAGCTTCCTTAATATGAGAGTGCATCCTCAGAGTTACCTAAACATTCTCAGGTGGTGGAAGCACTCCCTCTGCTTTAAGCACACTAAAGCACGCTTGGGGGAGCCTAACGGGTCTCTGCCCGAAATCAGGAGCTGCCTGTCTCACAGTGCCGCTCACATCGCTCATCAAGTCGGTGGCATACCAAGATTTAGAAACACACCCACAGGTCAGCTGGAACCTGTGGCAGCACATTCCAGACTTCTTTCTAGACACCCACCAGCACCCTGCACGACGCAAGTCCATTTCTGTTCTCTGGTCTTGGGTTTGGGTGGAAGCTCACAAATGGTACTGTTGGGGTGGGAGGGCTGTGGCTGGTGCACATGGATGGACACTTAGGTTTGCAGGAGGAAAATGAAGCATTGGCATCTGCACTGGGAAGGTAGGTAATTCTGTATATTGAGGCTAAGCGGTGATGGTGTGGTCAGGAAAATCCCAGGCAACATGGTTACTGAGTACATTTGCAGGGAAATGGCAATGGATGTCATCACAACCTTCAGCATAAAAATTGGCTTCTAATCAACTATAACATGAAATATTGGTCAAGCAGTTATATGCAGCTTAGCATTGTAACAAGGCTATTACCTTGAAATGTGATACTAAAATACAAGGGGTGCAGTCCAGGGTGCAAAGTCCCCTTGTAGATTCTTTACCCTCCAACGTAGGTAATTGTAGAGGGTGGACAAAAAGCACTAGAGCCCTCAAAATAAGATGGCTCCCAAAACAGAAGGTCAGCAGATGCCACCCCTGTAACTCAAACCTGCAAGGAGGATGGATTAGCTGCCTGCAGGACAGCTTTCCAGAAGTAACACATCTTGCACAGTGATTTGGAGTGAACTTGCTGAGGGGATTACAGTGCCTGTCCCAAGCATGTCATTAGCAAGCTGCCCAACTCAATGCAAAACAATTGGACCCTTAAGGAGCTGTGTGCTGTGGTAATGAGTGAGTGTAAATGGCAGGGTGGTGGTCTGCATCAGTGTTGGAGAAGGAAAGTGGCAGAACGAAAAATCTCTGTGTCGCCAGGAAGTCCAACAGGCAATCTGTGTCTCAATGATTGATCCTGACCCTTTACGTAAACATACTCAAAGAATCGGACGCTAGGCCATCAGCACATTGGTGGAACTTGATAGAAATAGCGCATAAGGAGAATCAGCTTTTGTTCTGTGCTCACCACATGTCCCGCTGATCCCTTTTGCAAAGAGGAGACTGCACTGGGGCAAAGACTGGTTCCATGTCTTGGATCTCAAATAGCTCCTGTTAGACACTAGTAAACTGAAATTCAGGTTTAAAAAAATCAGTCTCTTGTGAGTTTGGTCACTATCTTCTGACCCCTTGGTTAGTCCTGGATGTCCTGAGAAGATCATGTTGCTGGACCTCAGTTTCTCATTCTTTCATGCAACATTCGTTCCTCACACACTTATACCACACACTGCGGCAGGAACTGGTAACCCCAAAAAAGGACGTAAGCCTCCTCCACCAGTACTGAATCAGCACTTACTTTGCATTTACATTAACCCATGGGATTAGAAAACTAACTAATCTTACGTCTGTCTGGGAGAAACCTCTGACATCACCATGCCTAGTGGTTTTAAGTCTTGCCTGAATACAGTCACACAAAGATGCTTTGAAAAAAATGCTGACACCAGGCCCAGCCCCCAGCGATGCTCACTGACTTTGTCTGGAGAGAATGCGAGGATCTGTGTTCTTAAATTTGCCCAGGTGATTCAAAGGCGGAGGCAAGGCTGCGAGTCACTGTTGTAGTTCAACCCCTGTGTTTTCCAGGTGCACAAACAGACTCCAGGCCCTGAAGGGGCGTGCTGGGAGCAACACTCAGGTCAGTGTAATGCTTTAAGCCAGACTTGCTTTGGTTCAGGTAATGTCTCCGAAATCTACTCATCTGCATGTGATCTTCATAATATTTGCCACAGACACATTCACCTTTACGTGCTGAATATTTTTAATGAAAATTAATGATTTTTTCACTTAAATGCTATTTTAGTCCATTCTCAGCAATAAAATTTGTGAAATGAGCCAACAAACTACTGACTGTTACAATGCAGCAGATTCAGCCACCTTAGTTCATGCTTCACATCAAGGCGAGCACACCTCGGGACAAACAGGACTGAAGCCCCGTGGCTCTGGCGAGACTTGGGAAGGGCTGGGGCTGGTGTCGCGCACCTCTGCAGCAGCTGTTCATGTGTGGGGCTGAGGAGACTTCAGGTGACCGCAGGCAGCAGGCTGCAGCGATCCTCATGGAGTCTGTCAGGTCAGTCCTTGGTGGCACTCAGCTTGGGAGAACTGATTTCTGAGAGGGTTGGTGTGAAGGAGTGAGCCAAGATGGGAGAATTTATTTTCCCCCTTCTGGAAAGGTCACAGGTCACTCTGTACCACCAGACTATTAAAATGAAGCTGCCTATCCATCACCTGGAATCTGCTATGTACACATGCTGAAAATGACCCAGGAGGAGTGAAAAAATACCATTACAGGATACTCATTAAGTCCCGGCACAGGGGCAGCCTTCATTCTGGGTGTGGAAGGTTCCGAAGTTTTAATTTATTGTTCTACCTGCCCAGAGAGGTTTCTTTCTTGAATAAGCTCATGGATCTTGATATCTTGTTCAACATGCTCTCAACTGATAAGCAATATTCTGGGAGAAAAGAGGGGAAAAAATGACGGCCTCGCCAGTCTCACCATCAGCGCTGCTTCCAGATGAGTGAGTCTTTGAGTTCTGACTAACAAATTCCTCATCATCAAGGCTCTGACTACATGGTTTCCCAGTTTTCAAATTGGAGGGAAAAGTGGTGAAAGGAAGTGAAGAATTCATCCTCAGACGAAACAAAGTGACCCCAAATCCTTATTAAAACCAATCTTCCTGAAGAAAACCTAAGACTTTGTACATTTCTCTCTTTCTCTCTCACTTAAATTTAAAAAGGTGTTTCTGTGACCCAGCGGCTCCACTGGCAGGAGACCCTGGGACGCGCTCTAATCCACAAGCGCAAGCAGACACAGGCAAGGGTGCGAAACCCACCATTATTTAATGATAGGGGAAAATTAGAAATGTCCATCAGTAAGAAAATAAATAAGTAAGTTGCAGTAGAGTTGTACAAGAAATGATACACAGCGATTAAAATGAATGAACCAGAGCCACATGTATCTCAAAAAATCATTGGTAAGAAACGGCAAAAAGTAATTACATGTACAGTGCCATCCTGTTTTGGTATAGATTTAAAATATAAAATAATAATACATATTCTTTAAGGATACACACATAAAAGTATAAAACATTGGATAGGAAGATAGTATTTTATTATTACTTATTGCAATTATTAATAAGGATCTGAAGCAAATATGGAAAATGACATTTGTTAAATATAGATAGTGGGTCTGAACATTTATTAAATTATTTTCCAGACTTTTCTGTCAGCTTGAAACTTCATAGTTGGAAACAAGTTATTTAAGCTATTAAAGCTCTGAAGTAAAGGCACACATATGGGTCATTTGATTTGGCCGAAAAATTTGCTTTATAACAGAAAGGCCTGGTTCCAGTCAAACTGGCAGGGTAGGTAAAAGCTTTACTCCCATCCTCCCACAACCACATCAAAATTACAACTAAACTACGGCACAACCACTTTCAGAACCAGCTGAACAGAAAGAAGTCCTCCAACTACGAATATACAGAAGAAGCCACATTGAGACTGGAGGGAGGGGCAGAGATGCAGAATGGGCTGGTCCTACACCCAGGTGTGGCAGATAAAAATTGGGAAGCCCATCTCAGCTGCGGAGGTTTCTGCTAGAGGAGCAAGGGTTCTCAGCCCCATATCAGGCCTCCCAGACCAGGGTTCCTGCGCTGGAAAGAGAAGCCCCCACGACTTCTGGCTGTAAAATCTAGCAGGGTTTGTGGCTGAGTGAGACAGAGAACTGCTGGACGTCCCAGGTGTTACACATAAAGGGCCTGTGTGCAGACTTACTCAGACTCACTGCCCCTGAACTCCCCTGCTGGGGCAGCAGCTCAAAAAGCACCAAAGATATATGGGGAGGACCTGAAGTGTCTGGCATCAGGGCAAGAGCTAGAGCGACAGCTTTCTCCCAGGCGGGAGTGCAGGAAGAGGCCACTTTTCCTTCACTGTGCCCTTCCCCGCAGGGCTGGCAGGCAGGCACCATGTCTGTCTCCATCAACCTGGCTAACATTTTCACCCTGCCCAGGGGATTCCCTGATACCTGGCCCCACCCAAATTGTGGGGCCACCCAAGATGTTTCCAATGGCGTTTCCATACATATGGTCTGTCTTGGCTCATGCTTCAGACTTTCCTAAAAATCTCTGAAACAAGCAGCATCTGACCTCAGTGTGCACTGTACCTCTCACTAAGTGGTCCCAGGCCTGGCACTAGAGGCAGCCAGCTTAGCCTCTTCTGGGCACTTCCATGCCCAGCACAAGTAGCAGCCCTCTACAGACTTTTTTGTAGTTCATGCTGGGTATAATGTCAGTGGTAGCTGACCTTGGCGAGCACTTCTTGGGAGGTCCCAGAGCCAGTGCACCCAGTAGTCAGCTTCAGACCACATCAAAGTGTCACCCAAACACCTCCCCAAACAACACAATCAAGGAGTGACCTCAGCAGGCACCAGAGCCCCACTGAAATAAGTCTTGCTCCATGGGGGTAGGCCCCTGCACAGCTGATGTTCCACAGTAGTTGCAAACAGTCTTCCCAGATGATTGGCCTGGGGGTACATCCCACCCACTGATGTGCCAAAAGAAATCAGGGCTCAGCTACAACAGGAATGTGTTCTCAGCCCACATGGGGTGGTGCACGCACTTGGAGTACCCAGCTCTGGTGAATGGAGAGGCTGTGCCACTAGACCTTACAGGACACCTACTGCATTAGGCCACTCTATAAAGCCCAGGGGATGTAGTAGTTCTACCAAATATATAGAAAGAAACAAAGGGAGGCTGCCAAAATAAGGGGACCAAAAAATGTCCCAACTGAAAGAAAAGAACAAAACTCCAGAAAAAGGACTAACTAGATGGAGATAAGCAATCTCCTAGATGCAGAGTTCAAAACACTGGTTATAAGGATGCTCAATGAACTTAGGGAGAGAGTAGATGAACTTAGTGAAAACCTCAGCAAAGAGGAAATGTAAAAGTGGAACCAGAAGACATAAAAAAAGTAGCAGTCAGAATGAAGAATACATTAACTGAAATGAAGAATACATTACAGGGAATCAACAGTGGAGTAGATGAAGCAGAGGATCAAATCAGAGATTTGAAAGATAAGAAAGCAGAAAACACCCAATCAAAACAGCAAAAATAAAAAAGAATCCAAATAAAACGAGGGGAGTGTAAGACATCTCTGGGACAACTTCAAGCACACCAACATTCACCTCATGGGGGTGCCAGATGGAGAAGAGAGAAACAAATTGAAAACCTGTGTGAAAAAGTAATGATGGAAAACTTTCCTAACCTGGTGAAGGAAATGCACATACATGTTCAGGAAGCACAGAGAGTCCCAAACAAGATGAGGCCAAAGAGGCCCGCACCCAGAGATGTCATGATTAAAATGCCAAAAGTTAAAGAGAGAATCTTTAAAAGCACAAGAGAAAAGCAGTTATTTAACTGCTATGGAGGTCCCATTAGACTTCCAGCAGATTTTGCAACAGAAGCATTTAAGACAGAAGAGAATGGCATGAAATATTCAAAGTGATGAAAAGCAAGAACCTACAACCAATATTACTCTACCCAGAAAAGCTATCATTTAGAACCCAAGAACAGTTAAAGAGCTTTCCCAGACAAGAAAAAGCAAAGGAGTTCATCACCACCAAAAATTACAGGAAATGCTAAAGGGTCTTTTTTAAGAAAAAAAAGGAAAAAACAGATAAAAATATGAACAATAAAATGGCAATAAATACATATCTATGAAAAATTGAATCTGAAAAACAGAATAAATGAACAAGCAGTACAGAAACAGACTCAGAAATGCAGAGAACATTTTGAAGGTGGCCAGATGAAAGACAGGTTGGGAGGATGAGTGAAAAAGGTGAAGGGATTAGGAAAAACTAACTGGTTGATACACAATAGTCATGGGATGTAAGTACAGTATAGAAAATATAGTTGATAATATTGTAATAACTATATATGGTGTCATATGGGTGCTGATTTATCAGGATGGTCACTAGGTAGATTATATAATGTCTAACCACTTGGTTCTATACCTGAAACTAATCTAATAATGTATATCAACTGTAATTAAAGAATAAAAAATTATATATATAAAAACAAGCCCATATGGTCCACACTGAGGGACAAATACAAATCTAAACTCTTGTCAGGTGGCTGGCACATGTAAAACTGGCATAGAGGATTTACTTAGTTAAGAAAATAATGTTCAATTAAAATTTTATACAATTTAAATAATAGTGAATTAAAGGTGTTTCACATAATGAAACAGCTTTGCTTTTTAAAAACATATAGCAAATTTTTTTCTTAATTTCTTTTTTCTTTAATTAACTAAAAATGTGACAGCAGTAAATACACTCTTTTTAGGAAGTCAAGCAGCATAGAGACAGTTACAAAGGTTAACAAGCTCCATCTTGTGTTCTAATGACACCTCCATCCCACAAGTTAACCGAGATTAACAGTTAGATATATATCCCTTTCCCCCTTAATCTATGTGTTTAAAAAATCATTCGTGAACTTTTTTAAATGAATTCAATTTTTATAATTGAAAATACTTTGTCTTTACTATTACCAATGCAATCCATATTCATTGAGAAAAATACAAAACATGCAAATGAACAAAAGCAAGGTGAAATAAAAATATTTAAATGGGTGTTCACTTTCATTCATTGTTTGAAAACACTTAATATATATTGAAATCCTGAATCAAAAGTTTGGGACAAATGCCATTTGCCAGCTGCAGATGGCTAGCTTCATCTATATTAGTTGTTTGCTGTGAGAGACCCTAATAATCCTGGGGGAGTCAGCCAGAATGGTTTCCACTTCAAGCAAGGTAAAATTTGGGTTGGTAAATCACCAATCATACCCTGAGGTCCAAGGTGGGATGCCACCCTTGTCCCCCAAAGTGCAGCAGGGGGTATGGTCAGGGACAGGATGCTCCCACTCCATTCCTCCAGGCTGCTTGACAGGTGTGGCCCATTCGTCCTGCTTCACTCCTCCTCACTCCCCCCATCCTCCTGTCACTGTCCTTTCTCTTCTGTCCTTCCCTCCACCTCCTTCCTTGCCCCACTCCCGTCCTTTCTCCAACTGGCAAAGGGTCCATGTCACTCCCCTCTTGGGTAACTGGAGCCCTTCAGCTGTTCACATCCCTGTTTGGAAGGACATCTCAGTGTTTTCTGAGGCTCCTGGTACAGCCAACTTCCCACAAGGCTTCATCTGTCAAAGCAGGAGGCTGGCTTAGATTTCCTTACAAGAATTTTGCAAGAGCAATTAAAAGCTTATCTTAGGTGCTTTAAAAAATTTCCCCAAAATTGCCCAGTCCCCTTCTGAGACCTATATTTCACAATAAATCTTCCCCTATCATAGTTTGGGGGCTTCATCATGTAACCTTGGAGGATGTATGGCGGGGGTGCAGAGCTGCAAGGAAAAGATTCAAAGTCAGTGTTATCTCTCCAGGAAGAGGAGGGCCCAGAGACAACTGTAGGATGGTAGAGGCAGATTTGGGAAACGAGAAAAGAATATGGACATTCTAGGCAAAAATTATCACTAAGCCCTACCTATAAAGAGCATCAGAAATTGGAGGTGGGACCTGCCTGAGTGAGCTGATGGTCATTTTTCTTCTTTCTTCCTTCCTTTCTTCCTTTCTCTTGCTTTTTCTTCTTCTCCTCCTTATCCTTCTTCTCCTTCTCCCCCTCCATCTCTCTCTCTCTCTGGTTGCCTCTCTCTCATAGTTCTACTTAATCTTAAATGCTCTTCTACAAAGCAGATTATTTGGAAATGGGTTAGCTTCACCAGCCTTGTCCCAAGTTATTTGGATAGGCTTTCCCAGGACAATTGGAGGTATAAAAAGCCAACAACTCCCACAGAAGGTACAACAGCAAGAGTGAACCCTAATGTAAATCATGGAATTTGGGTGGTGATTATGTGTAAATGTAGGTTCATGGACTGTAACTAACGTAGAACTTTGGTGAGGGATGTTCATAGTGGCGAGGCTGTATTTGTATGGGGGGGAAAGGTTTGTACATGGGAACTTTATGTACTTTCTGCTCAATTCTGCTGTGAACCTAAAACTTCTCTAAATAAAGTCTATTCAAAAATTTCAAAGGCAATAACTACTGCTAGGAGGTGGAAACACACCCTGTACCCACCCGTACAACTTAGCTATTAAACACACAAAGACAAAAGGGGAAAGAAACAAGGACTTTAAGGACAGTCCCCAAGGTCTAATATCAGCAGGCACCTAGTAATCATGTGGGGACAAGGAGCCTTGGACAGGGGACACATTCACTTGCTTGGTGCCAGGAACCTTTGGCATTATCATTTTACAAAGGGAGATGCAAGAATGTCTTCATAATCCAAGACTTGGTCTCCCCCTCCTTAAACCCCATGGGGAAAGAAATCTGAGGACCGAGTGATCTTGCTGGGCATGTCCTTCTGACATTACGAATCTGGCTGAGAGATTGGGCCAGAGCTGCAAATCCCATTGAGGCTGTTCTCAGAAATCAAGTGATGGGGTCATCTCACCTCAGTTGATCTACCTGACCCTGGGCTTCTCCACTGACCCTGACAAAGGAAACATTATTATCAATCATATTCTTCAGTTATTTATAAGATATTGTTACTAATTATGTATTATTATGACCTCAACATTCATTGAGTACTCAGTGTGTGCTGGTCAACATTTGCTGAGTGGGTAACACATTCTCTTATTTGTTCCTATGTTTCTGGTCAAGAAGGTACTACTCTTATCTCTTTTTTACTGAGATAATGAAACTGAGGTTTAGGGAGAGTTAGTAATTTTGTAAAACCACAATTATAGTAGGATTTGGGGCCAAGAAAAAAGCTCAGGTTTGTGACACTCCAAAGTCCACATTCTTACCACCTAGTCATGATCTCCGGTCTCAGTTATAAAACAGGTATAAGGATGAGCAGAAGAGCCATTTGGGCTTTAGTGGTTCATCTGTTTCATAGTGTCCAGAACTGGCCTAAATGAAGACTCTTTGTCTTTCACCTCTACATGGCTCTCCACATTATTCTCACTGTCCCTGCCACGCCCCGTACAATAGCCATCCTGGACAATGTACTTTTCTCCAAACTGATCAAGCTTTCTTCTACCTCCAATTGGTATATGTTGCTAATGTGATTCCACATGCTGGGATTGTGCTTTCTCTGTTCTCCATCTGGCAAAGCCCCCTCTCAGGAATAAATTCCAATGTTGTCTCCTCATCAGAGAAACCTTTCCTTGACTTGCAGGAATTCTTTTGCCTCTCCCCATTGTGTTTTCACCACTCTGTATGAGACTGTCAAATCTAGCCCCTAGCATATTGCTCTTTATCATTTATGCTCATGCCTGTCCCTCCCACTAGACTCTGGGGAGGGTTAGTTGTTCATCTCTTGCCTTATCTTACTCATCTCTGTAGTAAGTACTAGCATCATTATACTAAGTGAATACTGGGTGCTCAAAATATCTGTTGTATGAATGAATGTGTAAAGTGAGTTTAATTGGAAAATATAATTAGGACTTTAGAGATTCTTGTTTTGCATTTGCATTTGCAGACCCCAAGGCTCACGGTTATTGACTCAGAGTCATAGTACTAAAATAACAAAAGAATTAAACCCAAAAGCTAAATTAAAACCAGTGTTAGTCCATTGAGCAAACCCTCCATCTTAGCTTGTATCCTCCTAGTTGTGAGTTTTGTTCTTATGAAAAGTATTCAAGTTGGAAAGAATGTTCTGAAAATTGGTTTTATTTGCTGACACAAGGTCGAATGGGAAGATTTTTTATTCAGAAGGATTCAAGGAGACTTTCCTCATCTATTGACTTCTAAGAGTCAAACATACCTTCCTCAGACCTCTTGAGAAAGAGGGGAAATTGCTTCTTTTGGAAATAAGTAGAAACCACCTAGAAATAAGTTTTATTATAATGATGCAGCAAATAATAGTCCTTCACAATATGCCCTTGTGCTGACGAATGGGTCTTCCCAGTTTATTCCAAACTGGGTTCTACGTCAATCACAGAGACTACCGAGTGTCTCTCTGGTGTAAGTACCAGGGCACGTTGGTTGCCTGGCCTAGAAGCTGTCTGGACTATGGGTTCTGGGAGGATAGAAGCCCACTGATGTTGGAGGCTAGACAACATTTTGGACTTGTGCAGCAAGGAATACTTACGGAATTTAGCTGCCAAACTGGCCCCCACTTCAAATGGCAAAAGGGTGTGTCAACTGATTAGGTTCAGCCTTAATATGTGTCTCTGTCTAAGCTCGAACTGTATGCCAGGCATCGCCCTGTCAGAGAGTAGTAGTGAGCTGGTAAAATGGGACTAAACCAGGAGGTTTGGACCTTCCCATTTTATCCCCTGTCTCTTCTTCCCACCCTCATCAGTTCTATAGAATTATTAGACACACAATATTAAACTCTGGCCACTTTACTGGGTCACTGTTGGACTTGATATTTCAAGTAGGGTGGTGAAAACAACTAAGTTGTGTGCTAAGAAATACTCAGCCCAGGTTAGCTGTCGTTATTGGAAAAGAAAGCCTAGTTATGGGTTTAGCTTGGCCCATGACTCACATGACACATTGTTGGCTCATGGACGTTCACTGCACTTCCAATCCAGGTGTGGGCTGCCATCCGCAGGGGGACAGTAGCAGAGTGGGTTTGCAGAGAGACTGAGAATCCTTTCTAGGAAACATTACTCCTAAAGCACCCACTTATTATTGCTTAGAAAAATTTGACCCTTCAGTAGGGTCAACTATAACGTCTTGGTTTCACTGGAAAAAGAGCATCAGAGTGCTCCATCCACTTCCCTGTGTGAACAAGTGGCCATGATCTCTACTCTTGTATGACCCTAAACAGTGACACTGGAAAGAAGTAGAGCACTTTCATAGTAAATTTAAAAAATGTTTGGAATAAGAGCATTTGAGATCTTGCTCTCCGATATATATTGTCAGTTTGGTTCAAATAAACTGAACTCTTATAAAAAAATAAAAAATGAAAAAATCTTTACACAGTTTATGTTTCTTAGAGTTCCACTGAAAGCTGAAGTAGGCCTATAGTTTCAACTATTGCTGTTGTTTGAGATGAAGTTTTTATGGAGTTTCATTATTTTAACAAAGCTTTTGATTATAATCTGTATTCTATACTGATCTTACTACATTATTGCTTCTAGGAATGGACGGTCTCCTTAATATACTAAAACCACCACTCCACTAGGGATTATGCTGAATGACTGTAGCACAATCTTCTCCATGAGAGAATGCAGGAGCCCTGGATCACTACAACAATAAACCCCGCAGCAGGGGAGGTAAAACAACGTCCTGCTAACTCGATGGAATGCTTTGTCTGCATCCAAAAGCTTGGAAGAGGTGCCAGCTTTGTGATCCTACTACAGCAGTGAGGGCAGGGACTGGCCATCGTGCACGTCTACTGCTGCCGGGGTAAAACGTGACATACGGTGACTCGGGCTTCCCCTGCTGAGCCATGCTGTAGGAATCGCCTGAATTTACTGAGTAGCTTCCAAAAGTTCCAAACACTTCGTATATGAGATCTCACTCATGTGTACAATGTTTCTCCAAAAAGGAAGTGAGTGTCCCATTCTTACTTCACTGAACAAAGGGTAGCAGATATTAGGAGTGCACTGGCCCAGCACAAGTTAACATTTAGGAAATGAAGGAGGTCTTTTGTCCATTCTGGCTCTGCTGCAAAATTGCTATCTGATCAGACATAAGTCATTCAGTTACTGAATGAGCACCCATCCACTCATTCATTGATTTGAGTGTCTATAATGTGCCAATGTACTAGTCATAGAAAGCAAGACAGGCATGAAATCCACCCTCGTGGAGGTGACAGCCTATCAGCCTTATTATGTGCTAGGTGCTGTAGGGGAAATATAGTCATCTTTTTAAAAAGATGAGCTTTACCTGTATTCCTGTGCAAATTGAACCCAATAAAAGCCCATTGAGGAGAAAGCTCTTGGCCCTTCTCCTTTGAGAGATTGTCCACCTTCCTCCCCAAGCAAAAAACAAAAAACAACAAAAAAAAAACCACCTTTTTTTTTTTAGAGGAAACGTATGATTACCCACTTGCCAAGCTCCTTTCTGCCTCAGGGCCTTTGCATTTGCTGTTCCTTCTGCCTAGTGTTCTTTTTCTACTTTTGCCTAGTACCTTCTATCATTCAGATTTCAATTCAAATGCTTTCTCTTCACAGAAACTTTCCCTGAGCATCTTATTCGTGTTATCCTTCTCTCCTCCTCAGTCACTTTATGACATCACATTGCTTCATTTTCTTCACTCTTTGAAATTATTGCATGTATCTGTGTACTTGTTCATTCTGTTTCACACACTTGAATATAAGCTCCATTGGAACAGAACCTTGTTTGTATCCCCAGAACATAAAGAGCACCTGGCATATAGTAATTGCTCAACACACATTTGCTGAGGGCAGGTACAATGCAACATTCCACACAGAAATACCTTATGAGTAGAAGATACAAAGTTTTGTAAACACTCAAAGGAGAATGAGTGTGGTCAGCCAGGTTGATCAGCAAACCTACCTGAAAAACTTACATTGGGATCTGGATCATGACGAATAAAGAAAAGGTAATGTGGCTGGGTCATATGAGGGTGGGTCAAAAGGGCATGAGCAAAGGACTCAGAGCAAGAAGGGCTTTGTAGAGTGGCTGGACCCAGATCTCCTGAAGCAAGCAGTCTAAAAGGACAGGTTGGGCCAACCCACAGAGAGGCTTCAAATCCAGCTGCAGGAAATATTCTTCAAGAGGAGAAAGAACTCAAGAACATTCAGTTGCATCCCCACTGAACAAAGCCAACAGTTGTTTGTTGTTGTTTAAAGAATAACAATCCACATTTCTTAGAAAATGCCATACAGTATTCAGACATCCCGTTTCCTATTTACAATGTAACTAAATCAGTGGGAAGCTAGAGGCAGGATGAATAAATCCATTCATAGCTGGCTTCTCCAGGCTCTCTCAAACCTGCCAAGGTGTGGGGAGTGATGGGGACATGGAGAGGGCACAGAGTGGTGGTGGGGAGTGCTTCCCTGGGGAGCTTAAAATTTTAGGAGTGAAAAGATCCTATTCTTGCCCCTTTCTTCTTTCAAAACATAAAAGAAAGAACTCTCCTCTGAATGGCTGAGCAGAAAACCCTGACAAAGGGTCTGTGCACCTGTGAGGCACGAATGACCCTGCAGAACTTAAAAAAGAACCTGGCTCTGTCTAATGGCAAGTGGGTGACACTTTAAGCTTCCTTGACAGGTCAGCTTCTGTTTGCAGCTCAGCAAACCACATGCTGCATTCACTCACTCCTCAAGGATCATCGCTCCTTTCCAAGTACGAAGATGTCAGCGAAAATCTACCTTCTGGGGAAATTTGATCTGCGGGAGAGGAGTTGCTGACACTCATAAAAATAGCTTTCAGACATTATGACTCCTCCGGGACAATGTTGGAGAGAGGGGTCACGGAGCCCAGGGCGGAAAAGTAAAGCTATTTAGGATCCTCAAAGGCCCGGCAGGCCAGAAACTCCCTGCCTGGGGGTCAGAAGCCTTAAGGGGTCCATGGGAGGGCTTCAGGGCAATCTAGAAATTCCATGAAATTGAACAAAAATGTTCATGCCTTTGTGGAAAATTTTTTGGGGGGGACCTTTCATCAGATTCTCAGGGGTCATGACCAAAAATGATTAAGAACCATCAAATTAGTATATTATCTGCATAGATATGTTTTTCACTGTCAAAATTGTTTTTCATTGCTCAAGAAATATACAAATCTTATAAGAAATTTTAAAATTATAGATAGGTCTGAATTCTCTTTCGCACTGCCATTCCAGATCTGTCCCCCCCCAATTTTACCCCCCTACAGGGGTAATAATTGTTCTATTTTTCTATGAATCTTCCTAATTACACACTCGGAGAAAGTTTCAAGCATTTGGGTGTGTGTGTGTGTGTTTTTTTTTAACTTAAATGGTACCACATGTATATTTCTGAAACTTGCCTTCACATTCCACATCGTCTCCGGGAGAGCTGCGTGGTACTCCATAGTAAGGCTGAGCTCGGTGTCCTCAGCATTCCTCTAACCGATGACCAATTAGGTGGTTTCTAGTTTCCCCCATTACTAAAAGCAGCACAATGAATACCTTTGTATGTGTCTGTTTATGCACTGGGACAAGTCATTTCTCTAGGAGAGAGTCTGAGAGGGGAAATTCCTTGGTATTTTAAATTTTCAATTCAACTTCCAAATTTCCCTGTAAAGATATATTGGTTTACCCTTCCACTAGTCATATATGAGGGTCTGTTTCCTATCTCCAACTGCCACACTAGATATTATCAATCCTGTTACTTTTTATCAATCTGTAAGATAAAAAAGTACACCCCGTTGTTATTTTCATTTGCATTTCCCTAATCGTGAGGTTGAATACCTTTCACATGCCTTGACTGTATTTCCTTTCAGTGAACTGCCTGTTTGAAGCACACGGTTCTCACACCTTACTGCATGTCAGAATCATCTACAGGGTTTAAACCACAGTTGCTGGGCCCCGCCCCCAGAGTTTCTGATTCTGCGCGTCAGTGTGACTATGCATTTCCAACGTGATCCCAGGTGATGCTAAAGCTGCTGCTGCTCTGGGGGCCAGGCGTTCTGAAAACCACGAAACTAGAAAACTCACCTGGTCCTGTACCTCTCTCGTGTTCTGTTCCCAGTGGCCCTTGCCGCTGGTGTACATTGGAATCACCTGGAGAGCTTTCTGAATGTGCTGGTATCTGAATCCCACCCCAGGCCAAGTAGGTCAGAATGCTTTTCCCAGGTGTAGTTTTTAAAGATCTCCAGGTAAGTGTGATGTCAGCCCCACTGAGAACCACTGCCTGCTGATACTGGTGCTTTGAAGGAGGGTAAGATCCTTCATTCTACTCCCCCTTTGAGCCTATATCACAATCGGAGAATCTTTGCCTGGAGCCAATCTGTGGATTTACAGCAAAAAGAATACTTTCACTTACATTTAGCATTCAAAATGTTTGTTGTTTGCTTTGTTTGAGGGCAACTCAGTGTAGTAGACGTTCAGACCTGTGTGCATTCTCATCCCAGTTCTACAGTTTGCCAGCTACATGATGCTTAGGTAGTAACAAAGCTTCTGTTTGTTCTGTGAACCGGGCTTCATTATAGGTACCAGATAGGATTATGTAAAAAAAATGAGGTATGTTAGGAGCCACAGATAGTGCCCAGCACAGTATGGGCACAAGAAAACTACACTCAGATCCTTTTCCAGCCTGTGACTCGTTTGATGTAAAAACCAGGTTTCTAGATTCCCTCCTCATAGAGGAAATAACCCCATTTTCACCCACTGTGTAGAGCAATTGCAATCTTTCCCAGGACTCTAAATAAAATTTTCACGCTACTCTTAACATGCAACCACCCAGGTTGCCTCAAGTTTACATAATTGGATAGGAATTTCCTTAGAAATAAAGGCTTGGATAAAAAATATATTTTGTACTGAATGATAAAGGACAATCAATCAATCAATATTTTAAATGTCTATTAAATGCAAGGCATTGAAGGGGTCCAAAGATAAGACCTCCCTCCTCCACCCCATGCCATCCTCAAGAACTTTTAATGGATTTAGGGAGGCCTGAAACTTAAAAACAACCAACAAAATCAGGTGGGAAACAGTAGGTGACAGTGAACTCTTACGAATTTCAACAAGGAAAAGAGGAAGATCTCTTTGAGGTGGTGGTCAGGACTTTGAAGGAAAAGCAGCATGTTGCTAGGTAGAGGGGAGAGAAGTGTTTCTGAAGAGAAATGTGGCAGAAGCAATGACAAAGTCACTGCAGTAATTTGCAGGAGCAAGGAGTAGACCAAATGGACAGCCCTAATTGTTTATAAGGGGAGTGCTGGCAATAGCTTGTGCAGATCTTAAAGACCAGTAAGGGGGTTGGGTGACATTGGATTTTTAGCAGGAGTTGCTTTGGAAGAGAAATATGATTAAACTGTGTATCTTCATTTATTATTTAATTAAAAAATTAAATTTAACTTTTGATGGGTATAATTGTATGGCACAACACAAAAGGTACTATAGAAAAAGTCTCCACCCACCTCATCCCTCAGCTGCTTGGTTTTGCTCTCTGTGTTACCAGTTTTTTTGTATATCTTTTAAGGAAATATATATATGATTCTCATCATTAATGGTAGTTATGCACTCTAAAAGTCGCTTCTGTGAATGCTAAATTAGTGCATACTGAGTAAGTGCTCCTAGGGGAAATACAGAGTTCAGTTCCTGTGAGCCTCTGACCACTTTTTATCAATTGATCAGGACATAATTTTGTTTATGTGTGTTTCTGTTTAAAGACACTTTATTTGATTTAATATATGCTGTTGACTAATTAATATCAAACTCATGGACAACAGCACTTTAACTCATGCCTGAACAAAGCTTATTTAACACACACTTTCTCCATAAGGCACATTACAGCCTTCTTGCATTTTGGAACACTAAACAGATGTTATCATTGCTCTTGAGGATCATCTGAAACAGTGAAATCATCAACAAAAAGCATGAAAATGCAAAATAAAAATGTGGCCCCAAGTACACTAGTAAAGGACACTTGTTTACTGTATAAGCTGAAATAAAAAGGCAAAGTGTCACCTTTTTCTCCCTCATCTGGGGACATGCAAGTCCGATGACTCAATTTTTTTTACCGCCCTGAGCATTTCTATGAAAGATCACAGAAGTTTGTGAGTACTGATTTGGGGGTTACACATACATTTTAGCAACTAGGCAAATTAGCAAATATGGAATCATCAAATAATGAGAACCACCTATACATACCAGCTATTAGAGATATAATTTCACTCTATTTTCAAACGAACGATGAAAGCCATAATTAAGAAAGATAATAAGTGTGGTGACAGTGAAGAAGCACAATTAGAAGCAGTCCCTATTCTCAAGGCACAGGGTTCTGGGAAGGTGGACAATGACATCAATGTCCACAGTTGGATCACAGGGAGACACAGCTATGCTATGAAGATGGGAGGATGGGGCAGTGGTGGTCACAGTGTCTCCTTCCATGCAAGTAGCTTGGGAAGGAGTGGGAGTGGATGTGAAAGGGAGAGCAGTCTGGAAAATTAAAACCAAGTTGGGTCTTGGGCGGAGGGCAGGCAACGAACAGAAGCAGCAGGTGGAAAATGAAGTAGGGCATAGCTGTGCACTTGAAAGAATTGGAGGGGCGTGTGGTGGAGCAAGGGACTAGAGGGATGACCTTCGTGATCCAACTAATGTCTAAGAAGAAAACTTGACATTTAGACATTGTCTTTTATGCAGGAAACATTCAAATCCTGGGCTGGTGAGAAGACCACAAAAGAAATTGCCTCTGACCGGTGCTTTGGTGAATGCCAGGGGCCACAGCAGCCCTGTTTAAGATGAGCAAAGCTCCTAGAGGCCATTTTAGGGGCTATTGCTATTATCAGTCATCCCTACAGCTACATGGAAGAGAAGATCTTTGGATTGGAAGTAGAATCTTAGAATGAGGGAGGATTTTAGAATAATGATTGAATTCAATTTTAATCCAACACTGTCCTCTTCCTTCAGCACCCCTGACAGGAGGGGGTTGCTTAACACAGTGGGAAAGAAGGGGTTTGCTTTCTGACTCTATGTACCTGCTACCGACTGGCCAGGCTCATGACTGTGTCTCCCATGATCTCCCAATTCCAAAGGCAGTAGAGACTTCCAGAGATCTGTAAGAAACTGTTATACAAATCATAACTGCATGTCAAAGGTAGAACAGAACGTCCATGAATGCAGATGTTATCAGGCACCAAGCCTAATAGCTAAGTGACTTCATCCTCAAAATCCAACTTTCTACTGAATAGGTATTTCCAGCACTGTGCAGAAGCCTCATTGTCCAATATATTGTGGCTGTGATTGCAGCAGAACTGCCAAGGAAGAGATATTACCTTTTCAGCGAATATTTACCTTGGCATGAGGCAGTGGTTCTCAACTTGGGGCAGTTTTGCCACTCACCAGACACTTGACAATGTATGGGACATCTGCAGTTGTCACACCTCAGGGGAGGGGAGGAGCTCCTGGTGTCTAATGGGGATGCTGCTAGACATGCTGCAGTGCACAGGTATACCCCAACAATAAATAATTACTCTGCCAGTGCAGGGGCTGAGGAACCCTGGAATAAGGAGATCAAAGTTTCTCTGTTTATCCTGCTGTAAAATCCGGTTCAAAATGCATTTAAAACATTGAAATGTATTTCAATTATTTCTTCAAGTCAATCTGCTGACAGGCCTTTACCCATCAAACTCCTGATTTATAGCTCAGGTTCTGACATATGATTAGCAATCAAAAATCCAGACATAGCAATTCATTTTAGAGATTCATATTTTCTGTTACACTGTGTACCATTTCATTTTTAAGACTTGTACTGCTGACTCAATATATTTACTTATTTTATCACTGTGTCCTCAAAATTGTCATTTAGCAATGACAATGAATGAAGTTGACTCCAGTTCATTTGATACAATCGGCAGTTTCATATGCTACTGATAGCTCAGCCCCCCAGCCCTGTGGAGGTGAGATACGACTAACTCCTACTCTTAGGCATTTATCTCAGGACAGCTTCACGCAGCTAAGTGGAGGGTAGTAAAGTATAAAGGCTGATTATTCTCTTTAAGGGATACATTAATTGTGTGTCTATAAGAAGCAGTATGTTAGGAGATAAGACCCTTCTAGAAAACTCTGTTCTTATTTCCTTATGAGTTGCTGTGATTTGGAAAATGAATTTCTGTGTCCTAATTATGGGGTGGGGATTGAACATCTAACTGTGCATCCTGGACATCAGACTAGAATGCATGTTTTCCCATGTATATGAATCACCTGGGAATCTTGTTAAATGTGGATTCTGATTCAGCATCTTGATGCCAAAGATTATGAATTTCTTACAAGCTCCCAGGTGATATACTGATGCTTCTGGCCCATGAACCACCTTCCAGCAGCAGCAGGATGTAGAGGATTCTAAGTCGCACTTTGTTAGGATATGTCTCTATTTAAAAGTCATGGAGTCCTAACATCTAGTATCTAGCATAACATCTATTCTCTCATGCCCTTCATTACACAGTGAGATAGAAACCTTTGGGCCTTTCCCCTTTTGAGGATCTAGAAAAATATCAGTTGAAAAGTAATAGAGGGTGGGTGTAGGTAATATAGTACCACCTGAAAAATGGTATTTATTCAAAATGAATGTCAAATATTTGCTTTTTAAAAGAAAACAACATTTTATAGCTAAACAGTGGAAAGCCCACTGAGTGAAGAATCAGCAGGACCCAGCACCTGGTCCTGCCGCTGGGTCTTGGGGAGAGCCAGGAAGCCTGCGTGGGCCCCAGCCGGAACTGCGCTAGGTCCCTGTGAGTTCTTAAAGACCATGCCTCCATGCTGTTTCCCATGCCTTTGGAGGCATGGTCTTTAAGAACTCACAGGGACCTAGCGCAGTTCCGGCTGGGGCCCATTATGCTAAGTGAAATAAGCCAGACGGTGAGGGACAGATACCGTATGATCTCACCTTTAACTGGAACATAATCAACAGAAGAAAAAAGCAAACAAAATATAACCAGAGACATTGAAGTTAAGAACAATCTAACAATAGCCAGGGGGGAGTGGGGAGGGGACAGTGAGGAGAGGGGATCACAGGAACTACTATAAAGGACACATGGACAAAATCAAGGGGGAGGGTGGAGATGGGGGAGGGAGGGGGGTTTAGCTGGGATGGGGTGGAGGGATGGGGAGAAAAAGTATGAAACTGTAATTGAATAACAATAAAAATTAAAAAAATAAGACCATGCCTCTAAGCGGAGGACAATTTTAGTATTATTTAAACATACAAATATCTTATATATGCTCTTTTGTGTGATATCTTTTATAATACTAACTATTACTTAAAAACTCAAGTAGTGTCATCAATAGGAACTAAAGATTGATGTTCTGTTTTTAGCTCAATGTCTTATTTAATCCGTAAGTAGAGCCATATGCGATTTCCTATAGACCAAGGATGCTGGTATTTGCTAAACATGTACCTCATGGCAAGTATGTGTAAAGGGACTTTTAAATGTCTCATAGATAAATATGTTAACAATGAGGCAAGTTAGCAAATTATGTGCTTATAAATGTACAATACAAATCATGATCTGATAGAGATTTGGAATGAAAGTTTTCATAGTAGAACTTTAAGGAATTCCAGCCTTTGGTAGCTAGGGATTCCATAAATCAGTCTGACACACAGAATTTTAAAAAACTTTTCTTACAACATGACATCTGTCGACATCCAAGGAAGAAGGTTCATAACTTACATAAACCTATATATATGCAGGGTCCAGCACAAATACGCTTCTTTTTATTATAAAATCTTTTATTACAAAATCATAAGCACGTAATTCTGTAACATAACAGTGTCACACTCAAGCACACCATATGACATTTTAGATGAAATGGTCAAATTAAAACTATAAATTATTACACCTATATTATTATCCTACCAACCACACTCAAGCAGGCCCTACTTCTGCCGGATGCTGTATAATCATTATTGCACAAGATATTCCAAATTACATTTTTTCCATCACCATAACAAATCACTAATTACAACAATTAGTAGGAATATTGGAAAACAAAGGGACAGTAAGCTTGCAAATGTAAACCATACTCCCTGGTTTAGAAAAGTTCTCAGCCAGATCTGGTGGTCCTACATCTCACCTCCCCAGTTAAGAACTGCACCTCTCTCTTCTTAGTCATGACAGGAGCCTATTACTAGAAGGAGTCCTGGGTGTTGGTACAATGAGAGCACTTACTCAGGGGACTAGAGGGAAGGGAACGCTGGCAAAGGTGAGCTCGAAATGTTGGCAGAACTCAAATCCCTTTAACTAGGAACCTGGAATAGGTGATAGAATTTCCACTGGAGAATTCTTCATTTGATGCTTCTTTATACCTGCTGTGTTTTGTCTAGGGGTAGCTAGGCAAAGACTGACTTTGTCCCTCATTATGTCAACCATACTCAAGGTACTAATACTCAAACTGGTATTATTGAAAACTACCCGGCGTGAACCCTATGCTGAATGCCTTAGTACAGCTGCCCATAGTTAAGACTAAGGGTGGTGCTGGGTACAAGAATTGGATAAAAGTTGATAACGTGGCAATTTTAAGGAGTTAAATAGAGCCCTGGCTAGGTGATTTAGTTGGTTGGAGTGTTGTCCCATACACCAAAAGGTTGCGACTTTGATCCCCAGTCAGGGCATATATTTAGGGTGTGAGGTCTATCCTCGGTCAGGGCATGTACAGGAGGCAACTGATCAATGTTTCTCTCTGACGTCAATGTCTCTCTCTCTCTCTCTCTTTCTTTTTCTCTCCCTTCCTCTTTCTCTAAAAATCAATAAAACATGTGTTCGGGTTAAGGATTAAAAAAAAAAGGTAAATACAAACTAAAAGAATAGTAAACCAAACCACTCAAAAGTGTTTTGTCCTTCCCCATCATTGTTAGATATTAAAAAATTCACATTTCTCTTTGAGTTTCATGTCAGAAAGAAATTGATTTACTCAGTTGATTTGAAAACTTATGTCCACACAAAAACCTGTACATTAATGTTTATAAAAACTATAGGAATCACTAAAAACTAGGAGCAACCAAGAAAAAAAAAGTGAAAGAATAAACAAACTGGTGCATACATGCAATGGAGTATTATTGAGCAATAAAATAAATGCACTATCAAGCCACAAAAAGACACAGAAGAACCAGTCTTAAAAGTTTATATACTATATACCATATTTTTCGGACTATAAGACGCACCCCCCAAATTTGGGGGGAATGGGGGTGCGTCTTATAGTCTGAATGCAGCTTACCTGGCTCACTACAGGATTTCTGCTTTAAAGGGTGTAATTAAATATTTTACTACATTTTTTGCTTCAAATTTTTTTTTCCTATTTTTCTCCTCTAAAACCTAGGTGTGTCTTATGGTCCAAAAAATATGATAATTTCAGTCATGTGACATTCTGTAAAAGGCAAAACCACAGAGACAGTAAAAAGATCAGTGATTGTCAGGGGTTCAGGGAGAAGAGGTAGTATGAATAGATGAAATGCAGGGGATTTTTAGGCCAGAAAAACTATTCAGTATGTAATATTCTAATGACGGATGAATGAGATTGTGCATTTCTCAGAACCCATAGAACTTATAGCACAAAGAGTGAAACTTAACATATGCAAGTTTTAAAAACTATTCATGAGGTCAGGGGATCTCAGTAAGGAATGTGGACTATAACAAGAGAATATAACTGTATTACCAATCTATGAAATAGTCTCACCAAAGGGAGGTAGGGGAGGAAGAGTTGGTGGTGACCTAAGTAACTTTGGGAACAAACAGAGTCTGTAAGACTAAAAGCACAAGGACTGCATGTAATCACTGCCCTCTAGTTCAGGGGTCCCCAGTCCTCAGGCCTAGGACTGGTACAGCATAGCAGGAGGGGAGCGGCGGGCAAGCTGGCAAAGCTTTGCTTGCATTACTGCCTGAGCTCCGACTCCTGTTCCCACTCCCTGTCCGTGGAAACATTGTCTTCCACGAAACTGGTCCCTGGTGCCAAAAAGGTTGGGGACTGCTGCGTCCGGCTGATAAAGTTGTTTCCCATGGGGGTACAGGGTAATCATTCTGACACTGCTTTACAGGTACTCTGAATTTAAACGAGTGAATGATCAATGTTGGGATCCAGGTTTCTCACATTTGGAGTGGGAGTTTATAGACAAGCAAGGAAGGAAGCTAGGAAGATCAATGTGGTAATAGATTAAAGTTCATCAGGATTAACTCATGTTTAGTTTAATACATAGATGGTTATATAGATACAACATGGGTATACACACAGGTTACTATTCATACATATATTTCTTTGCTCTGTCAGCTGAAAATGCCTAAAAGAAATAACACCCCAGTAGCAACAAGCACACAGAAAGCCCAGATATTGGCTTCCAATGCTATTTCCCAATAGAAGAACCAGGGTTCCCTGGAGAAACAGACAAGTAAAGGATTAGGGAGTGAAATGTAGGAGACGATCATGAAGCATCTTAGGGTGCTAGAAAATAAGGAAGTGCTAATACAACACAAATAATGCCCAACACAAACACACACATACACACACAAAGTATTGGGAGTATGCCAGAGGTACACAGGAACCAGTTAAAAGAGTTCCCAATGGCCAAAGTTGGAACAATTTGAGCCACAAAATAAAGTAGTATTAGATTATAATGCAAAGTATGACATGAATATTCATACTTATATAAATAAATGGTTGATTAATAAATGGGGGAGAAGAGGCAAATTTCCCATGCACAAGAATTCCAAGTAATTTATGTAGATACTCTGCCCTCGAGGTGGGGGGAGCATGACTCTCCACTCCTGTGTGTAAGCTGCCCCAACTAATCTCCTTCCAAAGAATTCAGGATAGGAAGGAGGTAGAAAGAGTAACTTGAGAGTGGAGAACCTGACAAATACTACCTCAAAGAGGTGATCAAAATCACCATTCATAGGAAATGACATTTTACCTTTGTGATGTTAATCCCCTCTAATCATAAGAAAAACATCAGGCAATAGGGGGCATCCTCTAAAATACCCAGCCAGTGCTGCTCAGCCAGTGCTGATCTGGAGCGAGGGAATGCTGACTGGCTGTGGGAGGTGCTGGAGGGGAGCCCAGAGAGACGGACAGCCCAGTGTAACATGGAATCCTGGGTGGGAATAAGTATTAGGTGAAAACTGTAGACTTCAGTTAATAATAATGTATCAACATTGCTTTATTAATTATAACAAATGTACCTTCCTAAGATGTTAACGAGAGGGAAACTGAACAAGGGTATATGGGACTTCTCTATCTTCTCAGTTTTTCAGTAAATCTAAAGATTTTTAAAAACGAAATATGCTTAAGTAATAAAATGTGTTTGAATGAAAGCCTTAGAAACGGGAACTGTTAACACAGAATAAACTGACAAATGTTGCTTTTGGTCCCTTTTATATAAAGAAATCCAAATTTCCAATATGTTTCTCCACATTCTTCTTAGTCTATTGAGATGCTATAGAGATGGAAGCAGGACCTAACTAATGGTACACAAAGTGTCTAATCTCTTCCAATCCTGTCCCCCCAAATAAGAGGGATGTACAGCATCGATACCGTGTTCCTGCATGCCCTATAGCTATCAATCAAAAGCTATACCCTTCTAAGTTTCTAAATTGGACTGTGTGAAAGTCATACGAATTTGAGTGGCTATACCAGGCTGCCAAGTCTTGAGTTATGTACTGCAACGAGGGTGCTGAGGGAGTGTACTTGTAAATCTAGCACCCAGCACCTCAGCAAGTTTTATGTTGATGTCAAGTTTTGTATTTTCAGCACTTCTTTCAAAACAAATCCTTAAATGCTCTCTCATGGACATGCAAAGGAAAATGGGTGGCAGTTTTATCTTCTGTGATGTGTATGTTTAACCAATAAGTGTGATTATATGTATTAGGTTTTATGATTTCTTCTATAAAGGACTTGGAAGTACCAGACTATATAGTTTTAAGTTTTAACTGTTAAGACTTATAGTTTTAAGACTATATCTCCAGGTATTTTATTGAAATAGACAGAAAGGGAAATAAAAATAAACATGAGACAAAGAAAATAGCAAAGGGAAATGAAATCATGCTTTCCAATCCATCAAAATACAGGTAACGATTAGATTAATGTTAGGATTTTTAAGTATCTTACATTATTAATTTAGAAAAAGAACATTTTAAAAATTACTCTCTTTTCACTAGGCATATATCTTCAAAATTCTTGATGTGAAAAAGCAAAACTCCATCAAGCTCGTTGCAAACATATATTCTTTTGAAATATCATGTCTGACTTAGGGAGTGAAATTTGCTGAGCTATAGAATTTGTGTTAAAAACAACAAGGAATCAGGTCAAATGTTCTCAAATGGAACAGCTGGCAATTTCTTTACTAGCCAGTTCTGAAGCACAGCCAAAGCTGCCTGCAGCCATCAGCTTCGCTTATGGAAGGCTCTGAACATTGGACAGTGTTTGTGGTGGCTCTTCAGGGGTCCTTTTCCTGCCTCCACCTGTGCAGCCCCAGGGATGTCATTCGGATTTTGGATTAAACCTTATCACTATCCTACAAAACCATCTATTCTTCAAAGGCAAGGTGATATAAAATATTCATGTCTCCTGCAACTGCAACTGGGAGAGACCAAGGATCCAATTATGAGGTGCCTTGGGAAACGTGGGGTGCTCTTCAAGCCTTTTTAATAGGCACGTTTAGGCTCATTACAAAAACAAACTCATTCATTATTCTTCTATTCACTTAAAAAAATTATTACCACCTATCATGCTCCAGGTATGGTTTTAAGTGCTGGAAGGAAAAAAGACAAAAATGTATGTTCTCACAGAGGTAAGAACACCTGCAGATGAAACTTGCAGATTTATCTCAGATTTTTTAATAGTGATTAGTAATTTATTGAGTGGAGATATTCATGATGTATTCATTTGTTCTCCTACTGATGGATCTATTGGGTTTTCCACACTTTTTTCTCTCACAAATATTGCTACAGTGAATCTTATGTGTATATATTGGTGCCCCTATGCAACTAAGTGTACAAGTTAAATTTCTAGAACTACTTGGCCAGAGGATTTGTGCGTTTTTAGTGTTGATAGAGAGTCCCAAATTGCCCTCTTACAGATCTTGCCTCAGTTTATATATCACCAAGACAAGCTGAGAATTCTTTGCCACAGTTGTATTTAAAAGGCAGACATAGAGACAGACCCATAGAGAGAGAACAGGCTGCAGATGTCAGGAAGTGGGGGGGGTTGGGGCCCTGGGTGTGGGTGGGGTGGAGAGATTGAGAAAAAAGGGAAAGAAAGAGAGAAAACTTTTGGACATGGACAACAGTGTGGGATTACTGGTAGGAGGAGGTGGAAGAGGGTAAAGGGGGGATAAATAGTGATAGAAGGAAACTTGACTTGGGGTGGTAAACACACAATACAGTCTACAGATGATGTGTTGTGGGATTGCACACCTGAAACTTGTGTAATTTTGTTAACCAGTGTTACCCCAATAAATTTAATAATAAAATAAAATAAAAGGCAGAGGACTGGAGCTGTACGAGACCAGACAGATCACCTAATCCAAACCCCTTAGCAAATGCAAATCCTATTTCTGGGGGAGCAGCAACCCTGTTTACTCCAAGGTCGCTAGGTGACAAATGTGTCCCCAGCTCAAATTTACCAGTTCCAGATTAAGATGGTTTATCTTTCAACACAAATCATCTTTCACCAAGTTGGTCGCAAGACTCCCAAGGGCAACAATCCACTTAGCACTTCGGTGGCCTGGTGGCTTCTCGGCACTGTAAAGTCTCAGGAGAAATAAGGACACTCTCCTGTCATTACTAGCAAACACATGTCATTTCTTAACCTTAGGTATTTCTTCTTCATATAATCTATTTCATTCTTTTGGAAAGATAAGAGTGGGAACATCTCAGCTGGGATATTTTCAGTTTTGGGCTAAGACCCTTGTATTTTGATGAATTGATTCACAAAGAAGAAATCTCTGCATAAGACCTATTATTCTATCAACATGGTTGTCTAATATAATTATCACTAGTTATTAGCAAAATATACAATACCAATATTTTTATATACTACTTTTGGAACACTTGACAAATAAAAATATTCTTTTAAACTGATCAAAAAAGGGGGGCTCACTTTGCTGTGGAGCAGGATTTTGCCTTCAGTTTTCTGATTTAGACTTAAGTGGATGAGATAGAGTCCATTAATTTTTCTTAGTAAATGTTTATTCACAAGTCAGGAAATCAAGCTCTTACCTTTACCAAGACTCAGTAAACTGACAGATGCTCTGTATCCAATTACTTTTCTAGACATGCTAGCTTTCCATGGGAACTATTTCAAGGCCATAATTTACAGGCAGGTAGAACGCTGGTGCGTCTGCTGAGAACTAATGTCACTGCCTCCTTCCCCCTTTCCTGCCCATCCTGCCACCCTGACCTCAGCTCCCTTTCCAACACTGCATACAACAATATTGTAAGGTCCTCTTCAATCACATTCCAGGGACCACCTCTCATCTTATCTCACTCTCACATTTCTTCCTGTCTGCCTCCTCTTCTCCCTTGCACTCTGCAAACCCTACACTCACCACCAGTAACCTCACTCCTAAAATCTACTCTGGTCCTCTACTCCCACTGGTCTCCTCCCTCTAACTTTTCCAGTTGGCTGCCTTAACTCCTCCCTCTGTCTTTTACTTGGTCTCCAATGACCAGTCACCCTCATACTTTTCCATTAACAGATACACATTTGCAACGTTCTTGATCTCTGCATGTCAGTAACCTACAATTCTGAAACCTACTGTTTCTATTTCACAGAGTGCTAATATAATCCCACAGTTACTGTGAGTGCCAAATTTCCCCCTTCAAATGCTGAATTTCCAATAGTCCATTTTGACAGAGAATGGCAGAGTGTCAAGACCCACTCATTATATTTTAACTACCTTGAATGGAAATTTAAATGAAGGCAAGAAGTAGTAAACCTAAAGTGTTGTGTTTAAAACACATTAGGGAGGGAAAAGAGAAAGGTATATTTAAATTATCCTTGAGTGAAAAAATCATTTTTGTTCTAGAATCAAAGAGCAAAATCTTCCCAACATACAAGTTGCTTTCATATATTCAAGTTCTTTTCTTATGAAAAGTGAAAATCTCAGAATGTCACAATCACTGGCATAGGTATTTCTTAAGAAGTAGAAATTGTACCCATGGTGAGCTATTGCAATGAGCTAGTTACTTACCTATTGTAACTTAAGTGAACATATCACATATTCACAAATGGTGTAGCTAGAAAAGAGTATGGAGTTTTCTCAATTAAAAATAGAACAACTGTATGATCCAGCAGTCCATCTTCTGGGCATATAAATCAACATCTCGAAGAGGTATTTGCACTCCCATGTTCCCTGTAGCATTATTCACAATAATCAAAATGTGGGAACAACATAAATGTCCATTGCTGAATGAATGGACAAAGAAAATGTGGTGTATACATACAATAGAATTTCATTCAACCTTAGGAAGGAAGGAATCCTGTGTTATGCGGCAACATGAACGAACCTGGAAGACATCATGCGAAGTGAACAAGCCAGTCACGAAGGGACAAGCCCTGCACGACCCCACTTACAGTAGGAATCTAGAAGAGTCCAACCCAAAGGTGCTGAGAAGAAAATGGAGGTGGCTGGCGGCCGGGGTGAAAGGAAATGGCGAGTTGCTATTTAACAAGTGTACATGTTCAGTTTGGGAAGATAAGTTCTAGAGATCTGCTATACAGACACTGTGCCTACACTTATGAACAATACTGTATTACATACATTTAAAACTGGGCTAAGGAGAGGGAAGGCCTCATGTTAACTGTTCTTACAACAATTTTTTAAGAATAGTTAACATTCACCAGACTTCTTTGGCTACTGCTGATATTCATCCAAACAAAGGTCAATGTTTGTGGTTTCTCTGATGAATAGTTTGGGAGAATGAGGATGTGCACCTATGAATGAACATACATACACAAACTCATGACCTGACTCCAGGAGCCGGTGCCTGGTTGGAGGAAAGGGAACAGGAAAGCGCAGAATCCCTGGGAGCCAGTGACAACCACTCTTCCAGTCTTCAGTCACAGCAGAGGCCAGAGGGGTTAAGGGAGCCAGGGACACTGAAGGAGCGTCTGTCTCCTCCACCTCAGCTTGGCTATCTGGCCCCCCAGTTTGATAAATGACTTCAGCAGAAGTAACCCCTCATGACTGTTCAGCTTCATGTCTTTTCCCTTCCAGTCCTACCCTTTCCCATTCCACTCCTCAAGTGCTTCTTCTACCTTACCACAGAAAACAAATAACTATAAAACTGCAGCTACCCACCGATGTTTTACAACACAGGTCTCATGCCCACACTCACACGCCCCACCTTCCAGCTACACAACCATACTTGTGCTGGTTGGATTGAAAAAGGTGACAGATAGTTGTCAGATCTACATAGATGTGATAATAAAAGCAAAATAAAAAATAGAATAATTAAAATGAATATATCGATGCCCTATAAAAACATAAAATTGGATACTATTGACTAGATATTATTGACTTTATTACTAGTATAAGTGAAGTAAAAGAAAACCAGGTTCTTCACCAATAATCATCACCTTGACAAAGTAAAACACTTTAAAAAGCTATTAGCAGAGTCATATCATTCACAGAGCATGTATATAAAATAGTCCTGAATCAAATTACTAAGGTACAGTCTCCACTTTTTTGCTATCTAGTATTTGCTTTTCTGCTCATCCATTGATGCTTAATAAAGACCTACATCCTCTACTCACCAATTTACCATTTAATTTGATAGATTCTGCTAATGTACCAAAAAATAAAA
Source organism: Desmodus rotundus (assembly GCF_022682495.2). Lineage (NCBI taxonomy): Eukaryota > Metazoa > Chordata > Mammalia > Chiroptera > Phyllostomidae > Desmodus > Desmodus rotundus. The sequence goes on from NC_071395.1 coordinate 69,429,578, forward strand.
ATTATTGCTATGAGCCCTGGCCAGTGTGGCTCAGTTGGTTGGAGTGTCGTGCTGTACACTAAGAGGTTGGGTATTCGACTCCCAGTCAGGGCACAAACCTAGGCTGCAGTTTCAATTCCCAGTCAAGGTACATATGGGAGGCAACCAATCAATGTTTCTCACATCAACATTTTTCTCTCTCTCTCTCTCTTCTTCTCTCTCTAAAATCAATAAACATTTTAAAATATAATTGCTGTGAGCAATTCAGACTTTTGCTTAAAGATGTGGTTCTTAGGAACAAGATGTGTCTAAAATCAGTTTTCCAGCAGTGAAATATTCACATAACCAAGTTAACAATTTACTCTAAAACTGCCATTATATTATTTCAAAGGCAGACTGCTTTTTGGAGGGGGGAGGGGGTTGCCTCATGCTTAAATTGGATTAAGTTTAACATCAGATTAACATGTAGAAGGGGCTGCTGGGTGCTGGTGCTGTGGTAATGATCTGTTTTTGACCTGGGAGATGACCACCTGGTATGTTTGGTTTGTAAAAATTTATCAAACCACAATCTTATGACACGCTTACATTTTTGTATTTATACTATCTTCAAAAAATAGTTTTTAAAAATAAACATGCTGTCTTCATATAAAGATACAGGACAGCTAGGCATCTCTACAGATATAATTTACCAACAGTCCATCTGTTCAAATTACCGTAACGGTTGCTGCTTGGAACCAAGAAAGGGGAAAACTCAGGGAAAAAATCCTGTGCCTTGGAAGTGCATTTTTATTTGTGGGGGCATGTCTGAACACAGTCAACAACAATATCCTTTCTTTTTTTCTCAGCTTCATTGAGATACAATTGACATATAAGATTGTGGAAGTTTAAGGTATATAAAGTGTTCATTTGATTCTTCTATATATTGTAAAATGATTACCACCCAGCATTTCTTTACACCATTGTATCACATAATTATCATTTCTTTTTTGTGGTGAGAATGTATAAGATCTGCTCTCTTAGCAACTTCCAGGGACATAATAGAGTACTATTAACTATAATCACCATGCTCTATATTAGATCCCCAGAATTTATTCATCTTATAAATGGAAATCTGTACCCTCTGAGAAATATGCTTTTAATAATGATTAAAGAAATGGATTTTGCTCTCAAGTAGTGTGGGGGTAGAGCTGTGGCTAGACCTTGCAAAAAAAAAAATCTGCTCTGTGACCACAGCAATCTCCAAGAGATTGCACTCAGCAGTAACCAGCTGTGCCTGTCCATCAGGAAGTTCAAGTTCAGAGATATCAGATACAGTTGCCTCCACCTGTTTACAAAGCCACACACTCATTGTCTCTGTCTAAATCCCCTCTCTTCCTTTCGTCCCCCAGGGCATCTCCACTGGACCTCTAGACTCCATTTCACCACTGGTTCTTCTCTCCTGCCTTCAAATAAGCACATATATACCACATTGAAGAAGAAGGAAACAGCTTGAGTTTATTGACCTTTGTTTTTGTTGTTGTTTTATTAAAGTATTGTTGGGATACAATATTATATGAGTTTCAAGTGTACAACACAGTGATTTGGCATTTATACACCTCATGATGCGATTACCACACTAAGTCTAGTAACCATCTGTCCTGGTACAAAGGTGTCACACTATTATTGACTATATTCCCCTTCAGCTTTTTCACCCATACCCCAAACCCCTACCCTCTGGCAACTATCAGTTTGTTCTTTGTTTCTATGAGTCTGTCTTTATTTTTGTTTTGTATGTTAATTTGTTTCATTTTTAAAAATTCCTCCTATAAATGAAATTATTTATTTCACTAAAGTCAGAGAGAGACAGAAAAATACTGCGTGATTTCACTTACATTGACCTTTGAATGATTTTCCTCCTTGTTCTTCCTGATTGCTTGCCTCTGCATCAATTAACTCCTCTCACCCCTCCCCAGTGTTCTCTGATTTCTGGATGGGTATCTAGGCATTTCCAGGGAAGGTGATTCTCCTCCTGCTATCTTCAGAGGTGGATGCGGCACATGGCCAAAGCCACCATATTCAATTGTTTAATTTTTTGTTGTTGTTCATATACACCTAAAAGAATTTTTAAAAACTATGTGTCCCTTACATATTTTTACATTAACATCCCAAACCTTTCATTATCAGTTTTAGATGGTTGCAAAAGAAGTAATCTTGTTCATGTAACTTTTGACATTTTTAAATAAAATTGTTAATTCACCCCTTTACATGTATATTACAGAATCTAAACATAAAGGTAATTGGTTCTCAACATTTAAAAATGCATGAACATCTGGTTAGAGTCTGGTCCTGATACACCAAGGTTGTGGTTCAATCCCTGGTGAGGGCACACATGGGAACCAACCAATGAATGCATAGATAAGAGGAACAACAAAAATCAATGTTTCTCTCTCTTTCTCTTTCTCTCTCTCTCTCCCTTAAATACATACATACATAAATACATGAACAAGCCTTCTGGTCAAGATGGCAGCATGGGTAAGTGTGGTACTCAAATTCTCCTACAACCACATCAAAAATACAAGGGACATTAAAATAAGGGACAATCACCATTCAGAACTGCCTGAAATCTAGCTGAAAAGAAGTCCTACAACTAAGGATATAAGAAGAAGCCACATCCAGGCTGGTAGGTGGGGCTGAGACACAGAACATGCAGACCCCACACACATGTGTTTTTGATAAAAAATCTTGCAGGAGGGATATCTTGACTATGGATGTCCCCCAAGAGGAGCAAGGGGTCCTGCACCCATACCAGGCCCCTGACCCAGGGTTCCAGTGTTGGGAAGAAAAGTCCCCATGACTTCTGGCTGAGCAAACCAGTGGGGATTGTGGCTGAGTGACACAGAGAGCTGCTGGAGTCCCAGGTGCTCCTCTTAAATGGCCTGCGCACAGGCTTATTTGGACTCACTGGGTCTGAGCTTCAGTGCTAAGGCAGCATCTCAAAAGCCACCAGGGACATAACTGGTGCCTTTTGAAGTATCTGGCATTAGAGCAGCTTTCCCCCAGACAAAAGTGTGGGCAGAAGCCATTGTTCTTTTTTTTTTGAGCACTTCTCCCACAGTATCTGCAAGTGGGCTCCATATCTGAGTCTCCATCAACCTGGTTATCACTGTTCCCCACCCTGATATTCCCTGAGACTCTGCCACACTCAACTTGTGGGCCTTCACAAGCTGTTTCCTGTGGCTTCTCCATAAGAATGGCCTATCTTGGCTCATGCTTCACACTTTCCCAAATTTCTCAAGCAAACAGCATCTGGCCTTAGAATGCCCTATACCTCTCACTAAGTGGTGCCAGGTCCAGCACTAGAGCTTCCAGCCTTAGTTTACAGGTTAGCCACTCCCGAGCACCTCCAAGCCTAACACAAGTAGTAGCCATCTGAAGGTTGTTTTGTAGGTCATGCTGGGTAGAACACAGGTGGTAGTTGACTTTGGCCTATACCTCCTGGAGGCCCCAGAGCCAATGCACCCAATGGACAGCTTCAGACCATGTAAAAGCACCACCAAAACACCTCCTCAGTGACACAGTTAGGAGGCAAACTCAACAGGCACCAGAGCCCCACTGAAATTAAGTCCTGCTCTGTGGGCCCCTGCATAGCTGATCTTCCATGGTGGTTGCAGCCAGTCCTCCCAGCCCACAGGCCTTGGGGTAAATCCCTCCCATTGATGTGCCAACAGCAATCAAGGTTCAACTACAACTGGAGGGTGTGCACAACCTAGATAGTAGGGAAAGTCACACCTGGAGTGCTCAATTCTTATGAACAGGGAGGCTGTGCCATTGGACCCTCCAAACCACCTACTACATTAGGCCACTCTATGAAGCCTGGGAGACATAGCAGCTCTACCTAATAAATAGAAAGAAATACAGGGAGACTGCCAAAATGAGGAAATAAAGAAACATACCCCAAAAGGAAGAATAGAACAAAACTGAAGAAAAGAACTAAACAAAATGGATACAAATAATCTACTAGATGCAGAGTTCAAAACACTGATTGCAAGATATGGTCCATGAAATTAGGGGAAGGGTAAATGAACTTAGAGGGAACTTCAGCAGCATAAAAAAGGACATGGAAATCATAAAAAGGACCAGGCAGAAATGAGGGACACACTAACTGATATGAAGAATATCTTATGCCCTGGCCAGGTAGTTCAGTTGATTGGAGCATTGTCCCATCCACCAAAAGATTATGAGTTTTATCCCTGGTTATGGCACATACCTATGTTGCGGGTTCAGTCCCTGGTTGGGGTGCATATGGGAGGCAACTGATAGATGTTTCTTTCTCTCCCTTTCTCTCTCTCAAAAATCAATAAATATATCCTTGGGAGAGGATTTAAAAAAGAATTTATGGGGAATCAACAGTAGAGTAGATTAAGCAGAGAATCAAAACAGTAATTTGGAATTTAAGGAAGCAAAAAACACCCAATCAGGATAGCACAAAGGAAAAAGAATTTTAAAAATTATGATAGTATAAGGAGTCATTGGGACAACTTCAAGCATACCAATAATCTCATCATGGTAGTGCCAGATGGAGAAGCAAGAGAGCAAGACATTGAAAACCTATGTGTAAAAAATAATAATGGAAAACTTCCCTAACCTGGTGAAAGAAATACACATACAAGTCCAGGAAGCACAGAGAGTCCCAAACAAGATGAGGCCAAAGAGGCCCATGTGAAGACACATCATAAGTAAAATGCAAAAGGTTAAAGAGAGAATCTTAAAAGCAGCAAGAGAAAGTAGTTAGTTACCTACAAGAGAGCTCCCATAAGACTGTCAGCTGATTTCTAAACAGAAATTTTGCAGAAGGGAGTGGCATGAAATATTCAAAGTGATGAAAAGCAAGTACCTAAAACCAAGAGTACTCTACCCAGCAAAGCTATTGTTTAGAATTGAGGGACATATAAAGAACTTCCCAGACAAGAAAAAGCTAAAGGAGTTCATCACCACCAAAACATTATGTGTAAAGTTAAAAGGTCTTCTCTGAGAAGGAGCAAAGAAAAAAAAGATAAAAAATATGAACAATAAATGGCAATAAATACATATTTATAAACAATTGAATTTAAAAAACAAAATAGCCCTGGCTGGTGTGGCTCAGTGGATTGAGTGCTGGCCTGTGAACTGAAAGGTCGCTGGTTCTATTCCCAATCTGGGCACATGCCTGGGTTGTAGGCCAGGTCTCCTGTTGGGAGTAAGCACGAAGCAACTGATCAAGGTTTCTTTTGCACACTGATGTTTCTCTCCCTTTCTTTTCCCCTGCATTCCCACCTCTCTAAAAATAAATAAATAAAATATTTTTAAAAAATAAATGAACAAGCAGAACAGAAACAGACTCATACATATGGAAAACATTTTGATGGTTGTCAGATGGGATGGGATTTGGGGGACTGGATCAAAAAAGTGAAGAGATTAAGAAGTACAACTTGGTAGTAACAGAACAGTCATGGAGATGTAAAATGCAGCATAGGGAATATAGTCAATAATATTCTAATAACTACGTATGGTGCCAGATGAATGAGAGATTTATTGGGATGATCACTTAGTACATTATATACTGTCTAATCACTAGGTTGTACACCTGAAACTAATATAGCATTGTATGTTAACTGTATTTAAAAATGAAAATGATTACAATAGAAAAAATAAAAATACATGAACGAGCTCATCTATAACAGGCCAAGTGTTCCATTGTTCTTTTTTATTACTCAAAAATTGCATTTTTATTTTATTTCCTACCTAGAATTTGATAATATAATGTCATTTTTGTTTTTATTAAGCAAGCTATTATTCCTCTATGCAATAAAATATGTTCATTATTTGAGATTAATTTCTTATTTCTTGTGAACATGAGGTTCTAAATTATAACTTTTTCTACATTGAATTATATTACAATTATTACAAGTAAAAGTTTGATGCAAAAAATAGAAATATATGATAGATTTTAATAAATAATCACCAAATATAAATAGTAAAATTATAGTGTAAAGGCCTTTTTAAAATGAAGCAGATAGAGCTACCTTTTTATGCTAATTTGTTCATAAATTTGTGGATAAATATTACTAATTTTGAGAAATAGTTTTCAGAATTCATTCTATTGTTATTTTCTTTCTTTATATGTATGCTTTGAACCCCATTCATAGCAGAGAGGAAATTTTGTCATAGAAATTAATATTTTATTATTATGCACAAAAAGTTATATACCTAAGTTTACACAGTGGTATATAAAAAAAACTATTTTCAAAGGTCAGTTGGTAAGTCAGTTACGTTTTTTTTTAATTTATTGGAAATGAAGATTTGGAAATTATATATCTTGCTAATGGATTTGTTTCCCAGTTAGAATCATTCACCCTCTCATTTTGAAGGAATTACATCAAAAACCCTTTACCTAGATAGGAAATGCCTATTAATTATACTTGTTATTCTTTCACTAAGAGACACTTTATTTAATTTGGTATACCCAGAAAGGGTGTGGAAAATAGAAATATTGCTAATTTCAGCAAATCATTACCAATATGTTTAAAAAATAAAAATACATGCTTTAAATCTATTTCATAGAAACCTTAGAACAGCAGATTTCACTTACTAAATTTATAGAAAATGTCATATAACCATTGATAAATAAATCCAGACCTCATTGGCAAACCTGCAGGCGAATAGACTTACTTTCTGTCAGAAAAGCCTCCTTTCTCTTTTCAATTCAAACACAAGTGTTACTCATGTCACCTCTCAATTCTAGACTAACAGAGGATGCAACAGGAAATCAGGCACCTCCGGTTTCAGTCTTTCTCATCCATTCCCCTTTGCTTTGTTCTCTTGAATTTCTCCCTCCAGAACAATGCTTTCTTCAAGCACAGCTGAGGGCAAGAATATGTGAGGGTTAAAAATGGGAATTGTTCCACATATCAAGGTGCCCTTATACTTGCTTTGTAAGTCATGATTCACTCCTAACAGACATATGTGTAAGACAGGAAAAGTTATAAAACCTCAATTAAAGGAGCTTGTTCAACAGTAACATTTTAAAATCATCCTTTCTGAGTGTGCCCTAGAGGTTTTTATGCCCTAGGTCAGTGAGCCACAGTGACAGTGATGGGTGAGACATGCTTCCTTTTTTTGGCAGAGCAGGAGAAGGACAAATTGTGACAGGGGAAATGACAAGAAATGGCTCAATGCCTCACCTACAGCCAGCTTCTTAGGGTTTTTCAATTTAGGCAAGAGTAAGTATGGAAAGTGAATATATGAAAATAGATTGCCTTAGAACTATCCGAGCTTGTGTACCCTTTTGGGAGTCTTCAATTACCCTCAGGAATATGCAAAGTGAGTTTAAAGACTACTAACATAGGCTAAGCAAATTACTGCATTCTAATCCCCCAGCCACAGGGATGAGCATTTGACAAGCCTGTCCAAGAGAGAAATGCTTTCCCTTACCTCTGGACCTGAGTAGGGAAGCATGTACCTCTGCAGGCTGCTGGCAGCCCTTTTAGAACAACAAGGAGAGCCAACCTCAGAGCAAACAACTCACAGGGGAAAGAAGAGAGGTAAAATAAAGCTGAAGCTGAGTCTTTAATAAAAATCACTGAACTTCTTGATTAAGCCCTGCCTTATACTAGACCTCTGTGGCTTTTCTAAATATACTAGCTGACATATTTATTGTCTCAGCCTCGAGCTGGAATTTTTGTTATTTTTTTGATATATTTATTGATTATGCTATTACAGTTGTCCCATTTCCGCCCTTTCACTCAACTCCATCCTGCCCACCCCCTCCCTCCCACATTCCCCCACTATAGTTCGTGTCCATGGGTCATACTTATAAGTTCTTTGACTTCTACATTCCCTATACTATTCTTACCCTCCCCTGTCTATTTTCCACCTATCATTTATGCTATTTATTCTCTCTACCTTTCCCCCCTCTCTCCCCATCCCAATCCCCTATTGATAACCCTCCATGTGATCTCCATTTCTGTGGTTCTGTTTCTGTTCTAGTTGTTTGCTTAGTTTTCTTTTGTTTTGGCTTTAGGTGTGTTTGTTAATAACTGTGAGTTTGCTGTCATTTTTACTGTTCATATTTTTTATCTTCTTTTTCTTAGATAAGTCCCTTTAACATGTCATATAATAAGGGCTTGGTGATGATGAACTCCTTTAACTTGACCTTATCTGAGAAGCACTTTATCTGCCCTTCCATTCTAAATGATAGCTTTGCTGGATAGAGCAATCTTGGATGTAGGCCCTTGCTTTTCACGACTTGGAATATTTCTTGCCAGTCCCTTCTTGCCTGTAAGGTCTCTTTGGAGAAATCAGCTGACAGTCTTATGGGAACTCCTTTGTAGGTAACTGTGTCCTTTTCTCTTGCTGCTTCTAAGATTCTCTCCTTATTTTTAATCTTGGGTAATGTAATCATGATGTGCCTTGGTGTGTTCCTCCTTGGGTCCAGCTTCTTTGGGACTCTCTGAGCTTCCTGGACTTCCTGGAAGTCTATTTCCTTTGCCAGATTGGGGAAGTTCTCCTTCATTATTTGTTCAAATAAGTTTTCAATTTTTTGTTCTTCCTCTTCTCCTTCTGGTACCCCTATAATTTGGATGTTGGAACATTTCAAGATGTCCTGGAGGTTCCTAAGCCTCTCCTTATTTTTCCAAATTCTTGTTTCTTCATTCTTTTCTGGTTGGATGTTTCTTTCTTCCTTCTGGTCCACACCATTGATTTGAGTCCCAGTTTCCTTCGCATCACTATTGGGTCCCTGTACATTTTCCTTTGTTTCTCTTGGCATAACCTTCATTTTTTCATCTACTTTTCGAACAAATTCAACCAATTCTGTGAGCGTCTTAGTACCCAGTGTTTTGAACTGTGCATCTGATAGGTTGGCTATCTCTTCCTCGCTTAGTTGTATTTTTTCTGGAGCTTTGAAATGTTCTGTCATTTGGGCCATTTTTTTTTTTTTGTCTTGGCCTATCTGTTACTTAAAGGGGCGGAGCCTTAGGTGTTCCCAGGGCAGGGTGGGGCGACGCTGGTCGCTGTGCTGTGATGCTGTACGTGGGGGAGGGGCCAAGAGGGAGCAATGGTTCCCACTCCACTCTCCACCTATTCCAGTCACTGCCTCCGCTACCCACAATCAGATTGGGCCCCTCTGGTGCTGGTTCCCCAGTGGGTGGGCTTGTGCACACTCCAGGCCCCCGTGGGTCTCTCCAACGACCTCTCCCGTGAGTCTGGGAGTCTCTCCTACTGCCGCCCCAACCCCCACGGGCGTTCCCACTTAGAGGTTTGAGGCTTTATTTCCCCCACGCTGGAACCCTGGGTTACGCAGTCTGCTTAGCTCCCTGCTGTTCGTCCCAGTTTATCTGTGCACGAATGTGGGGCCACGGGGTACTACCCGCCACTCTGCCTGCCCTGTTCTCTGCCACTCTGAGTCCGGCGTTCTCAGTTTATCTGTGCCCGAATGTGGGGCCGCAGTGTCTGCTAGTGGTCAGACTGCCTGCCCTGTTTGTCCCACACTCCACGAGTCTCGGTCCTGCCACAGCAACGCGAGTCCTCTCCGCCCAGTGCCCGTCTCCGCCCCTCCTACCGGCCTGGATGTATGTTTATTTTTTATCTCCTTCGTGTCGGACTTCCTTGCCGTTCGATTTTCTGTCAGTTCTGGTTGTGCGAGGAGGCGCAGTGTGTCTACCTAGGCTGTCATCTTGGTTCTCTGAATTTTTGTTATTTTTAACCAAAAGATACTAATATACTTCAAGAAAAAATTTTTGTACAAATAGTCCATGCCCACTACCTCCATTCCCTTACCACTTCCTCCCTTGAAATCAGCGTCAGCTAGGGGTACAGACATGAGCCAATTACCCCTATGTTTGTTCACAGCCCTTTTTACAATGGCATTTATTCTACTTTACTGTGTGTTGTCTAGATCCACCATCCCTTATCTGCAATTCTGAAATCTAAAAAGGTTTGAAAAGACAAAAACTTTTATATAGCTGAATAGATCAATAGATAGATTTGCACTTTGGCACAGAAAAAAACTGAGCATAAACTGATGTGAATATTTGTGTGCAGAGTATACAATTAAGGTATTTGGTTCTGAGGTGCTGTTACAGACCCACCTGGAGATGCTAGGTGGTAATACAGGTCCACAACTCCAAATCCAAAACCTTTAGGCCAGGTGTGTTTGGAACTCAGCGTTTTTATGATTTCAGGAAATTTTTACAGTGCATATAACAACATATATGCTGGAAATACTATGTAATATTCAATAAGTCATTAGGGATGCCAGGAGAAACTATCTCCAAAGCAAGAAGGACATTCAAAAGCCCTCACCTAACAGTGGGGACCTACTGATTTCAGTACAGGGACAGATACTTTGGTGGTCAAGGAAAATTCCTTCATCAATATGGTATTAACCTATACTGTCCTTGAAAGAGAAACTAAGGTCTGTATGATACTGTGATAGTGAGTGCATGACACTATACATTTGTCAAAAAGTGACCCCTAATGTGAACTATGGACTTCCATTCATATCAATATTATGTATTTCTATTGGTTCATAAATTCTAACCAATGTGCCACACTGAGGCAAATAGGGGAAACTGTAGGGGGTGGGGTGGGTGGTGAGGAGAGGTCCTTAGGGGAATCTGAACTTTCTGTTCAATTTTTCTATAAACATAAAAATGCTCTAAAATTAAAGTCTATTCTTTCATTTAAAAATTTTAAGGTATATTTTGAGAGATATGCCTATTTTTAAGAAATTATTTAGTAAAGGAACTGGCAGGTGTGTCCACCTTTATCTGTGGAGCTGGAATCCCCCCTCCTGAAGCCTGAGCATTGGTGAACATCACTTCCTGTTTGCCTGGAGCTCTGGCTGTGATTCAGGCTTATGGCACTCACTCTGGGACAGCATATGGGGAACAAAGACATAAGGGGTGGGGCTCTCTGGTGGGACATGGTAAAGTTTCCCAAGGAAAAGGAGTGGAAGCTGTGCATGGAGAGGGCTAAAGCTGAAGGAGCGCAGGAAGAAAAGGCCCAAGCAGCAGTGCAGGAAAGTCACCTTAGGAAGTGGGGAGACATGGAAGGCCTCCTTGGGAAGGTCTGAGTCTCAAGTGTTCTATAGACTAGCACAGGACATAGGTTTCAGTCTCTGAAGCCACACTCCCTGGCCATAAATTTTAACTGTGCCACTTAGTGGAAGAGTGTCTCTCAGGAAGTCACTAAATTTCTCTGGGTCGTGGTTTTCTCTTCTGTGAAATGGAAGTCACCTACCCTTTTGAATAAGTATAATGTTTAGTAAAGAATAAACAAAATTGTGCATGTGGAACTCTCAGTACTGTGGTGAGCATAGAGTAAGCACTCAACAAAGGTTATAGCTCTTAGTAGCTCTGCCCTCTGACATTATAACTCATTTCTAGCACTTCAGTAAAGCAATTTCATAGATGATAGTCAGTGTGTGAAAGTCAGGGTTTTGAGGAGACTAGAGGAGCAGGATGGCAGAGGGTTGTGTGAAGGAGGAGGTGTTCCCACCCCATCTACTCCATAGAGAATGTTGTTGGCCGTTTATAGGACCAAGTTTTAGGTGGGGATGACCTGTGGCAAAGCTGGCAGAAATACTCACAGTGCTACAGGAACATTCTTGAAAGGACATTAAAATATTGTAAAGAGGCAATAAAATAAATTCTGTAGTTTAGAGAATGCTTTTCTCCTAAAAGGATAGCTAGAGAACCCAGTGAGCCCCTGGATATAGCAGCATAAAGAAGCATTTCAAAACATGCTTGTTAAATAGAAATAGATTGTACTGAGCAGCAGGTTAGACCAGATAACCTCAAAGACACCATCTAGCCTGTTTAGAATTCCCCTTTGTCAACTCTCCACTCTCTTCAAACTGTTTCAGATTCATCTCATCTCAACCTTGCCCACACACTCAATCAGAAAATTCAGCCTCTAAATCCAACTTCTGCTCTCTGTCCCAGTGTGCACTCTATTTCCAGATTTGCTTCTCCAACACGCTGTCTTCCTTGCCTGCCTTCAGGACCTTCAGTGGCTTCTCTAACTTACTGAGCCAAGGTCATGAGCTCTGCTGGCCACCTAAAGTCATGGTGAATTCAACAGGCTCCCCTTTACCCACGCAAGCTTTAGCTTACTCTTCCTCCATGAGGGCCCTCTATTAAAAGAAAACACAGTGAATATTTGTAAAAGGGGCCCTGACCTCTGTTCCCTCTGTACCCTCTCCACCATATACCCTTGACTAATTTGAAATGTGTAGTTTTAAGTTCTTTTTGCCATTGGCATAGCCACTCAATTCTCATGCTTTAATCTGCCCTTGGCCCCCCCTTCATTATCCTACCTTTTCTGAAACCTTTTTTGGTTCTAATGTAACATTTCACCCATGATTATTGTAGTGAGCTAATTAGAGTTGTCTGAGCTTTTAAACATTATTTTCCCAAGGAGAAGAATCCTTAATGGATTATACTTCCCTTAAATATCTGATCTTTATAAGAAGCTCTAAATTTGGGTTCCACACATTAAGAGTCTGTATTTTCAGATTAATCAGTAGGCAGAATCAATTGTCCCACTGTTTTCAGTGGAAGATTAAGGAGAGAGGGGATTATTTTCTTGACATATAAAAGGACCACACAGTCATTACAATTTAACTATAAGAAAGGATTAATTTGTATTTGAAATATGTAATTTTCACTTGGAACACAGACAAGGGACTAGTTCTCTGAGATCAAAATTCAGAATGTCATTTTCTTGATGTTTTATTTTCCATCTTTGTCACCTATATTTTGTTATTTGGTTTTTGTCAGAGCACAAGTGCATAGACTAGTATGAAGCTTCAGAGTCCTATTCTGCCTCTGAACATAAACTTAAGAACTCAAAGGGAGTCAATGTCTCCCTAGCTCTTAATTTTATTTGTTTTGATTGCCAAACATAAGCCAAAGGAAAATTACTGAGAAATTTCTTTTAAAGATCAACCCATTTCTTAAGTGATTGCTGCAGAAAAAGTGGGAGATTATTCAAATACAATAGTCCCTAGAGGGAAAGGACTTTTCCATACAAAACCTGGTCCTTCAGCACATGTCACATATGTCACACAGACTTGTCCAAGTGAGAAAACCCAGTTTCCCAAGAATTCTAACAATATTGAAGGAAGAGTTGCCAACGGTATTAACTGACATAATCAGACATAACATATTGTCTTCTGAAAGTTACCAGCTATGCATACATATGGTTGAGGTGCACAGGTGAGAATATGACAAAATGATTTTAAAAAACTGCTGTGTACAGTAATCTTGACAAATAGAAAAACTCCTTGAATTCAGTCCCCCTCCCTTGGCTAAGGTCCAAATTTTGTTCCTAGGATACAGTACATTATTTTACAAAATAATAACATTTAGAATTATTTTAAATCCTTGAGTGATCGCTCGCACTAACAAATGTGCTGCACCCAAATACCCAGGATATTGAGGGTACCCTGACACTGAGGGTACTGCTCTGATCCCCGATGAGCCATCCTAGACTGGAACTGAGTCAGACAATACGATGTAGGACTTCATTTGGTGAGATGGGGAGAGGTTGCTGTTGGGCTTTCAAACTATGTGTATAGGTACCAAAGGTGAATCAAGACATGAAGAACACCCAACTTTAAAATTCTGTACCTAAGGACCAGAGGAATGGTGGCAATTGTTGTCAGCAATTGGCAGTTTTTAAAAAAACCAAAACTAAGAAAAAAGAACTTCCACAAAAGTAAAGATAAAGATGATCTCAGTTTTAACGTGAGATGGGTGTTCTGGCAAAGTCTGCACATAACCGACAGTGCAGGCCTGAAAAGGTATAGTGGACACAGTTTTTTTGTCTTCCCAGAATATATTTAAGCAACTAGCCCTCCCCCATTCCTGTTCCCCATGACTCAGTGTCTAACTCAACTCCCAGTTTTTTGATCACAAATGACTAGAGTAGGAACAGGTTTACCAAAGAAAACGTTTACCAAGTAAACTTTGCCAAGTTTACCAAGTAAAATATAGAATGTTCACTTATGTTTTAATTTCAGATAAATAAAAGATTGTCTTATATAAGTATGTCAAAAATATTGCCTGTGCCAAAATTATACTTAAAAATTATTCTTTGTTCATCTGAAATTAAGATTTAAGTGATAATCCTATATTTTATCAGGCAATATTGCTTAAGGATGAAAATATGACATGAGCCAGGCTAATCAGAATTAGAACGGGGACTCCTGCAAAGGGCTTTCTTTTTCCTCTGAGCTCTCTAACCATAAGGGCAGTGAAAAAGAGCCGCCACTTGCCACCTTTCTCACCATAGAGGGATGACTGCCTAGATAAGAAGGCACCACAGGGGAAAGCACAGCCATGAAATGGAGAAGAACAGATATGTCTGAAGACAGCATTTGAATCCCCAAACTGAGCCTTGTCAGAAGTTAGATTCGCTCCCTGAAGTTTCTCAATAATATGAACCAATACATTTTTTGTTTGTTGCATCAGTTTGATTTGTATTTCTATCACTTGACAACTAACAGGTGGGATAAAAAGCCAAGACTTTAGATTTTAAAAATCATCCATGGATGGGACCTGCCCTGTACAGCAAATACTTGAACTGAAGCAGAGCTTGAAAGTCTAGATCTAGGACAAGTCATGTTTGGGGATACTTATAGGTGGTCCTGATAAAGCAGGAAAAGTGTGGTTTAGGGAGGCTTCTGAAAACTCCATGGTCCTTTTATCCTTGAATATCCGTCTCTCCCCACTGACTTTCTAGCCCTGCTCTGTCTTGCCCTCTAGTCTTTGGGGTCCTACTGGCTTCCGCCTTCCCACCTGGCTTGGACTTGCTCTTCCATCTTGACCTTCTGCTCTAGTACACTCTGCTTACAAACTGTCTTTTCAAATTGCTTTAGAATCCTCTTCCTATATTTTTTCTTGACTCTGCTTACCCTGGATCATTGCCATTTTTATAAACCCACCATTGCCCATAATATGATTCTATGAATGCTAGCCCTAACTCAGGGGCAGAAAAAGATTCTAGAGGTGCAAGCATTCAAAACGCCAAATGTCCACCCTATATATCAAGATAAAAGGGGAAGTAGAGGAGAGAACCAAGATGGTGGCATAGGTAGACACACTGCGCCTCCTCGCACAACCAGAACTGACAGAAAATCGAACGGCAAGGAAGTCCGACACCAAGGAAATAAAAAATAAACATTCATCCAGACCGGTAGGAGGGGCGGAGACGAGCAGCCAGGGCGGAGAGGACTCGAGTTGCCGTGGTGGGTCCGAGACTGGGGGAGTGTGGGACAAACGGGGCAGGCAGTCCGACCACTAGCAGATCCTGCAGCCCCACATTCATGCAGATAAACTGAGAGGGCCGAACTCAGAGTGGCAGAGAACGGGGCAGGCAGAGCGTGGGTAGCACACTGCGGCCCCACACTCGCGCACAGATAAACCGGGACAAATGGAGGGGAGCGAAGCAGACTGCGTAACCCAGGGCACCAGCGCAGGGAAATAAAGCCTTGAACCTCTGATTGAAAACGCCCGTGGGGGTTGGGGCGGCACTAGGAGAGACTCCCAGCCTCACAGGAGAGGTCGTTGGACAGACCCACAGGGTCCTAGAGTGTGCACTAGCCCACCCACTCGGAAACCAGCACCAGAGGGGCCCAATTTGATTGTGTGAGAGGGCGCCATTGCTCCCTCTCGGCCCCTCCACCACGTACAGTGTCACAGTGCAGCGTCACAGCGCAGCAACCAGTGTTACCCGGCCCAGGTGAACACCTAAGGCTCTGCCCCTTAAAGTAACAGACGCGCCAAGACAAAAAAAAAAAAAAAATGGCCCAAATGACAGAACACTTCAAAGCTCCAGAAAAAATACAACTAAGTGAGAAAGAGATAGCCAACCTATCGGATGCACAGTTCAAAACACTGGTTATTAAGACACTCACAGAATTGGTTGAATTTGTTCGAAAAGTAGATGAAAAAATGAAAGTTATGCCAAGAGAAACAAAGGAAAATGTACAGGGACCCAATAGTGATGCGAAGGAAACTGGGACTCAAATCAATGGTGTGGACCAGAAGGAAGAAAGAAACATTCAACCAGAAAAGAATGAAGAAACAAGAATTCGGAAAAATGAGGAGAGGCTTAGGATCCTCCAGGACATCTTGAAACGTTCCAACATCCGAATTATAGGGGTACCAGAAGGAGAAGAGGAAGAACAAAAAATTGAAAACTTATTTGAACAAATAATGAAGGAGAACTTCCCCAGTCTGGCAAAGGAAATAGACTTCCAGGAAGTCCAGGAAGCTCAGAGAGTCCCAAAGAAGCTGGACCCAAGGAGGAACACACCAAGGCACATCATCATTACATTACCCAAGATTAAAGATAAGGAGAGAATCTTAGAAGCAGCAAGAGAAAAGGAGACAGTTACCTACAAAGGACTTCCCATAAGACTGTCAGCTGATTTCTCCAAAGAGACCTTACAGGCAAGAAGGGGCTGGCAAGAAGTATTCCAAGTCATGAAAGGCAAGGACCTACATCCAAGATTACTGTATCCAGCAAAGTTATCATTTAGAATGGAAGGGAAGATAAAGTGCTTCTCAGATAAGGTCAAGTTAAAGGAGTTCATCATCACCAAGCCCTTATTATATGACATGTTAAAGGGACTTATCTAAGAAAAAGAAGATCAAAAATATGAACAGTAAAAATGACAGCAAACTCACAGTTATTAACGACTGCACCTAAAACAAAAGCAAGAACAAACTAGGCAAACAACTAGAACAGGAACAGAACCATAGAGATGGAGATCACATGGAGGATTGTCAATAGGGGAGTAGGAGGGGGAGAGAGGGGGAAGGTACAGAGAATAAGTAGCATAAATGATAGGTGGAAAATAGACAAGGGGAGGGTAAGAATAGTATAGGAAATGTAGAAGCCAAAGAACTTATATGTATGACCCATGGACATGAACTATAGGGGGGGAATGTGGGAGGGAGGGGGTGGGCAGGATGGAGATGAGTGAAGGGGAGGAAATGGGACAACTATAATAGCATAATCAATAAATATATCAAAAAAGGGGGAAGTAGAGGCCACCCAATATAAGATTGCTCCTTTTAAGGGGAAGGATTCCTACAGTCCTTTTTGAATTCTGGCTCTTCCCTCACAGATTGGGCAGCATGAAGCAAGTTACTGAACTTTCCTGGACTCCAGGATCATAGGGCAAAAGTCAAGAAAATAAGTCTCTCCCTGCCTGGTGAGGATGAGGGGAAATATTGGACACGAAGAGCCTAGTATCTGGTCACTCAGTCATTCAATGAATGTTAGTTTGACTTCAGTTTCACAGTTGCATCAGCTCTAATGGTTTTCCTTCATGTAAGTGATTGTTCCATGCAGAATGTACGTCTGAAAAAAGAACTCAGTATCCAGAATATATGAAGAATTCTTAAAAGTCAATTAAAAAATGAATAACACAATTTTAAAAAAGACAAAAGATTTGAATGAGAACTTCCGAAGAGAAGATACCCAAGAGGCCTATAAGCATATGGAAATATACTCAACATGAGTAGTCATCAGGGAAATTCACATTAAAACCATAATGAGGTACTTCCTTATACCTACCAGATAAGTAAAATTTAAAAGAGTAACAATTTCTAGTGTTGGTGAGGATATGGATAAATTGGAGGTCTCATACCTGGCAGGTGGGCATATAAATGGTGAAACCACTTTGAAAAACTGTTTGGCAGTTTATTATAAAGTTAAAAATACACTAACCTACAACCTAGTATTCCACTCTAGGTATGTATCCAAAATAAATGAAAATACAAGTCCAACAAAGAAATACTTTTACACAGGGGAGAGAAAAGATGGTGGTGAGATAGGTGGGAGCGGAGTTCACTTCCCCTTGCACATGGGTGAAACACCTACCCGATCTACTGAGGAACAAAGAGAACAACCAACAGTACCCCAGCGTTTATGAAGATATGAGACCAAAAAGTAAAGAGGACACTGAAAAAACAGACGGTAAGGGGATTGCTTCAGGACAAAAAGATCCCTGGGACCAATGTAGGGACCAGGGCCACTGCAGCTCCAGGCCCATGCCTGCCAGGCCTGCTGCAGGACTCCTGGGAGAGAGCTGAGTTAACAGCTCCCTCCCCTGCCAAACAATGCTTGAGCAGCACCAAGAGAGACCTGGTTGCTTGAGGTCGCAGGGAGGGGAAGAAGCACGAAGTAGTAAACACACAGAGACCGTGGGCACTGGCTGGGGAGAGTTGAGACTTGGGCTGTGTGGGGCCCTGACCTGGACAGTCCCTGGTCTAGCTGGAGAGGTGGGCTGTGTGAGAGGACAGGCCCTTCCTTGTATGGAGCATCAGGATTGAGCAGGAGGATTTTCTCAAAAAGAAAAAAACCCTTGGGGGCATTTTGGGGAATTTTCCTGCAGCAACAGCTCCAGTCTCCCCTCCACCCAGCCGCCCAGTGCTCTGGAGGGGCTGTGGGCATTATCGAGAAATCCGTAGCACCGCCCCTCCTCCTCCCCCCCCCCCCCCCGCCCCCGTGCACACATCCCTAGCCAGTACGAGGGTGAGTGCCTAAACTTGTGGGTCCAGGGGCAGCTGGAGAGCTGGGCCAGAGGCTGCACAAGTGCTGGTCAGGACAGTGAAGAGCTGGGCTAGGCTCCCTGAGTTGGCTGCAGCCAAAAAGACCAGCAAAACTGGCTTGGCCAGTTTGAAGCCAGCAGGCTTGTTTTTTGTTTGTTTGTTTGTTTGTTTGTTTTAAAGTAATTCCTTATTATTTTTTTAAATTATTTTTTCTTTCTTTTAACACCTTCTTCCTCTCTCTCCTTCTTTCTTGTTCTACTCCTTCTTTCTTTCCCTTTATATCTCTTCTTCCTTCTGTCTTTTTTTTTTAAATCCCCATAAATGAGACAATAAAACCTGGAACTGTGAAAAGACCAAAGTTGGACCCCAAAAGGGGGCATCCCAACAGCTGAGACAGTGAAACAAATTTCACTTTGCTACTCCAAAGAACTTGCAAGTTATTGTATATTTGTGTTACTATTTTTTCATTATTCTTACATCACTCATTTTATTAGTATTTTTTTAAACATCAAAGTGTAATTTTAATAATTTAGGTTTCTGTCTCATACAGTGTATTTTGGAGTCAGTTTAAAATGTTCTTCTTCTCTCTCTTACATGCACATGTCTATGTCAAAGTGTTCATATAGTAAGCTCCTGTACTTCCTGTGTTTCTTTCTTTTTAAAAAATATTTATTGTTATTCAATTACAGTTGTATGCCTTTTCTCCCCATCTCCCCCCACCCACAGCTGAACCCACCTCCCTCTCCCACTTCCACCCTCCTCCTTGATTTTGTCCATGTGTCCTTTATAGTAGTTCCTGTAATCCCCTCTCCTCACTGTCCCCTCCCCACTCCCCCCTGGCTATTGTTAGATTGTTCTTAACTTCAATGTCTCTGGTTATATTTTATTTGCTTTTTTCTTCTGTTGATTATGTTCCAGTTAAAGGTGAGATCACATTTTATTAGTATTTTTGTATCTCTCTTCTTTCTGTTTAGCCTTTTTCACTTGACTGGTTAATTTTCATTGTTTGACTGCTTTCCCCTTGTTCTCTCTTTCACAGTGTATTGTTAATTGTCTTTCACTTGCTTGTGTTCCATTAGCACACTACTCTAGGACCTATACTCCCTATTCTAGTTATCCAGATTACATAGATTCTGTCATATGATTGTTGCTCCATTACTATTGTAAATAATAGCTGTTCCATACATCTGTAAATACTACACAGAACCCATCCCAGATCTCAACCCATTTCACTGTGTCCTGAACTTCATTACTGGTGTGGCTAAGTCTATTCTCTCACACATTACACCTATTTTCTATCCTTTACTCCCTCTTTACCTCATAATCTGACCTCCCACTTGCACACAGCTTTCTACATCCAATTTACAATCCTTCCCCCTGACAACAAGAGTCTTATCTTCTTTCCACCCTTTCTAAAAAGTGACGAGGTGGGTGAATCATCACGATTAACACTATATATATTCAAAGGACTTCTGATCTCTTCTCTAAGGGCTGGTACTTTAAATATCATATAATACACTCCTGCTCTCTTAAACCATTTCACCTTCCCCCTAAAACCTATCATAAAAAAGAGTAGGTAGAAGCTGTGAACACCAGGATACCTCCTGGAAGAGGAAACCCACCAACAAAGGAAACACCAACAGCAAAGAACAAACAACTGAAAAAGAGCAAGAGAAAAGCCTCAAAACCTTGTATACATGGAAGAACCAGCTCCAACACAACCTGCCCACATCTTCACAACAGAAAACAAGAGGTGGGGGACAGACTGACCCTCAGATAGCCAGCTGGTGGGAAAGACCCACCAAAGAAACACCCAACAAGAGCCAAAAACCAAAGACATACACAGAGCCAACATAAACCACAGCCCAAGATCAGTAAGATCCGGAGATCAAAGAGACTGTACCGCTGAATCTCACAGGTATTCTACCACAGAAGTTCACACCATAAACCCAGGGGGTCAGAACAGAGACTCTTAAGAAGCAGAGGCTAACAGGAGGAGTCTCACAAACAATGGGAAGACAAAGAAACAATCCCCAAGTGAAAGGAAGTGGGGAAGTTTCAGAAACAATGCCAAGCGAAAAAGAGGCAAGTCAACTATCAGATATTCAATTCAAACAATTGGTTATAAGGAAGCTTAATGAGCTCACACAAAATTACCAAAAACTACAGGGAAACTACAATGAACTCACTGCAAACTATATCAACATGAAAAAGGAAATAGAAAATATCAACAAGGGCCAAGAGGAAATGAAGAATGCAATTTTGGAACTGAATAACACAGTATAAGGAATGAAAAGCAGACTTGATGAAGCAGAGGATCGGATCAGCGAACTGGAGGACAAAGTAGAAAAAAACACCCAGAATGAGCAAGAAAAGGAAAAGAGTCTCAGAAAGAATGAAGAGGGGTTAAGGGAAATGCAGGACAACATGAAACACAATAATATCTGTATAATAGGGATACCAGAAGGAGAAGAGGAAGAGCAAGGGATAGAAAACCTGTTTGAAAAAGTAATCATGGAAAATTTCCCTAATTTCATGAGAGAAAAAGTCACACAAATCCAGGAATCACAGAGAGTCCCAAGCAAGAGGAACCCAAAGAGGCCCACTGTAAGACACATCATAATTAAAATGGCAAAATTCCAAGACAAAGAAAGAATCTTAAAGGCAGCAAGGGAGAAACAGGAAATAACATACAAGAGAGCCCTGAAAAGGTTAGCAGCTGACTTCTCAATGGAAACGCTCCAAGCGAGAAGAGAATGGCAAAAAATATTCCAAGTAATGAGAACCAGAGGTCTGCAACCAACACTACGTTACCAGCAAGGCTCTCAATCAAGATAGAAGGCCACATAAGGAGTTTCCCAGACAAAAGAAGTCTAAGAGAATATACCTCCACCAAACCAGCTCTGCAAGAGATGCTAAAGGGACTACTTTAAGAACAGGAAAGAAAAGAGAGAGAAAGAGAGGAACACAGGTATAAAAAAATGGCAATGAATAACTACCTATCAATAATAACCTTAAACATAAATGGATTAAATGCTCCAATCAAAAGACATAGAATAGCTGAATGGATAAGAAAGCATGACCTGCACATATGCTGCCTACAAAAGACCCACCTCAGGACAGAAGACCTACACAGACTGAAAGTGAAGGGTTGGAAACAAATTTTTCAAGCAAATGCACAGGGAAAAAGAGCAGGGGTAGCAATACTCATATCAGACAAAATAGACTTCTAAAAAAAGGTCCATAAAGAGAGACCCAGAAGGTCACTTCATAATACTCAAAGGAAGAACCTACCAAGAGGACATAAACATTGTAAATATACATGCTCCCAACATAGGAGTAACCAAATACATAAAGAAAATCTTGGAGGACTTCAAGAAAGATATTGACAGCAACACAGTTATAGTAGGGGACTTTAACACCCCACTGTCAAAGATGGATAGATCTTCCAAACAAAATATCAACAAAGATATTGTGGAATTGAACAATGCCCTAGATAAAATGGACTTAACTGATATATATAGAGCCTTTCATCCCAAAGAAGCAAAATACACATTCTTTTCAAATGCACATGGAACATTTTCAAAGATAGACCACATGATAGGACGCAAAGCAAGCCTCAACAAGTTCAAGAAAATTGAAATCATATCAAGCATTTTCTCTGACCACAAGGGACTGAAACTAGAAACAAATCTCAAGGAAAAAACCCCAAAACACTTAAAAACATGGAGATTGAACAGCATGCTATTAAACAATGAATGGGTGAAGAATAAGATTAGGGAAGAAATCAAAAAGTTTCTGGAAACAAGTGAAAATGAACTTACAACAATCCAAAACCTATGGGACACAGAGAAGGCAGTCCTGAGAGGGAAGTTCATAGCAATCCAGGCCTACCTAAAAAGAATAGAAACATTTCAAACAAACAACCTAACCCTATGCCTACAAGATCTCGAGGAACAACAACAAAGACAACCCAGAACAAGTACAAGGAAGGAAATAACCAAGATCAAAGCAGAATTAAATGACATAGAGAATAAAAGCACAATTCTAAGGATCAATAAATGCAGGAGCTGGTTCTTTGAAAAGATAAACAAAATCAACAAGCCTTTAAGTAGGCTCATCAAGAAAAAAAGAGAGAGGACCCAAATAAACACAGTCAGAAATGAAAGAGGAGAGACTACAACCGATACCACCGAAATACAAAGGATTCTGAGAAATTACTACGAAGAACTATATGCCAAGAAATTTGAAAACCTAGGTGAAATGGACACATTTCTAGAAAAATATAACCTTCCAAAACTCAATGAAGAAGAAGCAGAAAGCCTGAACAGACCAATAACACCTGGTGAAATTGAAACAGTAATCCAAAAGCTTCCGACACACAAAAGCCCTGGACCAGATGGTTTCACAGGAGAATTCTACAGAGCATTTGAGGGAGAGCTAACCCCCATCCTCCACAGATTATTTCAAAAAACTCAAGAAGATGGAAGACTCCCAAACTCGTTTGATGAAGCAAACATCATCCTAATTCCAAAACCAGATAAAGACATAACAAAGAAAGAAAACTTCAGGCCAATATCGCTAATGAACATAGATGCTAAAATCCTCAACAAAATATTGGCAAACCGCATCCAGCAATACATTAAAAAGATCATACACCATGATCAAGTGGGATTCATCCCAGGGATGCAAGGATGTTACAATATTCACAAATCAATAAACATAATACATCACATCAATAACTGCAAAGACAAAAATCACATGATCATATCAATAGATGGGGAAAAAGCATTGGATAAGGTACAGCACCCATTTATGATAAAAACACTCAGCAAAGTGGGAATAGAGGGAGCATTCCTCAACATAATAAAGGCCATATATGAGAGACCTACAGCCAATATCATACTCAATGGACAAAAGCTTAGAGCTTTCCCACTGAAATCAGGAACAAGACAAGGATGCCCTCTCTCACCATTCCTATTCCACACAGTATTGGAAGTCCTAGCCACAGCAATCAGACAAGAAAAAGAAATAAAAGGCATCCAAATTGGAAAGGAAGAAACGAAACTGTCATTGTTTGCAGATGACATGATAGTGTATATGGAAAATGCTATAGACCCCACCCAAAAACTACTCGACCTAATAAATGAATTTGGCAAAACAGCTGGATACAAAGTCAATACTCAGAAATCAAAGGCATTCTTGTACACCAACAATGAAACTGTAGAAACAGAAATCAGGAAAACATCCCATTTGTTATAGCAACAAGAAAAATAAAGTACCTAGGAATAAACCTAACCAAGAAGGTAAAAGACCTGTACTCAGAAAAGTACACAACACTGAAGAAAGAAATTAAGGAAGACACAAACAAATGGAAGCATGAACCATGCTCATGGATTTGAAGAATTAACATCATCAAAATGGCCATACTACCCAAAGCAATTTATAGATTCAATGCAATCCCTATTAGAGTACCCATGACATATTTCACAGATATAGAACAAACATTTCAGAAATTTATATGGAACCATAAACGAACCCGAATAGCTGCAGCAATTTTGAGAAAGAAGAACAAAGCAGGAGGGATCAAAATACCTGGTATCAAACTGTATTACAAGGCCACTGTAATCAAAGCAGTCTGGTACAGGCATAAAAACAGGCACATAGACCAATGGAACAGAACAGAGAGCCCAGAAATAAACCCAAGTCTCTACAGTCAACTAATATGTGACAAAGGAGGTAAGAGCATAAAATGGAGCAAAAATAGCCTCTTCAACAAATGGTGTTGGGAGATCTGGACAGCTACACGCAAAAAAATGAAACTCAATCACCAACTTACACCATACAGAAAAGTAAATTCAAGGTGGATAAAAGACTTAAATATAAGTCATAACACCATAAAAGTCCTAGAGGAAAACATTGGCAGCAAAATCTCAGACATTCCACACAGCAACATCCTCACAGACACATCCCCTAAAGCAAGGGACATAAAGGAAAGAATAAACAAATGGGACCTCATCAAAATAAGAAGCTTCTGCATGGCTAAAGAAAACAGAATTAAAATGAAAAGAGAACCAACAGTATAGGAAAACGTATTTGCCAATGATATCTCAGACAAGGGCTTGATCTCCAAAATATATAAAGAACTCACACGACTCCACTCCAGGAAGACAAACAACCCACTTAAAAAATGGGCAAAAGACTTGAACAGACACTTCTCCAAGGAAGACATACAGAGGGCCCAGAGACATATGAGAAGATGCTCAGCATCACTAGCCATCAGAGAGATGCAAATTAAAACCACAATGAGGTACCACCTCACAAGTCAGAGTGGCCAACATAAACAAATCAACAAACAAATGTTGGAGAGGATGCGGAGAAAAGGGAACCCTAGTACATTGTTGGTGGGAATGCAGACTGGTGCAGCCACTGTGGAAGACATATGGAATTTCCTCAGAAAACTAAAAATGGAACTGCCTTTTGACCCAGCAATTCCACTGCTGGGATTATACCCTAAGAGCCCTGTAACATATAGTTTTTTATAAAAACACTGTAGCTTCATGGTTGTAAGTCAAGAGTCCCTTGAACTCATAAACACAGTTTATTAAATATCATAGGAAATGTCTTTGTTCATCTTAATAAAGGAATTTGGAAATTAAACTTCAAATAGAATAGTGCAGAGTAACTACTGATTTATCTTAAATCTTATGTAAATATATGGTAATCTTTTCCTTCAACAGTAATGAGGGCTAGCTGAGTGCCCACCTTCTCACAAAACCTTAGTCAACAGCCCCTTTCAGGTTTTTTTTTTTTAAACTCTTGCCTGGGGCCTGTAGTTGTGTTTTCAGTTATAAGGTTCTGTTGTACATATATATTTTTAAAAGTTTTGTTGAAGAAGACAAGGCTAAAAAGGTTGTTTCCATAATAGCTAACACTGTGCACTGTGCCAAGTGCCTTATCTGCATTATGTCCTTTAGCCCTCACAATATTACAAGGAACAAAGCAACAGAAGCTATCTTTTATATGTGTAATCTAAAGAACAAGATAAGTGAACAAACAAAATGGAAAGAGACTCATAGATACAGATAACAGATTGGTGGTGACAGAAGGAATGGGGGCTTGAGGGACTGGGTAAAAAAAATGAAGGGATTAAGTAAAAATTGGTAATTACAGTCCTGGCTGGTGTGGCTCAGTGATTGAGTGCTGGCCTGCAAACCAAAGGGTCCCCTGGTTTGATTCCCAGTCAGGGCACATGCTTGGGTTGCATGCCAGGTCCCCCCAGGTAGGGGGCGTGTGAGAGGCAACCACACCTTGATGTTTCTCTCCCTCTCTTCCTCCCTCCCTTCCCCTCTCTAAAAATAAATAAATAAAATCTTTTAAAAAATTGGTAGTTACAAAATAGTCATGAGGGTGTAAAGTACAGCATAGGGAACATAGTCAATAATATTGTAGTAACTATGTGTGGTGCCAGGTGGGCACATGAAATATCCGGGGAATCAACTTGTAAAGCACATGATTGTTTAACCAGTATGCTGTACACCTGAAACAAAAACAAAATAATATTGAATGTAAACTGTAATTGAAAAGTTAAAGAGTTAAGTAAGTAAATAAATGTTCTTAGTTGCAAAAATAGAAAGAGAAAGTTAAGCAACAGGGTCAAGCCACACAGTAGTAAATTAGAGAATGAAGATTTGAACCTTGAACCATATGAATTCAGAGCATGATTCCTCACTTGAGAACACGCAAATAAAGACCTAAATGATGTGGTATCTAACATTTGAAAAGTGGTAACTCACAGGTTTAACTTTGTATTTTTTTCATCAGTGTTGTTCAAGAAATATTTATTGCGTTCACCAGGTTCCAAGAAATACCCTAACTTTTGGTCAGATGTGGTGAATGAGATTCTTGGAGCTTATGTTCTAGTGACGAGAAAAGACAATAAACTCACAAGTGAATAGGTAAATAGAAAAGAAAAACATCAGATAAGGGCTCTGTTGGGCACCAAAAAGGATAAGGAGGGATTCTAGTTAAAGGCAGACCTCAGGGATGTGAGTTCCATTCCAGACCACCACAATAAAGAGAATATTGCAATAAAGCAAGCCACATGATTTTTTTGGTTTCCTGGTACATATAAAAATTATGTTGACACTATACTGTAGCCTATTAAGTGTGAAATAGCATTATGTCTCAAAAATGTATATAACTTAATTAAAAATAATTTACTGCTAATCATCATCTGAGCCTGTTGAAAAAATGGTGCTCATAAACTTGCTCAACAAAGGGTTGCCACAAACCAATTTGTAAAAAAATGCTATGTCTCTGAAGCATAATAAAGTGAAGCACAATAAAATGAGATACACCTGGGTTTTTTTTCTTCCTGCTCTTCCTGCTCCACCGTCTCTCCTGGATTGTGAGCTCTTGGAGAGTAGGCATTCTATTCAGTATTCCATGATTCATCTTAAACCACTATTTGCAGGTAGTAGGATCACTGAATCAGTGACATGCTATTTAAAGAGCGAAGTGTGCTCTCTTAACAACCTTTTATTTGAATGTAAATCACAATCTTCTGGAAATTATAGTCCTTTGTAGCTTTCGTTTATTCCACCTATATTTGAAGGTGAAATGTCAAAGGATTTTCCTTCTTCATTCTGCAGGGTGCAAAAGCTCATATCATAATGTTCTCAGGAAGATCAGAAAACCCCAGAAATCTCAAGTTCTCCTGATTAAAAAAATGCAGAATTTAATTTAACTTGGTGAAGAGTTTTAGGTTTTAAAAGTCTGACATTTTGGCTTGTTTTTGAAAATGTCCCCACAGCTGAGCCACAGTTCATAATTTGTTAAATAATTGATGCCTTGCACTAAGTGGCACCTTCAAAGGGGATATCCATCTTCCAAAGGGCTTGTGCACCTAATTCCTGTGAAAGTCAGCAGATGCTGAGACATTGCTGAAAAAGTGGGCCTCAAAAATCTCATTTCTTTTTTTTATTTGACAAATATTTTTGAGTCCTGACCACATGTCAGGCACTGAAACAGGCACTGGAAATACAAAGGTAAACAAAACTGGACCAGACCCCTGACATGATAGAGTTTACTGGGTAATGGTACTTTTTCCACATTTTCTGAATTCTACCCCATACTTTCTGAATCAGAATCCCTAAGGCAGTGATGCTCAAATTTTAGAGCATACCAAAATCGTAAATTATTGTCCCCTTCACCCCCAGAGTTTCTGATGCAGATTTGGGATAGAATTTAACAATTTGCATTTGTTACAACTTCCCAGGTGATGCTGGGGACCACACTTTGACAACCACTGACATAGGGCATAGAACCTAAGCATCTGCCAGTAATTCTGATGTCTGTCCAAGGTTGAGAGTTAATGGAGTATGGTCTGACTATCACTGTGTTGGTTGCATTGATCAGAGAGTTTCAAAATAAATGCAAGTCCAGTCTCTACTTTCATAAAACCCACAATGAGATAAGAGCAATAAAATATAAAGTCAAAATTTTATAAACAATTGAAATGCTTTGCTGGATGTTACTATCATGTGGGCACAAAGTCTCCAGAAATGTAAGATCTCTTACATTCCAGTGGAGGCTGGAATAGGTGGAGAAATCTACTGGGCCCTGAAAAATGAACAGTGTTTATACTGGTAACTGGAAATTGGGAAATTATTCAGGGAAATTTAACCTAAAGTCAGTCCATTTCCTTCAAATTTGACATGGATGACAAACCCCAGTAGTATAGCAGTAACTGACTTTTCACCAAAGGAAATTATGGGTATTTTCAAATCATACCTCAGTACTTGTAGATATTTTAAAATATTATTTATTTACAGGCATCACCACTTTGAAAGTATAACAGTTAGAGATCTGCCTGTAGGTCTTAAGTGAAATGCACTATGTTTACTTTTTTTTATGAAGACAACTTTTAAAATATTTGAATAATTGTATTTCAGTTCCTTTTAAAATATTACAAGTTTCATTGTATGCAATTAAAAACATTATTCTGAGAATGGTCTATGCCACAAAAACTAGCAAGGCATAGTGGCAGTGAAGTGGATTATGCATGTAAGAGAGTAAGCAGTATGTAGGGCTGGGTATAAAAGTAAATTAAGTTTGGATTGGTTGGGTGCAGACTTAAAAACCAAGGATAGAATCCATAATTTTTGATGGATTGGTTATCATATACGAAATGTAATTGATAACATTTGTAAATAACAAATGTAATTGAGGTTTAGTCAAAACCTTAGTTTTGACTAAACACCTACATCAAGACTTTTATTTAGTATGAATAAAAATCACATGGTGAATTTTTGAAAACACAGATTCCTGGGTCCCATATGCAGAGATTCTAATACACTAAACCTCAGGCGGAGCTCCCAAATCTACATTTTTAATAAGCTCCTGGGTGATGCCAGCACAGCTTGTCCACACAGACTTCACTTTGATCACCAATGATGTACTTAATGAAATGCGCACAGAAAAATACAGTTCAGAGACAGCTATGTATTGTGTTAATGCTTTCTTGCATTTGTTATTATGGTGCAAGTACAGAAAGGGAAAGAGAAAAGTCCCATGACTGGGTAAGTATGTGAAAAACCTAGAACAATAAAGTCAAACAAGCTAAGACCCTACATCATGCCAAAGTGCACGGTCACTCTTCAGGAGGACATAACATGTAATGTGTCCTAAGCTTAGGTGACCAAAAAAAATCCTTTGTCATCAGTTGTGTCGAACTAAATCCAGAGGACACATTTTGAGGAAAGCTGGTCTATGGCAACTTTGAAAGAACTTCCCCATAAAGCAAATACCAGAGATGATTAAAAGCAGTCTTTTAAAGAACACTATTGTTTATAAGCCTTTGCTCACAAGTCCTGAGTAGCTCAAACAACATCACAAGATTTAACTGAAGACAGTTTCTAGAAGTGCAATTTCCTTATTTCATCTAAGTTACTGATTTTCCTGAATGCCAACTTAGAATAATTTTTTTTCCAGTAAGACCTTAGCGGGGAGGCTTGATCTCAATACTCAGCTAACCCATGATGAGTCTAAAGCACCCAAGAAAAATGGGTAGTTCTCTCATTCCTGCCTTTCTCCTAATTGCGCAGGGCACTTTTTCCTAATAACCACATATGTGTCTGCTGGGCACACCTAAACACAAACCACCCCATGCATGTACTCATAGAGGCACCTAATCTTCAATCCACTATTTCTTCACATAACTTTTACTTTGAGGACTGTTCAAGATTGGCCAGATAACATTTTCCAAGAAGATATGACACATATTGGGGATTTCAATGGTAATTTTTGTTTTTATTGCTCAAAGGAGAAAAAGGATGCAGGCTTGAGTCTCCCACAGGGCAATCAAGACAGAGCATATGCTTATGCTCATTGACATTTTGTAAAAAGGACAAAGAATGAGAAATCCACTCAAACTTTTGCTGTCAAGTTTTTCAGATAAACAAGCAGAACAACTGGGTCTCCATAGCCTTTGGTGTCTTAGAACTTGGCCTTTGGCTGCATTCCTTTTGAAGTATGATTCTTGAGTCATGCCAAGTCACAATTTCTGCACAGGACTAGGGCTTTGGATGACATTACCATCCTTTCTTTCAAATAAAAAAAAAAACCTTCTTCCTCATGATCTAAAAATACTCCTCAGCCTTGGAGTGCAGACTTGTTTTCATCAACGCCTGTCCCCTAGATCATTTGTTTGAGGGAACTGATCCACATTTGGGTCTCCTTGAAATGTCCAGCTCACGGAAATAGCACAAATATTTCCTTTTTTCCAACCATGAGAATCCCATTCCCACCTCCAATTCACACACTTTTTCCTTTTCTTTTTTGAGATTTTCCTTTTTGTAAAGGAGGAGATGGGGGATGATCTTGGCAGGACAAAATAAAAATTATTTTGACTGAATTTTTTTATAATTTTAATTTTTTATTGTTATTCAATTACAGTTGTGTGCCTTTTCTCCCCATCCCTCCACCCCACCCCAGCTGAACCCACCTCCCTCCCCCACCTCTACCCTCCCCCTTGGTCTTGTCCATGTGTCCTTTATAATAGTTCCTGTAATCCCCTCTCCTCACTGTCCCCTCCCCACTCCCCCCTGACCATTGTTAGATTGTTCTTAACTTCAATGTCTCTGGTTATATTTTGTTTCCTTTTTTCTTCTATTGATTATGTTCCAGTTAAAGGTGAGATCATATGGTATTTGCCCCTCACCTCCTGGCTTATTTCACTTAGCATAATGCCCTCCAGTTCCATGCATGTTGTTGCAAAGGGTATAAGCTCCTTCTTTCTCTCTGCTGCGTAGAATTCCATTGTGTAAATATACCATCGTTTTTGGATCCACTCATTTGCTGATGGGCACTTAGGTTGCTTCCAGTACTTGGCTATTGTAAATTGTGCTGCTATGAACATTGGGGTGCACAGGTTCTTTTGGATTGGTGTTTCAGGGTTCGTAGGGTATAATCCCAGCAGCAGAATTGCTGGGTCAAAGGGCAGTTCCATTTTTAGTTTTCTGAGGAAATTCCATACTGTTTTCCACAGTGGCTGCACCAGTCTGTATTCCCACCAACAGTGCACTAGGGTGCCCTTTTCTCTGCATCCTCTCCAACATTTGTTTGTGGATTTGTTTATGTTGGCCATTCTGACTGGTGTGAGATGGTATCTCATTGTGGTTTTAATTTGCATCTCTCTGATGGCTAGTGATGCTGAGCATCTTCTCATATGTCTCTGGGCCCTCTGTATGTCTTCCTTGGAGAAGTGTCTGTTGAAGTCTTTTGCCCATTTTTTAATTGGGTTGTTTGTCTTCCTGGAGTGGTTGACTGAATTTTTATTCTTGCAGCTATGACCAAAAAAAACCAATTGTGTTAACTGAATATTTCTATTCCTATAAATTAACTTTACAAGTCTCATCACAGTCAAGTAAAATAAAATTTTCTCAGACAAATGTTGGATAGCTTTTATTTTAAACCATGTGTAAGATTACTTTAATTCTCAGTGGTAGAGCCTTCTAAATTCATGGTAGTGTTGTCTTGGTTAATTGTCTCATATTTAAATGACTAAATATTCATTTTATTCAAGTCAAACTCTTATACATAGCATTCAAGGCCCTTTGCTGTCACATGCTGTGAGTGGGCTTGGGAGGATAGCGTAGGAGTTGGGTGGAAGTCACAGCTGTTTCCACCTTCAAAAAGCATTGGTGGGAGGAAGGATCATGGTCAAGGAAGAAGGCAAAGGGTTAGGTTACCCGACAGTATGATCAAATGTTGTCAAGAGAGGAAGAGGTCAATGGTAGAAGAGGAGTCTAATGGTGGAGAATACAGTGAGTATGGATGTGGGAGATGGAAAACTAAGGTGCAGAACTGAATGAAAAATAAGGAAACTGGGAAGTCAATGGTCTGGGGACAAAGGCAAAAAACTGCAACAGATGTTCTAGTCAGCCCCATTTGCAGTTTAGGGACAGGACACTTCATTTTTAATGAATTAGTCATAGAAAAAGCTTCTAACATATTTGGTCTCAATTTGTCTCCCTAGACTTCTCCCTTACACATGTGTTAGACTTTAGTCAGACAAGAGAGTTCCCTCTTCCTCAAACAGACTTCAAACTTTTCCTCTTCCTACTTTTGTTTCTTTTACTTCCATTCTTGCACCTAGCACTTCTTTCTTCCTGGATCACCACCTGTTAAATCCTACGTATTCCTTCCGAGACCATCTCAGATGTCATTTCTAGGAAACCTTCCCTGATCCCTCAACCATATGCCATCTCTTCATTAAAGAAATTTGAATGTGCTGTTACACTTAGTGTGGTAATTTTGAGGCAGTTGAGAAAACAAAATAGCAAAAGGTTAAGAGGGAGCAGCTATTTCATCCCATCTCCTCTGGGGCTCTACACTTAAAATGCTCTGCATTCTGAAATAATCTTTAGTATATTTATATTGGTATATTATCTTACCTTCCCCCACATAATGGAAGATGTCTGATTAAGGCTAGCAGTTTACTAACTTAGGCTCTAATAGTCAACCTAGAGGAGTAGAACAATACTAGAATGAACAGTCAGAGTTACATATATTGGTCATTAAAGCAATGGAGACTGGAGCAAGAAGTCTTTATGTGTGTTCCAGTCTGATTCAGCAAGCCATAGCACACCCCTCTGAATCATAGTCTCTTCAAATATGAAATGAGGAGTTTATCTGCCCTATTCACACAGCACAGTTTTGGGGGGAAAAAGTGAGATAATGCCCACATATTATTTACAGGCTATAAAATGTTACATAAATAGTGGAGTTATAAAGATATTGTTCATTTATTCTTTAATCAATCAACTTATATGTATTGGTGCCTACTACTTAATAAGCAGGAGGATAATGGAGACCATATGCAGCAGATCCTTGAATATTATCATTTTGTTCAGCATTGTTTTGTTATAATGTTGATAGGACATTGTCAGAATTCAATTCTTACTTGGGTCTATTAGCCTGTGGTAAAATTGGTTTTGTTATGCATCACTTTACTTAACATTACAGAACCTATCAATGAAGTTAAGTGAAGACTTACTGTACATATTGATTATGCTTCTTAATTGAATAATCAAATTAACCCAATAAAACTTAGTAAATGAATGTAGAGATGTGCAGAAGTAAATGCATTCTTCTCTACACCCACCATTAAGAAATAATTTCTCTTGACTTTCTTTTTTTGTGTTCTTTTTCCAAATTTCTAGGATATCTATATACATATATTACTTTCATAGTTAAGAAAACAAACGTTGGTAGTTTTGCTTCTCCCAAATTTCTCCATGAAGGGTCACCAAACTCCCTTATCTACATACAGATTATGTGCTTCATGCTGGCAGAACTGCTGAATGTTATGTATCAAGTATGGTCCATCTTCCCAAGTGCTTAGTAGGATGCTTTACATGCGACCAGACTTAGATTCTTGTGTTTTAGTATGGCACAGTTCCAGCAACTTACTGAACAATTCTGTCCATGAGTGCTCACAGATCCAAGCTCCCCAACCCCCCACACCTGTCTCAAATTAGGACTAAATAATGTATTATTGAAAGCTCAATCTGCAACTAGTAAAAAAGAGCCATGTAAAATATGACAAAACCAAATTATATATAGCTTTTGAAAAATTCTCATCATCTCTTTCAATGACTTTAAATTGTGAGCATTGCTATAGGCCTCTTGCTAGTCATTCTCTTTTTCCTTTATAAAACAAATTGTCAGAAATACCATATGATCTCACCTTTAATAGGAACCTAATCAACAAAACAAACAGGCAAGCAAAATATAACCAAAGACACTGAAATTGAGAAAAGGCTGACAGTGACCAGAAGGGAGAGAGGAGGGAATTCCGGGGGGAAAGGGTGAAGGATTTGTAGGAACAATTATAAAGGACACATGGACAATAATGGGGAGGTGGGGTAGGGGGGCAGAAATGGGAGGGAGGTAGGGAGGGCTGGGGATTAGTCTGGGGTGGGGGGAAAAGGCAGAGAACTGTACTTGAATAACAATAAAATCAGAAAAAAAACCAAATTGTCAGGAAATTCTGTGTCTGGACATTTAGAAGTGTAGATTTCTACTGATGGTACTTCAAATGTGTAAGTTACGGGTGCAAAGGTACCAAGTTTGGACCAGAAAATCAACACATTCCTAGAAAACCATATCAACAGCCATAGTTTTCAACATGCACAGTGATGGGTCTGGCATCTAGTCCATGGAAAAGACAGAGAGGTGGCTACTGGGAAAGTTCCACCCTGATTCCTCTAAGGCTTAATATCTCTTCTTTTTAATTTTGTGGTCTTACTTCTTTCTGTTCCATCTGTTCTTTTCTTTCATTTTTAAAGAGATCCTCATTTAACAAACCATTACTTTTTATTTTTAAAGTAGCAATACATACCAAAAACAAAATTCAAAAGGTACAAAAGAGTCTAGGTTGAAGTGTCAGTCTCCCTGGGACCCTGTTACCAAACATTCACTTCGTCTCTCTGGAGATCATCAGTCAACCAATTTTTTGAGCACTTTTCTTTTTCATTTCCATGACTAACTCCCTGGACCAAACTCTCATGTCCTCATGCTGACCTTCATGTAACAGCTTACATCAGTTATTTCCTTTCCTAGCTAAACTACCCTTCTCCCATCAGGTAGAATAACTGAGAACAATGTCTGGGTAAGACCTAATTTGGAGTTTGATATACGTACGACATATAAATGACACGAAAGTGAGGAGGGTGTTCCACACTGGCAGCAGGGAGCTTACCTAAGATCCTGGCATATAGTGATTCTCTGTAAATGTTTACCAGGTGATTGAAATGATCAATGAAACATGCATGTGATGTTATAGGAATCAGAAAGGAAACTGCTTCATGACTACGGCGATCAGAATAAGAACTAACAAAGTACAGGGGAAATAGCCATCACAATCATTAATATCTATTGAATTAGTAACGGGTATACTCAGCTTCTAAGCATTCATTTATTTATTCCTCAGAAACCTTTATGAGGTATCACTTCATTATCCATTTTATAGACCAGGAAAATGTCTCGGGAAGGTTTAGTAAATTTCCAAGGATATTCAGCTGATGTGTAATCAAAAGTCAAATCCAAGATTCAATTTCAGTTGTCAGGGACTCAAATGATTAGGATAAAGAAGCTTGGAGCTTCTGAAATTTGCAAACCAGGATTTAGGGGACACTTTCTATATGTTCACATCATTCTAGGTATTGACAAGTATCTAATATATGCATAAAATATGGCTCCTTTCCTGCAAAGAACTTATACACTGTATATTTTTAAACTCGATATGATATTGTTTGGAAGGCGACCTGAGCTACTTCATTAGTGCTCACTTGGTGTTTCAGTTAGATTATATCCTCCTGAAGAGAGGGTTGATTGCTACTATACCCTTTGAACTTCCTTCTACTGCACAGCCCAGTATTTATTCTTGAATTCCCTTTTTTCCTGAGTTGTCACTAACCCTAAATGTGACAGATATCCCAAGGGGTAAGCAGAGGAAAGTAGAAATCCTTGGCTCATTAGAGCAGCAGTCAAAATATTGGTGAAATCAAGAAAAAGGTTGGAAGTGAACGTACTCTATGTCTTTGTTTTGCTTGCAGGGTAGAAAAGCAAATTACTTGGAATATTCACATAATATAAGTGAATTCTCCAATAATATTTACCAATCACAAGTCATGAGCCAAGTGGCATGGGGAACAATGAATGTGTAGTTCTCAACCACTGGTATGAGGCTTTGCATTTTCTTCTTTACATCAAAAAATAATATATTGGACAGCTTCTGCCCTGGCATTCACTGAAGGAATTGAAAAACTGAGAAAAAAAATGTAACCACGACATGACTTAAAAGTGAGGACATTTTATAAAGAACATAAATAAGAAATATTTAAATAAAGTATAAAGGAAGTACCCATATGCAGAAGAAAAGGAACAAGAGTTTAGTTTGTACACTAAAAATGGCTTCATTTTCAGTGAAATAGTGTTGGGAAATAGAACTGCAGCTCACCTTGAAGCAGAGCTGCCCAGCCAGTGTGTCTTGGCATCAAAAAGGTTATAGATGTGCCATGAAATGTGCATCCTTTCTATCTTGGGCAGGGGAAGCCAGAGCCTTTGGATGTGGTCTCCACCTGTGAGAAGCCTAGGCAGGGGTTCCTCAGAGGGTGGCCTGGGCCGAGTTAGTATTTGACAGTGTGCCCTACAGTCCCTAAAGGAGGCAAGCAAAAAAGGTGGTGTTTACCATGTGCTGAGTGGAATCAGGGAGAGCATTTACTTCAGCAGCCAGCTGAGAGTGCGATGCTGCCAGCTGTAGGCAAGAGACCCCTGGGGTTGCTGGGATGATTGGCATTTTAGGACGCCTGAAACAGGGCATGCAGCCAGAGTGCCTCCAGCCAGCGTGGGAAGCCCGGAAGGCCAAGTAGTTCATCCTGGTGGAGACAGCTCAGAGTGGGAGCTCCAAATCCTGGACTTCGAACATATCAGGCACTTATGTGTTTTGTGGCTGATGTGCCTGTTTAGTGGTGACCAACCCAGCAGTAGGGCAACTTTAACACATGGACTTTTTGAAGATTAGAGCTTTACCATCTTTTGAAATAGTTGATGTGAAAAAGAGTTCAAGTAGATTTGAATTTATTTTTATTATCCTAGAAATTTTGACATATTTGTCAAAGAAGAGAAAAAAAGAGCTGGTAAACTTTTAAAATATAATTGCAACAGTTTGAACAACATGATTTTATATTTTGATTGCCTTCTTGTGCAAAGTTTCCCCATGATGGTACTTATCAAGAATGCAAATGCTGTTGTGGTCATTTTTAAATTTTGTAATCAGGAAATGTGTGTCATTATTTCAAGTATAATGCCAGATATAAATGTGTTTTGTTCTGTCAATCTAGCTAAAATTGCTTCTTAAAAGTTTAGAAATGATGTTATTTGGAAGTTTTAGATACATTCAGTATTGAATATTTTCCTCAATGTTGGCTATATTTATTATATTTATATCATATAAAGAAATGTTCTTACCAAGCCCTTTACAGATATAGCCAAATCACTCACACATTACTCTAGCATACTACTCAAATAAATCATTTTTTCTAGGTGTGCTGACATGAAAAATGTTGGGAAGTACTTACTCCTAATACACCTTTTACAACTAGAAATTATTAAGCATTTCTTGTTGCAGCCAAGTCAAACAAATAAGTGAATAGGAAACTGTGCTATGCAGAGAACCAGCTGGGCAAAAGCAAAACAGTGAGAAAGTAAGAATGTTCCCCAAAACTACAACTATATTGAAACATTATAAAGAGAGGACCTTCTTTCTTTTTACTCTGTTAAAGGCACATAGCTTAGTTTTGCGGGGCAGAAAAGGACAAATTAACAGGTAAAAATTAACCATCACAAAATGAAAATAAAGATTTGTATTTTATTTTTATCATTTACACATTAAATATGTAAAGTAATGCAAGGTAAGTGCGAGTGGCATGCTCAGCAGGGCCAGAAAGAATTTACGAGGGAAGCCAGGTATTGTGACTGCCCAGTCTCTCTCTTTATCTATCAGCATGAACCTCTCATTCAGATCATCTTCTCAAATTATCCATAGGAGACTTATCCACATACTCAATAAGAAAAGTATTTCTAATTATATCCAACCATTCTTAATATGAATAGAATTATGCAGGGACACAAGACTGCCAAGACTTTTTTGCCAAACAATTTCTTTTGACTTAAGAAAGAACAGGCAGCTGCATTGTTTCCATAGCTATCCATATAAAAGAGCCCTTGGAATGAGGCTGACTCGTCCTGCTTTAAAAAGCTCCAAGGTAAGTGGGAACAGGACAGGACTTTCAAGAGGGAGACTGGCCACGCTACCCAGTGTCAGCTGCAGCTGCCAGCAGAGTACTGCTCCTTCTGATATTGCACGTTTCCCAGCCTTGATTTTTGTTGCCTTCTGTTTGCAATAGCAAATAATGCCACAGATGGGATTTTGTTTTGTTTTGGTTTTGGTTAACTAATCAAGTGCTTTTCCCTTTTCTTTTACAGAACTGTCTCACTCTCAGGCTACATCTTCTCACTTCTCACTTGCTAACGAGGTAAGATTTAGACTAACCAGTACCTGGAGGAGAATGCAAGAGACTGTGGGATGGATTTATGTCACTTAGCAAGCTTTGAAAAAGTGCTTGTCTCAGTAAATACCTTAACAACTGTACTTCAGGAAAGTTGCTAGAGAGGGAGAGAGGAAAAACAGTGCGCATATTCTTACTGATGGGGTGACATTTTAGCAAAAGGACAGTCGTTAATAGAATATAAATTTGTTTCTCTAGGAAAAAAAGTGTGCACTAAGATTCCCTGGCTAAAAGTCTCAAATTTTATTAAAAAATGTATCTTGCTACTAGACTTCATTTAGTAAACATGATATCTCATAAATAAGAAAGGACCTAGGAAAATGAGTCCTTTAAACTTCTTCAAAATCTTTTTAAAACGTCACCTTACTCCAGCGATTTTCAACTGGTGTGCCACAAGAATTTTTAAAACATACAATACCTGACTATTTAGTGAAAGATGCTGACCTCTTTTCCCTGAGATTGTAAAAAAAAAATGACAACAGCCAACACAATAGCTATCTGGTATGAGTGAATCAAAATTATATCTTTTTTTGTCAGGTTGACAAAAAATTATATATATTTTGGTGTGCTGCAGAACTTTACTAATTAGTTTATGTGTGCCACAAGATGAAAAAGGTTGAAAATCACTGCCTTACCCAGTACTGAGTGTTGTATGAAACAAGAACACTGTGAAATGTTTGTCATATCTATTGTAAAGGTATCAATCTGCCCTGCTACTGCAGACTGCATGTCTAAAAGAAAGACTGGTGGATAGCTGATTAAAATGAGTTTCAAGTAATTGGATCATGCAATGACTACAAGAGCATCCTTTGCCCAATCTTTTGTTCTACTGATATCACTGGCAACCTGCAAGTGACACAGAATGGCACAGCTTAGCATCATGCATTCTTCAGGAGGAAATTTGGGAAAGCAAAGGGAGCCCTTAAATGTAGAAGAATAAGGATAACATTTGCTATGGCTTTATCCTCAATTAGTTTATCTGGAACTCATTAATTGAATTTAATATGCAAAGAATTATGTTAGAGAAAATCTACTAAGCACCCAAGTGAAAAGAGTTAAATAAGATTACAATCCCTTAAAATCCATTAAATGTGAGCAGTTCTGAATGAACATCTAAAGGAGAAAAGAAAGTTCTCTTACATCGCCTGGCAAAAAATGAATTATTGTTGCATTATAATAAATGACATTTTATATCTAAATGGTAGCCTGAACTATTTCAAATTGCTTTCTCAGTCATCATTTTAGCTTTATTTTCAAAGTGTCTACACTGTATCTCATAGATTGTGAATTAATAAAGGTAGATATTGCAATTCCTATTCTAAAGATGGAGACACTGAGGCTCAGAAAGACCACATACCTTACCCAAGGTCACAAGCTCCTTAGCAGCATGCTGAGACTACAGCCCAGATCCCTGATTAGAATGCCAGTCTTGATGGATAAAAGAAGATAATGGGTGTAGAGCCCCCAACTCAGTGTTGGGTACTCAGGGGCCCCTGATGCATGGGAGTCTTTGAGATTATGTTTGTTTCAATAACTATAGTGCAGTGTACAGTGGACCTGCCTGGTAGAATTTCTAACAGAACCTTTGAAATATCATCAATATAGAAATTACTGATATACACAACAGTCCAGAATCTCTAGTGTGAAATGCTTCATCTTCTCCATAGGACCTCTGCCCTCAGCAGCCATGAGTTCCTCAGACCAGGAAATGGCCGTTTTTGGGGAGGCTGCTCCGTATCTTCGGAAGTCTGAAAAGGAGCGCATTGAGGCCCAGAATAGGCCCTTTGATGCCAAGACATCTGTCTTTGTGGCAGAGCCCAAGGAATCCTTTGTCAAAGGGACTATCCAGAGCAGAGAAGGAGGGAAAGTGACTGTGAAGACTGAAGCGGGAGCAGTGAGTAAAGTTCCAGGAGCTGACATTGTATTGATTTTTCTGTTTGGTCACTCAATCGACATAAACAGTGATCTTTTCTGTTTACCAGACTCTGACAGTAAAAGATGACCAAGTCTTCCCCATGAACCCTCCCAAATATGACAAAATTGAGGACATGGCCATGATGACCCATCTGCACGAGCCCGCTGTGCTGTACAACCTCAAAGAGCGTTATGCAGCCTGGATGATCTACGTGAGTGCCCCTCCTGGAGTCACCATGACCTGGACCCCACCAGACCATTGCCTCCACTATAGTATCATCGGGTCACAGATAGTGACCCATTTTGCTTTCACTAGCAGTGTAACTAGTTAAAAGTTTGACTATTGCTATTGTAAGGTGCCCCCCAGCAGCTGGCACTTTATCCTGTCTTGTAACCCAAAGCTGAGCAAGGCCATTGTCCACATACTGAGTTTACCACAGAATCTTGGAGCAGCTACTACTTATGTCTCAGCCATGGCCTACATTTCAACCCCACCTCCTTATTCCAGCAGCAGAACCATCCAGAGAGAAAAGATAAACTTATGTGACATCACTTAAATATAATGTTTTTAAAGATCAAATTTCACTTATTTTCACTCCTCCAAAATAACAGCAATTTGCATCTGTGCATTCTTATCCCTTCTATGTGGAATGTCTTGATGAAACCTTTCAACTTCCCCAGGCAGAGTTGCATTTTCTGTCCTATGGTTTCTGGCCCTGCAGTAACACTGGCCATGTTTTTTGACCATCATTCATTTGTATGTATGTCTCCTAGGTGGACTGTGAGCTCTTCAAGGAACATCATCTCATTTATATTTCATTCCTAGTGCCTCACAGAGGCCTGGCACACAATACACACTCAGTACATATTTTCTAACTACAATTACTAGGTTACACTGATATTTTGTATAGTTAGCCAGAGCTGATATTCAGCTGGACCACACCTATACAAACTACTGTTTAGAGTCAGTATCCATTCTTATTGGTTGGTGCCTGTCCTAAATCAGTTGTCAAAGATTTGAAAATCATCCTATTTAAACATAATGTATTTACAACATTTTGAATTCTGTTTCTTTATAATAGTATTTTGCAGAGTATTTATCTTTTTAAATGTTTGTATCATATTTC
Organism: Desmodus rotundus; assembly: GCF_022682495.2. Taxonomy (NCBI): domain Eukaryota; kingdom Metazoa; phylum Chordata; class Mammalia; order Chiroptera; family Phyllostomidae; genus Desmodus; species Desmodus rotundus. Next base: position 69,470,822 of record NC_071395.1, read on the forward strand.
CTAAGAAGATTTACCATAGTTCACTTAACCATTCCTGAATTGTTGGGCTAAACAATAAATTAGGTTGTGTCCAAATTTATGTTTTTATGAATTTGAACTATCTTAACATTGTAAAAGAAATATGCATATATCTTAAAATACAGTAAAAATGTCTCATATTTCACATAAAAATCATTTTGGAGCTTCTGCTACGTGAAGATTGCTGACAAATCTGAGTGGCAATAAACTTAAATTGTGGTCTCTTCCCTCAAAAATTTTGCTATCTCATTGTTGTGCCTCCCAACTAGCTTTCACATTGAAGCCTTGAAGAAGTTAGGCATCAGCACTTAACTTACTTAACATGCTCCTTTAGGTTATAATTCATTAATAAGTGAATTGTACAAATAATGGACTTTGAGCAGTTATTCTTTCTTATTCCCTTGCACAGACCTACTCGGGCCTCTTCTGTGTCACTGTGAACCCCTACAAGTGGCTGCCAGTTTACAACCCTGAGGTGGTGACCGCCTACCGAGGCAAAAAGCGCCAGGAGGCCCCGCCCCACATTTTCTCCATCTCTGACAACGCCTATCAGTTCATGCTGACTGGTGAGCTGAATGCTCTTATATGTCCAACTTCTTAGAGAAGAACTGTATGAGAAAGAGACTTGAACCACCTCAACACTCTCTTTGAGATGGTCCCCTGCAGCTGAGGCTGACATATTTGTGAGGGAGACGGTCAGTCCAGGAAGGAGAGCGTGTAAAGATGACTTGCAATCCTTACTATTACATAATTGGTAATGATCTCTTAAACTTTTCAAAACCAACAGAGGTTGGCCATAGCTACATAATTTACTTTTGAATAACTCTGAAAGTAAATAAGCTTGAGCAAAAATATAAGTATATGTACATATATGCATGTCTCACATGCAGACACACACACTCTCACTCACACAATCACACACACAAACTATGTTTCTATTACCAAGAGCCAAAAAATGGAAGAGTAAAATTTGTCTCTGTGGTCTTATCCTATAACCAAAATTGTGACTAATAAACAGTCTCTTTGTATTAAGCATGGCAAAATGCTATTACCTTTTTCCCAGAACTAATCTGAACACACTCCAGATTTTAAGGTGTTTCTAGTATAAGGACAGTTATACCATGAATCTTCTTTATTTTAATATCAAAATTTATTTTATTTTATTTTTTAATAAATTTTTAGTCTTGTTCAAGTTCAGTTGTCTCCATTTTCCCCCCTCCATGCTCCTTCTGCCTCACCCATCTTCACCTTCCACCTTTGAACCTACCCTCTTTGGCTTTGTCCATGTGTCCTTTATATATGTTCCTTGATGGCCCTTCTCCTATTTTCCCCCATTATCCCCTTTCCCCTCCCCTCTGGTTACTGTCAGTTTGTTCTTTGTTTCAATGTCTCTGGTTATATTTTGCTTGCTTGTTTGTTTTGTTGATTATGTTCCACTTATAGGTAAGATCATATGGTATTTGTCTTTCAATGCATGGCTTACTTCACTTAGCATAATGTTCTCCAGTTCCATCCATGCTGTTGTGAAGGGTGGAGCTCTTTTCTTTTTGCTGTGTAGTATTCCATTGTGTAAATGCACCACAGTTTTTTTACCTAGTCATTTACCAATGGGCACCAAGGTTGCTTCAAGCACTTGCTATTATAAATTGTGTTGCTGTGAACATTGGGGTGATTAAGTTCTTTTAATTAGTGTTTCATGATTCTTAGGGTATGACCCAAGCAGTGGTATTGCTGGGTCAAAAGGCAGTTCCATTTTTATTTTTCTGAGGAAATTCCATGCTGTTTTCCACAGTGGCTGCACCAGTCTGCATTCCCACCAACAGTGTACTAGGGCTCCCTTTCTCCCCCTTGCCAGCACTTGTTGTTTGTTGATTTGTTTATGATGGCCATTCTGACCGGTGTGAAGTGGTATCTCACTGAGGTTTTAATTTGCATCTCTCTGATGGCTAGTGATGCTGAGCATCTTTTCATATGTCTCTGGTCCCTCTGTATGTCCTCCTTTTCAGGTCTTTGGCCTATTTTGTAATTGGGTTGTTTGCCTTTCTGGTGTGGAGTCATGTGAGTTCATATTCCCACCACCATTTTCTCCTCCAAACCCCTCCAACTTCCACCCTCAATCCTTCCCCACTTTGGCTTATCCTTGATGATGCTTTCCCTTCTTTCCCCTGTTATTCCCCTCCCCCCTTCCCTCTGGTTACTGTCAGTTTGTTCTTTAGTCCCATGTCTCTGGGTATATTTTGCTTGCTTGTTTGTTTGTTTTGTTGATTAGGTTCCATTTCTGTTTTCCATACTGTTTTCTACAGTGGCTGCACCAGTCTGCATTCCCATCAAGAATGTACTAGAATTCCCTTTTTATTTTGATGAATCCCATTTCTTTATTCTTTCCTTTATGTCCCTTGCTCTAGGGGACATATCGATTAACATATTGTTGTGTGGACTATCAGATTTTCCTGCCTATGTTCTCCTGCAGGGTTTTTATGGTATCACAACTTGTATTTAAGTTATTTATCCATCTTGAGGTCTTTTGTATGTATGGTGTAAGTTGGTGGCCGAATTTCATTTTTTTGGATGTAGCTGTCCAGATCTCCCAACACCATTTGAATCTTCTTCCTAGAACATTGTGTTGGCTAGACCAATCTGAGGTACTATACACCTTGGGAAAAGAGCTTAGAGGATTCCTCTTCAAGTAGAGGAACAAAACATCAAAACAAACTTTTACCTTTTCCTAAAAAATGACTAAAGCCATGATTACTTCCAAAGTTACCACTTTTACAACATTTACTCCTTTTCACATGTTGAAGATCTCCAATACCTATTTTCATTATTTCTTGTACCTATAAATGTCATTAACTTGTCATCAAAACCCAACTGAAGAACCTATCCCATTTTTGATATTTATTTAGTGGTAGAGTATAAACAGAAAAATCAGGTGCTTCCTTGCAGCGTTCTGCTTAAATGGTTCCACGTATGCTAAAGTAGGTAGGGAATGAGGGGAGCCTTAGGGAGCAGGGGAGAAGAGTACAGGAAAAGGTAATAGGTCTAGGGCCCATCATGCCATAGTGACCACTGAAAGATACTAAGTCTGAAAAATACTAAATTCATTCCATATTACTTTACTTACCAGTTATAAATATATAAGAAAACAGTATTAAATGTGTATAATTTCTTTTTTGTAGACCGAGAGAATCAGTCAATCCTGATCACGTAAGTAGATATTATGCTTTCTTCTCATTGCTGCAATAGCTGCCAGCTTTGGAACCTTATAGACTGAGTTTCTATTTGACAGCGGAGAATCTGGTGCAGGGAAGACTGTGAACACCAAGCGTGTCATCCAGTACTTTGCAACAATTGCAGTTACTGGGGAGAAAAAGAAGGAGGAAGCTACTTCTGGCAAAATGCAGGTGAGTCTGAGAGCAAGAGTCAGAACCAAGACTGTCGGGGCTCTCGGAAAGTCTGGAGCCTCACATGTGAGCACCGCTCTTGTCTTTGCAGGGGACCCTAGAAGATCAAATCATCAGTGCCAACCCCCTACTGGAGGCCTTTGGCAATGCCAAGACCGTGAGGAATGACAACTCTTCTCGCTTTGTAAGTCTCTTGGTCACAGAAGGGTTTTCTCAGCCCAAAATGCCAGAGAAAGCATGTCTGAGTTATTATTAAAAATCTCTTCTTTCTTGTGTGCTCCCAGCTTTGTACATAACATCGTTTTTTTCACTTGCAAGGGTAAATTCATCAGGATCCACTTTGGTACCACGGGGAAGCTGGCTTCTGCTGATATTGAAACATGTGAGTAACAGGACCGCCTAGATGGAATCCAAGGATGACAAATGATGGTTTGGAGGAACATCTTGCAGCTCCGGCTGAGCCTGGAGCCTGTGAAACACCAGTCTGCTGCCAAACGTGCCCATGGTTAATGCCAATCTTACCCAGAGTCCACAGTGTGCTTTATCCATGTCAGTCATGAGCTAATGAATCTGTAGCAACTGCCAGGAGCTGCTGGGCTTGTCAGAGTCACTCCAGCCTCAGAATTAATGTCAAGTTTTTGTAAGAAAAAACCCTAACACTAGGGTTAAATGAGTTGCCTCTGGGTTGAGTAAGTGTGATTACTTCTTAGAGCCTTGATAAATTTTGCTTTTTGTATTCCCTGTATTATAAAGTGAGAAGAGATCCTAGGGGGAGAGAGCTTATCAAGAGTCAATTATATTTCATACATTAAGGGTCTTCTGTAAGAGAAATGAATATGCTTTGGGCCAGCATGCTTTAGCTTCTTTTTAGAGATGGAAAAGCAACTGCCATGGTAGCGATGTAATGTGTGGTACCTCATGGTAACATCCAGCTGAAATCTCAGGGGACCAATAAAATTGAGGTAATGACCCCAAATGCCAAAACCACTTCAGAAACTTTACAATTTCCCCACAACCCAATATCTACTTTGCATTGCAGACCTCCTGGAGAAGTCTAGAGTTACTTTCCAGCTAAAGGCAGAAAGAAGTTACCATATTTTTTATCAGATCATGTCGAACAAGAAGCCAGAGCTAATTGGTAAGAACTTGAATTTACAAGCTAGGGGTTAATAGTTTTATTAATATATGCCAATATAAAATGTATCCCCTGAATTCTATGTGCTCAGAAATGCTCCTGATCACCACCAACCCATATGACTATGCTTTCGTCAGTCAAGGGGAGATCACGGTCCCCAGCATTGATGACCAAGAAGAGTTAATGGCTACAGATGTAAGTTATACACACACACACACACACACACACACACTTATTTTACAAATCCATTATGTTTGGGAATGACAATAGCAATCTGCTATAGGTGTGTGGTTAAGGAGATAGTATAAATTCTCCTAAATAAATTAGTGTCTTCTGCCCTAGCTTTTTTACTTCTCTTTTGTCCTGGCAGAGTGCCATTGATATCCTGGGCTTCACTTCTGATGAAAGAGTGTCCATCTATAAGCTCACAGGGGCAGTAATGCATTATGGGAACATGAAATTCAAGCAAAAGCAGCGTGAGGAGCAAGCTGAGCCAGATGGCACTGAAGGTACCAAATGAAGCTCCATCTGTGTTTAATAAGAAAATCTAGGCAAAAAAAGCCCATTCCAAACTCACGTCACCTTTAGAGTGGAGTTTCTGATGAACATGCACAAGTTCATCCCCACACAGACTTTCTATAAAGTGATTCACTAATCAGTCTGCCCCTGTGAAATGCGGGGTGCACAGTAGGTCATGTTGGGCACCTGAATTGTGTCTCTACAGTTGCTGACAAGGCAGCCTATCTCCAGGGTCTGAACTCTGCTGACCTGCTCAAAGCCCTCTGCTACCCCAGGGTCAAGGTGGGCAATGAATATGTCACCAAAGGCCAGACTGTAGAGCAGGTAGGTACATAATTGATATTCACTGCCAGGAATGCAAGCATTTTACCATCCTCTAATAACCTCAAGAGATATATCTTTTTCTTTTAAGGTGATCAATGCAGTGGGTGCTCTGGCCAAAGCTGTCTATGAGAAGATGTTCCTGTGGATGGTCACCCGCATCAACCAGCAGCTGGACACCAAGCAGCCCAGGCAGTACTTCATTGGGGTCTTGGACATCGCTGGCTTTGAGATCTTTGATGTGAGTATGGAGGTGGTTGGTTATGGAGTTTTATCATAAGGCAATAAAAATATTCATGAGAAGAAATTATGAATACTACAATCCTTTCTTAACACTGTCAACAATTATGCCAAGACTTAAAAGAGTGTGATTGTTTCATATACTGTAGTGGCAATTTTACTTCTATAAGAAACAATGCACTTGATGGGGACTCTTTAACTGGCTACATGACCCAAAGGGAGTTTGAAATCAGCTTGGTGTAGTGGGGAGGAAGGCTCTAAAAATCCCATAATGCAAAATGAAGTTAACATAAAGAAATCAAAGTAAACCTGTGTAAGTGCATAATATGCTCTGAGTATACATACAGTGGAAAAATCATTCAGAAATATATAGGTTGATAGCAAGAGCTGAGAAAATGTTAGTAACTTAGAGTCAGCATTAATACACTCAGTGCCATTAACTCTTAATTCTCATTAATGTATTAACATGGGATAAAAATTCACATTTGAATATGAAATACATTTACATCCTGCTTACAGTTTTGAAGAAGATTATCCTTTTCTTTCAAATTCTAAAAGAAAAACTTGGGCATTGAAGAAAGTACAGAAAATCTAGGGGGAAAAATTTCACATTAATTCCGTTATTTATATCTAGCTAATCTAGATAGTGTTAACATTCCAGCATTTAAAAAAATACAAGTGTGTGTTAACATACTGTACATAATATTTGGTATCTTGATTATTTTTTCACTTCAAATTAAAAAAGAACATGGGCGGCAATGATTGCTCACTTGTCATGCTGACCATGATGCTTTCCATACAACAGAGGCTCCTCCCTGCTCACTTCTAATGGGTCACAAATGAGCTTTTAAATGAGTCAACAGAAAATGCAAAAGTTACTGGGAATAAACATGATATGAAAAAGTAGGAACTCGGAAAAATACCTGGGTAAACTTAAGCAAGTGCAGCAAAAGTGTATTAACAATGATTTAGGATTGTGCATTAATGGCAGCAGATAGAACATTAGATTTCACAAGTTCCCAATGATTTGCATTTCTAAAGGCTATTTGACATATATTTTTAAATTAAAAAGTCCTATATTTAAGAATGCTCAATTGTTAAAGAGAAAAGTAAACATAACTATTTATTTAGTTTAACAGCCTGGAGCAGCTATGCATCAACTTCACCAATGAGAAACTGCAACAGTTTTTCAACCACCACATGTTCGTGCTGGAGCAGGAGGAGTACAAGAAGGAAGGCATCGAGTGGGAGTTCATTGACTTTGGGATGGACCTGGCTGCCTGCATTGAGCTCATTGAGAAGGTTTGTTTTACATTTCAGAAATCATGTTTTGTGGCAACTAAATTATTCTCTGCATCTTAATTCTATGCACAGAGAAAAATCCTTAAATAAAATTATAACTTTGTGTGTGGTTTGCTTCTAGCCTATGGGCATCTTCTCCATCCTGGAAGAGGAGTGCATGTTCCCCAAGGCCACAGACACCTCCTTCAAGAACAAGCTGTATGAACAGCATCTTGGAAAGTCTGCCAACTTCCAGAAGCCTAAGGTTGTCAAAGGCAAGACTGAGGCCCACTTCTCACTGATCCACTACGCGGGCACCGTGGACTACAACATTACTGGCTGGCTTGACAAGAATAAGGACCCCCTGAATGAGACCGTGGTCGGGCTGTACCAGAAGTCATCACTGAAAACTTTAGCTTACCTCTTCTCTGGGTCTCAAACTGCTGAAGCAGGTAGTGCTAAAAAAAATCCAACACTTTCTCTGGATTTTACAAAATGTGGGGCTAGATTCAGGCTGATGATCTCATAGGACTGCCGAGCCAAACCCATTGTGTCTCCAGGTTTTGAGTAAGTAGGCTGCACTGTAATCACTGTACATCTGTGGCTCTCTCCAACACTGACAGAGACCCTACTGCAGAGGGTCAGATAGGAACTGTCAGGAGTTCAACCAAAGAAATGCCTTGGCTTCTGATTCTCTCCTGCTTCCCCCTCCACATCTGCTGATTATTTAGTATCTGGGGATATTTAAGATAATATAATAAGAAACTTCTGCCTCTCAATTCTAGCTTTTATTGATGATTTTTGAAATTATAGTGTCCCCAAATGTCCTAATATTGAGGAGTCCATCTCTGTACAGTGAGATGAAACCTTTCTCTTTATTTCTGAGTAAAAAAAGAATCACAGAAAAGTGGATGCAAACTTAGTTGGCATATAAGATTCATTCAGGATCAAACAGAGAGGCCAGTGGTGTCGAAAAATTCTCACTTCAGTACAGAATCCAGCAAATAGGCAAGAAATAGCCCTGTTGACTCAAAACTGTATTTGAATGACATCTTTTCTTATTTTTTCCCCAGAGGCAAGTGGTGGTGCCAAGAAAGGTGGTAAGAAGAAGGGCTCATCTTTCCAGACGGTGTCTGCCCTTTTCAGAGTAAGGAAGAAACTGTTCTCAACACTCTCAGTTACTTTGGAAGTTTGCTTTGAAAATCATAGGGTCTTCTTTTCACTGTCATTTAGATTAGGGCTGATATTAACTAGTAACATCTGTTAATCTAGCTTTGGAGAGAAGAGCTTTAAATTACTTGGGAATTATTAGCTCATCTTTCATGTTAAGCCAAACAATAAACAATATTTTATAAGAGATTTTATAAAACTTAATACTCTGCCATTCTTAATTTAGTTGAGTCATAAAAATAAGTAATGACATACATTCAAAGAGACAAAATAATCAGTAAGACTAATAAAAATCTAACAGCTTGTCTATAAGGAACCTAATATGGTATCCTTGTTCTTAATCCAGTCAATTCTCAATCATAATTGGTAGAATTATTTCCTTTATAGACAACATTTATGCCCTAAACATTGATGTAGTTGGAAAGGGGGGACATGTTTATGAGAAAAATGTCCAAATGTGGTGCAAGCTTGTATTTTGTTATTTGGAAAACCATGGAGTTTAGCAGAAGAAAGTTGACCACCTAGTATGGGAAGACAATGGTTTTGAAAATGTAAATGAGTGGCCAGGGGGTAGGGGTACTTATATACAAAGAATCATGTGTCAGGCTGTTTTATATGTGTAACTCCTGCCCACTCAAGTGGAGAAAGAAGTACTGTGGCAGAAACTGCATCTCAAGAGAAACATCAAGTTGTTTCCTCAAGTTTTTATTTATTTATTTTTAAAGAAAGGGGAAGGAAGGGAGAAAGAGATAGAGAAAAACAGCAATGTGTGCTTGCCTCTCATGTGCCCCCAACCAGGGACCTGGCATGCAACCCAAGCATGTGCCCGAGACTGGGAGTCAAACTGGTGACCCTTTGGTTCACAGGCTGGCACTCAATCCACTGAGCCACACCATCCAGGGCAAGGTGTAACCTTAAGCGAAAATGCTCCATACTGGTCATTCAACTCAGCCATAGACACTGATTTTATAGACATCACCAGAATGCTAATAACCATGTCTAAAGTCTGAGATAACTGGATGTTTCCTGATTTTACAGGAGAATTTGAACAAGCTGATGACCAACCTCAGAAGTACCCATCCACATTTTGTGCGGTGTATCATCCCCAATGAAACAAAAACTCCTGGTAAGAAGTTCTAGAAAGAAAATACCATATATGATAGCCATACCTCCTGTTTAACAAACTCTGCATTGAAATAAACATGTATTTTTTTAGGGGCCATGGAGCATGAACTTGTCCTGCACCAGCTGAGGTGTAACGGAGTGCTGGAAGGCATCCGCATCTGTAGGAAAGGATTCCCAAGCAGAATCCTTTATGCAGACTTCAAACAGAGGTCAGACTCTCCTAATTACAGTGTACCCAAAAGTTTAGTATAAATATATTTAATGCCAGCAAAACAATTTGGGGAAAATATACTTCTACTTGTTATTTTAATGTCTCATGAAAGGTAAAAAATTGTCTCAAAACACCTTTAAAATGTAAATATAACACATATTAAGCACTCTGCAGACTTTTCATCGAATTTATGAAACTTCTGCATTAGCTCTTAGATGTATACATCAACTTTAATAATTATGAATACTATCATTTTTGAGTGCTTAATATATTTGGATTATCTCATTTAATCCTTACAAAAACTCAGTAGAGGCAAGTACTACCAATACCTCATTTTATAGATGAATAAACTGAGGCAATAAGAAATTAAGTTACCAGAAGTAACATGGGTATTAAGTGGCTGAGTTCGGGACTCTCATGCATCTATAACTATCAAGTCATTTTCTGTCACTTTATCTTTTTCTCTCACACACTAGTTTCCCAGAACCATATCACAATAACAGCTCCTCAGCTCCTTTTTCTCCTCCCTAGATAAGTCCATCTTGAGAATCAAATAAGAGGCAAAGTGATAAGGGGCTGGTAACTGCCATAAGCAGTTGGTCTCTCCTAAGTCTGGGTCTGGGGAAATTGACAGAGAACTCCAGTGTCCAAGACTTCTAGCACTCTTAAGTCTGCTCTTAGGTGATTAGAACAGTTCCTCATACCTAAAGAGTACCTTCTACCAGATTCCTCATTAAAATTTTCTTTCTTGGATTCAGAATCTTAAAAAACAAAAGCATCTAACAAGGATAGCATGCTATATTTTATTGGTCATCTGGACCTTAATGTGAACAAGATTATAGAATCATTGCCTGAGAACAAGGTCTGATGAGGCAGAAAGTTACAACTATGCAAGAAGGTAAAATGGAATAAAAATAGTCAACGCTAGGTTAACTATCAATATACACAATTTCCTTCCTGTAAAAAACATAATAATTTTTTTAAAACTCTGATTTTTAATGGATCACTTAATGTTTAGCTACTATTTGTGTCATCAGTAAACCAAGTTTTAAAAAACTGTATTTATTTGAACAGATACAAGGTATTAAATGCAAGTGCCATCCCTGAAGGACAATTCATTGACAGTAAGAAGGCTTCTGAGAAGCTCCTTGGGTCCATTGACGTTGACCACACCCAGTATAAATTTGGTCACACCAAGGTAATAGTCTCTAAAGTCTGCCTGATGTTATTCCTATTCTTTGAAGTTGACGTAAAGTTTCTGATCTACAACTCTGCCCATGCACAGGTCTTTTTCAAGGCTGGTCTTCTGGGGCTCCTAGAGGAGATGCGAGATGACAAGCTGGCCCAGCTGATTACCCGAACCCAGGCCAGGTGCAGAGGGTTCTTGGCAAGAGTGGAGTACCAGAAGATGGTGGAGAGAAGGTATATAAACATATTGTTTATTCACATCTCTCCTTTTCAGAAACATATTTGAGATGGCTTATAGTTAAGACTCAGATAGGTAAGGCCACCAAAGTAGTAAGGAATGAATATGAGTCCTGCATTAAAGTAGAGACATACATGTACCAGAAAACTCTAGGTAGAGATCATCACCATTGAGTGTTTGGGTAAAAAAAAAAAAATATATATATATATATATGCAGAGAGACAGAGAGAGAGAAGCATAGACTGTATGTAGTTCTTATCTAACAAGAAAAAATCTACCAGTGAGTAAATAGAGATAAAGTTTGTCCTAGCACTTGATTCTAGTATGGATTCATTGGGTGGATCATTAAAGAAAATACACTGAACTGCATAGCATGCAGTTTTTTCAATAGTGATCTTATACACGACACAGAAACAACTTCTTCCATCTGATCATTTCCATTATCAAACTATCAAAATTGAAAATATTAAGGACATTGAAAGATTTCTTTCAGTTGGTTAATACAATGTCCCTAAGGTACATAACTTCCTAGTCATCTAATATAATGCAGGGACAGAGTTATGAAACTAATGAGCCAGTGTCTCAAAGTACAGGACCCATAGTGAGAATGAATTTTCTATTTGTCACCTATACGTCCATAAACATGTATGTATGTGTAACTATATAAATAATTTACATAAAACAAATTTTACTTGTATCACCTGTAGTTATGGTAATATTTTGTATTGTAGTCTATTTAATTAAAAACAAGTGTGGTCACGACCCAGTAGATATATATTTGGACAATTAACTGCCTAAATATGAGGGTAATTAATTTTTTAAATAATATAGATTAAAACAAGTGTGATGATATTATAGAGTAGAATGCAACATTCACACAATATTAAAATATAAAACCAGAGATTCTCAAAGAAATCCTAAGTTTTTATGTCTCATATCCCTGGGGACTAGTTTCCCTTCTCTGTTCTTAATGGTGTTCTCATAGAAAACTCTGAGAAGCAGTGACAGAGAGGAGCGCTTATCAAAGGGTGGTTCTTGGACCTGCATCATCAGCGTCTCTTGCAAACTTAATAAAAATGCAAATTTTTAGACCCCACTTCAGATTTTCTGAACCTGAACATCTGAAGATAAGGTCCAAGAACTAATATTTTAACAAGCCCTTCAAATGATTCTTATGTACAGCAAAATTTGAAAAGCACTGAATTAGAGAAATGAGTGATCGATGAGTCCTTGGCCATCACGACAAAATCAATTTCCTTTGTGCTTTTGAAAGTAGGAGAACACAGTGGGGGCAGCACCTCCAACTCTCACTGCCAGATTTAATCTAATTTCATCATCCACCCAATCTTATTTGCATCGATCTACACTGATATTTCTGTGTAATTCCAGAGAGTCCATCTTCTGCATCCAGTACAACATCCGCTCGTTCATGAACGTCAAGCACTGGCCCTGGATGAAACTGTTCTTCAAGATCAAACCCCTGCTGAAGAGTGCAGAGACTGAGAAGGAGATGGCCACCATGAAGGAAGAGTTTCAGAAAACCAAAGAAGAGCTGGCCAAGTCAGAGGCAAAAAGGAAGGAACTTGAAGAAAAGATGGTGTCACTCTTGAAAGAGAAAAATGACCTGCAGCTCCAAGTTCAGGCAGTACGTAGTGGTGTTATCCTGGGTAGTGCTAATCAGGATGCAAGTGCAGAAGTCTGGTCACTAAGGACATTAAGTTGGATAGTCAATGTAGGAGACACTCACTGTAGGGAGAAAGTGAGAGCATTCTGATTGTACTAATAAAGCCATATATTCCTTCATCGCCCAATAAACACCCCCATACCAGCACCAGGACAATGAGGTAGAACTGAGGTAGACTGTTGTCTTCCATTTTACACAATTTCATCAAACTATAGGATTTGTAACTTATTTTCCCTTTGAAGACAGTCCTTGAAAGTAATTTGAATATGAAACTATCTCAAACAGAATATTAAGGGGAGAAGAGCATGGAGAGATTGATTTTTTTCTCTGAAACTTCCTTCAACTTCTAGTTGTCCATGCATCTTAAATCACAATATGTACAGCTAACAAATGGTAGTATTCTATGTCAAATTTTATTGAATTATTGCTTGTTATTGATCTCCAAAACTCAGACTTTCTCATTCCAACCCCCTGCATAGTCAGTGCCCCCTCACTTCATACCCAGATTGCTGCAGCAGCACTAAGTTATTCTGCCTGCCCCCACCCCCGACTCACTCCTCCTCCATCCAGCCTGTTCACTGCTCACTTCTGAACCAGTCCTTTTAGAACTGCTTCCATTAACTCCAATGTGTGATTTTTAAGAATGCCTTTCATTTGGTTTGAATTGAATTGGTCTGGCATAATTTATTCATCACAAAATCATATATTTTTTCCTGTTGATTAAGATTGTTCTCTTCTGTCAAGTTTGGGGTGTGTAACAACTCCTTCTAGATTACAAAAGGAAAAAGATGTTTTTTTCTTCCCCTATTCTCTTCAAATCCATCCTGAATTTTTTCTGTTGTCCCTGGAGGATTACTTAGGCTCTGTCCTACACCACTGTATCCACTGCATGGCTAGATGCAGCACATTTTATTCTTTTATGTATTCAAAAGCCGATATGGAGGCTCAGTAATAAATGTATATATTGTTTTCTCTCTCATTTCCTTTATACCCTCAATCTTCTTAACTGGAAATATAGCAGGTCGCCAGGAATTTCTTGATTACCTTATGCCTCAACTTGAATTTAGAGCATTCTCTCTTCTCTCTTCCTGCTCCTCCCCCCATAAATTGATTTCTAAAAACCAGATCGTACCCATCTGTCAGGGCCAAACTCAAATGCCATTTCACTCACAAAATAATCTCTGATAAAATTTCTCTGAAGTCTTATGTCACTAATTGCTTTTTGAATTAATAGTAGATTTTGGGGGCTAAACTTTCTAATCTATTGTAGAATATAGTTGGCCCTTCATATCCATGGGTTCCTCATCTATAAATTTAACCAATCATAAATTGAAAATATTGGAAAAAATGTTATGTTATTGCTGACATGTACTATACAGATAGGCCTAGTGAGGTTGTATCTGTACTGAAAATGTACAGATTTTTGTCATTATTGCTTAAATAATATAGTATAACAACTATTCATGTAACATTTACATTGTATTAGGCATTATATGTAATCTAGAGATAATTTGAAGTCTATGGGAAGATGTTTGTAGGTTATATGCACATTGTATGGCATTTTATAAAAGGGACTTGAGCATCTGTGGGTTTTGGTACCCATGAGGGGATCCTGGAACCGATCCCCCATGGGTACCAAAGGACAAGTGTATATACTCTTCTAAAGGAACAGGACAATATCTGATACATTTCATTTTTCCTATAATGTGGAGTATCCTACATTCCACAGGCAGAGGGCTCATAAAAGTTTAATTTCAAAGAACAAACAGCAGAAATTTACACTGTTATCATTGGAAATATTTCATTCTTTCTTCCCAATTTTGATTTTGTTTCCAAATCAAGGAAGCTGAAGGCTTGGCTGATGCAGAGGAAAGATGTGACCAGCTGATCAAAACCAAAATCCAGCTTGAGGCCAAAATCAAAGAGGTGACTGAGAGAGCTGAGGATGAGGAAGAGATCAATGCTGAGCTGACAGCCAAGAAGAGGAAACTGGAGGACGAATGTTCAGAACTGAAGAAAGACATTGATGACCTGGAGCTGACACTGGCCAAGGTTGAAAAGGAGAAACATGCCACAGAGAACAAGGTATGAAACATATATAAGAAAAGTTTATGTTTTTATTATTATTATTGAATACAAGCATAAAACTGAATCCACCAAAATATAGCATGTAATACAAAGTGATTTTACTTCCTAAGGTGAAAAACCTCACAGAGGAGATGGCAGGCCTGGATGAAACCATAGCTAAGCTGACCAAGGAGAAGAAGGCCCTCCAAGAGGCCCATCAGCAGACCCTGGATGACCTGCAGGCAGAAGAGGACAAAGTCAACACCCTGACCAAAGCCAAAACCAAGTTAGAACAACAAGTGGATGATGTAAGTCTAGGATAATCAAGAAAAAAATTGTTTTGAAAGAAGGCTAAGCAAACCTTTTGACTCAACATTATTTATATTTAGCTTGAAGGGTCCTTAGAGCAAGAAAAGAAACTTCGCATGGACCTAGAAAGGGCTAAGAGGAAACTTGAAGGTGACCTGAAGTTGGCCCAAGAGTCCATAATGGACATTGAAAATGAAAAACAACAACTAGATGAAAAGTTCAAAAAGTAAGTATAAATGAATTATTTATGTATGAACTTGCTTCCAGAGGTGGATATGGACTCAATTGTTATCTTTTGCTACTTTTCAAAAAGGAAAGAGTTTGAAATTAGCAATCTGCAAAACAAGATTGAAGATGAACAGGCCCTTGGGATGCAGCTGCAGAAGAAGATCAAGGAGTTGCAGGTAAGTACGTGGTTTCCACCAATGTAATTCAACATGATGAAATTACTAACACAAACTAAGTTTGTGTTTTTCATCACTCCCAGGCCCGCATTGAGGAGCTGGAGGAGGAAATTGAGGCAGAGAGGGCTTCTCGGGCCAAAGCAGAGAAGCAGCGCTCTGACCTCTCCCGGGAACTGGAGGAGATCAGCGAGAGGCTGGAAGAAGCTGGGGGGGCCACTTCGGCCCAGATTGAGATGAACAAGAAGAGGGAGGCTGAGTTCCAGAAAATGCGCAGGGACCTGGAGGAGGCCACCCTGCAGCATGAAGCCACGGCAGCCGCCCTGAGGAAGAAGCACGCAGACAGTGTGGCTGAACTTGGGGAGCAGATAGACAACCTGCAGAGGGTCAAGCAGAAGCTGGAAAAGGAGAAGAGTGAGATGAAGATGGAGATCGATGACCTGGCTAGCAATGTAGAAACAGTTTCTAAAGCCAAGGTACTACGGAGTCTGGGAAACTGTATGTTAACAACAATAATCCTTTATTATAGATGAACAAAAATAACCCTTTATTTACACACAAATGACATAACATGTGTAAAGTGCTCATTTGCACAGAGCACTTTACACACATTATATCATTTGTTCCATGCGGTAATCCAGTAGGTTAGTAAGAAAGACATTAGTATTTGTATAATTTCTACTGAACATATAAAGAATCTTAAACCAAAGAAGTTAAGCACCTTGCCCTCATCATACTATTAATAAACAAAAGCACCAACTTTGAACATAGTCTGTCTGTATTCTCTAGGTCCCCAATTGAAGAACATAGGTCTCCAATATCCTCAATTAACCAATAAGCAAAGTGTCTCTACATAAAGGCACTGAAATATTTATGAACATGCTTTTAGAAAATATGCCATAAAATTCTTACGAAATCTGAAATTTAGAACATAATCTTTAAATATTTTATAATATTGAACAGAGCTTCATGATTAACTTTTTAAAAATCCCAATGTATACATACTTCCAACTTAAGACAGCAATCATAAAGTATAAAGAAAAAATTTTGTGTATATCATATTGCACATAAGATAATTTCATTTATTTCATATGTCAACATACATATTTTTCTGTTTTAGAAGAAACTGTAGCTAGAGCAAAATTATGTTAAAATGTGTTCATTTACTCCTTTTGCTTTTTCTCCCGCAGGGAAACCTAGAGAAAATGTGCCGCACTCTAGAGGACCAAGTGAGTGAACTGAAATCCAAGGAAGAAGAGCATCTGCGGCTCATCAATGACCTGACCACCCAGAGGGGCCGCTTGCAGACCGAATCTGGTAGCTCTCTCCTCTTCTTTGATGTCTAAGAATGGGGGTGATGCGGTTCAGAACAACTGATTTGGTGATGTGAAAGCCTAATAAACACCACTGAGAACATAGGTGATTCACTGAAAAGCTCAGACTCTCAACCTACTTGCAAGGTCACTTGGAGACAATGTTGGAGATAAAGGATGGCAACAAGCTCTGCTCCAGAAAGACCTTGAGTATTTGGCCACAGTGAGAGGATACTTGGGGTTAGGAATCACTCCAACATGGGTTCAGGGCTCCTGTTCTAGATCAAGCTTCTTTTTACCTATATCACAGTGAACCAAATCCCTGAACAGGGCAGTGGGTAATCCAGTATGTAACAAGTCTTATAAAACTGAGACTATGGAGAATTAGGGATTTTAGCCCCCTTCTTGGATGGTTATCACCAGATTTTACACAGTATCATATAACCTGATAGAATAAATTATGGAGAAAACAAAAAGAATTTAAGCTATATTTATTTGTTCACATAATTATCACCATATAAGTCATAAAATGAACATTAAGCAAGAAGATGCCAATAAATAATTCAATCATCTGAGTACTTGACTTGTGAAGAGATAAAAGTTAAAATTTATTTCAAATAGGGGCTTACAAAATTTTCACTTTAACAAAATAGTGCTATTTCTTTCACCTGTCAGGTGAATATTCACGTCAGCTAGATGAAAAAGAAGCTCTGGTGTCTCAGTTATCAAGGGGAAAACAAGCATTTACTCAACAGATTGAGGAATTAAAGAGGCAACTTGAAGAGGAGATAAAGGTAACGTATTATTAAGACTCACTTTCCCCCCAATGATATGACCCTAGTTGGAGTCCATTAACTTTTCAAAGATTTTGAAACTAAAAACTAAAAACACTTAAACATCCAGTAAAATTAAGATGTAGTTTTTCCACAGGCCAAGAATGCCCTGGCCCATGCCCTGCAGTCCTCCCGCCATGACTGTGACCTGCTGAGGGAACAGTACGAGGAGGAGCAGGAATCCAAAGCTGAGCTGCAGAGGGCACTGTCCAAGGCCAACAGTGAGGTTGCCCAGTGGAGGACCAAGTATGAGACGGACGCCATCCAGCGCACAGAAGAGCTGGAGGAGGCCAAGTATGTGCACAGATGAGAGAATGTGCAGAAACCTTTTTGCAGAATTCTTTGCTTTTTGAATCAGAAAGATACAACCTTTGAAGATCCCATGAATGAGCCCACAATTAGCTCCTATTTGCTAGGCACTGTCAAGCTATCTGAGAACATGTGAATAAAGCAAACATGACCTCTGCCCTCTTCACCTAAAATCTAGTTAAGGAAATAAAGAACAACAAATAATTATTCAGAAAATTAGGCCTTATTGCTGTTGGTCAAGTACACAGAGCTCACTGATGCTTCAGGGTTTTGCACTTGCTGGTCCCTCTGTCTGGAATATTCTTCCCCAGGTCTCCCACTAGCTCACTCTCTGATTTCTTTTAGATCTTGACTTATATGCTACCTCCTCAGAGGGGCCTTCCTGACTATCTAGAATAGTTTCTCACCCCTTAATGTTTAAAATTGTTTTCTTCATTGCACTTATATCAGCAATATGTTATTATGCATTTTCTCACTTGCTTATTGTTTGGCAGATTCATGAGACAAGGACCTTTTCTGTCTGGTTCACTGCTGTGTACCATGTCTGGTTCATAAAAGGAGATTATCAATACTTGTCAAGTGAATGAAAGGATATTTTTAATATGAATATTTTTAGTATAAACTTTTTAATACCTTTCAGTGTGGTAATAGTTCATAATTCTTGCTTTGGTTCACTTCTCTCTACAAATATGTATTACCTTCAAGGAAGAAGCTGGCCCAGAGGCTGCAGGATGCTGAGGAGCATGTAGAAGCTGTGAATGCCAAGTGTGCCTCCCTTGAAAAGACCAAACAGCGGTTACAGAATGAGGTTGAGGACCTCATGCTCGATGTGGAGAGAACTAATGCTGCCTGCGCAGCCCTGGACAAAAAGCAGAGGAACTTTGATAAGGTAATTTCTGCAGGAGCCACTGCACTCCACTATTTTCCTCCACCCTTTATAGCAGAAAACCACTTTCGGTTTTTCAGGTACTGGCAGAATGGAAACAAAAGTATGAGGAAACCCATGCTGAGCTCGAGGCCTCCCAGAAGGAGGCCCGCTCTCTTGGCACTGAGTTGTTCAAGATGAAGAATGCCTATGAGGAATCCTTGGATCAGCTAGAAACTTTGAAACGGGAAAACAAAAACTTGCAGCGTGAGTCCCTTTCATTTTCAGTAATATTCATGCCTTGAAAGAACCTTTCTCTTATGCTCCCATCTGACCAAATCTGTACCTGTCTTTTACCCCAACAACAGAGGAGATTTCTGACCTCACGGAGCAGATTGCAGAAGGAGGGAAACGTATCCATGAACTGGAGAAAATAAAGAAACAAGTGGAACAAGAAAAATGTGAACTTCAGGCTGCTTTAGAGGAGGCAGAGGTACAGGTCAAATTGCACATTATAAACAAATTCAGAAAAGAATTAGGCCCAATCACACAGATTGAATAAAAAGATAAAAAGCACTTAATTTGTGAAAGAAAAGGTATGCAGAAAAGCTTCCAAATATTTCCATTCCCTGCTAATGTCACCTGTTGCTGTCATTAAGGCATCACTTGAACATGAAGAGGGAAAGATCCTGCGCATCCAGCTGGAGCTGAACCAAGTCAAGTCTGAAATTGACAGGAAAATTGCTGAAAAGGATGAGGAAATTGACCAGCTGAAGAGAAACCATGTTAGAGTCGTGGAGTCAATGCAGAGCATGCTGGATGCTGAGATCAGGAGCAGGAATGATGCCATCAGGATCAAGAAGAAGATGGAAGGAGATCTGAATGAAATGGAAATCCAGCTGAACCATGCCAACCGCATGGCTGCTGAGGCCCTGAGGAACTACAGGAACACCCAAGGCATTCTCAAGGTAAACAAGTTCAGGAGTTGGTCCTAGGGCACTGTGGTGACTGAAGCCCCGAGAACAAGATGTCTCAATGATCATTCATGCCACAGGACACACAGATCCACCTGGATGATGCTCTCCGGGGCCAGGAGGACCTGAAGGAGCAGCTGGCCATGGTTGAACGCAGAGCCAACCTGCTTCAGGCCGAGATCGAGGAGCTGCGGGCCACTCTGGAGCAGACGGAGAGGAGCAGGAAAGTTGCAGAGCAGGAGCTGCTGGATGCCAGTGAGCGTGTCCAGCTGCTGCACACCCAGGTAGGATTCAACGTCAAAAAACTCACTTTTAATAAATGTTTATATGTCCCAGAAAAATATAAGCTTAAATTTATATTTGACAACCAGGTTTTATACTTGTATCAAAATTTCATTGTATTATTGAGAAATCTTGTTTTGCATAGGTTCTTGATATTCTTCCTATAGTATTCTAAGGCTACACATGTTATTTTGTGTCACTATCTTTATGGACTCTACTTATCAGTATTGACAGTTGCATTGTAAAGAAATGGAATGTTTGAATATCTGCTATAATTTTATGCCTGTGAATTGTCTCAGTGGTAAATGACCATTATAGAATTAGAGATATTTGGCCTAATTATTAACTATGTATTTGAAGATGCTGAATATTCTATAAGATTTCTATTTCATTTAATTGTACTACATAACAAAATAATATTGAAGATCATTTGATTTGCAAATTTTTATCTGAAATTTTTCAAAAAATAGCTACTTCTAAGTTCTTAGGCACCATGACAAAAGAATTATAACTTATTTTTAACCAGAACACAAGCCTGATCAACACCAAGAAGAAACTGGAGACAGACATTTCCCAAATCCAAGGAGAGATGGAAGACATTGTCCAGGAAGCTCGCAACGCAGAAGAGAAGGCCAAGAAGGCCATCACTGATGTGAGATGAGCATTTGTTTTACTGATATATGCGTGCTACCTGCCATTACCAGCTTTCCTTATTTTCTTGATTTATTTGCTAATTAGGCGGCCATGATGGCTGAGGAACTGAAGAAGGAGCAGGATACCAGTGCCCACCTGGAGCGGATGAAGAAGAACCTGGAGCAGACGGTGAAGGACCTGCAGCACCGTCTGGATGAGGCTGAGCAGCTGGCCCTGAAGGGTGGGAAGAAGCAGATCCAGAAACTGGAGGCCAGAGTGCGTATCTCAGTATCTATTTCCATTTGCTCCCAGTGCCTCATTGGATCAAAGTTCTTAAGAGCCTATTTACTCACAGGTGCGTGAGCTGGAAGGCGAGGTTGAGAGTGAGCAAAAGCGTAATGTTGAAGCTGTCAAAGGTCTGCGCAAACATGAGAGAAGAGTGAAGGAACTCACATACCAGGTATAGCACTAATTCTTATCAGCTGAGCTCTCTTTCATATATATGTGAAACCTCATATGCAATGATACAGTGGTCATGTACTCTAGAAGTAAAGCTCTATGCTTTTTATAATCTTTCAGACAGAAGAAGATCGAAAAAATATTCTCAGGCTTCAGGATTTGGTAGATAAACTTCAGGCAAAGGTGAAATCTTACAAGAGACAAGCTGAGGAGGCTGTAAGTATCCTTAAGATAGAAGGGAAGAGACAAGTTTCCTGTTAAGAAAAGCTAATAAATGGTTAGAGTTACTACTTCTGGTAGTAAATAACTTATTTGCTTTATAGAGATTACATACTTCTTAAAACCTTTTGTGCCTTTTTATACTCATTGCTCATTATTTGTAGTATCAATGCCATAATTTTAAAAGTAAATTTTCAATCCACAAAGAAACCTCAAAAAATTTCAAAACAGAAATGATACAGGCCACATTTTCTAGCCACAGTGTGATAAAATTGCAAAGTGATGATAAATATTTTTCAAAATCCCAAATACTTAAACATTAAGCAACTAACTTTCTCAAATATTTTTGTGTTCAATTGGAAATTTAAAACATAATTACTGAATAATTATCAATTGTAAATAAAATTTTAAGGAAGATGCTATTTTTACAAACTTATAGATACAGTCAAAGCTGTCCTTGGAGGACAGTTGATTGCTTCATATGCTTTTGTTATTAATCAAAAATAAAAATAAATGAATAAACAGACATTCCACTAAATAAATTATAAGTAATTGTAATGAAAGTAAGAAGTACTGATAAAGATAAAGGTAGAAACTGATGAATTACATTGTACTATATCTTAATTTGCTAATGTCAGTAATATCTGGTAGTATCTAGGGAGTTAATAACATAATAGTAGTAAAATAAATACACTTATATATCTTAATAGAGGAAAAAGAGAAAGAAAATACTAATTCTCAACATTAGAAATGAGAAAGTAGACAAGCAGGTTTACATTTTTAAGATGTAAACTATAAACCTGTCAACAAAGTTGAAATCTAGAAGTCGGTGATTTTTACAGGAGAATATAAATTAGTAAGTTGGCTGAATATGTTATTTTACAATTACTTGGGAAAATGAACTCAGGTCCAGATAGTTGTTTCAAAACTTCAATACCAGATAATCCCCAAGCTACATAAGCCATTGCAGAGCATGGGAAAAGATGGAAAGATTTCCACATTATTTTAAGAAGTTCATATAACCCCCATACCAAAACCTGTCCAAGAGAGAAAGGAGGGAAAAAACTAAAGGCAGTTTTATTGATGAGTGTACTTATAGTAAAAATAGATTACTACGCTGATGAAACCCTTATTTTATTCAGGGGATTGTCCATCAGTGACTAAATAGGCTTAATTCCTACAATGGAAGGACTACTTAATATTAGGGAATCTGTCAGTAGAATAATTATATCCTAAGAAGGAGAAAAAAGTAATTGGATAAAAATGTGACAAAATGATATATTATGAAATTCAACATTTTTAAAAGACACTATTAAGAAATTCTTCCTTAATGTGGTAAAGAATATCTATCTTGAGCAAACAGTCATCTTATAGCAAGCACTAATAAGCATGACTTTAATGTTCTTGCCTTCTTCTCTGCTCTTACACTTTCTCTTGCTCTACTTGTGGTATGTACCTTTTAATATATTTTGGTTTAAAAATGTGAATGTGATTTTTTTATGAGACACCAATCCCCAAATAAATCATAAAATGAACTTCAATGATAAGCACAATCCAGGAGAAGTGAAGACAATCATGTTCTGCTGAGTATTTTAACTTAGTTGTAGATACCAAGTCCTTTCTTCCCTTAGGCCTAGGTAGTCTAGGAAGATGCACACACAGTAAAGGTTCCTTACAATTCCATTTTTATTCTCAGGAGGAACAATCCAATACAAATCTATCTAAATTCAGAAAGCTCCAGCATGAGCTGGAGGAGGCCGAGGAGCGGGCTGACATCGCCGAGTCGCAGGTCAACAAGCTGCGGGTGAAGAGTCGCGAGGTTCACACAAAAATTATCAGTGAAGAGTGATCATGACTGATGCTATGGAATGACTGAAGAGAGTCACATAATGTGAAGTCTTTGGTCATGTCTATCTGTAATTATTGTCTATGCTACCCTATTGTAAAGGAAATAAAAGCATAGGGTCATTTGCAAACAAAATCCTTAGACTGGTCTTTTCTCTCTCTCCTAAATTGATGTCAAATTTTGAGTCACAAGGCTGTCAAACAATCATATTCAACCTACCACTAAGAAGTAGTTATGTACTCACTCTTATTTTACATCTGTAGTAATACCTTAAGACTATAAAGTGGTTGCTTATTATAAGGAGGCCAGTTCTGATTAACAGAAACCTGACAGTCATTTGTATTTCTTTCTAACCTTCCCCTAACACCAGGGGATAGTAGAATCTTAGAAAGCTCCTGTTTTCCATGACATGAGCCTAATTCTCCAGGTCTATGTGAAGGATGCGTATAGCTGTATTTGCACATAGGGGATTCAGACTGAAATAGATCATTAACTCCTCTTGCTTAATAACTGTTATCAAGAGTACAAATCCCAAGTATTATTATTAGCATATGAGGTTCTCATCATTAATCAGCATGTGCTATTAACACATGCATTGGGTTATGAGTATGACATGAAAGAGTGAGATGTGACCTCCCTATGCAAGTTATAGGGTGGCTATGAAGTTTGGATACAAAGAGAATATTATTCTATATATTATAATATAATATCAATAAGCTATTAGCCTATGTTTCCAGACTTTTTGGCCTCCTCTATAATCATTAAAATATGAACCTCAAAATAGATTATATATATTCAACACACATAATGAGGAATATGAGTTTGGTGCAAAAACCAGATACGGTAGCATTCTCAATTGTTCAGAGTTTTCCTAAAGGAATGATTTTTCAGCTGGATTCAGTTAAGATCCACAGCCAAAAATATGACCTTCTTGGATTCATAAAGGAAAAGCTAAAGCAAGAGTGTGCAACCTGTGGCTCATGGGCCTCATGCACCCCAGGATGGCTATGAAAGCGGCCCAACACAAAATTGTAAATTTATTTAAACATTATGAGATTTTTTTGTGTGAATATGTGTTGCAATGTATTTAATGTGTGGCCACAATGACTCTTCAACTTCTAGTGTGGCCCAGAAATGCCAAAAGGTTGGACACCCCTGAAAGGTAACTATCCATCTGAA
Source organism: Desmodus rotundus (assembly GCF_022682495.2). Lineage (NCBI taxonomy): Eukaryota > Metazoa > Chordata > Mammalia > Chiroptera > Phyllostomidae > Desmodus > Desmodus rotundus. The sequence goes on from NC_071395.1 coordinate 69,495,042, forward strand.
TAGGGAGCAAGGTTACATTGGTTTAAATGGCACTGTGAAACAATAACTTAAATTGGACTGTAGGAGCAGTTTAACAGGTATTTAGGTTTCACAGTGTCACTGGCCTGAGGAAGGGTGTGGAATTGCCCTTCTCACTGCATTGACTCCTCTTTCATTTTGTTCCCACATCACCTGTAAATGCTTATGTGTCTCATAACATGGCAATAATGACCGAAAATGAAAATCTATCCAGGGCATGTCAAAAGTCTCATACAATTCTCACCAAATCCTATTGACAGCATTATGAAAATGATTTCTCTTCCAGAGAACCATTTCCCACATTTTCCAGATGCCCAATAAAGAAAATGGACATGTAATAAATAAAATGATGTACCTGTGGTAACAAAGCAGGTTAAGAGTGGGCTAGGGACGCCCATCTCAGAAGAATGTCTCCTTTAAGACCCCTTCTGATGGCTTTAAATTACTCCAGGTGACCAGGATCTAGATTACTATGTCATTTATGAAGATTCTCTTCTATTCTTTGGATTTCAGTTGCATTATTAGTAAGATGAGAGATATGAATTACATGGTCTCACAGTAACATTATCATGTGACCATCACAACCAGTATCTCCAGATATCTGCTTAAGGCAACATATTACCATTTAATCGATTGAAATACAAGTACAATAACACAGGGATGATTGCAAAACAGGGTATGTTAAGCAAAGTCGGCATCAGTTCCAGACAATGTTGACATAGAGAGATGCAAGTCCACAGAAACAATAAAGCAAATTTTCTTTTAATCAAAAATTAGAATAGAAAACAATTTTCAGATAGTTTGTAAGCAAAATGTGAAGTATATACGATGGGTAGCTGATGGGAAGAAAAGTCATAGTTGCTGCATTTTTAGAGAGAGAAAATCCATGTTTTCTAATATTTTCCTATGCCGAGTTTCAGAGAAGAAACATGATTTCACAAGCAACTTTCACTAAAAACAAAACAAAACAAGCAAACAACAATAACAAAAAAAAAAAAAAACAAGAGAAGCAGGATATCTCAGCTCGTAGAGACAATCCCATCTTGGAGCAAGTCTGAACTGGGAGTGGTATTTTGTGACAATGAATCAGAGGCAACCGACTAGGGAAAACAAAAGCAACTCTCTTCATGGAGCAAATTTTAAAATTCAATTTCCAAACATTCTTTAAAAAGCACAATAAATTGCAAAAACAAAAACAAACTATGCATTCTCGGGAAGAGCAAACAATCTTTTCATGACTCTGTTAAAAATCAGAAACTTCCTTCCCGAGTATAATGCCTACAATTGTCGGGCAGCTGACATAGTTGACTCAGTGAAACAGAAGAGCAGCAGGCAACAAAGTCCAGGGATTGCAGAACAGAGCTGCCTTTGAAAAATCACCTTACATTATTCCAAAGGCAGATCACTTTCAGATTGCCAACGACTCAAATTATTTATAGGAGATTGATTCATATACTTAACCCAATGTGAGAGGAAATATTTCTAATTATATCCAAACATCTTTAATATGAAGGGAATTAATGCTTGGAGACCTTCATTGCCAAAAACATGTTTTGCCAAATATGTTTTAAGAAAGAGGAGGAGGCTACGTGTTTTCCATATTTGACCCTATAAAAGTACCCTTGGAATGAGTATGACTTGTCTTTCCTCATAAAGCTTCAAGGTAAGCGTGAGGACAGGGCTCTGTCTGAGGGGCGGTAAGGGATGTCTGGCTGTCTTCATGCATGCCACACATCCTGGCTCCCATCGTCCCTGGCAGCCCTGCCATGAGGCACCAACTTACTCCAGAGCAATTTTAATTAGATGTGTCAGTGTTCCCAGTCATTTCCTGGTTCTCAGTTAAGAATTATGCATGCTATTATTGGGAATTGTTAGAATTTAATTCAGAAGAAATTTGTCCCTTTTCTTACAGTTCTGACCTGCTTCAAAGTTACAGCTCTAAGGTAAGAGACTGACTTTTTCTCATTCCTTGCAAGGCATGAGAAATCCTCCGCAGTGGCTTGGAGAGTGCTCAGGGGATTAGAAAATAAATGCATTTCAATTTCATGGCTGATCATGCTTCCCTTGAAAAATTCTGAAGGGGATGTTAGAAACTGGTTCTTATGCAGTTATGTCCTTTGTCAAATGTGAAAATGCTTTTTCAGAGCCTTCAGGAGTTTCATACATATTTTGCTATTTGCAACATTGCAGTTTGCCTTTTAAATAATTGAATTACAACACACAATACAACATTTCAGTGTTATTAATTTGTAGAGAAAATGTAAATTCCCTATACTATAGCTTTTACTCAGCAATATATAACAAAAAAACCACTTGAGATGCTGTCTAAATGGATTGAATCTTTGCTTTGAAAACTGACTTAAAGCTGAATGTTGTTTCACAATCATAAAATGGAAATTTTAAAAAGAGTGATATGGAAAATGATTATGAGCACTTTCAGCAAGACAAAGCACTGTAATTGTGTCACTCTAATCACTGTCATCTGAGTGGAAAATGTGGAGGTTTGCCCAAGTGCTTTAAGTTTAAGTTTTTCTGGAAAAGATAAGTTTATTATTACTTATAATCATAATTGACAGGATTAATGAAATTAAAGTGTCAAAAGATGACTCTTGAAAAAAATTTTGAGTTTTTTATAATATTAGTAATATAGCAAGAAAATAGGTAAAACATGTTAAGTCTTTGAGAAATACTAAAGACAGGTGAAAAAGCTGCATTTGTCAAAATTACAATACAAAAACTAGAGAAATTGGTGAATAATAGAATATATTTAAATAAAACAAAGCCCTCACATTTTTGCTTTCCTTTATTAGGTAGTCTTTGAAAATCCAAATTTATGACGAAAAGATTTTTACCACATACAAAATAGTTCCTGTAACTTTAGCAACAAATTTCTATTGTTATTTTTATTCACAAAGCCAGTTTTGAGCTTATTGGCTGTATCTAACCTGTGTTCCAAGAGGTGTGAACGACGCCATACAGGGAAAAATGGCCCCTGCCTGCAAGGCACTCATAATCCAACTGGAAGATAAGAACAATTAGTGAGAGATGGAGAACTCCTGTCATCTTCTTAGCCTTGTGTTATGTATAAGCCCATAACAAGCAGTTATACAAGTTAATATACATAACAAATGAAACTCAGAAAGCAGCTACAATACCATACAGTAGTTGAGCCAGGTTACAATAGTCTCTTTCCAAATGCATGATGAAGTATCTGTCAGCACTGGCTCAGAACAGGGGCACTGACATTTCGCCTCCAGCCGAGCCAGGGACGTGGGCACACTCAGTGCAGGGCTAAGCACTGAACTGGTCCGTGACTAAAGAATGTTTCATTTTTCTTTTTTAATTTTAATTTTATTATTTTTTAAATTTTTTAATTACAGTTTACATTCAATAATTATTCTGAATTAGTTTTAGACAACAAAGTAATTAGAAAATTATGTAAAGTTTTATTTTTTTCAATGTAAATCTAATGGTTCACTTTCTGAATTTCTATAATATCTTTTCTTCTTCTGCCAGGCAGAGTCTTCGACTGGGCTGCCATCAATAACCCGCAGCCATGAGTTCCGACTCTGAGATGGCAGTTTTTGGGGAGGCTGCTCCTTACCTCCGAAAATCTGAAAAGGAGAGAATCGAGGCACAGAACAAGCCCTTTGATGCCAAATCATCAGTTTTTGTGGTGGATCCTAAGGAGTCCTTTGTGAAGGCGACAGTGCAGAGCAGGGAAGGAGGGAAGGTGACAGCCAAGACTGAAGCTGGAGCTGTGAGTAACACATCTGGACACTATTAGGCCCTGCCTCATTCTGGGTTAGGTGAGTTGACACTACATTTTTTTGATCTGGCTTCTCTTATTTGACTTGACAGACTGTAACTGTGAAAGATGACCAAGTCTTCCCCATGAACCCTCCCAAATATGACAAGATCGAGGACATGGCCATGATGACCCACCTGCACGAGCCCGCTGTGCTGTACAACCTCAAAGAGCGTTATGCAGCCTGGATGATCTACGTGAGTTCATTCTCATGGCCTGCTCATACAGGTAGTTAGTATTTCTGAAAAATAGCAGATTATTAAGGTCTTTATAAACTAATTATATTCCTTTTTCCTTTTTGTTATAGACCTACTCAGGCCTGTTCTGTGTCACCGTCAACCCCTACAAGTGGCTGCCAGTGTACAACCCTGAGGTGGTGACCGCCTACCGAGGCAAAAAGCGCCAGGAGGCCCCGCCCCATATCTTCTCCATCTCTGACAATGCCTATCAGTTCATGCTGACTGGTGAGTGGCTCAACTGTCTTTCATATGAATTATTTTACCACCTATATAATCACAAAATGTTAAAGCTAAAAATACCTTTAGAAATAATCTAATCCAACCCCTTAGTTGTGCAGAAAAGGTTACTAAAACACAGCAAGGTACATACAGTCAAAGTGGGGACTAAAACTCTGTTCTCTTGATTCTAACTCTGTGACTCTACCAGAGCATGCTCCTGCTCATCCTTATGAAGTTTCTTTAGTCTCCCTATTTGGAAAACCACAACTTATTTTATATATTTAAGTAAGAAGAGTAAGATTAATAACTGAATTGTATTGTCTGAGTAGAAATAATGAATGTGCTCAATCATTTTGGTGCCTAAATCTTTAGTTGATTTTGAATTAGATATTTTAGAAGTACTTTTATTTCTTTAAGGCATCAGAGCTCATTTCAGATAATATCCTTTTTTGAATGAAATGGTGTATAGAGGGTACAGGCATATATATGCAGAAGTTGTTATTTCCCCCTTTAAAAGGATTATATTCTGATTAAATTACTTTCTTTCACCTGCTCTTTCTTTGACTCAATTTCATACTTTTGGGGAGACTGACTAGAGTTAAGATTGCAGTCTGCGGCCATGAAACGTAGGTGTGTGTGTGGCCAGTTGATCGACTTAGAAAGCAAATCTCAACCTTGACTTGATTAATACTATTTTAACCTACTAAACTACAGTCCAAAACCTTAGGGAATGTGTCTGCCTTTGGAAAATACTGCTCATTAATTTAAGCCAGAAAGACATACTTCCTGTGTGGGCTTATGGAATTTAAGATAAGACAACATTTTATTTTGTTCTTCCCCAACTTCAGAGGCTTAAGAATAACATGATATATAACTTTACAATAATATGTTAAAAACTACATTGGATATGATATTTATACTCAATATCCTAAGTGTTTCACTATAGAAAGTTTTGTTTGTGTAACTAGTATATATGCTGATTGGCCACTGTCTTCTTTCCCCCGCAGATCGGGAGAATCAGTCTATCTTAATCACGTATGTATTACTATTCTGAGCCTTATTAGTATTTAATTCTCACTGGGAAAATAAAAACCAAAAGACGAAATTAGTTAAAGTCCACATACTAAAGCAATGGCATAATCAGCCTAAAACTAGATATTGTTTTCACTCACAGGGTTTAGATTTCATCAGAATGTAAAATAACAATGCTGCAAGTTACAACATTTGCTAGTCCAGTCTTGAAAGTCCCATTGGACTCACAAGGGAGTAGGAGATATAAAATCCATTCTTGGACATAGCCAAAATCTGGTACAGGGCAGAGAGCAACACGCAGCCTTCTGTAGGTTAAGTGGTTTGGGAATTCACTATTGGTTCATTTTTAAGACCTACTTGAGGAATGTCTATTCCTTCAAAGATCTAACTTGAGCCATGTTTTTGGTCTAAAGAAAATGAAGAATACCGCATTGCTTCATAGTTTTTTACTAATTGCTTAATTTCCTGCCTAGTTGCTGAGTGGCTACATTTTGGACATCTCAAGCCCAGGCCTCAGCACCTAGAAAGAATCCTGGCATATCTGAAGCACTGAAGAAATAAGTGTTACATGAATAATGAATGAATTTCCCTATGTCTTGTCAGTGATAAGCAACAGAAGTAAAGAGCTATATGTAGGCTGAAGAAAAAGATCTAGGAGACTCTGACATAGACATATAAAAATGGATGCTTAGGTAGTAAATGTTGATGGTGGAAGTAGTTTCATTTGTCACATGACTTAATTCTCACATATGTTTGGTCCTATTTGACAGCGGAGAATCTGGTGCAGGGAAGACTGTGAACACCAAGCGTGTCATCCAGTACTTTGCAACAATTGCAGTTACTGGGGAGAAAAAGAAGGAGGAAGCTACTTCTGGCAAAATGCAGGTGAGTCTGAGAGCCAGAGTCAGAACCAAGACTGTCGGGGTTCTCAGGAAGTCTGGAGCCTCAGATGTGAGCACTGCTCTTGTCCTTGCAGGGGACTCTAGAAGATCAAATCATCAGTGCCAACCCCCTGCTGGAGGCCTTTGGCAACGCCAAGACCGTGAGGAATGACAACTCTTCTCGCTTTGTAAGTCTCTTGGTCACAGAAGGGTTTTCTCAGCCCAAAATGCCAGAGAAAGCATGTCTGAGTTATTATTTCAATCTCTTCTTTCTTGTGTGCTCCCAGCTTTGTACATAACATCATTTTTTTCACTTGCAAGGGTAAATTCATCAGGATCCACTTTGGTACCACGGGGAAGCTGGCTTCTGCTGATATTGAAACATGTGAGTAACAGGACCGCCTAGATGGAATCCAAGGATGACAAATGATGGTTTGGAGGAACATCTTGCAGCTCCCGCTGAGCCTGGAGCCTGTGAAACACCAGTCTGCTGCCAAACGTGCCCATGGTTAATGCCAATCTTACCCAGAGTCCACAGTGTGCTTTATCCATGTCAGTCATGAGCTAATGAATCTGTAGCAACTGCCAGGAGCTGCTGGGCTTGTCAGAGTCACTCCAGCTTCAGAATTAATGTCAAGTTTTTCTAAGAAAAAACCCTAACACTAGGGTTAAATGAGTTGCCTCTGGGTTGAGTAAGTGTGATTACTTCTTAGAGCCTTGATAAATTTTGCTTTTTGTATTCCCTGTATTATAAAGTGAGAAGAGATCCTAGGGGGAGAGAGCTTATCAAGAGTCAATTATATTTCATACATTAAGGGTCTTCTGTAAGAGAAATGAATATGCTTTGGGCCAGCATGCTTTAGCTTCTTTTTAGAGATGGAAAAGCAACTGCCATGGTAGCGATGTAATGTGTGGTACCTCATGGTAACATCCAGCTGAAATCTCAGGGGACCAATAAAATTGAGGCAATGACCCCAAATGCCAAAACCACTTCAGAAACTTTACAATTTCCCCACAACCCAATATCTACTTTGCATTGCAGACCTCCTGGAGAAGTCTAGAGTTACTTTCCAGCTAAAGGCAGAAAGAAGTTACCATATTTTTTATCAGATCATGTCGAACAAGAAGCCAGAGCTAATTGGTAAGAACTTGAATTTACAAGCTAGGGGTTAATAGTCTTATTAACATATGCCAATATAAAATGTATCCCCTGAATTCTATGTGCTCAGAAATGCTCCTGATCACCACCAACCCATATGACTATGCTTTCGTCAGTCAAGGGGAGATCACGGTCCCCAGCATTGATGACCAAGAAGAGTTAATGGCTACAGATGTAAGTTATACACACACACACACACACACACACTTATTTTACAAATCCATTATGTTTGGGAATGACAATAGCAATCTGCTATAGGTGTGTGGTTAAGGAGATAGTATAAATTCTCCTAAATAAATTAGTGTCTTCGGCCCTAGCTTTTTTACTTCTCTTTTGTCCTGGCAGAGTGCCATTGATATCCTGGGCTTCACTTCTGATGAAAGAGTGTCCATCTATAAGCTCACAGGGGCAGTAATGCATTATGGGAACATGAAATTCAAGCAAAAGCAGCGTGAGGAGCAAGCTGAGCCAGATGGCACTGAAGGTACCAAATGAAGCTCCATCTGTGTTTAATAAGAAAATCTAGGCAAAAAAAGCCCATTCCAAACTCACGTCACCTTTAGAGTGGAGTTTCTGATGAACATGCACAAGTTCATCCCCACACAGACTTTCTATAAAGTGATTCACTAATCAGTCTGCCCCTGTGAAATGCGGGGTGCACAGTAGGTCATGTTGGGCACCTGAATTGTGTCTCTACAGTTGCTGACAAGGCAGCCTATCTCCAGGGTCTGAACTCTGCTGACCTGCTCAAAGCCCTCTGCTACCCCAGGGTCAAGGTGGGCAATGAATATGTCACCAAAGGCCAGACTGTACAACAGGTAAGCGCATGACTCCAAGAATGACAGACACCCTGAACCTCACAACAGGTCTTTAAGAATACCAACCACTATTTCTATGCCCATGAAGGTGTACAACTCTGTGGGTGCTCTGGCCAAAGCCGTCTATGAGAAGATGTTCCTGTGGATGGTCACCCGCATCAACCAGCAGCTGGACACCAAGCAGCCCAGGCAGTACTTCATTGGGGTCTTGGACATCGCTGGCTTTGAGATCTTTGACGTGAGTTAACAGAAAATTCGTAGGAGGAAGTTACAAATCATGCTGCTACTATCAATATTAGTAAAGGTCTCTGAGAAAATAGCTGTCCTCTAAACTAAATAGATATGGGAAAGAAGAGCAGAAGCCCATAAAAGAGCAAGAACTTTGGAATGAGACACACCTGAACTCAAACTCCACCTCTATCAATTCCTACCTATTTAAACCTGGATAATGTGAATGGTATCTGACCACTTACGAGGCTAATTCAACTACAATTTATAAGTACATCACATAGCATTCCAAATAACACACTTACTTCTGGACTATTCTGCCAGTTAAAAGAGTTCTGTATTTAAAGCCCAAAGCACAAACCCCAAGCATATAGTACTCAGTAAATGATAAAGAAGGTGATGAGGGTGACAAAGATGACAGTGTGGGAAACAATGACAAATTCAAAGGAAGACTCCAAGATTCCTATCTGCTCTGAAATATCCAGGGGTAGAGGATGGATGTGACATTGTAAAGTAACTCAAATTCATCTGCTTGAGAAGGAATACCTGCCATATAGCTTAGGAAACAGTGTACCAAAGTCCTCTACCTGACAGATGTGTCTGACCCACAAGTCGTATTTCTACACCTTTTCCAATGAGTTGATTGATAGACACTGGAGGGATCTTTCTGAATTTTAAGAGCAAGGGCAGTTCCAGAAAGTCCCAAGCCCATATGGGAAGAAAGGAATAATCTGGCACCAAGCTGGAAGAAGAGCAATTCACTCTTTTTTCAAATAAGAAACCTAACAACAGAGCATACTTGCAATGTCTTTTGAGTTTTTTAAAAGCAGATTTATTGAGATGTAATTCACATACCATAAAGTTTGCCTATTTAACTCAATCATTTTTAATGTATTTATACATATGTGCAGTCATCATGACAATTGATTTTAGAACATTTTCATCTCCCCAACAAGAAACCCATTCCCCATTAAGTCATTCCTCACTTCCCTGTCCCCCAGCCCTTGATAACCACTAATCTTCTTTCTGTCTTTACTGATTCACCTCTTCTGGGCATTTCATAGAAATGGAACCATACAATACATGGTCCTTTATGACTGGCTTCTTTCATTTAGTGTAGTGTTTGCAAGGTTCATCTGTGAGATAAAATCTCTTTGACTTCTGTGTATGGTGACACTGTTCCTAGAAACAAGCATTCACAATTGCTTTTGGACCTAGGCATTCTGAATAATAAAGCAGATCAGATCTCGAGTTCTAATACTAAGTAAAAAGACTGGCTCTGCTGTCAAAGCACTGGAGCCCCTGCCATGACCCTTAATAGCAGGATCCTGCTCATGTTACACAACCTCTCTAATAGTGTTTCCTCCTCCATGAAATGGGGAAATAGTACCACCTTAAACAGGAGGCTGTTAGGATTAAATGCAATAATTTACACAAGCACTTACCACAATGCCTAGCATATAGGAAATGTTCAACAAATGTTAGTTGTTGAATTTTTATTGTTCTTATTAATAATAACATACAGACCACAGTGGCTCACATGTATCACCCTAGCTAGTTATACAACATAATCATAAAGAGATAAATTACTAAGAAACTTTTAGCTAACAAAAATAGATATTGTGAAAACCAAATAATTGTTTTACTGCATAGCGAAGCATCATTCAGACTCTGTTCATTCCTCTTTAGGGAACACTTCCAACAAGGGTGGTGACACATTCTAGCCTACAGCAGCAAAACAGGCAGGAGGGAGACGGGGTCTTGCTAGAAGCGAGGCAAAGCCACACTATTCCAACAGGGAAGTTACACTAGCCAACTAAGAAAAGCCCCTATCAAATAGAAGGTTTTATTATAAAATGAATGTTAATTTGTATTTTCCATTTATTTAGTTTAACAGCCTGGAGCAGCTATGCATCAACTTCACCAATGAGAAACTGCAACAGTTTTTCAACCACCACATGTTCGTGCTGGAGCAGGAGGAGTACAAGAAGGAAGGCATCGAGTGGGAGTTCATTGACTTTGGGATGGACCTGGCTGCCTGCATTGAACTCATTGAGAAGGTTTGTTTTACATTTCAGAAATCATGTTTTGTGGCAACTAAATTATTCTCTGCATCTTAATTCTATGCACAGAGAAAAATCCTTAAATAAAATTATAACTTTGTGTGTGGTCTGCTTCTAGCCTATGGGCATCTTCTCCATTCTGGAAGAGGAGTGCATGTTCCCCAAGGCCACAGACACCTCCTTCAAGAACAAGCTGTATGAACAGCACCTGGGCAAGTCCAACAACTTCCAGAAGCCCAAGCCTGCCAAAGGCAAGGTTGAGGCCCACTTCTCACTGGTGCACTATGCGGGCACCGTGGACTACAACATTGCCGGCTGGCTTGACAAGAACAAGGACCCCCTGAATGAGACGGTGGTCGGGCTGTACCAGAAATCATCACTGAAAACTTTAGCTTACCTTTTCTCTGGGGCAGCAGCAGCTGCTGAAGCAGGTAATTTTCAATAGAATTCATCTTTTATTGAATGTATAAAACCTAAACTGAGAAAGCCTGCACTATGACTGCTTGTCCTTTCTCTGTCCTCCTCAGAGGCTGGTGGTGGAAAGAAAGGCGGCAAGAAGAAGGGTTCTTCCTTCCAGACTGTGTCTGCTCTCTTCAGGGTACAAATTTCATTTTCTCTAACTAGATGCAGGAAATTAAGCTTTTCTTTATTGTGTGGGGAAGGGGAAGTAATGTTGCAAGGATTCTAGAACTAGATATGACTCAAGGAGATAGGTCAGTAGGTAGTGGTAGAACTGAATCTCAGCAAGGTTTGTGGTAATTTGGGAGAGATACTCGGTGTAAGATAGGAGACACAGCCCTCAGGAGGGATGAGAGTGAATTATAGAAATCAGTATGAGATGGTAAAATTCAATTTGTGGGCCAGGAGATAAGCTCATTTGACACTTAAAAGTTTCTATTGGAATAGATTTACTTGAGATATTGGGAACCTCCAAATGATGTTAAGTGCTTAAGTGTACATTGTCATAGAACTGAAATGAGTAGGTCTCAAAGGCTGAGTATAGAATAATAATAAGGACTGGAAGCTGACCTAAAAGAGTAAGAACCAGATGTGATAAGAAATACTCCTTTAAGGAAAATTTACTTTTGACAATCCAATCTGTAAAAAACTGAAGGTCTAGTTATTCTGAAGAGCCAGGATTTCCTTGGAAAACATCTCACACTTGGTACATAACTGTCAGTTTTCTGCCAGTCCCAAGAATAAGGCATTATAAGGCCACTTTCTATGGAACCAGAAAGAGGACACAGCTGTCTAAGTATATGATAAGGAATAAGCTTGTGATAGGGAAGCAGATACAACTGAAAGTTAGGTAAAGAACGAAATGGAGCCCTGGCCAGTGTGGCTCAGTTGGTTGGACCATCGTCCCATACACCAAAGTGTTGGGGGTTTGATTCTCAGTCAGGGCACATAACTAGGTTGCAGGTTTGATCCCTGGTTGAGGTGCATATGGGAGGCAACAAATGGATGTTTCTCTCTCACATTGTTGTTTTTCTCTCTTTCTCCCTCTCTCTCTAAAATCAATAAATATATTTTTTAAAAGTTTTTTAAAAGAAAGAAATGGAGATTTGGAGAAAGACATTGAATTATTTGTAAAACCAGACCACATATCCAGGCAAAAGAGTGTGGGTAGAGTATTTCCATATGAGTATATTACTAAATTTACAACATATGCTATTCCATTCAACAGCAGTGAACAACACTCCAACATCTAGTAGAAATATACATATAGCACAAAAATAGGAAATAGAAGATCATTTTAGAAATGTGGAAATTCCAGAGCTAACTTTTTGCAAATTCAAATCTGGATGAGTACTGGAAGTATCAGGGGGAATGCTTTATAAAGTATATGATTGTCTAACCATTAATCTGTACACCTGAAAGTAACAGAGAATAATATTGAATATAAACAGTAATTGACCTATTAAATTAAAAAAGTAATAATTAAAAAATTAAATGAATGTCATGGATCACAATGATTATGCCTGTATATAACAATGTATAAAAATATTTTTTAAAACAAATATTCATATGGTTCCACAGGAAAATCTGAATAAGCTGATGACCAACCTGAGGAGCACTCACCCTCACTTTGTACGATGCATCATCCCCAATGAAACCAAAACACCTGGTAAGATAGTTCTGCTATCTGGACAAGATTCAGTGTGTTTGCTTTAGACCATGGAATGAGACTTGTGTATTCTTCCTTTTAGGGGCCATGGAGCATGAACTTGTCTTGCACCAGCTGAGGTGTAACGGCGTGCTGGAAGGCATCCGCATCTGTAGGAAAGGATTCCCAAGCAGAATCCTTTATGCAGACTTCAAACAGAGGTCAGACTTTTTCACTACAAATTATTTTAAGAGATTCTTTTTATTTACTTTAATTTTTCAACAGAAAAACATTTATTCCTTCTATTAAAATTAAAGAGAAACAAATTGAACTGACTCTGTGTTGACATACCAAAAGTTTGACACCCTTTGAATATACAGAGAATAAAATGATAGATATGATTTCTTATGTTTGTTAGACTACCCAACAACTATGTTGTTTCTATAGTAAGGCAGAGAGACTTCTTGTTCATGACACCAGCTATATAACTTATTTGTTAAACAGATACAAGGTATTAAATGCAAGTGCCATCCCTGAAGGACAATTCATTGACAGTAAGAAGGCTTCTGAGAAGCTCCTTGGGTCCATTGACGTTGACCACACCCAGTATAAATTTGGTCACACCAAGGTAATAGTCTCTAAAGTCTGCCTGATGTTATTCCTGTTCTTTGAAGTTGACGTAAAGTTTCTGATCTACAACTCTGCCCATGCACAGGTCTTTTTCAAGGCTGGTCTTCTGGGGCTCCTAGAGGAGATGCGAGATGACAAGCTGGCCCAGCTGATTACCCGAACCCAGGCCAGGTGCAGAGGGTTCTTGGCAAGAGTGGAGTACCAGAAGATGGTGGAGAGAAGGTATTAGTAGGGATAATTTACTAAACCCCACCAGCCATGGTTTTAAATTCTGATTCCTGTTATAATCTGACTTTGAAAATTTCTGTTATTGTCACAGAGAGTCCATCTTCTGCATCCAGTACAATGTCCGTGCTTTCATGAATGTGAAGCACTGGCCCTGGATGAAGCTGTATTTCAAGATCAAGCCCCTCCTCAAGAGTGCAGAGACAGAGAAGGAGATGGCCAACATGAAAGAAGAATTTGAGAAGACCAAAGAAAACCTTGCAAAGGCTGAGGCCAAAAGGAAAGAACTAGAAGAAAAAATGGTTGTTCTGATGCAAGAGAAAAATGACCTACAACTCCAGGTTCAAGCTGTGAGTGTCAGAACCCATTTCTTGTCATCTGATGCTAAAATTTTATTTAAGCAATTCTAGGGGAGAGTCTAGATTCCACCAAATGAGGGACTTACTATCAATCTTTCCTAATTCACAACTCCTGAGAATGTTCTATAAAATTTCATTTGCAATATTACTAAAAAGAACTGTGATAGGATCCCTTGCTGTTGAGAAGTGTTTTTCCTTTCCAACTATTATTTCTCCTGGCAGAATATGGGCAGGACAAGATGATCTTTGCTGCCTAAGATTCTCCCTACTAAAAATGCAAAAAGGAGCAGTGAAAAAAGAACAATATTGACAGTGGAGAAGGAAAAGACTTTGTGATGAAAATGCATCAACTTGAAACCAATATTCTGAATTTTTATATCTATGCCCCCCTGGCAACTTCCCTCTGAACTCTCTGTAGAAACACTCTATTACCTGAAAGAATAGGATCATGGCAAGGATAACGACAATACTATCTATAAGTAGTATCATTTTTTATGCAAAGCATGACAGATAATGTTGATGTTCTTGTTCTGATGTCCCAATAAATATTCAGAGACTTGGGAAGAAATCCTTCATCAAACGTCACAGCCTAACCTATTTTTGTGACCCAAATGACATGAGAATTTCAGTTGCTACCACTGAAATCAACAACTGAAACATTAAAGGTTATCCTCTAATTTTATTTTGTTTTGTTTTTTTAATTCAGAAGGGAATCTGTATTGGAACTAAAGGTTTAGAACACATAACTAAAAAATTTAAAGGAAGATGAATCATAACCTAGATTGGCCTTCTGACTTTCCTCATAGTTTACATATGTCAGGGTTTCCTAAATTCAGGAGAGGTTCATCATACCTTCAAAAATCAAAGGATAATTACAGGAGGTACCCATGCTGTATCCAAGCATACTCCTCTCCTTTGAGTATAGAATGAACTCTTTTCAACATTATTCTGTCAACTATCCATTGAATAAATATTTGTTGAAGTTCCAAACACAAGGTATACAACTCTGAGGAAGAGATATGGTCTCTGCTCTCATAAAGATTATAGTCCTACTCCCATCTCTTCTCATAAGAAACATGCTTACTACTTCTCTGAGAACCAACTTTAACTCATTCAGTTCCCCTTATTTCTTCCAGGTGCTTCCTTTAGTTCTCAGCTACTCTGTCACTGTAGGACATGTCTTCCCTTTAAGTCACTTTTCTGACATTACCCCTCCCTCTTAGCAACCTGATAGATATACAACAATTGTGTTTGTTTTTCATATACTAAATTTTTCTGGAAATAAATATTAAATAAAATTGACTGAACTGAAATTATATAACAACACATTAAATGTAAAAGAGAAAAGTTTTCCTTAGCCCTGGCTGGGTCTGAAAATTAAACTGACAAAGATAGATAAACAAGAAAAAAAGCATACAAGTTTAATTAAATTTTTGCATATTTAAATATGCAAAAAAGGGAATCTTCACAAGAAGACCTGAAGTAGTGACAGAAGCAGAAAGCTTTGATACCTTTCAGACAAAGAAAAAATAAATTTGTAAAGAATTGAAAAGACACAGGAGTTTACACTAAGGGTAGTTAATGGTGAAGAAGTAACTAGAAAGATAAGGGTTAGTGTAATAAGGTTGGTTTATACAGACTCCTCAGTCCCCAATTCCCCATCTCTGGTAATAAGAATATCTCCTTTCCTCCTAGTATGGAGAGGATGCCATTAACATGGGAGTTTTGTGACCTAATTCAGGAAAAATGGTGAGGGGATATGATCAGAGCGACCTTCCTTGTTCTGCTATTTTCTCAAACTCCTTCAGCCTAAGATTTTCAATATGCCAAAGTGCCATATTTTGAGAGAGTGTACCCTGAACCCCATCATTTAAATATAATTGTGTCATAATTTCAGCAGGAACCATGACTTAAACTCCTTTATTTTATCTTCAATGTCTAAGTGTCCAATATATATTTCCTAAATGATAAAAAGCTAATAAAAATTAACCTAAGGCTTTAAAACACAATTTAATCTTTTGGTTTCAAAATATTAATGACATATGAAAATATCCAGAGAAGTAAAATATAAATGTGTCTATTGTTCTTTCTCAGGAAGCAGATAGCTTGGCTGATGCAGAGGAAAGATGTGACCAGCTGATCAAAACCAAGATCCAGCTTGAGGCCAAAATCAAAGAGGTGACTGAGAGAGCTGAGGATGAGGAAGAGATCAATGCTGAGCTGACAGCCAAGAAGAGGAAACTGGAGGATGAATGTTCAGAACTGAAGAAAGACATTGATGACCTTGAGCTAACACTGGCCAAGGTTGAAAAGGAGAAACATGCCACAGAGAACAAGGTACAAATCATGCTCCATTTAAGAGTATTTACAAATACTAGCCTGTTCCTGAAGTATTTCAATTGAAAGTTCATCATAAAATTATTAAATATGAAAGGAAAATACTATCATAATTATGTCATCTATTTAGTCTTTACCATTTCTACCTATTTATCTTGACCTTTACCTCACATATTTTTCAGCTACATACACCTGGGTTAGCTTGCAGTTTCCCTTTTCCATCAGGCTGACGTCCTAAAATAGTACCATGTTTTTTTATCAAGATGGCAGGATGTAACTAACATTCCTACAACTTTTTTTCAAATCTAAAGGTGAAAAACCTCACAGAGGAGATGGCAGGCCTGGATGAAACCATAGCTAAGCTGACCAAGGAGAAGAAGGCCCTCCAAGAGGCCCATCAGCAGACCCTGGATGACCTGCAGGCAGAAGAGGACAAAGTCAATACCCTGACCAAAGCCAAAATCAAGCTCGAGCAGCAAGTGGATGATGTAAGCCTAACATTATGTAAAAAAAAAATAATTGTAGATAATTTAACAAACTAAGCATGAATTTCCATTCTTATGATGAAATGAATATTTTTAAGAGCTTCCAATGAATAAATGGTATAAGACATTATTCCTGCTACAAGAACTAAGATGGACATATAAGTCCAAAAAATCAATAAAGAAAGTTAGTGGTAATGGGTAATTTGGGTAAAAAGAATTAGGGGGGAGGGAGAACTGTGCAAACAAAATGTGTCTTTTGCTGGGCTTGAAAGGAGAGACGCTATGGGAAGATATAGAAGAGAGAGGGTTCTCTAAGTGGGAAGCGTAACAAGAGCAAAGAGGCAATAATGATCCATAAGTTTTCCTCTCACAGGGGCTAAAGGGATTTAGAATAAAAAAATGTGGAAAATAAATTTGGCTTAAAACATGTCCTGATATTGAGTAGAGAACCCACTGTAAATGTCTGAGTAAGGGAAGACTTGACAAAGGCCACGGTTTGGGAATATTGCTATGGTAACATCATCCCATGTGGTAAAGCACTGATCACAATGAATTCCAGTGGGGAGATAGAAAAGACATGATGTCTCCCTAGTAGTTTACTGTAAAAATGTGGTAATAAGGTACATTTCAACTTTTAAATGATGAATTTTTGAACTACGTAAACAGTAATTAAAATGAAATAGATGGGACAAATTTGTCAAATTCAAAGAAAAATAAAAATAATTTGTCGATTACATATGAGTTTAATGTTTACAAGTTCAGCCTGGGACAAAAGGTGGTACCATGCCAGGAACTGTACTCATGGATCATTAACTTTTAGCTTGAAGGGTCTCTGGAGCAAGAAAAGAAAATCCGGATGGATCTAGAAAGAGCAAAGAGGAAACTGGAGGGAGACCTAAAATTGGCTCAAGAATCTACAATGGATGTAGAAAATGACAAACAGCAACTTGATGAAAAGCTGAAAAAGTAAGCAACAAGGACAAAAGTGTCATGGGGAAATTAATATTAATATTTCTGTGCCTTACATAAAGTGCTTTTCTAACAGGAAGGAGTTTGAAATGAGCAATCTGCAAAGCAAGATTGAAGATGAACAGGCCCTTGGGATGCAGCTGCAGAAGAAGATCAAGGAGTTACAGGTAAGTCATAAATTCCACCTTTTGTAAGCACTTCAGGAATCAAAACTGCCATGAATCACATTAATGTTCGTGTGTCACTCCCAGGCACGCATTGAGGAGCTGGAGGAGGAAATTGAGGCAGAGAGGGCCTCTCGGGCCAAAGCAGAGAAGCAGCGCTCTGACCTCTCCCGGGAACTGGAGGAGATCAGTGAGAGGCTGGAAGAAGCTGGGGGGGCCACTTCGGCCCAGATTGAGATGAACAAGAAGAGGGAGGCCGAGTTCCAGAAAATGCGCAGGGACCTGGAGGAGGCCACCCTGCAGCATGAAGCCACAGCGGCCACCCTGAGGAAGAAGCATGCAGACAGTGTGGCTGAACTTGGGGAGCAGATAGACAACCTGCAGAGGGTCAAGCAGAAACTGGAGAAGGAGAAGAGTGAGATGAAGATGGAGATTGATGACCTTAGCAGTAACATGGAGACTGTCACCAAAGCCAAGGTACAGTCATGGTTTCTGTAGCACAGGTGTGAGTGAGCATTCAAGAATCATTAGCAACTGGAGGAAGACTATGGAAGGACAAGGCAGGAGACTGGTCAGAGGGAGGGGTGACTAGGGTGTGATAGGATAAAGTGCTTACTCTTTAGGGTAGAAGAACCATATCCAAAGAATATTCGTAATGAAAACTTAAGCTCTTTCAAATAAAAACAATTCAACTATACATTTTGAGATTTTTAAAACACTTCACCTTGATTAAACTTTTTGTTTTTCTTTTAAGCATAAATACATAATTTGCTTCTCAAAAAAATTTCATGAGCTGAATCAAATTATTCTCATATTAAGATAAGCCAATTGAGTAAAGGCATCCACAAATAGACTACGTATCTTGTTACACTTCCTATCATAGTCTAAGGCCTGTTATTTTTGTTTGTAAAAATAGTTGATTCTCAAAATAAATGAGAATTGAAGCTCCTATGGAATGCTTGGGATTAATACAAATTTCTATGGTCCAAATACTTGTTTGAGGTATCTTCTACCACCTTTTGAATGCAGGGGAACCTTGAAAAGATGTGCCGCACACTAGAAGATCAACTGAGTGAACTGAAATCGAAGGAAGATGAGCAGCAGCGGCTGATCAATGACCTGACAGCTCAGAGAGCTCGCCTGCAGACGGAAGCAGGTGGGCCACTTACCAGTGTTGACCTTGAATGACAAATTTACCTTGGATGCTCAATTTGTTGAAAAATTCTGCATTCACGTATTTGAGATCACATATTACCTTCCTTAAGGTGTCCACTCATATGAACACAATAATGACCATGAACATGAACAGCTTTCTTTCTTTTTGTTTTGTTTTACTTTTGTTTGTTTTTTATAATAAAGAGATGGGGGGGGTTGTTCGTTTGTTTTTTAAACACTTTAAAGCAGATTTGACTAATCAAAAAGTTATTAAGTAAAAAGTATATTCTCACAATATATATTTTCACTTTCCAAATGCTTCTACAAGTTATTTATTACTTCAGTTCTTAATAGCCTATATAATGTTATTGCCATTTTAAAGATGACAAATTATGGTAGTGATAAAATGACTTGTCTAAGAATGCTTACTCCAGTCATTTTCCTGAAGTTTTTCCACTTGCTGGTAGCTACCATAGTGAAGTAGGGAAATATCCAGGATCACAACCCAGCCCAGGAGCCCTCAAGTGAGGTTTTTAGCATTTTGAATATCCAAAGTGGAGAGTCTCTGCATTCATTCCTCCCCCTATCAACTTGTCCACCTTTCGACCAGAGTTCTACATCCCCTAGGGAGAAGTAGCATGATGGAAATTGTTCATGGGTCATCTGAACTATTAAATCAATAGGCAAATCAAAGTGTTGGAACCACTTTACTCTTTCATGATTATTCAAATATTGTTCTTTCTAGAACACAGCACAAAGTAAGGTTTTTATTACTGTCATACAAATAAATGGTAAGTATGCTTTACGAAAAAAAATGGCATTGTAAAAAAATCAAAATACTCCTTGTAGTTTTTCTTCCTCAATACATGTTTGCACCTAGTAATTTAGTGGTATATAGAAAAAGTAAGTTGTGGTTCTTATGAAATGTTAGAGATTAGGCTTCCAGGTAATCTTATCTCTGAAATGGTGTTGAAAAGTTTTTCTCTATATTTAATATAATGTATTTTCTGAATTATAATGCTTAAAGAATTAGAGATCAATTTAAATGCCATTTACTTTATGAACTGATTAGTTATCCCATAAATCAACACCTTGGGGGAGTGGAAGAATACTTGATCATTTCTTAATATAAAAATGATTCCACAATTCTCTTTTGAACATCACTTCTACTTACAGAGGGAATTGCTCAAAGTCTCCTATTTTCTACAGAATAATTGTTTCAATCAACTTTCAAAGAAAGGTAAACTAGTACACTATTGCCTTAGACAATGTTTTGTTGGTTTGACTTATATTTCTTTTCACATTTCTTAACAGTTTCTAAGGTAATCAAATAATCTTAAATACCTCCCCAAATCTTTGTGTTGTTCATAGCACATAAACTGCCTCAACATTTTCCATACTTCTCAGTTTTACATATATTTTTCTTGTCAGGATTGAAGTGGATGTTGGTGGTTTGCTGTAATCCATGATCTCCATCATGTTTTGACTCAGCTCTCTTTCCCTGCTCCATTTTTAATTTAGAGCTTTGATTTCCAAAGTAAAGTTGCATTTTCTGAATTTTGGTCCTTATAGGTGAATATTCACGCCAGCTAGATGAAAAGGACTCTTTAGTTTCCCAACTCTCAAGGGGCAAACAAGCATTCACACAACAGATTGAGGAACTGAAACGGCAGCTTGAAGAGGAGATAAAGGTAAGCCCTACTTGTTATTGTTTTTGCTATTATCCTTGTTTCTGCTTACTTCTACAGATTTTCTTTAGGTAACCTACAGGAGCTTAGGTACTTGATAGCACTTTAAATGTATAAAATTAAATCACCAATCTTTATGTTCTCAGGCCAAGAGTGCTCTGGCCCATGCCCTGCAGTCCTCCCGCCATGACTGTGACCTGCTGCGGGAACAGTACGAGGAGGAGCAGGAAGCCAAGGCCGAGCTGCAGAGGGCAATGTCCAAGGCCAACAGTGAGGTTGCCCAGTGGAGGACCAAGTATGAGACAGATGCCATCCAGCGCACAGAGGAGCTAGAGGAGGCCAAGTATGTTCTAAACTTAGTTTAAATGAAGTATCTCTGTTAACAAAGTGCTTCTGCTATCACTATGAAATGGGCAAGCGTCCACTTCTCAAAAAAAAAACCTAGGAAAAATATGCACAAACATAAAACTAAGCAAGAAAAATACTCTAGGTTGTCTAAAGAAAGAAATTAAGCCAGAGAGTAGAAAGAGAAAAGACATAAGGCAAGAGGAAGCTGAATGATTGTTGGTTTTTTTGTTGTTTTTTTAAATTTTATTGTTGTTCAATCACAGTTGTCTGTTTTTAAAAGGGGGAACCTTTGCCATCATTCTATCTATACAAGTGTAGATAAAATAAGAATTAATTGTACTTTCTTGTGCTTCTCCTCTCCTCTCTCTCAGCAACTAATAAAAATATCAGTCCAAGGTGATAGATATGTGAGAGAAAAATAATTGGACTTTAAAGTACAGCTCCTCCTTTTGAGATGTGAAAATATGGCTATACTGAAAAGGGAGGGGGAATAAATATATTGTTACAGACAATAAAATAAAAATAGACATAAAATTCTGTAATAAAAAATAAAATTGTTTTATAACGGACTAAATATACAATGCAATCAAAACTTCAAGACTTAACTGTTAAGAGAGAATCTGGACAGAAAGGGACCTACTTATTCAACAGAAAGTTTAAGGAGGGATTTATTCATTTGGTCTATGGCTAAGGTACATCCCTATCACTGGAATTATAGTGTTTTGGTGAATACCTTAGAACAGATTCTTAGTAGAGCTCTCAGAGAAAAATTTATGTAGATTTTGGAAAGCTTTTTACTAAAGGATTTATGAAAAGCTATGAAAATAAGAGATATAATTAGACAATTAGACAAAATCAAGTATACTTTATTTGAATTCAATTAAGATAACACCTGAGTAAATAATATGTATGACAGCCTACAAGAATACACGAAGATTAGCAAAATACAGACTCTACTCTCTGGAGATCAAAATTCAGTGGAGAAAACAATATATAACAGTAATTCAAGGTAGATGTTAACATTCTCTAAAGAAGGCCTGAACCAGCTACTCTGAAGGGTAAAATGTTGGCTTAGGCTGATCATGATTGCCTTAAAGCCAGACTATGAAGTACAGTGATATCTAAATTTGGGTTGTTTTCAGTATTTGGTTGGTGGGAGAGTAGGAATGAGTTAATACAGAACTATACCTGGAAAACAAGTTTGAAAAGCAAAGTATTATGGAGTCTGACTGTGGAAATCACTCTCTTATACCCACTCTGATTATTCAGTTCCTCTGATGACTATTCACTTCTATTGTCCCTAATTCACTTCTCAGGAAGAAGCTGGCCCAGCGGCTGCAGGATGCTGAGGAGCATGTAGAAGCCGTGAATGCCAAGTGTGCCTCCCTTGAGAAGACAAAGCAGCGGCTCCAGAATGAGGTTGAGGACCTCATGCTCGATGTGGAGAGATCTAACGCTGCCTGCGCAGCCCTGGACAAAAAGCAGAGGAACTTTGATAAGGTAATTTCTGAAGAAGTTTCTGCCTCAGCATCCAACATATGATTAAAGATAGCCTGCTACTCAGTGTGCCTTATTCCAACCATCTGAGGGGTAGTCTCAGTAGCTCTTGTCTCACTGATGGGGTGGAAGGTTCCTGTGATTTTTACTGTTCTCATTCATAATATTTTTTCAATCCCAGACATCTCAACTCTGTTTGAGAGTTACTAGAATAAATGGTTTCATTATATCAAACTTTCTCCACTAAATTTCTTGACTATTCCTTGCCCCTCAGGTCCTGGCAGAATGGAAACAGAAGTATGAAGAAACTCATGCTGAACTCGAAGCTTCCCAAAAGGAGTCTCGCTCCCTCAGCACAGAGCTGTTCAAGATTAAGAATGCTTATGAGGAATCCTTAGACCAACTTGAAACCTTGAAGCGGGAAAATAAGAATTTGCAACGTGAGTACATTTTACCTTTTCTTTAACAAAAGAGGTAAAGGAATGCTTTTCCTCACTGAACAAATTTATATATTTTTGTTCACCAACAGAGGAGATTTCTGATCTCACTGAGCAGATTGCAGAAGGAGGAAAACGTATTCATGAACTGGAAAAAATAAAGAAGCAAATTGAGCAAGAAAAGTCTGAACTTCAAGCTGCTTTAGAGGAGGCAGAGGTAGATATTATTGTACACTTGAAAACAATTTTGAGAAAAATTAGGGTCTATCGCATGCAAGAATTGGTGAATCAAGAGAAAAGACAAATAGTTTGTACTCTGCATACAAGTATGGGGATGAGAAATTGACCATATATACAACTAACAGAATTGTATGTCAGACAGACTGCTAGACACTGAGAAAACAAAGATGAATTAAAGGCCTTGCCTTCAAAGGCACTATCTAGCTGGGGAGACAGAAGTATACAAAACCAACAATAACATGTTGTAGAAATTTCTATAACAATGGAATAACAATGTGTTATGGCGGCACAAAACTAAGAACTAATTCCTGTTGCAAGAATACTATACACTTTCATTCCCTGCTAATGTCACCTGTTGCTGTCAT
Organism: Desmodus rotundus; assembly: GCF_022682495.2. Taxonomy (NCBI): domain Eukaryota; kingdom Metazoa; phylum Chordata; class Mammalia; order Chiroptera; family Phyllostomidae; genus Desmodus; species Desmodus rotundus. The sequence continues at coordinate 69,518,513 of NC_071395.1, forward strand.
TAAGGCATCACTTGAACATGAAGAGGGAAAGATCCTGCGCATCCAGCTGGAGCTGAACCAAGTCAAGTCTGAAATTGACAGGAAAATTGCTGAAAAGGATGAGGAAATTGACCAGCTGAAGAGGAACCATATTAGAGTCGTGGAATCAATGCAGAGCACGCTGGATGCTGAGATCAGGAGCAGGAATGATGCCATCAGGATCAAGAAGAAGATGGAAGGAGATCTGAATGAAATGGAAATCCAGCTGAACCATGCCAACCGCATGGCTGCTGAGGCCCTGAGGAACTACAGGAACACCCAAGGCATTCTCAAGGTAAAAGAGTTCAGGAGTTGGTCCTAGGGCACTGTGGTGACTGAAGCCCTGAGAACAAGATGTCTCAATGATCATTCATGCCACAGGACACACAGATCCACCTGGATGATGCTCTCCGGGGCCAGGAGGACCTGAAGGAGCAGCTGGCCATGGTTGAACGCAGAGCCAACCTGCTTCAGGCTGAGATCGAGGAGCTGCGGGCCACTCTGGAGCAGACGGAGAGGAGCAGGAAAGTTGCAGAGCAGGAGCTGCTGGATGCCAGTGAGCGTGTCCAGCTGCTGCACACCCAGGTGAGTAGATAGGATAAGAGAATAGTGAAAAATAGAGGAAGGAGTATCAAATTCTTGCTCATGTCTTAGTACTATCCAAAAATTTATTCATAATGTTTCATGGAGGATAAAGTTAAAATATTTAATATTTTGCATTAACAATGTTTTTGCTTATTTGAATTTTGACATTCAGAGTTGATTGCCTTTTAAAAATACATTGTCAACTGAGGTGCTAATCAGTTAATTAATTAATTAGTTTGTGATGTCATTGAACAGCAGGCATTGTAATTTTGCTTTCATGTACTTAATATTTCTAAATGTGATATTTTAACAAGAACACCAGCCTGATCAACACCAAGAAGAAACTGGAGACAGACATTTCCCAAATCCAGGGAGAGATGGAGGACATTGTCCAGGAAGCTCGCAATGCAGAAGAGAAGGCCAAGAAGGCCATCACTGATGTAAGATGAGCATTTGTTTTACTAACATATGCGTGCTACCTGCCATTACCACCTTTCCTTATTTTCTTGATTTATTTGCTAATTAGGCAGCCATGATGGCTGAGGAACTGAAGAAGGAGCAGGACACCAGTGCCCACCTGGAGCGGATGAAGAAGAACCTGGAGCAGACAGTGAAGGACCTGCAGCACCGTCTGGATGAGGCTGAGCAGCTGGCCCTGAAGGGTGGGAAGAAGCAGATCCAGAAACTGGAGGCCAGGGTGGGTCTTCTGATTAGCATATTTTCCATCTCATTCCAATGCAACACATGATCTTTGAATACCTCTACTACATAATGCAGCAGTGAATGAGAGACATTCCTTGTTGCCAAAAGCTTATTAGTGGGGAGATTAGGCTAGGGCATCAAAAACTACATATAAAGCAGAGTAAAAGAAATACTACAGGCCATATGAAGAGCAGAAATTCAGTGAATGGATCATAATAGATGTCTGTAAAATGCCCATCTTTTTGCAGGTACGTGAACTTGAAGCCGAAGTTGAAAGTGAACAGAAGCGCAATGTTGAAACTGTCAAGGGTCTACGCAAACATGAAAGAAGAGTAAAGGAACTCACTTACCAGGTAAGGAAAATGGCCCATCTATGTTTTCACCCCAGTCTGCAAAGGATTAGAAACCAAATGTAAAACAAAATATGATGATATTTGTACTTTCAAGAAACTTATTCTTTAAAATATTATTTCAGACTGAGGAAGACCGTAAGAATGTACTACGGCTCCAGGATCTGGTGGATAAACTGCAAGCAAAGGTGAAAGCTTACAAGAGACAAGCTGAGGAAGCGGTGAGTACAGAATCCCGAGGGGGGATTGGGCAGCCTCCAGTTCTCAGATATGTCCAAGCCAATTTGGTTAAAGGGATGAAAGAATAAAAAGGGTAAAAAGAGGGAAGATTAAAGAGAAATGGTTCAGTGAAGGTCTGAAGAATGAGAAGAAACCAACCACTTGATGAGCCAGGGGAAAATGTTCTAGGGATAGGGAAAAGCAAAATGCAAAGCTTTTGAATGGAAAGGAGTCTGGTTCAAGAAGCTGAACAAGGGAGACTGCAGAAGAGATGGAGCTGAAGAGCTGGGCAGGAGGAGCAACACAGGGTATTCTAGGTCATAATAAGAAGTCTGGCTTTTATTCTAAGTGCAATGGAACACTGGGAAGCCACAAGATGTTTTTCTGTCAGGTCCGTCAATATATACATATTTAATATATATACACATATATGTATATGTACACATGTGTATATATATTAAAAAGAGTATTCTGGCTACCATGTGGAGAATGATTGTTGGGTAACATAGGTTGGTGCAGCAAAATATTGTAGGAGACTCTCTAGGTGGTCCCATAGCTTAGATTAGGATAGTAGTGGACCATACAGAAGGAAGTAGAGATACTTTGGAAGTAGAAACTATAAGATATGCTAAAGGGTTGCACTTGGGAGATGAGAGAAAGAAAATCAAAGGTAATTTGTTAAGTAATGGTTTGAGTAAACAGGTGGATGGCATATTACTAAAAAGAACTAAGCGAAGAACATACCAGCATTGCAAGAAGAAAACAGGAATTCCAGACCCATTGACCTAACAAACTAGAAATTCTGAACTTTATTTGGTCCAAAATGCATTTCCATTCATTCTCAGGAGGAACAATCCAACGTCAACCTCTCCAAGTTCCGCAAGCTCCAGCATGAGCTGGAGGAGGCCGAGGAGCGGGCTGACATCGCCGAGTCCCAGGTCAACAAGCTGCGGGTGAAGAGCCGCGAGGTTCACACAAAAATCATAAGTGAAGAATAATTCATCCAAATGCTGAAAGGTGACCAAAGAAATGCACACAATGTGAAAATCTTTGTCACTCTGTTTTGTACTTACAGTTTTTGCAGATAAAAAATTTATTTGCAAAGAATTTGTGTCTCTTTTTCCCCCACTGGGTCAACTTACCTTTTTATGCATTAAATGAAGAAAAAACATTTTGCTTCTATCTTACAGAGAAGGATTTAGTCAGCAAAAATAAAAGGTGAGAGGAGCAGCCAGGTCAGTCCCAGTTAGTCAGTGTGCTAAACCATACATGCGCCGGGGATGCCTAGAGGGAGGCCTTAGTCATACAGAACATAGAGGATTTGTTAAACCCCTCTTAGCAAAACCGTAGCTAGTCATCAGAAAAGCAGATTTCTGTTAATGAAGTTAACAGTCTTGATACCAAGGCTGAGTAAAAACATAGTGAAACACTAATTACCAACATAAAATGAAAGAAAAAGTAAACAATTTTGGTTAGACACTTAAAAATATTTAAAATGCAAACTCTCCCCTATTATGAACTATTAAGATATGAACTATTAAGTTGAGATTAGAATCTCTTAAGGAGGAAATATGTTCTATAGATTTTTCTGGTCCTTTTTAAATATGAGGTTCTTAGTTTTTTGTTACCTACAGATGCTTAGTTGTTTGTTTTACTGAGCCTCTTCCCTTGTTATTACATTAGAATGGTAAACAAGAGTTAAGAATAAACATATTTTCAGTATTTGTTCTTCTCTCTCTTTAGAAGCTTCTGCATCTTTCACAAGGCTTCCCCACAGTACTTCTGATACAAAGAGAAGGCCAATTAATATTTTTAAAAAGTCCATTTCCTACTCTCATTATTTTGTCTTTAGGTTGCCACATTGTGCCTTTCTATAGTGTTGTGGTAATTAGCATCATAATTACAATGTATAGTCTCCATTATATGTATAATTATAAGGTATAATCTGTGTGTAGTATTACTACTACAGATTTACATGTGCTGAGAGTAGCATGTGCCTTCTATTTACTTAATTTTATACAAACGTGGAGCAAGCAAGCATCTTGTTTATTAGGACTATGACAAAGATTTTACAAGAACAGTATATAACCTATTTAAGAGAAACAATACAAAGTTAAAAGGTTTTAATTTTGTTATTCAGTAGGTTAAATTATTCAGCTACATACTTCTGGACTTTGGCTCCTGGGGAAGTTTCCCTCTGGGTTACTATGCACTTTCATTTATTATGTATTGATTTTTGGATTGAGCATTCTAATCTAATCTAATATAATATTCTAATACAACATATTGAGCTCACTTTAAAGTAATTTATAAAACAGTTAACAGTCCTCAATATATTATCTAATATCCTGCTAGAGGTTACAACCTATTCATCCAATTCCACATTGCCATTTCATTTGGTTATTCACTTCATAAGAAAATGAAGAGATAAACAGACAAATGTTAAGCAAAGCTGTAGGAAAGGAAGATAGGGTCTTACAACAATAGCCAGTCTTAGTTGTACTCTCACCTAATACTGACCCTCCTGAAAAGCATGAGATTTCTTATGCCCCTGGAACATTACCACACCACTTGGCTTAATTTCAGTCTGCCTCTCCCTGAAAACAATGCTTCCCTGGAAGCTCTCTTAACTGGTAACAGTTATTCTCTCCTTAGTGCTGAGCTAGACACAAAATTCCCTCCTCATCTTTGGTCTCCATTGCTGATTATACTCTTGTAAACAGTTCTTCCTTTTTTGAGATTCACACTATTCAGCTATTCCCCATACCTATTGCTATTATCTACTGACTTTTTATTCATTAAAGTGTTTGGCACTTCTTCTCTCATCACCCAATTCTTGTCACATTTCTGGGAGACTTCAATGTCCACATGAATCATTCATCCAATACACTGACTCTCACTTTCCGCTGTCTTCTCTTCCATTCCACCTCTTCTGCAGCCCCATCCCAGAAAATGCTATATCTTCAAAGTCACAAAACCAAGCAACTCTTTCCTGATTTCCTAGCTTGCTTGTGGAACTACACCCAACAGAACAGGTCTTCAACACCATTGACACTTCCAGTATTCTGGCCTTTTACTTCTTTCATTTTCATCAGCCCCTGTTTTACCTTCATTTCTCTCCCAACTAAGCAAAAACTCATCATCTATCTTTCTGTCTACTCTCATGACAACACCATAGAATTCCTTTGCCATCTCCTATCCCTCTATTATACTGGAGTGTAAAAACACTAAACCTGAATGAATCAAGTAATTTACTACTTCACACTTCAGAGAAAATGGTACCACTATAAATTCTTAACCACCAAACCCACGGGGCCTTCTGTGCTGTAGTTATTTGGTCAACTTGCTCAAACACTCTATTTCTCTCTACTTGAAATCTTCCCCACTCTCCCCAAATTTCCATTTGCCCTTTGGCCCTGGAGAATAATCTCACATCCTGCCTGAAAGAAAAATAGTAGATTCCATTGGATGAAAATTGCCTTACATTTCTACTGCCAAGTCATATTCTTCCTTTCCCTGTGTGGGTCTCTTCTCCAATTTAGAGCCACTTCCCCTGCCCAGCTCTGAAACTCATCCCCCCCACCTTAAAATATTTATAAAATGGACCATTCTTTTCCCTCACCTTTATTCCATTCTCTCTTACTCTACTGGATCCTTTCTTAAGCTCTCCCTTTATCCAATTTTTTCTATAGTTATTATCTCATTTCCCTAATTTACAATAAAATTTCATGAGTCTCCCTTTCCTTACCTCCCACCTACTCCTCTGCTCACTTCAATCTGCCTTCTGCTCCCTATACTGTACCTAAATTGATTTCACTATGATCCTGTCACTTCTTTTTTGCTAAATCAAATGAACACTTCTCAATCCATAATTAAACCGACCTTCTAACCACTTATTATACATCTGGTCGTTCTCTCTTATTGGAAGAGAGAGATGTTCTCTTCCCTTGATTTCCAAAACTCTGTCCTGCTCTGGTTTACTTTATAGTTCTGACTTTCCAGCTTCTCTTTTCCTCTCTTCCATCAGCTCATCTGCTTCTGCCTAACCATCCAATGTTGTTGTGAATTCAGTGTGTTGTGACTCAAGTTTCCATCCTAGGCCCCTTTCTTCTCACTTTACATTTTCCCCTGGATGATCTCATCCATCCCCTTGGCTTCTTCACCATCTATAACACATGAACTCCAAATTTCCATCCCAATTCTAGTTCTCTATTCTGAGCTCCAGACTTGATATCTCTACAAATAAGCACTTCAAACTAAACACATTAACAATTCTCTTTTACCCTCCTTAAAACCTCTCTTGTGTTCCTATCCTGTTCCTCAAAGTGGATGGCAATAGTCATGATTCAGTCGCTCAAGCTAAATATTTAGGAATCAGCCTTGAAATCTACCTGTCAATATTTACCCATATCCAATCAATATTATGTTTTTTCTTTACTACCCCTAAATATCTTTCAAAACCATCAACTTCTCTCTCTTTTTCTGCCATAGTCCTCATCCAGACTGTCATCATCTACTGTCTGGTCATCCACACATCTATTCTTCTTTCCCAAGTCTAAACCACTCTGGCAAAACCCAAACTACAGCCAGAGAGATCTTTTTCAGAACAATAATCTGGTCACATCACTCTCTAGCTTAAGATCACTCCTTTGCTCTTACTATAAAAACTAAACTCCCAATGATTGCCCTGCTGACCTAGCCAGCTTCACCTTGAGATACTCTCCTTCTCCATCTTTAGGTTCCAGCTTCACTGACCTCCTCCCAGTTCCCTGAATATACTGTAAGCCTTATCATATCAGGGACTTAACACATGTTGTTCCTCAGCTTCCTGGAATCTTTTCTCACCTCTCACTTCCATGCTTTGACTAGAGAAGGCCTACTTATCCTCTAAATCTCAGCTTAAATTTCATTTCTTTAAGAAAACCTTCCTAGACCTCTAGAACAGGTTAGATTTCCTTGTTAATATGTTCTCTTCACTTATCATTTACTAAACCATAAATAATGTCTTTCTCACACATTAAAATGTAAGCTACATTAAGTGTAGATAAGGGGTCTCATTCATTCCTGTATCATGCTTGAGTAGAGTACATGCTCAAAAATTGTATTTTGAAAGAATGAATGATGTCTCCATACTTTTGAATTTGTTTCCTATATGCCCTCCAATCTTTCCATTTGGCAAGTATTTACCTATCCTTTAAGTCTCAGTTTAAATGTTACTCCCTTTAATGCTTTCTTTAGAAGTCAGGCATCCACCCTTACATGATCTATGACACCCACATAGACTTAAACTTTCATTTTCATTGTCATATGCTTCCTGGTCCTTTTGCCTCTGACCATAACGCTCCTTCCCCTTCTTTGTAAGTTCACCCTACTCATCATTCAAGAGCACCAGCCCTAAGAAGCCTCCCCTAGTAGGAAGAAGAATCTCCCTAGAGCAATTACCTAATACTTCTCCTGTTAAATTATGCTCTCCTGTCTTATCTCTTCCATTGAGTTATTCTATCATGTCTTATTTCTTACATTCAGTTATTGCGTCCTGTCCATGTCTCCTGCTCAGTTATTGTGCCTTGTTATAACTCTCCTGTCCAGCCACTGCACCCTTTCTTATCTCTCCTGTACATTTATTGTATCCTATCTTATCTGTCAGTTTCATTTATCGCAGCCTGTCTCATCTCTTCCAGTTACTCCACCCTGTTTTGTCTCTCATCATTTTTGCACCTTGTATTATCTTATCTGCTCATTTATTATATCTTGTCTTACCTCTGCAGCTCAGTTATTTCTTCCTTTACTATCTATCATTTGCATTAACTACATCTTATTCTCTCTCCTTCTCTCTCCTTTCTATATCCTCTCTCATTTATTGCATTATTTCTTATCTTTTTCAGTTATTCTATCCTGTCTTCTCCCTCCCATTCAGTTATGACATCTTGTTATTTCATTCCCTCTCTCTCCCTCCCTCTCACTTATTGCCTCCTTTCTTATCCCTCCTCTTCAATTACTACATGTCGTATCTCTCTGGCTCAGTTATTCCATCCTGTCTTATGTCTCCTACTTAGTTAATGCACCCTACCTCATCCCTCCTCTTCGGCTATTGTATCTGTCTTACCTCACCTGTTATTCAAAGCAAGTTCAAATTTTAGAGTGATAAATCATATAGTCATCACTGACTTTGTCATTATGAATATCTGTACCTTCATAAAACCCCAAATTCAAGAATCCCTTCAGTCTCTGCACAAATTACCAAAACATATAAGAAAAAATAAATAATTGGAATGGGCATATATCTATTAAAGAATTTGAATCAATAAGCACCAGGCCCAGATTCCTTTATTAGTGAATTCTACCAAACATTTAGGAGGAGTAATACCTATTCACCAACAGTACCTTCAAGAAAATAAAAACAAAAGGTACATTTTTCTAACTCATCCTGTAAGACCAGCATGATCTAATAACAAAACCAGGTAAAGACAACATAAGACAAAAACTACAGACCAATATATCTTATGAACATAGATGCAAAACTCCCCAACAACATACTAGCAAAGTAAACACAACATTATATTAAAAAGAATTACACACCACAACAAGGGAAAATTTATTCTATTCAATCTCTATCAACTATCTCCTCTTCTTCCAGCTCACCTACTCCAGAGAGTCCATCCCTGCAATTCTTTGACATCAGTGAGACACCTATTCATTGACCCATGCCACTTTCTCATTGTTTTGATATTTGCCCTTTTATTCTCATTTTATTCCTTATCCAAGCTTAAATTTTGTAGTCTGGTATTATAATCCTTCGCTTGAAAAGATTCTTAACTCCTTGCCTTTTTCCCCCTATATTTCACTATTCATATTTTCTATGGTCACATCCAAGCAACTAAGTTGCTGGAGAAAACATACAGATCTACCAAACTGGTCTCACTTTAACTTCATGATTATAACTCAATACTTCTGGGCAAGCCTGGGACACCTCCTCTCCAAAATGAACACTTCACATCTTCTATCTGTATATCCACTATACCTCCTCCACTGCCCTCACTCTCAGCCAGTGACCTTGCCTCATACTTCATTGAGAAAATAGAAGCAAGCAAATAGAAATTCCCACATCTTTCTACCAGCAAATCTACCAACTAACCTCTAACCTGCATCTTGCCCTCACTCTCTGTCTTCCTGCCTAATACATGTAGTGTCCTTGCTTCTATCAAACTCCAACCCTTCCACTTGGCCACTGGATTCCAGCCCCTCTTGCCTGTGTCCCACAATTATCCCTTCCCTCTCTTGCATCATCAGTTTATCTAACTCTACAGGATCCATCTTATCAACACAAGTATGCTTAGTCTGTCCAATCTTTTAACAAATCTTCCCTTGGTCTCATGTCTACCTCCAAATACCACTTCATTTATTAGCCACCCTTCTAAACAATCCTTTCTTCTCTAACCTTTATTATGAGACATAATACTTGCCCCTAGATGCTGAATCATCCCCAGGCTTGGGGTTCTCAAAGGTCCCAAATATTGTAGAACAGACTGCTGTATCCCTTTGACATTCCAAATTCCTGACCCAGAGAATTCATGAGCATAATAAAAAGGTTGTTTTAAGCCCTTATGTATGGGGTTATTTGTTATGTAGTTACTGTAACTGGAACATGGTCCAAACCACCATTACATTCCATCTACATTGTAGCAATAGCCTGCTGCCTATACTTGGCCTTCCCTTGCAGCCTAGAATCTATATTCCATACAGGTATTTGAGTGGTTCTTTTAAATCTCCAGTCAGATTACATTGATCCACTTCCCAAATATCATTCCTGGTTTATCTCAATCAGATTAAAAAGCCAAAATCCCCACAAGATCCTACATTACATGGCCCTCCCTACCTCATCTCCTGCCACTCTCCCTCTTGCCCATTTTGCTCTGATTACAGGTTTCCTTGCTGCTCCTTAAACAGGTGTACTCCTGCCTCAGGGACTTTGCACTTTCTGTTCCCTTTGCCTAAAATACTCTTTTTCTGGATATCCAATACTGCTTACTTTTTCACTTCCCTCAAACTTCTACCCAAATTTCACCATATTCTAGAAGCCTTTCTGTATCACCCACTTTGGTACAGAACTCCCTTTCCCCTTTACTCTGCCTTATTTTTAGCACTCACTAGTATCTGGCACACTATGTATTGACTTGTTTATTAGTTTGTGTGTGTCCACTCCCATTAGCTGAAATTTCCATGAGGGCATGGGCTTGGCCAATTTTTGTAGTGACACCCTGAAAACAGTGGCTGACACATAGTGGACATTCAGTAAACATGTATTGAATAGGCAAATGAGTAAATGACTGTACCCACATGGTAGAATGAGAACACTAAAGTGTAATAAGCAATTGACTTAAAAATGAATATACAACTTCTTTTCAGTAATGATGACCCATTAGAGCCCCGGAGAAACTTAGTAGAAGACAAATAGCAATCTGACTTGCCAAATAGCAAGGGGTTTTATTACAGTCATGCTGTCATGCTGTACTCCACAGAAGCTAGGACATAAACATCTCCAACCTAGTTCCCACCTGTATTTTTAACACAATTTACATAACAAAAACATAAAAACAACAAAATAGTCCTATTCATCCACATTTCCTAACACCACCTATCTGCAGCCCTTTACTACCATTTTGACTCCCTGGCTATATTTGGGGGAAATATCAGCATGACATTGCAACCTTTACCTCTATTTAAGAAATGTCTACTTCAGCAGCCCCTGGTGGACACTATTCTAAGCATTGTACATATGTGCGTCTGTGTGTGTATATAAATTAAATGAGATTACATATAATTACGTATAATTTCCACTTAAGATATAGTGAAATAATCTATAATATATATTACTTATATAAGTATTATATACTATAAACTACTTATATAATCTAATTTAATTCCTACAACTCTATTAGGTGACATGAATATTAGGGTTTTCACCAGATTTATGTTTTCAATTGATAAAGAAGTGCAAGGTCACAGAAGAGTATATTTCCAAATCTTGAGGATAATGAAGGAGAAATGCTAGAGAGAAATTTTATCCAGACTGCTGAAGTACAGCACCCAAAATGACTCTCTTTCCCACCCATACCTAATCATAAAGAACCACACAAATACAAGAAGTCTTCGTGTTAATTTCCTGTGTTTCCTATTTAGACAGTCTGTAGAAAAGCAAGTATAAGGGAAATGTCTCCCCCGTCTTCAGTGTTGGCTCTCTTCTCCCTTTCCAAGCTCTGCAAGGTTCTCTGGGCCACTCCTGGTGGGCCATGCCACTGCTCACTACAATGTCACTGTCTTACTTTAGAGTGTTCAAGATCTGAATGCTCAGTGTATCTGTGATTGGTCACAGTTCTGACTTTTAGGCAGAGTCCTCATCAGCCAGAACTGTATAACTCAGCCTATGTATCTTGGTTTCATTCACAGTTCCTTCTTTTATCTTGCAGTTCCAAAAGCAGTACATGCATTTGATAACATTTATGTCTATAATTTAGATATTAAGTTGCAAAAGAAGTAAAAATAAATGAGTCATGAAAATCTTAAATTAGAGACAAATTAGATGTTTCTTCTTTCTGGCTTAGAACGGAATATTTTGGGTAAGTCCCCAGACTTCTAAGAATCATTTCCATGGAGATTAAAATAAAAAACAGTCTGACCAACTATTCCACAGTATTGTATCAAAAGAAATAAAAAGTAGAAAAGATTCAATCTGTTACATGTTAAAAAGAAATTCTAAGTCAATAGGATATATAAAAGCTATAACCACATTAATCAGTAATTTAAGCTAGCAGATGACAGTTGAAAAGAAAATATCACACCTGATCTTAGGGACATACTTAGGGTAGATACATAGATTTCCTGTCATATTCAGTAACAGCTACATATGTGGCAAAACCCCCCAAATCCAATTTAAAAGTATCATGCTCGTATGTTATGGCTCATTCATTTCTTAGTTCACAAAGAGAGTATTGTCTTTCCTCCCACCTTAAATTAAAATATATAGTACCCACCTCATTAGAGCTACAGCTAGTCATGAGGATTTGCCCATGAACTAGAAATACATGTTTTGTATCTCCTTCTGTTATGCGGTGGAAACATACATGGAACATCACACAGCATTCTGTTGTCCCCTCAATGAAAACCTATGAGCTGGAGATATCCATGGTAAGTCCTCCAGAGAAGGAACAGAATTGTTTATATCCATTCTAAATCCCTTATGGTCCATCACCACTCCCTAATCTAAGAGTTAATTTTCTCCTTCATGTTTACACTTTCAGACTTTAAAAGAATCTATCATCACTGTTTCTAAAATCCAGACCCAGGCTAGGAATTCTGCCTTAATATTCATTGCTCACTGCTTCCAATCATAGTGTCAGATCTAAAATTCATCCCAGCTTTTCAATGGCTCTAAGTGCTAACAAATCAATTAGTCCTGAACTCCTCACATCAAGCTCATTCTGCCAGACCAATTTTTCAGGCAGGAGAGTAAGTGGGAACCTGGCTTTCAGTTCTGTGATGAATGATGCAACAGCAAAGCTGAAGAAGCAGCCTTAGAAGCCCTGAATCCCCATCCCTATCAAATGCCTATTAAAAAAGCCCTAGATTATCCTCTGTCAAATTGTTTACAGTTGACAGCAAATATTTCTAATTATATCCATTCACAGCCACAGTCAGTGAATATTTTGCAAAGAGATTGCCAAGTAGGTTCCCAGCTAGGACAGCTGAGGTGGCTGCTGTGTTTGCAGAATGGTCTCTATAAAAGTGGAACTGAGATGCCTGTGTCCTGTCCTTCGTCAAAATTCTTCAAGGTATGTATACGTGGAAGAACACTCAACTAGTTTTACACTCCTGAATTATTATTCACTTAAGGGAGATGGCTCTTGTTTCCCAATTTTTAATTTTTCTTTGTAACATTCCTAAGGGTGGCATTGTGCTGCACAATAATTACTAGTATTTTAAATTGAAAAAAAATTGAATTAAATTGATTAAATTTAAAAAATTAAAGAATCCACATTCTTCTGTTTGTTTTTCTTTCAACAGTAGTTGTCTACTTTGAGCCTACCACCTTCTCCACCTGGTAACACAAGAGGTAAGAGTAATCTATAATTACAGTCTAAAGAACAAAGGGATCTCTATGTTGCTATGTCTTAAAGAGCTACTATTTTATATCTTAGTTTACTATTGGGAATAGGATATAAGCCATGCTCTCTAAGAATGGCTTCTCATAAAATTTTGACTGTTCAGACCATTTAATCACAAAAAACTTAATGACTCTTCTGTTTTACATGTTGTTAGAATTGTAGACAGTATGCAACAATCACATGTAACTAATGTAAACTACTACTGCAACTTAAAGCCATAGGATATATCAGAGAGATGGAATGGTAATAGCAACAATGGCTTGATCTGGAAGTCAAAATTTCTAGGTGCCAGTCCAGGCTTTTCACTAACTCTAGTTGCCTGGTGAAGCCAGTTGGCATTTATATATCTTGAAATAGTGTGTCACAGTGGAATTAGCACTAATAAGTCCTAAAGGGAACTTGGGGGAATAGGACTCACATCCGAGCACCACCACTTATACCTCTGTGTCACTGAATGACCCTTTGTCTTTCTGAGCCTTAGTCTCCTCATCCGTAAAATGACAAGACTAGATTCTAGGTGGCCATTAAGGTCCTTCCAGCTCTTACCATTTATGATCTAACTCAGTGGTTTCCTAGGACCCCTCCCATAGAACCAAAAACATTTAATGGACCTCCCCCAACTCTTAAGTTTCAGGACCTGTACTTTTTGCATTATGTTAAGAATACAAATAATGATGAAAACCTACTATACATGTAATGATTATTTTAAATGAGTTTATATTTAATACAGCAGCATTCATTTAGAAAAGAAAACATGTTGTTTGTGTGGGAATGTTGCTTGTTGAACTTGAGGCGATTATCGCCGTGCAGGTGAATTCAAGAACTTGCTTCAACAAGCCTGAGGATTCTTGAGGGCTTGTGACACACAAGCTGGGAAATGACTGATTTCAGCCATGAAATGGGGAGGGTAACATCCTCTGTATGTTTTTTCTGTGTTTTGTGGATACACTGTACATAGTAATCTCTACATGGTAGTTAATTTGAAATTGCCTGGTGTAAAAACAAGCACAGAAATAAAAAATAATGTAACACAATAACATTTCTTCTTTGAAGGAAAAAACCCCCTAACATTAAATATTTCAATATCTGTCCCCTGAAATCTTTAAATTTCACTGTATTATCAAGAAACTTTTACAAGTATGAATTATACTGATTTCAGAGATTAGTAGGTAGCAAATTCTATATCCAACATTGCGAGTTGAGAGGAAGTTTTGACCAAGACTCCTGGAAAGCCTATAAAAGGTTGACATTGTATCACTGTTAACAACCAAGACACTGCTTTCCACAAACCAGCCCCTCTTCTGCTCCACAAAGGTCACCCACTTTAACTCTGAGCAATCACTCTGTCCTTCTCACAAGGGTGAGGGACTTATTTTCTCACAATTAATATGACAGTGGGAAAAGTTTAAGTTTATTTTGGCTTAAAACCCTTTACTAGCTATTCATTTCAGAAGATATATTTAGAGGATTTGTATTTTTTTAAAAAGAGGTGGAGGAAGGGAGGGAGGGGAAGAGAGAAAGAGAGAGGGAGGGGGGAGGGGGGAGAGAGAGAGACAGACCTAAAACAATAAGAATCAGATAAAAAGGCTATGTATGCTATAATCCAGCTAAAAACAAAGAGGAGTATAGACTAAAAGTATGCAACTGCTATAAAAATTTTATTAAAAATTCAGATTTTTTCCAAGAAACTTTTAAAGTTATATTCTGTTTAGATAATATTTCTGATTTTTATACAATTTAAGAACTGATATAATATAATTTTGCGGTAGGATAATATCATCTGTTGGATTTCAGCTATCATGTACTTACTTTCCCCTTTACTTACCTAATGCTTGTCAGTTAACTAGGAGTTTGTACTTATTAGGTGTTTTCAGCCTGGACTATGTTCTCAAAGAACAGCTATATCTTTCATATGCTCAATTTTGATATCTTTTTACATCCAGTTTATATATCCATCTTTAATAATTTGGGCAGCAAGAAAATTTGCTAAATAACTAAGTATTTTAAATAGTTTCATTTAGGTTGTATAGCCATTGTTAACAGTTATTTTCCAATTCATTGTATCATCACAAAGTCAAAAAGGGGGATGTGTAGAAAAAGGGAGGAAAAGAAAAGCAAGCAGAAAAAGAAGAGATTCTGAACACACTTGGGGTATTACAAATGTTGCTGAGGGAAACATCAATTGCTCCATGTTTCTCACATGATACAAAAGATACAACGGAGGCTTGAAATTTCACAAAAATCAAGCTACCAATATAAGACTTTCAACTCAATGATCTAATATTTCCAAACCTGTACAAAACACACAGGAGTGACCCCTAGAAGCAGGGGTGAGGAAATGAGCATGGCCAGTGAAGTCCATTCACCAAACGGGAGGGCAACAGGACCATGCCCACCTGCAACCTGGGTCATCATCCAACTTTTTTTCTTCCCTCTAGGTACACCTGGTGCTGTGCTGTGCTGTGCTGCCATCAATAACCCGCAGCCATGAGTTCCGACTCTGAGATGGCAATTTTTGGGGAGGCTGCCCCTTACCTCCGAAAATCTGAAAAGGAGCGAATCGAGGCACAGAACAAGCCCTTTGATGCCAAGAATTCTGTCTTTGTGGTGGATCCTAAGGAATCCTATGTGAAAGCAACAGTGCAGAGCAGGGAAGGAGGGAAAGTGACAGCCAAGACTGAAGGTGGAGCTGTGAGTAAAAATAATTAAGTAAATAAAAGGAGGGAGAGGCATAATTGATACTTCTCTATTACTTAGTTGATACACACTGGCTCCTTCTTTTCTTAAGACTGTCACAGTTAAGGATGATCAAGTCTTCTCCATGAACCCTCCCAAATATGACAAGATCGAGGACATGGCCATGATGACCCACCTGCACGAGCCCGCTGTGCTGTACAACCTCAAAGAGCGTTATGCAGCTTGGATGATCTACGTGAGCGCCCCCATTGAAATCACTTTTCAGTAACTCCACGTACCATGCTAGCTAAAACAAAGCTAACAGATTTTGCTACTTAACATTATTTTAAGGCCCATCATTTGGTTAGTGTTGTAAATTCTGATGTACTTGAAAATATGCATGTGGAAAATCATCTATTTAATACTGAGATAGTTGGAAAACTGCAGCATTTTGTGCAGCAGAGGGGCTTAGAGGGAGGTAGCAAATGAATGAAGCCAATATGCCTTATGAGAACTTAAGGCTTAGGTCCCTTAAATGCAATACTTAGGTCCCTATCTATATATTTCCCAGGCAGATTAATGAGGTGACTACTGATTGAGCAACCTTGTCATTTCCCACAGACTTACTCAGGCCTCTTCTGCGTCACTGTCAACCCCTACAAATGGCTGCCGGTGTACAACCCCGAGGTGGTGTCTGCCTACCGAGGCAAAAAGCGCCAGGAGGCCCCGCCCCACATCTTCTCCATTTCAGACAATGCCTATCAGTTCATGCTGACTGGTGAGCGAGTCCATAATTACAATTTCTATAGCCATTTATAAAAGATTTGTATACTAGTAACACAGAAGACATAGAGCCAGTACTCTGAGAATAAAATGTTTAGCACAGACATAATAATAGCACTAGTAAAATTAAGGAGTATATTTAGAATAAAAGGTACCAGTTCCAAAAAAGGAGTTTTGCTTATATTTGTGTGTTAAAATCCAAATTAATTCAGCAAATTCCAGCTCAAAATTAACTAAATCTAGGTGCCAACTATGCATTTTAATTATAGCTAATATATTGTATCTTCTAAAAAGTAAACTTTCAAATTTCATGCAAAGAAGTTATCACAACTACTATATTAAACTTTGGATTGTACATTAATATCATAACAGGATTTTTGAATTATGAACTAGGTAATTAATGGGACATTAAACATGAAACTATTATTCATTCATCTGATATTGATAGTTTATTCTCATAGTTAATATGGTAAAATAATGCATTACATATTTTATCACATTAAAGGTAATGGAAGTTTAATACATTGATTAATTACCACATCTTTCGCTAGTTATTTTTTAAAAGTATCTTGTGAAAAAAGCAAAGCACTAGTTGATAAAGTTATTATTTTTGTGTGAGGGGTAGTTTTAAAAGACAATTTTGAGTTTACAGGTACTGTGTTAATCTATGTGCCAAGTTTTTTTTTTTTTTTTTAAACACCTTGGGTTTTGGTTTCTCTTCACAGATCGGGAGAACCAGTCGATCCTGATTACGTATGCACATTTCCTGTCTTTTTTTTTCTGTTGAGTTTTGATTCGTGTAGTAGTTACTACTATAACCTTAGATTCTGACTTTTTATTCTGTCTGGACTTGACAGCGGAGAATCTGGTGCAGGGAAGACTGTGAACACGAAGCGTGTCATCCAGTACTTTGCAACAATTGCAGTTACCGGAGAGAAGAAAAAAGAGGAATCTGCTCCTGGTGGCAAACTGCAGGTGGGCACAATGTTCATTTCAGGATGGAAGAACTAAAAGGTTTTAAAATGTGACCACAGTACTTCAAAATCAGGGCAATTTAACTGCATACAATGCCAGATTTGGGATAACTCTTGGAAGGACTTGTGAGAATGAAATATATTGGCAGGTTTGCAAAAGTTCTCGCAACCATTTAATTAGGAGGAAAAAGTGGTCCTGAAGGATACGGAAATCAAGACCCTGTCAATGGGGTGTCCTCCTCCCCACAGTTGTCTTCCTCACTCGCTTTAGAAAATCCTACCCAAAAGTTACAGATTACTGCAAAGGGGGAAAGGAGAAAGGGAAAGATCAATGAGAAGTTATTTTCGCAAACAGCAATTCCTCTTTTGTAGTTTTTCTTTATCTGTCTTATTCAATTCTCTTAAGGGGACCCTTGAAGATCAAATCATCAGTGCCAACCCCCTACTTGAGGCCTTTGGCAATGCCAAGACCGTGAGGAATGACAACTCCTCTCGCTTTGTAAGTTTCTTGGTATTCCTATTTGTGTGAGCATTAGCACTGCCTCTTCAACACATCGGATAATAATATATTTTCCATCTATTCATTCCATAGCTAAAGAACTAGCGTCTACCTTAATATGAACAATAAATTCTCTTTTGCCTCCTTAAGGGTAAATTTATCAGGATCCATTTTGGGGCCACAGGCAAACTGGCTTCTGCAGATATTGAAACATGTAAGTTAATAAATATTAGTTACAGAGTATGTTTTTCTTTGAGGTATATATTTAAAATCTTATTTTTATCTATTTTCCACCATGGCCTTTTCTTTTAAATATGTTTAATCTCACTCTCTAGATCTGCTAGAGAAGTCCCGAGTTACTTTCCAGCTAAAGGCTGAAAGAAGCTACCACATATTTTATCAAATCATGTCCAACAAGAAACCAGAGCTCATTGGTAAGAAATATATTTTACTGATAATAACAGCTTTTCTAAGAAGTCCCTCTGAAATGTTTTTGATGACCAGTAAATCTTTCTACAATTATTGTCTTCCATGTGTTCAGAAATGCTTTTGATCACCACCAACCCGTATGACTTTGCCTTTGTCAGTCAAGGCGAAATTACAGTGCCCAGCATTGATGATCAGGAAGAGCTGATGGCCACAGATGTAAGTAGTAGATACAACATGGGGAAAAGAGGGAAAAGGCAAATTCATTTTCCATTATACCGCACTCTCCTCTATTAGAGTAGATAGCATTAGTAGAAAAAAATATAAGGAGGCAGTACTACCTTTTCGGCTTTTCTACCCCTGGAATAAAAGTACAAGATATTTCAATGCCCTTGTCCACCAATAAGTACTAGAAAAATTAAATGTCTGAAGTGTTAGGTCTTTGTCATTCCTTGGCTAATTTATTTTTTATTTTTTGTTATCTTATCAGTCATTTTTGGTTATTTTTGTACTCCATTAGTGATGTTTCTCTTCTATTTCTTGTCAGACCCTATACCAAATAATCTGAGAAAGAACTACAATATTTAAAAAATTTTATAACAGAATATGCAATCCCCACAGTTCCTCTATACTCAGATGTAAGCACAAAATCTGTTTTGAGTATACCTTTATGGGCTAATAATATAAGCCGCACCACCCCATGCAGTGTAAGAAGCAATGAATAGTCTACCACAATATTATTCTTTTTGGGACTCCATGAGGCTTTTACATTTATTTTTGCAGCTACAGTTTTTCCCTCCTTCCTCTTTTTTTTAAAGGGTTCTCTGGCTTATTTTCTTTATATGTACATATTTTGTGTTTTATTTTGAATTTCTCAATAATCAATCTTATTTGATTAACTTTCTTATTTGATGAACATTTGATAGCAATGGGAATATCCCAACATTCCTAAGATAGGATTTAAAGTTGCTTGCAAATATACTTTTCTTTTCAAATATTATTTTCAAAGAGTCTGTGAATTATTTTTATGCCCTTATCTTATAAATATCAGCTTTTACTCTCTATATCTTGTTATTATATTCATATGTCCAAATGTGATATGGACTTGAGAAATACCTCCTAGTTTCAGAGCTTAAAAAAATGTAGTAGTCTTGCTCCAGGACTTCCATAATAATGTCTAAGTTCTGTAAATAGGTAGAGTCAGTGAGCTGGAACTGAAGGCAACAATCTGAGGAAAGAGTCTTAGGAGACAAGAGTAGTAAATAAACATTCTTTCCTCCCTGATTGATACCTGTCCCCATTGTGAAAGCCTTTGCAAAGCATAGCCTGGGCAACTAAGAAGGTAATTAAAATCTGACAAAGAAAAAAAGACACAAATATATTTCAATGTAATAAGAAAGTTCTTTCCACAAATATCTGTTACCTTCAGCAATAATGATCGGGTAAAGTTCACTGCCAGGTATCTCATGGTCAGTTAAGCTGTGACCTGGTATTAGAGAAGAATGTGGAAAAAAACTCAGGCCATTGCTATTGTCCTCATCTCTTCTTCCCAATAGTATCCTTCATACCTACTAGGGTGAAAAGGTAGACTTTGATTATGTATTAGTTTAGGACAATGTAGAAGAAGAAGGAGCAAACAGAGTGATTAGTGAGGCTGGAGAAAAGCACAAGAAAAGCCATGAGACAATAAGTATATGCAGCAAGGCCAGGCTAATAAGGTAGAGAAATGGGAAAAGCACTGGCCTTGGTATCCAAAGCAAGGGCTCGAGTCCTGGCTGAGTGTGGGCACATCATATAGGATCTTTACTGTCCACATGACTCAATGGGAAGGCTGATACATGCCTCTTGGTGCTGCTATGTGAAACAAAATGGTGATGAATGTGAGTGCCTTTTGAAACAAAAATGTGGTAATCAAATATAAGACAAAGTGTGGTAAGAAAAATAGTGGGAGGTGATTCTGAGTCTGTCGTGGTAATAATTGTGAGGTGAGTTAAATTCAACTCTTCACAGAGTGCTGTGGACATCCTGGGTTTCAGTGCTGATGAAAAGGTGGCCATTTACAAGCTCACAGGAGCTGTGATGCATTATGGGAACATGAAATTCAAGCAAAAGCAAAGGGAAGAGCAAGCCGAGCCAGATGGCACTGAAGGTACCACTCCCTGTTGACTTTTTTCAATTGACGGAACTGACCCCATCAGCTCCTCAGAGGCACAGGCCATGTTTTTACTTTGTTTGAGTTACCTATGATGGGAATAGAAATGACACACTGCTTGGTGTTTTATATGACTGAGTAGATCTGTGGTGATGTGATTTCTGCCCATTCTATTTTTCATTGACTTATCGCAAGATAGGATTTGCAATTTGATTAAAACATTTTTCATTCCAGTGAATATTTTGTGTGCCCATGTGCACTGGAAAAAAGAAATTTAAATTTTACTGTCACTACTCCCTTAGATTAGAATTTCTCAAATTATTTTTATCTGTAGCTCACTTTAGCTATGTTTTGCATATCACACATTGATTTCAAATTTCAAATTTCAAATTATCATCTCAAAAAATGACTAAAATTAGCATAAAATATAGCAATAATTTTGAAGCAATATCAGTAAATGAATAGGTTTTGCAACATTTGCACATATTACTCTTTAAGTAAAAATTTTTTCCTGTGTCATTGTCATTCACACCTTAAATTATATAAGCCTTGATTGGTTTCACTTTCCTCACCTTGTCCATGCAGTTGCTGACAAGGCAGCCTATCTCCAGAGTCTGAACTCTGCTGACCTGCTCAAAGCCCTCTGCTACCCCAGGGTCAAGGTCGGCAATGAGTATGTCACCAAAGGCCAGACTGTGCAGCAGGTAAACATGACTTAAACCTCCTGATTCATTTGAGCCAAAGGAGACTCAAGGGTCCATCATTGTTTTCAATTCAAAAACTAAACTACCATTGTTCTTCAAGGTGTACAACTCAGTGGGTGCTCTGGCCAAAGCCATCTACGAGAAGATGTTCCTGTGGATGGTCACCCGCATCAACCAGCAGCTGGACACCAAGCAGCCCAGGCAGTACTTCATTGGAGTCTTGGACATCGCTGGCTTTGAGATCTTTGATGTGAGTTATGATTGACAGAAAATTAGCAAATGCAAATCCTGATCATTTAAAGCATACAAAATCAACAAACAAAAAGTGGGAGTGTTGTGGGGCTGGGTGAAAAAGGTGAAGGGATTAAGCAAGAAACGAACAAACAAAAAACCTCTAAGACACAGACAAAAATGTGGTGTTTACCAGAGGGGAAGGGAGTGGGGGTAGGTAAAAAAAGGGTATGGGAGGATAAATGGTGATGGAAGGAGACTTGATTGGGGTGGTGAACAAACAATACAATATACAGATGCTATATTACAGAACTGTACACCTGAAAGCTATATAATTTTATTAACCAATGTCACCCTAATAAATTCAATTTAAAAAATAAACAAGTGTTGGTGAGGATGTGGCGAAAGGGAACCCTCATGCACTGTTGGTGGGAATGAAGATGGTGCAGCCACTGTGGAAAGCAGAGCGGAGTTACCTCAAAAAATTTAAGTGGAATTGCCTTATTACCCAGAGGTCTCACTTTTGGGAATATATCCAAAGAAACCCAAAACACTAATTCAAAAAAATATGCACCCCTAATGTTCATTGCAACATTATTTACAATAGCAGCCCAAGAGCCCATAAATAGATGAGTGAATTAAAAAGCCATGGTACATTTACACAGTAGAATACTACTTGGCTGTAAAACAAAAAGAAGAAGAAAATCTGTCCTTTTTGTGATAGCATGGATGGACCTGAAGAGCATTATGCTAAGTGAAATAAGCCAGTCAGAGAAAGACAAATACCATATGATTTCACTTATATGTGGAATCTAATGAACAAAATAAAGTAACAAAATAGAAACAGATTCATAGATAGAGAACAGACAGACAGATGTCAGAGGGGAGGGGGGTTGGGGGCTGGGTGAAAAAGGTGAAGGGATGGAGGGGAAAAAACAACACAAAGAACTCACAGACACAGACGACAGTATGATTACCAGAGGGAAAGAGGGTGGGGGAAATAGAACAGGGTAAAGGGAGGATAAATGGTGACAGAAGGAGCCTTTTTGGGGGTGGTGAACACACTATGCAATATACGGATGATGTATTATAGAATTGTACACTGGAAATCTATAGAATTTTATTAACCAATGTCACCACAATAAATTTAAATAAATTTTTTTTAAATGATGCATAATGTGATAAGAAAGTGGTGGGTTTTTAAGGAATAAGGCTTTAAAATTATTGAATGGTTGTTTAGATTATAAAGTACTTTATTACATTAAAGATTTAAAATTTTATATGATAAAAGAGAAAAAACTTGAACTGTGCTAAACTTCATTGAATGGCAAATTTTATGAATATCAATCAGGTGATTCGATACCATCATTTAAGTCTTTCCTGATTTTCTGTCTACTTTTTCTGTAAATTACTGAAAGAAGGGTATTAAAATCTTCAACTATCAAAAATGTACAAAATGGAATTCGTGCTAAAGAAAGGCCTTTGAAGAGATATAAATTCTAGTAAATAGGTATAAATAGAAAAGAGTTTTACTTTTTCAAATCTAGAAGTCTCAAAAATGTTCCATGAATGATTAAAATAGTCAACATCAATCTTGGATCCAAACCGATGAGTATAGAAACAGTTTCTTAAATTACTCTAAGGAAATATTTAAAAGATTTCCTCATATAATAGCATTTTGTATCTATGTAGTTATTTGGGGAGCAAAGTATAGAGGAGTCAATTCTCCTTTGTTTTAGAATTGTGTCTTAAATTAAGAAAACAATCTGAACCTTTGTAATTTAATAAATTAAATGCCTTAAATTTAGAAGGAAATATTAGTAGCTGCTCTGTAGATACAAATACTTAAGTTATGAGTAATTCCTATATTTATTGTTTCCTATAGTTTAACAGCCTGGAGCAGCTGTGCATCAACTTCACCAACGAGAAACTGCAACAGTTTTTCAACCACCACATGTTCGTGCTGGAGCAGGAGGAGTACAAGAAGGAAGGCATCGAGTGGGAGTTCATTGACTTCGGGATGGACCTGGCTGCCTGCATCGAGCTCATCGAGAAGGTTTGTATGGCTTTTCCAGCCTTCAAAACATGAGGAACAAATAGTCTACCTTCTTATGCTTAACTGAAATCCCAGTTTTCAAAGAAAAAGCTGTGGAATTTTATGGTATACTTGTACTCTCTGATCAGTTGTGAGATGTGTCACCAGTGACCTATTATTAATGAAAAAAAGTAATTTGTAGAAAAATTATTGCAACACACATACACAGTCACATTTATCCCTCTAATCACTTCATTTTCCCTGTTATCCCTACATGATTTCACACACATGGGAGAAATGAATGAAATTATAGCTAGTCCTCAGAGTATGGTGATTAACTCTAGTGAACCTATGGTTGTGTTTTGTGCATTTGTCATCCTTCATGTGTATCTAGGCAGGCTATGTCAAGATGTCTTAAAGTTTGGAAGGTTAACTCTTTAATTGCTGTAGTCAATTGAGTAAACTGATGGCTAGTAAGTAAGGCTTTCTATAGCCTTACCTGGAATATGAACCCTGAATTCCTCATTATCAAGGGGGTAGAGCAAGAGTTATATCAGTCCAGAAGATGTAAAACTCATCAAGCAATTGTTAAACACTTTCAAAAGTGTACTGAGAACTCATCATGTATCTATGGATAGCAATAAGGCATATTGTTATTTGTGAATCCTACCCTTTCAGTGGGCAGAGGAAATGCAACTGCTGTGTGGGAAAACTTCAAATACTAATGACAAAATTCATAAAAATATGAAAGATGAGAGCATAAAAACAGACTAGGTCTGTCCAATTTGGGGAAGAGATACTATAATTTGGTGATATGGTATCTCTACTGTTCATCAAAGCTGTATAGTCCTCACTCAGGAAAGCCATTTGTTTTCTTCTATAGTATTTCAGTTTCTTGGAACACCCAAAACAGATTTTGGAAGACAGTTTGTAACTAAAGCAAAGCCATCAATGTTGAATTTTATATCAGGCTTTAATACCAAATTTGCCACTGGAAAGAGTCAATCTGCTTATAAAGGAAAACTGAATAAGCATCACTTAACTCCACAGTGGTGGGGAACAGAGATTAGAGCACAAAGAGTTTTATGATACAACATGAGATGCACTTTTTTCCTGGCAATGGATCATTCCTAGTCATTATCCTTAATCTCTCTGCTCTTCATACTTTTGTCATGTCTAAATTTGAAGTGAAGGAAGTTACACTGTCAGTAGGCAGGAAAGTATTTAGATATATACATTTATGAAAGCAAGAATTCAGCTTTGAAATGGCAGTTTCAGAATTTAATTTTATACTCTGAACATAAAGTTTATCGTGGCACAGATATCTTTTTTAAAAAATGTAGTTTCTCTAGTAAACATATTTCCCATATGTCCTTGATACATGATTGTTTCACATTTCAGTAGTAGAAGCAATGAAGCAGTATCATGCCTAATTAATTTCTTATCATTCCAAGTCTTCTTTTGTACAGGTTTCCACCAAGTATGTAAATAACTGGAGCATATTTTTTTTGAGAGATTCATCATTCCTATACTCTTTTTTCTACTCTTAGCCTATGGGCATCTTCTCCATCCTGGAAGAGGAATGCATGTTCCCCAAGGCCACAGACACCTCCTTCAAGAACAAGCTGTATGAACAGCACCTGGGCAAGTCCAACAACTTCCAGAAGCCCAAGCCTGCCAAAGGCAAGGCTGAGGCCCACTTCTCGCTGGTGCACTATGCGGGCACCGTGGACTACAACATTGCCGGCTGGCTTGACAAGAACAAGGACCCCCTGAATGAGACGGTACTTGGGCTGTACCAGAAATCTGGAATGAAGACTCTGTCTCTCCTCTTTTCTGGGGCTCAAACTGCTGAAGCAGGTAATTTTTCCTTGAATTTATTGGGGTGACATTGGTTAATAAAATTATATAGCTTTTGGGCATTCAATTCTATAATACATCATCTGTATATGTATTGTGTGTTCACCACCCCAAGTCATCTTCTGTTACCATTTATATACCCTTTACCCTGTTCTACATTGTCCCACACCCCTTCCCTCTGGTGATCGCCATACTGTTGCTTGTGTCTGAGTTTTGGGTGGCTTTAGCTCAATCCCTTCACCTTGTTCCCCAGCCCCTAACTACCCTCCCCATGACAGCCATCAATCTGTTCGCTATCTATGAGTCTGTTTCCATTTTGTCATTTCATTCATTAGATTCCACTTATAAGTGAAATCATATGGTATTTTTCTTTCTCTGACTGGCTTATTTCACTGAGCATAATATTCTCCAGGTCCATCCATGCTGTCACAAAAGGTCAGATTTCCTTCTTTTTTATGGTCAAGTAGTATCCCATTGTGTAAATGTACCACAGGTTTTTTATCCACTCATCTACTGATGGGTATTTTTAACTTCATCAACATGTTCCTAGAGCCAGAAGTCAGAAATATACTATTTATCAGAGATTGACACAGTTGTAGCAAAACCTAACATGAAATTACAAGCCAATATGGATCTAATGAAATGAAGTATAATTAATAAGTGTGGTACAGTCCTACAATCATAGACTTTCAGATCTAAAATTGACACAATGGATCATTTAATATGGACCCCTTTCACCAATAAGAAAACAGAGACTCAGAGAGTTAAGTGACTTGCTCAAAATTATACAGCTCATTTCTACCATTTAAATAGTATTCAAGGATCCAGCTGAGTTGGAAATGAGAACATTCTTTGTTAGAGCACTAGTGCTTCAGAAATTAAAGTTCTGTTAAGTCACCTAAGACTGGATGTACAAGAACAGATGAAAGCACAGGCAAATAGAATATAGGTCTACCCTGCAGGTTAGCAGAGGCTCACCTACTTGGGACCAAGCATGCAACTTCACCTGGTTTCCAGGGACTGTGTGCACTGAGGCTTTTCTCTGTGTCCTGGCAACTCCTCCAGGGGATAGTTTGCTGATTTGAATTACAGGAATCCCATCCCTTCCCCAAATCTACACTTTACACACACAGTTCTTTTGTTGTTGTTGTTGTTATTGGTGGTGGTGGTGTTTTCCTGAACACTTATAATGCAAGCTAATGCTTATATTTTCCAAATCTAGAGTTGAAGGAGGGGAGATATGAAAAGAATAGGAATGATACAAATGAATGAGTGCAAATTTAAATTCCAAATGGTATTTTGGCAGTCCTGGTATCTATGGATAGTACTTAAAAGGCTATTGTAAATAACTGTGATTTCTCTATTTTATTTTTCAGAAAGTGGTGGTGGCGGAAAGAAAGGTGGCAAGAAGAAGGGGTCTTCTTTCCAGACAGTGTCAGCTCTTTTCAGGGTACAGTATATTTCTTGAATTCCAAATTATTACTCTTGTGAAGAAATTGAATTATATTATAACTTAAGTTATAATATAATTTAGTTATATATTATAACTTTAAAAAGTTTTTTAAAGAAATCTATGGTGACACAGAAAAAAAGTAAAAAAACAATAAAAGGTAGAGATGTACTAAAAATAATCTAAAAAATGCCTGAGGAAGAATTAACAATAGGACGCACAGCATGTCTGTTCACATCAAACCTCATGCTAAATTAAGCACATCCTCTTTAAGCCCCAAATCTAAAAGATCTAGTATTAAATAAAATTCACATGAAATCATATGCTCACTTAAAAGCAACCACTGTATTTTGTTACATATATTTCATATGACCAAAGTCTCAATATAAAATGTCTCTGATTGCAGTGATTAAGGAAAACATACTGAGACTGACTGGTTTTGTGTAATCCGTAATTTTCTATCTATGTTCCATATATGTGATTTATTTTTGTTATTATGATTTGTTCTTCATTGAGACAGCGCATTAAAATATGAAACAGAAGCACATTAACTACAGATCATTGAAAGGGAGGGACTCTAATGTAAATACAACTAGAAATTATTTTTAAAACTTTTCATATGGTTTTATAGGAGAATTTAAATAAGCTGATGACCAACTTGAGGAGCACTCACCCCCACTTTGTACGCTGTCTCATTCCCAATGAAACTAAAACTCCTGGTAAGATATTTCTGATATCCAAATAAAACTCCAGTGTGACTTTTCATGAGACTTTTAGAGGGAAAACACATCTTTTTTTTAGGGGCCATGGAGCATGAACTTGTCCTGCACCAGCTGAGGTGTAACGGCGTGCTGGAAGGCATCAGAATCTGCAGGAAAGGATTCCCAAGCAGAATCCTTTATGCAGACTTCAAACAGAGGTTTGTGTCTCATTATTTATGATTTTCAGTGTGCTAGTCTATATCAAAATTGCCACATATTTCAAACATTTTTTAGCTTTTCTTTGAACACCGAAATGCAGTTATTTGAAAGGTGATCATAAAAGAAAGAAGTCTTGGTTTATATGATCATAAATTTTTCATTATATCTTCACAAGTTTTACATAAAGCACAGTTTGATTATTTCAACACATTTTTTTCTCCAAAAGTCAATCTATAATTTTGTCAATGCCAGCTACTAAAAGTTCTACCTTTTTATTTCAGTGAATAAAACCACATTTTAATATTTTGTTTATTCTGACAGATACAAGGTTCTAAATGCAAGTGCCATCCCAGAGGGTCAGTTCATTGACAGCAAGAAAGCTTCTGAAAAACTTCTAGGGTCCATTGACATTGACCACACCCAGTACAAATTTGGTCATACCAAGGTACCACCAATACAAATTTCTATCATAAATTCACCTCCTTTGGACTTTCTCATGAATAAAAATAACATTTAACTTGTTCTTTTGCAAGGTTTTCTTTAAAGCTGGCCTGTTGGGAACTCTAGAGGAGATGCGAGATGATAAGCTGGCTCAACTCATCACACGCACTCAAGCCATGTGCAGAGGGTACCTGATGAGGGTGGAGTTCAAGAAGATGATGGAAAGGAGGTGAGGGACCAAGTACAAGTCCTCCTTCTCCACATTTTAATAGTTGAATCCAATGCAGTCATTACATTTGTTGAGGAATGGTCACTTTCCACATTCTTTTTCATTTGCATCTTTTTTCTTTCCTACAGAGAGTCCATCTTCTGCATCCAGTACAATGTCCGTGCTTTTATGAATGTGAAGCACTGGCCCTGGATGAAGCTGTATTTCAAGATCAAGCCCCTCCTCAAGAGTGCAGAGACAGAGAAGGAGATGGCCAACATGAAAGAAGAATTTGAGAAGGCCAAAGAAGACCTGGCTAAATCAGAGGCAAAAAGGAAAGAACTTGAAGAGAAAATGGTAACTCTGATGCAAGAGAAAAATGACCTACAACTCCAAGTTCAATCTGTGAGTATCATACATTGCACAGTCCAGCCACATCTTATCATCCTACGACTATCTGATTTGATAGGATAATTTTAAAGTTAATAAATGCTTTATACAGAAATACTTGTTATAATTGTTTGCCTTTCAAAAGTACCAGGATTCAGACCTAAAGAAGCAATAGATGCAGTTACGAATTACGCTGCATATGTTCATGTGTGCATTCACATATAGTCTGATGTTCAGTGAGCAAAGCCACAAAAATATCTGCAGATCATTTCCTTTCTTTATAGAACCTTCTCTTGAATTATAATGTTCTTTTTTTAGTTAATATTTTTTTGAATAAAATAGAGAAGTTATGTTGTTTTCACTGTCACAGAAAAAAGTTTAAATCAATCACCCTCAAATGTAAGGAAACTGAGTCCTACATTGAACAAGTGAATTTCCAAAGTAGCAGAGGTGCAGATTTTGCCAAAATGCTTTTTTTCCCGATTTGACCTTCCATGTAGGGATATTTGGAAGAATTTTTTCACTATATTTAATCAGTATATACTAACATTTTTGTCCTTTTGATTTTTGAAAGTTGACAAGGTAGTTGGCATATGTCTTGACCAAACTGTTTGAGTCACTGAAATTTCTACCTTTTAATAAATTACTATGAGTTTGCAGACATAACTTAGACAAATGAAAACATTTCATTTCCTCCTTTAGGAAGCTGAAGGCTTGGCTGATGCAGAGGAAAGATGTGACCAGTTAATCAAAGCAAAAATCCAGCTCGAGGCCAAAATCAAAGAGGTGACTGAGAGAGCTGAGGATGAGGAAGAGATCAATGCTGAGCTGACAGCCAAGAAGAGGAAACTGGAGGATGAATGTTCAGAACTGAAGAAAGACATTGATGACCTTGAGCTAACACTGGCCAAGGTTGAAAAGGAGAAACATGCCACAGAGAACAAGGTACAAATCATGCTCCATTTAAGAGTATTTACAAATACTAGCCTGTTCCTGAAGTATTTCAATTGAAAGTTCATCATAAAATTATTAAATATGAAAGAAAAATACTATCATAATTATGTCACCTTTTTAGTCTTTACCATTTCTACCTATTTATCTTGATCTGTACCTCACATATTTTTCAGCTACATACACCTGGGTTAGCTTGCAGTTTCCCTTTTCCATCAGGCTGACGTCCTAAAATAGTACCATGTTTTTTTATCAAGATGGCAGGATGTAACTAACATTCCTACAACTTTTTTTCAAATCTAAAGGTGAAAAACCTCACAGAGGAGATGGCAGGCCTGGATGAAACCATAGCTAAGCTGACCAAGGAGAAGAAGGCCCTCCAAGAGGCCCATCAGCAGACCCTGGATGACCTGCAGGCAGAAGAGGACAAAGTCAATACCCTGACCAAAGCCAAAATCAAGCTCGAGCAGCAAGTGGATGATGTAAGTGAAAAACACAGTGTTGTGTCTTAAAGTGAAATAATCAATCGTAACATGTAAATATTAATAATGCTTATAAACTTTTAACTACCAGTTTGGGAATAATATTTAAAGTTCAGGTTATTTAATGTATCTTTTAAAATTCTTCTGTGTATCTTTGAGGACTAGTAACATGGCCCTCAAAGTGATTAAGAACAAAAATAAGTAAAACCCTCTAAAACTCTAGCTTGAAGGATCTCTGGAACAAGAAAAGAAACTTCGCATGGACTTAGAAAGAGCCAAGAGAAAACTGGAGGGTGACCTAAAACTGGCCCAAGAATCCACAATGGATGTAGAAAATGACAAACAGCAACTTGATGAGAAACTCAAAAAGTGGGTATTCAATTGTAACCTTACTGTGTGTCAGTTCAGAAGAAACACATGCTTTAAAAATCTCTAAAATATTGCTTCATTTTATATAGGAGAAAATGCATCTTTCACTTTTTAGTTAATGAAAACCGTAGATTATTGACTTGTAAAATATGTATCTCACTTCCTCACCACTAACAGTATAAATAGATGTTCAATTATACCTAGATAAGAAGAACATTAAAAAAAAGTGAATGTGAGCTAATGTGATGCTCTTCTAACAGGAAGGAGTTTGAAATGAGCAATCTGCAAAGCAAGATTGAAGATGAACAGGCCCTTGGGATGCAGCTGCAGAAGAAGATCAAGGAGTTACAGGTAAGTCATAAATTCCACCTTTTAAAAAAGTAGGCACTTCAGGAATCAAAACTGCCATGAATTCACATTAATGTTCGTGTGTCACTCCCAGGCACGCATTGAGGAGCTGGAGGAGGAAATTGAGGCAGAGAGGGCCTCTCGGGCCAAAGCAGAGAAGCAGCGCTCTGACCTCTCCCGGGAACTGGAGGAGATCAGCGAGAGGCTGGAAGAAGCTGGTGGGGCCACTTCGGCCCAGATTGAGATGAACAAGAAGAGGGAGGCCGAGTTCCAGAAAATGCGCAGGGACCTGGAGGAGGCCACCCTGCAGCATGAAGCCACGGCAGCTGCCCTGAGGAAGAAGCATGCAGACAGTGTGGCTGAACTTGGGGAGCAGATAGACAACTTGCAGAGGGTCAAGCAGAAGCTGGAGAAGGAGAAGAGTGAGCTGAAGATGGAGATTGATGACCTTGCTAGTAACATGGAGACTGTCACCAAAGCCAAGGTCTTTATTAACTTTTTACTCTTTCATCCTTGTTTAGAACAATTCAAAAATTATCAAGTTTATATACAACAATCTTATCTAACCATACAAACTTTAGATCTTATTTCAAATATTAAAATTATTCTCAATAGGCATCACTATATTGAATTATTTCATTTATATGTAGAAATCTTTTTTTTAAGATTTTATTTATTTATTTTAGAGAGGGGAAGGAAGAGAGAAAGAGAGGGAGAGAAACATCAATGTATAGTTGCCTCTCATGCAACCCCCACTAGGGACCTGGCCTGCAACTCAGGCATGTAACCTAGACTAGGAATAGAACTGGTGACCCTTTTGTTCACTGGCTGGCACTCAATCCACTGAGCCACACCAGCCAGGGCTATAGCAATCACTTTAAACTTTGTCACTAATACTATGAAAGAATGCAGTTATAGAAAAAAAGGTCTAAAAATCATATTCCACAACATGATGCAGAATCTAAATTGATGCTTATGTTTTCCAATAATTTCTAATATCCTTTATACAATCATTTTTTCATTCATTTAGGCAAAATTACGTGCCTTTACATCCAAGGCACCACGCAGGGCTTTGAGGTAGATAAAACTCATCCCTTTTCCATAAGTACTTACAGATCTCCAAATCCCAGACTTACACGTAGAAATGTATCATGTTACTGCTTTGTACGTCCCACCACAGGGAAACTTTGAGAAAATGTGCCGCACACTAGAAGACCAGCTTAGTGAAGTGAAAACAAAGGAGGAAGAGCAACAACGCTTAATAAATGAATTATCAGCCCAGAGAGCACGTTTACATACAGAATCAGGTTAGTAAATAAGTATGATCATCCTATGGAGAGCTGAAGAATGAAAGGGGAGTCTCAACCAGTGTATACCTGTCAAACAAATCATTTCTTGGGCCATGTACACCCATTTACCACTGACTTGCTATTCCTTCATATTTTCACCATAAGATGGTAAAAAATGATTTATAAGCTATAACTGGAAAAAATTAAGCTCATTGGGCTGAGAAAATTTTTGTTGCTTTAGCATTGGGAGGGGAGTATAAGGGGACTAAATGGTAATGGGGAAAAATACAATAAAAACTTTTTTAAAACCCAAATCCTAAAATATCAAAGAAAGCTCACACAGTTTGAAAGAGCAAGAACTCATCTTCTCAACAGCATCAAAGCTCTTGAGTTATTCTTTCCATCATATGGAATAAGAGAGTTTTAATGTTGTTTCACCCTTTAAATTATTCTTCATTTAAACCACAGAAATAAATCACTCATGTTTTGTCTTTCACAGGTGAGTTTTCACGACAGCTGGATGAGAAAGATGCTCTGGTTTCTCAGCTATCCCGAGGCAAACAAGCATTTACACAACAGATTGAGGAATTAAAGAGGCAGCTAGAAGAGGAGTCTAAGGTGAGAATTCTCCAGCTGATACTTTCAATCAGTTGAACTTTGCAGTATGAGACACTATTGAACTTCACATAGAGAATATCAATGATCAGAACAAAAAAATCACATTACACACTTTTTGGTTGGTTCAGGCCAAGAGTGCTCTGGCCCATGCCCTCCAGTCCTCTCGCCACGATTGTGACCTGCTGCGGGAACAGTACGAGGAGGAGCAGGAAGCCAAGGCTGAGCTGCAAAGGGCAATGTCCAAGGCCAACAGCGAGGTTGCCCAGTGGAGGACCAAGTATGAGACGGACGCTATCCAGCGCACAGAGGAGCTGGAAGAGGCCAAGTAAGGGGTCTTGGGGAAGGCAACAGAAAGAAATAAAAATTACAAAACAACAAAGGAAAAATAAAAGAAAGAGAATACTCCAGACATAGAGATAGGTAAAGGATTTCAGTCTATTTTATTGCAGGGTGCTATGTTCCACCATGTTCTCCTTCTTGGAGAATGGGTCATGGCCAGAGCCCTCTCCCATTCTGGTCTATGACAAAGGCATCTTAAATTTCTTTCCACCAAAATGAATTTGTAACTATCAGTATACCCTTTATGAATAAGTAGAATTGATTTCTTTTAATACAATGAAAAATAGAGACATTGAGACATCTAGTATATTGTTATAAATGTTATAATTCACGCTGTTCAATTTATCTGTACCTGGAGTATTGCAAATTCAGAATGAGACTATCATACTCTTTTATCATTTAACTAAAAACCAGCAATAATGAGTCTATTCACAAATAACAAACACTATTTGTGGAGTAAAACTCATGGGAATTACACATGGAAGGAAAATAACCATTATATTCCCAGTGAAGGAAACTTCCCTAAATTTGATTTATCTCAGTAGTTGTTAGAACTAGACAGAATGAGGTTTGGCAATCATTTACAGAGGGAGTATTCTAGATAAGAGTGTGGGCTGGTACAGGGAACAGTAGGATTGGAGGACATTTGGGAAGTAATAATGGATTATTTATTTTCTGTGCTGAACCAAAAAGGTTCCTAATTAATTGAATGACCCTGACCATACAAGAAGACGTCAAAGGATCCTATTCAATACCAGTATTATTTAATGATATGACTCCTGTTCATGGTTGTCACTTCTTCCTCACCCTTCCTCACATCATCATATTGCTCAGTCAACTAAAGTTCCTTATCTCACTCTTTAACTCTTTCTCTCTCTCTCTCTTTCCCTCCCCACCTCTTCCACCACACACACGTGCACACACACAAATGGCCTCATAAAAATGTCTGACAACCCCTGAGATAAGGATAAGAATTCACTAGGCAAAACAGAATTCTAGAAGAAATAAAATGGATACTGAGAAGCTATTTTTAGAAAACCACAATGACTTGTAGACATAGGAACAAAAAAACCTTGGGAAAACAATGCTTTCTTAGCTAGCAGCTTTATAAAGTTGACAACTTTTACTCTGCCTTTAGTCACTCACACTGACCAACTTCTCAGGAAGAAGCTGGCCCAGCGTTTGCAGGAAGCTGAGGAGCATGTGGAAGCTGTGAACGCCAAGTGTGCCTCCCTTGAGAAGACAAAGCAGCGGCTCCAGAATGAAGTGGAGGACCTCATGCTCGATGTGGAGAGATCTAACGCTGCCTGCGCAGCTCTTGATAAGAAGCAAAGGAACTTTGACAAGGTGGCCCAGCCTGCTTAAACTTCATCCTTTTTTCCTTAGGTCTCCCTTTCTCCTTGCATTGGCTGATGACTTACTGCTTTTCAGGTCCTATCAGAATGGAAACAGAAGCATGAGGAAACTCAGGCTGAACTCGAGGCCTCCCAGAAAGAGTCCCGTTCTCTCAGCACTGAGCTGTTCAAGGTCAAGAATGCTTATGAGGAATCCCTGGACCAACTTGAGACCCTAAAGCGAGAGAATAAGAACTTACAGCGTGAGTCTTTATAATCATTGTATTTCAAAAATTGTAGGGAGATATCTTCCCAATTTTTCATTTTTCTCAATTTGAATTTGGTATTTTATTATTAAACTATAGAGGAGATTTCTGACCTGACCGAGCAAATTGCAGAGGGAGGAAAGCATATCCATGAATTGGAGAAAATAAAAAAACAAATAGATCAAGAGAAGAGTGAACTACAGGCTGCCCTAGAGGAAGCAGAGGTACATGTTTTGTTTGCTCATTTATGCATTATAAATAAGTTGAAAAATTAATAGCAACTTGAAATCAATCATGTTGCAAACTTTTAGGGGATATCTCATATAATTCAGTGAGAAATACTGAATAGTTTCTTGGGAATACAGAACTAATAGGCTAAGTTAAGATGTATGAAAATTGGAGAGTTTAAAATGCCTTCTTGAAGAAATTATCATAATGTAACCAAAAAAAAGAAGAAGCTCTTGGAACTTTACATTTAGATAACCTAAATGTTGCTTTTCCAAAAGGCATCTCTTGAACATGAAGAAGGCAAAATCCTTCGCATCCAACTTGAGTTAAATCAGGTGAAATCTGAGATTGACCGGAAGATTGCTGAAAAAGATGAAGAAATCGATCAGCTAAAGAGGAACCATCTCAGAGTTGTGGAGTCTATGCAGAGCACCCTTGATGCTGAAATCAGGAGCAGAAATGATGCCCTGAGGATCAAGAAGAAAATGGAGGGAGACCTTAATGAAATGGAAATTCAGCTGAACCACGCCAACCGCCAGGCTGCTGAGGCAATAAAGAATCTTAGAAACACACAAGGAATACTGAAGGTACATTGTGATAAACACACATGGTCTCATACATTCTGGGTGTCATTGTGTAACTCAAATTTTAATATTGTATGAGGACTATATGCCATAAGTCATCCAAGTAATGTGATAATCAGTTGAAATTTTTATGTACACAGCTAAAAAATAGCTTAATTCTGGAAACCCCAGGACAGAGTTTACTTTGTTATCTGAAGAGAAGACAAAGTGGTGAAGGCTGAGGAAACAGAGGAAGTGATGAGACAGTTTAGTTACATGCCACTGCATAAATCAATTCATTTATCTGGACTTCACTTGTTCAATATATATAAAATAATACCATGAGACCACCTGATCTCTAAGAATCCTTTCCTGATCCAAAATTTTGTAGCTTACATCATACTATTTTTCTATGATTCAGGATCAAAAATAATATAATATATTGTCTTGAGTAGAACTGCTACCCTAGGCTACAAAGAATTTGTCATTAAAGGGACTTGTAGAATTTTCCTATCTAATCATACTCTAAGTTATTAAGGTCAACATGTATACATGACCCCAAATTTGTATTTGCTTTAATCAGAGCATGAGTAAGAGTCATTTTCTCTTTCTGTTTAGGACACTCAGCTACATTTGGATGATGCCATCAGAGGCCAAGATGACCTTAAAGAACAACTGGCAATGGTTGAGCGCAGAGCTAATCTGATGCAGGCTGAGATTGAAGAGCTACGGGCATCCCTGGAACAGACTGACAGGAGCAGAAGGGTGGCAGAGCAAGAGCTTCTGGATGCTAGTGAACGTGTGCAACTCTTGCACACCCAGGTGAGAATCAAGAGTATGGATGAGCAGATGCTCTCCCTGAAGTTGAAGACAATTTGTGAGAATGTTTGTTCATAAAGTCAGGGTTTGTCTTGGCAAAGTTTTGGAATTTTGGAAAATGTACATCATTAAGTACATACTGGGGCCTATCTGGTTCACAGGTATATTTATGGGCTGGCATAATCATGTTAATTTGAAATAATTTCAAGTTCTAGAAACTTTAGTAAAAGGCAAAGAAAACCCTTTACTAATAATCATATATACAACACTGGAGGCCATCTTGTCTTTTGCAATTCTAAATGGGAAATAGATAAGCAAATAAAATAGAAAAAGAATAAACCACCACATTATATTTACATACCATGTGTGCACATGAAGCTGATTTCATGGGATGATAAAAAAGCTCTTAACTACAAACTTATAGAAAAAATCATAACTGCTAGTCAGCATTTGTATGGATTTGTTTCAGAAATGGTGATCTATCCTCACAATAGCTAATAAATAAGCAGCCATTTTAATTTGCATTTATTGCCATAGAAAGATGTTCATAATACAGTAAATGAAAAAAGTAACTTAAAATAGTATATATGCATGATCTTTTTTTGCTTAAAATATACAGAAAACATCCAGAAGGATAAACAAAAGCATTGTAAATGTGAAAGTATAATAATCATTCTCTGTCTCTTTTTTTTGCTTAATTTGTATGTTCTACTATTTTTACAATAAGCCTATTACTGTAAGCTTTTTAAAGTTACAATATAAGGAAATAAGCATCCCATAAATGTTAAAATCACATGCTACAAATCACTTTAAATTCAAATAAACATACATTTTTCTTACTCATTATTAGTATTCTTGAATTGGTTGAATATTTTGAATACTATCAAGTTTCCAAAACATAAGAGATTCTTGGATCATTTTTCAACCAATAATGATGCTATTTATGCACTTAAAATATAGAGCCAACAAATGTGAATGAACACCTAAAAATTAATAATCAATTTTTCATGAGCTGTACGGCACAACATGGTATAGGCAGCAGTATAAATTTTTTTCTTGGGGCAGGGATAGTGCTTTATGTGTACAAGCAGACACTAATATCAGATATCTTTGATATCAAATATTTTTATATCAAAAATTATATTTTACCTGGAAGAATTCAAGAGAATTTTTTATTAATAGATATATGAGTAGAATAAAGAGAAGGCATAAACTTAGAATAAACTTTTGATTTGGTTTTTATTCTGAACACTTCTTACATCAATAATTTATGCCTACTTACACTAATAAAATTGACAATATTTATGATTGAGTATGTTTTTCTTCTTTTTATTAATTTAAAACAGAACACAAGCCTGATCAACACCAAGAAGAAACTGGAGACAGACATTTCCCAAATCCAAGGAGAGATGGAGGACATTGTCCAGGAAGCTCGCAATGCAGAAGAGAAGGCCAAGAAGGCCATCACTGATGTAAGATGAGCATTTGTTTTACTAACATATGCGTGCTACCTGCCATTACCAGCTTTCCTTATTTTCTTGATTTATTTGCTAATTAGGCAGCCATGATGGCTGAGGAGCTGAAGAAGGAGCAGGACACCAGCGCCCACCTGGAGCGGATGAAGAAGAACCTGGAGCAGACGGTGAAGGACCTGCAGCACCGTCTGGATGAGGCTGAGCAGCTGGCCCTGAAGGGCGGGAAGAAGCAGATCCAGAAACTGGAGGCCAGGGTGGGTTTCCACCACTTCATTCAATTCCCAGCCTGTTCATGCAGCTAGTAACAGCCAATTTTTAAACACCTTTGTTCTTTTCCAGGTGAGGGAGCTTGAAAATGAGGTTGAAAATGAACAGAAGCGCAATGTTGAGGCAGTCAAGGGTCTTCGCAAACATGAGAGAAGAGTGAAGGAACTCACTTACCAGGTGATCAACTTTTCCATATTTTCCAAATTTTATTTTCAAGAAAATAAAATGAATTATTTTCAAATCATGACACTATCTATTTGGTACCTTTTTCATTTCAGACTGAGGAGGACCGCAAGAATATTCTCCGGCTGCAGGACTTGGTGGACAAATTACAAACCAAAGTTAAAGCTTATAAGAGACAGGCTGAAGAGGCTGTGAGTATATCTTCAGAGTGACAGAAAGGTTCAGGAGCAATTCCATGAAGTTTTGAGAATTTATGAGACTTTCTTTAAGGCAAATAACATAAAATTGGGAATACAGAATTAGGTTTGTTTAGGTATTTATTTAGAATGAGAAAATTTTACCATGAATTACTGGAGACTTTGAGATTCAGGTTCACTTCTTCTGAGACATCTTTAAGCAATTTCCAGACATGTTCACACAGAAATGCTTCTTGTTTACAACCCAATTTCCTCCCTGTCTAGAACACTCTACAACTCCTACCTGGAAGTCCTATATTCCCAGCACTCATAGGGATTGTGCAAATGAGGGCTCTGAAGTTTAAGCCTTATTTAATTTCATGATAAATCCATCTCAGGACATTTCTTTTTAATTTGACTGCTTATCTTTCTTATCCTGTTAATTCTGAAATATTCATCAAGTTTTTCTGCAACCAATACTACCTACTGTGCCTACTCTTAAAAGTTTGTGTCATAGAAACAAGATTGATTCTGATTCTTGCTATGTTGATCTCCCTGTGGTCATTGTAGAATCTTAAGTTTGCCAGGAAGAGAGTTAAGTAAGAAAGACTGAACAGGGAGGGGGGTTGTAAGCCCACTCATTCACAGAGGCAAGTATGTGGAAATGCCCTACCCCCAAATAAGTACATCACCAAATGACAGAACCTTTTGCTTTCTCATTCATGAAGCAAGTCCTGTAGCTGCTTCTAGTAACAAAGGCAATAAGAATCAGAAATGTCAAATTTTCTTGTACTCTCAAATGCATTTTCATTCATTCTCAGGAGGAACAGTCCAACGTCAACCTCTCCAAGTTCCGCAAGCTCCAGCATGAGCTGGAGGAGGCCGAGGAGCGGGCTGACATTGCCGAGTCCCAGGTCAACAAGCTGCGGGTGAAGAGCCGTGAGGTTCACACAAAAATTATAAGTGAAGAGTAATTCATCCAAATGCTGAAAGGTGACCAAAGAAATGCACAAAATGTGAAGTTCTTTGTCACTTTCACATGTCGCTATAATATCAAAAAAATAAAATCTGCAGAGAATTTTGCAATCTAAAGATACATGTGTCTCGATTATAAGCTCTATAGTGCTATAAGAACTAATTCATTTATTCAACATTGTTAAGCGCCTACTGGGTGAGATCAGAGATGGTGACAAAAGTGAATTTGGGCATTGAGTGAACTTTAATAGAAGGCAAATGAAATGAAGTGCTCTGAGAGGATGTAGGGCTGGTTAATGAACCCTCAATTCCATTCAACCAATCTTAGTAAGCACCAAGTATATGTGTGTACAGAAATGGGCACCCAGGGTAGGACATTACTCCTTCCTTTGAGGAGCTCCAGCCAGTGGGAGAGACACCAATTCAGATAGATTACAACACAACATATTGGCTTTGATTGAAGTATAAGAGCAAAGTGTGATAATAACAGAGCAGGTTACTAAACTGGGAAATCCAGAAAGATTTCTCAAAGAAGACTTGAGCTAGCTCCTAAAAGATGAGTAGAAGAGTTATTAGGTGAAAGAGAAATGGAGATGGTCATTTGAAAAAGAGAAAATGAGCATGAGACTTCAGAGTAGTTTAAACCCAGGCTCCATGAGCAAAAGGGCATCAGATGAGGCCAGAGATGGAAGGTAAAACCTGACTGTGAAGTTAAAACCTCACTGCCTCTAAGTACCTAGGAATAAACCTAACCAAGGAGGTAAAACACCCGTACTCTGAAAATTATACAACACTGAAGAAAGAAATTAAGAAGACACAAACAAATGGAAGCATGTACCATGCTTATGAATTGGGACAATTAACATAATCAAAATGGCCATACTACCCAAAGTTATTTATAGATTCAATGCAATCCCCATTAAAGTACCCACGACATATTTCACAGATATAGAGCAAACATTTCAGAAATTTATATGGAACCATAAATGACCCCAAATAGCTGCAACAATTTTGAGAAAGACGAACAAAGCATGAGGAATCACAATACCTGATATCAAACTGTATTACAAGGCCACTGTAATCAAAACAGCCTGGTACTGGCATAAAAACAGGCACATAGACCAATGGAAGAGAACAGAGAACCCAGGAACAAACCCAAGTCTCTACAGTCAACTAATATTTGAAAAAGGGGGAAGAAGCATAAAATGGAGTAAAAATAGCCTCTTCAACAAATGGTATTGGGAGATATGGACAGCTACATGCAAACAAATGAAACTTGATCACCAATTTACACCATACAAAAAAATAATTTCAAGGTGGATGAAAGACTTAAATATAAGTCATAACACCATAAAAGCCCTAGAGGAAAACATTGGCAGAAAAATCTCAGACATTCCATGCAGCAACATCTTCACAGATATGTCCCCTAAAGCAAGGGACATAAAGGAAAGAATAAACAAATGGGACCTCATCAAAATAAAAAGCTTCTGCATGGCTAAAGAAAACGGCATTAAAATGAAAGGAGAACCAACTATTTGGGAAAACATATTTGCCAAAGATACCTTAGACAAGGGTCTGATCTCCAAAATATATAAAGAACTCACATGACTCCACTCCAGGAAGACAAAAAACCCACTTAAAAAATGGGCAAAAGACTTGAACAGACACTTCTCCAAGGAAGACATACAGAGGGCCCAGAGACATATGAAAAGATGCTCAGCATCACTAGCCATCAGAGAGATGCAAATTAAAACCACAATGAGGTACCACCTCACAACAGTCAGAATGGCCATCATAAACAAATCAACAAACAAGTGTCGGAGAGGATGCGGAGAAAAGGGAACCCTAGTGCACTGTTGGTGGGAATGCAGACTGGTGCAGCCACTGTGGAAAACAGTGTGGAATTCCCTCAGAAAACTAAAAATGGAACTGCCCTTTGATCCAGCAATTCCACTGCTGGGATTATACCCTAAAAGCCCTGAAACAACAATCCAAAAGAACCTATGCACCCCAATGTTCATAGCAGCACAATTTACAGTAGCCAAGTACTGGAAGCAACCTAAGTGCCCATCAGCAAATGAGTGGATCAAAAAACTATGGTACATTTACACAATGGAATTCTACTCAGCAGAGAGATAAAAAGAGCTTATACCCTTTGCAACAGCATGGATGGAACTGGAGAGCATTATGCTAAATGAAATAAGCCAGGTGGTGAGGGACAAATACCATATGATCTTACCTTTCACTGGAACATAATCAACAGAAGAAAAAAGCAAACAAAATATAACCAGAGACATTGAAGTTAAGAACAATCTAACAATAGCCAGAGGTGGGGAGGGGACAGTGGGGAGGATGATTTTCAGGAACTACTATAAAGGACACATGGACAAAACCAAGGGGGAGGGTGGAAGCAAGGGAGGGAGGTGGGTTTGGCTGAGGGGTAGGTAGGGGAGAAAATGCAGACAACTGTAATTGAACAACAATGAAGTAATTAAAAAAAAAACCTCATTGCCTCATATGCAGTGTTGGGAAATTAGGACATGCACCAAACTGGTCACATTCTGTGAGGAGAACAGTTGACACAATTCTGGCAGTGGTATGGAGGATGGCGTAGGACAGGAAAGACTTTAGGAAGGCTATAAAATGGACCAATTAGAGATGACAATGATGGTAATGAACTTAAGAATGCAGAGTGAAAGCAGCGTTTCAATACTAGTATAAAGAAAGGACTGGGAGAGCACTGAAGAAGTTACACAGTTTCACAGCATTCAAAAGTCCCAGGCATTGTGTGGTTATAGATTTTACTTCCTTTGGGGGAAACTGTTTTCTGCTGAACTGTATACCTCTCGAAAAAAAAAAAAAAAAGGGTGGGGAGACTGAACTCTTAAAATAATTATTCTTATTAACCTTCTAATTTTTACACACAATTTTGTTTACCAAGGAACCAAGTTTTTCTTAATACCATTCATATTTTAAGGTGGAACCAGAAACAGAATTTATTTCTTAATAGCAAAAAGAATGTGACTGCATTTATCACATCCATTGCCAGAGTGGTGGTGTTGTTGGTTTTTTTTTTCTCATCTTTGATACTTTTTGTAAACCTTATAATTTGGCTTCATTGTGTGGCCATTTAAAAAATAAGATAATAGAATACCAATTTATTCTTTTACAGTGGTGGATATACCCTTCTAATGAGGAGGCTGCTTGAGGGAATCTCCTTTCCCAGTGTGGGAATCCTAATTAGTGATAAGAAGCCTGCTTCATGAAGAGAGGATTTAAAGGGGATAGAAAATAATTATAAAGAATATTTCACCCAGGCCAGGATGAAGATTAATGAAATAACCTGCCCAGAGAAGGCATTTATTGTCAGATTTTAATTAAACCCTGTAGGGCTAACCTATTGACCTCAAAAGCACTGGGCAATTGCTTTATTATTCTGTCACCTAACTATTTAAATAATTGCTTGGGTAGACAGTTGAGAGTATATTTAATTTTATTTGAGTCAATTATTCTGGGGTCCTTGATTAAAGCAGAAAGGATATAGAGTCACAGCTACTTTGGTTAATATTTTTCCTCAAGATTAGGTGATTTGCAGACTTATTTCCTCATCTCTTACAACAAAACTATTCATGACAATCTAGAAACACTTATAATAATATTGCTTTTTCTTTAATAGATATGAGGGATCTCTGAGATTTAGGAACTATTTCTAACCTATTGATGCTGGATATGAAAATTCAAACAGGATACATGCAAGGAGAAGGCAGGAGGCTGTCTCCAAGACCAACACTGCATTGAGAATAATAGAAGTAGTTTAAGTCTTATTTCTCCCTGATAAGTGGCACTATGGCTTACTGTGATGGAAAAAAAAAAAAAAAAAAAAAAAAAAAAACCTGAGACTGGAAGAATATTGTGAAATGTTAAAAAGGCAAAAATCTTTTTTTCTAATGTAGCTAAACCTATTTAAAATGTATTCACAGGGGATGATGCAGAGATGACCATGCCCTAGTGTTCTGGCATGCAGCCAGGCATCATTACTCTAACAAAATCCCCCAAGAATTTGTAATAAGGCCAGTTTCTTCACTCTTCCATGTTCTGAAGACTTAAAGACCATGGTTACTGAAAGGGTATTCTGGGACCATCGACATACTGATACTTGGAAATATCGTGAATCCTTTCCTTCAACTCAATTTATAAGTGTTCAATAACCAAACAGATATCAAGAAGAGAAGAAATCTCAAATTCTCTCTGTTCCAAACTATTACTTCCCCTTCTGTCTACCTTACATCTAAATATCCTTCTATTACAGACTAAATCCTTGACAAGGTGGAATATATTCACTGTATTTATTTTTTTATTAAATTAAAATATACTAATTTCAACTACTGCCTCAGGTAGAATTATTGGCTAACCATCTAAGAAAGCATCTAAATAAAGAAGTCTCTTAAGATATGCCTAAAGGGATGGCATCTATGAGAGAGGGAAAGGGGAGAGATGAGAAAATGCATCTTATGCAATTTTAAAGCCATTTACTCACAATTTTGCTGAGGGTTGACTCTGGGGATTAAGACATACAGCATCGTTCCTCACGAGTCTTGGGATTATGAACCTCCATGTCAGTGGTTCTCCAATTTAGCATGTATCAGAATCATGTGGAGGGCTTTTCAAACACCGGTTGCTGGGCCCTACCTCTAGAGTTTCTGATTCAGTAGGCCTAAATTAAGGCCTTGAAATACGCATTTCTAGCAAAGTCCAGGTGATAATGATGCTGATATTCCAAGCACTACATTCTGAAAACCACAGCTCTATATCATCACCAAATCTTTCACAAAGTTATTACATATGATATTCTATAGCTTCATATTTATACCTGTAAATTTAGCCAAACCTCCCAGAGACTCAGTTTCTTCATCCATAAAATGAAGAAGTTGAGCTAAATAATTGCTAAAATCCAATGCCTTTGAGTCCAAGTTGGTCAGCACTGTCAGTAATTATGATATAATTTAATATCTTACAACTGTAGGACCCTTTGTTTTATTTGCAAAATGCTTCCATGTGCAATTTCCCAGTCACTGGATACTCAAAAGCATGTGAGCCAAACATAATCCTTTTGGAAACTGGGATACAAAGATGATAGTGGTCTGTCAAATGTCATATAACTGATAAATGATAATCCGAGACCCAGACCAAGATCTTCTAACTGTGCATCCTGGAGTCACGTACTGTCCTGGATTTCTAGGCCAGCCTGACCAGTGAAAGTTTCTGATGACAAGGAACAAGGTCAGTAATCTGTCATTTCAGCAGAAGAGAGGAAAGGCCCCTATTGTTCACCTGGGTATCCAGATTCTTGTCACATTAGACCTTAGAAAGGCCTTCCCTGCCTACTCGATATCTAGAGGCAACCCTTCATCCCTGCTCTGACAAATATACTTCTTATCCCCTCGACTTGCTTTAAATCTGTCCAGGCAACTGATCACCAAATGACCATTAATTTGTTTAATATTCATCTCCCTCTTATAAAATAT
Organism: Desmodus rotundus; assembly: GCF_022682495.2. Lineage (NCBI taxonomy): Eukaryota > Metazoa > Chordata > Mammalia > Chiroptera > Phyllostomidae > Desmodus > Desmodus rotundus. Next base: position 69,563,505 of record NC_071395.1, read on the forward strand.
AAGCTCCACAAGGACAGGACTTTGTTTTGTTCACTGTTGAATTTCCAGGGAGCTGGACACTGCCTGTCATGTAACAAGTGCTCGAGAAAATTTATGCAATGCATAATAGTTCAATGAGAACTTAATATGTGTCATTCACAGTGCGAGGTATTTTACATGTATTACACAAAAATAAATCCTAAAGCAGAGGACATTGAGTAGTTGACAGAGCTAAAAAAAATTTTCAGTAAGGAGACTTCTGTTTCCAGGAAGATCAAGTTTTGCTATCCTTCCCACTAAGTACAACCAAAACCCCTGGACATTATACATAAACCTAACAAAAGAGATTCTGAAGATGGAGAGAAGAAGGTGGACAAGCTAGGTAAGTTCCTTGAGTTTTCTTTTTGCCTCATATGTCTCATTCTTGGAGCTGAAGAAGCAGATAATACAGAAATGCCAATGGGTGCAGACAATAAAGCTCCACCAAAGCCTTTTCTCTCTAGCTGAAGGACAAATAATTTGGCAGCCTAGCAAGACAAAAATTTTTAGATAATAACTGCTCTACACCAGCCAAATGACACAGAAAAAAATATGGTCCCACTCCATCACCAGCAAAATCTGAGTGGGAAGCTTATGCTTCTACACTAATAAGGCTATATTCAGGTGCCCCAACATCACCACTGGGGTGGTGTCAGAAGAAAGCAAGTAGGAAACCAAAACTTTCATGCCTGCCAGCCAGTAATGGGACCACACAAATGATGTCGGTAGAAACAATATAGGGATCCTTGACTCCCAACCATCTGGCAGTAACAAGGTACTTCTTGACCTTCTCACTGTCAGAAGAGGCCTAGTGGAAAGTCAGTACATTCACAATTTCCCAGTGGTAATGAGGCTACCTCCCCAAAACTAAGAATAAGAAGGAGGTTTCCCTCTCAGGTGTCAACAGAAGGAAACCTAGACTTGTACCTCCATGTGGCAGTTATGAAGTGGCACTTTCCCCCTTTCCTTGACAAAGAGGTGTCAGAAAAAGCCACCTAAAGGTTTAAATAAGATCCAGAGTCTCAGGACATAATACAAAAATGCCCAGGCTTCAACTGAAAATCACTCTTCATAACAAGACCTCACACTGAATGAAAAAGGATAAATATGTAAATGGAAAAAGTCAAAATCAAGATGCTAGAGATGTTAGAATGATCTGAAAAACAATTTTAAAGTATCTGATATAAAAATGCTTCAAATGCTTAACACTTATTAAGATGCTTGATGATATTAAAACCTATATATTTTATTAGCCAATGTGACCTTAATAAATTTAATTTTTAAAAAGATGTTTGACAACATATTTAACAAATATAAAAACATAAAGTCTCAACAAAAATATAAGATATAAAAAACAACATGAAAAAATTTTTAATGAAAAGTACAATAACTGAAAGAAAAAGTTCAGTGAATGGGATCAGTGGAAAAAGGGCAGGACAGAGAAAAGATTCAGTGAACTGGACTACAGAACAACAGAAAAACCCCAATCAGAAACACTAAAAGAAAATGAAGGGCAGGGGACATACAGAGCTCAAAGCCTCTGTGGCTCTGTAACAACAACAACAAAAAATCTAATGTTCATGTTTTAAGAGTCTTGGAAGAAGAGCAGAAAGAGAGTAGGGCTGAAAAAGTACTCAAAGAAATAATGGCTGAAAAGTTCTAAATCTGGCAGGAAAACAAACCTATAGATCCAAAAAGGAGGTTATCCAAAGAGAATCAACTCAAAGAGATATGATAAATTTCTAAATACTAAAGACAAACAAAAATATCTTGAAAGCAGCCAGAGAAAAATGACACCTTGCTTTCTGGTCAAGATGGAGGCATAGGCAAACATCGTTCACTTCCTTGCACAACCACATCAAAATTATAACTAAACTATACAACAACCATCACTCAGAACTGTCAGAAATTGAGTTGAATGAATGTCCACTAACTATGGAACTAAAGAAACCATATCCATCCAGGTAGGAGAAGGGGAAACAGGGATGCAGACACATGGAATGGGCTGGTCCTATACCCACAAGTGATGGATAAAAATTCAGAAGGGATATCTTGGGAGAAAGTAGTCCCAGATCCACACCAGACCCCACAGCCCTGGGTTTCAGTGCCAAGAAGATAAGCCCCCATAACTTCTGGCTGTAAAAACCAGCAGGGTTGGAGTCAATGAAAGTAACTACTAGAATCCCAAGTAGTTCCTCTTGAAGGGGCCTCACACAGACTTACATACTTGACTCACTTCCTCTGGGATCCAGCACCAGAGTGGCATCTTGAGAGGCACCAGTGGTATACAGGGAAGATCTGAAGTGGCTGGCATCAGGGTGAGGGCTGGGGGACAGATTTCTCCCAGACAGAAAGATGGGCAAAAGCATTGTTCTTTTTCCGAGCCCTCCCCATACACAGCCACAGAGTACCCAAGCAGGGGCCATATCTGAGACTCCATCAACCTGGCAAACAGAGTTGGCTCTGCCCTGAGGAATCCCTGAGGCTTCTCCCCACCCAACTTACAGTCCCACTCAAATTGTCAACAGTGGCTTTTCCACATGAATGGCTGGTCTCAGTTCAGGCTTCATATCCTTCTAAATCCTCTCCTATAAGCAACAGCCAGCCTCAGCAAAGCTGCAGTCCCCATACCTCTGGCTAAGCAGCCCTAGGCCCAGCACTAGCAGCATCCAGCTTTGGATCACAGTTGGCTTTTCCTGGGAGCCTGCAAACCCAGAACAAGTAGCAGCAATATGCAGATAGCTTGGTAGCTCATGCTGGGTGGCCCTGGGCAGAACACAGGTGGTGGCCTACACCACCCTGGGAAACCCCAGAGCCTGTGTACCCAGTGGACAGCTACTGTGGGGGAGCTTCGCCTGCAGCAGCAGCACCACCACCACCACCCCCCGCCGGTCACCACATACTAGAATAAGTCTACCAAGACATGATCTGCTTGGGGTGAAAAGGGGGCCGATTTCTCAAAGTAGAAAGACCAGGAACCTGTTCCTCAATGGGTTTTTATTGGGTTTAATTTGCATAGGAATACTGGGCGTATACATAAAGCTCATCAATCACTGTCAGGCAGAAATGATCAAATAATAGGTAACATTCAAAGAACTCAGGGCTTACTTAGAGTCAGGATCAGATAGCTAAAGGGCTATAAAACTTTGGGGAACAAACTCATTTCCTGCTTGGATCCTTATCATTTAATTGAAGGTATTAGCAAAGCAGGTTTCACAGGATTTTATGCATTCTTTCTTAGGCCTGATCACCCTGGGGAATCCTCCCTTTCCAGCACAAGGCTGCACCCACCTTCGGCATTGTTTCAGGCTTAAGGCAGGCAGGGGAAGTAAGGCAGCCAAGAGATTAGGAGACTTCTTGCAGATAGAATGAGGACTCAGGCTATGTCAAAGCCAAGGGGTGAGGGCCCATCACCCCCTTTTTCTATAGCCCCCAAGTCCTTCCCTGAGGGCATCTTCATGACCATGCCTGTCTTAAGTCATCGCTCCCTTGAGGAATCTTACTCATCATTGGCTAACCTGTGTACACTGGGGGCCAAGCAGGGTGAAGTAAAGTGTGCAGAGGTGGTGCCCCTGCCAGGGAGATAAGCTTTGTCTCCTTAGTGGCTTATGGTCCCAAGGTCTCTCACTCAGCTTTAGCCATGGGGGTTTACAGCTTCTGAAACCAGGCAGGGCAGTTCCCCACAAGCTACAAACCATGGTGGAGCACCTCCACCTGCCCCTGCACAGCTGATCCTCCATCGAAATCAGAGGTTGGTGGTTACTGGTCATAGCCAGTCATTGCAGCTGACTGGCCTGGGTAAATCCCTCCCATTGACCTGTCGACAGCAATCAAGGCTCAACTACAACAGGAAGGTGTACACAGCCCACATGGAGGGTGCACCCTTAGCACCCTGCTCAGGTAAAAGGGGAAACTGTGCCATACTATATTAGGCCATGCTACCAATACAGGGAGTCATAGCAGCTCTACCTAATACATAGCAATAGGGAGCACAGGGAGGCTGAAAAAATGATGAGACAAAGAATCATGGCCCAAATGAAAGGACAGATCTCCAGAGAAAAAACTAAACAAAACGGAGATGAGCAATCTATCAGATGCAGAATTCAAAACACTCATTATAAGGATGCACAAGGAACTTAGTGAGTACCTCAATGGCATGAAAAAGATCCAAGTAGAAATGTTATACACTAATGGAAATAAAGAACAATCTATAGAAAATCAACAGTAAAGTGGATGAAGCCAAGAATCAGATCAATGATATGGAACATAAGGAAACAAAACAACCACACAACAATAAGGGGAAAAAAAGAATACAAAAAAATGAGGATTGTGCAAGGAGCCTCTGGGACAACATCAAGCATACCAATATTTACGTCATAGGGGTGCCAGAAGGAGAAGATAAAGAGCAAGAAACTGGAAATCTATTTGAAAAAAATAATAAAAGAAAACTGCCCTAATTTGGTGAAGGAAATAGACATGCAAGTCCAGGAAGCACAGAGTCCTAAACAAGATTGATGCAAACAGGTCCACACCAAGACACATCATAATTAAAATGCTAAAGGTTAGTGATAAAGAGAGAATCTTAAAAGCAGCAAGAGAAAAGATGTTAGTTACCTACAGAGGAGTCCCCATAAGACTGTCAGCTGATTTCTCAAAAGAAACTCTGCAGGCTAGAAGGTACTGGCAAGAAATATTTAAAGTCATGAAAAGCAGGGACCCACAGTCAAGATTACTCTACCCAGCAAAGATATCATTTAGAATCAAAAGACTGATAAAGAGCTTTCCAGACAAGAAAAAAACTAAAGGAGTTCATCATCACCAAACCATTATTATATGAAATGTTAAAGGGACTTACTTAAGAAAAAGATCAAAACTATGAACAATAAATGACAATAAATATATACCTATTAACAATTGAATAAAAAAAAACAAACTAAGCAAACAAGAAGAACAGAAACAGAATCATGGATACAGAGGGAATTTTGATGGTTGCCAGATGGAAGAGGGAACAGGGGAAGAGGTGAGGGGATTAAGACGTACAAATTGTAAGTCATAGAATAGTCATGGGGATGTAAAGTACAGTAAAGGAAATGGAGTAGCCAAACAACTTATATGAATGACCCATGGACATGAACAATGGTGTGGAGATTGCCTGAGGGAGAGAGGGGTACTGGTGGGGAGGGCAAAGGAGGAAAATTGGGACAACTGTAACAGCATAATCAATAAAATGTTAATCAACAAAACAAGCAAGCAAGCAAAATATAACCAGAGAAATTGAAATTAAGAACAAACTGACAGTAACCAGAGGGGAGTTGGGAGGGGATAATGAGGGGAAAAGGGGGAAGGGTTGTCAAGAAACATGTATAAAGGACACATGGACAAAACTAAAGGGGGGTAGGATCGAAGGTGGGAGGTGGGGCTGGCTGGGGTGGGGGGGAATGGTGGTGGGGGAATGGAGACAACTGTACTTAAACAACAATTTTTTTTAAAAAAAGGAAAAGGTAAAAAGGCTTTTTAGGCCAGATGGCAGAGTAGGCAAACATTTTGCTCTCCTACTACCACGACCACATCGAAATTACATCTAAACTGCAGAACAACCATCACAGAGTGCCATAACTAAGGATACAGAGAAAAAAGCCAAGTCAAGACTGGTAGAGGGGGCTGAGATGTGGAACAGGCTGGTCTCACACCTGCATGTAGCAGTTAAAATCAGCAGGGGTATCTTGGCTACAGAGGTACTGTTACAGAGCAAGGGGGGTGGGGGTGGTTCACGATAAATTATTACAGAAAGGATTCCGCCTTTCTGTCTCTGGAGGTTCCTTCCCCCCACGCCCACCTGCTAGGTTCGCAATGCCCGCCGCCAGAGGAAAGACGTCTCTCAATGCCAGAGACTGGTGAAAAGGAAAGGAATTGTTTATTCAAAAGTTACACAAACTTAGAATAATGACCTAATGTCTTCAGTAAGATACTAAAGTCCTCTAGAATACCCACAGATGCACAGTCCTTCCCTCTCCCTGTGCCCAGTCCGGGGTACCGTGTCTCAGGAAAAGAAGTAGAAGTCCGTGATTCAGGCTCCCAGCACCATCAGCTGTGTGGCTGCTGCAATCTCCAGTTAATCCAAAGCCATGTGGCACCTTCTCATGGCCCAGCAGCAAGAGTCCTTTCTCCCCTTTCTCTATGGCTGCAAAGTCTCTCCTGCTGCCTAAGCCGCGTGGCAAGAAGCACTCCAAAACCTCGTGGTCCTCTTTACTCTCTGAAGCCGCGTGGTCTCTCCTTTTACTTCAGAGCCGCATGGTCTCTCCTCTTCCCTTCAGAGCCACATGGTCTCTCTTCCCTTCAGAGCCACATGGTCTCTCTTCTTCAGAGCCACATGGTCTCTCTTCTTCCCTTCAGAGCCACATGGTCTCTCTTCTTCCCTTCAGAGCCACATGGTCTCTCCTTCCCTTCAGAGCCACATGGTCTCTCTTCCCTTCAGAGCCACATGGTCTCTCTTCCCTTCAGAGCCACATGGTCTCTCTCCTACCTATGGCTGCCGGGCCTAGGTTTAAATCCCAGTTCCCATCTTCCTTTGCAGCCCATTTCCGACTCCTCCTACAGTCAGCTACACCTGCCAGCATCCCTGTATTCTTCCAGCTTTACTGGGCTGCCATAGTAAGTCTGGGCAGGTGTGGCCCCATGGCTTGGAGCCAATCATCTCCAAGCTCTCACGCAGGCCCTGTAACCAGGGGGAGTTGCTTCCCAGTCCCATCTTGGGTGGAAGCCACTCCCATCTCCCTGGCTCAAAGCAGGGCCACAGCTATTTAACATATCCATGAAACCAGTTAAAGGTTATAGATATGTTAAATGACTGCCAGGGGTTAGCTACAAAGCTCTTGCTACCCAAAACAGCTCTGAATGGCCCTGTTCCATGTGTCCCATCCCCCCTGGCTCAGGCCTGTAGGGGTGAGGACATCCTATATACATTTTTCTAATATTTCCTGGACACCCCGAGTCCTGGACCCCATTGCAAATCCCTTCTTGGGGCCCTCCTCTTGGCTGCACCCTGCTTCAGTACCTCCTGAGGAGCAAGGGATCCCAGACCCAGACCAGGTTAACCACCCCAGAGTTCCAGTGTGGAAGAGAAGTCCTCATAATTTCTGGCTGTGAAAACCAGCAGAGATTGTTGGCTGAATCATTGTAGGGCTTCTAGGGTCCTAAATGTTCCTCTTAAAGAGTCCATGCATGGATTTACTGACTGATGGACTCACTTGCTCTGAGCTCCAACACTGGGGCAGCAACTCAAAAGGTGCCAGGGACATACAAGGAGAAACTAAATTGTCTGGCTTCAGGGTGAGGATTGGAAGGGCAGCTATCTCCCAGACAGAAATGCTGGCAGAAGCCATTGTTCCTTTCTGGAGCCCTCACCGCACCCAGCCTGCAGGCACAGGTGGGGGCCACATATGAGTCTCAACAACCTAACTAAAACTGTTCACCCTGCCCTGGTGATTTTGACCCCCATCCCACCTACCTTGCAGGCCCACCCAAGCTGCTTTCAGTGGCTTTCCATACAAATGATCTGTCTTGGTTCATGTTACAGACTAAGTTATCCTGGGCAGGGCACAGGCAGCTGACCTTGGCCTGCACCAGAGCCCCTCCCTAAAGGCCCAGAATCAGTACACCTGGAGGCCAGCTTCAGACTACACTACAGCACCACCCAACTTCCTCCACAAATAACACACCCAAAGGGCAGGCTAGGCAGATACCAGAGCCCTTCTAAAACAAATCCTGATCCATAGAGTAATCCCCTGCACAAGAGAAAAGCAGTTAGTTACCTACAAGGGAGCTATCATAAGACTGCCAGCTGACTTCTCAACAGAAACTTTACAGGCCAGAAAGGACTGGCAAGAAACATTCAAAGTGATGAAAGCAGGGACGTACAACCAAGATTACGCTACCCAGCAAAACTATCATTTAGAATCGAAGAACAAATAAAGAGCTTCCCAGACAAGAAAAAGCTAAAGGAGTTCATGACCACCAAACCAGAATTATAAGAAATGTTAAAGGGACTTCTTTAAGAAGAAGAAAAAAAGATAAAAAGATGAGTAACAAAATAGCAATAACTATATAACTATCAACAATAATTGTAAATGTAAATGGATTAAATACTCCAATTAAGACATAGTGTGGCTGAATGGGTGAGAAAAGAAGATCTTTACATATGTTGTCTAAAAGAGACTCACTTCAGGTCAAAAGACACACACAGACTGAAAGTAAAGGGATGGGAAAAGATATTTCATGAATATGGAAATGAGAAAAAACACTGGAGTAGCAATACTTGTACCAGACAAAGTCAACTTTAAAACAAAGAAAGACCTAGCAACTCCACTCCTGGGTATTTATCCAAAGAAACCCAAATGACTACTTTAAAAACACATGTGCACCCATATGTTCATTGCAGCATTATTTACAGTAGCCAAGATATGGGAGCAATAGATGAATGGATAAAGGAAAGTGGGGCATATATACAATGAAATATGACTCAGCCATAAAAAAAAAGAAATCTTGCCATCTGCTATAATATGGATAGACCTAGAGAGTATTGTGCTGAATTAAATAAGTCAGACAGGGAAAGACAAATGTCACATGATTTTACTTACACACCGAATCCACAAAGCAAAATAAATGAATAAACATAACAGAATCAAACTCATAAATCTAGAGAACATTTTTTTAAATCCTCACCTGGGGACATGTTTATTGATTTTTATTTTAGAGAGAGAAGAAGGGAGAGAGAGAGAGAGAGAAACATCAATGTGAGAGAGAAACAATGATCAGTTGCCTCCGGTACACACCATGACCGGGGATCGAACCCACAACCTAGGTGTGTGCCCTGACCAGAATCAAACCTGCAATCTTTTGGTGTATGGGACAATGATCCAACCAATTAAGTCACCGGCCAGGGCCCAGAGGACATTTTGATGACTGCCGTATGGGAAGGGATTTGGGAGGATGGGTAAAAACGGAGAAGAAATTAAGAAGTACCAATTGGTAGTTACAAAATAGTCATGGTGATGTAAAGGACAGCATAAGGAATATAGTCAATAATATTGTAATAACTACATGTGGTGTCAGATGGGTACTAGCTTTATCAAAGTGATCACTTTGTAAATTAAGTTAATGTCTAATCACTATGTTGTACACCTGAAACTAACATAATGTTGTATTTAACTGTAATTGAAATGTTATTCAAGAAAATTTAAAAATAAGATATGTGAAATGATCTAAGAGAGTAATCTTAGAAGTTCTTATCACAAAAATGCAATTATGTCAGATGATGTATGTAACTACTTATTGTAGCAATCATTTCACAATATATATGTAAGCAAATTATTGTTATACAGCTAAAACTATTACAATGTTATATACCAATGATATTTCAAAACTAGACAAAAACATTAAAAATAAGTAAAATAACTTTAACAAATAAATAAAAACATAGAAATTCTTTTAAAACAACCAAATAGAGTTCTGGAGTTGGAAAATGCAATACTGAAATTAAAAATTCACTAGGAAAGGATTTAACAGTATATCTGAACTCACAGAAGAAAGAATAAGCAAACTTGTATACAGAGTGTACAAATAATGCAAGTCTAAGAACAAAGAGGAAAAAAATAATGAAATGAAAAATATAGAGAGAGCCTCAGAGAAATCTGAGGCTCCATTAAATACACCAGTATGTGAGCAATTAAATACCAAAAGAAGAGGAGAGACAGAAAAGGGTGCAGTACACATATTCAAAGATATTAATAGCTGAAAACCCCTTGTATTTACTGAAAAAAAATAAGCTACACATCCTGGAAGCTCAACAAACTCAAAGTAACATATATAAGAGTAGATTTGCAAACAGACACATCATAGTACAAATGCTGAAAATCAGACAAGGAGAAAATCTTGAACTTGACAAGAGGGAAAAACAATGACTTAGTACTTACAAGGGAACAATAAGATTAACAACTGACTTCAAAGTAGAAACAATGGAGGCCAGAAGGCAGTGGAAACACATATACAAAATGTTCAAGGAAAAACAGCTATTAAACATGAAACCTATATCCATCAGAGTTACCTTTCAAACAAGAGAACTAAATACAGACTTTCCTAGATAAACAAAAACAGAGAATCTGCTACTAGCAAAGTTACCTTACAAGAAATACTGAAGGAAGTTCTTCAAACTGAAAGTAAGTGATCCCATTCAGCAATTCAAGTCTACAAAAAGGAGTGCAACTGGAAAATATAATTAGTAATTATAAAAGACAGTATGAAAACAAAACTTCTCCTTTTTTAACTTATTTAAGAAAACAATTGTGTAAGATTATACCTGCATATTGTGTTCTTGGGGCAAAGACATGAAGAAATGTAATTTGTCTGTAAAACTAGGGAAATCATCAACAAAATGAAAAGACAACCTACAAAATGGAAGAAGATATTTGCAAATCATATAATGACAAGGCATTAATATCTAAAATGTGTAAAGAATTCATACAACTCAGTAGGAAAAAATTCAATTTAAAAATGAGTAAAGGATCTGAATAAACATTTTTCCAAAAGACATACAAACAGTCAACAGAACATGAAAAGGTGCTCAACATCACTAATCATCAGGGAAATGAAATCAGAACCACCATGAGTTATTACTTCACATCTGTTAGAATAGTTATTATCAAAAAGACAGAAAATACCATGCTGACAAGGTTGTGGGAAAAAAGGGAACTTCTGTACACTGACAGTGAGAATGTAAATTGTTATAGCCAATATGTAAAACAGAATGGTAGTCCTTTAAAAAATAAAAATAGAACTACCATATAATCCACCAATTCTACTTTTGAATATTTATGTGAAGGAAACAAAATCACTATTTCAAAAAATATCTACACACCCTCATGTTCATTGCAACATTATAATAGCCAAGACAAAGTATCCATCAACAGATAAGTGGATAAATAAAATGTGATACATATACACAAAATAGAGTATTATTCAGCCATAACAAAGGAAACCTGACCATTTGACACAACATGGATGGGTCTTGAGGGCATTATGGTAAGTAAAATAAGTCAGACATAAAGACAATATAATATCATTTATACTTGGAATCTTAACAAAAACCAAACTCAGATATAAAGAACAGATTGGTGGTTGATAGGGGTAGGGGAGGGGTGGACAAAATGGGTAAAGGTGGTGAAAAGGTACAAACTTCCAGTTATAAGATGAATAAGTCCTACGGATGTAATATATAGCAAGGAGATTACAGTTAACAATGCTGTATTGTAAATTTAAGCTTCTAAGAGAGATCTCAAAAGTTCTTCTCACAAGAAAATGCTTTTAACTATGCATAAGAATGAATTTTAACTAAACTTACTGTGGTAATTTTTTCTCAGTATATGAGTACATATTTATTTGAACCTAATAACAAAGCACCAAAACAAATGAAGCAAACATTGATGGAAATAAGCAGAGAAAAGACAATTCAACAATGATAGAGGCCTCAATATCCCATTTTAAAAAAGAATAACTAGGCAGAAAATCAACAGGAAAATAGAAGACTTGAAGAACATTAACCAATTAAACCTGACAGATATCTATAGAACACTCCACTAGACAACAAAATATCCATTTTTCACAAGTACACATGGAATATTCCCCTGAAGGAACTTATCCTAGGCTGTAAAACAAACCTCAGTAAATTTAAAAGGACAGAAATAGTATGAATATGTTCTCTGGTCACAATCAAATAAAATTAGAAATCAGAAGTAGGAACAAAATTGGAAAACTCATGAATATGTGGAAAGTAAATAACATATTCCCAAACACTGGGTCAAAAAAGAAATCATAAGAAAAACCAGGAAATACTTTGAGATAAATGAAACTGAAGATACACCATAGAAAATCTTATGGGATGCATCCCAAGCAGTGCTTAGAGGGGAATTTACAGCTGTAAATGCCTATATTACAAAGAAGAAAGAGCCCTGGCCAGGCAGCTCAGTTGGCTGGAGCATCGTCTGTACACCAAAAAGGTTGCAGTTTCAATCCCCAGTGGGGAAAGCAACCAATCAATCTTTTTTTCTCCTTCTCTTCCTTCCTCTCTCTCTCTCCCTCTCTTGCTCTCCCCACTTTCCTCAACCTAACCTTTCACCATAAATCACTGGGAAGAAAACAGCAAACTAATTTTAAAGCAAACAGAAAAAAAATAAATAATAAATATTAGAATGTAAATGAATGAAATGGTGAATGAAAAAGCAATACATAAAAATTACAGTATTCCTCATGGATGCAAAAATCCTTAACAAAATATCAACAAATCAAATTTAACAATAGCTAACAATATATCATGATGATGTATTATAACAATTATGATAATATTATAACAATGATATTATTATCATTAATAATGATAATATTAATGATATTGATGATGATAACAATTATAACCATAATAATAAATCATGGCTATGTGAAATTTATCACAGGAAAACAAGGTTAGTTTAACATTAGAAACTCAAGGTAATACATCATATTCACAGAATAAAAGTGAAAATTACATGATCATATCAATAGATATGATAAAAGTATTTGACAATATCCAGCACCCATTCACATTTTTAAAAAACCTCTTGGCAAACTAGCAATAAAAGAGAACATTCTCAATCTAATAAGAAGGTACAAAAAGAGAACACAAAATCTACAAAAGAGAATGCAATCTACAAAAAAAGGCACAACTAAAATACCATGCTTAATAATGAAATTGTGGAGACTTTCTACTTAAGACTGTGAATAAGGAGAGGATATTTACTTTGATCACATCTATCTAACTACACTGGATGTCTTACACAATAAGGTAAGAAAATAAAAGGGAGCTTCCAGCCAAGATGGAGGCATAAGTAGACACACTGTGCCTCCTCGCACAACCAAAAGAACAACAACAATTTAAAAACAAAAAACAACCAGAACTGACAGAAAATCGAACTGCATGGAAGTCTGACAACCAAGGAGATAAAGAAGAAACATTCATCCAGACCAGTAGGAGGGGCGGAGAGGGACAGCTGGGTAGGGAGGACTCGCGGCAAGGCAGCGGCTGGCGGACCCAGCAAGGTAGCGGATTGTGGAACAGGACAGGCCAGACGGCAGCTGACAGACCCCACAGGGTGGTGGCTGGTGGACCCTGTGACCCCACATTCAGGCACAGATAAACCGGGAAGTACAGCGGGGAGCGAAACAGACCAAGCAACCCAGGGCTCCAGCGCGGGCAGATAAAGCCTCAAACCTCTGATTGAAAACACCTGTGGGGGTTGGGGTGGCAGCAGGAGAAACTCCCAGGCTCACACACAAACCCACCCACCTGGGAAGCAGCACCAGAAGGGCCCAATTTGATTGTGGGTGGCTGAGGGAGTGACTGAAAACCAGTGGAGAGTGGAGCAAGTGCCATTGCTCCCCATCAGACCCCTCCCCCACATACAGCGTCACAACACAGCAACCAGCATTACCCCACCCTGGTGGACACCTAAGGCTCCACCCCTTTACACAAGACAAAAAAAAAATGACCCAAATGAAAGAACAGATCAAAGCTCCAGAAAAAATACAACTAAGCAATGAAAAGAGAGCCAACCTATCAGATGCACAGTTCAAAACACTGGTTATTAAGACGCTCACAGAATTGGTTGAATTTGGTCACAAATTAGATGAAAAAATGAAGGCTATGCTAAGGGAAACAAAGGAAAATGTACAGGGAACCAATAGTGATGCGAAGGAAACTGGGACTCAAATCAACAGTGAGGACCAGAAGGAAGAAAGAAACATCCAACCAGAAAAGAATGAAGAAACAAGAATTCAGAAAAATGAGGAGAGGCTTAGGAACCTCCAGGACATCTTGAAACGTTCCAACATCCGAATTATAGGGGTGCCAGAAGGAGAAGAGGAAGAACAAAAAATTGAAAACTTATTTGAATAATGAAGGAGAACTTCCCCAGTCTGGCAAAGGAAATAGACTTCCAGGAAGTCCAGGAAGCTCAGAGAGTCCCAAAGAAACTGGATGCAAGGAGGAACACACCAAGGCACAACGTAATTACATTACCCAAGATTACACAGGAGAGAATCTTAGAAGCAGCAAGAGAAAAGGAGACAGTTACCTACAAAGGAGTTCCCATAAGACTGTCAGCTGATTTCTCAAAAGAGAACTTATGGGCTAGAAGGGGCTGGCAAGAAGTATTCCAAGTCATGAAAGGCAAAGGCCTACATCCAAGATGACTGTATCCAGCAAAGCTATCATTTAGAATGGAAGAGAAGATAAAGTGCTTCTCAGATAAGGTCAAGTTAAAGGAGTTCATCATCACCAAGCCCTTATTATATGAAACGTTAAAGGGATTTATCTAAGAAAAAGGTCAAAAATATGAACAGTAAAAATGACAGCAAACTCAGTTATTAACAACCACTAAATTAAGCAAACAACTAGAACAGGAACAGAACCACAGAAATGGAGATCACATGGAGGAATATCAGCAGGGGAGTGGGAGGGGGAGTAAGGGGGGAAAGGTACAGAGAATAAGTAGCGTAAATGGTAAGTAGAAAATAGACCGGGGGAGGGTAAGAATAGTATAGGAAATGTAGAAGCCAAAGAACTTATATGTATGACCCATGGACATGAACTATAGGGGAGGAATGTGGAGGGAGGAGGTGTGCAGGATGGAGTGGAGTGAAGGGGGAGGAAATGGGACAACTGTAATAGCATAATCAATAAATATATTTAAAAAGATTAAGAAAAAGTGAAGTAAAATTGTCTTTATTTGCAGACAACAAAATTGTACAAATAGAACATTTAAATAAGCCTATAAAAATATTTAACCCAGGAAGTAAACTGAGTATGTGTCAAACTATTTTTATATTAACAAAAAAATTGGAAAAATAAAATTAAAAAAATCAATACCATTTACAGCAGCACCAAAAATGCCACAAAATATTTTAGGAATAAATATAACAAAAAATGTAAACATAACCTCTACATTGAAAACCACAAATTATTGCTGAGACAAAGAAGATTTAATCAAACTATACACACACTATGTATATGTATATGTATATACACATATATGTACTGTATTTTGCTATGTATAATATGCACATTTTTGCCCAAATTTTTGAAGGAAAAATAAGGATGTATGTCATACATGAGTAGTACTAATTCCATATCTATATAAGTGTTTTTAATTCTTTTATTTATACTTATGCATTAAAATGTGACTGGAGAAGCAATAATGATATGTGTATGCAAAATAATATCCTGGAATATGACAATTGGTTTTATTTCTAAATATAAATAAATACATAAATAATTGAGTTTAAAAAATTAAAACAAACGAGTTTTTTCCTGATAGTGTGGGGCAAAAACATGGGTGTACATTATACACAGCAAAATATGGTACATATATATATATATACATATGAGGAAAGTAAGACACTATTTTTTTTGGACTGGAAGACTCATTATTGCAAATTTATTGATTCTTCCCAAATTTATCTAACTATTTAATATAACCCAAATCAAATTCCCATTAGGCAATTTTTGAGAAATTGGCAAGCTGATATTAAAATGCATATGAAGTATAAAGGACAGAGTAGCCAAAGCAATCTTAAAAAAGTACAAAGTTAAAGGACTTAACAGATTTTTCAACTTACAAAGCTACAGTAATTAAGACAGTATGGTATTAGCAGAAAGGTAGAAAAAATATAGATAAATGAAATACAATAGAGAGGAATAGAGAATTTGGAAATAAATCCTCTATATATACAGTCAAATAACTTTTTACTAAATTGCCAATGCCATTCAACATGGAAAGAAAAGTCTTTGCAACAAATGATGCTGGATCAATTAGATAACTGTATGGAAAAAATAAGTCATACCATATACAATAATTAGCTCAATAGGGATAACAAACCTAAATTTAAATCCTAAAATGATAAATCTTCTAAAAGAAAACAGGGGAGCATATCTTTGTGATCTTAAACAAAAATTCTTAAACAGAACACAAGCACTAAATATGAAAAAAATAATAATAAACTTGTCCTCTTCAAAATTAAAACTACCACTAACAAAACCACTGTTTATAATATAAAAGGACAAACCACAGGCTGGAAAAAAAATTCAATCCATAAATGCAACAAATGACTTTATTGTATATGTAAAACACATACAAAACAATAAATAAATAGAAAGAAGATGGTTCAGTATAAAGGAGCAAAAGACTTTGGCAGATGATTTCAAAAAGAAGGTATGTGAAGGTCCAATAACCAGACTAAAAGATGCTCACTATAGCTATTCTAGAGGATTCTGGACAATTCTATAGTTATCAGATTAAAACCAGAAGAAGATTCCACTACACATCCATAATAATGACTAAAATCATAAAGACTGATAATGACAAATGTTGGCAAGGATGCTGGGCAACTACATCTCACATATATTGCTAGTAAGGATGTGAAATGGTTCAACTCTTATTTTTAAATTGTTTAACCAATTCTTATAAATTACACACCTATACATCTTTTGATATAGCAATTCCACTCCTTTAGAATTTAACCAAAATAAATGAAAAATATTTCCACAAAGTAAAGAATATCTGTAAGCAAAAGAATAGATGAACACATTATGGTATATCCTCACAAAGGAACACTACTCACCAATAATAAGAAGAAATGAACTATGTGCAATAACATAGATGAATCTAAATAACATTCCTCTTTGGCATTTTATGAAAGGCAAGTTCTATCCTTTGGCTGAAAATAAGATAATTACAGACTTTCATATTAGAAAAGGTAGGAATGCCTTAAACAGCTATTATTCCTCCGCTTTTCCTCACTGCAGAAATTGTTAGGGCCAAGGGAATCTTAGGAATTGTAAGCTAATTTTTGGCAAGGACTCACAGAGCAAAAGGATCATTAAAAACAGTAACTTAATGCTGTCCCTGAGCTTAAATGTAAGTAGATACTAGCAAGAAGAGCATGGACAAGGGATATAAGCCAGACCTTGGAAGAGCTTAACTCTAAGTTAAAAGAAATGAGTTGTCACGCAAGAATTGTGTAAGAGATATCTGCACATTGGAAAAGGATTGAAATATACCAATAAATAAGCATTAGCAAAATATATCTCACAGTTTAGTTTCTTTAAATATGTATATTGTCTATTAAAACTCTGTACTTAATTGTTTATTATTTTAAATAACGTTTTTCATTTACAGGGTTACACCTCAAAGAAAACAAGTGGAAAATGCATTATGTTGATCCAAATCTCAGATTAAAGTAGGTGTCAGGTTTCAACCACTGACCCATAATCAGATCACCATCACTTAACAGGTGGCCACTTAATATAGGCAAAGTAACTGAACAGACATCTGTTTCCAGAGTTTTGCTATTAGGATAAGTGCTAAATGCAGAACCTTGACATACCTTCTTTTTCTGCTGTGCTTCTGTAGAAAAGACAGTAAGAATGGAAATTACTGAAATTCTGAATTTAAAAATATGCAACAAATTGCCCTAGAATTTTACATTTTTATCCATACGAGACCATTTACTCTCCCACACCACCATTTGCTACTATTGAATTTTTTTTTTAGATTTTATTTATTTATTTTAGAGAGAGGGGAAGGGAAAGAGAAAAAGAGGGAGAGAAACATCAATGTATGGTTGCCTCTCACGTGGCCCACAACCCAGGCATGTGTCCTGACTGGGAATCCAACCGGCGACCCTTTGGTTCACAAGCCTACGCTCAGTCCACTGAGCTACACTATCCAGGGCCTGTTGAATTTTTTTTATTGTTGTCAACATGATGGGTGAAATATACTAGCTGGTATTGATCTTGCACCTCTTGAAGCTGAGTATGTTTTTAAATTTATGGGCTGCTTGTATTGCCTCTTTGATAATAGAGGCAACGAACCCCATTCATTGAATAGTCCTTGCCCCTCTCAAATGATTTGAAATGCCACCTTTATAATACACTAAACTGCCATTCCTGCAAGAACCCATTTTGATCAACTTGTCTTCACCTCCACTAATTTTATACAATTTTAGTCACCATATTTCTGAAATATTTGCTGCCAGGTAGGGTGGCTTGTTACTTCATTGTCTGGTAAAAGCTTATTATTCCTAGAAACTTGTGTTCTTTTACTACAAATTCTAATATTGCAATTCTCCATCAAGTTATGTCTCTAATCTTTCTATTACTTCCAAGTCCATCCCCTTTCCATGAAAAAATTACCCCAACCTCAAGAAATTCAGTGTATTTTTACCTGTGTTGGGGTACAATAAATTTAAGTAGTTCTTAAATATCTAAAATTATTTCTATTTCCCCAGCAGCAAGCACAGTCAAATCTACAACCTAAATACCTCTTGATTTCATCCTGTTCTTTTCTCTTCCAAGAGCTGTTGGCTTGGTTCAGGTCCTCAGCTCTCCTAAAATAGTACAACAACGGCTTAAGTGAGTTCTTTATCTCTGTCTCACTCCTCCAATTCATCTTCCATGCTGCTACCATAGTTGCATTTAAAAATGCAGATCTTATGATATCAGCTCCTTGTTTAAAAGGCTCCAGTAATATCCCATGACTCACAGTGATAAAACCTTACCTTTCACATAATTTTAAATAGAATAATAGCCAATATTTAACAAATACTGTCTATATTGCCAGATAACTATGCTAGATGCTTTACATATATTTTTCAGTAATACATTAATTCTATGAGTTGGTAAAAAAAAGTATTATTTTCCTTTAACAGAAAAACAAACTAAGGCTTGCAGAGGTTAGGTGACTTGATTAAAATCATACAACGAAACATCCTACTAGTTACATTGATATTTAAAACATTGTGTGCACCGTAAAAAGCATGCCAGCCAGTTTGCTGCTTTGAAACTAACCTACTAAAATAGGATCTTATAATGGATTTTTAAAGGAGGTGTTTGCATTTTAAAAAGTGTGATGTAAAATAAATTCACTTAAAAAGTCTGAAAATAAAAGTATGGGAAAAGGTGAACTATATATGCTTCCAAAAAGTAAAAACAAATATAGCAAAATATTAGCAAAAGTAGAATTCAAGGCCAAATGATAAAAAAGTGGCAGAGATTATACAAACAAAAATATGACAGATCTGAGAACCATTGTAGTAGAGGATTTTAACTTACATTACTAGTAAGATAACAGATCAAATAGACAAAACTAAAAATAGATGAATAACACAAACAACAAGCTCAACTGTAAAGATGAATATAAAATTTTACAGTCAACAGTGAGACAATATAAATGTCTTTCAGCCTCCCTACAGCCTACATTTGGCACCTTGGACTTCTGACTTTTCCCAAAACTAAAATCACCTTTGAAAGGGAAAAGATTTTAGACCGTCAATGAGATTCAGGAAAATAGGACAGGGCAGCTGATGGTGACTGGGAGAACTGTGTGAGGACCCAAGGTGCCTACTTGGAAGGTCACTGAGGCATCATTGTCCTATGTACAGTGTTTCTTGTATCTTATATCTTCTTCAATAAATGTCTCTATTTTTCATATTACATGGCTGGATACCTTCTGGACAGACTTTATAAACTACATAAAAAGCAGATTCAATTTTAAAATAAGTAAAATCATTAAAGATATTCAATAAAAGTACCAAGATAATTTAGTAGAGGAAGGATAGTCTTTTCAACAAATGACACTGAAACAATTAGATATTCACATTTAAAAACAAATGAACCTAAACACTTACTTCAAAACATACATGAAAATTAACTTGGAATAGAAACATAAATGTAAAATCTAGAGTTATAAATATATAAAGGAAAATATATTACTTTACATTAGAAAATATTTGTAAGATATGACACCAAAAGCATACTCTATGGAAGAAAATAATAAATTGGATTTCATCAAAATTTAAAACTTCTATTCTTCAAAAGACACCATTAAGAAAGTAAAAAACAAATGCCATATGATCTCATCTATAAGTGGAACCTAATCAACAAAACAAACAAGCAAACAAAATACAACCAGAGACAGTGAAATAAAGAACAAACTGACAGTAACCAGACGGGAGGTAGGACGGGATAATGGGAGGAAAGGGGAGAGGGGTTTTAGGAACATGTATAAAGGACATATGGACAAAACCAAAGGGGGGTAGGATCAAGCATGAGAAGTGGGGATGGCTGGGGTGGGGGTGAGTGGTGGGAGGAAAATGGAGACAACTGTACTTCAACAACAATAAAATAAATAAATAAAAATTTTAAAAACTAAAAAAATAAAACAAAAAAAGAAAAAATGAAATAAGCACAGACAAGAAGAAAAAAAAATTTGACTGTCCTAAATTATTTATTAGGTAAGAATTTTACAAACATGACATATATTAGTGGTAACGGTGGAGCTAGAGAGTATTGGGCCTTCTCCAAGCTGCACAGCGAGAACCACCAATAGTGTGGTGGAACTTGTGGCCCTTTCCAAGGCCAGGGCTCTTGCAGCCTGCAGATGTCAGCCCTCGCATCTCCCTGTGTTTGTGGACCGGTTTGGTGATCCACTGGGTGTCAGGATTTTTTCTGATGGCCTTATGGAATGGATCAATGAGGATAACCTCAAAGAATTTGTACATGGAATCTTCACCAACCCAGTAAGAATTCAGGACTCTCAGAGCCCCACAGTGGTGCCCAGCTCGCTCCTCAGCAGTAGACTGAAGGCTTAGGGCAAATTTCAGCTGGTTAACCCCATGATGGACAGGCCTGCCATAGATCGCACCCTTATGGACAGGGCGTTTGCGGCCACCAGGGCGCACACGAATCCAATATATTGCATAGCCTTGCTTGGCCTTGTATCCCAGCTTGTGCACTTTATCAGGCCTGGTGGGGCAGGGGGCCCTGTGGAGCGCAGAGAGCTGGCGATACTGTCAGCAGTGCACCCTGAGAAGGAAGTGCATCACATCAGACTGCTTCTTCCTCCATAGCTCCTGGAGGTACTTGTAAGCGCCCATTTTGGCTTACCTTATGGCTGCAGCCAGACGGAAAGGAAGAATCTTTCTCCCACCTCGAAGAAAATATTTTTTAATCATATATCTGATAAAGGACTTTTATGAAGAATATACATATATATATTTAGAACTCTAACAAGTATATAATAAAAAATGGCCCTGACTGGTGTGGCTCAGTGGACTGAGTACTGGCCTGAGAACGGAAGGGATGCCTGTTTGATTCCCAGTCAGGGCACATGCCTGGGTTGTGGGCCAGGTCCCCAGTAGAGGGTGTGTGAGAGCCAACCACACATTGACGTTTCTCTCTCTCCCTCTCTTTCTCCCTCCCTTCCCCTCTGTCTACAAATTAATAAATAAAACCTTAAAAAAACTTTAAAAAATGATCCACTTTTTTTAATGCTAAAGATTGGAAAGATACTTCACCTACAGAAAATATATAAATGACAAATAAGCACATGAAAAAGTAATCAAAATCATTATTCATTAATGAAATATAAATTAAAACTATAATGAGTTACCACTTTTACACGCATAGGATGGCTATAATAATATAAAAAAAGACAATACAAGTATAAGTGAGGATGTAAAGAAACTAGAACCCTCCTATATTATTAGTGAAAATGTAAAATGGTATAGCCACAACCAAAAAGAATTTGGCAATTTCTTAAGAAGTTAAACATATATAACCTAGCAACTCAACTCCTAGTTACATACCCAAGAAAAATAAAAACAAATGTCCACACAATGACTTGTGTGGAGTATTATTAACAGCATTATTCATAATATCCCCAAACTAGAAGCAATTCAAATGTCCTTCAACTGGTGAATGAGTAAACAAAATGTGGCCCATCTGTACAATGGACTATACTACTAAGCAATAAAAATTAATGAACTGCTCTGATGTGCAGCCACACTGATGAACTCCAAAAGACGCTGAAGGAGAAAAGCCAGACACAAGAGACTGCACATAGTACAGAAAGATTCCATTTAAATGAAATTTCTACAAAAGGCAAAGCTATATAGAGAGAAAGCAGAACAGTGTTTGCATAGGGCTTGGGGGTTAGAATTGAAATTGATGGCAAATGGGCACAAGGGAACTTTTGGGATTCATGGAAGTGTTATAAAACTGGACTGTGATGGTGCACAGCTGCCTAAATTTTTTCAAACTCATTGAACTGTATACTTAAAATATATAACTTTTAAGGTAGGTAGAATTCTACCTGAGTAAAGCTGTTAAAAGAATAAGCAGGGAGGAGAGGAAAAAGAAAAACAACAACCAACCCGTGTACAAAGCTGCAAAAGAAATATTAACTATTTCTAGAACAAGATATCACAGAGGCAAGAGCTACAGCTCATGTTGAAAAATAAATACATAAAATTGGAAAATATGGCCAAAAACTGGAAACAACTCCAAATTTTATCTACAATAGAATAAATTGTCATATTACTATACAATGTAATACCATAGAGTAATGAAAATAAGGTTATATACAACATCATGGGAAAATTTTACAATACTAATGTTGGGCAAAACAATTGAGATGCTAAAGAATAAATAAAGTTGTCTTCATATGAAGCTCAAAAACAGGTAGAAATATGTATTGTTTATGGATGCATACACAAATAATAAAACAATAAAGAAAAGCTGAGAAATTATGAAGTAAAAATCATAGTTACGTTAAAGGGAGGAAAATGAAAGTTATAATGAGGGAGATCATCAGAAATTTATGGGGTGTCAATAATATTCACATTTGGGGGCTATTAAATCATTCTACTACTTACATGCACACATACAAACAGACACATAAACCACATTCCTTACTCCTAGTGGGACCTCTAGAAAACAAATTGCACACACATACATACAGACACAATAAAAATTAACAGCTAAAAAAGAACACTCGTTTAAAACAGAAATTTTAAAATAATTATAATTGAAGGACTCTCAGAGTATTATATATCAACCTGTAGGATTTGGCCAAGCAGTAACCAAAGAAAAAATTATCACCATGAATAATCTTGTAAGACCATAAGTAAGAATGAAAATAAATGAAAATTTCAATTGAAGATGCTAGATACAAACCAATGAAATAAACCTAAAGAAATCAAAGGAATGAATAAAATTAAAAGCAGCCTACAATAAGTATTATGTAAAAAATAAAAAGGACAGATGACTATATAAAAGTTTTTAATTGTAAAAGGTATGTACAAAAATGTCAAAAACTCTAAAATCTTACATGAAACAGGTAATTTTCTAGGAAAATAAAAATTTTCCCAATAGGCCACAAAACATAGTAGGAACTCTGAACAACCTAATCAACGGTCATGAAAACGAGTGAATAATAAATAGTTAAGATGTTTATCCTCCAAAGATTCATGAGGCCAAAAATGTTCCTGAAGCAATTCTACCAAAGCGTCATGGGACAGATTATTCACATCCTAAACACACTGTTGCAGAAAATAGAAACAAATGGGAACCTGAGGACTCATTTTACAAGAGTAGCATGATCTGGATATCAAAATAAAGAAAACTATGGCCTGGTCACATATGAATTCAGATGGAGAAATTTCACACAAAAATTAGTAAACTTAAGTCAGTAGGAAATTAAAGAATATTATATCAATAGATTTTATTGCATGAACTCCAGAATGGTAAAAGTGAGAAAACCTACCACAAAATTCACATTAACAAGTTAAAGGAGAAAAATATAGTAATCTCAATAGATGCGGAAAAACACTGATAAAGTCTAATGCATCTTTAGATATACTTCATATACCATAAAATTCATTATTAAAATGTATAATTCAGTAGTTTTAGTAGATTCACAAAGTTGTGTAACCATATCTACCATCTAATTCCAGAACATTTTGTCACCTCAAAGTGAAAGCCATTAGAAGTCACTCTTCATTCTCCCCTCACACCATTTTCTGATCTACTTTACGTCTCTATGAATTTGCTAATTCTTAACATTATATATCAATGAAATAATCAAATACAAGCACATTATATCTGGCTTCTTTCACTTAGCATAGTGTTTTAAAGGTTAATCCATAGTGTATCATGTATTAGTACTTTATTCCTTTTATGG
Source organism: Desmodus rotundus (assembly GCF_022682495.2). Lineage (NCBI taxonomy): Eukaryota > Metazoa > Chordata > Mammalia > Chiroptera > Phyllostomidae > Desmodus > Desmodus rotundus. Next base: position 69,587,627 of record NC_071395.1, read on the forward strand.
ATGAGTAATATTTCATGGAATGAATATATCACATTTTGTTCATCCATTTGTCATTGATGGACATTTGGATTGTTTCCACTTTTTGGTTATTATGCATACTATTGCCGTACACATCTGTGTATAAGTTTTTGTGTAAGTGTATGTTTTCAATTTTCTTGGGCATATACCTGGGAATGGAACACTTTAGTTCATTTTTATGATCAAAATTACTGGCAAACTAGATATAAAGTATATAGCAAATATTATACTTGGCAAAACATTAGATGTAGTCCAATTAATGTCAGGAACAAGAAAATCAAGGGGGAGGGTAGAGGGGGGAGGGAGGTGGGACTGGCTGGGGTGGGGTGGAGGGATGGGGAGAAAATGCAGACAATTGTAACTGAATAAAAATAAATAAATAATTTTTTTAAAAAATTTTAAAAAATAAAAAGGTAAATAAAGATCCATTTATCCCCCCCAAAAAAGAATTTCTTGTACAGAAAATGTATAGAAGTATCCTAATGTCAATAATATATTAATACTAATCATATTGTCCTAAATATCTTAGGCAATGCAATAAGAGAAGGAAAGATAATGTATAAATTATCAAAAAAGAAGATATAGAATTGTGATTATTTGTGCATAATACATCAAAAACCCCAAGAGAATAAAATAAATTATTAGAAGTGATTAGGAAGTTCATTGGGTGGGGTTAGATATAAGATAACAGAAAAACCAATAACTTTCAAAAACACTATATATTTGTTAGGGACTGGGTTTGTATGTTATAGAAAATCTGAGTGAACAGCACCTCATAAACATTAGTGGTTTATTTTTCTTCACATAACAAAATGCAAAGCTAAGGTCTGAAATTCTCATGATCTTCCTTTCCAAGCTCCAGCTCCAGCCATTACATCTGTATTTCACACAGGGAAAAGGATAAGAGGGAAAAGGGAAAGGTAGTACCAGAGGAGTCTGCTGTTGTTGATAAAAGAGCTTCTCTGGAAGCCCAACCCAGCAACTCCTGCTTACATTTCATTAGCAATTAGTGTCACATGGTTACTTCATTCAAAGAAGTATGGGAAATAAAGTTTAGTGGGCATACTGCTGCCACAAACAACGCTGAGGTTCTGACTATGTGAACTCATCTGCCACATGCCAGTATCATCAAGTAGAAAGTATAATAGGAAAAACAATCCTATTCACCATTACAATAAAAAACTATCAATTCTTAGGAATAAGCCTAATAAGAAATATACAAGACTTTCATTAAAAAAAACCTAGGATAGTAAGAGTATTATGCAAAGTGAAATAAGTCAGACAGAAAAGGACAAGAACCATATGATTTCACTTTTATGTAGGATATAAAACAAAAAGTAACAAACAAAACAAATAAAAAACAAACTCATAGATGAAGAAAACTAAACAGTGATTACCAGAGGGGAAGGAAGGTGGGGGGAGGACAAAGAGGGTGAACTATCTGAAATAAAAGATAACAATAGAATATACAGATGTCATATTATCAAGTTCTACACCTAAAATTTATATAATGTTATTAACCAATATTACCCCGATAAATGTAACAAATTTTAAAACTAAAAAAAGTCTGAAGAACATTTTTAAAAAGACTTGGAATAAACAAAAATATATCATACTTATAGACTGAAAGACTCACTATTATAAAGGTATCAACTCTCATCAAATTAATTCAATTTAATCTAAATTGAAACTCCAACAGGATTTTCAATATAATCTGATTCTAAATTTCATAGAGTAGACTGTAAGAATTGTCAAGTCAACTTTGAAATAAATGAATAAATTAGGGAAAATCTGCCCTATCAGATATCAAAACATGTGCTATTGGCACAAATATGTGGTACAGAGTGTGGAATACAGACACAGATTACATTCTCTCTTTTCTCCCCCCCCCCGCTCTCTGTTTCTCCCCCTCCACCCATCCATCTCCCTCTCCCTCTCTAACCTAGATTACAAATCTCAATATTTTCTTTAAAATCATTAGTTTGAAACTATAGAAAATATTTATGACCATGCATTAGGGAAGACCTTTTTTACAATACACACAAAAAAGCCAAAATATAAAGGAAAAGTTTTTATAACTTTGAGTAGATAAAAATTTTAAACTTCTTTAAGATTGACATGCAAAGTTAAGATCATTAGTAAACCAAGAGAAATCCTTTACAAATGGTATTAAAAATTATTACAATCTAGAAGATACAGAATTCTACACAGAAACTTTTTAAATGAGTAATACAAAAATACTTCAGGAATGAAGGTAATGAATAGGGGTATATATGAAACAAGACTGGCCATGAACTGATAATCACCACATTTTGATGATGTGTACAATGGGGTCATTATACCATTCTCCCTACTTATGTATATTTTTGAATTTTTCCTTATTATTATTTATGAACTAATATATAACATGATCCAAGAGTATAGAGTAATAAATGCAAGTTGGTAGATTGTAAACTATAATGCTATTTATAACATTTTAAGTATCTGTATATTTTCTAGATGATCATTTTTCTTAGGCCACTTTCACAGAAAAAAAATGCCCAGAAAAGGTCTGGAATATTATAAACCAAACTGAGATTGGTGGTTACCTCTAGAGAAAAAGGAGTTACCTGCATTGTAAGTGCTCATCAAAAGGGAATTTTAGCCTAATCTTTAGGGCTTTGATTTTTCACTAATTAAAATATAAGGTACAAAACTGCATATATTTATCAAAACTCATGGAAATGTAATTGTTCTGCATCCTGTCTGTGGTGGTGGTTACAAGAAATGATGCACATGTCAAAACTCATAGAACTTATACAACAAAAAAGGTAAATTTTATTGCAAAGTCTATATTTTATTTCAAATAGAATCCAAAAAAAGCTGCATAAAACTGTCACCTGGAAGGGGTAATTTTTACTGTGTATAAGTTATAGCTCAGTATACCTGATCTTAAAAAAGAGATTTTATAAAGTATGTAGGAATAAATTTAACCAAGGAAGTAAAAGACATGTACTTCGAAAATTATAAGATACTCGGAAGAGAACCAAGATGACGGCGTAGGTAGACACACTGCGCCTCCTCGCACAACCAGAACTGACAGAAAATTGAACGGCAAGGAAGTCCACACCAAGGAAATAAAAAATAAACATTCATCCAGACTGGTAGGAGGGGCGGAGACGGGCACTGGGGTGGAGAGGACTCGCGTGGCTGTGGAGGGACCGAGACTGGCAGAGTGTGGGACGAATGGGGCAGGCAGTCTGAGCACTAGCAGACACTGCGGACCCACATTCGCGCAGATAAACCAAGAGGGCCAGACTCAGAGCGGTGGAGAACGGGGCAGGCAGAGCAGCAGGTAGGACCCCGCAGCCCCACACTCACGCACAGATAACTGGGATGAAAGGCGGGGAGTGAAGTAGACCTAGTAACCAAGGCTCCAGCGCAGGGAAATAAAGCCTCAAACCTCTGATTGAAAGCACCTGTGGGGGTTGGGGCAGCAGCAGGAGAGACTCCCAGCCTCACAGGAGAGGTCGTTGAAGAGACCCACAGGGGCCTGGAGTGTGCACAAGCCCACCCACTTGGGAACCAGCACCAGAGGGGCCCAGTTTGATTGTGGGTAGCGGAGTGAAAGATTGAAATCCGGAGGAGAGTGAAGCGGGCGCCATTGCTCCCTCTCGGCCCCTCCCCCACGTACAGCATCACAGCACAGCAACCAGCGTTACCCTGCCCTGAGAACACCTAAGGCTCCGCCCCTTAAAGTAACAGACGCGCCAAGACAAAAAAAAAAAAAAAAAAGTGGCCCAAATGACAGAACACTTCAAAGCTCCAGAAAAAATACAACTAAGCGAGGAAGAGATAGCCAACCTATCGGATGCACAGTTCAAAACACTGGTTATCAAGATGCTCACAGAATTGGTTGAGTCTGTTAAAAAACCAGATGAAAAAATGAAGCGTATGCTAAGAGAAACAAAGGAAAATGTACAGGGAACCAATAGTGATGCGAAGGAAACTGGGACTCAAATCAACAGTGAGGACCAGAAGGAAGAAAGAAACATCCAACCAGAAAAGAATGAAGAAACAAGAATTTGGAAAAATGAGGAGAGGTTTAGGAACCTCCAGGACATCTGGAAACGTTCCAACATCCGAATTATAGGGGTGCCAGAAGGAGAAGAGGAAGAACAAAAAGTGGAAAACTTATTTGAACAAATAATGAAGAAGAACTTCCCTAATCTGGCAAAGGAAATAGACTTCCAGGAAGTCCAGGAAGCTCAGAGAGTCCCAAAGAAGCTGGACCCAAGGAGGAACACACCAAGGCACATCATAATTACATTACCCAAGATTAAACACAAGGACCTACATCCAAGATTACTGTATCCAGCAAAGCTATCATTTAGAATGAAAGGGAATATAAAGTGCTTCTCAGATAAGGTCAAGTTAAAGGAGTTCATCATCACCAAGCCCTTATTATATGACGTGTTAAAGGGACTTATCTAAGAAAAAGAAGATAAAAAATAGGAACAGTAAAAATGACCGCAAACTCACAGTTATTAACGACCACACCTAAAACAAAAACAAGAGCAAACTAGGCAAACAACTAGAACAGGAACAGAACCATAGAGATTGAGATCACATGGAGGGTTATCAATAGGGGAGTGGGAGGGGGAGAGGGGGGGAAAGGTACAGAGAATAAGTAGCATAAATGATAGGTGGAAAATAGACAGGGGGAGGGTAAAAATAGTGTAGGAAATGTAGAAGCCAAAGAACTTATAAGTATGACCCATGGACATGAACTATAGGGGGGGAATGTGGGAGGGAGGGGGTGGGCAGGATGGAGTGGAGTAAGGGGGGGGAAATGGGACAACTGTAATAGCATAATCAATAAATATATTTAAAAAGAAAATTATAAGATACTTAAGAAAGACACTGAAGAAGATAAAATAAGTGAAAGCATATACTGTGTTCATTTATAAAAAGAACCAACATCATTAAAATGTCCATAGGCCAGAAAGCCATCTATAGATTCAATGCCTTTCTTATCAAAATATCAATGCCATACTTCACAGAACTAGTACAAATATTCCAAAAGTTTATTTGGAACCACAACAAGACCCCAAATAACCTCAGCAATCTTGAGAAAGAAGAAGGTTGGAAGTTTCTTGCTACCTGATATCAAATTATACCACAAGGCCATAGTAATCAAAACAGCATGGCACTGGCATAAAACAGACATACAGATCAATAGAACAAAATAGAGAGCCCAGAAATAAACACACAGCTTTTATAGCCAATAAATATTTGACAAAGGAGGCAAAAACATACAATGGGCTAAAGATAGTTTGTTCAATAAATACTGTTGGGAAAATTGGACAGATATGTCCCCCCAAAAAAAATTTAAAAAGGAAAGAAAAGAAACTGGACCACCTCCTTACACCACATACAAGAATAAACTCAAAATACATTAAAGACTTAAATGTACAACTTGAAACCATAACAATCCCAGAACAAAACTTAGGCAGTAAAATCTCAGACATTGTTTGTGGCAATATTTTTTCTGATATATCTCTTTGGGCAAGGGAAACAAATGAAAAACAAATGAGAAAATGAGACTACATTAAACTAACAAGTTGTTGCACAGCAAAGGAAACTATTAAGAAAATGGAAAGACAATTCACTGTTGGGAGAACATATTCACATCTGATAAGAGGTTCAAATCCAAAATTATAAAGAACTCAAATAACTCAAAACCAAAAAAACAAACAATCCAATTTAAAAATGGGTAAAGGGCCTGAATAGACACTTCTCCAAAGAGTGCATACGAATGGCCAGTAGACATATGAAAATATGTTCAACATCACTAATTATCAAAAAATGCAAATTAAAACCACCATGAGATAACACCCCATACCTGTCAAAATAGTTATCATGATTGAATTCACAAATGACAAGTGTTGTTGAGGATGTAGTGAAAAGAGAATCCTTGTACACTGTTCGTGGGAATACAGATTGGTGCAGCCACTATAGAAAACAGTGTGGAGTTTCCTCAAGAAAATTAAAATGGAACTGCCTTATGACCCAGTGATTCCACATTTGGAAATATATTTGAAGAAACCCAAAACACTGATTTGAAAGAATATATGAACCCCTATGTTCTCTGCAGCTCTACTTACAAAAGCCAAGATTTGGAAGCAGCCCAAGTGACCATCAACAGGTGAGTGGATAAAAAAGCTGTGGTACATTTACACAATGGAATACTACTCAGCTGTAAAAAAAAGAAAAAAAGAGGGAAACCCGACCTTTCATGATAATGTGGATGGACCTAGAGGGTAACACGCTAAGTGAAATAAGCCAGTAAGAGAAAGAAAAATACCTTATGATTTCACTGACATGTGGAATCTAATGAACAAAATAAACAAACAAATAGAAACACACTCATAGACACAGAGAACAGACTGACAGCTGTCAGAGGGGAGTGTGGCTTGAGGGCTGGGTGAAAGAGGTAAAGGGAGTAAGCAAAAAAAAAAAAAAAGCTCAATGATACAGCCAACAGTATGGTGATTACCAGAAGGAAGGGGGATGAGGGTAATGGAAGAGAGTAAAGAGGAGATAAATGGTGATGGAAGGAGACTAGACTTTGGATGGTGAGCACACAATGCAATGTGCAGATGATGTATTGCAGAATTGTACACTTGAAATGTATATGTTTATTAACCAATGTCACCCCAATAAATCCAATTTTAAAAGATTTCAATTTAAAAATTATGATTATGATACAAAGTCTGTCCAGAAAGTATCCAGCCATGCACTATGAAAAATAGAGACATTTATTGAAGAAGATACAACACTGTACATAGGACAATGATGCCTCAGCTCCCTTCAAAGCAGCCACTTTGGGACCTCACACAGTTCTCCCAGTTGCCATCAGCTGCCCTGTTGTATTTTCCTGAATCTCATCCACAGTTTGAAATCTCTTCCCTTTCAAAGGTGATTTTAGTTTTGGGAAAAGCCAGAAGTCACAGGGCACCAATTCTGGGCTATAGGAGGCTGAGCCACCTGCATAATTTGATGTTTCATTAAAAAACTCTGCATGAGAGGTGATGCATGAGAGAGAGGCACATTTTCACGATGAACTACCAATCACCAGCTGCCCACAGCTGCAGCCTTCTGAATCATCCAAATAGTTTCCACAGAAGAATGTTCAAGCTTAATGCAAAATTTGATGCAGATTCATTGCCCTAATTGCTCAGTCATTTTGAATGCAATGGCCACACAGTACACATGCTCACTCAATGGTGTCTACTGCCCCCACTGACTACTACAGTGAAGCTGTCATTGTTCACACATGTGCATTCCAGTCCACTCTCCTTGGCTGCCAGGTTACAGTGAGGTCGTGCAAACCATTGTCATTGTATTAATAATGGCTGGACTTTTTCCAGATAGACCTCATATAATTTGTTTAAAGAATTGGGTATAAATTACATGAATATTCATTTTAAAAGCATATTATAAGACATATATGAGTATATATAGTGTATATGTGCACATACAGTATGACCCTACTTAAAACATGTCTATATGTTATATTATTGCTGCATGTTGGGGTTATAGATATTTTTTCTCTTTGCTTATTTTTTCTAAAATGAATATATATTATTTCCTAATGAAATAATAATTTTTTTTCAATGTTGAGATGGGCGCTGGCCCAATGGTAGAAACTTAGTGTAGAATCTCCTCTCACATTGTCCAGACTCCAAGGGCAAGCCTTGGCAGTGATCCAACGGAATGAATTGGAGGGTTCCTGTTGTATCAAATAAGGAAAAGTGGTTAAGGCCCTGACAGCAATGTGTTGCTGAGTATCTGATCATTAAGTTACCGCAGGCTGCATGCAAGAATTTGCTAAACGAATATAGCTCTTAGGAACTTACTATGAGGCCCCACCAGGCACTGTCAAAGATTACCTTCCCAGCATACTAGAAAGCATTCTCTGCCGGCAGATTGGCCCCTGTCAAATTATTTATAGGAGATTGGTTCACATACTCAAAATGATATGAATAGTTCTAATTATATCCAAACATGCCAAATGTCAGTACAAATTATACTGAGGGTTCATGTTGCCAAATGTCTTGCCCTAACAAAGAGAAGATAGCTGCGGCCTCAGCACATTAGCTCCTATATAAGCACAACAGATCCCTACTGTCTTATCTCCAAGAACCCAGAGGTAAGTTAAGGGGGCCTTGGGACTTGAAGGACCCCAGTGGGGCAGGAAGAACTCATCCCATGACCCATCTCTCAGCATGAAACTGTTTTGCCCAATTCTGACTTTTGTTTTCATAGAGCTAAACTTTAGACCAGGGAAATTTTAATTCTGTAACTATCTTACTAGAATATCAGAGTGTAGCTAATAAAAAATTTTCCTAAAAAACTTGTTTTTTTACAGTGTTAGACACTTCTGAACCTGCATTTTCATCTGGAATTCCAGAGGTAAGGCTCAGCTTTATTCAGTTATTGATGACACAGGGGATTTAGTCTAATGAAGCTGGGAACAGCACTTAATTACACACCATTTCTATGTTTTTGCAATTATGTTAGATGGTGCTTCTGAATGAATGACAGCTTATAATTTTTTTTCAGAACATCTTATTCTCAGAGATAGCCTTCATTTGAGTTCCAGGATTAAAGGGCCATTTAGGCCAGTGTGAATTTTGACAGTGAATTCTCAGCTGCACTTAGACCTCCCTCTATTGCAAAACATTAAACACTTAAAACATTTTACCAAGATTTTTTAAGCACCCCAGAAAAATTCTCATCTAAATGTTAACAACCAAACATCTTGTTAAAACCATATTTCAGCTACTTTCTAAAGATTCACTGTTACTTGTTGTTTTAAAGATTCTTGTTCATCAAAAAGGCACAAGTATTACAACCACAGAGTGCTAAATTTATATCCTGGCCCTTCCCTAAGTAATGTATACCTGAAAGGAAAGGAAAGATTCCATCAATCTAGCACACTACTGTTGTAGGTGCATATCTATCAATTGGAAGATAATGGCTTACATGCATGTGATGAACTCTTAAATTTTTTGTCTCTTTTTCTGGATGGAAAGAACAGCAGCTGTGGAATATGTGAGAAGAGTCCTTCTTCATGCTGAAGCTCTCATTTCTCTGTGGTTAGATCTGTTCATTAACAGCTGAAATCTCTGATGTCAAAAAGAGAGTGTCAAAGAGACTTTGGAGTTAAGGCAATGCTATCTCTTGATAACAAACCAAATGACAACAAATCCAGAGAACTAAGAATGTATTACGAGGTCTTTTAACAACCTACTGAGAGACATAACACCAAATATTAACATAAAGTAGATGTTAAAAATAATTTTTTGACTTGCAAGTTAAAAAAAGGGCCATCTGAACAGGCAAAGATATTTTTGATACCATTGAAAACATCAGCCTTAATTTGCACTATACTTTCCTTCCTAATTCTATGATTGCCCTAGCATATGGCCGATGAAAACAGTATGCAGAAGCAAAAGTGGGGATTAAAGAATGACAGTTGCTATGTAATAATCCACCAAACAGTTTTAGATATAGATGTTGTTACAGTTTAGAACATGCAAGGATTCTGTTCTCATTCAATTGTAGGTACCCTAGCCCAAAGGATCAAAATACATACAGTCTGGGGAGGGAGTTTTCCAAGTGCCGAAAATGAAGACTCAAATGACAATCTCATTCCAAATCAGTCCTGTGTTAGTGTTTCTCTGTTAGAACACTAGTAATGACAGTTTGAAAGAATAAGAACAGCCTAGGCAATAGGTTCAGCATTTCTTTCATTTTAAATACTAACTCACATGTATGACTTCTGGTTTCTATTTTCCCATTTCTTCCCCAAGGCAGAATCCCCTGCTAAATAAGTAGCAGCCATGAGTTCAGATGCTGAGATGGCTGTTTTTGGCGAAGCTGCTCCTTACCTTCGAAAATCAGAAAAGGAGCGGATTGAGGCCCAAAACAAGCCCTTTGATGCTAAAACATCAGTCTTTGTTGTGGAGCCCAAGGAATCCTACGTGAAGGGCATCATACAAAGCAAGGAAGGAGGGAAACTAACTGTAAAGACAGAAAGTGGAGCAGTAAGTAAAAACATAAATAGAAAATCCTTCCCGTTTTCTCTATCTCCTCCCTTCCAGTTGAAGCCTTCCTTGGTAGGAATCGTTAAGCCTATTGGCAATGCAAGCACCTTTCTAGTCCATGTATGAATAGCAGATGAAAGGCAAAAGAATTTCTCAGGAGTAATCTCATTTTTCACCTTCCCAACTCCCCACAGGATTTGAACCCACTGGCATTGGCCTCTACTATTTCCCTTCAATTTCCCAATCCCTAGACTAAATCCCACACTTGGGAGTAATAAAAACTAACTTTTCCTATCAGAAGAAGTATTATTTACTAACACCCTCATTACTCCCCTGCCAAAAATGAAGTTTCTTGTAATGAATGGGAAGAAAAAATAAAAAATTTAGCCTACGGACATAAACTGATAAACCTGGGAGAAGGAATGTGGAGGGAAAAATCTTTTTGAATATGTAGGCTCCAAGTTCATCATGGGAAACAGATTTTTTTAGCATCGAACTCTGAAATGAATGTTTTTTTTGTGTGTGTGACTTCATTTAAAGGACAGTGGCTGGAAGTGTAGCCAAAACAAACAGATAAACATAAGACCTAACTCCAAACATTAATACAAACTGGTCTCTTTATTTGCCAGACTCTAACAGTAAAAGATGACCAAGTCTTCCCTATGAACCCTCCGAAATTCGACAAGATCGAGGACATGGCCATGATGACTCATCTACATGAGCCTGGAGTGCTGTACAACCTCAAAGAGCGCTATGCAGCCTGGATGATCTACGTGAGCATCTGTTCATTCCACTTACCTCTCTGAGTAAAAACAACATCCACATGTTGTGTTTTCTGATTTTCCCAGACCTACTCGGGCCTCTTCTGTGTCACTGTCAACCCCTACAAGTGGCTGCCAGTGTACAACCCGGAGGTGGTGACCGCCTATCGAGGCAAAAAGCGCCAGGAGGCCCCGCCCCACATCTTCTCTATCTCGGACAATGCCTATCAGTTCATGCTGACTGGTGAGTGAGTGAGTCATCTGTTTACAGAAATGTGGCAACAGAATATTTAACAAACAGATTTTGTCTGGGCCTTGATTATAATACTACACTGCAGCCACATGGGATTCACTATTTTCAAAGAACTTTCAGAGCCGTTATGTTATGTAGGCTTAACAGCAGCCAGCAATCTCCATTTTACAGATGCATGAAGTGAAGCTCACCGAGTTCACTGACCTGCTCAAGCTAACTCAGCTAGTGACTGGAAGCTTAGGTGAAACGATTAACAGAACTCTGTAAACATGTCTGTTGCTTTCCCATATTTTTTACTTTGTAATCTGGATAGAAAAATGTTCAAATAGATTCTTTTAAAATATCCACATCCACTGCAATCAAGGAAAATAGTTAACCAGCTATACTTGGAAAGCTTTGTGAATTCTTACCTTTGTCTTTAAATGACACAGCTAATACTGCTAACCTTTGGAGTAATACAAGAGTAAAAAAAAAAAAAAAAAGCTATGACTTTCCACCCAAAGATTTTGAAGGATTTTTTTCTATTACGATGGAAGAAAATAAAAATCTTTCTTTGAAAATATTTTTTAAAAATTATTTCAAAGTCTGTTATTCCTGCCTTATCAAAATATAAACAGAAAGCTTTGATACACATTATAGGCCTAAATATATCATTAAAATCTTTTATCTTCACACAGCAAATTTACTGCTGTTGGAAATATTTTAAATTCCTGCGTTTCCTGTTGGTTCATGGGATTTTATAACTGATAGAATTTTGTTCTTTTGTTTGCTTTGTTGCACTTGTTTTTAAATTGTCCTTTAAAGGAGGAGAGAGAAGAGAAAGGAATTGAATAGGAATCTTCTATTACAAACCAACCAGAAGTTCTATAAGGATTTCATGCCAGTAATCTGTTCTTTGGTTGTCAACAGAAGCTAACTACCTTCCAGAAATTATCCAAATGCTGGCTCATTTCAAAGGTTTTAATACTCAGCAGCTGCACTGACACTGTCACCACCCCTACCGAGGCCTACCCAAGCTTTGCAACTGCTCCAAATTCAAGATTATTTGTGCTTTCCAAACATGATTTACATATAAAAGCAGGCATAACTGTGGCAATGGACCTGGATGATGTTATTTTAGCATTGCCAAAAGAAACTAGAACATTGTTTTCATATCTGTGCTCCCACTAGATGTGATAATGATCTTTCATGATTTTTCTTCTGCTGAAAAAGAAATCAATCTAAATATGTTACAAAACCTGTATATACTTCACTGAATAGAACTTTAAAGTTCTCTAAAATCTGTATCTACATCTAAATAATATCCAGGCTTTTATCTATTTCTCTGAATAGATTTTTAGATATGAGAATTCTCTACACTAATCTATCAGTATAGAATTAGAGCTTTAACATATCAGAAGATTGGTGTAAATCAACATAGTCTTATAACTAGTGAAAATTTTTGTTTTTATTAATTAAAAATATATATGAAATAGAAAGGGAAATAAAATAAATGATAATGCTTTTTATAAAGCATTTCAGGATCCTTCTGCAGAGGAATTCTCTTACATTCTGAGTATTTTTCTAGTAGCAGTATACTCCATAAACTTGATATGCCCATATGTCCTAGATACTGTCTTTAGACTATATGATTCTCTCCAAGAAACTGACTGAATCCTTAGATAAGTGGTGTATAACTAACCAGACAAAATTTGAGAATGCATAAACTCATTGCCATAGAAATAAACACAGGATATCTTTTCCTTTATTTGGTGGAATTTCTTCCTTTTATGTGATACACTAGTTATTTGTGACCTAAGAACAATTTTGGAATAATTTCTACTAATATCAGCTCTGAAACTAGTTGTACTGATCTGAGATTGTGTTTATTCATAATAAAAGTAGCGTGAATCTCTAAAAAAGTGCCTTCAAAAGAAAAGTAAATGAACACAAACATTTACAATTCCAGAACTCTTCCTTTTTTAATATCACCAGCATCAAATTAATGATACCAAGAACTGAGAAGGAGGCAGCTAACAGAAAAATATGTACACTGGAGGTCAAAAGGCCTGAATATCTTTGACCTTAACAAGTTAATTATTCAGAAAAGTCATTTATTCCTGTCTGTCTCAGCTTCTTCTAAATTCTTTAAAACTTCAAAATTCTGTGATTCTTACTGAAGTATTTACATATGAAATTATATGATGCCTGGGATTTTCTCTATAACAATCCAGTGAGATTGAAAAGGGGGTATAGATTATATAAAATTGACCAAATGATAATAGTTGAGCTCTATGTTGGGTACATGGGTTTTTTTTAATTTTATCTACTTTTATTGTCTTTATCTTTGTATATGTTTGAAATTTCCCATAACAAAAGTTACAAAAATTAATAAGACACACAAAAAAATAGGTGATTCTTTGCCTCTCATTTTCACTCTAAGAGGCAAGTGCTATTTGGGTGGGCTAGACATAACACAAAAATTATAGGTAAAGGACAAGCTGTGTTTAATCTAAACTGATTCAAAAATCTTCATATTGATTTGTTTTTTATTTTTTTTAACTTTTTTTTTAATGGTCATGATGTCTCTTTTATAGATCGTGAGAACCAGTCCATCCTGATCACGTATGTGATATTTTTCTTCTTCTCTGGCTTGTGGTGATCATCATAGATGTTGACAATGTGAGCTGCAGTTCTTATCTCTTCTCTGGTTTCTACTTGACAGTGGAGAATCTGGTGCAGGGAAGACTGTGAACACCAAGCGTGTCATCCAGTACTTTGCAACAATTGCAGTTACTGGGGAGAAAAAGAAGGAGGAAGCTACTTCTGGCAAAATGCAGGTGAGTCTGAGAGCCAGAGTCAGAACCAAGACTGTCGGGGTTCTCGGGAAGTCTGGAGCTTCAGATGTGAGCACTGCTCATGTCTTTGCAGGGGACTCTAGAAGATCAAATCATCAGTGCCAACCCCCTGCTGGAGGCCTTTGGCAATGCCAAGACTGTGAGGAATGACAACTCTTCTCGCTTTGTAAGTCTCTTGATCACAGAAGGGTTTCTCAGCCCCTCAGTGCCAGAATTATCATTTCAGTTACATCACTGTATGCTTCAAATTTTTAATGCTAAATAATCGTTCTCTTTTCAAGGGTAAATTCATTAGAATCCACTTTGGTACTACAGGGAAGTTGGCTTCTGCAGATATTGAAACATGTGAGTAATAGGATCATTGACAATCAAAACAGAGAGGCAAGTTACTTCATTTGCAGGAATATTTTGCAACAGTTGGTATGCACTGAGCCTGTTGCCAGTGTTGCCCAAGAGCCAATGCCAGGCTTATCCATAATCCACTGTGTGCTCCATTTACCTCAATCTCAGACTGATAGTTATGTAGCACATTCAGGAATTCCTGCCTCAGACGCAACTATGACTTTGTTTTTTTCAGCACAAACACTAGGACTATTTATGGGTTCCTACAAGTTACAATAGGTTTACAATAAATTTCTGTGATTTGCTCTTGATCTGAGCGTTGGTGTTTCCAAGGAAGGCCCGTGACCACAGAGTCTGAGGTGACCTAAGGAAGGGAGGGATGATAGGGATTAAATATAATACAAAGGCCATAGGTCCCGATAGGAAAAGTTTATTTTTCCCAGAGCAGGTATGCTTCAGTCTCTGATCTTAGATGGTGAGAATCTTAGGTAGTTGCCATGCATGTTTGAAATTCATATATGTAGCACCAAGAGGATTGATCTCCAAACTGAAATCTCAGTGGAGTCTATATAATGCTCCCAATTGTAGTCAAGACACAGTTCATTTAATATCTCAACAGCGTTTATAGTTCATTCTAATTCAGTATCTATTGGCCTTTCTTTCTTTCCAGATCTTCTAGAAAAGTCTAGAGTTACTTTTCAGCTAAAGGCAGAGAGAAGTTACCATATATTTTATCAGATTACTTCCAATAAGAAGCCAGAGCTGATTGGTAAGAAAGATCTTAAATTCACAGATGAAAGTTAATATTTTTTATTAATAACTTCTAATGTAAAATGTATTCCCTGAATTCCATGTATTCCCTGGAATTCCCATTCCAGAAATGCTCCTGATCACCACCAACCCATATGACTATGCCTTTGTTAGTCAAGGGGAGATCACAGTCCCCAGCATTGATGACCAGGAAGAGCTGATGGCCACAGATGTAAGTTATACACAAACACATGTACACACACACTTATTTTAAAAATCCTTGTATGGGAATGAAAATAATAAATCCACTGTAGGTGTGGTTACCTTCAGATGCATTGTAAATTCTCCTAAATAACTTAGTCTCTTTTGTCCTAATCTTTGTCCTCTCATTTCTCCTGACAGAGCGCCATTGACATCCTGGGCTTTACTCCAGAAGAGAAAGTATCCATCTACAAGTTCACAGGGGCAGTAATGCATTATGGGAACATGAAATTCAAGCAAAAGCAGCGTGAGGAGCAAGCTGAGCCAGACGGCACTGAAGGTACCAAATGAGGCTCCATCTGGATTCAAATTAGGGGATATGGCAAGAAAAAAAGCTTATTCTAAACTAAGTCTCCTTTGTAGCTGGACTTCTGAAGGGTATACACGTTTATACACATTGCATGCTTTCTTCACCCCGTTTCCTTCACATCTCCATATCTCCAAAATTTCTATCCAGTCTAAGTAAGTTAAAATGAACCCTAATAAGCCACTTATAAGGAGGTAGCTTAAAAAGCGCAACCTGAGGGGTCAGGTCATTAGAAATACAATGAGATAGAATAGTGCTCCTGCTTTTACCTTGGCAACTGTGTGTAGGTATATAAGATAACTTGACCTAGTGGTCTATTTCAGCACTGCCTAGGTAAACCGAGTGGCTGGGAATACAGAATATACCCAAACACAGCTCAGGGTGCAAGATGTTCTTAAACATCTGTGTGCATGTGTATGTTATCTATATATTAACCTGTAGACAGTCTATGCAGCAAATAAAATAAAAAAGGAAATGAGAAAAAAATTATATACTCTATGTATGTAAAGGATATGGAACATATAGGACCTACCATGAAAGGTAAAGTTATCTGCTCCTTGAAGCCCTTCCTGACCTGCCAGCTTGGCATTCTCTCCTTCCCCTCAAACTTTTCAGCAGTTATCTTATACCTGACACGTGGCATTTATATTACAGTCACTGACAGAATTTTAGAGACTCTGTAGTAAAATTTAACTCCCACATTTTCAGATAAAGACACTGAACCAATAAGATGAAATTGGGAGGAACAAAACTAAAATAAAGATCCAAATATTCTTTTAACCATCCCTAACATAAAGATCCAAATATTCTTTTAACCATCCCTAACACTGAATATTAAGATTTATCTTATCCCTACAACTACACCTGATTTGTCTTAAGAGCTGGGATTATGGCTTGTGCCTTTCTTAAAAATATTTCCATAAACACTGAGCATACATGTAAAGTTGATGAATTACTCAAAAAGCTGCTTGCAATAAATTACCAAAGACCACTGTAACTGATTGACAACTTATTAGCAAATGTATCCTCTAATGTACAGAGGCCTCATCTGATCCTCTATAGATTTATTTATAGATTATATTTAAATAATAAAAAATGGATTAAAAAAATAGAAAGATAGATTAAAGAAAATATCTGTCATTAAACATTTCTTGAATTGTGTTTCCGCAGTTGCTGACAAGGCAGCCTACCTCCAGGGTCTGAACTCTGCTGACCTGCTGAAAGCCCTCTGCTATCCCAGGGTCAAAGTCGGTAATGAGTATGTCACCAAAGGCCAGACTGTACAGCAGGTTAGTGCCAAAACTCCAGTGAATCACACACATCCCAGGCCTTTAATAATACCAAAAACATTACTCTGTCCATGAAGGTGTACAACTCAGTGGGTGCTCTGGCCAAAGCCGTCTATGAGAAGATGTTCCTGTGGATGGTCACCCGCATCAACCAGCAGCTGGACACCAAGCAGCCCAGGCAGTACTTCATTGGGGTCTTGGACATCGCTGGCTTTGAGATCTTTGATGTGAGTTACCTCCATATTAATAAAAAGTGGGAGGAAGGTAATTTGAACTTTGATATACTAGAATTATCATTATTCATTTACATTTGTAGTTTTTTACATTGCTTTCTCCAACACTGCTTCTAGACTTAATATGCTCCAAAATATCTAGGAAGTAACAGAATGTAATAATAACAATAGCTAGCATTTGTTGAGAAGTCAGTGTATTTCTGGAACTATACTAAGCACTTCACGGAACTGGCAAAGTCACCAAGTCTGCCCAGAAACCTCAGAAGGCTAAATGAATATTATCCCTAACACCTACCACCCCAGTCTTAATCAGGATGGAAAAACAGTGACAGAACTGTTTGTCTCAATTGGCTATTTAAGTTTAATAGTAAAAGGCTGGTTAATGATTACAATGAATCATAAAACCTTCAGAATGGAAAGGAGAATGTGCTGTGGACCATTTGTTTTTTTTATATGTGTGGCAGTTTTTAAGTTATTAGCTTTTTAAATAGTGCTTTTTAATAGAAACAACTTTGACCAAAAATCTGTCACAGAATTTTGAGACCTATTTAAACAAAGTTTAATGAGGAAAAAAATTACCTCATTTAATTCTCAAAACAACTTATCAAGAAGTAATTAATGTTACTGCATTAATTACAGTAATTAATTGATTAATTACAGTAATTAGCATTACTGTAATTATTAATACATGTGGAGGAACTGAGGTCAAGAAAGTCAAAACACTTACTAAGATCCTACAGCCGTATCAGGCAAAGCCAGGACAGAAATCCAGCTCTACACCATTTGGTCCATACACAAGGCATCTCCCATGGAAGAGAAAGGGCCTACAGGTACAAGCACAGAGAATGTTCATAGTCTTCTCTTCCAGGTTGAGGTAACACATAAGATTTCCCTTCTGGGGCATCAGCTTCATCATCTATAAAATGAAGATGTAAACTATAACGAAGACCCAGATCTTCAATTGCTATACCACATCAGATCCCTCCTTTCACAGACCTGACAAGGAGGATTTGCCAAATATTTGATATGAATAGAACAGAAATTAGATAATGTTTCCTTAATAATGTGACAGTCAAAAGTGAAAATGTGAACTTTATCTTGTGTTGGAGAGAGGGGTGGTAAAAGAAGTGAACTCTTCTAATAAATTACTTTCACCCTTAAATCTGAACCATAACTCATGGATCATGATTTTACTTTTAATGGATATTATTGTCCATGCAAACTTAGAGATAGAGGGGGTATATTCTATAAGAACTTTTGCTGTGTGACTAATAGTTATGCCTTTAAGTAATGCCCAGAATTCACAAAAAGGGGTTCATGTCAAAATCATAATTTTTCCCTAGGTTTTTTAAGAAACAACAATTAGTTTAAATTTTATTTCATTACTATCTTCTACATGTTTTCAATAAAATATTTTTCAGTGATGAACTTAGCTGCTATAAAATCCATTTAATGTTGGAAATTTTTTGTGCAGTTTAATAGCTTGGAGCAACTATGCATCAACTTCACCAACGAGAAACTGCAACAGTTTTTCAACCACCACATGTTCGTGCTGGAGCAGGAGGAGTACAAGAAGGAAGGCATCGAGTGGACCTTCATCGACTTCGGGATGGACCTGGCTGCCTGCATTGAGCTCATTGAGAAGGTCTGTTTGTCTTCTAAAGAATGACAGCATGGATGGAACTGGAGAGCATTATGTTAAGTGAAATAAGCCAGACGGTGAGGGACAAATACCATATGATCTCACCTTTAACTGGAACATAATAAATAGAAGAAAAAAGGAAACAAAATATAACCAGAGACATCAAAGTTAAGAACAATCTAACAATGGGCAGGGGGGAGTGGGGAGGGGACAGTAAGGAGAGGGGATTACAGGAACTACTATAAAGGACACATGGACCAAATCAAGGGGGAGGGTGGAGGTGGAGGAGGGAGGGGGGTTCAGCTGGGGTGGGGTGGAGGGATGGGGAGAAAAGGCACACAACTATAATTGAATAACAAAAAAAATTTTTTTTAAAGTAAAAATAATTTAATGTAAAAAAAAATGACTCAATTGTAAGGATAACTTTTCCAAATGTCTTAAGCAATTGTAGAAAGTATTATTTTAATCTTAAATAGATTGGTTTCAGAACCAATTAGAAAACTACTATTTAAAAATAACTTCTTCTTTTCAACTGTTACAAAAGAGGGAACAGAGTGTTTAGTTTCATTTCGTTCCAACCAGTTTTCTTCTAATATTCAAATCCAATTTTAAAGCAGTACTGAAGTCTTTATTTATGGTCTGCTTCACTAGAACTTCCTCACTTGTTCCAAATCTATCTCCATCATGATCTAATAGAAATGTCTTTTTCCTAAATAAAAATTAATGCACAGGTAACACAGTTAGATCTCATGTTAATCTGTTTGTAAGTCAAGAAGTCAAATTTCTTATGCTTCTTCATAGTATATCTTTAAGGAGATTAAATATACAAAATGTCTTAAATAAGGTTTGGGCTATTTATTCTGTTTAATTATTGCATATAAAGTAAACATCATTCTAACTAAGTCCTTTTCATAACAAAATAAAACTTTGACAATAGATTAAATCACTCAATAGAAAAAAAGTATGATAAATACAGAACCTTTTAACAGATCACCCCCCACATGGTATACTGACATTTGGAGTTTGTATCCAGCTCTTTTTTTTAATAAACATGATGCTGTATAAAAAGAAAGAAGGACCCCAAAATGAGGGAGCTATAAGGAGCTTCTGGGACAACCACAAACATACCAACATTCACATCAACAGGGTGCCAGAAGAACAGAGAGAGCAAGGCATTGAAAACCTATGTGAAAAAATAATGTCAGAAAACTTCCTCAACCTGGTGATAGAACTACATGTATAATCCAGGAAGTAGAGAGAATCTCAAACAAGATAAATCCAAACAAGCCCACACCAAGACACATCTAATGAAATGTGAAAGGTTAGATATAAAGTGAGAATTTTAAAAGCAACAAGAGAAAAGCAGTTAGTGACCCACATGGGAGCTCCCATAAGACTGTCAGCTGACTTCTCAACAGAACCTTCACAGTCCAGAAGGGATTAGCAAAAAATATTTAAAGCGATGAAAAGCAAGGACCTAAGATTACTCTACCCGGCAAAGCTATCATTTAGAATCAAAGGACAGATAAAGAGCTTCCCAGACAAGAAAAAGCTAAAGGAGTTCATCACCACCAAGCCAATATTATATAAAATGTTAAAGGGTCTTCTTTTAAAAGAAAAAATAGACTAAAAATATGAATAATTACATGGCAATAAGTACATATCTATCAATAACTGAATCTAAAAAACAAAACAAATAAGTAAGCAGAAAATAAACAGACTCATAGATACAGAGAACATTTTGATGGTTGCCAAATAAGAGGGATGTTGGGGGAGTTGGTGAAAAAGGTGAAGAGATTAATCAGTACAAATTAGTAGTTACTGTAGTCATGGGGATGTAAAGTACAGCATAGGAAATATACTCAATAATATTGTAAAAAATATGTATGATATCAGATGGGTATGAGATTTATTGGTATGGTCATTTAGTTAAATGATGTCTAATCCCTGGGGTATACACTAGAAACTAATATAATATTGCATATCAACCATAATTTAAAATAAAAATTATTTAAAGTAAAATGCTATGGATCAAATGTGAAAAATGGTGGAAAAATCATTCCAGTGTTAAATAAAGGACTTGAGCTGTGACTGTTTTACTTTATAAATAAAATTAATTAGGGAATGGTCATAATTTGATCAAATAACAACCACTATGTCTATATCTTTTGAGACAAGATAGGTTGACATCAATGTCTAATTTTCTGAATTCAGCCACTGGGCATCTTCTCCATCCTGGAAGAGGAGTGCATGTTCCCCAAGGCCACAGACACCTCCTTCAAGAACAAGCTGTATGACCAGCACCTGGGCAAGTCGGCCAACTTCCAGAAGCCCAAGGTTGTCAAAGGCAAGGCTGAGGCCCACTTCTCATTGATCCACTATGCAGGCACCGTGGACTACAACATTGCCGGCTGGCTTGACAAGAACAAGGACCCCCTGAATGAGACAGTGGTCGGGCTGTACCAGAAGTCTTCAATGAAGACTCTAGCCAGTCTCTTTTCCACATATGCCAGTGTTGAATCAGGTACTTTCTGCGCCCTTAATTTCACTAAAACCTATTCCCACAGCATGCTCACATACCATTCCAGCCTCTGGGATTCTACTTTAATTGATGGGTTTGGCTTTTGTTTTAACCTCAGAGAGTGGTGCAAAGAAAGGTGCTAAGAAGAAGGGCTCTTCTTTCCAGACTGTGTCAGCTCTTTTCAGGGTAAAGTACAAATTTAATTTTTAAAAATCCTATTAAGTTTCTATGAATTATCACAATTATAGGATTCAGAATAAATTAGGAGGGAATGGAATGTTAATAGAAATCACATCAAATATTCACTCTTGTCAGGATACAGTCAAAGCAATAGCTCTCCTGTAAGGTCAGTGCTTTCCCCATTACTCCTCATTATGATCATCTGATGTATTCAAGAATACCAAAAAGTCATTAGAAGCTTTCTCATTATATAATAAGGCTGACTTTGAAAGAAGCATAGCTGAACTTCAAAGCTATCCCTCTGGAAGGTTGTAACTTTATTCAGCTAATATTGTCCTTGAGAATGTTCCTGAGTTCCTCTTTGAGAATGAGCCTGAGATACACTATAAAACATCTTTCCACCAAAACATATCTTTGTCCTCTGAGGTGGATTTAACTTTCTGTAATAAATGAAAACCAAAAGCCAAGCCTAGTGACTTAGATGGTTGACTGAGCTAGAAAATATCTCTTGAGGTTAACATAACAATAATTTTACTATGAATAAGGTTACTTTCTTAGGTGGCTTAAAAACAGGCTCTTCTAAAGAGGAATGTATTAAATATCCGGTCTAATGGCTGCTTTGTACAAATTTGTATGGCTAAGCCTCATTCGTTTTAAAACTAAAATGCAGATTTAACCTATGACCTAAACAGGAAAACTGCCCTGTTCCTTCTCCTTCTCAATACCAATCTGCATTATCTCACCCAACAGATTTTGTTTCAACTTATCCTTATACATGTTTTCACGATTGGAAACTCATTACTTTTGTTTATTTCCTAATGGTTAACTGAGATGGGGGGCAGCAACTTAACCTTCTCAAAGAGTATATCTAAGAAATACTGAGAAATATTTACCTGTGAGTTTTCTATGGTTGAGTAAAATACCATCATCTTTCATAAGCAATTACTCTAATTCTGGAATAACTCTCTCCTAAATGCTTCAGGCTGTGGATCATTTTCAGGTACCTAAGATCCACCCACATGAGGTTATATAGTCTCATGATTTTAGATCCTAAAAAAAAAAAACCAGAAAAGAAAAAAAATGTTTCAGGTCCCAGGGAATAATAAACTCAAGGAAGAATTGGCAAAAGTTGGAACAATTGCTATCCTACATTCTCAAGGTAAACCACTACTGTGAAAATTATTAGCACTGAGAGAGATGAAAGAGACCTCAGAAGTAATCTTAATTATTTTCAGATGAGGTCCAAAAGACAAAAAGAATTTTGTAGAGTCAAGCAGTTCGTTATTGGCAGAGCAAAGCCAGTCTTTTGTCTTCTGACTCCCAGTTGAGAACACTTCCTGTGTGTCAAGGCTACTGAATTCTCAGCTTGTTTATAAGACATGTTACTACCTTGGAGAGCTGCATTGCTTCCTAGTATTTTGGCCTTTTGGTTATTTGGCAGGCTAGAATCTTAATACCTTTAAAATACAGAGCAATTGAAGCCTCAGACTTATACCTAACAGTTAAGAGAATACATAGCTTAGTTCTATATAATTGCAAAACAGAAATCTGAAATAGAACTTTTTCATTAAGTCTCTTCTGTCTGGTTTTCTAGGAAAACTTAAATAAACTGATGACCAATCTGAGAAGCACACATCCTCACTTTGTACGGTGTATCATTCCCAATGAATCTAAAACTCCTGGTAAGATGTAAGAGCATGAAATAATCAAACAGGCACAAGTTTGAAAACTCAATGCCCAGTAGTAAGTACTCTCTATATTTTTAGGGGCCATGGAGCATGGACTTGTCCTGCACCAGCTGAGATGTAATGGTGTGTTGGAAGGCATCAGAATCTGCAGGAAGGGATTCCCGAGCAGAATCTTATATGGGGACTTTAAACAAAGGTCAGTCTCTCTTTGTTGCATTTCACTGAAGCTGTGAATATTTAATCATCTTAATTGTTATCCTCTGTTTATTATATTTCATGTCTTCTGCTTTGTAAATATTGTAAAGTTAAGACGCTAAATAAAATAGACTTGTGGTGGTAGAACAGAATAACAGTTTAGAAGAGATGGCACTTCTTATAAAAGGAAGGAGGCAT
The DNA here is from genome assembly GCF_022682495.2 of Desmodus rotundus. Lineage (NCBI taxonomy): Eukaryota > Metazoa > Chordata > Mammalia > Chiroptera > Phyllostomidae > Desmodus > Desmodus rotundus. The sequence continues at coordinate 69,611,196 of NC_071395.1, forward strand.
GCATTAGACAACAGGAAAATCATGTTGTTTTACTATCTGAACTTACATCATACTGTTTTACTATCTGGATTTTCTAATTTTACTTTTTCTCTGAGATTTTTTTTGATGTTTCCTTTCATATAATTTGATTTTCATGTACAATCACACATTCCTAACCTTTCTTTCTTTGATTGAACAGATACAAAGTACTAAATGCAAGTGCTATCCCAGAGGGACAGTTCATTGACAGCAAGAAGGCTTCTGAGAAACTTCTTGCTTCTATTGACATTGATCACACCCAATATAAATTTGGACATACAAAGGTATAACTGTTACTTATTTGCAACTGTCCAAGTACTTTCCTCCATGTCTGTGCCTCCTGTAGTATGGGGGAGGTTTTGTGACTCTCCTTTTCTCTTCAAAGGTTTTCTTCAAAGCTGGCCTTCTAGGTCTTCTGGAAGAAATGAGAGATGACAAATTGGCCCAGATTATAACACGAACTCAAGCAGTCTGTAGGGGATTCCTAATGAGGGTAGAATATCAGAAGATGTTGCAAAGGAGGTAACAACTATGCAGAATATCAGATTTGTAAGGTCCCTTAGAGACTATCAATGAGCCTTCCTCACTAACTCTTTTCATTTTGTGGCTAATATGTGCTTTTCACCCAGTTCAGAACTCACTCCTACAACTCATCAGTTTTTGCTTATCCTCTCACACTTGGATTCCCTCCAAAATTCTCCCCTCCCTGCAATTTGTCCCTTCCCATCCATCTCACATAGAGCTGCAGGAATATTGTACAGTAAGCCCTATTTTCATCATGTCATATCTCTGTTTGTGGTTCCCCAAGGTCTCCCACATCAAATCCAAGTTACCTTGTGTGGCTGTCAAGCCTTCTCTATTCCCTACCTAATCTATCATTGCCAACCACAATGATAGATTATCCTTAGTTTAGCCTTTGCAACCAAGCTAAATAATTTGCTTATCTCCTATTTTCAGGTTTGCATAAACCCTCTCCCTTCATCTTAATTTATCAATTTATGAATTCAAAATTTTCATTCTTCCTTTCTCTAATTAACCTCATTCAGTTCTATCTATACATCACTACTTCATTCCCTGTCCTTATACACCATTTTGCATTCATTTTGTTCATTAAGTACTTACTTAGGTCTGCATTATAAGTGGCCCCAAGTCTTTTACATGTGTTTCCATTAAGATTTCCGTCATAGTATCTACCTTTTCAGAGTTATGGTTCTTAAAATTGGACCTATAAGAATAGAATTTCCATTTTAGAAAGCTTGAAGAAAAATATACACTGCTACAAGGCAGTCAAACCTTGCCAGTCTATTACTACAGTTTGCAGAGGGGGTATCCTTTATTACTATTTTACAATTTTATTTAAATAAAACAAATTTTGGAACTCAGCCTATGCTAAATACCCTGCAGATATTAAAAACTGAGCAAGTAAGAATGAGGCATTTGAAATAATTTGATAAAAGCCAGTATATTTTCTGAAGAAGCCAACAAAAGGAGCTTATAGTGTGGATAATTCAGTGGTGAGTTAAATATGAGGAAAGGCTTCAAGGATGGCACGGTATAATAAATAATACACTCAATTTAGGGGAGGCAATTCAGAAAGCAACCTATGCCATTTCATAGTTCACATCCATATGCCAACAGCCAAGCACACAATCAATTTACAATTGCCACATCCACTCCCAAATCACTAATATTGTAATATCTCAAATGATCTTAAAATGATGTTCATACATGTAAAGTATTCCCCCTGTAAAGTCAGCTTTTTTGCTAATGTGATAGGAACTTGAAAACCCAGAATCATTCAATATGATCAGCACACATTGCAAAGTGATTACACTGAGGCTTACTATGAGTGTGAGTGTGAAGATGTGTGAATGCATGCACATGTGTGTGTAAAGCCTGCATATAACATAAACAGAATTTGATATATAATTGATTTTTTAAAGATTTTATTTATTTTATTTTTAGACAGAGGGAGAGGGAGAAAGAAAGAGAGGGAGAGAAAGATCAATATACTGTTGCCTCTTGGGCACCCCCAAATGGGGACCTGGCCTGCAACCCAGATGTGTGTCCTAACTGGGAATTGAATCGGCAACCCTTTGGTCCATAGGCCAGCACTCAACCCACTGAGCCACACCAGCCAGGGCTGACATATAATTTATATATGAGGGGGTCATCAAAAGGGGAGTTTGTATATAAAAATAATAACATTGTCTCTAATAGATCAATGTACAATGATATTTCCATGTCATTCCAGAGAAGCCCTTTTCTGCATCCAGTATAATGTACGTGCATTCATGAACGTCAAGCACTGGCCCTGGATGAAACTGTTCTTCAAGATCAAACCCCTGCTGAAGAGTGCAGAGACTGAGAAGGAGATGGCCACCATGAAGGAAGAGTTTCAGAAAATCAAAGATGAACTGGCCAAGTCAGAAGCAAAAAGGAAGGAATTAGAGGAAAAAATGGTCACTCTCCTAAAAGAGAAAAATGACCTGCAACTCCAGGTTCAAGCTGTGAGTACTTAGTATTTTGAATGTATCATGTTACTGAAGCTTTTCTGGAATTCACATATACTTTGGATTTACAAATGACCTTTTCACGAAAAAGAAAATCTCAAGTTGTTTTTTAGTATTTCACTTAACTTACAATATTTCTATGAGGAAGGGACAATTGCTTCCAAATTACAAGTGGAAAAGGAAAGATCGAAGAATGTACATAACAAATCACAAGTTTAACATGGAGAAAGCAGTTTAAACACAAGCCCCCAATCTCATTTTATCCATTTGCCTTGCCTGCTTCATCCCTGCCTTAAAATATAGTCCTTTTTTTTAATGCAAGTGTGTAAGACTGTATTTAAATTCAAGAAAGACACTTATTCTTATTCCTCCCTGTATCTCTTTTTCTCAGCCCCCAAGATTTAGCTCCATAAATTTATATGCACTGCTTGTACTGAACTACCAGGGTACAAGGTAGAGCTAGGTGAGCTAGGTGTACTCTATGATTCCTCCTTCAGTACAGATGCCAAGTTCCTAAAGCCTCTGTTTATTAGGTCAGGAAATAGTTGTAGTCACAGTGGATAGTAGGTTTGTCACCTGCACTCTGGCTAAACACAACTTTACTTGGTCCAACAAGCCCAAAAATATCATGAAGAAATCTGTGAAAAGAATAGTTTTCCTAAAAATTTTAAGCTATTTTCAACTTTTCCTTTTGATAACTTTACTTATATGAAAGTTACAGTTTCCCAAAAGCATAGGATCAGTCTCTTCATCTTAACCTCTTTGGTACGCATTATTTCCAATCAGTGAGTAAATACTTGTTGTGTGTACCACTGTTAAAAATAGATGGAAAAGAACCCTGGGAAGTCCCCATTATCATCCATTTAAGCATTTAAAAACCTTAAGATATGAATAAAACAAACACTGAGAAGCTTAAGAAATTCCCCAGGCCAGTGTAATCTAGTAAGTTAGTGGCTAAACTAATTTTTATTTGAGTCCTTCAGTAATTTATAAAAATGTTATTGAACTAATATGGTTTCTCAAAAGTACATAATCTTATATATTCTAAAATACATTTTGAGACTAAGTTAATTCTAAAAATGGAAATGAAAATTTTGGAAAATTTTGGACTATTGGGAAGATTTTGAAAGTATTAAAAATGCTGCATAGAAATGTATTCATAGGCATAAGTTTTTCCTTTCTTTTTTAAATTCAATCTAGTGACTAGCTGTTTGAGTAGGAAATGCTCAAAAACAAAACTAACCAATTTGACTAAGTCAAAATCTTTATATGGGTATATTATAGCTAAAAAGGTCTTAACAATGATTTATTCCAATCACCTTACTTACATATGAGATAATTAAACGTAAGAGGAATAAAGCAATAAAGGTCATACATATTGTGGCAACTTTGGGGCAAAAACCCAGGCTTCCTTTGGTCATTTCACTCTTTTACATACTGCTTTTTAAAACAGTCAATTGCTTCAGTCTAATTATTTTTCAGACCAATTTGCTTCTAAATCTAGTCTTACTTGTAATTAGCTACATTTCTCCAGGCCATGTAGTAATATTCAATTAAGTTTAATTTATATTCATACTGAAAAATTCATCAAAATTCAATGAACACTACAGTTTTGCGCAAGAACAAGGTCAAAATAAGTAACAAATTCTCTAAATATCTCATGGAATCTTCCCATAGGAAGCAGATAGCTTGGCTGATGCAGAAGAAAGGTGTGAGCAGCTGATTAAAAACAAAATCCAGCTGGAGGCCAAAATCAAAGAGGTGACTGAAAGAGCTGAGGATGAGGAAGAGATCAATGCTGAGCTGACAGCCAAGAAGAGGAAACTGGAGGACGAATGTTCAGAACTAAAGAAAGACATTGATGACCTTGAGCTGACACTGGCCAAGGTTGAAAAGGAGAAACATGCCACAGAGAACAAGGTATGAAACACATTCTGTTATACTCTGTAGAGGTTCTACCATCCAATAAGCTGCTCGATAGTAGAGACATTCTCTTCCTTGACTTTCTAGGTGAAAAACCTCACAGAGGAGATGGCAGGCCTGGATGAAACCATAGCTAAGCTGACCAAGGAGAAGAAGGCTCTCCAGGAGGCCCATCAGCAGACCCTGGATGACCTGCAGGCAGAAGAGGACAAAGTCAATGCCCTGACCAAAGCCAAAACCAAGCTAGAGCAGCAAGTGGATGATGTAAGTATATTTTTAATAATCTTTTGAAAGATTTTTTAAAAATATACTTTCAATTTTGACCACATTTTACCTTCTTACTAGCTTGAAGGGTCTCTGGAGCAAGAAAAGAAAATCCGGATGGATCTAGAAAGAGCAAAGAGGAAACTGGAGGGAGACCTAAAATTGGCTCAAGAATCCACAATGGATGTAGAAAATGACAAACAGCAACTTGATGAAAAACTTAAAAAGTAGGAACTCCAGAACAAAATTCTATGTGATATCATCTTTAAATTCATATGGGTACTAATATGTCTTATTCTTCTTTCTAAAGAAAAGAATTTGAAATCAGCAACCTACTAAGCAAAATTGAAGATGAGCAAGCAATAGAAATTCAACTACAGAAAAAGATCAAAGAGTTGCAGGTGAATCATCTCACCTCCATTTTCATGTACCCTGAAAATAAACCTGAAATTGAGATGAATTTATGTTAATATGCTTGTGTCACTCCCAGGCCCGCATGGAGGAGCTGGAGGAGGAAATTGAGGCAGAGAGGGCCTCTCGGGCCAAAGCAGAGAAGCAGCGCTCTGACCTCTCCCGGGAACTGGAGGAGATCAGTGAGCGGCTGGAAGAAGCTGGGGGGGCCACTTCGGCCCAGGTTGAGATGAACAAGAAGAGGGAGGCCGAGTTCCAGAAAATGCGCAGGGACCTGGAGGAGTCCACCCTGCAGCATGAAGCCATGGCAGCTGCCCTGAGGAAGAAGCATGCAGACAGTGTGGCTGAACTTGGGGAGCAGATAGACAACCTGCAGAGGGTCAAGCAGAAGCTGGAGAAGGAGAAGAGTGAGCTGAAGATGGAGATAGATGACCTTAGCAGTAACTCAGAGGCCATTTCCAAATCCAAGGTACCCAATGCTGTCTCTAAATGAGGTTAAATAATAACCTAAAAGAACATCCACATTCTCTGTCATTAAACATTGTTAGCAGGCAGTTTATAGCACTAATCTAATGTTTTCTATTCTAATATATTCCATTGTATTTCATTTTTTTAAATGCTAGAGATGACCCATTAAGATTATTTCACAATCCACTTGAAGCAAGTGTCAGTCTTATTGGGATCAATGAATGGGCTCCAACAATGACCTCTTTAGGGACACTATGCACTCACCATGCTTGAATCCCAGCAGGTTTCATAGAGTTGGTGCCATAACCCTCTACTCACACAACATAAATTTATTCACTCTAAAAATATTTTAAGAATCAAGTTTTAACTTTTTTTACTGACACAATGTCGCATCCTTTACTGCCACATGTCCCATAGGGGAACCTTGAAAAGATGTGCCGCACACTAGAGGATCAAGTGAGTGAACTGAAATCAAAGGAAGAAGAGCAGCAGCGGCTCATCAGTGACCTGACGTCTCAAAAAGCTCGCCTCCAGACAGAAGCAGGTAAAGACTTTTCTATGAATCTCAAAATTTTGTACTAGACAGAACCAATTCCAGAGGTTCTTAATTGCAATACTCCTATTTTAGAGAGGGAATAAACAAACTATCCGAATTTGCTGAGCAGGTCAGAAAGAAAAAAAATAAGCAAGAGTCAGCAAGCAAGTATACTTGTTACACTCCTATGAAACTGTGTTCTTCAATCTCCAATTCTAAGCAGTACTGTAATATTTGGAAGTATATATTTGATATATATGTATACAAGGTCTGTCCAGAAATTGTTAGTATAATAAGAACAGTGCGCAACATCAATGTAACCTGGCAGCCAAGGAGAGTGGACTGGAATGCGCATGAGTGAACAATGACGACTTCATGGTACTAGTGGGTGGAACGACTAACACAGTTAAGTGAGCACGTGTACTGTGTGGCTGTCGCATTCTAAATAACTGAGCGAGTAGAGCGATGAATTTGCATCAAATTTTGGGTTAAGCTTGAACATTACCCTGTTGAAACTATTTGGATGATTCAGAAGGCCACAGCTACGGGCAACTGGTGATCGGCAGCTTCATCGTGAAAACATGCCTGCACATGCATCACGTCTTGTGTGGAGCTTTTTGGCGAAACATCAAATCATCCAGGTGATTCAGCCCAAATACAGCCCAGATTAGGCACCCTGTGACTTCTGGATTTTCCTAAAACTAAAATCACCTTTAAAAGGGAAGGGATTTCAGACTATTGATGAGATTCAAAAATATATGCTGGGGCAGCTGATGGCGATTGGGAGAACTGTGTGAGGTCCCAGGGTACCTACTTTGAGGTGTCATTGTCCTACGTACAATGTTTCTTGTTTCTTGTATCTTCTTCAATAAATGTCTCTATTTTTCAAATCACATGGCTGGATACCTTCTGGACAGACCTCATACATATAAATATAAAAGCTTTGGGCTAATTTTTAATACCATTAACAAATTCCTTTACTCCTATTATTCTTAGGTGAATATTCCCGACAATTAGATGAGAAAGATGCTTTAGTCTCTCAGCTTTCAAGGAGCAAACAAACATCTACTCAGCAGATTGAGGACATGAAACGTCAGCTAGAAGAAGAAATTAAAGTGAGTTTTATCTAAGATCTTCTTGGCTAATCAAATTTAAACCTGTCCAGTTAGGTTCTACTTTGGATGTATAAATTAAATATCACTAAATAAATGATGTAAGTTGCTGAACTGGTACTTCCCCAGGCCAAGAACGCCCTGGCGCATGCCCTGCAGTCCTCCCGCCATGACTGTGACCTGCTGAGGGAACAGTATGAGGAGGAGCAGGAATCCAAAGCTGAGCTGCAGAGGGCACTGTCCAAGGCCAATAGTGAGGTTGCCCAGTGGAGGACCAAGTACGAGACAGATGCCATCCAGCGCACAGAGGAGCTGGAGGAGGCCAAGTATGTACTGTGAACCCTGGGGGAGGAAAATTACATGGTTTCTTAGCTGTCTAACTCAGCAACTCACAGAAACAGTTGTGATATTGATGATCATGGTAACATACTAAAAGCAGAAGCTAACATTTGCTAGTGCATAGTATGTGTCAAGTATTATATATACATTAGCTCATTTAGTTTTCATAGCAACATTATGTTAATATTATTACTCTTATCCCTATTTACATACTAGGAAATTGAGGCTATGAGGGGTTAACCATGAGAAGCAGCGCTCTGACCTCTCCCGGGAACTGGAGGAGGGCATAACCCAAGGGCATATGATTAATAATGGTACAGCTGGGATTAGAACCAGATATTCTGACTCCAGAGCCTACCTAAAGCATTGCAGTAGAAAAGTAGAGGACTTAAATGTCATGTTAGAGGCCATAAAACAATACATAATGTCCAGGATTGTTCTAAATCAAGTAAAGCCTTAGTCTGTATACAAGTCAAAGGGAAACTTTAAGTAGATCTTCTTGGGCATCAGGGCTAAAGACTTGTCTAAATCTTAAGAATGTGTAGTTGGCCCATAATTGGGAATTAAAAATGTAGATGATTCAGAAGGAAAAAAAAAACTGTCTTTGCTTAAACTACATGAGTTGTCCTGATCTATCCATCAACTTCTTCCTCTGGAAAGGTTGTTCAAATATTATTAGAAGAAACTGTCTATTTTTCTTTAAAGAAACAAATAAAGTAAAATGAAAACTTTAAGAAAGCAAATATGCTCAGTATATTTCTGTCCAATAAAATTATCTAGTTAGTCTCAAATAATTTTTGGAATGAGATGAGATATATAAATCAATCAATAAAATTGTCCTGGCCACACATTCTCCACAATCATCTCGATCAGAAGTCCTAAAAATTCTGAATTACTTATAAAGTAAGATACATGGAGCATTAACAGCAGTCTCTAAAAATTCAATTGCATACCAAAGACTTGAATCCAACTGTTCACCACTTTGGACCTTTCCATACAGTTTATCAATCTAGAAAGGAGTTCTGGCTACCAGGCTTGAAAACCATGTTATTTCCCATGGAGAGGCCAAGGAGGTTATTGTTTTCCCACTCTCCTTAAATGCCTAACTTTTCAGGAAGAAGCTGGCCCAGCGTTTGCAGGAAGCTGAGGAGCATGTGGAAGCTGTGAACGCCAAGTGTGCCTCCCTTGAGAAGACAAAGCAGCGGCTCCAGAATGAAGTGGAGGACCTCATGCTCGATGTGGAGAGATCTAACGCTGCCTGCGCAGCTCTTGACAAGAAGCAAAGGAACTTTGACAAGGTGGCCCAGCCTGCTTAAACTTCATCCATGTTTCCCTAGGTCTCCCTTTCTCCTTGCATTGGCTGATGACTTACTACTTTTCAGGTCCTATCAGAATGGAAACAGAAGCATGAGGAAACTCAGGCTGAACTCGAGGCCTCCCAGAAAGAGTCCCGTTCTCTCAGCACTGAGCTGTTCAAGGTCAAGAATGCCTATGAGGAATCCCTGGACCAACTTGAGACCCTAAAGAGAGAAAATAAGAACTTGCAGCGTGAGTCCTCTTGAATTTACCTACCCCACAAAGCCTGACTGGACATTTCCTTGTTGTCATCAGCTCACTACTTTTCCCTTGTCTGTTCACCCACAGAGGAAATTTCTGACCTCACTGAGCAGATTGCTGAGGGTGGGAAGCAAATCCACGAATTGGAGAAAATAAAGAAGCAAATGGAACAAGAGAAATGTGACATTCAGGCTGCCTTAGAGGAAGCAGAGGTACATATTACTACATCGTAAGGGGGAAAAAAATCAAAGACAAACATTAGTGGTACCACTCAAATTAGGCAGTGATAAAATATATACCTTATTACCAAGCTGGCAATAAGCTGAACTTGTATAACTTTTATGAAGGGTAATTTGGTAATAGTAATCAAAAGTCTTAAAAATGTAAATACTATGACCCATCAATTACATTTCTAAGAAAACAATCTTAAATGAAAGTAAAGCTTTAAGCACAAAGATATCCAATCCAAGAAGAAAATTATGGAATATCATAGGATGCAATTTTATATAGAGATTTAATATAACTATTGTAGTATGGAGAAATATTCATTTATGGTAGATAACTTTTAAAGCAATATACATGTTTGTATATATAATATAATTTTATTATGTAGAACTATATATAAATAGGAAACATGTATCACATTAAAGTGGTTATCTCTGAGTGGGGGCACAGCATGAGGTTTTTTTCCTTTGTTTTTATATATCACCCCTGTGTTCTAATGAACATGTATTATGTAATCAAAAAATAACATATTTTAAAGCTGAGAATTTCTGTAAGATCACACGTGGACATTTTAATTTATAAAGCAGATGAAGAGTTCACATAAGTTTAATCATATAGTTTTTGTTAGTACTTATATGAACAATATTTGTATAGCACTTTATACTTTACTGAGCACCTGTATTACAGAACTGCTCTGCATAACCCATGACTGAATAAACAAAAGAATGACTCACCTAGCAGGGTCCTGGAACTACTGTATTGTACTTTGTAAAATTACATAAACCGATATTAATAAGAGTTTGGCGCACAATATATTCTAAATATTCGAGTTATTTTCTATTATTAATTGATCACTGTTTTTGTTAAGGCATCTCTTGAGCACGAAGAGGGAAAGATCCTGCGCATCCAATTGGAGCTGAACCAAGTCAAGTCTGAAATTGACAGGAAAATTGCTGAAAAGGATGAGGAAATTGACCAGCTGAAGAGAAACCATGTTAGAGTTGTGGAGTCAATGCAGAGCATGCTGGATGCTGAGATCAGGAGCAGGAACGATGCTCTAAGAGTCAAGAAGAAGATGGAAGGAGATCTAAATGAAATGGAAATCCAGCTGAACCATGCCAACCGTTTGGCTGCAGAGAGCTTAAGGAACTACAGGAACACCCAAGGGATCCTGAAGGTAACAGTCCACATTTAACAGTTCAGATAAGTCAGGCAAGTTACTGGTCTTCCATTCCTCAAAACACCTTCTTGTTAAACCATCCTTTTTAAAAAAACTAATTATACAGCTCATAATATGGAGGCAACTAAATTAAATACACATAGAATATAATATTTTTAAAGAATGTTATATAAAAGAACAAATAGAAGCCCAGAGATAAAGTATAATATGAGAGCAAGTGCAAGACTTTGGCACCTCAATAGGCCTGAGGTTGAGTCTCAATTTTGTCACCTACTAGCTGTCTGATTTTAGGCAAGTTATTTAAGCTCTCAGAACCTGTTTCTTCTCCTACAAAATAAGAGTGAAACTACCCACTTCATAAGTTATTGTGAGGATCAAATGAGACAAGATATATCAAGTACTGGGTAGAGCATATGGAAAATGCTCCATAATGATAAACATCAGGACTCACACATGAAAAAATAACCAGTTAATATCATAAATATAACAAGAATCTGTCTCCTAATAAGTCTTTCTTATCTGAGTTAGTGATATCACCATATTCCTGCTGTTTCCTGTCATTCCTGTTCTTGGCACCAGCACATTCTTCCAGTTAATCTGCAAGGATGTTCATACCCTCTTCAGAGTGTCTAAGGCCTTTTTTTTTTAACTAAACAGGATACCCAGCTACACCTGGATGATGCTCTCCGGGGCCAGGAGGACCTGAAGGAGCAGCTGATGATGGTTGAGCGCAGAGCCAACCTACTGCAGGCTGAGGTGGAGGAGCTGCGGGCCACTCTGGAGCAGACGGAGAGGAGCAGGAAAATCGCAGAACAGGAGCTGCTGGATGCCAGTGAGCGTGTCCAGCTGCTGCACACCCAGGTGGGACCCTCACATCAAACAAATGTCAGTGTATTATTAAGTGATAAATTAGAATTATAGTGTGAAAGTACTCCATTTTTATAAATATATGTATGTTTAAAAGGACAGGTGGCATGGTGTATCCAACCTTTTGGCGTCTCTGGGCAGAAGAGTTGTCTTGGGCTACACATTAAATACACAAACACTAATGAAAACAAAACAAAAAAATCTCCTGATGTGTTTTAAGTAAATTTATGGTTTTGTGTTGGGCTGCATTCATAGCCATCCTGGGCCACATACAGCCTGTGGGTTGCAGGTTGGACACACCTGCTGGTAGTTATCTTGGAGTGTGGGGTGTGTAGAAGTTTTTATGTGTGTTCCTATGTGTCTTTTTTAGACTTCCTACTCCCCCAAAAAAGGGCATTACTTTTTTATTTTAAAAATGAGGTTTGGTTCTTTATTTTGAAAACCATCATGTGGACTAGACACAAATAAAGATGTGGACTAGACACAAATAAAGATACCTGTTGACTCCAAATCTGAAAATGTTTCCCAACAGGGGCACTTCAGCATTTAGCATTGTTGTTTTATTGTCCCTGTGCCTTGCAGGACACTTAGCATCCCTGACTTGCCCAGACATTAAATGCAGTAGCACCCTCTAGCCAAATATGTTTTGACAACCAAACATATCCATTCCCAAATATTTCCAAATGCCCACTGAGGCAGTAGCTTCCCTTTGAGAACCACTGGGTTGAAATTTTAAGAAAATGTTTTCATAAGGCTAATCCAGTGTTCCCCAAGGGCCTGAAGCATGAACATTCACAGAAAATAGATTCCTTCCAACTGAGAAACTCCTAGTGCCAGGCACTCATGGGAATAATCTATTCTTTTCTAATATTTCAAACCTTTTAAAGATAGAATACTAGTGATGTCCAGTTGAAATATAACTGACAGAGCAATTAATTAATACACACATTCTTAAATCTCAGAAGTCCTTATGCATAAATCAGATGGATCTTGGGGCAATGGTGGAAGGGGAGAGTGGTTCCAACCTTGCAAATAGTTATTTTGCACTGAACAAATATTTAAAGTTTAGAGAAATGTTGCCATTAGTCTCTTGCATAAGACAACAAGTACAATATTTATAAAATCCCAGGGGGGGCAAACTGCAAATCTTACTAATTCCCCCTATTTTTAACAGAACACTAGCCTGATCAACACTAAGAAAAAATTAGAAAATGATGTTTCACAACTCCAGAGTGAAGTAGAAGAAGTAATTCAAGAATCACGCAATGCAGAAGAGAAGGCCAAGAAGGCCATCACTGATGTGAGATGAGCATTTGTTTCACTGATACACGCGTGCTACCTGCCATTACCAGCTTTCCTTATTTGCTTGATTTATTTGTTAATTAGGCAGCCATGATGGCTGAGGAACTGAAAAAGGAGCAGGATACCAGTGCCCACCTGGAGCGGATGAAGAAGAACCTGGAGCAGACGGTGAAGGACCTGCAGCACCGTCTGGATGAGGCTGAGCAGCTGGCCCTGAAAGGAGGGAAGAAGCAGATCCAGAAACTGGAGGCCAGAGTGCGTATCCCAATATCTCCAAATTTGGGAAGGGAAAAGGGCCCTCCCTCTACCCTTTTCTCTTCCTATATATTGACTCCCATTGGGACATCCACCTAATATCTTCAGTAGGTCTTAATATTCTAATATTAATATTCTTCAAGACATTCTATAAGTGTCATTCTTGAGTGCAGGTGCGCGAGCTTGAAGGAGAAGTTGAAAATGAACAGAAACGCAATGCTGAAGCTGTTAAAGGTTTGAGGAAACATGAGAGGAGAGTAAAGGAACTTTCCTACCAGGTAAGGGAATAGCTTTCTAGAATATCCAGGCTTCCTACGCAGTAGGAAATTGGAAATCTGGTGACAATTTATGTGTCACTCACAAATAGATACACATTAACTTGGTATATATAAGAGGCAAATGACATAGTTGCTTATCACAGATCTATACTAAGCTTGGAAAATCAGGAAGCCCTTTAGATTATAGCACCAGAGAAGAAAGAATATAGGTTTTAAAGCCAGATAAATGGGTATTAGCCCTAATTTGGCCTCTCTTGTTTTTTGAACTTGGGCAGATTACTTAAGATGCTAAACTTCAGTTTCATCACCTATAAAATAGAATCATAACATCTCTTCAGAGTAGGAAGGGTTGAAGTGTGACCAAAGCGGCGTAAAAGTAGATTTATGAAGAGTTGTGAATGGTGAAACAGATTTATTTTTGTATTATTATTAATTATTGTATTATTTTCCAAATGAACAACTGTAAACCACTTTTGCCCCCCTTACATAATTACCAAACACAGTGCCTGCACATAGTGGACATTTAATCAGAATGATAACTGTTATTACTATGAAGGAAGCATCAGAGTTGACCAAGTTTACCCAGGCCCACTGCCATCATACCAAAGTGACTTATTTTACCATCTGTAGTAGACTTATTAATTGGATTGAATGGAGATCATTTTTGTTTTCAAACTTCCAGACTGAGGAGGACCGCAAGAACGTTCTCAGGCTGCAGGACTTGGTAGATAAATTACAGGCGAAGGTGAAATCATATAAGAGACAAGCTGAGGAGGCTGTAAGTATCTTTAAGCGTTTAGGGGAAGAAGAAAACTTTGGGGGGAGTATTAATTGTATAAAAAGAATGTATTAATTAAAAATAAGACAAAGTAAAAATATACAACTCATATTTTAAGAAAGATGATTTTATAAATACAAATTTACCCCCAAATCCTAATTACACAGTAAGACATCAAGAGGAGATATTTTTATTATTAAACAATTTGTAAGGTTTGGGGGGCAGAAGAAAGTTCCAACTAACCCACCTTACTTAATAGCTGCAAAGAATATACAGTAGAAGTTGTAATTAATACCATGGTAAATACTCCTCTCCTCTAGAAACTCACAAACTCAAGTGTCTTCAAAAGCCAAACCTAAATCTTTTACCCCAACTGACTTATCCACTCACTACCAGTATCATTATCAGGGACTCCTCTCTCCACATTGCTATGGAGTGATAAGGGCATGTTGGGAGATTCTCCATCTATACTTTTCCTACTTGTTTCCCATTCTTCCAGACACATCATAATAGGCAGGAGTAGGTAGGAAGTAAGGAAAGGAAAGAAGAAAGGGAGAGGCACAAATAGTAAGTCCAATCAATGGTGGCATATTTCCTTCCTAGCCCCACTTTTCCCCTTTTTTATGTACCAGAGTCAAAATATATGGCAAAATATTTTAAAGTGGGATTTTCCCAAAATTATAATTTGACCTCACATTTACTTACTAAACTCTGTAATGGAGAGTACCTGGGTCTCTTTCTCCTTTCTACCCAGCCCATACATCATAAATGGATTTCACATAATAAGGTTTGACATAATAAGATTGTCCCTTCCATTTCAAAACAGTTTCTTTTCTCATTCTTTAAAGCAAAAAACGTAATTGAAGTTTTAAGTTCTGTCCAGATTTGAAGTCAGATATGGCAAACTGACCATAGAAGGAAATACCTAAGGTGAAGAAATAATCCTGTTTGGTGACAAGTACAATGAGAAACACATAGTCTAATTCTCACATTTTTATCTCTGTTCTCAGGAGGAACAATCCAATGCTAATCTTGCTAAATTCCGCAAGCTCCAGCATGAGCTGGAGGAGGCTGAGGAACGGGCTGACATCGCTGAGTCTCAGGTCAACAAGCTGCGGGTGAAGAGCCGCGAGGTTCACACAAAAGTCACGAGTGAAGAGTGATAAGAGTGATCATACCCTGATGCTATGGAATGACTGAATAGATGCACAAAATGTGGTACATTTGGTCACTTACTTTTCGGTGTTTATTCTTCTCTTAACATGAATAAATAAAAACTGCAGTAAACTTATAAATTAAACCAGACTGTCACTTTTATTTCCAAAATTACTCTTAAATACAGTACTCACTTAGCTATTATTTTTAATATTATAAATGACTTTGCAGAGCATTTAATATTCTGTACCTCTATCAATACCCAGCTTTATGGGAACCGTTCCAAGCGTGGGAAATGTGGCCCAGCCCCCGCTCGGAAAAGCCAGTGGGGAGCGAGGTTGGCGGGCAGGACCCACACCCACGGATAGGTTCTCCCGTGGGGAATCAGGCCTGCATTGTACGTAGGCTGCTATGAGACTTGCTCTTGCTAAAACTCCCTCACCCTGAATTGAGGCAGCAAACGTTTACTGTATTATCTTTAAAGTGACTTCCTAAAATCTATGCTGACCCTTCCAAAGACCAGTGTAACCAGCTGAACCACGTTTCCCTTTACATTTGCAAATATCCTTCCTCTTTTATGTAATTAGCAACACCCTCTCCTTTGTTTTCTGTAACTGCCTAAAGCGAACCTGTGCATAGTAAATGAGGACCATCCTCAATGTAATGTGCCCAGAAAAGCAATAAAAGCTTGTCAAGTCAAGGGTCATGGTGCTCTCCTCCTGAGAGGGTGGCCGCACCATCCTTTTTCCTCCACAGGACTCGGCAGTCACTTTTCCTCCACAGGACTCAGTAGTCCCTGTGTATTTGTCTATTGCCGCCACAACACTGGATCCCGGGAGCCGCGTCACAGCTTCCCCTTTCCCATCCCTCATAGTACATAATTATCTTTTGCTTGTCTTGATTTTATTAAATCTCTCTAGATTGTTAAAAATTACTAAAGAAAACACTCCCTGAGACTGCCCTTTCAGACAAGACCCATTCATTTATCCACTCCATGAATAGTTATTGAGTACCTGCTATGTGCCTGAAAGAAGCAAGAGAGTAAGCCAAGTGAGTATATGTGGGTGGAGGGAACAATAGAAAATGCAAAGGCTCTGAGGCAGGGGCAGGTTGGCATGTCACAAGAGATAGAAAGGAGGCCAGCAGGGCTGGAATGAGCAAGATAGAGTTATGATGTAAGAGGAACCAGGGGCCCAGAGATCATTTAGGGTCTAAGGGGCACCTCAGGAAGGACTTTGGTCTTTACTCAGAGTGAGATACGAAAGCTTCGGAGAGTTTTGAGCAGAGTAGGAAAATTAACACACATTTTCAAAGAATCACTCTGGCTGCTGTATTGAGAATAGACTTAAGGGGGAAAGGCAGAAACTAGAGTACCAGGAAGGAGCCTGTTATAATAAAATACTAAAATTTAAGATTAAAATAATGACAGTTTCTTAGACCAGAAAAATAGTATTGGGAGATGATGAGAAGGAGATGGATTCTAGATGTATTGTGAAGATAGTGCACATAGAATTTTCTGATAGATTGGACAAATGAGTGGTCAGAGAGAAAGAGTCAGAGAACTTATGAAAAAAGGAAGGATAAGACAAGAAGGATCTGGCAAAGTATAAATATGAGGAGTTTGGTCTCCAGAAAGAGAGGAGGCAGTGGACCGAAAATGCATCTAGACAAAATTTGTGTATTATGCACCCCTGTCCCTCTTCCACCTTCTAGCATCTACTCTCTCACCTCCCGACCCCTTCAGTCTCAATCTCTAACACTATAAATTGTACAGGGCACAATCTCAACTATGTCTAAAATGAATACCAATTTTTTAAACAAAAAAATCCAAAATATTCTCCTAAGCAAAATTTTGGACTAAAAAGGAAACGAAAACTATAATCACAAAATCCTCTACAAGTATACATAAGAGTAAAGCTTTGTGACCTTGGCTTATGGAAAAATTTCTTAAATACAACACCAAAAGCACGAGCCATGAAAGAAAAAATTGATAAACTGGATTTCATCAAAATTTTAAGTCTCTGCTCTTTGAAACACACTGTTAAAGCGAATGAAAAGACAAGCCAAAGACCAAAGGAAAATATTTCCAAATTATATCCCTGATAAAGGATGTGTTTTCAGAATATACAAAGAAATCTAAAAATTCAAAAAAGAAAACAAATCATCTGATTTTTAAAGGGGCAAAAGATTTAAACAAACATTTCACCAAAGAAGATATACAGATAGCAAACAGGAAAATGAAAAATGTTCAACATCATGAGTCTCTAGGAAAATAGCAATTAAAACATAATGAGATATCACTGATTACAATGGCTACCAGTCCAACTGCTTGCCAAGAGATGGAGGAACCGGACCTCTCATATCTGCTAGTGATAATGTGACACGACACAACCACTTTAGAAAACAGTTTGACAGCTTCTTAAAAGTTAAGAAATTGCCCATTTATTCCAGCGATTCTATTCCTAGGTATTTACCCAAGAGAAATGAAAACATTGCAAAGACTTGTACACAAATATTCACAGCATATTTACTGGTAATAGCAAAAACTGAAAACAATCCAAATGTCCTTCAATCAGTGAATGAATGAACACAGGGCGGTAAATCCATATAATGAAACACTACTCAGTGATAAAAAAGAAACAAACTATTAACACACACTAAAACATGGATGAATCTCAAAATAATTGTGCTCAGTGAAAGCAGCCAGACCCCCCCCAAAAAAGTGTAGACTCTATTATTGCATTTATATAAAATTCTAGAAAATAAAAACTAATCTATAGTGACTACAGGTTGATGTATGGTTGCCCAGAGATGGAAAGGGAGAATTTAGAGGAGGCATAGAGGGACAGTAAGAGGGTATTACAAAGAAGCACCAGGAAACTTTTGGGGATGTTGGACATGTTCGTTACCTTGATTCAGATGATGGTGTCACAATGTATACAGGTCAATACACTTTAAATATGTACAGTATAACATGTCAGTTATACCTCCATAAAGCTGTTTAAAATTTTTTAATGGGAGAAATACTATAATTACAATGCTTTAGGAAATAGTAATTAGGATATTGTATGTCAAACTTTAAAACTACAGGAATAATCTTTCATAGATTACCTTGAATCTATCAACTTGGGGAGAATTAAGATATTTACTAGAGCAACAGGGGAAAAGATGGGACAACTGTAACTGAACAACAATAATAAAGAAAGAGATATTTACTATGCTGAGTCTTCCAATTCATGAATATAGTATGTTTCTCCATTTATTTCAATTTTCTTTGGTTTCTTTTGTTGTGTTTTGTAATTTTCAGCAAATAAGTCCTAGATTTACACATAATTTTTTTTCTCTTTTTGTTTTAAGCCATTGTAAATGGTATTTTATCCCTAATTTTGGTGTCCACATATTCATTGCTAGCATACTGCATACAGAAATACAAGTGATTTCTGTATGTCTGTCTTATATACTAAAACCCTACTATACTCAGTAATTTCGAGGTTTTTTATAAATTCTTTGGGATTTTCTACATAGACCATCATGTCATCTGGGAAAACAACCAGTTTAAGTGAATCTAAATTAAAATGAGGTCCAAATTACATAGTAAATAATTGGGAGGGAGTCTTTATTTTATCTTAAAAATAAAGCCAAAAGCACTGAAATAAATTTATTTTCTGATACCTTTCACAAAATTTAGATTATAATTACAACTCTCTGCTAATTCTAAGAACAAAGAATAAATCAATATTAGAGTTGGGAGAAAGGGGCGTAGTTACATAATCTTATGTAATATGGCATCCTTTATATTAAGTTTTTGCAATGCAATCATAAAGAATGTCCTTTGTTGCAAAAAGGAAATGCTGATAGCTTCACTGATATTTTTAAGTGCCTTCCTAATCCTTTGATCCTGAACTCGTTCTCTTGAAACACTTACTACTAGTTTGATTCTGCTGCATCCACACTAGTCAGTGACTTTGCAAAATTCAGGTACATTTCTAATACCACTTTCATCAACTTCATTAAATTCTGCAACTTTTGCAAGATTTCTCATTTTATTTTGTGGTCATGTTGCATTGATTATTGTATATTTACAATATCTGACTATCATTAATGAATTATATTTTTGTTTTCCTATGCAGTATCATTACTGTGAGGACTCCATAATAGGAACTCCACTATTGGAAACCCTACCAGGGGTGTCCAACTTGTGGCCCACAGGCCGCATGCAGTCCAGGATGGATGACTGTGAATACGGCCCAAAACAAAATTGTAAATTTACTTAAAACTTTATGAGATTTCTTTGTGATTACATGTTGCAATATATGTAATATGTGGTCTAAGACAACTCTTCTTCCAATGTGGCACAGAGATGCCCAAAGGTTGGACACCCCTGCGTAAACCATCCATAGCCTTTGCCCACAAAGTCTATTATATAAATGTCATAAATAAAGATATGCATAAACATTTATCTGCAGGTGCTTACTAGAATATTTAAAAGAACAAAAAAGTTGAGCACCCTTAATGTCCAACAACAGAAAACTGGTTACATAAGTTAAGTAACGCTATGAAACCACGATGTAGAAGAAGAGTTAAGACAATGAGAAAATTTTCATGATGTAGAAGAAGAGTTAAAACTATGAGAAAATTTTCCTAATTTGGTAAGAATCATGATGTAGAAGACTTAAGACTATGAGAAAATTTTCATAATTTCTTAAGTTTCAAAGGCAGAAGAAAAAAACATGCCTATAGGGTGATAGATATTTCAATTGTGTGTTTGAAAACATGTGTTTTAAAAATATTGTGTGTGTGGAGGAGAACCAAGATGGCGGCATAGGTAGACACACTGCACCTCCTCGCACAACCAGAACTGACAGAAAATTGAACAGTAAGGAAGTCCGACACCAAGGAGATAAAAAAGAAACATACACCCAGACCGGTAGGAGGGGCAGAGACGGGCACCGGGGCAGAGTGGACTCGCGTGGCCCTGGCGGGACCGAGACTGGCGGAGTGGTGGGGAATGAAGTAGACCTCATAACCCAGGGCACCAGCGTGGGGAAATAAAGCCTCAGACCTCTGATTGAAAGAGCCCGTGGGGGTTGGGGCGGCAGCAGGAGAGACTCCCAGCCTCACAGGAGAGGTCGTTGGAGAGACCCACAGGGGCCTAGAGTGTGCACAAGCCCACCCACTTGGGAACCAGCACCAGAGGGGCCCAATTTGATTGTGGGTAGCAGAGGCAGTGACTGAAATCCAGTGGAGAGTGGAGCGGGCGCCCATTGCTCCCTCTCGGCCCCTCCCCCACGTACAGCGTCACAGCACAGCAACCAGCATTACCCCGCCCCAGTGAACACCTAAGGTTCCACCCCTTTAAGTAACAGACACACCAAGACAAAAAAAAAAAAAATGGCCCAAATGACAGAACACTTCAAAGCTCCAGAAAAAATACAACTAAGTGAGGAAGAGATAGCCAACCTATCGGATGCACAGTTCAAAACCCTGGTTATTAAGAGGCTCACAGAATTGGTTGAATTTGTTCGAAAACTAGATGAAAAAATGAAGCCTATGCTAAGAGAAACAAAGGAAAATGTACAGGGAACCAATAGTGATGTGAAGGAAACTGGGACTCAAATCAACGGTGTGGACCAGAAGGAAGAAAGAAACATCCAACCAGAAAAGAATGAAGAAACAAGAATTTGGAAAAATGAGGAGAGGCTTAGGAACCTCCAGGACATCTTGAAACGTTCCAACATCCGAATTATAGGGGTGCCAGAAGGAGAAGAGGAAGAACAAAAACTTGAAAACTTATTTGAACAAAAAATGAAGGAGAACTTCCCCAGTCTGGCAAAGGAAATAGACTTCTAGGAAGTCCAGGAAGCTCAGAGAGTCCCAAAGAAGCTGGACCCAAGGAGGAACACACCAAGGCAGATCATAATTACATTAGCCAAGATTAAAGAGAAGGAGAGAATCTTAGAAGCAGCAAGAGAAAAGGACACAGTTACCTACAAAGGAGTTCCCATAAGACTGTCAGCTGATTTCTCAAAAGAGACCTTACAGGCAAGAAGGGGCTGGCAAGAAGTATTCCAAGTCATGAAAGGCAAGGGCCTACATCCAAGATTGCTCTATCCAGCAAAGCTTTCATTTAGAATGGAAGGGAAGATAAAGTGCTTCTCAGATAAGGTCAAGTTAAAGGAGTTCATCATCACCAAGCCCTTATTATAGAAATGTTAAAGGGATTTATCTAAGAAAAAGATCAAAAATATGAACAGTAAAAATGACAGCAAACTCAGTTATTAACAACCACTAAACTAAGCAAACAACTACAACAGGAACAGAACCACAGAAATGCAGATCACATGGAGGGTTATCAATAGGGGATTGGGAGGGGGAGAGAGGGGGGAAAGGTACAGAGAATAAGTAGCATAAATGATAGGTGGAAAATAGACAGGGGGAGGGTAATAGTGTAGGGAATGTAGAAGCCAAAGAACTTATAAGTATGACCCATGGACATGAACTAAGTGGGGGAATGTGGGAGGGAGAGGGTGGGCAGGATGGAGTTGAGTGAAGGGGCAGAAATGGGACAACTGTAATAGCATAATCAATAAATATATCAAAAAAAGCAAAAAACTTAAAAAAATATATTGTGTGTCTGTTTATGGAAACATGGAAGAGAAGGTGTAAAAAGGCTTAAACCAAATTAGGTAGAGATTACCTCTTTGCTAAAACTTCAGGAGTAATTTTAACTTTTTCCTTCAGTATGTCTGGTTATATTTTTTACTCTTTCTACAACATGTATATTACTTTTGGAATTTTTTAAAAGTCTCATATTTGTTCAATAAATAAATAAAAGTAAGCTGCTTCTTAAGAATTATTTCCACTCCTCTTCAAAGAAAAGGAAATCACTGACAACAGAAAGGTGAAGAGGTGAGGGTCATGATGGGTGAGACCAATGGCACAGCTGCTAAAAGCTGCTGCCTTTCATCCAAGCCTTCGGTAAGGATTAACATGCCAGGGCTAACAGAGCAGCTGGGCCCATGTCACACATACCAGAGCCTCCAGGCTCCTTCACTGAAGACTTCATATGTCACACTTTCCTAAGTGGGAAGCAGAAGCATCAGCTGTGGGCAGACGGCAAGAACCTTACTTAAAGATGGAATTTACCAGCTTGATTCCTCCCTCCTGCCTCCAAGGGCCTCCAAGATGTTGCTTCCGGAGCCCACAAGGAAAAATAAAGCCTCTCCGGTGATGACAGAGAAAAACATTCCCCTTGGGGAACACACCCAAAAAGGGGCTTCTCTTAAATCACAGTACATTGACCTGCCCAAGAAGGTCAAGTATTTTCTCAGCCCCTCACAGAAACTATAGCTCATGGCTCTTTCTTGGGGGAACTGAGGTACCATGTAGGGCAAGGGCTCAAATTATGAGATATTTTGTTAAGAACATGGATAGAAAAGGTAGTACCATTTGAGCAAAAGAATCCATTTTTTCCAGTATTCTGAAAAATAATTCAGTTGATACCCACAGATTTTAGTAACCAAGATGAGTTTAGCATGATATATACATATATGCAATATAACAACATGCCTACATATACACTGAAAAACTTCAAGTGGAATTCAGCAACTTCGGAATTTTTCAGAGATTTCCTTTGCACCCTGCCCGGTGGTTCAGTTGGTTGCAGCATTGTCCCCACACCGAAAGGTTGCACGTTGTCGTCTGTCAGGGCACATACCTAGGTGGCAGTTCGATGCTCTGTGATGGGAACGGGAGGCCGCTGACGCATGTTTCTCTCTCATATGGATGCTTCTCTCACATCAGTGTTGCTCTTTCTCTCTCTCCCTCACTCCATACCCCTCCCTCTCTCTTTCTCTCTCTCTAAAACCAAAAATATATCCCCCTGTGAGGGTTTTTTTTTTTAATTCTTTCAGCCCAGTCTCGTCAAGAGCCCTGCATTCCAATTCCCTCTCCTGGCCCAATTTCATGATCCCCACCACAGCCTCACACCGTTGCTCTCTGGAATCACGCAGCCCCAGAAAACTGTGAGGAAGAGCAAGGCCTTCCTTGCAAACTGACAGATGCACACTTGCCGACCAGGTCCACTGTCACCTCCAGGATGGTCTCAACATGGCACAGTCACTTCCCGCCTTTCCTTCCCGCCACTGCCTCACTCCTCCCGTCCTGCTCTGGAGCACACCTGAAGTGACTCCTCCCCTCTCGGGGACATTGAAACCTTGTTTCTTTCCAGTAGGCGAAGCGCAGGGCTGCTGTCTTTTCCTGCGTGATCTAACCACACAGCCCTAACTAAATATAAAACTGTTTGGGAGAACCAATGTCTTATCCCCAACGTCCGGAACAGTGTCTTTATACGCCATTGGTTAAATGGAAAGCAGACACAAATTATTTTTGACAGAGTGAAGCAAAGATGAATTGAAAAAGAGCAGATAATAAGACCAACATTCAGCACATAATAAAAAATAAAGCTGCCTTTATAATAACGGCTGACATTTAAACCCCCAAATCCTTTTCTTAGTTTGCCAGGCTCTACCAAACTGGCCCCTGGCCACCTCTGCCACTTCATTCCCTGTCACTGTTTCACCTCTGCTCCTTGCACCTCTGCCCGCCTGGTGCTGTTGTTGTTGCTATTGTTGTTCCCATGCAGGCACCCTCACCTCCCAAAGCTCGTGCATCTGTTTCCTCTGCTTAGGACACTGCCCCCTGTTGATAGTCAAGTGGCTTGCTCCTTCACTAAGTGTTTTAAGTATCACTTCTTCAGAGAAACTTTCTCTGGTCAATCTACTTAGACACCACACAGCCAAAATTTCCTTATACTGCTTTTTCTTTCCTTCTAAGCATTTATCACTTATCGGCATTAGATATCTGTTTATGGTCTGTCTCAGATACACACACACAGGAATAGAATTTCCATGAGGGCAGAGGCGTTGCCTGTTTTGTTTCCCAGCACTTAAAATCCTCCCAGCACAGAGTAGACGCTCTACGAATGTTTGATGAATGAACAGTTGAATGAGTGCATGCTCACAATGTTGTTGGCTTTGTGCATTACGGCTTTAAAATTAGCAGTAAGTGTGAAATTTCATCATCACTCTGGCTTAGTGGGATCTCAAGCTGGTTCCATCTAGCCTCATCTTGGTCAGGTTTGAGGATTTTGTTATCATACCCCAACAACCTTTCAGGTAGGGTGACGTACTTATCTAGGTTTGCTCAAGACTTTCCTGATTTCAAAACTGAAAGCCATAGGAACTTCTTCAATAACAGTCAAACTAGGATGGTTGGTCAATCTACTTCAGGTATCCATGCTGCATCTTCCTTGTTTTAATTGCTCTGTGTGTGAGTGTGTGTGGTGGGTAGGGTGGCAGTTGAGGAGTTGACCAAAGAGTGTTCTGAGCCATCTGAACAGGAAATTGGTTCTATGCAGTGAGTAGGATGGGAGGACTGGATGGACAATGGTCAAACTGCAGTCAGCTGACAGGGCTCACCAAACAGCAACATAAAACATACAGAAGATGCTGTTCTGGCTTCCAGAACCCTCTGGCACTGGCAGCGGTTGGTGTTTTCTTTAGAGAAAGCTCCTGGTCTTCAAATCTCAGGCTTTCCTGTCAACATGGCCCCATCCAATTTTTCTTCTCCCAAACTATCATGTCACTTCCAAAAAGAACCCTTCCATGAATTCACAAACTCAATTGTCACAAGAACTCATCAGCTGGGTATTTTTATGACCCCATTTTGTTGATGAAGAAACTTAGGCTTAGAAAAATTACATAACTTACCCAAATTCACATTGTTTAAATGGTGAAATCAGAATTTGAACCCCAGTATTCTCTCAAGGTCCATTCTTAGTTACTACATAATCATTCACGTTTTAATAATGTATGTATATGTTAGTTATCCAGTAAAAAAAAAAATATATATATATATACACACACATACAGGGTAGGCAAAAGTAGGTAAACAGCTGTTCGTATGGAAAACATTACAATAATTAATGAACAACAATATGGGAATAAACTGTGTTTTACATACTCACAACTGTAAGCTTATTTTTGCCCCACCCTGTATATATTTAAGATACATCATTTAAGACCCCAGTAATAGTAATTAAAAGTAATTGTTCATGCTTTTCTTAGTTCTAATGAGGCTCTAAGCAATCAACATAACCAAAACACAGCTAGTAGACAGAAAAAAGTAAATGACAGAGGCCCCAAGTCTCACAGGAATCAGTCAAGGTTATGAGGCCAAGCAGGGAAGTATCCAGTTTACTGAGCAGCCCTAGCTGATAGGATTTCTTCTCTGAACACAATGTTCCCAGGCCATCCAACCTCTCCATGTTGTTTTGGAGAAGGATGCCTGGCTTGTGTGTAATTCTGAGAAGCGTGTATAATTCTGAGGGCATTAGTGTCTTACGGGATCTTGCAAAGCCAGAAGCAGCTGTCTTAAAGTGAAAAGAGAAACCGGACTTGGAGTCAAAGATGTTTGTTCTAGTTCCCTCTCTGCCACTTACTCACTGTATGACTAGTTACTTAACCTTGCCAGGCCTCATTTCTCCCACTTGTAATACTGATAAATCTTTCTCCTCATTGTGATTCAAGGAGAATCAATTTAAATAATACTCTTGATAACCCCTATCAACATTTGCTTTGCAAAGTTTCACTGTATAAATGCCAGCCCTGAAGAAGGTTATGTATTTATTGCATTTGAAAGACTTCTGAACTAGCTCCCTTGGGTTTGAGAATAAAATAGGAAGGGGTCTGTTTCTAACTTTAGCATAAATTAGGTTACCTTTCCGGAACCTCAATTTCTGATTCTGTGTGGTTAGGGTTAGATGAGACATTATTCAAGGTCCCTTTTAGTTCTAGAATCTGATATTCTTACTTAAGTCTTAAATCTTTACTTCAATTCAAATATGAATTTGTGTCATTCACTAATGTACTTGTCCTGTGACTTTCACCCAGAAGTTTTTGTTGCTGGCGAGGGAACTTTCTGCTGCTTTTTGAAATTTCATCTCTTACATAAGCTCTTAGCTAGTTCTGAGGGGTGAGGTCTGATCCTGCTATCAGTACAGTTAATTGCCCTTTCTTCTCAAGTAGCCCTCTGAGGAATGACCTCAATCACACTTGTTTCCTAGTCCTCTATTTGGTCCTGCTTCTGCCTTCTCTTTCCTGCATCATCCAAATCTACATTTCCTCTGAATGCATCTTATAAAGTTATTGGTGGAGAAATTTGTTCCTAGGAAAGTCAGAAAAACTTTCTCTTGTTTTTTAATGCCTGCTCCCTCTTTAATCCCTTACCTTCAAAGTTGCCACCCACACCATCTTGCTGAAGTTAATGTCAGGATCACCTCCCTGAGGAATCAGTGCCCTGTTCGTGTTCCCCTTTTTCATCTTCTGCATAGTGCTCCTCATTATAGCCTCTCTCTTGAAAATATTACCTCCCTTGACTTCTTTTTGATACTAATAATAATGTTCCCTTTGCCTTAGAGTCAGCAAATGATTTTGTAACAAGAATGGAGAAAACCATCATTCACAGAACTCCTTTCAGATTTGGGGAAGATGGAATGATGATGTGGGCTGTGAGCTATAGAATATGCGGCATAGTTGTGGGATAAAGATGAGGTCCCTAAAGTGTGTATGTGAGGAAAAAGTAAGTGGTTGCCAAACTTACTAAGGATGCAGATGGTCTTCTTTACTTGAGGGTTTTTATTTTGTTGCGTGACCAGATGAGTAAGAATGCAGGTCTATGACAACACTAAATGACTCTCCATAATAGAGAAACAACTGAGCACCAGTAGGAGTGAGAAAAACAACTCAGGAAAAGAAAGGAAGTGAATCATCAACATCAATATGAAGGCAAATGGACTTTTTAGAGTTGACATTTCTGATGGAAACTGCATACTTTAAGTTATGCAATATATCCCTCTTCTATGCCTTCCCCACAAAATCTTCAGTAAAGTCCACATAGCTCACTTATGTTTTTGGTGTTAATGGATTATTTTCTGAGGTCTTTATCAAGGTTGATCTGGATTAAAACATACTGTTTGCCATGCAGAGACAGTGATCTGGGTGGTGAAGTTAGTGTCTCCTTTGATCCCCACACCATCCCTGAATTGGGCACAAACAATTATTTTCTCATTTTTCAACTGAAGGGAAAATACCACAGTTGCTGAGAGAGGTAATGTGATCTACCACAGTTAGAATATGGCAGAAGTAAAATATGGACCTATTTGGCTCTACGTGCTCCAACAAGATCTCAAGCAGGTATTTGCTTGTTTGCAGAATGACCTTTTTTCACTCTTTGTATTTTCATTTTCTCTTCCCACTTCCTAAACATACAGCCTTCCTCTGAGAGCTAACCTTGATGAGTTCAATTGTTACCTCCATACAATGACACCACACATGCGTGTGCACACACTCACAGACCTACATCTCCAGCCTTGACCCCTGCTTTAAATTTTGAATCCTTATCTCTCCCTGTAGCTGGACATCGCCATCCTCTCAGCCTCAATATGTCTAAACTCTAAACTTGTCCTTTCCCCTTCAGCATTTCCTTTTGCTTGGTTTAATGCCCTTAGATTCCCAGGCTGAAATAAGAGCTGGATGGAAGGCAGGATTCTCTGATTCCTGCTCCCCCTGAAACCCAGCACTCACCAAAATCCTGTGGACCCTACCTTCAGGACACACCTGTTCTCTTTCCTTCTCAATCTCATTCTATCCTACTTAATCAAATCTCTTCATCTTTGTCTTACACCATGATTATTTTTTATATTCACTGCAAGTAGATTTTAATATATATTGAGTAGGCTTTAATATATTGATATAATATGGGGTAGGGCCTCAAAAAATAAGGTTACTGCTCACAGAGGTCTTTTCACCTCCTCAGATTTAAAAGTTCTCTTTTTCTTGCTGTGCCTAAATGGGACAGAAAGGCAGAACACTTGGAGCCCACACAGCATGCTTCTCTTTGAGTCTTCAGGGTGGACTCAGAGACACCTGGGCACAGCCACTGTGAAAGCCAGCTCTCTGGTGTTGTGGAGAGCTTTAACATAGATCTGAAGTCATAGGAGTGTCCAGGGGTTAATTCTGTCTAGCTGCTCACCAGCCCCGTAAGACATCAGTGCTTGTGGAATCATCTTGGAAAGCTTTATGTCAAGATTTTGTATACAGTTGATAAGTGGTTCTAGGCCCCTAGGTTTTCCCTTCTCCATTGTATCCTATAACTAATTATATATATATTTCTCAAAAACTTAAAAGATTCCCCAGTGATCTTAGACTAATGTCTCAACCCCTTCGCTGGGTACTGGAAGCCCCTCACAAACAGACTTGGCCCACTTCTCCACCTTTCATCTGTATATTACGCCCCAGCCTTCACCTGCATACTACCTCTCAGCCTTCCATCCCTTCACTCCAGACTTGCCCATTCCACCTCCCTGACACACACCATGGAAAGCCTTGTTTCCAAGCCAAATCCCTCAGGACCTCGTCCCTGTTCCTCTCACCCATGTACAGTCTGCCTCCTTTAAGGGAGAGTGGAGGATAAAGGAAAATCAAGGCTTTGGAGTCAGACTCTGGATTTCAATTCTGTTCTATTGTCTACTTGCTCTGGGTCCCTTGTCCAATCACTTAACCTCCTTGGGCCTCAGTTTCCCCATATGGACAATAAGAACAATAGTAATATAAATATGATAACCCCTTCAGGCTTGTACAAACATAATAAAATATGCAAAAATGCTATGTAAACTGGAAAGATCACTTATCTCCTCCAAAGCAATATAATTCTGATAATATTTTATTCATTCATTCATTCATTCATTTATTTAGAGGGGGAGGGAGGGAAAAAGAAAGGGAGAGAAACATTGATGTGTGAGAGAAACACGGATCAGTGGTGGCCTCTCACACACTCCCAACCGCAGACCGGCAACCTTTCGCTTTGTGGATGATGCTCAACCAATTGAACCACAGCGAGCAGGGCTTTTTAAAAAAGATTTTATTTATTATTTGTTTGTTTGTTTGTTTAGATGGGGGAAGGAAGGGAGAAAGAGAGGGAACAATTCTGATAATATTTTCCATATACGCATACTTGATGGTTTCAAATTGCATTTACATACATATAATCTACTGTGCATCCCACTCATCCTGGCTCTTAGCTTAACCTTCAAAAAGCGATTTATCCATTCCATGTCTACGTGTTCTCTTGCCATATCCATTATCACTTCATTTGGGGCAGTAATCTTGTTTCATATACCCATTCAGCACAGAGCCCTGTACCAAGTAGGCACTGAAAAGTGATGTGCCTGCAAAGTAAAAGGTTATAGGCATAGGATCTAGACACAGAGGGGGTTTGTCACTTCTACCACTTACTAGTTGTGTGGCCTTGAGCAGATGACATAAATTCTTAGTGACTCGATTTCCTGAATAGTAAAATGGGAATGATATTAGCATCTACCTCACAGAGCTGTTAAGAAACTTCATTGAACCAAAATAGATAAAGCCTGACATGGGGTGAGTTCTTAATAAATGTAAACTATTACTATAAAGTGAAACTAACTCCAATTCCATTCGTTTCCACCTTATCAGTTCAGCTCTCTTTCAACAAAATTTTCCATGAATCATCTTGATTCATTTATTCACCAAACGTTTACCAAGTATCTGCTACATGCAAAACCTGTCGAATAAAGGCAGCAATGTTTATGCCTGATATCTCTCTGCTGCTTTCTTCTGTGCCAAACAGTGCTCAGAAACAGAGACTCCGTCCATGTGGATTACAGCTTTTGGCCTCCCCTCTTGTTTCCTGGAGCAGTGAATAAGATGTTGTTCTAACATCAAATCACCAGGTACAAAAAGTTCTTCATGCTTTACTGAAAGAAATGGATCTTCTCTTAATTGTTAATATCCCTTAGTGTGTTAATATTTATAGTAAGTCCTTAACAGCAGGGAGTAGAGTTTGCCACTTTTATAAATGCATTCAGTCACAGCACCATTTATTTCACAGTTTCTCTAACTATCAGCATTCTGTCAAATGTTATTTTGGAAAATGCTGCATGAAGTCCTATTTCTATCTATTTCTCCTCTGCCCCCATTTCATTTTGACTAATGCAAACTATCCTTTGGAAATGCCCCCCCTAAGGAGACTACCCCCTGGGGGACTGGGTAGGGAATATTGGTTCAGCACACACCAATCATATACAATTTAAACATATACGATTTTAAAAAGGCTTTAACTTCTACATGTATGGTTGTTCTTACATATTCAAATATCACTTAGGTTTTAGCAAAAAAAAAAATCCCCAAGCAACAATAAGAATTGTCACAAAGACCATTTATTTTCATTAGAACCCTTTAGAATGTCACTTGGAACATATTGAGTGCTATTTTAGCCTGATCTTAACTTTGCAATCTGTTTCCCTGTCTATTGCAGACTAGGAAAAGCAAAATTAGGCTATTAGAGGCAAACATACTAACCACAGAAAGAATCACACCTGAGAGGCTGGTCATGAAGGTGAAGATATAAAAACTAAACAGTAGACACAAAAATTCATAGCAATCTAGGAACAATTAGTGAAGAGCAAAACTCACTAAAAAACTAATGTCACTGACAACTTCATTATATCACCTCCTAGAGTCCTGAGTGATCGAGAAAAAGTTGAATTCTATTCAAGATACTAAATAAAACAAGATAATATCAAACACATTTTAGAAAGCTTTTCTTCATCAATGGATTTTTAAAATCAATAACACTGGATGAGATTAAATGTCAATCTTTAATTTTCCAGAAATTTCTGAGAGGAGGCACACACCATCCCATATCCCAGATCAGTGCTGGGTAGATGAGATGTAGTGACTGTCCACGCTATTGATCGCCCATTGCTTGATAATTCATCCTGTGGTTCTGCCCTTTACTGACCTTCTTAGCACACTCTGCCCCAGTTCCACTCAGCCCCTAGGACTCTCTAAGTCTCAAAGATCTGTGTCCAACGTCAAAATCCCTATGCAGCTGACTTGGCATTATGCAGCCTCCGCTGGTCATTTATCCAAGTAACTTAACAAGAGTGAGAGATCAGGGCAACGACGCATTTACATGTAAGGAGTAAATGGTGATCCCCCAAATATAGCAAGGTTAGAGTGCTGGGCTGGCAGATTTGGAAGTATAAAGAGAGCAGGGGGGACACACTCTCAAAACTGCTCAGACCGCAGCATCTCGAGGTAAGTGCTCACAAGTGCCCACTTTTTTGTTCCATGAAGTTGTTATTAAACTTGATCAAGTTCTCAGTCAAGAAAGGAAGGCAACACAGTAGCCTTTACTTGAAGGCCTTCTAAGTAGGGTCCTGTGGTAAGGGCAATATGGGCGGCAATATGGCAAGAAAGATCATTGCCTTTTAAGAAGTTTTTTACAAGGAGTAAAAAGACAAGAATATAAGCACTTATGAGACAAAAAATTTTAACCTATAGAGTAAAACTGAATAGGATGCATAATTCCCCTCTAATTGTTTAGGCTGGTGTTAAACCGTGCTGTTGGCAAGTAAACGTGAATTGGCAATGTCTCTTCTGTAATTATCTCAAACTATTACTTGCAAGTTCTATGGTTATTTCAGTTTTTTTCCCCACTTCCAGTTTTCTGGAAGATGATTGCAGGAAGACATTGTCCCAAGCCTTTTATCCATCTTATCCATCATAGGCTAATTATGTGATTGGTTATTAGCGACTGGTTTCCAGACTGCCCTTGAATAGCAGGCCCTGTGCACCTTGGGCTGGGTCATGTCTGACACTGCAGTAGCATCCCTCAGAGAGACTCCAGCCTTGGGAGACTGGTGACACTGATTTCCAGTCATTATCTCTACCAGAATACTTGCCATCATAGACTTACAGGGCTAAGAGGAATCCTAGAGAGTTTTCTTATCCATGTGTCTCATTTTACAGAAGGAAACCAAAGCCCAAAGAAATTACAACAGCTACCTAACAAAACTGGTACTGGGAAACTGTGGTTGAGCCTCCATGTATTATTTTTTTGAAGTAAGGATTCAGAATATAATGTGTAATCACTTCATTTTTTTTCCTGAGAAATTTGGGAGAATTTTCAGTTATAATTGGAGACTTATTAGAGACTCACTAAAGAGAGGGAAGGAGGCGAGGAAAATAGTAAACTGAGTGTTGAAATGTGTCCTCCTGTCTAAACGGTATGTTGTGCAATGTTTCCTCGGTTTCGTCAAAGTACGGCATAGTAAATGGGAAGCTTGAACTAAATTTGATATTAAAAAATTCTCAGACTCCCAAGGCCCCTTGAGATCATCACATAGTTTATAAACTCTGAGACCTAAGATCCCTTAGTCCTAGATAAGTTTGCAGCTGCCCTACCTACCTTTGTCCTCTCCAGGACAATTTAGGATATTTAAGAAAGTGCTTTTCCTAGACTTCTTTAAGAAATTTCATCTGCAATTCACAACTTTTCTCCTATTGCCCCAAAAAATTAACTATTGACTCTGAGCACCCATGTTGCAATCTGGATCATTCCCTTCCCTCCTTTCTTCTCGTCCTGACCCTTGCTCTTGGTCAGAACCAGAGTCTCTCTAAGTCCCCACAGCACTTCATTTAGTCTCTTACAGAATTGTCTTACTCTTTCTTGTTCCAAGATTTATTTGAGCATTTTGCTGAACACTTACTAAAGTTTTTACATCTATAGGTAGAGGTTGTCTTTTTTTCCTACTTTGTACCCTTTTAAGAAACTGACAGGCTACTTTGCACACACAGTAGATACTAAAAAAAAGCATTAATCAAATGCTGTAATTGATCAAGTATTTAAAGAATAATGATTTAACTAAAGGAAAATGGTAAGTTTATTTCCATCCCACACCATCTCCTGTGTACCTATTTAAATGTAGCTAAACTTGGAACAGTCTCTATATTTATTTAAAGTGTTTGTAGTTCACTTTTTCTTTTTTTTTATTTGTTTTTGACCCTGAAATAGCCCCCAAGAAGACACTTCATTCCTGAAAGACACTGACCATCACTTTGGGAAGTAAGAAGGTAAGAGTTACTCTCAGCTTGATTGGGAGTACAATATTTGAAATGAGCAAGCATTGTTTTACACATTCTCATTCCTACTGCTCTCATAAGAAGGTGAAACTGATGAAATGGAAACCAATTACTTAGTATTCTTAAGGTCAGTTTGTGAAAATATGCAGGTTATACCAAAATAAGAATGATTCCCCAACTTTCCTCATTACACTACAGTACAGTGCAGAACATTGGCATGAAAGCTCCAATCCATGTGGTTAGTTGGCCCAGAACATGATGTTCATAAGGTCAAGATTCAGTCTTCATACACAGGCTGACTTTGCTGTTCCTCAAGCTTAGTCTGCACCCCTGAATCCACCCAGCTGTGCCTTTACTCACAAGCAATGTTGAAAGAATAAAGAGAAATTCAGTCATACCCATTCCCAGGTGGTAATGACAACCCTTTCCTCCCACCACCCCTTCTCCTACAAAATCTATTTATTAGAGGCAATTCTAGATCAATTAAGACTAAGAAAAAAATTATAACTGAGTCATCACCACACCACTGTTGACAAGATGCAGTGACTGAGAAATCCCCAGGAGAGAGGTGCAAGTCAAGAACAGTGTCATGGTTCACTGACAGCACACCTGGGAGCCCAGAGCGCTCAGAAGTAGCGATGGAGATTAGGTGGGCCGGTGTGGCCATCTCAATTGGAAGCCCCATAAGGACAGGGGCAGAGTTGGTGGTTAAAAGGACACAGCTCTGCAGGGTTGGAAGCAGGTCAAGGTCTCAGAACAGAGAAGAGGTTAATTAGGGGACCTGCTGGGGGTGGGATACAGGGGTACCATGAGTCATGCCTAGAGAGTTGGATCAGGCCTAAGCAAGTGAAGTTTATCAGCAAATGGTTTTACCCTTGGGTCTCCAGAACACAGTTGCATAAATATGGGGAGAAGATCTGACTTAGCAACTGCATGCGCGCGGAAGATTGAGGGGCTTTCTGAAGAATGAGCAGTGAGTCAGCAGTGCACTGAGGCTGCCAGAGTCAGTCGCCACCCCAGCATTGCACCTAGGTCGGGAGAGGTGAGGGCGAACGCTGGTGGAAGACAATACGAGGTTTGGAAGTCACACTTTAACAGATTGGCAGGAGTGGGTTCACCGGGGTAGTAAAGACTCAGAAGCACATCTCAGAAGAAGCATTTGAAGACAGAGCTGGGGCTATTTATCATGGAGAAGATAAAAGAAGCCATTCCAATGGGTGAAGAGGTGTTGTGTGGGAAGAAGGTTTGAACTCTTCCTTTGGTTACCAAGAGCTGAAATGAGAATCAGTCCTCCCGAAGGTACAGAAAGCCAGATTTCAGTTTAAAGCAGGATGAATATTTGGCCCCGTGAAACGTGCTCAATATAGAAAAGAATTGTCCCTGAAGCTGTCAAGTAGGCTGGACAGACAACACCTTGCAAGAATATTGCTGAGACAGCTCTTGCACCATCTAAGTAGTAAAATTAAAAGATACAGGATGCTGAGTCACTATTAAGTGTAATGGTGAGTGATGCTGAGAGTAATGGTGAAAGGAGAGAAATCTCCACCTCAAAAATGGTAGTGACTTGAAACCCAGGTGGAAAGTCCAGTTTTTCTAGGATGCCTAAAAATGTAGTTTAACCATGAGCTGTTGTAGTCTTTCCCTAAATTCAGGATTTCTTCTTATACTATCTTTGCAAAGTTTACAATATCCATTTAGCACCAGTACTACTAATTCACTTAACATTTTTATTTACGCTGATTCTTTTTTCCTTAGATTTGTTTTTTTTAAGATTTTATTTATTTATTTTTACAGAGGGGAAGGGAAGGAGAAATAGAGGGAGAGAAATATCAATATGTGGTAGCTTCTCATGTGCCCCCTACTGGGGACCTAGCCTGCAACCCAGGTATGTGCCCTGACTGGGAATTGAACCGGCTACCTTTTGGTTCACAGGCCAGTGCTCAATTTACTGAGCCACACTAGCCAGGGCTAGATTTGGTTTTTTAAAGTTATCTTCTATGCTTGCTAAGTAGGTGTGGACCACTTACTAGACACTTGTTAGATATTCAGAATTTCAAACACTACCCCAAACCTGCTGATAAAATGTGTATTTCAGCAAGACCCCTGGTTGGATGCATACATGTACTAAACTTTGAAAAAACTGCCTTATACCAATAGTATAAACAGATATAGCACACTCTCTAAGGGGGAAACATCCATACCTATTTTATCCATTTTAATTTTCTTCATACTGTAAAAAACATTATCTCTGAACTTGAGATGCATCTTACAATCAATAAAAGGAATGTTGTGATTAGCTTTGTTTTTATTCTTTACTTCTGGAACACAAAATTGTCTATCTTACAATCAAATTCATCCTAGATTTTGATAAAATAAAGTAATAGACTTTGAAATAAACCTATAATTATTAAAATTAAGAAGTATTTGCCTAAAATCATTTTGTATATGAGCAATAGGCCATCACTGTGTTTGAGGCCCTTGGGAGAAGTTCAGATTCCCAGGTTCCAACCACAGAGATTCAACCTCAGATGATCTTGATATGGATCATTCGATCATCTTCCCAAGTTTGGGTACCATGCTTAACACTAAGTCAAGCTAAGTAATAATAAGGTTATAAAACTGTAACCTAACAAGATCCCCTCATGCTTTAGTGCAACTGTTCTCAGAGCGTGGCCCATGGGGCCTGGGAGAGCGCTAAGAACTTCTCAGGAAGTACATGAGGTCAAAACAATGCTCATAACAATCCTGAAATGCTAATCACCTTTTTCACTGTGTTGACCTAATGATGCAAAAGCAACAATGGGTAGACATCTGGTGCTTTATTATAAATTAAGGCATAGCACCAAATTGGACAAGTAGTCATTGCATTCTTCACACCATGTACTGGCACTGAAAACACTTTTCTTAAATTAAAGCTTTAAAAACACAGCTTCATTTAAAAATGACTTAAAATGTGCAGGAAGCAGTAAAAGTTACTAATTTTTTTACAGTTGACCCTTGAACAACATGGTTTGAACTCCACGGGTCCACTTATATGTAGATTTATAAAAATAAATATTATAATGTATTTTCTCTTCCTTATGATTTTCTTAATAACATTTTATTTTCTGTATCTTACTTTATTGTAAGACTACAGAATATAATATATAAAATATATGTTAATTGACTGTTTATAAGTAAGGCTTCCAGTCAACAGTAGGCTAAGTTTTGGGAGAGTAAGTTTTGGGAGAGTAACACTTCATGGGAGTCAGTACCCATAACACCTTCACTGTTCCGGGGCCAGCTCTATATTTCAATTCTTTTATATCCTTCCTTATAATATTCTACATAATGAAACGAGACATTCGCATAGGTACTCCTGCTGCACTCCAGAGTTGGCTGGTTGTCTCGAGAAGAAGCACATTACAGTCGTTTGAGTTGTAAGATGAACTAGCCACTTTGTATATGAAACACAATTTTACTTGAAAAAATGACTAGTGGACAAACTGTGGTTATTCAGACTTGGATATTTAGCAGACATATTCTCAAAATAAATAAAGTATGCTTTGTCATTTCAAGGACAACAACTGACAGTTTTTGTTACTAATGATTTATTTGAGCTTTCAAGCAAAATTTCAAATTTTGGAAAACTTGTATCTGCCTCCACTAGCTTATGCTTGAATAATGCTTGAATAATTTTCTGAGGTCAATGTGGTTATTAATGATTGTGATTGTTTTATATTCTATAATGAAATATTTCAACATTGGTAAGTTCTACAGTGAACCAGTATTTTTCAAATAACTAATGTATAATGTTCCTACATGGGAAAAAAGAGCCAGTCAAAGTTCAAATACAGACCAATGGATTTTAATGTAATAGAGTACAAAATATTGTGGATATAGTTTCAGATTCCACATTGCAGAAGCTACCACTTGTCAAGTTTTGGCATAATATCTAAGAAGAATATCCACAATAATTTGAAATACTTTTCCTTTTTTCAAATAACATAATTGTATAAAGCCAATTTTCTATAGTTATTTTATCAACAACAAAAACAGCAAAATACAGAAAATAGAAGCAGACATGAAAATCTAGCTATCTTTTATACAGCAGACGTTAAAGAAAGCTGCAAAAATGGAAAACAATGCTGTTCTCATTAATTTTTTCAGTTTTGGAAAATAGCTATTGTCATAAAAATGTTATTTATGTTAACATGTAATAGGTTATGTAGTACTTTTAAATGAATTAATAAATAGTTTTAAATTTTCTCCATTTTAATTTCTAATATAGTAAATATCAGTACATAAGACCTACCAAAACCAAAGCTTGTTGTGTTCTCACTTTTAAGAGTGTGAAGGGGTTCTGAGAACACAAGGTTTGAGAACTGCTGCTATAGTAAAATCCACCTAAACCATGACCCTATCACTAGTTCAGAGGAGGGGAAAGCAACTTGGATGAATTCTTCCTCACCCCCCAGGTAGTAACGGACAAAATTGAAGCCAGCACGATTGGTGGGCAGTATACTGAATTCTAGTCTCTTACTATGAAAACCGCGAGTCACAGATGGTTCAGCAGAGCCACAGGCCAAAGAAAAACTGAAACACAATTTGTCTGAATAAAGCCCAGAGAGAAGCGCATGCTTTCCCTTCTGTAAGAACAGAACCCTGCAGAATTGCAGGAAAGGATGTGGAAAGAGCAGTTGCCAATGAAGAGCCTTTTCATAAAGAGTGAGATGGGGGAAGGTAACTTCCAGGAGAGAGCTAAGAAATGGTCAGCTTTCCCACTTTAAATAGGGAACATAAAAGGCCTTATTCTAAAAAAAGTGGACTTTTCTTAAGAGAGGTATGGGGGGGGGTGTAAAATGTAACTCCATTTTGTGGTCAGTATGCTGATAAAGAAAAAGAATCATGAAGCCATGCAACCTGCAGGGACCTTAGAAATGAGCTAAGCTTTCTTCTTCATTTTGGGGGGAAATAGGCGGGGGCCCAGGCAGGTTAAGTGCTTTGACCAAGTTCAGTGCTCTGACTTGCAGCCAGATTTTCTGACTCAGAAGCAGGGAAAATAGGTAGAGAGAAGGCCCAGTGAAAGGGGGATGGTTTGGGGACAGTGCCAGGAAGGATGAGCAGGAGGATGGGGGAGACAGACACTTATAAACCACACACACACACACCAGGCAGTGAGTTCCAAGGCTGCACTAATCCAACTAAACACTCCTTGTCACACCCTGACACTGCAACATGCAACTAAAGTTTGGAGACCACTGCACGGGGCCCAGTGCTTCTCCACTCTGCTATGCATAGAAGTTACCTGGAGATCTTGTTAAAATGTAGATTCTGATTTGGTAATCTGGGGTGGGTCTGAGTTTCTGAATTTCTAACAAGCTTCTGGTGATGCTGATGCAACAAGTTCAAGGACCACACTAACAGTGGGATGGCTCTGAGCCAGCAGGTCTCAGAGAGTGGTCTTTGGAGGAGCAACATCAGCATTGCCCAGGAACTCACTGGAAATGCAGATTATCAGGCCACCCCCAGACCTGATGAATCAAAAACTCTGGGGTCAAGACCAAATAATCAGTGTTTTAATAAGCCCTCCAGGTAATTCCCGTGCATGTGGAAGTTTGGAACCCTTGCACTTGGCCGTAATGCCTCCCATCACCTTGTTACCTGTCATTAGCTAAATAAGTGGGGCAATCAATACTTTATGTACAACTCATTACTTTTCACTGGGCTGTCTGAAATTTCTACTAGGAATTATCAACATTTCTATAATTCTTTTCAGACACCCTTAAATTTGGTGATGACACCAAGATTACAGGGCTCAAACATGATGCATAATTAAGGAAGGCCTCCTTTCTTGGGCTCACCTTGACTTCTTCTAATTCATTCAGACTTCTAGTCATGGGGCTGAACTAAGAGAGATTCCCAGAAGCAACACTCAGAAATGTAAGCAATTCCTCCAACATTTTTTAGGCAAAATATCCCCTTGAGCTCATTCCTGCTAGCCCACTCTATGCCCCTAGGCTTGGTCCTAGATTCCCCAGGACCTCGGTTAATCCCAGGATTTTTTGAATAGAAATGACAGGGTGGGGCCCTTCAGATTCAGTTGTCCCCCAGACTCCAGACTCAGCAGTCCACCTTTGGCCCTCCCAGCCCCTTGCAGTCATGAGTTCTGATGCAGAAATGGCCGTTTTTGGAGAAGCAGCTCCCTATCTGCGGAAACCAGAGAAGGAGAGAATTGAAGCACAAAATCGCCCATTTGATTCTAAGAAAGCCTGCTTTGCAGTGGATTATAAGGAGTTGTATGTGAAAGGTATGATTCAGAGCAGGGAAGATGACAAAGTCATAGTCAAGACCATCGATGACCGGGTAAGTGTTGATCTCAGATGTCCTTGATAATAAAGGCATCTCATTTTCCTTTGGGGTGGAATATTAGGAATTGCATGCTGATCCACAGGAATCTGACATTTATCTATTCTGCAGTGAAGTAGCAGGTGCAAACTGCCGTAGCACACCCTTTGCTCCTGCTTCTTTTTTTCTCTAAGGACTTGGGCTTTGAAAGTTTTTGTGATTTTTTTGGAGAAAAGGGAAAGTGAGGGGAAAGCTTGGACTATGAAGAAAGAGATTGATGCTCATTGCTACTGTGTGGGATGACCAAATATAACTCTCTAGGCTTCAGAATGACTTACAGAGGAAGCTCCATAGACAGTGCCTGGGTTAATGTAGAGCATTACAGTGCACCGTTCAATTCAATATTTAATGAACTTCCACCATATCAGGTCTCAGTGTCTGTCACTTCCCAAGTATAAGCAAATCTCAGCACCTGCCTTCCCAAAGTTTACCATCTGGTGTAGAAGTCAAGATATGCATTACCAATGTGAATCTTAGACCACAAACTCAGGCGTATCAGACAGAGCCTTTTTAAAATTATTGTATTTAATCTCTGATTTCAGCCTCTTTTCACAGGGAAATTATAAATTTAAAAAATAAATTTCCTTCAATCATTCTTGGGGTCCCCCCCAGGATTGTGCTACATTTTCAGAACCTTACACAGAATTACACTGAGGTCTCACTGCCTCCCCGAAGGATCTGCTAAGAAACAAGTCCTAGGGCCTGAAGCTTCAGGATTCAGACATCTCATCTCCCTGTGTGTTACCTTGGGCATCTTTTTCTGGTTTAGGGCAGTGAGGT
Source organism: Desmodus rotundus (assembly GCF_022682495.2). Classification (NCBI taxonomy): domain Eukaryota; kingdom Metazoa; phylum Chordata; class Mammalia; order Chiroptera; family Phyllostomidae; genus Desmodus; species Desmodus rotundus. Next base: position 69,651,566 of record NC_071395.1, read on the forward strand.
GGAAGTCTCTTTCCTCAAGAGATTTGATCTACACCAACAAATCCCCTGTCTTTTATTTTTCAGTAAAACCCTCAATGTTTTTCTAATGACTTAGACTTTTGGAAAACAAAAGCCAGAATGCCTTGTAGACTCTTTCTCTCTTCTGCTCTATTTTTTCCTCTCCCTTGTGATGGAGTGCATAATCAGTGGTACGCTTGAATGGGGGAGAAAGGTGGAGAAAGCACAGAGAAGAGAAAATTAAGTAATAGTCTCAAAATGTTGTTCAGCCATGGACTGTGATGCAGAAAAATTGTGAAAGCCTTGAAAAGACAGGGGAGAGAGGAAACACATCATGGGACAGATGGTACTTGAGCTGAACTTGAGGTTTTCTAGGCGTCATTTCAATAAAGACGTTCCAGACAAAAGAACCCATGTGAGCAGAGGTATTGAAGTAGAGATGCGCAAAATACATTGGAGTAGTTCTTTCCAACCTTCCAAACTTTGTCTCATTCCAGTGCTCAGAGCAAATGGGGTAAACAGAGGCAACCTACCCTGGCCTTGGATGTCCTAAGTCCCACCTGGACCCTGAGGGCTGAAGGACTCTATTGTTCTACACACCTCTAACCCATTGGTTATGCAGTTTAACCAGAATTAGGTTGATCAAGGAGAGTTAGCTGTGGATCATCTCTGGGCATGGAAATGATGCATAAATTTATCCATCAATCTCACACAATCTCTCCCTGCTTGCTCCACACTTGTACAGTGAGGTACAAATCATCAGCTCCACACTCATCATGTGCTCTCCTCTCAATACCCAGATACTCACTCTGAACAGTGACCAGGTGTTCCCCATGAACCCTCCGAAATTCGACAAGATCGAGGACATGGCCATGATGACTCACCTGCATGAGCCTGGAGTGCTGTACAACCTCAAAGAGCGCTATGCAGCCTGGATGATCTACGTGAGCATCTGTTCATTCCACTTATCTCTCTAAGTAAAAACAACAATCACATGTCGTGTTTTCTGATTCTCTCAGACCTACTCGGGCCTCTTCTGCGTCACTGTCAACCCCTACAAGTGGCTGCCAGTGTACAACCCGGAGGTGGTGGCCGCCTACCGAGGCAAAAAGCGCCAGGAGGCCCCGCCCCACATCTTCTCCATCTCGGACAATGCCTATCAGTTCATGCTGACTGGTGAGTGATTTCTTCAATCCATATTTTAAAAACTAGTTTGTAATTAATTATTGAAGGCCTTCATAGGCCTCAGTTATCTGAATGGCTCAATGATCAATGTGACCTTAGGAGATTCAGATGACTTCATGATTGAAAGCCAGGGGTGCAATGTCTTCCATTACCAGTCACAGTGCATAGACTGAAGCCACACTAAGCACAGGCTTATTTAGGGGAATGTGGAACATAAGGAGGTGCCCTGCTCCCACCTCCAAAGAACACCACCCCAATAAAAACGTGGGCACATTTGAAAGAGAGACTGTTACTATCCACTTAGGAATGCAAAGTTGGAGAAAGGGACACAGCAATTTCCCTTCACCTGTCTTCCTCCCCAGAGTCAGGCTTCTCTTTCTCTTCACTTAATTTCCAGAATGGCACAAGAAATAGAAATGTGGTAATACCATCACTGTGTCATGCCTAATAGCACTTATGTCTCTTCAACTTTTACCTGACATGACTTGGCACAGAGATAAGCAGAGGCAAGCATCTGGGATCTGATGACACTTAAAAGTCACCTACTACAGTGTTGTCCAAACATCAGTCATTCCTATCTCACATTCACAACCCTAGCTATTTCTGCATACTTCATATTTTTCTTCAGATTGACTATAGTTACATCAGTTTTAAAAGGAAGATTAGTGTTACTACTTGTAATAGTTTCCTAGGACCGCTGTAACAAAGCACCACTGACTGAGTGGCTTAAACAACAGAAATGTATTGTCTCACAGTTTGGAGGCTGGAAGTATGAGATCCAGGTGTTAGCAGAGTTGGTTCCTTCTGAGAGTGGGGAAGTAGAATCTGTTCCGTACCTCTCTCGTAGATTATGGTGGTTTGCTAGCCATTTTTGTCCTTCCTTGGCTTGTAGAAGCATCACCCCGATCTTTGCCTTCATGTTCACATGGTGTTCTCCCTGTGTGCATCTGTCTCCAAATTTCCTCTTTGTATAAGGACACCTGTCATCTTGGATTAGGCATCCACCTACTCCAGTATGACCTCATGTTAACTAATTACACCTACAATGACCGTATTTCCAAATAAGCTCCACATTCTGAGGTCCTGGGGGTCAGCATTTCAACATATGAGTTGGGTGGGTTGGGGGGAGAGACATAATTCAACCCATAACACTATTGTAAATGGAAAAACATCACTTTCCACAAGTAGAAGGTAAAGGTAGAAGGTAAAGGTAAAAGAAAAATGCAATGACAATCCATCAGTGTCCACAGATTCTAATTAGAAAATGTGGCTTCTCATGAGCTCTGAGTCTGAGACTTACATTCTTTGTTAAAAAGGCAGATGAGAAGTGCTCTTGTGAACGCAAATAACTGCCACACCGTGGAATCCACTGTTCACTTCCCATGCTGTCCATGTTGTACCTCCTACATTTGGGAAATCTGCACAAGTTATCCCGAAAAAATGAGACATACCCAAATCATCACTCTTCCAGGACTAGAACTCATGGGCTCTAACCACCCCCAACATTGCCCAATTTTTACATTCCCTGTTTTTACTGCTTACTTATTTTGTTTTGCTTCCCTATGCATTTCTAGATCGAGACAACCAGTCTATTCTCATCACGTGAGTAACCTATGTTTGCACCATGACCTGGAAGCCAGTGCTGCCCCTTCCACTCTCCTTTATCTCACTTAATTTTAAATCAACAGCGGAGAATCTGGTGCAGGGAAGACGGTGAACACCAAGCGTGTCATCCAGTACTTTGCAACAATTGCAGTTACTGGAGACAAAAAGAAGGAGCAGCAGCCAGGCAAAATGCAGGTGAGCAATTTCCTACACATGGAGGCTTGCTGGATGAAGGTCAAGTGCACACAGGGCTTTGTGCTCAGCAGTGATGCACAGCACAAGGTCTCACCCCAGCAGTGCTTATGGGGTCCAACCTAGTGGACTCAGGCTCTTGCACTGGCTCCATCAGCAACAGCTGAGTGACCTTGAGCAACTGCACATACTCCTCTGGAGAAGGAATGGTTTGGGCCCCGGTTCTCAAACTGAGGTGCACATCAGAATCACCAGGAGGGCTTGTTAACAAGCAATGGCTGAGGCCCAGGCCCAGAAGTTCTGATTGAAATTTCTGCTTCACATTTGCAACCCTGATATTTTGCATTTCTAACATATTCCCAACATTGGTCTAGGGATCACACTTTGAGAATCACTAGGCTGTATGGTATTTTCTTTTTTTTTTTTGTCACAATCTTTAATAGTCCCCATTTTGCTCAGAATAAACTCCACAGTTCTTACCATGATCCCAAAGGTCCTCTGCAATCTCACTCTAACTGCGGTTCTCACTACTCTCACTACTCTGACCCACTGGCTCAGCTCCAGCCACACTGGCTTCCTTGCTCTTCTTTCAAACTGTCCAGCATCCTCCTAACACAAGATCTTCGTATTCACCATTATCTCAATCTGGACTGGGTTTTTTTTTTTGATATATTTATTGATTATGCTATTACAGTTGTCCCATTTCTGCCCCTTCACTCAACTCCATCCTGCCCACCCCCACATTCCCCCCCTATAGTTCATGTCCATGGGTCATACTTATAAGTTCTTTGGCTTCTACATTTCCTACACTATTCTTACCCTCCCCCTGTCTATTTTCCACCTATCATCTATGCTACTTATTATCTGTACCTTTCCCCCCCTCTCCCCCTCCCAGTCCTCTATTGACAACCCTCCATGTGATCTCCATCTCTATGGTTCTGTTCCTGTTCTAGTTGTTTGCCTAGTTTGCTCTTGTTTTTGTTCTAGGTGTGGTCATTAATAACTGTGAGTTTGCTGTCATTTTTACTGTTCCTATTTTTGATCTTCTTTTTCTTAGGTAACTCCCTTTAACATTTCATATAATAATGGCTTGGTGATGATGAACTTCTTTAACTTGACCTTATCTGAGAAGCACTTTATCTTCCCTTCCATTCTAAATGATAGCTTTGCTGGATACAGTAATCTTGGATGTAGGCCCTTGCCTTTCATGACTTGGAATACTTCTTGCCAGCCCCTTCTTGCCTATAAGGTCTCTTTGGAGAAATCAGCTGACAGTCTTATGGGAACTCCTTTGTAGGTAACTATGTCCTTTTCTCTTGCTGCTTCTAGGATTCTCTCCTTCTGTGTAATCTTGGGTAATGTAATTATGATGTGCCTTGGTGTGATCCTCCTTGGGTCCAGCTTCTTTGGGACTCTCTGAGCTTCCTGGACTTCCTAGAAGTCTATTTCCTTTGCCAGACTGGGGAAGTTCTCCTTCATTATTTGGTCAAATAAGTTTTCAATTTTTTGTTCTTCCTCTTCTCCTTCTGGCACCCCTATAATTCGGATGTTGGAACATTTCAAGATGTCCTGGAGGTTCCTAAGCCTCTCCTCATTTTTCTGAATTCTTGTTTCTTCATTCTTTTCTGATTGGATGTTTCTTTCTTCCTTCTGGTCTGCACTGTTGATTTGAGTCCCAGTTTCCTTCCCATCACTATTGGTTCCCTGTACATTTTCCTTTGTTTCTCTTAGCATAACCTTCATTTTTTCATCTAGTTTTCGAACAAATTCAACCAATTCTGTGAGCCTCTTAATAACCAGGGTTTTGAACTGTGCATCTGATAGGTTGGCTATCTCTTCCTCGCTTAGTTGTATTTTTTTCTGGAGCTTTGAAGTGTTCTGTCATTTGGGCCTTTTTTTTTTTTTGTCTTGGCACATCTGTTACCTAAAGGGGCGGAGCCTTAGGTGTTCACCAGAACCAGGACGATAAACTATCATGGAGGGGGGTGGGGATAAAAAAACTCTACTTTTTATAAGTGGACTTCTGAGGAATCATCCTCATGAAATATTTTTCGATACTGAAAAATTTTTTTGAGAATCACACTTCTATCATATAATCTCTTGGATCACTTTCATGGCTCACTTAATATTTATATGTATACTTCTGAACCCATATGTCTATATTCCATAAGTCATGATGCATGCAGTAACAGGGGTATATATTCTAAAAATCCAAGATCTGTGATGAAATGTTATTAGAAAAGAAAGGCATTCAGAGAAAGCAGGATGGAGCTTGGAATGTGGCGTGGCAGAAGGCACTCTGATGTTGTTCAAATAAAAGCCTCTCTAGGGTGGGACCTTGAAGACTCCTCAGATGGGGTGGGGTTGTAGGTAACTTTGAACATCTGCATGGACCACCAGGCTGGGCTGGTCAACATCTCTCCTTGGACCATGCCCAGAGCATCCACACTTTTGTGTCACCAAGGGGTTACTTCAGAAGATATTCAATGTCCTCTCTTTTCTTTGTCTTGTTTATATTAGGGGACCCTGGAGGATCAGATCATCCAGGCCAACCCCCTGCTGGAGGCCTTTGGAAATGCCAAGACTGTGAGAAATGACAACTCATCGAGATTTGTAAGACCCAGTCCAGTTTTCAATTATCCCCCCAAAACAGACCCTTTCTTCTGATGCTGGATATGAAAATTGCCACATAAACTAGAATATACCTGGCCTTATTCTCTCCCCAAGTGATTCAGATCAGTCTATCCAACTGGGATGTTCCCCATACATTTTGCAAATAGTGTTGGCTTATTTATGGCAGAGGGAGGATTTAACTATTTCCCTAACTAGTCAGCATCACCTCAGAGCATCCTGAAGTCACAAGCAGGGAGCAATTCCTTTATGCTTAAAATTGGTATCACTTAGTGGATACATTTTAAAATGCAGAAACCCACTGAGCAATATCCATTGACTTATTAGCCACAGAAACCTTAGTGTGAAGTAAGTTAGCAGATTTAAACTCTTCCAAGTCAGAAGGCATTGAGGGTAGGTAAAACCTGTTGAAGGCGTAAGTGCTCAAAAATTGGGAATAAGTTGATATATTGAAGGATATGCTCATCCATCAATATTTCACTTAGTATTAGCTCAACTGAAGAAGTATTTATTTCCACATTAGGAAAAACCCCACAAAAATCCAACCCTTTACCTAATTTCATTGGCTAGTGGGGCAAGAACCCTAAGGTGAAGCCTTCATTTATGCCTACAGTTGCAAAAGCACATCAAAACTTCATATATGTCAATAGCTGGATGCTACCAAGCTTGCATTTTACTGCTAGTTCTCCAAGATAAAACCATATTTGATAAGAAAGTAGATGCTTGAATTGAAAACTGTGGCTTTAAGCCCTGACCCTGCTTTCTTTCCCTTGGTCCACTGTGCATTGCCCATTTGCACGTCTGTCTTCCTGATGCACATCTGAACTCTCCCTTGTAGGGGACCTGGGTACATGTTACACAGCAGAGATGTGCTACACATGCATGGACCAAGTTAGTTATTGCACTAACCTGGCATCAGCTTAAAGTAGAAGACAATGGTTTCAGTTACTCCCCAGTGTCACTCCAATTTATTTTTCCAGAGGCCTCTCCTCTTGGCTCCGACGCAGAAGTCACAATGGTTCTTGTTATTCTGTTCACCTCTCACCCTCCAAACAAACATGCACAGGCAAATATTTCCATCATCCTCCATTACACAGATAAAAGTACTGAAGACCAAACACTTACAATCAAACATAGCTCCACTGACCCTTCGCTAACATTTATTTATGTGTTTATGTATTTATTGTTCTATTTATTTATGCATTCATTGGTTGATTCTTGTATGTGCCTTTACCAGGAATCTAACCCGCAACCTTGGTGTATCCAGATGATGCTCTAACCAAATGAGCTACTGGCCAAGGCCTCACTAAATCTTCTTAACTTTTATTCAGAAAATATTGAGAATATTCTTGAGTACCAACTACATGCAAGACTGTGAGTAAGAAAGGAAGGCAACATTTTTGCCCTCAGATTTACTCACAGTGTGGCAGAGATCACTTAAGCAAATAAGGTAAGCAAGGAGTATACACACACACACACAATTTTACCTCTTGCTCTCCAAAAGGGAAAGACTCTGAGTGGGTCTGAGTTCTTACTTCTTCTTTGATCTCTTCTTTCATTTCTTTCTTACACTGAAGAGCAGTGTACACTTTCTTTCTTACACTTTCTTACACTTTCTTCAGTGTAAGAAAGAAATGAAAGAAGATCCAAATGAGTGGAGGCACATGCTGTGTTCATGGATAGAAAGAATTAACATTATTAAAATGTTCATACTATTCAAAGCAATCTGTAGATTCAGCACAATTACTATCAAGTTACTAATCGTATTTCACAGAACTAGAACAAATATTACAAAATTTTATATGGAACCACAAAAAGACTCCAAATAGCCTCAGCAATCTTTAGAAAGGAGAACATAGTTGGAGATAACATACTACTTTATATCAAACTATACTACAAGGCCATAGTAATCAAAACAGCATGGTTCTGTTACAAAACAGCATAAAAACAGATATATAGATCAATGGAACCAAATAGAGAGCCCAGAAATCAACTCATGCCTTTATTGTCAATTAACATTTGACAAAGGAGGCAAGAACATACAATGGGCTAAAGACAATTTTTTCAATAAATGGTGTTGGGAAAACTGGACAGATACATGCAAAAAAATGAGACTATACCACCCTCTTACACCATACAAAAGAATAAACTCAAAATGCATTAAAGACTTAAATATGAGACTCAAACCATCAAAATCCTAGAACAAAACATAGGCAGCAAAATCTTGGACATTTCTAATAGCAATATTTTTTCTGATATATCTCCAAAAGAAAAAATAAACCAATGGGACTACATCAAACTCAAAGGTTTTTGCACAGTGAAAGAAACCATCAATAAAATAAAAAGACAACCCACTGAATGGGAGAACATATTCACCAATGATACATCTGATAAGGAGTTAGTATCCAAAATGTATAAAGAACTTATACAACTCGACACCAAGAAAAACATGCAATTAAAAAGCGGGAAAAGGACCTGAATAGACACTTCTCCAAAGAGGACAGATGGCCAGTAACACATGAAAAGATGCTCAACATCCCTAATCATCAGAGAAATACAAAGTAAAAACACAATAAGATATCACCTCACATCTGTCAGAGTAGCTCTCATCAATAAATCAACAAACACCAAGTGTTGGGAAGATGTGGAGAAAAGGGAACCCTCATGCACTGCTGGTAGGAATGCAGACTGGCAGCCACTGTAGTATGGAGTTTCCTCAAAATGTTAAAAATGTAACTGCCTTACGACGCAGCAATTTCACTTCTGGGAATACATTCGAAGAAACCTGAAACATTTGTTCAAAAGAATATACACACCTTTATGTGCATTGCAGTGCTATTTACAACAGCCAAGATTTGGAAGCAGCTCAAGTGTCCATCAGTAGATGAGTGAATAAAAAAGCTGTGGTACATTTACACAATGGAATACTATTCAGCCATAAAAAAAGAAACCTGACCTTTTGTGACAGCATGGATGGACCTAGGGGGTATCATGCTAAGTGTAATAAGCCAGTCAGAGAAAGACTAATACCATATGATTTCACATAAATGTGGAATCTAATAACAAAATAAGCAAATAAACAAAAGAGAAAAAGACTCATAGAGACAGAGAACAGACTGGCAGCTGTCAGAAGGTGATGGCTAGATAAAAAAGGTGAAGGAATTAAGCAAAAAAACTCATAGACACAGACAACAATATGGTGATTACTAGAAGGAAAGGGATAGAAGAGGGTAAAGGGGAGGGATAAATGGTTACAGAAGGAGACTTGACTTAAGGTGGTAAACATACAATACAATATACAGATTGGTGTATTTTAGAAGTGTATACTGGAAACCTAATTTTATTAACCAGTCACCCCAATAAATTCAATGAAAACTAAATTTAAAAAAAAGAGTTTGAGAATCCAGGTACATGAGAGTAGGATAAACCAAGAAGTCTGAAGGGAGGTGGTCCCAAGCAGAGAGCTGGAGAGGAAGCCTTTGGGATCCCCAGCGCTATAGGTACAAGGCCGGGCACTTTGGGTAGAGCTACCTGAGTCTTGGCTGGCTCAACCTCAGGACTCTGGGTACCAGGCAAACAGAGGGAAAGGAAGCCCTCATGCTTCCAGCATTCCTTCTTCCCTGACCCTACACTTCCCACCCCTCTGTGGTAGCACCTAGCAGAGGCCAGCCACAGTACCATTGAAGTAAAATAATTGTGGTGTTTGTCCACCTGCAAATTGGACAGGGGAAGTTCATTCGGATTCATTTTGGAGCCACAGGAAAACTGGCATCGGCAGACATTGAAACCTGTGAGTCTAAACGCTATTTGGTAACTTCATATTGGGCCACACAGCCATCTCTCAGGAACCAGAAATCACATTATTTTTGTTACCTCAGATCTCTTAGAAAAATCCAGAGTGACATTTCAGTTATCCAGTGAGAGAAGCTATCATATTTTTTACCAAATCATGTCAAACAAGAAGCCAGAACTAATTGGTAAGTTCTTATAATATTGTTCTCATCTTCCGAATCAGTCACATTGAAAAACATCAGAGTAAGTTGTGCCTGAGATGCTAAAGGGACCTTTGTGTTTTGCAGACCTGCTTCTGATCACAACCAATCCCTTTGACTTCCCCTTCGTGAGCCAAGGAGAGGTCACCGTGGGTAGCATTGATGACAGTGAAGAGCTGTTGGCAACGGATGTAAGCATTGTGTTTACTCACTTATTTAAGCTTAGAGTTATTGCTATAAGCTTTGAAGTGACCCCATGTTATCTCCAGTCCCAGTCTTATCACATCCTGTCTATATGACTTGGGGCAGATTACTTACCATTCTTGGAACCTCTATTCTTCACCTGGAAATTTAGACAAATCTGTACACCTACAAGGTTTCCACAGGGACTTAATGAGATAACACATGGGTGGTGCCTGACTCCATGCCTAATACAGAAAGGGGCTCTGCAGAAGTTGGTTCTTTTCATCCAGAAAATGAAGGTATTCTCTTTGACAATCTACCCTTTCAGTTCTAATATGCCATGATGCCACACTGTCTTGATTCTGAACGTTACTGGAATTCCTGGATCACAATGCCAACCTCTCAAGCTGTTGGATACTAATTCTCAGACCTATTCATGGGACTTCCTTCTCCCTGGATCACACAATGGCTCCTACTGGCCTCATCCAAAACATATTTCCCAAATCTATGTACAGTGGGAAAGGATTTAAATCAGTTCTTAGTAAATGAAAGAAAACAGTTATTCACATTTTCTTCCCATAACCTCCACCTACCCACACAAACATGTTAAAGAAATAGTTTCAATTCCTAGCTAACTATTGCCCACTTGCTATCCACTTATTTGGGCAGATCACATGCTGTATGAAAGGGTGAGGGCTTTGCCAGGGGAAAGCTGCATTTGGATCCCTGAGTCCTACTATGATGCTGTGCTTTTTTAATTCCCAGAATGCCATTGACATCCTGGGCTTCAGCTCTGAGGAGAAGGTTGGGATCTATAAGCTCACAGGCGCTGTGATGCACTACGGAAACATGAAGTTCAAGCAGAAACAGCGGGAGGAGCAGGCAGAGCCAGACGGCACCGAAGGTAACCCATCGCACCTGGGATTGACCCTCCACCTGTGTTCATGTGTGAGATAAACTTTTTGTTCACTGTAAGAGCTGCTCTTCAAAAATTTTACAAATTGAATTTGAGTTGTCCAAAGCTCACTGTACACATGCTGGGGGAGTTTATTCACTCGGTCAAAGAATCCTGTAGTGGGGAATCTTTGGAAAACGAAAAGTGTAATTCTCTTAAATGAATAATCACCACCCACCCTGCTATCTCTCCCCATCACAGTTTACCAATTATTTTAAGGTGGATGTTTATGAGAGGCTATGGTTAAGTGAACTTCACTTTCTCTCTGTGCATATCATGATCGATACCCAGAATGCTTTCCTAATCACCTAGATAGACCTGAAACAAAGACTTTAGCAAGGTGGCAGCTAGGTATCACCTTCCCATCTCTTTCCTTCCACTCTGACATTTGTTGAACTTGACCCTGAGCAAAGGACCAGTGTACAAATCTTCCTGCCCATGACTTTCACATGGGTGATCTCACCATTCCCCTCTGCCTCATCCCCAAGAGGCCAGGAAACAGGGCAGAGAGCAGTGGGAGGGGATGACAGCAGCAGAACCCACCCACCACATGCCCCTGCTCATGCATCATCATGTCTCAAATGCAGTGTGTACTGAACCCCAGGTGACAGGAGGGAACAATAGCCTTGAATTAAAGGCCAAAAATAGGGATATGACTTTATCACTGCCCATAAAGACCCATCTGACTAGGTTTGGTTCGCCCAAGATAAATCTCTCTTTTTATTAACTCAAAGCCAGCTAATTAGTAACCTCATCCAAGGAATAATATCCTGTCACATTCACAGGTTTCACCCACAAGCAAAAGAGGGGATTATATGGGGAATGTACACCAGGGGACGCAAATCTTGGGCACCATCTTGGAATCCTGCCTATCAGGAACCCGGAGAGAAACTCAGGGCATCAGAGCAGGAAACGCTTCTGATTGGGGTAGTCAAAGAAGGCCTCCTGGGGAAGCAGGGTGCTGACATGGACTCTGAAGGGTGGGTAGGGCTCTGAAAGGTGAGGGTGAGAGGGCCACCTAGTCAGAGGAAATGGCATGAGCCATGGGGCAGAGGAAGGAGTGTGATGGAGACTGAGAAGCAACAGTGGTCAGGCGGGCTACGGGAGAGGGTATGTGTACTGGATCTGTAAGAGATGAGAATAAAAAGCGATGGTTTTGGCATCCATTTGGGAAGGCGTTGAGTGCCTTCCCACAGGATAAGTGGTTTAGAATGTATGTGGTAGGCACCAGAAACCATGGCTGCTCTAAGTAGCAGGGAATGTATGTGTGACAACCTGGAATTAATCTGTAAATAGTCAGACTCACCAAGAGTGTGGAACCTTGAAAAAAATTGTCAAGCTTCTCAGCAAGAGCAGATCATATTGACATATATTACAGCAGGGGCCCAGGCCCCTTCCAGCCCCAGTGGCCATGTGCTCGGTGTTCAGGATCAGAAAGGGCCTGGAAAAGGGGAAAGTGGGGGCCACAGCTGGGGCCTGAGCTCCTCTGATGATGACACCCATCCCAGTGAACCCACACTGAGTGCTCACTCTGCCCCAGGCCCCTTCACCACAACCCAATCAATAGGGTGTCATCACCATCCCCCAGTTCACAAATGGCAAAACTGAGGCATAAGGAAGCACAAACAAAACCTGAACCCCGGCAGCCGAACTCTACAGCCCAGGCCCTCTGTCACCATACTGTTCCACAACTCTTGGGAACAAGGGCAAGACCAGCTATTTTGAAGGTGAAATGAGCAGGACGTGCTGCCTGTCTGATACAGGCATGCCAGAAGTGAGGAGGAAGGATATAATCACCCCACACTTTCAAGTTTAAGTGACTAGAAGAATAATGTTACCATCTGCCAAAATGCACACAGCGGGGAAAAAAGAGTAGTTTGAGCAAGGAGGAAAGTGCACAGTCAGCCTCTTATTAAGTACTTAGTACTTAATAAGTATTTAATAAGTTATTAACATGTGGATTTTTATTAACATGTGTCCCTAATCAGCTAAGAAGTGATAGTGTGAACCAAGGAGGAGTTGTCCCTGGGGAGCAGCATTTCTCTACCTTTTGATGAGCATAATATCAAGAGCCAGGTTGACCCCAAAGTTAACTGCACTCCCAATGAACTACAAATTGCCAAAAGTCAACTACTTTGGACCATCTTCAAACACTTAAAACCTGGGTCAAGGTTTCGTACTTCTCTCTCGTCTATTAGTACAGTGTGTCATGTACACATTAGAAAGGTGCTTAACATTTTGTTGTATTATCAGACTCCAATAATCCTGTTACCGTATTTTGAAATAAAATTTAAATATCAGTAGATCAAGATCAACCTATCATTAAAGATTGCATCTAGAAGGCCAGTGGAAAATTTTTTTTAAACCTAGAGCTCTGGACTATGGAGTTTAAGCTTCATGGGACAAGTCTGGGTCTGGTGTGCATAAGAGAACATAAAAACATCAAGCAGGGTTATAGAGACTGTTTCTGGGAGGAGCCAGGGCCTAGCTGGACACTTTAGCAGCTGCTGTTTTTGTGTGTTGCCATTTCCCTCTTCCTCCAGTGGCTGACAAAGTCGGATACCTGATGGGTCTGAATTCTGCAGAAATGCTGAAAGGCCTGTGCTGTCCAAGGGTGAAGGTTGGGAATGAATATGTCACCAAAGGGCAAAATGTCCAGCAGGTAACAGATGTTTTGAATCTAGATGACTCAGGTATTTTGTTATTTTAACCATCATCTTAAAGTTGTTTGGTTGCAGGCAGCAGAAATACATATGAAACTGGCTTCAACATTAAGGGGTAATTCATTCTTAAGCCTCAAGGGTAAAATCAAGGGATGCAAATCATGGAGTACCTGTTGGGTGTCACAAGGGCCTGGAGCCAGGAACTGAAGAGCCCTCTGCAGCCAGGCACCCTCTCTACACTCCTTCTCTGGGGTTCCAAGGGATGTCCTTGCTCTACTTTTCTGTTGAGGCCTCACTGGCAGATAAACTTTCTCCACCTCTCCTGTCCACTGCCACCCCATAGCTTCCAGCTTTATGTCTCCCTGGTTAACCCTCACCCTGAGACTGAGACCAGTGGTTTTTTATCTCACTTCCAGATTCTCAGGAGAGACCTTCTTTTTAACCCAACTTGGATCAGACATGAACGTCTGCTTCAGTTAAGTGTGGCCAGGGGCTAAAGTCATGTGTTACAACCATGGTTGCTAGAAAACTATCTTTACAAAATGGGATAGTTCTCAGAAAAGGGAAAACATGATGAGACTCAAGAACTATTTAATATTCAGTTGAACTATATGAAATTGTCAGTTTCCAGCTGCTTTTAATCTTCAAGACATCAACTTAGTATGTTTCAACTGAATACAACCTTAAAAACACTAATCTGAGGGCTGAGTGGGTGATCCTTCCTTAAGGTGATCAATGCAGTGGGTGCTCTGGCCAAAGCTGTCTATGAGAAGATGTTCCTGTGGATGGTCACCCGCATCAACCAGCAGCTGGACACCAGGCAGCCCAGGCAGTACTTCATTGGGGTGTTGGACATCGCTGGCTTTGAGATCTTTGATGTGAGTTGTTTGAGTAAATGACTGGTCTAAAAATGCCCTTCCACTTTATGTCTGCTTTGCTGAATTCCCACTGAATTTTCCAAACTCACTCAAACTGCTTTTTATTTGAAACAACCAGTTCAACAGCCTGGAGCAGCTGTGCATCAACTTCACCAACGAGAAACTGCAACAGTTTTTCAACCACCACATGTTCGTGCTGGAGCAGGAGGAGTACAAGAAGGAAGGCATCGAGTGGGAGTTCATTGACTTCGGGATGGACCTGGCTGCCTGCATCGAGCTCATCGAGAAGGTAAAGAAGTCATTGTACTCCCCAGGGTCGGCTGCTCTTTAGTTGGGACCATCACCTCTTTCCTCTCTTTCCTGCTAATACATTGCTGCCCCTCACCACTCACTGCCAGGCTGTGAGCCCTCAGAGAGTCAGGTCCCCTCATGTACAAACCCTAAGTGTCTAGAAAGCACCCAGAAGCTGTTCAAACATCTAGAGAGATGCATGAGTGGTTAAGATCCCAGGGCTCCCCAAGAACATGATGGGGAGCCCAGCAGGGACTATGGCATGTTGTACCTCTCTGGCTTGTCCAAAGACCCATGGAGGGGGGACTGTGGAGCAGTGGGGCCCTTGGAATGTTACTACGAAAAAAGCAGATACCATTAACTTTACAAAAAGGAATTCCATAGTGTTTTGAGTACTGGTCGTGTTGGAAGTGACTACTAAGAAATCCAGATATGATTGTTTAAAATATTACTCATATAAGGGGGATCCGAAAAAATAAAATTTATTTATAAAAAACTGTATTTATTCTTACATGTTTAAACTTTAGTCACCTCCATTTGATGCAATACACCTACTGAGATGTTTTTTCTGCTGCTCAAAACAGTTTTTGAACTTGTTGATTTTGATGCTTTTTAGTGCTTCTGCCATTTTTTGTTTCTCCTCTTCCACATTGGCAAAGTGTTTTTCTTTGAGGCCTTTTTTCATCTGGAGAAACAAAAAAAATTTGCTCAGGGCGAGATCAGGTGAATAGGGAGGGTGGGACATAGAGGTCATGCTGTTTTTGTCAAAAATTGCTGAACACTGAGCATGGTGTGGGTAGGTGCACTCGTAAATCACCCATCATGAAATAGGCAAACACTTGAAAGACTCTTCAAAAAAATTCACTTAAGCTGAATGCATCCTCTCACAACAATGCCAGCTGGTACAGTGGTACAGATGGATTCCTAGAACACTCACCTAGTAGTAGAAACCTGTACTACAAGGGGCCTGCCCTCCAGAAGCTATGTACATAACTACAGTTTTTGTAAACCTATTGCTAAAAGTGAGCTACACTTCTATACACATAATTTCGTTCCGTGTACTTTTGTTCAACAAATATTAATTAAGCACCTACTATATGTCTAGCACTATTCCATCATTGCACCAAACAGGCCAAGAGCCTTGCTCTTTCAGCACTTACAGTCCAGTGGTCCTAGTAACAAAGTGACAACACCAAAGAGGTCGTCTTTGGCTCCTGCAGACAATGGAGTCATTGGAATATACTAGCATCAAATACTGAGGTATAAGCCTGTTGTGCTCCTTCTAGCCTATGGGCATCTTCTCCATCCTGGAAGAGGAGTGCATGTTCCCCAAGGCCACAGACACCTCCTTCAAGAACAAGCTGTATGACCAGCACCTGGGCAAGTCCAACAACTTCCAGAAGCCCAAGGCTGTCAAAGGCAAGGCTGAGGCCCACTTCTCACTGGTGCACTATGCGGGCACCGTGGACTACAACATTGCCGGCTGGCTTGACAAGAACAAGGACCCCCTGAATGAGACGGTGGTCGGGCTGTACCAGAAGTCGTCACTGAAGCTGCTGTCCTTCCTTTTTTCCAACTATGCTGGTGCAGAAGCAGGTGAAATTCTTCTTGTTCTTAACCAGTGGAAATCTCTGCATAATTACTCATAACCCAAAGCTGCTTATAAGGAATCAGTAGCCAACACAAGCTTCCCATTGAGCTTGCCTTATTTGTCCATCTCCAATGCCCGTTTTTCTTTCTCCTGTTCGTCCTCTTCCTTAAGAGATGGTTCTGGGGAACGAAACCAAACCTCTCAGTGGACTTGAGAGCCAGTGCCACATTCTTTAACAGTTTTTAATTGAGATATTACTCATATACCATAAAATTCATCCTTTCAATAATTCAGTGGTTTTAATATGTTTTCAGGGTTGAAAAACCATCACCCTTAACTAATTCAAGAAATTTTCATCACCTTTGCAACCCATTAGCAGTCACTTCTCACTCACCCTTCGCCCAAGCCTTAACAATGAGTAATCTACTTTCTCTCTCGATGGATTTGTCTACTCTGGACATTTTACATAAATGAAGTCATGCACTGGATGGTCTTTTGTGCCTGGCTGCTTTCACTTAGCCTAATGTTTTCAAGGTTCATGTTGTGGTATCAGTACTTCGCTTCCTTTTATAGATGAATAATATTCCATTGTATGTATGTTACACATTTTGTCCATCTACTCACTAATTGATGGACATTTGGCTTGTCTTCACTTCTCACCTATTGTAAATAATGCTGCTTTCACCATTTACATACAAGTTTCTATGTGTAAATATGTTGTCAGTTCTCCTGGGTGTATACCTCAGAGTACAATCCCTGAGTCGTGTGATAGCTCTTTGCACAACTTTCTTGAAGAACTTCTAGACTGTTTTCCAAAGTGCCTGTATAAGCCAGTATCACTTTTTAAAGTTATTCATATAGATTTTTTAAAATAATGGCCAAAATAGGGTTTAAAAATAATGGATTATCTTAAATGTACAAATTTGACAAATGTATGTTTTTATTTTGAAAGTATATGCAATATAATAATTCATTCTATAATTAGGCCATTTTTAAAAATCGATGTCTAGTGTACTTTGAGTAGTGGGATATAAACAATGGACACAAGTTTAAACAATTCACACCATCTTCTTCTAACCTAATCGGGGTTCTCAGTAACCTCACTCAGAGATAACACCAGGACTCTAGCTTCAAGGCCCCGTGTGCGTGTGGATCTGTGGAAATGGCTTTTCCTGCCTCTCTTCCCTCTTCCCAAACTCGGAGTCGTGGTGGCCCCTGGGGATAGGGGGGTGGAGTGAGAGGGGAATGGGGGAAACTAAGGCGTGACATTTCCCACAGGACAAATCTGGATTATGTGCCAGAGACTAAATCTGACATGGAGACAGTCAGAAAAAGCAGACCCAATGTCACTGACTCCAAATTAAGTTAACTTTATTTTTTAGAAAATAAAAAGAAAGGACTTGTGAACCATTCTTAAGAATCTCCAGTTGTATCGTTCTCACTTACTCTCTCATCAAGAGGAAAGTCTCAGTCTTGCCAAATTCTGGCTTGAACCTCACCTCTGATTTCTAAAGGAAAAGATTCTCTTTGGATACTAGAATCTAACTTGTTCTCCCAGTTAAATGCCGCCTCCATCCCACCCTACCCCATTCTCTCAGTGATAGAGATGTGCATTCCCAAATCTAAGTAGTTTGAAGGCACATTAAAAAAAAAAAACAAATAAAAACCCTCAGCCAAAGAACACATTTGCATGAGCCATGGTCATGGACAAGGGATGCGGATTGCCTGGTGGGGTGGAGATGGGTGGAGGGGGGGCGGGGGGAATGGGACAATTGTAATATCATAAACAATAAAATAAATAGGAAAAAAAAAAAGAAAACCAAGACTTCCAGGGCTGTGAGAGGCGATGTCCTCAGAGCTGCCACTGATGTAGTCTGCATCTGTCTTCAGGTGACTCCTGCGGCAGCAAGAAAGGCGGGAAGAAGAAGGGCTCCTCCTTCCAGACCGTGTCGGCAGTGTTCAGGGTTCGTGTTTTGGCACCTTCCACCTTCGGTTGTCTTTTTGCCCAGTGAAAGAACATTTGCTAAGGTAAATGTGCTTGTTCTGGTTTGTGTCCCAGGAAAATTTAAACAAATTGATGACCAACCTGAGGAGCACTCATCCTCACTTTGTGCGATGTCTGATTCCCAATGAAACCAAAACTCCTGGTGAGTGAGAATCTAGCTGAACCGAACTCCTGAAACGTGCACAATTCTGTGTGTCCACACACACATGCTTTCGTGTGTGTGTTCAGGGAAACACACGTGTGTCTCCCTGAGGAAAGCTGCCTGGTCTTCATCCCCTTGCTAGGTAGTCTATGAAACAGAGCTGCCAGGTTGTGCAATAAAAATACCAGGCAACCCGCTAAATTTGAATTCAGATAATGCAAAATGTCTTAGTGTAAGTATGACTTGTGCAATATTTGGGGATATACTTATACTAAAAAATTATTTGCTACTTATCTGAAATTCAAATTCAACTGGGCATCTTGCGTGGCTTATCTAGCACTCCTATGAGATTGTATCCAAAGTATTGTGTAACCATTCACGGACACATTAAACCCATCACTTTCATACAGTTCTTAAAGGGCTCTGGTTCCTGTTCCCCCAACATGAAGAGCTACTAGAATTGGCAAAGAATCATCTTAGGTACTCCACAATAAAAACAACATCAATAGCAACGGTTTTCCAAGCCTAGATTGCATGTCAGTAACTCTCTTCTATTGTCTGTACTGCTGACAACAGTTCTCTGTGACACAAGTGTAACAACCTCATTTTACAGATGAGAAAACTGAGGATGAGACCACAGGCATATGGAACGCTGTGCAGTACAGTAGGCCTCTAGCCACCACTGTATCCTGGATTCATAAATACTCTTACCATATAGCTGTGTTTTGGGGTCATTTGTCACAAAGGGCAAAACAAACTGTCACACAGAGCTGAGGCTACAGGGCAGCTTGCTCCCAGTCAGGCTGTCTTACCTCAGACATGGGTTGCAGACCCCCAAGTGAACACCTGCTTCATCAACCTTACAGGTGAACAGAGGATCTAAAGGGTGGAGGAGAGAAATCCCAGCTCCACCTACTACTGCCCTTGGGACCCTGAGCCAAGTACTTTAACTTCCTGCTCTATAAGCAAGCAGAAAATTTGTGTTCATTCATTCATTCATTCATTCGTTTAGTTATTCATTCACTTACTTATTTAATGAGCACTTATAAAATGTATACTCACTTTGTAAACATTAACGCATTTAACCTGCTATAGAGGTTTGCGGAGATTAAATGAATGAATATAAGTCAAGTATTTAAAATAAGGCTGAATGCGAACATTCCGTAAATGTTGGCTGTTGATTATTATCAGTATTATTACCATTATAATAAAAATCATGAGTAATTATAATTATGAGAATAATATTATGTATAATAATTATACTATAGGAATTGTTATCATTACTATCACTTAAAACCAAAAACTTTAAGGCCCCAAATAACCTGGCCTACTATATTTAGTGGAGTTTATTTTCTGTGAAAGTTGGTTCTAAAGTCTAAACTAAAGGCAAAACGCGCCACACTGCCTTGGCGCTCCGTGTCTGGGGCAGGCGGCGCCCTGCCCGGGAGCCCAGGGCAGCCAGGTCCCCCCAGTGCAGGAGCAGAGCCGCTTCTCTGAGTAAGAGCCAGATGAAATGGGTGGCTTGGATGGGGGTGTTCTGCCGTAAAGAAAATCGCTCTCCACTGTTGTTGTAGAACATGTACTGGTACCAGTCAAACACACACATGTCAGGACTCTTGTATACAGTGCATGCCGGGCAAGTGCCCCGTGACAGGAGGCTGGGCCGAACCTCTATGGGCTCACGCTGTACCTCCAGGGCCCCAGAGGCTTTGGTAATCCATTGGTTCACTCCTTCTTTTAGAAGGTAAATTTTGGCGAACTCTCTGTCCCTCCCTCCCCACTTTGCGTCTGTCTGCCTTGCTCTCGCACTCTCTGATTTCTTTAGGGTTTCTAACACACTGTTCTAACGCACTAACACACTGACGCAGGAGCCTAGGCGGCCCTTTGGAGAGCAGCTGGTGGAGCTGCTTATTTTTAGAAGAGGGGATTGGGACTAGACAGCTTCAACACCTCGCCTCAGGGTGCCCAGAGCTGGGGAAGCAATCAAAGCCCTGGTCACATTTGAAGCTCTATAGCTGTTCTCTGGCTGTCCTCTAGGGTTCACAGGCACAGCTGGAACACAAGCCCTTCAGGACAGGGTTCCAGTCCCCAGTCCTCCCATTCTCCTCTGCAGCGAGCCTGGATCCCGCTAAGTGTGTACTGTTGACTGGCCAATGGTTGGCCCGCTGCTGCCTCAGAATGCAGCTTTTATTATTATTTCAGTATGGTCAGGCCAACAGATCAGCAGATGGCTGTCATTGAAAAGATAGTTACAGTGCCCAAAAGGAAAAGGAGCCCCTCACCATGCAGGGTCACTTGGGGGACCTGTGACGTCAGTCAGGAGGTGAGGGGAGTGGGCAGACAATGGACAAGAGCCTTCACTATGGTTTCTATGGGAAGGAATGGGCAAGGCAGGGTGAGCAAGTTCAGGATTGGCTAGTTTGAATAATTCCTGTGGGCTCTGGGTGATAGAAGCTGTGCTGACTGGTCCAGCACCTGGCCCTAGGGCGATCAGGGATGGGGAATATTGGCCCTGGTCCCCCTAGGAAAGCTTGATGATACAGGTAGCGGCTGGGGGTAATGGACTCTGGATTGGTTAGGTTGCATGTGAATTGTGTGTCCACAGGGGAGGAATCTCTATCTCTAGGAAAGGGCCAGCTCTGAGAAGGGCAGTCTCTCCCAGGCCAGCAAGCCCCAAAGTGTCAAAGCATCATAAAATACAGAGAATAAAAGACAGGATGAGTACAACCACCTGTGAAGGCCGAGGTGGCTGGAGGAGGGAGTAGGGTGGAAGTGGTAAATTAAAGGGAGAATAGAGAGGAAGAAAGTCCTGCGGCAAACAGAGCATGAGAAAGATGAAGCAATCGCCTGGGGATCTTTGTAGAAGTTCTGCATGTTGGTACAAAGGCAAAGAAGGCTTTTTCTTATGGGCCTTCTATAAACTGCCTCAGCCTGGCTGGAGAGAGACAACGGGAAAGAATTCTGAGCCTGCACCCATAGGAGGGGTCCGGGAAGGACAGGAGTCCAGCCTCAGCTCTGTGATGACCTTGGAAGGCACTTCACCTCTCTGTGCTCAGTCTCCCTCACACCCCTGCATCTTACGGCTTTGAACGGCTTTGTGGGAACTCGAAGTGGCCCCTGAGTGGACGCATTTGGCAAGCTGAATGGCACTCTGGTCTCCTGTCATAAAATGATAGTCTAAGGTTTTTTCTATCTCTGAAAAGTCAGTTGTCCGCTACACATTTTCTGTCCACTCTCGGCTCTCGTGCTGATGGCGACCTCGCCATGTCTTTAACCCAGCCTGGGGCGCCACAGAGAGCAGCAGCAAGTGTTAATGCACAGCTTACTGTGTGTCAGGGGCCACTTGAAGCTCTCCACTCACATGAACTCAATCCCCACAACAGCCTGAGGAAGTGGATACTGTCATTATCCCTATTTTACAAATAAGGACATTGTGGCATGAAACGTACAGGTTCCCATGGCTAGTAAACAGCCCAGTGGGGATGTGAACTCCTCAGAACCCTCATCCGAGAAATAATGGGGCTGGGACTTGGATTAGATGATTTCTAAGGTTCTCTCATATCAGAGATTCTCTGAATTTCTGATACATTTTCTCCTGCTCTTACCCACTTCTTCCTCTAGAGAATCACTATTCACTAGAACTTGCAGGAATGATGGAGATGTTCTCTATCTGAGCTGCCCAGTGAGATAGCCACTAGTTATACGACATCTTTCATTTGAATGAATCTCAATTTAAATAGCCACTCCAAAACTTCTGGATCAGACAATAGTGTAGCTCCAGCAGAATCTCGAAATTTGTATAAATGTATAATCACCTCTCCTCACAGCAGCCAGGGGAACTTGTGAGCATTCTAGAAGTTTCCATAAGGTTAAGTCAAAACCAGCTTTAGCCCCTCCCCAGAAACATAGGGTGCTCACAGTAAAAAGCCATTATGTAGTCATAGTACCTCTCCTCTGAGCCCTCACATAGTCCCAAAACAGAATTTTCTGGGTCCCTGTTTGATTTGTGCCTGACCCAGGCTGATTACCAAGGGTGACCATGTTGCCTCCTCACAGGGTTTTGTCCCCCTGGCTCCTCTTCTTGCACTCCTGCCTTGGTGTCTCCCCCCCTCGCCTTCCAGAGCAGGTGCTCAATGGTCAACAGATGACTGCCCTGCATTCAACCCCCCACACCCCCTGCCACAACCCTCCTTGTTCTCCCTGTTTCTCTTCTCCCACTAAAGGCACCGCATGCAAATTTGACATCCTGTCCTTGAGTAGAGGCAGAAGAGCATCTCAAGTTATCTAATGGGAAGCCCAAAGGGTGCTCCACACTCACTCTGCCCTCCCTTGGAGCCTAGCTACAGAGCCAAGGACCATGACCAAAGTAAAGATCAATATTTGATATTTGGCTCTCACTTCCATGGTGGTGGGATGCTGGAGTCCACCCAAGAGGTTGGGATTATTTCTACGGAGACTGAAGGCAAGCTCCAGCCACTGCCAACCCTGTAGCTGGCACAAACCCTTTCCACCCAAGTCTGGGTGTATCAGAGTGTCTCATGGTGCCCAGACCACCAAGGAAAGCAATGAGAAAGCCATTGACCTGCCTCCGGGATGCTCTCTCCCCAGGCGTGATGGACCACCACTTGGTCATGCACCAGCTGCGCTGCAACGGGGTCCTTGAGGGCATCCGGATCTGCAGGAAAGGGTTCCCCAGCCGCATCCTTTATGCTGACTTCAAACAGCGGTAGGTAGTCTCATCTTTGCATCCGTCTTTTGAGGGCACCTTTAGACTTCCCAGAAGTGCTCCTTGGACTGGGTGTGTGGTAGGCTCACCCTAGGATGTCCACAGGCTCCATCTTTGGCTGGGGTGGAGGGGTGATCCTCTGCCCAGTGTGAATGCCAGGCTGGCCCAAAGTGGCTCCAAAGTCAGAGCCCAGACCATGTAGCCTGACTAAGACTCTAGATCAAAGTTTTGCAACTTCTGCACTATGGATATTTGGGGCTAGATAATCCTTTATTGCAGGGCTGTTTGTGCATTGTAGGATTTGGGCAGCATCCCTGGTCTCTACCCACAGATGCCAGTGGCAAACCCCAAAGCTGTGAAAATAAAAAATGTCTCCAGACATTGTTAAATGTCCCCTAGGGAGACAAAACAGCCCCCTACCCCTACCACTGCTCTAGTTCAATTCCTTCCAGCTACCATCTGGACCCACAAGTCCAGGCTGCATCCAGAGTGGAGGAGGGAGGAGGACCTTCCAGAGGTCTGCCAGTCAATTTATTTCAGGTTCTGTTAAGGGAGGGGGAAAGCCATGACCGGTGTGGCTCGGTGGATTGGGTGCCATTCTGCAGAGCAAAAGGTTGCCAGGTCGATTCTCAGGTAGGGCACATGCCTGGGTTGCGGGTTTGGTCCCCACTTGGAGTGCATACTGGAGGCCACCTATTGATGTTTCTCTCTCACATCACTATTTCTCTCCCTCTCTCTCTTTCCCGTCTCCTCTCTCTAAAAGCAAGTAAATAAAAGCTTTAAAACAAAACAAAAACATTTTCCCTGAAAGCAAAATTCCTGCCATGCACTCCACAGGGCTTCCTCCTGTTGTTTCTCCCTCCAGCCACAGCCTCCTTGTCTAGAATCATCCCTAGATTGCCCTTCTGCCAGACCAGCTGTACCATATTCCATTTCCTCCTAAGGCTGGAAAAAGAGAAGGTTCTAGAAGGCCTGGTCTCAGGTATGGGGCCTTTCTTAAGGTGTGAATCCAGTCAGGGAATTTCATCTCTTTGCTGAAACCACCACCCTAGCCCACACTTCCAGGATGCTGAGGGGACCTAAGTAGGTGTGAGGCCTGACACACCTCCCAGGGCAGGGCTCCCGCAAGGGCCAGGTGTCACCTCAGCCTCCTGTGTGCCGGGCCAACAGCTGGCAGACTCTTGTCACCCGCGGTGCAGTGGCTCTCTGCAATCTGCCTTCAGCCTCCCACTCCCATCACAGGCACAATGGACCACCTCCTCCCATTCTGGCCTTACCTGTGGCCTTGCTGGCCAGGGCCCTCACAGGGCACTGAGGATGCTGTGCTGAGCAGTGAGGAGCAGGTGCAGTCCTTCTCCTCTAAGGCCTCACTGACCTGCTGCCCCTGTCAGCAACCCCAGAAATGACCTGCCATCCTCCCTCCTCAGGTACCGGATCCTCAATGCCAGCGCCATCCCAGAAGGGCAGTTTATCGACAGTAAAAATGCTTCTGAGAAGCTTCTGAACTCTATCGACGTGGACCGGGAGCAGTTCAGGTTTGGTCATACCAAGGTGAGAACAGGTGGAGCTGGGAGACCTGCTCCCTCCACCCTCTCCCCACCCTGTGTAACCACAGCCCAGGGCCGCTTGTTAGCTGAGCAGAAGAAAGGGGTCTCCTTCCCCATCTAGTCAGCCTGACAACCCCTTGCTCTATAGCCCAGGTGGAGGGAGCCCTGTGACTGGGTGCAGAGGGCTCCATCTCCATGTTGGTTTTTAAGAGTCTAGAGGCTTAATTGGCAGCCGGAGCCCCACCAGCCATAGAAGAAAGCAATGGGAGCTTGGTTTCCTGGAGGCAGCAGAGTAAAGATGCTAAAGGCAATGAAGGAGTCCCAGAGAGAGGAGGACACAAAAAGAATCCCAGGGACAGTGAGCACTTGAGAAGAATTGTTATAACCCATAAAATGGCTACTCCTTATTGAGCATGTGTGCATCGAGTCCGGGGACACGTCCTCTGTACACATCTTATTGATCCTCAATCACGTGATGGTGATAGAGGTACAGACCTCAAAGAGTTGCTGGGGAGGTGAGAAAGTGTAGGTTCCCAGGAAGTAAGAAACTTGCTCACGGTCACATGGATAGTGAGTGGCAAAGGCCAGCTTCCAATCCTGGCCTAACCCCAACACTCCACGCGCCAGAAAGGGACAGACCGGGACCAGAAGCATCCACCCCACCAGGGAGAAGCCTGTGTGCCCAAGGGAACCCTGCTTCCTTGGGACATCATGAGGGCCAAGGAAGCCCTGACTCTGTGGGCCTGAGGTGGGACCAGCCTGCCTGGATGGGCAGAGAGAGGGGAGGACGGGGAGGCAGAAGTCTGAATCTCTCCTAATCTGGGCACAATTGAGCTCTTTCCGGACTCACTTTTGCTCCCTATATGTGAGCTGTTAGAATCTGCCCATGTGGGTTGGTGGGGCCTGGAACGTGCTTAGGAGCAAGACACAGGAGGAGCTGCTGAGCACCCCAGAGCCGCTGAGCATTGAGTCCTGCCAGTCCCCACCCAGGGCTTAAAAGTCAAGGGCTGCAGTCAGACAGAGACAGGCTGATCACCTGCTGAAACAGCAGGGCTGCCTCTGCTTTAATACAGGTGTTTTTCAAAGCTGGGCTCCTGGGACTGTTGGAAGAGATGAGGGATGAGAAGCTGGTGACCCTGATGACACGCACGCAGGCACTGTGCCGAGGGTACCTGATGCGGGTGGAGTTCAAGAAGATGATGGAAAGGAGGTGACGCAGACCCTCCCCCCCCCTCCTGCCACCTTACCCTGCCTTTCTGCTTGGGTGCCGATTACCACTTCTGCTTTTAGTCTCGGGATATTAATATACTTGTTCATCCACTTAACCAACATTTCTTGAGCAGGAATTCCATGCTGGGGTCTCTGCTTGGCCCTGGGGCTATGGAAAGGAGCCCTGCCTCCAGGGGCTCATGGCCAGTGGGAAGCACACATGTGCATGGCTAATGTCAATGCCCATGATCTATACAATGTCAAAGTTACATTCAGGACAATGGAGTACTGTTGAGAATCAGTCGCCAGCCTTGGTGGGGGTTGCGGTTGGCATGAAAGGGTCAATAAGAAGAAAGAACTTCCTAAAAGAAGTTTTGCATGGCTTGAGAGAGTGTGGCCTGGGAGGGAGACCAACAAGCAGGTCACAACATTCAAAGCAATGTGAATGAACCCATATTGGATCATCTGGTTAATGGGGAGCGGTGGAAGTTGTGTAAGGAGACAAATGAAAGGTTCAGGTTTGCAGCTCAGAGAGGTCACTCTGGCAGCTATGAGGATAGTGGAACCGACAGGACAAGAGAGGCCAAGACCAGGCTGTGGCAGAAGTCCAAATAATAAATGACAAGGCCCTAACTTAGGAAATAGTCAGTGGGTAAGGGAGGAGGAGGTGGGTTGAAGGAATATAGAAGAGTCTCCCATATTTCAGTAGAAGGATAACAGCATTGGTGGCTGGTTAGGCGTGGGAATTTCAGGAAGCGGTGCATTTGGGTGGAAGCCCATTCTCCCAGATGCTCCAATACCCCGTATAGCTGTGACATTGTTGTTGCCATATGGGCCACCAAATGCATTAGTCAAGAACATCTCCCAGGCAGGGAGCTTGGTGAAGTGAACGGAAACCAGTGCAGAAATTTAAGACATACCAAAGAAGGGCTCAGCTCAAAGGAGAGAAAAGTAAGTTCTCAGGTACACAGGAGCTGTGTGATAGGGAGGTGCACAGGATGGCGAATAGGCGACAGGGTTGATGTCACTGATTTGGAAGCAATAGTCGAAATTAGGAAAATAGGTCAATTCAGTGAGGGCAGGAGTCTGGGAGACCCAGGGGCTGAGGCAGCTCCTGGGTGTACACCACCACTTACACATAAAGAAGCCCATATGGCAAAATACTGTGAAACAGAAAACCTGTTTTATCATGAAATCAAAGGCAGAGGGGAGTTTCAAAAAGGTGAGACTTAACATCTCAAATGTGGGAGAAGGACCCAATAAAACGGAAATCAAAGATGCCCCTTGCCACTGGTAATTAGGGGGCGCTGGTATGCTCAGGCAGAGTACTTTCCGTGGAGTGGAGAGGTGGAAGCTGGTGAATGGGCGATCCACACAAGGCCTGTGCCCTCCCTTCCCTCCCAACTTTTGCCGTGTTGTTTCCTCCGCCCCCATTTGCAGAACCTATTCTGGAGTCCATAGTATCCGCACAGCTTGGCTGTGGCTCCTTCCCACCTAGGAGAACGGTGCAGGTCCCAGGGCCCACGGGCTGCTTGGGGAGGGTGACGAGACTTGGCTGTGGTTCATTCATGCCGGCCCTAATGGATGTACAGGGAGTCCATCTTCTGCATCCAGTACAACATCCGCTCATTCATGAACGTCAAGCACTGGCCCTGGATGAACCTGTTCTTCAAGATCAAGCCACTGCTGAAGAGCGCGGAGGCAGAGAGGGAAATAGCCACCATGAAGGAAGACTTCGAGAGGGCCAAGGAAGAACTGGTCAGGTCTGAGGCTCGCCGGAAGGAGCTGGAGGAGAAAATGGTGTCCCTGCTGCAGGAAAAGAATGACCTCCAGTTGCAGGTCCAGTCTGTAAGTACCTTCTTAAGAATCAAAAAGGAGGAGCAACCTGGAGGCCCCAGCAAGATGTCTATTCAAGGGACATTGGTGCCACCTAGTGGTCACATGGGGTATAGCAACACCACACTGTCAGTAAAGGGAGGGCCTGGCCATGGCTTCAACGAAGCAGAAAAGACTGGAAAACACGTCCGCACTGTGAATTCTGCTCACCTTTACTTCTCCCCTCCTTTCATGGCAGCGTTAGACCTAGTTTGCTGTCAGTATGTCTCATCATAATAAAAGCTTCCAGTAATGTACCAGGCATTTTTAATTTCTGTAACTAAAACTAAAACACTAATTAAATAATTCAAAGTAAAAATAGGAATTTGGGGAATATCATGGTTATAGCCAAACATGCTTTAAAAATATGCATTTTTATCACAGAAATAAGGGGAACAAAGCCATATATACAGTGCATAATACTCTGACTATGTAATTGTATCATTTCACAAAGTTAAAAGCATTTATCGTTTGCCCTTTTTTAAAAGATTTTTAATTCATTTTTAGAGAGAGGGGAAGGAAGGGAGAGAAATATCAATGTGTGGTTGCCTCTCACATGTCTCCTACCGGGGACCTGGCCCACAACCCAGGCATGTGCCCTGACTGGGAATTGAACCGGTGATCCTTTGATTCACAGGCTTACACTCAATCTACTGAGCCACACCAGCCAGGGCATCATTTGCCCTTTTTTAAACTCCCAAATACATTTACTTTTTGCCTTATGTGAAAAGCATTTTCTCCTCCCCTTTCACTTTCCCAGTTAGTATAGCGTGGTTATTAGAACTATCCCAAGCATAGTGGGCAAGAGGACAAATTTTAGAACCAGACTGCTGGGTTTAGACTCAAGGTGCTCCATTTGATAGCTGAGTGAGCTCAGGCAAGACTCTTTGTGCCTTGGTATTCTTATCTGTCAAATGGGCGTAGTAAATATACCCACCTCGTAAGGTTGCTGGGAGGATTGGATGAGTGCATACAGGTAAAATGCCTAGCACATAGGACATGTTCCATAAACACAGACACTTGTTCTTGCTAGTCTCTTTTCATTCATGACCTTGAAAGGTGTATCGAGTCCTTACAATATTCTTACGTGAGAAGCTATAACCCGATGCAGCTTAAGAACTAATCTTGGTCTGTCCTAGAGACTCGTCATAGAGTGTTCTGGGACATGTTTGTATTTCACCACTTATTCCCGTCTACTTTGAATTTTCTGTTCTGTGGCCTGAGGAGGCAGGGCTAAGGAGACACAGGCAGCACTTTTCTGTTAAAAGGTGAAAGGTAGTGATGTTTTGAAAACATTGGCTGTGATCACACAGAGGAGATGAGTCACTGTTTAGCTGGTGGTGGTAAGAAAAAGTGAGATGGCCATGTGTCCAAAACTGGCACGTTTGCAGATGCCTTATGAACTCCATGAATGCCCTCGCTTGACATTATTTTAGCTGAGTCCTTATTAGGTGGATATGCCCTTAATGGTTTAAAAGAAAAATATGTGGATGATATATATGTGTGTTTGTGCACATGAGTATGTGTGCATGTGTGTGTAAGTGTGTGACCCCTTCTTTAGGCCTCGTTCATGGGCTTTTGGAGCACAAAGCTATTCCTGTCTAGGGTTTATCAAGAGGCCGATCAGAACATATATTCTGGTTCTTTCAGGAAATGGAAAACCTGATGGATGCCGAGGAACGGTGTGAAGGGCTCATCAAATGCAAGATTCAGCTGGAAGCCAAAGTCAAGGAGCTGAATGAGAGATTGGAAGAGGAAGAGGAAATAAATTCTGAACTGGTTGCCAAGAAGAGGAACCTGGAAGATAAATGCTCCTCTCTTAAGAGAGACATCGATGACCTGGAGCTGACCCTGATGAAAGTAGAAAAGGAAAAGCATGCCACAGAGAACAAGGTGGGCAAATCCAGGGGATGACCACAGTGTCTTGAACAACCCTGACTCCCTCTCTGTAAGGAGGAGACAGGTGGGCAGCATTTCCTGGAAGTGAGAGGCAGGAGCGAGCAGATGGTGGTTCAGTCCCACCAACTTCTGTCCTCTGCCTCATTCTCCACCCTCCAGGCTTTTCCACCCTCCCGCTGCCTGCCTGGTTGCACGACACACTTCCAGGCCCAAAACTTCCTCCACAAAGCAGGAGATCTTGAGTCCTATCTGTCTTTGCTTTTCACCCCACTTGACACAGGAAGAGCAAACAAGAATGCCTGCAGGGGCCAGACAGATAATGGGGGGAGGGAAGAGGATGGAGGCAGAAAACTAGGTAATGGCAAGGATTGGCAAGGAGGTGGGGTACAGGGACCCTCCTGGGTCATTGGTAGAGTATAGGCTGATGAGCCTTCAGGAAAGCCATCTGGAATCAGTCAAATTAAGAACCCACAGAGCCTTCAATCCAGTTTTTTTGCTTCTCCATGTATAGACCAGGGAGTTTTCCCTCCAATTGCTACAGGGACCTATACAAAGATGTTTGTGGCAGCAGTGCTTGTTGGGGGAGGGCTGGAGGCAGTATCAGGGCCCATGCTGGGGACTGGAGAGGTGAGACCTGGAGGGTGCAGCCCAGGGAGTACTACACAGCCATGCAGAGCGACAGGCTATTGCACAGAGAGCAGCAAGATGGGTAGAAAAGGACTAGTGCTGAGTGGAGGGAAAGTAAGGAAATGAAAAACACACCATGATTCCATTATGTAGACTAAAATAACATACATACAAAATAGTAAATAGTTTACAAAAATAAATGAAGAACATAATACATGACTCATTTTATAATGGTTGCCAATGAGGTAGAACAAAGGATGAGGCTGGCCAGGTGTGAGATGACTCAGTCAGTGCTGGGTGGACAATTGGGAGTAATGGGAGATACAATAGGGAGGGGTGAAGACTATGGCAAACTGGAGAGATTCACCCTGTCCATCAGTGGCAGCAATGACTTGGCTCCAGCCAGCTGTTGCCAGGTGGGAATGGGAATCCAGCATTGCCAGAGCTTTCAACTTTCTGTAAGAAGCCATAAATCCCACTTTTATGTAAAATCTCAAGTTTTTCAATGTTGCTAACTTATTCCAAGGTTGTAAACCACTTGAGGACTAAAGAAAAGACGTCTGTGGCCAGATTCAGCCTGTGGGTCAGGAGTTAGCCATCTCCAATCTGGAAGAATGTGGTACATGGGGAAAAGTTCAACTGAGTGCTTTGGAGCTCCATGTAGGGTACCCTTGCCCAGCTTCCTGACTCCCAGGACTCCCACTCTGGGTTTTCTTGAGAGCACCTCAGGCTCCTCCTTCCCCTTCTTGTCCTATTTTAAACCCCAGTCAACCAACCTAATAAGCAAATTCCCATGGATACATTATGGTGACTACAGATTGATGGGTTACACTTCAGAGGCAGCAGATTTGCATTTAACAGTGCCCTTCAATAAAAGGATAACAAGTAATGATGTCCTCCAATAAAAGAATCAATAGCCTTTGCTGGAAGCTTCCAGTTTAATTGTTTGAGCATTCAATTAGTCTTGGTATTTTCCTAGGTAAAGAATCTCTCTGAAGAAATGACAGCCCTTGAAGAAAACATTTCCAAATTGACCAAGGAGAAGAAATCTCTGCAGGAAGCTCATCAGCAAACACTGGATGACCTTCAGGTTGAAGAAGACAAGGTCAATGGTCTCATCAAAATAAATGTCAAGCTAGAGCAGCAAGCAGATGACGTGAGTGTATTTTACTGCTGGGCACTAACATTTATTGCTCGCAGCAGCTCCGGAAAGACAGGGTTACACGATGCAGGGTGAGCACTCAGACCCCAGGATCCGAGTTGCTGGGCTGAGTACCTGGAACACTGAGCAGCCCCACCTGTGAAACAGGATGCAACTAGCTGTACCTCGAGGGTTTCCATGGAAACTCAGCCTATACAGAGTGTTAGTGAATCATTAGCTGCTAATATCATCGTCATCGTCATCCTCACTAGCATCCATTTCTAGGTTTTCTAGCTTCCAAAAGCTTCAATCTCGTTCTAATATTGCTAAAAATGGGTTCTATTTGTGACTGTGAAATGATCACAATCCCCCATCATGTTACATTTTGTCCTTGGGGTTCAGAGTCTTCAGGTTTCACTCACAGTTGCAGCTGGAGCTTTACCAGGTGTCCTTCATTTTCCTGAGGCCACAGCAGGTGTGCTCCACCCCTCCACCCCTGTGCCTGTATGCACACTCACGCGCGCGCGCACACACACACACACACACACACACTAAGGCTCCCGCGCAGTTGCATGGTGTACTTGGGGGTAGAAGTGACAGTGTACAGTCTGGAGCAGTGTCCACCCCAAAAGCCCCATCCGTGCCTGTCTAGGCAAAAGCATGACCCTATCTATGGGCACCATGTTTCTGCAGGGGCCTGGCCTGGAGCAGGCCATGTGGAAATCGCCGGAAGAGGCACCACAGAGCCTCTGGGGGCTCCAGCCCCAGGGGTAGCCTTTGCTGGAAGGGAGGAAAGAGGAGAGTGAGGAGGGAGGGGAAACTTGCCCCCTCTTGGGGCCAGGGACATGCAGTCACACTCGAAGAGAGCCCACAAAAGCCACAGTCGCATGTGTGGCGGTGCTGGAGAAAAGGGCGAGCTCGTTTCCCTACAGGGTCTCAACCTCCCCACCATGTCTCCCCAGCTCGAGAGCTGCTTGGAGCAGGAGAGGAAACTGCGGGCTGACCTGGAGAGGGTGAAGAGGAAGCTGGAAGGAGACCTGAAAATGTCCCAGGAATCCATTATGGATCTAGAGAATGACAGGCAGCAAACAGAGGAGAAATTGAAAAAGTAGATATTTCATCTTCGACCTCTGGTTTGAGCACGGGAGCCAGCATGCCCCTTTCAAAGGCTTGTATTTCATGTTACTTTAACTACGTACATATCTACTTGCAGGAAGGAGTTTGAAATCAGTCAGCTGCAAAGCAAAATTGATGACGAACAAGTGCACAGTTTGCAGTTACATAAGAAGATCAAAGAACTGCAGGTGACAGTGGGGACCCCCTTCCCCTCCACAAGGCCCTGTCCGCTCCTCTCTGCCTGCTCCCTTCATTTCCGTAGCTGCTTCTTTCTCCCTCCCCTTAGAGCTGGAGAGAATGCCCTGCCCTTCCCTTTTTCAAATTAATATTTTAATTTTCTAAGTAACAGATATGTAGATTTCCTTGGGCGAAATTACCCTATTACCAGTAAGACTGAATGTTATTGATAGGGGTGTTTTGATCGCCGCCCCTGAGCCCAGTGCCTGGCCATCTTCTCAGGAGTCGCCGCCAGCTTCAGCCGGGTGTGCCTCCTTTGGGATGGTTTGCCATGGGTTTGTGTGAACATAAGGCCCACCAAATATGTGTGCTATATTGTGTATATAACCCACATACATGTTTATAGATACACATAAGCATATGAAGAAACAAGAACATTAAAATGTGTGTATACATAATATATATAAAATATACACATAAAATATACATTAAAAATATTGTTGTATTGAGATGATCACTCTGCAGCTTGTTCCCTCCATGCAGCAATTGGTCCTGCAGAGCGTCCTTGGCAGGCCTGGGCGGGCTGCTGATGCCTCCCAGAGTGGGGTTCTGTCCCAGATGATCAGACTGCTTCCCCACTGAGGGCCATGTGGATTGTGGCCACGTTTTTTTCACGAATTTCATCTTGGAGAGTATCCTTTGGATTACAATGCCTGCCCTCCAGCCCTCACCTTCCTGCCCTTCCCAAGCGGGCCGCTGCCCCACAGCACTTCTGACACAAAGACCCTTGCAGGCCCGCACAGAAGAGCTGGAGGAAGAGGTTGAAGCAGAACACACATTCAGAGCCAAGATCGAGAAGCAGCGCTCTGACCTCTCCCGGGAACTGGAGGAGATCAGCGAGAGGCTGGAAGAAGCTGGGGGGGCCACTTCGGCCCAGATTGAGATGAACAAGAAGAGGGAGGCCGAGTTCCAGAAACTGCGCAGGGACCTGGAGGAGGCCACCCTGCAGCATGAAGCCATGGCAGCCACCCTGAGGAAGAAGCACGCAGACAGTGTGGCTGAACTTGGGGAGCAGATAGACAACCTGCAGAGGGTCAAGCAGAAGCTGGAGAAGGAGAAGAGTGAGCTGAAGATGGAGATTGACGACATGGCCAGCAACATTGAGACCATCTCCAAGTCCAAGGTACCTGACTCTGCTCTGGGCACATATGAGGCTGCCACATCCACTGGCCCAGCAGGCTTGTGTCATTAAATGCCTCACTCAATGCACGTTCTCACCTGAATCCCTCTCCCTGCTCTGCCTGCTCCCCATTCCCCAAACTAATTCAGGTCAGTCAAACTTGAGCCAATGACCAGCTATGACTCAGGGCCTCATCATTCTTCCAGAGTTTTCCAGAAAGCTTCCAATCCATCTGGCATTTTCTAGAACTAAACCTGTGGAATGGATTGTATCAAAGGGTCTTGGTTGGTATGGCCACCTTCTTAGCCCACAACTTTAGTCCCTGGGAAGGAAGCCAATGTGAAATTGCACATGAGACCAGGGTGAATCCAGGTTTGATGGTATTCAAAGCATTTAAAACTCAAGAGGGGAAGGGCTTTTTAAGAAAATATATATAAATTATGAATACAAAATTAAGCATATAAGTAAATATTTATTTAGAAGGGGAAAAATAAGTCACAAATTACTGGCACCTTGGAGACTGAGGTCCCTGCCTTCTCAGACCTCTCAGGCCATTTGTCAGAAATGCCTACCCAGGAATAAATTCTTGCCTGTGAGTGGCTTCCCCTCCCCACCTGGGACCTCAGCTCTCTGTAGCTGGGGCCCCTGCAGAGGAGGGCACTGAACTGTAAATGTCACCAGCTTCCTGGCAAACTGGCCTGTGTGTATGGCTTTAAAGAAGAGATTTCCTCCAAAAGTAACTGTGTACTCCTAGACTCAAGAGTTGCCCTCTTTCGGGGAGCTCCAAGCTGTACGTGGAACTGCTGCTGGGCTAGGACAACGGGTGACTCCCGGAGTGGGGCCGTGGACCTCCCACAGAGGGCTGCTCCAGTATCTGTGGAGGAAAGGGATGCAGAGAAAGATCGGAGAATTAAGATGGTCTCCATTGGTGCCTCTTGCTGCCTTTAGCACCTGGGTTCACACAGCTCATTCATTCTTTTGATTCTTCCTCACTTCAACTCCTTTCTTTCTCTCTTTCTAGCTTAGTCATTGTTGTCCCTGCCTTGGTTTTTTCCCTTTCCTTAAGAAGTGTGTGTGTATGTATTCTCTCTGTCTCTCTCCCGCCCACCTTTCTTCCCCCCACCTCTCTCCCCTATAGCAAGCCAAGCCAAGCATCACCCACACACTGCCTTTAACCATCATCCCTATCTCCATCATTGCTTCCTGCTCTAGTTCTCACTTTTAAAATCCAGAAGAAGTACTTTACACTACCTTACATTTTTTAATCTGTTGACTTAAGTTGTTGACTTTGATTTTCTCTTTGTAAGTCTCCATTCCTTTTCCATATACCCCTGATTTAATTATTTCATGCCTATATGTCATTTTCTCAAAGCTATCCTAAGCTCCTTGGGGTCCTCCTTTGAATCTAATATCCCTGCTTCTTCTGCTGGCCTCTCATACTTTGCAGTCTAAGGACAGATAAGTGCTCAATATATTTATTTTATGTTATACGAGGTGGGAGAAGGAGGGAAGAGGTCTGAAGAAAAGACAAGGTTTTTAAACAAGCTTCACAAAAATGCAGGACAACTAGGCGCTGCAGGGGTGAGTCTCTACATGCTATCTCCGCCACAGGGAACTTTTTGTATAATTCAATGAAATGCTCAACACTATCACCTGAATATATTGCTTGCAAACAGACACACCAGAAGGTATTGCTTTTTACATGGCAGTAGAATTACTTATAAGAAGATCCCAGAGTTCCTTTGAGTAGCATCTTCTCAAAGGCTTGTTTACAAATCATTAAATGCTTATCTGCCAAATGCTGCTGATCCCAGCTATTGGTGATAAAACAGCAATCACAAATAAAAATAAAGCAAATATGAAATGACTTTTTAAAACTTACCTCTATGTGCTCTTTATTTCTATTTTACCTGACAAGAAGCTAAACTATCAGACTGTCCAATTCAACACCAGACACCAAGAACCCACTTTCCCATTCATGCTTCCTTTTTTTTAAAGGGTAACATGGAAAGAATGTGCCGGACTGTGGAAGACCAATTAAATGAACTCAAAGCCAAGGATGAGCAGCAGACACAGTTAATCCATGATCTGAATATGCAGAAGGCAAGACTGCAGACCCAGCATGGTGAGGATGGGCAGGGTGCTGGGGTCCCATGGGGCCATGGGGGCAGGGAGGGGCAGCAGGGCCAACACAGGGGCCACTTCTGTTTGTTAGGGGAGCTGAGCCACCAGGTGGAAGAGAAGGAAGCTCTGGTTTCACAGCTAACCAAAGGCAAGCAGGCCCTCACGCAGCAGCTGGACGAGCTGAAGAGGCAGCTGGAGGAAGAAACCAAGGTAAGGACAACTCTCCTTGGTATGGCAGCGTCAGACAGAACCTGGGAAGCTGAGAAGCCATAGAGTGGGTTGGAGGCAGGGCTGCGTGACAGAAGCAGAGGCTTCTCCTATCTGCCTCAAGCCTGGTCTTTCAGGTGAGGGGACCTTGACATTGGACCTCCTTCCTCAGAGCGAGAAAACTCCTTCAGGGCACTCCCTCCTCTGGGTTCCTCTGCCCCACAGGGTGGTCTGATGAACTCCCCTCTCCACCCAGGAGCACCTCTCCCCATCACTGCTTCTGTGTATTCTTTCACACTGACCAGCAGTTCACCACAGCCCCGTGAAATGTCCCCATCTTTCTTCTTCGTCACACTTTGCCTTTCCCCTGCTATAACACCCAGTTGTAAGCTACCCTCCTGCCAAAAGACCGCCTGGTTTAAGGGACACTTGGGGCATCTGCACAAACATGAACAGCATCACCACGTTCTTGATGTCAGTACCTAGGTGTTTATGTTTGTATTGCATGTCCCCCCGATCTGTAAACTCCTAGAGGACAAGAATGTTTTTTCCCCACTGTGGTTGTTAACAGTAGGCATGGGGCACAGCAGAACAGTACACACAGTATGTGCTTAGCAAATGCTGCTGATGTGTGTTCAAGCACTGGAATGAGAATCCAGGAGTCCACAAGAGTATCTAATTGTAATTCTGATGTCACCATGGCCAAGCTAAGACTGAGGGAGCAATCCTTTGGAATTCTCTCAGGCTCTGTCTAAAAGAGAACAAGTGCTCTATTTGGCTGCCACCTTCCTACTGTACATATGGTGCGAGTGGTGGATGGAGGGCCAGGGGAGTGGTGAGAACCAGAGCCTGACCAAGTAATGAGAACGTCCACTTGAGGAGCAGGGCTGTCCTCTGGCCAGGGCACTGTGGTAGCTAAGCTTTCCTTCTCGGGCCAAGTTTTGGCATCTGGCACAGGGCTCGGCCTGTATAATAGTTCAGGTGCTCAACAAATACTTGTTCTGTGAGCCAGGTGGTTTGGAGACTTGTGGCCAAGGCCCACCTATCCTTGGATCAGTATCATATGGAAATATTTGGGTGATAAAATCTTTCCACTTCCCACTGCCAGAATGTTGTATCGCCATTGGGTGCCAAATAAATGCTCATATGTAGTACTGAAATAAATAAATAAATAAATACAGTGAAAGGATGAATGTGTATGACTTGCTGCACTTGGTGGCGCCAGACGTGTTTTGTGACTGATGATGATGAGAGCTAAACCGTCCGTCCTCCTGACAAGATAAGAAGGAGTGTGGGGGCCCCTGGGCATGACCTCCCTGCTCAGGAAGAGGAGGAGGCAGAGCCGTGGGGGTGGCATGGATCACATGGGGTTCACAGATGTGAGGAGACAGCCCATTGCTGGCGCCAGATGCTTTCAGGGTGTTCACAATCACAGCATTCCACCACATTGCATCAAGCAGTGAGGAGGAAGGTATTCCCTTTCCAATTTTGCTTCAGTTCTTCTGATTTCATAAGGAAGGGGTCTCAACTAGGATACCATCTCTTTAGCACTTGCTTATTTTCCTTATGAAGACAGAGAGAGCAGGCCTCAGGCACAGAGCCATAGCGGCAAAGTGCCTCGTCAGAAGGTGATGGCATTACTTTATTTCTGTTACATTTATTCTTTTTTTCTTATCCTCACCTGAGGATATGTTTATTGATTTTGAGAGAGAGAGAAGGGGGAGAGGGGGAGAGAGAGAGAGAGAAATATCAAACGGTTGCCTCTCATATGTGCCCCAACCAGGGATCAAACCTGCAACCTTTTGGTGTATGGGACGATGCTCCAACCAACTGAGCTACCCAGCCAGGGCAATTGCATCTGTTCTTATAGTTACATTCTGATTATGGTCAATGTTCATGGTGTTCTATTTACTGTAGGATAATAGTTTAGTTTTAAAATAAATATATTTAAATATAATAAAGGAGTCAACTTTTTTTTAAATTAAGTAAATAAAACAGGTGATATGCTGTTACAGCAACATCTGTGAAGGCAGCATGGAAATGATTCAACTTAGGAAATGCCGTTTTAAATGAAAATGCCTTAACTTGGAACATGGCCAAATATTTCTGTACTCTGTCACCACGGTAATTCTCAGGCCAAGAACGCCCTGGCGCACGCCCTGCAGTCCTCCCGCCACGACTGTGACCTGCTGCGGGAACAGTACGAGGAGGAGCAGGAAGCCAAGGCCGAGCTGCAGAGGGCACTGTCCAAGGCCAACAGCGAGGTTGCCCAGTGGAGGACCAAGTATGAGACGGACGCCATCCAGCGCACAGAGGAGCTGGAGGAGGCCAAGTACGGGCTCCCAGGTTACAGCAGGAGAGATGACTCTAAGGCACAAGTGAAGGAACAGAGCATCGCTCTTCCCAGGCCTTGGGTTTTCTTAAGCATCCACATAGGGGTTCCTGTCCTTCCTGTGGTATACCATCCATTCCACCTGGTCCCTTTGGTGCCTCCTCAGTGACCTGCTTTGTCACCAAGCACTTGGTGATTCTTCAGATGTCACTTAAATCCTCTCCGTTCATCAAACTCTAGGTCTGGTTTTTATCAAGTTCCAATCCCTACAGGCTGTTTCTCTTCTGATATAACACTTCTGAAACAATCCACCTTTGTCAGGGAGAAAAAAATCTGGTTCTCTTAGGAAAAAACTGGCCCAGAGGCTGCAGGAAGCTGAGGAAAACACGGAGGCAGTGAGCTCCAAGTGTGCTTCCTTGGAGAAAACCAAACAGCGGCTGCAGGGAGAGGTGGATGACTTGATGCTGGGTTTGGAGCGAGCCAACACTGCCTGCGCCACCCTGGACAAGAAGCAGAGGAACTTCGATAAGGTCCTTTCCCTACTGCATGACGGCAGTGGGATGAATGGGTCAGCCCTTCATGCCCACGTGTGTAAGATGTGCACACAACCCAGGAGGCCCTCAGTCCGAGCAGCAAGTCCCAGTCCAGGGAGGTTTGGGGATTTGCGGCATCTCTTTACTTCTGCAACAGTTCCTCCAAATGGAATTTTATATTTACTTAAAGCTAATTCAGTTTACTGTGAGATAAAAACATACAGCAGGTCATTGGAGGGATACCAGAGTGGGAGTCCCTGATCTAGAATGGGGTCCCCATTTTTCTCTAGTCCCAAGGATGGAAGGGCAAACAAAACTTTGGTGTTGCTGATGGTCCCTGGACCCTTTCTGTTTCTCATGTGTCCCTTTGTCTTCTCCTAGGTCCTCGCAGAGTGGAAGCAAAAGCTGGATGAGAGTCAAGCTGAATTGGAAGCTGCTCAGAAAGAGTCCAGGTCACTTAGTACTGAAACCTTCAAGATGCGGAACGCCTACGAGGAGGTGGTGGATCAGTTAGAGACACTGAGGCGAGAGAATAAAAATCTGCAAGGTAAGCTCTCTCCCCACAATGTATGATATTCCCCTTCTTTTCTGTCCACCCTCCCCCATGTGTGCACAGCCACCTCCAAATGCCCTTCCTTCCCACTGCCCCACAAAATCCTCACATCTGCTCAGTTTACCCCAAGGCCTGAGCCTTCCTAATGTAAGGCACAGTTGTAGCAAAGTCACATGCTCAGAAGCAGAGGGCACAGTGGGTTAGAGAACATATCCCCAGATTCTGTCTCTGTGTGGCTTTGTGTCCTTGGGTATGTCACTAAGTCCCTTAGGTCCTCAGACTCCCGACCTATAAAATTAAACCAGCCCTGGCCAGTACAGCTCTGTTGGTTGCAGCATCGTCCCATAACCGAAGAGCTGTAGGTCCAATTGCTGGTCCAGATGCATACAGGAGGCAACCAATTGATATTTTCTCTCTCTTCCTCTCTCTCTAAAAGGAATTCTTAGGATGTCCTCATGTAAGGATAGAAAAAAAATTACACCAGACCCGAAAGCTCTAAAAGACAATGATTCTATACATTTTGTGCACAATTCTCTTCTCTGGTCCTCTGGACCACTTTGTATACTTTGTGAAGTTCTAGGGTAATGCACTGTTCTTGTCACTCCTCTTTCTGCACAGTTCAGGTGAGGCAGCCCACCTGCATTTGCTGACATGTCACCGGAAGGACTTCATGTATTCTCTCCTATATAAATGTCCTGAATTAATCGCCAGTCCCTAAACTGCCTGGCAAATGCCTGTGCTGTCAAACAGACTGTTGCAATAGCCTAAATCAAGCCTGTCCTTTGCAGAAGAGATTTCTGACCTAACTGAGCAGATTGCAGAAACTGGCAAGAATCTCCAGGAAGTGGAAAAGACCAAGAAGCAAGTGGAGCAAGAAAAGTCAGAGCTCCAGGCCGCCCTAGAAGAGGTGGAGGCAAGTGTCTGGGATGTGACACAGGGAAGTTCAGGAGGGCAGGACATTGAAGGAGGTGGGCTAGGTCCCCACTTCGGGGCCTTTCCTGCCAAGAGGCCCTGAGGCTCCCCTGGGGATCAACATCCAGCTGCCCTGGGGAAACAGCTGTGCTCTGCTGCTTCGTCTCCTGGTGTCCTCTAAGGCCATCGTGTTTCCCCTTGTGAAAATAAATAAATCTGTTTGTTATGTCCTCAGCATTCTCCTCGCAGGAAGCAAGAAATCATTCACCAAACATCCGAGAGCTCGCTCTGAATCCCTCAGTTTTAAGCGAGTGGCAGACACGCACCTCTGGCTCCTGGGATTCTGCAGTCACAACAGTGCCCTGTCCGAGGCCACAACCAGCTGTGGCCAGTGCAGGGCGGGTGATTGAGATGCTTCCAGGGAAATGTGCATAACACAGGGTAGCAGGAGAGCAACTGCCCTGTCATTTTAGAGAATAGATTGGCTCCTGATTTATAGCCTTATTAAAATAGACACACTCAATAAAATTTTCACTAATTCAAAAAGATGCTCTGACCTCCTTGAAACCTGATTGTTAATAAAAAAAAAAAAAAGTGTAGTTCCAGTTTCATTACTAGCAGGGACATTTAGGGGCAAATCATTTGACCTTTCTGAGTATTCTGTTCATCTGTAAAATGGCTATTATCATCCCCATTCTGTCATAATGGGGATGAAAATACCTCTTCAAGTGACCGCAGCATCTCCAATTGCTCCTTTGCTTTTACCAGGGCTCCTTGGAACATGAAGAGAGCAAGATCTTGCGTGTCCAACTAGAGCTGAGTCAAGTAAAATCCGAGCTTGACCGCAAGGTTGCTGAGAAGGATGAAGAGATCGAGCAGCTGAAGAGAAACAGCCAGCGGGCAGCAGAGGCCATGCAGAGCATGCTGGATGCTGAGATCCGGAGCCGCAACGACGCCCTGAGGCTCAAGAAGAAGATGGAGGGAGATCTCAATGAGATAGCAATTCAGCTGGGCCACTCCAACCGCCAGCTGGTGGAGACCCAGAAACACCTGCGCACAGTGCAGGTCCAGCTCAAGGTGAGGGTGTGGCCTCAGGCCTGGCTGGGCGCCCCCCCAAACCGCACCCCCACCACCTGTCTTGGCTCTGACCTCACTCCTGGTTTCCCCTGAAGGACTCCCAGCTGCAACTGGACGACACCCTAAGGACCAACGAGGACCTCAAGGAGCAGCTGGCCATCACAGAGCGAAGGAATGGGCTCTTGCTGGAGGAGCTGGAGGAAATGAAGGTGACCCTGGAGCAGACAGAGAGGACCCGGCGGCTGTCTGAGCAGGAGCTGCTGGACGCCAGCGACCGGGTGCAGCTTCTACACTCCCAGGTGCAGTTGTCCACCCTCCATGGGGGGGGCGGGGGAGGCCACGCTCTCTTGTGGGGCAGTCGGAGCGAGGAAGGAGGAATCATTGCATGAAGGAGCCAGAGAAGGCTTCACAGAAGTAACATTGGAGCCATAATCTTGGAAAGTTAGGCTTGCCTTTCAAATAATTGTTTTTTGTCATTTTTATGAAAATTTAAAAAAAATTATAAATATTTTAATAAAAATAGAGAATACAAACAAATGAGTAGAAGGAAAATACCAACCATATCGTTAACATTTTCAGACCTTTCATTCTAAGCCCTTGTCTACATGTACATAAATATTATATTTTTTGTAAAAATATGATCAAACTTTTTGCAATTTATTTTCATTTAACAATGTGTCATGAACATATTTCTCCATCTTTAGGTAGTCTTCTATGACAATTTTTAACCATCATAGAAGAAAAGTGACAATTAGGCAGAAAAGTAGTCCATTCTAGCTGTGTGTTGTGGCATTTTTACTTAACCATTTCTCTGTGGTTGGATGTTTTAGTCCTCCCAAAAAGCTTACTATTTGAAAGGCTACTATACTGAACTTCTTTATAACTAAATTTTCACATATATTCATTATTATTGTTTTGCTAATATTCCTAGAAGTAAATAAATTTCTAGAAGTAAAACTTTAGAATCCAAACAATAGAGACATTTATAATATATTATGAACTGATCTTCAATTAAGTTGTCCCAATTTGTATCACCCATTGGGGAAATATATAGAAGAAGCTCTTTCCTATAAATTCTCAAAGACCATAGCTATTATTTTTAAACTTCACTGATTTTATTGTTGAAAATACCTCTTTTTTAAAATTCTTATTTCTTTAGTTACTCCTGAGGCAAAACTTTTCATCATATTTTTTCCATTTTCATCATTGTATTTTTTGCCACTTGGATTTCCTCTGTTGTGTCTTACCTATTTGTAGTTTTGCCCTTTTTTTCCTATTGATTTGTCTTATACATTAAGGAAGGGAATTTTTCAGTAACGTTGTAAATGTATTCCAGCTTGTCCTCACTTTTACAATTCCATTTATGGTAGGGTTTGATCACTAGATCAAACTAGAATTTTTTTTCATCTTATATAGTCACATCTACAAATTATTTCCTGTTTCTAATACCTTTGTGAAATAATCTGTTTTTCCTCAAATATTTGAAAGTCAAACTTTATCATTTATTCAATTATTTTATGTGCAATTCTTGGATCTGTCTTGGAACTTCCTGTTTGGTCAAAAATGAAACAGTGCCTAGCAAATCTCCACATGAAAAATAAGAAGTGGGAGGGCACACGCCTGGGCTGCGGGCCAGGTCCCCAGTTGGGAGCATGTGAGAAGCAACCAGTCGATGTATCTCTCATGCATTGATGTTTCTCCCCTTCTCTTTCTCCCTCCCTTCCCCCCTCTCTCTAAAAAAAATAAAATAAAATAAATTCAATAACTAAAATCTTTTTTTTAAATTTTTAAATATTTTTAAACGAAATGGAACATGATCATGATTTATTTTCTTCCCCACCCAACAATCCCTTCCCATTGTTTTAAGTGTCCAAATATATATAACCTACAGTCTGGTATCTGTTTCTTGTAGAACACAAGCCTGATAAATATCAAGAAAAAACTGGAAGCTGACATAGCCCAGTGCCAGGCAGAGGTGGATAACTCCATCCAGGAGTCCAGAAACGCAGAGGAGAAGGCCAAGAAAGCCATCACGGATGTGAGCTCTGTTCTTTCCCTTCAGATACACTGCTGGGAGACAAGGCAGGAGCCTCTAATCCCATGCTTGACAAGTAGCTTTCATCTCCTTAAGACCAAGGTCTGTCAGTGGTGGCTTCCTGGAGAGTTGGAACGATCAGAGGCGGAATGGGGAGGAGTCCAGTGCACACTCTGTGAGGGAGACACGTGTCAGCACTCACTGTACCAACCTTAGCAGCATCTTCCACATGCTCCAGGTAAGGATGGGTGGATGGCCCACTGATGTTTTCTGTGAACTTCACCAGGCGGCCATGATGGCTGAGGAGCTGAAGAAGGAACAGGACACCAGCGCCCACCTGGAGCGGATGAAGAAGAACCTGGAGCAGACGGTGAAGGACCTGCAGCACCGTCTGGATGAGGCTGAGCAGCTGGCCCTGAAGGGTGGGAAGAAGCAGATCCAGAAACTGGAGAACCGGGTAGGTTGGCCTCAGAGGACTCACTGTCAAAGTGATACCAGTTCAGCTGTGTCAGGCAGAACCACAATCTGGAAATTCAGGTGCTGGGAAAGGGGCCACTGATTGAGCAGATTGCAGACTAAGTCTGAGGACTGTTTTAAAACTCCCTGTGAGACAAATTTCCCACTTATTTTTTTTTGCTAGTCCCTACACCCCAACACACACAAATCCACTTTGGAATGCTTATGCCTCAATAACTGTAATGTAATGACATTTATATATTTTTAATCTAGTCTTTATTGTACTTTTTCCATTACCATTTAGACTCCTTATATCCCCTCCTGCAGCAATCACCACAATATTGTCCATGTCCATGAGTCCTTTTCCCTTTTTGCTCAATCCCTCCATCCCCTACCCTCATCCACCCCCACCCCACCCCGGCAACTAGCTGTCATCTGCTCTCCATCTATGAGACTGTCTCTGTTTTACCTGTTAGTTCAGTTTTTTCATTAGATTCCACATATGAGTGAAATCATATGGTGTTTGTCTTTCTCTGACTGGCTTATTTCGCATAGCATAGTGTTCTCCAGGTCCATTCATACTGTCAAAAAGGGTAAAATTTTCTTGTTTTTAATGGCTGAGTAGTATTCCATTGTGTAATTATATCCCATAGTTGTTTTATCCACTCATCTACTGATGGACACTTGGGCTGCTTCCATCTCTTAGCAAGTGTAAATAACCCTGCAATGAACCTAGGGGTGCTATGTTGTTTTGAACTAGTGTTTTGGGTTCCTTCAGATATATTCCCAGAAGTGGGATCACTGGGTCAAAAGGCAGATCCATTTTTATTTTTTTTTATTGCTGTTCAATTACAGTTGTCTGCATTTTCTCTCCACCCCTCCACCCCACCCCAGCCAAACCCACCTCCCTCCCCCACCTCCACCCTCCTCTTTGGTTTTGTCCATGTGTCCT
Source organism: Desmodus rotundus (assembly GCF_022682495.2). Taxonomy (NCBI): domain Eukaryota; kingdom Metazoa; phylum Chordata; class Mammalia; order Chiroptera; family Phyllostomidae; genus Desmodus; species Desmodus rotundus. The sequence continues at coordinate 69,696,554 of NC_071395.1, forward strand.
TTATAGTAGTTCCTGAAAACCCCTCTCCCCAGTATCCCCTCCCCATTCCCCTCTGGATATTGTTAGATTGTTCTTAACTTCAATGTCTCTGGTTATATTTTGTTTGCTTTTTCTTTTGTTGATTATGTTCCAGTTAAAGGTGAGATCATATGGTATTTGTCCCTCACCACCTGGCTTATTTCACTTAACATAATGCTCTCCAGTTCCATCCATGCTTTTGCAAAGGATATAAACTCCTTCTTTCTCTCAGCTGAGTAGAATTCCATTGTGTAAATATACCATCGTTTTTGGATCCACTCGTTTGCTGATGGGCACTCAGGTTGCTTCTAGTACTTGGCTATTGTAAATTGTGCTGCTATGAACATTGGGGTGCATAGGTTCTTTTGGATTGGTGTTTCAGAGTTCTTAGGGTATAATCCCAGCAGTGGAATTGCTGGGTCAAAGGGCAGTTCCATTTTTAGTTTTCTGAGGAAATTCCATACTGTTTCCCACAGGGGCCTCACCAGTCTGCATTCCCACCAACAATATACTAGGGTTCCCTTTTCTCCGCATTCTCTCCAACATTTGTTTGTTGATTTGTTTATGTTGGCCACTCTGACTGGTGTGAGATGGTACCTCATTGTGGTTTTAATTTGCATCTCTCTGATGGCTAGTGAAGCTGAGCATCTTTTCATATGTCTCTGGGCCTTCTGTATGTCTTCCTTGGAGAATTGTCTGTTCAAGTCCTTGGCCCATTTTTTAATTGGGTTGTTTGTCTTCCTGGAGTGGAGTCGTGTGAGTTCTTTATACATTTTGGAGATCAGACCCTTGTCTGAGGTATCATTGGCAAATATGTTTTCCCATACTGTTGGTTCTCTTTTCATTTTAATTCTGTTTTCTTTAGCTGTGCAGAAGCTTTTTATTTTGATGAGGTCCCATTTGTTTATTCTTTCCTTTATGTCCCTTGCTTTAGGGGATGTGTCTGTGAGGATGTTGCTGTGTGGAATGTCTGAGATTTTGCTGCCAATGTTTTCCTCTAGGACTTTTATGGTGTTACGACTTATATTTAAGTCTTTTATCCACCTTGAATTTATTTTTGGGTGTGGTATAAGTTGGTGATCGAGTGTCATTTTTTTGCACATAGCTGTCCAGATCTCCCAACACCACCTGTTGAAGAGGCTATTTTTGCCTCATTTTATGCTCCTGCCTCCTTTGTCAAATATTAGTTGACTGTAGAGACTTGGGTTTATTTTTGGGCTCTCTGTTCTGTTCCATTGGTCTATGTGCCTGTTTTTATGCCAGTACCAGGCTGTTTTGATTACAGTGGCCTTGTAATACAGTTTGGTATCAGGTATTGTGATCCCTCCTGCTTTGTTCTTCTTTCTCAAAATTGCTGCAGCTATTCGGGGTCATTTATGGTTCCATATGAATTTCTGAAATGTTTGTTCTATATCTGTGAAATACGTCATGGGTACTTTAATAGGGATTGCATTGAATCTATAAATTGCTTTGGGTAGTATGGCCATTTTGATTACATTAATTCTTCCAATCCATGAGCATGGTACATGCTTCCATTTGTTTGTGTCTTCCTTAATTTCTTTCTTCAGTGTTGTGTAGTTTTCTGAGTACAGGTCTTTTACCTCCTTGGTTGGTTTATTCCTAGGTACTTTATTTTTCGTGTTGCTATATCAGATGGGATTTTTTCCCTGATATCTGTTTCTGATGTTTCATTGTTGGTGTACAAGAATGCCTTTGATTTCTGAGTACTGACTTTGTATCCAGCTGTTTTGCCAAATTCATTTATTAGGTCGAGTAGTTTTTTGGTGGAGTCTATAGGATTTTCCATGTACACTATCATGTCATCTGCAAACAGTGACAGTTTCCTTTCCTCCTTTCCAGTTTGAATGCCTTTTATTTCTTTTTCTTGTCTGATTGCTGTGGCTAGGACTTCTAATACTATGTTGAATAGGAGTGGTGAGAGAGGGCATCCTTGTCTTGTTCCTGATTTCAGTGGGAAAGCTCTAAGTTTTTGCCCATTGAGTATGATGTTGGCTGTAGGTCTCTCATATATGGCCTTTATTATGTTGAGGAATGCTCCCTCTATTCCCACTTTGCTGAGTGTTTTTATCATAAATGGGTGCTGTACCTATCAAATGCTTTTTCTGCATCTATTGATATGATCATGTGGTTTTTGTCTTTGTTTTTGTTTATGTGGTATATTATGTTTATTGATTTGCAAATATTGTACCATCCTTGCATCCCTGGGATGAATCCCACTTGATCATGGTGTATGATCTTTTTAATGTATTGCTGGATGTTGTTTGCCAATGTTTTGTGGAGGATTTTAGCATCTATGTTCATCAGCGAAATTGGCCTGAAGTTTTCTTTCTTTGTTATGTCTTTATCTGCTTTTGGGATTAGGATGATGCTGGCTTCATAAAATGAGTTTGGGAGTCTTCCGTCTCCTTGAATTTTTTGAAATAATCTGTGGAGGATGGGGGTTAGCTCTCCCTCAAATGCTCTGTAGAATTCTCCTGTGAAACCATCTGGTCCAGGGCTTTTGTGTGTCGGAAGCTTTTGGATTACTGTTTCAATTTCACCAGGTATTATTGATCTGTTCAGGCTTTCTGCTTCTTCTTCATTGAGTTTTGGAAGGTTATATTTTTCTATAAATGTGTCCATTTCACCTAGGTTTTCAAATTTCTTGTCATATAGTTCTTCGTAGTAATTTCTCGGAATCCTTTGTATTTTGGTGGTATCAGTTGTAGTCTCTCCTCTTTCATTTCTGATTGTGTTTATTTGGGTCCTCTCTCTTTTTTTCTTGATGAGCCTGCTTAAGGGCTTGTCAATTTTGTTTATCTTTTCAAAGAACCAGCTCCTGCATTTATTGATCCTTAGAATTGTGCTTTTATTCTCTATGTCATTTAATTCTGCTTTGATCTTGGTTATTTCCTTCCTTGTACTTGCTCTGGGTTGTCTTTGTTGTTGTTCCTCGAGTTCTTGTAGGTGTAGGATTAGGTTGTTTGTTTGAAATGTTTCTATTCTTTTTAGGTAGGCCTGGATTGCTATGAACTTCCCTCTCAGGACTGCCTTCTCTGTGTCCCATAGGTTTTGGGTTGTTGTGAGTTCATTTTCACTTGTTTCCAGAAACTCTTTGATTTCTTCCCTAATCTTATTCTTCACCCATTCATTGTTTAATAGCATGATATTCAGTCTCCATGTTTTTGAGTGTTTGGGTGTTTTTTCCTTGAGATTTGTTTCTAGTTTCAGTCCCTTGTGGTCAGAGAAAACGCTTGATATGATTTCAATTTTCTTGAACTTTTTGAGGCTTGTTTTGTGTCCTGTCATGTGGTCTATCTTTGAAAATATTCCATGTGCATTTGAAAAGAATGTGTATTTTGCTTCTTTGGGATGAAAGGCTCTCTCTATATATATCGGTTAAGTCCATTGCATCTAGAGCATTGCTCAATGCCACAATATCTTTGTTGATATTTTGTTTGGAAGATCTGTCCATCTTTGACATTGGGGTGTTAAAATCCCCTACTAATTGTGTTGCTGTCAATATCTTTCTTGAATTCCTCCAAGATTTTCTTTATGTATTTGGGTGCTCCTATGTTGGGTGCGTATATACTGACAATGTTTATGTCCTCTTGGTAGGTTCTTCCTTTGAGTATTATGAAGTGACCTTCTGGGTCTCTTTTTATGGCCCTTTTTTTGAAGTCTACTTTATCTGATATGAGTATTGCTACCCTTGCTTTTTTTTCCTGTGCATTTCTTGAAAAATTTGTTTCCAACCCTTCACTTTCAGTCTGTGTAGGTCTTCTGTCCTGAGGTGGGTCTCTTGTAGGCAGCATATGTGTGTGTCATGCTTTCTTATCCATTCAGCTATTCTATGTCTTTTGATTGGAGCATTTAATCCATTTACATTTAAGGTTATTAATGATAGGCAGTTATTCATTGCAATTTTTTATACATGTGTTCCTCTCTTTCTCTCTTTTCTTTCCTGTTCTTAAAGTAGTCCCTTTAGCATCTCTTGCAGAGCTGGTTTGGTGGAGGTATATTCTTTTAGACTTCTTTTGTCTGGTAAACTTCTTATTTGGCCTTCTATCTTGATTGAGGGTCTTGCTGGGTAAAGTAGTCTTGGTTGCAGGCCTCTGGTTCTCATTACTTGGAATATTTTTTGCCATTCTCTTCTGGCTTGGAGCGTTTCCATTGAGAAGTCAGTTGCTAACCTTATTGGGGCTCCCTTGTATGTTACTTCCTGTTTCTCCCTTGCTGCCTTTAAGATTCTTTCTTTGTCTTGGAATTTTGCCATTTTAATTATGGTGTGTCTTGCAGTGAGCCTCTTTGGGTTCCTCTTGATTGGGACTCTCTGTGATTCCTGGATTTGTGTGACTTTTTCTCTCATCAAATTAGACAAATTTTCCATGATTACTTTTTCAAACAGGTTTTCTATCCCTTGCTCTTCTTCTTCTCCTTCTGGCATCCCTATTATATAGATATTATGTGTCATGTTGTCCTGCATTTCCCTTAACCCTCTTCATTCTTTCTGAGCCTCCTTTCCTTTTCTTGCTCATTCTGCATGTTTTTTTTCTTCCTTGCCCTCCAGTTCGCTGATCCAATCCTCTGCTTCATCAAGCCTGCTTTTGATCCCTCTACTGTGTTCTTCAGTTCAGAAATTGCATTCTTCATTTCCTCTTGGCCCTTGTTAATAGATTCTATTTCCTTTTTCATGTTGATATAGTTTGCAGAGAGTTCATTGTAGTTTCCCTGTAGTTTTTGGTAATTCTGTGTGAGCTCATTAAGCTTCCCATTTAACCATTTCTTTGAACTCAATATCAGATAGTTAACTTGCCCCTTTTTCATTTGGCATTGTTTCTGAAACTTCCTCCTTTCCTTTCATTTGGGGATTGTTTCTTTGTCTTCCCATTGTTTGTGAGACTCTTCCTGTTAGCTTCTGCTTCTTAAGAGGCTCTGTTCTGTCCCCCTGGGTTTATGGTGTAAACTTCTGTGGTAGAATACCTGTGAGATTCAGCGGTACAGTCTCCTTGATCCTCTGATCTTACCGATCTTGGACTGTGGCTTATGTTGGCTCTGTGTATGTCTTTGGTTTTTGGCTCTTGTTGGGTGTTTCTTTGGTGGGTCTTTCCCACCAGCTGGCTATCTAAGGGTCAGTCTGTCCCCCACCTCTTGTTTTCTGTTGTGAAGGTGTGGGCAGGTTGTGTTGGAGCTGGTTCTTCCATGTGTACAAGGTTTTGAGGCTTTTCTCTTGCTCTTGTTCAGTTGTTTGTTCTTAATAATTTCTTCACTATTTAGTTGTATTTCCAGATAGGTCCTGGGTTGAGTTAGTGTGACTTCCACTCCCTCCTTCACCTTCTTCTGTTCTTAGCTGTTGGTGTTTCCTTTGTTGGTGGGTTTCCTCTTCCAGGAGGTATCCTGGTATTCACAGCTTCTACCTACTCTTTTTTATGGTAGGTTGTAGGGGAAGGTAAAATGGTTTAAGAGAGCAGGAGTGTATTATATGATATTTAAAGTACCAGCCCTTAGAGAAGAGATAGGATATCCTTTGGATATATATAGTGTTAACCATGATAATTCACCCACCTAGCCACATTTTAGAAAGGGTGGAAAGAAGATAAGAACCTTGTTGGGGGGGGGGATTGTGAGTTGAATCTAGAAAGCTGTGCACTTGTGGGAGGTCAGATTATGAGGTAAAGTGAGAGTAAAGGGTATCAAATAGGTGTAATGTGTGAGAGAATAGACTTAGCCACGCCAGTAATGAAGTTCAGGAAACAGTGAAGTGGGATAAGATCTGGGAGGGTTTCTGTGTAGTAGATACAGATGTATGGAACAGCTATTATTTACAATAGTAATGGAGCAACAATCATATGACAGAATCTATGTGATCTGGATAACTAGAATAGGGAGTATAGGTCCTAGAGTAGTGTGCTAATGGAACACAGGTGAAGTGAAAGACAGTTAATTAACAATACACTATGTAAGAGAGAATAACGGTAAAGCAGTCAAACAATGCAAATTAACCAGTCAAGGGAAGAAGACTAAACAGAAAGAAGAGAGATACAAAAATACTAATAAAATGAGTGATGTAAGAATAATGAAGAAAAAATAGTAATACAAATATATAATATCTTGCAGGTTCTCTGGAGTAGCAAAGTGAAATTTGTTTCACTGTCTCAGCTGTTGGGATGCCCCCTCTTTGGGTCCAACTTTGGTCTTTTCACAGTTTCAGGTTTTATTGTCTCACTTGTGGGGATTAAAAAAAAAAAACAGAAGGAAGAAGAGCTATAAAGGGAGAGAAAGAAGAAGTAGAACAAGAAAGAAGGAAAGAAAGGAAGAAGGTGTTAAAAGAAAGAAAAAATAATTTAAAAAATAATAATAAAGAATTACTTAAAATAAAAATAACCCTGCTGGCTTCAAACTGGCCAAGCCGGTTTTGCTGGTCTTTTTGGCTGCAGCCAACTCAGGCAGCCCAGCTCTCCAGCAGCCCCAGACCCTTGGGTTCAAGCACTCACCCTCCTCTGGGCTATAGGTATGCGCTCTGGGCCTTCTTGATTCGCACTATCTCCAGTGTCTGTGGTCTCAGGTCTCTCCGAGTTGTACTCTCCCGGGTTGGGGCCTGTGGTCTCAGGCACCCCCCCCCCCAGGTGTGTACTGTCCCTCCATGCTTCGGATTTGGGTTCCATGCCCCCCACAGCCCTGAGGGAGCACCAGGTGGGAGGGGGGTGGAGAGGAGACTGGAGCTGCTGCTGCAGGAGAATTCCCCAAAGTGCCCCCTAGGGTCTTTTTCTTTTTGAGAAAATCCTCCGGCTCAATCCTGCCGCTCTATACAAGGGAGGGCCTGTCCTCCCGCACAGCCCACCTCTCCAGCTAGACCAGGGACTATCCGGGTCAGGGCCCCACACGGTCCAACTCCCAACTCTCCCCAGCCAGCGCCCATGGTTTCTGTGTGTTTACCACTTCGTCCTTCTTCCCCTCCCTGCGACCTCAAGCAACCAGGTCTCTGTTGGTGCTGCTCAAGCCTTGTTTGGCAAGGGAGGGAGCCATTAACTCGTCTCTTTCCCAGGAGTCCTGCAGCAGGCCTGGCAGGCGGGGCCTGGGGCTGCAGTTGCCCTGGTCCCTGCGCTGGTCCGAGGGACCTTTTTTTTTTTTTTAATTTGTATTGTTATTCAATTACAGTTGTCTGCCTTTTCTCCCCATCCCTCCACACCATCTCACACCAGTCAGAGTGGCCAACATAAACAAATCAACAAACAAATGTTGGAGAGGATGCGGAGAAAAGGGAACCCTATGTTGGTGGGGATGCAGACTGGTGAGGCCACTGTGGAAAACAGTATGGAATTTCCTCAGAAAACTAAAAATGGAGCTGGCCTTTGACCCAGCAATTCCATTGCTGGGATTATACCCTAAGAACCCTGAAACACCAGTCCAAAAGAACCTATGCACCCCAATGTTCATAGCAGCACAATTTACAATAGCCAAGTACTGGAAGCAAGCTAAGTGCCCATCAGCAAATGAGTGGATCAAAAAAACAGGGACCTTTTTGTCCTGAAGCAATCCCCTTCCCATCTGTTTTTTCATTGTCCTCTATACTTTTTGGTCTCTTATCTTCATAAACACTGGGGTACTGTTGGCTGTTCGCTTTGTTCCTCAGTAGATCGGGTAGGTGTTTCACCCATGTGAGGGGGGAGAAGTGGACTCTGCTCCCACCTATCTCACTGCCATCTTTCCTCCAGATGCCATTTTTAATTTTTTGAGGTATCTCCATACTGCTTTCCACAGTGGTTGTACCAGTCTGCATTCCCACCAACAGTGCGAAAGGGTTCCCCTTTCTACACATCCTTGCCAGTACTTGTTTGTTGATTTATTGATGGTAGCCATTCTGACAGGTGTGAGATGGTATCTCATTATGGTTTTAATTTACATTTCCCTGATGATTAGTGATATTGAGCATCTTTTCACATGTCTATTGGCCATCTGTATGTCCTCATTGAATAACTGTGTATTCAGGTCCTTTGCCCATTTTTTAAAATTTGTTGTTTGTTTTTTTGGTGGTGAGTTTTGTAAGTACTTTATAGATTTTGGATATTAACCCCTTATCAGATGTATTGGTGAATTTGTTCTCCCATTCTGTATGTTGTCTTTTTATTTGTTGATACTTTCCTTTGCTATGCAAAATCTTTTTAGTTTAATGTAGTCCCATTTGTTTATTTTTTCTTTTGTTTCCCTTGCCTGGGGAGACATAACCAATAAAATATTACTACAAGCAATGTCCGAGATTTTGCCACCTAAGTTTTCTTCTATGATTTTTATGGTTTGGGGTCTAACATTTAAGTCTTTCATCCACTTTTAATTTATTCTTGTGTATGGTATAAGAAGGTGATCTAGTTTCATTTTTCTGCACTTACCTGTCCAATTTTTCCAATACCATTTATTGAATAAACTATCTTTAGCCCATTATATGCTTGCTTCCTCTGTTGAATATTAATTGACTATAAAGGTGTGGGTTTATTTCTGGGCTCTCTATTCTATTCCATTGATCTATGTGTCTGCTTTTATGCCAGTATCATCCTGTTTTTATTATTATGGCCTTGTAGTGTAGTCTGATATTTGGTTCCTCCAACTTTGTTCTTCTTTCTCAGGATTGCTATTTCTATGAGGGGCCTTTTATGGTTCCATACAAATTTTTGAAGTGTTTGTTCTAGTTCTGTGAAATATGTTATTGGAATCTTGATAGGAGTTGCACTAAATCTATAGATTGCTGTAGGTAGTATGGACACTTTAATATGTTAATTCTTCCTATCCATGAGCATGATATGTATTTCCACTTATTTGTACCTTCTTCACTTTCTTTCTTCAGTGTGTAATGACATTTTTAAATATCCACATTCTGGACTTATAGTTTCAGATCCACATAAATGATGGAATTATGCCTTCCAATCATAAAATTATACATTTTAGTTGAATTTAAATTTTGGACAAACCAACCTCTACTTGGATAAACAATGGCCCATCCTATGTAAAATCTGGAGTCTCCCTCCATCTCCCACTCCTGGGTCTCATTCACTTCCCTGATTTCCTGATCTCTAAGTGTGATCTGCAGTCCAGTGTATTTCTCACTGTGTCCTTCTTGGAGGGTGCCTGGCACTTCCTCCAGGCTGGTGCTCCAGGAAAGTCGATGAGCCACACGGGACGGTCCTGCTGCTTCTTCATCTAGGAGTGTATTTTGTAGTTGTTTAGTTTCTTTATGGATTGTTTCATTCATTTCATGTTTTCCTTCCTCCCCCCCCCCTTAGGCCTGTGTTGGTTTATTTAAATTTTTTTTTAATGGGCTCCACTACCAGTTAACATTTTGAAGAAGGGCTGTGTGGAGGAGGTTGCCAGAATGTCTCTGTTGTCCCCAGAAGAGAAGAATTGAGAGTGGGAGAGAAGGAGGAGGAGATGACAAGAGAAGGAAACCACTTCTCCCAGCAGGAAAGGCCCAAATACAGCCATTCTTTGTGCCAACCTCCTAAGGAGGTGATCACCAGCACTTGCACACTTTAAATGTGAAAGGGGTTTTTTTGCTGAAAACTACAAGGCATAAGTAAAAAGTAAACACCAGGGAAGTTAGGGCTTCCCAAAAAAAATCTTTAAATGCTTATTTTTAATTATTCCCAGTACTATTTTATTAAAATGAGTTTAGGCCTGTCCTTCTGGTGGATACCCCCCACCCCACCTCCTAGGAGGGACTGGATCCCTTTCCACCCTCGATGATTCATTGATTCCTGGTTGGCAGGGAGCCCTCAGCCAGCCTCCCCCTCTCACAATGAGGACCCTTCAAAGTCCACCCATTGCCAGCTGCCCATTTATCTTAGTTTCATAAACCTCACAGAGGCCTAGAGAGCACTCCCAGGGAAATAATGTTTTGTAGAACCTGATGGAATACAGCTTCCCAGGACCCATAGGGTAGGGGGTGGAGGTAGGGATCTTGTTTGGGACAGATCCCAGAGTTAGCCTGTTCCACTGGTAGATTTCAAAGTTGCTCTGGTGAGTCTATCTGTGGCAGCTGAAATTCCTGATGGCTGGCTGCCACCCCCACTTCTTGGCTCTCTCTCTGGACTATGGAGTTAGGACCACAGTTGGTGACCTGATTTCTCAATGGCTGTCCTCCAGAATCAAGACTTCAGGAAAGGTGGAAGTAGCTATGAAATTAACAACACCTGTGTCATACTCCATCATTTAAAAAATACTTCCACACCTACTGTCTAATTTGATCCCCACATGGGAGGTAGCTTGGGCAGGAATTACAATCTCCATTCTAAATACACAAAAACTCATTCCCAGTGAGGACAGCTGCCTTTCTTCGAATCTCTTAGAACTTGAGCACGCTTGGACTCCTCCTGGCTCAGGTCCTCTCCGTGACCCCTGGGCCCTCCTGATCAGGAATAAGGGCCACCATGAACAGTCATGCAGTTTTCATCTGTGTGGACAAGTTAGGCTGAAGCACAGCTCTCACCCAGCTGTGTGGCCCCAGAGGAAGGGACGTCTTTGCAAAGCCAAACCCAGTACCCAAGCTGTGTGCACCTGAGACTGTCCCTGACTAAAGAGGGTATCTTGTTCTCATTTGCACAAAGCCACCACATACACTAGAGGTGGCCTTGTGAATAAAATGTGGATTCTGGGTCTTAGGAGGAGACACTTTTGCAAAATAGTTAGACATAGAGGTGTCCAACCTGCAGCCCGCAGGCCACATGCAGCCCAGGATAACTATGAATGTGGCCCAACACAAAGTCGTAAATTTACTTAAAACCTTTTTTTTGCTCATCAGTTTTGATTAGTGTTTGTGTATTTAGTATATGGCCCAAGACAACTCTTCTTCCAGTGTGGCCCAGAGACACCAAAAGATTGGACACTCTTGGCTCAAGTTAACCCTAAAATGACAGACGGACAAGTCCATGAGAGAAGCCTGGGAGATCTAACTTGAATTCTGCATTCTCTTTGCCACCCACAGGTGAGGGAGTTGGAAAACGAGCTTGATGCTGAGCAGAAGAGGGGAGCTGAAGCTCTGAAAGGGGCCCACAAATATGAGCGAAAAGTCAAGGAAATGACTTACCAGGTAGCTCCCAAACCCTGAGAGGTGCTTTGTTGATCAGAAGCAGAAGTGGGGTGGGGATTCCACATGATGCTCTGTTTGTAGGCTGAGGAGGACCGCAAGAATATCCTCAGACTCCAGGACCTGGTGGACAAGCTGCAGGCCAAAGTGAAGGCATACAAGAGGCAGGCTGAGGAGGCTGTAAGTGGGGGAGGTCTCGGGAGCCCATGCCAGCCTGAGTGTCCTCCAGCCCCGAGTGGGCGTATGTTCCTGTTTCCTACTGTTCACGGAGCCCGAGGCCTAAGTATTCACAAGCTATAAGAACAAGGACATCTGTACTCCTCCCTCCCCTGCTCTGTGTGGTACAACCCTGCCCTATCTCCTCCTCCTCTGTTCCCTTGCCTCACCCCCTGTGACCCAGCCCTCTCCATCCATTCACTCAGCCTCATCCCACCTCACCCTCTCATACCCCACCTACCCCAGAGTATTTAAGTCCACCTGCCAGCCTCTCTTCACCCTGACTCCCGCACCACCTCAGCCTACCCCACCAGCCCTTCCTGCCCCTGTGACCTCACCTCAGACACTTCATCCTAGTACATGTCATCCTTACACCCCACCACCTTCTCACCCCATCCCCCTCCCTGGCCCCCACAATCTCTTTCTTTCCCGGCCCTCCCTAATGCCCACTACTCCAGTCCCTCCTTTTGGATCTTCCCTTGATCACACAGGGAAAACCAACAGGGAAGTAATGGAATGGACCAAAACCGGCATTTCCCAAAGTGTCTTCTGGGGACATTAGGTCTGAGGGATGTTGATAGCAGGAAGCTGGGGCGGGAGGAGGGAGGGATGTTTTCTTTTATACAAAAGAAATAGAGTGGGAAATGCTGCGTTGAACAAAGTTGAACTGGTGGCTTTACTTCAAGGATACTCAGATTTTATAAGTCATATGTAACTGACTCTTTCAAAAGGAAGAGACATTGCAGAATGGAGCATTTCCCACCCTTAATGGGCCTGGGTACCCTTTCATTATAGGCAGGGCATCCCACAGGACTAGTATTCTGAGGAACCAAATTCAGGGATCCTGCCCTCAATAAATGACTGAACATATGGCTTCTCTCCTTGTCCTTTCTCTTCTCTGCCCAGTAAGTGGGTTGGGTCTGTCTTGACATCAGGGAGGCAGATCCAAACTGGTTACATGGGGGCAGCTTCATGCCTATCATATTAGTATAGTGGCAGCAGGACTGGCCAGCCTGGAGGGAGCCCAGAAGGCCCCCTTTGTCAGGAACCCTTGGTTCATGCTGAAATGAACCCATGCAATGGCCTGACCAGAGGCAGATGATGCTGGGAGCAGGAACAGGGAACAGAGGACATGGACCATTGGTCTCCAACACCTCTAGGTGCCTTGGGAGGAGTCTGGATGTGGGTCTGTTTCAAAGAGTTCCAGTGGAAGACACAGCACAGAGGAGACGGGTGCAGTTTGCATCCTTACCCTTGGGGAGCTCAGCTTTCTCTCTTCTGCCATCAGTGAATCCAGGGCCCAAGCTCTCCTGATTCCCCAGTTTCCCAGAGGCCTATACAGCCTGGGGGCCTCGGGGCCAGAGTAAGGGGCTTCCTCAGCCTTCCCCTGCTTTCTGTTCAGGAGGAACAGGCCAACACACAGCTGTCCCGTTGCCGGAGGGCCCAGCATGAGCTGGAGGAGGCTGAGGAGCGGGCCGACATCGCTGAGTCCCAGGTCAACAAGCTGCGGGCCAAGAGCAGAGAGGTTGGGGGCCAGGTGAGAGCTGACTTCTTCCCTAGAAGTCCTGAGCCCAGGATCAAGGGAGTGCGGGGAGAGTTTGGAGGGTACCTGTGGGTGCCTTTCCCTGCTGCTGATCATTACTGACAGATGCCACTACCGTAGCCAGAACTCTGTGGTTCCAGGCCCACAGGAGAACATCAGTGAGGGACCAGGGGCCATGCACCTTACCATTCCCAACCCTCCCTGTTGCAAGAGGCCCTGCTTTCCAGGGGATGTAGCCCTTCTCCAGCGGTCTCACAGCTTTGTTTTTGTAATGCCATTCCTTACTATTTTTTCTGAAGTCCCAGCCTTTCCAGCTGCCCCACTTAAAGACTATACTCAGGCTCACCTTCGGTTGGACTCATCTCCTATGTACCATTTTTTGTCTCTCACAGAAGATGGAAGAATGAGGCCCTCCTGACACCTGTTACCATGGGCACCTCCAGGAGAGTGGAAAGAAGATGCTGTGAGAAATAAATTCTCCTAACTACGCAGATTCTCACTTCTACTGTGTTGATTATTGCAGTCCATTCCTCTTCTGTGGGGTGGTGGTTAGATCCTTGCCTGACCTCTAATTCATACAAAGAAAGTAAGGAATGTGCAGGTGGAGGCTCCTTGCCCCACTGCCAGACAAATCGCTGGCCTCCATAGCCTTTAAAAATGGAGACCCTTTCAGATAACTGTTGCACCTGTTCTTTCAAGGAACTCCTGATTCTTTCAAATTCAGTTCCCCATTTTCTCCCTCAAGGTACAGATAGGGAAACTGGGCCCACATTGATGATGAACTCTGACTGTAGTTGTCCAGGACAGAGTGATGACTAGGCCCAAAGATCACAGACTCCCAGACAGGGCTCTTTCCACCAAGCAACTCTGCCTCCCACCCTGTCCCTCTTAGAACCTTGTCTACACCCCTCTCAGACCTGCCCCCAGCTCCCATAACATCTGGGAGGTACGAGGTGCTCTCAAAAACAAGCACTCCTGGGAAGGCAGAAGCTTTAGAAGACTGGATAGGGGCTTACCTGTCTTGCAAGCCTTGCTCCTCTTTCTGGCTGGAGTCACTCCTCTCTGCCTGCGTGGATCCTCCTCACTAGGCTCAGGGCCAAGAGGCGAAGAGAGCAGGTGAGCCCCAGGAACCATTGACTTCCAAAGTCAGGGCTGAGGCTGGGCCCAGCACCAATGAAGGAGCTACTGCTAATTTTAGGGCTCACCTCCAGACCCTCAGGATCCCACTGATTCTGATTATGTGGATTTGCTTACCCTGAAGGGGTGAGAATACAGCAGGATGGAATAAGGACAGGACTAGGGGCCAAGAAGATATCTGTGTCCCAGCCTGACCACTTAATAGCTGTGTAGCCTTTGGTCAGTTACATGTATTCTCTAAACCTGAGGTATCTCACTGGTCAGATGGACCTGTGTGGTCAAGAGCATGGGCCTGGGCTTCCCAGCAAACCTGGATGGGATCCTGATGTCACATACCAGCTGTGTGGCCCTGGACAAGTTAGTCTCCTCTTTGAGCCCCCATTTTCTTCTTGTGTAAGGCAGAGATAACACAAATTACAGCTTTGCTGAGACAGAAGAGGGCATCGCGTGGCAAGGGTGCAGGGCTTCTCTTAGAGGTAATGAGAATGTTCTAAAACTGACTGTCGTGATAGGTGTATAACTCTGTGAATAAATTAGAAGCCATCAAACTGTGTGGTATGTGAATTGTGTCTCAGTAAACCATTAACTAGTAGTAAGTACCAGTTCACTATGTTCCAGGCAGGAGACAAGTACATTACCCTCTAGAATCTCAGGCCACTCCTTCTCTCCAGCCTCCTAGTCCTCCTTCCCGTTTCTTCGCCAGCCCACCCCCACATGACTCAGACACAGTGGGGCTGGGAGCGAGGAGGGCTGGCAGCAGGATGGTGACAGGAAATGACTCTGAGGTCAGGTGACCTCAGGTGTCTGACATCACCGTTTTCACTGTCATTGCCATCCTCTCTGTTGTCATCATCGTCACTGTCACTGCTATCACTACCATCATTTCTATCCTCACCATCATCGCCACTGTCATCACCATGGTCACCACCACTACCACCATCATCCTCCTCATTGCTGGACTGTAGCAACGGAAGATTCTATTAACAATGATCTCTTTATTCTCCTCAATTTCACAGGCAAGGAAACTGAGGCCATTCTCGAAGTCCAGACACCAGTCACCGGGTCACCCCTTCTGCCACCCATCACATTGCCTTCCCAAGAAGAGAAACAACACCATTTCAGATACACAGAGCAACTTTGTATGATGCCCGTTTTCCCCCCTTTCCATGCCAGTCTCCCAGCAAGCCCCTCAGGAGATCAGGCAGGCACCCGTGCCCTCATTCTCCAGAGCTGGTGCAGACAGGCTGCAGCTTGCCCAGTGTTTAGAAGGAAGTGAGAGGGCAGCTCTTCTGACTTGCCTCAGAGCGTAGTCTCTCAGTGGGGGTCCCCCCCACCCCCGGGTGGTGTGTGCTATGGCAGTGAGAGCCCAGAGGCCCACCTGCCTGGGTCTCAGTCCTGCCCCACCACTCACCAGCTTTGTGATTTGGGGCAAATTACTTGTGACTTTGAGTCTCAACTTCCTCACATGTAAAATGGGGAATAGTGATGTACTTTATAGGGTTGCATTCAGAGGTAAATAAGAATATTCAAAAAGCACCCTTCGTGTGGAACCTGGCATACAGTTAACACTCAGGTAACCTGTGACCATTATGGGCAGAGAAGATAGACTCAGGGACAGATGGCGTGTGTGACGGGTCCAGATAGGCAGCAGTCTAGGGCTTGGGCTGTGTCTCTAAGGAGCCTCATCTGGTTTGAAGAGTTCATGCACCATGCAGCTAGAGGTCATCAAAAAAAATTCCTACAGTGCCACTCCTCCCTGATACCCCATCAAAAGCAGAGCTGAATTCCACCTGCTCAAGCACTCCCCAGGTCCCTTGGGGCTCCCTAGGAGGAAGCCACCCCAAGTTACCTGGACTTACCTGCACTTACCTGGCCCCCAACATCCCAGGCCCAGGCCCCCCAATCTCAGAGTTAGAAGAGAAAGAACATTCTTATATCCATCATAGTAGATAACAGTGTCTTCTACTACACCAGAATCCCGATTATCGAATGGAGAGATGAATGAATGAATGAATGAATGAATGAGAATCTATCATACCTAACACCAAGTATGCCCTGACAACAGTAATATAAAGGGTTTGTTTTTTTTAAATTTTCTGAGACCTGGACAAAAAAGAAGGGAATGAACGTGATGTTCCTGTGCTTAGTGTTCTTCCCCAGCATCTGCATGTCATATTCCAAGGCCTTGGCAGCTGGAAGCCAAGTCCAAAGTTTTGGGCTCTTTGGAGTGATACCCCTGGCCCCTCCAAAATGAAGAGGGAACCCGAGGGGAAATTGCACACAGTGAGAGAGAGAGTACAGCACAAAGCTTGTGCTTCTGTCTTGGCACATCATACCTTCCAGGAGGCCTTGGGTAGGTCCAAGAATGTCTCTCAGCCTCAACACGGGGCTGAGACCTGGGCCCTTCCTGTCTTCACGATGATGTTGAAAGATTCCGTGTGATGTTATGCAGGTTTCCTCCACTATACAGTACTGCCCACATTGGAGACAGCACTGTGGCTGTTTTACTAAAAATAGTGATTATAATGAAGATGTTGATATTTGTATTATTATTATTCAGCAGTGAAACAGCCACCAAACCTGGACTTGTAGCCATGGGGCCTCAGAGAGCAGAGCCTACCTGGCCTACAAGCCCCTTCAAAACAGAGCTTTGCTGCCACCTCCTGGCTGTGGAAAGACAGGATTTTCATTATGCAAATGACCTAGAGGTGACAAGCCTAAAGTCTTGAAATTAAACAGAGGTGTCCTTGGAAATCATGATTATTTGGTCCAGGCCCCTGGTTTTGCAGAGGAGAGTATTCAGATTAGTGATGGGATCAGAAAACCCCTGAGGATGCAATCGGAACGAGACACCCAGGTCTCCGGGCTCCCAGGGCAGGGCTCCCCCAGCTCAGTTTCCATAGCAAGGGGGCCTGCAAGAGAGGGAGGGCTCTGATGGGCCAGGCAGAGAGTGCCCTGGTGAAAGCCCAGGCAGCGGAGGAT
This sequence comes from Desmodus rotundus, assembly GCF_022682495.2. NCBI lineage: Eukaryota > Metazoa > Chordata > Mammalia > Chiroptera > Phyllostomidae > Desmodus > Desmodus rotundus. Next base: position 69,713,524 of record NC_071395.1, read on the forward strand.
GAAACCATGACCATGTGTCCATTCCCAGACCTCAGTCTCCAGATTCCAGGAACTTCGGGCAGTCTGGAGAAGGCAGTACGCCCCCTCAAATAGCCCCCTGCCCCTGTCAGAGACAGGGGACCAGACCTGAATGTCTCTTGGGTGAAGGGGCCCATGGCATTTCCAAAAGGCCCAAGACAAAGGATCAGAGTGTCCACTCCAAAGGAGATACCCAAGATTCAGACTTATGTCATTTGATCCTTCAGACCCCTTCTACCTTTTCCAGTGGCCCAAGACTGACAGTGTGGGGCTCCTTGCCCTCTGGCTTCTGGGTGGGTCTGGTCAATGGGGAGCTGGGATGGGAGAGTAGAGGGAAAGAGCAGAGCGAGGTCAAGGGTGTTGACTCCATGTGTCCCTCCCTGTAGTAAGAGGTCCCATTTCCTGTCAGATGTCCCTCCCACTTCCCCAGCCCTCCTGGTCTCCACCTCAAGTAACTGGTCTCCTCACCCCTGCTTGCATCTTCAGGCCTAGGGAAGGAAATGGAGCCCAGAGCTACCAAACCTAGAGTTCTGCTGGATCCCTGGGGTTCTCCGACACCTGCCCACACCTAGGTAATGAGTCTCTTTCTCAAATGCTCCTCATCTGGTGCTGACCTGGGTGTGCCATCTATTTCCTGCTGGAGCCCTAACTTACACAGGACCCCTATTTCACCACTCTGTGTCCCCTCCTGCAGAGCGGGACCAGCTGACCATGCAAAGTAAGAGTCACTGTAGCCTGTGGACATCTCCAGGTCACAAATCCCATTCACATGCTAATGACACATTCAGTTTCATTGCACATTTCAGCTTGGCACGGTCCTTCACCAAGATCAGGCTTCTAGGATGGCTCCCAGGCTCCTTGCTGTATTTAAACCAGGGTTCATGCTCATAGCTCTTGAACCTGTGAAGATGCAGGCATTTCCTCCAGGGTCTGAGTGACATCAGCGGTGTCCTGGAACCAGCTCATACCAGCTATGAAAGCCAATTGTAATTTTTAAGAAATGTTGTGAGCCAGTTTTTATGCGCAGACATTATTAAAAGCTAAATTATGTAAATATATTAAAAACAAAGGTAATAAAAATTCAAAACTCATAAGTTCCTAATTATTTACTACATTTTATTATTATCTATGCTCCTGAGGTTAGTTATAGCTAATAAATCTGTGTGGTGGAAACACCATCCGATGGTGCACCACTTGCACGGCGTCCCCTGTCCACATTCAGTGATGTCATGTTGGTAGCTGGAAACAAGCCGTGGTGGAAACAGTCACACCACAGAAACTGGCAAACGTGACAACACTGGGCTTTTTCTTTGTTTGCTTGTTAAACATTTACCAGAATGCCACTAAGTGGAACCAATGAAATCCAAATAAAAACAAATCTGCTGTCCTGGCCGTGTGGCTCAGTTGGTTGGAGTATCATCCCATACACCAAAAAGTTGTGGGTTTGATTCCTGGTCAGGTTCAATCCCCGATTGGGATGCATACAGGAAACAACCGATTGATGTTTCTCTCTCTCTCTCTCTCTCTCTCTCTCTCTCTCTCTCTCTCTCTCTCTCTCTCTCTCTCCTCTTTCTCTGTCTCTCTTATCAGTGAAAACATATCCTCAGGTGAGGATTCAAAACAACGACAACCAACAAATCTGCAATTCTGTATATGGAGATATTGGGGCATGCAAGGCCAAACTCACCCCCAACCTCCTACCAGCCCTACTAGACCGCTATCAAGGCAGCAAGTCGAGAGGACTGACTGCTCAGGGCTGGGGGTTTACATCATGCAGAGTGCGGGCACAGGAGGAGGATGGGCAGGAAAGTGCCATCGAAGTACCAGTTCCACGGCTGTTCCCAGGTCATAGGGAATCTCATTTAGCTATAACAGAAAACCAGCTTCAAGTGTCTAGGCATAAAACAATTTATTGGTTCACACAAATGAAAATTCTAAGGATAGTTAGTCAATCTTCAGGCAGAGTGGACCCACAGATACGTGGTTTGATCTAGGTTTTCAAATGATTTCTTTCCACTTCTCAGCTCTGCCTTCCTCTAAATTAACCACATTCCCAGGAAGCCTGCCCCTTTGGAATTGTAACATGTCCAGCTTATAGCCTATGTGTTACAGTCTTAGGCTCACGGCCCAAACAGAAGAGCTTCTCTCTCCTGGGAGTCCCAACAGAGCTCCAGGGCTGGTTCTCATGGGCTCTGACTGCCCCGGATGGTCAGGCCCCTGGTCAGGACGCAGCAGGAGGGTTTGGAGCTTTGATAGGTCAGGTCTGAGTCATGGGGGACCGATTCCACCCAAACCCCATGAACTGAGAGTCAGGAGGGCTGTTTTCTCTTCCTCCCACTAGGTCAAGTTCCTATTCCCAGAAGCAGCAGGGTGGGCGGGGGCAGGACCACCGTTCACTGTGTGGGCCACCCAGCACTTTGCTGGGGGCTTGCTGAGTGGGCTCACTTTGGAACTGCCCTGGCCATGCCTCCCCACAAAGTCACACTGTGGATGAGTCCGTGCACTGTCTGTAAACCCCCGGCACAAAGTGGGCCGTTGAGGAATGCCAGTGGCGTTTGCCTTTCTTCCGTACTTATCCTCACTGTCTCTTTCCCACAAAAGAGACAACACTGAAAATAAAAGATTCTGAGATATGGGGTATGTGTGGGAAATTTATCCTCACTTATCGCTGAACCAGCTAGCACTCAGACCCAGCAGAAACCCCTCGCCCTTCAACACTCCCCGAGTGTCTAACTTCTCATGATATAACATCATTTCCTCCCCCATCAGTGATCCACATTCCACGTAGGGCCTCTCACTGCTGGCAGGAGCAGAGAGAGACCATTGCTCAGAGGCACTGCCCTGCAGTCAGGCGTTTCCTGTCCCATGAGTCAGGCAGGAGCAGGCTGGGTGGGGCCAGACACAACATCTGGACCAGATTGGGACAGGGCTGGGGTCTGAGGGCAGGGCTGGCCCTCAGCAGCTGGTGGCACTGCCAGGCATTGCTCCTTCTGGGGAGCAAGCAGACAACTCATCTGCTGAACGGTGAGCAATGGAGGACCTGTGACAGGAGCAGTTCTGAGCACTGGGAACACAGTAATGCAACAAATAACAAACGTCAGCAGTGCCTTCCCCTCAAAGGTATCCCAGTCTGGGCTGGCGGCTCAGCTGGTTGGAGCATCCTCCTGTACACCAAAAAGGCTGCAGGTTCATTCCCCAGTCAGGGCACATGTCTACGTAGCGGATTTGATCCCCAGTCGGAGTGTGCACAGGAGGCAGCTGATCCATGTTTCTCACAGTGGTGTTTCTCACTCTCTCTTTCTCCACCCCCCCCCCACCTGCCTTCATCTCACTCTAAAATCAATAAATATCCTCGGGTGAAGTTAAAAAAAGGAAGATATTCCAAATTCACTTCAATGTCAACTGCTCCTCCGAGCAGCCCCTGGTTCTCACCTGTCCTGCTTGTTCTCTCCCATCCCTCTGTGAACCTGCAGCACTTCCTATGCAGGCCCTGTGAGTATTGTAATCACTCCTCCCCTGGCTTCTCTGCACCTCCACACCGCAGCCCCTCCAGGGCCACTCTTGTTACCATTGTAGAGCCCTCTGGCACATACGAGCCCACCCATAGAGGTTTCTGGAAAGGATCACTGTTCATAATAGAATTTTCAGAATAAAATAATTTCAAATAACAAAAAATGCTTAGTAATAAAAGATTGCCTGAATATCTTATGCAATAACTATAATAATAGCAGCTAACATTAATTGAGCATGTATTATGCGCCAAATGCTGTTTTTAAAACTTTGCATGATCGTCTCATTTAATTCTCACAAAAACCCTATGCTGTAAGGTCTTACATTTTACAGGTGTGGCTCAGAGAAGCTAAGAACTTGCCTAAAGTCACACAGCCACTAAGTGGTGGGGCCCGAGCTTGCAACCACTGTGCTAGTCTAGGGTTACTTGAAGGGTTTGTATACTTGGTGGGTTATGCATACTTTAAAAGGCAAAAGCACAAACCACATTCAGCTACATCAAGATGTGTTTATTAATGTGTTCACTTAAAGAAGTTAAATGAAAGACACTTACATTAATATATACGTCCTGATCAGAGCCACGTGAAAACACATGGACGTATCAGGCAAGCCCATGACCCAGGTAACAAAATGGAGTTTCTAATCTCTTTGAGTCTTCATTTCCTTGTAAAGCTATGTATAATTTTTTAAAGTTATCTACCTCTGAGTTTTATGTCCTTGGGCCTGCACAAACTATTCACTAATTTGATAGATGAATCCTTGCTGAGAGGTGAAGGTATAAGACTGGCTCCATTCTGCCACTTCCCAGCAAATGCATCTTACAGGGGTCCTAAAACAAGGCCCTGGTGGGGGATCCTTGTGAAGAGTGTCACAAAAGTGTCAACTTTGTCACAAAATCTACTTTGTCTTGACCTGCTCAGAGAAACCCTTCTTCCTAGGCAAGGAAGGACCCCTCTCTGTGAGACACCCTCTCAGCCCCTCAAATTCCCCAGTGTTGCTTTAAGGCATGATGGAGATAGGAAAGCCGAGGTTACTGGGGTTGGACTCAGGTGACTACAGACAGGAAGGCAGGAGTGTTTGGTGAGGGGCGGTGGGAGAGAGCAGAACGCTCACCCGGGCATGGGTCCAGGTTGGGCAGATGCACATGGCACTGTCCAGCTCTGGTGTGATTTCCTTCCTTCAGCCTGAAGAGCTTCCCAGAAGCATGAGTGAACTAAAAATCCCCCAGGGACTTGAGCCAGCTCAGGAAATACTGAAAGAAATAGCTCCAAGTGGCAGGAGGAGGTGAAAGGGGGTGAAGAGAAAAGTTGTGGGCTGAGGCACAGATAGTGGATAGTTTGCATAAGGGCAGGCTGGACGGGGGGGTAGGGGTGTGAGATGTGGCTGTCTACAGAACAGTTGAGGGAACTGGTCATGTTTAGCCTTGAGAAGAAGCCTGGGAATGGGAATACAACTACTAACTTCAAATATTTAGGTAGACACTCAAAAGAAAAGAGACAATGTGCTACGCATTGCTCTAGTCTACAGCCTTGCTATCCTACCTGTGCAGCAGCAGCAGGATCCCTGGGCGGGATCTCAGGTGCCTCACTGACATCGTGAATCCAAAGGTGCACCTTAACAAGACCTCCAGGTGATTTGAGAGCACACTACATTTGAGATTCAAAGATCTGGAGCAGTTCTACTCATGTTGTGGCTCCAGGGACCAGTGCCCACCTCTGAACTGTTTGTTAGTGGTCCCTTGTAGGAGACTGTTCTGCATGGCGTGGGCCCAGCTCCCACTCGGAAAGGCCAGTGGAAAGCGAGGTCTGGCACACAGGACCCACGCCCATGAATAGGTTCTCCCATGGGAAATCAGGCCTGCATTGTACCTAGGCCTGTTTGAGACCTGCCTTTTCCTAAAACTCCCTCATCCTGAATTAAGGCAGCAAAGGTTTACTGCATATCTTTAAAATAACTTCCTAAAATCTATGTTAAACCTTCCAAGGACAATGTAACCAGTTCAACCACTTTTCCCTTTACATTTGTAAATATCCTTCTTTTTTCATGTAATTAGTGACATCCTCTCCTTTGTTTTCTGTAAAAGGTAACCACCTAAAGTGAATCTGTGAATACTAAATGAGGACCATCCTCAATGTAATGGGCTCAGAAAAGCAATAAAAGCCTGTCAAGGCAAGGGTCAGGGCACTCTCCCCTTGAGAGAGTGGCTGTGCCATCCCTTTTCCTCCACAGGACTCGGTTGTGTGAATTTGTCTCGTCTCAGCCACAATGTTGCAGACACAGCAGGCTGGTGGCGGCATCAGCTCCCCGGTGGGATACGTACAGAAATGAAGGGTGTTTGGAAGCTTTCAAAGCAATCTGGCACTGCTGTGAATCCAGGTGCGTGGTCAGTGGACCCATACAGCTAAAGAAGGTACATCTTCCATGTTGCAGAACTTGTGTTGTGAGACTGGCATATGGTGTGAGGGGGGTACTTGTCATGCCCGGTAGGTCCCCATGGATTGGAGGAAAAAATGCTTCACCACAGTTTGAGGAGCTGTGTTCCAAATCAGTGGGCCTCAAATTTAGCGTGTTCTGCAGTCACCAAGAGGGCTTGTTAAAGTGAAGGCTGCTGAGCCCCACCCCCAGAGTTTCCGATTCACTTGTTCTGGGGAGGAGCCTGAGAATCTGCATTTCCAAGCAGCTCCCAGGTGATGCTGATGCTGCTGGTCTTGGAATGATATGGTGAGAACCACTGTTACAGACTAGCAGACAGGTCCCGACCTGTGAGTAAGAGTTACAGGACCCAAATTTCTGCTTAACATAAGGAAGGATGTTCTAATGTTGCCTAGCACTAAAATAGATGAACTCACCATTCACACAATGCTCTAACTCTCTCTATACTCCTTAGACATCTAAATAGTCCTGTGAGGTAAGTTATCACATTATCATTTCTATTTTACAGATGAAGAAACTGACTTGCCCAAGGTTAAGTGGAAAGGAGGTCCACATCACCCAGTGGTTCAGATGGAATCTGAGGGGCCTCCCTTCACTGTTGCCTGAAGAGGGGTTTGGGTGGGGTTTGGGTCTGATATTTTAAGGTCTCTCTAACCTTAAAGAAACTGGAGTTTCTTCTTCCATGAGTTCCAGCCAGATGGCCTCACTGGCTACACACAGACCTATCATCTAGTTACCTTTTCTCCCCAGAGGTGAAGCACTCTCTTTGCTGAAATCCAGCTTCTTGACTAAAGTATCTAAAAGTCTAGGGCCTCAGACCATGTGGGGTGGGGGGCGTGCACTGTGGTGCTCTTCCCAGACCCCCCTTCAGATACCCGGGCACCCCTTACTATCACTCTAGGGATTGTTGGTGGCTGACAGCTCTCAGCTAAGTCCCTCCCCATAAATTATCCTTAACCCAAGGAAGCCACCTCACCCAGGATCATATCCCCTTACCCAGGGCAGCGTGCCTCCAATGACTGGGCAGAGAGAGGATAAAGGACAACCCCTTTGCTCAAAGCTAAAGAGCCATACCAACCCCAGGGTCCCACCCCTATCACCCATCCCTGTGGAATCGTCTGAGACCTCTCTTGAGGCTGCATCTCAGTTCACTTCTCCCATGACCAAACCTGCCACCTTCATCCCCCCACAAGTTGTCCAGGAGAACCAAGGAGGTAGAATTCACTAGCCCCCAGCTTACTAGCTATATGGAAGTGAGCAGAGCAGTTGTTTTCCCATCGGTGAAATGAAAATGATGAAGTCCATCTCATAGGATTGTTGTGGGAATTAAAAGAGACAATTCATTTAAAGTGACTAAACAAGCCCAGGCACACAGTCAGCACTTAGGCAGATATCATCATCACCATCATCATCACCACCATCGTCATTATCTCAAAGGCTTATTATTCTCTGGGAATTGTCAAATATATTTGTCCAGTTGAGTAGATGTCATAGTGTCTCAGTTCTGAAAGTGTGGTCCTTGGACCTCTGGAAGTCTTAAAGCCCCTTTCAGAGGGTCTGTGAAGTCAAAACCACTTGCGTTATCACTCCAAGATGTCGTTTCCACTTTTCAGTGTGTTGACATTGGCTGAGGGTGTGGAGCAGAGTTAAACTATCAGTTGCTTAGCCCACGTCGAGGCTATGGCACCAGACTGAACCAGGCATCGTCACATTCCCCCTTGGCAGCCACTGTCAGAACGCACAAAGTCCAGTTTTACTTAAGTACGTTCTTAATGAAGCAGTATAAATCATTAATTTTAGTAAACCACAACCCTGGAGTACATTTTTAAAAACAATCTGTGTGGTAGAGTGGAAAGAACACAGAAGCACTCAGGCAAACTGCAGCATGATGATTGACTTGAGGAAAAACACTTGTGCGATTGAGTTACAAGCTGTGTGAGCCAGAGGCTGGGTTTTACAAACTGTGGGTACCTGGCACACGATGCCTTCAAATTAGACAAAGTGGTTTATCACTTAAGGGAAAAAAATGACAAATGATATTTTACCAAAAAAAACCAAAACAAATAATATTTGTACCCAATGATAAAATTTGAGCTTTCAAATGAAAAATTAGATATTTTTAAAACTTGAGCTTAATAGCTTTCCAATACCTAAAGACATTTCTGATGAGAATAGTGATATTAATAAATAGGATTTTTCTGTTGTACTATATAATAAAATGTGTTAACATTTGGAATATCTGCATAACTCAGTGAACCAATATTTTCCCAATGACCAATGCATGGTGTTAAAAAGTCATCAACTAGTCAAAGGTCCATTCAAAGTTCAGACAGACCTGTGGTCTCTAACGTAGCACAGTACGAAAAGTTAAATGATATAGTTTTACATTTTACATTGCAACTGACTTTTAGGAAATTGCTGATTGTCCAGTTTAGGTGAACAACCAAAAAGGAATAGCCACAATTATCTGAAAAGCTATTAAAATATTCCTTCTCATCCAACCACATATAAGCCTGAATTTTCTTCACATATTTTAGCAAAAAAAAAAATTAAGCTTATTCCAATAGATTTAATATAGAAGCAAACATTGCAATAGATTTAACACACAGGCAGACGGAGAATCAACTGCCTTCCATCAAGCCAGAAGTTAAAGGGATTTGCAAAATTGTAAAACAATGCCACTCTTCTCATTAATTTTTTTTATTCTTGGAAAATACAGTTATTTTCACAAAAGTGTGTGTTAACTTCAGTGAATTAATTATTTTTAAAATAAATTAAATATTTTTAAGTTTTTTCAGTTTTGTTTCCTAGCACAGTAAATATCAATAGGCAGGCTTACATAGCCAAAAGTCCTTTGAGGACCTCACTAATTTTTTAAAGTATAATGGTGTATAGAGAACAAAACTTTTGAGAACCACTAACACAGGACTTAAACCTGGAAGGGGCCTGCTGTGGCCAGACCTTTGGAAAGGAAGGTGGATCCTCCTTCCACCCCTGTCCCAGCACAACCTCAGCCTGCCATGGTGAGGAGGACACCAGGCACAGCACAGGGAAAGGGAAAGGGAAAGTACTCCTCACTTCCTTTCCTGGAATGTGCCCTGACCGCCCCCACCTTCCAGTGTCACATCCTGTCCTCCCAAGCAAATGGCTGTGCAGGTTTTCCCATCATGGAAAATGCTGACAATGCCTCTGCCAGCCCGTGGGGAGGAGAGAGAGGAGGTGGGAGGCCATAGGGCTGGAGAAGAGGACAACTGCTTGTCACCCACATTCTTGGTGCTGCTTTCCCTACCAGCCAAGGCTCTGATGAAGACCTTTAGAGTGAGTGTTGCACTGGGTGGTCCTGAAGTCCTCCCTCTCCTCCTGACTCTGAGAAAAGAACATCATGGGCACCTCCCCCAACCACCACATAGCCCACAGCTTACAAAAACTACTTTTCCACTCAGCTTAAGGAAAGACTGGTGTAAATCACCATTGGTCAACCCACTACTTCCAGTATTATGGAGCCCAGAGAGGACATGACAGGTGGGCTCTGCTCATTACTAGGGATGGTCAGTGTAACCCAGGAGGGGTACTCTGAGGCTCTGGAAAGAAATAGTGTGGTAAAGATGGCAATGAGAAACTCAAGTCAGGCTGTAGACTTTTCTTGGCTGTAGATAGTTATGGGAGTGAAACATTTAAGGAAGAAATAATCCCAAACTTACCCAAACTCTTCCAGAAAAACAAACAAAGCAAAAAGAAAGTACCCCTTCTCCCCAGCTCATTTTATGAGGGCCGAGGAAGCCTCTGATATAAAAAAATATATTTAGGTTAATCTCAACCAGGACTGTGATCATAAATGCAAAAATTTCTAAAAATTATATCAGGAAACTGAATCTAGCAATATACAGTATAAGAAAGATAAATACAGTGAGGTACCCTTGAGTATATCCTGGAACAAAATAAAGGACACTGGTGGGAAAACTGGTAAAATCCAAATAAAACCTGGAGCTCATTTATTAATAATGTATCAACATGATTTCTTAGTTTTAGGTGGTCCATGATTATGTAAAATGTTAACATTAAGGAAAACTGGGTGGCGGGAACCCTCTCTTTGATCTTTGCAACTTTTTCATAAATCTAAAATTAACCCAAACTAAGGATTCCATTTTTAAAAGTTTTTTTAAAATCAAAGTATTAAAGTCAATTGTGTTTGTGTATACCAGCACCAAAAAGGTAGACACTGATTTTTAAAATTATACTACTTAAAATTGAATATTAAAAAATCAAGTTTCTAGCAGCAAATAAAACAAAACATGTGTATGAGAAAACAAAGAACTTTATCACTAGAGCTACTTAAAAATACCTAAAACAAAGATATAGCATGTTTGATCATTAGACTCAATAGTACGAAGGTATCAATTCCTCCCAAATAGATTTATAGATTCAATACAATCCAAGTTAAAAACTTCTATAGCCTTTTAAATTTTTTCCTTACTCCCTCTCTCCCAACTCTCTCTCCCTCTCTTTCTCTCTGCATCTCTCTCTCTGCAGAAGTGAGCAAGTTAATTCTAAATTTTATAAGGAAATGCAAAAGATCAAGAATAACTAAGGCATTTTTGAAGAAGAACATGGTAGAAAGATTTGTTCTTCCAAAAGAGACCCATGCTCTACTTGCTCAGTCATTTTGAATGCAATGGCCACACAGTACACATGTTCACTCAATGGCGTCTACCGCCCCCACTGACTAGTACAGTGAAGTCATCATTGTTCATGCACGCACATTCCAGTCCACTCTTCTTGGCTGCCAGGTCACATCGAAGTCGTGCAAACTGTTCTTATATTAACAATGGCTGGACTCTTTCTGGACAGATTTTTTGAAAATAGTTACCTTGTTAAACCCTCTTGTTAATTCTAATATTTATATGTTGATTCCTTGGAATACTTTATGTATACAATCAGCAAATAATGGCAATTTTATTTCCTCTTCCCCAATTCTTATATTCTTACTTTTTTCCTGTTGTATTAAATTATGCAGGACTCTGATTAGTAGAGAAAAGGATGGTAGTTATCCATGTCTTATTCCCGATCTCAAAGGAAAAGCTTTCAGCATCAAGCCTGATGTTTTGGTAAACTTATTTGTAAATACTTTTTATTAGATCATGGAAATTCCCTTTTATTCCTACTTTAAGAAGGAGCACTTTTAAAAGTAGGGAATGGGTATTGAATTTTATCAAACATTGTTCTCTGTACTCATTGAGTGGGTCATGTGATCTTTCTCCTTTAATCTGTTTATGTAGAGTACTGATTTTCTAATCAATGCTGGAATAAACCCAACCTCATCCAGGATATAGGAGTGTATACTCATTCAATCCTCTCAACATTTCAAAGAAATATCTACCATTATTGCCCTGGTTTACATCTTCAGAGAGCAGCAGGCAAAGCCAAGGAATATGAGAACAACGCCAAGGCCAAGGCCAAAGCCCACAGTGGAATCTCCAGTCCCCAAAAGGCTCTGACTGCCAACACACTCCAGAGAGATTCAGATATACACTGAGCTCCCCATTTGAGCTCACCAGCTCTATAAACGCTTTCTCTTGAGGTGGACCCAAGGGAACCACTGGGGCCTCTCAGGGCTTGTTTCATGCTAAAATCAGTCCCAAGCACTGCCAAAGCTCAGAAAGTGTTAGAAAGAGGGTGGGAAGGTGGAGGGGATGGGGGTGCAGTAACTTCTAGTGCACTAGGATTCCTACTGGTGCCAAGGACAAATTGGGAATTCCCAGAATATTCTGTTTGTTTTTTCCTCCTTAATATACATGCCCTTCAAAAGACCCCGGGCTTCTACCAAAAGCTGCCAAAACATAATTTTCAAATGTCATGCAAATCAAACCCCCTGCCCCTGCCTCTTCTGTAGGACCAGGGAGAAACTAAGCCATGAGCAGACAAAGAGGAGGGCTGCCCAGAAGGCCGCATGTCATGGTCACAGTGGCAGGGGCTTGGGAAACTAACTATACAGCATCTCCTCATGATAAAGTACAGCCTTGGGTGAGGTGCAGGGGGTAAGGGGGCTGTGGCTATAGCACAGATCACTCAACTAATGTCAGCTGTTAGAATACTGGAGACGAGTGACAAATTGGGCTGGTTTGTTTCCAGGCACACCTCCTGGCACTTATTAACCCCAGGGACACACCACAATGGGAGGCTATCTCCTACCAACCAGGACAAAGGAGGAAGGAAGTGATGGCTGAGAGGTCTGAGAATTCATCCTAAGGTTTGTCCTTAGACTTCATCCTGTACCGAATAATTTTGGTTGCCCTTAAAAATAAAGAACAAAAGGAAATGGTGTATTCCAAAGACTGTGCCTTTTCCTTGATGAACAACCCTCTAGGGCAATAATAATAATAGTAGTAACTATTATTTCTATTTATTAAGTGCATACTACTCATGTGTTCTACATACCCCTTAAGCTTTTCACTTCCCCTATAACCCCGTGAGAAAGATACTACTGTACCCATTTTGTAGATGCAGAAACAGGATTAAAATTTGCCCAAAGGCACCCTGTAGAAAAGAAGGGAGCCTGGATTTGACCATGAGGTCCACTCTGGAGCCCACATTCTTCAGCACCTCATTGCACCACCTGTCTAACAGCAGCGGATATCGAGAAAGGCAGGAGATCTCAGCTGGTGTACTCTGTACTCCTCAGGCTTTACTTGAGCCAGATCATAGGGCCCACACAGCCTTGGGGTCCCCTCAGGCAGCTAGTTCTCTACCAGAACTGTTCACTAGTTCTCTGTCTTACCCAGAGGCCATGGGGCAGGTTCTCAGGGCTACAGTCAGTCCCTGCTCCTCCCTGTCGTATCCACAACCCCACTACATAGCCTCTGGGACCCTGAAGCAAGGGCTTGGTGTCCGCTGCTGATCCAGTGGGGTTGTGCTGGCTCACAGAAAGTTATGTGCTGTGACTCAGGCACACAATGACCTCCGAACCTTTCTGCCCCCAGGTCTGGCTTCATCAACGACATCCCATGGGGGCAGATCCAGCCCCTCTACTCAGGCAGGTGCCACATACAGAATGTACACTGACAATCAGTCTGCATCTGGGGTTAGAGATGCCTCCCACTCCTCAATTACACACACGCACATGCACACACACACACATGAGAGCTCCTTTATTTCCTGCACACCACAATGACTTTCCTTACCCCACAGAAGAACAAAGTCTTTTTAAGCCTTCAGCTGCACAATCATCACCAGCCTATTTCCAGGCACTTGTAAGAATCCCTTTATTACCACCGGCTCTTTCTGCCCTGATGGTGTTTTACAGCTTTTCTTTTACCACGCTTTTCTCTCTCTGTAGCTGGTATGCGTGCTCCTCAGGCCCCTGTCACTCTTCCCTGCTTTGCTCTCCCCTCTTTCATTCTTCCTTTCATGGTTCAGACTGATCTCTGCCTTGTAGGTTTTGTGAAATTTTCTGCTATGCTTCTTTTATCTTCAGCTTGCCTCATCTGTGGTATTTTAGTAGTAGCACCCTGTGGTAGCGTCCTCTTCTCACTCTCCAGACCAGGAAAGTCCTTTTCTGATGCACCAGGCCTGCCCAATTTCTAATAATATAGGACCATCAATTTATTTACTACTTTGTTGACTTTACACTCCCTGGGGCCAGACTGTCAACTCTGTGAGGACAGGTACCCTTCCTGTCATGTTCAATACTATATTCCTAGTACCTAGGACAGGGCCAAGCATACAGTACTGGCTCAGTAAATATCTGCAGAATTGGTGAAACTCAATTGAACGTTCTTAACAATTCAAGTCGCATCCCCACATAAATGCACTCACAAGGGAAAGTCCAATGGAATGATGAAGAGAGCAGGATGTGAATGCTGGCTCTGTCACCCACTCCTGGATGACCTCAGGTGGGACACTTTGCCTTAATTTTCCCAACTACACACTGGGGTTATCTGTGCACCTACCTCAAGGTTATTGGGAAGAGTAAATGAGTCAATACATGTAAAACACTTAGAACTGTGTCTGGCATGAAGCAAGTTTCAGTAAACATTATCTATGACCATCATTAGTTACTCTCTCTATGAACTCAGTGTGTAGCAAAGGCAAAAATGGGAAGGACATAATCCTCACACATGAGGCAGCTGGACAAGCTGCTATCAAAGAGGCAGGAATGAGGGGTGTAAGATCCCTGGGACCAGAGCAGCTATCCCTGGCAGGGAGTATTGGGAAAGGCCACACTGGGTCTTGAGGGTTAACTAGGAGATGACCAGGGGACATGTGGGAAAGCTTCTTGCAACACATGACTGTGGTGTGGGGAGGGAGGCAGAGGTAGGACTGGAAGGGTACTGCAGGACCAAACTGTTCAAGGCTAAATACATTCTACTTAGTGTACAATTAAAATAGAGTAAAAGAAGCCCTCCACATGTGCTATTCAGAACTCTATCTTCAAAATATCCCTCAAGTAGACTTTTCCGTTTTTTAGACTACTCTAGATCCAGTAGGATTTTCTCCTTTCAAAAACATAGCTGGAAGGTCAAAGGGGATAGTCACTTTTTCTGAGCCTGTTCTCCAAAACTGGTGCCTTTTGAACTATTTTTAAGGTATATATTGGCATGAAAGACCTTAAGACTGTTATTAAAAAGGACTTAAAGGAAGCAGAGTGAAATCTACAGTCAAACCATATGATTATCTAATCCTTAAGATTAGCCTCATCATAAGGCTCACGATGTCATAAGCCTCATCATTTATAATTTTCCAAACCTTCTTCCTTTCAAACTAATGATAGCCTCTTAAGGCAAAGTCTCCATAATACACTCATTCAAAAACATTTAATGAGACTTATGGCCAAGATAGAGGTGTAGATAGATACACTTTGCCTCCTCACACAACCAAAAGAAAGAAAACAACAAATTTAAAAACAAAAAATAACCAGAACTGCCAGAAAATCAAACTATATGGAAATTCAACAGCCAAGGAGTTAACGAAGAAACATTCATCCAGACTGGTAGGAGGGGCAGAGATGGGCAGCCGGGGTGGAGAGGACACATGGCAAGGTGGTAGCTGGAGGAGCAGAAGGTCCCACATTTGTGTGTGGATGAACTGGGAGGAACAACTGGAGAAAGAGACAGACCATACAACCCAGGGTTCCAGAATGGGGAAATAAAGCTTCAAAACCTCTGAATGAAAAAAACTGTGGGAGTTAAGGTGGCAGGAGAAACTCCCAGCCTCACAGGAGAGTTCACTGGAGAGACCCACAGGGTCCTAGAACATACACAAACCCACCCACCTGGGACTCAGCACCAGAAGGGCCCAATTTGCTTATGGGTAGCGGGGGAAGTGACTGAAAGTCCACTGAGAGCTGAGCAGAGGCATTGTCCCCTCTTGGACCCCTCTGCCACATACAGCACCACAAGGCAGCCAAGTGGGTTGCCCTGGCGAATTCCTAAGGCTCCACCCCTTACTACATGACAGGAGTGCTGAAACAAAAAAATATGGCCCAAATGAAAGAACAGATCAAAACTCCAGAAAAAAAATACAACTAAGTAATGAAGAGATAGCCAACCTATCAGATGCAGAGTTCAAAACTCTGGTAATCAGGATGCTCACAGAAATTGTTAAGTATGGTCACAAAATAGAGGAAAGTGAAGGCTATGCAAAGTTAAATAAAGGAAGATGTACAGGGAACCAACAGCGAAGGGAAGGAAACTGGGACTCAAATCAATGGTGTGGAGCAGAAGGAAGAAATAAACATTCAACCAGAACAGAATGAAGAAACAAGAATTCAAAAATATAAGAGGCTTAGGAACCTCTGGGACAACTTTAAACATTCCAACATCCGAACCATAGGGATGCCAGAAGGAGAAGAGAAAGAGCAAGAAATTGAAAACATAATGAAGGAGAACTTCCTTAATCTGGCAAAGAAAATAGACTTCCAGGAAGTCCAGAAAGCTCAGACAATCCCAAAGAAGTTGGACCCAAGGAAGCATACATCAAGGCACATCATAATTACATTACCCAAGATTAAAGATAAAGAGAGAATCTTAAAAGCAAGAAGGGAAAAAGAGACAATTACCTGCAAAGAAGTTCCCATAAGACAATCAGCTGATTTCTCAAAAGAAACCTTATAGGCAAGAAGGGACTGGAAAGAAGTATTCAAAGTCATGAGAGGCAAGGACCTGCAAGCTAGATTACTCTATCTAGCAAAGCTATCATTTAGAATCGGAGGGCAGATAAAGTGCTTCCCAAATAAGGTCAAGTTAAAGGAGTTCATAATCACCAAGCCCTTATTGTATGAAATGTTAAAGGGACTTAACTAAGAAAAAGAAGATCAAAAATATGAACAGTAAAATGACAACAAATTCAACAACCAAACCTAAAAAAACGAAAACAAAAATGAACTAAACAAACAACTAGAACGGAAACAGATTCACAGAAATGGATATCATGTGGAGGGTTATCAGCAGGGAGGGGGAGGGAAGAGAACGGGAAAAAAGTACAGTGAATAAGAAGCATAAATGGTAGGTGGAAATAGACAGGGGGAGGTTAAGAATAGTATAGGAAATGGAGAAGCCAAAGAACTTATATGGACATGAACTAAGGTGGGGGAATGATGGTAGGAGGGGAGTGCAGGGTGGAGAGGAATAAAGGGGAGGAAAAAAAGGGACGACTGTAATACCATAAATAATAAAATATATGAAAAATATTTAATGAGCACCTACTATGGGGTAAGCTCCGTCCTGAGCCTTAGGGATAAAACACAGAACAAAAGAGCTAGAAATTCATACCCTTGTGGAGCTTGATTCTAGGAGAAGATAAACTTTAACTTGCTACTGATATAACTATATGAGGGGTTTTGCAACATCACATTGGATTTCTTATAAATGGATTTACTGCATTAAAACTCAAGTTAAGCCCTGGCTGGTGTGGCTCAGTGGATTGAGTGCAGGCCTACGAACCAAGGGGTTGCTAGTTCAATTCTCAGTCAGGGCACATGCCTGGGTGCGGGCCAGGTCCCCATTTGGGGGTGCACGAGAGGCAACCACACATGTTTCTCTCCCTCTCTTTCTCCCTCCTTTCCCCTTTCTCTAAAACTAAATTAATTAATTTTTTAAAAAGTCAAGTTAAGAGGTATTTGAGATAGGAAAAATTGGGAAAACCCAAGTAGAAAGATGGCCAGAGGAACATTTTTATCAACCCATTCCCCAGGTTTCTGGCTTCCCACACCCTTGGTTCTTTCCAAGATCAGTTTCTGAGATCCATGTTCCCACATGCTTGTTCCTCACAACCCTCCTTCAGCCAAGCACTGGCAGACCATACCAGTTAGAAATGTGTTCAGCTCCAACTCTCAAAGAACTCCACAACAAACGTTTAAACAATGCAACATTTTGGGAAGTGGTCTCACTGTCTGGCAGCACAACTGTGTTATCTTGGCTCTTGTTATCTTTCTGTTCTGTTGGCTTTTTTTACCATCACAGCCCAGCATGGCCGCCCCAGCTCTGGATGGCACTTCTACATTCCAGACAGGAAAAAGAGGAAAAGAGATATCAGTGAGCTCTCAACTTGTTTCACACATACACACACATACACACACACAATTTTTCCCCCCCGAAACCCCAGGTAAACTTCTTCTTATCATTGGCTGAAGCCAGGTCACATGGCCACATCTAGCCCAAGGGAGACTGGGAAATTCTGTATTTGAATTTTTAGCTTCCATAATTGGAGGCAACTTGAGAAAGAAGTCCAGGAACAGCTTTTGTAGGCAAACAGCAGAGTCTGCTAGAAAAGCCTTCACAGAGAAACCACAAGGCATCAGACTGATGGTTGCTCAAGCCATTTTAGGCTGGGAAATTTTTAAAAGCTGAGGAAAAAAGGGTACATTTCCAGCTGAGCCCAAACATTGTGAGTTAGACCAGATGTAGGCCCATCTCAGGAATAATCCTAGGCTGGGAAGCCCCTCCACTGGAGGAAAAGCCCCTGTGTCCAGATGCATGGCTCCCAGCTCCCGGCTCTGCGGCACCGCAGGAAACTCTGTACCATGAACCCAAATGGTGGGTTACATTGTGGAGCAGGCAGAAATTGAAGATATTATGTTAATAATACGGCTTCATCAGTTGTTAGGGGTTAAAAGTTAAAGGAGAGGGCAACTTCCCACTCATGTTGATTTCATAAACCCATCAAATTAGGACATGCTTCTTTTCAGGAATAAGAATAGGACTAAGGAATCGAGCCCATCAAGAATATCCTTTTCCCTAGTCAGCTGAATTGTATCCTTTACCCGAGTTGTGTAAACTCTTGAGCACCATTATTATAGGTCCAAGTGTCTCATTTATGCCAACTTAAGGGGCTCTGGACTCCCCCACATGAGAAGTTGGAAAGTGACAGTTCACTCAAAACAGAAGTTTGGCATGATACAGTAATAAAGAAAAGAAAAGCCCCAAACCAAGTTTTGGGTGTGTCTCTGCACATGTGTTTGTGAGAAAACACACCCACACATAATGTTAAAGGACCACACCGGACTGATTACATCCAAAGCCCAAGCCTGTTCTTGTATTTCTGACCACACTCAAATGTTTTAATTCCACAAGCAATTTTGGATATCCACATTGCTTTTCTCTCATCTGGACAAGTTAACCATCTTGCTTTGTGAATGGAATATAATTCATCATCCTGCTGCTATGTTTGGAGACATTCTCTGTAAAATAAGCCCCAGGTTCTGCAACCTACAGATTTATCCATCTATTCATCTATCTACAGATCCACCTATCCACCATCCACATGTCTTTCCATCTCTCTATTTATCCACCTATCCACACCCTCATTTATTCACCCATCCATCCATCCCTCCATCCACCCATTCATCCATCCATCCATCCACCCAACACTCATTCCTTTCCCCGGGCCTTTCACTATGCTTTATGCTCTCTTCTTCCTTGCCTAGCAGAGATGCATTTTCACCCTGTTCGGCTTCTGCTTTTCTCAGGGAGTGACTTTCTTCCTTTTCCATTTTGTGAAATCCCACAGACACTTAGAATCCAGGTTCAATTCTCCTTTGGAAAATATTCATGGACCTCCACTGTAAACCCACAATATTATCTTCCATCTTAATTGTGTGGCACTTAATGTTTTACATCCCTGTTTTATTATGTAATAAATTACTGCCTTCAGTGTCTCCTTACTGTTGTGTTGCATTGCTATTGTCTCTTGAGATTAAAATATTCTGCATTATTTCTGATCTCCCCAAATAAATTGTAAACTTTGTGAGGAGAGAGATTATGGTTTTTACTTCTTTGCAACGTCTCTCCACAGCTGTCCTTTTGTATAATATGCAAATCATAGGCACTTAACAAACATACTTTGATTGGGTGCATAGTTTCCTAGTCTGTGAAGTGGGGATAATATTGGTGTTCTAAAAATATCATGAGGATTAATTGAGATGGTGTATATTAAAAAGCTTCTTGAACTGCAAAGTCCTAAGGACATTATTATTGATGATAAGATTGTCTTATTTTTAACAAAAGTAATAGCCATATGCTAGGTTGTCTCAATGAACAAGAATATAATCAATAAACACTTTATTAGTACTTACAGAAGGATTAGTTCCCATGCAAGGTACCAGAGCTACAAGGTGGATGGAACATAGTCCCTGCCTTTGAAAAACTCTTATTTTAGCAAGGAAGCATTCACATAAGTGCCTGCAATCATGTGTGAGGCTGCAGAAAACACCATACTACAGACACAAAGTGCTCAGAGACACGTAAGGAATTCCTTCATTCTGCCTGGGAGGTTAGGAATAACTTTAAAGAAGAGCTGTCACCTGCACTGACCCTGAAAGGTGAATAGAAGTCCAATAGATGGAGGAAGAGGAAAAGAATATTTTAGGAAAGAAACAGCATAGAAGTGCAGGGTGTATTTGGGAAGAGGAAGCAAGATTGTTGATGCAACCTAAGGATTTGGTGAACCCTGGTAAAGCATGTAGACTTGACTCCAAAGGCAATGCAAAACCACAGAGGATGGAAATTATCAGATTTGCATTTTAGCTAAATGACTAGTAGTGATGATGCTTTCCACTGCAAATAACAGAAAACCAAATAAAACTGGCTCAAACAATAAGGACATTTATTGTCCTACCTGACTGGAAATTCAGAGGTCGGCAGGCTGCTGGTGTAGTATAATTATCCCCCCAGAGACCTATGATCTTTCCATGTCTCCATTTTGCAAACACGAAATTTCTTTATTATTGGGGTGGTTGTGAAAGGGCAGTTTCAGGAATATATGCAGGCCCAATCAAACCCTAAAGCATCCTCTCAGCAGATACCCCTTTCCATGTTTCATTGGGTCATATGGCCCTGTCAGAGGATAGGGACATTTGCCATGGCTGGCTTAGAGCAATCCTCTGAGATGGAATGATATTGGAGAGTCAACCATGATGTCTACCGCGAAGACCCTGGCTGCTGGCATGTAGCAAGGCCCCAGGGGGAGACAGAAGACAAGGAGACACATTGAGAAGATAGTGCAAGATTACTGGAATAATCAAATTGGACCAGCGATGTGGTTGTGGGCATGAAGGAAGAGGAGAAATTGAAGACCCATCTTGCATGTAAAAAAGAACTTGGCAACTCACCCTAAGTCGAGTGAGAAACCAGGAGCTGAGAATGCTCCAAGCTTTTAATATGAGGCGACAATATGGTTAGTGTCTTGTTGCCTAGATGGGCATCTGAGTGGTGACTTGGCATGCCCTCCAAAAACCTGCCTGACAAAGACTGAAAGCATGAGAGAGAGATTTGCCCAACTCCTCTCTCTCCCCAAGAATCAGTAGAGTGTGTGGGTTGAAAGACTGAGTCTGATGTCATGCTACCCACTTCCCATCACTTATGAGCTGAGAACCTTGAGTAACTTCTATTTCCTCATTTATGAAATGGGTGTAATAATGTCTAGCTCATAGGTTTGCTATATGTCAAGGGCAAAATTTAGTGCCTGGCATATAAGAGACATCATGATACAATAGATAAGGAAAGAGACCAGGGTTCACTCACTTGCTGCCTGACTTAGTCTAATTACTCACCCTCAGTTTAATCAACTGTGAGATGAGGGGAATACTGACTGGCTCATGGGTTGTTAAGAGAATTAGATTAAGAAAATACATCAAGTGCTAATGTGGAGCTTTGGTATCTGTTGACTGCCCCATGGAGAAAAAGAGTCCTGCTATACCTAGTGAAGTAGAAAATCCTGAGCCTCCTCCCGAGCCTCAGTGAAGCTCCGGCCTGGCCAGTGACTCAGACTCAGCCAGGCAGACGCTGACACTCCCAGGCTTTGAGTGAGGGCAGTGAAGGGAATGGAAGCTAGGAAAGAGGATGAGGTGGGGGCAGGGGTGACAGTGAGGAGCAAGTGTGGTGCCAGCCTTGGTGTCCAGTGTCCAGACCACCAGTGCCAGCTCTGGCCTTGGGAATTAAATGGTGCTGGCAACAAGATTTTTGCTTTGTTTTGGTTTTTTGCTGAACTAGTTCTGTGGCATGCATTTCGTTGTTCTCCAACTGCAAAGCCCCATTTTGTTCCTGCCTATTTGCTCCGTCTGGTTATCTAATCTTTCTGAGAATTCTGTAGACTACCTAATAGCTTCAAGTTTTTTTCTTCTTTAATCTGCCTCAGTAATTTTCTGTGATTATAACTAGGAGCGCTGACTACACAAGTGCCTAGCGGGATGCCTGGCACAGAGCGGGATTTTCACATTGGTTCTTTCTCCCATTTGTCCCCTTATTCTCCGTGTCTTTCTACCCACCCAAGTTTTGTTCTAACTACATGTTCGGTGGGAGGAAAACCTCTCCCATGCAAAGAAAACATGAAGTCACTCCGTTTCATAATCATTTGCTCCACCGTTCCCCATGAAAGGTCATTCCACAGGATAGCAAACCTGGGGCGGAGGGAGTGAGTAGCAGAGCAATTTTTTTAATTGCCCTCAATTTTTAAAATGAAAGGAGTTTTGAGGACAGACATAGACTTGTTCACCAAACCCCAAAATATGATGATAGGGAACATCTGTGAATGCTTAGAAGAGAATTTGGGGGACTAAGAAAGAGAAGTACTCATTTACATGGTAATGGTCTTTTTGATTTCTTACACTGACGGACCTAATTAAGTACTCAGAAGAGACAGAGTATAATAAAATATATGGGTTCATGAAAGGTTTGCTTAATTGATGGGTAATGAAACCGTATCAGATGGTGAAGAGGACCCGGAGGAGTTTTAGGAAGTACATTCTTAAGATTCTTGCAAGAAAATTGCCACTGGCTGCTGCAAAACTCCCTTCCTATCACTTGGAGATAGAACATTGAGCTAACTGGGATACTGACGCACCACGGAACTCATTTAGTCCACCCCAATCTGCAATCCAACTTAGGGATCCCCCCACAGCAGCCTGAGCATATAGTTTTCAGTCATTGTGCATTCAGCCTCTGCTTAAAGTCCTTCAGAGATTAAGCAAATGATTGGCCCAGTACAATGATGTATTGGCACTGGTTGTTTTGTCCCTAGAATTCATTCTCATTTGTTATAGAAGAATCTCTCTCTCCCTCCCCTCCCCCTTCTCTCTCCTGCTCTCACTCTCTCTCCAATGATCTCTTGTTCATTGTTATGAGATCTTAGAAGGACTGTCACTGAAGATGTCCTGCCTTCCCTTGGCCAAGCCAGGCTCATCCAACTCTCACTCCATGAACTTTAGATCTTGGGTGTAGTGGTGCCAAGACCTTTAAAAGGTAGGGGGTGTGGTTTATTCCAACAGTAGCATCGTGTGGAGTTATTCCTTTTGTTTGGGACCCCAGACGTCTCCTGCTTCTTTCATTTTTCCAAGCCTGCTTCCCCAGCCTTATCTCTATGAGACTCCCCAAAACCTCCAATAATTGTTTTCCTTCTTACATTAAGTGGAGTCTGATTCGATTGTTTGCAACCAAAGAACCCCAACTGATCTAATTCATCATGGCATTAGTAACAATCCCTGGTTGTTAGAAAGTTCTTCCGTATAATACACACAACTCTTCCAGGTAACAAACTTCTTCTCCCTTTCTGTTGTCTACAGCAATTGTTTTCTGGGGCAACTTTGAGCCAATGTTCTCCATATAATGGACATTCAAATATTCGAGGACAATATACTTTCCCTTAGTCATCTATTTCTGGAATAGATAGCTATGATGTCTCAACAGATACTTATAGAACATAATTTCCTAATCAGTCAACATGGGTTCTCTGAACCCTTACAATGTGTTCCCTAGGGGAACATGAAAGATATAATGGGCTTATTATTTTTCTCAGTCTCCTTCCTAACTATATAAATGGCCAGTTTAGCAGCAACATTACATTGTTGGACCATATCATATGTATTGTCAACTAAAACTAATTTTTTTTGTAGTAATAACATTTTATTTTATTTTATTTTATTATTATTTTTTTAATTGTTATTCAATTACAGTTGTATGCCTTTTCTCCCCATCCCTCCACCCCACCCCAGCTGAACCCACCTCCCTCCCCCCTCTCCACCCTCACCCTTGGTTTTGTCCATGTGTCCTTTATAGTAGTTCCTGTAATCCCCTCTACCCACTGTCCCCGCCCCCACCCCCCACCCCCGCCCTGGCTATTGTTAGATTGTTCTTAACTTCAATGACTCTGGTTATATTTTGTTTGCTTTTTCCTTCTATTGCTTATGTTCCAGTTAAAGGTGAGATCATATGGTATTTGTCCCTCACTTCCTGGCTTGTTTCACTTAGCATAATGCTCTCCAGTTTCATCCATGCTGTTGCAAAGGGTATAAGCTCCTTCTTTCTCTCTGCTGCGTAGAATTCCATTGTGTAAATATACCATAGTTTTTGGATCCACTCGTTTGCTGATGGGCACTTCGGTTGCTTCCAGTACTTGGCTATTGTAAATTGTGCTGCTATGAACATTGGGGTGCACAGATTCTTTTGGATTGGTGTTTCAGTGTTCTTAGGGTATAATCCCAGCAGCGGAATTACTGGGTCAAAGGGCAGTTCCATTTTTAGTTTTCTGAGGAAATTCCATACTGTTTTCCACAGTGGCCTCACCAGTCTGCATTCCCACCAACAGTGCACGAGGGTTCCCTTTTCTCCACATCCTCTCCAACATTTGTTTGTGGATTTGTTTATGTTGGCCATTCTGACTGGTGTGAGATGATACCTCATTGTGGTTTTAATTTGCATCTCTCTGATGGCTAGTGATGCTGAGCATCTTCTCATATGTCTCTGGGCCCTCTGTATGTCTTCCTTGGAGAAGTGTCTGTTCAAGTCCTTTGCCCATTTTTTAATTGGGTTGTTTGTCTTCCTGGAGTGGAGTTGTGTGAGTTCTTTATATATTTTGGAGATAAGGCCCTTGTCTGAGGTATCATTGGCAAATATGTTTTCCCATACTGTTGGTTCTCTTTGTAATTTGGTGCTGTTTTCTTTAGCCCTGCAGAAGCTTTTTATTTTGATGAGGTCCCATTTGTTTATTCTTTCCTTTATGTCCCTTGCTTTAGGGGATGTGTCTGTGAGGATGTTGCTGCGTGGAATGTCTGAGATTTTCCTGCCAATGTTTTCCTCAAGGACTTTTATGGTGTTACGACTTATATTTAAGTCTTTTATCCATCTTGAGTTTATTTTCGTGTATGGTGTAAGTTGGTGATCGAGTTTCATTTTTTTGCACGTAGCTGTCCAGATCTCCCAACACCATCTGTTGAAGAGACTGTTTTTGCTCCATTTTATGCTCCTGCCTCCTTTGTCAAATATTAATTGATCGTATAGACTTGAGTTTATTTCTGGGCTCTCTATTCTGTTCCATTGGTCTATGTGCCTGTTTTTATGCCAGTACCAGGCTGTTTTGATTACAGTGGCCTTGTAATACAGTTTGATATCAGGTATTGTGATCCCTCCTGCTTTGTTCTTCTTTCTCAAAATTGCTGCAGCTATTCGAGGTCGTTTATGGTTCCATATGAATTTCTGCAATGTTTGTTCTATATCTGTGAAATATGTCATGGGTACTCTAATAGGGATTGCATTGAATCTATAAATTGCTTTGGGTAGTATGGCCATTTTGATGATGTTAATTCTTCCAATCCATGAACAGGGTACATGCTTCCATTTGTTTGTATCTTCCTTAATTTCTTTCTTCAGTGTTGTGTAGTTTTCTGAGTACAGGTCTTTTACCTCCTTGGTTAGGTTTATTCCTAGGTACTTTATTTTTCTTGTTGCTATATCAAATGGGATTTTTTTCCTGATTTCTGTTTCTGCAAATTCGTTGTTGGTGTACAGGAATGCCTTTGATTTCTGGGTATTGACTCTGTATCCAGCTGTTTTGCCAAATTCATTTATTAGGTCGAGTAGTTTTTGAGTGGAGTCTATAGGGTTTTCCATGTACACTATCATGTCGTCTGCAAACAGTGACAGTTTCATTTCCTCCTTTCCAATTTGGATGCCTTTTATTGCTTTTTCTTGTCTGATTGCTGTGGCTAGGACTTCCAATACTATGTTGAATAGGAGTGGTGAGAGAGGGCATCCTTGTCTAGTTCCTGATCTTAGTGGGAAAGCTCTAAGTTTTTGTCCATTGAGTGTGATGTTGGCTGTAGGTCTCTCATATATGGCCTTAATGATGTTGAGGACTGCTCCCTTTATTCCCACTTTGCTGAGTGTTTTTATCAGAAATGGATGCTGTATCTTATCGAACGCTTTTTCCGCATCTATTGATATGATCATGTGATTTTTGTCTTTGCTGTTGTTGATGTGATGTATTATGTTTATTGATTTGCGAATATTGTACCATCCTTGCATCCCTGGGATGAATCCCACTTGGTCATGGTGGATGATCTTTTTAATATATTGCTGGATGCGGTTTGCTAATATTTTGTTGAGAATTTTAGCGTCTATGTTCATCAGCGATATTGGCCTGAAGTTTTCTTTCTTCGTTGTGTCTTTATCTGGTTTTGGGATTAGGATGATGTTGGCTTCATAAAAAGAGTTTGGGAGTCTTCCATCAGTTTGGATTTTTTCGAATAGTCTGTGAAGGATAGGGGTTAGTTCTTCCTTAAATGCTTTGTAGAAATCTCCTGTGAAGCCATCTGGTCCAGGGCTTTTGTGTGATGGGAGTTTCTTGATGACTGCTTCAATTTCCTTTGCTGATATTGGTCTGTTCAGGTTTTCTGCTTCTTCTTCATTCAGTTTTGGAATATTATATTTTTCTAGAAATGTGTCCATTTCATCTAGGTTTTCAAATTTCTTAGCATACAGGTCTTCATAGTAATTTCTTACGATCCTTTGTATTTCTGTGGTATCAGTTGTAATCTCTCCACTTTCATTTCTAATTCTGTTTATTTGGATCCTCTCTCTTTTTTTCTTGATGAGCCTACTTAAAGGCTTGTCGATTTTGTTTAGCTTTTCAAAGAACCAGCTCCTGGATTCATTGATCCTTACAATTGTGCTTTTAGTCTCTATGTCATTTAGTTCTGCTCTGATCTTGGTTATTTCCTTCCTTCTGCTTGCTCTGGGCTGTCTTTGTTGTTGTTCCTCCAGTTCTTGTAGGCATAGGGTTAGGTTGTTTGTTTGAACTGTTTCTAACTTCTTAAGGTAGGCCTGTATTGCTATGAACTTCCCTCTCAGGACTGCCTTTGCTGTGTCCCATAGGTTTTGGGTTGTTGTGAGTTCGTTTTCATTTGTTTCCAGGAAGTTTTTGATTTCTTCCCTAATCTCGGTCTTGACCCATTCATTGTTTAATAGCATGCTATTCAGTCTCCATGTTTTTGAGTGTTTTGGGTTTTTACCCTTGGGGTTGGTTTCTAGTTTCATACCCCTGTGGTCAGAGAAGATGCTTGATATGATTTCAATTTTCTTGAATTTGTTGAGGCTTGCTTTGTGTCCTATCATGTGGTCTATCTTTGAAAAAGTTCCATGAACACTTGAAAAGAATGTGTATTTTGCTTCTTTGGGATGAAAAGCTCTGTATATATCAGTTAAGTCCATTTCCTCTAGGGTATTGTTAAGTGACACAATATCTTTGTTGATCTTTTGTTTGGAAGACCTGTCCATTTTTGATAGTGGGGTGTTAAAATCCCCTACTATAATTGTGTTGCTGTCAATATCTTTCTTGAAATTCTCCAAGATTTTCTTTATGTATTTGGGTGCTCCTATGTTGGGTGCGTATATACTGACAATGTTTATGTCTTCTTGGTGGATTCTTCCTTTGAGTATTATGAAGTGACCTTCTGGGTCTCTCTTTATGGCCCTTCTTTGGAAGTTTATTTTGTCTGATATGAGTATTGCTACCCCTGCTTTTTTTTCCTGTCCGTTTGCTTGGAAAATTTGTTTCCAGCCCTTCACTTTCAGTCTGTGTAAGTCTTTTGTCCTGAGATGGGTTTCTTGTAGGCAGCATATGTGTGGGTCATGTTTTCTTATCCATTCAGCTGTTCTATGTCTTTTGATTGGAGCATTTAATCCATTTACGTTTAAGGTTATTATCGATAGGTAGTTATTCATTGCCATTATTTCCTACCTGTGTTCCTCTGTCTTTCTCTTTTCCTTCCTTTTCTTAAAGCAGTCCCTTTAGCATCTCTTGCAGAGCTGGTTTAATGGAGCTGTATTCTTTTAGACTTCTTTTGTCTGGGAAACTCTTTATTTGGTCTTCTACCTTAATTGAGAGCCTTGCTGGGTAAAGTAGTCTTGGTTGCAGGCCTCTGGTTCTCATTACTTGGAATATTTTTTGCCATTCTCTTCTGGCTTGGAACGTTTCCATTGAGAAGTCAGTTGCTAACCTTATTGGGGCTCCCTTGTATGTTACTTCCTTTTTCTCCCTTGCTGCCTTTAAGATCCTCTCTTTGTCTTGGAAATTTGCCATTTTAATTATGATGTGTCTTGCAGTGGGTCTCTTTGGGTTCCTTTTGCTTGGGACTCTCTGTGATTCCTGGATTTGGGTGATTTTTTCTCTCCTCAGATTAGGGAAATTTTGCATCATTACTTTTTCAAACAGGTTTTCTATCCCTTGCTCTTCTTCTTCTCCTTCTGGTATTCCTATTATACGGATATTATTACGTTTCATGTTTCCTGCATTTCCCTTATTGCCTCTTCATTCTTTCTGAGCCTCTTTTCCTTTTCTTGCTCCTTCTGGGTGTTTTTTTCTACTTTATCCTCCAGCTCGCTGATCCGATCCTCTGCTTCATCAAGTCTGCTTTTCATTCCTTCTACTGTGTTCTTCAATTCAGAAATTGTATTCTTCATTTCCTCTCGGCTCTTGTTGATATTTTCTATTTCCTTTTTCATGTTTATATAGTTTGCAGTGAGTTCATTGTAGTTTCCTTGTAGTTTCTGGTAGTTCTCTTTGAGCTCAGAGAGCTCAGTGAGCTTCCTGATGACCATTGCTTTGAACTCAGTATCTGATAGTTGAGTTGCCTCTTTTTCGGTTAGTATTCTTTCTGAGACTTCCTCCTTTCCTTTCATTTGGGAATTGTTTCTTTGTCTTCCCATTGTTAGTGAGGCTCTTCTTGTTGTCCTCTGCTTCTTAAATTGCTTTGTTCTGACTCCCTGGATTTATGATATGAACTTCTATGGTAGAATGCCAATGGGATTCGGTGGTGCTGTCTCCTTACTCTCCTGTGCTCACTGGTCTTGAGGTGACGTTTATGTGTTTAACACGGTCTAACTCTAGTCTTTTCAGCCCTCCAGGTTTTGTTGTCTCACCTGTGGGAAAAAGAGAAAGGGGGGGAGAAAGGAAAACACACACACACACACACACACACAAAACCACAAAAAAAAAAAACCCACCCCAAAAAAACCAAAACAAAGATGGGAAGGAGGGAAAAAGGAACTAGGAAAGGAGGAAAGGAAGGAAGGAGGGAAGAAGGAATAAAGAAAGATCGTAGGCAAGATAAGAAGGAATTTTAACAAAAATTAAAACATAGAAATAGATAAAAGAAGGCAGGAAGAAGACATAAAAATGGTAAAGGATGGGAGGAAGAAGGAATGAAAAAAAAGAAAAAAAGGAGAGAGGAAGAAGGAATTCAGGGGGAAAGGAAAGAAAAGAAAAGAGATAAGAAAAAATAAAAGAAAAAAAATCTTGTGTTGGCTTTGAACCGGTCAGGTTATATCTGCTGGTGTCCTGTCTGTGCAATGGGAGGGGGTGGTTGGAAGGATTGGTTTCACTTTTCTCCCTTCCTGGGTCACACTCTTCGCTGTTTTGTAGGTGTGATCCCTGGCAGTCAATCAGGCTGTTGATCAGCCACTCCAGCAGCTTTGTTCTTGGGACACACAAGCGGCGGCTGCAGCAGCTTTGGCTTAGTACGCTTGCGCGCGCAGCAGGGGAATCCAGCCGCTTTGGGTTTGTGACGTATTTTGTGCCCTGAGCGCGCCGCTGGCCGACCAATCGAGCCGCCCGGGCTTGGGACTCTGGAGTTAGTACACTCACCAGCAGCTTTGTTTTTGGAAAACGCGCACCCAGCCGGCCCTGCGCTTGGTGAGCGCGCAATCCGCCGCGCCTGAGGTTCTATGCTTGGGGGCCGATCCAGCCGCCCTGGGCTTGAGTCTCTCGAGCGGGCGGGGCCGCCCTGTGACTGAATCACACGGCACTCGGTTCCGAGGTTTTGGGCCTGTGGGTGGAGCAGCTAGCCTCAGCTGCAAATGATCTTGGAGGTTTCAGGTGTGGGCGCCCCTCCGGGACTTCACGTATGGGCCCCGTTCGCTAAGCGCGTGCGCGCGCTACCCGACCTCGGGTGAGCGCCGTCACTTTTTGTGCTGTTTATCCCCCCCCCCCCCCCCGCCCGCAGTCCAGGGGCGGAGGGGGGAGGGGCGCCAGTGGCCTCGGTTACTACCGAGAGCTCTCTAACTAGCCCCTGAGTGTCTCTATTTTCTTTTTCTTTTTGAGAAATTCCTCCTTTTCAAGCTCCCCTGGTCCAATCAAGCACCTGGCTGCTCACAGCGCAGCCTGGCCCTCTCCTAAGACTCCTGCAGCCGCCCCTGCGCCAGGGCTGGCGCTTCTGCCGCCATTGTACCGCACGTTCCCGGGTCCCGGGGACCTTATTGTCCTTGAGCACTCTTCTTACCGTCAGATCTTTCAATGTCCTCTATCTTTGGTCTCTAATCTTCGTATATGCTGGAGTACTGTTGGCTATTCGCTCTGCTCCTCAGATCAGCTAGGTATTTCCCTGGCGCTGAGGGGAAGTGGATTCCGCTCCCACCTATGTTGCCGCCATCTTATCCCATCAACTAAAACTAATTTTAAACCCATTGCTTCTTCATCATATAAGCAACACTATTTTGTCAATTAGAAAATGTAAATAAATAACAGATAAATTTTTTAAACTCTCACAACCCACCATCCAGTGATAATCACTAAAACATATTTTGGTAAAATCTTCCAAACTACTTTCTTTGCTAATTATATTGTCTCTTCTACTGGTTATATAATATACCGATGAATGTTTTAAATTTTTTTTTTCTTTTTTATTGATTCTAGAGAGAGGGGAAGGGATGGAGAAAGAGAGGGAGAGAAACATTGATATGAGAGAGAAGCATCGATCAGTTGCCTCTTACACATGCCCCAACTGGGGACCAAACCCACAACCCAGTCATGTACCCTGACCAGGAATCAAACTGGTGACATTACAGTTTGCAGGACAGTGCCCAACCCACTGAGCCACACCAGCCAGGGCTCCAATGTATGTTTTATATTTAAACTAGTACCTCCTGGATGGATTCTTTACAATTTTGTTTTGTATTTTTCATTACAAGCAATGTTTTGCTAAATATTCTTACATATTCATCTTCATATATTTCTCTGATGATTTCTCTTTTTTCCACTTTATTGAGACAGATAATTGACATATAACATTGTAGAAGTTCAAGGTGTATAACTCGTTGACTTGGTAAATTTATACATTACAAAATGATTACTACCATGACATTAGCTAAAACCTCCATTACATTACATAATTACTTTTTTTCTTAATGATGAGAACATTTACAATCCACTTTCTTAGCAACTTTCAGGTGTGTAATACAGAATTACTAGCTGTAATCATGGTGCTGTACATTAAATCCCTAGAACTTATTACTCTTATAACTGGAAGTTTGTAACCTTTGACAAGTATCTCCCCATTTTCTCCACCCCACCCCCGAGCCTCCGGTAACCACACTCTACTCTCTGTTTCTCTGAGTTTGGCTTTCTAAGGTCCCATACATAAGTGAGATAGTACAGTATTTATGTTTCTCTGTCTGATTTATTTCACTAAATGTATATGATGATTTCTTAATAATTCCTTTAGGTTGAATTGCTAGGTCAAAAAGATATGTTTTCTTGTGAGGCTTTTAATTATCTATCACCAACTTACCCTCTGGAAACCAATTTACACTCCCCATGGCATAAGCCTTTGAGACACCTGGAATTTTCACATGAAAGCATGCCTAGCCAAGTGTCTCCCGTCTGATAATAGTAATTGATTTTTAGCTAAATGAAATACTGTAGTTATACTTCCTTGATTTTATTTAATTGGCTCTAGTGTCTGTTTTCCACCTCTTGAGATTATTACATTAGAGACTCAGTCTTGACTCTTGAGAGTCGAGTACGAGCTCAAGTCTTGAGATTCAGTCAAGTATGGAATTAATTACTCACTCATTCTGCTTTTGCATCACCTGCAAATCTGACTAATGTCCCTGCTATTGTTACAGAGCAAGAGGGCAGGGGTGGTTCCTTCACGATAAATTATTACAGAAAGGATTCCGCCTTTCTGTCTCTGGAGGTTCCTTCCCCCCACGCCCACCTGCTAGGTTCGCAATGCCCGCCGCCAGAGGAAAGACGTCTCTCAATGCCAGAGACTGGTGAAAAGGAAAGGAATTGTTTATTCAAAAGTTACACAAACTTAGAATAATGACCTAATGTCTTCAGTAAGATACTAAAGTCCTCTAGAATACCCACAGATGCACAGTCCTTCCCTCTCCCTGTGCCCAGTCCGGGGTACCGTGTCTCAGGGAAAGAAGTAGAAGTCCGCGATTCAGGCTCCCGGCACCATCAGCTGTGTGGCTGCTGCGATCTCCAGTTAATCCAAAGCCATGTGGCACCTTCTCATGGCCCAGCAGCAAGAGTCCTTTCTCCCCTTTCTCTATGGCTGCAAAGTCTCTCCTGCTGCCTAAGCCGCGTGGCAAGAAGAAGCACTCCAAAACCTCGTGGTCCTCTTTACTCTCCTTCAGAACCGCGTGGTCCTTTTCCCCACTTCAGAACCACATGGACCTCTATCTATCTACTTGCTTCAGAGCCTCGTGGTTCTCCCATTTACTTCAGAGCTGCATGGTCTCTTCTTTCTCCCCCATAACCTTGTGGTCCTCCCTACTCTTTGAAGCCGCGTGGTCTCTCTCTTACTTCAGAGCCTCATGGTCTCTACTTTACTTCAGAGCCGCATGGTCTCTCCTTTACTTCAGAGCCGCATGGTCTCTTCTTCCCTTCAGAGCCACATGGTCTCTCCTCTTACCTATGGCTGCCGGGCCTAGGTTTAAATCCCAGTTCCCATCTTCCTTTGCAGCCCATTTCCGACTCCTCCTACAGTCAGCTACACCTGCCAGCATCCCCGTATTCTTCCAGCTTTACTGGGCTGCCATAGTAAGTCTGGGCAGGTGTGGCCCCATGGCTTGGAGCCAATCATCTCCAAGCTCTCACGCAGGCCCTGTAGCCAGGGGGAGTTGCTTCCCAGTCCCATCTTGGGTGGAAGCCACTCCCATCTCCCTGGCTCAAAGCAGGGCCACAGCTATTTAACATATCCATGAAACCAGTTAAAGGTTATAGATATGTTAAATGACTGCCAGGGGTTAGCTGCAAAGCTCTTGCTACCCAAAACAGCTCTGAATGGCCCTGTTCCATGTGTCCCATCCCCCCTGGCTCAGGCCTGTAGGGGTGAGGACATCCTATATACATTTTTCTAATGTTTCCTGGACACCCCAAGTCCTGGACCCCATTACAAATCCCTTCTTAGGGCCCTCCTCTTGGCTGCACCCTGCTTCACTATGTTGTCATTAAAATTACAGATAACATTGCTGAGAAGAGAGCCAAGAGCTGGTCCCCACAGCAACCTCCTAGGTGAGCCTCCAGCCTGAGCGGTAATCATCTATGCCTCACTTACCCACTTGTCGTGGTTGACTTCTCACCTGGTCCTTCTCAAGGACCCACGCACAATCTAGCAACTCCAAGGTGATGGCTGTCACTGTAGTCAATGTCTCTTCTGCTTGGTCAATACTTAGGCCGTGTCGGAGGGTATTGTTAACATCATCCTTGCATTCATGTACCCAACTACCCAGATGAAAAGATGTGAGTAGTTTTTCATAGTTGTCTCAGATATCTTTCGATTTTTTTGAGGCCATAACATATATCAAATATAGTGAAAGACCCACTCCCATCCCCCTCTCACCCCCAAAAGAAAGAGAATGTCATTCCTTTGCATTTTTGTACTTTTAGTACACTTATATGTATTCATAAACAATGCACATTACTAATTTTTATTTGAAAATTTCCCATAAGTAGCATTACATATATGTATCTTCCTAAGACTCCTTAATATTGTATTTTAAAGTGTATCCATGTTGATATATAAAGATATAGTTTATTTATGTTCACTGCTTTATAATCTCCCATTTACAAAAAAAAAAAAAAATCCCTGGCTAAAGGACAATTAGACTATTTCCACAGAGATGGTTCCAATGAATATCCTTGAGCAGAATCCTTTGGGCACATACATGAACATCCCTCCAAGGTGATCACATACTGGAATTGCTGGGTCACGGGGTCTGAGCAACTTCAACATCATGCTACCTAGTTGGCCTACAAGGCAGACTACTGGTCCCCATTCTGATGTATTTTCCTGCCAGCGCTATGGGAGTTCCTCTTGCCCATGCCCTCACCAGCATTTGGTATTGTCAGACTAACAGTTGCCAAACCATGGAGTATAAAATAGTTCTTCAATATTTTAATTTGCATTTCCTTGGATATTAGTGACAGTGGGCATCTTTTCATAGGTTTGTTGCTTATTTTGAGTTTCTTCTTCTATGAGTTGTGTATTGATAACTGTGGTAGCCAGCTTCCCCAATGGCTCCCAGGAATCTCTGCCTCCTGGTATTCTTCCCTGTGCCGGCCCCTCCCTCACTGTACTGGGGTTGGTCTGTGAGACTAATAGACTGTGGCAGGAAGGTCCTCACCTCCGAGATTAGGTTATAAAAAGACATGGCAGCTTCTGTCTTGGTTAGCATCTTTCCCCTGGATCGCTCTATCTGGGAGAAACCGGATGCCACACTGTGGACAGTCCTATGGGGGAGTCTATGTGGCAAGAGACAGGGGCCTCCTGTCCACAGCCAGGAAGAAAGCAAGGTCTCTGGAAAGCAGTTACATGACTGAATTTGGAAGTGAATGCAGGTGGCTGCAGCCTTGGGGATATCTGGATTGCTAGAATCACCCAGCTAAGACACTCCTGAATTCCTGACTCTCTGAAGATAATAAATGCTTGTTGTTTTAAACTGCTAAGTTTGGGGGTAATTTTTATGCCTCAACAAGTAACAAAACAAAAAAAACATTTTGGAGACATTTTCCTATTGGGTTGTTTTTCTCTTTCTTATTAATTTGTGGAAATTGTTTTAAATAATCTAGACAATAATCTTCTGTTAGTTATATGGGTACAAATGTCTTCTTCCAACTTTTGGCTTGTCTTTTCACTTTACTTATGTTGCTTCTTGATAACAAAGTTTAACATTTAATATAATCAAATTCACTATTTTTTCTATTACAGTTTATGCTCCTTGTATTTGATTTTTAAAAAATTCTTCACTGCCTCCGTGGTAAAAAATGATAGCCTTCTATGTTTTTATTTAAATGTTTTTTTTTAATTGCTGTTCAATTACAGTTGTCTCCATTTTCTCCCCACCCATCCACCCGACCCCAGCCAAACCCACCTCCTTCCCCTGTGGAGACAGTCCTCTTTGGTTTTGTCCATGTGTCCTTTATAGTAGTTCCTGAAAACCCCTCTCCCCAGTATCCCCTCCCCATTCCCCTCTGGCTATTGTTAGATTGTTCTTAACTTCAATGTCTCTGGTTATATTTTGTTTGCTTTTTTTGTTGTTGATTATGTTCCAGTTAAAGGTGAGATCATATGGTATTTGTCCCTCACTACCTGGCTTATTTCACTTAGCATAATGCTCCCTAGTTCCATCCATGCCATTGCAAAGGGTATAAGCTCCTTCTTTCTCTCTGCTGCATAGAATTCCATTGTGTAAATATACTATCGTTTTTCGATCCACTCATTTGCTGATGGGCACTTAGGTAGCTTCCAGTACTTGGCTATTGTAAATTGTGCTGCTATGAACATTGGGGTGCATAGGTTCTTTTGGATTGGTGTTTCAGGGTTCTTAGGGTATAATCCCAGCAGTGGAATTGCTGGGTCAAAGGGCAGTTCCATTTTTAGTTTTCTGAGGAAATTCCATACTGTTTTAAAAATTATCTTTGTACTTTTAGTTCTTTAATCAGACTGGAAATAGTTGTTGAATTGGCCAAAACCTCTTTCCTAATACTTTTGTTTGTAATTTATTTTTTAAAGTGTTTTTTATTGATTATGCTATTACAGTTTTCCCAATTTTTCCTCCTTTATCCCCCCTCCACCCTACTCCCTTAACCCTCCAGCATTCCACCGCCTTAGTTCATGTCCATAGGTTGTACAATATAAGTTCTTTGAGTCCTCTGTTTCCTATACCATTTTTATCTCTCCCTATTTTATGCCTACTAACTATGCTTCTTCTTCCCTGTACCTTTCCCCCCCATTCCTCCCTTCCCCCTCCCCACTGAAATCCCTCCATGTGATGTCCATTTCTCTGATTCTGTTCCTGTTCTAGTTGTTTACTTAGTTTTTGTTTTTGTTGTTTTTCTTTTCTTTTAGGTTCATTTGTTGATAGTTGTGAGTTTGTTGTCATTTTATTGTTCATACTTTTAATCTTCTTTTTCTTAGGTAAGTCCCTTTAAAATTTCACATAATAATGTCTTGGTGATGATAAACTCCTTTAACTTGACCTTATCTGGGAAGCATTTTATCTGCCCTTCCATTTTTAATGAAGGCTTTGCTGATAGAGTAATCTTGGATGTAGGTCCTTGCCTTTCATGACTCAAATACTTCTTTCCAGCCCCTTCTTGCCTATAAGGTTTCTTTTGAGAAATCAGCTGATAGCCTTATGGGAACTCCTTTGTAAGTAACTGTTTCCTTTCCTCTTTCTGCTTTTAAGATTATCTCCTTATCTTTAATCTTGGGTAGCTTAACGATGGGTGTGGCTTGGTGTGTTCCTCTTTGGGTCCAACTTCTTTGGAACTCTCTGGGTTTCCTGGAAGTCTATTTCCTTTGCCAGACTGGGGAAGTTTTCCTTCATTATTTGTTCAAATAAGTTTTCAATTTCTTGCTGTTGTCCTTCTCCTTCTGGCACCCCTATAATTCAGATATTGGAACGTTTCAGGCTATCCCAGAGGTTCATAAGTCTCTCTTCACTTTTTTGAATTCTTATTTCTTCATTCTGTTCTGGTTGGATGTTTATTTTTCCCTTTTGTTCCAAATCATTGCTTTGAGTCCAGGTTTCCTTCCTGTCACTGTTGGTTCCCTGAATATTTTGCTTTATTTCATTCTGGGTATCTTTCATTTGTTTTCTCATTTTTCAGCCAAGCTCTATCAGTTCTGTGAGCATTTTGATTACCAAGGCTTTAAATTCTCCATCAGATAGGTTGACTATCTCCTCATTGCTTAGCTCTCTTTCTGAACTTTTGCTCTGTTCTTTCATTTGGACCATATTTCTTTGTCTTGGTGCACCTGTTAAGTTGTAAGGGGACAGGGCCTTAGGTATTCACTGGGGCAGGGCAACCCTCCTTGCTGTGCTGCGGTGCTGCCTGTGGGGGAGGGGCCAGAGAGGGAACAGTGCAGCTGGCCTGCTTGTCTCTAGCACACTTTCCAACAGACTCTCTCATGTGAGACTGGGAGTTTCTCCCACTGAGGCAACCCCGGAGGTAGTCCACAGTCAGCTCTGAGTCTCAGTTTTACCTTCAGCCTGTCCCACCTGCACCGTCCACCACCTTGCCATGGTTTTTCTCAGCCAGCCCCACCTGCACGGCCTTGCTGTGGGTTCTTATTGGTCTGGTTGTTCTGGATGATTTTTTAATTCCTTGGTTGTCGGAATTCCATGCAGTTTGATTTTCTGGTGCTTCTGGTTGTTTGATTTTAGATTGGTTGTTATCCTCCTTTTGGTTGTGCAAGGAAGTGAAGGATTTCTATCTATATCTCCATCTTGGCTGGAATTCTATGGGCATAGCAGCTGCTCCCAGTGGTGGCTGTGGCTGGCTGGCCAGGAAGAATCCACTGTTTGTAATTTATTTTTAAAGAATTTACTGTACATTTTTCAGTTTGAAGATTGGCTCTTGGTTGTGACAAAAACCGGAGCCAAAAAATTATCAAGTAATGCTGCTGTCCCTGTGGTCATCTCATGACAGTTGTTGGGACAGGTTGTAGACACCAGTTATACCTTTAGAGGGCCAGCACTTGAACCCCTTCTCTAGGTCTTGAGCATCCTCACCCCCGTAAGTCTTGGTACAAAGCAGAGCTGCTCATGGCTGACACCTGGTTTCCCAGCTCTCCTGCCGCAAGGATGTGGAAACGTCATCTAGGACCTGCCAATTGGACAAATTCATGTGGGACTTTGCATGCAAAGAATCATCAGCGATTATGGAGCAGTGCTTTTCAAACCTTGACACCCTTAAGAATCACCTTGAAGTCTTGTGGAAATGCAGCCTGCTGGGTTCCACCCCCAGAGAGTCTGATTCCGCAGGTCTGAGGTGGGGGTGTGAGAATCTGTAACACCTTCCAGGTGATGCTGAAGCTGCTGATTCGAGGACCGTGCTTTGAGTGGAGCAACCTCTCTGGCAATGATTGTGGTTCCCAGGGGTGAGCTCTGCAGCTGGGCCCGCAGGGGTGGCATTGTGCCTCTCGTCAGTGGGGAGGCTGGGCCAGTCTATGCTTGGGCCTGGAGCACTGCTTCTCTGGTAGCTGCTAATATTGCTCCTTCAGCCTCCTGACAATTCTGTGAGCTATGCTGTGTCCTTGAACTAGATTGCCTTGCTCCTTATATCAGCCAGTTAGTTTCTGTTGCCTGCAACTAAGTATGTGGGCTGATGCAGGATCCATTGGTTGCCTTTGAAAACTTCCTTTGAGTTCTAAATGATCCTTAGCTTTAACCTTCTGACATTACTCTTCACAATAGATTGGTACTCTTATGTTGCATCCCTGGGAATTATGCCACTTAATTCAACTTGGGTACAAGTCTGTTAAAAATTATGACTTTTTCTTATCTCAAGAATAATATATGCTTATTGTAAACACATCTGGAAAATACAGAGAAGCTCAAAGAAGCAAATTCACAGTCATCTTTAATCCCACTACCAGAGACAATCACTCAGACTTCCTTTGCATGGGGGAGGGGGTGGGTGGAGATGAGAGAGAGTCTAGGGGGATAAATGGTAACGGAAAAAATACAAATAAAAAATAAACTATTATTTCTTTATTTTTTAAACTTTTATTGTTATTCAATTACAGTTGCATGCCTTTTCTCCCCATCCCTCCACCCCACCCCAGGCGAACCCCCCTCCCTCCCCCACCTCCACCCTCCCCCTTGATTTTGTCCATGTGTCCTTTATAGTAGTTCCTGTAATCCCCTCTCCTCACTGTCCTCTCCCCACTTCCCCCTGGCTATTGTTCGATTGTTCTTAACTTCAATGTCTCTGGTTATATTTTGTTTGCTTTTGTCTTCTGTTGAAAATAAACTATTTTTTAAAAGAGACGATTCTGTTACATTACTTTCAGGTCTTCTGTATGCACACTATTTATATATTTGAGATGGTACTCTACACACTATTTGTAAACCCATTTTTTTCATTCCAAAAAATATCAGTACACATTTCTCCCATCAAAAAGTATTGCTAAATGTGATCTGCAATAGGGACACAGCATTCCAGCATACAACCTACTGTAATTTATTCAATTAACCCCTGCTCTTTGACATGTAGGCTGATTCAAATTGTTTCCTATTGTAAATAACACTGCCAGCTTCTGATTCAAATGGCACATGTTAAGCAATTCCTACCTTAGCCTCTCCAAATTCTCAAAAATTCATTCACCCAACAAATATTTCTTGTGTGTCTACCACGTGTCGTGCACTGTTGTAGCTGCTAAGGATAAAAGAGTGAACAAATTAGGCAAAATCTCTACCTTAATTGTAACTTACATTTCAGTGGGGTGAAGAAGAATAATACTACATATCCCTAATGTACACACACAAACATACAGTGTATGAACCATAAAACAACAATAAAATAATAAGGATGGCAGCTACCACTTATTAAATGTTTGCCATCTGTCAGGCAGTATGCTAAGCCCTTTCTGTGCAATTAATCCTCAGACATTATTATCACCTCTATTTAATGTTCTCCTGCCCCACCACTAATTCAGGCAGACCTGGTACTGAATGGGTTGACTTTGCCCCTGCCCTGAAGCCTGTGATGGGAGCAAGAGGAAGTTGCCACATAACAGAGCAGTGGGATCCTGAGTGAAAGCCTGTTGAATGAAGTGGACCAGGATCTGTGCTCCTACAGCCTCAGCTCACCTGGGGCCCAGGAAGGAAATAGACCTCGGCCCCCATGAGACGACAGGCTATATGCATTTTACCTGTTGACAGGTGTCAGATCATATTTTGTTCAAGAGCAAACTAAGAGAAGAAAACCAGCATAAGTCTATGAAAAAATACAGAAGGGGAAAGAAAAAAGCAGATGCATGATTGGAAGGCCTAGAGAAAGCAAACCGCTGATAAACATCCATTGCTGGATCAATAGGAAGATATCAGGAAATGTTTTCACATCTACCATAGGGTACAAGAAGACTTGGCCTTTCTGAAGTGCAAAAAGACTTGGCCTTCAGAAGGAGGAAACAAACTCAGGAGAAAAAGCAACAGCTGAGATAAAGGTAGCATTCAAAGGATGATAAAGGAGGAGTGCAGGGAGACTGAAAGCAAAAGCAGATTAAAAATTCACAACTCCATTCACAAGCAGTAGAATTGATGTTACAAAAATAATTGAATCAGACAGTACCTTAGATTGGTGAAAATCTGAAGCAATAAGCACCTGGATCTCTTGCACATTCCTAGTGGGAAACAATTTAACAATGCCCAGTACAATTAAAGACCCACATACCCAGGCCCACTCCACATACTCTAGGTCAAGGTTTCCAAACGTTGTTGAATATTAGAATGACCTGCTTTCTAAAGACCAGATGCCCAAGTCAGACCCTATACCAATTAAATCAGAATGCCTTGAGGGTGTGAACCACCCATCAGTAGTTCTTGAAGATCCCTGTGTGATTCCAGTGAGCAGCCAAGTTTGCAAACAACTGCTCTAGAGAAATCCTTGGGGGTGTGCACTGGATGATATCTGCTAGAATGTTCACAGCGCATTGTTTGTAATTGTGAGAACCCAGACATTTTCCATTGTCCAAGGACAGAACGCAATGTGGTGCATTCACACAATACTATAGCACAGTGAAAATTAACTGCAGCCACACCCATCAATATAAATGAATTTCACAAACGTAATGTTGGGGAGGGAGAGGAAGTAATTCACAGAAGAGCACATACAACTTGATTGCATTTACCTAAGGGAAAAAATTGTGTAACTAAACAGTGCATTATTTAAGAACACACAGTTTGTTGTAAGAATATCAAGAAATGCAGGGAATGAGAACCACAAACTTCAGGGTAGTGGCTAACAGGGAGGAGGAGGTAGCTTGTAAGATACTGGGATTGTTTGATTTCTTAAACCAGCAGTGGTTGCTTATATCTTCTCCCTATGATATGAATATTATTTCATGTGCTTTAATTATTTAATTAATTATTTATTTTAGACAGAAAGGAAGGGAGGGGGAGAGAAAGGGAGAGAAACATCAATGTGTGGTTGCCTCTGGTGAGCCCCCTACTGGGGACCTGGCCCACAACCCAGGCATGTGCCCTGACTGGGAATCCAACCAGCGACCCTCTGGTTTGCAGGCCGGTGCTCAGGCTACTGAGCCACACCAGCCAGGGCTGCTTTAACTATTCAATTAAATGTTAAAAATAATTTTGAAATAAAATGTGAAGATTTAGGTGTAGGGACCAATTTGAAAAACTCTTCCACAATCCAGAGAAAAAGAACAAAAAGATTCAAAACGAAGGACAGCAGTGCTAGGGGGGACACAGAGTGGCCATCAATCTACCACCTCTGATTACAATGCAGAGAAGGTGGAAACAATTTCTAAACTCCCACTGCCTAAATACGAATTTATGTAATATTAGATGAGGATAAGAACTTCTGGAGCCAGAAACCATAAAGGAAAAGATCTCTAAGTCTGAAATGCAAACAGATGTAAGACAACACCAAGATTATTGGGTAATGTGTCGGGTTAAATTTGTGGTAGCTAACTCTTTGCTCATGACCTTGAATATTTCCGTAAGTAAATTCTTGGAAGTAGAATCACTGACACATAATATGTGTTCAAAAATAACTGCTAAAAGCATGAATGAACAGAGAAAATTCTGTAAAAGTAAACATTCACCTGGAAGAAAATTCTGTGAAGCCATAATGTCAGAGCTTACTTTTGAATGGTGGAGTAAAAGATGATTTTTATCTCCTTTGTTACTAGTCTATGTTTTTCCTTTTCTGCAATTAATAGATGTTACTTGTATAATAAAAACAAAATGTAGTTTTACAAGTAGTTCTATCAATAGTAATTGCAGCCCAGATACTTCCTGGGCCTTTCCTGGAAAATTTCATGCATGGTGAAAACAACATGGCTAAATTGTAAAAGATTACATTAACAGGGAGTGTGACAGCCATCCAGAGCCTCCCTCAACCCGCAGGCCTCCATCAACTCCCAGGATCCTGGCTTCCTCGTATTCTTGCCCTCATGTAGCTCCCCTGCCATACTTCATAAGAGTGGCAGGGGACCGACATTGTATGACAGAAGAGATGCTGTGTCACTTCTGAGATTAGGTTACTAAGAACACTCCCACCTCCTCCATTCTTCCTTTTCTGGATCAGTTGCTCCAGGAAGAGGCGGCTGCCATGTTATGGGCAGCCCTATGGAAGGCCCGGGTGGCAAGAAACCAAAGCCTCTTGCCAACAGGAACGCGGGTGCACCACCCTGGGTGTGGCTCCTCCAGCTCCAGTCAGGTGTGTGGATGAGGCAGCCCCACTGAGATCCTGACTGCAACCACACGAGAGACCTCAAGCCAGCGCCTCCCAGTTAGGTCACGCCTTGATTCCAGACCCTCCAATACATGTGAGATAATAATAGTTTGTTTTAAGCTGCTAAGTTCTGGGGTGATTTGATCTGTAGCAATAGATAACTAATATACTTTTCTAAACTAGGTTATGGTTTTCAGCACCAGGAAGAGGTAAGGGAAAGGGCAAGGGGACAAAAGGGAATAAAAGGACATCTTTGAGAGGGAGCACAGTTCCTTATGAAGTAGCTATAATTATATTTTTAACCATTCTCCCATTCCATGCAATAGGGAGACTCTTGATCTGCCTTCCAAATTGGGAGATTCCAAGGAAATGCCTGTGGGGTAGAAGAGTGACTTTAGAACCCAGGTATGTACCTCTTTCTCTCCTGGAGTTACTCACTGACAGTCAGCAGCTCACAGAGGGGGCCAGCAGGTGCTGGTGTAAGCAGCCTGAAGTGGCACACCTGGGCACAGGCGGGATGGTGGCTCATCCTTCTGGATTCCCTAGAAGGAGGCCTGGGAAGGTCCTACCATCCTGGGTGAAGGTTGGCTGACCCAGGAGATCCATCCCAGTTGTCCAAGTGTCCTGCTGGGGTTGGAGTAGCTGAGGCTCTGAGAGCTTGACCACCTGCCTTTGAAGGACCACCAGCCTGGGACCTTGGACAGAGACACACTGCCTGGGCCATCACCAGTGTACCAAGCACAGCATCACAGCCAAATCCCACCTGGTTGGGTCCAGCCAAGTGTGCTGCTACTAATGGACATAGAGGCAGGTCAAACAGAGCAGCCTGGCCTGGCAGCCAAAGGAGAGGTCCTCCTTCTCCATTTCCCACAAGGGGACTCATGGAAGAGACACAGGGACTGCAAGGAAAAAGGGAAGGGGTACCAACAGATAAAGCTGTCTTCTGCTTCCCAAACCCAGGGCAGGGGCTCAGACTGGGACTCTGATTAAAAATACCAATATCTGAATGCGATGGAATGTTTCCTCGAAATGAAACTATCTTAAAGTGGAAGTGGCTGGACACAGATTATAAGATTGTGTTAACTTCAGTTTTTCCAATGCTGAGCATAAAGAGGGTCGTTGTTTTTTTGTCCAGAGAAAAGGAAGTAAGTTATAAAAATGAAGCAGACCTCTTGTTGACACATAGCTGAGTGAAGGTCTGTTCGATTTAAAGCTGTTAAATAAATGAGCAGTGAGACCTGATGTGTATATTCTACTTCTTGAATATTAAGCTGGCCGTCCCATATGCAGGCACACTGCACTATTTCAAGACCTTCCACAATTATAAATTCAGGTATTTTTAATTGTTTAGAAGCTCTAGACCCGCTGTCCAGAGGAATTTTCTGTGATGATAGAAATGCCCCATATCTGCACTGTCCAATATGATAGCCACTAACCCCACACTGCTAGGAAACTGGCTACTAAGACCTTGCCAGGTGGCCTGTGCAACTGGAGGAATGACTCTTAAGTTTTACTTAATTTTATTTTGTTTACATGTAAATAGGCATATGTGGCTCATGCTACCACTTTGACAATGCGGTTTTTGATGGAGTTACCAAAGCTTTGGAAATTCAACTCCTTGAATTTGGAGGGCATCTTTGGTTGTCATCTGTTGCAAACTCCAATATGACAGGGCCACTTGTTTCGAGGGTCCCCACCCTTCCACACCACCCACCAGTTCTTCCTGTGTGTCCTCAGAACCAAACTTAGAATAGCATTAACAGTAATGTTTACATCGAGAAAATCTGAGCACAGACTGGTATCTGATAATATTGAGGAATTACCAAAATTGCATACTGAAGTAGTCACAGATTGAATGGTGCCTGTAACTTGCTTTAGATAATGGAGTGGGGAAGAGATGGAGGACGTCGCTTGATAGTTATGGAAACTGTGTGTGACAGACTCATGGCTATCTCTTAGATTAGTCTTTCCACTTTACATACTATAAATTTTTAATAAAGAAATTAAGACTTTTTAACAAAATGGGAAAACGCTCACATTACAATATCATGTGGAAGGGGACAAAGCAAAGTACAAAATGACAAGTATACAATAAAG
Organism: Desmodus rotundus; assembly: GCF_022682495.2. NCBI lineage: Eukaryota > Metazoa > Chordata > Mammalia > Chiroptera > Phyllostomidae > Desmodus > Desmodus rotundus. The sequence continues at coordinate 69,757,840 of NC_071395.1, forward strand.
TGAGGAATTTATAGATGTGGAAGGAAATATGTAATGTTATGTAGTGGTCAGGGCCCAGGGGGCTGGGTTCAAATTCTAGCTATAATACCAACTTGGCTTAGGAATTTCTTTTTTGGTTTTGTTACACCTCAGTCTCCTCCTCTATAAAAGGAGGATCACATTAGAATATACCTCTTAAAAATGCTGCGGAGCTTAAATGGGCCTATTTATGAAATACCTAGCCAGTATCAGGCACACAATACAAGTCTCAGTTTTGATCTGGGTAATACATTTGTAAGCGGTTGCTCTTGCACCACCATATTATCCGATGTTCCACAAAAGCACTGTCTTCCTTTCATATTTGAGGAGGAAAATCTTTTGTAAAAAAATACAAAAACAGCTTCTTCCATTGCTTCTTCAGTGTTCTGAGAAACTCTTAGCAAAGTAAATTAACACTCTACCAGATGGTCTCAACTTTAGCACAAGAAGGATTTTTAGCTTATGTATGGATGAGTGGAATTCCCCTTGAAAACCCAGTTCCGTGGCCTCCTCCAGAAGCTTCCTCTGGCCTGGGGGTGGAGTGGGGTTTTCTTTCTGTGATTCCCCTCATTATTCCTGACCAAAAAGCTCTCCACTGTCCACTAATGGACAGACCTTTTTGGCAGATGATGCTGCACAATATTCCCTTTCTTAGATTAGCATCTTTAGACAACATATGTCCTTCTACTGTCACTTTCCAGTTAAGAACCCCCTCCAGGTGACAGTGATGCTTATGAAACTATATTTTTCTTCTTTTAGTAACTTGAAAGTTGCCTTATCTATTCCCTATACCCTTTGCATTGGAAGGTAAACATTTAAGGCCATAAATCAGGTTCTGATCCAGTTGTCTTTATTTTTGCTCAAGGATAATGGCACAGTCTCTATTTTCCTGTTCCTGTCTGTATGACAAAGGCTTTTTTCCATTTTCTTCTTAATTCTCAGTGGTAGCAAGTCAACTGAAATTACACTAAACCAGAGAGATAGCAAGGAAGGGAGGGAGGGAAAGAGGGTTTTGGTTCACATAACTAAAAAGTCCAAGGGATAGGGTGAGCTTTCAGAAATGGCTAAATCCAGGTGCGCTAATGTTTGCAGAAATCCTTCTCTCCTCTTCGTTAGGCTCAGGTTTTTGCTGTGTTGACTTCATTCTCAATTTCATTAAGCAGGGTGGCATCCAGCAGCCCCAAGTTTATAATCTAGTAGGGAAAGAAAGCATACCTCATTCCCAGTCGCTTGCGTGAAGTCCTGGACACAACACTCATTGGTCCAGATTGGGCTGGGTCATGTGACCACCTCTGAACCAGTCATTGAGATTCTGATAGACTTTTTCTGAAGCCTATCAACCCTCTTTGGTCACATTGGCTCTGAGTAGGAAATGGGTGGTTTCCCTTCAAAGATAAAGAGGGTGTAAAAAGCAAATAACAAATGGGTGCCGTGCAGACAAAAACAACAGCTGTCCACTCTGCATCCCATCACTAGCTTTTTAATGCTCTTTGATGCCATTGGGAAATCTCCTGCCAAACACGTTCTTTCCTGTCATTGTGGCAGTCCCTGTCCTTTGCCAGTAGCCTCATACCCTAGTATCTTGAGCTCCTGCCCAGGAAATGGAATCCTCTTCAATACCATCAACAACACCAGCTGTTGACTCCCAGTCTCTTCTCCTTCTTCTTCCACAGTCATGGCTATTAGCCAGGTGAAAATATGGAGCACTCTGGTATCTTTAAACATTTCCAACTCCTGCTCACCACCCTAAAACCTTCCAGAGACATATCTCAGATTTCTTTTGACAGCACCATTCGTTGGCACATGAATCAAAGTAAGCAATGGCTGACAATTCTGTGCAAATGTTTCGTTGCATCTTGTATGTGGGCTCCAGTAACACAGTGTTCCTCCAGCATGCCACACCTGGGCCCAGGAGGGAGTCACCTCATCCTGGAAATACACAAGGTTTTTTTGTCCCTCCAGTTGTGGCTGTTTTTTTCCATATGTGTGCACTGCAGTGCCCCACACAGGGCTAAGGATACACTAGATGACCAATAATGCAGTCTTGTTTCCATTCTCACCATTTCCAGGGGGCCTTAAAAGATAATTTTAAAAATAAAAATAAAAAATACTAAGCTAAAGATACAATCTGGAAAGGAATGAATAAGTACTGTGGAGTTTGTAATATATTTATCAGGCTAGGTGCGGGGTATGTGATTGCTCATTGTATTACTGGCTAGTCTTCTGAACTACTTCATAAATTAAAATTTTTTCAGGTTACAACTCATGCTGACAAACCAAAAAGCTTATCTGATCTTGTCACTCTCCAGCTTGCTTCCCCATAGCCCACCAATGACATCCAAGCTCCTTGCCTATCACACAAGGCCCAGGAGGTAACCCTGCCTTCCTTCCTCCCATCTGTTACAAACTGAATGTTTGTGTTCCTCCTACCCCCCAAAATTATGTGTTGAAGCTCTAACTCCCAATGAGATTATCTTTGGAGGTAGGCCTTTGGAAGGTGATTGGGGTTAAATGAGGTCATGAGCCCCCATGATGGAATTAGTGTCCCTATAAGAAGAGGAAGAGATACCAGAACATCCTCTCTCTGCTGCGAGAGGACACAGTGAAAATGTGGCCACCTGCAAGCCAGTAAGAGAGCTCTCACCAGGTACCCTGATCTCAGGCTTTCCATCCTCCAGAACTGTGAGACAAAAGTGCCTATGGGTTAAGCCACCCAGACTAAGGTATTTGATTATAGCAACCTGAGCTGATTGAGACACCACCCTGCCTCCTACAGCCTTCGCTACGGGCATCTTGAACTACTCCTAGTTCCCTGAATGTGTCATCTTCTCTCTCACTGCTTTGGAATCTGTCTTTTCTCCCTTTTGTCAGAGGTTAACCATTTACTCGTTGTATCAGGTAGAGTAGGCTAGCCAAAGCATCCCAGAATGCAGCACCTTGAAGAATATATATAGCCTTCTTTCCACTCATGTGGTAATTGTGAGATGAGCAGCCCAGGTGACGGGGAAGTTCTGCTCTAGTGGTTATTCAGAAACCCAGGTTCCTTATGGTCATTGCCCTGTAGCCTCCAGGCCCTTGTGGTCATCTACGTGATTGAAGCTGGGTCACTACCACATGCAGATTCTACCTGCAGGAAGAACACACGGTGGGATGTTTTGAAGTCCATCATTTCCACTCATTCTATTGGTGATAACTTAGTCACATGATCATGGTTAGAATGCTGAGGATGCTGGGAAATGTAGTCTCTAGTTATGCAGTTATGTGCCTGCCTATAGTTCTTTTATAATGGAAGGATGAATTTCAACAAACAATTGAAGTTCAGACCTTGATTCCTCTGAATAGTATTCTCTGCTCCTTAGCCTCCCTGTCTAGGATAGATGTCCCTCTTGCAGGCACTTGGTATACTACATAGGTGCCTGAGTAGCTGCTTCTCTCTCAGCTAGATTATGAGCAAGTTGGGTGTGGGTCTGTATCCTCAACTTCTGGCACTAAACATTGAATACAGTTTGAGTAATAGAGTTTGAGGACCAACTCCTTAATTTACAGGGCTCAGTACGAAATAAAAGTGAGGGGCTCCCTGTCCAAAAATAAGAATTTTTAGATGACAAAGGGACATTAAACCAAACATAGGGTCCTTCTGAGTGCAGGTCCCTATGTACTTGCATCACACTACTGTGAGCCAGCCCCGGAAGTATGAATGAATAAGTAAATTGAATAGCTTGAGTAATCCTCCACAAGAAAAGTCACATATCTGTTGTGTACTCTTATGCAGTGAGTAGAGAGAAATCAAATCATGTCTGTGAGTATTTAGGAAGTAAATCTTTGCCATCCCTACAGGCTAAACGTAATTGAGTTCATCTAGACACTGAGGGCAGATGCCATTTCCCAATGCTTTGTCATTGGAGGATGGGAAGACACAGCAGCTGGTAGGCTGCTAGCTTCCTAACAATCCAGATGCACAGCATCTTGCCTTCATCTCCCCTCCTACAGGTCTCCTTTCAGCAAATCATCTCAGCAGCAGCCGTCAGCATGGTAATTTTCTTACAGCCTCAGAGACTCCTGGGGTTGGGGAGACCTTAGAAGTCATTGCCAAACAGCTCTCCAGCATCTGCTCAAACACCTCTAGTGACAGGAAACTTCCTACCTCCCTGAGCAGCTCCTTCTGTTTTTGACAGCTTGGAGGATGGAGTCCTTCCTCAAGTTGAGCCAAAACCTCCTTCCTTGTGACTTGCACCCTCTGGCTCTGAGCCACACAGAGGGATCGTAACTCCGCTCCTGCACCCTTCAGGTGTTTAAAGGACTCCAATGTTCACCTGAAAACAGGGGTTGCCAACAAGCAGCACAGAGGTAGAATACAGGACACACATACATTGTGGTTGGCCCAGGCAAGGTTAAATATTTTTATTGGTTGATTGCCAGCACTGAAAAGTCTGGAGGGTACACATAAAATGTAGAATTCAAGCCTTTAAAACTTGGAAGCTCTGGCCACACTGGGCTCATGATCCCACAAAAGTACTTGCCATTAAGGATACTAAAGATTGAATATTCAGTGGGCAACTGCCACTGTCCACCACAGCCTGATGCTTTGGCTACTTGATATCCATGCCTACACTCTTAACTTACTGTCACGATTCTTACATTGACAAGAAAGTTAATGTTCTCAGTCTCTCTGCCATGGAAGTAGCCAGTAAGTTGTAACCCCAAGATATTTTAAATTGGTTTCAAGGAAAGTTATTTAAAGAGGGCTTACCTTTTCTTTGTCTTGCTCAGAATGCCGAGGTGTTGGCTGGTGTTCCAGCACCTACCTTGTGACCATGAGGCAACCTTGAGGATGGAGGCCACATATAGGAATGTTGAAACAGATAGCAGGATCCTGGTTCCTTGATATCACGCAAAAAGCATAACCAATAGAAAAATATATATATTGGACTACATCAAAATTAAAAACTTTTATGCTTCAAATAATACCCTCAAGAAAGTGTGAAAAAAAACAGAATGGGGGGAAATATTTGCAAATCATTTCCATGATAAAGGATTTACACCCAGAATATATAAAGTATTGCAACTCAATTAAAAGTATTTTTATTATTTTTAATTTAAAATTTTCTATTTTGTTGATTTTTAGAGGAAGGGGAGAGAGAGAGAGACAGGGGAGGATATATTGATTTGTTGCTCCACCTATTCATGCATTCATTCATTGATTCTTGAACATGCCCTGACCAGGGGTCAAACTCATAATCTTGGCATATCAGGATAATGCTCTAAGCAACTGAGCTGCATGGCCAGGGGCAATTAAAAATATTTTTTAAAACCCAACTTAAAAATGTGCAAAGGATTTGAATAGACATTTCCTCAAACAAGATATACAAATGGCCAATGAGCACATGAGAAGATGTTCTGCGTCATTAGCCTTCAGGGAAATGCCAATCAAAACCACAATAAGATACCACTTCACACCCACTAGGATGTCTAGAATCAAAAATAACAAGTGTTGGCAAGGATTTGGAACCCTTGTGTATTGCTGGTGGGGATGTAAAATGGTGCAGCTGCTGTGGGAATCAGTTTGGCAGTTCCTCAAGAAGTTAAACATAGAATTGCCATATGATCCAGCAATTCCACTCTTAGGTGTATATCCAATAGAACTGAAAGCAGAGACTCAGATACTTTTATACCAATGTTCATAGAAGCATTCACAATAGCCAAAAGGTAGAAGCAACCCAAGTTCCCATCAACAGATAAATGGATAAATAAACTGTGATACACATATACATATAACGGAATACTATTCAAGACTAAAAAGGAATGAAGTACTCATACATGATACAACATAGATAAATCTAGAAAAGAAGCCAATCATGAAAGACCATATATTGTATGATTCCATTTACATGAAATGTCCAGAATAGGCAAATCTGTAGAGACAGAATGGAGATTACTGGTTTCCAGGGGATGGGGGAGACAGAAAGGGGAGTGACGGCTAATAGAATAGAGGGTTTCTTTAGGTATTGATTAAAATGTTCTAAATTTAGAGTATGGCGATGTGACTCAATTCTGTAAATATATAAAAAATCATTAGATTGTACTATTTAAATGAGTGAGTTTAATGGTATGTAAATTATACCTCAATAAAGCTGTTTTTTTAAGTAGACTAGTAAGAAGAACTTGCTTTACTAGCTCCACCTGCAACAATTACTCACTTGAGGTCAGTCTCTTTTATCTACACTCCCATGTGCTCTGCCCCCACTCCCATATTATTTTGAAGCAGATCCTAGACATCTTTTAATACATAACTTAAAATCAGAAAAGTCCTGTGGTTTGGTTAGCTGGCTGCATTGTCCTGGCTTTGCAACATGCATGCTGGGTTCTCCGGCCTCCCTGGGTATGTGGGGAATGTCATAACACCCTGAGGTAAACCTTTTTCTGCTTAAACTTTTAAGCAACTAAGAACCTCTAATGTTAGGTCCACAATTGACATTGCCTTTGGTGCCTAGTCATCCACAGCGGTGTTTTGATGGAGCTGCAGTATCTAAACAACAATCCTAGAGTATTTTTTTATCCTTACCAAAAACAACTTGAGATACTCCAAGCCTTCTGGAGACCACGTGTAAATTTAAGTATGTTTATAGGTGAGGATGGGTTGGAAGAAGAGGCATTCCTTCCCAGGGGAAACCCCAACAATAAAGAATATATGCCTAATAAGGTTGAGTATGGTTCTCTACCACCTTGGATTCAGACTGATTCCCTAAATAGAAACCATCCTCCTTCCCCAAAAGGTAATGGGTGTAAACATCATCCCCCTGCCCTGGGGAGGTGGCTGATACATCATCTCTTCTGGTCACATCCTCCACAATGGATTCAACTGCCAGCTCCTCCCTGTACCTTCACTAAGCTAGGTAGGGTCTGGTTAACACCTTCACCCAACCAGATCCTTAATGTAAACTGGGATCAATAGTCTTCAGGAAACCCTGGGCTCAAGGTCCCTGGGGCCTATGTTCAGTCTCCAGCCCTGACTCTTGTGAACTGCCTAACCTTCAGCAGCACACTCAACCTTTCTGGGTCTTTTGTTGCTTTATCTGTATAATGGAAGTAATAACTCATCTTATATGTGGGTTGAAAGGGCAAGGCAAAGGTAGATTTATAAGGCACTGAGCTCAATGTCTGTGACATGAAATAGCCATTCGACAACGGTGGTTCCCACCCTGCTTACCGCATTTTATTAGTAAATACAAAATCAGGTGAGATCTTAAACTGGCATCTTCTCAACCAGAGATTAGTCTCCTTTTGTTGTTGTTTTTATTTTAAGGAATGAATTCATTTCCTTTCTAAATGTATTACTTTTATATAATAATAATGATAATAAACAGTAATGAACATGTATGAAATATTTGCTTGCAGCAAACACTGTACTAAAGGCATTTAGTATTTGTCTCATCTTCTTAGCCTTCCTATGAATTAACTATTATCTTAGAAAAGAGAAAATTCAGTACAAGGTGAATTAACTCACCCAAGGCCCCATCAAGGGCTGGGATGGGATGCTAAGCCCACTTGCCCAGTTCCAGCGCCTACCTGAGCTACTTCCCCATCTGTTCTGAGCTCTGCTTCGAGGCTGCCCCATTCTTTCCTTCATAAGAAGGATCACAGCTCCCACCTTCAGGCCCTGCACCCACCAAGGTCTGGGGTCAACCTTTATCAGAGAGGTGGTGTGTAAGAGGCTTCCTGGCTGGGAGAGTTACATCAAGTTTTAGAAATTTCCTGCTGCCCTGAGTCCTCTCTGTTGCCTGAACTGCTTGGCCAGGGGAGACTCCCAGAGTCCTGGACCCACTTCAAGACTTGACCTAACACCTTGCTTCAGATTCTGACTTCTGCAGATGCCTGATTCTGACCCCCGCTCCTGGCCCTGGTCCATGGCTTTGCCTTCATCACAGGTCCCCCACTGCTGGCCTGATTGCTGATCATCCACTTTACCTCGACTGCTCATGGCCTGACTTTTGTAACCTGTATGTCCCCTGATTTCAGCTTTACCATTTCAGTAGGTAGTTTCTTAAATGGCTCCCAAAGATTGTGCCCCTTGATACCCATGCAGTGACTCCTAAGGAATAGCACACTGAATGAGTGAGGGGACTTCGCTCCAGAGATAGGTTACAACAGACAGTGACTTCTGCCTTGCTCACATACTCTCTCTCCCTCATGCCCTCTTCCTCTCTCTTCCTCCTACTCCCTCTCCCTTTCTTCATTTCTCTCTCCCTCTCCCTTCCCCTTTCTCTCCATCTCCCTCCCTCCTCCCTCCCTCCTCTCTCTCTCTCTCTCTCTCTCTCTCACACACACACACACACACACACACACACACGTGCGCGCACGCGCACACACACACAGATGAAGAAAGCTCCAGTGTTTAAAGATGTCCTATGGAAAGGCCCATATGGCAAGGAACTGAGTAGGGGCGGGGGACTCCAGAGAGCAACCATCGAGGAACTAAGATCCTTGGTGCAATAGCTTATAAAGAATGGAATCCTGCCAATGATCAGCAAAGGAGCTTGGAAGTGGATCCTTCCCCAACTGAACCTGACGTGACTTCGACCTTGGCGAACATTTTGGGTGAAGCCCAGGGGACACCCTGAGCCAGAGGACCCAGCTAAGCCTCACTGGGATTCCTGACCTATAGAAACTAAAAGATAATGTAGATATTAAGTCACTAAATTTCAGATTAATTCTTGTGAACATTAGAGGCAACCACTGACGTGCAGTCTTACCTAGCTGTGCCTTTCATCTGTGCCCTAACTTGCCAGCAACAGATTAAAGGGCTCTGCTAACTGCTTCTAAGGAAGGATGGAAAGGCTTTGCATAAAGATAGCCAAGGGTGACTGTGTTGCCAGTCAGTGGAAATGGGCTTCTTCTTTTAGGAAATATATTCTCAACCGGGGGCAAAGATTGGGTCTTGGAGGTGAAAGAATCTTATCTCCTTTTTGTGTATAAAACACAGATACATGTATATACAGATATACATAAACAGATATACAAGATATAAAAGTATATTAAAATTTCTCAGGGTTGGGAGAGGTGATAATGAAAAATATTTTGAGCCCTGGCTGGTGTGGCTCAGTAGATTGAGCACTGGCCCATGAACCAAAGGGTCACCGCTTCAATTCCCAGTCAGGACACATGCCTGGGTTGCAGGAAAAGTCCCCAGTAGGGGGTGCATGAAAGGCAAACACACACTGATGTTTCTCTCCCTCTCTTTCTTCCTCCCTTCCCCTCTGTCTAAAAATAAATAAATAAAATCTTTAAAAATATACATGTTGCAAACACATTGTGTCAGGATGACAAATCTGGAGCCCCACACAGGTTGGAGTGCTATAGGGAAAAATGAGAGAGCAGAAGCATTAAAAAGCAGGACAATAGATTAGGTAAAAGCTCCTAAGGCTTCCAGAAGGCCAGTTAGGACCTGTTCCTCCTGGGATGCTCTTGGCATCCTTCTTGGCAACCTGCACTTCTGCCATCATTGAACTGAGCACACTGGTCTCAATTCCTTTTTATTTGTCGGTAAGTCTACAGTAAGCAGGACTGAGCCAACACAGGCCTGACACACCAAAGGAAGTCAAAGAAAGGCCTGTGTCTGCAGTGGGTGGTCGCCTTTGGCTGTCTCTCCCAGGCACTGGGAGACACAGTCTGTACCAGAAGCACTTCCTCCTCCACAGGAGCCACCCGTCAGCTCTGCTCTGGTCTGCCTCAGGATCCTAGGGGGTTGCTTTTTCTCTCCAGATGCATAGTTAGAGATGCTTTTCGTTGTTTATACATGACCTTCTCCCTCAGGGAAGAGCCACGGTGCTGCACCCATAAACTTTGGGCCTTATGGCAGAGCCCAGCTCCCCATGCCAGACTCAAGTCCTCTCCCCATAAACTGTGCTGAGGGTCTTCCTTCTGGTGGCCTGCCCACCCAATCCAAAAGACTCTGGTGGACAGACCTAGACCCCAGCTGAGATCATTTCTCAGCCCCATGTAGAGTGATGGGTGCAAATCAAACCCAGGTTGCATCTGGGTAGCTGACCTCACAGTCCTGGTGAATCTGACCAAGAGACCCCCCTCCCCAATGACCACCACAACATGAAGGTGTAAATTCTAGAGAATTTAAAAGATCTCCTTATTTTATGGTAATGCTTCATGAACATGTTCATCACCAAGATAAATAGATAAATATAGGTAGACATTCAAACAACTATGTGACAACTCAAACCCACTTGAACTTGTGAGAAACAGAACAAGCAGCAAGATCTTAGAGGTGAACTGAGCATCCCCCTGTGCCCTCCTGAGAAGGCTCAACAGGCTGTGACTCAGATCAAATATCTTGGCCCCAACATTCATTGGTTGTGTAACCTTGAACAAGTTTATTAACTTCTCTGTGCCTCAATTTTCATACTGATAAAACAAAGATAGTAGTAGTATCTCCTCATAGGGTTATTGAGAGGATAGGATGAGGTAACCACTTGTAAAACACATAAAATGATACCTAGCACACAGTACACACTCGATAAATGTTACTTGCATGGGTCCTATCATGGTAAGTGCTCTCATACACATCACAGGGCAGGCCCACGGTATGGCCTTCCCCAAAGTTCTTCTTCTCTCCCTTCTTCCTTGTTTCCCATGTTGGCTTTTAGAAGTCCTAGAAATGCACTTCCCCAGGTCCCACCCAACAAGAGATAGCCACGGGCCAGTTCTGGCCAATGATACATAAAGGGAAATTTGTGAAAGTTGTCTAAGAAATGTTTTTTCCTTGATGAGAGACATATGCCAAATGATTATTCTCTTTTCATGCTTTAGGTGCTCTGGTGTAAAGAGGGGATGCTTGGAGCTGAAGCAGCCATCTTGCCATCACGAAAGAGTCACATGAGTTACAGAGACTTAGACTCAACACCTTGATTTCACTGAGCTTCCCTGGAACCACCTTCCACTTGTCTTCTCTTTAACTAGGATATTCAATACCTTTGATTTTAAAGCAACCGTAAGTCCTACTTTCTGTTACAATACTTATACCCAAAAGTATCTTAAGTATTCCCATAAGCTAAGAAATCCTTACAACATAACATTACCCTGTGACAGAGTATTGTTCTAATTTCACAGGGAAAAAGCTGAAAGCAATGTGGCAGGAGTTTTGAAAATATGTTACCTAATTCAATCCTCATAAAAACTCTGTGAGTCAGGTTTATCTCTATGTACAGATTTCTTCACAAGCTTAGAAGGTTAAATAATGCCAATTTGACACCTGACACAATTAACAAATGGAAGCGTCAGAAAACCCAGGTCTCCCAAATCTAAATACAGTATTCTTTCTAACGTTCTTTGGTGCTATGTTTAAGCACCAAAGCCATTGTGGACATTTTAGTCCACTGCTAATGTTGAATAAGTAAAAATTTGGTAACCCTAATTCAGGTCATGTCAACCTGAGCATAATTATGTTCACTGCTTAGAAAGCGCATTTGCTAACTAAATATTACCATCATAAAAAGGAATGGTGGCGACAGCTGGGTGAAATTCACAGTCCAAGACCCACGTGCCAATATGTATTTCTGTCTCTAGGCTCTCGGAGAATTATATTCCCAATCCACACTTCAATTGGTAATTGCCCAGCGTCTGTTCTTTTTAAATCTTTATTATTTTTTATTCTCTCCCAGATGTTGGACTGAGCTGCAATGCTTTCAGGATTTCAGGGAGAGGTCCAGCTGCCAGGTTTGGGACGTGTCCATGCTTTGTATCCTTTCAATCCTTCAGCTTGAATTTAGGATGAGGTTTTGATAAATAGTACCCTTCTCCCAGCCCTGCCCTCTTTGCATGTGTCTGAGTCTGCGATATCTTTGGTCTAATTATATGGATGCGTCTCTTGTTGGAAAATTTATGTGATAACTGTTGCCAAGAGCCAGGAGCCAGGACCAGGGATTTGTAGTCTAAACATCCCTGAGTCCGCTCCCTACATTTTATCCAAAGTGAAGTTGGGGAAATGAAGTAGCTTATAAATTGAGGCCTCTAGCAGGTTGAGAGGTTGAGAGAGTGTCATCCTTGCAGAGAATTGCAGACCTATCACAGGAAGCTAGGATCTGGAGGACCAATCAAGATTATGGGCAGAGGAAGGGGGAAGATGTAGGAAGGGATGGGCAAGAGAAGATGGAGCGTTACAGTTGGGGCCTTTGCCAGCCTGAGACAGTTGGCACTGTCTCATAAACTGGATTCAGTTCACTCACTCCTTGGTTATTCAACTTGATTTGAAGCCTCCTTGAAGTCAAGAGCTATTCTAGTGATCTCTTGCTATATTACAAATCACTCCAATATTCAGAGGCTTAAAATAAAAATAGTCATTTTATTATCTCTCATTGTTTCTGTGGGTCGGGGATTTGGGAATGTTTCTGATGGGCAGTGCTGTCTATGGTCTCATGCAATTGCAATCAGACAGTGGCAGGAGCAGCTGGGGGCTGGCTGTGCATCCAGCTTCCAGGAGCCTCAGGGCCTGCCTCTCCATGCTGGACTTTGGCCTTCCTCACAGTATGGCGGCCTCAGGGCAGTGGCACTGCTTATATCCAAAAACTTCCAAAGAGAGTTTTCCAAATAGTGGCAGCTATATGGTTTGTTGTCACCTTTCTGCTGTCATTTATTGGTCAAAGCAGACACAAATACCTAAGTTCAGGAGAAGGGGAAATGGACCTACCTTTGATGAAAGGAGTGTCAAGGTTACATTGTAACAAGAGCTACTGGGATGGGAGCTCTTGATGGCCACATTGGAGCAAGTGCCTTCATAGTACCTAGCCCTTCATATCTCTTTATTTCCTGCCTCTCTAGCAGGTCTGTCCCTGAGCGGATGTTACCTTAAGTGCTCAAAGGATGCTGACTGCTTCATGCAATCCCATGCAACAAACTATGTATCCAGTACCGGTTTTCCACTCATTTTGCAAATTGCTCACTAGCACAATAGCACCAGGCACTGTGTTTGGCACAGGACACCAGAGAAGGCCACACTGCCTGCCTTCATGGATGTTATTGTCCGTAGGGAGACGCCAACAGTTACTGAAAAATCGAAGAAAGACAGCGGATCAGTTGTGAAGGGGAAAAAGCATGGACAGAAAGTGGCTCACATTTCAGGGAGGGTGCTGCCAGAGAAGGCCTACTGAGGGATCTGCTGAGGAGGGAGAGAAGGGGCAGGTGTCAGGTGGAGGCACTGAAGGAAGAGGGGTGGGGTGGGCCTGGCTGTGGAGGACAGAGTGCACAGGGCTGAGGCTGTGGCTTGTTATGGTGACTCGTGAGAATTTTACTGTCTTCTTGGGGATCTGGGGGAGCATGTCAGTCAGGGTTCAGCCTGGAATGTGAAAGCCACTCAAGGTATTTAGGGGACCAAAAGGTTTACGAGAGAGGAATAGAAGCGTGGGGAGGGAGGGTCAGGAAGGTTGCTGTAGGAAATGCCCCAGTGTGGGGATCGCTGTGCTCAGTCTTACCCAAATAGGCAAGCTCTGGAAGGTGACTTAAGAATGAGACATGTCCCTAATGGGGTGAGTCCAATGACACTAGTTCACGATAGCTTCTGCTTCTGTTCACGCTTCCAAATCTCAGGCCAGTGCCTCTCACTGACTTATTCTGATAACAGATTCAGGGACATGAAGGGCCAGCAGAGGCCCCCTAGCCCGGCGTTTCCACATGTCGCACCTGGGCCAGAGCCTGCTCTGGGATGCGGTGAGGGAGGAACCTAGTGTGCAGAATTCAGAGAGGTGCCTCTGATCCACCCCTGTGAGTAATCCTCCCAATAGTCTGTCCCCCAGGCTCATCCCGTGTTAGGTGGATTTGGAGCCAGCTCTTGATTGGGAGAAGCGCCCCCAGCAAAGGCCTCGGGGTCAAGGAAGCTCTCAGACAGAGTGATGTCTGAGCTGGTGGCCAGGGGAAGGGAAGAAGTCTTCTAAGGAAAGAGGGTAGCATGTAGAAAATCCCAGAGACCTGACAGAGCCTGGTTCCTCAGGTGATTGTTTACTGTTGCCTTAGTGACACTGTGACACAGAGCCAGTATTCTTCTGGGTCCTGGTATGTGACCGCCTGGAATGGTAGAAACCTGGGCTACCCATGAAGAATGCCAGTGGGGGTTACCCCTCTGCAGAGAAGTTGAGGGAGACCCACCAGTTCCAGCTGATTCGGCTGCAACCAGGGACCCTCTGCCTGGTTGAAAAATTGGGAGAAATGGGAGAGGTAAGATACTTCTATACACAGTCAACTTTACTTCTCTGTGGTACCAACCAACCACTTCCAATCTCCTCGACTAACACCACCCTCATCCAAGGTACCCTCACCTCCACCTGAATTATAACAGCAGCCTCCTAATGGGACCTTCTGCTGTCCCCATCATTCTACACAGCAACTAGAACCACTTAGTCAAATCTAAATAAGACCATGCCCATAGCCTCCTAAAAAAGAAGAAGAAGAAGAAGAAAGCCATAGCTGGTATGGCTCAGTAGATTGAGCATTGGCCTATGAACCTAAAGGCTGCTGGTTTGATTCCTAGTCAAGGCATATGCCTGGGTTGCCAGCCAGGTCCCCAGCTGGGGATGTGCAAGAGGCAACCAGTGGATGTTTCTCTCCCTCTCTTCCTCCCTCCTCTCTCTGTAAAACTAAATAAATAAACTCTTTAAAAAAAAAAAAAAGAAAGAAAGAAACCAACCTCCAGTGGCTTCCTATCTACTCTTTGTAAGAGCCAATGTCCTTTAAGTTGCCATAGCCCCACATGGCCTGACCCCCTGTCTCCAAAGGCATCATGACTAACTTTATTAAGTAGCTGTTTCCCCTACTCCCACTACACTGGAAGCTCCATGTGGGCAGGGATTTTTGTTTGCTTTGTAAACTGCCCTGACCAATTGTCATTATGCAGGAACCCAAGTCCAGTGTTGCCAGAGCTTCTAATTTTTCAAAAGAAATCACATATCTGGATTTTTTTATGTCTAATCATGTTTTAAGTGTTGGCACATAAACATTTTTTCTTTTTTTTTTTAGATTTTATTTATTTCTTAGAGAGAGGGAGAGGTAGGAAAAAAGTGAGGGAGAGAAACATTGGTGTACAAGAGAAGATTGACTCTTGCACACCCCCAGTGGGGGACCTGGCCCACACCAGGAATCAAACTGACAACCTTTAGGTTTGCAGGCTGGTGCTCAATCCACTGAGCCATGCCAGCCAGGGCAAAAAAATTTTTTTTCTTTAATATTATTCTGGTCAAATCAATTAGAGGCACACATCTCTAACTTATGGTCTCTAGCCTTATGTAAGGAGCAGTAGCTGAGTTTTGAATGCAGGCTCAGAGGGGACAAGTCCTGAGAAGGTGGCATGTAATGGGGACAGAGACAGAACTGCAAAAGCCCCCTAGGCCCCTGTGGATATGCTTGGTGGTGGCCATGAGGGAGAGCTCACAGCTTCCTCCCTTCTGATCACACCTGGTCACTCTCCAGCCCAAGGGAGGGAGGCATTGGTGTAGGTGCAAAGGGGAGGTACATCTGGTGTGACAAGAAAAGTTGTCTAAGGCTCCTGGGGCCAGGTGGCCAAGTCTCTTCAGACTTCTCTTGGGATCTCTCTTGTACCCTTCCTGTAGTAGAATTTTTCTGGCTTTTCTAGTTTGATTTCTTCCTTACAAACTCTGAGTGTCCAGGTGTGCCTGGGCGGTGTTCACCTGCAAAAGCAAAGCAGGAGGAAGGTGAGACCAGGGATGGGAGGAAGCGACAGGAAGGCTCAAGCTGGGATTATGACCAGAAGCTTTAGTGCACACACTGGAGGACTGAATATCTGCCACATGAACCAATTTCAGGGGACAAGACACTTGGCAAGAATAGCTGGACTTGGCAGAGGCTTATGGTCAAGATGAAGACATAGGTAAACACGCTTCACCTCCTCACACAACTATAGAAAAAATTACAACCAGATCTCAAACTAACAACACCCAGAACCATCAGAAAAATCGAGCTGTATGGAAGTCCCACAACCAAAGGTTTAAAGAAGCCACATTCATCCAGATGGGTAGGAAGGGTAGAGACATGAAGATGGGTAGAGAGGTGCAGAGACCCAGTGCAGTGTGGCAGCAGAACCGGTGATCCCACATTCACATGTGGTGGGTAAAATTTAGAGGGATACCTCAGGAGTGAGGGATCCCAGCCACAGGCCAAACCACACAGCCCAGGATTCCAGTGACAGGAAAATAAATCCCCATATTCTGGCTGTAAAAACCAGTGGGAGTTGGGGCAGCAAAAGAAACTGCTGGATGTTCAGGAGACTCTGTTTAAAGGGCCTGCATGGACTTAGCATTTGTGTAGACCCACCCACTCTGGGATTCAGCACCAGGGCAACAGTTGGAAGGGCACTAGTTGCATGTACAGAGCAAGTGAAATGACTGGAAACAGAGCAAGTGTTGGGCAAAGCTCCAGAAGCCAGGCAGTGGCATTGTCTCCTCTCCGAGCCCTTCCCTTGCACAGAGCCAAAGAGAGGTGAAGCAGGTAGCCCTGCCCTGGCAATTACCGAAGGCTCCACCCTACACCCTACACAATTTACAGGTGCCTTTTCTAAAATAGGCCACACTACTAAGGCAGGGAGTCAAAGCAGCTCTACCTAATACACAGAAACAAACACAGGGAGACTGCAAAATTGAGGAGAGAAAGAAATATGGCCCAAACAAAATAACAGAACAAAACCCCAGAAAAAGAACTAAATGAAATGGAGATAACCAGCCTGTCAGATGCAGAGTTCAAAAGACTGGTGATCAGGATGCTCAAAGAACTCATTGAGTACATCAACAACATAAAGAAAGAAATGATGGTTACACTAAATAAAGAAAAATAGAGAAAAAAATCTTCAGGAAACCAACAGTGAAGGTGAGGAAGCTGGGCTTTGAATCAATGATTTGGAATGTAAGAAATAAATAAGCATTCAACCAGAACAGCAAGAAGAAAAAAGAATTTAAAAAAAAATGAAGATAGTATAAGGAGCCTCTGGGACATCTCCAAACGTACCAACATCCAAATCATAGGGATGCCAGAAGGAGAAGAGAAAGAGCAAGAAATTGAAAACTTATCTGAAAAAATAATGAAAGAAAACTTCCCTAATTTGGTGAAGGAAATAGACGTGCAAGTCCAGGAAGCAGTGATCATCCCAAACAAGTTGGACTCAAAGAGGAATACAACAGGGCACATGGTAATTAAAATGCTAAAGGTAAAGATAAAGAGAGAATCTTAACAGCAGCAAGAGAAAAGCAGAGAGTTACCTACAAAGGAGTCCCCATAAGACTGTCAGCTGATTTCTCAAAAGAAACTATGCAGGTTAGAAGGGACTGGCAAGAAGTATTCAAAGTGATGAAAAGCAAGGACCTACAACCTAGATAACTTTATCCAGCAAAGCTATCATTTAGAATTGAAGGGCAGATAAAGTGCTTTCCAGACAAGGTAAAGTTAAAGGAGTTCATCATCATCACCAAGTCATTATTATATGAAATGTTAAAGGTACTTATTTAAGAAAAAGAAGATCAAAACTATGAATATTAAAATGGCAACAAATTCACAACTATCAATAACTGAATCTAAAAAACAAACTAAGCAAACAACCAGAACAGGAACACATCATAGATACGGAGATCATTTGGAGGGTTAACAGCTAGGAGGGACAAGGGGGATAAGGGAGGGAAAAGACACAGGGAATAAGAAGCATAAATGATAGGTGCAAAATAGACGGGAGGTTAAGAATAGTATAGGAAATGAAGAAGCCAAAGAACATGAACATGTTCTAAGAACAAGCCATGGACATGAACTAAAAGGGGGATAGCTGGAGGGAAGGTGGGTACTGGGGTAGAGGGGGGGCAAAGGGAGAAAACTTGGAACAACTGTAATAGCATAATCAATATTATATATATATATATATATTTTTTTTTTTAAAGAATAGTTGGACTTGTGCTCTAATGGTGTGGCTCAGTGGGCTGGGTGTCATTCCACAAACCAAAAGGTCACCAGTTTAATTCCTGGTCAGGGCACATGCCTGGGTTGCAGGCCAGGTCCCGGTTGGGAGTGTGCAGGAGGAAACCACACATTGATGTTTCTCTCCCCCCCCCTTTCTCCCTCCATACCCCTCTAAAAATAAATAAATAAAATCTTTATTTTTTTAAAAAAAAGAATAGCTGCACTTGGGAACCAGCCCCAATGCCCTTCTGTCTCATAAGGGAGGTAGTATCTCCATTCCTATAGATGAGGACAAGAGACAGAGAAGTGACAAGCCCAAGGCCACACAGCTGTGAGTGGTGGAATTTTACTCAGACAAGGGTTGTCTAATGTTAGCACCCACTTTCTGTCCACCCCATGGCTCTGTCCACAAGGGTTGTATAACTGAATCATAAAAGAATCAGAGTTGCTGGACCAGAGGGTCCTTTAGAGTCACGTTTAAGCTTTTTAAAAATTTTTATATGTTGACACCTTTCTTTATTGCTTCTATTGGTCAGTAGTGAAAGGTCCTGTGACTAAAACCAACAAGGCCCCCCTCCTCTTGCGTCTCTGACCAGCTCTGATTCGAACTTTGTTTCTCTGAAACCTGTGACCTCAGCCCCTGTAGGACTTCATCCTCTTTCCTTGAGGATGTCTGTGCTGTGTTTTACTAAAGGCTTCATTTCAGTTCTGGCCAGGTAGCTCACTTGGTTAGAGAATCATCCTGTTACACCAAGGTTGCGGGTTCGACCCCCGGTCAGGGTGTATATAAGAATCAACCAATGAATGCACAAATAAATGGAACAACAAAGTCAATAAATAATAATTTTTTAAAAGGCCTCATTGCAGGAATTAAGTCCTCCTATCTTCTCTGAAAACGCATGCATCTTTTATTTAAAAGAACCCTACTTAGGGAAAAGACTATATTGGAGATTTGAATCAGGATCAGTAGGAAGCAGGACCTGAGTGTGAAAATAATGTGTGTCCATTACTGTGAATCTGAGGCAACATTTCTCATTCACCCTAGTGATCCCTAAAAAGAACAGTGTCAAAGAGAGATTGTCAGGCCATACCTTCAGGGGCACTTTGAACAATGTTCCTTGCCAAGGTTCTAAGGGCTTTGCTCTGAGAAAGGGCTAAAAACTGCTCTGGCTTCCTCTTCTCCCCAGCTGCAGGCCAGCACGCCTCTCTCCCAGAGCTTCCTGGCTCCTGTGCTCTGCTCTTGTCTTCTGGGCCAAAGGAGACATCGCTTGCTGGTGCCACTGGAATCTGAGCAATTACAGGCCAGAGCAGATGTGCAGAGGGTGGGTGGTGGGCACGGGGGTGCGGAGCAGGCGTGGACTGATCGAGCTGATGCAGATGTAGCTCCTCTCTCCCACTTGCCTCAGTGACACACTTTAACTCAACTTGCTGAGTTACATGAGTTCCGTTGATAAACCCTCCTTCCAGAGAAGCTCCCAAGAGAAAGCTCTGGCTGTGAATGCACTACTCAGATGGAGCGAGCTGTTACAGCACCTTTCCCTGAAATGTGATAATCCCATTTCTAATTTACTGATTATGCAATAAGAAAATGTCCTCAATAATTTTGTAAGAAAGCCCATTAGCCTATGTAGAGATCTCATGCTTCCTCATGAAACCATGAAAAATATTAGTTCCCTTTGATAAATGGGACCCATTTGAAAATCAAAAATAATTACTTTGTTTATTAACATTTGGTGATTAACATTTCAAAAGCAATTTAAATAAATACAGTGCAGATCTGAGATGGGGCCTCAAGGTAGTGATCTGTATGGAGTAAAGCAATGCTCATTGGAACCTGGGAAATTTAAAATCAATCATGTTTTCTAACGTGGCTGTTTATTCCCAACTTATGTACCAATGAATCAAACCATATTCAAGAATCTCAGGTTATGCTCCTGGCTGTTGTGGCTCAGTGGATTGGTATCATCCCACAAACCAAAAGGTCGCAGGTTTGATTCCCCATCAGGGCACATACCTAGGTTGTAGGTTTGGTCCCCAGTTGGATACATACAAGAGGCAACTGATCGATGTTTCTCTCTCTTTTTCTCTTTCTCTCTCTTCTTCCCTCTCTCATCAACAAACATATCACTTCTCCCCCCAAAATATCAGGTTATGGTGAATAAATAAATGGGCTTAGGGTTATTCCCACAAATATTTTCTCTTCAAAAAAAAGGGGATTAAATGAAGAATCTTGAGATGGGGAGATTATCCTGGTGGGCCCTAAATGCTGTCACATCATCCTTATAAAAGGGAGACAGAGGAATACTGTACTACACACAGAAGAGGAAGAAGCAATGTGACCGGAGATTCGGCCATCGCCAGGGAGTGTGGACAGCCAGGCGAGAAACTGGAGGAGGCCAGCCAGCACTGATTCCAGTCCAGTGAAACGGACTTCAGACTTCTGGTCACAGCTATGGGAGAATAAATGTGTGTTTTTGTCAGCCACCCACGGAGCTTGTAGTAATTAGCTACAGCTGCCACAGGAAACTAATCGAGTCACCTTCCTGAGGTTAGCCAACTCTGCATACCGATAGCATAATTGCTTACTAACATTTGTAAAAATCAATTCTGACCTAACATAGCTATCTGCTTATTTTAAATGCTCATCTCTGTGTCCCCTACAATTATCCAATGAACCACCCCACCCCAGTGAAAGTGACCCTCACTCTGAGAAACACGGACCCAGCTCCACACAGCATAGGAAGAATCCACGGTACAGCTGGGCTTTCAAAAACTGCTCTGTGAAGTTCAAATTTCACTTCAAAATGATCAGGGGGAAAAAAAAGAAAGAATCAGCCCCTTTAAAAATAGAAGCCATTTCTTCTGCAAATTTTCGCAGAGCCAGATTTTTAAATGCAGAATTTAGCAGAATCTTCAATCATCCTGGAACAGTTACTAGCATACAAGATAAGACCCTTAAAAGGGAAAGAGGGAGCCATAGAGAGCACTAGCAGGAAGCTGGGTCAGGGGGCAGAATCTAGCTAACAGAAGTCTTGTTTTCCCAGCCTTATCCAGAATTGTAGGTCTCTATGTTTTTCTCTCTCTGTCCTCTGCCTCAGGACCAAGGGATGAGGACAGAGGGTAAAGCAGGAATTGCTGTGCAAGGATTTTTCATAATGAGGGATGATGAGGCAGCAGAATTGATAAGGCCCCCAAGTGGAGAAGAATATGATGGTTATTAACAAGCCTCCCGGTGATGTATAAAGGGGAATGGGCAAAGCAGCAAACTTTCATCCCAGAAGTTGTAACTGCCAACGTGGACAGAGCCAGGGAGGTGTCCAGCCCCAAAAAGGGAATCAGGGTAGTCCTGCTTAAGCTGGGCGTGGATATTGGCAGGCAGTGGGTGCCGACAGTTAACTTCCCACAGGAGCCCATCCTGGATTTACACTTATAATTCCACATTTCTTTAGCATCGTTTTCACCAGGAGAACTTGCGGCCCGTGTTCCCATCGAGTTTCCTCACATGGTGTCATGGCACATAGGCAGTGCTTCAAACCTATTTCATGGAAAAACTGATAAATGAATAGATTCTCTCTTCTAGTTTATATATTGCTCCTCCTGTTGCAGAACGTAATTTCATTTAAAAAATCATAGTTTTTAATTCCAAAAGGAGTATAGCTTGGCTCACAAGCTTGTGATCAGAAGCTCCACCTGCCAGGTTGGGAGAAAACCAAGGCCTCTGGCCTCACCTAAGTCAGCAGTCACAGGTGCCCTCCTGTACCTCTGAGCTTCAGCTCTGATCTGGCCCATCTGCTGATTGCCAGCATCACCCCAGGGCTCCGGGCGGAGCCCTCTCCCTCCAGAGTCAACCAAATGCTGACTTTGGGGTATGGGAGGCTATTGTGAGTTTTACCTTCCCAGCACCATTCTCCCTTTTCTCAGCACCAGTGTCCAAAGGGACAACTGCTTCAAAATTGCTAGGTGGAGCTGAGAAGCCCCCTCAGTTTCTAGAGGGGCCACATATTGCAGATTAAGCCAATTGACATTTGTCATCACCTTGGATACTGTGAATGTTTAAAGGAGCGGGTCATAGAGAGTCAGGATCAGAACTTTTATTTCAAGTGCCAGAAGAAGGAATCTCCCTGGGCTGAACCTGAGTCAGTAAGACTGGAGTTGCTGGTGGCCGTGGTAATGAGAGAGCTCTTTGAGAGTCAAGTCAACACAGAGTTACATCAAATCAGAAGAAAGAAGAGTTAAGAAGATATACAGAGAGGTCACAACATTGTTTGAAACCCTGGATTTGGCCATGCCTGAAGCTTCATGCCTCTGCCCCCTTTATTTATATGAATCGACACATTCTTTTTTAGTTGGATTTTTTATTACTTACACTTAAAAATATCCTAATAAATTGAGGCTGAGGCACAAGCTGCCCTTTGTAGGAAGAGTGCATGTACCTCTTCTAGAAAGGCATGTTACAAAAAGATGTGCCTGCCCACCTTGGCCAGGGCACGGCCAGATGATCAGAGTTCATCCTGGATCGCAGTCACCACCTGCCCTATCTGTTGGGTCTCCTGTGCAAGTGTGAACTTGCACATCCACGCCAGCCAATCCCATGACTCAGAAAGGATTTCTCCTTGTTGTAGCCAGCCTCCAAGATGGCCTCCAATGACCTTGAACTCTCACACTTTGACAGTCCCTCCCAGCCCCCCGCTGCGTAGGGCTGACTGAGTAACCAGTAAGATACAGAAATAAGATGAGTAACTTCCGAAGCTATGTCACAAAAGATACTGCAGCTCAGTCTTACCAGCTCTGGAATCACTCTCTCTGGGGGAAGTCAGCTGCCATGTCCTGAGGACACGCCACACATTGAGGCGCCGAGGCCTTCTGCCAACAGCCACCAGTGGCTCACCAGCCGCTAGAGCGCGGCATCTTGGAAGCGGCTCCCCCTGCCCCAGCCCGGCCTCCAGATGATGCCACCCCTGTGGACACCTGGACAGCACCTCACAAGACACTCCAAGCCAGAAGCACCCAGCTCAGTGGCTTGAATTTCTGACCCGTGGAAACAGTAGTCATAGATACTTATGGTTTTAAGCCTCTACATTTTGCAGTAATTTGTTCTACAACAATATGTAACTAGCCCACTCTTCATCAGTCCCCTCTTCCCAGATCCCTCTCTTCCTCCTGGCTCAGTTCCCTGTTTCCTCACCAGGCTCCCCACCCCCTGCTCCAGGCAGCCCTTCAGACTCATCCTCTTTTCCAGTTGAGGTTTTCCCTCGAAGAATCACCCTTTGGTGCTGCCCCCACACTTCCTCTCCTTTCTCTCCCGGCCTGCCTTCCTCCTCCACCTGAAGAAATAGTTCTTTCTCCTTCCTACATCCCCAGTCATTTTCCTCTCAACAAACCTCATGACAACAATTAATGGTTGACAATCCTTGCTATAAGAATGTAGATTTATTTATGTATTCCAATCGACTGAGAAGTTTTTGGGTTTTGTTAGAGGCTGCTATTCTCTCCTTTGCCCCGTCTTCCCAAAGCACAGAGGCAAAAACGCCCCCCACATCCCCTTCCTGTGGAGAAGTCCAGGCAGTTGGACAAGCCCTGTGAATTCTGATGTTTCACAGGGCTTTGGCAGTGGCAGAGGGGGCTGGGGCACAGTATGCCACCATCGTCATGGCAACTCACTCCCTGGTGGGTCCTGGGCTGCACTCCCAGGCAGGGGAAGCTGCTCCCAAGTGTGTGTCCCTCTCAGAGTGGGCATCAGGAGGCAAGGCTGCCCAGGAAACAGAATAGGCTGAGGCAGTGAAGCCTAGCAGGTGTCTCCTCTCGAGAGGCAGGCAGACAGGGGGGAAAAGCAAGCAAGTCTGGCAATGGAGAGCAGGTAAGCTTGACCCCAGGCCTGACGAGAGCCACCCACATGGGCAGATGTTTAGTCTCCCCACACTATTCTTACCCCTGAGGATGTGATCAGCTCTGGCCTGCAGGTGACACCTGCCTCTGGAAATGAAGGTCAGCAGCCTCCATCATTCACTCTGTCAGTGGTTCCCGAACTTGGCTGCACATTGGCACCACGTGGAAATCTTTAAAAGTGCTGATGCCTGCCTCCTGCTCCCAGATATTCTGATGTAATGTGTACAGAGTGCAACCTGGCCATCAGGGTTTTTAAATCTCCAGGTGCTTCAAACGTGTGACAAAGGGTGGGAAGCACTGCACTATGTCAAGGGTCTCAGCCAAGGTTGTGCATAAGAAACCCCTGGGGAACTCAAAAATGCACTCACCCCAGACCTCCTCCACCCAACTCTCCCGAGCTGGTCCCAGGTATCTGAATTTGTCTCAGCTCCCACCCAGTGGGTCTGGTGAGCTGCTGACCTAGCGTATCACAAACCCAGTATAATATAAGGCAAAGGTTCGTAGGGTGGATGGCCAATAAGAAATGTGGATGGAATGGGGTGGATTGGAGGCTTGCACCGGCCTCACCTTACCTCTTGGGAGTAGGTCTGGCTGGGGGATGCTGCACTGAAACCACAAAGTTAAAGTTATTACGTAAATGAAAAATGACTTGCTTTGTTACTTTTGTATGGTTCAGTTTAATGCCAACTCATGAGGAGACAACTGTTTCAAGAGATTTCTGTAAGATTGTCACCAAGGTGGAGATTGCAGGAGAGGGTCAGAGTCCAAGGTCCTAAGTAACCCCGTAGAGGTGCCTACACATGACATACATGCAATTCCAGGACATTGCTAGGGTTATCTTCCCGACATCAATTCTTGATCTCCTCCTGTGACCTGCACAGACCTGGATTCCCCATCTTAGCAGGCACCGCCTTGTGCTCAGAGCTACAGCACCCCACCCCCGGTTTGAGGCCAGCAGGTGCTGCCCCCATAAGGAGAGCTGTGAAAAGGACTTCGGTGGGAGGCAGAACTCACCATGGCCTCAAGTGTCTAGATCCCCCCCCTCACCTGGTAAAGGGCCACCAGTACAAAATCTACATTCATTATGCCCTTGCGTATTATAAGTATCTAATTTTGTTCATAAACCTTTTTAAGATTTAGATCACAGATAATATGAGCTTGTTGTAACTAATGAAATGATGCTGAGATTTATAAAGAAAGGGTAGCCTCCTCCCACCCACACCCTCCATTCCCAGTGCCTTTCCCCCCAAGTGACTAAAGTTAACAGCCACCCCATTTAATTTTTGTTCGGAAGTGAGTTGTTCCACACAAATGAATTTGCTCACTAATCAAAACTGTTCTTTTTACTTGCCAACACTTGAAATGACTTGCAGTAGTTTGACCACTGGGATGAAGATTGCCATAGACCGAACGTGTCCCCCACAATTTACCGGTTGAAACCTAATGTCCTACATGATGGTGTTAGGAGGGGTGGCCTTTGGGAGGTGATTAGGTCATGAGGATGGAGCCCTCATGAATGGGATTAGCACCCTTATAAAAGAGGCCCCTCAGAGCTCCCCTGTCCCTTCTGACATGTAAAGGCAGAGAGAGAAAGCCATCTAGGTACCTGGAAGTAGGTCCTCACCAGACACCAAATCTGCTAACACCTTGATCTTAAACCTTAACCTCCAGAACTGTGAGAAACAAATTTCTGTTTTTCAGCCACCCAGTCTATAGTATTGTTTTATGGCAGCCAGAATGGACTAAGACAAAGATCATTCTACAAAGTCTTACACAGTGTCTTGACTTTTAAAACGGAAGGACTCAGGGTTATTGCCATACTTAGAATAATTTATGTTTGAGAATGTTTCTAGTTCACAGGCCACCTTTTGATGCATTGCCTACTTTGGCTTTCCCGAGGGGCCTTTGAGATGAGTGGAGCAGATAGCTGTGTTCCTGTCGCACAGACGAGGAACTGGAGGCTCTCCCTGGGAAACGCAGAGTCCAGGCTAGTCACCTGTCTTTCAGCGTCCTGTGAATCTGCATACTCAGCTCTGTCTCCGCTGGCTCTACTGCTGCTCTGTATGTGAATGAGAGTTCATTACCCACACCCTAGGGGCTCCTGATGTGTGCAAATGGCTCTGGGCTAAGACACTTTGTATTTTCTGGAGTCTTTTGTAGTGAGTGTCCCTGATCCCTTCTCCCCTCCCCCCAAACCCAGTGTCAAATTGTCATGGCACTTCCTCCTGCTGTTGAGACACCTTGTTCTGTAAACCATGAACTGAAAAACTTGATCAGAAAAAAAACTTGATCAGAAAAATTAGTCGTTTAGAAATCTTTGAACATTGTGAGTGAATAGGCTCTAACAGATTCTAAAGGACTTTCATAAGAGTTAGGTATACAGAGTAGGCTCAGGTGCATATACTTCCTCTTTTATTATGGGGAATTTCAAACTGTTAAAAATAACAGGCCTTTCAAAGTGAGAGGCAACATTTATTTGAGATCAAAGAACAGCTATTCAGGCAGGAGCCCAAATGATGTTCTGATTAGGAGACAAAGGGAAGGGATGTCTATGAGAAAGGGAAGGGGAACAAACACATCAATAGAAGGAAGGAGTTTCCATAGGTGCCGATGACAGAGTGATGCCGATTCTAAAGAATATTTTTAATTTTTAGTCCAGTAGGCATATATCTGATTTCTTGCTATGGCCACAAACAGTTCTTTGGGGTAATGTCGCTTTAGGTCCCATCCAAAGGTTATTTCACCCTGGTGTAACATTCCAAAGGTCTGAGGTGTAAGACATGCGAGGCAGTTCCTCAGAGACTGTGGCTATGGCTTTGTTGGCCCTGACTGGGTGTCTCAGTGGGTTGGAATGTTGTCCCCTGCACCAAAAGTTTGTGGGGTCAATCCCCGATCAGGGCAGATGCCTAGGTTGTGGGTTCAATTCCCAGTCAGGGCACGTATGGGAGGCAACCGATCAATGTTTCTCTCTCATATCAATGTTTCTCTCTCTCTGTTTCTCTCTCCCTCTCTCTCACTCCCTCTCTCCCCCGCCACCTCTCTTTCTCTCCCTCCACCTTCGTCTCTCTTAGAATTATTACCAGACGGGGGCTGGCCCTGTGTCAGTCTACCTAGGGCCAGCTGTAGTGTGTGGGTTCTTGACTTCGTGTAGGAAAAAGTTCACAACACAAGTCCAGGTAACTATGAGGTACATTTATTAAAGCTGAGGACAGTGAAACAAGAAAGGGCTTAGTGTAGAAGAAGAAGCAATGGGAGACCTAGGCTGGGCTGCCTGAGCTCACTGGGAAGTCGGAGAAAAGGAGGCTATGGACAGGTTTGGGGGGTCTGGGCCTGGAGCTGAAACACAACTGAACCCTACATGTTATATCCTAGATGTTATCTCCAGGGAGGAAAGGCCAGGGAGCAGAGGTTACCCCGGGCACTGTCAGGCACTGGGGACTTTCTGCCCTGGTGACCATCTGCACCTGGCTGTAAATTGCTTGGCCACTGCGTTCAGCTCTCTGTCTCAGTTGCCCTATTCCACTTGCCAAGGAATTTTCCTAGCTTCTTACTAACCTGTATCAAAATCAATAAAAACATATCCTCAGGTAAGGTTTTAAATAAATAAATAAATAAATAAATAAATAAAGTGGCTTCGTTTATTTCTTTATTTTGACAAAACCTATTTAACAGGTAGACAGAATAGTATAATGAACTTCATTATAAGTTGGGCAACTTCAACAATTATCAGCATGGTACACATGTCTTGCTTTGCTGCTTCAAAATTTTTTTTCCTGAGTTTTGGATTCCTGAAGTGTCGGGATCCTCCTATACCATTACTGTCCATTGTGGGTACCCAGGAGGACCCCTGTCGTGAGAGGTTTGCCAAGGCCCAGTCTCCGGCTGCCCCACAGGGCCAGGTGGAGTACTTCCTGCTTCTGGGTCTCTGACCTCCTGCTGATGACAGGAAGGGAAGCCTCATTTGTCCCCTTTGTCCCACGGGCCAATCCTGCTGGGTAAGTCAAGAGGAATGCAAACTGTGTGCCCTCAACTTCCTCCCGTGGGTTGTGTGTCCTCACCGAAGTTGTTATGGGAGGCTCTGGAAGGAATTTTTATTAGTCTGGAGAGTAAATAATCATTATTTCCACCTCCTTGTGATAGATACCAGGCCTGGAAATTTCCATGGCCTACTCTCTGGCTTCTCAAATACCCAGAATGAGTTCCTTTCTGATCTGAACCCAGACCTGCATGCATTGGACAGAGCTGGACACTTGACCAAGAGCACACAAGATAGGCCCCTGAGTTCCTTTCCGTGGCCTTGTGGAAATGGTGTCACAGACCCTATTCTGCAGGTGAAGAGGTGAAGGTGTAGAGAGACGAAGCCACCTGTCCTGGCATGTCATTAGTAAGCAAAACAGCGGAGACTTGAATGAGCCCAATAATTTGAGTCTTCATTAATAAACAGGGAGCTAATTATGAACATTGAAAAGACTGCTCCTTTTCTGCTGTGATTAATTCCGAATTTATTTTTAGTCTTTAAAAGAATGGAGACTTATGGGGAGGTTTTGTCTGGAGTGAGAAACGTGCCATCCCTGACCGTTTTCCTTGGCCGGCACTCCACCCCATCCCAGGAGAAATCGGCAACTGGCAGCCAGCTCATCCACGTGCCCTTTCCCTAAGCTCAAGAGTCCCCAGGGATTTGTGTCAGCCGTGGCTACTTGGAATGAGCCCTAGAGAACTGTTTTCACACGTTGATAACAGGACCACCACTGACAAATTGAAAACCCCAGCTTCAGCCACTTTGTTGGGGAAAGAACTTAGGGCCTGGCTTGTCTTCAGGGCAAGAGAAGCAGGATGCTAATCAAAAGGCAGTCTTTTGTGTGTGTGTATCTGAGTGTGAGTGAGTGTGTGTGTGTGTGCACCTTAATGACAGCAGAGCCCAGGAGGAGCAGCAGTCCTCATGGACCCCTTAAACTTACTTTCTAAGCTTCCAGAGAGCCCAGCGCATGGTGGGCAGGCTTTTCCAGGCTCTAGCTATGTTAATGGGGCCCTCCAGTTGGAGGTGGGTCCTGGCCCTGGAGACTTTCTCTCTCTGTAGTGTGACTTTCCTTATCTCTGCTTGGCTCCGGGGTGGGTATTTTGTTATTGAGCCCCAAAGGACAATCTCATTTCCACACTTTTCTGCTGCAGATGGGGACTCATGGGAAAGGGGCAAGCCCTCCTTTGGCCATCCACCCAGCAAGACCAGCGAAAAGATGGAATTTGGCTTCTAAGTGCTACTCTTGGTCCCACAACTCATTTTATCTCTCTGAGGCCCTCCTTTTCTTCTCTCCTCCCCTTTCCTTTTTTTCCCCTTCCTGCTCCTTTTGCAAATGAAACCTCTAGCTTTCTCCAGGGAGGCAAGACTGGGCTCAAGTGCCCTGGCCTGGGCAGCACATGTGTGAAGGGGATTGGGATCTGCTGGGAAAAAAATGGTCTTGCCTTTCTCTTCCCCCTCCCTCTCTGCCATCTCGCCCCAGCAACTCTCTTTTTTACCCCATTCCCTTCTTCTTCTGTATTGTCTGTCCCATTCTCCACAGCTCTTCCCTCTCCTCACTTATCTCTCATGGCTGGACTTTGCCTCCCACTGTCTGTGTGCCATCTTGTTAAATGCTGGTGTGCCAGGCCAAATAGGATGCAAACACAAACCCTGCTCACTTATAAAATAAAATGTCCTCTGATGATACAATTAATTTCTGAAAACATAGGACAGCCTTGGTATTTAGGATGATCTGCTCCAGAGTGGTGTTTCTCAAAGTGCTGTCTGAGGTTGTTAAAAATAGGTCCCTCGGTCCCATCCCAGACCCACTTAATCAGAGCCCCTGGAGGTGAGGCCCAGGAATGGGCACCATTTTTCACAGGCTCCCTGGTGATTCTTGCACACATTTCCATTTCAGGACTTTTGTTCTGCTGGACCTAGAGCTTAAACTCCCAGGAGAATTGGGGAGAGGAAGGGCAGAGGGCCCATACCTCCTCCTGGTGAGCCCAACACCAGGTTTCTCTAAGACGACAAGGGGAGAACTGGGTCCATTTATCCCTTCCAGAGTCACAACTCCAAAATGCATATTTTCAGTACAATAACTTTCTTTTCCTTCCTACTGTCTTCTTGAAGCTGCTCTCAACATCACAAGAAGAGCACAAAATGTCCATTATGGTGAGAGAAGAAATTTTCAAATTTCTATTTGTGTATATGTTTTAATATAACCCTTTAAAATTCAAAGTTTGCATAATATAAGATACTAGTTTAGTGACTCATATATTTAATTGATAAACAATAAAAATTCATGTATTGGGGACTTTTACTGATAGAGGTGCACAGTAAAAAAAGCTTGGGGAACATCTCTAGAATCTAGATTATATGTTCTCTGAGGTCAGGGACTATATCATTTTGTGTAACAAGCTATTGAAATATAGTATCCATACAGAAAAGTATACAAATAAGTCTACAGCCTGCAGAACAGTCCTGTGTAACTAGCACAAAGATCAAGAGTATCACCAGCATCCCAGACCCCGGCTATGCCCTCACTACCCGTTCCCAAAATCACCTCCCTCCGCCTTCTGGGAATTTCATGTAAATGGAACCATGCTCTGTGTGCCCTTTCACATTTGGCTTCTTTTGCTCAACATTACAAATGTGGGATCCACGTATATGTAGCAATAGTTCGTTCATTCTTGAAGTGTAGTGTTTTCCACTGTGTAAATGTCACCATTTATCCATCCTCCCATTGATGGGCCTTGGGCTGTTTTGGGCTTGGGGGTATTGCTGCTGTGAACATGGTATATGTGTTTCAGTGAACACGTGAACACACCTCAGGCAGGCTACAGCTCAGAGGGGAGCTGGTGAGTCATAGAGGACACCATGTTTGGCGTTGCTAAATAGCGAGTTTTCCAACGGGCTCCCAGCAGCAATGTGAGGGAGCCCCAGGTGCGTCCCATCCTCCCCAATGCACAGCATTCCCCATGTTGTTTTTATACCCACCACCTAGTAGCACATGGTTACCTCCTTATATTTTGATGGCTTTTCTTGATGATTAATGAGGCTAATCTTTAATTTACTGGCCATTTGGATATTTTCTTTTGTGAAATGCCTGTTCAAGTCTTTTTCCCTTTTTCTGTTGTGCCGTCCATCTTTTTCTTACGGATCTATAGCAATTCTTTATGTGTACTGCCATTTTCATCTCTTTCTCTCCAGGACCAGCACATTGTCCATTTTACAGCATGTGCTTAAGAACTCTCCAGGCTGTTGCTCAATTAAT
The DNA here is from genome assembly GCF_022682495.2 of Desmodus rotundus. NCBI lineage: Eukaryota > Metazoa > Chordata > Mammalia > Chiroptera > Phyllostomidae > Desmodus > Desmodus rotundus. The sequence continues at coordinate 69,788,964 of NC_071395.1, forward strand.
TAGCACACACGACAGGAAATGTACCCCTGTTGAATGAATGAGGCCTTTACATACTTTTGTTTATTTTTTGGTTTATGGTAACAACTTAATTGAAACATAATTTACATCCCCAAATTGTACTTGTTTTAAGCTCACAATTTAATGATTTCCTGAGTTGTGTAACCATCACCACAATCCAATTTTAGAACATTGTCATAGCTCCAAAAGGAAAGATTATGCCCATTTCTGTACACTCTATTACCAACTCTAGCCCCAGGCAAGTGCTAATTTATCTACCGTCTCTTTCATATACATGCAATCATGGATACGTAGGCTTTTGTCTCTGACTTCTTTCACTTAGTGTAATGCCTCTGAAGCCCATCCGTGTTGTAGCATGTGCCAGCACCCCAATCCTGTGCATGGCTGAGCGAATGTTCCATTGCATGGGTATACGGGGTCTTGTCTATGTAGTCATCAACTGATGGACGTTTGGATTATGTCCACTTTTTGGCTATCATAAATAGTGCTGCTGTGAACATTCACTACCGTTTTTGTGTAGCCATTTGTTTTCATTTCTCTTAGGTAGATACCTGGGAGGGACTTGCTGGGTCATAGGCCAAATTTATGGGCAACTTTTTAAGAAACTGAAACACTCATTTTTAAGAAACTGAAACAACCAGGGGCTGATGATGGAAAGACATAGAAGGCTGTATTGGGTAGAAAAGAAACATCTGCCAGAACATATTTTTTAAAAGCACAGTGTCAAGAGAAAGCTAAGAAAGAGACTAAAGGCTGCTTTTAGGAGTTTACAGTCTTATCTGGATGTTCTAACACATGTGTTTGTAGAGTAACTCAGCAATATGGAAAATTGGAATATGAGCAGGGTCCAGACAATCTTCGCACAATGAATTCAGGAAGTGCTGAATGCCTACCTTTTACAAGACTCAACGGTAAGCTTTAAGAAGGATAGATGGAAGTTTAAAACAAATATGCTCTTCCTCCCCTGAGTTACTAGGAGTTTAATCAATAAAATAAACCTCAGTTATCAAATAAGTTAATTTTTAATCCTCCCCTGAGGATATGTTTCTTGATTTTAAAGGGGGAGAGAGACAGAGAGAGAAACATCAATGTGAGGGAGAATCATCGATCAGTTGCTTCCCCTGTGCGCCCTGACCAGGGATCAAACCTGCAACCTAGGTGTGTGTCCTGATGGAAATGGAACTATAGAATGACGCTCCAACCAACTGAGCAAAATGGCCAGGGCTCAAAGAAGTTAAACACAGAATAAATGATAGCTGTACTCTCACTTACATCATTTAAACATTAGAATTTTTCAGCAGTAAGTGCAAAGCCCACAAGGACGCCTTGGGAGACATCAGCAGAGGGCAGATAAGAACCAGGCCAGACAAATAGCAGGAATAGCAGTGATACTGCACAGAGCCCAAAGAACAGCCCTCCCAACATGGTTAGTGTAAGAGTCCTCCTACACTAAGTCAGTGCCGTAGGAAAAAACGCTACAAGAATTCCTGGAAGGGGGAAAAGGCTGAATACTGAGATGCACAAGATCATTTAAAACAGGACAAGCATTCCCACTGGCACTGAACTGGCTGCATCAAGAACAGGGGCTCCACAGTGGTATAAGGTAACAAAAAGTACATTTGTTTTGCACATCTGAGAAGTAGTGGATAAACTTCCCAGGTGCTAAAAATCTTGGTGGAATCTTACTAAATTATGTATGCATACATGCCTAAATTAAAAAATACCAAAATATTAAAATACTCTGAATGGCATGATTTTCTAAAAAGAACATAAGTTATCTTAACATTTCTTAATAAATCACAACATTCAGAACTTACATAATATTGAAGTAATAGAAGATTGGGAAGGCGGATGGCAAAGGGGAAAGTAGGAGAGGGGGAAACTCTTTCCTTCAAGATCTTAGAAGAAAACAGAAACCCAGAGAGTGTTCCTTGAACATTTTTGGCATTCCAAAGATACAAGTTTCCACTGCTATTGTTGCACTGGAAATCTTAGTTCAAAATGAAGTGTTAGATAGTAAATAACCAGGACCATTGGACTAGAAAGATAATAATAATGCTAATACTTGAGTACTTTACATGCCTGATATTGCTCTGAATAGTTTACATTTGTACCCATTTAATCCTCTCAATAACTTTATGATATAAATATTACTATTATTTTCTTCTAATGATGAAGTACATGAGGCTCAGACAGGTTATGTAAATTGCCCAAGGGCACATAGCTAGAAAGTGGCAGAACTGAGGTTTGGAACAGGGAGTGCAGAGCCCAAATATTTAACCATCTCAAGTCATATTCCAGCTATTGGATTGAGTCTCCAATTACAGATGGGGAAAGGGACTCAAAAGTGTTAAAGGATTTGTCTGAGGTTACTTCACAGATGAGATCAGGCACAGCAGTTCCACTGACTGCTCACCCAGTTTCACTTCTACGAGGACTGGCCTTGGGTATCACGAGAGAGCCCTTTCTTAAGATACCATTTGTGGATGAGCTACAAGGATACAGTTTCCTGACTCTGGCAAGATGGACTAGACTAGAGGAAGCAGCACTCGATATATTGTACAGTAAGCCAGATCTGAGTTCAAAGCCTGGTTCTACTGTTTACTAGCCACATGATGGTGGGCAAGTCATACCCTCATAGCCCAATTCCTCTACTGGTAAACTGCAGGCAATAACCACACCAGCTCATATGATTACAGGAATGAAATGAAAGAATTGGAAAAAAGAAAAAGGACTCATGGACACAGTCAACAGGGTGGTGTCTGCCAGGGTGGCAGTGGCTGGAGGTGGAAGAGGGTATAAGGGGGACAAATGGTAATGGGAAAAAATATGATTAAAAAAAGAATTGGAAGAAACTGGCAGCCATGATCAGTTTTGGTGCTGCAGAAGTTTGGGGTGGGTGATTTAGAGCTGAAGTGTATAGGGTGCTGTGTAGGCTGAGATTTTTCAAGCCCAGACTGGATCACAGGTTACTCAAGGGCACCATGGAGGATTCTGGATAAAAAGAAGGCCCTGGGCCAACTCTCCTAACTTGAGCTGGGCCATATCAGGAGATATGAAACCTGAGGTCATCCTGCTAACAGTCACATATTCCCCTGATACAGGAAATTTTAGTTCTTTTTAAACACTTGATTAGGTCAGTTACTTTTAGTGACTCTTCTATAACAAATTTTGCAGTTCTGCATTAAGGAACTCTTAACCGTGGCTGTGGTCAAGAGTTTGTTCCTCATATTTCTAGCCAAGCAAAGGTTTGTCAATTTGCAATCAATGGCATGATATAAATTCTCTGCATTTGTCAACTTGCCCATGGCCTGAGGCCAGATTGAGGCTGCTCAGGTGAGATGGTTTAAATGCAGAATATGGCTCAACAGTGATTCTCAAAGCAAGGCTGGGCCTGGGCATAAGCATATTTTAAAGTTACTCGGGTGATTCTAATGTATACCAGTATTGAGAACCACTGACGCGAAGCATAGAAAGATGTGCAAGATCTTATGGCGTTTATAGCCCAGACTGACAGGTTTTATAAAGGACACCTAGGCAAACATGGTGAGAGATAAAGACTGGGGTTAGGAGGGTGGATTGTGGAGTGCCTACAATGCACAGGCTGAGAAATCTCTATTTAATTTAATAGGCAATAGGGAGCCATGGATGGTTATTGAGCAAGATGTAAGGGTAGGCAGGTAGAAGTGTACAAAGAAGTGCAACTATTTAATATACTTTAGAAAATGGACTTTTTTTCTATGAAGTAGGAAATGAAGCTTTCTTTTACCTTTATACCCTCAGCTTAAGATCAACTTCCTTCAGCACCATGGTCCACTGGTCCCTAGAGAGCTGAGACTTGTTCAAATGATCTTTGTAGGTATCCGGAGCGTTGCATACAAGGTAGCAGCCTTCCATGGATGTTTGTTGACTGAGTAAATGAATGTGGCCCATCTGGGTATCAGGAGAATTGGTACCCTCCGCCAGCCCCTTTGCATGCAAAAAGGTGGGGCTGGGTCTCTCACCTTTCCCCTTTCCTTAATTTATCCTCGTGGGGCTGATTCTAATTCTCCCAACTCTAATTCCGTCGCTTCCCCGGTGGGTGGTGCCTCCTTGTAATGCGCTGCCACCCGGCTTCCCGGCTTCAGGCGCCAGGCTTCAAACCTGTCTTTCACCCATTGTTCAGTTTCCGGAGAGTCAAGTTCAACCCCAGGTTCAACAACTACAGTGACAGTCACAAACACATTCCCCTACGGGTACCTCGCAGGGGGCGCCCACCTCCACCAGCCCCCACTACTACCAAACAGGTACAGAAGGGCGTTTCCATTCCAGCGCCCCTGGTGTTGGGGGTGTGAATGGGGAGACACCTACCCAGTGACCTGCCCCCAAGGCAAGAAAGCGCCCAGCCCTCAGCAGGCGTGGCCGCTCTGGTCCAGCCCCCGCCCCGCCCCCCTCGCCGTATGGAGAGCCTCGGCTCGGCCACCCAGCCGCCAACCCCTTCTCCACGTACGCCGGGCCACTCCCTTGCTGCGGAGCTCCGCAGAGGGTGATGCTTAGGATCCCACCTCTCCCCCCCGAGCTGCGCATTTCCGCGTGCCAAGGCGGCTCCGGATCCCGCCGGCCCTCGCAGCGGCAGCCCGCGTTCCGCGTCCACGAGAAGTTGTCTCCGGAGCCCGCTGCGCCTGGGTCTCCTCCCCTTGAGCCCCGCCCCCCCGCCCAGTGCTGGGATCTGCGAGCTGCCCGGCCCGGGGGCGTCGCCGCTTGCTCTTCGAAACCAGCAAGTCTCTGCTTCCCCGCGCGGAGCGCGCGTTCCCTGCCTGGCTGGGGACCCCGCGCACCCCCGAGACGGCGCGCGCACAGAGCGCGGGAGCCCGGAGCACCGGGCGCCTGGGACCCCGGGGAGCCACTGCCCAGCCCGCGGGGCTCGGCAGGGATGCAGGCTGCTCTGTGAGCCCGGGCGCCAAGGCCATGTCTGGGTCCCGCTGCCGGACCCTGTACCCCTTCTCAGGGGAGCGGCACGGCCAGGGGCTACGCTTTGCTGCGGGCGAGCTGATCACCCTGCTGCAGGTCCCGGACGGCGGCTGGTGGGAAGGCGAGAAGGAGGACGGGCTCCGCGGCTGGTTCCCAGCGAGCTACGTGCAGTTGCTGGAGGTAAGGGGAGAGGGCCGGGGTCTGGGAGGTCCGGGGCTCCAGTCCTCCACGCGCTCTCAGACCTGTTGCCGGCACCGGGGATTCTGGAGCAGCCCCTGTCGGACCTGAGTCCCCGGGGCAGCCGCTGTTGACCCGACCCGTAGTTTCGCGCTCCTGGGGGGCAGCGAAGGCACGGGCGTCCCGTGGGGCGTGTGCAGCGCGGGGAATCGCCCCCTGAGCTCCCCCCATGCCGGGCCTCTCGGCACGTCGTGACACCCTGAGGAAACGAGAACTTGTTGCCTGTGTGAGTTCTGGAGCGGGCGGGAGCGTTCCCGGCAGTAGCAGGGGCTGGCGAAGAGCTTCAGAGTCCTTCACGAGACGCACAGAGGATCGGGAATCGAAAAAGTGGCACTGCAGCCCCGTCCGTGTCTCCACCCCAGGTCCCGGAGCCTGCCGACCCATGGACGGTCTTGCTGCCCCGGGTCAGTCTGCCTGACTGTCTCGGGGCCGCCCACTTGCTGGTCAGCTGAGCCTGGCTGGCTACCAGCCCGAGCCCCGTCAGCAAGCTTGACTCAGGGGTGCCGCAGCCCCCAGCCTGCTCCCCCTCCTCTTTAGAACCCGAAAGTAGCCTGGCCCCAGGGCTACGGGGAACCTGTTGAGCCAAGTCCACTGGCTGTTTATTGCCTGAGTGACAGTAGGGAGGCTTCTCTGCCCTCTAATCGCTGAGCTCATGGTCACAGCCTGAGTGGGACCCGAAGTTTCTAAAGCCCTGGAGGCGGGGGTGGGGGGGGTTGGTGCTGATGACCTTACAGGACGTCTCTAGTAAAAGGCCGCCTGACCCTAGGAGTGTTGTAAAGATTAAATGAGCGGTTACTGCAGTTGAGACGCATACGGAACCGTTCTGGTAAAACTCTAACCAAATCATGGAAACTGAATTTATTTATAATTTAAACCCTGACCTACTTCACAAAAATCAGAGTAGCAAATTTTGACTGAAAATGCTTCGTGCAACTCAAGAGAAAGAAAGAAGGAAAGGAAAACAAAGATAGAGATGAAATGGTTATAGGGTGAGTTTGCCTGAGAAGTATCCTGTGGAAACCTTATCAAACATGGAGTCTGGCTGCCTAGAGGTACATTATGCTTCTTTCAGGTCCAGAGGAAAACAACAGAACCCCTCCTAAATGAACCCATACTAGTATTTGAGCGAAATTGAGGCTGGAAGGTGCTTTCATGGGCTGCCAGCAGAATGTTCCCTAACCCTCTTGGTTCCCTATTTGGAGAACCTGTGAGTGTGGGAGGGGCTCAGGTGTGTTCCTCAGCTTTCCCAGTTCCTTTTCTGAGATTCACATGTGAAAGCAAGAAAGTGCATTCCTTCCAACGAAGACCTGGAGGCCCCTTTTTTCTAGCTCAGAAGCCATGAGGAAGGCTCTATTTAAGAGTTCCTTTAGTGGCCACAGTTTTCCAGGAAATACCGACATGGAAATCAGACTGTTGGATGTCTGGTGAGGAGTGTCCCTGACTGGACGCAGCCAGCTCTGTTTTGGGCTGGGGTGAGGCTGGTGGGTTTGTAGACTGTTAGTAAGAGTGGAGTGCCTCTGCATTTCTTAGTGGGGGAAAGGGATGGTGGTCACTACCCAGGGGACCAGCTGAATGATCAGCTGGGACAGTCGTGGGTGTGTCATGGCTTACACATACTTAGGAAATCTCTGGTGCCTAAGGGACTTTCTCAGACAACTCCCACCTGGTGACTTGTGGCAGGAGTACCATCTGTGTGAGCAGCCCTGGTGAGCAGGCCTTTCATTTGTTGAGTACCTACTAGGTGCTAGGCGTGGTATATACATTGTCACCAATTCCCCTGGCGGCTCTGTAACGGGGTGGGCACCATGCCCATTTTACAGGCAAGCAAACTGCATAGGAGAGAGATGGAGGAAATTGCCCAAGGAGTAATGCTTGCATAGTTGCTTAGCAGCTCAGGTGGCTCAGTGGTACCCTCCGTGCCTGTGTCTCTTTTAAACATGATAGCCTGGGCTCAGCTGTGCAGAAAGGCCAGTGAGAGAAGGTGTGGATCCACAAGGGAAAGGGCAAGTGCAGCCCTCGAGGTCAGCACAGGGAGGTTGAAACACTGGGGCTAAAATTAGGGCAGCCGCCCTTCCCACCTGGAGCATCTCTCTCGCTAACCTTGAAGTTTGGTTTCATTCAGAGCCAGCTGGTTTGCCCACAGGTGGGGGCAGGTGGCAGGCTGTGCTCTGAGTCCTGGCACTTTTCATGGCCAAAGCTAATGCTGTTTTGACAGACAGGATTGTAGATCAGGCCCCGTGTGTCTGTGAACCTCATCCATGAGCAGGCTGGACTTCAGGGTGAGGCGTGAGCAGGGATGGGGTGAGTCCTCAAAGACAGACTCACTTAATGGGGAATGCAGAGCTCTCAAAGGAGTCGCCAGTGGTGGGCTGGCCAACACGTGGAAACGTGAGTCTGGAGGAACACTAGCCAGGTGTTTGTTGAGGCTGAGAGTTAATGCAGAGACCAGGGAGCCAGAGAAGGAGCCCATTGATTCTGAAAGTGGTAAACCTTGTGGGATGTTTGCTAAAGGGGTGGCTGGCATGGAGCTTGCGGGGGACATGGAGTTCAGCAGGCCAGGGGAGCTGTTGGGGACAGCAGAACAGAGAGAATGGACACCACCAGCCTCCTGGGGGAGGGGAGGGTGGGGTCATGGCTGAGAATGGCACCTCCACTGTCACTTCCACCCCAGCGTTCCTTTTGCATTCCGGTGGAAGAGTGACAGCAGGGAACCCTGGGAGATGGAAAGTGGGGCTAGGGCTTGAGAGCTGCACGTGCAAGACGGACACTCCCCAAGGAGTCCTTCCTCGTTCATATGTGAAAAAGGAGAACTGAGAGCCCCAGCTTTGCAGGAAGCATAGCCCATGAAGGGGTGTTGGGAGGTAACTTGGAGAGGCAGACAGATCTGCCCTGGTGGCCAGGACCTGGGGAGGGGCCAGTGTCATGGATTCTGATCCTGGGTGCTGGAGAAACCTCTTTGGCCAAGACTCCAAGGGAATGGGGCAGCCTCCAGGAAAACCTCTGCCTGAGAAGAGAAGTGTTGAGGGCCCTGGTGGAACTAAGGACTGGCCCCAAGGATCTTCAGGGAGTGGGCGGCCTTCCAGAGGCTACCAGGGGGAAGGAGTCAGCTCCTCCCAGGAAAGGAAGGAGGCCCATAGATAAGACCCACAGCTGCTGCCTCTGACCTATAAAGGCCTTAGATAAAAGCAGCCAGAAAAATCTTTCTTGAGGATCACCTCAGCCATGAAGAGGTGGAGGGGCTGAGAATTCTTCTGACATTTGAGAGACATGGTTGAGGAGGAGCTGGGTTGAAGGGGACCCAAGATGGGGCTGGAGTCTGTGGAAGCACATTCTGTGGGCTCCAAACCAGGCCCAAGGTCACCTCTACAGACTTGGAGACCCGATAGGGGAAGAGATTTCCACCAGACTTCTGGGGTACATGCAGGCTGAAAGCAGCAAAGATAGATGGAGCATGGAGCCCAGATCTCCATCCCCTGGGAAGATCTGGAGAGTCAGACCTGGTCCAATAGCCAGACAGGTCCAGTAGCTGGAGGGCCTAGCCCTGGCCCACAAATTCCTCGTGGCCTGCTCTTCCCTTGAATGGAGAGAAGAAACCAGGGACCTGCAAGATACTGTGAGACATCTGGAAAAACTCCCAGAACTTTTGGGAAATAATTCTGGAGGTCAATAAGATTGGAATGCAAATACAACAGCTTTCCTTAACCTATGGGCTGTTCTTAGAATCCACAATCTGGCTGGAAGGTCAGGACCTCAGAGGTACTAGCAGAATACGACATTGTCCACCTGTGGAACTAGGTGGTTGAGAGAGTCACCCTTGAACCTGGTCTCCTTCTCTCTATCTTCTCTTCCCCCATTTTGGGTTCCTGTGGTTGTACTATAGGGGTTTCCAAGGTGTGGCTGTGGGAGAGAGATGTGGAGCTGGGGAGGGGCTGTGTTATAGATAATTAAGGAATGATGTTTTATCTATTGCTATGTAACAAGCCACCCCAAACCTTAGTGTCTCAAAACCGTTTGTTATTATCTCCCACATTTCTGTGGGTTGACAGGACTCACTTGGGTGGTTTTTCTGCTGGTCTCTCTTGGTGTCTCTCCTGTGTTTGTAGGCAGGTGGCAACTGGAGCTGGAGTTCTGGAGGCTCACGGGGCTGGACCCTCCAAAATGGTGCCTTGGTATTCATGTGGCCTTTCCCTCCCCATGGTGCCTCCGCCTCCAGGGCCTTTCCATGTGGCCTTCTCTTCAGCAGGGCACTTGAAGTTTTTACATGGTGGTTGGCTTCCAAGAACACAGAAGTCCAAATTGTCAGGCCTTCGTTTTTTGTTTTTTTTTTTAAATATGTTTATTGATTTGAGAGAGAGAGAGTGAAAGAGAAACATTGGTTGCCTCCCATCTACGCCCCAACAGGTGATGGAACCCAAAACCCAGGGACGTGCCCTGACTGGGAATTGAATCCCCAGCCTTTTGGTTTATGAGATGATGCTCCAACCAACTGAGCCACACTAGCCAGGAATGCCAGGCTTTCTTAAGGCTTAGGCTCCAGCCTGGCATATCACTTCTGGCACATTCTATTGGTAAAGTGAGTCACAGGACCCATCCAGGTTCAGCGTTGGGGAGAGGCACATACAGGTGTGGATACAGGGAGACCAGGGAGGGCCATTTTGTAGACTAGCTCCCTCAGAAGTGTAGGGGGACACACCTGGGACACACAATGTTACAGGGGAAGCAGTGCCAGGCCAGTCCAAACGCAGAGCCTCCAGAGGGGAGTAAAAGGCAGCAGACTTGGCTGTCTACTAGGAAATTCTCATTGCCATCCTAGCAGGACTTTTTTTTTTTTTTTAATTTTTCAAAATGCCAGGGATTGCTTTTTGAAGGCCACACAATAAACGGTGCAGTTGAATTTGCAACTAGATTTTTCTGTCCCAAAAGTCTGGATCAGTCCACTGGCCCATTGCATACCAGTCCTGCATTTTCAGGTCAGAGCTATTGGTGCTGGTTATTAATAGACACGGTGTATCTGAGCTGCCTGGCATCTGGTAGATGCTTGCTATGTTACACAAATTGATTTTAATACAGGGCCTTTCTGTCTGTAATGTACAAATTTCCTCAAATGGGTGTAGCCTTGTCCCTCACACCCATGATTTTTAAGACGGTCATCAGCTCTGTTCACAAAAGGTGTAGTTAGGGCTGGTGGCTCGTGGAGCATGTAATTGTGGCTTAAAAGACCAAGGTGCTGCTTTCAGCAACTTCCCTAAGTCATGCTGCCCTTTGATTTGGGGGTGGGGGCTGTGGCCCTCATTTGTAGCTCCTGCCTTTTGCAAATCTACTTTCAGTCCACCCTCCAGCCCACCTCTGCTCCTGGGGAGCCTCCCCCTCTTCACTGCTGTGTGCTGGTCTGGTCAGGTGGCCTCGCCCCAGGACTTCAAAGCAGTGGGCAGGGCTTACAGATTGTATGGGTTGGGCATCTGCACAAAAGTTCCCTTAGCAACAAGTCGGCAGGAATCTCTGACATCTGTTCCCTGCCACGTGAATCCCTGCCCTCCATTACTACCTAGACACATGAATGAGATGCTGACCTCCTTGTACTCTGCTCAGCCTGAAAAAGCCCAGCTTTTATCTGATGGCCCGATTGACTTTATGAACATGGCTGCTGGGGAGAGAAAATGTTTGGTAACCCAGGAAGCCCTGTTCTTATGTCCATGTGAGCTGGTAGGGTCTTTATCAGGCCACTCCAGGGGACACTGTTCTCCCAGTTGCTCTCTTATTACTCACAACATCAAGGTGGCACATGACAAGCTTTCTAATAGGATGTATTAGTATCTGCCTTTCTCCCTGAGATGGCAAGGCTCCCAGGGCTGTGTGTGTCCCTCTGGAGAAAAGTAGGAACTGCGGCTAGCAGGTGGGTCTTGCCTGCCCTTTAGTGGGCCAGATCATGGGGTGACACTGTGGAGATTTGTTGTGACAGGTATATGAACTGCGTGAGGTTTCTGCAGGGCAGGGACACATAAGAGGACTCACCCACTTGTTTGCCCTGTCTACCATCCGATAGAGGCTGTTTTTTAGGTGAACTGTCTTGTTCACTGTCTTTGCCTCACTTCTTGAGCTGGGGTCCAGACTTTGTCCCAGACTTGGTCCCCAGGCACACAGATTTCACAGGCCCGAGCTCAGCCTCTCTCCTTTCTTCACTGCCTTCTACCCCCACCCTCCACACTGGAGTGAATGTCAACACTGCCCATCTGTCTGTCCACCACACCACAGGACACTGCCCCTCCTCCCTCTTCCCTTTGTTGCCTGTTCATTAGGTTAGCAAGCCTTGTCTATCCTCCCTCAGAAACATTTCTCAAAACCTTCTCCTTTTTAAAGATTTTATTTATTGATTTTTAGAGAGAGGGGAAAGGAGGAAGGAAGAGGGAGAAAAATATCGATTGGTTGCCTCTCATATGCTCCCTGACCAGACATCGAACTGGCGGCCTTTTGCTTTGAGGGATGATGCCCAACCCACTGAGCCACATGGGTTCTCCTTAACTTGTGTTGGCAAGCTTTTTCTGTAAAGGGCCGGGAAACATTTCAGGCTTTGCGAGCCGAGAGGCAAGATTGAGTTATAGCCACGGCACTGTGACTTACAGTGTGCCAGAGGCAGTGAGAAGCCGAGAGAGCGTGCATATGGTCCCTGTCACGGCTCCTCAGCTCTGCCCTTGGAGTGCAAAAGCAGCCACAGAGAACCCCAAATTGACAGGAGTGGTTGTGTTCCAATAAAACTTTATTTATAGGCACTGAAATTTGTATTAGTTTTCATGTGCCATGAACTACTGTTCTTCTTTTGCTTGTGTTCAACCATTTAAAGATGTCAAAGCCATTCCTAGCTTATGGGCTGTATGTAGTTTGCCATTCCCTGTTCGAAAGTTGATTATTCATTATTCAGCAATCCCTAATTGAGTGGCTGTGATGGGCTGGAGGTGAAGTCATGAAAGATACAGAAAAGAAGCTTGCCTTTTAGTTGGGGAGATGGTAAACTAGCAAGAAAACATAAGATAATTTCCAAGCAGTATGGGACCAACAAAACAAGGTGCTCTGATGGAGTGGGAGGAGCAAGCAGGGCGAGTGCAGAGAAGGCGTCTCTGAGGAGGTGGTGGTGTTGCAGCAGAGACCTGAGCAGGGCACGGGCGCCAGCTGTGTGCATATCTGGGCAGAAGTGATTTCAGGCAGAAGGCACTACAAATGCAAATAACCCAGAAGAGGGGAGTGTATTTGATATACTTGAGAGAATCGAATATTCCGAAATGGTTAGAGAGTGGTGAACAAGGGCAACAGAAGTTGGGATGGGACAGAGAGGGAGGGAGGTAAGTTGGATAGTCTCCCTCCACCTCCCAATATATGTAATTTTTTCTATAAGAATTTAATTTATATTTTGAGTCCCACTCTGCATGAGGGAAGAAATATCCTGTCAAATAACTTTGTATTTTTTCCCCTTTCCCCAGATTTGCATTTATGTTCCGGGGGACTTAACTAAAAACATCATTCCAAGGGCCCAGGTGCTCCTCAATGTCATTGAGCATCTGCTGAGCTGTCCTACCCCTGTGTGGGTTTCTCTCATCTGCCTGTGTAATTGCCGGAGACAGTCTCCTGTCCGAAGGTGACTCCTTCACCTGGAGCTCTTTCCTCTCCTTGTGAGCCATTTTTCGGAGGACAAGTATTCTCTGACACTAGGCTTCTCTGCCTCCACTGGTATGCTGGTGAATGTTGAACAACCAGCTCTGAGGGGTGGAGGGTTGGAGGTGGAGAGAGGGAAGTCCCAGTTTGTAGCTTTTGCCAGTTTCAGGGGTGTAAATACTCCCAACATGGCTGTATGATTCAAGTCACTAATGGTTCTTTTAATTGAATATATTTGTCGTATATCATTGGGTAAAGTTAAGGTGTTAATTTGATGCGTTTGTATATTGTAAATGATTGTCATTGCAGCCATATTTGGTACCTCTATTACATTATATAATGACCCTTTCTTATAGTGGTTGGTAGATAGTTTTCTAAGTACAGCAAAAGCGTTTGGCTTGATTGAAGTGTGGAAAAGTGACTTAAAGAGGAAGGGAAGCCAGGAGACCAGTCAGGAAGCTTGGAACATGCTGGTGGATGTGAGATAGTGAGAAGCGGATGCATTTGAAATGGATTTGCAGGTCCAGTCAAAAGGACTTGCTGATGGATGGACGGGGCAGGCGGGCAGCAAGGGGCTGCACCTCTCACAGATCAGTTGTGATGATGCACTCTTTCCTACTGGATTTTTCTCATTTGTAAATCATTCATTCTGCCACCAGAGATCTCTTTCTTAAAAAATGACAGAAAAAGCAATAAAAATTGAGGGAAAGTCAGTATCTTTAATGCAGAAAGTGCTTTTATAAATTATTTTAAATACAAAAACAAAGGACCATATCAGTGTAGGAATGGGCAAAGAATTTGGATAGATACTTTATAATAAAAGGTATACAAAGTCATCAGCATATTCAGTTTTGCTAGTAATGAGAGAATTGCAAATTTTTTAAAAAGAGAGCCTTAAAGAAACCTGTCCAAAAAAAAAAAAAAAAGAGAGAGAATATTGGCAAGGGTGCAGGAAAATTGTCACAGGCTCTCTCAAGGGTAATTTGGAAGTATACCTTAAAAGCCTCAACGACATACATTCCACCTGTAGAAGTTTGGGCTCAGGATGAGCTGTGAGCGGCAGGATGCCCACTGCAGCATTCTCCTCGAATTCGAACTGGTTACAATAAGGTTCACCTGTGCTTAGCACCAGGCTAGGCAGGCAGAAGGGGCTCAGTCACTATAATGAAGCTGAATTGAAAAAAAAAAACCCAAAAACCTTTGGTTAATGATGCTAAGAGATTTTTAAGAAGACAGCATAGTTCAGACTTTGCGCATGACGAGGCAAAAAGAGATGGTGTGTCCAGGAATGAATTGCTTCTTAAAAGCAGGGACTGTGTGTACCATGCATTCTGTAAGTATCCTTTTGTGCAAAGAACAGGTTGAAGAAATTCTTACTGGCCCGGGGCCACGTTCTTTTGAATATCTTCAGTAACAGCAAATCTTGTATTTCGAGGTGTGGATATGATTTTTTTGGAAACAGCCACAATTAATTTGGAGCCAAGTCTGGTGTGTCTGTAATGTGACTGTCACCGTGTCTATCACTGTGTTGCAAAAAGAATTTAAAGCAGCTTACCAAAAAGCATACAGTACAATAAGATAAAAGCAAATATATGAGGGAATCTGGGGAAAGGAAACAATAAGAGGGACTGTTGGAGTGAAGTCTGAAGAGTGAAGACACTACTTGAGTTAAATAATGCTGTTTAGGGTTTAAAAGGTCCTACCCTCAAGTAATGATATGTTTGAGTAGTTCTCAATGGGAAGTAAGAGAAATGTTCTGTAAACAGCAGCATTGTGAGCTTATTTGCTGTATCAGTCAGGGTGGGTTAGGATTTGCTGCTGTGACAAACCCCTAATCTCAGTGGTTAAAACACCATAGTTTTGCTTCTTCCTCATGCTGCAAGCCTGCTGCAAGTTGGTTTAGGGATCTAAGACCTTCTGGGTTCCAGGATGATGGAGCAACCACCATCTGGGATCTTGATGGTGATTGTGTTAAAACAGCATGTGGTTCTTAAAGCTTTTTCTCAGAAATGACACCTGACATTTGTGCTCATATTTTATTGACTGAAGCGCGGCCACACCTCACTTTAAATGGGTGGGAAAATGCAACCCTGGCATGCCCAGAGGGGAAAAGGAGCAAGCTGAATCCCTGTGGACAGCTCTGCTGACCACCACATGTGCACTGGCATGGGGGATGTCCCGTTTCTGCTCTCTTTCAGGCTCAGCGGTTCACCAGAGTGGTTCTGTACATGTACACAATTGCAGGTGCTTCTCAAACTGATTTCAGTGCTTCTAGAGCAGGGGTGTCAAACTCATTTTCACTGGGGGCCACATCAGCCTTGAGGTTGCCTTCAAATGGCCAAATGTAATTTTGGGACTGTATAAATGTAATTACTTAACTAGGGACAAGGAGCTCGGCTCTGTCACCAGGTATAAACAAACTGCCGGCTGCATAAAACAAAGTGGACGGCTGGATTCGGCCCGAGGGCCTTGGGTTTGCCACCTATGTTCTAGAGAAAGGCTTCTCAAAATTAATTTGATAGATCTCGTTGGGTGCAGATTCTGACTCAGTAGGTCTAGCATGAGGCCCGAGATCCTGCATGTTTGACAAACTTCCACCACTACCAGGACTTAAAGCCACAGTGCAGGCCTCAGCAGGCACTCAGCTCCTGAGAGCCAGGATGAACTTTTACTGTTCTCTCAGGTCGGCTCTCCCCTCCCTATGCTATCCGGGCATCTACATTCTGCTGGGCACACTGGCAGGTAGTTGGCTGGTACTTGGCCTGACCCCAGACTTTTTCTTTGTGATAAATGCATCTGTCACAACCTTCGATTCCACAAAAACAAATATTTGTATTTGAGTACCTACTGTGTGCCCTGCTTCCTGCAAGGCTCGTGGATACAGCCAAGACATGGAGCTGAGGTTAGCAGCTCTTGGGGGAGCCCTTGGGGATGTGCTGTGCCCCCCCCCCCACCCCAGGGTGACTCTGGCAGGTGACCTCTCTAAAAGATTTAAATTTCATGCTTTTTTTTTTTGGAATGAAAGTCCTCCCAGACGTTTAGCGTTCGTTTTTTCTTAGATCCCTTAATTCCTCCTCCCTTCTCATTTGTTTGTCAGATGCACAGACAGCTCCAGGATTAGTCAACAAAAAACTAAGATATAAAAACTCTGTAGAGATGATACTTTAAAAATTCTACACAAATGAGTCCTTGTCCTAATTTAGTCATGACAAAGGATCCTTATTTGGCAGTGGCTCATGGAAGAGCATCATTGAGGCATTTGTCTTTGATTCGTAAAATAATTTAGAAACAGAAATAGGAACTTTGAATCTAC
This sequence comes from Desmodus rotundus, assembly GCF_022682495.2. Taxonomy (NCBI): domain Eukaryota; kingdom Metazoa; phylum Chordata; class Mammalia; order Chiroptera; family Phyllostomidae; genus Desmodus; species Desmodus rotundus. The sequence goes on from NC_071395.1 coordinate 69,805,126, forward strand.
TGTTCTCACGGAGCAAGTGTTTTATTGATAAATAGCTCCAAGCCTTTGTTGTACTTCAGGGAAAAATAGAACAGTGTTGCATTTTTGTTAACCAAACACAACACAAAATCTAATCTGGTAACTCTAAAGAAGGTTTCCAATACCTTCTGGTGGCCCCCTTCAGAAGGGGCCTGCCTTCTGGTGTGGGCACATAGTACCTACCTGAACAACACTAGTGCAGGGCATTGCTCCTGGCACTTCTCAGGCATTAGTGTGCATGCAAATCCCAGGGGGCTCTTGTTAAAATGCAGATTCTGATCCAGGAGGTCTGGGGTGAGGCCCGAGACTCTCCGTTACTGACTGGTCCCATGTGATGCTGTCTGGAGGCACAGTTTGAGTAGCAAAGCATCTGAGTGCCCTGAGGAGTTGTTAAGTTTGCAGTCTTGGAATTCGATTGGATTTAGTTTATTTTTTGTCTTTTTCTTTTTTTAAGCAGGTTATAATGCTGGGTCATGGAGAGAGCACAGGCTTTGGAATTAGACTTCTCTTTGAGTCTGTATAATGTGAGGACAGAGACCCTAAAAAGGCAGGTCTGGGAGAGTGGCATCCAGTGTTCCTATTTGCCCAGAGGGTCCCTTGATGAAGGGTGGAGGAGGAGCTCAGGAATGCTTTCCTGGGACCAGGACTAGGCTATGGAGGAAGAAAGGCTGGGGGGCCCAGTGGTGAGTGACATGAGCATGGCAGGCCCAGGGTGTTGACAGCAGTGTGGACATGATGGCAGAGAGAGAGCCGGGATGGACTTGCTACATACCAATGGTATTAGGAAGAACATTCAGTAGGAACCTGGCCTCCACATTGCTTCCAAGGGGGTGCTGGATGCCTCGTGAGGTTTGGTTGGTGGGCTAGAAGGTAAGCCCTGCAGCTAACCCCAGTGTGCACTGATCAGACCATATTCAAGGACAGGGCAGAACCTCTCCCCATGGGGGCTGCAGAGTGCAGGGCAAGAATGGCAGCTCTGGGCTCAAATCCTGCCTTAGCCCTGCTGCCTGTGAGATGCTGGGCAAGTTGCAGAAACTTTGCGAGTTTCATAGGGCTCTGGTAAGGGTAGCGGGTGCCTTGTATCCACTCTTTTAATGGAGTGCACATCCCATTATGTTCTGGGAGTCATGCCACGTTGAGTGCCGAGAGCTGCCAGTTAACTGGAGCTTCCACCGTGGGGTTGCTGGGGTGGAAGAAACCTCTTTCCATGGGCCCTTTGAGGTCATGGTGCAAGACTGTCTACTGATCCAGGACACATCACCTGAGCATCTTATTACATGTGGATTCAGGTTTGGGAGGTCTGGGGTTTGCCAGAGAGTCTGCATTTCTAACAAGCGCCCGGGAGCTGCTGCTGGTGTTGGACCCACAGTTTGAGTAGAAAACCTGTAGAGCACTTTTGGGGGGGTTTTCAGGACACAGATTCTGTTCGTTAAAGCAGGTAAAGCAGGCCAGTTCTGGTTTATTTGGAACTGCTGCCCAGGCCGGGCTAATTAGTCTTAATTACTTCTTACCTGGACCTGATGGTTCTCTGGCTGCCTGGATGCTCCCAGAAGAGGCTCTTGTAATGAGGAAAGAAGGCTGTTGAGAGAGGTGAAACGTGAGGCTGCAAAAGGGCTTCGGCATTTCTTTTTGTCTTTGCTTGTCCTAGAGAAAAGGAACACCTTGTTTCATGGAGCTGGCTGGAAAATCTCTTGATTTTTTTTGTTTATTTATTTACTTTTATTAAAGTATAGTTGACAGACAATATTATATTTTTTTCAGGTATACAACATAGTGATTCGACATTTGTATTTGTTACAATGTGATTACTGCAATAAGTTCAGTAGCCCTCTGTCTCTGTACAAGTTATTACAATAATACTGACTTTTTCCCCATGCTGTATATTATATCCATGACTTGTTTTCACTTATATGTGGAATCTAAAACAAAACAAAACAAAAACAAAACCCCAAAGAACAAGTGAAGCAAAACAGAAACAGACTCATAGAGAATAAACTCATGGTTGCCAGAGGGGAGAGGGGTGGGGGATGAGTGAAAAGGTGAAGGGGAGTAAGCGGCAAAACCTCAGGTATGTGGAAATTCTCTTTTTAAAGGGTTGCTCAGCAGCTAATGCTTTTAGAGCTGGACACTGGAGATACTGTTAGCCCCACAAAGCAGGCTTCTGCTGCAGACTCTTAGGGAACCCTCGGGCCTGCCCTGATCTGGAACTGACCTCTCTCCTCTCTTGCCTGGATTACTGACCCGGCCCCTAACGGCCCATAGTGATGTCCATTCTCCATAGGGATGCTGCAGTGTTTTTTTCTAGCCAGATGGATCTCAAAATGCTCCTGTCGAAGACCTTTCAGGGGTTTTCATCACCTTTACCACATGATACACCTTAGCTTTGGTAAGGAGGCCCTTGACCACCAGGTGTCTGCCTACATCCCCAGCTGCTTTTTCAGCCATTTCTTCACATGTGGCTTCTTCTCCCTGAATTAACCTTCTTCCCCCATCTGCTCTTTTACTCTCACTCCCTTTTCTTTTTATTTAACAGCTCTATTGAGATATAATGCATACACCATTGAGAGTGTGCAAATCAATGCTTTTTAAGCATATTCATAAAGTTGTGCAACCAACACAAAATGATCATTTTTAGAACATTTGCATTGCTCCCTACTCCATTTCCCCCCGCCAACCCCAGGCGCCCACTGATTGACTGTCTGCCTCTATAGATTGCCTATTTTGGACATTTCATGTGAATGGACTCCTACAATTTGCAGCCTTGTGTATCTGTCTTCTTCCAGCTAGCATGAGATTTTCAAAGTTCATCCATGCGGTAGCATGTGTCAGAACTTATTCCTTTTCATGGCTGAACAATACTGCATTATATGGATATACCCCATTTTATTTATCCATTCATCAGTTGGTGGATATGTGGGTTGCTTCTCTTTTTTGGCTATTGAGTCTTACTCCTTCAAATATTTTGTACAAGTGTTGGTGTTGATATATATGCTCATTTCGTTTAGGTGTATACTTAGGAGCAGAATTGCTAGGTCATATGGTAACTCTATGTTTAACCATTTGTGCCAGACTGCTTTCCAAAGTGGCTGTATCATTTTACAGTCTCACCAGCAACGTATGTGGGTTCTGATTTCTCTGTATCCTTACCAACACTTGTTATGATCTGTCTTTTTAATCGTAGCCATGCTAGTGGACGTGAAGGGCTATCTCACTGCCGTTTGGGTGTGCACTTCACAGATGACCTATCGTATTGAGCATCTTTTCATGTCCTTATCAGTGGGCTGTATATCTTCCTTGGAGAATTGTCTCTTTGGATTTTTTCGCTCATTTTTAACTGGGTTACTCATCTTTTTGCTATGGTCTGTCTTCTCTTTTCCTTTTTAGCTAGATTAACTTGTTCTCATGTCTTGGCTTTCCTGTTCATCTCCTGGGAAGACTGCTGACATAGCTCCCTGGCAGTCTTCTGGTCCCCTTCGCACTCACACCGCTGTACTGGAATTACAGGTGTCTGTTGCCCTCACCACACTGTCGACTTTTCAAGATCAGGGATTGGGTCTCTGATCTGTGGAGACTCAGCCCTTAGTGCACAACCAGGTGGAGGCATTCAGTTAAAAAAATGAAGGACCCCAGTTCAGTCATTTCAACTCTGGTGCTCATGATACAAGATTCTGGGTTTGCTACCCATGGTAGTTATTTGGTTTCACAAGGGGGAAAAATAACAAAGAGTTTGCAGAGTGACGTTCTTACGGAATCCCTGTTCCCCACCCAGGCATCTTACACAGACAGTCTATGGGTAACAAGACAGCCTGGGGAAGAGGGTGTGCACTACTCAGAGCATGGCATGCTCGCTGTGGGAGCAAATAACCTAGATCACGTGAAGTAGGATTGCCACTTTGTGTATACAGGGCAGTAGGCCATTATTATTTCCTGCTGGAGCGCAAAGCAGGCATTGAGGAAACAGACCTACCTTGGGACTCTGTGATTACCGGGTCACGGCTGCAACCCTAGAGTGGGAGTGTCCTCAGTTTGCAGGTCAGGCTGGTGGAATGGTGTTCAGAGCCAGTCACACCTGGGTTTGGGCTGTAGGAGTCATTGAGCACAATGTTTACCTGACCTTGGACCTCAGTTTCCATATCTTTAAAATGAGGATAATAAGTCCCACTTCAGAGGATCACTGTGAGAGTTAGAATCGTCTCCTTTAAGTAAGTGAGACCATGGCGGCAGGGTCCAGTCTGGGCCAGCGTCTCTGGGGTTACAGATCCTTCTGCTTCCCAGAGAGTCACTCTAGGCCTCTTGGTCTTCATTTCTGGCAGTGACCTTGTCTTTCCAGATCTTGTCACCTCAACTCATTTTCTGTCTTCGTTCTTCCAAGTCCGTTTCTGTCAAGTATAGCATTGTCATTGAAGATGTGCGTACCCAAGGAAGTCACAGCCCTCCTGTGGATGGGTCTTTAGCTTTGTCATAGTGATTTTAGACCAGAAACTTAAAAAGGAAATTCTTTTGTTGAACCATCTGAAACTCCTCTTATCCAGGCCCTCCTTGGGTATGACCAAGATGAGCATCTTAACTGTAGTTACTAATTAAGGGGAACCTTATCTCAGAGCACGTGGCAGATGAACAGATTTTTGTGCAGAAGATTGCATCCTGAGATATCTCTCTGCCTGGCGTGGGTAGCTGCCCAGAGGGCTGGTCAGTGCCTGCCTCTCATTAGGGATCATGGGACCTGTGGATATCTTCAAGTTAACGTGTTCTGTGGCATGGCAAAGGAGACCTTGATTTCCTTCTCCTAGCCAGCCAGCTTCTGAATTTCTGAGCACCATTGTAGGTTCTCTGGGGGCAGGAGGGTACCAAAGTCCAGTAGTAGGAAACTCTGCTATGCCCCCACTCCCATATGCCCTGGCCCTATGATCTGATCTTACTGTGGTGTGAATCTGCCTAAGGGTCTGGCAGCTGCTCTGGCCAGATGACTAATGCGGGCTGGTTAGGAATTTGGGAACTGAGAGACAGTGCACTGGGGGCTGAGGGCGTTCAGGAGGAGAGGAAGCTCTTGAGGCCTGAAGGAGCCCTGTGGTGGGTGTGGCCACAGAGATCCTGATCAGCTTCAGGATTTCAGATGGCCTTCCTCTGGCTCACCCAGGAGAAAACAGCCAGGATGAAAGCGTAACCAGGCTTCTTCCCCCTCTGTGCAGCCCTCCAGCATATTTGTCTGGTGGGGAGCCATGCCACTGGGGGGAGTATTTGAGGGGGGGTTGGCAAAGGCATTACCAGGCACTCTAGGGGGACAGTAAAGCCAGGTATTTGAGTCCTCTGCTCCTGACTAGGCCCACGGCTCAAGACGATAGCTATGCTGGAGCAGCAGAGGGAGGCAGGAGAGACTGAGCCTGCTCCCAGACCCTCTGGTTGCCGGTGCCACTCTCCTCAGTCTGCCTGGACACAAGAGCGCCTCTCAGGCTGCACATGCCTCCCTTGATCACTCCCAGTCCTTTTCAGAGGGACTCCAGGGATTCCTCCTGGAAGCCCCAGGGCTCCATGGGACAGAGTTTGAAAAGCCAGTAATGTGACACTAGAGGCTCACATTCCTTTTGGCCCATCAGCATTGCTCCAGAGGGTGCCCGATGTGAGTGCCGTTCTGGTGCATTTCCTAGTCCCTTGCCAGGCAGTGGTTGGGGTGCCTTGTTCCTATGGGTGGCTGTTCTGTTTTATTATTCATCTTGGGGAAATGGTTTCCCCAAGAAGCAGTGGAAAGTGTAAATTATGCTTCACAGCAAATCAGCAAGACCTTATATATTCAGCTGGAGCTGCAAATCTCTTGCAAATGAGGACTGATATGAGACCCAGGCAAGTTGGAAAGGGGTACAATGCAGACATGCAGCTGGCATGATTGATACTCACAGTCCCCTGTACTTGGTCTTCTCTTGGTGTATGGGGGAAGGAAGAGCAGCAGTTGTTCGGGGGGGTAGGAGGGGAGCAGGCCGTACCACTAGTGAGAGGTCTGGAGGGAAGTAGTTTGAAGGTGCTGGGCATGGCCCTGGGAATGGACAAGTTTTCCATTAACCTGATCCTTATGGATATTAACCTGATCCTTATGGATATTTCTTGTATTTTCACTGAACCAAGAACCCCAAGCTTAGGGTTGGTGTCTCCACTCTCACCCTAAGCTCAATGGCCATCCACAGTGGCCTTGTAGAGTCATCTTTCCTGGCTCCCCATTTCCTGACAGTCAAGGTGCTCCTTGTTGGGGCCGACAGGTCTGCACCAACTGCGCCTGGCCTCCCTTGCAGCCTCTTCACTTGTCCTCTCCTGGTACACACTCTTATGCCCTTGTGCCTTGCACAGCCACTGCCCTAGAGTCCCTTCCTCCTCATGCCTGTCTGGGGAATGATAATCCTCATCCAGACCCAGGCCAAGTGTGGCCTTTGATCTCTCCCTAGACTGCCTCTGGCTTCCATAGGGCCCCACACTGAGACGGCACAAACCACATTGGACCACAATGACTTGTTTATATGGCGGTGCTCTGAGCTCCTCCAGGGCAGGAAACCTGCTTCATAAATCTCTGTAACTGCCTTGGCTGGCATCTCTGAGGTCTGGCTCAATACGGATTTGATAGCTGGCTGGATGAATGGCTGAATTAAAGAGCATAAAGAGAGAGCTTGCCTTAGAGAATTAGGCACATCTTGCTCTGATTTTGACTTATGACTTAACCAGCCTTTCTCTGAAGAGCGTGAATGGCCTCGCCATGAGGTGAAACTTGGGATCGTGGAAGCCCAAGGTGTGAAGATGTGTAGCTAGGTCAGCTTGGAGAGTCAACCATCAAAGTCAGGCCACTGGGTCCTAGGTAACAAGGCCCTTTGGGCCACAAGACAGGACACTCAAAGTCAAAGATGAGCAGGTGTCACATGGACTGGTGCTCCCTCCCCATCCTGCTTCTCAGCGGGGCTGCTGCAGGGACAGTGGGTGTAGCTGAAGACTTCATGGATAGTGGTCAGAAGCCCTGGGTTAGAACTGTAGGACCTCCTACCCTCCACACCTCTTGGTTCTTTGACCTTGTTAAAATCCATTTTAAATCTTTGACCTTCAGTTTCTTCATCTGTCCAAAAGGAACATGACAACCATTCTTTTGCCTCTTAGGTTGACTGGAAGTATTTCCAAGGTGACAGGGCATGTGGGCATGCTTTAGAATTTGGGGACAAGCTGATGACAAGTACAAGGCCTGTATGAGAGGCTGTGTGAGAAGTGGGGGGAAGGCTGGTGCTTGTGACCTAACTGTCCCACTCTTCCTGCCCCCCTTGTCCCAGCCACTCAGTCCTATGCTGTGGTCGTCCTTTCCCCACTGGAGTCTTTGAACTTGCTTCTCAGGCCACCCTCTCCTCCCCTGCTTGGATGATTAAAGAAGCCATTGAAGTTCTTGGCCCAAACAAGCTTCAACCATTTATAGTGACAACTCACTTAGCCTCATCACCTCCTTGTCCTTCCCTGTGGCTGAGGTACTAGCTCTGTTTAGGCGCTGGGGACACAGGCGAGAATGAGCCTGACTGGATAAGACCCTTGAGTCCCCATGGTCAGAGGTCCATGGAGAACCAGGCGGAGCGGCCAGGAAGACATGCCCTGTGTGTACTGAGGGGCCTAGGAGGCAGGTGGAGTGATGGACACACAGGGGCCCTGTGCTGGGCTGAGTTGTGTCCCTCTCCAAAATTCCCATGTTGAGACCCTAACCCTGAGGTACTGAGGTACCTCAGAATGTGACTATTTGGAGGGATGGTCCTTCATAGGGCAATTAAGTTAAAATGAGGTTATAGTGCTGCTCTCATAAGGATAGATTGGGACATATACAGAGAGGAGACCACATAAAAATGGGGAGGCAGCCAACTGCAGTCCAGGAAGAGGCCTCAGAAGAAACCAACATGCTGACACCTTGATCTCGGACCTCCAGCCTCCAGGACTGTGAGAAAATAGATTTCTGTTGTTTAACCCCCTGCCCCCAATATACACACACCGTGATACTTCATTCTGAGCTGACTCACGCAAGGCCATCAACTTGGATTTGGGCAGCAGGCTTCATTATATAGTTCTGTGTGCAACTGAAACCTTGAAAAAAACAAGGACACTGTGCTTGTCCCTGTTTTTCTTCTTAACCATATTCCTAGCGAGCATGCAGCATTCTCCATATTGTGTGTCTCCTTCACCAGAACATGAGCCCCACAAGGAGAGTGTCTGCTATGTCCCCTGCAGGCTCCCCAGGGTTGAACGGAGGTGAAGGCCCCTACAAGCATTGAATGTGTCTTCTGGATGAATTCCATCTGAAACAATGGCCTGAAGTCAAATTCCTTACTCTGTGTCGAAATCCAGAATTTTTAATTAAAATAGCTGGTTTTCTGCATTTAGGTCTCTTCTTAGAGCTCACCCTGTGGGGTGACTTACTATTGTTTCTACAGACTGTGTCCCATATAGCTCACTAATCTCTACCCTGCCACCAAATGTGATTAAAATGTGCTAAACATCAGAGAGAAAGGTTCATTTATTAGTTTTTGTTTACACTTGGTGGATTGAGCCCCAGGTTATATTAAAGTGGGCCATTCCAGCCAGTGAATCTGAATGTTGTTATCCTCCAGAGGGTGAGGTCTACTCAGTGAGGCCAGGGATCTGATCGCTGCAGTGTCCCTCACACCAAGGACAGTAGCTGGCCCAGAGCTGGGTTCATATTTGGTAAATGAGTGAGTCTATCAATGCACAGGACAGATGAGTAAGTGCTGAGCATTTCCCAGTGGGATTGGCTGGTCTTTCTACAGGGATGCCAGCCCCACGCAGAAAAGTCCCCTCCCCTCCAGTCTCTACCTTCTTTTTCTTTCCAGGCTGCTGGTGGTTTTTCTGCATCTGCAGCCCCACCAGTGAAGGTCTCACTACCTCTTCAGTGTAAGAGGGGCAGCAGAGCCCACCGGTCTGATTTGGGGAAACTTAAGACTAGCCTAAGGACCTCTGGCTAATTCCCATTTCTCCTACTCCACGTCCCATTTTCTCTCCATCTCTTCCACCCCAACTTTTAAAAAGTTTATGGTAAAACTCACATAACATAAAACTCACAATTTTAACCACTTTTAAACTGTAGAATTCAGGGACATTTAGTGCATTTACAATGTTGTACAACCTTCAGTGCTCTCCAGTTCCAGAACTTTTCATCACCCCAAAGAGAAACCCCATATCCCTAAGCAGTCACTCCCCATTCCCCCCTCTCCTGCTAGCCCCTGCCAACCACTAATCTGTTTTCTGTTTCTATGGATTTGCCTATTCTAAGCATTTCATAGAAATGGAGTCAAACAATATGTAACCTTCTGTGCCTGGTTTCTCTTCCTTAGCACGCTGTCTTCATGGTGCATCCCTGCTATGGCACGTGTCAGGGCCTCATTCCTCATTACGGTTGAATACTGTTCATTGTATGGACACTACATTTGCTATCCGTTCATTGGCGGGTGGACATGTGAGTGGTTTCCAAACTTTGGCTCTTGGGAATAGTACACTCTACTTCTTTAGGTGTCTCTAGTCTGCCTCCTAATGCTCTTTAGTCTTCGTCAAGTCTTAGTCAACCAGTTGCATGGTTACTGGCAGTGGAAAAAGCCCCAGCTGTGAAATCAGGAGACAAGTTCACAGTCCTAGCTCCTGCTCCACCCGAGAGATTTTGTTAAGCCTCAGTTTGCTCATTTCCGAAATGAATATAGAATTCTCTGCCTTCCTTAGCCTTGCAGAATGTTGGCACGGGCCATAGAATGGGAATTTAAGCTCTTTGTAAGGTGGAAGTTGGATGTCAAATGATAGTTATTTATGTTTCTCATTTCCCTTTGATTTTCTTGCTTTTTGCTTTTTCCTCTGCTTCCTCTTTTCTCCTTTTGCTAATGGCTGTGCTTGAATTCTCTTTCCCTGTCTTCTTTCTTCTTTCTTCTGCTAGCCTGAGGACACAGTAGGTAGTATTCTGTACAACGCCTTACTGGAGGTAAACAAGGTAATGAGACATTGCATAGGGCATCCCTGGGAAGGGCAGGGATGAGGAAGGCTGTTGGCAGCCTTGCCTCAGTGATGAGGTGAAGTCAGCCACAGCTGGACAGGAGCAGGGAGAACGTGGACTGCCCTGGCCCTGCCATTCCATCTGGCTTGGCTTTGAAAACTTAGTTTACTGACAGCTTTGAGCCTCTTGGTGTTCAGGAAGTAGTGAGATTGATGGATACTTAGGCAGATGTAGAATCCAAACAAACAGACCCTATGGACACTGGGAGAAGGTGGAGATAGAAAAGCAGCAGGTGGAGGTGTATGCTTTTCTTGGTATATTGCTCTACAAATATGAAATCTTATGCAGTTCTGTGCATATTTTCCCAGCTGAAGTTTAAGCTGCTTCTTAAAAAAAAAACAAAAAAAAAAACTATTTATTTATAAGGAAGGAGAAGGGACGGAGAAAGTGAGGGAGAGAAAAACATTGATCGGTTGCCTCTGGTACTTTCCCTGAACTAGCAATCCAGGCATGTGCCTTGACTGGGAATTGAATGACCCTTTGGTTTGTGGGATGACACCCAACCCAATGAGCCACACTGATCAGGGCTGAAGTGTAAGCTTCTTGAAGGCAAGGGCAATGTCTGTCTTTTATTTCTCCCCATTGTGCTTGCTCATGGTGCCCCTCAGAGAGTTCTGAACATAAGTGGTATTGAATATATGTGGTAACTTTGTTTATTTAGCCTGTAATGTTTATAAGGGACTTTCATGTAGGATTTCTCATTTATCTTCTCAATAGCCTGGCAAGGTAGATTTCATTTCCCAAAGAAACATAAGGCTCAGAGAGGTTAAGAAACTTGCTCAGATCACACAGCCAGCCTGAGGTGCATTGGGGTCCCCTGCTTGGAACCAGCACTCTCCCCTGCTTTCCCCTCCTTTGCAGGGAGGGACTTTGCAGCAGAAAAGAACCATGTGGCAGCACTGATTTAGGGAGATGGGAACTGAGTCCTTATGCAGTTGGACCTCCTTCATTTTGGAGATATATTTTCTTAACATCTTATAATTTTTGAGTCCTAGTGAAATTGCAGGTGGTCTTTCCTATTACTTAATCACTATAGATTCCTCTTTTCTCAACAAACTTCAGAGAAGCTTCAAGGAAAGCCGATTTCCTGCTAAATTGGTGTGTTCTTCGTATGCTACTGGAGGGTCTGATTTAAGGAACTGTTGTCATTGTCGGTAACAGGCGTAGAGCCAGCTTTGAACAACAGTGAAGCTTGGAATCGGGTTCAGGTTCACTGCTGGAGCTCTGCGTTGGACCATGACACTGAAAAGTCTGGCTCCGGCTGGGTCTGGCGGGAGGGACGGGTGTGTTGGAGTGAGTAAGCCCAGGGAAAGCTTGCCCGGAGGAAATTCGGTCAAGATGTTCCATTTTAACACCCCTGGGTTTCTTCCAAATCAGAAGAGGAAAAGATTCTGATTAAGGGATGAAGGAAGTTTTAGAGTTTTCATGAATGGAACTCAGAGCTTGATGGATCCTAGGTTCTTCAAGGCTCTGGTGAAGCCATGGAGGGAAAAATGAGTGTCTGGCAGTTAGTGGGGGCTCTTGCCCTTGATGGGCCCTTTGTCAAATTGCTGAGCTTCAAAAGCTTCTGATACGAGTGGTGTTTGCTAACTCAGCCACAGAAAGTGCCCACTAGCCTTGGAGATGCTCAGGGGCCTGTGGCAGCATTGTGTGTGTGATGGGGGTGTGTGGTATTAGTGACCTCAGAGGTGACAGAACAGCTGGGTGCAGGATATAAGGTCGAAAGGCACCTCCTTCATTGGAACCTTTTGGCACATTACAAGGTAAGGAGTCGTTCATTGAATGAAGCCCTACAGTGTGCAATCTGCCTCCCTCAAAGCTGGAGGTATAGTAGTAAACAAAGCAAAGGACGTCCCTGCCATCACAGGGTTTAAATTCTAGTTGGGGGGACAGACAGTAAAAAGAACCAAGTAAACTGTGAAGTGATTTATAAGATTTGTAATATTAAATGGGATGATCAGGGAATGTCTCATTAGGAGAGGACATGTGAGCAAAGCCTTGGAAACTGATGGAGCAAGTGTGTGGATTTCTGATAAAAGAGCATTCCAGCCAGAAGGCAGGGAGTGTAGCAAGTGCAAAGGCCCTGGGGTCTGAGCATACCTGTGCTTAGGAGCAGCAAAAAGGTTGGTGTTGCTAGGGCAGAGTGTGTGGGGGGTGGGGAGTATTGCAGATGGGGGCAGAAAGATGACTTGGAGTGAGGGGCAGGAGGGGCCCAGGGCATGAGGACCTGACCCTGAGTGCCAGTCAGGGCCATTGGAGGACCATTGAGCAGATGACTGATGTGACCTGGCTTAACATTGATGAGGCTTACTCTTGCTCTGTTAAGAATGGATGTGGGGGATGCAGGTGGAGCAGGGAGCAAGGATGGAAGGAGGGAGATGAGTAAAAAGACTACCGTAACAAAACAAGTGAGAGATGACGGTGGCTCTGTCCAAGGTAATAGATGTTGACATGGTTGAAACAGTTGAATTTTGTAGGTTTTTTGAAGATAAAATCAATGGGATTTCATGATGGACTGGATGTGTAAGGTTTGAGAGAGAACTTGAAGACGGTTCCAACATTTTTGGCTTAAGCAACTGGAAAGGAGGAGCTGGTATTAAATGAGAAAGTGAGGATGAGAAGATGTGGTTTTGGGGAAAATATGAAGAGTTTGTTTTGGACATGTTATATTTGAGATTCTTGTATGTGTTCAAGTGATGATATTGAACAGGCATGTAGAGAGATGATTGCCGAGTTCAGGGGAGAAGTCTGGGTGAAGTTATGATTTCGAAGCCGTTCTGATACAGATGGTCTTCAAGCTGCCATACTGGATAAGATCACCTAGAAAATTGGTGGGGTAGAGAAGAGAAGAGGTCCAGGGATGGGGTCCTCAGGCACCTCAAAGGGGATGAGGGGAAAACCAACTGCAAAGGAGAAGGTTCAGCCAGGGGGTGGGAAGAAAATCAGGAGACCAGCACAGTCTTGCATTGGGCTCTGAGAAGGTATCCAGAGTCATTGGGTCATTGATCCTATTGGGAGTTAGACAACACTAAAGGACACTAGACACACACCCCAAACAATATGAGATAAGGCTTGCAGTTACAGCCGTGATGCGCAATTTCTAGTCGTGTCAATAATCCGTCTAGTATAAACATGAGCATGTCAGCGATGCTAAGGTCTGTTTGCTTTTCGCTTACCAGCACCCAGCCTCACTGGCCGTCCCATCCACAAATAGTTTGGGGGAAAAGATTGAGGAAATAATTTTTAAAATGATTAATTTTGCAAAAAGATTTTATTTATTTTTAAAGAGAGGGGAAGGGAGGCAGAAAGGGGGAGAGAAACATCGATGTGAGGAACATCGGTGTGAGAAACATTGATCGGCTGCCTCCTGCACATCCCCTGACCAGGGTCTGAACCCACAACCTAGGCATGGGCCCTGACCGGGAATCGAATTGATGACCTTTTGGTTTGTGGGATGACGCCCAACCAACTGAGTCACACTGGTCAGGGCTAAAATTATTACTTTTTAATCATATAAGTAACACATGAATTCGACTATATGTGCGTCTGCAAGGGGGAGAAGGAATTGGTTCTTGGACGGAAAAAATATGCTGCTTCTTTCAGTAGTTTGTGGCCCTCTAACGATCATGGTAGATCCGTGGTTTTAAAATTTCACAGTGGTGGGAAGTGATTGGGAAACATGAGTCTTCAGAGGCTCTTCAGAAAGGATGATCATGAAAAAAGGGTGAGAATCTAATCAGGACTTAGATTAAAGCCTTCTTTGACGTCCTTTCCAGCACCCTATGGAAACATACCCCGATTTGTGGAGTTAGTTCTTATTTTAAATAAGTAACCACAATGTATTATTTATTTGTTTCTTTTTTTCAATCAATAATATATCTTAAAGGTATTTTCTTGTTAGCACATGTATATCCTGGTTATTTCTAAAAGCTATATGGTATTCTATAGTGTGGATTTAACATAGTTTATTTTGTATTGATGGATATTTAGAGTGTTTAGGGTTTTGTTTGCTTTAGAGTTTTGTAGGGTTTTTTCCTTGTCTTTCCTATCAAAAATATTGTTGCAGTGTTTATTTTTGCCTGTGTGCCCACATTTGATGACTCTTTCTTGAGGGTGACAGAAGCAGAGGACTTCCTGGGTGTTAGAGCCAACTGCCTCCTAAACTGGCTGAAATCTTAGGAGTGGGAGGTGGAGAAGGGGAGGCATCTAATGTTGGCCGAACACCCACCCAACTCACTTCAGGCTGTGCATCAGGCCCGCGGGGCACGTTGTCTTCTTAATCTTTATGACACGCCCTGAAGACAAGTCTTTTCTCATGCCCTCCTCTAGCTATGAGAACACCAAAGTTGCAGAGGTAAAATAACTGGTGTAAGGCCACATGGCAGGTGGGGGAGGAGTGAGGACCTGCAGCCAGGTGTCTGTCCATGGCAGGTGGGAGTGACCCTGGGGGTCCTTTGGGTCCTTGGTCATCTGTGTCCCAGGCTGCCCAGGACAGAGTTCATGGTAGGTTGGGTCCTGGCTCTATCAATATGCTAGACTTGTAATTTTTTTAAAATTCAGTTAAGGATTCCTTATTTTTTCCTTATTTTTCAAATATTAGAATGCTCAACGTTTTTTTTGTTGTATGTCTTCACTGACTAAGCAGAATAGGCAAAAAATTTTCTTTAAAAATACTAGTTCACCATATATTAGTTCACTAAAATGTGTTAGGAAGATCTTTTTATTTCTTTTAAGTTACTTCTAATCTGTGTTTTCCTCTTAAAGCATTTTTATACCTAGATATTTTTGTTTCTTTAAACCTTGTTTTTGTATATTTTCCTATCTAAAACATTTTGCTTGTCTATTTTTTATTATTTAAAAATTATGGTAAAATAACAACATAAAAATTACCATTTTCATCTTTTTAAAATTAAAAAACTTTTTTTATTCCTCATTTGAGGACTTTTTTTTCATTGATTTTTGTAGAGAAAGAAACATTGATGAGAGAGGGAAGCATCAATTGCTTGCTGACCATATACGTCTAGAATGGGGTTCGAACCGGCAATGTAGGCATGTACCCCAAATGAGAATCGAACCCACAACCTTTCAGCTACAGGACAGTGCTCCAACCAACTAAGTCACACTGTCCAGGGCAGCATTTTCATCTTTTTAAAGTATATAGTTCAGTGGTGTTAAGTACATTCATGTTGCTGTGCAACCACCATCTCCATCCGTCTCCAAAGTGCTTTCACTTTGCAGCACTGAAACTTGGTGCCCAGTAAACAGTAGCTACCATTCCCCCCCGCCAGCCCCTGGAAACCACCATTCTACTTTCTGTCACTATGAATTTGACCACTCTGGGAACCTCATAGAAGTGCAATTATACAGTATTTGTCCTTTTGGGATGGCTTATCTCACTTTATACCTACTTGGAAAAGCCATGTGACAAATGGTCAGTGACATGGAAAGATTGAACTTTTAAAAAAGAACCCATGGAGCAACCTGGGACCTTTGCAATTCCTTGAAGGTTTTTTTTTAATTCCCCCTTTCTTGAATAATCAGAAGATATGAGCTCCCCTTAAGTGCTTGTCTAGAGTGAGTGGTAGGGGGGCCCTGGGAGACTTGAAGGATAAATTCAGTTCTTCAAATAAATTTATGAAGTGACAGCCAGGAGTAATTCACACTATCCATAAAATATGCATCTCCCTCCTACAGAGGATATGATTTTTTTCCCCTCTGAAACAAGTCCACCCAGCCTTCCGAACACAGCCTGTGTGATTCTAACACTGGGCAGCTCCCACTTCCTCAGTGCCGGCTGCCAGAGCAGGGGGACTGAGCCAAGTCACTACTCTCGGTGGTACCTCCAGAGGGGCCCAGCACGTGCCTGGGGATGTCCATGCCGCAGGGAGGGCCCTGAGTAGATTCTGCAGGCATGCTGGGAAGGCATGTTATGAGGCCAATAGGCAAATGGACATTTTGTCTTTGACTCCCCCATCTGTCATTGGATGTTTTTGGCTAGGTCCAGAGGGCATATTTCATTTACAAGTAATACTTACTCACCAGGTGGAATGGCTGAGATCTGTTGAGATTAACTGCTGAGTGGTCAGCTGACATGTGTGGGAATGTGAGCCTGCAGGAAGCTCAGGTTCAAAGTCTATGACCTTCCTTCCCGGTGACATGATAACATTCTGTTATAATGCTTGAGTTAGGGAACAAGGATGACATTTAGTGGTAGCTATCTATTGTTTGTTGTCTCTAATTCTTCTCATCCTGGTAATAGCACCTTAGTTTTTCTTTGGGAAACCAAAAGTGCAGTGGATTCATAGAAAATGAATGGTTTGGCTACCCTTGAACTCTAAGGGTAGATGCATGACCCAGGCTTGACCTGACTCTTCCTGGGCAGCCATCCAAGAATGGGCATGTGACCCAAGCTGGTCCTGTGAGATTCTCTGCCCCCCCTACTCCCCTAGGACCTTTTGCTGCACAGTTTGGAAAGGAGAGGCTCTTTCCCCGCTTGGAGTTGTGAAGCTAGTAGAATTATGAACTTGGAGCTGCCATGACTGTCTTTGCTAATATTTGGGGCACATCTGAGAATGAAGCTGTTAGCATGAAAGAAAACAGCTGATATAACATTGTGGGAGCGCCTGGATCCATTGCTACCTGAAGGTATTTACGTTGTTGAACTTTCAAGTTATATAAGTGGATAAACACTGTTACCCCTCCTGTGTGTGTGTGTGTGTGTGTGTGTGAGTGTGTGTGAGAGAGAGAGAATGATAGTGTGAGTATCTACAACAATGTTTAGATTCTGTGGCTGGCAACCAACTGTGTCCTGTCGAAAACAACTATGTCATGAACTTTCCATGTCATAAGGGGAAGCACCATATTGTGAGCACTGATAGTTTTGCCTGGTGGCAAGGATGGACCCTTGAAGTCCTAGAGAGATTGCTGAGGCTTGATATGCTGTGGAGAGACCACAAGATGAGGGGTTGGGTGGGGTTCACAGGTTATAGGGTGCCTTGCCCCTCTCTGGCTGGGTAACTTGGACAAAGTCTCTTACCCTTTCTGAGCCAAACCTTCTAATACCTGAAAAATGGGGCATGAAACTAGTTGTTCTCTGAAGTCTCTTTCATCTCTATATGATCCTGTAACAGTTTTATACTTAATGTCCATTGTTTAATCGGACAGTTGGCATAGGTATAAAACTCCAAAGCAAACAAATAAAAATATCCCCAAATTCCAGATTGCCATAAATTGCTTAAGGATCCATCTTTTTTTTTTTTTTTTTTTTTTGGAACACGAACTTCTAAATTGAAGTACAACTTGCATGTAGTAAGTTGTTTAAATTATTAAAAGTATGATTCCATTAATTTTCACAACCTGAGACTACTCACGTAACGACCATCAGACCAGGACATGGACTTTCACCCCGGAAATCTTCTTTCCTCCAAGTGAGTGCCCTCCTTCAAAGGTGACCATGGTCTTGCCTTTATTCCATGTATTAGTTTTTCCCATTTTTGAATTTTACTTAAGTGGAAGCATAGAGTAGGTATTCTTTACTGGGGTGAGGGTGTCGGGCTTCTTACACTCAATGACATATTTGTGAGATTCACTCACATTTTTGAGAATAGAGGTCATTCTCACTGCTATATAGCATATCATTATGAGTATGCCAACAATTATTTATCCTACTCTTGGACACTTGGGTTGTTTTACGTTATTGTGAATAGTGTTACCACAAACATTCTTGTACGTGTTTTGGTGGACAGAAGCCCCTCGTTTGTGCTGGGTGAGCACCTAGCAGCAGGACCCGGAGTCACAGGGCATGCACATGGTCAGCTTTCGTAAATACTGTCGTTCCCACCAGCAGTATCTGGGTTTCTGTAGTTCTACATTTTGTATGTGCCTGCCATGGTCAAGCTTGTTGATTCTAGTCACTTGGGTGAGTGTGTATTAGTCTCATGTTGAGTGTTTTAGCTTTACCTTTTGAATTAAAAATTTTCAACACTTTATCTTGCATAATTGAACCTGCACAACAGTTGTGAGAGTTTTACAGTGCAACCCTCTGTGCCATCACCTGGATGCTGCCTAGCATTTGATTATGCTTGCCTTACCACATGTCTAGCCTTCTATCCATCCATCAGCCTCATTATTTCTTTTTCTTTTTGAGAGGTAGTTGCTATTTTTTAGACGGTTGCCTGGGAGGGCCTGACGAGGTAAACAGACACCAGCATGTGAGGAGGTGCATGTCTTCAATGTTGTAACTTGAGAATGTCAGTGCACTTCACCTGAAACACCCAGGCATACCTAGCATTAACCACGGTACAGTGTTTACAGTTATTTCATTCTTTTGAGGCTTAATTTACAGTGAAGGGCATGGATCTCAAGTGTCGTTTGTTGAGTTTTGACAAATGCCTACACTCGTGCAGCCCAAACCCCTATCAAGTTATAAAACGTCACCATCATCCACAAGCCGCTTCCCTGTTAGTCCCGCCCTCACCTACACTGGAAGCGACCATTGCTCTGATTTTGTTTCGCCCTGTAATCACACTGTAGTTTTAATGTGCATCTTCATGATAACTAATGATGCTGAGCACCTTTTAATATGCTTATTGGCCACTTGGGTTTCCTCTCCGTAACGTGTCTGAGGATGATAAAAAACATTTTTTTGTGGGGGGAGGTGGGGATGAGGGAAAGAGTCCAGTTGGTTGGTGGTGTGGGGGGACCAAAGTATATTCCTGTGACAGCATTCTTCCAGGGCATCTGCCATTAATTGAAGGTGAACTGTCACACCCCGTAAGACTTCCCAGTGAGGAAATGCTGATTTGTTAAAAACTCATCTAAAAATTGGGTAGAGCAGTGAACATTTAAGCATGTCACTTGCAGCCTTATCTTCTGGTCATTTCCAGTTATAGAGCTTGCCTTCCAGTGAGCATCCGTCTAGCAGGAGAACTCAGAGTCATCAGTAGATTGCTAGGGTCCCACCAGCCACTGTCTGAGGAGGTTTGGCTCTGGGCGCCCCCTGTTCCTGTCAGACAGGTCCTCCTGTTGGAAGGTGAGGCCCTGGTGCAGGGCTGATGTGCTCAGCATGGTTGACAGAAATGGATCTTCTACAAAATTATTTCCCTGGTTGACTACAAGGTTGGCAAGTTTTGCATTGCAGGGCTTCAGGCCCTGTCCCTGTCCCTGTCCCCTGTCCGTGTCATAGGCTGAGGCCTGTGGGCTTGCTATGGATTTGTAAGCAGTGGCTATTTCCTTCTTCTTTGTGGGGTCCTGTCTGCCTAATCTGGTGACTGGGCACCGTGACCTTGTCATGAAGAATGGGTTGGGTAGGAGTGAAGTGAGGTCTCTTGTGACCTCATTCAGCTTTCTAATTCTTTTTTAAAAAAATCTTTGTATTTAATTGATTTGAGAGAGAGAGAAACATTGATTTATTGTTTCACTTATTGATACATTCATTGGTTGATTCTTGTATATGCCCTGACTGTGGATTAAACCCGCAACCTTGGTGCATCAGGATGATGCTCTAACCAACTGAGCTACCTGGCCAAGGACACTTTCTGATTCTTATCAGATATTATTTTGTGAAGGAACTGCTGGTGAGTGGAGGTGGTCACTGATGCCCCAGGCCTCCCAAAGAGCCTGTCCTCTGTGGCAGTTATGTCCAAATCCCACCGTAATTGTGGTGAAACAAACATAATTGTGGAGATAGTGGGCAGTTTAGAGATGGTACTGTTTACAGAGGTGTGGGTGGGGCCAGCAGGATGGTGCACAGGCCCAGGGGAGGCATGGGAGGGAGCAGTGACTGGAAACTGGGGAGAGACCTGGAGCTGGAGGGGCAGACTGGTAGAAAGAAGTCACAGCCAACCCACAGCGTGCAGGAGGTGCTGGTGAAAACCCATCACCGCACTCCTCCTGAACTCTCATCTCTTACCTGTCTCTCCCATTGGCTCACCTGCCTAGAAGCCAGTGGACAGGGCAGTCCTTAGCGGCAGGCCATCCAGGTGAGCCTCCTGGTGCACAAAGCAGGCTAAATGTCAATCCAGATGGGTGGGTGCAAAGCAATCAGCCTGGTCGTGTTTCCAGACCTTTGTGCCATGTTTAGTGCAAAAATATTTGCTCTGGAGGAATGTATTAAGAACTATCTTGGTGAATTTGGAAGGGAGCTCTGGCCTAGGAACTGATATGAAATCAATGCAGAGATGTGGAGTGTGGACCTGGAACATTGAGATCCTTCCTCTGCTTGGCTGTCAGTCAGGAAACAGTGGGAGAGGGGTGCTCATGGGCCATGGCACCAAGGAGCACCTGGAAGGAAATGTGGGTGGAACTGGAATGAGCTCCCCAGGGAGAAGGTAGTATTATTAAGGAAATCTTATCAAGTACCAAAAAGAGATGGAAAGAGGGGGGATTGTGGCAGAGCCAAGGGTGTGCCAAGCAGAAAGGAAAGGTCATCTCCAAGTTGGAGAAGAAGCAGGTGAGAGTTAGGGCACCCTGTCCCTAGGCCAGCTGGGGGCACAGGAAAGGAAGTACAATGGCCACGAGCAGGGGGCTGTGGAACAGGCTGAGCTTAAGCCAGTTGCTGTTGGGAGGAGAGGTGAGTCCCTTGGAACCTGACTCCCAGTGATGCAGGGCTCGTCCGTGGCTGGGGAGGATATGGGCTCAGAGTGTACACTCTGGAGCTGGAAGGCTGTGTTCTTCTGTTACTTATTAGCAGTGAAGCTGTGGGCAGGTTATGTACTTCCCATGTCTTCGATTTCTCATGTGGAAATGGGAGCTTTATAATATCTACCTCATAGGATTGTATTGAGGTTCAAATGACTAAACAGACATAAACTTGAAAATAATGCCCAGCACAGAGTAACCAAGCAATCAGTGTTATCTATTCATATGATTGTTATTTTAAACATACCTAGCTCTTCTCAAAGCAGCCTGAGGTGACCTCTGAAAATGGTTCTCTCTTCACTTGACCCAGAAAACCCCTCAAAATCATGCAAATCAAGAGTTTCAGATCTTTGTGTTCACTTTAAGAACACTCATGAAACTGCCCAGGCCATCAGGGGTATGTGTATTTGAAAAGCCATCAAGCCTCTGGAGGACATCACTTCACAGAAAACAATGTGTACCATTCCGTCGGGACAATGGTGGAGTTGGCAGGTGTGCCCAGGCCAAACAGTGGGGCTGGACAGTGGCAGTGGTCCAAAAAGAGTGCTAAATTTTTGCTGCACAGACCTAAAAATGCAGAAAGTAATGCTGAACTTAAGGGTTTAGATATAGATTCTCTGGTCATGGCACACATCCAGGTGAACAAAGCTCCCAAGATGCAGAACAGAACTTAAAGAGTTCATGGGCGGATTAACCCACACAGGCGCACTCCCTGCCACACTGAGATGATCCTACTGAAAAAGAGCAGGTTGTTCCTAAACCAGAGGAGGAGGCTGCACAGAATAAAAAAATATCCCAGAAGAAACTGAAGAAACAAAAACTTATGGCCTAGGAATAAATTCATCATAAAATAAATGCTAGTAAAAGTAAAACAAAAAACAATTATTGCTCAGGCCACATGAATTAAGCCAGCATCCATCCCTGGAGGTTGGGCCGAGGCATTAGCAGATTTTTCAAGCTCCTTGGGTGTCTTCCTGTGTACTTGAGAACCAGTGCTTTATGGTTTAACCATAGGTTCTGACATTGGAGAGGACTAAGTGGAGCAGTTTTGGGGGGGCGGGGGTGAGATGAAGAGAAGAGCAGTACCACCAGGAAGAAGAGAACAGGAGGGAAGAAGCCATGATCCAAATTGATGGTTGACTTAGCAGTGGGAAAGGAGTCAAGGAAATTGGCTTCAGTTAGCTGCTAGTTGGAGGCTGGCCATTTGTCACAGAGGCAGCTATTTGAAGCTCACCAGTCATTTACACATTAGTGTGAATAAGTACTAGGGCCTTTACGTTCTGAATAGGGCAAAGTTGGGGATGAACATGAGGACTTGGGTACCAGGAGGAAGAGTGTTGGGGGATGGGAGCCAGAGGGAGAGAAAAACTTCCCTTAAGTGTTTTGTCTCTCATCTTGAAGAAATCCTGGCCATAAGGATCTAGGGGTGCAGGTCCCCTTGAAGCATTGTGGAGATGGGTTCTAGGTGTGTGTGTGTGGCACCTGGGTTGGCATTGATGGTGGCTCAGGTTTTATGAAACATTTCCCTGGGGTGGTCTCCCTAGAACACAGTTCAGTGAACATCTCTTTTCAACTGGAATGAAGATATTTTCTTGTTGGCTTGGAGCATTGCCGGCAGGCAGCATAATACAGTCATTCAGAGCAGAGAACCCAACGGGCTCAAACTGGGTTTGAATCTTTGCTTGGTCCTTCTAGCCTGTGGCAAGCACCTCGCACCTCTCAGTGCATCGATTTCCTCAGCTGTAAAATGGGCATAATAATGGGACTCATTTCATAGACCCACTGGGGAATTAAATAAAGGTGTTAAATATGTAAATAATTTAGAACAGTGGTTCATAGATTTTCTTTTTTTTTTAATTACCCTTTTCTTCCCCCTGCTGATTTCTTCTTGGATCCTTCTGAAGAAATCCAACACGTGACTGCTTGTGAACCCTGGCTTGGCCTGCCTGGCCCCCTGCCATGTCCGTACATCCAGCAGGGCCTCCTCGAGGAAATCTAACAGTCATCTAGCCTTCAGAGCCTCGCCTTCCTTGGCAGGTAGCACCTGAGAGGCACCTGTCATATACCACTCTGAACTGGCAGTTTGAAAGCACATTGTGTAAAGATAGAGAGGTCCTTGAAGGCAGGAGCTGTATCTGTTTCTTGTATGATTTTTAATATAATCTCTTGTCCCCTGTGCAATGATGTGTGAAGCACCAAGATTTGGGGACTCTATGTTTGGGTTCCCATCTTGTCTCTGTGACCTTGAATGAGTCATTCAGCCTAGGTGGGCCTTATTTTGTTATGTGTAAAAATAAGTTAATAATACTGAGAGTTGAAGGGTTAGGAGAGAGATGTCTGTGAAATCAGCTCCTCCCTGGAAGTGATTTCATAGAAACTCAGCCACTATTATTAATCCTCCTGTGTTCCACTAGAATGCCTTAGCCAGTGGTGAGCACATAGTAGTTCCCCAATAAAGTCCTCTTAGGGAGTTGGTGGCTTTCCAAAGTGAATTGCTATGGCTTTTATTCTGATCTGCCTATCATCATGTCCTATTTCTCATCCTTTGGGGGAACTTCTCTTACCCCCACCTCACCACGTGGTCCTGGTGGGGCTGTGTAAACCGAAATGGGTTGCTAAGCTGGGAGGAAGTTAATGAATTGTCCCTAGCTGGGGACAGTCCACTTGCAGAGGGTAGCCAATCAGAGGTGAGAGATGGCACCCCCTTTACAAAATAAGCCCCTGGATTCGGTCACCCCCCCAACTCCACCCACTAATCTGAGCTCATAGATTCCCCTCCCTGCCTCTCTTGTCTTAAACTTTTGGGTCGGATATCTGCTGCTTGCAGCTGAAAGTCCTGACTCTTTTCCTTCCCCTCTGAAGGCAGTGATTGTCTCTCTTGTCCCATGAACAAAAGGGAAGAGAAGGACTGTTGTAAGTAAAAAGTGAAAACTGGAAGACTTTATTTAAGATATATTTACATTATCATCCTATAATCAAGGGCTATGCTACCATTAAATGATGTAGAGGAACATGTAAGAAGGCAAACTGTCACCAATGGACATGTGTTAGTTTTGCAAATAGAAAACAATCTTTGAAATAAATTTTACATCTGGAAGAGTGCTTATAAGTCAGATGTTGGGAGCCTCAGAGCTGGCTGGAGTCCACGGGTTTCTTTCATTTTCCTATTTACCAAATACTTGCAGCCTACTTGCTGTGTGCCAGACCTGTGCTTTTCCGCCCTAACTGTGACTTGATGAGGGAGGTTCTACTGTTACCCACATTTTACAAATGAAGTCGGAAGTGAAGTGTCCACAGTCATGGAGGGTGGCACCTGGGCTTAAACCCAGCAGCCTCTCCTCCAACTCTGAACAATTGCCATATGCTGCTTCTCAGGGGCATTACTGAACAACCATTATCTGAAAGAGAGAAGTTATTTTGTTTTTGTTTTTACTAATACTACTTTTTAACCTTACCTGAGGATATGTTTTTATTGATTTGAGAAAGAGAAAGAGAGAGAGAGAGAGAGAGAGAGAGAGAGAGAGAGAGAGAGATCATTTGCCTCCCGTATTCGCCCTGACGGGGAATCGAGCCTGCAACCTTTTTGGTGTATGGGAAGATGCTCTAACCAACTGAACCACCTGGCCAGGGCAATTATTTTATTTTTAAAAGACCCATTACTTAAACTGTGTTTAGGTACTGATTTTTTTTTTTTTTGAGGACTTAAACCAGAAAGAAATAAAAGAGAAGAAAAAAAAAACAGAAAAAGGAAAGAGAGAGAGTGGGAGAGGGAAGGAGAGAAAGGGAAAGGAAAAATTGACATGCCAAAGAGCCCATGGGTTCTGAGGTGGAGGGGCAGTGGCATCTACTGTGTACGTCACACCTGGCTTTCTCGTGGGAGTTAGTGAGTCACTCTTGTTAGGGCTGTCCTCTTAAGTCTGAGTTGCTTAACTACTATTCATAGTTCTTTGTTTTTATAATGTTTTCTAAAATTGAGATATAATTTACGTAACATAGAATTCATTCTTTTAAATTGTGAAATTCAGTGTATGTTCACTAATTCTAGAACATTTCTAGCACTCCCCCAAAATCCCTGTACCTGTTAATAGTCACTCCCCTCTCCCCCACTTCACCCACAGCAGCCATTAATCTAGTCTCTGTCCCTATGGATTTGCCTGTTCTAGGCATTTCATATAAATGGAATGATGCACTATGTGGCCTTTTGTGTTTGGCTTCTTTCACTTAGCATAATGTTTTCAGGGTTTATTCATGTTATAGGATGTATGAGTACCCCATCCTTTTATGGCCGAGTAATACTCCATCATATGGACATTACTGCTGGCAGTTTGGGCCATTTCCACTTTTTGACTATTAGGAATAATGCTGTATTTGTGTACAAGTTTGTGTGTGGACATAATTTCATTTCTCTTGGGTTTATACCTAAGAGTGGAGTTGCTGGGTCACATAGTGACTCCATACTTTACCTTTTGAGGGACTGCCAAATTATTCTTAGCTCTTTAACATCTAATACTTAAATGTTCTGTTTTCAAAAACAAATTTTTTTAATCCTCACCTGACAATGCGTTACTGATTCTAGAGACAGAGGAAAGGGAACAGAGTGAGAGAGAGCATGCATGTGAGGGAGAAACATCAATCAGTTGCCTCCCATATGTGCCCCAACCAGAGATTGAACCAACAACCTAGGTTTGTGCCCAGACCAGGAATGGAACTACAACTTTTGGTGTACAGGACAATGCTCCAACCAACTGCGCCACCCAGCAAGGGCCTTAAATGTTCTTTATGGAAGGTTGCATAAATATGACTTGGTGTCTATGTTCTTGGGCTGCAGTATGCTAAAATTCTGTGAGATGGACCCTATAGGAATAGAGACTGGTCCAGGCTAACCCAAACCAACAGAAACTCCTCACCCCACAAAAGGGACTACAATACCAAAACGCCACCAAGAAATTAAAAAGCACTCCCCCTTTTCCCAAGCTCCTCAGCCAGAAATCCCTGGGCTAGACAATAACTAAGGTATGTATGCACTTTATGGTTTATCTGATGTTCTCACATGTCATGTGTGCTGGGTCCTCACAGCAGCCCCATGAGCTTGGGGGAGCTGTGACTCCTCCTATGACCCTGATTTTATAGCCGAAAACATGGGATCTTCGGAATTTGTGATTTGCTCCAGATTAGGAAGGGCTGTTAGTGGGGGACTGACGCAGCCTTCCGACCTTTGTACTTGGAGTTCTATACTCCTCTGTTATGAGCTCTTGGCAGTGTTCATACTCATTTAAAAATCTAGAAAGGTGCTCTGATTTTTTTTTTTTTTTTTTTTAAGAATCACACTAGTAAGATTCTTTGGGAAGCTTTGATAAAATCATGGTTGGCTCTTTAGCATGAGGGAGAGGAAGGGTGGTGTGCACCCCTGATCCCATGCCATGGGTACAAACACAGGTACCCAGTATCTTTTTACAAGTTTATTTTCCATTTCTGTGTGTGAGGTTTTTTATCCTGCTTGGCTGGTCTTAGAATCTCACTTTGAGCTATAAGAGGAAATAGAAGGATGTTCCTGTTGCTTTAAATAGCTAGTAAATTCCAAACTGGTAGATAGGCTCAGCTGTGGGATCAAAAACCATTTATAGAAATCTTTGGGAGTTTTCCTTTTGTTTGAGTATTATAAAAATCAACTTAATTGAGGTTGTCTGAGAGTACTTGCAAGTTTCAGAGAAGCCACTGTGTATTGTACTTCACTGTGGTTAAACAGATGGACACCTACATCCCCAGCCCCCGAAACCCCAAGCCCGTCTGCTGTGGCTTTGCCTGGAAGTGAGATAACATGTATTTATTCACAAGCCCTCAACCAGGCACATAGCAGATCTTGTGCAAGTATGATAACAAAATACTTTAAAATGTTTTCAAGCTGACTGGGTAGGTACAGATAAGCGTTTTGCTATTAACACACACACACACACACAAAATAAAGTAAAGCAGGTGATTAAGCATTTAAAGAGGACTTTTTGTTTCTTTCTGGCTGATCAATACTTTTGATGTAGTACGTAGATCTCAATTTAGCATGCTCAAAGGAGCACGGGTTCTGGAAAAGTGGTTCCTACAGAAACCAACAGAAACTGTTGGTTTCTGCTGGTCAAGACTCACCACGGGGGTGGGGGGAGTCTTCTCTCAGGAGGTTGCATCCCCAGGTGGACTGAATGCAAGCCCAGCCTGGATGAACCCACAAGCCAACTTCCTGCTCCCAAAGCCTGTTGCATGGCATGTCAGCTCCAACAGAAGAGGGTCCATTTTTCTAAGAGGGTCCTAAAATAAGGCATTTTTATTGACTAACTGCAGGAAAATGCGTGCTCTTGAAGCAGTTACCCCTTGACTGTAGTGTAGCCTGTTACACAGCGCGTTTCTAGCTGTGGTACAGCCCAGCTGAGCTGGCCTCGGAGTGACCTGCAGTCCTGGGGATCGGATCACAGAGAGGGCTGCTGTGCTTGCAGGAACCTGCAGTCTGGTCCCAAGGGCCATGGGTGCTACTTAACCTCAGTGCTGTACCTGACAGACCACAGGGGCTGGGCAGGGCTTCTGCCTCTGGTTCTATGGCCTTGAAGCCTTCTTCCAAGTCTCTGCTGCATCCTTTTTCTAATGCTGGGATCGGGGAGCCCTTGTGGTCTTACACACTGCCTGAGCTTCCCTGGGCACCATTCACTGAGACTATCCTGGGCATGACTTGTTCCAGAGCAACCTGAAAGTTCTGTTCTTCTTTCTGCCTGCCCTTTCCAGTGCTTCTCTGATGTACAGAGATTGTTTCCTTTCCTTTGGGTATGCATTTGATCATTCTTTATCAGTACTGTCACCATGCACTGGGCAGACAGCCCCAGTCACCAGGGCATTTGCAGCCTTGAGCTGAGTGAGGCATTCGACAGGCTGGAGGTTGTATGGTGGTCTTCCGCCCTCTGCCCAGGAAACCAGCCATTCTTGCACCATCTCAGCGGAGTGGCCCAGCCATAGTTTAGAATCCCTTTATGGGGACTGGCCATGCAGCTCCGGAAAACACTCATGAGCCTTGGTAACAAGTGGCTTCTATTATGTGCTTTCCCCCTTTCTTTACTCAATTGCCAGTCTCTGATTAGGGGCTTGGTGGCCAGAGGACTCTGGGCAGAGGGCAGGCAGGAGCTGTTGCTCTGGCCAATTGTGTCTGCCATGTAATTCTCTTCTGCCTTAAAGAGAGACAATACTTTTTCTTAGAACCAGTGGCCATAGGCATGATTTATAATAGTCATTTCTCAGACCCTTTCTTGTCTGGTATTAGGGATTCTGCAGAGACTGACCACTTTGGGCTGGTCTCACAACTTTGCATGGCATTCACTCTGGGCTGATAGACCCAGGCCCCCAAAAGTGCATCTTGAGGCTTCATGCTCTGACCTGAGCCATGCACTTTCATTTGGGGATGGTTTCCCTATGCCTGGCAGTGCCTGTAAGAGGCAGAGGTTCATCTGTCCTCCTGCACACCTTTTGGTGAGCATTTCAGCAGCTGTGGGCAGACACGCTCCTGGCTCTGTTTTAGAGACAGTGAAGAGTGCAGGTGGGCACAGCAGCAGATTCCTCAGCTTCCAACAGGACACCAAAATGGAATCAGTCATCAGCTTCCCCTGCTCCTCGGAGACTGTGAAGCTACAAGGGTCTCTTGTGATCATATCTTGAGCAGGCTGCTGGTCTACCATCGTGAGCGCCCCTTCTACTTCCTCTAAACCACTGGAGTGTGAGCCCACTGCCTGGCTGGGGCCCTGTTCTCAGCCCTGGGCTAGGTCGGTGTAGGGATAATGCTGGACCTCCCTGAGCCCCCTCTTCTCCAGCTCCTTTTTCCTCCATGTTCACCAGTTTGAACGGCAACAACCACTTTACCTGTGGAGTCCAGCCGACTCACCATGTTGGCGTTGCCAGAACCAAGTACCTAAACAACTGACACTTATTTTCTCACAATTCTGGAGGCTAGAACTAGATCGAGGTGTTGGCAGGGTTGATTTCTTCTGAGGCCTCTATCCCTGGCTTTGAGATGGCTCATTCTCGCTGGGTCTTCATGTGGTTCCTCTGTGTGTGTGTGTGTGTGTGTGTCCTGTCTCCTCTTCTTACAAGGACCGCAGTCTTAATGGATTAGGGCCCATTCTAACAATTTCATTTTAACTGAATCACCTCTTTAAAGGCCCTACCTCCAAATACAGTCACATTCTGAAGTTCTGGGGGTTAGAATTTCAACATAATGACTTTGGGACAACACAATTCACCTTGTATTATCACTGTTATTCTGGTCTGAACCCCCATGAGTTCAACCTGTGTCTGTGTGAAGAACTGTGTGGCTTGATCAAGGTTGCATGGAATATGAAAAAAATAATAAAATTTACATAAGATTGGAATATATTGGGGACATCTAAGGATCTTTTTTATGTAAGATTATGATTGGTTTTAGTGTTCTCATTTTATTTAAAATATGTAGTTACTTATTATGTAGTCTATTTTATTGACTTATTTTGTGTATTTTTTTGAAAGGTTTGCAATCTGCTTTTAGTTTGAGTAGATATCTTTATGACTACTACATAGTTTTATAATACATTCCATCCCCTGTTTCTTTAAATGTACTCACTACTGACTCACTACTCTGAGCTATGAAAAAATTACTGTGAATGTAACTGAAACGCAGGTCCTGCTGCCTGCCACCACGAAAGCCGGTACTTGAGAGGCAGGTGCTGATGTAAAGGAAAGTGGTTTATTTTCAGGCACTGGCCACTTGGAAGATGGGGGACTCACGTCTCAAAGCCCATCTCTTACATCTCATTGCAGGCAGAGGTTTTTATAAGAAGGGAGAGGGGAACAGAACAAAGAGATCAAGGGAGGGGGTTGAAAAGTTCTCTATGTGCAGACAAGCACAGTCCATTCTGATAAGACAAGTGATGGTCTGGTGGGCGTCATCCTGCTTTAGTCATCCTGGCTTCACATCATCCCAACTTCACACCATCCTGGCTCCGTGGTTGAAGGTCAGCAAATCTCCCCAAGGTGGGATGCCTCAAGGTCGGAGTCTGTATTTTTCAAAGTTCCTAGGATTTTACACAAACATGCTGTTTATCTACAAGCTGCATATTAGTCAGAGTCAGCACTTACACAAAAATGTCAGAAGAATGGTAGGGTGGGTTAGAATTCCCCACTGTTAAACAATTTCCCACTGTTATGTGAAGAGTGATAATCTTAACCAAAATAACCGACATTTTTTATACCTGATTTAAAAAATAAGAAAAATCTAGCCCTCTCCACAGCCCCACATTGTAAGGTACCTATTACACACATTTTAAAGGTGAGAAATTCAGAGAAAACTTGTCGAAGGCCACTCAGATTAGTGCCTGGGAGGGCTGGAATTTGACCTCACCCAGGCCCTCCAGGAGCTGGTTCTGAGGCCCTGCAGTAAGCCTGACTCATTGGGCCTGCAGGTTTGGGGTAACCCCTCTCCTCCCTTTTGTTTCTCTGAAGATGAGTTCTCTGGTGGGGAAAATTCAGAACTCCCCTTCATAGAGGTTTGGCCCTGGCCCAGGTGTCTGCAGGGTTTGTACCTGCAGCTTTCATTCAAACAGTGGCTCCGAGGTCCCTTGGTGTGGCTGGTTAGCAGCGCCCTAAGGCCGGAAATTCTCGAAGTGAGTCAGGGTCAGGGCCCTCAGGGGCCGCTGGGTGCAGGCTGGGGTGGAGTCAGCTGGTAGCAGGCAGTACTGAGGGAGGCCCCTCTGTGAGTCCAGCCTGCTTGGGGTGGTGCCCAGCTTGGGGCCCTTCTTCTTTAGCACTGGGTCAGCCGTACTAGGGACATAGCAGGGCCTCAGAAATTCTTTTTACTTCATTGTGGCAGCACAGAGGGGCAGAGGGGTGAACTCATCTCTGCTGCTTTCCATAGCCACGGCCTTCCATGTCCCATCTCCAGCTTCTCTAGTGACTCCCCCACTGCACCCGTCCTCTGGGGGACTTCTGGTGAGGAGCGCCTTAGCGGCCGTATCAGAAAGGCTTCAACCAGAGAAGGCAGTCTACCAGGAGATACACACATGGATGTAGACGTGTGTGTGTACACATTGGCACACATGTAGACACAGGCACACATGCACGTGCAGACATAGACATGTGTAGACAGGCACATTCATAAACACACACACAATGCACAGACACATGTACACAGACACACTTGTAGACCTAACCTCATCAACAAATACATATTTTAGAGGGAATTGGTTGTACGCCGTCGTGGGGCTGGCTAAGCAGCCCCTATTAGGCCACGGCTCCACATCTGATGTGGGAGCTTGAAGCCCCAGGGCTGGCCAAGTCGGGAAGAGAAGATCAGTCATGAGCTGGAACCCCTCCAGGTGGGCTAAAGGTGCTTCTGGCCTTGGTAGGGGGTCCTGCAGAAGCTGGGCCTTTGGTCAGAGAGCAAACCATGCACACCTGGCCCAGGAGTCGGGCAAGCAGAGGGAGATCTGGGGCAGATAGAGCGGCTGTGGTCCGGCCACATCTTCACACCAGGGAGGGGGTCAGCGCATCCACAATAACGTGTGTGTGGGGCTGGTGCCTCCCTGGTGTCCTCAAGCCTCCCGAGGACCTTCCTGTGGTCCACCTCACAGGACACACATGAAAACAAATCCTGGGAAGTGAAGTTCAGCGTCCCCAAGCTGACACATCAGCAATCTGTCCTACCACCAGGAGGCTGGGTGAGCCGGTGGGAAGACAGCAGGTTTGGGAGTCAGAACCATCTGAATTTAGGGAAAACATTGGATTTATAGACAACTGTTAATTGGACAGATTAAATGGAATTAATGATGTCAGGTGTCTCTCTTTGCTCCTGGACCTAGGGGAAGAAATCTTAGACCTTGCACAGTTTTCAACATTATCCAACAAAATATTACCACATAATTAAATTTCACTCTATCCCCTGAATAAATGGATTCAACACATAGGGCTTGTGTGTTCCCTGCATTAACTTCATTCCTAGGAAGTTGAAATTTCTTCTTATTGTGAGTGAAATTTAATTATGTTTTTAAATTGGTTATTTATGATATGATTCCAAAAGGATGTTAATAAATAGTCATGTTCTGGCTTTAGTGGGAATTCCTCTAGGCTTTCCTCATAGCTCTGACTCTGGCTGTTGGTTGTAGATAGCATGTACATTTTCTATTTAGCATTTTAATACCCCTTTAAGCGTGTTTTTCTGTGTCCTCATGGAGAGTATAAGATTAGGCTACTCCTAATACCAAGAAGAGGCACTTTTGAAGCCATAAATGGGTTGGAATTTTATCAAATGCTGCCTGGTTAGCATCTCTCAAGATAACCATAGTTTTTAACTTTTGAAATATTAATATGATTAATGATATTATAGATTTTCCAGGAGGGCAGAATGTTGAAATCAGTGAAAGTTCGGTGTAAAGAGTATAGGGCAGAGTGTCTGGAAACCTGGATTCTAGTTCTGGTTTGAGTCTTGATTATAAATGGGACCTCGGACAGGCCAGCGCACTTCATCCTTCCCTTTAACAGTCTCCTGCACCCCCATTTCCTTACCATGAAACAGGCATGGGTATCCTTTCCCTCCTTTCTTACCAGTCAGTTGGAGGGGTAAGGGTGAATGCATAGTTCCTTCTTCTACATTTATTGAAATGTTTTCCCTTCTGTAAAAGGACCATGAAAAAAGTGTCAAATGATGGGGTATCACTATCATCAGCCAAGAATTCCTTTGTTCATTCACTCATTCATACAACAAATGTTTACTGAGCGCCTGCAATGTGCTGGGCGTGGTTCCTGACCCTGGGAATACAGTAGCAAACAGGATGGACCCATTCCCTTCAGTGGGGCTTATGCTCCGATGAACATACGCACACTTTCACACATGTCAGCTAAGCGACACACAATGTGAAGATAGGTGACTCGGGGGAGGGGTAGAGAGTGTGGCAGGTTGAGGGGAAGCGTACTTTCAGTGGGGTGGCCAGGGAAGACCTCTGTGACGTGACATTTGAGCAGAGAACTAAGTGAAGAGAGGGAATGAGCAGCTATATAGAGATCCGGGGGAAGGACACTCCAGGGAGAGGGACAACAAGTGCAAAGTCCCTGCGGAATGGCAGCGAGGCCATGTAGCTGGAGTTGGGGAGCAGGCAGGAAGAGAGGGAAAGGACTTGAGGTCTGAAAGGTCGAGGAGGGTCAGACAAGGCAGGATGCTGTGGGCTTTTGTGGGGACTATATTATTATTAAGTGGGAAGGGAAACCACTGGGGGGCGGGCAGTGAGCTGTGAGTGACAGGTGTCCTACCTGGATCACCAATGCCTGTGGAGAATGGATGGAAGAGGGCTGCGAGTTGAGGCAGACAGACGGAAGGGACCGTGGCTCAGACTGGAACGATGCAGCGGAGGTGGTGCGAAGTATCAGATTCGGGGTCTGGTTTGAAGGGGGTGCTGACAGGATCTGCTGATGATTGCGAGTCTCATCTTAGAGACAGCTCCTTGGCTTTTCCTGTGAGAAGAAAACGTGTGGGCCCCCTCCTGGAGCCAGGGGAAATCTGGCCTGCGTTTCCACAGCACCACTGTGCTGAGTCAGAGGGACTCAGAGGACCCCCAGCAACTCTTCCACCCTCTGGCTGGGCAGAGAGATGAAAATAATGTTGGGGTTTGGATGTCCTCGGGAGGAATTCTGTTCTGGGACCCAGCCCAGAAACCCACTCTGGGGTTGACCTGGTCCTCGGAAGAAGGAGCTGCCCACACACCCCAGCCTCCCCGCGGGTCACCGGCGCTTTGTTCCGAAAGGAAGATGAGCGAGTTGGCCCCATGCCACCTCATTACAGTCGGCATTAGTCATGGGACACTTCTCCATGGGTGACATCGTGATTAATTAATGAAACACAGACAACATTTGGTAGGCATTTGCTTTAATTCGGGGTGTCTAGTCCTTAAGACAGCCCTTTGTTCTGTTGCAGCCTGAACCCGCCCTCCTGCTCCAGTGGGGCCACATTGCTAATTTATGTCCTTCCTCTTTAAACTCTCCTCCTGACTCTGAATGGGAAAAAGTATCATCTCTCCCTAAATATGACAGCTTCAAGTCTTCCCCACTGTTTTCTGCTCAGTGTTCCTTCCTTTGATCTGCTGAAAATTTAATTTCCTCTCCAGAGCTTAGGCATCCAGCTTTGAGCAATGCACCCCCACCCCCACCTTTGGCCAGCAGGCACCCCATCAACATGCCCCCCAATTCTGAAGCCTGGGTATGTCCACACTACATCCTGTGTGCTCCCTGGGCACAGAGCTCAGGGGGAGGTGCCAGAGCAGTGGGTGGAGAGAAAAGAAAAAGAAGGCATTGTGCCTGCCGTGCTAGCTCATTTCCCTCCACGTGGAGACAGGAAAGCATGTTAAAAATAATATTAAAAGGTGAAATCGGAAACACAAACAAATGTAAACCAGCAGAGCGTGTTGGGCATTCATAGCTGCTCCCTACCCTTACTAGTTTAGGAGAACTCTCTGGCCAGCTCTGTCCCTGGCCTTGGTTATGTAGAGCCAGTCCGAGAACGGGCAGAGGGAGAACTCTGGAGAAGCCTGGAGGGCTGCTCTTGAAGACCTCTGTGAGGGTCTGTCTCCTGTCTGTCTGTGGAGGAGGGATGCCTATAGGGAAGAAAGACCCAAGCATGGGGTGGTAGGCGTGGGAGGAATTTAAAGACTTTTGGAGAAATGGAGGAAGGAGATTTGGGCAGCAGCTACCTGGGAGTCAGATGTAAAGGGAGGATAAGATTTTTAAGTTCTGTTTTGTGTTATGAGTGAAGGTCCCCCATCTCACTCCTTTTTAAAGAAACTTAAGTTAAAAATCAAATTGCTTTTGAAGCAAGTTTTGGTTACCTGAGTGATGTCTCTTTAAATGTGATACCATGCGGAGACTGAGCCACAGTGGGGTAGACAAAGCCGTGGATGATGACTGGCAGCTACATGTGTATACATGTGTGTGTGCACGCACATGCATGTCACACAGGGCGGGCTGGGGTTGAAGGGCAGGAATTCAGAATTGCCGGGTTGCATGGTAACTAACCTTTTCAGGAACTGCCAGATTAGTTTCCAAAGTTGCTTTGCAGTTTTTTACACTCCCGCCTGTACGAGGGTCTAATTTCTCCACATCCTTGCCAATTCGTTATTGCCCATTTCTCTGATTCTGGCCAGCCTAGAGGGTGTGAAGTGGTGTCTCACTGTAGTTTTAATTTCCATTTCCCTGAAGGCTAATGATGTTGAACATCTTTTTATGTGTTTACTGACTGTTCTTATATTTTCTTTGGAGAAAGATCTTATCAGAGCCTTGCCCATTTAGAAAAATTGGGTTAAATAATGTTTCTTCTTTTTAATACTCACCTGAGGATATGCTTATTGCTTTTAGAGAGAAAAGAAGGAGGTGGGGGAGAGTGGGAGGGAGGGAGCAAAAGGAACATGCCTTCCCCGCTGATGGCAGGTGTATGGACGGCACTCCAACCAACTGAGCCACCTGCCCAGGGCAACAGGTGTATTTTCATTGTAGAGTTGTAAGTGTTCCTTATATATTTCAGGAAAAAGTTCTTTATCAGATATGTGATTTGCAAAACTTTCCTTACATGCTGTGGGTTCTCTCTTCCACTTTCTTGATGGTGTCTTTTGAAGCACAAACGTTTTAATTTGGATGTCTATTTTTTGTCACTTGTGCTTTTGTTGTCATACCTAAGAAACCATCACCTAATCCATGAAGACGTATACCTCTGTTTTCTTCTATGAGTTGTATAGTTTTAGCTCTTATGTTTAGAACTTAGAACTGTTTTGAGTTAATTTTTGTAACTGGTGTGAGAAAGGAGGCCAGCTTTACTCTTTGTGTATGGTCATCTGCTGTCCTAGCACCACTGGTTAAAAAGGCCGCTCCTTCCCTACCCTTGGCACCCTTGTCATCAGGGTTCTTTAACCGTGTTATTTATTTAAGTGAGTGGGTGTGGAAATGTCTTCTCCTCTGTGTCTACTGACCCACAGGGAGTCATCAAATCAATCAAGGATCAGTTCTATTAAAAGATGCTTTTGTTTGAAATTTTAAACAAGATTTCAATGAAAACTTTCACTGAAAATGAAACTAGGCAATGAACAATGCTGTTGAATAAATATAAGTAATGAAACACTGACTTTTATATTCTGGCCCAGATAAGGGTGAGCAGGGGAGGCAGTTGGCCTCAGCATGCTCTGGAATTCAACGGTTTTGGATTGAAAAATCATAGCTGAGTGCACCAAGTGTGGGAGCCTGGACTGTGGGTCTGTGTGCACAGGGCCCCCAGGTCCCACTCTCCTCACCCCGCAGTGGTTCCTTAGCAGGAGGAGGTCAGTGCAGGGACAGCGTCATTTGTGGGACAGACAAGTTGTTTCTTGGCCTTGGTGTAGGAAGGGGATTAGGGAATTGTTTCCTCTAGAAGCCTCCACCGCAGAATGGAATTCTGGAGCACAGGGCGGCCTCTGCCTCCCACGTGTGGGCTGGGTGGGGGAGCCGCCCCGGAACCTCCGGTGTGGGCCAGGAGGATGCATGCACGGCCTCATGTGTGATTTGGAGCCCCAGTCCAGGCAGGATCATGTGCTGGACTCCCTGGCCTGGATCCCTGGAAGTGGGACCTGGGGCCCCTGCCGGCCCTGCTGCTCCCAGGAGTCCACCCAAGCTGAACACTGAGAGCAGGGGATTAGCTAAGCCCCAGATGTTTAGGACTCTGACTCAGTGTTTGCCTGTGCTCTGTTGAGAGCTCTTGTGGCCCCAGAGGTGGTTCTGGAATTGACTCAGATCTTTGTGTGGTTCTGGTGTTTAATCAGCATTTCCAGGGAGAGGCTCAGGGTTCCAGGATTTACTCAGAGCTTTCTGCCCAGGTCCGTTCAACCTGGGTTGTTAGAACTTGCCCTGTCTTAGGGGCTTAGAGGGATGCAGACAGGGGCTCATGTCTTAAGAGGGGAATCCACTCAGAGCTCTGGCTTAAGGGCTTTCTCTCCATAAGTCCAGCGTTTCCCCGGTTCAGGTTAGTGTCTTTAAAATTAAAGTTCTCCAGTAAGGTCCTGTAGTCCTGAGTGTGCTACTCCATGAGTGTACAGCTGAAATTCTTTCAGGGAAGCTGAGTGGGGCTGTTGATGACGAGATTTCTGGAGCAAAGAAAGAGTAACCATTCCATGTGTTATACCAAGCCCAGGTCTCTGCACCACAGAGCCAGTCAGCAAAGCCCCAGCCCCTGCCCTATTAGCCTCAAGCCGACCCAGCTTCACACTGAAGGCTGTGCAAAAAAGTGGGAGGGCTACTCAGTGGCCCCTGGAAGCCGGGAGTCCCCCGATGTAAGCTGGAGCTGGGTGCCGGAAGAGCTTACAGAGGCACTATTGGCTTCTTCTTGGGTTTCCCCGAGTCCCTGCTTATGAATTAACCTGAGCATTCAGAGCAGAGCCAGTACCCACAGTCACAGAATGTTGGATCACTTCTCGTGGGTGGTGGTGACAGATGCAGAAGTCAGGGGTCAGGAAGGCCACTAAGATTGAAGGAATTATGTGCCACAGGAAACAGGCAGCACCTGCCAATCATGGGTACCGTGTGCCCAGCTGGAAATACGCAATCTCCCTCTCTTGTAACATTGGTAATTGATTCAGATTGAAAACAATAGCAAACAGGGCAGTCTGCTGGCCAAAACCTAGCAGCAGTGGCCTAGATCCAGCCTGCCGGCTATACCACACAGACGGCCAATCCAGTCGGCAGCCAGCACTCACATCCAGTTTCTAGATTCCCAGCTCCGGGTCTGTGTGCAGTTAAGCAGGACTCTCCAACTGAGGAAGCAGAGACCCAGTGAGGTTCAGGAAACTCACCTGGCTTAGTAAGGGGCAGAGCTGGGATTTGAACCCAGGACCAGCAGGCTCTATCCACTCTGTGGGCACTCGGGGCTGCTGGGTCCTACAGTGCATGCCCTTCCTTCAGCTGGGATTGGCTTCTGACTCTCAAACTAGTGCTGTTGCTGGGCCAGCAAGCAGCTTCCCTGACTTCTGTGGACTTCTCAGGAAAAGGAGGGAATTGCGAGGGTGTGTGCTCGCATGTGTGCACGTGTGCATGTGTAGTTCTCCCTCTTCTCCCTTACACTCATTCATTATTCATGGCTTTCCTCCCTGACAACTCCGAGGAATTCCCCAGAAGGAAAGCGCTGGAGCAAATACTTTTCTGTCTGATGATCTGCTTCCCCTTTGCAAGAAAAGCCCACTTAACCCGTGCCCTCCCTGGAGCTACTGAGTCTGTCCTTGCTGGTGAGTTGGTGTCCAGGGAAAACAAGTAGTGTTGCCAGCTCAGCCCCTGCTGAGGGCCCTCTGGGGATTAAGGGGCTGCTGGACGTGGCACACCAGGTCACGAGCTGGCAGCATCCACAGGGGTCGGACCCTGGGAACTCATGGAGTCCACCTTGTCCAGTTCCCTCTGGCTCCATGATAGGCATTAGAAATGGGGCGGGGGGGGGGGGGGAAGTGTTACTAAACAAAACAGGGTGGAGGGCTTCTAAAACATTTACTAGCTAAATATTTTCTGGATGTTTTCCTAGTCCTTTAAGCCTGATCCAGAGGAAGGCAAAACGGACTTCTCTAACTGATCCGCAGTTCCCACCCTCACCTGACCTCTTGAACCCTAGCCCCATTCCCAGCACCACCCTGGCCCCAGCCACCCCCACTTCAGCTTGTACCTGTTTACTCCCCTCTTTCATCCTATTGGGAAAGAAAGACAATCTCCTCGCTTCCCTGTTTTTAATCTTCTTATACTTGCAGTTGTGTAATCTGTCTTTTTTCTAAACTTAATGTGTACTGAATTGCTTTCTTCGTCAGTAAGTGTATCTAAAGCATTATCTTTAGTGTTTGCTACTAGTTCATTGTTTAGGTGAGCTATTTATTATTTAAATCCTCTAGTGATGGATAGTGAGGTTGCTTCCTTATTGTTTCTGTTTTATTTTGCTATTATTGAAATCACTGAAGCTGACATTCCCTATGATGGCATCTTTATTTTTTTTAAAGATCTTCTTTATTTAATTTTGGAGAGAGGGGGAGAGAGGGAGAGGGAAAGAAATATTGATCGCCTCTTGTATGCCCCCAACCGGGGACCTGGCCTGCAGCC
Organism: Desmodus rotundus; assembly: GCF_022682495.2. Lineage (NCBI taxonomy): Eukaryota > Metazoa > Chordata > Mammalia > Chiroptera > Phyllostomidae > Desmodus > Desmodus rotundus. The sequence goes on from NC_071395.1 coordinate 69,843,965, forward strand.
CAAGCATGTGCTCTGACCAGGGATCAAACCCACGACCTTTCAGTTTGCAGGATGACTCCCAGTCCATTGAGCCACACCAGCCAGAACCCAGTGATGGCATCTTTCTACGCTGAGATTAACCTGGCAAGAACAGTGATGCACCAACATAGCCCTTAAGAATTGTACAGCACCTGTTGCCTCATTTGCTGGCCTAGACTGGGATATGCAGGCCTGAAGGGAGTTCTTAATGAGGCCTATGGCCTCCTGCAGATAGTGCTGGGGGAGCTAGTGAGAGGGAGGCCCATCTCTGCCAGCAGCAGTTCAGCCCTTGTGTGGGGCGCTTTGGCTCCCTGGGCTCTCTGCTTTGGGATTTGGTAAGGCACCAGTGTGGAGGCTGTAATTCCTTTAGGACTTTGCTTGTGGGTCTCACTTACGACTTGTGTGTGTGAGCCAAGTCTGGCAGTGGAGTGAGGGCCCATCTGCCCTGGACCATCCATTTTCTTGTCCACCTTTGGACTGGCCTTTCCTTGTCGAAGGCTTGTGCAAGGCCACGCCACAAGGGGCTGGTCAGAGCCGGGAGCCGTGTAGGGAGCCCTCTCAGACACAGTAAGGGCTCTGTTTCCTCCTCCACCTCGCCAGGGGCCTCCATTCACTGCAAGGAGAGTCACGCATTCCCCCTTGAGATAAGAATAGAGCCCAACTGTGCCCCAGGACAGAGTCCAGCTTCTTTAGCTGGCCCTCCGAGACCTGGCAAGGGCCCCCAGATGGTACTGGCATGAGTGGGCTCTGGCGGCCTGCCCCGCTGGCCCCTTGTGCATTGTGTGGCCAGGACACTGGGTACAGTGTGCATGAGTGGACACTCCTCCCCCGCCCCCTCCCCACAACTGTCTTTAAGCTCTGCTAAGGATGGAGGGGCTTGGCCTGGAATCAGCTGCCTCAGGGCTCTGCCATGCCCCTTCCCTTCCCTGGGGACTTGGACTGACACTCCCAGCCTTGAGAACTCCCAGGAGTAGCCAGGCCCGTCCGTTCCTGGAAGGGTGAATAGAGCCTTTGCTTGGAGTGGGGAGCAAGCTGTAGGAGAGGGCCAGCAGCTGGGCATTGAAGGCAGCAGTCCGGGGACCCCCTAGCCTCATTAGGCAACCCCAAGGGACAGGAAACAGGAACCAGCAGGGACCACAGATTGTGTAAGGGATGAACTGGGTCTGGGCTTCCAGTGAAGCCCCGCCTATGTCTGAGGATAGAGGTGGAAGCCTTACTAGACTTCTACAGCAGGACTGCACCAGGTGCTATGCACAGGCCAGGGAGCAAGTGGGTTCTGGACCAGCTGCTGGGAAGTTACTTTTCAGGTCCCACCGCTAGACCTGCTCAGTCAGAGACCAGGAGTTTCCCCAGCCGGCAAGCTGCGTTTAAAGCTCTCCCACCACCCCCCGCAGGAATTCCGCAGCATTGCATTCCAAAGTGTGTTTCCTGGTCTGACAGGTGACTCGAGTGTTGAGGGCCTGAGGGCCTGAGGGCCGCAGACTACCTGGAGGGCACGTGCCCCATCTAAAGGCACTCAAATAAAAAGAGATAAAAATATTTACTTGTTTGAACATGGAGTGTCCCATTCAGCTTTAAAAAAATAAAGATCTGGCTGAGTGGGTCAGTTGGTTGGAGCATTATCCTGTGCACCAAAAGGTTGCGGACTCCATCCCTGGTCAGGGCATACACCTAAGTTGCAGGTTTGATCCTCAGTTGCGGGGTGTACAGGAGGCAATCAATCCATGTTTCTCATATCCACGTTCTCTTTCTTTCAAATTAATAAACAAACATATTCTTGGGCGAGGATTTCAATAAATAAGTAAATAGATAGATAAATAAATTCAACCTGCACATGTTCACATGTTTCAGTTGATTCTACAACTGTGTAAGGTCATGTTTTGGGTGTGGGGTGGAAAAACACAAGACTCGTGGTGGTAAATGATGTTTTGGTGCAGTGGAGATGTGACTGGGAGCCTGGGGGCTTCCTACACTCCCTTCTGGGGCTCTTCACCAAACCCAAAATCATCAGCCCTGAGGTAGGCCGAGGGGCTGCCCCGTCTGGCGGGAGCTCCTGGTGGGCCAGGCCCAGCTGGCTCGTGCCAAGTCTGAGAAAAGGAGTGTGTTTTTTGAAGAGGGCCACTAAAGTGCTTTGAGTGAAGGATATCAGGGTCCTTGTCTCAACATGCAGGCGCCTGGAGGAAGGCAAAGGCCTGGGTTTCTAAGATGCTGGCTCAGGCAGTAGCCTCTTTTCCAAGGAGAAAATACTGTTTGCAAGTCTGCAGTGGACAGACAGGGTGAATGAGAACACAGGGGCCGGCTGGTTTGGAGGCTTCCAGAGTGTCTGAAGCACCGTCCTGTGCAGGGGCTGCGGGCGGTGAGGGGGGCAGTACCACCTGTGTTTACGAATGAGCAAGCACTCTTTCCATTAGGACATATTGCTGATGAGTCAGTTGTGTCTTCTGACGTCTCTCGCCATCGTGCCCCCTCCGAGGGCAATGGTGCCGACAGCTTTGCAGAGTGAGGCCATGCCAGGTGCTTGACAACTAGCTGGCGTGGTCAGCCTCTCAGCCCAGCCTGAAGCAGCTGCTGAGAACTGAGGCTGTTGCCACGTGCTTTCGGCGGCTTTGAGTCAGGGGCCACAGAGCTCCCGGCAGCCATGGGCCTACTACCTCCCAAACCTCCCCAAGACACTCAGGCTTTGTGGTTTCTGAGATGACTGTGTTGTGCTCGGCAGAGGGTTGCTGAGTTCTTTGCTGCGGTACCCATGGCTCCCAGAAATCTTCTTAGCTTCTGAGACTTTGTTGGGAGGAATAGGTTGGAGAAGCATATGAGAGGTTTATGAGGAATAACTAATGATCTCAGTGGTATAAGGTTAGATCTTCAACACCTCCGTACCTATATTTATAATACTTTCTTAACCAATAAGTGGGCCTGTGACCCCATAGGAGTATAGAATATTTTAACATAGCGTTGATTCAGAAATATTTAATAATAATAATAGATAGCATTAATTACATAGCTTTTACCATATTTCAGGCACCATTCTAAATGCTCTTTTTTTCTTTAATCCTCACCCAAGGACATGCTTATTGATTTTAGAGGGTGGGGGGAGGTAGAGAGAGAGGGAAAGAAACATCAATGTGAGAAACATCAATTGGTTGCCTCTTGCATGTGCCCTGACCAGGGACTGAACCTACAACCCAGGCTTGTGCTCTGACTAGGAATCAAACCCATGACCCTTGGGTCTATGGGATGATGCTCCAACCAACTGAGCCACACTGGCCAGGGCTCGAAACACTCTTTTAATCCTCACAGCAAGCCTAGATATTGCCAGGCCCATTTGACATTTGGGGAAACTGAGTCACAGACAAGTTAAATCATTTCTTCAGTGTCACCCAGCCAGTGACAGGGTTTGTACCCAGGCCATCGCTCTCCAGAGCCCATGTACTAAACCATTACACACTCCCTCCTTCTGTCCCCCACCCCATAGCAGGGAGTGGAGGGACCGCAGCCTTGCAGCTCTGTCACTACCCCATCCTAAGTGCACTTGCACACCCAGTTTGAATAACTAGGTGCTTCCCCAGCCTGGGGTCCCAGCAGGCCTTTGACTTCATGTGGCTGTTGTAAAGGGGAAGAAAGGATGAGAACGGAAAGAGTCAGAAGGAGGCCCCATAGCCCCCTCTCTCTACCTGCCTTCTTCCTCCTCTCCCAGCTTGTCAGGGCACTGTCTGCTTCCATCCTCCTCCTCCACGTCTCCTCCGCCCAACCTGAGTCAGTAATGCTGCGCTCTTCTAGCTACTAGAAACTACAACTCAGCACTTTGGCTGGAAGCTGCCTACAGAATGTCCTTACGCTTTGCCTGGTCACTATCCCAGAGTACCTGCTGGTTTTAGGACCCTCTCAGCTACCTGTCCTGTTCCATCCTGCAGACCTAGCACCTTCTTGGGAAGTGCCAACCATAGCACTGAGTGGGCCAGGCAGCACCATCTCCTCTTATTGGGGCACCTCTGTGAAGCTGTTGGGGTGTGGTGGGCACAGAGCAGCTTTGCTGAGAATCATGCTTATGTTTTGAAGAACAGACCTCCCACTTGTGGTCTGGGGTTGAGTCCTGGTCTAGCCAAATCACTGGGGTATACACAGTGCTAGAAAGGGAAGGAAAAACGATAGTGCCTCACCTTCTCAAGTCCCCACAGCTGTAGGGGGAGATGAGCCTGGAAGAGTTTATGGTGGGGCCGAGGGAGAGGGACAGCAGCTGGAGCAGTTCCTGATGGCTATTCCTCTTTATGGGTGGCTGTGTCATCCCCAGGGACCTGGGGTCACCACTGGTCCAGCTGGTTCACAGCTGGATGTGGAGTGGGAAGAGATGGAGAGTACAGAGGCCACGAGAATGTGGCCCACATTCAGGGGTGAACACCAAAGGCCAGCCTTGACTTTCTCCAAACAGAAAGAGCCTTTGTGCTCGGCTCACTGGTAGTCCCTCAGTGGTCAGTGCTGATAAAAGAGCTCCAAGTTGTTGTCAGAGGTGTGAGCTGCCGCACTAGCTTGGCCTCCTAGGTGCCGAACCAGCCGAGATGTGACATCCTGCCCTGCTCATCCTCTCCCCACAGGCTGTCATGGCCCTGGGAGTGAGTTTAGCCAGGCAGGAAGATCAAAACCTGCCCGACAGAGGTGCTCCCATCAAAGGAGGCGACACTGCCCGGCCTCTCAGTGCTGTGGTTGGCACTTCCCAAGAAGGTGCTAGGTCTGCCGCATGGAACAGGACAGGTAGCTGAGCAGGCCCTAAAACAGTAGGTGCTCTGGGATAGTGATCAGGTGATGTGAAAGGACATTGTGTGGGCAGCCTCCAGGCAGAAAACACTGAGTTGTGGTTTCTGGTAGCTGAGACCAGAGCAGTGTTACTGACCCAGGTTGGGGTGGTGATTCGGGGGATGGAGACAAAGTAGGGGGAAGGAAGTAGGCGGGGCCCTTGACCAAAAATCAGACCCTCTATGGTGGGGTGGGGTGCACACAGCACTTTGTTCCACTGTGTTTTGTGTTCTCATTTTGATTGGCATGCTCGCAGGAACGTGCTTGGTGAGTTTCTGCTCACTCACAGCCCTTCTAGAATTAGCTGTCTTAACTTCTCCCTGAAAAGATGTAAGCTTTATGAGAGTATGGAGCACCTATGGTGCACATTCAATAACTGGTTGATGAAGTTGATGAATGAATGAATGAATGAATGAATGGCAGAAGAGAGGAAGTGAATGGATGAGCTAGAAAGATCTTCAACTGTGACTTGAAGCAATTGTAACATCCTGAACTATTGAAAATTACCATCCTTCTCCCTAAACTCCCATGCCCTGCCCCCAAACTCTGGATTCCCCTAACCTTGCTCTACTTTTTCCCTCCTTTTAATATTCTCTGTGGTTTACTTATGTATTGTTTTTCTTTTCTGCTTTCTCCCCACCCTCAACCCCCATTCTGGAATAAATGCTTGATGAAGGCAGGGTTTTTCCCCCTTTGGTTCCACTTATGAACATGCCCCAAATGTCTAGAAGCAGTGCCTGGCACTTGGTAGGTGCTCACTAAATATTGGTCAAATGAATGGATGAAAGCGAGTGCCCAGGAGGCACTCCCCTTGGGCCATCTGTCCCTGGGACAAGCGGTAGACATTGCCGTTTGATCACGTTGCCTGTTGGGCTCGTGTCCCAGGGGAGGGGAAGCTCTGCGTCTCCTGGGTGGTGCTCACACTGTCTGGCCGCCTGCACTTGGCCCTGCTTTGTCCTCGTGACTTACTGGTCACTGGAAGTAGGACCACACTGATGCTGCACCACGCTCAGACATACCAGGGCTTTCCCGACTGTAGCATGGGGCTGCGAGGGCCCTAGTGTAAGCTGGAGAGCCCACCAAGTAGGAGCATCAAAGACTGTTTGGAGCCTCTGGTAGGACTGCATTCTTGAATGCCTCCCTCCTACCCTTCCTTTGTCCACAACTCAGTGATTTTCATCCTGTTTGCTGTGAGGTGTGGAAAAATGGTTGAGCAATTGAGGGCAAATGGTTGAGCAAAGGTAAAATCCCTGTTTACTCAGCCTCTATCCTGTCTTGCAACTAGCACCCGATTCACAGACTGAACCTGGGGTAGTCATGGACGGCTCCATGCCCCGAGTGCTTCCCATTACTCTCAGGGTACAGTCCAGACCCAAAATCTCAGCCCCGTGTTGCACCCCAGCCCAGACCTCCAGTGGTCTCCCCTGTGAGAGCCTTAAGCTGTGGATCAGCAAGTCTAATCCTTGCTCACAGTTTTGCTTTTGACCTCCTGACTCATGTATCCAGTTGTTTACTTGACATCTGCATTCAACCTGTCCAACACGTCACACCTGGTCTCTCCTCCCAGGTCTGGGCCGCCCACAGCCTTTCCTACTCATGAATGGCAAGTCTGTCTTTCCCACTGCTTGGGTCAAAACCCTTGACTCTCCCTTTTCTTTCCCAACCTGTGTTCACTTTGTCAGGTAAGCATGTTGACACCTCTTTGTAAATAGATTTTTAAAAATCCAGCTTCTCACCCCCCACCCCTGCCATGGCCGTCACCTTGGTCTGAGCCACAGGAGCCATCATTGTGCCCGTGGGCTATTGCAGTCACTTTCTGACCATTTGGCCAGACTGCCATCTGTTGTTTTTACATAGCAGTTTGACCATGTCCCATTTCTCCTCAGAACATTCCAGTGGGCCCCTCTGATGGCCTGCGTAGACACTGAAGAAGCCTCATGGCAGCAGATGAGAAGCTATGTGAGCAGGACCCATTGTGGCCTTGACCTCAGGGTTGTACCTCCCACTCATCTCACTCACTGCTGTCCTGCAAACTGGCCTCTGGGATGTCACTTCCTCATCACGGCCTTTGCAGGCTACAAAGTTAACTCCTCGCAGGAGGCTGAAAATGGTCCCCCAAAGATGTCCACGGCCTTCTCCTCAGAGCCTGTGACTATGTTACTTTACATGGCAAATGGCCTTTACAGGGGTGGTTAAGTTATGGATCTTGAGATAAGCAGAGGACCCAGGGTTATCCAGGTGGGCCCAATGTAATGACCACAGTCCTTGTAAGAGGGAGGCAGGAGGGCCAGGGTCTGTAGGACAGGCAACAACAGAAGCAAGAGTTTGAGTGACGTGAGGAAGGGGCCATGAGCTAAGGAAAGCAGGCAGCCTCTAGAAGGTGAAAGAGGCAAGGAAACTGGTCTTCTCTGAGGGCCTCTAGCAGGAGCCAGCCCTGCCAACACCTGGACATTAGCCCAGGGAGACCTATTTCAGCCTCTGCACCCCAGACCTGTAAGAGGATAAATCAGTGTTGTAATTTTAAGCCCCTTAGTTTGTGATAATCTGCTACAGCAGCCACTGGAAGCTAATTCACTCCTTCAATTCTTTTCAGTCTCTTGCTCACCCTGCCTTGCCCATCTCTTTATCCTGTGCTGATTTTTCTATTTTATCAGCACTTACCACCTTCCAACAAAACTGGATCACTGACCTGTCTCTCAGGTGTGAGGACTGTGTGTCTGCCCTCCCAAGAATGCAAGCTCCAGTCTTGTTGACTGGTGCCCTCAGCACCTAAAACTGTGTCTAATGTGGGAGGCATTCAATATTTGTTGAATGAATGAGTGAATGAATGAATGGTTCCGTGGCATGGAATTGTCCTCTCTTCCTACCCTGTCCTCTAAGTTCATTTCGGTCTCACCTTTTCACGAGGTCTCTCCTGGAAGTGGTTTCCCTCTCAGGGCACCATGTTACTTCCTGTTGATCACCTTTATTGTGCACCCAGTGATGGCGGGTGAGCCCCACTATGCCCAGGGTACCCCCACTCTCTGTGTTCTCTGAACTAAGTCCCATAGCAGCTGACTACTCCAGGGGAATTAGTTTCTTGTGTAGTGTTGTCAGACACTAAGGGACCCAGTTACTCTATAAACCCAACCTCTTAATTCATCAGAGCAAGATGAAGATGACCTAGAGAGGGTGAGTCCTGCTTGAAGTTGGTATGTTGCCGTGGTAATTTTTAGAGCCTGCAGGGCACAGACCTCCTGGTGCTTCCACTCCAAGCTGAATGATCTGTCTGGGGGCCCCTTCTCCCTCCACACCCAGGGACAGCAGGGCCTTGCTCATAGCAGGTACAAGAACTGGAAGGTTGTCAGAGCAGTTGGTGGGTGAGACAAGGTCCTAAAGGAAGGTAGGAGGTTCTCCCCAAGGAAAAGGGGGCATCTGAGGGGTTCATCTTACTGTCAACAGCAGCTTCTGTGGAGGATGGAGTGTTTGGGAGGAAGAAGGAAAGGATGAAAAGAAAAGGTAGTGAGGATGGATGAGCATGTGAGACAAGAATTGTGCCCACGACCGTCAACCATCGCCTCAGGTTTGGGGATCCCCAGGGGGTATGACACACAACCAGGGAGGAGCAAAGAAGGAAGAGGGAGGCCTTCTCCCTGGAGGGTATAAGGTTTGCTTCCTTGAGACCAGCTGCAGGCTAGAAGGGCAGCCAGTGGACTGCTAGGAAGACTCCTTCCTGCTGTCTTCTCTGGGGGAGGCGGACACATTTTGAAACACTTCCTGAGTTGGGGAGGGGAGGTGACATCTTACTGATGAAGTGTGGTTAGGAGCCTACAGCTGTGTTTTTGCACCACTCCCCCTACTCATCCACCAGCCAGTCCCGCTGGGGCCCCGCCCTCCTTGCTTTTCCCCTCCATCCTCCTGCTGCTGGTGGCTGGTGACTCACTCTGCTCTTGAGTAACAGTGTAGGCTCTCATTCTCAGAGAAGAGCTGCTTTCCTCCGTGCCATGAGCTCCCCTCCTGATTTATGTCTTTTCAGTTGGGTTAGTTAATGCTTTCCACATTTAGGTCTGAAGATTTGTGTGTGGCTGGCTCATTGCTGCAACCACCAAAATCCCAGTGCCCAGCTGGGGTCTGGCATGGAGAAGGCAGCCAGACAGACAAATGGGGACTGAGGGACAGAGGGCAGCTTGGACCTGCACCTCGGAGGCTGCCCCACCTCCAGCTGGCCAGTCCCCACTTTGGGTATGTCTGGGACTCTGCTTCATGCCTGTTTCCTGGGAAGCGCACACGTGCTGGAGCGGTGGGGCAAGGTGATGCCACAAACCTCTGACTTCCCACTGAAGAAGCCGTGTCATCTTCAGGAAGAGAGAAGCAAAAGTTCTAGGGTGTGGAAGAACATTATCTCTGTGGCTTGAAAAGCTGTCACACCACACAGTGTGTGTGTGTTTTTTTCTTTTCTGAACAATAATATTACCTCTGTTGCTATGGAATTGTTGTGGGGACAGCTGATGGGCCCAGACCTGATCCTGGCGGGTATCTGGTGTCCATGGTGATTATCAGGCAGCAGCCATGGGACCTGCTTTCATTTCTTCCCTGTAGTGAGAGGCTGGCAGGGGATCATTTGGCAGTGGCATTGGGCGGTGGCTGCAGGACACCCTGCTCTGAAGGGTCCATTGGTATGTGGTGGCACCCTGGTTGGAAACAGGACCCCAAAGCTGGGATGTAGGCAGGGGGAGGACAAGCCCTGGCTAGTTCCAAGGCTGGATGACAGCCGAGATTTGCTGAGGGCTGGGTCTTGGGAATGCCTCCTCAGAGTCCCTGGATCACAGGGGAAGGGACACCCACACAGGGAGAGGACACAGAGGCACTGGTGGCACCCCCAGGAGGTCACGACTGCTGTGAGGCTGTTCCCCTGGGCCCACCCACCTGCCAGGTGCAGCCTTCCGTTTGAGATGGTAGTGTCAGTGCAGAAGCGGGGTAAATGGGTATGTTTTAGACCTTTTGCTGAATGTACATACCCAGAAGTGTATCTTTGTTCATTTTACCCTTGTTGAATAGGACATAGATAAATCAGGTGTGATATTTGAAAGGTGCCTTCACATAGAGTGAACAGAGAGTGAAAAGTTGACCTCTGTTTTCTCCTGTCCTCCACCTGCCAGTTCCCTTCCCCAGAGTCAAACATGTTACCAGTTTCCTGCAGGGACTTAAACCAGTGCAGGTGTTCACAAATATGCTTGCGCCTTTACTTTCCTTCACACGGGTGGTAGCTCCCTGTTTCTCCTGCGCCCTGCTGCTGCTACGATTAAAAAAATATATAGCAATATATCTTGGAGTTTAGTCAATAGAAAGCATTTCCTCGGTCCTTTTATTGCCTTCCTGAACTCATTTCACTGATAGGTGTACAGATTGTTTCCAGTCTCTCCCTTTTACCTTTACCTGCATATGTCCATCATGCAGCACATGGGTGAGAGGCTTTGAAGTTCCCAATCCTGAAGTTGAAAGGTTGGAGCAAAGAGAATAAGTGTTTGTAATTTTGATAGAAAGTGCCGGATTGCCTCCAACCAGGCTGACCTAGCTGTTCTGTCCACCAGAATGTCTAGGAATGCCCATTTCCCCACAGCCTCGCCAGTATGGTATACTTGCAAATTTTTAACTGTTCCATATGGAAAAATTTTATGTCTTTGCTTTTAGTTGGTATCCTCTCCCTATCTCTCCCCTGCACTATCACTGACTCCCACGGGGGGCCGTGAGTGGATGCATTCCATTCAGGCTCCCGAGGGCCACAGGGAGAGGGCCCCCTGTCCTGTACACCCCTCTCAGAGCTGCAAGTGGGCTAGTAGATTCTTTTACTTGTTTTCAGCTCTCAAAGGAGACCTCCTTTTTGACATTTGAGTTTTCTGCTCATGATAACATCACTAGAATCCATTTCTTACATGCCACTCCCTTATCTTTTCCTACTTCTTCCTCTCTCTCCTCTCCATCTTCCCCTACCTCACCCCTGCATCAGTCCCATCTCTTGATTGTAGTTTCCTTACCCTGCTGCTTCTGTTCCTCACTTTCCAAAGAGCTGTCTTTTCATTGAAAAGTCAGATTTGGGCAGATATTTCTGGGTGCCATTCCTAGCTGTGCATCTTAAGACACATGCTCAAGAATGAGTTCCAGGGGAGGACGGGGTGTGGTGGCTGCATTTCTCTCCCTCTAAGTTCTATAGTCTGAGGGCTAATGGTGCTTTGGGAGATGCTCTGAGCCAGCACAGTCTAGAACTTTCTATGATGATGGGAATGTTCTATATGTTTACCACCCAATACAGTAACCCCTAACATGAGGCACTTGAGATAGGGCCAGTGTGACTGAGGAATTGGGTCTTCAATTTTATTTTTAATTAATGTATATTTAAATAGCTACACATGCTTAGTGGTTACCATATTGGAAACAGCACACCTCTAAGTTGTGCACTTCTCAGGATGAGAACAAGAGTCTAAGAGGCAGAGTATATTTCGTCTATTTTTCCTCAAGTCAAAATATAGCAGCCATTCTTCCCCAAGGTGTCCAAGCTTGGCAACTTGTCTATTTTTGGATCTTATGTATTTCCCTGTTGGAAATGCCATTGGGGTCAGGCTGAGGGCCCATCAGAGAGGGCCCCAAATTCCAACTTGGAATATTGGCCTTCTTGGAGGAATTTTGGCATTCACAGATGTAACAGCAGGCTCTGAGCAAAGCATGATGGGCACAGAAGTGAACGAAGCAAGCTAGCCCCACCCAGGAGGAGTATCTTGTGCTATGTTTCAATACATGAGTCAAATACAGATGCATGAGTTTAGAAAACCCTGATCCTTGTACACTTAGAACTATATGTTGTTGAACAGGATTGAGGAAGTACAAATTGCCAGTTATTAAAATAGTCATGGGGGTGTAAAGTACAGTCAGTAATATTGTAAAAACTGTGTATCATGTTAGGTGAGTACTAGACTTATTGGGCTGATCACTTCCTAAGTTATATGGATGTCTAATCGCCATGTTCTATACCTGAAACTAATACAATGTACATCCACTGTAATTGAAAAATGAATTTTCAATTTTCTTTACCTTGTGGTAAGAAGAGGAGGCATATTCATTTTTTATAGCTGCTGTAATGAATTGACACAACTTTGCTTTAAATTAAATATTTATTCTCTCCTAGTTCTGAAGGTCCACAGTGTGAAATGAGTTTTCTGAGGCTAAAACCAAGGGCTGGCTCCTGCTGGAATCTCTGGGGTAGAGTCTGTTCCTTTTCTTTTCCATCCTCATAGGGATGTCCAACCTTCTGACATCTCTGGGCCACACTGGACGAAGAAGAGTTGTCTTGGGCCACACATTAAATACACTGCAGCACGTCATCACAAAAAAATCTCATAATGTTTTAAGTAAATTTACGATTTTGTGTTGGGCCACAGGATGGACACCTCTGCTAAAGACTCCTTTCTTGGCCCATGGCTGCACAGCATGTTGCCTCTTCTGCCCCCACTTCTGTTCTCACGTAGGCTTCTGCCCTCTGTGCTCCTCTCTGCCTCTTACAAGGACCCCTGTGAGTGTATTTAGGTCCCACCTGTTATAATCCAGCATAACTTCCCCATCTGAAAATCCTTAACTTAATCACACCTGCAAGGTTACTTTTGTCATGCATGTTAGGTAACCTGTGAAGGTTCCCAAGGTTAGGAGGTGGATGTATTCGGGGAGCCATTTTTTCTCTGCCTCTGGGGTAACTTCCAATGCTTGGTGAAGAGGAATTTTGTGTGAGAGGAGGTTGTTAATCAAGTCACTCACTTCCCAGGCGTTCTGAATGGATGGAAGTGGCAGGACTTGAGCAGCTCCTGTTGCAGGTCTGAGGTCCTTAAGCAGTGAATCTCAGATTTGGGGGTTCGCCGAGTTGCCAAGGAAATGTGGACAAAGGACAGAGGCCCAGACCGTAGTCTACTTCAACGCGCCTGGACCTGTTTTCTATTAATTTCCCAGGTGACTCTGATCCTCTGAGAACCATTGCTTCTAGTAATAATCTCAGGGATTATCTGTGTGTGTGCATGTGGGAGGCAGCGATTCTTGTCTCCTGTGAGAAGTGCCAAAGCAGGGCTACAGACAAGAAGTGCTGGAGAAGACCAGAGGAGGGGCCAGCCAGTGTAGTGTCTGCAGAGAAACTGCCACCTGTGCCACACCTGGAAGGCAGGGGAAGGTGCGGCTCCACCAAGAAGCAGAGAGAGTGCTAGAAGCAGAGGGGAAGGCCTTACAGAAGCACTGAGGTAGGAACATGCTGGCCACATTTGGGGACATGGAGGCCACTTGGGGCCAGAAGGGGCAGGGGCAGGGAATTGATTAGGCAAGAGGAACATTAGCAAGATTAACCTTCCCGTGTTTGCAGGGTTGGCCTGAGGGCAGAGGCAGGATTCCCTTTGTAGTACTGTCAGGGTTGAATGCATGGGGCTCACAGACGGTTGGGAGTGGCAGGGAAAATGGAGAATCAGGACGGCTGTGAGAGATGTAAGAGGAAACACCAACATGACACGGGTCTAGCAGTCAGTGACTACTAATTGAGCAGAGCGTGTCAAGGCCTCCACTCCACGAACGCAGGAGGAGGGGCTAGACAGAATGTGGTGGTGAGCAAGGCGGACAAGGTCCCTGATCAAGTAAGAGTACTTTGGGGTGAGATGACATGGTGGCATTAGGCAAGAAGCAAACACCAATAAACAAGAGAAGCATTGGCCAGTGCTGAATGCTGTGGAGGCTTAGACTGGTTCCTGCGGTTGGGAATAACTCACTGGCATCTTCTTTAGACTGGGCGTCCAGGGAAGGCCTCTCCGAGGAGGTGACATTTAAGCTGATGTCTAGATCCAGCCATGGGAAGAGGTGGGGGAAAAGTACTTCAGGCAAAGGGGGCAGTGAGTGCAAAGGCCACAAGGAAAGACAAAACTTGCCCCCTCCAAGGAAGGGCTCGAGCAGCCCCAGCCACATGTGACAAGTGAGCATTTGAATCATGGCTAGGGAGACTTAGGAACTGAATTTTGCATTTTCATTTTAGCTAACTTTAATTTCACTTTAAATAGCCACACACAGCAAGTGTCTACTGCAGGGAGCAGCACAGAGCTAGCAGGGCAGAGTGGCTGAAGAGAGAGTGGTGTATAATGATGCAAGATGAGGCAGACAGAAGAAGGCAGACTTCAGTGCTTTGTAAATTAGGCTAAATTGTTCGGAATTCTTTTTTCTAAGCAGAGTGAAAAGTCTTTGGGTGATTTTACTAAGGGTTGACATGATCTGCTTAGTGTTTTGTAAGTTAATTCTGGCTGCCATGTTGAGAATGAATTGTAAAGGACAAAAAGTGAGACAAGGCGGCCAGTTAGATCATTGTAATGCTGTAGGGGAGTGTGGGTGGTGCCGTGGGAGCAGGGTGGCAGAAGTGGAAACAGAAATGTGGGTGGATGCTGGATGAGTTTTGGTGGTAGAACCAACTGCAGTGGAGAGAGATTGAATGGGGAAGGTGGGAGAACTCGATGATCCCAGAGTTTGGGCTTAAGAGGATGGACTGTGGTGCCATTTGCTAAAATGAGGCACGGAGAGCAGGTCTTGTTTTGTTTTACTTTGTTTTTGGAAGTGTGACAGATGGGTTCGTTTTGGGACTTGTTAAAGATTCCTGCCAAGCATCCATGTAAAGATGGCAAGTAGTCAGGGGATGTGGGAAAGGTCAAGGCTAGAGCTGTGAATCTAGGGTCATTGGGAAATAGACCTGTATAAAGCCATGGTACAGGCTCACACCACTAAAGTGAGTGAGTAGATAGAAAAAGAGGGGTGGCGGTCAGGAGGTTGCTGCAACATTTAAGAGTGGGCATGGGGGAAGATCGGGAAAAGTGACTGCTGGAGAAAACAGGTGAGATGCGGTGGGAGCCAAGAAAAGTCATAGTTTCCAGGAGGAGGCAATGTTGAATGTTGCTGACTGGCCAAGGCCCCTAGAAGAGTTCAAGGTGCCCTTGGATTTGGTAACTGCTTGGAGGTCACTAGTGACATTGGGAGAGCAGACCCAGTGGAGGGGGCAGGAGACCACTAGATGTAAGTAGAGGTCATCACTATAAGTAACTCTTGGTGAAAATATTTGCTGTGATGAGAAGTGAAGGAATAGGCAGAGACTGGAGGACTAGGGATCAAAAGGTATTTCTCTCTCTCTCTCTCTCTCTCTCTCTCTCTCTCTCTCTCTCTCTCAAAAGTAGGTGTTAAGTGCTGATAGGTAGAAAGCAGGTAGGTTGCTTTAATAGGACAGCCTTTTATTCACTCCCTGAGAACGTGGGCACTGATGTGGGTGGGATGGAATTCGGGCAGTGGGTTGATGAATCGTTACTGTCAGACTGCTTATGAGTAAGTGAGGTGTGAGCAAGTCCAGTATCTGAGAAAGACCATGAAATAGTTGTTTTGAAGTTGGGAAACAAATCCACAGAGTACTGATAGTAAGGTTGCTAAATGGCTAAAGCTGTGCTTTTCAAACTTAAATGTGCAAATGAATCACCTGGGGATTTGTGAAAATGTAGATTCAGCATTTCTAATAAGCTACCAGGGGGTGTTGATGCTGTCCTTGGGCCCCACATTGAGAAGCAAAACTCCACAGCCCTTCTGCAATGGGAAGCATAGGAAGACACACAATTTCCTAATGTGTCCAGGAGATGCCCACATTATTTGTGCATTGAACTTACCATTGCAGGCAGGGGAGCAAGACTTGGGTACCAACTTGAAATTTGTGGTCATCCATTTAAAGCAGGCTGCTCAATGTTAGGATTATATGGAGAACTTTAAAAAAGGGTCTGGGAATTTTGATTTTGAGTGAGATTCTGAATTAATTGCTATGGATCCCAGGCACCCTCCTTTTTAAAAGCTCCCCTGCTGATTCTATGGTTTATCCAGGCTTGAGAAGCACAGGTTTAAAATATCAGGTCAAGGGGATGGAGTAGGTGGCCAAGGTGGGGTGGAGGCAGGCCTGCCCCTGGGATGCGTGGGTCCCTGTCTAAGTCTCCCCAAGTCAGCATGCCAAGGCTATTCTAGGGGCTCAGTCTTACAGAGTCCCACCACAGACTGTGTCAGCCAGCAGGAGCAATCTGCTCACCCGGCCGCCCCTCTGGAATCTTCATGTTGTCCTGGATGACCCTATTGGTACACAGTGCAGAGCTCCTCAGGGCATCTGGTCTGCCTTACATTTGAGGTTGATGGGTGCGAGGACACATTTGGGCCTGGAGAGGGGGCGTTCAGATGGTTCTGCCAGCCCTTCCTTGCTGGTACCGGGTACCTTAGAAAATGTCAAAGCAGGAACCCAAATGGTAGGGCCTCTTGAGCCAAGCAGCCCAGTTGTGAACAAGGGTAGAAGAACAAAAAGGTTGGAAGGCTGAAAGCCCAGCCCAACTTATAAGGTAGATCTAATTATCCAGTTGTCAAAACTCATGACAAGCATCGTGATGAAAGTCAGGGACTAAAGCATCTCTTCAAGTGGCAAGGAGCCAGTGCCTCCCCAGCCGGCGAAGATCTGAGGTCTGTGAACAGCCACAGGAAGGCACTCGAAAGCAGAGTCTCCTCCAGCTGAGCCTTGTAATAGCTACAGCTCTGCCTGGCACCTTGACTGCAGCCTCATGAGAGACCCTGGGTAAGACTCAAGGTTGGGGCAAACTGCACCCAGGTCCCTGACCCGGCAGAATAAATACCCGTTGCTCGAAGCCACTAAGCTTTGGGTTAATTTGTTACACTGCAATAATATATAACTAATAAGAAAGGCAAAGGCAGCGTCATCAGAAGTCTTCTTTCCTCTGTGCGGGCTTCTTTTTCCACATTAGGAACCTCCTCAGAAAGATTCTGGAAGGTCTCAGTAATTCCAAAAAGAAAGAAAGGAGAAAAATCAGTGAGCAGCTTTTAAATGGAGCCTAGGGTGATATGGTTGGGAGGCGGGGTCAGCCCCATGCTAAGCATAGGACTAAGAAAGGAACCAGAGTGGTACCCAAAGGAGAATCAAGGCCAGTTGATTCCAGACGGTGGAGAATGGAAATCTACCCAAAGTGATAACTGGTGAGATAAGGAAGTGCTGGAATCCTGGATGTTAGCCTGGATGGGACTTGAGAGAACTGGTCCAACTCTCAGGCAGAGAGGGAAGCCAAGGGCTTAGTGTCGCAAAAGTCAATGGAAAAGTCTCCAGGTGAAGGCGAGAGCTTCAAGGAGACAAGGCATGAGGCCTGAGGAAGGCCTGTGGGAGCAGCGTTCCCTGCTGTGGCTGTGAGAGAGAGAGGATGTGAGCTCATGTCCCTGCCAGGACAGGAGGAAGGGAGCTCCGTGGTGAGGACACCCAGGCAGGCAGGTGGAGACCATTCTTCTGACAGCACAATTTTGATCATCTGTGCTAATAGGAGATGAAGTGCAGCTTGGGCTAGAAACATAACAAAGTTAGTCACAAAAGGCAAGGCTGCAAGGAACCCTATGAAGTACTCATTTCAACAACCATTATACCTGAATAATTTCACCAAGTCTTCCTCTAAACAAAAATTTGTTTCCTCCTTCTGAGCCTTTAGAACTTCCTCTTCTCTGTCTTTCCTTTCCTGGTCTCCAATATAGGTGCTAAGTAGCTGGGCTCATAGCCAGGAATATTCCTTAGGCCCAGCAGGAGAGGAAAGCCCTGCCCTTCACTGTCTCTGTCATAGGCCATTTGGTATGAAATGGAGGCTGAGAGTTTCCAGTGAGTTCAGGAGGAAATTAGCTGGTCACACTGCAGGTCTGGGGTGTGTTCGATGTGGGAGAGTATAGCTCTGGGGAGAAAGGCTGGGCAGAGGGCTCTTTGTGGACTGGCCCCCTGAGATGGTGGCCCAGGTGCTGACCTTGCCAAAGTCAAAGTCATGGAGAGTCAGTTTTCCTTTCAAAATCAGGTGCTGTGTATGTGGGCATGTTTGCGCTGGCTGCCCTGCCTTTACTGGCCCTCTTTCCTATAGCACTGGGTGTCTCTACCCCCCTGGGCCCACAGTGGGTGAGAAAATTCAGCTCAGGCTTGACCATCCAGCTTGGCCACCTAAGGCAATAATGCTGGGTGGCGGGGCAGGGGGCTGGGGAATAGGTTGGAGCAGGAATTCAGAAACACAGCTCATTCCTCACTTTCAGCACCTGCATGGAGGGGCTGGCTGGTCAGACAGATTTACAGAGTCCCTGCCTGCTTGGGCTCAGCATTTATGGTGGAAACCTAGCAGGGCCTTCTGCGCTGCCAGGCCCTTGCACTGCTGGGCCCTTGTCTGCATTGTCAGGCCTGTGGAACCTGTTCCCAGGGGCTCCCAAGAATGTGTCCTGGGCTGGTGGCCTGAGCGCTGTTTGGTAAACAGGGGTGTGGCAGAAGAAGGGTGGGATAGGCGTGTCCCCAACTTCCTCTGCTTTTTCCAGTGAGTCACTGACTTGATTCAGGAAAGGGCCTCAGAGATGGGTCGTCAAATCCAGTAGGCTTATTTTATAAGCACAAGGAAGCAGGGCTTACAGAAGGTCCTAGGAGCAGTTAGTGGACACAGGATACCCATTTCTCACCTCCATGCCCATGGCCAAAACTCTGCCCCTCAGTTAAACCTTCTTTGATAGTTTATATTCAGGAGGAGGGAGTGCCTGGTGATGGTCGGGGGCACGTGTAGCTCCCAGAGCCCTGCTGACCCTTGTACCTTCTTGAACCCAGCCTTTACTCTTCTTTCACCATCTTGGTCCCTGGGATGAGAAGCCCTGGCCTACCTTCAGCAAATGAAGTCTCCCTACCTACTTGGTGCCTAGACCACCTGATCACCCCATCTCTGCAGTAGGTTCATTCTGTATAGTGGAAGCAGTGTAAATATTGAAGCAAAAAAGTCACTAAAAGGCAGCTTGAAAGAAGAGAAAGGACAAAGGACAGGCCCCCCCCCCCCATCTGGAGTGAATGGGGAGTCGTGATTAGGAGAGTCCTTTACCCTCAGCTGAGGAAGCCACCTCCTGCTTTCCTGGTCAGGCTGGCCCTGGGAGAGGTCCCCAGGAATTTATCCCCAGGTTGCTGGTTGCTGCTCCTTCCAAGTGCTCTGGCTGCCCAGTTGCTCAGAAGGTTTCACTGGGGAGGAGAGAGAGGGGCAGTGGGAGGTGAATGGGAGCTTTGGGCCAAAGGAAGCAGGTCCCTCCAGACCTGCTATGCCTACCTGCAACGTTGGCTGAAGCCTCAGAGCCCAAGTGAGTTTCTGCAGTTCTGAAGTCATAGGTTTGTGAAAACGTGAAAAAGCAGGCAACCTGGAAGGGAGCCCCCTAGGTGGCTGAGGCCAGGGCTTGGCGCTGGGATGCTTGCCCTCCTTCACCACACCTCCACACCTGGTGTTTCCTGGGTGGAGTCTGAGCACGCAAGACGGAGAGTCTCTCTTCTGCTCTGCCCCTCCCTCCCATTGCACGGAGACAGTGTGCACTGAGCACCTCCTGGGGAAGCTCAGAGAGGATCCTAGTGACCCCTGCCATTTTAGCCTGTGGTCTTGTTGGGGGAAATTAAACAGGTCATTGTAGTAAACCTATGGAACATGTTACAGGGGCTCAGAAAAGGGCAGTGAGGACTTCTTGGAATACAAGGCAGCTACACTAAGAGGAGAGGATCCCCAGAGACTGGAGAGGGAAGAGCTAGGGCTAGGGCCAGGGAGCGGCATGAGCCAAAGCACAGAGGGACCGGAGGAGTGCTTGGGTATTAAACTAGGGAACTTGCCTTCACAGTGTTTGTTTTGGATGGATTTAGGAAATGTTTGATCTGAAGGGTGGGATGGGAGTGAGATGATGAGGCAAGGAGAGAAGTTGTTGCCTTGGGGGACACTTTCTGTTCTAGCAAATGTCAAAAACCAGCTCAAAGCTGGTTTTGCCTAAGCAGAGAAGGGAATGTGTGGGCTCCCCTTCAGGACTCTCCTGAGGTCAGGATGGGTCCTTTCTCCCTTCAGCTGCTTGCCTCCCATGCATGGGGCCAGCCCAGGATGAAGACTCGGGCAACCTCAGACTGGCGTCCTCACGGCTTGGAGGCCCTCAGCCAGGGAGCTGCTTTTTCCAAGTCCTGAGATGAAGCCCCATAGAATCAGGTGGCCTTTCAGAACTGGACACTGTGGCCAGGAGGATGGAATCTACTAGAAGGCTGGGGAATAGGCCCTGGCCCTGCATCCTGGAGGTGTGTGGTGTTGCCCACACCTCAGGATGGAGAGGTATGGCTCCTCAAAGAGAAAAGGGATGCTGGTGGTGTGAGAAGACAATGGGGGATGGGCAGGCAGAATCGACAAGTGTTCACCACTGCTTCACTGAAATGTGGAAGGTCCTTGAAGGATTTGTGGATTTTATTTTGCATATAATGCAGGGTCTGTCAGATGTTTGGGTTGGTTTTTTTTTTAATTTATTAACTTTTTAGTGAGTAGACACAGACATGGCAAAGTAGACGAGGGACTTGTGGGGGGAGAAAATTGGGAGAGATTTTGGTGGTTGAATAGATAGGACATGGGAGTTCTCCACCTTGCCTTTCTCTCAAATGTGACGGTTTTCGTCTGATTTTACCACTTGTACTAGCAGGGCCTTCACCGACACCTGGGTAGCAGGAACTACAGCTGGAAACAGGTCCCCAGGGCTGCCTCTTAAGCACTTAGTTCAGACTGAGGGGTGAAGTAACCACCCTGTGAAACTCATGGTCTCTAAAGGCCGTTTTGGAAGGGACTGAGTGTGGGGAGCTTGATAAATGGAAAAACGAAAGACGTCGGATTTGGGGTTTGGGCTTCTGGGAGCTGGGAATACAAAAATAAACATAAGTATAAGTTTATGGCAGGGAGTGTTTGGGGAATGGAATTTGGCTTTGAAGGTGTTAGTGGTCTGCATCTCTCTGGGAGAATGTGGTTTATCAACACGAGCTGGGGCCTGAGTGGGGATATGGGAGTGATCCACAAGGATGCAGATGAGGGGCTGCAAGGGGCTGATCCTTGCAGTTAGGGATTAGTAGCCCATTCTTGTTTCACCGTCTTTGACCACCGTCTATGCCCTGGGGGAAACAGATGCCTTCACATTTGCAAGTTAGTTTGGTGAACCCAAATGCCCTTCACTTAGTCCACAGGTTGAAAATGTGTTCCCACTTCCCTGCAGATCAACTGTTGCTGTATTGCTGTTCTTGTATTCAGATAGCCCTTATTTTACTTAATTAAAGCACCGAAGTGCAAGAGTAATGTAAACTTTATCATAGGTATGTACGTATAGGAAAAAAACACAGTATACATAGGGTTTGGTACTACCTGTGGTTTCAGGCATTCATTGGGGGTCTTGGATTGTATCTCCCTCAAATAAGGGGATCTACTTTTTTTGTTACAGCAGTGGTTAGAGACTAATACAGTGAGGCTTTGTCAGAGTCAGTCTGTTGAACACTTATTTGCCTGCCAGATTGCCCCTTGGAAAAAAGTAATCCCTGGTCAGATAACTTTGAACCTTGAACATTCGTGCATTCAACACATTTTTAGTGCACACCTGACACATTAGTCCCTGTTCTAGGTGCTGGGCATTTGTAACAAAGTCCCTGCCCTCACTGCTTAGATTCTACTGGAGAGAGCAGACAGTAAAAGCAACCACGGGATGTGGCATCAGGTGAGAGGGGTACTGTTTTCCCCTCACAGAGCAGAGGGTAGCAGGTGGTACTATTTTGGATGTGGTCGACAGGAGGGGTCTTTGGCTGCTAACATCTGAACAAACACCCTAATGAAATGAGGGAAGGAGCCTATGGTTATCTGTGGTAGAAGTGGTCTGGGGGGAGAGAAGGTGAATGTGCCTGGGCCAAGAGGTTGGCGTGCACTTGGCCTTTCCACTGTGTCTGGACTGGAGGAGGGAGGAGGAGGGACAGGGGCTGTCACACCACTGTGGACTAGCTGTGGGCGCTTACACCAAGGCTGGTGGAGTCTACTGGAGAGATCTGATTTGAAGCATGATGTGATTTTTTTTTAATTGTGATAAAATTCACCTAACATAAACTTAACCATTTTAAAGTGTACAGTTTGCCAACAATTTAGTACATTTGAAATATTATGTGACCACCACCTTTATCTAGTTTCAAGACATTTTCATTGCCCCCTAAAGGAGACTTTGAACCCATTAAATAGTCACTGGCTATACCCCACCCCTGCCCCGTCCCCCCTAGTGCCTGGCAATCACCAGCCTGCTCTTGGTCTCTGTGGATTATCTATTGTGGTGTGATTTTAGCAGGTTCACTCTGGCTGCTGGGTGGAGAAGGAATGGGAGGTGGTGGCCTCAGTAAGAACCAGGAGAGTGGCTACAGGGGAGAGAGGTGGCTGCCCTGTGATGGGGCTGAGATGGAGGTGGTGGAGGAAGGTGGTGAGCAGGGTTTGGATTCAGGCTGTGATCCATCTTCTGAAAGACTGGTTTGCTCCACATTTGACATTGGAGCCCCCTTTTTCAAGTAGCTGGTCAGCATGCTAGAGTGTTCCAGAAGATACGACGAATGAAAGAGTACTAGATTGGAATTCCCGACAACCCAGTTCTGAGGTTGCTGCCCCAGGGTTTTAAGACTTCGGGCCAACCTCACTTCACATCCTTAGCCAAAACCTGAGGATGTGAACCAGCTTCAAGATCCCACAATGCAGTGACTTTCTGCTGGAGGCTAAACCACCGTCCTTTGTGCAAATGTTCTGGCATCTTTGGGAAACTGGGTGTCCTGGTGTCGCCAACCTAGACTTCTCCATGAAGCTCTGAAAGCCAAGAGCAGGCTGTAATGAGGCTGCATGACTGAGTTGGAAAGTGGACCTAAGTTCTTAGGCAAATTGAATTTCCATGGAAGTTAGTTGACTTGAAAGAGTCAGTGCAGGAAACCTGCCTCATTGGCCTCATCTGGATTTTAAGGAACTGCTTAGAGTAGAGGTTCTCTGTTGTGTGGTGTATGTGCTTGTGTTTCTTTGAGTTGTGAGGTGTGTAGCAGAGACATGTTTAAAAAAAAAAAAGATTTTATTTATCTATTTTTAGAGAGGGAGGAGGGAGAGAGAAAGAGAGGGAGAGAAACATTAATGTGTGGTTATCTCTAGTGCGCCCCCAACTGGGCACCTGGCCCACAACCCAGGCATGTGTCCTGACTGGGAATCCAACTGGCAACGCTATGGTTCTCAGGCCAGCACTCAATACACTGAGCCGCACCAGTCAGGGCTGCAGAGACACGTTCTTAATAATTAGGAAGTTTGCGAGAGAATTTATTTTTCTATCAATCAGAGCAAACTCAAGCTTATCCCTGTAACAACACACTCTGTACTTTGCATTTCATTCTGGTATGTTCTTTCCTCATTTTTCATGCTATAACTTAAAATCCTTTGTTTTTATTTTAAGCAAAAGTAATAATGTGCATGTGTTTAAAAATAAAATCAAATTGTACTGAAGGGCCCAAAATGCAAAGCGGCACATTCCCTGCTTCTCCCTTTCCGGCCACCTTTTATTTTTCCTTCTCCTGGCAGTTACTTCCAAAATTTTAAATAAAATGCTAAGACATTTCAAGATTTATTAACTTTAACATTGTCCATTGATTCCCTGTTATGGAAGTTGAGGAATTGTTTATTCTATATCCTGCCTCCCTTCCTTACTTTTCTCCTCAAACATGAAAGGTCGCTTCTTATTTTTACTTCCATGACTGAGCCAGGCCTTCCCTGACACCTGGGTGGTAGGAGCGGCAACTGGAAACTGATACCCAGTGACCACTTTTGAAGAACTTCATTCAAACAAGGGTTAAAATTAACGGCGTCATGGAACTTACGGTCTTTAAAGACTTTTTTTTTTTTTTTAACTGTGTGTTTTCTTTCTGTGTACCTTGGAAGGAATTTCTCCTAGTGTTGGGGCAGGAATGGTTGTGCTTTCCCTGAGCAGGTGGCTTATTTTATCTTCAGGACACCGAGTAGCATTTAGACAAACATGCTTCCCTCTCTGTACTGGCTGCAAAGCTTGGGCCAAGTGCGGGGCCCACTTCTTGTGCTGGAAGTTGGGATGGAAGAGGCCCCTGACCTCACCCAGCCCTCATCTTCTTTTTTCTGCTTCTATTTCCTCTTCGTTTTACATTGCGTTCTGGGCGTCTGGACCAGGGAAGAGGCAGCACAGCACGGGGACGGTCACTAATTCTCTTCTCCACTCTTGTCACTGAGACGCTGCACTTCAAGTTGTAGCCTCTCCCCGCTCTGAACTAGGGCCTGCTGAATTTGATGTTCCCTCTCTGGGTTTTGTGCCCACACTGCACTTTCCCCTCTGGAGCAGCCACTCCAGAAATAGGACAGTGTGGCAACTTGCCCTGCGTAATTAAGGGTGATTTATTTCTGTTAGAGACACCAGGCCTTGTGAGCGTTTACCTTGAATCCCTTCTGAGTGCCGGGCTGAGCTTGTAAAAAGATGTTCAACAATTAGTGCCACATGGAGCCGCTCTCCCGCCTGGGCCTGCACAGGTTTAATGAGAGTCGGCCAATGGCCAAGGAAGTTGTTGTTGGGACACTTGGGTCCCCTTTATCTGCACCTCTCATCGCCTCAGCTTAGGGGCTCAAAAATACCGGAATGTTGGTGCCAAGGATAGTTGCCAGCAGCCACGCTGCCCAGAGTCTTCTACTTACCCCTCCTTCCTCCCTTCAGACCACAGCCCCTCTTCTCCCTGGGACCCCTGACTGAGCCACAGTTTTGCTAGCTCACTAAACCTTCTTTTTCTTCTTCTTCTTAGTTTTTTTTTAAAAGCAGCACAGCCTTTTCCCCTCTTATGAACTGGCATTGGCCCTGGTGCAGTTCCACCTCCATAGCTGGGTGAAGCGGGTCTGCTCTGGGTGAAGCTCCAGCAGCCCTCCTGCCCATGGGACCCTCCTAGCACCAGATCCTCAGGGTGCTCTTCCCTCCCTCCCTCCTTCTGAATATGCCCCCTAATGTGCTGATGCCTTTTGTCATTTTCAATTACTTTATAGAGGATTCCCAGGGATCCATGGATTTCAGAAGTGAGAAGGGCATCCAAATTCACTGCTTCCATTTCTCGGCCGCACAGAGTCCTGCGGGGCATTTCAGAGCTCAGTGGTGGCCAACTGGATGCCTTCCGAGACCATAAGCCTTGCTGAGTCGGTCTTCTTTGTAATGACAAAGGCTTCTGAACTGTTTGAAGAAATTGTTCAGAAGGCCCTCTGCATTCATGTATTGACTGGACATAATTCAGTGAATGTTTACTGCAATTCTGCAGTGGGCGAAGCGTGTCTGCAGGGTGCTGGTGGCTGTGTAGACACCGGTGTAGATGCTTGACCACTGCGTCCCAGGAGCTGGCATGCTCCCTGCTGAGCGGGGACAAGCACGTGCCATGCTCCCGCAGAAGCCTTGGATGACAAGCGCTGTTGAGGTGGTGTTGATGAGCACCCCTCAAACATCTTGGTCCAGCTCTTCAGTAATCGCATCTTTGGGGGGAGGGCTGCCTGCTTAGTAGAATCAGGGCAGCTGCACCCATGTACTGCGGAGTCTGCGTGTACAGACCTCCTGGGCGGCCAGGCCGAGGTCACTCTGAAATCTGGGCGGGTTGGGTGTCTCCTTACTCCTGACTCTCCTTCTCCGATCATTTGTCCTTTGGATTTTCCCCATGTGCACACAAACCTCTTGACGGACTCTCAAGCAACTAAGTGAGAACCACAGGATTTCCCTTTGGTCAGAGGGGAAAAAACTCCTTTCATGTAACCACTGGGTTTTAGGGACCCTTAGCAGTGTCTGCAGGTGCCCTGTCAAGCTCTTTTGTTAAACTGAGAAAATCATTTAGTAACTTGGGAGCCACTCAGGGCTCTCCGGGTTGGTCTGTGGGGGGCAGGGGGTGGTCCTTATAGATCCTAGGCCTCCTCTTCTCTCAGAGGCCACTGACACTGGAATCTCCAAGGCATCTGTGCCACAACCCTGCCCCCTTCTCCTCTGGTATGGGTTTTGGAGTAGCTGTGGTGCACTCTTGTGAGCAGGTGGCAAAGGACACATGGCCCCAGCTCCCAGAGCCTCAGAGGGACACATAGATGCTATTTATCTTCCAAGGGACTGTCAGTTGGAGAGTGCACACATTCTAGGCTGATTAGCTAATAACTTTGGATTGGGTTAGTGCAATGCCAAAAACGTGAGTCATTCCGTTACAGGTATGGACGGCAGTGAGCATGCTCCGTTACCATGGAAACGCGAACATGTATAGGTCTCAAAGCACAAAAGAATTCACTTCCACTGCTCTGGTATGTGGCCACTTCACACACTGTTCCCCAGGCACCGGCCCCTCTGCTCTGCCTAAGGTTCCTCATCCCCCTCTGCCACCCCACCTAGCATCGCTGTCTCCCAGGTGGATGTCTTGGTCCAGTGCGCACCACAGAACTCCTTGCTACTTTGTTGGATCAGCCAGCATCCAGTCATGCCTCGGGTATCTCACTTGAAGTTTCAGTGACCTAATTATGAAGGAGAAGCAGAAGACCCACTACTTTCTTGAGGTGAAGCAGTATGATAAGTGACGAGGACTAAGGTTTAAAGTGGGACAGATTTGGCCCAAGTTCCTTCTCTGTCACCTATGAGCTCTGTAACTTTGAAAAAATACTTTTCTCCCTCTTCAGTGTCCTCAGAGATAAACTGGGATAATCCCTACTTTACTAGACTATGGGAAGGACTGAATTTAAGCACATCAAAGTACTTGGCATATCCCTTAATAAGTGATTATTCTCTTTCATTCTGTCTCCCCACAGCCATTGAGGTGTTGGCTTTGAGGATCCTGAGCAGTTTGCCAGGTGGCTGATGCAGGGACAGCTGTCTGAATTCCAAGCTCTGGGCTGTGGGCCCGGGCTACCTTGCGCCGGTTGGGTGATGTGTCACACAGGGTTCTGTGGTTGCAAACAGCCAAAACTGATTCCAGCTGATGGAAGCAAAGTAGAACTTACTGCAAAGACACTGGAAGGTCATAGAATGGGCAGAAGGCTGAGAAAACCTGAAAACAGATGGAAACGGAGGTGCTAAGCTGAGGGAGACCAGGAGGTAGGGACACCAGGCACAGTCTTGGAGCACAAACAGTGTGGTCAGGTTTGCTTGGCTGTGATGGATTAGTTCCGCCTGTCTAAGCATCTGGAGGCAAGCATGGGTCACACACAATCGCCCTGTGAGAGACAGAGGAGCCACCTGGGGCCCCTTGGGGTTTGTAGTGGGAGGGCCAGCACCTGGATGACTAGCCTCCCAGAGGAGGTGCCCAGTGAGGGAGACAGAATTCCCTAAAAAAGTAGTGGTGCTGTGGGGGTGGTTCGAGGACACTGGGCAGCTTAAGCAACACATGTCTGCTACAGTGCTCTTGACAAACCTCACTGTGGGCTTCTTTTCTGAAAAGGAGACTTGAGACAGGCGTTCTCAAAGAGCCCTCTGGTTTCTAATAGGGCTACTCTAATAAATAAACAGACAACTCTTCCACTGGGAAGAAATACGAATTAGCATTATTAGCCTTCTGAGTTTTTCATTCTCTCCTGAAGTCTCTCATTGCCCCATGGACATAATTAATAACCAATATTTTATAAAATCCAATTAATTTTCAGTAAAATTGCTTACAGGAAATTAAAGATTATAGCACTCTATCTCCCATCCATAGTTTTTAAATCAACTTTACTGAACTATAATTTATCATAAAATTTACCCATTTTATGTGTATAGGTCAATGACTTGACAAACACACACACCTCTGTAACCAACACTCTAATCAAAGTTTAGGACATCTTTCCAGAAACTTCTCCTTGCCCATTAGCATGCAGTCTCTCTTCTCCCACTCATCTCCTCAGGTCACCTCTGATTTATACCCTGTGGACTAGTTTTGCCTATTGTAGGATTTCGTAGAAATGGACCACGCAGGATGCACTCTTGGTTTCTGTTGCACAGGATAACATCGGAGACTCGTGCATATTGTTGTATTAATGGCTCGTTCCTTTTTATTGCTCAGTAGAATCCCATTAGTTGAACCTACTGTGATTTGCTTTTCCATTTGTCAGCTGATGGACACTTGGATCGTTTCCAGTTTTGCGCTATAATGAATGATTCTGCTGGAACGTTGGCGTGTGAGTGTTTCAGACGTGTTTGTATTTCTGCTGCATAAATACCTGGGAGTGAAATTGCTGGGTCATCGGGTGAGCGTATGTTTACCTTTATCAGAAATGGCAAAACTATTTTCTGAAGTGGTCACTCCACTTGACCCATCACTCATAGCAGTGTACATGAACTTCCAATTATTTACCTTTTTGCCACTGTATTTTTGTAGCTATTCTCATAAGTGTGAAATAGCTTTTCACTGTGTTTTTAACTTCATTTTCCTGAGGCTTAATGATGTTGAGCATTTTTCATGTGCTTATCACCCTCTCTGGATTTGACAAATATTAACATTTGTCAAATGTCAATCACAAATAACACATTAGTTGGCATTAAAGATCCTTGTGTGTTCCTTTAATTCTGTTCCCTTTCTCCTTCTCTCCCTGGAGGTAACCACTGTTTTGTGGTTGGTGTGTCTTTTCCACAAGCATGTATTAGCATGTATGAATCTAAAAAAAATCCACTAATGTTTTTTGTGTGTTTTTAAACTCACATGAAACATGTACTTGTCTTTTTGAGATTTGCTTTTTTCATACCTTATGATTTTGAGGTTTATCTATGTTGATACATACAGAAATGGTTTTACCTACTGTCTAGTTTTCTAGTGTGTGCATATTGCACAGTTTATCGCTGTTGGTGGACGTTTTAGGTTACTAGAAGCAATCCACAAGTCTCACCCTCGCGTAGTGTCTCGGAGGCATTTGCATGTGTTCCTCTGGGGCTGGACACCCTGAAGGAGAATTTATGGATCTGAGTATGTACCTCTGCATTTTGCTAAATGGTGCCACAATGTTTCTCAAAGAGGTTTGGTAAATATATACACACACTGCCACCCACAGCGTTGGAATTTCCATTCCCCTTGCCAACATGTCATACTTACTTTTGCCATCTGAGGGTGTGAGATATCGCACCTTGAATTTAACTCTTTGCACTTCCTTCATTGCTGGTTGAGGTTGTGCACATTTTCTTATTTGTATTTGTGGTTCGGGTCTCCTCTCTGCTGTGTTTCCTATTCATACTCTGCTCACTTTTCTGTTGGGTTGTGTTTTAATCATTGCTTTATCCTCTCTCTCTCTTATTTTTTTACTGTGTATCTAGTCAAATTTATTGATCTTTACCTCATGGGCTATATTTTTTTTATGTCTCATTTAAGAAAAGTGTTCTTATACCGAGGTAATAAAACAGTCTAAACTATTTTCTAAAAGTTTTAAAGTTTTGTGTTTGACATTCAGATCTTTGTTCTACCTGTAATTTCTTTCTATTGTTGGCTTTAAGCCAGGGACCCAGTGATACTTTTTTCTGAGGTGCCTATTATCCATTACTTATTATCCATTATTTATTATTTCTTAAATGTATCCTCTCTACTGATTTGATGGTCACCTTTGCCATACGTGTCATTTATTTCTTGGCTCTTCTGTTTCGTTGGTCTATTTGTCTCTTCTGCTTACTCTTTTAATTATTTTAACTTTCTTAAAAGTCTTACTCTCTTATGAAAAAAAGTCCTCATTCTTCTTCAAACTTTTCTTGGATATTCTTTTCTAAAAAAAAATGTACTTGTTTATCTGTTTATTTATTATTATCCTCACTTGAGGACTTTTTTTTTCCCATTTCCTTTTTAGAGAGGAGGGGAGGGAGAGAGACACCAATGTGAGAGAAAAGCATTAATGAATTGCCTCCCATATGCACTCAAACCAGGGACCAAACCTGCAACCTAGGCACGTGCCCTGGCTGGGAATCGAACCTGTGCGTGCGGACGACACTCCAACCAACTGAGCCATAACAGCTAGGGCATGTCTTGGATATTCTTAACAGTTGCTATTTTGTGTGAATTCTAGATTAGCTCTCTGAGGTCTATGAACAACTCTGTCAGGATGTTGTTGAAATGCACTGCATTTTGAGATTAATATGGAGTGAAAAGGCTCCTTAGTGCTATCAAGCCTTTCATGTAGAAACAAATTGCATCCACCCATTTACTTAGGTTTTCTTTACTGTGTCTCAGTACAGTTCCATCCTCTTCTTTATACAAGTCCTGAACTCTCCAGTTACATTTACTCACAGCTAACTTAGTTTGTTGCTCTTGTGAATGACACCTTCAACATTTTTCTTTTTAAATTTAATGTTTATTTTTATCAAAGTGACAGAATTTTAAAAAGTAGTACACTCTCCTACCTCACTCCACCCCTAAGCCCTTCTTCTCAGAGGCTACCACTTTTTAAAATAATTTTCATTTATTGATTTGAGAGAATGAGAGAGAGAGTTTTTATTTATGCATTCATTGGTTGCTTTGTATATGTGCCCTGACCAGGGATCAAACCTGAAACCTTGGTGTAGCAGGACAATGCTCAAACCAACTGAGCTACCCAGCCAGGGCAAGTCTACCACTTTTAACTCTAGGGCTTTATCTCTGTTTTTCCAAATAATATATTTATAGTGTTATTTCTTACCCCATATCCCAGTATCACACATTGTCTGTTGAACTTCTTATTGTAGAAAATTAGGAAGTTAAACCCGACTCTCCTACCATTATTCTGTCCCCTCACCCATGTGCATATCCCTCTCCTTACCTCCCAAAATAGTGACACCATGAGGTTCCGCTCTGCTGGAGTCTGGTGTTTGCATTGCATGTCTGTGTAGATTAATTATAACTGAGCTACTTATTGGTTTCTGCTGCTTTGATGGAACAATTTTTTATTTTCCCTAGTTAATTAAGGAAATTGAAATAATAAAAACAAAACAGTTGTGTATTTTTTTTAATCTCCTGGTTTTCTCTGTCTCTTGTACCAGTCCTTCCCCAGACTCTTGAGCAGACCTGTAAAACTCCCCTGAACACTGTCAGCACATGAAGCTGCCTACCAAGGCTGCTGTTTTCACTGGATGGAAGAGCCTATGTGCTCCAGTTTGGTCTGTCTCTTTTCAGGTCGATGGTCAGCTGTGTTTGGGGATCTTCCTTCTCCATCATCGCATTACTCTCCTTTGCTTCTCTTTTTGACCACTTCCTGGATCTTACATTTTTCCTTTCTTGGTTTTTTTCCTTGTTTTGTTGGAATGCACATTTCTTTTCTTTGTTTTCTATCCTCACCCAAAGACATTTTTTCATTGCTTCTACAGAGAAAGGAAGGGGGAGAGAGAAATACATGTGAGAGAGAAGATTGACTGGTTGTCTCCGTTCATGCCCCACCAGGGGATCGAATGGGCAGGACTACACTCCGACCAACCAAGCCTCACCGGCCTGGGCAGGAAATGGGTCTTTGCCTAATTGCCCTATTTTCAGAAAGACTTCTCACCCTGTCCTCTGGTGTCCCTAAGTCCAGGAAGTCTGAACTTGTTTCCCTCTGAGTGTTGGTCTGCCACTTCCTGCTATGGGGTACGGGGAGTCACTTGGTGGTCAAGGGTAGGGAGTCATCTAAGAAGCTATCACCACTTCCGTTTTAAATGTCCACCTTGTACATACCTGTGCCTGAGAGTCTTCCTGGGCCTTTCTGAAGTTCTGCATTATAAATTGGCTTGTTTCTTGTTGATAGCTCCCTCAGGTATCATAAAGATTTCCGTTTTCTCCTCTATGCTAAGTCATTACCATTTATCCATTTGTTTTCTGATGTCTAAAATTTTGTGGATATGTCTCATTTATTGTCAATTCTTATTCATTTTTTTCTCAGCTGTGTCTCTGCCTATTTTTTCTCCAGTCATTTCTAGTGGAATTTCAGAAAAGGATGTTGATAATGACCTATTTTTTTTTAGTCATTCATTTTAAACTGAAGTATTATATTTTATGATTGTTGCTTATATTTAGGAATGAATACTGCTAATTTTTCTAACAGATCTTGAACTGTCTTATTAGTTCTGAATGTTTGTAGAATTTCTTTGGTGTTTTAGGTAAGCAGTTATATGAGGGTGCCTTCAGTTTCTTTCTTTGTAATTCTTATATTTTTTATTCCTTTTTATTGCCTTACTGTGTTGTGGGGTCTTCAATACAGTGTTGAAAAGAAGCAGTAGTGGTGAATAGTCTTGTCTTATTCCTCACTTTAAAGGAAAAGCTTCCAGTGCTTTCCATTCAGTATGATGTTTATTCTAGTTTTTGAGAGTTACCATTTATTGGACTGAGAAAATTTTGTTCTAGTCCTGGTTTGTGAATTTTATTCACAAAGGGGTGCTGAGTTTTGTCAGGTTCTTTCTTCTGCATCTAGATTATCTTGTTTTAAAAAAAATAATCTTTTAGTGTGGTGAGTTTAACTAATGAGCTTTCAGATAGTCTAATATCTCTCCATTGCCAGGATTTGCTAATGTGTATTTAGGATTTTTATACCTATGCCCTGTGAGGGTAGGAGGTAGGCTTTAGGCTTTAGGCTTTAAAATTTCCCTTATATTGTTTTTTTTTCTTTTTGAAGGTCAACATCAAGTTATTATGAAAGGAAAATGAGTGTTTTTCTCTCTATTTCTGGAAGAGATTGTATAAGTGTTGTCCTTTCCTTCAAAGTTTGAAAAAACTTGTGAGTAAAACCACATAGACCCATTACAGCTTTTTAAGGTAGATTTTAGACTGCTGGATCAATTCCTTTGAAGGTTACAGATCTATTCAGGTTTTCTGTTTCCTCTTGAGTCAATTTGGAACTTTTTATTTTTCTGGAAAATGATCAGCGACAGGAGATAGCCCATAACCAGGTGGTTTCAAGAGTCATGGGGAAATAGCACCTTCAGCTGATTCATGCTACCAACACCTAGAAGGTGGGAGGGATGGAAGTTAGAGCTTTCCAGGGTTTTGTATTATTCAGAGGGAGAAAAGAGCTATTGATTGGCTTTATGCTCGAAGTCAAGGGTACATGTTAAAAATGTCAGTGTGACCACCTAAGTAGTGGAAATAGATTCTAGAAATGCCAAGTTTGTGGGGGGTGGGAGGGAAAGTAAAGAAAATGCAATCAATCCATTAGAAAGCAAGACAGGAGGGAGCATAAAAAGCAAAGAGAAAACCTGGTAAAGAGAAAGCATGTCATAAGGATGCCCTTTTAGGCAGTGCCTCCTCCTTTGCAGAAGCATTCCTGGATGTCCTGCCCCTGCCAAGGCTTTTCTCCCTGAGCACCTCACACACCCACCACTCTGCACCATGACTGCCAGTCTGCCATCTTTCTCTTACAGGAGGCAAATTCTTCCTGGGACCAGCCTGGGCCATTGTTCTGCTCATTCTCAGTGCCTGACATATAGTAGCTGCCCAAAAAATCTTTGAATTAGCAAACAAATATGAGAATAGATGGCCAAATACATCCTGAAATGCTACTCAATCAGGTTCAGAGGCTATGGGGAGACATTTTAATCTGATCACCTTCATTGATCTGTGGGTTAGGGAACTAAGGAAGCACCAGCAGCTTTGGATTCCACTGGGGATCCAAGTGTTTGGGACTGCCTAAACCGAAAAAGTCTTTGGGAGCTGCCTAAACTGAAACTGCCCATAAATTCATCAACTGCCTGTGTAGCTGTTATGAGCTTGACGAGCACGATAGTGCCCTGAGATTTACCTTGTGCAGGCAAAATAGCCTTGATGCTGCAGGGGACTGTTTCTGAAACATTAACACTGCACAGTTCACCTGAGGTGCCTGTTTGCATGGAGATTCTGATGCAAGGGGTCTGAGGAAGGCCTAGATGCTGCATCCCACCAAGCTCAGTGCTGCTGGCTCATGGACCCTGCTCTATGTAGCAAGACTTCAGGCTGTCACTTACACTGAGGCTTTCCCCAGTGCTCAAGGACAATGAAGTGGCCCTGTATTTGGAGGATAGGCTCAAATAGGATCTGTTCTGACTTCCAGGATTATTACCATTGAACTTGAAAGATCCAAGCTTATGCTGGCCAGGGAGGGGTACCGGTTGGCCTTAAATGGCATGACATGAACAGACCTGTCCCAGCTTTGTACGAGGCCCCTGGGGTGGGATGAGTTCTGTGAACTACCAGCACGGTGATCACACTCCTCCTCACTTTCCTGTTGCTCAGGCTGAGCCACACAGCCTGTTTGGACACGTCGCACACTGGAAAACCCTTGTTTTTGTGATTCACATATCACTTGTCACTGTGCTCTGGCCCCACCACACTTTGTGCACAATCCCATTTCCTCACCTCATTCCTGCAAACCTTTGCTGTGTTGTCACTCTGGTCCCCAGGCGGGGAGGACATCTCCTTCTGTATGCATAGCATTGCCTGCCCTGGGTGGAGACAGGGGCAGCCTCCCTCTGTAAACTCAGAATTAAGACACAGGCTGGAGAGTGATGACATCTGGACACCTACCTACTTCTTAATATCAGCTCCCATTTTTATAGAAATGGCACAGATCCAGTAGGCAATGACCCAAAGTGCCAACCAGCCACAAAAGCACTAGTCCTGGGGCTGGGCAGACTCTGACGCCAGCCTGGCCCCAAGCCCTTTCCCCAGCTTCTCCATCCCATCCCAGAAATGGTGCTTGGCAAGTGGGATGTTCTATTCTTTTCCTTGTGATCATATTGATGCCTGTGGAGGGGAGCCTTGTGGGCAGAAGGATCATTCTATCAGTAAGTGATGGAGCCTGGGGTTTCTCTGGGTGTGGTCTGGCCCCAGGGTTTTACAGAAAGTATATTTGAAGCTAGAAGAACCTCTTACACATCAGGAAAATCTGAAACTTGAATGCCTCTAAGGGCTGTCCCCAGCACACTCCTGGCCCTCAGCAAGCTTTGTGCTTTTCCTTTTCCTAGCATGGGCAGAGGTGATGCACCCCTGGGAGGAGGCCGAGGGCCTCTGGGGCTATTGCGGGGTGGACTCTGCTGTCAGAGGTCTGTGCACTGGTTTGAGTTCAGTGGCCCCAGCCTTCCTTTATTTCTGAACTTTGGTCGAACAAGCCGTTGGACTAGCTAGTGTCTGGGCCAGACAGGTAACAGCCCCTGTGAGGCAGGTGGAGGCGCTCTCATCAGCACCCCCGGGACACCGGCACAGCCCTGTTGGCCAACATTCAAATCATCTAGCAAGCATAAAGGATCACCAACCCCCCAGGTCCTTCCCCAGAGAGCCTGTTTAATGGGTTGGGGGGTTCCTGGGCATTCGGGTGAGTTTCAAGTGCCCATGTGATTCTCACAGGCAACCAGGGTGGAAAACCACAGCATTAGAGAATGATGGGGAAGGTGGCCACATTTCTTCCCATCCCCCTCCTCAGGAACTTCAGTATGACCTTCTCAATTTTTCAAGAAACAATTCAAATCTTTTCCATGGGAAATTTTCTGGTTTTTATATGTTGGCAACTAAATCAAATATTTTTCAAATGTCTATGGGCCAAGCAGCTCAAGGAGGCTGGATTTGTCCCACTGTCCAGTTTGTCACCCCCAGTCTGCATACGGGGTAAGCCCTCCCCTCTGATGTGAACTCCAGTTCAGCTGGGTTACACCTGTCTGGCTGTTCTCTGCACTCTTGGGTGCGTAAGTTCACCTTCACACATCCTGCCTTCCACCCTTTTTCTCTTGTTTTTGGCCTCAGACTGAGCGGCCAGAAAGATATTACTGCCCACCCTGGCTTGTGTGGCTCAGTTGGGTGGAGTGTCATCCCAATAACCGAAGGGTTGTGGGTTCGATTCCCAGTCAGGGCACATGCCGAGGCTGCGGGTTTGGTCGGGGCACTTATGAGAGGCAACCAATTGATGTTTCTCTCTCACATCAATGTTTCTGTCACTCTCTCTCTCCCCACCCCCCTTCCCCTCTCTCTGAGATCAATGAGCATGTCTCAGGTGAAAATTTTTTTTAAAAAGTTTCTGAGCACAGACCCTGGGTGATTCTTATTATCCCATAACAACCTGATGGGGTAGGTACTATTTTTGGTCCCATTTCTCAGATGTGAAAAGTCACTTACTTGGCCAAAGGGATGGTAGAGTCAGGACTTGAACTTTGATCTGTTTGCCTCACAAACCCAACCTCTCAGCCACCCCATTGCCTTTCCCTGCTTAGAGTTCTTCAGTGCTCTTCTGGCCTGTGGCCCAGGAACACCCCACTGAATGGCCTTTGAGGGGGACCCCTGACTCTGGCTGGGTGTCTTCTCAGAGCCCGGGTTGGGCTGGACCAGAGTATTATGTGGTATTGGGTAGGGTGGGGAAGTGGGGATCCAGAACGTAGTCCCCTGGTTAAGAGAAATGACACATTTCTGACTTCTGTATGCTACCTGCTCCCCATACCCTCCCCCACTTTCTAGATATGACATGCCTAGGAGGAAGCCTCTGCCCCTCTCTCCTGGCCTCCTTTTGATTTTGGAAATGGGCTGGAAGGATGGCCTCATTGCTGGTATTTTCTCTCTGAAAGGCCAGGCCAGTGTGGCCTGCTGAGTGATGTCTATGGAAGCAGGAACTAGGAATGAAGGGAGAGCAAGGAGCCAGGCTGGTGGCTGCAGAGGCTGGCGAACGAGGGGGAGATGGGAGCTGAAGCACACCTCAGGACGTGGGCTGGGAGTGGGGTGCCCAGGAAGTGGGGGCCCCTGCTTCCCTGCTGCCTGGCTAGAGCCAGATGGGGCAGGTTTGTGCAGCATGTAGCGTGTAGGGTAGCGTTTCCCAGGAGACTGTACAAAGATGGGCTCGGATGGTCTGTGAGCAAGGCTCTCAGTACTATTGACTCACAAAAGAAGAAGGGTTTTCCTCTTGCAAGTCTCTCTCCGTGCCTTGGCAGGGTTTCCAGGCTGCTGGGTGAGAACGGGCCTCAGCAGGTCGCAGCATCCAGCTGGGATTGAATGCCATTGCTTGATTTTCATTGTGGTTATTTTTTTGCTCCCTGTCTATATCTGGCAAATGTTGCTAGTTTTCCATTCAGAGAATACTCTTAACAGTTTCTGAGAAATAAAATTTTTAAAAAAGTAAAAAAGTGAATCAACAAAAAAAATTAAGTAAACAAGACAAAAAGTAGTATGATATGCAAAAGTGATAATTTGGGCAGTGACAGGCTCCCAGGAGAAGCTGGGTGTAGGGGTAAAGGTCAAACCCATTAACAGCAGAATCTTGGGCAAGTCATTTCACACCTGGAAGCCCTAATTGACTCCATTGTAAACTGTGAATAATATATTACATGAATATCAATGTTAATATGCATTTTATATTAAACTAAATGCACTTCACGTGCTGAGCCCAATGCCTGACGCAGAGTAATAGTAAGTGGTGGTTATTATATGAAGTGCTCATCATTCTGCAATGTTGCACTTGGAGGCAGGGATTCCTGGGGAAAAAGTGCTAACGACAAGCACATGCCAACCACAGATGGGTATGTTTTGTGAGGGAGGGAGCTCTGTCAGCACAGATGTTCCAGAGGCTTCTCCTCTGTCTAGGATATGGTGGCAGGACCTGCTGCTGGAAGAGCTGGGCAGCAGGGGAGGTCCCCGCCGAGGACACATCACAGCCAATGTGCAGAGTCAGTGAGCATAGCAGGCCTGAGGGTGTTGCCTCACCAATCCTTGTTTGCTGCCTTAGCCCGTGGCTGGCGTCTGGGAACTGGAATTTAGGGAAGGTGTCTGTCAGCCCCTAAATTAGAAGATTAAACTGTTCCTACAAATAATTGGGTTTAGAGTGAACGTGTGCTTTCCTTCTGGACACTGCAATTTGGGGACATAATGGGCCAAGGGTGCCTACAGGACCAGCCCCAAAGAAGCCCTTAGGCACCACATCTCTGGGCTCCCCTGGCAGACAGCACTCACTGGCACCTGGTTTCCTCGAGACCTCACCTGCCCTGGTGCCTTTCCCTTTGTTGATTTTGCTTTATTTCCTTTTGCAGTAATAAATGATGGCCTTGAGCAGGAGTACATGCTGAGCTGTGAGTTGTTAAACCCAGGGGTGGTCCTGGGCACCCCAACACAGCCAGTCTCTGCCTTCATCTTGGAGGAGACCCAGGGTGCCCTTGACCCTTAGATCAGAAGGTCTCCTGGCATGAGACTGAGGGGTGCGAGGGGCCCATGCTGCTTCTGGGAAGAGCTAGCCTATCAGGAGCAGATGGTGAGTGGGCCCTCTTAGGGGAGTTAGTGTGATCTCACTGTGCTTCTCATGAGGCAGCTTGAGAGGTTAGTGAGGCTCAGCTGGGTGTGTTAGTGAGCGGCTCCTGCTGGATCTCTGAAGGACAGATCCCAGCCCCAGACTAGTTCTCACAGAAGTGACCAAGGTGAAGACCACTGGTTTGGCACCAGTACTGTCCGAGACACCACACCCCCACTCTTTACAAAGTGTGAGGTGGGCACACCTCGGGGTCAATGTCAAGATTAAGGAATGTTGGTATCAATTTCCCTCCAAGGGCTCCAATTCAGTATGGAAGGCATCGGAATCCTGTCTGCTAATTTGGTTCTCTCTTCAGACTTCAAGTGATGATTTCTTAACTCTGACCACAGCCACCCAGAACCAGGGTTGGGGCAGGGAATGCTGCATCCATCTGGGTCTCGAAGAATTGTCATTCATGGTCAGAAGGCCACACAGGCAGACATCCCTGGCTTCAGACTGTTGGGCGGTGGCCTGGCTTTTCTATGTGAGTTTCCAGGGAGGTATTTGACCAGTTGTCCTGCTGGCTGGCCTTTTTGTCTGATGCCCTCAGCCAATGGAGGTGGCGGCAGGCGGGACTGAGGTCAGCAAAGAGAGATGGGGCACTTACCAGCATGGAGGAGCGAAGGGAGTCAGGATGAAAGGGGCGGCTGAGGAGACTTGGCTGAGTCAGCTGGAGGCTTGGAACCACCCAGACTTCATCCCATTTTATAAAGGATGCTCAGCTATGGGGCCTGAAAGGGAGCTGCCACTCACCAGCAGTGTAAGCAAGGGCAGGCCAATTTTGTTTTTTATTTTTTGGACTTTGGGGGAGCAGGCCAATTTTAAGTGCTTTCTGTATGTTAACTCATTTAATCCTCACAAGAGGCAGTATAATTATCTTCATTTTCATGGGATTCTCTGACATGTCCAGAGAGTTCAGGAGACTTGCACAGGCGAGCTCCACATGAACACTGGCAGTATGGCTCCCTCGTCCTGGCCCTTCACCACTGCACTGTGAGGCTTGGTGCCCTAGAAATATGGTCCCTTCCTACTCCAACATTCAGTGGCCCCCAAGGAGCCAGTCGAAGCAGATCATAGCCAGCTTGCAGAATGACAGTGACATCACAGGCTCTATGTACTAGTTACATGATCTTTCCTAAAATAAATATAACTGCTTAAAAACTGGCCTCTTTGACCAGCTGCATCATCTGGTGCCCTACCTAAGGCATCCTCTCGGTGCGGCAAGTGTTTCGGGAACCTGTGGACTTTGGGAAACCCCCACGTTCTGCATCGCTACACGAGCCAGGTCTGCAGACCACAGCGGAAGCTCCGGACTCAGGCTTTGACCACAACGTTTCCCTAGAGCTGCCCTGTCTCCGCTGCGTTTTGTGCGGGTCCTGACATAGCACTTCCACTTGGCAGGCATGGGTTTGGGGATGTGGTCAGAGGCGAGGGACTTTTTCCCAGCTGCTTGAGTCCTGTGGGAATGCAGCAGCAGCCACCAGCTTAGACCCAGCAGTATTCCCCACCCTGATACCCTTATAGCAGGACCAGCCTCTGTTCTCCCCAGGGTGGGGGTGGGAGTGTGGGAATACCTCCCTCGCCCCCTGTGATGAGCATCTGCATCATCAGGATCCTGTTCGCCAGCTGGTGGTCAGCCCTTCCCCTTCCTTCTCTCAGGTGTGTCTGGCATGGACCACCACTCACCCCGGGGAGGCCAGAGCCCCCTTTACAACAGCTGCGGGTCAGAATCAGTTGAGTTGTAAGAAACAGTCTCAGCTGCACACAGCTTCCTGTCACTCTCTCTTGCTCTCCCACAATTTACCCCCAACCTGCTTCCAATACAGAAGGCGCCTGCCTCTCCACTCTACCCTACCCCACAGATCTCCTGGCCACTGGGAAAATTAGGGTGCATGTGGGGAGTATTCTAATTATTTTCATCTTACTCTGAGGTAAGGTTGCATTCATACCCAAGTAGCCAAGCCCCAACTCCAGCGCCCCTTGTGCCCCTGAACAGCCGTCCTGCTGAGGCTGCCCCCTGCTTAGCTGTGCCTGATGCTCTGTTCTCTTGCATATCTTCTGCACTGAGCCCATTTTCCCAACACTCCTGTTATATCTTAGTGCCACACAACTTGCCTACTTGGTCCCGTGACTCTGTGGGGACCCAGCCAGGACTTTTTGAGGCACTGGTATTGGGAAATATTTCCTGAAGTGTTCAGGACCTGACCTCCAAAAGAAGACGGGGCTGAGAGACTGAAGAAAGATGCTGACCAGTCCCAAGTTAAACAGAGTTTAGGAAGGGAACTTTCAGACAGAAGCAGAGTCGTAGGTGGCAGTGAGATGGGGGGTCTTTGTGCAGAAGAGGGATGGGGACTTGACATAGACAGCCCCAGGGCCACAGGTGGCTTGTACCAAGCTTCACTTGCTTGTTAAGAGCTATAGATTCTAAGGCAATAAACAACTTAATGGGCCTACTTATTTTTGAAAGAACATTCCTTTTGGGTGATAAGGGATCAGCCCTCCATGGGGTAAACTGGCTGTCGCTGAGCAACATGCTTCTTAAAATGCTGTGGGTCCCCTGAAGCACCAGAAGCCATTTGCCTAACAATTGGAGGCATGAACAGTGACATGTCTCATTCACATTCCCATGCAGTCTGACTTGGCCAGACCTGGAGCAGCTGGTAATGTCTCCCAAACATATGTTCACATCCCAACCCCCGGAATTTGGTAACGTTATGTTCTTTGGAAAAAGGGTCTTTGCAGATGTAATTAAATTAAGGATTTTGAGAAGAGATTTTCCTGGATTATCCATCTGGGGCCTGAATACAGTCTCAAGTGCCCTTATAAAAGGGAGGCAGGGGGAGAATCACTGCACACAGAAGAGGAGGAGTGTGTATGGTAAGGGAGGAAGAGGTGGAGTGTGAGGCCACAAGCTAAGGGAAGGCAGCAGCCACCGGGAGCTGAAAGAGGCCAGGACCGGGTTCTCCCCTAGAGTGTTTGGGGGACAGGGTCCTGCCAATACCTTGGCTTCTGTTCAGTGACACAGATCTTGATTTCTGGCCTCCAGAACTCTGAGAGAAGATATTTCTGTTGTTTTATGCCATTTGTGGTAATTTTTTACCATGACCATAGGAAATGAATACGGAGTGGGGGAGGTGTGTTCAGAAATGCAAATATCTTTGGGAGAGGAGCTTACCCTCCAGTATAGGCTGAAGGGAGGGTCTGAATCTCCAGTCTACCTTATGTCCTTTAGGCTTTTTGCCAAGGTGTTGTACCCTGGCCTTTAGGAAGAGAACGTTAGAGCTCTTCCTAATACATGTTACAGAAATCCCACTCAAAGTGGCTTCTAACACAAAGGGAATTGATAGGCTCATGTGACCGAAACATTCCCACAGCATCAGCTTCCGACACGACTTGATGAAGGGGCCTCATTGCGCCAGCACAGTGTGATGTCTTTCCCTGCCTTCCTCCCTCTCTTCCCCACCAGCCCCTTTTCTCCTGCATTGGCTCCATTCTCAGGGAGGTTTTTCCTGCAAGGTGTCAGCAGCTTCAGCCTTGCCTCCTATTGTAATACTACTTCCTTTCCCCAATAAGTCCAGCTAGGGTCCAAGGACTGAGCCTCAGATGACTGACTTGGATCACCTGCTCATCCCTGAAGTAGTCATCACAGCCAAGGGGATGGAATTGCTCATTGGAGGGGTGGGGGAAGGTGCTTCCCTGAAGGAAAATCAGGGTACACTCACCAGAAGCAGGGGTACACCTGGCTGTGGGGCAGGCACACACAGCAGATAGCTGCCACAAACCTCTTCCAAATCCTGGTGGCTGCTGGCATCCCTTAGCTTGTGGCCACATCACTCTGGTCTCTGCCTCCCTGAGCATACTTCTCTTCTGTGTGTTGTAGAACCTCCCTCTGCCTCCCTCTCATCAGGGCACTTGGGGCAGCCATTGGGACCCAGCTGGATCATCCAGGATGGTCTCCTCATCTCAAAGTCCTTAATTTAATTACATTTACAAAGTAAGATAATGTTTGCTGCCAGCCTGGTGGTTCCTGAGGCTGGTAAAACACCAGTCAGGCCACCATATAACCCATCATGTGCTTGGAAATGCCAATTAATACCATTGACACTTCTGCTCTACCACAATAATCCCAAGTGTGAAAACCAGCCCCGTAGCCCCGCACACGATGGGAGAAGAAGACGCTGACTTGGGAGGTCCCAAAGGAGAGGCTGGGTGAGAGCGCTGAGAAGCTGCAGCTGTAGTAGCTGCCGCTGCTGGGCCCTTGTATTGGAAAATCCCACTGAAGCATCTTTGAACTTCAGCTGGCATTTTCATGATTAATGCTGGATCTGGTGAAAGCCGTGTTTGGGAAATGGAAAAGGGAAGTGGGATGAGCTCTCCTGCTACAATGAGGCTCTCTTTGGCAATGGTCTTTGAAGGGCGGTGACTCAGTGGGGGGACAGAGAAACAAAGGAACTGCTGTGGCTGCAGCACTTTCTCTGCCCCTTGGAAGTGGGAGCCCCAGACATGGGTACCCTAAAGGAGCACTGGGCCAGGGAGGGAGACCTGTGCTAGGTGTTGGTCAGGTAGCTGTCATGGTAAGCAGGTTAAAGGAGAGGTGACGATGCACCAGGAGTCCCAGAGCCAGATGTGCAAGCTCTGCCCTCCTTCAGTGTTACTATTAAGGGTGTAACCTTGGGCTTGTCCCCCTGACAAACCTCAGTTTCACCTGAGGTCCAGTGCCAGGGCTGCCACTTACTAGCTGTAAACACACACACCCCTGGGGCCAGCTGCTAGTAATTCGAACCTCAGTTTGCCCCCCTGTGGTGGGTATAATTACTGAACCTACCACACAGAGGGGTGGTGGAGATTAAATGAGTGAATGTCAGGTACGCATTTACTGCTGTGGTTGTAATTTTCCGAAAATTTAAAGTGACCTGCTTCCAACATCAGTGTGAATATTAAATGAGATAATGCACATACATGTTTAGAGCAGGACCTTACCATTCTCCCTGTGATTTAAGCTTCCTGCAGGCAAGGCCCTCTGTCTAGCACAGGGTGTCTAGTGCATAAGAGATGCACAGAGAGCATTTGTCGGACAGACCAGTGAACAAACGCAGTGTGCTCTGCAGACCACACCTTGACGCTGGTGGTCCCAAGCCCCAAAGAATCTCAGATGTCATGTCAAGGCTTTGCTAGAGCCATTGCTTCCATGCTTTGGAACAGAGATGTGGCTTTGAAAAATTGCAACAGAGAAGTTAAATAAGTTCTTTGCTGTGACCAGCAGAGATCGCAGGATAGCAGGGGTTCAGCTGGGGTATCGGGGACACCTGGATGCACACACACTGGATGCTGCTCTGCCTCTGCTCATCCTTTTGGTGGAGGTGGGGGGAAGCAGGGACTCCTTTTGTCAGAATGACAGAAAGTGGTATTAGCAGACTGCCTGCCTGTCCCTGCAGGGGAGTCCCCATGAAACCACAAAGTCACCCTCTGCTGCCCCCTTCATCCATTCTGGGAAACCCTGCCAGTCAATGGGACCATGGAGTGGGGCTGGGGGGAGCTCTGCTGAAGGAACCATCCTTTGCAGGGGGGCAGCCCCCTGCTGTCTTTAGGGCTGGACAGGTCCTCTTGAGTAGTTGTCCCCTCCCCCAGGCAGCCCTGGCTGCTACAGACCTTACCCACAGAAGGCAGGACTTCCTTTGCTACCTGCAGGAGCGCTGGGGCTAGATGGCATTTGGTATGGGGACTGAGATCTGCAGGTCATTGGTAATGATCATCGGCTAGTGGTGGCTCAGTTTCACCTGGGGTCCGGTGCCAGGGCTGCCACTTACTGGGCGAGGGGAGAGAGAGTATGGGCATGAGCAGCTCTGCTGGCTAACTCAGGGATTTCTGAGACCAAAGGGCAACCCAGCAGCCAAGCTAAATTAGCCTGTTATTTGAAATTATTCACATAAAGAGAGTTATGTGTCCATGCCCCTTCTATAAGCAAGATGCGTTTTATATGTTTTTAATGTGTGTATATATTTTCTGTGTGTCAGAGAAGAATCATTTGAGGGTGGTTCCAGAACAGTTACAGAATCTACTTGAAAATATTTACCAGAATAGTAAAAAGATTTCTCCTCAGTTGGGTCAGAGCTTCTCTGTGATCTCCAAAAGTCCCATGGTTGACCCCTCTGTGGAAACGGACTAGAGTCACGGTTACTAGGAACCAACTAAGACATGGTCAGTGTTAAGGTGTACCAGGGTTTCTCAGCTTTGGCACTATTGACATTTTGGGCTGGATGATACATTTTTGTGGGCACAATCCTATGCATTGTAGGATGTTTAGCAGCATCTCTGGGCCCAACTTGCTGGATGCCAGTGGCCCTCTATGATAGGCACAGTGATGACCCTCCCTCCCCGCAAAAGATGCTCATGTCTTGCAACCTGTGAGTGTTTGGCTACATGGCAAAGGGGACTTGAACTTACATATGGAATTAAGGTTGCAAATCAGCTGACTTTGAGATGGGGAGATTACCCTGGATTATGCAGTGGGCCCAATATAATCACAGAAGTCCCATAAGTGGAAGAAGACAGAAGCAAGAGAACCAGAGAGATGGCAGTGTGAAAAGGACTTCACCCACCACTGCAGGCTTGGAGGATGGAGGAGGGGCCACAAGCCAAGGAATGCACTTGGCCCCTGGAAGTTGGAAAAGACCAGGGAATAGATTCCTCCCTAGAGCCTCCA
This sequence comes from Desmodus rotundus, assembly GCF_022682495.2. Taxonomy (NCBI): domain Eukaryota; kingdom Metazoa; phylum Chordata; class Mammalia; order Chiroptera; family Phyllostomidae; genus Desmodus; species Desmodus rotundus. The sequence goes on from NC_071395.1 coordinate 69,888,545, forward strand.
CAGGGAACACAGCCCTGCCGACACCTTGATTTTAGCCCAGTGAGATGTATTACTGAACTACAGGCCTCTCAGGTAATAAATTTGTGGTGTCATCTTGAGCCACTGAGTCTGTGGTAATTTGGTACAGCAGCAGTTGGAAATTGATATACCTGCCTGCATCCTGACAACCAGTACATGTCTCCAGACGCTGCCCTCTGTCACCTGTGCAGCAAAACCGCCCCTGGTTCAGAAGCACTGGCTATGTGGAACACCATCTTGTTTGCCTAGAAACTGGGAGAGGAAGGATTCTCCCTCTTTTGTGATGACAGTGAGGCTGGGAGTGGGCACACCCTGAGTGGTTGGCTCCATGAGGAAGGAGCGGAGGATATAAAAGGGGGTGGGGGCCACAGCTGCCACCCCCACATCTCCCGGAGGCTCCTGGGGCTGTCACACTGTCATTAGCGGCACAGTCTTCCTGTCAGTGCTTGTGCGCATTTGAATGAAACTAGAAAAAGAAGCTGAACTATCTTCAACTGCACCATAAAAGAGAATATAAAAACTCCATAAAACACTGAAATGTCAGCTGAAACAGCATTGCAGGCAGAAACCTCAGCAGGCACTGTTTGTGGGCGTGCTGGGGGGGAGGCGAGGCTGGGAGCCCAGCCTGCGCTGAGGGCCACAGGCCCGGGCTCGGGGCCAAGCACTCAGCCCCCTGGTTTCTGGACCCAGCCCCGATGCTGTAATTCTGTTTATTTTGCTGAATATGAAATGCATATGGTTCTGATTTCTGCTTTGTGATCCATCATCTCTGTGTGGCTTTGGAGTCAGAAACCATGTGAAACGGCTTTGAAGTTGTTGTTCTGGGGCAAGTAGGAAGTGGGCTTTTGAGGGGCTCATCGGGGCAACCACCAGGCTCCTGTTGGATTTAAGGGAAGTGGGCTGGCACGTCTGGTTCCGGTACTGGCCCAGGAGCTGGGCAGGGTCAGAAGCTCTGAGTAGACTTGCACAGCCAGGTCCTCAGCTTCAGTCACAGAGACTCTTCTTCATTCCAGGAGTTGTGGCTGAAATAACAGGTGGTCCCAGGTCACCTGCTGCCACAGGGTAGTCACATGGAGTCGTGGCCTTTAGCTCCTCCCTGCAGGGCAACAGCTGGCCATGCTTGGGGGCAGACAAAGGGCAGATGTGGGAGAGAAGAAAAAGGAAGTCAGTGAACAAGTAGGACATGGAGGAAGGAAGACATTGTCTGTGTCCGTGGGTTTAATGTTGAAGGGCCAGCCAGACCTTTCCATGATGGGCTGGCCCGACTGGGTAATTGGTATGTGGAGGCCAGTGGCCCCCAGATTTCAGTGTGCACTGGAATCACTCACCTGGAGGGCTTGTTCAAACCTACTGCAGAGTTTCTGATTCAGAAGGGCTGGGGTGAGGCTCATACATTCGAACAAACTGAGATGATGCTGATGAGGCAGGCCCACCCTTGAGAACCATTGCTCTTGAGCAAGAAGAGCATCTTTTTAATGAGAAGTGGGTCTAATAACTAATAGTTCTCAGGACTTTACAGTTTATCTATAAGGACCCCACTTTTGATTCAAATAATCCTGTGGGAAGATAGTATCATCATCAGTGATATTTTTTTCTTTTTCAAGGTGAAAGTAGCATTTACTTTATTTTTTTTATGTCATCATATAGTAAAATTGACTTTTGGGGGATATACATTTCTATGAATTTTAATACATATTCTATATTTATGCAACCACCCCCTCAAGCATGATACAGGACAGCTCCATCACCCCAAGATCCTATCTCATGTTCTCCCTCTGCATTCACACCCTCCCTACCCAGCTCCTCCTGTATCATCCGCCATACAGTTCTGTCTTTTTGAGAATGTTGTATAAATGGGATCTTACAGTGTAACCTTTTGAATCTGGCTTCTCGACATACTATCTGTGAGGTGGTCAGAGGTTGCTGCATGTATCGATAGTTCATTCCTTTGTATTGGTAAGCAGTATTCTATTGTATGGAGGTACCACCACCTGTTCATCAATTCCTATTGATGATCTTTTGGGTTATTTCCAGTTTGGGATTGTTATTTTTAAAAAGCTATTCTGAACATTCATGTAGAAGACTTCGTGTGGCCATGTGTTTTCATTTGCCTTGAGTAAATGCTGAGGAGTGGGCTCGCTGGGTCATAAGTTAAGCAGATGTGTAACTCAAAAGGAAACTGCAAACGGTTCTCCGGAGTGGCCACACCATTCTGCAGTCCCGCCAGCAGTGGGTTGGAGGTCCAGTTGCTCTGTGGGTCATGTCATGTCTGAGTCCAGATTGTGTAAGTGAGTGTCAGAAAGGCTCAGAGAGTTGTCCAACGGCCCAGCCTCTTGGCTGGTCCTTGAATCCTGGAATCTAGCCCCTTTGACCTGAAGGCTGTGAACATTCTGGGTGGTGGCTGTGCTGAAGAAGAGCTAGGAAGTGGTGGCTGCTGTGCGGTATTGGGGGCTCCAACAATATCAGGGCAAGCCTGGCAGGGCTAAGAAGGTCCATGCCCAAGGCTTAGGGAAACAAGAGGAAAGTAGGAAAAGGAGGCCACCAAGTAGAAAAGATGCACGTGCCAGAATCACAGAGGTGGAAGGCTCTAGGCTACTTTTCCATCCCCCCACTTCCCTCTTATTTTTAGGTTGAGGCTCAGAGAGATGAAGCAGCCTGCCCGACGTTGCTCAGCTCATTGGTGCCTCTTGACTCTTTGCCTGTGGGGGGCAGTGGCGGGAGCCACCTTTGTCCCCAGCAGCATCCTTATTAACAGCAGCAGGGCCACTGGCTGCTCCCCCTGGGACTTGAGGAGTACAGCTTTTGCAAATTGATGTGCCTGGTCAAGCTCATCATACTCCATCAGTGCCTTGGCCTCAGGTCAGCTGCAGGCAGGAGTTGGCTTTAGGAAGGAATTGCAGGGGGCCGCGGCCAGAGCTGAAACCAGAGCAGTGACTTAATGGGGCGGAGGAGGTTTCGTGGAAGGGAAGGTCCCTCCTCTGGAGGCCATTCCACCCGCCCTGGGGGGACCGGGCGCAGCTGCTCTGGAAGGCTGTGGACATGCTTTCCCCATTGCAGCATACTTCTCTTTCATTTTGAATATCATTTGTTTGGTTGCCACAGCAACGTCGTCTCTATTTTAATGCTAACCTGCGTGGCTGCAACTTTCTATATATAAATGCTGCTTTGCACAGTGAATTAGCTGATACCACGGGGAAGCAGCGGATGTGGTGCCGGTGACAGAAAATGACCAGTGTGTCACATTTGCGAGAGGAGGGACTGCGGGGCTGAGGTGAGTTGGAACAAGCAGCGTGCAGTAATCTTCAGGGCAGGTGCTCAAAGCTCATTGGAGCAGGTGAGATTGAGGGCCGGCCACTCCTGTGGAAGGGAGGCCTTCCTTGGACAGCCTCCTGCTGGGCAGGGGCTTGGCTCTGCTTTGGGGGGAATCCTGTTTCCCCACAGACCCCTCTCTTCATTCCTTCAGTGAGTCTGGGCTGCATGGGGACCGGGGCACCTGAGGCTCTGGAAAGGAAGGCAGGAGTGGTATCTCAGGTGAGCTCAGTGCAAAGTGAGGTTTTCCTGCTTCCTTTGACTTATTTCAGTTCCCTGTTCTGGATCTTCACCTCCTCCTCTAGTTTGCGTTTCCTTAATCCTGCGTGTGGCCAGTTCCTATTGGGGCCAAACGCTGTGGGTAGAGTTCTCAGGAGAAGCCTGGAAGGGACTCTGGGAGTCATCAAGCTTGGCTCCCTTGGGCTCTAGATAAGGGAGAAGCCCAGAGAGGTGCCATGTTCTGCCGGATGTCACCCAGCCAGTCAGAGAGACAGAGGGATGGGACCAGGACCCCAGGGATCCTCCAGCTCCCTCATGTGTGCCAGTGTGCACGTTCTGTTGTGGGTCCAGGCAGCTTATGGGTGCACACGGGGGTGACAGGGTGGCAGAAAGGGCTGTGCACTCATAGTGTTCCTTTCTTGAGTCACGAATTGGGGGCATGTAATGAACACAGGATTATGTAACAGGATTAGAAGCCATTTCAGTTTCTGGAAAGAGCATGGAAGTCAGAGCCTGGAAAACAGGAATTTGTGTGAATTCAGCCACTTCCTGTGTGACAGTGTGTCAGCGTTTCTGAGGCTCCATTTTCCCACCTAAGCCTTGGGTGTGAGGTCTTCCCCCAGCATGCTGGGGGGTCACATCACAGCCCAGGTAAACCCATCAAGGACATGGCTCGGGTCCTGATGGGGGGATGCATCTGAGGGCGAGGCCGTGTGGAAACCATCAGGGATCCTCACATGTGTCCCCGGGACAAGGGAGAGTGTGCCACCAGCAACAGAGAAGACCTCCAAAGACTGGCCTTTGGGGCGTGTTGCCAGACACAGCACAGTTTCACCATCGCTGGGAGTCTCCTTCAGGCTTTCTCTGCTATCACATCGCTCAACAAGTATTTGAGGTGCATTGTGTCTGAAGGCCTGGACCGTGTTCTTGAGATGAAAAGATCTGTATGATTATAATCTAGTGGTTATAGATTATAGATCTATTAATCTAGATCTGGGTGGTGTACAGCCTGCAGGGACTAGGCATGTCAGGAAGAGTGGAGCGAAGGGTTTTCTTGTAGGAATTTCTGATTCCTGTAAAGGGACGTCATGGAGGGGATTCTAAAAAAGTAGACCGGGACCAGGTAAAGTGGTATTTTTTGAATCTTGAGTCACGAACCACATCATGGGTGTACTCTGTGTTAACCAGCACGAAGGCGAGAGTGGGAAGGCACCAGAGTGCGCTGTGCATGTTCAGGGGAGTATGGTGACATGAAAATTTTGCTTTGTGCATGTTTTGGTTGTGAAGTAAAATGTGCTTTTTACTGTGGGTCAGACTTTCAGAGCAAATGTATGAAAACTGCTGCCCTTGAGTGGTGGTGACCCAATGAACCTGAACTCTCTCCTGTAGGGGACTGTAGGGTTTCCTTTCCAAAGAAAGTCTGGGAGGAGAAAGTGGGGTTCTCAGCAGGGGGAGGCTCTTGCAAGCCCCCTTCTGAGGAGCTGACATGGTGCAGTGGGCAGCACAGATGGGGACCAGCCAGCCAGCTGAGCCCGAGATGGCAACCCCTTCTCCCAGGACCTGGGGTCATGGGGAGAGCTCCCAGCAGCGGACCGAGGACACCTGTGATTCTGGCAGCAACCACCCTGCTCCCCCTGCGCTCCTCCCGCTAGCCCCAGGACACAGGTGCCTGTGCCCCACAGCCCTGCACGTTTGGATTCCTCACTCCTCCCAGGAGAGATGACGATCCAACCTCCCTCCCCACCACGCATGTTCCAAGGGGCTGACATCCAGCTGTGAAGTCTTGCATCCCCATGGAAGTCTGCCCTTTGTGGCAACTGTGTCATTTCACTGTGGACCCCAGGGATAGACATCTGTCCTCTCCAAGGCTCCTGTGCCCCCTTTCACCTTGACCCTGAATCCCTACTCAGTGCATGGCTTTGCCTCTGACCAGCTTCCCTGCCTGTGTCCCCAGCTGCTGCGGCATGCCTCACTCCTTCAGCCGTTTTATTCAGCTCCCTCCCCTCTCCCCCACTTCTGAACTCTCATCAGCTAATGGGGGGCCACTTTTCCATGGACAGAGTAGGACAGATTTTTCAGGGTCCCCTCTTCCCCAGAAACCTTCTCCTGTGCTTCCACGGCAAGGAAGGCTAGACCCAGTTTGGGGCACCCAGCTCCAGGGTGAGAGGGGGCTAGATTCACATTTGCAGCCCTTGGAAAATGTGCATCAATGACCTAGAAGCTGGCCTCCAGTCACACCCACCAGGACGTGTTGGGAGGAAGAGGTCTTGGCACAAGGGTGAAAGTTCACACTTTCAGTCTAGGACAGTGGTGTTCACATCTTTAAAACCAGGGAGCTCGTTCTCCAAATTGCTCCTTATGCAGATACCCAACAATTAAAACTAGGAGTTTCACACTGGTGGCCAGTGGGCAAAATCAAGAGCAGAGCTGTGGGGTTTCTTGGTTGTAGGTTTTGTTTTCATTTTTGCCCCTAGTTTCATGTAGAAGTTTTGGGGATGGTTACCAACACTGAAAAAATCAGCCGATTTCACATTCCAGATCAGATTATCAGCTTTTTTGCCAAAATGGGTAGCTTTGATAACACTGAGCCAGCAGTGGTCCTCATGGCAACACCATGCTGAGGGTGTGTGGCAGGTCTGCCAGTTTGCCGCAGTCCCCACCCATCTCTGCCGTCTCTAGCTGTGCACAGCAGCCTCGGAGAGGACAGTTGCCACTATTTGTTTGACTTGTGATGTTTTTCTCATGTTTAGGGAAATGTGAAATATATCCCAAGTCCATGTCTGTGAAAAGAGGGAAGATAAGAGGGCTATGTTTTTCAAGATGTTTAAGAGTCTATTTCTTTCTGAAAGTGAATTTATCAGTCTCCTAAAGATCAATTTTCTGGAGATGGAGGAAGAATGACATTTTTTCCCTCTTGAAATCTGTGGTTCTCAAGATGTGATTCCTGAACCAGCAGCAGCATCACTTAGGAACCTGTTAGAATTGTAGGTTGTTGGGCACTACGCAAACCTACTGACTCAGAAACGTGGAGGGTGGGGCCCAGCAGTGCGTAGTAATGGCCCTTCTGGTACAGCGGAAAAGCAGTAGGCTGAGAACCGCTGCTCTGCGGCTGGGTAGGATGCCTGCACCTGTTGTGGCCACTCCCCATCCTTTAAGACCCAGAGGGGAGGAAAGCTGGGAACCCCTAGCCTGAGAGGAGTTAAGGGCTCCACCCCACAGGCTCCAGGCAGAGCTCCGAGTGTGCTTCGAGGACTGGAGGAGTCCTGCCAGCTACGGGATCTCAGCTAGTCCCAGTCCCTTTTTGTCCAGCTCCCGCCTAGTTGGCACTTCCATCTGTGGGCCCCTTCAGCCATCCTGAGAGATAGATGGTCACCAGGCCAGCTTCCCAGGGGAGATGCAGGGTATGACTGCAGCAAACAAGTCCAGGGAATTGAATTATGTCGGGAGAGATCCAGCTGGTGGCTCAAGCTTATCAAAGATGAGCAGGCATTCATGGGCTGCTTGGCCTGAGGTGAAAATAACATGACATTTCTTTAAAACTGCGTGGGTAAAAGCCAAGCTCATATGCACATTTCAAGTCAAGCACTGATAACTCAGATAGCTGTTGTCACAGATGATCACTTGGCTTCTGTCCGCTGCCTCTCTGGCTATTGGCTTAATTATTTTAGTGGACAGTCCAAGCAAGCTGAGAGTCAAGTTTTTCCAGATGTATTTACTGTAGTTTGCCATGCGTGCCGCGCTCCTAAGTATAATGCACACCCTCATTTTGGGTCCAAACTTTCAGGGAAAAAAGCTTTCATTTTAATTTTTTAATTCAATTTTTTATTTATGTATAAAACCGATTATTGTATTCCAGGGTATCATTTTGTATACAGATATCATTACTGCTTTCTAGAGTTACACTTTTAACACATAAGCATAAATAAAAGAATTTAAAACATTTGTATAGATAGAGAATTAGTACTACCTATGTATAATGTGCATCCTTATTTTCCCCTCAAAAATTTGGGCAAAAAAGTACATATTATACATGGCAAAATATAGTACTTGGAGGTCTCTAGGCCCAGGAGAGGATTGTTTTAGAGACCCCAGCTGAGCCATTGATGACCCCCCCGAGTTCTGTTCATTTGTGATTTGGGGACCTCTGACGGCATTTCAGGATGTCAGACTCTGTTCTGTATAAAACAGATAAAGGCATGGGCACTGCTTCTCTCTCCATCATCTGTCTACCCTCTTCCCCTGCCCTCACCTCAGTGCCCAGGTGGCCCCAGCAAAATAAGAGACCCTCTTTCTCAGTGGGCTGAAAATCCTACTCAGAGACTTGAATAGACTCCATCTATTCAACATGTCTTTAGTGGGTACATTTTCTGCATCTGGGAACTTGGGGAGCTCAGACAACAGGAGTGATGTCTGCCACCCAAACATGTGCAGCCATGGAGGTGAGGCATGGACGGCCTACATGAGAGGGAGGCCAGCTGGGGTGGGGGCCTCACCTCCCAGGAGACAATGAGGAGTGAGGAGCCTGGCCCCTGGGCAGAGCAAGGGTGGTTCCCATCCCGGCTGGAGCATGAACCCCAGCTCCAGATTTCAGCCTAGGCTGAGCTTCGGTGCGGCCTTGTCTTCTTGCTTCATGTGGATGGGCAGGGGATGCCTGCCCGAGCTTCAAGCTCTGCCAGCTCAAACTGACATTCTTTCAGGTGTCATTTCACCATGGGTGCTGGTCAGGGCTCTTTGCTGTGGCAGTACTGACCTTGGCACTTTCCTGCTCTCCCCTAGCACCTCTGCCTGCAGTTAATGAGGCTCCCGACTGACAGTGGGCCATTACCTTCTCCTCTGTGAAATTGATAATTAGGGGCTTGGCTGATCATGGCTGCAACTGTAACTTCTACCAGGAGTATTTGCCTTTGGGCAGAGGACTCCACAGGTCCAGTGGGGGGAGGGGATTACAAGGTATGTCCCTAGCCTTGGACACAGGGCTCTGGGTTCACACTGTTCTGTGTCTTGTTAGTGTAAGACCTCAGTTTATTCAATTATAAAATGAAAATAAGAATACGTCTCTCCTGATGTTCTCATAAGGATCAGATAAGCTACGGTATGTACAAGGCACTGGCCCACAGTAGACAATGCTTCAGCAACGAAGAAAACTAAAGATATCTAATGTGAAGTACAGGCTATGGAATCGGCTTTGCAGATGTGCAGTGGAGGAAAAAAGGAACCTAACACTTTGCCCTTCCTATTATCCAACCAGCCTCATTTTTAGGAGCTTGACCTAAAGGACAAGCTAGGATGTGGAGCTAGGCTGCATCGAAGCTCAGCCTAGGCTGAAATCTGGAGCTGGGGTTCATGCTCCAGCCGGGATGGGACCACCCCTTGCTCTGCCCTAGGGTGCTCTCTGGGGCATCCATGGTGGTGGCAGCAGAGTTCAAATGGAGGCGTCAGCAAGCAGCCCCAGGAAGGTGGCTGGGGCCTCATTCTGGTTGGTTTGCAGCTCTCATCCAGGGTGTGTTGGTCTTGGTCTAGTTTGTAGCGGGGGTTGCCCGCTTTCTATGGCCCCTGTGGTTGTTCTCGGCTCCACGGTCTTATACATTCCAGTCTTGTCCACTGAGCGTTGTAATTCCACTTCACACACCCTGTCTCTGGCTCCTGTGATGAGCTCAGTCTATGTCAGAAAAGTTAGAGTGTGTCATTCCGGAGAGGTTAGCTTGAGCTGTTGGGAAATCCTGGGCTGTGCAACATGAACGACTCAATGCTGGTGACGTCCGCTGAGGCAACCTTTCCTCAAAGGTTGCTTAGTGGTCGAACAGGGACAGGAAGGATGGGGCAAGGCTAATATTACAAGAGTATCTACCATGGTTTCAGCCCTAAACTCTTTACAAGAACTCAGTGAAATAGGTGGTGGTATTTGCATTTCTACATGTAGAAAAGGAAAAAAATATGAGGTTAAAAGAGGGGACATGATTTCTGAGGTTTTATGGCTGCTAAGCCGTAGCACCTATACTGAACTTCCTCTGTGCCTGGCTCAAGACTGGGAGCTGGGTTTGGGGACAAGCAAATGCATGTCTGTGGGCAATTGAGTGATCTGTGGGGGCCGTAGCTTCTGTTTCTTACCCACACCCACATCCCAACGCATCCATGCACACCTTGTTTTAGAATCCCTGTCACAGGGTGGAGGTTGTGGTTGCCAGAAGTTTCTGTAATCTTCCAGGCTCCCTTGTTGGAATGGAGTTTCAGTGAGTGGGAAAAAAATAGGCAGAAGAGGATTTGCCAAAGGGAAAATCAGTGAGTTTATGACTTCACTCCTCTTGTGTGTGTGCACAGATGTTTCCTCTCTGGTCCCCCTCCCTTCAGGGGGCTCACTGGCCACAAACAAGGGACTGGCTCGAGGTGAACAGAGAGCCAGACTGATGGACGGGTCACCTTGCCCAGAACAGTGGGGTCAGCCCAGGAGCCATCCTAGGTGAGGCTCTGGCTTCTGCCATGACATCTGACCCTCTAGCCATGATGGCAACACCAGTACCAAGGCGTAGGGCCACCGAAGAGGGAGAAGGAGGGGCCTCTGCTTTGGGATGGGGGATCCTTTGTATCTAATCCCTGTGTGTCTCTGAGGCTCGGTTCCCCAATCTGTTAAATGGCAACACCGGGCCAAATGATTTCTGAGCTCCCTTTCATCTCTAATTTTGAGAATGTTCTTTATTTTTGCTCATGTTATCTTAAGTTCAGTTTCTTAAAAATACCCCCCCAAGTCTTCCTGCTATTTGATACATAATGTAAAAAATCCTAATCTGATAAATAGTGTTCACTTTAGGGGATGGCAAGTGAGATGGGGTATGTCAAGGGTGATTTTGTTGCCAGACACTATCTAAGTATTTTATTTTATTTTTCTAATTTTTATTTATTTTTTTAAATTGTTTTAACTTTTTTTTATTGTTGTTCAAGTACAGTTTTCTGTCTTTTCCCCCCATCCCTCCCCACTATCTAAGTATTTTAAATAACACTATATTTGTAGATTAGTTCATGGTAGAATAAATATTTTTTAATATGCTCATCACAGAAAACTTAGAAAATACAGAAAAGCAGAAATAATAAAAAATATGTAACATTCTCTCCCCCCTTTTTACTGTATATATTTGTTTACATGTCTGGGATCATATGGTATATTTGGAATTGTATCTGTTAATTTGGGGGGAGTGTGGTGGTTTTCTGATTGTAAAAGTAATGAAGACATTCTAAAAGTTAAATTTTTATTTTTACATTAAAAAATAAATAAAAACTTTAAATGTAATAAAAGTAATAGTATGATTAAAACAGCCACAGGAATCCCACAATACAAAGATAGCCCTTGTTAATATTTCTGTGTGTTTCCTTAGTTCTTCATTGGGAATGGGGAGAGCATTATTTTCCATAGTTGAGATCATGCTGTGTACTCCGATTTCTAAAGCAGGAACAGCTCTTAGAAGATGATATAAAAGAGGGTTTTGATGAACGAAAACAGCGGTCACTAGGTGGTTTATTAGTCTTTACTGATTTATGGGAGGGGAAAAAAGACTTGGTTCATTTAAAATGAGTTTTAAATATGCAGAAAATCATTACTCAAGTCCCCAGGCAACGCAAGTGGCCACTCTGGTGTTTTACACAACACAACGTGGCTTGGGTGGAAGGAGGAACAAAGACTTTTTGTTCGGTGCTTCTCCCAGCTCAGTGTCCCAGAGCCTCCATAGTTCCCACATTGCCCACATGTGCTTGGACGGAAAAGGCAGCATCAGCCAGGAGAGCTTCCTGCACAGACCAGAGGCCTCGTCTGTACTGGCCTTGAAGGACATTGTAGGAGAAGCGTGTATCCTGGTTCCACCATGGCGGGAAGCAGAGGAGGTGACATGCTAGGCCCCCGAGCTTCACCCCGAGCTGGAAGACCCACCAGGTGGCACACAGTTCGTTTGGTTCCTGGGTCGGGGGCCTGCACTGGGGAAGAAGTGATTCACAGGGGCATTTATCCCCACTGGCGTCTTCCTCCTCATGCTTTCTCTCTCAGCGTCTGGAGAGTGGTGGGTGGCATCCTCACCTGCATGTCTAAGAGAACTTTCTTTCTTGCACATGAAATATGGTACAGCTTGGCTAAATGTGTATGTCTTAGATCTCAAACTTTTGAGATGGAAACTTGTATTTGTAGTTCAGTTTGTTCCACCATTCAACAAATGTTTATTGATCATACTTAGTAATAAAAAAAAATAATGAACATGCCCCCAGAAACTCTGACTTCAGTAGGATATCTATTCTAGCACGTCTAGCACCTCCACAGGGGCAATGCCAGGCTCTGGTGAGGAGTGAGCTAAAAAACTGATTTCCTAGGTAACTTTTCTCTTTGTCTTTTTTTTTTTTTTGCATGATTTTAAATTTTTTAAATTATTTTTGTCATTGATTATTGATTTTAATCTATTCTGGTCTTTTCTAATGGAACACTTCTAAAGATATCCTGCTTCTTCACTTCTTGGCCTTTTCCACTTTGCGATTTAGGGAGGTCCTTTTGAGTTTACCCTGCTCTTTATTGAATTAACATTTTATATATTCATTCACAGCTGGTAATGTGGATTTAAATGAGCGATTTCAGTATAATCATTACCTCATTTGTTTTCTTCTTTGTGTCAGTGTTTCCATTTTGGCCGTTTTTCCATTATGAATTTCTGTTCCTCTTTGAAAGATGTCACAGCTTTTCTTGCACTGTAGCAGTTTCCTGACATTTTCTTCTCAATTACTACTTTATGAGATGCGTTCTTCCTTGGAGCCTCCAGGACATCACATATTCACCCTTATTCCACATGCTTTTGCAACCTTTCTCTGCTCGCTCCTGGACAAGTTAGCACCTATGTGGACTTCGCATATACCAGCAGAGAGAGTAGACGTGTGTGTGGTCTGTCGCTGGCCTTGGCACTCTGTGTGCACTTGCGGGGAGGTGACTCCCTTCCACAGGTGCTTGCCAGTGGACTCCGTGCTGCACACATCTCCTAGTCCAGTTCCTGTTTTCAAACTGGCTCTCACCTGGTGCACTGCTATTTTACTGCCTGGTTCTCTGATATTCTGAATTGATGAGGGGCCTTGGACCCCAACCATGTTGAGTGCAAGGAATTGGCTGCCACTCACCTCATGGGAGCTACCAGCCCAGGGGGTCTGGAATCAGCCACTCCCTGCAGCCCTGTTAGTCCTCTTTCTTGCTTTCTTCCATAATGGCATCTGTCTTAATATCTTACCTCCCTTCTCTGTGTGTGAAGATCTGATTCCATGCCCAACTCTTTCTGAGATTAGCAGCAGGAGACATCCTCTTCATAATTAGTGTGTGTTTTCTCTGGTATCTCACTCAAGCACTGTTAACTGACATTTCTTCTTAGGCCTCCTTCCTCATTTGGTATCGGTGACTGATTCTCAGACTCACATTCATTCCTTCCCCATCATGTAGTCCCTGAGTGTGAGGTCTGGGCTGGGTGGAGGAGAAAAGAATGAAGAGCTGGTTCTTGCCTTTAAGAGTCCTGGACGGAAGTCCTGGGGTGGGCATGCATGGATGGAGGGCACTGGGGAGGGACGGATTGGGTCCAAGGATTGTCAGGGAGAATTCATTCTCCCACCATGTGTGAACACGCCTCAAAGTTTAGCTCTTCATCCTTTGTAAGATCCAAGCCTACGCACAAGATTCCACTACCACGCCCACACAGATGCTTCGGCTCTGGGTGTTCAGGGCTAGACTCATGGCAGTTGCTCACTGATCCCTTCAAACTTACAGATGCAGCCAACAAACTCTTCCGTATCCTCCCAAACGGGCTCCCACCACAGCCCATCCTGTCTGGGTTAGTAGATCTAGTCCTCTTGCTTCCTTTGGTCTCAACTTCTACTTTCTCCCGTTCCCTCCACATCTCGTCAGTCACCCAGGCTTTTTCTGCTTCTTACTTGATGTCCCTCTGCTCTGATCAAGCCCTTCCTTTTCATTCCAGCTGTCAAGCAAATGCTGCATCTTCTGTGAAGCCTCCCTGGACCACCCCAGTGGAAAGCAATCTTGCCCTCTTCTGGATTCTGATAGCTCTTATTATCTGTCAACTTAGCACTTATTGTAGACTGCCTTGTATGGTCATTTCTTTTTTTTTCACTTGTGTTGTGTCTTATCTTCCACATTTTAGAAGTCCAGTCCTTTGTATTATATACTTGCTGCATTGTCCACAGCCATCGGGAGAAGGTAGTTAGTAACTGTTAAGTACTTGATTGATCACATAGCCAAGGGGCTGCATAGCAGGAATTGAGGGGTCTTCGAGATCCCACACCATGGAGACTACACGGGCTGGTGAATGATTTCTCCCATCATGCCTGTAAAGCATTTAGAAAAAGTGACTCATCGCCGTACACAGATGTTCTTTCTTATTAATTATCATTATGAGACAACACAATTTGTTCTATAGGAGACAAGGGCCTAGAGCAAATCTGGCCTATTTTGGTTGACAGTTTTCAACGAAGCTGAAACAAAGACTAAGAATAGGAAGGTTGGTCGCATCTGACTCCATTAAACTCCGGAAAACACAGCTTGGCAGAAATGATTGTCCATCTTTTTGCTTTTGGATCATGGGTTTCCTACTGTTTCTCATTTGTTCACATGGCCCCATATGTAGAAACCTACCTATTTGCAGAGACCCAAAGGGGGAGAACAATTCATGCTTTTCGCAGTAACTCTAACGATAGAGGACTATCACTCAAGCAAAACCAAAGTGACCTGTTCATTCAGAAGCTGCAATAACCCCAAACAGGAAGCCCATTGAGTGTATTTGCAAGTTGTCCCCACCCTGACCTATTAACTTTGATAAACCTAAGGAATAAGACATTTGCAGGACTGGTGTGTACTGCTTAGCTCAGGTCAGAGCATATTAGCCTCCTGGTTTATCTTGGCCCAGAAAGGTCCCCTGCCCCCAGCCAGACGCCACAATGGGAACTGTGATGACAATGATTTCTGTGTTGCCTGTGGCTGTGCCCTATTGTGTGTGATTGTACCTGTTCATCTGTGTGGTAATACAGTGTCAGAGACGTGTCAAGGCCTGGCCGGCCTTAAAAATGTCCCCTTTGATGTTACAACACCAAGAAGTTATGGGCTGTGAAAGCTTCCATGGCCACTTTAATCCCAGAAAACCTGAAGGACTGAGGTGAACATCTCGGCTGTCTAGGTGCAAATGAAGTTTTGCTTTTATCTTCTTGTGGGTGGGACCCCATGTCCAGGAGCTGAGATGCACCTGCTCTTATCTGTGTCTTCCTGCAGTATAGCCAACCTCAAAGGTCAGGACATGGATTTGCCCCCTGGCCCTTCCTTCTGCACCAGAGAGAGAACATGGGGTAAACTCAGCAGCTGCTGGCAGACTCCTCATCTCTGGGCCCTGCTCACTTTCTTCTCTTGTGGCTGAGTTGGGACCATTTTACAAATGTTGAGTTAAGCATTTCTATTGTTTTGTATTTTTATTTTTTATCCTCACCTGAGGACATGCTTTTATTGCTTTTAGAGAGAGAGGAAGGGGGAGAGAGAGAGAAAAAGGGAGAAAGAGAAACATTAATCGGCCGCCTCCTGTACACGCCCCAACTGGGAATTGAACACACAACCTAGCTATGCACCCTGACTGGGAATCAAACCCGTAACCTTTTTGTGTGCAGGACGATGCTCCAACCAGCTGAGCTACCTGACCGGGGCTCTTGTTTTTACAAAGGGAGAAAAAAGGAGGGATATCCCATGACTACTTCCTTGTCTTAACATTTGATCATTTTATTCCATGGTGTTGTGATAATATATCCTCGGTGCACAGTTGGTGATGTTTTCTCCCTGGCTCAAAACCCATCCATGGTATCTTCTTGCTTGTAGAAGAGAGTCTGAATTTCTTAGCCTTGGTATTCTCACGGCCTTCCATGATCTGACTCTATCCTTAGCTTGTACTTTTTCACCTTCCTTGCCTCTTAAATTCTGGTGGAAGTGGCCCACCCACCATTCCCCCCACCCTCCCACTCTGCTTTCCCTGGGCCTTTGCTCAGGCTGGACACAAAGGATTGAACCCTGAAGTTGTTCATCCCACCCATCCTTCCTGGTCACCCCCAGAGCCTCTGTTTTCTCCTGTATTAAATGGATGATAACGGAAACTTCCTTTTTGATTTGGGTTAAGTGACATAAGACCTGTGAAGCACTTGGAGCAGTGCCTGGCCCAGAGTAAGCTCTCAGCAAGGGGTCATGGTTGTCATTCCTGCAGCTGATTGGAGCTCAGCAATCACAGAGGGGAAGTGGTGTCCCCAGGCAGCCATGCCAGTGACTTTGAGAAGGAAGACGTGAGGGCTGCCATGGCAGGGGGGGAAGTTGGAAGGGAAGGACCAGAAAGGTGGACTGTAGGTGCAGGAAACAGGGAGTTGACGTGTCTGATCGCCATCCACCTCCAAGGGCCCCAGGGTGTGCCATGATCTGAAGCAGAGGAGCCTGTGGCTGACGTTAAGATACTGACTATGCTGCCTCAGTTCCCGTGACTGGACTATACTGAGCCCCACTATAGGTGACCCACCCTCATTTTCTAGTCATCTTCATCTGCCCAAGGAGCTGGGGCGGGTGCACGTGCCACCTCCCCTGGAGACCCCGCCCCTGTGTGTCTCCTACTGTGGCTCATGCGTCACCCTGGCCAGGGTCCCTTGGTCTAAACTATCTTTTGTGTATGTGGTAAAATGCACATTACGTGGAATGTCCCAGTTTAACCATTTTCGGTAGCAATAAGAACGTTTACATTCTTGTGCAACCATCATCACGGTCCATTTCTGGAACTTTTTTGTCTTGCAAAACTGAAACTCTGTATCCGTTAAGCAATCACTCCCCATTTCCCCCTTCTCCCAGCACCTGGCACCCCCATTCTACTTGCTGTTTCTATGAATCTGACTACTCTAGGGACCTCACAGAACTGGAATCATATAATATTGGGCCTTTTGTAACTGACTTATCTTTACTTAGCATTCTGCCCTCAAGGTTCGTCCGTGTATAGCATGAGTCAGAGCTTACATCCTTTTTGAGGCTGAATAATAACCCATTGTATGTATAGACTGCATTTGGTTTATCCATTCATCCATCAGTAGATGCTTGGGTTGTTTCTACCCTTTGGCTATTGTGAATAAGGCTTCTGTCAACAGGGGCTTACAAATACCTGTGTAAGTCCCTACTCTCATATCTCTTGGGTCTATTCCCAGATGTTGCTAGATCATGTGGTAATTCTTTGTTTAATTTTTCAGGAACTGCCATAATATCCATAGCAGCTGCACCATTTTACATTCCCACCATGGTGCACAAAGGTTCCAGTTGTTCCACATCCTGGCCCACATGTGTTTTTTCTTCTGTTGTTTTTTTTTTAATTTTTATTTTTTATAGTGTCCATCCCAGTGGGTGTTAGGTAAATTGTAGTTTGCATTTCCCTAAAGATTAGTGATTTGGAGCATCTTTTCATGTGCTAATTGGCCATTTGTTTATCTTCTTTGGAGAACTGTCCTTTGCCCATTTTT
Organism: Desmodus rotundus; assembly: GCF_022682495.2. Lineage (NCBI taxonomy): Eukaryota > Metazoa > Chordata > Mammalia > Chiroptera > Phyllostomidae > Desmodus > Desmodus rotundus. The sequence goes on from NC_071395.1 coordinate 69,905,624, forward strand.
AATTACGTTATGTATTTGTTGTCATTTTTGTTGCTGAGTCTAAACATTTTTTGTGTCCAGGGCACTGCGGCTCTTACTGTCCACCACTGCTGGTGGTAACAACAATGACACCACCGACTAGTTTGTGTCCAGTCCTCACATTCCCCCTCACACTACAAGTGTTTGTATGGATTTTCTCCCTTAGAGTCTCTCCACAACCGTTTGAGAAATATATTGTGATCATCTCCACTTGACCCTGGAAGGAGCCACAGTGTAGAGGCTTTGCTAGGCATATCACAGCTGGTGACCCAACAAGGGCGGGACCCTAATCGGCCTGGGTCCCTGGACGATAGCACAAAATTCCAACACCCCCCCACCCCCTGCCCCAAGGAGCTGGCGTTGAACTGGCCCCGGAAGTAAACAGTTTGTCCGTACAAATGTTTGAGAGAAGTGATTTTACTGGAAACCACCCAGGCCTAGTCCCTCCAGAAAATCCTCTTTACTTTGATATAGAGGATCACTTCCTAAAATCCCACAGGTTTGCATCTGAAAGCAAACACGAAAATGTGTGTCATTGTAGGTGCTAAACCCTCAGCTGCTCCAAAGGTTTCCAAATGGAGTGACAGGACATATTCACCAGGGACCCGAGTCCCCACCTAAAATCAGTTTGTTGGAGGATTCAGTATTGTTCTCAGGGTTCAATCTTTCTCCACTTGCAACTATCTAACAACTTTGTGATCCTTGGGCCTCTTTTATCTGAGATGTGCAACATCTTTCGCCTGCTGTCTGTCCAGATTTGGAGGTAGTGAGGGTAGAGTGAAGGCAGGGGACCATTCTCTGTTCCTTTTATGTTGGGTTTGATCTGGCCTTGGGTTCACACAGCTGGGGCCGGGGCCAGGGCCAGAACCCTGACTTAGGGTTGGGAAGAAGTCGGTGGAACATTCCCCAGCAGGGCTTGGGCAGGCCCAGGGAGTCCCGCCTAAAACACAGCGGACAAAGGCGCTCTTGTCCACAGGCCTGGGGGTGGGAGGCATCTGGTCAGTGACACAGGCTTGGCCATTGTATGTCGTGACCTCAGCCAACTTTTTTTAGCTGAGAAAGGGGAAAAAGAGAGTGTTTAAAAAAAAGAGAGAGTAAGAAAGAAAGCCTCGAGGAACGCTGCATCTGGAAAGTCCGGAATGCATCATTGATTTCCGCACGAGAGCGGGAGCAGACTTGGAGGGAACTGCGCAATGTAGTGGCTTCTTTGTGAAAGAGCAGCAGTGAGAGAAGCCACAGGAACATCCTCCAGGCTGTCCAGAGCACTGGCCCTGGCGTGGCTGCTTGCCTCGGCCACATTTCCCGCAGAGGGTGCCACACAGAGGAAGCTGGCGGGGTCTGGCCCTGATTCTGGGGACTTCAGACAGGACTCAAGTCTCTCCTCTGAGCTAGCAACCCCCAAAGAAGATTAGCTGACCTCTGATGGTAAGAATCCATGCTGCTCACCTGCAGCTATGTGTGGTCAGCTTGCTTTCCTTCTGCATGTTTCTAAAATCACTTCGGTGTTTGAACCTTCTGAGATTTGGACTCTACTGTTCAGCTGAGAGGGTCCAGGGCTCTGTGATGGGGGGCAGGCACCTTTCACAGGCCCGGGGGGCAGTGAGCTGGGAGAAAGGAATTCTGGGTCGTTGTGTGAGAAATCAGGAGAAGAGGAAGGAAGGAGAGAAAGATTTTAAAAGGGGTGTTTGTGGCAGGGAAGGGAGTCTTGGCCCCCCAGTGACCCAAGAAGCAGGGTGGTGACTTGGATTTCTGTGTGGGAACTGGAGACCATAGGTTGCCTCCCCTATGTAACTTTTCCAAAATCTGAAGCTGGGCTTATACCTACATATCCACCTGCCTCCTACCCCATGGTCCAGTTCTGGGTGGGACACTATGGGCTGGAATCCCGTTAGGAGACACAGCTCCCCAGAAGGTAGTTGAGAATCTTCTCTGTAAACCCAGTATCTGCACAAAGGTTCCAACCTGGACTGGATGCCTCTGTCCAGTTTCGTGGTGGTGGCAGTGGCCGTAACGAAAATAATGGGATGCGCTCCTGAGACTCAGGGGTAGAATAGCCTTATTTTGCCCAACTCTGTGCCCCTAGAAGGTAGCACCCTCCCCTTCTTGGGAACGGGGGCCCTCCCATCAGCCTAGACTTTAGTGACCATTATCTGGGGGCGCTGGACAGCTGAGGTAGATCCAGTTTCTATGGAAAGGCTAGTCTGTGTCTGTACATACCTCCCTCCAGGACGCGGTCTCCCACTGACTAGGTTAGGCAGAACCTCTGATTTGGGCTTGACTTCTTTTTCTTTTTCTTTTTTTTTAAAAAATATTTTGTTTGTTTATTTTTAGAGAGAGGGGAAGGAAGGGAGAGAGGGAGAGAAACATCAGTGTGTGGTTGCCTCTCAAGTGCCCCCTGTTGGACACCTTGGCCTGCAACCTAGACATGTGCCCTGACTGGGAATCAAACTGGCGACCCTTTGGTTCTCGGGGCAGCACTCAATCCATTGAGCCACACCAGCCAGGGCCTGGGCTTGACTTCTGATAGGGGCCTGCCCCTGGGCCAGGGGAAGAGTGATGGTGCTTATTACCCAGGAGCCTCTCACAGGCCAGCTGACTTCCTAGAAAAGGTCACTGCAGGGCTTCTCAAGGTTAGTGTGCATCTGAATTACCTCTAGGGTAGGCCAGGGACCCTGCGTTTCTAATGGCTCCTAGAGGATGCCCATGCTGCCAGTGTAGGGACTGTACTTGGAGAAACTACTGTAAAGATTCCAGACTAATCAATCACATTCTGACAGGACAGGACCTGGCTGCAGAGGGTTGGGGTTTGGGGCAGGTCCAGGAGGTTGATGGGGAAGAAGGGATTAACCAAGAAGATGAGCACTAGGGGCATTCAGGGAGCAGGGAAGGTCCTTGGCAAAGCCCTTGGCAGAGTGGGTGGGGAGGCAGACCCTGAGGCATGTGGGTAGTGGGCTGTTGGTGGGATATGCCTATGCTTAAGTAGACTGTGTGTTCGGGGTGCGGGGTGAGTGGTGAACAGCTGAGCTAGTCACTGGCAAGCCCAGGACCATTCCACTGGCGCCTGCCTTTGGTGTGGGGTGAATTCTAACTTCAGATGTAGGGAAGCTCAGGATGCTAGGGCAGAAACCTGATTGCTAGGCAACTGGAGCTCCATTGAGCGGGGCTCTGGGGGAGTGGCAGGCAGATGCAGGCCCACGGGGACTGGGGAACCCACCACAGCTCTCCATGCTGAGAAGTGGAAGCACAGGACTCCTGTGGGGGTGGGAGGAGGCAGAAGCCCAGGGGTTTGGGGCCTGGGCAGAGTTCCAGGGATAGTCTGATGCCTCTGAATCTCTTGTCTACCCTTGAATGTGACTTTGCCTGGAGACCATCTGGTCCAACTTCCGTATTCTCAAGATGAGGAAATTGAGGCCAACCAGCAGAAATGAAGTGGGTTGCTCAAGATCTCACAGCAAAACAGTGGCAGCTCAGGCCTGACGCTCAGGCCCCCTAGTCCACACCCTGTGCGCACAGAGCGGTGGTAGGTCCCAAACCTCGATAGCTCCCACCTGTGTCTAGTTTTATATGCACCAGCTGCATTGGGCTGGGAGGAATTGTGCTGACTCGCAGAAATGGCTCCAGCGCCTGTTAGCCTCAGTCTCCTGCCAGTTAGGACACGCTGGGAACGAGGTCTCCAGTCAGAAGTCTTTGACTGGAGTCACCTGGAGCACAGGCGTGGGCACTACACAGGGGCTGCAGTGAGTCTCTGTGGTGAGACGACTTGCTGCCGTGGTTTTCTTTTGGTGCCTGCAACCACAAAGCTGGACCAGCTGCATCAAAGCCCCAGGCAGGTGGCAGAGGCACCCACCTGTGAGCTGGCCTTTCTCTAAAACGGCTCCCACTCCCTGAGGGAAGCCTGCTCATGCCCCCAGGGCATCTGTGGGCAGCAGCTACTCTGTTGCCCTTGAAGTTCCTGGCAGGCTGCTTTGCATGAGGTAAAATGAGCCTGTGATGGCCTGAGCTGGCAACTTTCAACTCCGTCTTCACTTCACTGCCTCGGCCTGTTTTGAACGAAATGGAAGATTTGATAGATTTGCTTACGTGGTTTCCTTCAGAGACATAACAGCTTTAGAAAGGGGGCAGAAGGATTGAGCAAAAAGGAAAGAAGACTCCTGGACGTGGACTATCGAGTGGCGACTGCTGGGGTAAGGGGGGGTTAAGGAGACCCTATACAAAAAAATACAATAAAGATTAAATTTTTAAAGAAAGAAAAGAAAGTGCCAGAAACATTGGCATAGGGCATTTGGGGGGTTTACACTTTAATACTAAAAGAAGGCTACGGAGGGGCTTCACTAGTATATCTTTTTCTCCTTTTTTCCCCGCTTCTGGTACCGAGGGTTGACAAAACTCTCTTGCTTTCAGACTTTTCCCTCTGCAGAAGGAATTTCCCAGTATTCATCTGGAGTGGCCCTCACCCGATGCAGAGCTTCCTAGGGAGGTGACCTGTTGTCAGTGACCGAACCTCAAAATGTCCTTCAGAAGCATCTTCTAAGGCATCTTCTAGTGATAAAAACAAGTAGAGAAAATCTAGGATGTATTTTTGAGATTTTTAGGACGATGGAAACTACGAAGCTTGAACCCAGTTTCTTCCTACGACAGATAGGGACATTTCAGCCCTATAGTGGCCTGAACAGTGGCCTGTGGCAAAGAGGGGGTCTGAGGGGTACTGCCCACACTTGAGCATCTCGGTTTGGGCATATATTTAATGATTTCCAGTTGTTGTGGAATCACTTCACTTTATGGGCCTCTCAGACAGCATTTCTGTCCCTGCAGTTGAATCAGACTTGGCTGACTACATGAAACTGTGTGTCTAGACCTGAAGAGTTTGGGGCCTCTTCTTCTTTAGAACCCCAAAAAGTTTGGGGAAACATGCCACAAAAAAACGAAGTGATGTTTCACGAACACTCATGTTCCTGTCAGGAGGCCTTTGTCATCTATTTGGCTTATGTGGTTGCTGCCTTTGTAAGCTTACACTGGTCACTTCAATACCTTGGAATTTCCCTCGTGGCGGTTTTGGTCTCTTATGAAAGACAGTCCTCATGTGGTGGAACCCTGTGTTTGAGGTTGGTGTCCCCTGGTTTCACAGACGAGGAAACAGAGGCCCAGAGAGGCAGCGGGACTCTCTGAATTACAGCTTGTTGTCTGGGGACACGGCCTGTTTGTGCTTCCTGCTGATGCTTCTGTGGTCCTGAGGAGAAGGTGGGACAACAGAGGGGCCCATGCCATTTTTATCTGCTGGGGAAGGGGGAGGAGGAAAGGGACCAACCTTCCTCAGCAGCCTGTCAGGAAGTTAAGCATTTGAATAAAATGTCTCTATTAATCCCAAGCTGGTAAGTAGAACCATCAGGTTCTTCTGCTCAGAAGCAGGAACAGGTGCACCTGCCTGCCCTTTATAGCTGTGGAACATCAAAATCAGACCTTAGAAATGGGGCAAAACTCAGGGGATTTCTCTTGGGTTCCCCAAAGCTTCCAGACACCCAGGCGAGGAAGCAACCACTGCTTCCCATATTCCAGAAGCACCTATGGGAACCCCCTTCCCCTGAGTGGCCTTAAACACAGCCATGAGGCCTCTGGGCACCTGTTCAAACCTCAGGAAGTAGCAGGAGTAACTGTGATCTCTGGTGGCACAGTTCTGCTGTTTGGCCAATGCTGAGATTCTCTGAACAGATGCTGGAGAGTGGGTGTCTCTCAGATCACTATTGAGCTGTTTGGTCCTGCTGGGTAGATGTCACCAGCAAAAGCAGCAGCCAATTCAGATACAGAAAATTTACTGACATCCAGAGGCCTTCGTTTCTTACACTGTCTCCTTTGGAAATCTATTCATTGGCCCTTCAATCTTGTATCTGTAGGGCAGGCGCAACAATAATAAAAATCTCTTTCCTCTAGTGTCAGTGAATTAAGGACTCAGGCAGGAATGCTTATGAAGCTGTCATGGAAGCCACTTCCCACCTGATGGAGTCTTTCTGGCCCCGTGCTGCATAACCCCAGACACTTCAGGTCATGAAATGGTTTCTGAACCAAGAGGAGCCACCAAACTCATCCTTGCAAAACTATTCATCAATCCTTGTCCCAGTGGAGACCCCATGTTTTCCAGCTTAGCAAGTTTTCCTGGGAGGGTTGACTTCCTGTATCCTTGCATGGACCACGCTGTATTGTATTCATCAAAATTCCTGAGTAACCAGATCACTCCATTCCTTTTTAGGGTCATAAAAGAGAGTTTATTGTTCTGTGTCCTCTCCTTGCCTGGTCCTGATAAACAGGCCTCGTGAGCTGATTGGCTTGCAGGTGGCTATTCAGGGTGGCTGGGACCCTCCCTGCATCTTCTGGAGCTTGACACATCTGCAGTGCTTGAAGGGGTTTGGCCTTCAGGCCCATGGCTGGCAGGCTTGTGGGTGCTGGGAGAAAAGTCCTCTGGCCCTGACAGCTTGTCATGGCACCAGGGACATCACAGTGTAAGGCTCCCTCTAGCAGCTCTGTGGACAGAGGACAGTGACAGGGTGGGGTGATGGTGTGGGGGAAGTTATCTGATGCCAGCAAGGAAGAGCATGGTGGATGCTCCCTGGGGACTGGAGCTGGGGAGCCCAGTGAGTCACCCTCTGGGAGCTTATAGATCTCTTCTGAGCTTCTCTGGGTGGAGGTCTGGCATGAGCAGTGGGGAGGTTCAAGCGAGTGCCATCATTGCTGGGAATGTGTCCCCACCTACCCACCCACCCACCCATCCACCCATCTACCCACCCACCCTGAGCAGTGAGGCCTGAGGACACTTGGATTGTACCAGGTGTGGAAGGGTTCTGGGGACATTTGCATTAAAGTATTTAAAGCCTGGTTTGGAAAGTTCCTTTAATGGATTCAAAGAAACAGCTCTGCTAACCAGATCTTTTTGTTTTAATCCCTACCCAAGGCTATGTTTATTTTAAAGAGAAAATAAGGGGGAGAGAGGAAGGAAAGAAGGAAGGAAGGAAGGAAGGAAGGAAGGAAGGAAGGAAGGAAGGAAGGAAGGAAGGAAGGTTGGTTAGTGTGAGAGAGAAACATTGATCAGTTGTCTCCCATACGCACCCTGACTGGGGATGGAACCCACAACCTTTTGGTGTACAGGACGACACTCCAACCAACTGAGCAACCCAGTCAGGGCTAACCAGCTCAATTTTAATAAGAGAAGTGATTTCTAATACAACTGGAAGGTTTGTCTAAATCTCTGACAAGTCCATCACATTTACTGAAAAATTCAGCAAATAGAGAAATGGAAGGAACAAGGGCATCTTATTGGTAAAAAAGCTGGAGGTGAGCCTCATGCCCTTGACCCCCTTTTCAGCCAGACGTCCAACCAAAGTGTCTCCAGGGAAGCAGAAACACTCAGAATCAGGCCAGGAAATAGCCGTCTTTGAGTGCTGAGCAGCCCTTGGCTTTTGGAATGCTCCAAGGACTGCCAAAGGCGGTATGACGTCTTCAGGAAACCCTGGTTTGCTACTGAGTTTCCTCTCAGACGACTATGTGCTGTGGTTCCACCCTGTCCACCTAGCAGGGGTGTCTAACCTTTAGGCATCTCTGGGCCACACTGGAGAAAGAAGAGTTGTCTTGGGGCAGATATTAAACACAATGTGACACGTCATCACAAAAAATCTCATAATGTTTTAAGTAAAGTTACAATTTTGAGTTGGGCCACATTCATAGCCATCCTAGGCCGCATGCGGCCCAAGAGCTGCAGGTTGGACACCCCTGATAATGAATTCAGGGCTCAGAACTCCCTGTGGAAGATGGTTGCCCATGGGCCAATAAAAGATGGCTGGTGGTCAGCCTCATAGCCCCTGGGTCCAGTAAAGAGTCTGCAGTCTCCAAGGACGTTCCCTTCTGTCATGTTCTCTCTGGCTGGAAACCTGTCTTTCTCCAAGAAAGAGACAGAGCAGAGGTGGAAGCAGATTTGGCAGGCACCCCATAGCCGTGGCAGGAGGGAGAGGAGAGTGTGTGTTTATTGAGATGGAAAACAAGAGCAGGACTCTCGATTCGTTTCTCTTGGGGTCCTCCTTTTTTCTCCCACATCCCTATCTTTTCCAGTGTTACATGGAATTTGTGATCCAGGTAATTTCACTTTTTTACACTATATATTGAGAATAGGGGCTCACACACACTCTGTGACTCAATTTTTATAATTATTTACACTTTTTTTGAGCTGCTTTCCCATTCAGCCCTGGTCGTTTTTACCTTGGATAGTTCCTTCATCTTTGTCTTAATTTTTAAGGTAGTCAGAGTACATCTTTTAAGCACTTTTACTAAAGAAGTAACAACATGGTACCTTTCTTGACCCTCTGTCTGTAGAGGAAGGTATTCTGATCACATTACCTGTGAAAGACAGTGTGGCCGAACTGGAGGGCCTCACCTTTTCCACATAATAATCCAGAGGTGTCTTTTGCAGTGAGGTTGCAGAGAAGTCTGTGAGCAGCTTTATTTCTGCTCCTTGATCTGAGACACCCTCCTCCCACTGAAATGATGATAGGACTTCATCTTCATCTTTGCTGTGTAAATATTGGGTTGGCCAAAAAGGTTTTTTTGGGTTTTTTTTCCGTAAGATGGCTCTAATAGCACTTAGTTGTCTTTAACTTCATTCAAAACAATTTTGTTAGATTGTATTGAGATAGCTATCATATTTTTGATGCATTTTCAAAAAAACATCAAAATTGGTGAATTATTGTGTAGCCATTTTAATATCGAATATGGAAGAAAATATGCAACATTTTCAGTATATTATGCTTTTATTATTTCAAGAAAGGTAAAAACGCAACTGAATTGAGAAAAAAGATTTGTGCAGTGTGTGGAGAAGGTGCTATGACTGATTAATGAGTCTAAAGTGGTTTGCGAAGTTTTGTGCTGGACATTTCTCTCTAGACGATGCTCCATAGTCAGGTAGAGCAGTTGAAGTTGATAGCAATCAAATTGACAGGTTAACTGAAAACAATCAAAGTTATACCACAGGGGAGGTAGCCAACATACTCAAAATACCCAAATCAATAAAGTTATTGGTGAAAATGAAAAAGATGTCTTTTATTTTATGGAAAAAACTAAATGCACTTTTTGGCCAACCCAGTAGCTTGCTGGGGTGTGTGGGAGCGCTGGGTTTCTGAGCTCCGTCTGCCCGGAGCAGTGCTGGGCCTTTCCCACTGCGTGTTTGTCTTCTTTCAGTCCAGGAAGCTCCCCGCTCCCCATGCACAACCTTTGTTTATAGTTTCTTTTCTGTTATGCTTTTGTTCTCATTTCTTCTGTAGGAACACCTCACACCCATATCTTGGCTTTCTCTTCTCTCCCTCTGTTTTCATTTTGTCCCATTTCCTTTGCATTCCGGGGGACAAAATTATTGGATTTAGTTTGTACATAACTAATTTTTCTGTGCAGTACTAATTCTATATGTTGTTGCAACCAATATGGATGTTCTGTTCCTACCTTTTAAATTTCCCTACAATTTGATAATTTCCCATTCCTTTTTAATATCATTTTGTATTCTTTTTCAAACCAATTTGTCTTTTTTGAATTAGTTTGTTTTCTCCTTATGATTTTTCACCTTTCTGCCCTCTTTTGAAGTTGCTAAATGGCTTCCTGGAATTTTTCTTCTGTGTATTATCTGAGGTCAGGATTAGAAGTTGGTGCTTCCCCTGAGGCTTCTGGATACTGTTCCTCAATTTGTTTTCTGCCGTTAAAGTTATCTTGTCTCCCCTACCTGCTTGTATTCAATGTCTAACCATCCGTTCAGTCAGACCCACTAAGAGCTGGGATTTCTTCACAGGTGGGACACACATATGGCTTGGACTGCCATTCTCTGTCTACTTATTTGGTGAAATAGCTTCTTCAAATCTGTTTAAAGGCCAGCTTCTACTACAATCTCAGCTTCCTTCCTTCCTTCCTTCCTTCCTTCCACATTCTGGGAACTATGCTGGGACATGGCCCTGCTTTCTTCAGTCTTACGGTCTGTCTCTGATGTGGGGCTACTTCTTGTCCCTCTGGCCAGGTCTCCAAATCCCTCACCCGTAGAAGAACGTGACGATGCTGCTGGGGTCCATCCTCTCCCTCCCACCTGTAAAACTGCTTGTGGGGATATACTTCCCAGAATGTACCTTGTCATTGCCATAGTCCCCTACTTCCTCCCCAGCTCTTTTCTGTGAGTTGCTCTCTCTGAGTGGATAGAAAGGTTTCCATAGCCAGAGAGAACAGTACTTTTACCTGCAAGGCAGAGGAGAGGTACCTAATATTCCTATAGACACAGACCCTCAGGCTGGCAGCAGCCTGGGGGGAGGGGTCTCTGCTTCATGCTTTGTGTCTTAGCCTGTAGCCAGAGGCAATGATCTTTCTGTGGATAGCTGTCCCAGCTTTGTGCAGGAGTCTGTCCACCAGAAAGCTATAGAATGGACATGACTCCAGTCTCTGGCCCAGCTGGGTCTTGTTCTTCTTGGTGGCTCCCCTTCAGCCCTATCCTTATAATTGGTTGACTTTCTGTGAGTGACAGTGGAGGCCACTCCTAGCTGCTGGGTCCAGGATTCCTCAGGTCTCTCAGGGACTGGTTCCAGGGATGAGGCCTTCCAGGCCCTTGCCTGGTTCCAGGTGTCCAGCTGACTGTGTGGTTGTGGAAGGGGGAACTTGCTGGAGAGTTCTTTACGGAGGAACCTTCAAGCAGTGCCAATCACAGCACTGGGCTCATTAGCAGTCATTGCCATGGCAACGGGGCTGCCAGAAAGTGGCTTGTTAGGCAGACAACTTCAGACCTGTTATATATAGATCTGGGAGTGGGGGTGTGGGGCCCGCTGAATATGCCTTTCTTCAGAGCTTCTATTGCTTCTGGGTTTGGGGTGTGAGAAGACACGGTACAGGGGGCTTTAAAAGTGTCTGATCTGGCTGCTAAATCAAGTGTCTGACAACCACCCGGTAACATCAGCAAGTAACGTTTCCTCACACCTGTAGAAGGTAAGAATCAGGTGCTCCCAGAAACCTCCTGAGAGGGGAGGAGCCCTGGGTTGAACCTGAAGAGTGGGGGAGGCTGTGGGGAGCTGGGTGTGGGGTCGGCACTGACTGGAGCCTGCACAGACAAGGCCGAGTCTCTCTGAAGATCATCCATTTGAAGGCTTTGGGCTACGGGACAGGATTCTCTTCATTAATAAGTAGCCGTGTAGCTGAACACTATTTTCTTATAAATTGTGCTTATTAAAATTTTATGCTCCCAGTTTTAATTTCAGAAGCAGTGTTATCTCTTAGTTGCTCCCTCTAAAGCTTCAAACTGGTCTCTTCTGAGTTCAGTGAGCATAAGACTCACCTAGGGCACAAGTTGAAAGGTGGCTTTCTAGGCTCCAGGTTGTTTGGGTGATTGGATCAGGGCTCTGGAATCTACACTTTAACCCACATCCCCGGTGACTGATGGGATGGCTCAGGGATCACACTTTGAAAAACACTGCTGTAGGGGGATTTCTGTTAATATGGGAGTGACTTCCCTTTGCTGGCCTGCTCATTTTTCCCCCCAGGGGAATGAATCAGTGGCCATTATTAAAAGGGCAATTTCTCCGGTTCTGTTGTTTTAACTAAGGAAACAAGGAAGTCAGCCCACCGTGAGGGAACGTGACTGCTTGGATGTGGGTGGTGATATTTTTGCCCGTCTCCTGGGAACGCATGGCACTCTTGGAGATGGCGACAGGCGGGAGAATCAGGCGTGAGTTGTCACCCTGCTTGGGTGGGAGCGAGGATGTCAGCTGGTCCAGGTGAAGAAATGGAGTTGATTACAGAGAGCTCAGGGGAGAGGGACTAAGGGTAGCCTGGATTTAGGTAACTGGATGGAGGTATCTAGAACCAAGCTAAGATTTTCAAGTTTGGTCTTATTTAATTAGCTGTGCACCATGGGGCAAGTTACTAAATTCTCTGAGTTCCAGATCCTCATCTGAAAATTGGGGGAAAATGGCATTTATATGCCAGGCTTACTGTAAAGATTAGAGAGAAGTGTGTAAAGCACCTGACCCAGGCCCTATCCACTTACCGACATTTGGTGAGTGGTCAGTCATTATCAATGGGCAGAAATGGGATCTGTGTGCAGCCATTTCTTGAGTAGGGCCCTGGAGTGATCTAGAAACCTCTTGATGAGACAGGGTGAGTGTATGCACACACATGCATCCATTTGGGGGGCGGAAGATCCTGTTTAACTCAGATTCTCTGAGGACAGTTGTTTACTGAACAAGGGGTCCCAGGGAGGATGACCCTGGCCTTGTTCCCTGGGGGGGCAGCCCATCGGGGGAGAGGCAGCATTGTAGAACTCCCAGCAAGCCGTCCGTGAATTCAGTTAAGGATTTCTGAGCCGAGGAAAGCACCTTCCTCTCTGCCCACTCCCACTGCCTCTCACCTTGTTCCTTGTACGGAAGGCCTGTGTTGCCCCTGCTTTTCAGTCCCGTTCCCATGGGAAAGAGCTGACAAAATGGAAGGGAGAAGCCATAGGACCAAGGAAAGAAGGGAAGGCTTTAACTTGGAAGCAAACTAATTAGAAGAATAAGTTTGGCAGAGACCTTAATTATCGGGTACTTACTCATGCTGTATCCTCTCGATGGCTGTGAGTGCCCCCCCTCCCCGGGCCTGCACCCCCACTCCCTGAGGCAGGAGCCGTAATGCTGGTGTCTCTTAAATGAGAACCTGCAGGTTGGGAGGCCCACTTCTGCCTCATCTACGTCTTTCTAATTTTTTTTGTTGTGGTAAAATAACACCTAACATAAGATTTATCACCAGTGACTTTGACACATTCACAGTTTTGTGCAACTGCCACCAATATCTAGTTCCAAAACATTTTCATCACCCCGAAAAGGAAACCCTATATCCATCCCCCTCCCCTAAGCCCCTGACAACCACTAATCTGCTTTCCGTGTCTGTGGGTTTTCCTGTTCTGGACATCTTATATAAATGGAATCATGCAATCTTTGGCCTTTTGTGTCTAGCTTATTTCACATGGCATGATTTCAGGGACCATCCATGCTATAGTGTGTACCAGCACTTCATCCCTTTTGATGGCTGAATGTTTTTTTGCATGTTTACCCACTCATCAGTTAATGGTCACTTGGGTTGTTTCTACCTTTTGGCTATTGTGGATAATGCTAAAACATGAGTGTACAAGCGTGGGAGCACTATTTTCACTTCTCTTGGCTGTGTACCCAGTTGTCTCCATATCTTTTGACTCCTGACTTCTTTCAGTCCAGCCAACAGGAATAACTTCTTCCTGGGAGAGGGGAAAGGAGGCTGGCTGCCTTGGGGGATGGAGGCAAAGCACAGTCAGATGGCAGGCAGAGTAGGAGCCCACGGCCGTACTGGAGGGGGATGTGGAGACCACCTTTGCCACATTGGCCAAATTAGGAAATTGGCCTGGGTGCCCTCCTCCCCTCTTTCAACACCTCTTGGCCCTTCCTGGCTCTGTATCAGGGGGGCTTCCCCTGCAGGCATCTTCTACAGTGTTCATGCTGGTGGCTTCTGCATTTCCCACATGGGGAGACCTCAAAGAGGTAGCAGGAATGGTACCTCTTTGGTCATCAGTGTCCTCAAATGTAAACCAGAGCCTTTCCTGGCCCCACAGGTTATTTAGGTAAATCAACTAGAGCCATTCTTTGGTTCGCAGGCCCACACTCAATCCACTGAGCTACACCAGCCAGGGCTCAACTAGAGCCATTCTAAAGAGAAAAGCACCTTGCAATTGTGGAGATGGGATAGGTGTCATTGTTACTTCCCAGGTGGGTGCAGGGGGTCAGGAGGATCAGCCCATGTGCTCAACCAGCACGGCTCAGGAGAGTTCTCCTCGCCACCCGGCCTTTTCACCAGAACATAGTAGTCAGCGTCTTGACACGTTAACCACCCTAGCTGGCCTGTGTTTGCCCTTTCAGTCACGTCGTCTTGGAAACAGAAACCTGGGAGGAGTGACCATGGTGACATTTTAGATGCAGTGATGGTGAGGCTGAGGTGAGCTTCATGCCACAGCAGGCAGAGGCTGTGTGATGCCTGGTGTCTTCTGGCATCTAGAGAGCCCCCCTCCTACCAGAAACCCCCATTCATGGAGCATTCTTGGTGACAGGCACCTTCCTAGAGCCGGGTTTCTTATTGCTAATCACAGTGTCTTCCACAGCTGGGCCAGTATCTTCCTCCTTTTATACACGCAGGAGGTGGTGGCATTTTCCTGGGTTACGGGCTGCTCAGTGGCTAGGGCAGGATGGAGCCCCAGGCTGGAAGGGTTCAATGTGCTCCTGGGTCTCTCTCTCCTCCACAGCCTCTTCTGGCCTTGTCGGTCTCTGACCCTTGCTTAGTACCCTTTAACAATTTCCCATTCCCTCCCAGGTAATTCGGACAAGCCCCTGTCCGGTCTTCCCATCTCACATGCTATGACTCAAGCAGAAGCAACCTCATTCTAGAATATTTATTTCTTCAGTCAAGCCCCCAATCTCTCTATTTCTATGTTGCTCCCAACCCTACGCAGCCAAAATGTATATCTCCTATATGTGGACTATTTTACACACACTCACACACACTCACACACTGTACTCATCATCAGGCTATTTGTCTTGCATATATTTTGACCATCTTCCAACCTGGGAGAGGCCCAAGTGAGCACACTCAGGTGTATGCTTGGGCTCCATGGACACACTCTGCTGGCGAGAATACCGCCTGGCCTGGCTGCTGTTCATCCCCCCAGCACTGGGCAGTATAGAAGCCAGTCTTTCCTGCTGAATCCAAGAGGTGCTGCAGGTTAACAGGCATGGGAGATGGAAGTATTTAGGGCATCAGAGAAGGTTTTTAATTAAATTGTGAAACTTTTTAAGGAAATACACACAGAGGCCCTGGGGAGGCCGTGTTTCCTCGAAGTCCCTTGGGCAGCTAGGACCAATCCAATCCCAGTGAGGGCAGGCAGGCCCCACAGGACACATGAGCACATGACTTCACGGCCTGCAGAAAGCTGAGCCGTCTGGGAGCCGTGTCTCTGCAGCTCACTTTCAAGCTGTTCTCTTAGCCGTGGACATCAGCACCTCCCGCTGCAGGAGGAGCAGCAGCCCTGGGAGTGGTTTTCTAGAGGGTAACAGAGGCAAAAGTCCAGCTCTGTGAACTGACTGGCACTGTAGGGGAACCCATCCTCTAGGGCACAGGCGGCAAACACAAGGCCAGCGGGCCAAATCCAGCCCTCTACCTTGTTTCTAATCGGTGGCAGAGCTGAGCTCCTTGCCCCTAGTTAAGGAGTAGTTACATTTATACAGTCCTAAAATTACATTCAGTCCTTTGAAGGCAACCATGAGGCTGATGTGACCCCCAGTGAAAATGAGTTTGACACCCCTGCTCTAGGGGATCCTGTCCCTTCTGCGGGGACTCTGAGGAAGCAAGTGTTCCTCACACCTCATGCCCTGACAACCGCCAAAATCACTCAAGTGTGGCCTGTGACCTCCCTTAGGGAAGCCTGTGGGCCACACACACCCCAACATTGAGCTATTCCAGGGGGACTTCACCTGCCTCTGACTTCCTGGTTGAAATCAGTTGCAAAAATGCCAAACATGTGTGACCTTATCTTTCCTCCTCAACAGAAGCCTGGAATGGTCCCCCCTCCGCCTGGAGAGGAAAGCCAGACCGTCGTCCTTCCGCCAGGCTGGCAAAGCTACTTGTCTCCTCAGGGCCGGCGTTACTATGTCAACACAACTACCAATGGTGAGTCCCACTCTAGGAAGCATCCTGCACCAGCCCCAGGTTTCTATCTCTCTGAGGGGCAGGTTTTCTCCTCCACCCCCTACCTCTTAGTTTTTAAAGACTTTTTCTTCAGAAATCTACTCCAAAGGCTGCTTTTCCCACAGTGCTGGGTGGTAGGGGTCTGAGCCTTGACTGGAAAACCTGCCCTTCAAGGTTGGGATCATCCTCAGACCTGCACAGCCACTCGGGCATGATTGTTGAACCCAACTTCATGGTGTGCAGCTGTGTTTTCCAGATTGGGATCGTGAAAGGTTCTGTGGTCAACAGCTAGTTTAAGTCAAGTTGAACAGGTTTAGCGACTGCGTGCTATCTTAGGATTTTGAATGTACTAAATGATAGAGAAGCCCTGACTAGTGTGGCTCAGCTGGCTGGGCATGGTCCCACAAAGCATCACTGGTTTGATTCCCTGTCAGAGCACATGCCTGGGTTGCAGGTTTGGTCCCCAGTTGGAGCATGTATGAGAGGCAGCTGATTGATGTTTCTCTCACACATCGATGTTCCTCTCCCTCTCTTTCTCCCTCCCTTCCCCTCTCTCTAAAAATTAAATAAAATCTTCCAATGATACAGAAGTTTCCAAACAGGTGTTGCAAGTGTGAAGTCTTCCCAACTTCACAGCATCTTTCTCTTGCCTGAATTTTTTCACTGGCCGGTGTTTCTTGGAATGTTCTTTGGTTAATGCTGGGGCTACTCATGGATCAGGTATTTTAACAGAAAACACAGGTTCCATGTGCATTTCTGAACTGAGTTCAGACTGCACCTCCATGCCCCCAGTTATTATGTATGGACTTCCTGGGCCTTCACGATAACAACCCCAGGGTCCCAGGGGCCAACTGCAGGGTGAAGGAGGTGTGACAGGTCACTACAGCAGGGTGAGCAGAGGAGTGTCCCAGGCCTGTGTCTGGGCAGGGCAGAGCAAAACCAGCTAACAGCTTGGCTCTTGACCTCCATGACTCCTTGAGGAAACTGTCACGACAGAACAAAGGTTAGACACACAGAAAGTTAGATTCAGACTTCCTTTGTGTGAAGGAAGACTTCCTTTGTCTGATTCCTCCGTAGGAATCAGAGATGTGTGTGCCAAGGCAGAATCTGAAATCTACCTGTTGACTCATTCTTGGCTTCTCACCTGCCTCATCTTATGGCCACCTCGCCCCGCCCAGTGCGACCATTAACATGACGGATGATTATGAACCTGCCCTTGGTGACCTGGTGACAGAGCCAGCTGCTATGAGAGGGAGCAACAGAGACAGCAGCTCGCAGCTGCCACTCGGGGGTGGCAAGTTTGTTTGTGTCCCCTGGCAACCTGGCCTTTCGTGAGCTTGAGAAGGGTGTTCGTAGTAACCAGGGTTTCTAGGAAAAGGGAAGTAGAACTATTTCTGACCATTCTAATCTTGAGCTTCCTCAAAACGAATATATGAGCAGCTTTGCACTGTTATCAGACTTTGAAGTTGCAGAAGAAAGTGTTTATGTGCAGTTCCCCAAAATGAAGAAACTGGACCACGTGATCCTGAGATCATCAAGAATTCAGTTCCCCGCTGCGGGTAAAAGTGGCTTTCTAAAATCACCGTGTGTGTGTGTATGTGTGTGTCTGTGTTAGAGAACACCGTATTCTCAGTGAGTACAGAAGTATTTAAAATTAAAAATCCCTGGCCCAATACCCTAGAACTATTTACCAGATATATTCTTCCAGATACTCCTATTTTCTCATCTTCTAAACATGCGTACAGTTATTCTTTCTAATATACTGGAAAATGCTCTCCATGCTGTTTTATAAATTGCTTTGACAATGTACTCTGGACATCTCTGTGTACTTGTACATTCCAGCCTAACTCATTTTTAAAGACAGCTATGTAGTCGTAGTCCATTGCTAGTGTATGATGCCGTTAGTTTAACCAGCCTCTCTTCACGAAGGGGACATTTAAGTCCCATGCTGCCCTAACTGACAGCATGTGGCAGCTTTTCTCTGAGGCCCAGGTTGATGCATGTGCTGCTGGGTCAGGACATTTTGTGGACCCTGGGATACAGCTGGGATACAGCAATGTCAAGAGACTCTAGGCCGGGGTTCAGCAACCTTTTTCAGTAAAGGGGCAGGGAGGGCTTGAGACTCCTATTTCCTGTCACAGCGACTCAGCTCTGCCACTGTCATGTGAAAGCAGCCATGGACAAGACATAAACCAATGGGTGCAGCTCTGTTCCAATAAAGCTTTTCTTATGGACAACGACATGTGAATTTCAGATGACTTTTGCATGTCATAAATGGTCTTTTTCAGCCATTTAAAAATGTGAAAGATGGTGTTAGTTTAGGAGTTCACAGGCTGTGTGATAGATAGTGGAGGGTGGGGATGGGGTTGGTGTTGGCCCAAAGACCGTGTTGGTGGCCGGCCTCTGCTCTAATCTCCCTGTCCTCTGCAGCAGGACTGGCCCTAATTCCCCTTCCCCACCTTCTCTGATGTGCTCACGGTGATTCTGGCTCCTTGGCCTTGCATCCTAGACCCACTCGTTTTATTCATTCGCTGTTTAATTCACTTTATCTGTTTGATTGAATTCTTCATTCAACAGACACTTGGTGGGCCTCAAACATGTTCCTGGCAGAGTGTTGGATGCTAGGGATATAATAATAAAGAAGAATCAGTCCCTGCCCTCAAAGGGCTTCTTCTTATAGAGGAAATAGAATTTAAATGAATACATATTTGATTACAATTCTGAGCAGGGCTATGAAGGAGAAGCCCAGGGTGTTTTGAGAGCAAGTTCAGTTGAGGCCCTGGGAGGTCAGGGGAGGCTTCTTGGAGGAGGAGGTGCCTTCAGCTTAGGTGGGCAGGATGAGGAAGGGGTTGCCAACGGGAATTGCCTTCCTGCTAGCAAAGAGTTAGTCATGTTTGGAGTGGTTGTATAGACCTTGAACATCATGTTGAGGATTTTGCCCTTTCATCTAAGAGAATGGGAAGCCCAGCTATCTCTCTGGGTCTTCTCTGGAATCTTTACTTAGACTGGTTTTGTTTAGCTGCTGGGCTAATTTTTAAGGTTTCAAACCTGACTGCCTTTCAGCAGGAAAGTACCTCTTAGAACAGCCACTTGCTCTTCACACACTCGCCTTTATCTGACCTCCTGACGTTTGACTTTGTGTCTCCTCACCACTGAGTCTGCTGTATCCACCCTTCTGTCCCAGCTCTTGGATCTCTCCTGCCAGTGAGTCAGGCCAGAGCCACGTACCACTGCCCAGGAAGCAAAGGCCACCAGTGCCCTGCTAAAGCCGCCACAGGCCACTCCTCTCTTCTTCTCTGTCCACCTGTCCCCCTAAATACTTCATCTCCCTCAATCCCTAATCACTTCTTTCGCAGAGGGTGCTTGGGCACAGCAGGCATTCTGTCTTCATTTTTATAGCACCTACAAATACAACTGGTTTAAAGTGCAACTTACATTTCTGTTACCTTGCTAGGGCTAATCTGTTTATGTTCAAATCCACTTAGGACTTTATATGCATGGGGATTATCACAGTGCCCAGCCAGGCTATGTGGACACAGAATCCTCAGAGAGGCCATCTCTGCTTCCAAAGACCATGGTTCTAATGGAGTCAGAGAAACCAATAAGCATTGTGGGTGTTTGCATGGAAATCTGGGGCCTCAGGGGAGAGCGTTGTCAAATTTATCCAGGTATCAAGTCTTCAAAGAGGGGGCACTTTTGACTGAGTCTCAGTCAAGACTCAGGGGTCCCTGCTGAAGTCACTGCGTGAGCAAAAACAGGGTAGCAAGGCAAGGCTGACGTATTTGGAAAGGAACCAAGAAGTGAGAGAGGGGGTTAGGGACCTGACCCATAAGAGACCCCCTGAGGCACCTTGAGGAGTTGGGACTTTTCCCGGTGGACAGTGGAAATCCACGGTGGCATCCAGAGTGTGGGATGACACACTCAGAACAGTGTGGCAAGGTCACTTGCGCAGCAGAGTGAAGGGTTTAAAAACAGCAAGCACGGGCCCTGGCAGACTACATGAGAGCAGAAGTAATGAGGTCAACTCCACGTCTACAACTGTGGCTGGAGAGCAGGAGGTACACTCTGTCAGATAGGGTGTTTCCAGTCGGGGAAAGAAGAACCTCCAATTCCTCCTCCTTTTCTGCCTCGTGTGCCACAGCCATGCAGTGAGAACAGGGGACTCAGGGAGGAACGGGTTTGGAAGAAAGAAGATGAATCCATGTAGAGTGTATGGATCCTCAGGGGACATTCCGGGAGAGATGGCTAGCGAATGTTGGGAGGGATGGTGCTGTGACTCGGGACATATGGGCTGGAGGTAGGAGTCTGGGGCGCTGTTCTGTGGGTGCATGGCTTGGCAAGCAGAGAGCAGAGTGGATTTCACCCCTATCTGCCCACTTGGCCTGACACTGTTGTATGGTGGCCAACCTGCACAACCACAGGGGGTGACCCAGCATTTGCATGTCATCGTCAGAGAAGCAAAGTCACGCAAATGCAGGAGATTACACAGGACAAGCCTCCAGGAGAGCCCTGCGCCACAATTTTTAAGGGAGGGGCAAACTTTTAAAGGACACTGAAAGAATCATCAGAGATACATGGAACCCAAGAGAAGGCAATGTCAGGAAAGGCAAGGAAGAAAAGGTTGTTGGCAGTGTTAGAGAGACTGAAGTATAGATCAGATTTATGGTGGGGTGATAGTTTAAATCATTGGGAAAAGCATAGGTAATTTAATAGTGATGGCTAAGAGGGAGTTTCAGTGGGGAAGTTGTGTAGTAATGTTCTTGTTTTCGGTAACACCATCAAAGCATGCATTTTATGAGACTTCGGGGAAGTCCCCATCTGCCCTTCTCTCTCCATGTCCGTGGCTCTCCAGGGCGTTTCACCGTGCAGGGTGGCCCTGAGCTCAGGCCCCAGGGACCCTCGGTAGGACTTGTGCTATCAGGAAACTGCTTGTCTCCTACTGTTTGAGAAAATGCTTTATTCTCACTGAAGTTGACCGTATTGCCAAGAGTTGGGATCGTGTTTAGTTTTGGGATAGTGAGCTGTTATCAATAACCTGTCCTGTCCAGGGACCCGAAGTGGTGGTGTTCAGGGGGGATCTCTCACTTGCACAGTGGACAGTGACATTTCAAGACACACACACAGCACACTGTCGTTTGTTCCATTTATAACTGGAAGGCCAGATATGTGCGATTACTTAACAGTGATATGGTTATGGGTATTCAGGTCTTCTTTTTCGAGAGATGCTTAGAGATTGTTTAGGACACATTTTACCATTTGGACAATGAAGGGGTGTTACAGGCCAGGAATGAAGGCCAAGATTAGTTTTGTTTAATATATGAATCACTATTTTACCTCTTACGTATTAGTCTCTGTATCCTTTAAATCCAGTAGTTACGTGGATTTCATCTACAGCTTTCATTTCTGTAGAACGAGATCACTTGAGTGGCATGCCATAGCTCTGTTTTTCTAGAAAGCTGAGCCCGAGGCGAGGATTAAGTGTTAACATCTTACTTAGCAGGTCTGAGCCGAGCAGTGAAAGTGGGTGAGGGAGGGAAGGGAGACAAAGGAAGATATGCCAGGGGCTGGCTGGTGTTGAGAGTGAACTGCAGAGACCCAGCAGGTGTGTTCCTGTCTCTGAAAGGTTTGCAAAGAGTCGTCCATCTGTGAGAGAGCAGAGGTGTGGAATCTGCTCACCTCCCTCTCATCTCCTATTTCCCATTGGCCAAGCTTCCCCACACTTTTGGATTCTATCATCTGACCCCAGCAACCTCTCAGAAAGCTGGACTCCACCCCAACATAGTGATGCTTCATCCGAGGCCATGGTGAAGGTCAGTGGAGCATGGGTGAGGTATGAACCAAAACGGATATGCGGTTGATGGAAATGGGAGGAAGCACCCATGTCCACGTCCTGATGCAGAGACTCCCATAGACCTGCCTGCTGTGGTCTGCCTCTCTCTCCAGTGTCATACCTTGATGGCTTGATTGTTCATAGGGTTTCAGCAGCCAGTGACTTTTACTCATCCTTGGGGGATCCTTTTAAATCATCTAACAGCGCATGGGCCAAGCTCAGCTTGTGGCCTATTTTTGTAAATAAATTTTTATTGGAACCCACTATGCTCTTTTGTTCACGTATAACTTGTTTGCCTTTGCCTGGTGATGGCAGAGTTTAGCAGAGAACATGTGACTCCCAAAGCCAAACATAATTTATTATCTGGCTCTTGAAAGAAAAAGTTTGATGATCCCTGGCCTAACAAATAGAACCACTCTTTTCACATGTGAGGAAATGGAGGCCCCCACATGGTAAAGAGACTTACTCAGAGTCACCTGGCCATTCACATGCCAGGAAACACCTGGGTCCTCGGTCTTCTACACTTGGATTTCTTTGCCTCACTATCCAGGAGGATGGGCACGGGGCGTGGTGACTTCATTAACAGTAAGGATAGCTGAGTTCACAGATTAGGAGGAAAAACTACCTGAAGTAACACTTATTTTTAAGGGGAACTTAACTATGCTATTAGAGTGTCAGCTGAAACCCGGGGGAGCTGGGAATTGTTTTCAAGCTCTTTTGACAAAGAATCCATATGTGTAAATGTTTTATTATGATTATGAGTGAAACTTGGAGGATTAACCCAGGATTTGAGCCTTTCGATTTATTTGCCAAATAGTTGGTTGTTTTCTTGAATTCTTGTTTTAATTTTTCTTTAAATGAGTAAACTCCCATTTAACTTTATTGCACCAGGAACTGTGAGTTTCTGGGTAAGTTTTCCAGTAAAACACTTTTAAAGGCATTTTTTTGAATTTTGCTTTGTTACAAATAATTGGATACTTTCCTAACTCCCTGGATGGAACAGCCCTGATAATTCCATTAATAAAAGTTGCCCCGAGAAACTTCTCCACCCAAAAAATATCAATTTATTTTCTTCTGTCCATCTGTGTTGAACAAATGGGAGACTAAAAGATGCTTTCGTTCGGCACATTTGGCTGATTGAAATTTGTGTGTGTGTGTGTGTGTGTGTTCATGAACTTTTCTTATTTGGGCTTTGTTTTTTTCTTTAATGAACTCTTAGTGGAAGGCTGTTAGACCTGAAAGCTTACCATTAATTTGCTTCTGTTTGGGTGTTGTGTTTTCTTCCAGAGAATCCACTTCAATTTGTAGTGTTAGTACTGAAGTGCACAGCACACCCCCCATTTCTCACCAGTGTTTACGACCCGTCATCTCTTGGAGTTTTGGAGTTCGCCAAGTGGGTTAGAGACTCCTTCACTCTGCCAGTGAGTTGAGGACCCTTAACAGTCAAAAGACAGACAAAGAGTATTTTGTTGTTTGCTGTATTCTAGGAAGTTGAGTTACTTGAAAAAGACTGCTTTTGGTAAACAGTGTAAGAACTTTCCTCATTGGCTCTTGGGTGGAGTCACTGATAAGCAGCTAATGGTTCAGATAGGGAAGCAAAACAAGAAGAATGTGGAATGTGACCGAGCAGTTCCACTCCTAGATGCATACCCATGGGGATGGAAAACATACATCCACACAAGAACCTGTATACAAATGTTCTCAGCAGCGTTATTCATAATGGCCAGAAACAACTGAAATGTCCATGCACCGATGGCTGGAAAGCAAAATGTGGTGTGCCCTACAATGGGATAATAGCCCTACAGTGGGGTGTCGTTCGGCCATTGAAAGGAACGAAGCCCTGACACGTGCTACCACGTGGGTGTACCTTGAAAATATCACACTGAGCAAAAGCAGCCAAACACGAAAGCCACATAATGGTGTGATTCCATTTATATGAAATGCCTAGAACAGGCAAATCCATAGAGACAGAAAGCAGACAGGTGAGTGGTTTCCAGGGACTGGGGAAGGGATGAATGGGAGGGACTGCTCATAGGGGGGTTTCCTTTTCGAGGTAATAAAAATGTTCTAAAATTAGGTAATGGCAATAGTTTCATGAATCTATGAAATATACTAAAAATCTCTGTGTTGTATGTGCTTTAGGGAGTGAATTTATGGCATGTGAATTATATCACAGTGAAATTGTTTACAAAAACAGGCATATTAGGGACTTTGGCAGGTTGGTGACTTTGTTGGTGTCATTCAGAAAGAGTTCCTTGGACACCTCAGATGGGGAGTCCTTCCGCCTGGTTCCCACACTTTGGGGGCATCAGAAGCACCTAGGGAGCTTGTTAAAAATGCCAACACATGGGCCTCACCACAGACCCACTGAGTCAGAATCTGCTGTTTAAAAAGAGTAAAAATGTCTGCTTCATTATTTTAAGTGTTTTCTAATAGTCACCACCTCTTCATAACTTGGCAAGAAGACTTAGATTGATGAAGGCATAGTCAATGGATCATTTATTATGAAGTTGAAGAGTAAACTTAAATCCAGCTTTCTCTTATGGAAAGTGAGAAAATACAGTTTTCTTCAAACAAATAAGCATGCATTATAGTCCCCATGTTAAAGGTTATGTAACCATAAACTGTTACATTTAAAATAGACTCATGGAAGAGCTGCATGAAGACAAATAACTGAGTTTTATGGGGACAAGATATAGAATGAGTGTAAAACTGCCAAGGGAGGCACTTCGCCTGGCAAATGTTCATATTCCTAGGTGTTTTCAGGGGAGCCGACTTGTGTGTATCGTCATCCCTTGGTACCCACAGGGAACTGGTTTCAGGACCCGTGCAGATACTGAAATCTGCAGATGCTCAAGTCCCTTATATAAAATGGTATAGTATTTGCATATAACCTCCGTAACTTTAAATTATCTTGTTACTGAGCTCAAGGGGGTCATCACTTGGGGTGTTCTAGTCACAAACTAGACGTAGTTGTTGTTAGGTAGTTTATTTACGTGCAGCAAGTAAAGGAGACGGGATTCACATCCAAAGCTCTGGCTCCTGGAGGGAGGCTTAGCCATTGCTTATGTACACTATTTGGTTAATTAAATGTTGATTTCTTCTTTGCAGTTGGATTAACTTAGTAGCCGGGTTCCTGTCAAGTTCATCAGGTTACAGCTACATCAGCAGAATAATTGTGCTACATTTTATTATTTAGTAAGAATAGCATTCAGTAAAAACTGCTCAGACCTTGAGATCCTTGTCCTATCTAATGATCTCTGTACTACTTATAATACTTAATATGGTATAAATGCTGTGTAAATAGACAAAAAAGGGTTTGTTTGTCTTCAGTACAGATGCAATCATAATATGCCTAACTACATAGTACACATCAGCAACAATGTAACTTTTAAAAAATATATTTTGGACCCATGGCTGATTGAATGCGCAGATTAGGAACCCACAGATATGGAGAACTGACTGTAGTGTCTAGTCCTCATTCTTATCTGTGTAATAGGATGTAGTGACAGGTCTTATGATTCCAAAGCTTTTGAGTCAATAGCTCAAAAAAAATTTTTTTATTAATCTCAGCATGTTTGCTATTTGAAAAACTCCTATGGGCTCTGACTTCAACTTTATTCCCAGCTACGGCTAAGTCCGAGAATGTGGGGCTTGTACTATTTTTATTTTCTTACTAGGCACAGCACTCTGGCACCTGGACAAAATGAACACCGCCCCTGCCTTCAAGCACCTCAGAGTCTAGTGAAACAATTCAGGTCTTGCAGGTGTGGAGTTGTCCAGTTTCTTCTTTCATTTTTCTGTTCTCTGGAGATGTTTACTCTGCTCGGTTAGGAAGTGTGTGCCAGCGAAGTCTGTCCTCCCACCATTCGTCACACTGTAAACCCCGTGTCCCACCGGATCCCAGAGGGATCTGATTGCATTGAAGGGCTAATTTGTATCAAGGGGCAGGATCTCTACCAGTCGTTAGCTAGACCAATATTCATTAATTAAAAGCCACAAAAAGTATATGATCACTGTGAGTTATAGACCCATAAGGAATGACATTTGCTTGGTTTGAACTCTTTTTGAAAAGTGCTGGCCTCTGATGACTGAACTTCTAGGGAAGCGGCACTATGGTGCCTCTGTGCGTGGTGGCTGGGGATGTGAAGGTCACTGTGGTGCCTCTGTGCTTGGTGTCTGCGGGTGTGAAGGTCAAGGCAGAGTCAGGATCTCCAGGTCCAGTGATCTGTCCTGCAAAGATAAAAGTATAGTAGATGTCACACGCTAGGTGGTCTTGAAGCCAGAGGCTATCCACAGAAACATTTTATTCCATGTACACGATGCTTGAAAATCTCCGATTAGTTGCCAACATTGAAAAATTAGGATGTTTTTCATAAATGCCCTACTTGTCTTCTCTTGAAAAATCATGAGGTGTGGCCACACGGGACCCTCCTTCCTGCCTGAACACACCTGGGTAGAGCTGAGAAGGTTGTCACTGTTCTCAATTGTCCTTATATTCACTTGGCTTCACGCATGCCTTTTACATGTCCAGTTCTTGAGGGTACTGACTTTGATCTGTGTTGAAACAGAGGCTCATGGATTTGTACCAAGTATTGCAGAGGGGAATTGGCCTTAGACACAAAGTCAGAAAGCTATTTTATAAATGCCCTTGAAAGTTGGAGATTATGGAATGGGACCAGGTAAGAGAGTGAAGGGTCTAAGGAGAAATAATTGACACTGGTCAACTTCAAGAGGAGGACCTTCAGACTCATCCCACACTCTGCCCTATCCTTGGAGCTTTGAAATGCCAGAAGCTCAGCCTCTCTGGGGCTTTCCTGAGGCCTATGTGTATGTTGGGGGGCAGGGAGCAATGGCAACATGTGGCTGCAGCAGGAAGTTGGGTCTACAGGGAAAGGCAGTCTGGAACGCCTAGCAAAATAGAAATTATCTGGAGGTTATATTCTGATCAGTGAGTGGGCAAGGACCACGTGACTTGATTATCAAGCAGCGGGTATTTGCTAAATGCCCCAGGTCTCATTATCCACTTGGATGGCTTCATGCAGGGGTGGTGTGGGCAAACACAATGCAAATGGTTCCATGTCTGCAAAGACTGCTTCCTGAAGTGGGGAGGAGGTGGTTGAATGGGGCTTTCCTTGTGGGTTGGAGTCAGTTTTCTTTCCTGCCTGAATAGACCTCAGAAGGTCCCTCCGGCTCTAAAATTCTGTGGAAGAAGGAGTCATAACATCAACAGGCTCATCATCCCCCCACCATTTGGGAGTTTGCCTCCATATGTAAAGCTGGCATGAGTTTCTGATGATGAGATCTTTATTATTGAAGGAAGATCAAGGAGTGGGGTAACAGCTATTTTGTTATTTCAGTCTGCGTTGGATTCCAAGAGGCGTGGGAGGAGGAGAACGGGGTGAGGTGTTAGTCATGCAAGCGCCTGTGCTCACTGCAGGCCACTCCCTGGTTGCCTTGTGCTGGGTGTGCGCAGGGCCACAGAGGCCCTGTCGTCCTCAGACAGATACTGAGCTGGGCCTTATACACAGAAGGCCGCCTGGGCATTCCTGTTGAATGAAGCTGCTGCCCTCTGGCCAGTCGTGGAAACTGCCTAGCTGGGTGGTCAAAGATACCCTCCCGGAGAAGAAAGGGCTCCCATAATAGGGAGAGAGTGGAGGAAGTTACTGAGTGGTCTGGCACAGGCAGGGGCAGTGGGCGAAAACGCTGGAGGGGGCCCTGCCCTCTACCCCAGGCATTAACCCTTTAGTGGCCATTGTGGAGACCTAGTGGGGTGTCCTGGTGACTGAGGGCTCTTGGGGTGTAAGGTCAGAGCAGGGCAGTGTTCCAAACTGGAGCAGAAAATTTCATTATTTTCACAAGCAGCCTGACAGGACCCAGGTGCTGTGGTTCGTACCATCTAGTCCCTGGCTGTCTTTGGTCCCCAGTGGCCGGTCATCTTGCTTTCTCTCTGAGCCCTGACACAGACCTAGACCTTCTTCTGCCTAACGCCATGATTCCTCTAGATAAACAAGACGTTCTTGCCCCCATATCAACTCCACATGTTAGCCTGACCTCCATCCCGACCTCCTAGTTCCCCGCCAGCTGCAGTCTTTTGCCTCCTGGTATGGATTGAACTGTGGCCCCCTCCTGCCAAAGATGCTGAGGCCCTGACCCCCTCCCTGTGAATGTGACCCTTAGAAATAGGGTCTTTGCAGATGATCATGTTAAGATGAAGTCATACCAGCGCATGGTGGGCCCTGACAGTGTGCAGGGTCCTTATGAAAGGGGCCACTTGGGCCCCAGAGGGAAGACCATGTGAGACACAGGGAGAACACTCTCTGTGAGCCAAGGGGTGACTAAGGCTACCAGGAACTGGGAGAAAGGCCTGGGACTGCTTCTTCCTCACATCCTTCCCAAGGAACCACCCTGCCAACTCCTTTGCCTCAGACTTCCAGCTTCCAGCACTGTGATACAACATAGCTTTGTGATTGAAGCTACCTCATTTGTGGTATTTAGGGGCAGCCCCAGATCACCTGTCCACTTCCCATGCCCCAGCACAACAGTCACTGGTGGTCTCTGTGGAGACTGCTAAGTAAGCCAGGCCAGTGGTATTGTGTCCTCCACGATGCCTTTCAGAGGTGCAGTCTGTCCCCTAGTGTCCCACCCCTGGTGTAAGGGTCAGGCAGCACTCACAGCAGGCGAGGTGCCCTGCTTTCCTGCTGCATTGTCAGCCTATCAGTGAATGTGGGGCTGGGTTCTGCCTTCAAGTAGCTGCCTGGGTCCCAGAATTCTGGTGGTTCCAAGAGAAGGAAGTGCAGAGAAGCTTTTACACAAGCTTCAGAAAAGAGACCCAGAAAGCAGGTGATTTTCAGATACTTCTGGTCCCCCTCTTGGCTGCTCCTAAGTATCCCAGAGAGGGCTTGGCTGGAGGTCAGGCTCACAGCTCTGCTCTCTAGTCAGCTCCTTGGTGCATCCCCAGCACCCAAGTCTTCATTCCCCATTTCTAAGGGAGGGCACAGGCTGGCCTTGAAAACCCTTTCAAGCTCTGTAGTTCCCCTGAGGGACAGACCCTAGTGGGCACGTAGACTCAGCCCAGCCCTCTGCCACCCTACTCTCTGTCCCTGATTCCTGGTGACTGGGTGCCCTCTCTTCCCACAATTCGCCTGTGCATTGAGGTGTGTGTGTGGGCGGGGAGGGGATGGGGTACTTGTTCACAGTGGTTCTTTCTGAGTGATGGAATTAGGGAGGACTTTTGTCTTCTCCTTTGCTCTTACATATTTTCCAATGATTTCTCCCTAGTTCTGTAATACTTTTATAACTAGGATACAAATAATTTCTCTGCAAAAGAGGATGCTGTCTTTTGCTTTCCCTCCCCCAGCATAACACCCTGTCCTCCTCTGCCCCTCTAAAGAAGTGGCCTTGTGTTCTGGGGTTTCTCCCAGGGCTGAGATGCATAAATCGGAGCCCGGAAGGGCCCTGATCATTCTTTATATGCTGCAACAAACATCTAAGGATTCCGGGGCACATGATCTCTGCCACGGAAGGAGGGGTGTGCCAGGCTAGGAGTCAAGGGGGCCCCCTCCCCTCTTCCTTGCTGCTGCAGATCAAGACTCCACTTGCTTTCTGCGGCTCGTGTCTAAACATGATATGTGTTGGTGAGGTTGGGGACACTACAGAGAAGGGTGTCGAGAGGACAGCAGGTCAGAGCCTTGGGAAACAGAGCGGAAAGGGTCAGAGAGCGTGCAGTGCTTTTGGACACCACTTCCCCACCCAGCTGGCTCAACTCTGGCACCCCAAGAGTGAATTCTTCTTGCCAGGTATGCAAATGTAAAATCATCTTAGCTTGCGGGCTGTAGGGCTGGAGACAAAACCCTCAAGAAACCCTCAAGAGGGTTCTGTGACAACCTGACTATCTGTGGTCCTGGTGGACCTCTTTGCTCTCAGAGCACCTGCCCTGTTAGGCTCACTTTTCTTTTTCTGGATCTCTTGGAGCAACTTAAGTATATGCTGTGGTTTTTAGCAGCACCACCTGTTTGGAGGAAATGGCATAAACAGTGGGTGCTTTCAAGTTGGAAGGAATTTGTGGGTTGCTTTCATTGTTGTACCTTTAAAAAAAATCTTTTTAATGGTGCTACCTCCAACACCTGAAGGTGGGGCAAACTGAACAGTACAGAGAGTGCTGCCCTTCCTTGTCTTCAGGCCTGTGGTTCTCAAAGTGGGGTTCCCGGACAACAGCATCCACAAACATGGGAACTTGTTAGAAATGCATTTTCTTTGACCTCCCCAGACCTGAGAATCGGAAACTCTGGGACTGGGGCCCCAAAGTGAGGGAAGCACTACTGAAAGCCCACCTTGAAGGCTGCCCCTGCTGGTGGCGTTCAGCCATTTCCCTAAATGAATGAGGTTTTCGGGCCCTTCTGCAGAAGTTTTCTTTTTCTTTTTTTTTAACCTGTTCATGCAATTTCCCAGTGAATCTTACTTTACTCCATTCCAAAATGCTGCCTATTCTTACCCGTTTTGTGTGGTCTCCTCTATCCTGAATGCCCTTTCCTTATGTTTGAGAACAGCTTGTTTTGCCCAGAATTCCCATATTCATTCTGTAGTGTTGGTTGATGATAAGGACTTCTGTGTGCCTGAAGGAGACGCTGGGACCCTTGGTGTCCTTTCTCGATGGCCTTCCTCTGAAATCCTGCAGCTTGGAAATGCCTCTGTGGCCGCACCTCGGAGAGATGATTACTTATTCTATTTCCCAGAATAACCATCACTCTTTCTGACAGTTTCTCTCCGTCTTGTGAAAAGCAACACTCTTAGTGCTTTTGAGCATTATTTCTAAAGGCAAGTCACACCTTTTACTGGAAAGTCTTCTAAATATGGATTAGCAATGCAGACCGATTAAAGTTCATAAGTGCTGAGTTTCTCAGGAAACAAATCAAAAAGGTGATATATGAGTGGAAAATACCACTTCCTGGGAAGAGAAGCTTAACAGTTGAGCGGAGTGATTTTTCCTTGCAGAGATTGTGGAGGACCTGCTTGGGGCATGTTAAGAAGCTGCAATTCAGCATGTTCACAGATGCAATCTAATGGCTTCAGGGCTGGTGCTGGCCATTTATAGGACGGTGTAGTTGGGTGGATGTCTGTGGTTAGGGGCTGCTTTGTTATAGGGATGGAAGTGCACTCAAACTAGCTTATAAAAAAGGACATTTTAGAAGCACATGGGGCATCTCAGAGCATTGCCTGCTTCAAAACCAGAAAGTCAGGTGTCGAGTGGATCGTCCTATCTCCAGACCTTGTAATGTCTCATGCCCCTTCTTTTTTGGGGTTTGCTTCATACTTTTTCTTTTTTAACTCTGCAGACTCGCCTTTTTTCTTTAGCAGCCATTTGGCAGAAAGTTGTCATTGACAGTAAGAGATAGTCACCCCAAGGTCCATTCTGTACCATGCCCTCTGGTCCACATAGGGGTGGCCGAGGAGGGACACCCCTGGGGTTTGGACAGCTCTTCGACAAGGGTCTCAATCATGTGGAGCAAGAAGCTCTAATTCTTTATATGCTGGTTTATAATGCTGATTGTGATTTCTCTAAACTTCATCTCTACCTTTGACGATTTCTACCATTGGAGGTCACGCTTTTAAAAGGCCTTCGCTGACGAAAGAAGGCAGTATTTCCTTCTAGCGCACTCATGGACATTTTCTCCCTGCTCCTTAAAAAGTTTAATCCAGGTGGAATTTAACTTCAGAAAATGTGTGAGAAATGCATCTACCTTAAGATTTCTCAAATCGTTGGCCCGTTGTTCTGACAGCACATATTGATGGAGCCAGCCTTCCCCCGTTGTCCCGAAGACATACACTAAGCCAGTCCGTATGGGTCTGCTTCTTGTCTTTCTTTTCCTATCGCTCTTTCTCTTTCTTCCTGCACAGTTTTGTCTCCGTCATGGGAAGTTCTAATGTGCTTGGTAAAACATTCAAACGGAGTGCCCTGTAAAAATAGAGGTTTTTGTTGTTGTTGTTGTTTCTTACTTTGGTTTCATTTTTAAGAATTAACCAGCATCAGCCTGGATGTTGTGGCTCAGTGGATTGAGTGCTGGCCTGTGAACCAAGGGATCACCAATCAATTCCCACCCAGTCAGGCGCATGCCTGGGTTTCAGGCCAGGTACCCAGTAGGGGGTGTGCAAGAGGCAACTGATTGATATATCCCTTGCACATCAATGTTTCTCTCCCTCTCCTTCTCCCTCCTTTCCCGTCTCTCTAAAAATAAATTTAAAAAAAAACTGGCATCAAAGGCTATTCTTTCAGGAATTTTCCATGCATATCCATTTTACTCAGGCCATTTTATAAGTGAGAACCTGTGTGCACGGGTGTCGCCACAGTGTGCTCGGCGGATGCTGTGCACATCAGCACCCCCAGATGGACCCCATTCCCTGGAACAGCTGCACCCAATACCATCCTGTCAGCACAGCACAATCAGTCCCCTGTTTGTGGACATGCATGGCGTTTCCCCAGAGTTTTTTCCCTCTTACAGAAAAACTGCTCCCAAACCTGTCTTTCTACCTGTGGCATCGTGCACCTGGAACCGTTGTCAGGTGAAGGGGCACGTGCATTTGGGGTTCTATAGCTATCTCCCCACTGCCTTTCAGAGACATCCCCAGCCTGATTTCAGGATCTTTACTCACTAGAGCTTACAGTCTTGAAAGATGTTACATATATAGATGGTATATAGATGATATAGATATAGATATAGATATAGATAGATAAATATCTCCAGTGGATAAAAAAAAGTGTCTTGCTGTCACCTTAGCTCGCATTTCTCCCGTTTTGAGTGAGAATGAACATCCTTTCTTCTTCATTGGTCATTTGTGATGGTTTTTCTGTGAACCACCATATATGTCATTGGCTCTTTTTCATCTGGGCTGCTTGCTTAATTTGTAATTCACATGACATGAAGGGAATTGGTGCTCTGTCTGCT
This sequence comes from Desmodus rotundus, assembly GCF_022682495.2. Lineage (NCBI taxonomy): Eukaryota > Metazoa > Chordata > Mammalia > Chiroptera > Phyllostomidae > Desmodus > Desmodus rotundus. The sequence goes on from NC_071395.1 coordinate 69,938,150, forward strand.
CTCCTCAGCCCTTTTCTGTCTTCCCACCCATTTGTGTCTTCTCATCTACACACAACACAAAGCACACTCACTCACTTTTTAAATCAGCCATTGACCACGTATTAACTGAACTTACTTCTAATGGCTGCTTTGAGCCGAGTCTTCATTCTTTAATAAGTAGGCTCTACCTGAGTGCCTACTGCGCTTGATGCCAGGTAGGCAGACACACGTGTGTTGCCCTCAGACTACATCTGGCCGAAGGGTGGACCCCCCAGCAGGAGTCATAGCTGAGGCAGGAAGAGGTCATCCCTGCCTCCCCAAGCAGTGTGGCAGCTCCCAAGGGGCAGCTGCTCCCCGGCCTGGTGCTGCTCACAGTTAGTGCTCACAAAGTCTGAATGACACTGACTGGGAGCACACAGGACCGTGAGGTCACCCGGACTCTCCTAGGTCCCAGCCAGGATGAGAATATCCTGTTGGCCCTGATCTGTCAGCTCTGTCTCTGCCAAACACCTGGGAATAGCATTGCATAAAACTCATCTTTCTTGTCCTAACTTGGGACTTTGCCCTCAGGGGCCTACACTAAGGCTTTGTGAAGAAGGCTCCTACGGAGCAAGGTCCTCCCCCTCCCCATCCACTGCCACTCTGTGCCCACTCACTGGAATCTTCTCCAGACGTCTTTTCCCTGCCAGCTTCCTTCAATGCTGTGCTTTCTTCTCTCTCCTTTTCATCCCCCTATTCTAGGAAAGACTCTGAGGACTCAGTCACACTAAAGGGTTTATGACAATCTACTGTAATTCAGAAGTCCCCCCCAGGAATCAAAACAGATAGCAAAGCCTTATGTCAAAGTTGGGGCTCTCTGGGGGCAAATGTTGTGAACCTGATGTTTATGGAAGGTTGGGGTGGAGATGATGGGCATTTGGGGAAGTTGCCCTCCATTGCTACCCCACATCTTGCTTCTTGCCTTGCCTGAGCCTGCATCTGACCTGTGCCCTGGGGTTTTGTCTCATCTGGGTACCTCCCAGTCTGTGCCTGGTTCCCAAGACCCTGTTACAATGGACTCGACCACCTTCTCCCCATCTGGTTAGTCATTGAGACTGCTTGTTAAAATGCTGACTTCTGGGTTCCATGCAAGACCTCCTAAACCATATCCCAGAGTGTGGAGTCTGGGAATCAGTATTTTTAACAAGTGGTCCCTATGATCCTGATGAAGAACTAGGTTCGGTAAGTAAGACTGAAGCTTTGCCAGACACCTGGGCTTAGGCTGGACCCTGAGCATCCAGGCTTTGGTTTTGATAGAGTTTCCTTCTTAGCACCTACTTACAAATTTCTTAACCCTAAGACGAGGGTCAGCTGGCAGTTGGCTGCCAACATCTACTGGCTCAGGGACTAGATACCCTTTTCCTACATTGTAGTGAACCCTCATTACCCCCTCAACCCAAGTTGAGGGGTTCTCAGTGTGTTCACCCAGGTGTGCAGTAGCAACATGGAGGTTGGTACATCAGGGATCCTAGAGGGGCTAAAGGACAGGCTCAGAGAGTTCCAGGAAGCCCACCCCTGCCCTCACTAGAATCCCTGCACTGCTCCTGGCCCTGCTCTTCCCAGGCCCTTTGTACGGGCTGCAGCCAGTCCAGAGCTTGTTTCAGGCCAATGTCAAAGGGCCAGGATCTTACCTGCCTCTGATCATCTGTGAAATGGGCATACTCTATGTCAGAGACTGCTGGAAGCTCTTTGTGCCTCATCAGCTATTTGTCCCACCCCCAGGCTACTGCAGCGTTATCCCTGCTTTCCTGTGAGGACATGGGCTGAGTACCACGGCAGTTTGTGTAGATGGTAGACACAGGATTCAAACACCTGTCTGTCTGTCACCAGTGCCTGAGCTCTTAGTAAGAGCTCTAGGCTGCCTCAGAATACCTGAGGACTGTTTTTAAACACCTGGCTGGGTCTCCATTCCATTTCTTTCCTTTCTCATGACAGTGGGGGTCCTGATGTCTCCAAATCTCATTGCTCAGGGGAGCACCCCAGGGCTGGCAGGACTGTACCCCTCACCCCTTCTCCCCCTGCCCAGGCTTGACTCCTGCCAAGCATTTGTCACTGGAAACCTTAGGTATCCAAGGCCTGGGGTCTGTGTTTGCTGAAGCTCAGGGCCCAGTGGCCATGGTCAAGTCTTTCCTGGCTGCCTGAGTCAAGAGGTGCCAGCCCAGGCTCAGCAGCCCTTCCGTAAGCAGCCCTCCCACAGGTCAGACCTGCATGATCCTGCAGAGTGCAGTCCTTCACTGTTAGGGGCTCGGGCAGGGTGTGTGACAAGCCCATTTGCTGAGAGCTCACCTGCTATGCCCCTTCCAGAGGGATCTGAGCTGTGTGTGGACAGGGCCAGGGCAGGCATGGAAGGCCCTGTGGGAGGTGGATCTGGATGAAGCTTCCCAAGCAAGAATCTCTTCAGTCAAGCTGTTCTTCATGTTGCTAGATCATTCAGGAATCATCTGCAGGCCAACAGGGTCTGAAAGCAGCACGGGGCAGTATGGCTCTAGAGCTGGGGGTAGGGGTCATTGCCTGGGTACCCCCTTCCCCGGCCCTGCCTGAGTGACACACCCTAGGTCCTAGTGTCTCAGCTCTTGGTGGAGGCAGTGCTGCCAGTGCCATCCACAGGGTTGCAAAGGCACCTGGGTGGCCCTGGCCCTATTCATGGCACCCTGTCTGGCTCCTGCCTCTCCTTCTGGAGGGCATTCGACCAAGCTTGTCTGACCTCTAGGGGAGTAACAGGCTGGACAGTCAAATGGCACTGCTAGGGCACCAGACATGCTGAGGGAATGTGTCGGCTCAGTCCAGGAAGCATCCTCAGCACAGGTCCTGGCACAATAACAGCCGTTGGATCATGTCACTTCTCTGCCTGAAACTCTGCAATGGCCCTGACCGGTGTGTCTTAGTTGGTTGGGCATTGTGCTGCAAAGCGGAATGTCACCAGTTTGATGCCAGGTCAGGGCACATGCCTGGGTTGTGGGTTCAACCCTTAGTCGGGCATATACAAGAGGCAACCAATTGATGTTTCTCTCTCACATCAATGATTCTCTCCCTCTCTTTCTCCCGCCCTCCCTTCCTCTCTCTCTAAAAATAATTTTTTAAAAAAAAACTCTGCAATGGCTGTCCCTACATTCAAAATAAAAACCAGGGTCCTCACTGTGATCTTTAGGACCCTAGAGCGATGGTCCTTAAACCCAGGCGTACACCAAAATCACTTGGAGGGCTGGTTAAAACTTAGATCATGGGGCCCACCCTTACAGTGCCTGATCCAGGAACTTGGGTAATTTTTGCATTTCTAATGAGTTCCCAGGGGATGCTGATGCTGCTGGTCTGGGCACCCGCTTTGAGAACCACTGCCTTGGATGATCCATCGCAGCCCCTGACCCCTCTGACCCCTTCTTCTACCTCTTTGGACATGCCATACTGCTTGCTGTTCTTTGAAGAGGACAGATCTATGCCTACCTCTGAGATGTTTTATCTTCTTTTCCCTCAGTCTGGAATTCTCTTCCTTCAGGTACACGCATGGCCTGCTCCTTCACTAGTGTAGTAGCCAGCTTCCAATATGGCCCTGATGCACCTGTGTCCTGTCACTCATGCCCTTGTGAGTCCAACCCCCTTCTGCCAGGATTGGTCTGCGTATTTAGTAGAATTTGGCAGTCACGATGGAGCATTACTTCTGGGACTAGGTTAGAAAAGATGGCATGGCTTTACTGCTCTCCCAGCCTTCTCCCTCTCAGGGCAGGCAGCTGCCAGGGGTGAGCAGCCCCGCAGCAGGAGCCCCTGCTCCTGCCACATCCAGTGAGCCATCTTGGAAGTGGTGCCTCCAGCACAGTCAAGCCCTCAATGATGCAAGATGTGATGATACGCTGACTGCAGCCTCATGGGAGAGCCTGCGCCAGAACCACCCAGCTCCACCGCTCCCAATTCCTGACTCACCCAATCTAGGGGACAATAAATGCTTGTTGACTTAAGCTGCCAAGTTTGGAGTCATTTGTGATGCAGCAATAGATAATAATAAATGTGCCTTCCTCATTGGGGCCTTCCCTAGCCGCCTGACCAAAATCACACCCCTTTATAATAACATTTCTTATCCCCCTTCCCTGCTTTATTCTTGTCAGTACGTACCACCGTCTAACCTGGTATGTTTTACTTACTGATTACCTGTCTCCTGGCATGACTTCCTCCCTCTACCCCCCTCAGAAGTATTTTAAATTTTTGTTCATCGAAAATTTTATATATTGGTAGTCAAAAACTAGGATAGCATCATGACTGAGAATGTGAGCTGAAGGAAGAGGGAGGAGTTCAACCTCTCACAGTCCCTGCAGTATCTCCAGTGCCGAGAACAGTGCCAGATGCGGAGGGAGTAGGCCCTCAAATAGAATGATAATTAATAATATATCAGTATATAAAATCACATATTAATACTATAATTAATAACATAATTTATTACATTAAATATCTTTCACATATTTAGGTTATAAACATTTATTATATCATGTAAACTAAAAATGCTAATTATTTGAGTGGCGCACAGATTAAAGCAGCACTGACTGCCGGCAGCTCCCAGAATGCCCCCACTGCGCTCGGAGGTGTTGGTGTGGCCGGCACGTGGTGGTCTTCGCTGTCAGACTGAGTCCCAGCTCTGTCATTTCTCACTGAGGTCTCAGTGTCTTCCATTAAAAATAGAAATGATAGCACCCATTTCATAGTGTTTTGTGACCCCTTTTGTGACCCTTTGTGAAGGGTCACCCAAGGTGGGGGGACTTGAAGTGGGCCAGGTACAAATGGCTGTTCAGAGAATACTAGTTTCCCATTTAATTTTAGGAAGGGGTTAGCAAATCCTGCAGCCTGAGACCCCTAGCTGGGCGTTGATTGCAAAGCCAGGGGCCCACCAAGGAAGCGCTGATGTGTGGGAGTGGATCAGAGGCTCTGCTGCTAAGTGTCCCAAGGGAGGGCAGAGCAAGACCTCCAGGTGCTAACGGCTCCTACAGCTCACTGCAGCTTGCATTCTCCTGGGGGCTGGCCCGACCTCTGGACTGGGACATTGGGACTCCTGTGAGTCTCCTGGGACTTGCCTTCCTCATTAAGATAGAGAACATGGCAGAGCAGCCAGGTAGTAAGCCAGCTCCAGATGAACAGGGACAAAGGCTGGAGATGGGGACAGCAGGGATGCTGTCTGTCTGGCAAAACCTGGGTCCAGCAGACCCTCCTGGTGAGGAAAACAAGGGCCAGGAGAGAAGCCACAGCTGGGGCCACCAACAAAAAAGGGAAAGGAAGAAACAAGAGGTGGGGGAGCAGAGAGAATGAGAAGCCCAGAAAGAGGAGTATAAAAAAAAAAAAAAAGGCAAAGGGAAGGCTGCTACAGGAATCTCAGATTCTAGCCCATGCTGGTACCTGTGGTTATTTCACCTGGTAGCCACTAGGGGCAGCAGAGAGCCACCCTACAGCCAAGGAATGGACCAATCAGGGCCAGGAGTCTACCAGCGGGTGGGGTAGGGGGTTGTTGCAAGGCTACGGGGTGAAGCCAAGACTTACAGGTGAGCCCAAAGCAAATCACTCTAACCAGTGGCCTAGGTCCAGCAACTTGTGGCTTTCCCGCTAGAAGCCAATACCTCTAGTCCAAGCAGGATACAGTCTTAACAAGGCGAAATGAAGTCCAAAAGTGACTGTTGAAAATTAAAACTCCCACCTTATGTGCTGTTTTATTATTAGTATTTCTATTGTTGTTGTTATCTTAAGAAGGGAGGGCACCTCTGTGGCCTGAAAAATAGGTATACATTGCTTCCCACCTTTCAAGTGTACTCTCTTTTCAAAAGTTTTGTTTTACGTAGGGTAGCCACTGTACTCCACTGATGGGGAAATTATAATTTCTGGCCTGTACCTCGGTGGCTAGAATGGCAGCCTCCCTCAGGCTGGTTTGGCCCACAGTCAGTTCGTTTGTGTGTGTGTTGGGCTCCCCTGGTTTCAGTGGAAGAGGTCTGAACTGAATTGGAGTTGCCTTTAGGAAAAAACGTTTCTCCTGACTTGGGTTGGTTGGGGCTTCAACATCTCACTTCTTCCACGCACCTTACCTTGTCCCCAGAGCCTCTGGGACCTGCATGGCAGTGACTCTGTTAGGAGTCTGGATGGTCACCTGGGATGACCTAGAACCCGAGGGGTGGAACCCCAGAGAAGGCAAAAGGGCCTCAATCCAGAGGAATATGGGCCCCAAGCTGCCCCTGCAGTTTTGCTTGGGCTTGGTCAGGGGCCAGGTGTGCTGTAAACAGATGAACACGTCTTTTATTGGAAAAAACCTGGACATGGCTTCCTTCTTGTGGGCAGTATGGTCGTCTGGGTTGATGGTTCCTGCCCTTGGCGAGGTCACTCAGCCAGAGCCCTGGTGGTCCTCTCCAGCTGTCTGCCTGGCCAGGCCTCACTCTGCCCCAGGCTCCAAGTGTTTTTGTGTTTTATTTTATTTTAATTTTTAAAAGATTTTTATTTATTTATTTTAGAGAGAGAAAAAGAAGAAGAAAGAGAGGGAGAGAAACATCAATGTGTGGTTGCTTCTCACATGCCCACCCTACCAGGGACCTGGCCCACAACCCAGGCATGTGTCCTGACTGGGAATAAATCTGGCGACCCTTTGGTTCGCAGGCCTGCACTTAATCCACTGAGCCACACCAGGCAGGGCAGCTTTGTGTTTTAGATTGGCCAGAATGCCAAGACTGGGAGATGGACAGGGGCAGACCCTTTGGGCAGCTGCATTGTCTGTGCTGGAACCCTGGAGGGTTCTCCAATTCCTGGTGTCTGAGTGCCAGTCAGCACATCCTTCTCCCTTGGGGAAGTCGCTGAGCCTGCTCTTCTGTCACTCATAGAAGACCCCATCGCTCTCTTGTTCCTGGTCACACTCTCCCTGCTCCTTCCCTCACTTGTCCTCCATTCTGTTTTCTTTCCCTTGAGAAAGGGAATGGGGAAGGGAAAGGGTCCATATTACCACCCAACTCCTAGAGCCATAAGCTCCTTAAACCCAAACAATGGTTTGGAAAATTTTAAGATCATCCATCAAAGCTGCAGGACAGGAGTATTGAGGCCTAAAAGACCAATTATCCCAACCCCTTCTTTTTGGATTAAGAATTGGAGGACCAGAGAGGGAGAGTGTCTTGCCCCGGGCTGCACAGCAGATGAGAGGCAGAGCTGAGGCAAAACCCCAGTTGTTTTGATCCTAATTGAGTGAAGCCATTGAAAAAGTTTTGCCAGTTTTCATTTTAAATATTTGAGACAAATATTAGAATTATTTGATTAATGTTATATTCATACATTGGGCTAACTTTAAAAATAACTTTATGCTAAGTACTTGTATATGGGCATTTGGCCTAAAGACAATGACTGCCTTGGGTAGACAATGGTATCGATCTCATTTACAGAGGGGGAAACTGAGGCACAGAGGGCACTTGGACAGGGGTACACTGGTGGTAAGAGGTAGAGCTGGGATTCAAACCCAGGCAGTCTAGCTCAAGATCTTCTGCTGTTAATGGATTCTTTCCTCTATTATCCAGCACCTTTAATGATTTTGGAAAGATACTCACAAAAGTCTATGTATGAAAAGAACATACAGTATGATCTTGTTCTCTTTTAAATGTGTGTGTGTGTGTGTGTGTGTGTGTATAAAACAAGTCGACATGTAGATACCAAAGTGTTAGTAGTGATGACTTCCAAGTTGCGGGATTGTGGGTGAGACTACTTTTCTTCTTGTGCTTCCTGTGGCACCCAATGTTACATGATAAGAAAGTATTATTTTCATCACTAGATAATTTTATGAGAAAGTCTGTTCATAGTGGTGAGATGGGTAAAGCTGTGTTCGGGGGACAGCACTATAGCTGCAGTATGAGCTTTCCTTTGGGCTGGATCAGGTAGCTGGGCACCGGAAGAGGGGACCAGTCAGATGCAGCAGTTGTGATTCAAACAAGATATGGAACGAACTGTGGAGATCACCGCCTTTGGCAGAGGGCCACGTCTGTGTACAGACCCCCCGGGCCAGGGCTCTTTCCTCTGTGCCTTGGAGTTTGCAGTGACAGTGGCATCCAGGGAGAAATGGCCAGTTGGCAGTGAGAATTCCAGGACCAGAGACAGAAGGGCTCCAGGACATCCATGAGTCAGCAGCCCATGAGAGGGAGGGAGGGGCACTGGGGAAGGGTTTGGGGGTCCCAGTTGGAAGGCCACCTCTTTCTGGTCCCTGCTGCATGCAGAAGGGCCCCCAGCAGGGAGAAGTTCTGCCATGGGAGTTGAGGAGGGTGTGGGAGCAGAAAGAGCTCCTAGTTCCTGGGTTTAGGGAGGGAGGAAACTGGCCAAGACTATTTTTTCCAGCTCTGATCACCTAGTTCTGCTCTGTGACCCTTGGAGCTTCTACCTTATGGAATTCTGAACGTGATCTTGTTTTTTTCTTTGACCAGAAACCACCTGGGAGCGCCCCAGCAGTTCTCCTGGGATCCCAGCCAGCCCTGGCACTCATAGGAGCTCTCTGCCTCCAACAGGTACTGTTCACCTACCGCTTTGGGGCAGCTGGGGGGTGCTGCACACCCACCTTCACTGGAAGAGTCGAGACTGTGGAGCCTGGGGTCTGAAACCTGGCTGGTGATCTTATGAACCCAACCCAGGAGGGGCCTGGAGGGGTAGGAGGCCCCATAAGCCCATTGCCCCTCCCAGTAGTATTGCCCTGGTAGTGCCGGCAGCAACCTGCTAGCTCACCCTCACTCCCGCTCAGGTGCTTAGGGAGAAGAGTCTGCTGGGTGAGGTGAGACATCAGAACTCTTACCTCTCTGCCAGTGCAGGAGCCTGAAGCAGGGACACGACTGCTCCACATGGTTCCCAAAGGCCACAAGGAGTAGAAATTAAAGGGAGGCAAATTTTTCTAGGGCAGCCTTCAAGCAGAACATTCTGGAAGGGAAATGGGATTCCTTGTGAGGGTATGAGTCCATCAGAAGAGGTATCATTGGGAGGGGGGTGAGATAGATATTCCTGTAATAGGCGAGATGTTTGTTACTCTCAGGAGACATTGGGTTCTGAGACCCCAGGAGATCAGTTGTATGTCACACCAGTGGCGAAAACAGCTTCTGACTTCTTGTGGTTTACGTCTTGTTTTAAATGTCACGTCCTCCAAGAAGCCTTCCTTGACCACTCAATTCAGCTCCCTCACCTAATGACTGAATCCCAGCAGTGTGCTAATTCTTTGCCCTCAGAGAGTCATTCTCCGCAGTAGACTACACGCTTCCTGAGGGTGGGGATTTGACCTCTACTTTTCCTTTAGGGAATCCTTTATGGAACCCTCAGTCCCCAGACAGAGCTTAGCCTCAGTGTGAGTAAATTCATAGACGTCTCCACAGTCATGGTTTTTAACTCCATTTGTTGGTTTTCCACTTTAGGTGTCAACTAGGATGATTATGGGTGTACCTTGGAATTTAAATGTTGGTAACTTTGAACATGTACAGATGTTTGTAGCTGGATAGAGCGGGTGGCATGCAGGAAGGAGGGGCAGAAGCAGCAGTGACATCCTCAGCTCACGGAGGCAGGGGTGAGGGACAGAGGGGAGCTGAGAGCCTCCTTAAACTTCGTGGAATGCAAAGTCATCAGAGAGTTAATAGCGTATCTGACTCATCTTGGGTCGTCAAAGGAAGAGCTAAAATAATAAAAATAAATCAAAAATAAAAACTAACTAGAATCTGAAATCCTGTATCAAGGGAAGGGAAGGGAAGGTGGATGCAGCGAAAGTGGGCCAGACCCCCACCTACAGAGTAGGAGTCTTTTAGACCAGGGGTCCCCAACCCCTGGGCAATGGACCAGTTCTGGTCCATGCTCTGTTAGGTACGAGGCCACACAGCAGGAGGTGAGCAGTGGATGAGTGGGCAAGCGAAGCTTCATCTGTATTTGCAGCCGCTCCCCGACACTCACATTACCGTCTGAGCCGCACCTCCTGTCACATCAGGGAGGCATTAGATTCTCACAGGAGCACAAACTGCGCTGTGATCTGCATATACAAGGGATCTAGGTTGCGTGCTCCTTGTGAGGGTCTAATGCCTGATGATCTGAGGTGGAGCTGAGGCAGTGATGCCAGCGCTGGGGAATGGCTGCGAATACAGATTATCGTTAGCAGAGAGGTTTGACTGCACAGAGACCACAATAAGTCAGTTGCTTGCAGGCTCATATCAAAACCCTATCAGTGAGTGGCCAGTGACAATTAAGCTGCATCTGGTGTCAGGCTGGCTATAAAGCCACCTCTGCCCCCGGTATGTGGAAAAATTGTCTTCCACGAAACCAGTCCCTAGAGCCAAAAGTTTGGGTGCCACTGTTTTAGACATTCTCCACCACTGATGCATAAAGAAACCAAAGTGTGATCAAAGGACATGTTTAGGGATATGAAGGTCGCCCGAGCAGAACTCAAAACTGAATTGAGGGACAGACCTACCTCTGGAGGATCAGCTGAGACACAGGAGGGAGGATGAATGGAGGTTCCCATGGAAAGTTCAGCTAGGCTTTACTTAAAAAAAAAATATATATATATATATATATACATATATATATATATAGGTTTTTAAACTTAAAAACAGAGTTTTTAAACTTAAAAACAGACTTTTTAAAGGAATTGCCCAGTGGGGCAGGGAAATGGGGCATTTCCGGCAGGTTCCTTAGGCACCAGGGAAGTGCTGCACTGGCAGTGACCAGATCAAGTCCCCAGAAACAGACCCGTCCTGTCCTCCCTGTTGTTTGACAACAGGCAGTCCCGGGCACACTGCCTTCTATTTTGACTCTGTGTGTGTGTGTGTGTGTGCGCGCGCGCGCGCTTTAATAAGAGAATGCCAGTGTGAGTAATGTGAGGTGTGGCCCTCTGTCCTAGCTGGCTCCAGGCCAGCCCGACAGGAGGAAGAAACCCAGCTGTCTCTTCCAGCCAGAGTGGTCCCTGGAACAGGACAGGATGGGGACATGGGCAGAGGAGGCTTGGGCGTGGAGCGATGACAGGTGTGAACTGCCACAGCCTGCTGTGCTGGTGAGGCTGGCCAGGGAGCTCGTCCTCTGCGTGGCAGCCACCACCTCTCTAAAGCCTGGTCTCCCCAGGCAGCGTCCTGTCCCCTTCCCACTGTTTGTGTCTTTTGTTCCCCAGAACTAGGGCTGGGAGGCGCTGGCTCAGACCCCCTGGCCTGAGGCCTGGGTGTGACACATGCCTGCCTTCACAGACAAGCACCTAGGACCCTGTCTGCCTAGCACTGAGCTGGGTGCTGGGGCTTCAGGTGTGGCCGATAAAGGTGGGGAGGGGGGTGGAGAGGGTCAGGGTCAGCGATGGGAACTGGCGCGGGTGGGCTTGCAGTCCACTGTGGCCGGAAACCTGCTTTACTCCCCTTTGGAGGTTCGCCGTGCACATCAACATTCTGAAGGCTCAGAGAAGGCTTGAAAGGAGATGCCCGCCTAACTTGGTGCCTCTGTCCCTTTGTTGGTTTGCAGTATACATCCAGTGGTCCCCCCACCATGCCCGTGAAAGATACATGTTCCAAGACCCCTAGTGAATGCCTGAAATCGCATATAGTACCAAGCCCTGTAGATACTATGATAGTTTAATTTGTAAATTAGGCATGGTCAGAGATCAACAACAAAACCTAAGAATAACATAGAACAGTTATAACAATCTACTGTTGTAAAAGTTACAGGAATGTGGCATCGTCAAGGAAAATACGGGCTCCTTGAACATGAGCACTGCGACGCCTCCACACTGATCTGACAACCGAGGGGGCTACTAAGTGACTAAGGGGCGTGGAGACGCTGCACAGAGGGAGGGTCCCCGGAGCAGGACGGGGCAAGAGCTCGTCATGATACTCAGGAAGTCAAGCAATTTAAAATGATGAATTGTTTATTTCTGGAATTTTCCATTTAGTGTTTTTGGATTGTGGTTGACCACGGGTAACTGAAACCGTGGAAATAAAACTGCGGTGAGGGGACCCCTGTGCATGCTTGTTAAACTTCTCTAGTGCAGTGGTTCTCAACTCTGGGGGGATTCGGCCTACCAGGGGACATTTGACAATGTCCGTCATCTCTGGTAGCCACCATTCAGGGGAAGTGCTGCAGGCATCCAGCGGATGGAGGCCAGGGGTGCCACTAACGTCCTGCAGCACCAAGGACAGCACAGCCCCCACGCCTTCCTCCAGGCATTATCGAGCCCCAGTGTCTGCAGTGCCAGGGTGGAGAGGCCAGGTTCTAAGGCAACTCAGAACGCCAGGTTGGCACCGCTCAAGGGTCACTGGGGCACAGACCACGGCCGTGGAAGTGAGGAGCAGCACAGAACATACAGAATGCCGTTCTTTGGTTCTGAGACCCACCTTTCGTTTCCTGCCCCCTCTACATTTGAATGCAGGGGTGGGCAAAAGTAGGTTTACAGTTGTGAGCACGTGAAACACAGAATTTAATTAGTTATTGTATTATTTTCCATATGAACAACTGTAAACCTACTTTTGCCCCCCCCCCCCCCCCCCCCCGATCTTGGAAGTCAGGTGCACCCTGCAGTCCGTGGTGTATCCCGGTTTAATTAGAAGCATCTTTTTCTTCTTTCTGGGTGTGCTTAGAAATAAGGGTGCCTCTCCATCAGTGCCGTCTTAGATTTGGAAGTTACAACTTGTTAGACTGGGGCCTCAGGCACCACGCGTCTCCTCGCCAGGCTTCACTCTGCCAGCTCACAAACAAAGAGCCCAGAGGAGGGTCCCTCCGAGCCTGTCATTGGCCTCGCTCTCTGCTCTCCACCCCAGGGCACGAGCACACGCCAGCTCTCCATCCACTCTCTGGGTTAGAAGGGAAGAAGACCCGCCAGGATCCAGGATGTTTTGACATCTTCCCTAGTTGTTTTTAACCTAAACGTCATAACAAGAATAAAGTAATTGCCATGTTGGTTTTCTCTCTACGGGGAGCACTGGGTTTTTTGCGGCTATTCTCTCATTCCGTTTCACAAGCAGCTTTCAGAAGATTGAATTTCATTGTGGGGAGAGAAAGAGTCTCAGTGAGAACAGGAAGTTGCTTACAAAGGGAGCTGACCCATCCTCGTGGGTCTGAGGTCACTGACCCCTCTCCTGGAGGCCACTCAGGGCCCTGGGTCCTGGCCGCTTTTGTTCGGCTCGTGCTTCGCAAGCAGCAGTGAAGGCGTTTCAAACCTTTTCATTAAAACAATGTGCCAGGTGCTGTTCTCTGTCCTGGGGAGGTAGCCACAGACAAGCCAGACCTGTGTGGTCCCCACCCCCAGGAACCTCCATCTGGTGGGGGCGATGGACAAAGAAGTGCACACAAAATATGCCAGGATTTCCTTGTATTTCCAGTGCGAGGAGTGAGAACAGGGCTGAGGGCCTGCAGAGTCGGGGAAGGGGAAGGTGCTGGGGAGGAAGGGAGAGCACAGGGGAAGCTTTGAAGACAGTGAGACGAGTAGGTGTGGGGGGTGGTGAAATGTGCTGGGCGGGGGGACAGCTAGTGCAACGGCCCTGGGGCAGGCCTGATCTTGGCGTGTTTGATAACAGAAAGCAGCCAACAGAAGAAGGTGTTGGGATTTCATTCTGAACGTGGGTCCGTGTGCTGGTAAAAGCAAAGTTCAGTGGAGATGTCTTGTCTTCAGGAGAAGCTGCCTCCCTGAAGCAGCCGGGCAGCCTGGGGCTCGGTCAAGACTGCTCTTGGTTGGCTGTGATGGGCGTTGGGGCACTTACCTGCAGGGTAGTTTGGGAGGGGGCGAGGGTGATGTGGAAAACTCAACCACATTTATTGACCATGGATATCTGATAGGGTCACTCTTGAAGAACTTGGAAAATCAGGGTAGGAAAAATGTCCGTGAGAACCACAAGTTAGCCCAACCAAACTGAGACACCCTCCCCTTCCTGGACTTGGTGTCAGGGTGTTTTGGGTTGGGGAGAGGGTTGGTGAAGAAGGCTGTGGGGGAGGTTTTACTTCTGAGTTGTAGCTTCATGAGCTTCTGGAGAGGGCCACCTACAGGCAGGGTTTGGGAAGCACATCCATGCCAGTTGCCGGCTGGGGAGAGGGCTGAGAACTCGCCCAGAGCTCCCACAAATTGGATTCCACTCTCTGAATGGAGTGTTCTAGTAGGGTCCACGCTGGGCTGCTGGGCTGCTGGGCTGCTGGGCTGCTGGGCCGGGGATGTTCCCTCTGGCATCCTTTATCACTGGAGCTGTGGGAGCTGTGTTTTTTCATTAGCCTTGGCTGGAGACAGTTAATGCCGGCCCTTCTGGGTGAAGTCCACACAAGTAACGTTTAAACCCAAACAAAATACCTAAGGTGCTATTAGGTAACCACTGCAAATGTTAAAAGTCATCTTTGGGCTGGTTTAGTATGCTGATTTGAGAGGGAGAAATAGTAGCAGGCAGAGGGAAAGAAAATGAGGTTCTGGGCGTTTCCCACGTGAGTCGCTGGGGAGAAGCGATAGCCGTGTGCAGCAGTGTGTCTGGCAGAACCGTCTGTGGTGACAGGGATGTTCTGGGTCTGAACGGTATGAAGTGGCAGCCACTGGGCCAGGCAGTTAATGGGTACTGGAAACGTGACCAGTGTTACCGAGGAACTGCATTTTTAATTTAGTTTAACTTAATACCTTCTTTATTTGGGAATAATTTTAGAGTTACAGAAGCATTGTGAAGACAGTACAGAGAATTCTTGTATATCCTTTACTCAGTTCCCCCTAATGCTACCGTCTCACGTAACCATGGTACATTTGTCAAAACTAAGAAAGGAACGTTGTACATTACTGTTAACGAAACTAGATTTTATTTGGTTTCACCAATTTTTCCAGGATTGTTCTTTTTCTTTTCTAGGATCTAATCTTGGTACCACATTGCATTTAGTTTTTATTTAATTTTTTTTATCCTCACCCAAGGATATGTTTATTGATTTTAGGGAGAGGGGAAGGGAGGGAGAGAAAGAAAGTGAGAGAGAGAGAGAGAGAGAGAGAGAGAGTTCAGTTGCCTCCTGTGTGCACCACGACTGGGGGTCGAGCCTGCAGCCCAGGTCTGTGCCCTAAATGGGAATCAAACCCATGGTCTTTTGGTGTATGGGACGATGCTCTAACAAACTGAGCCACCAAGCCAGGGTTTATTTAATTTTTTAGAATTTAAGTAGCCACCTGTGGCTAGCAGCTACCTCTTCAGTCTGGGCAGGTGTGGAGAGTGAATTCCTTTCTGAGCTTCTGGGCCAGGGATGTGCATTGAACTTGCACTTGTGTGTGTGTATTTAAGATGGAGGAAATCCTTTACTGAGTTTCCCTTGGGGGCAGGGGGTCATCAGGAAACCTGGGTTCAGGTTCTGACTTTGCCCAGTCTTGGTGCTTGAGCACACTGAGGAGGGATCATCCTCAGGTAAGCAGCCCGCCTCCTGCAATGCCAGAGAAGCCAGGTCAAAGGGGACCAGGGAGAGCCTGCCTTTGCATCTGTGGAGCCGGCAGGAGTGCATGCAAACAGAGAGAGCACCTCTCCTGAGCAGAGGACCTCTGAGGAAAGGTCCCCAAAACCAGGACTGCACTAGTGCCACACTTTCTTCTCTAGGTCAGGAAGCCCCAGACACCTGTCCTCTCCCACACAGGAGCCAATCCAGGTCCTCATTCCAGAGTCAGCAAGCTGCGAGGCCCGCAGGCCCATCGATGCTGGCTTCAGGGAGGGCCATGGCTCCCCCTGTTGGAAGGGGCATGCATGTTCCTTTAGAAACTGTTCTCATCTCCAAGGCCCAGGGGACCTCACAAAGGCCAGTTTAATCTTTGAGGGCCTGGGGAAAAGCCCCAGGTATTAACCACCCACAACCACAGGGACAAATAGATGTATTGTGAGTTCTGTTGTGGGGAATGCAGTTTACGTCTTAGACAAACAGGGGAGACAGTGGGGACCAGGTGGCCAGACAGAAGTTTCCAGACCAGAAGGCTATAAATATAAAACTGCTTCTCTAAACAGGCCAGGCTGGATGCTGAACACCCCTGGGAAGGTGAACATGATGCTAGAAGAGCGACTTCCAAGCCTTAGTGGGTGCGATGGTGGCTGTGGGGGATGCAGGGACAGAGTCAGCAGGGATGTGAGCACACAGCTGACCACTGTGTTTGCCTGACTTCCAAACCTGCCTCCGACAGCTGCCGTCACGATTCCCAAAGTGGGTGCCATGGTATTCTGGGTATTCTGCCCAAAACAGACCCTGTGTCCCTCTAAGTGTAGGACTAATGCCAACGGTGGCCTCATCGGACATTCACAGAGAACACCGCATGTTCTAAAAGGCTTCCTGTAAACAAGACAGTTTAAATCTGAATAGTAGGGGCATTTGTCCCAAATTCTTTGGACCTTTTACCTTCACTGCTTATCATCATAATAAACATCCCGCAGAATCGGGGTGACGTGTCCCCGCAGGGAAATGGTCTACTCCACAGTGTTGAACATGTGATGGGAGGGAGGGTGGCAGGGAAGAGATTTCAGGAACAAGGCCTCTGGGTACCCTGGGGTCATAACCTTGGGAAAGAAGTTCCTGTGTTTATTCCAGAGATACGGGAGATTCAGTCAGACGTGAAGGAGGGAAGAGAGGCATGTCTGGGGATGATTTTCTTGCTTGGAAAAGCACATCTACTCTTTGGGTATCTTTAAGGAGCAGGGGCTTAGAGGGCAGGGCTGGGCAGTGCTGGTCCATCGAGCCCTTGGGACGGAGAATCCTGGGCAGCAGAAGTCGCTGGCCGTTCTCTCTTACTTCATGTGTCTCTTAACAACCCGTCCTGTGTGTCTTTTTTGCTTTTAACCACTTCCCTCTTCTTCCACCCCTGAAGACCTCCTTCTTCTCCCTTCTACCCAAACATCTGCCCCTTCCTCTCGTTACACATCCCCAGGCTCTCTCGGTGGTTCTGTGTAACTGCCCACAAAGAGGAATCAAACACTTGCTTGTATGTGCTTACATTTGTATCTGAAGTTACTAAAGTTACTAGATAGAGCTTCTTGTTCCCTTTTCTTATCTTAAAAACAGCTAATTTGGCATTTTACATTTTTTTCTTGTATCCCAAACTCAATTATGTCCCTTATGGTTACGAGTGATCTTTGATCTATTTTATCTTATCCCCCACCCCCCGAAAGCTGCAGGCCTCCAAAACACCCACTCTGGCCTCGCTAGTTTTGTCTCGTGGTAACCCTTGATAAGCTGGGAGCCTGCAGGACTGGGCATGCCAATGAGGAGGGCATTTGGGTGATCCCTGACTGTCCCAGTCCCCACTGATCACTTTTCTGAATGTGCCACTGAGTGAAATGCAGCAAGACAGGGCGTCAGAGGGTAGCCGCTGTGTGGGGAGAAATGGTTGAATGGAAAATTATTTTTTCTTTCCCAGTAATTGTTTTGACATGAGCAGTAATTAGCCAACAGCTGACAGCCCAGAGCTCAAGCAAGAACAAGAGCATGGATTAGGGGCAGAATGCCCTGCGCTAGACAGCTCCTGGCTGCCGCCAGCGCAAGCCAGCAGCCTGGGGACACTGGGTGCAGGAGGAAGGGAGCTGTGGGCTGAGGGTGCACCTGAGGTGCTGTGGAGGGCGTACGGAGAGGTCAGCAGGGCAGAGCCGGGGGCAGCCTTGGTTTACTGGGATCCCACCCCATCAGAGGCAGTGACTGATTCCCAGCCAAGGCCTGCTCGGGTAAGAACGTCCGTGTTTTGTTGCCGTGGTCACACCGAGTGGGGGTTCTGTTTCTGCTGTCGTGGACAGATTTCAGGATCAGGGCAGTGTGGGCCCTGGGTGATGAGCTGGGAAACTCACCGCCTGTCTCTGTACTGTGGTGCCGGTTGTGCCCAGGAGTCTCTGTGCTGAGAGTTTGCATGCGTTTGCGCATCTGACCCTCTGGGTCCAGGGCCTTTCGGAGGCGGGTCATTTTCCAAAGGTCTTACTCATTTGGGTGTTTCCTAGTGTCCTTTAAAGCCATTTTTGATGATTTGAATCTTATGGAAGGTTTTGTATTTATTAGCATAGACTATAAATTATATGTTCCTGCACTAAAACAAAGTCTCTACAAGGTTGGTTATGCTTATGTTTTCTTTCTAATTCCCAATCTGAGCATTTGTGTTCTCTTTCAGTCTCAAATTACACAGGCTGATCTGCCTTGTGTAGCGTTGTGACCGTTCTGCACCCTCCCCCCACCCCCCACCCGCCAACCAAACACACACAGACCCAGCCAGGGGGTCAGTGTTGTCCTGTCTCCTAGCTCATGGACTCCCAGTGCCATCTTATACTTCTCTCTCGTGTTTTCCTTTGCTTTGTTCCATTGGCTTTTGAATTTTTTCTAAGTTTTAAAATCAAATGTTTAGTTCATTTATTTTTATTTGTCCTTGGCTTTGGTAACAAAATAATTAAGGCTATAGATTTCCCTCCAAATATAATTTAGGCTTTGTCCCATTTGTTTTTGCTATGTTCTTTCTCATTATCTTCTAAATATTGTATAATTATTGTTTTAAATTTCTCTTTGACCTGAGATGATTTGACAGGGTATTTTCTTAAATTTCTCAGCATGAGGGAGTTGGGGGGATGGGGTATTGTGTATTTGTTCTTTTATTATTAATATCTACTTTTATTTCTGCTCAAAGAACGTGGCTTGTGTTCTCTATGCCTTTTGCAATTTATTGATACTTTATTTGTGGTTTAAATATGCCCAACTTTTTCTTCCTAATGTTCCATGGCTTCTTGACAACAGATAGTATCTTTGTTTGCAGGGTATTGTGTTTCATACATCTGATTCAATGAGCACTTTAAATTAAATTACCGAGATTTTCCACATCCTCACTTCTGTCTTCTAATGAGCCCCAGTCTGAACGCGGTGCGTGAAGCTTTCCTACTGTTCTCCTTAGGTTTTTCCAGCCTTGGTGTTCTTTCCCTTTCAGTGCTGTGCTGCTTGATAGGGGACATCTCTCGAATGTTTTGCCTTCAGCTGAGGCTGTGTTTAATGTCAGTCTAATGTCCTTGGTGCCATAGCTTATGCCAGTGTGAGTAGATTGCCCTTCCCACACCCCCCACCCCCCACCGGGCATGGCATTCTCTGAAGCTCATGGAATCCTGGTCCCCTATTTACCTGGGGGACTCCTGGGTGGTGTCAGCATTTGACCAGCTGCCTGAGAGGCAAGTTAAAACAGGACTGTGGCTGCTCACGTGGGGTTGATTTATTTCTTGTTGCTTCCCAAGCCACTGCCCTGGGGGCCAACCCTGTGCTCACCGTCTTTAGAGTGTGAGGCCAACCTCCCAGGTCAGGGAGCAGCCCAGCTGCCTGCAGGGTTCTGCTGAGTATGGCTCTGTCCCCAGGTGCCCATGGAGTGTTCACTGCAAGAAGTGGAGGTGGGGGCACCCCCAGAATGAGGAAGGATCTCCATGGGTAGCCTTCGTCACCCCATTGCCTGCCTCCCACCCTAGCCACTCCAGACGAGTAGGGGTTGCTGACTTCCAGTCGTTCTCCCCTCTGCTTCCTGCCACACGGCGGAGCTCTTGTCACGCAGCTGCCATCTGGACATTGGTTTGTTCATCTCTCGCCAGTCCAACCTGCAAAGAATCTGCGTTGTGGCCCTTCCTCCAGCAGGCTTTCTTGGTCTCCAGGGATCATGCAGTCGTGGGGTTCGAGGTGACTAGATTCAGGAACAGGGCAGGAAACCTCCCTCTCCCCACCCACACCCTTTTTCAGGAAGTCCTTTAGAATTTACAGACCCATTTTGCAAGTACTGTCTCATTTGATTTTCATCCCAACAAAGGTAGGTTTGGCGACTGGGTAGACTTACCCCATTTTATGGATAGGAAGCGGAGGCTCATTGAGAAGGAGCCACTCCTGAGCTCACCGCTGTACCCTGAGAGCAGCAGCACCACCTTTGGGAACTGAGAATGCACGGCCCTGACCTCGGGGAGGGCAGAGACAGACGGTGGCGGCTGCAGGTCGGCTGTGCCGCCAGCCACTCTGTTAGCTCACACTGGAAGCATGAGTGAATGTCACAGAGGAAGAATTTTAGAGCCTTGAATTTTTTTTCCTTCCTTAACCTTGGGAAAACCGACTCAAGAAGGATGTCCTATTATCACCAGGCTATTAATTGTCAAAGCCAGTTGTCATGGAAACCAGTAAACAGAGTCCTCTTTCTGTTATGGCCATACAGCACAGGGCAGAGAGGGTACAGAGGGCCTCAGAGAGGTTTGTCAGGGGGAATTACAGGAAGGGGCTGGCAGGGCCTCCTGACTCCAGAGAAAGAGACTGGACCCTTGATTTGCACCAGTGACCACAACCGGGGTGACATTTTCGGTGATGGCCATTGGCTTATCATGGCCTCCCCTCTTTTGAGCACATTCTTTTTCCTCTCTGGTTCACGAGGTCCCCCAATAGGTCAGTCATGGGGTGTGGGGGATTAGGGAGATGCTGCCGGTCTCTGTGAATGCTGGTGAGAGGACGGGAAGTGGTCCAGCCACCAAGGCCTCCCAGCACCAGGTGCATGGGGGGCCAGGGCTGCGCTGCAGAAAGCCAGAGGCGCCTGTCTCTGGCCAGCACAGCGTCTCAGCAGTGCTTCTGTCCCCACAGTGAATGGACACCACGCATTGGGGACCCCAGCGCACCCCCCCGAGACTGCCCACATGAGTGTCCGCAAATCCACCGGTGATTCCCAGGTAAGAGGTCCTGTTATGGGAGGTAGGGGTGGACATCGATGCAGGATTGGGGAGGTGTCATTAAAATGGGTACAGGGTGGGGGTGAAGCTGGCTACAGACAGCCCACTTCTGCCCTGAGTACTTGGTCCCTCTGGGTCATTCCACTGCACCGTGGTTGGGGGAGAGTGGGCGGTTGTGGTTTCCTCGGTTTCCCCTAGATGTTGGGGGTGGTGTGGAGTGGGGGAGGGGATGGGCTATAGACGCTGCAAGGGCCGGGGTCCCTCTTGCTGTCCGGGTTCCTGATGCGTAGAGTCTTGGTTTTCCACAACTTTGAGAATATGGACAAGGCCCGGACCTGTTCCTTTTCTGCCCATTCCCGTCCTGCCCCGGACCTGACCCAGAACGGGATTTTGTGAAATGTTTGATCGCAGTCTGATCCGGCATGGAGACAGCAAGGGGCTGGAACGGAGTGGGAGCGTGTGTTCAGATTCCCAAACTGCTTTTGTTTGCACATCGTCTCGGCAGGCACTTGTGCAGACACGCGAGCTAGGTGGCAGTGCCATTCCCGCGTCACGGATGAGGTCACCGAGGCCCAGACTGGCTACGCGACTACTCGTGCAGATCGACATGATCACTAGGCGGCCAGACTGGACCCTGGTGCTGAGCCCCAGGGCTCTCAGTTGCGATAAGCTGTGTCCAGAGAACTGAGGCCTGGTCTTACTTAGTTGGTTTGTAAATTATCTATAAGATGTTCTCAGCGAAGCCCCCAAACCCCATCATCCCTTTCTGGGAATTAAAGTGGTAGGCCCCAGGGTGGTGGTGGGGGTGGTGGTGATGGTGAGGATGGTGACAATGACGACGACGATGACAATGACGACAGCTGCTTGTTCGCAGCAACAAGTACGTGTGGTCCCAGAAAGGAAGACCGTGGGGTCTGGTACTACGGCCCCGAAAGGGAGCACGTGGCTGTAACGCATCAAGAGCACTCATTTGCAGAAACGTAATCATGTTGTTGTCCCGGACGTTCAGCACTGGGCGCAGGGTGAACTCCGTTAATACTCTGGGAAAGAATTTGGACATGCGTGTGGGCCAAGGCTTCTTGGACTTGAGACTCATCCAGGCCTCTTGTTAGAATGCAGACTCTGGTTCAGGAGGCTTAGGAAGGGGCCCGAGGTTCTGTGTTTCCAGCCAATCCCCAGATGATGCTGCTGACCAGGGGGCGCGCCTTGGGCAGCGAGGATCTAGGCGCCGTCAATGGTGCACACTCGTGTGTGTGTGTGTGTGTGTGTGTGTGTGTGTGTCCCCTTCCATCCCCTGCTCCTGGCTCTCGTCAGAGCGCTGGCCCTGTTGTGTCCTGCCCAGCCCCCAGCCAGCCTTCTCCAGCCAGCCTCTGGCAGTCTGTTTGAAATGAAACTCATTACTGCCTGAGGAATGTCTTCTGAGGAGACATCAGCCTGATTCTGCTGTGGTTCACTGACAGCAGGGAAGGCGGGGCTGCCCTGGGTGTGCGTCATCGGGAAGAATACTGGAAATAACCCGCTCCGTCAGTCTTCCTCCCTTCTCCAGTAGAGCATGGCTCTCCACCCCAAAACGCTATGAAGGTATTGCTCAACCACTTGAAACAAAACACATGCTTACGTGTTTGCCTTCTCAGAAGCCACTGGATGATGTATGCCTTAAGCCTTTGACCCAGAAATCTCCCTTCCAGCATCTGCTCTTGGGATGTGCCCGGGGATTCTGACATAGGTGTGAAGCAGTTCACCCAAGCAGCACTCGCAGTAGTGGACCCAGCCTAACTGTCCAGCAGCAGGGGATGCGTAAGATGGCCTGTGGCACCAGACATCCCGCCTGCCAGGACATCATGCAGTCATTAAAAAGCATGCGAGAAAACTTAACAATTTAGGGAAATGCTGGGGACACAGTATTGAGCGGGAAGAGCAGGGCAGACTGCACACACAGTCTTGTCTGGGGCAGGAAATCTCTGTGTGGGAGACAAATGGCCGGACGAAAAATAAGCCAGGTACTGAGGGTGGTTCAGTCTGCCTCTGAGACTGGGATTCTCCTTGGGACATTTGGCAGTGTGGGGACATTTTGGCTGTCACAGCTGGGGTGAGGGTACTGCTGGCCTGTCGTTGGTAGGGGTCAGTGATGTCACCAACGGCCCCACAGTGCACAGGCCGGCCCTGCCGCTGAAGAATTGCCCAGTTTGAAAAGATGGGTGGTGCTGAGGTTCAGAAACCTGGGTCTCGGTCGTTTTTATTTGCTTTATACTTTCCCTTATCTCTCAAATTTCCTGAAATGAACACATTTGACTTCTATAGGCAGAAAGAATGAGCATTATTAAGAAAAAAGACGTTAGAAGCGAGGTACTGGTAATTAGGGATGCGGCGAGGGTCAGCTCTGGGGACCCAGGCCTGGGCAGGCCACGACTGTGCAGGAATGGTGGAGCTCTGGGATGGTAATGTTGACGACTGTGTCCTCAAAGTAACAAGAATAAATAATGCAGCATATGGAGAGAGCAAATACGCACTGGGCTCAGGTTCCCAGGACTATTGCGTAAGGTAGAATGGTGTCCTCTCAGGCTGTGTAAGGGCCTGTGAGCCTGTGAAGTGGGCTGCCCACAAAGGTGCTGGAGGCCAGTCGTGGGAATGGGAGAAGCAGCTCTGGTATTTACAGAGAGCGCTACCAACAGATCACCCCAAAGGATGAGCAGCGCTCTTCCACCTGCGTGGTATTTACTCACACGATCCCAGGCTGTCCGTTATAATTAATAACCGTTATGACTTAATATTTGACGAATGAATGAAGGAGCAGATGAGCACATGGCTATTTGCAGTGCAGGGTGGGGGTGGACAAAGTAGCTTGTTCAACCCACTTTGCGTTTTTTTCCTGCTACTTGGTAGCTGCCTCTCTTTGAACAAACTCATCAGGAACATTAGAATGTCAGGGGTGGTGGGGGTAGGGAGTGTACCTAATCTTTATGGAAACCCAGAATGTGTCCCCACTCCACTCTGTCCTGGGCAGGACTGATGGCTGGGTGTCCAGCAGCCCCAGGATGCCTGCCCCTCCTCCCAGCCCTGGGAGACCTTCATGGCCTGCACAGGTACTGGTGATCTGGCGCCACCCAGTGGAAGGTTTTAAGTCTGCAGGCCTGGGCAGGCTGCCTGGGTACTGGATCAATGGGGCCCACCTGATTGAAGAGGCATGGGAATCAAAGTCTGACAGTCTTGCTGGCCTTTGTAGAAGCACATCCTAGCCTGTCCCCTGCCTGCCTGGCTACCTGGGTGGCTAGAGGGGAGACTGGGGTGGTGGGGACCCTCTCATCCCTTAGCAGGTGTGAGAAGGCAAGGGACCTGCCCACCAGTGCCCCGGCCGTTTTGTGACCCACTGTTCTGTTGTTCTGGCTTCCCTTGACCTTCCCTGAAGAAGACACAGGAGAGGGGAAGGGAAATGGGGCTAAGGGCTTGGAAACTCGAGGGACCCATGAGAATAGAGTTGCAGGTAGAGGAGGAGGTGAGACACTGAGCTCTTGTCTACTCCATCCCTCTCTGCCCCACCCCCTTCAGTAGCACACAGTCTGTTGAGCACGTCCTTCCCCAGGCAGTCACAGACGGATGGAGCCTCTGCCCTGGTGGAGGCTTAGAGTGGGTGCTGAGACAGACAGGAGATGAATGACTGTTTCCTGTCAGCAGTGGTAAGAGCTGGTGGCAAGGTGTGCTACAAGGCCCCAGGGGTGGCGGGGTGGTGGTGAGTGGGAGTGGGGATGTCAGGGAAGACTCCTTGAAGAAAGATACTTAAGCTAAGACTGGAAAGGAGCAAGGGCTCAGGTTGGCAAACAGTTAAGGAAGCACATTGCATGCGAAGGGAACAGCACATGCGGGTGCCTGGAGGCAGGAAGGACAGCCATGCTTTCAGAGGGCACACAGAGCCCAGGTTGGGCTGTGGTTCACTCACTCAGCGGGTGGGGGAGGGTGGGAGGTGAGCCTGGAAGCACCGCACAGGTCTGCTGTGGGGACTTTGATTTTGTCCTTAACAGTACCCAGGTCATCCAGGGGTTTCATACTGGACCCTACCTGCCCCAGGCAAGGAGGCAGGGTAGAGAAGACACACAGCGTAGGGGCTTGCAGAAGCAGTTGTGAGTGGCCCTCCGACCCCACTGCAGTCCTCCAGGCACTGCCGTCACCTCTCTGTTGGCTGGTCCCCACCACACAGTGGCAGCAGAGCAGCTCAGGCCCGGTGAGGAAAACAGGCAGAAACCAGGCAGGGGGGATTTTTAAGAAGGGAGGAAAACTTTTTAGAAAGTTTTCTAAACTTTTCCTCATTGGCAGAGGAAAAGAAAAAGAAAAAAAGCACTTTAATTATGGACATTTGCAAACATTTATAGAAGTAGAAGGAATAAAGGACCAGTCATTTAACTTCAACAATTATTTAGCCAACCTTGTTTCATGTATATTCCCAGTCCTTGCTCCCGACCCCCACTGAGTCACTTCAAAGCAAATTCCTGACATTACAGTTTTAGCTGTAAACGTTTTATAATGTATCCAAAGGGGAAGATGTAACTGCAATACCATTATTAGCACACTTGAGAAAACATTAATTCAGTAATGTCATCTGATACATACAGTCCGCCGTATTTCAAACTCCCCAGCTGTCCTCAGAATGACTGTTGTAGCTGCTTTTCTCCTCCATCCAGGGTCCATTCAGGTTTTACTCATGGATACATTGGTCACTATATCTCTTTAATTTCTTTTTTTAAAACATCTTTACTGAGATACAATTTACATAACATGTAATTCACCCAGTAGTTTTTAGTATAGTCACAAAGTTGTGCCGTCTTTATCACAATCAATTTCAGAACATTTTCACCACCCAAGAAAGAATTTCCCTAAGCCTTAGGCAACCACGAATCTACTCGCTGTCCCTGTAAAGTTGCCTGTTCTGGGTATTTCCCATCAACGGCACCGTACCACACGCGGTCTCTTATGTCTGGCTTCTTTCACTTAGCACACCGTATCAGCCCTTTATTCCATTTTTTTGTAGCCAAATAATATTCCATTGCATGGATTTACTGTTTTATTCTAAGTTATCACTGTAGTCTCTTTTAGTCTAGACCATAATTGCTATGCACGTGTTCTTTGTCTTGCCTCATATGACTTTCCTACGTAGTGACAGATGTAGTTCCAGAGGCTACGTCTGTCTGTGACTCTGCCTGGAGAACACTCCAGGTCCGCTGTCTGGCAGGAGGACGTGCATTCTTGGTCTAATTGTTTTCTTTGCTTAGACTCAGGTTCCGCAGTTTGGCCACGAGTACCCCCTGGGGCCTGTTGAGTGCTTCTCACCGTGTGTCTGGAGACGCACACTCCTAGGTTACCACCCTGCGGGGTGATGCTGAGTTTGAGCTCCCGAGTGGCGTGGTGAGAACCAGATGGCTCCTTCACAGGATGCCTTTTTGCTTTTTAATTTGTCGGTGATTGGTGCAGTGATAGAGTGAGGCGTGTGCCTCTCCTGGACCCTAACCATCTCTTCACTGAGAGCTTTGAGCATCCTTGACGATCTGTTGTGGCCTGAATCCATGTTGATGTTGGCGTTTGCACATGGTGATTTTCTAATTCTTTATCCATTTTCAACTGGCATTTTTCTGTAAAGAATGCTGCCCTCCCCACCCCACCCCTCTTTGGGAGTTCATCATTTGTAGTCATTTTTTATATTCATGCTCAAATCGCCCCAAATTTGGCTTGTGGGGGCCCCTTTAAGCTGGTTTCTGAGTCCTGTTATTATATCATATCATTTTTCTTTTTGAACACTGTCCTACCTCCCAGAACAATAAGATATTCCAGGCCCACCTGACGTGTGGGAGTAGCCATTTCTCAAGGAGCCTGAGCTCCTTCTAGTAGGGAAGAGTATTTAGAAACCAACTTCTCACTCATAGGTTCCCCCCAGGACTGAGGTGTCCTTCCTTCTGGGCCTTCCCATAGAGTGCTGCAGGGCGTGTGTGTGTGTGTCACACAACATGCACATGGTACATGTATGTGGCATGTGTGTGTGTGCATGTATGACATCAGAGCCACAGCACAGGTCATCAGCAGCAAAGGTAGAGACCGCCTCAAAGCCTGTGAGCCCCGCTCAGCACGGGCTGGACCTGCACAGCTGGTGGGGCAGAGATGGGAAGGTGCCCCCACACTTAGAACACCGTCCCCCCCCACCATTACTTGCACTCCTGTCCTGGCCCACGTTACAGGACAGAGGTGGCCCCTGTGTCCAGCTTCATTCCACAGAGCTGTGGACACGGTGGTTCCACAGTCAGTGTTTGTGGGTGGCAGATCTTTCTTGACCTCTGCAGAGATATCTGGAAGATGAGAGATCATCTCAAAGTGGAGAGATGGCAGGGGACAGAGGAAAGAGTTACTCAGGCTGGGCTTCCAATGCCCTCTCTTTACTTGCCCAGTGACCGGGCAGGTCAGGTGTCTCCTGCAAGCTTCAGGCTCACAATCTGTGAAATAGCGACGAAGCCCCTGAACCTGCTGGTGTTGTGAGGGTCAAACGAGATTAAGTGTGTCAGGGGCTGAGCTGACGCCCCGCCCCGCCAAATAAACGAGCACTGGGCGGCAGAGCTCCTTCCCCGTCCTGGTTGTCCACCTCATCCTCCACGTCCCCGTGAGCAACTGCAGCTTCGATACACAGCCCCAGAGGCTGTTGCCGAGGCTGGCAGAGCACTGGCTGCCCTTCCTGGGGGCCCGGGGTGGGACTGCAGTGGGGGCTGGGGTGGGGGTGATGTGTCAGCCACAGGGAGACTCCTGCAAACAGCAAGACCCGTCCCAGAGACCCCTCTTCTCCCTCTGTGCGCAGTTGACCCTTGAAGAGCACGGTGTGCTTTGGGTCACTTACCCCTTCATAGCCAAAAATCCACATATAACTTTCGACCCCCCAATAACCTGACTACAGTCCCTCAGTATCCATGGGGGGTTGGGTCCAGGACCCCCAGTGGATGCCACAGCCCACATGTATGCAAGTGCTGTATGTAAAGTGGTGTACACACAGCCTACACTCTGTATTCGCTCGTTCCCTGCCGTGGATCAAAAATACGCAGTTTGAATTTGAGGATGTGAAGCCTGGATCTGGAGGGCTGACTGTGTATTTATTGAAAACAATTTCACATTTAGATGGGCGGTGCAGCTCCAGTCCATGTTGTTCAAGGGTCAGCTGTCTTTGCTGGGCCAGTGCCTCTGCTGAGGGAACCTTGGGGAGTGGCACCCAGCCTCTGCCTGCCTTCCTCCAGGGCAGCCCGGTCCCGCCAGTGCCCGGGGGTGGAGCTGATAACCTGGGGTGTCCGGGGCGGGTGCGCTGGATGCTGCGTTAACAACACTGACCAGAGCTGTGATTGCCCCGGTCCTGTCACAGCCGCGAGGGGGCTGCCAGAAGTAGGGAACTGGCAGCGCTTAGACCAGCGTGCCTCCCAGGGAGGTCCCAGCCTGTCTACCAGGGGCGCTGGCCCGCCTCAGCCCTGCTGGGTCAGAAGCTCTGGGAGATGCGGCTGGGACTCGACTCGGGGCAAATTCCACAGTTAGTTCCAATGCACCCCAAAGCTTGAGGACCGTTGATAACAGGTGGTGAAACTGAGGCTCAAAGAAGCCGCATGACCTGGCTTCATTCACAGGGATGTAGAAGCAGGCCAGTGAGTTCATGTTCTTGTCTGTGACATGAATGGCCCGTGAGGTCCTTTTTGTCTAGACCATCCTAGGAATCAATTTTTGTTAGTTGACTTTACTTATCAGCCAAATAGGTCTGGGAGGGAGGGGGGAAAGGAGGTGTCGGAAGCAGGCAGGCAGGCAGGCTCCCTGAGCTGCCTGTCTTAGCAGATGGGTTCCTGTGGCAGGGCTGACCTGCTGGATCGGGGCTGCACCAGGGTGGGGGACTGTTGGGTCCCCAGAGCTCGCTGGAAAAGCCCCTCCATGCTTTTTCTGGGACTTTATCTGTAAAATCCCGACATCCACTTCCTTACATTCCGCTAGAGAAAGAAAAAGGACTCACATACTGTGCCACAGGCAGCGCCTTAGAGATGAGCCTGCTTCCCAGGCCACTGTGCGGCTCAGGACGGCAGCAGGCAGCACCCGCCCACCTGGAGACCCTCTTGAGTCCCTACTGTGGCTGCCGACACTGCGACAGCAAAGGCCGTGCATTGACCCTCCCCTTTAGGGTCACGGGCTCCTGTGACCAAGGCAGCATTTTCCACTGGCCGTCCTCAATTTTCCACCCCAGAACCATCCTTGGATGGGGGCCGGCTGCTGAGGGCCCATGGGTTCGGACGTACTTGGGACTCTGGTTTTCTTACTGGCGATGGGAAGACACAAAAAGGCAATTTAAAGTCAGATGAAAGCTGGAGTGCGCTGAGCAACCCTTGCCGGCTTTCAGGCCAGGAGAGCGGCAAGGAGGGGCTGAGCGCCCCAGTGTGCAGGGCACACCTGTAGGGTTTATCTGTCTGACCCCAGGGTTCAGATTAAGATGTCATGTTCTGAATCCTCCGTGCCAGGAGGTGGTGACCTGCAATCCACCGTAACTCTCTGCTCCCCAGTGGGTTCTGCAGGTTCGGGCAGCAAGCAGCACACAGAGCCACTTACCAGCAGACGGTAACTGAGGGGTTAACTCCCAAATCACAGCTTGAGAAGAGAAGACCAGCCTGGTCTGGAGCAGTTTCCCTAGAGCCTTCAGCCCAGAATAGGAGCAGCGCAGTATCAGGGGTACTCCCTCCTGCCCTGTCCCAGAATATGGTGACTTAGGAGTTAACGGCAGGCTGAACATCCCCAAACTTCCTGAGCACACAGCTTTGAACCAATCCCACTGCCTTCAGGGAGCGCGAAAGGAAAAAGAGTGTCCAATATGGAGAACAGCTTTGACGATGCTTCTTGTCTCTCTCTCCAGAACCTGGGATCCTCATCACCAGGCAGAAAACACAGCAAGGAGAATACCCTCACGGTAAGGGGCTCCCTCGGAGTGCCCACTGGTTGGGTGGCAAACTGGGGCTCTCTGCCACGGCAGGCTGTTGTCATGACAACGCAGACAGCCTGTGAGTAGAAGTGATGCCCAGCCTGGAATCTGGGAAGTTCCAAAGCTTGGATGTAGCCAAAGTTCCCTCTGGGTCCCCCTTTCTGTCGGTTTCACAGCCACTTTTCTCTCTGGGGAGCGGGTGGAAGGATGGAGGTTGCATGATGCAGAAGCCATTTCTGCCGGGCGGGCAGGGGTGGGATAAAGGGGGTGGACTGAGCTCTGTGCAAGCGATGCGGTGCGTAAATTACAGCCACAGCAGGGTTGCTATGGTGCGGGGTAACTTCTGGAAGATGTTAAAGTTAAACAGCAAGAGAACGATCCCTAAGAATAGAGTTTCTGGGAGTTCCTGACAGGAAACAAATAGCTTCTGCCTGGAGTGGCCACCATGCCTCCCAGGGCTCTTCCAAGCCCATCAAGCCCCGACATGCCGGCTGAGAAGGACCCCCGCACACCCATCGGCCCTGTGCCTGGGGATCGTGGGTGTTGGGCATCAGTGTCCCCTCCAAGTGGGCAGACAGGCATCCCAGTGCTGAAACAGCCCAGGATTCAGAGGCGTGAGCAGTGTGTTCCCGCTGTGCCACGCTGACACAAGCACAGCAGAGCTGGGGGCGGGGAGTTGCTCCACCAGCCTCCGTCACACACACTTCAGAGCGTCTCTGATGTCTGACGGCCCCCCCAGCGATGAACCCAAGAGTGGATGCGCTCCCTTGGCTCGTGCAGGCTCAAAACCCGGCCTGAGAGGGAATCAGGGGCGGGCAACCAGTAACAACAATAGTCACTGCCACTTCTGTGTGCACTTACGATGCACAAGTAGTGGGGAGCTCACTTAGCTCCCCGCTCACTGGGTGGTGAGGTGTGGTGATTGCAAACCGGGGCTCTGAAGCCACAGTGGCAGCCGCGGGGCCTGTCTGCTGGGCAGCAGCCTGGGACGGGTCTCTCTGTGTCTCTGTGTCTTGTGCCCACATCTGTGCAGCAGGCACATGGTGGGCACCTGTGCCATAGGGAAGGTATAAGGACTGAGTCCGTGTGTGGTAGCACTTAACACAAAGCCTGGCACTAGTAAGTGCTCAGTGCGCACTCATTCTCATCACCCTGTTGACAGATGAGGAAACTGAGGCGCAGAGCCATACCCCGCCCAAGGCCACACAGCCAGGAACATTGGGATCCCAGACCTGTGCTTTCACACCTCGCCCCGCCCCTTCAGCGGAAGTTGCCTCCCGAGATGGTCTCCTTTTTAGCTGCATGATCGTGGGCAAGGGACTTCACCTCTCAGTGCCTCAGTTTCCTCGCCTGTGCCTGAGCTCGCACTAGGTCATTGCAAATGAACGTTTTAGCTCTAAAGGCTCAGTACACCAGCATACCCCGCAGCTGTTCTCATCCCCCTCCACTGCCACAGCCTCCCTCTCCTGGGCCTGACCCTCCTACACACCCTTTCTGTCTGTGCACCAGGCCAGTCAACTGAGGGGCTCTGAGCATCGACACTGTTGACATTTCAGGCTGGGTAACTTTGCTGTGGGTGTGGAGGGGCAAAGTCGCCCTGTGCGCTGTAGGGTATTTACCAGAATCCCTGGCCTCTACTCTCCAGAAGCCAGTAACAACACCTCCCCAGATGTGACAACCAAAAATGTCTCCAGGTTGCCAAATGTCCCCACAGCAGGGGAGTGAGGCAAATTCACCCCAGTAGACAG
The DNA here is from genome assembly GCF_022682495.2 of Desmodus rotundus. NCBI lineage: Eukaryota > Metazoa > Chordata > Mammalia > Chiroptera > Phyllostomidae > Desmodus > Desmodus rotundus. The sequence continues at coordinate 69,969,481 of NC_071395.1, forward strand.
CCACAAGTTAACTTCATGGTATTGTGAGGTCTGCCGGCAAAGTCTATCCCACCTTCACTGCTTCTCCACTTCACTGTGCTGCCCCAAGCCACCATCACACCCACTGGTCCCTGCAGAGCCTCCCCTGGCAGCTGAGGTCGGCGGCATTCTCTCACCAGTGCATGCTCCACACTGCAGCTCACCCAGGAGTGGCCCGGTCACGTCACTCCCCTGCCAGACACTTCCACGGCTCCCATGCCAGCGTGGGCCCCTCTGGCCTCAGTGTCATCTGCTCCCTGACTGTGACCCCCAGAAACACAGAACAGCATGTTCCCAGCCATGTGGCGCGCCCACAGACGCCCGGGCCCTTTTCCTCCCTGCAGCACTCTTCCCCTCCCCAACCCCCTGTCTCACTCTTACTACTTAAATAGCATCCCTCTGAGATTCCCCCCTCCACCTAGTCCCAGCACCCCGTGCTTATCCCAGTGGTGGATTTATCTCAAAGTACGCCAATTACTTACTTATTTGTACTCCTTCCGCACGAGGCGGTAACACCGAGGAGGGCAGAGACTATACCCTCTGTATCTAGCTTGAGGTCATTGCACCGGGAAGCATTTGCTGAGCACTTTCCGGTGCCTGTGCTGTGCCCGGAACGAGGGAGACAGCAGGAAACAGTGGTCTCCCCGCCTCGCCTCACGGAGCAGACAGTCCGGCAAGGAAGAGAGACGCTAAGTAAACAGTCACGAGCAGAGTAATTACAAATGTACATTACACAGTGCTGGGAAGATGTGGCGCAGTGCGTGGCGCAAGCAGCCGTCCAGCGCGGCAAGCGGACGGCAGGTGTTCCAGCACAGCAAGCATTGTTGTTGAGGCTTGAGCTCTGCTGTCAGTCCTCTCCATTCAAAAACACTGTCGTCCTGTGATCCTCAGCTTCCTCATATACAGTGAGTGGGGTTGCTCAGAAGATGAAGTGAGAATGCCTGTAGAGCTCTAGGCAGGGTGCCTGAGTAAGGGCTCCCCCGAGTTCCAGAGTCATTACAACTGCCTCCTGGGGGCAGAGAGTGCAATTCTGAAGATGCCCAGCAGGGGGTGCAGGGCTTTGTGAGGATTTGGAGAGCTGGGTGTGAGAAATCCCCAAACCAGTCCACAGAGACGGGAACAGCCACCCTGGGAGCCCTGGCCAGTGCATCCAAGGACCAGTGTCCCCAGAGTGGCAGAAGCCACAAGAGGAATGAGGCGTATCCTCCCCGATCTCCTCTCCCCCCACCCAGCTGGCTCTCCTGCAGGGGTTGCCATGGGGTGATTTGGGGGGCCCCTTGCCTTACAGATCCCCGACAGGGCACTAGAGAAGACGCTATACCACCCCAAGTGCCTTCAACATCCAACTTCCATGTTCTTGATAACCAATAGAATGTCAGTTAATGTATCACTAAGTTGGGTTGAAATTTTCATGGACTAATCATCAAGTAAACTAACAGTGGACTGTGGTCACCATTATTTGATGAAACGAGACCAGCTGAGACAGGAAATGAGGACTCTGTGAAACTGTGGGCTCCATCCCTGGCTTCCAGGATAGCTGCAGGAGAGACCCACACCACAGCTGGCCGTCAGAGGCCTAGAGGAGACTCACCTCGGGGCATGCCTTGGGGTTTAAGCCCAGAAGGAGGGGTTGCCTACTCCTGGGAGTGGAGAGGTGGCACTGCCCCATGCAGGCTCCTGAAGGCCAGTGACACCTTGGGTCACTGTGGGTGCAGCATTGGAAGAAAACTCCCCACCACAGGGGTTGCTTTGGGCCTCCACCTTGACCTTGGTGGAATTTAGTACAGCTCATCTCCAGGGATCTCTGGGTCATTCATGCCCCTGACCCTTCCTACCTTGTTGTGCTTCCCTCCAGAGTGGGAGTCTCCTCGGGGACATCAGCCAGGTGTCAGCATGCGGGAGGAGGGGCTCCTTTCATTGGCTGGACTCGCCCATCCTCTCCTCCCAGGGTGGGGTTGGGGGTGGGCTAGATTTATTTCCAGCCACCCTGGAGCCCCTGAAACAGCCAATGGGCCTGACTCAGCTGGCATAGGAGTTGGTTTGGCTTACATTGTTGATATTGGCCTCGAGTTTATTTGCCAACATTTCAAAATAGAGACACTTCACATGAGATTCCCAGTGTTAAGCTTCTCTCAAGTCATCACCTAACCTGACAACATTAGACTCCTCATTGTGGCTCCGTAACAGGAGGCAGGAGCAACCTGCACCTTGGATGGATCTCCCTAGACTCCCCCAGACCCCTTCCCCAGCAGAGGCTGGTCATTCCCCCCCCACCCCCCACCGAGCTGCCCCTTTCTGTAACCCATAGGCCCCTTCCTCACTTACTGTGAGAGCTGCTGCATTGAAGTCAGTGGCCTCTGTTCAAAGCCCCAAGGGTTTGCTGCCCTGTTCTTGCTTTGACTGCGTGACAGCCTCCACTTCAGCAGACACCGGGCTGCAATGGAGGGTCCAAGTGGGACGGGGCTTGGGCCTGGCGAGGCTCTGCGGCTCCCACAAAGAATAGAGTAGCTGGCGCCATGGGGGTGGGGGGGACCTGTGCTTGAAGCGACATCAGCAGGATCAGTGAGTGGCAAAGCCACTCCCGCTGAACAGGGAGAGCAGGATATTCCAGGGATATGCCTAGGCGGGAGAGCCTGAGACAGGCCCCAGTAGTCTGCACCTGGCTTCTAATTTTTAACCTCTCTTTGTTCATAGAATAAATTTTACGAGATAAAATTCACAGGGTCGCTTTTCACCCCCAACCTTCCGCCACGTAATTCCTTTCCCTGGAAGCAAATGGTGTAATCAGCCTGCAGAAGAATTCCGCGTGTAAATAATACAGATGGTGGTGTACCGTAAATATTCTTCCATGCCTTGCTGCCCCCTCCCCCACGGCCTGTCCTGACACACCTTCCTCCTCAAGCCACAGGAACCTTCCCCGTGTCTATCACCATGGGTACAATTCCCGCGGATGCCTGTCTGTCTCGTGCTTTGTTTAATCATTGCCCTGCTGATGGACAGTGGAGCTGTGTCCAGCCTTTTGCTGTTGCAGGCAGTGCTGTGGTGGAAAACTCAGTCCGCACGTCACCGTACACCTGTGCAAATATATCTGTAGGATAGATGCTTCGGAATGCAGTTACTGGGTCAAAGGCTCTCGATGTTTGCAACTTTGATGGGACCTGTTACCCTGCCCTCCAGAGAGCTTGTACCGAAGCCAGCCAGCCACTCTTGGGTGGGTGTGAGCACTGGTTGCCCCCCATTTGAAATGTCAGCTGCTGGAACATCTCAAGATCCCCGTGTGTGTTCTATCAAGCTGACCCTGAACGGAGGCCTCTGTAGTGCTGTGTCGCAGGAGCAAAGCCTTCCCCGCTTCTCCCAACCTTCCTGCCAAGTCATTTTCTTCCCTGTTCTGTGCCCTGCAGATAAACTGTGTGACCTTCCCTCACCCAGACACGATGCCGGAGCAGCAGCTGCTGAAACCAACGGAGTGGAGCTATTGCGATTATTTCTGGGTAAGTGGTGGCCCAGTTTCCCCCCGGCGGTGGCCCTGAAGACCACTAGTGGACACCCAGGAGGGACGTGAGGGGCTTAGCTCTGTCAGCAGAGGGGCCTCCCCTGTTGGAACCTAAAGGGCTTGTGGCAGATCAAGCATCTGAGGCAGGAACTTAGGGCCTCTAGGAATCCAGGTCATTCAGTAAGTCTCAGAGAACTGGCGGGGTTTTCATTCGTGGGAATCCAGACACCCTGGGCAGAAAGCAGGTACACCACAGGGCCACTTTCTCTGCTACTCAGTAAAGGCAGTTAGGCAAGAATCAACTTCAGTAAGTGAATCGGGGCTCCAGAGCTACTCTGTCACACTTGTAGGTGACCCTGAACAAGGGCTTTACCCCTTGGGCCTCCCCGTTTCCACTGAAGTCACCAGGAGGTGGGGCTCGAGGATCTGTAGCTTTGATGATTCTGTGGTTCCAGGACGTTCGCACATCGTTTCATGGGCCCAGAGTCTCCTTTTCGCCAGACACACAAAGCTCTGGAGTGGGTGGGGGCGACGGCCGCGCAACTATGATGTACTCAGCGCCACTGAACTGCACACTTACATGGCTTCCGTGGTAAATTTTGTTATGTGTGTTTTCCACAAGTAAATATCTCTTGACAAATGCACAGTCCCGTTCCTCAGAAACCAGTAACAGTCCTGAGCATTCGCACATTAAAGTCAGCAGTGACTTGCAAAATGAGATTGCCCCATTCTAGAATGAGACAGGGAGTATGGTGACCTCATGAACATATTAAAAAGCACCAAATTATACAGTTTTTCTCTCCCTTCACTCAAGGACATGCCTACTGACTTTAGAGAGAGGAAAAGGGAAAGAGGGAAACATCAATTGGTTGCCTCTTACATGCACCCCAACTTGGGACTGAACCTGCCACCTTGGCATGTGTCCTGACTGGGAATCTAACTGGTGACCTTTCAGTTTATAGGACGACACTCTAACCAACTGAGCCACACCAGCGAGGGCCCCAGCTGTACACACACACACACACACACACACACAGCACCTTTGGCAAAAGCTTATTGAGGAACAATAACTAAAATTAAAAAATCAAAACACTTTTTCACAAAGAGGTGCCAAATGGATCATCACCCCTTCTCAGATTTGCTAACCAAATATTAGATGAAAGTGCTTCTTTATTTTTACGAAATCACTTGTGCATTAGATACTCAGTGGTCCCTCTTGCCCTCAGAAGGGGCAACTCCTGCTGGCCCAGCTGTGTTTCTTCCAGGGCTTCTGAGGTCTGTGCAGAGGCAGCAAACTTTATAAACGGGTCTCTGGCTTTGGCATCAGAGAGGCCTAGGTGGGCAGGGGTCAGAGTACAAGACTTCACAGGCCCTGTAAACACACTGGGGTTTATTCTGTTTGTAGCAGGGAGATACTGGAGGGTTGTAGGCAGAAAGGTGATATGATCTGATTTCTGTGTGTCAGGCAGGGAGGGCTGTGAACCAACAGGGGTGCAAGTTAGCAGGTGGGCACAGGACACCAGGAAGGAGCCATGGAGATGGAGAAAGGACCTGGGTTGGAGACATCACCCCTAAAAAGGAAAGAAACAGCGTTCAGGGGAGAGTAGCTGTAGCCTGGGACTGGGCCCCAGGGGCCTGGGGGTCAGCGTGTGGGGGTTGTGTGGGGATATTCAGCAGCATCTAAGAGCTCACCACGTGCAAGTTAGTTCTCACCTTCACTCAAGGTCCACGAGGACTCTGAGGCATACTCGAGCGGTTTGTCCCCTGACCGTCCAGGCCCTTTCCTCTCAGAGAAAGTTTCTGTTGACGCGGTCAGTAAAGCCCACTTCTTCAGGCTGGTTTCGCCCGGGGTGGGGAGTCACTCAGCATATTCATCCTGTGTGGGGGCAAACTGGGGCTCAGTATTTTGGGTAATTTTTCTTTTGCTTTTTTATGAAGATGTAGCATTTATATGATGAAATGCACAAATCCTAAATGTACTTGAGAGACTTAATTGGCCAGAGCAGCCCCACGGTGACAGGGTGCACTCTGGTGGTGGTGACCTCCCTTTCACGAGAGGTACCGGAGTGCGGTCAGAGGGCCGCCAAGGCGAGGATCCCGTGAGGGGAGGGAACAGGGGTGTCCGTAAAACCTTCCGTCTATTCAACAGGGGTTCTCTCCAAGTGTCACCAGTCCCATTCCGTTCCACTCCCTTAAAATGTCCATTCTGGGATCTTAGCGATGCAGCCCACTCCTGTTTCAGGGGTGGGGGCCCGAGGACGCCGCAGCCTAGGGTCGGAGACCTGACCATGGCACACAGTGCCTGAGCCAACCCGGGGCCAGGATTCCCACTGATCATCCATCTCTGTGGTGTCAAGGGTGTATTTTTAACTCCTTCCATTGAGTATCAAAGCACTTGGCCCTGGAGTCCTGGTGCGTGAAGGCTGTGACAGAGCAGGTGCCTCCCAAGAGGACCTGGGAGCTCTGAGAGCCCTGTGGCTATGAGGGCTGTGATGAGTGTCCAGCAGGGCAGGCCAGGCTTGGGGCAGTGGGGGAGCTGAAGGGGTCAGGGGGAGAGCAGAAAGACATATTCCGGAAGTACAGGAGAAACAAAGCAAATGCATTTAATTTTGAGATTTGAGGAGTATTTGCTTGCAAAGTGAATTGGGTACTAAGTTTCCATTTCATTGACTTGGCCATCTTTTCTGAGTCCTGACTTTTAGTTAAAAGTAACTAGTAGTAAATAGTATTTACTGAGTACTGAGTATGCGCTAAGCCATTTCCATATATTTGTCCTGAAGTGACCGTATGCAGTGGGTGCCATTATGTCGCCAGTGTCCCCGATGAAGCAGCCCAGGTGTGGAGCAAGCGAAGCACTTGCTGCTAAGGTCCCCCAGCTGGGCTGTTGGCACTGGCTGAATGCCCTTTCCCACTCTGGTTTCCCTTCAATCCACTTTCTCTCCAGAAGCCAGTATGATCTTCTGTGAATGCACATTGGAAGATGTCCCTGCCCGGCCGGTGCAGGAAGCTGACAGGAGATGGGATGGTTTAGGGTTAGGGGCACTGGCACCCAAGGGCTCAGACTGCTGCAGCTTGGAGTTGGGATGCCAAGACTCCCCAGAGGGTCAAGCCAGCCTCAGCAGCCACCTGATTGAAAGTATCAGGCCAGTGGGGATCAAACCTGTGCTTCCTCCTCTTCTTTGCAGGGTGGGAGGATGAGGGGCATGGACGTGGGGTGGCAGCAGCACTAAGGACTTAAGCATCAGCATCAGCAGGGCTGCAGGAGTATCACAAGTCGGGACAGCCAAGGCTGGCACGTCTGTCCTCCCTCTCGGGTTGCCAGGCCTGACTGGGCCCCCTATGGGGTCTGTCTTCCCTACACTCTGTTCCCTGCTGTCACCGAAACTCTCTGCTTCTGTTTCCTTTCTAGGCTGATAAGAAGGACCCCCAAGGCAATGGTACCGTGGCTGGGTTTGAACTGCTGCTCCAGAAGCAACTGAAGGGCAAACAGATGCAGAAGGAAATGTCAGAATTCATTCGGGAAAGGTGAGGCCTGGGTCCTCCCAGCTCTGGGCACTGGTGACAGTGCCTGTGTTGGCCCCTTAGCCTGAAGGGCTGAGAGCAGCAGGAATGAGCCTTGCACACGCAGCACTGGTGTGGTTAGCACCAAGGGGAGTGTGAGACTGGAGCCACAAACTCATGGCTCTCAAGACAGGTCTGGCTGCAAATGTGTTATTTTGGCCTGTGCAGTGGTTTTAAAGATTTGAACCATTTTTTAAATTGGTAGATTTGTACATTAAGATCTGGATATCTAGCATCTCTGGAGAAAGCAGTAAGTGGCCCTGCGGCCCCAGTTTGCCTCAGTCTCTACCACTCCCTCTGTCCCCACACAGACTACGGGGCTCCTTTCCTTACCTGCATGGCCCTCCTGAAGCCCTGTCCCTTAGCGTGACAAAAAAGGAAAGTGTTACTTCTTGTTCATCTTTCAACCAAATGGTGTCCTGGACCTGGGGCATACAGAACCGCCCCTCACTTCCCCTTCCCCGATCCCAGCCCTGCCTCAGGGAGCTCAGTCCATTGGGAGAGTCAGAGAAGGTGAGCATGAAAAAAGTGCAGGGACTGTAATAGTGGTTTAGATGAACCAGGCCTGATGGAAATAGGAAAAGCTACAAAAAGAAGTTCCTTTTCTGTCTCCCTCTCCCCAAGTTTTGAAACCCCGGTAAGCACACTTCACGTACACTCACACCTGCCCCCCCACACACACACAGTACCCCCCCTCCACGCGCGCACACACACACACAACCTCCTTTCTGGAGTTCCCAGAGCACACTGGAAATATTTATAGTAATTGGCAATACATTTAAAAATATTTCTTTTTTAACTGTAACAACAATAATCAAGTAATAATTCTTTGGCATCTGAAAGCACCTCTTCCTTTAGGAGCCCCATTTTCTGTTTATATAATGAAATCTTTATTTTGTGACCCATTAAACTGGTAGGGAATTGAGAGGTTGTGTAGCTCAGGTGCAAAAGAAATACTATAAAATGGCAAATAGGAAAATGGTTGTAAAAGCTGCAGTTTGAACACACTTATGGTTTATACTTTTGCAAAAATATCAGGTTTGCAATAAATTGGAACCTGCCAGTTGAGAACTCTGGTCATTCCTGAGATGTGCAATTTCTCTCAGTCCACCTTGGGGTCTCATAGGGAGGGCCTGTCAGAGCCGGAAGAGGCGCAGGGTGAGGAGCGCACAGGGTAGGGGACAGGTGAGGGTAGGGGGCAGGTGATGGTGGTTGGCTGTGGCCTCAGCATGAGAAGGTGGGCAGAAGGTGCAGGTGACGCAGGCGCTGATACTAGAGGTGACATTTGGAAGCAGAAGGGCCTCATGCCTGGGGCATGTGGTTGTCCTTGGGACCTTTGGAGACTTGCAGTAAAGAGTGCAACCTGGTAAGATCTGCCTTCCAGAGGGAGCTCTGGGCCACAGGCTGGAAGCTGTTGGCTGGCCCTCCCTGTCACCCTGAGGAGGGTGGGGCTCGAGGCAGAGTGAATGGAGAGGAAGTGGTGACTGCAGAAGACCTGGGGACAGCCAGAGAGGCCACTGAGAGCGAAGCAGTGCTAGAAAGGACAAGATTATGAGTCTCTGAGTGCTGATTCATGAACTAATAATTACTCGGTTAGGCCGCCCTTCTGAGCGGTGGGAAGCAAGTGCTGTAGCCCCAGGAATGTCTCTGGGGTTCTCCCCATTTGCCGAGTGATGGCCCAGGGGCGGAATACCTCCAACAACACATTGGCCATGGCTGCCCCAGATAACACAGAACACTCCCCGGAGAGTTGCCTTGGAAGAGTGTTGGGGGCCTGGGAGCCAAATCCAAGGCAGCTTCCCTCTCTGGGGAAGTAGAATCAGCCAGCTCTGGGCACTGCCTGGTTTCCATGGAAATACTCATGCCCTGCAGGCTTGACAATTACAGCCATTGGGGGCTTGGAGACAGTAAGGAGCGCTTCTGTTTATGCCAACTTGGAGGGTCTAAACCCAGAGCTCTGGGGCTAGAAGGGAGAAAGCAGCACTGGGCATCCCTGTGGCCTGTCGCAAGTCACGTTCATTCACTTAAGGGTCTCCTGTGTATCCAGCCTGCACTAGGAGCTGTGCAGATGACAGCTTTTCATCTTCACAACCTGGAAAGACAGCTAGTAACAGCCCATTTTGCGGATGAGGATGTTCAGACCATTTCATTTATTCATTCCTTCAACAGATATTTACTAAGCACCTACTATGTGCCAGACAGACTAGAGCCACGTACTCTTAGAGCTTATGGTCTGATGGGTTCCTTACCTGGTTAAGAAGTGACAGGGCTGCAGGTTAGACTCATAGTCCAGCACTGCAGAGCTGACGTGGGGTTTCCTCCCTTTGCAGGATAAAGATTGAAGAAGAATACGCAAAGAACTTAGCTAAGCTCTCCCAGAGCTCCTTGGCCGCACAGGAGGAAGGGTGAGTGGAGAGGACAGTGATGGGAATGGGGAGGGAGAGGAGGCACTCAGGAACGGGAACCACACATGGTTCCCACCTTTTCACCCACCACTGATTGCTGCCATGGGCCCATGGGATGGGGAAGTCCCCATAGGCCTGGCTCTAAGTGGGCACCCAGGACTTCAGCTGTGGACATGCGGGTTCAAGGTTACTCCCACATTGTCTTTTCTCTTGTGGTCAGGGGCCTCCTGCCATATGCTGGCGTGTGTCAGGCCCCCCTCCGCCCTGTCCCCTGGGAGCTGGGCACAAGCCCCCAGATGCCCATGCCTGCTCCCCTTTCTCTGACAGCAGGCTGGCAGGAAACTGGGCGTGAGAGGATTCCGCACCCAGCCCCCAGTGTAGAGTTCTCTCCTTTGGCCCTGGGCCAGGCTTCCTCCCTTCCCTTCCCTTAGGTGGGACTGGGCTGGGGGAGGCTCAGCCCCACCCTCCCAGCCACAGAAGGATCCCTAGTGGAGGGAAGACTACAGCCTTCTCTGCTCTGTCTTGTTAACAATTTGTTTCAGCCTGCTGGCAGGGATGTAAAATGGTGCAGCCACTGTAGAAAGCAGCTTGGCAGTGCCGCAGAAAAACTAAACCTAGAATCACTGTATGACCCAGCAGTTCTACTCATGGGTTTATACCCAAAAGAACTGAAAACAGATATGAAAACAAGTGCATGTACATGAATGGTCATAGCAGCCTGATTCACAATAGCCGACAGGTAGAAACAACCCAAATGTCTATCAAAGAATGAATGAATAAACAAATTATGGTATGTCCATATTGGGTATAGGCTGGAATATTATTCGGCCTTAAAAAAGAACAAAGTACTGATCCATCTACCATGTGGATGAAGTGAAAGAAGCAAGACACTGAGGGTGCATGTTATTTATATAATTCTACTTGTGTGAAATGTCCAGAGTAGATAAATTCATAGAGACAGAACGAAGATTGGTGGTCGCCCAGGTTTGGGGGGAAGGGGAATGGGATGGGGATTAACTGCTTAACGGGCACGAGGTTTCTTCTCATGGGGGCCTGTGTAAATCTGCTCGGGCTGTTGCAGCAGAATATGATTGGCCGGTGGCTTAAAAACCAGAACTTTAGTTTATCATGGTTCCGGGGGCTGGGAGCCCAACACACAGTGCCAGCGGGGCTGGTGTCTGGGGAGAGCCTGTGTCGTCTTTGCAGGTGGCTGCCCTCTGGCTGTGGCCTTTCCCAGTAAGGAGGGAGAGTGAGTGCTTCAGTGTCTCCTCTTACAAGGACTCCAATGCTGTCAGATCAGGGCCCCACCCTTAGAACCCCATGTAACCTCAGTTTCTGTTGTAAGGGGCTATCTCCAACTAACAGTCGCACTGGGGATGAGGGCTTCAACACAGGAATTTAGGGAGATACAAACTTCCAGTCCATAACAGGGTGATAAAAATGGCTTGGCCCTGGCTGGTGTGGCTCAGTGGTTGAGTGCTGGCCTGCAAATCAAAGGGTCGCCGGTTCAATTCTCAGTTAGGGCACACGCCTGTGTTGCAGGCCAGGTCCCCAGTTGGGGGCGTGTGAGAGGCAACCACACATTGATGTTTCTCTCCCTCTCTTTCTCCCTCCCTTCCCCTCTGGCTAAAAATAAGTCAATAAAATCTTTAAAAAAAAAAAAACAGTTCAGAACTAGACAGAGCTGGTGGCTGTACAACATGGCGAACGTATTGAATGCCACTGGATTGTCCTCATTAAAATACTTGCTTTTACGTCATGGGCTTCTCACCTCAATAATAAACACAAAGACTCAGGAAGTCAGAGTTGAAGGGTTCCTGAAGCCCCCGCCTGGTCCAGCCTCCCTCCAACGCGGTGTCTGAATCTTCCCTGAGAGGAAGGGGGCGTTCTGTCGTGGGATGGCTGTGGCTGTCAGAGAGCTGTGATGTTAAACAAGTCCAGATCTGCCCACATGGCTTGAAATCCCTCAAGAGACAGGGCTTTGCCAACCAAATGTGGCTTTAATTAAGGCCTCCGCATGGGCTCACAGTGCAGCCAGCAGGCCGCCTCCAAGTGGTTTTCACCAACCTGCCAGCCACAGGCCACAGGGCGGCCCTGCAGAGCCAATGTCTCTTCCACAGACATAAATGAGGTTACCTCTAGCCACTTCTCCATGCACTGGGCTGAGATGAGGGCAGGAAGAAGGAGCATATAAGAATTGCCCTACCAGCCTGGGCAGGGGGCTTTTCTAGGCATCTCCATGCCCTGCGATGCCAGTGCTGCCCCAGAGTCTTCCCGCTTCCACCTCCTCAGCCTGGGCTGCTGCCAGGGACACTGCGTCCTGCCAACATGCGCGGCATATGCTCCCAGCTAAATGGGCCATGCTGCACACACATGCACCTACAAACCTGAGGCAACAGTGCACACTCACATATGTGCATCAACACCACTCACTGCCAACATGGGTGTAAACACATGCCCCTTGCCGTTGCACTCGCATGCTAACCCCACGCACACACTGCTTCCAGCAGGCGCTGTCGGGGGCAGGATGACCTGGTGGGCCCCTACCACAGTGTGCAGTGGCACTGTTTTGCATCTACACACAGCTTTGGACAGTAGCCCAGTCCACGCTGAAATTTTCAAAGTGCAATGCTGGATCCTAGAAATGAGGGGCAGCCTAGGAAGGTGCCGATGGGGAGACTTGAGCTGCTTTTGCCACTGTAGTGCTGGGTCCAAATTAGATTCCACAGGATATGTGCACATTGGTAAACAAACAGACTCAGGTTGTTCATTCTGCCTCCAGCTTTCCTCTCCTGGGTGGAAAGGAAATGGGATTTGGGTCTTCTCTGGGTGGTAATTGTGACAGCGTTATGCATTTTGATTTGGCATGCCTTGGACTGTATATTGAAACAGAAATATATCTCAGATTTTTTTTTATCAACCTCTTATCAGCTGAAAGATTTCCCTTCAAATGAAAAAGTTTGTAAATTGCTTTATTCTAAATTGTGAAGTGGCCCCGAGGGGCCTAGAATATTGGGCCTGGCTCAAACAGACCCATTTTTTAAAGATTTTATTTATTTTATTTTTAGAGAGAGGGGAAGGGAGGGAGAAGGTGGGGAGAAACATCCATGTGAGAGAGAAACATTGATCAGTTGCCTCTCGTGTGCACCCCAGCCAGGGGCCCTGACACAGGAATCAAGCAGACGGCCTTTCGCTCTGTGGGACAACCAGCTGAGCCATGCTGCTCAGGGCACAGACAGACCAATTGAATGTGACATCCTCCCACCTGCGAATATCTGGCCTGCAAGTGGGGGCAAGGACATTGTTCTGATCCTGAAACTGCTTCCTCCTGTCCGCCCAGTAGCCCCCGCCGGCCATTCCCTGGCCACTACAGCCGTCATTGCGCCAGTTACTGACCACATGCACTGCTGGTGGTGGACGTGTGGATTCTCAGTACTACCCAGGGCCTCTTTGGCTGGTGGGCTTTGCTTTTGCCTTCTGCAGGCTCGTGTGTGGCTCAGCTGCAGGAACGACCCCTCCCTCTCCATCACCCTTTAATCAGGTTCCCTCCTCTCCCCGGACTGCATCTATCAGCTGTGTACTGTGCTGACATTCACTTTCGGTCCGTGATCCATCTTGAGATAGGCCACATGTATGGCATGAGGTCAGGGTCAACATGCTTTTTTCCCCCCTGTGGATATGCAGCTGTGCCTGCACCATTTGTGAGAAGACTGTCCGCCCTCCATTGAGATAATTTGGCATTCTTGTTGCACACCGATCACCCACATCTGTGAGTCTGTTTCTGGACCTGGTATTGCAGGCCCTTGTCTGTATGATGACCTCATCTGCTTCCACCCCCTCCTCGCCTTGCCCTGGACCTGCTGCCCTCCTCCCGGGGAAGGTGGGGAGCCAGGCCATCCTGAGCTGCCCCCACACAGCTCCCTGAAGCTCGGACTCTGAGTCCAAGAGAAATGTCAAGAGCTTGGACGGCCCCATTTCTCACTCCATCTCTTTTCTGGTGGGCTCCCTGGCTGAGAGCACCCAAGGGGACCCTTGTTTGCTGGCAGGCTCCTAGATAAAATGAGTCAGTCATCTCCCATAAACACCCACCTCAGCCTGAGCCAGCACTGCAACCAGACAGGCCTGGGTCGTGATCAAAGGGGTCCGTTCTGTTCTGTTGGGTAATGCTCGGAGCTGCTGGCTTCTCTGCTCAAAGCCCAGGAGCCTTGCAGCAGGCTCTCTTTTAATCAGCTTTTCCACTTGAGTTTAATGAATTCTCTGGGGGAAGTGGCTTTTTGACGAAATGAAGTGAACTGCACGTTCAGCCTGGGTTTACTGGCTCGGTGTAGAGGTCTCGAGCGAGGTCTCTGGATCCTTTGGAAGGTTGGTGAGGTTGCAGAGTTTCGAATAATGAGAAAGTAGCCTGGGGGCCTGCAGTCCGGTCTTGGGCACCTCAGGAGATTGCTCCTACTTGAAGCATCCTAGAGCGGAAAGGGGTTTGGCGCAGAGGACCTGCCTTTGTCCGGTAAAGCTGTCTGCGCTGCTGGGGCTCACAGTCCAGAACTGGTGCCAGCAAGGGCCACTCCCCTGCTGACAATGATGGAGAGTCTGCTCTGCCACATGGGCGTCCCCAGGAGGTCCCTAACCCAGATGGCCCTCCTTTGCCCCTCCTGGAAGCCGGGCTGCTGGAGGCTGGCCTGCAAGCAGGCTGTGTGGCACCTTCCCTGTGAGGAGGGCTGTGCCCTGGGAAGGCGTCTGTCCTCCCTCTGATTTACCCACAGGTGTTTGTGCCCCATCAGCAAACCCGGGAGGGCTGATGGGAAGGCAGGGAGTGAGCAGTGAGTCTGCTCTGGAGGCCCTCCCTGCCGCTGCACCCCACCGTCCTTGCATCTCCCCACGTTCTCTGGGTTTCCGGATGACTTCCCCCAGTCTGCCACAGTCTGTTCTCATAGCTCCTCGGCTCGGTCTGGGGTGGCTTGGGTAGAACACAGTGCTCAGGTTGTCTTGTGCCGGCCTCTGCCCCATCCAAGCCCCAGTCCCCAGGACTCTGGTCTCAGACGTCAGTCACTGTCTGTGAGCCTGACAGTCTGCTTCGTGTTGCAGCTCCCTGGGAGAAGCGTGGGCGCAGGTGAAGAAGAGCCTCGCAGACGAGGCAGAAGTTCACCTCAAGTTCTCTGCCAAGGTAACCACTTCCCGCAGCCTCTGTGAGTTGCTCTTCCATGGAGGTATGCTGCTGAAGTTTTCCCAGCTGTCTCTCCCCTGTGTAGTGTTGATGAGATTCTGTGATGTGAACTTCAAGAGCTGAGAAGAGAGACACAGTGGCACCCCATTAGACAGTGTGTCCACCATGTGGTACAGCAGTGTCAGGAACGAGAAGTTTCCATCAAGGACACAGATGCTAGGAAATGGCATGAGGAAGTGATACATGCTGAGGACCTAGGACCCTCATTTTTAATATAACTTAGTAATTTTAAATGTAGATCATTTAATTTTTTAATACTCACCTGAGGGTATATTTATTGATTTTAGAGAGGGAGTAGGGGGGGAGAGAGAGAAACAGTGATATGAGAGAAACACTGATGAGAGAGAAACATCAATCACTTGTCTCCCATATGCACTCTGACTGGGGATCAAACCCACAACCCAGGTATGTGCTCTGACCAGGAATTGAACCCACAACTTTTTTGGTATATGGGACAACACTCCAACCAACGGAGCCACCCAGCCAGGGTGAGATCATTTAATTTTTAATACTGGCTGTCTTTAGCAACTAGCTCATAAAATCCCTATGGATTTAGCACTTGGGGCCAGTATCAGCCTCCCCAGCATCGCTCTGTGAGGAGGGCAGACTCCCCTCGGCCCCTCAGGTGAACCTGTGAATGGTGGAACCCAGCTGGGCTTTCAAAAGAATGCATTTTCTGCTTCTTGGTGTCCTGACAGACTGCACTATGCCAAGAGAGATTTTTTTCTTTTATCTTTTTTTCTGGTTTTGTTTTGTTGGTTTTTGTAAGGAAATTTCAGACCAGGTAACTGAGCCTTCTGTCATTGGATCTAAAGACTCAAGCTCCGTGACCATGAGATTCTGCTCTGTTAGCTCTGCGCTCAGTACTCAG
This sequence comes from Desmodus rotundus, assembly GCF_022682495.2. Lineage (NCBI taxonomy): Eukaryota > Metazoa > Chordata > Mammalia > Chiroptera > Phyllostomidae > Desmodus > Desmodus rotundus. Next base: position 69,985,050 of record NC_071395.1, read on the forward strand.
GGTCGTGCCCAGCGCATGGTGGATGCAAAGTCACTGTTTTCTGAAGCAATGAATGAATGGGGCCCTCCCAGGGTCTCCTCTCCACCCCTACTCCTTTCAGGTCTCCTTTGTCTCAGGATTTCTCCATATTTCCAAGTGACCCTCTCTTCCCCACTCCCTGGCTCATACCTGCAAATTCTCTCTCAGGCTCTTAGACACTTTTCAGGGGAAAAGTAAACCATGTGTCTGTGAAATAATTCACACTCGTGTGCATGGCTGGTGGGGCGCCCACAGGCATGCTTGCTCTTAAAAGGGAGAGAGACCTGGGAGAGCACCATTCCCAGATGCCCGGGCCCCCTGGGGTCCACTCTCTTCCTTCTGCCCTCCCACTGTCACCAGGCAGACACCACACAGCCCGAGAGGCCACTCCAGCCAAGTGCTGCACCTCTCTGAGCCCCCATTTTTAAATTAGGGGACATACTACCTCCTTCACTACTGGATGGTACTGTCCCCCAGTGATGGCTGCTTCTTCCCGGGGCTTCCACGCTCAGTGCTCATGGGCCCTATCTCTTTTTTCTGGCGCTTTCCCCAGAGCAGTTGCAGCTCTGGGCATTGGGGTCCCCCCGCCATGTGCGCTGTCGGAGGACAGGAGCCTGGCTCTGTGCCAGGCCTCCCCACCCCCTCTTATGATGGTTCCCTGCTCACTGAGGGTGGAAGGAGTGACTCAAGTAGCTGAGATGCGTGAGGGGTGGAAGCAGAAACAGCAATACACTAGCTCCTCACTACTCAAGGACATTAGTGCCCCAAGAGCCAGCTGACACCCAGGTGGGAGTGAGAATGCCTGGCTGACAGCACGCTCACTGCTGGCACCAAACACTTCAGGAGCAAATTGCCCCTCAATCTCTGGGAGAGAAGGGAGCTCAGTGGACTAGGCTCTTGTCAGCATCACTACACAGCAACAAGCTATTTTTAGGCTGCAGGTCGGGGGTAGTGTTCCCTGTAGGTCTGTCTCCCTTCTCTCCCAGCCCCCAGCAGCTCTGTTCTCTGGGGACAGAAGTCCTCCTTTGGCGCCTGAATGGGAGACGGATGGGAAGGCTGCCCTCTGGGTGAGTGGGGCTGGGAGCTGCCTGCTCCTCTGAAAGGGCCTCCTGCTGGGTCCCAGGTCCTGGGGGCATTTACTCCCTGTCAGTGGGACCCCTGCTTCTGGATTGTTCACAGAGTGCTCAGGGGACCACACATTCTCCAATGCTCTGTTTTTCCTATTCCCTTTTACTATGACTACTTCTGGGCATGGTGGCCAGTTCTGACCCCAGCGGGGTGTCCTGCAGTGTAACTCAGTTCAACACTAACTGCCTGGAAGTGGCGTCAGACCCCACAGGGTAAGGGCTCAGCCCCACGAGACTGCCAGTTGCAAGCAGTGAGTCCCCAGGTTACCCACACTTGTGTTGACTTGGCTCTCAAATTGGGGGCTCTCACAACCCCCTCCTCAGGTTTGATACTTTGCTAGAATGGCTCACAGAACTCAGGAAAACACTCACTTGGGTTTACCAGTTTATTGCAGGTTCAAGGATATGAGGTGGTGCAGGTGAACAGTCAGGTAAAGAGGTAGAGAGGGCAAGGTCTGGAAGGGTCCTGAGCCCAAGAGCTTCTGCCCCTGTGGAGTTGGGTGTGTCACCCTCGTGGCACCTGGACGTGTTCACCAACCGAGAAGCTCCCGGGACACTGTAGTTCAGGGATTTTTATGGAGGCGTCACCACGCAGCCACAATCGATTCTTAAATTACTCTCCAGCTTCTCTCCCCTCCCCAGAGGATGGGGAGTGGGGCTGAAAGTTCTGAGCTTCCAGTCATGGCTTGGTTTTTGTGCTGACCAGCCCCAATCCTGAAGCAACTCGGGAGTCCACCAAGAGTCACCTCATTATAACAAAAGAGGCTCCTATCACCCAGGAAATTCCAAGGGATTCAGGAACCAGGGTCACTGACCAAATATTAAAACAAAAGACACCCCTGGCACTTTTATCGCTTAGAAAATCACATAGGTCTTAGGCATTCCGTCCAGGAGCCGAGGACAAGCACTGAAATAAATATTTGTTGCTGTATCACAGAATCCCAGTCCCGTAAGTGTTCTCAATGATTACCTGCAGCATAGAACTCCTCTCTCTCAATTTTATCAACCACCCTGCCAGACAGCATCTCCTTTCCAGAAATGAGATAGGGTAGAGGAGGTCACATCCCAGCTGAGAGGGCTCAGCCACTGGAAAGGTGATGGAGAGGACCAAGTGAGCTGGGTACTCGACCCACAGACCTTTCTCCAGACAGACCAGTGGCGTTTAAAGCACAAACGTTGTCCTGGGGAGCTCTCTGCCCTCTCTTAGGGGCTGTCCAGGGTGGTCCAGGAAGTCGCTGATGGAAAGCTTTGGAAGAATGTTAACATAAATCAGGTTTTTCTCTGACAACCGCTGCTGCTTCCGGCCAGTGGTCAGTGTTGGTGGCCTTAGGCAATCATCAAGGCAGCCCAGGGGTTGCATGGCTATTCTCTGCAAAGAAAGGAGCTCCCAGGATTTATTGTTTGCTATGGATAGTAAGGCTCTGTGTGCCCCAAACCCATTTTAACCCCTGCCCCAAAAGTCTCATTGAAGTTCCACTGTTCCCTGTCAGGAGTAGGAGCTCTTTAAGAAGTGCAGTTTTGCTAAGGCAGACTCTCAGGCTTCTCTAGTCTGCTAGCTGAAACCATTGTTAACAGCAACAGGCTGCTGAAAAGAAGTGATTGCTCTATAATGCAGAGGAAGTTATACCTGGCTGTGCTGAAGAAGGGAGAACGGAAAAATCCCATGTGATGGGAGAACACCTATTCATGCCATTAGAGGCTATGCTTTCAGTCAGAAGACTGTGGGTCAGTGTAGGGACCTGGGGGCGCGAGTTTAAGTCAGCGCCATCACCAGCTAGCTTCCTGATCTTGGGCAAGTCACTTCGCATCCCCGAGCTTCCATTTTTTTTACATTGGAAACCTATTTGCTGGAGACCCACAGTAATACATTTTACATGGTCCCCCACAACACACAGGTGTGCACGCCCAGTCTGCACATGCAGACAGGCACATGTGTGCAGAGCTGACACACACATTTCATGAAACAGTGCTTGTCTTTCTGCCTAGAGTGCATTTTACATTAATGTTTTCCTCATGTCTGGTCTGTTCCCATCAAAAAGCTGGCCCTGACCTGCTAAACTGATTTCACCACTTCTAGCTGCCCACCATTTGAAAAACCCTGGGCCAGATAGTCTCTGACATTGTTTGTGTCTTGAGATGTCTCCTCTTGTCTTCAGGGTGGGGTACAGAGGGGAGGAGGCTGAGCATGGGGGTCCACACCGGCAAGCAGCAGGGACCCCACAGCCCTTCCCCTCTGGGGCAGGTTAGCTGGGGAGTCCACCAGGACCGGCCCCTGAGGACTTGGGACTCCAGCTAAACAAAGACGCTTGACAGTTTAAAATGAGTATGAAAAGATACCCAGCCAACTTTTTTTTTTTAATTACATCTTTTAAAAGTACTTAAAATATTCGGGGAGAGTCCATGGGACTGAGTCGCCTCCGACAGCTGGCAGCATTGTTTTGGAATGTTGCTCGGAATTTGGGGAAGCACTTTGCAGTGTGGACAGAGCCTGGGGCTGGGCCCAGGAATGCCGAGTGCTGGAAAGCCCCTCCGGGTCACTCCTGGGCAAGGTCTAGAAACAAACTCTCTCTCCAGGTGCTCAGAAAGAGACCCCAGAGCCACTGAGTCAGTAGACCCAGTTCACCCTCATGGACCACCCCCTGTTGGGAGCAGTTCGCCAGGGCCACTGAGCAGTGCCTGCTCCTCAGCAAACGCCTGATGTGCGAGGGAAAGGGGTTCGTGGGTCCTCCATAGCTTTCCAGTTTGTAGCATCTTGCAAACTGCCACCACGTGGGGGTGTTTTCCTGTACAAGGAAACTAGCGTGGGCTCAAAAACTAATGGCGGACAATTACAACTAAGGTGAGGAGGAGGGAGTGCTCAGGTGGCCCACTCCCTGTTAGCCTTTGAAGGTCATCCAACAACAAAGCCATAGTCTTGTCACCCAGGGCGTGGGGCTCTGAAGATCTTGTCACTCCCCCATGTAGTGAAAGGGCCCTCACTCCGAACCAGCTGCAGCCAAAGACGGACACAGTAGTGGCCCAGCCAGCACGGCTCCTGCCCGCTTGGCCCTCATAGTCATGTGTAATCGGTTCCATGGAACTGGGAACGCATAAGTCCTTGAGATCGCCAGAGAAAAATACAGTGTGCCAGGAGCCTGGTGAAGAGGAAGAGAGAAGTCACAGAATCCCAGAGTGTGTGTGTCGGTTTTGGGGGTGGGGGGAGGATGGTCATCTAACCAGGGAATTTCAGCTGTGCTTTCCACAGGCACTCTGGAGCAGGTGGAGGCCAAGGGTCCTGGAAGGCCAAGTCAGGAGGGCCTGGGAGCTGCCTCAGGTGGGGACTATAGGAGCCAAATCAGGGATTCAGTGGATCTCTGAGAGGCTCTCTCAAAAAGGAGTAGGAGAGAAGGAATGAAAGAAAAGGAAAATGCTTGAAAAACACCACCTGCTCCTCTCAGAGCATAAACCTCTTTCTCGGGCCTCCAGAGTGGGAGTGGGCTGGGACAGGAGGCGGTCTCCAGGCAGACCAGCCCTCCCTGGGCCCCGTGCACTCAAGGGGCCCGTGAGTTTCCAGCAGGCCCCAGGAGGCTCCCACCATCGATGACTCCACTGGATTATACTCTTCCTGTCAGAGGGGCCAGGCCACTGCCCCAGGCCCCACACCCACCTGCAGGGGTGGGAGAGTGCCCTCCCTTTTCACGTGCTTGCAGCTGACACCCTGGGGTCCTGAGGATGTCCCCCTTGCTCTCCTCAACAGCTTCACAGCGAGGTAGAGAAGCCCCTAATGAACTTCCGTGAGAACTTCAAGAAAGACATGAAAAAGTGTGACCACCACATCGCTGACCTCCGCAAGCAGCTCACTAGCCGCTTTGCTGCCGTGGAGAAGGTGAGGGGCATAGGATGCTGGGCGGGTGGGAGGTGGGGCCTCCTGGAAGACCGTGGGCTGAGTGGGATAGGTGTGGGGTGGGGGGACTCCAGCCCACACCTGAGGTACCTACCTCCCCACCCCTCACCCAGCCAGAGATCAGAAGCTGCTTCCCTGGGGCTCTCAGATCCCTGCCCAGAGGGCCAGTGGACGCAGGAGAGGCTCACCTGCTGTAGGGGATGTAAGGGGCCCCGGCAGGCACCTGAGATGTGGGACGAGCCTGGATGTGCTTCTGGTCCACTTACGCCCCTTTGGGCCCCACCTATCAAATTCTCTCCTGACTGAATCACAATCCCCCCCCAAAGTCTGTGAGGTCTGAGCCAGGTGGGAGCTGCTGATGGCCAGCCCTGGGGGGGAAGAGGACTCTCCTGGGGGACTGACCACAATGGCTTAGGGTACGGGAGAAGGAGGAGCATACCGCTGCAGGCACCCTAGAGTCTGCCAGCTGCCGCCACCAAAGGACCCCTCCTGCCCCAGAGTGGGGCGCTGGTGCTACCATCTGCTAAGCACTGCTGAGGCATGATGGAGATGACCTTGTGCTCCCTCCCTTCCCCCACCCAGGCTGAGATTTTTAGGACTGCCCATGTGTGCACGTGCTCCAGCGGAACCCTGGTTGAGAGAGACGGGGATGGGAAAGGGTGTGGCAGCCTCTGCATGGCGACTAACTAGCTGAGTGATGCTGGTCTAACAGCTTAGCCTGTCAGAGCCATGGTGGCATCACCCATGGAAGCAGGGAAAAGAAAGGACACTTTCCTAGGAAAGGGGCAGGCAGGGCGCTGTGGCCCATGGGGCCCTCCAGGCTCTGAGCCCTGTGAACAGCCTTCCCATGCCCTTGGCCCCCAGGCCCGGAAGGCCCTCACAGAGCGGCAGAGAGACCTGGAGATGAAGACCCAGCAGCTGGAGATCAAGCTCAGCAACAAGACAGAGGAGGACATCAAGAAGGCGCGGAGGAAGTCCACACAGGCTGGTGAGTGCTGGGCCATGGACCACCTGTCCTCACCTGGGCCATGAAGCCCAGCAAAGCTAAGGCTGGGGGATGGGGTACCTGGGAGCTGCAGCCCACAGGAGGAGGCTGCAGGCGGCGCTGTACAGAGGGGAGTCTGCAAGGCTGTCTCCAGGCCCTGGGTCTCTGACCAGGAAGTGGTTACTCCCCCCATTCCCCCAGAATTCAGGGGTCCTGTCACTGTGTGGAGCCCTTAGGATTACACACCCCACCCCCTTAAGGGGTGATGCTCACCTATGGTGATGGGCTCCTGCGCCAGCAGGGCTGACATGTTAACAAAATAACCACATTTAGGAGTCTGCCTGAAAGATGCCTGCAGTGAGTTGGTTTCTACTTCCACCTGGTGGTAAAAATCAGCTAATGCCCAAGGTAGGGGGAGAAAAGCCAGTAAAAACTTACAAAATATTTCTGAAAACAAAAAAATCTTTCAGTGCATGGGAGGACAGTGCATGTTGCTCTCTGGAACTGAAATGTGGCTGTGGGGTAGGGCTTGGGGGCGACGGCCTGTAGGTCCCTTCTGCCAAACCCAGCACGACAATTCCTCACGGAGTGAAGCAGCCGTCATATGGACATTTTGAAATAAGATGGTATAAAAATAAGCCAATAACAAAATAATGTAAACATAACATTTGATATACAGGCCTTACAATGCACAGTGACAAATTACTGGATCCAGAGACAGAAGGCATAATATATTTCCTGGGAGTGGGAAGGGAAACCCAGGACAAGGAGAGACATCTTTCAATTCATTTAATTAATTAAGTTATTAGATACAATTATATTACAAAACCAATATCTTTGCTTGGGAAAAAACTTTAACCAGCACATAAGAATATAAAATCTTAATTTGCCAAATATAATCACCATCAATATATCTTAGTGTTTTAATTTTTTAAATGTTTTTAATATTTGTATTTAAATTTATACACATTAGATCATATTATACTTTGTTCTAAAGTTTTGTTTTAATTGCTGTATCTTAGAGATAGCTCTATTCCATTACCTATATGTCTAATTACTCACCCACTCACATACATCGAACTTTTTTAATGGTGGAATAGTATCCAGGTGTGTGACTGTGTGAGCTGTGCTTCCTCATTTCCCCTGCCGATTTCTGTAGGACTTTTGGATTGTTTCGGAGTGTTTGGCAATGCCAGCAGGGCTGTGTTATTACAAATGTGTCTGCTTCTAAATCTGTGTATAGAGAGAATGGAAATGTGAATTTTCTGGGTCAAAGAGTTGTGTTCATCTCGATGGGTATTTCCACATTGCTTTCCAGAGTGGTGCGCCCATCAGTAGCATGGGTGGATGCTTTTCCCCTAAACGCTTGTCAGCATTGTGTTATCAAATTGTGGTAGACTTGCAAGTCACCTGTGACTTTTTTCTGTGAGTTGGTTTGACAGCCAAGATATTTTGGTTCCAGAATCCATGCCTTACCTCATATACTGTGCAGAAGGGTTTCCTTCCAAACCCTTGAGCTGTGTGGAGATAAGACACACCCTCCCTCGCCTACCCTATTTCCCAATGTTGCAGGAGCTACCAAAGCATGTTCTCAAAACCAGGACTGACGAACAAGGCTTTGGGAGTTTCGTATGGTACCTTTATAGGGTGGCACACTAGCTGCATTCTGAATTAGGCCCGGGGTCTGGGTGGGCGTGCATTTGCAGTGAAGTATTGGCTCTTTTCCCTCTGGTTCCAGTCCTTCTGGAGGTCAAGGGCCTGGTCCTTGACCTTGGGCCAAGAGCGAAATGAACAAAGCCCTTTATTTGGGTTCTGTTGCTCAAGGGTCATCTCCCATGTAGTGGTGTGGTTCAGGGAGAAGGGAGCTACTGACCAGGCCCTGGGTCCTGGGCACATTTTGTTTGTTTGTTTGTTTGTTTCATTTTTCATACCAGAATGGGCAAGATGTTACAGGAATAACTTTGAATCTACTCCAACGACTAGATTTAACGAATAAATGCGTTAGCCTTGGTTGGTGCGTGAGTTGTTCCCTCCATGAGCACAGACCACGGTACCTTCCTCTCTGGGACCCTGTGATGATCTGAACTCTTCTAGGCCAAGCCCTGCCCTCAAGGGCGCTTCTCTAACTGGGCTGTGCACACGGGCCCCCGAGGAGCTGGTGGAAGTGTGGTTTCTGGCTCACTCTTGGTGTCGGGTATGTCCGGGGACCTGCATTTCTGGCAAGCTCCCAGGGCTCACGGACTCGGCTGGTCTAGGAACAGCATTTTGTGTGGCAAGGTTCAGGGGTGCTGGTGCCCCAGTAATGTTTGCAATTACTTTATAGTCTGTTTTCTTTCTAATTAGAAAATGTTCCAAAAGTACATACGACTGCAGAAAACAATACACTAGCCATCAAGATGGAATAGTTGTGTCTGTTTCAGGTCTCTTATGAAAGAAAATGCTGTAGAAAGAGCTCCTTTCCTCCCACCCAGCCTGGTTCCCAGTGTGAGCGCGATCCTGGAGGTGGTGTGTAGCGCTCAGTGTGTGTTTTCATTCTACCACTGTGAATGGGCCAGCCATACACCATCGGACACAGTACCGTGTGTTTCAGAAGGGCACCCTGTTGCACACACACACACACACACACACATAAATGGGCGTAATTTGCAGAGTTTCCTTCTTTAGCCAGTACCACGTTGCTTGTGACATGTTTTAATGAAGAAGGACTCTCCAATGTGAGATGAATCTACCATCTTTAAAGAGGACACATTTCTTCAGGTCATGATAGGGTTGGGGGTCCCAGATGTAACCCCTTTCCTATCACCCCCCACCCCCACACTAAGAACCTCCATCCTGAATTCTTGGTGTCTGGGGTCAAGTTCAGCTGGACACTCTGAAGCTGGTCCCTTGTGGTGCTGGGCAGCCCCTCTCTTTGTTCTGCTTCCATTACCACCCCCCCACTTTCCATTGGCTCCATGGCCCAAAGGAGAGGAACCGGCATGGCTGTGTGCTGCCCGGGGGAGAGGGTAGCCATGGCCTGGCCGGGACGCAGTGTGATGGTGACACCGGGCTTTTCCAGGGGATGACCTCATGCGCTGTGTGGACCTCTACAACCAGGCGCAGTCCAAGTGGTTTGAAGAGATGGTGACCACCACGCTGGTGAGTACATGTCAGCACAGAGCCTGGTTCTCAGGACACCTGGGATGGAGGCTGGTGGGCACGTAGGTGGTAGAGTGGCAGTGACCGTGGAGATGGTCATTATGTCTGTTCACGTTGGGATCCAGACCTCGACTCTGGGCCGGTCTCCGCTGACTCCGATCCTTGCTCTGGCACTTCCTAACTGTGTAAACGTGGGCGAGGGTCACATCTTGCTGTGTCCTCCTTGGCTGTCCCCTAAAGGGTCAGGTTCAATTGAAGATGTCCCTAACCAAGTTGACAGTGGCCCCTTTAGGACAAATAGCCAAGCTGTAGGAAGTGTGACCCTCTCACCCCCCAGAAGAATGGCAGGTCCTACAGAAAAGATCCTTGTATGGCACATAAGTGGTGAGGTTGGGACACCGTGTGGGAGGAATGGGGGGAGGCCTATGATTGGGGGTGTGAGGAACAGGCATCAGACCCCCTTTTTTGCCTCCCTGAGTTTTTCTTGTGAACAGGCAGCATTTCCTCAGTCAGCCCTTGTTGAGGTAAAGTGTGGTGGGCATTTGGGCCTTTGGGCCAGGTGAGAAAGGAACATCATGCCAGCTGTTTATCACATCTCCCCATTGCTCACAGCCACCCCTGTCCACCCAGCACAGGACAGTGACCCGGTTTTCCTCCTGGTTAATCTAATTAAGCCCCCTGCTTTACCCCCCTCCCCAGTTAATCACCTGGGCGGTGACCTAGTTGTGCACAGAAATAACAGCCTGATCCCCTAAATTCCAAAGATGTGGAACCACCTAGAAACCAAAAGATGAACCCTTCCCAGTCGTCCCTTTGACAGTGGCCACCCCACTCCCAGCCCCCTGCCTCCCCTGGCCCAGTCTCTGGTCTGTCCCTCAACAGCAGGTAGGGGTGGCCTGAGGACAGAGGCTGCTCCGCAGAGGCCCAGGGAGACACAAACACTCACCCCCACCCCCACATCCCCACATGTGACCCATTTGCCCACCCCACCAGGACCCGGGTCTGGGGCTGCACTGGTGCAGTCACGATCACAAAACAGACCCTGGTTCAAATCTCCCTCCTCCCATCATTCCACATCACTTTGGGCAGGTGGCATTACCTGTCCAGATGTTCGTTCCCTTGTTTGGAAAATGTGGAAAAGAACATGACCTCTCTCTTAAAATTATTACAAGCACCGTGAAGTGATGCGTGTAAAGCTCTCAGCACCCACCGTGCCGGGCCGGGCAGGGGTCAGGAAACGGCAGCTGCTGTGTTTCCATCCTCTTCACCTTCACTGCCAGAGATGGGACGAGTCCTTTGTCAGGCCCCAGAGGGTCACGTGGGGTCAGGTCTGAGTGGGCAGCGGCCTGTATTGTGTTAGATGGTGGTCTGGGACCTGTGTGGTGGGAAGGTCCCCACTTGGAGAGGACATGCCCAGAGCTCTCTGGTCTCTCCTCCTGCGCAGGAGCTGGAGCGGCTGGAGGTGGAGAGGGTAGAGATGATCCGGCAACACCTGTGCCAGTACACACAGCTGCGGCACGAGACAGACATGTTCAACCAAAGCGTGAGTTCCCGCCCCCCGGCAGAGGCCAGCAGGGCCCCAGGTGACCCAGGGCCAGGGAGGGCCAATACCACTGCTCTGTGCCGGGTTGCATGGTCACTTCGGATGACTCTGTCCTGGAGACGGGTAGCGGACAAGCTTGGGATGGACATGTAGATTGTCCTGTACTCCCATGCAAACCCGTCTCAGCGCAGGAAATAGAGCCATTACCCCGAGGAGAAAGATGCTCATGATAGTTAAAATGGCAGAAAATACTATTGCCTGCCCAGTGAGTTTCTTACCAAAGAAACAAAACAACTAGAAATGTTCAGAATATCTAGAGCTAAAATTTCATTTGTTGTGTTCTGTGGTGGTAAACGTGGGAACAAAGGTGGAAGTGGTCACCGACCTGGAGACATTGGGGCCACCCTGCCCTCTCACCCAGCCCTGGGGTCGAGAGGGTAGTAAAGGGTGCCGAGTGAGAAACAGGATGGGGACAAGAGGTCCTGGCTCCCCACTCTCACAGTCCTCCATGTCTGTCTGTCCCGTGGGCCTGGGGCCCCACAACCCTCCGGAGAGGCTGCTCTGACAGGCACAAAGGTGCAAGCAGCGTGGCTTAGAGGCAGCATCCCCAGCTCTGCTGCCACCTCTGACCTTGTCCTCTCTTCTCCATCCCTTGCAGACAGTCGAGCCTGTGGACCAACTGCTTCGAAAAGTGGACCCAGCCAAAGACAGGGAGCTGTGGGTCAGAGAGCACAAGACGGGCAACATCCGCCCTGTGGACATGGAGATATAGACGGGCTCACGCGGCCCCGGGGGTCCTGCCAAGGAGTGGTGTTGGGGGTCCCGTGGAGAGGAGATGGAGGCTCCCACCATGGGGCCTGCTGCCAACTGAGCTGCCCTCCCACCTGCTCTCCTGGTCCATTGAGGAGAGGGAGGGGTGCGGGTTGTAACTCATGCTTCCAGAAGGGTGGCCCAGATGGCCCCACTGGGCGGTCCCTGGTGTTCCCAGGCCAAGAAGATGGATTCACAGCTCCGCCCTTGTCTCTGAGGCTGAAGATCCCTAACTCCTCTGCTGTGCTTGCCGCTTCGAGAACAAACTGATGCTGGAACTTTGTGGTCCCTGCTGAGTACCGTAGGGGTCATCTCCCCACCCAGAGCCAACTGTGTCACACACTCAGCCTCTGGAAGCCCCAAAGTCCTTCCTCCAGCTGGCTCTCTTGTCCCCGAGGCTTTGGAGGGTCAGGGGAGGGAGGTTTCTGTCTCCAAGGCAAGTGTCAGGATCACAGTTGTGCATCGAAGGCACCATTTAGCTGAACACCCTGCCCTCAGCATCCTTTGCAGCCCTCCCCTGGTATTTTTCCCATTGTATTCTGGGAGCCCACAACCTGACTCTTCTTTGTCACCTTTCATGATCAAGAGTCTTGGGAGGAAGACCTGGCTCCTGTCTTCCCAAACCGACCCTGCCTGGAGAGGTCAGGATAGAACTACCTCATTCAGCAAATTAGCCCTCAGTTGGAGCATCGAATAGTGTTTCCTAGTAGGTCAGCATCCTCAGTAAAGTCTCCTCTCTAAAAATCCCAATCTGCCCAACCTTCAGATGCTCCCTCCTCCCACCCTCCCCCTTTCCACTCTCTCAAAGGGGCTGGGTTAGTCCTATTTGGGACATGGATTGGGGCAAGTCATTGTCATCCCCTAGATGGCTTCACCTGCTTGTGCATGCTGGCATTGGGATCACAGTCCCTTGTGTGGCTTTCTTTCATTGGTAGTCACTGTGCAGGCATTGAAGACTCACATAGCCACAGTAGGTGGTCACCCACTGGCCAGTGTCCCACCACCTTGGCCTCTCAGCACCTTCTGCACATTCCAGAGCCCTGCACCAAGCACCTGATTGGTGCTGGTACCACCTTCCCCTTTCTTCGTCTCCCAGTGTCTGGAAAAACCTGGTCTGAGTGCGACTTAGGAAGCTTTCAGGGCTGCCATCAGGTCCTTGCACATCCCTTTCTCCTTTTCCTGACCACAGCAAACATGTTAAGTCATGTTAAGTCTTGAGAATCAGTTCAAAAGGTCCAGAAGAAGGAAAGGGACCTGAAGGAAGCCATGCAGCTAGCAAGGTGCAGATCCTAGCCTGGAACCCATGCCCTGAGACCCAACCCATCTTTCTAACTTAATCTTCCCACTGATGACAGGATTATTGGATTCACAGGACCCATGTTTCCCAAGGGTGCAGAATTCTAAGAGCACAAGTCACTGGTCTTTCAGTCTTACTTGCCAGTGACTGATGACGTAGTAATCTTGGATCTGGTGGTACCTTTTACACTGAGTCAGAATCACGCTCTCATAGTTTATGGTAGAAAGATGCCGAATTTACTGAAGCCAACCAAACTTTGTCACGTTTCCTATTGAAGCATCTCAATAAAAAAGGTCAGCTTGAAGGCCTTCACCAGCATGGATCTGTCCATGGCATGGAGAACCACTCCTGGATCTGGGATTGGGCCAGCCATGACACCAGCCGCCAGTGTCAGGGTGTTATTTTTTGGTTTCTCTATTAAAAACAGGTGCTAGTAATAATTGTTTTGTGGCTTAGTAAACTAATTTGCGGGTGATTTTCAAATATTCAAAGCCAACAGGCTTGTTATGAACACAGCTATTTTGAGTGGATATGCTCATGGATTTTGTCTCCTCATTTCCAGCTGAGGATTCCAGAGTCTTCTGTTCCTCGCTGCAGCCGAGACGCTCTTGCCTCTTCCAGGGTGGCCCGAGCTGGTCCACGGTGGGCCAGTCTGTTTTCTGAAGTCACTCATTTCTCCCCCATCACCTCACCTCAGTCTCGTTAGCTTCCTCACATGCTCCCTTTCAGCTTCTCTTCCCTCCTTTATTCATTGAGCACTTAGCGAAAGCCAAGCAATGTGCTAAGGTCTGAGGACAAGATATGGGCTTGTCATCAGGGAAGCCCATGATCTGATGTTTTATGTAGACTTATCTTTTCATTTACAAAGAGGGGGAAGCCCAAGCATGACCAGTGAGTGCAGAGAAATTAGCAGAGTAAATTAAGAGCGGAGCTAGAGCCCATAGTCCAAGCCCCCTGTATTGTTAACAGGGCTTCTCCCCTCCCCACTGCTGGGTGAAGTCAGGATCAGGACGAAGTCTAGAGTATCTGAAAGTGCACTTCAGGGTAGCAATCATCCTGTCCAGGTGGTGGTTTTGTTCTGTTTTTGTTTGTTTTGGCATTTAGGTTATAAGAGGATTTGGCTGGGTTTATTCGGAATGGGTGAGCGAGTCTAGGTTATTCTTGAGCACATCTATTGTTCCATTTCTGAGAATTAGTGGGTCCCTTCTACCTGCTTCCACTTAGTTTTGTCTGTGAAAACCTGGTTTAAAAAAATATGTATCTCCAAGACAAATGGTGTTCTGAGTGAGCTGGTTGCCATGACAACCTCCAGGAAAAGCCACTTCTTCCTCCATTTCATTTCCAGTGTGTTTGATCAGTATCTCAAAGGGATAGCTGTCCTGAGGTTCTGCAGCAGGAGGACTCCTCTGCCCCTCGGGCCGATGGGTGCCTGGAGCAGACAGAAACTGCGCATTCACGAACCAGGGGTTTGTTTCTATTCCCTTTGTGGAAACCAATCAATTACTAGATTAGTGGATGGTGCATAAAAATCTTGGCTGAGCCAAAGTCCCTTCTTGGAAATACAAGCCATAAAATTCAAAGGACGTCAAAGACCTCAGCTTGTTTAAGTGGTTTTACTTCCAACTGTGAGTGGCCTTGACACAGAGAGTTTGCACAGGGTTCTGCAGACCCGCTGGCAGTTACGGAGGCAGGGAAAGCGCTTTACAGATGTTCAGTGGGGTACAGACCAGCAGCACACCATCGTCTTCCCGTGATCCTTCCCACCCCTCTAAGACCTTTTCTTTTTCCAGGTTTATCGAGGTACTTGACATACAGTAAAATTCACCCTTTTGAATTATATGGTTCTATGAATTTTGACAAATGTATATAGCCTTGTAAACACCACCAAAATTAACATATTTCCATCACTCCCAAAATTCCCCTGACCCCTGTAGTCAATCCACTCCTCCCACCCCCAGCCCTTGGCAACCACTGATTGGTTTTCTGACCTTATAGTTTTGCCTTTTCTAGGATGTCGTGTAAATGGAGCCAGACTACGTAGTCTCTGAGGCTGGTTCCTTTCTCTCAGCTTAGTATTGTGAGCCATCCATGCTGTGCGCCTATCCTTGCTTCCCTTTTGTCACCTAGTGGTGTTCCATTGCATGGTGTACCCCATGGCTTCCTTGCTTCTACAATGCATTGTTTTCCCCAGACGTTCCTCTTCGGGGGTCTACAGCTTGTCTGCATGGCTGCTTCCAGCCCACTGCTTCCTACAGCTCCCAGGGCTCCTTCTCCAAATGCCAGCTGTGCCCACAGACAGTTCTTGCAGCTCACACTTGGTTTTTGGTTCATGTTGGGATTTGACAGTGCAGAAAGCTGCCAGGGATTAGGGGGCGGCTGGGCTGGGTCTCCCTTGCCTTCCACTTCTGCTGTGTCCTGGAGCTTGTCTCTCAGCTAGCAGGTCCTCCCTCTCCCGTGGCCCCTCATGTCAGCTCACATGGTCCTTGGCATTTACTGAGTATAAGGGGCAGTGGAAGGAGAATGGATGAGAAGGCAGGGGGCTGGCCGGGGGCTCATCGCAACCCTGTGCTGGATTTCTTTGCTTCATCTGCAGACTGAGGATATTCTTCTAGAAATTCTCTCAGGCTTCCTGCAGTTACTGCATTCTATCTTTCCCCTTCTCATTTCTGGTGTTGTATCCTGCACACATGGTCATTCCTCATCTGGGTCCCCTAAGCACAGTGCAACATGGCGTTACCTAAAATCCTCGTGAGAGGGACACACTGGCATTTCTCCTTTTAGACACAAATGAAGCTAAAATTAAGAGTCTTGAGAGCTGTCAAGAATGAGGTAGTTCCTCCTTAGGACCCGCAAGGTGACGACTCCTCTGAGCCACGTCTTGATCATGCCCTGCTCAGTGACAGGTGAGCCCTGGAAGGCCACCAGGAACCTCTCCAAGCAAATTGAAAACACCTGGGTCCAGGCCAAGGTGGGATCCCAGGCCTGCAGGCTCCCGTGGTGGGGAGCTACAGATGTGCTCTGCTGGGGCGCTCTGGGCGAGTTTCTCCACGGACTCTCATCACTCCTCTTCCCCAGGAGTATTATTCCAGTCAGGCCCTTCCGGAAGAGGAGGGCCCCAACTCCTGTTGCAGCAGGTTTGGGTGAAAATAGACATGTGACAAAAAAAAACAAGCTTCCATTTTCCCTAACCCTGTA
This sequence comes from Desmodus rotundus, assembly GCF_022682495.2. Taxonomy (NCBI): domain Eukaryota; kingdom Metazoa; phylum Chordata; class Mammalia; order Chiroptera; family Phyllostomidae; genus Desmodus; species Desmodus rotundus. The sequence goes on from NC_071395.1 coordinate 70,001,046, forward strand.
GATGCTGGGGCCAGGCTCTTTGGGGAGCCTTTGTTGGGAGGTGCCTTTGAAGGACAGGGGCTGTGACTGCCTTCGGTCTCTCTGTGTGTGGTTGAGGGGACGTGGACCCTTCGTGTTTTCAGGGAAGTTCCTAATGGGACTGCAATGGCAGAATGCAAAGGTCCGGCACATGGACAGCGTGACACTGGGACAGAGGTCCCAGGGGCAAGAGCACAGGACTGGGCCCACTCTGCTGTCTCCGTAGTCTGGTAACCTGAGTTGTCACCTCCTCTCCTGGACCTTGGTGGACTCATCTGTCAACTGAGACACTCCCTTTCCAGCATTGTACATGGCAGACCAGTTCTTGGGAGCCATGGCCTCTGGGCAGCCGTGTGGACCCAGGGACAGATGTTCATCACTCTTGGTGATGGGCCCCCAGTCTGCATCTCTGCCCTCCCTTAGGATGGAGATTGAGAGTGCGGGGGGCACAGCAGTCCTTCACAGACACGAGCACATCAGCAAACCCTATGAAAGTGGAATTTTCTAACAGAATAAACTTGCTTGTTTGGTCTGTTTTCTGTAACTTTTGCTAAATACTTTATACATTTTTAATGTTACAAAGCTGTGTCTCCTGCCAGCATTCCTCCTCCCGGTATGAATGTGTTTACTCCACACTGTGTATCCTTCTCCCTCTGACTGCCTAGACCAGTAAATAGAATGGATGTAATATAATTTATAAGTGACACTGTTGAAAATCTGATCCCCGTGGGGGCTGTCCCCAGCTCTCTCCAACCCCTCTAATAGCATTCGTGTGTATTAATGCTGAATTAAATGTTTAAAGCGTTTAAATTTTGAAGGCATTTGCTATATATAATTGTTCTGCGTTATTATAAAATGTTTTCAGGAAGTTAAATCTCTCCCATTTCTTTCCCTTCGGCTTCATGTGTACACTTGAGATGCTTAGAATCACCCATGTGAAATAAACTGTCCAGAGACACTGGGTCTCTCTGGGTGACCCTCCTCCCTGGAAGGCAGCCACACTCTCCTTTGGACAAATTGTTTCTGCATTCCTCCAGGCTCCCAGGACTGGTGATAATTTTACCCCTGATAACTTACAGGGGGACAAAAGGCACCTGGGCTTTGACCCTCCCCCCAGATGGGTGCAATGCTGCCAGACCCACACTCCTTGTCCCTATGGACAAGTGGGGCTCCCAGCTGTTGTTTCTTGTCTCATCCATCCATCCGTTGATGCATCCCTTCCTTCATGCCATAATTATCAAGCACCTACTATGTTCCAGACACTGTCAGAGGTAATGGGAACAGTGAATGAAACAGGTAGAGCCCCGCCCTCACAAGCTTCCTTTCTAGCAAGGAAAGAGACAAACACGAGGTTATCACGCAAGTACGCAGTGTGGCTGAAGAAGACATTAAGTGTTATGGAGAAATAAAAACAGGGCAGAGGGAACTGGTAGTTTTCTAGGGGTGAGAGTGGGTAAGCTGTTATATTAAATAGGGGAGTTGGGTAGCCTCACTGGGAAGGTGCAAAGACAAGGAGACAGAAGGCTGGGGAGACAGCCTGGCGGATAGCTAGCTGGGGGAAAAATGTTCCTGCAGACGAGGTCACCTGGTTAGAGGTTGGGGGGGGTGGTGGTAGAGGACTACTTGTTTGGGGCCACTAGCTGGAGCAGAGCAGTGGTGGGGAGGCACTGCTTCCACCAGGCTTTGCCAGTGGTGGAGGGCTGTGCCTTTTACTCTGGGGGTCCGAGCAGAGGCACATGGCCTGACTCAGTGCCACAAGGCTCGCTATACTACTGTGAGGGATGAGGACAGAGGCACCCTCTGAAGCTGGAGCTCAGGGAGAGGCGGTGAGCCCACAGGGGGTGCTCATGACACAGGTGGAAAGAATGGCCAGGTTCTGGGTATACTGTGCAGGTAGAGCTAACACGATTTCTGACAGGTTGCAGTGGGTGGTACAGAATGAGAGGTTCTGAGGGTGACTCCGAGGATTTCAGTCCAAGCAACCAAAAGACCAGGCTGCCATTCAGTGCAAAGGAGTGGCCATGGGAGGGGCATCCTTTCCCACTGTCAGCCTCCCAGCCCTCCTCTCCTTTTCTCTTTCAGTGCAGACTGTGCAGGCTCTGGGACCAGACCCAGGAGCAAAGGTCAGCTTGTCTTGGAGCTCAGAGCCAGGGATGGTAGGTGGAGGTGGGGGCCGGAGGGCTGGGCCCTGGCTAACAGCTAAGACAAAGCTCCTGTTTAGGGTGTGACAGACCAGCCTCTGGGAAGAGCTTGCTTCGTTCAGTCAAGGCCAGGAGGGGAGACACAGACTGAGACTGCCTGGAGACAAGGCCCTCTTCCCCGTGGACTTTGGGTTTCGAGGAGAGTTTATGGCCCCAGCTCAGACTTAACAAATCCATTCACAATACATCATCTCCAACAACTTGTTTGACTAAGGAGCATAAACTCTCCCTCTGATAGAAGATGTTTATACAGGTTTTCAAACAAACCTCCAGGTCATGACCCTTCTCTCAGCAGTATCAACACAGCTGCCTGTGGGCCACCTCCCACAGGCAGGCACAGCAACCTGAAGAATGGGGACAGTATCAGGCTGCTTCTGACCTGGGTCCAGCTCCTTCCTTCTTGCCCCTGGAGAGGGCAGAAGAGGTTGGGGGGCTCTAGCTGCCCACCATGTTAAACCAGGACCCTGTTTCCTTGCCACTTCTTGTCATGACAACCCCAGCTCTTCACCTGCAGACAAGGAGCTTATCACACCCTTGGCTCAGGCAGCTGTAATGTAGTGTAGGGCCCTGAATGGGGAGCCTGGAAGACCTGGGCTTTCCTCCTGGCTTTGCATTTTACAACTGTGTGACACAGGCCAGCGATAGGCATTTTGGAGCTTCATTTTTTCCCTTGTAACACCAGCCTGGCCTTATCTGCAGGCCTGGTGTGGACAGGCTGAGAACCCAGAAGGCACTTCTAAAGGCCCCTCGCACCTGGTTCAGAGGTAAGGGATGAACCTCCAGCCTCACTTTCATGATCTGGGTTGTGTTTGTTTCTGAGTTCGGTGACTGTTCTATTTCTAACTGCTTTTGAGAACAAATGCCTTGCTACAGGAGAATGAAATCTAGAAGAAGAGAAAGGCTCTTAATAACTAACATGCTCTCACAAACTGACAGGACCAAATAGTGAGTGCACCCACACACCCCTAACGTTAAGCCTTCCTGAGAAACTCTGGAACCACAGCAGGTGGAGCGAGCTGGAGGGGTGGGTGAGCAGAGTTGGCTCCTGAACTTTTGTCCTCCCTAAGCAACAGCAGGGTGGGCCTGGCAGGTGGCTTTCTCCCAGCAGTAGGGACCTGATGTCCCCTGCCATTGGCCTGTTATGATAGGGTACAAACCCTGACTCACCGGCCTAGAGATTGTGGCATTTATTCTTTGTAGTTATGACCACTGGGCAAAGAGGAGACATCTCTCCCATCCAGTTTGGCAATCTGGGGGCTCCAGACACATTCCCCTCCAGCATTATGCTCAGCCAAGCAGGGGCACTGCCGACCTTTCCTCTGGATGATGAGGATTCAGGTACATAGCATACCCACCAGGGTTCTTCCTTACGTCCTGCACTCATAACTGAGCTGACTACTGGGATGTGAAGGCTTCCATTGCAGAGTTCCCATCTCCCATCTATTCATTCACTCACTCAACAAGCATGTTACTGTCTGCTAGCTTCGGGCATCAGGCTGGGTTGAAAACTGACAACCTGCAAGCTGAAACCAAACCACAGATATGTTCTATTTGGCCCACACCAAGTTTTAAAATTTTTTGAACTCTCAAAATTTAAAAGCTTGGAAATTGCATCTAAAAATCTGATTTATGAATTTCTTTTGGATAATCAAAAACTATAACACTGGGCCATAATCCCATGTGACCATGTTCACATGGAGTTGAACTTCCCACATGTGACACAGGCCTCACCACTCCTTACTGTCTCCCTAATCCAGCTCTTTCACTCCCTCCCTCCACTTGCTGACTCCTGTAGGCAGTTTAGTTTTTGACCTTGTTGTAGATGAGTAATAACAAAAACTAACATGTTATTAGCAATTAGTATGTACCAGGCTCTACTCTAAGTATGTTCACACATTAACTCATTTCAGCCTCACAAAAACAATGAAGTAGACACTATTATTATGCCCGTTCACTCAAAAAATAACCACTGACAGTCCAGCCCTGCCAGGCACCATTCTGACAATGAAGATACAGCTGGGAACAAGCGAACAGACCCTCGCTTCCACGGAGCTCTCATTCTGGTGAGGCTCCAGACAGCACTGGGAACAAATAAATAGGAAGCCAGAGGGTGTATGAGGGAAGGAGCAAGGGAAAAGCAGGGTAAACAGTCTGGGGTGTGCTGATAGGTGTGGTGGGGTGTGCAGGTGGAAATAGAGTGGACAATACAGACCTTTGTGAGAAGATGACATTTAAGGAAAGCCATGAAGGAGGTGAAGGGTTGGGAGAAGAACATTCTAGGCAGAAAGATGTTAGAAAATGTGCCTGGCAAGAAGGGACTGGAAAGAAGTATTTGAAGTCATGAAAGGCAAGGACCTACATGCAAGATTATTCTATCCAGCAAAGCTATCATTTAGAATGGAAGGGCAGATAAAGTGCTTCCCAGACAAGGTCAAGTTAAAGGAGTTCATCATCACCAAGTCCTTATTATATGAAATGTTAAAGCGACTTATCCAAAAAATACAAGATCAAAAACTATGAATAGTAAAATGACAACAAACTCACAGCTATCAACAACTGAACCTAAAAAACAAAAACAAAAACTAAGCAAACAACTAGGACAGGAACAGAATCACAGAAATGGAGATCACATGGAGGGTTATCAGTGGGGAGGAGGAGAATGGGGGGGAAGTTAAGGGAATAAGAAGCATAAATGGTAGGCACAAAACAAACAGGGGGAGGTTAAGAGTAGCATGGGAAATAGAGAAGCCAAAGAACTTATATGTACAATCCATAGACATGAACTAAGCGTGGGTGGGGGTGGGGGGATGCTCAAGAGTTGGGGAAATGGGGTGGAGGTAGGATAAAGGGGAGAAAAAGATTGGGACAACTGTAATAGCATAATCAATAAAATATACTTAAAACAGAAAAAAGAAAACATGCCTGGGGTCACCCAACTAGTACATTGCAAAGTTGGGATTTGAACCCAGGTGGTCTCCAGAGCCTGGCTCCTAACCCCTGCATTGTAGGGCTCAATGAAAGATGGGACCCTCAGAGTTAGGGCAGGGGACAGGTGTGAACACCATTGCTCTCAGAGAGCTAGAGTTGGGGTGGAGGAGGATGAACCAGGGGCAGTGTGGAAGGCCTTGGCCCAAGGGTTCTGACCTCCTGTCCTGTCCTCCCAGAAGGCCAAAATGGATTGACAACTTGCTGTCAGCTCCTTATTTTAATCTCAGGAGGGTTCTGGGAACTTGCCTAACCCCCACCAAGCTCCTGGCCCCTCCTCCTTCCAAGTACTGGAGTGAATCTGCTGCAAATCCCCCTAATCCCCCAGCATCTCGGTGTCTGTCTGACTGCAGTGGCACTGAGCCCTGGAAGCCTGAGGCCACATCACTCCCACCCACCCAGCTACGACTGTTTGGTCGGGCCCACACCACCTCACCCATGGGGAACAGCAAAAGCGGAGCCCTGTCCAAGGAGATCCTGGAAGAGCTGCAGCTGAACACCAAGTTCACAGAGGAGGAGCTGTGCACCTGGTACCAGTCCTTCCTGAAAGAGTGCCCCAGCGGCCGCATCACACGGCAGCAGTTCCAGAGCATCTATGCCAAGTTCTTCCCTGACTCTGACCCCAAGGCCTACGCTGAGCACGTTTTCCGCAGCTTCGATGCCAACAGCGATGGCACCCTGGACTTCAAGGAATATGTCATCGCTTTGCACATGACCACAGTGGGCAAGCCCAGCCAGAAGCTGGAGTGGGCTTTCTCCCTCTACGACGTGGACGGCAATGGGGCCATCAGCAAGAACGAAGTGCTTGAGATCGTCATGGTCAGTCTCTATGCACCACCCCCCTTACCCTGTGCAAGACTGGAGTCACCCAGGGTCAGGGCCCCCTGCTGCTGCTGCTGGTGCCCCGGGGGTCACAGCTGTGGGCAGGGCTGGAGGGTGGAGTGGGGGCTGTGTGACTCAATGGCTCTGAGACCACTGTGAGGGGTCTCTAATATACTGATTGACAGAAGGCCGGGCACTTTCCCACAGCTTCATTTCCCTCCTATTTACATTTTTTTTGTTTGTTTCTTTCTATCCTTCTTTCTTTCCTTACTTCCTCTCTCCCTCCCTCTCTGTCCCTCATTCCTTCCTTCACTAAAATGTCCTTCAAAACCTTCAACTCTACATATTCAGATTCCACAACATGTTTCGAATACACAATAGAAGGATGCCAGAGTGGGGATGTGAAATGTGGGTTCTAGTTCTCATTGTATTCATAGAGCTTCACCCCAGGAGCCTGTTCAGTCTCCTCTGTCCTGTTCTAGCCTGAACCACGGGGCCCTCAGCTCCTCGTAGGCCAGCGCTTCCAACACACATTCTCCGCCCATCCGCACTGGCCCAGTGTCGGATCATGTATTGTGAAGATTTTAGGTGTCTTGAAAATAGTTTTATTTAATGTAAAAGTAATTCATGAAATTTAGAAACATATGCAAAAAAAATTAAAATCACCTTTAATTTCATCATCCAGGGAAAACTGTCAACATTTCCAGTCTTTTAGCTATATATCTTTAAATAATTTTAGAACTATGAAATATTCATATGATGTTTATCATACCTTTTCCAGTTATTTTTTTTCCATATCAGTATATGTTCTTCAAAGCCATTTTAATAACTGCTTAGAATTCCACCTACAGAAATGTCATCGAATTATTTAGCCATTCCTATATTTTAGACAATGAGGATGTTTCTGTTTTTTCTACTATATTATTTATATTTACCTTCATTTAGTATCTTTTTTTAAAGATTTTATTTACTTATTTTTAGAGAGAAGGGAAGGGAGGGAGAAAGGGAAAGAAACATCGATATGTGGTTGTCTCTCACACGGCCCTACTGGGGACCTGGCCTGCAACACAGGCCTGTGCCCTGACTGGGAATTAAACCGGCGACCCTTTGGTTCCCAGCCCATGCTCAATCCACTGAGCTACACCAGCCAGGGGTCATTTAGTAACTTTTTACCTGATCATTTTTATCCCCTTATCTCATGCCACTCACTTTATTTTTCTAATTTCATTCCTGTTAAGAGGGAGAATGTTTGTCATATTTTATCTAATTTTTAATGCACTGGTAATCCTGCTCTCATTTGCACATGCTTCCACCCTTATTAGGAGACACCATAAATAAAGTAGCCAAGCACACAGTTTGTGATCTGTGGGCTCTGCTTGCGCCTCCCGTTAAGGGCAGGCTTATCTGGGGACCTCACTGGCATCTGGGCAGGGCCTTCAGATCAAACTCCCCTGGATGACAGGTGGCCTGGGTTGAAGACCACATCCCAGAATCACCTTAAGGATGTCAGACCCAGCAGAGGCCTACAAGTTGGTGCTCCTTGAGGAAAAAGGAGTAGGAGGGAAAGGAGGGGAAGAAAGGGAGGCAGGGCAGGGCAGGGCATGGCAGGGCAGGGAAGGGGAGGGGAGGGGAAAGGGAAGGAACTGAGGAGGAACATCCTCAGCTGAGGCTGTGCAAGGTCGCTGGCCTTGGAGTCAGAAGTTATGGATTCCAGTCCCAGCTGTGCCACCAACTAGCTGCATGGCCTTGGGAAAACCATATAACCTGACAGGGTCCAGGGTAAGCATTCGATGGGTCTTTCTCTGTTCTTTCACTGAGGCCTTGACCGTCTGTCCTTGCTGTCAGAAGAAGCATGGGGCAAGCAGCAATAACTCCCAGCTTTTGGCCTTTAAGGCGGCACATGGTTCCCAGAGAAAGAAGTTAACAGAGTCCCATATACTTAAGCTGCTGGGTACCTGCCAGCCTAGGCTGCTACTGGGTTTAATTTCCTTGTTCTTGTTATAGCATAGGGTGCTGAAAGGGTACTTCTCAAGGTCACTGACCTTCCCTCCAGGCTAATTTCGTAGGCCTTACTAGCTGTGCTCTCAAGTGACTCCAAGGAGCCCTCCCAACTCCCACCCAGCACACTGTCTGCATCCCGAGCCTGCCCCAAGGCTGAAGGCACAGGCTGAGTCAGGCTCAGGGGTCATGACTTTGAGTGTTCTCTCCGGGCCTGGCCAGCCCTGGAGATGGATGGGTACATCGAGACCACTGGTCCCTTTCCCTGATCACAGGTCCAGAGGCCTGGTCCCCTATCGCACACCTAGCTCCTTTACTAGTGAGAGGAGAGGGAGGTCAGAAGGATCCTTGAGCCTAAAGCTAAACCTTTTTCTGGAGCCCTCCCTGAGCAGAAGGGTAACTGAGAGGCTTCCTGAGCCCTGGGGACACCTTTGGAAAGTTCTTGCTGATGCCTCCCCTCTCCCTTCCCCAGCCCCTGAAATGGTCTCAGAGACATAACAATAAGTTGGCAAGTGGCACAGTGCAAACTAAAACCGAAGTACCTGGTTTAGAATCTCCAATCATCTGTGTCTAGCTGGGTGACTTTCAGCAAATTGTCTCAGTTTCTTCATCTATGAAATGGGGTCAATAATGCCCACCTCATAAGGATATGAAGGTTCCATGTAAAAATGCTCAGAACAGTGGCACATGTTAAGCACTCAACAGATGTTAGCCCTTGTTACCACCAGCCAACCTGGCTGGGCAATCAGGTACCACACGGATCTGGAAGAAGTTGTTAGATATTTGAACATTCCTGGGCAGTAGGGTTCAAGGCAGCCATGGGATTATCATCAGGAAGCTTTTTATTTTATTTTATTTTATTTTATTTTATTTTATTTTATTTTATTTTATTTTATTTTATTTTATTTTATTTTAAATCGAGAGCAATATGTCTACATGGTGAGGAAATTCAAGCCACACAGAAAGGAACAAATAAGAAGCAAAAGCCTTCTTCACCCCTCCCGGGAGCTTTGATTCAGTAGGGCAGGGCAGGCCTGGGAATCTGCATTTTAACACCACAGCTGCCAGCCCCTGTGCTCCTGCTGACACATCATTCCTCTTGATTTGGTGCAGGCAATTTTCAAAATGATCAGTCCCGAGGACATGAAGCACCTTCCAGATGACGAAAACACCCCAGAGAAGCGAGCTGGGAAGATCTGGGCCTTCTTCGGAAAGAAGGATGATGGTGAACGCACTCTTCCTCACCACCGTGGATTTCACAGTCACGGCTTGTTTCCTGGGGACCCCGACTAGATGTAGCTGCGGAGGCCCTGTGCCCGGCAGGGCTGGCTGATGGGCCTCGGGGGAATGGGCAGAACCACTGGCTGCCGCTGCTTGTGGGAATGGCACCCTTCCGTGGCTTAGGCAGGTCCATCGCTGCCTGAGAGTTTCAGGGTGAAGGAAGGCTCAGAATGGTGGAGTGCTTATGAAGAAAAACATCTTTGTTACAGCAGAGCTAGCCCACACTGGAGTAAAAGTAAAAAGTAAAGGCAATAGCATATTAGAAGTTAGTATGCACATGCCGAGTTTAGAGGAATTCAAACCACTTTCTGCCTACGTGGAGTGCCAGTTTGCAGACACCTGGGTTTACTTCAATTGTTTTCAAAAATGCTCTCTAGACGGTTAGGACAAGGCAAACTTTAGCTCAGTCTGTGCCTGGCTTAGCATCTAGTCCCAAGGAAATGGGATCTCAACTTACATGGTTAATTTGGGTCCCCCAAGAAGTACTGCCAGGTCACATTAGACTTAAATTAGGTTGTGAGAAATTTTTTGGGAGGAAGACCTGTGAGGGACAACGCAGAGAAATCTACAGAAAGCTGGGGAACCCATCAGACTGCAAAGCAGATGGGACCCGTGTGGGCAGAGGGGCAAGGAAGGAAGGTTGGGGAAGAGTGTTAGACTGCAGTGCCATTCTGAGAAAGGTTTGGCAGAGCTGAAGGGGTGTCCTCAAGTCCCCTTCTTCTAGGAGCTGGTCTGGCCTGGTGCCCTGCCCGCCCCCACTCTCTGCCTGGGAGCAGCCTGCTGGAGTGCGGTCGGTCTTGCGCTGACCAGCGGTGGTGGGTGTCAGAGCTGGGCGGCTGGGCTGCTGCTGTACCGTGCTCGTGGCCGTTGCGGGAGGGACAGCAGGGGAGCTGATGCCAGGGGGTGTTGCAAACTCACATGGCCACAGGACCTCAGATGATGGAAGTGACAGAAGCAGAGAGTAGCCCTACAAAGTATGGGGACTGGCCAATAGTGGGGAGTGAAATGCCTGGTCTGATGGCTTCCCTGTGGGAATACAGAGCCCACCAGCCCCCTATCATAGGATATTTAAAGAGAGGAGCCAGCCACCGAAACTTTTAAAACCTGAAGTGTCTCCACCAATGAAGTACTGCATGGCCCAAACACATGCGAGGGGTCAGCACTGACCCCTTTGGGATCTCTGGGGCCATATCTCACCAGGGCTGCAGGGGGCAGGCCTCACTCAGCAGAATGTTAAATAAGGTCAGGTAGAGACCACACTGACCTTACTAATCTGCAGTCCAGGAAGAAGTCAGAAAAACGAGAAGGTCATTGGCTCTAGGCCCAGAGCCACGTGAGGTAGGTGAGGCATCTGGGCACAAGACTGAAGGAGGTGTCTGATCTCAGGTGCCACCTGTGCCTGCATGACCCTGAAACTGAGCACTGACTCATGGTGTGCAGGGTAGGTACCTCGCTGGCTTCACCTGAGTCCCGGCCTTGATGTTGCCACCCCTTTGAGCACCTTCTCCACCTCCTCATTCGCTCAGGCCCTGGTTATGTGAGATGACCCCTGTGACCTTCCACCCTGCCGGCCTGTAACCCACTTCATGACATCCCTCTGGGTCTGCCGAGTCTCCTTTTCTGTTACTGGCTAAGCTGAAAACTGACCTGGATGAAGGTCACAGGAGGTGGTGGTGTCATGGGGCTGACACCACCCTGGCTGGTGGGCTTGTGTGCTTCCTTCAGCGTGGCCTGCCTTGGGGCAAGGCCCCCTTCCAGAACTGGGCCTGATGGTGGGGTTCCCAGCTCTTTGTGAGGCTGTTGGGGCCCCTGAGATTCAAGACTCAAATTTCATCCCCTAGATCCATGCAGGGAACCAGCTGGGGTCCCGATCCAGGATTAAGATTAAGGATGTTCAAAAGGCCTGGAGCATAAGCAGATGAAAGTGTAATTCAGGTCAGCCAAGCATTATCAAACACCTACTATGTGCAAGCCACTATGAGCATAACCATGACCTGAAAGAGCAGCCGTCTCACTTTAGAGTTATTTCTACACATGACTGCCTTCCCTGCCAGGCCCAGAGTGTCCACGTGGGGTCAGGGGCTTTATATCACTCCCTTCTGTGCCACACCCTACCCTCTGCCCCTGCAGTGACCTCAGCCCCAAGCACAGTGGTGCTGGCACAGAGAAGCTCAGCAAAAAGCATATACCTGGATGGAACTGAATACAGTAGGTGGAACCAAGGCTCTCTCTTGGTCCCACATGGGGAGGTAGATGGGGGATGCTGAGAGGCACAGGGCAGAGCCATGCAGGAGTTGTCAGCTGAGAGCCATGGGGCTGCCCATGTGCTAGGGGCGGGGCATCAGAGAGACCTCTCCACGAGCCAAGCTCTCCAGGGCACTGCATTGGGACCCTCCACTCTCACCCCCTTCTCCCTGAATAGATGCTGGTCTCAACTGAAACTGTTTGCTTTGCTCTGTCCCCCAAAAGTTCTTTCAGAACTTGAGGCTGGGGACCTAGGGTAATACTCAAAATATTTAATAACCAGCAAGGCAAAGACATTGGCCAATCAGAAGAGAAGCATAACACCGAAATGCATCCCAGACCCCTCAGGAGTGCTGGTCGTTAACCCTGCTACTGCTGGTTCATGGGGACGTTCAGGGGATGGGATGGGTATCGGGGTAGGGGGTGCTAAGACTCAAGGTTTTCATGATAGATACACCCATACAGGACGTGCTGGTGGATGTCAGCCTTGTCGCAGCTTGAAACAGCCAGTCCTGACTATAGTGTTTTTCTCCCATATGCAGATAAACTGACAGAGGAGGAGTTCATCGAGGGGACCCTGGCCAATAAAGAAATTCTGCGGCTGATCCAATTTGAGCCTCAAAAAGTGAAGGAAAGGTTCAAGGAAAAGGAAAAGAAACCCTGATGCCAACCGCTCAGCTCTCCTGCCTCCCCTTACTGCTCACATAAACACTCACGCGCACACACACACTCACTCTGCACATGCACACGTGTGTGCACACAAACACACCCAGGGGCCAAGAAATCAGCCTCCAAACCCACAGCATGTGGAACCCACAGCACAGCTCCCGGCGGAAGGAAAGCGTCCTTAGCAGTCAGCTGGCCCCTTCTTCCCTCCCCCGCCAGAGCCCCTCCCATCACACCCACCTCCCTGCCCCGCCTGCCAGCCCACACCCCTGGCGATAATCCCAGGATTAGGTGGCAGGACTCCTGAACGTCACCCCTGAGTAAGCTCCTTTGTGGATTGCTGCGTAAGCAGGTTCTAATAAATGCAAGAGTTGAGGGGGCACGCAGCAGGCTGGTGGTTCTTTTTTTTTTCTTTTTTTAAAAATTAATTAACTTATTTTTATTCAGTTACAATTGTCTGCATTTTCTCCCCTTCCCTCCACCCCACCCGAGCCAGTCCTACCTCCCTCCCCCACCTCTACCCTCCCCCTTGATTTTGTCCTTGTGTCCTTTATGAGGCTGAACCGACAGAAGTCATTTGCTTTTCTGGTTCAAGAAACACCAGCCCAGATAGTGGGGAGAGGGGTCTATAGGGGCTGGTGGTTCTTGAACCAGAAAAGCAAATGACTTCTGTCGGTTCAGCCTCAAAGACAGGGACATGTTGCCACTACAGTCACAGGTCATGGTCTGGGACTGCAGTGGTGAAGACGGTGGACAGGCCATGCTCTCGCGGGGCTCAAGGTGCACAGGGGACCACAGACCTCAGAGCTGCCATTGCAAGTGGGGAGGTTCCCATGGAGACGTGCAAAGCACTGTGAGCTGTTACAGGAGGGGCTGCCTGGTCCAGAGGATCAGAGAAGCTGTTCTTGATGAAGAGACATTTGTATCTTAAAACCCAGAGGACAGTCGTGAGGGTGAGAGTGAGGAAGAACTGTGTCTGGGCAGGGACCCTGAGGCAGGATTGAGTTCCTGTGCAGAGGCCAGTGTGGCCAGAGCCAGAGGGAGGTGAGCTGGCCAAGGGTGAGTGAAGCCTGACAGGCAGGCAGGACCAGACCACACCAGCCTTCCTTGCAGCCCAGGGGAAGCATTCAGCTTCCTGTGGGGACAGTGGGTAGCCTTGTGGGTTTGGAGCAGGAAGTATCTATGTTAGTAGCACCCTCTAGCAGGATAGAACGAAATCAGAGGGGCAATCCTGGGGGCAGGGAGGCTGGAGGTGACATGGGTCTAATTGCCTAGGTGGCCTGGGCTGGGGACCAGCAGTGGGATGGAGAGAATGGGGCCCCTCTGGAGATATGAAGGAAGTAGACTCCACCTCCCTGGTTGTGAATGGAGTGGGAGGAGCAAGGAGGGCAGTCAGGTGTGTGGCTAGGTTGCTGGGTGAATGGGGATGCTATCTGCCCAGATGGGAACGGGGGCGGGGGGTAGTGGCTGGGTTCCGAGGATAATGACAAGTTCAGTTTTCATATGGTGAAAGGTGAGGACAGATGTGCTGGAGGTCCCTCATTTTAGACACAGGAAAAGGAGACCCAGTGCCAGCAAGCAGTTTGCCCAGCTGATGAGCAGAGGCCAAGGCTGCTTTCTGGCCCATGTTGTCTTATCAGAGCTGCAGGGCCTGGGCTTCCCAGAAATCACTCCACCAGTGGGTTCTCAAGATCATTGGAGTCGCTGTTTGGAAGGCCCATTTATTCTCCAGTTTTAAGTTCCAAGGTGAGGTCAGAAAAATATGTAGATGTCCTGGATACTTCACCGACCAGTGTGTACCCCCCTGAAACAGGGGCCTCTCCGCTTGCTGGTATGCACCCCCCTGAAACAGGGGCATCTCTGCTTGCTGGTATGCACCCCCCTGAAACAGGGGCATCTCTGCTTGCTGGTATGCACCCCCCTGAAACAGGGGCCTCTCCGCTTGCTGGTATGCACGCCCTGAAACAGGGATGTCTCTGCCTGCTGGTATGCACCCCCTGAAACAGGGGCATCTCTGCTTGCAGATGTGCAACCCTCTAAAACTGGGCCATCTCTCCTTGCTGGTGTGCACCCCCGGAACAGGGGTGTCTCTGCTTGCTGGTGTTGGGGGTGAGTCCTGCCCCCACCCCCAGCTTTAACCACAGCAATGGAACAATCGCCACCACCAGAAAGTGCTGCTTTTTGAGGAGGGTGAACTTGAGAGTAACCTTAACACTTAGGTTTGGAGCCAGGCATCCTGCTAGATGCTAGGCATTAATTCATCGAGGGAGGTGTTATCTCCATGGTAGAGAGGGGAACGCTGAGGCCGTGAAGCCAGAGCAGGATTCGGTACTTAAACCAGATTCCCTTCGATTGCACTAGGCTGCCTCAAAAGTTCTGACCTGGAGGTGAAAGGACAGAGTTCTGTGATCCCACGATGCTGAGACTGGGAGGGAGAGGGGGCACACAGCATCTGGGCCAGCAGGTCTGGGAGGAGGAAAGTTATCATTTGACTCACCTGCCAAGACACCCCTCGGGTGTCAGACATAGTGAGGCACCCAGGAGCCGAAGCTGGGGGAAAAGAAAGACCTTGGGTCCAGCCCAGGGTGGCTCACTCTGGTGCTCCTCCTCCACCCCACACACTACCCTCCTGAGTGAATCTGGTTGATTGGAATGTGAGGTTGGGGGCTTTTCACTCCTCTCTGAGGTCAGGGCATCCATGTCACTTGAGTCTAAAATGACAGACACTGCATAGTAGCCTTGTTGGTCTGTAGTTCAGTGAGAGGCAAAAAGGGGCCACTGGATCTCCTACTGGCCAGTGAAGAACCCAAGAGCAGCAACCTAGTTAACACACTCATTAGCTTGGGTGGTGGGGCTGCTTGAGCTGGGGTCCTGTACAGCCCTGGGGCCTCTGCAGAGAAGATGCTTAGAAAACCCAGAATCAGCATCAAGTCCAGCTGGACCGAAGAGAAGAGGAGGTAGAGGTGGTGATGAATTACGTCATGCAAGGGACAGAAGCCCCCACACAGGCTGTTTTGGCACAAGTAGCAATTTACTGACTCATTAACTGAAATTCCAGGAGGAGCACTAGCTTTAGGTCTTGCTCAGTTCAGGGCTTCTGACAATGTCTCAGGGCTCTCCCTCCATCTCCATCTCCTGGGTCTGCTTTCTACCACAGTGGCTCCATTCTCAGGCAGGCTTTACCCTGTGCTGGTTCTAATTTCAGCAGAAAAAAATGCCTTTCTATGTACAGTGAGTCTTAGCCAAAATCCCAGGACCGTCTCTGACTGCGTATATGCCCGTCCCTGCTCCAATACCTGGGCACAGGAGGCGGCCATGCTCAAACTGGCCCAGCAGAGTTTCATTTCCATCCTTGGGGCTGAGGATGGAGTTAAGACAATTCAACTTCAGGAACCAAGAGTGGGAGATAAGTGGTCCCCAAGGGAAAGATTTGGGTGCTATTAGTATAAGAGGGATGAATTGTAAAAACAGATGTCCACTATGGAGACTTTGGGAAGTCACTTCACCTCTGAAGTTCTGCTTTCTCATGTACCTGTAGACTCAATGGCGAAAATGGGTCTCATCAAGAAGAAAAGCCAAAGCGCTCTGTCCGCTACTGCTACCTGCACTCACAGGACTTCAGCCTCTTGTGCAGTGCCCTTCAGGTATTTCTTAGCATTCCTACAGATTCACCCTTAGTGCTGGAATAGAGCATTGAATTATTTTGGGCATCGGAGCCCTTTAGCTCCAGTGAGAAACAAATGTGAAAGAATCAACAAAATACAAATCAAATTAAATAAACTTGTTATTTTAATCATTAAGAAGACAAGAGCAAGCAGTGTGTGCATGCCACCCCATTTGTTGAGTGAGTGGGAAAGGACATTTACAAAGCTATGAAAAAAAAAATTCCTTCTCCTATTAATGACAGGGTCCTGGATAATTGACCCCCAGCAGCATCTGACACTCCTGAGACATTTCCTTCCTGTGTCATCTGATGCATATGTACTGGGCACCTACCCAGAATGAGCTGTTCTGGGTACAGGCTGGGAATACGACATGGCCCCAGATTTCCTGGAGCTAATAGGCTCATGAGAAAAGGAAGGTACATTTGCAGAGAGGAAAAATTAGGATATGAGATTTGGCAATTGAATCACAGACAACCTGTACACCAAAAAACAGACCTTTGTTATGCACTTGCCTAATGCCTTCGAAGCTGCTTTAGTTTCGCCTTTTGCAAAGCAGAGCCAGGACTAGGGCGAGGGCCAGATGAGCAGTGGCCTCAGATGTAAAATTCAATGGGGAGGGGGCAAACAACTCAGCAATCAACATAAACCATCTTTGAATGCAATAGTTTAAAAATAAAAATTATTGTTAAAAAGTTCAGAATGAGCAAAATGTCAAAATGTTAAACACAGCCGGGATCAGACCATGCACTTGCATGAGCTGGCCTGGCTTCCCCTCCCCCTCATCCCAGCCCTGGTTTCAGTGAAACATCATTCGTATGATGGCCCATAGGCTGTAGTTTGCAGATTTGATTCTTTTTAAAATAATGCATTAAGATATTACTGACCTTGACAATTGAAGATTTTTTTTAAGTACTCTCAAATCACACACCCTCACTTCATCTAGTCCCAGCCCTACTGCAAAGTACCCTTGAAAATACAGTTGCCAGGTGAAATAAAGGATGCACAATTAAAATTGAATTTTAGATAAAGTATATCCCAAGGGATACACGTTTACAAGGTTATTTGTTTATCTGGAATTCAAATTTAATGAAGCATGATGTGTTTTTATTTGCTAAATCTGGCAACCCCACTTGAGAAGTGACATATAGCCCCCTTCTAACATAAGGCACTATTTAGTCCCATGACATCACACCCCACCCACATACATGTACATTTTACACACTAGACAGGCAACATTCCTATGCATCAACACCCTGTTTCCATAGGATGCTCCTCTTCCCATCTTCTTTCCGCTTCTTGCCTTAGAGCTTCGGCTACTGAGCCAGACCCTAATTGCCTGGGCCCTCCTCAGCCTCCAGAAGCACCCTCTATTCAGGGTCTGGGGCACAACTCAGATTCCGCATGGGCAGAATGGGTTGCACAGGCCCAGCCCTCTCAGTGCCCCCAGCCACCCCCGCCACCCTACTCCCAGCATGTCAGATCCACTGCAGCCCTGTTGCTTCACCTGGCCCTCCAGCTTTCAGCATCCATTTCCACATGGGAAGTGCAATTCCTATCAGTGGGCACTAGGGGCAGGGAGAGCAGTGGCAAACCTCCTGGAGCACCAACAGTGGCAAACCAAAAATGGCAGAGAATGGGAGGGCAAGCAAGACTCAAGGAAGCCAAGCTGAGAAAGGCAGAGCCAACAAGCGGGGGAAAGGACCAATGGGGGCCTCTCAGAGGGGCCCTCAGGGCTGGGGCCAACCCTGAGAGAAAGGAGGGAGCTGTTACAAATAAGACAGAACTTCTGCTGAAGACTTGAGATGGAGAGAGGAAGGAAAGACTTGACAGGAGAGGAGGAGGGGAGAAGATGGAAAGGAACCAGGTTCTGTGGGCAGCGGGGGTGCCACACTCTGAGGACAGTGGGTGTGTCACAGCCAGACTGTTGAATTCAGAACACCACCGGCTTGCCCCACCATTGGCTGTGTAGGAGGGATTCTAGCTCTGCACACTCAGGCTTGCATCAGCACTACCTGGGAAACTCGTTACTCAACTGCCACCCCTGGCCATCCTTCCAGACACACTCTCCCAGACTCTGCCAGGAGCCAGACTGTGCAGGTAAAACCCTTCCCAGGTGGTCCTTCTACACACTGCACCCAGCCCCACATGGAAACCTTGTGTCCCCAGGGATAAAGGAAGAGATGCCAGCTGCCCTATTTCATAGCAGACATCTCTCTGTATCTTGGGGCTCCATTAACTTGAATTTAGGGCCAGCCCCAGAGGCTGGTGGTCATTCCAGAAAACACCAGTGGGGTTATCAGGATGACAACAGCAGGCAGAAGCGGTGAGCATTTATGCAACCTCAGGCAGAGCAAAGTGGACTGAGTACAGGAGGAGTGTAATGAGCCTGCCCCACAATACCCATCTAGCTTGGCCTCCTCCTCTACCACCCATCTCAGGAGGCCCCAATGGGCAGAGCAGAACTAGGCCACCTGCCTAGGCCTCACTCTCCTCAAGAATCTCCTCCATGGTGTGGGCCAGAGAGAAGTCTCCCTCGCTGCTCTCGGACAGGCTGCTGCCATAGGACCAGGCTGCATGGCCCCGTTGGGATGGGGTGCCCGGCTCCCCTGGGCCCTGAGTGGTCAGCTTCAGGAGCTGCCCACTGCCAGGCGAGGACTTTGGCCTCTGCAGGGCCCTGGCACTGTCTCCCTTGGAGAGCTTCTTGGGACAATTCCCCAGGAACCGGAAATTCTTCTCCAGGACCCAGACTCTGCAGCCCGAGTGGTGGGCTAGCAGGAAGCGGACCCAGTGCTTCCGCAGCTCAGCCTTCACCTGCCAGGGGAGAAGAGGGCAGGGTTACTGTCTCAGGGTCATTTAGCCATGGGTCCACTCAACAAATATTTACTGATTAGGTGGTGAATCTGGGCCACCTTGGGAAACATACCTTCTACCTGGGGGAAATGAACAAAGAGGAGCAAACCAACCCCTGTTAGCACAGCAGATAGAAGTAGCACTGGGAGTCCATTAAGCAAGACAAGGAGGGAAGGAAGCAAAGTTTGGGATATGGCTGAACAGAAAGGAAAAGGAAAGGACTGTGTCAAGGTGGCATTGAAGGCCCGCCTAACAGATGAAGGAGCCCCTGCATGAAGTAGCAGCCGTGAGCAAGATGGAAGTGGATTTGCTGTCAAGAAGCTTACATTCTGGAGGGAGGAGACAGAAATAAATGTTTGAACCTGGGATGGGGGGAGGGGAAGATGAAAGGGGACTGGAAATTCCCCTGACTCCTGACGTCAGGAGAAAACTGTTCTGGCCTCTGCGCCTTTCAAGCTTCTTTCCAGAGGAGCTGAGAATTGGTTGGGGATATGCAGTAATAGGAATAATAAAAATGATCATAGTTGTCAGATATTGGACCTTTATCATGAGCTCGGCATGCTCAGGGCAACATTAGAGGGCAGGGACTATTGTTATTCCCACTTTAGAGATGAGGAAACTTAGGCTCGAAGAGCCACAGTGACCTAATTCAGAGCTCCCAAATGAGTGAGCGATGGCTGCAGTCCAGATGTCTGGACTCCAGAGTTCAAGCCTGTGTTCTCTATCACACTCCCACTGCCAGCCTGTCTCCAGCAGGTCCAGGATGGGGTTCTGAGCTTCCTTACATGTACCCCATCTCCTTTTCCCAATGATCTAAGCTGCCTCCTGCTCTCACCCCTGGAAGCTCATGGTGCAAATTTGTCCCATTGAGGGGCAGTCACTGGGCACTCGCCCATGGCACTGTCACAGAAACAGGGGGTCATGGGGGCAGCAGGATGCCAGCCCAGCCTCACAGGAAGCAAATGGCAGCATGGAAAACATACCTCTCCATTGGCAAAGCAATACTGCAAGGCCACAAGCAGCCCCTGGAGTGGAAAGAAGAAATGACATGAACTTTGACTTGGTAGGAGCTGTGTCTGAAAGTCCAGAGGCCCGCCCCAGTCCCAGTAGCCCCCAGGAGAGGCAGGCACCTACACTGCTTTACACTACCTAGAGTTAGTCACACTGGGTAAATGGGTTTCCATGAGGGCTCTTCTTCCTTTGACACCCACCACCCATATCAGCCTACGTGTTTGCTTAGGTGCTCATAGGTCAATGATGATTAAATCCCAAACACCCTGTATCATTCATTCATCTATACAAATACCGTGCAGGGCTGCTGGCCCATTTCTCCTCATCCATGGTGGGCATTGGCTAATTTTTTTGCCTCCCTTGAATCCTGTCCTTTTGGAAACTGACTTTCCCCCACTCCCTTTCCCTAGGCTTCCATCAAGGTCAATCATGCAGTCCCCACGTTCTAGGATGGCCATCACCACAATATAATCCACCCAAATGGTCATGTGACCCAATCTGAGTTCTTGTCACTGGGAAAGAAGAGAGGGTTGTACCCTCTTCCCCAGACTTGCCAGCTTTATAGTCAAAATAAGCCTGAAGATACTTCTGGGCATCTTGCCAGCTACATGGAGAAAGCCCACCTGAGAATGAAGCCAACAGAGAGAGAAGCAGAGGCTGGAGATGGTGAAAGACAGAATTCTGGTGATGCTGTCTGAGTGCCTAGATCCAGCGATGCCTAATTCTGATGTTTTCATTTATGTGAGATAGTAAACACCTCTTTCCCTTGTCAAAATATTTCTTTAGAAAATATAGATGATTTCACACCAGTGGTTTCTCATCGCACTTAGATGAAAATAAAACGTAACCACCACAGGCACTAAGGTGATCTGGGCTGCTTCTGCGTCACTGGCTGCATCTCACGCTGTGCTTCCCCTGGGCCTGGTATCCCAGCCACACGGGCCTCAGGCTTCCTCCAAAGTCTCCAGCTCATGTAATAGTTACCTGTTGCTGTGTTGCTGTATAAGTTAGTGGACCAAACCGTACAGATTATCATCTCACATATTTTCTGTGGGACAATAATCTGGCTGTCACTTAGCTGGGTGGTCTGAATCAGGTTGTAACCAAAAGGTCGGTAGGAACTTCAGTCATCTGAAGGCTTGAGTTGCTTCCACGATGGCTCACATGCCTGGCCAGTTAGTGCTGGTTGCTGGTAGGAGGCCTCAGTCTCCCCTCACAGAGCTGTTTGAGTGTCCTCTTTACATGGCAGCTGGTTTCCCCCATAGGCCAAGCCAAGGGAGCAAGGCAGAGCCACACCCCGTTTAAGACCTGCCCTGAAAAGCTGCGTACCTTCACGTCCACAGTACTTGAATGGTCACACACGTCTTGCCTGGTACATTGTCAGACCACTTGTAAAATATGATACGACCATTTCTTTCTGTCCTCTTCCTAGTTATTTAGAATTCTGGACCCAAGGATCACAATGAAAACAACAGGCCACCTTTATATGGCATTTTCAATGATCAAGTACTTGTGTCGGGGAAGTTTCAATAAAGGGATCATCTTTTGATGTTGGAAAAGCTCTCTGGATTCACTGCTTAACTGCCAGAGGTCTTGGATCAAAGATGCTTGAGTTAATGTTTGTTTCCACTGTTTTTCCAGACTCCTACACTCCCTGATTTATTAAACAGTTCCATGTCCTTGCGGTGTGAGGGTCTGTGGAGCTGGGGCTGTGTGTCTGATACACTGAAGCTGGCTGTGTGTACTGGGCCCAATGACTTCAGTGTTTACAGGAAGAATCTCATAAAATGCCAGAACTCAAAAGGAAAGAACATGCTCCAACATGGGGGCCCCAGTGCATGTCCAGTGCATTCCCAGTGCATCCCATTTCTCTTAGCAACATTTCTCTCAACCTCGTTTCTGGTAAGGGAGGTTCGGCACCAGGACAAATGATGAAATTGAAAAGGAATTATAAAACATTGCCCTGGGGGAAGATTTTTATGCCCTTTCTCATGGAAGCCTCTCATCTTCATGCTGACTATTACAACATCAATCAAATGTTGTGGATTCTCCCCAGCCATGTGGAATTTTTCATCTCTTATGCATCTAGCTATTCCAAGGCTACGGCTCCCAAACAGGGGCATGGTGGTAGCAGTTAAACACTGTCACACGTGCAACCTCACTGGAGGCTTGCAGGTGCCCTGTATAGGGGGCAGAGCCAGGAGTATTGGCCTCCAGGCACATGATATTAGAGGATGTCTCAGAGCACGTCAGAATCTTCATGAGTGAGTTCGCTAAAACAGGATTCCACATCACAGACATGTCTCTCATTCCCTTAGGTTCTGGATTCACTCTTTTAGGAACAGCCTGGAGTCTGGTTAACTCTCATCCTAATAAAGTAAGTGTGAAGAGAGAGGCCCCACAGGACGTATGTCATCTCTACTTGTCAGTCTCTCCAAAGATCCTCCATGGTAGGAAGTGGTGAAAATCGCTAAGCAACAAGCACTTGAAAGAGAAAGGGACTCTCAAATGCAGCAAGAAAAGATCCAGTGCTGATTCACTACGGAATGACCCACCAAATATGCCCCCATGCATCTGCCCACCCATGTTCTCACCTCTGCCTGGAGGGGTGGAAGGGAACAGTGCAGGGGTATTAAGAAGGTGGGAGGCCTCTGACCATGCACACACCCCCTAAGTGTGTTCACAGGCTGTCTGCAGAGCCACGCTGCTTGCTCTCCCTCCTCAGTGTTGCACTACTGTGTGAGTGGAGCTCTGTCTGGCTGCAGATCCCAAGGATCCAGCGTGGTCACTAGTCCCAGAGATGGCCTCAACGGCTCCTCCCCTCCCTGTAAGCATATGCTCTTCCTCACCTCAAGAGGTGGACCTTATTTTTCTTTTGAATCTGGGATAAACTTGTGACTCCTCCTACCAATAATACAAGGTAGTAAAAGTGACATTCTGGGACTTCCAAGCCCATGCCCCAGGAATGTTGGAAGTTTCTACTTTCTCTTTCTCAGAAAATTTGCTCTTTGGATGCTCCAAAGTCCAGCTGCCATGGTGGGAGATGTCCAAGAAACATGGAGAGGCCACTTGGAGAACTGCAACTCCTTTGCTAATTGGTAGCCTCTGCTGAGCTCAGCCAACAGCCCGGGTCAATGTCTAGCCATGCAGCTGAGCCATCTTGGATGTTCCAGGCCAATCGAGCCTTCAGATGTTTGCAGCAGGAGCCAAAAACCACGTGTATCAAAAGGACCACCACATTGAGTCCAGAGAGGCCAGCTCATGGAATCCCGAGAGATAATAACTTGATTACTGCCTTAAGCCATGACGTTTTGGGGTCATTGGTTACGTAGCAATAGATGACTCAGACATGCTCCCTTGCCAGAGAAGCATGATGGGATAGAATTCCTTCTCAGAAATCTGTCCCTTAGGGGAAAAAAAGGCCACCAAGTACTACTGATATAACAGCTGCTGCTTTTTGCTGTTATTGTTTTTTCTAATTTAGAATTACCTTTCAAAGAAGATTAAGACCAAACAACATAGGAAACACAAATTACTAAACCTTAGCTTTTGAAATCTCCCAAAAGATTGACATAAATTAAACATGGTTTTATACTGAAAAACAAAAGTTGCTGATTGGTCCTCTGTCTCAGTTCAAAGCTGCACAAAATTCAGCTCTAATAGGAGGGAAATGGCCGTTGTCCAACTGCTCAGCCCACTCCTCAGGCTCTGTCTCCCTGGCCTTTTGTGGGGGTGCAGTGGGCAGACACATTGTCTCCACTCTGCCTCCTCAGTCGCAGCACCTGACCCTGTCTGCCGGCAGGGGTTTAAGACTCTGGTGTAGGGGATTCTGGTGTCTCCTGGTTCTGACCTGGTTCGTGGCCCTGAGGGGCACGATGGTATGACGGTTACAAGTAGGCATTGAGCTTAACCTCTGTGTACAAATTAACCTCTGGCACTTATTAGAATTTGCAGGTTCTCCTCTGAGTCTCAGTTCCTTCATTTTTAAAACGGCACAATACTTTCTCCCTCACAAGATAATGTGAGGATTCAGTGAGATCAGAAGTGTTTGGGGGTAAACAGATATTTTCTAGCATACCATTTTAATTCCTCTTTTGGTATTCATACTATATGTTTTTAGTTACTTTCCTGGTTTTGTACCAGAGGTTACAACATGCATCTTAACTAGTCATGAGCTATTTCATATTAATACTAACAATTCTGGTAAAATATAGAAACATCTTCAATACAGCTCTATTCTTCCTTATTCTTTTGTGCTATTATTATTATAAGATATTAGATTGTTATATAATATAATTGATAGCAATAATAAAGTTTATAATTATCTTATTAAATCTTATGTTTTGAAAACCAGTTGAATAAAATAGAAAAATATATATTTACATCTTTCGTATTTGCCCATGTGTTTACCTCTTCTACTGCTCTTCTTCATTCACATTTGGGTTATCAATGACTCCTGTCATTTTCCTCCACCTGACAGACTGTCCCTGACACTCCTCTTAAGGAGGGTTGCTGGGAATAAATTCTCTTAGTGTCTGTTTATTTGAGTATGTCTTTATTTTCCCTTAATTTCAAAGTATAATTTTTGCTAAATATAGAATACTGGATTAAATTATGTTGTCTTTCAGCATTTTGTTATGTCATTCCACTGCTTTGGGCTTGCTTGCTTGCTTTCTTTCTTTCTTTCTTTCTTTCTTTCTTTCTTTCTTTCTTCTCTCTCTCTCTCTCTCTCTCTCTCTTTCTTCCAGTTACAACATTTAACTGTAAAGATCAAGCAGTGGTTATTGGTTAAACAATCCACATCAATAGGTTTGATGTGTGCAGGCACTAGTTCTTAAATAAAGGTGACAAATACCAATCAGATTCTCATAACACTGTTCAGGATCTAAATAAGCATAATTCTGAACACAGTTCAATACACAAGGCTAAGAGTGATAGTGCAATCACCAATAATCAAGCCAAAGACATCGTTTTCCAAATTACTTTTAGTTAAACAGAATTCTAGCTTTTTAAAAGTCTACACGTCTACATAAAACTCAAAGCAATCTAATGATATTTCTACCTGAGATCAAAACAAGTTCGTTTTTTCGTATTTAAACATAATTCTCGACATTGAGGTAAATCTGAAACCACATGATGTATTTTGTCAAACTTCCCTTCCAAAATTTAAGCTCTGCTTTAGAAAGAAATTCTCATGATACACATACATATTTATGTATTTTTCTTCAAAGACTAATGACAAATTTAGTCTTTGAAGGTTAATGAGGTTAATAGGCTTGAATTGGAACCATGATGCTAATATGAAAATAAAAAGCCATACATTTGTACAAAGTGTTCCTGCATGGTGCAATATGAAATGTGATCACAGAATCTATGTACTTGTAAGAATCATTAAGAGTTCAGGAATTAAGCTAATTTTAAGAAAAGTCATTCTATAATTTTTTAAAGCAGAGGTTGTAAAGTTGTGATGTATAAAAAAATATTGTATATAAAAACTCCAAAACCAAGTATGAGCCTAAATTGGCAATAACTGCAACTCAAATTAAAATCTAAACACAACTGGATCTTTACTGTGGCAATGCAACTTTTTGCTCTGTGGCCTGAAGGTGTTACTGAGGCAACAACTTCTTATCTCTTGCTTCTCCTCACATTCCCCAACCCCTGCCTCCAGCTTCCTTTTTCAGGGCTGTCTTTGGCAATACCTCCAAATCTTGAAAGCAGAGAACCTATTATCGTAAATGAGGAGGGTGAAAAACAATGCTATGTATGATGTAAAATAACCAAGCTAAGAGCATAAACTGAGAAAATACCAGAAGGAACGCTGAGCAACAGCCTATTCTCAAGGGAAAAAGAGAAAATAGAAAACAGAGGGGCAGTTACTCCTTGCCCTTCTTCCACAGTATCTCCTGATTAGAAGAGTGTGGAACCAAACTTTCAAACTCTGAAAAGGCGCTGACTCTGAGGGAAGAGTGAGGCAAGTAAGTAAATGCTGAAGAAGTACAGCAGGACTTTAGATGTCAATGCGTGTCTTACTCCGACATCAGCAATTTCGACACGATCGCTGCTGATGTCGGCCTCTTCTGCGATCCTGTCTATCTGTCGATTTTGAGCCTCGATCACATTGCCCATGTCCAGGGCCGTGTTTCCTAGATTTCCCAGGATACTGCCCACTTGAGTCAGGTTCTTTTCCATTTCACCTTCTCTGGCATCATTTGCTATATGTTTAACATATCCACCACTGGCTGCTCCTGTGGTTGCTTGCTGAGGCTGATCATTTGTCACTCGGCCTGGCTGCTTAGAGCCAACATTGCTAGAAGAGTTGTCTCTGCGATCTCCCTATGTTGCCTTAGAAGACTTAGCAGTCTCAAGGTGTTTTGTCCTGTAACATGAACAGACACAAAGGCCACAGCACTTGTTGAGTTCTGTTAAAGTCTTCTCTGCCTCACTCTGTCTCTATGGATTTGGTCCATGCCTTCTTCTATGTGGTTTAGTCGTTCTTGTTCATCCAGCATAGTGACAGTCTTGATTCCTGCATCCTGAGACTCAGTGGCTAAACCCAGGATTCTCCTTACACTTTCTAGACACTCATCAATAACCTGCTGAGCCCTCAACTGAATTTCTTCTGATGACAGATTATCCGTGATGAATTAAAACTCTTGAGAGGCACAGAAACTGAAATGTGGATATTCCAGCAGTTCTGGTCACTCTTCTCTGGCCATGGCAGCTCTGGCCTCCACTGTTCCTGATCACAGTCGCCATGATTGTGTTGTTGGTCCCCAGATGGAATCAGTCATTTCCTCTTGTTATTTTCAGTTATTTTCTCTTTGTGTTTGCCTTCCAACAGTTTAACTCTAATGTTTCTAGCTGTGAAACTCTTTGTTTTATGCTATTTGGAGCTCACTGACCTTCCTGGAGGTCTAGATTAGTGTTTTTCATCAAATTTGGAAAGTTTTCAACTATTATTTCTCCAAATGACTTTTCTACCTTTTTCTAATTCCCTTCTCTTCCTGGGACTCCCATACATGCATGTTGATTTTCTTGATGGCATTTCACAGATCACTGAAGCTCTGTTATTTTTATTCATTTCTTTTCCCTCTGTTTCTCAACCTGGGTAATCATAAATAAACTATCTTTAAGTTCACTGATGTTTTCTTCTGCCACCTTAATTGATATTGAGACTCTCTGCCCCAACTAAGATCACAGTCTCAGTCTGTGACATTGTCTTTCCTTGTTCTTTTGCCACTAAGAGCATTGCTGTATCTGACAACACCCAGGGGAATGGGCTTTTTCTGCTGTCTGATCTACACCAAGCCAGCCCCTTTCTCCAGTGAAGCTGCTAGTTTTCACTAGAATTTGCTCATTGATGGAGGAGGGGCTGGAGGGCAAGAACAGTCTCAGAAAAAAAAAAAAAAAAAGATTACCACTGCTTTTACTCAGGTTCATTAATTTTTCTTGAATAAACTCAGCTCAATCTTTAGGATGCCTTTGATTGATTTCCAGGGTCCTGAAATGGATATTATTGACAATTATGTCCAATTTTATATTTGATTTTTGCAGACAGGATTTGCCAAGCTTCTTTCTTCTCCATTCCGGATATCCACCTACTAGAGTAGCATTTTAAGAGGATTAAATCCAATATTACTACTGCACGGGGCCTTTGCTGTGTCTACACTATTTGTGGTAGTCTTTTGCACAGTGGCCTTTGCTAATGAGCCATACCTCCCAGTTTTCATGCCACATGCAGTCTCCTCCCCTTCAATTGAGGCTGGGTCTTTAAATAAACTTGCTTTAAATAGTGGAAAGTAGCAGTGTCACTATGCAAGTTCAAGGTCTAGACATTTAGAAGGCCTGGAAGCTCCTGCTTTTGGGCTCTTGAGAGCCCTGAACTGCCATAAGAAGTGCAGCTACCCTGCTAGAGAAACCATGGAGAGAGAACATGCAGAGAGTGAGAGGCCCTAAGACAGCGTGGGACTGAGGAATGTAGTTGACAGTGAGAAATGAAGCCCCAGAAACTTGACCCAAATAAAGCCACTCCCACCAGCCCTAGTCATCCGAGTCTTTCCAGCTTAGGAGCCAGACATAGGAGTGCAGAAGCCGTCTTGTAAGTTTCAGCCAGGAGGCATCACATGGAGCAGAGGTGAGCCATCTTTGTCATGTCATACCCGGATTTCTGACTCCCAGAATCATGAGAATAAAAATAATTACTGTCATTTTAAGCTACTGGATAATGGATAACAATTTAAGCAATGGCTAATTAAAATACCCAGGTAAATAAACCACAGCTGGCCTCCTGGTTCTTATTTCAGCCCCCACACATTCGTCAAGGTTTAAGAGCCTTCTGGTCTCAACCCATTGGTCCCTGCTGAGGTTGTGTTGTGTTCTGAGTACACCACCTGCGGTAAATACAACGTTCATTTTGCACAATGCTCTGCAGAGAACCCAGCAAAAATAGGCATTTAATAAAAGGCTTCATGTTAACACAGTTAATATGATCCTGAGTCACACCAACGATTACAGCCCAGGAAACAGACCACTTTTCACTGCTTAGCCACCACATCATGCTGGCAGGATCAAAGCAACCTGTCCATCTACACTCCCTTCTAATGCCAGAAGCTCTCTCTGATAAAGCCTGCTGATTCTAGAACTCTTGTTTCCACCTGTGCGCTTTCTCAATTTTGAGTCTTTTTGGATCAAGGGCATTTTGTTTTCTCCAAGGCCAAGGCATCCTGGTTCAGATGCTTACTTACATGGAAGGAGCTCAGAGTCAACTGAATGAAGAGTCGTATAAGTCTTGAAAATCCTTGAATTTGATCATCAGGGACAAAAGAGAAGATAATCTCATGAACACCCAATAAAGGAATGAGAACCAGCGTTGATTTTGCCAACCTGCAACAACAACCAAATAACTATCATGAGGGCCACGTTGGGAACAAGCAACACTTCCTGCTCTTCTGGGCATGCCTTTATTATAGCCATTATCATATTGATAAACAATTGATTTTCCAGTTTGTTTTCTTGACTACACATTGAATACCTTAAGGGCCAGTGTGGTCTTGTCCTTCGGTGTATCCCAACACCTGACTCATGGCAGATTCTCAGAAAATGTGAATTGAATGAATGAATGAATGAATGAGTCCCCCCATATAGATTATGATATATCTACAGATATACCTACATTTTGCCTGATGGATACATTTCCATGCACATGGCTATCACCCTGGGGCGCTACACCTCTTCCAGGTTTGACAAGTGTCTTATTACCTGGCTCACTGGTGCCTCTGTCTATGCATCTGCCTCTGTCTCTGTCTCTATCTCTGTCAGGACTCCCAGTGTCAGTGCCTTACTGAGCAGAGAAGGAGGCAGAATAACTCTTGTCCAGGGCCACAGAGCCACTAAGCACCAAATACCCACCTGGAAGCGGGGCATCTGACTTCACACTCAGGCCCTGCACACCCCGAGCGGGGCTCCCCCATCATCCCCCATGAGGCCCCTCAGCCCCAGTGATGGTGAGGGCACAGGAAATGAGAAAATGACCCTCCTCATAAAAAGTGCTGTGTGGAACTCCCTGCTGTATACACCGCACACAAAAAGACAAACATTCCTTTGTACCACCCACGTGCAAAGTGCACAGCTGGGGCCCACACATTCCACATCACATAGCGGTGGTTCCCAAACATGGCTGAGTATTTGCTACTGGAATGCCTCACAGAGCTATACACACACATCTTCCTGGCCTCTGGGGCGATTCTCTGAATCAGAACCTCCGGAGTCTGGGTCCTGGAAAGGTGCATTGTTGAGGAATTCCCCTATGGGCTTCTGACAAGCAGCCACATTTGGAAACAACTGCTCTTTACCATTGAGCTGCTTCTAGATTTAAAACTGATTCCATTAGCAAGGGTGACTCATACTCAGGGTACAATCAAAGCTACTGTTTTATAGACATTGGGGAAAAAGCTTAATTGTAATGAGTATTTTTAGCCCAACTTACTTTCTTGAAGGATCAGACTAGGAGGTATCCCCCCAACCCCCTGGAATGAAAGACATAGAAATTGCGGAGGAGCAGCTCGTGGGCAGTGTCTTCAGGAAGGCATACCTCTCTCCAAGAGAAAGCAGCGCTTACTATGAATACTGGTTTTGTGAGAGCCATTCAACTTCAGGGTCATCAAGGAAGCAAACAACTCACCTTTGTGCCCTAAAAGGACCTAAAGCCAGTAAGAGCTAAGCAGGAGTCACCAGAAAGAGGGACTCCACCCAGGCACGTGGGCTCTGCCCATGGCCTGGACCATCAAGGAGAGGCCGAGGAGTGGGGAGTCTGAGACACAAGCCCTGGGGACGTGGTTCGCCTGTGCCAAGCTGGCGTGCACTCCTGCTCTCAGATCCACCCACGCAGCACTCACTAGCTAAGCAACAGCAAGGTGTTCCCAAGGAGAGACTATTTCAAGACAGATTTTTTGTAGTTTTTAATTTCCAGGAGTGTTTTAAAACCTGTTAGCTTGGAGCTTGCAAAATGGTGATGTGAGCTGTATTTGACCTCCAGACATTTTCTGTTTCTGCTAGGCAGTGATTTTTGTTACTGAAGCCACCTTTAAATGATAAGGAGATTTTAAGCAATAATATCCAGATTTGCAGCTTCTTTTGAAAAATGGGGACCAAATTCCTGCTTGGCAATCATCAGCAACAGCCTGACGGTGGGGGTCCCTTTCGAGGGAACATGTGCTTTCCAACCCCCAAGCAGCCTGCTGGGCGCCTGCAAGCGTTTGAGGTGCGACGCTTACATTCTCACACACGGACCTGTGTCTCACCATCAGCTTATTCTCATGGCCTTGTTACAGCAATTATGTTTTGAAATAAACATTTTATTTCAGAATAACATTAGATATGTAGAAAAGTAGCCAAGATAGTACACGGAGTTCCTAGATACCCTTCACTCTGTTTCCCCTGATGTTAAAATCTTACATAATCACAATACATTTATCCAAACTGAGAAACCAACCCTGGTATGTGACTAACAACTTTACTCCAGACTGTATTCAAATTTCACCAGTTTTTCCATTAATGTTCTTTTCACGTACCAGGATCCAATCCAACATCCCACATTTAGAGTGGGATGATTTTTAAAGAATGACCAGCATTTTGTGAAGTTCTGGATCATTTTAATAACCATCATGTCTTGGGATGGATGTCAGAAGGGATTGCTCACTCCTCACTTCATCCTAACTTCTCTCAGCAAAGGACTATTTGTGTCCCTGTTTAGATAAAAATCCATAAATATCTATATCAGTTTACTCTTATGAACTGGGTTTATGCTTATTTTTCATCTTTATTCATTTGTTTATTTAAATGGCTTAATTTATTGCAGTCATTTAACTATTCAGTAAATATTTACATCTGCTATAGCACATGAGACAGTACAGTGGGTGGTGGGGAGCTGGGGTCAAGGACAGGAGAATATCTGGGACCCGGGTTCAAATCCCAGTGCTTCCAAGGGTTAGCAATGTGGCCTTGGGGCAAATTATTTAACCTTTTTATTAGTAAAAATGAGGATTATACAAATAAGAATGTAATATAAAATAATGAAATAAGACTAAAATATTACTAATAATACTATCTGACAGCATCATGGTAAGGATTAACACATGGTAAACCCTCAGAATAAATGGTGTCTGATATGCAATGAATGATCACTAAAATTTAGCTAGCTCTATTTTGAAAGAAGCCATCCCCGCCCTCAAGCTGCTTACAACCTCAATGATTTTGATCAATTTTACTTCCATTTGTGACATTTTTCATCTTCAGTTGCCCACCAGAAAGTCCTTTCGGAAAAAGCTACTGGGCTTAGCATGTTAAAAAATGACTCTCCTAAAAAATAAATAAATAAATAAATAAAAAATGATTCTCCTTCATAAACTCATTCAGAGCTCTGCCCCACACATCCCACGGACAGTTGAGACTGTTTATCTAGGGAAAGTGAGCCCCTTCCATGCTGGAGCCACAAGGCACAGAGATGTCCAACCACACTGAGGGTCTGCAGGTGTCTGTCTGCATCCCAGGGCCGTTGCCTTCATTCAGCCTTGGCATGGCCCTTCCCCTCCAGCCCCAACAGATGGGCTGGCTACAGTTTCCTCCACTGGAGCAGTACAAGCCTACACATGAGGGCTAGGACCACAGAAGGTTCCCCAGATCCTAGTAACTTGCCTCTTTGGCAAAGCTTAAATGTGTTTAATTTAAACTTTCCTAAAATAGACTCCTGGAGGGGGACCAAATCTTGAGAGCTATGTTCTGAAAGTTCTCAAAAATCTAGGAAACTTGGAGGTGGGACTGTTCCTACCAGAGTTGTCAAAACTGCAGTAGGCCCTGTTGCCCACACCCCTTCGCCTACCCTACCTAGCAGAGGGCTCTAATGGGAAACAAACATGGGCGGGCAGAAGAGCAGACCCTTCCAGCATGGAGGAAGGCAGGGCGAGCTGGGGATGCCGATGCCCCACAGAGGTGGCAGGAAGCAGTCCTCCCTGAACTTGGAAATGAGGGAGTCAGCACTGCTTGGGCAAATGTGCTCATGGCTGCTGTAGGAGTCACCAGCCCAGGAGTGAAATAAGGTGGCCTGGATGTGTCCTGAGAGATAGGGCCCCAACATTTTGCTAATTAATAGCATAAGTGAATCAATTGCCTTGTACTCTGCATGGAGAAGGAGTCGGTAAACAGAAGGCAAGTGGCCAACCAAAGTGGCAGGAAACATCACAAAAAAGCAGGAATTTCTCAGTATTTACCGGCCCCGTCTGTGGAGACTGGGGAATGAACTTCCCTCCCACCAGGTGGGTGGCAGCCCAGGCCAGTAGTGGTTTCTCAGGCCACCAGCAAGGATCCTTCATCACTAATCACTCTACTTGGAGGATGTGATCACTAGTAACATTCTAGTGACCACTATCTGGTTCTGGATTTTTTTTCCAACATTTTTTAATTGTTGTTCAAGTACAGTTTTCTGCCTTTCCTCCTTCCCTCCCCACCTCCTTCCCCTGCTTCCACCCCCCCCCCCCTTGTTATTGTCCATGTGTCCTTTATAATTGTTCCTGCAAAACCTTCACCCTTTTCCCTTATAATCCCCTCCCCTCTCCCCTCTGGTCACTGTTAGCCTGTTCTCAATTTCAGTGTCATTGGTTATATTTTGCTTGCTTGTTCATTTTGTTGATTAGGTTCCTGTTAAAGGTGAGATCATATGGTATTGTCTTTCACCACCTGGCTTATTTTACTTAGCATAATGCTCTGCTCTCCAGTTCCATCCATGCTGTCACAAAGGGTAGGAACTCCTTCTTTCTTTCTGCTCATAGAATTCCATTGTGTAAATGTACCATAGTTTTTTGATCCATTCATTTACTGATGGGCATTTAGGTTGCTTCTAGCACTTAGCTATTGTAAATTGTGCTGCTATGAACATTGGGGTGTATAGGTTCTTTTGGATTGGTGTTTCAGGGTTCTTAGGATATAATCCAAGCAGTGGAATTGCTGGGTCAAAAGGCAGTTCCATTTTTAGTTTTTTGAGGAAATTCTATACTGTTTTCCATAGTGGTTGCACCAGTCTGCATTCCCACCAACAATGCACTAGGGTTCCCTTTTCTCCACACCTTCTCCAACATTTGTTGTTTGTTGCTTTGTTTATGATGGCCATTCTCACCGGTTTGAAGTGGTATCTCACTGTGGTTTTAATTTGCATCTTTCTGATAGCTAGAGATACTGAGCATCTTTTCATATGTCTCTGGACCCTCTGTATGTCTTCCTTGGAGAGGTGTCTGTTCAAGTCCTTTGCTCATTTTTTAATTGGATTGCTTGTCTTCTTAGAGTGGAGACATTTGAGTTCTTTATATATTTTGGAGATCAAACCCTTGTCTGATGTATCATTGGCAAATATGTTTTCCCATATGGTTGGTTCTTTTTCATTTTCATGTTGTTTTCTTTAGCTGTGCAGAAACTTTTTATTTTGATGAGATCCCATTTGTTTATTCTTTCCTTTATGTCCCTTGCTCTAGGGGACATATCAGTGAAAATATTGCTGCATGGAATATCTGAGGTTTTCCTGCCTATGTTCTCCTCTAAGTTTTTGGATCTTTGTAAAGTGTCAGCTTTACAAAGACCAGGGTAACTAGGAGAAGCTCCCCCCCCTCAACCTACATCTTCCACAGTCTCTAAGAATGAATAGTTGTATAGTCTGGCTTACATTTTAGCATCTCGTGAGTTCTGTTGGCATCAGCCCTCCAAAGTCTCAGCCACTTGGGCACACTCATAGGTCCCCAGTACAGTCCCCAGGTGGTGGCAAACTTGCCAAGATGAGGTGTCTCATCCTGAGAGGCCCCTAGGTAAGCCTGCACCAGGTTCCTCTTTTCAAGGTTTTTCCCCATACAAGGGTGGGGAAAGGAAAAGGAAGTTTTCAAACACGTTTTATATGTCAGGCAGGGCTCCTCTTTCTCTCCCCAAAATAGCCATGCAAAATCACTGCTCAGCCATGAGGGTCTCCCCAGTGTCTTTATTTATACTTCCCTAAATCCTTGGTTCCTAATGGGGTGTCACACTCCAGGGCTGTGCAAGGCGATCCACTTGGTATTGGAAGAAAATATAATAAAAGAAGGTAGTAGAAGTTCTATGTATATTCATTTTCACCCACCCTTTATAATTTTCCATTGTTTGATGTATGTTATGATTCATATAATAGATCAGCAGACCATATGCATACATGGTGAGGGTCATGCTCAAAATGTCTTTACTGTTAGAGATGCATGATCAGAAAAATTTGGAAACCACTCTCTTGGATAACTGTAAAGGAGACCTTGGAAAAGGTATATCAAGGTGGCTTAGAAACATATTTGCCATGGCCCAGCCAGAAAAGGCCATGCCTTGTTTCTCATCTGATCCAATGCCCCCCACTGAGTCAGAATGCTCAGTGGAGGGACTCATCAGCCTGTGCATTAGGCTGACTGTCAGGAGATGCTTAGGAGCAGCCAGGATGGAAAGCTACTTCAAGGACTGTTGTGTGTCTGGAGCATGGGAAGACCAAGTGGTACATGGTGGGCTTTAGGGGCATAGAATAGCAGGGTTTAGGCTCTGTCTTTGTAGAAAGTGGTGCTTTGGCATTTGTCTGCTCCTATTTCTGTCTTCTCAGAATGCTGTCCTCTACTGGGTTTCCCAGGTGCCTGGGTTTCCTCTGAGCCTGGCTAGTAAGAGAACTGCTCCCCTGAATGGACCCACATAGAGTAGACTAGAGCACTTCTGCTCTTGGCCTTGGACTACCACTTTCAGAGTGTGGTAAGAGAAGCTGAGCCTTCGTAAAAAGATCCAAAGAAGCTGTCAACCACTTGGAGGCTCTATCAGAGACACCAAGAGAGACAGAGAGGCTCTATGTGGTCCAGACCAGCCCAAGTGTCCTGAGGCTAGGGGCTGTTTGCAAAATACTTGGGCCAACTACAGTATATATTTTCCCAGTCCTGAACCATGTATGTTTATCCTTCTGACCCCCTGGAGGGAGGGCTTTAGGTAGATAGGATTTGGGGTCTGGATCCTGGGCAAATACCACTGCCTGCATCCTATTAGATTGGGAGACCTGTGTCTAGGACCTCCATTTATCCTCATAATGAGCAGGAGGTGGAGCTGGTGTGGACTTTCACTTTATACAGCAGAAAACAGACCCAAAGAGGCCAAGTGACTTGTCCGGGGTCAGTCCATGAGACTGGGGTCATAGCCAGCACCAGCTCTCCTGACTCGTGTTCCACACCAGCATCCCAGTCCTTGGCATGTTAGAATGCATGCTCCTCGCAAACAGGGTCCACATCATATCTAGCTTTTGTTCCAAGCACAGTTTCAGGCACATTGTAGATATTCATCAAATGTTTATCAGGTGAGTGGAAAAACTGTCCTCCCAGCACATCTGAGTCAGGCCCCACAGTGGCCCGAGAAAGAGTGAGAAGCAGAGCTACAGCCATCCTCTTGCATACATCCACCTCTGTCCTGCCTGGTGGGCTACAATCCCTACCCCAAGAGTTACTCGTTTGGGTTAAAACACTCCTTCCGTAAGAGCCCTGCTGAGGTGGACACATCCCATAGACAGTAAAGAGTAACTGAAAAAGGAAGGAGGGGTCTTTCTGTGCCATTCATTCAGGCATTTGCTCACTCATTCATGCATTTGTATTTACAGCAGTGCCTCCTCGGTACCCATGGTCTGACTTGCTGTGAACTGAGGCTACTGTCACTGTGGAAAGCAGCAGATGGGATATAGCAAAGGCAAGTCACAAAGAAAGAGTGACTGTGAAGAGACATAAAGTTGGTGGTCTTAAATCCCAAAGTTCCAAAAAGACTCAAAGATTCGCTTCTGAGTTATGAACATGTCCTTATTCTGTGACCTCAAATCCCTCCCAAAGGTTGGCAACTATCTAATTTCCCTTTGTGTGACCCTTTCCTTTCCCTACAAACCATCCATTCTTAGGAGCATGTTAACAGTTTCCTACTGTGGGAGAGTGTAGGTCCTTGACAACTCACCACTTACTTCCTTTCCATGGGGCCAGGAAGTCGTCACCATTGGCAAAAGTCCTACCTGATCCCACGATACTTTGTTCAGAAGGACTCTCCCTGATACCCCTGTACTAAACTCATTTCCCCTCCCCAGGACATTGGTCAGAACAGCCACAAGGGGTCAAAACAATCTTAGACTATTGGACACTGACCTCAGGCCACTCACCTGTATTTATAGTCTTTGAAGCACATTTTATGGGCTTTGAGCTTAGAGATGAGAAGCTTGAGAATTTTCAGGAAGAAGAAGAAATTGACCTTGAAAAACAAAGCAGACATGGGTAAGCGATGGATTCCATATGGCTATGAATACCATTCTGGGCCTGGCCCTCAGTTCCTTGTTCATGTAAGCGAGGGGTAATGTGGCACTAGCCAGTCAGGTAGTAAACACTTGTAGTAATCCCCTCTCTCCCTAAGGCCATCTCAACTGGAAGCCTGGAAAGGATCCTGAAAAGCCATTTAGTTTATTCTTCTGCCTTAGGGATGTCCATTATCATCTGAGAAAGGCAGATGGACACTTACATTATCATTATCAACTAATATTTATTGAGTACTTACCAGGCCAGGTATTGGCTAACTTCCCATACATTATTTTATTTAACCCTCACAATAACCCTCTGAGGAAGCCACATTATTTTTATGACATTATACTATGAGAAAACAGACACAGAGGAGACAAGTACAATTCCCAATGTCGCAAGGCTAGTAAGGGACTGAGTCAGTAATTAAATCTAGACTTATCTGATTACAAAACTCCCTTCACTTAAAAAAAAATGACACACAGCTTCCCTTCTTTGAAGAACTCTAGCACTATTGGCATCCAATCTGATGTCCTGTTATTGCCACAGAATTCATTGGAAAGTGTATGTTCTCTACTACCCAGTCTACTTTCCACAACTGTAGGAACTAGGAAGATTCAGCTCTCCATTATCAGCCTTGGTAGAAATTTTAAGATATGTTTACAAATTCTTTGACACCTTTCCCATCAAACAGCTATGCCTAATATTTCCCTTCCCTCTGGAGTGTGAACCAGATTTAGTTATTTGCATCTAATGAAAAAATACGGTGAAAGTGACACTATGTGACTTCTAAGGCTAGGTCCTCGAAAGGATGACTTTCACCTGGTATCTATCATCTGTCTATCTACCCATATCCTCTCATTCCCTCTCTCTGTCTCCCTCCCTATCCCTCCTTCTCCCACTTCCTCCCTCCCCTACCCATCTCTCTCTATCTCTTTCTTTCTCTCTCTGCCTCTCCTCACTCATTGCTCACTCCGGGGAAAGCCATCTGCCTTGTGGTGAGGATACTCAAGGAGCCTGTTGAGAGACCCACATGGGGAAATTGAGTTCTCCTACAACAATAAGCATCACTTGCCAGCCACATGTATGAGCCACCTTAGAAGCTTATCTTCCAGCCCTAGTCAAGCCTTCATGTGGTTGTGGTCCTAGCCAACATCTTGACAGCAACCTCTTGAGAAATCACAAGTCTCCTGAAGAGGCAGAAGAGCAAGTGGCTGAGTGTGGGTAGGGCTCAGAGAATGAGAACAAGGTTTGTGAGGAGTGATACAGACATAGAGGGAGGATCACTTCCTGCAGAGCCTTTCATGGTCCCACTGAGGACTTTGGGTTTTCTTTCAAAAGCAACAGAAAGCCACTGGTAAATTTTAAGCAAGCAAGTGACCAGATCAGATTTTCATTCTGAATTTTAGAAAGATCATTTTGGCACCACTGTGGAGAACGGATTGGATGAAGGCGGACTGGAGAAGGAGGGGCTACTTGAGAAGCAGTTTCAGAGTTCCTGGGGGAGGATGATGCAAAAGTGAAGTAAAGCAATAGCCCTGGTGCATCAGTGATGGAAAGGAGAAGATGGATTCAAAATTACTAAGGAGTATGAGTCAAATGACCTTTGTAAAGGGTAAACAGTCAAATGACCTTTACCCTTTGGGGGTAAAAGATGACCCCAAAGTTTCTCAGTAGATCGCAAATGTGTGGTAGTGCCATTCACCAAGAGAATGACCACATGGAGGAAGAAGAGCATGGAGGGAGAAGAGGGAGAAGTCCAGGAAGTTTGGACACAAGATATCCCAGGCAGTACGATATTTCTTTCTGGACCTGAGCAGAGAGGTCCCAGCCAGAGCATGGGGCCACTGGAGTAGGCAAGATTATCTAGGGACACTGTGCAAACAGGGAAAAAAGGAGTATTAAGAGAACTGCCTTGTAATAGAGAGAAAGGTATAGGAAGTAGAGTCAGCAAACAAAACTGAGAAAGAGCAGCTAGGGCAATTGGAGTGAGCCAAAAGGAAAGGGTATCCTGGTAGCTTAAAACAGGAAGAGTTTTAAGAAGGTTTGACGACTACATGAAATTTAAACAAAATAAGGCAGCATTTAGCAATAAGGAGTTCCCAAAGAGAAGCTGCAGTCCACAGGTGGGAGCACAAGCCAGACTGCCAGGCTTTGTTTTGTGAATGAGATGTGAGGAGGGGAGACAGCCAATGTAAACCATGTTTAAGAGGTTTGGCTGCAAGGGAAAGCAGACTAATGGAACAGTAGTTGGCAAGGGATGCAGAATGGAAATAATGTCTCCCCACTTTTATCTGCAGGGCAGCAAAAGGGTTTTGGTTGTAGTAATTTTTTAAATTGAAAAGATTCAAGGGAGAGGATCTAAGATGGTGGAGTAGGTAGAAGTTACATTCACCTCTTCCTAGGACTACATCAAAATTACAACTAAATTATAGAAAAATCAACCTGGATAACCATCTGAAGACTAGCTGAACAGAAGTCTTATAACTCCAAATGTACAAAAGAAGCCATGTCAAAACTGGTATGTAGGGTGGAGACGTAAAAAGGTCCGGCCCTGCAATCACATTCAGCCGTTGAGAATTTGGATGGATATCTCAGTGGCAGAGGTCCCTCGCTGAGTAGAGTGGGGTCTCAACTCCATGGCAGGCTCCTCAGCCCAAAGCAGCAGTGCCAGGAAGAGGAGCCCACATAACATGTGGCTGTGAAAATCTGCAAGGATTCTGTCTTCCCAGGTGAGACAAATACTACTGGAAACACAAGCACCCTCTTAGAGGACCAGTGCACACTATCTCACTTGTGGCATTCATCTTGGGCTCTGGCAGAGGAACAGTGACTCAGAGGGGACAGGAGTCATATAGGGAGAGACCAAGTTGAGTAGCTTCAGGGAGAGGGCTAGATGGAGGGACAGCCACCAGTGTCCTTGTGTTGAGTCCCTCTCCCATGCTGTCCACTCTCCTGAGTCAAGCACTCTCCTCCATTTAGCATTGGCCCTGAGAGCAACACTAGCCTTACCCTGCCGACTCCTCGGAGCTTTACCCTACCAAACTCACACACAGCTGTGGGATCTGCTGGTGGAAGCCAGCTTGGGCCCACATTGCAGGCTTTTTGAAAAACTGTCAAGAAATTCTGGGCAAGCTTGGGGGTGCCAGACACACAGGGAGAGGCTGAGTTACATGGCTTTAGGGCAAAGGACATCCTCCCTTATGGCTGACAGGTGTCACCCTTGCTGCGCAAAGCCCTCCTTCCATAGAGTCAAATCTCAATCTACTTTAGCCTGATCGATTCTGCTGGCTCGACCCTGGGTACTCCCTGAGACCCCACCCCACCACAAGAGTTCATAGGCCTCAGACAGGTGGCAGCTGGCCTTGGTGTGCCTGGAGACCTTTGCTGAGTGGCCACAGACCCAGCACTGGTGCAAGTTTGAATCTGTATTAACCTGGTGGACACTACTCATCCTTACCTGGTGACTCACTGAGAACCTGCCTCATGCAACTTGCATTTTAGTGGCTAAGCCAATGGGTAGCCAGCTGATGGAAGCAGATCTCAGAGTATCTTGGGCCTTTTGCTAACATATCCCAGGCCTGATACTGGTGACAGCTGGTCTCAATATGCAGCTTGGCCCTTCCCACGTGCACACAGACCCAGCACAGGCAGCTACCAACTCTGGACGACTTCACAGTTTTTAGCAGGTTGCCCAGTGTTGGACACAGACAGCATCTGACATTGACCTGCTCTGGAGTCCCTCCCAAGAAGTCTCAGAACCAACACATCTAGTGGCTGGGTTTAGACCACATCAGAGTATGACCCAATTAGCTCTATAAGCAGCACACCCAAATGGAGGTCTTGACAAACATCAGACACTGCTGGGGCAAATCTGCTTCATGGGGTCACCCCCCTACACAGAAGTCTGTACACTATGGTTGGGGTCAACCCTCACAGTCAACCAGCTTGAAGGTCAACCCCATGCACAGATGGGCCAACAGCAATCAAAACTCAACTACAATAGGAGGGCTCACATAAGCCATGCAAGAGACGTTCCTGGAGCGCCCAGCTCTGGTGATCAGGGAGACAGCACCCTGAGTCCACAGACCACCTACTACATAAGACCACCTTGCTGAGACTGGGAGACATGTGGATCTACCTAATACACAGAAACAAATATAGAGAGACAGCCAAAATGGGGAGGTAAAAACTATGACTCAAATGAAAAAAAAAACAAAAAACAGAAGAAATTCCCAGAAAAAGAACTAAATAAAATGGAAGCAAGAAATCTACCAGATGCAGAGTTCAAAACGATGATTATAAGGATGCTCAAGGAACTTATGAGAAGAATGAATGAACTCAGTGAGAACTTCAACAAAAAGGTAATAAACATAAAAAAGGACATAGAAACCATAAAAAATAACCAGTCAGGAAAAAAGAATATAGTATCTGAAATGAAGAATACACTAGAAGGAATCAACAACAGATTAGAGGAAGCAGAGGATCTAATCAATTATTTGGCAATAAATATATACCTATCAATAATCAATAATCATTTTAAATGTAAATGGCTTAAATGTTCCAATCAAAAGACATAAGGTAGATAAATGGATAAGAAAAGAAGATCCCCACAAACATGCTGTCTACACAAGACCCACTTGAGACTGAAACACACACAGACTGAAAGTAAAAGGATGGAAAAAGACATATTGTGCAAATAGGAGTGAAAAAAAAGCTGGGTAGCAGTACTTATATCAGACAAAATAGACTCTAAAACAAAGACTATAATAAGAAACGAAGAAGGACATTACATAATATTAAAGGGCTTGATCCACAAGAAAATACAACCCTTGTAAACATTTATACACCCAACATAGAAGCACCTACATATTATATGCAGCAAATACTGGTGGACTTAAAGGGTGAGACCAACAGTAATACAATCATAGTAGGAAATAGTAATACTCCATTGACCTCAAGGGATAGATCTTCCAGACAAAAAATCAATAAGGAAACAATAGCCTTAAGTGATACATTAGACCATAAGAATTTAATTGATATTTTCAGAGCATTTCACCCCCAAAGAAGCAGGATATACATTTTTTTAAGTGCACATGAAACATTTTCCAGGATAGACCACATATTAGGCCACAAAACAAGCCCCAATAAATTTAAGAAGATTGAAATCATATCAAGTATCATCTCTAATCACAATGATTTGAAACTAGAAAATAATTACAAGAAAAAACTGAAAAAATACATAACACATGGAGGCTAAATAACACAGTACTAAACAATGCATGGGTTAGCAATGAGATCAAAAACAAAATCAAACTATACCATCAGACAGGTAAAAATGGGAACACAACATCCCCAAAATCTATGGGATGTGCCAAAGCAGTCCTAAGAAAGAAATATATAGCATTACTGGCCTACCAAAAGAAACAAGAAAACTTTCAAATAAACAATCTAATCTTACATATAAAGGAACTAGAAAAAGAACAACAACAATAAAAAAGCCCAAAGTGAGTAGAAGAAAGGAAATAATAAAGATCAGATAAGAAATAAACAAAATAGAGTCTAAAAAACCCCACAAATGATCAATAAAGCCAAGAACTAGTTCTTTGAAAAGGAAAACAAGATTGATAAGTCTTTAACCAGACTCATCAAGAAAAAGAGAGGACCCAAATAAATAAAGTCAGATATGAAAGAGGAGAAATAAAAACTGATAACAAAGAAATACAAAGGTTTGTAAGAAACCATTATGAACAATTACATGCCAACAAACTGGATAAACTTGACAAAATGGATAAATTACTAGAAACATGCAATCTTGCAAAACTGAATTAGGAAGAATCACAAA
This sequence comes from Desmodus rotundus, assembly GCF_022682495.2. NCBI lineage: Eukaryota > Metazoa > Chordata > Mammalia > Chiroptera > Phyllostomidae > Desmodus > Desmodus rotundus. The sequence goes on from NC_071395.1 coordinate 70,043,479, forward strand.
ATCTGAATAGACTGATTACAACTAATAAAATTGAAGCAGTAATCAAAAAACTCCAAACAAATGAAAGTCCTGGTCCATACAGCTTCATAAGGGAATTCCACCAAACATTCAAAGAAGAGCTAACACCACTCCTTCTCAAACTATTCCAAAAGTACAACAGGAGGGAAAATGCCCAATCTTTCATTTTACAAGGCCAGCATTATCATACTTCCAAAACCAGATAGTGAACATACATGCAAAAGTCTTCGACAGAATATTAGCAAACCAAATCCAGCAATATGTTAAAAATTATATTCCATGATCAAGTGCAATTTATTATATAGTGTTGGAAAAATTAGACAGATACATGCAAAATAGTGAAACTAGACCATCTTCTTACAGCATATATAAAAATAAACTCAAAATGGATTAAGGATTTAAATGTAAGACTTGAAACAATAACAGTCCTAGAAGAAAACTTAGATAGTAAACTCTCTGATATTTCTCTTAACAATATATTCCCGATATGTCTCGTTGGGCAAAGAAAACAAAAGAAAAAATAAACAAATGGACTACATCAAACTAAAAGGTTTTTGCATAGCAAACGAAACCATCAACAAACAGAAACACAAACTACTATTCGCCAATACATATTCGCCAATGATGCATTCAGTAAGAGATTAATATTCAAAAATTATAAAAACTCAGACAACTCAACACTAAAAAACTAACAAATAAACAATTCAATTAAAAAGTAGGCAGAGGACCTGAATAGGTACTTCTACAAAGAAACATACAGATAACCAATAGGCACATGAAAAGATGCTCGACATCACTAATTGTCAGAGAAATGCAAATAAAAACCACAAGGAGCTATAACCTCACACCTGTCAGAATGGCTATCATCAATAAATCAACAAACAACAAGTGTTGGCAAGGATGTGGAGAAAAGGGAACCCTAGTGCCCTGCTGGTGGGAATGCAGATTGGTACAGCCACTGTGGAAAGCAGAATGGAGGTTTCTCCAAAAAAAAAAATGCCTTATGACCCAGGCAATTCCACTTCTGGTATATATCCAAAGGAACCCAAAACACTAATTTGAAGAATACATGCACCCCTGTGTTCACTACAGTGTTATTTACAATTGCCAAGATATGGAAGCAGCCCAAGTGTCCATTGACAGACAAGTGGATAAAAAAGTAGTGGTACACTTACACAATGAAATGTTGCTCAGCCATAAAAGAGAATGAAGTCTTACCATTTGGGACAGTGTGGATGGACCTAGAGGGCTTATGCTAACTAAAATAAGTCAGACAAAGTACTATATATTTTTTTACTTATATGTGAAATCTGAAGAACAAAAACAAACAAAACAGAAACAGACTCCTAGACACAGAGAGTGGACTGGTGGTTGTCAGAGGGGAGGGGAGTTTGGGAACCGGGTTGTAGGAGACCGTGCTGCGTGGTGTGGGCCCAGCTCCCTCTCAGAAAAACCAGTGGAAAGCAAGGTCCACACACAGGACCCACGCCCACAGATAGGTTCTCCTGTGGGGAATCAGGCCTGCATTGTAACTGGGCCACTTTGAGACTTGCTTTTTGCTAAAACTCCCTCACCCTGAGTTGAGGCAGCAAACATTTACTGCACATCTTTAAATTAACTTCCTAAAATCTATGCTAAACCTTCCAAGGACGGGTGTAACCAGTTCAACCACTTTTCCCTTTACATTTGTAAATATCCTTCTTTTTTGATGTAATTAGCAACATCCTCTCCTTTGTTTTCTGTAGAAAGTAACCACCTAAAGCGAACCTGCGCATAGGAAATGAGGACCATCCTCAGTGTAATGTGCCCAGAAAAGCAATAAAAGCCTGTCAAGGCAAGGGTCTGCGCACTCTTTTCTTGAGAGAGTGGCCGTGCCGTCCCTTTTCCTCCACAGGACTCGGTAGTCCATGTGAATTTGTCTCGTCTCTGCCACAACACCGCGGACAGTGCAGGTGGATGTCCACATCACTGGGTGAAAAAGGTGAAGGGATGAGAAGGACAAATTGGCAGTCACAGGGGTGTGTACAGCCTAGGGAATATAGTCAGCAATACTGTGATAACTACGTATGGTGCCAGGTGGGTGCTTGAAATGTCAGGGGACCACTTTGCTATATACCTGAAACCAGTACAAAATGATACCGAATGTAAACTGTAATTGAAAAATAACATTTTAAAAAAGAAAAGACTTAAGAATGCCTCTCTGCAATGGTTAAAGAGCTGATAGAGACTACGACTCAGTGACAATGGCGTGAAGTCTCTACAGATATTGAGTCCACACGAGCCTAATGTCCGTCTAGAAACAAACCCTCGAACTACATATGAAAATGCAATCACAGGATCCACACATACCTGTTACGATTTGCTTAAAGCTAAAAGGCTAGAGTTTTAGGCAAGAGGCTATCTAATCCTCAAGCCAACAGGAATGATGGAGATTCCCAGCCAAAGAATATTTAGTAACAGAACACTTAAATACAAACTAAGTGTAACCAAGCGATTTATCTCTTTTAATGGGATATCTGTTTTTCATCACAAACAGAAAATGCTGTGTCCTTGGCTTAGTGATTTGTTGAACTTGTGTATTTTTCTTAGAAAGTCGGCCTCAAGGGGAAAGACACATATTTCAGCAAGTTAATTTCAATCAGGCTATCTTCTAAGAAATGAAGGGCTCTGAGGAGGAGCTGGTTGATTTGTTATGCTCTGTGTCTTCTGGAGACCACAGTAGCAAATGGGCATCAGCCAGCAGGCCATACGGAGGAAGTGCTTCCTCAGTGCCATGCAATGATGAAATGTCAGCCTGGGTGGCCACGGGGCCCTGTTCATCCTGGCTCCCCACAAGACAAGAGTCAGCAATCACTGGATGTTGCTATCCATCATTTGTGCATAAGCAGGAAAGGGGCCAAATGAGAAAAGTTTTCAAGAACCCAGCCAACTCTTCTTGGATTCTGTGACCAGATGGGGGCACTTAGGACCCCAAACATGTAAGGCTCCCTAGACAGTAGAGAATGTGTTATCAGATGTAACATTCCTGGTGACATTTCTTTGACACCCTAGCTTCTGTGCTCAGATCTGGGCCTACAGACTGGCGGAGGTGATTGACAGCATGGCCAGGAATCAGAGGTACACCTCATCTACCCCTGAACACCTACCTACCTAAACCTACCTACCTCCTCCTCTGACCTGCTGTGTGGATTAAAATGCCTGCCTTTAGAGATGCTCCTTTGGGTCAAAACACACCATCTGCAAGAGCCCTGCTGGAGTGCACATATCACATAGAAGTAAGGAGCAACTGGAAGAGAGGGGGCAGCCCTTTCTCCATCTCTCATTCATTCATTCACATTCATCTCTACAAAAATGAAGAATTCAAGAAATATGTATGATCTGACTTACTTTCACCATGGAACACAGAAGATGAGACTCAACAAAGGTAAGTTTTGAGGAGGAAAAATCCAAGGTATGGAGAAATTCCCCTTGCAGCTCTTCAGAGGAGGGGAGCAGGGAGTGAGGAGATGTTGGGAAACCCAAGTAACAGAACCCCCTGGATTCCTGGTGAGGAAGAAAACCTAAAGAGGGGCAAGACCAGAGAAGACTAATTTTACTAATTTCTCAACTTTGCCAAGTCCTGAGGCTGTCAAAGAAGATTCAGTAAGAGTGAATGAAGGCATTTGGCTTTTATGACTTTATAAAGTCAATATATGATTCAATTCATTGGCTTAAAAAAAGCCTTTCAACTGGGGGTTCAATCTGTTAACTCCAGGAATCAGGATATGGATAGAACAATCTTGTACAGTTTGTGCTCATTTTGTAAGGCCGTCCTTGAAAAGTTGGACTAATCAAGGCTTTATGAATTTTCTACTAGGATATAAGAATATACCCTCTTCCAGTAAGGTTCTAAACTAAACGTACATTTGGGGCTAACAGGTTAATTTAAGTAGTGAAGTCCTATATGCTGAAGGAGTTGAGAGTTATCTAATTTCTGTTTCTGGTGAAAGACCCAAAGAGTATCTGGATTCTTCAGGTTGTCACATTATTATTATTTCTGAAACATAGAGAGTCAAGAGGGCAGCAGGTGGAGTCAACTGATATGTCTGGAAATCCAGCATGATGTGCATTCATTCACATTGATCCAGATGCCGATCAACAAATTCAGGCCCAGTCTGGGAGCTGGTGGAGAAGCCCAGCTCTGACAACTGGGGATGCTCACCAGGGAGCCTGAGCCTGGGATGGCAGACTTTCTTTGGTCCCACTGCTCGGTTCACCATGTACAGTTGGGTTTTACCACAAAACTCTGTCCCATGCTCTGGAGAAATAGGTGCCAGCCTCAAATCTGGCCAAGATGAGAAAGCATGTGAAGTACTCTGAATGCTATCATCTTGACCTTGATTATTATGGTACTTTTTAGTACTTTAGTTAACAAAAGAAATATGTAGGATCAGGAAATTCTTTTTTTCTTCACACAATAAAGATGGGGAGGGCTGTTTGTTGTTTGGTAGATTTTTGCTTATTTCATGATCTAGAGCAATGGGGGGAGCTCTGCTCCATGTAGTCTCAGGGACCCGAGTTCCTTCCATGTATCAGTTCAAGGAATTATATTTTGGAGTTGGGGTTATGTCTAATCAGGTGAGTGCAAAACTGCAACATGGGGTCATATGACCAAACATGGAGGCAGCTATTGGCTGGCTCAGTCATGATGCGATGAGTGTCAGAATGGTAACTATTAGACTCTGAATTTCCTAAGGGCAGAAACCATGGAGACATACGCCTTTATTTCCCTAGAAAGAACCAAGCCAAGAACAGGAAAGGTGCTCAAAGCCTGACGGCAACAACAAGCCATTAAAAAGTCACATGCAGAAAAGAGACAAAGTCAAATTTTGCCCAGAAAGACTATTCTGGTTGCAATACAGAGGATGGATTGCTGGGGGCAAGAATGAAGAAGGGAGACCAGTCAGGAGGCTTTTGCAGAAGTCTGCTCAAGGAACTGAAGAAGAGTGGGATTAAGGGAAAGGGGAGGGCTTGGAGGGATCTTGAGAAGAATTTGACAAGATGCTGTCTGAGTGGAGGTTGCTGGGAGGAAGAGAACAGAAGCTAGGGGGCTCCCAGGTTGCTGGCTGGGGTGGCTGGTAGATGAACAGTGGTCTCATCCACTGGGTGTGGCAAGCAGCAGGAGGAGAAAGTGGACGGGAGCATAAGTGAGGTCAGGAGACTGTGTCCATATGTGGAGCTGGCCATGACTGGAGTTATAGAAGCGACAGTATGTGAAGGCAATTTTATCCAAGATGAGATAATAAGGAGCATTCCTTTGCCCTCATAGGTGAGTATGTGGCTCCAGGAACTAGGAAGCACCCATAGAAACTAGCACACAGGTCGGTCAGCCACGGCCAGACAAGCAACAAGACCCAGAGCAGTGGTTCCAGCCTGGCCATTCATTTTAATCCCTTGGGAGCTTTTAAAACTGCACCTGCTTAAGGTAGCATTCTGCTACCTGCAGAATTTCTGATGCAGTCCTCCAGGGTATGAAGTACCATGAGGTTTCTCATGGCATCCAGCTTTGGGAGCCACAGACTTCAGTAAGCACCTGGAGCCTGGCAATGTCATCACAACTCATATTCTGATTGAGTAGATCTGGGGTTGGACCTGGGGACCTGGTTTTATAGCAAGGGCTCCAGTGACCATACTTTGAGCAGGGAGAGTGTAGCAAAATGCTTTTCAACCGTGGCTGCACCTTAGACTTCCTAGGCCACACCTGAGATCAATGAAACACAAATCTCTGGGGCTGAGACCCAAGCAAAAAAATTTTTAAAGACATCGAGGTGATCCCATGAGCAATCAAGATGGAGAACAATGAAGCCTCTGGAAGATTGCAGGATGAACATTAGGGATCCAACTGGAATGAGCCTCCTGAACTCCCTCCTGGGGAGGACCAGCTGGCCTCCATCCTGCTTTGCTCTGCCTGGTTAGCGAAAGTCTACCAGTGCCCAGAAGTGGGGGTCACAAACATTCCCCAGAGTTTATAGAGAGCCTGCCATATGCTTGGGCTGGCTGCCAGGATGAACAGAATGGGGGCATATGGTGTCAGCAGACCACTTTTAGACCAATACTCACAATAAAATATTACCGAGACTCCAGCAGAAATCTGTACAGGGTGCAGGAAGGGCATGAGGAGAGTGTGACCATTCCTACTTTGTGAGATGAGGTCCAGGTACAACAGCCAGGTGGACGAAGTGGCAGAGGGAGGGAGCTCAAACCCAAGGAGAATCTGACGCAAGGTACTAGTGCATAAAAGAGCCTGCAGCAGTCAGCACTCCAGGCACAAGAGCTGGAGGCGGTAAATATTTTGGAGGCAGCAGCATGGTGTTGTGGTTATAGGTGTGTCATCTGATCAGACCCTCTGGGCTGAGCTCTGGGGCCTCCACTTACTGGCACAGTGACTTCAAACAAGTGACTCCTCATTTTCTCAGTTTGCTCACCAATAAAAGAAACACCATAGTAGCACCTACCTCAGAAGAGTAAATGAGTTCCTACCCACAAAGCACTTAGCATGGGGTTGGGATGTAAGAGACACTCAATAAGCATCGCTGGGCCATCATGGAGGGTCCTAGCCAGGAGGTGGGTGCTAGGACCACAGCTGCACAGTGTGTCTGGAGAGGAAAGGATTGTGGAGAAATGACAGACAGGGTGGGGGTGAGGCAGGGCTCATGATACCCGTGGGAGGTAAGTGGTCAGACTTCACATAGAACACATGCTGTCAGCTGTGTGTGGAATGACTAGGTGGTGGGCGCAGGGGGTGGGGGAGGGAGATTCCCAGGAGCATGCCTGCCACTGGTCGGGTTGGATGTGATGCAGACCTTGGAATCCTAGAGCATCTCCATGCTCTCAGTTTTCTTGCTGTTTTTGTGAACTTTCTATCCTCCCAGTTATACCCAAGTCCGGGCAGAGAGTTGCCTTCTATCATTGACAGATACTGACATTCTTCTATACAAACAAGCTTTTGTTTTCATGAAACCACAAATGCCACATTTACATAAAATGGCAAAAACGGAATGCCCGGCAACCTTCTGTGGAGGGGAACGGGTGAGTGTGGAGGGGCAGTGCCTGGCGGGCAGGCACCCAGAGTGATGGCCCTATGTCTGGGTAGGGAGACTTTCCACCTCCCTCCAGGACCTTGCTAGACTTCCTGCTGTTCGCTAACTCCCTGTCATTTCCCCGTGCTTCTTGTGCAGATTTCAGTCCCAAACGCTGTCATCTGAAAGAGCTTTAGGACTCTGGGTCAAGCCCTCCTTCTCCAGCCCCAAATTCTGGGACACTCGGAGTAAAGGCTCTTCCTCCTCAGGGTCTCAGAGCAGCAGCATCTCCTGACTCTCTAACCCCATTACAGCTGTGGGTGGATATGATTGTACATTTTCCTCCTCTGAAAGAAGCTCCCTGGTCTCCTCTCCCTCCTACTAATGGTGTTAAGACCCAAGCCTACTAATGGTGTTAAGACCCAAACCAATTGCTTTGCTGTCCCTGGGCTGGTCCGTGACTGAAGAGAGCTCTGTTCCCAAGGCCTTGTACACATCCTAAGGATTCAATATATGGTTACTGGGTACATTTCTACACATAGTTTAAAGACTCAACAAGAAGGAGGCTTGTGGTAGAACCCGCAATTTAGGTCCTGAACCAGAACAGAACAAGGAGTTTCTAACTTGTTCCTTCTCATTCACAGATCCTACTCCCAGCTCAAGGCCTGGCCCAGGCTCATTCTGAACCAGGGAATTGGGGCAGGTGGGGGGCAGGGGTCCTCCCTAGCTGCTGAGCTTAGAGGGGAGAAAGAATGGGTGGGATGATCCTTACTGCTACACAGAGGAGCATGGGTCCTCGGATGATCCACCAGATCAGCTTATTTTCGTTTGTTACCCAGCACCTACAGCAAAGAATAGACAGTAGAAGATTTTAAATCAAGTTAAGGTTCAACTCAGAAGCCTCATGCCATCCAGACAAAGGATGCTCACACTCAAGATTTACCTTCAACCCATCATTGTACTGAGGGGTGGAAGAGAAGAGTGGACTCAGACTCATTCCTGCTCGTACTGTAGCGCTGGCTTTTCTTACCACTAAAATGCACTAAAGCTTGGTGTATATCCCTCTACACTTGTCTCTGTGTTCTCAGAAATGTAAATTCTTAATTACATAGGGGACTTTTGGGTGGTGTTTATTTGGAGGAAAAAATGGGATCACATGATTTGCATTATTCAGCAACAGGCTTAACAAGGTGCTGTTCAGATTCAGTCTCAAGAGTCCAAAAGGTATAGAATATTCCACAATATAGGTATGCCAGAATTTATTCATTGATTCCTGTACTGATGAATGTTCAGGGATATTTTTTTGGTTTGGTTAGGGTTTTTTGTTTTATTTTTAAAATTGAGATATAATTGACATGTTCACATTATATTAGTTTCAGGTATACAAAGTGATGATTCAGTATATGAATATATTGTAAAATGATCACCACAAGTCTAGTTAACATCCACCACCTCACATAGTTTCAAATTTTTCTCTTATAATGAGAACTTTTCAGACTTACTCTCTCAGCAGCTTTCAAACATACAGCAAAGAAGTGTTAACTACAGTCACCGTGCTGTGTGTGCAAGACATCCTGGACTTATTTGTAACCGGAAGTTTGAACCTTTTGACCACTTCCACCCATTTTATTTCGCTTTTCCCCCACTTTGAACTATGGGGCAGTTAACTATTCTTGTGCCTATATCTTTATATACCCAGGGTCACCAATAAGGTATGCAGTACATTTTGTGCTAATTGGTGCTAATTTTGTGATAATTTATAGATATAACTTAATAAATTAATAAACTAATACTATAAGAAAATCTTTGATTATTTTACCTACATTCCTAGATATATTTTATTTTATTTTTTATTCTCACCCAAGGACATTTTTTTTCATTGCTTCTAGAGAGAGAAGAAGGGAGAGAGAGAAACATTTATGGAAGAAAGAAGTATCAACGGGTTGCACCCAGGACATGCCTGGACCAGGGACTGTACACGCCCCAACCAGGGGTTAAGATGGAGGATCGAACCCGCAACCTAGCTGTGCACCCTAACCGGGAATCAAACTGCAACGCTTTGGCTATGGGACAATGCTCCACCCAACTGAGCCATACCAGCAGGACTCCTAGGTATGTTTTAGATGGCCAAAATTGAAGGGGAGGGATAGTCTCTTTAGGAAAACAATACGCGTATTTGTATTGGGGCATACTTGGGCATCACCTGCTCACGAAAGTGAGAAAACAGGTGAATTACCTACCCTGTGTTCTCCAGCTGTGCACGGGCGACACTCCAGGGCACAACGAACAGCAGTGGGAAGGCTGAGAGAGAAGAGGGAATGCAGTTAGCTGCTGGGTGGCCAAAGCTGCCTGCCTCCCGCCCCAGCCAGGTGGGCCGAGCACAGCTGCTTAAACCCTATAAAAGCCCGAATATCACAGAATTGGGAATTGCGGGGACACTAGAGTGGCACAGGGCCCGTCTATGCTTTTATTGTCAGAGAAACTGGAGAGTAGAGAGGACAGACTTGCCACACGTCCCAGAGCAGCTTGTAGTAAATATAAAGACATTATCCAAAATCTTCTGAATTGCAGGCCAAGGTTATTTCTTCTGAATCCTGTAGCTTCAAATTCCCCAAAAGCTTGTGCCAACAGGGGTTCCAGACCTCACCGTGAAGACTTAATTGGTGGTATGGTTTGTGTGTCACCACCCAAATTAATATGTTGAAGCTCCAGCCCCCTACATGATGATATTTGAAGATGATACCTTTGGAGGTAACTGGGTTTGGAAGTGGTTGGGAGGGGCTGTCAGTCAGCATGATGGGATTTATGCCTTTGTAAGAGAGGGAGAGCTGCCTTTCTCTCTCTCTATCTCTATCTCTATCTCTATCTCTCTCTATCTCTATCTCCCACGTGAGGACACAGCAAGAAGATAACTATCTGCAAGCCAAAAAGAGGGCCCTCACCAGAACTCAATCATGCTGGCAACCTGATTTCAGATTTTTCAGCCTCCGTAACTGTGAGAAGTAAACATCTATTGCATAACATCCAGTCCAGGGCACTGTGTTATGCCATCCTGAGCAGACCAATACAGTTGGGGGCAGGGTAGGAGAAATGGCATCTGATTCTACTCAAAGCCTTCTCAGTTTCTGAATCTGTGCGTTGGGTCTATTGGCACTTGTGCATATGTGTGTGTGCTTGCTCGTGTATACACACACACACACACACACACACCTTCCTCAGAGACTCTTGTCACTGAGGAATGATCTGTCCCGCAAACCTCCATCCAGTTGGGTCTCTAGCTCCAACCAAAGGCTCTATTGAGCTCTCATGTTCTGAAGAGCCCCCAGAAAAAGAGGATGGGGGTTCAGGTCACTCACCCCAACCCACCAGCAGGTATCTGGGCCACAACCGCCTTCCAGAAAGCACTGTGGGCTCCAGCAGCCTGTGGAGATAAAAGCCTTCCACCAGAAACCAGGAGTAATTGGCCCCCACGAAGTAGTGCAGGAGGACCTGGGCGGAGCGGCAGGAGGTGGAGATCTGCAGAGGAGAGCACCTGGAGGTGAGTCCAGGCTTTCCAGGGTCTGGACCCAGAAGGTGGGGGAGGGCCTCCCTACGCATAACCCTCCCTCTCACTCCCCTCTCTCCCAAACCCTTGTTGACCGTCTCAGAGAGGCAGCCACACTACCAAACTGTGAAGGAGTGCTTCATGTAGGTTTCATAACCTCTTCTTTGACACTATAGAGATTGTCAGGCAAATAAAACCAGAAATCTCATGAGTGACTTCCCTAAAAAAAAAACACTAAAGGGCCTGTTCTCTGATCTCAGTTCCATTAAGCTAGAAATCAACATCCAAAATATCTTCATATGATTAGACATGAAGAAATAAACTTCTAAACAACTCATGAACCAAAGGAGAAATGATCATAGAAATTAGAACTTATTTCTGAACTGAACGAAAGGAAAATGCTGCATATCAAAATTGTGGTATGAGACAATACCACCCTTAGAATGACACTTATAGCCTTAAATAACTTCATTAAGTAAGGAAAAGGCTGAAAATCAGTTACTTTAAATATTTATGTCAGAAAAAAAAGCAAATTAAACCCCCAAAAAACTACATGGAAAAATAAGAAATATGAAAGTGGAAATTAATAAAATAGGGAACATAAAATAAAGAGAATCAACATGCCAAAAGTTTGATTTTTGAAAAATCCAATAAAACTGAGAAACTCCTGGAAAATGTGACCAAGGAGGAAAAGACAGTGAAAACACAAATAACCAATATCAGGAATGAAAAAAGAAACACCATCCTAGATGCAATAGAACTTTAAAAGATCTTAAGAGACTATAAACAATGTAACACCAATAAATTTGAAACGTTAGATGAAGCAGACAAATTCCTAGAAAAGCACAAGTCACCTTGTGACACCAGAAGAAATAGAAAATCTAAATATAAGAGTCATAATTTGTTCATAATTACAAGCCTTCCAATAAATAAAACTCTGGGTCCAAATGATTTCACTGGCACAATCTATCAAGCATTTAAGGAAGAAATAATACACATCTTAAATTCTTCCAAAGAATAGAGAAAGAGAGAACAAGTCTGATCTGTTTTTAAGAGGGCAGCATAAACTTTATCCAAAAACTTAACAAAGGCATTACAAGAAAAGAAACTTATTCACGAATATATATATATGGCATGCTGAACAAAAGACAGTATTAGCAAATGGAATCCAGCAATGTAAAAGGAACAATAACATATCAGAACCTAGTTGGGTATCCCAGGAATACAATGGTAATTTAACAGGTTACTGCATTTATTATTAACAGGAAAAAGAAAAAACCATGTCAACAAATGCAGATTTCAATTTGAAAAAGCTTTAAAGGGTATTCTGGTTTAATTCCTTCTTTTATTTTCAGATGAAAAAATTTCTCACCCAAGGGCCATTCAGTAGCCCCTCGGTAAACTTTCCTGCTGATGATTTTCTTTATCTTGTCCCACTCTTGAGACTTTTCTTTCTTTTTTTTTTTCAAGTCAGACGATGCCTGTCAAACCACAAAGTCTTTGACACCCCCCCCCCTTGTCTCCCTCCTCCCTCTGGAGCCCCAGCTCCCTGCCCTCTGATTCCCGGCACTGATCCACCAGGTGGGAAGATGTACCTCTGACATATAGGACACCCACTCCTTATCGCTGTTGGGCCTCCTAGAGTAAGAGTTGTAGAAGATGATGTCCTTCATCAGCACGGCCACGGCTCGCAGGATAAAGGAGGCAAACAAGTTCATGTGGATGTAGTAGCGTGTGCAGTGGAGTTTTCTGTGCAAGGAGAAAACCGAGAGCCTTCCCTCAGGAGAGAATGACTCAGACCAACAGGTGTGTGCCCGAAACACTTGTGTACCTACCACCAAAGGGTAGAGGCTCACAGTGTGGGCGCCAGAGTTGGAAGGCTGGATTATGTGATCTGACTTCTCTGTGACTCCTTTTCCTCATTTGCAAAACAAGGACAATAATAGCTAACACCTATGTAACATGTTCAGCGTGCCCCACTATGTTACAAGCCATTTACATGTGTGTACACACTCATGGGTGGGCACTATTATTGCCCTGGTTTTACAGCTGGGGGGATTAAGGCAGAAAGGTTAAGTCACCTGTCCAAAGTCCCAGAGCAGTAAACGGTAGAGCTGAGATTTGAACCCAGCAACTCTAAGGCTAAAATATGGCTCGCCAAGGCTCTACTGCCTGTAAGAACAAGAACACTTACCTCAAAGGGCTGCAGGGAGATTCAATCAGTTAACAAGTAAAAAGTGCTCACCCTGTACCTAAGTACAGAATGAGGTGTTGCCTGTCTGTCCCTCACCCACCTGGAGCCTCCGCAATGGTGGCTATGTCCTGGCCGATGATGTAAAACCCCATCCTCTGCCTCTGCGGTCCCTCTGCTCTCACAGTCCTGCCCAGGCCGTGTGCAGCACACACCCAGTCCTGCCTTGCTTTAGAGCTGTTCTTTTTTTAATCTCAAAAAAAGATGTGAAGCAGGTCCTTATGTTTTACTATTTAGGCATCCTTGTCCGTAACTAGACCAGAGACTACTCAAGAGCAGGGACTGAGGCAAAACGGACACTTGGTTTACCCAGGTCCTGCTAAAGGTACTTCCGGCAGAGCCGGGCAGTCATTTTCTCGGGCTTGGTTCTGAGACTTTGGGAAGGCGCGTGGAGGAGGCCACAGATAGCAGACTGTGCGATTCTCCCATTGTTCAAAACTTGCTCTCCCAGTGGTGTAGACGGCCCTGACCCTGCTCCAGGAGCCACAGGCCATCCAAGATCAAGGACCAAGTAGGGCCAGACCCGGGGCTAACAGAGCCCCACTGAGCTGCTCTGGAACTGGCATTCAGGTCTCCATGGTCCCCATCCAAGTCTCCTGTGTCCGTGCCAGACTCTCATTCTGCCACATTATGAAGGGGGACCCCAAAGAACTCAGAATTTATTTATTAAAAACATGTATTTAAATATATATATATATATTACAAAAAATTAAAAACAAATTAGTTAAAATTTTAAAAAAACATGTACTTATTCTTACATGTTTAAACTTCAGTCACCTTCAAAGTACTCTCCATTTGATGCAATACACCTATCGAGATTTTTTCCCAATGCTCAAAACACTTTTTGAACTTGTCGATTTTGATGCCTTTTATTGCTTTTGACGTTTTTTTGTTTGTTTCACCTCTTCCACATGGGCAAAACATTTCCCTTTCAGGACTTTTTTTCATCCAGAAAAACAAAAAAAAAAAAAAGGTTGCATGGGGTGAGATTGGGTAAATGGGGGGTGGGGGAGCATGGGGATCATGCTGTTTTGGGTCAAAAACTGCTGAAACAGCTCAGTGTGGGCAGGTGTGCCTGTAAATCACTCGTCATGAAATGGGCAAATGCATTGAAAGAGTCTTCAAAAAAAGTTCACTGAAGCTGAACACAGCCTCTTACAATAACACCTGCTGGTACACTGATACTGGTGGGTACCTAGGACACTTACCTAGGGGGGTAGCCTGTTCTACAGGGGGCCTGCCCTCCAGAAGATAATTCTGGGTTTTTTGGGGTCCCCCTCGTATGTGCCCAATTATATTCCTGAATGGGCTGGACCATGAGACAGCTTTAGAGGGCTCCCTAGTTGTTCTCCAAATACCTCACTTGGATAATTTCTAAAAATGTGATTTAATAAAATGCACTCAGTCTTTGGATTCTGAAAGAGAGTATTAGGGTGTGAAAATGCGCAGGCTCCAGACTGCCTGGCTGTGATCCTGCCTCCCTCACTCACCAGCTGTGTGATCTTGGGCAAGTTACTCAATCTCTCCATATTCCAGTTAACTCACCTATAAAATAGCGGTAACAATAATGTTAATCTCCTGGGTTTAGAATTAATTGCAATTCTGATTAGGATGAGATTTAAATGACTTAGTGCACATAACATGCTTAGAGCAGAGCCTGAGCACTGAGAAAGCACAGCTAACTGGAGTTGGTGGGCCCTGGGTTAGAATCCTACCTCCACCACTCACTAATTCACTTTGGGGAAGTTCTTAATCTCTTCTGTAAAAATAATGCCTCTGGTAGAGTTGTGGTGAGCATGGGCTGTGGTAGTAATGGGTTTGTTAGGAATTTAGAGCAGAGCCTGGCACATAGGAGGTTATCTAACCCAAAGGAGGCAAAAGCAGACTTAGGAGTCCAGATTCCAATTCTCATTGTACTTTGTGACCTGGGTGACTCGGTGCCTGTCAGTGGACCCCTGGCCTCCCTTCTCCCTTCACCTGCAAAATGGGATGGATGGACTAGGGATTCTCTTGGATTCCTTTCCAGCTCTGATGAGCCACGACATCACCTGCAGCCTTCTAGAGGTAGTTAAGGAGCACGTGCCAGCAGACGTTCCACTCACCGAAGACACAGGAGGACAGTGAGAGCCAGGAGGAGGGCAACAATGGAGAGTGAATACCCTACAGTGTACAGCAGCTGCAAGGTCGACAGCAAGCCATGGTGTTTCACCTGAACACAGAGGAAGAGCAAACATGATCACCAAGCTAGATCACAACAAGGTTACGGTCACAACCCCGAGCTCCAGGCCCAGGACCACCAAGGCTGTAGGAATGCACGCTATCTTGCTCATACCGGAGTAGGGCAGCTTAGCCTGCTGTCTAGAACATCTCAGAGGCCAAGTAGCCTTGATAAGTGAAGAGCTCACCTGGGTCTCACCTTCTTGGCTGGTCCCAGAGTCCAGCAGTGGTGCACCGAGATTCACAGCATCATGGAAGAATTGTGCCAGGACAGAGGGTGCCTTGAGAATGGCAACAGGTTCTTTGCCCTGGGTGTGCGGTCCCTAGAGTAAAGCAGTCCCTCTCTCTGGAAGATGCAGCCAGGTTTCCAACTGGATATCTCCTTTCTAAATTAACTTTTCATAGTGACCCCTTAGACAAAAACCTAGTAAAACATTGGGCTATTTTCTGAGTCCCAGGACAGCCTGATATGGGGCAGAGGATTGTTTACCGAAAATTGTTTTGTTAAGTCCATCATGCACATCATCATCAAGATACTGTGGGTTCTTCTACAAAATGTATTTAAAAACAAAATCTTGATGGCGTTCCTAAGTAAATTTTGTAAAAGAACCCACAGTAAATACTAATTACCTGCTAAATTATGTCTTAAACTTCTCTGCATAACTCTTTTTATCACTTATTAAAGTATTGAGGTACAGTAAACTGCACATATTTAAAGTATAAACCTTGATTAATTTGGATTGATTTCATCACTACATTCAAGATAATGAACACTTCGATCACCTTCCAAAAGTTTCCTTATGACCCTTTGTGATACATTTCTTCTCATTACTTCCTGCTGTCCTTTGCCCAGGCAACACTGGTCCACTTTCTGCCATTAGAGACTAGCTTGAATTTTTTTTAATTTTACATAAAATGGAATCTTATGATATGTACTCTTTTGCATAAGGTTATTTCCATCAGAATAATTATTTTGAGATTCATCCATGTAATATAGCATGTATCAATGTTTCATTCCTTTTTTATTGCTGAGTAGTATTCCATTGTGAATGTACCACAATTTCTCCACTCATCTATTGATGGACACTTGGATAGCTTTCTGAGTTTGGCTTTCCCAAATAAAGTTGCTATGAAAACTTCTGCACAAGTTTTTATATGAACATAGATTTTCATTTCTCTCAGATAAATGTCTAGATGTAGAATGGCAGAGTAGTATGGTGTTTGTTTTCACTTCTTAAGAAACTGCCAAGCTGTTTTCTAAATAAGTTTACAATTCCCATTCCCACCAGCAATGTATGAGAGTTTCAGCTGCAATTTACATTCCCACCAGCAATGTATGAGAGTTTCAGCTGCTCTAGACTCTATTACCACTTCATATAATCAGTCTTTTTAATTTTGGCCATTCTAATGGTTGTGTAGTAGGATTTTACTGTGGTTTTAATTTGCACTTCTCTAATGACTGATGATGTTGAGAACCATGTCATGCTTTTATCTGCCATCCGTATATCTTATTTGATGAAGTATCTGTTCCAATATTTGTCCGTCTTTTAAACTGAAGTGTTTGTCTTAATTTTGCATTGTGAATGTTCTTTATATAGTCTAGATATAAATCTCTTGTCAGATATGTGTTTTGCAAGTATTTTTTCCCATTCTGTGACTTACTTTTTTTTTTTTTTGACTGTGTCTGTAGAAGAGCAAAAGTTCTTTTTATTTTGATTAAGTCCAATTAATCGACTTTTTCTTTTATACTTCATGCTTTTTTCCTAGAAGTTTAATAGATTGGGCTCCTACATTGAGGTCTGTAGTCTGTTTCTAGTTAATTTGTATTCATGGTGTGAGGCAAAGCTAGAAGTTGTTTTTTATATCCAATTGTTCTGGCACCATTTGTTGCTAAAATTATTATTTACCATTGAATTGCCTTGGCACTTTTGTTAAAAATCAATTGTCTTTTATATGTGTGGGTCTGTTTCTAGATTCTACATTATAGTTCATTATTCTTATATTTATCTTTAGGCCAATATTGTACTGGCTTAATTACTATAGTTTTATAGTACAATAAGTCTTGAAATCAGTTAGTGTTAGTCTTCCACCTTTGTTCTTTCTCAGGTTTGTTTCAGTTTTTCTAGGTACTCTGTATTTCCATATAAATTTTAGAATCAGCTTGTCGGTTCCTTTAAAAAAATGTCCTGTGATTTTGATTGGGATTACATCAAAACTATGGATCAATTTAGAGTCCACGACCATAGTACATCCTTCCATTTATTTAGATTCTTAAAAATTTCTTTCCACAAAGCTTTGTAGTTTTCAGTATATGGGGCTTGCTTATCTTTTGTCAAATGTATCCATATTTGTTTTATATTTTTAATGCTGCTATAAGTAATATTGTTTTCTTAGTTTTAATGTTTAATCACTCCTTGTTAGTATATAAAAATACAACTGTTTTTATATATTGATCAGTAGCCCACAACATTGCTGAGCTCATCTATTAGTATCAGTAGTGGGATTTTCCATAAATGATCATGTTGTCTGTGAATAACATTTTTATTTGTTTTTTCCCAAACTCTGCATTTTTAAAATTTCCTTTTCTTGCATTATTGCTTTATCTAAGACCCTCAGTACAATGTTGAATAGAAGTGGAAAGAGTGAACTTAATACCTTGTTAAAGATTTTAGGAGAAAGCATTTATTCTTTCACCAATTAGCATGATATCAGCTGCAACTTTTTAAAGATGCCCTTTTATATTTATTTTCTGTGGCTGCCATAACAAATCACTACAAATTTGGTGGCTAAAACAACATGATTTATTGTCTTACATTTCTAGAGGTCAGAAGTTCAGACTCAGTCTCCCTGGGCCGAAGTGAAAGTGTCGGCAGGCCAGCATTCCTCCTGAAGGCTAGCTACTCCGGGGCTGGAGCATGAGCTCCCCAGCATGTCTGGCCTGCCTTTCAGAAGACTGAGTGGTTCCCAAGAACCAGAAAACCAGAAGAAAAAAAAAGATGTACTAGCAATCAGAAGCTAGAAAGATGCGTATTGAATTGGTTTGGGCAAGAGGATATGGATGGGCACCCGCTGGGACAGTTGGTTTAATTGCACTCCTTTACAAAAGCTTCTTAAACTGTCCTCTACATTCAGGACTCTCCCCAAACCTGGCCACTTTCCTAGAGGTCTCAGAACACCCAGGTCATCTCCAGCTCTCTCTCACTACCAGCAGCTGAATCTGAAGTCACTTAGATATCTTTATAAAATGCTTCATAATCAGCGTGTAGTATATGCATCCACCAGGCAAATTGGCATTTTCTTTTTTCTTTTTTTTCTTTTTTTTTTTTCAAATTGGCATTTTCAAACACTGCTGAAGGGAGGGCAAAAGAGTACAACCTCTGTGGTGGGGGGTAGATTTGGCAATATCTGACAAATAATATGAGCATCTACCTTTAATATGGCAATTCCATTTCTAGGAATCTTCCAGAAGATACACCATCACAAATATGAACCAACATACACATATAAGATTATTCAAGGTAGCATCATTAGTAATAAAAAATTGGAAATAGCCCAAGTGACCATAGGAGAGTAGCTGAATAAACTATATTAAATATGCAGAGTGGAGTACAATGCAGGTGTAGAAGAAAAAAAGAGAGAGAGAGAACTGTTTCTAGAAACTGATATAGAATAATTTCCAGGACATATTGTAAGTGAAAAAAGAAAGATGCAGAATAGGCTATCTAGTATCTTGTCTTTTGTGTAAGAAAAATGGGGAAAGAACATTTTTATATATTTTCTTAGTTTTGCAAAAAGAAGTGTAAGGTATGTGCTACAATTTGATAAAAGGTAAAGAAAAAGAAAAGAGAGAGAAAAGATAAATTAGAAAATAATAAAAATGGTTATCTATAGAGAGTAGGTAGAAACAGAGGCAATGATGAAAGTAAGATTTCTCTGAGCACACTTTTTTATATAGTTTTGGCTTTCAACCCTTGTCATATTTTATTTATTTAAAAAATTTAAAGACAGAATAATGAAAAGGCAAACTCTTAGTACAAATAGAAACAAATAAATAAAACTTCAAATCCAATTAATAACATGACCACATGAAGAATGTAGTCTAAGTATATAAAGAGTTTCAGAGAAATCTGAAACTTTACCAACTAGGTTTATCTTTTTAGTGGCAATTTTAATATTAAAGTTGAAACTATTTTATATGTACTGTAAGAATAGGTAAATAAATAATTATGGTAATGTTGTTGGGAAGCAAATTTTCACTGAATGAAAAAATGTATAGAACACAAAGTAAAAGAAGATATGGAAAAATGCTAAATGTTAAATTTGAATCAGAATTGTCAATATGAAGTCTTAATTTTTAGAAGTGCTTTTTTCTAAGTCTGTACACTGAAGGTCCCAGACCTAGAAGTCATGGCAATGAGCACAGCAAACACGGCGATCTTGTTTCAAATACCACCTTCCACTTCAAGAATCCAGGACTCTTCGAAGTAACAGCTGATTTGTGCTGAGAACAGGGAAAAGACAAGATGAGCTTGGACCATCTCCCTGTGCCAGAAAATAAAGAAGTGTTCCAGAACGAATAGGATTATAACAAAAGGACATGAGAGCCAGTTTGAAGAAAGGGATTTCACTAAATCTAGGAAATATTTCATCAAAAAGAATGAGCATAAGTGAATAAAACAATCTGTAAGTCCACAGTGATGTTCTAAAAAGGAGAGGAAATGGAGGAGGGCTTCTTTTCTGAAGATTACCACCTAGTAAATCTGGAACGAATAATAGAGCTTGAATCAATTCAAGCAAGCATCACCCATGCAGGTTAGAACACTGATGAAGGTTTGGTAGGGAACAAGGTAAACATATGGTACCAAAGTATCACCCCACCAGTTACTGACTAAACACAAAAGGAGAAACATGCCTTGACTTTGGAGAAATCTGGCTATTGCTACGTTCGATATGTTAACCTAAAAACAAAAAAGGCCTTTCAAAGTGAGAGGTAATAAGCATTTATTTGTGTTCAAAAGAATATCTCTTCTGGATGCACTGAATTAAGGCAGAAGCCTAAATTGTATTCTGATTAGGAGACAAAGGCAGTGGGTATTTATAAGGAAGGAAAGGGGAATAATTACACAAAAGCAAGGAAGACAATGGCATTTTTGTAAATCAACAATGAAATATCAGAAAGAGAAACTAGGGGGGAAAATATCCCATTTACTATAGCAACAAGAAAAAGTACCTAGGAATAAATTTAATACCTATAGGTAACCTGAAGGAGGTAAAATACCTGTACATGGAAAACTATAGAACACTGAAGAAAGAAATTAAGGAAGACACAAATAAATGAAAGCATATGCCATGGATTAGAAGAATTAACATCATTAAAATGCCCATACTACCCAAAGCATTCTATAGATCAACACAATTCTATTAAAATACCAACAGCATATTATAGAGATCTAGAACAAATATTTCAAAAATTTATATGGAACTAAAAAAGACCCTGAATAGCCTCAGCAATATTGAGAAAGAAGAAAAAAGTAGGAGGAATCACAATACCTGATATCAAACTACACTACAAGTCCTCTGTAATCAAAACAGACTGGTACTGGCATAAGAACAGACACTTAGATCAATGGAACAGAATAGAGAGTCCAGAAATAAACCCATGTCTCTATGGTCAGTTAATACTTGACAAAGGGGGCAGGAGCATACAATGGAGCAAAAATAGCCTCTTCAATAAATAGTTTTGGGAGAACTGGACTGGTACATACAAAATAAAGTGAAACTAGATCACCAATACACACCATATACCAGAATAAATTCAGAATGGATAAAAGATTTAAATATAAGTCATGACACCATAAAAATCATAGAGGAAAACATAGGCAGGAAAATTTCAGATATCCCACATAACAATATATTTGCTGATATATCACCTGGGGCAAGGGAAATAAAAGGAAAAAATAAACAAATGGGACTACATCAAATTAAAAAGCTTTTGCACAGCTAAAGAAACCATCATCAAAATGAAAACAGAACTGACTGTATGGGAGAACATATTTGCCAATGATACATCGAACAACGGCTTGATCTCCAAAATATATAAAGAACTCATATGATTAAAAACCAGGAAGATAAACAATCCAATTTAAAAATGGGCAAAGCACTTGAATAGACACTTCTCCAAGATGGACATACAGATAGCCCATAGACATATAAAAAGATGCTCAATGTCATAGCCACCAGAGAGATGCAAATTAAAGCCACAATGAGATATCAACTCACATCTGTCAGAATCTGTCATTAATAAATCAACAAACAACAAGTGTTGATGAGGATGTGGAGAAAAGGGAACCCTGGTGCACTGTTGATGGGAATGCAGACTGGTGCAGCCATTGTGGAAAACAGTATGGAATTTCCACAAAAAACTGAAAATGAAACTGCCTTTTGACCCAGTGATTCCACTACTGGGACTATATGGTAGGAATCCTGAATCACCAATTCAAAAGAACTTATGCACCTCATGTTCATAGCAGTGCTGTATACAATAACCAAGTGCTGGAAACAGCCTAAGCACCCATCAGTAAATAAGTGGATCAAAAAATCTGAGGTATATTTACACAATGGAATACTACACAGTAGAAAGAAAGAAGGAACTCCTAACTTTTGTGACAGTATGGATGGGATTGGAGAATATTAAGCTAAGTGAAATGAGCCAGTCAGTGAAAGACAAATACCATATGATCTCACTTATATGAGGAATCTAATTAACAAAATAAACTAACAAAATAGAACCAAAGGCATGGAAACATGGAACAGATTGACAGTGACAAGAAGGGAAGAGGGAGAGGGATAATGGTGGAAAGAAGAGGAAGGGACTAGATAAATAACATGTATGAATGACCCACAGACAGGGACAATAATGTGGGGATTGACTGTGGGAACAGGGGGTGGGATGGGCAGAGGAGGGCAAAGGGGGGAAAATTGGGACAGCTGTAATAGAATAACAATAAAAAATGATTAAAAAAAAGTTCCTGCCAAGATGGAGGCATAGGTAGAAATGCTTTGTTTCCTTGCACAACCAAAAGAAGGATAACAACAAATTTAAAAACAATAAACAACCAGAACTGCCAGAAAATCAAACTACATGGAACTCCAACAACCAAGGAGTTAAAGAAACATTCATCTAGACCAGTAGGAGGGGCAGAGACGGCCAGCCTGCCAGAGAGGGCCTGCAGCAAGGTGGCAGACCATGCTGGTGAGGCAGGGGCTGGCTGACCAGGAAACTAAAGACTCAAAACCCCTGGCTGTAAAATTCTGTGGGGGTTGTGGTGGTGGGAGAAACTCTCAGTCTTACAAGAGGGTTCCTTGGAGAGGCCCGCTGGATCCTAGAATGTACACAAACCCATCCACCTGGGAATCAGCACCTGAAAGGGCACAATCTGCTTATGGGAAGCAAGAGAAGAGACTGAAAATGGGGCAAGAGCCGAGCGAGCAGCAATGTTTCCTCTCTGACCCCACCCCTACAGACAGCACCACAATGCAGTGACGTGGGTTGCCCCGCCCTGGCAAATACCTAAGGCTCCTCCCTTACAACATAACAGGTGCTCCAAGACAAAGAAATATGGCCCAAATGAAAGAACAGATCAAAGCTCCAGAAAAAGAGCTAAGTGATGAGGAGATAGACAACCTATCAGATGCAGAGTTCAAAATACTAGAAATCAGGATGCTCACAGAAATGATTGAATTTGGCTGCAAAATGAAAGAAGAAATAAAGGCAATACGAAGTGAAATAAAGGAAAATATACAGGGAACCAAAAGTGAAGGGAAGGAAACTGGGATTCAAATCAATGATTTGGAATAAAAGGAAGAAATAAACATCCAACCAGAACAGAATGAAGAAACAAGAATTCAAAAAAGTGAGGAGAGGTTAAGGAACCTCCAGGACAATTTTAAGTGCTCCATCATCTGAATCATAGGGGTACCAGAAGGAGAAGAGGAAGAGCAAGAAACTGAAAACGTATTTGAACAAATAATGAAGGAGAACTTCCCTAATCTGGTGAAGGAAATAGACTTCCAGGAAGTCCAGGAAGCCCAGAGAGTCCCAAAGAAATTGGACCCAAGAAGGAACACACCAATGCACATTATAATTAAATTACCCAAGATTAAAGATAAGGAGAGAATCTTAAAAGCAGCAAGAGAAAAGGAGACAGTTACCTACAAAGGAGTTCCCATAAGACTATCAGTTGATTTCTCAAAAGAAACTTTGCAGGCAAGAAGAGGCTGGGAAAAAGTATTCGAAGTCATGAAAAGCAAGAACCTACATCCAAGATTACCCTATCCAGCAAAGCTGTCATTTAGAATAGAAGGGCAGATAAAGTGCTTCCCAGATAATGTCAAGTTAAAGGAGTTCATCATCACCCAGCCCTTATTATATGAAATGTTAAAGGGACTTATCTAAGAAATTGAAAAAAAAAACCTATGAACAGTAAAATGACAACAAACTCACAGCTATCAACAGCTGAACCTAAAAAACTAAAACTAAAACTAAACAAACAACTAGAACAGGAGCAGAATCACAGAAATGGACATCACGTGAAGCGTTATCAGTGGGGAGAGGGATGGGGAGAATGGAAGGGGAAAGGTACAGGGAATAAGAAGCATAATTGGTAGGCATAAAATAGACAGAGGGAGGTTAAGGAAATAGAGAAGTCAAAGACATGTACAACCCATGGACATGAACTAAGGGAAGGGGGGGATGCTGAAGGGTGGGGAGCATGCAGGGCGAGGTGGGATAAAGGGTAGAAAAAAATTGGGACAACTATAATAGCATAATAATAAAATACACTGAAAATACAAATTGGTAGTTACAAAATAGTTACAAGGATGTAAAGTACAGCATAGGGAATATAGTCAATAATATTCTAATAAGCATGTGTGATGTCAGATGGGTATGAGATTTATCAGGATGATGATTTAGTAAATTATATAATGTCTAAGCACTGGGGTGTACCCTTGAAACTAATATAATATTGTATGTCAACTGTAATTGAAAAGTAAAAAGTTATTTAATGTCAAAAATAGAAGGAAGACATTTCTATCAGTGCAGATAATATAACATAGTGACACTAATTTTTAACATTTCAACAACTTTTCACTCCAGGAGTCATCAATCCAGTAGTCATAATGGCTGCTTTCTTGTTATCTTCGCAAGTGGTTCTTTGGGGCACCATGTTGCTTTAGGCCCAGTTCAGAGGTTGTTTTGCCCTACTTTATCATTCCAGACATTTGAGGCACAAGACCTGCAAGGCAGTTCTCTGGCATGGCAGCTCAGGTTCCATTTTAAAGTAAGTATATATATATATACTTATATGTATAAGTATATATATTTAAATACTTATATATATAAGTATATATATATAAGTATTTATATATATATATATAAAATTTGATCACTTGGTTGGATATATATACATATCCAACCGAGTTGGATATATATACTGTATATATATCCAACCAAGTGATCAAATGTAACATCAGTATAATGTGACCCCTGGCATTTTGGACTCCTGGTGAGATGTTACACACAGCACCTGCAAGGATTCATTTGAATCCTACCTAACTTCTAGCCTACAGGAAGTAAAGATGGAGGAGTGCGTTGAATGGTAACCTAGGGAAACAGTCAAATGCATCTAGATTGTGTGCCATTCTATGACAAAGTTCTTCTGGTCTCTTCAAAAAGCCGATGTCATTGGTGAAGGGCAGGAGTAGGAGCATTGTTCTACATTAAAAGACACTGAAGTGACATAAAACTAAATGCAACATATGAACCTAGATCAGAGCCTGGTCCAGGATAGAAAAGCTATTATAAAAAATTGGGCAGTGGCGGGGGAGAACAACTGGGGAAATGTGAAACATTAGTTAATATGATAGAATCACTGTTAATTTCATTTAGTTGAAACAATGGCATTGTAGTTATGTGTAATAATGTTCTTTAAATTAGGAAGCACTTGATGAATATTTAGGGGCAAAATCTCATGATGTCAGCAAATTATTTTTAAATATTTCAGAAAGAGAGAAAGAAAATGTGGCAAAATGTTAACAGATTTATATAGTGGATCTATGAGTGTTTATTATTCTTTTAACTTTTCTATGTTTGGATATTTCAAAATAAAATATTGGAAAAATATATATATATCTATATATATTTTAGGCTATATTGAAAATTAAAATTTATCATTAAAATTAAATGTATTAAAATTATAACAGATACAGGAATTAAATTCTGTATTTGAGAATAGAAAGAACTTGTATAAGGGCAAAGAAAAACAGCTTGAAGTAAGACGAGGTAATTTATTTAAACACTACTAAGCACAATTCTGTACCAAGGAATCCAAACATACTTGTTAATACTTATGTGTGTGCACACACACAATCTCTTTAAAAAATACTATTTAATGTGCTAAGAACTCCCAGTGTATTTGCAGTTGGGAGAACATAGCATATTTTGTTTGCCAAAACTCTGAAGGGCAAAGATTTACTAACACTAGCCTTTTTTGGGCAAAAGTTCAACCCTCTACTAGAAACACAGGTAAACATGTCCAGAAGTTGGTTTTATTATTATTTTTAAATATTTGAATTCTTCAAAATACAGCCATTTGCAGAGGGGAGGAGGCAATGCCCTTGTCCTCACTTTTCTAAAGAGAGAAATCTTTACGTCCTGTCTTGGAAAGTGCAGTTTTCAAATCTTGTTTTCTTGTCCCTGTCCACTGACGTGGGCCACTGCAGACCTAAGCCCAGAGGAAGCAGCAGGCCTCTCGCACATGCTGGTAGGTTCCTCCCTAAGGCCTCAGTCCCGGCCTCAGCTGCAAACTGGAATCACCTGGGGAACTCAGCATAAGTACTGATGCTTCTGCTCCACCACAGACCCATTGACTCAGAACTGGTGAAAGCATTTACTCAGCATGTATTAAGTGCTCACTGTGTGCAAAGGCTTTTGTGCATCCATCCCAGTACTAGGTCAGGGGATGATGGGTATTCACCTATATCTATGATTTTGTCATTGTTCTCGAGCAGCTTAGTGCATGAGGGAAGATAAGAAATGCATGCAATTTGCCTAATTCAAGCCATGCAATTAGCATGAGTCTAGCATCCTGATGAAAGTCAGACATATGCTTGAGATAAGCTGAATCCAAGTCAGCCACGGGTGTCATTTTAATTCCTTTAAGAGGCATGACCTGTCATATGGTAAAACTCTATAAGAAACACAGAATTCTGTCAACTCAAATCAAGTAATAAGGTTAAAAAGAGGCTTAGAAAGAATTCCCTGTGGATGTAGAGGATCCTATGGAAGGCTCTTCATGCCTGGTGGGAAGATATTACACGTAGGAAAGCCAAGAACATGCCAACTCCCATGAGGTTCCAAAGGAAGTGAGCCACGGCCAGGAAGGCAAAAAATGCAGTGAAGTTAAAGGAATTTCACAAATCCCTGCATACCCGCCACCTAGATGCTACCATCAACACTTCGCTTGGCATCATCCCATGTTTGTCCTTCTATTTGTCCCTCATATAGAGGCTTTTAATAGTATTTGACAATCTATATGTAATTGGTATTACTACTTAGAGAATATAGCATATTAGAATATTAGAATTAGTATTGTGGCTCCATTATGAAGTATGTCAATAAATACTTGACTTTAAGTTTAAATTGAAAACAGTATTGACTTATTTAAGAAAATTTAAGACTCACCAGATAAGCCTGATGCATTCAATGGACTAGAATTATTTAAGAAATAAAGAAGATTTGTTTGTCCTAACTATTTAAGATACTTAAGATATGTAAAGCATCTAATATTTTAAATGTATTACTGCAGTTTGAAATGTAAAAGTATTGAAATTAATCAAAGGTCTTTTCAGTGGCATAAAATTGTATATATTCATATATATCTTCACAGAATTTTTTTTATTTTTGAAAGTTAAATAAAATATTACATGTTTAAAAATAAACCCAAAGAAGCCACAGCAGAAAAGCCACTCTCCGACACCAAAAACCTACAATGACAAGTGGACCATGACCATTGCCCTCGTAATGGAGCAGAGAGAGGCCCAGGGAGGGAAAGAGTTGTGTTTGTCGGGGACCAGAGGAGACGTTCTGAGGAGATGAAATGCAATAATCGTAACTATGCAGTGCCCAGGGGGAGCCAGGACGTGGCACCCATTGTTCCCTCAAGCCTCACCACCAGCCCAGGGGAAGTTGGCATTATCAACCCCACTTTGTGGATGCTTGGAGAGCAGTTATGTGGCTTAAGGTCACATGGTGTTTCTAGACCTAAACTTCTTACCTCCCCTCGCATCCCCAAACTTCATTAAAATATCTTTATCATCTGATGGGAAAATATTAAAATGACTTAGGAAAGCCAAAGCAAATTTCAAAATCCAATTAAATTCTGAAAGAAGTGAGCCACTACTTGGGGCAGGGGACGGGGTGCAGTTTGCAGTCTCGAGTTAGGGCAAGGAATTCTGCAGTGATAGTGAAATATCCAGAACCCAGGAGAGATGCAGGGGAAGGACTCTTCCTGTGTCCCCAGTCTCAATGAGGGGCATTTCAAAGCTCCTCAGGGGTCCAAGCCAACCTGAGCTTTCTGTTGCCCTTGACTCTACCTTCTCACCATCCCCCCAGCATCTGTTCATACTATTTCCTTCCTCAGAAACCTGTAAACCCAGCCTCCCACGTCCCCCCATCCTGCCAGCGGTCTCTCCCTATCTGCACTGAGTGACTGAGTGGCTCCTGCTCTGCTCTGCCTCTAGCCTGGCCCATTCCTGGTCTTTCTCTCAGACTGGCCAGAGCAATCCTTTTGAAGCCTACTCAGAGTTATGTTCCTCCCTTTCCAACTGTGCAAAGTCCTAATTCCCCAAGGTGGCACCTCTAGAGGTCTCCACCTTGTCCCTATACCACCAGAGACTCAAAGCCCCAGTGGCTAGTGCAAAAATCTACTACACAGTAGGCATTTAATGTCTGACTGTCTGAAAGAAACCAAGATGCGGCCCTAGATATCTGCCCAGTTCCCAAACACCTTTTCCTCTGTCCAGGCTGCCTTTTGCCCTTCACTTTGAAGGAAAGGGGGTGGGACTGTACACACAGGAGATCTTTGGGGAGAAGAGCCGTGCCTGTGGGGATTGCAGTGTAGGGTCCTGGGAAGAAAACACGTGGATAGGAGTCTGAAGCAAACCTGTGCTGAGCAGCTCTGCTGATTCACTGTCCAGTCACTGTGCTGGGTCCTGGTCACAGAGCAGTCACTGCCACATAGGTGTACTGACTGGAGGTCAGGTTCTTTCCAAAGAATGGCATATCTATTAACACTTGTGTGTCTATTTAATTAAATCCTCACAGCCATCACATGCAATAAATGCTATGGATGGGGAAGCAGGGTCACAGAGAGGTGAAGGGTCTGGGTATGAAGAGCTAAGAGTCAAAGAGTCTGGGCAGGAAATCTGGCTGTTGCCCTTGACCCTCAGCTCGAAACCCCTGAGCTTGGCACACACATCTGCTACCGTTGAGTGCACATTCTAATGAGGGCTAGAAAACAAATAAGCAAACACAGGAGTATGTCAGAGCGTTGGGGGGGTGTGGTGGAAAGTGATCAAGAAGGCCACTCTTGATGGGGTGGCCGTGGAAGACTTCGCTGTGAAGGAGGCATTGAACTGAAACCTGAATGATGAGAAGAAGCCACAAAAGAGCTGAGGAGAGCTGCTCCAGGCAGAGGGAACCGCAAACAAAAGGCTAGGACAGTGCTGAGGGCTGAATTCCTTCAGGGGGTCACCTTTCACCCTATGGTAGAAGCCATTCAGTGGCTGCCACAGGGGGTGCTGTTTGGTGTGACTGAGGGTCTCCTCTGGGTGAGCCTGGGGCAGAGAAGCTGTGGTAAGGCTCTCTGTGTGGCCCCTAAAGCCACTGGGCCACGGAGGGCCCTGGTGGAGGGTGGTAGGTGGCTCAGCCCCGGGGCGTGTTCTCACTGAGCCCAGCACACTCACGTTTTCTTTGAAGCTGTGGTTCTCAGCACATTCGGAGTCATCCTGCCAAATACCTGTGGAGTTCTCCAGCTTCTGCCAAGTGCCCTGAGCCAAGCAGTGTCGGTAGGCCCTTCCTGAGTCCTCTGAAAGTAAACACAGCTCTGAGGGAAAGGTCAGAACACGCAGCCGGCTCCCCGAGCCCATGGTGAGGCCTGGTCCTCACCGCAGAGCTGTGGAAAATCCCAAGGGAAAGAAGTTTTACTTCCCCTTAGTGTGGGGGGGAGGGAAGGGGCTCATTAACATCCGAACTGTTTATTTGGGACGGAAAGAAAAACAGGACAGCCTCTACATTTTGTAAGAAGCCTTGATCAGATGATGGCCGCTGTGTTTACCGAAGTCTCTGGAGTTAGAACAGCCCCCAGGGACTCAGAGAGGTGAGCGCCCCAAGGCACAGGCCAGCCGGATACACCCACCAGGGCTCCCCCAGGGAGCATCCCTTCCTGATGCTCATGAAGAAGAGATAGCAGTGGAGGAGGCCTGCTCAGCCTCTTACCAGCGTTGTGGCCTGGGCCTGGCCCTTCCACCCTCTGTGCCTTCTGGCTTCCATACCAGAGCTACAGATAAGGATGACACTGTCCCTCCTCAGTTTGGGGGAGGATTAAGTGGAAGTGTTTGTATGTGCAAGTGACAGGCAAAGTGCTCTGCCCAACACGGCTGCTGTGTGACTCAGTCACATCTATTCCAGGAGCCCTTCCCCTGAGGGATTGTCCCTTGTTGCTTTTATCCTCCTGCTGTTACCCTAACTGGGACCCCATTATCTCTTACCCAGATTATTGTGAGCACCCCAATACTCATGGGCTACAGTGAACCCAGCAGTCAGGATGAACTGAGACAAATGTCAGTCACATCATGTCACACCTCACTCAGAATCATCCAAGGGCTCTGAAAAGAAGTCAGAGTCCTCGTGGCCTCCCACAAAGTCCTGGAAGGTCCGGCCCCAGTGCTCTCTGACGGAAACTAACCTCCTGTTGCTTCTCTCCCCTTCACTCCGGCCACATCGGCCTCCCTGCTCTTTGTGGAACACAGCAGGCGTGCTGCCCAGAGAGGGCAGAATTTGCACTCCTTGATTCCTTCCCTGCTGAACACTTCCCCTATTGGCTAAATCCCTTACTTCCTTTAAGTTGTCACCAAGACATCCCCTTGTCATAAAGCTCACTCCCCCTTCCCATCTCTTTCCCTCCCATCTTGTTTAAAATACTTCACATTCAAACGCACTCCACACTTACTGATGATGTTTCTTGATTATTCTTTGGCTGTTGCTCAAATGTGAGCCCCACATTGGAGAAATTTTATTCTATTTTTGGTCACTAATATATCCTAAGCCCTTAAAACAATGCCTGGCACACAATGGGTCTCCAATAAATATCTGATGAATGGGTGAATGACAGTCATGCCACCTGACACTGCATCCTCCATGTTAGCCATAACTGCTCTATGCTGGGGATGCAGAGACGAAGGAGGCACAGCCCCAAGGCTAGCAGGAGGAGGAGACGTGCAAATAAAAGTGTCATCAAGCATTGTAAATGCTAAGGTGGAAGATTGCTTGGGGATATAAGAGGCCTCGGAAAGGCAGGGAGCCACTGCACTTGTGGGGAGTAATCGGAGAAATTTTCTAGAAGAATGGAAGTTTCAAGCTGAGGACTAAAGTTGGGTTTATAGACAGAAAAGTATGGGCAAGGTGCTGGGTGGCAATGGCTGGGCAGGTATAGGAACCAGGAGTTGTTTATTTGGCTGGAGTGGAGATGGGAGAAAATGCTAGAGAGGTCAGCAGGGCCATGTGATGGAAGGCCTCGAGCACCATTCAGGGGTGTTGGTGATGGGCCGACATGTTCGGATGTACATCTCAGAGAACTTTGTGCAGGTGGTTGCAAGGGGGCCAGACCTGAGGCAGGGACCAGTGAGGAGAGGGAGGGACAACAGCTGAGAGTGAAGATGAGCAGTGGGGTGGGGGGCGCAGGGGGGTAGGGAGAAGAGGGGCCAGAGGACTTGGCTTCCAGCCACATGACGGATGTTAGAGGACAGGTGGAATGTGAGAATGTTTTTCTCCCCTCCACCTTCCACTCCTCTCTGTCCCTCAATTCCCACTTCGTCTGATGGCAAGTCTTGACTGTTCTACCTCCAGTATTCTGGGCCACTGAAGTAGCTTTCAGACTGGCCTCCCCCTTCATGCCTCAGTCTAACAGCCCAGGCCACCAACATCATCACCCCACACCACCAACCTTATGTCCTTCTCATGCCTTAACACCTTCAGCAGGTCCACATAATCTTCTTCCACAGAGGGAAGTTTAAAACCCTTAGTGTAGCATGCAATTTCCTGCACAGTCAGGCCCAGCCTCATCCTCAGGCATATAAGCCATCACAGCCTGTATCGACTGTTACAGCCTCTCTCTACCTTCACACAGGCTCCCTTCTCATATCAGGGTGCTCCTTCCTCTAATCTTATCTCACAAGAATGCTTCTGCATCCCTTCTTCTCTAAACCCCTCCCCGGCTCCACATTTTCCTTCCACGGCAGGAACCCACTTGGATTATAAAGATTGCATGCACAAAAGGTCGAGTGGAAAAGCAACGTCCCACCTTTTGTGAATCACAGTCCCCTCAGTACATTCTAGAAACCCACAACTCACTTTTTTAAGCCTTAACTCCACTTCTTTGTAAGTTTGACTTTCTGATCAGTTTTTCTCTTAGAGTGCAATGGACCTCCATGTTCAGCTCCTGAGAAAAACAGGCAGATGGTGGAGCTCGGTGGTGGTGGTGGTCTGCTCCATGTGCCCTTGAGGGGTCCACACACATTTGGGGCCTTAAAGATCCGGAGGGGCTCAAGGGGCTCAAACTCAGTGCGTGCCTTCTCATTTATTCATCAAGATGACCTTAGGAATCAGCTATGACAGTTCCCAGGGCTCTGGCAATTTGCCAAAAGCCTGAGTGTAGAATAGAGGGATGGGGTCTAACCTCAGAGCTCCTGACTCCATGTCTGGTGCTCTTCACTGCCCAGGGAGCTGAGCCCTCTTGCCCAGCAAGCTCCCTTATATCTTCCCTCCCACCTTCCTGTAAACCTCACTCCTCACGGCTCCCGAGCTGATTCCACTGGACCCACCAGAGCTCAGTTCCACTGGCACTCCCACCCAGAAGTGTGTCTTCCTTCAAAACTCTCCCTTTGCACTGGAGGCCTCAAAAAGCTGAAACCAATCCTAACTGTTGTGAGCATTCCTTGGACTGAAATTAAATATAAAATATCACCACCTTGCCTTCTCAGACACCCATTCTCGTGTTGTTTTGCCCAGAACTTTGTACCTGCTTGTGTTTCTTGAGAATAGTTCTCAAGATTTTACCTGCTTACATTTGTCCACAGTCTTTGGTCAAAGGCAAAAAAGTTCTAAGCAGTAACTGTTTCTCTCTCCCTTCAGTGAAACAACCAAGAGGCTGAGTTGCTGGGGCAGGTGGGGATGGGGAATCATCCCGAAGTCCCAAATAACAGTCATTTCCTTTCTGCAGGGTCAGGGCAGGCTGAGGGGTTCAAGTCTCCATCCACGCCCCATGGGCTTAAAAACATCCCTTCAATAGCACTTCTTTCCAGTGCTAGGGCAAGGGTGGTTTTGACATCCTTCCTCTCTACCTGACAAGCGAAGCTGCTCGGATGCCAGCATCCCCATCTCTCGCCCCCGCCTCTTTCTCCTCTGCACCACAGTGCTAATTCTCACCCTCACTGCAGCCAGTTCCATGGAAACCAGGCCTGGACTCTACCATGTCAAAGAAAAGAGGACCATTTTATTAACAGGGCATCCAGGCAGAGAAGAATTGCAGGGAGATAAGAGAAAGAAGCAGAGAGAAGAAGGAACATGTATTTCTAGCAGCTTAGAAGGAAATCTTTGGTGAGAGAAGACTTGGGAAAAGCACTTGATTGGAGTACTTTCTCTAACTGCTCCCTGGCAGTCCTCCCAGGAGGGACCAGCCTTTGAGGAAACTGTCAGAAACCGGTAAAATGAGACATTACCTTCACGCCACCAAGGTAAGTATGAGGGGCAGGGAACGGAGACGTTTCCCGGAGAAGAATGAGGCCAGCATACAAACCGATCAAAGGTTCCATTACAAAATATGCCTGCGGAGAGAAGGAGGGCCGAATGAACAGAACCACCAGAGCCTGGGGTCCACAGATGGAGACAGAGGGGCTGGGAGCCCGGAGCCTGCCTTCCCAGCATCAGAAGCTGTGGTATAACCTGCACAGGGACCCGCATGGGCATCCGGCTCTCCAGGTAGGTCAAGGATGAGGAACAACATGCGGGGGACAGGAATGCTTAACGCAGCCCCAAGCGCTGTGGCTTTGTCTAGCCAACGTGACCTCTGGCGATCCGGTCAATTATGTCGATGTGCACGTCACACTGGTTTTAGTTTACTTTATGTGAAATGAGCTCTCACAGAAACTCAGGGTCAGGAGGACACTTGGACATTCAGCCAGCACCTTATGTTTCATATGAACTGAATAATTGTCAGGCCTTCAGTGATTACACCTGTCACACCCTTACTGTGAAATGTGCAAGAGGACCGGTGATTTTGTCATCTGTACCTGACACAACACTACCTGGTCATAGTTCTCCATCTGAACGCTAATCTGTTGATCATTATACAATACTTGGGCCATCTCCAGTGCTTGATGAGGAGAGGCTACAAACATAAGCCCCAGCCTTGCAGGCCTCCCAGAATCAAATGAAAGGGTTTCAGGGTGAATCTCAACTGTCTGTTTTGTAGGCCCCTCACTCCTGGGAACCCAGCATCTTCCCCCACAATCTGCTCCCTGTTAGGCTAGAACTCAGAGTGAAGTGCCAGATTACCAGCATTGGGATGCTACAAACGCAGACCAGCTAGGTTAGGAGCTGGCTCCGGCGCCTTACGGACCTGGCCGCCAGGTGTCAGCACCCACCCATGAGCGGTCCTGAGCTGCTCCAGGCTTGGCTCCAGCTGAGGAGGACCTGCCTCACTGGGACATCAGAAAGCAGGGTTCCCCAAAGCAGGACATGGTGATTGCTGCCTGCTGGGCTGAAGGAGTTGTTGCCGGGGGAAGGGTGAGCTTTAAGGTGGACACTGCCTTTGGGTCAGGAAAAGGGACAGAATGTTTATAGTGTCTTGTCAACCGGGAGAAGAAGGAGGGACCAGCTTTTATCCACAGTCCCTAGTGTGCAGAGGCAATGAGCCAATGCTTCTTATCTTTTTTTTTCCTTAGTTCTATTTCTTAGAAAAGAAATCTTCTATTTCTTAGAAAAAACAAGAAATGGAAGAATTTGAACACACCCAAAGAGTCAGTATGTGGGCAGAAAAAGCCATGGACTGGCCAAAGTATTAACAGATTTGCTAGAATGCTCTGAACCTAGTGTAGACCTGGGAAAGAAAAATGTTATGACTCAGCTTTAGTCATCAGACCTGGGACCCCCACCCCCGCACACACTCAATAGACTCCCAGGTTATCTATGGCAGTTACCTAAGTTACGTGATGAGGTGATGAGTGTGCAGTGACAGATGGCTTTTTCTCAAAGACGGCCACAAGTATATGCAACCCATCTCACGTGCTCTTGTACAAGAGGTGGAGTCTCTGCCCCTGAACCTGGGTAAAACTTTGTAACTGTCTGACCAACAGAACGTGGCAGAAGTGAGGCTAGGTCATAAAAGGCAGTCTGGCTTCTGGTCATCTTGCCCTCGGAACCCAGCCACCACACTGTGAGGAAGCCCAGGCCAAACGAAGAGGCCACATGGAAGTTCTCCGGCCAACATTCACAGCTCACCTCTCAGCTGAGGGCCAGCGTCAACCAGCAGACATGGGTGTGAACAAGACTTGGGATGTTTTCAACCCCCAACCTTTGTGTTCCAACTAAACTCCAGACATTGTAGGGCAGAAACAAGCCTTCCCCAACATGCTTGGTCTGAACTCCTGACCCACAGAAACTGTGAGAGATCACAAGTGATTATTATTAATGGTGTAAGCCACTAAGCTTTGGGACCGCTTGTTGCACAGTCACAAATAACTAATACTTGTGCTTACCAGAAGGTTCTTTGAGTAAGTCTCTCAGGCACTTCTCTTTGTACTGAGCCCACTTTCGAGTTGTCTCCTCAAGGAGCGATCCTGAAATCTGAGCAGAGAAAACCATGGGGACCCCCTAGTTAGCTGCAAGCACAGACGTGGCCCTGTTATCATCTCATACCATGGTTCTCAAACACGTCAACTGCAGGGCCCATCACGGCCTGCACCAAGAAATAGAATTTCTTTGGCATCTTAAGTTCTATTTAAAAGATACATATGAGTTTTACATTTACTCCATAATCTAATCCCATTGGTTTTAATACAACTGTGAAAGGTTTTTTCCGAAGACTATGAATATCTTCAAATGGGGTTGACACTTCAAGAGGATGCAAAATACTCATCCTGAAGTTTCACACCCTACCAGAAGAACAGTTGTGTGCTTCTGAGACCACGCGGATGTCAAAGAGAGGAGCAGCACACTAAGAAGTCCCAATGGTGTGTGAGAGGAGGACCAGAGGAATGGCTGGGGCCTGCACCTTCCCACCTAGGGACCCGTACCCTCCCACCCAGGTGTCTGAACCCTCCCGCCTAAGTGCCTGGAGGTTCTGAATCGGAGACATTGGGCAGACAGATGCTCTGCTATTGAACCGAGGCTTTGGGATTTTTTTCTTCCTGACATTAACTACTTCATCCCATAGAACCTTAAATACACAGAATATACTTTTGGGGTCTTCCTGGTAATTGAGTTGTCTAACAACTTTGAATTCTATATCTGTACCACTTCTTTTGGCTTTAAAAGGGAATTTCTTTTGCCCTAGCCAGGTGGCTCATTTGGTTGGAGCATCATCCCTGCACCTAAAGGTTGCAATTTGATCCCTGGTCAGGGCAAGTACGGAATGCAACCAACTGATGTTTCTCTCTCACATCGATGTTTCTCTCTCTCTCTTTTTCTGTATCTCCCCTACTTCCTCTCTCTTTAAAATCAATAAATATATCCCTGGGTGAGGATTACAAAGAAAAGATGGGTGATTTTTCTTCAGTTTACTCATTTTTATTGGGCACTAATTGTGTGCCAGGTTTTGCATTAGGGAGGAAGTGAAGGGGATGAATCTCTGAATACAAGGCCCTAGGAAAGGGCAGGAGTTATCGTCCTCATTATCCCTCATTTTCCAGCTAAAGAAACAGAGGCGTAGTTGTGGGGTAGAGCAGGGGAAGGGGGCATGGACATGGGAGGGTTTAAATATGTGATCTGGGGTAAGATCAACCATTAATTAGTTGGCTTTGTCTGTGCCTTTGTCTTGTCTCACTGTGAAATGCTAGGCAGATAACCTGAAAGAATGAAGTAGGACAGGTTCAGCAACCGAAAGCCAGGGGAGCCTATTGTAAATTGGGAGATACTCCACCTAAAGGTATTCAAGCACACACATATACACACACACACTACCCTAAACTAAACAAAACAAAACAACAAACAAAAAAATAAATCTATGAGCTTGATGGGTAGCCAGTTTTCACTTCCTGAGTAATCGGTCCAACCCACCCTTTCTGCCCATCTTGCACCACCCCCCAGTACCACACCATTCACAATGGGGTCTGTAAGTAGTTCTTTTGCCAGAAGAACAGTCGCATGCATGCTCCTAAGCCACATAGCTGACTTTTTGAAGAACCAGTATAGTCATCATGAGACTAGGGTCCCAAATTGTCTCAATTCTTAGTGCCTTTGGAGCAAAGCATCCCTATGCCAAAAGAAACATCAAGTTCCACTAATTAAGTAGGCAGGTCCCCAAAACTTAATTAAGTATTTACGTCCCAACAGCTTGGTGCCTACTGGGTACCGCACAACTTCTCAAACTGAAGACTCAGACTGGACAAAACCACCTTTGCTCCACATTGATTTTTGTGCAGTACTTGCTTTTCATCACAGCACCTTTAGAAAACCCAGCATCACTGAAAGTAGTAAGCATGACGTAATGTTGAAGCCATGAACCGTCTCCAGCCGGTAATCCACACAGCTGTCATGGATGGCCGCTTCCCTTGAAAAGTTAAAATATCTTAGAGCACCCCTGTGAGTTCCCAGCAGTGTCCTGGAGCATCTTAGCACACCATCTGGGGACTATGGAATTACCCAATAAATAATAATGATGGTGATAATGATGATGAGATAATCGGCATTTATCCCTTGGTTTCAGTTTCAATGAGTTTTGAATCTCCATTAATAATATATGTCTCTGTGTTATGGCCCAAGAGACAAGATGAGAGTTTATTAACACATTAGGCTGGTTTACGTCCTAATGGGACCCTGACTAACTCTACATTAGATTTATAAATTTAGCAGAGAAGTTGATAAACAGATTGTAAACTTCTGTAATCTGCCAAGTCACAAAAGGAAGACCAGTTCTTGGACGAAGTGCTATGTGCATTCTTGGGGGCTTCACTGGGATCTGGCTGAGGAAGAGACAGTAAAATCAGTGTCATACATGTGACCTGTCCCTGGACTAATATGTCCCTACCCTCTGCTCTTTGCCAGGGCTGAGGGCCGTGCTCAAAAACAGAAGAAAAAAATACAAACCATAAGAAACACTAACTTTGGTCAGTTTAGGAGGGCCCAACTCAGACTACCTTCCCGGTACTTGTCCTAAAGACACCAACACAAGAGGCAAATGCAAGTTCAATCACAGCCAGATCCCAACACAGTAATGAGAAAAGGAGGCCCGCAAGTGGACGTCTTCTAACTGGAAAAGCCCAGCATGATTCTGATCCTCTTCTTGCGTAGGTAACAGCATCAATGACTAATTTGATGGAGAAGGGATTCAGGAAAACAGGAAAAAAAGCATTCTGTTGACTTTCTTTAAACAAATCTTCTAATATTATTTGTAATGGAGGGGCTATATTTCATTGTAAATAAAATTAAAATTATAGATAAGCAAAGAGGGAGAAGATAAAAATCACAATCTTATTAATCAGAAATTATTATCTGTACACACAGGCATCCTTTTTCTCCTCTCCTTTTTTATTTTAACCAAAAAGGAAATCATATTGTTCTGTGGCCTCTTTTTCACTAGAAGGTATATTGTAAATAGAAGAAGAACTATTCTTCTAAAACACCGTTTTAACAGCTATATAATTTTCTAGGGATAAATGTGATATAATTTATTTTTTTAATTTTCTAGCTTTGGATATTTGTGTTGTTTTAGCTATTTGCTAATATAAATGATGCTGTAATGAAAATATTCATAAACATTCAAGCACGTCTTTATTAAGAGAAATGCTCTGAACTGGAATTTCTGTATCATAATGTAAACATTTTTAAAGGATTTGATAATGTACTGCCAAACTATCCATACTCACCCAAAAAAATTTTATTTATAAATATGTACCTTTTCACAATCCTGTCAACAATATATGAAAGAACCACTAATTCATTTCTTGAATATCCTTAAAGAGTTTTATATTTTTGACGCTCAGACAACTGCTAATTAACTGAAATGAGTTGCGAGGGGGAGAAGGGAGGGAGGGAAAAAGGAGGCCAAAGCATTATTTCTCTGCTTAAACGTAGAAACAAAACTGTCCCTGAGAATTTCTCATTAAGTGAATTTTTATGAAGACTTCCTGCCAGAAAACACACCAGGATCAGTTATAATCCATGCAGGGAAAGCATCTACGAGCCAAATGCACCATGGAAGTCCACACAAAGCCTCGTGATACAAACACTTGGAGGACCAGGAGGAGCGTGTCCTCCTTCAGTTCTGTGTGTCAGGACTGAAGACGCACTGCAGGACACACAGAGCCAGGGGTTCTGAAAACAGACCAAGTGGCAGAGCGGGGAGGGGCCATGCCAACGGGCACATTATTGATTATGCAAGTACCAGAGCTACGGAGTGAAGGTGCGGCTTTGCCCCTGTCTAAGCTGGCCAGGGGCACTGCAGAGCCTACTGCCTTAACACGTAGATATTCATATGTCAACAGCTTCTAAGGAATGTTAAGGAAGAACACAGTTCTTCAAATACCCTGCAGAGACACGATGGCTCCACTGTTCCTGAGCTGCATGGCCGCTGGTGATCATTTAACTCCTGTGAATCTTAATCTCCCCATCTGTGAAATGGGTCCAGTAATAGTACATTTCTCAGAGGCTTGTTGTGGAGTTTAAGCAGGGTGATTTATGACAAGTACAAAGTTTTGCAGCAGTGTCTAGCCCCTAATCAGCCATCAATACATAGTTGTGGACAGAAGGTGAACAAAACTAGATAACTAGTTGAATATAGTGTTTTAAAATGAGACAGAGAACTGAAGCAAGGGTGAGGGTTCTGTGTCAACTTTCCAACAACGGCCCCTCCACTAACCAATTAAGTCCTGGGGTAGGAGGCAGGCCAGGGCCACCTGCCTCTCAAAAATGTTCTGGTCACTAGCCAGGAAGATGCTGCCACCCTGCAAGAATTCCATGAAACCATTGATTGGGCTCACATCTACAATCTGCTACGAGGGCTTCA
Source organism: Desmodus rotundus (assembly GCF_022682495.2). Taxonomy (NCBI): domain Eukaryota; kingdom Metazoa; phylum Chordata; class Mammalia; order Chiroptera; family Phyllostomidae; genus Desmodus; species Desmodus rotundus. The sequence continues at coordinate 70,083,127 of NC_071395.1, forward strand.
AGGCTGCCTCTGAGAGAATTTGGGTGCAGAAAATTCAGTCAAGGCTCTCTGCCCTTTTGGTCCTGGGCTAGCACCAAAGAAAGCCTGATAAGGTAACCACATGAGGTCTGGCACCCCAGCCCCCCACCCCACCATGGGGGCAGGAGGGATTAGAATTCCCAGGCTGCAACCAGGGACTAACTCTGCCCATGGATCAAAGGAATGAGAGAACATGCCTCAAGGCACCTTCCTTCCTCAGGTGAATGGAGCTGGGGTCCTTCACATCATGGCCCAGGATAAAAATGGAACCTTGGAAAGGGAAGGAGCAAAGGTTCCAGCTCCTTGGACTGGAGGAAGACAAGCTAGCAGAGTGTCCAATGAAAGAGGATGGTTGCATACATCAGAGTACACCCTTGATGCCCACAAGCCTCAGGCCGTGGAGCTACGTTTACTGATATAGAAAAATGTTCAACCTCCCCGAGACTCGGTGTTCTCTTCTGAAAAATGGGGTTCATAGGACTCCCCTCACAGGGCTGCTGGGAGCATGCCATGAGTGTTCGATAAAAATGTTGGCCAGTGTTTTTTTATTAGTGTATTTTGTTAGGAAAAAAGCAGATTGCAAGATAATATTTATATTAAGATTCTGTTTGTTATTTTTTTAAATAACTATATATAAATAAATGGTAGAAAAATGTCTGGAAGTATGAGCCTTGAAATGTGAATGAGGATCATCTCTGGGTGGTGGCATTACAGTGAGCTTTAGTCTGTATTTACACTTCTTTGGATTTTACAAGTTTACTTCTTAAAACAATGAGCATCCTATATTTTTATAAGAAGAAGAAAGAAAAAAAAGAAGGAAGGAGGGAAGGGAGAGAGGGAGTGGGGAAGGAAAGGAGACAGGAAGGAAAAAAAAACAACCATCCATTCAACCTAAATCCTCACACCTGAGACCAGGATGAAAGCGGACAGGAGCTGTATTCAGCAACACTTCCGGGGTTTGCGATGACAGGGGAAAATACTCATGACATAATGTAAAGGGGAAACCAGGACAAAAAATGTTTTGTGCATCATTATTTCAGCTGTGTAAAAAGAAAAAATGCATAGAAAAAGGATTTGAGGAAAAGATGCCAAAATATTAACAGTGACTACATCTGAATGCTAGGATGCTGGTTAATCATTGTCTTAATACTGTTTTATTTAATACTGTTTTCCAAATTACCTACAAGAGGCCTCAATTGCTTCTATAATCAGAAAATATGTACAACTGATAATAATAACAATAATAGTAATAATAAAAACTGCTCTTACTTGTTTGATGGAAACCAGAAGCAGCAGAGCCAGAAAGGGCCGCGCCGGGGACTGGAGAGAGCGCATCCCGCAGGAGGGGAGAGGACGGGCCCCAGGGCTGCAGGGACCCCAGGCCCTGCCCTGCCCTGCCCCGCACCGGCCTTGTCTTCCTCGCTGCACTCTCACAAGTGCGGGCACACTTGTCTAACAGTCCAGGATGTACCACAGGCAGCCTCCTCTTGCATTCCTCTTTGTGCAGAGAGGAAATGTTTGCACAAACCCTCTCCACACCACGTCAAGAGTGTCTAGACCAATCTACTGAATCTCCAAAGTTTCTCATCAGCAGTGGCTCAGCCCCCACCCGGCCTCCGCAAAGCCAGGGAGATTTTTCCCAGACCTCCCCCGAGTCAGCTGTGTTTTCTGGGATGTCCTCAGCAGAGGCCGAGGAGAAAAAGCAAGGTGGTCAGTAGGTTCCACCCCCGAGGCTCAATCCACAAGACCAGGGTGCGACAGGCTTGGGTTCGAGCTGTGGAGGAACAGCCAGCCCGAGAGGATGGGCCTCACGAGCCAGTTCAGAGGCGGGTGTCTTTCTTCTTAAGGCATGAAGATTGTCCAGGACAGGCTGAGCCCAGCCACCAAGGTTGTCCAGGCCTCCTCTGGGCTCTGGATGTGCCAAGTCTTCACAAGAAACAGCTGCCCGGCCCTGGAGAGAACGGCTCCTGACCCACAGTCTGAAGCAAAAACCCAATCAGAGACTTGAATTCTGTCTACATAATAGCAAAACAACGGGCTGAAAAGTCAAACAAGCACTCCTCGTCATCGCCCACTTGCTCCGAGAGTCGTTCAGCCCACCTCGCAGATCCTTTTAAGGAGCACACAACCCGTCACTAACCAGCTACCGTATTTGTACTTCCTCATCACAATTCACATCTACAAAAGTTTCGCACCCAACATCCTGCTTCATTCATCCTCACAATACCCCTGTGAGGGTGATGTTTCTCCACTTGACAGCTGAGAAACTGAGGTTCAGAGAGGTTAGTTTGCTTGTCCAAGGCCACACAGCAAATACATGGCAGAGCCAGGATACTAACCACAGCTATTTGGTACGTTGCCTTACCTTATCCTAACCCTCAAGGCGAGTTCCATTTCTCTAGTAGTCTCATCAAGGCACTTCTGAAAGGCTCTGCGTGGCCCTTCTCACCCCAACTCTTTGTCCAGCTCCCCACACCCCCTTCCAAGTCTTCCCAGCCTGCCAAACTGAAGGGCAAGGGGAACGTATCCAGATTGGATGAAATGCAGGTCAGCAAGAGATAAAAAGAACATGTTCCATTCAAGCTGAACCATAGGAGCACATCTTGGTTAACTTATCTGGCTGAATTCTGAACAGCTGGAGAAAAACAGGAGCGCATCAAACACTTCATAGAAACCCTTGGATTCTAATAGATCCACTTGGCAAGATTTTAAACTTCAGCCATGAATGCTCATAGTGAACAAAGACCTTCAAAGTGGACTCTTCTAATGATGTGACCTCTGGAATCAATGTGGTCACAACAGAGAACAGGACGACGTGACATAGAGGGAGAAAAGTGCCCGGAGATGGGCCCTGATCCTTTGCAGTGTGGCTATAAAGTTGTTCCGTATCTGCACAGTTAAGGCTGTCTTAAGGTGCCTGCCTGGTAAGAATACTCAATCCAGTCTCTTTTTCTCAAAAACGTCCTTTTTTCTGACGGTCAGAGGGAGGACACTGAACGACAAATCTTGGTGCACCAAATGTGCACTGGCTCCTAGGCGGCTGACGGCGCGGCTCCTCAGTCTTCCCCGGGCCTGACCCAAATGTCGCTGCCCTTTCCTGCTAGCTGCCCAGGCGGGTAGATTCTCAGCTATCCCTGGGGGTCTGCAGGAGGTGGGTGTCTCCCATGTAATCAAGAACCTGTATGTTTCAGATGCCACGTGGAATCTTCTGCTACTCAGCTGCCCTCAAGGCTTCATGAATATCCTCTGTTCCAGAAGTGACGTAGGTCTCCCCTGTGCCACCAGTCCTGCAGAACCCCCTTTGCAAGGGCCTGAGTGATGGGCCAGGGACTCTGCCTGCCAGCTTCTGGGGCTCTAGGATAGTGCAGAATTCTGCACCCATGTGGGGGGCCAGCAGCCTGCCCTGTTCTGCACAGCACGTAGGGTACCTCGAGCCTCTCAGGGTCCCTCGGACAGGAGGTCCCTTACTGTGGGGCTGGGCAGGGAACAGGCTGTACAGGTCTTGAGATTCCCCAGATCCAAGGCTGAGGACCCTGCTCAATGCCAAAGGCAAGGACTGGGAGGCTGTACCCAGAAACCTACCCAAACTGCCCCTGGCCTTTCATCAAAAACTATCACCCTCCACAACAGCCAGAAGGTGGAAACAAACCAAATGTTTGGTTGAACAAAATAGGCTCTCTCCACTCAATGGGATATAATTCAACCTTTAAAAGCAGGAAATTCTGACCTGCATAAAGGTGGATGCACCTTGAGGACATCAAGCTAAGTGAAATAAGCCACTTATAAAAAGGCCAATTCCAGGTACGCCTAGAGTGATCAAACTCACAGAGACAGGCAGTGGGGTGGAGGTCGCCAGGGCCTGGGGAGGAGGAATGGGGAGCTAGTGTTGCGGGGGCAGCGGTTCAGTTTAGCGAGATGAAAAGGGTTCTGGAGATTGATTGCACAGTGTGAATGCACCTAGCTGTGCACTTAAAATGACTAAGATGGTAAACTTTACACTCTGACATTTCACTACAATTAAAAAAAAAAAACAAAACAGAAAACCAGCGTTCTCACAAACATGTCCATCCTGGGGAGGACCAAGATGAGAGCCAGACCAGCTCTGTGCTTCCTCGTGAAGTCTCTCAGGCAACAGGCACTGCCACCACAGCCGCAGGCTGCAGCTCACTGATGCCCTGGGAATGTCACAGACGACTGTGAGGAGGCCAGATGGCAGGGCTGAGGAGGGTGGGAGCCCGGGCCAGGAGGGGGAGGAGGGGCCCACTGCTCATCCAGATGCCACACACCTCATTTAGCCATGGACAGGGCCCAGCAGCAGCGGGTGCTGGCCCTCCTCCCCATCTGCCTCGCCCTGGCCTTCTCCCTCACAGCCCTGGGCAGCAGCCACTGGTGCGAGGGGACCCGGAGGGTGGCCAAGCCACCATGCCAGGACCACGCAGGAGGGCTGCACTGCATTCATTTCAGCGGGGGCAGCGGCGACAGCAGAACGGATGAGAGCCAGGCTGTCCAGTACATTTGGGAGATAGGGGACGACAAGTTCATCCAACGCAGGTTCCACGTGGGGCTCTGGCAGTCTTGTGAGGAGAGCCCCAGCGGCGGCGCAGGTGAGCACAACCCGCAGGTTCGCAGGTTCGGGGTGGCAGGTGCTTGGCAGTGTCCAAGAGCGGGAGCTCCGGAGCAGGCTGCCTAACTGTACCCTCTCGCGAGTCCCCGTGCCCCTCTGAGCCTCCGTTTTCTCATCTATAAAATAGGAACAGTAGCAGTATAAAGATTAAATGACCAGATTCACACAGTATCAATATGTATTAAATTGTATCCCTGCACTTTTAAGGGGTCTAGGAACGGAAGGTTCTCTTAGAAAACAGACCTTTAACGCTATCCATGGGAAAGGAACCCTTTTGCGGAGCACCTACCAGAAACAAAACCCTTAACAAGTTAGGCCTTTATCTGTGTCTCTCTCTGAAATAACCCAGCAAAGTAAAAATTATTTCCTCAGCTCAGAAACGAGGAAACTGAGGCTCAGAGAGTTTTATACCACAAAACTGAAAAGCCCCTTCCCTTCCCCACCACGTTATTCAGGCCCAATTTATCAGCATCTTTTGTGAATCATCAACTTCTCATCAACAATTCATCAACTTCTGTGAGCCTGACAGATTAGCAGTGTGGGAAATAGTGAAGGAAGAGGAAAGAGAAGACGAAGGGAAGGATGAGTATTTGGAGCACATACATTCAGCAAAGAGCGTTTTTACTCATAAAGAGCGGAGCGGGGAGGAAGCGGACTCCTCGGTGTAGGCAGCAGGGCTGCGGGACAGGTGCTCTTCCCTTCCTGGGGCAAAGGCACCCCCTCCAGGTGGAACGGAGCAGACCTCCCATCCCACTTTCTCTTGCCTCAGGCTGCCTCTTCTTTTCTCATACTCATAGCAATGCTTGTTTATTCCTGAGATCTAAAGAAAAGGCAACAAGAGGGGACTCTCCGTGATGTTATCCCTGCCCCATCCCAGCCCCATGTCTCTCCACCCTCGTGACAGACACGGGAGGCTGAGACCCTGCATTCTGCAGGGTCTCCAAGGCAGTCTCAGATGTTTAGTTTGGAAAATGCCCACAGGCAAATTGTTTGGGAACTTGCACTCCGTTTCCAAGTGCCCACCTGAGGACAGCCCACCTCTATTTCCATAGCTACATGGAAGCGTCAGGCCGGTTATCAAATGCTGGTGTGCGCCACAGTCACCCAACAAGTCTGTCCAACTCCAGGCACCTGGCCCTGAGATTCCAATTCAACAGGTCTCGGATGGGCTCTAAACTCTGTTTCCTTTAAAAAGAATTTAGCCAAGGTACCATTTACACATAGATAGATGATCAAATCATTTTGAAAGGTTATAATAAAAACGAAGAGTCCCCTGCTCCTTCCTGTTCCATAACCTAGTCCCAACCCCTCAGGTGAAACTACATCTGGCTTAGTCGCTTCTCCTGGGAGTTGTCTCTGTTTTCACAAAGACATTGCCGTCTTCACGTTAGACGTTCTCTCTTGACTTCCTGTTGTGATAGACAAACCTCTGACGCCACCACACCCATGTCGGCTCTGCCATCCTCCTCATGTAGTTATATTGATGCTTCATTTCAGTCAATAAATCAGCTATTTATTTAGACTGTATAAGTATTGCTCATAACAAAGCCAAGGAGGTACCACCATTACATTAAATTTCTTACACAGCTTATTTGGATTCCTCAGAATTTCTGAGTGCCTTTTCTTTTCCCGTCCTCATAGCATTGTTGTTATTCCCCTCAGCTCTCTTTTCTTTCTGGCGTTCTCTGTATTTCCACTGGGCTCCCCCGTCCCCCAGGCACAGCAAACCCTCTGGAAGGGGGAACTCACTGTAGTGTGGAGCAAATTCACTAAACACCATCTCCACAGCAGCCACAGGACTAGGAGAATGAGGGGCACAACGGTGAGTGGACCACGGTGGTGAGAACTGAGATAAGACTGAAACAAGGGAAAATACGGTAATGGTTACAACAAAGACACACATATGATATGGGAGTAGAAAGGAGGAAGAGGTTATTTACAGCTCTGGGCATGGGGAAGCTTTCAGGAGGGAGGCGGCCACTGCACAGGCCTCAAAGCAGAACAGTGATTTTAGGAGGAGGAAGCTGGGCATGCAGACGTTCCAGGCAGACAGCCGAGTGAGCGAAGGTCTGAGTCAGGACAGCCCAGGTGTTGGTGTCAGAACACCACGCGGGGCAAAGGAAGAAGGTTCATTACAGAACTTAACTCACATGGCTGGCTCTTCAGTGTCACCTCACGCAGCTTCTCCTCCCCTGCAGCATAAGGCCATGGTCACTCCAGGACAAGGAACTGAATGGAACAACATCCCCTAGGATGGAAAAGCCTAACAGGAGAAAATTAGAAGCATTACTATTTGTCATGTCAGAGAGACAAGACCATAGTAGAACCTGAACTGGTGAACGAGAGGTAGAAAATGAAGTGGATGAGAACTGCTTCCCCAGTGACAAGGGAACTGACTGAGAGAAAGGACTTTTCACGCGCCGGGCTTGAGGAAAGGGTGGCGCTGGAAACCTCATCTCTTCAGTGACAGCAAAACTCTGAGATTCAGGGAAGACCAGACACAGCTGCAAACTGTCTAGCTGCACGTGGCACACGCCTAAGATACTTCCACAAACCCTGTGCAGTTAGATGAGCAATTGTCCCTGGGCCAAAAGCACAGTGAGGGTCTGTGTAAGGGTCTTTCAGGCTTCTTCCACCAGAGACAAGAGTCCCCTTGGTGCTTCTGTCCAGCCATGGAGTGCTGACCACACACACCACCTTCTCCTGGATCACACCACGCACGGGTTTTCACACACTGTCAGTCAGCAGCGCATGCTGCAGTCCAAGGAGGGCCGACGTTCTCAGTGATTCATGGACAAGGCGAGTAGAAACGAAGAATGTACTGACCCCTCTCTGATTTATGTGCACCTTATATACTTGAGGTCAAGCCAGAAAAAGACTTTAATAAGTGCCTTGCTGGGTTTACTCAAAGATTACTCCACAGAGATGCTTGTTGAGATATTCTTTGTAAAATTAAATAAAGACAGTTTCAATAGTCAAACAAATTTGGAAAATGTCACCTATTACATTTTCTTCTTGGAAATTCACAGTGCTCATTAGTGCACTAAAATATCTGAGAAGTCCCACAATAAAGAAGCCTGTTTACTGATGCATCCTAGTATTTCCCGCAAAAAAAATCTGCGTAAAAGAAGGATTAATATTTTTGGAGACTAGTATTCAGTGGAACACTCTTTGGAAAAGTGATCTAGAACAACAGACTCATTTCTCTGATGGTGAAACTCGAATTAGAAGCGCCCCGCTGAAGATTATACAGCCAGACACCCATAAGCTACACATGCATCTCAGATTTCATAACTCTTAGCCAGACCTTGCCTGGTACTCCACCATCCCCAAAACTTAACTGAAGGACAATTCGTGATCCTATAATTATCAACAAACCAGTTTGTGCCCATCAGTCTGAAAAGCCTCCACTCACATTTTCATATGGTTCCTAATATAATGCCATCAGGTAAACCAAGGTCTCTAAAGAGCATCATCATTTTAAGTAAGAAGGAGGAAAGGAGGACAGGACACCTCTCCCCCCAGGAGAATATTATCACCTTCATGTGTTATGAGATACCCCTCAAGCAAAATATTTAGAATTACATTTTTACCACATGTGGACTAAAATAACAGCAAACACATAAGAGGATAAAACACAAGGTATGCATCAGAGGTTGCAAGTAAATGCTTACAGGAGGTGGTAATGAAAGGGAATGGAACAAGGCTGGCAGGGAATGCCAATGACCTTGAAATCTCCTCCTCCCCTGTGCCTTGCTCGGCTCAGCCTTCTCAGGGCCTCAGCTGGCCCGGGAAGGCGGGTACCTGTAGTTCCACGAGAACTCTCCCAGGGTCTGCGAAACACTGCACAGAAAGCCTGTGTGTCACAGAGTGCTGCTGGGGCTCCGGTGGGAGGTTACTCCACGCAAACATCTGCTACCTTGTCCAATTTACCCCAAGTGCGTGGGTGGTGCGGAGGGGCGAAGGCACCCAGATAGAGCTTTAGAGGGAGGGCCAGAAGGTGTGAGGGGCACCAGGGAGCCCTGGCAGGAAGGATTCCACCCTGAGGAGGGTATGCCTGGGGGCTCCCAGGATATTTTCCCTCTGAATTACTCCATCTCTGACCCCTAAAAGAGTACCCACCTTGGGACCCTGTACCTGAAGTGTTTTTTCAGAACAGCCTCTGCACAGGTCACCTGGAACAGCGCTGCACGTCCCTCCTAATGCCTGACGTGCCTCAAAGGGAGACAGCACTTTGAGTCTGCCCTCTGAAATGAACACTCAGAGTGAGAAGTCCTGGTTGAGGCAGCACTTAGGCAAAATGTCCTTTACCTTAGGCTAATGAATTAGTGAAATGTGTTGATTTCCAGTTCTTCCCTGTTCTGCTAAACTCAAAGAGTTTAAGGGCAGAGGGGCCCTGGGCACCCATAAAGGGGCGGGGGGACAAGCAAATGAGGCAGGACAGAGGCAACCTCCAGGGACTTGGGCACCTACTGCTGGGCTGGCTGGCGGGCTGCACCGCCTGACCAGCCAAGTACTGTCGGGCTATGCAGCACCCACCACTCTGGCTTCATGGGATTTATAAAGATTTTGCTTTTTAATCCTGCTGGCTTTATTCAAAAGGAGCGCCACTTCTGGGGATTGATAGGAATCAAGGGGTCACTGTGGTCTGACTGTTTTCACCCAGGCTAAACTCACGCTTCTAAGCTATTGTAAATTATCTTTATCTTCTTGGCTAACCACCACGTTTTCTTTGCCCTGCCCCTGGCTCTGTACCTGGCCTCTGCATTAGTCCTATGAGAAAAGGCAGCCTCTTCTGAAAGCCAGACAGACGCTTAGCTGTCTATGCGCTCTGGGTCTCAGGTGGGAAAACCCGGTTTCATTTCCTGGCTCCACCAACCTGCTTGAGCCTGGTCATCAAATTGCAATACATGGATGTTTGTACTTGCCTCTACCAATAATTAGACACAAAAACAAGTGCAAGGCAGATCACAAAATATAGGGCCCAGCAGAAGTAACGCTTGTTTGAGTGTTGTTGGTAGAGTAATAAAAAGGGTGTAATAATTTATAGTTTTAATTTGAACATTTTACCTAAATGCCATGTGGTGTGCTTGAGTGTGACAGTGTTATGTTACAGAATGACATGCTTATGGTTTTGTAATACAAAGGGGGGGCGTTATTTGTGCCAGACCCTGGACTTCCGTTTTGGAGGACTTTTGTTGTACCCATTTTGCAGATGAAGAAAGTGAGGCTCAGAGAGGTCAAGGCACTTCCTGCAATTACTGACTGTGGCAGAACCAGGCACCAGAGCCAGGCCTTTTGGATGTAGATGCCTCGTTCCACCCCGTGTCCGTCTGTTGCTCTCACTGCAGTGCTGACTCGCGGGTTGTAAGGAGGATCTGATGAGGTGCCGTGGGGAAAGGGCCACCTCGGCCCCACGAGACAGAGAGAGCAGGGCTGGGTGCTGAGATTTCCCCAGTGCTGTGGCGACCCTGGTAGAACTGAAGGACTAGGACAAATTTTTGCTATTAGGATCATAATATGGCCACTGCTGCCAAAATCAGAGAATCGACCAGGAAACACGTCCGATCACGTCAATCCGAAGTAGACTGACTGAAACAAAGAGCCGTGAGGCTCTGCGGCTGAAGATTAGCCTTGACTGTGGCCTCAGCCCCAGGCACTCACACACCCTCCTTCAGGCCACTTGTTGGGACAGTTACGTGACAAATGAATTGCTACTGCACATGCACGTCAGAAAACATCCCAGCAGAGCAGCCCCGCCAAATGGCTGCACCACAAACCCAGGCTTTGTTCCTCTTCGTCCTACTGCCCAGCAGAGGGGCAGGGCAGGAACGCGAGGGAATGGGGCCCAGTTTTAGGAGGACAAGCTGGCAAGTCTTAACCTTTAGGAGATATTGCTGGTTTTGTTCCAGACCACCTCAATGCAGCAGATATCAAAATAAAATGAGTCACATGAACTTTTTTGGTCTCCCAGTGCATATAAAAATTAAGTTTACACTATACCATAGTCTATTAAATATGCAATAGCATTGTCTTTAAAAATAATGTATATACTAGTTAAAAATACTTTTTGCTAAATAATGTTAATGATCTGAGCCTTCAGCAAGCTATCATCATTTTGCTGGGAGAGGGTCTTACCTTCAATGTGTAAAAATCACAGTATCTTCAGAGCACAATACAACAAACCACAATAGAACAAGGTATGCCTGTACTTGCCCAATAGAACTCATTCTATTCCAAAAAGGTTTAAGTGCATATTAACTGTGAGAAAACCTTTCCTGTCTATTATCTCAGGTAATCAGCAAGGCAAAGCTCATGTGGGGACCACTGAACCAATTTTAGAGATAGGAAAGCCACTCCTTTGAAGAGTTGATGATCTATGCCCCCTAGCTTTTGCATCTTGATCCATTTTAGCTGCTACCAGCCCAGCCTGGGAGCAGATCCTAGTGTCTCAGGTCTCTGCCTCCCTGGCACCGTTCCTGCTGTCCCCTGGGCGGCATTCCTTCCGTGACATGGACAGCATTGAGCTGCACCCCTGCAGACCAGAGTTCCAATGCTGAGACAGCCTCTGCCTGTTTGTCTTGTACCAGCCATTTTGCCTCCAAGGTCTCTGGATGCACCGTCTAAACCGGGCAGGGAAAAAAACAGGTGATTTCCCAGGCTCCTCCCACTCCATGGCCTGTGGTTCAGTGTAGGGCTGACATATGCATGGAGAAAAAGTAGGGTTCCCACCTGGGACAGGACCCCACGGGGTGAGTTGCTGTAGTCTCAATTTTCCCTCTGTCACTCGCCCCCAAACCAGAATTTGGTTACATCCATGCACCAAGTAGACATGCATGGATTGAGCTCTTTCAAAGGCACTACAGATCTAAGGTAGCAGCGCAAGCTTTGCCAGCCAGCGTGTGCAACCTGACAATGATGAAGGCAAAGCACACCTCCCTTGTGCACAAAACAAGTCTTGTGGTGGCCTCTGCCCAGTACTTGGTGCATGCACAGTAAATCCTCCCTTTTCTTTCATACTCCAGAAAGCAGGATGGAATGCAAGTCACTAGGTCGCTGAGTAACAGAGATAGTTCTGAATCTGTTCGAATTCATTTTAAAAAATCATTACTAACTTTGTTCCTTTCCCTATAACAAGGAACAAATTATTTGAGACTTGTATCATAATGAATGCTGTTTGGGAAGCTGAGTACGACTGGTCTAAGGCTGGCAGTATCAGTCCAGATGGGCTAAGTTCTGCTGCAGTAACAAACAACCCCCAAACCCCAGTGACTGAAACCAACAAATTCATTTGTATCTCATTCTACATGTAGTTTTCAGATTGACAAGGAATGACTCCTCACTGTAGCCATTCAGGGACCCAGGCTGATGGAGATCTATCTGGACATGTGCTTCTGTGATCACAGAGGCAAGGGAATGAAAAACCATGTGGACAACACACTGGCTTTGCAAGCTTCTGAACAGAAATGATCCACCTCACTTCTGCTCCCAATACATTGACCAAAGAAAGTCACAAGGCCAAGCCTGGCTCCACTAGGGCAAGACTGTATCATGTTCCCTCAGGAAAGGGCACTACATGTCTGTGAACAATAAACCAGACTGCCACACTCCCCAATCCTTGTTCAAAATGACCTGGGATACACACAAGGAACTAGGAACACAGCTTGCCCCTAATTGTCAAGGCTTACCCTACTTATGAATATACTTTCCTTATCTTCTAGGTGAAAGTTGCAGGAGTTTCCAGAGTATAATCCCTGCTGAAGAACAAGGTGACTGCTTTATTCATGTTCTGTCCACCAGCTCTCCACAATTTGGACAATTTTTATTATTTTTGTTGGGGTAGGGGAAAGATGAAAGAGTTATTGATAGTTTGGGGGCTTTGGGTTTTTTTTTTTTCATTAAATTGAGTCCAAAAGCTAGAACCACTGTCTCTCTCTTCATTTGCCCTGTAGTGGAACGTGAAAAAACAACTTTGTTAAATGTTAAAGAACCAACTTTGCCAGGTGGGGATGAAGGAAGGGGAAGCCAAGACTGGTAGCATTTGCCACTTTCCATAGTGTAAATACTCCCACCATGACCAATTTCAAGCTGTCAATGTGAGGTAAACACAGAGCTGGGAAGAGATGAGCTCTGGCAGATCCCTGTAGCACTTTTTCTTCTCTATAACCTGCATCCAATTTGTATTTGCTTTCTTAGTATCTGTTTACCCAGCTGGAGTACAGGGATGGATCACTTCTGTTTCATTCACTCCTGTGTCCCCAGTACCTAACTTGAATTACAGGAGGCCTTTTACAAATACTAGTTTCCCTTTTTGTCCCCTCTTTCCATTCCCCTCCACGTCCAACACAGTTCCTTGAAGCCACAAGTGAGATCCCCTCCGGAGGGTAAATAACTGGCTCACACAAAAACAAGTCAGGCTTTGGCATCTGTAATCAGGGCTCTTAAAACTCTCAGACTCCTCTGTCCCTGTGTAAGTTTGTCTAGCCTCTTCTTTAAAAAGATAATGTATTCTGGTGGAATCAAAACAACACATTAATTTTGAAACTGAGGGAGGGGGACCCTAGTATCTCTCATGTACTCACATCAGAGTTTTGCTTTAGTTCTTTTATTTTTTCTTCCTCCCAGCAAAGGATACTCTTTACAAACTGTTCTTTCAAGCCCTAGGAGCCCCTTTCACTGCCAGATTCCCAAGATTCATCAGGTATCTGTGGTTTTCACCCCGTGGCATTTGTTGTTTATTTTTTTTAGAAGTGAACTAACTCTAAGGATCGAATATCCTAATTCTGCTGTATTCCAAGCACCCAGCATCTCTGTCTTGTCTATGTTTTGCAGTTGTGTTGTGGCTGTCCATCGGGGCTGAGGTCCTGAATACCCTCCTGATGTTGACAAGTGCCATCCTTCTGGGCTCCAGAGTGAGTTACGGCAGCTCTGGGTCCCACTGGTTCCCGGTGGATGCCGCTGTAGCCATCCTCATGGTGCTTGCAGGTACTGCCCCAGCATCACTCTGGCAAGCATGCTGCCTGCCCCCAAAGGAGCCATGGCACTTCAGACTAGCTCTTTCCTGCCAATGGCTGGTTCAGCAGGGTAGCTGGTCCCCTGCAAAAGTCAATGAGTTCATTAATCCCACAGGGGGAAGTGATGAGGCTTTTGGTGACTGAAGAAAAGAAAGGGGTGAAGCATAGACAGTAAATAAATTCATCAGCGTGTTTCATCACAACCCCGGGAAGGGAGGACACAGACGCTGAGACACAAATTGGCTAATTTAGCACAGTGGTTAGGCAGAAGTCTGGGGAGAAATCCTGTCCAGGTTCATGCCTGTGCTACTTAATGGCTGTGTGGGAGACCAGTGGAAGTTACCTGACTTCTCTAAGTTAGGTATCTCAAAAGGTGATGACTAAATAAGAATGTGCCTAGTATATAGTAAGTACTCAATAAATAGTATCCTGGTAAAAATTATTATCCAAGTTTGGTGTAAATATCCCATAAGAATAAAGAACTCCTTTTGGGGGCCTTGCTTCTGTGTTCTCCAAGCAACTTTTAGAGCACCTTAATTTGGTCCCCTAGGTGGGCTTTTTACCAAGAAAAGAACCCAGAGCTATGGCAGAGCAAAGCTCTGTGAAGTTAATAGGCATCAGTCAGTCCAGTGGGGAGATCCCTTCTGGGCTTAGTAAGTGTAAACATCTTTTCCAAGTCTTATCATCAGTGACCAGGATGATAAAATCCAATTTCTGGATTTTCATAGGCAAGAGCCAGGCCATGGACTCTTGGAGGCTCCCTGCCAGGTCCTGGCATTCCTCCAAGGTCCTAAAAGGTCATGAGTAGGCCTCCTTCTGGATGTCTCCTTCAGTTTCAGCTGTGTGAAAGAGATGTCTGGTAGCATGTTTAAAGATTAATAAGTTCAGGTACATCATAAGAACTTCAGACATTTCCATATAAATAATTGCCACCACCAGTTAAAACTCATTTCTATTTGGACCACTGAAGCCAATCCCCAGTTGGCCACTGCCCATCCTACACTTACTAAGTTAAAACATATTTGTAATTAGAGTCCCTGAAAAAGAAAGACAAAACAGTGAAAAGACTAATATTTAAAAGTAAAATTCAAGGAAACTTTCTTGAACAAAAGACCAAAATGCTTATACAGAAAGCTCCCTCCAAACACCTGGAAAAATTGGCACAGTGCCTCCAAGTCCTAGACACATCCTACTGAACTATTAAAGAAAAAACTCGTCTGGGTCTCCATGCACAAAGACCAAGTCACATACAAAGGAAAGAACCTCACGTTGGCAACTGACTTCAGCCCCACTGATCATTGCCATGTGAGTCTAGTGTAGTCAGAACATACTCAAATTTTTGTGTGAAGTGTCCTAGTTCTTAAGTGTCAGCAAACAATCCACGTTAAAAATATAGCGTGACAGAACACTACAAAGGGTGGCTTCAAGCCACAGGCAGCTCAAGGACCCCTCCTCCTCCGTACTGGGAAAGAGAGGCTGCAACATGGGGACCCAGAGGTGTGACAAGATGGAAAGAGGTGGTCATGGGAGAAATGACAGGGCAAAGGGACACATACCACTGCATGACCCGTGACAGTAAGAAATCAGTGCACCTGTGAAATGTGAAGACTGCTCAGAAGGGGTCAAGGAGCATGCTAGCAGGCTCCTTACATCCATCTCGTGCCGGGTGGAGAAACTCCACCCCAACAGTGGTTCACCATGCTGTCCTGTGCAGGGCTCCTGGGCATGGTGGCCCACGTGATGTACACAACCGTTTTTCAAATCACCGTGAGCCTTGGGCCAGAAGACTGGAGGCCTCAGACGTGGAACTATGGCTGGTCATACTGGTGAGTTGTTTTCCAGGGTGCCCAAGTTCTGAGGTACCAGCAAGGATGCACGTGGGTTTTGTAGGGCTGCTGCCCTTGGTCATAGCCCTGCCACCTGCTATTTTTGTGACTGCATTAGTTTATTAACCTCTCTGTAGCCCAGTCCCCTCATCTGTGAATTGAGAATACCTACCTCAAGAAAGGAGATCATTGTCATTACATTCTTAAACACAGCTTAGGGTCTAAAGTCCTGTGCTATAACTCCTAATAAACATTTTAATGGCAGGAGACCCAGTCACTGTTTCTAATGGAAAGATGAGGCCAGGACATTGAACTTGTGTCTCTAACACAAAGACTCAGCCATGTTGTACAAGACCACAGGGTTCTCTTCAATGTGGACCTCCAAACCATAGCTTCATCTTACAAATAAATATATGTACATACACTCACATTTCCATCCTGTGTGACAACCTCTTGTGTTACATTCCACTTTGTAAAATAAACAACACGGTCAGCTCACTCCCCCGTGACACTATGCCAGGGTTTGGTGAACATGTCTGTGTCACTGTTACCCACAAGCTTGATTGTCAATGTCATATGTAAGGATGATTGGAAGCTCTGAAGAAGAGTTAGAAATTATCTACTCATGGGTTTTTGTTGTAGGTGATTGAGTATGAAGTCATCTATTTCACCTGAGAATTCAAGCCCATGAAAACATACACAAGTGTCAGTTTATAGAAGCTCTCTTTCTCAGCAACCACTCTGCTGGGGCCTGTGAAAGATGAAAAGTGTAGACCATCATCTCAGAAGCAATAGGCTTCCAGAGGGCAGCGATGTAAAAACAGCAATGCCCTGTGCCAGTGTCCTGGGTTAGAGCAACAACAACAGTTACAAAATGCACCATATGCAGCAGCTGTGCTGAGTGCTTCCCACCACCAACTCACTGAATTCCTCACAACCACTCTGTGTGTTCCTATTGTACCAGTTTTTTTTTCTTTTTTACTGTTCATATTTTTTATCTTCTTTTTCTTAGGTAACTCCCTTTAACATTTCATATAATAAGGGCTTGGTGATGATGAACTCCTTTAACTTGACCTTATCTGAGAAGCACTTTATCTGCCCTTTCATTCTAAATGATAGCTTTGCTGGATAGAGCAATCTGGGATGTAGGTCCTTGGCTTTCATGACTTGGAATACTTCTTTCCATATCCTCCTTGCCTGTAAGGTCTCATTTGAGAAATCAGCTGACAGTCTTATGGGAAGTCCTTTGTAGGTAACTGTGTCCTTTTCTCTTGCTGCTTCTAAGATTCTCTCCTTCTCTTTAATCTTGGGTAATGTAATTATGATGTGCCTTGGTGTGTTCCTCCTTGGGTACAGCTTCTTTGGGACTCTGAGATTCCTGGACTTCCTGGAAGTCTATTTCCTTTGCCAGATTGGGGAAATTCTCCTTCATTATTTGTTCAAATGAGTTTTCAATTTTTTGCTCTTCCTCTTCTCCTTCTGGTACTCCTATAATTCAGATGTTGGAATGTTTAAAGATGTCCTGGAGGTTCCTAAGCCTCTCCTCATTTTGTTGAATTCTTGTTTCTTCATTCTTTTCAGGTTGGATGTTTCTTTCTTTTTTCTGGTCCACACTGTTGATTTGAGTTCCAGTTTCTTTCCCATCACTGTTGGTTCCCTGTACATTTTCCTTTGTTTCTCTTAGCATAACCTTCATTTTTTCATCTAATTTGCGATCAAATTCAACCAATTCTGTGAGCTTCCTGATTACTGGTGTTTTGAACTGTGCATCTGATAGGTTGGCTATCTCTTCATCGCTTAGTTGTATTTTTTCTGGAGCTTTGATCTGTTCTTTCATTGGGACCATTTTTTTGTCTTGGCGTGCCTGTTATGTAAAGGGGCGGAGCTGTAGGTGTTCACTGGGGTGGGGTAACGCTGGTCGCTGCACTGTGACACTGTATGTGGGGGAGGGGTCCGAGAGGGAACAATGGTGCTTGCTGTGCTCTCTGCCAGTTTTCAGTCACTCCTTCCACTACCACAATCAAATTGGGCCTTTCTGGTGCTGCTTCCCGAATGGGTGGGTTTGTGTACATTCTAGGACCCTGTGGGTCTCTCCAACGAACTCTCCTGTGAGGCTGGGAGTTTCTCCCATTGCCGCCTCAACCCCCACGGGTGTTTTCAATCAGTGGCTTGAGGCTTTATTTCCCTGTGCTGGAGCCCTAGGGTTGCGTGGTCTCTCACCCGGTCCACCAGCTGCTGCCTTGCCAGCCAGCTGCAGCTTTGCCCACCCTGCTCCACAATCCGCCACCTCGCTGGGTCCCTCAGCTGTCACCTTGCTGCGAGTCCTCTGTGCCCAGCTACCCATCTCCACCACTCCTACTGGGCTGGATGAATGTTTTTTCTTTATATCCTTGGCTGTCGGACTTCCATACAGTTCAATTTTCTGTCACTTCTGGTTGTTTTTGTTTTTAAATTGTTGTTGTCCTTCTTTTGGTTGTTGGAGGAGGCATAGTCTACCTACTCCTCCATCTTGGCCATAAGTCTACCTATTGTCCCAGTTTTGCAGATGAGAAACTGATACAGAGAAGTGAAGTCAGCAGCTTACGGCTGCACAGTTAATAAGAGATGGATGCAAACCCCCAGTGCACCTGAGCACTATGCCTCCAGAATTTACTCTGAGCCACAGGCCTACAACACCATGTTGGCTGGGCTCTGACGCTGGTGATGCAAAATCTGGGTCCAAATTGGGCACAGCTGGGAGCTGGATTGTCCCCAGACTGACCCCCTGCAGGATGCCCTAGAACCTAGCCTCAGGTCCTTTCCTAACTGTGCCTTTTATTGACAGCCTCGCCTGGGGCTCTTTCGCCCTCTGCATGTCTGTGTCGGTCATGGCCATGAGCAGATACTCAGCAGCCCACCTGCAATGCAAAGAGGAGCAAAGGGTGCAGAAAGGCAGTCGGCACTCTCCACACAATGTCTCGGAACCCAAGGCTCCAGAAGCGGTTTGGGGAACAGAAGCTGCTTGCAGCCTTGAGGGGCAAATGCTCGTGACTTTCTCTGAGCACCTGCCACCAGGTGCCCCAGTCAGGGTGTCCATGTGCTAGCTGGTGCTGGTGGCTGCCAGATCTGCACAGGCAGACAAGCCAGGCTCTGATGTCCACAGTGAACCCCTCTGGAGTGGGCTTCAGAAGGCTGAGTCCAGGTAAAGCTCCCACTCACTATCTCACCCTTCGCTAAACCCCTTGGCTTCAGCCTCTCAGTCCCATGTGTTTAAGTGAGAAAATGCTTATACACCATGTCAGTCATTGACCCTCCAGTTTAAGTGAACATCTCAAGTTTTCCTGATAGTGAGTTTAATGAGTGTAACAAAGAGAGTGGGAGCATGTGCACACTAAGAAGAAGAGAAGCCGCCCTGACCATTGTGGCTCAGTTGGTTGGACATAGCCCCACAAAGCGGAAGGTCACCAGTTCGATTTCCAGTCAGGGCACATGCCTAGGTTGTGGGTTCAGTCCTTAGTCAAGGGCACGTATGAGAGCAACCAATTGGTGTTTCTCTCTCACATTGATGTCTCTCTCTCTCTCTCTGCCAATCAATAAACATATCCTCAGTTGAGAATTTTAAAAATAAAAAATAAATAAAACAAATAAAAATAAAAATATTTTTCTTCTAAATTTTCTGATTTCTACCTATAGTAAAATCAGTCTGCAAGGTAAGTGAATGGTAAAACAAAATGAGAACAGTCGAATGGAATGACATCTTATCTCAGTCAAGTGGAACAAATGTTCAAATTGTTGTGTTTAACTTGCCAGTCACTTTTGCTTCTAAAAATAAACAACGCTAATCATGCCAGTCTTGTCTGAAGCAGTGGGGTACTACATGTTCCCTACTGTGTTCAGTTACAATATTGTGTAAATTATCTATACTTTAAATTAATGCTTTATTGAGGTCACAGATTGTTAGACACATAATTTGGGGTTGGGGGGTAAAAGTAGACTGCCAAATTCTGTAACACTAAATATGCTCAGACTCATTTAAAAAATTATTTATGTGTTTAGTGAACACATCATTTCTAAAAGAAAAAAGAACCTGAATAAAACCTTTAAATAAAATCACTCAATCTGCTCATGCTGAACTATAACGTTTACACTCTCATTGAATAAGAGGAAAATCCAGTGAATTAGTCATGCCCAGGCTCCAGGCAAGCACCTGCCTGAAACACGAAGGTCCCATGGAATTCTGTGTTTTGTTGAATGAAGCTTATTGGAAGATATAGGAAATTGAATTTTCCAGAATAAGCCCAATACAGAGAAGGCATGCTGGGGTGCCCCCTCCCCGGACCATCTGTTCATTTAGAGCAGAAGGGTTTGTAGCCCCCGGCCTCCGTCCTCCACAGGTGCATGTTCTGTTCTGTGACTCACCACCCCTGTGTGTCTGTGTAGAAGACCCCGCGTCACTCTCCCAACATCCAGTCAGAGTCTGATCTTAGAGAGGAGGACACGCCCTGGAAATGTTTCCAAACGAACTCTCACTCAGCTATCTCTCAAAAATAAAATCGTATCTGTGGGGATCGCAGCTGAAGGTCCCAAGGAGGAAGTGAATGTTCTGAAGCCACATGAGGGAAGCTGACATCCTTGGATGGCACAGGTGGCACCCAGAGAAAGGAGCCCATGGCCAGCTCTACACCAGGGCCAGGCGGGGTCTCAACTCAAAACCCATCCTGTGCTACATCCTCTGGGCTCCAAGGCACTTTTAAAGCTTTTAAATGTCAACTTTATTAAAGTTTAGCAAATGTAGAGAAAAAGACACATTCCTGAGAGTATAGCCTAATGAATTTTCAAACAGTGAGTGTAGCCATGTAACCACACCCAGCTCTAGAAACAGAACCAACACCCCCCATTTTCATCAGTCTGTGCTGTAACACAGACCCAAGTAGGTTTTAATTCCATGGTATATTAAGATAATTTATTTATATATCTGCTCCCCTCTTACAGATTGTCAAGTATTTCTCTATGGCAAGAACTCTTCTCTGTACCCCCAGCATATAGAACAATGGTTGGCAAATAGAAACCCCACACACACATTTACGGGCATATCTGGAAGTATGTATATGTGTGTGTATATAATCTATCTATCAAATGAGTATAAACATATGCTATCAAGTAGACTTTTTAAAGCATTTTGTGGGAAGTAATATGGCTTATGATCAAGAGCACGGATGCTGGGGCCAGGCTGCCTGAATATAACTCTTAGCTCCTCATCTTGATCTTGGGCAAGTCCTTGGTCTCTCTACACATCTGTTTTCTCCTATGTAAACTGAGAGAACAATCTTATCTATTTGAGGGGTTGTGAGGACTAAGTGTGTTGGTATATGTGGGGATCTTAGAACAACGCCTGCAATTCATCACAATGGAAGGATTAACTGCTAGTATCTGCCATGCGCAAGGCACTGTGTGAGGTCCCGCGAGTATATAAAGAAACAAGATAGAGTCTGAGCCCTTGCCAGTGAGTTGGGAGAACAACACCGAAATCACAGTGACCCTGTCCAAGAAAAAGCCAGGATCGAATGGGTACAAATCCGCCAACCGTTTTCAGCCTGGAAGCCGTCCATCCTTAGCCATTCAGTGAATTTTACCACGTATCTACAGTGTTCCATGTACCACACCCCCTCTCTTAGGAATAAGGAGTCAACCTTCTTCCTTTTCTCGTATTAGCAAAATGTCTGTTTGGAGTCAGCTATTATAGAACCCGTCCATGTCTGTTGTCTACTTGTTGCACCAACAGACAAGGGGGTTTCGAGTGTCAGTTGTTCTGCAAACAAACCCATCTTCAGGAGGGACCATCTCTGGCACTCAGATCCTCCCTGACCAGGCTTGGGGAGCTCAGGAGGCAAGAGTGGGTGGCAAAGAAGGGTGACAGCTGACTCCAGGTGGTTAGCCGAGAATGAACAAGGTGTCCACAGAGGAAGAACTGAGAAAGTGGCAGTCTGATGCCAGTGAGCCAACGATTTTTCCAGAATTAGTGAGTTCAGCCTGAAACTCGCTCCATTGCTCAGAGTCTGTTTTGCTGATTGTTTTCTTACAATTGACAGCTTAGCTACATTTCTGTCATCAGACCAACCCTGTGGGGAGACTCACCTGGTTAGTCTGGGCTGAGAGATTTCTCTGAAGACCAGAATAAGGTTGGTAGGCTTACCCAGTAAGACTGATCATGTTTGTTCACATAAACATTTTTCATGCACTCAACTGTGTATATGTGTGTATAAAGCCCTGTTGGGGTGTCATGGAGATACAAGCATGACTGAGAGCGTACCCCTGCCCTCAAGGGACCAACTACGCAAAAAACTTACTGTTGTGTGGCAGGAGCGAGGTTGGGGGAGATTGGAAAACAGCCAGTGTTGAAGGTTAAAGGACATTGCCATCGCTTAGATGGCTGACGACAATATTATTCACTGTTGCCAAGTCAACTGCTGCATCAAGTCGAGGCATGAAAAACTCGGGTTTGTTTTTAAGTGGTCACATGAAGCAGGAGACAGACATCTTTCACCCTGTGATGACATGGAAGAAAAGGAGACATCAATTTGAAAATAGAATTAGTGACATCAGATGAGGTCATAAGGATGCCAGACCACATCCAGCTGCCTCTCTTTCTCTCTCTGTTTACTTTATGTTCTCTTTGTGTTTATGAGATATTTCTATATATATGAAGTAATGTAATAGACATGCATGTACCCACCAGTCAGATTTAACAGAAGTAAAGGCTCTGTCATGGCTGTCACAGATCTTTTTTAAAAAAGAAAAGAAATAATACAAGAGATACTAAGGTAAGGAACTAATGGCTCGCACACCTCCCCCAGTTCTTCCTCTGTGTTCCCTCCCAAGAAGTGACCACCTCCGAGGAGTCGTTCCTTTGCACAGCCGTGCATATTTACTACATGTAGACATAATCGTAAACTACAAATGAAAGTGCCTTGGAAGTCTTCATATTCTATATAAACAGTATCATCTTATATTGGGATTGTCTGTCCAAAGCCATTTTTTTTTTCATTTTTTATTGTGGTAAACTACACATAACATGAAATTTACCATCTTAACTATTTTTACATGTACAGTGGGCATTAAGTACATTCACACTCTTGTGTAACCAGCACGGCCGTCCATCCACATTCATTTTGCAAAACTGAAACTCCACATCCATGAAACTCTACATCCATGAAACACTAACTCCCCAGCCGCCACCCACTAGCTCCTGCCCATGACTGTGACTGCTCTAGGTGCCTCATATGAGTGGAATCGTGCAGTACTTGGTCTTCTGTGACTGGCTTATTTTACTCATCATAATGTCCTCAAGGGGCATTTGTGTTGTAGCATGTGTCAGAATTTCCTTCCTTTTTCAGGTTGAATATTCCATACATTTTTTAGATGTCAGGCTAGTTTGGCAACCCACCATCCTGCCCCAGCCTTGCTCCCCCCTCCACAGTGGCCCAGCCCTATACCTGAGTGTCTCTGTGGATCAGGAGCACCCACCCTCCCAAAGGAGAGGAAGCAGCTTTGTGCAGCAAAACAAGTGCTTGTCCTGGCTGGAAAAATGGACCATGTTCGCCAGACCTGCATTTCATCCCAGAGTACAGCCTGGAAGTGACAGTCACCCAACACATCACTCTTTATAAAGTGTGTGCACACACATTCCCTGACTGAACCTGGCATCCTTTGTCTCAAAACCCAGTCCAGGGACCTCAGGAATGGGCCCTGACATGCACTGAGGGAAGGCAACAAAAAGGACCAACATAGACTCAGAAAAAATTGCCAGGGAGAAGGAGAAATGGAACCCATCACCCCAGGGATGGGGCACACCATCTTGGGTGTGTATACGAGCCTGTCACCTCTTTTATTCCAATTCTCCACTAGGTGCAGTGAGGAAGGTAAGAGTATTAGCATTCTCATTTCTGGATGATGGCTGTGAGATTCAGAAGGCCTAACTGTGTGCTGAGGCTGCACACAAGTCAGAAGCATAACTGAGATTTGGACTTGGAGCTGTCCGACTCCAAACCCATCATGCTGCCTTTCTGGGGGTGGAGTGGAGACAGATCATCTTCTCCCCTCTTCTCTCCCTAAGCAAGCCCATCAAAGGGCAGGGCCCTGGAGCACCTTATGCGTGAAGTAAAGGGGTTGTAAATGCTAGGAGGAAGCCAGTGGAGGAACACTTTTCTCTGATTCAGAGATAGATCAGGACAATTAGAAGCTATACATAGCTTAAAGCTAGACTTGGTTCCAGGCATGGTTTCTGCTTGGAGCCAAGGAGATTGGAGAGGCTCCAGGGAAGGCAGGCTGGGACTTGCTCTGATTCAGACTACGGCTTTCACATCCCAGGTGTTCCAAGATGGTCCTCAACCCTAAGGATGCATTGGTCCTGCTCAATCTCAGTTCTCAATTCCTGGACTAGAAAATACCATTATTTCAGGGTTAGGCAAGTCTTCAGCCTCTTTTCCTAAGTAGGGCAGTAGAGCAAGAATCCTTTTGTAGACCAACAAATGTGTTTTTGTTGGAATATTTCTTATCTTTGGCAATTATGTTGAAAGAACAGGAAGTCCCCACCACCCTTAGTGGGTCTGATTTTTCACACCCAAATCTCCCCTGAGAACTTTGAGTGCAAACATGATTCCACGCCAGGGGACCCACTGCCCTGTGCTGCCTCTTCCTGGTTGCTAGGGCCCTGGAGCAAAGTTGAAGCTGCCTAATGTTATTCAACCAAGTTCTGAGGACCTCGTAGGCTTGTGGCTCCAAGCATCTTTCAGACTTGGTGAGGCAATCATTCAAATACTGTATCAAGGTGTGCAGAAGACTGTGCTTTCAAAGAAGAAGGTGTAAGGAGTTCAGGTAAATCATGAACCACCTTGCAGGGCTGGCCCATTTCAGGACCACTGAGAGTAAGCCTGAAGGAGAACTGAACACTCATGATAATCTTCACACAAATGGTCCTGTCCACAGCACCAGTGACTCCACGTTGCTAAGGTCACTTCTCAGACTTTATTAGCTTACTTGACCAACCAGCAGCATCAAACACAAAAGGTCATCTCTCTCCTGAAAAAGCCATCATCATTTGACCCCTGGGACACTGGTCTGTTGAGTCTCCACCACCATACTCGCTACACCTTTTCCATTTCCTTTATTGATTCCTCTTCAGGTCCCTAACCTCTAATTATGAATTAGAGTGTCCAAGAGCTCGGTCCTCAAATACTCCCCTGTGACCTTATCCCATTGCATGTCCAGCAGTACCACCTACCTGTGATAACTCCCAAATGTGTCTCCTGAGCTGGGACTTCTCCCCTGGGCATACCTCCAGGCTGGTGTACTTTCTACTCAACACCTTCACTTAGATTTGACAGGGACTTCAAAATTAATATAGACAAAACCAAACTCTTAATGTACCCCTCCCCCCCAGTCTTTGCCTCCTTCATCCTTTCTTATTAAAAAACAGACAAACAAACAAAAAGAAAAACCTTCTATCCTATTCGTTGCTTGAGTCAAAATCCTGGAGTAAATTTTACTCCTCTCTTTCTTTTATGCCCCTCTGTCCAACCCATAAACAATTCCTCTCTGCTATACTTTTTAAATATGTCTGAATCCATCATCATTGCTTACCTGAATTAGAATGGCGAAAGTCCCTAAGGACAGAAGTAGGGAGACCTACTGGGGGCCCTCTCAGCCCCTGTGTTTCTTTAACCCTACCATAGCCTTGTGAGGGGGCCCCCCATTAAAACCTCTCCATGTGAGTCACCTAGGGCAGTTTGTCTCCTGCCTGGACACCACAGATTCCCTGATGCTGGTCTTCTCTTGCAGGACGCATCACCTTCTGGCATGCCGTACAATTATTTACCTGTGGATTTACTATCCATTTCCCAGCACAAGAGGATAAAACCTGCTGTTATTTCATTCACTGCTGTGTTCCTCAGACTTAGAACACCGCCCAACTCATAATAGCTGTGCAACAATAGTGGTTGAAAAATAAATTAAAGAATCTTTGAGTGATATTTACGGACAGCTTGAATCATCCTCTAGCAATATCACACTGAAATCTGGGGATGTTGACTAGTCTTTGGGTGGAATGCTGTACAACAAGTCACCGCTTTCAGTGACATAGAAAACTGCGCCAGAAGCCTGCCTGGCTGTGTGGAAGAGGAGGCTGGGCTGCTAGGACACCTGGATGTGGGGGGACCCTTGTCAGCGGCACGGACTTAAATAGACAGGCTGCCATCGACACTGCCGCAGACCTGGATACCACCTCTTTTCCAAAGGACCGTGGACCTTTGTGGGGCTTATCTTCAGATAAAGAGCCTGTGAATCGTTCCATCACAGCCGTGGCCACATTTGCACAACATGATTAATGAGCCAACCTTGGTATGGAGACATTACGATATTAATAATATTTTAAGCCTCCCAGTGTAAGATGTTCCTCAAAAAAAATGCTGTTTTGAAGTTCCCTAATTCATAATTTCAATGAATTTAAAACCCTTCCAGCCCTGCTCATGGGTGTGGAGTGAAACAGCAGGGACTTGAGTCAAGGAATCCTCAACACTAAGTCAGCGGGGCAGACGTTGCCTTCACCTCTTTATTTTACTTTTCTCAGCCAATGTCTCCAGATGCGAAGGCCACCAGGGCCCAAGTGTCTTATTCTGTCATCCAAAAGGCCAAATGTGTTCACATTAAAATAGTGTTTGTGCCACCAAAAGCCACATGTGTCTGTAACAGCGCTATCTGTAACAGCCCCATGCAAAAACCAGCCAAGTGCCCACTCTCAGAAAAATACATTGAAAATGGGAAGTGGATTCATATAATGAAATAAAAATCTCCAACATCACACGACAATATGGCTGAATCTCTCAAACATCCTGTTCAGTAGGACAGCAATAACTTATGAACCTATTTAAATATAGGAAATGACCCTGGCTGGTGTGGCTCAGGGAACTGAGTGCTGACCTGCAAACCAAAGGGTCACTGGTTCGATTCCCAGTCAAGGCACAAGCCTGGGTTGCAGGCCAGGTTCCCAGTAGGGGGTGCACGAGAGGCAACCATACACTGATGTTTCTTACCCTCTCTTTCTTCCTCCTTCCCCCCCTCTCTAAAAATAAATAAATAAAATCTTTTAAAAATGTTTTAAAGTACAGGTAAAACTAGTACCTGCTTTTAAAAGTGAGGAAGCAGTTACCCTTATGGGCTGGAAAGAGACATGGTGTGGGCATGTGGCCAATACACTATTTCTTTTTTTTTTAGATTTTATTTATTTTTTTTTAGAGAGAGGGGAGGGAGAAGGAAACAGAGGGAGAGAACCATAGATGTGCGAGAGATACATCGATTATTTGTTTCTCACATGCCCCCAACTGGGGACCTGGCTCACAATACAGGCATATGTTCTGACTGGGAATCGAACTGGCAATATTTTGGTTCACAGGCCTGCATTCAATCCACGGAGCCGCACCAGCCAGTGCCCAGTGCTCTGTTTCTTGACCTGGGGCTGATCTCACGGATGTGTTCGGTTTATGAAGTGCCATACTCAGGATATGTGCACATTTCTAGTAGACTATAGGTCAATAAAAAGTTGGGTTTTTTAAAAATGTTCCTCGTCAGTCTTAACTGCAAATTAGGATTCCATTCTGACAGGTCTTCTGGGTTTCGATCCTGTGAATACTTGAATTGCAGATTAGCTGTTTATGTCTCCCCAGTTCTAATCCTTCTGACTTCCCCTGTATAATTAAAATATAAAGTTTGGGATAAACCCTTAATATCCTTAATCATTAAAAAGATAGCAATAGTTATCTTCTTATGAGACAGGTAAATAGACACTATCTTATTTTTCCTCCCAATAGTCCTGCAAGACAATACTGTCATGCCCATTTTGCAGATGAGGAAGCTAAGCCTCAGCTAGGCGGACTGCCATGACTCAAGAGAAACACTCCCAAACTGCTCTTTCTAGTAGTTCATGTCACTCCTCCAAGTGGTTTATTCTGCAACAGGCTCCATTCTGGTTAACAGTTTTTCTATGCTTCTCATCCCCAATCAGACGGAAGGCCAGCTGGTTTGCCGCTGTGCCTGTCCAAGCTACCTGTAGGAGAGCTATAGGAAGTGAGGGCAAGGATGTTTGTGCTGAAATCTCAGGTCCTGATCCCTAATGCCCAGCCTCAAACTGCAGAGGAAACCTCTAATAGTCGGGCAAGCCAGAGAGCTTTAAAAGTCTTGGCAGGAACTCTGAAATCAGACCCGGCCAGCATGTGTCTCTGAATATCAGAATAGGCGCTATATTTACCCTGAAAAGCCCTTTAGTGCACCGAGAGCTATAAATAGCCATTAGGGCCCAAGCAAGTGGCCTTAACACATGGATTTCCTTCCAAAAATGCAGACCCATTTTAATTAAATTTATAATTAACCTTCAAGAGGGCAGGCCCCTGGATTCAGTTGGCTTTCGGAGATATCGTGAGTAATTTCCTATTCACCAGACATT
Organism: Desmodus rotundus; assembly: GCF_022682495.2. Classification (NCBI taxonomy): domain Eukaryota; kingdom Metazoa; phylum Chordata; class Mammalia; order Chiroptera; family Phyllostomidae; genus Desmodus; species Desmodus rotundus. The sequence continues at coordinate 70,111,081 of NC_071395.1, forward strand.
TGGGGATTAGCAGGGTGTTCAGCTTGGAAGCAGTCCTGGGGCGTGCAGAGAGCCCAGCTCCGTGGAGAGGACACAGGGCTTGGTGCATGAGTGCCTGCACCCTATAGCCTTGGGCCGCCCAAGAATTTTCCGATTCTTTGCAGAAGTCAATTCCTTTTCACCATTTCCCCCAGAACAAGATGGGAGTCACAGCTGTGCTCATCCTGCCTTTGCTGCTCTTGGGAATCAGCGGCCTGCTCTTCATCTACCAAGAGGTGTCCAGGCTGTGGTCAAAGTCCGCCGTGCAGAACAAAGTGGTGGTGATCACCGATGCCATCTCGGGACTGGGCAAGGGTAAGCTAGTTTCACCCCCACCCCCCGTACCCACTCCTGCCCTGAGGGGTGAGCAGTGGTAGGGTGGGGTGCAGGCAAGCCTGCTAGGTGAGCGGGGGGTCAAGCCTGAGTTCTCTCCTAGTGTCTGTCATTAACCAGAAAGTCACATTTGCAAATCTTCTCTTTTGGAGACTGCAGCTTCCTCGCCTGAGAGTAGAGGATACTGAAATACCTGGAGCTGCAAAGTCACAACCTAAGTAGTCTGCAGGCTTCTTTTGCCTTCATAGATAGCATCTCCAGAATTTTTGAAATGTGACTCCCTTAGCTGGGGCAGTGTACTGGGCATAAGCCCAGACTTGGGAGCCAAGTTCAATTCCTGCCTCTACCACTTACTAGCTGGTGGTTTCACTTCTCTGCCTTGGATTTCTCACCTGTGAAGTGTGGGTGCTAGTGATCTCTACCTCCTAATATTGGTGTGAGCAAAGAGTTAATAGATGGAGCTCTCAGAGCAGTGGCTGCAGCTGAGGTGGGTACCACTCACGTGTGAGCAGCGGTAAAATGATGCCCATGCATGCTCCAGGGGGGTGCACGCCCCACTGACCTGCTCTGTATCACACTCAGCCTGATTCTCTCAGTCATATTACCTCCTGGCCTTACAGCCATTTCTGTCTGCAGCCCCTGAATTAGATGGCCTTGGAGGGCCCTCCCACAGGTGCCATGGTATGCTTGAGTTTTCAAGATTCTGACTGTCATTCCTAACCATGGTAGTGCAGTTCCATACGTTACATAGTTTGGATATAATTTTTGCTGTTGTTCTGTCATATTAATTTTTAAGCCTCATTGGAGGATATGTTTATTGATTTTAGAGAGAGGAAGGGAGGGAGAGAGAGAAACATCAATGTGAGAGAGAATCATCGATTGGTTGCCTCCCACATGTGTCCCAACCAGGAATCAAACCCACAATCTAGGTATGTGTCCTGACAGGGAACTGAACCTCACAAACTTTTGGTGTATGGGATGACATCCCAACCAACTGAGCCACCCAGTCAGGGCTGTTTTGTTATTTTTAATGAAACACAGAACACACCCCGCCCAACATCCATTAGGTCACTTAAGAGTCCGTTGAAACCACTACATCCCGAGTATTGAGATGAGCACTGCTCCTTCCAAAGAGCCGCTCCGGGGGGCTGGGCGCCTACTCCCCCGGGGCTGCCGTTGTGAGAACGTTCATAACCTCCTGTCTGGGAATTCTCTCAGAGCCTCACTCTCTGGGTCATCCCAATGGGAGTCAGTCCGCGTGGCTTTGACGTGGCCCCACTTCAGTGGGTGGTCAGCTTAGGCTCTCCATGTAACTTGTTTTAAAGCATAAGGCAGATAAACTAGGTTCTCTGTGTGCTCCCACGTGGGTCCCCGAAGCAATTCCCACAGAGGATATCCAGCAATGTTATGCTCAGCGCTCAAAAGGGAGGTGGGGGACACAAACTCCATCTTCTACTGGAACAAACAAGGGCATACACATTTGTCAACCAGACCAGACACAGACAGCAGGAAGTAGTGGTTGTCTAGGGAATTGGAGCAGAGACACTCACTCACAGACACTCAGAACCGAAGTCTTTGAGGAACCCTTGTTCTTCAAGTAGAACAAGCCCACTTATCATCAGACCAGGTGCCACCAGGAGGCCCCTTTATCACAAAGGCTTCCCTGACCTCCTGGGTGGCCCCCGGGGAACTGGGCTCCCGTGGCTCCTTATAGAAACACACATCACCAGTGCACTCCTCACACTGTGCTGCATCTGTTTCTCAGCTGTTCTGCTGGACACCAGCTCCCCTATGCTGGACACTGTGTTCTGTTTACTCCATGGTGTCCCCACCACCTAGCTCATAGCTTGTCATATAGTAAGTACTCCCCCCAAAAAGTTTGTTTAATGAATGGCCTCTAGAAGTGACCATCTGATAAGAAAAGGTACTCATCTGGATAAGCATATTGCTATATATTTGTTTTATTGATTTCTAACTGGATTCCAATGTGATCAGAGGACACACTCTGTATGATTTCAATTCTTTTCAACCTGTTGAGTGTGTTTGATGGCTCAGGATAGGAGCTATCCTGATGAATTGACCGTGGGTGCTGGACATGAATGTGCGCCCTGCTGTTGGGGGTGGAGGGCTCTACACAGGTCAGTTAGATCCTGTCAGTTGGCGGAGGAGGCTGTGCAGTCCTTCTCTAGCCATCCTGATTTTCTGTCTCACTACATGGAACTACTGTTCTGTCTATTGCTGATAGATGTAGATTTGTTTTAGTACACTACTACTATTTTTTTTAAAGTCTCATTACATCACAGTCACACATGGCACAAATCAGGTGCCCAGGGAATAAACACATTTCCAGGGTGGAGTGACACCTTCAGGGTCTACGGTGTAGTCTCAGTCATGACTACTGTCACTGCTCTTTTTTCACTGTATGTTATGGACCCACCCTGGAAAGAAATGCAAAGCAGACAAAAATTAAGCCCAAGTATTTAGAAGTAACTTGAGAAGCTGGGTATACATGACCTTAAATAAGTGCCTAGCCAGAACACGCTGCTGACACAGCGATTCCAGGTTCAAACTGCTCCAGTTCTCAGGTCCAAGGCAAGAAAATAGTGAGGGGCCCTGAGCAGACGACACAGGTTGTGCAGAGCCCACAGCACACACCGCTCCCCGGTCCCACGGAACCTGACCAAACCCATGGGTAGCAATCAGGAGCCCCGTACCCAGCTGTTAACTAGGGAAACCAAACAGCCAAAGATTAGGACCTCTACCCCTCTCCCCAAACTGACACCATTCGGCCAAGTCGAGAATTGAGTCTCCTTGTACCCAGTGTCTCTGCAGCAGCAGTGTCCCCTCAAATTCTGAACCACCGTACTTCAGAGAGTGCAGCCCTGTCTGGGTTCCATCCCCGCGAAGGTGCACAGTCACACATGTTTAAACATTTCTGAAATTGAGCTGTTTTTCAACGAACAGCACTTCACAGTAGTCAAAGGCCACCTGTTTGCATTTTAATGCCTCCAATATCAGGAAGCATCTTGTAGTCAAGGGCCTCTTAGATGTGAGGGCTCCACTGATGTTGGCTGCGTGAGAAAGGATAAACCTGGTGTCCACTCGCTTGACGCAATGCAAATGCTGTGCTGAGCTGACCAGATGAAGAATAGAAATACCTAACGCCGTGCATTAGCAGAAACAGCTTACTGTGTATTTGGGAGTGTGCATTTGGGATCTGCTGGACCAAAGCAGTCAGTGATCACACCTCTGGGCTCCATCTCCTGGGTCCACCTGAGAAAGGCACGGTATTAGTGGGGAAGAGGGGAAATGGGGTGATGGTGAAGAACATTCCTGGCTGCCTCCCCTGAGGAGGGCAAGGCTGGAGGTCTGGTCTGGCTCTTGGCCACAGGCTTCTTACCTACCCCAGTGCCCAGCTTGTAATATGTGCCAACCTTCAAGAGAGGGAGGGAGAGAATCGGCTGGTGACAACAGAACCCCAGCCTGCTTGGCCTAGCCTGGGCAGGGGTCAAGAAGGCAGCCAGGAGTGGAAATCAGGCACCTGAATGTCACTGCTTAGGTTAGCATCCTTGCTTCACTCCTGACCAGCTGGGGACTCTGGGTAAATTGTTTCACATGACTGGACCTCATCCCTCTGGTCTGTAAAGCCAGGGTGGCTGCCCCAACCCCAGCGTGGCTGCCACTCAGAAGTATGCCCCACCACAGAGGCTCTTGCCCTCCAGGTGAATTCTATTATAAAAGAATTATAAAAGTCATATATATTAAAGAAGTTTTAGGTAAAAGGAATGTAAAAGACACCTAGAACTCTGCCCACTTGCAAACACTCCTCCTATCTTCTTTCAGCCCCCTTCTGATGCTTATAGGTGTAACCAGCAAGAACCAGGGCTGTGGTGAGACCTGCAGAGGGAAATGGCCTCCTCTGTATCTTGTAAAAAAAAAAAATCAGGTAGTCCCATGACTTTTTTACTATTAGATTATGCAAAACCCCATGGTAACGAAACATGGCATCGATTCAGAAACTGGGGTGCCCAGGCCAGTAGTCAGTGTGCCAACTCTCACTGAAGTTGAACTTGCTTCCCCTCTCCGCTCCTCCCCAGGGGGCAGGTTACCGGCCAGATGGCTGCTCTTTCTGACCCTTCCGAGGTGAAGGGGAGGGAAGGAGGAACACCAAGTCTAATTCTTTCTCTGGCTGCATTTTTGTGGCTCCAGCAGAGGTGCTCCCTGGGACTATCCGTTCCCACTTTCTCTGAAGGGGGCGGTGCTCTGCCTGCTTAGTCGCGGCTCAGCCCCTGAGTGTGAGGGTCTCCTCCACCCGGGCCCTCTGTGTCATAGTGCCCCTTCTGAGAGGTCCTCCTGGGCAGAATTCAAAATAGCTCCCAACCGATTCAAGCCCCGGTGCACTGCGATTGCGCGGTGGGGTCTTCAACACTGCAAACAGCCCTGCATGGGGCGGCCACAGCTCTCCTGCACTCTGCGCGAGGAGAGCCGCCCGTGGTCTCTCCGCTGGGGTTCTCAGGGACGACTCAGACCGCAGCCTGGACTCCCAGCCACGGGGAGCTCACAGCGTGCAGTCCAAAGGGTCCCGCAGGCGCCCTTTGAAAATACACATTTCTCCCCAAAATTCCTTCTTCAAAGTCCCCCCTCTCTCCTCTCTCTTGATCCACTTGTGTCCTACTGTAGTTTTGGGCAAAGGGCTCCCATTACACACACATCCACAGAGTCAAGTGTCGTGGCCTAGTATCAGACACTGCTTTGAATATTAAGTTACTATATCGGGAACTTCATTTCAGTAGACCCAGTTCTGCAGTGTCAGTTGTAAAGGCTTCAAAATATCTGACATATAGACTTACCATAATTTACTTAACCAATCTCCTATAGTATTGGATATTTGCAATCATCTCCAATTCTGTACTATTATTATGGTACCGGGATAAACAATATTATAACTGTGTCCATGAAGTAATTCTAAATTATCTTCTTAGAATAAATGCCCATAAATGAAATAATTGGGTCAAAGTCCATACTTACTTTTAAGAATTCTGTCAAATTTTTCTTCTAAAAGATTCTGGCAATTTACACTACCACCAGCATTGAATGTGTGACTCTTACCAATTTTGCTTTTGATTACCTGGTAGGTTAAAATTAGTGATATTTTAACCTGCATTTCTGTGTTGTTGGCATTGAACTCTTCTGTAGATCAGCTCTTTGCACCTCACATCTCACCAGCCAATTTCTTTATTAAGGTCTTTATCTTTTTATTGATTTATAACAGTTCTCTGTAGATCAAATGAACTAACCCTCTTATAACATTGCATTATAAAGAAGTGTCCTCAATTTATTTTGCTCCTAATTTTTATTTGTGTTTTCTGATATAAGGAACGTGCTTTTAAGGATAAAAATCTATAAGTCATTTCTGTTATGATTTCTTCCTTTAGTTACCAAGCTTAAAACATCTTTCCCCAAAGCAGGGTTATATATTCATCTTTCCTTCCTTCTAGTTCTTTTATGGTTCTATTTTTACATTTAATTATTTAATACATTCAGTATATTGCCTCTACGTTATTTTTTCCCTTCCAAATAGTAGCCAGTAGTCCAAATACCACATCTTAAATAATATGTTCTTTTCAACATGCTAACTTCATCATCTACTAAATTCTTATTAATACTTGCTTCTTTTTAATCAATATTTCTATCTATACTTGAACCACTGCTTTAATTTAATTTCTGTAGCTTTATAATACTTTTTAATAACTGATAGAGTTAGTCCATCACCATTATTGTTTGTCAAAGTGTCCTTTGCTTTTCTTGCTTATTTATTATTCCAAGTAAAGTTTAATATCTTTCTGTCACCTTCCCAGACCTATTGGAATCTTGACTTTCTGCATCAAATTCACTATGGATGGATTGACATCTTTACTGAATTTTGCCATCCAGAATCATCATGCCTCTCTCTCAATAAAATACCTACATTTAGAGAAATCTTCCATTCTCTATTGTCTTAAAAATACAAGGTGACATTGTTAACAGGTGTCATTTTTTCTTTTTGCAGTTTTATAACTTTATTTAATAATCAGCACTTAGTTTTCATCCACATTAACTGTTCACAGATTTTTAGAAGTGGTAACAGGTGCGTAGGGAACCAACTTAGCTTGTTCAGGGAATCTTCATCCTCATTACATTTTCCGGACAACCCCACTCAGATTCGGTATGGACACTCCTGTTCCTCAGGCCCAGACAGCTGTGTGAGCCTGGCGTCAGTGTGCACATCCGGGTTCCCATCTCCTTCACGGCAAGTTTCCAAATCCTTTGAGTGCCCCCGGGACACGCTTCCCGAAACCCTTTCCATGGGCGTGCTTGGGAATGTTGGTGTATTCTCTGGTCATGGCATCCTTGATGGCAGGATGGCCCTTCTCCTCCTCCCCGCCGTTCTTTGCGGGAGCCATTCTGCAGGGCCCAGGTAGGATAGGAAAGCAACGGTTATTTCTGATTCAGGCTTTCCTCAGTCAGCAGCGCAAACCACAGCTTCCCTCCCAACCCCCTCAGCCACACCCACCACACCTGTCTCTGGACTGCACAGACCTCTACTTTTCTTCTCGGCTGGCCCATCCTGCCTTCACTCCTGCTGCCATCCGGCTTAGATTGCAGGGTCCAGCACCTCAGTGGCTCTCTGTCCAATACCATGACCAGCTTGTCCACAATGCCACTCCAGCCAGCTGTCTGGCTCCCCTGCCCTTCCCCCACACCAGGCTGCTGAGCGCGCAGGACAATGTCACACAATCACAGGTCATCTGAGCCATTGCACTCAGGATACCCAGCCTCCCAGTGCTGCCCAGCTATCCCTCAGCATTCGGGCCAGGCCAGGCCTGCCACTGCTTGGTGTAAAATGGGACAGTAACAGGTACCTGCCCCCCTCCATAGTAGGTGGTGCTCTTCCCAGATCCCTGTACCTGGCCAGGTCGTCCATCCCCATATCCTATGGCTGCCCAGGGGTTAAACACCCTGTGTGCGCACACCTGGAGGCAGGCGACCCTGAGTCAGGGACTGGTTGATGCAGGTGTGTCAAAGGCTGGTCCTGTTGCTTCCAGGAAGAGCAGCTCTGCAGTTGGGTCTACACTCTAGAGCTTTGCTTGGATCCAGCCAAGGCTAGACTTTACCTGCAACCACATCCTTGCTTGGCTCCTTCCCCACGGCCTACCTCTCTGATAGATTTTCTCAGAAGGGCATTTCCTTGGTAAACCTTGGCCACCTGCATCCCTTTCTCCGATTCTGCTTCCATGGAGCCCAACTGAAGATACTCCCTCATAGGATAATTGTGAGAATGAAATGTGCTAATAATTTGTACATCTCTATTAATAGTCCCTGGGACAAGTGAACTCTCAAAATATGTCAGCATTTATTGTTCTTAAATATCAGTGTTATTGCTTCACAAGAATGTAGTGTGTCTACCAGCCATTGCCCCGCTGAGAAAGTCCTGTTCTGGGTGAGTTGGGAATTAGTCCAGAGTAAAATTAACCAGGCTGTGGGCAGGTTTAGATTTTTAATAAAAAGAACGCTGGCTGGAGTATTTCTCTACAGAGACAATGCAAAGAAAACTGGCATCATTTGGTCTGAAAAATACATCAGCTGTTCCAGTATCTGTAGTTTGAGATACATTTAGGGCTGTGGTCCTGAATAGAAATGACCATCTTTCTGTTCCGAGTAAGGAAGAATTTCCTAATAATCAGAACTATCTGGTGAAGGAAGGGCTGTTTCTTTCACCCCACTATGAGCTCCCCTTCACAGAAGGCAACCACATTAAGGCCAGAAATGAGAAAGCCCTGACTGGCATGGCTCAGTGTGTTGAGTGTTGTCCCACAAAGCAAAAGGTCACTGGTTCGATTCCCAGTCAGGGCACATGCCTGTGTTATGGTTTCGGTCCCTGGTTGGGGTATATACGAGAAGCAACCAGCCGATATTTCTCTCTTACATTGATGTTTCTCCAACCCTCTGTGTCTTTCTCCCTCCTTTCCCTTCTCTCTAAAAATAAATAAATAAAATCTTTAAAAAAAAAAAAAAAGAAGTGAGAAAAAAATCCAACCCAGGGAGGAAGTTGAATGAAACGACCTCTAAAAGACCTCATGGCCCTAAGACTTTTAGATTCTTTGAATTCTTGAATGTGTAAGACAGAGGGGCTCCCCCTCAGGGGCTCCATCCACACCATGCACCCTGCCCTCTTTCCTTCCTCCCCACAGAGTGTGCTCGGGTGTTCCACACGGGCGGCTCAAGGCTGGTGCTGTGTGGGAAGAACTGGGAGAGGCTAGAGAATCTGTATGATGCCTTGGTCAACGTGGCTGACCCCAGCAAGGTGAGGCCTTCAGCAGTCAGCTTGGGGAACTGGTGGGTACCCTTAGCCTTCATTAAGTGTCAAAGAGCCACCCTTTGGTCTTATGGGTAAGATTTGGCAATTACTTCTGGAGAATGTAAGGCAATGGTCTCCCTAATCTTGACATAGGCATGTCTGCCAGTCATCAGGGTTCACCTCATTTTGACCACTTGCCATGCCAAAAATGTGTTCTCTAGCCACTGACTCCCCTCCACCCCACCCCAGTCTCATTAAGTCAGATGCAAAGAGGATCCGGGAGATAGGGTATGTCACAGGTACAATACTTCAAGTGATATTTTCTTCAAAGAAATCGTGGACTGAAATCCCCTTCTAAGAAGTCACCTGGGAGGCGCACACATTTCAGTGCCACTACAATTTTCAAAGCATTTCTGGAGAGTTGCCTAGGAAATTGCCTTCAAAGCTCTCTTCAGGCTATTTTTTTTAAATCTTTGCCCTTGATGTTGAATTTGGGATTTGAAAATAGACAAAAATAATTCAGATCTAAGTATGGTATTTGAAAAGATGGAGCCTGTAGGACATCACCCTTCAAAGTATGTTTCTTGGGATGTTATTAGGCACAGTATCGGGAGAAATGAGGTTCTGAGGGCAACTGGGGTGGAACTCTTGAGTTAAGTAAGACAAGCTTGTCTGGTTGATGACTTCACCGCAGGACTTTCCAGAGCCTTTCATATGCTAATGAGCATCGTGGACCTTCAAAAAGAACATTTAATAGTCTCTGTTTCCCAAACAAATTTGACCAGGACACCCTCTGGTCAAAGCATATCTCAGGACCAGTGTTTGTTAAACACTGGGATCACACTTCCACATGGTATCACCCATGCTCCCCTCTACACACAGAGTGTCAAGGGCAGCACGTGTCGAGGGCTGCCCACCGTGCCTGGCACACAGATGGTGCCCCCAGCTTGTGCTGAGGGCATGATTTTGATCAAAAACAAAATGTGGCTGAAAAGCTAGGTGTGGCTGCAGGAGTACAAATGGGCAGTTACAAAATCACGGGGCTGCAAAGCACAGCATAGGATATAGTCAATGATGTTGTAATAACCATGCACGGTGTCAATGGGTACTAGACCTATGGGGGATCACTTCGTAAGTTGTATAAATGTCTGGCCACTACGCTGCACACCTGAGACTAATATAATATTGAATGTCAAGTATAATTGAACATTTAAAAAACAATTTCAAAGCTGGATGTGGCTTATAAGCCAGTTTGGAAAGCCATTTTCCAAAAGCTCAGAAGTGTCTTCGGCAATGGCGTCAGCGCCGCAGTCGGTGTGCAGCTTCCCCTGGGCAGGGCGCCTTCACTTGGATTTGTTAGCTGTGGCCTTGTGGCCAGAAGTTCAGTCTTAGCAACTGCCTGTTTGCATGTTGAGACTGTTGCTCTTGTTGCTATTGCTCTGGTCCCCGAGGACACATTCTGCATCATTTTCCTCTGGTCACTCCTGCTTTTTCTCATCATTTCTGGTAGCCTTTTCACATGCTCCAAATTTCTGAATTTCAAAAGGGGTGGCTCTTAGACCGAAGGGCCCCACAGTCGGAAGGGGAAGCTGTGCCCATACGTGCCCTGACTGTGTCATTGGCTCCACAGACATTCACCCCAAAGCTGGTCCTCTTAGATCTCGCAGACATCAGCTGTGTGCAGGACGTGGCCAAAGAGGTCCTGGATTGCTACGGCTGCGTGGACATCCTCATCAACAATGCCAGCGTGAAGGTGAAGGGGCCTGCCGATAAGATCTCCCTGGAGCTGGACAAAAAGATCATGGATGCCAATTACTTTGGGCCCATCACACTGACCAAAGGTCTCGTGAGTTTGACCTTCCTCTGGACTTCTGGCCCACCAGCTGCTAGAGAGGGCTCTTTTATGTGGACAGATGGTCATCTGATTCTAGATGAAGTCTCCAGCCCCTCTTAGAAAAGTCCTTACTTATGTGGTGGAAGCTTTCAACATTCTGACTGTAAATGTTGATGAAAGAAAAGGGACTTTGGAAGTATCTTACTGGTATATTCCAACCTCCTTCCCTGTGAGACCTCTTTCCTAAGTCCTTCACTTTACCCCCTTCTTCTTATTTATGCCCACAGCTCCCTTCCAATCCCATTCCATGTCTCTGGACCATTGTCTTCATGCTTTGCATGTATTTTGATATGTCAGCCCTGCAGTTGATCTGCTTCTAACCATGCCAGTTGTTCAAAGGTAAAGCTTCTGTCCTCTACAATGAACAAGGAAAGAGTTTATCCCCAAAGTACAAGAGACCCAGAATACTGTCGATCCCTTTGCAGGAAACGGGGGAGGCAGGAATCCCTTTTAAGTATACAATGGTGGTTCCTGTTTGGAGATTTTTCGCTGCCAAGTTCAAGTGCAGGTCTGGGGCTGGGCCCTCCCCCACAAAAAAGTTTATCAAACAGAACCCTGAGGGGGAATACAACCATGGAGAATTTCTACATTTAGGGAGTGGGGTTCCCTGGTGGAGGCTGAGAAAGCATGATTTTAGATCCCCCTTCTCTACAGCCAGGATCTCCATGACAATAAGGGGATAAAAATTTCAGGCAGAAAGATGACCTCCCAGAGCTTCTACAATGGTGCCCCAGAGATAATGGTTTCCTTCAGCCCAGCCCCTGGGGACTCGCCAAGCTGTGTCATTCAGTTAACCTGTGCGAGTCCGGGGTTCGCTGGCATCAAAGTGAGGAAAGCACAGACTGGAGTGGAAAAGGCCGGCACTGCTTTACCCTCTGGGTCGGGCCTCTAACTTGCTAAGAGACCTGAATCTGCTCACTAGTCCTGAGTCTCCGTTTGCCCATCTCAAACACGCAGGCACTGGATTTAACTGACCATTCAGAAAGTTGAGTCTTTTGATTTTCGCCATATTTCTATCCCACCTATATTGTTATTACTTCCTATCTTTCTCTGAATTTTCTCATTTTTAAGTTAATTTCTTTTAGGAGAAAATCTTTATAATATCACCATAAATGAAAAGGCCTCTTCTCTCTCCATAAATAAAACCTGAAATCAAAACAAAGGACATAGTAAATTCTCCCAAGACACAGGGCTGAGGTCCTTCCCCTCTTTGTTAGAAGATGAGCAGGTGCAAGGCGGCGTCCAGGACACACGGGAACCGACATGGGACTTCCTGGTGGGGCCCGTAGGGGAAGTGAAGAGGGATTACCTTTCTCACTATTGAGATCAGTGTCACTTTGGGCACAGGGGCCAGCCATTTACAATCGCCCAGCAATTCACGAGCTGAGCCCAGCCCACTCTTAGCGGAGTGGGGTCAGTGATGGCCGGGGATCCAGTCCTTAGTGGTCCTGGTACCAGGGAGGAAGAGGAACCCCGAGTGGGGAGGGTGGATGGGGGAGAAGTTTCCTGCTGCTGCCCAACTTGGCCTCAGATTTCTCACCCTGACTCCTTGTCCTGCACTTTCCAGCCCTGCTTCCCAACATGATCTCCCGGAGGACAGGCCAAATCGTGTTGGTGAACAACATCCAAGGGAAGCTTGGAATCCCATTCCGCACAGCTTGTAAGTTGCCAAGACAAAAATGTTTTTTCTTATGTTATATGCCTTGTAAGACAAGAGATGTCGTGTCAAGGACTAGGCCTATGGTTACCTCAGAGAGGAAGGGCCAGAAAGGAAATGGTTTGTGGGTTTTTCTTTCAACCCTTCAGTTCCTATTTTTGAGCACCTATGGCGTGTGGGTGACTATGGGAGACACTGAGACTTGAAAAATGAGGTCCCTCTCCCTCAGAAGCTCATGTCTCACGGGTGGTCAGGACATGCCGAGATGAAGAGCACCCTCCCCACATGGGTGCACAGTCCCAGCTCAGTCGCCACGATAGACTTTATATTTCCCATCAATGGAATCGTGCGATATGAGGTCCTTGCTGACCGGCTTCGTCCACTCAGCACGATGTTTCAAGAAGGTTCCTCCACACAGTAACGAGTGTCAGAGCTTCATCTGTTTTTACAGCTGAATAATATTCAGACGTGTGGACACACCGCATCTTCTTTACCCACCCATCTGCTGAGGGGTATTTGGGTTGTTTTCCCTTTTGGGCCATTGTACATAATGCTGTTATGAACAGCACTGTACATGTGTTTGTGTGGACATGGTTTTCATTGCTCAGGCAGTGACTCTAGGTTTCCATGGCTAAGGGACTGCCAAACAGTTTCCCAAAACGACCGCCCTATTCCAAAACATTCCTGGGAAGGAATGGGAACTCCCGCTTGGGCTGGGCATTTTATATACAAGTTCTCACTGGATCTTCACAACAATTTGGCAAGGGTGACATTATCCCCATTTTAAAGATAAGAAAACTGAGCCTCAAGAAAGTGAAGTGATTTGCCCAAGGCTACACAGTGGGAAGGTAGTAAACCACATTCAGCCCCAGCTCTGCCCTGTCCATGCCTTCACAGGGGCTTTCTTTCCCCATGTAGGAAGTGAGGGACAGGGCCCGGCGACTTTCTAAGCCTCATCTCCCATGCTCCTCCCGGGAAGCAGGGTGGGGCCTGTACCCACCTCCAGCTGGCTTTCTTCCAGACGCTGCCTCCAAGCATGCTGTCCTGGGCTTCTTTGACTGCCTCCGAGCTGAAGTGGAGGAATACGACGTCGTCGTCAGCACTGTGAGCCCGACTTTCATCCGGCCATACCATGTCCATCCCAGCCCAGGAAACTGGGAGGCCTCCGTTTGGAAATGTGAGCTTTTAGAGGGAAGCCAGACGAGCAGGGGCTAGGGGCCCCCGGAGAGTTGCATTGGGCCCAGGGGGTGTTCCTGAAGCACAAGACTGGGGGTGGTGGGTCCCCTACACCCAGCTAATGGCAGAAAAGGGGCCTCAAACTTCAGTCCAAAGCCACCAGGTAGAGAGAATCCTAACTTGCAACCAGCAGACCAGGGCCCAGCCGGGCTCAGTCATTCACTGGCTCTGTGACCTCGGCCGGGGAACTGCCTGTCTCTGGGCCTCGGTTTCCTGGGTGAAATAGCCAGGATCTTGTCTTGAAGAACGACCTGCTCCCTCTCTCCACAGAAGCAGCACAGAGTATCGGCTCAGAGTCTGGGCACAGACTGCCTGCGTTTGAGGAGTGCCTCTGTAACGTAGGGAATGCACACAAGCAATGACCTTAATCTCCGTGCCTCAGTTTCCCTTTTAGAAAGTGAGGGATGGTGGTAGTGTCTACCTCATGGAGTCACTGGGAAAACTGAAGGTTCTGGCTTATAGAGAGTTCGGAATAGTAACCCACAACATAGTAAGTGCTCTGTAAATGCACCTTATTATTATGACTATTCTAGAATGCTCTCGACAGAAAGCTGCTGTGCTCTGCCCAAGGCTGTAACTACATTAGGAAACGAAGATACACCATGACACAGGCACTTCCAGGAGGCTCTTGACAAGCACAGCTTCGCAACAACGATAAACAACATCCCCTAAGTTCATCTGACACCTTTTTATTGTCTAAGCTCTTATCACTTCCATGGTTCTTAACCACCCTGTGAAGTTAATAGGGCAGGAAGCCATGCCCACTTTACAGAAGAGGAAGCTGAGGTGTTGAAGGGTAGAGTGTTGCCTGGGGGCCATGACTCCAGGCTGGGCACGCATGGCCCTGTCTTTGGGCATGCAGAGGGCTCCGCCCAGCCGAGGCCCTGATCCCTAACCCCTGCTGGGGCTCTGTAGTCTTTTTCAGGAAGCTGGCCTATGGGGTGCACGCAGTGGACGTGGCTGAGGAGGTGATGAGCACCGTGAGGCGGAAGAAGCAGGAGGTGTTCATGGCTAACCCCATCCCCAAAGCCGCGGTGTACTTCCGCACCTTCTTCCCCGAGTTCTTCTTCGCCGTGGTGGCCTGTGGGGTGAAGGAGAAGCTCCATGTCCCAGAGGAGGGTTAGCCACAGGAGGGCAGTTGGTCACCCTGATGGGAATAAAGGCTTTCCTGGCTGGTGCTGGTTCTTCTGTCCTCTCCGCACAGGGGGAGGGGCCCCACACAGGCCACCCACTAACCTGTCCTCCCCGGTGGGAGGCGCTCACCATCCCCCCAGCAAGGATGGCCCAGAGGCCCTGGGTGTCTCCACTCGACATTCCCAGGACACACTTCCAGAAGCTTCTTGACTCTGTAGGGTGACAACTGAACCGAAAAACAAGAGCCAGAAAGGATCTAACATAGCCCGCCCCGCTGCGTCCACACACACTGTGGCCATCAGCTCGCTTAGGAACTCACTCAGAAAACCACTTCCATCTTATTAAGGGCAGCTTCCCCACATCAGCCTCCAGTGACAGAAGCAGGACTTTCTGCAGTGATGTGTCAACGTAGGTAACGTTTAAACCTGGAAGAATTTTTATGACTTTATTTGAGCCCAACTGACCGCAATTGCAGGGAAGCAAAATCTCAACAGATTGAGAAAATGCTCCAGAGAATGGCAGTTTTGTACCTTATTTTATACACTACAATTAAGGGGTTACATGAAATTTGTTGGTGGTAGATTAGGAAAGCGAGAGAAAGCAAAGCGGGGAAACCTCTGGAATTGGATAAAAAGTAAAATGAATAGACACATCTTTTACGTTGAGGGGAACAGGATAGTTAGCAGCTAACGTGAACACAAGGACAATAACAGTGAGGGCTCTGTGGTCTCCGCCCTGGTGCAGCGACTGTGCCCTGAGGGGTCTGGAGAAAGGACATGACCCTGACATTCCGAAGGCATGTTCCCGTAGAAGCAAAAAGACAATAGAGGGCTCAGGTAAGGCAACGCCGGGCCTTTGCCAGGGAAGATAGAGCCTAGGACATGACCACCCACAGCGACTCATTTAGTTGGGAAGTTTTCATTTCAGACCATCCCGCACGGCTACTTTGGTCTCTGAGTTTGTAAGGCCACCACGCAGGCCTCCCTGAGCGTGTCAGTTGTCGTAATGTGCCCCTTCCTCCACAGGGGGCAATAGTCTATCGTCTGCGTTGTTCACGGCAGCCACCAGCCCCACGTGGCTGTTGCGCACTTGAAATGTAGCCTGTGCAACTAAGAAACTGAATTTTTAATTTGGTTTAATTTGAATTAACTTGAATGTGAATAGCCACATGTGGCCGGCAGCTCCTGGCTGGCAGCAGAGCGGAGCTGTAACTTTCCATCCTGGCTGTGCCCCGGAATGAGCCGCTTCCCTGGGTTTCATTGGCCAGAAGAGGGGCCCGGCACAGCTGTTTTTATAGTTTCTCAGTTGATCCTAACGTGCAACGAATATTCAGAACTTCTGCCCCCTGCTATCCACCTCATTCCAGCCTTTGCAAAACCTGTCTAAAACTGCCATTCTTGTTACTGATGTGTGTTTCTCTTAGGTTAGTTTATCTTATACAGAACAGTTAATGATCCTTGGGGTCTTGGAAAGTGTAGGGGTACACTTTTTGCACAAATATTGTAACTGCTGATTCAAACTTTTCTAATAGTTATAGATGAAAGAGGGCTCAGATTTCCCCCCAGAACCCATGCTATTTACAAAAGTAACATACACATGGCACACGTATGCATGTGTACTAACCTTAATTTAAAGAGCCAAATACCATGAGGCCTCTCATGGATCCCCCCGTGGGGCCCCCGGACAAGGAACTCCAGTGGGCATGCCCCTCTGGGAATGCAGCCCCCTGCCCTGGGAAGGCACCCACCAAGGCCCTGGACTCATCTTAGCCCTCCTCAGCTCCCTGCCTGTTTCCTGAACGACTGTTCAGAGTCCCTTCATTTCCTTGTGGCCTATGAAACAAATTTATAATAAACTCTTAACAGCCTCTTAATGGGGTGGGGAGCAAAATACCTAGGATCACATGATCCCTGTGGACCCTGCCTACCCAGGATAAGGCTGATGGTCAGGATGTGGCGCCAGAATTTAGGAGGAGAGTCAGCTGAGCAGCAGGCAGGACAGGCCTGGAATCAGCAGGACAACCGGCTGGGTTTTTTGAGAGGTTCTATTACTATCGTCAGGGGTGAGGGGTCGGCGCCTTCTGATCTTGAACAGAGTCCTTCCTACCCCCCACCCCCGTCCCCCACCCCACCCCAAATAAAACACTCTTACAAGAAGAAAGGGACAACACATTTTGCAGGCAAAACAGCCTTTTTTCGTAGACATTTATCTCTGGAAAAGACGAGGGAACTAACATACACAGCATTTGTAACCTAACTGCTACCTTACTAGGAAATTCACACACGATGCTCCCACCAAGCTTCCAAAACAATTAATATTAGTAGTTCCATTTCTACTAATGGAAATGGGGTGAGGGGTTCTCAGACCAGAATCTTTGGAGGTTAGGTGGGAGCTTAGGGGTAGAGTGGGACACAACAGCCCCCCCCCCCAAAAAAGTTAAAGGCTCTGATTGGTGGCCAGAGACAGAGATGGCAGCCTCAGGACAAGTACAGACGGAGCCAGGGCCACAGGCGGTCCCTGTAGGGCCCTGCCTCCTCTCAGGTGAGTTTATTGGAGTGGGGCTGAGAGGACGATCCCTTGGTGGGGGTGCAGGTCGGAGTGGATAGGCAGGGCAGGACAGCGTCAGGGACGCTTTCCCACTGGCACTAAGCTTCATTCTGGGAGAGCAGGGACCCGGAGGTGGGAGAAGACCTCAAACCCCACGGGATTCCCTGAAAGAACGCAGCAACTGTGTGGGAATAAGGTCTTCCCTAGTCAGCAGGTCTACTCCGCAGTTCCCCTGAGGCCCGGCAGAGGGCGCCCTGAGCCGAGGGGGTCAAAGAACTACCTGCAGGTGGACCCAGCTTCAGGACTGACTATCCCACACAGCAAGCACCCTGAAGTTGAATTTCCTGTCCATGGACCTTGGTATTCCTCTGGCTGGATGCCCTTATTGGCTTTCAGATGTCCACTCACGCTCCGCTGCCCTCTCAGGGTGAGGTATCTCACCAGCTTGAGGGGGGAGTCAGGCAATATGAGAAATGGCCACCAGGTGTCACTGTGGCTCCAAACCTGTTTTATAGCTACTTTTTTTTTCTATTGAAACACTATACAGCTCAGTAGTACTAATCCCACAACATTATATGGAATTCATAATCTCCAATGGGCATTCCATTCCCCTCCAAGATCTCATTGGATTTTCACATCGACTTAGATTCACTGGAAGGGCTGACAAACCCATTTCACAGATAAGAAAACTGAGGGTGATCATGCTCTGTGATACCCTAAGGTAGTCCAAGGATGGCCAGCCCCTGGGAGACAGGAGGGCCAGACCCCAAAGGCTATTGACTGTTACAGACCACAGAGCAACACTGCAGAGCTTGTCACAGACCTCACTACTCCATGTGGGTGACACACATGTGGTTTTCTGGTTTTTCTCCCAAAATCTACAAAGTTTTTTCAACTGGAAAAAATGGGAAAGCATAAAGAAACAGAGAAAAAACAATCGTATACCCTACAAGGACGGTTAACATGTGTGCACTTCTCTGAAGAGCGCAGAATCTTCAGAGTTGAGAGCCCATGGTGTGGTGCTCCAGGGGCCACCCAGAGGATGGCTATGGGGAGCCACCGCCAGCACAGACACGCCGCCGCAGAGAGCCAAGCCCAGGGTCCGGAAAGTGTCCGCTTGCCCTCCAGATCTCTCCACTGGAGTGCCCAGGACCTCTGTGGGCGGCAGCAGAAGGTGCGACTGCAGAGCAGCGGCTTCAGCCATTGGTGGCTGGCTGGCAGGAAGACAGTGAGGCCGGAGCAGTTGGTCACCCCATTCGCTCTCCACCAGGCTGCTGCGACTTGATTGCAATCCACCACTGAAAGCCACAGCCCTCGTCAGGCAGCGGTGCCCTCACAGGTGACACTCTGGAACTGCGCCTTGCCTCTGCCCCTTCAGATGTCAGTGTTGATGGCTCCTGGCTGTTGCTGAGGTCTCACACTGGAGAAGGATGGGACACCAATTCAATTTGATGGGTGTGCTTTTAGAAGAGTGCTGTGTGGAGACAGACGCACAGGGAGAACCCATGTGGTAACGGAGGCAGAGAGATTGCAGTGATGCAGCTGCAAGCCACAAAACACAGGGGTGGCTGTCAAACTACCGAAAGCCAGAACAGGGCAAAGGAAGATTCTCCCTGCCAGCTTCACTGGGAGCAGTGCCCTGCCGACCCCTTGACTCAGACTTCCAGCCCCACGAGTTGTGAGACATTTCAGTCACCCAGTGTGTGGCAGTTTGCTGCAGAGCATATATATCTCTGTTTCCAGCCTGGATCTCGACCGACACAGCCAATACCCAGAAGAGTTGTGAGACTCCCTTCAGAAAAGTCAAAAAGCAGAGGAAGCAGGGCCGATCTCTGCAGCAGACACACTCGTCCTCCACAGGCACCTACGGAGCCCACGGTCACAGCTGGCTCTGCACACCGTCAGGGAAGGACACAGCTCCTAAGCAAAGGGCGCTGCATGTTTCAGAGTTTCCAGTGCACATTTCAGACAGCAAAATAAGCCCCTCTGGGGTAGAACTGTTATCTCCAGAATATTCTGAACAAATCTGCTCAGTGACATGTGTCTTTCTACACATCAGCAGAGCGTTTGGCTGTAGGGGCAGGGCTCACAGGAAGATAGAGGCTCAGACACTCTGAGGG
This sequence comes from Desmodus rotundus, assembly GCF_022682495.2. Lineage (NCBI taxonomy): Eukaryota > Metazoa > Chordata > Mammalia > Chiroptera > Phyllostomidae > Desmodus > Desmodus rotundus. The sequence goes on from NC_071395.1 coordinate 70,130,358, forward strand.
CCTGGTGCCTTGAAGGAGGAGGGTCCAGTCGGCTGGGTCCATTGTAGGGGTGTGGCCCAGCACCACCAACCAGAAAGTTGTGGCCTGTCCAGCTGTCAGCCTGCTTCCCTACCCTTCCCGGGAGCAGATGGGACAGCTCACCAGAGTGAATTGGTAGGTTGGTGGAGACACACCATGACCCAATCAAAGTGGACTGCAGACCAGCCTGGTTGTCCCAGGCCTCTTGCACCTGTTACCTCTCTGTCCCCTGTGGCTGACCATTTGAATCCTTAAGAAGTCAAATGCTATGTCAGTTGTAACTTTTGGGGTTACCAGTGGCAGAAACCCAACTCAGACATTATTCACCCAAGGAACCGGAAAGGCCTATTTCAGGCATAGTGAGACCCAGGCATCCAGACGGCGCCACCAGCCTTCGGGTTCTACTCTCAACATGCCCTCCCCGTCACCACGGCAAGAGGGACACCAGCAGCCCCAGGCTCACATCCGAGACGTCACGTAGAAAGATTCCTCACCCCTGCAGCTCTAGCTAAAGTCCTGGCACTCCTGGGACCGTGTGTCCACCCTGAAACAACCGCCATGCCTCTGATCACCCAAGCCGGGCCCTGTGCCCATGCCAGGGCAGGAGAGGTGGGTCAGCGCCGTCTGATCTTGAACAGAGTCCTTCCCACCCTCCCACCCCCCGCCCCACCCCAAATAAGACACTCTTACAAGAAGAAATGGACAACACATTTTGCAGGCAAAACAGCCTTTTTTCGTAGACATTTATCTCTGGAAAAGACGAGGGAACTAACATACACTGAGCATTTGTAACCTAACTGCTCCCCTACTAGGAAATTCACACATGATGCTCCCACCAAGCTTCCAAAACAATTAATATTAGTAGTTCCATTTCTACTGGTGAGGAAAACGGAGGCTCAGAAGGCTGGGAAGATAATTAAGCCGAAATTACGCAGCTAGTCAATGGCAGAGCTGGGATTTGTGGATGGAGGTGGCTGGAGTACTCTCAGGTGAAGATGATCAATAATCTGTCTGTCAGTCCTTTCCATCTAAGAACTGGGTGAGGTTTCCAAATGTTGATTGCCACTGACCGCCGCCCCCCCACCCCCCGGCCCCAGCCCAGTGGCCCTGGACACCAGCGGTATTGGGGGACTCTAGGCTGCAAAAGTAAGTCAAGGAACTTCCATTATGAAGGCTGAGCTGCAGTGGGCAAGTTTGGACTAGCCTAGTGCTCTGTTGGTTGGAAGCGGAATGGCCAGGTACATAAATCACGGAATCGGGAAGATTTAGCAGACAGTTTTGGTGCCCATGGCACATCCTTTCCCTGTCCCCAGTTCCAACCGCAGCTGTGGTGCAAGGCTCCCAGGCTTGCTGACGGCATTCCACCTCACCTCTCCACTCTCCTGTCCCGAGCTTGCTCTAAAGCAGGGGTGTCAAGCTCATTTTCACTGGGGGGCCACATCAGCCTCGCAGTTGACTTCAAAGGGCTGAATGTAATTTTAGGACTGTATAAATGTAACTACTCCTTAACAGTTAAGTGAGAGCTCCGCACCTCTGCCAGGTAGAAACAAGGTGCCGGGCTGGATAAAACAAGTGGAGGGCCGTATTCGGCCCACAGACCTTGTGTTTGCCACCTGTGCTCTAAAGCTTGCAAGTTCTGTCAGCCCTTGCCGGTGAAGTCCAGATCACAGAAGAGTTCCTGTTCCCGGGGGCAACCCTCAACCAAGAGGGAACAGAGCTGTGGTCAGTGACCCAACCTCTCACCCTGTGGAAGGGCAAATCTGAGGCACATCCTACACGGTTCTTCACAGGGTCTGTGAAGGGATTGCGCCCAGTTGCTCACAGGACAACCAGCTCTGTTGGCTTTTTCTCCTGTCCAGTCCCTGGCCCCCAAACCCACTCCCTGCTTCTTGGGGCCGCCTTCGCCACAACTACCTCCTCCCAGTCCCAGTCTGGCCCTGCCTTCAGACAAACACCAGCTAAGACTGAAGACTTTGGAGGTGGTACCATCTGAGCTGGATCAACACTTTAGGGATCAATAGTTTGCAAGAAACTGAAATGTATTCAAATTTCACTAATAGGGGAATTAAGATAAGGGGAATCTCTCAAAATCAGTGCACCAGGGTTCTTGGAGACTGGGATATTTGGGGACTGGTCTTTCTCTCCCCCACCCCCAACACATGATATCTTGTCTGACTCTTTCACCATGATGGCCCCAGCCCCGTTCTTCTCTTCCTTCTGCAGGCTGTCTCCCTCTGTTTAGTCAGGGTTTTTGTTCCCATGCAGCTCTGGCTGACCTGAGTCCTTGACTTGCTGAGATGTCAAATTTGATCTCCAGAGCAAACTCACTCAGTCTCTCAGGTACACCCCACCCCATTCCAATTTTCTGAGAAAGAAAAGCTGGTCCAATTGTGTAAAGTGTTCACCCCTTATTCAGTCACCTCTTGGGCTCTCCCCTTCCAATTCAGGTGGGTGAGCTCAACACTCCAAGAAAGGGGTGAGGGAGAAGAGGCAATGACTTGTCAAGGAATGACTAGGCAGGACAGAGCCAGGCTTCAGAATGACTTGGGTGGCCACATATGCGAGAGCAAGCAGAGCGGCTCCATCAGGCTGGGGGGTGTATTAGGAGGCTGCTGCAACAATGCAGGTGACTGCCAGAGAGGGTCAGCCAGAAGGAGGATAGAGACTGATGATGCAAGAGATGGAAGAACTGTGGAACTGGTGAGTGATTCAGAGCGAGGGATAGGGAGCAATGGGGTCAAAGGTGATGGGGAGGCTTTCCTGGGATGTGGAGGGTCAGCCAGGGTGAAGATGCTGAAGTCTGAAATGCCGAGTTTGGAGCAGGATAGTCTGTGTTCACCTGAATCCAAACTCGCAATCTACTTCCTTGAGTGGTAAATATTTGGGGCATCCCTTTGTTCTGCATAATGAAATATGGTTATTATATAAGATTAAGTTCTGATCAAATTTAATTGAATTTCACGCCCAAATTTACCTAGTTACCTGAGGCTTTGTAGAAGTGAACTATAACAATAGATTGCAATGATGAAGAATATTTAGAGAAATCAAAAATAGTCTCCAGTTTAGACATAACCATTCATAAAAGACAAATTAATGACTTTAGACTTAAATAAGTGGCTTTAAATCAAAACTTGAAAAATTCAAAAGGAACACCAGGTAAAAATGTAAAGATTTTAAAGTTCAAAAATGAGCAAAACTAATCCACACGCTATTTAGGCACAAAACATGTGATGAAAGTTGAAGAAAAGCAGGGGGAGGGCCAGGAGAGATCAGGGGGGGGTAAGGGGGGGGTGAGCCCTGGGGTGGGAGGGCTGCGGTCATGACCGCCAGGCCCTGGGGCTCCAATGTTCCGGTGAAGCTGGTCTTTCTTAAATGATTGTTTTACTTTCCCCTTTAAACTGTTTGCATATATGATTTACACTTTCACATTTGTGATATATTTTATCATTCGTACAAGTGAGAAAAGACAGTCTTGTTTACAGTCATGTTCACTTCCTATAAAGAGAACCACCGGGAAGAACTTAGGACTTTAGATCGGCTGGAATCTAAAAGGACTTGAGATGTACTTCAAATCCGAAGCCCCTCACTCTCCTCCACGTTGGAGGTTTGCAGCAGGCGGTCAGACAGACAGAGCTGCACGAGTTCTACCTCCACTGCGTACCATCTGTGAGATGTGGGGCATATCACGTGGCTGTCACAGCATAAGTATTCTAACGGGGGCGACACCCCCAGAAGTGGGGGAGCTGCACAGGCATGACTGGAGCCTTGGCCCCCTTGCTAAACACTGCAGCCGGAACAGGGGCAAAGGCAAACATGGCCCACACTGGTCCTCATTGCTTGGAGAGCTGGACACCCCCACTGGCTTTGGGCATGCATGGGATTCTGGGAGGGGACTTTTGAAAGAGCATGCTGGCAAGCAAAGAGTCAGTTGTTTTTTTCCCCTCCCCCTGAGCAGGAAACATGTCAACGGTCACCAGTGGGCCTGCCAACAGTGGCCAGGTGGGCGGAGAGTGGAGGCCTTGGGGGCACAGACTCTGAAAGAGCCTGAAGCTGAACAGTGACTGGAGACCAACTAAGCCACCTATGCTCATGATACTTTTGGGTGGGAAAAGAGGTTTCTGGGGCAACCTTGAACTGAGCTGCCAGAGAGTGACAGGGCAACTTGTTCTGGGGAGTGCCTTAGAGGGAATGGGCTTCGAGGCAGAAACTTGCCATTACTTCCAAAAACCTTGTTGATAATTGCCAGCCATGTGAGCATAGTTTTGTTCTTGTGTTATTTTCAGTTCTTGAACCAATGTAGTGGTTGTAACGATAAATATTTAAATACCTATTTTTGATGTCACACTCTGACTTTTTCTTTCCCCTTACTTTTGTTACCCAGATATTTTAGGCAGAAACTTGCCATTAAATCAAAGGTTCCTTTCTTTTCCACCGAGTCCATCTTTGGAGATTTGCCTGGTAGGTGGCAAGCAGTAGGATCCCCCCACTAATGCTTGGGTTCAGTCACAGTATCACCAGTAAAATGGGGGTGAAGCTAGTGCTTATTTCACAGCACTGTTTGTGGTTAAATGCAATTCAGATATCCCTACCCGAAAGTAAAGGAATATGCAGACCACAACTGTTCAGCCACCATGTCTTCAGCATCCAAGTGCTATTCTCTTAGCATCCTGCAGGTGGGAAGCTACCTCTGCACTATGCAAGTCAAACACAAGGGTGACATAAGAACGAGAGAGAGAGCTCTAAGCTGGTGCACCAATGATGGGGACAGGCCGCCTTTAACACCCTACTGATTCCCACCCCCTGGCTCTGGGGTCTTGTTAAGTCTGGGGGAATGAATCGTGGTGGGTGAGTGAAAAGAAAAGGCTCAAAGACAAGTAGAAAGTAATGAGCAAATACAAAACAATGCAAATGACCAGAACACATCCTAATAACTTTTTAAAAAATTTTAAATAGCATTGAGTGAGAACCCACCATGTGCCAGATGCAACAGCTGTTGCAAAGATGAATAAGGCTCAGGCTGTGCTCTCAAAAATGCCCCAAGGAGCACGACTCTGATTGACCACCACGCCTACGTAAGTGTGCCCAGTAATTGTATTGTTTTGCAACCAAGTTTCCTGTGTCTTTATTGCTTTTTATAATCATTAAATTAAATTAATACATGTTTATTATATAAAGTCCTGTACAGAAAACTATACTATTGAATGTGAAATCCCAACCACCTACTATAATTCTGACCCTTAGGTATCCAACTGAGGGGGTAATGCTGCCGAGTCCATTGCTATATGGATTTCCAGCCCCTTTTTTAAAGCATCATACTGCACCTTACTGTTCTAGACCTGTTTCTCCTCTCAGGAGCTGGTCTTGGGAACCTTCACCATGAGCATGCACAGGGGTCCGCTTCCTCCCCTGCTACAGTTGACATGCTGAAAATCCCTCTAAATATCAGTGTATAAGGGCAATACATCAAAAGATGAAGAGAAAAATAACATAACAGAAGGTTATATCACATGAATGGTAAAATTCTCCATCTAATTTTTCAACTCACAATTTTAGTCCCTGGAGGTCGGTACATTTTGTGGTAAACTATTAATTAAAGTATGAGTCACAGACAGGAAAAGGTGTCCCGACCTCCAGCAGGCAGGCCCATGGGGTTCACAAAGGCAAGACACCTGGTAATCAGCACCCAGAACAAAAATAAAACAGAACGTCACCAGCACCCCCAAATGTCCACTAATAGTTCATGTGTTTCTCTCCATTATGGTTAGGTAATGTAAATTGACGTTTAACAATTAAGACAGACACAGAGTTTACAAAGTCCGGCTGTGACTAACTCCAGCACCACAGCCGTGCCCCGTCCTTCCCATTCTCCTGATTTCCCTGCTCAGCAGCAGCCACTTGCACCTCTGTGAAGCCTGCCGAGTCTTTGGATTCACACCACTGTCTGCACAGCTAGATGAGCATTTCATATAACACAGGATATGCCAAATCCCATTAACAGAATAGCTATTGAAGAATCAGAGTGAACTTAATTATCGTAACCAAGACACTGTTGTATTGGTGAAAGGGAAAAACAGAATAGAGTCCAGAAACAGACCCACACAATATGGCCGATTCATTTTCAACAACAGTGCGAAAGCAATTTGATAAAGAAAGGATAGTCTTTGCAGCAAATGTTGCTGGAACATTTGAAATCCCTACACAAGTAAATAAATAAACTTTAGTCTAAATATCATACTTTATTCAGAATTAACTCAAAATGGATCATAGCTCTAAACATAAATGTAAAACTATAAAACTTTTAGTTAGAAGAAAACATAGAAAATTTAGGGGAACAAGGATTAGGCAAAAAAATTTTCAAGTATGACAAAAAGTCAGAACCATAATAGAAACAATGATAAATTGGACTTCATAAAAATTAAAAATATCTGCTCTGCAAATGACACTTTTTAGAAAAGATTTTTATTTTTAGACAGAGGGGAAGGGAGGGAGAAAGAGAGGGAGAGAAACATCAATGTGTGGTTGTCTCTCTCATGCCCCCTACCGGCACCTGGCCCTGAAACCCAGCCATGTGCCCTGACTGGGAATCAAACCTGTGACCATTTGATTCACAGGACAGCACCCAACCCACTGAGCCATACCAGCTAGAGTACAAATGACACTTTTAAGAAAATGAAAAGGCAAGCTACGTGCTGTACTGAAATACTTGCAAATCACATACCCCACAAAGGATTTCTATCCAGACTATGTACAGACCCCTCAAAATGCAAAAGTGAGAAAACTAAAAAGAGGACAAAGGACTTCAGCAAATATTGAATCAGAGAGTATAGAGGGGTAGCAAATAAGCACATGAAAAGTTACTCATCATCAGGAGTCTTCATAGAAATGCAAATTAAAACCACAGTGAAACACACAATATACACAGAGCAATGAGTAACATTAAATACTGACAGCACCAGGTGCTGGCCCAGGTGGAGAGCGACTGCAGTTCGCATGCATTGCAGGTGGGAATACAAAATGGCCTGGCCACTCTGCAAAACAGCTTGGCAGCTTCATTCAAAGATAAACCTTACACACACTTTGTGACCCAACACCCCCAAACCTGGGTATTTCTCCTAGAGAAATAGAAACACGTTCACACAAGAACCTGTACGTGAATGCTTATAACAGCTCTATTTATAATTGCCAAAATAAGGAAACAATCCAAATTTCTTCAACAGGTGAATAATTAAACAAACCGTAGCTCATCCATACAATGAAATACTCTTCAGCAATAAAAAGGAACTATTGATACATGCAGTAGCTTGAAGGAGTCACAAAGGTGTTATAAACTAGTCTCAAAAGGTTACACATTATATGAATCCATTTATATGACATTCAAAAAAGACAAAACTGTGAAGAAATCAGTGATTGCCAGGAGTCGGGGACATCTGAGGAAGGAAGGAAGGAATACTGTGACCTAATATGGGGAGACTTCGAGGGTGATTGCAATTGTTTTATATCCTAGTTGAGATGATAATGACATGAATGTACAGATGGTTAAAATTCACATAACTATACACACGCCCATAGAAGTTCATATTACTGCATGGTAATTCTTGAAGTATTAGTGAGCCCAGAGTTCAAGCTCATGGATAACTATTGTAACAGTCCACATGACCCAATTCTCACATGACCTCACTACCACATTCCATTAAATCTAAAGTGATGCTGATTTTTTAAAAAATTCTCTTAAAGAAAAAAAACATATAGCTGCCAAACTTTGACATGATGCTAAGATGCCATCAGTCGTGAGACATACTGCAGTTTCACAGAGGCAACATCGTGAAAACACGCATGCCTAGAGTTCATGAAATACAGGCGTCCCTTTAGTGAAGGCTGTTGCTCAAAGTCATCTCTGGAGAAGCATGGGACTTAGGGTTTCCTCTATGACTATAGACTCTCCCCTCTCCTGGTCAGCAAGTCGTGCACTAACTCCAGCTGACTCCGCCCTAGAGAAAGAGGGAAGACTGTTAAAACTCTGTTCTGAGATGATGTGAGCGCAAGTAGAGGGCTGAGCTCCGTTCTAAGCCTGCAGTTCTCCAGAGCCACTCAGGAGGCTGGGTGGCCCAGGGGCTAAAGCCACCTGCTTCAGAGACAGCACAACCTGACCCCGACGTGGCCTCTTATGCATGTGCAATCTTGGGCACGTGACCTGGCCTCTCCAAACCCATGCCCATCTCCTCATCTTTTTTTTAAATTGTAGTAAGAACATAATTTGTTAAGAGATCTATCCTCTTAAAAATTTAAGGTACTACATGGAGTTGTTGGCTATGGGTACAATGTGTACATACAGCAGATCTCTAAAGATTATTCATCCCTCTAATTGAAACTTTAGGCCCATTGATTAGCCACTCCCTGTTTGCCCTCCCCAGCCTCTGGGCAACCACCATTCATTCCACTTTTTGATTCTATGAATTGACTATTTTAGATATTCCCCATAGGAAAACGATAGTACTTATTTCTTGGGTGCTAAGTCAGGGATTAAACATTGATGATTATAAAGTACAACAAATAAAACCCTTATGATGAAAGTGAAAGTGCTGCTTCTATAGAACCCTGGCCAGAAAGTGTTCCAGGGATGGATGCTCAAGGCTCTAGGTGGGTATGAGAGTTAATCTCACGTCAATTTGGCTGTACCACGGGGTGCCCAAATATTTGGTCAAATATTCTGGGTACTTCTGTGAAAGCGGTTTCGGATGAGACTTATGTTTAAATTGAATTTTAAGTAAAGCAGATCACCCTCCCTAAGGTGGGTGGGCCTCATCCAATCCACTGAAGGCCTGCATAAAACAAAATGTTGACCTCTCCCGAGCAAAAGGGAATTCTCCAGAAATCGCCTTCAGACCATCTGCAACATCAGCTCTTCCTGGTTCACCAGCAGACTGCCTTTGGAATGCCAGGCCTCCATACCTGTGTGGCTCAGTCTCTCTCTCTCTCTCTCTCTCTGTGTGTGTGTGTGTGCGCGCGTGTGTGCACGCATCCTGTTGATTCTGTTTCTCTGGGAATCCTGACTAATACAGCAGGAAAATATCCTTAAACCAAGGAAGGGTTCTCTTTCACTTTACCCTTTGTGTGATAATGTATAACAATGTTTCCCCAAAGGGTAGCTGAGAAGAGGAAGTAAGATCTGTGTGACACGCAGCCTTGTCCTCCCTCCATGCACTCATACTGGGTAACGCACCAGTAGAAGAGAAAGAGAAGGTGCAAATATTGAGTCTCAGCACAGTGAGAGCTGTTCGAGGTCTGGAAGCCCTAATTTCTTACAAATGTGGAGAACTGCCTGTGACAGCCCAGGGCCACTTGGTGGGGCAGCCCATTTGACTCTGGACAATGAAAATTAATAGGAAGTGTGTCCTTTCAAGTTCAGAGGGAATTCAGAAGACAGGGAACCCCTCTTCAGTATGGTATCCCCAATCCCTGACTCTCTTCACCAGGCTTTGTTTTAAATCCCCCACTTCTTCAACCCTTTCCACAGGTCAAGAACATGGTTTCCAGCCCCTCCCCCCATCTTCTGGATATGGTAATGATTTGCTACTGTTTCTCTTAAAACAAGGCCCCTGGAGTTCAAGACTCACTCCTAATGAAGTTTGACTAGCCCAGAATATGCAAGGACGCTTCTGCCTATAGAAAGCTGTAGAGCTGTATAATTGACTTTTTTTGACCTAAAACTAAGACTAAATTCAGTTATCAATGCTACACTTCAGCATAACCTTACTAACCGTACAGGTTATTTTAAGTCATAACTGTTAACAAAAAATGTCTGCAAACTTGGTAAGCAGACCACCTACGCCTCCAAACTGTGGATCAAAGTAAGCCAGACATGGTTTGAGCCCTCTGGGATTTGTTAGTCCTTACTCGATGCCACTGGCTACTGGGACCATGACCAAGACGATAAATTCTCCTTTTTAAAGCTGTCAATATTTTCTTCCATTTTCTGTTCTGTCCCAGAAAGTTTGACCCTCCAGTCCTGTCTCCTAGTCTCCCACGCAGTCCTACAGTACAGCTCTCCGCTTAAGCATATCTTCCCTGTCCCTGGGCGGCCACAGCCCAGGCAGGTAACCACGCCCTTGTCACAGCTGTGAAACGGGCTGGAGGGGACAAGGTGCATTCTGAAGTCCCTTCTAATTTTACAGTCCTTTAGATCTGCGACAGCTGAGATGCCCCGGTATTTGTCTGTCCCCACCCCTCACCCAAATTTCTGCAGCGCCAGCTGTACCCACTGGTCAGAACCAGCTCTGCCCACTGGTCAGAAATGCCTGCTGCCCCCTTGGCTCCCACAAGGGTCCTCGAGCCACATCTGACCAGGCTGCGAGTCAGAACAGGAGTTTTGTTCCTTTTCTTCGTTTGGGCTGACTGAGAATAATCACACCATATCATTTGGCTTGAATTTGCCATGATTACTACAGTTCTAAAGAGAACTGATTTCATGACTCTACCTGTTCACTTAGGATGCCAGCTTGAATCCAATCAGGAAGACACTTTAAAACAGTCTGGGGAAGGTAGGCAGAGTTTAGTAATGTATCTTTGAGTCTTCACAATAATAAGTAACTAGTTTGACTGAATATTTTGCTTTTCAATAACCTTAGTTACAGTAAGAAAGTCAAACCATTTTATGGATGAAGCTCAAAGAGAAGCCTACTATGAGACCAAGAACTCTGGTCCCACAACTGGGGCTCAAACCTAGTCTGAGCTTGGCCACCAAGTCACTGTGCAGCCCTGAGCACGTCGCTTGACCTTCTGGTGCTATTTCTCTCACCTGCAAAGTGAGGAGGGCCTTACAGTAAATTGACCATAAGGCCTCTTCCAGCCCATGGTTTCACTATTAATAAGATGAAGAGACAAGCCACAAACTGGCAGAAACTATTTGCAAATCACATATCCAAGGAAAATGTGTACCCAAAATATGTAAAGAACTCTCAAAACTCAACAATACAAACAACCCAATTCAAAGTGGATAAAAAATTTGAGCACTTTTTAAAAGTATTTTTATTGATTATGCTATTACAGTTTTCCCAATTTTTTCCCCTTTAGCCCCCTCTGCCCTGCCCCCTCAACTCTCCAACATCCTCCCCGCCTTAGTTCATGTCCTTGGGTTGTACATATAAGTTCTATGAGTCCACTGTTTCCTATACCATTTTTTATCTCTGCCTGTCTATTTTATGCCTACTAATTATGCTTCTTCTTCCCTCTACCTTCTCCCCCCTTTTCCTCCCTTACCCCTTCCCACTGAAATCCCTCCATGTGATGCCCATTTCTCTGGTTCTGTTCCTGTTCTAGTTGTTTGCTTAGTTTGTGATTTCATTGTTTGTCTTTTCTTTTAGGTTCATTTGTTGATAGTTGTGAATTTGTTGTAATTTTACTGTTCATATTTTTGATCTTCTTTTTCTTAGATAAGTCCCTTTAACATTTCATATAATAAGGGCTTGGTGATGATGAACTTCTTTAACTTGACCTGATCTGAGAAGCACTTTATCTGCCCTTCCATTCTAAATGATAGCTTTGCTGGATACAGTCATCTTGGATGTAGGTCCTTGCCTTTCATGACTTTAAATACTTCCTTCCAGCCCCTTCCTGCCTGCAAGGTTTCTTTTGAGAAATTAGCTGATAGCCTTATGGGAACTCCTTTCTAGGTAACTCTCTCCTTTTCTCTTGCTTCTTTTAAGATTCTCTCTTTACCTTTAATCTTGGGTAACTTAATGATAATGTGCCTTGGTGTGTTCCTCTTTGGGTCCAAATTCTTTGGGACTCTCTGGGCTTCCTCGACTTCCTGGAAGTCTATTTCCTTTGCCAGACTGGGGAAGTTTTCCTTCATTATTTGTTCAAATAAGTTTTCAATTTCTTGCTGTTGTTCTTCTCCTTCTGGCACCCCTATGACTCAGATATTGGAACGTTTCTAGTTGTCCCAGAGGTCCATAAGTCTCTCTTCACTTTTTTGAATTCTTGTTCCTTCATTCTGTTCTAGTTGGATGTTTATTTTTTCCTTTTTTTCCAAATCGTTGCTTGGAGTCCTGGTTTCCTTCCTGTCACTGTTGGTTCCCTGAATATTTTTGCTTTATTTCATTTTGGGTATCTTTCATTTGTTTTTTCATTTTTCAACCAAGCTCACTCAACTCTGTGAGCATTTTAATTACCAGGGCTTTAAATTCTCCATCAGATAGGTTGGCTATCTCCTCATTGCTTAGTTCTCTTTCTGAGGTTTTGCTCTGTTCTTTCATTTGGGCCCTATTTCTTTGTCCTGGCACAGCTGATAGGCTGTGAGGGGGCGGGGCAACCCTCCTTGCTGTGCTGCAGTGCTGCCTGTGGGGGAGGGGCCAGAGAGGGAACAGTTTGGCTGGACTGCCCGGCTCTAGTGCACTTTCCAACAGACTCTCTGTGAGACTGGGAGTTTCTCCCATTGTGGCAACCCTGCCGTAGTTCACCATTAGCTCTGAGGCTCAATTTAGCCTTCAGCTAGCCCCACCCACCTGGTCCACTACCTTGCCTCGGTTTTTCTGAGCCACCCAGCAGGCGAAGTCTGCCGCCTTACCAGTCTGGTTGTTCTGGTTGACTTTTTCTTTAAGTCCAAGGTTGTCAGAGTTCCATGCAGTTTGACTTTCTGGTGCTTCTGGTTGTTTATTGATTTTAGATTGGTTATTATCCTCCTTTTGGTCATGAGAGGAAGTGAAGGGTTTCTACCTACACCTCCCTTTTGCCAGGTAATCCAGATTTGAATACCTCTCCCAAAGGAGACAGACAGGTGTTAAATAGGCACAAGAGGAAATAGTTTAACATCCTTAGAGAGTAGGAAAATTAAGATTGGTGAAGACATGAAACAATCGCACTTTCATTCACTGCTGGTAGGAATAAAAAAATGCTATAACCACTGCAGGGAACAGTTTGGCAGTTTCCTAAAAAAATTAAACTATATACCTACCATATAACCCAGTCATTCCACTCCTACATATACACCAAAAAGAAATGAGAACATATGTCCACGCAAAGACTTGTACGCAGGTATTTATCATAGTTTATTTGTAACAACCAAAAAGTAGAAACAACTCAAATGTCCGTTGACAGAAGGATGAATAAACAAATTTTGATATACCTATGTCTTAATCTACATGTGTCAAAATTTGAATATATACACAAACACACACACAGTGGAATACTGCTCAGCAGTAATAAGGAGTGAACTACACGATACTATTGAAACATGAATAAATCTCAAAATATTTTATGCTGAATGAAAGAAGCCAGAGCAAGAACACATACTTATGATTCCACTTACATAAAATTCTAGAAAATGCAAACTATAGTGACCTGGCAACAGGAAGCAGATTGGTGATTGCTTGGGGGTGGAGAGGGGCAGCTGGGGTGCAGGAAGGGGCAAAAAATTACAAAGAGACATGAAGACACTTTTGGCAATGAGATGTTTATTGTCATGATGGTGGTGATAACTTCAGATAATAGGTAGATGTCAGAACATATCAAGTTATGCATGTGAAGTTTATTATAAGACACTTAAATTTCAATAAAGCTGTTTATAAATGAAAACTTTTCAAATTTTAGGTAAATGTTTGATGGGGAATTGGAAATTCATATTGCCAAAGTAATAATCCACAGATTACTTCCTGGTGTCAAGGGATGAATGGAATGTTCCATGGAACCATACGTCCGTCTTCACTGTAACTGAGCGGTCAAGGTTAGCCCATGGTTCAGCAAGTCAACCGGACGTTCCATCTCTTACGACACACACATTACAGACTACCCAACATCACCCACGAGGTATACGAGCCAGGAATGCTTAACTTGAAGATGTCAAACGCTTAGCTCTGATTTCCGGCTAAGGAAACACAAGGGGTAAAGGGTAAAGGAACAAACCAAGAGACACACTGAAGAAGCTGCATCCAGAACATGGGACCCTGTGTGTCTGACTGGCCTAGTCTCTTGAGCAAGTCAGTGTGGTGAGAACGGGGACCGGGCCAGACTGAAGTCACTTAAAGGACCTATCACAAGGCACAAAGTATGGCCTTGGAGCGGATCTTGGCTTGTACAGATTTTTTGTAAAAAGCACTGGGGGCTCAGTGGGGAATCTCAGTGTAAACTGAGTAGTAGAGGAGATGGAAAGTACTGACGCGGGAAGGCAGAGATCATTAGCGATAAAGAGCAGGGTGCAAAACATGTACAGGATGATCTCCCTCTGGAGAGATGTTTATGCAGGAAAGGATAGAACTTCGGCATTAACAGCAATACTGAAAAGTTGTTCCACATGTATGTTTATCTGAATGCTATAATTATCTAAAATGTACATACATTTTAGGGAAGGGATTTTTTAATGAAGTAAGAGCCTCAAGAATTATTTTCATGAGTGTGTTTCTATGGAAACGAGTTCCTGGTCAGGGCCTTGTGTCAGGGCTTCAGCCCCTGTCTACTGTCCTGGGACATCGGACTCCATCAGAAGTGAAGTGACACTGGGCCACAAAAGATGCACATTTGCTTCTAAGGACACATTCTGCCCCCAGGGAAGCAAGACCTGGGTGTGTGTGCACACATGTGCACACAGGCCCCCCTCGAAGCGTGCCTGGCTCTCTCTGAAGATAAACAAGGAACCTGCCAGCCCCTGTCCCTGGCTGTGAACCTGGCACACCGGACTCAGGGGACCCAGGAACCCACTCATGCAGCTTGTTTCTCGGACCTGAGATGAAACGGCTATCTGTTTGGGGGAACTCTCCAAGAAATTTAACTCTCTCCCAGGAAAAACTATCATAGTCGTTCTCCAAGTGTGGTCCCCAGAATAGCAGCAGCATCTGGGACTGGGTTAGAAATACAGGTTCTCAGGCCAGACCCCAGACCCAGTGAGTCAGAGTCCGGGGACTGGGACCCGGCGACCCGTGTGCTGTAACCAGGCTTCCGGTGGCTTGGCTGACGTGGGAGAACCACTAAGCTATGCTGCCCCCTCCTGTCCCCTGATTCATGTGCAGTGCTGATAAACTGCTCTTGTCAGAAAAAAAAGAGCGGTGAAATCATCTTCACTAACCCAAGGTTTTGCCAATTCCTTGGGCTTACAACAGAACATAATATGCGGATCACAACTATATAAAAACCTGTGGATGACAGATAAGAAGCAAATCTGTGATACTGTTTATAGGCGATTTTATGTTTATTGAGAATAAACTCCTTTAAAAAATAAGTTGTTCGTAATCTTTTAAAAAGTGCACTATTCATCCACTTTAAAGCAGGGCTTTTAATAACGAAAATACTAATGCTAACCAGTGGCTTTAATAGAGTGTACCTCAGGGTTTCTCAGCCTCAGCACTGCTGGCCCTGGGGCCAGATGGTTCCTTGCCTCGGCAGGCTGTCCTGTGCCCTGTGGGACAATCAGCAGTGTCCTAGGCCTCTACTCCCCCGTCCCCAAGGAGACAACCAAAAGTGTCTCCAGATATTGCCAAATGTCCCCAGGGGAGTCAGATCACACCCCCACTCCCCACAGGTGAGAACAACTGTTGTTCCTGAAAGTTAGTAGAATTTGGCTTTAAAGTGGTCAAAGACATCTATCTCCCTTACCTCAGCTCTGGGAAAAGGGGACATGTACCCAACTGTTTGCATCTTTCAGGGAATGAACCATAGGCGAGGGTGCAGGCATGGCCTTGCCTTCTTCCTGCCTGGCAGATGTCCCCCTTTCTCCCTCCAAGCCCAGCTGGATGGCTGCCCAGTGCTTGCTTGAAGCTTTCTCCAGCTATGCCTCTGCCACTTCCAATCCCAGAATTTGAATGGAACTAGGATAGAGTGGCGTCACAAAAGTTTAAAGAAAAAGAACCTTTCAGAAGGAAATGATGACCCTCCCCCCTCCCAGTGTTCAGTGCTGTAGAAAGGTGGAATGGATAGGGATGGAGAGAAAAGCACGGTGTTTGGCATTTACAGGAAGCCATCAGCTAAGCCCTCCAGGAACTCACTGATGATTTAGCAGGTGCAGCTCCAGGTCCCTGGTGTGTGGGACTGATTGCAGTGGTTTGGAGGGCGGAAGGGAGATGGCAGAGAGGGGAGAAGGCCAGGGTGGAGAAGTGGAGGGCAAGGATGAGGCAAACCTTGGCTTGTAGCTCACAATCTACTCACCTTGCTCTGGGGACACCCACTAGGGTCCTGAGCCCGAACCTCTCCGCGTTGCGTGTGAACACATGCCTCTCCTTCCAGCAATGAGCAGTGACATGCCAGAGAGTCACAGGGACTGGCTCCCCCTACTGAGGTTGAGGGGAGCTTAATATATCATTGCTGATGTATGTATGATCCCTGGAGACTCAAAGAGCTACAAAGTAAACGCCATCTCTGTCTCCTGTTCCAGAATTCCGCAGCCTCTCTGCCTTGATGGGTTCCTTCCTGTGTGCTTCCCCAGGAACATTTTGCACACAAACATATTTGTTATCTGAATAAGCAAAATAAATCCGACCCTGCGACTGCGACTTACCCACGCAGACAAAAATCTCAGAGAGGACTGAGAGTCACTGCAGGACTCAGAGAAGTTTGACTGGGAGTTACGAATGTCTGCAGTCAACGGGGTTTGAACTGGAACCCACAATAACCGCCAATTACCTCCCAGTTATTTCGGATATCACTCATTTTCTGTCCAGCACACACCACTATACGGAAGTGTTTACTTGGACTTCCTTTTTGTCTGTCTCTCCAACTAAAATGTAGGCGTTGTGAAAGCAAAGTCTTTGTCTCCCCTATCAGCAGAGACCCCTCAGAGCCTGAACGGTGTCTGGCACGCGTATACGGCCAACAGGAGTTAATCGGGGGTGGGTGGGTGGACGATGTGCCGATTTACCTCTATCTCTTGGCCTAACTGTGCGGCCCCACCCAGACAAAGGCCTGCGCCATCTCCCACCAAATCCAATTCCATCCTAATTGAACAGAGTTTTCAATGTTCAATCAAGGAAAATACGTTGACTCACTTTTTTATCTTCTATTCCACATACCTCCTCCTAGGAAACAAGAAACGAGCCATTAGAGTAATATTTCCTTCTTTCGATCAGTCATAAGTAATTCAGAATGAGAAGCTACCTTCTCAGATCTAAAGGATTAGTTACACCTGAGGTTTCAGGGTAGCACCACCTTAGTCCCAGATGATTCTGTGGGCAAGGGGATGAGGGCCCTGGAAGAGGGGCACCTCGGAGCCACTGTTTCCCTACCTGGCTCGGCACAGCGCAGCTGCCGGGGAGGGAGAGAGCCGTGGCCCTTCCTAGGGGTCCATCCAGCGGGAGGGGGCTAGGGTCCACCTCGTCCCCCGGACACTCAGTACAGACATGCTCATTGAGATATTGATGCACTTCAAGGGTTTTCATAAGGAATAACCAGGAATGTACATAAATGTGCTTCTCCTTTGCTCTATCCACAGTGTAAGCCATTTGAAAATATCAGGCCAACTGTACAAGAGTAAAAACGAGAAGGTTACAACTGCTTTAAAAGAAAGCTCTCCAAAAAAAATTTTAATGTACTTTTAAATATTTTATTATTTATTTTTAGAGAGAGGGGAAGGAAGGGAGAGAGAAAGAGAAGGCAAGAAACATTGATGTGAGAAAGTAACATAGGTTAGTTGCCTTTCATATGCACCCAGGGGGCCCAAACCTGCAACCCAGGCCTGTGCCCCCACCAGGAATGGAACCGATGACCTTTTGGTTCACCCAACCCACTGACCACGTCGGCCAGGGCACTATCCAAAAATCTGGTCTGGCTAAAAATGTGGACTGGTCTCTAGTAATTAAAAGGGCCACAGCTCCCCAGGACTCTACAGCTTCCTTCAAGCTCAGCCACAAAGGCTCACTCTTCCTTCTCCCAAAGCCAGTTCTGCCAAGTCCGTCCTGAGGACCTGTACTCCCCACTCAGAACTGATGCATTCCTGCAACTCCAGCTGAAAGCCGGTAAAGCAAAGCCTAGCTCCTCATGCATCTTGCCCTCACTGTGGACGGACTGTTACGGTGGCTTGATCTGTCCTTAGAGGGGCACACTAGAAGAGCAGGTAAAGACTGGCAGGAGTGACCAGTGCAACTTGGCAAAGTAATAAGGAGTGAGCAGAGGTGGCCTGTGCTGCTGATGTCCCACTGGGCTCCTCCCTCTCAACCGTGGGGCCTGCTGCTGCTCTTCCAGCACGTGCTAAACTCTGCCTGACTCCTTGCATGGGAATACGAGATGTGTTTTCCAACATGTAGGCCGCAATGATTCCTTTCCACTCCCTTCACTGCACGTAATAGGACTGACAGACCCTGACGTTATATGTATTCTACAGGGTGGGGCCAAAGTAGGCCTGCAGTTGTTCCTATGGACAATAATACAAAATCAATACATAACAACACAAGCATAAACTCGGTTTCATGTACTCACAACTATAAACCTACTTGTGCCCCACCCTGTGTATATATATTTTTTGATGACAAAAATTTTTCAACTGCTATTGGCTGAAGTTTTCCAGGGTCCCTGAAGTGTTCCCTTCCATCATCTTAATATTTCTGAAGAGGATTGTTTACTCACCAGGAAGCCAAGGTCTCGACTGTGTTCCTCCAGACTCCAGAGTGAATGCTCTCCCAAGGAGGCCTGACTTTTCTCACGTCCAAGGGCAGCGACCCATGGTGTGCCCTCCGTGGCCTCCTGAAAGCATTCCAGGCTCCTTCCTCCTTGACAGATTTTCCAGCAAGCACAGAAAGAACTAAGGACACCAAGGGGCCTTCCTTCCAGCACGCAAAAGGTGAGAGCGAGCCCTTGCTGGGTGGCTCAGTTGGTTGGAGTGCCACACCATTCACAAAAAGGTTGCGGGTTTGATCCCTGGTCAGGGCACATACCTAGGTTGCGGGTTTAATTCCCAGTAGGGGCGTGTACGGAAGGAAACTGATGGATGTTTCTTTCTCTCTCCCCCCCCACACACACTTCCTCTCTCTCTAAAATCAATAACCATTCTTGTGTGAGGATTGAAAAATGGTGAGAAAGAGTGAACAACAGAAGTCACTTGGGGAAAATATCTTTGCTGGGATTGTTTTTAATTGAGCTATTTCTTATACGTGGTAAAGCACACAAACCTTAAGTGTACAGCACAATAAAGTTCTACAGATGTATCACACAGCCATGCAACCATGACACAGGTTGAGTTCAGGGACACTTCTGTCACCCCAGAATGTTTTCTGATGCCTGGTCAATAGCTGTCCCCCAGAAGAAACCACCACTTTAACATCTGTCACCCATAGAAGATTTTTACCTGTGCTTGAATTTCATATACATGAAATCGTACAATATCTACCTTTTCATATTTGGCTTCTTTTGCTTACACAGTTTCTTCAAGAGGCATTCCTTTCGTTGCATGTATCAGTGATTATATGGGGGGGGTTGTTTTGCTGCAAGGGTTCCATGGGATGAGCACTTCCCAATGCACTCGCTCCGGGGTATTTTCCATTGGCCTGTGCTTGCACTTCCTCCTCTTATCAACTGCTCTGCCGTTAAACCCATCTATTGATTTCATAATTTCTGATACTGCATTTTTATGTCACTTTTCAAATTCCCGTTTTATTTTTTAAAGATTCTAGTTTCCTGGTGAAATTGTCCACACTCTCGATTCTCTTGAATGAATTAGTGTTGTTTTAAAGTGCTTGCCTGCTCACCCTAATACCTTAATAGAAACTACATTTTACATGTTCTCCTTTACAGAAGTTTCACTGTAGCTTCCAGCTCAAAGCAATAGACGTCTAGCCTGAAACTGCTAAACCAACCGCTGCCAAAGGAAGTTCCGACAGATCATTCTGTCCTCTCACCAATGACTGATGGGTTCCTTCAGAGGCCAAGCAACCCACCAAGTTCTTTAAATAAGCCAGTGCTTGTCAGGTTACTGTGCTGGCCACATTATGTTTGAGAACATCCTGACCGAGGTCAGGCCAGGGCTCCCACGAGCCTGTTCAGAATGAACGGCTCTAGTTTTGCAACAGCGGGTGAGAAACTGAAGTCCAGACATTTCACGGCGTCTGTGACCACCTTCCTCCCTCCAGTCCAACTCTTCCCCAGAGCTTGTGACCTCAGATGCTCTGTCCTTTCAGCAAATGCTTCCGGGAAGAATACCCCCTACCTGGTTCACATCTTTTATTTAGCTCTGGATGTGATAGCGTCTTGGTTTTCTAAAACAGAAAAGGATAATAGATGAGAAGATGGGAATATTCCTGAAATGCAGCTCTCATTGCTTCTCTCTTGATCCAAAGTAGTCAATGGCTCCTCAGCACCCACCCTGGCACCCACGGACCTCTCTTTCAGACTGTGTGTAACTAACTTCCTACACAAACCTCCTGCTCCAACGGTATGTGTCCACGTGTTGCAGAGACAGGTCTGGTCAAGTTCAGGAAGGGTCTCAAAGGAGAGCCTCCTTGCACAGGGAATGAAGACACAGATACTCAAGGGAAGGAGTGTGTTCTGTTGTAGAGAGGCGATGTGTCCAACTTTTACTGTACTTTTAAAAACTCGTATTTGGAGATCATTATAAACAAAGGAGATGGGTGAGTGGGTGGATGACAGATAAATTCTCAAAAATGTGAAACTTGCTTAAGTAACTATAGCGGGGATGCCAGGCACACGGCTTTCCTGGAGAGCTGGTGGGAGGGACCCACCTACAGCGCTTCGCTAGGGGTGAGGGGATTCCAGCCTGGGGCTAGTGCATGCGGGCAGGGGACCCGAGCTCCCTCTCTTCACACTCCCGGGAATATCTGAAAACCACTTGATGGAAAGGTGTTCTGTGAGAGTCCTTGGGATTTGCGTGATTTTTATGGATGTTGCATGTGTGCCTCCAGGCCAGTAAAGCCTTAGGAAACCTGAATTACACTAGTGAATCATTTTTACTTCTATTACGTGGAGCTGTATCAGCCATGCGTTTAATTTATGTGCATGTAATTTATGAGAAATCAATTGTGGTGGGTTTCAATTGTGGAGCAAAAAAAATAATGATAATAAAAGAATGAGACAGCCAATGCATGCTGATAAAGACTGTAGACATACTGTGTGGGTTATTTTAGGGGTTTTCCAGCACTGAAGAGGAACTAGAAGACCTTGCTTAGGTGGCCGAACACATAGGTAATGATGGCTATGGAGACATCCTTTGAGGAGAAATGGAATCACTTCAGATCATTGAGAAGCTCTGACTAAAAAAGAGTTAAGAGGGACTAATAAGAGCACCTGCAGGGTTCTATGACAACACGAAACTGGGTGCCTGCCCTTCATGGTGACACAAAGTAACTCCAAGGGCAACTCTGCCTCTGACTTTCAAACAGAGTCCCCATACGCTGCAATTTCACTGTACACCTGCTAAAGAAGTGGGCTCCTTCTTGGATGCTGCAAGTGTGTTTTCAATTTAGGGAATTTCATGGGTGTTCACAGCAATATTTGGAATAGCATGAGAAGTGGCTTCTTGATGGAAAAGGAAGAGCAGTTATGAACCTATTAGGAATCTGGTTGAACCTGGATTCATGGAATCCACTGCCTCGGAATCATCTATCAACAGCTATTTAGGAGAAAAGGAACAGGTAAGCCCACCCTCCAACTGAAATCCTTCATTTTTCATGATATGTTTGTATTTGGCTCATCTGACTTTAAATCGCAGACATGCTTCAAAGCTTTGGACTTCTCACAATAGCTACACACTAAATAGTCGCTGGATATTCATTGCACGTATTGCTATAGTGAGCTTCTGCCGAAGAGACAGACATTTGATATTTAAGAAACATTTGAGACAACATTAAAGAAGCAGCATTGTTGTTTCACTGTGGAATAAAACCTGGAAGTTTACAACCAGCTGCAGCTCTTTTGAATAGTTTGAAAGTGTGATTCTGTAAAAGCTAGAGCCACTATAGCCAAATGGAACAACCTGCGAATGCTGTGTCAGCTCACTCATTCATTCGGCAAGTATTTTCTGAGCATCTACTCAGAGCTATTTTCCAAGCTTCTGCTGTAGGTGCTCAGGGAGGACTTCTTGGAGGGGGTGCTATTTGAGACCTTCCTGAATGATGAGAAAAAAAAACAGTGCTCTGAAGGAAACGAGTATCCCGGGCAGAGGAGTAAAGGCCAGTGTGGCCAGAGCCTGCGGTAGAAACGTGAACGATGGGGCTGTCCATGTGGGGCCCTCTCAGCAGAGGGTTTAATGCGGGAGAGTTGTGAGTCAGTCTGCATGTTTAAAAGGTTACTATGGATGCTTTGTGAAGTGGTCGTAAGAAAGCAGGAGCAGGGGGACAGAGAGAGAGAGAGAGAGTTAGGAGGTGGTTACAGCTGTCCAGAAGAGAGACATCAGTGTGTAGGCCAGAGCAATAGTCCTGCAGATGAAGAGAAGTGGTCAGACTTTAGATGCTTAGTGTATCTCTTAAAACAAGTCTGTACCCTCCAACCGCACTTTGCTCCACAGTTGCACTTGCACTTGAACGTGGTGCTCATTACGAATCTATTAAACACACTACTGTGCCTCACATTTACACAGAACTTCCATGTGGAAAAGGCATGTTCATTTGTCTTAGTCAACTCTCATAGCACCCCGTTGAAGCACACAAGTCAAATATTCGTCTCACCATACAGAGGTTAAATGCCCTATAATTAGAAAGCGCCTCACCTAGGTGCTCTGATTTCTAATCTAAGACCGCCCCCCCCCCACAAATAAGGCATTGTCTACCCATAAAAATCAAATAAACATGTTTTTCATGGCATTGTGAGACATTAGCTCACGTTGATGAGGTACATACAATCCAAGGTTAACTGTGTGTGGCTGGAGATACCAGCACACATATAAACATAAAACCGCAAGAATATGTAGGCTTTCACAAGACAAGGGGAAGTGACCATAAGGGGGCTTGTTCAGGTCATGGAAGGTGGCCAAAACGGATGGAAGAGGCAGGTGGAGTTTTGCAGGATATAGGGAATATCAGAACTGGAAAGGATTGTACAGACAAGGCAATACTATTTTACAAGGTCCAAAAGGGTAAAAAATGATGCTGAGATGAATCTGTTGAAAGGATAAAGGGAAGTGATTGGGCTGGAAAAAAAAAAACAGAATGAAAGCCATTGAATGAATACTTCTGTCTAAATCTGTAAGGGAAACAGGGAGACTAGAGAAAAAATGAGTCTAAAATACATCAGATAAAGGAGGGCAAGGTTGGAAAACAGGGAGACTCTCTGTGTGTGACAGTCACTGTTTCCGTACTGACGCCCGCTGGCAGGCGCCGCCTCCATCGATGAGGGTTGGGCCGTCCAGGGGCACCCACCCCGGGCATCACCCCCGGAACCAGATTCTCCTCCTCTCCATTCTGACAGCTCCCATCTTCTGCTTCTGGGCCACTCCTTGGAATTATTTTTAACCAGACCCACGTTAGTCGACTTTTGCCTGGGTTCCATTCCTTGCATTTCCTGTTATTATTTGTTTTCCCCTTCTGCCTGATAATTCTGGAGGGGCAGAAATTTGTCAGAAATATTTGAACTAAGGACTCCCCATTAGTTGCCAAATAAGGTCTAAGTGTCTTAGACAAGTAGTTGGCTGCCACTGTCTGGCCAAAAGATACCAGCTTTTTTCTGCTCTAGTAGCCACCACATACTCAACACCTTGTCACGAGACACTACAACTTCCCCCAAACAATCCCACCCTTTTACAGCTTCATGCGCTCACTCCATTCAGAATATCCTCCTCTATAATCTCCACATATTGAAATCCTTGGTTTTAGGGGTAAGCACAGAAAGTAGATGGCTGTCATTTTCACCTGCTCAGCTTCCATTTCCTTCTCATTTTCCTTTGAGAACCACCTTTTTTCAACCTTCAGTCATACTGTCTGCATGATTTCACCCCGAATCCAGTAGTGTCCCCATCACTCAGACCCAGCATGTCAGCACACCCCTCCCGGCCAGAGTACTCAAAGATGCTCGTAGGGACCGTCTCGGGCCAATCCATGTGAATTTCAGGACTTTAGCTAAAACGGGGCTTTTAAAAAAGATTTTATTTATTTCTTTTTAGAGAGAGGGGAAGGGAAGGAGAAAGAGAGAGAGAGATCAATGTGTGGTTGCCTCTCACGTGCCCCCAACTGGGGACCTGGCCCACAACCCAGGCGTGAGCCCTGATTGGGAATGGAACCGGCAACCCTTTGGTTCGCAGGCTGGCACTCAATCCACTGAGCTACACCAGACAGGGCTAGCTAAAATTTTTAAGGTAAAAAAGGAAACACAACTTATTCTTTTGAGGTGAGTTGGTAGAAGTACATCTAAGCAAAAAGAAAAACTCAAAAGAGGTTGTGAAAGCATTGAAGCTGCTTTTCCTGAGAACATCTGCTGAATCTAGGAAACGAGGTCTTCAGTGTCATGGCTTTTGTGGGGCACGGAAGACTGAGAACAACCCCCTAGGAAACTCACACATAGTCAGATTGTGATGGACTAGATTATTATTCAAAACTCTTCACTTTCTCCTTGTAATAGGATTCTGTATCAGTACCCTTTGCCATGTAACTTTGGAATGCCATCCAGTCAAGAATGAGGGGCAAACAACTCTGCCCCACTGATCTGGGGTTCGGCCAAGCAATCTGCTTTGATCATGCCCAGCCAGGCCCTAATTAAGCTGGCCTACAGATCCAAAAGCAAAAAAATAAATGTTTACTGTTATATGTTATAAGATTTAGGGGCTCTTTGTTACCATAGCAAAATCTAATTAATTCACTCGGAAAGCTGAAGGCTGAAATACCCCAAATATCTATGCCTTTAGTCTCAGGGTGAAACAGAAGTGAGTCTATCACCCTCCTTCCAGCTTCAGAGAACTGCAAGGAAAGCTGGCTTGACGCTGGGCGGGTAGCACACCTGATGAGTCATGGCCATAAGCATGTCCCCCCAATGAAATTGTAACACAAATTCCTGCCATTCAGGTGATCCAGAAACTGTGAATTATGAATTCACTTGAAGAAATTCTGAGACACTAATGTTCCTAGGTTCCAGGAGAAGCAAATCCTCTTTGGAGAAACTCACCTTCATCCTGGACCTTGAAGAATTTCTCCAAAATATACTCATATATAATCTATGGAAAATGACAAGTTCACAGTCAAAAATAACTAATAAGCACATAATAAAACAAAGACAAGTCATGATAAGTGAAAAACAATAATAATGGACAGTAGAAACACAAGTCAGGAAGCAATTATGGTTAGTATCTTTTAAAAAGTAAAAGAGAAGCCTAACGGTATCTTCATTGAACCATAAACTTTAAGCGACTATCAGAATTGAAAAACAAAAACGTCTAATAATAAAAAAATCAGTTTAAACCGAAAATTTTACCCAATGGAAGATAGTTAGCAGACGAGAAGACAGGTCATAAGACATTATCCAGAACAGAGCTCAGAGAGGCCAAGGGATGGAAAATATGAAAGAGAGGTCAAGAGACATGAATCGAGTTCCAACACATCTCTAATTGGAGCTTCAGAAAAAAGACATAAAAGGGCAAACACAACGTTAGAAAACAAACTTTGAAGAATAAATGATTCTAGCTGCTCCATCAAGGATCAAATACCCAGGAATAAATATAATAAAATATGAAGACCATTATACTGAAAACTGCAAACCTTACTGAGAGAAAATTTTAAAGACTTAAATAATTAGAAGCACATACCATGATTATGGGTTGAAGACTCAATATTATAATGATGTCAACTCTTCCCAAACCAACCCATAGGTTAAATTAAATCTCAATCAACACCCTAGCAAGCATGTGTATGTCAATTGATTAATTAATTTAAAAATGTATGTACAAGGTCCAGCACAAATAATGCCCCTTTTATTACAAAATATTTTATTACAAAATCATAAGCATGTAATTCTGTAACATAACAACATCACACTCAAGCACAGTGTATGACACTTTAGATGAAATGCTCAAATTAAAACTATAAATTAACACTCATTTATCACTCTACCAACCACAGTCATGCAGTCCTTACTTCTGCTGGCCTCTGTATAATCACAAAGATCCACAAATAGCTGAATGATCTTACAGAAGGAGTGGAGTGTGTTAAGATTTGGACCTTGTGACCTGGCCGAGTGGCTCTGTGGGCTGGGCATCACCCCGAGAAGCGAAAGTCTGCTGGTTTGATTCCAGTCAGGGCACGTGCCTGGGTTGTGGGTTCAGTCCCCCACTGGGGCGCTTATGAGAGGCAACTGATCAATGTTTCTCTTCCACATAGATGTCTCTCCCTTTCTTCCTCCCCTTCCTCCTCTCTAAGAATAAATAAAATCTATTTTCTTTAAAAACATGGTTGAATATGATCCAAACTAAGTATTTACATTGTCTTTGCCTCAGCCTTTGCACCTGAAAAATGGAGATAACAATATCATTTAGATCACAAGAATGTTTAAAAAATAAATGAGTTAATTTACGTAAAACCCCTCTAGCAGGTCCTGGCACACAGCCGTTAAGTGTTCGTTGGTAGTGATAGTAATTTACTTTCTGAGGACGTTTAGAAAAGGGAAATAACCACATGACTAGACCTGCCATTTACCAACCTATGTGAATGGGGGCAGGGGCTAAAGAAGACAGTAGAACCTTGAGAATTTTGGAAACACTATTACTCACCCTCTAATAGATCTGTGTCCTGGAATCCAACTGAATCAAATTATTAATTCTTCCTGTTGGGAATGAGCTGAGAGAGCCTGGAAAATAGGGTCTTCTATCTCCCTACAACCAGTCATTTGCTAATTTCTATATGTTCCACCATGGCAGATGTCAATAACCAATGACTGGTGAAATTCCTACGTATTTAACAACAGGCTCTCAGGAGCTGGTGCGAGCCCCCACAGCACACCACCACAGAGTTCCGTCACACCAATGAACTGAGGCCCAAACACATCCATTTATTTGCCTTAAAGCTACATAATTAATTGCTAACCCTAGATTTGAACTTAGAACTTCTACAAAAAAGCCATCTATTGCTTCCATCTGTAGTCACCAACCTTTTTGAGTCTCATAATTGTATGAGCTCCATACACATGAAATTAAATTTGTTTTTGTCCTGTTATTCTGTCCATGTCAACTTAATAATTATGTCAGCAAAAGGGCTTAGAAGGAAGAAGGGAAGTTTTCCTCCCCTACACCCCTGAGCCAGACTGATACTCAGGCACAAGTGTGTCACAGAGTCAAATGAAACCAGTCAAAGGGAATTCTGGGACTTGGCTAGAACTGTTGGGAGACTGCCGGCCAAAATCCAGAGATGGTGTGGCATACAGAGGATGCTGGCCATGGCCTGGCCTGTCCAGCAAACAAATCAACGGCAGGCTACCCAGGGCTTGATTACTTTGAATAACTAACAATTCTCCAGTTGTGGAAAACTAGAATCCTGACTAGCACTGAAAAGTCCTAACTTTTTATCCAACTCCCTGGCCTGAGTCAGTTCACAGACCCAGACTTCCTTAAATAACACCTGATTGGGCCCCACCGTGCAAGAGTCCTGCTCTGCCATCACAGCTGCCCTGTCAGCCTTTCTCCCAGCCATTACCCCAAGAAACCGCAGCCGTTGCCTGAGCTGACACTGACCCCAGGAACTCTAACCAGCATCGGCCTTTGCCAGTCTGTGTGGCGGTGTGTGGAGAACTAGTGATAAAAGGAGTTCTGACCCAGTTTTGCATCTTGGCCAGCCCAGTGGGAACGGGCCCTTTCCTAGGGTATTTTAACATTCTGAGCTGGACACTTTGGACTCAGCAAGGAGGCTAATGTCCTTTGGTTCCCCCCGCCACATCTCATGTGATCCTGTTGCTTTTTTTGTACATTTCCCCTACCCCACATTGCTTTCGGTATGTTTGCTAGCTCTTTGCAGGAACCATGCCGACCTTATACACTGTTACCTTCCCAGAGTCTGAACAGTATTGATCATATATAGGCCCTCAAAGTTTACAGGGAAACTTATGGTCAATTGGTCAGATGTCTTTCCTGGAAGAATCCGAGATTAGGCCACAAAGACTTCCAGCCCGCTGCATGTCCTGATTCCTAACACCTCTCCCCTGCTCTCCGAACTGACCCATGCAAACAGGGCTTGCAGAATAACTGCATCTCTCAAAGACTTAATCAAGTAGTAAGTCCAATTACAGGGCTTCCCCAGCTGTAGTCTTGCTGCTGGAATAAAAAAAACCCAGCTCCAAGCACTCTGGAATAAGCTATTGATCTGGCCAATGCATCTTTCTCCCTTTTGATTAGCAGAGAATACCAAAAGCAATTTGGTTTCAACCGACTGTGTTAATGTAACTTCAGAGAAGCAGCCTTACCAGTTCTCATGATTCAGACACAGAATGAAACCCCGGAGCCAGAAGGATCTAGGTTCAGATCCTGGACCTAGTAGCAGATCCTCTGCTACTTACCACCTGGGTGACCTGTTTCCTCACCTGTAAAACAGATAAAGGTACCTACCTACCTCAAAGCATTATTATGAACTAAATGAGTTAACATTGTAAGGTGTTTAAAAGAACATCTTGCGCACACAGTTAAGTGCTATGGAAATGCTGGCTGTAACTATTACATGTTACCTCTGCAGCTCCAAGACATAATCAAGTCAGCAGGTGCTTGATTAACTTACCATCCCTCCGGACATCATGCTGGTTCACTGCAGGGGAGCCCCTGCTGAGCTGATCTGGGCAGCAGGACGTGGTTAGCATCCACCTCTCCATTTGTTCCCAGAACTGGAATTACATCAATCCTGTAGATTACAACGGCCTCTCCTCCAGTCTCTGTCTCCTCTGACCCGGGGACCCGGAAGCTTCTGACACCACCAGTATGACCTCCCAGCCCAAAGTCTGGACTCGCAAACCCTTCTAATAGTGGAAGAGAGCAGGCGTGGAAGATAAAGGAAAAGGACACTTTAGGAGTTAGGAATGAGCTGTCAGCATCAGACCAGTGACCGTGCCTCAAGAGCAGAGCCACAGCCAGGCAGAGTAGCTGGGCTTCCAGAGGAGGCACAGGTGGCCCCTTCTGCCACACCGAGCTAGTCCAATCACTGCTGAGCTTATATCGGGGTCAGTGGCTTCCAACCTTCCTCAAGCTCCAATTCATAAATTTCCTTGTGATTGGAAAAATGCCCCCAAGTATTTTTGCCATGTTTTCCCTGTAAGCACCACTTGACCAGATGCCTGCAGCCTCACTCAGATACACAGCCAGGGTTGGAGCCAGGCCCCAGGCCTGGGAGTAATCTGACTCAATCCTTTCCCATGAGCAATCTTAGGGAAGGGGATACTAAGGGGCCTCAGACATCCTTGTTAAAGACTCAATATGGCAGACACATCCACCAGGGTCTATGTGTAATTATGTCCAAGCTCAGAGCCTAGGGCAAATGCTCCAATGCATGGTACATTATGGAGAACACTGTGAACACGTGGGACCCACTCAGGATATCCAAGGGTTTTCGAAAAGTTGTGGCCTCATAGAGGAGAAGCCTGGGGATGCACGTCTGAGTCACAACCCAACCTCTCAGAGGACAAGGAAAGTGAGGCTGAGCCCTGGCTGAGTAGCTCAATTGGTTGCAGCACCATCCCAGTGTGCCAAGGGTGTGGGTCCGATCCCTGGTCAGGGCACATACAAGAATCAACCAATGAATGCATGAATAAGTGGAACAACAAATCAATGTTTCCATCTCTCTCTCAAAATCAATATTATTTTTTTAAGTGAGAGTGAGCTTAGCAAGTGTGTGGAAGCTAAACATGACAAATGAACACTGGTCTGCTGGTACATACAAGCCCTCTGGCTACGTCAGGAGGCTGGGTCTTCCTGCTTTCTCTTCTGTTATCCCAGTTATTTCTGTCTTAGAATTCTTGGTCAAAAGTAAGCAGTCTTTCTCAGCGCGGAAAAAAAAGGCCCTATTTTCTTCTTTTTTTTATCCTCAACTGAGGACATTTTGTCATTGCTTTTTAGAAAGGAGGAGAGAGAGGGAGGGAGAGGGAGAGAAAAACATTGATGTGAAAGAGAAACATAGATTGGTTGCCTTCTCGTACATGCCCCAACCGAGGATCAAACCCGCAACCTAGGCATGTGCTCTGACAGGGAATCTAACCCGTGACCTTTTGGTCTACAGGAAAACCTCCAACCGAGCCACACCAGGGCCTCCAACCAACTGAGCCAGGGCCTCACTCTTTCTTCTTAAGAGAAAAAAAAGTGGCAGAGACAAACCAATGAGTCATGCAGTATGTACGAGGAAAAACCAGATCTGGGGAGTCGGGTGTCCTGAACAAATGGTTCCCATCAGAAAGGAAGTATTTCTAGAAAACAGACTTAAGTGCAGACTCACTATTAACCTCAGCTATCAGGCCACAGGCCTGGGGTGAGGCCCCACAGCTTCCCAGCAAGTAGTGACAGATCTGAGTTAGAACGGCTTCTGAAGAGCATGCAGAGCTCCAGGAAACGGGACAGACAGGCTCAGAACCTCAGGTCCGCGCACCGACGAGAGGCCTCTAGAGTGACAGCCAAGGAGCTTTCCACTGCTTGTAAAACATTTTCATTAAAAGCATTTTAAAATGTCAGTAACAACTCAAGTAACGACAGCCTGATATCAAGAGCAATGAGCCAACTTGATGAGCAGGAAAACAGTACCATTCAATAAACTGAATAACCCAGACAGCCACCTCCATGTTTCACTGATGGGCTTTTATTAAACCTGTATGTAGATCTCATACTTCAACTTAAAACAAAAAACAGCTTCCTTTGGTCCTGGTATAAAAATAGTTACCTTTTTTAAATACCTTGAAAACCTTTAATACAGTGTCTTGTTATATATTAAAGAGTGCCCTAAAATCTCAATCATCTCGCTCTCCTAGAATGTTGCCTTCTGGTCACTACCACTTTTTTGTTTTGCATCTTTAATGATTTATATCTCAGAGAAGCCTGAAAAGGGAAAGGTTTTCCTGTCATCAACTATTTAAATTACAAAAAAAAAATTTAAATAGAAGAAGCCAATGGCAGTATTTGATTCAATACTGAAGATTCATACCGACCAGGCTTCCCTAGAGAGTTACAGTGTAAGGTTTGCCCACCGCTCACTCTTTAGCACAGGTTCCCAGGCCCTGGCATTACTTAAACAAAACCGCAGTTCCTGCCTTGAAATTGTAATGATGGCCCAATATCGCTCTCTAGTGTCCTGTAAGGATAAAAGCAGCCAGCAACACAGGAGGGTAATTGGAATATGAAGTGTTGGAAATCTAGATGTGGAAACGAAAAAAAGTTTTATTTTTCAGGGGTCACAGGACATGTGGCTCCCCAAAATCCCACTCTCGACACAGGCTGCCTGCAGCTGCGCAGTGCAGAGTTGAGAGTTGCCAGCTTTGCACAACAGTGCAATACCCCATCAAAAGCTGGACTCTGGTAATGTTTTCTTTCGGTCTAAGGAAAGAGTGTGGTATTTCACCTTTTTCAAGGTGCCCAAGGAAGTCTTCTCCCCAGGAACACTCCTCTGAGATGTGCTCACGACACTGGCCCTCGGGGACAGGCTCGCCTTGCGTGGGAGGTGGAGGGAGCTGGGCGCAGACCGGACAGCGCCCTCCAGGTGGCCAGCCAGGCCCTTGGCCAGACTGTCTGACATCCCTGGGCAAGAGGACGAGACTGGAGCCTGCTCATTCACAGCTGGGCTCAGCCTGCCACTCCCCAGGGAGATTGGGGCCACCTCAGCCCTGCCATTCTTCTTGTTCTCCTTCTTCCAAAACACTGACCTCAGAAGGGTGAGGGTCCTCTGTGAGAGTCTGTGTGTCTCAGAGTCCCTTCCCTCCACCTCAGCTCTGACCTTCACTGAGAAATTTCGACAAGTGTCCACACTCGCCACAGTGCTTGACGCCTCCTTGGGGGAAGGTGCTCTGCTGCTGGTGCCTACCTGGCCCGTTCCCTTCCAGTTCGCAGTCCTCTGGTCCTTGGGCTGGGCCCGTCTCTCATTCTCTGCTGAGGGCATGACCGTGAGAGGCAGGTCAAACTGCCTGGGAAGCTTGGCATCCTGTCTGGCATATTCCTTGGGTTTCCTTGCTGGGTTTAGACCATCCAAGGTTCCAGGGACTGCACGGTGGCTAAGGTGGCCCGAGGGGCAGGGTACTCCGGCTGGTACTCTCTCGTTGGCTTGCTCCCTGTCTTCACCCCTAGCAGTGACAGTGGCATTTGACCTTGGCATACATGCCTCCTCGTCCCAGCCAGAGGCACCCGTCAACAGTGGCACGATGGACCGGCTCGTAGATCGGGGTCTCCGTCTGGACTCCAAGTACTCCACCAACTCAACAGACGCAATGAGTGGTTTCTCTCTGCGTCCAAAAGACCACCGAAGGGGCATGGTGGTGAAGGCCCCCTGCTTGTCTCGGGAAGGAGCAGGCACCTTCATGCTGATGCTTCGGCCTTTTACGCCTCGTACCAAAGGCCTGGACTCCAGACCTGAAAGACACACCAACAGCATCAGTGTCCAACTGTCCCTCCAGCTGCAGTGAGAGGAACAGCAATGCCAGTCACCAGACAAGCACTGACTGAGCACCTCTGAGGCCTCAGGCCCTGTGCTGGGCACTGGGGACACTATGGCTCATGCCCTGGGGGCGCCACATATTCACTCACTATTCCACTGAACCCATGTACACATTTGAAGTCACCAGGCAAAACAGTGCCAAAGGGCAAAGGTAGCCAGCTACAAGCCCAGGCTGCAGTCTCCCGATAGGGCCCAGTCCCTGAGGCAGCCAGCCCTAAGATTTACCATTATTTTCATTCATCTTTAAATATTTCCATGAAACAGAATGCTCAGCAAAATTTTACTTATTGGACCTGCTTTTCCATGTCAAATTAGGTGCTTATACCTCTCAAATGCAAGAATCTCAGATATGCTGCTACCCTGGGCTAAAAAGAACAAAAACGAACTGTGTGCTGCCACAAACACCTCCTTTGGGTGTTGTCAACACCTGTGTACAGTTAGAAAGATGTTTGTGACACACAGTGGTACCTCGGTACTCGTCGTTGATTCATTCCAGAACTCGTGACGAGTGCCAAAACCGATGAGTACCGAGAGATGACACATTTTCTCTTGCGGGGCGGTGCCATGACTCACACAAGTTCCAACAAGCGCGGCCAGTCCCGAGCAGGCGCCAAGTGCCAGGTTTAAGGAGGCCTGGAGCCCACATGCGCCGAGGTGTGACTGTATACTGTTAAGGGAGAAAGAGTCTAGAGAAACATAGTAAAACCCAACTTGCAAAAATATGTATTCATATATGTGTGCTAATGTGGATGTACACACATGATGCATGCATGTGAAAACATACAAACAAGTATGGAGAAATAAACACCAAAATGACAAGGTGTAGGGAGGGTGATGGGGATGCTATGACTGATTTTCCTCTCAATTCTTTTCTATATCTCAACGTTTCTGAAGGAAACATATGTAAAACCAAGACTGCGTATGTTTTTCTTAAGAAACATGTGTTCAATTCAAAAGCAATTACATTTACAATAGCATCAAAAAGAATACAATACTTAGGAATTAACTTAGCCAAAGGGCTAGAAGACTTGTACAATAAAAATGACAAAACATTGCCAAAAGAAATTAAAGATGACACAAATTAGTGGAAACACATCCCATGTTCATGGATTGGAAGACTTAATATTGTTAAAAGGTCAACATGACCCAGAGCAATCTACAGAGCCAATGCAAGCCCTATCGAAGTCCCAATGAGGTTTTTTGCAGAAATAGAAAAACCCATCCTAAAATTCATTTGGAATCTCAGGGGTTCCTGAACAGTCAGTCACAGAGAGACAAACCCTGTACGGTTCCACCCTATGAGTTACTGCGAGTGGTCGCAGTCGGAGAGACAGAAAGAGTGCAAGGGGACTGTCAGAGGCTGGGGAGGGGAGCACAGGGAGTGGGTGTTGAACAGGGAGAGTTTCAGATGAAGAGTTTCGGGGACGGATGGTGGTGACGGCTGCACAACAGCTAGATGCATTTAATACCACTGAAGTGTCCACTTAAAAATGGTAAAGATGGTAAACTTTGTTTATTTTGTGTATTTTAACCCAATAAAATAAAAGTATAAAAAAAAATGCCAGCAGTCATTGTTCCATCAAGACACCTTGGTTTACAGGATGCCTGGGATCGCTGAGAAAGACCCTGGCTGAGACACACAAGCACGAGGTACAAGGGCAGATCAAGTGCTGGAGGAAGAGCCCAGGGCAGCCACGAGAGCTGGATGCCCGCGGCTGTCCTCTCATCATGGGATCAGTTCCAACCACGAGCCAGAACCACTGTCCCCAGAAGGCCACGAGCAGTGGCCCACCAGCTGGGACGTGCTGGGTGGAAGGGACCAGCTCTCAGAGCACAGGAAGAGCTCAAGGAGGTCAGAGGCAGGCAGTACAGGGGTCTCCGTGTTGTCTGCAGGCAAAGGGAGGGACAGCACACCTCGGCTGGGCTTCCCAGGAAGAAATATCATTTTTGGTATTTTTTTCCCTTTAGAGCATTTCTTTAGGGTAGCCAGCAATAGACACCATTGCACCCAAAATACTTATTAATTTCAGTTTGGATTGACACCATTGCTCCACCAATAAATTCCCATAACTCAGAGAAAACAAATGTTCTGGGGTCAGAGATGTGTTAAGTTTTTTTTCACCTTCCATAGCCCTGACAAGGACAGAAAGAGAAGCTTTATGTTAAGAGGACAAAGCTGTGACTTTCAGCCTTTCAAATCAAGAAAATGCAGCCCGCAGCCCTGGCAGGTGGCGAGAGGCTTGGCAGGGCCCTGCAGCGCCGGCCTCCCATTCAGCCTTGTATGAAAGGCCCACGCGGGCCCACATCACGGCCGCACCTCCGTTTCTAGGGAACCGCGGATGCCCAGACAAGTCCTTTCTCAAGCCGGCAGTGGCAGAGCACCTTTGCTATCTTTATTTCGCTCTGTTTATGGGGCTATTACAGGAGCTAAGAGAGAGCCAGAGCTTTAGATAAATGGAGAAATAAACTGCAGAAGTACAGAGGGAATAGCAAATGCAGTGCTTAGTGTTTACCGAATAATCTTGCTTCTGGGGGAGGGGGAGGGTAAGTCCCACTGCTCCTCCCTGGAGGTGCTGGGAGCCAGAGGTGGAAGTGGTGTTCAGAAACCTCTGAGTACTGGTCCCCCACCCCCCACCCCCATCCCAGCCCCATGGAAATTGAGACCTTGCTCACGCCCAGTCTGGCGTGAAAACAAGAAAGGGCCTAGAGTCTTAAGCTACACTGACAATCCCGACAGTTACATTTTTCCTGAAGGTCATATAAACCCAAGAACATATATGACGAGCTTCCCAGGCCCACGAAAGACCTCCTCACACAGAGAGCACCCAAGCAGTTGGTGGGGGTGAACACCAGGTCAGCTTCTGTGACCCACACAGTGGCTCAGGGGCCTGCAGAAGCCGCCCTGGGAAATTCCACATCTGTTCCTATGTGACTTTTTATCTTTGGCCAATGAAATCAGGTGTCGATAGTGCCTCACAGTGTGTGCTGTGAACAGGGGGGTGGGGTGAGGGGGGGCACGCAGGGACCCCTCCTCGTCATCCGTAGCCCCCCTACAAGAGGATTAGACTTTTCCCAGTCCAGTGCCTTCTGTCTCTCCACCGACGTCCACTCACTCATGCATTCAGTAACTATTTAAAAAGAGCCTGCTGTGCACTAAGGACAGTTTTCGGCATGGGGGATACAGTTGTTGAAAACATACAGAGTGCTTGTCCCTTATGGGGTTTGACAAAAGACAAAAATATATGATCTTATGGGATGTAATGATAAGAGCTAGGTGGAAGAGTGAGGGGGGAAATGGAGGTCAGTGAGTGATGAGAGACCTGAGTGAAGGGAGGGAAGAAGCCACGTGGAGACCTGGGGAAAGCAGGCTCCAGGCAGCAGGAGTGGCAAGTGCAAAGGCCCTGAGGCACAGGTAAGCTTGGGTCAGGGAAGCAGGAAAGAGACCACTGTGGTGGGAATCAAGGGTGAGAATGGTCCCCCACCAGGGGTCTCCATCTTCTGAGCCCCAGCCTCATTAGGAGACAACACCTCTGCCTTGAGTTGCAGAGTGCAACCTGGGGCAAGCCTGACCCTCAAACATTTAGAAGACAAGGAGAAGCGACAGATGAGCTGGGCCTTCTTCTCCTGAGACTCAGACCCAAGGACAAGGCTGGCAAGGAGGAAGGCTGGCTCAAGAGCTGAGGCTAGCGACCCTTCGCCCACTCCAATAATCTCTGCTCCATAGAGGGGAGCCCTGCAGGGAAAAGTAGAGAAATTGAAAAATAACAACTCACATAAGGGGGTCCAGCAATCAGAGGGTGAGAATATGCAACCATCAGCACAGCCTCTTAATGAAATGGAGCCACCAGAGGAAACAAACAGCTTAAAATTAAAGTTCTCGAGGAGATTCAAGTGTGAAACAACAGAAGACTGAAAATACAACCTTAAGGTTTTTAAATTCAGTAAATGAAAACATTCACAGTCACTGCTGGAACTCAAATTAGTGGCCTGAAATTATTTTGAAACTTATAAAATTTGTGAAAATCCCATAATTGTGAAAGCAAGATCTCACACCACAGCAAAATGACAAAGACAGAAATCATAGGGAAAAAGTAGGAGACTTAGAGGACAGATCTAGGAGACCCAATGGGCAAATAATAGGAATTTGATAAGTAGTTGAGAAAATAATTAAACAAACACCAGAAAAGGACATTTCTCTAAGGAAAAGCCTGCATCTGTGGAAAGAGAGGCCTCCTCAAATTCTAAGTAGGTTTGATGAACAAAACACACACCTAGGCATGTTCTAATAGAATTTCTAAACTCCAAGGTCAAAGACAGAATCTTAAAGGCTCCCAGCCAGAAAGAACAAGTGACTCTCCTGTGAAAAAAAATGGGCTTCTCACCTGCACCCCTGAGGCCTGGAGGACCGTGGGAAAGCATGTACAGATGCCTGAGAGGAAAAGATTGCAACCCAAGAGTCCTCCAACCAGCCAAGCTGCCATTCATTCCCAAGTGAAAGAAAATATCTGTGGCTGCACAAAGAGTTAGAGAACATGTCGTGCATCCCCAAAAGAACTCTGACCAAACCAAGGAATCAGAACAGAGACCTCATGGACATGGACAACAGTGTGGGACTGACTGTGGGAGCAGGGGATGGGCTGGGCGGAGGAGGGCAAAGGGGAAAAATTGGGACAACTATAATAGAATAACAGTAAAAAAAAATTTTAAATAAAATAAAATAAAGATAGAGGGTGAGGGGAAAGAAGACAGTCAGCGGCATTCAGTGGCCCATCCACCTACAGGTGGGTCAGAGGGTCTCAGCATGTGCAACATTGTGTTGCAGGAGTGCGCTGGGAGGGGGAGGGTATGGTAAGAGGAGTTCTAGTCACAGTCTGGAAGAGCATTAAACCATCTCAGCAAAATCCGAGAGTCGGGGATGGAGGCGGGGAGGCAGGGAGACAGACAGACCGTTATGTGCGTCTCATGTCACTGGGGGCAGGAGAGGAAGCCGTGAGGAAACAGAAGGGCTCGCTGGAAATTGTTGGCTTCTCATACCCACATTTGATTACAAACACTCGGAAACATAAAGCAACAACTAGTGAGGTGGAAAAGAGCAGACTTCCAATGAAGGAGGGAAAACGGGGAACAGATAGCAACATCATGACATCAGTAAAATATAAGAAAAAAGAAACGAGCAATAGACAAAGTTTTAAATGAGATGAAATCAACTTTTGTGGTTGTTATATTAAATATAAATAGACTGAATTTTCCCCATTGTAAGATAGGCTCTGAATATTTGACACTAAAAAAGCAACATACTGTTTATCAAACTACTTAAAACTAACTCTAAAATAAATATTCAAAAAACAAAGGTGAAAGGTAACATGATACCAGGTAAATGCAAACAAAAAGAAAGGGAGAGGGGGCATAATTATTAATCTTGAACAAGGTAGAATTTAAAATTAAAAGCATTAAGCAGGATAAAAAGCAACATTATAATGAGAAAGACACAATTTATAAAGAAGATCTAACAGTCATCAGCTTAGAGACACCTATTAGCAAAGTGGCTAAATATAAGTTTATATTTAAAACAAAAAGTATTAAAGTTCTTGGAGTACTTAAAAAAACACAGCTATTCAGGAAGGTGTCAATACCCCTCCATCCTTGCCTGACGGTCAATACAAAGACATAGGTGAATTAAATACAACCATCAACTCACCTAATTTAACAGTAATGGCATAAAGCTCACATCCCCCAAACAGATATGCATTATTTTATATGCACACAGAACATCTACAAAATAATACTCATGCACTTATGTGATCACAAAAAGGGAATGTTGAGAACCACATTCTTGGATCACAATCCACAAAATTAGAAATAAAGGCTAAAAAGGTAACAATAAAATCTTAAATACTTGAAACTTCCAGATAACTTTTAGATCAAAGAGGAAATCAGAACTGAAATAACACACTATCTGGAAATCACTGAAAGTGAGAAAACAAAGCTTGTGAGACCCAATTAACACCAGAATGGAAATTTGTCATGACAGCCCCTGTACCACTGAAAACCCAAGGACGTCCCAGGACCCCTTACTGCTGGGGACCCCAGCAGTTTTTTCTAATGGTCAGCTCTGCAAAAGTCACAAAGGTAAGCTGTTTTTATATCCTTTTCTTATACAGCCTCTCTGACACCTGTCCTCAGTTACATAAAGTGCAGCACCTCAAAACTAGAATCCACTCATTTTAGTTTAAAATGGGAGAATGTATTTGCCAATACATCTGATAAGGGGTTATTATCCAAAAGTTATAAAGTACTTATAAAACACACACACACAAAAAAACCCCAAACCCCCCCAAAACCCAATTAAACAATGGGCAAAGGACCTGAATACATACTTCTCCAAAGAGGACATACCGATGGCCAATACATAAATGAAAAGATGCTCAAAATCACTAATCATCAGACAGATGCAAATTAAAACTACCATGAGATACCATCTCACACCAGTCAGAATGGTTGTCACCAATAAATCAACAAACAGACTTCCAGCCAAGATGGAGGAATAGGTAGACATACTGTGCCTCCTCGCACAACCAAAAGGACAACAAATTTAAAAACAAAAGACAACCAGAACTGACAGAAAATCGAACTGTATGGAAGTCCAACAACCAAGGAGTTAAACAAGGAGCATTCATCCAGACTGATGGTAGGGGTGGAGACAGGCAGCTGAGGCGGAGAGGACTCATGGCAAGGCAGTGGCTGGCGGCGGATTGCAGATTGGGCAGACCCACTTTCCAGTGAGGATAAACGGGGAGGAACAAGTGAGGATCAAGACAGACCGTGCAACCCAGGGCTCCAGCGTGGGGAAATAAAGTCTCAAAGCCTCTGACTGAAAACACCTGTGGGAGTTGAGGCAGCAGTGGGAGAAACTCCCAGCCTCACAGGAGAGCTCACTGGAGAGACTCACAGGGTTCTAGAATGTACACAAACCCACCCACCTGGGAATCAGCACCAGAAGAGCCCAATTTGCTTGTGGGTATTGGGGGAAGTGACTGAAAATTGTCAGAGAGCAGAGCAAGCGGCACTGTTTCCTCTCAGACCCATTCTCCACATACAGCATCACAACACAGCAACTTGGGTTGCCCCGTCCTGGTGAACACCTAAAGCTCCACCCCTTACTATGCAACAGGCACACGAAGACAAAAAAAAAGGCCCAAATGAAAGAACAGATCAAAGCTCCAGAAACAATACAACTAATCAGAGATAGCCAACCTATCAGATGCACAGTTCAAAACATTGGTAATCAGGATGCTCGCAGAATTGGTTGAATATGGTCACAAATTAGAGGAAAAAGTGAAGGCTATGCAAAGTGAAATAAAGGAAAATGTATAGGGAACCAACAGTGACAGGAAGGAAACCAGGACTCAAATCAACAGTGTAGACCAGAAGGAAGAAATAAACATTCAACCAGAAAAGAATGAAGCAACAAGAATTCAGAAAAATAAGGAGAGGCTTAGGAACCTCCAGGACATCTTTAAACGTTCCAATATGCAAATACTAGGGGTGCCAGAAGGAGAAAAACAGCAGCGAGAAATTGAAAACTTATTTGAAAACATAATGGAGAACTTCCCCAATCTGGCAAAGGAAATAGACTTCCAGGAAGTTCAGGAAGCTCAGAGAGTCCCAAAGAAGTTGGACCCAAGGAGGAACACACCAAGGCATATCATAATTACATTACCCAAGATTAAAGACAAGGAGAGAATCTTAAAAGCAGCAAGAGAAAAGGACACAGTTACCTGCAAAGGAGTTCCCATAAGATTGTCAGCTGATTTCTCAAAAGAGACCTTACAGGCAAGAAGGGGCTGGAAAGAAGTATTCAAAGTCATGAAAGGCAAGGACCTACATCCAAGATCACTGTATCCAGCAAAGCTATCATTTAGAATAGAAGGGTGGATAAAGTGCTTCCCAAATAAGGTCAAGTTAAAGGAGTTCATCATCACCAAGCCATCATTATATGAAATGTTAAAGGGACTTATCTAAGAAAAAGAAGATAAAAAATATGAACAGTAAAATGACAACAAACTCACAACTATCAACAACTGAACCTAAAACAAAAACAAAAAGAAAGTAAGCAAACAACTAGAACAGGAACAGAATCAGAGAAATGGAGATCACATGGAGGAGTGGGAGGTGGAGGGAAGGAGAAAAGGTACAGAGATTTAGTAGCATAAATGGTAGGTACAAAATAGATGGGGGCAGGTGGGGGGGTTATGAATATTATAGGAAATGTAGAAGCCAAAGAACTTATATGTATGACCCATGGACATGAACTATAGGGGGGGAATGTGGGAGGGAGGGGGTGTGCAGGGCAGAGGGGAATAAGGGGGGGAAATGGGACAACTGTAATAGCTTAATCAATAAAATATATTTTAAAAAAAGAATGGAAAGGCAGATGAAGTGCTTCCTAGATAAGGTCAAAAAATAAAAAATAAAAAATAAAAAATAAATCAATCAACAAACAGCAAGTGCTGGTGAGGGTGTGGACAAAAGGGAACCCTTTTGCACTGTAGGTGGGAATGCAGACTGGTGCAGCCACTGTAGAAAGCAGTATGGAATTTCCTCAAAAAATTAAAAATGGATCCAACTTTAGACCCAGCAATCCCACTTCTGGGAATATATCCGAAGGAACTCAAAACACTAGTTCAAAAGAACATAAGCACCCCTGTGTTCATTACAGCATTATTTACAATCACCAAGATATGGAAGCAGCCCAAGTGTCCATTAGTAGATGAGTAGATAAAACAACTACAGGACATTTACACAATGGAATACTACTAGGCCACAAAAAAGAAATTTTACCCTTTACAACAGTATGGATGGATCTAGAGAGCATTACACTAAGTGAAATAAAACACCTTCATTATTATAACCTCCCATAACCAGAGCACCTAGAAGGATGGATTTCCCGAGCTTTCAGGGTTTCTCCAGAGGACTGCTGTCATTTGGGAGGGACAATTCCGTGCTGAATGACACTGTCCCTGGGCATGGCAGACATTCAGCATCCCTGCCTTTGACAGTAAAAACCTTCTCCCACAGCCACAGGGAGAGGAGGTCGGGCCAACCCTGCTGAACACCTGTAGCCTAGATTTTGATCTAGCCCAGATTTACGAACAAGACTAAAAAAAGACTGCATTTTCAACCACCTCAGAGCTTCTCAAACAGATTTCAAAATCTATTGTTATTTTATTCTAACCCCAAGAGGGAAAGTTCCCTTTGGAAGAAGTTTCTGAACGGAATCAACTCAAATTTGGAATTTATGTCCAAGCACACAGACCAGACTCTGGCAGCCGGAGGGAGCTCGCCAGTTTGTGACCGGGTACTGCCAGGACTCAGCTTTGTGCTCCGTAAAAGGGCTGTTCAGGTCACCTCTCCTAGAGAGTCTGATGGCTACATGGGGTCAAGGGAATGCCTGCAAGGGTCGGGAGGTCAGTGTTCTTCAATATCACCTCCCGCACCCTGGCCCCTCTCTCTACGGGGTTCTCTGGAGCCTCACCCCACCCACTCTGAGTACCAGGTTGAAGAGTAGGGCCACCTTTTGAAGTTGCCCCTTGTGGGGCATCAAACATATTTTTCCTTGGGAGAACCGAGAAACGGCCCGAGGTCGTATGCCACTGCACAGGACTGGGATGACCTGACGAGCTTGGCAGAGCCTCACGCCGCCAGGGACAGAGAAGCTGAAGAAAGAATGCCTTTTTGTTCTAGAAACACTACTGTAAATGTGCAGTCTTGCAAACGTGAGGGGAAGAGAAATGGCCAGCAGGTGAGTCTGAACACAATGCATTAAACAGCGTGCCCACACAGAAACATGTTCTAAGGAAGCCAGACAAACGCGATATGCACGCAGAGGTGCCGATCAACATCCATCTGAGAGTGAGACGCTGGGAGCAAAAATGCCAGACACTGAGAATTATTAACCAAATGTGATGCATAAACTGTTCCAAGCCAGAGGGTTGGATTCAATGGTAACCTAAAGCAATGTGCAGCTTTAAGAGTCTACCATCCTATTTATTCACTTACAGATATGGAACAAGAGCCAGGTGCACGCCAGGACTGCATGGGCCACTTGCATAAAATGGCAACATAGAGTATAAAGAAATAAGCAGCTGATGAAAAAACACATCCACTGCGCCCCAGCAATTCCACTCCCAGGTATATACTCAGCAGAAACATGGACATAGGCACAAAAAACAACATGAACAAAAATGTTCACAGCAGTGCTGCCGGTAACAGCGCGAACTGGAAGCAACCCCACTGTCTAACCACAACAGAACAAATAAGCAAAGTGTGTTCTAGCTCGGCACTGTGGGAGATCTGGACAAGGGGAGTGGCAGCCACCTGTGGAACGACACTGGCAGATGTTTTGTCAGAGACAGCCCACCATGTGTGCTCCACAGCAAAACGTTCATGGATT
Organism: Desmodus rotundus; assembly: GCF_022682495.2. Classification (NCBI taxonomy): domain Eukaryota; kingdom Metazoa; phylum Chordata; class Mammalia; order Chiroptera; family Phyllostomidae; genus Desmodus; species Desmodus rotundus. The sequence continues at coordinate 70,173,330 of NC_071395.1, forward strand.
TTGAGAAAATCCACAAATAACTCAAGAATCCATAAATCTACAATGACTCAAGGTGCTGCTCCTGATGATCAGGCTTCTGAACTTCTCCAGGTGAGACCAGGCCAGCCTGCAATTGAGGCCGGCCAGCCCGTGAACCCTCAGAAAGAAGGAGGTGGCTCTCCTCGCTCCAAGAACCAGGCCTTCTTTTCCAAATCCCTGCTTTTGCTTTCCCTCTAAAATCGGCAGTAGCCAGCAGCTGACAACATCTCTCACTTTCTCTCATATACAATTAAACTTCTGGCAAGGAAACTGTATGTCTCTGAGGGGTTTTTTTGACAATGGAATAAAATGAAAGTAGCATTGCTATACACAACATATATAAATCTCACGAATATAATGTGGAGCAAAAGCAGCCAAATGAAAAAGAATGCAGACTATGTGACTCCACGTGCACAAAGTTCCAAAACAGGCGCTAGAAGTGAGACTAAGACTTCCCTCTGGAAAGGAGGGAAATGGTAATGATTTTGACAGACATCAGGGGGTAGGGAGGACCTGAAGCCTTCTATTCCTTAATCTGGGTGATAGTCACATGGGTATGCTTGTTTCATGATAATTAATCAGATACATACTGTGATTAGTACTACCGTGTGTGTGTATAATACTTCAATTAAATTTTTTATTTAAAAAACTAAATCAGGTACTAATAGGAAACATGGAAACTAAAAGGAATCACGATGTGTTGCCATTTTCTGACTGAAGGAGCACAGAGGACAAAGACAGACAGACAGACACACACATACACACCATTCCTACTGAGGGACTTTGTTTCTGTAGCTGTTGCCTTGCTCTCCTGCACTATCAGCCTGTTCCCTCTCTAGCCGGGATCATCTGAGTGTTAAAACAATCTATTATTTCCTATTTGGCAGAAAAACAAAAACTGCTGCAAGGTCGCATTCCTGAGCTACCGTGCCTGCAATCAGTCCTTGGCAGACCGGACCGTGTACCCACGGTCACTCCTTCAGCCCAGTGTCTTCTCCACCTACTACAGCCGCTCTGTGCTCTCCAACCTATGACAGACGCGCTTGGCAAGTCACTGGTGACCTTCCAGGCCGATGATCACTTACCCACCCTCATCTTAGCCTCTCAACAGTACAGGACACGGGTGGCCACTTCCTCCTTGAAAGATGTTTTTTTTTTTCTTTTCTGCATCTGTGACTTACATTCACCCAAGTTTCTTTCTATCGCACTGGTTGCTCTTTCTACTTCTTGGCTGACCTCTCTGCCTCTGCCCGACCCCTAGGTGGTGGAGAGCTCCAGCGTCTGTGGAAGGTCTTTACTCTTTTCTACCTTCACAGTGTCCCCAGGGGAGCTCAGCCAGCCCCATGGCTTAAAATTCCATCCACGTGCTGACGACGCGGATGTTCATGTCTAATCCTTAGTGATCATCTGCATTTGAATGTCTTCCAGGAGTCTCAAAATTATCAGGCCACAGTTTTTTTAAATGTTTGTGTTCATGGTTAGAGGTTATTTTTTTTTTAAATACTCACCTAAGGACATGCTTTTTTAAAATTGATTTGAGAGAGAGAGAAATGGAGAAAGAGAGAGACAGAGACAGAGAGAGGAAAACATCGATGTGAGAGAAACACTGATTGGCTGCCTCCCACACACACCCTGACTGGGGATCAAACCTGCAACCTAGGCGTATTGGAGATGCTCTAATCAACTGAGCTAACCAGAGAGGACACAAATTTCTTGATTTCTCTCCAAAACTGACCATTTCCTACCCCGCACTTTCCCATCTCATAAACTGAACTACTAACCTAACCACCTAGTCATTTAGATGCCAACTAAGCAAAGTCCTCCTTGATAACTCACTTTCTCTCATCAGCAAATCCCTTAGCTCTGTCTTCAAGCATATCCAGAATCTCTCTCTCACCCAACAGCCTCATCCACACCACTGCTGTCTCTTACCTGGACAATCACAAGCCTCCCAACTGGCCTCCTGTCTTCCACTCTTGGGCCTCTGTGAGGCATTCTCCACATGGCAGGCAGAATAGACTTTTTAAAAATATGTATCAACTCTAACTAGGGTGGCTCCATGGGTTGGGCGTCATCCCACAAACCGAAAGCTCCTGGTTCGATTCCCGGTCAGGGCACATGCCTGCATTGCAGGCCTGGTCCCCAGTTGGGGGTGTATGAGATGCAGCTGTTTGATGTTTTTCTCACACATCAATCTTTCTCTCCTCCTCTTTCTTCCTCCCTTCCCCTCTCTCTAAAAGTAAATAAACAAAATCTTTTAAAAATATATATAAGTCAGATTGATTACTTCTTCACTCAAAACTCGCCAAAAGCTACTCACTGTACTTGGGATAAAATGTGAACTTAGTTCATGGGTCAGAGGAACATCATGGCCTGGCCCCTGGTTACCTCTGTCACCGACCTCATTCACTCTGCCCCAGCCACAGCTGTGGTGTCTTCTGCCCCTCACACACACCCTACACTCACTCCCGGACGTCTCCATGACTCACTTACTCACCCTGCTCCAGAGTTACCACCTCCTGGAAGGGCCTTCCCCACACACCCTCCACATCCTTTTTCCCTCACCCCAGGCCTCAGTGTTTTCTTCTATGATGATTTACCGCTTCATCCTTGTCCCTGCTTTACACTGTGCCATTGTATTTGTTTACTAGCTTCTGTGTTGTCTTCCCCGTTAGCCAGTAAGCTCCACAGAGCAGAAGGTGTGCGCCTATTGCTGGAGTGGGCAGGGCAGGAGAGGCAGGCGAGGGCTGGGGTATGGAAGACCCCATTTGAGAGACAAATAAACCTCTCATAATGATGGGCACTGAATATTCAAGGCGGTGAAATGCCAATAGTTTCATCAAGATGAGGAGTAAAGGTCGTTAAGGAAAATGAAAATAAAATCAGCAAATTTAACCAACATGATAAAACATACCCTTTTTCTGACTGGAGGGGCTGTTTGTGACAATGGGGGCGTTGGGCACCTGGGGCCGGGAGGGGCCAGGGGCAGAGTTCCAGGACAATGGGCTGCCCCTCGGGCTGCCGTTGCAGCTCCCGAGCCTCAGGAGCCAGTGATCAGACAAGGAGGAGCTGGTGGAACCTGCGGAGGAAGCACAGAGAGCGACGGCTGGACCCACTCCATCCTTCCGGAGTCCCGAAGGGGCTTCTCACCACCAGATTCCCACCCCAAGGCCTGGAACTACAGACCCGCACACACAGAAGGTGAGGGCCAGAGGAGAAACCTGCCGCTAGCAGACGCGTGACCGTGCTGAAAACGTAGGGACAGGCGTTTGGGCACAGAAAGGGACATTGATGAGCACTGACATGCTTCCCATAAAGTTACTTGTCTCCAACTCATTTTCTAGATATGGTATGTTTTTCATTCTTTCTTTCTACATCTATCTCCTGTAAAAGGGAGGCAGACTCTGCGTTAAGGTTGATTCTTAGATCTTTTAGGGTGCATCTTATCTTTATTTGGCCATTTTCCAACAATTAGTGGAGAGAAAATCTGAGTAATTAAAGAAAAATTCTCTTTCATCCCAAAGATAAGGATGGCTAATTTACGAAATGAAATAAGTCACATAAAAAGATCAACTTTGATCCTTTATTTCCTCCAGAGTTCCAAGCAATTTTGAGGTTAGGGTTAGCTAATAAATGTATTGCTGGACAATAAACGTAGTTAAGCAGCTACGTTTCCTATGAAGACCCTGCAGCCTTCATAACTGCCCCTCCCTTTCTAACAGGACTCATGCAGGTTGATATTGCACAAACTTATTAAAGTCTGGCTTGAGCCCTGGCTGGTGTGGCCCAGTGGTTAAGCATTGGCCTGCAAACCAAAAGGTCACCAGTTCGATTCCTAGTCAGGGCACATGCCTGGTGCAGGCCAGGTCCCCAGTGGTGGGTGTGTGAGAGGCAACCGATCAATATATCTCTCACACATCATGTTGCTCTCCCCCTCTTTCTCCCTCCCTTTCCCTCTCTCTAAAAATAGTAAATAAAAAGTAAAATGAAATGAAATCTGGCCTGACACAAGTGAGACTGGGAATATGAAATCCCACACCACCAAGAGTCACCAAGAGTCACCTGCCATGCGCACCAAACATTACTCCTTTCCCCTTCCTTAGATTTCAGTGTGACTCTTCCACACCCTTACAGATGGGACTCTAGCCTGTATGTTCACATCTCTGTAGCAGCAGCCATAGCTTCCTCTTGCAGATCCTTGCCCACCTCTTCTGGTCCTCAGTGTTCAACTAAGCATCTTCCCAGTTCTTACAGTGACTTCCCAGTTCTCCCTGGTGCCGTCATGAGCGGCAGCCCTACCTCTCATGGAGCTGCTGGCTGACCAGGAAGGGATGCTGTTCCGTTTCTGATAAAACAGGATGTAAGCCCCTCGGGTAATGACCTCGTCTTCTAGGAGTGATTCCACTGTGCTGTCATCGTAACTGTACCACTGGCCGTCAAGAGAGTTCCGGCAATAGGCTGCAGGGGCAAATCCCAAGTCCCATTATTGCAGCCCCCCAAAGCAGGAAGACATACCCACTGTCATAGCTCAGAAACAGACATGTTTGTAACAGAATGAGAAATATGGGTCCGTTTTTGGCCAGAATGAATTTTGTGGAATCAAAATCAATCCGTTACACTCCCAGATCCCAGGTGCTTTCTGATGAAGTGTGCTGATACTTTAAACTGAACCCTTATGCGGTAGCCCTTACTCAAGCAAACTCTCCAGTACAAGAGAGCCCCAAATTATTTAGCCAGACGATGATGTCCACATTCACCCCATTTCTTCTGAAAAGCTTCACAATGCACATCTAATTCAGTATGCAATGAAAATATGCAGTGGAGTTATGGCATACTTCTTTCCCACTCAAGAATAGAAGTCACACATTTTTAAAATGCTCATAAATACAACTCTCAATACTTTCCAGACAATTAAAACAAAAGACTGTTCTCCTCCCCTCCGCATCTTAGTGAATGGTACCAAGACCCGTTAATCTGGAGTCAGCCAACTTCTTCCGTAATGGCCCAGAGAGAAAGTACTGTAGGCTTTGCAGCGCACATATGGCACACGCGGTCTCTGCCACACGTTCTCGTTCTCACTGCTTTAAAAATGCGGAAACTACTTTTACCTCACGAGCCACGCGAAGACGGCTGCTGGACTGAATGTGACCCACAGGCCATGGTTCGCCGTCCCTGCACTCGGCAGCCAGGCACCTGCCTGGGAGTTTACCTTTGCTCCCCTTTCCCTTACACCCCACGCCCAGCCCCAACGCCAATTTTACTGATTCCACTTCCCAAATGTGCCTTGAATATCCTGATTGTCGTCGCCCAAGCCCCAGTTGAGCCCCAGAAGCATCCCCCTAACTGGAATGACAACTTCCACTCTTGCTCCCTCCTATCCATTCTTCACTGAGCAGAGCTACTACCTCAGTTTGTAATCAGAATCATACCTTCACTTCTCTGCCTGAAACCTTTTGATGGCTTCCATCACTTTTTAGAAAAAACACAAACTCCTGTCCATGGCTTACAGCACCTTCTGATCCAGCCCCGTCCAGCCCATGGCTGAATCACTGCACTTTTGCCATGACAGGCTATCGTCAGTTCTCAAACAGAGCAAACCTCTGCCCCAGGGCCTTCGCACATGCTGGTAGCTCTGCCCATAATGGTCTTCCTCCCATTACTCACATAGCTAGTTCCACCTCATCCTTCAGCTCTTGACCTAAGGGTGACATCCTTAGAGAGGATGTCACTACCACAGACACAATTAATCAGCCTGTCACTTTTTCTTTTTTTTAATATATTTATTGATTATGCTATTACAGTTGTCCCATTTCCCCCCCGCCTCACTCCACTCCATCCTGCCCACCCCCTCCCTCCCACATTCCCCCCCTATAGTTCATGTCCATGGGTCGTACTTATAAGTTATTTGGCTTCTACATTTCCTACACTATTCTTACCCTCCCCCTGTCTATTTTCCACCTATCATCTATGCTACTTATTCTCTGTACCTTTCCCCCCCTCTCCCCCTCCCACTCCCCTATTGACAACCCTCCATGTGATCTCCATCTCTATGGTTCTGTTCCTGTTCTAGTTGTTTGCCTAGTTTGCTCTTGTTTTTGTTTTAGGTGTGGTCGTTAATAACTGAGAGTTTGCTGTCATTTTTACTGTTCCTATTTTTGATCTTCTTTTTCTTAGGTAACTCCCTTTAACATTTCATATAATAAGGGCTTGGTGATGATGAACTTCTTTAACTTGACCTGATCTGAGAAGCACTTTATCTTCCCTTCCATTCTACATGATAGCTTTGCTGGATACAGTAATCTTGGATGTAGGTCCTTGCCTTTCATGACTTGGAATACTTCTTGCCAGCCCCTTCTTGCCTGTAAAGTCTCTTTGGAGAAATCAGCTGACAGTCTTATGGGAACTCCTTTGTAGGTAACTGTCTCCTTTTCTCTTGCTGCTTTTAAGATTCTCTCCTTCTCTTTAATCTTGGGTAATGTAATGATGATGTGCCTTGGTGTGTTCCTCCTTGGATCCAGCTTCTTTGGGACTCTCTGAGCTTCCTATTTCCTTTGCCAGATTAGGGAAGTTCTCCTTCATTATTTGTTCAAATAAGTTTTCCATTTTTTGTTCTTCCTCTTCTCCTTCTGGCACCCCTATAATTCGGATGTCGGAACGTTTCAAGATGTCCTGGAGGTTCCTAAGCCTCTCCTCATTTTTCCAAATTCTTGTTGCTTCATTCTTTTCTGGTTGGATGTTTCTTTCTTTCTTCTGGTCCACACCCTTGATTTGAGTCCCAGTTTCCTTCACATCACTATTGGTTCCCTGTACATTTTCCTTTGTTTCTCTTAGCATAGGCTTCATTTTTTCATCTAGTTTTCGAACAAATTCAACCAATTCTGTGAGTGTCTCAATAACCAGTGTTTTGAACTGTGCATCCGATAGGTTGGCTATCTCTTCCTCGCTTAGTTGTATTTTTTCTGGAGCTTTGAAGTGTTCTGTCATTTGGGCCATTTTTTTTTTTGTCTTGGCACGTCTGTTAATTAAAGGGGCGGAGCCTTAGGTGATGACCAGGGCGGGGTAACGCTGGTCTCTGTGCTGTGACACTGTACATGGGGAAGGGGCCGAGAGGGAGCAATGGCGCCCGCTTCACTCTCCTCCGGATTTCAATCTTTCACTCTGCTACCCATAATCAAACTGGGCCCCTCTGGTGCTGGTTCCCGAGTGGGTGGGCTTGTGCACGTTCTAGGCCCCTGTGGGTCTCTCCAACGACCTCTCCTGTGAGGCTGGGAGTCTCTCCTGCTGCTGCCCCAATGCCCACGGGCGTTTTCGATCAGAGGTTTGAGGCTTTATTTCCCTGCGCTGGAGCCCTGGGTTGCGCGGTCTGCTTTGCTCCCCCGTTTGTCCAGTTTATCTGTGCGCGAATGTGGGGCTGCGGGGTGCTACCCGCAGGTTTGCCTGCCCCATTCTCTGCCACTCTGAGTCCAGCCCTCTCAGCCTATCTGCGCGACTGTAGGGCCGCAGGGTCTGCTAGTGGTCAGACTGCCTGCCCCGTTCGTCCCACACTCCGCCAGTCTCGGTCCCGACACGGTCATGCGAGTCCTCTCCGCCCCGGCTGCCTGTCTCCACCACTCCTACCGGTCTGGATGAATGTTTATTTTTTATTTCCTTGGTGTCAGACTTCCTTGCCATTCGATTTCTGTCAGTTCTGGTTGTGGGAGGAGGCGTAGTGTGTCTACCTATGCCGCCTGTCACTTTTTCATAATGCCAGGTAGTGGAAGTGCCAGAGTGGCAAGCCCCCTTCACTGTCTGTGCCTGAGATCAGCCTGAAGGCCCAGGAAGTCAGGATTCACATCTGTCTTGCTCAGCACTGGAGCTCCAGCACAGGGTCCGGCATAGAACGAGCACTTAATAAATATTTGTCACAGAATAAATGAGTGATGATCACAGATTTCTCTGCAGCCCAGTGTCCTCCATTAGTGCACTACAACAGTGAACTTTTTGAAAAACTAGTATTTTAAAGCATTTTTAAAAAATGAAATAATTTGTGTTGTTCTAGAACAGACTTCGGTATGTGATGAAGGACGACTGAACAAGTCACCCAGCTCTTTGTTTCTGTCCTTCATTCGTCTGCTTCTCCCAAGTTCCTCTGAAGGGTAACAGTTAACCATACCCCATGGAAATAAAAAATCTACAGGTAAGAAAGAGTCCTTGTATTGACTCACAGGTGAGGATAAACATCACTCTCGGTTCTAACAATTACCCTCCCATACTCGAAATGGTCAAAACTTCAGGCCATCACTAACTCTATATTCCAACCACCAACTTAACTCAACTCTGTGGCTTGGCCCAGGCCCCGTGCCCTGTGGCAGATGCCTGGTGTGCAGTGAGCGAGGGCTCAGCTCACGTCGGTGCCTGAGTGTGCTGAGCATTCCAGGAGTGCCTCTTCTCGGGGCAACCTGAGACCCAGGCCACATCCACGACACATGGCCATGGCAGCCAGCAGCCAAGAGGTAAAGCTCACCTGTGTAATGCCCACCTTGCAGACTGCCGTGGTGGTTGCAGACAGCATACAGGTCGTACAGAAAGTCCAGCGGGTAGTTGGTGGGCAGGCAGGCTGGCTGCTTCCAGGCAGGCCAGGGCCCAGGTGCGGGCTTGGCACCAGCACTCCTCTGGGCTACGTGAGGAGCCATGTTGAGGCTGCAGAGGGGAAACTTCACCAGCGTGGAGAGCTTGTTTCTTCTCTCACCCACTTGACAGAACCTCTTAAGGTGGATGATGAGGATGTCAGGCAGGGTCCACAGACTCAGCTTCACCATGCCCTGCTGGAGGGCTTTGCAGTGGGGGCACTTCCACGCATCGTCCTGGGCCAGCTGCAAAGGAAGCCACCAGGACTGTGAGGCCCCCTCAGCATTGGGCCCACCCACTAAAAGGCACCAGCCCGCCTCCTAGCCAGGGAGCAGACCCCCAATGCAGGACCTGCTCCTCCTTGGTGTAGAACTGAAAACATTCGTCCAAGGTACAGCTGTGCTGCTGGTGCGCCTGCTGCTGCCGCCACACACTGTCCGCCTCCTGGACCCGCTCCTCCTGCAGGCTCCCGAACAGGCTGCGGAGGGAAAACCAACGACCTTCAGGCTTCCCACCTCCAGGGGGCCTCTCCTAAGTCTCTGCTCATAGTGATGAGGCGAAGTGCCCTGCTTGAACCTCATGCCTACATACTGACTCAGCACTCACCCTCCTGTACTGGGACTCTCTGTCCGCCCCGCCACTCCACGGGTGCCCACATCCTTGGCTTACTTGTCTGTTTCCCCATCCCAGCACAGGGCCCACCACCTAGTAGGAGGTTAATAAATACTTGCTGGGCCCTGGCCAGGTGACTCACTTGGTTGGAGCATTGTCCCGTATAACCAAAGCTTGTGAGTCCGATTCCCAGTCTGGGTGTGTACGGAAGGCGACCAATCAGTGTTTCTCTATCACATTGATCTCTCTCTCTCTCAAATCAATAAAAACATATCCTCAGGTGAGGATTAAAAAAACATACTTGCTAAACTGAACAGTGTCCTTTTTCAAAGTAGGGCTGATGCACTTGGTGTCACAGAAGCAGCCAAGTTTAGTGATTAAGAGTGTGGTCTAGAGCAGGACGATACAGGTTCAAATCCCGGCTGTGTCATGCAGGAGCTATGTGACACTGTGCACCTGTTTAACCTCTCTGTGCCTCAGTTTCCACACTTGAAAAGGTAGATTACAGTAGCACCCACCTCACAGAATGTAATAATGATCAAATAAATTGCAAATACATAAAGTGCTCCAGGCAACGGCTAGCACAGGAGGGTGAGTAAGCATCACGTGCCAGTTTACTCCGACTACTGTCACCACCACTAATACCACCCACCACTATCGTTACTACCACCACAGGCATGTCTGCTTTTATTGCACTTCACAGATGTTTTGTACGAATCAAAGGCAAGACCCTCCACCAGCAAAAAGATTACAACTCACTTTATTGCGATATTTGCTTTATTGTGGTGGTCTGGAACCGAACCCCCAATATCTTCTCGGTCTGCCTGTAGGATCACTGTTGTTTACCTACAACTACCATTTGGGTTTCTCAGAGGCATGGATCGCATGGCATCAGGGAGACATGCATACTGCCTGACAGTCACTGGGGAAACTGGGCACAGGAGGGCTTTGCACGGCCCGGCCCCATCTCTCTCTGCTGGAGCCAAATCCCATCGAACTCACCGCTCCTTGACACAGCTGTCCCACTCGACAGCCAGTTTGACGTGTGGGGGGCCTCCTGGCTTCCTGAGGTGCAAAGCCCTGAAGAGAGAACAAGGAGCCCATCAGAAAGCATGAGGCCTGCTCCCCACATCTCGGCAGGGTTCAAAGGTCTCCCTCCGCCCCCAGGACTGATGTTCCAAACAGAAATGCCCAACGATGAGTGAAAACTGAGGTCAGGTATCTGACGAGCTGCTGTCTACTGAAGGCTTAGCCCTAATCTACCTCTGAATAGGCTCCACTTGCTCCTGTGGGAGCTTGTGAGCTCTGAGGAGCTGGGTGACTGTGAGGACACGGATCAGCTCTCCCACTGCACCCCAGAACTTTCTCGGTGTCTACAGGGCAGTTCACTTGAATGTCCTACACAAATCCCCATTCTGATGATGCCTAAAATGAGCTAACTCTCCTCTACCACGATGTGGCAGGAGCACCCTGTGGGCCACCTCCACACCCTAAAAGGTCTTCTCTTTCAGACCCTCAAATACCTAGAAACTCTCTGTGTGGATCAATCTACAGCTCTTCCCAGCTACTTGGGCTCAGCTCAACCTCAGCCAAGAAAAGGTAGGTTGTTCTTAACACAGAAGAGATAAGTCAAGAAGAGCATGGAGGACGTGAGGCTTTGCCCCCAAATCAATAAGACACATGCAAGTGCTGGGGGAGTCTGTACCTAAAGATGCTTAGAATGCACTGTAATAAAAAAGTAGGGATGTCACATGAGTCCCTGACACTAGGATGATTCAAAAACAGGGTTTGGGCTCGTGGAAGGTAGGAAACCCTGTGGGTGAGCAGCACCAGGTCTGGGGTGGGGGTGTGGCACCATCCGAAGAACAAGAGCCAGAAGGGAGCAAGGAACAAGGTATACCTGGGAGAAGCCCTCCCAGCTTATCATTCCAGATGAAGAGTGATCACCCTCCCTCACCCTTCTGTAGACTGAGGGGAACTAAGCCACAAGCATGATCGTCTCCTTCTTCATCCGCTTCAGTCCCCCTAAAGAGGAGAAGCAGCCCCTTATCTAGTTGACGGGGTCGGGGGATAGGTGATCAGTTCACCCTTCCTGCTCACTATTCCCTACAGCCTAAGGCTGCCATCCTTTCATCTGTGTCCTGGGCTTCCTGGCAACAGCTCTGTCCCTGCAGGTGGAAGGCTGGCAGATCGGGGCGTATGTTCAATTCAGAGGAGACACACCAGGGAGCCCGTTCGCCGCCCTACATCTAAGCCTCCTTCTTTAGTACCCTCAGATTCTCCATTTCCACAACTGGGGAGACCTGCCTTGCTGTGGGGTGGGGGTATTTAGTTCTAGGGAACCTAGTCAAAAGCTCACATTGGACTCATGTCTAAGCCACATCCTTTAACCAGTGAAGGATCATCTCATAAACCTAGCATGCTGACCTCTTTCTGCCTCAGTCCTCAGTCTCCTTTTCAACTGGAGTCTCAGCTGCGGGGTGGAAGAGGAGAATTGGCACCTTCAGACTTTAACTCTGTTACACAAAGCCCCATAGGCCACACGAAGGGGAGAAGCGTGCGTGTGACCTGAAGTCCGCTTCTCACTCAAATGGGAACTAGGGCAGTATTTGACTTTACGGCAGGGTGCGATTCCAAGCAGCACCGGGACATGATCTCTACCCTGAAGGAGCTAAGTCTGATGGGAGAGGTGTGCAAAGCGATGTGCCAGGGTGCTGAGGGGACTCAGAGGAAGTGCACCCAGGATGCTCTGGAGACCAGAGAAGACACCCCGCAAGGGGGAGAGGGAGTTGTCCAGGTCCATGGTGAGTGGTGAGGGGAAAGGGTCAAAGGGTTGTACAGGCAGGGGGCTCAGGGGGAGCCTAGGGTATGGTATGTGCTGGAATGAGGAGCGGAGGCCAGGGGAGGGGAGGCCACACGGTGAGAGGGTGGGCCCAGACCTCAGAGAGACGGAAGACTTTGAATGCCACCCTTGGAGGTGTGGACTCTACCCTGTGGGCCACTGAAAGGTTTTAAACGGGCAGATATAGCAGATGGATGAGAGGGGAGGTATGTCAGAGTGGAGGTTCTGGGGCATCCAGCTAAGAGGTGATAAGGACCTGAATTCAGGCACCGATCGAGAAGGTAGAAAGGAAGGAACAGGTCTGAGGAGTCACCCAGACTTGAAACAAGAAGACTTGATGGTGGATCAAATTTAAGGAGAAAGCAAGAAGAGAGAAGAAATCAAGGGTAAGTCCCTGGTCATCAGCTTAGGTCACTGAGTAGATGGTGGTTATCTTTAGTCACAGAAGACAGGGAGAGAAAAGCCTTGGCCAGGAAGAGTTCAGATTGGCAAATGTTTAGTGTTCATGTCTATGAGACATTTAAGTAAGCCACGTGGGTCTGTATCCCAGATAAAAATCTAGGCTGGAGGTAGAGAGCTGAGAGACCTGGACCTAAGGGTGGTAGGGAGACCCAAGGCAAGGTATTTCAGGGGTGGAACGTGGAGGGAGTGTGTAGGGGGTGGGAGTGGGGTACTGAGGCCCGACAATATTTAAGGGTCCCAGAGAGGGAGAGATACACTTCAAGGACACAAAGAAACTTCTAGAAGATAAACAAGACATGGTATACTCATACAATGAATTATTATTCAGCCTTATAAACAAAGGAAATCCTGACACACGCTGCAATGTGGATGAACCTTGAAGACTGTACCAAGTGCAATAAGGCAACCACAGAAGGACAATACTGTAGGGCTCCACTTACATGCGCTGCCTCGAGCAGTCGGATTCGCAGAGGCAGAAAGTGGAGCGCTGGTTGTCACGGGCTGAGGGGCGGGGGATGGGGAGTTACCGATTAAAGAGGAGAGACTTTCAGTTTCGGAAGATGAGAAAAGTTCTGAAGATGAATAGTGGTGATGTTTGCACAACAAAGTACACGTACTTAATTAACTTTATTGAGTGGTCCACTTGAAAGTGGTTAAGATGGTAAATTATATGTTTTGTGTATTTTGCCACAATTTTAAGAAAGAAATTTCTAGGAGGATGATGGGGTGCTGGGGTAGTGGAGGGAGAGTTGCCCAAGTGAGGAGGGGGAAAGGTGAGGCAGAGGTAGGGCCAGCCTTCAGGGACAGGCTGGGCACAGAGGAAGTGTAACCAGAGGGCTGGAGCCTGAGGGGCGGGCTCCCTTCAGCACAGCCAACTTGCAGAGTGCTTCCCAAACTAACTGTAGTGAGAGACCGTTCCTTGGTTTATTTCCAAACCAGTGCAGATTAATACTTTTGTAAAATATAATAAAACTGTAATGGCAGGGGGAGGAGAGGCATACAAAATACAAGTTCAATTTTTAAAAAAATTATTATATTCATACATTCATATTTTAAATTGCTCTATCAATATTGCTTTAATGCTTTCAAAAGTTTCCTCTCAAGTTCTTCTCTGAATCAGCTGGTATTCTGTGGAACATACTCTGAGTAGCAGTTTTCTTCTTTAGGGTGAACACAGTGGCGGGGGGGTGGGGGGCTCTTCTCAGAGCCTCAGCCTCACCCCCAGGCTCTCTCTTCTGGTCAGACCCAAGCAGGCCCTGGCTGACATTTCTCCTGCCTCCCTAACTCTGTGTAGCAGCTACCAGTCAAGGAGAGTGCAGATGGGGTGTAGGGCACAGAACTTCCTGGCTTACCCTCACCCTGGTTCCTGGTCCCCTTACAAAGGGAGGGGCCCTTCTCTATCACGGTCTGACGCCGAATCAGATTTTGACACCAGTCCCAACGTTTTATTTTTTCCATACCACCAAGCAATTAAATCAATCCTGAACTGTCTGTCTGGAGACAGCATCAGATCCCACAAGTTAAGGCTCAGTCCTGTAAGACTCTCAGCACCCCTCCCCCGCCTCAGACACCAATGGCAAGTTCAAGTTGTCGCCTGTGCTCCTGACTGGCCCAATAACAGATTGGAAGGTCCAGGGATCCCCTCCTTGGGTTCAATTGATTTGCTTACAGCAGCTTACGGAACTCAGAGGAACAGTTTACTAACTAGATCCCCAGTCTGTTGTAGCTCGGGAACAGAGAGATGGAAGAGATGCGTGCGTAGGACAAGGTATGTGGGAAGGGGCAGGGAGCACGCACACCCTCTCCAGGTTGCCCTCTCCCAGCACCTCCACGTGTTCATCAGTCCGGGAGCTCCCTAAATAATGTCCTTTTGCGTTTTTATAGAGACTTCATTACACAGTCATGACTGAGTAAATCAGTAGCCACTGGGGACAGATTCAACCTCCAGCCCTTCACCCCCTCCCCAAGGTCAGGGGGATGGGACTGAAAGTTCCACACCTCTAATCACGTGGTTGGTTCTCCTGGCAAACAGCCCCACCCTTAGGTGCTTTCCAGTAGTAACCTCATTAACACAAACTTGGGTTTATTATGAATAATAACAGGATATCTTTAATGCTTTTATCATCTAGGAAATTCCAAGGGTTTTAGGAACTCTGTGTCAGAGCTGGGAACCCCAAATATATATTTCTTATTATAAACCAAAATATCGCACCTATACTATGGATTCAGTCAGGTTGGGTTGGCCAAGCCAGGAAACAGGACAACCTTACTGAGAACTTTGTGGGAAATGAGCAGACTGCCTGTTGGCTGCTGGGCTGCCTATAGGCTGCCCGGCCAGGCCGTACCCAGCGGGAGGCTGTGGTGCAGGCCTGTGGAGAGTCAGGGCATCAGAACCAGCGGAGACACGGCCACGCTGGTTCAGTCCTCAACCACAGGCCACAGCCTTCCCCAGTTTGGGGCCAATGGATCAGTGGCAGAATTCTCCCCTGCCCTACAGAGGGATTCAGGTTGAATTCAGTAGCATGACTAATTGAGTGAATTTGGGTTTTTCAATCAGATCTGGGTTCAAATTCAGCTTCAGCCATTAACTAGCTGTGTGCGTGTGAGCCAGTTAGCTGAGATCTCTGGGAACCCTAGCATCTCATCTTTGCCGTGGCCATCGGACTAGGTCTCTAGACATAAGGGCTGCAAGCGCAGAATGTGTAGGAGGAGCTAACCCGGTGGCAGGCGCTGAGAGGGAAGTGACCGAGAGCAGCTGAGAATGTTACCACCCTTGTTGACGCCTCCTCTCAAAGGGGTCTAGTCAAATAAGATCACATTCATTCTCTTACCAAATCTGGAACATCCCCTTACCTGTCAACTGCCCAGTGACAGAGGGGCCTGCTGTCCTGTGGGGACAAGTAGCTCCAGGCCAGGGACTGCCCCACAACCCGGATGGAGAACAGCGACCCTGGGTTCTGCCAAGACCAACACAGGGGAGGGTGGGTCATCAGGCATGCTGATTTAAATTAGACTCTTAAGCACAAATAAATTACTCAAAAAATGTAATTCTTTTTCTTTTAAGTCTATTTTGAATATCCCCTCAATGATCAGTATTCAAAACCTAGAGATGGGAAGGCTCGTCTGACTCTGATGACACGCACTGTCTCTACTAACACAGAATCTAATGCTGCTAACACGTTCCATTTCCTGAGGGTAAACATGCTGTTTTTAAATAACTTGTGCTTAATTGGAGCAGGAGCTGGCACAGTCATTGGAAAAATAAGGCAGTTATGCTAATGAGTTATTAATAGGTAATTTAAATTACGTTCAGGTAATTATCACCACCAAATTACCAAAATGAGCCAATAATCTAAAAGCAAATTAGTGTACATTTTACATACCAAATGCTAAGTAAACACTTCAAAATAAGCCATATAAAAAAAATACTGTGGGTTTTTAAAAAATTTTTTTAATCCTCACCTGAGGATGTGGTGGGGTTTTTTTTGACTGATTTTAAAGAGGGAGAAACATCAGTGTGAGAGAGGCACATTGACCGGTTGCCTCCCATATGCACCCTGACCAGGGATCGGACCCGTAACCTAGGTGTGTGCCCTGATCCGGGATCGAACCCACAACATTTTGGTGTACAGGACAACACTCCAACCCACTGAGCCATCCGCCCAGGGCATAAACCTCTTTTTTTTTTTTATAATTCATTCAAATTAAGGCCATCCAGCAAATTGGTCATTTTTGTAAAAGACACTTTCCTGTCCTCTATTCTTGCCTACAGCCTCCAATATATGTTCACTATTTTTAATATCTTCAGTTCAGTGTTGTGAATTCTGAATGTATTCTTTCTAAATTATTACCATAGTAAGCCAGTATTAACTAGATTACTAAAAGCATTATGAATTAAACGGGTGGGCGAGCCTGGGAAGCTCACAACCATTTAGAATACGGCAGAAAATTATGTCCAATCACACATTCACCAGTGACTGTGGACAAGCAACCATAGCTGACTGGGAGGCTACCTGTATTAGAATTTTGCTGGCACCTTGGCTTGCTGACTGGTTTCTAAACTCAAAATGACTGTAGAGGCACAGAGGCCAAAGCACATGTGTGTCCAGGTGCAGAATGAGGCCAGCAGAGTTCAACGGTCACATGGCTGTGGTTTCACCCACTTTCAAGAATCAGGAACACAGGGTTTGGGGGAAGGCTAAAGCTATTCCTAGATATTGTGACCTACTTAGAGAGAAGTCCATGCTTTTAATTTGAGCACAGTGGCAGATCTGCTGGGCAGAACAGAGAGCAAAATCCCTTGGAGACCATGATAGGCTCAAATAGGGGGAAGGACCTTAACACAGGGATGCCTGGGGTAAACCCTAAATTCAGTGGTTTTCTCTGTGCCCGAGGGAGCTTGAATGATAAAGAATGACCACTGAAATGAGCATTGGTGCATCTCCCAAAAGCAAAGTTCTTCCTAAGAGAACAGTCGGGGAAAAACAAAGTTCGGAGGCCACTGACCTACCCCTAAAAATGTCAGCACCCGTGCCAGGCAGCCATTGGAAACCTTTCTGATACTACAGAGGCTGAAGGGGATGGATTGGAAAGCTGTTGTTTTCACTTGAAAACTACCAACCTGAGAATAGATAAATGAGCAAGGCAAAAAGGTGTTTTCCCTTGAGTTTCTATCTCAGTTTTTTTCAAAAACTGGACAACATTATTTTACTATATCGGTTTTCATATTTGGACATAAACATCAATGTTTATTTTCCACAGAAGTTATATCTGAAGTCCCTTGAAATTTCTGATCCAAACATAAAAGTTACAATTTATTACAACAAGCTATCCTCTAGGAAGAACTATGGTAAGCCAAAAATACACAAAATTCAGAAGAATTACGTAAATCCCACTCTTTATTCCAATGGTGTTTTGTTAGATTTAATAAGGAAAAAGCTTTGTCCATGAAGGTTCTTCTGCAATGCTGTAGAGAGTGAAACACTACAGGTCATCCGTTGGTCGTTTCCTTGCACATAAACCAAAGTTGTTTTATACAACAGTGTGAGTACTCGTTAACAGCAAATTCTCATCTCTCCTGCGCTATTCCTAGCTTTCTACCCCACCTCCACCCGTCCCAACACACACACACACTGACCTGCTGTCCCAGGGCCTCGCTCTTCATGAGGTAGCGGACATTACTGAGGATGCGTTGCTGGAGCTGGGCCCAGGAAATGGTTCTGTCTTCCCTTATCAGGAAGGGTGGCCCAAATCTGACAATCCAAGGACATCGGATTATCTCAGCAAAGGAAAAATCACCAACACCCAACAGCTGTGAGCCTATGCTCTACTCGAAGGCACCTCTCCACTGGATCAGAGTTAAACACCAAGCATAATACAAAATTGCGGGAGAACTCTGCTGCAAATGGAGACACTGGGGTGTGAACAGGGGCCCAGAGACAGAAAGCCACGGAGAGACGCTGCAACGTAAAACAGACAGCTCCAAGGGATCAGCGCTGGGAAGTTCTTCCCCACCGTGGAGAGGAGAGGAAGGGCACACCGCAGCCAGAGGAAACCAAGGCGGAGGTAAACCCAGAGGAAACCCAGTCCAGCTGGCGCTGCTGGTTTTGTGCATCAGATTTATTCTCATAACTGGGAATGTTTTTCGTACCCCAATCTGGTGAACAGACAGCAGTGGGCTTCTAATGCTGAGGATGCCAGATGTGGCTGCGGCCACCAGTTCTAGCACAGCCATGGGTGACTCTGGACACATCACTGACCACTGATTGCTCCATGGCCACACCGCACAGGTTGGGTGAAGACCCAATGGGCTACGAATGGGAAACTGTTGAATGGACTTTGCTAAACCAGCACAGATCGGAGGCGGTGTATCTGGACAGGCGAGAGCGCTGTGCCGTCCACAGCCGTACGGACAGAAAGGTTTGTTTTCCTTATCCTCTGTCGTTAATGAGTCATTCAGGTTGCTTCCAACTTTTTATTTAAACAATGCTTGCTTATAACAGAAACTACACATATGCTTATACATATGCCTTTGGGTGCACATGACCAATTGTTTCTTTGGGATAAAGTTGCAGAAGTAGAAATGCAAAGCTGTCTATTCCCCAGCTGCCCCCAGAAACGCCACAGCTTTCCCACTGAGGGGCGGGCCCCAATCCCTTGACGTTCGCCCAGAGTCATGAGTCGCCCAGAGTGAGTAGCGCCAGGTTTTAAAAGTTCTTTAACAATCTCAAAAGTTAAGTGTGGCAGCTTGCTCTTGCAATCGGAATTTCTTCAAGTAGTTAATGAAGCTGAATATTTTAACTGAAGTTTGTATTTCTTCTGTGAACTGATGTTAATCTCTGAGGCACATTTTACTAAGAGTATTTTGCTGACTGGAGAGCCAAGTTTTATGTGATGGATATGAATCCTGTATCTGTCTCAGGATGTAAATATTTTTCCTCTTTGTGCTTTGCTTTTCAAACTTGCTTTTAGTTTAAAATTGGAAATGTATTTAAAACATTATCCTGTTCCTATATAGCTCCTGACTTCAGTGTTAAAATAGCCCCCACTCCAAGATGTAAATATGTCTCTATGTTATCTTCAAATTATTTTATGGTTTCCCTTACTCTGACTTACCTCTCTAATCAACCTGGAATTTATATGTGTGAATTTACAGTGGAAGTAAAACATTGGTTATATAAACTTAAAAAATAAATCAATTAGCCCAGCCTTATATATTGAATAATTCATTCACTACCTAGTAATATAAAATATAACATTTTTATCATATAATATCTAAATATACTTTGGCCTGTTCTGTTCTGTTGATTTAAGTTTCTATTCTTCTGCCTATATCACAATATTTTAATAACTAAAACCTCACTCTGTTTTAATAGAGCAATCCCTCTTCTTCCTTTTTCCCCTCCCCCAATATTTTCTGGCTATTCAAGTTTATGATTCTAGATAAATTTTAGAAACATTTTACCAATCTAAAAAATTTTGATGGGAGTTATATCTTTTAAACATTTTATTTGGACTCTATAAGAAACTATCTCCTTTTGTATATTAGTTATGTAACCAGTCTCTTTCCTGAACCCTTTTGTTAGTTTAAATCACTTTCAAGTTTTTGGTTCCCTGGACAGGCAATGATATAATCTGCAAAGAGTGGTAACTGTATCTCCTCTTATAGCCAGTTTCTTTTCCTTTATCTTATAGTACTGCCCAGGCCTTAGAACACAGTATAAAATAATAGTGGTGAGAGCAATAGTAATTGTTTCTGAAATCATCAGAAAGCTTTCAATGTTTGTTAAGGACAATGTTTGCCATCTGCTTACAACAGTTATTTCTGATCTTTTGATCAGAAAGTACCCCATCCTGTACTCCTAGTTGATTAACTTCGGGAATGGATATTTAATTTTATCAAATTAGAATTATTCTAGACAGAATTCCAGTACATGTCTATGCATCCCAGACATCACATAAAAAGGAGGATGAAATTAAACATACCTGCTAGCCTGCTGCCCGGACCCCACCAAGTTACAGAAGAGGATTAGCACCTTGTTCTCACTATGGGCGGGCAGGGATAGTCGCTGGCCCTCACGGGCTGCCAAACGAGGAGAGATGGACAGACCAGGCGGATGAGCTGAGGAGAGAGAACTGCATTTGTATTCTTAATGGAACAGCTTTGCTGGGTCAAAACCCCAGCTCCTCGAGGCCCTCTTTCTCTTTCAGCCTCTCTCCACCACTGCTGGGAGATACTAGAGCACTTTAGGGGAAGAGATACAAGATTCATGGCCACCTGGCACCTGGCATACAAAGATTATGTAATTAGTAGAGAATCTGTGTTGTGTTCAGCCAATAATTTAAAGATAAGGCAGAGATTATAATGAACACTTCTCAAAGCCAATCTGAAAAATATTCCAAAATTATTTTGAATGTTTGTCCATCTGATCAGAGAGCCAACATAATAAGCACACAGAAAACGTAAGAATTGTTACCCTTGAGGAAGTAGGGGAATCGGACTTTCCTCAATTTCTAGTCAGTGCTGAAAATCTGACTTTTAAGGCAGAGATGTGTCACCTGTGATTGGATTACAAACGAGGGCTTGTTTCTCCGAGTTATAACATATTCAGGGCTGGTCGACGTCCTGTTCCAGATTACCTTGCCCAGAATGTCTCTGTTGACCCAGAAGAACCTCAGACACCCCACAGCCGGCCACCGATGCTGGCGAGGATGTGGGGCGGGGGCACAGGATTTGCTGGGGGTGTACGGCACCACGGGCACAGCACACTCTAAATATGGGCCTTCCTGACTGGCTGATGGGGCAAAACGTGTACTGACCTGCAATGTAAGACTGACAGGAATCGGCCATGTCAGCCAGTCTCAAGTTCAGAAGAGGCAAGCATTGGGAAGTGGAACCTTTAACAAAAGGTCATTTAATAACTTCTTTGCCCGTCTACCGCTCCAGTTTGTAATAAAATTACTTTAAGCACAGACCTTGAACCACTGGAGTCTGAAAGCAAAGATTCCCCCAGCACCTGTTCTGATTAGTGACTGTCGAAGTGCGGCCTTGGGGCCAGCAGCGTCAGTACCGCCCGGGAACTTGCTGTCCCTGCAAATTCTCTGGCCCTGCCCCCACGAATCAGAAACTCTGTGGGTAGGGCTCAGAAAGCTGTTTAAACAAGCCCCTAGGTGATGCTCACATTCAATGAGGCCTGGAAAACCCCTGTATGAGTTGAATATTTTTAAGTAATCAACCATCTGTACAACAAATATCAGATAAAATAAGCCTGACAGTTCTAAGTACTAAAATGTAAGTGTCGTATGCCTTAGTGCCCAATGAGCACTGTCTCAGACCTGTAACCTATAACGTTCAAGCACTAGTGTACCTGAGAGTACCTCCTGGCTGGGCGGTGGAGGGGCTCGGAAGGCATACACGTTGTCTTCCTCTGCAATAGAGTTCAGGTCCTCTTCATCAGAGAAGGACCGCTGGAGCCCACTGGGGTACAGCTCAACCAAGATCACCTGGAAGAGGAAGGACCGTTTTCCATCTCGATCCCTCAAAGGGAACTTAACAGATGAGAAATCTAAAAGTGAAGGGATTAAGAAGTACAAATCTGCAGTTACAAAACAGTCCCAGAGATGCAAAGCACAGCACAGGGAACACAGGCCATAACATAATAACTATGTACCATGTCAGATGGGTACTAGACTTATGGGGGATCACCTCGTAAGTTGAATAAATGTCTGACCACAATGCTATACGCCTGAAACTAATATAACATTGAGTGTGAACAGTAATTGACATTTTTTAAAATAATAAAATAAAGTGACTGATAGGCTTAAACCTCTCCTTTATCCTCTCGTCCCTTGTAGCTAGCGAGAAATACTACTTATTTTTAGTACTAAAGCACAGTGTAAAGCACAGGTATAACAATTAGATGGAACACAGACATCTCAACTGTGACAACAGAATATCAAACAGCCCCAGGGAAGGGTGGGGGGGAAGAAAGTTGAAAATCTGAAGTTTAATACCCAGCTAATGTATCATGCAAGGTGAGCATAAAATAAAGCCGTCAGATAAACAAAAAGTGAGAGTGTTTACCACTAACAGATCTCCACCGAAAGAACTTAATAAATCTAAAGAGTACTGCTAACTCTTTTACATTATGACATACATGATGGGACACTGAGTAAGCACAAGCAGCTGGTTTTCTCAAGGAAAAGAGGGGTGACGGCCTTGAGGGCCCTGGCTGCCCCAGACCCAGCTCTGTTGCCTCAGGGGCTAAAGGAATCAACATCCTGGCACACACACAGAATCCAAGAAACACTGGCTAAAAATTATCTCTTTTTTCTTTAAAAGATTTTATTTATTTATTTTTAGAGAGAGGGGAAGGGAAGGAGAAAGAGAGGGAGAGAAACATCAATGTGTGGTTGCCTCTTGCACACCCCCTCCTGGGGACCTGGCCCGCAACCCAGGCACGTGCCCTGACTGGGAATTGACTGGCAATCCTTTGGTTCACAGGTCCATGCTCAAACCACTGAGCTACACCAGTGCTGGGAAATGCCCTGCCTGGTTTCAGGCACAAAGGCCCTATGGCTAGGGGACCTTGGGACCATAAGCCACTAAGTAAACAAGACTTATCCTCCTGGCAGGGATGTAGCCTCTGCCCCTTTTACTTCACCCTACTTGGCCCCTGGAGGATGGCCAGATAGTCAATGACAGGTTAGATTCCTCAAGGAAGGAATAACCTAAGACAGGCACAGTCATGAAGAGGCCACCAGGGAAGGACTTAGGGGATTGTGGAGAAGGGACAAAAGACCCTCACCCCTTAGCTTTGTCATAGCCTGAGTCCTCATTCTACCAGTAAAAAGTCTCCTAATCTCTTGGCTGCCTTGCTTCCCCTGCCTGATTCAGACCTGAGACAATGCCAAAGGCAGGTGCAGCCCTGTGTGGGGACGGCGGTTTACAGGGGCGATCAGGCCTAAGAAAGAATGCATAAAATCCTGTGAAACCTGCTTTGCTAAGAATGCCCTCAATTTAAATGTTAAGGGTCCAAGCATAAAATTAGTTTGTTTCCCAAAGTTTTATGGCCCTCTGGTGTCACTCCATCTATCTGACCCTGACTCAGAATAAGCCCTTAGAGTTCTTTGAATGTTATCTATTCCTTGATCATTACTGCCTGACAATGACTGATGTGCTTCACGTATATGCCCTATATTCCTATGCAAACTAAACCCAATAAAAGCCAATTGAGAAAGAGTCTCGAGGCCATTCTCCTCAGAGAGATTGGCTACCTTTCCTCCCCAACTAGATCATGTCTTGGTAGATTTATTCTCATCCACAGTGGCCGGGACAGCTCTGCTGGATGGAGCTCCCCTACACACTAGCCAGGGCTAAAAATTCTCTTGTAAAAGATACATTTCAGGATTAAAAAAAAAATGAATCCCAAAGGAAAACTTGAGTTTAAATGATGAACAACAAAAAAAGGTAAACATTGGTAAATGTAAATAAGCATTGACTATATTAAACCTGTAATAACAACCATATTACGACTATAACCAGGGAGAACAGGGAGGGGGGATTATCCATCTACAACAATATCTAAATCAAAAGGCATAAAGGAAATTAAAGCAGGCCAAGATCCTTGTGTTGTTTGGGAAAATTAGCCTAAGACTGTTCGTTACACCTGTTGATGTCTTAATTCTAATCAGTAAGAGCATAGAAATGTAATGTATATGTCCCACACCTGAAGAGATGAAATGAAAAAATTCTCAATACAAAAGAAGCAGTAAAGGAGGGAAAAAGAAACAAAGGAAAAGCAGGGTAAATAGAAAGCATAAAATAAGTCCAAAGACATCCATGATCATATATAATATCAATAGAATCAAGTGGCCAGTTAACACTAAATATCAAAATAGATTTTTTTAAGTTCCAGTCACAGTGCCCTTTCCTGCACTGAGAACTCCCAAGTGATATGTGTCTCCCAGAACAAGCATATCACATCTCTCAAATTCCCGACAGTCCTTTTTACTCTATTGATTATTCAAACTCTACCTCTCAGACTTTTGATCTTTCATGACTGACATTGTTTTCCCAAGACTCTCACCTACTGTCCTACTCTCTCTCATTCTCTCACTAGATCTCCACAGAGCACTCTGAGTTTACGAAGCAAGATACACACATTTCTACCCACCTGAGATCCTCACAAAATCGGTGCAGAAGTCAGAGGGACCGATTGGGTTGGGGCAGGGAGGAGCCCGCTGGGGTGATGGAAAGGCTCAGTAACCACGGCGGTTTACACAGATGTACGTGCATGTAAAACTTCAACAAATTTAACCTTAAGGCATGCACACTTTATTGTATGTGTGTTATTCCTTAACAAAAAAGTTAAAAATATTGTTTAATTTGTAAAAAAGACCCGGGAGGTCATCAGGTCATCCATTTTACAATCGAAGAAACAGGGACCAATCACTTTGTCCAAGGTCAGAAAACTAGAAAGTGACTGAATTACAGTTAGAGCCTCGTTCTGAGCCCTTCCCTTCACGCCGCATTGGTTTTCACCACCATCACCTCTGCCTGTCCTTTTCTTATGAGTTCTGTCCTCCCCAGTCACAGAGAATCCAATCTGCACAACACAGCCAACCCCACTTCCTCCCAAATCTCCCCTCTCATGGTACACATCCTCAGTTTCCTCAGTGGTCCTCACTTTTCACGTACTGACCCTTCAGTATCATGGCTTATATTCTTGGGAGTAAAATACGAACAGTGGCTCAGGCTCTGGAATCAAACCACCTGTGCTCAAGTCCTGGCTCAGCTACTTACCAGCTCTGTGACCCTGGCAAGCCACTCACGCCCTCAACACCTCTCCTTTGCTCACTGGTAAATGAAGACAATCATAATATCTATTGGGTTGGCCAACAGTCTGTCTGGTTTTTTCCATAAAATAAAAGACACACTTTTCATTTTCACCAATAACTATTGCCTTGGATATTTTGAGTATGTTTGCTATCTCCTACTATTGGCTTCTAGTGGGTAGAGGCCAGGGGTGCTGCTAAACATCTTCCAATGCATAAGACAGCCTCACAGCGAAGGATTATTTGGCCAAAATGTCAACAGCACCAAGAACCTTCACTAACCACTTTTGAACATTCGATCGATCACCGTACCTTCTCTATGCACTGCACAGATCTTTTTTTTTTTTTTTGCATTTCAGTTGCATTTTTACCTTTCTTGAAATAAGAAAGCATAATACACTGAAAATATTGCATATTTTCTTCCACCTTCAATATTAAAATGGCTGCACAAAAATTCACTGATTTTGAGAAGTGTTTTTGAAATGCACACTGATATGACAGCTGCCACAATGTAATCTAACAAAACTGTTTCGAATGAAGTTAAAGACAGCTAAGCACTTAGTAGAGCCATTGTACAGAAAAAACTAAATGAACTTTTTGGCCAATGCAATACTTCGTAGGACGGTTGTGAGAACTAACTATGAATATAAAGTTCATAGAGTAGTGCCCAGCACTTACTAAGCCCTCCTGAGGGACAGCTACTGTTTGGATTACTGTCATTGTGATCATCACCAGCTTCTGGGAAGACATAGGCAGTGTCTCTTTCTGGTTATCCCATGCAAATGCCCGGAGAGGTCAAGCCTGGTCACCACAGACACCAGGGACTACTAATCAAACAGAAACTCATGAATCATGCCGGCGTCATCTGGGAACCAGAAATTAGCCTAAACAACCTAGACAGCTGTCTCGGTTAGCATGGCGCCATCCGGCGCTCAGGCTCCACTCAGTTCCATCGTACCTCATCCACAGGGACGCTGCCTTCCTCAGCCACCATCTTCCTCAGGGCTGCCACTGTGCTGAGGATCGGCACAGCCAGGCCAACCCGCAGGAACCGCTGGCTCTGAGAGGGGAAGGCCAAGGTGACACTCAGGAATCTAAAAAATAGGAGAGAGTCCACATCCATGAAGGATTGACAGGAACTGTCACCGTCACCAACACCACAGACATGAGTTCTACTTCAGCATCTCCACATATCTCTGCTTCGAAGTTGTGTCACTGCATTTCAGGTACGCTGTCACCAGGTGGCACTGGAGAGCTCAGAGGGAATCAGCAGAGTACTTTTCCACCAAGTTAAAAATAAAAGGTATTTGATTAATAATCACAATACAGACCTATGGTGTCAAGGTTATTTTTGTTAAGTAGATAACCTTAACCAAAATTAAACTTTGGAGTTTCTTTGAGAAGTAAAGTGGTCAACCTTCTCCTTCAGCATGATTCGGCCTTCCTTTCCTTGTTGAAATTCTCCCTTGGGAAGGGCAGGGCTCTGCGTCGGCCCCACTTCCTTCTGTGTCCACCACACACCAGGCCTCACTCCTCCGGCATCCATTTCTCCTGGTCTACACTGCAGTAATTACTCAATTCACACAGCTAATTATAGAGCTGGGATTTGAGCCCAGGCGGTCTGGCCCCAGAGTCAGTGGTCCCAACCAGGGTGCCATGCTACATCAAGCCAGGATCCTTAACTCGCGTCTGCCAGTGGACATCCTCTGATGGTGTCACTGGAGACAGGAGACAAGTGTTGCACTTGTGGCCTACACTCTCAGCAGCGCAGGAATTCAGAGCAGACCGGGGCTGAAGTGCCCAGGAATGGCTTTAGGAGGCTGTCGTGCCTTCAGCTGTGTCGGAAAGATGGGGGATGAGAAACGGTATTCACAGAGGTGGGGAACGTGAGGAAGAAGTGCCTCCATCTTGATGCCAGTGAAGGCGCCCCATCTGGGAGCGCACTCAACTTCCGTGACGCTGACATTGGCCAGTCGCCTTAAGGTCATTGTTGAGCCCTGGCGTGTGGGAAGCCTGTGCTGTGTGTTTCCTGCTTTTATAACGTCGGGCTCCACCGTGGCTCTTACCCAACCCGAACTCCCCTCTTCTCTTTCTCTCATCTCCTCCAATAACACTTTTCCTTTTTCTTTGCTCCTTAGATAAACCTTTTCCTACACCTTCACAAAAGGGGGGAAGGATGAGAAATAAAGCATGAAAAAGCAGGTGGTAACAGATTTTCTCTGGTTTGTCAGTCTGACCAAGTGGTACCCATTGGTCTGCACCAGCTTCTGAATGGGCCAAAGACATAGCCTCGTGCCGACAAACAAAAGCATGGTTTATAATTCCTTCTTCAGCTAAAAAAGAAACATAGTAACCTTTCACTTTAATTGTCACATTCAATACCTGAATGTCCCCCAGCTATAAGGCTGCTTTCTAGAGAAACACTGACTGAGAAGCAAAAGAGAGACAATCGCAGATGCGAGGCCAGAGGTTCCCAGTAAGGAGTAAGGAAGTCAAGTTCACTCAGGACGCTCACGCACCTCGTCTGGCGCAGGGGTATTGGTAGTGACACACACAGGAAAGGGTCGAAGGTGTTGCTCTGTTTCAGGCAGTGGGGACAAGTCAAGGAAGACCTGTGAGGAGAAAGAAGAGCGTTAAGTTTAATCACACAGTCTAGCGGGTACTCAAAGAGTTAAATACAGAATTACCATTGAAATTCCACTTCCAGGTAAATACTCAAAAGAATTGAAAATAGGTACACAAATAAACACCTTACACAAATGTTTGTAGCAGCATTATTCATAATAGTTAAAGGGCAAAAACACCCAAGTGGCCGATGAATGAATGGAAAACAAAATGTAGTAATATACAGGTCACGTGTGTTCAGCCATGAAGCCCGGACACACGCTATACCGCCCATGGCGGAAACTTAAGTGCAGTATGCTAAGTGAAGGAAGTCAAACACAAAGGCCACATGTTAGATGATTTCATTCCTAAGGCATACCCAGAATGAGCGAGGATGGGGAGAGACTGCTCGCCGGGTACCAGGCTTTCTGTCGGAGTAATGACAGCGTTAGGAACTAGGAAGAGGTTGCGGCTGCACGGCACTGTGACTTCACTTGCCACTGAACTGTGCACTTTAAAATGACTGATGTTGTGTTATGTGACTTTCACTCCAATTTTTTTAAAAAGGAAAAAAGTTTAATCACACTGTCAGTGCACCGAGTATGTATCAGTGCCCTGTGAATGGGAAGGGAGCTGGGATCCTTCCACATGGAAGCCTAGTGTGCCAACTTGCAAGCTGGGAGGTCTCAGGCATTGCTATGCCCCAGAATCAGGTAAGAAGTAATTTTTCAAATGCAGATGTCCAGGCCCTACTCCCAGAGATTTTGTTTCAAAGAAAGCAGAGGGAGGCACAGGCTTCAGAATTTCAAAACTTCCCCAGGTCATGTTAGTGTTCAGCCAGGGGGACCACTGATGCGGACCACCCTCCTTATTGTACCAATGAAGAAACAAAGGTCAGAAAATCAGAGCTATTGGTAACACCTACCAATGAAATAGCATTTACTAAGAACTGGGCATTGTTCTGAGCATGTGCATGTATTAACCCATGAGCTACCCATAAAACCAGGATTATCCCCATTTCACAAAGGAGAAAACTGAAGCACAGAGAGGTTAAGTAACTTGCCCAGTGACACACAGCTCTTAAGAGACAGAGCTGGGCTCAGGTTCAACAGTCCATGCTCCACATCACTCCTGCAGTCTTCAGTATAAGTGAGTGAGGCATCAATTGTTTTAGAGTAGATAAACACACGGTTTATTTATAGTCTTTAAACTCTTTTATTATTCATTTATTTATTTTAGAGAGAGAAAGGGAAGGGAGGGAGAAAGAGAAGGAGAGAAACATTGCTGTGAGAGAGAAACATCAGTCGGTTGCCTCTCACACACACCCATCTGGGGACCAGCCTGCAACCCAAGCACGTGCCCTGATCAGAATCGAACTGGCGACCTTTTGCTTTGTGGATGACACCCAACCCACTGAGCCACACCAGCC
Organism: Desmodus rotundus; assembly: GCF_022682495.2. Lineage (NCBI taxonomy): Eukaryota > Metazoa > Chordata > Mammalia > Chiroptera > Phyllostomidae > Desmodus > Desmodus rotundus. Next base: position 70,202,240 of record NC_071395.1, read on the forward strand.
AGGGGGTAGAGTCTTTAAACTCTTAAATTAAATACTCCCTCATTCTGGTACCTTTGAAAGTGAATTGCAACTTTTATATTCTATGTGGGTGCTCCAGTTTATGTCCTTAATCATGTAATATACTGTTTCTTCTAAGATCAAAGGGATTTCTCGATACTACATTCCTTATCCCAAAATCTCCATCAACATCCTTGGGAATATGGAGCAATACCCCACAGGCAGACTGTTCCCACCAAGGGGAAACCAACTGCAATTAGCATAAAAACCAGGTTTCCTGACTCTGTGGAAAGCACCTGTCCTGCTTGATTGGTTTCCTGTTAAGCAAATGAAATTAAAACACAACAACAACAAACAGGGACAGGCAAGAAACCCTGGAGTTTTCTGGGTGCTGCCCAAGGGGACCCCAGGTGGTCTGTTCATAGCAAGTCAGCTCTCCCGGACATGTTCAAACGCTCTCACTGCCTCTGATAGATTTTCCTTCCGGAAAACCACAGTAACGGTTTGGTAACAAACTGTGTATCAGATACACCAAGTTCCCGCCATCAGGGGGACCTGACACGGGGGGGTGTCCTCTGCCACCCCATTTCCCTTCCATACCTCCTCCCGCCTTCACCTGTCACGTACCTAAACACAACAAAGGCCTGAAGAATGCATTTTTGTTGTCGGGAAATTTCCAAATCCCTGTTTCACATTTAAGCAAACAAATGAAAAGGGATATTTTTTCTTTGGCTTATTTTTCTTTTCACTCCTGCTAAAACTAAGCCAGGCTGCATTTTCCTTGAGAGTTGTACCCTGTTAAACTGGCGCAGGGACAGGCCTGTATATTGAGCCACAAATCTCTGTCAGGAAGTGAGAGATGTGTAGTTTGGAAAAAGCACACAAGGGTCTAATTTTATCTTTAAAGGATGAAGAAAACATGTTGCTTGCTATTGACTACAGAAAGGGTGTGAAAAACACCTGTTTCTCCAAGGATGAGAAATAAGGACAGAGTGGGACCAACACACCAGGGGAAGAGAGGGGCAGTGTCACTTTTACAGAAAACTCCAGAGGTTACTGGGCTCCAGCGACACCTGCAACGTGGCCTGAGGGGTTCTGTCACCTTCCAGAGCACTCAGTCCTGTCCTAATGTTCCCCCAACCGCTCTCAGGGGAAAGGGGCAGAAAGTTACCCACTATCCTCCTATGTCCACTCACCCATCCCCCTAAGGCATTCCTTCTCTGGTCCAACTGCTTCCATTATAAAGCCGACCGAGTCAGCTGCCACGGAACCTCGGCACCTTGCTTCGCCTCCCCTAGTGACAAAAGCCAGAAATGAGCCCCGAGCTCTGACACTGCACTTTTCACCACTCTGACCGGACTTCTCGCAGCTGCCAGATACACAGTTCCCACCTCCACCTGCCCAGCTCCACCTGCCCCCTGGACGGTGGAGCTGATGTCTATACCACGGATAGTTATGGCAACATGTAAGCAAGCTGTCACCTCTGCAAGATCAGTTCTGAGAAAGCCTTCCACAGCATCACCTGCCTAGAAGGGAGTGCCGCCCGGGATGGGGACCAGGCTAGACTCTGGGAATAAAGCTATGAACAGCACAAAGAAATAAACAAATATACGCACCCACATGCACACATACATACTCCCTCCTCCAGCCAAAACCCCCACAGAGCAGCAATCCGTGGTCATGAAGCTGGCAGACGTTTTAGGTTGTGGTCATCATCACAGAGCACAGCTCATTATTTTTCCTCCAGGCCTTATCTCCGGCACCCTAATATTATGTCCAGCAGCCAAAGTGAAATACTCAGCTCTCTCAAAGCGGGACGGTAGACAAGGGAGAACCTCAGTGAACAGGGCCTCTAAACCAACCCATAATACCTCTCCCAGCTTTCACCTGTATAGCACAGGGACTTCCCATACTAGGCAAGCCCTCGCACGTGAAGAGGAAGGCGGAGAAGGATCCAGCAGTGACCACCGCTCAGGGGCCCCAGCGAGGAGCTGCCCTCTGCTGAACTGACCACTGCAGAAAATCACTTCTCAGACCTGAAAAGCCCTAGTCCAATGGACACCCCTAGCTATTGTTTTTCTTAACTATAGATTATCAGGCACAAAGCAGGTATATTTAGCTGTCATCAGTACTTTTTTGTAGCACAAACACCTCGCTTCTTACTCATCATCTGACAGTAATCTACCCAAAGGCACTAGCGGTCCTTAACATCCGCCTGGCTCAAATGTCAACTCCTGAGGAACCCTCTCCTGACTCACCCTGCACCAGTCAGGCACTTTGTGACGCTGTGATTTTTATATATTTTTATAAGAAATATATATTTGGTCTCCACGCCTGCTCCTGGCACAGAGCTCCTAAAACCCTTGACATGTCCTGACAAGAGCAAGAATAAAGGTGAAGGGGAGCATCTTATTCACAGCCCCTTACAACCACACCTGAGTTATATTATTGAGGTAATTTCCGGAAAGCTTCTGGAAAACCACAGGGTGGGGCTGGTTGCCGGAGAGCCAACCATGTGACTGGAAGGTTAAAACTTTCAGCCCCCCAGCCCCTGGGGAAAGGAATGGCCAATAACTTAACCAATCACGCCTATTTAATGACGCCTCCACAAAAACCCTAGCAGGAGAGGTTTGGAGAGCTTCAAGGTTGGTGGACATGTGGAGGTGCTGAGAGAGTAGGGGGCCCCAAGAGGGCCTGGAAGCTCTGTACCCCTTCCCACACACCTTGTCCTGTGCATCTCTGCCATCTGGCTGAGTTGGATCCTTTTATAATAAACCAGTAATCTAGTAAGTAAACTGTTTTCCTGAGTTCTGTAAGTTGCTCCAGCAAACTCTCAACTCTGAGGAGGGATCACGGGAACCTCTCAGTTATAGCCAGTCGGTCAGAAGCACAGGTGACAACCTGGCACTTATAATTGGTGTCTTCTGGGGAGCAGTCCTGTGGGACCTGATGCTATCTCCAGGTAGATAGTGTCAGAACTGAGTAAATTGTAGGACACCAGTTGGTGTCCAGAGAGAATTGCAGAATTGCCTGGTGTGGGAAAAACACCCACACGTCTGGTTTCAGAAGTAAATGTGGTAATAAAGAGTAGAGTAAGAAAACGAGAGTTATTTCCTCTTTCATACCTGTAGCATGTGCTTCAAAGCACCCTCAATTTTTCCTTCAAAGCACCAGACATAACTATATAAAAACCCAGGAGTCATCCTAGATCCTCATCTTTCCCCCAGCCCCCCTTCACCACACCCTGAAACTCATGAGCGAGTCCGGTGGCCTCGCTACCCAGAACCTGTCCCCTGCCACCCCACTCACTGCTCTCCAGCTCCACCACCTCCTCTCCAGGCCCAGCCACCACCCTGCACCCACTGGGGCGACTGCAGAACACCAGCCACTGCTCCAGCCTCCGGTCTTGCCTCCTTTCACTGCCCATAACAACCAGCGTCACCCCTTTTTTCTTTTTAATCTCACCCGAGGACATTTTCATTTGCTTTTTTAGAGAGTGGAAGGGAGACAGAGAAACAGCAATGCGAGAGAAGCAACCATTGGCTGGTTGCCTTTGTGCGCTCCCAGACCGGGAATCCACATCAGGACCGGGGATCACACGCCCCCAAGCCTGGACCAGGAATGAACCCACAACCTAGGTGTGTCCACCCTGACTGGGCAACAAAACCGCAACCTTTTGCTTACAGGGACAACGCTCCAGTCACTGAGCCATACTGGCTTGGCCTTCGTCCCCTTTTAAATCGATAACTAGACCACACGTGCCTTCTATGCTGCAGTGGCTTCCAATAGACCACGCCCCACCCTTGGACAGGGCCACGTCAGCAGGCCCCGCCCATCTCTCCTGCCTCAACCCCAGCCCCTCAGCGCTTGCCGGCTCTGTTTCTTGAACTTGTCTAGATCATTCCCACCCCAGGCCCTTTGTCCCTGATATTTCCCCTGCCTGGAATGTCCTGTCCCCAAGTATTTGGATGACTGACTCCTTGTCACTCAGTTCTCAGCTCAAATGTCCCCTCTGATAAGAAGCCTTCCCTGACCACCATATCTGAGATTGGTTGCCTCTGCACCTCCCAGGTCAAGCCTTATCATTTCACTTAGCACAGCAAGTTGTTTGTTGAGGTGTGAATTATCTAACACCTCCCCACCAGAATGTGAGCTCCCTGAGAACAGGCACTGGGGCTTGTTCACAGCTCATTCCAAACACCCAGACGGGAATTTGGCACATAGTAGGCCTGAATGAACTACCTAGACAATAAATGGATATATTTAATTAGTATTTCTCTCTTATGGGCAAGGAATTATTATGTTCTTTATTGTAACTGCTGGACCCAGCACAATATCTGACACTCAGATATTTCAAAGAAGAATAAGAAAAGAGTATGTGTATGCCCTGGCCGGGTGGCTCAGTTGGTCAGAACGCCATCCCATACACCAAAAGGTTGTGGGTTCAAATCCTAGTCAGGCCACATACCTAGGCTGCGGGTTAGATACCCAGTCGTGGCGCATATGGGAGGCAACCGATCCATGCTTCTCTCTCTCTCTCCCTTTCCCTCTCTCTCTAAAATCAATAAACGTATCCTTGGGTGGGGATAAAAAAGAAAAAAGAAGAAGAGAGTATGTGTAGACGAAAGGGGAAGAGAACAGAGAGAACTGAATGAGCAGAGAAATGGGTGAATTTATTGTACCAGGTCACCAATGCGTGGTACTGCGTACAATTACTGGTGCCCTTCCCCGGGCTCTAACATGCCCAAGCCTTACACTTCCTTTTCCCTCCTCTGTATGGTCCTCTTTTCCTCGCTCATTTTTGCTTCAGGCAGCCTGTGCTTTGGGCAGCTGAAGGTGAGACTGATGCTCTACAGGTAGCTTTCAAGGCTAAAAAGGTCAGCCATGAACTCCAGGTCTCCTCTATGTGTACCTTGTAATGCAGCACCACAGCTCTCGGGAAATGTGGGCCTCTCCTCATGGGCAACAGAGAAATCTGGGCTCGTTTAGAAGACATTTTCATTACCTAATATGCTCAGCAACCAAGAGCAGGAATGGAGGGCTCCATGATTTCCCCCCCACCCCAGGGGTGGGTGGGGAGTGGGTCAGGACCGGGAGAACTGCCCCAGGGCTGTGGATTTTCCACTTCAGTGAAAAGCCAATTGGGCATCTTTTCAAAGTGTTTCAGAGACCCTCCAGTCCACCTAAATAAACACCCCCTCAGAGACAGTGCTCAGGTCCAGTACCCTTGACTGGCAATTACTGAATGTAAATCCTGAATCAAGAGAGTTTCTGGGCAATTTTAAGTCATATCTTCCTTCCCAAACACAAGGAATACAAGTGCTCCAAAAGTCTGGAAGCAAATGTAAGTAAGTGATTCTAGAAGACTGAATAATTGTCCATTGGCTTAAAGTAAATAAGAGAAAAAAACAACAGGAGGCCTAAGAAAAACACAGCAGAGAAAGAGGAGAGTACCCAGAAGACTCAGAGAAAAGCGCGCCTTTGAGAATGATTTAATGCAACATCCAGAAGAGGAATATTTTTAAAACAGTTTGGTACCCATAACATAGAACCAGAGGACAGTGTCCATGCAACCACAGTAGCAGCGGAACATCCCTGAAAGCAAGGTGAAACAGAAAAGCAACCGGAGAGGAAGAATTACAAAGAAGGCAAGCAGGACTTGTGCTTCAGAGAGCTATCAAAAGTCACACCCTCGTTCCGCCACTTACCATGTGTGATCACAATAAGCCCAGCCTCCTAGATTGTAACTCACCTCCTGAGACTCTTATAAGGAATAAATGTAAACATATATGGGCAAGCATGTCACCTAGAGGAGTTCTCTGTAACAGTGGGTCCCCCTAGACCCTGATCATTGTGCTCATTCCCACCTCTAAGCATATTTTACTCTTGTTGAAGATGTTCCCACCCCTTTGGTCCTATTCATCCTCCAGAGTTGATCAAAAGGCACACCCCCTCTGAGAAGCCCACAGGGGTTTCTCCCCTCTCTGACCTCTCACTGCAATTAATGCTTTCACTAAAACATTGAATACCTTACATTAAGTGATGTAAGACAGAGAAAGACAAATACCATATGATTTCATTTAAATGTGGAATCTAAAAAACAAAACAAGTAGACAAAGCAGGAACAGACTCATAGATACAGAGAACAAACTAATGGTTGTCAGAGGGGAGGGGGTTTGGGGGTGCTGGGTGAAAAAGGTGAAGGGGTTAAGATATACTGTTGGTAGTTACAAAATAGTCATAGAGATGTAAGTACAGCACAGGGAATATGGTCAATAATATTGTAATAACTATGCCTGGGGCCAGGTGGGCACTGGACTTATTGGGGGGATATCACTTCGTAAACTATATAAATGTCTAACCACTATACTGTACACCTGAAGTATTATAAAAGAGTATGGAATATTAGTTTTAATTGAAATATTTAAAAACTTAGTAAATTGCTTCTAAAAGTCTGATATAGAATAAAATATGACTTCATATTTATACAAAAAAAAACATTGCAATACTTGAAAATATTCTGCCTTGTATGAATCTCTAAACTCTCATATATTAAGCCCAAAGAGAACCTTTCTGAAGTTGAAGGCTATGTAATGATATATATTTTTAATATCCTCTAGGATGCTAGGAAACTTTGAACTCATAATAACTGATTAATCCGGGCTCTCTGGCCATAGAGAAATAGGAAGGTTCTCACCCAAAGTCTCTGCTAGGGAGATCCTGGCCCCCACATTCACTGTCCGTAGAGCCACCCTGGTATCACCCCTCCTTCAAGGGGAGAGGGGAGGCCCAGAAGCCAGCAAGAAGGAAAAGAAGAAATGCGAAAGGTCAGGAGCCATAGGAGCGAGCATTTACTGTGGATTTCTGATGGAGAGACAAGGATGCTTGTGGTTTTGTGATCTCAGGATAAACCTGACCATGGGAGACCGGTGTCCAGCATATGTAAGTCTACTGAGCTCTTGAGTGACTCCAAACACAGCCCATTCTTACCTATATTGGGCTTGGAAGTGGCTTTGCACAAAGCTTTGACCTAGAGAAAGCTGAGCCGATGGTGACAGGTGGTTCTCCGAGGTTTGACTGGCTTCGGGCGGCAGCTGCAAAGAAATGAGGAAAGGAAGCACATTAATACCCTCCCATCTCTCCATTGCTTCCGGACCAAGCCTCGGCCTCCTCCTAGGCCACAGCACCTGCCTCTGCACCTGGACTCTGCAGAACCTGGGCCTTCAGTCTCGCCTTTACCATAATTCACGGGTGGCAAAAACAAGGCTTTTTTAAAAAATAATAATAAAAAAGAAAATCCAGCCCTCCATCTTGTCTTATACGGCTCGGCACCTTGTTTCTACCCAGTGGCAGCACAGAGCTCTCGCTTAACTGTTAAGGAGTAGTTACATTTATGCAGTCCAAAATTACATTCAGCCCTCTGAAGGCAAGCGCGAGGCTGATGTGGCCCCCAGTGAAAATGAGTTTGACACCCCTGCCGTAATTCCTTGCTCCTTCCATCTCTTGACCTCACAAATTCCCTATGAAAGAATGAATTGTAAGAGCTGCCCAAAGCATCAACCTTGGCCAACACTCACACATACTCATCCAGCCTCGTCTACTGCCTCTGAATTTACTACCCTGTGCTTTATCTCCATGCTGCGGGGCCGCATGTGTCTAGATGCCTCTAGTACATTTCACTGGGGTGAGCTGCCCTGACTTCAAACACGCCCACACCAAAGTTTCCCCCTACTAACCACCGCTGTCCTCAGTTTCCAGTGAGCCAGCCTTCACATGACCATCTCTCTCAGACAAACCACCTTATACCTTATATCACTGAATAAGCCTCCTTCATTCCACATACCAATTCTACTGTATCCTCCCTTGCATTCCCTTCTGTTTAAGTTTTCTGCTGTTGTTGTAACAAATCACCACACAAACAACAGAAATTTATTCTCTCACAGCTCTCAAGGCCAGAAATCCAAAATCAGCATCACTAGCCCCAAACCAGGTGTTGGTAAGGCCACACTGCATGCAGACATTCCTTGCCTCTCCCAGCTCCTGCCGGCTATAGGAATGCGGTGGCTTGTGGCCACATCACTGCATTCTTCAAGGCCAGCAGCTTCAAAAAGCCAAGAGAAGGGAATACAGGTGAAGGGTTTGGGATGAAGTACACCAATGTCTGAAACCTCATTTAAAATGCATCAAAAAATATAAGATGTGAAAAACAAAGGGAAGTAATGAGTGGATTCAAGGATGAATAGATGGATACCGTATTTTTCGGACTATAAGACGCACTCCCCAAATTTGGGAGGATATGGGGGTGTGTCTTATAGTCCGAATGTAGCATACCTGGCTCACTTGGTGGTGGGAGGGGTGGGTGGCGGTGGAGCAAAAATTTTTTTTCCTATTTTCCTCCTCTAAAACCTAGGTGAGTCTTATGGTCTGAAAAATACGGTAAACACATGGTAAAGCAGTGTTAGTAAAATACAAATTATAGAATCTAGGTGGTGGGTATGGGGTGTTCACTCTATAATTAACTCAACTTGTCCATATGTTTGGAATTTTCCATGATAAAATAGTGGGACAACTAAGAGTGACAAATACTCAGAATGGCCCCTCTTAGTTGTCCCCTATTTTCTTAAGCCCAACTTGACCAGCATACAGGATGTGCAAGGGGAAGCAGAAAATTTGACTAGAGAGGGAGTCCGGAGCCACGCAGGGTGGGGCCTTCAATGTCCTAAAGAAGATCATCTTGTTCGGTAACAGGCATAGTACCAGAGTTAAAAATTAAACTCTGGAGTCAGACTGTCTGGGTTCAAATCCCTGCATGGCACTTAGCTGGGAGGGTTACTCAGCCTCTGATCCAGATAAATAACTTACCTCATCTCTTTGCTCCAAGGTTTCCCTACTGTAATAAGGGATAATGAATGCCAATACCTATCTGTTGGAATGTTATGAGATTAAAAGAGTTAATATATGTTGTTTAAGTATTTGTTGTTGTTGCTTTTACCAAATGGGAAGTACCTGATGGGTTTTGAACCCAGAGGACACTACATGCATGGAGAGATGCTTTAACTTGACAGATGGTGCCCAGGATGAAGGAGTATGAAGGAGTGTAAGTCTGGAGTTAGGATACAGACTAAGAGCCTCAAGGGTCGAGGTCACAGCAGGGTGAACTAGAGTAGGAGCTGTAAAAAGGGTAAGGGGGCATGGACTCAGACACAGTGTCTATGCAGCTCATAACGGACCACCTGATGAGGAAGCAGGGGGAGAAAGAAGGGAGCAGGTAAACAGGACCAACTCAGGCTTCCAATCTGGTGCCTGGAGAATGCCTGTTCCAGGAACAGAGTCCAAAGAAGTGGGTCGAGGACAGGCATGCCGAGTTGGATGGTGATCCATATCTGGACAGAGCCGTCTACAAGCAAATCAACGAAGGGCCCAGAGGACAAAGAACTTGGATGTAGAGAGGACACTGGTATTTTTGGCTGCCCAGGATTAACTCTTCTTCTTGGTAGTGGCGCCCCTTTTGGAACACTGAATCCAGTCCATGGGGAGGAGGGGAAGGCTCTTTAATCAGGGGTCCTGCTTTCCGTTCCCCAAGGACAGACACACGCCCCCAGCTAGACTGCTGACATGACCCTGCCTTACATGGGAAGCAAAAGCAGAGTGAGCAAGGCTGAAAACAGTGATTCTAGCAGAATCCAGGCCAGAACCGTTCCTGCCACTGATTCGGTCCCACCGCACAGCTGTCTGCTTCTCACCGGTTCCAAGCCTGGTTCTTCAGCCTTCCCTTTGATCCTGCGGGCTGCCCCTTGGCCTTCTCCTGAGTTCCCTTCTGGTCTGAATCAGCTGAAGACCTCACAATGATACAGGCTGCTTCGGCATCAGGTGAAAACGTAGCACGCTGGGTGCAGCGGTGGACGGGGTCACCCAGGGATGGGGTATGGAAAGGGAAGGTCCTGACGGAGGCTGTGGTAAGCGGCAGTGGAGGACCATTCACAAAACACAGGCTGTGGATGAGGTCAGAGCAGGCTGGCCCTGCTCTGCCAGCCAGGTGAGCCTGAACGTCTCTCATTCCACACCTGAAAAAATAGGAGCATCACATCCACCTCAGGGGGCCATTGTTACAACAAGAGGAGGTGAGGTGTGTATCCTGCCTAGTACATAGTAGGTGCTTAATAAATGTTAGCTTCCTGCTCCTCTCCCCAGCCTCATCCCTTTCTTAATTCCCTAAGAGTCCCAGATAAGACTGCTTGTGTGAGTGTCTATAGGAATGCAAAAAGCTGCCCTTTCTGCCAGATGGAAACATTTGAGAACCATACCGTTACAGAGAAGAAAGTGGTCCTATGTTTTCTATTCCAGTTTCAATAAATCTAGCTTTATGGCTTTTATATGTTTTGAAACAGGAATTACCTCAAAAAGAAAAACTGTTCAGAGTTATGCAGAGGACAGTCCCTTTCCTTCTTGGAAAGGGGAAGTGAAGTTTTTTGCCAAATCATCCCAGCAGCTCTGTTCCATCCCTTGGAGCACCGGCAGCCAGGCCTCCACAGGTGGCCCAATTTTCTGACAGCAGATTTCAGTAGAGGCTTTGACACCAGACAGAGAAAAAGATCTTTTCTGGTTTCAATCACGTCAAATTAAGTACTGGGCAAGCTCCTCTCCCTGGCCCACAGGCCCCCTGTTCTTGCCTGGTCATGGTGTGCTCCGAACATTCATGGCTCATTAAAGGAACAGAAAGTAGCCAGCATGGCCAAGAACACTGAGCGAGGGGCAGAGGGGCCTGAATGTTGTTCTGAGTGCCATAGGAAGCCACCAGAGGAGTTTAAGCAGAAGAGTGACGTGATCTTATTTCCTGTCTGAAGAGGTCACTCTGGCTATAGTGTGAGAACATGTAATAGTGGGACATATTGCAAATTGGAATTGTGGCTGCTTCTGCATGGGTCTTGAAGTTGTTAAGAAGAACTATTCGTGGGCCCTCTTGGCTTAAAGAAACTCAATGTTATATTAGAGAAAGTTTGGGTTGCAAGCAAAGACTACCACTGAAGAGGGGGTGCTTTTGCCCCCAGGGAACATTTGGCAATGTCTGGAGACATTTTTGGTTATCAGTTACAACTGGGGGGCCACTGGCATCTGCCGGGTACAGGGATGCTATGAATGCCAACATGCACAGGACAGCCTCCACAACAAGGAACTGCCCGGCCTGGATATCAGAAGGGCTGAGGTTAAGAAGCCCTGTCCTAAAGTTATACTTCCTAGATTGGACCCTGGCTCTCCCACCTACTTGCTGTGTGACTTGGGGCAAGTTACTTAACATCTCTCTTCTCTTGCCTTTACCTGACACCACGGGATAAGGAGGAAGATTGATTCAAAGGCAATTCAGAAGTGGTTGATCCCTCCTATTTCCCCAGTAGGAAGAGCTGCCTGGCAGAGCCAGGGAGCAGGGGGAGGGGACAGGACAAAAGGCCTTTCCTGTGCAGCCAGCAGAAAGAGGGACTGCAAAGGCAGCTGACACATTAAGGAAAGGGACCCGGCACACTGGCTCTGAGGCAGACAGACTCAGGTTCAATTCTGTTTCTCTCAAGAAGTTGAGTGACTTTGGGTAACTTAACCTAAATTCCTGTTAACTGTAAAATAGGAGAATTAGCTCACAGCTGTTCCTTGACCAAGACGGGTAGCTGGTTTCAGTGAGAGAAGCGGGCATGGAGGAGGAACTTGCTCAAATTTGCTTGGCTTCTCATCTCTAACTCTCCCTCTGGTTTTCCCAAGCTCAAGCAGACTTCCACTCTCCCTGCACTACATCGTCTCTGTGACTGGGCCACTTTTCCATGGCCCTGTGCAAGGCACCCGCCAGGGCTGGCTGCCGTTGTGGTCCTAAAATCCCATCATGAGAAGCATCAGCCTTGGAACCAGTCAGCCGAGGTTTGAATCCAGGCTATGGGAAAAAGTTTTTTAAAATGACTCAGCTTCCTGAGCCATTCATTTTTTAAATAAAAACTGCATATCTTTAGGGTACACAACACGAACACCTGATACACGCACACACAATGAAACGGATACTACCATCAAACTAACATACCCATCTCCTCACAAAGTTACCTTTGTTGTGTGCAGTAAGAGCCCCTGAAATCTACTCTCTTAGCAAATTTCCCGTGTTACTGACGAAGGTCGTCATGCTACACGTTTGCTCTCTAGACTCCTTCATCCCACACGACTCCAACTGCCGTCACTCTTTACCACTCAGGAATGATGGGCTCCAAGCAAATAATGAAAAGGAAGGTGATGGTTGAAAGGCTGAAAGACTTCCAAAGGGTTATTTAATTGATTCATAAGCAGGACGGGAACAAAGTGCCCAAATGGAAAACAAAAACACTGGTAAAGCAGTTCTCGTAGCTGCATCTGGATCAATTTTGAGACACATCAAAATAACGTGTGACGGACTCACGACCACGGCTTCTGAGCCATTTTTTCAATTACAGCGGAGTATTCATGGATATTGTTGTAACTCTGCTCATTCGCGGTACAATAACTTCACTTGCTTTCACCTTCTTAAGTGAGAGATAGAAGGACAGCAGGAGAGCAGAACCCACCATCGATCTTTATTAGCAAAGCCCATGGGGAACACAGCTGATGTATTGATTAACTGGCTATTACAAATGACTATAGCACTTTCTCACCCCCAAAGTTTTGACCATCTGGGAATGTGAAGTGCACACATGTAGAGATCATCCACCCTGTGTCTGGAGACAAAAAGACTGGGAATCAGTGCTGTGTAGGATGCATCACCAAGAAAACAATGATAGAGTTAAAATGACACCATCTGAAAATAAGCGGTGGCACCCATGGCTTCGGATGATCACACTAAAACACAGAATACTGACAAAAAGGAGAGTTTTGACACCTTGAGCCAAAAGGAACCCTCATTCACTTATCACCTGGACAAGAGAGGGTAAGAGTACTGCAGTGGGAGAAAAGGCACTGTCTACAAAACGGAGCTACGAGACGCAGCCAGGAACAGAACACACAGGAATTAAAGAATCTGAGTTTCAAGATTCAGGTTAGAGAAGTTGAGCAAATATTCAAGGGCAGAAAAGGAAATCAAACATGATGTGTTGTTTCGAGAGTGACTGACCTTGTCGGACCCCGACCCTCGGGATGAGCCCTCCAAGTCCTCGTGCACACGATCCAGCAGCCACAGCAGGAACTCCAGGGCATCGTGCTGGGAATTGCCTTGGAACTGCGAGCCGTACTTGGAAACCGCATTCTGAAGGGAAAAATAAGAAAACCGGAGGGTCACCTGGGTCCTTCCAACAACCCAATACGGGCCCACCAGCTCCAGGTCTCCCAGCGGTCCCTCTTCAGCCCTCCCTGGGGATGACAACCTGGAGACAACATGGGGTGAGAAATGGCCTTTCCTGCAGAAGTCGGCCCTTTGGGGGCAGTGTCCCAGATGCTCCCAGGGTTTTCTGCACAGCAGAAGGCACCTTGTTTTCCAGAGAGACTACTACTGCATGCCCTGTCCTTTGAGAACCCACAGGGTGGTCTCTTGACTCTTGGTTCTGTTGACCATCGGTCCCCCCTTGATGGCTGGGCGCAAGTTCCCTGGTCCCCCTCCGTCAGTCTGTTTCCACACTGTCCCCCTGTGTTCACCCTGCAGGTGAACAGCTTCTTGCCCTGCCCTCTCTCTCCGTGATTCCATTCTCTCCCATAGCTTCAACTCGCTCCTTGTGAATGACCACCTGGCCTAGTGAAGTGGACTTCCCTAAAAACCACGCATGCAGTGCCTTTACTGCCTCTTCTAACATGTTTGAAACCTAAGTGCAAACTTCTCTTTCTGTGGTTAGATCACAAAACGGTTGACCACTTTCAACCTCCATTCATTTCACAGAGTGCCTACCACGCGCCAGGCACTATTCTCTGGACTGGGAGCTGAACAAGACAGGAGGACTCCTTGCCTTCAGGACACTTAGATTCCCTGCATCCTTTGTGCAGTCCTGTTACAGGGTGTAACAGCTTTTGTCATCTTCTGTGTAAATGCATGTTCCAGCTTTTTAAAGTTTATTTCAAAGGGGGAATATATGCACATACTTGAAAAAAAGCATGCAAAGTATATTTTTTAAGAAAGGACAGTGATGAAAAGTCTTCCTCTACTCATCTGCAATCCCTGCACACCCCTCCCCAGAGCATCTTAGCAGTTTCTTAAGCATCTTTCCAGGGATATGTTTTTAGATTGTTTTAGTGCCTGTGCAAGCACAAGCACCTGAGTGCAAGTGAATCCTCCTGTTTCTGTGTGCCCCCCACGCGAGACTGCAGAGCCAGGCCTCAGGCCTCAGGCCTCATCGCACCCCGGTCTGTTCTCTGCATGCGCCCACCTAAGGGGGCTGTCTGAGCAAGGCTGTGGGCCCAGACACACCTCCCCCTGCTGATCAAATCCAGTGGGCTGGGCTTTAGTCTTTTTTTCTTTCCTTGGAATTTAAAGGAAACTTTAGGATAAGATGAAACGAAATTTAAGATTTAATTTTACACTTTGTGACAGCATGGGTGGACCAGGAGAACATTATGCTGAGTGAAATAAGCCAGTCAGAGAAAGACAAATACCATAGGATTTCACTCACATGTGGAATCTAATGAACAAACTGAGCTAACATGCAAAACAGAGTCAGACTCATAGACAGAGAGCAGGCTGACAGCTTGGGGAAGAGAGACACGGACTACAGTGTGATGTCTGCTGGGGGAGGTGATCAGGTGTCCGGTGGAGGGATAAGAGGGCATAGCGGGGATAAATGGTGATGAAAACAATAAAAATAAAAATAAATAAAAAGATCTGATTAATTGAAATGCTGGTGCTGAGTCTATTTTCCAATCACCTGAGTCTGGTTCCCTGGTGGGTCTGGTTAGGATCCTTCCGTCCCGTTTCTGTGCACTTTATAGTGCTGCCAGATTTATCAAATAAAATGAATAATGAATAAGCAATAAATAATGGTTGTAGTATAACTATGGCCATGCAATATTTGGGATATATTTATACTGAAAAGTCATTTTGATCTGAAGTTCAAATTTAACTGGGCAGCATGTATTTTATCTGGCCACCCTACCCCTCAGCCACTCCCAACCTACACCCTTAGTACCAACACTCTCCCCTGGGGGCGTAGCCAGCCCCTCCAACACAAATCTCTACAGTCAGCTCTTCCTCTTAAAGTCTGAGTCCTCTTTCAGATTCTTACACCCACATCAGTCAGCTGTCAAGCACTGAATTCTGGCTCCCAAATTACTTCTGCCAAGTCCCATTCCCATTGTTGAGTCCCAGCTACAACGACCCAGATGACAAGAGCTACCTTCAAAGGAGCCGAGCCCCAACAGTCACCCCCTGCCAACCCACTGGCCACATGGCAGGGCAGACCCATCTTCCTAAAGCTGGAGCTTGCCACGCCCACACCCCGGGACCCTCCTGACCTTCCACTCACCATCTCATAGTCCCAGCTCCTCCCGTTTGGCCACATCCCGTCTGGCCACATCCCGTCTGGCTCACAGCTGTCTCACCTGTTTCAGAGCTCCAGGTAAATGAGCTACTCAAGTGCCCCAAGCACACTTCCCTGCTTCGAAAGTCTACAGCTTTGCTTCTTCCTCCCACGTGAAATCCGTTCCCCTCCTGCTAATCATGCTAATCCAAGACTGATACTCTCTTCAGGTTCGCCTGGCTATAAAGCCATACACCCTTTCCAGCAAGAATTTGACAACTTCAATAAGAAAGAAGAGACAGGGCTTTAAAAATGTTCCTCTATATAAACACAGTACAGTTGACCTTTGAACACCGCAGGTTGGAACTGCATGGGTCCACTTACATGCAGTCTTTTCAATAAATACTGTAAATAGGTTTTCTTTTCCTTGTAATTTTCTTTTCCCCAGATTACTTTATTGTAAGAAGACAGCATATAATACATATGACACACAAAATATGTGTAATCAACTGTTTATGCTAGTAAGGCTCTGGTCAACAGAAGGCTATTCATAGTTAAGTTTTGGGGAGGTCAAAGGTTATACTTGATTTTTAACTACGGGGGGGTGGGGAGGTCAATGCCCCAACACCAGCATTATTGAAAGGTTAGCTGTAATTCCACTTTGCAGGACTCAGAGTAAGAAATGAGAGACACAAACAAAGATATCTCTAACTGTCACTTGGGGAAAACCTGTGGCAAACTCATTAATAGTCTTAAAAATGATGCGTGAGGAAATATTAATGAGGAAAGAAAATAAACGATTCTGTCCTTTCCAAAGAATGCAAAAATAATCGACTTCACATTGTTTTATATACAGGGTCCAGCAGAAGTAAATAGCCTGCCTGAGTGTGGTTGGCAGGGTAATAATATGGGTGTAATAATTTATAGTTTTAATTTGAACATTTCACCTAAAATGTCATATCGTGTGCTTTAGTGTGATATTGCTGTTTCAGAATTACA
The DNA here is from genome assembly GCF_022682495.2 of Desmodus rotundus. Lineage (NCBI taxonomy): Eukaryota > Metazoa > Chordata > Mammalia > Chiroptera > Phyllostomidae > Desmodus > Desmodus rotundus. Next base: position 70,218,673 of record NC_071395.1, read on the forward strand.
TGCTCCTGATTTTGTAATTAAAAAGGGGCGTTATTTGTGCCAGACCCTGTATTTGTAGATAGATAAAAGATCAGAAAATATGCGGCAATATATTAGCCAATAGTTATCATACAAGGATGGGACCACAGGGGGTATTTTTTCATTTTTATTTGTATATTGCAATTTTTGTTACAGTGAACTTTGTTCTTTATTGGTCTTTATCCAATTATAACAGTATCTGGCAGGTGCTTTCCAGAATTTTTAAAATAACATAACCTATCAAAGCCTATTGAAATGTGACTAGAGGCCATGGCTGGTGTGGCTCAGTGGATTGAGCGCGGGCCTGCAACCAAAGGGCCACCGGTTTCCATTCCCAGTCAGGGCACGCGCCTGGGTTTCGGGCCAGGTCCCTAGGAGGGGGCGTGTGAGAGGCAACCACACATTGATGTTTCTCTCCCTCTCTTTCTCTCTCCCATCCCCTCTGTCTATAAAAATAAATAAAATCTTTAAAAGAAGAAATGTGACTAGAGCCGCATTAAAGCAAAATCCTAACCTGGGAGGAATAAACAATAATATTTGGTATTTCTACGCTAAGACATGGCATTGCTCTATCCACGTGAGTGTTTTCTCTCTCAAACACTGGTAATTTTGACATATTTTCTTAACTTTCCTTTTTTTAGACAGAGGGGAAGGGAGTGAGAAAGAGAGGGAGAGAAACATCAATATGTGGTTGCTTCTCACACAACCCCCACCAGGGACCTGGCCTGCAACCCAGACATGTGCCCTGACTGGGAATTGAACCAGTGACCCTTTGCTTCACAGGCTGGTGCTCAATCCACTGAGTCACACCAGCCAGAGCTAACTTTTTTTTAATTTTATTTATTTGTTTTTAGACAAGGGGAGGAGATGGACAGAGGGAAACATCAGTGTGTGGTTGCCACTTGAGTGCCCCCTACTGGGGACCTGGCCCACAATCCAGGCATGTGCCCTGACTGGGAATCGAACTAGTAACACTTTGGTTCGCAGCCCGCACTCAATCCACTGAGCTACATCAGCCAGGGCAATAAAGTGAATTTAAAAACCAAAAAACATAAAAATAACAAAATAGTCATCTTTGTTTTGACCTGCAATTTCACTTCAAGGAATTAAGCTTATGGAAATGAACAGAGCTGAGGACAATGATTTAAATACAAGAATTTTAATGCAGCATGATAACTTGAAAATTGTACAGTACATAAAATGTCTCCATAAGGATTTTTTCACTTAATAAAACATTATGCAATCACTAGAAATTAAATTCTATAGACTATTTTAATGACCAAGAGAAAGTCTGATGATAATAGTTTTTAAACAGCAGTTTACAAAATTCGGACTTCCAGGTTGTATAGGCTTTGAAACACATCGATGTTTATAATGATTATGTCTAGAAATCATCTCTAGTGGAATTCAGATCATTTTTTACAGTCTGAAACTGTCCAATTTTTTATAACATACACATATTTAATTACATCATTAGAAAAGCGAAGTATTACAGATAATACCAAGACAGGATATTTTAAATGTACTTATTCATTTGCTCTTAAAACTAAGAATGGTCCTGCTGCCTGTGGGGGCTGGGTGACCCCGAGCTCAGGATGGAGAACAGGCAAACCGTCCGTGTGCACGTGGGGGGGTAGGTGCCTCGTGCCAGCAGTCTGGTCCCTTCTCAAGTTCCTCTCTTCCTCAGTCTGAAGCTACAGATCCCTCCTGATGACCACACCCTTTATGAAACCTATGTGGCTTGTCCCCAAACAGCTCTCCAGGCTCTCACCCCCAATCGCGCAGGCTTTCATTAATTTATTTAACCATTTCTTTGTTCTGCCTAGCTCCTTAGCCCCACCCTCCTCAGTGACTGGCACTTTCAGTTTCGTGTCCTTAGTTGACCCTTGTTGCTACAGAACTCAATTCAATGGTTACCTTTTTTAAGAAGCCTTCCCACCCCTCTCAACTCCACCTCCCCTACTCAAACCACAGCCTCCTGCCAGAATTGCCACAGCTTCCTCGTATTTTTATTTTCTAGCACTTGCCACCAAATCTAATCACGTGCCTGTGTGATTATTTCATTACCATCCATCTCTCTGTAAGTTCCTGGAGAGAAGCCCCAGAGTCAGGTTTTACACTCATCACTCAGTGTGTTCCATGTGCCCGTTACAGTGTCCGGACACTCAGTGGAATATTTGTTGGATGAATGAACATTTCTTGTTCTGTAAAATAAGAGGAGCTCACCTAGATTTCAATCAGCAAGGTTGAAAACCTAAAGCTGTAGGTGAGCTTGCGGCTTCTGGAATCCTCCACTCTCTCCAAGGCTGGCTACCCAGATTACATCACCATCACTGACATTAACAACTTGATTATCCTTCCATTCCCCAAGGCTCAAGGAGCTTCCACTCCTTATGGGTTTCAGAGCAGGAGAAAGAGAGGAAATCCTGGTGAGTCACTGGGTGATGAGTAATTTGGAAGCTTTTTTTCAAGCTACTCCCACATCTCCCATTCCTGCAGTAACTGGATGAGACCCATATCAGGCTAGAAAAAAAGTTACACAAAGGTTACCTTCCTTCCTCCTCCTTGGTCTCTGCAGGTGAGGAAGTGTAATGATAAAATAATAAAAAGTTCCTTAGGGCCAGGCTCTGTGCTAAATGCTGTACATATAACTCATTTAATCTCCCCAAGGCTACACTGTAATAAAGTAGGTACCATTATGGCCCTATTTCACAGATGAGGAAAGTTGAGGCACAGCAAGATTTGGAAATTTGCTCAAGGTCTCAAAACTCCAGAGATCTTACTCTTAACCACTATACAATACTGCCTCTATTTAAAAAGCAAATGTTGCCAAAAAGAGATATTAATGGTGCCCATTCCACCCACTGATTCCTGCAGCACAGTGCTTCACTGGTGGAAGCAGGAGAGTGGGGCTTGGCATCCCCGCGGGTCACGTGGCAAGGATTGCTTTCTCGGGCTGAAACTCAAGAGCAGTGATGCTTGTGGAATGAGCACTGACAGGTTCCCCCCTCCCCCAGGAACAACGACTCTCTGCCCAGAGCTGGCCAGGGCGGGTAAGAAGTAAGCCATGCGCATCAATTATCGGGAACTCTTGAATCCAACTGGGACCCCAAATAAACGTCCCGCTTTAACCCCGGGTGAAGTGATACACACAACTTCCAAAGAAAACCTTATGACCCTGCAGCATTCCGAGTAAGTAGACCGTGATTCTGGGGACAATGGAAGCAACGCCGTGCTAACGCATCCTAGGGGATTTAATTTGCACTAAACAAAAGGATGCCATCTCTGATACAGCACACCCACTGCCTCTCCTGAGCACTCAGCACCAGGCCTACAGGTTCTCAGGTTCCATTGAGCTTAGAATAAAATCCAAACTCCCTACCATTGCCTCCAAGACTTTACATGCTCTGGCCAACCTAATTTACGCGTCAGTCTATCCTTCTGGGCTCCAGCCACACGTTTCCTAACGTACCTCCAATTCTCAGCTTCTTCAGGCCTATGCTGCTCCCTCTACCTGGATTTTTCCTGAGTCCTCATCATTCAGATTTCAACTCAAACATCACCTTCTTCCTCCAAACCTTGGCGTTCAAAGTCTGAATCCCCACCCAGCACCCCTCCAGACTGAAAACTATCCCTGAACACTGCCTGGTCCACAGGCTTTCAATACTTCCACAAAAGGTTTGCTGAACGAGAAAACAAAAAACCGAACACACTACTCCAATCTGCCAGCTCTTTCCATTCAACCCCTCAAAATATCCGGGAGGAATTAATTCCTAATAAAAACGTTTGCGAGCGATGGCACAACAAATCAGCTCTAAACCAGGGCGGCAACCCGCGGCGGAACTGGTAAATGCCGTCTAAAGAAAGTTCCAGGAAAACCCTTTCCTGATGGAGCACACACTTCTCAAGAAGGGAAACCAAGGGCCAGAACGAGCTTCCCCGGAGCGGCGAGGGCCGTACGCGCAGAGCGCCGCCTACCTTAAACTCCGCGGAAAGTTGTGGGGTGTATTCGCGCGTCCAGAGGGCGCGCACTAGCGCCGCCAAGTGCTCGGTGACCTCGGCGCGGCCGGGCGCCGCCCGGTAGCGCCCAAGCGCCAGGAACTCGGCCAGCAGGTCGGTGTTGCTGAGACACTGCACCACAGCGTTCATGAAACAGGTGTTGCCGTGGTTCTTCAACCCCTGTGCGCCCGGGGGCCTTGCCCCATCGCCGGCGGGGAGCTGGGGCTGGAGTCCCGGCGGGCGCTCCCCACCGGGGCTTCCGGGCGCGGCTGGAGCCGGGGCCCGGGCGCAGGCAAAGTCCCCCTCACCGTCGCTATCGCAGTGTTCTGGCTGGGGCCAGGGCCAGGACGGCGAGTCCTCGGGGCGGGAGCGGCTGCCCAGCGCCAGCAGGAAGCGGCTGAACAGGCGGCGCAGGGAGCGGCGGCGGCGGAGCCGGGGCGCAGGTGGACCCCCTTCTGCCACGGTCCCCGGGCTGGGCTCCATTCCTCCCATCCGCGCGCCTCCCGGAGAGGAGCCCCGGACTCCAAGCGGACCAGCCGCTAACAGACCTTTACAGCCCCGAACAGGAGCCGGGGTGCAGGCTACCTGCAGACCAGGTGTGTGGGGAAGGAGCGGGGGCGGGGCCAAGGGCGGGGCTGCCCCTCCCGGCGCGGGAATCCCGCCGCAGGTTCCGCCCCAGGGCAGCGCTGGGCCAGCCACTGCCACTCCCGCCCCCGCGGCGTGGACTGGGAATAAAACACTGGGAGTCACCGAGTTCACGTACTCCTTGCCTCTCATAAACTAGCAGACCTGAATTTAACCTCTGCTCCTTTTCCCTCCCAGCCTTCAAGCTGTGGAAGTAAGATTGGAGTAATAAAAGTGAAAGCGCCTAGTAAATTTGCAAAGTCCTGCCGATTTCTAAATTTCTTGTAGTTGAATATATAGAAAAGGGAAAGAAAAGGAAGACTCTCCAAAGGGCAGTCTCAGGCATGGTGAGAGGCGCGCACTGGGAAGTGCGACGGGATGGGAGCGCTTTTGTGCACCGCTGGTTCCTCTGCAGGCTCCGGTCTGTGCAGACACGTGACGCCACTCCTTCCAGTCTGTCTGAGGGGTAGCGGGGGCAGAACCTTTGCCCGGATCCGCCATCCCAGGACCAGAACTGGGAGCTGCGTGTTGCCCCACGTGAAATAACCTAGATGGCTATGGTTTGCTTTTTTAAACTATAGAGTAAGTTAGAATCATTTTACAAAAACTTGTGAGACTTGATCATCCTTGATTTAACAAGTGGAGAAACAGGGTCAGAGAGGTTAAGGCAACATACCGAGGCCACTAAACCTGTAAGCAGAAAAACCGGAACTCGACTGCCAGCCCCACAGGTTGGCTCTTTCCAATCTCAGCCGTGTGCAGTATTCGCTTACCAGGAAGTTTTCTGGATCTCAGACGCGCCCCCTACGCGGTCACCTGCTCATTCCTTAACGCAAAATCCTTGGTGAATTGTTGCCCAATCAGAATCCACTTGGCCTTGCCAGGCCCTTGATTCCCTGGGTAACTGCGGGACTCCGCTCACTTTATCCTGTAACTGTCAGGTTTATAATTAATCAGGCAAAGTCTCGAAAAATGAATTTCACATAGATTTCTAGCTCAAAAAGAGGTCAGCCGTGCGCATATATGTGTCAAGGCCCTGAAATGTTACAATTAAAGTATTTGATAAATAAGAGATCCCATTTGTTAAATATCCACCTTGATATACCAAATAGGGCAGCAGCAAGTTACCAGATGCAAAAAAAAAAAGTGTGGGGGGAGCTTTAGTTAAAGAATATGCTTAGAACGGAAGTCTGTACTGGGGCCTTGGTGTTCCCTGAAAAGATCACTGTTTACCCTCCCTGGAGAAGAATCCCCTCTGGATGATCAATATACAACGTCCATTCCCTCGCCCTTCTGATGGCAAGCACAGGAGAAAGACTTTGTGGCCAAAAAAAGCACCCATGAAATTTCATCCTTGATATTCACCCCCAGGTCCTCAATGACACGCATTAGAGAAAGCACTGTAATTCATGTTGAACTCTCTATGTGTCAGGAATTCTGCTGATGCTTTCACACATTATTTCACTTAATTATTTTTAAGATTTTATTTGTTTTTGTTTTTGTTTTTTCAGAGAGAAAGGGAGAGAAACAGCAATGTGTGGTTGCCTCTAGTGAGCCCTCTATGGGACCTGGCCGGCAACCTGGGCACGCCCCTGACTGGGAATCCAACCCGAGGCACCTTGGTTCGCAGGCTGGTGCTCAATCCACTGAGCCACACCAGCCCAGGCTATTTCACCTAATTCTTACAGCAACCTTCTGAGCAGGAATTTATTCTTGTGTTACAACAGGTAAAACAGTGGCTCAGCGAATAAAAAATAAATAAAACTATCCCTGACCAGGTAGTTCAGTTGGTTGGGGTGCCCTCCCGATATGCCAGGTTTGCTGGTTTGATCCCAGAGCAGGGCACATGCAGGCCAACCAATGAATGCGTAAATAAATGGAACAGCAAATTGGTATTTCTCTCTCTCCCTTCCTTTCTCTCTAAAGTCAATAAACAAAAAATAAAAATAAAAAACTACCCAAGATCTAGATTCAAACCCACATCTTGCCCTGTGCAGCTTGACCAATGAAATGCTAATTAAGAAGGTGAGTTCGCCTTCCTTGTTTTCGGAGAATATCAGCAAAGTCATCTGTGGATGTACCATGAGGAAGGGCTGTGGGGTTTGCTGAGTCCTAGAAAAGAGTTTACGATAGGAAACCAACAACCGGAAGTTTATTCATAATAAAAAGGCTTTAAATTACAGCTTGGACCAATTATTCTTGACCATATTTCAATTTTAATATACAGTTTAAGAATGTCAAATACATTCTACAAAGGAATGGAGAAACTTAAGATAAAATATTTTGACTAAAGAACAAAAAAACCCATCAAGAGCAGTCTTAAGTTATCTCAGCGGCAGGCGCTGTGCGTCTCCGCTGCTTCACGAGGCAAATGGGTACTTCCACCTCAGAATGGCTCCGTCGGCGCTCACGCTGATGATGTACCGATTTCCTGGACTTATCCGAATGCGCTTGATGTTGCCACTGTGTCCAACCCCAACATGAGTCACTTCACCTTCATTATAATCCCAAACTTTGACCATATGGTCATGTCCACCTGAAAAAAGACATTTATATGGCATTGCTATAACATAATACAGAGAAATAGCCTTGATTTCAAATAACTGAATTATTTTCAACACATTCCCTGGGGCCAATTTAAAGGAAGAAAAAGATGTCTTTATAATAACTCTTTTCCTTGATTATAAAGTATAGGTCTGGTGTAGTAAATTTGAGGAAAAAAATACAAAGAGTTGGCATCGCCCTTGATCCCACCATGCAGAAAGAACCACTAATAACATCTCGGTTTAGTTCCTTCCTGTCTTTTCTCTGGAAGTGTGGAGGTCCACATATACGTCTGCCTTTATATCTTATTTTCAGTAAACCTGTTTTTGAAACTTTAATTCATTTGGAGAATTCATTGTTAATGTCCCAAAGAATCTAAGGGCCTGGCAGGAAATGATACTGATGTTGTTCCAACAGGCATGTTGCATAGTAAATGCCCCCAGGAAATACTGATTTAAAAGCCTGGCATTTGAAACTTCAGCAGGAAATAACAGAACAATGCACAGCGGACATCCCAGGCCATGAAAGCCACCCACCCCTCCCCCAAAATGCCAGCAATGTGAGGCTTAGCTTTTACTTGTGCCCCTCAGGCTGCTGGGCAAACATTTCCTCTTACTGACATGTGACTTCTCCATTTTCTTTTCCAGCCACACTGGCTGCAGTGCTCAGGCATGACTCAAACCATGTGCCCTCTAGACCCTTTTGTGGTCACTTCCAATGACCTCCTGCCTGAGAGTTCCATGTCCCTATTTACCTAAGTCAGGCTTGGCTTTTTTTTCTGACCCCAGTACTAACCTGTGACAAAGTGCACTCCTTCCAGTGTGATATCCATACCATTGATTGACCCCGACAAGGAACCTTCCAACTCTCTGATTACTGACCCGTCAAATACTTCCCAGTAAGCAATCTGGAATTCCGGAGAGAAGCATTAGGCAGGGCTCAGCTCAGTGGAATCATCCACTCACGTGCTAACAAAAGATGGTTCTACTTTATATAGAAGGTGGCAAAATACATCACGGGATGATATGCCGGCTGAAATTATAAATAGGCTAAAGCAGGGGTGGAGAAACCATTTTAATATTTTTAGTATTGGTTTTTAAATTCGTGTTCTATTTAAAGAGACGATGTGCTGGTAAACCCGGATTGCGACAGAAGTGCTTTTGATCAGACCAGGCAGACTGAGTCTGAAGTCAGTTGTAAAAAAAAAAAAAAGAAACAGCCACTACATCGGCTCTCCCACGTCTGCCAGTCTTGTGGAAGGGAGGGCACTTGCTTCCCTCAGCTTGGGGAACGAGCAGTCCAGAGAGTTCCGGAGTCTGCGCCCTACACAGCCAACTGCTGACCGTGGCTGTCCCTCCCTCCTCCTCACCCCACCCCTACTCCCAACTTTCTCTTCTGCCTCAAAGCAATTAGCATGCCAAAGGGTAGACTTTTAAAGACAAACCATTAATATCTGTCCCCTCCTGGGGAGGGAAACTAGATCATGGGTGAAGTCGGGGAAAGACAGAGCTCAAGGAGAGAGATTTTTCTCTGAATGTACTGCTTTTATGCCTTTTGAACTTTGAAACATAAATGTACAGCGTATTCAAAACTAAAATTTCTTTCTAAACAAAAAGCATTTGACCAGAAATCAAGAGTGTGAACTTGGGCATGCATTTCACCACTGCCTTTGTTCATGTGGATGGAAACTTGCTGTGTTCCAGTCTTTATGCTGGGAATCTGTATTCCTCTGCTAGAAATTGTGTAAGATATATATGATTTATAGGTATATTACTTATATATATAATTTATATGTATGTGATTTATATATGATTTCATTTGATGCTCAATTGCTTTAACATAAAGTTCTACTTTCTAGTGAAAGCTGAAAGAATTATTAAAAACACACCCAAATCCTTCTTTCTCGGGGAGCACACCCATAGAAGTAGTCTGTGCTTGACTACCTGCTTTATCAGCCAAAGGAGTCAAAGGGACCCTCTCCTGCGCCGTTTGACCAGGCCTCAGGCTTTCCTGAATATCCTCTGCCTGGGATGGTCTTCCCTGAGACATAAGTATGGCTAGGTCACTTCGGCCTCACTCAGCTCCCAGGTCACCTCTGTAAGGTGACTCACTGACCAGCTAGCTAAGCAGCTTTCTTCTTGCCAGCCAGTGTCACAGAACCTGTTCTATTTTCTTTTCAGCTCTTTCACCATCTCATATCTTCTCGTTCACCTGTTCACTCACTGTTCATCCATGGATTTGTTTACATGTGTACTGTCCAAGTCCATGCCCTCCTACCCAAAATGAAATGCATACAGTAAGTAAGCTCCATGACAGCAGGGACACTGTCATGTCCCCTGCACTTAGAATAGTTTTACAGACTTATGATTTATGGTTTAAACATTCCGGCAAAAATTCTAGTAAGAGGGAAATAGGCTGGTTCAAGTCTCATAAGCTGAAACCTAAAATATGGCAAATACCACACTAATTTACAAACTTTATGAACCATATATCAAAGTATTTATTATGACGTGGTGGTTAACTCCCTCATAGCTATCCGACCCCCGTTCCAAGAGGAAGCCCACTTAGGCCACAGGTCAACATGGGTTGGGCAGGCATCAGCCAGTCTGGGCTGACGAGACACAAGAAGGCCAGCCTACAGAGACTAGAACTGAGGCAAATCCCCATGGCCCCCCATGGCATCCTATCTGTGTCAGGCAAGTCCTGGTTGGACCAAGCAGCATTGGGTTTTTATGATAAAGTGTCTTTGGAAAGTAGTCCCCAGTCACCTGGGAAGTTTAAACAGGAAAAAACTTTACTCCTAGATTCTAATTTGGGGGTGGTGGGAGGTGGGAGAGGCACCTTTAGTATTTTCCCTACAATATTTTTATACTTTTAACTCATCAACATTTTCTATAGCTAGGAAAAGATAAATATGCAACCTCTTCTCCAGTGATCTCAAAGTCATCTCAAAATCTGAATTAGAAGAATCCAAACCCATTAATTGGATGTACCCATAATTAAGCTGATCTGATGTGGCTGGCAGGGTACGTGACACCCCAGCATTTTTGCTTCTCCATGTGCCTCTCTAACACCTCTTACTTCTCCAAGGGGAAATGTTTCTCCCAAAAGGACCAATCTTCACTCAAGGACACAGACCAGACTCTCCAACTTAAAAGATTTTTAATACATTGGTGAAGCAGATCAATGAGAAGAGATGAGGAGCTCTATTGTCATTTGATTTGAATTTAGTCACGGTGACAACTGGCTTGGGCACAGCAATTCCTTTCTGGCCTCAGAAATTTCCTAATAGTAAAAGCCAGTATGTATCGAGTACCTACAAGGGGCAGGCACCCTGCTATGAGCATTACATTCAAGCATGACTTTAATCCTCACAGCAACTCTGTGAGGTTGGTGACATCATCATTTCCATTTTACAGATGAGGAAGCAATGGCACCAAAAGATGATAGAGCCTTTCCAAAGTGGCATGCACGGCTGATAAACTGCAAAGCCGTCATCTGAAGTGGCACGACCCCAGAGCCTGCACCCTCAGCCACAACACTTCACTGCTTTTCTGTTGTACCAGAAAGAGCTTAGCTCTCGCCAGGAGCAGTTACCTTTCTGTCTGTCCCGCTGGTGATGATCTGGAACTCCTCAGGGTGGTAACAAACACACTGGAACAAGGTATTGGCCAGGATCATCTGATTCCTCCTAAGATGTCTGAAAAATAGATTCAAAAGCTGGAAAACTTGACTTTCTCTCCCCTAGAAAATGTAGTTACTGTTCAAATTGGATTTGGTACAAGCTTGGATTAGGGTTGGTTTATTTATTCCCAACAGACTTCCTGTTATGCTGCCCACTCCACTTCCACATTTTCCTACTGCACCTATGGGGCAGTCAGAAAAGGGGTGGGGGGGGGGGAGCTTTTCTAAAGGCAAAGCACAGGACTAAATGGGAAGCCTCGAGATCCAGCAAGAAGGTAGAAGAGGCTGAACTCAGAGTCAACCTGCTACCTTCCACACAGCCCTTTATTCCCGAGGCTGCCATTTTTGAAGTGAAAGTCTAGGCAAGCTGAGTGGCAAAGTGTGGGCAGAGCTTTAAAATTTGGGTATCATTGGGCCTTACTGAAATAGATTGGATTCAGTAGGTTCGGAAAAAGCCCACAGATCTGCATTTTTAATCAGCATCCCAGTTGATTCTAATGTGCACAACAGTTTGAGAATCACTGCTTTAGGTACTGTACCAAAAATACGGAAATTAGCTTCTCCTTCCACTGACAAGGAGGCTGGGCTCCCATCCCACAGGCCAGGCTCCACTGGCTAAAAAATGGACCTTCTGCACAGTTTCTTCTCATTATGGAAGTTTTCAAATGTGGTATCTGAATTGAACATTTTTAAAGACTTTGGCACAAATTAAGCAAATATTCCTGCTATAGAACAAGGGGGCTTAAAGCTTTGAAGCAGTCACCAACCATTCGTGGAAACAAGCATAGGTATGCACTTCTAGTCATGTATTTTCCCGGTGGGAAGTTCAGCTGAAGGCTAACCCCTCCCACAAGTGTGGTCCTTGGACCAGCACCAGCGGCATCATTTGGGAGCTTTTACAAATTCAAGATCTCAGATGCTACTCTAGACCTTAGAATCAAAATCAACACTTAACCAAGATTCCCAGCTATTTTGTATGCCCATCAAAGTTGGAGACACACAGAGCCCAAAGACACAGGTGTACTTTGGTTTTGTTTTTTAATGTATTAAATAAAAAGTGCTCTGCCTTTGCCTTTAGTTCCCATTCTATTCTCTCCAATCAAGAATACTTTATATTCTTTTGCTATATCAATATCTGTATTTTTATAGAGATATAAATATGTGTATATATATTTCCTCCCACCTCTGTACTTAAGTATTTCTAATGTGGTTGGTTATACACAGAAGGGAGGCGTCTTAGTAGTGGTAGAAGGGTGCTGGGTGGGAGGAGAGATTGGTGGAACAGCATCTAATTCTCAAAATAAACCCACAGAAAAAATGCTCATAGTAAAAAAAAATTCTTGAAAATACTTTGAATTACTTTAATAATAAAGTTCACCTGCCCTGGTCTAGTTAGCTTGGAATCATGCACTCTATGGAGACAACAATATGCTTACAGTATGAGGGGCCCCTGAGAGTGAGGCCAACCAAGGGGGAAGGGCAACCCCACCTGCCCCACACTCCCACCCACAGCAAGCTCATTCTGGGACTGACAGGGTGTCCAGAAGGACCAGAAGAACTGCCTACATTACTTAAGTTATTTCCCTTCTCCCTTTTGGGGGAATACTTAAGAGTTGAATTAGTGTAAGTTAAATTACGCTCCACCATGTATCCGGAAAGCGACCTCCCTATCTGTCCAGAAACTTCTAACATCCAGCTCTTCCTGAAAACTATATGCTTTCCACCAGCATCCATGAGTAGCCATGGGGATGAATGGCTCCTGATGAGCACCACTTTATGTTTTCTTAAATAAGGTTTCTACACTTCATTTGAATCATCTTTCAAGTTCAATACAATGATGGCATTGTTGGGCTTGTAAGTGCCGCTTCGTCCTCCCCATCACAGGTACCTACACAAGGTCCCAAATGATGCAGGTGCCATCCGTGCTGGCTGTGACACACTCCTCGTTGTTCTTCTTCACCCGGATGCAGGACACGGAGGACTGGTGCTCCTTCAGGGCCTCCTCCAGCTTCTGGATCTGGCAGCCTATCTGCCACACCCTCACCTGAAAGCCACAAGGCACAGGCTCAAAATGTGCACTCAGGACTTTTGAAGGGATAAAAAAAATTCTAAGAGCTCTCCCACCTCTGCTCTGCCTGACCCGCTCTCCCTTGGTTGAGTGGGGTGGGAATGCTAAGTTGTAGGCCAAGAGTATCTTCCATGGAGCCAGAAAAACGCGCCTAATGATTCTGCACCTGCTTCTACTTTCAGGGCTGAGAAATGTATTAGGTTCCAGCTACTAAAATGGGTAACTCAAGGGCTGCCGCTAACCCGAGAGAAGCAGCATGTCTACTCATTTCTTCCGAGCACTGCTCTCAAGTTTCTGGTGCCATCTGGAAACCTCGTGGGCACTCAGAGCCGTGTCCAGACTTTCACATCAGCGGCTCAATTTTAATCATTTAAAAACTAATGGATTTCAGCCCCATCAAGAATAATACCTACTTTTTATCAAAAAATATATTTTATAATACCCCTTTGCTATCCTGAAGTGAAATGCATAGGTAATACAACTGCCCACACACAAAATTTCTAAACAGTCCATACGATGCCCTAACTGTAGTAAAAAAGGAAAGTTATTTCGTCATTATTGCATGTCCTGTAACGGATAAATGCTCTGTTAAACTATATCAGAAAACATAACAATGTATCAGATGCTTATGCCTTCGTATAATGAATGCATTGGACCTATGAAAAACAAGAAGCGCAGAAACTGCTTTGTGTAAGTAGCACAAGGCACCGAAAGGATGGTCGTCCAGGTGAACACCACACTAAAACCTGGTGTTAGGACAGGTGATTTATGTGTACCCGATCAGAGGAAAATAACCTTAAATGAAGAAACACATTCTAAAACACTTTCTTAGTAAAGAAAATTGCGAAGCATGAGGTATCCCAAATGAGGGGAGCCATATTCTTTTCTTTGGTGTCCAAGTAATTTTCCTCTGTTATGACGTGGGATGGGACAAGGACTTTGGCCAAAGAAAACAAATCTCCAGTGTTGAAATCCCACTACGTGTGGGGGAATGCATTTGACCTTTTTCCTCATAGTATGGTGTGGGCTCCAGCCAAAGAACCCCAGGACTAGGACTTTGGAGGTGCTGGGCATTAGCCCCTTAGTTGTGGGACTGCAGGGGTGGTTTAGGTATGCTGAGGGGGAAGGGGACAAGGTGGTGGGATTGGGGTCTTCACAACTCAGGCAATGGCCATTTACCAGTGAAAATGGAAGTTCCTGAGTATTTTAGCAACTGGTGCATTCACACCAGCGTACACCTGCTGGCCAACAGCCCTGGCCTGTAGTACTTACAAAGACCTTGAAGACTATGGTTTTTGGAAGGAAGGTTCTGAAACAGCTGTGGGGAATGACAGGAAAAGCTGACATGGTCAGAACACTGCTGAGCAGGGTCAAGGGCAATCACTTTGTAATGTGTCATTTCCTCCCACAGCCCTCATCAGCTCAGGTTCAGGAGCCTCGAATGCAACTGGTCTGGTCCCAGCCATGTCTGGGCATCAGCAAGGCAGACGTCGCAAGAGGCTGAAGGAGAGAGGAGGATGCTGAGGGTGTCAGCAACAGCGTGGCTGAAGGGATAAGGGAAGGGAGTCAAGCCAGGAGGGTAGCGATAGGCAGAGATGGGGGATTGTTGAGGGCTCGATATGTCTATAGTGCACCTGAAAAGTGGGTAGTCCAGAGGGAGGTGTGCTCTGAGTGTAAAACGCACCCCAGAATTTGAGGACTTAGAGCATATAAAGAGTGCAAAATGTCTCATTGATGGGAGCAGTGCTATCGCCACATGACCACAGGAAGCTGAAGGCCAGTGAGGTTAAAGAGCACACGCTGGCCAGTTCTCACGGCTGGAACAGGGTGGGTGAACCGGCGCCCAGGCAGTGCGACTCTGGAGCCCAGACACTCAGCTGCTCATCTGCTTGGCCCAAACTCTGCTAAAGCCGACACAAGATGCTGTGTCTTCCTTCTCCCTTATGTCATTGCTATCATAGCACGGAGAAAAGAAAGGAAAAGAAAACATGCCGTGTCGAGAAAGGGCAGGCTGTGGGATAGGAGAGCAGCCGGGGAGGAAGAGAGGAGAGGCACCGCGGTGAATGAGCGAAAGATGCTGTAGGCTCCTCGAAATGATGGAAGGAAAAGGTCAAGTGTCATGATTTCAGTAATTCTAAAAATAGCATCTCCTTTAAAAGACAAGATAAAGACAACTTATATAACTACAGTCTTTGAAGGGAAAGAACAAGTATGTATTCCAAAACTCTGGCAGGACACCAACTTGGATTCCTAGCTCCATTCCATACAGAACATTTCCATGTCTGCATCTTAAATGTCCTTTCTGTGAACAAATGTATTTATATGCAGATTTATATTATCAGAATTTCAATTTATGATATATTTTAGGGTTTCATCAAAATCTTAATTTGGTCCTGGCCTGACTCCTAGAACAGGTTAAAAAAAAAAAATCAAGTAAGTGATCTCTTATCAGGTAGTCACACTATATCGAGGGCTATTTTTAAAAAAAGATTTTACCTCCCCTTCCCCACCGCCGCTGATGACCCTTTTACAGTCACTGGTGGTAGCGATGGCTGTCACGCCGATCCTGTGGGCATTGTTAATGACGTACATCAACCGGCCTGTCTCGGGGGCGAAGGCTCGGATTTTCCCGTCATCCCATGCTGGCAGGAAAGGAAAACAAAAACAGGCAAGATCAATACATCACACTCTCACTGCTGACTATTACTCTCCTAAATCACAGGTGAATGTCAGGACTGGGGAGCAGTGGAGAGGATGGAGGAAAGAGGCCAATCCCCTACCACTTTCCCGATTCCCCAAACTGGTCGTGCCTGGCTGAGGGAAATGTGTGGCTTGCCTTAGTTGAACCTGCCTCCGTGAACATCCGGCTCCAAGGGAGGGAAGTTGGAATGAGGAGGAAGGAGGTAGACCAGCTCCCACTCTCCCCTGAGCTGCAAAACTTGTACATTCAACTACTTGTTGGATATAGCATGTGGGGTGTATAATTTAACATCCCTAAATAAATGTTGACTTCCCACTCTCCCTCCTGCCTTTAAACCTGATGCTATGTCCCCCCACCCCCACCGTCTTCCCCAGCTCAATAAAAGTTGCCACTGTTTATCCAGTTGCTCAAGCCAAGAACTTCAGAGTCATTCTTGATTCCTCTCTATTCCTTCCACCCAACCCAACTCAACATTGAATCCATCAGCAGGCCCCAACAACACCACAGTTAAAAAACATTCTGAATCCGAACACTTTTAACTCATCCACTGGGACCATCCTCACCCAAGCCATCAGCCTGTCTCTCCTGGATTATTATAATGGCTTTTCCCTGGCCTTGGGTTCTTGCTCACCTACAATCAATGATCTATGCAGAGGTCAGGGTGAACCTCTTAAAATCATGTTACCTCCTTGATCAAGAACTTTCAAGATCCTCAATCTCCT
Source organism: Desmodus rotundus (assembly GCF_022682495.2). Lineage (NCBI taxonomy): Eukaryota > Metazoa > Chordata > Mammalia > Chiroptera > Phyllostomidae > Desmodus > Desmodus rotundus. The sequence goes on from NC_071395.1 coordinate 70,235,033, forward strand.
CTACTACCACTCTCCCTGAACGCTGGTCCTGACCTTACCCTCTAAGATGCAGACACACTGGTCATCTTCTAGCCCTCAAATACACCAACCTATTGCCCACCTCAAAGCTATTGCCCACCTCAAGGCTGTCCCCTCTGTCTGAAATGTTCTTTCCCACATTTTCATGTGACCAGGTCCTTCTCATCATCTTTACTGTCACCTATTGACCTTAGCAATTATAAATAGGATCCTCAAGGCAGATCCTATTTCATTAAAGACTTGCGGAAGTGGGGTGGTGGTGGTGGTGAGGGAGTGACTCATGGGGCTCTCTGGGAAAAGAACGCTCCAGGCAGACCGAACAGCTAGACCAAGACACTATGTGCAGTGTGTGTGACGAATAGCAAAGAACAAGTATGGCCAGTGGGGATAACCAGGAAGGGACAAAGTCAGAGGTAAAAAGTGGAGGTGGGGGAGGTGAGAAGGTCACGTACGGTCTTGTGGGCAATCGAAGTGACTTTGTCCTTTATTCTCTGAGAGTGAAAGACCTTTGAACCCTAGGAGTGGCATGATCTGACTCTCTTTAAAAAGAGATTTCTGGCTTCTGTGTTCAGAACAGTCTGAGGGAGAGGGGTGGAAGTCAGGGGCAGAAGCAGGGTGACCTGGTGGGAAGCCATTCAGGTAATTGAGAGAGAGAGAGACAGCTGGTGACTGAGATGGGGGTGAAAATGATAAGAAGTGATGGGGCCTTGGATGTGCTCTGATGGGGGTGCTCATGAGGGAGGAATGAGTGTGGGGTGTAAGAGAAACAGGAGGCAATGATGGCCTGAATGTTTGTGAGCTCTCGGTGTGATGCAAGCCAGGAGCTCCTGGAAGCCTCTGTGTGGAGGGAAAACATGCCCAGGGGAGACCAGCATGCAGGACATGGAGCCAAGAAAGAGGAATGTGATGGGCTTCTGATGTCACCATTTAATAGCTGAACCTGAAGATCCACTGGCTTTCCACTGATGTGAACCGCTGAGTCTACTTGTCACATCTGAGGAAATTTTTACATGGATTGAACATAAGAAGTATTAATAAATTATTGTATTTTTTCCTTTTTTTATTTTATTATTGTCCAAGTACAGCTGTCTGCTTTTTCCCTCCACCACTCCCCCCCACCCCAGCCATCCCCACCACCCTACCCTGATTCCATCCCCCCTTGGTTTTGAATAAATTATTAATTTATAGGAGAATATTAGTTTTAGAGATAGATACTAAAGTATGTATACATGGAATATTATGATGTCTATAATTTATGTTAGAATTTGGGGCATAAAATAATCAACCAAATTAAAAGTATATTCCCTTTGAGATATAACTTAGAGCCAAGGTTTTACCCCTTGGACAACAAAAGGGGTTCTAATACAAGTACCTGGTACTCACTGAGGGCTCAAATCCATTTCATAATTGAATTACTAAGTTTCCCTGCTAGAGAGAGAGCTACATGCTCCACGTAACAATTTGGGAGAAGAGAAATTTTGTTCCTCCCAGCTCAGAAAGTCTCCCAGCTGGAACAGAACGCCAAAGGGAGGCTAGAATAGAAGCAAGGAGGGCTGGGTGGACAGCGGGAGGCTGTTCCAGGTCATCCACTGGTAGAGACCAGGGTATAACGAGAATGACAAGATCCCAAGCCACAGACACAGCAGGAGGCCAGATCTTAGAGTGCCAACGATACCCGAAATGATGCTCTTGCCGTCTCTCATGAAATCGATGCTATGGCAGGTCATGTTGGGTATAGTGATGCGCAGCAGCTCCCTGTTAGACAGTGTATGCCACACTCTGATGTCCTTCTTGGCACAGGTGGCAAATAGCTCATCCGTGCCGCTGAAAAGAACCCACCAAGAGGATGTGAGATGCAGCCATACAAGATGCCCCATGTTCCTTAGATGCATGTTTGACAGCAAAAGTATGTTTCATAAGGATAAAGGAAAGGATGCCTTTTAGGCACCGATTATCTCAAGGCTTGATGGTCTTACAGATTTCTTATATGAAGTGGCACTTGAGGCCGACAAATCTTCTGTGAATAATCTTTCGTAGTCCTTTCCCTTGAGGAAGGGTTGGGACAAACTTGCGCAAAGAGAAAATGCCAATATAAAAGTCTTCAACGTCCTGGCGGACTGGGGAGCAGTAAGTAACATTTCTTGACATAAATTACATCGTGAAATATTTATATTTAGAGGCTAAACAAAACTTTTCCCGTGAAGTAGATAATCATTAAAATTTCAATAAAGAAAATAAAAAGGGTACTAGAATTCAGGTTTGCACATAACCCAAAACACTTCTTTGCTTAGTTATGAGAAAATATAAGATTGTGGACAAGGAAGAGAATCTCAGAGTAATTGGTCTGTCAGGTTTTTTTTAAAAGGACAACTTGTAATATAGAATTAAAAATACCAATACGTCAAAAAATTATAGATTATTCCAGTTTGTGTATAAAAAGGAGTCACACTGAGGTACGATAAAGACCATCTGCTTTACAAGTATGGAAGTCTAGCTAATGTTTTGGTAGAGACTGGGCTAAATTTCAGATTTAAGTACTTCTCCAAATTTTTCTACATTTCCTCATAAGCACATTGATGAAAACAGAGTCCCTTTCACTTGTGTTACGATCTACTCACTTTGAATTAATAGCAAATAAGTGGATCTTTTCCGCAATTTTTGCTTTGGGGCTCAGAGATAAAATTATTATGGTGGACTAGTGACTTAGAAAGAATAAATGCTAAACAGGACAGCAGATAAGATGGAACTCCTTGCCAAACAGTCACAATAACAGAGATCAAAAGCCAACCTTAGAGTAATAACAGTTACTTAAAATAAGAGAAGTTTTATATTGGACACAACCTTCAGTGAATGAGCTTCTCCTTTGGGAAAGTGAGCTCTTAAGGAGATGCATGGACCCTTTGTGAAAATCAAATATCATAGAATAAATACACCTAGAGAACTTTCCAGACTCTCTCTACCCTTGATAAACAGTCCACTTCCTCAGGGTCCAAGTCTAGTCCAAAATGAGCCATTCAAGTAGCAGAGTGTCCGCAGTTTAGGATCTGAAATGTTAAGTTCCAGAAATAACCAGACTGATTGGATCGAGATGGTACACTAGGACCATATGCTTCCTCCCTAACATCTAAAATCTCATGAGTGTAGAAATAGAGATGACAGAAATAGAGTGGCTGTAGATATGTATGTTACAAATCAGTAAGAAACAAAGCTGAGGGAGTTCTTCCTCAGAGACCGATACATCTTTTAAAATGCTAAACAAAATTCTATAGACTGAAAGGAAACAACACCAAATGATAATGTAGATATTTAAGAAAGAATAAAGAGCATCAGAAATGCTTAATTAATTAAATTTTTGAAAAATATTTATGGCTGTTTAAGCAAAAATTATAAATATTATATTGATGGGTTTATAACATATAATAGGTATACATGAAAACAATAATACTAAGGATAAAAGTGGGTGTTGCAAAGTTTTATACTGTATTTTACTTGAAGTATCTAACATTAACTCTAAGCAGACTGTGGTATATTAAAGATGTATATTGTCATTCTCAGAGCAACCACTAAAAATTAATGCAAACATATATAGGTAGAAAGCCAATAGAACAATCAAAATAGAATGCTAACAATATCTAATTTAAACAAAATGTGGACAGAAAGAAGTAATAGAAGAACAAAGAACAGTGGGAACAAAAGAAAACAAATAACAAAATAAAAGATTTAATACAACTGTATCAAAAGTTACATTAAATGTAAATGGACTAAATATTTTAAATAAAAAGAGATTATTAGACTGGATAAAAAAAGCAATGACTAAAGAGAGAAATCTACATTCATTGCTTGAGAATTTTTGTTAAAGATTTTATTTACTTATTTTTAGAGAGGTTAAGGGAGAAAGAAAGGGAGAAAAACATCAATGCGTGGTTGCCTCTCACATGCCCCCTACTGGGGACCTGGCCCACAACCCAGGCATGTGCCCTGACATGGGAACCGAACCAGCAACCCTCTGGTTCACAGGCTGGCACTCAGTCCAGTGAGCCACACCAGCCAGGGCTTTTGCTTGAGAATTTAATACATTTCTCACAGTAACTGATAAAACAACTAGACAAAAAATCACTAAGGATAAGACGATCTGGATGACATTGACAACATTAAAAGCTTCCATAGAGAAAAAAATGACTTTTAAAGTACATACTGAATTATTCCATTTACATAAAGTTCAAAAGTAGATAAAAGTAATCTATGGGACTAGAAGTTCAGGTAGTGATTATCTTTAAGGAAGAGTATGAGGGTAGTAATTGGGAGGGGTGTTTTGGGATATTGCAAATGTTCTATTGCTTGGCTTGGGTGGTAGTCATATAGGTGTGATATTTCATGATTACTCATAATTTATGTGCTTTCCATATGTAAGTTATACTTCATTAGAAAGTTCACTAAAATCCCTCTTATACCTAGCCAAATGATCACTCAAGTCTGAGGGTTAAACAAAGATATATTCATGATATAAATATATAAGACCAAATATTCTATACACAAACTGCCTCTGAAAAAAATTACAAAAAAAAAAAATCAAAGAGGAAGATGCATGAAAAAAAGAGAGTGATAAAAGCAAAGAACAAAATTCATAGTTAAATATAATTAATTGCAAAAACAATAATAATATAATCTGGTTTATAATTCTAAATAATTTTAGCATGAAATGTGATAGGAGAAAGGTGAAGAGGAAAATAAAATATATTGAGACTCTTGTTACTTTGGAAAATAGAGTATCAATGTTGGTTAACTGAAGTCTTTGACAAAAAAAAGCTCAAATATGCATGTTAAAAATTCAAGGGTAACCTCTAAATGAATGAAAATGAAATGAATAATTTCCTAGTTACCTGCAGTGGGGGAGGGGAAGACTGGACCAAATAAAATGTGACCCCTAACAACAAAAGACAAGGAAAGGAAAAAAAGGAAACACGTTAAATAGAAAATGTTTATAAACTTATTAGATAGTAATAAATATGAATGGATTAAATTCTTTGGAAGAACAAGACTTATCTAAAATGAAACAATACAAATAGGTTAAAAATAAGGAGTTGGAAAAGACATACAATTGATAAATAGGCAAATGATAGCAGAATATTGCAGAAGTCACAGCAATATTTATTTGTGCATGCTCTCTCCCAGCATATTAATGCTTTGGTATGCAAAGTAACAGCAGCTGAAAACCAAGTACATTAACACAACTAAATTAGCAAGTAGAAGAAGAATGCAGTCTGGGCCACCACATACAGGTACTCCATGTTCTTCCTCTAGCTCAGCTGTCTCTGCAACTCAGCAGGAGGGAGGGGACAAAAGAGAATTGGCTAGTGACTAGTAGTAGGCTTCTTTTCAAAATAATGAAATGTACTAAAATTAGATCACAGTAATGGTTCCACAGCTCTGTAAACATGCCCCAAAACATTGAATTGTATGCTCTAAATGTGTGAACTTTACGGAACATAAATTATATTTCTAAAAAGCTTCTTTTCAAAAAGAAAGGTAAGTAAAAGAAGAGTTACAAAACCTGAATAACCATATGAGAATTTAAAAAGATAGTTGAAAATCTACTTTTACATAAAGCACCCAAACCAAATAATTTTATAGGAAGCTCCTTAGAAAAAGGAGGTGAAAAGTGAGACAAAAAGGAAATGGTCAATCAATTTTCAAAAAAGATTCACCTAATGGGAAGCTGCAGCCATTTTCACTATCACTAATATTTGGGAAAACCTAACCACAAGGACTCAGGGAGCCAAAACTACATTTCCTGGATCTCAAGGGTAGAGTTTTCAAACTGAGTCCGGCTACCTGTAGAACAACAGTTGTGAATTTTGTAAATTCAAGCTCTATACGGAGGAAGTTCAGAGCAAAAACTGACCAGCTTCAAAGAATGAATCTCACTGAAGACAAAATATGTTTCAATATCAAACAGTGGCAAACTATGACAGAAGCTCTTTTTGATATCAAAACTGCTGATGGCTGTTTCACTTGTTTTGTGTGAAATTCAACAAGAAATACTGCAACCAGATGCAGAAGGCCTTTCACGCTCACCGGCACCAAGTGTGCAGAAGACTCAAGAGATGCAAAACAAATGACTTGAAAGAAGTTGGGAAAAGGCACTGCTACGCTTTTTCCACATAGAGCTAGGGAAGTGTAGAAAAGATTTGCCAGTCTATTTATCCTTTTCGTGATGCATTTAATAGAAAAGCTAACATTCTAAATAAGTCTAAATTTGAATTGTAAAACCTAATGTAGTTGTGTGGTGAAGGCCATAGAAAAATATATTAAAATAATTCACCATGATAGAAAAATTTAAGGAAAAAATCATAATCTATTATGATTTATTATGTTAATAGATAGTAAAATGCATTAATAAAATTAAATTTCCTTGCACACTGCACCAAATCTCCATATTCTTATTGTTTTTAGGGGTGAAAAATATTTTCATATTCTACTTACAATGGAAAGACAATGTCCTGTACAGCTTCAAAGTGACAAGTCAATATGAGAGTCTCTTTGAAATCTGTGAAGTTGACACAATAAATGTGTGATTCCTCTGTTCCTACAAAAAACTGGTGTCCTTCCCCTCGAAGCGTGATAGAAGTGATACCACCTTCTAACTGGATTTTCCTTTAAAAAGAAGCAAAAAGGTAAAGTAGATTCACTTAATCAACAATTATTTATTAACCATCTGAAGTATCACAGAGGGCACAAGTCAGGCACATGACCTGGGAAATGCATTCGAGGAGGTGACACGGTTGGAAAGGCAGGAGGTACAATACTGGGGTACCCTTGGTCACAAAGCAGGAGGCAAGTGTAGGTTCCAAAAGGAAATCTTTATCAGTGAGACACAGTCTGCAGTGGGTTGTGCAACACGGTAGGATTTGAACAGAGGGAATGTTCCAGGCAGGCATGTGGGCACAACAGGCCATGGCAATGAAACACTTCATGAGTTCCATCCCTGGGAAATAACCCTAGCACCAGCGGAAAAGAACCTTTATGTCAAAGGATGTTACCACAACCTTATTGAAAAGAGTGAAAAGTTGGAAGCAGCCTAACCGTGCAGTTGTAATGAAATGGTTAAATGACCTATGAGACAGCAACTACAGAGAATATTTGCTTAGCCATTAAAATCATCTTTAAAAGATTATGGAATATATATCTATATCCCCACAATAATTTAAAAATATTATATAGTAATATTAAAAATGTTTATGCTGTTTGCATTAAGTAAAAAACAGAATATAAAACATTATACACATAATAAGTACAATTATTTTAAAAATTATATGAATAACAGACAAGAAGAAATAAAGTGTTAATCGTGGGTATCTTCATCAGAACTTTCAGGGATTATTTTATCTTCTTCCACTTTCCAAATTCCCCCCTGCTCCCCAAGTGTTTAATGAGTATGAACTTAAAAAAAAGAATATATAAATAAATGAGGGCCTAGAAACCCAACCTTCTCTGCAACCAATTTAGTATTGACACTAAGAATTCAATGGGGGCTCTTGGGCAAAGAACCAGCCCAGGAAATGCAGTATTTTACAGAGATTTATGTGTTGGTGGGACATAAGGCAGTAAAGGAAGGAAGGGTAGACCCCAAGTCATATTCCAGCTCCTTCACTGAACTACTTATTCATAACAATGTAGAAAGTTTTATTTCATTTCATTTTAATTAGAAAAGCCATGAAAAGTACAGTGTCTTGTACACAGCGATGAAAAGCTATGAAGAATATAGTAAATGGTACACAGAAATGGCTGGCGAATATTGGTTATTGTTTTAAAACTTGTATTCAAATGCATTAACTAGTAGTTAATGGGTACATAATTGGTACCCATTGCACAATAAATTTCATTGAATAAACCAATTATGAAAGTTTGAAATTTGAGGTTCCTTGTTGAGTAAGTTCAGAACAGCGTATTTCCTCTGTCAGGGCTTGATGTATCAGCTAAATAAAAACATGTGTTTATTAGAAGACAAGTACTTCCCTGGGTAATAGTGAACTACTTTGGTTTGATTCAACATAGGCCATTGTCTTGTATTATTGGCAAAGAAACCACCATCTATTGTGATTCTAATTACTCATTTTAACAGCAAGATGAAATTCCTTAGCCAAATATCACTTTGCCAATGTCACTTAGTTGCAGGCTTTCAGCAAACCTCCCCCTGGCGGGTCTCTCCCCATCCCAACGATGTAGAACTTACTTGATAGGTTTGTAGCTGGGGCTTTTACAGAAGACCAGCAATCCAGCTCCTGAGCCCACCAACAGCCCCCCCATCTTCAGGCACTTGATAGCTGACACTCCCTAGGGGGAGAAAGAGCATTAAGGAGGCCAGCTGGTTTTGTCGTGAAGAACCAATGGGGGACCTGACACGGTGGGCACGTCCAAGGCCCTGTCAGCGCTGCCCTGCATGGTGTGGATGAAGCGCACGCAGCTGCTGCCTGTGGTGCACTCCGGCGCCGGCCGGAGGGCTCGGGACCGGCAGTGAGCTCCAGTTGGAAGTAGTGCTCCCGGTCCTGCAAGGAGCAAACACACTTCACCAGGAGTCCTCCCTTTCGCCTGTGCGTTCCGAATACGTTAAAAAGGAACACTTCATATTCACTCAAACGAAGGAGAGAGCAGAAGGCACAAGCGCAGCCAGAGCAATGTTTATGCCCCAGTTGGCACCGTTTTCACTTAATTCTTATCATACAAAGAGACCATATTCGACATCCAGAAAAGCACAAGACTCCTTATTGTTTGGTGACTATATTTTCTGAACTAAAGCACACAGTACATAATCTTACAAATAATACAAAACATTTGAATTCAAGTCCTCTTCAAATTTGGGGGAGGTGTGATGGCCATTTTACAGCTCCCACGATGAAGTTCTAACTTAAAAATGTGCATGACCAGCATTTCATTTTAAAGCTTTCTGTAATAATGTAGCTAATTTCTGTATGGGCTTGTGTCTTAATCAAGTTTGAATATTATGAAACAAATATTATGTCCTTCCAAGTTACATTAAATTGAATTTTGCCTGTTTTGGCTCAAAAGTCATTTCATAATGTTCCAGAAGAGAAACCAATACTCAGGGATATGAAGGCACAAACCAGAATTATTTGTTCCCCCTGGCCCCAACTCTAAAAGCGCCACACCAGGACAACAGGGTGGTGCCTGGCCCATGAAGAGACAGCCAGCCCTCATAAATATTTTTAGCATTTGCTCGGGGACTTGGGGAAGTACAGGATAAAGAATTCAACAGAGCCTCAAAGTGACATATTCGTAATTTCTAGGTACACTTTGAGACTGTAGATGATACTGTTCAAACGCACATGTTCTGGAGCTAGTCTGCCTAGGTTTGTATCTCAGTTCCACTACTTGTCAGCCATGAGATCTTAAATGGTACGTGCCTCTGTTTCCTCATCCGTAAAGCAGGGAGAAAAAGGGGACCCATCTCATCAGACTGTGGTGAGATCAAATGAGACAATGCAAGGGAAGTGTTTGCTCCATGTCTGCCTGCCACACAAACATTTACTGAGCATGTACCATCTTCAGTGTTGTCATTGCTATAATCATCTTCTTCATTTCAGTGCTGTATGCCTAACAGATCCACTAGAAGCCATTTTAATTCTTTACCTTTTTAACTGTCGGGCAAACATTTAAGCAGAATTTCAAATGGGTATCACAATCACTTGGTATTCCAACCAAATTCTCCAGTGGTACCTCCTATCCCTTCGTCCCACGGGAATGACTTCCGCCCAGTTGTGTAACAGGCATATCGGAATCGCTGCTTTGTGGAATTTACCGTCACACCTGCATGGTTAGCAGCCAAAGCATTCCTGGTGCCTCTGTGGATAGCACTTAAGTGACAAGGGCTTGAGGAACAGCATCTTTCCTGGGGAGGCATGTAGATCCCAAGTGCTGGGAGGCAAAAATACCCAGCAGTTTTCACATGGTGTTTTGTGGAGCTTTGGGGGCTGTCTCAGGAGTCAGAACTGGCAGGGCTCCTCCTTTGGCCTGATCTGCTTTGCCTTCAGCTGCTTAATATTCTGGAATCCCTCTCCTAAAATAACTTGAAAGACATTGATCTCATCTCAATCTCCTGTGGGATTATTTCTAAACCCTTATCCACTAATATTATGGCTTTTCCCATTCTAATGCATCTCCTTAAAAGCTGGGATATTAGATGATTATGTGATTAAGAAAACTCTGACACGTTCCCAGGAACACAGTGCTACATTGTAAAGCTTCTTGCTATTTGGAAGGTATCTAAGCTCAGTTAGAACCGTCTGTTCCATTATCAGACATGACAGGCAGGTGCACGGGCTTTCACATTCATTTGAGTAGAAGGAGCCCCTGTAACTTTCTAGGGCACTGGGAAGAGCGGCATTCACTCTGTAAAATCATCCTTTAATTGTAGGCTTTTTATTTTGGTTAAATATCAAAGGCTTTCACTGGACTTTTAACCAGAATTGTTAGGAATTCTACAAATATAAACAATCAATTTCTAGGTCTTCTTATGACTTATAATGCTGGCCAAGGCTGAAATCTAAGATCTAGTTATTAGATTAGGAAAAAATTATATGTCCGTGTAATTTTATAGATCAAAGAACACGCTTCTCTTGTACACGGCAGCAGGGCTGCCCAAATGCTGGGATCAGTGTGGTTACAAATCACAAAGCCACTGGCCCTGTGCTTTGAAGATGTGAAAAAGGTGTGGTTTTGATCCCTAATTGAGGTCACCCAGGATTACCTTTGCCCTGAATATAAACCAGAGGTGAGGGCTTAGAGAACTAGCCAATGCGTCTAGCAAGGTTAGGCGTGACCTTAGGTACATCACAGAGTTTTTCTTTTTCCCATAGAGTCTGTGCTGGCAGCGAAGGGAAGAAATCACTAGAAAACAGCAAAGTGGAGCAGACTTTGATGGTCTCTACTCACCAGACTGAATTTGTCCTTCACAGGCCCAGCGTCTGCCAGCAGTTTAGTCCTAGGGTTCATTTTTAGAATATCTCCAGTTGTGGTGCCAAGGTAGAAAAAGCTGTCATCACTGGCCATCTGGGAGTCAGAGAGAAAAAGAAACCTGAAGACCTGGGTTTCTCCAGTGAGGCCCACGAGCCTCACTCAGGGATGGAATGAGTTTCCTCTGAGACACCAGGAAGACCTACGCAGGTGGATGTGGCCACTTCTGTTTTCTCAGACCTAAAGGTGGGCAAGAAAAGCTCGAGGCCAGGCTCAGAGCGGGAGGAAATATTAGACTCCATTTAGCCTGTGCATTTCACTGGAAGTCCATTTGTGTCTGATGTTAGTGGGCAGGCCCTGCTGGCTCCAACCCCTGAGACTCCTCCTAAGGACTCCTTGGAGGAAGTTGTACTTCTCCAAGGAGAATATGCATTTGCTTCATCTCATATTTTCCAAAGCCTATTTCATGAAATGACTTTGCATTAGACAAGAGGCACATGTCAAAGGAGGTGGGGTTACATGTCTACGTGTGTGAATCCACAATTAAAACATATGAATAGCTCCTCTTTATGGAAAGGCTGCATTTCAATGAGTTTCATTGTTAGAAACTTTATCTCCAGTGGCAGAAATAACATGAGCAGCATGGGGATGTGCCTTCTGCTATCCTGCTTCCCTCCAGGTGGCAGCCCAGGTCCCAGTAACACAGGGCCTACCCAGAGTTGTGTCTAGTGACTCCCCGCCTTCTAAAAGGAGCTCCAGAAGGGAGACTCTCCCTCACCTGTGCCTCCTCAATTGACATTTCTTAAGTCCAGACCTCACCCACCCACCCCAGGCCCAATGTACATATACACAGAACACACACACCTTGGTCAGCACTGTTAACAGGAACTGGTACTAACAGTTACTTAAAATAACACAAAGTAATACTTGCCGTAATACTCATGACTATTCTTTTCATCTGTCCTGTTTGGCACTCAGTGGGCCAGATTTTTCTATTTGGGAGATCCAGTTCCCACACTCGAATTGTCCCACTATAGAAGAGAAATTCACAGTCAAATGAGTACCCACCCTCCAACCACTTCATGTCCTCTGTCGTCTGTATTTCTTGAAGCTGAAGAGAAGAGAACTAGATGTATTTGAGGGTTTGTTATAGCCTAGTGCTCCACCTAAGATCTTCCGTTTGGTCCTCACACCCACCCTGCAGGGGAGGTTTTATGATGCCCCAACTCTCCCAATGAGAAAAGGCAGAGCCCGCTAACACCAGACCAAGATTCCCTCCGGCTCTCTCACTGGGAAGCACACACTCTACCCACTAGAATGAAAATAGAGAGACGTACAGACAAGCAAGGAAACAAATGAAGAGCAAACCAGAGTTCATTAGGTATGTTTCTTTCAATGTTTTGATTTGTGAGGAAATTTTTTAAAGGGAAGGACTTCATTATGGAGAATCTCATCCTCAAAGAAGGAGAAATGAGACTAAGCAACAACAAGTCCAACAAAATCAGAGCCTAGGGGTGGTGAACACACAATACAGTGTACAGATGATGTATGTGTTGTAGAATTGTGCACCTGAAACCTGTATCATCTTGTCACCCCAATAAATTCATTTAAAAAGGAAAAAAATCAGCATTTAACACAATATTTGCCATAGTGGTGATATTTAATTATTATATGTTGAGTTACTGAGTTAATAATTGTATAAATATATCATGGTTAACATCACAAAGACTTTAGCTAATAGCCTAAGACAGAAAATATTAAAAATATATTGATCGAGTTCAGTTTTTCTTTTCCTTTAGCCCCTAGAGTAATGCACATAGTTAAGTGTTCAATGAGTATTTTAAATGTACTTTCTAAACTAAAAACAATTAGCTTCTCCATGGCCTTCCTGGTAACTGTCATTTGGAATTTGCAGGGTATCTCTAGGGGACAATATAATGGAACACCTGAAATTGGGACCATCATGGAGAACCACAGTGTACGGTGCCATACTGAAAATCTTACTTAAGAGTACTTTTTCTCAGTTATCAGCGTCAGATGAATTTAAAGCAGACCTAGATCAGAGACTGTCCTAAAAGAAATTGTTTTGGCTTCAATTCAAGTTTTGGGTCCTGGAGAAACAGCCTCAGATGTCAGATCGGTTGATGCCCACTGCTGAGGCAGCTGCCGAGCAGCAGAGAGACCGCCTAACACAAAAGCTTCGTGGAACAACTCCGCAAACCTGGAAGGAGCTGAGGAGCTTCGTGGGCGCCGGTGGCCTCTGAGACAGGGGAGGACAGGAGCAGCGGCTTTAGGGTCGGAGTGTGTCCTAATAAGATTTGCTCCTTGGGGGCTGGTTTTCACACCAGCCAGTTAGTGTCCTGGCCTCCGAATGTATCCTTCTCATAATTGTCCAGGGGACAAATGCGTGCTGCAAGCGCCAGGAGGGGGCAGGAAACAGTACAGAGGCAGAGCGGCACACAGGCCTGACTCTGGCTGGGCGGGTAACGACAGTGTGCGCCCCCCACAGATGGGAAACCACAGATGGGCTGAAAAGGAGAGCTCCAGCCAACACACACTTCAAGCCCACATTCACAGATTTCTGACCTTTGGACTGATATGTTACATAAAATGGGATGATTTTACATAGGTTTAATCTTCACCTCAGACTCCAAACAGGCCTCTGATTGGGGTGAATCTTTAAGTTAATTTTTCCTGTTAAGCAGATGCTGGCCTCTGTTCAGGCCCTAAGCTTGGTCCTCTGCTGGAAATGATCTCTCATGTGGCTAAGAGTCAAATGCTTGAAACTTCCTGGAACGGTTCATTCTCAAACTGTCATTTCATGAACCCTAAATCAAGAGCAGGTGGCAAGAAACAACCAGTAAGTGAATCTGTGCAATTGTGCAAAATACTCTGGGAGCCCGCACGGTGGGTAACATGTTATCAGTAACAAACAGACCAGAACCTAAAATGAATTTAGCAGACGAGCAGAACATTTTCAGTAGGAAGCACAGAATTTTCAAGTAACCATATTTAAAAAACTGTAAGATATGTTTTCAGGATTGAAAACATGTTCCCCCAAATTGGAATGACCCTGTTATCTGCATAAGCAAATGAAGTGGGTTATGGATTCAGAAACCCTGACCGCTGACACGTACTTCCCGGCAGTGACGAACATCTCATCGCGGCAGCCGGAGAAGGTCACGGTGGTGGCGTTCCCAACGTTGAGGCCGGCCGCTGGGCTGCCACAGATGGCGTCCCTCTTGGCTATGCTCCACACCACGACACTGCCAAAGAGAGAGGGGCAAGACAGTCAGGGGAAGACAGGCTTTCAAAAGAAGAAACAGTTCTTTTGGTAGTTTTAGGAAGAAAGAAGAATACAGGTTACTTACCAGGGAATAAAAGAATGACATTGACATTGCCTCAGTCACACTGGACATGAGAAGACAAATGAGTGACACAGGAATTTTTGAAGGAAAATGATTATGAGGCTAGAAACCAGTGAGTGCATCAATCAAGGCTGACGCTAAAATAAAGACATTTCTTCAGACACTCAGGACAGAAAAGCTTAGCTCTCATTTATATCATGTAAAAAAATTTCCCTGGGGAAGTATTCCAGAAAAAGAAAAAGCAGGAAAGACGACAACTTAAGGCAGTATTCTCAAAATTGAACGTGAATCAGAATCATTTGTAGGGCTTGTTGAAAAAGAGGCCACTGGGACCCACCCTGGAGCTTCTCATTCAGAAGGTCTGGGTGGGGCCTGAGAATTTGCTTTTCTCAAAAGTCCCAGGTGATGCTGATGCCACTGGTCTTGGGGCCCCTCCTTGAGCGGCACAGCTTTCGGTTCCATTTCCTTCTTTCTGGGTGTAATCATACATCTCAGTCCTAAATTTCATAGTGTTGGATGATAATAGTAAAAATGCTAGGGAGAGGGTATTACATTAAACATCTGAATCAAAGTATTAAAGAAATAGAATACAAATGTTGCAAAACTTGTTAATGTAAAATTATGCCTACTTATATTTCCCAAATTTTCTACACATAGAATGTGTTATCACAGGTAATCTAAAATCAAGGTATAATCAAGCTCCCCAAGAATGGGGAGGCAGGAGATAGTATAAGAGCCATACATTTTTTCCTTAGTAAGAAATTTATAGATACCATCTAAGGTGGAAAAGTCAAGAGACATATCACTTAAAAATGTATACTGATAACCAGGTGAACCAAAAAAAAAGAAAACCCTCTTAAAACCAAGTACCTTACACCCAAGAAAAATGAAAAGATGCATACATACAAAATCTTATACATGAATGTTCATAGCAGCATTGTGGATAATAGCCTAAGAGCAGAAAAGACCCCCAAACCCATCAGCTGATGAATGGATAAAGAAAAAGTGGTATATCCATACAATGGAATATTATTTGACAACAGAAGATAATGAAGTACTGATATATCCATAATATGGATGAACCTTGGAAACATTATGCTTAATAAAAGAAATCAGTCACAAAAGATCACATACTATATGACTCCATATATTCTAAACATCCAGAGCAGGCAAACATATAGAGACAGAAAGTAGATTTGTGGTTGCCTGGGGCTGGGATGGTGCTGGTCGAGTAGGAATGAGGGGTGACTGCTAATGGGCATGGGGTTTCTTTTGGGGGTGTTGACAATGTTCTAAAATGAATGGTACTGATGGCTACACAACATAGCATGTAAAGAATTTCCTTGGAAGTATTCTAGCAAAAAAACCCCACCAAAACCCCACTCAACTAACCACCATACTAAAACCACTCGACTGTATTCCTTAAGTGGATGAATTTTATCGCATGTGAAATATATCTCAGGAGTGCTGTAAAAAAAGAATCCAAGTGCCTCTGGCAAGGAAAGCCCTTCACGGTGGAGGGAGTACGGATTTTGAACCCATCTGCATAGCAGGGTGACACACTTTCTTTATAAACCATGGACAAGTAGAGCTTTAATTGTTCAAAAACAAGTTTAGAATTTAAAAATAGGTAAAAGTCACTTACACAGAAAGAGAATTAGCTGGATAAATTCCAGCACATCTGTACAAGGAATACTATGCAGTCATTGCAAAGAATGAGGTACGTACACATCCACCTGTACACACGGAATATATCCTTGATATAAAGTCAATCAAAAAGCTGCATTACAACACTGATATATGGTAACAATAATGCAAACAAGGTTCATAAATAGTTTGCAAAATATTTTGAAAATGCACGCACACTCCAACTGTCAGATGCCTACTACAGTTCCCAGCATCCCTTCTGTTCCTCCTCCCCCCACAGAAGCCTGGTGGTGAGGGTAGGATGGCCCCTCCCACAGTCCGGGGCTGATCCCTGGTTATCCAAAAGCAGCCCTCAGAACCCTGTCTTCCTCGCCACCATGGCTCTTCAGGGATGGGCATTTTCTTGTCCAGCAAGGTTTGTTTTTCTTTCTTTAGAAAAGAAACTTTCTTCAGAATGTTTTTCTCAACATCCCCCAATTTTCTGCAAGTACATTTTAGAAAGTCTAAAATCAAACTTAAAATTACAGAGTGAACAATTTTGCAGATTCACCTTGATTAAGGGGCCATTATTTTTCCTCCCCGAAGCCTAGTCTTGGCATCTTTCTGGCAGAAAGATGGTAAAAGTGGAAGTGGCCTGATTGCCAAGCTCCAGGAACCTCTGGGGTGGGACCCAGGCATCGGGAGTTTTAAAACTTCCTTGGGTGATTCCAGTGTGCACCCAAAGTTGAGAATGAATGCTTTAAGTTAAGCTAAGAACATTAATAGATGATTTCTGGGTACATTTCTTATCAAAAACAGCCAAATGGGGATGGCCCAGGGAAGGTGTGACCATTCAACATAGGAAGGGCACAACTATTAAAGGAGAAAATCTCATACAAATTCTGTGGACTTGTATCCATCAAGAACTATCAACATACACGTATAACTACACATAAACATGAATTTCATTGATAATAAACCTGTGGAGCTCAAACAGGAAAGTACCTGTGAAGGTGCACCAAAGTATTGAACCCTACACAAACCTCAGGCGTTATTATTTTTCTTCTACAGACTATTTGCAAAGGCATACGTCCTATGTTCATTGTTCTTCCTGATATGATGTTTTTAAATACTTCCTCCCCACCTCCCTCCCCCCCAACCCCCATTTCATTTGTGTGTATTCTCTGCCTTCTGTGAGTTCCTTGAGGGCAAAGATCACGTCTTGGTGAGGCAAGTTAAAAAGGCCACCTCTGGAGTCACACCGCCAGGGTTTGTCTCCCAGCTCTGCTGCTCACCAGCTGGTAGCTTCTGTTGCTCATTTAGTTCCTCCCGCTTCCCACCTGATGGAGTTGTTGTGAGGCTTAAATGAGATAATGCAGTTAAAGCGCAGCACCCGCCTGTCACATTGTAAGTACTCACAAAAGTTAGCTGTTGTCTTTCATGCTGCTTCTGATGATGATGTCCTTTTTTTTTTCTTTTTTTTTTTTTCAGAATTTAGATGTGCATTAAAATCATGTGGGAAGCTTTTGTTACTCTTAAAGACTCTCTGAAGGTGGAGCCGGGCATCAGTAATTTTCTAAAGCCCCCCAGTGGATTTCAATGCACAGCCAGGGTTGAGAACCACGGTCCTATGAAATTTTCCTCATGGGTTTTCTCACACACACACACACACACACACACGTAGACAAGCCAACAGGGAATGTTAGAGGGGAGAGGGTACTTGACACGACTAGAAATATGTCGCTGGACAATAAGTAAACACATTAATTAGTTCCCTACCTTCCATCATCCGGGCCTCCTAATGATACCAAGTACAAATCATTCGGTGAAAAGGCCAGATCTTCAATTTTGCCCTTGTGAAGAGACAGCCGAGCAATCAGCTCCCTTTTCTTATAATCCCACAGAATGATATCTGCCTGGGGGAGAGATGATACAGTCAGATCAGAGGCAGGCTTTGAAGGACTAAGGGGAGGGCTGCGCCTTCCAGTGAAAAATGATCCATAACGTCACTTTTCTAGAAATTACAGCAGGTTCTACAAACATGACAGCAACAAACTGGAAAGGGTTTTAAACAGTGGCTTTTGTTCCTGAGCTTTATCAGTCACCAGCAGCAACATCTGGTGTAAAAACATCGGATTCCTCCACTCTCAGCCTGATAGATTGAAAGCGAGGTCAAAGAGAAGTCAAGAGGAAGAACAGGAGGGGTAAAAGCACAGTCAGCGCTAAGCCAGAGTGGGGCAGTTTTGCTAGGCAGGCACTTCTAAATCAGTTCACAATGAGTTACTTTCAGTTTATTCACCTTGAAGCCCATGAATGTGACTTGTCCCGAGGCAATGTAAACTCCACTCTGGGAGACGGTCACGCAGGAGACGTTGTTGCCGTGACCCTGCAGGAAATACTGTTCCTTAGTATTTATTGCCTGAATGAGCACTGTGCAACCCAGAGGGTAAATCAGATGCTCCTGGTCAGGATGGCATTTCAGACCAGCGGGCACATGTCCTAAACGAGACAGATTAAAAGTAATAGTAAGGCACAAAAATGACTGGTAATTTTTTCAAAGTTGTGTACAAAGGAGAACACTTTTGAAATAAGCCTTAGTTCAACTAAAATAAGGGGGCGGAGGTGACAGGTAATTTTATTCCACTGACAAGGTCAGTTTAGTACAGTATATGACTTCTTCAACTTTAATGGACATGAAATCCCCAGGAAGTCTGGTTGAAATGTAGGTTCTGATTTTAGGTCTGGGATGGGGCAGAGATTCCGCATTTCTGATGAGCCCCCAAGCGCTGCTGGTGCTGCAGCTGGCCCAGTAGCCTCGCTTTGAACGGCAAGGCCCACACAGGAAGACTAGAAGAAGCACAAGCAGCCAGTCTGCCCTCGTGAGTGCGGCCCGTGGGTGCGTAGGCTCCCGTGGGTGCATGGGCATAGGGAAAGTGGGAATTCACTACCCTGGCTGCAAGTTGGGTAAAGATAAAATTTTGGTTTCAGGTCTAAATCACCAGGCACACTGAAGAAGCCCAGGACCTCTCACAGGGAGATGCCACCTTCCAGATATTTGCCAAGAACCATGTCAACACTGACACTCCTTTGTAATATGCTTTGATGTGAAACAGACACAAGTCCTCCCTTATCACTCATCTTTGGTCAGGACTCTTTTCAGCTGTGCTTCATATTTATTTTACAATATAAACTTTAATTTCAGCTTGACTTGTTAAAATTCATTTTTAGTGGGATGCATTAAATATGTAATTTAAGGAAAGATAATTTTTATAATGTCTCCTTTCTAAAAACAGGGTATGTTTTTCCATGAAATCTTCTTTTATGTCTCTCTTGCCCAGTAGCATTTCCAATTTTTCTTCAGAAAGATCTCACACGTTATGTTTATTCCTGGATATTTTAACATCTTTGTTATTGCTATTTCCCACCCCCCCAAAGAGTCATAAATATTTATTAATATAGCCTTCTGGTCTTATTCATCTTTTACATTTAACTCCTTCTGGAATTTATTTTGGTGCATAGTGTGATCCCAGTAGCTCAATAGATTTTTTTTTTGCTCAAATGGTCAAATATATTTATTGAGCTGATGATTTCTTTCACTTTGTTCCTTTTTAATGCCGTAAATTCTCATTATCCTAAGTTTTGTGCCTGGGGTGATCTATTCCTACTAAAATACATACTTATTTTTTTCTAATTGCAGTCTCCTTATAAATAATCACATGGCCATCCATATGGAAAAAGTAAAATTAGATCCTAATTCACACCACCCATAAACAATACATTCCAGGTAGCTTAAGGATCTCAATGTGAAAAACAAGACTCAATGTATATACAAGCTGTAGGAAATGATTTCTTAAACATATCATAAGAAGAGCAAATCCTAGCTCAAAAGGCCAACATATGCATCCAGTTATGCTTAAAATTAAAAACTTCTAAGACAAAAGACAGAAATGATAGTTTGGTAAAGACAAAATTTTATCTTTACCAAAAAATGAAAAGAAAATGCCAAACCAGGAGATATTTGCTATGTATGTAAATATATTTATTTTTGCAAATATAAGTATGGATTACATTCAGAATATACAAAGCAAATACAAACTGCCCCACAGAAAAATGAGCAGAACATTTTTACTCATTGTAAAAATGAGTAAAAATTGCCTGTTCGAAGGGTAGAACAGGCAATTTCTGATGGAGAAAATAAAAGAGCCAACAAACATATCAAAAGATATGCAACTTCACAAGTAATCAGGAAATGCAAATTACATCCGAAATTAGTTATCATCTGGCTAAGGTTAAAAAAGACTGACAATACCAAGTGTTAGAGATGATGTGGAACAAAGGGAACACTCATGCACTGCTTGGTCAGAGGGAAAAAACTGATAAAATTGCTTTGGAAAACAATGTGTCCATGTCGAGTATGGTTGCCTAGAACCAAACTAATACCCTTTTGGGTCTATAGCCCAGAGAAATACTTGCAATTGCCCTTGTATTCTCAGTGAATAGCATATTACTTGGCATACGGTGATTCTAAATACATGCATATTTCACTAGGAGAGAATATAAATTGTCACAAAACCAGTAAGGTAAAAACAGTTAATATGGGCCATTCTAAAAGGCCAAGATAATTAGTAATTAATCACCATGGAAGAGATTGGGATATAATTTGCCCTACATTTACTCTACAAAACAGCATGAATTGGGCTGCAGAGTCTCTGTTTGAGGATCTACCCTGGTCACCAGTGTGACCCTCCACCCAGACTGCAGGCCTCTCACTTCCTTTACCAATGATTGTGGAACCAGCTCTAAAGATGGCCAATATCTCAGATGTACTAAGTGTTCACTTTCTGTCAGACATGGTTAAGTTAAAATGAAGATAAGAGTCACCAGCCATGCTCTTAAAATCTTGGTCATTGATTGTTCTGTAAGTACAATTTTACAATTTTAAAGCTTTCAGGCATCACAATGTGCTTTTAAAATGTTCGCTTTTCTAAAATGTAATTCATTGCTTGTTTTTACCCTTCAGAAAAAAAACCCAAACATCATTTCCCCCCTTAATGTCCAAAATAATAGGCAGTCATAAATAAGGATTTGAGCAGAACAACCAGGCCCCCTCTGACCAAAGCGTCTCCCTTCTACAGCTCCCCCTGGCGTCCTTTTCGATTGCTATAGTGGTGTGAAGTCCTTACAATAAGAATCCTTCTTTCGGGTTAGAGCACAAAGATCATTCCCTGAAGCAGTTGCTCAAGCACAAGTAACCTTCCCAACCCTTTCTTATAAATAAATACATCAGCTGGGATGGGTTACAACCACCCTTACTCATCCTCAGGGCCCGGTGAAGAGGCATTTGGTCCCTTTAGATGCTGGCAATAACCATTCTGCTCACTGAGACACTGAGCGAGGAAGTGACCCTGAAGTTTTGGTGCAGGAGAAGCTGTAGTGCCCCTTCACTACATCTTCTCCCAAACCACCCAGCCCAAACATGCTCATCGCCTCACCATTGAAGCCGATCACAGCCTCAAGCTCCAGTTCGGCCACCTCGGTGTTCGGCGCAATTTGGTTCTCCATCACCAGAAGAGACAACTCTCACTTTCAAGCTCCAGACTTGCGGCGTCTCCGGTCGTTATGGTAACGGACGTGCGCATGAGCATCAGCTCCAAGCCCGCGCTAAAGCCAGCCTGCGGATTTCAAATTCCTATTCATGCTCTGTTGCAAACAGAAAGAGGGTTTCTTTTTCGTATTTCTCTGGAAATTTAGGGAGCACCAAATGCACAGAACAAATTATTTCTTCCCCCATGTAATGAGTCTGTGATCTTTTTGTAACTATATAATCAAGCACCTAATGGCATTTAAAAATTAATCAGACTCAGGATTTCTTTTGATTGGATGACTTGCCATAAAATAATATGTAATTAATACATCCTCAGGCCTGTTGTTTGAAGCTGGATAAAGAATTTTTAAAGCTTTATTGGGGTTTAATTTGTACCTCATAAAATTCACTTAAAGTGAATTTTAGTAATTTATACTGTTGTGCAACGATCAGCAACATCATTTTTGTTTTAAGCTGGGCAAAATTTTCTGTTAACTATTAGAGGTTTGGGGGCGCTCCCACTTCCAGGGAAAATGCTTAAATTATGTTCAATAATTTTAACTGCACCCAGCTGTTCGCGTCTCTTAGCGGATGCAGATTGTTCCAACCTACTGTTCCCCAGGGGAGCACTTTTCTTTATCATAGTTTGGAGGACCTAGTATATGAATATATTCCCTTTGCTAACACCTCGTTCCGGTTGCGTTCGGGTCGAGCCGCGGGATATGAGCCACGCGGGCCGCCGTAGTCAGCTGCTGAGAGCAGGAAGTGTCCGAGAAGCGGGAGGAGACTGCACTATGGCTCCGGACCCCTGGTGAGTCCTGGGTGTCGACGGCAGCGCGCCGAAGGTCTTTGGGGTAGTGGCCGGGTTTTCCGGAAGCGGCCGATCGTTGGGCATTGCAATTAAAAGCCTTTCGGAGTGAGAGGCGGGGCAGCAAGGACCCTTCCCCTGCCGGCGGGGACACTGGCGCATCCCGCCATCCTCGGTGTTTGCTGGGGTAGCTGGGGGCGGAGACCTGGTGAACCCCTGGGACCGGAGGGCTAGTGCTGAAATCTGAACACTTCTCTAACCCTTCTCCGCTGCATCTCGCCAGCGGAATTTCCCGCTTGTTCTGGTTGTGGAGCTGGCTTCCCTGGACTCCTGTGAAAGTGAAATAGAAGTAACCTTTTTGTGGGATGCCTGCCCATCTGGCGAATCCCCTTATTTCACAGGTGGAGAAACTGAGGTTCAGAATCCATGGTCACCAGCCGATTAGTAACCACTTGGCACTAGGACCTACGTCTTGTGGGTCCTTCAAAACACTTGTAGGGATCTGGGAGGGAAATTATGCATTTGTTTATAAGGTATTTGACCCTTACCTGAGTCAAAATCATGAGACTTTCTACAGCAACAACTGTTGCGGTAAAATAGCTGTTTAATTTATTCAACAATTAAATCTCTAAGGACTGAATGATGAAAGACACAAGTTCCACTCCCAAGGAACGTATTGCTTTAACATATTGGACTTGAACCTTTTAAAAAAATAATTAAAGACATAGTTCTGTAAAATTCTTGTTGGAATATATGTCTAATGTTGGCATTTCTAAGGCAGTTTATAATTGCTTAAGTCTGGACATTAGGAGAATGGGTTGCAAGACCAAAGTTAGCAGTCCCTGAGATGCAAGTCATCTGGGCCAATGGCTTCATTGATTTAACACTAATTTTTTCCACCTATTTTTAACAATTTTATACACCCTGATAGAAAATTTAGAAAATACTGAATATTGGTAGAGGAGAAGATCGACATCTTTAACTCTATAATTTGGAATAATAACCACTATTGATTTTTAAGATGTATCTATTACTTTAATGTGTATACACGTGTATGTATATGTTTACAAACCAGGGAATGTTTCCATATTATTAATATTTACTGACAATACTTTTTTTTTCTGATTTTGAGAGTACGTTTACTAAACCTGGATAGAAGAAGCAACAGAAGAGGGACTGGACGGGGCTGCCTTGGCTCTCAGGGAAGTCAGAGAAAAGGGGCGGTGGAGACAGGCTCAGGGGGTTAGCCCTGGATGAGCTACTGCTGGCCATTGCTCCCCTGGTTGCAATTCTAGTGGGGTCCCTTAGGGTTTGGGAGATGCGTGCATGTGGGGGAGGAAGAGCACTGACAACACATTCTTATGGTGCATAATAATGCCAGGAATAACCATATTTTATTTAATTATTCTTCTTTGTGCCTCTTGTAATATTAGGGTATTTTTGTTTCGTTTTTAATTATTATAGAGACTACACCTTTATTCCATCTCTTATTTCCTTGGTACACTTCTGAGAAGTGAAACTATTGGATCCAAGGGGTGAACATTTTAAGGCCCTTGATAATATATTGCTAAATTGCTGTCCGCCTCCTGGAAGCTAACTCCCTCACATTACACGTAAGGTAGGATATAAAGCTCAGAAGCAGAGGAGAGGCCCCAGGTCATCCATTCAGATTGGTGGAAGCTATCACTGGACCCCAAGCCTCTTCCATAGCTAATGTTGAAAAAACATTTATAATTTTTCTTGTTACTCTCAAGTAGTTTGATTCAGTGGCTTTCTCATTTGACTCTTGAAAAAACCAGTGGGGGAAGTTGGCTGTGCTACCATGGGTTTACTTTGCAAAATGGGTTGCTGATCTGGAAGGTAGAGAGGAGTATGGAATGGAACTTTGAAAAACCTATAAAAACAGACTCGACCGTAGCTTTGCCTTTGTGCTATTGAAAATCATAGGTCAACGATGCTTTGCTCCTGAATAGTGTTCTAATGTTTAGCACTTAAATGCCATATCACAGCAAGTGGTTAGCTCACTGTTTAATAGTAGTGAGTGATTATTGTCTCTGAACTCTTTGCTAATAAAGTTAATTGGCTTCAAGTGGGGCAACTTATTTGTTGATGATATACCATTTCTGGAAACATTACATTTAAATCTTAATAGTTTTATATTCTTGTTGAACTTATTTTTTGAAGCTCTTGTTAATAAAAAAAGGAATTAGTGAACATTGGACTTTTTCATCTCTACTTTTTAAAAAATATATTTTACTGATTATGCTATTACAGTTGTGGCATTTTTTCCTTACATTGGTTCCCCTCTGCCCTGCATCTCCCCCTCCCACCAACATTCGCCCACCTTAGTTCATGTCTGTGGGTCGTACATGTAAGTTCTTTGGCTTCTACATTTCCTATACTATTCTTACCCTCCCCCTGTCTATCTTCTACCTACCATTTATGCTTCTTATTCCCTGTACCTTTTCCCCCTTTTTCTCCACCATCCCCCTTAGTAACCTTCCATGTGATCTCCAGTTCTGTGATTCTGTTCCAGTTTTAGTTGTTTGCTTAGTTTGTTTTTGTTTTTGTTGTATTCTAGGTTCATTTGTTGATAGGTGTGACTTTGGTGTCATTTTACTGTTCATATTTTTGATCTTTTTCTTAGATAAGTCCCTTTAACATTTCATATAATAAGGGCTTGGCGATGATGAACTCCTTTAACTTGACCTAATCTGGGATGTACTTTATCTGCCCTTCCATTCTAAATGATAGCTTTGCTGGATACAGTAATCTTGGATGTAGGTCCTTGCCTTTCATGCTTGGAATACTTCTTTCCAGCCCCTTCTTGCCTGTAA
Organism: Desmodus rotundus; assembly: GCF_022682495.2. Lineage (NCBI taxonomy): Eukaryota > Metazoa > Chordata > Mammalia > Chiroptera > Phyllostomidae > Desmodus > Desmodus rotundus. Next base: position 70,260,245 of record NC_071395.1, read on the forward strand.
GGTCTCTTTTGAGAAATCAGCTGACAGTCTTATGGGAACTCCTTTGTAGATAACTGTGTCCTTTTCTCTTGCTGCTTCTAAGATTCTCTCCTTCTGTTTCATCTTGGGAAATCTAATTATGATGTGCCTTGGTGTGTTCCTCCTTGGATCCAGCTTCTTTGGGACTCTCTGAGCTTCCTGGACTTCCTGGAAGTCTATTTCCTTTGCCAGATTGGGGGAGTTTTCCTTCACTATTTGTTCAAATAATTTTTCAGTTTCTTGCTCTTCCTCTTCTTCTTCCGGCACCCTGTAATTTGGATGTTGGAATGTTTGAAGTTGCCCTGGAGGTTCCTAAGCCTCTCCTTATTTTTTTTGAATTCTTGTTTCTTCATTCTGTTTTGGTTGAATGTTTACTCCTTCCTTGTGCTCCAAATTGTTGATTTGAGTCCCGAGTTCCTTCCCTTCACTGTTGGTTCCCTGTGCATTTTCCTTTATTTCACTTTGCATAGCCTTCACTTTTTCCTCTAATTTGTGACCATATTCAACCAATTCTGTGAGCATCCTGATTACCAATGTTTTGAACTCTGCATCTGATAGGTTGGCTATCTGTTCTTTGCTTAGTTACATTTTTGGAGCTTTGATCTGTTCTTTCATATTTCTTTGTCTCAGTGAGCCTGTTAGTAGTAAGGGGTGGGGCCTTAGGTATTTGCCAGGGTGGGGCAACCCATGTTGCTGTGTTGTGGCGCTGTATGTGGGGGAGGGGTCTGAGAGGGAACAATGAGCTTGCTAGCGCTCAGCTGGCTTTCAGGTACTTCTCCCGATACCCACAAGCAAATTGGGCTCTTCTGGTGCTGATTCCCAGGTGGGGTGGGTTTGTGTACATTGTGAGTCTCTCCAACGGACTCTCCTGTGAGTTTGGGAGTTTCTCCCACCGCTGCCTCAACCCCCCACAGGTTTTAACAATTAGAGGTTTTGAGGCTTTATTTCCCGGAGCTGGAACCCTGGGTTTCGAGGTCTTGCTCCTCAGTTGCTCCTCCCAGTTTATCCACACGTAAATGTGGGACCACCTGCTCCACCGGCCGCCTCCTTGCCCTCCCTGCCCTCCAGTCACCACTTTGATGCGAGTCCTCTCCGCCCGGCTGCCCTTCTCCGCCCCTCCTCCCTGTCTGAATGAATGTTTCTTTTTTAACTCCTTGGTTGTTGGACTTCCATACAGTTTGATTTTCTGGCTGTTCTGGTTATTTTTTGTTTTTAAATTTTCTGTTGTCCTTCTTTTGGTTGTGCGAGGAGGCAAACTGTATCTACCTATGCCTCCATCTTGGCCGGAAGTGCTCTCGTCTATTTACTTTTTAAAAATTGTATTGTGGAAGGTAAAAAATACATACACAGTGGAATAGTATGATGAGTCCCTTTATATTCATAATCCAATTTCTGGAATTATCGATATTTTGCTATTTTTCTTTCATTTCTGTTCTTTATGTCTTTTTTCTGAGTGTATTTTAATGTAAATATTATGTGTATATATATCAATTTAACTGTGCATTCAGTATTTTTGTGCTAGAAGGAGGCCTAGTTCACGGTCTGGAAATTTCTCTCGTTTTTCCCTTTTCCAGTTCCTCAGTCTCTGTCACAGCATCATTAGGCCTGAAAACTAATCATCTACTTTTCCTTCACTCCTTAAAGCATCAGATTATTCACTAATCTCTTTTCTTTTCTTTTAAATCTTTCTTATGCTGTCTATTTCTACTGTAGGCCAATCTTTCATAGCCCTATGCCTTGCAGTAGTGAATACTGGTGATGGGTTATGTAATTGAATATCTCAAGAAGTCTTCCATTGGTCTCCCTCCACTTTTCTCTCCTTCCCAACAGTTTATGTAAATGGAGTGAGGTTTTGCTGAACTAGTACTTGAGGCACTTGTATGTTGGATACCGTGATGAGGTTGCCTATTACTGCCCAGCCAGTGGTTGCCAAACTTTGCTACAGATTGGAACCATCTGGGAGCTTTCACAAGCCTTCCTGTCCAGGTCAAACCCATACTGATTTAATCACAGTGCTCCGGGGTGGGAGCCAGGAATCGGTTGTGTGTGTGTGTGTGTGTGTGTGTGTGTATTTTTTTTTAAGATTCCCCAGTTATTTCAATATGTAGCCAAGTTTCAGAACCATAGTTCTTTATGGCTAAAGGGAGAACACAAGGATTGGGGCAAGACCCCCAGAATTTTGCCCTTCAGCATTTCATTTAACCTCATCAAGACCTTGCTTTATGTGTAAAACTGACTAGACTGGTGTTCAAGGCTCTTCAGAAACTACCTGCTTCTCCCCTTTATCATTTTATACTTTCTCTTCCTTCCCAGGGCTGCCGTGCAGCTGACTGTGCCAGGCACATGTTGTTCCCTTCATCTTTGCTTGCTCTCGCGCCTTTTGCCACAACCAAAAAGTGCTCCTCTCTTCTGTCAGAATAAGAGGCTTGCTTGAAGCTGGTGCCTCAGCCCAAGATGTAGCCTTTGGCCTATTCCTGTCAGGTCTGGGTGCCTCCAGGACAGCTATTTCTCTCACTTCAGAATTCCAGAACTACTTACTATTTCTACCCCACATTTGGTGAGAGGTGTATTGTACCTTGTTATTGATTTTCATATGTATGTTCTGGAACCACAGAGGCAGGCCTCAGCTCCTCTTTAAAAAATTTTTATTTTTTAAAAAACATTTATTGAATGTATTGGGGTGACATTGGTTAATAAAATTATATAGGTTTCAGGTGTACAGTTCTGTAATACATCATCTGTATATTGTGTTGTGTGTTCACCACCCCAAGTCAAATCTCCGGCCATCACCATTTGTCTCCCCTTTACCCTCTTCTACCTCCCCTCACCCCCTTTTCCCTCTGGTCATCACTGTTGTCTGTGTCCACGAGGGTCTTTTTTTTTTCTTAATTCCTTTACATTTTTCACTCAGCTCCCCAACCCCCCTTCCCTCTGACAGCTGTCAGTCCGTTCCCTCTATCTATGAGTCGGATTCTGTTTTGTATATTAGTGTATTTTGTTCATTAGATTCCACATATAAGTGAGATCATATGGTACTTGTCTTTCTCTGGCTGGCTTATTTCACTTAGCATGATACCCTCCAGGTCCGTTCATACTGTTGAAAAAGGTAGGATTTCCTTTGTTTACATCCAAGTAGCATTCCGTTGTGTAAATGTACCGCAGCTTTTTTATGCACTCATCTACTGATGGGCACTTGGGCTGCTTCCAAATCTGGGCTGTTGTAAATAATGCTGCAGCGAGCAGAGGGGGGCATATATTCTTTTGAATTAGGGTTTTGTTTTCTTTGGATATACTCCCAGAAGTGGAATCTCTGTGTCATAAGGCAGTTCCATTTTTAACTTTTTGAAGACACTCCATACTGCCTTCCACAGTGGCTGCACCAGCCTGCGTTCCCACCCACAGTGCATGTGGGTTTCCTTTTCTCCACGGCCTCCCCAGCACTTGTGGTTTGTTGATTTGTTGCTGAAGCCATTCTGACAGGTATGAGGTGATACCTCATTGTACTTTTAATTTGCATTTCTGTGATGGTTAGTGACATTGAGTATCTTCTCACATATCTATTGGCCATCTATATGGCCTCTTTGGAGAAGTGTCTATTCAGGTCCTTTGCCCACTTTTTAATTGGATTATTTGTTTTTTTGGTGTTGAGTTGTATATGTTCTTTATAAATTTTGGATATTAACCCTTTGTCAGATGTATCATTAGTGAATATCTTCTCCCATTCATTGGGTTATCTTTTCATTTTGTTAATGGTTTCCTTTGCTGTGCAAAAACTTTTTAGTTTGATGTAGTCCCATTGTTTATTTTTCTTTTGTTTCCCTTGCCCAAGGAGATATATCAGAAAAAAATATTACTAAGAAAAATGTACAAGGTTTTACTGTCTGTGTTTTCCAGGATTTTTATGGTTTCAAGTCTTACATTTAAGTCTTTAATCAACTTTGAGTTTATTCTTTTGTATAGTGTAAGAAGGTGGTCTAGTTTCATTTTTTCACAGGTATCTGTCCAGGTTTTCCAACACCATTTATTGAATAGACTGTCTTGTTCCTATTGTATGTTCTTGCTTCTTTGTCAAATATTAATTGACCATAAAGTTGTGGGTTTATTTCTGGGTTCTCTGGTCTGTTCTGTTTATCTATGTCTGTTTTTATGCCAGTTCCATGCTATTTTGATTACTGTGGCCTTATAGTATAGTTTAATAGGAGTTAGCATGATACTTCCAACTTTATTTTTCTTTCTCAAGATTGCTGAGGCTATTTGTAATCTTTTGTGGTTCCATATCAATTTTGGGGCTGTTTATTCTAGTTTTGTGAAGTACACCATTGGTATCTTCACAGGAATTGCATTAAATCTGTGGATTGCTTTGGGTAGAATGGACATTTTGATGTTAATTTTTCCTGTCTACAAACAAGGTGTATGCTTCCTCCTATCTGTATCTTCTTCCATTTCTTTCTTTAGTGTCTTATAATTTTTCAAGTACAGGTCTTTTACATCCTTGGTTACATTTATTTCTAGGGGTTTTTTTTAATGCAATTGTAAATGGTATTGTTTTCTTAGTTTCTCTTTCTGATAGTTCATTATTGGTGTATAAAAATGCAGCTGATTTCTGGATATTTATATTGTATCCTACTTTACTGAATTCTTTTATCAGTTCTAGTAGGGTTTTTGTTGTTGTTCTTTTGGTGGAATCTTTAGGATTCTCTATATACAGTATCATGTAATCTGCAAATAATGAGAGCTTTATTTCTTCCTTTCCAATTTGGATGCCTTTTACTTCTTCTTCTTGTCACATTGCTGTGTCTAGGACTTCCAGTGCTATGTGAATAAGAATGGTGAAAGCAGACATCCCTGTGCCTCATCTTAAGGGGACACTTGTAGACTTTGCCCATGGAGAGTGATGTTGTCTGTTGGTTTGTCATGTACGGACTTTATTATGTTGAGGTATGTTTCCTCTATTCCCATTATGCTGAGAGGTTTGTTGGGTTTTTTTTTTAATCATAAGTGGGTGCTGGATTTTATCAAATGCTTTTTCTGCATTTATTGATATGATCATGTGATTTTTATCCTTCATTTTTTCCTGCGAGTGTGTCATTTAAGGCCACTGTTGCCTTGTTGATTTTCTGTCTGGAAGGTCTATCCATTGATGTTAGAGGAGTGTCAAAATCCCCTGCTATGACTGTGTTACTGTCACTCTCTCCTTTTATGTTCATTAAGATCTGCTTTATCTACTTCGGTGCTCTCATGTTTTGGGTGTAGAAATGTTTACAAGAGTTATATCCTCTTGTTGGGTCCCTTTATCATTATGTAGTGTCCTTCTTTGTCTCTTATTATTGCCTTTTTAAAAAGTTATAGCCTTTGTTTTAAAGTCTATTTTGTCTGATATAAGTCTTGCTACCCCAACATTTTTTTATTTCTATTTGCACGAAATATCTTTTTCTATCCTTTTTAGTCAGTGAGCATCTTCAGTTCTGAGGTATGTCTCCTGCAGACAGTATGTATGTGCACTTTGTTTTCTTACCCATTCGGCTACCCTTTGCCTTTTGATTGGCATATTTAAGCCATTTACATTTTAAGTGATTATTGGTAACTACAGATTAATTGCCATTTTATTCTTCATAGCTACGTTCCTCTGGCTTTTTTTATTTTTCTTTTTCAGAAAGACCTTTTAATATTTCTTGTTATACTGGTTTGGTGGTAATGAATTCCTTTAGCTTTTTCTCGTCTGGGAAGCTCTTTATTTCTCCTTCAATTTTAAATGATAGCCTTGCTGGGTAAAGTAGTTTACTTTGTGTATCCTTGCTTTTCATCACTTTGAATATTTTATGCCATTCTTTTCTGCCCTGAAATGTTTCTGTTGAGAAATCAGGTGACAGTCTTACGAGAACTCCCTTGTAGGTCACTAATTGTCTTTTTCTTGATGTTTTTAAGATTCTCTCTTTATTGAACAACAGTAAAAAGATTTTCTCTTTGTCTTTAACTTTTGCCGTTTTAATTATAATGTGTCCTTATGTGGTCCTCTTTGCATATCTCTTGTTTGTGACTCCCTGCACTTCCTGGACTTGTGTGTCTTTTTTATTTCCCCATCAGGTTAGGGAAGTTTTCAGGCATTATTTCTTTGAATAGGTTCTCAACCCCTTGCTCTCTCTTTTCTCCTTCTGGTACCCCTGTGATGTGGATGTTGTTACGCTTCATGTTGTCCCAAAGGTCCCTTAAACTGTCCTCATTTCTAAAAATTCTGTTTACTTTTTGCTGTTATCTTGTTTTCCAAATCACTGGTTTTATCCTCTGCTTCATCTAATCTGATATTGACTCCTTCTAGTGTATTCTCCATTTCAGATATTGTATTATTTATTTTTGACTCATTCTTTTTTATGGTTCCTATGTCCTTTTTCATGTTGTTGAAGTTCTCACTAAGTTCCTTAAGCATTCTTATAACCATTGTTTTGAACTCTGGTAATTACTTGCCTTCATTTCATTTAGCTCTTTTTCTGGAGATTTCTTCTGTTCTTTCATTTGGGGCATGATTCTTTGTCTCCCCCTTTTGGCTGCCCCTTCGTGTATGTCTCAGTGTATTAGGTAGACTGCTATGCTTCCCACTCTTGGTAAGTTGGCCTTATGTAGTAGGTATTCTGCTGGACCCTGTGGCACAGTCTCCTTAATCACCTAAGCTGGGTTGTCCAGGAATGTCCCTTGTGTGGGTTATGTGAGCCCTCCTGTTGTAATTGAGTCTTGATTGCTATTGGCTTGTTCACGTGTAGGGTTGACCCTCAGGCTGGCTGACTGAGGTTCAAACCCCGCCACAGTGTAAGTAAGAGCTGCTGCACAGGGACTGACCACACAAAGTGGAGTTTGCCTCAGCAGAGTCTGGTGCCTGCAGAAATCTCTCTTTGTGTAAGCCACTAGCGAGGCTAATTCCATTCCGCTCTGATGTTGTCTGAAGCTGGCTACTGGGTTTGTTGGTTCTGGGGCCTCTTGGGAGGGATTCTGATGTGAGTCAATGATTGATGCTACCTGGGACTGACCTTGAGACACCCCAGTTTGTGACTGCTTCTGCTGGACCTAGGTGTGTGTGAAAAATACCAAGTTGCACAACAAGGCTGACTTCCACCACCACCAAACCCAAAGACAGGTCTTCAGAAGACCCAGGCACCCCAGAATCCATCTCCCTTGCGTCTGCCTACTGGCTGGCTGTTAGGCTCAATCACTGAAAGGGCCTGTGGCAGTACTTAAGTTGCATGGGACAGGTTCTCAGTGAGTCACTGGGTAGGGGTGAGTGGTGTTCACTGGATTGATAGCAGTTCAAACTTGGTGCCAGTGCTGGGCCTGAGGCCACTCAACAGAAGTGCCAGTGTATCAAGTCTAGCTGCCACTCTCTGGGTGCCCGCAGACCTTTGTGGTGGGTGCAGTCTCGGGGAGTCATCAGGGTGAGGCCGGCAGAATTTATCAAGGCCAAACAGACCAAGATTTGGCTGTGTGAAGGAGGGTTCTGCACTGGTTGTATGTGCAAGGGAAAAATGGCCCCTGTCTTAGAGTCACACAGCTCAGTTTGTTCCAGGTTCTTTTGGGAGCCTGAGCTCAGCACGGCAGGGCTTCCAGGAGTTGTGCAGGGAGAGGTGGGGGTAGGTGGATCTTCAATGAGTGGGAGGCCCTGGCCAACTTTGGGGAAGATGGGTGGAGTGTGGTCCCTGCTCCAGAGCCACACAACTTAGTCTGTCCTGGATTCTGCCCAGACCTCCTGGGGAACTGGCCTGTCTCTTCCTCCTGCCCCTACCCCATCCCTTGCTATCAGGGGTTGGGAGAGTGAGGCTAGTGGATGTCCCGTGAGGAGAGGCACTGGACAGGGTTACAGGAAAGTGGGTGGAATGGTCCTCACCCCAAAACCACACTACTCAGTCACTGATGCCCCTTAAGTCTGCCCAGACCTCTACACTCAGTCCCTGACAGCTGCCTCCTCAGCGGGGTGGGAGCTCAGCTGGGTGGGGCAACAGGGAGTCCAGAGGGTGTGGCTATTGCCTTCCCCCAGGCTGATGCCTTAAGGAGGGGAGTGCTCCACCTGTGAAAGGTGGCCTCTGCGGGGTGGGAGAGGGACTCAGCACAGGGATCCTGGCAGCTGTCCCTTCAGCGCTCTCCCCAGAGCCACACAACCCAGCCCCACCTCACAGAAATCTAGTGCGCTCTGCCCTCCCTCCTAGGGAGTCCAGGGTGAGTGACTGCGAACAAGATTTTGTGTGCTGGCCCTATAAGAGGGCAGCTGTTTCTCTACTCCCTTCTCTCCCTGGCAGATCTCTGCTAATTTTCACAGCCAGTTGTTATATGCATGCCTCTTCTAGCTTCAGTGCTCTGGGCTGAGGAGCCCAGTGTGAGGTTGAGGCCCCTTGTTCCTCAAGGGGAACCTTTGCAGCTGAGATATTCCTCTGGAATCTCAGCCTGTGCTCCTTGCTAGGAGCAGGGCCAGACCTTTTTGTGTTTCCACCCTTACTACCAGTGTCAACGTGGCTTCTCCTGTGAATCCTTGGCTACAAGACTTCAGTTCAGCTAGTCTTCAGTTGGTTATTCAGGCTGATTGTTCTATATTTTAGTTGTAATACCAGTTTGGTCCTGGGAGGAAGTGAGTGTACTTTCCACCTACTCTGACACCGTTTTGGATCCCTCTCAAAATTTTTTCAAAATTAAATGTATTGGGGTGATATTCATTAATACGATTATGTAAGTTTTAAGTGTACAGTTAATCCTATAATACATCATATGTATATTGCATGGTGTGATCACCATCCAAAGTCAGGTGGTCTTCCCTCAACATTTTTCCGACCCTTTTTCCATCTCCCTGTAACTCCCCTTTCCCTCTGGTAACCACCATACTGTTGACTGTGAGTGTCTCTGTTTGTTTTATTTGTTCATTTGTTGCATTCTGTTTTACATCTCACATGTGAGTGAAATCATATTGTTTTTGTCCTTTTCCATCTGACTTCTCTTATCATGATAGTCTCAGGATTGACCCATGTTGTCACCGATGTCAGTGTTCCGTCTTTTCTTACAGCCGAGTACTATTCCATTGCGTATTTGTACCACAGCTTTAGCCAGTTATTCATTGGACGACACTTAGGTTGTTTTTATGTCTTGGCAACCATGAATATGCTGCAGTGAACATCGGGGTACATAGATCTTTATAAATGTTGTCAACTTTTTCGGGTAGATACCTACAAGAGGAATTTCTGGATTACATGGTAGTTCTATTCTTAATTTTTTGAGGAACCTTCATATTGCTTTCCATAGTAGCTGTACCATTCACATTCCCATGAGCACACTATGAATGAGGGTTCCTTTTTCTTCACATCCTCTCCAACACTTACTACTTGTCTTGTGGATAATAACCATTCTAACGTGTGAGGGGATATCTCATTGTAGTTTTGATTTGCATTTTCCGTATACAAGTGAAGTTGAGCATCTTTTCATATATCTGTCTGCCTTTGTATGTCTTGTTGGGAAAAGTGTCTGTTCGTGTCCTCTGCTCATTTTTTAAATTGGTTTGTTTTTGTTGTTGAGTTGTGTGAGTGAGTTCATTATATATTTTAGATATTAGCCTCTTATTGGAGGTATTGTTTGCAAATATCTTCTCCCATTGGGTTGGTTGTCTTTTGTTTGCTTGGTGGACTTTTTTTTGCTGTGCAGAAGCTTTTTAGTTTGATATAGTCTCATTCATTTATTTTTGCTTTTACTTCCCTTGCACTGGGGTCAAATTCATAAAATCCTCTCTGAGACTGAGGTTCATAAGTTTGGTACTATAAGTTTAGTTCATAAGTTTAGTTTTCTTCTATGTATTTCATTGTTTCAGGTCTTATATTTAAGTCTTTGATCCATTTTGTGTTAACATTTGTGTATGGTATTAAATAGCAGTGTAGTTTTATTCTTATGAATGTAGCTTTCCAATTTTCCCAGCACCATTTATTGAAGAGGTTTTCTTTTCTCCATTGTATGTTTTTGGTTCCCTTGTCAAAAATCAGTTGCCCACATACATGTGGGTTTACTTCTGGGTTCTGAGTTCTGTTCCATTGGTCTGTGTGTCTCTTTTTCTTCCAGTACCATATTGTTTTGGTTATTGTAGCTTTGTAGTATAGTTTAATACTATAATTTGTATATTTTTGTAGTATAATTTGTAGTTAGGAAGTGCGATACCTCCCCTAAGTTGCTCTTTTTATAGATGAAATATGGAAGAGGGAAAGAGGAAATGTGGCAAAGCTGGGACCAGGACCCAGTCTTCCTTATGATCCTTCCTCCTGTTTTCTTAATTATGTAATGTCTCATATCACCTGCTTTTTTCATACACATGAAGTATATATGTATATATTCACATATAATATATAAATATATGTTGCAGACATTTTCTTAAAGTAACTTAAACAATTTCCTCCCCTTATGACTTTCATACAGGTTCTCCACATACGATTCTACTTGCCAAATTGCACAAGAGATTGCTGAGAAAATTCAACAACGAAACCAGTATGAAAGAAATGGTGAAAATACAACCAGGGTAAGACCGGGAGAGAATTAGTACTTGAAGTGACTTGTTTGAGCTTTGAGGTCTGAAAACCCTTCTATTTCTGAGGGTGTGTGTGTGTGCGTGTGCAGGGACATGTGTGTACACGCGTGCATGTATGATGGCTTTTATGCGCACGTTTGTTGGATTGACATTATAACCAAACAGTTAAGAGTTACTTGATCACTGAGGCCATTTGAGGCATGGCGTTTCCTTAATTTCTTCTGTTTTACTTACTTTACAAGTTTCTAACAATCGTAGTCTATTCCAGGGCTGGCACTCTTTCCCCCACAGAGTATGTCTTTGCAGGGCCAGAGGCAGTGTCCTCATTTTTCTGAGTTTGCACGCTCGCCAAAAGAATAAGTCTTTTTTACGTGTTCCGTTTAAAAATGTAAAAATTGATTTTCTTTCTTTGTCTTATGCTGTACTTTCTTTTTTTTTGTTTCTGTTTATATTCATTTTTAGGATTTACTTACCTCCACCTCGTTGATTTAATTTTAAATATGTAAAACATTTAAACTGATAAAAAGGCAAATTATATACAAAGGTACACGCAAAGTTTTGTTCCCATGTCACACTTTTTCACCCCTTCTTCACCTCCTTCTTGTAAGTAACCATTTTCATTAATTTCTGGTTTATTCTTCTTGTATTACTTTTTGCAGAAATAAGCATGTATGTGTGTATTTTTCTTCCTTTTAAACAAAATGATTTTTTAATCTTGCTATCTTGCTCTTTAAAAAAATAATATAGAAATCTCTCCATATTAATTCATTGGGACTGTGTAGTGTTCTGGTATGTAGATGTACCGTAGTTCATTTAATCTGTCTTCTAAGGTTGGGCATGTAGATTGTTTCCAGTCTTTGCTGTTCTGAATAATGCTGCAATAAATAGCTTTGTGCTTTTTTCTTTGTATTTGTGCCTAGTGCCTTTTACAGGCGAATTCTCAGAACCAAGGCATACGTGATTTATTTTTTTCCTTATTGCCAGATTTCCTTCCGCAGGGGTTGTCTCTTTGGGCGCCCCTACCAGTGCTGTGTGAGAGCGTCTGTCTGCACAGGCCGGCCAGTGGGGCATTGTCATTCTCAATTGTTGCCAGTCTGATAAGTGAGATAGACTATTTCAGAGTAGTTTTAATTAGGAATTTTCATATTGTGATTCATGTGAAGTGTATGTTTCACATGCTTAAGCATTATTTTTAATATATATATTTTTTTCTGTTAACTCACTTCTTGTCTTTTGTCCATATTTCTCTTGGATTGTTGGTCTTTTAGTCTTCAAGAGCTCGTTATATATTAGCGAGATTAGCTGTTTCTTATGTAGTGTAACTGTTCTCTTTCCTTTGTCATGTGTTTAACTTTGCGTATAGTATCTTTTGTCCTGTGAAAGTTTTGTTTCTTTAAATGAAGTTCACTATCAATCTTTAATTGGTTCTCTATTTTCACTCATAGCTTCTGTATTTGCAGGGTTATAAGGAATTTATCCCTGTTTTCTTCTAGTAAGTGTATGGTTTGATTTTTTTACATTTAGATCTCTGATTCATTTAACCAGTACCATCTTCTTGGGCAATTAGATTATTTCTAATTATAAATGCATTTTCAGTGTGACTGGATTATTGCCCAGACTAGAGTAAATTCCTCAATGTAGGCTTTCTGGATTTAGGTTGTATAAAATTAATTCCAGGGCAGCCTCAGGGGGGATATATATATATATGTGTGTGTGTGTGTATATATATATATATAGATATATATATATGTGTGTGTGTGTGTATATATATATATATACACACACACACACACATACACACATACATAATGAGATTATATTTCTATACCATTTCTGACTATCTTTTAAAAATCTTACCCTGTTAGTTGAAAGTATACAATAGTTCACTAGGCATTTTTTTATTCCTTATGTTACTAAACATCTTTTTGTATATTTTTTGGATGTTTGTATTTCATCCTTTAGGAATTGACTGTATATGTATATGTCCTTAGCCTAATTTATTATTCCTTAACTTTAAAGTGTTCTGCACATATACGTTTACTATATTAAGCCTTGATCTGGCATATTTGGTACAAATATTTTTCTATTAGTTTGGCTTTTGTTTTTGTAAATGACATATTTTAATATGTACTTATTCTTAAATTTTATTTGAAATTATCAGTATTTTTTCCTTTTTCTTTTTATTGTTGTTCAGGTACAATTGTCTCCATTTTCACCTCACCATGCCCCCTGCTCCACTCACCCCGCCTCCCACCCTCGAACCCACCTTCTTTGGCTTTGTCCATGTGTCCTTCATATATGTTCCTTGATGCCCCCTCCCCATCACTCCGTATTATCCTCTGGTTACTGTCACATTGTTCTTTATTTCAATGTCTCTGGTTGTATTTTGCTTGCCTGTTTGTTTCGTTGATTAGTATTTTATTTGTGGTCTTCTCTTACAGAGGAAGGGCAGCTATTGCTTAGAAAGGATTTTCACACCTGAAATGAATATATCTTATATCAACTATAATTGAAAAATTTTTTAAAAATTGGAAAAAGGCCTTTCACACTCAGAGATTATATAAATAATTTTTCTAATTGTCTAAATTTTTTTTGAATTTTTATAAGTGTTTATTTGAGCCAAACTGACAACATATGCCAGAGAGCAAGGTATCAAATGCTCTAGAGAATAAGTTTTCTGGCTTTTTCTATTTATTTGAAATTAAGGAATGGATGTAAGGAAGATTGAAGAAAGCAAGGTGGGAATTGGATTATAGGATAATTAACAAGATTATTTGCTCTCCTGAGGGTTAATACTTGCTTCCAGTGGTATCACTTCTGGTTTTTCAAAAGTGTGTTAACTTAGATGTGCAAAAACAGTGGACAGGGCTTGCTTAACCCCTTTCACAAAAGAAGCAATCGGCCTGGGGCATGACTGCTGACCACGACCTACCTGCCTAGTTAGTAATTTATGATCAGATCATGCTGTGAGGTTACTTTGCACAGAACTGCTTTTTTTCATTCACAGTTTTCCCTTTTGGTCATAAATCAATCTGAAGGGTGCATTGCTGATCAGCCTTTTGGTCACATAGTGTGGTCTCATCTGGTTGACCACTGGGAGTGGGGCAGTGCTGTTACCATGGATCTGAGGGGAGGCCTGATTCTCCCCACAGAAGGAAGGGCACTCCGGTCTCACAGCCTTCAGTGTGAAAAAACACTCTGCATCAGTTTTGTCCTGTGAATTGTCATGGTCCACATTTTGCCTTCTGTCTCACTTTCTGTGTTTGGCATCTTGTATATTTACATAAGCCATGAAAAGAGTATTAACAGTTATATATGTTCAGGTATCAAAAACAGTTGGGTTATATAGAAAAAGCAAAGGGCAGTATTATTATTACTGTGACTTGTATCATTAGCAGACAGGTAAAGACAACCCATTGGTGTCTGAGTTCCATATAAATATTCCGGCCTTGTTGATGTCTTTGGATAGCTGTCTACCTCTGATGTCTACCTTAAGAATTTCTTATGTTTTTATTTTTTTAAACACAAATCTTTATAATATTTGAGTTTTATTTTGGTGTATTACAGACATCTGATTTTTTCTCCATTTGCTAAATTATGAATTACCTCCCCCCCATATGAAATATTCTGTATTTCATTAACTGAAATTATATTTTTTAAAAATTTCTATTTATTTATTTTTAGAGAGAGGGGAAGGGAGGGAGAAAGAAAGGGAGAGAAACATCAGTGTGTGGTTGCCTCTCATGCGTCCCCTACTGGGGACCTGACCTGCAACCCAGGCATGTGCCCTGACTGGGAATTGAACTGGTGACCCTTTGGTTCACAGGCCCACACTCAATCCACTGAGCTACACCAGCCAGGGCTCATTCACTGAGCTCAAATTTTACACAGCTGCGCTGCTTCTGGACCTTCTGTTCTCTTGCAGTAATGAAGTTGTTGGTAACTGCCAGGATCATACTTTTGTAGTTTTTTTTAAATAAAGATTTAATGCCTGATTGTTTAATGCCCCCTTTTTTACACCTATTCATGGATTTTCTATATATTTTTTCATTTTTCCCTCTTTTAGAGTGATTTTTCATAGCTCCATTAAAAAGAATTTTGTGCTATGCCTCAAATTGCCACCTCCTCTTCTATGAAAGACCTTCAAAAGGGATTTTGAATAGATGCGTAGTACATTTATAGATTACATTGGAGAGCATTTACATTTTTACAATGTAAAAATTGAGTGTTTCCTTTTACTCATTCCTTCAGCAGTATATCCTGAAGTTACTATATGCCAGGGACTGTGCTAGATAATTTTTATATTTTGTCAATATTGTTAATGAAATTTAAATAATAATTTAAAAATTTCTCCCCAGGTATAACTGAATTTACAAATGCCTTGATTTTTTTCATTTTATGGATGATTGGCATAGTGAATTTTTTTCTAGTAATCTTTCATTTGATTCTTTTAACTTTTCTAAATCGACTATTAATAATCTGCAAATAATGATAATTTTATCTCCTTTCTATTCCTTATGTATTTCTTTAACTTGTCTTATTGCATTGGTTAGAACTAGACCAAAATTAAATAATATTGCAGTTAAGACAGTATTGTTCCATTCATAATTTTCTTACTTTGTTTTGTTTTTAATTCATTTCCCCCATGCTGTATTAATCATATATTTATTCTGTTTTTAATCATTAACACTATTAGCTTTATTAGATTTTCTAACATCAAACTATTCTTAAATTACTAGAATAAATTCTACTTGGTGATGGCATATTGCGATTTTTAATTTAATTATGAATTTGCTTTGCAGATGTAAAAAGACTTTCACATTTTTAAGCCTTAATGGAGACTGGCCTGTGGTTTCCTTTCCTCCATTATCTCCGTCAGTGCTCGTTACTGGGGTGCGCTAGCCTAAAGTATGAAGTAGGCATTCCTTCTTTTTCTGTCCTTTAGAAAGTTTCTGTTAAATTATGATAATAGACTTTTCCTGATCCTAAAAGTAATCATTTTCTTATAATTATTATGAAATCCCACTACTTAGAGATAACCACCTTGCCATTTTGGTATATTAGGTTCCTGGATTATTTTTCCTTGAGTGGGTGACATTTTGTTTTATGACTTGATTATTTTTTCTTTTAATTGTGATGGATATCCTATGTTAACAAATTTAGATTTTAGTTATAACTTTAATGGCTACATACTCTTTCATCTCTTGAACATGTTTGGTGTTTGGTCTAATTTTGTAGACTCTTTTTAAGCCTGGTGTGTGTGTGTGTGTGTGTGTGTGTGTGTGTGTGTTGCTTTTTTACTTGTTTGTTTAGCTCTTTACTTTTTGAACGAGGAGAAATCCCCTCTCCTTGGTGTTTCCCCATGTGGGTGGATTTTCTATGGCTTCCAGAGGTGTTAGAATAGTTAAGGCTCAACTTTTCTTTCTTGGCTCTTGATATCTTTTTTTTTTCAATCCTCACCCAATAATATATTTTTTATTGACTTTTAGAGAGAGGAAGAGAGAGAGAAAGAAACATCCATGTGAGAGAGAAACATTTATTGGTTACTTCCTGTACGCACCCTGGCCTGGGATCACACCTAGAGCCTAGGCATGTGCCCTGACTGGAAATTGAACCCACAACCCTTTGCTGTACAGGACGATGCTCCAACCAACTGAGCCACCCAGCCAGGGCGGTTGATACCTCTGAGGGTTGCTTCATGTGTGTACCCCTTGGCCAGTTTCTGGTGTTCTGCTGTTCATCTAAGGAGGGAGCCCCTGCTCCCACTGTAGTTGTATAATTGCTACTTTTAACAAAATAGCAAATTATACTTGTGATAATATGTCTTTTTAAATATATCTCTGATTTCATCCATGGCTGACTGTTTAATTTACACGGGCAATTTTATTTTTCATATTTCTAAATTTCTGAGAATCTCTCTCCCCACTCATCCTTCATCTTTTAATGCAGCACTTAGAGTCACAAACAAAAATTTCCTCTGGGTTTGTAGAATGATTGGAAAAAATTCACACAGTCCTGGAAAATGAGTGATGTGTGGGTAACATTCCTTTTGTATACAAAGCACACACTGCTATAAAACCTTCAGATGAGCTTAAGTAAGTACACCAGTGTGTTTAGAGAGCACTGGCGGGGATGGCAGTGGCCCTTGACGTCTTGTCATTTGAAGCAGGGGTGAGTGTGTGGTAGATTTCTCACCCGGGACAATGAAGCCTGGGGAGCAGTTTCCTGCACTTCTTCAAGAGAGACAGGATCAGAGGGTCAGTTCTCAGGAGACAGAATTCAGTAGACAGCAAGGGCAAAGTGACAATTTCCAGTCACTGTCAGTGTTCAGATCTGGAGTGGTTTACCACCTGGTCAGGTTGTAGAGTGACCATTAAGATTCCTTCGACCCTGAGCTTGTCCTTGGGAGGCTGGCTGAGTGTCTCTTCCAGCCCTCGCTTGATTGAATCATAGTACATAAAGCAGTGTTTATGTGATACTTTTAGTAGATTCTCTCCCTCTGGACTAGCATACTTAGGATGTGTTCTTTTCTTTTCAGCTTACGGTGACAATCAGAGCTTTGTTGCAGAATCTGAAGGAAAAGATCGCCCTTTTGAAGGACTTATTGCTAAGAGCTGTGTCAACACATCAGATGTATCCATGTAAACATTTCCACCTCTTTTCTAGAGTGGGAGGAAAAACAGTCGTATTTTAAGAAAGGAAGGAATGTGGACCACCCACATTTTTCCACAGCTTGAGGAAGACCTGGTTTCCAAAATATTGTCTATAATCTTGATTTCTGTTTTGAATGTCTGTTACATGTGTTACAGCGAATATGCTGGCGAAGCAAGATACTGAAGGAATGGACTTATTTGGGTGTAACCTTCACAGTGCAGGGAGCGAATGCTGTCAGCACTGTGTTTACGTGGAGCCCTGCGCTGCCCAGTCTAGACGCCGTGAAGACGGTTAGCCACTGCCCCTGTGGGAAAGCTTCTGTGGCAGTCCTGAGCAGTGCGTCCACTTCTGGAGTTCCCAGAATGTTGGATGATCTATTTCATTTTCTGAGAGCCCAGTACCAGTAGAAACCATACATTTTTTTCCTGTTTATGTAGATTATTGAGATGTAACTTGTTTGCCTTAAGATTCTTCCATGGCGTATAGACACTGCCTCGGGTTTGGGAGTTTGGTGGGGGTGGGGAGGAAGTTGCTTGAAGCAAGTTCTGTCATTAGCTCAGTCTTCCACCAACGCTGTCAAGTATTAAAACATTTTTTTAAAGAAATTCATAATCTGATCAATTTAGCAAAATACATATGCCTTATTAATTAAATGAATCCTTTAAACCTGAATTTATGTGGGTTTGAAAACTGACCTCAAACTTATCACTTCATTTCTTAAAATTGTCAGTAGTTCATACTCAAATCCCAGATTTTAGTATCTCAGGAAACAGTTGTTACTGCCCATTTTAATTTATTTTTTCCTTATCCAAGGACATTTTTTCATTGTTTTCAGGGAGTGAGGAAGGGAGAGAGGGTTTAGAGAGAGGGGACGGGATGGAGAAAGAGAGGGAGAGAAACACTGATGTGAGAAACACTGGTTGCCTCTTGTACACCTGGACTGGGAATCGAACCTGCGACACTTCTGTTTGTGGGACTCCACCCAATCAGCTGAGCCACACTGGCTGAGGCACTACCCACTTTTAAATATGGAGAAATATAGGAATATAGTGTTTTAGATTAAAAAATAGAAAATGTTTTAAAAATTTTTCCCTAAGTGTAATCCCTTATGGCACCAGGGAAGTTGATTTAGATTAGGTGCATGCCCTGGCTAGTGTGGCTCAGTGGATTGAATGCCAGCCTCTGAACCAAAAGGTTGCTGGTTCGGTTCTTAGTCAGGGTGCATGCCTGGGTTGTAGGCCAGGTCCCCAGTTGGGGGTGTGCAAAAGGCAATGATTCGATATTTCTCCCTCTCTTTTCTCCCTCCCTTTCCCTTCTCTAAAAGTAAATAAATAAAATCTTTAAAAAATAGATTAGGTGCATAATTTTCCAAATACTCACTTATTAACCCACTGAGGTTTCAAAAAGCTTAATTTCCATAAGCAAGAGGGACCTTATTTTTAATTGGAATATTCTTGATACATTTAGTTTGTAACTTTACCCTCCATGTGGTATCATTTGTTACTGCAATTAGTCTCTTACAATAGGAGTTTTTATTTTATTAAAATCAACAAGTCTTAATATATAGACCTCAACTAGATTCAGATTGGTACGGCTGTTTTTTCCACTTTTGGTACTAAGTATTAGGAAGTCTGCACATGAGGTCAAAGGTGTGTGAACTCATTTTATTGTTACCTAAACCACATATATTAGAAAGGTAACCTAAGTATTGTTACACAATACAATACTAACAACTATGTATTTGCTAACTTCCATTAAGGTAGCCAATTATTAGTCATCTTACAAAATTAATGTGCTAAACATATAGGGCACAGAAGATACAAATTAAGAACTTTTACTATTCTCTAATAATAATGTCTTGGTAGTTATTAATTATAGAGAGTACTAAGCATTCCATAGTAGTAATTGACTTTGTTCTTCTACGTGTTTGCCGCCTGACCATCTTGTGAAATCTCATAGACTTTGGTGTTGCCGTGATCTCCGAATTGCTTAATTGAACACTAAGCATTTAAAAATAACAAACAGAATTATTAAATACATTATGAAAATATTTAAGGACATTGATGTGGATAACTTAGAATTTCCTAGGAGAAATCAAAAACTCAACGGGAATATAATAGCTTTCTTTAAAATCCTATGTATTTTTTCAAACTCTTGTGTCTATTTCTGCTGGAATGGAACCCAGTACTAAGGATGGAATTCAGATAATCCACCTCATGGGGGCGCTCCAAACCTTTATATTTTCAGGGAGACTAGTTTTTTGGTTTTTGTTTTTTGACAGGATGGAAAGGATGGTTTCTGTGTAATGAAGGCCTCTTTTTAATTTTCTTTCCCCCATCCACCTTGCCTCCCCTGACCTTCCTCTTCCCAGATATTTTAAACAATTCTATGGCAGTTACCCCCAGATTTCAGATCTGTCAGAGAGCAATTTGTCAGTCCTGATAACCTCCCATTGTTAGCTTGTTTGGGTGGTTCCTTCCCTTCCTTACAGAAACAGTATTGAGGCTTAGGTCAGACTTTGCGCCCCGAGTCACTGATGGAGCGGGAGAGAGAAGCCAGTCTTCCAGCAGAGGAGTTTCTACACAGAGGAGAGGAATCTTTGAGATCTTAAGTAACTTGCCCTGGACCCCACAGCTGGGAAATGGAAGGCCAAGGTCCAAGTGCAGGGCTGTCTGGCCGCCAAGGCAGTGGTTTAAAAGCTGAATTCTACTTTAGTAGAAATAACACAGTCAACTGTCACCTGGCACGTCTTCAGCTAGAATTCCCTGCTAATTGGCGTGCTGTTGTAGTGCCCAGAGAAACCCTGTTTGCAGAGCAGACCCTCGCCGCCCTCCTTAATCATCGCCAAGATTAAACAGTGTTCACTGGGGTTTATTAGGTATACTTTATGATGCTGTAATTCTTAGAAACTTTTTTGTCCATAAATCGCCAATGGAGTGACTTTTTAATCCTTTTTTTGAGGCATAATTAATGTTGGGTGACCTTTTCAATGTGAATATTTGAATGCCACATTTCCTTACTGTGTCGGGTAGTTGAGAGTTTATGGCACTTTGCTGAGTAAATTTATGCCCTTCTGCATCCGTGAAGCTTTCCAAAGAACACTAGGAGTTGCTAGAAAGATAAGTACCATGAAAATACCTTCCAAACAATTAAATTCATGGAGTTTAGGCACAAGATGTTACTGCTCTTTCCTGAAAAAAGTACTTTTCTCCTGGCAAGAATACATGTGAAATTAAAATGAAGGCTCTGTGCTTTTGAAATGGTTAGTTTGCAATTCATAAACCAGACTCCTGCAGCCAGAGAGTTTAAAATTGCTGAAGAACATGAACTCTATTCCCAGGGCTTCTCTGAGATGGGAACAATGATTGCCTCACCGGTTGGGAAAAGGTGTGTGCTGCGGGAGGCTGTGTGTGAAATTTCAGGTGCTATTACTCGTAGGATTGGCTTTTTGTGAAGCTTGGGTATTCACAGGCACGATCTTTGCTGCTTTAAAGAGAATTTTAAAATGTCTTTACAAAGGGATTCAGTATCAAAATATATTTTGGTGTCTTGGGAGAAGTTCTGTAGAATAATTTAAAAACATCTATGAATAACTTTTCTCCACGTTTTATTCTTTTGAGGAAACAAAGGTAGATAGAGAGTTAGATGCAGCGACCTCGTTCTAACACACTCGAATATAGGGAGGTGTGGAGAAGCTAACGGAATAGACTTCGGTGATAGCCCCTCACGGCTCCGATGGACGTGAAGTGGTTCGCAGACCCTGCACCGGTCCGTGACAGTTTGCACTGGAGCCTCGTATTGTGAGGAAAATAAAGACAAGATCATGTTTATGTCAGCAGATTTTTTGATTTATAGTTCGTTACATGGTTCTTCCTAATTTTTATGTTAAAATCTCCTTGTTTTTTTTACCACAAGAGTAAAAACAGTTTTGTCTGTTGTGGTTTTTTGAATATCCATGCATGGCAAAATATGTACTCGGGAACTTTATATAGGCCTCCCTTCTTCCCCAGTCTGTTTGGAAAGGTTCTGCTCCATGGAATCCAAGAGTCGGGGCACCGTTGGTGTAGTAGGAACAACCCTGGCTTTGGAACCAGGCAGAACTGAGGTGGAAGCTGCTTCGCCACCTCCTCAGGGCCAAAGGACGATTCAGTCTTCCTTGACCTTGCTTTCATTCTACAGGGTAGGAGTAATTATACTCTACGAGGCTGTTGTGAAAGTTGAAGAAAATGCATTTAAAGCACCTCACAGGACTAGTCCCGCATATGGTGGGTGCTCAATAAAAGATGAAATCAATACTTTCTGGGTAACCTTGGATAAGTTGCTGAATCGCTTCATGCCTTGTTTTACTTGTCTCTGAAAAAAAGGGATAACTGAAGTATACCTGGTTTATCGGCTTGTGAGGATTAAATTATATGCATAGAAGGTGCTTTGCATAAAATAAGCCCTCTTTGAGAATCAGCTGCTACTTGTTATTTCATGATTGCAAAAGTTACAGCTACCATTGAGAGTTTACACATGGTCCGTCCTTATAGGGTTTATCACGTCAGGAGGTTAGATCATAGCACATAGATAGTGACAGTATTAAAATAGTACTTGCAAAATGTGATCAGCGCTTTGAGGGAGGCCTCTGCACGACAGATATTCAGTAGAGATTGTTTTTTTTAAAAAAAAAATCTGAAATGCTTTGTGAGCCAGAAAAATCTGGTCTCTAGGGGCCTAAGCTGTCCTCTGCAGTTCTGTTATGGCACCGGGAAGTGTTTATCTGCAAACTCTTCCTTCTCCAGAGCAATTAATTTACGAGTAAGGCTTGCTTAAATTCTTAAGCTTTCTACAGGATAGAGAAAATGCAGGAGCTGCAGTGGGGTGAGGCATCCCGTGGGTCCACACCATGTTCAGTGCACCTCATCCTAGGTTGGGTGTGCCCTCCAGGTTATGCAGAGAAGCTGGGCTTCACAACGTTGGTAGTAGGTATTGATAATATGAAATCACGATCTGCTCTCAGTGACAACCTTCTGTCTCCTCCAGACTGATGAAAGTGTACGATGGTACTTAGAGCTTCCTTTTCCTCTTCTGTGTGTTCGCTGACCTTCTTTGGTTATGCATCTTGGTGGTGGGAGAGGAGACCCCTGCACCGGCCACTGCCTGTGTGCCCTATTTTCTCATCCTTCCTTACCCTGTCGCCATGCCCCCGACTGCCCTGAGTATCCATACGAGCAGCAGGATCGTTGCCTAGGTTATTCTTCAGCCTCATGTTAACAACAACCCCTCCCGCCATTCTCCTTATGCTCTCTCTTCTCTGAAGAGATTAAAAATAAAGAGGCATAATGTTCCCAGTGGAGCATTGATTAATTTTCCCAGATTTACAGGAAGTTTGTGGGAATATACTTTTTAAAAAATATGGATCTTAGGAAAGGAAAGGGAGAGAGATGTCAATTTGGTGTTCCACTTCCTTATGCATTCATTGGTTGATTATTGCATGTGCCTGGATGGGGGCGGGCGGGGGGGATCAAACCTGCAACCTTGGTGTATCAGGACGATGCTCTAACCAACAGAGCTACCTGGCCAAGGCAGGGATATTCTGAATTAGTATTACCAGTGTTATTATTTTTAACAGTATGCTAAGGAGTGGCAAAATTAAAGGAGCAGTGCAGGGAACTTCAGGTTGGAGAGGCCCTGGAACGTGTTGGTGGTCAAGCCCCGCACGACCTGGTGGGGAAGCCATGACCTTGTGCAGAAAGAGCTGGGCTAGCCCCTCACTGCGTGACCAGCCAGGGGACTCAGGCACGCTGGGCGCCAGTTGCCTGGTCAGGAGAACAAGAGTATTGGGTTAGCGGGTCTCTAAGGTCTCTTCCAGCATTACCTGTCTGTGATTGTGTGCTTCAGTTACTAATCTACCAAACACAATCACCAAGTTTTACTGCTCTTGAAACTGATGTTCTCCAATTAAGTTTGTCCATTCATAACTAGTTTAAATCTGTAATTGTCTGCTAAATTTTAAAAGTTGTCTTTATTGTTTTTATTATTAGAAGTACTTTCTTCCTACACAGTTGTTTTTGTTAGTTTTTTACCAATGCCTCTGCTCCCTTTTCCTCATCCCCATCCTGTTCCACCTCATTGTTCATAGTTAACAATGCTGATGGTTGGTACCTGTCATCCTAGGCTTTTCTAGGCATGAACAAATATGCGTGTGTGTGTATGTGCATATACATAATACACACAAAGACCTTTTGACCATAAAGGTGTTATACTCTGCATATGGTTTTGAAATGTGTTTTTATTAATTAGCATGACAGAATCAAACAATACAAACGTCAATAAAAAAATAAGTCTCCCTCACACTCTGAATTCCTAGCTCCCCTTTTTAGAGACAGTTGTTTGCATATCCTTCCAGAGATTTTCTGTGTATATACAAACATATAGATGGCTATCTGATTTCTTTTTTTTTAATGCAGTGGGAATGTACTATTTGCTATTTAGCTCTTTGCTGCGGCTACTGCTTTTTTGAATATTTATATTTTGGTTTAACACTGCATTTTGCAAATTATTCCATATCAAATAATTCACGTAAGCACGTGGTGAGTGCTCAGAAATGTTACCTATCATTATCATCAGTACATGAGAAGCTTCCCTGGTATTTTGGGGGCCACAAAACATTCCATTGTGTAGATGTGCTAGTTCCTTATTGAGCTTTCGGATATCTCCAGTATTTAGCTATTATGAATAATGCTGCAGTGAACATCTTTCTTCCTGAGTCTCTATAGATGTGTGAATATGTTTGCAGGAGATATGCCTGTTGAAAGAATGTGCCATTTAAATTTGGTTAGATATTTGGAAGGCAATCTGGCAATTGGTTGAACCTGTTTACATTCCTGCCAAGAACATCTGAGAGAGCCTCATTCCTGGGCTCCTTCCAGAACTCCCTCGCCAGCAGCTCCCTACCCGATAGGTGAGATCGATGTATCATTTCAGTTTGCATTTCTTTTACTAATGCAAAGCTGAGTGTTTTTCCTTTGATTAGCGTTATTAGCGTTTTTTTTCTGTGCTCTGTTACTTCTTTTGCCTTTCCAAATTTGTCACTATTAACTTGTAACTTGTAATTTTTTGCAGATATTTAAATTTTTTATAAAGCCAGTTTTATCTTTACCTTCATGCCTGTAGGTTTTCAATTTAGAAAGATTTTCACTACTCCAAGATTATTAAAAAGTTCTTCTATGTCTTCTAAGAATACTCTTGTAATTTATTTTTATAGTTAAATCCTGAGCCAATTAAATCTGTGTTTAATTGTAATATTGGATTATAGTTGAGCTTATGTTTGCTTGGGTAGTTGGATGCTGAAAACCACAGGTTGCCAGAGTAGGTTGAGCATAGTATTGTGATATAATTAATAGTTTCCACAATTTAAAATTCCCATTTTGTCCTGTATAATTCATGTTATGGCTTCTGTCATTTTTGGTTTTGCTTTTTGAGGAACTTCTTTTAGAAGAAAGGTCTCTGCTTTACTGACAATTTACCACTAATCAGAAGCACATCAATATTTATTGTTGATGTTGCATTGATTGAAAGACTAATGTTTGGCCCTTTTATTAATGCAGAAGAAGTACTTAAGCCCACTGTTTCTTAGTTTGTGTTGTTGCTGCATGGTTTCCATGGTGGGGAGCGCAGTGACCACCGTTGGGGAGGAGTCGGAAAAGCAGTGGTAATAATTTCACTCAGAAAAGCATGGCATTCTGCAATGCTGAGAGAATTCATTTATTACTATTATTTTTTAATATCTAAAGCCACCAGTACTACTTAGCGACATTGGTTTGGGAGGCTTATGATTTTTCTAACAACTCTTTATTATTGGGGACTTTTTTTTACAGGTTTATTTACTATTTCACTAGTTGGCCAGCTCTTTATATTCAAAATTAGCAAGAAAAGCTATATATTCACAGGACCGCAGTTTTTCCACCCAGGGAATAGTCATGCTGCTACTTGTTTCTGCCAGTTCCTTAGGATTTGCGGGGGCCTAAATTTGATGATTGCCAACTCTCTTTTAGAAAGAAAAGTGTCAAAAAAAAAAAAAAAGAAAAGAAAGTAAGAAAAGTGTCTATAAATCCAAAGCAGCAGTCTCACTAATGTCTTACTAGAACTAGGCAGTGTGGCCGAGGTCACTTTGAATCACCAGTGTTTTAGTGCTAATAAAGCAAAGGCCATTCAGTAAAAAGGTAAAAGGAAGATAAAACCCAGCATGTTGATGTGGCTTATTTTTGTGCCTGTTTTTTTGTCTTGTGTCAGACATGTCCTTTCAAAGTGTTCGTTAGCTTTCTTCACATGTTCTCTTTGAGGCAGAAGTTTTCTCCATCAACATTTCCTTAGTTTTGTTTTATATTTTTAATTTTTTTAAAATGTTATATATATTTATTTTTTGAGAGAGGGGAAGGGAGGGAGAAAGAGAGGGAGAGAAACACCCATGTGCGAGGGGAACATCGATCAGTTGCCTCTCACACACCCCCAACTTGGGACCTGGCCCACAACTCAGTCATGTGCCCTGACTGGGAATCGAACCGGTGATCTTTCAGTTTGCAGGACAATGCCTAACTCACTGAGCCACACCAGCCAGGGTTTATTTGTTTTGTTTTTTAAAACACATAGACACACACACACACACACACACACATGCTCAGCCTAGAACTCATAGTTTGCTTCAAGAAACCTAGTATATAAAACTTGAGATTTAATCCTGGTTTAGTTTTTTTAACCATAATTTATGAATTGTGCTGGAAAAGGTGTTAGAGTTTATCTTGCATAACATACAAACACAGCAGAAATAACTGGTTTAAGATCATAGGTAGTGGTCAAAATAGGACTAATAGGCTTTGGTTTCCTAGTCTGGTAGATTGACACATTAAAATATGATTATCTCTTTGCATTTCTCTTTAGATCATGCAATGTATTTAAATAATAAAATGATCATAACAACTGTTAGAGCGAATCTGTTGCATAAAGTAGCACTTTACAAAGTATATTCCAGGTGTCAATAGGTGTTAGCATGGAAGAAAGAGGGCAATATAGATGCTTTTTTTTTGTTTTTTCTTTTTTTTTTTTTAACACTGTTTAGCACATTGATGTGTAGGAAAACAGTCTTGGCCATTGACAGCTAAAGCTCAAAATCTAAGGACTCAGAGTCATACTGTCCTCCCGTATGGGAATAATCATTACAGTGTTGGTCACCAGGACGAAAGTCATGTTTACCTGCTGTATTTCTCACAAAGGAATTTGTGGGTGGCTCCATGTCAGGGTGTGCAGTCCCCTGCCATGGTTCTGTCCAAGTCCTTTCCTCGAAGGTCAGAGCGAGAGAAGAAGGGCGGTGGTTCAGGTCTCTTCTGGATGGGGTTGATCAGAGTCTGAGGCAGTCACAACTGTCTTGAAGGGCTCACTTAATAACGTGACAGGTAAAATGAGCTAATTCACCCACTGTTGGACCTTAACAAGATGTCTGCAGAACCCAGCTTGAAGGGGACCGAAGACAGAGCCTATTGGATGATCTTGTAACTCGAGAGAGACTACTTCTGGCATCCTTTAAGAACGAGGGTGCAGAGCCAGATCTCATCAGGTATGATGTTTTCATTTACAGGGATTTCATGGTGGGAGACGGTTTATTTGCAGAGAGTACAGCTGTTTCCTGAATGACTTCCTTCCTTTAATCAGTAAAATATATTCTGTTCATTTATAGTGCTTCCCTGTCATATCTATTCCATTTAGTTTTCATTAATTTTTTAGGTTTAGTAAACTGGGTGTGTTTGGCTGAGTCCCGTCTCAGAGGAAGGGTATTTAGATAGAGTACCAGCGAAGTCAGAAAATTTCTTTTGTATTCCTTGGTTGAGCTTTCCACTACGTTAGCTGCCTTTTAAACTCCTGAAGTCACATACTTACCTGGGAAAATGGTTTGTTTTCTTTTCAATTGGCACCTTCAAAAAATGTGTCTTCGTAAGATTTAGGCTGTGGCTCATGGAGGCCGGAGTGCAGTGGTTGGATTCTTTTCCCTGTTCTCTGCCAGTGAGTGATTCCCACTCTGGAGGTGGCAGCCGCCCTGCACCCAGCTCTGCTGGAAGACCCAGAGGAGTGGTCCAGCTTTCCAAGGTTGAGGTTAATGAACCGTAAATTGTTACATCTTTAGAATTGGCCTCCCCCCTGCTTCCAGAACTCTGTTCATTCCAGACTCCCTCTCTCCCTCGTCCCGTCCCCACCAAGGATGAGGCTGTCTTTGCGGAGAGGCAGCTTGCTCCTGTTAGTTCCTAGTTAGGAATAATGACTTCCCATGGGCAGTGGGTTTGACCCTTGGCCACACACTACCAGGCCCTGCCTCAAACAATTAAGTTAGAGTGGGCGTGGGGCATAGGGGGTCTGGGGTGATTCTGCAGCTGGGATAGCAGACCACTGCCCTGGGGCAAGCTGAAGAGGAGGAGCTCCCTCTTGGTCCTGGTCTTCTCAGGAACATGTGACCCAAGGATTTTAGAAAGAGGTTATGAAATACAGGAAGCTAGGTGAACTCGTTAAGTCCTTTCTGTGGGGAAACACCAAGGAGCCAGTGAGGGAGGAGTTGTGTCCTGGGCAAGGTGTTTAAACAACAGAAGCCTGCAGTGGGCCTGCCGATTCATCGTGGGGCCCGATATTTCTCTGGCGGTCTCTGGTCCCTCGGGTACAGGGACCACAGTGAAGTAAGCGGATGGCACTGATCCGCAGTTGGAAAAATTGAACAGGTGACCAAGGGGATGCAAGCTGAAAAGAGAGTACCAGCTGTCAAGAACGGTCTTTACATTGAAGGAAGAGGTCGTTTTAGTCCAGAAATTAAAGGCTTAGTCAGCTGGGGGTCAGGGGGGGGCAGGTTTCATGGGGGCGTAGGGACCATGTAGAGAGGTGATGGTCAGAGGGGGAGAAACCATTTAAACCCTTTGTAGTGTTTGTAGTGGTGAAGGTGGACTTCTGATGAGCAGTGACAGTTACCATTTGATAAGAGTCTACGATATCAGGCCTTGCTTACTGCTCTTCATGTGTCATTTGATGATGTTGAATGAGCCAACTTATGCATTGTCTTTGTGCTTTTGGTGTGGTTTTCGCCCCCTCTTGCATCTCACCCCTTCTTTTTTTCTGTCACCTCCCCTTCTCTCCTGTGGGAATCTTGGCATCCTTGCTATTATTTCAAGTGCGGCCTGCATATGAGTAGTGTCAAGGTCACCTGGGAGCGTGTCAGAAATGCAGAATCTCAGACTCGCCCCCCAAGCCCTACTGAACCTGCTCGGGTGATTTGAATGCACCGTACATACAGTTTGAGAAATACAGCTTTGTATTGTTTGTTCTTAATTGTGGCATTTTGCCTTAGAATCACTCAAGAAGCAGATAAAAAATAAGAAAAGAAGGCAAGAAAGAGAAAAGAAGAAATAACAAGAGTCTGGACCATATACTTGCAGAGCCTGACTTAGGCATCTGGTGAGAGGCCCGGGGAGCAGCAATGCTGGGGACACCCCTCAGGTGATGGTGACAGGCGGCAGGTTTGAACCTTTGCTTCCTGGTGTGGTGAGAGTGCATGGCTGTGCCTGCTGTTTGTTTTCTGTGCACCAGGCACTGTGCTGGGCTCTCTGAGGGCCTTCTCCTGGGAGATCTTTATAACATCCCCATTTTACCAGAGAAAAATGGAGGAGTCAAGTAACGCGCACAAACTTCTAAAGCCAGTCCATCTTAGAGTTTGGATTTCCTGTAGATCTGTGTGTCTTCAGATGTGACCCCCACTGCGGCCCCCACCGCTGGACCATACTAGCTGGACCAGCATGAGAAGGACTCAGCTCTGTTGCTTACTAGTTACTCAGTCATCTGGGCTTGAAAATCAGTGACCTTAAAATGTTGTCTGTGTTCTGCCTCTTTTCCTTGTTTGGAACAGAGGAGGTGATTGTTGTGTGAAGGGCTTTGTAAGCTCTAAAACCTTTACAAACATCAGATGTTATTGCTGTACATTGCACACTGTTCGGGTAGGAGGGGGCCCCAGGGGTTCATGCTGCCTCCTTTGTTTCCAGGAGACCTCCTGTCCTTCCTGTCCCACCCTCTGAGTGCTCAAGAGGGACCTGGCCTCCCTGGCCAGTCTTGTTCCATGTTCTGCACGTGGTCCTCTGCCCTCTCATTCACCCCTTCCAAATCTTGTGTCCCCTTTCCTCAGTGCGCAGCTTGCTGCTTGTTCTGTCAGTAAGCCGTCACACATTCATTCTCACAACGGAATCCACGCGGGCAGTGACTTATCTTCTGGTGGTGCTCTAGCTGAAGGCTCCTTGGCCCAAAGTAAATTAATTGGTGGGAGAAGTTTAGGGAATGTGGCAGGCTGGTGGCAGAGGTGTTTGGGATGGAGGCCTATGGAAACGTCTACAGTCCTGCCACTAGGCCTGCCCCCAGCCCTGTGTTTCAGGCTGGCGTACATTGTGGGCCTGCACAGTTGGGGTGGCATGGGGACAAGATCTGGACAAGGAGAAGCAATGATCCAATGTCCTGAGGGATGGAGGTAATTCGGGAAACTACCTGGGCTTTTCTACGAGCTCCGATATGAAACTGAGGGAAGCATATGTATCGTCGCATCTTTTCTGTTCAGGAGCAGAAGTCCAGAGTAGTTGAGAATAAGCTTCCAGAAGAATGCTGTTTAAAAGTAGGTAAGCACTGGAGAGTACAAGCGACTGCTGAGGAGTGATGGAGAAGGTGAAAAAGGGCCTAACGGACAGTGATGGTGTATTCCAGGTCACATGGAGTCTGGCCAAGAGCAAGAAACTCATGTGAAAGTTACATACTAATCGCCATGAAGAAAGTAAATTATTGCAGGTAAAAAAAAGGAGAGACAGTGTAGGTGACGTGGAAGGTGAATTATTTGGTGAATCCGTATTGGACTAGGATTTGTTTAGATCCACTGTACCTACCTAACAGGAATAGGTCTACATATACCTGCCTGTATTAGTTTGATAGGGCTGCTGTAGCAAAGTGTACCACAGACTTGGTGGCTTAAACAACAGAAATGAATTTCCTCACAGTTCTGGAGTTCATGTGAGTCTAGAAGTCCAGGATCAAGGTGTCAGCAGCAGGGTCGGTTCCTTCTGAGGTCCGTGACGCAAGGATCTGTCCTAGGCCTCTCTCCTTGGCTTGTAGATGTCTCCCTGTCTTCACATGGTCATTTCTGTGTGAGTCTGTGTCAATTTCCTCTTCTTACAAAGATACCAGTCATATGAATTAAGGCTCATTCTAATGACCTCATTTTAACTTAATGACCTCTTTAAAGAACCTGTCTCCAGATACTGTTATATTCTGAGGTCTTAGGGGTTAGAACTTGAGCAAATGAATTTTTGTAGGGACACAGTTCAGCCCGTAACTGTCCAGAAAGTTCAGATTCTGTAGACATTCCAGCAGAATCTGATTAATAAGAAAATGTGTACTAGATAAAATCATTCTCAAATACTATGTAGAAAAAGCCTCAGGAATCTGTTCATGGGCTACGAAATGGACACCCAGATAGCCCTGACCCAGCTAGTCAGGGAGGGTCGCGCCATTGGAGACTTGGTGGGTCAAACGGCCTAAGTGTGGACGAGTGAGTGAGTGAAGGTTCAAGTTAGAGTAGATTGCTAGAAGTAGATTAGATTTGAGCTCAGAGTTCCTGGTCTTTAATTTTACCCACCTGCCTATGTCAGAGTGTTGTTATTGCCTTAAAAAAAAAAAAAGAACCCAAACTCCCCATTCGAGTCCTCCTCTTCATTCCCAGTTTCTTATACCTTAATAATTCTTCTGCCTGGACCAAGCCTTCTGAGGATCTGAGTTCAGTCATAGCCGTGACCAGTTTCTGCTAACAGGTTCACCCTGCCCTCCTGCCTCCCGATTGTCAGGTGGCCTAATCACTTCTGACACCAGCTGTCAGGGACCTTTCAGCTCTGTCTTTGGAGAAATGCCATTCCTCTCTCTGCCGGTCGGTTTGTCTGGTCTCTTCAATGACTCACAGAGATTTCCTCAGTCCTCCTCACAGTCAGTTACTAGTTCTGGGTTCCTCCCACATTTTTGTTTGCTTTTGTAATTCCTGATACAATGTGGGTTGCCTTGTCACTGGGGGATGGGGTGGTGGCAGCTCTTTCCTTTAGGTCATGACCTGCAGAAACACATTGGCTAGAAGGCCTCATCCGAACTTCAAAATGCTGTAGATGTGCTCCCTATGGCACATTTGCCGTTCGTGCTAGAGTATCACCACAACACCTGTGCTGCTGGAGAACTGGGGTTCATCTGCTAATCAGAACTTCAGGGCCCCGTAATAAGCGGCAGCATTCCCGCAAGATCAGGGTGCCTGACCAGGAGGGACTCCTTTGGAACCCGCTGATTCTCTCTGCCCTCTGGGAGCTCCGCCCTCTTCCTCTCCTTCCTGTCCCCTTTGCGCACTCCTCCCCCTCTCTCACTCATGCTAGTCCTCTGCCTCCTCTCTTTTTCTTCCCCATCCCTCATTCCCTGGGGTCCTTCTGCCCCTCCCTTTCCGGCTCTTTGCTCCTTCTCCTCATATGTTGCCCCATTAAGGAGGGAAAAATATTGTCAGACTTCAGTCTGGACTAGCATTTCCCTTATACAGACATTAATATGGCCATCACAGAATTGAATGTATAGCTGTCATGTGACAGAATCTTAGCTTCACCTTACGGATTACTGATCATTGTTCTAAAGCAGAAAGCCTTGACGTGAGACTTTGGTCTAAATAAGCAATGGGTGACTAATCTGGGGCATTTGGAAACTTGTTAAAGAAGTCTCTGTGTAACAATCTTTCTTAGAAGATAAGCCGTGACTTATAAAGCAATGACACAGCTTCTGCTTGAAAACCCTATTGCCCTTTATATTTAGGGGCATTGCTAAGTCTCACGATTAGTTAAATCTTTGTCTGTAAAGAGAAAAAAATCATTGCACACTCCACTGCTCTGCGATCAGCGCAAAGACTGTGTGATTGACTCGGCGGTAGGGGGTGGCTAATTGGTTAGCCTTTCATCTTCACACCACCAACTGTATTGAGGATTATTCGGGGCAGGAAGGTATTTAGCGGTGAGGATGGTAATTATCTGTCAGGAATGGATACTAACAAGCAGACCAATGGCTAAAATCAAAAGAATAGAAGATGATAATGTAAACATTTCATTTAAATTTAATTTCAGATACTTTTTCTTTGAGCTGCCAAAAAAATGATACTTCCAATTTATATTTCATATCACTGTATTGGGAGCCAAAGTAGACAAAAGAAAAATTTACACTAAATATTACCTCAAAAGTACTGTCCCTGCCCCATTTTAAATCATTGAATGTTTTATTGCAATTTAAAGTTTTGGTTATAGGAAGCACAATTTGTATCTAATAGGACTGAGATTTCCTAAAGAATCATTGACTTATACTTCATGTTGCTTAAAGTTATTAACACATGATCAGCCTACTCTTCTAGAAGTAGGAAATTGCTAAGGAATGTACATACACCTGCATCATTAGCCTGCTCATGTGAGACAATGCAGAAGCCATAAAAATTTATCTTATGTCCCAGAAATACACCAACTTCCTAGTTTTCTGATGTGTAAAGGAGGTGCTGAAATCAGGAAAGCTTTGCTTTTCTCTCTATTTCAGTGAGCGCAAGGATAGTTGAACCAAGGCGGTATTAAGTATAGTCAAGATTATTAAAAATCTCTAATTTAATAAAATAGTTAAAGAAGCAAAAATGTTGCTGTAAATAGGACCCTGCTTTCATTAAGTAGATATTTATTGAGTGTCCACTATGGGCCAAGCAATAGTACCAGATATGTGGTAGCAAAAAACCCCAACACAATAAGAAACACATAGTTTGTGCATTTGAACTATGTGTTCAGTGAGAGAGACAGACATGAATTAAAGAGTCATACAAATAAGTAAGTTCAGCAGAAAAGTGCTGTATATTTTGCTTTGAGAGAATATCAGCGAGGAGCTAATTTACTTAGAGACCAAAGCTTAGCACAGTGCTTGATAATATTTGCTCAGTGAAAAAAAAATCTGCGTTGTTTTCTGTATCATTCATAGACACCTAGCACAGAGTTGGTATGTCCTAGGTACTCAGTAGATGTTGGTCAATTGAAAGGTTGACTAAGGATGTAATAGGTGGGGGCTTTGATAATAAAACAAACCTGGGACTCTCAGGAGTTTATCCCGTGACAGCTTTCTTTTGCTTGCCTTTTGCAAAGTCCAGTAGTGCTCAGGGCAGCAGCCTTTAAGACGGGACTTGGGGATTTAGGTTGTTTTCATCTTTCGGCTGTGCTGTCTTGATACACGGCCTCCATGTTCACTATGACAGAGAGAGGGTGTGGAGAATTTGCACCCCTCTTGTATGCTGTAGGCTGGAATTTTCATACACCCAGCTCCTTGGCCATAACCAGTCATACGACTTCCACCTAACTGCAAAGGAGGCTGGGAAATGTAGTCTTTGTTCATGAAGAGGAAAATGAAATGGGACTTGGTGAAACATAGAGCTTTGTCTCTGCCTCACTGATTATTTTGGGTAGTTTGATGAAACAGTAAATAACTTTGGTGCAGTGTGGCTACCTTCTTGGCAAAGTTTAGAATCAGAAGTTAATAGAGACACATGATGTAAACAAAGAAGTGACTTTGATAGGATTTGTTCATCTTTCATAATGCTCATTCAGTCAGGTAGGGTAAACATAAAAAAAAAATCCGCAACACAAAAGAAATTAAGTGCAAAAGGGTCTGTATACTGAAGACTACAGGGGGAGGGCTATTCTTATTGCAGCAGAGAGAGGAGGAGGAGGACTGAATAAGGGGTCTGCAAAAGCGTATGGTACTTACGGTTCTTAACCCCTCTGCACAACCCATGGATGTCTGGTTTAGTCACTACGCTAGTGTGGCAGTGGCAGTGAGGATGCCCTCAGCAGCGAGTAACAGATAACCCTCCTCAAAATGGCTTGAATAGGGAAAGTCTTTTTCACGTAAGAAGTTCCAGATTAGAGAATTGAAGATGTTTAATTCTTCAGTCCAGTGATGTTACCACAGATGCAGATTCTCTGTTTTGCTTTTCTCAGAGTGTTATCTTTATCATCTGACTGCCTCATCTCAGACACACTCCGAACAACAATAGGAGAGGAAGAAGGGTGTATTTTGCATAAGTGATATGTTCACACGGTTAAGAAATCAAAAAGCTTGTAACAGTATTCAATGGAAAGCCTCCCTCCCACTGCGTCCCCCACTCCTTGATATAAGTATCACTTAATTTTTGGCATATCCTTCCAGGGTTCTCTGAAGTATATACTAGAACATATATAAATATAGTTTCTTATTTTCCTTCATCTTTTACACATATGGTGGCATATTATCCATACCATTCTTCCTCATTCCTTTGTCATCTAGTTAGGTATTTTGGAGATCTTCCCAAACCAGCACGTAGGGTTTTATCATTAGTTTTCATAGCTTTGTAATATTTTACTTATGCACATACCATAATTTTGTTAACTGCTGTCCTATAAGAGATATATGTGTTGCCCTGGCTGGTGTGGCTCTGGATTGAGTGCTGACCTGTGAACCAAACGGTCTTTGTTCATTTCCCAGTCAGGGCACATGCCTGGGTTGTGTGCAGGGTCCCCAATGGAGGGCGTGTGAGAGGCAACCACACATTGATGTTTCTCTCCCTCTCTTTCTCCCTCCTTTCCCCTCTCTCTAAAAATAAGTAAATGAAATCTTTTTTTTTAAAGAGAGATGTGTGTTGTTTTCAGTCCATTATTAATACATATATTTTTCTATTACAAAAATATAGTGGTGAAAAACCTTATATGTAAGGTATTATATATGTGTGTAAGTATGTCTCTAGGTAAGTTCTTAGAAGTAGGATGGCTGGGTCGAAGAGTATCCATTTATCATTTTCATAGAACCAATTTAGACTTGTGCTAGCACTAGCGATTTCTGTGAGTGCCTATTTCCATATAGTCTTCTAAAGACAGTGTTACTAAACTTTTGTATCCTATTCCAATCTAATATTTGAAGGTACTTTTAGTTATTTCTTAGTAGAGTTAAGTAATTATATATAGTTATAGTAAACCAAGGTTATAAATAAATTATCCTGTGTTTTTTTTAGTACTTTCATGATTTTATTTTTGTAACTGTTAAATATTTGATCCATTTGGAAATTAATTTGGTGAAGAATATCAGTCCAACTTTTATCCTACCTGGCTACCCTGTTTTTGTGACTGACTACATTTTTTTTTTACTGAGTTGTCCATCTTCTCTGGACTTTTTAATGTGTTCCATCGATCTCTTTGTCTACTCATGGTGCTGGTACCATTAATTGTGAGGCTTCATTATGTTTTATTACATGATAGGGCTAGTTTCCTGTCATTGTTCCTTTTTAAGAATTTCGCTTTTTTTAATGTAAACTCCAGATCAGTTAATCAAATATCAACTGCTTTTTATTTTCATAATTGGGATTACATTGAATCTTGAAATCCTTTGTAATGTTGCATAGCCCGTTCACAAACAGGTTAGCAGTAGCAAGCTGGTAGTTCGTCTCCTCAGAAGGTTTTGAAAGCTGGACAACAAATACCAAATGAAAACAATTTTTAAAAAGCCATTTATAATAACATTACAAATATGAACTATGTAGAAATGAATCAAATAGGAGACACATGAAGCCTCTATGCTCACAACTATAAACATTACTTAGAAAAATGAAGGAAAGCACAGTAGAGGGATTTGCCGTGATTAGAGACCGGAAGACTCAACACTGCACAGGTGTCGGTTATATCAGAATTGAGCCGTGGGGTCACCAGCCAGTCTTTTGCTTTGTTTTCGTTTGTCGCTTCAGATGATTCTGAGGTTTACGTGGCAATTCAATGAGCCAAAGAGAGCCAAGGCAATTCTGAAGAACAAAAGCCTTAAGGACTCACATTATGTTATCCAGTCCCACCTTAGAGCTGCAGTGTGGTGTTGGCAAAAGGATAGGCAGTTAAACCAGTGGGACAAAACTGAGTCCAGAAACAGCCCCACACATGTATTGTCACTTGATTTATGACAAAGCTGACAGTGCAGTGCAGTGGAGGAAAGAATGATCTCAGTAAACAGTGTTAGGTCAGCTGCAGAGCCATATGGGAAAAAACGAATCTCAGCCTCTGCTGTCATCCTCCGTGAAGATCAGTTCCAAAAGGATTGTGGGTCTAAATGTAAAAGGTAAAACTGAAAGCTTCTAGAAGAACACAGGAGAGTATCTTCTATGGCCTTGGGATAGGCAGAGATTTCTTGGACAGAAAAAATGACTAAAAATGAAGGTAATACATGATAAGTTGGATTTTATTAAAATAAATTCTGTTTAATAAAAGATATCACAAAGGGGGTGAAAAGGCAAGCCACAGAGCAGGAACCTGTACTTGCAGTACATTTATCCTACTCAGGAGTTGCGCTGGCATATGTGTGTAAGGAACTGTAATCAAGAAAAAAAGCAGACCAAAAACAGATAGGCAGAATACTTGAAGTTGGACTTCACCAAAGAAAATATTGAATGACTGATAGACACATGAAAAGGTGTCTATCTTCATTAGTCATCAGGAAGTTGCAAACTAAGACCATGGTGTCATATTATTACACCTACCAGAATGGTTGAAATTAAAATGATAGTCAAGTGTTGCAGGATATGGAGTGACTGGAGTTCTCGTATATTACTGGTGGGACTGCCAGTCGTACAGCCACTTCGGAAAATTCTTTGACTGTACCCCTTAAAACTGAAGTATACAAAGGACATGTTCAGAACTGTTTACAGTAGCATTATTCTTAATAGTCCTACCAGGAAGCAGCCCAAAGAACATGTCCACCACAGTGAATACATCCGTCACGCGCACTGTGCAGTGGCACTCCACAGCAGGTGAGAGGCACGGTCTGCAGCTGCGCCCACACGATGGGTGAGTCTCAACACGTTGAGCAAAGTGAGCCAGAGGAGAGCACATACTGTGCATTCCCATTCCTATAAAGACTAACTTACGGCTTCCGGCCAAGATGGAGGCGCAGGTAGACACACTGTGCCTCCTCGCACAACCAAAAGAAGGACGACGACAATTTAAAAACAAAAACAACCAGAACTGACAGAAAATCGAACAGTATGGAAGTCTGACAACCAAGGAGATAAAGAAGAAACATTCATCCAGACCAATAGGAGGGGCAGAGACGGGCAGCCGGGGCAGAGGGGGCGGAAAGGACTTGCGGCAAGTCGGCAGCTGGTGGACCCAGCAAGGTGGCGGATTGTGGAGCTGGGCAGGCCAGGCTGCAGCCAGCAGACCCCACAAGGTGGTGGCTGGCAGACCCTGTGGCCCCACATTTGCATATAGATAAACCGGGAGGAACAGTGGGGGAGCGAAGCAGACCACGCATCCCAAGGCTCCAGCACAGGGAAATAAAGCCTCAAACCTCTGATTGAAAACACCTGTGGGGGTTGAGGTGGCAGCAGGAGAAACTCCCAGCCTCACAGGAGAGTTCCTTGGAGAGACCACAGGGGCCTAGAGTGTGCACAAGCCCAGCCACTCGGGAATCAGCACCAAAGGGGCCAATTTGATTGTGGGTAGAGGAGGGAGTGACTGAAATCCGGCAGAGAGTGGAGCAAGCTCCATTGCTCCCTCTCGGCCCCTCCCCCACATACAGTGTCACAGCACAGCAACCAGCGTTACCCCACCCCGGTGAACACCTAAGGCTCCGCCCTTTTGTGTAACAGGTGCACCAAGACAAAAAAATGGCCCAAATGAAAGAACAGATCAAAGCTCCAGAAAAAATGCAGCTAAGTGAGGAAGAGATAGCCAACCTATCAGATGCACAGTTCAAAACACTGGTTATTAAGACACTCACAGAATTGGTTGAATTTGTTCACAAATTAGATTAAAAAATGAAGGCTATGCTAAGACAAACAAAGGAAAATGTACAGGGAACCAATAGTGGTGGGAAGGGAACTGGTACTCAAATCAAGGGTGTGGACCAGAAGGAAGAAAGAAACATCCAACCAGAAAAGAATGAAGAGACAAGAATTCGGAAAAATGAGGAGGGGCTTGGGAACCTCCAGGACATCTTGAAACGTTCCAACATCCGAATTATGGGGGTGCTATAAGAAGAGGAAGAACAAAAAATTGAAAACTCATTTGAACAAATAATGAAGGAGAACTTCCCTAATCTGGCAAAGGAAATAGACTTCTGGGAAGTCCAGGAAGCTCAGAGAGTCCCAAAGAAGCTGGATCCAAGGAGGAACACACCAAGGCACATCATCATTACATTACCCAAGATTAAAGATAAGGAGAGAATCTTAGAAGCAGCAAGAGAAAAGGACACAGTTACCTACAAAGGGGTTCCCAGCTGATTTCTCCAAAGAGACCTTGCAGGCAAGAAGGGGCTAGAAAGAAGTATTCCAAGTCATGAAAGGCAAGGACCTACATCCCAGATTGCTCTATCCAGCAAAGCTATCATTTAGAATGAAAGGGCAGATAAAGTGCTTCTCAGATAAGGTCAAGTTAAAGGAGTTCATCACCACCAAGCCCTTATTATATGAAATGTTAAAGGGATTTATCTAAGAAAAAGAAGATAAAAAATATGAACAGTAAAAATGACAGCAAACTCACAGTTATGAACAACCACACCTAAAACAAAAACAAAAGCAAGCTGAGCAAACAACTGGAACAGGAACAGAATCACAGAAATGGAGATCACATGGAGGGTTATCAACAGGGGAGTGGGAGGGGGAGACAGGGGGAAAAGGTACAGAGAATAAATAGCATAAATGGTAGGTAGAAAATAGACAGGGGGAGGGTAAGAATAGTATAGGAAATGTAGAAGCCAAAGAACTTATATGTATGACCCATGGACATGAACTATAGGGGGGAATGTGGGAGGGAGGGGGTGGGCAGGATGCAGTGAAGAGGGGAAATGGGACAACTATAATAGCATAATCAATAAATATATTAAAAAAACAACAGAAAAGACTAACTTCTGGTGTTAAAAACCACAGAATTGTCTCCATTTGGGGGCTTAGTGACGAGAGGGGACATAAAGAGTCCTGGAGTTTTGCTAGAGCCCTGTTTTTTTGCCTTAGGTAGTAATTAACTGAGGTTCATTTTGTGAATTATCTTTGAGCTATACACTTAGGGTATTTCTGTTTGTACCGTTCTACTTGAATTTAAAAATATGTATGTAAGTACATATGAAGTCTGTCCAAAAGGTATCCAGCCATATAATATGAAAAATAGAGACATTTATTGAAGATACAAGATACAAGAAACATTGTACATAAGACAATGATGCCTCGGTCCCCTTCAAAGTAGTCACCTTGGGACCTCACACAGTTTTCCCAATCTCCATCAGCTGCCCTGTTTTATTTTCCTGAATATCATCGATGGCCTGAAATCTCTTCCCTTTGAAAGGTGATTTTAGTTTTGGAAAAAGCCAGAAGTCACAGGGCGCCAAGTTGGGGTTTAAGCGGCGGCTGAGTGACCTGGGTGATTTGATATTTTGCCAAAAAACTCTGAATGACACATGATGCATGAGTGGGCACGTCGTTGTGATGAAGCTGCCAATCACCAGTTGCTCATAGTTGCAGCCTTCTGAAGCACCTGAATGGTTTCCATGGAGGAATGTTTGAGCTTAACACAAAATTTGATGCAGATTTGTATCTCTACTCACTCAGTCATTTTGAATGCACTGGCCACACAGTACACATGCTCACTAAATGGCGTCTACTGCCCCTACTGACTAGTACAGTGAAGTCATCATTGTTCACGCATGCGCATTCCAGTCCACTCTCCTTGGCTGCCAGGTTGTATTGATGTCGCGCAAACCATTTTCGTTATATTAACAATAGTTGGGTTTTTTTCCAAGCATACCTTGCATACATGTATACATTTTTATGTAGTACTCACATGTATTATATAAGTAGGTGTGTGTATATATAAGTATACTTATGATATACATATGTATCATTATATATACTTATGTATAATATTTGTAATAAAAGTATAGTATATAATACCTGAATACTGGTAAGTATATATGTGTATAACCATATATACACTTACACACTTGCATACAGACATATGAGTACATACCAACACACACACTCACACTAAGAGCTATGTTCTGAACGGACCACAAGATGGAGATGTAAGCCAATGGAAGGGGGAAGTTGCTCAAGTCATTAGTCCCAGTTTCTAGATTTTGGAAAGTTAGCATTTTTCTCCCTTGAAAGTGAGGAGAGAGTGTTAAGATTGCTTGTACTGCCAAATTTTAGAAAAGGACTCGTCTCACTTCAGCGCTCTCCGACTTTTCCCCTCCTCCTCTGCACGTGTGACTGCAGACCTGGCTGTCGATTTCCACTCCTTCTCAGTGACTCTGTGGACCCTGCCCAGCCCCAGTCTGCGTATTCTTGTTTCCTTCCCTCCGTCTTCCTTCCTTGCCTGTTCCTTTCGTATCTTTCTCTTACATTGTTTTTACCCCCCTGGAAAAAGATGTTTCATTTTGGTGTTTTTTTATTTTAGTTTTTGTTTTCCATTCTTAGTTTTGAAAGAAGGTTCTCTTTCAATCCCTCTTTCTAATAATCTTCACTTATTATCTTTTACATTTGTGGGTATTTGTTCCCCTATTATGTTCCCTTCCCCTGTTCCACCACCCCATGGGGAAATGACTTATCTTTATTGGATTAAATCAAATTACCAACATTCTACATGTTCATCATAACAAGTCAAACCATACTGAGGTGTAATCCAAAAGTTAAGTGTTTCTCTCCTTTTCATTCCCTCCAGTGCCATTCTCCTAAAGTAACCAGTGTTAACCGTTGGGAAGGTTTCCTCCCCTGCGTTTATCTGTGCTTATACAAATATTTACAAGTACATTTACATAAATGTGAGTTTTCCTTTCTGTTATTTTAAGAAAACAAAATAGTACTATCCATACTCTGTAATTTATTCTTTTTATTTAAATGTTGGCCTTCCTCCAAATCAACAGATCTAACAAAATGTTTTTTTCAGCAGTTACATTATTCACAATGAGAATATGCAGTTATTTTACAACCATTCCCCATGTGGTGGATATTGGGTGGTTCAGTTTTTTGTCATTATAAGCAATGTTGCAGCAAATGCCCATGAAGAATGTGTGGGTTCCTGGGACAAAGGTACGGGTACTCAGAATTGCACAGGTACTGTTGTGTCTGTTTCTTGAAAGTCGTAGTGCTTTCTGTCCCCTGGGAATATGCGGGGGAGCCTTTCCCTCCGCCGCAGCTGGCAGGGTGTGCTACAGGGCTTGTTGGGGTTTGCTGATCTGAGGAGTGAAGTGTGGTAAGTTGTTTCAAATTGCAGTCCTTAACTACTGGTATAATTGTGACTTTTGATAAGGACAATAAAAAGATTTGGTACCTCTGTATGCATTAATTTTAAGTTATAAAAATCATCTGGGAATTGAAAAAATGGAAATCCCAGTTTATGAAGCAGGGAGAAGAAAGAGGAGTTGCCGGTACACACCATATTGTAAGTTAGTTATGTTGATTTTTAAAAAGCCTATTTAATACTTTTCAACTTGTGCTTTTTTTTAAGTGAAATTTTTAAGAAACTGCTAAAAAAATTTTCTTCTTTATTGAAAAGAGAATAGTTTACTATGTCTCCCTCCCTCTCTTTTTTATTTACCAAACACTTTCATATATTATTTTATTTGACCCTCATAATAATTTTCAGAGGTAAGCAGGGAAGGGATTGATTTTTGGCTTACAGATGAGGAGACTGATTCTTTGAGAAGTCACTGTGCCCAAGGTGAATAAGCAGCACAGAAAGAACTAGAAAGTCGTCTTGTCCTTTGCCATGGTTTGGGCTCTCAGGCCTCTCTGTCTCCCAGTTTTGGCATGCGGGGATGGCTCCTGTGCGGTCCCTCACTCGTTTATTTCCCACTGGCTTTGCAGACTTTGCCTTCCTCTTGTTCACTGCATGTAGAAGATATTATCCGCCTCCCGATGTTCCAGCAGTGTAGTATTAACCTAGCAGGTATCAATCAGTGGAAGGAATAAAGGGTTTAGTACTAGAAAACCTAGGTTTGAATTTTGACTTCCATTTCATTTTATCTCACATGAAGATAATTGTGACTCTTCAAAATATTGTGAAGTTCAAATGAGAGATATATGTAAAAGCATATACTCTTGCTTTATGAAGTGCTTTATAAACATTACGAAACACTTGCTGTCACTCGTCTTAGCAAAGGGGAATCCAGAACTGACCAGCTATTTGGGGAGGTCTTTCTACCCTGCACAAAAGAATCAGCAAACAATGTGTGGTAGCTTGTAATTAAGTGCTGACTTGTGTGGTGTGGGCCATGAGTGGTCTCCATGGGAAAAGAGACATGTGAGGTGGAAGAAATGGAGACCATGGAAGGAACAAGACTTGAGATACCCCTTGTGGAGATTCGTACACCATATAATCTCCTGCCTACTTGTGTACTTTCTCTAATCCTCCTCTTTCTAGACCCATAATTTCTATACCAATCTGCATGTAGGTTCCTGACTGTGTAAATAAAACTCACCTGAGGGAGTGTGCAGATTCCTGGGCCCTGCCCGCAGAGGGAAAGCACACCTTAGTTAAAAGCATGGGTGCCCATCTCATTAATCTGGGTCTTTAGGTATAAATCTGATTAACTGAGGCAATAAAAAGAAAGGTTATTGAGGTGGAAATGGTGACTGTGTAGGTGGTATTGGCTTTGTGCATCTTGAGTATATATGCATTACTCATTGACACCCTGTTTATGTTTACTGTGTGGCACCCTGTTTACTTTTTAGTCTTTTAATGCCAGGTTTGGAGTTTTGTGTATCAGCTGGCAAATTCTATGTAAAATTTTCAACACTAGAGTTTGAACGCTATAGAGTGTTTAGTCCTACTCTCTGCCAGCCAATAATTTTGTTTCCCTAGACTTACATCTTTATCCATAGAACAGTGTTCATTTGCACAATTTTTTGAATATTTTAGTGCATTTAATCCTTATTTTGTGAAATGAATGAGAATGGGAACAAATGTACTGAGGGACAAAACAGCGTTGACAGAAGACGGAGTTGCTGGGCCTGCCAGATGCCTAAACGCAGGTTGTTAACCTCAGTCGAGCACTCCCTGGATTTCTCATGTAAGTGTGTTTGGTTGTGATGAGCAAAGTGAACGAAGGTGTGGCGTGTTCCTTATTTGAAGTAGTGTCAGAAAGGCACAGCTCTGGCACGAGAAGCCCCCTCCTAATAGGTAAGCATATTTTCGACTTTGGCTCATTCTGTTTCGAAACATTTTCAAGAGAGC
The DNA here is from genome assembly GCF_022682495.2 of Desmodus rotundus. Lineage (NCBI taxonomy): Eukaryota > Metazoa > Chordata > Mammalia > Chiroptera > Phyllostomidae > Desmodus > Desmodus rotundus. The sequence continues at coordinate 70,303,769 of NC_071395.1, forward strand.
ATTGTATAGTAAAGTACGGAGCTGCTTATAATAAGTGGTAATTATTGGGTTGCTTAACGTTTATTTTGTGGTTGAATTTTTCTCGCTAACCAGCAGGTGGCTCTCAGTCACCATTAATTTAGTAGAGCAGCTAATTGATTTTCCACTTAGAATTTGCATGTTTTTGTATATTGCCCCTTCTTAACCCCTCGTCAGGTACAGTGACAGCCACTCTTAAGGTGAAGACTTGTTCCTTTGGTTTTATTTGCTTGATTTCAGTCCGCGGGCATGACTCTCAGGAGTAGCACCCCTGGGTTTCTCAAACTCAGGTTGGAGGCCAACGTGGTGGCCTCTTTATGGCCTTTTCCACCCTGCATTTCTACTTTTCTATAAACTGTTTAAGTTTTTAACTTAATGTTGAACTTTTTCTTGGTAAATTTGGCCAGCAATGAATAGGGATAAAATGGGATTTGTTTAAAATTAGAAAAAATATTTGATGGTGGTAAATTTTAAAGATGCTATGATGAGAATTTCCTTGGGTGATATGTAAGATATTTTCCTTGTTTGAGTTCTTATTGCTCCAGACTGATACACAATAAAAATTATTTACTCAATTTAACAAAAAAAAGTTATTTTGAGTGTTTACTTTTTCAAAGGGCACAGTTTAGGCATTCATTGTCACTGAAGTATCAGCTCTCTAAGGTCAGGAATTTGTCCTCATGTTCACTTCCAAGCCCCCAGAGTAGTGCCAGGTACATAGAAGGCACTCAGTATTTGTAGGAAGGACAGGTGGAAGGGATACAAGAAAAGAATAGGAGAGCATACTGGACTTCAGAAGCTAGCCATCTAGTAAATGTGGCTGCAAATAGATCCATAGAGCATGACCTCAAAGGAGCGATTTTCCTTTGGGGCTGTGTTGTCAGGAACTGTGTTGAAGTTGGAGAAAACTCTGAAAGGAAATGAAAGATTTCCCTTTCCCTAAGTTGTGCCAGTTCCCCAAGTCACCGAGCTTGGCAGTCTCAGGCCCTGCATCCAGCCTGTTTCCCAACACTTGTGGAGTTTTCCCTGGAATCACTGTGTAAATTGGCCCTTTCTTGCTGTTCCTTCTTATTGCTTCCCTGGTCCGACCCTCTCACTTTGAGCCTAGATTACACCAGCCTCTGCAGCCTCTCCTCACTGTAACCTAGTCTACGGAATATTGCCACTTCTTGCCTCTAAAGAATTGATGTCAGAGAATCTACTTTTGATTGAAATTGGAGCTGCTGTGCATCTCTCTAATCACAGAAAGAAAAAAAAGTCTTGAAAAAGGAATTCCCTTTCATACCATAATAGCATTTTCTCAGTTCACTGACACCCTAGAAATATCTTCTCTAGTCCTAACTGCAGACCTCCCTGTGGTCTGTGAATACTCACTGATATTTTTTTCAGATAAAACAAACATTTTATATAGTAATTTTGACATCTTTTTGAAATGTTAAGAGAAGCTAAAGAAAGCTATTTCTTGGAATTCACTGCTTTTTCAGTTCTGTGTTCACTTGATAAGAATGCCCTCCCTGTGAACTCGAACAAGCTTCAGTTGCATTTGTCAGCAGAATAGCATGGATTATCTGTGCCGCCTTCAGATATCATCATCATTTAATAATGAACATCATTTGCCTCTGGGGATGGAAATGCAATATTTCTATAGCATATCTTTATTTGTTAAAAAATATTTTTATTTATTTTTAGAGGGAGCAGAAGGGAAGGAGAGAGGGAGAGAAACATTAATGTGTGGTTGCCTCTTGAGGGCCCCCTACTGGGTACCTGGCCCACAACCCTGGCATGTGCCCTGACTGGGAATTGAACCAGCGACCCTTTGGTTTGAAGGCCAGCACTCAATCCACTGAGCCACACCAGCCAGGGCTTTATAGTATCTCTTAGCAGCTATGATTGTTTTGGTAAAATCTTTATAAGATATAATGTAACCTATTTATTAATGTGGCATTTATTAGATAAGTTCCATTTTTTAGGTAACTTCTATCTTGAAAGAATATGGATAAAAATTGTTTAATTATTAAAATATTTTTTCAAGTCTACGTAATCTCAAAAGGATAGATGTTTAAGCATTTCCTTTTGTTACCTTGCTCTTCAAAGGAGAAACACTCCCGTGCCTTTCCGAAAGTGGGGTTGAGCTACAAGGTGTTTTAGTGACAGACTTCCCTCTTAAGTGCTGTCCTTTCCATCTGCTGGAACAGCGTCAGGCTTTGCAGCTGAAGTCTGAAAGGCAGGTAGCAGTTTGTTAAAATTTCTTTTCCTTTTTTCTCTTTAAAAAAAAATCTCAAACAAAAATGCCCCTCTGGTTTTGTCTCCCTTGCTTAAAAAGTTTAGTGGTTTTCCTAGTTCTGTGTCATGAACACGCGCGGAAGACTTCTTCCCAGCGCGCCCTGCGCACTGCGTGTTTGGCACTAGCGGCATGAACATGACTGCCATGTGGCCTCTTCCCCTCCAGAGCTCGTAATTCAGCAAGGGAGACAGATGAGTAAATAACTAACTACAATCCCGCTTGATAAATGCCACGCCAGAGGTTTTGAACAAAGTGCCGTGGGAGCACCAGGGAGTGATTGATTCAGGGGAAGGGGGTGGGGATTGGGATCAGGAAAGACTGAACAGCAGAAGTGACATTTGGGTTGAGCCTTAGGGGATGAATAGAATTTTGCCAGATGGACAAAGGGGTGGGGGTGGGGACCCTCCAGACTCATACAAAAACATGAGAGTGTGAAAGTTTGTGCCTTTGTCTGAGCCGTGGTGAGCAGTCTGGAGGGCTGAAGGAAGCGACGGGCACGGAAGGGGGTGTTGGCGGATGACGTTGCAGAGATCACTGGGGCCATATTGTAGAGCTTAAACTTGATCTGTACCTTCGAGGGAGTCGTGAAAGTTTGAAAACAAAGTGCTAATGGCAAGACTCCGCTTTACAAAGACAGTTCTGGCAGCTCAGTACTAGACACCTGGAAAGAAGGTGACAGGGAACAAGGAGACCAGTCAGAAGGCTGTGACTGTCTTTTACGTGAGAGCTGATGGGTCTAGGCCAGGGCCATGCCAGTGGGGATGGAAGTGCGGGCACATAGTTGAGAACCACCTCTGAGGGAGGCCTTGGTAAATGATGAGGTGTGGGGTTGGCGGGGAGGGAGCAGATCTGGACAATTTGGGAACCCAGTGATGCTGCCGACCAGAATAGAGAGCAGAAGAGGAGAAACAGCATTTGGGGTGAAAGTGATGAATTTGATTTTTGCATATATTGGATTGGGAGTGCAATACCAGTTAGAGATCCCTAAATGAAAAACAATAAATGCAGATGTAGACCCTGTAGGGGAGTATCCTGGGTAGAGATAAATTTGGAAGTCTTTAACACAGTCATTTCCAATCAGGATGAGGGCTGGAAAGATGTGCCTCACCAGGATTTTATATGTGGGGTTTCTTTTTAACTGTGTATGTGCTTTTCCTTCCTCTACCCCCCAGGTCTTTTTTAATTTTAATTTCAATTAATATTTTTTAAACTATTTATTTTATTTTTTTAAAGATTTTATTTATTTATTTTTAGAGAGAGTAGAAAGGGGGGAGAAAGAGAGAGAAATATCAATGTGTGGTTGCCTCTCATCTGGCCCCCACTGGGGACCTGGCCCGCAACCCAGGCACGTGCCCTGACTGGGAATCGAACCGGCAACCCTTTGGTATGCAGCCTGTGCTCAATCCACTGAGCTACGCCAGCCAGGGCTTAATTTTTATTTTTAATTACAGATTATATTCAATATTATTTTGTGTTAGTTTCGGGGGTCAGTCATATACTTTACAAAGTGGTCCCCCCAGTATTTCCAGTGCTCACCTGGCACCACACATAGTTATCATAATGGTATTGACTATATTCCCTATGCTGCACTTTACACCCCTGGGACTATGTTGTGGTTACTAATTTGTAGTTCTTAATCCCTTCACCTTTTTCACCCTGTCTCCTGTCCCTCCTCCCCTCCGGCAACCGTCAGCATGTTTTTGTATCTGTGAGTCTGTTTCTGTTTTCCTTGTTCATTTGTTTTGTTCTTGTTTGTCCCACCCTCACCCCCAGATTCTGATATCACCCTGCTAGGGAAGGGAGCATGCCCCTCTCGCATCCACAGGTAAGAATCCACCACCACAATGACTCAAGAGAAAGTGTACTATTGAGTTTGCGTCGGGCATAAAAAAGCATTTAAGCACTGCTAGCTCCTGTTCTTATGGCCTGAAGTCAGTGGAACAGATGAAATTGCCCAGAGAGACAATAGAGTGAAAAGAGAAGATCTACATAGAATTCCTAAAGAACACCAATATTTAAGGGGCAGACGGGGGAAGGGCTACCTGCAAATTACAGAGAAGGATCTGTCAGAGGGAGAGAGTGGTGTGGAAGAACCCAGGGGAGGAGAGGTTCATGGGTAAGGGAGCATGGTAGCTGTGACACGAGAGGCCTAGGAGAGGGGCAAAGCGATAACTGGAAGGAGGTTTGGCAGTAAGATTGTGAGCGAGAATTTTAGTAGCGTGATGAGGCCGAAGTTGGACTGCAGTGGTTTGAAGGACGAACTGGGAGGGTCAGGAGGTAGAATTGATGGGCAATGTTCATTCTTTAGGGAAGTTTGGCTGCAGATAGTGAAAGTTGTTGCCTGAGGATTTATGGGATGGGGAGCAACTAGGGGCTAAAATTACAAGATTCGGGATGAGTATGAGGATGAAAGCCTCTAGGAGAACAGACAGAGGTTCAAAATGGCTACCTGTTTTGGAATCAGTACCACTAGATCCAGCCCTGGAATGTCAGCCACTCTCCACGGTTATCCCACGCATGAATGAGGCTTGTGTTCCCTGCCCATGAGACATCCCTCACGTTCTGCCCTTTCTTGGGATGTCTTCCATCTCTCTCCTGCACTTAGCTAAACCTCACCCATTCTCCAACCCTGTCTTGAGTCTCCTCCTCTCTGTGGAACCTTTCTTGAGATGGTGGAAAGAAAGTGCCCTGGATTAAGAGTCAGGAGCTGTGGGTCGAACCTTTCACTCTGCTGCTGAGTGTGCGACCTTGAGAAAGTCATTGCGATGTCTTGGCTTTCTTGTCAGTAATACCAAGTCTGACTTACACACAGTCTTATGTACAATCCACAGGAAATAATGTTTGAGAAATGCCTTGGAAATTACGAAAGAGTACCAGCGTATGATATTATAATTTCCTGACTATGCTTATTTATTTTTTCAGGGTTTTTTTGCTAAATACATTAATTCACTCAACATTTTTTCAGTGCCTGCTGTGTCAGGTACTGAGGATATACCGACAATCAAGACAGCCCCTACCCTTGTGGAACTTGCAGCCTCGTGTAGGAGACAGATAATCAACAAATATGTAATGTGTGATAGCAGGTGGTTTAAGTACTAGAAAGAAAAATAAAGCAGGATGGGGGTGGCTAAGGAGTTATAGGGAAGAGTACTATTTTGGATAGAGTCATCAGGGAAACTGCTGTGAGATGACATTTGAGTAGAGTGGAATGAATGAAGGAGCAAGGCCACGTGACCTCTGGGGACAGTGCCTTGACCATGGTGGGTCGGAGGGAACAGCGGGTGCAAAGGCCCTGTGATGGGAATGTGCTCAGTGTTTCTAGAAACAGCACGGAGGCTGGCGTGGCTTGTCGGTTACCGTAAAGATGCTGTGCTCTCAGAGTGCGTGGGAGCACGTTTACTTTCACAGTGACCACGCTGACGGCTGTGCGGGGAGCTGATTGCAGAGGGGAGGAGTAGAGGCAGGAGTACCGCGGTGGAAGCAATAAAGGAGAAGCAGTCAGATTTTAGATATGTTTTGAAGGATTTCCTGATGGACTAGATGCTGGAGGTATGTAAGATAGAGTCAGAGATCATTCCAAGGTTTTTGGCCTTAGCCAGTGGGTCTTGTGATGGCCTTGAACTGGAAATAGGAAGATGAGGGGAAAGGAGAATGGATTTCATTCTCCAAAAAGAATAAGAGGAAGATTGTTCTTTTCTTCCTCTGTTCTTATTTATGCAATTTACTACTTAATGAGAAAAAAAATTAATTAAAGCAGTAAGGATCTTAAAGATCATCTAATTCAGTGATTTCCAATGATAGAAAATTATCTTCTGTAGGAATAAAAGGAAGACCTGGCTTCCCCCACTACGATGAGTCTTCCCCACTCACCTCCCAACCCCACTATTAATGAAGGTGTCTTATTCCTCAAGTGCTGGACCAGAACTTTTGAAAACTATTGCCCTACTTAGTTTGCTTGTTTAATGGGCTGAAGAGGCCACTGGAACTGCCCAGGGCCGCAGAGCTAGCAGTTCTCTTATTTCAGTTAGTAATCGCTTCATGTGTGGTCAGTTTGCCTTTTCAGTTTGATTATAAACTCCTTGAAAGCAAGAATTATGTCTGAAATTATTTTATAAATGTATTTATATATTATAGATTTAATATATAAATACATACTTAAAATTTATATATTAAGTATAAGTACATATTTAATATACATATTGTGTATATATTTTACCTAGGAGAAGACTGAGTAATAAGAGGCATCAGGCCCAGATGTTGGGTTGAGCGTAGACCTAACAAAAAGGAAACCAAGGCTTCTGCACAGTGATACCTGCTTCGTTAGTAAGGGCACAGCCATCGCTGGGTTTCCCAGTAGGTGCAGGGCATCGGCAAAGTACAAACTCCAAAAGAAAAGAGAGAGAGAGGTAGTTCTGCCTTGAAACACTTCACAAAAATTTTGGAACCAGATAACCAAGAAAGAAGGCATGAGGGAATCATTTTCACTGTTGCTTTCTTTCAGTGCTTAGAACTTTTATAGTTGCGAATTCAGCCCTGGGACAATCTCGTATGTCTGGTGTTGATGAGGTTTTTCTTTCTGTAATGGGTACGTTATATCAATATTAAACTTTGCCCATGTTGTACTTCTATTCTCTAGTAGGTGTTGTAAATATACTTACATAACACACACAAAATTAAAGGCTGTAGTTCTCATTTGCCATTTTTTCTGAGATTGCTAAAACAATTTTCTTGCATTTTCTCCTTTAATAATTAAAAATAAGAAGCTCCAGGTGTGGCATGCACTACCAGTGGGACATAGAGACATTAGCTTTAGGGGAATAGTGTTAACTGTCAACTCAGGTGCAGTGTACTAATTTGAATGGATGCTCTTAGCTGGAATAGGTGCCCTGAGGTTACTTGCTACACCTCTCACCGATGTTTCAGGCCTTGCTTTCATAGTGGACCATATGCAAAATCCCGAGTCTCCTGTTTCAATCAAGAGCTGTCACTTGCACGGTGGTATAAGAGTTAGGGATGTACTTTGATGTAAACTTCCTTCTTTCTTTCCTTTTTCCATTGCTTTCTTCTCCTGTCTTCAAGAATAATGAAATTGAATGATTATTATATGGACTAAATCTGAAATCTTGACATTGTAGGTACTGGGGGCCAACCAAGTAAAGTAAGGCTTTACACAAGCACATGAGCCTTTTCAGGGGAGTGGAAGAAGGCCATGCTTCTGCCTGCGTGCTAGAGTGCTTGGGTGGAGAAACCAGCTCGGTGCTTAAAATCTTAGTCTAAGGAATCAGTAGTTTTCTTCCAATTTTGTATGGGTGTGTTTGTTGATACATATGGTATTATTCTATGGGTTTATAGTGCTAAGCTAAAAAATGAAGTTAACATAGCTCTTTGAGATATTCTCATTTATTAATAAATTATACTTAAGTGCCTCCAGCGAATACAGTACAGTAATTGGTAGAATGATAATGGTTAACATTTACTGAATGGTTATTACCTTCTAAGCACTACATCAGGCACTTTCCCCCTTTTTGCTCATTGTTCACCCCGACCAGAATGAAAACAGCACCTGTAACAAAAATATATACTTTATAAGGGCAGAGATTTTGGTCTGTTTTGTCTATATTCTGTTTTTTAACTCCTCGCCATTGATGAGAGCAATGCCTACCACATAGTAAGTACTAAGTAAATGTTTTCTGAATAAATGGATTATAATTTTTATTCCCAGCAGCTCTCGGAGACATGTACTACTGCAGCGCTGGGGGTGGTAGAGCCAGGGCTGACTTATGCTGACAGCCGTTCACTCCGTGTTGGGGAGCGGTGTGCAGTCCCGTCAAGGGTGACTTTCAGTTCCTGCCTTCTGTCTAGTAGACATGAGGCTCACTTATGTAAGAGGGTCAACAATAGGGTAGCGGTTATTTATAGACAGCATGAGAGATGTGAAAAGAAAAGTCTGGAAGAATTACAAATAATGTGAGCGAACACATATAAATGGCCTGGAGCTGTACCTGCCCACAACAGATACTTAACACATGGTAGCTGCTGTTGTCACTGGTACGACTGGCATGTCACCATTGCCATTACCATCATTTTTTGTGAATCCTGTGAACTCTAAGGTGAGTGACTGTTCGCATCTGGGTTGAAGAGGTCGGAGGTGGCTTTATGAACAAGATGGCCGTTGTGCCTTGGCCAGAATGTGGGCAGGTGGGGACGGAGAGGAGATGGTTGAGATGAGAGGAACCCTGTAAACATGGGACTGAGGCTGCAAACGTGTGCTCCCAGTTCTCAGACAGCAAGGAGACCAGTATGTCTGGTGCCGAAGGGGCACGTGGTTCACTAGAGGGAATAAAGATTAGGTTGATGATTCAGAATTCGTGTATCATGTTATGAATGCTACATTTTGTTCATAAAATTAGATTTGAACCCCTGCATGTGTTTCTGTCTATGAGCTACCAAATACCCATTAATAGAAAATTATATGGTCATTTTTCAATGCTGTCATCTGTGGTCACAACCTGGCATCTTCTTGAGATGAAATTTGTGCCTTTGATGTCACATCGCCGGTGAGACAGACTTTGTCCTGAAAAAAAGGCCATTTCCCTTTGGCCTGTGTTTTTGTAATTTAAGACCCTCATTTATGATTACTGACTCAGATGTGTTTTGGAGGATTAGGAGGGGTATTATGTGCTGCCATAGTCTCCTTAACAGGCTGTAATTCTCCAGAGGACAGGGCTTGTGCTTTCCTCATCCGCAGGTCTCCTCCAGCACTGAGCACAGTCGCTGGCATGAACGAGGATGCAATAAATTGTGGTCGAATTGAATTTTCAAAGCACCCGAGGCTGGCCACTTCTGCACTTGTGGGAGTAATTTGCAGCAGAGCTATATTTTCTGAGTTATGTAACACATTTAATGTTGTTCCTAGGTCCAGCCTGATGACGGGAGGGGCCAAGCGAGGCGTCCCAAACCCTTGGCTCTTTGAGGAGTCGGAGGAGACCAGAGGCTTGGGTTTTGACGAAATCCGACAACAGCAGCAGAAAATCATCCAAGGTACTGAACACCCAAGGAGTGTGGGCTCAGAAACCTTGTCAGGTGTTTACTAGAGTCTGGAGTGTCCCTTGTACACACTGAAGATCAGAGGGAGAGCTGTTGGTCTCTTAAAGCCCTTGGTGGTTTTGTGCCTCAGGATACCTGAGCAATAGACAGATGATGTCATCCATGGAGGTACCCCAGGGAGGTAGTGACTGGCTCCTGAGAGAGAGCGTGCAGATAGCTCTGAGCCTGCTAAGCCCAGGGGAATCTGGGGTGTGCGCCTCCTTCTCTCCACAAGTGGGAGTTTTATTCTCCCAACACAAGCTCCATCTTTTTCTTACATAAAATAAGTCACTTGGGCCTTTACTTTCAAGTTTATCTTGCCCAGTGGCTTTTAAACCTGCTAATTATTTCTTTTACTGTCTTCTATTTTTTAAATTTCAGAAGTAATGCATGATGATTATACAAATATCAAACAATACAGGGATGTATAAAGTGAAAAGCTTTCCATATTGCTTCTCCAATATGTAAACAAATGAACATATATTTCCTCAGGCTTTTTTTCTATACATATATATTCAGTGTAAGCACACATATTTTGCATAAATGGGATTATGATATATGTAATTCCACAGCTATTTTTTACTTAATATGTGCTGTGGACATTTTTTTTCATATCAGTATTGAAATATAGGTTATTCTCTCTATTCTACTTTTAAAAACAGCTTTATGGAGGTATAGTTGACATTATTATAAATAGCACACAAAGCAAATGATTCAGGAAGCTTCAACATATTGTGTGTACCTGTGAAACCATCACTGTAATCAAAACAATGAAAATAATCACTGGTCCCCCAAACTTTCTTCATGTCTCTTTGTAATTGTTACTGTTGCCCTTCCCCCAACCCCTAGACAGCTACTGCTCTGCCTTCTGTCGCTGTAAATTAGTTTCTATTTTCTATACTTGTGTGTAAATGGAATCATACAGTACGTACTCCTATTGGGAGGAGGGAGTCTGGCTTCCTTATCTAAGCATAGTTATTTTCAGATTCATCCCCCTTGTTGCAGGGATCGGGATTTCATTCTTTTGTATCGCCGAATAGTGTTCCATGGTGTGGCTAAACCACAATCTGCACCCATTCACATGCTGATGAGTATCTCAGTATTACCAATAAACTGCTGTAACAGTCACGTGCAGGTCACTGTATAGACATAAACTTCATTTCCTGGGTAAGTGCCTGCCAGTGGAGAGACTCAGTCATTGTAGATGTGTGCTTAACTTTTAAAGAAATCGCCATAGTAGTTTTGAAAGTGGTTGTGCTATATTATATATTACACCACCACCAAAAATGTATGTCTTCTAATTGTTTTGGATCCTTACCAAAACTAGGTATAGTCAGGTTTTTAATTTTAGACATTTTAACAGGTGTGTGTTGCATTTCATTGTGGTTTGAATGTGAATCTCCCCGATGACTAGTGAATCTTGGTGTGCGCCTCTTTGCCATCATCAGTCTGTCTTCTTTGCTGAAGTGTATGTTCACATTGTTTACCTACTTCTCATTGGCTGTTTGTCTATTATTGAGTTGTAAGAGTTTCCTTACATACCCTTTCATGTGTTATTTGTCAGATACAGTTTTATAAATATTTTTTCTCTCTCTATGGCTTATATTTTTCGTTATTTAATGATATCTTTTAAAGAGCAGAAGCACTTAATTTTGATGAAGTCCAGTTAGAAATATTTGACTACCTAAAGCCACAAAGGTTTGCTGCTTTGTTTTTTTTTCTAGAAATTTTATGGTTTTAAGTGTTACGTTAGGTCTGTGATCTGAGTTAATTTTTTACATAAAGAGCTATAAGTAGAAATTCAAGTTTTGTGTTTCTTTGTTTGTCTGTTTGTTTTGCATTTGGATATCTGTTTGTCCCAGCACCATTTTTAAAAAAGACTGTCCTTTCTCTACAGAATTAATCTACGTTTGTCAAAAATCAATTGATCATACGTGTGTGGGCCTGTTTGTGGGCTGTCCGTTCTTTCCCACTGGTCTCTTTATTTACCTTTATGTCACTGACATACTATCTCAGTTATTGCATCTTTATAAGTTTTTGTCAGGTATTATAATTCTTTCACACTTATTTAAAAAAATTGTTTTTTGGAAATGGTGGATCTTCTGCATTTTCATGAGAATTTTAGAATCTACTTTCCAATTTCTACAGAAAAAACCTTGAAATTTTGATTGGGATTACATTGAATTTTTAGATTAAATTGGGAAGAATTGACATTTTAACGATATTAAACTTCTGACCCATGAATATGGTATGTCTCTCCATTTATTTATTTAAATTTCATCTTCATGTATTTTTTCATTGCCATTTAGTCCCTTGTATATCTCTATTTATTTAGTTTTTCTTTAATTTTTCTCACCATTGCTCTTGCAGTTTTTACTGTGCATGTATTATACATCTTTTGTCATATTTATCTCTTAGTATTTCATATTTTTATTCTCATTAATGGCATTTTAAAAATTCTGTTTCTGATTGTTGCTAATATATAAAAGTACAATTGATTTTTATATATTCATCTGGGATCATGCAACAATGCTAAACTTACTGATTTGTCCTATAATTTTTCTTTTTGTAGAATATGTAGAATTTTTATACAGGTGATTATATTTTCTGTAAATAAAGACAGTTTTACATTTTTTAAGACAATTTTTTAGAGCAGTCTTAGCACACAGCAAAATTCAGAGGAAGGTAGGTAGTTCCCATGTGTAGTCTTCTCCCGTTACTAACATCCCCCACCAGAGTGGGACATCTGCTGCACCTAGGAACCTACGCTACTCATCATCGTCACCCAGAGTCTATAGTGCATCTTAAGGCTCACTCTTCGTGTTGTCCCTTCAGCGGTTTTGGATAAATATATAAATGATATGCATCCATTACTAGGGTAACATACTGAGTATTTCCAGTGCCCTAAAAATCCTCTGTGCCCTGCCTGCTTATTATCCTTCCCTCCCCGCTCAATCCTTTGTGACCTCTGATCTTTCTCCATGTTTTGCCTTTTCCAGAATGTCATATAGTTGGAGTCATACAGTAATAGCTTTTTCACGTTGGCTTTTTTCAGTCAGTAATAGGATAGCTCATTTCTTCTTAGCACTGAATAATTCTGGATATGCCAAGTTTATTTACTCATCTACTAAAGTATCTGCCAGCTGCTTCCCAGTTTTGGCAATAACGAATACAGCTGCTATAAATATCTGCGTGCAGGTTTTTGTGTGCATATAAGTTGCCAACTCTTTGGGTAAATACCAAGGTGTATGATAGCTGTATTGTATGGTAAGGGTGTATTTGCTTTTATAAGAAGCCACCAAACTGTCGTTCAGAGTGGCCGTACCATTTTGCGTTCGCACCAGCAATGCGTGAGAGTCCGTGTTGCTCTGCATCCTCTCCAGCATTTAATGTTGTCAGTTTCGGATCTTGCCGTTTTAATAGATATGTAGTGGTAGCTCATTGTTTTAATCTGCATTTCTCAATTACATATGTGGAGCATTGTTTTATATCCTTATTTGTCATCTCTGTATTTCTTTTTGGTGAGGTGTCTGTTTGTTAAGGTCTTAGGCCCATTAAGAATTCTTACCTGTTTTGGAAAACCGACCTTTATCAGATATGTCTTTTGCAAATATTTTCTCCCACTCTGGCTTGTCTTCTAATTTTCTTTTGTTAAAGATTTTATTTATTTATTTTTAGACAGAGGAGAAGAGAGGGAGGGAAACATCAGTCGGTGGCCCCTCGCATGCCCTCAAATGAGACCCAGCCTGCAGCCCAGGCATGGGGACCTTTTGGTTTGCGGACGACACCCTACCCACTGAACCACACTAGTCAGGGCTCATTTTCTTTTCTTTTTTTTTTTTCTTTTTTTTTGGTCATTACAAGAACCATCTCTGTTTTATTTATTTTACAGAGTAATGATTTCAACTGAATACATTTGGGCACAGTAAATATTTGACATGAAAAGCAGTTGTATCAGAATAGGCATCAGAAAAATAGCAACTCATCTTACACATAACTAGAAAATATTTTTGTCTGATCATTTAAGTGTTATAAATCCTGAGAATGTTGTACATTGAACAAACTAAGTACTACCTTATATTAAATCTTGCTTGAAAACCATCCTTTAAAAAATGCTTTGAGGTATAAATCACCTATGTACTAGACATGAGTCTTTTACATTTTATAAAGAGTTTAAACAAACATATCAAACAATTAAAGTTCAATGGCTCTTAAAACAGCTATTAGTGAGGTTCAAGGACACACTGTTCCACAATTTCCCGTAGTTGGGGTTCTCCATTGCAGCTGCCACTCGTTCTTTGTCATTTATCTGCTTGTTGATGTCCTCCTCTGTTGAGTGGGTTCCTTCAGAAATGTAGATTTCCAACTTACGTTTAAATGGTAAACACCACTGAAGTTTTACTCTTAAGCACAGTCCATAAACCTCTAGCGCTTTGTCTTCCATCATCCAGGGCTACTGGGCAGTTCCCCGCTCAAAAAGGCTGGAGAGCCACAAGACTCTGCTCAGCGTCCAGGAGAGCAGCCCAGACACCCGCTCCATCCTTGCGCTCTGCCATCCCTGGCGACTGTCCCACCAGAGCCACCGTCTTACAGCAGCTGGCCCCGCGATTTATTAGCTTCCTCAGGGCTCATTTTCTTGACAGTGTCTTTCACTGTCATGCAGATTCACGAAGTGTTCCATATTCTTTTGAGGGATATATCATTTATTTAATAAAATATATAGCAGTGAAGAAAGCTGGTCACTTGCTTAGGACTTGTGAGCACACCTTGACACCAAGGCCGCAGGTGGGTGCTGGTGGAGAATGTCATCTGAATTGGCTGCCCGCTGGTGGCAATCTAAGAAATGTCTTCTGGATTCAGTCTTTAGCTGGATGTAATCATTCATTCATCCATTCATTCAACCAAGCCTCTATGTGCAGTCTCACCTAGGCCTATGCTAATTGTCTCCAGCACAATCCATGAGATTAAAGTTACAGTTTTGGCCTTTGGCTATTTTCAATGATAGGTCCTCACTCTTACCACAAAGCACAAGTCACAGAGCAGAAGTTTCACATTTTAATGAAGTCCAGCTTATCAATTATTTGTTTCAACGCTTTTGGTGTAATATCTAAAAAGTTTTTGCCAGACTTCCAGTTTCCTTGTTCTGCATGTAAGAACCTAGAATGTGGTCCCTACATCCTAACAACCAACTGAACCAATGGAAAAATCCACAACTCTTCCTGGATCTGTTAGTGAGAAGGGAGGATACAGAGCAAGTTGCTTCTTGCTAGACTGGAGAAAACAGACAAGCAAATACAGGGAGTCTTGGCTTACTTGGGAGCAAAACCTCCCAGGCAGAACCCAGCACAAGGACCAGTACTGTACTTGAACAATTGCTGGAGGCTTAGTGTGGGCAGGTCTGAAAGTTAACAACTTCAGCGGGATCCAGTTACGGAGAGGTCCTCACAGTTTAGTGAGATTTACTTCCGAGAGCTCAACCAGGTTCTCACACAAATATCAGAGAAAAATCTCTTCATGCTTTCTGGAAGGGTTTGGGAGCGGGGGGTAGAAACCATTTTGGAGTACAACAGGGCACTCTGTTCTTAACAAGGTCTGCCTTCAGGAGAAACTAGTTCACTGGAACCTGCATGCTGGGGAATTATCAGAGTCTAACTGACTGGGGGGAAAGGAAATGCCCAGCCCCAGCCTACCACCTAAGGCAAGGGGAGAAAGAAACTATGAGTCAGTGGGAAAGTTCACAGTCCAGAGCATAGGCTCACCAGAAGACAGAGACGTAATCACAGGACTGTAGTACTCTCCTTACACCTTACCACCATATTTTTAAAAACTTTTCTTTTTCAACCACAGTTTACAATCAGTACCATTCCACACTGGTTTCAGATGTACAGCGAAGTGGCCGGGAAACCACGCACTCTCCGGAGTGGTCCCCCCACTGCCTGGCCCCACACCCAATTATCTCAGCTTTATTGACTCTCTTCTCCATGCTGCAATTTGCATGTCTGTGGCTATTCTGCAGCTACCAATTTGTACTGCTTAATTCCTTCAGTTTTCACCCAACCCCCAACCCCTCTCTCCTCTGTCAGTCTGTTTTCTGTATCTGTGAGTCTGTTTCTATTTTTCTTGTTTCTTTTGTTCATTAGATTCCACATATAAGTGAAATCATATTACCACCATATTTTTACTAAAGGCCTGTTTATAGCAGTTCCTTTTACTTGTACTATTAAGAAAAAAAAACAAGGCATACCAAAAGGCCAAAAAAAAAATCAGTTTGAAGAGACAGAGCAAGCATCAGGAACAGACATGGCAGAGATGTTGGAATTATCAGACCAGGAATTTAAAACAACTGTTACTGGCCCTGACTTGGTCTAGCTCAGGTGGGAGGGTCATCCCGGTGCACCAAGGCTGTGGGTTCGATGACTGGTCAGGGCACGTGCAGGAATCAGCCAGTGAATGCATAAATGGGTGGAACAGTGAGTCAGTATCTCTCCTTTCTCTCTCTCTCTCTCTCTCTCCCCTTTTCTCTCCCTTGCCCTTCCTCTCCCTCTCTAAAATCAATACATTAAAAAAATTTAAGACAACTATGATTAATTATGCTAAGGACTCAATGGATAAAGTAGACAGAGTTGAAGAACAGATGGGCAATGTAAGCACAGAGATGAAAATCTTAAGAAAGAACCAAAAAGAAATGTGGAGATAGAAAACACTAACAAAGATGGGCTTATTAGCAGACTAGACACAGCTGAGGAAAGAATCTTTGAGCTTGGGACATCTCAATAGAAACCTCAAAAAGTGAGACGCAAAGAGAACCAAGAGAACAGAATATCCAAGGACTGTGGGACGACTACAAAAGTTTTATCTGTAATGCAAATACCATAAGTAGAAAAAAGAAAGAAAGGAACAGAAGAAATATTTGAAGCAGTGACTGGGAATTACCCCATAGTAATGTCAGACACCAAACCAGGGAAGCTCAGAGAACACCAAGCAGGATACATTTAAAAAACAAAACAAAGCCCAAACACACCTAGGCATATCGTTTTCAAACTACAGAAAATTAAAGATAAAGAAAAATTGAGTACTGGTGAAAAAATACACCAGTAGATCAATGGAACAGAATAGAGTCCCAAAATAGATCCTATAAATGTAATCAACTGGTCTTTGACAACAGAGCTAAGGTAGGACAAAGGAGCAAAGATACTCTTTTCAACAAATTGTGATGGCTTACTTTAATTGGTTGTTGAATGTTGAACCAGCCTTACATATCTGGGATAAATCCCACTTGATTATGGTGTATAATTTTTTTTATAGTTGTTGGATTTGATTTGCTAATATTTTTATAGAATTTTTAAAATCTATGTTCATGAGTGATAGTGGTCTGTAGTATTTTGTTTTTGTTTTTCCTTATAATGCCTTTGTCTAGTTTCGGTGTAGGATGATGATAGCCTCATAGAATGAACTGGGAAGTATTTTCTCTGCTTCTTTCCTTGGAAAGACATTGTAGAAGAGTGTTATAATTTCTTCTTCAAATGTTTGGTAGACTTCAACAGTGAACCCATCTGGGTCTGGTGCTTTCTGTTTGTGGTGGTTATGAATTGTTAACTCAACTTCTTTAGATATAAGTCTATTCAAATTGTCTATTTCTTCCTGTATGAATTTTGGCAGCTTGTGTCTTTTGAGAAATTAGTCCATTTCACCTAGGTTATCAAATGTGGTGGCGTAGAGTTGTTTATAGTATTTCTTTATTATCCTTTTAATGTCTCTGAGATCTGAGTGATGTTTCCTCTTTCATTTCTATTAGTAATTTGTATCTTTTCTTCTTTTCTTAGTTATCCTGGTCAGAGGCTTATTATTTTTTTATCTTTTCAAAGAAGTAGAATTGGGTTTTTTTTTATTTTCTGTTTTCACTTTTATTGATTTCTTCCCTAATTCTTATTTCTTATCTTTTGCTTATTTTGTATTTAATTTGCTCTTCTTTTTCTAGTTTCTTGAGTTGGAAGCTTAGATTATTGATCTTAGATTGTTCTTCTTTTCTAATATATGCAGTCAATGCTATAAATTTTCCTCTACACACTGCTTTTGCTGCACTTTATAAATTTTGATAAGTTGTGTTTTCATTAGTTCAAAATATTTTAAAATTTCTTTTGAAATTTCTTCTTTGACCATGTGTTATTTAAAAGTGTGTTGTTTAATCTTCATATATTTTGGCATTTCCATTTATTTTCTTATTATTTTCTAATGTAATTCTATTATAGTCTGAGGGCAAACATTTTATGATTTCTATTGTAGATTTGTTAAGGAGTGTTTTATCTTGTTGAGTTTATGTTTTTACTGATTTTCTGCCTGCTGGATCTGTCCATTTCTAATAAAGGGGTGTTGCGGTCTCCCAGTAGATAGTAGATTCATTTATTTCTCCTGGCAGTTCTATCACTTGTTGCCTCATGTAATTTGATGCTCTGTTATTAGGCACATACACATTAAGGATCGCGTCTTTTTGGAGAATTGACCCCCTTTTAATTATATTCTGTCCTTCTTTATGCCCCATAACTTTATTTGCTTTGAAGTCAGCTCTGCCTGAGATTAATATAGCTAATCCTGCTTTCTTTTGATTAGTATTAGCATGGTATATCTTTCTCCATCTATTTACTTTTTTTTTAATCCTCACCCGAGGATATGTTCACTGATTTTAAAGAGAGAGGGAAGGAAACGTCGATGTGAGAGAGAAACATCAATTGGTTGCCTCCCGTACACGCCCTGACTGGGGATTGAACCTGCAGCCTAGGTATGTGCCCTGACCAGGAATTGAACCCACAACCTTTTTTTGGTGTATGGGAGGATGCTCCAACCAAATGAGCCACTCGGTCAGTGCACTATTTACTTTTAATCTATATGTACTTTTAACTTTTATATTTAAAGTGGGGTTCTCATAGACAACATATATCTGGGTCTTGTGTTTTAATCCACTCTGACACTATTTTTTAAATTGATGTAGTTTTACCTCTTCGTTCTGGGTGCCTTTTATTTTTTTTTCTCGCCATGTTGGCCTTGCCACAGACTCTAATGCAGTGTTGAGTTGCATAGAAATGGTGAGAGCAGATGTCCTTGCCTTGTTTCTGGTCTTAGAACAGAAGCACTCATTTGGAAGCCAGGTGTTATGGATTTGTCTTTGTTTGGTACTGGATATTTTTGTATTTCTAGAAACACCCTTGAGATTTTTTTCCTGGGATGCAGTTATTTGGATCTGCTTTGTAATGTGGGCCAGAGCCATGTTTACCTGAGGGCAGGGTTCAGCAGGCCCATTGCCAGTGGCTGCATCTGGCCTGCTACCTGTTTCTTACGGTATGTCAACTAAAAATGTTCTTTACATTTCTGAGTGGTTCTAAAATAGTCCAAAGAAGACTATTTTGTGACTGTAAAAATTATATGAAATTTAAAGTTCAGTGTCTGTAACTATTATGGGGGCCCAGCCATGCTCTTGTATTGCATCTGCGGATGCTTTCCTGCTACAGCCCCAAAAGTCAGCAGTTGGTCTTAAGACTGTATGAACTACAAAGCCTAAAATACATAATATCAGGCCCTTTATAGAAAAATGTTTGCCGACGCCAGTCTAGTAGTAATTTACCCTACTACTGAGCCAAACCATTCTTAGCACAGACATACCTCGGGGGCACTGCAGGTTTGCTTCCAGTCCACTGCGACAAAGTGAGTATCGCGATAAAAGTGGGTTGTCATCTTTTTGCTAGTGGAGGGTCTTGCCTTCAATTTGTAAAAAACACAACATCTGTGAAGTGCAATAGAGTGAAGCGCGCTAGAATGAGGTATGCCTGTCCTCTGCCTTGTGAACCGTGAGGTGACCTGGTCAGTGGGAATGGGAACTGGGACCAACCCTGCCTGAGCTCAGAGGTCCCTTTCAGGTGGTTCTTTCCCCAGCCCAGGTTAGTTTCCTCATGTAAATGCCCTGACCTACATTCAGCTGAAGTCTCAAGGCAGACCCTGTGCAAACCTCCGGTTTTCTCTCTGTGCCACTCTCCTCTCTCTGATCCTGGGCCCTGTATACTCTAGGCCCCTTGACCTATTTGGATTCTTTTCAACTCAGAGATGGCCGGCTCCACCTGGGTCCCTCTGTCCCAACGCCAAAGCGGGCAGCGCCCTCCAGGCAGAGCTCTGGGGCAGTCACAGAACTCATCTCATTTGTTTCCCAGATCTCAGGGGTCACTGTCCTTCACTTCCTGTGGTCTGGGTCTTGAAACTGTTGTTTTGTATATTTTGCCTGAGGTTGTGTGTGTGTGTGTGTGTGTGTTTCCAGTTTCTAGCCAGAAGTAAATCTAGTCTCTGTCTGTTCATCTTGGCCAGAAGCAGAAGACTAATTCTATTGTGAAAATACCCAGTAAATGAGACACGGTGCCTCCTTTATATCTTCAGTTCTACATATTCCGCCCATCATCATGTTTGAAGCAAAGTGAGAAAATTCAGAGCAGTGCAGCTTTACACGTAGCACAACCATTTATTTACAGTCCTTTATTGGTCAGATTCATGGTCCCTGAAAAGCATTTCTTGCTAGATAATACTAATGAATTTTCTGGCACGGCTGCTTTTTGCCAGGAAAAACTGTTTTCAATTAGGAAATGTATCCCTGTCACCGAGAAGGTGCTACACTCAGAGACTGCTGTAGTTTGGGTGTGAGAGGATACCACCTGCCAGTTTTTGTCGGTGAGTCTTTCAAACAGAGAGAAGCCTTGTTGGGATGCCCACCCATTGAAAGCCTCCTAGCCTTTGGGGCTTGTTGGAGTGTGGGGAGAAGGAACTGGGGAGAGTAGCAGCACATATCGTAGGTCCATTTGTTTTTCTACTTTTGCCTTTGTGTTTTGAAATGCTGTGTCCCTCTTTGCTTTCTGAGCAAGTTGCTTTTCAAGGATTAACATAAAAATGGAAGTAAATCTTTGCACAAAACCTTATTAGCCTTTTCTCTGCCTCAAGAGTCTTGGTGATGGGCTGCGGTTGCCATGGCTTTGCTTCATCGTCAGGTCCTGCACTGGGTAAAAAGAAAGAAGAACGAAGGGTCCTTTCCAACTTTCCTTTGCCCATGGACTCTGTTAGCCTTTCTGTGCTTTAGTTGACCCTTAGAAATGCTTCAAAAACCATCATAAAATAACAGTTTATTGGTAGCATGTAGACTCGAGGCAATGAATGCCTTCCTTTCCCAACTTAGAAGCGAGGCCTAGTTACAACGAATTAGCCAATCTTGGCTTCTGTGTTACTGATGCTGAAATTTGAGGCACAGATGGACATTAGGCATAAGATGGGTGAGGTGATGGCTATAACAAGAGAGCCTCAGAAACTGCTGAGGTAGAGCAAAGGAAGGCAGCCTTTCGAGTAGTACAGACCCTTGTGTCTGAGATGGCGGCAGACCTTGGAGAAGGTGCTCAGAAGGTCTTTGTTGATATGGTTTCTTAATTAGCCCCATCTATTCTTAACTGTTATTTTATAGATGTTTTTTTCTAGACTCTAGCAGAAAGTTACATGTTAGTTCTAGATTTCAGTGTCCTTAGGCCTCTAAATACTTCCGTGTGAAACAGTGGCTGGGAGGTGGCGAGCCACGCCCCATTTTGCACAGGCAAATCTCAGTAGCTGATCTTCGAGCGCTTACGGTCACAACCACATAACTTGAAGACGTCCTTTCTTAACGACTGCCCCCAGACCAGGAGTTCTTCACTAGATCTCAAAACAATAAAAACACCTACTCTTCGATCTCGCTCTAAGGGTCTTTCCATTGCGAATAAAGGGATTAACTGTTCCTCATTTGTTCCTTACTTCTCCTTTCCCAGAGAGAGCTCCTTCTACATGTTAAATGGGAGGTTTTCCATTGCTCCTCTCTGGGCACTGGGCAAAGTAACCTCAACTACTGCTCTTCTACCTGAACTCAGAAGGCTGTCTCGTGTTGACTGGAAGCCCTTTCACATGTCTAGCAGAGACTGTATTTCTTTCTTCTACAAACCTAGAGGTCCCTTTGGTTATTCCTTGGTTTAAACATGGTTTGTTAAGTACTTGCTCAGTGCCAGCAGGTGGGCTCTGAACCAGGGTGAAGACACAGGAAAAGAAGACACAGCCCTAGCCCTGGGGGCTCTTGTCACATGCTTAGCGGGGGCCTGAGGTTGCAGCTCTTAGAGCTGTCCCTCTGTTTTACTTACTTGTTAAAATGTTGATAATATTTCGCTATGGAAAATTTCAAACATATAACAGTACAGAGAGTAAGGTAATGACTCCACTTGACCCATCAGTTGCTTCAGCAACTATCTCCTCACAGGCCATTGTGTTCTGTCCGTGTGTCTGCCCACCTACCCGTCCCGTGGGCTAGTTTTGAAACAAATCTCAGATGTTACATCATTTCATTGGTGAATATTCCAGAATATATTTCCGAAGTGTGTTTTCAAACGATAAGAATTGGTTTTAAAAAATACAATCCCAATGTCATTTTCACCCTTAGCAAGTTAACAATAATTCCATAATACAATCAAACACCCAGTGTTCAGATTTCCCTGATTTTCCCATGATGTTTGCTTTTGTGGGTTTTTTTTAGGTTGTTCAATTCAGGATCTGAATATAGTCTGTACATTGCAACTAATTGATGTCCCTTCAGTGTCTTTAATAGATAGGTTCCTTTGCCAACTCTCTCTCTTTTTTTTTCTTTGCAGTTTCTTGGTTGAAGAAACTGGGTCATTTGCTGTGTAGTTTCCCATCATCTAGATCTTGCTATTTGTTTGCCCATATATTAAAATATTCCTCTGCCCCACATATTTTCTGTAAATTGGTAGTTAGATTTAGTGGCTTGATCAGAATCGAGTTTGTTATTTTTGGTGAGAATACAGTATGATGACTGTCCCTTTCTTTTTCATCTGCAGTCACCAGATAGGCCTCCCACAATTACATGGTATTTGCTTAGAAGATAGTTTTTCTGAACATCTAAAGATAGAAAGGCTCCAAACACCTAATTATTCCAAAGGGATTTTCAAAAAATGATTGTATTAGTTTTCTAGCCTGTCATAATAAGTTAGTATAAATTTAGTCACTTAAATACAAATTTGTTATCGAACAGTCTGTGGGTCAGAAGTTCTCACTGGGCCAGGACCCAGGTGTCGGCAGGGCGGTCCCTGATGGAGGCTCCAGAGGAGAAGTCATCTGCTCGCCTTTTCCAGCTTCTAGAGGCGACCAACATCCCTGGGCTCAGGGATCCCTTCTCCAGTCTTCGAAGCCAGCTGCTTATATCCTTCACATCCTTCTTCATGTCTCCCTGTGATCGCAGCCGGTAAAGGTTCTCAGTTTTAAAGACTCACGATTACCTTGTGTCCACCTGGATAATCCAGAACAATCTTCCCATTTCAAATGCCTTAATCTTAATCACAACTGCAACATTCCTTTTGCTGAGGAAGGTCATGTATTGCCTGGTTCCAGAGACTAGGAAGTGGACATCTTTAGGAGGCTGTTATTCTTTGTATCACAACGGTCATCCATTTTTAAAAAATTAACATCACTGTAAAATTGAAGAATGATTGATAGAGTGTGGTGTGTTGCAGATGCTCTATTGTGATGTAATGACTTGGGATATGTGATAGGGTAGGGCAGGTTACAGTAGTGAGCTATTAGTTATGACATCGTAGTTTTACATGGTTCTGTGTGACTGTCTGCAAGGTTCTTCATGGTTTACATCTGTGCAAGTGGCAGCATTTTATTTTGTTCACTGTCTCTAAGATGACCGTACCACCTGCCCTTAGAAGCGCTGCTTTGGAACTTGGAGATGCTCTGGTTGTCAGTATCAGTATACTCAGGGTCTCGGCTCTCTCAGCTGCCTGTGTCTTTGGATTGTGGGATAAAAAGTTGTTGTAGCACTTAAACATCATGAGGAGCTGCTGAGTTCTTACAGAAATCATCTGAGTGGAGCAGAATTTTGAGCGCTCTTTCTGTTTTGCATTAGATACAACCTTTAGGTAGTTTAAACTGTACAGTGAAACAGGGTTGAGAGAAAAGACGACACTGTAGGCATTTTTCACTCCTAGCCTGTGTGGCTCCTAGATAAAGCAACTCCGTAACTTTAATGATTCTTTTCCTAAATGGAAACTGTAGAGGAATTGCCTTTCCTCTTTTAAATCATTTTACCTTTCAATTCATGTTGACACCTGACCGTCAATCCTATATATACAGGTTATTTTGGGGATGCATTTGGAATTTTACTATAATATTGGTCATCCTATAGCAGTACTAGGTTGATGATAGATTTGTCTTGGAGGCCTTCCAAGAGGTTGTTACTAAAGACCAAAAGGACCTCATTATAAAGAGATTTTGCTGTAAAATGGTCCTTTAGAATGATCCCTAGAGAAAGCAGGTCATTTGTATAGTTTAAAAAATACGTAGTGTCAAAAAATGTCACTAAGGAGTCCTTCCCTCACACCATTAGTTTAAATAAATTCCAGATGAATTAACGAGTTAAGTGTAATGGCTTACTTTCATAAGAAGATTAGAAAAAATATAAGTAAATGTTAACGTGATCTTGGATAAGAAGACCTTTGTGATTTCCGCTTTTGTAGATAAGCCTTTATGTGAATCAGTCATTTTAAAAGCCCCATCAACAAATGAAGCCACAGTTGGCAAGTTAACCTCCGCTGACACATTGCTCCGGTAGAAAGACCCCTTCGATTCAGCCTCAGGATGTTCTTCCACATGCATCTGGAAGCGAAGAAAAAATTCCTTACAAAGAAATCCCCGAGACTACCTAGTTAAAGAAACAAAGAACAAACCAATATCAAATTTTAAAGAAAAGACTTTGAGTAATTTGAGTTCTTTTCTCTTTAAATTTTCAAAATCTAGAAAAGCAATACATTTAATAATGCTATTTTACTATTTATTGTTTTGTGTCCTGTTTTTTTACTTAATAACATATCATAGACTTTTTTCAACATCAAAATATACATGGACAATATTACTTTTAATGGCTATATAGTGTTTTATAATATGACTATATTATGTTTTTAAACAAATCACTGTATTTGGGGACTTGGATAGTTCCCCATTCTTCTCTATTCTAAATGTATCAGTGTGGGTCCAATTAGAAGAAAGAAAGCTGAACAGAGAAAGTTTAATATACAGAATTACTAACTATAATAGGGAATTAAAGTAACGATTTCAGAGAAGTGACTGTGCTGTGCAGCCAAACCGGTGGAAGTTGCTAGAATCTGCCCTCTAGGGTGCCAGGGAATCCTCTTCACGGGCAAGTGTCAGACTGGAGGCACTCTGTTATGAAACTGCCCAAGGAGAGGTGACGGGCAGAAGCTGCTGGCCTTGGGACTGCTGGCCTCTGCACACTGAAGAAGCCACACACTCTGCAGGTGCCTGTTGGGGCAGCAGGCTGGAGGCAGGAAGCAACACCTTTTCCTCTTGTGATGCCTCTGCAGTCCCTCTGCTGACAGAGCTGGCAAAGGAGAAGATTGAAAGGACCCAGGTCCATTCTCACAGACCAGTACCAAGGGGTATATTTGGAGCTGAGGCATTGCACAGGAAGCAGTGTTTTAAGGAGTGTCAGAGTATATACGTCTTGCAAACTACCTGAATGTTTTCTTACAAACATTCCTAGACACGGAATTGATAGACAAAAGACAGGCACAATTTGCTCCTCTAGAAAGGGGTATTAACTGTCCTCCCATGACATAGAATTTAGGAGCACCACACTTTAGTTAACCTGGGTATGAGCATTCTCTCCCATTTTCATTTCCTGTCTGTATCCTTTGCCCATTGTATACATTGGGAAATTAAGTCTTTCTTATTGATTTGTACGTGCTCTTTATGTATTAAGTATTTGAAAGTTTAAATGTTTATGTAGTCAAATCTTATATTCATTTTTAATATTTGAAATTTTAATTCATCTGGAAATCAGGTTAAGGACTGAGGTAGGTATTTAATTTTTTTTTCCTCTGCTTTGTTCCAATAATGGTAACTGTTTTCTCTCTCTTTTTTGGACTGATTTAAAGTGTTTCTTTTATCATGTATCGAGTTGTGTGATATGCCTGGATATATCGCTGGACTTTGAATTGTTTTCCTTTGGTTTTCAGTTGGTTGTTTTACTTGTTCTTTCAGAACAGGACGCAGGCCTTGATGCCCTTTCTTCTATCATCAGTCGCCAAAAGCAAATGGGGCGAGAGATTGGCAATGAGCTGGATGAACAAAACGGTAAGAGCGCGTCTGAGATTGACCAAATTTGTCATTTAGCGTGAATACCGAAGGCTTGAGTGTTTGTTAAATGATTTTAATGTTACAAAACATGAAAAGTGGTTTAATATCAGTGGGTTATTATATTTAATGTAATTGAGGGTGGTTTGTGGCAGATTCAGATTGTGGTCACTAAATACTATGTAAAGAAATTTGATTAAAAAATTTCCAGGTCTCTGGAGCTGCTTTAAAAATACTGTGTTTTATGACGCATTTATTCCAAGAGCTTTTCTTCCTGTGGAATGTGGTAAAATTGCCCAGTGCACTGTACACTGACATGAGGCCCACAGAGGCTGCGGGGACTCTGTCGCCTGTGTGCCCAGTGGAGCTGGCTCTTCTTCCGTCACAGATACCAGGCTGCAGGGTGAGAAAGTGCTTGAGGATGTTATTCAGGGCGTGATGTGATGAGTCTGCTTGAAGAAAGATTGATTTTCATTCCATAAGCAGGATGGCTTGGGAGAGACAGAGCTTTAACTGGAGAGCATGTCTGACCGGCTCTTATGCAGCAATAGGAATGGAGGAGAGCAGAGGAAGGCAGTGGACTGTGATGGGTACAGTCGGGGGTGGGAGGGTCACTGGTTTGTGAGTGGAGGGTGTAAATCCAGTTTAGACATGTCCAGTGAGGGAGCCGAGTCAAAGTGTTGAGATGGTGGGAGACACGGTGCCAGAGCTCACGAGGGGCGACCTAAGACGATATGTGAGAAGCTTCAGCAAGTGGTAATGTGTGATGACTGAGTTTCATTGAAGCTCCTACTACGTGCTGAGCACTTGCACATGTGTCATTTCATTTAATCAACACCATGAAGGCAGTATTATCTCTGTTTCTTAGAGGTGAGGCTCAGAGTGGCTGAGGGTCCTCCTAATGTCACGTCACCTACACGTGATGGAACCGGAAGTCCACCTGAGGTCTTCTGAGTCTAATGTGACCTCCTCTTCTACTGCACTAGTTTCCTCTCTGAGGAAGGCAAAGTAGGGAGAGAAAATAAAACGGAAGATGTTGTGCAGTTTTAGCTTTTGGTGGTAGCACAAGGAGTCTCATGAAGGAACGGCTTTCAAGTGCAGTTGTCACATGTGAGTGAGTGTGGAAACCCCAGGAGTGAGCCGACCTTGCTCTGGAGGGGGGGCTGCCCCTGTCACAATTGTGCAAGTAGTTACACCTTTCTCGATCTCTGTGAAGATTGAGATTTGTTCCCACAGCACTTACTATCCCATTTCTGTGTCATTAATTAATTAATTTTATCTATCTATTATAAGTAAATAGATTAATAAAACAAATGGAGAGGGCATGGCTGGGGTGGGGGGGAGTGGTGGTAAGTAAATGCAGACAACTGTAATTAAATGACAATAAAATAATTTAAAAAAAAAAAAACAAGTAGAGAAACTCTTCATGTTTAAAGTCCTAATAGTGGGTTTTACTAGTTGAAGCATGGGGAGGAGGGCAGTTTAGTCCTTTGCCTGTTGGTGCTAGTTCATGTATTTGCACGTAATTCAGTTATGGCCAATTTCTTCCTTGAAAGACAGTCTTGGTGAGAATGGTAGCTCTGTAGAAAATCTGCCTGTCATGTATAATTGTTCTTCATCCCAAGGAAGTTCGGCCTGTCCCGCGGGCCAGACTAGCAACAGCGCCATGCTGGTGAAGCATGCCCACCCTGCGATGTGCTTCCACAAGCCACTGTACAGTCACCTATGGGACGTGGTTACGAGCTGATGGTTCATTCTTTGGTGAGGTGACCTGCTGACTTCCCAGGTGACGTTACCATGCACTTCTCCCCACATAAGCAAGCGGTCACGCCAGCATGTCCTTATCTTGTCTTCTCTCTAGTCCCATAGTTATCATATGGCCGCGTATTAGAATCACATAGGGAGCTTTTAAACCTCCCAAAGCCCAGGCCAAACCTAAGTTAGTTTCCTGTTGCTATTCTAACAAATTATCACAAACTCAGTGGCTTAAAACAACACAAACTCCCTTCCAGTTCTGGAGATCAGAAGTCTGAAAGCAGTTTCACAGGACCGAAATCAAGGTGTCCCCTCCAAGACCCTAGGGGGAGAATTCATTTCCTGGCTTTTTCTAGCTTCTGGAGCCTCATTCCCTGCGCCCCTTGCCTGGGGCCCCTTCCTTCATGTGTGAAGCCAGCACCACAGCATCTTGTTCAGTTGTCACGTTGCCTTCTGTGCACTTTTCTCTCTGCCTCCCTTTTGTAAGGACACTCGTAATTACATTTGGTCCCCAACCACATGACCCAGGATGATCTCTCTGGCTCATATCTTTAATTAATTAATTATGATTTAAAAATTTTTAAATTACAGTTGACATACAATATTCTGTTAGTTTCAGGTGTACAACATCGTGATTAGATACTTATATACCTTATGGAGAGATCACCCTGGGAAGTCTAGTACCCACCTGTTACCCCGCACGACTATTGCAATATTTCTTTGCTGTACTTTACATCCCTGTGACTGTTTTTATAGCTGCAATTTTACATCTTACTCCCTTCCCCTTTTTTATCCTTAATTTATTAACACACCTGCAAAGTCCCTTTGCTATATAAGGTAATGCTCACCGATTCCAGGGATCAGGATGTGGGTGCATATTACTCAGCCTACCACATGGCTTTTCTGAACTTTCAGCTTGAAAGGTCAGCTGACAGGCTCTGACATCCCTTTGTGCTGGTAGTTCACTGATAGGTATGTGAGATCGTCGGTTACTTTGTGTCCTTCAGGGAGCATAGTCGTCATTTTCTAGCCTCTTCAAAGAGCACATGGTCCCTGTGATCCCAGTATCGACGCTGTGCGGATATGTGGTCTTCCTTCTCACCACAGCTTCTTTCAGAAAGCAGGGAAAGTCTCAAAGATCAACAGAGAGACATAAAGAGGATTGGCCAAGTTTGGGACCTTGGAATGTCAGAAAGAATGATGAGGACTGGCACACACCAGCAGAGAGTCGTGAAGCAGCTGCTTTGTCCACCAGAACCGCGCCTCTGTGGTTCTGCTCGGTGCTGCCCTGACAGTGTGGCCAGTGCCGAGATGGGGTCTCAGCAACTCTACTTCAGTCAAGTCAGACCTGTTCTTTTTCTCGTTTGTGTTCTTTCCAAAGGGCCCTGTCCTCTGGAGCATGAGCTTCAGGGGACTTCCCAGTAAACCGGCCCTGCAGCTCTTGGTTCTGGAACAGCACCTGGGTAGTTGTGCCCAGCCACCCCTGCAGTTCACCTTGAAGGGGAGGTCTCCTGGCGCTGGCAGCTCCACCTACCAGCTACTCCTTGTCCTCATTAGGTTTGGTCACTGGCATAGGGACAGGCCAGTTACTGGTGCTGGTCAGGCCCTTTTTAATTCTATATGAGAAGATTGGAAGCTGAATTTCTAAATGGATGCTAATTTGACCCTTCGGCTTTGTGGTTATGTTCTAAGTACACTGTATTTTGTTAGTCAGGTTTTGATACTGGATTCCAAAATGGTCTGGTTCGCCTTTATCTCAGCCTATTGTTTCTGTCATTTAAGGAAAACCAAGAGAATGATTCAGTAGGTCAGTAAAGCAAATAGAGCTATTTACCACAAAAGTGGCCCTTCTCCAGTGTCCCAGATTTCCCACTACCCACTCAGGTCAGAGTCAGAATCCAGATGGGGCCGATAGCAACACCTATGGGCATAATGGCCTTTTTGATTGTGACGAAAGGGATAGAGGCTGATTACAGTCCTAGCAGGGATATAATTGTTATCCTCAGAGCGTCCCTTAGTTTCTATGAAAGAAAGTGGCTGACTCGGCCCTATTTCTGAGGAGCCAATGTGCCCATTCGAAACCACCAGCCTAACTGCAGCCCCTGGGAGGCCACCGCAGGGAAAACCAGCTTCTTTTGGCAACTTACGGAAAATACCTCATTTGTCTGTGTACACGTGTATGCAGCTGGATCTAGAACGAAGATGAGGCCCCGGGAGGCATGGACGGGGAAGCGAAAGGATGGGGTTAAAATGTGGTTAGAAGGGTCTCTGGCTGTGACCAGGCTGGCAGATACGTATATATGTAACTGTGTTCCTCTGTGCATGTGTGGGATTTATGTCTGTCACGTGAACTTAGGAAAGGCAGTATAAAAGTAGAGTACTAAATATATTGTCTGCGCATATTCAACAAGGGCACTGGTTCTCCCACTTGCAGCACAGTGAAATCGTCTGGGGAGCTGTAAGTGATATTGAGGCCTGGGCCTCACCCCTGGAGATTCTGACTTGATTGGTAGGCAGAAGAGTACCCCCCCTCCAAAAAAAGACGTCTGTGTACTGGAACGTGTGAATATGTTAGATTACATGGCCCAGGGGCATCAGGTTGCAGATGGATTGAAGGTTGCTAAGTCAGCTGACCTTAGGAAATTTATTTGGGATTATCTGGGGGCCCAATGTAATCACAGAGGTCCTTAAAAGTGGGAGGCAGAGGTAGAAGTTACAGTTCGGAGTGATGTGATGTGAGGACTCAATCTCCTGTTGCTGTCTTTGAAGATGGAGGAGGGAGCCCCAAACCAAGGAATGCCAGCAGCCTCTAGAAGCTGGAAAAGGCAAGGAAATGTAATTCTCCCCTACAGCCTCCAGAAAGGGATTCAGCCCCGCCGACTCCTGGTTTTGGCCCTGGGAGACTCACGGCAGACTTCCGAACTTCAGAACTCTAAGGCAATACTCTTGTGTGTGTGTTTTCAGCCACTAAGGTGGTGGTAATTTGTTACAGCAACAATGGGAAGCCAGCTCAGGTTGGGTAAGTGGTGGGCATAGTTACTTAAGATCCCCGGCTGGTAGAAGAGCCACCATTTCAAACATTGCTGGTTGCTGTGCCAGAGAGTAAGAGAGCTCAGGAGGGTCTCGTTCCTGCAATTAGATGCTCTGGCCCAAAAGTGACATGTCAGTTTCATTCACACCTTATTGGTCAGAGGTAATCATGTGCCCACCCAACCACTGGGAGGTATAATCATGCTAACAAATCTTGCTGAGGAGGGAGGAGCACCAAAACTGTTGCTCGAATGTCATAAGTGAGTGTCAGAGGGGCGGTATTTATCAGTTAACAGCCCAACTGCCTCTGATATGTATTAGCTATGTGACCTCAAGCAAGTTACTTACCTCCTCTGTCATAGCTTTCTTGTCTGTAAAATGGGGATTTTAGTGCCTATTTTACAGTGTTCTTATGAAGAAGAAATGAGTAGATATGTGTGAAGCTCTTGGGATAGTGCCTCATACATTGTAAGTGCTCTAAAAGTACTTTTTATTGTTAACTCTATTTATCCGCAGTACAGACTTTTGGTGAAAATGGTAGACTGAGCTGAAGGAGGAGTCCCACCACTCCCTCTTTCCAACACATGGAAATGTTGGATGAAACACAGGGTGGGGCAAAGGCAGGTTAACAGGCATTTGTGTGGAAAATAATACTATAATTAATAAATAATAATACAAGAATAAACTGTGTTTCATACCCTCACAACTGTAAACCTCCTTTTGCCCACCCGTGTATTTTAAAAAATTGGCTTCCAACTTTTAGCTGAGTGTGGAAGCAAGAGAGGGAGTTCTCAGGTGTTGGAAACAAAGGCACAAACCGTGGCGGCAAGCGGAATTGAAGTCTGGAGGCCCTCGGAGAAACTGAAGCAGATCCGTCCCTCCGGGCCTGGCCTTCTCACACTCATGCAGGGATGGGATTTGAGGCTGTGGTGCCTGAGCACTGAGAGGGGCTGGACGTGGGCTCTTCACATAGAGCCAGGAGCTAGGACATGGCAGGTTTATGGGAAAACTAATTTCCTCTCTCCCCGTCCACGAATGAGATGCTCAGTTAGGCCACCCACCTTGGGCCATGGCCACCTTTCTATTTTTAACATGCAAGTTTATATATTTTTTAATAGCAAAGTGAAAAGCAAATAAATATCACTGAATAAATCAAGTTGAGAATTCTTAAACCTTCCTTCAAAGTCCTCATGTTTCATGTTGTTTTATAGTCAGTGTTTTATTTAGATTTACTAACGTGTTTTACTGATTCTATTAAAATTGTTGTAGCCATTCTACTACTCAAGTCTTCCAATTGTTTGTTGTTTTATTTTTAACATTCCCTTCTGCTTCTTGCATTATCTCTGTTTCCTCTCGATAAAGTTTTGGTTTGCTGATCTCAATCATTCTCTTTCATTCCATTATGGACTGAATGACGTCCCCTGAAAATTCATATATTGAAGTCCTTACTTCCAAAACTTCAGAATGTGATTGTATCGGGAAAGAGGGTTTTTAAAGAGGTAATTAAGCTAAAAAGTGAGCATTAGGGTGGGCCCTAATCCAGTGTGGTTGATGTCCTTGTAAGGGGAGGGAAAGAGGACATAGACAGACTCAGAGGGGAGACACAGGAGAAGAAGGTCACCTTCAGGTTAAAGAGAGGGGCCTCACAAGGACCCAGTCTTGCTGACGCCGGATCTCATATGTCTGGCCTCTAGAATTGTGAGAAAATAAACTTCTGTTGTTCCAGCTACCCTGTCTTGGTACTTTGTTACGGCAGCCCTCGCAAACTAATACACATACTGTGGGCTTTTCCTTACATATCTGCTAATTCTTCATTGATGTCATATTTATGAATTAAGGACCATGTCGATAAGTATAGGCAGCTGACATAGGATTCCTTTGTATTTAGGTAAGTGCATTTACCCCAAACCAACCTGCTTGAATGGGAGAACTGATTATGTCCTCAGTGTACATGGGCGGGGTAGACTGTGAGGCAGGCTTCCCTTTAGGGTATGTGCTTAGGTAGAAGCGGATACAGGCAGATTCAAGACCCTTTGTGGTAACTCTTACCCCGAAGTTACACAGGTAAGGAGAACTTTAATCTTGGGGTGACATCTTTTATACAGGGTCTGTTTAGAAGGTGACCAGCCATGTACTATGAAAAATAGAGACATTTATTAAAGAAGAAACAAGAAACATTGTATACAGGACAATGACGCCTCAGTCCCCTCCAAAGTAGGCACTGTGGGACCTCACACAATTCTCCTAATTGTGATCAGCTGCCCTGTTTTATTTTCCTGAATTTCATCGACGGTCTGAAATCTTTTCTCTTTCAAAGGTGATTTTAGTTTTGGGACAAACCAGAAGTCACAGGGCGCCAAATCTGGGGCCGTAGGACAGCTGAGTCACCTGGGTGATGGATGTTTCACCAAAAATCTCTGCACAAGACGTGATGCATGAGTGGGTGCGTTGTCATGATGAGCTGCCAGTCACCAGTTGCCCACAGCTGCGGCCTTCTGAGTCATCTGAATAGTTTCCATGGACGAATATTCAAGCTTAGCGTAAAATTTGATGCAGACTCACTGCTCTACTCACTCAGTCATTTTGAATGTGACAGCGGCACAGTACACATGCTCACTCAATGGGGTCTACCGCCCCCACTGACTAGTACAGTGAAGTTGTCATTGTTCACACATGTGCATTGCAGTCCACTCTCCTTGGCTGCCAGGTTTCATTGATGTTGGCAAACCGTTCTTATATTAACAATGGCTGGACTTTTTCCAGACAGACCTCGTGCATTTTATTTCTTTTCTCCACTGTGTCTATCCTAGAGGCTCTCCTATTGACTCATTTGCTAGCCTGAACACCAGCACCCTGGGCACTGCCAGGCAAGCCTTCCTCTCTAGAAAGAGCTAGTCTGGTGGTTCCAGCTTGGAGCCACGACTGCAAACTGCAGTCCACACAGGGCGGGGCAAGGGCCTGCTGGCCCGGCTGCTCTGCAGATAATGCGCCACTCAGTGCCCGTTTCTCCTGATAGCACTTCTTTGTAGGCCATTTTTTTGGTTCCCAGTAGCAATTGACTCCAAGCTTGGAGCCTCTCCAGGGTTCTGTGGGGAAGAAAGAACTCCTGTCTATATCTCTGATCATGTATTTAAAGTGGCAATGTTTTTTTCAGTTGTTGTTTATTTGTCAATACAGTCCCAACTGTCTTTGTTTTTTAAGAGAGACTTTAAAATGCTTTATTTACTTATAGCCCTCCTTCATGTTTTCAGTGCCACTGTGGGTTTATTCTTTCAAAAATACCTTTCCTGGCAATTTCATTGGGTTTGGGAAGGAGAGGGGCAGCTATGTATGCTCACTCTAATATCTTGAGCTCAAAGTCTCTTTATGTTTTTTATGAGGTCACAGTATCTATGAGAAATCATTTTGCTGAAGCCGCTGGTGTTCTGGAAGCTTCAATTAAACAAGCTTTTAATATAGTCTTGTTCTCTAGGGCTCCAAGTTATCATCTGATGTGATTATAGATGAACTTGCCTATGATATATGACAGAGATATGGAAGGTGATTATCTTCCAGGCACTGATGGTATTAAATACCAGTTAGTGTAAAATGGGTTCCTTATGAGAACATTGATTACTCATCTCTAGGAAGGGGTCAGTTTATAGTAACAGGGCCTCCTGGGGGGTGGGGGAGAAAGTACTCCAGGTAGTAATGGCCATTGTATCATTCTAATGATTGGCTGTCACCAAGTGGGTGTCCACTGGCGTAACTCAATTTTTACCCCATTTACCGTACTTGGAATCAATGTTAGATTCCACAGGTTTAAGGCACAGTCCCCAAAGACCACCTTGGTTTCCAGTGCCGACAGCAAGTCCCCACTCTCCCTGAGCACTTCCACCTCACTGGCTACAAATACAGGGTTCCCATCGTCCCCCTTCAGGATTCAGTAATTTGCAGAACAACTCCCAGAACTCAGGAAAACGCTATGCTTGTGATTACAGTTTTCTTGTAAATGATGCGCCTTGGGAAAGCCAAACGGAAGATGTGCATAGGGCAAGGACTTAGGGTAGGGGTCCCCATAAAGTGTCCACACCCTCTGCAGGTATGTCACCTTCCCAAAGCATATCAGTGTGTTCACCAACCCAGAAGCTCCCTGAACCTCATTGTTGAAGAGTTTTTTAGAGACTTCATTCATAGGCACTGTTGATTAAATCTTTGACCACGTGAGGAACCC
Source organism: Desmodus rotundus (assembly GCF_022682495.2). Taxonomy (NCBI): domain Eukaryota; kingdom Metazoa; phylum Chordata; class Mammalia; order Chiroptera; family Phyllostomidae; genus Desmodus; species Desmodus rotundus. The sequence goes on from NC_071395.1 coordinate 70,338,364, forward strand.
AGATTCTTTGAATTTGCTGAGACTGCAGAAACGATATTCAGACCTGCGCACAGGGTTTATACCCTCTGGCTTTGCTGCTGGCTGGCACTCCGATGATGAACTGGTTGGGCCCACTTTGGGTCATAAGGACTCTTTCTCCCTTCTGGCCTAGTGCCTCCTTGACTCCTTTCTTCTGGGCTCATATCTTGGTCTTCACCCTGTCCAGTCTGAGAGGCCATCTCATGAGAAAGAGGCAAGGATTTTCTAAAGGAAAAGCTGTGGAAACAGTTGTCAATGAAAAGGGCATTTATCCTTAGGTCCCGGGACAGCTGGCCCGGTGACTCATCAGGCTCCCTTTCCCCTGGGGCTCACCACAGTTCCTATTTGACTTCCAAGAGGGAGAATGTCCAGCCAACTGTAGCAGCTGAACTGCAGAATGACGCAAAAAAGCAACCAAAAAGGAGAGACCAAAGAGAGTCCCAAAGAAAAGGCCAAAGCAATCTCAGCTGCAAAGAGCAGGTCACACTGGAAGCTTCACCTCCTGCCACTTTGGCCCAAAGACAATATTTTCCCTCCTCCTTGGTCCCTTTGCAGGAAGGGGAAACCTGGGGCTCTTCTTGGATGGACGTTGTGCCAGGGCCCCCAACATCAGCCCCAGGTTTGGTGATTTGCTAGAGGGACTCAGAGAACTAAGCATACCCTTGCCTACTCACTAAAACGTAGAACCCCCAAATCAATACTTGCAGTACTTTTGCAATTATTCATGGACATGTGTAAAGAGGTGAAAAATTTGAGTGATCCATTGAGCGCATTCTCAGCCAAAGTCAGATAAGGCGATGCTCTGCCTTTTTATTTTTGCTCTCATACAGAGATGACCAAAGGATGGAGACTCCTGCTCTGGGGCCAGTTGGATGGAGTTTGAATCCCAGTTCTGGCTCCTGTTCGTGGGGCAGCCTCAGGCAAGTCAGTTTACACTTCTGAACCTTAATTTCTCTTTTGAAAAATACAGAAAATAGAATCTACCACAATAAGTTGATTTTTGGATTTAAGATATGGTCCATGTGCAATATACATGTAGATACATGTAAATAAAATGTATATCCACACACATAATGCACACACATGAGGGAGGACACACACACAAAAAACAGGAATTATCTCCTAGAGGTCAGGCCCCTTGTACCACAGGCTTCCCCCACTAGGTGAGTGTTCTAGGAACCCATCTGTATCAGTGTGCCAGCTGGAGTTGTTGTAAGAGGCTGTGTTTGGCTTCACTGAATTTTTTTTGAAGACTCAACACATTTGCCCATTTCATGATGGGTGATTTACCAGCACACCTGCCCACACTGCGCTGAGCGTTCAGCAGTTTTTGACCCAAAACGGCACGACCTCCGTGTCCCACCCTCCTGTTCACCCGATCTCCCCCTTAGTGACAGTTTTGTTTGTTTGTTTGTTTCCCTGAAGGAAAAAACTCCTCACAAGGAAACGTTTTGCTGATGTGAAAGAGATGAAACAAAAAACAGCAGAAGCACTAAAAGGCATCAAAATCGATGAGTTCAAAAACTGTTTTGAGCTGTGAAAAAAAGTCTCAGTAGGTGTATACTATCAAGTTAAAGGTGCCTGAAGTTTAAACATGTAAGGATAAATACACAATTGTTTGTAAATAGACTCTGGGTTTTTTGCCCCACCCCCCATACCTATTTCCTTTAGTAGCAGTGGTTCAATGTTTGTTCATTCAGTGTTCATGGTGACTCTATAGGATGTAAGTACTGCAAATAATGAGAACCGATTCTAGTTCTACTCCTGGTTATAGCTTGACAGGGAAAGGATACAAACCAAAATCAGCCCGGAGAAAAGGGGCATGGGGTGAATTTCAAAGAAGACCAGGCACAAGCTTCCAGGGGGCCTCTTCCAATGGAGCCCCACAGGATGCACTTAAATCCCCAACAACACGATGTGTCCCTCCCTCTGAAATGTTGCCAACCGGGGAAGCTCATTAAAGACCCAGGGCCCAGGGTGTCCGGAGGCTGTCGGTCATGAGGGCGCCCTCTGCCTGGCACGTGCCCAGATTCCAGACTCCCAGAAGGAGAGCAGGTGTTCAGCATCGACTGTGTTGTTTGTGCGGTTTAGGAACAGTGGCCACTCTTATCAGTTAATAGTGGGAACCCTCCCCAAAGTCAAGTTCCCAAATGCCCAGCCAACTTTGTAATCTGGCCTTTCTAAGAACAGCAGTTAGGCCTGCTGTGTTCATTCTTCTCTGAACAGAGGTCTGAACCAACTATGATTTATTAATCCTGTTATTACATTTCCCTGGGATTGAGGGTCTCTGAAGAATGAGAACGCTTGTTTCCTGAGAAAAGCAGGCATGCGCTCTTTAGAAGGGAAGGGACACCGCAAAAAGTAAAAGCCGCTGAAGACAACCTTGATCTCTTCATAGTTTCGTCTAGAATATTTGGAGGCCAATTCCATTATTGAAGACCTTCAGCTGAGCTTGGTTTTTCTTTAGGAGTCTCAGAGAATGTGCTTTTTTAAAAAAAAAAAAAAGTGGAAGTTTTTTAGCATATGGGGTGGTGAAAAGGATTGAAGAACTTTGGTAATAAAAACCAAAGCAGCAGGAAGGAAGTGGTCTGATTAGAACCAAGTGCTTGGGCAGGGAAAGACAGCACACGAAAGGAACTGAAGTTGCTGAGCAGGAGTTTCACTTGATTTAGAATCCTTAAAGGAGCTGGGGCGGGAGCGAACGTGGCCCTGACCGTTTGTGTTGGGTGGGGACACTGTTCTCTTTCCATCTGGACAGCACTGCCAGGAGAAAGAGAGCCCTGAGAGGAAGCGCTGTGAGGGCCATGATAAAGACCCGTCATTTTATTTTTTATCATTAATACCATTGTTTTAACTATTTTAAACCAATCCACTTTAGGAACTAGATTGAGATCAAAGGTAAAAGCATTCTGTCAGTCAGTTTGGTTAGTTTGAAATTTATAAACGGAACTTTAAAAGTTTCTTATTGTATAAAGAAATAACAGCTAGTCAATTAGAGTATGTTCACAGGGATGGGCAAAGGTAGGTGTGCCGTTGTTCATATGCAAGAGGACATGCAGCTTATGAGTGTCACAGTAGCTTCATTAACGCAAAGGAATGTCACAGCAGCACAGTGCACTTAGGTGCAGTCCTGCTGGTGCTCAGATTGCCGGCCTTCATTGTTCCCAGTCTCGTAGTCTACGTGCTGTGCTCAAGCACACTGTGGCACAGAGTTCTTTACAAACCTGCTTGCCCACCCCTGTACATATAATGAGCCTTCGTGTATACTTCAGTGGTAAATGCTGTGTGCCTATGACTCAGCGTTTACGGGAAATGTGTTTCAGTGGGCTCATGGAAGATTGGGCTTGAAGTAGTGGTTTGGGATATAAATTAATGAGGTGACTGTATTTGATTTTCATCTTATATCACTTGTGTACTTCTAACCTAACTAGCACCACTGCAGTCAGGCCTCTGTTTTCCGTGTGCAAGAAGAGAGAGAGACATGGAGCGTGTGTGTGTGTGTGTGTGTGTGTGTGTGTGTGTGTGTGTGTGTGAGAGAGAGAGAGAGAGAGAGAGAGAGAGAGAGAGAGAGAGAATGAGAAAGATAGAGACAAAGACACATAGACGTGAGCTAGGACTTAGATTTGGACAGGAATACATCTGATGGTCCAGGAGTTCAAGCACATTTAAGTACCAGGTGGTAGCACTACTTAACGCTGCTCTGGGGAATTTGTGGGCCAACCAGGTAGCTCAGCTCGCCGCACTGAGAAGCCTGTTGTGCTCCTGTATCTGAAATAATGCAGAAGACCAACCCAGGCTGAGCTGCTGGGGCTTTTTTTAGGTTGAATTTTAAAGCCCCATGGAGTATGGGTCAAATAGAGGATGAAAGTACCAGGTTAATTAGGAAAGCTTTTTTCCAGCCTCTTCATTTAACCTGTGCCACTTACCTTGAAAATGGAATCTCTTTTTCTTATTCATAGAGTCATTGAATCACAGGTTGGCTTCTCCTGGGAGCACACACAGGAGGGAGTTTAGTACACAGGGTGTTTATTAGGGAGCACCTGAGGGATTGGCACCTGAGGGATTGGCACCTGAGGGATCGGCACCTGTGGGAGGGAGGCCATGCGCGCAGGGTGGGCAGGAGAAGCTGAACCCGAGACAGCCTCAGCCACCCCCATGGGAAGTTCTAGGGCCCAAATGGGCTGTCAGAGTCAGCCCATGTTGACCACACGTATCTGGGCCTTGATACCTCCATCTTGATCAGTCACTGAATACGGAATACCGTGGGAAGAGCCTGTCCTTGGCCAGACAGCCCCTTGTCCTTGAGTCAATCCATAAGGCGGCTGACGGCCTAAAGCTGCCTGCCGACGGCATTCCTGGCAGCCAGGGACAGGAAGGCCTTCCTTGAAGGGGAACTGGATGGTGCCTGTCCTTTGGGTCCACCACACAGTGAATCAGGGTTAAGCGTTTGAAAACTGTTCGGTCTGTAGAGGAAGAAATAACGGGTCAGATGGGACATGAGTAAACTAGAACGCATGTCCCTGGAAATGATTGGCCCGTACCCCACATTTTCACAAATCTTTGGAATTAAGTCCGTATATTGCTTCTCCCCTGTTTCTAACCATAGCTTCATTATCAGCTGGGATAAAGTGTGGAACAGTGTACCCTTTCCTTACCTTTTATAGTTCATTGTGCATTATTACGGGTGCTATATATTTTAGGGCCTTCTGTGTTTAAAAACTTTTATTCAGTTGCAGTTGTTCAAAATCAATTGGAATCTGTCAGCACATACAAAGGTTTCTCTTCAGGAATTTGGGAAATAACAATAAAAAAAACTTAGACCAAATAGAATTGATTATTTGCTTCATTTTATACGCACCAGTGTTCCACTTAATTGCATGTTCAGCACCCCACCCCTTTCACTTTGAAAAAGAAAACCTATCTGACTCTATAGTTATATTCTTTTAAAAATTTCACAGATTGGTTATCCTTACTACTAACTAATTAAGGGAAAGATGAAATAAGCAGATTTTTAATTGGAGAATAGTAAACTTCTCCGCAAGAAGCCACTTCAAGAACCAAACTCCCAGTTCAGTTGGAAGCAAAATGGTTTTCCTTAGGAATTAGCTTTTATGCTGTCTCTACCTTTCGAAAGAGAACAAAGTACCTCCTTCTCAGAAGTGTTTTCTGGTATCTAACATCAACTCAAGAGCCATTCTGAATTGACATTTGATCAATAGTGGGGCCGGTAATTACTGAGTTAGGTAAAAGGCCTCGGACATGACTGGAACAGGTGGGCAGGTCAGAGGTGGCGCCCCAGACCCTGCAATCTGCAGCCTTCCCGAGCCCTGAGCTTCTCTGCAGGGCAGGCTGCGGGGGCACCACAGCTTCCCCCTCTCAGGGGAGGGGTGTCCTGCTTTCAGAGAAGCAGGAGTAGGTGGTTGTTGCTGTTTGAGACACTTCTGGGGTTTTTTTCTTCCCCTTCCCTCTTCCCTTTCCAAAGTGAACCCTTCTGCAGGAAGATCTCATCTCACAGTTAACTGAGCACAATTCCCACTCCTCAAGGGGAAGGGGGAGGTCTGCCTCTCGATGTCCCCCAGTCACAGGGCGGTGGTGTCCGTGGGGGAGGGAGTGGGGCTGGGAAGCGTCTCTGTCTTTACTTTTGTGTGAGGTCTGGACTTGAGGGCAGTGTTTCACTCCATAGAGCCTGCTACGGCATCGCCTTAGCGATGAAGCCTGAGACTCGGGCAAACTGCTCACCTCTTCCGTGTTCCTCAGTTGTTTCATTTCTAAAGTGGGCAGGCAACAGAACTCGGCTCCCAGGGGTTGGTGAGGATTAAATGAGATAAAACACAAAGAGCACACTGCTTCACGTATATTCAGCGATTGTCCTCACCATGCCTTGTAGGTGGTTAGTGAAGGTTTGTTGAATGTTCAGTTGAGATTCCACTGCTACTCATGGACCACAGGGCCACATCACTGTCCTTGTGCACCCCACTGGGCCAAGGGAGATGGGGTGGAAGCATGCTGGACACTGGTCTGTGTCACTGTTGCTGCCGACCAGCGTGGGGATATAACACCATTATAGCTCCTAGGATGAAACTGGCCAGGAATCTCTAGGACCCTGTCTGAGTTTTTACTGTTTTATATCGCGTTCGAAGAGCTGGCAAATGCTCATTCACACGCTGTATGTGGGAATGTCACAATGTTGGTCCCTCTCAGCAGCTAAAATGTCTTTCATCTCAGAAGTAGCACTTAATTCATCTCCTGTGGTGTTAATGAATATAGTCCACTTTGGAAACAGGTGCCCCCCCATACTTTCCAAGACCATCCTGCTCAACCTCTGCCTGTTCATGTTTTAAGACTTTTCCATCTAATTTTCCCAAATCTTTTTTTAAAAACCCTTTCCTACGAGCTTCAGAGCCTGAGAAAGGGACTAAAGAATATTGAATAGTATGGTGGCTAAGAACAAAGGCTTTGGATTGGAGAGCCCCCTCCACCCCCCGTTCTCTAGCTGTGTGACCAAGAGCAATTGACTTCATGTTTCCACGCTTCTCTCCCCCTAGACCAGGGGTGATAACACTGACCTTACGGGCTGTGAGGATGAAATGGCAGCATCACGCGTCTGCAGAACTGAGCATGGGGGCTGCCCCCAGCCGAGCCCTGGGAGCCCTCAGTCCGTGGCAGCCCCTGCTGTTGTCACAGTGCTCAGACCCCGCAGAGCGCTATTTAGTTTTTTGCGCTCTGTGATGGCAGGCGTGCTGCTTGAAGAACTGTTTGAACTTGCCTTTTTGAAAGTTCCGTTTCTCCAGGTGATCCTGCACACCTGTGATGTGCTGATCTCAGGGTATAAATTTCCCCGCTGCACAAAATGTCCTTTTCACCACGCACAATTCATTTCTGATATTAGTCACTGAACTTGGAACCTTCTGGTTTTGATTGGCTAGTCAGGGTTCACCGAGGCACATTCTCTCCCGAGATTGCTCCATATGCTCAGGAAGGGGGTGTCTGTGAGCTGCGCAGGCAGCAGTGTAGACACGCGGCCAGAGGCAGCAGTGTGTTGCCATTTTCAGCTATTCTGGGTGGACAGCTGGGCAGGATGATTAATATTTTAGCATCTTTGTTCTTTCTGTTTAGTTATAACACTAGAGCTGTGTAAATCACTCTGAAAATAACATGCCTGACATTTCTCCGGTTTTAAAAAAACAACAACCTGAAGCAATAATCCTCTGCCTATGACTGAGGAAATGTTTTTGGTGAGAAAGGAGAGAAAATTGCTTGACTTAGGGGAGAAGAATACTTCTGAATAGCTTCGTGGTGCAGAATATATTAACACTGAAAACGCTCGAAGGCATGACCAAGAGTGTGTATGTGAGAGGCTGAGACTGGCGTGAGAGGGCGCTGAGGTTCTGTAGCTGGCCCCGCGTCGGCTACCGCGCTGGTTGGAACGTTGCTTAGATGGCCACTTCTGACACGCTGCACTTCGGACACATACTTGGCATTTTTCAGCCTTAGAGCCCTCCAGGAATCTTAGTATTGTGCTTAGTAAGTACCGGAGGCCAGGACTCATGGTTTGACTTCATATTTAAGTATCTTCTTTCCTTCTTGTGCTGTTTTGTAAATCTAAAGGAAAAGTTGTTCAACCATCACTTATTCAACTTCCTCCATGTCTAAGTTTGAGACTTGATTTAAGGATTATACCAGTGGTAGACTTATAAGTATAAACATTTGCCTTTGTTGCAGGTGTCTTCCTAAAATAATTGTACATCATAATTGAAGGGTCATAATTGCAGATAATAATTTAAATCCCTCAGCATAGCTTTCTGTTTGTAGGAATACCTTAGAAATCTTTTTCTAAAGCATCTACTCCTTTTGCTAATTGCCTCTTGCTGCTGCTGATTTTTTTTTTTTAATCCTCATCTGAGGACATTTTTTCATTGCTTTTAGAGATAGAGGAAGGGCAAAAGGAAGGGAGAAAGAGGGACATCAATGCGAGAGAGAAGCATTGATTGGTTGCCTCTTGTACATCCCAGAACTGGGAATTGAACCTGCAACCTAGTTATTTGCCCTGAGAATTGAACCCACAACCCTTTGATTATGGGAAGATGCTCCAACCAACTGAGTCACACTGGCCAAGGCGCTGCTGCTGATTTTTAAGAGTCAGATTTAGGAAAGGTATAGAGGATATATGGCAACTGTCTAAAAGCAGAATATTTCAGTCCTTTGATAAATAAAATATTGACTTTGAATTGGAGATTTATTTTGATTTGGAGGGAAGAACTTAATACTAAAAAATAACTTGATGAAATAGAGTCCAGTGATACTGTTTATTATCAGTAATTCTGTAGTTGGGGGGAAAAAAACACGAGCTTGGTAATGCATATCGGGTGCCTGTTGTGTTCCAGGAACCATTCTTCCTGGTTTATGGAGAGTACCGTATGGGAGTGGCAGTGCCATTCCCATTTTACAGATGGGAAAACTCTGGGAACTGAATACTTGCCTGGGACCACACAGCGGTGAAGCGGGAGAGGCCGCTCAGGCTGTGCACCATTAGGCCAGTTAGGCATAGGGATATGCTCTGGAATGGGGTTCTTGTACTTTACTCCTCAGTGGGGTCCTCTTTGCAGAAGACTAGGGAGATCTTGCTTCACTACCTTTAGGGCCCAGGCTGAACGGACATTTCTCCCTTGGACTTTGGAGGGTTGTGGCCTAGATGCTGGATCCCCTTCTTCTGGTACCGGGGAAGTATGGTTCGCTCCTCAGCTGATATATTTTTCTAGGTCTCTCTCTGACTCTCTCCCTCAGCTGATATCGCCCAATGCAGAGGAGCCAAGAGGTTGCTCCCAACCAGCCTTCTCGGTGCAGACTCACTTTATTAAAAGGAATGTTGCTCCCAGACAATTGTTATTTAGAGTTTCATTGTGTGCTTTATCATTTCACATTCTTTTTCCTAACAGAAATTCTTGAAAGGGAAAAGGACTCAGTGTTGAAATGAGGTTTTGTTCTCAGTTTAGTCATAAATGATCTCTGCTTTGGTTTGCTTAATACTAGTATGAAGTTACCAGGTTAGTTGTCTTCATTAAATCGCTCCAGGGGTTTCCTGTCACTTTCTGACTTGACTTCAGGTGTCCTGACATGAAGGCCTTGTGCTGTGGGCGGGCCTTGTGTGACTGAGCAAGAGCTGTGTTTGGTGAGAGCATGTGTCTGAAAATCACCCGGGGCTTCTTCCAGAGGCATACACCCTCCACCTTCTGCCACCCTCAGTTCTGGCACATCCCCCTGAGGAAGGTGTAATGCAGGGTCCCTTTGGGAGCCGGAGATAGAGGCAGAAGCCAATATAAAGTAGAGATAGTCTTGCCTTCCCGGTAAGAGAGGACTCACGGTAATCCCAAAGGGTAGCCAGATACCCAGATGCAAACACGAGGAGAGTGTGAATTCGCAGAGCCAGGGTCTGTGGCAATGGGCGAGGAAACCCGGAGGCACAAACACTGTGGTATCTTATGTCCAGCTCCCAAAGGAACCCTGTATTAATAATTTCCTAAGGGGGATGTGCCTCTGGAAAAAGTTTGGGTGATTCTGGTACACGCCCCCTCACCGTCCTACTGCCTCTGAAAACCAGCCCTCTCCACACTGACATGCCTTGCCTCCACCCCCTCCCAGTGTGGGACTCTGTTCATCAGCTCATATTTGGGGGTGATCCATTGTTCAGATATGTCACAGAAAATCACTTCTTTTTTCTGGAGCTATGTACATGGTGAAAAATAATGCAGTTCTAGTTTTAAGGAACTCCCATTTTAGTTGGAAAGATGATGAGTTATTACAAACTAATTACAGTGAGGTCAGAGCTGTTGTAGAGGTAAGAATGCTGTGGAAAAGCTACAAACCAGCCTTTTCCAAAAGACAGCCTTTCCCCAAAAGCATGGACGGGCAGCATCTTTCTTTCCCAGGCTGTAGATGCATAGGGGAAAAACCCAGTTGGTGGCCCACTTAATACGTTTGCTGGTGGTCATTAATAAAGTCAGTCTTCACAGCAGACTTAGAGGTAAGTACTGTTGCCATCCCTGTGTGACAGCTGGGGGAAGTGAGGCTGGGGCGGGCGAAGTAAGTTGTCTAAAGTGTCAAAACCAGGATTTGAACCCAGATCTATCTTATGACAAAGTACTTCTTTTAACCACTGTACATAGTAACTGCCTGCCTACATGATAGAAGTTGTTAATTTAGCCCCTTTTTCAGAGATATTGATAACACAAATATGACTGTATTCTTGTCCACCCTCTACCCAAAAAAAGTAATAGGAGTGATAGCAATGTTCAGGAAGTTGTAGTAAGCCTTTGCTGGGCAGCTCAGTTGGTTGGAACATTGCCCCCATGTGCCAAAAGGTTGTGGGTTCGATCACCAGTCAGGACATGTATGGGAGGCCAGTGATCAATGTTTCTCTCTCATATCGATGTTTCTCTCTCTCTCTTCTCCCCACTCTCCCTCCCTCCCTTCCCTCTCCTCCTCCATCTCTCTCTCTCTCTCTCTCAAGTCAATAAACATATCCTCCAGTGAGGATTCAAAAAAAGAATTAGTAGTAAGTGTTGTGATGTTGCTGCAGAGGGAGGAAACAGTGAAGTCCAGAAAGCTAAATAAGCAGTTCCAAAATGTGAAAGCTTTAAGAAAAAAATAAAATAATTGTTTATACCTGGAAGCCCTGCATCTCCTTTATCATTCGCTAAGATGTGCCAGGGAATGAGGCTTTGCTGCTGGTACCACTGATATTGTCCTCATTATTAAGCCATTGTCTCTCAACTTAAACACACCCTCCGGCTGTCCTTGGTGACGGTGGAGCTGGCACACTACACCCACATTTCTGCCTGGCCAGCTTCCAAATCAGCTCTGCCTGCAGGGAGTGCAGGAAGGATGAGGACCTGCCACGCACCTTCCAGTTTGCTCCCGGTCTGCTCGCATCACACAGGCAGCAGCGGTTCCTTCCAGAAGCAGCCTGGCTTCAGTTCGCCATTCTTCAGCACTTGCAGGATCGGCTTCTTGGGCTGCCCTCTGGATCTGGGCTCCCCCTCCATGGCCCTTCCTCCGCAGAAGTTTGAGGATCGTTTCCATAGAGCCCACCTCCAGGCTCCTAATTTTAACAATGTTAAATGCTTCCTTTTTGCTACCTGAACTGCTTCTATGACACCGTAGAGTTGTGGTTTTACCCATTCAGTTACCTATGGTTAGATTTTATTTGCAGTTCTCTATGGTTAGATTTTTCTCTGTTGAAATAACTGGTATGGTCTCCGTCACCTGATTGGACCCTGACCAGTACACCTGTGAAATTTAGACCCCTGGTGCTTAGCATCCACATGGTCATGTCCTTTCATCACGTCATCGTCTTCCTCTGGGAGAGCAGTCTTCTCAGCAACCTCTCAGGTGTGCTTACGCTGCATTGGGAGTTTGGGTTTCTGCCCTTTGAGGAGCAAGAGCATCTTCTTTGGGTAGAAACCAGGGGGTGTCCACCCAACTCTCCTGTCCTTAATAACCAGCATATCTACATCCATGTATGAAATGGTGTACACAGAAATATCTATAACTAGAATAAATAGTAAAATTCAAATTGAGCCTCAGTTTTCTTGGTAAAATTGGTTTACCAAGCAAACATCTAGCTCAGTAGTGGATCTTTAGTTACAAGTGTTCTATAAATAGTAATTATCTTCCTTCTTGGCATTTGCTACATTATGGCTGACACAGTGGCTGAGTCTCTGACAGCCACCCCAAATTACAGTGAACCTCTTCTTATCAAAAAGTGGATCGATAATGGGCAGGTGACCCATCGCTGTCAATTAAACACAGAGCAGAATCTGTTCCAGGGCTGCTGGCAAAGGTTTCCTTTTCCTTCTAAGGAAGAGGTGACTCACCCTTTTCACCTCCTGGAGGGTCTGTCTGGATAAGACACTTGGAACTACTCTAATTACCATTCCGTGACCATGAGAGAAACCAGTCTGAGGGCAAAGCCCTCACTGGGTCCAGAGGGGTAGAGGTTGTAGTGGGCCAGATAGCTCCCGAAGATTCCATGTCCTGGTCCTGGAAACTGTGACTATTACTTTACACCGCAGACGGGACTCTGCAGGTATGATGAAGGGTATGGGCCTTGAGATGGTGAGATTATCTTGCATTTGTTCAGATGGGCCCGATGTAATCACACGGGTTCTTAAAAGTGGAAGAGGGAGACAGAAGAGTACATGCCAGAGGGATGTGGTGGGAGAAAGACTCACCCAGTCATTGCTGGCTTTAAAGAGTGGAGGGGCCAGGAGCCAAGGAATGCCGGCAGCCTCTAGAACCTGGTGCAGGCAAGGAGACAGGCCTCTCCCTAGAGCCTCCAAAAGGAAGGCAGCCCCGCTGGCACACTGATTTTAACCCAGTGAGACCCACATCAGACTTCCAACCTCCAAAACTATAAGATAAGCTTGTGCTGTATTAAGCCACTAAGTCCATGGTCATTTGTTACAGCAGCAATAGGAAACTAATACAAAGGTGAAAAGAACCTGGATACTTAATGACTGCTGAACTTCCGAATCAGCTGATTTTGGAGCTACCCCTGCATTTCTCAGCACCTGAGGCAAGTTTCTGCCTTGTGTGTTTAGTCTACTCTGTCTGATTTTCTGGTGCTTGCAGCCTGAGCCATCCTGGTTGACACACATGTGCTTTGCAGAGTACTGTATATGAAGCAGGCTCTAAATGAGTATTTGTCGAATTGAAAAAACTGTTTAAAAAAAGAAATAAAGGACACAAAAGATGTTTGGAAGGAAGGATAAGTTATTTGAATACTGAGATGGCCTGGAACTTCGGCAGGTGCACTTTCAAATTGCCAGATTCATTTCCTATTGTGACCTCCAGGCACTCAGACTCTGCTTTCCACGGTAACATTTCAGCAGACTCTGTGAACGTGCCAAGAAGTGATTATTTTTACAAATCCAGATGATTTCCTAATTTAGGATCGCTCAGGCAGAGGGAGAAGTGAAGGAAACGTAGACTCTGTTTCCATGTCTGAGATCGGGAACAGCCCAGTACTGGCTTCGGCTGAATGTCGAATGTCGCTGACAGCTATGAAAGCGGCTGTCATTGGACAGCTGTTCAGTGGCCTTGGCGAACTCAGCTGGAGGCTCAGCCCAGCTTCAGATGTGGGAGGCCAAAGGTCAAGTGCTGTTTCTGTTGGTTTCCAGGCCCTTTCTCTACCACCTCTGGGCTCAAATTAACTTGTGTAATTTCTTCTCCAAAGACCAAACAGAGTCCCGCACCTACTTCTGCATTCACTTCCTCCTCCGCACCCCAAATGCACTTGCTCAGCTTTACTGCCTTCTTCCCCCGCTTCGCCAGCAAAGTCTTTTCTAAAGTAGATAAGGATCATGCCCATGGGAAGACAGGGCAGGCCCTCTTCACATGGCATCCAGCCTCTCCCTGCCCATCCAGTGAGGGCCTCCTCCGCTGGGTGCACATTGGATATACCTAACATTCTTGGTCATGATGGGCCCTCCCGGGATCTGGCTTCTGTGTGAACCACAGTTGTATTGTTAGGGAAAGCGAGGGGCAAGGGGGTGTGCTGGGGGCAGTAAATCGTGTGCCTGAATCCCAGGTGGGGGATGAGCTGCACACCACAGAGGAGTTCGTCAGTATGGACTTTCGTATGAGAAATGGTCAGAACCTTACTTCAGCTTATTGGTTGCAGACTTTCCCTTACAATAGTGAGTTACAAAGTTTTATAAATAATTCTGAGAGAGTCCTGGAGGGAAAGTTGTGTGTGTATGGTCAGCCTCCTTTGTTAATAAGGAAATGTGCCGTCTGCAAAGCACATAGACTCTGTTGCTAGAGTTTCTGTTTTCTTGTCCGTATTTGGGGTTCCTCCTTCCCTGGCCTTCCCTTCCTGACACTGCAGTCAAAAATCTTACTATCTTCTACTCAACTGTTGTTTTAATTACTTACTCTATTGTAATCTTTTTATTTGTGCTTTTTTTTCCCACGCTAACATGCCAAAATATTTTCCTTACTGTGCCTCCCCTGGTATCCCCCAGAGTCTTCACAGTTATTTATGTACTCCTGTAAAAATGCATTCCTAGCCCTGGCTGGTGTGGCTCAGTGGATTGAGCATCGGCCTGCAAACCAAAGGGTCGCTAGTCTGATTCCCGTTCAGGGCACCTGTCTGGGTTGCAGGCCAGGTCCCCGGTAGGGGGAGCAAGAGAGGCAACCATACACTGATGTTTTTCTCCCTCTTTCTCCTTCCCTTCCCCCTCTCTAAAAATAAATAAATAAAATATTTTAAAAAATGCATTCCTAAATATAATTCCTTACTTTTCCAAAGAGAGGACTCTGCCCCCCACCAATTTCTTGTTCAACTTGGCTCATATACACACATACACACATACATATATAGTTTCAAGTCTATAGTTCAAATAATCAATGGTATACTTATGCTATTCAGTTTATTATTTAACTATACATATTTTAAATGACTCAGAAAACATTTGGAGATACAGACTTCTCCAGTTTAATTTTATCAAAGTGATTTTATTCAAACTCCTTTGCGTTTTTGAGGTCAGTGTTTTATGTCACTGAAAACCTTGTTAGACATAGCAACACCCCCCAGCCCCACGCTTCCCTCTGCTTCAGTCACCATCCACTCATCCCTGTCGTCCACCTAGGCAAGGACAGAGGCTTTTACAGAAGCGCTCAGGGCGTCTTAACAGGAAGTCCTCCCAGGAGAGCAGGAGACTCGTGGCAGATTTTACTTAGGAACTCACCCAACATTTGTTCGACAGCCACTAGTTGCACCGTGTAAGGTACTGGGTACAAAGAGAAATGGGAATATGTTCTCCTACCTTCTTCCCTCTCCAAAGAATTTACACTGTAGTGGCCAGCAGCACTGTGAACAGAGAATTGCAGTATTTTACAAGAAAGATGACTAATAGGAGGTATAAAGTGCCGTTTGAAGGCTCTACACGGTGCCCGTGTTCCTGTCTAGTTCGGATCTGAACAGGAGTATTCTTCACCATGGACCATTAGAGTGCAGTCAGTGTTGATAACAATAGTATTTTCTTCACGGGGTAAGCATGTTTTTCCTATAGCTATGGCAACTGAGCTGATTTATAGCGTTATCTTCCTTGGTTTTCCTGGAGTTTTACAGTGGACTGGATGAACCTACACCATGAACCAGTAACAGGAAATTTCAGGGCCTAGGAAATTAACCTTTTGGATCCCCCCACAATTTCTAGCTAAGTTGGGCTCTAGAAACAATAAGGGCTTAGAAGAAGATGGAGGTCCAGCCCATCCTCCTGAGACACTTGGTTGTCTGAGAGTTCCCCGGTGGGTTTTCACACCAAAGTCATCAACAGCTGGCAGGGTAGGGGGTGGGGGTGGAAGTTCATTCGCTGCGAACACTCCTCATGTAACTTGACCTTGCAGTGCTGACCTTTCAGGGGCTCAAGTATATATGCAAGAGCCCCTGGGTGTTCTGCCACTGTCATCCAGAGGGCCCAGAGTCACTGTCCATATGGCCATCTGCCCCATGTTTATTTCTTTGCTTGGGCTTCAGCAGGCTCGGCATCAGCTCCCAAAGGTGGGTACTGCCTACCCCCGTCTGAATTTTTCAGAGCTACAGCATGTTTTAAAGAACTGATATCCTCTGCCAGGAAGCAGTGTAATTGTGGAACGAAGAACCAGTGTTTAGAAATAGGAACATATTTATATTAAATTTCTAGTTGCACAAAGTTGGTTTTTTAAAAAAAAAAAATTGGTAGCTAAATTCCGTTAAAGATTGAAGAGAGTTTTCTTTCCCTCTTATCCCACCTTTCCCCAGCATCAGTTTTCTTCCCCACAAGCACTCTTGTGTTTGAAAGGAGGAAAAATAGAGCTAATCGTTTCAGGTATTTCTAGGCAAGACAATGGCTCCACCAAGAAGCTCTCAGGTGCTGGGGAATGTCTGGGGTGAAAATAAATTAAGGTACTTAGAATAAAACATCAAAGAGGATACCAGATTACATTGTAGTTCCTGCTGAGTAACTGGAATTTGAGTCTCATGCCAGCCCCATCATAATGATGGTGACATTGTTGGGACCTTTCTTACAGTTACTCTTCATTATTTGACCCCAGCAGAACAATTCATGCCCCTTATATTAAGAAAGATTATAGTAAGTGCCTCTACATCTTCACTGTAAATCGTCAAGATAACTTAATTGGACTAAGAGAAAAACATACATCAGATATAGTGTAAATTAAACCGTATAAGAAAAAAGAAGCAAATGATCAAGCTCAGATTTTCTAAGCAATGAAACTTTTGTTCAATTTTCTAAGAATCCAAGGACTATGTGCATAAATGTGCAAGTGTATATATGTATATATGCGTATATTTAAATTGTGCATTTGTTTCTTATGATTTGGGGAAAAAACAGCACTTTGAGTATTTTTTTCATTCTTTCATAAATACTCATTTTTCCTTGAAAGGAAAACTTAGAGATGGGTTTATTTATAAAATTATACAAATAACTTGGACATATGTATTGTGGGACCTAAATTATAACTCTTGGAATATGGATTCTAGTTACTTTTACCTGCCACAAAGTATATAATATTTTAAGTTCTATAATTCATGAGAAACCATGAACTTTAGCAGGGGCCATATCTATGTCAGAAGCACCATTTCACTAAGAAAAATTATAAAGCCCTTGTACCCAAAGGGAATTAGTGCTTACTTTGGAAGATTACATTAAACATTGAAATGATGCCTTGTGTAAGTTCTCAAACTGGGATTGTCTGTCTTTGTAGGTAGCACACTTAGTGACAAAAAAGCACACGATGAAAAGATGAGATGAGATGGCAGTGACTTGTGTGACCTTGCTTTTTCTCCACAAGGAGATGGATTTTGGCAGAATCAGCTGGGGCTACTCTTTGAGTCAGACTTTAAGAAGTTAATGGGATTATGGTAAGGATTAGCTCTGGTGAAAGTGAATAATTCAGAAGATAAACGCTGGAAGGAGAGACAATATAAACAAAGGAAAGAATTCTCAAATATAACTCATACCAGAAGTTTTGAAGGCTCAAGTTCGTGGAGGCACCGTTACCAGGAGGTAGAGTGAGGCGGTGATGTAAGGCAGGCCAGGCTGTCTGGTCCATTTTGTATTCCTGGGGCCCAGCATGGGGCCCGGTACACAGTCTGTGCTCTGCAAATGTTCTGTTGTGAGGAGGCAGGAGAAGGTGGCAGCTGCTAGGGAGGAAGGCCACCAAAGAGGCCTGGTTTCAGGACGTCAGTTGGACTTCTTCCACTGGTAGTTAAGAGCATATCTGTGCACAAAATCCCGAGAAGACCACCGAAAAGTAAGACCCGTTCATGAGAAGCGCTCCTGAATGACCGCACCGAGGATGCTGATTGGAAGCTGATTGAGGGGTCTTACCTTGCCAGACCATCCTGCTAGTCCTGGCTCAAGTGGCAAAATTAATCAGGTTTTTAAAAAGCAAGATTAAGCATCAGTTTATATGCTAGCTAGATTAAACTGTGCCTTTGAACATCGGTGAAAGTCAGAGGGGACTCTGAAGGAATGTCTGTCATTAAAACATCACTTTCCTTTGTTACCTTTGTGTGAGTGTGTTAGGTTTACTGAGTTATAATTTATGTATAGTAATTTTTTGAACAGTTCTGAATTTGAATAAACATAGACAATCATGCTGTAGAACAGGCCTGTCACCCCACAAAGCTCTCTCACTCCCCTTTGCAGTCAACTCCCTCCCTCCCCAGCCTCTGGGCATCACTGATTTGTTTTCTGCCCCTACAGTTTTGCCTTTTCCAAAATGGAGTAAAATGGAATCATGCGATATGTAGGTTTTGTATCTGATTACTTTTACTAAGAAGAAAAGCATTTGAGATTCACTCATAGTTCCTTTCTTTTTACTGCTGAAGAATATTCCATTGTATCTCTATACAACAATTTGTCCATTAAATCTCCAGTTGAAGTTGTTTCCAGCTTTTAAAAAATTTTTTACTTATTAACGTTTTTAGAGAGAGAGGGAAACATTTATTTGTTGCTCCCTTTATTTATTTGTTCAGTGGTTGCTTCCTGTGTGCACCCTGACCAGGGACCAAACTCGAAACCTTGGCAAATCAGGATGATGATCTAGCCCACTGATCTGCCCAGCCCAGGCCTGTTTCTAGCTTTTGACAGTGTTGAATAAAGTTGCTACACACATTTATGTTTATCTTTTTGTGTGAACAAATGTTTGTATTTTTCTTGGGTAAATACCTTGGAGTAGGATCGCTGGTTTATATGATCAGCATCTGTTTCATCTTCTAAGAAACAAGCTGTTTTCCAAAGTGTCTGTACTATTTGCATTCCTACCCAGCAATGTGTTAGAATTTTAGTTGTACCTCCTTCTTATCAGCATTTGGTATTGTCACTTAAAAAATTTTAGCCATTTTTAGTATTTCTTTAAAAATTGGTTCCATTAACACTTCCTATAGTGTAGAGAGCTTATCCTTACCCCTCAAAAGCAAAATCTCTCTCTGAATAGCAAAAATTTTGTATTAAGTTCATTTAAAAAAATAATTAGAGTCGATTCTCATTATTTGCAGTATTAATGTTCTCTAAAGTCACAGTGAACATGCATTAGGGAATACTGAACAACCGCTCCCAGGGGAAATACAGGCTCAGGTCCCCTCAAGCCTTTGGTCATAACATCTTCACAACTGATCACTATGTAGCCTTGTTTTAAGTGTCTTTCTGTTTAAAGACATATCATTTAATAAATGTTGTCAATTCGTTAACATTGAGCTCATGGTCGACAACCTGAACAAGCCTTCTGTAATACCTGCATTTTTTCCTGTAAGGCACGTGGCAGCTAATACTGTGGGTCATTCTAAACAAGCAAAACCACTAACAAAAGCACAAAAGTGTGAAGAAATACGGCACTAAATAGACCAGGAAAGAGACCCTTGTTTCGAGTGTGAGATGTGAAAACAAGAAGGGGGAGCGTCGTCCCGTTTCACCTCATTTGGGAACAGGGTGTCAGTCCAGGGGCTCAGCTTGTTCACCACTTTGCACCTGCCCCGTAAGGACTGAGAGCGCCCTGGGTGTTGTATTTGGGGTTACAAGTAAACATCAGTGAGCACGCAGATTCACCTGTAGCTTATATTTTAGAAAATGCTTAAATTTAGTTCGAGTTAAATAAAGATTTGTAATAATTTGGTTTAATGCCAAACATAATTAAATATATTTATTCCAGTACATTGATGAGAAAATTAACTTGCTAAACCAGAACAATGCAATATTAAGGTTGCTTTAAAAAGACCTTAAAACCTTCCTAGGATTTTTACCCCATTGCAAAAACTCTTGATTTATGTTAGACCTTGTGCATCATTCAAACATACTAAACACACAATTAATTCTTAAAAAGTAGTATAAAATGTGGAACTCCAAATTTTATCATAGTAATAGTTACAGAATATGTGTTTAAATTCACAGGGAGAGATTAATGTACTTAACAAACCGCCTTTGCCTAAAAGTAATTATGTTTTCTAGATTGACTGCCAATATGATATAGGCCCCGAAGAAATCACCTCTCTTTACCAAGACAGAACAATAAATTGGTTTTCCTGAGTACGGTGGGTAAAGAATCCAAGTTCTTGACCTTGAATATTTCACTGGTCGTGTTCTATGCAGTAGGGAACAATCAGGATGACATTTGCTGAAATGTTTGAGATTTATAACATAATAGCTTGAGCATATGTGCCAAAAAATAAAAATCTTAAATCCTATCAAATCAAGATTAATTACCTATTAACATACTAACACATAGTATAGTACAGGTGGTGTAATAAGCTGTCTCTCTCCATATATTGTTACAAAACAAATGAATTTGGCGGTGACATGAAACGTCGTGTATCTTCTATCTCACTCTCAGTGGGAAAACAAAAAAAACTGCTACTCAGTCATTCTCGGTGTGGATTTTGGCGTTTCATTAGGAAGTGCTATCACAAACCTTTTCCCTGAAAAGCACATGCAACTCTCTGGAAACTGTTAAATTTCCTGGCTTTGTACTCCTGCCAGAGAACTGTTGCTTCTCCCCATAATTACTAGTGTGTATTTATTCCTTTCTGTCTTTGTGGAGGGGAACCCCCACAGCACTCCCCTGAAAAGGAAAACAGTAGTTTGCTTCCTCCCTCCACTAGCTCTGCAGAAATGAATCCCCTGGGCTACGTGTCTTCTTTATACTCAGCTTTAATTTAACAGTGCTAACTACAGACCAGGTGGTAACAATAGAAATGGTATAATCATGATTGTGTTTCTTCATTAAGATGTGTTTTGAAATTTGTGGGAAAATTGCTCATGAAATTTTGTCATTAAACCTTCAACTAGGCTAGAAAAACAAGTAATGGTGTTGCTAAGTTGGCTTCCAGCAAAAAGGCCGTCGGTCAGTCAGCAAATACTTGGTGGGGATCTGCTGTGTGCCAAGTGTCCTTCCAGGCTCCGGCACCACCGTGGGTGATGAGATAGTCCCTGAGCCCGGGTAATTGCTCCGTTTTCTTGTGCTGAATGTCTTTGGCTAAAAGATCTGGAAAGCAAGTGCAAAAAACCACTAATGAAACGTGAATGTACCTAAGGTTTCAAAATGGTTTGAAAAGTAAGTAATACTTTTAGTATTACTTACTAAATAGGTTGGAAGCATCTTAACAGTTTTTAAAAAGTGCAAAATTTTGGAAAATATAATAACCCAAACTTACACAGAATAAAAGACATCAGCAAGTTGTTTTTTTTTTTCAAATTGGTCACTTGGGTGCCAATTTTCTTAAACAGTAAACATGTCTTGTCTGCTGGCCTGGTGTTTTCAAGCTCTTCTTTTTGGGGAGTTTCACTCTTATCATCCTAAAAAAAAACCCCAGCAGACTGCTGTTCTTTTTCTGAGACCCTGGACTATCTCCTACGGATGAGGTAACAAGCTGTACTTCTTCATTTGTTTTTACAAAACAAACTCTTTGGCAGTGACATGAAATATCATGTCTTTTCTTTCTCACTCACAGTGGGAAAGGGAAAAAAATGCTCCTTGGTCATTTCTCTTTGTGGATTTTGGCATTTCATTGGAAAGTGCCAATAGGTATTCATTTTTTATGTTGCTCGGGAAAGCTGTACACAGCCTTCCAACTCACAAAGCAAACTCAGTCCCTAATAGTTCTCCAAATCCAGGTCAGAAAGGTGGGAAACTTTTATTTTTCTAGGCAGGGAGTCCATGAATAACACACTTGCAACCTGCTTAGCTTCCCCAAGTGCTCCTCTGTAGCCAGCTCCTTCGCTCAGAGACTGCACATCAATCTGTCGCTGGTGGTCAGCAGAGCAGCGGAGAGCCAGTGTTATTGTGAACCTACAGCGGAATGACTTGCTTCCCAGCTGGTGATCAATCTGTGTTAGACAGCAGCGTGTTTGCCTGTACAAATGAGCTGGACCCCTCTGCCACATATCTCTGCCAACTCTTGAAAGAAAGAGTCTGTTTTAATTCTTTTCGGGGGTAAAGACAAAAAAGTCTGTCTCCCTTTACACAACCAGCTATTGAAAAATCCATGCAAATATCCATAGTCAGTGTCCTGAGGAAATTGTTTTCAGAGGTCAGGAAGTTGCACTAAAAAAAGGAGAGAAAAAATACCTGTGTATATTCACACACCCAAGAGAAGTGTCTTTCGTTTTTCTCTGGTAAAGACTGTGCGCTCATGCTACTTGTACCATCTCTGGGGTTCCCCACTACAATTAAAAAGATCCCACGGTTTAGAATTTCAGTTGTTTTCCTCAAGCTCAAGGTGAAGCCAACATTTTGATGTGAAATACGCTATAAGACTTCAATTTAGGTTTATTACTATTACGAATTATAGGGTAAGTATGTGGCAGCAGGGTCCAGCTCATTTGTGCAGGCAAACGTGTTGCTGTCTAACACAGATTGATCACCTGCTGCGCTGGAAATAATTCCATCGAATCAGTGCTAACCGGAACACATGATGTTGTCGTACTAGTTGTGAACTTTTAACAGACCTTTCTAAAGTTCACTAGGGCCGAGCAGTGCCTGGACAGTTCAGAACTCAGGGTATATATAGCAGAGGAACTTCGAGTTGATAGAGCTGAAGGAGCAACCAAGAGAAAAACGTATGAAAGGTTATGTGAGTGAGGAATGGAGCGAGGCCCTGTGGCCGGGAAGCAGGAGTGCCAGGAAGTCGTTTTGTGAGGGACCAACAACGACACAGTGCGGTGGTATGTTGTCGATGGGTGCGAGTGAATGAGCCACAGGGATGAGGAAGCTGTTCATGGGTAGGGGAAGGCAAAGTGGAAAACTTTGAAGAGGGGCCAGAAAGAAAAG
Source organism: Desmodus rotundus (assembly GCF_022682495.2). NCBI lineage: Eukaryota > Metazoa > Chordata > Mammalia > Chiroptera > Phyllostomidae > Desmodus > Desmodus rotundus. The sequence continues at coordinate 70,360,714 of NC_071395.1, forward strand.
TTGTATATCATTTGGTGGAGAATTTAGTAACACAATTTATTGTTCTTTTTTAAAATATATTTTTAATCAAATTTATTGGAGTGACATCGGTTAATAAAATTATATAGGTTTCTGGTATACAATTCTATAATATATCATCTGTACACTGTATTGTGTGTTCACCCCAAGTCAAGTCTCTTTCCATCACCATTTATTCCCCCTATACCCTCTCTACCTCCCACTTTCCTCTGGCAGTCACCATACTGTTGTCCGTGTCCATGAGTCTTTCTTTTTATTTCTTTGCTTAATCCCTTCACCTTTCTCACCCAGCCTCCAATTCCCTCTCCTCTGACAGCTGTCCTCTCTGTCAGTCTGTCCTGTATATCCATGAGTCTGTCTCCACTTTGTTAATTTTGTTAATTAGATTCCACATGTAAGTGAAATGGTACTTGACTTTCACCTCCTGGCTTATTTCACTTAGCATAATACTCTCCAGGTCCATCCATGCTGTCACAAAAGGTAAGATTTCCTTCTTTTTTATGGCTGAGTAGTAGTATTCCTGTGTAAATGTACCAAACAGACATATAAACAGACAGATGGAACAGCATAGAGAGCCCAGAAATAAACCTACACCTTAATATTAGTCGATATTTGACAAAGAAGGCAAAAGCACACAAAGGGTAAAGATGGCCTATTCACTACATGGTGTTGGCAAAATTGGACAGATACGTGCAAAAAAGGAACTAGACCACCAGCTTACACCACACACAAGAATAAGCTCGAAGTGCATTAAAGACTTAAATGTTAGACCCAAAACCTTAAAAATCCTAGAGGAAAACATAGTAAAATCTCTGACATTTCTTACAGCATTGTTTTTTCTGATTTATTGCCTTGGGCAAGGGAAACAAAAGAAAAAATCAACAAACGGGACTACCTCAAACTAAAAAGTTTTGCACAGCAAAGGAAACCACCAATAACAATAAAAAGACAACCCACTGAATGTGAGAACATAATTCGCCGATACATCTGATAAGGGCTTAGTATTCAAAATTTATAAGGAACTTATAAAACTCAACACCAAAACCCCCCCCAAAACCCTAACAATCCAAATAAGAAATGGGCAAAGGACCTGAATAGACACTTCTCCAAAGAGGACATACAGATGGACAATAGACATATGAAAGGATGCTCATTGTCACTAATCATCAGAGAAATGCATATAAAACCACAATAAGATAGCACGTCACACTGGTCCGATGAGCTATCATCAATAAATCAACAAATAGCAAGTGCTGGTGAGGATGTGGAGAAAGGAGGACCCTTGTGCACTGTTGGTGGGAATGCAGGTTGGTGCAGCCACTGTGGAAAACAGTACAGAATTTCCTCAAAAAATTAAAAATGGACCTGCCTTGTGACCCAGCAATCCCACTTCTGGGAAAATACCCTAAAAAAACAAATGATTGCTCTTTCTTGTCTGTGATCATGTTAGTTCTCTGGGTAAACAGACCCTGTGGTCATTTAGTACAGAAGTGTGAGGAGCAATAGAGTTGTTTGCACCGTGGTCAGAGTAGGTGGAGTGCTCATTTCTCCATAGAAAGTAGGCATCTCCAGCCCAGGGAGGAGCTAATGAAAATAAAGTAGATGAAGTAGAGAGACGGGAACTGTGGAAAGAGAGAGTGGAAATCCCTTTGACCTCAAATTGCTGCCCAGCTGGGCCATTCTTCTTGAGTCGTGGAAGGGATTTCTGGTTCAGTAAGCACTTATATTAGATGGGCTTGATGGTACCGTCCAGTCATATTCCACATGAAACTGTGGCCGACTGTACTGCATTGCTCGATTTCAAGTTCCTTTAGGATAGAGACTGTGTGTGATCTTTGTGTTCTCCCCTTGCACATAGCAGGCACACAGTAGATAGTGAACAAGCGACTCAATTCTTAGTTCTGTTTTGGCAAAGAGTAAAGAATTGAAGACCCTAGAGCTGCTTTGAATATTCAATTTAACTATTCAGCCCCGAACATGACTATTCCAAACTCATAAGAATAGTGGTATTGCCCTCTTGGGTTGAATATATGACCCTCCTAGGACCCAAGCCTGCCCTTGAAGGTTATGCGCGAGGAGGACACGTTATAGGAGGGCATGGTAGTTTTCTTTGACGTTACCTGCTATGATTTACCAGGATCTTCTCAAACATCTAAGCAACTCTCCACAGCCCCCTGGCTCTTCCATCTATCAGATTGTCTACATATCATCTGTAGCCAGAACACTTCCCAATTTCATCAGCTTTTGAGTATAAATGAATTTATGTTAATATTAATACTCACTTAGGCAGTACTAACATTAATTTCGAGTTCTCACTGACTCCCTTTTTTAAATACAGCGTCCGGCACAAATAATGCCCCTTTTTTATTACATAAAATACTTCATTACAAAATCATAAGCACATAATTCTATAACATAGAAATATCACACTCGAGCACACCATATGACATTTTAGGTGAAATGTTCAGAGACATTCACATTCCCTACCGACCATGCTCAGTGGAGTTGCTTCTGTTGAACCCTGTATTTTGGTGAGTCCATGGGATGTCTCACATCCTCTACATTCTGAGCTGCCGATACACCACGGCCTCTACTCTCCTCTGCCACTTAGAGACCATGCCTGCCTCCACCATCACTGCCTCCAGGCACCCCTGTTGCTCCACGGTGACCAGTTACACTCACATAAAGGAAAGATGACTTTGCAGTCATGTGGGTGATGGCCAGGAGGGTGAGGGTGTCAGGACTAAAGACAGGGAACCGGTTAAGAGGTGGCTGAAAGTAGTTCAGTCGTGGGATAATGTTGGGCTGGACTAGAGTGCTTGGGTTGGGGCAAGATATGGACAGAAGTAGATTTTGTTCAAAGGTATTAAAAAAAAAAACTTTAGGGACACTGAGGTTTAAAATTGATGTAATTTTCACATGATAAAATAGTATTTGCTTCGGGGTTTTTTTTTAAGTCATTAAAAAAAATAAGAAAAACCAAATTCTTCCTTGTGCACTGTACAGAAAGAGGCAGTGGGCTATCGTTGAGATACTCCAAAATTAGGTATGTCAGAAAGTCTGCTTCCTTTGAATTTGGAGCTCTATTGATTTGAAATTTAGATCTGAGAGTCGGTGTGTGCAAATGGCAATTGAAGCTGAACACAGAGAAGAGCTGAGGGCCTCGGACAGAGTTCTGAGGGATGCTGCTGTTAATTGGAAGGGTGTGTGGCAGCAGCCAGAGTGATTTGAGGAAAATGAGAACAATGTCAAATAATATTTTTATGACCAAGTATTTAAGGCCCCTTGTCATTTTAATCTACTTTTTTCTACTGCGCCCATCTTAAGCATTTGCTTTCCTGTAGTCAGGATTGTTAATTATTTGCATATATCTATATGCCTCTCATTTGGCCTGAGGTGGACAGGTTGATCCCAGCTTGGAGGTGAGGGAAGCAAGTGAGAGAGGCTGGGGCACAGGAGTGAAAACACCCTCTGGGTGCTGGAGGCCGAGAGGGGGCCAGTCACAGGGACCTGACAGGGAAGACCGGAGTGCACCTGGGCTGCAGGGCTAATGTTTCACATGTGGAGAAGCTGCTGAAGACTGGTTAGAATGGCAGCGACAGCACCAAAATGAAACAGTGCTTCACTGTGGATTCAGTCAGGGAGTGCTGTGAAGTCTTGTGGATGTCAGTGGCCAGTGGGGACAGCTGCAGTAAATTTGGGGTAGAGCACTGACTAGGATGAGTGACAACAGGAGGTGAAAGAGGGCCACATGTGAGAGGGGAAAGGAGGAATCGACAGGCTTTGGTGATAGATGTGGAGGGAGGTCTCAGAGCAGGGGATGTGGAGGAGAGGACTCCCAGCCTTGGAGCCCATATAACTAGATAAGTAATGGTACCAGAGACACATCCCACATTTTAGAGTTAGAAAGTACCTTTGAGTCCTCTAATTCAGTGTTTTCCCAGGTAGGATCTAGTGGAGGAGCTCAGGTCGGAAGCCATTAGATTGTGAATGGAATTCTCAGCCCCGTCCTTTCTGAGTTCCCTTCTTTCTGTCCCTTTACTGATGAGATCTTCCAGGGTTCTGGAAATGGGTTAGTGTATGCCATCCCATACTTAGCCTCCAGCTTTCCCTTATTCATCTTCACTAAGTTTGAAAAATCCCACGTGGAGAGGAACTTAATAACAGACCACCCTTTGCCATGTGCCTTTTTACTTTTGGTGTACACAGGGGCACATTTTGGTGAGAATTTTAAAATAGCAGTGTGTGGCCCTGGCTGGTGTGGCTCAGTGGATTGAGCACCAGCCTGTGAACCAAAGGGTTGCCGTTTTGATTCCCAGTCAGGGCACGTGCCTGCGTTGTGGGCCCCATCAGGTCCCCAGTAGGGGGTGTGTGAGAGGCAACCACACACTGATGTTTCTCTCCCTCTCTTTCTCCCTCCCTTCCCCTCTGTCTAAAATAAATACAATCTTTTAAAAAAATTTTAAATAGTAGTGTGTGTTTGTGGGTTCCAGCTCTAGACCTCCCTCTGACCCAGCAAGAAGGAATATGGATGGTGCTTTCTTGATAAAAATGACATTTATGTAGATGAAAGTATAGTAGTGTTAGTAATCATCAATTATTATAGCATGAGAAGATATGACTATTGAAGTTAAAAGTCCATTTTGCAAAAAGGTTAAATACCTTTTAATTATTCACAAATATGATACTATCCAGGAGTGTTGTGTACGCCTATATTAAAATAAGTGTGGTGTTAAACATCAGTCTACATTAAAAGAGATACTGTGTAGAAGTAAAAAAGAAATAATGGTTTTCCCCTACTTTATATTTTTAAAAATCACCCGTTGTGTTTGATTCAGTTACGCATGCCACCTTAAGGAGCTGGAATGCATTATGTGGAGTTGGGGACCCAGCTCAGGGAGCACGAACAGATGCTGTCGTGTTCGCATTGAAGGACCAGGGTGTAGAGTGGGGCTCATCCACCGACAGCCCACTGCCTGTTTTTGTGAGTACACAAGGAAGAATTTAGGTTTGTATATTTTTAAATGATTTTTTTTAAAACCTCAAAGCAGAATACTATTTCCTGGTGTGAAAATATACAAAATTTAAACTTCAGTGTCCCTAACTTTTTTTTCTATTTTTAATACAGTTACGCTTGCTTGATTACAATTTTATCTATGGTTGCTTCTGCACCGTAACAGCAGAGTTGAGTAGTTGTGACAAAGACATATGGCCTGCAAAGCCTAAAATGTTTACCATCTGGCCCATCGCAGAAAATGCTTACCAACCACCGGTCTAAAGTGGTTTTTCCCAGACTTTCATGTGCATATGACTTACCTGGGACTCTTGCTGAACTGCAGATTCTGAGTCAGGAGGTCTGGGTGGGGCCCGAGGGTCTGCATTTCCGACGGGCATCTGGACAGTGCCAAACCTGGGCCTTTGGATCACACCTGGATTTGCAAGGGCCTGGGTATGTAAGGAGGGGAAAAAGAGATGTGTTGTAAAGGAGAGATTATCAAAATTTTAAAGTAGAAATAGGCTTGTTTCACCTTACTCCACAGGCCAGAACTCGGGCCCATGGATGCCAGCTCTGGTTTTTACCTTAGGAAGCACTTTCTAGTGATTAAATATGCTCATAGAATCATGGCAGTGGCCGCAAGTGAAAGTGAAGCTGGGAGCATTAGAAGATCCCTAAACTGGACAAGGGGTTGGACTTTCCCAGCGCGGACGGTGGTGATGGTAATCTCTTCCAGCTTAGTTTCGTTGGTTAACAATGATAAAGCAAAGAGAGAGTATGAAAGTGGAAAGACAGACTGAATTTCTCACAGATACAAGGCCTAGCCTAACAGGTATGGGTATTAATTGGATTAATCTCAGCTAGTTTCCTTTTGTAAGAGGAGTAACAAACTATCAAGGCCCAACATTTCAGAAACTTGGGGTAAATGTTTAGCTGTGATTTTTAGAATTTAATTTGTTCTTCATAGTATATGCATCAGACCTTGCGTCACTGAAAAGGCTACAGTCGTCACACTCCTAGGGTTTATTTGTTCACTTTTGAAGAAGTTACAGCTAATCCCGCCCTTCTTCCTCTCCGTGTGGGTTCCTGGCTCCCACACCCCTGCCCTGGACTCTGTTCCCATCAGCCTGAGAAGGGATCCATGCGTGTATCAGATCTTCCAGCTGCAAGTCATTTTCGCCCCGATGAGTGAATCCTCTTGTTAATGGCTCCTTTAAGAAGTACTTTATAAAGAGGGAGAGAGGAAGATAAGGGGAGTGAGGGAGAAAGAAAAGAAACTAGCCATTTTGAGCAAGCTGATAAATGTTAGTGTCTGTAGCATATTTAGACAGATGAGTGAGTCATAGAGTATTTTAGCAACCTAATATTTAGCTATTGATGAGTACTTTCAAAACCATAAAACTCATTAAGTTAATATTACAACTACCTACACAAAATTCAGTGAGTGGCTGTGGTAGTGCTCTCATTGTGTTTTTCTACCTTGAATGCTTTTCATTTCAGCTTGTCACAGTGCCTTTAAAGACATGATTTATGCTTCATAATGCCCCAGGGAGGTTAAGTATTTTCATATTTATTGCACGGAAGAGCATTCTGTGATTGCTTGCCTGTCCTAAAATCGGTTTGGCTGGAAAAGGACCCAAGAATTCTGACCTCAGCTCTCTCTCCAAACCAGGAGTCAGCACTTGAAAAATGTGAATCAATATCTTGCCCGGAGAGTCTGTCTCATTCGGCTAACCTGGGGGAGGAACAGATGGTGGGAGGCAGCGGACGCACAATGCTGCTTTTTTCTTTCGTAAATCCACCTAATATCCCCACATCCCAGAGCTCGGCTGTGGTGATACTGGCCAAATATCTTTCAGCTCTTGCAGACTTTGCAGGCAGTCCTTCATCATCCTCTATGCTACTCGAGTAGCCTGAAGAATCCAGCTTCTCTCCTAAGCATGTTGGTGATCTTACCCCCGACAGATTTTGTTGGTGTGTGTACAGTAGTCCCCCCATTTATTGGGGATGCATTTCAAGACCCCCACTGGATCCCTGAAACTGCAGATTGCACCAAACCCTATACATGTTTTTCCTATACATACACACCTATGATAGAGTTTTCACTATTCTTGCTCTTTGAGGCAATTGTTAAGTAAAATAAGGGTGCCTTGAACACAAGCACTGGACAAAGGATGATTCACATCCTGGTTGGGATGGAGCGGGACAGCCCGAGATTTCATCACTACTCAGACTGGCATGCAATTTAAAACTTTTGAATTGTTGTCCTGGCTGGGTAGCTCATTTTGTTGGAGTGTCATCCTGTGCACCAAAAGGTTGTGGGTTCGATCCCTGGTCAGGGTACATACTGAGATTGTGGGTTCGATCCCAGTTTGGGGTGCATATGGGAGGCAAACCAGTCAGTTTGTCTCTCACATCAGTGTTTCTTTTTCTCTCCCTCCCTTCTTCTCTCTCTAAAATCAATAAACATGTCCTTGGGTGAGTATTTAAAAAAATAACTTACAAATTGTTTATTTCTAGAATTTTTAATATAGTATTTTCAGACTGCAGTTAATCACCAGGTAACTGGAACCTCAGAAAGTGAAACCACAGTAAGGGGGGACTAGGTGTTGATATTTTTCACAACCATAAGCATTCTGGATGCCTTGCCCTCCTCTTCCTGTTACCTCATGTGTGTCAGGCCTCTGAACACTTTTACATGTAAACAGATCTCCTTGCCTACTTTTCCCATTCTACCTGCCCACCTGTTATGCACCTTTTGTGCAGTCCTTGGTTCTCTCTCCTTTAATAGGTCGGAGGTGGTCCATTAAAAAAGAAATTAGGACCCATGCATGTTGTTCCAGTCGGTCAGCTGGATGGATGGTATCCCTTTTGGCTCTAGGGTTCCTGGGACCAGTGGTTCAGCTTCCACAGTCCATTTCTAATGGGTTTCTTTGCTGCAGAATCACTATTTTTTCTTCCATCCTGCATAAATCTTTTAAAAATACTATTTTTGTTTCATGACTTCAATGCTCCAAAAACTTTGGTTGTTTTCTTATTATCTAATGGATGATGTTAAAATTCCTTAGGGAGATACTTAAGGCCCTTTAAAAATGCAACCCTAACTTTCTTCTGCTCCATGTAAGTTTCCCTTCTTTCAGTTCTGTGTGTGTCTTGTACATATCTGGTACTGTGCTGGGTGCTCTCGAAGCAGTGGCTGTAGTAAGCACTATCTTTTTAATCTATGTGGGGAGACGGTGTGTTCTCACAATGCAGGTAAATAATGATAAAAGGAAACATATAATTAAGTTCACACTGAGCCATACAGGGAAGCATCGCTTATATCCTGTGCTCTTCGGGGCTCTGTTCTCGGTTTCCCCTTACTCTGCGTGCTGTTATTGGGTCCTTTCCTATTCCTAATGGCTAACCCACATCCTGATCTATTCCTCTGACCTCACCCTTATATAAATGCTGATCATGTTTCGATCTCTGTTTCTCCACAATCTTAGAGCTGTATTTCCAACTTTATCCAGCATCTTCACCTAGAGAGGTACCTCCAATGCACTGTGTCTAAAAACTCAATTCATTGTCTCCCCCCGCAAGCCTGCTCCACTCCCTGTAGTTCTTTCTGGTTATTGCTGTCCCCATCCAGCTTATCTTCCAGCTCAGCCATCTGCTGCCAGTCACTCAGTTCGGCTGATTTCACCTCTGACACTGTCTCTCACAGCTCTCCTCGCACCTCTACCTCCTCTGCCTTCATCTCAGACCCTTCCAGAACTACTGCCACAGCCCCACAGGCTTCCTGTCATCGGCTCATGTGACAAGAAGTCTTCCCCTCTGCTGACAGAATTAGCTTCCTAAAAACAAATCTTATTGTGTTACTTTCATGCTAAAAGCCTCCAGTGGCTCCTTGTCACATTTAGGATAAAACAGCAACTTTTAGAGGTCGCATACTAAAGCCCATCTTGGCCCTAGGCAGCCTCATCTCCCATCCCAGCTCCCTATGAACACGACATGGCCATGGTTCAACCGTCATCCCCACAAAACTCTTCCCCACTCTCCTAGGAAGAGTGGGGCCCCTTGCTGTGGGCCCCCACGATACTCCATGAAGTGACTAAAGTATTCACTAGCTTGGATTTTCCCCATTTAATGCTGCAACCCCCAGACATACTGTGTGTTCCTCAAGAGAAGGGGCCAGATTTGATCTGTCTTTTCACCTCCAGTGGAGCCAGTGGATCGCTTTTGACTGAGTGGGCGAATGTATAGTGAGCAATGCTGTGGGCTGAAGATACTGGGAACGGCTTAGTGACGGAGGATCTTTGATTCCATCCAGAACCACTGAATTGAGCGTCTGTTCTGTGCAAGTGTGCACAATCAACTTATGAGGCAGGAATAATTATTTCCATTTTGCAGAGCTAGAAACCATGACTCAGGTTAAATTCTTTCACTAAGACTATATATAGCTTAATAGGCAAGAGTCATGATTTTTAAGTCAGATGGGTCTGGGGTCCAAGCTCATGCCTGTCTACTGTGTCTACTGGTGTCAAAGAATAAATTTTAAGAATGCGTGACGAGGCCCTCCACAAGGACAGCGAGTTTGTGATTGCGAAGTGCTTGGGAACTCGCAAAGGAAGCTGCGGGTTTTGTAGAGGACTCAGACCATTTTCACAACCGGCCTCCCTGACGGCCTCTGTATCTGTGCGGCCTAAATGTTGTTTGACGCACCAAGGAAAATTGTTGCTCTAAAGTGAACGAGTTCAACTTTTCTTCTCCTCAATCTCAAGAGTGTCGCGTGAGGAAATATTTTAAACCGCACCTGAGCTATAAACAATTTACTCTGAAGGTAACAGTGTTAATTAGCATTGCAGTATGTAAACCTTTAGCTAATAAAAATCAAAGTTGCCTAATTTGGAAAGTACACAGAAGGTTAGCGGGAAAGCTGGTAAATGTTTTCAAAGACTCTGTATTTAATTCTATCACCAGCTAGCAAAATAAACAGTCCAGCTGCTAGTTCTGACCCGGACACGTGTTGCAAATGAAATGTTAATCGTTTAAATGCATTGGTCATTAGAAATCAAAAGAAACGTGAATACACTCTCTAGTTTATGAGAAACAAGGTGAAAGTTCCCAAAACACATTTGTGGTAAATATGCCTAAAATTGCTTCCTCATCTTTTATTTCAGTGGCTAATACTTAGTACAGTATATAGGTGACTGTGGGGCGTTTAGTTTCCTACGTAGATACAAAGGTTTGGAAATAAATGGGGAGTGCACATCAAGAGATATTAAATCCCACCTCTCCATGTGTCCCAGTGTGTGCCGTAGACGGCAAGCTGCTTGCCAGACTCTTCTGAGGAACGGGAGGTTACTTTAAATAACGTGCTAGGAGTGACCTGGAGTTTTTAGCCAGCACATCTGCTTGCAAGCACTGGCCCCGGGTGAGGAGGTTACACTGGAATTAATCAGCTCTGCAGTCTTTTCTCCACCTTGTTTTACCAGAATAAAATACACAAAATCAATTGGAACATCTTTTTTTCCTTGAGAACCTAAAAACAAACAAAGAAACTAGGTGAAAAAAAAACCCCATAATGCAGTGTTTTCCTGTTTGAAGTAAATGTTAAAGTAAAGCATTAGAATTAGAATTTTATTTCTTCAAATATGTGTTTTTAACTTAAAGTTATGGTGGAGTTGTATGTCTTCAATCTTTAAATGGTATTATAGTAATACCATTTTTAAAATGTTTGATTTTATTGTTAGAAACCCAGGAGACCGAGTGGAGGGGAGTGGGACCTATGCCGAGGTACTCAGCGTGACACAACATTTTGTGAACCAAGATGTTATCCTAGGAACTTTCCAGTTTTGGAAAGAGGAAGGAGTGGGGTTTCTGGGAAATTTCTGCAAATACAGGACAGTACCCCTGGCCCTGATGGCATGATGTTCACGCCAAGATGTTTCGCCTGTTGATCTTAAATAAGTCAGCTTAGCTGTATCGCTTTCCTCAGGAAAATTGAGAGGAGGCCTACGTTCTAGAATGTAGATGTTGAGCGTTTCTATTGAGGTGGTAAAACTTCTGGAAATAGATAGCAGTGAGGGTTATAACATTGCGGTTATAATTAATGCTACTGAATTGTACACTTAAAAATGGTCAAAGTGGCAAATTTTACATTACATATACTTTACCAAATTTTTTTAAAATTAATGTAATATACTAAAAACCATTGAATTATATACTCGAAATGGGTGACTTTATGATACGTGAATCATATCTCAATAAAACTGTGAAAAATTCAAACACTGCCCTGACTAATGTGGCTCAATTGGTTGGGCATCGTCCTGCAAAGGGAATGGTCACTGGTTCAATTCCTGGTCAGGGCACATGCCTGGGTTCCAGGTTCAGTCCCCGGTCAGGGCACATATGATGTTTTTCTCTCATATCGACGTTTCTCGCTCTCTTTCTCCATCCCTTCCCCTCTCTCTAAAAATGAATAAATAAAATCTTTAAAAGAAATAATTCAAACAGTGAGTGTAGTTAGAGCATAGGATGTTCTGGTTAACTGAGTGGCCTGGCTAATTAGGGACTAATACATTTGCGTGGAAACTAACATGTGAAAGGTACCCTTTGTAGGAATATGAATATGAGCTTAAATGTTTTCTGTGCTTCAATAGGTTGTATATCCTTTTAATTCTGAACCTTTAGGAATATGACGCTTTGCTATCCACAGAGGATCTGAATAGAACTGTGCTAACACAGCAGCCATGGCCACAAGTGGGTTTTGAGCACTTGAAATGTGATTAATCCAAATCAAGATGTGCTATGTGAGCAAAATAATACTGTATTTTGAAGATTTGATATGCAAAAAGAATACAGAAATCTTGTTAATAATTTTTATATTCATTACATACTTTGGGTATACTAGGTTATATAAAATATAATATTAGATATATTTGGGTTTTTTACTTTTTTAAAGTAGCTGCTAAAATTTTTAAATTTCATTTGTGGCTCATACTACATTCTATTGGCCAGGACCAGTCTTGCCATCAGCCTCACGTACACAGGAGTCACATACTTTGAGAGAGATTAAGAATCACTTCTGCTGGCTAAGTAGAATGCAAATGAATTCCCCAAATTGGCTTGGATGTCAAGAGAAGTTACCTCCTGTAGGATGGCTGTCCCTTCTTCTCTAGCTCAGAATTTGGGAAATGGGAGACCTGGAAAGGTTCTCCAACCAGGAGAGCTCGGAGGAGGAGTGAAGTCTCTGGTCCTGGGAGCACAGTCGGTCTGCTGTGGCGCTGGGTCCGTAGCTCCTTGAAAAGAGAGAAATGATGTAGGCAGATCCTGGATGTTAGATTGGTTCAGAGGCAGTTTTGCTTTGGCAAGAGGAGCAAGAGGAAGAGTAGGAGTAGAATTACAGCCTTGGGCAAGAAAGGAAAGGGTCCTCACAGGCAGCACACGCCCTTTCAACTCCATTTTAAGAAAATTAAAAATAAGCACCTGCTCCTAGGGCCCCATCTCTAGAGAAGGCAGCACCAGCCTTGAAGGACTCTGGGCCTCTGGCAGGGCTACCCACTCTGTGTCCACCTTGACAGTGGACCTCTGGCTCAGCCTCCCTGTGTGTGCAGGCCAGCCCTGCCACTCTGTGGTTCTGTGCGTACCTAATGTCCCTGAGGCAGCTGCAGCCACCGCTGAGCTGCTGGCCTGGGCTGTCCAGGTCATCTCCCTGGGTATTAATTATTCTTTTGGTTAGGTCTCTGGTTACAAAGTTACATGGATTTTAAGTGGTCTGCCCCTAATACTCTTTTCCACCATAAACCCTGTTATTTTTGCAGGATGTAAGGTTTTCCAGGAATGCATGTATCACGTTATAACAGGAATGCCCACATGAACTTTGCCCTTCTCCTTCCATAGACAAGTCTGAGGATGCCAAGGTGATAGCAACTGCCACACTGAGAGGGTGTGTGGCTGGCATTTCACAGTAGACTCAGGTTCAGAGTGTTGTATGGTGATCAGGTACGACTGGACTAATGTTGTGGCTCTTAAGATGTGGTGTAAGTTTCATGGGCTGCCTGCCAACCAGTCTGCCATGGATACATTATTTCTTTGAGAAAGTGTATTCTGGCATGCTTGGGTTATTAACAACCAGCTCACTAATACACTTTTGGAATTCATTCTCTTTGCAAATTGGCAAATGCCTATAAGCCTCCAGAAAATAACTCCCACCTCCACCACCACTTAGTAAGGCGAAAATAGGAAATGTGAACTTTGGGAAGCTGAAGGTAATTGGGAAAATCATAGAAATTAGAAGGTAATTAGTGGTAAAATAGGGATTTTTGACTTCCCCTCCACCTCTTCACTAATAAATACATATAGACATAACTTACTTTGAGTTATTTTGTTTTCTTAGGCCAGCACCTCTGAAAATCTTCCGAGAATGGATTTTCCACCTCAGTTCTTTATTGACGTAGGAGAAATCCTTCAGTCTGTCGAAACTCAGGGTTTGGGTGCTATGTTGGCACTTTATCAAGTTAAAAGACATTGTCTGGGTCCTCATTAGTGGGGTGCCTTTTAGTGTTTGGCTGATCCTGCTGGAGAAGAGAGGGACGAGTAGCACAGCATAAAGGGTGTGACGTCGAAGCCACGCTTTAGCACTATGTGGGTGTGAGCGAGAGACAGACAGACAGACAGACAGCACGGCAGAGATTGAGACTGACCTGTCCGCAGAGGCACAGGCCTTTCGATGTGGGTGTTGAGATGTTTTTGCAGGGCTGATGTCCGTAACCCCAGTGACCACTACGGGTCTGGGTGAGTGGGACACCGGCAGGCTGTCTCAGGGAGGCTTCCTTGCTCAGCACAGCTCGGAAGGCTGTACCGTTTACCTGTGATTTAACTGGAAGGAAGAACCAAACCCTGTGTTGCAATTATTTGGCAAGTATTACTGAAGGTAACATCTTAATACATAAAAATTTTGATCATAATGATTATAATGAAATTTTAGAAAATGGTTTACTTTTCACTGTGAAAGCCTTTAGGTGGCAGTGTTTAAGGTCCATGCCGTGCTCAATGGCTGGGAGCTATTATCATTATTAAGTGTGGTTATGAAGTAGAGTGCCCCTCATTTCAGGCCCACATCTTTGAATGACAGAGGAATCATGGCATTTATCATACAGATATTAATAGTACACATAATTTAAAAATACAGTGAATGGATAATTAAGTTATTGAAAAGAAAGAACCAAATGAGCAAAATAGAACCAGAGACATGGAAATAAGCAACAAAATGACAGTGACCAGAGGGGAGAGGGGAAGGTGGGTAACGGGGGAAAGAAAGGGAAGTAGCTGGTCAAGGAACCTGTATGCAGGACCCATGGACATAGACAACAGGGTGGGGATTGACTGTGGAGCTGGGGGTGGGGAGAGGTTAGAAGGGGAGAGCAACGGGGGGAAAATCGGGACAACTGTAATTGAACAACAACAAAAAATACCTGGATGGGGGACTGTGTGATATATTAAAAGAATTTTGGATGATATAGTGTTTCAAACAAAAAGCCAGCTGATTAGAAAGCACATATTGACAAGAGGCCAGATTTGCTCATTATTTATACACAGGCACTGATATATAGACTTTCTCCTAGTCAGAACTGTGGCCTGCACCCCGCCCCATAGAAATCCCGACCATTCATCAGAACCAGCCGCAAGTGCTGCCTCATGCACGACCCTTCCCCTGTGCTTCTCCGTCAGCCACGATCTCTTCATCCTTTACACTCCATGGCACTTGGCGCCTCTCTCGTTGTCCTGGAGTGTTCTCTGCATTGGATTATTTGTAATGATTTCTGAGTTTGTTTTTACTGCACCGAATTTCAAACTCCCTAAGGGAAGAGGACTGCCCGTGCTTTGACTCCTTGGAAGATATGCAAAGTGCCTTGTATAGAGGCAACTCTATAAAAGAAATATCTCAAGAAAGATATTTCAATTTGGGGTCGGTTCCTCCGTTCACTTTATTTTGTAACTCTGAAGAAAATACACTGTGAATATCCATCATGCCCCAGTGACTCGGCCAGAATGCTTCAGTGAGGAAGCTGATGCTGTTAGAAGGGCTTGATCAGTGATAGGCCAGAGGGGAGGAGTAAGGATCTAGCAACCAGAGTTTCATGGTGGGAGAAGAAGGGATCTGGAGAGAAAGGAGCTCCTAGCTGTAGGCGAAGGAGGAAGGCCAGCTACTCTGTGGGATGCAGGTGTGCCCCAGGCACACAGGGATCCTGGGAGGCAGGGGGAGAATGGTGCTTGTCTGGGCATCTGTTGTGGGTTGGGAGTTGACAGGGAACTTCAGCAGCAAGTATAGGGTCCCAACCAAAGGGGCAGGGTTCAAGGACAGACTGGCTGGGAAAATAAGGCAGGCCCCCAATCTTGCAGGCACCCAGAACAAAGCAGAAGCTTAACTCCCAAGGAGCAAGGAACGGGCAGGCTTCGAGCCTGGGGGCACAAACAGGGAGGGCTTGACAGGTGCAAAACTGGCCTTCTGCTGAGCTGCTTTAGCCACCACTGTCTTTTCCAGGCTCAAGGCTGGCACCCAGCCTAACTTCAAAACGTAGGGGGCTACCCAGCCAGGATCCCAGGGGCTCGCAATAGTTGAGGGGTGGGAAAAATACAGTCTTGGAGAAGTTCTTTCACAGCCTGTGGTAGGTGGCAGGTTTATGAGGTCAACACATCTGGAAAATGTTTAGGGACCATCAGCATACAGAGATAAACCCTGCAAACCAACCTGTCACGAATGACTTGCGTGCTGAAGCCCAAGTCCCTGCCATGCTGAGCTCTGGCAGTGGAAGATTTGCAGTGTCCTGTGTCTGACAGATATGGTATGCTTTTCAATAATAATCAGCGGAAAGCTGGGATCGAAACCTAGTGCATGACTGACGTGGACAGCATCTGAAAAGGCCATCTGGTGCAGAGTGTAGCTGTGGTAGGAATTTTTCTTTTTTCTTTGGAGGATCACTGACCTGTAGGGGAAGAAACAATGAAAGATCATTAAGAAAACCACAAAACATAACTCATACCAGGTTTTAACAGGTTTTGGATCTTCTTTTTTATTTTCCTCTTTAAAAACATAGTATTTATTAGATTGCTTTTTCATTATCCCATGTAAATACAGAGATTTAAAAGAATAGAAGTAAATGGACCACAATTTCCTTTTAATATCTTTTAACAGTGCTAATAAAGGCACTTGTAAAGTTGTAAAGTCCAGACAGTTACAGAAAAGTACAATATGGTGAGAGAAAGTTCCTTGTGATTCTCAGGGAATTTTTATGCAGATATGAACTCATGTACTTATTTACGGCTTATTATTTTTTAAGAAAAAGGGAATACTTATATATGTACTACTTGTATTATAATCCTGTGCTTTTTAAAACCTAATCCAACTAGGAAATGTTTCCCTGTGAGCATGTACACATTCACCTGATTCCTCTGAGGAGTACATAGCATTACACAGTATGGATTTACCATAACTTACCCAGTTCTCTAATGATAGACATTTTAGTTCCAGTATTTTTCCGTTCCAGATAATGCCTCAGTGGCTATTAATGTGCTGATTCTCAAAACCACTACTTCTAAAGGTCAAGACCTGCATAACCCTGGGGTTGTCAGACCTTTTTCCATAAAGAGCCGGGTAATATCTTCAGCTTTGCAGTAGGCCGTCACGTTCCCCTTCCACCTGCCCCTCTCTGACCTCTGCAGCTGTGGTGCAACAGCGGCTCTGGGTGGGCAACACACTGTGGCCTGCCTGATGGCGTGTTATGCAGCCATGAGACGGAGTGAAGTACTGGTCCATGCTATCCTGTGCGTGAACCTCAAAACGCCAGGCTGAGTGAGAGAAGTCGGACACAGAAGGTCACCTGTTGTATGACTTCATTTATATGCAATGGCTAGAATAAGCAAATCCATAAAGACAACACAGACTGATGGTTGCCAGGGGCTGCGGTGAGGGTGCATTGGGACGCGACCGCTTAGTGGATGCCGGGTTTTCCTGTGGGCAGATGAAAATGCTCGGAACTAGACAAGAGGTGGCGGTTGCTCAACATGTGAGTGTACTCAGCACCACTGAACTGATCACTTTAAAACTGTTAATTTTTGCTTCCAGCCAAGATGGAGGCGTAAGTACACAACACTGTGCCTCCTCGCACAACCAAAAGAAGGACAACAATTTAAAAACAAAAAACAACCAGAACTGACAGAAAATCAAACTGTGTGAAAGTCCGACAACCAAGGAGATAAAGAAGAAACAGTCATCCAGACCAGTAGGAGGGGCGGAGACAGGCAGCCGGGGAGGAGAGGACTCGCAGCAACACTGCGGGTGACGGAACCAGCAGGGTGGCAGATTATGGAACAGGGCAGGCCAGGCTGCAGCTCACAGACCCCACAAGGTGGTGGCTGGCAGACCCTGTGGCCCCACATTTGCGCATAGATAAACCAGGAGGAATGGTGGGGGAGCGAAGCAGACCACACAACCCAGGGATCCAGTGTGGGGGAAATAAAGCCTCAAACCTCTGATTGAAAACACCCGTGGGGGTTGAGGTGGCAGCAGGAGAAACTCCCAGCCTCACAGGAGAGTTCGTTGGAGAGAACCACAGGGGCCTAGAGTGTGCACAAGCCCAGCCACTTGGGAATCAGCACCAGAGGGGCCCAATTTGAGTGTGGGTAATAGAGGGAGTGACTGAAAACCGGCAAAGAGTGGAGCAAGCTCCATTGCTCCCTCTCGCCCCCTCCCCCACATAACAGCATCATAACACAGCTACCAGCGTTACCCTGCCCTGGTGAATACCTAAGGCTCCACCCTTTCACGTAACAGGCACACCAAGACAAAAAAAAATTGCCCAAATGAAAGAACAGATCAAAGCTCCAGGAAACATACAACTAAGCAATGAAGAGATAGCCAATCTATCAGATGCACAGTTCAAAACATTGGTAATCAGGAAGCTCACAGAATTGGTTGAATTTGCCAGAAATTAGATGAAAAAATGAAGGCTATGCTAAGAGAAACAAAGGAAAATGTACAGGGAACCAATAGTCATGAGAAGGAAACTGGGACTCAAATCAATGGTGTGGACCAGAAGGAAGAAAGAAACATCCAACCAGAAAAGAATGAAGAAACAAGAATTCAAAAAAATGAGGAGAGGCTTAGGAACCTCCAGGACATCTTGAAACGTTCCAACATCCGAATTATAGGGGTACCAGAAGGAGAAGAGGAAGAACAAGAAATTGAAAACTTACTTGAACAAAAATGAGAAGGACAACTTCCCTAATCTGGCAAAGGAAATAGACTTCTGGGAAGTCCAGGAAGCTCAGAGAGTCCCAAAGAAGCTGGACCCAAGGAGGAACACACCAAGGCACATTATAATTACATTAGCCAAGATTAAAAATAAGGAGAGAATCTTAGAAGCAGCAAGAGAAAAGGACACAGTTACCTACAAAGGGGTTCCCATAAGACTGTCAGCTGATTTCTCAAAAGAGACCTTACAGACAAGAAGGGGCTGGAAAGAAGTATTCCAAGTCATGAAAGGCAAGGACCTACATCCAAGATGACTGTATCCAGCAAAGCTATCATTTAGAATGGAAGGGCAGATAAAATGCTTCTCAGATCAGGTCAAGTTAAAGGAGTTCATCATCACCAAGCCCTTATTATATGAAATGTTAAAGATTTATGTAAGAAAAAGAAGATAAAAAATAGGAACAGTAAAAATGACAGCAAAGTCACAGTTATGAACAACCACACCTAAAACAAAAACAAAAGCAAGCTAAGCAAACAACTAGAACAGGAACAGAACCACAGAACTGGAGATCACATGGAGGGTTATCAACAGGGGAATGGGAGGGGGAGAGAAGGGTGAAAGGTACAGAGAATAAGTAGCATAAATGGTAGGTAGAAAATAGACAGGGAGAGGGTAAGAATAGTATAGGAAATGTAGAAGCCGAAGAACTTACATGTATGACCCATGGACATGAAGTATAGGGGGGGAATGTGGGAGGGAGGGGGTGGGCAGGATGAAGTGGAGTGAAGAGGGGGAAATGGGACAACTGTAATAGCATAATCAATAAATATATATATTTTAAAAACTGTTAGTTTTGCGTTATGTGAATTTCACCTCAATAAAAGAAAAAGCAGCCCTGGCTGGTGTGGCTCAGTGGACTGAATGCCGGCCTCTGAACCAAAGGGTCGCTAGTTTGATTCCCAGTGAGGGCACATGCCTGGGTTGTGGGCTGGGTCCCTGGTTGGGTGTGTTTCAGAGGCAGCCAATGGATATATCTCTCACACGTTGATGTTTTCCTCCTCCTTTTTCTCCCTCCATTCCCTTCTCTCTGAAAACAAATAAGTAAAATCTTTAAAAAATAATAAAAATTAAAAAAAGATAGAAAAAGCCAGTCACGCCTCACAGGAAAAGGTAGCCCATGGTCAGTATGTAAGTGAAGGAGCATGTCCGTATTCCAACACATTGTATTGTACACTTTACATACAGTAAGAGAGGCAGACCAGATTCGCCCCCATCTGGTAGGATCTGAAAAATAATTTTGGTAGTGACGTGAAGGCTGGATTAGACAGGAGTTCAGCGGCTGTGAGGATTAGACGGTGTAAGGACTCGAGGCAGGGAAGCCAGTGAGGAGGCCACTGCAGCAATCCCGCAGTACTTCTTCCCTTCAGGGGTGCCAGGGAGCCCTCTGCGAAGCTGGGGGAACTGTGGGCCCTTCACCCCCCAAAAATGTATTTGTGAGCATGGACATACATTTTGCCTATAAAAATGCCAGTTCTCAATGCCATGTTGAGAAGCCCTGTTCTGGTTGGAGAAGATGACAGTTTGGAGTCCCCAGAAAATGGCAGTGAGGGAGTAGGGAGTCCAGGGTTCTGAGAAGTTTCAAGTTCTGTAGAAAAGTCAGTGGGATGAAAACTAAAAATAAGCCTTGGACTTCTCGGTAGGTCCTCAATTCACTGCAGCAGGAGCAGTGTCCCCAGGATAATGGTACCATAAGCCCCGTCGTCAAGGGCTGAGAGTGAGCGAGGCTTCAAGTCGTGGAGGCAGAATGGTAGACTAACTTCTCAAGTGGGTTGGTGTCGAAGGAAAGAAGGAAGCTTTAAAAGCATGAGCTTCAGGGCTGGTTTTTAATGGGAAGGGAAATTTTGAGCATGTTTGCAAGCTGAAGAAGGGGCCATTTTATCTCCTTAAAGATACAGGAGAGAGCTGTGGGTGGAGCAAGGTCCAAAGAAGGGGGTGCATACTGGGATCCAGAAGGCAGGTGGCAGAGTGTCCTGCAAGGAAGAGCAAGGACACGCACACAGAGCTAATGGGTGCTTACAGGTAAGTTTAGAGGTAGAGGGGTGGACTTGGCAGTGTTTTTTCTTAAAGGACCTCTCTTTCTCTGTGAAATAACTGACAAGAGCACCTGCTGAGAATGGGAAGAGAGGTGGCTGTGGGGTCAGGGCTGAGAGAATGCAGAGGTTTGGGGCCGCAGCTGAGGGCCGTGATTTCTAAGGGTCCCTAGCGGCTGATGTTCGGTACATTGATGAGGTCCTAGGATTCAGTCAGTCGATAAATGTGTGCTGAGTGTGTTCGTGCGCCATGGGGTTACCCATCTAAGAATACTTGATGAGACTGTGCTTTTCTAGTTTTTCAATGAGAATATTGTGATAGAGAGTATGAGAAGTATTTCTGATTCTTCATTTCTACAGCCCAACACTCTTATTCAGAGGGGCAGTTAGAGCAGGGGGCAGCAAGTTGATTCACTATAGTTCAAGTCCAATGCATGGTACTCAGACAGGTTAGTTAGCGGACAGCAGGGTGACCTTGACACAATTGCTGAAAACTTAACCTAGACTAAAATAAAAGATAATTCCTAGTTCACACACAGCCAAGTCCTAATTCATCCTGAGTTTTTGTGTATCCTCTGAGATGTAGTAGCTGGACTGCTCATGTGTTGTTCCTGTCTCTCCCTCCTCCTCGTTTTGTTTGTGTTAACAAACCAGGTTCTGTAAGAGCAAGAGAGAGAACCGTGAGCTCAGGAAACACAGGCCTCTCCGTGGGGCTGTGGGTGCTCCTTGCAGTTTGCAGTGGGCTCTGCAGCCACTGCCCGTCGATGACCCAGTGACCAACTCTGATAAAAAGGGTTTCCAGTGCCCAGTGTGAGCAGCCCTTGGCATTCTCGGAGAGATCATTTTTTTAAATTGAAGTATAATTATCATATAATATCCTGTTTAGTTTCAGGTGTTCGTCATAGTGATTCGGTATTTATATACATCATGAAATGATCACCAGATGCTGAATATCTACTCCCTATTTGTTGATCTTGCTGCTAAAAATCAAGTTTCTCACTCATTTTATGATGATCCCAGCTGATGCCACATATTTGTGGAACCCATAGTACACTCCCCTTGTTTAAAAAGGTGACTGACTATTAACAGGCTTTCGTAAGGTAAGTTAGAGACTGTTAATATGCAATTAAGACAATTGATTCTCAATTAAAATATTTTCCCATTTTTCAGGAGGAACTAGTCCATTGCATTTTATTTCTTGCATTTAGTGGTCTTTTCTGGGTCAGGTCTAGAACCATCTCCTAATGGGGATCTATCCTATATATTTTTTTTAGTGCCTCATTTTTCTTTAGAATAATATTTGTAGGATTGACTCAATGCTTAGAACTCTCTGGAAAAGTATTTTGCTACTTAGTGGAGGAATGGTCAATTTAATCAATCATGATGTAAAAACTATTTTTTTTTTTTCAAAATAAACACTTTTAAAATGTAAAGTTTCTCTCTGGGGGAAAAAAGAATACGTTAAGATTGCTGTTTTAGATTCTGTGGCTGTAAGCTAATAAATCTTGATTTAGTATAAAAAATGCAAAGAATCGTGCTAGCTGTCACAGGAGGTTAAAAAGAAGTGTACAGTTCACTTCATTTCCTTCAAGAAGCCCTACTGTAACAAGGAATTTGGGCTTAGATTCAGTGTTACCACCCGAAAACTAATTCTTAATCAGCACTGTGCTGAATACCCGCTGTAGGCCTGGCAAGGTGGTTGGCGATGTGCATGTTGGGAGAGAATGAGATAACGGTACCTGAATCTTCCAAAAGCCTGCGCTCCAGTCAGAGTCAGAGGGAAGACTTCTGCACACAAAACTACAGTGAATGAGACGGGGCTGTATGATGCAGCACTAAGTCACACTGGCCGGGAAGTTAGGGGAGTATTTAGAATAGGAAGGAAGGTCTTATTTGGAGTGAAAGGCAGGCACCTATGTACCCATGTTATCTCGGGCAGCGGTTCTCACCCTTTGCTGCCTATCAGAACCACCTGGGGAGTTTTTAAATCTCAGTGTCCATTCTACACCCAATGCCAACAAGAGGAAGATGCTGTCACCTGCTCAGAAGCTCTGTGAACCCCATTGTTTTGGGTTTTTATGGAGGTTCCATTACCCAGGAAGATTGGTCAAATCATTGCTGATGGTGATTGAACCCCAGTCACCTTCAGCACCTTCTCCCTCTGTGCGTTCCAGGGGTGGGGCTGAGCGCTTCAGTCCTCTAATCACGTCGTTCCTTCTGCGACCAGCCCCCATCCCGAAGCTGTGGGGATGGGGGCGCACCAAGAGTCACCTCCTTAGGGTAAACTCGGGTGTGGTTGAAAGGGGTTTGTTATGAATAACAAAAGATATTCCTATCACCAAGGGAAGGCCCAGGGCTTTAGGAACTCTGTGCCAGGAACCAGGGACATAGACCAATGTATTTTTTTTTAATAATACAACTAACTCAGTTGGAATTTATGGGACTAGGAACCAGTCATCTGTATTTTTTTAAGCTCCCCCAGATGCTTCCAGTATGTGCTGCCAAATTTCAAAGACATTGTTCTCGGGCAGTCCTTTAAACGCTTAGTACAGAGGGGGGAGAAAAGGCCTTAGCCCTGCTGAGTAAACCAGAATCTCTGAGTGTGCGGCCCATGGGCGGGGCCGCTTAGAAGAGCCCCGGGTGCTGCTAGTGGGCACCCAGGCTGGGAAGCACACTTGAGACACTGGTGGGGCCTTCTCATCCTCGTGGCTCCAGAGATGCTTGGACTCCAGAGAGCCCAAGGGAAATGACTGCCTGGAGTTGTTCACTTGGGGGTCATTGTCAAGTTGTGGTCAATCCAGGAGAGTCATTATCCTTACACACAAGAGGGGCCCAGTACAAAGACTTGGAAACACCCCAAAGGAAGACAAGGCAGCCACAGAAGTTAGAGATACAAGACTTCAGAAGTAAGTTAGTATGCTTCCATGGGATTCATGGAGGAGAGTTTCCAAAGGTGAGGTGGGCAATGTGTTTTAAAAGCCATGGGGAAGTTGTGTTGGGCGATCAAGAAGAAAGGCCATTGCTTTGTGAAAGTTGTATGTCAAGGTGATGGATTGGGGACCAGTTTCACGAGAGTGCATTGGTGCGTGGGGGCCAGGTTCTAGGATGTCTCTGAAGAGGCCACAGACGCCACAGGAGTTGACCCAGGTGCCAGAAGCCTGCTTGTGACAGGAAGGCACAACCAAGACAGGAGAGAACTTGGGAGGGCATCAAGGTCACGTGAAGAATCGTGAGGGCTTTTTTTCTTTTTTAATATTAAAACGCAAGAGGAGGAACCCAGAGTGAGGTAAGTATTTAAAGGCAGAAGGAGAGGTGCCTGGAGACAGGGTGTGAAGCCTGAAGACACTAGAAAAAGAGGCCATTCACCAACCTTGCCACAAGTGTGTGGAGCCCTACTGCCCTTCCTCACACTGTGGGAAGGGGTGGGATGCAGAATTCAGGCTTCAGAGATCAAACCAAAACAAGCACCAAAGCTGTGTTTTGGGATGGGGGAAGATCTAAAAAGACATGAACAGTTTTGTACGTACTGGGTCTTAGGGTTGACCCTGGTTAGAGCTGTCTGGCCCCGTGACCCCTGGGCAGCAGCTGTAGTTCTGATTGAGCACTTCAGAAGCACCAGCAGGGTGCTCACTGTGTAAACTCGGCTCAGGCAGGTCCCCTAACCCAAACTGTGGGTACTGGACCGGAACCTGTCCTGAACTGTTCGTTAGCAGTGCCCATTGAGCTAAGTACACAAATTGAGGCTAAGAATTCAGACTTTTATATAGCATTTTGGCATTGCCATGACATCCACGTGCACTATTAGTGGGTTTGCACTTTGTGGATTTTTTTAAATTTCATTTTCCTAGTAAATCAGTTTTACTGTATTTTACAAAAGCATTGGCCTGTGACAGACTGGAAATTTTAAAGGAAGGGAGGAAGTAAGGAAGGGAGGGAGGGAGAGGAGAGGGACACATTCCTGTCCGTTTCACCACCTTCATGCGGGTGCTCTTGACCTCAGGATCCTTTGTCTTCATCTGTTCATTCAGTGAATGTTCTGTGGATGGATGTGGTGCTGGGGTGGTCTGAAACACTGGAAACTCAGTGGTGGCTTCTTTAGGCCTGGGAATGCCCTGGCTGAGGCGGATAATAACAGAAAAAACAACAAAGAAAGCCTCCCCTTCAACCCCTCAGCTCCGGCCTGAGGAATTCCTGTCTGATACCCGGGAAGCCCCTTCCTTGGGTGCTCGGATGGGGCTGACTTCCAGATCTCCAGAAACAGTCTCCCTTGGGACTGTGGCAGCTCCCCCTGCCCCACCCTTGGCCTCTCAGTTCACACCCAGTTACCCTGCACGGTGCCAACTTTTGTACAGTGACACTGTAGGGGCTGCCCTGCCATTCTGTGTCTCATGAGAGAAGATCCACTTAGCACCAATCAGTTTGCCTGTGGGCAAGGAATTTCTTCTTGAGACAAGTGGGGTGAGTTCTGTTCCTCACTGTCCCTCCTCCTGGCCTCTCCCTTCCCATCTTAATGTTCCTGGCTTAGCTCAGCTCCTGTTACTTCTCTATTGCGCTATTGCAGTCTCCTCCCTGGTCTGGTTGTCTCTGGTGCAGACCATGAGCTTCCTGGGGGCAGGGGCAGTGTCTGCCCCATCACTCTTGTATGCCCAGTGCTCAGTCCAGTGTCTGACAGAGAGTTGGCCCCCCATGCTTAGGTGTTGTTAGGCACTCTTTGTCCCATTGCCATTGTTCTCCTCAAGCAAACACCCAGTCGTGTTCTGAAACTCTTCATTGTCTCTCCCTCTGAGCATGCCCTTTCTCTGCTTCCTCTATACCTCTATGGTTCAGCAGTTCTCAACCTATTTTCTGTCATCTTTGAGGACTCCAAAGACAAATCCAGTTTATATGCACAGAGCACTCCGTGAACAAACATATTTTGACAAAAGTTCTCAAAATGCTACAGGGAAGTGGAACAGTGAGATCACCCCCAATGGCCCCTCTTATGGCCGTATAACTTCCGGGGGTCGGGACATGGGGAGACCGGTGGGTGTCAGGTCATGCAAGTAAGTGTGCAGTATTAGGGTTCACCTGCACTCTGCTTTGTCTAAAACGAGATGCAAATTCTGGTACTGGGATTAGTTACAAACCTCTTTTATTTTAAGTGTTTTATTTTGAAGTAATTTTAGATTTGTAGAAAAGTTGCAAAAATAATACAGAGAATTTCCTTATATCTCTTGTTCCACTTTCCCTAATATGCATATTTTACTACTGTGTTCTTTGATGATGTATTTGTGTGGTTTTTTTAAAATATATTTATTGATTATGCTATTACAGTTGTCCCATTTCCCCCCCCTTACTCCACTCCATCCTGCCCACCCCCTCCCTCCCACATTCCCCCCCATAGTTCATGTCCATGGGTCATACTTATAAGTTCTTTGGCTTCTACATTTCCTACACTATTTTTACCCTCCCCCTGTCTATTTTCCACCTATCATTTATGCTACTTATTCTCTGTACCTTTCCCTCCCTCTCCCTCTCCCACTCCCCTATTGACAACCCTCCATGTGATCTCCATCTCTGTGGTTCTGTTTCTGTTCTAGTTGTTTGCCTAGTTTGCTCTTGTTTTTGTTTTAGGTG
Organism: Desmodus rotundus; assembly: GCF_022682495.2. Taxonomy (NCBI): domain Eukaryota; kingdom Metazoa; phylum Chordata; class Mammalia; order Chiroptera; family Phyllostomidae; genus Desmodus; species Desmodus rotundus. Next base: position 70,386,672 of record NC_071395.1, read on the forward strand.
TGGTCGTTAATAACTGTGAGTTTGCTGTCATTTTTACTGTTCATATTTTTTATCTTCTTTTTCTTAGGTAACTCCCTTTAACATTTCATATAATAAGGGCTTGGTGATGATGAACTCCTTTAACTTGACCTTATCTGAGAAGCACTGTATCTGCCCTTCCATTCTAAATGATAGGTTTGCTGGATACAGTAATCTTGGATGTAGGTCCTTGCCTTTCATGATTTGGAATACTTCTTGCCAGCCCCTTCTTGTCTGTAAGGTCTCTTTTGAGAAATCAGCTGACAGTCTTATGGGAAGACCTTTGTAGGTAACTGTATCCTTTTCTCTTGCCGCTTCTAAGATTCTCTCCTGTTTAATCTTGGCTAATGTAATTATGTGCCTTGGTGTGTTCCTCCTTGGGCCCAGCTTCTTTGGGACTCTCTGAGCTTCCTGGACTTCCTGGAGGTCTATTTCCTTTGCCAGAATGGGGAAGTTCTCCTTCATTATTTGTTCAAATAAGTTTTCAATTTTTTGTTCTTCCTCTTCTCCTTCTGGTACCCCTATAATTCGGATGTTGGAACGTTTCAAGATGTCCTGGAGGTTCCTAAGCCTCTCCTCATTTTTTTGAATTCTTGTTTCTTCATTCTTTTCTGGTTGGATGTTTCTTTCTTCCTTCTGGTCCACACCGTTGATTTGAGTCCCAGTTTTCTTCGCATCACTATTGGTTCCCTGTACATTTTCCTTTGTTTGTCTTAGCATAGGCTTCAGTTTTTCATCTGGTTTTCGAACAGATTCAACCAATTCTGTGAGCGTCTTGATAACCAGTGTTTTGAACTGTGCATCCGATAGGTCGGCTATCTCTTCATTGCTTAGTTGTATTTTTTCTGGAGCTTTGAAGTGTTCTGTCATTTGGGCCTTTTTTTTTTTTTTTTTTTTTTTTTTTGTCCTGGCGTGTCTATCACTTAAAGGGGCAGAGCCTTAGGTGTTCCCCGGGGCGGGGTAACGCTGGTCGCTGGGCTGTGACCCTGTACGTGGGGGAGTGGCCGAGAGGGAGCAATGGCGCTGGCTCCACTCTGCACTGGACTCCAATCTTTCACTCCGCTACCCACAATCAAATTGGGCCCCTCTGGTGCTGGTTCCTGAGTGGGTCGGCCTGTGCACGCTCTAGGCCCCTGTGGGTCTCTCCAATGACCTCTCCTGTGAGGCTGGGAGTCTCTCCTGCTGCCGCCTCAACCCCCATGGGCGTTTTCAATCAGAGGTTTGAGGCTTTATTTCCCCGAGTTGGAGCCCTGGGTTGCGCCATCTGCTTCACTCCCTGCTGTTTGTCTGGTTTATCTGTGCGGAAATGTGGGGCCGCAGGGTGCTACCCGCCGCTCTGCCTGCCCTGCTCTCTGCCACTCCGAGTCCGGCCCTCTCGGCCTAGCTGCGCGAATGTGGGGCCGCAGGGTCTGCTAGTGGTCAGACTGCCTGCCCCGTTCGTCCCACACTCCGCCAGTCTCGGTCCCACCACGGCAACTCGAGTCCTCTCCGCCCCTCCTAAGGGTCTGGATGAATGTTTATTTTTTATTTCCTTGGTGTGGGACTTCCTTGCCATTCGATTTTCTGTCAGTTCTGGTTGTGCGAGGAGGCGCAGTGTGTCTACCTACGCCGCCATCTTGGTTCTACTATTTTGTGTAGTTTTTTAACCCTCTTGCAACTCAAGTTGACTGAATGCTAAATTATTACTACTAGGACTTACTTAAGGTTTTCTTCGATAATGACAAAGACATTTAACTTTCAGACTCCTGGTTATATCGTCCTGTGTTCTTCTCTGGTCGCTCTATACCACTCTTAATACAACGGCCTCCAACATTTTTAGGTCATTCATCACATTAGTGACAATTGTGAGCAGCTTTCTAGAATATTCTTTTATAATTATATTTATAAAATGTGTACTACTGTTATCTATATATGCGGCTCCTCAAATTAGAAATTAGAAAATGTTGAGGTGTTTCAAATATAGCATATTCATAGAGGTTTTAGTTTTTTCTTTCCACATTCCAGTGAATCATCTTGCACACGCCAGTTTATAGATTATTGGCTTAAATTACCATCTTGGTTTGAATGTCTCCCTCCTTTCCCGACAGAAATGGCGCCTAGTAAGGAAATGATGCTGTTTTGTATATTGTTTTAACATTGATTATCCTGGACTATGTAACATAGGAATTTTCCGATGTGCAATTTGGAAACAGCTGAACTGCTTCTGAGAATCTCACAAACTGAGTTGACTTGAAAACTTTGTGATGAATAAGGTAAAACTATTTCTCCTAAAGCAAAGCTACAGATTAAGCTTCCCTTAGAGTTAAGAGAACATTAATCTTATAACCAGGGATTTTAGTGTCTTTATACTGGAACAGATGCTTTTTTCAGGTCTCGAAATAGCATGAAAAATAAGACAGTTTGCAAGGTGCTTGGGAAAGTTCTAAGTAGCTCCCAAGTGGGGAGGCCTTTGTCCTGAGGGGAGAGGCCTGACTTCAGGGGTTAATCACAGGGACATGGGCAACATCATTCACTGCTGGTCCAGGTCAGAGAGAAAAGTTCACGTCTGGGTGTGACTGACCACCAAGCCCTTTCTTGTGGTCCTTTCAGAAGTGATAGATTGTTAAGCATCCCAAGAGCACAAACCTCTGGTATAGATTTATTGGAGGAAAATTCTCCCTGTCCATATGATAGAGTTATATATTTATTTTATTTGAAACACAGGTAGGTAACAATTAAGGACTTGTGGTAGTTATTTGAGTAAATATGCTAGCAAGTAATACTTGGTAAAGTGGTTAACTTTGCACATAATAGTATCCGGCATAAAGTTTGCTGATGGCATAGTTGAGCGACTGAGGTTGGATTTGTACTGGGAGATTGGTATACAGTATTGCAGCACCAAGCTGCGTGAGCATGTGGTAGTTACACAGTTTTCACTTTGCTACTATTTGTTAAACTGTACATATAAGTCTTTTTTTCTCTTTGCATTTACATTCCATGATAAAAATGTTTTTAAACATTTTAGGGGAAAAAATGTAATGGAGTGAGTACCATACATGGACTTTGTTTTCTTTAGAGGTTTCTGGGTAATATGCTTAAATTTCCTTTGTCAAGTTGAAGCATAAACATTAGAGTGTTTGCTTGTCAACACATGGAATTCGATAATTAATTTTTATTTAGAAAACCCTTTCCAATTTTGAACATTTAGGGAACAAGGTTTCCAAGTGTATCTTGCTACCAGCCAAGAACAGCTACATTTATGCCTAGTTTTTCAGATCACTTCTCTGTGACACCTGGGAAAACAGCTTCAGGAACTAAGCATGCCGGGGCTGCGTGGCACGTGACAGGGCTCTGTGATGTGTGGGGGCCAGCCTCCCCTCCAGGGGCCACTGTGCCGATTTGTCCCAAATTCTTATTTGCCTTATACCAGAATTTTTAAGCGGACATGTATCAGCTAAATGGTAAGGATGGAAACTTTGATTTAGCAAAAAGTATGTAATGCATTGCTTAATTTTTGTCTATACATGCTTAAATTAGAGAATAAAAAGATGATTTCTTATAAGCAAAGTTAATCTGGGGATGCACGTTAACGAATCAGTCATGAACAGTGGTGGCTTACCTGGCAGTGCTGTTGTAACCACCATGAGTAAGAAACAAGACAGCAGTTCAGAATCTGTGCCATTCACGCAAGCCGGAAACAGCTGGGTGGGGGGTTGGGGGGGCAGGAACCACACCTGCAGGCCGCCGCTTTGGTTTGTTCTCTTGCCAAAGTGGTTTTTGGATTTCTTTCACTCAAGTTTCATCTCTCCTCCCTCCAACCCCAGTCCTTTTGCATTTATGATTCATAGGAAAAGATCAATCTTTTAAAAATCAGCTAGTTAATTAGAGGTGACCATGGGATGGTTTCTAACATTATAGTTGTTCGGATGATTAAATGTGGCAACAGAGATTTCTTTTACTCTTGGACAGAGTCTTGTAGCTTTTAATAATAAAAAGCATTCACAAGGGAGAAACCATGGCCTGATCTTCCCCCCACCCAGTGCTTCCAATTAGGGATCTATTATCTCATTCCAGATAATTGGAAAAGGATATTCAAAGTACTACTTCGTGTAAATATGGTTTCTGCCTGCATTCTCTCACTGGGAGTTCAGAACACATCTGGAGTGAGGGCGGCCCCAGGGACATTGAAGCACGCTGTTTGGGTTGGCACAGTGACATTATCGTATATGCCAATTTGTAATGGCTTTTGGAAACAGGCAGTTTTAAACTCTCCCTGAACTATTCCCCCGAGAAATTATTCAATTAAGTACAACTAAAATTAATGTTGAGCATTTTTTGTTTAAATAAAATAGGCAGCTAAAAGGAAAATCTGTGGCTCATACTTAGGCTAATTTTAGTCTAAAACCAAGCTCCTGAGAAACAATGGATGGTCCTGGGATCAGTTTCCAGATGAGACCTGGTTGCCAGGCCCGCCTGGCCCCTTTCACACACACACTGGGCACGGCTCTGTGGCTGCCCGGCCATTTCAGCCGCCTTGGCTGTTGTCCGGCTTCCACCGCTTCCAGCACCATCCGAAGAAGGGAAGGCTGGAAGGACTCCTTGCTCTATTTTCTAAGTCAGCGCTTCTCAAACTTGAATGGGCAGAAGTGTCACTGGGATCTTGTTAAAATGCAGGTTTGATTCATTAGTCCTGAGGTCTGCATGCCTAACAAGCCCCCAGGGGATGGCCCCGCCGCTGACCCAGGACCACACTTGGAGGAGTGAGGTTCTGAGCAGCGGGGGTTTGGGGGTAGGGTACATGGACCTAACTTTGATTTCCAGAGTGTGGCGTGGCTCTGAGTGCATTCAGGTAGGTATGACTATTACTTGTCTTCCTGGTTTATCCTTATGTATTTCTCAGAATCCTCGATTCTCCTGGACCTACACAGGGCGCTTCCTCCCCGCTGTTTTGCAAAATAGGACACATTTCCAAGTGATTAGTCACAGGAGATAATAGTTTTAGTTCTTTTGTGGCATGTCTGCCTGAAATCCAGTTACATTGTCTGCCTTGTTTTCTCTGATCCATCTTTTTTGTGGCCACATTGTTAAAGGGGAAAAAAAGTTAACCTGATGCTCCTCAGTCTCTGTTCCTAAACAGGGAGGCCAGAGCCCTGGAGAGTGAATGAATCCTGGAGAGTGTGACTAAGTGTGGCTTTGTGGTTTCTAACCAAGCCTTGTTACTTCCAAGGTGCGGCCTCTCAGCTCTGAGGTCCAGGACTTTTGATGGTCAGCTTTTTCAAGGGTGGTCTAATTGGGACATGGCGAAGGTCCACACTAAGTGAAATGGCTTGAAAGGCTGGCTCCCAACTGATGGTAGTTCTTTATCCACATGGGAGAAGATGTTCTACAAGCAGACTACAATACTCAGCGCTGGCTTTCCCCTTCCTTGTACTTAATACTCATGTATAGCCAGAGACCGAGTGGAGAGATGAAGACTGAGACTTTTAAATTGACATTTCTTAGATAAATGGTGAGGATGGGAACTTCAATTTAGCAAAAAGTGTAAAATTTATTACTTAATTTTTGTCCATACATGCTTTTTTCATTTTTTAATATATTTTATTGATTATGCTATTACAGTTGTCTCCTTTTTCCTCCCCTTTATTCCCCTCCACCCTGTACCCCCTCCCACCATCATTCCCCCACCTTAGTTCATGCCCATGGGTCATACATATAAGTTCTTTGGCTTTTACATTTCCTATACTATTCCTACCCTCCCCTGACTATTTCATACCTACCATTTATGCTTCTTACTCCCTGTACCCTTTTCACCATTGTTCCCCCTTCCCCTCCCTATTGATAACCCTCCATGTGATCTCCATTTCTGTGAATCTGTTCCCGTTCTAATTGTTTGTTTAGTTCACTTTTGTTTTTGTTTTGTTAGGTTCACTTGTTGATGGTTGTGAGTTTGTTGTCATTTTACTGTTTGTATTTTTTATCTTCTTTTTCTTAGATAAATCACTGTAACATTTCATATAATAAGGGCTCGATGATGATGAACTCCTTTAACTTGACCTGATCTGAGAAGCACTTTATCTGCCCTTCCATTCTAAATGAAAGCTTTGCTGGATACAGTAATCTTGGATGTATGTAGGTCCTTGCCTTTCATGACTTGGAATACTTCTTTCCAGCCCCTTCTTGTCCATAAGGTCTCTTTTGAGAAATTAGCTGATAGTCCTATGGGAACGCCTTTGTAGGTAACTGTCTCCTTTTTTCTTGCCACTTTTAAGATTCTCTCTTTATCTTTAATCTTGAGTAGTGTAATTATGATGTGCCTTGGTGTGTGCTCCCTTGGGTCCAACTTCTTGGGACTCTCTGAGCTTCCTGGACTTCCTGGAAGTCTATTTCCTTTACCAGATTAGGGAAGTTCTCCTTCATTATTTGTTCAAATAAGTTTTCAATTTCTTGTTCTTCCTCTTCTCCTTCTGGCACCCCTAGGATTTGGATGTTGGAACATTTAAAGTTGTCCTGGATTTTCCCAAGCCTCTCCTCGTTCTTTTGAATTCTTGTTTCCTCATTCTGTTCTAGTTGAATGTTTATTTCTTCCTTCTGGTCCCAGCAATTGATTTGAGTCCCGGTTCCCTTCCTGTCACTGTTGGTTCCCTGTGCGTTTTCCTTTATTTCACTTTTCATAGCCTTCACTTTTTCCTCTATTTTGCAACCATCCTCAGCCATTTCTGTGAACATCCTGATTAGCAGTTATTTGAACTGTGCATCTGATAGGTTGGCTATCTATTCTTTGCTTAGATGTGTTTTTTCTGGAGCTTTGAACTGTTCTTTCATTTGGGCCATATTTCTTCACCTCAGTGTACCAGTTACGTAGTAAGGGGTGGAGGCTTAGGTGTTCACCTGGCGGGGCAACCCATGTCATTGTATTATGGCGCTGTATGTGGGGGAGGAGTCTGAGAGGGAACAATGCCTCTTGCTCCTCTTTCTGCCGGCTTTCAGTCACTTCCCCTGCTACCCACAAGCAAATTGGGCCCTTTTGATGCTGATTCCCAGGTGGGTGGGTTTGTGAATGTTCTAGGACCCTGTGGCTCTCTCCAATAAACTTTCCTGTGAGGCTGGGAGTTTCTCCCACTGCCTCAACCTCCACAGGATTTTTCAGTCAGAAGTTCTGAGGCTTTATTTCCTTGCACTGGAACCCTGGGTTGCATGGTCTGTCTTGCTCCCCAGCTTTTCCTTCCCGTTTATCCGCACGTAAATGTGGAACCACCCGCTCTGCCAGCCACCGCCTTGCCTGCCCCGGTCCTCCAGCTACCACCTTGCCTGGAGTCCTCTCCATCCCTGCTGCCCATCTCTGTCCCTCCTCCCTGCTGCCCATCTCTGTCCCTCCTACCGGTCTGAATGAATGTTTTTTCTTTAACTCCTTGATTGTTGGAATTCCATACAGTTCGATTTTCTGGCAGTTTTGATTGTTTTTTGTTTTTAAATTTGTTGTCCTCCTTTTGGTTGTGTGAGGAGGCAAAGCGTATCTACCTATGTCTCCCATCTTGGCCAGAAGTCTACACATGCTTAAATTAGAGAATAAAAAGATGATTTCTTATCAGCAGATTTAAAGTTCTTCTTTGGACCTAATTTCTTAAATTAATTTTTATTTTTTATCTGAATAATACTGCTACATACTTTGAAAAATCAGAGAAAATTAGAAGGCTTAGGAGAAGCCAGGTCCCTTCCCGTCAGCCCTCCCCTCCTTGGAATCCTCTCCCTGGGAAGTAGTGATCCCATTTTTTAGCGGTCCTTTTTTTTTTTTTTTTTTTTGTCCCTGTCTATAGTACAGTACTTATGTTTCAGAATAATGTGCTGCTCTGTCTTAATGTTTTCACTCTTAAGAGTCTGCGGAGTTCCTCCAAAGGAGGGTGTGCATTTAACCTGTGGTAATCCTATGCATGCACACTCCCCCCCCCCCCCCGCACTGCTAACACATTCTAGTTAAATTAGTATTTACGGAATTACGACTATGCGAGTGTTGCTCATGCCTGAGCCACAGTGTGTCCTAGAATCAGATGTTATTTCATGACACCATTTTCCCTTTGAAGTCGGTAATTGCCTCTTTCTTATTTTTTAATTTGCATAGTTGTTTTTATTGATATTTTGTTTTAATCGCACCTCCCTTCAAAAGAAACCCTCTGATAGAATTGTAAAATTCCTTTCAATATGGGCAGACACTGTTGGTAGCTGTCCTAGTCCATTCTGGCTGCTATATCAAAATAGCACAGACTGGGAGCCTTATAAATGACTGACACTTATTTCTCCCAGTTCTGGAGGCTGGAAGTCTGAGTTCAGGTGCCAGCATGGCCAGGTGAGGGCTCTCCTCCAGTTTGCAGACTTCTCCTTGTGTTCTCATGTGGCAGACAGGGCTAGGGAGCTCTGTGGGGTCCCCTTTATAAGGCATTAATCCCATTTGTGAGGGCTCCATACTACTGTCACCTTGGGGGTTAGGATTTCATCCGATGAACTGGGGAGAGGGGTGGGGCACAGTTCAGGCCAGAGCAGTGGTCTGTCAGTTTCATCCAGTGATTGGAGCCTCTTATCTCCCTGGTCCAATCTGGACTGACTGCCGCAGCCACCTGCCTCACTGTGGGAGTGATGTCCCTGTGCCACCGCTCTACAGGTGCAGAGTGCTCTGTCTCTCTTTGATGTGTAGTCCCCTGTTTTCTGGATCTCAGGTCTTCCTCTTTCTTCCCTCTCCACTTTTTGTGAAACACATTCTCCAGGAACTTCCAAAACAAAGGGTGAATGGGAAGTAAGACAAATGAAGACCTTACGTGTTTGACAATACTTTATTCTCCCATCACGTCTGATTGAAGGAGTGAGTGACTGCCTTCTGGGTTGGAGGCGGTTCTCAGAACTTTGAAGGCACCCCTTCCTTCGTGAGCTTCCAGCTTTCAGGGTTGTTTTTGGAAGCTCTGCCATTCTGGCTCCCATTGTGCATGAGCTATTTTTTTCTTCCCTCTCTCTCTCTGAAAGCTGTTAAAGTCTTTTCATCTCTAACATTCTGAAATCTCACAATGATATGGGTGTGACTTTTTTCACTCATTGTTCTGAACACATCCTACTCACTTTTCATCAGGGTGCACATGTTCTTAAATTTTGGGAAACTTTCTTGTATTATTTTGCTAATTTCCTCCACATGATTTTTCTCTTTTCACTCTCTCTCTCTAGTTCCTATTGTCAGTGGTGGGCCCAAGAATTGATCCTCCATTTAATTAAAATTTTTTTCTCTTATTTTTCGTTGCTTTGTCTTAGTAGTTTATTTCTTAAATGATGTCCTCAACTCTATCTTCCTTCTAATTCTTTCCTTCCTTCTCCCTCCCTCACTGTTCTACCTTTCAAAAACTTTTTAACTTTTTATTTTGAAATCATTACAGATTGACAGGAGGTTATGAAGGTAGGACAGGGGTTCCATAGATCTTTTACCCTGTTGCCCCCAATGGCTGCTTCTTTCATTATTATAGCACAGTAGCAAAGCCAGGGATTTGACGTTGGAAAAGTATCTGTGTCATCTCATCACATGTGTAGATTCATGTAACCATGACCACAGTCAAGACTCAACTATGATATTATTGCCACCCTAATTTCTAAGAACTCTTTCTTGTTCTCTGAAAGTTCCTTTTACCCTTTGGTTATAATTTTGTGGATACATTGTCTTCTGTGATCTATCTGTGTGTGTATATGTGTTTGGCTCAAACAAGAAAGGGGTTTATTTTGGAACCTTTTTTCAAATGTCTGTTGATTCTAAATGCTCATATTTTAAAGCGAGGCACCAAAAGTTGATTGGAAGGACTTTGTGTTGGCTGAAGTTTAATTGGTGGGCCTCACTTTAGGACAGTAGAGAGGAGACCAACCATTTCATTACAGGAGTTTCAAATGTCAGAATATATGTATCTTTTCGGTTGGGCTAGTCTGTTTCTGGGAGATAATCCTCCAGTTTCCTCTGAGAGGGCATCTGCCCCTAGAGTGCTGGATGCTGGCTGGGGAAAGAGGTTAGGAAGGAGGGGTAGTGTGCTGGGTCTCATGTGTCTTAGTAGGCACACTTTTATTTACTACTTCTCTTTTTGTTTCATGGTGCCCAGCATCCCAGACCCAGAGCTCCCCCCAGTCACGGCAGCAGGAGGAGGAAAAAACACTAGCAAGCCCAGCCCTGGAGTGACCCTTTCCTCTAGCTTTGTCCCTCCAGCGCCCTCTCCTGGTAAGGTGTAACATCATGCCCACTGCAAAGGAGAGGTTTACATAGTTCAGCCCTTAGTGGCAGAGTTGTTAATGAAAGGTGAATTTGGAGACGAGAGGAAATAGATTGATAACTGGCACAGAGGGATAAAACATAATGCAAAGTATCAGTTTATTGATACAGCTTATAAAATTGGAACATTTTCAAGTCAGCAGTTCTTTAATTAATGGAACCCCTGTCCATCATTTTTAGTTATCCTATGCTTTTTATAGTACTTTGCATTTGGATATTTTTTTCTATGCTGGGAGTGTTTAAAAATACCCAGAGAACATATATGATGACCCATGGACACAGACGACAGTGAGGTGATGGCCTGAGGGGAGGGGAGCAGGGGCTGGGTGCAGGTGGCCAAAGGAGAGGAAAGTGGAAATTAGCATAAACAATGAAAAGTAAAGAAAAAATACATATAAAGGTAAACACTAGGCTTATTAAAAGTTTATATGAAATCAGAAAGTCGAAGATACATGGGTGGATTGTGGCTCTAAGACACCTGCCTGTGATTAATCCCTGGCCTCAGGAGGATGTTGGCATGGGTCTCCTTCATCTACACCCCCTTTTTAGAATAGAGAAACATACCTAAAATATGTCCAGAGTATGAAGACTAGTTGGGAAAAAGGTAGGTAACTTTGCTGCTAAAGAGGACTGTTCTCTTCTTGAGTGGAGAAATGTTTTTTTTTAAATGAGGACATGGTTAATTTCCCCTTTCTGACTGATGGATGTCGTGGTACTCAGTTGCTTAGAACCTCTGTCTTAACCACTATCTGAGCTTCATCAGAGATCTTCTGTAAGAAAGGGAAACAGAGAAATCAAGGCGATGCTCCAGTGGAATGGGAAAAATGCAGACTGTGTTTAGTCTGGAGTTAGACATAGACCTGAAATTTGAGACATCAGAGGCATGAGCTACTGAGGAAAGCTTTTGAATTGAAATCCAGAGAGGCATCTTCTTGGGTGTTACTACTTACTCATGAGGTAACTTGGACAAGTTACATAATCTGTGTGGGCTTGTTTTGACGTCTGTAAAATACTGTAACAGTTTCCCTATCTACTTCTCAAGATTGTGAGGAGTATCAGATGAGATAATAAATGATTATGGTGCATTAAAATGGTGTTGCCATCATCATAAGTATACTTAAAATTCTTCATCTATATGAAATCCAATTGAAACAGGGAGAGTAAGCCCTAACTTAGAAATAACAACATTTTATGAATTTCATTAAAAGCTGGTCTGTTCTGATGTAGTCTCAGAGGTAGAACCCAGAAATAACATTTGAGCTTTACTAATGTTCTCATTGGGTGTATAAATGTTGTCCTAACTATGTTAGAAGAAATTGAACACGCTCTAAATATTTAACATCATGAATATACTCCAAATAGCTAGTAGCGGACCAGATATGGAAAAGCAATGCTGTGTATTTAGGGAAATAATTCTCAGAGGGACATATTCTGTTGGATTTGAAATGTGTGCAATTTTTCAGAGGGAGCAGAGATCTAATAGTTTGGGTCCCTATAATCAATTGTGAGAGAGGGGGAAAAAATGTTAGCATATGACCTTGGCTTAGTTGGAAGTTATATTCTTGACCACAGCCATGGCACTGGATAATTGTAATAATGACCAGCAAGGTACAGCACAATGACAAGGAACAACTGTATATTTTTATAACAATTATAAGTAAGATTATTTTTCAGTTTCATAGTTTTTAAATAATTCTACTGACCGTGCAAAAAAGCCTTGTTTCTACAAAGTATATACTCGACACACAGAAACACCCACCCAGATCATAAATTTGGCTTAATAAACTAATATGTTCATTGTAATAAATTATAACTCAACATTTACTTAACAGTAGTTTGGAAGGTATTTTATAGGGGAAGCTTGAATGATGTCATCTTTCAAACAGAGCAAAACAGAACAGAACAAACAAGGCAGTCTTCGAATGTTTGGTCTGGTATCTCCTTTTTTCTTTCTGAATGTGATTAAAATAGAGCCTCTGGAATCAGGCAGATTGCAGTTTAGACCAACTTTGCCACTTAGCAGCCACGGAACTGCAAATCACTTAACCTCTTTGAGCTTCGACTCTAGTAACACTTGCCTCACAGGGCCCTCCTCAGGATTAACAGAAACAGTATATTGCTCTCAGGAGCCTCTCAAGAATTCGTACATTCCCTTACTGTGTTCTCACTCCTACATATAAATAGGGTTCCTAAGAAAATTGGAGAAATAGGCCTGCTGGCATTTCTTATGGAACCTAAGGATCGTACGGACACCAGTTGGCCACATGTGGGAATCTGTTTCTGGACTCTTCTGTCCCGCTGGCTTTTGTCCACGCCAGACTGTCCTGCCTGCCTGGATTGCGGGCGCTTTATAGGGAGCCTTGGTATCAGGTGGCGTGACTTCACCACGTCAGGGCTTTTTTGTTTTTGTTTTCTAAAACATTGATTAGACATGATGAGACTATAGATTTACTTGCCTGGTTTCTGACCTTGAGGAATATGTTGGATGTGTCTTCTTTAAATATTGGGCTGACCAAAAAGTCCGCTGAGGAATAAAAGCCAATCAGCCACAAAATTAGGCAGTTCAGAACTTTATTTGGGGTTTGCGCTCTCAGACGAAATTCTCCGGACCGGAGAGAGGGGGCAGAAGAAGTCATACCCAGCAGGGAATATGGTGGGGCTTTATACACCAAAATTCTGATTGGCTCCCCTTGATGCCTAGGGATTGGTCTCCTGGAACAAAGCTGCGATCCATCATTGGTGGTTCCCCTCCAGCTCTGGCTTGTCAGTCGGATATCCCCACCCATCCTGATATTCTGACATCTTTGATAGGATAAGGGGCGGACTTAGGTTGCCAGGGGGATATCCCCACCCACCCTAACATAGTACTTGGTTGTCTTTAACTTCATTCAAAACAACTTTGTTAGATTGTATTGTGACAGCTGTTATATCAGCGTGCATTTAAAAAACTTAACAAAATTGGTGAATTTTTGTGCAGCCATTTTAAATATTGAAGATGGAAGAAGATGTGCAACATTTTGGGCATATTATGCTTTATTATTTCAAGAAAGGTAAAAATGCAACTGAAAAGCAAAAAACAAAAAAGATTTGTGTAGTGTAAGGAGAAGGTGCCGTGACTGATCGAATGTGTCAGAAGTGGTTTGTGAAGTTTTTTGGTATTGTTGATATTTTGGCCAAATAATTCTCTGCTGTGGGGGTGTCTTACTCATTGGAAGATGTTTAGGAGCACCCCTGGCCTCTACCCACTAGAAGCTAATAGCAGAAGATAGCTGACATGCTTAAACTATCCAAATCAATAAAGTTATTGATGAAAATGAAAAAATGTGTCTTTTATTTTATGGAAAAACTAAATGACTTTTTGGCCAGCCCAGTAAGTTAGATGCAGGGGTTTTGGGGTTTTTTTTTAACAATAAACTTTATTCTTTAGAACAGTTTTAGATTTACAAAAAAATCGAGAAGATAATACAAGTGGATTCCCATATAGCCCACACCTGGATTCCCGTTATTAACATTTACATTAGCATGGTATATCAATATGTAATTATATATCAGTGTATAATTATTAACTGCAGCCCCTGGTTTATTCAGATTCCCACAGGTTTTACCTAACGGCCTTTTTCAGTTCCGGGATCTCATCCAGGACACTGTGGGCATTGCATTGCCAGGCCTCCGCAGGCTCCTCTTGGCTGTGACCGTTTCTCAGGCTCTGTTTTTGATGAGGTTGGCAGTTCGAAGGAGGCTGGTCAGGTATTTTGTAGGATACTACACAGCCAGACTTTGTCTGATGTTTTTCTCATGGTAAGACTAGAGTTACAAGGTATTAGGAGGAATACCACAGAGGTAAAGTGCCATTTTCATGGTAGCATATTAAGGCTACATATTGTCAACATGATTTGTGACTGTCATTGTTGACCTTGGTCACCTGGTTGGGGTCCTGTTTGTCATGCTTCTCCACTGTAAAGTTACTTTCCCTCTTCCCCATTTCCATACTTTACTTCTTAGAAGGCAGTCACTGCATGTAGCCCACGCCCAGCTACCCCCTCCTCTCTGTGAAGACCAGTGTCTACATACACTGTTCGGAATTCTGCGTGGGAGACTTGTCTCTTCTTTCCCATTTGTGAACTTACTCAATCATGTATAGAGTTATGAAAATTTATTTTGTACTTTTGGCTATATTCAAAACTATTTTCTTGCTCAGATTCTTCAGCTTTGGCTATCGAGAGCTCTTTTGGTTGGCTCCTGTGCACCTTTGCACACCCCCACAGATGTGTGGTGGGTGTTTTTGTTTTTTGTTTTTTTAAGATTTTATTTATTTATTTTTAGAAAGAGGGGAAGTGGGGGAGAAAGAGAGAGAAATATCAATGTGTGGTTGCCTCTCATGTGGCCCCCACTGGGGACCTGGCCTGCAACCCAGGCATGTGCCCTGACTGGGAATCAAACCAGCAACCCTTTGGTTTGCAGCCCGCACTCAATCCACTGAGCTACGCCAGCCAGGGCTGTTTTTGTTTGTTTTTAAAGCACTTTTTTATTTCTGGTACGACCAGATATTTCAGACTCATCTTGTGTGGGGTTTTTTGTTGTTTGGGTTTTTTCCAATTAGAGAACGGTATTAGAAACCAAAATCTGGGTGCTAAGAGGGTTCATTGCTATTGGGGTTTTGCTTTTTTTGTTCTTTCTCAGTTGACAAAGCGCAGAAACGTATGTTGTTTACTAAACTGAACACATACACACATCTGTATGTCACCGCCTTCATTTATGTTAAGTTAAACGTGAGTTCATCCTGATGTCTCCACCTAACGCATTACCGCATGGATCCCTCCAGCCTCATCCCCTTGCTTATCTTTAAATTCCCACTCCAACAGGGAGAGGTTGGCTCCTACCACCACCGTCTATTTCTGTAATTATTCAGTTTCAGTGTGCATGTATCAGCAGTGTCTGAATTGAGTCGTCATTCCCCTGTGGAGACTGCGTCAGCACCCCGAGTGCAGTGCTGATTTTCGTGCACTTCCTTTGCCCTTCGTCTTGCAGACTCCACCCGTTTCCAGAGGAACTCAAGCCCTCACCTTTCCTTTCCACCCCTTTCGGCGATGTTGTTGTAAACATTTGTAGAACATTTAGATGCGCTTATCACAGCCTGCATTCTTTCCTGGAATCCACAGCCTCCTGAACGATTTTTTAAAAATTTATATTCGTTAATGTTCACTCTGTGCTGTAAAGTTTGACAAATGCATAATGTCACATGTCTACCATTACAATACCATACAAAATATTTTTACTGTGCCCGAATCCCCTACGCTTCACTTATTTATCCCTTTCCCCTTCCTTCTGAACTCCTGGCAACTGCCGATTATTTTATTCTCTCTATAGGTTTGCTTTTTCCAGAATATCATATAATTGGATTCATAGAGTATGTAACCTTTGTATGCATGCAGAGTGCTAAAAAATACATGTCGATTATCTGTAAACCACTTCAGTCAGAGCTGAGCACATTATCACCAGGATTCCAGTCTTCTCAAATAATGGGAAGTATTTTCTTATTGTCACCTTATTTAGCAAGAATTTTGATATGGCTTACATTTTTTAAAGTAAATTTTTTGTCGAAGGGACAGGAGAACTGGTGAGATCTTTATTGATTGTACCTACCATAAGCTGTTTAATGCCTGGGTAAAGATAACGTATGTTATGCTGTTAGCATTGTGTCTACAAATTAGGGCTGCTGGTGTCTTCTCTGGGCTCTGGATTTGTGTGTTTGTTTGTTTGTTTGTTTATGACTGTCTTTAAATTTTGTATTTTCCTACTCTGATAATATTTAAAAATCAAGAGAATCTTCTGGATCATCGGGATGACCACTGTATCGCGTCCCACCATGCAGTTCTTGCCCACATCTGTATTTGTGTGTGCGATTGTCATGGATCCCAGTGGTTCTTGGCTGATGAGAAAAAAAGATATACTTAGTATGTAATGATGTGTTTGTTTCCAAGAGAAGGGAAGTCTGTCCCTATGCGCTGTGTAAAGGGTGTCTCCACAGCTGGAACAAAACATAGCAGGGCAGCCCGAAGGACCTCTGTCTTAGCTGGGATCATGTTCATGTTTTCAGCAGCCATTTAGTACTCACACAGTAAGCTCTATCTGTTAAGGTTAAATTACTGTTGTTAGAATTTTAGTTTTGTAGATTTTATTTTTAATATGAATATTTATTCTTAGGAGTATAGAATAAAGAGCCGTAAACAAAGAACATATATCTATATATTTTTATTAAATAATTTAAATAGAATAACTTAACACTGAGGAATGTGGAAGATTTTTTCTAGCTGTAACTATAACTAAGCATATACAGCTCCAGATTGGAAACCAATGGCTTAGCACATAGTAAGTGTTTAGTAAATATTAGCAGTTGTTATGGTTTTATATATGAGCTTTCCCTAACACACCAGTCTAGTCTGGCTGTCTTCCCATCCCACACTTGGCATGCATTCACCTCTGCAGCTCAGACAAAGTGCCCTCCTCTTCCCCTTACCTCCCAAAGCAGCTCTTAGCACAGCCGGCACCAACTGCCCAGTGGCCAGTCTAGGGGACGTGGTATATTCCGCACCTTTTTTTTATAGTGCTGCTCTCTGTGACGGCGTTTTTTCTGGTGCTTTTTTTTTTTTTTTTGCCTCCTTCTTTGCTTCTGTTTTTATTCCTCTTGTTCTCTATATACCACTGTTCTATGAGATTCTACCTTTACCCGTATCTCCCTTTGTTCATTTTATCTTCTTTAATTTGAAATTTTTCATTAATACACAGCAAAACTGACTTTGTGTATATGGATAGTACTGTGAATTTTAACACATACATAGGTTTGAATAACTGCTGCAACAAACAGGACACAGACCAGCTCCATCACTCAAAAAACTCCCCTGTGCTGTTCCTCGGGGGTCATACCCTCCCCGCCCCTAACCTTGGGCACCACCGGCTGTGTGCTCCACCAGCTGTGTCTTTTGGAGAATATCATATAAATTGAACCATGTGTATGAACTTTAGTATTTCAGCAACATTTTTCTCTTGTGTTTTTATTCTATCTCTTTGTATAGTTATGTTGGTGGTTACTAGAGATGATAATATGTATTTTACATTTTATAGTCAACTTAGAATCAATATTTTACCACTACAGTGGGGTGTTTGTTTGGGGGTGGTTTTAGAGTCTTTTCTGGGTCTGTTTACAACAAATTTTCTTAGCACTTATTCATCTGACAGTGTTTCTTCCACCTTTATTCCTGAAGGATATTTTCACCGGAGATGGACTTCTGTGTTGACAGTTCTTTTCTTTCAGTGGAACTTTAAAAATGTTATACTTCTTTTTCTTTCAACTCTTTGGTCACCTGTAAGTAATGTATCAAATTTTTCTTTGGTTGTTTTCAAGATTTTTGTCTTTGTCTTTAGTGATCAGCAGTTTGGATATGATGTGTCTTGGCAAGGATTTCTTTGTGTTTCTCTTGTTCGGGGTTTGCTGAGCTTCTTGAATTGTAGGTGTATGTTTTTTGCCAAATTTAAGAAAATTTCAGCCATTTATCCTTCACATATTTTTGCTGCCCCACTCTCTTTTGCTGTCCTTCTGGGACTTGGACGACATTTGACCTTTTGTGATTGTCCTCGGGTCCCTGCGGCTACGGTAATTCTCCCCATCCCACTCCCTTTTTCTCCTCATTGTTCGGATTGGATAATTTCTATTGACCTACCTTCCAGTTCACTGCCTCTTTCCTCTGTCTTCTCCATACTGCTATTGAGCCAACCCAGTGAGTTTTTCTAATTTGATTATTGTATTTTTTAGTTTCAAAATTTGCATTTGGCTCTTCTCAATGTCATTTGTTTCTTTGCTGAAACTTTCTGTCTTTTCATTTGTTTCCAGAGTGTTCACCTCGAGTGTTGGGCGTTTTTATAATAGCTGCTTTAAAGTCTTGGTCGGGTAACGACTGTGTCCTGTCGGCACTGGCATTTGTTGATGGTCTTTTCTCCTGCATTTTGAGATTTTCTGGTTCCTTATAGGCTGAGTAATTTTGGATTGTGTTTTGGACTTTTTGATTATTATGTTTTGAGACTGTGACTGTTGTTTAAATCCCACAGGGATGTTGATATTTTTGTGTTCTAGCAGGCATTTGACTTGATTGGCTCGAGGCCACAAGTTCCAACTGGCTTCCTGTGGCTTGTAGTTTTAGTGTCAATTAAGTCTTCAAAGCTTTTGCTGCTTGTGTCTGCCCCATACGTGTGTGCCAGTCAGTGGCCATCTGGGAATTGGATGGTTTTCTGTCCCGTAGTTCATCTCCATGAATGCACAGCTGAGAGGAGGCCAAGAGGGCACAGACAGCTTTGAGGAGTTTCTTTTCTAAGCTCCTCCCTCTCTATCGTTGTAGTACTTTTTTGGTCTCTTAGGTCTCCCTTTTTGTTCTTCCAGCCTGAAATCTGGGGCTTTAGTTACCCCATTCTGCTGTGTATTTCCCACCTGTGTATACTAGGGTTTCTTTTCTTTTTCTTTAACCCAATCTTCTGAATCTGTGATTTTTTTTCTTTAACTTTCTCTTTAAAGTTTTTTTTAAAACCTACAGAAAAGTTGAAGATATGCCCATCGGGCGTTTGTTCTTGCTTTGTATGTATATTTTAGTAAACCATTTAAAAGTAGGTGAGGGTGTCTCCAAAATATTTCAGCCTGTATCTTCTAAGAACTATCATGTTGTCCTACGTATCCACAATATCATTAGCATACCCAAGTAACTTACCCATGATATGGTAATATTGTTTAATATGGAGTCCATATTTAAATTTCTCCAATTGCCCTGATAGTGCTCTTTAATCACTTATTTTTTTGAGGGGTCACTCCAGAATTCAGACAAAGATTAAAGATTGCATTTATTCATCATGGCTCTTTATGGTCCTTTAATTTAGACTATCTCCCCCTCCCCTTTTTTTTCCATGGATGTTTTTAAAGAGCTCATGCTAATTGTGTTGTGGGATTTCCCCCAATCTGGATTTGTCTGAGTGTTTCCTTAATGATTAGACTTAAACATTTTCCGTAAAAGACACAAGTATAGTTGTATACTTTTCATTGCGGTACTTAAGGAGATCTAAAATGACAGCTGGCCCCACTATTGCTGATGGTAAGTTTACTCACTTGGTTAAGGTAGCATTTGCCATATTTCATCATTGTAAGGGTGCCTTTTCCACTTTGTAACTAAGAAGAAACCCCTGGAGTGGTACTTTGAGACAGTGAATATGCTGCTTCCCAACAGCCCTTCACTCAGTGGTTCCACCACTAATTGATGACCCTTCCCTGAATCAGTTATTACATAAGTGATTGCATAATGGTGTGAATCTTTGATTTCTTAGGGGTGATAAAATGATACAAAAAGGCATGGAAGTGATTGAGTAAAAGTTAGAATGGTAGTTGCTTTGGGGGAAGAGGGAGGAGGTAGTGATGAGATGGGAATGCAGGGATGGGAGGGAGGAGACGGGTGTTGAAGTTTGTGCAGCCGCCTTTTTCTTGACTTTGGCGATAATTAAATGGTATTTACTTCGTAATAATTCATTAAACTGTACAAGTATTTCAGTACATGTACTTTTCTATATGTGAATTACATTTCAAATTTAGTGAATTCATTACTTACTATGATTTATTTTACATTTTATATTCTTGTATCATGACTTAATCAATCTTGATTTCCCTTTTTTCACTCATTTCTTCATCATCTGAAAATACTTTAAGTAATTTTTTTCCAGAAATGGTACCTGGGTGGTATCCACAATACTTTGGGGGGATGTTACAATGATATCTGTCTCAAATGTTTTTCTAAGATACATTTATTCCTCTCTCACACACAAAGATAATATATATTTTATCCTTTGAGATATATATATATATATCACATGTGTATGTATATAAACATAAATGTGTATAAAATATAAATGTATCTAATACACGCTTACGCATAGGTAACGCACGTGCAGCAGTTCACCGTGGCACACTGATCATCTGTATTTCTCCCCAGCTCTGAGAGCTGCCGCGTGCTTTCTGCAGACGGAAGCTAGGCCACCCTCGGGCAGCAAATGTTAGTGCAGCTGGGGCAAAGCTCTCAGCCGCTTAGCCCTCCTAAACGCAATGTTTTGCATATGTAATGCACTGCACTTGGTCTGTCTTCCTGCCACTTACTTTGTGTTCTGACAGTTTGGAGCTGTAACGGCAGACGAAAGTGTCCAAGTGATACTGCTCTTTCTGTCATGAAGAAATGTAGGAAGATGGTCTCACTGGATTTTTAAACATGTTTTGTGGCAGCTGCAGGTGCTTTGGCACATACCAAGGTTAAGGCTGGGCAGGCCATAAGGCTTTGGGGCAATCCTCTGCTACTGTGAAGGGCACCGCAGACTTCCTGCAACAAGGGAAGAGTAAACCAAAATGCCTCAATGACAGCTAGGTGAGGCTCTGGCCAAAGGCACGTGTTGGCTTCAGGAGCCTACACAGAGGTGAGCAGTTGGTTGCCCTTGTATGATGCTCTAAGAATTTGACTGCCACACACCTGTACAGTTTTGTTTCAGTAAGTGCTCCTATTTCCACAACCTCGTTCCCTGGATCACCCAGCTGGGTGGGTGCTTTCTGATCCCTCGCACAGTTACGCCTTCCTCTTACCCACAAGCCTGCACCGAAGCCTGGCTAGACCGTGAATCCTTAGGCTGCAGCCCTGGGCCCTCATACCTTTTTATCCTAGTGTCTTCTGGTACTTAGTTATTCATGAGAACAGTCTGATGCCAGTTTAATTTTCTTTAATTCTTTAATGTTCTTAATTTCAAAAGCTGGAAGCTTTTCCCCTTTGCCTACCATTTGAATGCTTCAGCATTTTTTTTTATTTCTAGACCTTTTTCATTAATGTTCAGAATTTGGGTTTTTTTATATTAAAACTCAAATGTTTTTTCAGCTCAAAGAAAATTTGTTATTTGGTTATTGTTTCTCCTTCAGTTTTCCTGGATCTTTATCCCTGTCTCTTTTTTTTTTTCCCCCTCCCATATATTGTCCTCTCTAACCTTTTTCTCTGACTTCTGGGATACAATTCAAGCTTATTTTCTAAATGCCTTATTTAGGTTACAATCTGTTTAACTGCCTTCACTGTGGTTTTTAATTTAACAATTATGTTTCTATCTGGATGCGGTGTTCCTAGTAATCCGAAGTTGTTCTCGCATTGTGGCTCTCTGTTCTGGTTGGCTTGGTGTCCTCTTGCATCTTGTTTTTAAAAAGTAAACCAATTTCTCAAGGTTTCTCATATTCTGGAAGGAATTTTGTTGTTTTTTTCTAGGGCAGAAGGGACAGGGCATAGGGAGAGGACATTCCCTCAAATAGCCCTCAGATGCTCCCTCATTTTGAGTTCTTTATTTATACCCATTGGCTCTTTGCTCATCTTCACAGGGAGCTAGCTCATTGTCTCTCTATTGATATTGTAGAAGTTGGGAAAGATGCCCTGGCTGGGTAGCTCAGGTGGTTAGAGCTTCATCTCATATGCCAAGGTTGCAGGTTTGATCCCTGGTCAGGGCACATACAAGAAGCAACCAATGAATGTATTAATAAGTGGAACAACAAATCAATTAATCTCTCTCTCTCTTCCCCCCATCCTCTCTCTCTAAAATCAATAAATTTAAAAAGAAATTTTGTAAATTTGGAAAGGGTTCTGTCTTAGCATAGCCTACACATTTTCGGGCCCAGGTAAATAAAGAAAGGCCTTAATTGGTAATAAAGAGAAGCACCAAAGGAGCCTGCACCGCCGCCTCGCCTGGCCCACGTGTTCCTGCCTCAGATGCTTGAGCAGGTGTGGCCTCGAGGATCTCTCCTAGGCCCCCAAAGCCTGAGCACTTCCCAGAGGCTCTGCTTGGGCGCGAGTTTGCTGCCAGCTGCCCTAGGGCGCCGCAGGTGAGTGAGTGCTTTCCCTTGCCGGGTCTCAGGTTGGTCTTTCTGTTCCTGGTTTCTGTAATATATTTGACAGGTTTCCTAGTATCAGAGGTCATCTCCCCTCCCCCGCCTTTTAGTTTCTGTTGTAGGGAATAGAGGGAGTTAAACTAATGCCCTCAAGAAAAGCTCTTTATTCACTGTTTGCTTGCTTGTTGATATTTTTTTCAAGTGTTATTAGCAATATAAGCTAAAGGCATAATAACTTAGTGACTACAGCGGCCAGCATTCATTGTGAATACAAAAGGGCACCATACTTACCTGACAGTAAAGGTAACACACTTTCTGCCTTTGTATAGAATTTATTGAGATGGTAATTGGGAGTAGAAAAAGTATGGAATATAATTGGAGTCAGATATTTTGATACCATATAATATTTGTTAGATTCTGTTAATTTTGCATCACACTTTACATTGTCCATTTTTTCCACTCTATGTTGGAATGCATTTGGCCTCCTAAATTAGCACATGAGAGAAATATAGGCTCCTTCTGGAAACCAAATGCAAATACTTACCAGGAAGCCAAATAATCAGTTTCTCTTTGGAGGCTGTACTGTCAGGAATTTGAAAGAATCAGCTGGTTGTTTCTCAATCTGTACTCTGAAACCTGTGTTTAATTTGCTCTCAACAGACGCTGGTTAGAGGAATTCCCCTACCCCCCTGCCCTGGGAAGTCTCCTTCTGAGGTCCTAACTGACACGTGGAATCATTCCATCAAACCAACCGACAGCGGCAGTATGAACCTTTAAAACTGGGGTCCCCAACGTCCGGGCTGCGGACCGGTACCAGTTAGTGCCCTGTTAGGAACTGGCTGCGAGGGAAACCCCTGCCTGAGCTCCGCCTCCTGTCCGCCCCCGCCCCACCGGCCCGCCCCCCAGCCCCGTTCCTTGGAAAAAACTGGTCTCCTGCCAATAAAGGTTGGGGACCGCTGCTTTGAAAAACTGATTTGGCACCGTGTTTCAAAGTCCATCCAGCCATCATAATCGCACTTTGTTAACTTAAGGAAATGATACAAAAGAAGGAAAATGGTAATAGAGGAAAGAATTCATTGACTCATTATGTAGAAATAGACAAATATTCTAAGCATTTCACAATGGGTTGTTTTTAATGAATGGTTTTTTAATGGTGAGTATTTTGTAACCGTTGAAATTATAACTGTGAAGGGGGTGTAGCAACATGAAAGAGTACAAATGATATCATGTTAATGGGGGGCAAAGGCTTATATATTACAATTATATAGAATATATGTAAATGTCAGATCTTAGAAGGGAACATACAGAAGTGATTACTGGGGCATTCGGGTAATTTTTTACTTTTTCCCCCACTTATAAACCTCAATGACATAACTTTCAGAACTTAAAAATTGAGTTGCATGAAAACAGAAATCAATAAACTAGTAATCAGAAGAGGTTTACCAACCAAAATGAAAAACTTTGTATTTTGTCTAATATATAAAATATTAACACCTTCAGTGTTTACTACTGATTTTGCTGAGCTAATCTGATACACAATTTGTATTTACCTCCAAATTATGAATATTTACAAATTTAAAAAGAAATCTCTCTAGAAACCCCATTATATATAACAGCTGACCTATATTTAGTGTCAGACAAGGAATATTTTGTGCTTGACTTTCTTATAATGACAGAGGCTTATGTTGCGGCATTAAAGCTCTTCATGAAATTCTGCCCGTAATTGGTCATGAGAGGACAATGTACCGAGCAACTATAGAAAGCATAAGTGTTACTGTGGAATATCCCGACAGAACTTGAGGAATGGATCATAAAAATAACCACTTATAATACAATAAAGTCAACTGTGTTCTTTGCTGACTAGACAGAATTGAAACAATGTATCCTAAGTACTTGCACACATTTCAGGATGAATAGTATGCCCAAAGCATCAAAGCGTCACCAGGTCTAAAACTCTCTTCCTTTGGAGATATATTAAAGTTCGGGGCTAAGTGGAAGAACACTGGAACTGTGCTGTTCTAGCAATAACTAAAGTAAAAGTTGAAAGCAGGCAGATTTTCAGCTCAATATACAGAACCTTACAATGACTACTCACCCTCCAGCCCAGCCATGGAACTGATTTTCGCATGAGTTTCCATGTTACCGGTCACTGGGAGTGTTTGGCAAGATTTAGCTGTTCCACCGCAGGGGTATCTTAAACAGGGGTGGGGAGGTGTGAACAAGAAGATGACCCAGGACTTCTTGCAGCTCTAAAATTTTGTTAGCATCGTTTGCTTTCTCTTCCCAGCATCCATGTGTGTAGACCTGTCTGCCTGCCTGACTTCTTTTGTTCCTTCCTTCCTGGAAAACCTTAGGAATATAATAATATTGTAAACTTTTATTTTTTTTGGATTTACATTTTTTAAATATATTTATTGATTATGCTATTACACTTGTCCCATTTTTCCCCCTTTATTTCCCTTTGCCCTGCACACCCCCCTTGCACCCACATTCCCCCCCTTTAGTTCATGTCCATGGGTCATACATATAAGTTCTTTGGCTTCTACATTTCCTATACTATTCTTACCCTCCCCCTGTCTATCTTCTACCTACCATTTATGCTACTTATTCTCTGTACCTTTCCCCCTCTCTCCCCCTTCCACTCCCCTGTTGATAACCCTCCATGTGATCTCCATCTCTATGGTTCTGTTCCTGTTCTAGTTGTTTGCTTAGTTTGCTTTTGTTTTTGTTTTAGGTGTGGTTGTTAATAACTGTGAGTTTGCTGTCATTTTTACTGTTCATATTTTTTATCTTCTTTTTCTTATATAAATCCCTTTAACATTTCATATAATAAGGGCTTGGTGATGATGAACTCCTTTAACTTGACCTGATCTGAGGAGCACTTTATCTGCCCTTCCATTCTAAATGATAGCTTTGCTGGATACAGTAATCTTGGATGTAGGTCCTTGCCTTTCATGACTTGGAATACTTCTTGCCAGCCCCTTCTTGCCTGTAAGGTCTCTTTGGAGAAATCAGCTGACAGTCTTATGGGAACTCCTTTGTAGGTAACTGTGTCCTTTTCTCTTGCCGCTTCTAAGATTCTCTCCTGTTTAATCTTGGCTGATGTAATTATGATGTGCCTTGGTGTGTTCCTCCTTGGGTCCAACTTCTTTGGGACTCTCTGAGATTCCTGGACTTCCTGGAAGTCTATTTCCTTTGCCAGATTAGAGAAGTTCTCCTTCATTATTTGTTCAAATAAGTTTTCAATTTTTTGTTCTTCCTCTTCTCCTTCTGGCACCCCTATAATTCAGATGTTGGAACGTTTCAAGATGCCCTGGAGGTTCCTAAGCCTCTCCTCATTTTTCCGAATTCTTGTTTCTTCATTCTTTTCTGATTGGATGTTTCTTGCTTCCTTCTGGTCCACACTGTTGATTTGAGTCCCAGTTTCCTTCCCATCACTATTGGTTCCCTGTACATTTTCCTTTATTTCACTTAGCATAGCCTTCATTTTTTCATCTAATTTGTGACCGAATTCAACTAATTCTGTGAATTTCCTGATTACCAGTGTTTTGAACTGTGCATCTGATAGGTTGGCTATCTCTTCGTTGCTTAGTTGTATTTTTTCCAGAGCTTTGATCTGTTCTTTCATTTGGGCCTTTTTTTTTTTTTTTGTCTTGGTGCAACTGTTATGTAAAGGGGCAGAGCCTGAGGTGTTCACCAGGGCAGGGTAACGCTGATCGCTGTGCTGTGACACTGTACGTGGGGGAGGGGGCGAGAAGAAGCAATGGCTCTTGCTCCACTCTCTGCCAGTTTTCAGTCACTCCCTCCGTTACCCACAATCAAACTGGGCCCCTCTGGTGCTTATTCCTGAGTGGGTGGGCTTGTAAACGCTCTAGGCCCTGTGGGTCTCTCCAACGAACTCTCCTGTTAGTCTGGGAGTTTCTCCTGCTGCTGCCTCAACCCCAACAGGTGTTTTCAATCAGAGGTTTGAGGCTTTATTTCCCTGTGCTGGAGCCTTGGGATGCGTGGTTTGCTTCGCTCCCCCACCGTTCCTCCCGGTTTATCTATGTGCAAATGTGGGGCCACAGGGTCTGCCAGCCACCACCTTGTGGGGTCGGTCAGCTGCAGCCTGGCCTGCCCCGTTCCACAATCCGCCACCTCTGTGGTTCCATCACCCACCGTGTTACTGGGAGTCCTCTCCTCCCCGGCTGCCCATCTCCACCCCTCCTACAGGTCTGGATGAATGTTTCTTCTTTATCTCCTTGGTCGTCGGACTTCCATACAGTTGGATTTTCTGTCAGTTCTGGTTGTTTTTTGCTTTTAAATTGTTGTTGTCCTTCTTTTGGTTGTGCGAGGAGGCATAGTGTGTCTACCTATGCCTGCATCTTGGCTAGAAGCCCAGATTTACATTTTTAGTTGAGGTATAATTTACATACAACGAAATCCACACATCTATAGTGTTCAGTTCCATGTCTTTTGACAACTGTATACATTTGTGTGACTATTTAGAACATTTCTATCATCTGGAAAATTCCCTCATGCCACTTTCCTCATGCACCATCCCCCAACGAGACTACCTTCTGATTTCTATCCAATGGATTAGGTTTATCTGTATACTTCATATAAAAGGAGTCATCAAGTATATATTGATTTTATTTTCTTATTTTAGCTAACAAAATGGTTTTGAGATTTATGCAGTTGTATTTATAAGTAGCTCTTTGTTTTTGTTGTTGAATAGTATTCCATTGTACAGATATACCCCAGTTTGCTTATTCATTCTTCTATTGATGGATATTAGGGTTGTTTCTAGTTTGGGGTTTTAATGAATAAGACTGCTATGTATATTTTTGTACAGGTGTGAAAAGGGTCACATGTTTTTATTTTTGTTTGGTAAATACTTAGGAGTGAAATTTCTGGGTCATAGGGTAGATGTATGGTTAACTTGATAAAACTGACAAACACGTCTACAATTACCTTTGTGCCAAATCTTCCCCAATAATTAGTATTGTGAGTCTTAGTTTGCTCATTCTAATGGGGGTGGAGTGGTGCCTGCAGTGGTTAGATTTGCATTTCCCTAATGACTAATAATGTGGAGCTCCTTTTCATGTGCATTTGGCCATTCGTATATATCTCCTCCTACAAAACGTCTGGTGGGGTCTTTTGCCTATTTTTAAATTAGGTTTGTTTGCAATTTTTATTGTTAATATGTTAATAGGAGTTCTTTATGAATTATCAGATATATGGTTTATAAATATTTACCAGTCTGTGGTTTGTTTATTAATTTTCTTAATGGTATCTTTGCATGAGCAGAAATTTTTTGATAAGATCAATTGACCAGTTTCTTGGCCTTATATATTTGTAATAAATCTTGAATTTTGGTGACGTAATATCTCCACCTTTATTTTTTCTTTGTCAAGATTATTTTGGCAATTCTAAATCACTTGCACTCCGTGCACACTTTAGCGTTGGCTTGCCAGTTTCATATTTGAAGCCTGCTAGGATTTTGATTGGAATTATACTGAATCTACAGATCGGTTGAGGAGAATGAAGAGATAACTTTAAAATACTGAGTCTTTTAGTTCATGAACATGGCCTAGCTCTCCATTTATTTAGGTCTCCGATTTCCCCCACACTGTTTTATAGTGTTCAGCACAGAGGTCTTGCACATTTTTTGTTAGATTTATTTCTAGGTATTTGATATAGTTTTTTATTCTATTTTAAATGATATTTTTTACTTTCACATTTCAGTTGCTTGTCACTAGTACATAGAAACACACTGCTTTACATAATTGATTGTGTATCTGTGGATTTGTTAAATCATTTGTACTAGTAGCTTTAAAATAGATTCCATAGAGTATTCTATGTATACAGTCATGTCAGATATACATATTTACATCTTCTTTTTAAATATTTTTGCCTTCAAATAAAGTATTCAACAGGTTGTCAGATGCCTTGCTCCTAACCTTAGAGAAAAAGTGGTCAGCGCTTACTAGTAAGTGTGCTGTTGGCTGGGCGTTTTTCAGGGCCGCCCTCCATCAGGCAGAGGGGGCTCCCTTTCACTCCTGTTTTTTTGAGAATTTCTGTCATTAGTGAACACTGAGTTGTGTCAAACCCTTTTTATGCATTTATTGAAATGCTCGTGTGATTATCTCCTTTAGTCTGGTCATCGAGTTTTACATCTTCTGGCCTATTGTGTGTGTGTCCTATTACCAGTGGGCTTCCTCTGAGCACTGCTTTACTTGCATTCCAGGCCTTTATTTTGGATTGTCTTTATCATTCAGTTCAAAACATTTTCTCTGTTCCCTTGTGATTTGATTTTTATCCCATGGGTTGTTTAGAGGTAGTTTCCTTAATATTTAAATACAAGGGGGGATTTTTCCGTTTTCGTCACATGTGTTCTTTCGTCGTGATGAAAACTTCCTCTTCACCTCCGATCATACTCCTTGGCTTGAAGCCTATCTGGTCTGATGCTAATAAAATCACGCCAGCTTTCTCACGCAGACACTTTCTATGCCTCATATTTAAAGTGAGTTTCTTGGGGAAGCCTATAGTTGTGTTGTCTTTTTTTTTAAAATCTTGCCTGACATTCTTTGTCTTTTAATTGAGCAGTCTGCCCATTTATATTTAATCGACTGCTAATATAGTTGGGTTTCAGTCTGCCATCTAGGGATTTACATTCTTTTTGTCCTGTCTAGCCTTTGTTCCTCTGTACCTCCTTTTTGCCTTCTTTTGAGTGAATCATGCATTTTTAGTATTTATTTTTATTCCCTCTGTTGATTTTTTTAAAGCAATAACTCTCAGTAGTGGTGGTGATACTGGTAGTGGGAATGTGTTTTGGTCTTCTCTCTTTTTCTAAAAACTAAGTGCTTAGAGCTTTGTAATTCAATATAATAGTCACTAGCCACATACGGCTGTTTAAATTTTAATTAAGTAAGATATGAAAAAAGTACGTCCCTCACTATAGTATGGAGAATGGATTGAAAGGATTCAGGAGCAGAAACAGGAAGGTAAGTTAGGACATTGTCCCAGAAGCCCTGGAGGATTTTTGTGAGATATTAGTAAGAGTTTAGGAGAAATGGTAGGATTAAGAGATAACTGGGGCTGGAAATCAACTAGAGTGGCTAAAAATAGAATGTGTGATGAAAGAGATGGGGAAGGGAGAAGGCCAGGTAACTCCTGAGGTTTCTGTCTTGGGCCAGCAAATGAATGGTGGTGCTGTCACAGGTGGGCACAGGTAACCAGGTTCTTGGTGATGGCGGACAAAGAATTGAACCAAACACACAGAGTTCATAGCAGAAAGAGAGAGCAGATTTGTTGAGCAATAGTACACTCCACAGAACATGAGAGTGGGCCAACTCTGAACAGATTTTGACCTCAGGGGTGGAGGGATTCACAGGGCAGATCCCCCCTGGCAATTTTTGG
Organism: Desmodus rotundus; assembly: GCF_022682495.2. Taxonomy (NCBI): domain Eukaryota; kingdom Metazoa; phylum Chordata; class Mammalia; order Chiroptera; family Phyllostomidae; genus Desmodus; species Desmodus rotundus. The sequence continues at coordinate 70,416,281 of NC_071395.1, forward strand.
CGGGCTTTTATTGCACATGTACAAGTAGTTGTATTACTTTAAAGCTACCGCACATGTGGTCTCCCATGATTTCCCTTGATTGGTGACCAGGGAAGTGAGGTCCCATAATGGCAATTTATTGTAATGCTATTATAATGAAGCAGGGGTCATGTAGCATCTTCTGCACAGGTGCATTCATGATTCAACATGGTTCAGTGCTTTTCCAGAAAGCAGGAACAACGGGTCTTAGGACAGGGTCTCTGTCTTGTATCGATGTCCTTTATCTTAGCCCTGGGGCACCTCTGAATTTCCTCCTCCTGACTATCTCCTGCCTCCGTGCCATTATTTGATGGCCATGGGATTTGGCGGAAGAGGGAGCGTTTAGTTTTAGCGACCCTGAGAGTCGGCAGTTTGCCACCTGGATCAAGAAGGTTGGAGGGCTGTAGAGAGCAGAAAGTTTTCAGGATTTTAATTTAAATATTGATGAACTAAAAGGTATATAAAATCATCATTGTGGTATTATAGAGTAAAAATATACAGATCCCTTGGGATCACCAACATTTCAGAGGAGGAGGAGAACCTGATGGAGCTTCTGGGTAGGGGAGAGGGGAAGGGGGGGAGAGTGTGTCACTGAATACCAGGGAAGAGAGTTATGAATGAACAGTGAAAGATTCTCCGGACAGGTGGTATGTAAATAATATTCAACAAACGTGACTTAGATCCACTTTTTAAAGAACCAGCAAAATGCTTTGAAATTACTTCGTGATTTTATCTTTCGGGCTCCATTCCTCCGTTACCTTTATCTTTGAGTGCTTATTTCGCCTTGCTGTGTGCCAGGTACTCTCCTGGGGTGGGAGCAGAGAAGAATAAAAGTTAGTTTCTGTCAGAGTCTTTCTGTGAATGGAAAGACTTACAAACAGAAAATCTGAATACAAAAATAAAAGGGTCTGTAGGTAAAAAGAAGCTGCAGGAGGCTAGAGGGAAGAACGCCCAGCTCGCCTGCCTTCCTCTTGCTATTCTTTTTGCATGGATTGCCCTTCCCTGCTTCCTCACTGCGTGGCCTTCAAAACTCATCTCAAATCTTTGACTTGTCTGTTTTATTTAATTCTTAAGAAAAGTGGTGATGTGTATTGGCCAACATATCTCTAAAGCAATCGCTAAAAAAGAGAGGAAGAGAGGGAAGAAATAGAAGCAAAATTGAAAAAAATATTTTCATCATAAGAAATTCAAATAATAAAGAAAATATAAAGAAGATCACCCAGGATCCTCCCACCTAGAAATAATCATTACTGACACTAGATAAGCATCATCCAGATATAGCCTTATAGGTTTATATATATAAAAGGATAGAGAAATATTTTTGCATAATTAGGATCATAGTGTATATGCTATCTTAAATGTTAAGTGCTTCATTTCACTTTTAAATGATAAATGTTAAAAAAAAAGATAAACCACATAAAGGATTTTTTACAAGAGAGTAATTACTAAAAAATCCATCTAAGGTTAACAAAAAAATTACATAAAACATTGAAGCTTTGGTGATTTTATAAAGCTATGAGTTTCTAAATGTTTTACTTTTTAACAGCTTGCTATGGCTCTGCTGTGAGCAATGGAGAAATTCTCACCTTCCATTTCTTTTCACCTCCCCCAATGCTTCCTGGCTTTCAGTTATAATTACATCCTCACCGTGTAACACTTACCTACCTTTCCGTAACCTAATCCACGATCTGTTTATCCTCTGCTCAGTATTTAAATGGGGTCCATTCCCACCATCATCTCTCATGCCCTGGTCTCTGGCTTCTCCATTCTTGGTTGACTGCATTTCATCATGAAGAACTTTTCTTAAGAAAGACCCCAGTTGTCCCTGTACTCCTCTCTACTATCTGTCGGTTACCTTTTTAACTTGAATGACAAGTTGGCTGGCCGTAAACATGCTTTCTTTCCCTTGAACTTTTGACATCTCTCCTCTGTCTCCTGGAATGGTTGTAAACCGGTTTTTTCCCTTTACCGCTACTGTTTCCCACCATTTTTGAATCAGAATGGCAGTTTTCAAAGAACACACATGAGTTCCGCGCCTCTTCACTCAGCGCACTTGGGAGAATTACTAGTGGGAAGGACCACCACAGCTCTGATACTGGGATGTGAACCAGGGTGTTTTGGAGCATTAACCATGCCTCTTTGGTTCCCTTACAGAGATAATTGATGACCTTGCCAACCTGGTGGATAAAACAGACGAGAAGCTTCGCACTGAAACCAGGCGTGTGAACTTGGTGGACAGAAAGTCAGCATCTTGCGGTAAGACAGCGGGAGTTAGGGTCTGCCCCGGCGTCCCTTGCGGTTCACTCTGCTGTGAGTTTCCCACGTTTGCCTCCTGGCCACAGGGGTTTGATTGCTCCTCTACAACTGGCGGTCCCATTTAGGTCATCTTTACTAAAAGATAGCCTAAATCCTGTTCAAACGAAGTGGATTGTTTTGAGTTCAGGGAAAGGATAATGCATTCATTCTTTAAAATGCAAAATAAGAAACCTTTCTGTATGTTTCTAGAAAAGAATAGTTGGGGAACTTGTGTGACTGTATGCAGCTTGGTGGCGGTAGAGTTCCTGGGGCTTAAAGGCAGTCTCATTCACTGTTGCCCCTTGTTTTCACTCAGTCACAGCAGGATTGGTGAAGCCCAGGTTCCAAAGCTCACGTGAGTCCAGATTCTACACTCAGTGATGTTATGTTTGGCAGTCACTTTACTTATTACTTTATACCTTGTAAGTAAAGTGGGAATTCACATGGAGTGATTTTTTAAATGCTGATTCCCAGGCCTCCCCCTAGAGGATCTGATTGAGTAGGGTTAGGTTGGAGTTCCAGAGTATTCATTATTTGACAAGTACGTCAAGCAGTTCTGACACAGGTGCTTGCTATTCTGCAGAAGTTCTGATGCAGATTTTTGCAAGGTTTAAATCATACTGCCCGTGTACAGCGCTTTGCCCAAGGCAAGTGATGATACCGTATTTTGCCGTATATAATGCTCTCCTGTGTATAATGCGCGCCCACATTTTTGGACCAAACTTTCAGGAAAAAAATCTTTTGTTTTCATTTGTTAATTCAAAATCTTATTTATTTATATTTAGAAACAAAACTGATTATCGTATTCCAGGATATTATTTTGCACACAGATATCATTGTATGCTTTCTAGAGTTACACTTTCAATGCATAAGCATAAGTAAAAGAATTAAGAACATTTATATAGATATAGAATTAGTACTACCCATGTATAATGTGCATCCTTATTTTTTCCTCAAAAATTTGGACAGAAAAGTGTGCATCATACACAGCAAAATATGGTGAGTGGGGACAGTTGTAGAAATCACGGTGATTGTTATTTGGTGCTTCCCACGTTTCGCTTCCCATCATCTCACGAAGGTGGACCAAGTTTATAAAGCTAGTACTTTTATTGTAAATAGAAATACAGTACAATAAAAAACTAGCGATCCAAGCACATGGTTTGCCTCCCTTGTAGCCCTTTCAGTATGAAAAAGTGTAATGGGTCCCTCTGATCCATCTGGCTGTAGAACAGTGACTCTGTTCAGAGGTCGCCTGAGATGTATTCGTTGAGCAGCACAGCCTTCCTTGCCTGTGTTCTAGTTAAACAGAAGTCTAGAGCAGCAGAGTGAGAGAGAGCCAGGCAGAGCGGGACCCTGGAACCTCAGAGGAGGTGAAACTCTGAGGGGCCTCCCTGCTTCCCTTTTATCACCTGCTCTGCTGCCCGACCCCAGTTCTCATCTGTCAGGTACCAGCCCGCTCTGAGCTTCCCTTCCGGGAGGCACGTGCTTCCTCCTTCCCACCAGGAGCAAAGCCTCCTTGATTACACCTTACAACTTTCTCACATGACTTCTGTCCATAGGGCCTTTGTTCCCTGCCCTTGATCCTGAAACTTTGGAGATAGAGTAGTGTGGGTTCACGCCCACCTCCCTCTCTTACTATCTTTGATTTGTATATAAACTTAATCTTGCTGAGCCTGGTTTCCTCAACTGTAAAGAGTGGATGGCCCGGTTATCAAAGTTCAATTGTATGGAGTATGTCAGGTGTCTCACGCTGCCCGTCTGCCCTGAACTTCCGTGTGTATGTAGAGAGGCCCTAGAGCCTGCACTCACACCGGGCGCTGCCGCACAAGCCATGTGGCCGCCCTGTGCCTCGGGCTTCTCCTTGCTGAGACGGGTGAGAGGGCTGTTTACGGCGTAAGTGGACTAATGTAGATAAGGAAATAGTTATAGATGATACTGACACAGATGCAGACATATAGATACATAGCACTTAGAACAGCGTTCGGCACAGAGTAAGCAATGAGCAGGTATCCGCTATTATCGTTAACATGCCTAAAGTAGGAAGGCTCTTCCCAGGTCACTGATGACATTCCTGAGGTCTTTCTCTGTGTGCTAAGCAGTCAACGTTGCTATCATTTTGGAATGAACACATTCACAGACACGTCAGTAGTACGTTTGGGGTTTGCACGTGGGCTCCATTCACCATACGCCCTTCACCAAGTCACAGTGAGGAGTGTTACTAATGCTGTTGCCAGTTCTTTATTTCACGGTATTACCTACTGTTGGTTTTTAGACTCAGAAATTTCCATAAACCTTCTGAGCTGAACTGCTTCATTTTTTTAATAGAAGACATTTAGAGACTCCCAAAATTACTGAAATGCATATTTTTAAAAACTTGGTATCTTAAAGTATATCAACTGTAAAATTACCTCATGCCTCACTTATATTTATTTATATGTGACACAGCAGTTATGTAATAGGTATATATTATCTTTAATGCATATTACCTACAACAGAGCTGCATGTGGCGACTCAGAAGGGAGAGGTGCAACAGCACAACAGTGTTAGGTGCTGAAAGAAGGAATTTCTTTATTCTTTCAAAGGAAAGACTTTGGAGACATTTGTTTCTCTTGTCCCTTCAATTTTTTCCTAATATTTACTTAGCAGTTCCAATAATATTGTAGATCAACACCCAAATGACTATCCTCCTACCATGTATGATACCCGATACCTCTAAAGGAAAATGTGGTACATTTATATTTTTAAAGGGAAATCTGTGTTTGTTGACAAGCAGTGCTGGTTTCTCCACAGCTCTAGGGAGGTCAGACCTGTATTGATGACACCTAATGATTACCTGCTAAGACTTTCATTGATCAATATTAAGCATATTGTAGAATTTGAACACAAAGCATATTGTAGAATTTGCTGAGTAGGTCTAGCAGCCCTATGCAAACTTAGCCAGATCTTTTATTTTTAAAATGTGTTTTATTGTGATAAAATATATATACCATGAAATTTACCATTGTAACTTTTTTAGTGCTCAGCTCAGTGACACTAAGCACAGGTACCTTGTTGTGCCACCATCACCACCATCCACGTCCAGAACTTGTCATCATCCCAGACTGAAACCCTGTCCTCATTACATACTAGCTCCCCATTGCCCCTCCCAGCCTCTGCCCGTGCCATCCTCCTTTCTGCCTCTACTGCGGGAACCTCACCTAAGTGGAACCACGCCATGCGCACCCTTTTGTGTCTGCCTTATTTCACTTAGCACTGTGCCGTCAATATTCCTCTAAGTTGTAGCGTGCGTCATAATTTCCTTCCCTTTTTTTTTAAGCTGAATACGTTCCATTGAATGTACATACTGCATTGTGTCCATTTCTCTGTCAGTGGTCTCCCGGGTCGTTTCCATCTGTGACTACTATGAATAATGCCCCTACGAACATGAGTATACAAATATTGATACAAGTATACAAGTATCTGGGGGGCAGGGGCTTGGTCCAGGAGATTCAAGACAGAGCTGTTCCCAAACGCAAGCCCAGGTCGATCATTCCATATGTAAACGCATACGTATATATATACAGGAAACTGCAGGCAAGGTATATTTTAACTCTTTGAGGGGTAGGAATTAAGCACCTCACGCCTGTGTAAGGGCACTCTAACTGTTTAACTGGGAGCACTTCAGTGGGCTGAGCATGGCAGCCGGTGCATCGTTTTACTTAAGGGAGAGCAAAAACAGGTTGTGAACCGTGAAATGGTCTTTTGTTTCCCTGTCCTCAGCATATCTTCCTTGCTGATCTGATCTGTCTGTCAGTCATAGATGCTTTCACAGTGAGGAAATTTCTAGTTATAAGTACAGACCGAAGTGCAAGGGGGCCACACAGAAGGGCCTGGTGATGAATTTGTTTGTTCAGTTGTTAACAAAGGATTCAAGCACCCCTTTGTGAACCTTTCACTCGGAGCCCGGGCTTTAAAATTTTTACTGAGATCTTTGCGTGGTTTTTACTCTCTTTTCTTCACCTACCCCTGCCTCAATAATAGCATCAAGTAGAAAACAGTATTGTCGTTTTCCAGCTTCTAAAGGAAAACTAGACGGATATTTTCCATCGGTACCTATATGTATTTTCAGAGCTGTTGCTTGTATTAAGGACTCCGTGTAAAAGCAGGATCTTTGTCATTGCAGTTTAAATATTCCGTGCGCCTGGCTCTCATTAGAATGCAAAACAGAGCCGCGTCTGAGTCTGAGGGACGGGGCCAGTTGTGCAGGGCCAGACGAAGAATTCTGAAGGACTTGGGCTGAGGGACACTATTGCTTCTCAGCGTATTGACTATTACGTAGTGTTGTCTGAGCACATTTATTGTGATTTTAGCAAGGTTTCAGTGCTGTGGTTAGAAAGCAGCCCAGCTAACATTTGCATTAACACTCTCTCAATCTGGAACCATCAGCTTTGCCTTCAGCTCACAATGGTTAAGACGAGTACAGGCCAGCATGGGTGTGGAGCCACACAGACCCAGGCCACAGCTGGGGCTCTGCCTCTTACAACCTGGGTTGAGCTGCTTGTCCTGAGTCTCAGCTCCCTTCTCTGTAAAATGAGGGTAACAATTCCTAGTACCCGTGGTGATTCTGCGAAATAATGAGAACAAGCTGGGTGGCATAGTGACTGGTTCTAGAGAGTCCTTAATAAAGGCCAGTTCTGGTCAAATGCGAGTTTAAATTGGCTGCCAAGAGCCGCCCCAACCAATAGGACCTAGAGGCTCTGTTTGAAGCCAGTATACAGAGGCCTTTGGGAAGAATGGTGACACCGTGAGTAGGTTGTGCAGGGATGTGCTAGAGCTATGGAGTTAGCAATGACTGGCAATGGAGTTGATTTTTAAAAGTAAACTGGAATGTAGAACTTTGCATCCGAAGCCCGGTACCCATCAGGACACTAGTGAAGGCCGCCTCTGGCACCCGGGCGGCGGCGGGAGGATGGTGCTGCCCGATCTCCGTGCGGCGCTGCAAGCCCTCGTGCTCAGGTTAGCTCTGTGGAACCTAACGCGACCCAGGTGAGGAACTGAGCCACAAGAAGCAGTCTGGTTCGTTTCACAGCCCTCAGAGACAGTTTAATCTCTGAAGGGATGATTTCTAAAACACTTCCACGAACACAAACAATCTGAAGCAAAAGAATAACCAGGCAGGTTCTTTTATTTATCTTACTGTTTGTCCAGAATATTCTTCTTGCCTGTTGTTTCCTTACTTTTCTTCTTTCTTTTGCCCTCCTTTGTTGACATAATCTGGTTAAATTCCTCAGCTCCCTTTTTCTTTACGTACATGTGTGTCTGTACTTCCTCATGTCATTGTCCATTCAGTCTCTGTGGAGAAATGCCCAGTCCTCTACTAACGCCCCATCTGCCTTCAGAGCACGTCCTCGGGCTTGGTGCTTTTTGCACACTCACGCATCCCTTCTTCTTCCACACCAACACCAGGCATCGTCAATGCATCAGGCACCAGGTGAGGTACTGGAGCTGAAAGGTACACAGGGCACTGTCTCTGCCCTCAGGGAACTAAGGGCCTGTGGGACACACTCATGAATCCTTCATATGTAGCACTGGAGGAAAAGGGTGTAAGTCAGCCTAGGGGGTTCCAGAGGTTTCCAGGAGGACACAACACTGAGCAGAGCTCTGAAGAATGAGTAGGAGAAGCTCCTTCTGGTAAAGCGCAAAAGCAGAGTAAGCAGGGTCTGTGATCCCATTTAAGAGGCAGAGGGAGGGCCACACAGAGGATGCAGGGGAGCGGAGGCAGAGGGATCCAGTGCAGTCCATTCAGCGCAGATGTTGTCAGCACCAGGAGGGTGCAGAAGAGCAGATCTCATTAGTATCGGCTCCTTCCCAGTAGGGGTAGGGGGAGCACGCTTGAAGCTGTATCTTCAGAACTTTTAAATTAATTAAAATTTTAAGAAAAAGATACTTCTATTCAATATTTTCGTATTTCCAGTCATCTTCCCCTACAACTAGTATTTTTGTAAGAGTACAATAATACTATATTTAAACCCTTCTAATTGCAACATTTTATTATAAATGTGTTTTCCTTTTAGTACTATTAGTACAGCTATTCTATCAGCTGTACTATCATTTACTTCAATACTCCTGTTTGGGGGAATTTAGATTATTTCCACATTTTGCTGGATAGATAATGTTGCGTTATACACATAAAGCTTTTTTCCCATATTTAGGATTTTTTTTCTATCAGGCAGGATATCAGTTAAGGATGTTTCCAGGGCCAGATCAGAGACTGACTCTGGCTGTCTTATAAAAATGGGGTCCCGCTGAGAGAGCTGTTTGAGGTTCGGAGGAGTGACAGGATACTGGAGGGCCAGGGGTCAGTGCAGCTGTCCCTGGGCAGGGAGAGCCAGGTGGGGACGCTGCATCCAGAGTTGCTGAGTGAGGCCACGCCTCTGACCACCTCTGCTGCCCCGTCAGAGGAGGAGTGCCAGAATGGCCAGGCCTGGCTGCTGGGGAGGGGGCTGCAGAGGGAGAATCTGGCCTGTTGGCATCCCCGGTGGGATGGGAGCTCCCTCAAAATGGAAATGGGGGTTAGATCTGAACAGCCAGGGAAAAAAACAAAACAAATAAAACATGTTGTACATTGCAGATGGACTTCCCAAGTAGATACTTTTAGACCTAGGGTGTGAGTAGTGGTAAGCCTTTTGATACATATTTCCAAATTACTTCCTAATAGTGTATCAGAAACCATCCCCCACCTAAACTTGTTAGTGACAGGTTCTTGCTAAAATACAGTGCCTCTCTTCACTCCCCTTAAATGACTCCTAGTATTCCAGATTGTTCAAAGAAGAAATGGCTCTTCTTCCTTGATTTCTGTGACGTAGCATTACCCGAAGATTTGTCCTACCACTCCAGTTGCTTACTCCTTCCCTCCCTTTGCTCTGCTCTTTGCTGAATGCCATGCCAGCCACTGAGGATCCAACGGTAGAGAAGACCTGGCACCTGGTGCCGAGCCTAGCGGGAAGGTGGCAAACGCAGGGCAGCGCAAGAAAGGCTCTGCTCATGGTACACAGGGCACTGTGGAAGCAGCCTCACTGGGGCCACTGGAGCTCCTTGTAGAAGGTGGAATCGAAATGTGACAAAGGCGGGTGGGAGAAAGCAGCATTTCAGGCAGTAGGAAACGCGGGTGTGTAGGAGGCACTGAGGCAGGCAACAGTACTCGGTTTCTTAAACAACAAATAGGACTAGCTGCCTGGGGTTGAGGGCACCTGTGGGAGAGGCGGAAAAAAGGAAGCTGGACTGGTGTGGTGGCACCAGGTCTTGGAGAGCCTCTGGTGCTAGTTTAGCCTCCCTTGTCTCTTTGATTGTTCTTTTATTTTTTATTTTTCCTCTTCTGTTATTTTTTATTTTTCCTCTTCTCTTGAGGACAGTACTGACGGCTCTGTTCTCTGCTCTTCTTTTTCTTGACACTTTTTCTTTAAGCTACGTCATTGACTCTCTTGGATGGCTTCATGGGCAACTGACAGTTCTGCATCTCAGATATGAATGTCACTTGAATCTCAAGGTCTGCATCTTCTTCTGCTTCCCATCACTTTCTCGGGACTGTCCCTGGCACTCTCTCAATCTGTACACATTCTTCGTAGACCCATTATCTTTATCTCAGAATAAGCTTCCTCTCCTGTGCTTCCTGTATTTTCAGGCTCAACCCTTCCTTCATCACTTCAAATGCTTCCAGAGGCCAGGCAGCAACCCCTAGGGACTGCAGCGGGCCGCTGTGGCTACCTCCAGTGGCAAACAAGAGGATAAACCAGATTCCTGCCCCTGGGGATGCAGGCCTAGAATTGCCAGATCATCTGTTTGTTTATTTTTTTTTAAGAGGAGCCTGAAATCTGGACCTTTAAGTGAAACCTCCCGACATTTTAACGTTGACAATAAGTTAACATTAAAAAAGCCCCGTGTGGGCCCAATAGCACAAGTGCTGCTTTGGGACCGCTGGCTCTCATCTCTGCAGCCAGCCCCTGGGCCTGCGTGAGGCTAGCTCTGAAATACGTCTCTTCCCCCTCCGTCACTTTCCGTTCTTACCACTCTGTTTCTGGCTTTGTCACATTTATGTAGCCATTAAAAACCATAATGAAAAGTCTGTTTTTTAGGACAGAAGAATGTGCACGATTGTAACCTTGACCACATTTATATAAATGGGCTCCCATCTTATGGATTTGGTGTCTTAATGCAGCAAATGTCTAACCGGCTATCAAGATTACAAAGATAAACAAGATTGAGTCCCTTTCTTAGGTGCTCTTATTTTTTAAAAATACCTTTTTCAATTGATTTTAAATCGTTCCCCTCCAGACATATCTGCTACATTTTAGAAAAATGACTTTTCTCCATCACGAAGATAACAGGTACAGGTAGTAAAACCATATATTGTAAAACTCACGGGAGACTGCTTCTGAAATCCCAGAGTACTGTGGCATCGCAATGAATACATCGGAATCGCTCAGTATTCATTTCGGGAGCTAAGTCGTACAACTCGTGACCTCTCCTCCTGGCACTTTAAACGCCCCTCCCTCCGGGCCCAGGGCTGCTCACGGAGTTTGTATAATGTGCACCTGTGAAGTGTTTGTGGTTAAATATGTCTTTTACGTGACCACATGGCTGTGGTCAGCTTTGATTTTGAGTTCCTACTGTGGAAAAGCTAGTTTTTCTTCTAAAAGCATTTATTTAGGGAACAGTAATAGGAGCAATAAGTTCGAATGTTGATGCTTCAGCTTAATCCAGGCAAAGCATAGCTTTTGAGAGCACAAAATTGGAAAACCTTTACGTAATGAAAGGTGATTGATCAGGGCTGACAGCCTCAGAGCTGTCACCGTGACCACCTCAGAGGGCTCTACACGCCTGTAATCTGTGATGAGGTAGTGACTTTTGCTATCATCAAGGGGTCAGTAACAATCACAAAGTAGAACCATTTTTTGATTATTGTATTTGCTTGGTGCGGCTTGGAAAAATAAGGTGTGATTTCCAAGAGTGGCTTATGTTGTTATGGAATAATACTTACACTCTATGGACCTTGGTTGATGCTACTGCTGATGTACATGTTTGGGTGTGTTTTCGGTAATGTTTGTTCACCAGTGAATCCGTCTGCTTTCACCCGGCCCTATGGGGATCGGCAAGTACTGGCTGCATTTAGACACGCGGTAGGATGCAGTGCTGTGGGTGGGTCTAGGACAGAGCATGCTTCATGTACTCAGAGTATACTTTACCTCTGTTGTTTGTCTACTGCTTATGGGGAAAGAGCACCCCATCGGCACTCAAGATATTTTGCCAACCCACACTAATCCTTCAGCAGTTCACCATTACACTCAGGTGCTGCTCGTTCATGTATCGATTTTATTTTACATTTGTAAATTCAAATGAAATGAAGAATTGGATTCTGCTGTGACTGTAATTGCCCAAGCTGGATAAGCCTGGGAGGGAAGTCACTTGATGTCTTTTTACATGTAGAATCAATGGCTTAGACACACACACACACACACACGTAAATCAGATCTAGGTCAGACCTTTGTCATTCTCTTCGTTCACAAGGGTGGCCAGCACCACCCTTGAGACGCTGGCAGAGGTAAATCACGCCTAAGCAGACTTTTACCGTAAGTGTTACATATTGCTGTGTTGGTTGAAAATGTTTTTAACAAACATATGAGTATATAATTTTTATCATCAGAACAAAACAAGAAAAAGAGAGAAGGTATGAGAAGGTTTGGTGGTATGTATTTTGATAGGAAAATAAAGGGATGGGTTATTTAGAATAGCTCTTCAGTCCTGTGTTCAAAAGTAGTTGGCATATAGAGATTCCTAATGCTTTTCTCTTAAGTTGGTTTTATAGCTCTGGGACTATTTTTAGTTATATTTTAAAAAGTGAGCTGGTAGGCATTTTTAATTTGGGGGGAATGTTTACTAAAATTTAAGTTTTGGTAGAGATTTTCATGCCTCTCACCCCCACCCCTTAACAATTTTAATTATAAAATGATTAAATGGACATGTAGCTGGTTTTAGGGTTATTAAACTCATAATTATTCACAAGTAGATTGTCTTCCTTGTGTATTATCAAAAAAAAAAAAAAACTTAAGTGTCAGATTGCCTCCCAACTTTCTAGTGCTTGCCATTCTGTTTAAGAGTTCCTCTAGTCCCAGCCAGCTGTAGGTGTGCCCTCAGAGAATGAGATTGTTTTACTTTACCCCTAGCTGTGATACCCAACGTTGCCTATGAGAAACAATAACCATTGATAAATACAGTTGAATAGTGTTAACCCATCCTTGTGTTTCAGCTCAGCCAGGGAAACAGTCTTCAGTGTTTGATGGAAAGGAAAAATGTGCTCCCAGAGCCAGAAGGGAGCTGGCTTATACAGACAGAAGGCCCTGCACCTGGTGCCTAATTGGTCCAGCCTCTTGCAAATGAGGACCCCAAATCCTCGCAGTTTGATTGGTCCAAAAGTCACTTTCCTAATTGGCTAGAATAGAGCTGCTCTGGTTGGTCAGAGCCGTGCAGTTCTATTTGGACAGGGAAAGCCTCAGTCCCATTGGTTGAAATAGGCTTCCAGGAACTCCTTTAAAAAAAAAAAAAAAAGATTTTATTTATTTTTAGAGAGAGGGAAAGGAGGGAAGAAAGAGAGGGAGAGAAACATGACATGAGAGAGAAACATCCATTGGTTGTCTCTCACAGGCACCCCAACTGGGGACTGAACCCATGACCTAGGCATGTGCCCTGACCAGGAATCGAACCGGCGACCTTTTGCTTTGCGGGACAACACCCAACCAACTGAGCCACACTGGTCTGGATAAGGACTGGCTGAGATGGCAGAAACACAGTGCAGACAGGCAGTTCAGTGCAGAGGCAGGTAGTTCAGTGCAGGCTTCTCCCTGAAGTGCAGTTTGTGTGAGAGGCCCTTGTGTAGAAATGGCTGCTGGGCTCTGTTTTCTAACATTTGAGCCCAGTTAGCCACCAGGAGCCCTTCTTAGTAGGTGTCTTCTTTCTCAGGGTTCACATAGAAACAAGCAAAATTAAAGAAGAGGGTATAACATTTTTAGAAATTATACCAGTTAATACCTGGCAGTAGTCATTTCTAACTCACTGCAAAGCCTCTCTGTCAGCCACTGCCGTTGTTCCGTCCGTGAGTAAATCTACTCCTGCTGCCGCGCCATGCCGCCCACTGCATGGCGGTGCCCTTGTGAGGGCAGCTCCATTGCAAAGCAGGACTTACAGTCCAGAGAACAGGCCCTCATGGCTTCTTTTTGGTCCCAACATCACAGTTGCCCACTTGGAACTGCACATGTTTGAGTGAAGTAGAATGGGGTTAGATAGTTTAAGGGGATTTGTGGTATTCAGAAAACAGATAATTATCCTTTTGCAAACCCTTTGGAAATACAGTATTATGAGTCCTGATATTAGCTTTTAAAGAACTTGACTGTAGGCATTGTTGCATTAATTAAAGTTTTTATCAGCTCTAGGGATCCATCAGCCAGCTCAACAGAACCTCACTAGTGACTCGGTATTTATTCTTTGACTCACTTTTCCTTTGTCTTTCAGAGCCAGGCCGTAATGTCAATTTTCAGTCATTGAGCCAACACTCAATTCCTTAGAATAATTGATTTGGGGCTCATTTTACATCACTGTTGGGTTTTCTCTGTCTGTGAGCGTGAACACTGAGATCAATTTCTCCGGATTAGCAGCAAAATGATGTTTGGATTGGACTGGGGATCAGCCTTCCGTGACACAGGACTTCTCCCAGGGCAGCACCGCAGGTCTCCTTGCGTCTCATGCACCTGGGCGCGGCTGACGGTGCACGGGTGGGGCACACGCCCCAAAGGCCCCCCGCGTGTCCTTCCACACCTGATTCATGCTTCCCAGAGCCCTTCTTCCTGTTTGGACCTCTAGCAGTAATTCCTTTCAAAATGACTCCTGGTCTTCTGAAAAGTCTTATTTTTAAAAAACTCTTACAGAAATAGATCTTTGGTTTTTCATCATTGTGTTGCGATTTATCTGGTACAACCTCTTACCTATAAACACTCAGAGAACTGGAAAGAAAACTGAAAACGCTCACTTTAAAGAATGAATGAACATGGCGGTGGCGGGAGCACACGGTGTAAACACGCTCGTGCCGCGGAGCCGTGCACTTAAAAGTGGCTGCCGGGGGGTGTCATGTGCTGTGCGTTTCATCACAGCAGCATTCTTTTCTGACTAAAAACTGAGTGAGTACTCGGTGCTCTCCAGTCCATGAGATTGTGGCAGAGTTAGGATAATATAATTTCCAAAATTCCCAGGCATCTGTAAAATAATGTGCCATACTGGTCCACACAACCATTGTTTACATGATGCAGTAACAGAGTCTTAATAATATCTATTTGATTTGCCTAAATAAAATAGAAATAGGAAAAAATGGCTTCAAAAACTAGAGGACATTTTAAAAATAGGGGTAAGTAAATTAAGCATTATCTTTACTATATCTTATTGCCATTTCTCTTAATATTAATAAAGCATAGTTAACTGATCAATGAGACACTGTATTCATACATCTGAAATAATGGCAACTTATTTTTGAAACCTGGAAGGACAGTTTTCTGCCTGGAATGTGTGATTTGCAGACTTCTCTTTTCCCGTTGTCATTCCTCCGAGATTAGACTTCTTATGTGATTTCAGTAATGCCCTCTGCTGTGTCGGCAGGCAGCAGGCACAGCTCACTGTGACCCTGAGTTTGTTTCATACTTCTGTTCCTGAGAAAGGTTCAGCTTCCAGTCCTTCCAAAAAATGGCTGTTCTTTGTCACCAATTTTACATCTCTTTTGTCTCTTTTTTCAACTGTGCTTCTCTTTCTTTAAAAAAAAATGTTCTGGAACTGCTTCCTGTGGGTTTTCTACTTCCATAAGTATTCCTTAAGCTTTGGCTTATATGTTTGGTGGCATGTGATTGCTCCAATGAATCTAACTGTTGCAGTGTGATTAAGTTTAAATATCCCTCCTTCCCTGCAGAAGAAGGGCCTTCACTGCCAGTTGCATGAGTTCATTCTAGGCCTGAGGCAGGTTTTTCAGGGGAAGCCCTTTTAGTCTGTAAGTACCAAATGAACCTACTTCTAATCACTTTGCAAAGTGGAGACTGTGATTGTGCTCTACGTCCATCTGTGAAGGGGCGAGGGGTGGAGGAAAACCCACTGGAAGTAGCTTCTCTTTGTCCTATGACTGTTCTTCTCACCTATGACTGTTTTTCTCTCCAAAGTGGCTGCAGACTGTGCCGGCCTACCCTGCTCATTTCTGTGAAGCCCAGTCACGTGTCTCTGGCGTCACTGAGTACCTGGAAAGCTGCTCAGTAAAGCTGCTTAGTTTGTACGTGACAAAGATAATGAGGAGCCCTCTGGAGAATTTCTCTGCGGGGATTGGAGGCACTCTACTCAACCTTCCCCCCACCCCCAGGGGGGCGGGGCTGGTGTGTTTACTTTGAGGGTAATAACTCCCACAGACAGGAACCTCCCTTTTCTTCCAGTTACTGTTGAAAGTTGGATTCGATATCCTTTGCTTCTGGGAGAGGGTGCTGTAAATAATCCTAAACAGGCTTCTCTGAGCAAACAGCCCTGCAGCACTAGCTGCCCCCGAGGGGCTGACTTCCTAGGCCCTGGACTCCCCCGTCAGCCCCTCTCGGGGAACCTTAACACACCCACCCTGAAGGTGCATCTCTGGCTCTGAGTTGCTGGGTTTCCCTGTACCCCCATACTCTCCCTCTCGCCTCTTTTCCATCTTCTCTCTTTCTAGTCTTTTTTTCCTTCTTTTTCCTTCCCTGTTTTCATGTAGTTCCAGTCTTGCTCTCTCCACTGCTCTTCTCTATTCCTCATCTCTGTAGGAACATTCCTCCAAAAGCCTCTGTCCTCAGCCACATCCCACCCTCTCAGCTCGCATGTATGAAGCCTTGCCATCCCCTGGTTTGTTTTGTCTGTCCCAGCCAGTCACTCTCTCCCTTGATGTGTCACAGAGCATGGAGCCATCTGGAAGTGTGTTATAGAATATAACAGAATACAGGAAGAGCCCAAGACGTGCATTTTAAAAATGTTATTGAATGATATCTTTATGATGTACTGTGACAACTTGCTTTTAAAAATATCTTTTGTATCTGCTTTCTTGCCATTTTCATTACTCATTTTAAAGTGTGTTGAAGATAGTGACTTACCACCTGAGTGATGAGGCATGGCTGCATTTCACAAAATTGAAGACTGGAGCAGCCTTCTCCCAACTTGGTTTCATCTTCCCATTGAAAGACTGTTTTGTTTCGCGGGGGGAGGTTGGTTATTTCAGCAGTGTGTGCAAACCGTTGTTGTATCAGTCAGACTTTATGGAAAAGGGCCTGCCGCGCATTTAGTTACTTAGTTTGGAAAGTGGTAGATACTGCCTTTAATTTAGGACTTCACGTTTGGGTAAATCTGCCATCTTCTAGAGATGTGCGGCTTTATCGATAAAACAGTTAAAGTCAGACTATACTTTTGCGATCATAACCATAGATGAAGCACTGGGCCTTTAACTGTTTGAGGACTTGTAGAGGGATTGGGGTTTTTTTGTGTTTTTTTTTTTTAAGTTTTATCCTCAGGGATGTCTTATTCATCAGGGGCCAGTCAGGAAAAAGAGTGACCCACCGAGGAGAGACTTAATGCAGAGAACCTGTTACAATACTGCCAGAAGGACTGAGAGACTAAAAGGGGAGAGCGAAGTGGTCCTGAAAGTAGTAGCTGTATGAAGCAGCTGCCACCCGTAGACCTGGGAGAGGGAAGGTGTGGAAGTGGGGCTGCAGAGCCCAGCGGCGTGCTCACTGCTGCACTCCGGGGATGCTTCTGAGCCAGGACTGGAAGCGCCTAGGAGGGCGCTCCCAGAATGGAGCTGGGACCACAAGGAGAGAGACGCCCACAGACGCGCCGGGGCCTGCCTTGCTGGTTCTGGGACTGCTCAAGAGAGACTGCTGTGGCTATAGCTGGGATCATCAAAGCAACAATGCACACTTGCAGAGACACTGCTGGAAGTAGATGAGGAAAGAGAGAAGGATCTTCATCGCCCTTCTTGCTTCCTGAGCTCCTACCATCACCTTGTATTAACAGAACAAAACAGGAGCCTGGGAAAGCGGTTTGCAGACTCCATGCCCCAGTGTGGCAGAGCAGAGAAGGGCGAGTGTGCAGCTGGTAGACACATAGGCCCTTTCCATGGGGGCCATGGGATGCTCTGTATCTATTTCACCAAAAATCATCTGAGATGTTTTCCCAGCCTTTGATGTTTCTTTCAGAACTATTAGGTTATTCATGGACCTGTTGAACTGGAAACGGTTTGTGTGTGTTTTAAAGGACTTTTTAGTTAGAGCCATTCTTCAAGTCGTGCCAGGAAATATGAATTTCAAAAAATCCCAAATATGTAGATTGTCATTAGCAGAAGAAAGTGGTGTTGTCACACTGAGATACCAAAAGGAATGGTGACACTTCTACTGCTTGGCAGATGGACCTACCACTTGCACATTAAATAATTATAGATACGAACAAATGTACAGTAGTTGACATTACAGTAACTATAATGTCTTATAGTTACGTTGGCTTACATCCTTCAGTTATCTCCTTTCTGTCTGTTTGTGAAAGAAGGAACTGTGAGAAGTTGTCTCTAAAATGTGAAACAGAAAGGCCCACTGGCCACCTTCTGCAGTTTTAAGGAGAAGGTAAATTTGAAGAGATCTTCCATATATTAGAAACAAAAGACAAGGGAGGATATAAAAATTAGAGGGTCAGTCCAAGATCCAAACAACAGGAATATCACAATGAGAAAAGAGGAATAAGAAAATCTTCAAAGGAAATAATGCAAGAAATTTTCCTAGAACTGAGGGAAGGAATGACCATAATTGAAAGAGTCCACTAAGTACCGAGCCTAAGAAATGAAGAAAAGACCCATGTTAAAGCACTGCATAATCACATTTTAAAATATCCAGATAAAGAGGAGTTCCTGTAAGCTTCCCAAAGAAGCCAATGGGTGGGGGGGACATTCAAAGGATATGAAATTAGCGTGGTACCCAGCATCTCAGCAGTGGAGTATTGCAGGATGCTTCTGGCAGATGTACTTGCCTCACAGGAGAAAGTAACTGTGGCAAGGAGATCTGCGATTCCACAAAGAAGGGAGAGAAGGAAAGAGAACTCACTGGATTATAGCAGTGGGAAAGCCCAGGGTATGTGCTGTACAGCAGGCCAAGAGAACCACCATTCCAGAACAGAGCTGGAAGCTGCGGAGAAACTAGAATGATACGTTTCCCTCATGATGAATTGCACTGAGAGGCTGCTGGAGAGTGTGGGATTTAGTTGGAGAAAATCTAAGCAATTGAAAAAGAAAGAAAATTGCTAACTCCAGGTAAACAAAAAGTACTGCAAAAAAGGAAACATAATTATAATGTGTTACCTAAGAGTGAATATGTACATAGTCATAATAACGTCAATGTTAGTTGTTAATATGACCAAAATGTCTGATTTAACTGTAAGGAAGATGGGAGAGGGAAGAGGTGGAGTATAAAAAAGCTAAATCTAAATCCTTCTATACTGAAGGAGGAAATAACTATGTAACCTCCCAAACTGTTGGAATTCTGAGATTATGGTATGAGTATATTATTTTAAAATGTGGAGGTTAGTGATGAAGTGGTTAGAAGGGAGTGGCACAGATTGCTGGGGTTTTTTTTATTATTATAAACCTTTTTAGAATTATTTGATTTTTTAAACTTGTGCATAAATCATTTTAATACAATAACTTTTTTCTAATGTTGAGGTGTTTAGGTTTGTAGATTCTGTTTGTCTTGAAGGGTAAGCTTCTAAACAGCAAACAAAATCTGTTCGTTAAAAATATAGTTTATTCAATAAAAAAGAATTTAAGTAATTTTAAAGTAGATCTTTTAATGCCCTTAGTTGGATATATTTGCAGGCTGATGAACTGCAGAAATCTTGAACTCTACTAAGCAGGTTTGTTGTTGGGAGTGATATTAGTAGAGTCATTCTGAATCTACTTGGTGTGTTCGTAACAGAGTAAATACGTTGATGATCTTAGGAACCAGGGAGATACAGTTAGCAAATGGGAAAAGTAAGGACAAACTTTGCGGTGTTAGATTTGAATTAGAAATATCATTGTGGACTCATGATTAAAAAATGATAAATTTCCTACTTTATTTATTTTTAATGTTCTACTTTTAAGCACTGAAAGAGCCTAGAAGCAAAGATACTCCAGTAGCAGTAAGCACCCAGATTCTGGCTTCTAAATACTATTCACCACAGAAAAGAACCTGGGCTCCTCGCAGAAACTGCCCATTTCAGGTCTGGGTCGGAGAATTATGTCACGCATACATCTTTTGTCAGAAATCAACGAAACGGGCATACAGTGATGATGGTGTATGAAAAGAACACAGAAGCTGGCTTACGGCGACTCCCATTGGTCAAAGTTGGGGAAATTGGAGCGATAAAAAGGAAAATGATGGCAGTAAACACTGAATTTTAAAAATGCGTCCATGAGTTCACAGCGATAGTCAAAAAAGGCAGAGGGAAGGGCGGAGAGAGGGTCATCTTGCGAGCCAATAGATGCAGAAGAATGATGAAATTATAAAGTCGCCATCTTGTAACCGCCAGCGTAATTGTCTCAGAATCACAGGCGAGTGGCAAACTACTGCGTGAAGGGTTGTAGGAAGTAGGATATTCACAGTCTCAGATTACCCTCCCCTGGTTATTTACTAGTTACAAAGGAGGAACGATATTTGGACAGAGTAAGCAAACTTAGCAGTCACCAGCAGTGTGACAGCCTAGCAACTTACCAGCCACCAATGTTCATTCTGCGAAGCTTACACACACAGCGTAATATTATTTAACCAGAAAAAGGAATGAAGTACAAGTACAGGCTCACGATATGGACGAACTTTGAAACATTATGTTAACTGAAGGAAGCCAGACCCAAAAGGCCACATATCGAATGTTTCCATTTGTACAAAATGTCTGGAATAGGGAAGTTTGTAGAGACAGACTGCAGATTAATGGCTGCCAGGGGCTGGGGATTGGGAGGAACGGGGAGCGATTGTTTAATGGGTATGAGGTTTCCTTTTGGGATGATGAAAAAGTTCTGGATAAAGATATTAGTGATGGTTGTACAACACTGTGAATGTAATGAATACCAATGAATTTATACATTAAAATGGTAAAGGAAAAAAAAAGCCATTAATAACAAGGTCTAGGCCCTGGCCAGGTAGCTCAGCTGATTAGAGGGTCATCCCGAAATGCCAAGGTTGCAGGTTAGGTCCCTGGTCAGGGCACAGACAAAAGCCAACCAGTGAATACATGAATAAGTGGAACAGCAAATCGGTGTTCTCTCTCTCTGTCTCTCTCTCTCTCTGTCTCTGTCTGTCTCTCCCTGTCTCTCAAAATAAAACGAAAAACTGACTAATTCTTATAAAAAAGTAGCACAGTCAATTTGGGAGGGCTGGGGTTTCCTGGTTTAGAAGTTCAAAACACTTACATAGAGTAACAATAGGTTATTAAAGTGAACTGGGATAAGTTGGGGGCACATCTAACTTTGGAAGCTGCTGACAAGGAGAGGCAGTGCTGCCTGAGTCACTTGCCGCTAAAGCTGGCGGGAAGGGCCCACTGGAGCCCACTCAGCACAGCCTCCCCAGTGGTGTCCCTGCTGCCTGTCAGCAGGTTAGAGGCTCAAGGGAGCCTGTTCATGCCCTGGCCTCCTGGCTTCTGAGTTTGTTTTCTTTCTTCCTAAAATACTTGATTTGGATGCATGTGAACTCAACCCTCAGACCTGCATAGTCCACAAGACCCCCATTGAGAGTTTGATAAAGTTTTTTGAGTTGCATAAAGGACGTGACCAGATGTAGCCAGTGCTTGTGGTTTGTGGTCATCAGTTGCTAAAATTTTTCTTTCCCTGGGGCCTCTTAAAAGTTCTTAATTTTCCATGACACCCCAGAGTGTTGAGGACTGAGGTTAAGTGGGATGGACAGGCGGACTGCTGAAAGATGCACGCTCCTGTGGCTATCCATGGCTGAGTCACGGAGAGGTGGGGGAGGCTGGTGGAAGAAGGGAAAGAAGTTTCCCAGATGAGAGGGGAGAAGGGGTAAAGGGTGGTCCTGACCGGCCGAGGAGAAAGGCCCTGTGTCAAGAATGCACCCTGCGTTCCCCCGTGGAATCAGCTGCCTGGACAGTGACTCCCTGGTCTCGGCAGTGGAGGGACCTTCAGTGATTGTTTCTAGGCTTCCGGAAAGAATCATAACTGAGACATGTGGAGGTTTGGGTGCGGCATGGCAGATGTCCAGATCTGTGGCGGGAGGCCAGGAAAGGCCCACACCTCAGCATGTCTCTCTCCCCGCTTCGGTGGGGTCCTTTCATGTGCCATCCTCAGAGAGTCATGGAGGCCAGGGTCACGAATTCACAGGCCAGGCGGGCAAGGAAGATGAGAGCCGCAGACCAGGCACCTGAGAGCTGGGAGCGGCGAATACCCTGTGAACCGGAGCGTGGGCATGCCCCTGGACGGGGGATCCTGCCCCTGGGTTCGTGGGCCCTGGGCTGTCAGAGGCGCTGCTGCCCTCTTTCAAAGAAAGAGGAAGAGAAAAACCTGATTGTAGGTGAAAACTTGCCATTTCTTAAAACACTGCCTAGGTCAAAACCCAACTGCAGGCCGGGCCTGGCTCCCTGGCTGCCAAGTTATGACCCGAGATTTAAGGCCACACGTTTCTAACACGGCTGCCAAGGCTGGGTGTGGCAGGTGTGGGATCTCGGGAGGGCAGAGAGTATGTTGTTCACCCTTACAGTAACTCAATTTCATTTTTTTAAAATATCACCAGAAAATCATTCACGTTAGGGAGATTGGAGCTTGAATGGGAAAATAATTTTATATACTGGGGAAGGGAGGGGAGGCCTGGATGAGGTGACAGTGTGGGCCAGGGGCAGCCCTGCCACAGAACAGTGCCATTTTGGCAAGCCCAGGGCAGTGTTGTGGTGAGACCTTAGGGTGCCTGGGTGCTGGGCAGAGGGGGACCAGGTGGTAGGAGGGGAGCACAAGAAGGAAGGAAGGGAGGGAGGGAGGGAGGGAGGAAGGAAAAGTTTGGTGTCAAAGACAGACTGCCACGTTTTGCCTGGAGCCTCCTCAGGTATCCGACCCTGCTTGTCCCATTCCCTCACCCCCGCATCACATAGAAAGTGCCCCCTTTGCTTAACAGTGAAACCTACAGGTAAATGCAGGGAAGAGCCCTAGACCTTTGCAGCAAAAATCCTGGGACATGAACAAGGTGATTTAACTTTGCTTTCAGTGACTATTTTTATATTTTGTAGCTTATTTTATATATATTGTACCATTGTCAGTAATTGTTCTTGGGCCTCATTTTTGCATTATCTGCTCTTTAAAAAAAAATTAGGTTAAGGGACCCTGGATCGGAATTAACTTTATTTTTTAATTAGGATTAATTAACCTGATATTTTTCAAAAAAGAACCCAAACCAGGAGCGGAAGCCTCATTTCACCAGCGCAGGAGTGAGCAGAGCTAAACATTGGTAGCAGAAGGGAGGCCTGGAAGGGCAGATGGGGGCGAGGGCTGGGGAGCAGGAGGGTGGGAGGGAAGGAGGGTCGCTGGGTGATTCGGAACTGGCGCAGCCTGTGAGAAATCTGCAGGCAGCCGGCAGCCCTTGCCAGGGTGCATGCTTATCTGTTCCCAGTCAGGATCTGCACCTCACCTGCCCCACCCCTGGTCTGACATCCATCACCACCCTGCCTGCCTTCCCTGATCTGGTGGCAGAATTTATAGTTAAGTTCTGAAAAAGTGAAAAGGCCATGGAAAGGGGGCGCAGCATGGGAACCAATTGTGAAAGGATAAATCAAGGCCTCTTTAAGGTCTAGGATTATCTTGGCATCTTTCACTTCGAGGTTCTTTATATGAGAGGCTTTGAAGAGCTGCAGTATGGCTTTAAAGGTATGGGGGGCGTTTTCAGAGAAGAGAAACACAGTACACAAGGATCAGTTTGGCTGTTTAAATAGATGTCATCTTGTTGTGGTTTCTTTATGGCTGTTCTGCACCTACCAGTAGAGAGAGCAGCTGTCGTTAACTCCTTTTGTCTGATTTTACTATCTCTGGGTAAACTGAGCCCCATCCATCACGCCAAAGGCTCAGTAAAAACTTGGAGTGGTTGGGAGTATCCAAGGCGACAGTTTGGTTTGGTTTCTAAGGTTACATATGGAAGAATTAAACCTCCGCTCTTTCTCGAAACAGAGCAGACATGTTGCTGGTTTGGTGGGCAGACTGTCATCAGACCTCTGTTCTTCTTTCTCAGAAATCTTCCCCGTCCTCTGGTTCCAGTCATCCTCACCTCTCCATGTCACCCTGCATGTGTACCCCTTATCTTCCTGTCTGTCTCTTGCCCACCCTGTCATTTCCTGGCACTCAGCATGTCTCAGACCGAATTCATCATTTACAGCTCCCACCCGCTACCTTAGACTCACAGACCTGTACACCCTTGAAACCAAAGCAGACCACCAGCTTCTCTCCAGTATTGGGTCTGGTACCTCCATTCTTCAGCAGCTCCAGCTGGACCATTATGGCCACCATCTATCCCTCTTCCTCCAGTGCCTTCTGCTCCCCAGGCCATGGTATTACTGATACAGGCAGTCTCTTCCCTCTGCATTCTCTCTGTCACCACGGTCATGCAGGCTGGGTTGCTGATATAGTACCATCCTGTGTCGGCTCACCAGTGTCCCCGTCTCTGGTCTCACTTTTCTCCCATGCATCTTAGACATGGCCCCCCAGGTGACCATTGTGAAACATCGCTCTCATCTGCCAGGCTGGTGGGAGGAAACCTT
Source organism: Desmodus rotundus (assembly GCF_022682495.2). Classification (NCBI taxonomy): domain Eukaryota; kingdom Metazoa; phylum Chordata; class Mammalia; order Chiroptera; family Phyllostomidae; genus Desmodus; species Desmodus rotundus. The sequence continues at coordinate 70,440,425 of NC_071395.1, forward strand.
CCTGAGCTCCATTCAGCATCCCCCAGGACATAGCCCAGAGTCCTTGGCTCTGGCTCGAAAGCCCTCTGCTGTCTCTCTCCCCTTTGTCTCCGCTGCCACCTTCTTCCTGGATCTCATGGAAACCTTCCATCCCGACCAAACCAGTGATCTCACTTCTCCAACCCCAGCTCATTCGTTCATTTCTGCTCCCAAGTGTTTGTTCACATGAGTGGTCTTCCCTCCATTTGCCATTCTACTCCCCACCTTCCTTCAACTCGACTTAAGAGTTGGTTTCTGTTGTGGCCAATACTGTGTGCCAAGCATGTGTTTATTAACAATCTGTGGATACAAAGGTCTTGGGGAAAAGAGCCACACCTCCTTCTCTGTGGTCACCACAGGGCAGCAAAGTCAGGCAGGTGCAGAAACAAGTGAGCCTGAGGTCAAGAGCCACTGCCTCAGAGCTCCCGCTCTCAACAGAGGTTAGCCCCAGCTGACGGCTGCACGGTGGCCTGTGGAAAAGTCTCCATTTCCATGCTCAATTGCTTAATTTAAAAACTTTCACATCATTGCCCTGGTCCAGTGGTTCATTTGATTCAGACATCATCCCATACACCAAAAGGTTGCAGGTTCAGTCCCCCCCTCAGAACACATTCCTAGGTTGTGTGTTCAATCCCCAAGTCAGGGCGCATACAGGAGGCAACCAATCAATGGTTTTCACATCGCATGCGCTCTCTGTTTCTCTCTCTTGTTCTCTCCCCTGCCCCCCACTTCCTTCTTCTCTCTCTCTACAATCAATAAACACATCTTTGGGTGAGGATTTAAAACAATTTTTTCTCACATCATACTTTGACAGTGGTGCCTACCAGAGGAGCGTGGTCCCTTCCACATGACGGTTTAGGGGCTGCTTCACAGGCAGCGCGGATGTGAGACAGCAGTGCATTCAGTGCACACAAAGTAGGGTAACGGTTCTGCTCTGCCGGGTGGGTTTGGGATCCGTCCGAGTGGTTCTTCTGGGAAATCAGGACCTGAATGTCACCCTATGATGTTTGGATTTAAATGATAGGAGAAAAATGTCAGCATTTTGTCACTCTTTCCTTTTGCAGATGAAATTAGTAACGTCTCTATGAACTAAGGTAACCAGATACCTTTAATATCTCCTCATTATTCTTATTTGACAAAAATGTTCAACAAAACCAATTTTTAAATGGAACTTTACTAGATTGACATGAAAGGGCAAGTCTATTTAATGGGCCTATTAAGTGTTGGGAGAGTGTGTGTGTTGGGGAAAATCTCAGCCCTTTCCAGGTTAGAAGGTCACAGAGGGAATGGAACAGCTGCCCTCTCTGATAGGCTGAGTAAACAGGAGTCCTGGCCTCAGCAGGTGTGTGGAGAATTCTCCCACAGGTGCAGATTCCACATGAACTATTATTTATTACATTTGGGCTTCTGTGACATAGTCATCTTTCATCCATTCATCACATATTTATTGAGTCCCTTCAGTGATACTGAGCTATAGGGAGGGTCCCCAAGGTGCACTGGCCATAGTCCCGCCTGCAAGTTGCTTAAAGTCTAGTGGGAGAGAGAAGGAAGCGTGACAACCGCAGTAACACAAGAGAGGGTGTGATTAGTGTTTCTTAGCTCCTGAATGACCTCTTTAAAAAGGTAATTGTAGTAAGAGGAAGAAGTGTCCCTGATGCTTTCAAAGATACATCTCTCTTTTGGTCCTTACATCGCCTCTGTGGGAAAGCTTGATTCCAGTCCTGTCTTATATCCATGATGACGGAAACCAGACCCGTTCCTGGCCCCTACAGAAAAGCCCTTTCTGAGTGGAGCCCAGTAGGCAGTACAAACCGGGAATGCAGGAGCTCTTTTCTGTATGTAATTAACTTCCTGTAAGTTTTCTTGGTTTGTTTTTGGGCACCTTGATTTGTTATTTAGGCACAGACAAGTAGAGGGAAGATGTGACACCACTTCATTCACTCATCTACCTAGGAGGGGGCGCCAGGGTTGTACACAGAGGTGTGTGTCGGGCCTGAGGATGTGTGAGGTGGCCCAGAGCTCCAAGGGGCCGCAGTTTTGCACCCGCTTCTCTGGCTTTGGTATCCATGAGCATCACCTGCAGTGAGTGCTTTTCAAAATGCAAACACCTGAGCCCCATGTGCAGAGAAACCGACTGAGGGGATCTTGGGCCTCACTGTCTAATAAGCACCTCGATGATCCTGAGATAGGGGAACCTTGGGCACTGTTCTCTGAACAGCTTTGGTCTAGTGTTAGGCGAGGGAAGACGGTAGCTAAGGTGTGACTGCAGAAACAGAGTGGCCGTGATCGGGGCCATTCGGACGGTCTGTCCACAGTGCTCTTGGGGTCGAAAGCAAGCCGATTTCCAGCCATGGTGACTGGAAGGCAGTGGAGTTGGTGCCGAAAGATGGGTGGGGTTTTGATAGTCTGAAATGAGGAAGAAATTCGGCCTAAGTGCGTGTTGTGAGCTGAAGCACTGAAGCAGAGGAGGGTCCGCAGGGGGTTGGACTGAGTCTTTCCCAGCCAAAACACTTAGTGCCACCCAGGGCCCTCGGGATCAAGTCCAGACTCCATACCACGCCTTCCATAGCCTAACGGGATCCAGCCCGAGGCCCCCAACCGCACTGGCCCCAACACACACACAGCACATCCCCTTCTTTCCCTCCCCTCCTTCCTCTCTCTCGTCCTCTCTTCTTACCTCTCCCACTCTCTCTTCCTCTGCCCCCTTCCTCTGTCCTCCTCTCCCCACCCCACCTCTCTTCTCTCCCTCCCTCCATGGTCTGTCATCTAGCCATCCTGAGCCAGCTGCCATTTCCTGTATTTCAGTGGGTTTGCACATAGTGTGCCTCCGCCCAGAACACCTGCTTCTTTGTGTTCCTCATTTCCCTTGGCTAACTTTTGGTCCTTCGGATTGTGTGTAGATGGCACATCCTCCAGAGCAGCACTCAGACTCAGTAGCCTAGAGCAGAGCCTGGGATGCTACATGTCCAGCGTGCTCCCAGGGTGTGCGGGTATTGCTGCTACTTTAGGGCCTACATGTGAGTGGGAAGGATCTAGAGCAGCAGTCCCCTACCCAGGCCACACGCCAGAAGTACCTGGAGAATTTAAAAACTACCAGTGCCCTTTCCCTATAGATTCTGATTTAATTGTTCTGGAGTGTAGTTCATTGGGATTTTGAAGTTTTTGAAAGGAAATTCTAGATTCTGATTCTAATGTCCAGCTGAGAATCACTGCACTAGACAGGCTTCCCCAACTCCCCGGGGCTGGGCTATAACAGACACCTACTGGGTGCTCATTCTCAGTTACAGACTGACTGTTTGGCCTGTGTCCCTCAGTGGACCCTTAGCTGCCCAAGAGCAGAAGCTGTCTCGTTCATTCACTCATTCATTCATTCATTCAGGAAGGGTGTATGGGGCATCTGTTCTGCTTTATGCAGTGTGTATGGTACTAAAGATACAAAACAGACCTGGCCCCAGCTCCCAGAATTTAAAGTATAGAAGGAGAACCATCATTTAGCACAGTGCCTGGCATGATGGGCCCTTAGGAAGTACATACCAGATGAGTGAAGAAGGAAAGAGGGGAAGGAAGAATGGAGAGAATGAGGGTAGGGGACTGGAAGGAGGTGGTTGTCACCACAGTGCTTGGAATCCTCAAGGTGTCCTGTGTCTCTGGATGTGGTTGGAAGCTTGGAGGCAGGTATCAACCCACCCTAGATCACATGATTAGATGATTAGATGATCAAGCAGTTGGAAGGAGAGCTAAGAAGAGTAGGAGGAAGATGTTGCTTAGCATACACATCTGTGCCTAAGCAGAATGGATTGACTGGGAACTGTAGAGGAGGGAGATTCTAGAAGGTCTTGAGAACAGCTTTGGTAACTGGAAGGTTACCGTTCCTGCCAGGTGTGACTCACGTCCTGTGTGTCACGTGCCCTGGATAACCTCCGTATTCGGAGTTCTGTCTTCTATATTCTTTCATAAGGGCTTTCTTAGGCTCACTCACTACCTTAAACCCATTTTCCCCCATATCATTTTAAGTTCCTTAACTCTCTCCCACGGTGGGGATTTTTAGAAACTTTGACCATCATATTTAGAGAGGTTACTATGCTTGAATTATTATACTGTACTTGAACAATTAGAAGTAAAGGGCCTGAAAAACCTATCAGGAAAGGAAACAAGTAGTAAAAATAAGGAGGAGCTCCCTGGAAGGAGATTACCAGTAGAAATAGAAGACAGTCACCCACAAGGAGAAGCGGAGTGGAGGTAGGAAGGGAGAACCAGGTCCACAAGATTTGGATAGTGCGCCCAGCCGTCCCACCTTCTAAGTCCTTCTAGCTAGGCTAATAATCAAATTAACAGAGACAGACTAAAAGGATAAAATCAAAATTTTAGTACATGTACATAGGAAATTCACATAGGTGTGAAAATTCAAAAGACAATGAGGCAACATTGGGTGTATATGTGACATTTTGGACAACGGAGACAAGGATGGGGGACAGGGCCTTAGATTTCAGAAGTGAGGGTGGCGATTTACAGGTAGTTGAAGAAGACGGGAACACACACGGCAGGAAAACTCCTACCTAATCAACTCGGAAACCATGGGACACCTGGAGAAAGGGTGGGGGTCGGTTCCAGCTGTCAGGCCCCCGACAAAGCCCTCCTACTTACCGTACTCAATTCAAATCAGGCTGCGACAAACATCCTAAGACTTCCTTCCTGAAGCAGGTTTTTCTCTCTGAATCTCTTGAAACTGGGGAGGAGGGGTGGGTCAGAGTTTCTTCCTTCATCTTGTTTCCTAATAACCACCTTAGAATCAGTAACCAAAAAAGCAGGTTCAGGGTGCAAAACTTTTGGTCCCCCGTGTATTTTTCCCGTGGGATTCCCAGGGTGGTTTTTATGTGGGTGTGAAGGGATGACAGACACATCTTAGAAATGTATTTCCAGCCTGCTTTGGCCTTGCCTGGGAGTCTTCCTGATGTGTGAAGCTCTCAGTTCCCTTTCAGTGTTTCCTGAACAGTTAGGACTGCCTGGTTCCATCGTACATTAACATGAATGACATTTTTGAGGGAATGTTTTAAGTTGAAATAGGCAATAATTGTTCTGAACTTCATTTCCCTCTCCCATTTCTCACTGTGGCCTGGTAGGAGTAAGAGCAGAAATGCACAAAGAGCGATGCTAATGGGGAGTGCTAATGGGGATCTTTGGTGAATAAAGATCATCAGACATCCCAGGCCGCCCTAACACTTTCCCCAAGCACGGCTCCTACCTCTCAGTGCCCGGTTAAGCGTTTACAGCAGTGTTTGTTTTCCGGGCCCTGACTGGGTCACTGCGGACCTATGGGTCTGCTGGGCTGCACTTGGCCGCTGGGTCTGTAACATCCCTCCAGCTACCACTCCCTAGAGAAGGGGATTTCACCCTGGTTTGCACGCAGCCTTTGCTTTTCTGCTAGGTGCTGAACCCTCCTACTGAAGATGTTTGTAGAAGGGTTCTGAAATGCTAATTTACAGCTGCTGACAGGTATGAGAACCCATCAGCTGGGAATGTAACACCTATTCAGAGTAATTGAGCATCCTTGAAGATAATCTCCTTTAAAACCCAGAAATGTTAAACCACGTTGCTTCAAGCTGAGAGAGAAAACTTCCTCCAGATTCCTACAGCAATTTTGTCTCAATAAACTAAAAAAAGAAATGAATAAATAAATACCCACAGAACCCCCCCCCATCATGTTTCTGTATAGCTTTAGGCACGTGTATCCAGGGAGCACGTCTGTGTGTTTTGTGTGTGTGAGTGTGTATTAGACACACCATTTAGGTGCCTGTTCTATTAACTGTGATTTATTTCTCAAAACTCTTGAGGCAGAGATGTAGCTCATTTAATAATGTATTTCTTTCCTGCAAAAAGCTTATTGAAGGTTTTTTTTCTGATTTTAAACATAATAGGTTTACTGTAAAAAATGTCATACAATAGTAAATAGTAAACAGTAAAAATTCACCACCTACCATCACAATGAACATGTGGGGGCTATGTTCCCAGTCTTTTTGTGTGTGTGCATGCCTACATATGTCCACATGTATGTAACAATTACCTTGTTAAAACCGGTTGGGAATCTTACCTGACATGCCATGTAACCTGCTTTTCTTCCTGGAGTCAGAAATTTTCTCTATCTTTACATAGTTTCCAACTCTAATGAGTATATAACTTTTTGGAAAGGTGTGTATATCATATTTTTACATGACCTCCTGCTTTAGTCAAGAGTATACATTTCTAGCAGTTGTCATCATATATGTTGATTTCAAAGTTGGGAACCATGGTGGAGAAATACCGTATTTTAGGAACTATTGCAAGCCATACCTTTTGGGTGTGGCAACGCAAAGCTTTTAAAGATACGGCGTATTTTTCCAAAGGCAAAAAATAACACCTCCTTTGGCAACAGTATCTTGGGTGCTAGGTGCTGTGCTGGGTGAGATAGGATACAACGGCGGTCTTTGTCCCAGTGGGGCTTCTGTTGCAGTGGGGAGAGGGGGCGAGGCAGTCAACACACACAGCAATGCAGTCATTACCAGTGGATAGTCTGGACAGCCAGAGAGCCCCACCCTGTGAATCTGAAGGCTCTGAAAAAGGATCCAGTTCTGTATTACTCACTTTATGAACATCATTAAGGTTGTCACTAGAGAGTGGTTTGGATAACGTAAGTGCGTTTAGGTAATTATGACAGAGGAATGAAATACAATACCATTAGTTCCACTTGAATGTGTTATAACACAGCCTTCAGTTACTGGTCCACTTAGGATAAGGGAAATGTCATTGAAGATCTAGATGTCTGGAGGAAGAAAGCTGCTGTTTCTGTTCTTTCCTTTTGTGAGCCTTTACCTCCCTTACCTCAGGGATGGTGTTGGTTAAGTGAACCAAAGCCAGCACGCTTGATAATTGGTAAAATCTGCCTCATTGTCCATCGGTGCTTTGGGTGAAGGAAAAGTGGTGAGACCTCCGATTCATAGTCACTCTCCCTGATGCCAACTCTACCCTCCTTCCAATTCACCCGGTTCCCATTATGAAGCAGAAAAGACTGCTTAAGGTCTAGTTTATTTGCCTAATAAACTGGCTCTTGTATTGCCTGGGAAATGCTAAAAAATTTTTTAGCCAAGAAATCCTAGTAACAAGCAAACAGAGGTTCAGCAGTCAGGTCTGAAGAAACAACTCGGCGAAGGTCAGCTAATATCGCCATTATCCCCTTCCTGGTGGCCATGACAGCGCCGGTTTATTTGAAGATCCCAGACTCCGAATCATTGCTTGCATTGTTCGCTGCCCAAGGGTTTTAGGCTCTGCCAACAGTTTCAGATATTAATGTATTCTGGAGAACAGTGAGTGAAGAATTCCTCTGCACTTTTTTCCTTTTTAATTTTTTTCCCTTTTCCATACACTTTGTTTGTAGTGTCTTTGTCTGCCAGACGTTGCCGGGCATTTCTAATGAGAAAGCAAAGAATTGCAGAAGGGAAAAGGCAAAAGGGGGTAGGGAGAAGAGAACAGCGAGGAAAAACAGGGCGTGTTTAGCACTTTAACAGTAAGGTGACATTTTTACAAGCTAGTCAGGTGCACAGGAGTCACTGGGGAAAGCTGCGTTGGCAATGCAAATTCGGAGTGGAAAGCGCATTTTTGGAAAGGTCTAATTCATTGATTAGCTTCTTGCAACAAAAGCGCATTTTTATTTTTGAACATCATTTTCCCTGCAGGACACCGGGCCTCGGCGCTGCTTTAGTATTCATTCCAGCTTCGTTATTGCAGCCACCTCACCACCCACCCTGGGCAGCTGGTAAAAGAGGGAAAAATTAAAGCAATTCATACTCCTGATGACTTACTGCTACAGAATAATTGGTTTCTGTTTGCAGAGAACATTATCACAGCAAAGACCAGAAAACAGAAAGGTCTGTCTGAGGGAGCGGTACTGGGGCTAGGATAGAAAGTGCGGCAGGGGGTGGGGCGTTGTGAAAAAAATAACATTTTTGAAAAGGCAATTAGCCGATAATTAATTTTTAATATAATTCCGTACTAGGACCTGTCCCTATGTGATATATGTGCATGCGCCGGGCTTTAACACACCCCGTGATACCTCATGGTAATGTTAATGAGACGAAACCAGTTAAAGAGCTCTTTACACAGCCGGTGCTTTGGGGAAGGCCGGAATGAAATGCAGACCCTCTGAGCGCTCCTCCGACACACAAGAAGTCCCTTTGTTTCCTGTTTTATAAACCAGAGGCACGTCTAAAATTGCAGGGAAAGTGAGAGGGGGCTGAAGAGTTGGCGCCCGAGGCTTGGCTTTCTATATTTAAAAAAAGAGAAAAAATTGCTCACTAGTTATTCTTGCCTAGATTTGATAGGCAGTCTCGGGTGTTTTTGAAGTTCTGAAGGAAGGTTCTCTGAAGATGTAAGCGGGATCTGTCTTTCACTTAGACTTAATTAAGAAACTTGCTGGCTTTGTCTGTAGGGGGCCCATTACGCGCAAGCTGCAGCCCACTCTGAATAGGGGCTCAGCCTGGAAAGTGTATACATGCCATACCCCCTTTGTGTCGTGTTGCCAAACTGGAGGCAGGAGCAAGTGCGGACGAGGCTCTGCCAGAGGTCATCCCTTGTTGTCCCTAAACGTGAGCCCATGGCCCAAACAGAGAGCTAAAGCAAGTGCAGGGACATTCCTTAGGGACCTAGAACGAATGGATCGGTTATAAAATGAATGTAGTAAACACAGGAGTGGTGGGGTAGAAGAGAGTCCATCTGTCCCCCAGAGTCCTGTTCATCAGGCCTCACGAGGGGCCGAAGCGCTCACCTAGGAGGTACCGGGTGTCCTCGGAGGGCTTTTGAAGTCAGCCTGGGGCAGCGAGGGCCCGCATCAGGCACAGTCTAACCCCCAGCTCCTTGCACCCAGCCAGGGAGTAAGTTTGCCTGGTCACTTGTTCTTGTAACCTTGAGAATAATTTCCCCCTGGTGGGCTACTGTGGCCTACCCTATTTAGAACAAAGTTGCTGAATGCTGGAGAATAAAGAGCAGTTGGAAGGCTGTGAGCAGTGGTTAATCAGCTAATTCGCATTTCAAAAGACACTAATAAGAGGTGATAGATTCAAATAAAGCCCTGGTATGAGTACTTTCCTCTGGCTGGAAAGCCCAGGAGGGAGCAGAGGGCTTTCCCTTCTGCTTCTCTCTCCCTGCCCACTGTGCTCCCTTTCCCTTTGAAGCCTCCGTACCTCTGTCCCCTCCTCCCTGGGGCAGGGCCCTGCAACCCTGCATTCCTCCTGGCGGTGACCAGCCGTGTCCCCTTCTGCAGGCACCCTTCCACATTTGATTCACCTGGTCACCCCAGCCCAGGCCCTCCTTTGGACCTTCTGAGCCTGCGTGCTCCCCTGCACCTCACTGACTTTATGAGATCCAATTTCAGATCCCAAATAAATGATAACTGCCTTATTCCTCCTTCTCTGCCGCCTCTGGCCTGTGATACCCGGCAGCCCTTGGCTCATGGTCTTGTTGCCATTCGCTTGGGAGTGAGGGGAGGGACCTTACTCATTCCTTTGGCATTAGGTGTCCTGCCCTGACACCCACTTTGCAGCTGTCTGGGTGGCCTTGTGGGACTCTGCCTCCTAGCCATTACATCTCTGTCACTGCAGCCTTTCTGCCCCTGCTCACATGCCTGCTGTTCAGACAAAGTTGGGTGGGTTGCATCTTGGACTTCCCAGGAAGGCCCCTCATAATTGGGCCTTTCTGCTGTTCAGGCTAATGGCACCGATGTCACTCCCCGGTGGCTGGGAACTCACCCAGCCAGCCGAATGGCACTGTGGAAATAGAGCTGTAATGCCAACGATCGAGCGATTGTTTCAGCCCAGAGTGTGGTTCAGGCTGTGGGACCTGAGCTTGTCAGAACTCTCTTTTCGCCTCCTCTCGCAACCCTTGGCAAAATGTAGAATGTTGTTGCCATCCATAGAACATGCTATAAAAGGAAGAGAAAATAATTTCCTGGGGCGTCTTTGACCCTGATGCCAGAAGCAGCATCACCACGTCCGACACTTGTGGTTTTCTATCCGGCAGTGGTACTTGTGTGGGCTCTTTACTGGGTGGTCCCTGGTTTTCACGGCCCCAGGGCACTTAGCCCCACCATGCTCTGGTAGCTGTCCCATCCTAATACCACCCAGTCCAAAGGAAAGGCATTCCACGTGCCTGCCGTGAGTGATGTGGAAGTTCCCTGAACTTCATCCTTGACAATTTGATGACAGTTAGGGATATCCTCCCACGTGCTAAGGTGACCATTGGCCCGGAAAGGAATAACTGGGAGCTGCCAAGCCTTGAGGTTTGTCACCCGCAATAAGGCCTTCTGCTTAGCATACCCTCTAGTTATCAGGAGCTGCTTTATTTGAATGTTATATAGACATTGAATTATTCTGGGATGATTCCTGCTTTTATGAGTGTGGAGCAGATGACCTCCAGGTCCCTTCCATGTGGGCATGTGCCAGCACTCCTGTTGTCACCAGGGCCACAGGGTCCTACAGGTGCTGCCTTGGGACACGGGACTCCTTTGCTTTTTATCAGCCAAGTGTGCATCAGGGTAGTAACCCCATAACGGAGTTCGACTTTTGACCAGAAAAAGCTGTTGGCTATAAACAACAAAACCCATCTCTGATTACTTAAATACAAGAGGAATTTATTAAAAGGATATTGAGCCCTGGTCTGGGGGCTCAGTTGGTTGGAACGTTGTCCCATACACAAGAAGGCTGAGGGTTGGATTCCTGGTCGGGGCATGTGTTGGAGGCAGCCGATTGATGTCTCTCTCTCCCTGCCCCCACCCTCTCTCCCTCTCTAATCAATAAACATATCCTTGGAGGATTAAAAAAAAATTTAAGGATATTCAGTAGTTTGAAAATAAATCATTGAGAAGCTGGAGAGTCGGGCTATAACCTGTGGGGAAACCAAAGGTGTCTAGACCCGCAACCATACCCCTGCCACAGAACCAGGCCACCTAGTGGGGGGTCTCGTCACCAGACCTGCTCTAGCTAGAGGGGCGGCCCCTGAGGTCCCTGGAGAATTGATGGTACTGCCGCCAATGCCAAAATGAGTTCTCCGTGCTCCAGAGTCATAGCACCTAACTGGCGATGAGCTAGCTGGCAAGAGACAGGAAATGCCAGCCTGTGGCCCTTTTGGCCTGCTGCCTACCAAGGCTCACATAGCTGAGAATTCCTCAAAAGTAAGAAATGGGTTCAGATGCTGGAAAACTGTGTCTACTGCAAACTCGCAGGTCACTGGACATTATTTGCCAAAGGTGGACATCTTCCTGGACTCCTCTCGCTGAACCATGTGGCGTTGCCCAAGAGGGTCTACGTAATTTGTGGGGCCGTGTGACAAGTGGAAATGCGGGTCCCTTGTTCAGAAGTTGTTAAGAATGTCTAGAAGGCGACAGCAGAGCGTTGGTGCAAGCCAGGGGTGCCTGCTCAAGGTGCACACCCATGAAGCCCGTCCTGGCTTCATCTTGGCAGGGCCATCGGGACGCAGGTGGCCTGGGGGCCTCGATAAGGCTACACAAGTAGATTCTGATGTGTCAGTGTGGTTTCATTTTATTTCCTTCCCACAGCTGGAGGTGTGACTAGAATTATCCCCATGTTACGGTTAGAGCGAACAAGGCTAGGTAACGCTGGCGCTCTGGTTCCAGCCCAGGTCTTCTGACTCCTACGTTCCCCTTTCTGCACACCCTCCCTGCTGCTCAGGGACTCCCAGCGTGGAGAGCTGTGTGGCCTTCCCTGGGACATGTACGGTGCTCCCAGGGCATCATCCTGCAGAGATTTTAATGTTGTAGAAGAAGACTACTCACTTGATTTGAAATAAGACTTGGCCGCTTCCAGGAACTGCACTGCAGGAAGGAAGGAGAGCGATGCTCAGGAGCCTGAGGCTGGACCGTCACCATGCTCTAGTTCCTCAGTGAAAAACACACAGACTCTTGTATGTACTTGTGCATAAAGTACAGCTGCGGATGCGTGTGATGCCGCATGACCTGGAGCAGGTCACTCACTCAGCTTCCCAGTGCTTCAGTGTTCTGAAGCTACTGAAGTCCTGACCTTCCCCATAATGTAGGGTTGAAGCCTCTCTGCCCCGAGGTGCCCTGCTCACACAGAAGACACACCATTTCACTCTTGGAATCAGAGCTCACTCAGTGCCTCGTGCATTCCCCTTCTTCCAGCCCCCTTTCTGCCCCTGGCTCCAGCCCTCAGTGTCTACCTTGTGTCATGAGCCGTCGGACAGGGGCCCCTGCTCAGGCGGGCCTCCGGCTTGCTCCGATGCTCTGCAGTCACCCTGTTGACATTCTTAACAACTTCTGAACCAGGGACCCTCATTTTCACTTGTCACATGGCCCCACAAATTACGTAGCTCCTCTTGGGCAACGCCACATGGTTCAGTGAGAGGAGTCCTCGTGTCTAACCCCTTGAATGCCCACCCTATGCTATGTGCCAGCGCCTACCCTAGTCCCCCTGTTAGCAAAATGCTTACTTAGTGCAGGCTTCCGCTCTTCACAGTCCTAGGCTGTTGAATCCCGGGGTAACACAGTCTCTTCCTTTTCCTGCGCTCTCCCGTTTTCTCCAGTGCTGTTCATGTGTATCCTCTCCCCTCATCTGGGTCCACCTCAAAGCCTGGTACAGGGCAGGCGCCTGGTAACCCCACCGTTCTCACTCACATCTTCTCCAGGGTCTCTCTCTCTCTCCTTTTCTTTGTTCTGCCCTTTCTCAGTTCCTTTGACAGGACACAATATGAGATTAAGGCATACTTTAGCAATGTTTGTGATGTTTATAAAATATAAGGTTATTTGACATGTTTTTAATTTTTAAATCATAGCTTTCAAACAAAATATAGCTCTTTTTAAAAAGCTATAATGAATTTAATTGTTTTTTATTGCTATGTAGTCATTCATTGATTTTTTTCCCCCTAAAGTATTTTTTTTTCTATTTTAAACCCAGGGAAGGAGAAATTTCCAAGGGTTATTAGTTCATTAGCTGTTAGAAGGAATAATTGATCTGTCAACTCAAAGGATTTATAAGGATTTGGCTCACAGAACTAATGAAAGCAGTAGCATATGTTTAAATTCTGCCTCAAAAGAAAACATTTCAGAAGGGGCTTCCCTTTACTTTTTGCAAGATAAAAATTAGCCTCTCTCTAGTGATGAAAAGGCCCCCCGTTTTCAAATATCCTTCCAACCTTAAGGAGCCACAGCGGCTGTATTCACACCTACACCTGAAATCATTGGATAATGTATTTCAACCAAAAGCGTGGGTTATAAATATTACAAAGTTTCTTCCAGTGTTGTTTTTTTCCCCCAAGTAAAAAGAATGGAACACAACTAACGTTTCTTAAACTCCAAACGGGAGGTTGCTTTTTCTTTTCTTTTCTTTTCTTTTTAAGCAAATGCACCCAAATTGGGTTTGGTTCACAAAGGAAGACTGACTGCAAAGCTAACAGACCCATCATTAGCCATCTCTGCCCTCTTAAATGGCCTGTCCATTCCACAGCTCACAATATAGGACTATGGTCTTAAACAAGGGATCCAAGAGAACTCTGGACAAGAAATGTACAATGGAATGGGATAAATTTCTTTAGCATAAATAGCAGTCTCCAAGGGTGACTGGTGTGAATGGATTCCTGCTGAGAGGGTCTCTGTGCCTACGGAGGAGATCTGTGGCTTTAAGAGCTGTGGCCCCACCCCCCGGACTGGGGAAGTGCTCCGTCACCCCTGCTGGGTACGGTCCTCAGGCCCCTCTGGGCCTCCTCTTTCCTTTCAAGCTGTGAGTCCTAAGGAACTAAGTGACAGCTCCTCTTTCATTCTGCTGTGCAAATCCTTGAGCTGTTCCTGGTGCTTTCAAAGGGAAAATATAAGACATTTTACTTATTCTGTCCAGCAGGAACGTGGAAGTCTGGTAAGACCAGGGTTATTCCGGCAATAAGCCTGGGGCAGATCTTCCTCTTTTACGACTGTAGTAGAAGTTCCCTATGGGATCAGTAACCCGCCATTTATACTTCCTACATCCTTTTCATCACGCCCTGCGAGGCAGCATCTGAGTGTGCTGCTGCCCAATGTCTAGATAACCAGAGGGAAAGTACACTGGGAAAAATAAGTGTATCCAGTAGCACATGTCACAGGTTCACTTCTTAGCAGGCATGAGCCAAAATAGTCAGGTCCCAGAGTAAATATTTACTTTTAAAAGGATTAGGTAATGCATGTACACAGTTTTTGTTTTTGTTTTTTAAATCGACCAGTCCCCAGCCTTGTCCCTCCTGACCCCCAGTGTCAATCACTTGTAACCATTTTTGCTTTTCCTTCTTCTGGCGATTGCTTGCATATTTCTAAATAATGTGTTTATGCACACCATTCTATTATTTCTCAACTTTGTACATTACCTATTGACTTCCTGGTCTGATATATAGGATTTCATTCCAACTCCATGAGTCCCTCACCTCTTGACAACATCATTGTTTTTATTCCTCTGTTGATTACTATTGTACCTTTAAGTAACATACTTAAACCGTCTATTTCGTGTTCCATGGGTTATGGGCATTATGCTTGCCTTACCTTCCTTCCCCCTCTTTTCATCTCATACCCTCCACTTCTGTCAGCTGTTGACAATTCGCATTCCATTTTGACCACAATTAAGATTTCTATACTGTGGTTTTAGGTTGATTCCAAGTTAGAAGTCAGTAGACAGCTATTACATGATCAAATCTGCACGAACATAGGTGCACTGAAAAGCCAGGCCGTGCGCCATGCGTTCTGTCATGGTCCCTGTGTCGGTCAGAGGACAGTGTTCAAGTCTATCCTCTGACCTTACGTTCCATCACTGGTTTAAAAACACACCACATTTTAGTTTGCTTAAAATTGTTTTTAGATTTTATTGTTGTATTTGTGATTCTTCTGATGGTTTCTCCTTTTTTAAAAAATATATTTTATTGATTATGCTATTACAGTTGTCCCATTTTCCCCCCTTTATTTCCCTTTGCCCTGCACACTCCCCTCACACCCACATTCCCCCCCTTTAGTTCATGCCCATGGGTCATACATATAAGTTCTTTGGCTTCTACATTTCCTATACTATTCTTACCCTCCCCCTGTCTATCTTCTACCTACCATTTATGCTACTTATTCTCTGTACCTTTCCCCCCCTCTCCCCCTCCCACTCCCCTGTTGATAACCCTCCATGTGATCTCCATTTCTGTGATTCTGATCCTGTTCTAGTTGTTTGCTTAGTTTGTTTTAGTTTTTGTTTTAGGCGTGATTGTTAATAACTGTCAGTTTGCTGTCATTTTTACTGTTCATATTTTTTATCTTCTTTTTCTTAGGTAACTCCCTTTAACATTTCATATAATAAGGGCTTGGTGATGATGAACTCCTTTATCTTGACCTGATCTGAGAAGCACTTTATCTGCCCTTCCATTCTAAATGAAAGCTTTGCTGGTCACAGGAATCTTGGATGTAGGTCCTTGCCTTTCATGACTTTGAGTACTTCTTTCCAGCCTCTTCTTGCCTGCAGGGTCTCTTTTGAGAAATCATCTGACAGTCTTATGGGAACGCCTTTGTAAGTAACTGTGTCCTTTTCTCTTGCTGCTTCTAAGGTTGTCTCCTTCTGTTTAATCTTGGGTAATGTAATGATGATGTGCCCTGGTGTATTCCTCCTTGGGTCCAGCTTCTTTGGGACTCTATGAGCTTCCTGGACTTCCTGGAAGTCTATTTCCTTTGTCAGATTAGGGAAGTTCTCCTTCATTATTTGTTCAAATAAGTTTTCAATTTTTTGTTCTTCCTCTTCTCCTTCTGGCACCCCTATACTATTCTTGGAACGTTTCAAGATGTCCTGGAGGTTCCTAAGCCTCTCCTCATTTTCCCGAATTCTTGTTTCTTCATTCTTTTCTGGTTGAATGTTTCTTTCTTCCTTCTGTCCCACACCGTTGATTTGAGTCCCAGTTTTCTTCCTGTCTCTGTTGGCTCCCTGTACATTTTCCTCTATTTCACTTAGCATAGCCTTCATTTTTTCATCTCATTTGTGACCATATTCAACCAATTCTGTGAGCATCCTGATTACCAGTGTTTTGAACTGTGCATTAGTTGTATTTTTTCTGGAGCTTTGATCTGTTCTTTCATTTGGGCCTTTTTTTTTTCCCTCCACGCCTGTTTTGTAGTAAGGGGCGGAGCCTTAGGTGTTCACCAGAGCTGGGCAACTCATGTCAGTGTATTATGACACTGTATGTGGGGGAGGGGTCCCATAGGGAGCAATGGCACTTGCTCCACACTCTGATGGTTTTCAATCACTTGCCCTGCTACCCACAAGCAAATTGGGCCCTTTCGGTGCTGATTCCTGGGTGGGTGGATTTGTGCACACTCTAGGCCCCTGTGGGTCTCTCTAACGAACTCTCCTGTGAGGCTGGGAGTTTCTCCCGCTGCTGCCTCAACCCCTGCGGGTGTTTTCAATCAGAGGTTTGAGGCTTTATTTCCCCATCCTGGAACCCTGGGTTGTGTGGTCTGTCTCGCTCACCATTTGATCCTCCTGGTTTATCTGCATGCGAATGTGGAACTACCCGCTCCAGGATCTGCGTCCTCACTGGGTCCTCTCCACCTGGCTGCCTTTCTCTGCCCCGCCCACCGGTCTGGATGAATGCTTCTTCTTTAACTCCTTGGTTGTCGGACTTCCATACAGTTTGGTTTTCTGTCAGTTCTGGGTTTTGTTTTTTTTTTAATTGTTGTTGTCCTTCTTTTGGTTGTGCGAGGAGAAAACAGTGTGTCTACCTACACCTCCACCTTGGCCGGAAGTCTCTCGTTCTTTCTTGTTAGGAGAGGCAACATGTGTCTTTTTCGCCATTTCCCCACTATCTCCCAGCTTCTAACTCACTCTGTCCTTTGGAATCCGTTTCACTCTTCCAGAAATCCACCAACTCTCTGTTCTCATGTGCATGTTCTCAATAGCCTCTTACTTATACCAAAAAAAAAAAATTTATACTGCCTTTTATATTTCTTGGAGTTTACAGTTGTCTTTCTTTTCTTCTTACCTTCCTTGCCTTTACTTCGTTTTGAAGTTTTTCTAAACAGAGTCCCCTTCTTTTCCTGGAAACCGAAATCCTCAAGCCCTGGGTGTCCTGTTCCCATGTGGATGGGATCATGACTCTAAACATGGTTTACTGCTGAATCAAGTGGTGTGGCACTATTTTATTTTCTGTTTCCTGATACTTTCTTTATTTTCCAGATCTTGGTAACTCCTTTTTCTCTTTGTTCAGTTTATAGTGCACTTGTGAGTAATTCCCCCCAACATGTCAGCATCTCTTTAAAATGCCTCCCAATAATTTCCACGTGGGAAAATGTATCAGATAATCCCGCAAGGTTTTTATTTGTTTCTCTTTTCATTTGTTCGTTGTTTACCTTCTTCGGTTGTGTGTTTTCCTGGAGGTTATCCCTTCTAGACCCCATTTCTGCCCCAATCTGAACTAGGTCGCCTTTGTTTTCTTCTGGGCTTTTTGCATATTTTGTCATCCTGGTACTTCTATTTGTTGTAACCCTGTGTATTTACACTGTGTCTCTGATCTTGTGTCTTCCTTTTACTCAAAATTTTAACCCTCATTTGCTGAACAACCCTCGTCCTCAACTTTCTAAAAGGGGGACAGTGTAGTGTGTATACTTTATGAATTCTCACATGTAGAAATGTTCTATCTTCATGCTCAGTCGATAGCTTGGCTGGGTGTAGAATTCTAAACTGTAAATTACTCAGCATCTGCTTTAATGTCTCATGATATCCAGCGTGGCCGATGGGAAATCGTGCCAGTCTGGTCCTTGTTCCTTTGTTCATGGTCTGTTTTTATTTACCCCATCACTGCCATGCTATTTGTTTTCACTTTAGAAGCTTTCAGCATCTTTCTTTCTTTTTTGATCTGAGATTTGTTTTTCATTATCTTAAGCTTTATGATCGCATAATTTACAGTTTTCTGTTGATGACCTAATCTCCTGTATGCTCACCCTTCCAGTGCGCGGCATGGGCACCATCACCCATCACGTGTGCACAGTCCTTCTACAGCTGTGCTTTTTTTTTAGAATAGAGATTTTTTTCCTTTTTATTTATTTATTTATTTATTTAATTTTAAAAATATATTTATTGATTATGCTATTACAGTTGTCCCATTTCCACCCCTCACTCCACTCCATCCTGCCCACCCCCTCCCTCCCACATTTCCCCCCTATAGTTCATGTCCATGGGTCATACATATAAGATCTTTGGCTTCTACATTTCCTACACTATTCTTACCCTCCCCCTGTCTATTTTCCACCTATCATTTATGCTACTTATTCTCTGTACCTTTCCCCCCTCTCTCCCCCTCCCCTGTTGATAACCCTCCAGGTGAGCTCCATTTCTGTGGTTCTGTTCCTGTAAAGCTATCATTTAGAATGGAAGAGAAGATAAAGTGCTTCTCAGATAAGGTCAAGTTAAAGGAGTTCATCATCACCAAGCCCTTATTATATGAGATGTTAAAGGGAGTTACCTAAGAAAAAGAAGATAAAAAATATGAACAGTAAAAATGACAGCAAACTCATAGTTATTAACAACCACACCTAAAACCAAAACAAAAGCAAACTAAGCAAACAACTAGTACAGCTGTGCTTTTGAATAGCTGTTCAAGACAGTTCTTAATTGTAACTTAGTCTGACTTAAAGAACTCACCGGCAAAGTTCTCTGCTATATCATGTCATGCTGAATGTTAAAAGTATCTGACCTTAGAGATTATCTGTAAAATGTGAGAAGTGTTAAATATTCTTTTTTGATATTATACACAAACCACACTAAAATGTCTTTCATTAAGTAAAAGGCAACAGTTTAGATACAGGGAATGTTAACTGAAGTGACGTAGTTAGAACCAAAAAGATAAAGGGGACACTGCCGGCTTATCGTCAGCCCTCACCTTTAACAGGCTCCTGAACACAGTGCGAAACACAGACGCGCCTTGCTGTTCTAAAGGACAGTGAAGGGATGGCCTCAGTATTTAAACATATTACTATAGCCAGGTATATTAATCTACGTATAAAACCAAGCCCTGGCTGGCGTGGCTCAGTGGGTTGGGAGTCATCCCACCAAGCGAAAGGTCACTGGTTCGATTCCTGGTCAGGGCACACATGCTTGGGTTGTGGGTTTGGTCCCCAGTTGGGGTGCAAATGAGAGGCAGCCGATTGATGTTTCTTTCTCACATCAATGTTTCTGTCCCTCTTGTTCTCCCTTCTTTCACTTCTCTCTAAAAAATTAATTAATTTAAAACCAATCTCCTACACATTTTGAGATGGCAGTCACCATCTCTGTGAAAAGATGAACATTACGAATCAAGCCCAATATACTTGTAGAAGGGAAAATAGTGATGGACCTGCTGCATTGAAATTACCATCAAAGTTCAAGAGGCTGTGATCACATCAATTTAACCACAGGTCAATCTTACTTAAATTAGGCCTGCCCAAAAGAAATGTTCTATCAGCCACGCATGATCCGAATCCTAGTGCATGAGATGGATTTTAATATGGTACACATAAAAAAAATCATGAGACATTTCTGTTTTGTAATAAATAAAGCAGTGGTCAACTATTACTCATTAATAGCTTCTTTGAGATAAGCTATCAAGTCTGCCCTTTCTGTACTTTTCCTAATCCCAGAGAAAACCATTTTTGTTCCAGGGATGTACTGTACTTCATGGGATTCTCCAAATACTCCATCAGTGTAGCCTCCGTCCTCCGTGATACCTTTGTTCTTGTTGGCATCTGTGTAGGAAAATCGAGGGGCCTGGACTGTCTTTCACCCAAATAGACCACGGAGCTTTGGCCCAGTCTTGTGCTTGTCTCCCTTCTCCCCAGTATGGCACTGGCTCACTTCTGAACAAAAATCTTGCTCCTCCTAACTTCACCCCTTCTAACATCACTGTCTCATCACACATGTCACAGAGGTTCCCATTCATAAGCCAGATGTCCCGTTCTCTCTAGGGTCTTTTATTATTTCTGTTTCCAAATGTCAAAACAATGTGTCTGTGTGTTGGTTTTTCAATTTGTAAAAGCTCTTTCTTATTCTTGACTGTTCCTCTTTTTTACTGGATTCTGTTTTTGTTTTTTTTTTCCGATATTTATTGATTATGCTATTACAGTTGTCCCATTTCCACCCCTTCACTCAATTCCATCCTGCCCACCCCCACCCTCCCACATTCCCCCCCTATAGTTCATGTCCATGGGTCATACATATAAGTTCTTTGGCTTCTACATTTCCTATACTATTCTTACCCTCCCCCTGTCTATTTTCTACCTATCATCTATGCTACTTATTCTCTGTACCTTTCCCCCCTCTCTCCCACTCCCCACTCCCCTGTTGATAACCCTCCATGTGATCTCCATTTCTGTGGTTCTGTTTCTGTTCTAGTTGTTTGCTTAGTTTTCTTTTGTTTTGGTTTTAGGTGTGTTTGTTAATAACTGTCAGTTTGCTGTCATTTTTACTGTTCATATTTTTTATCTTCTTTTTCTTAGGTAACTCCCTTTAACATTTCATATAATAAGGGCTTGGTGATGATGAACTTCTTTAACTTGACCTGATCTGAGAAGCATTTTATCTTCCCTTCCATTCTAAATGAAAGCTTTGCTGGTTACAGGAGTCTTGGATGTAGGTCCTTGCCTTTCATGACTTTGAGTACTTCTTTCCAGCCTCTTCTTGCCTGCTGGGTCTCTTTTGAGAAATCATCTGACAGTCTTATGGGAACGCCTTTGTAAGTAACTGTGTCCTTTTCTCTTGCTGCTTCTAAGGTTGTCTCCTTCTGTTTAATCTTGGGTAATGTAATGATGATGTGCCCTGGTGTATTCCTCCTTGGGTCCAGCTTCTTTGGGACTCTATGAGCTTCCTGGACTTCCTGGAAGTCTATTTCCTTTGTCAGATTAGGGAAGTTCTCCTTCATTATTTGTTCAAATAAGTTTTCAATTTTTTGTTCTTCCTCTTCTCCTTCTGGCACCCCTATACTACTCTTGGAACGTTTCAAGATGTCCTGGAGGTTCCTAAGCCTCTCCTCATTTTTCCGAATTCTTGTTTCTTCATTCTTTTCTGGTTGGATATTTGATTTGAGTCCCAGTTTCCTTCGCATCACTATTGGTTCCCCGTACATTTTCCTTTGTTTCTCTTGGCATAGCCTTCATTTTTTCATCTACTTTTCGAAGTGCATCTGATAGGTTGGCTATCTCTTCCTCGCTTAGTTGTATTTTTTCTGGAGCTTTGAAGTGTTCTGTCATTTGGGCCTTTTTTTTTTTTTTTTTTTTTGGTCTTGGCACATCTGTTACTTAAAGGGGCGGAGCCTTAGGTGTTCCCTGGGGCGGGGTAATACTGGTCGCTGCGCTGTGATGCTGTACGTGGGGGAGGGGCCGAGAGGGAGCAATGGTGCCCGCTCTACTCTCCACCGGACTCCAATCTTTCACTCCGCTACCCACAATCAAATTGGGCCCCTCTGGTGCTGGTTCCCGAGTGGGTGGGCTTGTGCACGCTCTAGGCCCCTGTGGGTCTCTCCAACAACCTCTCCTGTGAGGCTGGGAGTCTCTCCTGCTGCCGCCCCAACCCCCATGGGCGTTTTCAATCAGAGGTTTGAGGCTTTATCCCCCCCCCCCCCACCTGGAGGCCTGGGTTACGTGGTCTGCTTTGCTCCCCGCCGTTCGTCCCTGTTTATCTGTGCGCAAGTGTGGGGCTGCAGGGTACTACCCGCCGCTCTGCCTGCCCCGTTCTCTGCCACTCTGAGTCCGGCCCTCTCAGTTTATCTGTGCGCAAATGTGGGGCCTCAGGGTCTGCTAGTGGTCAGACTGCCTGCCCCTTTCATCGCCAGTCTGGGTCCCACCACGGCCACTCGAGTCCTCTCCGCCCCAGCTGGCCATCTCCGCCCCTCCTACCGGTCTGGATGTATGTTTCTTTTTTATCTACTTGGTGTCAGACTTCCTTGCCGTTAGATTTTCTGTCAGTTCTGGTTGTGCGAGGAGGCGCAGTGTGTCTACCTACGCTGCCATCTTGGTTCTCCCGTCTTTGTTTTTATGGGTATGGTATTTTTCCCAAGTCTCTTCAAGAATGCTACCTAGAGATTTGGGGCATTTTTGTTTGTTTGTTTTTCAGTTCTCTTCTGCTATCAGAATTATCTCTGTACCCTCTAGGGTCAGTTTTCCTCTTTCTTTATTTATGCATTATATGCCGTACTATGGGCTTTGCTTTATATGCTTGATGCATCTTGGGGATGAGCTCATATGTACAAATCTGGAAGTAGAAAGGCTGATGGGAAGCTCTATGTGAGTGGATGCATACGGCTGACAACAAGCCTCACGGCCAGGTGGCTGGGGAGCCCCACCCCCTTTGCCAAAAAGCAAAGAACTCTACTCGAGGACAGCAGGATCCACGCTAGCAGCTCTACCCACTCCAGCTTTTTCTGTAGGTGTAAGCACTTGGCTGCCTGCTGGTTTTGTTACCTGGTAAGTGGGAGGATCCATGTGAAGATATTAAATGAATCTGTTTTTATCTCCATTTCTCACTCTCTTTCTGGAGCCTCTCAGCAGTTGTGCTTGGCAAGTTGGCACCCTCTTTGGTTATGGCTCCTCGTGTGTTTTCTAAGCCTCAGCTTCCTCCTTGGCTTAAGTAGTCATCCCTGTCCCATAAGTCTTCTCCCAGAAATTTGTGGAAATCTCTCTTTCACTGAGGGTTCCTCTCCAGTTCTCTTCATTTCTGCAGAGCTATACCTTTTTTATGCCTCTCATCTTGTTTATCTCTTCTTAAACCACATCTTTTCCAGTGTAAATCTGATCTGATATCTGTCACTGCTATTCCTCTATCCAGATGTACAGTATCCTGTAGAAATCTTAGTAGACATTCTTAGTGAGACAGAGTTGAGGGCCTGTCCACATCTGGGGCTTAGACAAGTCAGTAAGTATTCTCTTTGAGTATGTACTACAGTAAGCATTACAGGATACATAAAGATATGAAAGATACATATTTCCAATCTCATAATTCAGTGAGAAGCCCGTAATATAGGTAGAGCAAGACCCAGAATTATGGACACTTTTAGAGGTTTAGCATTTTGGTTAGAATGAACCTCAGAGTGGCTGGCTACCTGGCTTCACAGAAACTGGAAATTGGCAGATAATATGGGGAAGGGCATATGATAACTCATTCATTCTTTGTTCGTCAGAGAGTATTATGGTGCAAGGAGCTGCACTAGGAGCTGAGAAGAACACAGAAGTCCATCAGATAGATATCCTGCCACAAGAAGGAGAGAGAAATCTAAATCACTTTTTTTTTTGCATGCAGGAAAGCTTTATTAAGTTATGAAATTGTTATACTTCTTAAAAACTGCTGTGTGGAATACCCAAGCATTTTTAAGTGACTCAGGAAACTGACACATCTTCAGTAAACAAGTTACACTTTCAGAGTTTTTCAGCCTCCACCCTCAGTACTCAGCTATGGAATATTCACTTATCCTGTTTAGTATTTCTGTCTTGCTAAACAAGGAAAATAACGTAAAGACAAGGCAAAATGAGGCAAACGGGATAAGAATAATACAGGTAGAGTGTATGAGAGGTTCAAGTAGAGGGAGTAACTCCTTCCTGCAAGTGTGTGCGGACAGAGTAGGGGAAATAAAACAGGCCCGTTGAAAGGGAGGAGTTGGACAAGTGGAAGTGGTGAGAAGGGAGTGGTACTGGGGTGAGTTCCAGGTACAAGGAGAAATTCATCTCTGCTGGACCCAGAATTTCAAGATGCTCGCTAATATGTCATCATCAAGTAATTCCCTTTTCCTAGAACATTGCTTCTATCATTGGCTCAATTGAAGCACAGATTTCCTCTTATAGCACCTTGTTTCACTGAGGGTCTTTATTCTTCGATGACTTTAATATCTCACAACCATAAAAATACCGCTCCCTCTCCCCTTTTGCTCTCAGCACCCTGTTCTCCTGTCCTCCCCTCAGGGAAGTCATACTGTATTGTAGCAGCATCTCTCTCCCATTCTGCACATTGCCAGTACTGGTGGAGGGCCGAGGGTTGTGTTTTTTTTTATCCCCCACCCAAGGATATATAGTTTTCTCATTGCTCTTAGAGAGGAAGAGACAGAGAAAGAGGGAGGGAGGGAGGAAGGGAGGGAGGGAGGGAGAGAAACATTGATGTCAGAGAAGCATCGGTCGGTTGCTGTCTCGTATGCACCCTGACCATGACTGAACCCACGACCTTCCAGTTACAGGACTACACCCAACCAACTGAGCCGCACCAGTCAGGGTGAGAGTTTTGACTGGCTGCCTCACAACCCACTTCAGCCCCCTCCTTCCTTTCCTCCCTGAACTACAGAGACTGGAAAGTTAAAAGATACATTCCATGGACTCCTTGCCACAGGGAATCCCCGTGTGGCCCGGCTTCTGTCTTATAAGACTTGGAGGTAGAAGCGGCCACTATGAGGTGTGAGCCACACACGGGGAGATGACTTCTTCAGGTGGGATGGTGTTTGGGAGTGTCCAGTTCTTTGTGGGGGCCCAACAAAGAGTCTAGCCCTCATTCTTGTGGTGCCACCTGGCACGCGCACGTGCTAGGCAGCTGCAGCAGTGGTGCACAACTGTCCTCTGGGGTTGGCTCCACTGGTCCTGCTGTGTGTCCTCCAAGTCCGGTTTCCTGGTTGTCCTAAAGATTTTGTTAAGCTCCCAGTACCTTTAAAAAAAATTCCCCTTTGCCCAAACTAACAAGAGTGGAGTTGTCATCAACAACAGAAACCTCCACTGCTACGATATTTTGACAGTCCAGTCATCCCCCCATGTTTCCTGAGGGTTTGGGCACTCAGTTCAGTTACCTCTGTCGCCTGTCCCGGGCTGCCACGCTAAGGGAGGATGATCTGTCCAACACTAGGGTTTCATCACTCTCCATCTCCATGGCTACCTCCTGGAGTTTGTCTGTGTGGGACTGTATCACTTCTAAAGGTCCTCTTTGACCCCAACCACATATCATTCCACTTTCTCACTCTGCTCTGACCTGCATTTTACCCTGAGAGTGACTGTCTCCTAACCCATCTCTATTCCCTCACATACTAGTCCAGCTTTCTTTCCCTGTAAGCCCCAACCCAATGGGTATTCATTTCAACTACACGCCCACCAGCACGCAGGTTCTTCAACATGGACCTACCTGTGCATTTACTGGCTCCAGTGATAACCCTTAACATGCGTGTGCTCAGATAGCACCTCCTGCTCCCACAGAGTGATGAGAATATAATAGTACATGTACCAGGCATTGTTCAAAGCATTTTAATATATTAACTCATTGAACCCTCCCAACATTCCAGTGAGACAGGGACATTTAATGTGCACATTTGACAGATGAAGAAACTGAAGCACAGAAAGGCTAAGCGGTTTGCCCAAGGTCACACAGCTAGTAAATGTCTGAGCTGTGATTCACACTGTCCATGTTCTTAATTACTGTACTTTATTTTCATTCTCTTTGTCTATTTTAAAAGATGCCAAGATATGTGCATCTTTACATAGATATTAAAAACATTTTTTTCCTTTTAACCATAAGTATGATTAATATCTCACTGTTACTATCTCAGATTGTGGTTTCGAAAAGCAGCACTCCATTAATATATCTGCCATTTTTTAATGAGAAAATTTCCTTTTTATCTCCCATGTTATTTCCTTGCTGTACATTCTGATTTGATTCCCAATTCTGTTGGCGAAATATAGTGTTATGCCATTGATGATAAATGTACTTAGGCAACTACTGCATATCTAGGGTGATGGATTTTCTGTATCACCCTACAAATATCAATTCTGTTGCACCCAGTGAAGCATGCTTTCCTAAATGAAGCAAGCAATTTGCGGTATCAGCTGGTACTTTTCCCTCCACTGCCTTCTAAGTCTAGTGTGGTGTTAGACTTGGAGTTCCAAAATCAGACAGTGTAGACCTGAACCCCATCTCAAGACTGAGACCTTGGGCAAGCTCCTAACCTCTTACACTTCAGGTATTTCATCTATAACTATAGGGTAGCTAAGCTGAATAGGAACAGATCAACGTGGACGACCACCACCCCTAACCTCCAAACACACCCCACTCCAAAAGGTTAATCCCATATCACACTTCCCTCCCAAAACAAGCACATACCCATTGTACACACAGAGAAGAGCTTCAAGAATTTCAGTAAATTATAGAGTGCACTGA
This sequence comes from Desmodus rotundus, assembly GCF_022682495.2. Classification (NCBI taxonomy): domain Eukaryota; kingdom Metazoa; phylum Chordata; class Mammalia; order Chiroptera; family Phyllostomidae; genus Desmodus; species Desmodus rotundus. The sequence goes on from NC_071395.1 coordinate 70,466,626, forward strand.
AGTTTTCATATTGAAACAGAGGAACAGGTTACCTTGTACCCCGAAATGCCAATCTGCCCTTCAAAAGAAAGGAGAGTCACTCCTCTGTAGTCTGTTGTTCTTTCCCTGAAGCCCCCTCCCACACACACCCCCAGCCTCCTTGCTCCTCACCCTACTGGCCTTGGCTCAGGCAAAATCTCTCCACTTGTCTGCTTTATCAAACAGGTGGGAGGAAGCCTAAGTTCCTGGGAGTCGGGGACTATTCCTTATATGAAGCAGAAGTACTTCACTCCATTGAATTAAGGTTTTCAATCTTGACTTAAAGAGTTGGTAATTCCTTGACTATTTCCAAGAGTAGTGACAAGTGAGTGCCTCCCTGCCTTGGAGTGTCTCCGGTCCCACAGTTCTCCTCACCAGAAACATGTGCTTGTTTATACCAGCTGTTGGCCGTCGTTCAGTCGCTGGGCCAGGAAGTCCACATTAACACTCACAGGCACCTCCCTGACTCTCTTATTCAGGGGTTGGTTATCAGAGCTCCTGGCTGGTTGGGTGGTTTCTCCCTCTTGCCAGAAAATAAAGATTCATTTTCTGTCTCCCGGTCATGGTTACATTTATTTTCATTACTTTTCCGTATATATTTTTCTGAAACATTATTTCAGGCAGTTCATCCACTCGACTAATAATAGTCAACTTGATCATTGACTAATGTGTGCGCTAAGAAGTACTTCTTACAGAGAAGATACGTTTTGTTGCTGTAAACTTGCACACAGCTATTAATCAAATATGAAATGGTTTGTCTCGATGCAGTTTTTGAATACAAGGAAGTCAGTAAGACTGTATTTTCCTACAGTAATCATTTTATTGGCTTTTGTGTTTGTACTTCTACTACATTAGAAAAAATTATAAATCTTACAAGTCTGATAACCTCCCCCCTTTTCTTTAATTTGTTTCATAGATGGTGAATCTCACCCATCAAAACTAAAGAACCCACTGGTTGAAAAGTTTAATGAAAATGCGGCAGAGTTGGAGTATTTGGTGCTTCCACAGAGGGTTCTTCATTGTAGCTTGTCCAGGAGTCAGAGTGAATGTGTGCCATCAGGCCGGGACTTCAGGGGATGAATTTCCCAGGGTCTAATCATTTCATAAGGCCTCTGAGTGTGACTTTTTCCCCAATAATCTACTTATCTCAGTAATTTACCCCTCCTACTGCATTGCAAGGAAAATGAGTCTCCCAGGTTGTTTGCATGATAAGTAGCTGGGAATTGTGTGAGCCTTTCAAGAAGCAGCCCCGAGTTAATTGTAGCAGCCTGAGCTAATGGTTTCCCATGTTGGTTGGCAGGTTAAGTGAAGAGGAGGGCTTGAACACAGCCTTTATCACAAGTATCACGCATTTGAAAAGCTGAAATCTTAAAAATGTTTGCTTCATCCTGTGCAATATAAATGGGTGAGAAAAATGTCCTAGAGACAGGACTAGCAGCTTTGCAAATAGTGCTGGATTTGGCGACCTGAAGGAGTTGGGGGAATTTTTGTTTCTGTTTTTCCAGTGGATCACGCTAATTTGTCCCACCCCCCTTTTTTTTAGTTGTCAGAATTAAAGAATAAGCTGCTCATTGCAAACAAACAAGTAGAAAAAAATCACTTAGGAAAAAATAAAACATACTTCCTATAATTTTCTGGTTGTATTTTTCTTAGGTTCATTTCACATTTATCCTTGAAGTTTTTAGTATTAAACACATCAACTTAGCAAGTAGAAAATGGGTTTTCTCTTTAGGGAAAAGTCATTAGAATACAGTTTACTTTGAAAGGAGGGGACAAGGCTGTTCTGCACTGTGTCTTGAGAGGTTGAGAGGTTGACATACAATCTTGTATAGAATTGAAGGTCTGGAAATGTGAGGAGATGGAACGAAAATTGGGTTGAAACAGATACTGTGTTCCCCACATCACCTAACTACTAGGTAAAGCTCAGAGAGTTTAGAGGGAGGAGAGCATTCCTGTTGGAAAGAAGGCTGTGGAAAAAGGAACCAGAAACACCTGCTCTCCTCTGTCTGGTCATCCTCTCTGCGTGTCAGTGCCTGCCCATCTCTCTCAGCTCAAACACCACTTCCGCCAGGAAGCCCTTTCTTGTCCTCAAACTAGACACTTGTACCCTCTTACATCTTGCTTTTATAACACTTGCACAGTTGTAATTTCACATTCTGTAGTATGATCAAATTATTATCTTTCTCGCCCTGGCTGGTGTGGCTCAGTGGATTGAGTGCTGGCCTGCGAACCAAAGGGTCACTGGTTCAATTTCCAGTCAGGGCACATGCCTGGGTTGTGGGCCAGGTCCCCAGTAGGAAGCGCTCAAGAGGCAACCATACATTGATGTTTCTCTCCTCTTTCTCCTTCAGTCTCTCTCTAAAAACAAATAAATAAAATTAAAAAATTATTATCTCTTTCTCCTCACAGAGTTTAACCCCCCATGAGTATGTAAGGATCTTGTCTGTTTTTTAGACACCATTATAATCTCAGTGTCTAAGTTCTCAACCAGTATTTGCCGAACAAATGACTGGATAGATGAGAGTACAGTTGTTCAAAGTATTTCTGGCGAAGGATATTAGGGTGAGTTCATGGTTAACTTACGGCTATGCAGAATGGATTTAAGAGGCTTGTTAAAAGGAAGACAGAGGAAGAAAAATTGTTAACCTAGAAAGTGTAGTAAAGGTACAGGGGAGCAAACGCTTGTGCGGGTGTGTGAAATATTCTAGAAATAAACTGGCCTTGGGGTATAGAAATGATAAAAGAATGAATTTTGAGTGGCTTTTCTAAGAAACAGATGACTGAACTTATCAGCCAGGTTTCCACCGTAAAATAGACGGCATTCTCAGCTGGGTCCGTGGCAGAAGGGTATGCAGGGAGGGGGGAACCAACGAGAGATATGGGGCACACAGGACTAGCGATAGTGGCAAATGATTACTCATGCTACCCCCCTTCCCAAAGGAGCAAACGGTGTTCCTGAAGCTCAGTAAGAGCTAGAGCAGCAGGCGTGCTTGTGGGGGGGGGGCGTGGAGTGGAGGGCACACAGCGCCGCAGGAACAGGAGAAATACTCCAGCCTGTCTCTCTCCTGAACTCTGATCGCCAGCCAGTGCCTCCATTTGCCAAATCCAACAGAAAGGCAGAAGGCAGGAGAGCCCACAAAAAAACAGAGGGCAGAGAAGAGCAGAGGAAGGATGCAGGGGCAAATGGAAGATTATCAGCCCAATGAGAGAATTTAGATTCATGTTTTTTAAATTTATTTTGTTGGTAGTGGTAAAAGTCTTTGTAAGTATATAAATTACATATTGTAGTAATGTTGATTATTTAAGATTGTGGTGAATGAGTTGTTTTAATGGTCAGTTTTTCCAAATTCCTGCAATTTTACTTTTCAACTTTTCTATTTACTGTTTATGTTGATTTTTAACCACCACCACCATGAACAGGGTATGCCCTGAGAAATTTTACTTCTGCCTTTTTGACTCTTTCCTTTCCACATACAGGTAGCCACTTTTATCGGTCTCTCATGTCTCCTCCTAGTGTTTCTTCTCTGCAGATACAACGAAATATGAAAAATATGTGTATGTGTGACCATATGTGTGTCGTATGTTACACCCCATCCCCCCTTAGGAAAGGTAGCATATTACATATGTATAATATGTATCATATGTGTATATCTCCTGCATCTCGCACATTCATTGTTTTCTACGCATGTAGGTATATTTGCAGGATAAACCGACAGACGTAGACGTTTTGATAAATTTGGCCAGACTGCCCTTTGCAGCGCCTGTGCGGTTTGGCGCTCCCAGTGGTGCTGTGTGTGAGCGTTTCCCCACAGCCTCACTAGAAGGGTGTGTTGCTCAGCTTTTGGAAGTTTGCCAATCTGATAGATGAAAAATATTTCACTGTATTAGGTGAACCACATGAAATTGCAAATTATGTAGGTCAGAAATGGTAGACCATCAGTAATTTCATATGGTTCAACCTCATAGCTTTGTTTTGTATTTTATAAGTGAAACAGAATACATTTTTAATTTTTTTTTAAGATTTTGTTTATTTATTCTTAGAGAGAGGAGAAGGTAGGAGAAGGAGAGGGAGAGGAACATCGACGTGTGAGAGAAACATCAGTGGGTTGCCTCTCACACTCACCCTGTGTGTGGACTGGGCCCGCAGCTCAGGCAGGAGCCCTGACCGGGAACTGGGCTGGTGCTTTGTGGGACGATGCACACAACCCCCGGAGCTACTCCGGCCAGGGCACTCTCAATGTATTTGAATGACTGTATTTCTTTTTGTTCTGAACAGTATATTGATGTTCTTGGTGCATTTTCTATTGCTGGCCTTTGTCCTATTAGTTTTATGGAGCCCTTTATACATTAGGGAAAAGAATCTTTTGTGATAAGTTTAAAATATTTTTTCCTTATTTGTATTTTGACTTTGCTTATGATGAAATTTTTTCATATAACCTGCATATAAGTGGACCCATGCAGGTCCAATCCATGTTGTTCAAGGGACAGATGCTCCAGTACGGTTGCTACAGTAGCTTATTCAGCACCGTGCCTGTGCGTGTGTACATCATATGCACATAAAAACACCAACATTAGCAAATGGCAGAACTAGGGCTATTTCATTTTCCCAGTGTTGCTCATCTGCATTTTATTCAGTGAGTGTATTATTTTTTTCAAACATATATTAATTCTACATGTAAAAGAAGGTATTTTAAAGAAATGTCACCTGATTTATATATATATTTTGAGCCAAAAAGTTAAAATAAATTGTTAGGACTTAAAATTAATCTTCCAAATTAACATATGGTCATAGTTACAACCATAATCAGGAATAAGGATGGACTTATTAAGTAAATGGTATTGGAACGACTGAGTAGCTCTCAGTCAAAAGAAAAAGCTGGGTGGGTCTATACCTCATCCAGGATAAACTCCTGAAGGGTCAAAATTTTAAATGCAGCAAACAAAACCATTAGAAGTCTAGGAAAAATCCACAGAAGCGTTTCTTTATGTCCTTGGAGTAGAGATGACCTTACCATTGCTCAAAATCTTGGTATCATACAAGATTGACCATTACAATTATATAAAAATTAGAAACTCTTCAGAAAAAGGGAGGTCTCTTCTCCAGTGGGTTATTTCTTTTCTTTCTTTAAGGCAAGTGTATTAAGGTTTAATTTACACAGTAAAATTCAACATATTTATGCGACCAGTTCTATGACTATTGACAAATTCAATTGTGTAACCACCATCACAGTCAAAATATCGCATATCCCCACCACCCCAAATAGTTCCCTTACACTCTTTGGTGGTCAGTTTCTTCCCTCCCTCCTCCCCCACTCTCCACCCAGTCCCTGGTAATCCCTGATCTGAAGTCTGTCCCTAATGGTTTTGCCTTTTCATGGGGCCATTGCCTTTTCTTGGCCAACTCTCTCCCTCTGTCTTGTCTCTCCCCCATGCTGTGCGGACCCTCACCCCTGTGGTCAGAGCTGGGCCAGCGCATACCACGCCACATGTCAGGAGGAGGAAAAGAGCGTTAACATGCATCGCTGATATTCTCAGACCTGGATGTGGGACATGCCGCACCTGCTTGCTGTCCACTGGTGAGAATTTAGCTCCGTGCTCCCCTGGCTGAGAGATGTACTCCACTGCTGTTGAAGAAAGGGAAAGGGAGTCCTGATGGATGCATCTAGTGATCGCTCCTGCAGCCTGGCCACCAGCATAGCCACAGCCATCTTTTCCACACGAGAACACATCCCCTTCCCAAGAGAGAAACCCCAAACCCTGCCCAATGACTAAATCCCACTCAAAGGCCAGGGTTTCTGAGTGATAGAAAGTCTTCTCCAACAGGTCCTGAGGTGGCTCCCTGTGGTCTAGTGACCTCGAAACTGCACAAGCTATTTGTGTCTCTCCTTCCCATCTCCTCCCCAGGGCTGTGATTTCCTTCACAAGTTATGGGACTTCCATTCATCATGCCAGGCCCCACCTTCAAGTTCTGTCTCTGTACACAGTTTTCGTTGGCTTTCTGACTCCCAACTGGATTCACACTGTCCTCCCCACTTTAAAAGCAGCTACTCTGGGGCTGCCTGAAGGTATGACAGTACACCCGATCTCTGCCACTGGGCTGAACCTCTGTCCTCGGCTCCCAGGGAGGCCACCCAGAAGGCTGTGGACACCCACCGTCTCACCTTCCACCACTTGAGGGGCAGCCGGGGTTAGCCTCTCCAACCCTGGAAGGCCCCAGTTTTATGGACATTGTGCTTCCGTCTCTTCAGTAAACTGGCCAATTTTTGCATGAGCTTGCCTAAAGTTAACAAGTTATGAAGAAGCATTTATTTCTTTACCACACATACATTATCTCTAAATGTATTATGTTATTATAGTAATTTTAATAAAAAACTGGGAAGCAATTTCCTACCACCTAATTTTTAGGGTTAAGTTGTAGGAGTGTGAATAAATTCCGTAAAAAGCAGCCCAGAAAAACCAAGCACGTAAAGAAACATCATTAACAGCACAAAAGCAGTATTGCCAGCACTGCAGGTCTGCGCAGAGGGCACAGGGAGCGGACAAGGCCACATCAGTGCACTGTGGGCTTGGGAGAGGACGAGAGGGCCTGGTACTGAGCACATCTTTTTGTTTAGAGATTACTATTAACTGGGCCGAATGACACCTTAAAACATGAGGAATACAAATGTAACAGCCCGTGGTCAGCAAAAGCCAGGGTAGCTTCTAGAGGAGGGTAACCATTCAGTGCATTTCAATACATGTAAATAATAGATGTATTAATAAATATCAGAGCTGCCTATTTAAAAAGACTAGTCAAGTAGATGTCAAGTATAATGGCAAAAAGAAGAAAAAGAAGCACGTATCTTCCCCCAAATGCTCTAGCTCTAAACAGCTTTATAGGCCAATTTTTTCAAACTTCCCTGGAAAAATAATTTCCATGTTATGTAAACTGTTGTTCAGAATATAGGGGGAAAGAAAGTCTTCCTGTTTCACTTTATAAAGGTAGAATAACTCTGATATCAAAACCCAACAAAGAATGTATATTCACAAATCTGTAGTCCATATGAGTATAATTATCCTAAAGAGAAAAATCATAAATAAAACACTAGCAATTCAGTACTCTTTTAAGAGAATAAAGCACTGTGCCCAAGTCCAATCAATCTCAAGAATGAGAAGAGGGGTTCATATTAGGAAATATATTAACATAATTCTTCACACTAATAAATGGGGGGAAAGCCATATAATTACCTTGATAGACACTAAAAAGGCATTTAATAAAACCGAGTGTCTGTTCTTAGTTTTTCAAAAAAAGAAAGCACCTGTTCAAAGCATTAAAGGGCGCTTCATAGTTGTGCCACATAATAAACGCCACAAGCTAAATGCTTCCACTTTGCTTGATGGTAAAAAGTGAGATCTGATCAGGGAGAAAATTAACTTGGAAGATCTAGCCTCCAGAGTATGGAAATTAAAAAAGAGAAATCAAAATTATTATCATGTGTATATATTTACAGTCTTCTACCTGGAAAAATTCCAGAGAATCAACGGAAAAAGTAAAAGGAAAGCCAAGTCCTTTGCCAGTTATAAAATGAACATACTAAATTGTTTTCTCATATAGTGCCCGTAATCAGTTAGAAAATGTCACAAAAACAGAGAAGAGATCATATTAACAATAGCTACAGAAACTCTATAAGAAGTAGGGCCTATGAATAAAACTATAAAACATCACAAGGTTCAAAACCCAGCCCTAGGAGAGGCAAAGTAAAGGAGGGGGGAAGTTGACCATAACTGTAGTGGAGGCCTTCAGAACTCCCAAGGAAGAACTACAGGAGCCGGCACAGCTTCCAAAGCTCCCAGGACTCTTCCCATTAGAATTGCAGGGTTCAGCTGTTCCATGCAATAAACAACTCTACCCTAAGGGCTTGCCATTCGAAAGTATGATCATCATAGATTTACATATTCAGGACAACAGTTTTATGGCATGTGAGGAAGGGGTACTTGTTTCTAGTTCACACAAACACACCATTTGGGTTGGTGGTGGGGCTGCACCCCATCTGTTATACCTGCTTTAGCTTTATTCTTGCCTGCTCTGCACACTGGCTCTCTCCTCATGGCCGCTTGCAGCCCCACACTCAACTCCTTCCTCCGTGGAAAGGGTCCTTCCATACAACGATTAGGAAAGTCATAGGGAGGTTTCTTTCTGGGCTGGCTGGGGTCTCACATCCGTCCCTGAAACATGGGCTTTAGTGTTTGGCTCAGCCATCGGTCAAGGGTACAGGCCAGCTATTCCATCATCAGCGTGGTGTGCAGGGTGACAGTTGATTGGCAGGAGAAATTATATTTACAGAGAGAAGATTTGAATAAATGTAGGGGTATGCCGTATTCAAAGACAGGCTGGCTTACATTGTGGAGATACAGATTTTCCCCTAAGTTAATACATAAATTTCATACCATCTGATTTAGAGTTCTGAAGGGAGTTTGGGGCGTACCGGACATGATTCTAAAGTTCATCGGCAACAACAGACATAGGTAGTGGGCTAGGAAAATTCTGTCCAATGTAGGGGGACCACCTTAATTTATATATCTTCACCTCAGTGTTTTATCATCTATCCTAGCTTTAAATATGACTCAGTGTTGACACCTAATTTTTAAAGCTTTTCTTGCTGTGTAGTTTTACATATATTTTGTAAGAACCTGACCTTGTATAAAATTTTCGATGATGCTGGAGCTGATGTAAGCAAGAGAGCATGTACTGCCTGCCCTAGCCAAAGGAAGAATAAAGAGATGGAGAAGTGTCAGTTAAAAAGTGTTTGCATGGGAAGTAAGTGCAGGTCGGAAAAGTGGCATTTGTCATTTTGTTCTGTGTTTGCGAATGGCACTCTTCTTGGGAAAGTAAACCCATGGCTGACAGGGAAAGTGAATGTGCGATGCATGGAAATGCCTTTGTAAACATGTGTCCTGTCTAGTTTCTGTGGCTTTTGAAACAATTGGGGAATTTTCAACTCGGAATTTGTAAAAATAGGCAAGATAAATGTTTATCTTGTGTGATTTATGTTCATACCCTGCCTAAGTTCAAAGATCTCGATTAGATAACCATTTAAAGTTCTCTTCCTCTCCAAGAGTTGGAAAAGTTCATTGATTGAGGCAAACCCAAGATGAAAGAAAGGGAGTTTACATTACATTCAGAATAACAAAGAACTCGAAAGGATTGCTTCTAAAAAGAGAAGTAACCCTGGTCCACTGACTGGAAGCAAGAAATAATGGGATCACTGCTAAGTAGCACAAGAATGAATACAGAAACAGGCAGTCAGTCCCCCTCCTCGTCCCACATAGTTGGGTGTTGTAGCTAAAATTCAGTTCCTCGGTTTGCTTTATAAATGATATGCAGATATGGTAAGATTTAGCATTCTGTGTGGCATGTGTTTGGAATTAATCACGTAAGCACGTTTGCACCAGCTGAAGCTGGAACTCACAAACCTGTGGAAAACTACGGAGACATGAATCCAGGAGAAAAGGTCACGGTGCCTGTGCTCAAATGCCTGTTGGAGAAAGCGTATCCTGGTCACCAGTGCCATCTGAAATCCAAGAGCATATGTGAACCCAAGATGGCCCTCAGACCAGGAGCCCCTTAGGCCAAAGGGAAATGACCTTCTCCAGCTAATGGAGAGTGAATGGGAGAGACAGAGCTCACAAAACACCGACAAGAGAAAAACCAGGTGGTAAGGTTAGCCCATCTGGCTAATTGGTCACAGACTGTAAATTCCCCTCAAGCATCTTTCTTTTAAGCCACATCTGCCCTTGCTCCTTAGAAGAACCTGGATCTTCTGAGGAGTTGCAGAGGACTGTTTGCAAGGAAGAATGCCACTCAGGTTTGGCTGGGGGGGGGGGGGGGGGTTGTTTTAAGTTGAACAACAGAAGTACATCTGTGATTTGGAAGAGGGTAAAAACAAGGCAACACTGGGACAGGGTGAGGAAGATGTTGGAAAGTCACTTAGGAAAACCTTGACTAGTTGCTCCATCAGCCTGTTCACTGCCAGACACCCTCTGGTGCCTGTGGGTCCCAGGGCTGGCCCTGGGCAAAAATCTGGAGATCAGGAAGTTCTTCTTGTGTGCCCAGCTTCTTTCCCCAGTTCCCCGCCCTGCTCCCTCACCTCCTCACACACGCTCCCTTCCGTCATTGGTGCCTTTCCTGTCCACCCTCTTCTGCTCAAGAGCAAAGGACTCCCCTAAGTTCCTTCCTGCTCGGATAGTGGGCACAGTGTCCCCACCTGTGATACTTCTATTTCTGAGTAAAAGAATGGGAACAGAGTAAGAGAATGATCGTGACATCAACAGGAATCCCCCAGTGGTGGAATTTGGGGCACCCCGAAGCTATGCTGGGAGGACATTTGGGAGCAGAAAGGACTTCCTTTTAGCCACCAGGTTATCCCCAATTAGGCAACCGTCTGGCCTGGCCTGTTAGGCACATGGAGATAGCTTGTTTTCAGGAATACTGCTTAAAATACACCAGGGTCCCAAACTGTGCTTTCCACAGTGCCTCTGACTGTCCTCGCTTAGCTAAGGAGCAGCACCGAGGGTCTGCTGCTGCCCAGCACCGCACCCCCACTCAGCTGGTCCGAGAAGCCACACGCTGAAACTGAGTCTTTGTTTTCTCGCTCTCGTGTACCGACCAAGGAAGCATTTCCCAATCTATTCTGTTGCCTCCTTTAGCCCTGTTTGTAACTCTACGCTTACTTGGCATTTTAAGTAGATGAAGAGTCACTCCATTAAACCGGGGTGGCAGGAAAGGTGGCAATGATGCAACTCTAATGTTCAGTTCTGATGGTGGGTTTCTGTATTCACAAGTGTATTGGGAGTAGTAGTCACAATTTTTTCTTTTTTAATTTTTATTTATTTTTAGTTTTTAAAATATATTTATTGATTTGAGAGAGAGAAACATTAATGTGAGAGAGAAACCATCAATTGATTGCCTACCATGCATGCCCCATCTGGAGATCGAACCCATAACCTAGGTATGTGCCCTGATCGGGAATGAAACCTGCAAACTTGTGGTGTATAGGATGATGCTCCATCCAACTGAGCCACACCAGCCAGGCCACAGTTTTCTTCTTAAGTCTGGGTATATACTACCAGGCTATATGAAAAATGACACAAGGTTTGAACAGGTTTAGAACTGCAGTTACATTGAGCAAATGTACATGAATGAGAGCTGATATTTGTGGGGGGCTCCCTATGTTTTGGACACCATTCTGAGCACTTCCCAAGCATTATGTCATTTAACCTTCACACTTGCCCTACATGACAGATACTATTATTATCCCCATTTATGAGATGTGGCAACTAGAAAATTTATTGAGCTCTTCCCTTAACAACCTGTATACTTTTCTGTATGAGTTATACTTCAGTAAAATTTGTTGGGGTTTTTTTAGAGATTTTACTTATTTATTTTTAGAGGGATGGGAAGGGAGGGAGAAAAAGAGAGAAGCATCGATGTGTGAGAGATACATCAATTGGTCACCTCTCACAAGCTCCCAACCAGTTGAGATCCTGGCCCACAACCCAGGCATCTGCCCCAACCAGGAATCAAACCAGTGACCTTTTGCTTTGCAGGCCAGTGCTCAATCCACTGAGCCACACCAGCCAGGGCTGTTTTTTTGTTTTGTTTTGTTTTGTTTTTTTAAAAAGATGAGGCCATGGAAGCCCAGAGAAGTTCAGTAGCTTGCCCAAAGTCACCACGTAACTGTATCAGCAGAGGCGGAATGCGACCACCACGTGCCTCACTGTGGTGCTCACTTAGCCCGTTTGCTCTCCTGCCATCCTTCACATTCAATTGTAGATTATATCATGTCACATGTTACGTAGTTCATGCAAATACCTGGTATTTGCATTCTCTTACACAGCTAGTTCCTCATTTTGTCATTTCTTTATTATCTATTATCTAGAAATGTCCCTAATTTTTAGTCTTCTAATGATTTACTTCTTTTTTCTCCCAACCATTTACTTCTTGATTGCTGAATAAATGAGTGAGTAAATAAATCATGTCATAACATTTATACTAATGTACATTTTTAAGACAATGTCCTAAACTCACTCATGTCTTCATTTAGTCCATAAACAGTTATTAAATGCCTGCTATGTGCCAGGAACTAGGAATATAAAGTTGAATAAGATAGTCTCCTCTTTCAAAGGGCTCAGGGTCTAGCAGGGACAGACAGACTTTTTGTTTTTAATTAGGTCAGTAAAGTGTTGTGGGTTCTATGACAAAATCTCTTTGTGTAATGAGCACATCCAGGAGAAGGTGGCTCGGGCAGACGAGAAGCGCTCCATGGAAGAGAGCCCTGCATTTGGAAAGAGGAGTGAGTGCGGCCCCGGGCCGGGGGTGGCAAGGCCAAGGCTCACTGCATTAGTCTGCTCAGGCCGCCATAGCCGACCACCGCAGATGGGGTGGCTTAGACAACAGAAATGTATTTTCTCCCAGTTCTGGAGATGGCAATCAAGGTCAAGGTGCCAGCAGAGGTGGTTTCTGGTGAGGTCTCTCCTTGAGTGGCAGGTGGCTGCCTTCTGGCTGCACCCTCACGTGGCCTTTTCCCTGTGGGCATGCTGAGAGAGAGCAAGCCCTGTGGGGTCTCTTCTTCTTATGAGGACACTGGCCCTATTGGGTCAGGACTCTACCTGGCCTCATCGGTGAGTTACCGCATGTTACCCCTACCCATGGTTTTTAAAGAGTCCTTTCCCATTATGAGGTTTTCTGGGTGGGTCATTGGACTTGATCGTGCCTTCTATGTCAGTGTAGTTACAGACTCAAGACGTTAACCAAGTACCTGAGAATTCTCCAAACTGCCTCAGAAACATAATTCATCTTTCTCCCATGCCCAAGTTATAATGCTCTCATTTAAAAAAAAAAAAGAAAAGAAAAAAAAAATGTCTCTAAAGTTCCAGACCTTCTGTGAAGACTTTTTGAACTGGTTAGAGACTTTGGAATGACTTCACTGGGTTGGGATTAGGGCTTGGGCTAGGGCTAGGGCTAGAGTTAGGGTTAGGGCTGTGTGATGCAGAGATTTTGAGAGTGAGAGTTCTGCAGTCTGACTGCCGGATTTGAACCCAGCTCCATCGCCTGCCGGCTGTGTGACCTTGAGAATCCCTCATTTTGTTTCCGTACTGGAACCTGAGGGTTCGGTTTGCTGGCAACCATTTCTGTCTGCCGCCACATCTTGCTAACTCCGCTGCAGGGCCCACAGAGAACTCTCAGCAAGAAGGATGGCCTAGCACAAGAAACAAGGGGTAGAGAAACCTCTCTCTAATAGGAGATTTGGGGATTGAATGAGTTAAAACATGCTTGGCATGAAGCAAGTGTTATATTTGTTGTTACTTTTCCTTGTTTGGCCAACACACAGGGAGGCACATGGCTATAGTCTCCCAGCAGTTATGTGGCAGTTAGACTCAATTCAGTGTTGGTGAATTGAATTTACATTTGCTTAACCAACATGAAAGCTATCGTGACCCATCATGAAAGCTATCCAACATTCATGTTTTCTTCCATCTTTTGTCAGATAACTTTAATCTGGAATGAAAATAATCTTCAGAGTCAGCTTTCTGTGCAGGTATAAGGCCGTGTGTTTGGAAAGAAGGGTACAGGGTGTGACATTGGATACTTAGTGGTATCTGAAGATTGGGGACACAGGAACTGAGGGGAAAATTCTGAAAAAAAGCCAGGCGACAGCCAGTTTGGAGAAGACTTACTGGCTCTGCCTTTTCCAGAGCTGTTTAGGGTCGTTAAGTGAGAGGATTTTGTGAGCCCTAGTCAGCTGAAGCCAGCGGTGAGAGCTAGGGAGGGCTAGGGTCAAAGTTAAAGAGGGCTCTTTTTAACTGGAGGCGGGAGAAGAAACGCCTTCCTGGGGGCCGCAGAGTAAAGCATGGTGGAGATACACGGGGGCGGCTAGAGAAAAACGAGTGCTTTCTCTTTGCTTTGCTGCGTGACTGTCTTTCTGAAGCCTGTGTTATATTAGGACGTAGACAAGTTTAATAAACAGATGCTATTTTTGTCCCGAACTATGGCTTGGAAAAAAAGCATTCCGAATTCCCGAACCGGAACCGGACACCAGAACCCCCTTGGTCCCATGTGCCTGTCACTCTCTCTTCCACCACACGGTGGTGACCTGCCGAAACCGCAGAGGTAGGTCTCCACTGAGGCAGTCACACTGAAGCCCCACCGTCTGGCACCGAGATTGAGACTATGTCACTGACTTTTAAGATGCTTTTACTCTTACCCTTATACGACTCAGATACTTCGTATCTGCTTATTTGTCTGAAGTTTTTCTTTGGCCAGGTAAAGGAATTGCCCAGTGGACAGGCATGGCATCTGCCCCCAACTCTGATGGCTCGTTCCCGAATTCTGGTTCTGGTCTGGTTAGCTGGCAGTACCCAACACTCAGGGGCACACAGACAGATGAGAAGAGCAATCCCGCTTGGTTCAGGCAAAGCTGGAGGATTTCGAAAAAGAACTTTCCCTTAGAAACAACAGCAACATCGACACAACAGCATAAATACATGGATAAGTTCATGGAGTCTGGCCTGCAGAGCAAGTGATGAAGACCGGCAGCAAGGCCTGCGGACTGTTCAAAGCCTAGTTTCTTCCCCCACCTTGAGATAGAAGAATCCAGTAGAACAAATGAACAAAGATAGTCCAAATTCTATCCTAGGATAGATTTTATTTATAAGTTGTAACCTCTATATTCCAAAGAACGTGTGGGATTGCTTACAATATAATGTGTGTATATCTCAAAGCTGCTAAAGAAGAAGTAGAAAGTGTTTAAATGTACTGTATATGAGTACGTAAATAGAATATATCAAATCACTACACTAATGCCATGTTTGAGTGTCAAATTTGTCACCAAGAATAGAATCCTGAAAAACCAACACAAAGAAGGGAACTGCGATGTGTTACACAGTGATAGTATCTAATAGAAAAGAAACATGCTTTTTCAGGAAAGGCACGCGTTTCCCTGGTACTGAATATGTACCACAGTAATTAAAGCATGTAATTTAGCAGCGATTTTATAGAACACACAGAAACTCTTTCAAGTTGGTTGATAGCAACATGGTTTTGAGTTGATACTCCTTTTAGATAGAACTGATGGAAACCTTCCTCCCAGAATTTGCTCTCCACACCGTGCAGCATCTTCTTCTTGAAGCCGACCTGAAGTCACCCGGGGAAACCCCCAAAGAGGCATCCTGTCCAGCACAGGACATGAGAGAGGGGTGGTATTGGGCTCCTGGTTTAACCCTCTCATTTCCTTCTTACTTTACCTCCTGTTTGTTTCTTTATCTTTTTGTTCACTTCTGGAGCACTTCTTCGACTACATCTTCAAGCTCTTCCATTGAATATCTTTATTGTTGCTGTCTCATTTTTGTAACTCGTATGTTTTCTGACTTTAAAATATTCTAGTTTTATAGATACAAAATGCATCTCTGAGGATATTAGTATTCCTCTAAAGTTTCCTTCTGTTCTTTGCATTGTATCTTTTCACTGAATTCTGTTTCCTGGCTTTGTTGATGTTGCAGGTGTTGGTGGTGTTGTTGGGGTGATTTGGGGTTTTGTCGTGTCTTCATCAAACATGTAGTGATGCATGGCTGCCCATTACTGTGTGAGAGCAAAGCACCAGAAGTTCTGTGGGCATGGGTGGGTTGTGCTGAGCTGTAGGTTTCATAAAAGGATTGTCAGACAGGGAAGGACCTAGTCATGTTACTGGGGACCCCAGACAGTGTGTTAGGTCTTTCTCTTCACCGCATCCCTTCCTGCCGAGAGGAGCGCCTTCTACCTGGTGAGCAGGAGCTCAGCTGTCAGCGCCCGGGAGCCTGACGGGGTAGGACAGCAAGCTCGCCGTTGCCTGTGGAAACTGGTATTTCATCCCCCTGGTTCCAACCTCCTGCCTTATCCCTTCTTTCTTCTGAGCCTGTTGCTGCCATATTAGAACTCCTTTGGTCCAATTTCTCCCTGAGGGGATAGTAAAGAGGTGGTTTGCCCAGTTGTGGGGGTGGTGGATGGACCTGGGACTGGACTGGTCCTCACATAGCCTTTAACCAGTCCCCCTGTTGTTAGCTCTTCCCTCAGAAACTCTGGGTCCCCCCCATCTCAGCCTTTCCAGGGGCCCAGCACAGGAGTGTCCTACTCTAGACGCCACCACCCACTCCCCAATCACTGTTTCATCTTTTACTCTGCCGTTTATTGCTTGTCCCTTAATTTCAACTTTTTATTGACATATCTGGTTGGATATCACTTCCCCCCCTATTCTTTTGACTTATGAATCTGCATCATTTTTCACCTTTAGGCGGAGCTGGGGAGGGGCAAGATGACCAGGGGTGTTCGATTTGCTGTGTTTAGCAGAATCAGCACACCACAGGCACCATCCCCTCCGGCCCTTATCCCAGCCCTGTGAGGCCCGCAGAGCTGGGCCCGCATCAAAGACGAGGAGGTGAAGGCACTTTGTCAAGGTCACGGAGCTGATCAGGGCTTAGCTGCAATCTGAACCCAGGCATGCCCCTGAAACTCACACCCTTGCGACCACATCACACTTTCTCTGGTTCCCTAGGATTGCTCTGGGATTCCTTTTTACCACACTGAACAGTAATAATCAGGAATACATACCACACGCAATCCCAAGGGGCCACGTAGTTCAGCTAGCAGGGCTTTTTTTTCTTCCCTTTGTTCCCTGAAGCAATTATTTCTTCATTACATTTAGAGACTCGGCCTCCGCAGCTGCTGTGGACAGCTTAGAGTTGTCTGAAGGTTGAAGACGAGAACCAAAGCCATGAGCTTACAAGCTATCAAACTTGAAAGATGTATTGAGGTGAAATACCGCTGCAAAGCCTCCCCACAACCTGTTTTTTTAAAAGTGCTTTTTCTCTACAAAATGAAAAAGGACCATTTGTACTGTACGTGCATAAAAATCTCCAGCTCTGGCAGTGTTCAAGACAAGCTTCTTTTTTTTTTTAACTGCCCACCCCAACATAGCAGACAGTGTAGTCTTCCAAAGCCAAAATAACTGTGTGTTGTGTGTCGATATTTAGAAGTCAGGGATCAGTGTATGTGTGTGGGCTGAAACATGTGCCTTTCTGTCTCCCTTTGGAGAAGAATCCTATGCTAACAGTTAAATAACTTTGTTTTCATACCGAATATTTAAGTTGCAAATTTGAGCCATGTGGGCAGACGTTTGAAATCAAGACAGCTGAACTGCTGAGGTACTTCTGGAGTTCAACCATTTGGACAGAACGTAGACTGACTTCATGGGGAAGCATTCAAGTGGAGTTTTTATCCCATCTATGATCTTGCCCTATTTCTCTCTCTCTCTCTCCCCTCTCCCCCCCCTCTCTTTTAAGCTTTAGCGAGACTGCTTTTTCCCTTGCATTCCCAAAGACGTTCATATAGTTATTGGCAAGTGTGAAATGCAGTAATACAGGGATTCCAGAAGAAACCCGTTACAACTTTTCAGAGGTACTGAGTAGATTAGTCACTTTTGAAAGGAAAATATGAAGGTATTGTTTGTCTTTAAAGTATTTGTTTTTCTAAACACAAATGCCTTAGCAACTGTACATGAAGACAGGTTTATTTCAGCAGAATTTGTGGTAAACAGTGTGTTCATTTATGACCAGGCGATGGTACATGTCATAGTTTCATTTGCAATTTTCAGGCATGATATAACCACGCCAAGACCATTCCAAAAGGCGCTTTGTCACTCTGTGTTTCTTCCCCTAAGGGGATCGCTGTTTGCAACTACGAGAGTGGCACCAACAGGCATCCTAGATCTGCCCCAGGTGGGGACAGGCAGACGCCTTGTTGTCCATGATGCTTTGGGCTTCCCCTGGCTTCCCCTGGAGGCAGGGCTTTGAGCAGCAGCCCATCCAGGTTAGACCAGGAACTTCAGGAAGCAGGCTGGGGCCCAGAAGACCGAGGTGTCCCAGCTGCTGCCCCCATGTCACTACTTCGGACTTACGTGGGTTTCTCCCAATTTGGGTGTTTCCGACACTTGCAGAAGAGGGTTTGGTGGATCATCAGCAAAAGGAGCAATTAGTCTTTTGACCACATGTGACCTGAGGTGCTCGTTAAAAAGGCAGGTTCCTGGCCCAAGGTTCACTGGTCCTGACTCTCTGGACCCTGGGGCCTGGGAACCTGCTTTTTTCCCTCCCACCCCCAGGCCTCCATTCTTAGGCAAGTCTTTGTTCATAGCCAAAGTTTCCAGATTTCCTTGATAATTAGGATCACATGATGTTCTCACGGAAAAACCCAAACGCCTGTTGCCTCTTCCTGGAACCACTGAATCAAGATCTTCGGAGGGGCGGGGCCTGGGAACCAGGAAGAATAGAACCTAGTATTCCAGAAAACTTAAGATCTTAAGGCCAAGGTTGCCTGCTGGAAATCATCAGAGGAAAGAAACTGAGCCCCACCCGTGACTTTGCAAGACTTGGCATCTGTTAATTAAAGCATAAAGCTACAGGAGACTGAGGAGGACCTCTAGTCTTTGGGTCCCACGCAAGTAAAATTAGAATTTTTTTTGTTATTTTTACCCATTTACCTTTACATTTCTAAGAACTTTTGAAGCTTTCTAATTCTGCTAAGCTGAAGTCAAGATATAAAATAAGTCCTTATTCTGCCAGTGAAAAGATTAGAGGCAACTTCAAATTTATTCTCTTTTCACTAATTATTTCAAAAAAGTACATTTCATTTGCTTTAAACATTTGTCATTTCTCATATCTTATGAAGTTTTTGATTTTATCTATATATAATCTGAGAGCTTCTGAAGTCCCCAAACCCCTACGGACTGTTTATCCCCCCCCCCCCCCCCCCCCCCCCCGGTGCAGGTAAGTGCCCGCACGGTAAACGAGTGCTGCATGGGTGCGAGAGATGCAGCTTATTGTCTTCACGGGGTTATTTTCTTTAGCTAAGACTGTCAGAGTTAAAGCTCTTCTCTCTCTTTTGATGAGGCCTCTTATATATGGTTGCTGATTGGTTTACTAATTTGAAGATTTAAGGAGGGCAAAATGCTAATTTTTCTTTTTAAAAGTATAGAACTGAGAGACAAAACATACAAGTGTATGTGCCCACAAAGCGATGTCCAGATCCCCTATTCTGCTGAGGAAAGTTCATGGCTTAAATGGGTTACTATTAGTGGATGGAAAATTAAGTTAACTGGAATCCCCAGGTCACCAATTGTGCCAGTGAACGGAGGTATTAGTGTCCTGTTTAAACTCTCAGAGCTATTAAATTAAATGCTCATGACATGAAACCTCAGAAAAGTCTTATTGTTGTCTAGAAAGATCGTGCACAGGTGTCGCTAGCCTGCTGGAGAATAAAAAAGGCTTCAGTATTCTCAAAAATCATTTCCTCTCCCGGGGAAATGCGCCACAGCAAAGCAGCCTTGTCCAGCACAGTAATTGCTGGCTTCCAGCTTCAAAAGAAAACCCCTGAATATTATTTGGGTTACAGTTTTCATCGGGATTTTTGGAATAGACAATAATTTTGTGTTTGATTAATAAAATAATTCCAGAAAATACACAGAACGACAATTTAATCCCTGTAGACAGAAGTTGTCGGAAACTTTTAGTTGCTCGAGAAAATTGTTTTCAATTTAAAAAGATACATGCGGTTTAAGCTCATGAAATGAAAAGAGTATCGTTCCATCCATTGCAAAAGCTCTACATTCCTAATTGGTATAGTGTGTCCTTTTCTTGACTTCATACTTTACCCCCATGAAATGAACACTCTGAGAATTCTATTTCAAACACAGAAGGTTGAATATTTATAAAAAGGAAAAACCTCCTTCATTTAAGAAACGTCATTTCTAATTCTCCACAACTGTTTATCGGAGTGAAAGACATTATTTGATGGCGAAGGCTCGGAAGTTACTCTGGGCTGTTGTGTGAGCTCATGTGAAACGGATTCTCTCAGATGCTCACTACCTGGGGTCACAGTCGGTTTGGGGTCTGTCGTTGTGAGCCCCCATTTTTCCTGTTGAGTACGCCTGTCCAAAGGCCTGCACTCTCTTGCCCCCGGGGCCCCACCTAGGTTCCACACAAGCATCGAATGCCCTTGCTTCCGCCTGTGTGGGTGTCTTAGACACCCATTTGTGAGACGACAGGGACACACAGTTGTGTTTGGTGAAGAAAACAGTGTGTCCCCATAAAGCTACATGCTCGTTTCACATATTCTAATTTGTAAGTTTCGCTCTTCCTTGGATATTTGCTCTGAGAGCCTTTCCTTCAGTGTGGTGTGCTGCCACAGGTGAGCGGAGAACCTCGGGTCTGCTCTTGGCCAAATAGGTTTCCAGCAGAGTGTCCAACGGAGAAGACAGCCAGCTTTCCTTTGGCTGACCTCCCTTTACACTATGATAAAGAGCTTAGTCTAAGGATAGGGTGATGCAGGTCATTGTAAGAAAACAGACACCCAGAGGCATTAACACTTTGTTAACAAAAAGCATGGCTTTCTGCCCTGGCTGGTGTGGCTCAGTAGATTGAGTGCTGGCCTGTGAACAGAAAGGTTGCTGGTTCGATTCCCAGTCAGGGCCCATGCCTGGGTTGCAGGCCAAGTCCCCAGTTAGGGACATTCAAGAGACAACCGATCAATGTATCTCTCGCACATTGATGTTTCTCTCCCTCTCTTTCTGCCTCCCCACCCCTCGCTCTAAAAATAAATAAATAAATATATATTTTTTTAAGCATGACATCCAATGACATGCCTTTCTATTGAAAACTTTATTACCGTACTTTGAAACAACATAATGTTTGAAGGAATATAATGAATGAAGGAATGCATCCTAGGATGTCAAAGAGGAGGGATGTAGTAAGAAAATATCTTCAAGTACCAACCAAAAGATTATCAAATGTTCAAAAACATAAAATGACTCTCTGGTAGTCTTGGGGTAGAGGGGAGAAAATGAAGTTGGGGCACCACACTTAGCCTCTGACAGGGGTGTGGAGAGAAGACCCCAAAGAGGGCCTCGCCAGGCAGGCCTCTGCCAGCCGTCGTGCTGGGCCTACCCCTGAGCCCTTTCACCACGTGTGCAATCACTCCAAGGGGCTGTATCTGCTTCAGAGTTCAGACACTTAAAGTAGATGTCCGTCTGCTCCCAAGCGCCCACCAGAACAGGAAGTTTTCCTCAGTGGCTTGCTAGCCCAACAGAAGAGTTCTGTATGATCCCAGTGGAAGACAAGCAAATACCGTGCTGTCAAACCTTGCTCAAAATAATACCCAGGATGTCCACAACTGGACCCATGATCTTCTCCAGCCCTGCTCTTCCTTCTCTTTTTTCCATTTTGATGAGCAAGACCACCAACTACTCAGTTTCTCACGCCAGATTCTCAGGAGTTGCTCCCAGCACTTCCTTCTCGCTCAGGCCCCACATGCAAGCTGGTGCCTCTGCTTGTCAAGTCTCCCTCCTTTGTGTCTGTGGAAGTCACACGCTTCTGTCCTTGCCTTCACATGCCCATCACCTTCAGGATTGCTCCTGTTGTTTCCTAACTTGTCTCCCTGTGCCCAGTTTTGCTCCTTCCCCCTCACGCCCCCCCGCCCCCCACCATTCTCTGCACTGGAGCCAGGGTGAGCTTTGGAAAATGTGGATTGGTGTTTATCAACCCTTCCCCTCCACTTCCACTTCTCCCCACTCGGTAAAGCCTTTCGGAGGCTCCCCATTGCCCACATTCCTCCTGACAACCCTTGGGCCTTCTGTGGCCCACTCTCCTCCTGTCTCCTGCCCACACACAGCTCTGCCGCAGACACCGTGGGACCATTGTTCTGTGCCTCCCCCTTCGCCTCCCAGAGCCCTAGTCTCCTTACATGCAAACTGGCAATAGTCTTAGGTGCCTCCCAGTAATTTGGTGGGTTCCTGAAACATCCTGTTACTATTTTTGAAACTTAATTAAATGTTTATATTAATTTGGAGAGAACGGCCATGCACATAGTACTGAATCTTTCCGTCCAGATATATGGTATCTTTCTTTGTTCAAATTTTCTTTTATAACCCTCAATAAAGTTACAGGATTTTCAAAATATCACTCCTGTCCATTTTTATTAATTCCGTTGTTCTCTGTCCATTAGTTTAGGTACGAATAAACTTTTAAGTTGTATTTTCTCATTGACTATGACTGATTCATGAGGAAGAGGCTGGAATTTATGAATGTTTTTATTAACTAGCCTCTGTAGCTCAGATTGGTTTTCTGTTGAATATTTTGTTATTTGCAGTTTAGGCATTCTCAGAATCTGCAAGTAATAATTTTGCCTTCCTTAGTTCCTGAAGGGAAACCAAGGAATAGATGGGGTTAGGCTTTCAATTCACATTTAAGGAGAGGGTGGACTCAGCAGCTAAAGGGAGGCCCATGGGCACTGGGTGGTATGACAGACAGCGAGAAGTCCTTGTAGTTTAGTCTAGAACAGGGCACCTGGCTGTGGAAGCAGAGAAGATGGTTTGGAAGTTACGTTGTTGGTATTCTTGGGCCCTTTTGTACGTAAGTACAGCCGTAATGTTATTGCACACATCTGACTATGCCCATTGCTCTTAGTCAGTCCCAGACACATCCCAGGCCGGAAACTGAAGAGCTCTGAAACCTTAGATAAGTTGCTCAGCTTTTCTGAGTTTCGGGGTCTGTCCCCGTCCTCATCACCATGAGAGTAAAGTCAGTAGGGAGGATCCTTATGGGAATTAGAGGTGATACATGCAAAACAGCGCTGTGCTTGGCACACAGGAGGCCCTTCATAAACGCTCACTTTGGTTGCTGCTGTGCCCTTGCCACACAGTGTAGCAGAGTCAGAGACTAACCTTTCAGTCCCCTTCACCAACCCTTTTTCCTAGTGTCAGAAGTCCCTACACTTGGAGTTCCCTCTCTCCACCCTACTTGTCCCCACCCCTCTTGCTGCTGCTCCTCTCCTATCCCTACTATTCTGCACCCCCAGGATCTTTCCTCTCTCGGCTCTTCTTTGGCCTTTCCATCTCTAACCATCACCGCCGAGCCAAGCAGGATCTGTCTCCTGAGCTTCAGATTTATGCTGCTCACCAACTGCTGATTTGCTGTCTCAGCCTGGATCCCTGTGCAACATAGCCAGAACCTCCTTGTTCGCGTCATTTTAGGAAGTGGCACCGTGGACCTAGTTATTCAAAGCTGAAATCTTGTTTCTTCTCCTTCTGTCATCACAGCCCCCTTTCTTATCCAGAAGCAAGCTGTGGTAATTCTGTCCTAAAATATATTTCAGATCCCCCCATCTCCACAGCCAGCACCCCGTACCGCCCACGCACCACCTCTCGCCTAGACGCTGTGATAGTTCTCTCAGGGGGGTCTTGTTGACTTGACTTGTCCTGAAGTCTGTACCATCCAGTTCAGTCTCCACACAGTGCAGAAATGTCTGTATAACAAATGAGATAGCGCTACTCCCTGTGTATACCCGTCAATGGTTTCCCTTGTACTTGAATAAAACCCAGTTCCTTACCATGGCCCCCAAGGCCCTACATAACTTAGTCCCTTGCTTATCACCAAACTCATGTTGATTTCTCTCTCCCTCACAGGGCCAGGTCTAGCCACAGTAGCTCTCTTTTCCATCTGTGCAAGCCCCAGGTATTCTGTGGTTACTACTCCCTCCGCCTGAAATGGTCTTTTCTCAGCTGCTTTTTGTGACAGAACCCTTAACTGTCAGGTCCCAACTCATCCCCTCCTGAGAAGGCCCTACCTGGCCGCTCCCTTAAGTAGCTCTTATCATAGCTCCTTGTTTGTTACCTGAACACTTACCCGGTCATAAGGGTTTAATTACAGTCTGGGTGTCTCTCTCCCCCATTGGCACACAAATTCCTCGGGCCATGTGTCCCCTCCATCTTGGCCACTGTTGTGCCCCCAGTGACTAACGTGCTGCCTGGTCCAGAATACGTGATAGATGGAGATTGACCAGCTTCTCTCCTCCCTACTCTACCTAAACCCCATCGTGAACCTTTGAAGTCCTGCCCTCACTCACCTTCACCAGCTCTCATTTCCAGCTGCCTCTTCTCGTAGCTCCACCCGAAACCTGTGCTCCAGGAAGCTTCAGTTATTGCATCTGAGATATAGTGGTGGGGACGTTCTCCAGAATGACAAGGAAGTTAACCAGAAAAAAGTTTCCTTTTACCTTAAGTTGTGAAGACTTTCATCCTGATTATATCTGCAGACACTGTAGAATCTGGGTTTGAAATGGGGCGGATATTGTTCATGCTGTAAATATCCCACCGATGGCCTAAAAAGCCTAATTTCAAAAGTAACAGAAAGCCTTCTAGCCATCTTGCTGATGACTCAAAATGTGATCCTTTACACAAATTCTGCCCTTTGTTTAAAGTGCATATATCTGTAGCATGAGATACTATTTACTAAACTTTGTTCTCTGGGAGATCTTTTGGTTGGGTGGGGGTAGGGAGAACAGAATCACTCCCATTGTCCAGTAAAGGTTGATTTATTACAAGGACACACGTTACCATTGCGAGGAAGCAGGGCAACCCTGGCAAGCCTGCACTGCTCCTTATTTCCTAGTTCAACTCCAGAGAAAACCTGTTTACTCAGTGCAGCTTCATGAGCTGGGCTTAAATGGGCAGAGGCAGCCGGCCAGCCTGTGGAGTGGCTGACTCTCTGTATGCCCAAGTCACCATGGCTTGGTGGGTGGGATCCTGGGATATAAACCACAGCTACCTTGGCTCACCCCTTAACCAGAGCCTTGGTCAAAACAGATCCCATTTGAAGGGTCTTTGGGCACAGCATAAAACATGCCTAGTAAAACCTTAAGAAGAAAACTGAATGTTTATTGAGCACCTACTGTGTCACACATACTATTCCCAGCACATTATAGATACTATTTACTGTTACCCCCATTTTATGGGCAAGGCCCAGACAGGTGGAGTAGCTTGCCCAAAATCACACAGATGGGAAGTGGGGTAGCCAGGATTAGAACCAAAGCTTTGTGGCTCTAAAGTCGTGGGCTTAACGTTTCCTTACATGTCAATGACACTGTATGAGTAAAGATAGGAAGGTAGCATCTGTGAGTGGGTCAAGTTGGAAAAGGTGGAATGACCAGGGAGAGGGCACCAAAGGGAGAAGCAGAGAGAGCATGGTGGTGTCCCTGCATGAGGTGGGCCAACTGTCTCTGTAGGAGGAATGGGCGAAGCTCCAGGGGGAGAAGAGTTCAGCTGAGGAGCTGAGAGCTAAGAAGGGAAGTCCCCGTGGATGCTAGGAGTGAGAGTGGGAACCCAGTGAGGAGGAAGCCTGGAGGGCTGGGCGGGCCCCTCAGTGCTGACTGTCTGGAGGAAGGAGAAGGTCCGTGCGGTCAGACGCAAACAAAGCAGGAGTTGTGAACGGACCATTAACTGTGATGGTCGAGCCATGAGGAGTGTGTGGCTCCTGTGATGCAGGGACCCGGTAAAGAAGTTGTGGTATTTTAGAAAGCTTTTTAAACAAACGTGGACACCATCAACAGAGTTGGCTTTGTTCGTGTTTTGGGCACTGGTGGAAGTGATGAACAAAGCAAAGCTGGTGCTAGGACCTTTTAGAACGTTGGTGGGACCCAATCCAGCAAGTGGGCGACAAAATCTGTCCTACATGAAGAGTAAATCAGGTTGAAATGCAAAATGGGAGAGTGGTGAAGCTAGACTCGTCGGCAACCTTGACAATTTTAGTAAGAAAAGTCACTTTCTCGCCTGACTTTCTTGGAGAAAAGTCTCATGACCAACTCATTGCGGTCCTTTCCCAGCACCAGCGTGAGCCTACAATGATAAAAAGGGGGGTGTGATGCGGTTACTCCAATCTTATACTCAGTGCCACTCAACAAGAATGGAAAAGCTGCAGCCCTCATATCCAGGAAACTGTCAGAAGAGACCACTTCTGAGCAGATTGGCAAGCACGACAGACTATACACGAGCAGAGTCGTGAAGTTGAGGCCCAGCCACGTAAACACACGCCTGCTCCGTGGCAAGACCGAGCAGCTTGGATTTCCAGGGCCAGGTTTGGAATGAGTGGGGAAGTCGCCAAGGCAGGAAGGCCTCAGGCCAATTATGCAATTAGCCAATAGCCTATGCTGGCCTCCACGTTTGTTTAGATAAATTTCGAAATCATCAGCGAGCTCTTGAGCCAGACTCTCTTTGTGAGGAGAAAGTCAGACTATATAAACCCGCATAGCGCCACACAGTATGGGTGTGGGTCAAGTTCCATTTCCCGCCCCCGGGCAGGAGTGGAATCTTCTGTGGAGAGACCTCTGGCTGTGTGTGGCCTGGAGTGGTCCTCCCTGGGTGGGGCGGGAGGGGTGGGGAGGGTCGCTGCTAGCGGAGCTGGGGCCTAGTGTCCAGGCGCCGTACTCACTCTGCCTGCCTGGGCCCTGGCGCTGGCCCCCTTTGAAGGCTCCCCGACCCACATTCGGGCAAGGCCGGGGGCTCCAGTGGAGGAGGAGAACTCTTAGCCTCTTCATTCCAAGAAGATGACCTTTCAGGCCCAAAAAGGAGAACTGGGCTCCAGTTGCTTTCATTCAGCACTCAGAGTGCTTCCCACGTATCTCATTTCTCCTCCTGACACCCCTGAGAGGTAAGTTTGTTTGAGATTTCTACACAGTTATGATTATGCCTATAGATTCGAGTTCCTGGCTCTGTCATTCTAAACCTTGAGTCTCATCCCCATCTCGCTTTCCCTAACATAACTAAACCCTTTGGGGAATGAAATGTCTCAGGCTTTAGCCCAGCCAAAGGGTGATTTTTTCTCCCTTCCTCTTTTGTTGTTGTTAAGCTTGATTTATTGCTTAGCATTCTAGCCAGGCTCGATGGATGTTCAGAATATTATAAATAATGTGGATTGAAAAGATTGTGCTGAAATGTTTATTGCATTCTTAGAAAGAGAACAAGGAATGGCGTGGAGAGCGTGGCCGTGGTGAGGAGGGGCGTGAAGAGGGAGGGAAGGCAAGTCTCGCTCCTAGGATGTTGCGGGGAGTCCATAAAAGACAGTGCTCGGGACGGAAAAACCTTACATTGCAGTCCTGCTATCAGGAATGCAGAAGTGTTCCAGGGGGTGTAAAGAGTGTACTTCAAGAATGTCAGGACCATACGGAACTAATCACTGGACGTTCCCTCTCCCATTTCCTCACCCCCCACCCAGTGCTGGAGGAAGGCTGCTTTAGCACAAGCTCTCCGGCATGCTCTGGGGTGGCAGGCAGTGCGGCTAGCTGTGCATGAGTGACAAAGCACCTCCCCTCCACTTACTTTGCACCCAGTGCTTCAGCATCCCAAATCTTCATTCTTCGGGTGTGCTAGGAATACAAATGCTATCCAAGACTGGGCCCCTGATGTGGGGACATACTGTCACACTGGCCCACTGGCGTCCAGCGATTGCGTCTGAAACACATCACACCAGCTCCTTCCCGCTGTGTAGTTCTCACCTCAGGTTCTTCTTGGGCCTTTTCTTGGGCTTCTGTGGCCAAGGAGAGGGTCAGAGTTCCTCAGCAGTGAAAACCATTTGGCTCAGCCTGATGCTCAATAGAAAAGTCTGGCAGTCCAGTGCAGATGCTTCACTGAGTCTCTTTTTACGTAAGTGAGAGCAGTCTTCTGGCCACTTCAGCTGCTGCTCTGGTCCTGCAGACCTCCTCACAACAGAACCACATCCGTCCGAGGAACTGAGGCCGCACCACTCTGGGAGTGGGGCTGGGGGTGAACTGTGACAGCAAAACGAGTTTGTGTGTCAAACACAAACCGGCTGCTGCGCTTCCTTGTGCGGCTGTGTGTCTCCAGCAAGGACAGTCATTCGGTGCCTCTTTTGCCCCCAGGACAGTGGCCCTACCAGCTGGGGACCCCAACTCATTGTCTTTGTAGTGCCCAGAGAAAGCCACAGCTCTTCGTGTCGGCTAACAGATGACATTTGATTACATGGAGCAGAGAACATCTAGTGAACTTTCGATGCTACCTGGTAACCCAGTGTCAAACTTTAGTGTCAGGAGAAGTACATGGAGGGCTTGTTCACCCCCAGCTTCCTGGCCCCCACCCCAGGGCCTCAGGCTCAGTAGGTGTTGAAGTTCCCATTCTAACCGGCTCTCAGGTGATGCTGATGCACCTGAGGCCATGCTGAGAGTAGCATTGCTCTAACATCACCTTTCTAGCAGCAGGTGATTTTGGAAATAACCTTCTCAGGAACATCTGCAAACAGAGGGTGATAAAAACTCACAGGGAATGAGTGCAATCTGAACTGGAACTTTTGGATTCGATACAAAAAGGGTCCACTTGGCTGAGAATTCTGAGTCTGAATCATCTGCATTAGAAAGAGACCCATGAACATCTGGTAAAACCCCACCGTTTCACTAACATGTAACTGTTCATTTATTTGAAAGATGCATTTAGAATATATTATCCTAGAGTTTTAAATTCAAATTACTAACCACTAATGGGTAATATGTTATTTTGAGTTTGGCAATACCAACTGTACTTACTTCACTTGTATCCTTTTGTAGTTCTTTAGAACCAATGTTCCTTAATAACCCGTTTCATTGATAGTTCATACTCTTTCATGCATTCATTCATTCACTCATTCATTCATTTTCAACACATAGTTATTGAGCACTTACTATGTGCCAAGCACTGTTCTAGCTACTAGAACATCCCTACATTAACTACCACCAAGTAAAAATGTCATTTGAAATCCGTACCGGTGACTCTTAATATCCAAGCAATATCTGAGTCTAAACAATCTAAATAAGTGAGTCCAATCAACCGAAACACAAAAACATGTTGAGTGTGTATTAAATGACGTCTCTGCTGGCCCCCTGCGTATCCCTTGCTGGGACACAGACATGGAAACACATGGTCTGTCCTCTCGGAGAACTCACGGACTTGAATCATGCACCCAGTCCGTTGTTACTTTACTCGAGGAGCACGTTTATTTTTGTGGGCTCACTGTTTAGGAGAGCCTAGCAAAAGCAATCGCGAGGCGGCCTTGGGCTGGAGAGCCGTGCGTCAGTGGGGAGGGAGCATGAGTGAGCTGAGGCCTAAAGCGGATCTTGGGCTGGGTGTGCAGAAGCTGACACAGGGCTTTGGAGACGGTGATGGTCCCTGGCAAGGCTCAGGGCTGCAGGGAGGGTGGCGTGTGGGAATGAGAGGCCAAGGGGCGAAACTGGGTCACTTCATGGGGAATGTGTCATCATCCAGCTTTTCTATTTTCCTTTGAAATGACTTCTGAAATATCTGAGAGACCTCGTAAGTCTACAAATATTTCAAAGCCAAGTCTAACATTTTGAATGGTCTGTTACACTTTTTTCAGAAGAGTGGATGAGAAGGTGGTGACATCATTTTAATATTATCTTCGAACACCTTTATTATTTGCACTAACAACACACATTTGAAGGGCAGATATTCTGTGGGTTTTGCCTGGTACGTGATAGGCAAACACCTGATACTGGCTGGAACAGGCCATTATGTGACCCACGACACTCAGTTGTGGTATCAATGCGTCTTTGTGTGACTGTATTTTTATGGTCTACTCAAGCGCCTTACACACTGACCACCTTCCGAGGAGGGGAGAGGGGGACTTCTACCTAGACTGCCTTATCCTTAAAAAATGATGTAAGCCGCATTGCTTGTGAGAGGATTCCAGTCCGTGTCCCTCAGCTGTCACTGCTTCCCGGTCTCAGCTCTGCTGCAGGAATCCTTGGGCCTCACATACCTCCACGCATCCTTCCTGCCAGCAGAACTCTTGCTCAATAGTTTTTAGGCCAATCATATTCTGGAATGTACAGCCAGGGATCTTGTCCGTTTTTCTCAGGGGGTTCATTGGTGACATCACCAAAGCTGCACAGTGTCAGAGGGTTTTGGAGGTTTGCTCGGGCACCCCTGCCGTGTGCTGCTACACAGAGGGTTGGCACCGCACTCAGCGGCACTGAGCGGATCGGTGGCTCTCAGACGGCATGCTGTCCACAGGAGGGTGTCTGGGGGTGGTGAAAGCGTTTGAACGTAGCACTGAGTGGAGGTGTCACCAGTGCAGCACTCCCCATGCCCAGGTGTAGTGTCCTTCCCCGTAGTGTAGTGTCCCCTGTAGTGTCACCATGCATTTGGTGTCGGAGCTCAGCAGCCCGTATGTCCCTGTGGTGCCTGCGTATTTCCTAGATCCCACTGCAAGCCTGGTGCTACTTTTGGTAGGAGGCCCTTTTTCCATGACCCAGTGCAGAGCAGCTTCCAAGTCTCTTTTTTGTTCTCACTCTACCAGCCCTGGGCTGCCCATGGGGCTCACAACTCTGCTGCCTGTCTTCCTGCCACTAATGAAAAACTAGCAGCAGACCAGTGAGCCTGGTAGTCTTTGCGCCATCCCTGCCCCCAGGCCCCTCACTGCAGCAACGTCCCAGAATTAGCATCCCAGGGCCTGTGGAGGAGGCAGACACGAGTGAGTGGGCGGGCGCACTCTGAGAGGAAGACACCCCTCCCTCTGACAGAGCAAGCACAATCGCCACGCTCTCACTTTAGGTATTTGTATACATTTAGGCACATAGGTTGTTAGAAGAATTTACACAAGCATAAATTTCAAAATCTTATTTCACGATGGAGTTTTTGGAGAGTGAGGCAGAGAAGATTTTCAAGGAGAGTGTGGCAGCCAGTGTGGTTGCACTGGCGCTGGTCGCACCTGAAGGCAGGAAGCTGGCCAGCTTCTCCCCAGAAGCCCTCCCTTCCTCCCATGCTTAGCGCTGTGCAGTGGAGAAGGCGCGGGTGGCTGAGGTGCTAATGGAGAGGGGGCAGATCAGTGTCCTCTCCCCATTTATGACTGTGAACGCTCCGTTTGTAGCAAGAACAGTTTCCAGTAGGTAGTAAGAGCAGCTAACGTCAACTGACAACACGCCACGTGCCAGGCCGTACACCTGGCACTAAGCTTTTACCTCCTTTCTTCTCCATGACCGCTGTGGGAGCTGAGGGTTGGTGGTACTCGCCTGATTTTAGGCTCAGGGGATTGGATCCCTTACCCAGGTGACCGCGCGGTGATTTGAATGCAAGCAAGCCCTCTGGCTCCTCCGCCCAGGTTGCAGCCCTAGTTGGTGTGCTATACACACGGCCTCCCAAAGAGGGAAAGCTCGTGTTCATGCACACACACAGGTTCTCATCCTCTGTCATTCACTGCACCCTTGGGGACTGATGCACACGGTGGGGGAAGTTGGTGGGACAGAGAGCTTACAGTCGCTTAACAGTGACCACTTGAAAGCAGGTGTGACCCTTTGAACACAGCGGAGCTAATTTTTCTGCCCCAACAGTGAGGACCAGCCTCGCAGCCAAAGTGAGCGGTCATGACATATGTTCTGGTTATTTGCAAAAAGGCTCGGCTCTTAAAGTGAAAGGACCACGTCTGGCTGCTCTGTCCAGCCCTTATTTTTCTTTTCTCCCACAGCTCTTAACAGTCATCTTTCTTCTGCCCTCCCCACTGTGGCTCTTGGTTATATATAATCCATGTTACCTTGGAGGCCACAGGAATGCTGGGATGAGGTGGGGGCAGATGTGGCCTCCAGGATGACCCAGGGGCCCTCCACCCGAAGTCCCAGAGGGGGTGCTCGCAACTCCCACTTTAACTGAAATGCATTTGCCCGGATTCCTGCAAACTTCTGGGGACATCTTGTGTCTGTTACCCACCCTATTTCCCCCACCACAACCTGGCTCCCGTTTGACTTTAGCAACCAGCTGGCGGCCAGCACGTGGTGATGCTCAGCCAGAGCCGCTACAAAGTGAAATGGCCCCAGTGCTGGCGGCAGCCAACAGCTTAGGACGCACACTTTCCACCGGGCACAGGAACGGCCGCAGGGTTCCGCTTCTTCTCGTGACACCACTGCTCCCACAGACTGGGCAGATGCAGAGGTCACTGACCAGGGCGCCCACCCCGCCCTGGAGAGGGCCAGGCACCCATTGGCAAGTCCCTCCTCTCCAGCCCTCCTTTCTACACTCCATAATAAGTCCCTTTTCTGTTTCCAGTTGTCATTACATCACTCTTCATTCCAACCAACGCTCGTAATGTGTTATTTCTAAGCTTACATATTATTAACATTCAGGGATGGCAGTTTCCTGGTGCCACGCAGGAAGGCACCCTAATCTTACCCACACTGTGTTTCCAAATCCCACTGTGGGCCGGCCGGTCTCTGGAAAGCGTTAGCGCTCCTGCCTCCCATACGTTCCCGGAGCCCCAGGGGAAAGGGATGCATGCCTGTGAGCAACCACCTAGCATTTTCGTAGGAAGGGAGATAAGCTGTGTTTTTCTTTGGAGCATTTATGGCCTTCTAGCCCATTACTCTTCACCCACCATACCCCTCAACACACGCGCACGTACAGCAACTCGGTGAGGTTAGGGATTCCTGTCTGTTTTGTCCATTGCTGTGTCCCCAGCACCTAGACCGGTGCCGGGAACCCTGTATGGGCTCAGTCAATATTTGTCACATACATCAGAAGCCAATAGAGGTGCAGATCCAGGGTATCAGTGTTGTGTTTGCTTTCCTAACCACATCAGGAGTGGGGACCTTCTCTTCCATTTGTGGATTAAGCATTTATTGAGCAACTCAATGTGTGAATGAATATAATGTATACAAAGGGCCCGACACCCCTCATGGTGGCAGGTGTGGCTCTTACGAAGAGCAGTGTGGTGGCAGGAACAGTGTGCATTCACCCGGGACCCATGGGCTCCACACAGTGTGCCCTGAGGGAAGGGGGGTCCCCAAGGGGGGAGGTCTCTTGCCCCGACCTTCACTCCAAACACCGCTTGCCCCAGAGCGTGAGTGCATCTCCAGCTCCCTCGGACTCTTCTGAGCACCCGCAGCCCTAATCAAACAGTGCCTGTAACATCGTAGGCTGTGTGGCTGTGAAAGAGAAGAGCGCGGGGTCTGAGCAGGCTCTTCTCAGCGAGAGATGTTTCAGCTGGAGCCTTGGCCCGTTCACAGTTGGGTGCTGGGTGCAACACCAGGCCGCATGCTCAGAGAAGCAATGCCGTTGCCTCAGAGAAGCAACGCCTTTCAGCATTAAATCAGTAAAGTGAGATTGTTCTCATGCTGCTCCTATTTTTGCAAATAATGAGAGACAGTTACTTGTGCGGATGGTGTCTTTACCGAAAGGTCTTGGTTACAAGTAAGAGGAAATGACTCTGGCTCATTTAGGTTGAAGAACATGTAATTTATTTGAATGGTGTTGGGTTACTTGCCAGAATCTAAGGGATAATTGGGCCAGCCACGTCTCAGGAAGAGTCGGAACAAAGGCACGTACTGTGACCTTCTGGCCTGAGTTTGTGGACCACCCCTCTGGACTAGCACACCTACTGTGACTGAGCCCCAACACTGCTCGTCCAAAAGCCAGAATTCCTGGAGGAGAGAGTGTGGTCAGCCTCACTTGGACCCCTCAGCGTGTGCATGAGGCAGAGTCGAGTGGAGCAGACATGGCCACTGCCCCCCGTCCCCACACACACACACTCAGTTCAGACCTACCACCCAGTAGCCTTTTGCATCTTGGTCAAACGATTCCCTTTAAAAAAAATCAGATGCATAAGCATTTGGCACATTGGAAAGGATTCTCTTGATCAACGCCGCCCCTCTCCGCCCTGCCTTGCAGCACCTGAGTTAGAACTTCTGCGGCAGCGCCCTCCTGCCGCCTTGCCTGGCACCCCTAATTGATGCCAGGTGATGTTCCCAGTCCGAACGGCACAGATGAAGGGGCCGTAATGGTGAATTCACAGCCTGACTGGAGCCATCCAGAAATCTTTTGACACTTAGTCAAGAGGGAATTGTCAAAACAAGACATCCACAGCAGAGTTCCTGACTGTCTTTTCAGAGACACTTGAGTTCCTGCCAGACTCCAGGCAGAGTTGCGTTCCCGGGAGTAACTCACAGCACACCAAGGGGATATTTCTTAGCAACTATTGATAGCTTCAGAGAATTGGCATTAAATTATTGACTTGACAACGCATCATCAGCTGCTTCTGATTGCCGATATGAAGGATTATCTACTTGCAATTGAATTCTGCTGTTGAATCGTGGTGATGGCCAGGCTGCACTTATTTCAGGGAGAGGAAATGACTAACACTTTCGGAACAGGGATGGGGCCTAGAAACTCGTCAGCACTCTCTGTGCGGGGAGCAACAGTAATGGCTGAGCTTTTGCAGACTCCCTCTGCGGAAGGTACCATCTGCAGAGCTCTCGGGTTTGTTTTGGGGAGGCGGGTGGGTTGACTTTTCTGCCTCTGCTGTGAGACCAGGAGCCGCTCAACGAGCCAGCGTGTGCCCTGGCGCCCATTGTTCCTGAGCCACAGTGGGCACTCGGTACGCATTTGCTGAGAGTGGTTTCAGTGTGGGTCAGTCGAACTCTCAGCACGGCGCCCTTGGTCAGCTGCCCACTGGGACAGCTTGACTAACAAGTCTGACCCCTCCTTGCGACCTGACTCTCCCTGGGCTGGCGAGACACGCTGTCACGTGGTGGCCCCGCTGACCGAGGGTTCGCCTCACCACCCTCATGGCTGTGACCCAGCCACCTGCTGCCTGGACCCTGCGAACCGCCATCTAGCTCCTCTGCCCGTCTTGTGCAGTCTTAATCCCTTTTAATTTCCTGTTTCTAGGCAAGCCCTTTCTTTTGTCCTCCCCACCCCCACTCCTCTCAGGTCACCTTTCCTGATTCCTGCTTCCTGCTGAGAATGTTTCACGCTCTCTGGCCCCCAGATGTCTCTATCTACACTGTTCTCTTGTTGATTCTTTGCAAGTTTTTCCATTTACACAGAGCATTGCCTCCTGTCTGCATTGAAATGGGGCCCCAGCCCAGGGACGGGGGAAGTGACTTCTCCCCAGATGGGGCCTGGGCCTTCAGACGACAGGGCTGAGTTGCCAGCCTGAAGAAGGTGCCTCCGCCCTCCCTGTGTCACCTCAGCACAAATACAGCCTCGACACACTTGGGGCACCTGGCTTGCCACTCCAAAGAGTTACCTCAGAGAAGACCATGGTTTCTGCCTTCAAGAAGCCTGTACTTTTCAGAACAGAGCCAGCGTGTAGGCGGCACTGGCCACGCACCCACGTAAGCCTCCTGCACCCTTAGGAGATGTGTCCCCCACTGAGCCCTGGAAAGCGGGGTGTGGAGATGCTGGGGAACTTGCTCACTGAGGCTCAGCCCGGCTGGAGTTCCCGCTCCTGCCTCTTCCCCCTCGGCTGTGTTCTGGGCTGTAATCTCGGTGAAAGACACAGGCACAAACACATCCGGTCAGTGTGACATAAACCCAGTGAAAATTTAGGAAGTGTTTAATTCCAGTTTTCTTTGTTTTCAGTCAGAACCAGAACACAGGCAGATTCTAGCCCAATTCTTCGGCTTCCAATGTATTTCTTTGAGAAGTCGCACTGGCACTTCTGCGGTTACACTCTCACTTTGGTGTCACCATGGGCTTCCCCCCCCCACCCATCCACAGGACTCCCAGGTAGCCCCTCCCTTCCTGAGCCCTGGCTGCCCAGGTTGCTCCCAGCTCTGCAACTCTCCCTCCCAAGAGAATGTGGCCATTTGCCCAAAGCCCGACCTGCTGCCAGCGGCCAGCCTCCTGCCTCCATGGGTCTCTCTTAAGGGCTGAGTGGCACGATTGACCGCTGAGCTCCCATTTTCCCACCTACACACCAGGGGGAGGTTTTCGTTCTGCCGGCCTCACTGTCTTGTGGCAAGAATAGTGAGGGATCTAAGCACCGTCCACGTCGTGTGCACGTGCGCCGTGTGGCGTGACAGTAGCTCCTCTTTATTTCCACTTTTGTTCTTGCTGTTTTACTTTGGTTGTCACTCCCATTACTGTCTGTGCCGTCAGAGCGGAAGTGCCCAGCTCCCAGCCCCAAGTCTCTGTCCACCAGTCCTCTCACACAGCTGCACACAGTCAGCTGCACACCGTGGAGCAGGTTGCAAGGTGGGGCACTGCCTCAGGCTTCCTGCAGTTTCCAGGCCCCCCGGGGTCTGCTTTAGCCTCTCCTCCTGCCTTCGACCCTGGACCCGTCCTCCGTCCTCAATGCGTGTCCCTGCCCTGCCCTTCCCTCCCTCAAAGGCCTTTCACAGGGCGGTTTTTCACAGCTTCGCTCACCTGGCGTCCGCTTGGCTGTGCTCTGCACGCCCCCGACTATCTCGCCCGGCACAGCTGCCCTTGCGGTGGCTACTAGCCGAAACGGATGCTGCCAGATAGTCCACCCTGAACTTCCAGCCTTTCCTGGATGCCCGTCCTCACCTCCAGGCCCCAGCTAGAACTGGGCTCTCTGTTCCTGCACCAAATGCTACCCAGGTGCTCCTCTATGTTCACTCCTCTTCCTGGTCTTTTGGAATGAATGACATTTTATTTCTGTTGTAAAGCCGGGAGGCCAGCTCTCTCACAGGCTGTTAGTGGAGCATCTGCCGTACGCAAGGCCCCATTCCTGGGCAGTGGGTTAACGAGCAGGAATAATCGTTGTCGCCATGGCTCCTGTTTATGGGGTGCGGGTTATGTTCTGGAAGTTTCATGTACTCCATCGTACTGAACCCTCACAACAAGCCTACGACATCAGCACTTTCACGCTTATTTTCCACGTGGCAGAATTCAGAGTTAAAGAACTTCCCCAGCGTCTCATAGCTGGAAAGTAACAGGTCTGAAGTCAGGTCTCCCTGACTCCCAAAACCACCAGCTTCCACCACATCTGACCAACACGAGCCCTGTGCTCGGAGAACCTGTGACTGAAGGAAAGAAATAGTGATAAATAACGTAAGAATGCACAGATGGAGGACAGTCCTTGGAGAGCAGGAGCCTGGCTGGCTGTCGATGCTTCTCTGTGTGGGGGAGCCATGCTTCCCTCAGGGGCTGAGCAGCTTGGGGGGTCGGGGGCGGCATCTGATCCAAGTCCCACCCCTTGGACCTGGGGGAGGGTGGGGAAGGGAAGTGGCTGAGGAGCTGGGGAGGCCGCTGTCCCAGGAACAGGGGAGGGAAAGCCTGGAGGGAGCGGTGAGGGCCAGGTGAGGACACAGCATTTTAATGAAAGCACCTTGGAGTGGTGATGAGAAATATATTCAGTGGGGCACTAGGAGCCTGTCCCCCGCACCTGCATCTGGGCAAACCCGACCCTGTGATGGTTTCCCCAGTGCAGCTGAGCTTGGTGGCAGCTGGAGGGAGGAGGCAAGTGCCTGGGCCCTGTGACCGACTAGCGAAACAGGAAGCTGCAGAACAGGCAGGTCTAGGCCAAGGGGTGATCTCAAGGGTAACTGCAATTCAATCTGAGAATCAAAGTGTAAATATGTTCACCTTCTCTGCTGGCGTCTACTCTTTTCTTAGCTTATTTGCCCAATAATGGGATTAGAGGGAACATTTACATGAACTTTTGAAAACAAATATTCCAGTTTTGTCTTCTCTCCTGCTTATTCCCACCCTAACTCAGGAGTCTGCTGTGAAACATGTGTTTGGTCGGTGGAATGAACCGGTTAATACATAAGCAAATGTCACCTACTGATGCGCGCAGTCGGGGGAACAGCTGCAGGGTCCTTTCGTAAATGTCCTCCAGGGGTCTGCAGAGGCGGTGAGCTCTGTGAGACTTGTTTGCTGGCCATGACTTCCCCAATGTGAAGAACCAGCCAGACAGTAAGAGAATATATATTTTGTTTCAAAACGACCAACAACAGGTAACCAGTATGGCTTTCCTTCTGATAAAAAAAAAAAAAAAAAAAAAGATAAAAAGAGTTCCAGATAAACTTGCCCCTTCATGTCCCCTATCTCCCACCCCCTTGCCCCTCCATCCCCCTCCCACCACCCTTATCTCCCGCATTTCCTACAGCCAAGGGGAGGAGTGGCCCATACAGAGCTCTGCCCTCACTCTCAAGAAAAGCCAGGTCCTCCTCCTCCTCCTCCTCCTCCTCATCAGTGAGTGCTGAGCTGTTGCTTGCACTCAGCTGCGACAGAGGTGCTGGCAGCACAGCCTCCCTCATTTGCAGGTTTCCAGTGTTTCACTGGAAAAAATATGGACCATTAATCCGATGAACAATCTTCAGAAAACACAACACTGTTCCTGAGAGACTGGGTTTCATATCCTTTCCCAGTTTGAAAAGAGGTTGGTTTCTCACATCTTTTTCGAATTGCTGTGAGCTGGACTTGTAAATATTGTAAGTGGTTGAGTAATACTCATCTGGTGAACTGACCAAAGGAAATGGGCATGTTTTTCCACTCCTCTGACTCTTGGCAGCCCGAGCCCGCCCTGCCAGGGGCCCGCGGTGCCCGAGTGTGGAGCCGAGGAAGCACGGAGGGCACCTCCCCTTGGGACGGAGCCTCACCAGGTGTTTCTGTGCTGGGCTTGTGGGCAAAGAGCATTCATTGTTTAAGAAGTTGGCAGGTTCCCAGAAGTTCACTGTCTTTCCTCGTTCTGAAATGTCCAATTTTTCCTTAGCTAGGGGATGGATGACTAGACCCCCTGAGGTTTAGGGGCTGGTCTGAGGCAAGAGAGCATTCTCTCTTCCACATGTGACTGAACACCCTTCACAGTCTTCTCATGCCCCACCCCAGGGTGACCCCTGCACCCCTCGCTGGAGCCGCTCCTGCACCTACGACAGTGGAGGCTCTTCCCTGCCTCTGTCTCTAAGAAATAGTAGTCAACCCTCTGACTTAGGTGGTGGTGGTGTGGTTTTTTTTTAAATGATGCCTTCTCTTTTAATGATACATACTGCAGTGATCATTAATGAAATATACCCGGGAGTTGCTTCGTACTGCACTGGGGTCAGGGAGCAGGTGAGAGGGTGTTGACCAGATTGGCCACCACTCAGTCTTTGTTAAAGCTGAGTGATGAGTTCCTCACAGCTCATCATCCTCTTCCGTCCATTCTTATATTTGTTTAAAGCTTTTCACCATAAAAAGTTGCAGGAAGGGAAGAGAAAGGAGAGAGAATAGGGTGGGGGGAAAAGAAGAAGAAACTCCTTATACCAGTGTTGCAGCCCACAGAAGTCTGGGCCTCCCTCCCTGATAAACTCACGCTGTGGGGAGCAGGTTCTTCCCCAACCACTGCACAGCCCCACCCCGCCCTTCCGCCCCCTGTACTGTGCAGAGAAAGGGGAAGATCATGGCCTAGAGTTCATTGCCACCTGGATTCCAATTCTAGCTCTTCCTCCCACCAGCTGTAGGGTCTTAAGTAGGAGAGTGAGCCTTCCAGAACCTTAGCTCCCTCGTCTGTGAAGCCGAGGTGAGTCATTTGCTGCCGAGAATTCAGCAAGGCTGTGCAGGCTCACCCGGGGCAGCCAGTGCAGGGCCTGGCGGGTGTGCGTACTCCCTCTGCGGCAGGGAGGCGTCCCAGCTCTAAGAAGACCCTTGGTTACTCCTTCTGGAACGTCCTGTTGAGCCTCCATTCAGGAAAGGTGTCAGAGCTGTGGTCCCATTCCAAAAAAGCCACACTTCTCAAAGACAACAGATCGTAGTGATAAGGTATGTAAACACCCGTTCTTTGTCCAAAAGAATCCAAAAGACGCAACTGGCTTTTGCTTATCACTGTCACTTGCCATCTAAAAATGACTTCCTTAGTTGACCCTCAGTGCACACAAGTTTACTTAAACCTATTGAAAATCTCCTATCCAAAGGACCCCTGGTTATTCTGAAAGGGTTTAAAATGTAGAAGTCTTATTTGCCATCGCTCTCAAAGTCCCCCTTTTCATCCTGGGACAAGAACCCACTTTATCACATTTTATCAAGGGACACTATCTCTGCTGTCAGTCGCCGAAGTGCATCTTCATTTTTCACAGGCATTGTGTGCCCTGTCACACGTTTGCTGGGGCGTGCTTTGTGTGATTCAGTTTCTGCAGTGGAGTGACTAGCAGCTTAAAGAGAAATCACTGTAGTAATAGTGCCGGGAGCCCTGCCCTCCCCACTGCAAGCGGGGTGCTGTCCCAGTCCGGAAGCCCAGGCCTGAGACCTCTCCTCTCTGTCCTCCTGCTGGCTCGGGAGTGTTCGTAGACCAGTGCTGACCATTTTTTGAATTGTCTCTTTCTTGGCCTGCTTGACACATTTTCTCAGCTTCTCCCTCACTACCGACTATTGCTTCTGTGTCTTTTTTATTGGCTCTTCTTGTGCCTTCTAGATAGCCCACATATGAATTTACTCATGTGAAACAGAGTGTGCCGTGCCTTCTTTGTGAGCCGGGCCCTGTGCCCGGTCCAGGGCTGTGGCGGTGGACTAGATAGGCACAGTCCCTGCCACAGATGCTCCCGTTCCAGTGACGGAGACAGGCAGCGACTGAGGGCCTAACTTATGATTTGGGAAGGGTCACTACAGAGATAGAGTCAACAAGAGCATGGTCAACTGGGGTCTAGACGGAGTCCCTTGAGAGATGACACTGATGCTGCGTGTTGAAGGATGAAGAGGGATTCGCTGGGCCAAGGGTGGGCAGCGCCTTCTGGGTGGAAGGGGTGGCATCAGGAAAGGCCGGGAGGCCAGAAGGAGCACGGCATGCTGGGGAACCAGAGGCCAGGATGGCTGGAGCACAGGCACGGAGTGCAGCTTCAGGGGGCAGGCTAGACTGCACAGGGCCCACCAAGCCACCACAAAGAGTTTGGATTTCAATTTAAACCACTGGAGAGTTTTAAGCCAGGAAGTAGCCAGATCTGATTTCCATTCCAGCTGAATTGTGGAGAATGGATTGGCTTAAATGAGTGGCAGGTCGGTCCCGTGCAGTGGCCCACAGTGCCCTGAGACCTCCTCGTTCGTTTAAAACTGGATGTGTGGATTCTTCTTCCCAACCCGTTGTTCTTGGTTTCTTTGTTCTCATCACTTGTTCGGCTATTCTCATAATCACTCTGACTTGAAAACTCCAGGTCACTTGTATCAGCCTCTCTTTCGGGCCATCGCAGCTGCCTCAGTCCAGAATGCTTGCTGCACGAGTAGCTTCTTCTCTTCCTTGAGTGTCCTCCCGGCTCTGATCCTGTCTGAGCAGGTGACAGCGCTTGTTCCTGAAACACCACTCATTATCTCTCTCCTTTCCTTGAAACCTCAGCTCTTCCCTGTCTCAGGGCAAGCCTGGTCTCTGCGGGGCCAGCCATCGCCCCTGACACTCCACTGTGGTCCGTCTGCTTCCCCCATTTCCGTTATTATTTTATGTTGTGCGATATAAATCCTTCACCCTTGTCAGGAAGTAGTGGGATTCCTGCCCAAGTGGAGCTTTTGATCAACCTAAAGACCTTTCTGGAGACAGAAATGAACAAAAAGATTTGTCCTTCTGGTTCTGGCAAGAAGATGGACGGAGATAATATTCAAACACACACCACCCCCCTCACTACAAGCATTTTGAAATGCTAGATAAATTTTGACAACACCCCCTAAAATGTTAGTGCATAGCTGAATTTACAAGGAAGAAAGGAACTCCCCAGATGAAATAAATGGAGAGAGAGCTGGAAACCAGAACAGAAATGAATGGACCGACGCTGCAGCTGGGTCGTTATCAGCCATAGTGACATAGAGCAGGGCTGGCACACTCCGGTGAAGGCCAGGCAGTAAATAGGTTAGGCTTTGCAGACCGCAGACAGTACGACATCTCCTTTTTCTTTCGACAACCTTGTAAATATATACAAGCCATTCTTAGATCATATACAAACCATTCTTAGCTTATGGGTTGTACAGAAACAGACCAAAAGCCAGACTTGGCCCATGGGCCACAGCTTATTGATGCCTGACATAGAGACTTGGGTTTATGTCCACATGAAGCCAGGGCGGCAGTGGGGGCAGGGGGTGGTTCTTAGTTCCCCAGAGGGAGTATTCTGAAAAGATGGGACCATCAGAGAAAGGGGGTGTACTAGGAAAAATGCACCCCTTGTCACAGGGAGATGACAGATTGCCATATGTTGTCACTTCTTAGTATTTGAAACCATGGATGCGCTGGCTTACGTGGGTCGGGTTTTAAATTTACACTACCGGAACCGCAGTGAGCCCTGGGGGTCTGTGAACCAGAGGAGACGACTAATTGCATTCTTAGTTTCACTAACCTCTAACTAAGATTTAGCGTTTTCTTCAATTAAGAAGGGAGTTAACAGACTGCAGTAGTGTTAGTAGGTCTTAGGTGTTTGTCACCAATAGAAATCACAGATATTTTCACATCAAAATATATGTATTAGTGTATGTATTAGTATCTCAGAATTTAATATATATATTTTTTGGTTAGTATGTTTCACTATAACTAGAAAATTTAAAACACACTTCTAAATAATTATTGGGCCAAAGAAAAATTGTTGAAATTTCTTAAATATTTAGAATTTGGAATCTAACAGTGATTATTTCCTATCAAAATTATAGGTTTAGAGGGGTAATATTTAGAAGAAAGATGGAAAAAGAAGGAGTTAATTTTCAATTCAAGAAGTTAGAGAAAGAACAGTAAAGTAAATCCAGAGAAAGTCTCTGAATAGTAGGGTTCACCGGCTGAATTTGCATAATAGGAATAAGGAAAATAAATGCAGAAACTAATGAGACAGCAGATAAACGAGAGATGATCAGCAAAGTCAAACTTGTTCTTGGAAAAGGGTAGTAAAAAGGCGCACTTGCAGCCAGACCAGTCAAGAGAGCAGAGCCGGAGGGTGCGCACGGATGCACAGTCAGAGGCGAAGAGGACACGGACACAGCGTAGTATGTGCATCGCGAGAAAATAATGACCAGTTTTATGCCAGTATTTTAGAATACTCAGGAAAAAAATGGGCAATTTCCCAGAAAAATATAATTTAACAAAACTGATTCAACAAGAGGGAAAAAACAGAATTCCCAGTGTGGGAAACTGTCCAAGTGTAGAGTGAGTGTTGAAAAGACACTGAGCAGCCATTCATTCATTGATTCAACAAATGTGCATTGACTGAGTCTCCGCGCCAGGCACACTCAGAGAAGCTGGGGCTGCAGTGGTAAATGGAATAATCAAATCTCCTTACTCTGTCAGCCCACTCTGTCAGTTCTGTCCAAAGAACTTTGTATGATGATGGAAATGTTCTTTATCGTCTCCGTGCAGTGTGGGAGCCATTGGCCACCAGTAGCTCTTACGCACTTGGAATAGGGTTAGTGCAACTGAGACACAGAATTTTTCACTTTATTTCCATTTAATTGACTGAAATGTAAATAGCCAGATATGACCAGTGGCTATCAGCTAATAAGGTCATAATGTGTTAATGGCTTCTTATAAGAAAGTACGCTGTTGAATTCTCGGGACCCTGACCTTTCTGGCAACGGTGCCGCAGTCTGAGGTGGGCAGCCCTGGTGGCCACACCACCACGATCTCGTGGGTTTGACTTCTTGTCCCTTTGGAGAGCATTTCCAGGTGCCTGATCGCATCTGCTCCGCGCTTCCCTCTTGGGGCCTCAGTAGCTCAGGGGTAAGTTTATTGCGGCTTCCTTTGTGGTAGCCATGCCCATCTCTCCTGTCTGCCGGGATCCTGCTGGCCTCGGTGCCTGGCCGTGCTAAGCACTCATTACATGCTGGACAAGTGTATTCCCCAGGGTCTCCATCAGTCTCGCGGGAACAGGCAATCCCAAGTCCAGCCAGACACATGAGCTGGGGAGGTGAGGCGGGCTGGCGGGCAGAGCTGAGCACAGGGAGCAGACTGGCTGGGAGGGCCAATGCTCTCCTTTGTCTTCCCCAGCCAAAAATGTTAGGAAATAAAACAGAAAAAAAGTACTAACATAAAAATTTATATATGAAGAAAAAGTCCCTCTCTTGGATATTTTTACAGATGGATGACGTAAGTATCTTGGCCTCAAGGAGAAAAGGCAAAGCCCTGTGGAGAGTAGAGATCCTGGATTCTAGAATGAATATCGTTGTCAACTCAAGTATTTTGCTTTACTGTTGCTGCATCAGCGCAAACGGGAAATAGGGCCAGGCTGCACACAGAAGCTGGACCTGGGGGCTGAGTGCGCACACCCCTCCTCGCCCAATGCTGAGTGGGGAGTCCCCTCGGGTCCCCCCCTCCAGGCCTGCTGTCAGGAGCTCCTGCACTTTGCTGGCGCACTCGCAAGGTGGTGGGTGCCGACTCGCCAGCGTCCCTGGAGCCCCTCCTTTCTGCACCCACCAGCCCACCCTGG
Organism: Desmodus rotundus; assembly: GCF_022682495.2. Classification (NCBI taxonomy): domain Eukaryota; kingdom Metazoa; phylum Chordata; class Mammalia; order Chiroptera; family Phyllostomidae; genus Desmodus; species Desmodus rotundus. The sequence goes on from NC_071395.1 coordinate 70,510,631, forward strand.
GGCTGCTGACACCTGTTACACGTTGAAGCACAAACCAAAGGCTCCAAGAGAACAGGCCTCCTGGAGGGCTGCATCCCTGTCCTCTCTGAGGATGCATAATGGATGTGCAGTGCTCGTCTGGTGTGAGTCTCTCAAAGGGGCTCGTGTGCTTCTGTTTTCCAGGGATGATAATGGTGATTTTGCTGCTGCTTGTGGCTATCGTGGTCGTTGCTGTCTGGCCTACCAAGTAGTGGCAATAAAGGGACCACCAGCTGTGACACCTGCCGGTGATGGAGGAAGCTCAGCACCCTTTTGATACATGAAAGCTGCTCTCAATAAATTCCCTCGAAGCTCTGAGCTCCTGGTGTGCGTTGTTTCAGCAAAGTGAATTGCGTGGCAGCTGTGGAGCCAACTGGAGTGTCAGGCGCAGCGTGGCCCTTTGGTTCCTACCTTGGTCATTTTGGTCCTAGCCCAAGGTTCTTCACACGGTCACTGCCCGTGGCTACCCGTGGATTGTACCTACCCCGAAGGTGAGCTGGCACAGGGGGGATGAGACCAAACCAGTAGGCACCTTGTAACCTTGTAACTGTGGTCTGCTAAGGAAGTCACATGTCCATGTAGGAACTAAGTGAATGGTCAAGGGTGCTTGTGCAGGCAAGGAGGAAGGAGTCCCCAAGGGTTGTGTCACAGGCACATGTCCCAGTGTGTGACCACACCTGTCCTCATCGCCCACAAGGCTCACCGCTCCCGCTGGTGCTTGCTGCCTCGCTCAGAGCTGTTCTCTTGGGACTCCCTTTAGACCTAGATTCTTTTTCATTTCTTCAGTGATAGTAACCCAGTTTCCAGGGCTGGAACATTTTTTCTTTTTTTTTAAATCCTCACCCAAGGATATGTTTATTGATTTCAGAAAAAGAGACATCAATTAGTTACCTCCCGCATGCACCCCAACCAGGGATCGAACCTGCAACCTTTTGGTGTATGGGATGACACTCCCACCCACTGAGCCGCCAGCCAGGGCTGAAACATCTTTAGAAGCAGCCAGAATGAAGCCTATTGAATAAGGTGGGTGGGGTGGGAAGTGATCAGTCTGGAAAGTACTATTCAGAGTTCACAGAAAGGTCTGATTATGAAGTTAGGAGAACTACACCTCCATTTGGCTCCTAAACTGGCTCTGACAACCAGTGCGTGAGAGTGCACAGCGCATGTGTGTGTGTTTGTGTGTGTGCATGTACGGAAAGGGCAGACCTGCAAAGGACCCCAGGCCCATGGGAGTGCCAGGGAGTTCCGGGCTAGAGTGGGGAGGGCCCAGACTCATGCCCACTCTCCCATCTGTATAGAGAGAAGGCCAGGCCAGCTGACCTTGTTTTGCCCTCCGTGGCAAAAGGGGAAGGAACTCGGGTTGGTGACAGAGCAAGATCCAAAGCACAGGATTTCACCGAGGAAGAGCACAGGACAGGCCTATGGTGGATCTCCTAGATACTGTGGGCAACTGCTCTCAAGAGGGCATGACTGGACCCCCCTGTGGACAGAGACAGATGGAGGAGGAGGAGGAGTGTGGTGCTGCCTGACACAGTGCCATTTCCTAGACCTGAGATTCCTGTCCACCCACCTCCAGTGGGGGAGCAGGCGAGGGGGACCATGACTTCCTGGGCTAGTTGTAAATTGCTGCCAAGTGTGGGCCATCTATTCCCGGCAGCTCTTCCCTAGAGGGGCTGGGTCACCTCAAGGCCCCAGCAGGCCCTGCTACGCCTGAACTGTCCTCCTTCCATCTGGTGTGTGCGTGTGGCTGTGACATGTGCTTCTCTCCCATGAGAGGCGCTCCAGCCCTGCCCAACTTCACACTGGGACTCTGCTCTGTATCAGCCGTAACAGGCAGGACAGCGCCGCCTGCATAGACATCCAAATGGGAGTGACCTAGACACACCCAGACCTGGGCATCTTGCTCCGGTGCTGAGTCCCTCGCAGGTCAACATAGCACTCTAGTGACATCTCCTCACCCAGAGCCTGGGCCGGTGGAATAGCCTCTGTGGGTTCTGCTACCACCTCCTATGCTTCCAGCTCATTGGCCAGGACAGTCACCTGGCCCTGCTCACCCACGAGGGGACCGGGAAGTACCCAGAAGGCAGACAGCCTGAACCGGGTGGCAAATGGCCCCAGTGATGACCACAGCCCTTCCCAGCTGTGTGACCGAGGCCGTGAGGAGCAAGTGAGTTAGACACGGAGCACACTGCTCCACTCCACTGGAAATGTTCCTCCTCGGCCCCACCTCGAAACCCAGTGGGCCAGACAGCCTCCAAATCCATATTCAGGGGTTCCACCCCACTCTTTCCACCCAGCATGACAGAGCACACTCTTGTGAGGGCCAGTGATCAAGCCTGGGCAGGGTAGAGCTCTCCTGTCTCTTTGACCCTAGTGCCTGTGGACCTCCAGGGGCGGCCAGCACACGCAGCCCCAGGCTCGGCCTCAGATGGTGAGGCCCCATGAGGCCCCAGCACAGATTTGGTAGAAAGGCCAGGCAGTGTTCTGATGGGAAGGGCCAAGGTTTGAGAGGGCAGGGAGCAGAGGCAGGTGTGAGCACGAGCCACCCCGCTGTCGCGGCACTGGGTTGCAAAGTGAAGGAGAGGAAATGGAAGCAGAGCTGATGCGAGATGAGCACGCTCCCGAAAGAGGAACTGTGCTGGACAGGGGGCAGGGCTTTGGGACAGGCGCCCTGGCTGCATTTTGCTTGTGGGGTGGGAGCAGAGTGGTTGCCAATGGATCACCCGACAGAAGATCAGGAATTTGGAGAGCCACGTCTCTCTATGCTGTCGTGCAAAACCCCGAATCTATAGAAACAGTGTCTCCCTGGAGCCCCCCACTTTGGGGCTCACGGGAGGCAACACCGAAGGTCTGTTTGACTTTCTCACCTCCTCTTGACTTGCTCAGCACGGAGCCCCGGCAACTCATGGGGCGTCTTTGAACCAGAGCCACAGCGTTCTGGCTCAGCCACATGGAAAGGCCTTTTTGAGCCAAACACTGAGCTGATGTCTGCACACAACAGCTTCTGTTCTTTAGATGAGTGGGCTCGAGGCCTGTCCCAGCACAGCTAGCTGGGCAACCTGCACGAGTGACTTCACATCTCTGGACCTGCAGGCCGGGGAGGGGTGACAGAGCCGGCCAGGTTAGACTGCAAGGACCTGCCACCCGGGCCTTGGGCAGCACTGGGCCCAGAGGGCGGGGGAGCGTTGGGCAGGAAGGCTCCCCTGCTCCTTAGCTTTCTTGGGGTGGGCTTCCCACATGACATACCCACCCCACTCTGAACCAACTGGCAGACCGGAAGTGAGTGGCAAGGCATTTCCGAACCACTCTTGGGGATGTATTGCATCAGGACCCACTCTGGAGTGACAGCTAAGGTAAAGTTGGCATCTTCTGGCACCGTTTGGTGTAAGGGCTGCTTCTCCCCTTCCGAGGTGTCGGGAAGCTTGGAGTCCGTCCTGTGAGCTGTGAGGCCTTACTCTCAGCACAAAGACAAGCGGCAAGACGGCTTCAGCACCCCTACCTTGGGTGCTTTTTCAGTGAAAATAGACTTTACTAAAATAACAGCATAAGTATTGTTTAGCTTAGCTGATTATTAATTATAAGCATTTTGAGTCTGGTTACCATATAAAGAAATCCAGATACCTGGTTGCAACTGGTACTTTTGTTCCGTTGAAATGTCATTATTATTAATAACTGTAACTAAGCCTTGGCTTTCCTTAGCCCCAGGATGATCTGCTCCTTTCAAGACCTGCTGGGCCCCTGCCGGGCCCCGGGACCTCCTTCCACGAGGCTGCGGCAGGCTCTCCACTGACTGGTCAGCGCAAGCTGCCCACGTGCTTACAGCTGCATTTTCCCTCCCAGCCAGCAGGGCGGCCACCCCTTCCCAAGAACCCCCATCCCTGCTTCTTCAGCTCCCAGGTTACCCTGAGAGCTGTCTGCAAAGACTGACGATCATCTTTTATCTGGTTGGGTTTTCTAACCTCGCCCTGCTGGTTAAGTGGAGATCCGCCCCCCACCATCTCCTTAACAAGTGGGCCAAGATTCACCTTCCCTCTAGGTCTATACAACTTCAGACCTCTTCCCAATGTCCCTCCTTCCAGAATGAGCTGCTGTGCTGTCAGGTCTGCCCTTCGATAAAGCAGTGAGTTCATCCATCCGTGACTGTATTTCCCACTGGCTCTGTTTGTCTCTCACTCCCCGTTTTTCTTGGCATATTTCTGATGTCTTTATTTAGTCTTCGGAGAGCACAGAAAGAGGTGTCTGTGCAACAAAATCTGAAACCCCAGAGTGTCTCTGCCATGAGTGGGCAGACCCCACCCCCAGGCACTGGCTCTGGGCAGGCGGGGGGGGGGGGGGGGGGGGGGTGCAGGCAGGGTGGCGCTTGACGAACGCCTCCCTGGAAGTCGGCCGGCCCTGTGAAGCGCTCCCACCCAGCGGGGTCTGGGCTTTTGACAACTGCGCTAGACCCTGTGTCCTGATGGGGATCGCTCAGCTTCCTCGTGCCTAACTATGTCAGTCTCTAAAATGGACTCTCCAGACCACCTGGGGCCTGTATGAGGCAGTGACCCACCTTATTTCCTGCTCTGTGTTTGTAGGTGGCAAAGCCTCTCTCTGGCTAGAGTGAGGCAGGTGCTGGGAGGCAGCGGGGCGGCTTACAACCTGCATTCTACTGAGTCTCCAATCAGAGGTTTCCTTCAGGCCTTGGGACTGAGCTGCAGCTGCCCCACAGGGCCCGGCAGTGGGGGTTCCCCGAGGAGATGACACTGTCAGTCACAGACAACTTTTTTATGAAGGACAGAAAAAAAGCACATCATGCAAGTCCTTGAGAACTGGACTCTTGAACAGAATGACCACAGCTGAGATTTCCACCTGTGGCACAAGCCTCTGAGCCCCCGTCTCTTGGCAAAGGGTCCGCCAGGTCTGCGCTGACCTCGGGAAGGGCCTGAGACTGCAGAGGCGGCTTTTTCCTTCTTGTCCTCTCCGGCCACCTGCGACCTGCATCCTGTCCCTGACCACCCAGTGTCAGGAACTGCCATTCCAGCAGGGGCACTGGAGGCCACCCCTGTCTCTCACTGCCCTGGCTTTGACCCCTGGTTCTGAGAACAGCTCCTGTTCCTCAAGCTGGCCCTTTGAGGAGGCTGGGCAGGGAGGGGCTGCAGGCCCCTCAGCCAGCTCCCCACACTGCAGGGAAAGGGCTTGCCATGCCTCCCAGGTGCCACTTGACTCGGCATTGCTGAGGGGCCGGACCAGGCCCATCTTGGAGACTCGTCTTAGAAACAGCTGGGTGCAGAAATTATGGCTTCCTGGTGATGATCAGCTCCACTTTGCATAGCAACACAACATGTTGCTAATGACAGAATTGTTTATTTAATAAAGAAATCACGACCATTTGGAGGTTTAAATATAGTTTCTCAGAAACCCAGTGAGCTCAGCTCCTGGTGGCTGCGTGGTGCTGGCAGCGGCCCAGTCCCTGCACCACACAGAGCCTTTAGCAATGGCTGAAAAAAGTCTTGAGTTTTACTAACCCTGTTATCTTTTCTCATGAGTCTCCTCTTAGCTTTGACTAGAAGAAACTGGTTCTGTGAAAGACAAGAACTCTGCTTGCAAGTGCCAAGTCAGGTGGGGACATTCCAGGGTGTGCCCTGCCCGGCTGCTGAATTTGGGGCAGGTGGGCAGAATACCTCTTTGCCCTCTCCCCTGCAGTGCCCCAAGCCTGGAGCCCCAAAGAGTAGCAAGGATGGATCGCAGGGATGGGTCTTGGGGACTTAAATGCAGCTTGACCCATTTGAGAGACTTTGAGCTTAAAATCACATTGACGTCACCAAACCCACAGGACTTTCCAATCAAAGCTGCCCCCACCCCTCCTTTTGGTGGCTGGAGCTCTGTGTTAGGCTTTGTGAAAAGTCAGTGGCTCTGATTTGCTGGGGAGTTCTTAGACCAGAGACCCACCACCCTCCTCTCTCCCTGCATGTGCACCACCCATAGCTCAGGCAACAGTCACAACTGAGAAACGAAGAACAGTGTACAAGAGTTTATTTAATTGATATTTGAATTTAGTTCTATCATGTGGGGCCCACATTACACATTCCATCTGGGTCCATTACAACTCTAACTGAAAAAAAAAAAAAACCCTTAAAAAAAAATCCACAACTTTTTCCATGTCATTAAATATATTCATATATAATAACCATAATATATTAGTACGCATTGGAAGGGACACTGACCCAAACAGCATGTCATGGTCACAACTAAACATTTACCATTCCGAGTGAACAGAACTCCAAGACGCAGGAGGGGCCAAGGCAGGGTGTGCGGTGCACTGGGGAGCAGGGGTGGGAAGGCACAGCCGAGACACCGGAGTGGGCAGCTTGGTTTGGGCAGAGGGCAGGGCCCTGGAGCACACATTTGATACCACTAGGGGATGGCGTGGCTGCAGCCACGACCCTCGGCTCAGGAGCCCCAGTGAGTCTGCCTTGTCCACTCAGTCTCTCTCTCGATGCGGGGCCTCCCTTGACCATGGAGACCCCAACATTTTCCAGTTTCTTGGAGGGGCCATTTCTTGATCCCTCAGAGTCTCCTTGATTTTGGTGTCATTCCAACCTGGGGCAAACCCAAGAAGGGCTGGACCCATTTCCTGCACACTACTTTGGAGGCAGAATTCCAGGAGGTCACTAAGAGCCTGGAGGCAGCTCAGAGCCTCCCTGGTTGGACGGGAGGTGTCCCTCCTTGCCATGTCCCAGCACCTGGGGATGCCGCCTCCTGCCCTACTTTCTCAGGACAGCAGCCACAGCCATCAGGCGGGCACGGGGGCAGCCCCCTGTCCTTCCCCTCCTCTCCACCCCACTTTTTAGCATTACTGTGTGTCAGTAAAGCAGGGACCCCGCTGTCAAGGGCTCCAGACCACCCAGCAGGTGAGAAAAAGGACAACTGGGCAATCTGCTTGTTTAAAAAAGAAGACTAATCTGGTATGTTTTTTTCCAAACACCTACATATCACAATTCTGGTTAATACACTCTTCAAAATCAAAATCTAGTTCCATTTTACATCCCTTCCTAACTGTACAAATTTTGCACACCTCAACTCCTAGTTCTGTCTCCACCCCGGAATGGGGGTGGGGTGGAAGAGGGTGCTCCCAAGGAGGGGTCCTCACTGCCGAAGTCGGTGGCTGGACTCAGAGGAGCGGTGGACTGGTTCCGGCTGGGCTATGAGGTGCAGAAGGCCTGGGAGGGCTGACATCCCACAGTGTCCTCATGACCTCCACCTGGCTGACCCGGCCACCCAGACACATTCCCCAGGGCCAGGCCCTTGGTGGACCAGAATGCCTTAGCCCTCAGGGTGCTGAACAGGAGGGCGAGGCTGGAGGCTGGCTGAATTTAAAGCAATACACATTACGGCTTGGCAGGCTGCTGGGGGACCTCACAGACCACCAGCGCCTGCCCTTCATAAACCTGGGTGACTCAAAGGCTGGGCAGGAGGCGGTGGGGCTCTTCTGGGCAATCAGAGAAGCCAGGCTGGGAAAAGTAGGAATAGGACAAGGGCCTGAGTAGTGAGTGCCTTTACAGGACTGTGTGCCTGCAAAATGCTAAGGTGTCCAAGGAGGCCCGACTGCTAGGAGAGAGGCCCCTATGCTCCCAGCCTCAGGCCTGGATTCAGGGAACACAGATATCCCTTCCCAGAGCCATTCTGTCCTCTCCCTGCCCCCGTGGGCATCTGTGCCAGTCTCTTCTGGAATTCCTCCAAACACCCCAAGCAGCCAAATGTCCTTTCCACTGCATCTTACATCAGCCAAGGCCGCCTTCCAAAACCTGGGACTTCCAGGGGTTGCCCCGAGGTGAGTTCACAACCAGCCTCACCCACCACTCTTGTTGCACCTCTGAAGGTGTTCTTGTACCCATCCCTCCCACACACACCTCCATTCTCCAGACCAGGGGCAGTAACCAGGGGCAGTGTCTCAGTGGTGACCCCCAGGAACAAAGCTTGTGGGCAGCGAGCCAGGGGCGGCACAGCCCGTGATCACAAAGCCTGGCTCTGGAGTGGGAATCCAGTTCTGCCACTTATTTGCCTGGGGACCTTGGGTACATGTGCTTCAGCTTCCTCGCTGGTGAGACGGGGGTGAGAATCCCTGTCTCACAGGGTTGTCAGGAGGATAACAAGAGGTCATGTGGGTAAGGTGCCAGGCGCTAAATGGCAGCCAGAATGGGGGCTGCAGCAGAGGAGACAGAGGGAAACCAGACCACAGGGGCACCCTTCAGACTTAATGTGACCCTCCTGAGCAGCCACACTCCAGTGGAAAGTGAAACCAATTTCCTGCCTGAGAAGGGAGCCAGGCTTCTAACTCCGTGTGCCAGCAGGGCCGCTGGGCAGTGCAGAGCTCAGGAGACGGAGCAGTAGGCCCCAGGGCAGAGAAACAGGCCCAGGGCCAGACGATCAGACCCAAAGGGCTGGGATGCTTGCTTGAAGACAGTGTCTCTAGAAAGCTTTGGAATGGGGGTCTGGCCACACCTGGGGGCCTGGGAGGCCTCACTAAGGGGACAGCTGGAAAGGTGTAGGCGAGGTGCCGCCCACGCTAGACCAAGATAGCGGGGTGGGGGCAGTTCTAGCGGGCTTTCTTGTCCCTTCCCTTGGGGAGTGACAGAAAGTGGTCACGGTTTCCTAGGTGCCCAGGAACCTGGTCATTTCTGGCCCTGGTCCCTCACCTTGCTGAGCCAGCAAGCCCACCCTGGCAAGCCCCCTCCCCCAGCCAGGCTTAACCACCTTTGCAGCCTGCATTCCATGCCTATCCAGGCCCTTCCCAGCTGTTGACACTATTGAGGGGCCTTGTGGGAGCTGATGTCATTACACAAATAGTGTCACTGCCGTAAACCCAGCCAGTGCCCCTTCCCCTCCCCTGGAAAATGTCATAAAGGGGCTGGTTCCAAGTTTCCAAAAAGGAAACTCTCTGGGAGGTTTTGCCTTCCTGATGCCTCCTCCAACAGGCAGCTCCAGTATGAGGCAGTGACCACCCGGCTTGAGCTTCTCAGGGGTGTCTTTGGGTCCACGGCCCTGTGCTTGGGCCAGAACCCTGGGCCTGCACCCAAATCCCAGCTGGGCGGGGACGGACACCCGCAGGGGCTTCTGCTACTCTGACTCGCAGATTGTGAACCCCTCCCCCCACCCAGGAGAACCAGTTCAGCAGGTGGCAAAGGAGACCACAGCTTGTGGGAGGAATCCTGGTGGCACAGGCTGCTTCTGCTGCCCCCAGTTGCCTGCCTAGCTCCTTCAGATGGGGCCCAAGTTGTCCCAACCAGGGGGTCCTGTGACAAAAAAAGGTCAGGGGGAAAATGAGGGGATTTTCGGTCTTTTATGTTTGGTGTGGTAGTTTGGCCGGACTCGCTCAGCCCCCGGCCCAACTAGGGGCCTGAGAATTCACAGTTCTCCTCCTCACGTGCCCTTCTCCCTAACCATACACAGGCCGCAGGTGCGGCCCCACCTGCACGGTTCTGCGCCAGTCCCTGGGGCCCAGGTCAGTCTGCCCCGCCCCCGCCACAGCGACCCATCCTGGCCCTAGGGAAGCGCGTCCGTCCCTGCTCTGGAAGGAGCCCGTGAGGTAGCTAAGTCTCGTCCTCATTTCTCCAGGGCCTGGCCTGCTGCGCACCACTCCCCGCGCGCGTGCGCGCGGCTCCTGTAGCCAGGAGGCGCGCAGAGTGGGGCGAGGGGCAGGGCCCCCAGGAGAGAGGCAGCCGAGAGCCCCGCCCCTGTGCCGGCCGTGGCCCCGTCCCCACCCTCCCCCCACCTGGGAAAGCCCTCGCGGGCCAAGTCCAAGTCGCTGCGGTGGCGCGCCGCGCCCGCTCGCGCTCTCCCGGCCCGCGCCCCGCCCGCCGCCCGGCGCGCCCCTGCCTCCGCGCTAGGCCTTCTTGCACTTGCCCTTCTTCTCGCGCTGCTGGAACTTGCGCAGCCGCCGCGCCCACGTGTCCCGCCACTGGATCACCAGGCTGCTCTTGTCTGCCACGATGCCGCTTTGGTCTGGCGAGTCCTCTGCGTTGCCCAGCAGCAGGTACTTCTTGAGGGGCTTGATTTTGGGGCACTTGCAAGCAATGTCCCGTGAGCGGATCCATAGGCTCTGGTCACCTCGCCGAATGCGGCTTGTTCCCTGCTTGTACACCGAGATGATGTTCACTGTGAACTTCCACCAGTCCCCCGCCTTATCTGCCTTCAGGATGTGGATCTGGACGGCTGCAAGGAAGCACAGATAGGCGGTGGGCCACGCGATGGGTAGCGCCACATGTGTGCCCAGCTCCTGTGGCCAGGTCGGTCCTGTCCTCTACGAGGCTAATGTTGGGGCCACCTGTTTAATGGAGAAGGAAGACGTGTCCCCAGCGCTGGGAAGTGGCTGCATAGGGCATCCCTCCAAGGAGTGGGCTAACGGTGGCAAAGCTAAACTGTAACCCAACTCCTGATACCCGGCCCAGGGCCACCGCGTCAAGTCTTACCTCATGGCTATTTTGAAGGTGCCACCAAGCACTCACTGCCTTTGGGGACAAGCCCCCTCTTAGGGTCGAGGAAGGCAAGAAGAAACCTATAGAAACTGATCCTCCCCACCTCACCCAGCACTCTGGACCAGGTCCATCTGCCCAGGGCAGGTGCCTTCAGAGCAGTGCTGAATACAGGAGGGGGGTGGGACACAGGACGGGACACAGACAGGACACAGACCGCTTCAGGTGTCTCCCCAGGCATTTCCAAAGGTCCCAACCACTTAACACCAAGACTCACGATACCTCCAGACACATAACCTTGTACTTGACTCAATCTCAGAAAACCATAATGGAATCTCAGTGCCCAGGCACAGTGCACCCCGCACCTGCCCTTAAGGTGCCCACAGCACCTCTTCCAGAGTCCAGAGTTCTCGGACTGCCCAGTTCCCATCCCTGCCAGGCCACCCTCCCTCCCACCCTCACCTCTCAAATGCCCCAGGCTGTTCCCTTTCCTCCCAATTCTCTGCTAACATCTCCCCTCGTACAGTGGTTCTCACACCAGAGGTCTTGTCAAAAAATGAGTTTCTAATCCAAAAGATCTGGGGAGGAGGGAGGAGAATATGTATTTCTCACAAATTCCGCAGTGCTGCTGAAGCTGCTGCCCCAGGGAACCCACCTCGAGAGTCAGTGCACCAGCTTGTGTTACCGAATGTTATTTCCACTGGATAATAAGAGGTTTTTTTAAAAAATAAAAATAGGAGGAAATGGCCCTGGCTGGTGTGGCTCAGTGGACTGAGCACTGGCCTGTGAACCGAAGGGTCACCTGTTCGATTCCCAGTCAGGGCACATGCCTGGGTTGTGGGCCAGGTCCCCAGTGGGGGGTGAGCGGGAGGCAACCACACATTGATGTTTCTCTCCCTCTCTTTCTCCCTCCCTTCCCCTCTGTCTAAAAATAAATAACATCTTTCAAAAATAGGAAAGGCTTTAGAAAAACAAAAAGAGGGGAGCCCTGGCTCAAATACATTTTTCAAACTGGGTTAAACAAAGTCTAGAAACTTCCTTCCTGCAGGACTTTCCGGAGCCTCTAATCCACAGACTCTGTGTGCGCACATGCCGTGCACGTGTGGGCTTCCCGACAACCCAACTGCAGCGCCTTTTGCTTGGTGCATTTCAGGTCACCGGCGACCCGTGGGGTCTCCTTAGGGAACTGCCGGCGGGGAGACACCCCCAGGGGATAAATGGAGAGGCCTCTGCCGAAATGGTCTCCATTCATGGACTCGAGCCCCAAGCTACTAGGGTCCAGAAAGACTAGAGCAAGGCTGTAGGAACTGACCACATCCCTGGGTCAAGGCCCATCTGCCTGGGGCCATATTTCCCTCCCCTTGGCCAGAACAGAGTGCCTTCCCCTTGCTGAGCCCACCCAGCCCACCCACCCTGCACCCTCCCCCTGGATCATGCTGGAGATTATGCTGGCTGCTGAGTGGGCTTGAGCCCTCCTGAGAAAGGAGCAGTAGCTTGTCCCTCCAGATTACAGGTGAAGAAACTGAGGCACAGGCAGGCTCAGGGGCTTCAGCAACCAGGAGAACATGTCCCCAGGAAATGCCTAGGTCTCATCACCTGCCCACTGACAGCTCCAGTAACTGGGCCCACCTACACCTCAGCCCGGCCTCCCATGCTGGCTGGCTTCTCAAGGATTCTGGGGGCCACTCTGCCACCTTCACTCCCAGGGCCCTACGTGCCCCCCTCCTGTGCTGGGAGACAGGGAGGGGCAGGGATGGCTGGGCCCAGGGCAGCAGCAAATACCATCCAAGTCATCGCTCTGGAGCGAGGGAAATGGCAGATTTTCCCATATTTTCATTTCAGCTGCTCCTGGGCATCCTGAACTTTGCACTCCAGTCTGAGGGCTCCAAAGAATGGCTGCCATGGCAACCGTTTCCATGTTTTTGTCACCAAGGGACTCAACACTCAGTGTGAACTCTGCTGGGGGGTGGGGAACCCTCCAGCCCAAGAGAAGTGGCTGGGTTGTGTGTGTTTGACTGTGCAGACAGAGGTCACCGTGGCAACTGAGTGCCCCTTAGCTAAGCAACGGGGAGCCACCCCCTGCTTCCCAGAGAGCCCTGGTTTCCTCTCCTCAGGACTGAGCTGAATACAAAATGAGCCTCCCTCAGGATGTGGCTGTTTCTCTGCATGGGACCACAGACCCCCAGCCTAGCCACAGCATCCCCCAGCCAAGGCGGGTAGGGGTGGCCCCACAAGGCCGCTACAGAAGGCGCCTCTCGCTGGGGCCCCGGAGAATTTGGCATTGATCTTAGGCACTAAGCATCTTTTGGTGTGAATTGTGACCCCCCCCCAAATTTCCAAGTTGAAGTCCAAACTCCTGGTACTTCAGAATGTGACAGTATTTGGAGATGGGGTCTTTAAAGCAGCGATCAAGTTAAGATGAAGTTAGTAGAGTGGGCCCTAATCCAGTACAGCTGCGGTCCTGATAAGACGAGGAGACCTGACACAGGCACACACAGAGGGGCCATGTGAAGACCCAGCAAGGCTGCACCATCTGCAAGCCAAGAAGAGAGGCCTCAGAAGAAACCAACCCTGCCGACACCTTGACCTAGCACTTCCAACCTCTCTGTTGTTTAAGTGCTGCACCCCCACCACCGTCTGTGGTGCTTTCCTCTGGCAGCCCTAGAAAACTAACACAGTTGAAACCAGTGACTGAAGATGCTGGGCTGCAGCTCCAGGCCAGGCGGGGGCAGACCAGATGAGGCCCAGCCGTGCTGAGAAGGACTGGCTGGGCACGGTCAGGCCTTCTTACTCCCTGGACTTGCAAGAACATGGCCCTTCGAAGGAGGACTCGACACCTGCCCCACCTTCCCTGGTCTGGAGCACCGTGCCCCTTCCCAGGAATGCCCTGGAACACTGAGCAGGGCACCCAAAGGAAGCCCCACCCCACTTCCCCGGGCACAGCCAGCACAGCCTGAAGGGCACCTGCTTAACACTGAGGACACAGCCCAGAGGGGCACCCACCCCTGGAAACCTAGCTGTTCTCGAGAACCCAGGGGTCAAAGCAGGGACACCAGGCAGTCAGGACAAAGCACTGGCCCTCATCCTGCTCCCGCCCCGGGAGCTCCTGGCAGCTCCCTCTCCATAAGGTGAGAGCACAGGCTTGGGGCAGGGGCAGGAGAGGGTGGCGGTAGGATTCGCGTGATTATACTGGAAAAAATCCACATTTCCGCTGCCCTTGGCAACGCCTCCGCACATTACACAGCCCACCAAGTATGAGCTGCACACGCAGAGCACGGGCCAAGTCCCCGCAGTGCACATACAGCTGAAAATATTCAAGATACACATTGAAACAGTGACCTCAGGCAGAGCTGCTCAGCACGCGGCAGGCGCGTTCGGCAGGGCACAGCGTGGCACTGCCCAGCACAGTATGGGGGCCGCTGCCACTTCTGACAGGCCTGCCAGGGTCTCCTGGCGCCGTGCACAGTGGCCTCGGCCTCTCTGCTGGTCCCGGGACCATGGCCCCTGAGAGTGGGCCCCTCCCCTCCACATAACGTTCACTCGGGCCAGTTCGTCTCAGACCTTAGGACACTTAAGTCCCCTTGGCTTGATGGCCTAAGTGGACCCCAAGGAGGCCAGAACATGGGCTTGGTGAGGATCCCCCACCCTGTATTCGGATTTGAAGGAGATGAGATGACCTTCAGGAAGGCCGGCCACGAGGTCGGAAGAGGACAATGAGAGGCGCACTGAGAGGCCTTAAATTGGAGACTGGTCTGCAGGAAGAGGGTCCCAGCTCGAAGGCCGAATAGCTGTTCTCTGATGCAGGGACAAGGGAGAGCCTGAGGCAGATGCTGGCCAACCCTGGTGCTGTGGGCCCCACCTGGTCCCATCTCGGGGTCCACACCTTGAAGGCCCTCCCTTCCTAGGAGCCCTCGTTCACACCAAAAATGGGGGCTCAGGCTGGGCCCGTGTCCCATGGGGCTCTGTTCTCAGAGTGCAGACAGAAGCAGGCGCTGGAGCCCACGAGGAGGCGTGGGTGAGACTGGCCCCAGAAAGCCCAATAGAGCTGTGGCAGCTGAGGGCCCCCAGCAGGCTACAGAGGAGGCTTCTGCAGGATGGAATAGGCACCAGCGGAAAAACAAGTGGAAAGGGAGCAGGTTCCAGGGAGTGAGATCTCCAGGCCCCTGGGGCCCGGCCACACTTGTCTCCTGGAGTCCCTGGGCTGCCCTTACCGGTGTAGTACACGCTCCCATCCGGCGGCCAGGCCAGCCGCACAGCTCTGCTAGTGAGACTGAGGCTGGCCGGGGAGCAGCCACCCCCACCCCGCCCCCAGCAACGCTGGGGCCCACAGGAAGGGCCTGCATGCAACTAACCCTTCTCAGCCGCTGGGCAGGGTTGCAAGGACTGACTTCCCCTGCTCCAACTCAAGCCTGCCACTCTGGCCGGCAGGAGCACACGCCTCTCTGTTCCTTGGCAGAAGCCTGTGCCTGGCTCTGGAGGGATACTGTGACCCCAAGAGGACAAGAGGGGGACCAAGGACCAGGCCCATGGAGGCTAGAGTCAGCGAGCACAGCCTGTGCCAGTGTGGAGTGGAGAGGCAGCGGCCTGGGCAGTGGGCACCCGGCAGCCTGGGGGCCATGCCCAGCGCTTGGGGGCCCTCGCAGGTGCTGTTTCCTGCACCCCCAGCCAAAGTTCAAGGCACCTGTGTGTCCTTCCGTAGCAGCAGACCTCTGGCCACCTTCCCAGGGTGCCTCAACCCTGGCAGTCTGAGAAGCGGGAAGCTCCAGGTCCCCTTCTGTGATTGGATTCCTCGGGAGTGGGCTGTGCCTCCCTGCCTGGTGCCCCATTCCCTCAAGCCTGCCCCCTGCTAGCTCTGGGCCTCTGCGGACCTGGCACTGCCACCACCTTGGGCAGCTTCCAGCTGATTGGGGGTGCCCCTGCAGATTTTGAAGGTCCCCTGCTAGGATCAAAGCTGCGGCCCTGGGGCCAGGTTCTGGGAGAGCTGCTAGGTCAGTGAGGAGTATACAGTTGCTCATGCGCTCACCTGCTGGCCCAGCCCACCTGAGACAGACAACCTGCTGGGGTCAGCCTGGGGGTGTGCCCTGGCACAGGCCCCTGGGGGCTGCCGGAGGGTTCCTCTCCCCGCAAGCCCAGAGTGCCTCGACACCTCCACAGGGAGGCTTCCTGCCTCCTGGAGGTCTCCTAGATTTACGGGCTGCTTGCAGCAGGCCCCCAGGGGCTTCCCAGCAGCTGCCCCTCCCAAGGAGGCCTGGGTGGTCAGCCCCCCTGCCCCACCCCCGCCATACCTTCCTGTTGGGCCAGCCCAGTTAGGGAAGTTTTGTCACCCATCTGCCTCAGAGACAGCGGCCAGGATGAATGGGAGGAGGACACTAACCCCACTGAAACCATTAAAACCATGCAGCCCCATAAATCTCCCAGCACAGAAAGCACGTCATGAGTTGCAGCTGCTTTCATAAAATGCAGCTCTGACCACATGTTTCCCAGTCCCCTGTGAAGGTAAGGAACCGCTGAGCAGTGCCAAGTCCTGTTCTCGGGGAAGCTAACCTGCCACGGGGCTGGGCGAGCTCACGGGGCGAGCACGCCAAGCGGGCCTTGCAGGGCAGGGGCAGTGCCAGCACACCCAAGACGGGCGCCACAGCAGCCCCTGCCCAGTTTCTATTAAATGAAGGGGATGCCTGGAGGCTCACTGTGGCCAAACCCGGCCACCAGCCACACACCACCCCCAGGAATCCTCAGGAATCCAGGGGCCACCACCTCCCCCCACACCCCCAAAGGCCCTGCCTCAAGCCTTGAATAAAGTGGGGACACCCAACTTAGACCTGGCTAAGGGTTCCCCCTTTCTCCCCCTCAGCCAAAGGAAGAATGTTATGCCCCTATCTCTCAAAACCAAAAGCAATGTGGAGGCTGCCTCAGTTTCCCTGCCAGGTCCTGGTGCTTCAGCTGTGCTCGTGGGAGGGGACAGTTAGGAGCCTGAGCCCATCTGACTGCAGGGCATCCCCAGGGGAGGGGACGGGAACGGGAAGCCCAAACTCAAAACAACATCAGCGCCATACCCTAGGAGATAGCACAGCCTGGCCACCCTGCTCTTCAAAGGGCTCAGGTAGGAGAGTGGACCTGGGGAGCCCCGTCCTGCCCTGGCGAGGTGCCCTCATCCCTGGGCCTGGGCCCTCTAGAAAACTAGCCCAAGGGACAGAGAGCCTGCCACCCAGGGAGGACGCCTCTGGTAGTCTCCCCCTCCCAGTAAGGAGGAGCTGGGACAGCCCAAGGGACTGCTAATCCAGTGCTTGCCCCCTGTCCCTCTCCCCACCAGCATGAGCATGGCCAGAGCTACCAGGGCATCACCCTGGAGGAGGGGTGAGCGTCCCTGCCCTGAGGGCCTCACACAGCCTCAGGAGATGCCCCACTACCCACATCTGCCACCCCCCCCCGGCCCGTGCTGGCTGGAGCAGCCCAACCTGCTCCCCCACCCAGCCCCACACACAGAGGCAAGGCCCCCTGGCTGGGCCACTGAGGACCACCTTTCTGGAAGGTCCAGCAACAAGCGTCCCCCACCTCTCAGCGTCCGTGCAGTCCCAGCCTCTGGAAAAGATGGCGAGAGGGCAGGCTTCCCCCACATGGCATCAGTTCAAGCCCCTGATCACCCCCAAGTCCCTCAGGGCCTCTCTGCCTTCAGAGCTCACAGAAGGCCTGGTGCAGAGGGTGCTCGGGCTGCAAATTTAGACCTGTTCCACCATGGGTGTGCACCCGTCCAAGAGCCCCTGAGAGCCCCCGAGCAGCAGTCCTGACCTCGAGCCCCTTCTCCAGCAAGCCCCCAGCCCCCAGGGAGCCCCTCTGCAGGGGAGTCAAGAGCAGCCCCTCCTCCCCAGCTGGGCCAGTGCTTCCAGCCCACTCCCAGGACACCCTGCGTGCTGCCCCCTCCTAGGAGGAGTGGGCACCCAGTAGCCACTTTTGTCCCCTCATTCACCCTCTGAGTACCACACTCAGCTCGAGCTCCAGCTCCTAAAAGTCAAACCACCCTCAAAGGATGAAACCACCTCTCCAAGGGCTTCAGGTCCAGAAACAGAAACCAAAGCAGGACCCAGCCCAGACTCCAGCACTCTACAGGGGCCGCTGCCCTGGGGGGTAGGGACCCTTAGCCTGCCGTGGTCACCCGGACGGACCTATTCAGGTGTCTGTGAGCACTGGAAAGGCATTCCTGACCTACATCGTGCCTCCACAGCTCCTGGCTGGGAGGGGTGGAGGCCTCAGGTGCGGTGCCCGCATCGCGCATTTCCGTCTGGGCCTGAGCCAGGCACACGCAGGCAGGGCTGACAGGTGTGTGAAGACTGCCCCCCAGGTGCAGGCAGGTCTCGGGGAGGAAGCCCCAGGAACAGTGACCGGGGTGCTAGGGCCCTGGTGCCCAAGGCACTGATCTCAGGGGAAGGGGGGCACCTGGACCCAGCAGCCCCCCTCCCCCCCGGGGAGCATGCCCATCTGAGTTCAGCACGGTGTGAAGTGCTCTGTGGCTCCGGAGACAGGTCCCTGGTGAGCAGGGAGAGAACACATGTCGTCGGGCTGTCAGAGAAGCAGGACCATGTGCCCAGGCCGACTGCACCAGCTCTCCGGGCACACTGGGCAGATCCCCGTCTCCCCCAACCCCACTCGGAGACTCAGGGCCTGCATCTGTGATATGAGAGGAGCTACCGCTCATCTGATGGCTTTTGCGGCCCCTTAATGCCTTCCCTACCCACCCCTCCTTCCTAAACACAGGATGTTCAGAGGAGGGAAAATCAGTGCGAGGAACAAAGACAGGAGGAAGCCCCAGAGGAGGACAGATGAGGGCTGCGAGCTGCCAGGCCCTCAGGACAGGCCTCACCGGAGCCCCTGCCCTGAAGCCCTGCCCCGTCTGTGCGGACGGGGGTCCCTGTGCCGGGACTTCGGGCACCCCACCCACCCACCCACGGCAGGAGGCCCGTCGATGCAGTGTCCTGTGGGCTTTTATGTTGAGCTGTCACTGGGGCCCCCCAGCCCTCCCTGCCCAACCTGGTCACCCGCATTCCGACACCCTAGGCTGACTCATGCGGACCCAGCTCCACATCTGGCCTCCATATGGGGCTGGTACTCCCGAAGGGGGGAGGTCACATCTGGTGGGGAAATCGGAGGACCCCAGGGGGCCAGTGACCCCCAGGAAAGGGTCAGTGAGCCTCTGAAACGCCATGACACGTGCTGCTGGCTGGTCCTCGTCCTGCTCCCTGGGGCTCTGGGCAAGGCTGAGGGTCAGGGGCTGGCCTCCCCCAGCCTCAGCCAGGGTCCTGCCAGCTGCCCGGCTCCCCAAGCAGCCCTCCCCTTTGGGGGACAGCCCCCAGGGTGCTCCTCTAAGATCTACACTCACGCCCAAGCCCCAAAGTCACAGCATGCTACGGACATGGGAACTTGTGTCTCTAGGACGTCCGTGGTTAGTGACCACCGGCTCCCTGCCCTCGAAGGGACTGGTCTTGATCAGAATAGCTCCTGACCCCAAGGTCAAGAAAAGGAAGGGGAAGGGGTGTAGAGAGGAGGGGAGGCCGTCGTTCGCTGAGAGGCCCCATGAGCCAGGGGCCAGCTGGGGAAGAGTCTCCAGTGGGAGGCTCTCCTGACCATCGGATTCCCAGCCTGAGCAGCTAACCAAGGGCTGGGAATGTCTGCCACCTCCACCAGCATCACCCCCTCACCCCCGACAGCTCCACGGTGCTCTGCAGTCACTCTCACACCAGCCCCATCATGCCCACCTCCACTTGGGCCCCCGTCCTCCCTGGTGGTTCTCCCCATGACCCTCCCCTACCCCAAAGCCATGCCCCTCGCCAGAATGGCTGTGCCAAGCCCACCTCAGCCACCACCACTGACATCCCGGCTATGCAACCCCTCACCTCGGCTCATCATCTCCCACAGCCTCACCACTGTGACGGTCACCTCAACAGCACGGTGACCCCAGTGAAGATGTCTCTGTGGCCTCCCCTCTGAGGCTTATCCATAGCTGAGCGTCAAGGGTCCTGTGAGGAAACTGGTTCTTGAGCCTCCTAAGGGCCCGCTGTGCCCACTCTGTGCTGCACTCTCCACCAGGGAGGAGAAAGACCTTGGCCTTGGGGTTCCTGACCTTGGGCATGTTGTTTCATCTTGTTGAGTCTCAACACCCCATTGACAGAAACAAATTCCTGCCTCACAGGTGCTTTTGAGGATTCAGTGAAGATGAGAACAAAGACGTGAGGTGCCCGGTCCAGGGTGTTCAGGGCAAGGACAGTCACTGGCCTGGCGAGGCCCTTCTCTCGGGTTTCCACTGCCTGGGAGGCACCTGGGCACAGAGGGGTGTGTTGCTACAAACTGGACTTCCGCGTAGGCCCCCAGGCCGCCTCTGCCGCAGGCTGGGAAAGCGCATGTGAGCGCACAGTCTCGCAAACCCAGCTCTCCCCGCAGAACGTCTTCCCCTCTGAGCTGTATCCTCAGAAACGGTCCTTGTGGGATCTCAGGAGGAATACTTGAGACAAATCATCTTCTGAAAGGCATTCTCATTTTTCCATCTGGTGGTGCCAAAATGTCTTTCAACAAAAGGGGTGACTAATAAACATTTCTGGGAACGAATAATTTTTCCAAGAACTGGCAAAAGTGAGATGATCTCACCTTTCAGAATGTGAGCTGTCTGTCTTCCCCCTTTCTGAATCTCGGAGAGGGAAGAGGCAGGCGGCAGCACCGGGGGGAGTGGGCAGGAGCACCTCGAGCTGAACTGGCTCTTGGTGGGTCACAGGGCTTTCTGGACATGAACATGGACACAGCTGCTGAGGCCCACACTAGCCTCCCCCTGGCCCCACCCTTACACCCAGCACCCCACCCTCACTCTTCTTCCGTTCCCCCAGCCTGTTGCTACTTCTGAGCTTAGAGACCTTGCTCCCTCGGCCTGGGAGCCCTGCTTCGCCCACTGAGGACTGGCTACTGGGGCTCCCTCCTCCAGGAAGCCCTCCCTCCCACCCTGTTCAGAGGACAGTCTATATCCTGCTTATGTCCACCTCTGGCAGGACCCCAGCCACACGCCTGCCTTCGGTGTTCTCATCTGTGTGTCTGGGCCCCTCCAAGACTGTAAATGCCTTGGAGGCTCAGCCCATGTCCCTTCGGAATCTGTAAGCTTAGCACCCAGAAAAGGATGGGTGCACAGCGGGCACTCGACTGAGTTCACAAGGAGGGAAGGACTGCGTGCGTGCGCGGGGCTGCCTGTGCACAGCGGCTGTGTGAGATGAGGGGAGGCTGTGCAAACACGAGGAGGTGAGGACCAGACGGGGCACCTCCAAAGGCCCACAGGGACAAGATGGAGTGGAGAGGAGGGAAGGGAGATGGGAAAAGAAAAAGTCAGGAGGCTGAGAGGCAGGGCCGGGGAGGAGGGCAGGGGGCCTTGTGGGGCCAGTGGGCTAGACGGCCCAGCGGGATGCAGGGGGTGAGGACATCACGGCAGAAGGTCAGGGGAGCAGGCAAGTCAGGCCCTCTTGCCTCCTTCCCGCCATGCCAGTGAGGAGGCTACAAGGGGGTGTTTCCCACACCGGCAGATGTGCCCAGGCCTTGGGTAGGCCCGGCCCAACGTCCTCATGCCACAGGTGCTTGGGAACTGAGTGTCATCCATCACCCTCGTCACCCTCGTCACCTTCGTCACCTTGACTCTACAGCACAGGTTCTGGAGCCCGGCTCCCAGGCCGTGAGCCGCAGGCAGGTGACTCTCACAGAGGGCACATGCATCGGACTTGGTGGTATCCGTGTGCACACGCGTGCACACACTGTCCCACAAGTAGCTCACTCGGAGCACTCACACAGAGGAAGGGCCTGTCCAAGGCCAGGTTTCCTGAGAACTTGGCAGGAATTGCTAATACACTTAAAAGTAATAAAAACTGTCTTCTGTGTCCTTCGCGGACAACTGTCCGCACTCAGCTTTCTCAGGGCGCCCTGTCAGGCATTTGCAAGGTGAGCTGATTCCCCTAGAGGGCAACAGAGGACTGAGGCGGCCCCAGGAGAGGTGGGCAGCAATGAAGGTGTCACAGCGGACCCCTGCCCTCAGCACCCGCCATGGTGGAGCCGTGACCTGGACGGCAGGTCCCCTTGGTCACACCTCCAGGTGACAGATGAGGACCCTGAGGCCCAGGCTGGTGGGGCTCCCTGTCCAAGTCACAGAACAAATCAGGGGTGTGTGCGTCTGCACTCTTGGGCCAGCGCCCCTTTCCCTCCAGACGGAGATGGGAAGGCCCTCTCCCCTGTTGTAGGGTCTCTCTGGACAGACATGAGCAGCACGGTGGGCTTGGTCCTGACGCCCTCCCCACCTTAATGCCTTCTTGTCTCGGTCGGTGCCCACCCCAGTCCTACCCAGGCTGGGCCCCCTCTCGCTGGCAACATGTCTGAGAAAACACGGGGCAGGCCAGTCCCCAGGCATTCCTCATTCCACCGCTTCCCCCAGCCTTTTGTCCGCTGGCCACGGCCCAGGTCATGGAGACCCCCCATCCATGCTCCACCACAGCACCACGTCAAGGCTTGTGAGCTGGCCTTGGAGAAGGGGCCTGCTCCTCACCCAGCAGGGGTGGCAAACCCAAGGTTCCAATTAGCAGCTTCTGGAACATCCAAGTGCCCCGGCTCTCAGTGAAGGAAATGTGTTTCCTAATTGGCTCCCCGCCGGGCTGTCAGTCAGAGAGCAGAGATTACCAGCCCTCCGACCTCCCTCCCTCCCTGCCCTCCTTGCCCGGCCTCCTCTGGCCGGCTTCACCTGCTCACCAACCCTCAGGCCAGCACCCTCCTCATCCTCTTCCTGCTCATCTTCCCTGGGCTGGCCCAGGTCGGCTCCCCATGTGGGAGGGACACCCCTGCTTACACTTCTTTTGGGGGTCCAGGATCCCCAACAGGACACAGGACACAGGGAGATTCCCCACAAGGAGAATCTCAGGCCTGAGCCAAGACATGAACCCCCATCTCAGAGCCAGGCCTGCAGCGGCTGCTGGGCTATCCTCCCGCTGTGCCTGTAGGTGCCCCTCACGCCTCCTCAGCGAGCCCCTGCAGGAGGTCTGCCCGCCCATCCTGCTAGGCTCTGGCATGCCACCGTCCCCAGAAGCCCCTGAGATCCCCTTCCTGATACTTCTCTGTCCTGCCTCCTGCCGCACACACAGGCCTAGATCCTGAAGTGGGTGGGGATGCTGCCCAACTTTTAGGTGACCCCAAGAGTTATCAGCGGCAGCCCTGGGGACCAGATCACACAGTGTTTGGGGGGAGTGGGAAGGGCGGTGCCAGTCCTGGCAACGGGCTGGGGTGTGGTAAGCAGGACACTAAAGGGGTGGTGCAATAGCTTCGCAGACCACGACCTCGTTGGCCCCTGGAGGGGCACCCCACTTCTCTCCTACACATGCTGCTCCCCATGTCTTGTCCGGCAGTGGAAATGTGGACAGCTGGGTGGTGCCTGGCTGTGGCTGTGGGGCAGGAGCAGCGGTGGCCTCAGTGAAGTCTGGAAAGGGGGCCGGGTGGAGCTGTTCCTTGCCCTCCTTGGCCTTGGACAGGTAGGGCCCTGGGCTAAATGGGATGTGGGGAGGAGGGGGACCCAGGGAAGGGCCTGCAGAAGGAGCAGAAGGCTGGGCCGGGGTCCCACCTGCGGTAGGAGGAAATGAAGCCCGCCTCCTTGGACACCTACTTCATTCTGACGATCCACAGGGAGTCGGGAGTGAGGGGAAGACAAGGGCTGAGTCTAGGAGCAGGAGTCAGATGGCACCCAGAGACTGCCCCACCAACCCCCACCATCAGGAGAGCAGCCCCCAGCAGGGACAGGGTTCACGAGGGCCTGGGGATCCCTCTGGGTCCGTGAACAGAGAGCGGGGCCTGCCGGCTGGTGGTGAGGAAGCCAGGAGAGCCCTGAGGGGCCAAGTGTCCCCAGGAGTATTGGGGTGGGGCGGGGAGAATTCCATGGTGGACAGGAAGTCAGAAGAGGGCAAAACAGGGCTGAGTCAAATAGAACCAGGTGGAAAACGGGATCCACTTTGGTAACTTTTAAATAAAAGTCCAATTTTTCCTTTTTTTTCTTCGGAAAAAAGAATGGGGGCAGTGGGTCAACATCTCACAGAAAGACTGCTCAGCTCTTTCTTTCTCCTAGCCTCTCTCCACAGATGCGTCAAGACTAAGATTAAAACAACCCTTCCCCAGGCAGGCCAATGATTCCTCTTCCTTCCTGCCCCTGTTCTGGGAGGGGAGGCAGAGCAAGAGGCTGGGGGCTCTTCTCCTGGGCTCCGGGCTCTCTGGGCCTGTGAGGACAGCCTGCGCTCGGCCCCCACAGCTCAGCCGGGGCCCAGCGGGGATGGGCAGATCCCCGGGCTCTCGCCTGAGTCTGAATTCCACAGGGGCTCAGCTCCAGGTCCCCAGCACACCCGCACGCCTGGGGCTGGGAAGACGAGGCTCTGCAGCTTGGGGACACACCAGCTTCATCCGAAACAACCTGGGGCCTCTCCATGTGGCGGTCGCCCTGGCTCAAAGACCGGGCGTCCTTTCTCTTGAAACCACTTCAAAGTTTGTTTTCAAAATCCGGGTTTGTCTTCCAGAGCAAGCTAGACGTTTCTGCACTGCACTGGGGGACAGACACTTTGAGGGGCTTTCAGGAACTTGCTGCAGAAGCCCAGGGGGGTCTGAACAGGGGGTACATGACTTGCCCACTTCTGAACAGATGCAAAACCCGGGGTGGCGTGCACTGGATCTCTGGGATCGACTGGTCGCCCCAGGGCGTCAGGGCGGGGGGTGTGCGTGCGCAGGTCTGTCTGCACACACGCAGTAAAATGAGAAAGTTTTAGAAGTTCTCAAAATTCCTTTGGGCTCCTTCGGGCCCCATCATTCATTTCACTCTGCGAAAAGGTCCTAACCATTGTCCTTAGTAAAGAAAAAAATCCTTAGGTGTAGTTCAAACAGCTGGCCTAGTTAGGACCCCCACGGGGCCAGGCTGCCAGACGCCCTTGCGTCAGGAGGGGCGGAGCACAGGACCTGGGTGAGGACACCTCTTCATGGGGGGCCTTCCTTCTACCTCTCTTGCTCCAGCTCTGTTTCTTCCTCCCGCCCACCCTCCCCGCCCAGCTTCCTGTGGACAAGTGGAGGTCACTCTGCACGGGGAGCCTGTCAGACACTGGACCTCGTGCTGGGTGGTTCCCACGCACGTGCAGTAGGTCATCACATCTGTTACAGACACGGACACGGAGGCTGAAATACGCAACTGGACCTGCCCCAGGCCCCACCGGAGGAGCATGGCCAGGGCAGACTTGGGAAACTCAGCAGAAAGAAGAGGCCCCTCCACTCCCTTTCCCAGATGAGGCCAGAGTGATGCTGGAATTGGTGGGGCCACACAGACCTTCATGGGGAATTCACCCCAGGAGCCTCTGGAGAGGGGACAGCTGGAGTGAGGAGGTGGGCACAGCCAGCAGTCAGGGGCTAGAAGGGGACCGGCACCAGTCCCCACTCACCAGGCCTCCCAGGTCAGGAAGAGGGCCCCACAGAGGAGAGTACCAGAACCTGGGCCAGAGCCCCTCTGCCTGCCTCCTGGCTGTGCCACTTCCTGGCTGGGCAACCAGGGCCTGGGCTGCCACACGGATGCCCCAAGACTCTACACAGGGCCTTCCTAGCTCTGCCACTGGGTGGCTCAGTGATTCCTCCAGGACCCCTGTTTGATTGTCCTGCTTGGAAGAGCCCACTCGGCTCTTTGCACAGTGGCACATGGGTCGATAAGGCCTCCCCTCCTCCTATAGGCTCCCCCCCAACAGAAACGAAGGGGTCTGCCTAGTGAGAACGCTCTCAGGGACCAGAAACCACGAAGGGACTCCACCTCCCACTGGACAGGGCGGGCACCAGGGGATTCTCAGCAAGTGTTTCCGGGGGCAGGAAAGGGGAGCTCAGCAGAGAAAGGGTACAGGGGGCTCACTGTCCCCAGGGTTGGGGAGAGCAGTGCGTGATGAGAGTAGGGAGATGGGACACTCCCTTCTCAGCTCAGGGAGCCTGAGGGCTCAGGTGACAGGGAATCTCTACAGGTGGCTCCCAGGGCTGCCACCCCACAACTCCTGGCCGAAAGAGACCCCAGGAGACCCCCCTTCAGTTGTGTTCAACCTTCGGTGCATCAGAATTACCAGTGAGCTGCTAAAATGCAGGCTCCCTGACCCACCTCGGCCCCTGCTGGAGTTAAGCCCCATAAAGAG
This sequence comes from Desmodus rotundus, assembly GCF_022682495.2. Taxonomy (NCBI): domain Eukaryota; kingdom Metazoa; phylum Chordata; class Mammalia; order Chiroptera; family Phyllostomidae; genus Desmodus; species Desmodus rotundus. Next base: position 70,536,288 of record NC_071395.1, read on the forward strand.
GTGGCTTCAGGAGTCTTCACTTTAAACATGCCATGGACCAGCCTGTACACAACAGAGGCTCAGGTTGGATGGCCACAGAATGTGTGAGGGCACTGGAGGCCAGAGGCCACCCTGCAGAGCTGGGGCACACCCGCCCTCACACCCTGTGGCCCCTCGGGCCCCTTGCCTCCAAGGACCAAGGTGGAGGAGATGAGAAATTCCTGGGTGTGCGATCTGTCCAGCTCGGTCCTGCTCAGTCACAGGGACTTCATCGCCCACTCCCATGCAGGGCCACTTGCAGCCCAACTCCAGCTCCTTGTGGGTCCTGTGGCCCCGCCCCCTCCCCAGACCCTCACTCACCATAGTCCTTCTTGCAGTACTTTTTCATGTTAATCTTCAGCTTCCCTTTGGAGGCCTTGCAGTAGGAATCACAGTCTGCAGGGGAGGGGAGCACAGACAAAACCTAATTAGGCGGGCACTGAATAGGCTGGCGGCGAAGGGGGGCTGCCTCCCCACATACCCAGAGGCCTGTGATACCCGTGGGCCAGGCCGGGCGGGCGGCCATTCAGGGCAGGCCTGGCTTCTAAAGAGGCACTTGGGACAAAGACCCTCGCCTGAACTGGTCCCCCCTCCGCCCCAGTCTGATGAATCCTTTAGCTGCTGCCCACAGCCCCCTTGGCCTCCCTGAGGGACCGTGAGGGCCCCCATTTGGTGCCACCCAGGGCTTCTGAACGCCACACAAATTCCCTCGTTCTTAAGACACAACTGGAGACTGATTAAAGCCGATAGAGGCCTCATTGTCACCCTGCGCCCCGGGTCCGTGTCAGGCGCTGGCTTTCATGGCACGAAGCCTCTGGCTGGGGTCAGCCCTAACAAAAAAGGTCATGGAGGAAATTAGCAGCCCATGAAGTATTAGAAAACCCCTTTGGTGTCCACTCTACTGGAGTGTGCAAATAAAATGCCCCCTGAAGAAGAGTTCAGTTCTAATGGGCCCTATAGCCGAGAGACCGGGCTGCCCAGCCTGTGTCTGCCAGGCATCACTGGGGGCTTCCCGCAGTCCAAGTGTGAGCCAGGCGGGATGGGCCCCCCGGGATGGGCCTGCTTCTCTTGGGGGCGGCCTGTGGCAGCCCACCAAATACACACCTCCAAGCCCCGCCCATCACGCCCTCTCCCTGCTAGATCTTTCGGCTCTTCAGATGAGGTGGTCTAATTCCTTCCCTGCCTGGCAGACATGATGCCCAATTAATCCTTCCATCCTGCCTTGCACCACTACTCGACATGCTAGATCTCATTCAATCCTCACAACCACTCTTTGATGTGGGGGTGTTATTCCCACTCTGCAGATACAAAAACTGAGGTCACCTGCACAATGCATCCCTAACAGCTGGCACCAAGACTGGGCCTCGAACACAGGTCTGAGATGTCAAAATCACTGCATTCTTGGTTACGCCATGCTGTGCCCCCCAAACACCAACAGTGCTGTGTCACTGTCATTGCCCTCAGTGAGTAGGGTGTTGGGCTCAGAGCCAGGATGAAGAGCGCTCTGTGTTCCAGCAACTCCTGGACTGCTGGCGGGGACCGGACAGGTTGGCCTGGGGCTGTGGAGTGCTCAGCTTGTTCTCGACACAGTGACAGCGTGGGGTGGTGGAGGTGAGCTGGGCATATGTCCTGGTGAGGGTGGGGGAAGGGGACAAAAAGGTGACAGGAACACACACACACACACACACACACACACGTAAGTGCCTGGCCAGGAGCAGCGACCAGCCTCTAATTCTGCAGAGCAGAAAACCAAGGCCAAGTTAGGGGGAAGGAGTGTCTTGTGTGGGAGCGCAGGACAAAGGCAGAGCGTGAACTCAGGCCTCCCAGTGCCACCTGCTCCCCCACACCTGGCCCCCAACCCATGGCTGAGGTCTGCAGGGAATAGTCAGAGATCACCCCAAGGTCAGTCTCTGACCCTGTGGGAGGTTGCTGCCTCCTTCAAGGTCCTGAGATACACTGAGTGGTGCCGCAATTTAAGTCACAACAGCTGCATCCCGCTGCCCTGGGAGTCACAGCCCGCAGCTCCCTGTGCCTCCTGAGCCAGCTCCCTGGGATACCAAGCTAGGAACCAGTCTCAGGAACTGAGAGAAAAGCAGCCCCCCTGCCTGCTCTGCTGTGGTCCGAGCCATTGGTCCCAGCCCCACCCCAGGATGCCCTGCCCAGGAGCACCGGAGGCTAGCTGGACAGCTGGTTCGTTGGCTGGCTGGTACTGGAGGAAGAGCCTCTTGGAATGCAGGGGCTGGGTCGCCTAGGGAGAGGGGCCTGCACTCTGCCATGGCCAAGTCCAAGAGGTCGAGCTGAGAGGGGATGGCAACCTGGGCACCACCATCATCACACTGCACTTCGCTGTCCAGAGCAGCCACTCTCAGCCACGTCTCTGCCAGCTCAGGGACAGATGATGCTCACAGCAGAGCCACTGCTGTGGCAAGGCCCTGGTTGTGCACAAGTCCTTGTGGTCCCAAGTGCACCGGCTGGAAGCCCGCCCTGCTCTCTCTGCTGAGGGAAGCGAGATGGAATGCGAGCGGTGCCAGTGACGTTGTTACCGGGATAGCCTCGTATCCACGCTCGTCACTCATTTGTTATTTTTTATGAAAGTCATTGGCCCACGTCAGAACTTGCATTCTGGTCAGGAGGAAATCACCTCCACCCTGCTCCTCTGCATGGGTCAAGACACACCGCTCCCTGTCAGCCCTGAACCCACCACCCCCAGAGCCTCACAGCTACTCCGTGAGAGAGGGACTGAGTCCCTCTGCAAGACAAGGCAGAAACTAGAGATCAGAAAGTTTCCGGGTGCCCGTCCCACGGGAGATCTGCTCTACAGAGCCGAAGGGAAGGTGACCGAGCCCTGCATCAACCTGCCCTGTCCCTCCCCGCTTCCCATCCATCACTCTCCCTCCCAGTAACATCTACAGCTCTCCTTTCAGAGCCGAGTGCCATCCACCTGAGAGAGAAACCGGACTAAGACCTGTGGCATCCATCACTGCCTAATTAGCTTGAGCTCCAGACCCTGCCTGACAAATCACAGCGGTCCCCATGAACACCCAGTCTGCGCCTCGGTGATGGCAGCCACTCACGTGGCGCTAACGAGGCACGCAGCATGGCTCCGCCCTGCCCATCGGCCCCATTCTACGGATGAGGCGGACTGGCAGCGGAGTCTGTACTCCTACCCCCCTGGTTCCCAGCCTGGACTATTCAGCAGAATTACCCAGAAACTGTAAAACAGCCAACGCCTGAGTCCCACCCCCAATACATTACATGGGGAGCCCGAGTGTCCAGATTTTAAAGTCCCCCAGGTGACTGATTCTACTGTGCAGCCAGTGTCTGAAGCAACTGTAGCTGTGGGGGGAGGGGACAGGGTCTCTGCACCTATGACTAGCACAGGGCACCCAGCCTGGCAAAGGAAAGGCCCAGATAGCTGAGTGAGCACAAGGAAAAACTGGGGGTGCTCACATAGAGGAACACAAGCTGGCTGCCCCTACACAAAACGGTGCCAGCCTCTGAACATTTGTGGTCATAATTTTGTGTGTGGTGGGCGAGTGGGGGGTCCTACGTCTTTCCTTTTGGTCAGCCAGAAATTCTTGTCAGGTCAGTGTGCTTGTCATCGTAAAATGTCCCCCACTCTCTTCAGATTCACTGCTTCCCATGTAGTTGTGAGCTAGGAAAACAGGAGGGCCTAGCTTGTTAGGATTCTATGCAAGACACGGGTGAACAGGCTTGGAATAAGAGACTAAAATGCTCCCTTTGGGTAAAGTGAACAATCTCCAGAACATGGACACGGTGGCAGCTATCTGGCTGCATAGGGACTCTTTGTTTGGGTTGTATTCCAGAACTGAGGTCACTGGACAAGTGGGCCGTGGATAAAGGAAGTGTTCCTGTGTTTTCTTCTTTTACCAAACACACACGAAGCTACAGAGACTGCTTCAAGACGGACAGACCGCAGCCTTAAATGCAGCTCTGACTCCTTCAAAATGGCATCTACTTGGCAGGCACCCATGTAGCCCCTCCTTGTCTTGTTCCAAAATAGCTATAAAGACAATGAAAAAAAGTTCACACTAATGCCAAAAATGAAACTGATAGATGACCCAGTGTTGGAATCTGGGAGCAATCTCTATTAATTAAAGGCAGATGGTGCTGGAGCAAGCTAAACCTGTCCAGGTTTTACCACCGGACACAGTTCTTTGTCTGATGAACAGAAAGATCTTTAAAAAGGGGGAAATGACAGACAGACAACAACCAGAAAACAAGTGGGCAGGAAGTGGAGGGGGCACGGGTGGCAGTGGCCTCCTCCAGGGAGGTGAGGCTCCAGGAAGGGGAGGGGCTGGAAGGACAGTGCTTGCAGTAGGTATTGGAACCTGCACTTTTCCCGAAGTCACAGATGCAGACAGCGAGGAAATCAGGCAGCGGAGGCGCAAGAATACCACCTCCACAGAGCAGGGGCGAACTGAGGGAAGAGGTAGGCAAAAGCTAGGAACTGGAGATGGAGCTGCATACATTCCCCTGCCATCCAGCTTGGAGCTAAGACAGCGATCCAGCTGTCACTCTAGCACAGGGATCTGTAATTTTTTTTTTCTTTGCAAAGTGCCAAAAGTAATAGTTTAGGCTTTGCAAGCCATACGGTCTCCATCACAACTATTCAAATTCTGGCGCCAGAGCTGGAAAACAGTCATAGATCATGTGTAACTGAATGAGGATGGCAGACTAAAATATTCTAGCAAGACACGTCCCCTATGACATAGCAGAAGAGAGCTGTAAGGGAGCACTAGGCTGAGCTGAACAGGCCATACGATGGCACAAGAAGGGTGACGTATCAGAGGAAGAAAAGCTGGAAAGAACAAAAACCTAAAAACCCTGCAGCCTAATTAAAATCCACTTTGGAAGCAGTGAAGAAAAATGATAGTGTAGAAAACTGATTCAGAAATATGGAGGATGAGTGAGAGAAATTCTCCCAAAATTTCGAGGAAAAGGGTAGAGACGTGGGAACTGTGAAAGAGAGAATGACCAGGGTACAAGGGGAAGAGTGGGGAGGTGACATACAACTGGGAGAGGACCGCAGTGCAGGCCAAGTGGGACACCCAACGACAGGATTCCTGGGCTAAAGACAGCTCTACGCACGCACAAGAAAAGGGCTCACTGAACGTTTTTTTAATCAAGGAAGAGGCCAACACCCAAACACATCTTTGCAAAACACATGAAGTACCAGGATGAGGAAAAACATGCACGCACATTAAAAACCAAGAAGAGGAAAAAGCTGACCAGATGACCAATGTCTACAGGTCTTGAGGAGGGAAAAGGTTGTGACCCAAGAATTTTATACCTAGCTAGTCTGTCTTACACGTGTTCGGGCCACAATAAACAAGACATTCTCAAGGGTGCAAGGAAAACATTCCAAGTGTTTAGAGAGAAACACTTGAGGATGTTTTCCAACTATGAAATGAACCAAATTAAGAGTTTAAGAGGGGGAGTCAAAGTACGAACACACTGGTGGGGAGCGCTGAAACTGGTGCACACAGAGACTTCAAATTTGATTCTTAAACTGGAGACCATTATCAAAGCAATTTAAATAGTGTTTCAAAGGGAACATGAGACAATGTATGTGTATGTATAGTAACCATGAACATTTAGATCATATTAACTTTATGCTGATGTGATCGAAATATGATCTGAAACTTCAGGTCACATTAACAAAAACTAAGAAGTAAAATGAGGTAGGAAGTACAACTCTCTTGTCTTAAGTAGGTAGGACTCAAAAGACGCCATTTCAAGCTTTACTCGGACAAATAAGAGCTATGAGATCAAATAGTGCTTTTTGAAACAAACCACAAAACACCTGAGAAGATGCCAATAAATTATAGAATATATGCCAGAAGGGGAAAATAACAGGACAAGTGGAATGTATAAAATGCAGCTGCGATCACGAGCATCGTAGGAGAGCAGCCGTCTAAAATGAAACAGTGACTGTAAGGGGGGCGACTCTATGGGAGAACTGATCGAAATGCATTAAATAACTTTTTCAGAGGGACATAACTAAATAAAGCAAATTATTTAGGTTTACAACTTTTTTTTTTCCTTAGAAAGAGGGGAAGGGAAGGAGAAAGAGAGGGAGAGAAACATGGATGCGTGAGAGACACATCGATGGGTTGCCTCTCGCACGCCCCCAACCAGGGACCAAACCCGCAACCCAGGCGTGTGCCGCGGCTGGGAATGGAACCGGTGACCTTTCGCTTTGCGGGTGTCAGGGCTTTAAGTTTACAACTTTTAAAGAAGTTTTAAGCGCTTTAAAGAAGTTTGTCACTAGGTAACAAAAAAAGTTCACTTACTAGTTAAAAAAAAGGAACATTTTGTGTGGAATAACATTGAAATATATTAAACAAATACTGTCAGAAATACAAAGAGAAACAGAAACACAAAGTATGAAAGAATGCTAAATTAATTCCAAGGAGCTGAAATTGTACAGGCCACATTTCCTGACCACAGTGTAATAAATAGTGTTTGTTTTAAGCAAAAAAGAATGAAAATAAATGAAGTGTATTCAATTCTAGAAGTTAGAAATGAGCAAAACAAAACCTGAAGAAAGCAGGAGGAAAGACCTGATAACAGATGCAGATATTAATAAAGTAGAATACTGAAAACCTCGAAAGGCCTAAATACACCCAAGAATTGATTCTCAGTAAAGCCCCAAGACCAACAGACTGAAAACCACAGTGGACAGTACACGGCCGTGTCCGGCCATGAGTAAAAGAGAAACACGCAGGAAGTAAGGGCTGAAACAGCAGGGCCACGCTCTGAAGACCTTTCAGCGATGAGGCTACTTCATACAGACAGCTTTAGGCTGAGATCTTGGACATCGGAATGACGCATGTCACATCCACGACCGAGCTGAACTAAAGAGGTATCACATCTGAATAAATAATCTTAAGAATTCTCCAGACCCACACAGTTTCTGAGGCTGGGCCACGTGGACATAAAAGACACATCCTTTTCATGCAGTGTGGTCTGGCCAGATACACAGAGAAAGAGGGAAAGCTATTAGGATGAACCACGTAAAAGTGCCTAAAATCAATCATTTTCAACTTAATAAAAGAGCAGTTCCATACGGTCCAACCCCAATATAAAAGCTAGCATAAGCTCATGCCCACACAGACCCTACAGGTCAGCTGGCCGACCCCATGTGCCCACCGGGGCCCAGTACTGGATGCCCGGCAGGCTCCCGTCCTTGCTGACCCACCTGCCCTGGACCCACGGGAACAGTGGGCGCAGGATGAGCAGGGAGCTCCCTGCCCCCACACTCTCAGGGGGCCCTCCAGGGCTCCCATCAAGGTGCGGGCAACTACTGGAAGCTCTGCAGGGGCCCCTGCACTGCGACGCCCTCCACTCCCACCTTCCTCCCTAATGAGAGGGGAGCTGCCAGGGAAGGACACAGGGACCGCCTGGCTCCCCACTCAGATGGCTCTGTCCTGGGAAGAGCCGCGGAGGCCTGGAGGCTGCCATCTGCAGCTCGCAGCAGGCCCATCCTGGCTGGCTGGCGTCCTGGCTCCTCCTGGGAGCAGCCAACCCTCCCTTTTATTCCCCCCACCTGCTCCGCTGACCAACCCACAGCCAAGAACCAAGAGGGGGCCTTGCAGGCCCAATCCCAGCGGCCAAGCCCCTCCCTCCTCTTCCTCCACCTTGCATAGCTGGCCCCGCCGGCCTGCCTCCTGTGCCCAGGTGCCAAGAGTCCTGCTGGGCAGGCCTGCTCCGCAGAGCGAGGCTCATCTCCGAGCATATGGCAGGCGGGGCCCAGCGTGCCCTGGTTGGAGCCAGGGGCGCTGCATCTGGCACCTCCCTTGGAGCTGGGTGGGGAGCTGGCCAAGGCCTCCTCTCAGCGGCACCCCTGCCTCTCTGCTTCTGGGCTGTGGGACTCGGGAAGGCAGGGCTGTGCGGGTCATGAGTGAGGGATGCCCGGTGACCACAGTCCCTCCCAGGATAGACCTGGAGGGCTGAGTGAGTTTCAGATTCTGCTAGCCTGGCTCAAGGGACGGGTTCCTGGTCCCACTTCCCCCTCCAACCGCCCCCCCGCCCCCCACCCCCGGCCCAGGGTGGAACACCTTAAGGTGCTGGGGCCAGGAGGAGTGCCTAGCTGGCTCCAGCCATTTTGGCTGGGCCACTCTGCCCACCAGCAGGGGACAAAAGACAGGTTAGGACAGTCTGCACAGAGAGTGTTTTGGCCCCATTGGACCTCGAACCACTGAGCTGCCTGGAACTCCTCAGGCCGGAGTCCAGTTTTCGATGCGTGCAGTTCTCAAGCCACTGCGCGTATCCATGGGCTCCATCACAGCCCTCGTGGGGTGAGTGTGGGGGAGCACCCCCCGTGAGGCCAGCTCTCACCTCGTGGTCCTAGGGTACAGGGGACTCAACGGCCCTCCCCTGGGCAGACCACCTAGTTATTAGCACCCTCACCCCCAAGCGCTCTGTCCAGGACGGAGCTCCCTCCCCGGGAGAGCAGGGGCCCAGGCAGCTCTTGAGCGGCCACATCTCCAAGCCTGTGCTGGTTCCGCTCAATCACCGGCAAGCCCTGTACAGCATAAGGCCCGTTTACCTCTGGGCTCTGGCACAGAGAGGCCGGGAACCCCCAAATGAGGCCCCCTCTAGCAATATACTGGCAGAGCAGCTGGGCGTGAGGTGCCTTGCAACCTATGGGGGCAAATAACTGGAAAAAAGCCCCGAAGTGTTCGCAACATACATGGCAGGGGACATACATTTAATATATAATGAACTCTCTTGAATCATTAAAACAAACAAATGGTCTAAAATACAAAGGAGAGGAACAAGCAATTCGCCAAAGAAGAAAAAAGAGCATAAGGAGAAGTAAAAATGTTCAATCTCAAAAAATCAGAGAAAGTCAAATCAACATACGACTTTCGTCTGGCAAACTGGAAAAGGCAGACACACTTATACAATGTAGTTGGGATGAAAATTAATACAAACTTCCCTGCATGCAGCGGGCATAGAACAGAGTGACACTCCCAGAATGAAGACACTGAGCAGGCAGAGGATGGGGAGCGAGCAGGGGGAGGCAGGAGGTGGAGAATTAATTAGGTGCAAAGGCCAGGCTGAGGAGGTGACATTTAGAATGCCAAGGACGCAGCCCTGTGAAACACCCAGGGCAGGAAAGAGCCAGGCAGGTGTGAGAAAACAAGAGACGGGGAGCCTGGAGCTGGTGAAGGGGAAGCCCAGCCAGAGATGAGACTGCATGGTTTATAGGGGTCCCTGGGCTCATCAATCATGGCAGGGGTTTGGATTTTATTCTAGAAATAGAATAAGGTGAAATGCTGGGTGGTAGGACTATGTCTGGTTTTTACACTGTTGCTTTGTCTTACCTACACCTTTAATCTTGCTTCAATGAGGATACAATGTTGCATTTAAAATTGAGGAGAGTTTCTTCTTCAGTGAGGATGGGAACCATACACTTAGGGGTGCTAGGGTGACCCCTATGATGAGATGACATCTGTGTTCGACAAGGGGACACTTGTGTTCCCAGCCTGTGGGGTTCCCGCCGTGGAGAAATGCTGCATGTGCGTGTCATTTCATCCTCCCCCAATCCCCCAATGTTAACACCAAGGGACAAAGGAGAAGTGAGTTGCCAGCCGACTTTGTGCACAGACGGTGACGTGGTTGGGAGCAAGGACACTGCTCCAGCTGGGGTGGTCGGGGGAAAGGTCCCTGAGGAGGTGACACAGAAATGAGACCTGAACAGAGTGAAGGATGCAGGGCTAAGAGGGCCTGGGGCGAGCGATTCCAAGCAGGAAGGACAGCCCGTGCGAAGGCAGGAAGGCAGGATGGAGCCCGGCACAGCCCAGGGACCGCATGCAGGCTGCAGAGGGGCAGAGAGAGGAGGCGCACAGCCTGAGTGGGCCGTGTGGCGCTGCACAGGCTTTGGATTCTATTTGAAATGTAACGCAAAGCCACCAGAGAGGCCTAGCCAGTCCCGGCCACTCGGGCTGCAGGGGTCAGGGTCTTTAGCTGCACCGGCTAAGGGAGGCTCGAACTTTCTCACGATCAGAGATGGATGACTGGGGCTACACCTGGGGTCTCACACCTGGGGCTACAGGGATATGATGTAGCAGACACCTAAATACAGGGATGTATGTAGACCAGTCTCCAAGCCCTTAGAAACCTGTTACCATTCTGCCACAGGAGCCTCATTCTCTCTCGGGGCCTGCAGACCGGTGGTCAAGGGCCTTAGTCTGATGCCTGTGCTTCCTGCTGGTAAACAGGACCCTCTTCCCGCACCCGCGGCTCAGCTGGCCAGAGTGGGGGCCAGCACTCCGGCTGCCCACTGTCCCCCTCTCCCACACCTTCCCTCAGGAGCCACCCACTGGGACAGCTCCAGACATGGGGCCTGTGTCTGACACAGTGGCTGTGGCCTCCTCCAACTCCAACCTCCTCTCTTCCCAAATAGCAAACTTCCACGTTTCCACGTCACACACCCTTCCTCAAAGACCCCCTGCAGCTCACCATGGCTGTGTCCCCACTGTGGCCCAAGGGTCCACCCTGAGGGGCTCCAGAGAAAGAGGTTGTTTCCTGTTTACACATCCCCAGCATATGACCTGACCATTCTGAGCCTCAGTTTCCCCATCTGTGAAATGGGGCAGAAGTAATAACAACTGTCCTACCCTGCATAGGGTTTAGGAGGAAATAACTGGTGTGACAAGGGAGATCAGAAACGATCTCTCAAGGAGATGACCTTTCGGCTGGGACCTGAAGGACCAGAAGCTTCTGCTAACTGGGCGGGGTGGGCTGAAGGGCCCCAGCTGAGGGATGGCGAGGGGAGGACAAATGGTGGCGGAGCAGCAGGGAAGTGGGGCCCCGCCATCGAGCCTCGTGACGAGGGGAGCTTAGATCTGAGATGGGGTGAGCTGGCCCCGGGCCTCAGTGGAAACGACAGCTGACCCACACCAAGAAACAGCTGGTGTCGTGGGGTCTGAGCAACGGAGCTCCCAAGAGAAGCACCTCTGCCCCCAAGACCCTCTCCAGGCTATGCGACGGCCCCAGAGCCAGGCAGCGAGCGTATCTTCTCCTCCATTCCAGTGAATGGCACGGAATCACACTGTCTGCAGGGTATCTCGGGTATAACCCCATGGACACTGGAGAAGCCGGACACTCTGCAGCGGGCCGTTCGTTCCTGGGGTCAGCCATCAATGCCTTTCCCTCGGCGACCTTCCTCACAACGCAGCCCTGGGTCACCTCCCCATGTGTGGGCCCTTCCTCTCTGCTCCAGAGCACAGCTGGGCGCCTCTGTGCTCTCAGCCCCCACCTCAGGGTCCAGAATTGTCCACCTGCCTCCTGTCCCAGCAGTGCCTCAAACGCTGGCCGCTGGCACAGTGCGGGGTCACCACTGCACGTGAACTCTAGGCCCCCATGTGCCCAGGAACACGGTGGTGTGAAACAAGCTGAGCGCAATGTTCCCGTAAGACCAACACCCCACCCAGACAGGCTCCCCAAATGCAAGACACAGTCGGCTCCCTTCACAGCAATTCTGGGGACGCCTATGACACGCCTGGGTGGAGGGCATAGGCATCTTCTAAACCTTAAGCTTTCTTTCTAAATGCAAGGACCTACATCCAAGATTACTCTATCCAGCAAAGCTATCACTTAGAATGGAAGGGAAGATAAAGTGCTTCTCAGATAAGGTCAAGTTAAAGAAGTTCATCATCACCAAGCCCTTATTATATGAAATGTTAAAGGGAGTTACCTAAGAAAAAGAAGATCAAAAATTGGAACAGTAAAAATGACAGCAAACTCACAGTTATTAACGGCCACACATAAAACAAAAACGAGAGCAAACTAGGCAAACAACTAGAACATGAGGGTTGTCATTAAGGGAGTGGGAGGGGGAGAGAGGGGGAAAGGTACAGAGAATAAGTAGCATAGATGATAGGTGGAAAATAGACAGGGGGAGGGTAAAAATAGTGTAGGAAATGTAGAAGCCAAAGAACTTATAAGTATGACCTATGGACATGAACTATAGGGGGGGAATGTGGGAGGGAGGGGGGAGGGCAGGATGGAGTGGAGTGGGGGGGGAATGGGACAACTGTAATAGCATAATCAATAAATATATTAAAAAGAAAAAAAAAAAAGAAAAGAGAAAAAAAAAAAAAAAAAAAAAAACCTTAAGCTTTCTGACAACAGAGAGGGCCTGACCCGGACTGGAGAGGACGCCAGTGGCACTCAGAATCAGGGGGCCTGACACCTGTGTCGTGAAACGAGGAGCCCCAGAGCTGGGGACCTCAGGGCTTCTCTGCTCATCACAGCCTGCCGTTTGCAGGCTCCGGAGTGTCCGCTGGACAGACTGCTGTGCCGCACTGGTGGGGATGGTCTGCTCGGACAGTGATGGACTCCAGCCTGGCCGGGCAGCAGTTGGTCCCGTGACAGTCAAGCTGCGCCTCGAGAGCACATTGTCGTGCCTGTCCGAGCCTCAGGCTCCTCACTCCCTCCCTACGCTGGGGGGGGGGGGGGGGGCGGGAATGACTCCCTGAAGTTCTAGTGAGAGGCAGCCTGACACGATAGCTCTGGAAACTATTAGCAATCCTTACTTTCACTATGATTTAGGAGCCACGGAACACAAAACAATCTCGTTGCAAGCCTGGCACACCCAGTTGAGAACATTTTTTTTAATTTGCTGCTCCGGTATGTGCTGACCGACCTGTGGCTGTCCTGAAAGGCCAACTCATCTTTAGGGTTCTGGTTCCGGCCCAGCACTTGTCAGAGTGCAGTCACACACTTTTCAATTCGGTCCATCTTCTGCCTCACCCGCTCCCCAGAGCCCAGGACACATTCGAGCTCTCAAAAATGTTTGTTGAATGAGTTGAACTAAAGGGGGCTCAGTTGCTGCCACTTGTGGCCGGCAGAGGCCTGCAGCCCCAGCAATCCCTTCGCTCCCTTAGTCCAAGGGCAGGAGACACCAGACCCTGCAAGGGAACCTGCCCGGAGGAGTGAGTCTGAGTCAGCAGCAGGAAAGCGAAGACCCAAAGCAGGATTCTGAGGAGAGGGCAGAAAAAGACAATTTTGGAAAATGCTTCAACACAAAACGCTGACACTTGGGGAGAGCAGCAGGAGCCGAGAAGTCTCACCCCTCCGGGCAGGTTTGAAGGGCTTTGGTGTTTTGTTTGGACTTTAATAACACAGATTCTAAACTGCCTGCCTTATTATGAAAAATAGATTTGCAGATTTAAAATACTGGGCCTGGAATTCTGAGGGCAGCTTGTACCGGAGGAGCCAGAGGGCTTGGAGCTGGGGTGACCCTGGGGAACGAGCAGCACCCCCAGGTTGCTGCCTGGACGCCCACTGCATTTCAGCCCTCCCGGTGCACTGGGACTCCACGAGAAGCGGCACCAGCAAGCCCAGCTTTTCCCCCCACAGCAGATGAAAGTGGCTGACCGGCTCCGGCTCCAGCTCCCTCCTGAGCCGGGGCAGCCTGCAGCCCGGTGTGGGGTGGGGCGCCCAGGCTGGGAGAGGTCAGGGCTGCGCTGGCCACGGGAGGCAGGACGGCAGCCCCTTCTCCACCGGGAACTGGAGGGTGCCAGGAGTCCCCAGCATGTTCTTTCTTCTTGCTGAACAAGATGGATTGGAAAACAAATTGGCTCAAATAAAGCATGTAATTAGATTAAAGCCTCTTGCCCAGAGCCTTCAGGGCTGCAAAAATCCCTCCTGACTGGAGGCAGGAGACCTCAGTGGGCTGAACCAGCTCCTGGACATCCAGAATTTTCCCTGGACCCTTGGCCGCCCACCTCAGCCCTCCCAGCCGGTGTGCACTACGCTGAGAGAACTAATTCTCCCACGAAGGTGGCTGCAGACCCGGCTCTGCCACCCGCCACACAAGCCTTGGGCTCACCCTGTTCCCTGCCTCCCTCACTCTTGAGAGTGAGACCGTGTCCGATCCACGTGGCCCAGCTGGCACTCAGTCTGTCTCTAGGGGGCAGTGATGAGTCCACACCTGGGCAGCCCTCACAAAGCACTCCCCACCCACAACCCCATGTGAGCAGCCCAGGGGCATGCAGGGAGGCTAGGTGGGCAGCGTCAGGACCACCCGAATGTTCAGTGTGCAAGGTCGCCTGCCAGTGGGGGAAGTTCTGCTAACACCAGCTGCCCTTCGTTCCAGGTCAGGGCCACCCAGGGGTGTCTTTGTTCCCAAAGCTATGGGCAACCTGATGACCATTAAGCAATGACCCTTAACCTCCCCCCACACCAATGCAGGGGCTGCCCCCTCTCCAGGGACCCCTGCTGGGCTGCTGGTATTCAGGAGTACCTTGGGGTAACCACTTGCCCATCCTCCTCCTGCCCCACACCCCCTCCCAGACTCAGCCTGTGATCACGGGCTGCCAGAGAAAGGAAGGAGCAGGAATGAAACTCGGGTTCCTACTCTGAAAGACTCGATGATGACTGACTTATCTCCAGGGGGAAAAAAATGACAGCTGCCCGAGGAGACACTGATTGGGAGTGAGTATGGAAGCAGGAAAAGCAAATGGGCAGCACGCAAGCCACCAGATTTCCTGGCCAAGCTCATGGCAGACACTATTAATCAACCTCAGCACCGACGGGAGTCCAGAACTCAATAAAATGCTCCTGGTTGATCACAGGAAAGCTGACACATCCTTGTCATCCCTGTTTACTCTGTCATTTGCCAACTGCTGATAGACTGGGCACAGGCCACGAAATCTGCCTTCTCAGAGCTGAAAGGGGGCTTGAAGGTCGGGCCCCCCTTGCACCTCCGCTTGCCACCCAGCTGCCTGAACCCCACATCCTAGGGCAGGGCAGGACTTCGCCAGCCGAGCCTCACCGGCTTCTCTAACTCCCCCAGGTGGCCTTAGTTCCTTCCACCTTCTGGGACAGCCCAGCAAAAGCCTGTTCCACCAGCAGATCAGCCCTCAAGACTTTCAGAGAGGGTACCCGGCCCTCTCAAGCCTTCCTAGTTCCTCAAAACCCAAGGACACGGCTTTTAGAACCCCTGTCACGCTGGCCCCGCTTCTTAACCTCTCTGTTCCTCAGTCATCCGATGTGAGAACTGAAGAGACTAACCCTGTCTCCCCTTTCTGAACATCGAAGTTGAGTACAGGTAAAATCCTGCTTAACCAGAGGCCACTCACCTGCTTACCTCAGTCTCTGGGATACAGGTGAGAACCAGGAAGGAAGGGGTCTAAGCGGCCTAACTGCCCTCACGAAGGAAACCCCTTCAAGTTTTTATTAATAAACGCCTACCTTTATTATCTTTTACTTACAAACATTGATAAAAAATGTCATCACCACTGGAGGGACTTTAGGTATGACTGGCCCGCAGGAAGAAGGAACCGCCAGCAAACGGTGGGGACAGAAGACCATGAAGCTATGAAAAGCAGACAGGATACCTACAGGCCATTTCGAACAGAGGCCACGGGGACTAGACCAGCTGAGAAGGCGCCGAGAGCACACCCGTGTTAGAGCCCAGCGCGCTGTTGCCACGGCTGTGTCATCCTGACGGGGGACCGTGTTCCCTGTGCACAGCTTCGCAAGGCCGGGAACTGCAATGCCTTTGGGAAAGATTTCCGTCTAAAATGGCTAAAATTTAAAAAGGTACATGGTAGTTCCATGAATTATGCCTCAGGTGTCTGAAAACCGTATCGTGGGGGCGGCTCACTCCACCACCAGAACCGCGGCAGACCCCGACGCCGCCCGTCGGGACAGGCTCCACTGCCTTCTCACGTGGGGGACACAGGCACTACATCTGCTGTGAACAGTAAAGGGCTCCCTGCATACTCCTGGTACCCGCAGACCCCGGCCCCCCTCAGAAGGTGTGAGGAGTCTTCATGTTCTAGGCAGAGGCCCGGCTGTCCTCCCCAAGAGTCGCCGAAGGGCCTAAAGGCTGAAGGCCACCAAGAGGCCAGTGGATGCTCTGGACTTCATCCCTGCCTGACACTCCCCACCAGGACACATGTAGGCTTTAAGAAGGTGTCTACGGCCATACCACCCTGAATGCGCCCGATCTCGTCTGATATCGGAAGAAGATGGCCAAGGTCATCGTTTCTACCAGTCTTCCATTTCTTAGCCATCTCTTCTGTCTCCAGGAACTCCCCAAACACAGGATTTCCAGCTGGCGCTCCACGTGTTGCCCAGTCTTCGAGGACACCCTCAGAGTCAGTTCCCCTGACTCCCACCCACCACCCAAGACCAGAGGGACCAGGGGATGACGTGCCTCTGGGGCTCAGGCCTGGCCGTGAGTTCCACGGGCTCCCCCCAACTGCTGCACCCGACCTGCAGCGACGAAGCTCACACACGGGCCGCCTGCAAGGGCTTCCAAGACAATTCTGGTGGGCAGAGGACTGACCAGCTTCCACCCACCAAGGAGGCCACAGGTGTGGGAGACACCGTCTAGCTCCATTCCGGCACCCAAAAGCACCAGCTCCTGTTAGGAACTGGGGCACAGCTACCTGGGCCCCTGGGACAAGTCACCTCAGAGCCTTTGGATCTCATGTGCCTCTGCCCTTGGGCTTTCTGGTAACCTTGAAGTCCAAACCATCTTCGTCACCCCCTCGCCACTGTTAGTGCTCGTCAAACCCTTCAGCCACAGAACAAATGCAAACATCTTTGGTCAGAGTCAAAAATCAAAACTCTTGGCCTGGAGTCGAGCCCTGTAAACCTCGGTGGACAGTACAGACAGAGACTTCTGCTTGCTGGAAATGAGCCCAGCTGGCTGAAGGGTGTCTGGCGGGGACAGGTGCGGTGTCCCGCCTCTACAAGGGAAAGACATGGAGACCAACTCTACGTCAGAGCCCAGGAACACGGCCCCCTAAGCTTTCTTCAAGATGCAAATTCTGCCCTGGCTGCTGTGGCTCAGTGGATTGAGTGCTGATCGGAGAACCAAAGGGTTGCTGGTTCGATTCCCAGTCAGGGCACACGCCTGGGTTTCGGCCCACGTCCCCAGTAGGGGGAGCTCAAGAGGAAACCACACATTGATGTTTCTCTCCCTCTCCTTCTTCCTCCCTTGCCCTCTCTAAAAATAAATAAAATCTTTTTTTTTTAAAGATGCAAATTCTGCCACAGAAGATAGGCTTTGTAGAGGTTTTGCTGGTAGACCCCACATAATTTCTAGCTGTGTCACCGGTTCTCCTTACCTGCCATCAGTGGCATTAGACAACAGCAGCCTATCTGGAGGGCTGACAAGCCACCTTGGACTTAAAGCTTGAACGAGGGCAGAACGACAGAGCCGGCTCTTGGCCAAGCCTGACACTAGAAGACCACGTGGGCATCTGCTGACACACGCTCACTGGATCTATTCCAACAGGTAACAGTCTGAACTAGAGTCACCTGTTTATGTGTCTTTCTTGCTGAGTAAACCATGGTTCCTTGAACTCCAGGCTCCACGTTCTACAGCCATCTCTGTAACCTCAGCACCTCGCACAAGCTCTTAGTAAATGTGTAATTGATGAAAGAATGAAGAGAAAATGAACAGACAGACAAGTGTACAAATCCTCAGATCGGAATTCTCAAGGAATGCTGGGAGTTGGGGCAGGGAGGGGAGTACTCAAACCACTACCAAGCCTGGATGAACAAGAAATCCCCATTTTCAGCCTGTAGCCCAGATGAGGCCAAGGGAAGGATTTATAGAGCACAAGATCAGTATTTCATAAACCCTTCCAAACTGCAGAAAAGGCTGCACCTGCCTCCGTCAGTCTGCAGCTGCTAATCCGCTGTAACGGCTCTGTGCCCTCCATTCTATCTCCCACTCAAGAGGGCAGAGTTAGCCTGTGTATTTGCCTTTAATAAGCTGATGCCATTCGGGCACTGTATTCACTGGTATCTGCTCCCACAGGGCCAGCCCCACGGGGTCTCCTTGTCGGCTCTCCAAGTGAACAGGGGATTTTGTGTTCAGCAGGGAAAACAAAGCTGTCCCAATGGGGATCCAGTTGGCTCTGGATACGCTTTTCCAGCAAGAGCCAGTGGTGGACATAGCCTGGTCTTGCTGTCAACACTAAGGGTGATTCAGTGAAGCGGAGGCGGGGAGACTAAGCTGGGGCTCACTGGGAAGGTCACGAAAGACAGGGATGCTTGTAGCCTGGTAGCATCCACCCAGCTGCCTGGTCAGCCTGTTAGCCTAGCTGGTTAAGCCAGTGCCAACGGGGTCATGCCTAGGAGCCCAGTGTTGCCTTGGCTTAGCTCCCAGGGAGCCTACACCCCCAGCCCAGGCAGCTATCATGCAGGATGCACATCCCTCGGCCAGGAGTGCTTCCTACACAGAGAAAAGACCCTTAAAGTCCACCATCCCTTTCTGATGCCAATAACTGCAGTTCCATAAAATGAGAGGTGGCCACGGATGCCCATAAAGTCAGCAAAGTGAACAGCAAGTTCTATGGCAACAGCTGAATATAGTTACCAAACACCATTTTGTTTTCCTCCTGGGCTTATAGACTACATTACCCAGAACTCCTTGTGGTTAGGTGTGGTCATGTGATGAAGTTCTGGCCAATGGGACATGGGTAGAAGTGATGAAGGACACTTGCAGGTCCAGCCAGGAAAAGTCTCGGATTTATTCCCCTATGCTCCCTCTTTCCAAACCAGCAAGGAGTTCAGGGCCCTAGAGCAGGACAGAACCACAGGACGGGAGAAGCCTGGACCCCTGACTCACTGCTTGGAAGACAGCCACCCAACCAGGACACCTGTGAGGTTGTGATGGCCTGCTGGGGCCGCTTGTGACACATGCAGCTCTCCCCGGTTAATGAGCGTGGTGGAAAGCAAACCAAGATTGGTTAGGATACCACCAGCAGCAGCGTGCATGGCATAAAGGAGAGATGTGCGAGATACCATAAGATTATCACAACTGAGTGACTGGCTGGACATCAGGGGAGGACATGGGGCCCCAGAGAACCACCACCAGGTCCTTCTACAGCATAGGGCTGCTGGAGAGAGGGCAAAACAGAAATCCACAGATGGTCCCTAAATTCCAGGAAAACTTGCTTTCCCCTCAAACAGGTTACCAAGTAGAGCAGATGTGGCTAGTGCCCCGCCCAGAGCCCCTCCACTGGGCCAGTAAGCCCCCTCTCCAGTGCTTCCCGTGGCATCACGTTGAGACCTGACTTCTCTTGAACCTGCGTTTCCCTAGCCTCTTCTCCTGCCCTATCCTGCTTCCCTCACTCCCTTACCAGTTTCCCCCGAGAACGCCCTTCAATAAACCTCCTGCACAAGAATCCCCGTCTTGGGGCCCCAGGGCCCCTGGCATTGGAATTCCAGGTTGTGTCCCATCCACAGAAGTACATTTGCCACAAAGAGGAAGTAGGACAGGGGTGAAGTTCAGAGCCGGGATAATTGTGCACTATCAGACCTAAACAGATGGCCACCTTCTCAGGGGTCTCTGTGTTTGGTGAGGGTGGCAGCTACTGTACAGGTGCCATGGCCTGCAGGGACATTTCAGATGCTAAAGTACAACTTTCCATCCTGGGGCTGAAGAAGGTGACCTCAGGGGACAGAAGGAATGCCTGGCCAGGACACTAGGGAAGTATCCCTAACTGCTCAGTGCTGGGAGGTGGGGGTAGGGGGTGGGAGAGGGTGGGAAGCAGTGGGCAGAAACCTAACCCCATTTGGCTCGAAGAAAACTTGAAAGCAGTTTCACTAAAGGTGCTGCCTCACACATTCACGAACTAACTTCCTCCTTCAGCAGGAGGAATCTTTTCCAAAAGCCCGGGTCTGATTTCTCTCCACAACTTAACACTTGAAAGGATGCTTGCCTGAGGCACTGTGGGTAACAAGGTTGGGAAACTGGGTTCTCCTCAGTGCTGCCATCAACTAGGGCAAGTCACCGTGCTTCTCTGGGCCTAATCTCCCCATCTGTCAAATGTGGCGGCCAGACTGTATGAACATCTCTAGGTTTCCTACTGGTATCAAGATCCAAAATTCCACTCCCAGGATGCCTTTTGGGAGAAATGCTGAGAAACATTTAACAACCAGCTCTCTGGGAAGAAAAACTTTGACTTATAGCATATGCCAATTTCCAAGGTGTAAATATTCCCATCGCAGCCAATACCAAACTACCAGCATGGTGCCCTGAACGCAGAGCTGGGAAGAGACGCCCACAGTGCGCTCTCGTGGGCCAGTGTGAGCAGGCGCACGCTGGCTCCAGCACACCCTGGGTTTTCAAATACCTCACTGCACAAAATACAATCATTTCAGACCCTGACTCACTTCTAATCTCTACACACGAGAAGGCTTCCTCCTTTCCTCCATTCTGCAATACATTTTCCTCTTGAACAGAGACCACAAACAGTGCCAATGACACTTGACACCATGTCTCATAAGGAGAAGCCAACCTCCCCAGTGGAAGGAACGGAAAGGGACGCTGCCCCTCCTGAGACGCAGATCCACCGATCTTACTGAATTCAGGCCCCGTGCTCTTCCCCGGAGGGAAGCTTTAGGAGCACAGGGACACAGCAAGTGGAGAGCAGAGTCCTGTTCAATGGGAGGTGGGGTGGGGCGGGGGCAGGCTGAGTGTCACACCAGATGTGGTAGAGGCAGGTGGTAGCTTCCCCGGCCTTGAAGCCATGTTGGTCCTTCCAGCCCTAGAAGTCCATGTCCATAGCAGGGAGGACACCTGGCAAATGGTTAGCCAATGTCCCCAGTCCATTCCCTTCTCCTTCCATCCCCTGGGTCTGGGCACTCTTCTTGGTCCCAATCGCCCACAGTCCCCTCAACACAGCCCTGAAGGAGTCTCTAAGGCAAGAGCTCTGTGGCCACCAGGCCCTGTGACCAGTCGGCCTCCCAACCAGTGAGGACCCAGGAAATTCTGAGCTGGGAGGGGACCAAATTGATCATTTAGCTTCACCCCCTCATTTCATTGAGAAGACTGAGCCCAAAGCTATCAAGTGGCCTTCAGGACACTTTAATTGGGGTGGGGGGAGGGCCATGAAATACTCAAAATCCATGCTCTTAGTAAATGGTTGTATTTAAGACTGCTGCTATCACTACTTGCTATGGGCTGAACTGCATCCCAACAAAGTGCCCCCGTTGAAGCCCTCACCCCCAGTGTGATGGTATTTGGAGGCGGGACCTTTGGAGGTAGGCAGGGTTAGGTGAGGTCAAGAGGGTGGGGCCCATGAGGGTGGAGTTAGGGCCCTCATCAGAAGAGGCACCAGAAAGCTCTCTCCTGCCAAGTGAGGACAGGAAGTGAGCAGTCTGCAAGCCAGGATGAGGGGCTTCACTAGACCCTGACCCTGCTGGGACCCCGATCTTACACTTTGAGTCTCCAGAACTGTGAGAAAATAAGTGTCTGTTGTTGAAGCCACCAGGCCGTGGTGTTTTGTTATAGCAGCCGGGGCAGACTAACACAGGTTAAGTCTGGCAGGTATTTAGAAAATCAAAGGGGCCACTGTGGGTGCTGCCCACCCCCCACCTCCCGGGATGGAGACTTTACTCACAGCAGTTCAATGGCCGTCGAGGTTCTCCCAGCCGAGCCTGGCCGCAACCCCGACAGGAGACAGGGCTGTCTGTGTGCCTCAGGCCTCAGGCCAGGGAGCCTGGCATAGCCAGCCACTGTGCACACCTTCCCACCAGTGCCCCACCCATCCAGGACCTCAGCAGGAGTCCCCAAGGAGGGGTCAGGCACAGCTTTGGGCAGGGGCCACCCTGGAGTGGGGCATGTCTCTGCATCCATCCCCCTCAGCCCAGTTCTGCAGCCGGCACCGCCCCCACCATCACCCCCCATCCAGCAAGGACCCTGTGACAAGTGTGTGACACGGGGCAGATCCTGGGGATTCCAATCCTCTCACTGACATCTGTCACTTGTCCCATTCCCATCAGCCATTCCCCCTGAGTGCCCAGTGGGAAAAAGGGCTAAATATCCCACCCCTACTCGCCCCTCTGGCCTCCCAGCTCATCCCTTTGCCCTCCTCCAGGCCGGTGGCAGCTCCACCTGCAAAGGCCCCCCACAGGGAAACAATGGGGGGCCTGCAACACGCAAAGCAAAGGGTTCCTTTGTGCTCCCTGGGGTGAGCAGGCCCCGGGCAGGGGTGGGGGCCGCTGAGCCCTCCCAGCCCTGCTCACCCCCAGCCTGACCTCTGCCCCAGCCCTTTGTGCAGTCCCTCAAAGCAGGGAGAAAGGGGGCGGGGGAGGAGGGCAGGGAGGCTGAGGGGATGAGGAAGGCGGTGGAGAGGGGTGGAGGAGAAAGAGGAGGGAGATGAGGACACAGGGAGAAAGGCAGAGAAGGGTAGAGTCAGGGAAAGGCAGAGAGAGGAAGAGGGACAGAGAGAAACTGCTTCACGCGGGCTGTCCAGAGCAGGGTCTCCTGGCCAAGGGAAAGTAAGCAGTAAGTTGGACCATAATTGCCATTTTTGTGGGTCACAATTGGTCAAATAAAATGGCAATTCCATTCAGTCCAACCTAATACATATAGGGTCAGTCTGGTCTCCAGCCAGGGCAGAGTGAGCAGGTCCCACCCCCAGGCCCCTTGTCCCTTTGACTCTGTCTATGGTTTCCTTTCCTGGAGCGTTCTGGGGGACTAGGCTGGTGTCAGGAAACCTGAGGGCAGAGGCTAGGTATGCCACACACCATCCCAAATGCGCAGGACAGCCTCCCCTCGAGCCAGGATCCGGAAACCCTTCTTCTGACCCTTGATGAGCACCTTAAATCACTGCGGAGTGTCTCCTAGCTCCTGCCCCCTCTGCTCTCCCGTGGAGAAGTGTGGCAAGGATTTACTGTGCTGTCTCACTTCCCTGTCCCCTCTGCTGTGGAGGTGCCCTGCCTCTTCTTTAAGGGCATGAGGCTAACGATGATGACACGTGACATGTGGGTAGCACGTTTCATTTGACACGCCGCTCCATGTGCATTATATCCTCACAAGCAGCCCGCGCCTGGGGACCCAGACCCACTTCCAAATGCAATGCTTTGGGAGACATGTCACTGCACACTGCGTCAGTAACTAAACCACTGCACACACCAGCTATAAAAGGCATTTGGGGGGTAACTGAGAAAGTTTGAAGACGGACTGGTACTGGGTGACGTTAAAGTGCCGGTCATTTTGTCAGGGGTGATGATGCTGTGGAGGAGATGGAGGAGAATGTTGTTTTTCAGAGAGGACATTCTGAAAGATTTAGGGATGAAATGTCATAATGCCAGCTTTTCTTTAAAATGTTTCAGAAAATAACCTGTCGAAGCAAATGGAACAACACACCAATTGTTAAGTCCAGGTGGGAGGCACGGGTGGGTGTCCACTGTTCTCTCCACTTCTCTGAGATTCTTCACAATAAAAATGTTTAACAATCAGTTAAATCAAATTAATTCAAAATATAGTAATTCATAGTAAAACCCAGAATGTGGGATAAGTTTCATTCTAGGTTGGGCTCAGTTTCACCAGGGAAAAGGACCAGGCAAAAATCCCTGTGTGAACACAGCATTTCCCAGGATCACATAGAAACTGCTTGCTGATTTGAGAAAACAGAGCTTTCTAAACCCGCAGCTACATCCGTTTCAAGATAATGTGAAACCCACAAATGAGCTGGTTATCTACGGATACAGTGGCATCTCTCCTTAGCACTTTTCGAGAGAACACACAGCTTCTATCCTGTATAAATATACAGAGTCTCTCAACCTCAGCACTACTTGCATTTGGGGTCGGGCAAGTCTTTGTTGTGGGTGGGTGGTCCTGCGCACTGCAGGATGTTCAGCAGCATCCTGGCCTCTCCCCACTGGATGCCAGAAGCACCCTTCCCTGAGCTGTGACAATCAAAAATGTCTCCAGAAATGGCCAAGTGTCCAGTGGGGGCAAAATAGCCACGGGCTGAGAACCACAGAAACATATGAGAATAGTAAAACAATTGACTTGAAATACTCTGTAAACCAGTCTTTCCACCAACCCAAACCAGCCCTCCATTTGTAATCTGTTGAGTAATCTGCTTCGGCAATATTATTGTATCTTTCTACTTTCTCTGACAACATAATTGTATGGATCTCCCATAACTGTGTAACTGAAACTCTCCTGAAAGACATTTAGTTGTTTCTCTCCTTTATAACAAACAATGCTGCAGTGAGCAACCTTGCAGCTAAACCTTGGCACACACCACTATTTCCTTAGCCTAAATTCCTGGAAGTGAAATGATAGGGTCAGAGACACATTTTGATACAAGACGTTAATGACCCTTCCTTCACAAAGGTAATACCGCCAAATCACCCCTCCATCACCAGAGTAGGTGAGCGCCTGTTTCCCCAACTCTGTCAACCCTGGGAAATTTTGTTTTCTAAATGGTGTCGATTGAACGGTGTTTTTTTTTAAACAAATGGTATTGTTGCTAATGCTATTTCTTTATTACTAGTGAGCATAATACTTAAGATGTTTATTGCCATTTGTACAAATTCCCTAAATTTCCAGTCCATTTTCTCAGCCTAACTTTGTATTAGGAGCTCTCCCTTTCTTATTGAATTGTAAACACTCTTTATTTATTGAAGATATTAATCTTTGGTCATCCAATCACAGATATTTCTTTTAGCTTGGCTTTTATGTTGCTAATAATTTTTGAAGTACAGGAGTTTTCCATTTTTGCCTGCTTAAAATCTTTCCCTTTATGATTCTGACTTTTGCATCATACCAGGAAAGCCTCCCTCACCCTAAGATTCCATTGATGCTGACATGTTTTATTCTAGAACTTTTAAGGATTCATTAAAACATTGCCATTAGGATTTATGTTGGTTTACAGCATCAAGGAGAAATCTAATTTTATCACTTTAAAATAAACAGCCAGGTTTCCCAGCACCATTTGCTGATCACCCTTTTCTCAGCAATTTATCACAGCTTCGTCACTCTACATTCTTAGGCTTACATTTGAGTCTATCTCTGGACTTTCTACTCAGCTTTTGTGACTTCCCTACTCCTGTGCCAGCATCATACTAATCTAAATGTCCTGTTCACAGTATTTTAAAAATCTGGTAGAGCAAGCAAGTCACTCTTTATTAACTCTGGTTTAAAAAATAATTCTTGGCTATTCTCACTCATTTATTTTTTTAGCTGAATTTAAGACTCATGTCCCATCCAACTGGGATTTTTGACTATAATTATGCTAAACTTACAGATTATTTCAAGGAGATTTGACATTTTACAATTTTAAGCCTTGCCCTCCCTGAACATGTAAGACCTTCCTTTTTTTTCCTGGTCTTCTTTAGTGTTCTGTTGGAAAGTTTCATCCTTTCTTTTAATATATATTCTGTCCTTCTATTGCTACATTATTTCTGTGTGCCTGATATTTTTGTCACTATTCTAATTGGGATTTTGTTTCCATGATCGTAAAAATGACGTGCATTCACTGAGCACTTCCTACAGGCCAGGTAGCCCATTACATGCTTCTCAGTGGCTATGGCACCGTTTTCTAACTCGTTATTGCTGATGTGTAAGCCACTGACCTTTGTTAATTTTGCAATGGCTGCCCTGCACAATTCTTAGCAATTTTCAGCTGATTGTCTACAGGCGTGTTTTCACCATGCGAGGGCTGCCCTGTGTGTAAAGAAGTCACCATGACCTGCCCCCCCAACACTGGCTCTCTGGTATAAGCTGATTCACCTGCCCTCTCTGTCTCTCTCGGTCTGCCTTGTGACCAAAGGGACAGAGCTCTGCTAACTGGTCCTCCCGTGCCCAGATGCCATGGATGCAGCCATGCGAGCCTCACACGCCAGCCACCACACTCTTGAGAGCCACTTTAACTGGCACCTGCCAAGCACACTGGCTTTTAACTGGCCGCCCCTTGGTCTCTACCTTGGTTTCAGGTTCCCTGTGGACACGTGAGTCTGTCTTGGTAGGATGTTACCACACAGTCAGAAACACTACAAAATCATCCTGAATCGACCAACCAGCGTAACTACTGAGAAGCAGAATGACACAGAGGTCATGCAGTGCAGACTCCGAGGCCAGAGACCTCGGCTGGAACCCCAGCTACACCAGCTACACATCGGTGCTCACTGACCGGCCGGCGCCCGCCTCCCCCGTGTAACACAGGGGGAACGGCTGCGCCTGCCGTGTGTGGGTGGAAGAGACGCTTACACGGTTAATGATTAAGAATAGTGACTAGCATAGAGTAAGCAGTATGTAAAGTCATCTCTTTTCCTTCATTTAGCCAGAAAAATCTATTTCTCTTTTATCAAGGGTCAGTATTTCCTCAGCATAATAATCACTTGATGGTCATTTCCTGAACGGCTGATGCTGGACAGCCTGGCACCCTGTGTCACACCACGCTCTGAAAGCCAGGCCTCCGCCAACGACCAGACCTCCTTCTTGTACAAGGCCTGGGTTATCCACATGGCCAGGTCCTCACTGAAGCCAGCAGCACTCCCACCCACGGACCCACAGGTCACTTCCTCTTACGCCAGGAGGGCTGAGGGGTCCCTCACCTGGGTCTCCTATGACCCGAGAGGTGGAGTAGGCTGCAGGCCGTGCGGCCGGACCTTTTCTACTTCACACAGGGCCACACGGCCACTGGGACATGTCTGGAAGGCGACCGAGGACATCTGCCATTTCCTGTGCTGGCTGAGCTATTCCTGCTTGAAGACAGGATGGGGAGGTGCTAAGAGACACCCCCTGCCCTCAAAGCTCTGCCAGTGAGCAAGGGGACAGGGAGGCACACCCATGCCCCAGCACCCTGGCCTCATGGCTGGGTCTGTTCACTCGCCCAACCCGACAAGCCAGATTCACTTCACCCTTGGACTCTGACCTCAAGCACTCGACACTTTAGCCATTTTTAAAAAGTTCAGTTCACTGGCATTAAGTGCATCCCCAGTGTTACATAACGTGTCACCACTGCCTAGTTCCAGAGCATTACCATCACCCCGAAAGGAAAGCCTGCACCCACCAAACGGTTACTCTCCACTCCTCCTTCCTCCCGGGCCCTGGCAACGGCAGATCTAACTCTGTCCCCGGTTTGCTTACTCGGGCATTTCACATACATGGCGTCACGCGCTCCATGGCCTTTTGCGCCTGGTTTCTTTCACTCGGCACGATGCTCTCGAGGTTCACCCTGTGGCAGCACGTGGCAGCACCTCGCTCCTTCTCCTGACTGAATACTACACCATCGCAGGAATGCGGCACACTGCGTTTATCCCTTCTTCCACTGAGGGGCGTTTCAGCTGCTTCCACCTTTTGGCTATCGTGAAGTGAAGTCAAGCCCTTGACCTTTAATTGATTTCTAGTCTTCAACTCTCTGCTGGGTTCGGGGTCTAACACCAGCTGCTGGGGAGGTGGGGATGAGGCCGTTATAGAGTTCCCTCAGCCGCCCTGGCCTTGGGCAGCCCCCTGTGCCCTGCCACGGTCTCCTCAAGAGCTGTCTGTTTCCACTCTGCACGCTTGTCCTCATGCCGACACCTCCCGCTGCCAACGCCACCTTCCCAGCAAGGGACGGAGACCTTAACTCAGCTCAAACCCTTGATGTCCTGTGGTGTTTCTGTTTTCCATGCGGGTCCATTGGTTTTTCACTGAGCATTTATAATAAGCCCATCACTGAATCGAAAGCTTTATCTGGATCACCCCCTTCCACCCCAGATCAACCCTACAAGGCAGGGTCATCACCATCCTGCCGTACAGAGGAGGGACAAGAGGAGGCAGAACTCAGGTGTCCAGCTCCCAGCTCAGTGTCCTCTCCTCCCCCCAGCCCGCCCCCCAGCACCGGGCTGACACTGCAGGCCAGTCTCATCGGCTCATTTTCCGTAATCACCCACCTCTTCCCTATCCTGGGAAACAAGAGTCTAAATCGAGAATAATTGAAGCTTAACCAGGTTACAGGTCTATATAAACCCAATTATCTTCCATGAAAAAATGGAGGTGCTGAGAAGACACCAGGTGTGACATCTATAAGGCCCCCCTACCCGGCTGGGGCCACAGGTGGCAGAAGGCACCGCACAGGGCCCCAAATAGGGTGAATGCCACGGGGAGACAGGGCCCAGAGAGAGGACCCAAGGCCCTGCCGAGAGGTGGGAGGCCCAGGAGCTGGCTCCTTGCTCTCGCACCTCCATCCTGAGTCTAGTTGCCACTCAAAAGAGAGCCGAGCGCCCTGGCACCAAGGAATCCAGTGAAAGACCAACAGCCTCTGACCCTGCTGAGAAAAGCCCTTCCTCCCCTGTATTTTCATGTTCCTATGCCTACACTCCACTTCCAGGGAAGTCCACGGGTGCTGGGTGGAGTCAGCTCACAGGGGCTCCTATGCGTCTCTTCCCAACCCTACCTTCAGCGACATCAGATGGGGTGTCTGAAATCAGCCACAAGGGAGTGTTTACACAGGGAAGGTGGCAAATGCTAGACATCACGCCAGCCAGGTATTAACTACCCACCAGCACCTCTGCCCCTGGAGACCTCTGCAAGGGACTGTGGGAGAAGCTGGGCATCAGAGGCAGAGGGGAGTAAGCAGGCACTTCTGAAAAGGAAGAAAGCTTACGGGGGCAGGGGAGAGGGGTGAGAAAGAAGGTCATTCCCACCCTGAGAAGCAGGGCAGCGAAGCCACCCCCCCAACCCCCGGGGGGAAAAGGCGGCAAGGAGAAGTCTTCACATGTTGAAGGCCTCACAGCCAGTAGAGAATCGATCCCAGACGCCCTGGCCCAAACTGGGGCTCAAGCCACTGAACCCAGGGGCCTCCACAAACCCAAACAACATGCAACCCACAACTACCAGAGCTGATGAAGGCCAATGGGAGGCAGGGGACCCTCTTTTAGCCCAGAAGTTAGAGGTCTCTACAACCAGAAGTAGATGGTTTGGAGTGGGTGGTCCCTATTTACTGCCTTCGAGCCGGTCCTCCTCCTGGGCCCCTGGCCCCAGACCTCCCACGAGCATGGCGGGCCTCGCCTCCCGCCCCACGATGGGGCTCCAGCCAGCTCCGACAGCAGGTGGACCGCATTCCCTAAGTGAGCTGGCCCTTCAAGGGGATGGGTTCAGGGCGAGGTTATGTCCGTCAGCTTTCAGGACAAATTCTCGGTTTATTAATTCTCCTCTGTTATGCAGGCAAAAGTAAATAAGCTTTTCTCAGGCACCCTGGCACAGAGGCCTTCCCTATTCAAACACTGCAAGAATTGACAGGCTCGCAAGTGCTGCGCTCCCAGGCCTGGCTTCCCAGGGGGCCCCCTGGCCTCCTGCCCACATGGTCCCGCCTACCGAGATGAGGAGAGCCGTGTGGCAGCAGGCCCAGGGTCCAGCACTTGAGGCCCAGGCATGGCCTTAGTTCTCTGGTGTGAGCGTCAGAGGTCCTGGGCACCCACAGACCACCAGAGAAGGTCGGAAAGGCTCTGGTCAAAGCTATAATCATTGCACCTGCTGGGTTAACCCTTTCTGTGAGCAAAGTGCTTTGTAAGGTTTTGATTACTGCTTACTTCTGTTTAAATCATGTTTTCAAAGGTTCAGAAGGAAGAAAGGAAATAAACGGTAACAAAACCAAAGGGAGTCAGAAAGTTAATTAATGAACCAACTGCCACCAGACTGTTCAAGGAGGAGGCTGCCAGTGTTCCTAAGTACTCGCTCAGGAGTCCTCTGTCTGCTTGAACGAGGACCATCGCATGTTTTACGCCAGCTTCCTGTGGCCCGTACAGAAATCTTATGATTGTTTTACTTTCCCCCTCAATTTTTTTTCCAATTGCCCATTTCTGATTCACAAGTGAAATAGCAAAAAACCCCTGCAAGAAATCCAAAGTCAAGTTGCAAGGACTGGAAAAAGACACAAGAGAGAGATGATGAAGATCCACCTTGGCCTGGGCAAGCCGGTGCACGGCCCAAGGAGCTCGTCCAGGTGAGTTCTGACGAGACTAATGTCAGTTCAAGGAAGCAAGAGTCAAGACTCCATGAAATGGAAGTGTCTTCCTGCTTCAAAACTGCTCTACCCTACAGCTGAATTGGGGGCGTTCCTTTGAATTGTATTTTTCCTAGAAGAGCTTCCTCGTCCCCCACGTTGGCTTCTGGCACCCCACCGCCCAGGTACCCACAAGGCAGCTTCCTCCAGCGCCATTTCTCCTCCAAGTGTCCCTTGTAGCTCAACCAAAGGTGACTGAAGACTCTACCCCACAACCTAAGACCAAAATATCTCGGGGTTTCCCGAGTGTGGCCTCAGCACTCCCTGGAAGGCGTCGCTGTCCTTTCCTCTCTGGGGCTCTTTGTACACTGTGCATTTATGCAAGTTTGAAATCTGTTTCCTCTCAAGTTCCCAGTGCGCTGCCAACACTCGAAAAGTTCAGTCTTTATTCTAAAATATTCAGGCAGCCTCAGGGTGTGCAAGCCTCCCTCGCACCTCCCTACAGGCCTCCCTGGAAAGGAGGAAAGGGGTCCCCGAGAGCCAGCACTGACGTCCGCTGGGACCACTGTCACTCTCCCTGCCCCCATTCCCACTCCTGCTCCAAGTGCTAGTGCACAAGACTGTGGGACCCCAGGACCAGGTTACTGGGTACAAGCCTGGCCTGCTCTCTGCAGGGCACCCCACCCAGCCAGGCTCTGAGACCCACATAACCTTTCTTGTGCCAAGGACAGGGTGACGCCCATAAACCCTTTCTCACAGTAATATCTTTAAATACAAAAATAAGATACATAGGGCCCTGGCTGGTGTGGCTGAGTTGGTTGGAGCATCATCCCGTAGTCTGAAAGGTCGTGGGTTCAATTCCCCATCAGGGCACAAACCCAGGTTGCAGATTTGATCCCGTCGGGACATGTAGAAGAAAGCAACCAATCAATGTTTTTCTTTCACATCAATATATCTTGTCTGTCTGTCTGTCTCTCCCCCTCCCTCTCTCTCTAAAAGAATGTCCTCAGATGAGGATAAACATTTTTTTAATAAGTAAAATACATAGGACTACTGTGGATGAAAAAGAGACCACATACTAAATCTGACAGCTCAGGGAGGCCTGTTGGTGGGCCTTACAAACTCGGAGATGGAACATAACCACACAGGATGGGCTGAATGAATGTACTATCCCAACGGAAAGCGGGTTGTGGCAGGGAGTCACATCCAAGGCCAGCAGCTTCCTCGGTGAAGATCAGTCTTTACCTTACGGGAGCCTGTCTATTGGCTTTTTGCATCTAGGGAAATGTCCCTTTAAACAGTCAGAGTGCTCCCCTTTTCCAGACCCCGCAGGTCACACTCACCCCACTAGAGACCACAGCACCCCTCACTGTTCTTTCGTTCATCTCCACGTGCCCATTATTAACTAGCCTGTATCCACCAATGTAAAAGAAGTACGTGTCTCTCTGTTTTACTTTCCATCCAGTCCTAGAGACTCCCCAGTCTGCTTTCTCCAGCCCCCTCAATGCCATCAAGGGATTGCAGGGAGCCCTCGTCAGAGCTCCTCCTTCGATTCTGATGGGGAAGACAGCTGCAGAGCTGCCCTTCTCCAGACCACTGACTTTTGCATCTCAGCGATTTGTCAGTTTGGCTCAAATACACTCTCATAACACTTCTTCTTAGGCTGGACATTCTTTCGGCGGCATTACAAAGGAAACTAATATACTAAAATACGCTTACCCAAATATTTTCAAAAACCAAGATCTATGGAGCAGTTCGTAATGTGCACGCTCTTTATTAATGATTCTAAATCAGGGTGTAGCAGCAGGCCTGGTGGCTTCTGTAACTGTGGAGCAATAGTGAGCATTCACAGGGTTGCATGCTGTCTGCCTCACCTCTAACGAGATGCGAGAATAGCTGTGATTTCTGCAGGTGGCCAGGTCGCGGGTGCAGCTGGCCCTGCTGTGGTTTGTGGGCCACCTTTGCAACGGAGGAAGTGCCCCATTTCAGTGGGACGTGAGCCACAGTGAAGGTGGGATTCTCTCCCTGTCCCAGGTCACTGTCCCCCCACCCTGATTTCTGGTGTCGGGCGGCAGGCAACTTCTTACCTTTGGTGGACGAGCAGGAGGGGCAGCTCCGAGACTCCGGGGCTTGGGAGGGACG
Source organism: Desmodus rotundus (assembly GCF_022682495.2). Taxonomy (NCBI): domain Eukaryota; kingdom Metazoa; phylum Chordata; class Mammalia; order Chiroptera; family Phyllostomidae; genus Desmodus; species Desmodus rotundus. The sequence goes on from NC_071395.1 coordinate 70,568,183, forward strand.
TGAGCCGGCAGGCACTCACACCCCCTCTTTCATTCCTTTGGGGGCCTCACAGAAAAGTGCCCTATGGCTCCATCCTCCTCAGGCCAGCCTGGGGTCCCACTCACACCAAGTAGCACCTCGAGGGTGGTTCAGAGGATTCCGGCCCCTCTAGTCCCCCTCCCCTTTCTACCATACCACCCCCCACCTCAAAGTGAGAAATGAACAGGAAGGGGAAAGCCTACCTTCTGGCTCTTCCACGCTGCTGGCTGCAGTGGTTGGCGGTGCCACAGGGATCTCTGTGTGGTTCAGGACGGGAGGAGGAGAAAGCACGTGAGATGATGTTATTTTTGACCTTAGAGAAGAAGGAGTACAGTGCAGACCTCTCCCAGCCTTCCTGCAGCAACCCCACCACCAGCACTCCAGAGAGGCCTGGGCAGGGAGGGGGAGGACGCTGGCATGGGTGCCCCGGCACACCTCCCTGGTCTCCCATGGAGGCTGTCCCTCCACATGACATGGAGGGCGACACTCCTCATTGTTGAGGAGGGAAGAAGGGACAGGAGTGGGGAGAAGGCAGACGGGCAGATGGCATGGAGGGCTGGCCTCGCACCCAAGCCAGGGCCGGCTGTGTGTATGCATGTGCGCCCTGGCCCTACTTTCTACTTGGCCCCAGGGGTGTCAAGAGAGGGGCTCCCCCAGGCCCCCCTGCTGATCACCACATGGCTGACTAGACCCTGATCACCTCTGACCTCACTCATTAGTGGGGAAGGTGCCCATGGCAGGGTGCCATGTAAGGGGGCCGGGAGGTATCTTACACGTGCGGAGTGGGGTGCGCCCCTGCCGGGGGTCCCATGGGCACATGTCACGAGCTAAAACTGTCTCTGTGGGCAGGAGAAAAGGACAGTACTGAAGATCACCAGGCCTGACAGAAGCATGCGCTTTATTGGAATCGCTCCATTTCTACCTCGAATGGCAGTTAGCTCCTAGGAGTTCTGGCTCCAACCCTGTGCTCTACAAAGGCGAGGGGCTCAGCCAGTCTCCGGAGAAGGCCAGGTATCCCAGCTCCTGCTTCCTCTTGTCCCTGAGGGGCAGGGACCCCCCCCCGGGGAGTGACCACGTGAACAAGGGTCATAAAGCCTCCACAAGCCCAGATGACTCTGGCCCCCATCTGACTGTTTGGGACAAGACCCCCTTGGACCCCTATGCTCCAGATCAGCGGGGACTGGAGCCCTGGTGGATAGAGGTGGACACGCAGGCCTGGGGCAAACCTGAGAGTCCCCAGCACAAGCACCTTCAGGAAGGAGTAGGCAGAGGCCCCAGCCCTCAATTTGGAGGCAAATCTTGCTCTTGAGGGGTTTTCCAGCAACAGCCCACAGGTGCCCTGTTGCAGCAGCTCATTAAGAAGCCAGACCTTAGGCTAGGCCCTCTCTTAGTCCTTACGAGCCACCTGGTCCCAGCAGAAACATTCCAGAGGGAACACCGGAATGGTCCAGCCTGATCCTGCGAGTCCACAGATGGGGCTGAGGCCACGGAGCCACACTGGCCTTAGGCCTGGCACCGGGTGTGCGCCGAGGGCCTGTGGCCCCTGGAGCTTTGACAAAGCAGGGCACACGTCCCCCACTCACTGTCTGGGTGCCTGTGGCAGGGCCCTCAGGAAGAGCACAGGGACATCCCAGGATGGGGAGCCAGGTGCCCAGGTCGGAGGTGGGAAGGCTCTCCGGGCATCCCCTGCCCTCTTGAGAGGACAGTAGAGAGCACGTCTGAGGCCTCTGTGTCTCTGACTCGGAAACATCAGCTCAGGCCGATGTGTGCCCTGGGCGGCCAGACACGGTGGTCCCCGCCACTTCTGAGAGCCTGACAGCCTGACTCCCTTCAAAAGTGAGACCTCTTCCCCCCTCCCCCGTTTTCATAACCCCAGGTGGCCATACTATGCAGCTTTTTGGAAGGATGGAAAAGGACTTTTCAATTAGACGTTGCTGTGAAAACCATTTCACCTTATTCTGCCCCGGATGAACACTGAGGTCAGTTTCCCGAGCCTGGGGTGTGGGTAACCTGCGGTTACGGGACCCCTGAAAACACCTGCGGATGCATCTGGGTTAGAAAGCCACACAGCCCAGTGTGTCTGGAAGTGAAGGCCACACCCAATGGGGGCAGGTGGGATGCAGGGTCTAAAGCTCCCACCTGTTATCGATGTGTGTGGGGGAAGGGGTTCCCTGCAAGGTCCATGGGGACCATTCCAAGGACCCCAAGGGGCTGCTGGCATGAGGGACCCCAGATTCTTGCTAATGTCTAAGACTGTTAAGTGCCTTTTGTCTGACCAGAAAGCCAGTGCCCTCCCACAGCTGAGGGACGCCAAGCCCCTAAAGCAGGGACGGCCGACTTCAACAAAGGGCCAGTTGGAAAACCTTTCAGGTTCTACATGCAGGTCACGTGGTCTCTGTTGAAACAGCTCAGCGCTGGGCTGAAAAACAGTGGGCATGGCTGCATCCCCATAAAACTTTACTTAGACACTAAACTTTCATATCATTTTCTTATGTCATGCAACAGTATTCTTTTGTTTTTGTTTCAATTTAAAAAGCTAAAACAAACACTCAAAACTCCCACAACTCTGAGCCACATAGAACCAGGTGGTGGGCCAAGCTCCCTCGCCAGGAATGCTAACCCTGCTCTGGAGAAGCAGGCTCCCTCTCAGGGTCCGCCCAGCAGGCAGACTGGGGTTGGCTCCTCCTTCTGCCCTCCTTGCTGGGTGTGGACCCGCCCTGCACAGGACATCACCAGGCCAGGGCTGGGGCCAGCTGGCGACCAGGCTTGACTTCCATCCAGGGCTAAGTCTCTGCTCATGACACCTGTGTGATCCTACCGGGTGTAAGATATCAACATCGTCTCAGTCAAGGCCCCTGAGTGACGCCTGCCACCTTGCTCACCCCCTCTCCAAGTTCCAGCAACTCAGGGAGAATGGCTGGCCCGACAGGGCCTCCAGGACCCTCAGGGGTGCTCCCATCCTCCCAAAGGGCCGTGGGAGCCCCGCCCAGCTTCCCTCACAGGCTGTGTAGTGCCAGTCCTTTCTGTTCTCAATCTGCCAGAGACACTGGGTGTTGGAATTCCCACACAGCAGTGGTGGCCCTAGGTACAGGCCCATCCCAGGTCCAAGGTCCAAGGTCAAGGTGGCATATGGAAACAGGACCCGGGCTAAGCGGCGGGGGGGGCTTGCTTCCACTGAGGAGCAGGAGACTCACTTTTTTGTCAGGACAGACAGCCACAGACAAGCGGCTCTGCTGAGCTCTAGCTGCTTCTGCAAGAACCCCATTGGCTCAAGGGTCTCCCACAGGGTCCCACTGAGCACAGAGATTGGCATCCATGAGCACCACTCTCACAGGATGTCAGTGACCAGCCTCTGGGAAGGGGCCTCCACCCGCACCCAAGCCAGAGCCTCTGGGAACAGGGGGCCCGCACGTACTTATGCAGGGGGCGATGGGAGAGCGGCTCTGCTGGTAGCCTTTGGCGCAGCGGTTGCAGGTGATGCCGGTCACACCGTCCTTGCAGGGACACTGGCCGGTGGTTTGGTTGCAGGTTTTGCCAGCAGCGCCCACAGGGTGGCAATCGCAGGCTGTGGAGGACACACAACAGGAAGGTCAGCGGGCTGGGCTGAAGGGGCCGGTGCACACCCTCCTCAGGTCCCTCCCCACCCAGTGGCACCCCACAGACGCCACCCAGGGGAAGAGCAGGGATGGGGGAGCAGGCCCAGCCAAGCCCACACACATTCCAGAAACTCTGATAACTGGCCACCTGCCTACCTGGAAACGGGGAAGGAAAATCACAATGGACTGACTTGAAGGGACTGTTTTGGCGGCAGCACAGTGAAGTCAGGGAGCCCTTCCAAGGGCCAGAGAGGAAGGCGACATTCAAGTACGTTTGCAGGAAGGCTAGGTCTGGTCATGAGTGAAGGAGTCAGAATTGGGGGTGCACTTCTCTCCACGAGGCAAGTTTATGCCTTCTCATTCCTCCACCATTGCCAGCAGCTGGCCCCCAAGCTTCCTCGCTGACTCTCTGGGTGGGAGGGAGAGGGTTTGGACCCGAATGGAGCCCAGGGGTTTGCCAGGTCAGAGGGTGTCACCAGGGGGGTGCGACCTGCCAGGCTGCTACTCCCCACCTGCTCTGCCCACCTACCCTGTGCAGCCCAGAGTCTGAGGCTCAGGCTTCTGGATCACAAAGCCCAGGAACTATAGCCCTGGGGGAAACCAGAGTCATCATTTACTTAAACACCTGATTAAATGTGCAAAGATGGGGAGGTGAAGGAACCCCCCGCCAAGGTCTCACAGAAAGGGAATGGCCAAGCTGAGCAGTGAAGTGAAGCCCCGATTCTCAAGCCAGTGGCCACTGCACGCAAAAGCATGCCTCGTGCCCGTCCTCCTGGTTTGCAAAGGGCTGGAGAGCTAGGGTTGCCCGTTCACTCTGTCACACTGCACCCTGAAGCTCCCTTCCTGTGCCCCAAGAACCCAATCCAGCAGTGCAGCAGCCGGAGGACACTGGGGGACCATCCCCACTGTGGTGGACTGACTGTATCCCCCAAACTCAAGCCCTAACCCCCAATACAATGGTATTGGGAGGTGGGGCCCTCAGGAGGTAATTAGGTTTAGATGCAGCCATGGAGTGGGGCCCTCATGGTGGGAGGGGCGCCTTTATGAGAGGAAGGACAGAGAGCTCCCCAAGCACACAGCAAGAAGGCAGCCGGCCGTCTGCCACCCCGGAGGCAGGCCTTCACCATGCACTGACCCTGCAGGCACCTCCACCTTGGACTTCTCAGCCTCCACACTGTGAGACATACGTATCTGTTATCTACGTCTCCCAGGCTGTGATGTTTTGTTACAGCAGCCCGAGCTGACCAAGGCCCCCACCCACTCCTGATGCTTGGGCAAGAACAGCTTCACCCAATACAGGACCCAAGTCCCCTGCTCAGTCCTGTCGCCCTGAATCCAGGCAGAGGACTCTGAGTGGGAGTGGGAAGGGACGACAGGATGAAGGGTGCAATGTTCTGCCTCTCCTCTTCCTCCTTTCCCCTCCCAAGGAAAGTGGGGTGGGGCTGTCAGCAGGAAGGCATCCTGCAGCAATTTCAATTAGTGCCACAAGCTGCTATGTGCTTCTGCCCCAAAGGGGAAAATAAAAGCCAAGGAAGTGAGAACACAGCTCCTAGAAGAGCTGGACTAGAGCTCCTCCGGCCAGTGCTGCTCTCCATGCCAGCACGAGCCTGCCGATGTAGCCCTGGCCCCTCCTGGCCAGCCTTGCGCCCGGGACTGGCTGGTGAGAATTAGGAAGAGGAAGGGGGCAGGCGGGGAGAGCAGAAAGGACAGGAATGTGAGGAATTGTTTGTTGAAGTTGGGTCTGGACATGTGAGAGCTTCCCAGAACTCTGGGAGGGGTGGGCGTCCTGGTCGTGGGTGTTCCCTGATGGGCGAGAAGAGGGCAGCGGACACAGACCCAGGACAGAAGGCCCTGGGCGCCGAGCTGGCGGCCTGGTGGGCTGTCTGTGGGGTTCTCATGCCGCTGGACCCACAGGAGGAAAGTGGGCTGTCCCAGCTCGCCCCTGGAGATAGCAGGAAATCCCTCTGGTAGAGACTTGTCTTCTTAAATCTACCCCAAATTCAGGTGCATTCCCCATTGTTTTTTCTTTTCTTTTGCTGTTGGTGTGGTGTTGTTTTTGGCTTTTTTTTTTTTAACACAGTAAGAAGAGACTCAGCCTTGGTGTAACTTACGGGTGATGTGAGGAGGGGATGGTTGGAGATACCATACCGCTGACCTTTCCCTCTGCCCCTTAACTCCACCCTTGGGACCGGACAGGCGACTAAGCATGGGCAGCGTCTCTCAGTTGGCCACAAGAAAGCAGAGGCCGTAGCACAGGCTCCTGCGGTCCCAAGCTCATGACATGGCCCCAGTGGGACATGGGCTCCTAAGGCTCCTGCTGGCTGCGGCCCTTGGCCAGCTTCTGCACGTTTGCTGGTAATGCTCAGATGACGCCAGGGCATCCCCCTCACTACTGACAGAGCAGAGCTGTGCACCCTTAACTTCAGCACCCTTGTACTTTGCTGGACGGAGGTCACCAAACGCTACTCGCTCACTGATGGATCACAGAGGAAGTCACCCACGGGCACCACCATGGGTCCAGGTCACCCTTATCATGGGAGAGCAGTGGGAGTACCACGTGTCCCTCCTCCAAGGACCCTGGCAGCTGGTGACCTCCAGCTGTGCCAGCTGAGGGCAGGTGGAGCTGAGGGCCACCCTCTGTGACAGTGGGGCAGCTGTGTCTGCTGGGGGAGCAGGCATTTCCCACCCTTTGATGAGAGTTGGGGATGCTTTATTCTGGTTTCCAAATCTTTCTCCTGGGATTCTGCAGAGACTGACCAACTGGCCCCTCAGCCTGGTCCAACAGAAGCAGGAACTTCCACACAAATCGGTGTTCCAAGAAGAGAAGCCATAAGGGTCCCAGAGATAGGGTATGAGGGGTGGCAGTGCTCAGAAATCTAGTCAGGTCCCCTCCAGGGCGTGGGCCCATCGAGGCAGAGTTCCTCCAATGCGATGCCACCACCCAGACACCGTGTACACCTCAGCATGTCCACACTCTCAGACGGCTGTCAGCTCCGGTCCTCACACCTGCCTGTGACAGTGGCATGCCACGCAGAGGGTGAGTCTGCGGACTGGCAGGGAAAACTGCGGAGGCCCTGACCACTGCAGCTCAGTGAGTTGGGTGTCTTCCCACAAAGCGAAAGGTCGCCTGTTTGATTCCAGGTTAGTGCACATGCTTGGGGTGTGGGCCAGACCCCCTGGTTGGGGGCATGCAAGAGGCAACCTATTGATGTTTCTCTCATACATTGATGTTTCTTTCCCCCCTTCCCATCTACCTCCCTCTCTCTCTAAAAAAATAAATGAAATCTAAAAAACAAAAACAAACAAAAAGCAGCCTGCAGGCAGAGGGAGGAGGCCACGTGGGGGTGGCAGAGGTCCAATCTCTGAGGGTGTCATGGAGCCCTCACCTTCTCGGGATGCGCCCCCCCCCGCCCCCCTTCTTATTCTGCAAGGAGACATTCATACTTAAACCTGTTGAAACCAGTGTTAGACAGGTTTTGTAAAGCATGGTCAAATACAATCCTAACAGACAGACTTGCATTGCACTCAAAGTGAGGACTTCCCCCCAAATCCTATTTATAAGGAAAGTCCAAATTACCGCTCTGTGCAAAAGAGTGTGGGAGAACTGAGAGAAGCCAGCACCCCACAGTGGTCTCTTCTCCAGCCTGGGACGAGGGCACCCAGCAAGCAGTGTCAAGGGGAAGGGGCCTGAGCCACCCGCCCGATGCCAGGGAGGCCCCAGGCCCTGACCCTTAGGGAGAGAATGCCCAAGGGACCCTGCTGTATTTCTTCAACATGAACACACACAGACACACACAGAAGAACTCACGTGAGCGCAGAATCACACTCGCACAGTGGGCAGGGGCAGGGCTGAGCGGAGAACAAAGGAATGGGGACTGCAGTTGAGTGGAGGTCTTCCCCTTTGCAGGGGGTCTGGTGAGGGGACGAAGAGAGCCTCCCTAATTCTGAGAACTTGGTCTGGCTCCGAGCATCTTCCGCCACAGGAAGCCCACTGGCGGCTCCCATTTCCCTGGAAGTCAGCCACCTTTTTCAGCAGAGGTCAATCCCTTCCACAGGAGGTCACCTCGTTTGCACGGAGCAGGCAGCACCTGGTCATGGGAAACAATCCACCCCAGGGGTTTTCCACACGAGGAAGGTGAGAGGAGGCGGAAGCCCAGGGCCCTGAGAAGGCAGCAGGATTAGGTTTCTCAGGAACCAGGCGGGCGGGAGGGCCTCCAGGTGCAGAGGAAAAGCCCAACAGTCCTTGCTCTGGGCCACCAGATAGGGACAGAAGCTCAGGGCACACAGATGGTTTTAGGTGGGCACCAGGGGGCCCAGGTCTGGGCCTGTCCTGCTAGTAATACTGTGTGACCCTGGGTTAGTGCCTCACTTGCTCTCAGCCTCAGGCGGCTCACCTGTAAGGACAGAGGTCTACACTCCCACTAAAGTCACTTCCAACTTAACAGCCCAAGGCTTGGTGTGTATATGGCTCCCAAGGCCCAGCGTGGTGGCCAGAGCCAGGGCCCAGTGCCCCAATGCTGCAGCTCACAGCAGTGTCCTGGCCGAGGGGGCAGGGGAAGTGCTCACTCACTGCTGGCCACATCAGGCCTTCCGTCCACACCCACCGACCGCCCTGCCCAACACCACTGTCTACAGGTAGTGCCCGGTCGCCTCGCTGAGACTAGGTTTCCCTGTCAGTCGGGGGGAGTACACCCAGGGTTTCCGAGCCCTGGCAGAACCGACCCGGCAGGCAGACAGTCCTGCCCCCAGGCTGCTGGTCTTGAGCAGCTGCTTTTGCCCTCTGTCCTGGATCCCTGAGGGCCTCCAGCCGTATCAGGGGACACGTTCCTGAGGCTGGCCCCTCACTGCAGCTCACAGCATGGCACCTGGGAATCCATCCGGGTCCTATCAGGAGGTCTGGCTACTTTCCCTGAAACCTGGCTCCAGGGGCCTTTGGGGTCAGGGAGGACCTTCAAATGGCAGTGATCCAGGACACGTGAGGGAGAGCTGGTGTGGGGCAGACCCCCTGGAGCAGCTCCAGGCTGGAGGGTGGGAGAGGGAACAGCCACAGCACCCATCCTCACTTTGATGTTGCCAATAGCTGCCACCCAGGCCGCCTGCCAGGCGTGAAGGGCAGCTTTGGGCCCAACTCGAGTTATGGACTGAATCACACCCCCTGCCAGCATTCAGATGTTTCAGGTCCTAACCCCAATACCTCAGAACGTGGCTAGGTTTCAGGATAAGGTCTTTAAAGAGACCACTGAGATAAAGTCATCGGGGTGGGCCCTAACCCGATGTGATATCCTTCCTGTCCTGTAAGAAGGAAGTACCCAAACTGGTACCAGGTGTGGGAGGCAACCCCTTCCCAACCACAGTCCAGGGGGGAGATGCCCTTTCTGGTCCTCCCAAGGCCTCCCAGGTACAGATGTGTCAGGCCGAGGAACCGCCTTGCCCTGAATCCTAGGACAGGGCTGTCAGCAAGTGTCACTGCTCCCTGGGGTCCCCCCAGAGGCTGCCTGGGACTCCGGGCCTACAGGTCACTGCAAGGCGGGACATCTGCTCATGGCACTTGATTAAGGGAAGACACTTCTCTGCTCTGGGTGAGACTGGCCGTGCACCTGGACACCGGCCACAGAGAAAGCAGGAGTGTGCTGTAGCCTGAGGGCGAACCCTGCCCGCCTCGTGCCCCCTCTGACCACAGGCCCACCAGCCCTTTCCTGCTTCCAGACATGGGCGCTGCTCTTTCCTCAGCTCCCCCACGGCTGGTCGCTCCTCACACCCCAGGTTTGGTCTCAAACATGCGGCCCTCAGAGAGGTCCCCTGCCCCCACCACCTTGCAGAGCGGCCCCCCCCCGACATATACTCTCTCTTTCCACTCTCCTTATTTCCTCCGTGTAACTCAGCACAATTTATAATACTCTTTCATTTTTGTCTTCTTTGTTTATTATCAACCTTCCCCCAGAGGGCGAGCTCTGAGGAAACATGTGGGCTGTCGGTCAGCACCATAACCCCAGTTCCTGCTCATAGCAGGTGCTCAGTAAATACTCACAGGATCAGGGAATGAGCTCAGGCCAGATCTGCCGCCCTCTCCACAGCGGGGGCGCGGGTTATCAGATTCACCCCGTGAACTGGAGGGAAGAAGGAGGGGCGAGAGGGGAAGACCATCCTCTCACATCCTAGAATGACCTGACTAGGAACACTCCCTGCTCCTGACTCCTCCGCACCAATGAGGGGGCGAGACACGGTAAAACCCACAGATAATCCACAAACTTCATCTCAGCTGTCTGTGTCAACCTCCTCCACAGCTATGCTTTTCTTTCTCCCAGCAGTCGCTAACGAGGCACAAAAGAATTAATGTTTCAAGTTGCACAACCTCTCCTTTCCCCTGCCACTCTCGGATCAAGGTGCAGACAGCAGGAAGTGGAAGGGGAGGGGAGCCCCATAATCCCAAACTGGGTTATTTGACCCTCCTGATCTAGTTAACTATAGTCTTCTGTACCTGATTTACAGCTGAGGGGAAAGGCACAGCTCCTACAGAGGGTTCCCAAAGGAGGGGGAGATGGGGTGGGGCGGAGGAGCGAGTCTGCACGCCCAGGCCCCAGGCAGGCCACCGGGCAGGGGCCAGATCTCTCTTAGCGGCACTTCCACACGACCACACTCATGGACACGCAGCCCGTCCCCACCTCTCTGCACAGGGCCTCCATGAGCAGCTGGTGGGCACTCATCTCTGCTGTTCAACTCGTGTGTCATTTTTGCTCCCAAAGTGTGTGAATCCTTTATCCAGAGTGTAAAAGGCATTAGGACACATCCCCAGGACCTTGCCCAGTCCTGTGGGAATCAGTCTCAAAGTCCACACTGGGGCCGAGCCCTTCGAGCGAGAGGGGCCTGGCTCTCCGGGGCACCGCCGCTCACTGAAAGAACCAAGGCAACTGGAGAGGCGAGGGAGCCGTCTCTGCTGTACGCGCATGTTGGTGACAGCAGGGCCTTCTGGTTATTGTTTTCCTCTAATTCGGGGGTGTCAAACTCATTTTCACCGGGAGCCACATCAGCCTCGCAGTTGCCTTCAAAGGGCCGAATGTCATTTGAGGACTGTATAAATGTAACTACTCCTTAATAGTTAAGCGACAGCTCAGCGCTGTCGCTGGGTAGAAACAAGGTGCCGGGCTGGATAAAACAAGGTGGAGGGCCGGATTCAGCCCACAGGCCTTGTTTGCCACCTGTGCTCTAATTGTACGAATAATCCTACCAGCTAACAGGTATGGAGTGACACCACGTGCCAGGAACCTCTACATCATTTCATTTAATCTACACCATAATCATAGGAGGGAGGAGGGACTATTATTAACCCCACTTTCAGATGGGGAAACTGAAGCATCGAAGAGTGTGCACCTTGCCCAGGGATGGAACTTGAACTAGGGATGGATCACGATAAACTCTTAAGATCCCTGCTTTTAAAAGCTGTTCATCCCAAGGCTGTTGGCTGGGGCCCACCTGCTGCTCTCCAAGTGGCACGCCCTCCATGAACAGAGGGCTCGAGATCCGGAGGCTCGTCTGCTCCAGACCCAGGAACTGGGAAGAGAACAGGCTTCACAGACAGGGCACTGGCACCAGAAAGGTGCAGAAAGTGGCCAAGGATGCCCCAGGGACGGAGACAAAGAGCTGGGCCTGAAGACCCAGTTATGGAGCCAGGAGGGCCCGGTATGGGTCCAGGCACAGAGCAGGGGCTCTTCCTCTGTAAGGACCTGGGAACTAAAGCACCTCCTCCTGACTTCTGCCAGCTCGTCCAAGGTCTCAGGTCACAAACTTCCCTGACATAAGACACAGTTCTGTGTGTCAGGGGCTGATAAAATTTTCACTATTTAAAAAGAACACATGGAATTGGTAATGCCAAAGCTGGATGAGACTCAAGAGACCATACATCTGAAAAAGACTCATTGATGAGAAGACTGAGGTCTAGAGGTCATGTGACTTGTCTGATGTTCTACAGGCTTTCACCCTCGAGCCAAATCTGGAGATCAGATTTCTGAATCCCACCCCCCTCCAAGTCCCCAGGGAACAGGAAAAGGATGCACCCATAGAAGCCACAGCTGGAGCTGAGCACTGAGTTTCCATGGGGATTTTCTTGTCTTCTGACTTCCTCTCTCCCCAGGGGCACGGACCTTCATTGCGCCCTAACAGAGTCCACTCCTTGGGTCATGGCCTCTGCCCTCTGAGCTGGGAGCTGCTCCAGCCACCGAGTACCTTTCCAGCCTAAGGTGACTGACCCTTTTCCCTACACCCTGGAAATGACAACAGGAAACGGAAATGTGACAAGAGACCCACAAAGTGAAGGGACACTCCTGACACTTTTAGGCTTTTGTGGGCTCATGGACACCACCCTGGAGTCCGAAAGGGGTACAGTCCCAGGTTCCTAGCTCTGCCCTGACTAAAACCACTCCAGCGATCGGATCTAGGCACACCCACACGCACACAGGAGCGCAGTCTGGCAGCCATGTCCACCGCGCTTTCATCCGGGTGCTGGAACAGCAGGCCGCACTAGCTAAGCTCCCAGCCTTGCCTGGCAAGACTTAAACCTGTAAAAACTTTTAAATATACATCCCCTCCACCCAGTTTCATCAAGAGAGCCATAAAAAAGAAAACCTTCAATTCATTGATAGTCTCTCCCCCTCAAAAGAATAAACCCTGGGGCCTAGGCCACCTTTCCTGAGCCAAGAACAGCTGACTGTCCTCATTTCTTATTCTCCCACTGCCCTGGTTCTCAGCCTTGGCTACACATTGGACCCACCTTGGGAAGTTTTTCAGGTTCCTGGGGCCTGGGTCTCATCCAGACCCATGAGTTAAACCAGAATTTCTGGGGGTCGGACTCAGGCATCAGTATTTTTGAATCTCCAAGTGGTTCTGAAGTGTAGCCAAGGGCAAGAAGCTCTGCACCAAGTTAGAGACAAAGGTACAGACATCGTCAGTAGCTTCTGTGACGTGAAGCAAAATAGACACAATGAAACCATTTTACCGTAGGCTAACTGATAAAAGCAAGTTCAGTTCCTGGGACAGCTCCTCAACATGACGAAACGATGTTGAACAAAGCAAATATTTGGGAACCTGCTGTACTGAGGGTGCCCAGATGTGAAGAAAAAGAAGCGGGAGTGGGAAAGAAATAGCAAGCAGCATCCGGGGGCAGGGGGCCACAGGGGCGGCCCAGGGTACTGGCTTCTCCCCCGACCCCTGACCGAGCTGCCTGAAGAAATGCGGTGGATAAGAGCAGCAAGTGTGTGCAGTGGCCAAGACGGTGAGGGGTGAGGACCATCGCAGGCAGGCCTCGCACCTTCTTGGCAGCCCACACTCAGCCACGTTGACTGTGGACTTGAAGGGGGCAGGGCAATGAGTGAAAGGAATGGGCTGCTCAGTGAGATGGAACGAGAGCACGTTGTACAGGGATGCTAAATGCAGTGGTTACTTTCTTCATTCTCATCGCAATTCGGTTCACGTGAGGCTCCTGGAATGTCTTTATCCATCACAGATGGTTTGGGAAGATGATAAATTAATATCATTCAAATGGAGACACAGCTGAAAGGGTTAAATAGCAACGTCCTCTTTGCTGGCTCCAAAGAGAAAGTGCCCCCCAGTCCATAAAGAAGACAAATGGTAAACAAAACCGCCTATCTTTGACAGATTCCGAGACGAGTACCATTCACAAACTATTCTGTGGAGAAAAGAGAGAAATCCATCTCATCTGACTTTGTGTAGGACAACAGCCCACGCCGTAATGAGGCCTTCCCAGCGCTGTGAAATCGCGCTGAATAGCCGGAGAGTGCAGCCGCCTGTTCCCCAGGCATGTTTATTACAGCCCTTTGTGCGCACCAGCCCTGCCGGCCCCAGGCTGGTTCTAACCCACGGGAGAGGAGAAAAAACCCAACAAATTTGTTGCTATGAAACTTTCCAAATGGGGGACTGCATAGTAACACTTGGAATCTAATGCCATTGCTCCAAGCGGTTCTTGTCTGGGTCCACCCCTGCTCTAAACTGAACGAGGCTGGGAGCTAGCCAGTCTCCAGGAGTGTATGGGTGGCCTCAGCCCCCTGCCGGGCTTCCCCCAGGCCCTGGGAAGTCAGGGGGTAAAGAGGGCCCTGATGCCATTGCTAACCTTGCTCAGGTCAACTGCCAACCCGAGTCAAGAGCCTTGGCCCGTTGTCGCAGTTCCCCTTTGAAATGCATCTGAAACAGGAGTGCGGCCCTCACCTGAGGGCTATGCTGGGGCTCCCTGAGGTCAACCCCAGGAGGCCAGGGCCTTAGGGTTAGCTCCTCCAAACAAGAGTTTGGAAGCCTCTAAGAGCAAACCATCAGAGATCAAAAGACTGGGCCAAATGCTCCCACCAAAGGAATCATTTCCTGAAACCGTCCAGCCCTGCAAAGACAAGACAGCGGACTCCACGGAGGTGATGAAGAGACCCCCGTTTGCAGATCTCAAGGGTACACATCCCCCAGGCAGCAACTGAACCGCAGCTTGCTCCGGACGAGATGTCAGGGTCTCTCCTTGGTGAGAAGTGTCCTGTGAGGGAACTGAGGATTGAAAGTTCCCACATCCAGGAAGAGCAGGAAGTGACACCAGGAAGAGCAGAGCAGAGGGGAGAGATCTGGAACTTTCAAAAGGTGCCTTTCCTCACCAGTGAAATGGCAGGACCTTGCAGGCCACCTTTTCTTGCTCGCCACAGACAGCAGTTCTTTTAGGCAGTGTCTTTTTTCACCAATCATGAAGCAGAGCCCCTCAGGTAATGCTTTTTCTCACCAATCAGTGTTAGGACCGGCCAGGTAGTGTTTTCCTTTGCTAATCAGGTGGCAGGATCCTGGAAGCATTGTTTTTCCTCACCAATCAGGACGCACTGAGAGTCCCACCCTTTCCTGTCACGTTGCCCCAGCAGGACATACAGCTATCCCTCTGAGCAGCATCCATGCGTTCATTTCTCCTCTTCTGTGGGGGTCTTCTCCTGGTGCTCCCACCAAGCCTGGGGGCAGCCGCTGTCCAGGGCTAAGAGGGAGGACACAGCCACTAAGGCAGGACACAGCGTTTGAAATAGTAAGATAGGACCACACCCAGGTGTGCCTGCATCTCGTCCTCCTGGAAGCTGGGTGTCTCCACACCTTTTAACCAGAGTGGCAGAGCCTCAGAGGACATCTGCAGGTTCCCAGAATTCTGTGGCTCCTGGACATCTCACTCACCGCAGCAAGAGGCCACAAGGGGCCCTTACCCCACCCCCAACCCTGGCAACAGAGGAGAGGGAGGGGCGGCAAATGGCAAGATGGCCAAGGCCCTGCTCCTTCCTGTCTCTCCAGGGGACAGGCCTTTCCTGCTCTGACAGCAGAAACACAGTACGTGGCCACTGCCCTTCCACACAGAACCTGGACCTTCTCACCCACCGGCAGATTTCTGCAATATTCCAGCTGAGTGGCCACTTTTGGTTAACATTTCTTAGCCAAATCCCCAGGAAATCTATGTGCAAGCCGTTGTTTACAAAACCCTGGCTTCAATTTCTTCTGTAAATGAAACATAACAAACACTTGGGCATAGGTGAGGGAGCTGGATACCTTCCAATTATGTCCTCTGAAAACCCAAAGCCCTCTGTCCCCAGTCATGCCCCTGCTCACGCCTGCCTGCCACTGTAGGCGTTTCTTGGGTCCCTTTGCTCAGGCCACCCTTCTCAGTCCCTGTTCATTCTCCTAGAAGATTCTCACCTGGATGAGTTGTTTTTGAGGTGGAAATAGCCCAACTACCTTTATGCTTAAATTTCCCTAGACAACCACCAGAGGCAGCCTGAAGTCCACAGATCTAAAAGAAGAGCTTGCTTGGAACCACCTGTTCCTCTGGAATCAGAGGGATTTCTCCCAGAAGATGCAGACTGGGAAGCGGTTTGTCTGGAGCAAAGCGTTCCATTCAAGCAAGGCTGGCTTCACGGGCCCCGTGCTCGTAAGGACACGTGCTTGGCTGAGGCTCTGCTGTTGCCATTTTGAAATTCCTAGTAATTCCTGAACAAGAAGCCCTGGCTTTTTATTTCGTTGGTCCTACGCACAAGTGCCCAACATCTGGTGGATTTCCTGTTAGGACGATGATACTTTGGCTTCATCCAAAGGCTAAGCAGTGGCCACAGAAGGGTTTCTCTGCTGTAGCTCATCATCTGGGTCTGAGTCCACCACGACTTGGGTCTCTCAAGTGTCACAGCCCTGTCTGTGCTGGATTGTGGACCTAGAGACCTCAGAGACATCGTCTTGGGAAGCCACGCTCACAGCAAGCCCTGGCTCCAGGCCCCAAGTTCTGCACCCGAAGAGCCCTGATTCTCCAAAATGCTAATGTGGGATGGGGAGTCCCACTTCTGCCCCAACGCTATTAAATTCCCTGGCATTCCATCAGCTCCTCTGAGTCATCTCACCCGTGCTTCATGTTCGTTAGTGGGAGAAAACAGCAGAAAGTTAAAACATTAGTACTTGCTCCCGTGAACAAAAATAGTCTTCCGGATCCCTTTAATTTTTTGTCCCGAGAAGTAAAGCTATTTGCAGGTGGATTAAATATTCCTTCTGAGACCCTGCCCCTGAAGCTGGCCCAGGCAGCGTCTGTGTCTGTGCGACCGTTGGGGGGTGGGGGGAGGTGCGTGCACAATCCAAAGAAATCCGTCTGCCTGGTTTTGGTAAAATAGAGCCCTTTGTGTGACAGTAAGCTTGGTGAACGTGACCCCCGCCCTGTGGTATGCGGCACACCTGTGCAGAGGGACAGGCAGCTGGGAGGGGGCGGGGCGCCGGGCCAGGAGCCCTGCACCCTTGCAAAGATCACACCTTCTCCTTTCTTCTCCTTGGAGTCATTTCTCCATCGCCCCTTTGTTTCCGTCTACACCTCCGAATCCCGGGGGCCCTGCATTCGCGTGTGTGATCATCAGAAAAAGAAAGAGAAGCAGTGCTGAGCAGAGAGAGGGAAGCCGGTGCGGCCAAGGACCGGCCCCTGCCACCTACCTTTGCAGGCCTTCCGGTGGGTGATGGGCTTGCCCATGTCGCGGTAGTAGCCTTCCTTGCAGTAGTGGCAGTGGCGGCCCGCCGTGTTGTGGCGACAATTGAGGCAGACGCCCCCGCTCTTGCGCCCTGACAGCTTGTAGAGCTCCATGTTGAAGCGGCAGCGCCGGGCATGCAGGTTGCAGCTACAGGCTGGGAGGAGATAGGGAGAGTCGTCAGGCAGGGGCACGTAGGGGAGCCCAGGGAGACTCTGCCCCTCCTTCCCGCAGGCCAGGGAAAGCTGCTCTTGGGCTCCCCTGCACATATCTGTACGCTTATGGACAACCTCGCCCTACCTGAACCATGGCCGAGACTCCTGCTCCCTCCCAGGTGGAAATTTCATTTCCCTCCATGGTACACACCTCAGAGTGGGGAGGTGGAGCTGGCATCCTCCTTGTGCCCACATCCTGCTTGCTAGGGGCTGAATCGTGCCCCCCATTCATGGGCTTCCCTAACCCCAGGACCTCAGAATGTGACTGTATTTGGAGATAGGGCCTGGAAAGGGGCAATTACATTAAAATGAGTCTGTTAAGGGGGGCCCTCACCCAACCTGACCAATGCCCTCAGAGGAGGAAACTTGGACACACAGCAAGATCAGGGGTACACGTGCACAGCGGAAAGACGAGTGAGGACACGGGGGAAGGTGGCCGTCTGCCAGCCAGGGAGAGAGGCTTCAGGGGAGACCGGCCCTGCCAGCACCTTGATTTCAGACTCCCTTCTGCCAGCTCCTTCTTCCTGTTCCCTACACACTCCTCAGCATTCAGCACCCTTTCCCCTCTGTTCTGAGGCCCTCCGGGTCAGCCTCATTCGCCCCTCATGGCCGCAGGACCGCCTTTGTGCTCCTGACTCCCAAACCCATATTTCCAGCTTCCACTTTGGGGTCTGCACCTAGGGTCTGCTCCAAATCCAGTCACTCCTCTCCGGGCTGCAGGGCCTGAGCCCTCGTCTCCTGAGCTGAGCCCTCCAGGCTGCTCTGAATGGACAGTGTAACCAGCACGGGCGTCCTGAGCACCAATCCGAGGATGCCCTTTACCTATGGACATCTTTCCACAGCCCCCGGTTTTCCTCTGGATAAAGTCAACATGGCCTCCAGGGCTCTGGATACCTGATGCTGCTTCCTCCTCTTGCTCTTAAACTTCAGCGGCAGCAAACTTTTTCAGTCTCCAGAGTATGCCCTGTGTGAGGACCCCCTGCCTGCCTGCCCCTCCATGACTTTGCTTATGCTGTCCCTTGCCTCCTAGGACCCTCTTCTCCCAAGCCCCCTCCTCATCTGCCTTCATCCTTCTCACCTTCCAGGTCTTGGTCACAATGTCACTTCCATGGCCATTTTCACCTCTCACCTGCCTGGCTCAGGCACCCAGCCCAGCCCCCACACAGACCTCCTCACTCCGCCCACTGGGAAGCTGAGGCCTGCCATCTCCCTTAGGTCTCTAACTCCAGGGTAACTCCAGCCCAGTCCTGCTCACCCAGTGACATGATTTGCCCTGTGTTTGCGCTAAGCTTGTTTTAAATCACCTTTTATGTAATTTCTAAGGAAATACATGTTTAATGCCAGACACTTGAAAAACCAAAGCAGAAAGGAAAAAACTGCACTCAGATTTCCACTGACTGCTGTGAACACCGGGGTCCGTCCTTGCGGCTTTAATGAACAATTTGCTCAGCTGCGGGGCGGTTTAATTCTTTCTCGCAGACAATGACGACACGTGCGC
Organism: Desmodus rotundus; assembly: GCF_022682495.2. Taxonomy (NCBI): domain Eukaryota; kingdom Metazoa; phylum Chordata; class Mammalia; order Chiroptera; family Phyllostomidae; genus Desmodus; species Desmodus rotundus. The sequence goes on from NC_071395.1 coordinate 70,586,514, forward strand.
ACCTCAGGCTCATAGCCCAGTTCCTCATCACCGTGACTGTGTTTTAGTGTCAGCTAACACTCTTCCTAATTTTGGAAGGTTGTCTACCGCCCTGGTGCACAGACGTGTGCAGTGAGATGCTTGGCTCTGCAGTGGGCACACTTAAAAGCAGGGCCGCCCCGCGCTGGGTAGTTAGGTCGTTTCCAGTCTTTCACAATTACAAACAGCACATCGATACCCACCTTCGAACTCACGAATTTGTACTCTGCTCTGATGACTGTTGTACAGCAAATTTCTCACAACAGAATTGGTAGTTAAATTTTGGGTCTACCCATTTTAAATTTTTTTAATATGTTTATTTATTTTAGAGAGGAAGGGAGGGAGAGACAGAGAAACACTGATTGGTTGCCTCCATACACACCCCAACTGAGGATCGAACCCACAACCTACGCCTGTGCCCTGACCGGGAATCAGACTCCCGACCCTTGAGTGTATGGGACGACACTCCAACCAACTGAGCCACACCAGCCAGGGTGGGTCTGCATGTTTTTATGAGGGATCCGAACTGCCAAATTCCCCGCGAGGAAGGCCGTCCTGGCTCACACTCCCGTCAGCAGGATGTGAGAGCTCCTATTTCAACACACCCTTGAAAAGAATAACAATATGCATTTGGTATCAGCATTCTTTTTTTTTAATCTTTGCCAATTTGTCTGGAAAACACACACACATGACTTTAATTTGCATGTCTTTGATTACCAGTGAGGCTGGACATTTCCCCATGTTTGTTTTTCTATTTATATTTTATTTTTTGTGCTTTGCCTGTTCATGCCATTTGCCCAGTTTTCAAATAAGGTGTTTTGTTTTTTTTTCATAATGTCTGGTGCTCTTAAATATAACGGATTAAAAACCATTTGTCTTTTCTACTATACAAACTGCAAATATTTTTATCAGTTTCTTAGTTATATATTACTTTTGAGGTTTTAAATAAATATTTGCCCTTTTAATTTTTCTGTGATGTTATCAGCTTCTTTAAATATTCTTCCTGACCTCACCCCCCAAATCACACACCCCACTTGGTCACTCAATTTACAAAGAGAGATGGACAAGTGCTTTAGCAGAGGCTCTGTGGGGAGACAGAAGACTCAGCTCACACCTTAAGTCTGGAAGCAGCTGGACCCCACCTTATGCCAGAACATGACTCCTGAGAGCTATACAAGCATCCCTCAGCACCTCCAGCCCTTGGGGCAGAGCTCAGCTAAGTACAAAGGAAGAAGCTGCAGCCCACCAGCACTAGAGACTGTGGTACATACACAAGTTCACCATTCCTTTGGGCTCATCCAGTCCAGGATGACAGGGAGCCACTCAGAGTGGTTAAGTGACCTACCAGCCTGGGACCACCAAGCCAGTAAGTGGGGACCCCAGGACGGAACCCGGGTTTTTGGGCTCCTCTTCCACTGCCCCAGAGGAATGGACCACATCACTGGAAGGAAGAGCAGCTGGGCCTAGAGTAGAGCCTGGAATCGGGTCTTTCCTACTAGCATAGAAATCATGGGGCCTGACACACCTGCCCAGGGACAGGGATCCGGATGGACCAGCCAGGCCTCACTTCCGCAGGCCTCTCTTGTACTGGGAAAGTCCTCAGTAGCAGCATCTTCTGGGTCCTTCTTGGATGCAGATGCTAATCCTATGTCCTGTTCTCTAAGGATGGCTCCAGCTGTCCCCCATTCCCCCAATGGGACAATCCCAGACTATAAGCCCCTCCTGGGAGCTCAGCCCCCATCCCCACCCCAAGGAAAACCTTGGGCCGGTATCTCCCTTCCACCGACAAAAGGTTCTTCCCAAACAACTGGTCACACAAAAGAAAACTCAGAGGCTGAACATCAAAAGGCAGGGCTCCCTCCCTCCCCCCTGCTCTTGGAGCTGTCAGGGGACATCAAGTGGCAATTGCTCACGCTAGACCTTCTGCAAAGTATTTTATAGCTTGTTTTCTTTTCTCTTTGTTTTATTTTCTCTGCACAAATGGAAAAATGCATCAGGCAAAGCCGCTCACATCTGGATACCTCAGCTCCACACAAAGATGTCACCCAACTCCCAGCCCGTCCCCAGTCCCTTTCTCAAGAGAGACACCTTAATCCCTTGTGCCTTCTTGTTTATCTCCTGCCTCTCTTGGAGGCAAAAATATTGGGTATTAGTTTCATTATCAGATTTCAAGGCGGGAAGGAAAGGGCAGCTTTGTGAGAACAGAGAGGTCACCCCTGGGAAGAAGGGCGGGGGCTGGGCAGCACGACTTCTGAGGAACCTGCGTGGGCTGCCCTGTCCAGGGCTCCCCCCGCCACCCAGAGAGAGCTGGCCTGGTCTGGACCCCAACTCTATGCCCCACTCAACTGCCATGTGGGGATCACCAAGGATACATCATATGCGGCTGCATTTCAGACCCAGGGGTGTAACATGGGGCAGGAGGGAGAAGGAAGAGAACCACCCCCCAACACACTTCTTACCCAGAAACCTGACGGGAAATGGGGCACAAGAGATGAGGATCCATTTTCTTCTCCCATGAAAAGTTCTTCAAGGTCCTATTTTAACATATGCCGGTTACCACCATTCCTTGAGCCTTTCCAAACCTCTCCCACCAGCCTGGACTGCCCAAACCCTCACCAACCCCAGGTCAGTTCAATTCAACACACAGGGAGGCGCTCCAGCTATATGCCAGGCCCTGTGCGATGAGCCATGAGGGAGACCAGGATGGACAATGCACTCTCAGCTGTCCAGAGCACCCCTTCTGGTGGAGGGTGAAGGGACAGGCGAGCACTCTCAGTAGCAAGCTCTTAGAGAAAGAGACACCAATGCTCTCCTCAGCGGTGTGGGTTCCCAGAGCCCAGGAACAGTGTTTGCCCTTATACCCTCCAGCCCAGAGCAGAGCTCAGTATGTTCTTGTTGCACAAATGAGAGAGAGAAAGAGTAAGGCAGAGAGAATGTGGATGGATGACAGATGGGTGGGTGGGTGGATAGATGAATGGATGATAAATGGGTGAGTGGATGAATGGATGGATTGGTGGATAGAGGGATGGATGATGGATGGGTGAGTGGATGGTGGGTGGGTGGGTGAGCGTAGATGGATAGGTGGAAAATGGGTGGATAGACAGATGGATAATGAATGGGTGAGTGGTTGGATAGATGGAGCAGTGGATGGATGAGCAGGTGGATGGGGAATGGGTGGCTGAATGAATGAATGGGTGGGTGGGTAGCGGGGTGGGTAGTAGGTCGAAGGGAAGATTGTGTGGTCTGCCTAGACTGTACCCTGACAAGGCATGGTCTTGTGATATGTGACATTTATTTTATTGTTGCTTTGAAGTATTTAAAACTTATATTGCTACTCTTAACTCATCAATGTAGCTTCTGCTGCCCAAGTAGACTGCAGTACTTTAAGGAGAAGAACCCACATGTAGGATGCCCTAGACTCCTCCCAAGACCCTTGCATACAATAGGGACTGACTCTGCATCCATTGGTTTGATGAGTTTACCAAACACAGGTGTTGGCCCTCTCCCGGAAGACCCTGGTGAACTAACCCCCAACCCACCAGGGCTATCCCAGGCCCAGAAAGAATCCAGCGGATAGATATAGTCAAGCTATACCCTGGCCCTGGCCCTCAGGGTATCTGGGCCTGGCTCCCCCAAACTTCACGTGACTCAGGGGCTTTCAGTGGAATAGGCAGGTCATTGGTGATGAGCCTCCTCAGAAGCTCTGTGCTTGGCCCAAGGACCCTGCTCTGCCCTTCGAGCACACAGGATCACCCCAGCATTCTCCCCTCCTTTCCGGGGCAGTTCTTTGGAGAGGGCTGCCCCATGGCATTTCTGCAGCACATATAGGAATTTTGGACTGCCTTATCTGTAGCTGAACTGTCCAAAGTAACTGGCCCACATATACACTGTCCACAGGCTGGGAGCTTTGCATGCAAGAAATGGGTCCCAGTCCCAGGGCTCCCCATGCCCCCAGTAAGCACAGCTCAGACCTGCCATGATTAGCACCCATTTCCACGAGTCTAGGCCACAGGGGAGATGGGGCTCGATGGGCACTTGCAGGGTTGGGGTTGGTGTTGCTTCTCTCACCCGCTCTTTTGCTCATTTTACCTGGGGCTGCTGAGTAAGGACTGCGAGATCTGCTTCACCACACAGCATTCAGTTTCCGTGGTGGGGGGAGGAGGGAGGGGGGCAGAGAGGAGTAGAGCGTGGTTCTCACCTGGGGGTGAATGTGCCCTCCAGCAAACATCGGGCAGTAATAAGTGTCACAGTCACTCTCATGTATCACAACCAGGGGAGGAGGTGTTCCCAGCATGGGGGGACAGAGACCAAGGATCTGCTAAATGTGCATGGAACAGCTCCCCACCACAGAGTCATCTCGCCCAAGATGTCAATAGTGCCAAGTTTGAGAAGCCCTGACATCCCCAACCCCAGGGTATGTGAATTTTTGCACCTCTTCGCTGCAAGGCCGGCAGCTTTGAACGCAACCCAGGGAGTTGAGAAGTTTTCAACTTCAACGAATGCCACCAACTGCAGCCTTTCAGAGGACCACAGGCTGGTGCAGAGTGCGGAGGCGGCAGCGGTGGGAGGACGGGGAGGACCGAGGCCTGCCCTCAGAGGGGACGCACGCAAGCACTTGGCAGAATTGGAATCAGAACTGAACTGAAAAGGACTGTCTGGGGAGAGGGTCCCCAGGGAGGTGAAGGGAGAGTTTGCTGCGGGGAGTCTGGGTCAGCGCAGTAGGCAGAGGTCTGGTTTTAAAAGGAACGTCTCCTTCAATGATTGTTTCAGAATAATAAAACTATTTGAGAGTTATTTTTAAAAGTTTGGGGTAGTCTTTACTTCCTTTTATTTACTATTTAGTTACTCTATTTAGTATATTATTCATTTAGAAATTGTTTGACCCGTGTTTATAATGAATTTTAAGAGACCCAGGGGGGTCTACTCTAAACCCAGTTTTCAGCTTCTCCTGAAATGACCAGGCTAATCAGTCACTGCTCCCCACACACCTGGCTCCCGCCAGCACCTGGGGACCCTCTGAGCCGGGCTCTCAAAGGACTCCTTTGGGAGAGGGGCTGAGGCAGGAGTGGCCCAAGTATTTCCAGGGCCTGGACCCTTTCATGTCTGCAGGTGAGCCAGGCATAAAAGAAATAATCGTACACGTGGATACATTTGCAGAACAGTCAAAGCCCACTTTACAAATGGCAAATCTGGTAGCTCATGATTTATCTATTCATTCAACAAATATTTACTGAGCACCTACTATGTTCCAGACACTAGGCGAGGCACTGGGGATATAACAGTGAGCAGGACAGATGTGGTCCCTGCCCCACAGTCTTTGGAGATACCTGGTGTGATAAAAGTCTGGTTAGTTCACTGACACCTCACTCCCAGGCCCACCCCCACCACCGACCACAGGGCTTAATGCTTGTCACTGGGGACATCGCGCAGCCAGATGCAGTGCAGTGGTGACCTGGCAGGGTGAGCCAAAGAGACCAGGGGCAACCACTAAAAGACCAGAAGCATCAGCCAGGGGCAGTTTGGTTCTAGTCAAGGCTCTAGGGTTTGCATATATTTGAGGGGTGTTTGTGTCAATGTTAATGTTAAATCAGCTGTTGAAAAACATCACCTAGCCACAGCCAGGATAACGGGACAACCTGTTTGTCTGCAAGAAGACAGTCAGTGTCCGTGCAGAGCAAGACAGAGCCCAGGTGAGGTGAGGACGTCCTATGGGACTCGCAGGGGCCCCACAGAGCACATGAGGAAAGACATGGCACCTTAGGACATGAGCTGGGGCCACCGTGACACCCCCAACAGGACCTGCTCTGCGTGACTGTTCATCCATTTCTTGTTCAACAAACACACACAGAGCCCCTCCGACTAGAGAAGCACAGCCGCCACAGGGTCCGCATGCCTGCGCTTCTCTCTCTCCAAACTTTGTCCCCCCCGCTCCTTCTCTCCAGCTCTGGTGTTCAGTTTAGGTAGCCATTAACTCCCTCCCCAGACCCCAACACGTGATGGTGCTCAGACTCGGGCACACAGAATCACCAGGATGCCTACCAAACCACAGACAGCTGGGCCCCACCCCCAGCAGCCTCTGATCCGTAGGTTGTAGGGGGGCCGGAGACTCTGCACTGCTAACATTCCCAGGTGAGGCTGAGACGCCTGGTCGAGGGCCACACTTTGGTGGCAATAACCACTGATAATGCAGAGGAGAGAAAAGATGTCTGAACACAAGGACCTCAGAGCCCATACATGATGTAATTATTAGTACGTAAAAATCAAACGGCACACAAGGCAGCAAGGACGGAGGAGAGAGTTGGACCTGAAGTGGTAAACCTGGGACCTGGGCACCAGTCCGGGCCCGCGCCCCACCCACGCATGTGGTCCTGGAAAGCCCACAGGCCTCCCTGAGCCTCCAGAGGCTATCTGGAAAATGAGAACATCAGGTCTGATGACCTCTGAGTTCTTTCCAGGCCTAAAAGTCTGTAGCTGCAGGATGTTGAAATCTTGGGAGGAAGGAAGGGGTCAGGGTCACATCAGAAGGGAAGCTCTGTGTGTGTGTGGGCGGGGGGGGGGGGGTACCTGGGAGCTCTGTGGGAGGTGCTCCAGGTGTGAACACGCCACAGGAGTGGGACCATGCAGGCAGGTTACAGGGCTGAGCACTACGACCACCACCAGCCCGGGAAAATCAGAGATGGGACATGACGGTATCACGGCCCTGAAAGGGCATTGCGCAGTGAAGGTGGCAGGGGCCTTCCGCAGAGAAGCAGCCTCAGAAGGACAGTACCTGACAGAACTGGTGACTACCTGGGTCTTCCAAAAGGACAGGGTGTGGCAAGGATCTTCTCTAGGGTACTGGGCAGAGGAAACCATTCTGAGGGAGAAAAAAGTAGTCCCCTTTTTAGGCATGGGTTCCCCAGGGAAGCCTTGCCAAAAGGATTTCCAGGAGGGCAGTTGGCAGCCGTGAACCTCCCAGTGGGCCTGGGAGCTCCTGAAGCCCAGGCCTCGAAGTGGGGAGCCCACTGAGCCCTCTGACGGCGCCTCCTCTGGGAGACAGAGGCCTGCAAAGCTGTAACCTTGTTTTTAAAAACTCCAACTTGAACACAAAGTCTCTGATCCCGGACCGCACCTGTGCTTTATCTCTGGTAACAGAAACAGAGATCCTTGTGGACTAAGGTGGTAGAGAAAATGAATAAAAAATAAAAACAAAAACTGGGAAGTGTTTTGGCAAACCAGCCCCCGGCAGGCCTGAGTCAGGGAGGCCGGGTTCCCTAGCCCAGGAGGGCTTCAGATGGTTCCCGATAAAGTCCCGGGAGATAAGTGGCCTGTGTTTGTAGAGGGCTTAGAGAGCTTTAGCTGAGTCCCACACAAAGGGGCCCTCTGTCAACAGTCCTTCAGGCCACTAATAGGGCTGAACAAACACTAGGGTAACAAGCTCTTCACACCTGTGGGGCTTGGGAAAGGCCTGGCCCCTTTGTCAAGATGTCAGACAGAAGAGCCCAGGCCCAGCCAGGCCCTCTGAGGCTTCTGGAGAAGGGACTGGGGGATGAATCTGGGATCTGTGCCTCTTGCCTCCTTCAAGCAGGTAGATGAGTGAACTCCATCTGGGCTGGGAGACCAGCTGATAAAGCTACGGTCCATTCGCAGAACTGGGATCACGGCCGCAGGGAGGATTAAAAGTAGCAGGAAGCCACCATTCTCCCCAAAGCACAGCCACAGCCTGGCGGCTTTCTCTCCCACTGTGTGGGGCGACCGGCCTCTCCCTGGCTGACGGCATGGAGGCCATCCCCCTGCATCGGCTTGACCTCACCATCATATTTTCCACTGACTTTTTTCTCTGTAAACATCTCAGCCTTTTCTTTCCCCTACCCTATTTTGGCTGCTGCACCACACACCCCCACCCCCACCCCACGCCCAGGCTGTGAAACAATCCCCTCCTAACGTCTCCCAGGCCTCTCACTGTGGAGAAATAACTCGGGGCTCCTGCTGCACAAACATCCTGCGCTGTGCGGAGGAAATGCCTCGCGAAGAGGCCTGTGCAAGCGGAGCCGTCCTCAGTTCTTTGTCTGCAGCGTCCTCCCACTGCTGGCCTCCCCCAGGCAGCCAGGGGAGAGTGGCCCTGCCCTGTCACCTCCCTGGGGACTTCAGCCCCAGCCCACTGTGTGGCATTCCCAACTCCAGTCTCCTCCATCCCTAGGGCTCCTTCAAGCACTCCTCTTACCTTGTCACTGCCCTGTTCTGGAACTTTCAGTGGCTGTCTACTGACTACCAGATAGAAACTCTCTTGCCCTTCAGAGTATTGGTTTCCACATAGAGGTCCAGACATGGGGTCTTGCTTCTTCCTTATAATAGGACCCCATAGAAACAGCCCTGCTCCCCTCCCATCCAAACCCAGCATCCATCAGCCAAACAGGGGGAAGGGATGGTGTCCTCCAAGGGCAGAAGCAGGCTTTTGGGGCTGGGGCAGCCTTCCAAGGTGTCCAAGTTTACCCTCTTGTCTAGGAAGAGAGAAGAAAAATGAGGCCCCAACAGGCAAAGTGACCTCGCCTAGGACTTGGCACAAGTTAGGGAGCACTCCTAATTTGGGGCTCTCCCAGAGCTCCAACACGGTGAGGCAAGGCTGGCATGGCCGTAGGCAGAGAGAAGCTTGATAAACCTCCATGGCTGTTGGAACCCATTTTGGAAGGCCTAGAATTTTCCAAGTACAAGACGTCTGAGCAAAGCCGCCCCCATGGCTTGCACCACCATGAAATGCGCTTTGCCTGTGGCTTGCCCACCCCTGCCCAGATGCCTATCTGGCAGCACGAGGCTTCCTTCCAACCTCTTTCCCCAGAGGTGGTACACACACTCCCTGTGCTTTATGGAACAGATCTATGAGCGCTGACTTGCCAGCCTCACTGGCCAAGCCTGGCCCCTGCCTCCTTGGAGTCATTTCCCATCCGTGAGGGGTCCTATCATTGAGTCTGGCACAGACCAGGCTGGAGAGGCAAGGCCAGACTCCAGCAGAATCGGGAGAGGCTGACGGTGAGGGTGGGTTAATGACTTGCCCTTGATTCTATGCCCCTGACCCCAGACGGGAAAGCATGTGACTCCGAGGACACCGTTTCCATTCCCGTCACCACCGTCTCACGGCAGCGTCCCTCTCCGCTTGACCAGTTATTTAATTCAATTCTTCAGTTAACTTTGACTTGGGCTTTTCAGCTCAGAGACCAGCCTCACCTGCAGCCTAAACTGCTCCAGAAATGCGACACCACACACACAGCCAGTTTAGCCCAACAGTCCAAGGTTCTTCACATGAATGGGGACAGGCTGAACCCGGGATCCCCTGGGCCACTCCAGGTCAGCATCGACATGCCTTCTCATTCTAGTTCATTTGCCAACTGGGGTTGCCAGAGTTAGCAACTGGGGAGACAGGACACCCAGTTAAATTGGAATTTCAACCAACGCTTTTCAGTAGAAGTGTGCCCACATGCTGCCTGGCAATCCTGTCTCCAGCACCTTGTACACCCGATCAAACGTGTGCTTTGCCTGCGATCTGTGATTTTACATGACAATTTTTAATTAAAGGGAACACTAATCTTCTCAGCACCTGAAAGCCCCAGAAGAGCTTAAGAGGGCCCTCAATTCAACAGGACCCGCGGGGAAGAGGCCTGTTCGGGCCCTTCTGAGCCCCAAGCGTTGTCTGATTTCTCCAGTTCCTGTTTGGCCAGTATCACCTTGTCCGTCCTCAGTCACCTTCCTTTCTCCAGCTGCTCCATGAGAACGGAACCCCTGTCTGAGGGCACATGGGCATGAGAGACGGGGAGCACCTGCCTACCTGACCACCCCAGGAGTGCTCTCCCGGCCTCACATTACACCGCCATCCGTGCGGAGCAGAGAGGCCGCCTCGCTGTCCCCAGCAGGCTCTCGGGGACCCTGGTAGCCCCCAGAATGCCTCAATCCCACATGCAAAGACCCCCAGGTGGAATCAAGCTGCTGTTTAGGCAGAAACAGGAAGAGGAAGCCAGTTATGACCAGAATGGCCCAAAGTCTTTACCCAAAAAAGGCCATTTTCATCAGGATGTGCTTCGTGGTGAAAACTGATCAAACTCTGAACCCCAATTCTGAATCCAGCTAGTTTAACCAAACCAGTAGACACAATTTGTGTAGATATCAGTAAAGTGTTTATGAGATTACAATTAATTAAACATCATCCTATCACTGAAGAATATAGGTGGCCTGCCACAGAATTGAGAAAGTGACAGGCGAAGGCAGGTCCCAGCTGACCAGGAATAGAATGGGCCACCGGGGAGAGTGGTCCTGCCGCTCCTGCAGGCATCTGAGCAGAGGGACGCAGTACAAACTAGACTGAGAAAGTCCCTTCCATCTCCGAGAGCCTTCGGGGAGACACCGTCTCGCCTCTGGGCTGTGAGAACCTTCCAGGTTTGAGGCCAGGACTGGCCTCGTTAATATTCTTACACTTGAGTGCGTGAAGGGTTTCCTGGGAAGTCTTCCAGTCTGTAAATGACCCTCAGTCCTCGGGGCAGGGGCTGTGTGTGTTGGAAGACCGACAGGAGAAGAACTTACCTGTGGGCAAACGCGGGGGATTTATTTGCAGATTTATTTGCGGAAAATGAACCAAGTGGTCCTTCTGGAGCCATGTCCTAAGTTACCAGCTAGAGTGAGAGAGCAGGGCCCGGGGACCACAGCCACCACATCCCCACAGCCAAGAGTCAGCGCTGCCACGGCCCCCACAGCGACAGCGCTGGAGGGTGGGGGAGGGTTCGTGTCAAAACTAGCCGGTCTTTCAAGGTCTCAAAGCTCTATGGCAGAAATGCACCAAGAGAGCTGTGTGCTGAGGGACCTCTGGGGGTTCTGAGAAAGAAGAGAGAGCCGAGCCCAGGCACAGCCAGAAGCCCGACGTGTGCAGGCGGTAGGAGCAGAGGGCCAAGGCAGGAGGTGAAGCCAGCGCTGAGAGTTGGAATAGCTTATACCTGGCTGTCTCAACCCACTTCAGCCGCCCCACAGCTGTGACAGGTGACCCACCTGCACCAGACACTCAGAGTCCCATTCACACTCCACAAGCTCCCCTGATGCAGGGGTCCGAGTGCCCCACCCCCCCACCTTGCTAAACATCCTCAGCTTGCCCATTGGGAAGCGCCCACCATCGTCCCCAAGGTAAGCCGTGGAGACGAGGGCGGCATTCGCGTGAAACAGTGTGGAGGCCTCCCAAGGGGCCTCCCAATTCTAGACAGCAGAAGCCACCCTACCTGTGCCTTCAGAAACCCCAAACCCTAGCCCTCTTCCTCTCCTCGGGAGACACGAGAAGAAAGCTAGTGCAAACACATTTGCTCTGTAAACACCCTACACTGTACAGCTTGACATGATTCTCACCAAAGGAGGCCATTAAGTTAAAAAGCTGAAGGCAGCAGGGGCCTGCTGTCAGATGCTGCGCCCTCGCGGTGCCGTCGCCGACAGTGGGCGAGGAGAGCCCTGTCACGCCCAGTTCGCAGGTGAGGACAGCGAGGCCGCTGGCTGCTCCCACACAGCTCTCGGCGGAGACCAGACTGGACCTGGCTCGGCTCCTGCTCAGAGTCCTGGCCCATCCCTCCTCTCCCAGCTGCACATGGCGGGGTCAGCCCTCCCCCGGCCCTCCGCTGGGGACTGGGTTGGCTATGGAACCAGAGCAGAACTGTTTAAGGCACAAGCTGGGCCGGGCAGGGGTTGTTTTATGACAATAGTTCCCCTCAGGTAAAGTCTTTGAAAATGTCTTTTCTTGACCTAAAATTAGGGGCTTTGGGAACCAGACAGGTTCCTTGTACAAGTGTGGGGGGGCGAGGGGAACCCACATGTGAACGCCCCACATTTCTTGGCCCTGGTACTTTTGGCTGCTTTGGATTTGGTTAATTCCCTGGGCGTCCTCTGTAATTCCACAGTAATATGGCTTTAATTGTCCCCAAAGCGGGCCATTCTCCCTTTATTGTGCAGTAAACTTCCCTCCAGAGTTCAGATTTCATTTCGTGCGCCTGCCCCAGCCAGGGAGCACGGAGCCCAGCCAGGCTCCACTGTCCTCACGGCCAGCCTCTCTTCTGGCCGGCTAGCCCCTTCTTGTCCCCGGGCCCAGAGCTAGGACACTGAGACGGGCTGGGGCGGATGCTAGGGCCCCCAGGGGTGCGGAACACTGGGAAGGAGGCAGGGACACTGGATGTGGTTCTGTCTGGAAAAGGAATTAACTTAACAAATGCAAACAAGCTGTAACAGCAGGATTCATTAGGCCCAGTGGGGACTTGGTTTCATCCATTTGCTGGTCTGTTTCATCAGCAAATGCCACTGAGGCAGCAGTAGGAAGTGCCAAGAGGGGGATCTGGGGCCTGTTAGAACCTTCCACCTGTACGCCCTGACCTCTCCCGGTCTTGAAAGAAACAGTAATTACCAGCACCCCTGTATCAGATGAGACAAGGCTAGTAAAACACAGCACAGAAGGTAGGCCGGGAGCTGGCTGCACGAGGGTGCAACAGGGTCTGTCAAATACTAGCACAGTAAACTTGATCTTGGGCAGGTTAGTTAACCCCTCTGTGCCTCGGTTTCCTTATCCAGGAATGAGGACAACCAAGGTGCCCACCTGTCAGTAGCCGCCGACGCAGGGGACCAGTTACCATTCTGACAACACCGCTCCAGGCAGCTGGGGAAGGTCCACTGGATGATGGCGACACAGGGCTGAGGTGGCCTGTGCCCTGGACAGGTTCCTCATGGGGTGACAGACCCAAAAGCAGGCAGCAATCTATTCAGGACACTCTGCCAGGGGAACAGGATGCAGGGGAGTCCCTCAGGGGAGAGCCTTAATGCCCGCAGGCCTCCGTCCCTGGGAGAGCAGGGCCAGCCCACCTCTGAGGGCCCTGGCAGTTTGACACTCCCCTGGCAGGGCTGGCACCGGCATTCTAAGGGGATCTCAGTGTGACCACTTCTCCTTCCCAGAACCTGAACCACCAGAACAGAGTCAGAACAGTACAGAAGGGGGAAAACCTCTCTGAGCAGCCGAAGTGTGGTTGCCAGGTTTCCCCACTGAGGCTGATGCTACTTAGCCCCAGACAGGCCATCTCCCAGCTCTCCACACTCTTCACCGACACAGGATTCCAGCACTGCAAAGAGGAGGAGCTGAACTCAGTCAGTGATGCGCAGAAGACAGCCAAGAGGCAGGGTGAGACCCACACGCGGGAAGCAGCCTGAGGGCTCCGAGGTGGACCAGCCGACTGGGTTCCCTCCCGAGGCCTCTGCTGCAGATGGGGGCGCTGGTGGAGCAGAACCTCAGAGCCCATGCTGCCCCCCTCACATCCCAGCCAAGGGGAACAACTCCCTGGGGATCTTTTCCCCTACCTTCGGCCCAGGCTCCTCCCCCTGCCCCAGTCACCTGGCCACACCCCTGCTTTCTCTCCACTCCTCACCCTGCCACCCTCACGGGTCACAGCAGCATCCATCTAAACAAGTCAGTCAAGCCCCAGGCCCTTGGGTGTGTGGCCCTTTATCACCAGGACCTTCTCCCTCTTCCCTGCTCCCGGCCAAACAGCCAGCCCCTCTGGAGGAGTCAGGCGGTGGGGGGGGGGGGCACTTCCCCCAGTTCACCACCAGAGTCTCCCCAGCCCCACCTCACCCCCTCCTTGCCTTCAGGCCTTAGCTCAGAGGCCCCTCCCTTCCCTAGTGAGGCCTGCTGGGACCACTCACCACCTCAGCCCCTCACCCCTCCTCCACAGCATCTATCATCTTAACAGCAGCACATACTTTACATATTTTGTTTCTTATATCAGAGCACATGCATACTTTACATATTTGTTTGCTTACGGTGCCTCCCACATCCAGAATCTAAGCTCCATAAGGGCAGGGATTTTTTTTTTTTTTTTTTTTTTTTGTCTTTTCGTTCACTGGTGTATACCCCCCAGGGCCTAGACCATAGTGGCTGGGACACAATAAATGATATTTGCCAGTGAATGAATGAATGAATGAACGAGTCCTTAAGACTGTCAACTGTCTCCCACTCACTGGAACTGGACCGATTCCCTATTTCAATACTCCCCACCCCCTTTAAACCTCCAGCCCCACAGTCTCCCTCTTCATCTCCACAATGGCAGTTTGCAGCCTCACCTTCTATTTCTCAGAGAAACAGAAGCTGACAAACAAGAGCTCCTACAACCTGCTGCTCCCGAGCTGGAAGCCGCCTTCACGGGGGCGGGCACCCTCCCCCCCCCCTGTATAGAGCCAGTCCTCCCCTGCCACCCCTTAGGCAAAATAAACCATCCCCTCACCCTTGTCACGCAGGTACTCAGCCTCTTCCTTTGGTCCCCTTTTGTCGTCCAGTTCTCCTGGCAATTATGTTCAAACTGCTCCTCTTTGAAAGCCCTCCCTCCAGCTTCCATCTCACCCCTCCACCCTCTCCCCTGGCCTTCCCGGCTCAGCTTCTCCATTGCCTCCCCTCCACTCACTCTCCAGTCTTCCCACCTCTGCCTCCTCCGTGCCAGGATTCCCCTAGAGTGGCCACACTCAGGGCATCCACAACCGCAGTGCTGCATGTCTGATCAGCCCTATTAGATCTCTCGGCAGTTTTGAGAGCGTCCGCCTCATCTCCTCTGCATCCTCGCTTCCTTTGACATTCCTAGCAGCCCCCACACCTGGTGTTCTTCCTACAGCCCTGTCTTCCTTCCACGCTTGCCCTCAGTCAGAGCTGGAGTGCTTGCAGGAGAACTCGGGCCTTCTCTCCTCTCCCTTGTCTAGCTCCCTTGATAATCTCACCCAATATCTCCAGTCCAAAAATCTGCTTTAAGCTTCTGACACAAATATCCAGCTCAGACTTCTCAAAGGCACTTCAAACTTAACGTGCTCCAAGATCAAAGTCATGATAGTCCCTCCCAAATCCAGGCTAGGATGCTCCCATCTACTCTTAAGTGAAAGCTGGAAATATAGTCCCCGCCTTTGTCACCTCCCACTCCCTCAATCCTGCTATCTAATCCATCACCAAGTACTGTCTACATTTACATCCCCAAATCACTCCCATATCCCTCTACTCTTTCCCCAGTCCAGTCACAGGCATCCTTGAGCTGCACAGGGGTTGTGAATTTGGGCCCTGACCCCACCCAAGGACTGGCTCGCAGTCAGGAGCTCTACAGACCTCCTTTCCCATCTGTCCGGTGAGAAGGTCCAAGAGGCTGGTCTGTTTCTTGTGGCCCTGAACACGGAGAGCGGAGCCATCAGGGCCCAAGTGTTCGGTGCACCCACTGCTAGACTGCCTGCCTCTGTCTCTGGTCCCAAGCCCCCCAGAGCTAAGGCTCCAGGTCACAAGGGTCTGACACAGACACTCATATCCCGACCAGTCCACTTTCCCTTTGCGGGCCGCAACAGCTGCCTTCTCTCCTGCCAGCTCAATGGTGCCCTGCTGTTTTATTTTTTAAGTTTCTGTTTTTGTTTATTTTTGAAATTTCATCCTATAGTTTGCTTCTGTTGTTTTCAGAGGCAGGGTAGCTACTCCACTACATGCCAGAAGTGGGGGTGCAGACATGGGGCTGGGAGCAATGCCACCACCCCCCGCAGAGCTCCTGGTCTTTACTGCGGTCCCCGGCGATGACCCCCCTTTCCACAAACCAGAGCAGGCTGCCGGGTGAGCCTTTCAGCAGCAGCACACAGCTCTCCCGGACGGCCATTCGCCTGGGCTTCCCCTCTCCAGTATGGTCAGCACTTAGCAAAGTGAAGGTGACAACCCTTTAGCGGGTCCTGAGATGGCCGAGTGGACTGTGGGGCAGTGTTTAAAGAAACAGAAGCAAACAGGGTAAACCATGCGTAGTGAGGGTTCATTAAAAATTTTTTTGGACGGATGGATAGATAGATGACTAGGTCATGATTCACCACGGTAAATGTATTTTTACTATGTGTCACGGTCCAAAAACGTTTAATGTAAATTCCACTGAGTGTGGTGACGGTTCGTCCTTGAGGCTAAGGGCCTTGTCTTAGCTCTCCCCTGCTGTGTTACTGGACACAGAGGCAGGCTGGGCCCACAGAAGTTCTTGGCAGACACTGAGAGACAAGGGATGACTGAGTTGCTGGAGAGAGAGAGGAAGTCACTTCTCTCAGAACTGAAATCCGGACCTGGCCAGGTGAAAGCCAAGTCTGTCCTTGCCACAGCCTCAGCAGCCACCCTGCAGCCAGTGTTTGGTGAAAATCGGTTTCCTCCACACTACCTCAAGGGAGGCCGGTGAGGGCAGGTGGCCGGTGCCAGGTCTGAGAAGTGGGGGCTGCCTGCTGGGAGCTCCCTCTGCCCTCACTGTGCCAGCTTCCCACCCACGTGGCATCAGGTAAGGGCTTCTGTCCCCAAATCCTTCCTCCTGCACTCACACCACTGCCAATCGATAGGTCTCAAGTGTCTGTTTTATCAGGCCCTTCATCTGACCAGAAACCTGTCCTGGCTCCACTGAGCCTGAAGGACACATCTAGATTCCCCGGCTGGGCTTTTGAGGTCCCTCACGTCCCCCCAGTCCCTGTGTTGCCCCCACAACTCCCCCCCCACTGCAGTCTGTGCTGCAGCCCTGCCACCCACTCCCTCTCCCTCCGAGATCCTGACGAAGCCCTCCTCCATGGCACCGACGAGGTGACCCAGAGCAGCTGTCCGCCTCCTCCACCACAAGCGCTGTCAAGAAACAGCACACTCAGGCACCCCTGAGGGGCTGCGGCCCTGCGGGGCTGCTTACTGGAAGGCTGGCCTGCGGCACTCCTGTGGGAAGCTCAGCCCCAGAGAGCTCCTGGCCAACCTCCACGACCTTCTTCAAATCACAGTGTTCAGCCCTCAGGTCAGGTTCTCTCCCCCTCATCCCATCCCCAGCCCCCTTCACACCCACCCACCCCCCTGGCTAAAGCTCTGACTGCCGGTACCCCCCGGCCTGGTACCTAACACAGCTGCCTTGTCTTGTCCACACTGGCCCCTGCAGAACAGTCTTATCTCCTTGTGTCTTTCGCTTCTCCGTCTGCCCACTGCGGCACCCAGCGCCTGGCTGTCAGTACCCCAGTGGCGCTCAATAAGTCAGTGCGGATGGATTGACTGATGGGGAGGGGATGCCAGAGCCCAGGTGGGAGTGAGGGTCTGTCTGGCTCTGTCTCCCACCTGGACAAGGACCCTGGTGACAACATGCAGAGAGTGGGGGACGGGTCAAGGCCAAGGACAGGCAGGAGGTTGTGAGCCTCCTGGAAGCAGTGTGTTCTTGTCTTCCTTGCAGCCACCCTTGCAGGAGCTCCTGGAGAGGACAGAGCTGAGAAAATCGCAGGCACACAGGCCTCAGCCAGACTGAGTCCTGCCCCACATCTCTGCTGCCCCATTAGAGGTCTATTTGAGCCTCCTAGGCCTGGGGCAATATCTCACCACTAAAATTTATGCAAATGAAATAACGAACAATTTGGGGAAAGGAATGAAATGCAGAGCAGGATCCAAACCACCACAGACACCGCCGGCAGGGGTTTTCAAGTTGAGCAATCATTTTAAAGACAATTTAAAGTCACTCGACAGGAAAAAACACACCGGGATTCCTGCAAACTAGCAGGCCTTGTGGCTTCTGGAGGCCGCTGGCCTCACTGTGGGAAGAGAGGGAGGCTGGCTGGGGGAGAGGATGTGGAGCCTGGCCTGTTGCTCACTGTTCTCCATGACGGGACTAGCGGGACTTCTGTGTGGCCCGCCCTGAGCAAACAGCCTCTGCTCTGGGCATCCTGAAACACCCATCTCCTTCCTGGAGCCAGACCCGAGAAAGCTCCAGGTCCAGCCCAAGACACTCCGAATGCTCCCAACTCTTACTAGTAAAGCATGCCTGTCCCTGCTGGATCTGTGGATTCATTCATTCGTTCATTCATTCATTTCCTCAACAAATCTTCATGCCCTTGCTCTGGCCAGGTAGCTCAGCTGGTTAGAGCTTCATCCCGAAGGCTGTGCATTTCATCTTTGAAGAGGGCACACACCAGCACCAACCAGTGAAGGCATAAGTAAGTGGAGGACAAATCCATGTCTCTCTCTCTTTTTCTCTCTTAAAAAAAAAATCAATAAATAAAAACATTTTTTTAAATCTTCATGCCCACCAGCCTGTGCAATGAGCGGGTGCGGTGAAAAAATAGAGAGGATACTTAGTCCCTGGCCTCTGGGAATTTACAGTCTGGTGGGAGGGAGGCACAAAGCATGGATGGGCCTCAAAGTCCAGGCACTGACGATGCGTGAGGGGGGTTTAGAAAACACAGACTGTTGCTGATGGGCCTGACAGACAAATCTTCACAGAGGAGGTGTGACCTGAGCCAGGCCTTGAAGACTAGATGGAAGACGGGCACACAGGGGAGGGGAGGAAGGCTTTCCCGGCAGAGACAGAATACAGAATAGCACGGGAGAGTGGATCATCAGCCTTTCTCCCCACCCCAGAAGCACAGAGTCTGCCTGAATGAGGAGTAACTTGATTGCTTTCTTACCATCCACGTACGCTCAGTTTGGGGTACTACAGAGATGGGGCCTCCCGCTGCCCTCACTCCACCCACTTTCCGCCCACAAGTGAGAAGTGGGGCAGCAGAGGTCGGAGGGATGGGCGTCCCACAGAGGAAGAACCCTAACTTCTGTGAGGAGCATGGCGGGGGTGGGCAGAGGGCAGGGTCTGCCCCTGGTTCCTGTGTCCTTTCTGTCTCCACACTGCACGTTCCCACATCGCGAGATGAGGTGGGGAGGAGGGTGGCACTTCCTAAAGGCCAATTTCTTTTTTTTAAAAAAAAAGAGGATGAAGGAAAAAATGCATGATGTAGCAATCTGATAAAGCTGGGCTTGGACACAGGCATTCACTACACCATCCCCTTAACTGTGCGGTTGTTCTTGTGACTGTTTCAGAATAAAGTGGATTTCAGTTTGGTTTGGGAGACTGAAGAACGGAGTGAGTGCTCAGTCCACAGACCCTGGCTGCTGGCCCGGGATTGGAAAACTTCCCACCATTCCTTTCAGGGAAAGCTGCCCCTTCCATGCATGGCCTGTGACAGCTTCTCCTCAGTGGGGACTGACTCCAGAAAGGTTCCAGAAAGGTTCCAGAAAGCAGATGGTGCAGAGCACCAGGAAAATGTGAGGAAACGGGCTGAGAGTTTGCAGCAGGAAGCGAGCGCACAGGCATCGGCGTGGGGCTGTGACCCAGAACACGCTTCGGCGGGGAGTACACTCTGGGTGTGGCCTGGACTCCATCAATACTCACTGACACTCAGCCTGGCACAGGTGGGCCCAGGGCTGGAACTCTAGTTGCCCACAAGCAAAGCTGGTCCATTGCCCTGTGGGATCTAGAAGCCACACCAGATTGCCAGGGGGTGGTCTAAGGGCAAGGACTCTGCTGCAGCCACTCCAGAACCTCAATCTGTGGGTGGCAGGATGGCGCCAGAGGTCCATCTAGTCTCTACAGAAGGAACAGGTTCCACGCACCATCAGTGCCCACCAGTGCCAGGGGCCTTTACACCTCAGAGGAACTCGATGGGCTCCAGGGAACCCAGCCCTCTGCTCCAGGGGTCAGGCTAAGAGTCTGATGGTCACAAACCACTGAGTAGTTGACCCCTGGGAGTGGCTAGTGAACTAATACTGCCAGGAACAGGAGACAAACTGAGTCTTCCAAGCCCAGGCGGCAGGATGCGCAAAGGCTCAGAGGCGAGAAGCAGCCTCACATGAGAAGGACAGCAGCACCGTCTGGCTGGCAGAAAGGCTGCATGGGGTGGGGGGGGGGAATGGCCGCTGGAGACAGGCATAGAGGTCGGCAAAGGTGTGCTGGGGCGTGGCACTTTCAGAACCAGACAGCAGCTGTCACACACTTTCCATAGGCTAGTGACCCTCTGATGGCGCAGAAAGACCAGATCGGGGGTGATAGCAGGGGGAGATGCAAAGACCTGGCAAAGGCAAAGACCTCAGCTGAAGGAGTGAGGGCGGAGAGGAGGGCGTGCCTGGGGGTGTCAGGACCTGGGGGCACTGTGTCTCCCCGGGTCCCTGGGGCGGATGGCCATGCCAGTTTCCCGGTAGAGAGCTTGGAGGGTTTGGGTCAGAGCAGCGGGGTCAGAGCTACTGGGGGGGCATGTGATGGGTGCTCACTCAAAAGACTGCACCCTCTGGGCCTGGGTCCCAGGGTCTGGCCTCCAAACTAGACCATCAAGTCCTGGAGCAAGTGTGCCCCCCTCCCAGGGCCCAGTACTGAGTGGTCCTGACGAGGTTCATTTCGGGTCTGTAAACACCCAGCAAGCAACCACCAGCCTCAGGCTTGAACTGTGAGCTTCCGTGAGGCAGGGGCCATTTCTGCACTCACTCACACCTGGGCCGTCCCAGCCAGGCAGTGAGCATGAGCATCTGTGCACCGAGGGGCCCCAGAAGCCCAGGGCTGCCACAAGGACCAGCTGGGTCTAACAGTGGCATGAGCATCCGGTCTGAACGTTCCCCGCTCTTATTGCATAGTGCACTCACTTGGAAAGCTTTAAAAAGAAAAAAGCATGGTTTCCCCACCCCAGAAGAGGAATTGATTAGTCTGGTTGATTAGTCCAAGTAAGCTCCCTAGATGATTTTTAACACACAAGGAGTAAGAACGCTGCCCCTCCATAAAGCCAGCCTTGTTATTCACAAAAGATCCAGAGAGACAGGTAGAGGAAGCAGTGGCTACAACCCCAGAAGTGCTACGAACTTGGGGGGAGGTGGTACACCCAGTTACCACTAAGGAGAAACTGGCAGAACAACACACAGTCATCTGAGGACAAGAGGAGAGCTATCATCAGCCCCAGAACAAAGGGGTCTGTATTTTAGGGAGATCCCCACTTCTGTGATTCATGGGGCTTTCACCCATTCCTTCACAATTCACACGGAAGGCCCTTTCACAGTGTGGAAGGCCACGGCTGGCCCACTTGCTTCTCAGTTCTGCCAAGAATGAAGCGAGGGCCCCAGCTCACACACACCATGGTCACTACAGGTCTAGACAAAAACTGCTGCGTAGACCTAAGGCCCAGGTTCAGGCACAGCTGAACTCCGGGACACAAGGAAGAGATGGCTCTGCCCGTGCTGGGCTGCTCAGCTCTCTGCAGCTCATCCTCGGGCAGGCACTCGGCCTCCTGGCCACAGCTCAATAGGCCCAGTGAGCAAGGCCTGCAGCCAGACCACCTCTCCGAAGAACAGGTCAGGGGAGGAGTTACACCTGATGCTACCAGCTCAGTACTTTACATCTGCCTTCCCAGAGGCCTCCAGGCGATGCAATTAGCTGTGTCCCTCTGACTACCCCAGGGGTAGCCACAGACTTCCCTACTGGAGGCCCCCCAGAGGGGACAGGAAAGGGATGAAACAGTTGCCCAGGGCTTGAGAAGCTGGCATGGCTCTGGGTGTGAACATGGTCAGCAGTTCCAGGGGAGAAAGAACTCACACAGGCTGTGAGCATTTATAATCTGTGCAGGGACTTGGCCAGGACCTTAACCAGTGGCATTTAAAATACTCCAGGAGTCAGGCTAGACCACACTCCTTCCGACCCTCAGTCAAATGGAGCTCAGCAGTATCCGTGTGGACGTGCTGTTCATTCCCTTGCTGATTCACCTGATAAATGTACTGATCAGCCGCATGCCAGAAAGTATGCCAGGCCCAAGGGGCACGAAGGAGCACAGGAATTTAGTAGCTGGCTTGAAAAGTGCACATACCGGCGCAGAAAGTAGACATGATCTTGGGAGCACACCCCTGCTAGAGGGGAGGTACAGTCGGGTGTGCACAGGCAAGAAGGTTTCAAAGCAAGTGAGGGATGCACTGGAGTTTTCCAGGAGGCCAAGGGCGAGGACACTCCTGGTAGGTGGGACGGCAGGAACAAAGGCTTGGAAGTGGCCCTGTATAATGTTTGTGAAAGCACACGGCTTATAAGTGGACAGAGTGAGAAAATACTGAGCCCTGAGTGTGAGGATGAGGGGCTTGGGGAGAGGATGAAAGAGGGTCCGTGGGCAGGTGCTAAAGGGATGAGTGGGTGCTGTAGAGTAACCACCCCAAAAGCCAGCCTTTCGTAGACCAAAGGTGCATGCTCAAAGATTTCTATTTAGAGACAATGCAGGCAGAGGCTGAGACCACATTCATTCATCAAAAAGGAACCAAGGAAATGCTATGGCCAAAGCAGAGACAAAAGGGACAGGGCCCTGCTGCCTTCTAAGAGGCCAGAGTATACTGGAGAGGCCAAAATGGACCATTTAAAAATGGGGCAAATGCACTTTATTCATTCATGTATTCATTCATTCATTCAGCAAATATTTACTGAAAGCTACATGCCAGGCACTCTGCCAGGTATAGGAGAGTCAGCAGTGAACAAACAGACAAAAATCCCTGTGGCCAGTGACTGAAGGCAGACAATCAACAGGGCACAAAAGAAGTCACATGGCGTGCAGGATGACAAATGTTACGGAGAAAAATAAGGCAGGAAAGGAGGATGGGGTGCTGAGTGTCAGAGAGATAGCTGGGATACAGTGCTCACGACAGGAAAGACAAACACTGTGCCACAAGGCCTCACAAACTTGGGCGGGACAGTATGGAGCCTGGAGACCATTCAGGTGTGGGCCAGGGGCCTGAATCAGCGTTGGGGGGAGGGGGGAGGAAGAAACCTACTGGAGGGGTGCTAGGCAGACCTGGGGTCACCAGCATGTGGAGAAGGGGAGTGCCCTGAGCCATTTAGGGTCCAAGAGATGCCAGGGAACAAAGGGGAAACCCAGAGTGGGAGCAGGTCTGGGGGTGCAGGTAGACTAGGCCCGGGGTGGTTGAGTTGGAGGGACAGCTAGTGGGAGCTGCCTAACCAGCTGTGGCTTTGGGGAAAGAGAGATCATCAAACAAGATCAGAAACTTCTGGAGGACAGTGTCTGAGCCATCTGCTTAGTCTCCGATCACCTCCCCCAGCACCTAGGAAAGAGGAGGAGGAGAAGGGTCTCCCTGCCACCTCCCTTTGTCCTCAGGGTTACCTCTATCTTAGAGCTAAGGGGACAAGCACATGAAGACCTGACCTGTGGGAATGACAGAGCTGGGAGGAGACCCATGTCTGACCGCCCCAAAGGCTCTGCCCTTCCCACCCCATCACCTGCCTCCTCAGGTGAGAAATCTAAACTTGCAAGCTAACTCGCATCAAGGTAGAGAGCAGAAGAGACAGCCATCAACCAGCCGGACCCAAGAGTCACCAGACTTCCATCATGGGTGTCAGAGCAAGCCCTTGATGGCTTTCAGGGACAAAGATATAACTCCTAGAGATTCTGAGCACCAGCACCCCAAGAGCCTGCTCCCAAACAAGCCACCTTCTTCTACAGCCCATGCCCGAGCATCTGGCTGACTTCAGGAGGTGTAGACACAATGGCTGGCCCAGTGAGGCCACAGCTTTCAAACTCTTTTTGTTAACCGAGATTGCATCCACCCTCACATGCACAGTCTTCTACGTTTTGCCATTTCTGGAACCAATGTCAGCCAGGCAGCCAGTGTGGCTCGCTAGTCACTGGCTGCAGATGAGCATCTAGACCTGCAGCGTGAAAGAGAACGTCATAGAAAACACAGGCATTGACATCTCAGAGAGGCAGCAGAGAACTGGGGGGCTGGGGGTGGGGGGTGCGGATGCTGGTGGCACATGATTTGGGGGCATTCCTTATTTCATTTATTTTTTCCTTTTAACATAGACACAAACCTTAGACTCCAAAGAACCTCAGACGCGAGGAAACTCACTAGGTCACTCAGTACTGGCGCTTGAAGGGACTGTTTCCTCCCAGAGAGGAAAAGCCATCAGGGAGAGGAAAGTACCTAATGAGTGGCAGCAGTCAGAGCAGCTGACACGCACAGTTCGGCATTCTTTCCACTGCATCAGGCCGCTCGGCGCGTCCGCCTCCATCTCTGACGCTGCTCTTCCCTCCGCAAGGACCAGCTCTCCGAGGGCTTCCAGATAAAGTGCCTTTTAATGAGGCCCGTTGGCGTCTCCAATGAACGCCCCGTAAACCCAGTTCCATGCTGGCTGGAGTGTTTTTCAATTTCCTCAGGTCTGAGCTCTGCAAAGACGTAACTGAGGGTGTTAATCTCGGCCCTTGCTTTTTTGCTGGACTAAGTAATGAAAGCGAGCGCTGCACGGGATAGTGTTACTGCTGAAAGGGGCCTGCAGATGAGAGCCAGCCCCTGATTTTGCAAGCGAGGAAAGGAGGCCCTGGCCCGGTCACTCAGGGCAGCATCCAAGACGGGGAGGCAGGCCCCTCGGTTCATTTCTAAATTCTCTTTCTTCTGTTCCATAGCACCTTGGATAAACGTCAACTGAGGGGGTTTTTTTGTTTGTTTGTTTTAGCTCTAGGGACCATTTCTTTCTGTTCTCTCAGTGCCTGGAAATTCCAGGAAGGTTCTGATTTTGGTCAGGACTCTGCACTCGGTTTAAGTGAATTTCATCCAGGCAGCCCTTCGAACAGGACAGGGATGCAACATTGTACAGACCTTGAGGGACAGGTAAGAGGACTCCCTGGGTAATATACCTAAGGAGCAGCTATGTCAAGGACCCTAGGTTCTTCCTCCTTCCAAGAATTGAATCTGAGGAAAACACCCAGGTGCAGCCTTAGGTTTAGGTGCAGAACGTTAGTCTAAACAGAGTGAAGCAAGGCAGGGGAGTGGGAGAAAATGCGGGGCATTCCCTCCACTGTGCACTGGGGACAGGGAGCTATTCAAGATGTCAGGCTAGGGAGCCACCTCCACCTCCACCTTCCTCCAGCTGGTCCCCTTGGTCCAGGGCTCACTGCCAGAAACATCGCGTTCATGGCCCAGCCTTCAGTACCCTTCCACTCCACTGGTAAACCACAGGAAGGTTCTGGAGGGGGGAGGATCGGATCAGAAGCTCCCACTCCCAGACCACAGAGGCCATGAGAGCCTAGGATACCCTCAGATGAACTTGAAAATTTTTTCCTGATTTCTAGGAAGATTAACTCCACCGCCAAGCCACTCATGTCTCATTAACAAAATAATTGATGATAGCATATTTTCTCAGGAGACTTTCCACCATTCCCCAGGACTGGGCTGCAGGGACGTGATACTTGCCTCTCCGGCCCCCTGAGCCCAAAGTGGTTTTCAAGGCCAAGTGTGCCTGCCCAACAGAGGCTGACTATGCCCAGGAAAATCAGGCAATAGAGCCTGGTCCCTTCTCCTTTGCATCTGCTACCCCTCTGAACGTCCCACTCTCCAGCCTACACCAGGATCCCCAAGGCCACACACTGGGGACACAGAAGCCATTGCTCTCACTCTTCACCACAGCCCCATCCTCCTACAAGTGGCACCAAGCTTCGGAGTCATGCAACCACCTGAGAAGGACCCAGGGTCAAGGACCCAGGGTCATTTCTTTACAGTTATTCCCACAAGTAGCACCCTGAGTTCTGGGGGCACCACTCCCACAAGGATCCCAAATGTGCCCGCTTCTCTCCGTCATCCCACCTATAGGGAACCGATCTGCTTGGCAATGGCAAATGTAGCCCAGCCCTATTGGAAAGCCCATAGGCACGTGGCAGCACACAGGATACCAAACCCAGGTTCTCCCATGGGAGACCAGACCTGCATTGTACCTAGGCTGCTTTGAGACTTGCTCTTGCTAAAACTCCCTCACCCTGAGTTGAAGCAGCAAAAGCTTACTGCATATCTTTAAAGTAACTTCCTGAAGTCTGTGCTGATTCTCCCAAGGATTGAAGTGTAACCAGATTAATCACTCTTTATCGTTCCCTGGCATTTGCAACATTTTTTCCTTGTTAATCTGTAGGAAGTAATCAGTAACATCCTTTTCTTTGCTATCTGTAAAAAGTAATTACCTAAAGCAAACCTGAGCATAATGAATGAAAACCTTCTTTGATGCATTCTATTAAAAAGCCAATAAAAGCCTGTCAAGGCAAGGGTCGAGGCGCTCTCCCCTTGAGAGAGTGGCTGTGCCGACCCTTTTTCTCCACAGGACTGCGGTAGTCCTTGTGAATTTGTCTCATCTCATCCACAACACCACAGACACTGCTGGCCAGAGTCCACAGCACCCACCCACACCAAAGCCTCCATCACCTCTGACCTGAAACTCCCGAGTCCTCCCCTGCCTCCTACAGAGCAGCCAGGCTGATCTTCTGAAGTTACAGACGGGCTCATGTCGTGTCTCAGCTCAGCACCCACCCTCATTTTCCCTTTCCTCTTCTCTGCCCCCGCAGTCTATCCCCTGCCTGCCTCTCTGCTCCCATCACCCAGCCTCCTTCCTCCCACTTGCTCCACCCATGGCTGCCTTCCCCAGGTCCTTCTTCAGGATGTAATGGGACACAGGGCAGCCTGCTGTACAGCCTGTCCCCCAGGTGAAAATGAGCCCATTAGCTCCTCACATAAACACCCAGCCTGGCTCCCCACTGCCTAGACACCAGCACCCTCCAGCTGGTGCCTGTGGCCCTCCCACAGTGGGATGCTCTCAGGGCTGCGACTCCCAACGAGGCTGGATGTTCCCCTGTGTGCGATGGCTTCCCGGGGCTCCCACCTGACCCTTAACCACAGACCTCCTACCAGTTGTTGGAGCCAGACCCTCAAGCCCTTCTCCTCCCGGGAACACTCCCCCACAGCTCCAGAACCTGGAGCTCAGCAGGCCAGAGTGGGCAGGCAGAGCACCCCTGGGAGTCCAACTGAGTGTCTAAGCCCTTTTATGTGCAAAGCGTGTTTTCATTTCCTTCAGAAACTGAAAGCCATGAAATCCACGCGGGACTGCCCATTAGCCCTTTGGTTCTGTATCACCCACATCGGTAGAACCTATTAAATTCCTTATATGCTCTATTGTTCTCTTTCAAATGTGTCTTCCTTGTTCCCACCCCGTTCTTCACACATCCTCATCCTGATTCCCCTTTGGGGTCTGGCTGTGCGGGGGCGGGGGGAGAATTTTGGCCCTGCCACTTGTTGGCTGGACAGCCTTTGGCAAGTTACTTAGCCTCCCTAAGCTGTGGGTTTCTCATCTGTAAAACTAACACAGCACCTAATTTAAAGGCTTTCTGAAGATTAGATCAGGTGATGTGACAGAGCGCCCAGCACGATGAGGGATAATAATACTGCACACTGGTGTTCTCAGTAACAGATACTTACAGGGCACCCAGCTGTGGAAGACAACAAAGGACAGAAGGCCTTCGTGAAGTGCAGGAGAGACGCACACGTATACAACAGAAACAACGGTAACTGCAAACACACGGCATGCATCAGGCGCTGTGAAATGTTCAAATATACTAGCTCATTAGTCCTCACAACAACCCTGGGAAGCAGCCCATTTGACAGATGAGGAAACTGAGGAAAAGTTAAGGCATCTGTCCAAATGTCACAGTGGTGGCAGAGTCAGGGCTCAGACTGAGCCAGGCAGACCCCAGGGGCTGGGAGCGGGAAGCTCGGCCACCTGACTATGGCCTTGGCTAACAGAATGAGGGGAGCGCTGAAAACACAGTTCCTTTTAACCCCCCATGGCATCTACTATCACGCAGGGCACAAGCAGGGAGGTGCTCAGTAATTAAACTCTAGTCTGTGAACAGGACACCTCTGCAGGGTTTCCACTGCATCATCAACCACTGCCTGGTCACCAGCAGCTCTTCCTCATCGTCACCATCACCAAAGGCATCGCTGGCAGAGACAGCATGACTGAGTGTGGTCTGAGGGCAGCCCAGGACCACCTTGGGCCCTGGGTGTGGCCAAGGATCCCGTGGAAGTCTGGGCAGACCACCCAGCAGGCTTCCCACCCACACGATCCCCTGAGTTCAGGAAGTGGAATCAGAGCGACGGTGTGTGGGGGGAAGTACCTGGAGGACACGTCTGTCCGACTGACTGTTGCGGCAACCGCCCTGCAGTGGGAGTGAGGGAGGGGCTTCATGTCCTCCACCACATTTCCACTCTGAACTCCCACCCCCCCCACGCCCACCCCACCCAGGAAGGAAAGAGCAAGGACTGTGCCCGGCACGCCCAACTGGGGAAGAAAAGCATGTAACAGTCAAAGAACCAACAGAG
Source organism: Desmodus rotundus (assembly GCF_022682495.2). Lineage (NCBI taxonomy): Eukaryota > Metazoa > Chordata > Mammalia > Chiroptera > Phyllostomidae > Desmodus > Desmodus rotundus. The sequence goes on from NC_071395.1 coordinate 70,614,496, forward strand.
TGGGGCTGCTGGTTTTTAAGAAAAACAGGTGTGATTCTGACATGGCAGTGCAACTGGGGCACCCGGGCTGACACAGACCTGCCTTTCCTGGGCGCTGGGCACTGTGGCAAGGGACAAGCCTAACATTTAGTAACAGACCTCAGCACTTGCTGGTTCAGGTGACAGTCACTGTACTCAGGATCCCTGAAGAAAAGCTTCAAAACATACAGATGACTTACGGTCACCAGGGAAGAAGACAGTGATCATAACACACAGAGATGGGAGAACGAGGTGAGCAGTCCCTGGCTTTTCACATGGAGCTGTGCCACTCACAAAGCTTCCCCCGAGCCTTAAAGTGCGTCCTTGGCCACAAGAATGAAAACAGGGTCAACTCGGCACAAGAATAGAGAGAGAATGTAATCAAATAGAAAGTCTGAAGTGAGACCTACTTATTTCATGAAGTGAGGGGGAAGCTGGGAGGAAAAGGACGGAATGAGTAACAAGTGGTGCTAAGGCAGCTGGTTTACCACTCGGGAAGTGTAACGATTGTATCTGCTCCCATGCCTTCTTCCACGACAGTCCTGGCAGATTGAAAAGCAAAACTACAAAAATTACTAGAAGAAAATGTAAGTAAATATTTCTATAATCCTGGGGTTGAGAAGGCCTTCCTACAGGACAGCACCAAAAGCAAAAATCCTAAAACATATATCTGGATACATGACAATTTTAAACTTTCTATGTCAAAAAACACCACAAATTCTAAATTTTAAATAACAATAACATCCATAACAACCTGAGAGAACTACTTGTAAGATAAAAGATGGGCAAAAAGTTACAATCTTTAATATACAAACAGTGCATTAAGGAAAAAAGTGAACTCTTACTAGAAAAATGTATAAATTCCCCAATATGTAATACACAAAACATAAACTTACAAAAATGTTCTCTCTTCCTTGTTAGTTTTCAAAGACATACAAATTAAAACAACTAAGACCACTTTTTGTCTTCCAAGGTAGCCAATATTTTTTAGCACAACAAATGCCCAATACATTTAAAGAAACAGGGACACGCATTTTGGGGAGAGCAATAATGAAACCTGTAGCAGAAGTCTTAACCATGTGCTTACTCTTTGACCTAGCAACCCCAGGTCTAGGAGTGTATCCGTAGGGAGCACTGGGAATGCCAGGTGGAAGGATCCTCAACACAGCAAAGCTTAGCGTGCAACAGACCCGAAAACAGCCCGAACGCGCCGATCCAAATGCCTGGCTGATTGAGTCTGGTCCATCCAGAGATGCAGTGCTACGCAGTCACACAACACCACAGGTTAGAAGACTATTCAATAAGATGGAAAGACAATAAAAATATTTTAAACCAAGAGCAGGGTGACTGAAATGCGTAACAGAAACACGCACACGTGCAAAGGTCTACAAGGCCATGGACAGTCCAGGGGTTAACACCGTCTCCCCAGCAGGTGGGATGAACCATTACCTGCATTTTCCTTTTTCCCCCCCTAGTCTATTAATTTGTAATTTTTCTACAGCTAACCGGCATTGATTCGGTAACATGAGAAATAAAACAATAAAAAAGTTTAATCAGAACAGAAGCACCAGCGCAGGGGCTTGGAGCTACGCCTACAACCTGCCCACGCCTGGGGAAGCCACGGTCCAGGAGACCCCCCTGCTCAGGGCCATCTGGTCAGGGGGATCATTGGGAAACTCAAGCGCCGCCTGGGCCCCAAAGCCTCCCATCCAAGTCACCATTGGCTAGTTATGAGTCAAACTTGAGGGGGCTTCAGGGTATGTGGTGGGGGGGTTGCTGCTAAAAAAAAGTGTAATTCTGAAACTAACTCCGTAGACCCCCAAATTGCATGCGACTGAGAAAGATAATACAGCCCCGGGCACCAACCGGGTCACAGTCCAACTTTCCCACATCAAGAAGAGGGTCACTGAGCAATTGTGGGGGGGTGTCACTGAGAGTTCCAGCAATGGTGACAGGAGGACCGGCTTAAGGAAGCGAGTGCCATCACCCGGTTGCAGGGTGAGGAAAAGACCAGGGCTGTGGAGGGGCAGTGTTCTGTGGCAGTGGAAGGGCAGCTGTTCTGTGTCCAGGGACAAACGCATTACTGACCAGAGTTGCCAACCTGGGCTGGGCCCTGGGGCGGCTGACCGGGTGCAGGAGGCTGTAGACCACGTTCATCAGGGGCGTGGGCAGAGGGTGGGAAGGTGGCAGGGCCTCCACCGCTCAGATGAGCAAGCACAAAGGATCCCAGCGCCGGGATAATAATAATCATAGGTCCGCACAGAAATGCTGCAAGGTCCCAGAGAGAAAAGCGGTGCCTGAACTGAGCAGGGAAAAGCGCAGAGGAAGCAGGCTTCAAGCAGGCACGGATTAACAGAGAAGATGGGGGAGGAAATCAAAAGTGGGATGAGTGAGGCACCATTGCCAGGAGGCAACGTCGGAGGAGAAATAAACTCCCCGCACCAGCACACCCACACAGCCAGAGAGGGAGCAGCCGGGAAGTTCGGGGTAAAGAAGTGAAGGAAGGCCACAGGGAACTCGAACCCGAACATAAATGGCCTCTAGGAAGAGGGGAAAACCGTCCTTCAGTAGGAGACAGGAGTTTCATCACCAGCAGGGTCAGTAACAAGCTGGCTGTGGGGACCCAGTTCTTCAATGCCCGGCGCGTCCCTCAGGGGAATACTAATGACGGCATCCAGCCACCTGCCCGAAGTGTCCACCTGGACCCTTGCACCCTAATTTTCCCTTGCCCTTCATGGCCCTCTATTGAAACAGGGTTGGCCTCCTTCCCAGTCCCGCCACACACCACACAGGATGACGTATAGCCTGGTAGTTTATTCCTCAAGGTCCTTAATTGTCTCTTGTCCTGAGGCTCACAGCAGGTCTCCAGGGAGCCCCAAAGATGTCGTCACTTAACATCAGTAGGTACTTGGAAACTTCGGGTTTAAACACAACGATGTACAACAAAACCAATTTTATCACAGGCCAATCGAGAAACACAAGAGGTAAGTTCCTACAGCATATTCCTGGTCACGAACACATCACCAACCTCTAAATAAAGACTCAAAACACTTCTAATATTAAGCACTGAAATAAATGTGAGCCACATATACATGCAAGAAATGTTAATAAAAACAAGTCAGATCATTATTTTTCCAACCCGCTTATTCCTGTTCAGGGTCTCAGGTGCCCGCTGCCCATCCCAGCAGCTCAGGGCACAAAGTGGGACCCACCTGGGACGGAACGCCCTTCCGCTGCAGGGCCGCTCACACACACACCTCACACTCTTCCTGGGACAGCCGAGACTTGCCAATTCACGGCACACGCGCAGAGTGGGGACATGGGAGGGAACCGGAGTCCCGGAGAAAACCACGCAGACGTGGGGAGAACGGGTCCACTCCGCACACAGCGGCCCAGGCACCGACGTGTTTTTTCTCATCGATGCTTTAATGACGTTGAACAAAACGACATTCGTTATTTCGGGGTCTGCTGTACTTGAACTGCCGAGGTTGAACCAAACCTTTGATCACTCATCACCAAGGACTAATCGACTCTTGGAAAAACCTGAGTATTTTTAAGCAAAAAGAAAATGAAAAGGAAAGCTTGTACTGAGCCAAACAGCCCCCTGAGCAGCGAGCAGCTGGTACGAAGCAACACGGGGACGATGTAAGCGCCGTGAACCGCAGCACCAGAGGAAGCTGCTGTGACGTGAGGGGTGGGGGTCAGGACTTGGGACGTCTCCACTTGGCCCCCACCGACACTGCCAGCCAACACCCTGCCGGCAGCCTCTCAGGGGCTTGTGGGTGTACAGAATCTAAACCCTGTGTGGCACTGAAGTTGTCACCAAAGTCATCAGGTATGGGCAGGCCTGTGCCCCACCATAGGGACTTGGGGAAACCCCCCCCAAAGTCTGGTGGGGTGGCAAGTGTTCCAGCCTCTCCCCAAGAGGTGAAATATAAAACCATCGGCTTCTGCCTGTTTGGTCATTTATGCAGCACCCACCGACCCCCAAATCCTTAGCACAGGTAGGTGAGGAGTCAGGCACGCCAAGTCCTGGGGACTCTCCCTAACAGCAACTTACACTGCACTTCGGCACTCAAGGCCTTCCGCCAAGCACTCCTAAGAACTAACTTACCGATTTAAACAAGCAAAAAATTGTTTTAAGATTTAAACAGACATTTCTCCAAAGAAGATACACAAATGGCCAAGAAGCACATGAAGAGAGGCTTCACACCACTCGCCATCAGGGAAAGGCACACCAAAGCTATGGTAAGATGCCGACGCACACCTTCTCGGATGTCTAGAATCAAGAGGCAGACGCTAACACGTGCGGCTGAGGACTCGGAGAAAGTGGAACCCCCGTGCTTCCCCAGGGGGGGATGTAAAACGGTGCCGCCACTTTGGGAAACGGTCCAGTCCGGCAGTTCCTGAAGAAGTGAAACACAGAGAGGACAGTGAACACCCTGCTCCTGGTCTGGCCTGCGGCGAGGGCGAGCGAGGATGGGGAGGATGAGGACGTGGAGCTGCAAACCAGCGGGAGCTCCAGAAGGAATCTGGTGTTTATCAAGTACCTGCCACCGTGTGCCAGAGACCTGACAAGTCGTGCCAAGTTCAGGACAATCAAAACTAACGTCTGCTCTTGAATGTACCCCTTCGCCAGTGGCCCTGTGAAGGCTGTTAACACCCCCTCCCCCCACCAACGCCACCAGGGTATTCACTCTCTGCTGCCCCCAGGGCCTGTGGAGCCCCCAGGGAAACAAAGCTCAGTAAACCAGCCTCCACCAGCCTACTGGAAGCCCACCTGACCAGGAAGCTGTTTTGATCTAAACCTGATTCACGAATTTTGTTTACTATAATCCCAAGACAAATTAGAAAGTTCCCTTGATTTTACTTTATTTTTTAAATCAGCTCACAGAGCTGTCTAGTAAAAAACAGTTAAGTAATCAAAGGAAGTTTAAAATTGGGTATGCATCACTGGTTTCTGAGAAAATGTCAAACCCGGTAACACGGTAACATTGATTTGAAAAGGAGATAAACTCAGGAGGGTACGTTAAACTGTTATTGATACGTTCGCTTCTTTAAAGCTGTGAAAATCAAGAGATAAGCTCTGTTTGAGCTATAAAGAAAATATTGACATTAAAAAAGAATTAATCCTCACATCCCTTTGAGGTAGACACTGACATCAACCCTCTTTTTCAGGAGAGGAAACTGAGGCACAGGGAATAACCTGCTGCGGGTCACCTGGCCACCCTACAGCCCTGCTGGAAACCGCCTGCAGCCTGCCACAGAGCACCCGCCTGTCTCACTTGCAGTATGGCGGGAACAATGGGGGCGGATTCCCTCTCACTCCTTTCTAGAGCGTGTCCTGTGCAAGATGACTCCTTCCCCCTGCTGTGGACCCTGTCCCCCACCCAAAAAGGTGTGGGGGTCAGGGCGAGAGGGCACATGCTTGTCCCACGGGCATGGCCCGAGGGCCAGTGGCTCTGTCTTGGGGCTCTGCCGTCTTCATGCCTCAGAAATGCACAGGCCCGGCTCTTGGCCTCACCAGCCCTTCTGCATCTGCTCCACCCGCACGCTCAGCCTTCCCTGGAGAAGCGAGAGCCTCTGCCATTTTCCCTCCCGTCAGCGGCCCAGCCCCTTTCCCTAGCTCCCGATGACAATCTGTTTTATGTCCTCTCGGCCTCCCTGCCCCGTCTCTCGGCTTTCTCTCTATTCATGTGCTGTTTCCTTAGACGCTGCATTTTTTCCTATAACATCATGTCTGATCCAGACTTTCCTAAAAGCACCCTTTCAGGCCTCACAGCTTCCCCGGTGTCGCTCCCCGCAGGGCAGGACCTGCACCGAGGCCCCTCCTCCACCCAGTGGGGCCCACCTCTGCCGGCCCCCACACCCATTCAGGGAGTCACAATACACATTTTCATATCAAAAGCCACCCCTGGTACCTCAACCACAAATCCTTCCTGAAAGTGGCCAAAATATAGTTAGTCAATGATAAAGAAAATAAATAGGATGTGCTCACTGCTTAAAAATAGTTATATCCCATACTTGGACTTCAATATAGGAAAACGTTCTCCAAACTTCTACTTCTGGTCGACCTTCAAAATAATACATTTCTCATCACCTCTTCTGGGGCGGACAAGGCGTGTTTTTCCGCTAGCTCTGTGAAAGGGCAGTCCCCAAGCAATACAAACAAGACTCTGTACTGAGAGGCAATTGGAAGCTGACCTTCTGGGACCTTCTAAAGTGACAATGAGAACGTGATGGATGGCAGTGTTCTCCGGCCCCGGTTGTCAAGCTGAGGCAAGCCCCGTCTTCCTCGGCTCCACAGAAAGCCTGGGACTTCAGCTTTGGAAACAAAACCGGGCCAAGTCAGTGAGATGTTGCAGAGAAAGGGGGCGGGGGAGGGGGGGCCTCGGGAGGAAGCCCCCACCATCACAGTGGTTCCTTCAAATGGTTCATGGAACCAAACAGCCAGTAGAGACTCTAGGAATCACCCAGCTTGACCTTCAGGAGCCAAAGATGGGGCAGCTAAGGCCCAATGAAGTGAGGACTTGCAAAGGCCACCCAGGGAGTTGGTGGGAGGGGTGGGTCAAAACTGGAGGTTGCTTTCTGACCCCACGAGGGCTCTGCCCACGATACCACAAGGCCTGCCCTCACACGAAGCACCTGCTCCATCGTCCTGGGTTCAGGGCTCTGCTGAGCCACTTGCCTGTGTGCACAGGGATCTGAAAAGCTCACAGCCTCTTCTCCAAGAACAACAGAGCCCTGGCCAGCACCGGTTAACCAAGTAAGTTGATGAGACCCACAGGCGGCTTTCCGGGCTTCTAAAAAGCTTCCGCAATCTGCCCCCTGGAGAAACAAATGCAAAGACGTTGAAGAAAGGGCCACCCAGCCTGTCTCTGGGGCCTCCACCCTATCAGCTCACATTTGTTTTGTTTATGAGAGGAAAATTCTCCGACTATTCACAGAGAGGGAGACATGAGTTCCCTTTCTCTGAGGCCTAGCAGGCAGCAAGGACCTCACTCTTCAGCCTCACAGGCTCTCCTCCATCACACACGGGGCCATCAAGAGCCCCAAGTCCATCCAGGGCTGCCCCAGAGCCCCCAGGGGCTCACCACAGCCTGTCTGTTGTCTCCGGGGGCTGAGGCCTCAGAAAATGTCAGCACCATGTGTCATGGGCCCTGGGGGGAAGATGAGTCAGTGCAAAGAGCTCGCTCCTGCCTGCCTTCCCTCTTTCTGAGGCCTCCTAGTGTGCCGGCAAAGCTGGTGTTTAAATGAGCTCTGGCACACTGGAGTGGGAGCCTTCCAGGTTTATCAAATCCTTCTCCAGATCTCAGCCGGGCTCTGTCCAGCTCCAGGTGCATCTGCAGACAAGGACTCCGTTTCAGCACAGAGATGGGGCTCCTTCCCTGACTTGAGCACTGAGAGGGAGATTTTCAGGGTCAGCAGGACACCTGCACACCCCACCCCGACCCTGGGGACACGTGCTAAGCTGACACCAACAGAGTGGATCTTTGCAGCACTCGCAGAACCACCTCCATCTCCTACACTCCCACCCAAAACTGGAAAAGTTTTCTCAGAGGCCTTGCACTTCCAGAATCAGTGTCAAAACACCTTCTGGTCCACCCGGAGGAGCACGAGCTCACCTGTTCTCCATTCCCCCCACTTTCACTGGACCCTGCCATGTGTCACAGTCCCCACGCTTAGGAAGCCTGCGCTGGAGGAAGGCAGAGGAGTGGAGGGAGACCCACAGGCCAGGAGGACTGGGGGGCAGAGCCTTCAGATGCAGCCCAGGCTGGGCACTGCCCCTCCACACTTTCCCCCCCAAGGAGGACGCCCTGAGCCCCGTGCACAAGCCCTCCCATGGGGTTTGGAAACACAAAAGCTGCCCCCGGGGGCTCCACCGTCTGAGGAGGGAGATGGCACAGGTGCAGATGCAGTAAGTGCTGCCACCAGGAGCGACACAGGACGGGGGGGGGGGGGGGGGGGGGGGGGGGTGTCTTTCCCCTCCGTTCGCATGGAGGACGCCTTTTTCCTCTCACCCTCACTTCAATATTTTTAAACTTAAGTTGATACATCAATACATCTTTTGCAAAAAATCATCCTCTACGGAAACACATGCTTGTTGTCTACTAACAGCAACATTTATCCCATCTTGAATACCTTCATGCAGTCATCCAGACCTTTTTCTAAGTAAGCACGTACATGGTTTTTTTTAAAAAAGAAATTAAAAACATTACATGCTCATGCTATTTTAAATTCTTCTCTTTTTCTTATTCTTTTTAAGTCAATAAATAAGGCACAATTTCTTAATAACCGAATCGTACGTAGTTCACTTTATGGCTATATTAGTGTTTATTTAACTAATCTATTGTTGGACACATTTTTCTGCTGAATGTATTTCAATCCTGCAGATTAACTATGTAGTTTTCTCGTCATCTTTCCCCCTGTTTCATCTCCACTTCCATCTTCTCCTGATGCCTTCTAATCTCAGACTGTCCAATGCTGAGGAAGGTTGGCTTCAGTTGCCCTGAGAATGTGTCTTCCTGCAATTTGCAGGCGCCAATTTCCTGGCAGGTGCTCCTGGGTCTTATGGTGTAATCATCTTCGGAGGCAGGCTCTCTCAGATCCGGTGGATTCTCACTGTTCACGGCAGTTACAGCCTATAAAGCTGCTGGGAACACTCGCTTAGCGAATTCTGAACCCTGCTCCTTAGGAAACACAGAGTTTGGTTCCTGCAAGCCTCTGGTCCCATTTCCACAAATTGATCAACACTGAACCTTGTTTTACGTGTGTTCCTGTTTAAAGACACCGTATTTTATATACACTGCTGATTCACTAGCAATGAACTTGTGGCCAACAGCACTGTCACTTATGCCTGAAGGAAGCTTATCTAACACACGTGTTTTCTCTGTAAGGCATATCACAGCCTTCTTGTGCTTAGGGACACTAGACAGAGCTTCAGCACTATACCTGGAGCCATTTTAAACGGTGAAATTGCCAAGAAAAAGCACAAAAATTTAAAAAACGTGGGACCAAGTAGACCACAAAAAAAACAAACAAAAAAGCAACACTTGTTCACAGTAAGAGCTGAAACAAGAGGGCAGAGCCTGGCCTCGCTCTCCTCAGCCGGGGACGGGTACATCGGGTGACTCAGGTTCTTGAACTGCTCTGCTCAGCCACCATCACTGTGAAAGGGCCACGGGGATTGTTTTCGGGGTTACAGATAAGTATTAGGGACTGCGCAAATTCGCAAACACGGACTCCACAAGTAACGGGGCTCAATGGTGCCGTTCTTTTCCCTCGGTTCTGCTCTATTTCCCCTAGAAGTCCATTTGTTTTCCCTTTGCTTATCTTTAAAGGGGCAGAATCTGTAAAGTTCAATATCTTTTAATGGACAGAGTAGCCCACCCTTGGCCCCTTCTCGGCCCACTTTGCAGGGTACAGTCACCAGCTCGGCTCCGTGGCAGAGGCATAGGTTGGGAGCCACTGCCTGTTTTCTGGGACTCTTGACAAACTACATGCCCAACCCGTACGGCTGTTCTTCTCCAAGGGAATGAGTGGCACCTCACAGAACACACCACCTCTCTCAGAACGTGCTCTTCCTCCTCCACGAACCCCCAAAACTGCACCCTAAACCGCCCCCCCCAACACACACATGGCCTGCTTTTAGCCTCGTTCTTCTCTGGGATCTGAGGAGTTTGTCTAATGCAGTAGGTTGAATAGCCCCCAGAATACATGTCTATGTCCTAATTCCCAGGGCCTGTGAATGTGACCTTATTTAGAAACAGGGTCTTTGCAGATGTAATTAAGTTTAGGCTCTTGATATCAGATCACCCTGGATTTAGGGTGGGCCCTAAATCCAGTGATGGGCGTTCTTATAAGAAGCCGAAAAGGAGAAGACACAGCGGCACACAGAAGGGAAGGCCGTGCGAAGACGGAAGCAGAGACTGGAACCTGGCGTCTCCAAGGGTTGCCAGCACCCTGCAGAGACTAAGGAGGGCAGGGACCAAATTCTCCCTATGAGCCTCCAGAAAAAAACAACCTGGCCAATGTGTGGATTTCAGACTTCTGGCCTCCTGACTGTGGGAAAGCGAACTTCTGCTGTTCTAAGCCCCCCAGACTGGGTGGGTCTTCTAGCAGCCCTAGGAAACGAACACACTGAGGTACAGAAAGATGGAGGAGGTGGGAGGAAGGAAAAGGAGTTCTGCTCTTCCCACCTCCAGGGGCAGCAGTTAACGGGGTTTCGGGTTTACTCAATGAAATAGAAGCTGGCACTCTGAGTCAGCCAGCATCCGGTAGGGAAGCATCATCCTGTCTTCATTCAAACATCTGCATGAAGCAAAACCAGGTCAGAGGATACAAAGGACAGAGGGAAAAATGACAATGACAGACCAGGAGAAAATAATGGCACCACATACAACAAAGGATTGTATCTAGAATATATAAAGAACTCCAAAAAATAAACAAGAAAACCCAACAGAACACACACACACACACACATGAATATTCATGTGACAGAAAGGAAACCTGTATAGCCAATACACATATGAAAAGATGCTCAATCTCACTAATAATAGGTATATGCAAATTAAAACAATGCATATGAAAATTTAAACAAGCCCATTGGACTGACAAAAATATACACATCTGATAATATCAAGTGTTAGCTAAAATAGGGAAATGAAAGCTTCCATATAGAGCTGGTGGGAATTGAAACAATCATCTGAGCTAGTTGTGGTGGAAACAGCCAAACAATTCTGGTTCTTGGTGTCTACCCTCCAGAAATCTCACATATAACCCCAGGAAGGATAGATAAAGCTGCTGATTGCAGCAATGTTTAAAAAAAAAAAAACTGGGGCGAGAGGCTGAATGGCCACCAGCGGGAAATGGACAAATGAGTTGCAGCTTGTTTATACAATGTCATACCCTATGACCCTGAAAATGAATGAAGTAGAGCCCGATGAAGCCACATGGACCCATCTCAAAAACACAGCCATTGCAAAATGATACATCTGGTGTGACAGCCTTGTACATAAACTCACTAGCTTGTGCACAACACTCTGTATTGTGCATAAACACACATATGTAGTAAAAGTTGAAAATATGGGAAGATAAATCAACTATACTATTCGTCTCTGGGAAGAAGAGAGTTTAGTGGAACAGAACAGAATGAAAGGTCTATCAAGGTACTGTGTCAATATTGTTCTCTTATTTTTTAAAAAAGTTTAAAAAATGGAAGAAAAAACAAGCAAGCACGTAATTATCGTATGAAGAAGAATATCACAACTTCTTGGATGGTGGTCCCATCAAGTGTTCTCAGAGCACAGAGGGTAGACTTCTACCTCCTTCTACCTGAAGGTGGTGGGTGACTCTAGAGCTTTGAAAGAAATAGGAGGGGGGAGGGGCCGCGAGGGTACCGGAGACTGCGAGATCTCTGCAGCTGCTCAGAGCCCCCTTCCTGGGTGGCTTTCTCTGGGCCACTTGTGCCCCAGGTGCCAGGGCCCAGGAGCCCAGGGGAGAGGGAGGCGGGGAAGCTGGCTCCTCCCATCCCGGCAGCGTGGGTGTGGGTAAGAACACTGTGCACAATCAAAAGTATATCATGGAACATCTAGAAGATGTCATCAACAAACCAGAGGGGGAGACGTCCCCACAAGAACTGCAGCTCCATTATTTCAAAATGCATGCTTATGACGGCAATAATTTGCTTGACAGCCCAGTACTATCCACAGCCATCACTCCTGTCCACAAGGAAGAAGCTATGAACAGGCACCACCAACTAGTGAAGAGGAGCAAAGGAACTTAATAGATGGCATGTTACAAGACAAGAACAATGATGGATACATCAACAGCGCTGCATTTGCAAAATCACTGCAGTAGACACTTTGACCATCTTCTAGTTAGTATGTAAACGTGACCCATTATAATGTGATGGAACACTTTCAGTTTCCAACTACTGCTGAACTATTTTGGTAAAAACTTGTAGCCCTTGTTACACTGGATAAGAAAGAAATCAAGAGAAATAAAAGAGAAGAGAAATGGGACATATTATAGTCCCCACGTACTGTTAAATCTCCTGTCGGACAAGGGCGTGGTTACAGAATCTTTTTAAGAACGTTGGATAAGTGGAGCTGAGTACTCAGGAATGTGATGCGAGTCTCTTGGTTTTAGTTCTTGCTACTAAAAGTAAGACGAGCTTTGCCAAGTGGACACGTTTTTCAGTAACAGTGAAGGAATGGAATGAACGCCAAACGTTGCCCCTTGTGGGTCCTGTCCCTTCAGGTAAACGTGCGCACTGTTCTGTAAAGTTCTCCTGGCCTGAATGATTATGTGCTTTGGGCAGGTGAGCATTGATTAAGTTATTTCAAAGCCACAGCATTAAAACGAAGGTCAAATATTGAGTTCAGCTAACCACAAAGTCTGTATCTTCTGGCACTCTGAATATGACCCGCCACTGACCTAAGTGATTAACCTTTTTCAGTTTTTCCATATTTTATAAAATTACTGCCATATCCTTATACTTTATTTCTTTTATGTCTTCTTCAACCTGGGAGAGACCTTGAACTTAAAAATGTTCTCTACTCTAATCAACAGCAAATGTTTTAGCTTCCTTAATATTTCTATTTAACTCTTGTTTCCAGGGTTTCGTTCTTTTCATTTAGGAACTTGGGAATGTGAGCATTTACCCCTTCTGCTTGATACAGAGGCAGTAAAACTACCCGCAGCTATTGCCTAAGTGCAAAGCGAACAAAGGTCATTCACCCAGCACGGTGATTAGCCTGATGCAAGTTCCATTGAGGAGTGTTGTTTAAAGGATCTCTTCTAGCCTAAATACATGGATTCTTTCAGATCGGGAAAGATTAGAAAAGAAGCCCCCAAATTCCTAGCAGTGTGAATCTCAACAGTAGTTGAAAATGAAAAGCAGCAGCAAATGTGATTTGGTTGATTGGGTGAGATGGACACCCCATGACAGAAAACCCGGAACGGTGATGAATGGGGGGAAAACCGCACACATTCTTCTGTAAGAAGTGCAGAGACTTACTTTCTTTATTAAAGTATACTCACGAGGAAACACATGAATTTGTAAAAATGGATTCCTGTGTCAAGTATTTGTGCAATCCGAACTGAACTGTAAACTGTTCTTATCAAATCTAGTTATTTTGAAAGATTTATATAATAAATTCTAGATATCTGACCAATAAAACTGATAGAACAAAAAAAAGATAAACAGGTGGGATTGGGAGATGTGTCTGAGAAAAACTTCCATAGTACCTATTCCTGCTCTCTTGGGCATTCTGGGCCAGACTCATATGCTACGTTTACTGAATATATATTGTCTTAAGTTTTCAAATCTTAATGTGTAAGTAAAGGAGTTGAACACTTTATATTTATCTTTGAAGGCAAAACTACGGAGGTAGTGGCTGTGTAGCTGCGGATTGTCCGATCAACATCCAGGGGCTAGAGAGCTGGAAACGCTTTCCAGACTCCCTTGCAGCTAGGCTCTGTGTGTGATTTGCACTTCACGTGAGACAGTGGGGCTGTGGCAGGGTGTGGCGCTGTTTCATAGGTTGGGCTGTGGGGGAGGCGGTGTTCTGGAGCTGGCAGAAATGGCTCTACCACCTGGTTCTGCAACTTCCTGACTGTGGCAGAGGCAGCAGCTCCCTTGGTGGCTTGTTCTGGGGGGTGGTTTTAGGGTTTTGTTCCTGGACGTCCACCTTAAGTTTTTTCTTCAGTCCTCCCAACAATTCTGAGAGTTATCTAAACTATTGACAAACAAATCCCTTTCTGCTTGAGTTAGTGGATGCTGTTATTTGCAGCTAAGAACCCCGACCACAGCAAGTTCATCAAATGTTTATTATCAAGCCCACAGTCTTTGATTAAATCTTTTTTCTCATGAGCCCACAGCCTCTTGAGCTAAGATTTCTTACCACTATGATCAAACCATGTTTGACAAACAAATTAACCAATGTATGAATGAGTTTCAAGCATCTATGACACACAGTAGAAAGAAAACTTTGAAACACCCAGAAGATGAGATTAGGCAAGGGTTTGACAAACTTTTTAATGTAAAGGACCAGAGAGTAAACATTGTTGGCTTCAGGACATACAGTTTCTGCCTCAGTGACTCAACTCGGCCATTCACAACTCAGTGTGAAAGCAGCCACAGACACAATGTAAACAAGTGAGTGTGGCTGTGTTCTGATAAAACTTGATTCACAAACACACCTGACTGGCTGGATTTTGCCCATGGACCACAGTTTGCCAACCCCCTCCCACCAGAAGCTAAAAATACAACAATCAATCACCAAAGGGACTCCAACCTGTGGGAAGTTGGGAGAAGCCAGCAAGCCCTGGACATCTATGGCCCATTCGCAGCGGAATGAGCCACAGATCTAATCCACTGGGTCCCCCTGTTTACACAGGCCTCCTTCCCACTCTGACTTCCTCTTTCACTTCGAATGTAAAATCTGCAAACAGTCCTAACGAAGGAGAAAGTGCCCACCTGTCCTTCACTTATTTATTTATTTATTTATTTATTCATTGACAACAGCATAAATAACACTTATTTGAGCACTTAGGAATTTTTTCTCTCAACTGGCTGAGATATATAGAATTTCCATTTCAGTCTTTATAATTAAAATGCATATGGAAACTTAAACTGATGGAGACATTAGCATTTATAAAGTGTCTTGATATACTTTAACATATGGTAATAATAACTAAACAGATTTGGCACTTATCAGGATAACTTCTGCCCTAGAACCATAAAATGTGGAAAGTGTCACAAATACAAAATGTATTATGGTTTTACCTCACCTCCCCAGTGCAATGGCGGAGCCACACGGGCCTGGGTCCAAGTTCCGTCGCTTCTCTCATCTTGATGAGTGACTGTGAGCACATTGCTCCCCTTTCTGGGCCCCAGTTTCCTCAGTTTTAAATAAGTGTGTGGTTGGGGTGACAAGTGAGAAAGCCTGCATGTTAATAAGCACAGGGCACAGATCCCAGTAAATGCTTGATAAACAGTCAGGGCTGTGAGGATGACAATGACGACGATGATGATGACAGAACAAAGTATATTTTGAAATGCCAGCAACCAGATGGCAAGTTTGTGATCAGAACCAAGCTCAGAGCATCTAGGGTATTCAGCTCCGTGTGTTCACTTCGGGGAGGTCCCCAGCTTCACAATTCCACCATCTTTCTATGATAATAGCTCGCACAAAATATCTGTCCCCAAGACACAAAACGCAAATGGGTCTACTTAGGCACACATCCTCAGTACCAAGAGTCAGGGACTAACTCTGCCCATCTCACCTATACAGCAGGTAGAAAGTCCCACCTTTGAAGTGAACCACCTATGGGATCACAGACAAGCCACTTCACAGCTCTGGGCTGTGAATGGGCCAGGAAGTGTGGCCCATTCAGTGCTTCACAGACTTCAATGTGCACATGAGTCACCTGGAGGCTCTCGTTAAAATGCAGGTTCTGATTTGGTGGGTCTGAGGTGGCGCCCCAAAACTCACATTGCTAACAAGTTCCCAGGGGATGCTGATGTATCCTGAGGCCCCACTTTGGGAACCACTGACCTAGAAGGTCTCTTGGTTCCCCCACCCCCAGACTAGTCACTTCGATCAGAACACTAGGATATGTCCGCTCACCATTCATTCCTTTTTCCTTCTCCTCTCCCCTCTATCTTTGGGCAGCCTCCCTTTTTTATCCCACCCACAGGTTGGGTGGGGGATTCGCACAGTTCCTGGAGAGCCAGAGATAGGTTGGTTGTTCTCCATCAATAGCATGGAGGGGCGCGGGGGAGAGAGAGAGAGAGAGATCCCAAGGAACCCCCCAAAAAAACCTTTACAGGCAAATCCTGCTCCTCCTTAGCATGGAGCCCTCAACCCCCCGCTTCCTCTCCACGTAGAAGCTAAGGATAATATCACTAACACCGAGGAACTCCCACGTCTCCACAGATTTATAATGAAACCATCAGAGCAGGAACGATTATTCTGGGTTAATGCCTCCTACATCCACCTGCCGACTGGGAACATTCTTTTCTCGGCTCAAAAATGTTCGTAAGCCTTTCCAGGCCACCGTTCACACATACCAGACTCCAGATCCTCCAGTGAAGGCCCACAGAGGCGGCTGGCTGCTTAAAAGACCAGCCTTGGGTGGGGTGGTGGAGATGGAAAAGCCGATTTCCTAGGACCAGAGTAGCCTCATCTGACCGGCCAGGGGCTGGCCCCAGAAGTCCAGGTGTCAGAAGGAAGCTTTTCTGGGAACCCTGTCCCTGCTGGTAAAAGAGTTAACACTATGCCTTCCCATTCCAAAGTGGACACTCAGAACAAAACACCTGACCACACAGTTCCCAGCATCCTGGCCCAGACAGGAAGCATGAGCTCTGCCCGCAGTGGGTCCCGAGTACAGGGTGCTCCCCCAGGACCCCCACTGCTGGGTCTCTCATGGGCCCCACATGGTCAGCAGGGCCTCTGTGGCCACAGTGAGACCTGGAGACAGGTCACCCCACCCTTGGGGTGCCCCACTTGGAGGCGCGCCCTGTGGTCCAGGCCTGGCCCCGTCATGTGGAGGAATTCGACTGTGACTCTGAAATGTCCTGTGGGCAGCGGGCCCTGGCTGTCCTGTCGGGACTGTGATGCCAACCTCCCTCTCCACAGACTAAAGCCCACATGGGAAATCCCGCCCTTCCGCTGGCCAAGTCGCCTCCTCCGAAGACTCCCTGTCTCCACCACCCGCCGGCAATACTGCACTGAGTTCACAAAACAGCCGGACCAGGGCGTTGTGGGGCAAACAGTCAGCCGGATGTGCCAGCGTTCTGGCTGGCAGGAGCACCCTCAAATGTGCCAGCTTCGACATGTCAGGCTGTTTGCCTGGCGGTTCTGATCCTATTGTTACCTCCAAGGTCACACGGGGCCTTCTCCACCCCTCAGAACGGCTTCCAGAGCCCTCTGCACTCACAGCTCCCTTCCAGGGCTCAGCAGCACACTTCCTGTCAGAGCCTCTCTGGTGCTGTCAATAATTATTTACAATTATCTGGGTTTTTTGTTGTGGTGAAATATGCACTATCTTAACCATTTTTCATTGTCGCAGCTCAGTGGCACTAAGCACATCCACACTGTTGTGCAGCCATCACCGCCATCCGTCTCCAGACCTGCTTCATCTTCCCGAAAGGAACTTCGTGCCGGTAAACCCTGACCCCATTCCTCCCCGCCCGCAGCCCGACAGCGCCCTCCGACTCTCTGTCTCTATAAATTCGACTCTGAACCTCATATAAGTAGAATCACACAGTATTACCCTCTTGTGTCTGGCTTATTTTACTTAGCATAACAATGTCTTTCAGTTTCCTCTATGTTGTAGCATGTCAGAATTTCCTTCTTTCTTAAGGCTGAAAAAATATATGTATATAATCACATTTTGTTTATCCTCTCATCTGTCGATAGGTATTTGGGTTGCTTCCACCTTTGGCTGTTGTGAATAATGCTGCTATAAACGTGGGTGACAAATACCTATTCATGTCCCTGTTTTCAATTCTTTTGGGTATATACCCTGTCAATTACTTTTTAACTTGGTCTTGACATATAGTATCTGTCAGAAAAAGGCTCAGCTAAGTATAGTGTTCATGGAATTTTCCCAAACTGAACACACCCATGTCATCAGCACCCAGATCAAGGACCAGGATACTGCCACCCTCCCCAGATGGCCCTTTAAGTCGCCCTCCTGCCGTAGTCACTACCGTCCAGCACCCCAGGGCGACGAATATCCTGGCTCCTAACAGCGCGCATTGGCTTTGCCTGTTGTTACACTTTATGTAAGTGGAATCATACAGTCTGTGTCTGGCTGTTTGTACTCAGCATTATGTTTGTGAGGTTCAGCCAGCTGCTGCATGTAGTTGTGGGTTATTCGCACTCATTCTTGTACGGCTTTCTGCTGCATGAGACATGACAATGTATCTTTCTATTTTATTGTTTGGGGTGTTTATGACTAGGGTCCAGGTTGGACCATTACAGAGAGGGCTGCTATGGGCTTAGAACACATGTCTCTTGGTAAACATAGGTACACACTTCTTATGGGTGTACACCTAGCAGTGGAATCACCGGGCTGTACGGTGTAGTGTACAGCACTGTACACACATCAACTTTAGTAGATTAAGCCAGTTTTCCAAAACTGGCTGTCCCACTTGACACTCCTGCCAGCAGAGTATTTCACCAATACTTGACACTTTCTTATCCTTTTAGCCACTTTGGTAGTGGTAGTGCCTTGTGGCTTGGACTTGCACTCCCCTGATGACTAATGAAGTAGAGCACCTTGTCTCGTTTATTATTTCTCTTTCTTAGGGACAGCTCACACACCTCCCAATGAGAAGATACAACAGGGATCTTAATGTCTTACAAGGCTGTCTCCAGGCCTCCCATCCAGCCAGGTCTCATGATGAAATCCAGGCTTGAGCTGTGCTACATAAGTTAAGGCTAAGTTCTCCACTCACCTGGCCAGGTCACTGTCAGGGGCCCTGGGCTGGATTAGACACAACTGGCCTGCTCCTCAAGCATTGTCTGTTCATAACAGTGTCCCAAGGGCCAGGCCTTTTGCCAAGAGAGCCAGATGTCACTGGGTCGGCATGTGTAAAAAGCCAACAAATAACAAGTGTGCAATTCTTAGGAATGACAAACCACAAGTATGGAGAATTCCGCAATCAGTAAAGAAACTAGGAGTAACCCGTGTCTGGTCTTGCTCGAGTCATGCCAATAAACTCCCTGAGCTAGACCTGATCTGTGGGTCCTCCCAAAGCCAATTTGATTCAATCTAGCCAGTATTTACTCAGGCCCTGCTATGTGCCCAGCTTTGAGTTGGATGATGCTAGAGTCACAGACATGGAAGACGGTCCTAGCCCTCAAAGAGCATATGGTCTACAAGAGCATAACTGTTAGGGACAATGTGATAAATGTTACAAGTGAGATGAGAATATAATGTAGACATGACATCATGAATTTAGTGGAGGAAAAAATGCCTGGTTGTAGAGAATAAAGGAGGCTTCGGGGAGGAAGAGGAGTTTGAGTGAACAGTGAATGGATAGGGTATCCCAACACTTAGAAACTAGAAGGGAAGGCCTTCCAGATGGGGAACAGCATGAACTAAAACCACTTGGTTGGGTAAACAGAGGTTAGTTGGCTAGAGAAATTTTCAGTTTGGCAGGAGAATGACAAAGGCAAAACCCTTAAAAAAGATACTGACATATCATAAAAATTAACCTTTGGATTTAAAGAAAACCCACAAACATAATTAAAAGGCAAATGCCATAATGGAAAAAAATTATTTGCATCATAAGGTAGACAAAGTTAGTTGTTTATGTGAATTCTAGCAATCCACATAAGCCATTAAAATGATGATGTAGATCTAGCTTACTGACCAGTTCAGATATTTCTGACATATTGCTAAGCAGAAAATGCAGGTTACTAAATGACACAGGTAAAATGTATGCACAGTTACACATAGCAAGATGTCTTGAAGGACTGGCATTAAAATGTTAGTGGTGATTATTTCTCATTAGAAAAGGATTACTCAATAGCTTTTTCTTCTCATTTTTTCTACATCATTTAATTTTTTCAAAATAATGTAGATTTTAAACTTAACTTCTAAATATGATATATGGTAATTATTTCACCTAATACATAGGTAAAAATTTTTAAATAGTAACTTTTGTGGGCAGGAGTTTGAAGAATTCTCATATATTTCTGGTATAAACATGATTGCTTTGATCTTTTTGGAAAGCAAATTTAAATTTAAAACATGCTTATCCTCTAACCCAGAAATTCACCTGTTGGAATTCATTATAAGGAAATCATGAATTGATACAAATGTACATCTAAAATGTTCCTTATAGAATTTTGTAATAAAGAGGGAGAAGGGAGGAGCAGAAAATTAGAGGAGAGCAAAGGTTCATATTCATACAGACATTTACTGCACCTGTTTTTATTATAGCAAAAGACCGGGAGAACCTAAATACACCAAGGACTGTATAAATAAATAATGTTGCCTCCATTCCACAGCATAATAAGGGATCTGTATGTGCTGATTTAGAAAGATTTCCACTATATATTAAGTGGAAAAAAGCACTTACCTGTGGGAATACCATGCTTCTATTTATGTAAAAAAATACAAAGATATATATTCATATATGTTCTGGTCTATGCATTGAATGTATCTGGAAGGATACAAAATACTACCTTTCTCCAAGTGAACAAGCATTTGGTGTGAGAGGACACACTTTTTACTTCAGTGTTTGAGTTTTTTCCTATTGAATTTTTACTTTTGTAGTGCTTAAAATGTTCTCCATACTCAGTTAAAACAATGGTTTAAAAAAAGAAAGAAGAGGAGAGGAGTAACTTTTGGAAGTAGACCCGGTGATAGCAGACATAATTGATAACAGCTTGGGAACAAGAGGAATGATAGAAGCATAGTTCCAGAAAGTCACAAATGTAAGAGAGAAAGAGTGAAAGTGCAAGAAAATAAACTTTGGAACCCACAAATAGACATGTAACATTCATGTATCCCTGGCAATTTTACTGTATGACAGAATGATCTTTAATTATATACTAACAATGTCTCTGAAACATCAAAATAAGATTAGCATAACACTCTTTAAACACAGACATTTGAAACACTAAAGAGAGACATTCTCACCTAAGTCAGAATTCAGAAAAGGTGCCTGCTGCCTGGGTGGTGTAGCCAATGCAATGAGACAAGAAAAGAGAATGAATAACAGAAATGCTGAAAGAAAGAGACAGAAGATGCCATAATGGACTACCATAAAACCCAGGAAGACTTGTCCCTCAGTTCAGAGGGCAAGCCAATTACTAAAAAATACATAAAAATCTATTTCTTTTATACAAACCAACAGCAAACAATTCAGAAATATACTGAGGAAAGATACCATTCATCTTGCCTGCAAACAAATCAAAATACCCAAGTGTCAATGTAAGAAATGTACAGGGACCTATATGAGAAAACCATGTGAACAGCTGATGGATATATTGATATACTGCTCCAGATGAGCAGATCTGATATTATAAAGATTCCAATTACCTCAACATTCATCTACAAACTTAATGTAATTTCAATCAGAATCACACAGGAATTTTTTTTTCCAAGTTGACCAAATCACTCTAAAATTAATTTGGAAATAAAATGCAAGAGAACAGCCAAGAAATTCTGTAATCATGGGATTCATGCCCTAAAATAATTAAAATATTAAAACAGAGTGGAACTGGCAAAAGAACAGAGATTCATATCATCGGACACAAAGAACTGAAGAAACAGAACCAAGAATATGTGAGAATTAACAGATGACAAAGGAAGCACTGGGAACCAGCAAGAGGAGGACAGCACTGGGAAAACGCAAGGTTGGATTCTTTACCTCCCCTGAGACATCAGATGATTTTAGAAATAAATTCAAGATTTAAGTGTGAAAAAGTGAAGGGATTCAAAATTTAAGTATGAAGTGTTAGAATAAACTAAAATATAGATGAAGATCTATACTAGATCTTCATCTATATAACATATAGATATTAGAGAATATATTAGAGAAGCGTAATTGCTAAGAATGACCCTGAAGAGAGAACTTAAAAAGAAAACATTCAGAAACATCTCTGCATAAAAAAATAAAAGCATTTTTATATCAATAAGCACTAGTAGCAAAACTGAGAGGCAAAGGGCAAACTGGGATGAAACTGTTTGCAATTGATAGAACAAACAATTTACAGCCTTGATATACAAAGATATCTTACAAATTGATAGGAAAATATTAATCACCCCATGGAAAAATACACAAAGGGCATGAATAAGCAACTCTCAAAAGAAGGAATATAGACAGCTAACAAACATATAAAAAATGTTCAAAGAAATGCATACTTTTTCAACCAAGATGCTGTTTCTTACCATTCAAATGGGCAAATGACTTTTTAAATGATAGTACTTAGTATCTATGAGGGGGTGGGGAAAACACTACTCTTCCAGGCTGCTGATTAAAATACAAATAAGTAAAACTCATCTGACAAGCAATTTACCGATATGCCTAAAAGACTCAAGAAATTAAAAAACGTTCACACCCTCTAATCCACCAACTGTGATTCTAAGACTCTATCCCAAAGAAAGGACTAAACACATAGAAGAGGTTGAACCCCAAGGATGAATTTCACAAGCTGTTGGTGACAGGGAAAAACTGGAAAACTAGTGGGAAACAGGTTAGGATTAGTGGTGCATTCATGTGCTAAAGTGCTAAGCAATTATTAAAATTGTTGCAGCGATGGAGTCAAGATATTGGTAATAACAAAGCAAGTTACAAAATAGTGTGTGCTTGAATATAAAATCTTGTTTTTAGTAGCTGAATGTATATATGTACTATTAAGTGATATTGAAGTATGTATATCAAAGTGTAAACATATATACACCAAAAGTTTCCCTGAATAATGAGACTATGGGTGATTTTTTTGTTTTAACTTGTCTACATTTTTTTCTCTCAGATTTCCATCTTTATTAAATAATTTCCCTGATTATCTTTGATAATGATTACAACATATAATGTTTAGAGCTTTATAGAGCTTAATGTCCTGTAGTTGTCACTGAGTAATCTATTTTCTTTTTTAAAAATAATTTTTTCTTTTTCAATCACAATTGATGTCCAATGTTATATTAGTTTCAGGGGTACAACTTAATAATTAGACATTTATGTAATTTATAAAATGATCACCCCAATAAATCTAGTACCCATCTGACACCATACATAGTAATTACAATATTACTATTTCCCTATATTTTACATCCCTCCAACTATTTTGTAATTACCAATCTGTGCTTCTTAACCCATTTTTCACCCAGCTCCCCCAACCCCTTCACCACTGGCTACCTTCCAAGTGTTCTCTGTACCTATGAGTTTATTTCTGTTTTGTTTGTTCATTAATTTTATTGTTTAGATTCTGCATTTATGTGAAATCATAGGTATTTGTCATTCTCTGTCTGATTTACTCCACTCAGAGTGCACAATACCCTCTGGGTCCATCCATGTTGCTACAAATGCAATGTTTCATTCTTTTTTATGACTGAGCAATATTCCATTGTATATATATACCAAATCATCTTTATCCATTCATCTACGATGGGCACTTAGATTGCACTTGTATCTTGGCTATTGTAAAGAATGCAGCAATGAACATATGGATGCATGTCTTCTTAAATTAGTGTTTTGGGTTTCTTCAGATAAATACCCAAAAGTGGAACTGCTGGATCCTTCTTTGTCTCTGGATATAGCCTTCGTTTTGAAGTGTACTTTGGCCCTGGCTGGTGTGGCTCAGTTGGTTGCAGGGTCTCCTATAAACTGAAAGGTTGCATGTCCAATTCCCTGTCAGAGCACGTGCCTGGGTTGCAGTTTCGGTCCCTGGTTGGGGTGTGTGCAGGAGGCAACCGATTGATATTTCTTTCTCACATTAATTGTCTCTTTCCCTCTCCCTCCCTTTCCCTCTCTACAATCAATAGGCACGTCCTCAGGTGAGAATTAAAAATAATAATGATAAAATATATTTGTCTAGTATAAGTATTACTACCCCAGCTTTTTTGTTTGTTTCCATTTTCACAAGATATCTTTTCCCATCCCTTTACTTTCAGTCTGTGTGTGTCTTTCGATCTGAAGTCTCTTGTAGCCACAATATGTATGGGTCTTGTATTCTCATCCATTCAGTCACTCTGTGCCTTTTGATTGAAACATTTCATCTATTGGCCTTTAAAGTAATTGTTAATACGTATGTACTTATTGCCATTTAATTACTTATTTTTCTCTTTCTGTTTTCTTCTATTAAAGAAGATCCTTTAATTTTTCTTGTAATACTGAATTGGTGATGAACTCCTTTAGCTTTTTCTTCTCTGGGAAATTTTTTTTTTAATATATTTATTGATTATGCTATTGCAGTTGTCCCATTTCCCGCCTTTCACTCCACTCCATCCTGCCCACGCCCTCCCTCCTACATTCCCCCCCCCATAGTTCATGTCCATGGGTCATACATATCAGTTCTTTGGATTCTACACTTCCTATACTATTCTTACCCTCCCCCTGTCTATTTTCTACCTACCATTTATGCTACTTATTCTCTGTACCTTCCCCCCCCCCCACTCCCTTGTTGATAACCCTCCATGTGATCTCCATTTCTGTGGTTCTGTTCCTGTTCTAGTTGTTTGCTTAGTTTGCTTTTGTTTTTGTTTTAGATGTAGTTGTTCATAACTGTGGGTTTGCTGTCATTTTTACTATTCATATTTTTTATCTTCTTTTTCTTAGATAAATCCCTTTAACATTTCATATGATAAGGGCTTGGTGATGATGAACTCTTTTAACTTGACCTTATCTGAGAAGCACTTTATCTTCCCTTCCATTCTAAATGATAGCTTTGCTGGATACAGTAATCTTGGATGTAGGTCCTTGCCTTTCATGACTTGGAATACTTCTTGCCAGTCCCTTCTTGCCTGTAAGGTCTCTTTTGAGAAATCAGCTGACAGTCTTATGGGAACTCCTTCGTAGCTAACTGTGTCCTTTTCTCTTGCTGCTTCTAAGGTTGTCTCCTTCTGTTTAATCTTGGGTAATGTAATTATGATGTGCCTTGGTGTGTTCCTCCTTGGGTCCAGCTTCTTTGGGACTCTCTGAGCTTCCTGGACTTCCTGGAAGTCTATTTCCTTTGCCAGATTGGGGAAGTTCTCCTTCATTATTTGTTCAAATAAGTTTTCAATTTTTTGTTCTTCCTCTTCTCCTTCTGATACCCCTATAATTCGGATATTGGAACATTTAAAGATATCCTGGAGGTTCCTAAGCCTCTCCTCATTTTTCTGAATTCTTGTTTCTTCATTCTTTTCTGGTTGGATGTTTCTTTCTTCCTTCTGGTCCACACTATTGATGTGAGTCCCAGTTTCCTTCGCATGACTATTGGTTCCCTGTACATTTTCCTTTGTTTCTCTTAGCATAGCCTTCATTTTTTCATCTCATTTGCAGCCAAATCAACCAATTCTGTGAGCTTCCTGATTACCAGTGTTTTGAACTGTGCATCTGATAGGTTGGCTATCTCTTCGTTGCTTATTGGTATTATTTCTGGAGCTTTGATCTGTTCTTTCATTTGGGTTTTTTTTTTTTTTTTTTTTTTTTTTGCCTTGGCACACCTGTTACATAAAGGGGCAGGGCCTTATGTGTTCACCAGGGCGGGGTAATGCTGGTCACTGGGCTGTGACGCTTTATGTGGGGGAGGGGCCAAGAGGGAGCAATGGTGCTTGCTCCACTCTCTGCCTGTTTTCAGTCACTCCCTCCGCTCCCACAGTCAAACTGGGCCCCTCTGGTGCTAATTCGCAAGTGGGTAGGCTTGTGTACATTCTAGGCCCTTGTGGGTCTCTCCAACGACCTCTCCTGTGAGGCTGGGAGTTTCTCCTACTGCCGCCTCAATCCCCACGGGTGTTTTCAATGAGAAGTTTGAGGCTTTATTTCCCCGCACTGGACCCTGGGCTGCACAGTCTGCCTTGCTCCCCGCTGTTCCTCCCGGTTTATCTGTGCATGAATGTGGGGTCTCGGGGTCTGCTAGCTGTCCCACTCCCTGTTCCACAATCTGCCACCTCGCTGGGTCCACCAGCTGCCGCCCTGCCACGAGTCCTCTCCACCCCGGCTGCCTGTCTCCGCCCCTCCTACCAGTCTGGATGTTTCTTTTTTATCTCCTTGGTTGTCAGACTTCCATGCAGTTCAATTTTCTGTCAGTTCTGTTTGTTTTTTGTTTTTAAATTGTTGTTGTCCTTCTTTTGGTTGTGCGAAGAGGTGCAGTGTGTCTACCTACGCCTCCATCTTGGCCAGAAGCCTGGGAAACTCTTTAAATGTCCTTTGATTTCAAATGATAGCTTTGCTGGGTAGAGTAATCTTGGTTGCAAGTCCTTGCTTTTCACCACTTTGAATATTTGTTAATCCCTTCTGGCCTGCAAAGCTTCTTTTGAGAAATCAGCAGAGTCTTATGGGAGTTCCCCTTTAGGTCACTACCTGCTTTTCGCTTGCTGCTTTTAAGATTCTCTCTCTTTAACCCTTGGTGTTTTACTTATGATGTGTCTTGGTGTGGTCTCCTTGGGTTCATCTTTTGGGGGACTCTGTGCTTCTTGGACTTGTGTGTCTATTTCCTTCACCAAGCTAGGGAAGTTTTCTGCCATTATTTTTTTCAAATAGGATTTCAATCGCTTGCTCTCTCCTCCTTCTGGCACCCCATCACGTGGATGTTGTTATGTTTGATATTGTCCCCAACACTGTCGGTTTATTTTTTTCTTTTTGCTATCCTGATTGGTTGTTTTTCCGCTTCCTTATCTTTCTAATTGCTGACTTGATCCTTTGCTTCAGCTAATTTGTGGTTGATTTCTTCTAGGATATTCTTTATTTCAGTTACTGTATTCTTTATTTCTAATTAGCCTTTTTTTCATGTTTTCTATCTCCATTTTTATGTTTCCTATCTCTTTAAGCTCTTGCCAAGTTGATCTGTTCTTCCCCTATGTTATTTCCCCCTACTTTGTTTCTACTTTTTCTCTGTAAAAGTCTCTCTCTGAGCTCCTGTCAGTAGAGGGCTCCTAACCATTTCCTGGTTTGAAACTGCTCAAATAAACTTTAAAATGTTTTTTAAATTTTATTCTATTTTACTGTTATTGAATTTATTGGGGTGACATTGGTTAATAAAATCACATCGGTGTCAATTGTGCAATTCTATAACACATCGTCTGTATATTTATTATGTGTTCATCACCCCAAGTGTTCTCCTATGTTCATTTTTAGTATTTATTTATTTATTTATTTATTTATTTTAGAGAGAGGGGAAGGGAGGAAGAAAGAGAGGGAGGGAACCACTGATGTGAGAGAAATAATGACAGGCTGCCTCTTGTACATGCCCCAACTGGGGACCTAGGCACAGGCCCTGCCCTGGGAATCAAACCAGCAACCCTTTGTTTTGAGAGATGAAGCCCCACCAATTGAGCTACAATGGTCAGGACCTTGTTTTTTAAGTGTCCTTATAATCAGTGTCTTGAATTCTGTATCTAGTAGATTGCTTGTCTCTATTTTATTTAGCTCTTTTCCTGGAGTTTTATCCTGTTCTTTCATTTGTGCCATGTTTCTTTGTCTCCTCACTTCGGCTACTGCCCTGTGTCTGTTTCTATGTATTAGTTAGAGCTGCTATGTCTCCCATTCTTGGTACAGTGACCTTATGTAGTAGATGTCCTGTGGGGCCCAGTGGCACAGTCTTTCTAGTTGGTCACCCAAGTGGGGTGCTCCAGATGTGCTCCCCACATGGGCTGTGTGTAATCTCCTGTTGTAGTTGAAGCTTGTTTGTTGTTGGCAAGTCAATGGGGGGATCGACCCCGAGGCTGATCCACTATGAGGACCAGCCACAACTACAAGGAAGGAGCTGCTGTGCGGGTGCCCACCCCACAGAGTAGGACTGTCTTCAGCAGGGCTCTGGTGCCCACCAAGTTCACCCCTTCATTGTGTCACTTCTGGAAGTGTTTGGGTGGTGCTCCAATGTGTTCTGAAGTTGTCCACTTCGTGTACTGGCTCTGGGGCCTCCCAGGAGGTGCAGACCAAGGTCAACCACTGCCTGTGCCCTGCGCAGGGCCACCCAGCATGAGCTACAAAGCAATCTTCAGATGGTTGTCACTTTGCTGGGTTTAGAAGTGCCCTTTGGGAGAGGCCAAGCTGTGAATGGAGGCCAGCTGACACTAGTGCAGGACTTGGAGTTGTTTAGCAAGAAATACAGGACATGCTGAGGCCAGATGCTGCTTGTTTGGGGTGTGCAGACCTTTGAGAAATTTTAGGAATGTCTGCTGCATGAGAAAAGACAGGCCATTTTTATGGAAACACCACTGGAAGGGGCATGGATAGGCCTGCAAGTTGGTTGGGCAGCGTCTCAGAGAGTAACAGGGGCAGGGTGGCTGTTGGAAGAGAGGCAGACAATGCTGTCAGTCAGGTTGTGGAGACTCAGATATGGCACCCACCAGTGCCTGTAGGCAGGAGGGCTCAGCAAAGGAACAGTGGCTTCTGTCAGCACTTCTGCCTGGGAGTAAGCTGCCCCATTAGCCATCTCCTGAAGCCAGGCAATTCAGTTCCTCCCATGTGGCCCTGGCACCTTTCAAGCTGCTGCTCCAGTGCTGGAGCTCAGAGCAAGTGAGTCCGGGTAAGTCTGTGCACTGGCTCTTTAAGAGGAATGCCTGGGACTCCAGAAGCCCTCCATCTCCCTCAGCCGCAATCTGGTTTCCACAGCCAGAAGTTATGGAGACTTCTCTTCTGTGCCCCGGAGCCCTGGGCTGGGGAGCCTTATGTAGGGCCGGGACTCCTCACTCCTCAGGGGGGACCTCCATAGCTGAGATTATCCCTCCCAATTTTTAACTACCACACGTGTGTGTGGGGGGCCTGCCCCTTCTGCATCTCCACCCCTCCCACAGCCTCAACGTGGCTTCTTTTTCGTATCCTCATTATAGGACTTCTGTTCAGCTGGACTTCAGGTGTTTCTCAGTAATGACCGTTCTGCAGTTTAGTTGAAATTTTGATGTCAACTTGTCTATATTTTAAAAATGTTTTTAAATAAATACACTTCTGACATAAAAAATTTTTTTAAGTTGTTTGTAAAAGAAACCTGAATACACCCATATTCACAGCAGCACTACTCACAATAGCCAAGAGGTGGAAGCAACCCAAGTGTCCATCAACAGGACAGATAAACAAAATGTGGTCTCTGCATACAATAGCGTATTATTTATTCTTTAAAATAAAGGAAGTTCTGACACATGCTACAACATATGTGAACGCTGGGGACATTATGTTAGGTAAAATAAGCCAGGGCAATAAGACAAATCCTGTGTGATTCCACTCATGTGAGGTACCAGAGAGAGAAAGCAGAACGGTGATTGCCAGGGGGTGGGGAAGGGGACTGGGGAGTTTGTGTTTAATGGCAACTAAGGTGCGCCTTGTGATGATAAAAAAGTTCTGGAAACAGACGGTGGCGATGGTTGCCCAACAATAATGTAAATATACTCAACACCACTGAGCTGTACACTTAGACATGGTTAAGATGGTAATTTTACGCTATGAGTATTTTACCACAATTTTTTTTAAAAAGCTTGACACACAAAATGCTTTGATCTTTAAAGTTTAGGGGAGGAGCTTCAGTTCTTTAGAAGCCACTTAGGAAGAACAGCTTACTCTCAGATAATGCCAAATAAACGAGGTGTTACGGTAGAAAGTGAGACATAACCAGCACTCCAGAGACCTTTCATTTGGCACTGCTGCCTTCTCTGCCTGGCATCCAGTGCCCTTCTCAAGCTGGCACTTGTTCAACACCCTCCCTTTTGTCGGCTCTGCCACGCCAGCCTCGGGACTAGAGAGCACAGTGGGGGCGGCAGGGCCCCCTCCCAGACCCTGGGTGCACCCTCCCTCCCTGCAGCAGTCTCAGGAAGGACAAGCACCCCAAGTGCAGCCAAGCCTCTGCCAGGCCCTACCAGTCTCCCTGCCCACTTCTCTTGGCTCCCAGTCCATAAAAGCATTTGACTTTCTAATTCTCCCCTGCTCACAACAAAAAGCTAAATGTTCCCCGGGCACTTGGCCTGGTTTCTGTGGGGGAGCAGAGATGGCCGAAGAAGGCAGGCAGCAAGAAGTCAGCCCCAGCAAGTCCTCGAGAGCTGCTGCCTCGCATACCATGCGGCTTCATACACCAGCATCGATATGCCCATCTTTCTGCTCATCAGAGGCCAGAGACATTAAATGACTCCCTTCCTCAGTGTCACAGGGTGAGTCCTTAATTGCTTGGGGAAGAGAAAAATCAACCACCAGCCTAGGGCACTGCCCCTGGTTCCCACCAAAAGATGAATCGATGCCTGAAGTTGGGAGGAAGCAGGTGTGAGTACCATCCTCTGCTCACACCCGTGGCCTATGCTGTGGCCTCGGCAGATCTCCATGTCCTCAAATGCCATCTCCCCACTGGACCTCAAAGGGATGGGCAGACACGTGGGCTTCGGGATCTCTGGGTACAAAATGGAGCAGTGTTCACTTTGCTTGGTAACTATGCTGCTGTGTCCAGATAGCTTTGTTCATGTTTTTAAAAAATAATCTGTTTGGCCACTCTAACAAGTGCTCGCCAGAAGTTGCAGGAGGCTGGCGGCAGGAGCCAGGTTATAAAAGGGAGATGAAACCCCGGACTGGAAAAAGAAGATCACACGCAAGGGCTGCAGCTGTGAACACAAGCCCGGTCTCCAGCAGCACGGTGTTTGGGGTGTTTGGGGTGAGCAGAGGGAGAAGGGCCCAGAGTGGCTGAGGGCGCCCAGGCTAAGGGGGCCTGTGTGGGCTGGGGAAGGGGGCAGGGCAGGGGTTCTCAGAAGAGGCAATTATCCCTCAGGTTTGACCAACAGCAAGAAACCCACCAGGGACCCAGAAGAGAGCATCAGAAAGACTTAGGCAAAACTTTCATGAAGATGCACGTTCTCAACAAGAAAGCACCGTCTTCCAGAAGCTGCTCCAACGTGTTTGTCAAAAGCACAGACAGTAACAACTGCAGAGGACGAAAACATGTGCATTAATTTAGTAATAAAGAGAGCACAGATCAGGCTCCTTGTGCCTGGTTTTCTCAGTTCTCCACAACGGAGAAGTGCCTTTCCCCAGGCTGAGCGCACCAACCCTACATCCATCACCTCCGTTCCCATGGCGGCCACCCAAGGCCCAGGCATGGGGCTACAGAGAAATTAATCAGTCAACCCAGCCATTTAAATAGATCAGACACTTCATGCTTTGCAGGGTGAACAGGTGCGAGAGGGTTTCATGATGGTTGGCCACAAGGAACCCGGAGAGACGCTGTTCCTCTGCATTTGAAGTCATTCAAACTCTTTATAATGGAAGGAGAACAGATTTTCAACCCTGAGGTCATCCGCGCAATGCTTCCCGCCAGCTCGGAAATAGTTACTGTGGCTCAGCCAAGCTGCCAACCCTTTCTAAAAACCCAAGCCCTGCAAAGAAGAGAACTGAAGCAGAAAACTCCCGCATCTGCGACATCTGAACGTGTTCCAGGCTTCCGGGTCTGCCCGAGGTCTCGGTCCCCAAATGCCCAACCCACCTGGGAGTGCTGAAGAGTCGGACCTGGAGCCTGTCCACCCATCTGTCTGGGACCCCCATTTAGCCTTGGTCCCTGGGGTGTGAGCAGCTCCAGACCACTGCCCAGCCTCTCAGCTGAGAGGGACCTCAGAGGACGTCTCAGCTTAGGCCAACCCCTTGTTTCTTAAAAAGGAGACTTAGGTGCAGATAGAGGAAGGGCTGGCCCCTCATTTCCCAGTGAACTGGTGATAAACTGGGCCTGGGACCCCAACTCCTGACCCCAACTCACTAAAGATCCCTCCAGATCTTCAAGAGCAGGACGATGGGAAATTTCAAGTCATAGAACAGGTGGCCAAAGGACCCTGGAGGCCAATCTGCAGATGGATGCCCATCTGGGCGCCCACAGGACCCTCTCAGCATGGGCTTCAGCTGTTCCCCTTGCCTCCTGCCTGTCCCCATCAGGGCCACCTGTTCACCACCGGCACCAGCTTGGTGGAGCTGGGGCTCTCCCTCACTTGCCCAGCCTGGAGGTACAGCACTCAGCTCTGCACATGGCAGCTCCATCCTCCAGGAAAGGCACCAAAAGCCACAGCACAGCCTCAGGGAAGGTGGGGACAGCATCTGGGAGCATGGGACAGAGTGGCTTCATTTAGCCTCCTGGTGGAGTTGGTGTTTCTACATCTGCTCCTGAGTAGATTATGCGCTCCCTGGGGCAGGAAGTCCAAGGAGCTCTCTCTATTATCCTGGGACCACGAGGGCTCTTACACCCTGACCCTCCTGGGCCAGGCCCTTAGCCTTGAGAGGCATGGCTCAGATGCACTGCACTCCCTCTGGACCCTGGGCCAGGTTGAAGGGTCACCTGGCCACAGCATGGGCACACTCGGGGAGCACCCACATGGAAACCTTCCTCTCTTGTGTTCTACAAAGTCACAGTCCTTAAAAGGGTCAACTCTGGGAAGCCAAGATCTGGCTTCGTGTGGACCTTTTCTTCAGCCTTCAAAAAGGAAATATATAAAAGATAGAGCTATCGCTTTCTTCATCAGTCTGTGAATTCACTTGAAGGCTATTGGGCAAATCGGCACAGGCCCAGAGCCCCCAAAAGGGAGGGCACTGTCCTGAGAAAAGAGAGGAGTGAGATCTGCTCCCCCAGCTCGATTTCCCCACCAGCGTCTGCGGGAAGGGCACCTGGCGGGAGCTCTAAGGGTAACAGCATGTGCAGCGGGCAGCCTTCCTCTTTCAGCCCCAGGACTTTCTTGGGGGAAGCAGTCGACTTCAGAACCCACCTCTCCCCTCCTGCCAACTGCTGTCTCCCTGTTTCAGTCTCCTCCTCCTCAGGTCCACTGTCTCCTTTGCGATCAGAACGATCCTTCCACAGCACAAACCCTAACAAGCCCCCCATTCCATTTAAAATTCTTCAATGCCTTCTTCCTATTTTCATCAGACATGGTCCACATGGGCTTGTGGGCTGGATCCTGCCCCATTGCCCGGCCTCTTCTCTCACCCCTCACCCACACCACTGCAGCCACACAGAGCTTCTTTGGGTCCTCAACTTCCCTGAGATGTGTCATCTGTGGGCCCTGTGCCTGCCTCTCCCTGGAATACTCCTGACCCCAGCCCACCTGGCCAACTCCCATTCCTCCTTCCAGTGTGGCAGGTTAAAGAAGGCTCCAGAGCAGGCAGCCTGGGCTTGAATCCTGAGTCTGACTCTGACAGAACAGACTTATGGTGTCACCTTGGTTAAGCTGCTTAACCTTTATGAACCTCATTTTTCTCAGTTCTAAAATGAGAATAATAGTTCGACTTCCTCGGATCACAGTGAGAATAAATGAGGCAATGCATGCAAAGAGCTTTGCACACTGCCAGGCACACACAAGGTGCTCAATAAATGCTAACTGCAAGCAACCACCTGGACGACTCTTGCAAAGAGCCCAAGCTGGAAATCCCACGTTCAGTAACAGGGAGAGCCAGGGCGGAGGGTGGTCAGAAGAACAGACCATTCTCCCCAAGGATGCACCACTGTGCCCCCACTAGAACAGGAACTCCCCAAGGACTGGGGCTTCCCTCTGGTGTGTTCACCACTGAATCTCCAGAACTCTAAACACAAAACCTGTGTGTGGATTGGCTGATTGAAAACAGCCACAAGGGAAGCTCCCATTTGAGCACCCACCTGTGTACGGGTGCTGGGCAAAGTCCTTTCCCACATGTCATCAAGGTCAGCACTTTTGTTATTTCCGTTTTACAGGGGAAGTTACTGAGGCTTAGCAGGGGTAAGGCCAGGGCTGGAGGGACTGCTCGCCATCCTATGGGCACTGTACTATAGGTGCAGGAACTGAGAGGCTCTATAGCAGAGAAGCTAACTGTCTCTACCCATTCTGCCCCTCTCTTTCAGTTGTGGGCACAAGGCCACCCAGCTTGAGACCATACTTCTTAGGACACCTTACAGCCAGGTGTGGTCGTAACCAGTTCGAGGTGCTGCAAGATGAGTAGAAATGATACGTGCAACTTCCGCATCACTTCCTTAAGGGAAGTTACTCTCCGCTCTCTGGCAGGCTGGAATGAACCCAGGGTTCTGGAGAAACTGCTTCTACCATGAAGATAAGGAAAGCACCCCAGAGGGTGGTAGAGCAGCAAGACGGGGGTTGGGTCCTGTCCTGAACGACATCATGGAGCAGGGCTGCCTCCTCACCCAGCTCACCCCCTAACTCCGAGCTATTGAGCAAAAGAGAAATAAACATCCACTTTGCCTGGGCCAGTATGTTTTGAGGTTTCTGTGGTACAGAAACAGCCTACAGCTAGCCAGGAGGTTCCTGCCCAAGACACACAGCTCATTCCTTTTGTTTGTTTCTGCAGTGTCCTGTACAAGGGAGAGAAGTTGCTGGCCTCACTCCTGTTACTCTGAGTATCAGAAGGAAGTGTTAAAGCTGCGAAGAACAGAACCAGGACTGAAGAAGCCCACAGGAAGGCTGCGGAGTGAGCTGTAGCATGTCCAGAGGTCTCCTTCCACCTCCACTTGTAGCGAGGTCAGAAAGGGGGGCCAACTCTCATGGGATATTGCTCCCCAGATGTAAATCTCCTGAACAAGTCATTCCACACTCCCTCAACGGCCACCCTGTGACAGCCTCTTGTGAAAACAACACTCTAGTGGCTATTTCTGTACTGGAATGATGACAGTTTGGGATTTGGGTTTCCCTCCCACAAAATGACTAGACAAAACAGCTTCTTTTTATTCAAATCATCCCATGCCTTTGTGAAAATGTTCTCTTGCTATTCCCAGCATGTTCCTGGAGGCTGCAAGTATATCTTATCGCATGCAATACATGTGCTCCTGAAACATGAACAATTTCACATTTCTACAAAACTCATCCTTTTAAACCTCATAATTGCGCTTTCCAATTAAAAGAGCGCTGTTATGAATCTGTACATAAAAGTGAGTCATTACCCCCACTGTACGTGCTATAAAAACTTGACTCCATATCCCCCTGGAGCCTAGCAGGTCTTTATCATCTGTCTGGCAGCTCCTCGCTGTGCCTTTACAAGGCCGAGACCCAGAAGCAAATGCAGTGTCCCAAGTACATGTGGCTCTGCCTGAGGAAGCTGGGCTCTCATCTCTGTGGCAAATAAAATTCTCTGTGTACCAAGGAACAGAAA
The DNA here is from genome assembly GCF_022682495.2 of Desmodus rotundus. Classification (NCBI taxonomy): domain Eukaryota; kingdom Metazoa; phylum Chordata; class Mammalia; order Chiroptera; family Phyllostomidae; genus Desmodus; species Desmodus rotundus. Next base: position 70,649,264 of record NC_071395.1, read on the forward strand.
ACTCAAGTCAAAAAGGCTTAAGAGAATTTTCTGGTTTGGGTCACTGAAAGGTCTGGAGGTAGAACTGGCTTCACTGAGGACATCATCAAGAACTGGGTATCTTCTATCTGTGCTGTAGGCCCCTGTGGTATCAGTATCTTCCTAGGGAGGCTGTTCCTCAGGGTGGCAAAATGGATGCAGCAGTTCCAGGCTCTGTATCCACATACCATCCAAGGTAAAGAGAGAGGGCTGGTTTCCAGAATCTTCTCCAGAAGAGTTAAGATACCTTATTACAAAGGCCTCTAGCCAATATCCTCTTATGCCTCTTTGGACCAAACTGGGTCATACGTCTATTCCGGAACCAATTTCTGTAGCCAGGGAAATGCTGTGTGTTGATCAATCATGTGGCAAAGAAGACAGAGTCATCCTGATTGGATTATACAAATCACAGACAATTCTCCCCTGCGCGGCTTGGCTGTACGCAGAGGAAGGTGGAACGAATGTTGTGGGGGGGTGATTGGTGATTGAAGATTACATTAGCTTCCTTTGGCAGCCACACTGCGTAGTTGGACTCATAAATTTTCCCTTCAACTAAAACCCTTCAGTCTCTCTGATAATATAGTTACCCACTATACTGTAACAGTGCTATCCATTTCTGTAACGTACAGCAAAGACTTTAGATTTTATCCCCATGAATTTTTCAACTGATTAGCTCAGTTGATTCTGTCATCCAAACTTAGAAAACAAAGCTCTCGTGACCAGCCTCTGCTCATAACACCCGCCACCATAATTTACACTTTCCCTTCCCTCTGTGAAACCCTCAGCCCAGGACCCACAGCAGCGCGAGCGCCGCTCGGAGCTGCCAGGCTCGCTGCACTGCGTCTGGGCGCTGCCGCTCTCGCCAGGCGGCTGGGTGGGCTCCCCACTCATTTAAAGCAGCGTGAGAAGTGCTGTTGTTTCTACCAAAGCTAAACTGGACTCAACAAAAGTCAGTCACTGAATTTACACAAGCAGCGCTGTCAACTGAGATGTGAGAAGGTATCTGAGAAAGACTGAAAAGAAGTCACAAAAAATCTAAGATTCTGGACTCAAATAACTTCTCAAATTTCTCCAAGGACCTGCTTCACTTCCGTGAAACTGGAGACTAGAGACGATGTATTGCAGGCAAGGTTTACACTCAAGAAAGACCATGGAAGCCAATGGGCACACCCGGATGCTAAGAAAATGTCTTGGCCCTAAGAAAAAGCTTGGCTAATGGACGTACATTTACATGTCTTAAGTTAAAATGGAATATTTAAATGTTTATCTGACTTATTTGATTATCCAGCGATCTACTGCCTTCCACCATGGGACATTAAAGGGCTTCCTGTATGGCGAACCCACGCCACACGCACCCCAGCTTCCTGTCACACATAACTTTACCGGCCTGTCATCAATCTTTCCCTCAAAGGAATAAAAATGTTGAGAAAGGCGGCCTGAGCTTAGAACTGTCCCTGTGCCCACAGGTCTGCTTCCTTGCTGATGGGTCAGGATGGAAGGAGGGACTTTATAACAGTGGGCGTGGATCTGCAGGACAGGTGGGGTGTGGAGAAAAGGGCGGCAGGCGAGGAGACTAACTGGGAGGGTTGTCATGTCTCCAGGTGAAGAGAAGATGCATGTTGGTGGTAAGAGTGGGAAGGAACAGGTGCAGATGGGAAGTTACAATGGGATAATCAATGAGACTGGGTGATCGGTTGAGAAATCAAAGATGAAGATGGGGTTCCTGAGGGCTTGCTTCAGCCTAAATAGGAAAGACGACAGAGTAGTAGTACATCTTGGCTTATGGATGCGGTTTCAAATGTCTGAAGTGTGAGATAACATATTTAATGTTTCCAAACAGATGAGAACACAGGCAGATAACTCAGAGCCATTTACATCTCACCTCTAAGAATAAATGAAGTCATTGGGGTAAGAAGCATAGAAGGCAGGGCTCACCTCAGAGCGCACCCACATTTCAGGTGCTGGAGAAGAAGGAAGAGAGGCCAGACGTGGGGGGGAACCATGCCCATGAAGACGAGGGTGAAGAACAGAGTTTCAAAGGGGAAAAAGGCCATGGGGCCTAATGCTTCAGGGAGGCCAAGCAGGGCCGGTGAATTTTGCTATCAAGGTCACTGGTTGGCACAGTTAGACTGTTTCCATGGTGTGCTGAAGAAACCATGGGAGCCTGTGGAGATCTGGGAATTGTAGCTGCCTGGGGTACCTCTCCTCCTTCAGGGGCCAGGAGCAGCCAGAGGGAGTGTTAGGGGAAGAGGATGGTGTTCAAGAAAAAAGAAACTTTGCTAACCCCTGAAGCCATCAGTACGGGGGGAGGGGAGAAAGGTAAGCTCCCAGCCCATGTCATTATACAAGGCACTTTTTTTTTTTAAGATTTTATTTATTTTGTTTTTAGAGAGGGGAAAGGAGGGAGAGTAACATCAATGTGTGGTTGCCTCTCACATGCCCCCTACTGGGGACCTGGCCTGAAACCCAGGCATGTGCCCTGACTGGGAATCAAACCAACCACCCTTTGGTTCACAGGCTGGCACTCAGCCCACTGAGCCACACCAGCCAGGGTGCAAGACTCTTTCTCAGGAGGACTAGGAACAAGCCCAAAGCTCAGGAAGAAGTATGTCAGACACGGAAGAGACAGCCAGGCTGGAAGAGAAGGAGCACAAGCCCACCTGGCTCACCCCCTACGCACCTGCTCCCCCCAAGACTAATGACCCACCGTCCTCAAGCAGGGTTCTACTCCGACTGCATGGCGGCAAAGGTCTGCAGAGGGGCCCTTTCATTAGGACCTCAGTTCCAGGCTACACAGGGGAGTTCAGGAGCTGCGTAGCGTCCAGCTTCTTCTGCCTTACCATTTCAGGCCCTGCTTCCTGCAGTGGGTCTCCTCCCCAGATCCAAAGGCTGGTATGTGTGAGGGGCAAATGTTGGGGAGGCTACAGAAGCCACTGGGACCATCCCTAGATGTGTGAGGTCTTTCCAGTCAGCTGTACTCCAGACTCCTAAGTCATTTTCTATGTTCCCCAAAGAAAGGGTTCAAAGTAAGACAGGAGAGGAGGAGAGAAGGAAGGGCAAAAGAACAAATACTCAGTGTGGACAAGGAGAGCTTAACCACTGTCTGGGAACGGGAGCACCAGCATTGAGGGATGGCAATGCAGCCTGTTGTCACGGAAAACAGCTTTGGGTTGACCTTTACACTCCCAACCTGGTACCCAGGGCCCCAGAAACCCCACAGATACGATGACCAACAAAGGGTGATGGAGCCTCAGCCCTGCCATCCCCACTCAGAGGGATTCTTGGCCCTCTTGTGAGGTTTTGCATATCTTCTCTAAGAGGAGATAAAGGGGTGGTTCATACGTCATTTCTTCTGCCTTAAGTGTCTTCCAGTGACCTCTCCACCATCTTTCCAGTTCTCCTGGATATTCTGCTAGCAGTTCAAATTCACCTCCCCAACCTTTTCCACTCCATAGCTACCAGGTACATCATATTAATAATACTAATAATATTGTAATAAATAATTATTATTATTTATACACTTTAAAAATAAAGTATGCCATCTTTGTCTTAGCTCATTTATTTACTCTTCACGATCACCTTGTGAGGGAGCTGGGGCTTATTAGCCCTATTTTGCAGTTGAGGCTCAGAGAAGTAAAGTGTGGTGCTCAAAGCACTAAAATGAGCTGCTGGTATAGCCTGAATCAGAAACCAAGTCTTGTCTCCCAGCCCCGGGCTCCACCTCCAATATCCTGTTGCCTCTGGATGCCCTCTGTCTCACCTCTAATGCATCTGAACTTATGTTCTCCTGGGTCTGCTCCTCAAACAACATGGAGCCCCAAACTCTGTCTCTCTCCCTGGCCAAGACCTACATCATTTCTTCCATCTCTTTTCTTTAAAAAAAGTCTTTCCATTTCCATGGCCCACATTTTGGAGACATTTTATCTCCAGCTGTTATCAGTTCTTTTTTCTGTCTCTTCCTTTGTTGATTTCAAGATGCCCAAAACCGGAAAGAAAATGATAACATGGCTGCGTTCGCCCAACTGTCTGACCATCACCTGCTGCAGAACAGGGCAGGGTGCGCATCCAGGAAAGAGACGGGGAAAGCAGCACTGTGACCAGTGCTTCAGAATTGTGTTTCCTCTGCCTCTGACTTCCATGCCACGTAAGCAAAACTCTAGGACTCATACTCTTGACCCACAACTCAGAGTCAAGCTTCTCTAAATCACCACTACTTGGGGACGTGATGATGGTCTCCACTAGATTTCCTAGCACCAGTGCAGGGGAGCCCTGTCCCCTCCAGCAAGGGAGCACTTCTGACAATGTGGAGCCAGGACACCTGAGTCCTAGCCTAGGGACACCCCACCCTGGGTGGTGCTGGGCAGTTGGGAAAGTCACACAGGAGTGACAATAATTGATTATCAAAATACTTAAATCACCACCAGCACAAAATGCATGGTTCTGTGCATTCATTTAATTGCCTGCTGGGCATGCTGAAAGGCAAAAAACTGTGAACTGGTAGGAAGGGGGGCGTGCCTGAGCGTTCCTTTGTTATACCTTGACCTTGAAGTTCTTTCCACCATGCCAGTTTGTGTGGGGATGGGGTGGGCAGGGGACTTTGCAGGCTGCTCACCTGGGGTTGTGTCTGCACCACTCTGGCATGGGGAGACCCTTTTGTTAGTGGAGGTGGTAGCTGTCACGAGTACTCAAGGACACAGTGGGTTCCATGTCTTCCACAGGGTGAGGCTCTCCAACCTGCTCTCATGACTGACACCAGCTGAGTGATCTTGGGCAATCGCTCCATTTCTTTGGCCAGTTAGTTTCTAAAATGCCTCAAGGGGCCCTGGATTTAGTGGCATCACCTCAAGACCTCCCCTAGCCCATGGGGCCTCCCTAACTTCTTGGCCCAAGGTCATACCATCATTAGGTGATAAGGCTGGGATTTGAACTCTGGTCGTCTGGCTCCAGAATCCAGGCCCTCAACCATTGTGCTATACCACCTCTCAACGGGCCTCATGTTATACAAACCAACTAGATCTGACCACAACATGGTGAGACTGACTTTTTAGCAAGCCAGAACATTCCACATCCACACATTCTTTGAGTAAGACCCTTGGGTGTTGGGAAAGGCGAGGTGAGGACTGTGCAATAATTCCAACAACGACACCATTGCCTGAAACATTTCTGGGACTGGTCTCCAGGAACTACCCTCAGGAGTTGCTGAATATCCCAGGTGGTGGCAGCTCCTGGACCCCAGCATCCAGAGAGTACTTTTATATCCAGTCTCAACCCTTGGGTGTCAAGTACGGTGCACCCAGGCTCCAGGATCAAGCTTGGGTGATGTTGTTGTTGGATAAAAACTCATCGTTGACTATGAAGTAACGCGACTGGCCTCCCCCATGGGGCTGATAGAACGGCTCCACCGCCCAGTGGAAGAAATGTTTCTCCTCCCAGAGTGGCTACTAAAGTGGACGGGACACTCATCTGTTTGGTGAAAAACAAAAAATCGCTCCATCCTTTACAGTCACACCTCTAACGCCAACGAGTCATGAACTTGGAGTTGTTTTTCCAACGGTGGAGATGAATTTCCACTGATCTGCACACCCGCTCACCCGCTCCACGACTCTGCCTTGTAAGAAATGACACACATTTTCGAGAAGGCTGGCCAGGTGAGGAGTTCAGCCCAAGGCCACGCACAGAGAGACGCTCAGTGACCCTTGATGAGAATGAGTCACAGCACAGAGCGCCAACAGGAGTGAGCTGGCCGCATCCCATCCTTAATCCTTCTGAAAAATGCAACCGCCGAACTTCCACTCTGCCACCCTCACTACCTTTTCCCTCCTGCTCTGGAGTTCCACGCCGCCAGTGGCCAGCACCAATGCCTTCTCTCCAGTGCTCCCTTTGTTGCCTAAGTGGCGCCCTTTGGCTCTTGGTGCCGGCAGACCAACCCCCTAAAGTCTTCACATAACCCCCAGTTCTTGGGCCTCTCGGGCTGGTTTCTGTCCTCAGCATTCTGGACACTGGCAACAAGAATCACACATCTTCCTAAATGCATTAGAATCACGCATCTTTCTAAATGGCTTCCCTCTTTCCTGTTTCCCTTGCAAGACCATTGAAAAATGGTGGGGACCAGCTCAGGAAAACACCCAAAGAGGGAGTACTGAACCTACTGCACCCAGAGGAACTGGTAATCCCAACAGCCTGCCCTGCCGAGGAGACAGCGACAGACACACTCACAGCAAGCACTTTCCAAACACCTACCACTGAGCACGCTGGACTGCCCTGTCCTGCGTTCCGGGGAGGCACAACCGGGATGAACAGGTGCAATTCCCAGCACATCTCTCCAAGAATTGGCCTTGCAAGAGAGTGGACACCACAGGAGGGGACAAAGCAGAAACTGGGCGTCCTTTGTCAGGGTTAAGTGTGTCAGATGCTGGAGAATCCCTGAAATCCTCTTGACCCTTAAAATTTAATGAGAAAGATACACACACGCACACACAAGCCCCAAGCCTACCACTGACATTATCACCTTCCTTGCGAAAACTGAGATTTCCATCCCAGGCTATTCCAGTGGGAAAGCTGCCCTAAAAACGTGCCCCGCCCTGATGAACTCCCAGCCCGGATGTGGTGGAGAACTCTCCCAGGGACTTGCTTTAAGAGCTCAGTTTCTTCCCACACGACTTTCAGGTTCTGCTCCCTGAATCACCCCCCACACACCTTCACCACCTCCCACACCATTCCCTGTACTCCACAGGCAGGTGTCTGGGGCACAGGTGGGAGCCCAGCTCCTCCAAGCCACTGCCAGTGCCACCATTTGCAGAGCCAGGCCCCTGTGCAGCTGCCACCTCCTCGCCGGCCTCGCCGGGCACACTGAAGCGCGGCTGTCAGCCTGCTTCCAATATCCGCTCGTCCCTCGCCGGCCTACCAGCCAGACGGTCCCCCCCACCCCTTTCTCTTTGAAGAAAAGTGATTTAATTTCATGAGACTTGGGGTAATCATGTTATGATCTTCAACATTAACCAGAACCAACTCCCTGCTACAGGAGGGTGGGGAAGGAAAGGGGAAGAAAAAAGTAAACAGTCCCATTCGGGATTGCCAGAAATGAGAGGAAAAAGAAAATCACAGCAGCTGCTCTGCTGGTTCCCCTGATGAGGACGGGCCTCTGCCAGGAACGGGGGCCTCTGTGCCAAGGTTTCTGGAAACAAGGAAGTTGGGCTTGGCAGGACCTCCACTTCTACAGGTTAATCAGCTCAATTCTGGTTGGGGGAAGATACTGGTTTTCATTCCTTAGCCTCCTCTCCCATTCCCACCCCACGCCTGCCTTCACTCACGTCCCCTGGTGCTCTGCACCCCACCCCACTCCCTCCCGGCAGCTGAGATTACCTGACATCCTTCCCCACCTGAGCTGGGGCCACCCTGCCTCCTCCTCTCTGAGGCTGAGCCCAGGACGCAGAGCTGCTTCAGAGGCCAGGTCAAGAGGCCTCTTTAAATTTCCCCGAAGGGCTTCACCCCTGCCGACCTCTCAGAGCCTTCTGGACAACAACAGCAGGCTTGATGAGAAGGTTGGGGTCAGAAATGAAAAGGGTAAGTCAGGAGGAGGGGCACTTAAAAATGACAAGGAATAATTCAGGGCACAACCCCAGTACAGTGCATCTAAGGGTTAGCTGGAGTCAGCGAGGAATTCTCATGAACAATGGTCCTTCTTGGCAGACAGTCCAAGGGTGTGGTGCTTGCTTGAAAAAACAGCAAATAACGCAGGCTCCAGGGCCACCAGGGAGGGGGCTGGTGCGAAGCTGGAGAGCTGGGGCAAGGGACTTCCTGCAGACACCCAGGAAAAGGTGGGTCAACACAGAAGGTGCTCCCCCTGGGGCTCTGGCTCCAGAGATGTGGTGGCAGAGCTCAGCTCTGTGAAGGGCAAGCAGCTGTCTCCCAGCCCTGGCTCCCCTCCCATCTCCCTGGGTTGCCTGTCTGCTCAGATCCCCCAAAGGCCAATGCAGGTTCTCAGGCCCCTCTGTAGGGATGCTGAAACTGCAGCATCTGCGAGGGACTGTGACGTACAGAGACCACCGTGCCACGTAGGGCAGCTCCTCACACCCCCGTATCTCAGCCTCACCGGCATCCATTCAGACTTCTCCCGGAGGGAAATGAGACCCTGAACGTGACTGTGGAGACATATGTTTGCAGTTTAAGTCCCTTTCTAGGGTGTAGGGGAAACAATTCAAGTGAAATTGGCCACCGTGTGACTGCCACATTGTCCCCAGACCTCCATTCCAGGCTGCTGGCTGAAGGGCATGTGTGTGGGGTCCTCGCTGTCCAGGCGGGCAGGTGGGCACACCCTCAGACGCAGGGTAGGCTAAGCCAAGTCCTACAGCCCCCGACATAGGAACTATAATTCATTTTAATACATTTTTGTCTTTGCAAGCTACATTTTTGGTTTGTTGGGTTTTTTTCCCAACTTCATATAAAAAATTTAATTTAAGATAAAGGTCAAGCCGAGTAGAACCGGAGGGATTACAGAGTCTAATTACCGAGAACGTGAAGAGATATTATTGTCTTAGAAAAGTGGTCAAAGCAGGCTCAGAGCACGTCTTGGACCGTGTCGGGGGCTTAATGCGGCCGTTCCAGAGACTGCCCTTCAAATGCTCGAGGAAAACCAAAGAAAATCGCTCTGTCCAGGGGCATCGGTGTCAGGCAACCTGCGTTCCCTCAAAATCAGACCCGTGTCCCCTGGGAGGGCAGACTCCCCAGGCAGCTAACAGAGGTGGGAAGGAGCTGATTCCCGAGCCTGCAGCCTTCGTGGTTTGTGGCTCTTCTTCGAATACGGAACGTTCCAAGAGTTGGAGGAACTGCGAAGCAGTCTGTGGAGAGCAGGATGAGCTGAGGGCCAGAGAAGGGCTCTAGCGAGAAGCAGTGTGGCAGTCACACATGGCAGGGACGTGTGGAAACAGAGCACCCCAGAAGTCTCGAGAAGCCCCAGGTGTGGGTCTGACCCCATAAAGCACACATACCATAACTGTGAGCTCCAAACCAGCGGCGGCCTGGAGCGGCGGTGAAAACACTGGACAAGGAGATAGGAGATTTGGGTTCTAATTCCTTCTTTTCATCACACAGTCCTTTTCCAAAGGCAGGCTAGAGGAGCTGCCGTGGCTCTGGGCCCGCTCCCCTGCGCCTCTACGACCTCTCCACACAGCCAGTGGGTTTAGACAGAACTTCCTTTCTGGGTGGGGGGAACAACCACACGTGACACTTCTGAATCGTCCTGACCAGCAATCAAATAACACCCGCCCAGAAGGCTTACAGCTAACTCTCACTGAGCACTTGATGTGAACCAAACACCCAAACTCTAAGTAAGCACTCGAGCCAGCTCATTTAACTCACAGCAATCCTGGGTGGAGGCATTAATGTCAGCCCCAACAGATAAAAGGAGAACCTGAGTCACAGAGTGGCTGAGACACCTGTCCAACGTCACAGTACACGACAGAAGTTTGAACCTCTCTCCACAGGAGTCCCACCTCTTATGTCGCTACATAGCCCACTAAGAAAAGGCGAGGGGAGGATTCCCAACGTGCTCTGGATATAAAAGCTCGCAGCCACATGCCTGGGAACAAGCTAGACTCACTCACTCTTTTCCCCAAAAGGCTGCCTGCTTGTATGTGGGTTCCCCACCAGTATCTTCCCAGGAGGGCTGTGATGCGCGATTCAGTTGGCCTGTAGCGTGACCCTGGGTCTCGGTGCCCTCACCAAGGGCGTCAAAGGTGAAACATATTAGAGTCACAAACAGGGGATCCAAACTTCAAACACTTTCTTAGTGCAGGGAGGGGGCAACCTGACCAGTTTTTCTTCCTTAGGAGCAAGGGGAAGCCTGATGCAACACTCCCGCTCGGGCTCTTACTTCAAGTTGCCGGTTGGCCCATCTGTCCCAAATCCCAAGAAGCTAGGTCTCCCTTGCAAACAAGGCAAGACCTCCAACGTAGAGAGACCGGGGAGTTTAAGGAAGGATGTCACTCAGAAGATTCAAACTCTTCTCTAAAAGAAAATGACCTTCTTGGCTCCATTATTTTGTTTTAACAAAGTGAAAGTGATTAATCCATAGTCAAACTAAAATAGTTTATGTGCAGAGTCTGCTGAGGGTTTTTTAATTATGAAACATGAAAGAAAAAAATGTTCATTCTTCTGCTTTGGAATAACAAGCCAATAAAGTGGAAATTAAACTGATCTTTAAAGAAGACCAGAAAGAAATGTTCCTAAAACTTAATTTCCACTCATTTTTTTTAATTCCCATAACTATAAACTAGTTGAATAGACCTTTAAAATGTTTTAATAGGAAAATTCCTGGGAGGGGAAGCGAGATCTTGGTGTCTAAGAGGTTCAAATTTAACAGTTGAGAAAAGTGTCTCAGCAACCCACCATCCCCACAGGATTGTGAAAGTCGTTGGCACAGGCCTCTCGGTGCCCAGTCTTCACAAACGATGAAAGGAGCCAGGCAGGGAAGCCAGAGGCCCGTGCAAGGATAGGAAAATTCAGCGTACTACCCTGAAGAGCAGACGAGCTTATTCCTGTACTGATGGCGGAGTGGGGGGCGGTGTCCAGAATGCAGGACATCGGGCAGGAAGAGAGCTAGGGGCAGTTTGCATTGCTGCTGTGCCCTGTGGAATCCAGCCGCACCCTCTCCTGCACCTTAGATCCCACACTGAAAACTTGAGGTGGACATGCTGTTCCCTCCCGAGTGTCTAAAGTGAGAAAAGGCCTATAAAAGTGGGGGGGGGGGAGCCTTAACTAGGGAACATAATCTGACTCTATTCACACCAAAGCGGAACTTCACGAGCTCATCAATCCCCTTTAGCCTGGCTGTTCTTTCATTTACCCAGTCAATAACCCTTTAAGCGTCTCCTCAGAGGCACTGTGCCGCGGGGGCAGAAGCAGGTGTGAGTTTGCACCAGGACATCCAGCACCTGGGCAGGGAGCATTCTGGCTGAAGAATGATGGGCTAGGTGTTCACCTCCCAAGCCTGGGGCCCCACCCCAATTCAACTCACCTACTGAAGGGCAAGACAGGCAGAGATGCTGGAAGAACTCCGGACCCAGGCCCAAGGGTACTTGTATAGCACAAACCTGATGGAACACAGAAGGTGGCTGAACAAGTTAGAAGAATGGACATTAGGGACAGACTGAGAAGGGCCTCAAATTCCATGTGAAGAAACTTGGACCCGATTCTGTAGAGGACAGGGATGAAGAATCCGAACCACAGCAGAAGGCAGACGGGTGGCACTTTGTCAAAGATCAATGGGGGTGCATGCATGCAACTACAGTGTTGTGTAGACAATGTACCTTATTTCACTGACAAATGTATTTGCTCTCAATAAGCCATTATTCTGTGGTAACAGGAAGCTCAAAGAAACTGAGACTCAGAATGTTTATTATTTTCTATGGCTCACTCTACATCTCAGAGCACATATGGCTCCTTCATCCTCCACCCTCTTCTAAAGGTGTATTCAATGACTTTAGTCAATGCCATGTCCACATCCCCGCCAACACCAGCAGTGCCATTTTCAGTGCTTTACCTGCACGACCTGTGCCTTCAGTTCAACCACTCTGAGAATCTGCTAGCGCCTGTTTGAATGCAACCAATGACAGCCGATGTCTTTGATACAATTAGTGACTTTTTTAATCAGACAATGATATTTGCTATTGCATTTTATCCATTTTTTTAATGTCTCATGAGTACATCCAGATTGGGGTGTCCATTCGTAATACATATATTTTATGCCATTCTCCAGACACATGACTGCATGTAATCTCAAACTAAAGGTAAATGTTCTTGCACAAAAGCTAGGATTAGCAAAGTGATAAATGAGGATTTGGTGCATTTATGCTTAACTCTGTTCATTATAATAATTTGTTTAAATTAAGCTTTCCTGCCTTCCAAGGAACCAGTCAGTAAAAAGTGTTTAAATTTCCACGTACTTCCCTTACACGAGCACGTTGTCCACACTTTGGGAGGCGCCCAGCACAGTGTCTGAACGTGATCACGCAGGCCTGCCGGCCGCCCTCCATTCAGTGCAGATTTCTGCTGAGCTCACACGCTGAACTGGGGACTGGTCCGGGGACTGGGAGAGAGATCTCACAGCAGACTCGGTGCCTGTCCCAGTGGCATCTGCAGTCTCGTGTCAGGAAACAGGCATCAAATGAGTGAGCAAATATGTAAACAAGATCTTCCAGATGGTGAAAACATGACAATAAGACACTGTGGGCCTGTGGGGTCACTACTAGTTAGGGAAGGCCTCTGAGCAAGGCATCCGGGCTGAAACCTGAGAGATGAGGGGAAACAGCCCAAGGGACAGAGAAAGAGCAGGCTAGAGCGGAGGGGGTCTGAAGATGGGCAGCCAGTGTGGCTGCAGGGCGGGGCATGTGCCTAAGATGCAGGCTGGCATGTCACGGGCAGGGAACTCAAGGGAAGCCACTCAGGGTTTAAAGCAGGGGGGTTGTGTCTTCCCTGCAGTAAGTGTGGAAATGAGTCAACCTGGAAGCACAAGGAAGAGGCTTCAGTGGTCGTCTGAGAAATGACACGAAAGAAACTGATTAGAAATACTTTGGAGGGTACTGATCAGACTGGGTGATAAATTGTTTGGGAAAAGGGGAGGTGGTGAGAGACAGGAATGGAAGGCAACTCTCCTAGGTGTTTGGCCTGAGCAGTTTGAGGTCCCCAGTAGATATCCCAGTGGAGATGAGAAATGGGGGACAGCGGGGTTTGGAGCTCCAAAGAGAGGCCAGGGCCAGGGAGGGAAAACTGGGAGGCCCTGCACAGCTTTAAGAAAAGTCAAGAGAAAGGATGAAGTCACCTACAGAGAGACTGTGTCAGAAGAAGAGAGGCGAGAACTCCATCCGGAGCAAGCTCCCACGTGCAAAGGTCAGGTAGAGGGGGAGTAACCAGGAGAGACGGCTGGACAAGAAATGGATGGATGCACAGATTTACCCGCCTACAGCCCTAACCAGTTACTGTGTAATCAGCCAGGGAACAGGACTGTTTACTCAACACACACACACACACACACCCATTGACTTGGTTTCTACAAGACAGCATAACCCTCCTTCCTACTCCTCCAAGGACAACAACAGGCTACAGCCACCCACTTGATCTTGAACAAGAAATAGCCAAATAAGGGACTGGTGACCAGGATGCGCTGTATTGCTTACTTGATGATTTAAAAAGCATGTAAATCATACTGGACAACCCTGGATAAAGGGATCCAGATGGGCTTCTCTCATTCCCAGAAGCAGTGGGCTCTGACCACGGCTCCCTCCGAGAGGCGAGGCATGTTTGAGTCTCGGTTGGAAGAGAACCCTCACTCTACTGAACACCCACACCAGCCCCCTTCAGAGCATCACGTGGCACCTTCGCACGATGGTCCCAATCCTGCCTTTGAGCTTGAACCATGGAGAAACACTATTTTGTATGTATTGTGGCAAAAATACCAAAAAAAAGAGCTTTAAAGGTCATTAATGATATCTACAAAAGGCTACAGGGTGGGTGAAAAATTAGTCTTTCCTTAAAAACAAAAAGATACTGACCGCCTCATCTCCGGGGCAGGATTTCTCAGTGGAAAACAGAAAAGGAGAAGCTTAAGCAAATGCGCTTTCAGATTTTAACGAAGCATGTAACAAATTCTGAAAACACTGGCCACAACCCTGTGTTTTTTTCCAACATAAAGCAACACTGGCAAATCCGTTACATTTCAACTGTGAGTCCACACTGTCACACCTGCGGATACGCTGGGTATCCGATACCCTCAGCCAGGACACGCAAAATGTAATGCCTGAACATGATTTAATGTGCTATTTTTCTGAGCTTTCTCTTAAAAAGCAGGGTGACTCTTGGGTAGCAGCAATTTCCCTTTCACACATCGGAGATAATCAAGGTGCCTGATTGCCCTGAGTAACGCTCAGGGCTGTCAGAACGCTGCAGGGCTGTGAATTAGCATTTCAAAACCGTTTGAAACCGAGGGTAGGAGGGCTTTTTCCCTTAGCTCAAGACTTGGCTGGCTGCTATGAAGTGTTAAATGCACACCTGGAGAAGCCGTATTTCTGCAGGAGAGCCCTGAATAGGGGGGTCTCAAAAAATGTGTCGAAAAGCTTGAGAAACGTTCTGGCTCAATAATCACAGCCTGAAATTTCCAGAAAGGATCCGAGTTCAAATGGTCTGTTCTTTGTCATTATGGTTCATTAAAACATCCAGAATATCTCAACACTTCAGAAACAACGTGTTTCTAGATTTGCTTCTGTAACCCCAGAAGGGTCATACAAATCTTCTGTTAGGCCACAGCCCTAATCTGGAGTTGGAAAACTTCATACCGAGAAAGGCTGTAGTCCTTAAAATACAAAGGCCTTGAAGATGCTTTGTTAGCAGGTCGAGCATCCAGGGCTAACAATTGATATGAGACTGACTGAACAACACAACCGCCTATTTAATGAGTGACTGGCTCCCGCAGCCCTGTCCTGGGGCCGCCATTCGCACCGATGTCAGACCTGACCCGACCCTGCTAAAAAACTGCTGGGGGGCGAGGGGGCGGCGGAGCTCTGCCTCTTAGCGATTTTCCTAGTGTGGTCCCCAGCCCAGGAGGTATCAGCACCATCGGGGAACTTGTTAGAAAACAAATTATGGGGCCTCACGCCAGACCTGCTGAATCTGGGCAGGGCCCAGCAGTTTGTGGCCCTGATGCACGCTACCGTGTGACAACCACTTGCCCGTGTAAATCCCCCATTCATTGACTGGCCGCCACCCCGCCCCGCCCCCTCTCTGCTCCATCCCCTGCTGCTCTCTCACTGACTACTGGATGTTCCCCGGAAGTGCCAGCTCCATGCTTTCCCTTTGGGCCATCATCACGCACTGCACTCACCTGCCTAGAATCTGCCACCTTCCTCACCCCATTCTCCCCCCACCACCTAGGTCCTCTCTTTTCTAGGAAAGAGAACCCAGTAACCCCTACCGAGCCCTCCCCTACCTCTCCTTCCAGGCCTCCTCCACCGCCCTGGAAGCCTGGGGCTCTACTAGCTGGACTGGAGTGTCCTACCAGGAAAACAGAACGCGGCAGTCTTTCCCCAAAGCAAAGTGAACCCACCTGAAGTGACTCAGTTAAAGTAACTGTGGCAGAGTAACTGGTTGTAAAGGAACGTTCTCAGTGTGACGCTTTCTCAGTTATTCATTTCTCCCACTTATACCTTTGTTGCCTGCTCCTCTTGTCCCATCTGAGTGCTGGCTAGTTAAGAGCAAGCCAGACATACAAGCGAGTATTCTGCAAAGAGCATGACAACTTCCCATGTTCCCTGCCACACACGTCCCCAAGCCCATGGCTGGCACCACACCTTGTTGTAAAATACACTTTTATTCCTCCACAGCCCACCCTAACCCTGATGGCCAGGGTGTGGAACAAATATGCAAACACACATGCACCCGAGTGCACTGCGCCCCATTTCCTCTGACCAATGGCATTCTTGCCCCCTGCCAGCCCCTGCTTTGTCCTCAGTGCTCACAGACACGCTCACTCAGCCGCACATGACCCTGGTGGGCTAGACTCGCCCTCTGCACGGATCCCTTTTTTTTTAATTGAGGTGAAATTCACATGACATAAAATTAGCCACTTCAATGTGCAATGCAGTAGCATTTAGTGCATTCACGACATTGTACGACCATCATTGTACAACCATCACCCGGCTAGTTCCAAAACGTTTTCATCATCCCCAAAGGAGACCCCGTACCCAGTAAGCAGTCACTCCCCAGTTCCCCTCCCTCCAGCCTGGCAACCACTGTCTCCATGGCTTTGCCCATTCTGGATATTTCTTATCAATGGAGTCATATAACATGTGACCTTTTGTGTCTGTCTTCTGTCACTTAGCACATTCTTAGGTTCATCCACATGTATCAGTACTTCACTTCTTTTTATAGCTGAATGATATTCCATTATATGAACATACCACATTGTGCTTATCCGCTTATCCACTGATGGGCCTTTGGGCTGTTCCCCCTTTTGGCTGTTGGTAACAATGCTGCTATGAACGCTGGTGTACAAGATCCAATTTGCTTCCCTGCTTTCTATTCTTTTGCATATATGTGTAGGAGTGGAATTGCCGGGTCATGTGGTAATTTTGTGTTTATTTTCTGAGATACCTACAAGACTTCCTCAATGTGTATGTGCCCCATTTTCCCCCAGGCTTATTTGTAGGTAGGAAAAGAGCCTCAGACATCTTCATATTATGCTCCGGCTCCTGCACACGTAGTAGGTAGGCATCACAATGAATGATAATATAGAGTCATAATATAATATATAATTATTATAGAGAATAATAATATAATATGTGCCAGGCATTTCACTACAAGCTTTATGTGTATTAAGTTATTTAATGTTCCTAATACCTATTTTTGCAATGAGTAAACTGAGATGCAGAGAAATTAAGGAATTTGCTCAAAGTCAATGGCCGGAAAGTAGCAGAGCCAGGATTAGAACCCAGGCAGTCTGCCTCCAAAATGTAAGCTCTTAAACCACTATACCATCAGTCTCCCTCAGTTCCTAAAAAACAAACATTGGGGTGGAAAGTGTGGTGGGGGAGGTTCCTGGTACCTGGGGCTCAAAACACAAAACTAGATCAAACACAGTAAAAGAGCTCACAATGGAAACCATCTGACCTCCTTAGCATCTATTGCAAGTTTTCATTCTTTTCTTAACGCTACTCTTTTTAGGGCCTACCATAGGTCAAATACCCTCTGTAGGCCCTAATCCTCACCAAAATCCTATAAAATAGGTATAAGTAACCCCATTTTATGGACAGGAAAAGTGAGACTTCCACTATACAATGCTAACTGTCAAGACCTAGTTGGTGGCCCTGGCCAGGTGGCTCAGTTGGTTGGAGCACTGTCCCGTACACCAAAACGTCTTGGGTTCGATTCCGGGTCTGTGTGCATATGAGAGACAAGCGATCAATGTTTCTCTTTCTCTGTCTCTCTCTCTCCCCCCCCACCTCCCTCCCTCTCTTGCTAAAATCATTTTTTTAAAAAACATATCTTTGGGTGAAGATTAAAAAAAGAAAAAAAAGACGTGGTTGGCCACACGGAGCCACTGACTGCCAGGACCTGGAGTCCTACGCGCTTCTGTAAACCGCATTCAACACAACCCAGTCACTGACAAGCTTCAGACAGATGACCTGAGTCATTTAGAAAAAGCTGGATTAGGTTTGGGATGCTCTGTTTAAGGCATAGGAGTACAAAATGCATTTTAGAAAGATTGTTATTCAAAATGAATAAGATGATATAAAAAGTGTTGCACTTAAAGGGGCCATGTATAATATTCTGGAAAATGTTCTTACATGGGGCCTCTCAAACCTGACCTTGGCCGGACGTCACCGAGCCTGCTCTGTGGGTCAACAACATCGCCTTCCCACCTGACGTCTTCATGGAGATGTTTTGTAAACTGCAATCAGCAGACGAATTATAAAAACAAGAAAGAAAGAACAGTCAAAGTATTGTGGAATGGAAAATACCTGAGAAATCAATGAACACAGGGAGACGAAGGTGCAGTAAGCAGAGTGAGAACGGTCACCAAGCAAAAGGCGGACAGGTCAGACTACTGTCCCTGGAAAGTGGTCCAGCAAGAAGAGCAAGAGCAGGGAAGACAGTGATAACCGGGGCAGGCACTAGGAAACAGACTCGGGGGTCCCCCAGATCTGTGTGCAACCAACCAGTCATACATCGAAGTGAAGATTCAGTGATGAAGTTATTTTGCCCTGGCCGGTGTCACTCAGTTGGTTAGAGGGTCATCCCGTAACCAAAAGGTTGTGAGGTCGACTCCCAGTCAGGGCATATTGCCTGGGTTGTGGGCTCAGTCCTCCATCAGGGTGCATATGGGAGGCAGCCACTAGCTGTTTCCTCTCTCCCTCAATGACAAAAGCAATGACAAAATTGTCCTTGGGTGAGGATATTAAAAACAAAAGCATGAAATTATTTCAGCCAACATACGTGATTGCTGGTTGTTTAGGAAGTAATTCAGTGAGGTCAAAAATAAAAGGTTGTATATTTGGTTTCAGGCCTCTGTTTACAGACCATTTTCCCCAAAGCCCTCGGGGTTCTTTGGTCCTTTGAGGGGCGACACACTCCAGCCACCCCCCACCCACCCCCGTCACCAATACCTCCTTCGGCCAGAGCAGCTCAACTTTTAGCTGTTTTCCTCACTGAACTTCCACAAAAGATTTTGTATGAAGATAATCTTGAGGATAAAGAGCAGGTGGGGTAAAAAGGCAAGCGCGACGGTATCACAAAGGGGGGAGCGCGAAGCAAGCACACACGCACAGCTCGTCATCATCCTGGGACAGCCCCAAATCTTAGGACGTCTTCCTTCAGAAGACTGACTCCCTTATTTCCCATCCTCAAGGCCACCAACCCAGGCTCAGTTGTCCTCTCCTCTGGATTCCAGCAACAGCCTTCCTGCTGCCAGTGGCCTGATCCACCCCACATGGCTCACCTGCATGGAGCACACTTTCCTGATATTACCTGTGGCCCAGAGGGTTCAAGTGTCCTCCGGCCTCAGAGAGTGTCTCATGGCACTCTGAACTTGAGGGACTTATTAACAACAGCCTGGGCCAGGAAGAGAGGTGCCCTCGAGCACCCCAGCATCTCAGACTGCTGATCCTCTCACTTCTCCCTGGTGCCCCTGCCCGGACAACGAAGAGAATGTGTCCAAGTTACATTCTGAGGCTCCAGAAAGTGCTCCTAGCCCCACCCTACTGGCCCTGGGGGTGTACTGGAGGGCAGAGGGGATGCCTGATGGAGACCTTGATGAGGTACGACTACACCCAGAGAAAAGGGACAGGGTAGCAGGCTGGCCGCTGCAGGTGTGAGTACCCTGCTTTCACTTTCAGCAAAAGGGTCCCCTCCATCCCTACCTGGTAACTGCTCCTAGGGGCTCTGGGCCTCCTGCCCTGGCTCCCCTCCCCCAACCTCATAGGGTGGAAATTCTATTTCTGGACTTTGAGCAGAGCCTGGGCACACGGGGGTAAGCGCTCACCTGTTTGAGAATGGCACTCCAGGGCCATGGGCACAGTCCCCATGGCCTGGGCTAATGAACACTGGCCCACGAGAGTGCTAATGCTTGCTCTTCCTCTGCCCCAAACTGCCCTGGGCCACCACTCACCACCCCACACTCTCCACCTCAGGCTGGTGGGCAGCCCCTGGATCTCAGATGTCCAGCCCAGGGCCCTTCCCTGCATTATCCACCAGCAGCAAGACAGGCCACCAGCCCACCTGAAATCTTCCAAAAGCTTCCCATGGTCCCCAGAATCAAATCTAACCTTTTTACCGAGCCCATAAAACCCCGTGTTGGGGGCAGCCCTCCTGCCTTCCTCTCTACTGCCTCTCCCATGTCCCCACTCTCCTTCCTGTGGGCCTTTTCTCTGCTCCTCAACACAGCAAGCTCCTCCCTGAGCCAGGCCTTCTGCACTTGTTCTCAGCAGGAAACAGCCTTACTTCCAACCTCTGCATGGCTGGCTTCTTCTCATTCAGGTCTCAGCCCAAATGCACCTTGTCAGAGAGACTTCCCCTGCTGCCCTCCAAGCACTCCCTGCTCTTACCTCCCATCGTTGACTTGTCTAATGTCTGGTCCGGGAAAGGGCATCGGCTCCGGGGGAGCAGAGACCCTGCTTGTCCACCACGGTGTTTGCGGCATTCAGAACTCTGCCTGGACACTGTGGATACTCAGCATCTGACTGTTGGTGAGATGAGCAGATAACTGAACACATGAATGAGAGAATGAGTAAGTGAATGAATGGACGGAGTGAATGAGTGGGGGAATAAGCGAGTGCTTAAATGCATGCAGCAAGGCAGGCAGAAGTGTCTCAGGTTACACGGGCACCCACCTAGCAGTCCTCAACTGAACCGGCTGCCCTTTGCCCAGGGAGGGCTGAATGAAACCCTGCAAACTCCCATCCAGCCTCTACTGATCTACTCTGGTACCCATTTAACCCCACCGCGATGCCGCCAAGAGGGCCGTGTGCACTTCATTCTTCTTCTTAGTAACACAGATAAAACTTTTACACTGTCCATTTTGAACACCATTGTTTGGTCCTCCCCTGAGGAAACTTCAAAACTAAAATTCCTTTCTCCTCTCATTTTGCCCCTTTGTTGCAACAGAAATGCTCCATTTAGCATTCCTAAAGGGCCATTAGCATCCCAAAGCTCTCGTTGTGTAGCCCCGCTGGAGGCTGACGGACAGACGGACGGTGGGCCAGGCGAGGTGCTCGGGCCCTTGAAAGCTCTGCGGCTTGGCATAATCTCCCTCCTCGCTGGCCAAACTCAACCTGCCCTCGTATTTCATTTATTTAGAGTGTGTGCTCGCTCTCTGACTCTTGTTCTGAAGAATTTCGCTCCCCTCCCCCGCCCTTTCTTTCTGCTTCATGAGGGCACCTTTTGATAAATACTGCATGGGGGAACTTTTCATTCCAGTGAAAGCCCCCTCCACAAGGCAAGATGAATATCTCCTTTATAGAACAAACGGGGGTTAATCCTTCCTGAGCCGCCCCCCCGGCCCCCCCCCACCCCTGTACTTCGCCCTCCATCCCTGTGCAGGGAGAAAGCGGGGGCCACTTCCAGTGAGGCCAGTGGGAGGAACCTGGGCGGGGCTGTCCTGCTTCCGCACATAAGGCAGGCCTGAACAAGTGATTCTTCCTGAAGTTCCCATTCAGCTTGTCAGGGACTTCGCTCTGTGTGGCACACAGCTCTAGCTAATCGCCCTGGTGCTGAAATCAGCTTGTGGATAAGACAGGAACACTTCTGGAAACGTTAACCTAGTTGCTAGATTCCCTAGGAGAGAGAATCACGTTCCCGCGTTCCCCTTAGATCCCTTCCCGCGTTCCCCTTAGATCCCGTCAGGTCAGATTCTCCCTTCTCGCCTCGCATTTCCTACATTTGGACTCAAAATGTGATGTCAAGCAACCATCAGGGGATCTCGGCCAAAGCAAAAGGGTGGCCACCCAGTCTGTGGGAAAGCGTCTCAGCAGCTGTGACAAACACGATGGGTCTGTGGGTCTGTGGACCTGGTGGAGCCAAGTCATTTGTGGCAAGGTGGGCGGCTCCACACTGCACCTAGGCCACCCTCCACCTTCATCAGCCCCGGGGAAGGAGGCAAAACACTCCCTTTCACCCATGACGCACTAGACCCGTGAGCCATTTGCTTGACATTTGCACAGCTGGTCATTTTATTAAGGTGAATGGATTTCTTTAATTTCTGGTGGATGCTCTCTAAGTAGGCTGTCCCAGGGGGAAGAAGAGACAGACTGAAGAGGATGCTGTTTTTAAAAAATACTTTTCACAGATGCATTTATCCACTGTATCTTTATTAAGTACCTGCTATGTGCCAGCATATTGCTAGGCCCTGAAGACACAAAGATAACAGTCAGAGGCCTGTCCAGTCTGCTGGACGGGGGAGGGGGAGGTCAGTTATCAAACAAAGCATTTCAGAAGTTCTCGAGCTAATGCCCACAGAGAACCTTCATTCAACAGGACGGCGCTGCAGGACTTCGAGTGCTAGAGGCAAGGGGATGCAGCAACTCTCTGAACGATTAATTCATAATAAAGGAACCTTTAGTCCAGGCTTTTACTGACAGCTCTTCCAAACCCCAGAGTCATGCAGCAGCAGCAGCAGCAGCAGCAGCAGCAGCAGGAGGGGCCAGTGCCTTTCACTATCCCCCAGGTATTAGAAGAAACGGGACTGGTCTGGGAGAAGGATTTAGGACAAGGTTCAACAAACTCTTTCAGTAAAAGGCCAGAGAGTAACTCTTTTAGGCTTTGCAGGCCATGGGGTCTCTTGCAGCTACCCAGCTCTGCTGTTGCGGGGAAAGCAGCCACAGACCATCCATAAACAAACAGGCGTGGCTGTGTTCCAATAGGAGTTTATTTACAACACAGGCAACAGGCAGACTTTGGCCCACAGGCTGCAGTTTGCCAATTACATGGTCCAGTTCAGCACTGAGAAAGAATCAACTCTGGGCCTGGTTCTTCATTAATTTAATGAATTGAATTAATAACCCACATAATAACGACAAACTCAATTAAGTCACCCATTTCCTGCAACCAATGCCATTGCTAGAGCAGGCGATGAGAGCTCTCAGGTGCCAGAGCTGGGGCAGGGGCAGAGAGAGGAGGAGGGCGGAGCCCCTCTGCTCTGGGCAGCACTGTGCTCCCTGACAGACAAGCATGATTTCGGTTTGGTGTGTCAGTGATATGGTACTGGGTGTATTATGAAGTCCTGTCCATGCAGACTTCTGACTTTACCTGCAGCATTAAATTCTATGTTGCAAGTACCTCAGTGTATCCAGCTATTTCCTTACTGGTAGATATTAAGGCTGTGTTCTCTCGAGGGAGTTGTGTGTGTGTGTGTGTGTGTGTGTGTAATGTAGAGACAATAAATAAGAAAGGTAACAGAGAAAGATCAATCTAGACATACCTGAACCCGGGACACACACATTTGCATGTGCCTTTTTGTGCACGTTTCTCCAGGGTGCGCACGGAGAGGTGGAATGTGGAGGAAGCACATGTAAAATGCACTCGGTCCCTCCAAGGTTCTACAGCTGTGCCTTAACTCTGGCTCACCCTCTTGGGTCTCTTTTGTCACATGCAGTCCCAAGTAATAGGACATGGAGGGGGCCTAAGTAAAAACACAACTGAAAAACTACCCCAAGTACCTGAACCAATGGGAAGCTAACACTACCTGCTTTTTCTTTTCTTTTCTTTTCTTTTTTTTTTATGATATAAAGGTACAAACTTCCAGTTAAGAGATAAGTACTAGGCCCTGACTGGTGTAGCTCAGTGGGCTGGACGTCATTCTGCAAACATAATGGTCACTGGTTCAATTCCCAGTCAGGCACATGCCTGGGTTTTGGGCCAGGTGTCCAGTTGGGGGCGTGAGAGAGGCAACTGACTGACGTTCCTCTCCCTCTCTTTCTCCCTCCCTTCCCCTCTAAAAGTAAATTAATAAAATCTTTTTTAAAAAAAATAAGCACTAGGGATGTAATGTACAACACAATGACTGTAGCTACCTCTTCTGTATGACTGACATACAAGAAGGTTGTTAAGAGAGCACAGCCTAAGAGTTCTCATCACAAGGAGGAATTTTTTCTTTTCTTTTTATTATATCTGTATAAGATGATGGATGTTAGCAAAGCCTATTGTGGTAATTATTTCACAGTACTCTATGTAAATCAAACCAGAATGTTGTATGTACACCTTAAACAGTGATGATGGTCAATTATTTCTCCAAAAAGCTGGGAAAATAAATCAATTAAATAAATAATCAGTTCTGAAAGCCATCGTAGCACACACAGCACAGGCTGCAAAGTGGGAGGACGCAGGAGCAAAGGCAGGTGGGAGGACCACCACCTTTGGGCCTGTCGCCCGGGCTCAGCTGTCAACAGAATAAACACCATGGGGGAACTGGCTCTTATTTAACTCTAATTAATTTGGACCCAGGGTCAACAATTGGAGCAGGCACGGAGGAGAGCTCTACTGCAGGTTCTTGGCATTCCTGGAGTGGGGGCAGGAGAACTTCCAGGATGGTCTGGCCTGTCTGTGAGCACCAAGAACTTAGGATTTCTGACTTCAACTGCCAAGCCAGGCCTGGCACTGGCCAGGTTGAGCCTTTCTTTGTGTCTGAAAACTCTTTTTGTTTGAAGTTGGTGTAACTTTAAGCAGCCTGCCAAGGAAAGCCTGTGAGAAAGCTCCCAGGCCAGGCTACTTTCCCCATCGCAACCTCGGTCAAATCCCCCTCTCCCATGATGCACCTTTGCTCAGCTGCCAGGCCAGGAAGCTTAAATGGCTCCTTGCCAGGCCAAAACAGCCCAGCCCAGAAGGCTGACTGCCTTCCTCCAAGGGACCTGAGGCTGATGAGTAGGGAGAATAACTCTGAGTGCATGAATCACTGGGGAGGGTAGGCATTTCCTGAGCACCTGAGATACGCAGACACTGCACTTAGCACTTTACATACATAGTTTCAGTTCAACCATCCAACAGCCCTTGGAGAGAGGCACAGCTAACTCCATCTCATAGGTGAGCGAGTGAGGCTGAGAGGCTCAAGTGTAGCTGGTAGTTGGACTAGGTTTCCAGCTGAGGCTCGTCTGATTCCAAAGCCAGTTCTTCCTACAACACCAGTGGTTTGCAAACTGGGAACCATGGTGCTCTAGGATAGTGGTTTCTTTTTCATTTTTCAATTGGAAATAATCTTAGACTTACAAGAAAGTTGCAAAATGGTACAAATAATTCCTGTATACCCTTCACCCAGCTTCCCCAAGTGCTTATACCCATCCCACAATGGTTGAATCCAGGAAACTGAAATCTACAGACCTCACACAATTCGCCAACTGTCCCACCAACGTCCTTTTTTGGTCCAGGATGACTCCACACCGCATTGAGGTTTCATGTCTCCTTTGTCTCCTCCAGTCTGTGACAGTCTCTCACTCTGTCTTTAATGACCTCGATACTTTTTTTAAAATGATTTTATTTATTTATTTTTAGAAAGGGGGGAAGGGAGGGAGAAGGAGAGAGAGAGAAACATCCATTGGTTGCCTCTTGCGCATCCCCCACTGGGGACCTGGCCTGCAACCCAGGCATGTGCCCTGACTGGGAATCGAACTGGCCACCTTTTTGGTTTGCAGAACGATGCCCAACCCACTGAGCCACACCAATCACAGCAACTTTGATAGTCTTGAAGAGTACAAGCCAGTCACTTTGTAGAATGCCTCTCATTTAGGATCGTCTATTGTTTCTTCAGGAATAAACTCAGGTTATGTACTTTTAGCAAGATCCCAGGGAAGTGATGTTGTGTCTCCTCAGGGCATCCTATCAGGTGGCACCTGGTATCAGTATATTCCAGTGTTAATTTGGACCACTTGGTTACAGTGATATCTGCCTGATTTCCTCATTGTAAAGTTATTGTTTCCATTTGAAATTGTGGGGGGATACTTTGACACTCTGTAAGTTTTCTATTTCTCATCACACTTTCACCTCCTAACTTTAGCAGACATTATGGTTCTCGACAACTATTACCGGGATTGGTTTTTTTCACTCAAACAGTAATATTTTATTTCCATCCTTCTTTTTACATTAGTGTTGGAACTCTACTAACAGGAAAAGTAGGCAGTCTTCTTAGATCTTTCTGGGCTCTGGTTTCATCTAAGTATTCACCAAAGCATAGATTTCTAGGCCCCATCCCCAAAGAGGTAGCCTCATTAAGCTAGGGGAAGGCTCAGAAATACACATTTTAATAAGCATTTCCCACTCCCCATGGAGTTTTTTTTCCTACATTATAATTCATATACCATATAATTTACTCTTTAAAAGTGTACAATTCCATGGGTTTTTTTTAATATATTCATATGGTTGTCCATCAACACTACCTAATTCCAGAATATTTTCATCATCTCAAAAAGAAAATCCAGCCCCTGGCTGGTGTGGCTCAGTGGACTGAGGGTGCGAGTCGAAAGGTTGCTGGGTCAGTTCCCAGTGGGCCACAGGCCTGGGTTGTGGGCTGGGTCCCAGGGTGGGGGCATTCGAGAGGCAGCCAATAGATGTTTCTCTCACACATCTATGTTTCTTTCTCCCTCCCTTACCCTCTCTCTATGGAAATAAATAAAATCTTTAAAAAATAAATAAAATAACAGAAATAGTATTAAAATAAAAGAACTGAACCTCACTTCCCCAGTTGGAACATGAGTTCACAAGATTAAAAAAAGTAAATTAAAAAAAAAAGAAAAGAAAAGCTATGCCCATTAAAGAGTCACTCCCCGTTTATCCCTTCCTTCAGTCTCTGGCCCCCACTAGTCTGCCTCCTGCATGGATTTGCCCATTCTGGACATTTCACATGAGTCGAATCATACAGTATGACGTCTTCTGGACTGGCTTTCAATCATCATCAAGTTTTCAAGGCATATCCATGTTTAAACATGTGTCAGTACTCCATTCCTTTATATGGCAGAATAACATTCCCCTGCGTGAATATACCATTCAACAGTTGGCTTGTTCCCACTTTTTGGCTGCTAAGAATATTGCTGATTCGGGCATCTGTGTACAGGTTTTTGTGTGGTATGTATTTTCACTTCTCTTGCGTGTATGCCAGCCAGGAGGGGAATTGCTGGGTCACACTGAGACTATTTAACCTTGTGAGGAACTATTTTCGTATGCATAAAGACTCTAATTTCTCCACATTCTTTCAACACTTGTTATTACCTGTCTTTTTTATTATTACCTGTCCTAGTGAGTGTGAAGTAAAATCTCATTACGGTGTTAATTTAAATTTCTCTAATGGCCAATGATGTTGACAATTTCTCATGTGCTTATTGGCCACTCGTTTGTCTTCTATGGAGAAATGTCTGTTAAGTCCTTTGTTGTTACATTGGGTTGTCTTTTTGTCGTGTTGTAAGATTTCTTTATACACGAATATTATAATGCTTATGTATTCTGGACTCTTATCGGATGCTTGATGTTTAAATTTTTTCCCACTCTGTGGGTTGTTTGTTCATTTCTTAGACAGTGTCCTTTGAGGCATAAATTTATTTTATTTATTTATTGTTTTTCCTGAGGCACAAATTTAAATTGTGATGACGTCCCAGTTACCCGTGTTTTTCATTTCGTCCCACAGAGGGTTTCGGTGCAGATCACCTGTGGACAGCTCTATGAGAAACACGCCGTGGGTTTAAGATTTAGTAGCATAAGGTGGTTTGTAGTATGATTTTTTTTAGACTCTGTCAGATCTCTAGTTATGTCTCCTTCTCCTTCCTAATGTTTTATTTATGAATTCTCTTCTTGTTCTTTACCAATCTTTCCAGATGTTAGTTTATTTTATTAGTCTTTCCAAACAACCAACTTTTGGCTTTGGTTGATCCTCTCTTGGATATTTGTTTTTCATTTCGGTGGCTTCTGCTCTTATTTTTATCCACCCCTCCTTTTCTTTTCTGGGTTATTCTGTTAATTTTTTTTAACGTCTTAAATGAGATACCTAGCTCATGATTTTTCAGTATGGTCCTGGTACCCTGTGAAACACAGGCCTCTCTTTAGCATCCCCTCTTTCTCCCATGAATTAATTATCCCTTGGCAGGAGAATAGGGAGAAATAGAGGCAGGAGCTAGGTAACCTGCCTGTTCCCATAGGATAGGAAGTCACCTATGAAAACGCTCTTTCAGAGAGCTGAGAGCTCCTGGAGGGTGGTGGTGGCCCATTTCAGGGCCAAATGAAGCCATTTGGGGTCACATTTCATCACAGGAGGCGGCGCCCGTATCAGTGAGTTCTCGTGGCCTCACCATCTTGTCCTTGCAGCCTGGCTTCTATTTCAGCAAATCTGCTCTGCAGCCAAAAGTCAATGAGGCAGATGCTCATGTAAGGACAGGGATGAGCCAAAGCAATAATCTCAGCCCCAGCTGTCAGCTCAAACTGCTCCAGTTTCAGCCAGGAGTCATCCTGACCTTTTCTTTGCTTCTGATCCTCATTCCCAGTTTATTCCCTCCCTGGCACCACTTGGTAGGGAACCCCAAAATCATCATCATGGAAGAGTGCTGGAAGGAGCTGAGAAATCATCTGTCCAACTCACCCTCTTCGCCAAGGAGCAGACCAAGGCCAGGGGATGTCTATTCAAGCTGAAGATAAGGTGTCCTTTTTCTAATGTGGTGTCCTTTTTCTAATGTCACTGTAAAACAACCAGCTTTGTTCTATTTGATGCGTGGCGCTCTGAACTCTACACTTCAGGTAGATACTATTTAGTGACCCCTGCTTTTACTTGGTGTTCGTTTGCCTCACATGCTTTTGCACATTTCTTAACTTTGAAAAGGTTGGATGACTTGGTCACTTAACTTGTTAAATACTGAGAGTGAGCCCTGACTGGTGTGGCTCAGTTGATTGGAGCGTTTTCCCACAAAGCGAAAGGTCACTGGTTCGATTCCTGGTCAGGGCACACACCTGGGTTGCGGGCTTGGTCCCCAGTCAGGGCACACATGAGAGGCAACCAATGTTTCTCTCCCATTCTTTGTCCCTCTCTTTGTCCCCTCCCTCCTCTCTTTCTCCCTTCCTTCCCCTCTCTCTAAAAATAAAACCATAAAATCTTTAAAAAAAAATACTGAGAGTGATATGTGAAAGTCCCCCATTAATATTGTGTTTTTGTTCCAAGAAGGCAAAACTAGAAACGGGAAGGCAGAGTACCTGCAGAATGTAATCAGTAAGATGATTTAATAAATACATTGAAGTTTGTACCCTAAAAACAGAGTTCTCTATCAGTTCCCATAGAATATCAAGAAAATGTTACACACAGAAGATTCTTTTAGAAAAGCACTAGCTGCAATAAAATAAAATTGGAAATTAATCACAAAATATATACTGAATAGTGAGGACATAGCCTCCTGGAAATGAAAACCCAATTCACAAATAACTTCGGAGCAGAAAGAAGATCAAAACCACCATCACTGTACAGCAGCGACAAGAGCAAAGCAAAGCGGATGCGAAGCGGTCAAAGCAGCCCCAGAAAGAAAAGTCATTGCCTTAAATGGCTGTGCTGCTCCACAGGAATAAGAAAACAGTGATATCACTTGAACTCAGCATTCAACTAAAACTATGAGGGGGACCACAAAAGACTAAATAAGAAATGAATAAACACCAAACATAAATTAGAAAAATTAAAAACAATCAAACACTCATGCATAAGTGGCAGCCTAAAATAGCAGATAGGCTCCCCAGCTCTGAGAGCAGAAAGGTCTTGTTTGAACTGTAGCTCCGGGCTTGTGGCCGTGCGACATCAGGCAAGTGAAACCGCTGAATTTCTCAGCCACGGGCAAAATGGCAGTAATAGTACCCAACTCCAGAGTTGTAACGACTTTAAAAATTAGACTGCACGTACGAAGCACTGAGCACAGGGCCCGGCACACCGTGAGCAGTCAGTAGGTGTCGTCAGGTGTTGTTATCATCACTTCAAAAAATGTCGAGAAAACAAAGAACTCAGGCAAAGAGTGAAAATAAATCTATTCACTAATCGAAATTAGAAAGGTGATAGAGCCACATATGGAAACTTTTTAAAATATCTCTAGCGATGCCTATATAAAAACAGGCTTTAAAAAATCTGGGCAAATAATTATTTTCTTGGAAAAGAAATTACCAGATTTGACTC
The DNA here is from genome assembly GCF_022682495.2 of Desmodus rotundus. Classification (NCBI taxonomy): domain Eukaryota; kingdom Metazoa; phylum Chordata; class Mammalia; order Chiroptera; family Phyllostomidae; genus Desmodus; species Desmodus rotundus. Next base: position 70,678,434 of record NC_071395.1, read on the forward strand.
AAAAATCAGTTGAAAAATTCCTGAATAAACATACAAGCATGCAAGAAGTTGAAATGGTTATCAAATAACTACTTCCAAAAATGGCACAGGGCCCAGATGGTCTAATTCTAACAAATTGCCAAGGAACAGATATTTCTCATGCTACTGAAATCATTCCAGAGCACAGAAAAGAATGAAAACTTTTCACATCATTTCATAAGATTAGAATAGCCCTGATACAAAAAGCAAACAAACAAACAAACAACTCGGCCCTGGCTGGTGTGGCTCAGTGGGTTGGGTGTTGTTGCAGAAACCAAAAGGTCGCCAGTTTGATCCCCAGTCAGCGCACACGCCTGGGTTGCAGGCCTGATCCCTGGCTGGGGGCTTGTGAGAGGCAACCAATCGATGTTTCTCTTATACATCCATGTTTCTCTCCCTCTCTTCTTCTCTCTCTAAAAGTAAATAAATAAAATCTGTTTTTTAAAAAAGCTCAGACAAATCTCAGTTTTGAACAGATATAAAACTCAAAAATAAATACTAGCAAACCATAATATATCACCAAGTAGATTATATTCCAAGAATGCTAGGACAGTTCAAACTTAGAAAATCACAAAGCCACTATGAGATCTCACTTCACACTCACCAGAAAGGCTACAATAAAGAAAGGTAGAAGATAAATATTGATGAGGATGTGGAAAAACTGGAATCCTCATCTTTTTTTTTCCAGATTTTATTTATTTTTAGTCAGATGGGAAGGGTTGGAGAAAGAGAGGGAGAGAAACACCAATATGTGGTTGTTTCTCACAACCCCCTATTGGGGACCTGGCCCACAACCCAGGCATGTGCCCTGACTGGGAATTGAACTGGCGACCCTCTGGTTCACAGGCCAGCACTCAATCCACTGAGTCACACCAGCCAGGGGAGTCCTCATCTTTTACTAATGGGAACGTAAAATGGTGCAGCCGCATTGGAAAGCATTCTGGCAGTTCCTCGAATGGTTAAACAGCATTACCATATGGCCCAATAATTCTACTCCTAATTATAAATGCAAAAGAAATAAAAACATGTATGCAAAGAAAAACCTGTACATCAGTGTTCATATGAGCATTATTCATAATAGCCAAAAAGTAGAAACAACACAGATGTCCACCAAATTAAGGATAAATAAATAAAATGCAGCATATCCACACAACACAGTATTATTTGGTCATACAAATAATGAAATACTGACACATATACTAAAACATGGATGGAACCATGAAAGCATTAAGCTCAGTGAAAGAAGTCAGTCACAAAAGGCCATATATTGCGTGATTCTATTTAGAGGAAACATCCATAATATGCAAATTCATAGAGATCGAAAGTAGATTTGTGGTTGCCTAGAGCTTGAGTGCTGGTCCCAGGGAGGAAATGGAAAGTGACTGCTAATGAGTACAAGCTTTCTTTTGGAGATGAGAAAAATGTTCTGAGATTAATTTTAGTGAGGCTTGTACCATTCTAAGCATAATAAAAACCACTGAATTATACATTTTAAATGAATGAATTGTATGTTATGCAAATTATATTTCAATACAGCTGTTAATTTAGGAAATCAACTACTATAATTCATTAACAGTCAAAGCAGAAGTATCGTATGATCATTTTGACTGACATCCAAAGGATTAACATTCCATATATTCTTTATTTAAAACAACAACAAAAAGGAGCAAGCCTCCCACTAAACCGGGACTAGAGATCACTGCATTGAGAACAATAATGAGTATTGATCTGAAACTAGTAGCTAACATACTCAGTGATGAGACTCTAGAACATTCCCACTCAAGTCAGGATCAACCCATGGGTTTATCTTACAGTTATTATATACTGTAACTTTGAACTTCGAGCCAATGCAATAGGACAAGAAAAATGTAAATGCAGGTATTAGAAAAGAAGAACTAAAATATTCATGATTTGTGGATTATAGTTGAACATGAAAAAAGTCCAAGAGAAGAGAATTAACTGAAACACTATGTGAACTAATTTAAAGAGTTCAGTAAAGTTGCTGGTTACAAAATACTTACATAAAAATCAACAGCTTTCCTATATGTCAGCAATACCCCATTAGAAAATAAAATTAGAAAAAAATCCCTTTCATAATAGTAATAAATATTATAAGTACAGAGAAATAAATGTAAGTGTGCAGCTAATACAAAGAAATGTATACACTCTACAGAAGGACATAAAAGAAGACATAAATAAGTGGAAATGTTCAAAGCTTCTGGATTGTAACACTTAAAATTGTAAAGCTAAATGCTACATACCTACTGGAATGGATAAAACTAAAAAAGACTGACCATACCAAATGTCGATGAGGAACTGGAACTGGAGAAACTGGAACTCTCATACATTGCTGCTATAAATGTAAAGTGGTTCTACCAATTTGGAAAACAGTTTTGTTAAACAACACAAGGGTATCAAATTCTAGGGAGTTCCAAATGTGATTACTAAATGTTATTCTTTCTAAAAGTTCAAATGTAGCACAGTGTTTTGCAGATGCAGCCATAAACAGGATGAGCTTGACAGGAACTCAACAGGGTAAGTGTAGCTAACAAAGGAGAAATCAAAATGTAATTGACCAAATGTAAAAATAAATATAAGCAATGGCTACGCTTCCCTTCAGGGAGAGAGCTTTGGATGTAAATCCCGTCTCCTTTACTTGCTGCAAGTAAATAAAAGTACCTTGCTACAGCCACCTCTCCTTCTTGAATAGAGCACCCCAAGAGGCAAACCCCTTGAGTTCATTAACAAACTTGAGGATTCAAGACTTGGGACTTTCAAAGGACTTCCTTGGCCTGGTGTGGACACTTGGCAAAGCAGTTGGCAGTCAGCAGTGGCAGCTCATCCAGGGCTTGCTTGCCTGCATCTCCACTGGACAGAGATCTGTTTGGAGGAGACTGCACTGGGCTCTCGCCACTGAGGAACAGCTGCCTGCTCTGCCTCCACAGTGCAGCAGACTGGCCACCTGAGCCTGTTTCATTTGGCATTTTGGAAAGGAGGTAGACAGCCCCTCTGGTCACTTTAATTAATGTTCCTATTTCCATCTGGGGTATAGGTTGTCAGAAAAATAGTTTCAGTTCCAGTGCATGCTTGGGACACCGGATACAGGGCCTGACCTAGTCTAACTCTGAAGGGCTCAGGAATGCCTGCAGGGCAATACAAAACATCCTGAGGAGACCATCTCTGGTTTGGTTGTCTGTCCTGCAGGTGTGGGATGTTGTTCTTTGTGAGTACGTTTGGGTTTGCCTGGTTCATCTTATATGTCAATGTGCCAGCTATGGGAAACTCAAATTCTATCCCTGAATGCAGCCCCTTGGGGTGTACTCTCCAGAACTGGATCTGTTCATTTGACTTAAAGAAATTAAGGCCTCATATAAATTAAGAAATATAACAAATGGGTCCATGGTAGGAACCTGCCTGTCCTGTCCAAGGCAGCCTCGCTCCAGGCTGGGAGTCTACTGTGGATTTGGAAGGCATTGTTTTCTAAGCAAGGCTTCTTTGCTTCCTCAGGTTTCAGCGTTTCCCTTGAGCTCATTTAGGATCACTTTTGTTACACATAAGCTTGCCCACACAACCCCAGTCCTGCTTCCACCCAAGGAGTGCACTCTCCGGAGCACCCACAGCCAGGGTGGAGCTCATGCTGGGAGATGGGAATGGCACCCCAGCAGTTTCCTGAGTGACAAGAGAGATGCCCACCAGACAGGCCACACCCCTTCACTGAGGACAAGCAGGTGAGCTTATGGTTTCCAGTGGAGGTGACTGGGAGAGAAGAGAGGATCCCTTACAAGCAAGAATGAGGAGCAAAGGTTTGGCTGTGGGACTTGCAGGCCAGTCTACGGCAAATGGTATAAAGATATATGCTTCGGGTTATCCAGAAAGAATTACCAGTTTTATCTATGAACTGTTTGAGTAAGACTGCCACTGTTTCTCTTCTTCTAAAGCAGGGGTGGCCATTGGCGTCTCTGGGCCACACTGGAAGAAGAGTGGTCTTGGGCCACACATTAAATACACTGTGACACATAATTACAAAAAGAAAATCTCATAATGTTTTAAGTAAATTTATGATTTTGTGTCGGGCTGCATTCATAGCCATCCTGGGCCGCATGCAGTCTGTGGGCCGCGGGTTGGACACCGCTGCAAAGGATAAAAAAAATTACATGCCACATCTCTTCAAAGAGTTTAACTGATATAAAGAGATGTTCCATTAACAGGCCAAGGTGAGAGAGCTTGCTGTCTGCATCCACAGGCAGGATGAGGTGCTTCTAAACTGTGTCCCCTCCTTAGGAAGTGGCCTCCACTCCGCCTGGGCTCAGCCCCCTATGTCTTTGGGAGTCTGCTGACTGGCAGTGGAATGGGCTGACTGGGCACTTGCTCTGCTGGAAAAGCAGCAGGGTGGAGCAGCCCCATGTTTTGTCACAGCAGAGGCAGCCATGGAGGTTTAGGGACAGAACACCACACTGCTGAGTGTGAGCTGCAAGGGAGATGGGCAGGGAGGCCACACCACACGAACCTTCCTCGTAGCAGTTTGAGTCATGTGAGCCCTGACTGTTAAGCCAGGCATCCTGGGCCTGTCCTCTGCCTCTCACAGCGCCACCTGTTAGGGGCAGGGGGGGCAGCCTTGGGGAGGCCTTATCAGCCCCTTTTCTCTAGCAGCCCAGAAGCCAGAGACTGAGAGGAGCCGGACTGCCACTGCCATAAGAGGCGAGTGCTGTGGGCCTCTGCAGCGAGGGGAAAGGTGCGGGGGAGGAAGAGGGGAGGTGGGGCGGGGTCCCCTGTGAGCAACTGCTCCAGCCGTCACAGCGGACTCGCCTTCCCTTCCTCTCCTGTCCCATCACAGCTGGTACCCGTGGCTGTCCCCTGTTCTCACCTTCAGTCTCGAGCTCCTACTGTTTCCAATCTGGGGACAAGGGGCAAAGGGGCCACAGTCTGTGAAAGATGGAAACTATGAGTTATATAGATCTCAGGTGATCTCATCTCAGGGCTCATCCCAGCGCCTACTGGGCAGCAAGTTTGAGAGACAAGGAGGTAGCAAGTGAGCCCTCGCCAGGTAGCTTACTTGCTCAGAGCATCATCCCAATACACCAAGGTTGTGGGTCTGATCCCTGGGGGCAGGGCACATACAAGAATCAACCAATGAATGCACAAATAAGTGGAACAACAAATCCACGTGTGTGTGTCTCTCCCCGCTTCCTCTCTCTCTCTAAAAATCAATAAAAATAATTAGAGGGTAAGGGCTCGGGGGTGGGTAGGTAATGGGGGATATCTGTAATAGTGTCAGCAATAAAAAATTTTAAAGAATTAAATTTTTTAAAATTTTCAAAGGTGGTGAATGTTTTCTCCTTTTATCCTGATTTTCAGAAGGGCTTAATCTAGAAGCTGCAGCTGTGGAGCTGGCTAACTAGGGAATGGTATTCTAATGGGATGTCTGATCACAGAGGGCCCTGTGCTGGGGCCTAAACAGGGTGGCCTCTCGTGTTCGGCCTTACCTTCTACCCTCCTCTGGGGCAGGAGTGTTCTGTGGTATACTGTCCCAAGAGAGCAGATGCAGAGGCTGTGTCAGGACCTCCTCCCAAGCTGTCCGCCCTCCTCAGGCCCAGCTGCCTTAGGAGGTGCAGATTTTCACTCCGTCACATGGCAACAGGCATCACTGTGCTGGAGGAACCAGGGGACACCCACTGGATCTTGTGTGGAACTGAGGTATCTGGTATCCCTTCCTCCTCTGGGGTTGCTGTGCTTCCCGACCTGGGCTCACCCTCTCTGCATAGTCACCTCCTGCCCAGATCCTACCTGTGCTTCAAAGTCCTGGGTAGACTTAGTGGGTCAGTAAGTGATTCCTGAATATAAATCATGGTTTGGTGTCCTGGATCATACAGAAAGAGATTCAAATATGACAGCACCTTCCCCTTCTCTCCCTCGCTGGTACCTTTGTCCTCAAGGAGGCTGTCACTCTGGTCCACCTTGCTCATTGGATCCCCACAGGAGTATGAGTTTATGGGTGGCAGGGTCTCCGTCTCCTTGATTTTACCACTTCTGCCTCACCCCTTATAATGCATGTCTCCTGTTAGAGTAGAGCTCTCTTTAAGCACTCCTGATCTCTGGAATCCCAGAACCTAGGGGACCCCAAGGCTTTCATAAGTCAGACAGCCAGAGAATTTCAATCCTCTAACTCAAAGACATACCCCCATCCATGTTCAGCAGGAAGCAGTTACAGAAGTATGACCCTCATTCACATTCCCTCAAGAATGAGGAATGAAAAATCGGGAGCAGGAGAGGAGGGTGGAATTGTTAGAGAGGGCAAGGGTCTCAAGGTTTGGGCAGTTCTAAATGTTGTTACTAAGTGTTATTTTTGCTAAAAGTTAAAATGTAGCACATCAGCTGTAAACAGGATGAGTCTGACAGAAACTGAACAGCATAAGTGTAGCTAACTGCAAAGAAGAAATCCATGTATAATTGACTAAATAGTGTATATAAGCAATAGCTAAGTGTCTCTTTGGGGAATACAGAGCTTTAGACAGGATGTGAATCCTATCTACTTTACTTGCTACCAGTAAATAAAATTATCTTGCAACATCACATCTGGTTCTTGAATAGAACACCCCAAGCTACAAACCCCAAGCTACAAATCCCATGAGTTCAGTAAGTTTGGCAGTTTCTTTAAAAGTTAAGCATACACCTATCATATCATCCTCTGTCATTTCTCTTCCACATACTTACCCAAGAGAGATAAAAGCAGAGTCCATTCAAAAATGGGTACAGGAATGTTCATAGCTGCTTTACCTGTAATAGCCCAAAACTAGAAATAACCTAAATGTCCACCTGCAGGTGAATGGATAAATTGTGGTATATCCATACAACGGAATGGTATGCCCAGTAAAAGGGAGTGAGTGACTATTGAACATGACATCACGGGCAGTCTCAAAATACTCATGCAGACTGAAAGAAACCCAACAAAAAAGAATATATGCTATGACTCCATTTATATAAAAATCTAGAAAAGACAAACTAATATGAAATGACAGAAAGTACAATGGTAAAAAGGGGCAAGAGGTGTGAAAGGAATTACCAAGGACCATTCAGAAATATGAGGCTGATGGATATGGTCTTTATCTTCAGTGTGGTAATGATGTCATAGGCACGTGCATATGCCAAACTAACCAAATAACACTCATTTAAATAGGCGCAATTCACTGAATTTCCATTATACCTCAATAAAATTTAAAATGTATCTGCTAGACCAAAGGGAAACACACAATTTGTGATTTTATCCAGACTTGTACCTACCCTTTTGATGTCCTAACAACCCTAACAGAGACATTTAAATAATCTAGTCATTAAGTACAACAGTTGTATTGATAGTGCTCCAATTTAAAAAGTGTAAGATTATCAGTGATCCCCACCTTTATTTTAACAATACTGCTATCAAATTACCAATGGCATTTACATTGAGACTTGACAAACTCATCTAAAGCCTATGCATAAATAAATAAAAGTAGCAAATGAGAATAACCAAAAAATAACCAATGAAAAAGAATAAGTGAATAAATACTGAGTAAATACTGATCCCACGAGATTTTGAAATGCACTACCCAGATAGGAAATGGCAGGAAAATATTCGACAGATCAGGGAAACAAATGGAAAATCCAGAGAACAGATCCAAGTTTATACAATACTTAAGCATTTAGTAAATGTGGCATCTTAAATCAGTGAGAATAATTTTTTCAATAAGTGTCACTGAACAACTGGCTAAATATTTGGTGAGAAAAAGTGGAAATCTTTACCTTCACACCATGTGTCACAATTCCAGATGGATGAAGGAATAAATATACAACTCGAGTTCTGGCAACAAAGTGACCTGAGCTAATGCAGAACTCCTACTGCAAACCTCTAAAAAATACTAGAGGAGATGTCATTTTTAAAAATATTTAATGAGCAGCAGATCTCACAAGAAATAAAAGGAAATCCTCAGATGTAAGAGGAAATAAGGATCTGAAGCCAAAGTATCAAAGGAACACTGGGGCTGGGGCAATCAAGAGGGGGAGATAAGGGGAAAGAAATACCAGTTATGAGACCTGGAAACAGGCCTGACGGCCATGGGCTTGAGTTTTGGTGCCCACACAGAGACATGACATGCACCGAGGCCGAGGCTCCCACAAGGCCAGGAGTTAGAAATGAGACCCTACTGACATGCCAGGCCCCCTGTGGCCAAACCAGACAAGGAATTTGCCTTTGCGTAAATGTATATTCTAACAAGTGCTAGAATAAAACAAGTGGGAGAATGGGAAGACAGTTTATAAACATAATAAGTAAATAAAATAGTATGTTAGAAGCTGATAAATATAATGGGGATAGAAAACAGAGCAAGATAAGGGTGATCAGGGATGTGGGGGGGGATGAAGAGACAGACACAGACAGGCACTAATAAGGAAATTGTTTTAGGATATTAAATAGGATAGTCAGGGCAGGCTGCACTGAGAAATGACAAATGACCAAAGACTAAGAGGCACTGAGGAAGCCATCCATTCAGACAGCTGAGCAGGGAGAACCACCAGGAAGAACAGACTGGGAGGCCGGAGGACAAGGGCAGAGGCAGGGAGACCAGTTGAGAAACTGCAGCAAGTAGCCCAGGTGGCACAAGGCCTGGACCTTCCGAATGCACCTGAAGGGAAAGGGAGACTAAGCATCTTTGTCCATCAGCCTCAAGTGACAACAAAACTCTTGAGGAGAGGGAGAAAAAGTCTTCAGTGGGAGAATGAAACTTGGGCCTGCTAGAGATGAGAGGCAAAATGCGTATTCCTTATTTGACACAGGAATTTCCAAGGTAGTTAATTAATGGAAAAATCGGTCCCAAGCCAATGATAACTCTAGGATATCTGGCAAAATCACTCAATAGAAGCATTTCCAGAACTAAGACCAATGTGATTTTCACAAAATCCCCAATAAAGATAAGCTCACAGTCTGACAGGGCGAAACACACAAGGAAATCACTCACTATGAGGTAAGGTCGGCTGACGAAGCAAGAGGGAGGATCGCCCCCCCCACGAAGTTGAGATCATCCACCAAACTAAAAAGGACTAAGGTAAGTTATATTTAAAACTCTTTACAAGGAAATAGTGCTGAGCCAAAGAGGCCAAGTATTGAAGAGAACACACACTATGATTTCATTGATATGAAGTTCAAGAACCAGCAAAATGAAATCTATGGTGTTGGAAGTCAATATGGTGGTTACAGTGTGTGAGTGGGGGCAGGGGTGATGGGAAGGGTGTAATGGAGCCTTAGGAAAATACTTTATTTATTGATGACTGAGCTAGTTACACAGATGAGTGGACGTTGTACACATTCATCCAGCTAAACACACCAGAGGGCAAAGACGGAATAGATCCCATGTCTTCCAATAGCCAAACGGAAGAGCCGGGAGTGAGAGATGGGGATATTCCCAGTAGTCTTGGAGGGCAGGCCAAGTGAGGTCCCCAGTCAGAGCCTGAGCAGTCTTTGAGGGACCGCAATGGAAGGGAGGGGATGGGAAATACATCATTCAAGCTGAGAGCTGCTTCGGGTAGAGACGGGATGGGGGGTGTAGACCGGGAAAGTCATCAGGAAGGGGGTGCACTCCCCGAGACACCAAGTATCGGGGCTGAAGATGGTCTTCGTGGCCCCACCCCTCATTCTACGGAAGAAAAGAATAAGGCCCAGAGAAGCAACTGAACTTCCCCAAAGTCACCTCTGCCCCTTGGTGTTACCAGTTTTCCTTGACGGGGTATGTACAAGTTGAAGATGAACGACAACTAGGTAAGGTGGTGGAAAAGCAAGACTCCAGAGCCATGCCACTCGGACTCTAATCCAACTCTACCACTTGCTTGCTGGCCGCGCGACTGTGCAACCTTGGGCAAGTTATGTAGCCTACGTGTGCCTCTGTTTCTTCACCTGTAAAGTGCTGTGTAAAACTTTCCACAAAATGTATAGCCAGTGTATAACCACCTTCCACTACAGCTGAAGACACACCGACTCTAGGACCCAGAGATTCCACGTCTAGATGCACACCCTACAGAAAGGCATTCACATGTACACGGAGACACGGACACATGTGGCCACAGTGGCACTGTTTTTAATACCTAAAATCTGGAAACAGCCCAAATGGCCACCATAAATGGAACAAATAAACAAATGTATATGTGAATATCATAGATCACTATAAAGCAACAGGAACTAATAAAACTGTGACTATCCATGGGTAAATACCACAAGTTGACTACTGAGCAAAAGAAGCCAGAATATGCTTCGATTTACATACAATTCAGAAACAGTCCAAACCATTGCATGGTGGGCAGGGAACGTGGTGACTGGAAGGGGGCACAGGGCAGCTTCTGGGGTGCTGGCATGTCCTTGATGAGGGAGCTGGTTATGCAGGTGTGCTCACACTGTGAGAAGTCCGAGAGCTGTGTGCTTATGACTCATGTGCTTCTCTGCATGTATGTTACCTTCAATGAAGTTTACGGAATAATAATAGAACCCACCTTGTAACGCCCTGACGAGGACTAAATGAGGTGACACCTGTAAAGTGTTTAGCACAGAGCGTGTGACTGGGAGAGAGCTATAGAGACGGACGCTGACAAAAGCCCGAAGTTGAGGATGAGCACTTTGCCTTTGGGCGTGCTTCCTACACCCTCCACTGAGCCCCTCCACAGAAAACTGCGAGGGCTCCTCCCACTCCCCATCCTGCATCATACACCAGCGTGGTCCTGAGCACAGCCCCCAAGACAATAGAACAGTGACCGCCCAGAACAAATAAGGTGCCCAAGCTCTCAGGCTGCGGGTGGAGCCAGATTTAACCCAGGCAGCCCCAGGCTGGAGAGGGGCTCTCGCCCACACCCCTGACGCGTACATCTTGGTACTTCATACATTATTAAACAAAATGCCGAGCTCTCTGACCTTGATTTTAGAACTATTTCCCATGGATCAGAAATAGCCATACATGCTTTTCACTTTCACTGGATCTTATTCTTCTGCAAAGACCTTTAATTTTTTTTTTTAAAAAAAGCCACCACCCAACAACAACAACAACAACAGAAACTCCAACTGTCAAACCCTGGTTCCAACCATAAACAGGGTGAGAAATACAAGGGAACAACGCCCAGACCACTCCTCCCCAGCATTCCTGCGTATCAGGATGGCAAGTCTGTCTGACCATGTGGGTTAAGAAGGATTGATTTCTGTGGATTGGAATGAGGAGCAATTTCCTCCCTCGGGGCAGCTGGGAAGGCCGAGCACTTTCTCACCGTGGATCTCTCCGGGTCTGAGCCACGAAGTGAGACAGGGCTGGGTCTGGGAATAAAGAGTTGGCTGAGATCAACCTGCCCACCTCTAAGGCCTGGCTTCCAGCAGAGGAAACAAGTTGGCCGCAGGACTCAGAGCAGGGGGGCTGGTGTCCAACAGCCCTGCCCTGGGGCGCCCAACCCAAAGGTACTTTCATGTTTCAGATGCCAAATTCTGTATCTGTAAACACAATGTGTTTCCTTTTTCATGCTGGGGTCGGGGCTGTTATTGTTCAGCACTCTCTGCGCCGGCCCAAGTGGAAGCAGAGTGCTCAGGGACGGGTCTGCGCAGAGTCCCCACGTCTCAGTGCCACACAGAGACGTGGCCTGGGGTCAAGGGCCCAGCTTCCCAGGTGGAAAACCCTCGTGCAGGGGAGAGGGAATCCAAGCCAAGTAGGTCATGTTTAGGAGGAGTGTGGAGCTCTCCCGGTACAGGGGACTGCCGGAGGAACTCTGGAGCGGCCGCTCCCAGGAGACCCCCCTTTCCAGGGAACTGTGGTCTCTAGACAATCTTGGCATGGAAGGAAACAAAAGCACCACGACAGAACAAATGCAGGAGAAACATGAAGCGAACCACACTCCAATTCTCCCGTAACACAGGAGCCAAATCAAACACCTGCTCTGAGACCCTCAGTGCCTCCCTAGCATCCTGGGCACTTGGCAAACTTCCTCACTCTGGGGACCCACCCATGTTTACGATGAGTGCAAGTATTCACTTTCCACATGCAGAACCTCCCAGGTGAGAGCATACTCCACCTGCAGGAGGGCATCCACGTCACACTCTCTGCATGCCAGAGCCAGCAGAGCCACCTGACCACGGAAAGCTCCAGCAACATCCGCTTACAGAGTACACATCCTTGTCTGCTGGCTGGGGTGGCGGGGGAAAGTCTTCTGAGACTGAAAATGACATATGGTTTTCATCTCTTAGGCTAATTCCGAATAAGTAGTAATGGCTGCCTAGGGTATTATATCAAGAAGGATCCAATGCCTTAAGACCATCTCTGGACTTAGGAGGAAAGAGTGCTGTGATTGATTAGCAATGTCTGCCCTGGTTTCAGAATTGGGGAGTGGCAGCATACCTACTAAGCACTCACTCAGAGCCATTCCAAGCATTGACACTGGTCATCAGGCAGGCAGGAAGTGTGCGTCGCTTGGGGATCTCAAATATGGAATACAGCGCAACATACAGGCCCCCAGAAACTAAGAGAGGTATCTCATTTCCTTGTTGCCTAGGACTCAGTTATTCAGATCCAGCCCCTTTAAAGATCCCTGAGGTTTTACACATTGTCTAACGTAGGAGTGGAGCCTCTGGAATGGGTAGAAATTGGACATGACAACCCATAATCTCTCATCTGTAGGCAGAAAAGGACTGGAGGAAAAACCTAGAAAATCTAGCAACAGCAGCAGTCAAGGAGAGGGCAGGGATGGGCCCCCAGTGAAAAAGCAACCGTCTGAGGAGGCCCGACACCTCACACAGGCTGATCCCGAACGAACCCTGCGTGACACAGATCTCCAGCATCTTCTCCAGGCTCCAGCTGAGTCGGGAAGGCTCAGTAACAGTCGACACAATGAACTAGGGTGTTACTTTCGGCCTTCCAAGGTTCTAACCCAACAAATTTACTCCACTCTCTGGAGAGCCACCCCTTTAAAAAGCCTGGAAGTCTACCATACCTATGGAGACATCCTTCTTCTGGGTCTTCTTTACAGGCATAAACACACTGCAGCATGAACTCACTTCAACCACACTGTAGCCACTATGCTAATCCCAAGGGCAGAAAGATCCATGGCCTGCAGGCATGACCCTAACACGGGAAAAGGCAGAGCACACTTCTCCATTTCTTGGCAGAACTCCTGGACACCTGTCCTCTCAGACTATCTTCCCTTGTTCTCCAAGTGCCGGCAGATGCCTCTGATAGAAATGTCCATCACCAAGGAGGCCTGGGACAGGCACCAACGTGTCAGAAGGGAAAAGCTCCGAGGAGAGGCATTCCACATCTCCTCCATCACGGGACCACAGTCCCTTCTCCCTGTCAGAGGGTAGAACTGGCACAAAATCGTGTAGCCAGGGCTGAACACTCACCTAGCTGAGGTGTCCCAGGGGCTGGGGGTGGGAAGAGCCTGCATTATCTCTACAGGCAAAGGCCTGATGACTGAAATGGGTCTCTGCCTCCAGACATGGAGGGAAAATTCACACAACGTTCCGAAGGCAGATTCAAACTTAATTCTGAGGTTATAATAGAGATGCATCTTTGAAACAAGAACATGGGAATGCAATACTGTAGCACTGTGCTGTGCTACACCAGTCAGACCTCAGGAGAGCAGTCAGCACGACGTCTAACAGCCCTGCATCCGGAGCACTGTCCCAGGCAGCTCGCGCATTTCAGGCACTCTTCAAAAATACCGGGCCTCAGAGCCGGTTATAATAGGACACGGCTTTCACATGGACCAGCCTTCAGAACTAGCGCTGCTGATCCCCCCGCTCTCTGTGCGTGCAGTGGCGTCTGTCACTGAATAAGCCAAGATGTGCCCTGCAGACCTGTCCGCACTTAATTCAGTCTGTGTAAAGACTGCCCTTTGGTGGCAGGGACATCTGTTTCTGAAAAGCTTCCGTTCCTTGTGGCAATCTGATTAATTGAAACAAAGCACATATGAAGCACCTAGTACAATGCCTGGCATTGAGTAGGGGTTTGTAGTCTGTTTTCAGGACGCAACCTGACAAGCACCGTGGACTGACATTCTAAAGTCTGAGGCTCCCCAGCCACCCCAACCAATGCCACACCTTCCACGGCTGTGGAGACCACAAGGACTGATGTGTGTCTCTCCAGACGACAGACAAACTGCTGTGGGCTGCTTTGCAAGTATTGGGCTTAAATCCTGAGTGTTTTATAAGCCCTCTTATACCTCTGGTCTCCCACTAATTTAAGGCACTGCAGAAACCCAAGGGATGATTGTCATTTCTAAAAGAAAGAAAAAAATACTGGCTCACAAAACATCCGTACTTGTGCATCGACAGATAAGGCTGTTTTATAATCCAGTTCCCTGGAGAGCCATTTATTTTGGTGAGGCCAGTGTGCACAGCAGAAACTATAGAAGCCATCAAGATAACACGAATACCAACCCAGTGGACTTTTGAAGTGTAAACATAAAAGTCTATTAAGAATACAATGTTGGTTTAATCCCAAGACAAAAAATCTACTTAATGAAAAGCACAACTCATCTCAAGAAGGAAATATCGATACCAGCTGTGAGCAGAAAATGAGGGGATTCCTTCCAGGGAACATTTGAATTTCAACCCACTGCCTTTCCAATATTTTCTCTGGACATGAAGTCTCAAATACTTTTCCGAGGATCTCATTTTTCTGCAGGAGGAGGAGGTCAGGGAGAAGTCTGGGCAGGGCCGAAGGAGAGCTTGGCAGGGCCTGGGAGTGCAGAGACCCGCCCCACGGGGGTCACCCGACGCCACTCTGTTTCTCTTCTCTGCAGACAGGAGGGAGCAGCCGCCCGGCCCACCAGGCGCTAATGAGAGCCCCCGAAAGACCCTCACTCCAGCTGCCATGGGGCCAGCAGAGATAAATGACAGCCCTGTGCTGCTGACGCACAAAAGCTGCCCCCACCAGCACGGTGCTGGTGACCAGGATATGCCATTAAACTCCTCTCTTTAACAACGCCATTTCTAAGTCACTGCCTAGATTTTTTTTTTTTTTCAGTATGTTCCAAAGAAGCAAAGAGAATCCAAGCATCAGGGAGAAAGGAGAAGGCCTCGGTTCAAGAGGACTTTCTGACTATGACCTCTGTCTAGCACCTTCGAGAGAGATCACAGGCCCTGGAATGAAGAAAGCCTTGGCCATCCACAACGCCTGTGCATGCTGAGCACCCACAAGAGAGTACTGAAACCCTTTTCATTTATGTTCCTAACTCCCAGCTCCCACTAGGCCTGACAACTAAAATAAAGAACAACTTGTTATACATAATCTCATATTTAAGCATGCATAAACATAATACATACAGTAATATAACATAGTACTAGGTAATATAACATGGGAACCACCTGTTTTATCAAGAAGTAACAGGTTGTGCCAATTTTTCTCCTGTTCGCAGATGTGTAACTGCTGTTCATCCACCCATCTATCCCATGGGGAGGCAGCAGAGGATGCAGTAAGAGCATAATATCAGGTTGGAGTTCCAGCTCCACCACCTACTAGCTATGTGTAGTACTAATAGCTAGTAGCCTTTGGGTAAACCGTTAATGTCTCTAGGTTATGGTTTCCTCACCTGTAAAATAAAAACAATAACAGCACCTATTATTAGCATAGGCATAATGATTAAATGACTAAATTAATGTGAGCACTTGGCAAAATATAAGCCCTTGGGAGTTAATCATCACAATGACAATCATTACAATAATTACTACGACTACAAAAGCATCCACTGATGTACAGCTCTGTGCCAGACTCCGGACGAGGCAGCAAACAACGAGGGCCTTCTGATTTTGCAGGAGTCTTTAGTGGGGCATTGGATTTCTCACGGCAACGCCACCAACATAACCTCACCTCCTTCTCTTGCTGGGGGTGATGGTAGGCCCAAACACTAGGGCCACTTACAGCATGAAAACCCCCTCCCAAAGCCATGTTTAAACAATTCCGGGCATTATGTGGCAGGTACCCATGACCACAGGAGGCCAGCCCAGCACTGTGCTCATCTTGCAGAGATGTCTTTTGTGTGGGTTTTGGGTTTCAGCTGGGCAATGCAAAACCATAGAGTGAGTCGCAAAACGAGTTTTCACAAGCTCACCCTGTCACAAACCAGGCAGGGGTTCACGCTGACATCCCCACAGTAAGATTAAACAGCATGCTTAGTCAGGCACTAAATACTAACACAGCTCCGACGTCAGGGGGACACTGATTAAAACTGATGTCAATAATTTATGAAACACAATATGGTCTTCAGATGCTCTTTTGGGGGGGAAAAAAGGAAGGGAGAAAAAAGGGCCTAGCAACCCAGGTGGTTTAAAACTGTTCATGCATTTTCCCTTGATGCACCCCCCCCCACCATGCATGGATGCTTCTTTCCACCATGAATGTAAATGCACATGTGAGTACTGTTGATACATATGGGCAGAAGAAAGTATTTAGTTATTCCACGGAGAGCTGTCGAGGCTGTAACATTATACATAGTCTTGTCTTTCATATTGTTTTGAGGGGGGTTTTTTCCCCCGGAAGAAATCCAAAATTGCATTTAAAATAAAATTGGGTTTTACAAAGGTTCACATTTATTCCACAGAGAACTCAACCTTGAAACAACACCAGAAAGAAAGCTGGACCAAAGGAAACCTATAGGATAAATGCATTTTTTACTCATCTGAAAGTATCCTGGCCCTATGTAGAAGAGCGACTTTGTGAAATAGTAGCAACCATTTTTTTAGAGTTTTACGAATGGGGTTAACCTGGAGAAGGGTACCATTTCAGTCTATTCTTAATCATGCTTCATTTTAAAAGACAAAGACAGACTAGCACTGTGACCATGTTTTATTTTTATCAAGACTGATTTTTGGAATAAAGAATATAGACACTTCTCTACTTTGCCTTAGTTGTAAATAATCTGGGTAGCTTGGCTTTATATGTCAACAGTGTGAAATTCGCAAGCTGGGATTATGTTGGGGGAAAAATCTGAGCCGCTGATAGTACAAAAGTTAGTGTTTGAAGGATTTATTAATGCTTTTTCCTAGCACAGGGCCCCGTAGTGTCTCAAACACCTGTCAAATAGTAATTCATTCACGCATCTCCACTACAGGGCCTTTTCATAAAAAGCTCGACCTTTAATTGTAAATCACTTTTAAATTGTCTTTACTGGCTTTCTCTTTTGCAGAATGATGGAAAAATCACTAAGGCTTCAGTTTAGACTTTAGGAAAACTTCAACCTGACTTTCCCGTCTGTATCTACAAGGTGTCAGAACATCTATTCAAAAAGGAAACTATAAATAACTTCAACAAAGTTAATAAATTGAATTGGCTTTGCTTTTATAACATGACTGAGTAATTGGCAAAATCTAAAGATTCTTTAGCTACTGAGAATTAAAATAACTTCAGTAAAAACCAGAAAATATCGTTAGCCTATTATTTGTCATGTAGATTATGTACTTATTAGGCCTAATTAAACTTTTTGAGCAAAAAGGCTTACTAATTACATTTAGTTAATATGTTGATTGCTCAATTTGGCCTAAAAAAAAACGGTCTATCCAATTTGTGCATAGTTAGTGCTTCAGTCAAAAGACAAAATCCTAAATGACAGAGGTTATTTCAAGTGCATAACCAGTATTACAGCAAATGTGGGCTCTGTCTCCAAAGCAAAGGGAGAAATAGGGGTGGCTGACAAATCTGAACAAATCCAACAATGAGAGGAATCTTCAAACCAGTAAAATGTTACCACAAAGTCCAGTTTATTTGCCTCAATGTATTCACTTGCATTCGTCCAATTAGACCCTGCTGGTGACAATTCAAAGGTATCTTTCATATGCACATACAAACTAAAACTGATAGCAAAACCCTGGGAGGCCCTTGGAATGTCAATACAGGGTTTTTCCGCACAAAAGGAAGAAAAGAAAAGAGGAAAGCGAGAAAAGGGGAAGAGTGGGAAAAACCAACATTTCTGAAGAACTTGACCAGATCAAAGGAATTTTATTCTCAAAGAGCACTAATTCCGGGTATAACTACTATCTCACTGGGGCATCCTGAAAACTCTCTTCAAACCCGCGACCAGCTTCGTCTCTAAAACGAGGGGGGTGAACAATTAGGTCTGCAAACTCGGGACACACTGAGTGCAAAAATGGAGGCCCCGCCATGCAACGGGAGGCCCTGCTGGGCCTCAGCGCGACCCGGCTCTCCAAGACATGTTTTCCATTCGATTGCTCAAAAGTCTGCATCCGCAGTCATGAGGCACAAACTATTCGACAACAACATGACACAATTAATCAGAACCAGACCTCAAAACGTGTGTTTGTGGGGACCAGCAAACGGCAATGCGCCGCAGAGGGCGAAGCCCCTGCAGACTCACACCGGCTGTCTGGGGGGTGGGGAGAGGCGGAGGGAAGCTCTGTACGTTCACAAAAGATGCACACCAAATGGCACTTTACAAACTAAATAATTTTCATTGAAACAAAATGATGGATTTGAAAATTTACGCCTCATACTGGAAAAGTAAAGTATTGTCTTACTATCTGCCCCCTCTTCCCCCCACCCCGGGCGGGAGAAACTGGTGCCTGAAAGTTTCTATAGCAGCAAAACTGTGCAATTCAGAAATAGAACGTATCCATTTTTTTCAAAAGCCTCATTTCTGACACAACGTATTCCCCAATGCCGGTTTTGTCAGTTTTCTCTTACAGGAACTGAAAACCCATTAAAAAGTGAGAATCTGGACCTTTGGTTAATTCAAAACTGTGTAATTGCACCGAACTCTCACACTAACAAAAAATTCTGGAATACTTCTTTTGTGAACCAGAATTGAATTGGTTTAAAATTACTGAACTCTTCTTTGTAATCTGTAGATAGTAATTTAAATCACATCATTCTTTTGCTAACACAAACACGCTGTCCAAAAGAAAAAAAAAAATTGTTTTTCAAACCATAAAAGACAATTCGTCGGGTACAGAACTAGCCCCAAACTGCAAACCCTTCTGCCATCTCCCAAGGGATTTACGGTTGTGGGGCTGGAACTTCCCGGGAACCCGGCCGGGATCCCCAACTGCGCGCCCAGCTGCAGCCCTCGGAAAGGGGGGAGGGGTGGGGCGGAGATGGATCGCAAGGACCCGCGAAACTAAGGGTTAGGCAATGAGTTTGCATTTGGATCCGAGGATAGAGGGACCAGTTGGCAGATTTTCTGCAAAACCCTCTCCCCCGTGGCATTTCTCGCGCTTCTTCTTGGCTTCACAGGGTGTGTTGGGTGCAAACCCGAGAATCCACGGCCAGCGCCACGCCGGAGAGTGGTCGTGCTCTCGGCCCTCTTGGGCCCACTACATCCCGGAATGCACATCCCACCATCCCAAAGGCATTACCGCAACGGATCATCCTCGTGCGGCTGCCGCTGACGCTGCAGAGAACTCGTGGCTGCGAGGCCCGGGAGCAGCCACCCGAGTCCCCGCCTGCCGCCCGCACCCCCGCGGCCCTCCACTCACCCACGCACTCGTTGGCCTCGCGGGCGGTGGCGCGCTGCCAGGGCCGGTCGTAGTGAAAGGGTTTGCAGCGGTCGCACTCGGGACCGGCCGTGTTGTGCCTGCAGTCGCACACCAGGCTGTCGTCGCGGTCGCGCACGCAGCGGGCCGCGTGTCCGTTGCACTTGCAGCGGCCACCCACCTGCAGGTCGGACACCGCATAAAAGTACGAGTCCCGCGCCAGCTCCGAGTCATCCTCGTTCTCGTCCCCGAAGGTGTGCAGGCGGCTGAAGGCCACTCGGATGTCGGTGGCCGTGACCCAGTCCTGCAGCACCGGCGAGTTGTCGAAGTCGTGCGCCGAGGGCCGCCCGTCCAGCGTGCTGAAGGCGATGAGGCCGCCCGAGAGCGGGCGCATGTCAGTGTGCGAGTCAGTACACACCGCCTCCTGCTCGTTCTGCTTGGTGATGGGCGCGCGGTGCGGCCGGTTGTACATCTTGCGGCACTGCGTGGAGTAGAACTGGAAAGGCACCCACGTGCGCCCGTAGTCCATGGACTTGTAGATGGCCATGGACTCGGGCCGTGGAGAGCAGAACTGCAGGCTCACGTAAGTCACCTCGAACTTCTTGCCGAGCGACAGCGTGAGCGTGACGTTGTGTGGAAACTGCAGGTAGTTCTCGGACTGCCAGCACGTCAGGTTGTGCGGGTTATTGAGATCGGTGAGAAAGGCAGGTGGGTGCGCCTTCTTGGGGTCGGACGCGTTGCAGAGGTGGCAGGAGCGCAGCCGCTCCTCGCCGCGCTCGCTCACCACGCAGTAGCGCGCCGGGGGCCGGCCGCAGGTGCTGGACACGCGCACGTCCTTGCCGAAGGCCGCGTTGACAAAGTCGGGGATGCAGCGGCGGGGATGGCCGTTCTCATCCGAGCAGGGGTCCGGCTGCGCCGCCTGGCCCGCGAACATGCTGAGCCCGGGCCCGCCGCGCACCGCGCCCACCAGGCACGCCACCGCCGCCAGCGCTGCCAGCGCCTCCCACACTGCGCGCATCATGCTGCGTCCAGCTTGCCCCGGCCCCGCCGCGCCGAGGAGTCGGTCCGCCCGCCGCAGAAGGCGCCTGCGGAAAGAGGGGAGCTGTGCTCAGCCAGCCCGCCCCGCGCCCTCCATCCCCCGCGGGGCAAAGAGCCGGGGCGCGGGCGAACGCCCAGCTTCTCCAGCACCAACCCCGCGCCCGACTTGCCCGCCTCGCAGAGGAAGGCGAATCCGGGGCCCCCAAGCAAGAATTGCCCGCGCTTCTCCCCGGCTGAGCGGAGAACCGGGGCCGCAGGCTAACGCTCGGCTTCCCAGCCATCACCGCCTCCACGCCGCCCAAGGGGCATGCCCGCTCGGGTCTGCCTGTCCGCAGAGAGCCCACCTAGCACCCCAAGTCTCAGGTGCGGAAGAGCGCGGGGGCCCCCAACCCCGCACGATCCGCGCCTCTTCCTCCTGCAAACTGGGATCCCTCTCCGGTGCCCCAGATCCCGTCCCCGCCGGAGACTCCGCATTCGGGACTTTACCTCTGGAGAAGGCAAAACAGAAAGAAAAGTTTGCCGGGCTCCGGCTCCGGCCCCGGCCGGGGAGCCCGCACGCCGCGCAGCTAAAGCCTCTCACTCGCAGCCAGCAGACGCGTCCTGCCTCAGCGCGGGCTTGCCAACTCCATGCCCCGCGCGGCCGCCGCTACCCAGCCCGGCCCCGGCCCCGCCGCTGCCGCCGCCTGTCTCTCCCGAGTGACGAGGCGGCCGCCCGTCTCCCGCCGCGGTCCGAGTGCTGCCCACCCAGCGCCCGGGGCGCACACACACTCACGCTCGCTGGCGCTTACTCACACACACGCACGCACGCCTCGGAAGGCTCCGCCGCCGCCGCCGCCACTCGAGAGGGGAGTGGGGGGCGGAGGGGAGCGCGGGGGCGGGGGGCGGGACCGCCGGGCGGGGCGCCGGCCAATAACGTCGGCGAGCAACCGCCGCCTGCGAGCAAAGTTTTCACCCCGGGAAAGAAGAAAGTAAAACGGAACCGGCCTGGGACGCGGAGAGAGCCGAGAACACGAGCGGGTGGGAACCCGGGAGCCCGAGGAAGCGAAGCAAAGACAAAGAGAAAGCTAGAAGAGCGCCCGGGGAAACCCCGGAGAGGGGGCTGGGCCCGCGCGCACCCCTTGGAGGGAGGAGGGGCCGGCCGGGGACTGTCAGCCTGGCCCCGGCCCCGCGCTGCCCCGGGAGCCTAGCAGGTTTCCGCCGGCCCCACGCCTCTGGGAACGCGCGGGCGCGGGCGGGGGTGGGGGTGGGGGAGGGGACGATTTTCTCCCTCATGGTCCCATCCAAACACATCTGTGTTTGTTTTCTTTGCTGCGCTGAGGTCGGGCCTTCCTCTAACCCAGCCTGATGGCCCCGGTGGCACTGTGTCCAGCGCGGTGCCCCTGTCCGCAAAGATCCCGGGGTCACGAAGAAGAGGGGACGGAACCTCTGCTTGCTCACCCCTCCCGCCCGAAGCCCCTGGGGTCTGGCGAGAACCGCCTGCCCCTCCGTAACGCGCCCTCCACACACGCACGGTTGTCACTGTGCAGTTGGGCCTGCCGGGAACCTGTCTGCTTTCTTGCCGGGGGAGCTGAGGTGGGCAGGAAAAGATGCCGGACAGCACCCAGGCACCGGCCAACGCACCTCTGGACAGGTCTGCGGAGCCTCAGGCTGGGGGAAGCCCAGCCTCCCCGGATTCCCAGCGGCAGGCTCATACTACTTCCTGGCCCGGGTTTTAAAGGGTACTGTACCCCATACTACCTCACGGGAGCCCCACAACAGCTTTACGAAGCAGGTATGAACTCCTCGTTGCAGCTGAAGACACTGAGGTCTCAGGAGGTGAAGAAATTTGTCCAAATCTCCCATCTAGTAAACATCAAATCCAAGGCTAGAGACCTCGGCCCATTTCTCTCTTCACATTTGCCAAATAGATATTCCCATGCAACTGTAGTCTCATGGGACATCCTCCGGCCCACCCAGCTTCTCCTTCTTGACTCACTTTCTGCCACCTTAAAAAGGACTGAGCACAGCGACAGTATCCTTTGACCATCTTGTAGCAGCAGCCAAAGAGCTTTGGAGAAAGAAAGGCACTGGGCTGATGACAGTTTGGACTCAATTTCTCTTGGTTTATTTGTTACTAGTAATAGATCTGGATTGAAAGTTCAGGGTCCTGGTTCTGGCCCTACAGCTGACTTGCTGCATTAGCTCCATTAAGTGCTTTATTTTGTCTTATTGGCATTTTCATAAACTCTGAGACTCTAAGAAGGGGCCTCAGGGTTGGTCTGGCCCAGCTCAGTCTTGAAAGAATGCCTTTCCCTGCGTCCCTGCGAGACAGCCACCCAAGCCAGCTCTTCCAGGCATGGGAGTTCACCCAGCCCAAGGAAATAAATCCATTCCACCGCAGGACTGCCTGGGCCCATCCTCTCCCCTGGGGTAGCACATTAGCTTTGCCTTCTTGTGCCACTACCACTCTACACCGGTTATTTATGCCTTACCTTGTGGCAGAGAGGATTTCAGGTGACTTACAAGGGTACTTAAAGCATGGCAAAATAACATAAATTAGAAGGTGAGCTGAAAGGAGATAAACAAAATGTTTAACCACTGTGGACTGTGAAATTCCAATGGTATGAAAGGCAGCCTAGCAGTTTGGAGCCAGAGTGTGACGCTGGCAAGTTTTGCAACTTTCTGTGCCTTATTTTCCTCATTTTCAAAAGGGGTACAATGATATCTACCTCATAGGGTTGTGAGCACCAACGAGTGAACATATGAATATTATAGCCTATAACATGTATATATGTACATATTGCACTTATATAATCTATATGAATATACTTTCACATATATATGTAAATACACATAAAGCCAGGCACATAGTAAGTGGGTGTAGAAACCATTTGTTCTTAGTATTAAATTGCTAGATTGTTATAGAAAATTGAAATTATTTAATAAACATTTTAATTAATAGAATTATAAAGTGAAACAAGCAAATTACATAACACTATAGTCCAAAAAGCACGGTGCACAGTATACTCTCACTGATTCTCTTTGAAAAAGTATGCATACAAAGACAGCACTGTTAATTGTGGTTATCTCTGGATGGTGAGATTAAAGGTGATTTTTACTTATTTTTGTTTGTATGTTCTCAATTTTGTATAGCAAAATAAGAAGGAAGCTAAGAGAAGAAAGAACAACCAAGAGGAAGACCAAGTAGAGATGGGAATGAAGCTATAATGCATTCTGGAAGGCCCTGTTCACCTCCTGTGAGTGGGCCACAAATCTGTCCCTTAGCTTTCCTCCCCCCACGCCCACCAAGCAGCCAAAATGAAAAGGAGACCATGTCAGTTACACAATTCCGTGTCCATGAGATAAAAACAGACCTGTTACTCAAGAGAATTACAACTATTCTCAGTACTAAACCCAGACAGGAACTTCTGCTGGGAGGCTTCATAAAGGGAACTCAGTGTGAGGTGACAAGCAATCACACTCAACAGCATCCCCCTGCCAGTCCCAGCGGTGGGCTCTGGGGGGCGGTTTTGGGGATAGCGCACAATATAAGCCGGTGGGGCCCACCAAAACACGGGACAAGACACACTGAGTGAGGCAAATCAGGGTGCTCCACTTGCCCCCCAGCCCACTGGGCTGGGCAAGGCAGCAGGGTTGAAACTGCTCTCCCTGGAGTGTAGCTCTTAAGTTGCCCGCTGATCCCAGGCCACTGCTCTTCTGGAGGGGAGTTGAGAGAGAGACCTTTCCACTTTTATTGTTGTCCTTCGGCCTAAGCGTATGTTCTTTGGTAGTTCTGGTGAGCAGGACGGTCTCGCCTTTATCTGGCAGTCAGAAGCACTCTGGGACCCAGCAGAACCTGCTGCCTCCTCGAGCCCACCTCCCTGTCACTTGTACAGTTGGTCTGATTCCAACTCCACACAGCAGCCCAGACCGAGGTTCTCCCTCTTCAAATTTTTGAAATCAGCCCTCCATCATCCCTCAGTTTTAGGTCTTCTAGGCTAAATACTCCCAGTTATTTTAAAGGTTTCTCATAGGACATTGTTTTCTGACTAGTCTGCACTCTCCCAGTGCCCTCTAATTTGTCAGTGTCCCTTCCGAAAGCATACTGCCTTCTGAGGGGACAAATGAAAAAAACAGATGTCCAAGTGTCGTGAGAGCTTCCAAAGTGGGGTTATAAATACACACCCGCAAAGGCGTGTGAGGCTCTAAGCAGCAGGATCCATGGTACAAACTGGAGTTCAAAACACACCAGTGTGGCTCGTGGGTGAGAAAGCAAATTCCCAGGTGTTTCTGCAAGGAATGTGCGGGGAGGGGGAGCCCCTCCTTGGCACCCAGCCTTACCTGAGCCCAAGGATCACCCTAGGAAGAGGAGAATGTGGCAGTTTCAAGAAAACCTAAAGGTAGCCAGAATAGAAGGAGGAAAACAGGAGACTCAGGTGTCCTAGAAACCAACAGGCAAGTTCAGAGAAAGAGGGGCCGTGAGCAGGGTCACACGCTTTCAAGGTCAAGATAAGATCTGAAAGGAGTCCTTTGGATTAAGCTACAAGGAAATCACTGGTGACCTTGACTAGCAGTGGCAGAGGGGTGATAAGGACAGAAGCCAGACTGCTGCAGGTTATGGAGTGAATGGGAGGTGAGAAAGTGGAAGATAGTGAGTGCAGACAACTGTCAAGAAGTGTGAAAACAAGTGGTAGGAAAGAGATAGGGGGATAGTGGGAATGAAGTGATAGATGGGGTGACAGAGGGAGGATTGAGGGAAGACTGGGATTTTTATTGTTGTTTACAACATAAAGCTATTTAAACGTGCCTAAAAGTTGATAGGAAGGAGCACAAGGAGAAAGGTTGAAGACAGATACAACCAGCCTTGAGAAATTTGTGGTCAAGTGGTTTGAAAGCTTCTCTGGTTGCCATAGGATAGGAAGTGGCACCCCCTGCTGAGAGTGAGGGAGCAGGTGGGAGCTTTGGAGGTTTGGGGATGGGGGAGAAGGCTTGATTGGGTCATTACAGAAAAGAGGATAATGTTTGCAGGGCAGATAAAAGTCCTGTTGAAGTGGCTGACTATGAGAAAGAATGCAAACCAGCGAAGTCACAGGCCTCCCCTCCCCCCAGCAGTGCTCAGCGGCCCCCAGTGCAGGCCTAGAGAAAGCAGCAGAACAGTGGGTTTAATCTAGAGTTGAGGATTTGTTTCAGGAGGTGGAACAGGAGGACAAGGGGAAGAGGGTGGCTGATGCGATGGACCATGGAGACAAAGCTAAAGAGCGGAGGAAGTGAAGACAGGTCGCAGACAGAAGAGGAAATAGAGATGCCAGGGGTCTAGAGCTGTGCTGTTCAAATACGACAGCCAGTAACCACACACAGCTATTTCAGTTTCAGCTTGAATGAATTAAAGTTAAATACAATTTAAAGCTCAAGTCCTCAATTGCCCCTGATTTGGATAGCGCCAAAAGAGAACACTTCTACCGTCACAGAAAGTTCTGTTGGACAGAGCTGGCCCAGAGGATTCAGGAATATAGAAGAAATGTGGTGAGGAACAACTTAGGACACTGTGTTCCCAAACCAGACGCCTGAATTGAGGATTCCGGAGCGGGAGAGCTCTGGGTGGGGACAGGCCCACTGAGGGAGGGTACAGGGAGGGGTGGCTCTGCGGGCAAGCAGAGGTGAAGACGACTGGGGATAAGGAGGTCAAGGTATTCCATGGGCTGTCCACCTGGGTATTGTAGACACTCCGGACCAACATCAGGGCTTTTGCGTCAGAGGTGAAGACTGAACCAGGGGCTGATGTCTTCAAAGAAAGGGAAGTGACGTAGATCAGCGATTTTCAACCAGTATGCCACAGCACACTGGTGTGCCGCAAGAATTCCTAAAACATGCAATACCTGAAGGTGGGAGGAGCAATCAGTGCACAGGGTGAGGATGCGGGGAAGGGCAAGTCCCAGGGTCAGGGGCACCACATGGCACAGGCTAACGGTTTGTGAGGAAAGAGGACAGGAAGAGACTGAGGGCTCAGGAGAAATGAGATGACCCGAGGGGCCTTCATGTCGGGCATGACTGAGAGCTTCACTTTTTCCATCAAGTATTTATATAATGGTTGCTCTGTGCCGAGCACTCTTCCAAGGACTTTACCAATCACTACCTCATAATATTCATAACAACCTGATGAGGTAAGTAGTATTATCTCCATTGTACAGGGGAGGAAACTGAGACACAGAGAAGGAATTTGCTGAAGATGACATCACCAGTAAGTAGAGGGGCAGAGATTTGAACTAATGGTCTGGTTCCAGTGTATGGAGCTCTTGGCTCCCATAGGCAAGATGGGCGTGGCTGCCATAGCTTTCCAGCATCAATGGGTCTCAGTCATCCTGAGACAGGAGAAGGGAGTCAGGTCTACCGGAAATATGAGCTGTGACCTGGCTCAGCTGTGCTCCTGAGCATGTCTGGTTCAGTTAAAAGGACAGACATTAAATGATTTGATTTCCAGGACTCCCAACAGAGACTGGAAATTGTAGCAGCAAAGGTGATCCCAGTGTCTGGCCCTTCCAAAAGGGTAGGCGGGGCCCGGATTGATTGTGTTTCTTTTGGAAATGGAAAGAATTTAACTTAGAGTTTGATTCCAATCCACCACTAACTGATTATATGACCTTGAGCAAGTTTCTTAACCCATCTGAGCATCAGCTTTCTCAGAGTGAAATGGGGGTCATCACACTTACCTTATGGGCTTGTTAGGGGCATTACAAAGATGTATCTGAAAGGAAAGAAGCTGGAACAGAGTAGAGGCTCAATATGTGATCTTTTACAGGGGGATCGTTTGTTTTTACGATTTTATTTATTTATTTTAGAGAGGGGGAAGGTAGGGAGAAAGAGAGGGAGAGAAACATCCATGTGTGAGAGAAACATCAATTTGCCTCTTGCATGCACCCCAACCGGGGATAAGGCCTGCATCCCAGGGATGTGCCCTGACCAGGAATCGAACCAGCGACCTTTCACTTTGTGGGATGACACCCAACCAACTGAGCCATGCCGGCCAGGGCTATTTGTTTTTTTAATACTTGTAATTCTCAGATCAGGCTTCCAGATCCTTCAACCTGGAAGAATTAGGGGCATCCTCTTATTTTAAGGCTTCTAGAGCTCCGCTCATCTAACCAGCTTCCTGGAGATTGCTCAAGGGATCCATCCCAGGTCCCTGGGCACGATTTCAAACGAGGTGACTGTCCTGGAGAAGGTTTTAGATAGAGCATGGGAAGACAGGCTAGCACAGTGCGTAGGGGTCCCGGAGATTTATCTGTTTCTTCAGTCTTGTTTATCTGCATCTTCAACTCAGGCCTCCCTATTGCAGGCTTCTTGGCTGAGGATTCAGGAGTTGGGCATAGAAACCATACAAACCCCAAATCCAGCAAATCCTTTAATCTACCAGAGCTCTTTGAAGGGGTGAAATGCCTGTGGATAAGGGGAACCAGCAGATGTAATTTATTTTCATTTGCAAAAAGCTTTTGACAAGGTCCCACCCTGAACGCTCTATTAAAATAAAGAAAATGGGGCACCGTGGGGGAAGCTTTGTCATGGATGGAAGCCCGGCCTTGGAGGCCGGAAACAAAGGATGCAAATAAAAGGATGGCTCTCTAGGTGGAGAAAATAGTGTGTGTGGTGGTGGGGGCGGGGGGTGCTCTGAGCCCAAAATTGGGGCTCAATTCATTGAACATTTAGACAAAATCCGAAGGAGGGAGTCTTCTCAGTGAAACCTCAAAATTTAAAGGTGACACAGGAGAGCTACCAAGAGGAAGGGGGAGGATTGGAGGATCTCAGGAGGCCGCATGAATGGGCCGCGGAACATGGACAGGTTAGCAGAAGGGGATGCATTTAGGGAGAAATAATTTGAAATACTCTTATAGGATGAAAAAGGCCAAAGGTTGAAAATACTATTTTGGTAATTGAATACCAACTATTTCCTTAAGATTGTTTCTCCACAGGTGCTATTGACATTGGGGACTAGAAATTTTTTCATTGGGCACAACAGTCCTGCCCACTACAGAACATTTAGCATCCCTGGCCCCTGTCCACTCAATGCCAGTAGGCCCCACCCTCTGCACACTTCCAGTCATTAGGGCAGCTAAAAGCCGGTTCCTCGCGTTCACAAATTCCCCATAGAAGGGCCCGACCCATTCTAATCCATTTGAAATTTAGCCCATTGTGCTAATAAAACAACAACAAAAGGCTAAATGCATTCTTGGGAAGAAAACTGGAAGTAAAAACTGAAAATAACATGCATTTAGGGTCTTCTAGGAATTCTAGTTACCACATCTCAGAATGCTTGTGGAAGTAGAGATGGCCCAGACAGGAGCGCTTTGGTTGTGGTAAGTGCTAGGATCACAAATAACACAGAGGAAGGCACAGAGAGGGCCAGCAGGAAAGGTAGCTTTTAGACAAGGTACTTGGTTGGGGGCTGGGGTGTCTCTAAGAAGGATCCAGTAGAGCAGAGTTAAGTGTGGAAGTGAGCTGTGGGATATTGGGGGAAGGGGGACATTGCATCCAAGCAAAGGAAACAGGAAGTGCAAAGATCCTGAGGCAGAGCTTGACTTATATGAGGACCGGAATGAGGCCAGCTTGGTGGAGGCTTGGTGAGCCAGGTCGGGAGGGGTAGGAGGTGAAGACAGAGAGGTAGGTACCGGTCAGGGTATGCAGGCCATTACAGACATTGATCAGTAATTTAAAGTCTTCGGGATCCATCCTGGGTAACTCCAAGGCCTTGGAGTTGCTTTTCCCTGTTTCTCTTAATATTATATTGCTTCCCTGACTAATCCATTAGCTTCTTGAGGGAGGAACTGTGTCTCTTTCCTCTCAATCTTCAGTGTCTAAAAGACTGTCTGGCACAGAATAGACGTGTATTACAAATTCATTAAAACTGATCAAAGACCACAGAATTACGGACAACTGATGGCAGTGACCAGTTATGTTAGGCTGAAAAACGCACTTCCCCCCCAATGATATCTTAATCCTTGGAGCCTATGAATGTTACCTTATATGACACACACACACAAGTCTTCGCAGATGCTACTAAGGATCATGAGATGGGGATATCATCATGGATTTTCTGGGTGGGGCCTAAATGCCATCACCAGTGTCCTCATAAGAGAGAGGCAGAGGGAGATCTGACAAGATAGAAGAGGAGAAGGCCATGTGAAGACACAGACATAGAGTGGTATGGCCACAAGCCAAGGAGTGTTGACGGCCACAAGAAGCTAAAAGACACAAGGAACTCATTCCTCTCCAGAGCCTGCAGAGGGAGCACATCCTTTGATTTCAATCCAGTGATAGTGATTTCAAACTTCTGGCCTCTAGAATTGTAAAAGAATAAATTTCTGTTGTCTTAAGCCACCTAGTTTGTGGGGATTTGTTACAGTGGCCAGAGGAAGCTAGTATACCAACAACCCAGAAAGGCCAGAATTAAGAGGGTCCCTTGCAAATATTAAAAGGTAAGCTCGGGGTAAATGAAAGGAACAAAAAGAGGAAACACTAAACATTCTGGGCTTTGAAATCTGTGAAGTCTTCCTTTAGGTCTTCTCATGAGCTATGGCCACGTCTCACTGTCCTTTACCTCCCACAATGCTGAGTTCAGTGCCTTCAACATAAGCTTGCCAAGCGCTTGCTGTAACTATTAAGGAATTGCAAACCCTCTTTCCTGGAGGGCAGGGTTGTGGCACTGTTTACGATTCCGAAGATATTGCAGAAGTAAGTCGATAGCCTCCTGATCATTTGAGAGAAGAGGAGCCACGATGTCAGGGATTTTAGTCCACAGAAGGCCAGAACTTTCTTCACTTAGATATGTTTATATGCTGAGGTCAGGCATCATCTGTTCTTCTGGAGTCACAGAGAACCACACATTGGGATCCCTGGGGGAATGGGGTGACTGCTGAACATTGTTACACTGAGAAGTGACAGCTGACAGTAGAATCCACCCCAGCTACCACCCAGGGACTCAGGACAGGTCCCACCTAGATTCATTACTGTATTAGAGCCCAGCAGAAATAAACAAGACTAGAAGGAGCCCCTAGAGAGCAACCATCCAGTGCTCCCCAGCTTACAAGTGAGAAAACTGAGGCAAGGAGACTGACTAAACTACCCCAGAGCTGATGTTCCTAATGATGGCTGTGAGTCATCGAAATAGGCTGTGGGTCACCCATTCAACCGCATCTCGGGAACACCTGCTTCATAGTCAATCCTGCTGACTTAGGTGGAAAAAATATCATGATTTGGATGGAAAAATGTTTTAAATAAAAAATTATTACATAAAATGTTTCTATGCTTAAAGGAGTAACCTCCTGTTAACCGCAAAAGGAAGAAAAAAACCTATGTGAAACAGCTTATTCTCCCCAAATAGTAAAATGAGGTATTACTGGTCTGCACATCACATAGGGAGAACATGTAAGGGGGCTTAATCCAAGGGGTAGATAGGATGAAAACACACATGGCCCATTGATTCCAAACGGATTGGATAAGGATGTGAATTACTCAAGCACAATAAGGTATTAAAGGAAAGTAGGATATGGGGGAAGGAGGGGACCTCTTTCTCACTGATGCCACTAACATCAGGCAAGGACTGCCACCAGGCTAGTCCCCAGACTGATGCCAGAAACTAGACATAGGGTGGATGGCCATGACCTAGCCTAGAAAGCTACTTCCTAACCTCTCACTGGACACCTCGCTTACAGGGAGCCCAGGCTCCTAGGCCTACTGGCGGAGAGCTCCTTAGGGGGTCAGCAGGATGGTGCAGGACGAAGAATATCGCTCAGACTGTGCTCCAGCCGTACATACTCTCTGACCTTTGCCCGCCCCTCTGAGCCCATTTGTACTATGGGCTAAGTGATCGTGCCCCTCCCTATTCACAGATTGAAGCCCTAATCCCCAATGGTGGGATCAGTGCCCCTATAAGAGATGTGACAGACAAATCCCTCTGCAAAAAGGCAGCTAACTGTCTGAAAACAAGGAAGAGAGCCTTCGCCAGGAACTACATTGGCCTACACCTTGGTCTTGGACTTCCCAGCCTCCAGAACTATGAGAAATAAATGTTTGTTACTCAAGCCACCCAGTCTATGGTATTGTGTTATAGCAGCCTGAACAAAGACAGTGGCCAAGTCCTTTCACCTCTTTGAGCATCAATTTCCTTTTCTGAAAAATGTGGATACTAATATTGTCTGTGTCTGTTCCTTCCTTCCTTCCTTCCTCACTTCCTCCCCTTCTTTCCTTCTTTCCTTCCATCCTTCCTTCCTTCCATCTATCCAAGTCTCCCATGAATATCAAAAGTACTGAGTAAATAAGTATATTCAAAAGAGCCTGAAGTGTCCAAAGCACTAAACAAACACAATCTGTATAAAGTTGTATGGAAGCAGCTAACCCAGCACCACTACCATGAGCATGGTTACCACAGGGACGCCACCCACTCGAGAGGACGATGAGCTGCCCCGGGCAACTGGAGATCATGTGCAAGACAGTGACACCTAGCACTACAGAAAGACTGGACTTGGGGTTCGTAACACTTCACTAATTACTAATTCACAATAGGTCAATGAGCATGAATAATAAGTATCAATAAAAAGTACTCACTTCAGTGTGGGGTCAGGTAGACCGCTCAAGAGTGGAGTCTGTACTCATAGTCCCAATCACAGTCACAGTGACAGCTCACACTTGCCGCACCCTGACTGCACCAGCTGCCAGGCTCAGTCTGGGAACCAATGTGTTATCTCAGCCAGGGGTTTACAGAGGCAATGGTGGTAGGAGAGATACTAGAAGTAAAATTGTGAGAAGATTCTCTTCTTAGGGAAAACAAGGGTGGGGTGGGGGAGCCGGACTGTAGGCCCCACAGCTGGGTGCAACATCTTTATTGCTCCCTACTACTATATACTCAACACCTAGCAAATAGTAGGCACTCAAAAAACGTTTGCTAAATGAACAGAGAGGGGCCCAGCCAATGCATTCATATGTAAGGAACAGTGATTTCTTGGTATCCAGGAGCATATCTGGGCTTGGGCTTAGTGGTTCTAATTTAGTTCTATATCCACGAACCTTTGTTTCAATTCCACATAAAGAGGACTCACAATGCAGGTCATGTTCGCCTTACTCCAGAACTTGGATGTTCCTTGGCATCATCAAGACCTCATCATCTGTCACACACACACACACACACACACACACACACACACACACACACACATGTCTCCTGGCTCCAGAGTGGGAGCCAGGCCTTGTCAGTGGGAGCCAAGGACCCTCCCTGAGCTGAGTGCCCTCACCCTGCATCCAAAGGCCTCAGGAGACAACCGCCTCCTGCCCAGGCCCCCTCAGCAAAGATCTGATTTTCTCATCATCTGGATAGTCTCAGCGACTTGCAGCAAAGGGATGAACCAGGCTGACCTTTCTGGAGGTTTGTTTAAAGCAGAACAATGTTTGTCTTGTCCAAACACTATGAATTACTCCAGAGAATCCTGCCTAGTTTTACAATCCGCAGCTACAAACGGCTTACATAAATAGGGACTCGTCCCTTCCCCTGCCCTCTCTCTGTTCTTAACAGCTTTCCTCCCCACCCACCCTTCCAGACCTTTCCTCTGTCCCCCCTTCTCTTCTCTGAGCCCCAGGGTGGTGAAGGGGCAGGTGTTGGGTATTCTGGGCCACAGCCCGCACCTGGGTTATTGCTGGCACAGATTCCTTATGGCGGCGGGCTGCTCACTCCCTGGTGTGGGCAGGGTTTGCCTTGCTAAGGGGCCCTCCAGGCACATTTGTACTGTCTGTGTGGGGCCTGTGGTGCACAGTGTTAGGTCCAGCTATCCATGTGTGTTGGTAAGTGAAGGCCCCTAGCTCTGGGACTCAGTGTCCAGTGAGTCTTCTGCTCACTTAGACCATTTCTCATGTGCTCAGCTCACCTACAGCTGCTCCCTCACAAGCAGCACATCCAGGGGATCCAGAGGTACCTCCTGCCTAGAAGTAGACTCCACCCACTACAGGCCTCCAATAGGGATAGGAGATAGTCAGGACTATTCCAGTCCAGAAAGGAGGCTGGGCCTGTGGTCCTGGGAGGGAAGAGACTGCAGGGGGAAAGCCCAGTCTGGGCCACATTTCCCTAAATATAGTGCCTATACCACCTACATCAAATGCTTTAGGAAGCTTGTTTAAAATGCAGATTTCTGAGCTCCTCCCTCGCGGAGGGGCTGTTGCCCAGAGTCTGAGATTCACACTGCTGTGAAATCCATTCTAGTTCAAGTTCTCTGACAAGCTGGAAGACACTGGCAGGTCACTGATGGTGTCAGTATCACCATCTGTACAATGGTCTTAGAATCTTTGAAAGGCCCCTTCCAGCTCTTGGAATGTTTAGTTTCCAGGAGAGCTGCAGCAAAAGTGGGTGGAGGCAGCCTGAGGCAAAAATGGGGAGTCACTAAAGCCCCAAGGAGGGGTATCGGTGAGGACTTGGGGAGATGCCGGGAGTGTGTGTGGCCCGACTGGTGGTTGGGGGTGTGAGGCATGTGGGGTCCTTCTGCTGAGGGCCCTGCATGTGGAGCCAGATGTGATCTCATTTCATTCTTGCTTTGCAGACAAGGAAAGCCACACTCAAGGGAGGTGTGGCTTCCACTCAGAAGTTGGTGCGTGGCATGGGATTCGATCCCCTCTACACTCTGGACACCCTTCTGGCTA
Organism: Desmodus rotundus; assembly: GCF_022682495.2. Classification (NCBI taxonomy): domain Eukaryota; kingdom Metazoa; phylum Chordata; class Mammalia; order Chiroptera; family Phyllostomidae; genus Desmodus; species Desmodus rotundus. Next base: position 70,712,611 of record NC_071395.1, read on the forward strand.
TTCCAGGAATGTCCCTTCTGGCCAGCTGTTTCCCTTGTCACTCCAGCCTCTCAATCAAGCTGAGTTTCTAGCTTAGAACCACAGCTCTGTCTCTTCCCCAGAAGGGAGGGCCCCACGGGACCCCGCGAGAGGGAAGCTCGGAGAGCCCCTACTGCAGAAAAATCAAGAGCCTGGAGCTTCCCCTTGGACAGAGTCAAGATGGCCCTGCTCACCCGGAGGCTCTGGGGTAGGGCTGCGGCGGGATCGCACGACGCGGCTTCGCCCCAAGGCAGGGGCGCCGCCAGGGAAAGGCCCTGGCTTTCGGAGCACGCAGACCAGCGTGTCCAACACCAGGGGAGACCCCGGGTCAAGAGGAGGTCAGACGATAAAGCCGTGGTCACCCTTGGGTCCGGGCAGGCGAGGAGAGTGGCAGGCACGTGGTCACCTCCCCTGCCCCGCCGGCGAAAGCGCTGATATCGCAGGGAACCCGAATTAAACATCTGGTGAGGGTCAGAACTGCACCAGCGGGCCCTGCTTCTGTGATCCGCGCTTGTGCACTGGATTCCACGCGCAGGTGAGGAGATTCGCTGACCTGTTGTGTGGCCTCTGGCGCGCTACCCACCGCACTGGGCGGCGCGGGTCCTTCCCTTTTGCGAACCGCGGGGTTTTGGACGGGTGCTTCCCAAGTCCCAGCTCCCAAGTCCTCGCCTTGAATAGCTGTGCCTCCTTCTAGTTTAGATTTGATTTTCTAATCAAGCTCTTTGTCCCCTGCGGCCTTAACCCGAGCCCCCTGCCTTCCCTTTTCCCCTAGGCCCCTGCCCGGGTCTCGTTCTCGCCCGGCTTTCCCGTCGAAGGCACTCGAGTGAGTGATTCCCGAGAGCCGGAGCCGGGGCCGAGGCGGGCGAGTCCGCGGCGCGGCCGAGGCTGTATGGAAATGGCCAGAGAAGCCGGCGGGCGCGGCGGCGATTTATTCTGGGAGTGACAGCCCCTTTGAGCGCTCAGCGAATGGCATTTTCTGTCTGTGAAAGCCTTTCTTCCCACCTCTGTTCAGATTAGCCCGGGGGATGAATGCGCCCATTATCCAGCCCGGTGACCATTCTGAAACGCCAAATTAATTACTAAGCACTGAATCAGGCGCCGGGGCCGGGGCACTGGGAGGTGTGAAAATAGAGAGCGGCTGGAGATGGGGAAGGAGAGGGGCGTAGAGCGGAGAGGCCGGGCGGGGTGGCCCGGGGCGCGGGCGCGGCGGGGCCAGGGCGGGCTTGGCCGGCCGCCGAGCGCGACCAGCCGGCGTGACCGGGCGCGACCGCGGAGCGACCGCGGAGCGACCGCGGAGCTAGAGGGCTGCAAAGGTACCCGGGCGGGCAGGAAGGCGCGGAGCCGGGTGGTGGCTCCAGCAGGCTGGGGCTCGCTGGGACGGCGGCCAGAGCGCGCCAAGTGCTCAGTGCGCGGGGTCGGGGCTCGCGCGTACGCCGCGCGCGGGAGTCTCTCCCCGAAGCCCTGCCCGGAAGGTCGCCCCCAGACGGTCCCAGCTCTCGCCCACCCGCGCCATCCCCGCCCCGGCACCGAGCTGCTCCAGCTGCCCTCCAAGGCCTTCAGAAAACTTGGGCGCCGCCCTCCAACCACAGCCCGAGCTAGGGCTTGGCGAGCGCGGGTCCGCTCCGGGCTGCCCCCACCGGCCCCGACTCCGGCCGGCGGACGGCACTTACCTCCCGAGGCGCCCGGTGGGAGAAGCAGGCGAGCTCTCTGCGGCTCCTGCTGGAGTGCGCTGGGCGCCGAGGAGCGCGCGCTTTTAAGACTCTTCCCCGAGACTCCGCCAGGTGGTGTCAGGCCGGCCCGGCTCCTGCGGCTCCTCACCCCCGCGGCCACCCTGCTTCCCAGGCCGCCCTGGGCGGAACCCCAACTCCTCGCTCCCACCTCGCATCCTGCCGCGCCCGCTCCAGCGGAGTTGAGCCAGAAGCACAGGAGGGCAGGATTGGTATCACAAGGGCACACGGATGTCCAAGAGAAAGACGCCCATCCTACCCACTCTAGCTTTGCGCTGGCCTCAGGGGTGGAGAGATCTGTTTCGGAAGGGGAGGGTGCTGATGCTGGGAGGGTTGAGAAGTCTTGTCCAAAGACGCGAAGTTATGTCGCCCACTGTCATCATGTCAGGAAGCACCTCAAGACCGTGTCAAAGTTATGTCGCCCACTGTCATCATGTCAGGAAGCACCTCAAGACCGTGTCAACCTAGTCCTCTCGCCCTTGATCCAAGATAGCTAGTGACACGCCTCCTCCAATCACCACTGAAATGACTGTCGCCACCGAAAACTAGGGAAATGTGTCATTCACACTCCTGAAACAGAAAAGTTTAAGAGGACCCAACGGAAGGGTGAAGGAACTCCACATTCATCAGGCGAGAAGCAGCAGTCGGCCAGGGAAGAGCTTGGGGCAAGCCTGTTCCGGTGTGCCTCCTCCAGGCTCAGGGTCGGGAGTCCGCACGCAGCGGGCCCCTAGGACCCTCCGCACAGCTCACCTGCTACAGGAGGTTGCCGGCATGAACCACGACTGCATCTGATTAATATTTTATATCATCAGCATTCTCTTTCAGAAATTATTTTAAATATTTGTATTGAGATTTAAAATTGCATTTTTCTGTCTTCATTGTTCACCATGCTTTCATATAAACGTCTCATTCTTCAGTTACTTATTTTAATTTCTCCAGAACTGAAATGCTACTTTGAGTAATCCTTAGGGGAAGGGTATATGGATGGTGGACTTTTTGATGGTGGGCTTTTGCATGTCCAAGAATGTCTCTGTTAACTTATATACAGACACGTGTTAGACATAGGATCCCTTCAGGTATAGGGTCCAAAACCCTTTATTTACACTCGCAGCTCTGAGGCAGGGATCTTCTCGGCCTTAACCAGGGCAGTGGAAGAGAAGTGCTTGCTTTGCTCTGTGCCAAGTCATGCAGAGGATCCATGAACAGAACTATTTGTGACTATCAGTTATTTGTTATTGGTTCATTGTCTTCTGGTTTTTATAGCCCTACAAACTTCTAGATTTAGAGAAAATATAATTCTTTTTAAGATATCTGCCTTTAGTTTTCTTTACCTTTTAAAAGAAAAAACTATGTAGATTCTGTACTGCCTCCTTTGCCAGTTGTGAGCTTGGGATAGTCCCTTCCCTCTTCACCTTCACTGCTTCCCCTGTAGAATGAGCACATCGAGCTACGTGATTGCTGAGGCCCCATCCAGGTCCAACAGCCTGGGAGCCTATTAGTCTCTGATGAAAAACCCACAGCCCCACGCGAGGATACCACTTCACACCAACTAGGGTGGCTACAATAAAAAGACAGCTGACAGCTAGCGTTAGTGAAGGTGTGGAGATACTAGAACCCTCGTGCATTCCTGGCGGGGATGGGAAACACGGTGCAGCCCCTGGAAAACAGTCCGGCAGCTGCTCAGAAGGTGAAACATGCAGCCACCACATGACCCAGCAGTTCCACTCCTGGGTATATACACACCCCGGAGAAATGACAACCGAGTCCATGCAAACACTCGTACACAAATGTTGGCAGTAGCAGTCTTCACAATAGCCAAAAAGGGAGAACAACCCAAATGGCCGTCGACTGGTGAATGAATGAGTAAAACGTGGCAACTTAATGCAGTATAATTCAGCCACAAAAAGGAACAAGGTACTAATAAATGCTGCAACATGGATGAGGCTTGAAAACAATACGCTAAGTGAAAGAAGGCGCTCACCAAAGGCTACATCGCATATGGTTCCATTTATCATGAAATGCCCGGAATAAGCAAATCCAAAGACAGAAAGTAGATTAGTCGTTGTCAGGGGCTGAGGCTGGGGGTTGGGGATAATGAGAAGTGAATGCTTACGAGACTGGTTTTCTTTTGGACGTGATAAAAATTGATTGTGATGATGGCTGGACAACTCTGTGAATATATGAAAAACCATTGTATTGCACATCTTAGAGGGAGGAACTGTATGGTATGTGAGTGCTATCTCCTTGCAGATATCATGGAAAAAATACGTGTGAGCACGCAGTACATGTCAGGCACTGGGGTGAGTAACTGCACTGCAGGAGTGAACAAGCCCATGTGGGCTCTGCCCTCATGGGGCTCACAGCAGAGCTGGGGGTTAGCCATTGCAGGGCCCTACAATCTGCCAGGGGCATGAAACGCCCTCCTCCCACTTGGGCACAAGGATTTCCATGACTCTGAAAAAGGAAAGGGTTTTCTTCATCTTAATGTGTCCTGATACTTAGGTATTAACTTGTTCTTCTTCCCCCTGCCCTGGAAGAGATGGCTGCAGGCAGCACTACGGACTCAGTGTAGTTTTTAACTCTCAGAATAGTGTCTTCCAATAGAGAAGGCTTGCAAGGCCAAAACACGGTGACTGAGAATAGAAACTGTGAAAAAGAATACCAAGTGTGGAGCCAGATGCTGGGGTTCAAACCCCAGCCCTGCCTGGAGCATAGTCAAGACACTGGCCTTCTCTGTGCCTCCGTTTCTTCACATGCAAAATGGGGACAACAGTGCCTATGTCCTAAGGATTGTGTAACTTAAATGAGTTAATATATATAAAATGATAGTCTGTGGTAGGCACCCCATAAGCATTAGCTGATGATATTATTCAGTTATTATTGTGAACGATCTGAAAATTAAAGTGCCCAACTTCTCACAGACCTGCTACTTTCCTGTGTCCCACTAGGTGGCGTAGGCGCAACACCTGGGGAAACGTAAATGGCCCTAGGTCCCTTGCCCAGAGAACTCTGGGCTTTGATAAACGATGCAAATCATTTGCTAGTGCTGTTTTTGTGGTTCCGTCTGTAAGCCATATACGGCGACATCACCTATAATTCAGGAAAATTTTCTATTCAGTGCCACTCACTAGACAAAATTTTCTCCAATCCAGAGAAGCCAGTGCTTGTCTACAAATCAAGTGCATGGTTAAGCTAAAACATTAGCTGCACACCAGCTGATGTTCCACCATCCACCCAAGGCCGTGAAACCCACCTGAGGCTCCCCACAGCACCCTCCTCGTCTTTACCATGAGTACTTTGTGACACCCACCCTGATCACCCTGAAATGAGATTTATAGACAATATAGTTTTCCGTCACGCATAATTTTCTCCCTCCATCAACATAGCGGCCTGATGGTAATATAAGGAAGAATTAAAAATTAGGTTGCACATAGTATACTAACATGCATTTCAATATGTAAACGCTTGGGCATAACTACATTAGATGGCATAACTGAATGCCTCCGTCTAAAAGTAGAATTACCAAGAAGATCACAGTAATAAATGACGTCTGATAGAGGTGTGTCATTCTGGTGACCAAACATCTTGAGTGGCGTTGCACAAAGCAGCATGATTTTCCAAAGTGGCCAATAGTTCTTGGTCAAGTTGCCTTCCTGGAAATGCTAAGGCATGTTAAAACTGTGCATCAAGATGAAACCAAACCAAACCTTTGCATTCATAGACGAACTAAAGTTACCCTCTGGGCACAGATGATTTTTCATCTGTGAATGTCCAGCGGGACTTTTAAAAGCTGCATGGGATGTCATGCTGTGCAGGACTGTCTCCTCTGTGCTGCAGATGCCCAGCACCTCTGGCCCCTGACTGCTGAAGAGCAGTGCTCCCCAGTCGCTGTGGCCTTCGGAGCCCCTGCATCACAAAGTTGCAGTGGAACAATCCCATCTCCACTGGGAATTTCTGGGCCCGGGTCAAAATTGCTGTGTGCATTGCTAGCAAGGTGGGCACTTGGTTTGAGAAGGGCTCGACTTTTAAAGGGTATGTGCTTCTGGGACTAGAGCCAGGGCTCAAGGGGGTTCCAGAGAGAAAGAGGCTGTGGGATGGGGCCTCTTCCCCTATCTCTCTTCATGTTAACTCTTTGTCCAGAGAGGGGAGGCCGTGCCTGCCAATCTCGGGCATAACCTAGGGGTCTCTTTGAGGCTCTTCCTAAAATCCAGCTGGGAAGTAAATCAGCACAGACATAATCCTGATTTTAGCCAGAGGGGCTGGGGCCTCTGAGCAAACCCCTGGTTTGTGAATATTTCCTGCTGTCCGTTTGCTTGGCATGTCAGTCTCAAGCTATTCTCACTCTGCTTTCTCAGGGAGGGGCTAGCGAGACCAGGACTCCTTGGGACAAGGTTTTGACAAGTTGGCATGTACAGGCTCGCTCTCTGGGCTCCATTAATTATGTCCACCTCCACCTGCTATGGGGCTTTTTCCGGTCCATGCATCTGGCCCTTCCTTTCTCTCAGCAGTTATTTTACCTCCCCCCTACCTTACCCCAACTGTCAGCTTGTTTGTCTTGAGAGGCAGGTAGGACATGACCCAATCTCCCCACTGGTATTCCTGGAATTCAGCTGCTTTAGCAAACCAAGACGGCATCTTTCCTGAGCAGGCCAGCTGCAGGTTTCTGTACACATTCCATCACTTCTGCCAACTGATGTCTCAGGGCCAGCTGGTCATCTACAACACAGGTTTTGATGCCTCAAGAATTCCTTCCCAGACTCTTTGGTCTATAAAGGGCAGTTGAAGGGCCCAGAAGCTTTCCCATCATCAAATGAAAAGGTCAGAAGCCTGTGACTCCGTGTACTTCTGCTCTTCAGACAGCAGTCCAGATGGCTTCTCGGCGAGGCATCCATGCACCTGCAGCTGTGAGCCTGTGTGACTCGCCCAGGGCGCAGGCACTTACTGACCGCCTCCTGTGTGCCAGGCACTGTGCGTGCAGCAGAAACCAGGTAGACATAGGCCCTGTTCTCACAGGGCTCAAAGCCTGATGGGAAAGACAGACATCCAGTAAACAGCACGCAAACAACCAAGATGTGATTGCAATGACAGTGAGTGTGACAAAGAATACAGGAGCGCAGTGAGGGACTTGTAACAAAGGCCAGGCAGGGCAGGAGGCTGGGCATGAGCCACACTGAGGAAGTGACATTTAGGTTGACATCGGAGGGATACAAAGGGATTGTCCAGGAGAAGAGAGTGGGGAAGAGCCTGTCCAGCGGCGGTGACTGCAGAGGCGAAGGCCCTGAGTCAGAAGGCAGCTTGATGTTGTCAAGAAATCATGGTCATCGGCACTGAGGGATCCCGCACTGTGTGCCCAGCGCATCCTTACAGCTTTACCGTGTGGGTTCTTCCCATGCCCATGGCGCTATGACCTAAGATGCGATCAGCCCTGTATTACAAAGGAAGAATCCAAGGCCCAGACAGGTTAAATAACTGTCTCAAAGTCACACAGCGACAAAATGACACCAGCATTGGGACCCAGGTCCTCCAACTCTGGAGACTGTATCCCTTTTTTGAAGAAAAATTTCCCCCAGCTTTATTAAGATATAATTGACACATACCATTCTGTGGGTTTAAGGTGTACACTGTGATGATTTCATACATAAATAGGTTGAAATGTATTTTCACCACAATAAAGTTAGTTTCCACGGGCTTCACCTCACTGAATCACCATCTTGTGTTTGCTGCGGGGAGAACATGAAAGCTCCGCTCTCATGATGACTCTCTGGGCACAAATACGGTGTTGTTAACTATAGTCACCACACCGTATGGCACATCCCCAGACCTACTCATTCCACAGCTGAAAGTCTCTGTCCTTTGACCATCATCTGCCTGTCCCCCACGCCCCTAGCCCCTGACAACCACCATTCTAACAGGTGTGAGGGGTGCCACATTGTGATTTAGATTTGCATTTCCCTGATGACTAGTGATGTGTAGCATCTTTTCATGTGTCAGTACCTGCTGGCCATCTGTACATCTTCTCTGCAGAAATGTCTAGTTAAGTCCCCTGCTCATTTTAAAATCTGATTGTTTGGGTTGTGGTATGGTTTTTTTTTTAATTTTTGTTTGGTTTTGTTTGCTGTTGAATTGTATGAGTTCCCTGTATATTTTGGGTATTAACCCCTTATCAGATTCCTTTCTGTTCTTTTTCCTTTTTTCTCCTCTGACTGGATAATTTAAATTAATCTGTCTTCTAACTGACTGATTCTTTCTTCTGCTTGGCCTAGTCTGCTGATGTATGTCTGTTGAATTCTTTAGTTCGTCACGGCATTCTTCAGCTCCAATATTTCTGTTTGCTTCTTTTTTGTTTTCTAGCTTTGTTGAACTTCTCATTTTGTTCTTGTATTGTTTTCATGGTTCCATTAATGAGTCCATGTGTACCTTTGTTGCTCCCTGAGCATCTTTAGAAAACTATTTTTAATTCTTTGCTGGGCCCTTCACACATCCCCATTTCCTTGGGGTCAGTTATTGGCCATGCACTGTGTTCCTTCGGTGGGGTCATGTTTCCCTGGTTCTTCACGGCCTTGCAGACTTTTATAGGTGCCTGTGCATTCAAAGCAGCAGTCACCCCTTCCAGACTTCATGGACAGACTGCAGCAGGGAAAGACTTGCACCTGTGGTTGGAGAATGCTGGAGCATGTCGTGGCCCTGGGTCTAGTGGTGCAGGTCCCCAGGAGCAGGGGCATATGGAGTCTCTGGGTCGGAGATGGGCATGATGTCTCATCAGCTCCGGCCGCTGGGATCCACAGCATCAATAACTGCATGGCTCTTGGCAAGAGCTGTGGGATATCTGTAGTGGCTGCAAGGGCTGTTGGAGTCCTCAGCAGGGTCTCCAGGTCCAACAGTTAGGGACCAAGGCAGGCAGCAGTGGTTGCTGGAGCCAGTGGTGTGGGGGCCTGCTGTAGGTGCTTGTGTGGTGGCAGAGGTCAGCTGCAGACACAAACACACGTAGTGGTGGGGCCAAGGCCAGCAGTGAGAGCCAGGGCCAACGGCAGGCAGGCTGGTGGTTGTGGGAACCCGGGCTGTAGGTGTGCATTGCGGGGTCCCACCTTGGGCGTGCACATGGCAGTAGAGAGGCTGGTGAAAGGGGCCAGGCCGCTGGCATACAGACACACAGCTGGAGGGCCTACAGCTCCTTAAATGAACCGAACTCTCCTGGAGCTATTTTTATTTGGGGATGACTGTGTAATCGTGGGTCTTTGTCAGGGGACAGAGGCTGGGGTCTCCTTCTTCACCCTCTTGGTGATGCCACTACCTGAGACTGAATCTTTAACCTCTATGTCAGATCAAATACGATGGTCATAATAGAAATATATATGTTGCACATGTGTGTCCACAGTAGAAGGGTGAGTCAACTACGCTTTCTGATTTTCTGTACCCTTGATGCTCGGGCATCTGGGGCCTTGCTGGTTCTGGAGGGACTGGCCTCCCAGAGTTATCTCTAATTCTTAGAGACAGCGAACAGCTCCCTGGGAGCATGCCTTTGATATGCAAACCAACCAATTCAGAGCCCACACCCAAGCTATCACAGGATGCGCCACCATCTCTCCAGTCCTAATTACCCCAGGGCAATGCATCAGCCGCAAAGGGGATGCAATTAGAGACGTGCCCTTTACCTCAAAGCTGCTGAACTGATTCAAACTAGCCACTCCTGAGCCTACTCACCTTGCCTTACCTTGTCTTTTCCATCAAAACCACAATAGAGGCTCTTGCCAGGGTTTCCTTCCATTCCTGTGTCTCAAGGCTGATCCTGGGGCTTCCCTGTGTGGCCCTGCAGGGCGTGGGAACTGTAACAAATGACCTTTTCAGCAGCAGCAGTTGTCTCCTGATCTGTTGGCCTGACCATACCTGCATAATGGTAAAGCCTACCTTTTAAACCAAAGGGACCCAAGACGTTTCGCTGAGGCTCATGGAGGAGAAGCACAGAAATAGGACAAGATGCAGGTCTCTGGGTTCTGTCTTCTACGCTTGTTCCACTGCTCTGAAAAGAGACTAGGGAGGGGAGGGCAAGTTTGTGGGGGAAAGGAATAGACAGGGCAAGAAAAGCCCTGGCTGGTGTGGCTCAGTTGGTTGGAGCATCATCTTATAACCAAAAGATTGCAAGTTTGATTTCTACTTGGGGTGCATACCTGGGTTGTGGGTTCAACCCCCCACCTGGGAGCGTATGATCCTTGGTCCAGGCATGTATGACTCTGGGTCAGGGCACATACAGGAGGCAACCAAATGATGCTTCTCTCTCACATCGATGTTTCTCTCTCCCTTCCTCTCTCCCTTCCTGTCTCTCTAAAGCAATGGGGGAAAAATGTCCTCAGGTGAGGATAAAAAGAAAAGTAGGGGGAAAGACTAATTTCTTGGGTAAGAACAGTCATGAAGGAAGGAAGAAATTGGAATGGATATTTGGGTAAGTGGAGTTAAGGACAGAAAGAAGAGCTGAAGTGTTTTTATTTACTTATTTTATAAAGTTCATGCCAATTATTAAGAGTAGCAAAACCTCATTTGACACTTCCGTGATCTGGGCACTCTTCTAGGTCTTTCTGTGTAACATGTCACTTAATCCACTTAACGCCCTTATAAGGTCAGGACTATTATCATTTCCACTTTGGAGATGAGGAAATGGACGCACAGGGTTAACGACCTCGCCTAAACTCACAGGTATAGTAGGCGGCGAGGCCAGGCTTCTAATTCAGGTTGTCTGGACGGTGCTTCTTAACCACTCCATCATCACGCTGCGCTGCCTCTCGGATGAATTCAAAGCCAGCTCAGGTAGCGACAGAGCGCGCGAGGAGGGGAGGGCTGACACTTTCCTCCGCTTTGTGTATGGGGAATGGCAGCGACACAGTCAAACCCAGAGGAAGTTATTTCCACTCTCGTTCTGCGAGGCACCGGTCAGGGAGGTGCCAGCACAGGGAGCTCCAGCATCGCAGCATCACGACTCAGGGCGCAGGCAACGTGCAGATCATTACTCTCTCCTGGGGGGCCCCCAGATAAGAGCAGGGAACTTTCCAAAAAGCTAGTGGCCCTCCTGAGATTTCATCGGAAGCTGCCCCCGTGGGCGCTGGCTTCCCACCGTCCATGGAAAGAAGAATGGCAGGGCCCAGGCGGGCGGCCTGGAACCGGAGCCTGTGTCACTTCTATGAGTTCTTGTTGGTCGGACTGACCGGAGTCAGGACGACTGTGACAGCCAAGGGCCCGGTCCTGGGCAGCTTCGAGGGGCGTCCCCCATGGGGGCAGACCCTCTGCCTGCCGGCTGGCAGATGGTTCACGCCGGGAAGCCTCTGTGTGAGTTAGAGATGATTCCACCAAGAGTTACCCCTCCCGTCAACAGGTGTGTGTGAGGGAGGGGGATGGAGGTGAGGAAGAGATGGCGTGGGGTGCAGGATCCGAGGCCCAGCAGAGAAAAGGGCGGGAGCCTCTGTTTTGGGTAGTTTCCCTCAGCTAGAGGAGTTAGCGCCTCTTTCCAAAATACCCGCGCCCCCTGGTGGGAGTAAGTCTCCCTCCACCTTCAGGGTTCTTCACCTGCAGTCGCTGAACTGAGAGGAAACACACACACCTTCATTTTCACCAGCCTCCAACCGAAATTTAGCATTTCCTTTGATAGCGAATGCACGCAACAAATCATAGTAGTGTCAGCAAACAGCACCGGTGACCTTGTCGCAACGGACAGGTGTTTTTATTTCGCGTTACAGTTGCGGCAGGTAGTCTGCAGTATCATTTTCATTCATCACTGTCGAACTTACGCCAGCTGTCAAATGTGCCACCGGATCGTGTTATTGAGCACGTTCATAAAGAAGCACATGTGTTACTGGATTTCCAATTTTTTAAATGGTATTTTAAAGCTGTAATTCAGTATAACTGTTTTCCTTTTTATCTTATGTATTTTATTTTATGGATTTCAGAAATATTCTGAAATGGGGTTCATAGGCTTCATTGGGTTGCTAAAGGGGTCCGTGACATAAACATGGTTAAAGACGCCTGCTTCAGACAAAGCTGGTTCAATTAGACCCTCTTCTGTCACTGAGGTAGGGGTTGCCGACCCATGGTGCGGGTGTGGCGTTCTGGACAGCCAGGGTCAAGGAGAAAGGAGTAGGTAGGGAGTGATGAACACGGTGTTTTTCCTTAGACCACGAGCAGTTGATGCAGTGATTTGAGATGAGACATCAAACATTGGAACCTCCAGCCCTGACTGGTGTGGCTCAGTGGACTGAGGGCCAGGCTGCAAACTGAAAGGTCACTGGTTCGATTCCCAGTCAGGGCAACCAATCGATGTTTCTCTCCCTCTCTTTCCTCTTCCCTCCCCTGCCTCTTCCCTCCCCTCCCTCTTCCTCTCTCTAATCATAAATAAATAAAATATTTTTTCAGTGGAGTCTCCAAATCCTGCAGGTGTTAGTGCATGAGGGAGGCAGTGGGGCTCCTCCCAGGTGCCAGCAAATACTAGTGATGATGTTGCCTGTGAGAGAAACACATAATAATGCGGTGGGGCAGACTTAAGTCTCATAGAACTGGGTAGAATTATCTTAGGGAGAGAAAATGACTTCTAGGTTATTAAATGTATTAACTACCACCAAGAAATAAAGTATTACCCCACCCCATCCACGCCTGCCAAGGGCTTCTCCCCGACCACCCTTTTTCTTTCCACAGTTCACCACTCTCCCCACTTTGCGTGTGATTTTTCTGCTCACTACTAATAAGCTTGCGCATCTTATTTGTTTATTGCCTGTGCTCTTGTTTCCTGTGAAATGCAGGTTCATGTCTTTTGCCCATTTTCCCCTGAGATGTTTTCTTTAACTTATTTATTTATCTGAATACAGTATTCAGGATACTAAGTGTTAACTATATGTGTTGGAAATATATCTTCTATGTATTTCTTGAGGTTTGCCTTTTTATTTTATTTATAGTGTCTTTTAATTAATATAAATATTAACTTTAAGGTGGTTTAAATATTTTAATCCTATTTTATGATGAAGACTTTCTATCATGTTAAAGAAATCCTTCTTTAACCTGTGGTCATAAAGATGTGCTCATATGTTTTCTTTTCAAAGTTTTAAAGTTTTATCTTCACTTTTAAGTGTTTAATCTGCATGGGGACTTCCAGTTCCAAGTAGAGTGTAGTAAGTAGTAGTAAGCTTCTGCCACAACAATTGGAAACAGCTGGAGAAATTACAAAAATCATATTTTTAAACACATCAAAGAGCCGAGGAAGTGAAGACAATTAGATGAGCTGAAATTTCTTTTTTAAAATATATTTACTGATTATGCTATTACAGATTTCCCCCCCCCCACTCCACTCCATCCTGCCCACCCCCTCCCTCCCACATTCCCCCCCTATAGTTCATGTCCATGGGTCATACTTATAAGTTCTTTGGCTTCTACATTTCCTACACTATTCTTACCCTCCCCCTGTCTATTTTCAACCTATCATCTATGCTACTTATTCTCTGTACCTTTCCCCCCCTCTCCCCCTCCTACTCCCCTATTGACAACCCTCCATGTGATAGAAAAAGAAGATAAAAAACATGAACAGTAAAAATGACAGCAAACTCACAGTTATTAACGACCACACCTACAACAAAAACAAGAGCAAACTAGGCAAACAACTAGAACAGGAACAGAACCATAGAGATGGAGATTAGCTGAAATTTCAGAAAAGGAAGAACGTTTCTCAGATGAGCCGAGACCAACCAACAACCTTTTTCTTCCAAAGGACATTTGTTGAATCCAAGCAAAGACTGAGGATCCGGCTTGCCACAGAGGGAGGCTTCTCATAGGGAAAGAGAAATGAGCAGTGCCTTCACCGGCTGCATGTGCTGGCGTGATGGTCTGGAATCGGACAGTTCTCAAACTGAACATCGATTTGCCCATGGGATATTTGCTGACTGCTGGGACAGCGTGGAAGCTGGGGAGCTGGGCTGTAAATGCAGCATGAGGTCTCCTGTAGTCTCGTAGTACTGAGAAATAGTACATAGTCCTGCTGGAGAGAGTTGCAATTCGCAAATACACGATCGGTCTCGCCATGCAGACACTTAAATCAAAGGTGGACTGAGGGGAGCTGGAGCTGGGCTCCATTCCTGAACTAGCTTGTTTCTGATTGGACTGAGATGTTCAACCCCTCACTCCATGAGCCTAGCCCAGGAAAGGACAAACTCTCACTGGAAGAAAATAACATTGACTTCAGTGTTCACGGTTCCTTTATAAACGTTGTCCAGCATACAATGGCAATTAATGGAACAAGTATGGAGACAGGAAAACATGACCAATAATCGAGAGAAAAAATCAGACGGCAGCAGCAGACTTGCAGGCGGCCCAGATGTTGGAGTAGCCAGACAGTGACTTTAAAATGACTATTATAAGTATGTTAAAGGAAACAGAGGGAAAGACAGACAAAATGAATGAAAAGATGGAAAACTTCCGTGGAGTTGGATTTAAAAAAGAATCAAGTGGGCATTTCAGTATTAAGAAATATGATATCTGAAATTAAGGGCGCAGGGATTTAACAGTGCCCCTGGTAAACTCAAAACAGTTCAACAGAAAACTGATGGCTATAACACAGAAGAAAAAGGGTAGGAAAAGAATAAAAATAATTTTGATTCACAAAGAGCATAATTGTCTATGGAGAAATCCCAAAGAATGTGTAAAAAGCTACTCCACCAATAAGCGAGTTTAGCAATGTTTCAGGATATACGGTCAACATACAAAATCAATTATATCTCAATAGACTACCAACAAATAATTAAAAATTGAAATTAAAAAAACAATACTTTTTACAAAAGTGTCAGAAAATATAAAGCATCTAGAGATAAATCTGGTAAAGATATTGAAGACCTATATAATGAAAACTATAAAATATTGCTGAAATTAAAGAAGACCCATGTAAATGGAAAGATATATCATGTTGCTGGATCGAAAGACTCAATACTTATTAGATAGGAATTCTGCCCAAACTGATCCATAGATTCAATGAAATCCCAAGTGAAATCCCAGTAGGCATCTTTCTGGTTTAAACTGACAAAATGATTCTAAAATTTATCTGAAAATGTAAACATAGAGTAGCAAAACAACATTAAAGTAAACATTAATTAACATTAAATTAAAACAACACTTATGCTATCTGATTTCAAGACTTTATCAAACTACACTAATCCAGGCAGAGTGGTATTGGCATGAAGATACACAAGCAGATCAATGAAACAGAGAATCAAGAAATAGACCCGCAGAGATTGCAAATTGGTATAGCTGCTATGGAAAACAGTTTGGAGGTTCCTCAAAAAATTAAAAATAGAACTACCATATGACCCAGCAATCCCACTACTGAGTACTTATTGAAAGAAGTCCAAAACACTAATTCAGAAAGACATACGCATCCTTACGTGCATTGCAGCATTATTTACAGTAGCCAAGGTATGGAAGCAACCTAAGTGTTCATCAACAGACAATTGAGTAAAGAAGATGCAGTACATATATACAATGGAGTATTATTCAGCTATGAAAAGAATGAAATCTTGTCATTTGCAACAACATGGATGGACCTGGAGGGTACTGTGCTAAGTGAAATAAATCAGAGAAAGACAATTACCATATAATTTCACTTATACGTGGAATATAAAAAACAAAACAAATGAACAAACAAAGCAGAAACAGACTCCTAGATACAGAGAACAAACTGATGGTTGCCTGATGAGAGAGGGGGTGGGGGACCTGGGTGAAAAAAAGTGAAGGGATTAAGAAGTACAAATGGGCAGTTACAGAATTGTCATGGGAATATAGAGTACAACATAGGGACTATAGTCAGCAGTACTGTACTGCTTATGTATAGTGCAAGGTGGGTACTAGACTTATTGGAGGATCACTTCATACGTTATATTAATAACCAACCGCTATGCTATAAACCTGAGGTGAATATAACATTGAATTGAAACTGAACATCGTAATTCCCACTGTAATTGGGAATTGCCAACTGTAATTGAAAAATAAAAAAATTAAATATATGTAAATGTATTAAATTAACATGCTGTACCCCTTACACCAAGTTACATGTCAATATATTTCAATAAATAAGAAAAATGAAAAAGAAGAAAAAAGTGAAAAGAAAAAGAAGTATACCCACACACAAGGAGTCAATGATGTTTGACAAAGAGGTAATCTTGCTAGAACAACTAGATACCCATATGTAAAAACAGCAAAACAACAACCAAAAACCAGAACTTTGGATCCATACCTCACAAAAATAAGTGAAAATGGATCATACACCTGTGGGGAAAAAGGGGACAGGGATTCTAGGGAAAGTAACCTCCCAGGGTGAACTGATTATAAATTCCTAACTGAGCAAGTCAGAGTTGGTAGTCACACCACAGACATATAACGTCTTCAGTAAAAGGCTCATCTGTGCCGTCAGCAAGCCTTGTCCATTGTTTCTGTGCATCTAGGTTAACACACCTTTTTGTACATTTAAGTTAACACACCTTTGAAATGCCTTTTTCCCCAGGCCTCTCAGAAGGGTAACCACCCTCAAGAGAGCACACAACTATGCTGTATTCCAGTCACAGGCATTTCCCTGCCTACCTTCCTCATACATTCATGTAGTCTTGCTCCCTCCTTGATTTCAAATGCATTAAAAAAATGCAAACTGTCATCCTGGGAACCATATTTCTCAGTCTATTGAGATCTTTCTCTCAGGCATATCCTCTGTTTGGATCAAACAAACTCTAATAAAAATATTCTACAGTTTGGGACATTCTTACATAAAAGTAGGTGGCAAATTAAAAAAAGACGTCCGATATGATTAGCTACCCAGGAAATGCAAAGTGAATCCGCAAGTAGACACCACTACATACACAGTAGAATGGATTAAAAAAAATTAAAGATAATACTAAATTGTCAACTTAAGAATGCCCAAACCTGTAGAAAATGTTTCTAAGAGTTTCCTAGAGTTTATTAGAGCCCAACAGAGAGCACACCTGGAAACGAGATCTCGAAAGACTGAGAAAAATGTTTCCCAGAATGGTAATTTGCTGTTTCTTTTGTGCATTTGGAATTAAGAAGGGAATAAGGAAAATGTAGAGAAAGCAAGACACGGAAATCTCTATGGTTGGCTCACAGGATCAGTAACATGATTACGTGCTCTCTTGAGGGTGGTTACCCTCCTGAGGGGGTCTGGAAAAAAATGCATTTCAAAGCTGCATTAACTTAGATGTACAGAAACAATGGGCAGGGCTTGCTTAAGGCAAAGATATCCTTTTACTAAGGATGTTATAGGCCTGAGTTACTTTTGGTTAGATTAATTATAGAGTCTTGTCCACAAAATGTTATCAAGGATATGGAACAATTGGAACTCATACATATTGGTGGGAATATAAAATAATACAACCAGTTTGGGAAACGGTTTAACAGTTTGTTAAAATGTTAAACACATGCCTACCGTATACTCCAGCCATTCCCTTCCGGGTATTTGTCCAGAAGAGGTGAAAGCATACGTCCCTGCAAAGGCTTGCACATGAATGATCACAGCGGATTGATTTGTAATAACCCCAAACTGGAAAAAGCCCAAATGTCCGTCAAAGGTAAATGTTTAAATCATGGTAAATCCATACAATGGAATATTATTTAGCAATAAAAAGCAGTGTGGATAATCACTTGTGTCAGCACCATTTCATTGAACGTGCTCCCCCATCCCCACTGATCTGTGATGCCGCCTCTCTCGTAAACCACATTCCCACATATATGTAGACCTGTTTCCACTGACTTGCGTTTGTCTACACCTGCAACAATACCACATAGTCACAAAGTTAGAATACATTTTTATCTCGTGTAAGAAAATTACCCACCAGTACCTCTGACCACCCACATAGTCTTCTTCCTAAGGAGTGTTTTGTATATTATTAGTCCTTCGCTATTCCCCATCAGTTTAGCACACCTTAGCAAGTTCCAACTGCAACTCTATGGGAGTTTTTCTTGGCGCTGCATTGAATCTGCATCAAACTGGGTGAGACATGCCCTGACCAGTGCAGCTCAGTGGGTTGGGCATTATTCCACAAAGCAAAGGCCACTGGTTTGATTCCTGGTCGGGGCACATGCCTGGGTTGTGGGTTCAGTGCCGGTCGGGGTGCACACGAGAGGCAACCAAGCAATGTTTCTCACATCGATGTTTTTCTCCCTCTATTTCTCTCTCCCTTCTACTCTCTCTAAAAATAAATAAATAAACTCTTTTAAAAGTTTTGGTGAGACATTCTCATACTTTCTTTTAAACATTTAGACATGGTTTTCTTCAGTTCATTGTATATATGTATAATGGCTGATTTAAGTATAAGTCTTTGTCTAGTAAGTACAACACCTAGACTTCCTCAGGGACAGTTTTTATCGACTATTTTATTTCCTGTGAGTGACCCATTCTTTCCTGTTTGAGTGTCATCATTTTCCATTGAAAACAGGACATTTTCTTAAAAGATTTTATTTATTTATTTTTAGTCAGAGGGGAAGGGAGCGAGAAAGAGAGGGAGAGAAACATCAGTGTGTGGTTGCCTCTCATGCACCCTCTACTGGGGACCTGGCCTGCAACCCAGGCATGTGCCCTGACTGGGAACCAAACGCTTTGTGGGATAATGCCTAATCCACTGAGTCACATGAACCAGGGCAAAAAACAGGACATTTTAAATCTGGAAATCAAATTCATATCCCAGAATTTATTGCTGTTTCTGGTTATTGTTGTTGCTGCGGCTGTGTGTTTAGCACCCTTCCTGCACTAATCTTGTAAAGTCTGTATTATTTGTTGTGTATGGCTATGGAACTCATCTAATGATTAGATAGAGCTTTCCTTAAATGCCTTCAACCAGTAAGTATCCCACCCTTTGCCAGGGACTGTGTGTGTTGGGTAACACCCTCAGTGCACTGAAAATCTACAACTCTGCCTTAGCTTTTACTTCCTGTTTGAGCAGATCCTCAAGGTCAGGCAGAGGTAAGAGATTAGGACCTTCTCAGGTCTTTTGTGGGCATGCACATAGCTCTGCACATGTGCATGGCCTTCTAAATTGCTAGGAATAGGTTAGAGCTTTACAAAGCCCCCATTAGACAGCTCGTTCCTCAGAGTTTCCTTTTAGGTTTTTTGGGCAGCCTTTTGTCTGCCACAACTGGTATTACTGCCTCAGGCAGCTGTACTGTTAAATGGTCGCTGATGATTTCTTTGAACAAACGCCTGGAAGTAGAGCAAGCTCTGAGGCAGGTAAAATAAAAACAATCCTTGTGATAGGGGCTTTTCTAAGGGGCTGTTGAACAGATCAAATAGTGACAACTCTGTTGGTGAGGTGTTGGATGCCCCAAACCCATTCTGCCCCCTTCACTGGCTGCAAGATTGATGGTTTTCACAGCTACCATAATTTTAAGGCTGCTGATTTTCAAGTCCACCCCAGAGCTTAGGATAAGGGGATGGAAACAGGGCAAGTTAAAAATGCCACAAAGCTTGTTGTTGTTATTGAGGGTTGGACAATTTTCTTGAATAAAAATGCTCCTCATATTGTCAAAATCTGAGAATTAACCTTTAGTTAATTTCTAGAGTTCTGAAAAAGTTGATTTTGGCAGGTTTTTAGTTTTGCCGCTGCCAGTGATTCATAAAAACACAAGAACACTGGCAGGAAGAAAAAAAAACCCAAAACCCAAAACCAACCCTCAAACAAACCTGTCAGCCAGTCAGAGAAAGAAAAATACTATATGATCTCACTTATATGTGGAATCTAACAAACAAAATAAACGGACGAACAAAATAGAACCAGAGGCATGGACACATGGAACGGATGGACAGATCTCAGAAGGGAGGGAGTGGGGGGAGACTGGGTGAAAGAAGGTGAAGAGATTAGCTAAACAACATATATGCAGGCCACGGACACAGACAATAGTGAGGTGAAGGCCAGGGGAGGGGTGGCAAATGGGGGGAAATGGGAGACAACTGTAATAGTGTCAACAATTTAATAAGAAAGGAGGAGTCTTTACTCCGCTGTTTTGGAAGTGCTCCTTCAGGATGGCATTACGTATTATAGACTAGTTTGGAGAGAACTCTTGCCTTTATGATCCTTTTTATTCCCGAAAGTGGGATACCTTGCCAAATACTTTGGTCTTCTCAAGTGTCTTTCACTGCAGTTTTACAGTATCTTTCATACTGCCTTACACATGGTTTCATTCTTACTTATTCTTATTGCTTATGTTGCTGTTGTAAAAATTTTAAAAAGATACGTGTTCTGTTAGTTGCCGGTATACAGCAGCAGAATTCATTTTTGTACAGTGACCCTACAGCCAGGCACCTTGTGAGCATCTGTTCTGCCTTCTATTAGTTTCTCTGCGTCTTCCTAGTTTTCTATGGCAATAATAATATAATCTGTAAGTAATGACCATTTTTCCCTTCCTTTACCGTGCCTTCCCATTGTATTAACTTTTTTAAATCATTTTTAATTGTTATTCTATTACCTTAATGTTCTGGCTAGAATCTCTAATACAATGTACCTGATTCTTTTTTTTTTTTTGAATCCAGTTGTTTTTATTCCACATCTACTGCTCTTGGCAATATCCCACAGCCCATTAACTGCTCTTTAAACACACTTTTATTGAGATAAAATTCACATACCAGACAACTCAGCCATTTAAAGTATACAGTTAAAATGGTTCCTAGTCTATTCAGAGTGGGGCAACCATCACTTCCGTCAATATTTTTAATAGCTCCCAAAGAAAGCCCATCCCCATCAGCAGTCACCCCCATTCCCCCCAACCACTGCACCCGTAATCAACCACCAATTTACTTTCTGCCTGCACGGACTTGCCTATCCTGAACATTCCATAATAAAAATGGGACAATACAACATGTGGTCCTTTGTCACTGGCTGGTTTTCACTTAGGATGAAGTCTTCAAGGTTAATCTATGTTGTGGCTTGTGTCTGATTTTAAAGAGAATGCTTCCTCACTAAAACTGGTTGTTCATCATAGGTATTTGGTAGATGCCCTATTTCAGGACAAGGAAATTCTATTTCTACTTTTCTAGATCGAGAATTTTACCAAATGCCTTCTTGGCATCCAATCAAATAATTACATGATGTTTCTCCTTTTACACTGTTAATATGATGAATGACACAGAATTTTCTAGTGCCAAATTACCCTCTTGTATTCCTGGGATAAATCCAAGTGTATAATCAGTTTTAGCCTCCTAACATCTCTGCATCTAGATTCAGAAATAAGATTGGCCTCTACATTCTTACACTGTTTTTCTTGAGTTTGGATACTAAGGCTATTGTAACTTCATAACATGAGTTGGGGACTCTTTCTTCTTCAATTGTCTGAAAGGGTTTAGTACGTGATTAGAATGATTTGTTCCTCGGAAGTCTTCTGGAACTCACCTGTAAAATGGCCTCATCCTGGTATAGTCTTTGTGAAAAGGCTTTCATTACTGCTCCAGTGTTGTAGTTATGAAATTGTAGGCATTCTATTTCTTCTTGAGTTGGTTCTACTATTATTTTTTATAGCGCAAAATCCCCATTTCATCAAATTTTTGAAATTCACTAGCATAAAGGTGTTCATTGTATTATATTATTTTCATAATCTTCACTGTATCTCTAATTATCTCTTCTTTCATCCCTAATATTATTTACTTGTGTTTTCTATTTCTTATCTATCTTGCCAGATTTGTGTTTATCTCTTAAAAGAACCAGCTTTATTTGGTTTTCTTTTATGAATATTTGTTTTTCATTGATGTTGAGTCTCCAAATATTTGAAAACTCTAGGTAACATAATTTATGTTATTTTTGCCTAGTTGTCAGATGTAAGTTTATATCTCATGGTTTTGATTTACATTTTTTCTTACACAGTTGAATTTTTTATATATTTATTACAACTTGTATGTCTTCGGTGGATTGTTGTGTATCTGCTCAGACCACTTTTCTTTTTGGTATGTAATTTTTTAATGTACAATGCACTTTATATTAAGGATGGCATATTCGTTATTTGTTGCAAACATGTTGTCCTAGTATGACAGCTGCCTCTTACTTAACGTTTATGATAACTTTTCATGTAGAAATTATTTTACTTTTTCTTATTCAAATTAACCTATTTCTTCATAATTTCTTATTTTGGTGTTGTGTTTTAAATGGTCCTCTACAATTCCAACATTATATGCACATTTCCTTTTTTCTTCTAAAGTTTTCTTGTTTTATTTGAATTTTTACATATATACCTTTAATTAGTCAGGAATTCTTTGTGGTATGAGATTTGAAGTAGAAACCACAATTGTATTTTTCTCCTCATGGTTATTTAATTGTCCTAGTCCATTTATTGGATAGTCAATCCAATCTTTTTTATCATATTTTAAATTCATGCAGGTACTTGTGTTTCTTTCTGATAGATCAGTTGGGCTCCATTGATCTGTTACACTTTCTACCTCAGTACCGTAGTGTTTTAACTGTGGCTTTGATTATTCTCACACAATTATTTTTCATGATGAAATGTAAAATCATTTTGTCAATTTTCTTCCTTCCAAACAAGCCCTATCTGGCTATTTATTGAAACTATATTACATTTATATACTCAGCTTGAGAATAATGGATATCTTTTATAATACCATTTTCCAATCCAAGAACATTAAATGTTTTCCATTTATGCAAGACTTCTTTTGTATCCCATAATAAAGCTTATAATTTTTTAAGTGTATTTTATTGATTATACTATTACAGTTGTCCCAATTTTTCCTCCTTTATTCCTCCTCTGCCCCATACCACCCAACCCTCAGCATTCCACTCCCCCCCACCTTAGTTCATGTCCATGGGTTGTACATATAAGTTCTTTGAATTCTCTGTTTCCTATACCATTTTTGGCCTCTCCCTGTCTATTTTATGCCTACCAATTATGCTTCTTATTCCCTGTACCTTTCCCCCCCATTCATTCCCTCTCTCTCCCCACTGAAAACCCTCCATGTGATGTCCATTTCTCTGATTCTGTTCCTGTTCTAGTTGTTTGCTTAGTTTTTGTTTGAATTGTTTTTCTTTTCTTTAGGTTCATTTGTTGATAGTTGTGAGTTTGTTGTCATTTTACTGTTCATAATTTTTGATTTTCTTCAATTTCTTAGATAAGTCCCTTTAACATTTCATATAATAAGCGCTTGGTGATGATGAACTCCTTTAACTTGACCTTATCTGGGAAGCACTTTATCTTCCCTTCCATTTTAAATGATAGCTTTGCTGGATAGAAAATCTTACATGTAGGTCCTTGCCTTTCATGACTTCAGATACTTCTTTCCAGCCCCTTCCTTCCTGTAAGGTTTCTTTTGGGAAATCAGCTGATAATCTTATGGGAACTCCTTTGTAGGTAACTTTCTCCTTTCCTCTTGGTGCTTTTAAGATTCTCTCCTTATCTTTAATCTTGGGTAACTTAATGATGTGCCTTGGTGTGTTCCTCTTTGGGTCCAACTTCTTTGGGACTCTCTGAGCTTCCTGGGCTTCCTAGAAGTCTATTTTCTTCTCCAGATTGGGGAAATTTTCCTTTCTTATGTTCAAATAAGTTTTCAATTTCTTGCTGTTGTTGTTCTCCTTCTGGCACCCCTGTAATTCGGATATTGGAACGTTTCTGGTTGTCCCAGAGGTTCGTAAGTCTCTCTTCACTTTTTTGAATTCTTCTTTCTTCATTCTGATCTGGTTGGATGTTTATTTCTTCCTTTTGTTCCAAATCATTGCTTTGAGTCCTGTTTTCCTTCCTGTCACTGTTGGTTGCCTGAATATTTTGCTTTGTTTCACTTTGGGTATCTTTCATTTCTTCTTTCATTTTGCAACCAAGCTCAATAAGTTCTGTGAGCATTTTGATTACCAGGGCTTTGAACTCTCCATCAGATAGGTTGGTTATCTCCTCATCGCTTAGCTCTCTTTCTGGAGTTTTGCTCTGTTCTATCATTTGGGTCCTTTTTCTTTGTCTTGGCGCACCTGTTAAGTTGTAAGGGGATGGGGCCTTAGGTATTCGCCAGGGCAGGGCAACCCTCCTTGCTGCACTATGGTGCTGTTTTGGGGGGAGGGGTCAGAGAGGAAACAATGCACCTGGCCTGCTTGGCTCTAGCCCCACTTTCCAATGAACCCTCATGTGAGACCGGGAGTTTCTCCCACTGTGGCAACCCCAGCCTTAGTCCACAGTCAGCTCTAAGTCTCAGTTTCCTGTTCAGCCCCCCTTGCCCATGTGGTCCACTGCCTTGCCTCCAGTTCTCTCCGTAGGCCTGTCTTACTGTCCTGGTTGCTCTGGTTGACCATTTCTTTAATTCCTTGGTTATTGGAGTTCTGTGCAGTTTGATTTTCTGGCACTTCTGGTTGTTTATTGACTTTAGATTGGTTGTTATCCTCCTTTTGGTTGTGTGTGGAAGCAGAGAGTTTCTACCTATGCCTCCATCTTGGCCAGAACTCAAAAAAAACCCCAAAACAAACAAACAAACAAAAACCCCAAAACTAAAGCCTATAGTTTTTTAATAACAGCTTTATTGAGTTGTAAATCACATGCCATATGATTCACCCATTTAAAGTATATAATTAGGAGAACTTCTGGTCAAGATGGATGCATAGATAAACACAGGTAACCTCCTTGCACATCTACAGCAAAAATTACAACTAGACTACAAAACAAATACAACCCAGAATTATCAGAAAATCTAGCTGTGGAAGTTCATCAACCAAGAAATTAAAGAAGCCACATTCATCCAGATGGGTATGAAGGGTGGAGAAGCAAAGAGGGCAGAGAGGCGCGGAGATGTAGAGAGGCATGGAGAGGCATGGAGACGCAGAATGGGCAGTCCCACATCCATGTGTGGTGGATAAAAATCAGGATGGATACCTCAGGAGTGAGGGATCCCAGCTCCACACCAGACCACATAGCCCAGGGTTTCAGCACCAGGAAGGTAAGTCCCCATAATGTCCAGGTATAAAAACCAGTGGGGGTTGGGGTAGCAGAAAAAACTGTGGGATTCTCAGGAGTCTGCTCTTAAAGGGCCCGCAATGGACTTAGGACTTATGGAGACTCACTCCCTCTGGGATTCAGCACCAGGGCAACAGCTGAAAGGGCACCAGTGGCATATGGGGAGAAAGCGAAGTGACTAGTATCTGGGCAAGTGCCGAGAGACAGTTTCCTCCCAGATAAAACACCAGAGGCCAGGCAATAGCATTGTCCCCTCACTGAGCTCTCCCCGACACAGAGCCACAGAGTGGCAACAGCTACTAAGACAGGGAATAAAAGCAGCTCTACCTAATACACAGAAACAAACACAGGAAGACTGCCAAAATGAGGAGACAAAAAAATGTGGCCCAAATGAAAGAACAGAACAAAACTCCAGAAAAAGAACTAAATGAAATGGAGATAAGCAATCTCTCACATGCAGAGTTCAAAACACTGGTTATCAGGATACTCAAGGAACTCCTTGAGTTTGTTCAACAGCATAAAAAAGAGTCAGGCAGAAATGAAGGTTACACTAAGTGAAATAAAGAAAAATCTACAGGGAAACAACAGTGGAAGTGATGAAGCTGAGAATCAAATCAACAATTTGGAACATAAGGAAGAAAAAAAAACATTCAATCAGAACAGCAAGAAAAAAAAAGAATCCCCCCTAAAATGCGAATAGGCTAAGGAGCCTCTGGGACATCTTCAAACATACCAGAATCTGAATCACAGGGGTGCCAGAAGGAGAAGAGGAAGAGCAAGAAATTGAAATTTTATTTGAAAAAATAATGAAAGAAAACTTCCCTAATTTGATGAAGGAACTAGACATACAAGTCCAGGAGTACAGAGAGTCCCAAACAAGATGGACCCCAAAACAGGACCACACTAAGACACATCATAATTAAAATGCCAAAGGTTAAAGATAAGGAGAGAATCTTAAAAGCAGCAAGAGAAAAGCAGATAGTTGCCTACAAAGGAGTTCCCATAAGACTGTCAGCTTATTTCTCAAAAGAAACTTTGCAGGCTAGAAGGCACTGGCAAGAAGTATTTAAAGTGATGAAAAGCAAGGACCTACAACCAAGATTACTCTATCCAGCAAAGCTATAATTTAGAATTGAAGGACAGACAAAGTGCTTCTCAGATAAAGTAAAGCTAAAGGAGTTCATCATCACTAAGCTATTATTATATGCAATGTTAAAGGAACATATTTAAGAAAAAGAAGATCAAAACTATGAACATTAAAATGGCAATAAACCAACAACTGAATCTAAAAAACAAACTAAGTAAACAACTAGAACAGAAACAGAATTATAGATATGGAGATCATGAAGGGTTATCTTGATCCTTTGGGATGGACAAGGGGGAGAATGGAGGAAAAGGTACAGGGATTAAGAAGCAAAAATTGGTAAGTACAAAATAAACAAGGGGATGTTAAGAACAGTATAAGAATTGGAGTAGCCAAAGAACATATATGTATGACCTATGGACATGAACTAAGGCAGGGGGATGATTGCTGGAAGGAAGGGGGTACCAGGTGGAGGGGGGTAAAGGGGGAAAAATTGGGACAACTGTAATAGCATAATCAACAACATATATTAAACTCAAAAAATAAAGTATATAATTAAATAGTTTTTAGTATGTTCAGAGTTGTGCAATCACCCTCACAGTCAATTTTTTAACATTACATCATCCCCCACAAAAATCCCACATCCATTAGCATTCATTCCCAAATTTCTTCCAACCATCCCAGCCCTAGGCAACCACCAATCTACTTTTTGCTTCTATGTATTTGCCTATTCTGACATTTTGTGTAAATGGAATCATAGAGTTTGTGGTCCTTAGTAACTGGCTTCTTTCACTTACCATGTCTTCATGGTTCATCCAAGTTGTAGCATGTATCACTAACTCATTTCTCCTTGTGGCCAAATAATATTCCACTGTATGAATATAACACATTTTATTTGTCCATTTATTAGTTGATGGGCATTTGTGTTGTTTCCACCTTTTGGCTATTATGAATAATGCTGCTATGGATATCTGTGTGTAAGTTTTTGTGTGCACAATATGTTTTCACTTCTCCTGGGTATATACCCAGGAGTGGAATTGCTGGGTCATATGGTTACTCTATGTTTAGCCTTTTGAGGAACTGCCAGATTGTTTTCCAAAGCAGCAGCTCCATTTACATTCCCACCAGCAGTGTATGTATGAAGGTTCTACATTCTTTACATTTCTGTCAACACTTGTTATCACCTGTCTCTTTGATTATAGTGGATGTGAAGTTGTATTTCATTGTGGTTTTGATTTGCATCTCTCTGATGACTAAAGACATTGAGCATTTTTTCAAATGCTTGTTGACCATTTGTATATCCTCTTTGGAGAAATATCTATTTGTGTTTTTGTCCATTTTTCAATTTATTTGTCTTTTTATTATTGAGTTAAAGAAGTTCTTTATATAGTCTAGATTCAAATCGTCTATCATATGTATGATTTGCAAAAATTTTATCCCATTTTGCAGGTTGTCTTTTGTTTCTTGACGGTGTCCTTGAAGCATGAAATTTTCAATTTTGATAATGCATATCTTATTTATTTTTTCTTTTGTTGTTTGTGATTTTGATGTTATATCAAAAAACCCATTGCCTAATTCAAGGTCACAGAGATTTACACCTATGTTTTCTTCTAAGAGTTTTATAGTTTTAACTCTTACATTTAGGTCTTGATCAAGTTTGAATTAATTTCTGTGTGTGGTGTGAGTTAGGAATGCAACTTCATTCTTTTTCATATGGGTATCCAATTATCTCAGCAACAGTTCTTTCCCCATTTGAATTATTTTGCTAAACAATTCACCCTTGTTTAAAAAAATAATTTGATTATAAATTTGAGGGTTTATTTCTGGACTCTTAATTTTACTCCACTGATTATACGTCTATCTGTGGCTCTGTGGTAAGTTTTAACATCAGGGAGTTTAAGTTCTCCAATTTTGTTCTTCTTTTTCAAGATGTTTTGGCTATTCTGGGTCCCTTGAATTTCCTATTCCTTCGCATTTTGTTGCTGGGGTGAGTGAGCTGTATTTTCTGTTTGGTCACTGCTGGTATATAGAAAACTATTGAATTACACATACTTTTGCATCCAGCTACTTTAACAAATTCTCTTATAAGTTCTAAACATTCCTCAGTCCATTAGCTAGTGTTTCTCAGGTAGACAATCACATCTTTTGCAAAGAATCATAAGCTTGACTCTTCCTTCCCAAATTTACGTCTCATTTATTTTTCTTATTGTTTTTCCTTAAATTTCAGAATACTGTTGACATTATTCACAGTATGACATCCTTGTTTTGCTCCTTGTTTTTGTAGCAATGTCTTTGTTATGAAGGGCTATATTTGCTCTTCATTCCAGGTCATCACTGAGTATCATATCGTATTGTCTATTGGCTTGAGATTATACATTTATCATCTTGACATCTTAGTCCCTAAGTGTCTCAATCAGGGTGTATCCTATTAGGATAATTATGCAGTTTTTCCCCTGTGTCCTATTTATATGATGAACAACATTAATAAACTTTTAACATTGACCCTCCTTGCATAAACTGTCTCCCAAGCCAATGGGAACAAATTAGCTCACGTTAACAGAAATGACTCAGATCCTACTGCTGTAGCTCCCACCTGAACAATATAGAACAGATGCCACAAACGGGAAGTCTGTAGGTCATGTCTAGTTTGGACTGCAAGGAGTTTTCAAATACTGTTTTGAATTTCGAACATTTAAAAACCATTGTTTCTCACATTTAAAAACAATGTTTGGTTCTCTTTAAAAATTGTAAAATCTGACCACACCACTTCTGCACTCCCACATGGCTACAGTGGGCTGAAGATGGGCCCCAGGGGGCCCTCCTTTAGAGATCCCCTCATTTGCATCCTTTCCAAACCTTATTGTCTCCATACCTTATTGTTCCTAGACATCAAGGTCAGAGGTCAGTTGCTGGTTTTTGTATTTGTGCAATTGTTTTTCCTATATTGAAATTAGGTAAAAGCGAGATATTTTTTGTAATCATGTTTGTAGCAAACATGAGAAAATAAAAGAGGCTGAGAGGGGTAGATGCTTCAAGAGAAAGGAGAAGAGGCACATTTCTTGGTGGAAGTGAAGACTATTCCTTTACGTTTAATATACAAACTGTGTCTATTGACAGAGTACAGTGTAAAATGCCTCCAGAGAAGAAATCATAAGAAGAATATGGGAAAGCTGTGTGGGGAAAGAAAACCTTATTGAACTGGGGAAAAAAGTAACTGAAATTTCAACAGGGTTTGTTTCGGGAGGCACAGAGTATAAACAATGCTGTCATGAAATGTCATGATATAGTTAAGTGAATACAATACCATCTCACCAGTTCTGTCCAGGACTTTGACCTGTTTGGTTCTGGGAGACATTTGAGTTTCTAACTCCTGCTCCAGTCCTCCAGCTTCCTTCATTGTGTGCTCCCCACTAAAGGAATCCCCATTGTTCTGCCACTGTACCCAAGGTCTCCAAGACCCTAATGGCAACCACTTCTTTTGCAGCTCCTTGAAGCTCTTTCCTCCGCAAGGTTCAGATGCCAACTTGTGAGGCTGACCTGGGACAGCGGCTGCGCCCCTACCAGTAGAAACATCAATGGACTGGCTTGGAAGGGGTGGGTGGCAGTTAAGGTTGACCCTCACCTTCATCAGCTCCTTCCAAAATGTCCAATCTACATTTTAAAATTGTGACTGATCAGTCACACCCTAAGTCTCCTATGTTGATCTTCTGGAGCTTCCACTGGAGACTACACCTCATCTTGCAACCCAGGACCCACTCATATAGCCCTCATTGCAGGCCCCCCACTTTTAACCACCCTTGCCAGCAGGCAACCAGGCCAGCTGAGCCATGGAGTATGCCTAAACCCCTCTGGGCTCATCCAGATGTTGGCATTCCTTGAACAAACTCAACTTTGTCACAGCATTATTATTTTAATTAAAGGCTGGATACAATTTGTGCTTATTTTAATTCAGGCTTTTATAATTGCATCATAGAAAAGAGTGGTCTGTAGCTTTCTTTTTAGGTTTTAGTAAAAGAAAAAATGAAATCAGAAGTTTTTCAAAAGTTTGTAAGATTTACAATGTTTATTTTTTGTTTTTTTCGAGTTTATATTTTGAAATAATGTTGGAGTTATAAAAAAAGTTGCATAGGATTCCCATAAAAGTTTAACCCAGACTTCCACAATGTTAGCAATGTACATTAAACATAGTATGATTACTGAAATTGGGAAATAATGATACAATACTACTAATGAATCTACAGAATTTATTTCAGTTTGGTCAATTGTCCCACTGGTGTCCTTTTTCTGGCCCAGGATCCAATCCGGAATTGTTGTGTGACAACCTGACAGCCCTGCAGGCTTTCCTTGTGTTTCCCAACACTCACACTGTTCAGGGTTTTACACACTGCCTCTCAGTTTGGGTTAGTCTGATGTTTTCTCCTGATTAGATTGAAGTACGACATTTTTGACAAAAATACCACAAATATGATGTACTGTTCCTGGTGCAACAAATCAAGAGATAGATAATATTGCTATCTCTCATCATGATACTGTTAAACTTTTCACTTGGTTAAGGTAGAGTTAGCCTGGTTTCTCCACTGTGAATTTATTACTTTTTCCTTTGTAACTAGTAAGTATCTTGGGGGAGCTACTTTAAGACTAAGCAAATATCCCACTCATCATTATACCTTTGCCCACAATATCTAGCATCCATTGATGATTCTTGCCTGCAAAAATAATTACTATGGACTTCTGGCCAAGATGGAGGTGTAGGTAAACACACTATGACTCCTCACACAACCAAAAGAAGGACAACAACAAATTTAAAAACAAAAAACAACCAGAACTGACCGAAAATCGAACTGTTTGGAAGTCCAACAACCAAGGAGTTAAAGAAGAAACATTCATCCAGACTGGTAGGAGGGGTGGAGACAGGCAGCCAGGTGGAGAGGACTCACGGCAAGGCAGTAGCTGGTAGACCCTGAGAGGCTGCAGCTGGTGCACCAGGTGAGGCAGCAGCTGGCAAAGCAAGCAGTCCCACATTTGCATGTAGATAAACTGAGACAAACAACTGGGGAGGCAGACAGACTGTGCAACCAAGGGTTCCAGTGCAGGAGAAATAAAGCCTCAAAACCTCTGACTGAAAAAATCTGTGGGGGTTGAGGTGGCAGGAGAAACTCCCAGTCTCACAGGAGAGTTTGTTGGAGAGACCTACAGGGTCCTAGAATGTACACAAATCCACCCACCTGGGAATGAGCAACAGAAAGGCCCAATTTGCTTGTGGGTAGTGGCAGAAATGACTGAAAGCTGGCAGAGAGCTGAGCAAGCAGCATTGTTCCCTCTCGGACCCCTCTCCCACATACACCACCACAATGCAATGAAGTGGGTAGCCCTGCCCTGGTAAATACCTAAGGGTCCACCCTTTACTACGAAACAGGTTCACCAAGACAAAAAAAAAAGTCCCAAATGAAAGAACAGACCAAAGCTCCAGATAAAATACAACTAAGCAACAAAGAGATAGCCAACCTATCAGATGCACAGTTCAAAACACTGGTAATCAGGATGCTTACAGAAATGGTTGAGTATGGTTGCAAATTAAAGGATAAAATGAAGGCTATGCAAAGTGAAATAAAGGAAAATGTACAGGGAACCAACAGAGACAGAAAGGAAACTGGGACTCAAATCAACGATTTGGAACATAATGAAGAAATAAATATTCAACCAGAACAGAATGAAGAAACAAGAATTCAAAAAAATTAAGAGAAGCTTAGGAACCTCCAGGACAATTTTAAGTGTTCCAACATCTGAATCATAGGGGTGCAAGAAGAAGAGGAAGAGCAAGAAGTTGAAAACTTATTTGAACACATAATAAATGAAAACTTCCCCAATCTGGAGAAGAAAACAGACTTCCAGGAAGTCCAGGAAGCCCAGAGAGTCCCAAAGAAGTTGTACTCAAAGAGGAACACACCAAGGCATATAATAATTACATTACCCAAGATTAAAGATATGGAGAGAATCTTAAAAACAGAAAGAGGAAAGGAGAGAGTTACCTACAAAGGAGTTCCCATAAGATTATCAGCTGATTTCTCAAAAGAAACCTTACAGGCAGGAAGGGGCTGGAAAGAAGTATCTGAAGTCATGAAAAGCAAGGACCTACATTCAAGATTACTCTATCCAGCAAAGCTATCATTTAGAATGGGAGGGCAGATAAAGTGCTTCCCAGATAAGGTCAAGTTAAAGGAGTTCATCATCACCAAGCTCTTATTATATGAAATGTTAAAGGGACTTATCTAAGAAAAAGAAGATCAAAAATATGAACAGTAAAATGACACCAAAGTCACACCTATCAACAAACAAACCTAAAATACAACAAAAACAAAAACAAACTAAGCAAACAACTAGAACAGGAACAGAATCACAGAAATAGAGATCACATAGAAGGTTACCAAGGGGAATGGGGGAGAGAAAGGGGGAAAAGGTACAGGGAATAAGTAGCATAAATGGTAGGTAGAAGATAGACAGGGGGAGGTTGGAATAGTATAGGAAATGTAGAAGCCAAAGAACCTATATGTATGACCCATGGATATGAACCAAAGGAGGTGCGTAATGCTGCAGGTGGGAAGGGGTGTACAGGGTGGAGGGGAATAAAGGGGGGGAAATGGGACAACTGTAATAACATAATCAATAAAATATGTTAAAAAATAAAAAATAATTACTATGATGTTTACCAAGTGATTTTCTAATTCCATCATTCCTTCTACATTTACTTATTAGAATTCTATCATTAAGAGTTGCCTCTTCTCTTCCACTTATTTATTCAATTTTTATATCAGTGTGGACTCATAGATATTTATTTTACTCTACAGGCTGTAATTCATAACTGTTGTTATTTATTGCATCACCCAAATTTTTCTGGATGTGGCCATTGGGAGTTCCTTCAGATTGGTTCCTGTGATTTTTGACAAGCCTCAATCACTTTTGGAGTGCTTAATTACTTTCTAGTACCACAAGATGTTCTAGATTCATCTTGTTCTTTTTAAAAACAAAATTTTAATTATTTGAGAGAGAAAGAGAAGGAGGGAGGGAGGGAGAGGGAGAGAGAAAAAGAAAGAGAGAGATCAATTTGTTGTTCTACTTATTTATAAATTCATCAGTTGCTTCTTGTACGGGCCCTGACTAGAGATAGAACTAACAACCTTGGTGTATTGGGATGACGCTCTAACCAACTGAGCTACCTGGCCAGGGCTCATGTTGTTCTTTCAATCATACATTTCAATCAGTTCTGTTCAATCAGCCATTTTCCAAGGAGTCCTTGTTCCTTTTGATTTCCTGGTTGTTGTTTTTTTCTTTTTACCAAGATCTGGAAGCTAGCTGCCCTCATTGCTACTCGATGACATTACTTCCAAGACCCCTCAGAAGATAGAGCTAAGAAATACATATACATCACTATCTGTGTGTGTGTGTATGTAGAACCATGAGTACACACTCATACCTCCAATTCCAGTCTAACACCACAAGATTCATTCTAGCTTTTACTTTTTCTTATTTGCAATTTCTTTCACCAACAGTGAGAAACCTGGCTCTCATTATTTACAATATGTTTACTTATATGTTCAGTCTGGGTATACACACAAAAGGGTTTAAGAACTGCTCATTCCCAGCCCCGTGAGAAAGATTTACTAACTAGAGTGCCATGTGTGCGTATAGCTCTTTTTGTCTTTAGCCTTACAGTATGTAGTCAGAATAGTTTTCCTAATTTAGTTTAGTACTTTTGTCTCCACCCTCCTCAGTATAGTAATGCCATTCATTTGTAAAGGGGTTAAGTTCATTTACTACTGTTTGCTTTCCATTTTGTGTTTCCATCGCATCCTGACTGACTTTGATAACTCATTTCTCGGGGACAGGGATATGTGAAACACGATCATAGTCCTGGAAGTCAGAACCACACGAGAAACCGTATTCAGAGAACTGCCATTTGTCCCACCCCTTCTACCCCGTCCCTGCTCCCCCATTCTTCCCACACCATTCCCACCCACCCCTGTGGTAAGCAAACTTGATAATTTTTTAAAAGATTTTATTTATTTATTTATTTTTAGAGAGAGAGGAAGGGAGGGAGAGAAACATCAATACGTGAGAGAGAAACATTGATCAGTTGCCTCTTGTGCCTCAACAAGGGACCTGGCCTGTAATCCAAGTATGCGCTGTGACCTGGAATTGAACCGGGGACCCTTTTGTATGCAGGCCGGTGCTCAATCCACTGAGCCACACCAGCCAGGGCATACTGCAGTATTGATTTTAAAAGCATAGCACAGTTCTGTCCTTTAAAGTTGGATAGCCATCACCCATGTACCTGTCAAGGCCTGGAGCCTCTCAAGAGAGAATTTCTTTGCTAATTTATAATTTCAGACACTGTGTCCTTTTTAAAGTTGTTTTTGGTAATTTATATTTTATTGGAAAAGTTATGATTTTGAGTAAAGGATGCAAATCTCTCTTCAGTTCAGAGAAAATTTCTTCTGACACATATTTTAGTTTTTCCCTCTCTCCCTATGGACTTACTATTATACATGTCTTACATCTCTGTACTCTAAAGCCACAGTTCATCTTTTCTCTTGCAGTTTTAATCCTTTATCTTTTCTCCTCTAAATTAGAGCTGAATTTTCAAGCTTTTAATCCACATATTTAGCTTTCTTCAATTCCCAATGTGCTGTTTACTCTCTCTACTGATCTTAAAATTCAGCAATCCAAAAATGTTTCCTAATCTTAGCTTGTATTTTAAAAAAACAATTCAGTTGGGTGGATGGAGGTGGAAGAGGGTATGGTGGGATAAATGATTATGGAGAAAAATAAAAATATAAAATTAAAAAAATAATAATTCAGTCCACTACATTTATAAATGTAGTATCTTCCCAAGCATCATTGAAAACACATAGGAGACATATTTCCTTTAAAAATTCTCCATTTATGAAAATCTAGTTTTAAAGAATACTAATTTTCTCTGATCATATGCCTGTTTTTGAAATTCTGAATCTTCTTGTGTTTTCCCTTTTTTTTCTGTGTTTGTTCATCTTTCCAGAGAGAGTCTATGTTTATCCAGTAATAGCAGTTGAGAGGGTTCTTCTGGTCATCATGGATGCACAGTAATTAGTCCTGGAAATATGTGGAGAAAGGCATTCTAAGTAGAGGGGTCAGAGTGAGGGAGGGCATAAGGTCTGCAAGTGTAACACAAACTTTCTTTCCCATGTTTTATGCACTGAGATGATATTCACAAAGAGTGGAAAATGCAACTCTTAAGTGAACGTCTCAGTAACTTTTTCATATGTACACACTGCGTGTAACCACTGCCCAGATCAAGATAAAAAACATACCTATCTCCCCAGAAAGTTCGCTCGTGTCCCCTTTCCAGAGAAACTGCTCCCTGCCACAAGATAACCACCATTCTGACACTGTCACTATAGATTGCTCTGGAACTTCATATAAATGAAACCATGCAGTATACTTTCTTTTGTGTCCTGCTTCTTTTTCTCAACATAATATTTGTGAAATTCACCCACATTGATACATATATCAGCAACGTATTCCTTTTTATTGCTGAATAGCGTTCTATTATATAAATGCAGAGTGCGGCAAACGAAGGTTTACAGCCTTGACCAGGTAGCTCAGTTGGTCAGAGTGTTGTCCTAATACACCAAGATTGCGGGTTCAATCCTGGTCAGGGCACATACAAGAATCAACCAATGAATGCATAAATAAGTAAAACAACAAATTGATGTTTCTCTTTCTCTCTCAAATCAATAAATAAAATTTTAAAGTAAGTTTACAGTTATTCATATGGAAAATAATACTAATTCATAATAATACAACAATAAACTCTGTTTTGTGTACCCACAAGTGCAAACCAATTTTTGCCCCATCCTGTGTACCACAATTGTTTTTATCTGTTATGCTACTAACAAATATTTGGGTTGTTTCTGGTGTTGGGATATTATAAATAAAGCTGGTATAATCATTCATATATGTTTCTGCATGGACATATAATTCATTTATCATGGATATATTTCTAAGAGTAGAATCACTGGGCCAGAGGAAATGTATATTCAATTTTATTAGGTGCTGCCAATCAGTTTTCCAAAGTAGTTATGCCATTTCATCCTGCTATAAGCAATGTGTGTGAGTTCCAGGAGCTCCACATTCTTACCAATGTCTGGTGTTGTCGGTTTTGATATTAGCTATTCTAATGGCTGTCAAGTGATACTTTGTGGTTTTAATTTGAATTTCCCCAATGACTAATGATGTTGAACACCTTTTCATGCACTTATCAGCTCTTTGTAAGTCTTCTTTTATAAAGTATCTGTTCAAGACTTTTGCCCATTTTAAAATTAGAGTGTCTTTTTATGTTTGAGTTGTAGGGGTTCTTTACATACTTTGGATATGTTACTTGTATAGTGAGGTTTCTAGTTTTGAAGCTGGCAGATAGTAAAGATGTTAACTGAGATAGGGAAGGCAAGAGAAGAAGTTTAGGGAAACATGAGAAGCTCACTTCAGGACGTGGAGTGGTTAAGTTGCCTTTGGGCTATCCCGATACAGATGTGCAGTCAGGATTTGGAATTCTAGATCTGGAGCTCAAGAAAGAAGCCTGGGCTATAGATTTGGAAGGGATCAGTGTGATGGGAATGGACCAGGGTGTCCAGGTAGAAGAGAAGCAGCCTCCAGTAAAACCCCATGCATTCTGATGTTTAAGAAATGGTGAAGAAAATGAAGCCAGAGAAAGAAAACAGAAATATTAGCCAGAGGAGGAGAAGTCAAGGGGGGTAATTCTCAAGGAGAGGGAGTATCAAATACTACAGTGAGGTAAGGAAATGAGGCCATTGGATTTGGCATTTGGGATTTCCTTCGTCATATTTTCAAAGCATTGAAAAATAAATGTAAGATGAGGAAGTAGAGACGGGTACACTTGTGTTTGAAAACATAAGGCAGTGAAAGGCAGGAGAGAGATAACAAATAGACATATTTTTAAACGAAGCAACAACAGAGCTGTACAAAGTGATACAAAATCAGGTGCCACAGGAGTGACAGGCACATTGAGTCTTACCAGCCGCTTCTTTGGGGAAGTGGGAGTCGAAGGTGCCCCAGTGGCTGTAGTTCTAAGTTCTGGCCAATAGGTGTCAGGTGTTGATCAATCTCCTGGTTGGTGGTCTGCCTTGTAGGAGTGGAGGCACAGGTGGATCTAAGTGGGAGTAGGGGATGGGTAGTGGAGGGAGGGATAACATGAAAGTTCAACATGTGGGTCACACCTGCTAGTGGAGAAGAGAATGCCCACCTCTCAGGGGATGCAGGATGGGCCTAAGTGGGCTTCATGGGATATTCAGCTCCCTGGTAGTGACCTCTAAGGGGCAACTCTGCTTCAGCTTTCCTCCATCTTCAGTTTTAGGAATACCAAGGACATGGAGGAAGTCACAGATGTCATAACCTTCCTAGCATTTTCTTTAGCTTTCAAAGTGATCTCATCATCCAATATGTCAGTCCAGTACAGCTGTGTCACTCTCGCTGCTCTATTCTCATTCCAGAGCAATTCTCCCCCTTCTCCCTACTCTGGACACCTCTGGGCTACCTCCTTCTGCCCCTCTTCTCCTTTTTGTGGTGAAAAGGTAGGGGTTGGGGAGACGAGAGTCCTCACCCACCCTCATGGAATCATATGACCTTAGGCGTGTCCTCTCATGGTCTTTCGTGGCTCTGGTTCCTTATTTGTAAAATGGTGGTGTGTGGGGGCTCAGTGGTGAATGAGAAGTACTAGGTGATTCTGAGCCCCTTACCACCTCTTACCAAACAGGCTGGAATCAGTCCTCTGTGTTCACCCAAGGGTACTTTCTGTTTTTGTGCCTTTGAGGAAGTTGCTTTTTCTTGGTATTTAGGGAGCCAGGAAAAAGAAAAAGTCATTGGTGCTCACATCTCTCAAAGCCTCAGGTAGGGCTGTGGCTTTTGACCAACAATAACGTACAACCTTGTGGGGGATTCTGAACGCCTCTAACAGATACTGTGACACAGAGTCTCATTCAATAGTGGAAGTGAAATTTTCAGCCTTGCCCTTTGTTGACTCTGAAATGCAGTGCTATTCCTTCATTGCGAGAGCTGCTTGCACGTCAGCCAACTTTCTTTATCCCCATTTTGTAAATGAGGAAACTGAGACATGGGATGTGCTTTGATTCCAGGATTCTGTGACCCAGCTCTTGGCATAACAACATCTGCTGCGTCGTCTGTGGGGAGAGGAGAGGCAAAAAGAGGGCCTTGACTCTGGAGAAGACCCCTCTCCCCGACCAGGGGCTGAGAAATGGATGAAGTGACAGCCACTGGAGAGGGAAGGTGGGAAAGTGAGGCCAGAGGCTGGGGCAGCAGTGCTGAAAGTCTGGACTGGCTGGTCCTTCCAGGAAGGTTTCTGCAGACTGGTGAGGGTGAAGGCGCCTGTCTGCACAGAAGTCATGCATTTTAAATGTTAAGAGGCCCGAAAGAAAATAGAAGTAGTAAAAGGAAGTGGGGCGCTGAGTCGCAGTGAGAGACGGAAGCAGCTCTTCGGAGCTTCCTCTTTCTCCTCCTTCCCCGAAGCCCCCACCCCAGGCCTCTCTCCTGCTCCGCCCACCTCTCCTGCGGGGGGCCAAAACCGCGCTTCCGCTCCCCTGGCGGAACCGCACCTTACTCCCGGGGGGTCGCTAGTAGTTGGTGCTGGCATCTTTCCGGCAGTGGCCGCCCACCCCATCAGGGCCGGTCCCTTCCGAGGGCAGCCGGGCTCAGAGCTCAGGGCTACTTCTCTGAAACTGTGCGGGCTGCGGCGGTACTCCGAGGATACAAGGACTAGAACAGTACCTAGTACACATTGCCCTACCACCAGGTGGCGTGAGAGGCCCGCTGGACGGCCAGCCCCGCCCGGACCCCGCCCCAGAGCAAGCCCCGCCCCCACGGCGTGGCCCCGCCCCCAGCCCTTCGTCGGAGCGAATCCTGGCAGATGCCGGGACCTGCCGCGCGATTCCAGCCCGGGTGCGGTGGTCCAGACCGTACTCCGAATCGCAGGGAGTCATCACAAGAGAGGGGCTTGGAGCCCGGCGGGGACTGCAGGTATGTAGCCGAGCGGCCGAGGCATGGGGGCTCCGAGGGCACTGGTGGGACTCAAAGCAGAGCCGGAGCGGGCGGGGGACGGTCGGGGAGCAGTGGGCTCTGAGAGCAGTGGCTGCAGTGGGAAGGCTGGAGAGGTCCTGCTGTCCTACGGCTCCGTGGACAGGAGCCGCTGCCGGGACAGGGGGTCCGCACACGCGCGTTTCCAATAATCTCGGAGAGAGAAGGGGCGTTCCGGGGACCGTCTATCGTTGTCTAGGTGGCCACTGCTGAATCGCCTGCCTTTGTGCGGCCCAAGTGTGGCCGAGGCTTCCTGCCGTCTACCCAGGCCACTGTGTGTAGTGGAGTCCAGGGGTCTCACCTCTCCGCCTGGGAACTCTCTCGCGGAGCCCTGGCCTCAGGGGTCCTTTGCCATCAGGGCCCCCATGGGAGTCGTGGAAGTGTCGCAGCCCGCCCCTGCTCGCGAGCATGAGCCCCCAGACAGTGGCTGCTTTTCTAGACAAGTGCACGCTTGGCACTGTCAGAGAGTGGATTTGTGTTTACAACCTGGCTGTACTTTGCGTGACTGTGTGTGCAAGTTTGCGCCTGCGCGTGCGGGGTGGCCCATCCCAGTCCTGGGGTAAATAAGCAAGAAGTTCAGGTCAGTAGGAGGAAGGAGATTATTCAGAGGGAAAAGGAAGGCGAGATGAAAGCAGCAGGATGTGGTATCTAGTGAGTTAACAAGCCCCTGTGCGGAGAGGAGGGGTGGGTTTAGGCACATGAGGACTAAAAGTAGGGCAGGTCTGCCTCCAAGGGGCCTTCTGGATTGCTCTTCTCTTCCGTCCCCCCATGGGCGCTGATTCTTTCCATCCACATTTTCCTTCCTCCTGGTCTTGGACCACCTGGAAAGGAACAAGTTTCCAGAGCTTGTTAAAACACACATTCTCCAGGTCCCAGCCCTACAGCGCAGCGCTCCAGGGGAAGGGCCTGGAGTCCGTAGTATTCTAAAATTGGAATATGCTCCTTAAGTGATGATGCTGGAACCATTGCTTGGGGACTCCCCCTGATCCGGAAAGGACACCTGAGTTCCAGCCAGGCGCAGCTGTGCAGCCTTGAGCATCTTGCTGCCCCCTCTCCAAGTCTGTTTTCCTGTCTGTAAAATGGGCTGTAACTTCAGCAACTTCACAGGATAGTGGGGGGAGGAAGGCTTGGGGCCTTTGTGTGCTGGGCCTCATTGGGGTTTTAAGAAATCCTTCCCCCTTATCTCTAGTTTGGGGGGTTGTGATTAATATCTTCTCTCACCAAGCTGCAGTGGAAGCGGCCACCCCTGCCTTCCCTGCCTACTCCCTCTCCCTCCCTCCTTTTGTTTCTTCCAAAAATACCAGGTGGTACTGGGCACAAGTGTGTTTGGGTTACTGGAGTGGTAATGATGAGGAGGCTCCACAGTGAAGGCTGCCGTGGCCGTCTGTCACAGGCTGCCCCACATTCCCAGCTTAATCGTTGACCTGTAGCTGAGAGGTGGGAGGAGAGGACAGCCAGTAGATATTTTTTGCCTGGGCAGCCTAGAGCTGGAGGCCCCGGCTTGAGTTCAGTTGTGCTCAAGCTGTGCAAACTTGGCCTTGGTTCAAGGTGGCTCACCCAAGGGGCTGAGCTGGCGGCTCTGTGGCACTCCTGTGAATCTGAGGGTGTTTGGATGAAAGCCTCTCAGCTTCTTGAGAGAGGAAGCTTCTGGAGGGGCAAGATAGACTGATCAGCAGGAGACCCGAGGAGAGGTTTTATGTTCAATTTTTGAGTGTCTGGCATAGATGAAGGTAGGGCACTGGGTGAAGGAAAGACTATATCTTAATTCTGCCCAAGAGGAAGAAGAGACACTCTCACAGCAAACATACTGCATATTCGGATTTCCATTGACTGGAAGGTATACGTACTTTCACATTTTAACAACTCTGAAATCAAGATGCATCTTATCACCTATGGCATCTTACCATCGTAATAGATAGCAGTGTTTCCCTCTTAGCGGCACACAAAATAATGATGCATCTTAGATTCTGTTAAAGATGATGTTTTACAGATTTTGAGGGACACTTCGAACGTACACAGGTACACAAAGAATTGTCACTTCCATAGGTAAATCTGCATACATTAATTTTTCCAGTAGCTCTACCTTCTAAACACCAAAAGTTTTCAATATGTCTAGTTTTAAAGGTAATCTTTGTAAAATGTATTGCTTGCATTTATAAATGTAGCACATTGTGCCTGGATCAATAAGTTCTTGAAAATATCACACGGTTCTACCTGCCATTCTCTTTTGTACCTTTGGTCTGCTCAGGACACAATTTCTGCCTTTCCCCCAGTATTTTATATTCTCTACTCTTCACAGCCACACTCCGAAGAAGCCACAACTGTTGCCCCCATTTTATGCATGAGGAAACTGAGGGCTGAGTCCACATGGCTAGAAAGTAGTGCAGCTGGGCCAACTCTGGTTGGTGTCTACTCTTGACCAGAGATGATTAAGCTTGAGTGGCAGCCTGCATGTGCCCTTGGTGTGACGTGCATGCCCTGTAGGGCATGACTTTCGGGGCATAAATGTGGCTGTCCATAGGTCTTTTCCATCTCCTTCTAGGCTAGCAGCTAGGTTCTGGGTCGTTGGGGTTGTCCGTTCAGGACTTCTGGATAAGTGAGATACTGCTGCAGCAAGGTGCACCCAATAGAAGGGTGAGGGCAATGAATTGGAAGAAGTGGGTGACTTCGGTGGCACGAAGCAGAAACTGGGTCCTTCTTGAGCCTACTGAGTTACCAATTAGGTACTAGGCTTTGGGCTTTAGAGTCTGGCTTCAGTGGGAGACTCCTGCCTCCAGCCTCCCCCCACTCCCAGTCCAGCCCCTCTCCTGCCGCTGTAGTGATGTAAGACAACAAACTGGAGCAAGTCACTTTTCAACTGTGAACCCTGCAGTTGGCACTGCCCTCTGGAGAAGGCCGATACCCCCATCATGACTAGCAAGGCCTTCTGCCACCCACCTGCTTTGTCCTCTGAAGCTCAGGCAAACCTCTGTGCCTTTGCTCGTGCTATTCCTTCTCCCTCCATTGCCCTTCCCTTCCTCTACCTGCCTGGTAGACCATGAATTCATCCTTGGACGTCCAGCTCAAACATCCTCATCTTTGGAGTCCTCCCCGACCCCTTCCTCACTCCACAGCACCGAACACCCCCTCCTTCCATCCTTGCCATGCCTACTGTGGCCTCCTTCCAGAGCACTGACCGCCCTGGTCTATAGGGTCTGGTCAGTGACTTGGTGGCTTGCTCACCAGAGCCACCTGATGTTCAGTGTGGCTGTTAAGCTGTCACCGTGAAACTCTCTACAGTCTCATAGGCCAGAAGTCCATGCACATTAACAGTGGAAGCTGCCTGAACACAGGACGGTGTGGGGGGCAGAAGGGTGGGGTCAGGAGGGAGTGGTGTGCTTTTCATTTTCGTGTCCTCTAGAGTCTTCTTGCTGCTGTTGTTGATCTAGGCAAATAAGCCCATGTGGTTTCCTTGTGGGGGGCAGGTCTTGGGTCTGAGGGCTGAGGGTGGCTCCCAGGCCTCTGCCTCCCATGGAGTTAGGGATTTTCATTTCTGCCTGAGTCCTTCTCTCCTAGCTATGTGACCTTAGGTAAGTAAGTCCGTGTGTCCCTCTGGATGTCAGTTTCCCCATCTGTATGGCAGCAAGGCACCAGTTGCTTTCTGTGACCCATTCCTAACCTCCAGCATCTCACACACTGGTTCAGCACTTCGACACGGAGCCCTTTCTGTGTGCCAGGCCTGTGCCGGACTCAGATCCCGAGCAAGACACAAAACGCTCCTGCCCTCATGGAAATTACTGTCCAGCAGACAAGACACTAGACACATATATCATCTAATTACAATCCTGAGAATTATGGGCTCCTGTGAGGATATGTAAAGGGAGATCAATATAGTTTGGGTGTTAAATAAAGTCTTCCCTAAAGAAGTCATATTTGAGGTATGAAATAAAGAGAATAGTAACGCTAATAATAGTAAAACCTAACATTGAGCAGACATGTGCTAAGTGTTCTTTGGGTGCATCATCTGAGTTACTCCTTTCAACATCTCTGGGTTTATGTAGACTTCCTGTCCTGTGAGAATCAGGGGAGATGAGCTGGCAAGCACAATACCTCACCCAGTGTCTGGCATGGACCGGGGGGCGCATCCCCTGCCACCCCTCCCTCCCTCCCTGCCTCCCTCAAATCCCAAGGTCCAGCTTAGCCCTGTAACAGTATTACAGGGTGTCTCCCTTTTTCTTTCATGGCTCATCACCAGTGCTGTCACCAGCAGCTCCGAGTCGCCCTGGACATGAGCCCATGCTGGCCGTCAACAGCCAAGGGCACCCCATCCATGTTCAGAAAACCATTGCGTTCTTTGCTGGGCCTTCCTTATGTCCATCCCTGGAGC
This sequence comes from Desmodus rotundus, assembly GCF_022682495.2. NCBI lineage: Eukaryota > Metazoa > Chordata > Mammalia > Chiroptera > Phyllostomidae > Desmodus > Desmodus rotundus. The sequence goes on from NC_071395.1 coordinate 70,755,887, forward strand.
TGCTCTTCTCCCAGGGTTGAGAAACCCTGATTTTCTGTACCATCAATGAAGTCACCTGTTCAGTCCCCCTTCTTCTTAGTCCAAAGTTGTTGCCCCAGAACCACGAAGTCTCTGAAGACATATCTCTGGGTTTGGGGTCTGATCATTTGTTCCTGAATGGCTTGGTGGTTTTGACTCTTGTCAGGCAAATCACACAGCTGCTTCCACTCAGCCTGGCTGAGGCGACCTGCCTCCTCTTTGCATTTTCTGGGTTTGTTAGATCACATCTACACTTACAGCTCCTAAGGGTGAGTTTCAAACTCTCTAGATAACAGACCCTTTTGAAAAACTGATAAAAGTGCCAGATTATCTTCTTCCCCTGTCCCCAAAAAGTGCATGTGTGCGAGAGTGTGTCCAAGTTTTGGATAAAACTTCAGGTCTTCTGAGACCTTGCAGTCCACCCAGTAACCCAGTTTAATAACCCCTAGAAAACAGGACTCTCTCTACACGGATTTCTTTGAATAAGCCCCAGCTGTTGAGTCCGAGGCAGGGGGGGAGTGATGGTGGGTAATGCGAAGCTGCAGCCTGCAGAGGCGGCCCCTGGTGACTCACTGGTGAGATCTTCAGGCAGCTGCAGGGTGCTGAGCTCCCTGACCATTCACTGAGCCACCACGGCGCATGGACACTTTCTGAATTTCTCATCAAGTCTTGAATTCAGCCCATTTCCAAGTTGATTAAAGAGCATTACTTTTGCTGCTGGTGTATTTACAAGAAGCCCTACCTCCTCACCCCCCAACCCCCTAACCAGAGAACTAGACTTAAGGCTAGGAAAGAGGGTCAGAGAAAATGTGTGTTTGTGGCTATTCACATCAATAGAGACTGTGAGAGGCAGCCACTGCTGTTCCTTTGCCAGAGTTATTCAAGGCCCCTCCCCCACTCCACCCCCAGGTTTCCAGGGTCTGGCATTGGCCTGGAGCTTTGTTTCTCTGATGTGGTCACAGCTCTTTAGAGCCGGTGCCTTGAAGTCAGGTGCCATGTGTGAAACATGTTCATTTTGAGTCTTCATTTCTAAGGATTTTAAAAAGCAAGAATAGAAGTTAAGTTTGTCAAATACTTCTCTAGGCATCTACTAGGAAATTTTTGTATTCACCTTGAGATTAGATTTATGTGACACATTATTTCAACTTCCTTCTATTGAACCCTCCTTGCACTTCTGGAACAAACTCCATTCAATCATGGTGTTTTATTCGTTTAATACAGTTGGATTTGATTTGCTGTGATTCTTTGTAGGATTTTTACCTCAAGACTCACAAGTAAAGCCAGCCTCCATTTTCCTCTCCTGTCCTGCTGTTACCAGGTTTCCATGTGCCGGCTTTGCAAAGTGGTTTGGAGATGTTTTTTTGCCTCCTGCACCCTGGGCCAGGTTATAGTGCTGGGGAATGATCCGTCCCTTGAAAGTTGGGAGAATGGCTCTGGTCTTTAGTTCCTTTACTGCCAGATTCTTGGTTTCCTACTCCCACAGCCTCCCTCTCCTCTCCTGGCTTCCTCAGTTCTCCCAGGCACACCCCCATCACCTCAGCTCTGGAACTGGCACCTGAGAGCCGTCTTCAACTCGTGGTCCGTTTCCACACTGAGCTGCTTAGAGCCATGCGGAGTGCAGGTCAGCTGCAGGTGCTGCACTTGGCGGGGATGCTGATAAACCACTTCACACCCAGAGAAAGGCAACCAAGACGCTGGTGCCATAGCACCAAATGATTAAAGAAGTACAGGTGTTTTCCTCCAAGAAGAGGACACGAGGAGAAGTACTCTCTCTCTTTTCAGATGTCTGAAGGGCAACATCCTTTGGAAAAGGGGAAGAGCTGCTCTGTGCAGGTCTCTCTTCAGAAGGAAGGGGACTAAGGAAGAGAAATTGCAAAGAAATAGATGTCAGCTGGCTACAAAGAAGGTCTTGGAGAAATCCAGAGCAAAGCAACAGTGGGCTAGGTGGCCTTGTGGTCGTGAGTTCCCTGTGGGGGGAAGTGTTCAGGGAAAACACATGTCACATGTAGAAATGGTAGCTGTGAGAATGAAGACCAAGATTGCTCCATTTCTAAGTCTCTAGTTCTCCAAATCATTCCGGCAGTGCCTGACTGGTTGTATAAAAATTGGTTGTTCTGAGAACAAAATTTGAATTTAAGTTCACTGACCTTGAATAAACAAATCCCAAAGCTGGGAAGTTCCCTCACAAATCCCATAGCCTTGCTTCACAGCCCGCTCCCCCAGAGCAGGGGTACTTTGGTGGTTAGGAAAATTGTACCTACCCATGGAGAAAGACCCTGGCGCTATCACTGAACATGGGGACCCTCGCCCACATCTGATGCTGGAGCGTGGGCCATTCTTGGGGTCTCTTGGGGTCTCTGGCTCCTTCTGACACCTGGTGAAATAAACTAATTGAGCTCCACTTCAGAATCACCTTCCTCTGTGGCTGACCAAGATAGCTTCTCAAGGCCAACCTACCCAACCTGTAGGTTGAGTTGGGAATTAATGGCCTCTCGTTCGTGGGGTTTTCGAGCCAATGTTTCATAGGCCTTTGCATTTTGCATTCACTTTTACAGTGACATCTAGAGAAAGCTAAAAGCTCAGAGAGCTTTCCTTAGCCTGCTGTTGTGCTTAAGAGAAAACAAAGGGCTGTGGTAGGATGTCCAGGCTACAGGATGGGAGTAGGAGATGTGGCCTCTAGTCTGAGTTGCCCCTGCTTACCTCCTCGTCCTCCTGAGCCTGTTCCCTCCTGGATCTAATGGACTCTACTGCTCTGACATCCACTGCTCAGTTTTCAAAGTCTACTCTTCAAGAATGGGAGCTGCTCTGAGGAGCTGAGCAGAAAGGGGACCTGCTCCTCTCTTGGGGCCCACCTCATGGCAGGACTCCCAGACAACAAACCCTTCCTCTGACCTGAGTGGTGCCATGCCTTCTCCTGCCCTATGCTTCCAATGCTTCTCTATCGGGTGGCTGCTTCTAAGGTCCCTGGTGGCTTTGTAATGGCGAAGTCTAACAGCCTCCTCCCAACCTGCATCTCTGAAGTTTCTGTAGCATTTGATGCCCAACACGTTCACCTAGAGCCTTTTCTCTTTCCACTTCCTGCTCCCACTGTTGCCCTGCAGACCCCTGTTCTTGCCATCTCCAGTGAGCTTGTGTCCCTCACCCAAACCCTTTCCTCCCAGTCCAGATCATCTTCCACACATGTCCAGAGCCCAGCTCTTCATCCACAAAGCAGGCTTCCTCTGCAGACTTCCCTGTTTTTTCTCTAGTGAAATCAGACTCCCAGTCTTGAAAGCTTAGAGTCTTCTCTGAGTCTTCCCTCCATCTTCCTGTTCTCCACTATCACCACTATCCAGCCAGTTTTTTAAAAGATTAAATTTATTGCAGTAACACCAATCAATAATATTATACAGGTTTTAGGGGTACAATTCTATAATACGTCATCTGTGTATTGTGTGCTCACCACCCCAGGTCAAGTCTCCTTCCCTCAGTTTCGATGGCGCTTCCTTTCCCTGGGGCTCTTGCTTCTCTCACTTCCCCATCGTTCTCTCTGCCATCTAATGCAGCTTTCATCACTGTATGCCTCTCGTGGTGCCTTCCGAGCCACAGTCTTTCCCTTGCTTCACCAGGAGATTTTTCTTATGAAAACTCCTTTGTCATGTTTGGAAACCTTCGATGCCATCCCACTTCACAGGGAAAGTCCAAAGGCCTTCGTCTTCTATTCAAGTTGCAAAGGTGAGTGCTGCTTGTTGAGTCTTCTCCATGAATTCTCTCCCTGTCCTCCAGCCAGACTGCCTGACTCCTTCCCCTAGGACCTAATGTGTGTTCTGGCCTCTCCCATCCTTCTCCTGATGAGGAAAACTTCCCTACCATCTTGTTCAGCACCAACCTCCTGATGCCTGGAAGTGCCAGTATTGGGTGTGGGTCAGCCAGCGTTTGCTGCGTGAAAGACTGCCTGGTTGGGTAGCCCGCACCTAGGAGACCTGTGCCTCCACCTAGGATAGCTGCTGATCTGGCGGCTGGGCTGTCCCCCATCTGTGATCACTGTGGAGTTCAGTCATCCTCCCCCTCAAGGACTGCACTCTTCAGGCACCTCCCTGGCCTCCTATGGGCATCTGAAGGGGCAAAACCATGTGTCTTTGCCCTCCAGTATGGGCGAAGCAGGTGTCTTCCTCCGAGCTGCCTCAGTCCCCGTGAGTCCCTGGCATTCTGCAGAGCCTGAGCCTCTACTCCTTGGGACTCTTCTTCCCACCCCTGCAGGTCAGTTAGATTTAAGATGAGCTGTTCTCTAAGTATGACCTGTGGGAGACCTGGGGAACTGTCCCCAGGCAAGCCACTCCCAGGCTGTGACCTCTGCTTTACGGGAGCCTGGGGAAGTGACTGTTTGCAACACCATGTTTACAAGGCAGAGGGGCTTCCTGTCCTGCCTGCCCAGCAGGCTGTGGGGCAATCAGGAGCTGTGTTTTCAGGGGGAGCAGGGGACAGAAAGTCTCGGAGGACTTCTTGGGGAGTCTCCAAACGTCCCCGGGGGGTGCCTGGCCAAGTGGACCCTGGAGGAAGTCAAGAAAGATGTAGAACTCAGGCTTATTTAAATTGGGAGAAAATAAAGTATTACTAAAAATTATTATTAATTTGCATATTGCCCTTTGCAGCTTGCAAACTTGTTCGCCGATGTGGCCCTAAGGTGGAACCATTTAGAGTGGAAAGCCGCTCTCTTCCATTCCTCCCCAGCAGGGTGCATAGTGCTCTTTTTTTTTTTTTTTTTTTTAGGAGGAATTCTGCTCTGGAAAGGGAAGAGGGCTTTCGGAGAGAGGGAGGGAGAGAGCAGTAGAAAGGGCTCCCCAGGAGAGAGAACCCCCCCATTCTGAGGAAGAGTTCAACCAACACAGAGCAATGCCCCTTCCCTTGCCCGCCTGATGCTGGCCTCCCGCTTCCTCAGAGGGCCATGGAGGCCCTGGGATGCCCACCCACTGGCCTGGAACCACTGCTATGGCACCACCACAGGCTCGTGTCCAGGGTCCCTTGCCATTTCTGGCCTCAATGCAAGTCGGTAGAAAGGCCTGGAAAAGTGCCTCAGGCTCTCTTGGCCCTGGAGACAGGAATACTCCATATTCGCTTTCTGGTGAGTGTGATCCAAGAGTGGGTGACCCAATGATGTGGCTCACCCTCCCCACTTGACTTCTAATGACCTGAGGTTGTTTTCCGAAGTCATTAGAGAAAGGATGTGTGACAAGAGCTGCCCAGCTGCAGGGCAGAGGTGCAAAGGCCTCCTGTGACATCTGCACATTAGCCTGTGGGTCACGGCACAGTAATATTGGTTTGTGCAGGGAGGTTTGCTGTAAATAAAATAAGGACAGGGCCCTTTAAAGAAACTGATCATAAAAATCTACTTGAAAGAGATAAAGGTTAGCCTGAGAGGTAGGGTTGAGAAGGTTGATGAGAAGTGAGTTTGAGCAGGAACTAGCCTCATGTAGCATTGAGAAAATGCATTTCTGAACTAGTGAGGCTAAGGAGCTTAGGTCCAAGGCATATGAGCTGTTCAGGGGCCTGGAGAGGAGGTTGTTCTAGAAGATACCTGAGTTAGCTAGGAAAACAAGATGATGGGGACTTGTGGGAGTTGATAGAAGTAAGCCCTCAGTACAGGGCCATATTGGATGCAATGGGTAAAGAAAGAGGTACCATTCCTCTTGTTCTCCCACCCCTGGCCACCCAAGGTAAGGCACTCTTATGGTCCAACATTATGGTCCAACATTCTCCTGAGATGGACGTGGCTAAGAGTGCCCCTTCCAAACTCTACTGGGTTTCCATCACGCTCCTGTAGAGGGAATTCCAAAGGGATTGATTGGGTTGGGGCTGCAGTTCAACTCCACCTTGGGTCCAGAACTCAGTCCTCTCAGAGAGTCCTGTTTTCAAAGGTGAAAGATTACTTCTCACTGGTTGCATTGCTTCTAAGACCTGCTCAGTAGATAGAGGTGGAGATATCATTGTTATTTAAAATTTTTTTTAAATTTCTTTAGAGGAAATTTAGGTTTACAACAAAATTGAGAGGAAAGTACAGAGATTTCCCATAGATCCCCTGCCCCTATTCATGCATAGCCTCCCCCATAATCAACATCACTCACCAGGATGGAACATTTTTTACCAAGGATGAACCTACACTGACACATCATAATCACCCAAAGTCCACAGTTTACCTTAGGGTTCACTCTTGGTGTCGTATATTCTACAAGTGGGTCATGGTGTATATCCATCATTATAATAGTATAGAGTGTACTCACTGCCCTGAAATTCCTCTGTGCTTTGCCTCTTCATCTCTCCCTGTCCCTCTACCTGACAGCCATTGATCTTTTTATTGTCTCTACAGTTTTGCCTTAGGAATGTTATTTTTTTTTTTTTTTTTTTTTAAATATATTTATTGATTATGCTATTACAGTTGTCCCATTTCCCCCCCCACTCCACTCCATCCTGCCCACCCCCCTCCCTCCCACATTCCCCCCCTATAGTTCATGTCCATAGGTCATACTTATAAGTTCTTTGGCTTCTACATTTCCTACACTATTTTTACCCTCCCCCTGTCTATTTTCCACCTATCATCTATGCTACTTATTCTCTGTACCTTTCCCCCCCTCTCTCCCTCCCACTCCCTTAATGACAACCCTCATGTTCTAGTTGTTTGCCTAGTTTGCTCTCGTTTTTGTTTTATGTGTGGCCATTAATAACTGTGAGTTTGCTGTCATTTTTACTGTTCCTATTTTTGATCTTCTTTTTCTTAGGTAACTCCCTTTAACATTTCATATAATAAGGGCTTGGTGATGATGAGCTTCTTTAACTTGACCTTATCTGAGAAGCACTTTATCTTCCCTTCCATTCCAAGTGATAGCCTTGCTGGATACAGTAATCTTGGATGTAGGTCCTTGCGTTTAATCTTGGGTAATGTAATTATGATGTGCCTTGGCGTGTTCCTCCTTGGGTCCAGCTTCTTTGGGACTCTCTGAGCTTCCTGGACTTCCCGGAAGTCTATTTCCTTTGCCAGATTAGGGAAGTTCTCCTTCATTATTTGTTCAAATAAGTTTTCAATTTTTTGTTCTTCCTCTTCTCCTTCTGGCACCCCTGTAATTCGGATGTTGGAACGTTTCAAGGCGTCCGGGAGGTTCCTAAGCCTCTCCTCATTTTTCCAAGTTCTTGTTTCTTCATTCTTTTCTGGTTGGATGTTTGTTTCTTCCTTCTGGTCCACACCATTGATTTGAGTCCCAGTTTCCTTCTCATCACTATTGGTTCCCTGTACATTTTCCTTTGTTTCTCTTAGCATAGGCTTCATTTTTTCATCTGTTTTTCGAATAGATTCAACTAAGTCTGTGAGCATATTGATAACCAGTGCTTTGAACTGTGCATCCGATAGGTTGGCTATCTCTTCGTCGCTTAGTTGTATTTTTTCTGGAGCTTTGAAGTGTTCTGTCATTTGGGCCATTTTTTTTTTTTGTCTTGGTGCGTCTGTTACTTTAAGGGGCGGAGCCTTAGGTGTTCACCAGGGCGGGGTAATGCTGGTCGCAGCGCTGTGACGCTGTACGTGGGGGAGGGGCCGAGCGCTGTACGTGGGGGAGGGGCCGAGCGGGAGCAATGGCGCTGGCCTCACTGTCCTCCGGCTTTCAATCTTTCACTCCGCTACCCACAATCAAACTGGGCCACTCTGGTGCTGGTTCCCGAGTAAGTGGGCCTGTGCACACTCTAGGCCCCTGTGGGTCTCTCCAACAACCTCTCCTGTGAGGCTGGGAGTCTCTCCTGCTGCCGCCCCAACCCCCACGAGAGTTTTCAATCAGAGGTTTGAGGCTTTATTTCCCTGAGCTGGAGCCCTGGGTTACGCGGTCTGCTTCACTCCCCGCCCTTCGTCCGGTTTATCTGTGGGCAAATGTGGTGCCGCGGGGTGCTACTCGCTGCTCTGCCTGCCCCGTTCTCCGCCACTCTGAGTCCGGCCCTCTGGGTTTATCTGTGCAAATGTGGGGCCGCAGGGTCTGCTAGTGCTCGGACTGCCTGCGCCATTTGTCCCACACTCCGCCAGTCTCAGTCCCGCCACAGCCACGCGAGTCCTCTCCACCCCGGTGCCTGTCTCCGCCCCTCCTACCAGTCTGGATGAATGTTTATTTTCTAGTTCCTTGGTGTTGGTCCCCCTTGCTGTTCAATTCTCTGTCAGTTCTGGTTGTGCGAGGAGGCGCAGTGTGTCTACCTACGCCGCCATCTTGGTTCCAGGAATGTTATTTTTCACTGAACTATTTTATCTTATTTAAGGAGGGAAAATTTTGTAATGCCCATACTTTATTTTCGTGGTACCTTTTTATTGCCCAATAGGAAATTATCTGTAATTCATTTACCAAAACAGTACTCTCTCAACTTGAATGCCTTCAACACTAGCTGGCCAACCCAGTGTGTTCCAAAGAATGGCTGACCATTAAATAATTTAGCCTCTGCTGTCGCTGCCCAGAGTTGGATACACAGAGGTAGGCACATCATGTAGAAACTACCTGCTGTTTCTCTGGAGGATGACTTCAGCTTTTATGAGCTGTCCCCTTACAAGGGAATTTTGGGTATGCCGTGTGGTCTCTATTAAGGTCAGGTTATAAAATGTACTCCACAAATTTGGGGAAAATCCCCCTAGCTGTATCTAGATGACAGTAACAGACAAACTAAAACATTATTTTGCTTCTTAGATTAATTCAATGTTGACTGAAATACTAATTTGTATATTGGTTTGATGTTATAGTGGAGCGACACAAAATAGTAGTGACTTAATCGTCTGAGAATAAGTGACCCAGACTTTACATGCCATCTTCATAGGCTGGGAACCTACACTCCTTTTGTCTTGTTGCTCCTCCTGCCTCAGCATGTGGCTTTCATCTCATGGCCCAGGATGGTTGCTCTGGCAGTTGCATCCCATCTGCCTCCCAGCTGGCAGGAGGAGGAGAAAGGAAGAAGAAGGCATACCTCTTCCATTTAAAAGCATTTGGAACTTGCAGTTGTCAATGTTTACTCATATTCTGTTGGCCAGAATGTAGTCATATGACCACATTTAGTTACAAGAGAATCTGGGAGATGTAATCTAAAATTCCCCCAGATTGTAGTACTATAGAAGAAGAGAGAATGGAAGGGCAGTTATGAGTCTCATCCATATCTGAACTCTACTAGTTTGAGATCTTTGTGAATATTCACTGTCATATAAATGTTCTTCATCCCTGTTGTTGTACAATAGACATGTGTTCTAAGTCCTATTGAACACCGTTCATTAAAAAAATGCCATGCTATGCCAAAAGATGCAGTCAACCCACATGTCCATCTGTGGATGAATGGGTAAACAAAATGTGGCATATACATACAATGGAATAATATTATTTAGCCTTAAAAAGGAAGGAAATTCTGACACATGCTACAACATGGAAGAAACTTGAAGACATTATACTAAGTGAAATAAGCCAGACGCAAAAAGACAAATACTGTGTGATTCCACTTATGTTAGGTATCTATGAGGCAGACTCATAGAGACAGAAAGTGGAGTGATGGTTACAAGGGCTGGGAGGGGGCGGGAAGGGGAGCCAGTGTTTAATGGGCACGGAGTTTCCGTTCGGGAAGACGCCAGTGGTGATGGTGGCACACCAGTGCGAAGGTGCTAAGTGCCACAGAACTGCACATAGAAATGGTTAAAGTGATAAATCCTATGTTACTTATATTTTGCCACAGTTTTTTAAATGGCATATTCTAATGATCCAAAAGCAGAGTTCTCTGACATTTTGGGAAAGTGGTCCCTGTAGATAAAGATTCTCAACACCCTTTGGGTGAGGTTATTAAGGCAGTGGGGAGTCCATCTGTCTGTTGCCCTTTTGGCTCACATTTTTCTACATGGTCAGGAGACTAGAGCAGGACATGCCAAATTCCAGATGTGCTTTTTTTGTGCCACTTTTTTTTGTTTTACCTGTTTTATTAGTGGATCTGTTGTAGTGCCCGGTGGTCTCTACATCCTTGGCTGAGAGCTCATGAACTGCCACTTAATTACGTGCAGAGAACACCGCTGGGGGTGGGTGGGCTCAGAGACTGTAGTTTCCAAGATTCTACCTTTTTTATGTTCTTCAAAATTGGGCCAGCCTTTTCTAGTGTCTGCCTGTCTTTCTCTTTTCTCTGTCTCACTCTGTCTCTCTCGTACATCTTTCATTTTCTCTGGTGTTTCAAAACTTATTAGTGGCAGTTCCCCTCCACAAACTTCAGGTTTCTTTATGACTCTGAGATGCATTTCTCCTCATCTACAATCCTCAATTCATTGTCAGCCACCCCCCTATTTGACTTCAGAGCTCTCCATGTTGGGCCCTCCTCCCCCAGTCTCCCCTCACCCCTGAGGCTATAGCTTCTACATCCAAGGCTGTGTCATTTCCACTTAGAAAGTGGATGTACCAGTTGGAAATTTGGCAATGGCTCCACATGGCCTGTGAGCAAACCCTTAAGCACTTAGCTTGGCACATAAAACCATGTGCAATCTGCCACCTCAGCTCATGCGGCTTCATCTCCCAGCGAGCCCGTGTCCTGCTTCATTCTGCAGTGGGGCTGATCGCCTGGCCGTTCTCTAAAGGAACCACGCTGGCTCACACCTCTCCCCTCTGTCTCTTTTCCCACCATCATGCCCGAATCCCAGGGCAGTTTCTTCTTCCTGAAGAATTATCTTGGGAGCAACTTTCTTGGAGGAGCTTTGCTCTTTGACCTCCTCCCACCTCCAAGTTCCTATTGCACCCGTCCCTATTGCTCCACTGGGACAGCTCAGCCATTGGGTAGCGTCTAGTGTGAAGGTTACTTTGAATAGTGCTGCTGTGAACGTTCTGGCTCATGTCCTTTGAGTACATTCCTAGGAGAGGAATTGCTGTGTCACAGTGGCCTGTGCTTTAGTGGCTGCTGCTACACAGTTTTCCGTTTGGGAAGTGGCTGTACCAGTTTACACTCTCACCTGCCACCCTGAGGCTTCACATGATCACAGGGTTTTCCATCTTTTTCATTTGTGCCGTCCTGGTGGGTGTCTTGTGGTATTGCGTCATGATTTGAACTTGCATTTCTCTTACAACTAATGAAATTGGGCACCATTTCGTGTTTATTGGCCATTTTGATATCCTCTTTTGTAAAGGATATTCACGTCTTTTGCCCATTTTTCAATCAGGTTGTCTGTCTTTTTTGTATTTCTTGCAGCTCCTAACACTTGGTATGGAGATCTCTGGCTGTGAGCTCCTTGAGATTTCTGTCTCCACCCCCCACCAGTAAAGGCCCTCCAATAACGACCCTGCATATCTATCTGCTGTTGGCTAAACAAACCATCTTTGATCCATGCTTTCCAGAAAGACAGTCATCCTCCTTGAGGAGGAAGATGGACAGATGGCAGCGGAGCAGTTCTGCCTTCTCTCAGGGGACCACTGCCCCACCTGTCCTGTCCTGAGTGGTTAGCCTAATCCCAAGGTTCAACTCGGAAAATAACTCTGTGGGCACTTACTCATGTCTTCAGTGTTTTTCTCAAGGCTTCCTTTCACGCCTGCTCACTCTTGCTCTTTTGTGTCCATTCTTATTTGGGAAACCTCATGCCCGTCTTTTGCATATGCCCCTGAAAGTCACGCCGGCCCCTCTGCATTCTCATGGACTCTGTGACTGGGCCTTCAGAGTTTAATTTTCAGAGTTTTCTTTTCCTTTTAAGCCATCCTGTCTGATTCTGTGTTCTTAAAGTTTAAGATGTATGTCTGATCAGCATTTTTTTCCATGATTAGTCCAAACTTTGAGGTGATGTGGTCATTTTCACCCTGTCTTTCTCTCACTCCTATTTTACAAACCTTCCTTATTGTTGGTCAGAATCAAAGATACAAGATGGGATAGTTTTTCTGTTCTTCCTCAGCCTTCCAAGAGATGAGATGATCAGAGGAGCAAGGGTTTGTCAGACAACCTGGTTTTAACCTAGTGAGACGTCCAGGTACTGTCAAGGTGAATTGCTGCATCCCGAGGCCTTGCTATGGGCTAGTTTTGTGATTCATATGAGACAACAGCATTTAGATCTCAGTTAAGCTATGTGCGTGTGATCCCATGTGCTTCTCTCTTCTTTTACCTTTGTTCAGACCTCTGTTTCGTTTACTTATTCATTCAACATTCATTTGTTCATCCAGCAAATATGTGCCAGGCACTCTTTGAAGCCCTCGCAGAGTTTACAATCTAATGGGCCTGGAGGAGAGAGACAGACAATAGGCACAATAAATAATAAGTAGCATGTTTTGTGTGTCAGTTGGTGATGAGAGGGGTGGAAAAAGAAAGCAGGGTGTGCCAGTGGTGGGGTTTGCCAGAAGTCCTTGTTCAGAATATAATGTAAAAACTGGGCAGAGGTGAGGGACTGAGCCGAGTGGCATCTGGGAGAAGAGCACTCCAGGCAGAGGGAACAGCAGGTGCAAAGGTCCCAAGGCGGGAGTGTGCCTGGTGTGTTGCTGTGGTCACTCTAGTCCTTTGAATGTGACACTTTCCATGCTGGCATCAGCAAAGCTTAATATCTGAAACGAAGGGCAGTGCATTAGTCATCTTGAGATCTACCACACCATCCAGCAAACTATCTTGTGGTCATATTCACTTAGTAAGACAACTTTTTGTTTGTTTATAGAATTTATTTATTTATTTTTAGAGAAAGGGGAAGGGAAGGAGAAAGAAAGAAAGAGAGAAAAACATTGATGTGTGAGAGAAACATCCATTGGTTGCCTCTGTGCCCCCAGCTGGGGACCTGGCCCACAACCCAGGCATGCGCCCTGACTGAGAATCGAACCAGCAACCCTTCGGTTCGCAGGCCAACACTCAATCCACTGAGCCACACCAGCCAGGGCATAAGATAACTTTTTATTTGAATCAATGAATTTAAGTGAATTTAAGTTGGACAACCTCTAAGGGCCCTTGCACCTCTGAAGTGTCGTGATTATCTTAGCTGCCTGGCAGATGGCACCCATCTCTGTGTAGCTTTCTCTCTGGCTGTTCCATCTAAGCTCTTCTGAACATGTGGCTTCTGGCCATGTGGCCTGGTCTCTGTCAAGGTGTGGGCCCTCCGCCAGATATGTATGTTCCAGATACTATTGCTGCACAACCAACTACCCAAAGCACAGGGTAGAAGACTGTAATTACTTTCGTATGCTCGTGGGTTGTGTGAGCCAGGAATTTGGGGAGAGCACAGTGGGGATGGCTTGGCTGTGCTCAGCAATGTCGGGGCCTCAGCTGGGAAAACTTGAACAGCTGGGGACTGGAACTGCAGCCAGAATGCTTACAATGGCCTCTCCATGTGACTTGGGCTTCCGCACCTGCTGGCAGCCTCTAGATGGACAGTCAGTTTACTTACAGGACAGCTCAGAGCTCCAAGTACAAGTGTTCTAGCAAATGAGGCAAGAGCTGCATCGTCTTAATGACCTAGCTTGGAAAGCCACACTGTGTCACCTCCACTGTCATCTCTGGCTGAAGCAGTTACAAGCCCACCCAGATTTATGGGCAGGGGAATTAGATTCTACTCTTGATGGGGAAGTGGCAGGGCTGTGTTATCAAAGAGACTATGGAATGGGCGATGCTGTGACCCACCTTTGGAAAATCCGGTCCCATAATATACCTCCTATTTTCCTGGGGAGAGATTCTCACTGTGTGTTGTCATGGGTTGTCATGGGTTTTCAGGTGTCTGCCTTGCGCCCTGTCCAGAGTGAACTCCCAGTGTAAGGTAGTTGCTGGGACCAGCAGCCTCCCTCCTCCCACTGCTTGTCCCCTGTATGGCCCAGGTCCCGAGGTGGCGTAGGGAAGCGGGTACGCAGGCACAGAGCAGGTGGCCTGCAAGACTGTGTGTGCCTCGGGGCACAGCAGGTGATGTGTAATTGTCATTCTTTTGCTCCGTGTGATAGCGGTATCCTCAGAGTGGAGACTGTCCTTGTTCTCAAGGGAGGCACGCTCAAGTGTCAGGTTGAACCGCATGAACTTGCTGGTATTTGCTTGTGTTTCATATGGTTAAATATAATATTCAGGAGTGACTTGTCAAGATGTCTGCAACCTGCAACTTACTTTCAGATGGTTCAGCAAAATACATGTGTGTGGTATTGGCCTGAGGGTCTCGTCTGCCCACTAGGGTAGACCAGGAATGAGGCTGCAGGCAGGTGAGGCTGGGCTGTCTGTCTCCCTTCCTTCCATCCACGACTCCCACCCACAGCCTGCCTATGGGCCCTGGCCCGGGGACAAGGCTGGTACTGGTGGGGCTCAGCGAGGTCTGGGCATGCCGGCTTGCGGGTTTGTATATAGAGCTGAGTTGCCCCCAGCCTGCATGGGTGAGGCAATACGCTTAGGTTTCTGGAAGAACTGTCAGGTAAGGTGGTGGTAAGGCAGCAGAAGAGGGGAGAGGCGTTACAGAGAAGACTCTGGTCACAGAGGAGAGAAGAAGGCCTGGGACAGCTGGGAGGGGCTCTCCAGAGGGCAGCTGTGTATTCCTGGAGGGGGGTCCTGGGGAGGCTAAGGGAGGAGCAGGTGGCCTGGTGGGAAGGTTGGGGGTCCTGGGCTGAGAACGCTAATCTTTAGCCCCAATTCTAGGGTCTGCCTGTCACTCCAGGGGTTTTTGAAAAAGCCCAGGACCCTGTGAGACCCTCCGCAGCAAGGAGAGAAGCTGAGGCAGGAGGGGAGGGATGGTGGCTGGGCGCCCACTTCTGAGGGTGCCTTTCCTCCTTGGGTGGTCTGCTCCCAGTCTCTCAGGACACCTGGCTCAGTCTGGCCTCCCTGGAGCACCCCACCCCTGGCCCCCAGCCTGCTGACTGGAAATTCTCAGAGGATTCAGACAGGCATGGGGAAACCTGTCCGAGGGAATCCTCTAAAAGTGTCCCCTAAGCTTGGCGGGAGGACCTCCTGCTCTTCCAGGCACCTGAGGAACAGGTGCGGGCAGGCGGCTGGATCCCCGAGGAGCTCCTGGCCCGTGCCCCCGCGCCTCCTCGGGCTGCAGACCTTTCGGTGGCCCTGCCACATCCTGTGCCCGGTCCTGCCGCCCTCTCGAAGCACAGGCCAGATGTGCAAATTCTGCGGCTGTGCCCAGGACCGAGCACAGCACGGCTTGCTTTTCTTGGAAATCATTGGTGATTTGTTAGAAAAACAGGAAACATTGGGGCTGCCGTTGTACATTTTGACTTTTTTGTTTTTGTTTTTCAGCCCCTTTCATCTATCTCAGCCTCAGGTTGTTACAAGGGTGTTTCTGCCCAGCCCTGCTTTTCAAGCCTCCTCCTTACTGTTCTGCGCCCTCCTGCACATCCTCTGTTCTCTGTCCCTCTGCCCTCGGCCACCTTCTACCCCACCCCAGTCATTGCTGTGGGGATAGGGCAGGTCTAGAGAACCATGGAAACAGGTGCCACGTCTTGGTGACCTGTGTAACTTGGAGCAGGTGCTTCTGTGGAGCCGGGCTCCTCTGCACCTGCCCTTCTCTCCCCCACCCCAGTGCCCCTCCCACCTGTCTAATCACCAGGGGTAGACCGGAAGCAGAGTGGTCTCTGCACACCAGGACCTGCTGCAGCTGGGGCAGCTGCCCTGGGGCTGGCAAACGGGGATGATGTGGCTGGAAGGGGAATCCTTCCTCCCCTCATCCCTCCTGGGTCTGATTGGAACGGGAGGGACCCTCAGAAATCCCTTTCTCTATGGAGACACTGAGACTGAGAGGCTAGGGACTTCCCAAGGGCCCCAGATCAGATAGATGCCTTGATTAAAAAGGAGGAATGAGAAGGGGGTGCGGAGGTCTGGGTCCAAGAGCTGCCTCTGCCCCCAGCCGCCCCTCCCCGGCTGGGACTCCGAAGTGCAGGCAGCTGGGGTGAAGGAGGCTCACGGGGGAACTGTGGTCATGTTGTCCATTGGGGCTTTAGTGAAGGGACAGAAAGCGCTGCTGCTTCCTGGTGCCACTTGGCAAGCTTTTCCTGGCTCTCATCCGGGGTGAACTCTGAGCAGGTTTGGGGATGCAGTCAAGCCTACTTGCTGTTTTCTCCCCACCCCATCATGCCACCATGGAGAGGCCCCCTTCCCAATTTATGCGTGAAGATACTGAGGTCCACAGAGGTTGCATGGCCTAACCTGCGGTTCTCCGAGCCCCAGGCCAGTCCTCGTGAGGTGAGAAGGCCGACGGCTCTCTGCACAGGCAGCTGCTGCGTCCCCAGGGACCCCTCGCTGGGCTGTGCCCTGGGTCTTCACTCAGTGCCTCTGTACCACGCCTTCAGCTGGGGCCTCCCCCTCTTACAGGGGAACCACCTTAGGGGCTGCCCTTCTGAAGTCATATAAGAAGTTTGATATGAGAGATGAGAAACTCCCCAAGCCTCACAAGGGGTTGTTTAAAAAGGCATTAAACTGTCCAGAGAG
This sequence comes from Desmodus rotundus, assembly GCF_022682495.2. Taxonomy (NCBI): domain Eukaryota; kingdom Metazoa; phylum Chordata; class Mammalia; order Chiroptera; family Phyllostomidae; genus Desmodus; species Desmodus rotundus. Next base: position 70,772,267 of record NC_071395.1, read on the forward strand.
AGATAGGATATATAAGACAGACAGATGGAGACCAGCCCGAGAAACTGAAACACTGTTTAGGGAGCTTCCCAGAAAAGCCCCCAGATTGAGGAATTCCGGGCTAGGCAGAGCTAGTGGACAGGAAGGTGACCCCTCCTCACGCCAGGCCTGCTAAAGGCGGTGGACATCCAGAGACACCGACAGGCCCTGGGAGCGGCAGGGTCTCCCCTCCCCCCGGCCCACGTTCCCACTCCTCCGGGGAGCAGAGACTCTAACCCGAGGGCCTGTGGGCTGGATGGGCGACGTGTGACGTCTCATTTGCACTCACCTCTAACTGAACTTTAGTGTTTCTTTCCATTATGAACGTAGCAACAAACTCCATCACATTACCAAGACGTGTGCCTTAGTCCAGGTGTTTTCTCACGCAGATCTTTTCATATTACTTTGCAGTTGGGCAGGTACCTCAAATGTCATTTATGCTTTCTACTAGTTCAAAGTGATAGTAGTGATTAGCCCCACTGCCGGATTTTGTTATTTAGTGTGTTGATGAGAAGAACATATATTACCATTTCACAAATCTGATTATTTAAAATATTTATCATTGTGATTCAGTGTAATTCATTTCCTTTACGGTCCAGTGTTTTTTTTGTTGTTGTTTTTGGGGGGTTTTTTCTTAGATTTTTCAAATATTTGTATTTTTTTTTTATTTTTATTGTTATTCAATTACAGTTGTATGCCTTTTCTCCGGTCCAGTGTATTTTATTTCATACATTTGAAACGTTATTCTAAAGGGGGGGTTGTAAATTTCTCCAGGTTGCCAAATGGGTCTAGGACATAAAAAGGTGAGGAACTTTGGCTCCTGGGACAATTAAGGAGGGCTTCACTATTCAGCCGGCCTGAGTTAGCGTTGCTGCGGCAGACCCTGAGGTCGCGGCTTTATCCCTCAGAGCCAAGCATCCTTTCGTGCGAGTGGGGATCATTCCATGCGCGTGTGCCTGCCTAACTGCTCTGGTGCCCGGCAGGAAGTGGGAACTTCGTGGCTATTAGCTGGTGGCGGTGGCAGTGGTTTATTTAAGTCCACGAGACTCAAGCAGAATTCCTTTTTATTACGGAAGAAACTCCAGCCTAGGCTCATTACTTACTGTCCCTCCTGCAGAAGGAAAAACTGCCTACTGGGGTAATGCCTCTTGTCCTTGCCTGTGGCTTTGGGCTGGGAGCAAGTAGCCCCCAGGTATCCAATATGAATCTTGGTCCATAAATTGAAGTATTTAAGAAAATAGCCATGGTATGCCCATATGATAGAGTATTATTCAGTCATAAAAAGTACCTGTTACATGCTACAACATGGATGAACCTAGAAAACATGCTAAGTAAAAGAAAGCCAAAGACCACATTTTGTATGACTCCATTTATATGAAAGGTACCAAAAAAGGAAATTCATAGATAGAGTGGATTAGTGGTTACCAGACGATGGGGGAAGAGGCATGGGGAGTGACTGCTAATAGGCATGAGGTTTCTTCCTGTGTCGATAGAAATATTCCAGATTCAGACAGATCTTGGTTATGGCTGCACAACACAGTGAGTGTGCTGAAAACCACAGAAATGTGCGCTTGTAAACTGAACGGTAAGATCTGAATCACTCACCAAAGAAGATACACAGATGACAAATAAGCGTATAAAAAGATGCTCAACATCATATGTCATTAGGAAATTGGAAGTTAAAAAAATGAGATACCTCTAAATATCTATTAGAATGGCAATAATCCGAACCACCGACAGCGCCAACTGCTGCCGAGTAAGTGGGGCGGTGCCAGCAGGCACGCACATGGCGCAGCCCCTTCAGAAGGCAGTTTAACAGTTTCTTAGAAAGCCCAGAAGTCTTGCCAAATGGTCCGGCAATCATGCTTCTAGGCATTTACCCAAAGGAATTGAAAACTTATTTCCTCACAAAAACCTGCACATGACTGTTTAATTGCCAAAAATGGGAAGCAACCAAGGCGTCCTTCAGTAAGTGAATGGATAACAAAACATGGAACATCCGTAGATTAGAATATTATTTACTGGTAGAAAAAAATTAGCTATGAAGCCATGAAAACATGTGGAAGAGCCTCAAATGTATATTACTAAGTGAAAAAAAAAAGCCAGTCTGAAAAGTCTACATAACGTGTAATGCCAATCGTGTGACACCCTGGAAAAGGCAAAACCGTAGAGGCGGAAAACGAGCAGTGGTTGCCAGCAGTGGGAGAGAGGGGAAGCGGTGAATAGCACAGGGGATTTCTCGGGCAATGAAACTGTTCTGTGTGATATGGTCCTGGTGGGACGTGACATTTTGTGTTTGGCAAGACCCGTCAAACTGTACAACAAAGTAAACTGTGGGCTTTTAATGGATACCGTTATATCAACATTGGCTCATCAGTTGTAACAAATATACCTCACTAATGGACGATATTAATAAGAGCGGAAACTGTGGGTGGGAGGGGAGTGGGAGGGTGTAAAACCTGAAACTGCTCTAAGAATTAAAGCTAATAAAAAGAAAAGAAAAGAAATAACTATTTAATTATCTCCTTGCATCAACTGAAGCCTGCTCTGAGTCCCATCCCTCCTGCCCGGAGCTGTCCAGGGGCTCAGAGATTTTTACTTTCCTGCCACACACCTTCCCTAAGGCGGTTGCCTTATTAGCATGGGGACAGAGTGAGGGGAGGGAACAATGGACAGGAAGAAATTAATGAATAGCACCATACATTGCCCTGTGCTTGTACTCTGTGGCCCAAGCAACAGCTCCTAGAAAGCCTGGGTTCTGGCCAGGATCCGTCCTTTGGCCTCTGGCAGAGCCAACCTGCCCCCACCTCTGCCTCCACCGTGGGGGTGCTCATGACTCGGTCTGGTCGACACCTCCGAGGACTGACTCACTGGGAAGTTACAATAGACGTGATTTCCCCTCGAGGCCTGAGGAATCTCCCCTATTGCTGGCGTGGTCATAACATCACGGCCACATATTTGGGTGGGGCTTTTGGTTTGCAGAGGACGTTCACACATTTATGTAACTGCCCCGGGGGACCTGGCAAGGCCCCAGGCCAGGCGCAGCTGTCGGAGGAGCTGTTTGCATGGCCGAGGAGCCACTGTCAGCAAAGCCGACAGTCCTGTAGAGAAGCCAGTTACCACACAGGCACAGGGGAAGCAGGGAGGGCGGGGTGGGGGAGCTCGGTCAGGAGGCCTTCCCTGAAAACGTGACCTTGTAATGGAAGATGGGAAAATGCATCTCAGGAGCCATATCAAAAGCGGGGGCAGACAGTGGAGACGTTCCAGGCAGAGGGAGCCTGGATGCGGTTCATGAAAGAGGTAAAGCGAGGGTGGCGCTGGTCAGGGAAGGAGGGTCCAGACCTCTCATCTCAGGGCCAAGTAGGCCGGGTTAGGGGGTCCAACTTTGTCCTAAGGCATTGGGAAACCGGAAGCTTTAAGGGGCAGGGAGGGAATGACGATCAGATGCGCTTTTTGGGAGACAACTCTGCCCATAACCATGTCTGTGCTGTGATCCCACGTATGTAAGAAGAAAATGCATGTGTCGGGTATGTATGTGGGCGTATAAATGCATTAAAAAGGACTGGAAGGGTAAGAGGCCAAACCAAGGAGGAGAAAACTTTAAAGATTTATACTCTTTAAAAATTTTTCGCTGAGGTATGGTTTACATACAGGGAAAGGCACAGGTTTTGTTGTGCAGTTTGATGAGTTATGGAAAATATGTACACCCCGTGTCCTGTACTCCCATCAAGACGTAGAATATTTCCACCATCCCAGAAAGTTCCCTCGTACCCATGCCTGGCCAGCGCTCGCTGTACCCTCCAGAGACTACTGCCGTTTGCTTTATTTCATCATGGATCAGCTCGGCCTGTTCTGGAATGTCCTGCAAATGGAAACACAGAATATCTGCCTTCCTGTGTCCAGCTTTATTCGCACAATACGTTTCTGATAGTCATACTTGTTAGTATACACATCGGTGGTTTGTCCTTTTTTTATTCTTTGATCGCTAAGTAGCAGTGTATTATATGAATATACCAGGTATGTTTATCCATTCTGCTGCCAAGGGGTCGGGTTGCTTCCAGACTGAGGCCATGACGAATAAAGCTGCTCTGAACACTTTTGCACAAGCCTTTTTGTTCACATGTGTTTTCTTCTATTTTGGGTAAAGAAGTGGAATTGTTGGGTCCAAGTGGTAGATATTTGCTAACTTTATGACAACGTCAAGCTGGTTTTCAAAGTGGTTGCAGCATTTTATGCTTCTACCAATGATGTATGGTTGTTCCACATCCTCACCAGCTTGGTATTGCTCCGTGGGTTAATGTTAGCAATTCTAGTGTAGAATTGTAGCTTTACTCCTGCATTTTCCTGATCACTGGTAACGATGAGCGTATTTTTATGTGTTTATTGACATTGGATATTTTTTGTGAAGTGGCTGCTCTTATTTGTCCATTTCTGGGATACAAGTCGTTTGTCAGATACACGCATACATGCACACAGCAAATATTTTCTCCCAGTCTGTGGCCATTCTATAATTTTGTCATTTCAAAAGTCTTTTGTAAGTGGAATCATATAGTAGGTAATCTTTTGGGGTTGGCTTTTTAAAAGTTCAGCATAATTTTCTGGAGGTTGTATGTTTTAATAATTGTTTCCTTGTTATTGCTGATTAGTATTCAATGGCGCAGAGATGTGCTCACCCACTAAAGGACATCGGGGTTATTGCCAGTTTGGGGCCATTCTGAATGAAGCCACTCACTATAAACATCCAGACACCGGTGGTTGTGGGAACATAGGTTTTCGTTTCTCTGAGATCAGTGCCCAGGACTGAAATTGCTGGGCCATCTGGCATTTCTAGTGCATGTATTTATCCTGTAAATTCCCCTCACAGGCTTTAGCTGTGTCCCACAAAGCTTGATACATTGTATATTTATTTTCATTCTATTCATTGTATTTTTGGATTGCCCTTGCGACTTCTTCTCTGACCCATTAGTTAGCCGTGTGCTTAGTTTCTAAGTGTTTGGAGATCTCCCAGTTATTTGTCTGTTATCGCTTTCTAGGTTGATTCCATAGCGGTTGTAGAACACACTCTATGATTTCAACTCTTTTATTTTATTTATTTAAACAATTTTTAAATACGCTCATGTTTTAGAGAGGGTGAAGGGAGAGAGAGAAAGAAACATCAATGTGAGAGAGAAACTTCGATTGGATGGACCCTGACCTGAAGTCAAACCCCTGACCTTTTGGTGTACAGGGCGATGCTCCAGTCAATTGAGCCGCCTGGCTAGGGCTGATTTTAATTCTTTTACTGAGATTTTTTTTTAAGTTTTTATTTATTTATTTTTAGAGAGAGAGGAAGAAAAGGAGAAAGAGAGGGAGAGAAACATCAATGTATGGTTGCCTCTTGCACCCCCCCTACTGGGGACCAGGCCTATGACCCAGCCATGTGCTATGGGTGGGAATCAAACAAGCGACCCTTTGGTTCACAGGCTGGCACTCAATCCACTCAGCCACACCAGCCAGGGCTGATTTTAATTCTTTTAAACGTGTTGAGATTGATTTTATGGCCCAGGATATGATCTATCCTGGTATATGTTCCATGGGTACTTGAAAAGAATGTGTATTCTGCTGTCACTGGGCAAAGTGTTCTAGAAATACTGATTAGGTCCTGTTGGCTGATAGTATTAGAGTTCTTTTGTATCCTTGCTCATTTTCTACCAATTGTTGAGAGAGGGATGTTGAAGTCTTCAACTCTAATTATGGATTTGTCTATTTCTCTGTTTTGTTTTATCAACTTTTCTTCATGTATTTTGCAGCTCTGTTGTTTGGTGAAATCACATTTAGGATTACTGTTTCTTCTTGGTGGATGGATCTTTTTGTCATTATATAATGTCCCTGTCAGTCTCTGGTAATTTTCTTTGCTTTGAAGTTGGCTCTGATGTAATATAGCCACTTACACTTTCTTTTGATTAACATTAACATGATATAGCCTTGTACCTTTATTACTTTCAACTTGCCTGTATCACTATACATGGAAGCAAATCTACTGTAGACAGCAAATAGTTGGGTCATGCTTTGTAATCTGCTACCAATCTCTGTCATTCAATTGGTATACTCAGCCCAATAAGTTTAAAGTAATTATTGATAACTTGGAGCGTTAGTCTGCTGTTTTATTATTTGTTTTCTGAGGTTTTTTTTTTCTTCTGCTTCTGTTGTTGTTCCTGGGTTTTCTGCCTTCCTATGGATTACTTGAATGTTTTTTAGAATTAATTTTGATTTATTGATAATGTTTTTGCCTGTATCTCTTTGTATAGAGTTTTTAGTGGTTGCTCTAGGTATTAGATTATATATACATAACTTATCAGTCTAATGATGTCATAATTTTACCAGTTCTAATGAAGTGTGGAAGCCTTACCTCTCTCTAGACCCCATCACCTCTTCCATATATAACTGTCTTAAATATTTACTCTGCATACATTTAGAACTATGTCAGACAATGTTATAATTTTTGATTCAACCATCAAACATGACTTAGAAAACTCAAGAAAAGGAAAATCTATTGTATTTACTCAGATTTTTACTTGCCATGTTCTTTCTTCTTTCCTGATGTTCCAAGATCTTTTTCTTTTATAATCTTATTTTTAATTTCCTTTAGCCATTCTTTTAGGGTAAGTATGCTGATGACAAATTCTCTTAGTTTTCCTTCATCTGAGAATGTCTTGATTCCCCTTGGTTATAGGACTCTGGGCTTGACAGTTCTTTTCTTTCAGCTCCTGCGATGTGTTGCTCTATTCCTTTGGGCTTTGTGGCTTCTGATGAGAAATCCACTATCATTTGAATTGTTTTTCCTCTGAGGGAAGGTATTGTTCCTTTCTTGCTGCTTTCAAGATTTTTTTCTTTGTCTCTAGTTTTCAGAAGTTTGACTAATGATGTGTCTTTGTGTGTATTTCTTGGCTTTAGCCTGTTTAGGGTTCACACAGCTTCTTGAGTCCATAGTTTCATATATTTTGCCAGATTTGCCAAGTTTTTGGCCATTATTTCTTTGACTTCTTTCTCAGCTCTGCCCTCTCCCATGGGTCCTGGGATGACATGAACGTTAGACCTTTTGCTGTGGTCACACAGATCCCTGAGCTCTGTTCATTGTTCTTCAGTTTACTTTCTCTCTGTTCAGCCTGGATAAAGTTATTATTTGATACTCAAGTTCATTGGTTATTCCCTCTGTCCCCTCCGCTCTGCTGTTGATCCCATCCACTGAGTTTTTTATTTCATTTATTGTAGTTTTCCGTTCTAAAATTCCCATTTGGTACTTATTTATCTATTTGAGTTCTTTGCTGAGACCCTTCTAATTTTCATTTGTTTATAACTGTTCATTGGAGCATTTTTAAAGATGGCTGCTTTAAAATCTTTGTCAGATAATTTTAACATCTACTAACATCTGTTGGTGTTGGCATCTACTGCTTGCATTTTTTACTCAGTTTGCGATCTCCCTTGGTCTTGGTATGATGAATTATCTTCTATTGAAACCTAGATATTTTGGGTGGTATGAGAGCTATGAGGCTCTGGGTCTACTTAGACCTTTTATTTTCGCTGGCTTTCTCTAACATGCCCCTGAAAGGGGGAGTGGGGGCAGGGACTCCACCTCATCACTGTCAGGTTAGGGTGGGAACCCCCGTCCCATTCTCGGCTTCTGCTGAAATCTGGGCGGTGCTCTGGGAATTCTGGCTTCCCATCAGGCCTCCACTGGTACATGCCTGGCAGGGAGGAACAGAGGGGCCTCATTACTGTCTGTTGACTCCATGGGGTAGAGGGAATGATCTCATTACCCCTGGGCAGTGGTGAAAGCCCCGACTCCCTGGCTATGCTTCCTCTGATACCACCCGGAGTTGGGGCACGGCTCTTGACTGTCCAGTGGGGCTGAAAGTCCAGGCTCCCCAGCGGTCTCCACTGATAACGGAGGGGTGAAGGGGGCTCCTTGCTGCCAGTGGGTGTGAAAAGCTTGGCCCCCTACTTGGCTTTCTCAGATACCACCCATGGCGAGGGCTCTCTAACCTCACTATGCACAGCCTGGCCAGAGCGAAGTCTAGGCTCCCCGCCTCGGCCTCTGCTAGTAAAAATGGTACCACAGTTCCTTCTGCAGTGTTTGGCTGGAGTAGAGAGACTACTGTCTTAAAGTTTTCTGTCTTGCTAAGCTACCCCTTTCCTGGTCCTTTAGCTAGAGAGAGCAGGTTTTTCTTTTTGTTTATTTGGGGTTTTTTTGTTGTTGTTTTGTTTTTTGTTTATTTTTGACTGCATCCACTGGTGTTTCTAGCTTGCTGTCTCTTTAGCTCCAAGTCTAGGATATACAAGGCAAAAACAAAACACAACCCAGGGACTTCGCCACCATGTCACTTCCTGTTCCCAAGGTTCCTACCTGGTCTACCTTTTCCCACCTTTTAGAGTCTTTTATGCTAGTTGTTGTTGTTGTTTTTTTAAATACTATGTCCAGGTTTTGTACTTAGCAGGAGGAATAGGGAAAAGTACATATACTCCACTTTCCCAGAACTGTTGTCCATTTTTTATATACTTAACACCTATAATTTGTGTGATGAAAACAACGCATAAAATGCATTATTGAAATGTTCGTAGAAAAATAAAAATTATATCTAATCTTGCCTCTCAGAGATGACCAGTGTTAACATGGCAGGTGGTCATAGAGAGTCGTGTTTTTACATGTAAATACAGCTCTTTAAAAAACAATTGGAAGCATCTTAGGGTCCTTCTGGTCACAATTATGAGAAATGAACTTGTGTTATGTAAAGAAAAAAAGGAATTTAGCAAAGGGATACTGGAGCATCTCATAAAACCCACTTCTCAGCAAAACTCAAAGGAGTTGCCTCTCTCCCACCTGCCTTTGTCTCCTCTGCCTCTTCCACTGGGTCAGTCGCCGTCCACTTATTCTTCCCAAGTCACCAAAACCTCCACATCACCAAGTCCAGTGGCCACTCTCTGCCCTCATTTTATGGATCTTGCAGCTGTGTTCTACACTCCCTCCTTGAAGCACTCTTGCCTTGAGTTTCTGTGACATAGTGTTCCCCTCTTCCTTCATGAGTTGTAGCTTCTCAGTGTCCTTTTGCTGATTCTTCATGTGCCACCTCTTCACACTGGATGCCCCAGAGCTGAGCCCTGGGCACCTCACTCTCTCTTCACAGAGTTCGTAGTCTCAGTGTCCCCTAGACTGAACTCCCAGATTTAGAGCTGCTGTCCAGACCTCTCCATTGGAGTCAAAATGGGATATAATTCCAACAAAGCAGGACTTCTGTTCTCTCTCATATCGTCCTCGTCCCAAATGTCCCCATCTCAGCGGGTGCGACCCACCAATCTTCATGGAAGGAAAAGACAGAAGATCAAATATCTAAAAAGGCTACCCACCCACTTGAGTGCCAACTTTAATTGGCCACGATGCAAAGCCAGCTGCCCACCTCCTACAGAGATTTTGCCCAGAACTGAAGTCTAGATTTTCTTAATCTGTTTCCCTCTGATTTGGACATAATGTCAGTCCTTGACTCTGGCCCATCAGTACTGGTTTTTGGTTTGGATTGTGTGCATGTCTTCCTTTGTTCTAGTCGTCATGGGTGTATTTGGTAAGAAGTTGGAGGCACTGCATCAATGCCTGCTGTTCTAGTACCACAGCAAATAGCCCCTAGAGAGTTCTAGGCTGGGCTAAATGGAGCTCTTGAAATCAGTGTCTGTTTTATAAAAAGTTGTAAAAAATCACACCTGGCCAAGTATCAGGAGGAGCATCTGATTTCGGTTCTTGTCCACAAACACTGATGGTTTCTTCTCTTGTTAGAGAAGTTTCTTGCACTAATAAACCATATTCATGAATGGGATATAGAAGAGAGAGATTTCTCTTATTTATTTGGGCAGGAGTTTAAAGAGAAAAGGAGACTAAAGAAGATGGATATGCCCATGTCTGAGAGCAGTTACCTGTTGCTGGCTTGGCAGAGGCAGTACAGCGCTAAATGGTTTTCACTCTGGGAGGGAAGAAAAGATGGCGGACGGAAGAGGTGATGGATTAGGCCAGTCTGTGCCCAAGTTTTTCCACTGGTAAAGCATCTGGAAATCACAGTGCTGCATAAAATCTTCTTTGCCACAAACTAGGAAATAGTCATGCCTGTCTTGCAAACTGAAAATGGTTCTGCAGAAAGTGTGCAGCCTGTAATGAATGCAATTTGCAACAACCATAGTCTTTTTTCCACATCCAGAAAAAACAGAAAGCTGCCAATACATTGAGCTGGCCAAAAAGTTCATTTGTTTTTTTCCATAAGATGGCTCTAGTCATTCTTAGTTGTCTTTAACTTCCTGTGAAACAATTTTGTTAGATTGTACTGTGACTGTGCATTAAAAAAAAAATCAAAATCGGTGAATTTTTGTGTAGCCACATTAATATTGCAGATAGAAGAAAATGAGCAACATTTTCAGCATATTATGCTTCATTGTTTCAAGAAAGGTAAAAACACAACTGAAATGCAAAAAAAAAAAATTGTGTAGTATATGGAGAAGGTGCTGTGACTGATCGAACGTGTTAAAAGTGGTTTGCACAATTTCGTGCTGGAGATTTCTCACTGGATGATGCCGGTCGAGTAGACCAATTGAAATTGATAGTGATCAAACTGAGACATGAATTGAGGACCATCAACATTCTACTACAGAGGAGTTAGCCGGTATACTCAAAATATTCAAATCAATAAAGTTATTGGTGAAAATGAAAAGTATGTCTTTTATTTTACAGATAAAACTACATGAACTTTTTGGCCAACCCAATATGTATAATTGGCCTTTCTTGAGTTTCTACATCTACATTCTTACCCCTCGGCCTGTTATTCTGAGAGCATTTGCTGGCAAACAAGACAGGCTCTGCATTTGAAAGGAGGCAGATTCAACAGTCTTCAGAGCCAGGTGCCCCTGGTATAGCCTAGGGGCTCATAGAGTTTGGTAGCTGCCTGGAGTTTATACCTAAGTAAATTCTTAGTCTTTCCCTGGTTCCCCACTTTAGCAGTAACTTCAGTGTGCCAAATATGGATTCCTTTAATGTTCATAGAGAAGCTAAGTTGCCTAGGACAGGCCAAGAAAGGACATACATCATGTGCCAGCTAAGAGAACACTGCCTCAGTGTCCTCATCTTTAAGATGGAAATAAGAGACTCTCTGCTTCATATAAATTCAACGAGTTAGTTCCACAGGAAACACCTAGAACAGTGCCTGGCACATAGCAAGCCCTCAATTAGCATTAGCTGCAATTATTATAGTTAGGGTATGTGAAGGCAAGTTCATACATCCTGCTCTCTTTGCAGTCCTCTTCCAGATGGTTACCTGGGTGGAAGGGAGTCAGATAGTCCTAGGTTCAAATTCTGCCCAGGCCACTTGCACGTTGTGCAACCTTCGGAAAGTCATTTAGCCACAAAGAGCTGTGCTTGCCTCATCCTTGTGTGTTCAGAGTTTTATGGGGATCTTCAGAATCAATGAGATCATGTGTTTCAAGCCCTGAGCACAGTGTCTGGCATAGAGCCAGCACTGCGTATTCATCAGCATCTTTCTTCTTCCCTCTTCTGTTCCTCATCTCGTTTCTTCGTAGTCTTAACCACAACCTTGTCTTCCTGAGCATTCCCGGGCCCCTTCCTTGGTAAAGAAGAGCGTGGGCAAAGTTGGGAAGTAGGTAAAGGCTTATCTGTGCTCCCTTAGTGGTTCCCCCCATTTTGCACATTTCTACTTCATCCTGTTCCACCTGTCCCCACCCCATGCCGTTTCCACCTACCTTTTCATATTTCCTCCCTCCCCTGGCCCCGGATTCCTTCCTCTGCACACTGCCCACTGCCCACTGTCCACTGTCGCTGCCGTAATAGACTCATCTGTTAGGTAAATGTCTGCCCAGGAATCTTACATCTTGAAAAAGAAGCTAGGACAGAGGAAGTGAGTAACCTTAACCCATGGGGAATGAATCACTGACAGTGATTCCAGGCACTTTTGGTGCGAAGACATCTTCCCTGGAAATTAAAATGCAGAGGCGAAACCGCATCCTCAGTCCTTTGTCTAGAAAACATCAGAAATGATTTCCTGTGAACATGGCATAGGAAAAAACGTGGGCCTTGGGAGTCAGGCCAACCTTGGATATGTTTCCAGCTCAGGCTGTAGGAGCTATTACCCCAGAAACATGGGCAAATAAGTGCTGGGCTCTCCCTGGGCTGCAGGGATTGTGAAAATGGTGATTATGTCATGGAGTGACTATGATCAGTAAACAATTACAGTGTGACATTCTTTTGAGTTAATAAAGCTATTATAACAGTCATGACCTGCATGTCTTTTTCCATATGAACAACTGTAAACCTACTTTTGGCCACATCCATATATCTTCTTTGCAGGAATGTTTATTCAAGTCCTTTGTCCATTTTTTTAAATTTTTTATTTATTTATTTTTAGAAAGGGGAAGGGAGGGAGAAAGAGAGGGAGAGAAACATCAATGTGTGATTTCCTCTCACACACATCCTACCAGGACCTGGCCCACAACCCAGTCATGTGCCCTGACTGGGAATAGAACCGGCAACCCTTTGGTTCTCAGGCCGGCACTCAATCCACTGAGCCACACCAGCCAGGATCTTTGTCCATTTTTAAATTGGGTTGCTTTGTTGTTGCTGAGTTTATAGGAGTTCTTTTTTTTTTTTTATTGATTATGCTATTACAGTTGTCCCATTTCCGCCCCTTCACTCAACTCCATCCTGCCCACTCCCTCCCTCCCACATTCCCCCCCTTAATTCATGTCCATGGGTCATACTTATAAGTTCTTTGGCTTCTACATTTCCTACACTATTACCCTCCCCCTGTCTATTTTCCACCTATCATTTATGCTATTTATTCTCTGTACCTTTCCCCCCTCTCTCCCCCTCCCAATCCCCTATTGATAACCCTCCATGTGATCTCCATTTCTGTGGTTCTGTTTCTGTTCTAGTTGTTTGCTTAGTTTTCTTTTGTTTTGGTTTTAGGTGTGGTTGTTAATAACTGTGAGTTTGCTGTCATTTTTACTGTTCATATTTTTTTATCTTCTTTTTCTTAGGTAAGTCCCTTTAACATTTCATAGAATAATGGCTTGGTGATGATGAACTCCTTTAACTTGACCTTATCTGAGAAGCACTTTATCTGCCCTTTCATTCTAAATGATAGCTTTGCTGGATACAGTAATCTTGGATGTAGGCCCTTGCCTTTCATGACTTGGAATACTTCCTGCCAGTCCCTTCTTGCCTGTAAGGCCTCTTTTGAGAAATCAGCTGACAGTCTTATGGGAACCCCTTTGTGGGTAACTGTGTCCTTTTCTCTTGCTGCTTCTAAGATTCTCTCCTTCTGTCTAATCTTGGGTAATGTAATTATGATGTGCCTTGGTGTGTTCCTCCTTGGGTCCAGCTTCTTTGGGACTCTCTGAGCTTCCTGGACTTCCTGGAAGCCTATTTCCTTTGCCAGACTGGGGAAGTTCTCCTTCATTTTTTGTTCAAATAAGTTTTCAATTTTTTGTTCTTCCTCTTCTCCTTCTGGCACCCCTATAATTCGGATGTCGGAACGTTTCAAGATGTCCTGGAGGTTCCTAAGCCTCTCCTCATTTTTCCGAATTCTTGTTTCTTCATTCTTTTCTGGTTGGATGTTTCTTTCTTCCTTCTGGTCCACACCATTGATTTGAGTCCCAGTTTCCTTCGCATCACTATTGGTTCCCTGTACATTTTCCTTTGTTTCTCTTAGCATAGGCTTCATTTTTTCATCTAGTTTTCAAACAAATTCAACCAATTCTGTGAGCATCCTAATTACCAGTGTTTTGAACTGTGCATCTGATAGGTTGGCTATCTGTTCGCTGCTTAGTTGAATTATTTCTGGAGCTTTGAAGTGTTCTATCATTTGGGCCATTTTTTTTTTTGGTCTTGGTGCTTCTGTTACTTAAAGGGACGGAGCCTTAGGTGTTCCCCTGGGCGGGGTAACGCTGGTTGCTGCGCTGTGACGCTGTATGTGGGGGAGGGGCCGAGAGGGAGCAATGGCACTTGCCCCACTCTCCACCGGATTTCAGTCACTCCCTCCACTGCCCACAATCAAATTGGGCCCCTCTGGTGCTGGTTCCCGAGTGGGTGGGCTTGTACACACTGTAGGCCCCTGTGGGTCTCTCCAACGACCTCTCCTGTGAGGCTGGGAGTCTCTCCTCTCCTGCTGCCGCCCCAACCCCCACGGGCGCTTTCAGTCAGAGGTTTGAGGCTTTATTCCCGCCCCCCCACGCTGGAGCCCTGGGTTGCGCGGTCTGCTTCGCTCCCCGCCGTTCATCCTGGTTTATCTGTGCGTGAGTGTGGGGTTGCGGGGGTACTACCCACTGCTCTGCCTGCCCCGTTCTCCGCCACTCTGAGTCCGGCCCTCTCAGTTTATCTGTGCGCGAATGTGGGGCCACAGGGTCTGCTAGTGGTCAGACTGCCTACCCTGTTCGTCCCACACTCCGCCAGTCTCGGTCCTGCCACGGCCACGCGAGTCCTCTCCACCCTGGTGCCCGTCTCCACCCCTCCTACCAGTCTGGATGTATGTTTCTTTTTTTATCTACTTGGTGTCGGACTTCCTTGCCTTTCGATTTTCTGTCAGTTCTGGTTGTGGGAGGAGGCGCAGTGTGTCTACCTATGCCGCCATCTTGGTTCTCCAGGCGTTCTTTATATATCCTGGTTATTAACTTCTTATCAGATATATGATTTGCAAATATTTCTCCTGCTCTGTAGGTTTCCTTTTCACTCTGTTGTTTCTTTTTGCTACACAGCTTTAAATTTTGATGTAGTCCGGTTTATGTTTTTCTTTTGTTTCCTGTGCTTTTAGTGCCATTGACAAATCTAATGTGATGAAGCTTTTCACCTATTTTTAAGAGTTTTATAGTTAAGCTCTTTATACTTTGTCTGTGATCCATTTTGAATTTAATTATTTATGATGTTGAATCTTCCTCTCTAACAACAGGGTACGTATTTCCATTTACTTGCCTGCTTTTATGTCCCTCAACAATTTTATTTCATTCAAATTTTGCACACTTGTAAGTTTATTTTCTCTTCTTTTGTTCTTTTTGTTGCTATTATATACAGGGTCTTCTTCTAACACAGTTTCTGGGGGTTTTTATTTGTATAGTTGAACAATATCAATTTCTATTTTAATTTGTACCCAACCACTTTACATAATTCTATTTTTTGTACTAGCCATTTTTTCAGTTGATTATTTTGAGTTTCCATGAACATTTTCAGGGTGAAAAAAGCTAATTACACCAATATGATATTTGGCAAAGCTATAATTTATAGTGAGCCTCAGTGCATGACATATGACGTGTGGTCTCAGAAAGCACCTAAGCCACATGCTCATCCTGTTACTCGAAATATCCCAGCTGAGCAAGAAATGAATCACTATAAACAACTAGTAAACAGGGGCATAATGGCACAAAACAAAAAAACTGCAAGCAATAAAATAAAATCAAAGGTAGAGCCACTGTCCAAAGCAAATAATTGCTGTTACCATAGTTATTACATTTTCTATAAATGTCAAAAATAATTATTTAAGGAGTTGTGATGTAGTGTAAAAAATATTACTTCAAATCAGACCTTTATTAAAGAAAACATAATATTGGGCAAAGGACTTGAACAGACACTTCTCCAAGGAAGACATACAGAGGGCCCAGAGACAAATGAAAAGATGCTCAGCATCACTAGCCATCAGAGAGATGCAAATTAAAACCACAATGAGGTACCATCTCACACCAGTCAGAGTGGCCAACATAAACAAATCCACAAACAAATGTTGGAGAGGATGTGGAGAAAAGGGAACCCTAGTACACTGTTGATGGGAATGCAGACTGGTGAGGCCACTGTGGAAAACAGTATGGAATTTCCTCAGAAAACTAAAAATGGAACTGCCCTTTGACCCAGCAATTCCGCTGCTGGGATTATACCCTAAGAACCCTGAAACACCAATCCAAAAGAACCTATGCACCCCAATGTTCATAGCAGCACAATTTACAATAGCCAAGTACTGGAAGCAATCTAAGTGCCCATCAGCAAATGAGTGGATCCAAAAACTATGGTATACTTACATAATGGAATTCTATGCAGCAGAGAGAAAGAAGGAGCTTATACCCTTTGCAACAGCATGGATGGAACTGGAAAGCATTATGCTAAGTGAAATAAGCCAGATGGTGAGGGACAAATACCATATGATCTCACCTTTAACTGGAACATAATCAACAGAAGAAAAAAGCAAACAAAATATAACCAGAGACATTGAAGTTAAGAACAATCTAACAATAGCCAGGGGGGAGTGGGGAGGGGACAGTGGGGAAAGGGGATTACAGGAACTACTATAAAGGACACATGGACAAAATCAAGGGGGAGGGTGGAGATGGGGGAGGGAGGGGGGTTCGGCTGGGGTGGGGTGGAGGGATGGGGAGAAAAGGCATACAACTAGAATAACAATAAAGATTTTAAAAAAAGAAAACATAATATACAACATCAAGATTAAAAGAGGGGCTAAAATCACTGATTCAGATATAATTTTTAAAAGATATATAGGAATTCTAGATTCAGATCTTTGCTAATAAAATTTTAAATCTCAATTAAAATGAATGATATTGTTGAAACCACATATTCACAAAATGGACACGTGAGGAAGTCAAATACCTAAACAGCCCCAAAACTCCAGAAGAAATTTGCAAAAGGATCCTAAAACTAACCTCGAGGAGAGAAGCAGAGGCCGCTCACTGTGGGGTGGCCGAGGCCAGCTCCCATCTGAGCCAGGGGTGCCATGACTCTCCCGGGCTCAAGGCTCAGTTTCTCTGTGGAGATTTGCCACTTTCCCACCTAAGCAGGTCGCTGCACTACTCAGAGTCTTCGTTTTTTCTCTGCAGCATAGGAGAGCTGTGCTAGCCCATCTCTAAGATGCCCTCCTAGTCTTACAGGCTGGTGTGTGTATATGTGTATTTGTAAAATAGAAAACAGTACTTCCTGAGCCTGACTAGGCATCAGAACCACCCGGGGAGGGCTTGATATTTTGGCCCCATCTCGACAGCATCTGGAGTTGGGCAGCAGACTGGTGTATGTTAGGGAAGTACCCTGATAGTATACAGATGGCGTTTATTGAAATGTTTGCAGTGTGCCAGGGACTAGCCATGTTCCATATATGAACTCATTCTGATCAACCTGGAGCTCTCGCAGACCCCAAGAACACAGCTGGCATGTTTTGTCCTCTTAGGTGACACCAAAGCAGGGATAGACACAAACACAAACTGGGCACCAACACCTCATGGTAACATTTAATCAAAGGTGCCATTGAAATGTTCCAGAATAGATTAACTGCTAACTTTGCAGAGATCGCCATCCAAGTGAAAACACGACTTAGCTGTTCTCACAGAGAGCCCTTGGATACCCTTCAAGAACCCCAGGAACCTCAACCCCAGTTTAGGGATATTAAGTTAGGGGGTTTTAAGGCAGGCAGCCCTGCACCAGTCTGCCGACCAGTAACTAGGTATGAGTATACAGGAAATAGCAACTTTAAACAAGTGTATGAAGGGCAGCAAGGCATTGGATAACCCCCCAGAAAGATATATAAAGGATATGTAAGGTTTGTAACTATAAAACGGGTCTTAGAGCCATGTATGCCCTCCACTCAGCTTCCTGATGCTTACAACGCACATGCCATGGTGAAGTCATCAAAACAAGGAACAGCTGGTACCATACTACACAATACTCTAGACTTCATTTGGATTTTAGCCACTTTCCTGCAAATGTGCCCTTTTAGTTCCAGAATCCAGCCCAGGACCCCACATTGCATGTAGCCTTATTTTTATTTTTTGATTAACATCGATGTGCAAGAGATACATCAGTTCGTTGTCTCTCTCACGCCCCTAGGTACCTAAACTAGGGACCTAGCCTGCAACCCAGGCATGTGCCCTGACCGGGAATCAAACTGGCCACCTTTTGGTTCACAGGCCAGAACTCAATCCACCTGGCCACACGAGCCAGGGCTGCATTTAGCTTTTTATGTCTCCTCAATCTCCTCCAATCTGTGACAGTTGCTCAGTCTTCCCTTATCTTTTATGGCCTTGACACTGTGATGAGTACCGGTCAGTCATTTTATAGAATTTCTTTCAATTGGGTTTTGAATGATCTTTTCTCGTGTTTAGATTGTGGTTCTGTGTGTTTGGGAGCATCCCACAGAAGTGATGTCATGTCCCTCTCAGAGCATCGCATCAGGGTATCATGATGTTGACATGTCTTCTTAGTGGTGATACTAACTTTGACCATGAGGTTTAGGTGGTGGTCGGTTTCTCCATTCTGAAATCATTACTTTCCCTTTGTAATTGATCCATTGCTTGGGGGGAAATACTCTGAGATTATGCAAATATCCTGTTTCCGCTCAGATTTTCACCCATAGATTTTAGCATTCATTGGTGGCTCTTGCCTGCACAACTATTACCGTAGTGTTTACCTAATAGTGATTTTGTATTTCTCTCATTCCTCCCATATTTGTTAATTGCAATTCCTTTGTAAAGGAGGCCTGTTCCTCTCCTCTGTTTATTTTATTTTGTTTTATTATTTATAACAATAATGTAGACTTTCGTTATTTATTTTGTTTGACACTCCTTATCCTTTTGCAAGTATTGGCTTATTTTCTGGCACAACAGGGTGCTCCAGGTTTGTCTTGTACAGCTCCTGCCCCAGCACTAGAATCAGCCATTTCTCTAAGGAGCCCTGGTTCCTTTGATTAGAGAGTGGTATTTAGAAACCAAGGTCTGGACATTAGGTGTGCTCATTAGTACTGGGGCGTTGTTGCTTCTAGGCTCTCTCAGCAGACAGATCTAGAAAATAGATGCACACATTTTTTACTTCCATATATATCTATCTGTATATACACTTAAAACCATGAGTTCATACTGATTTCTCCAGTTCCAGTCTAGTACCACATGGTTGGTTCATTCTAGACTTCCCCTTTTTCCTTATTTGTGACTTCTTTCTCTGAGAGTGAGAAACTGGCTCTTATCATCTATGCTAGATTTACTTCTTCATTTCATCCTAGCACACACATAAAGAAGTTTCGGGATTTTTATGTAGCCCACATCCCTACGAGAAACAATATTTGTGTATAGTTTTATTTTCTTTAGCCTCATAGTATCCAGTCAAAATGCTGTTTTCCAAAGTTACTCAGATTAGTTCTTTCCCTCCCCATCCCTTTCGGTGTGGTTATGTTACTCATTTATAAGACAGGTGGGTGAATTTGTTATTGTTGTATTCCCTTTTTTGCCCTCCCCCACATCCTGTTTCATTTGCATTACTTATGTAATTTGGGGTGTGTAGAATACTGCTGTGGTCCTGAGAGTCCAAACAGCACATAAGGGTCTCCCCAGGGAGGTATCTCTCCTCCTCACCCATTCCCAGCCCTCTGCCCTCGCCTTTCCACCCTTTCTCACCCCGGTCTCTTTAGCTTCTGGTATATACTTCTGGTGTTGGAATTGAGAATTTTTTAAATTAGGTCTCACAAGAGATTCTGTCTTCACCAGTTACGAGGGCAGGAGTCAGGGCAGGAAGGGAGGCCATGCCCCAGGGGACATTAGGAAGGGGGAGAGGGAGGAGCTTTCCAAGACTGAAGCAGGTGGGGTCAGGCAGGCCTTGGTGTCTCTGTCCTGTTCCCACCTGTGGGACGACAGCTTCAGAGCATGGGCCTGAAGTATTTCAGAACTACAGGGGAGCAGAACGGGGTGCCCACCAGAGCCCGGAGGACCATGCTTCCCTAGCTAAGAGTTGGGGGCCCTCCACTGTTTGAGATGTTCCCCAAGGAAAGAGGCCCTTTGACAAGTCCTGCACTTCAGGGAAGACGACCCCTGGTTGCGTCAGCATGGCCCTGTCCCGCTCAGGGTCCCCAGTAAAGACTCATCCTTACTGGCTCAGAAGAGGAACTTGGAGGTGGGGGCCAGCGCCGTTGAAGGATGTTTCAACACTACCCCACCGCGGATGTGGGGGCATTCCCATTCCGGCAGCCGCTGGAATTTCACAACAGGAGCTCCTTTTAGCAGGGTGGAGAGGGGGAACAGGAGTGAGGTGCCAGGGGAAGCCAGGCCTTGCTTGCCAATCCTTTGAAAAACGGCATCATCCCTCGGGAGAGAGTGATGCCACCTTCTTCCCGCTTCATCTCCTCCCCAAAGCCATTGGGGTTCTGCTGACAAGTCACAAAAGATGGCTGATGACTGACTCATCAGACAGAAATGAGAGTGCCAGAGGACCAGGCAGTGAGCTGGGTTAACCCCCAGGGCAGCTCTACCGGGCATCCTGGCTGGGCCCCCTGTGCCTTGGGCAGGTCCTGCCTCTGAGAGGAGCTGGGGGCAAGCTCTAGCTGGCCTCCAACGCCAGGAGGCTGGCATGCCGGGAGCTCTGCCCGTGCCCATCCATGGAGACGGCCTTGGTGCCCTCCCGTGAACAGCTGGGGACACTGAGGCCGGGAGATGGGAAGGTCCCAGGCACCCGGAGAAGGAGAGAAACGTGGACCAGCAGGCATTGCAGGGTCGCGGGAGCAGCCTTTCACCTCTTGCAAAACACTGTGTGCCGGCCCCTGAAGATGGCAGTGAGGCAGAAGGGGCGTTGGCTGAGACTGTTCATTTGCATCTTGTGTTGGTATCAGTTACAGTGACACAGCAGAGCAGGGTGACTCATTTCTACCTCATGACACAATGTACTTAGCCACTGCAGCAGGGCTGGGCAGAGGGCGCCCTTAAACCCAGTTCCCCTGGAAAGGCCCAGAGGTCTGCAGTGTCTCTAGCCTGAGACCCTGTGGGCCACTGTGATCGTCGCCCAGGCCAGCCAAGAATGCTGCTGCTATGAGCCCTGGTCCTCTGTTTGGAGGGTGACAGCGGTGTAGACAGACATGGTGGCTGAGGACTCCCAGCCACTGGGAGTCCTGGTCACTTAAAGCAAGATCATGTCATAGTTAACTGAGTCTTCACTTGTGAGGTAGAAGCATGGATCGGTTTTATTTTACTTCTGGTAACTGCATTTGATGGAGTGGGAGTGGTCAAGAGCCAGACCTCCTGGGTTCCTCTCCTGGCTTTGCCACATCGTAGCTGTGTGGCCTCAGGCCCGTGGTTTGATGTCTCTGTGCCACAGATTTTCCAGCTCTTCATCCTGTCCCTACCTCCAAAGGTGGTCCAGCCTTCAGGCCTCTACTGCTAAGCTCCCCTTACCTTGCTGGGGGCCCCCCAGGGTGAAGTATCAAGTCTAGCTTTTGTTCCTGGTATCCCGCCCCCCACCCCACCTCCACATATGCACATGGAGCTCACATCTTTGCCTTGGCCTACAATGGGCTTACTAGCTGCCCCTCTGCCCCTCCTCTCGCAGGAGCACAGGAGGAGGCATGCTGGCCACAGGGAGAGTGAACTGAGAGCGGAATGGCAGCACCGTTACCTGGGAGCCGGAATACCGGATTCTCTTAAGGCCCCTCTGCCCTTGGCTGACAACCTTCCTCTCTCCCCAGTGTTCTTGTACTGATGAGGTGTGAGTGGGAGGGCAGCCATGCTGGCTCTGGACCAATGCCGTCTGGCCAGCCCCACAATGTGGTTGCTGGCCCCCGTCCCTGACACTCACTGTGACTCTAGAGCTTCAGCATACAGGTCATCAGGCACTGTTTGTCCTCAGAGTTGGGCCTTGACCATGGTTTGGGAATACAGAAGTCCTACTCGATACCCTTGTCTAGAGATACCTGTGTTGATCCCCCCAGATTGGCCCCACCCCCAGGCAGCCCCTCTTCCTCTCTGGGTCTCTGCTGTCCCATCTGTAAAATGAGGGACTTGTAGGGGCTGACCTCTGAACTCCCTCCAAAAACCTGCCCTGAGGCTGAAGGGAAAAAGGCCTGTGGAGATAAAGACCTGTGGAGGCCAGCTGGGCCCGCTAGCCCTTTATGTCCCTCACTCACCCTTCTGAGGTGCCTGGTGTCCCAGCTCTTCCAGCAGCTCCGTTAGTCCTCAGCCTGGGTAGGACCAGGCTTGAGAGGGTCTTCTTGTATTTGGGTTGCCACTGCAGGGGGGCAGAAGGTGAGCCCCATCAGGAGCGGCCATTTCCAGGGACACACCTCCATGCCCGCACCAGCACAGTCTGGGGGTAGGAGGGGCCCGAAATCGGGAAACCTGCCCACCTGGCCCAGGTGTGTGGACTCACTGCCTGGACTCCTTGGGAGGATCCAGCAGACACAAGGGCCAAAGGCAGCCATGAAAGGTGCCCTGGAAGGGCCCCAGGACATCTCCAGACATTGAGGTGCCACTGATGGAAACACCCAAGGTGCATGGTCCTGAATAACCAGTGAGAGATTTTTTTTTTAACCTGGTCTGCCACCTGAGTAGCTGGAAGGTGTGGGGCCGGGAGGGCTGGCCTGTGCTCCAGGGTCTCAGTCCTTGGCAGACTCATTCCTGCACCCAGACCTTTGCACATGCTGTCTTCTTTTTCTGGAACATTCTCTTCCTCCCCACTCCCCCCACCTTTTCTCCCAACTGCCTCATTCATCTTCAATGTCTCTTCTGAGAGGCTTTGCTGACCTCCAACAACCTAGAGCGGGCTCCCCATTCGGCCTCTCCTAGCGCCGGCCGGTCTTCACCGCACGATCGCCTGCAATGACCTCCTTTCTGGTCTGTTACATCGTTTTTCAGTGTCTCTGTCTCCTGTACAGGAGCTGGCCTGCTTCATTTGGTGCTGTGTCTCTACTGCCTGACACATAGTAGGTGGTCACTAAATATATGAAAGAATACATTCATGCAGACTTGCACCTGCCCAGGAACGTCACTGAAGTGACGTGATGCTGGGAAGTTCACAAAGGGCCATTTCCCTGGACGTGTGGCTCCTCCCAGGCTGGGGGAGCAGGAGGACTTGCCTCCTGGGGCCTCCATGAGCTGGACGCCTGGCCAGCCGCTGCGTCCAGGCTCGGATTCCATTGCTCTTTGCATGTTGTTTGCGTGGCTCGGCTCTGAGCTTGGTGTTTCTGCTTGTGGTTTCCTGGTCTGTCCTCAGTGCCACAGAGCTTCCCTCTCTGACCCAGCCTGATTGGCTCTCCATGGCGTCTGCCTGGAAGGGTGAATGTGGCAAAATTCCCAAGGGAAAGAGTGGCTGTGGCCAAGACTGTGCCATGATAGCTTCCATGTCTCGGAAGCTTGCCCAGCACACCCACCCCTATGACAATACCCTCGTTCTCCCATTTTACAGAGAGGTAAACTGGAGGTTCGGAAAAGTTAAAAAAAATTGTCGCAAGTCACATGGCTAGAAAATATCAGGGTCAAGATGTGAGTCCTAGTCTGTTGGCCCAGAGACCAGATCGTTCACTGTCTGAGCCACCTGCCGTGCTTCCTGATGGGCATAACCGAAAGCTGGGCTGGCCCTTCTAGAAGCTCTCAGAATTTGGCATTTCCCCCAGTTGCCCATCTGGTGCTAAAACCTCTTCTTAAGTCCCCTCCTCAGTGGCCCTTCAGCCTGAGCTAGGCACCCCTGGTCTGTCCAAAGTAGATCAAGGAAGGGGGGCCACAAGGGATAACTGGTAACACTGCCAAGCTTCAGAGAAAGCAAAGAAAATGGCCAGAGTGGAGGGGAGGGCAGAAAAGGGACAGGGGCCTGTGGCCCAGGCACCCAAGCAGAGGGTGTGGCAGGGTGGGAGTGGGGGTGAGGCATGTGGGGCAGCCCCCACCAGGCCTTGGCATTGGAGCACCCTGTACTGAGGGAGGGGTCTCTGCGCTCCTCTCTGCAGAATGGGCTTCCTGCCCATCCTTGGGGGCTGGGGGGTGCAGGCCTGGAAATTCAGGAAAAAACCATGGAGTGATTCTGAGTTTTCCCTTAAGGTCCTCCCGCCTGGCCTACTAGGGGGTCTGGCCACACCCTGGGCATTCCCCAGGCTCTTAGAGACACCACTGCTGGGGGGGCAGACCCCCTCCACTCCTGTCCCTGACCCCTTGCTTCCTGTAGCATCATGCTGTTGGGCTACAGGAGCACCCCTCCTGCCACCCAGAGCAGCACCTCCAGGAGCCATTCTAGCGTTGGAGGCAGCAGTAAGCCCCCTCATGGTGTGCCCACAGCACCCAAGTGATAGCAAAGCTGAGAGCACTGGGCTGTGAGTACCCACTGTCTGTGCCATCTGCCCTCTGGGCCATGTGCTCTTCACACCTGGGGGCCTCCTGGCTGACCGAAGTCTGTCTCCCATGCAGGCGATGACTCAGGATGCAGCCAGGGGCTACGACGTGCACAGAGGACCGCATCCAGCATGCCCTGGAGCGCTGCTTGCACGGACTCAGCCTCAACCGCAGCTCCACCTCTTGGTCAGGTAGGTCTGAGAGAATGGCGCAGTGCTCTTAAAGCCCAAGGAAGCCTCAAGGGCCACAAGGAGCACTGGACAAGCCTTGGAAGCTGGCAGATTCTGGTTCCAACTCTGTGTGACTTGAGCAAACCCCTGGACCTCACCTGGGCAGGTGCCTGGCTCAGCAGCTGGTGGAGAGCAGGGCCTCGGTAGGCAGCAGCTTCTCCTTTCTCCTGTGCTGTCTTCCTCGTCCTTCTCAGGGCTGTATCATGCTTCCTTAGAATATGCTAGAAGCATAGTAGTTATTGAATCTGCTTAGAAATACCACAACGGCTGATTCTGAAAGAGCAGCTGTGAATTCACAGCTCCCCCTAGAATTCTGTTTACTTGGCTTCTAGTTCCTTTCGCAGCCCTCTCGTCTTGTTTCCCACAGAGCAAGGGACAGTCTCAGCAGAGCTTTGGGCAGCAGGGGGCCTCCATGGTCCCCCTGCTTCCCCAGGTCTGAGGAAGTGGGGTGACAGAAGGCTGGGGCGGCTCTGCCTCCGAACCCTGGTGACTAGTTGCAGTAATTCCTTATGCTTGTAAAGATTTTTCCTACCCCATATCTCACTAGCCTCCCTAACCACCTCATGAGAGAGATACCTACTGCTCCTTGAACATACCTGGTTCCTTCCTACCTCAGGACCTTTGCACTTGCTGCCTGGAATTCTTCCCCTGGAACTGTGCATAGCTGGCTCTTTCTCATCCAGGCCTCAGCTCAAAAGTCACCTCCTCTGAGAGGCTTTCCTTGGCCTTTGGCATTAAACAGCTCTAGACTAAAAGTCTGTCTCACTGGCTGAGTAAACTTGTGTGAATCACTGAACCCCTCAGGACCCCACCTGCCTTGTCTGTAGAAAGAGAATAATAACAACAGGAGCCAGCTTTCTGAAGGGAGGATGGGAGACTCAATGGAGGTGGTGTATGTGAAGGCCTAGCACATTGTAGGCAGTCAGTAAGTGGTAGCATTTCTCTTCTTGCCTTCTACTCAGATTTCGATGGAGCTTAAGCTTATGGAATTCAGAGGGCCATCATTAGGTAAACTGATGCAAAGTATCTGACTTTTTTGCAAAAACCTGTAACCACATGAAACACGTGGGGAGGAGCCTCCTAAACGTTGGGAGGCGTCGGTGCACAGGAGGGGCCCTGGGGCTCCACAAAACTCATGATTGGGCCACTTCTGCCCCTACTGCTGTCACTCCCCACTGCACACAGGCACACTCATACTCACACACACTCAGAGGTCTCCATGACCACCCCCTTAATGTTAGGGGTTTGCCCTTGCTGACTTTAGAGAAAAAGACACTGGCAAAATAAGAAAGTCAGGGGAAGTCAGAGTGACAAAATGTTCATTGTAGCTTTCAAAATGTGAGTGCACGTAGCTTCCCCTTCCTGGGCTCCATCCCGGGCAGGCCTGGGAAGTCCCGCAGCAGTCACAGCCTCAGCTTTGTGTTGGCTGGGGGTGAGGTCACCCTAGCTCCTCTCCTTGGTCTCCCAGCAATCTCTGCCTCTGCCCTCCTTGCCTGCATCTCAGAGGTTCCGGCACCTACTGTAGGAACCCAGGGCAGGGTGCCCTCCAGAGACATGGGGACCAGAATCATGGCAGTTGATTGGCCTTTGAAGGGGATCCCAGCCCCTCTCGGTGTCTCTTGAGCTTCCAGGAATAAGAAACTTGTCATTATGACTTAATGGGGCATGATAGGGTTGAGGGTTGATCCAGAATTTTCTGAGACTCTTCCTTCACAAAGGAATGCTCCAGTGCAGCCCCAGAGGCCCCCACTGCTCCCCATCCCCAGACTGACCACTGGCCTCTCCCTTTCCAGCCGGGCTGTGTCTGAACTGCTGGAGTCTACAGGAGCTGGTCAGCAGGGACCCAGGTCACTTCCTCATCCTCCTGGAACAAATCCTGCAGAAAACCCAAGAGGTGAGGGCAGAGCTGGGACTGGCTTTGCGGAGTCAAGAGAGAGGTCCTCACAGGGTGTCAGTTCTGGGGCACCTGGGCCCCCCAAGGGGCTGGGCACAGGCGCTGGGGCCCTGCAAGCTCTCCATTTCAGCTGTGCTTCTGGATTTCAGGTTTCTGGGAGGGGATATGGCTCTGTCATTGAGAACACAAGGTATGTCAGCCAGGGTCCTAGAAGCTACTTCTTAAGAGAGACATTGCGTGTAAGTCAAGTTATTGACCAGAAATGATGGAGGAAGACTTACTGAATTTCTTTCCTCAAAAAGATCCATAAAACTGATTGGAGAGGTAAACTGAGACCTCCTCTAACAGTTTAGTAAATTGGCTTGTATGTCCTAGAGGAAGAGTGCACTTAATGCTGAGTGGGCCTGGGCTTCCAGAACAGCTGTGAGTCCCCGAGGAGGATTCTGGCCTCATAACTGAGTTGGAAAATATTTGACCCTTTACCTCTAAGAAGAAAGCGTTGGTTTATCAAGACACCCAAGATCCCAGTTCTAGAGCCAGCCTTGACCCGGTGCCTTTAGGAGAGCTGAACCACTGGAGAGAGAGCGGAGCAGATGCGTGGTCTACTCGGGATAATGAAAAGGAGAACTTTAAATATGAGCCCGCCGAGGCCAGCAGGCACAGCAGAGATGGAGGGCTTTCCCTGTGTCTCCAGCCCCATGAGTTCTGGGATGGGCTGGGAGACCCAAGAATTCTAATCGCGTGTGTACGTGTGCGGACGTGGGGTGGTGGGTGAGCTCCACCAAGGAGACAATGCACAAAAGAATAACTAGAGCTTGTAAACATATATGGAAAAATGTTGCCCCAGTGGTAATAAAATAAATGCAAATTAAAACCATATTGAGACAGACTTTGCCTAGGAAATTAGCAAAAACTTATGAGCCATGCAGAGAAGAGTGTAGTGAAACTGGTACTTTCCTATATGGAAGATACTATAAATGGTGAAATCCTACAGAAGGCACCTGGGCAATATGTTTCAAAGATCATAAATATGTTTATAATCTTGATTCATTGATTCCACTTCTTGAGGTCTATCCTAGGTAAATCATACAAACATAGAAAAAGAAATTTTCTCAAAGGTTTTCATTGCAAAAGTAATTACAGTAAATAGCAAGAAATAATATCAAATATCTAAAATGAAACTAATAAATTATGGAAGTCTACCAGAAGGAATATTATGCAGCTAATAAAAACAATAGATATTATCCAAGGGTATTAACACAATTTAGTGTGTAATAAAATTAAATCAGTAATATTTATTAGATGGTTTAGGGGAAATTGATTAAACATTTGGAAAAATACAGAGTGAGAATCCTAATTCATACTATATAACAGATGGACTTCAGGTGTCTTAAAGACTTAAATTTAAGAAAATAAAGCTTCAAAGAAAAGAAGAAAATATGTAAGAGCATTCACATGATCCTTGCACAACAAAGCAAAAACCCGTGAAGGAAAAAAGTAGCACCTATAATTTATACACATCAAACAAGTCCATAACTGTAAAAGACAAACAAAGAAACGGAAAACGTATTTATAATATAGATAATGGGTAAATGTACAACATGGAGGGGAACAAAAGGTCTTAGAGACCAATAACACAATAGAAATTCTTTTATAATATTATACGTAAAAGACATTAAGAATACAAATATACGCACCATGATTACAGCTGCTCAGAGGAAAAAACACCAAGAGAAATGGTGTAAGGAGAAGTGTGTTGAAACATTAGCTGTGGGTGAGTTTGGAAGTGGGGCATTGTAAGTGGGGTTTTTTCTAACTTCTATTTTCCAGATTTTTGTCTTGTGGTTACATTGCTTTTCGCTTAGAAAAGAATAGAACAAGAAAGTGCTGTTCTGTTCTGCACCCTGTGAAGGAGCCTCACCCTCCTCTCCTGTCCTCTCCGCAGGTCCAAGAGAAGGGGACCTATGACCTGCTTCCCCCGCTGGCCCTGCTCTTCTATTCCACTGTCCTCTGTGTAAGTTCCAGGCTGGGACAGCTGGGCCAGTCGGGGGAGGAGACAGAAGAACAACTTACCTAGAGCAGGCACAGCCCTCCCGACTCTGAGGATAAACACTGAGAAGGAAACTTTCTAGCAGTGACACTTGAGATGCCCGTCAACCTTCTGATGGCTTCAGATTGGCCATCTTGAGAGGTCCCGGTAACTCCACGTGGAGGCCATTGTGCCTGGCATGCCTGGGCACCCACAGAGGAGCTGCTGCCACAGCCCATTCACAAGCCGTGAGAGAGGTCCCGTTAAGGAGCTCTATGTCCACCTCATTTTGTACCCCAATGGTCAGTTTTACCCGATGTCAGGACCGCGTGCTCTCCAGACGGGTGGCATCAAGTGAGCCCACACACATTGAGTCAGTTCACTTCCAAGAACAAACATTTCCCTCTAGTAAGGGTAAATGTGGTTTAGGCATCGAAGACCACTCCCCAAAACAAGAGACAGACCTCCAGCTCTTCAGAGAGCTGCCCTTATGGACCAGGTTACGCTTAGTGAGCACAAGGCCCTTCCAGTAGAGACGTCCCTTGGCGTCATCTCGCCAGTGTGTCACGCATTCCCCATGGGTTACTTCCCGTTCTTCCCAACCTTGTCCTTGGACATACTGCTGCCAGGAAATGTGTGCCCTTTGTGGAACATTCCAGAAAAGTGGCAGGTTCTATTGTGGAATATCAGTGAACTTTCTCTCACCCAGACTTCTCTGCTTGCCACTCCCTCTCCACTCCAGACCCCACACTTCCCACCAGACTCAGAACTCCTTCTGAAAGCAGCCGAAACCTACCACCGATTCCTAGCCTGGCCTGTTCCTTACTGCAGCATCAGCCAGGAGCTGCTCACCTTCATCGATGCTGAACTCAAGGCCCCAGGTAGGTGCTGAGTCAGTTGCGGTGGAGCAGGGATCGTGTAGTCAGAAGGTCTTCTGGAACCGTTCTTCGGCTGTGAGCCTCCTCACCTGTCATCCTTCAGCTTATCTCTGCCCATGTTTCAAAACGCTGGCGCCTCCTCTTCACAGTGCTGTGCGTACCGTATGTGCACCAGCGTCACATACGGCTGGACGCAGGGGACACAGGCAGTCAGTGAAGGAGGAATTGTTAGGGGAAGCTGAGCAGGGGTTCAGGGCACGGAGACCCCACCATGTGGCCGGAGCCTCTGCTCTGGTTATCCAAGTGGTCCCTGAGGCTGCCCTCGTTTGTTCTCTTTGCCTCAGGAGCAAACAGGGAAATGTATGTGTGGGTAGATTCAGTTCTGGCCATGGAGGGTGGCTGCCATTAGAAGTGGACAGGTTGATGGTTGATGGGCACCCTGACAAGTGTGGACAAAGGCCTGGCACTCATTTTCATGTGTGGGGTTTGCCAAGTAAGAATTCTTGAGAAATTGCAGGTGCTATAATACATATGAAAAAGAGGTCGAAGGAAACTATTGTAGAGCAAGAGAAAACACAGTCAAGTACGCTTCATTGAGAGGCACCCTGATATGAGAGTAATTCATCACCTCAGCAGCCTAAAGTCAACAAATAACTAAATAGGTGCCTCTAAAACACTCGATAAAATTCCACATCCATTCCTGATATTTAAAACCCCTCTGATATGTGGAAACTATTAATATATGGAAGTGTTCTTAATAAGGTAACAGCCCACAGTGAAATACTAGAGGCATTTCCATTTAAGTCAATAACTTCCTCTTCATGCTTATAAGTATTTTCCCTATGCAAAAAAAAAGAGTATTTCCTCTTCCAGAGAAAATAAAATTTTAATATGTAGAAATCAAACCATTGCTTGTTTATCAAGACTAAGAGCATCACACAAAGAACCGTCAGACTCATGAATAAGTAGCTAAGACCTTTGCCAAATAAGGGCCTTAACCAGTAAGACTATGAAAAAACAATTTACAGTAGCAAATAAAAATACAAAATGAATAAGATAAATGTGACTAACCTATGTAGAGCAAACAAATTTAGCTGAAGGATAAATAATTTAAGACATGTTACTAGATTGAATCAATGTTATAATATCAGGTGTTATGGAAATAAATGTTACCATGATCAAAATAGCAACATCTTTTAAAATTTAACAAAATAGATAAAGTCTATCTGAAAGAAGCACTCTATGATAGTATTATCTATGCATTTATTATAGATTTATGCATTCTTAAAGAAGAATATGTATGGATGTTTCCTTACTAGGTCTTTGAAGGTATTCTAAGGCTACATATAATTATTAAAATTATCCACTATTGGTAAAAGAATATATAAATTAATGGAATAAAATATAATAGCTAGAAATAAATCAAATATTTTAAAAAGTATTATATAACAAAGTGGCATCCTCAAATGAGTCATGAAAAAAATTATCACTTAGCAAGTGGTATCAGGATAATTGAGAGGCCATAAAAATGAGTTAGAATTTTACCTCCAAAAAACAAAATTGAGTTTTATAAACATAACTTACAGTAGGATTAAAGGTGTAAGTGTAGAAAACAAGACCATAAAAGTAATGGAAGAAAAATAGGTTACATGAGCCTAGAATGGAGACAGATTATCCCTGCAAGGCAAAAATTATAAAAGAAAAAGCCAACAGATAAGAGAGCATAAAATGTAAAGCTTTTTATATGGCAAATCCTACTCTAAGTGAACCATAAGTGATTAAGAAAAATATTTTCAATAAAAATTAATAGTATTCAAACCCATGAAGAGTTCTTTTGAGTTGATTAAAAATAAGCAAACAGCCCTGTGCAGTGTGGCTCCGTTGGTTGGAGGTCATCCCATGGACCAAAAGATTGAGGGTTCAATTCCCAGTCAGGGCACATACCCAAGCTGCAGGTTTGATCCCGGTCAGGGCACGTATGAGAAGGCAACCAGTTGATGTTTCTCTCTCTTCCCTCCTTCCTCCCTCTCTAAGAAAAGCAATGAAAAAAATGTCTTCTGGTGAGGATAAAAAATAAAATAGGCAAATACACCAATGAAAATATGAATAAGGAACATGATCTAAGTACATCAAAAAAGAATCATGAACAGCTGAGGAACACCCCCAAAACATTCGCCCTCACTAGTAATACAGAAAACGCAAAACTTAAGAGTGAGACATCATTGCCCCATCAAAATGGCAAAGACAAAAAAACAAGTACCAGTATTGGTCAGGAAAAAGGGGCTATGTTTTCTAAAACATTAAAAGGAATATCCTTTCACCCAGCAATTCCATTCTTAGAAATTTGAGCGATTATGGATGTGCAAAGATTTTCCTACAAGGATGTTCATCCATGCGTTCTTTCTAATAATCAACCAATTTCAAAAAACCGAAGTATTGAATTAGGTTGAGTATATTGTAGCAAATTGTTTGGTCGAATGCTAGTCTATTATTAAAAATGACATAGAAATATAATTACTGAGATCAAAAAATGTTGAGTAACTTGAGTTTTTAAAAAAGCAGGCCCCAAAATACTATGCATGTTGTAATCCCATTTTTTTCCTTTTAAATCCATATGCACACCAGGCCCTATTTAGTACTGACAGTGTTTAATCCTTGTACACATTGAGCACACACAGAACAGAAGTAGCAAGTCTTACTCCCCAACAATTCATGAACCCTAGAAAGCTCAGGGCTGAAGCTCTGTAAATGCCTTTGAGGGTTCATGCCTTCCTTCCCCAACCAACCGTCTGATCCAGCTGCCCCCAGCCAGTCCGCTGTGTGCGTTACAGCGGAGCAGAGCAGACCCACGCCTACCGATTACATGGGCCTCACCTCATGGGAGAGATTTGGGTGGAAGAATGAAGAAATCAGGAAGCCCCTGAGGAGAAGGTGTCAAACTAGGAAAGGTGCTTGAGCACATGATGAATCGAGAAACTGCCAGCCTAACTTTTCAAGGCACCCTAAGTGAGGAAATGAGTTTAAGGTTAATCTCTTTCATTCCTGTCCTCCCCACTGCCGCCCTCAAAAAAGTGGATCTAGATCACTTCTGGGTTGACCAGAATTTCTTCCTGTGTATAATTTAGACAGAAGAGATTTAAATGCAAATGCCGGGCAGGGCCTTCAGTGTATACCAGACATTTAAATTACTCTTCCTTACTTTGAAATGGATAAGGGAGATGCTGGGCTGGGGGAGGGCTGTCACCTGCATGTGGGGAGACCGCTTCCCAGTTTCAAGTGGAACCAGCTGGCTCTCCTCTGCTGCATGCATGCTCTGCCTGGAGATGTTTCTGTGGCAGCTGAGCAAGAACTCTGTTCTGGGAAGCCCTGTGAACAGGTGTGGAGGGGAGGGGTGGCCTGTGGTGAGGCCCAGACTTGGGGACATGGGGTTCTAAGCCTGGGGGACAGGAGCCAGGGAGAGCAGCAACTGGAGTTGGACTCAGAGCGGAGAAGGTGCTTGGAACTCTTGTCCCTCACTGCAGAGGGCCTTCCCCCGGACATGGCCCCAGGGACCATGTGAGGCCTCAGATATGCTGGGGATGTAGAAGAAGGCAAATACGAGGGGGGACCCCAAAAAAACCTGGAGTTATCTTCTGGAGGGCGGACGCCTTGCGGTAGTCTTCCCTGGCTAGGTGAGTGTTCTAGGAACTCATCTGGATCAGTGCACTAGCTGGCATTGTTGTGAGAGGCTGCGTTTGGCTTCAGTGAATTTTTTTTTAAGACTCTTTCAATGTGTTTTTCCATTTCATGACGGGTAATTTACAAGTGCACCTGCCCACACAGCACTGAGTGTTCAGGAGTTTTTGACCAAAATTGCATGATCCCCAGGCCCCACCCCCATTCACCCGATCTTGGCCTGAGTGACGTTTTTTGTTTCCTGGATGAATAAAGTCCTCAAAGACAATGTTTTGATGATGTGGAAGAGGTGAAACAAAAAAATGGCAGAAGCACTAAAAGGCATCAAATTCAAGGAGGTCGAAAACTTTTGAACGGTGGAAAAAACATCTTGATGGGTGTATTGCATCAAATGGAGAGTACTTTGAAGGTGACTGAAGTTTAAACATGTAAGAATAAGTACACAATTTTTTTATACATAAATTCCGGGTTTGGGGTCTCCTCTTTAACTGCCTGGAGAGGGACACTCAGGCCAGGCTGACTGCACCATGAAATTCTCCCCTTCCCGGGAAAGCAGAACTGAAACAAGAAACCATTAACTCTCCCTCACGTCAGAGAGTCGTTTTCAAACAATGAACAAGTCTAACTCTCATCCAAATGCACAGAGAGCCCGTGTCGCAGGTGTGTGCAGCTCACTCCCGAGGGAACCAGCAAGGTGGGAGAACTGGCGTAGGGGAGGGTCTGAGAAACTAAAACCAGTTTCTCATAGAAGCTAGAATAAGATTGCAAAATTAGATGCAAGTTGGTTGATATCATATAGGGGAATAAAACTGAACCTTTGAGGTTATCTTTTGTGGGGAATAAAAATCACTCATCCCACACCCACAAATTAACCTCTAATTTCACAGAACCTGAGCCCTCATCCACAGCAAATAGTGAGTTAAACAAAATTACCCTCACCTACATGAGCCTTAACTGGGCTTGTTAGAAAGTGCTGGAGTGTGATTTTGTAGAGGCATGTGGTTATAGTTTTGCCTTATTGCTGAGTGCCCCCAGCTGAGCCCAGCTGAGTGGGGCGCTGAGGGAACCGGGGTGGGAGGCTGGAGTGCAGGCTGGGAGGGAGCTCTCGGAGGAGAGGCTGAGGCTGCATCCCTCAGTGGGTACCTGCACTAGGTGTTAGACCATTGTGGTTTCAAACCCTGGAGCTCTGGGGCTGTTGGCAAGATGTTTTACTTACGGGAGCCTCAGTTTCCTCATCTATAAAATGGGAGGATAATAGTATCTCCCTCTCAGAGCAGTTTGTGAGGACAAAGGCAGACCTACATTGATTTCACATTGCTTGGCCAGTAGGGTTTGGGGTGATTTTAGCTTATGAGAGAAGTCCTGGCAAGGTCACAGGGAGATGACAAAAGACCTGAAGAGCTGGCCCCTCCACCCAGGGAGCCCTAGGGAGCCCTAGAGAGCCGGTTGCCATGGAGATGAATTAAACAGTTTACTCCACTTTGATGTGGTTGGGTAGCAGAGGAAGTGGGCAGGTATGAAGCCTCGGGCCTCCCCCTTCTTCCTGACTCCACCCCCAATAGGGTGCCTACTGCCCCCACTGTGGGGGTGGTAGGAAACCTCATGCCAGTGCCGCCAGGTCCTGCCCACCACAGCCCCCTTGGGTGAGGCCCACATGCTTGTTGATTATTTACTGCATGCCTGCATAGCTGTGCAGACCACAATACTTGCCTGCAAAGAATTTATCTGCAAGCCTGAGGGTGACGGCGGGCCTCACATGTGTGAGTCACTCAGTACACCAGCCTCCACGACTGCATCTCACCCAGACCACGGCCCTGCGAAGTGAGAAGGAAAAGCAAGGTTATTCCCACTTTGTACAGGAGACAACCAAGACTCAGAGAAGTTGAATGTTTCCTGCCCAACCTATAACGTCAAGTGTGAGAGAAGAAACATGGGTCTTGGTGTGACAAAGGCCTACGTCACTTATTAGTTGATGACCTGGGACAGGTTACATAAGTTCTCATCAAAAGTAGGACTATACTTGATGATGATGGTGGCAGTGATGGCAATAGCTGCGTTACCTGCGTGCTTACAGCACATCCAACACTGCTAAGAGATGGTCCCATCCACCCTCAGAACACCCCCCTGGATAGCTCTAGTATTTCCACCTTTCAGGTGATGCATTTGAAGCCTGGACAACTAGGTAGCTTGCCCAGGGTCACGTAGCTAACGAGCTCTACCGCCTGAACCTGTCTTGAACCTGTCTGCTCAAGTCTAAAAACCATATTCTTTGACTCAAAAAACCATATTCTCACATTGCATAAAGCTGTGTCTACCAAAAGACCCAGGCAGGTGACTGTGCTTGACAGGGGCCATCCTGGCTCCCAGGCACTTCCTGCCATTGGGCCATCTCCCCTGCCCCTGTTCCTTTCACTCAGTGCCTCCCCGCCTTGGCCTCCTGTCAATCAGGAGCAAACCTGGATGGGGTCAGTTTTGCCTGTCAGCCGGTAGCAGGTGAATTGTGAATAGTCTTCATGGCAGTAAGTTTCTCTTGGGACATTACTGATCATAAACATTTGCATCTTCTACTTTTTGTCTCTGATTAGGGAATGAAAGGTTTAAACCCCTTAAAGGAAAGTCAAGCTCACATGGATGTTTCCACCTGTCTGAAACCCCGGGCTTGGCCTTGCGCTTTCCGCAGGGATTGCCTTCCTGCGCCCAGCTCACACCCCATCTGGGGTGGCGCTGCCCCGACAGGGAGACGGACCCCATAAGGATTTCTGAGCTCTGACAGGGAGGCTGCCTGCTTCTGTTAGCCGTGTCAGTGAGGAGGGTGAAACGTTCCATCTCCTCACCAAGGCTGACGCAGAACTGAATACACACTGTGAAGGGTCTGTTTTCCAGCTACAGAGCTGAGTCAAGTTGCAGGAACACATGGAAAACCTTGAGATCATTTCCTCTCTGCACATTTGAAGTCAGAGGGGATGGAAAGGTGGCTGAGGGTGGAGAGGAAGGCTGGGGGGCACGCAGGTGCAGAGGCTCATCCTTCAAGGGACAACACCAGGCAGGACCATGGTCCCCTGAAAAGTCGTAGAAGCCAGGCTGGGATGCTGAGAGGAAGGTGAGAGCCATGGAAGGTGCTGAGACTGACTGACTAGTCCAAGGGGTGCCTGGACACCCCTGCAGGACACCAGCACTGAGGAGGGGGGCGGTGACAGGAGCAGCCGGACGGCAGAGACCTGGCCTCAGTCCCCCTCAGGGTGCTCTGCCCACCGTCCCCGCAGGGCAAAGCTTTTTCAATGGCTTCAACCATGGTGGGGCCTGGACTCCTATCGTGGACCCCAGGCTTGTGGGCCTCAGGCCTAATCTGCCCCTTGTCCTGAACCTCACCAGGAACCCGCAGCCTAACTGCCCAGCGCCAGGCTCTCTGTGAGGTGGAGCGCCGTGATAGCTGAAGGAACAGGCAAGCCTGTGAACTCTGCTCTTTTCTATCTGGCTACAGGAATCTCCTACCAGCGACTGGTGAGGGCTGAGCAGGGTCTGCCCACTCGGAGTCAGCGCAGCTCCACTGTGTGAGTGCCCTTGGGGAGGGAGCCACAGCGTGGGGGGTGGGCGCAGGGATGGGACCCACCCCCATGGTTTCACCATTCCTACACCACCCAGCCTGTGCTTCTGGCATGCCCTCCATCACTGCACCCCCTCCCACCCAAGCCACCAACACACTGGCTTAGACCCAGAACCCCCTGCGATTGCTGGTGATGTTTAGTGCAGAGTCACTTTTCTGGGCTGAGGGTCTTTCATCAGATTCCTAAACAAGTCTGAGACAAAAAAAAAAAAGGTTAAGAACTACATGAATTGATTGTGGCAGGTGCTGGGCACACATTACCTCACTTTACCCCACTTTTCAGATGAGGAAACTGAAGGTCAGAGAGGCCAAGTAACCTCCCCAAGGTCACACAGCTAGTAAGTGTCTGAGCCAGGATTTGAACCTCAGTCTTACTCAAAATTCCATACTCTTTGCACAGTGTCTTTCTGCATGTTATTAAAACAGCATTTCCCAGATTTTTTTGATCAGAATCTACAGTAAAAATTTCATGATCTGTGACAGGTTGGCATGCATACACACACACACCAGCTGGAATAGGCTTCATGAAGTGAAGCTTCCCCTGACCTCAGAGGACAGGCACTGTTCCGTTCTGTTCCATTTTATTTAAAAGTCAGTTCTGGTTGTGACTCCCCACGTTGATTCCGTTACCCACTCATGGGTCCTGGCCTGCAGTTTGACAAACACTAGAAAAAGCCTCCGTTCTGAGGACCCTCCAGCAGGCCTCTGGTGTCTCACCTAGATGCCTGGGAGCCCAGAGACTCCAGCCTCCACCAGCAGAAATTAAAGTCACCCTAGTCCCTCCCCGTCCTCAGCCCCAGGGGGCCACTGTGCATTCACACTGCTGAGCAAACATGTGTTGCGTCCCTTCTAGGTAAAACCAAACCAGAAAAAGCCAGCGTTAGGTTTTGAGAGAGGCAGAAGGGCATAAAACTGTTTGGTGAAAGTTAGTTCAATAAGTACATGAGATACTGGGGCGGGGGGCGGAGGCAGGTGGCTGGCGAATGTGCACCACATCTTGGCGGACATGCAGAGCTGCGGGCACTGCTGTTGGCGTCACTGCCTCATCCCGTCCTCCTGTGAACCTTATGGAAAAGGTATTTTTAAGGTCAGGAAGCTGAGGTGCAGAGGGGTTAG
Organism: Desmodus rotundus; assembly: GCF_022682495.2. Classification (NCBI taxonomy): domain Eukaryota; kingdom Metazoa; phylum Chordata; class Mammalia; order Chiroptera; family Phyllostomidae; genus Desmodus; species Desmodus rotundus. The sequence goes on from NC_071395.1 coordinate 70,809,846, forward strand.
TGGAAGGTCTTAGTACTGAGAGATGGTCTCCCTTCTGTTTCCTGTAAGTTGGGGATGACAGTAACTTATCTGGCAGAGACAGCGTGCAGGCGGCGCGGGCACAGGCCTGGCTGCTCTGCTCCTGTGCACAGCGGGGCCCAGCCGTGTCTGTGCAGGGAGCCACCATGCCCTCAGGGAAGGGGGCGCTCAGTTAGGAGCAGCTTACGTGAGCCTGCCCATTTTTTCTTACAGATAGAGAAATGAAAATTAGCGTCTCCCCAAATGGTGATGACTGACAGGGTCTGGTCCTGAGCCCAGGGCCCGATGCCCAGGGGACAGATGCCCACAGAGACTGGAGGTCATGCCACTCGCCTGGTACCTCTTTGTGCTGGGTTTACACACAGTGCAGGTTTGAGAGAGAGCAATAGCGAATGTGAGCGCTTCACACTAAAGCTTTTGCAGGCATAACACCATGAAGACTCAAATACACTTCGAGAAAACAGTGATGAGGGTTGGTGTGGGCGAAGTGAGAACAGTCCTGTGTTGTTAACCGTTAACCGAGTGATCAGCACCCTCAGGGTTCACGATTCTCTTAACCATTGTGTATGTTTGAGATTTTCATAATGAACACAGTTTCCCACCTGCACCAGGAAGGAGCCCGGGTGTAGCGGGCGGAGAGGCAGCGTTGGCTGCACACACCCCAGCCCCACGCTAGCCTGTGTGAAGGCTTGGACAAGTCAGAAAAGGGTGCCCTGGGAGTGGAGGACTCAGATGCAACCCCAATGTAGCTCCCCTTCCGCCTGGCAGAGACCACCCCTCATCACACCCCTTGGCCAGAGGAGCAGGGCGTGGCCTGAAATTTCAGGCCGCACTGTGCCACGGCACGTGTCTGTCCCCTGCCCCAAAGTGATCACCTGGCTTCAAGTCACCTCACCAAAAAGACAGTCCTCTCTTGAGTAATCTTGCATCCATTCAGATATCCTATAGAAAAATATGTTTATATAAAAATGAAGGTAAATTTATTTTTTTAATTAAGTTCAGTTTTTAAAAGGCCTTTGAAAACACTGGGTGAAAAATGCTCAAGTGGACCCTAAACTTTGGGATCTGGGCCCCTGGAGCCCCAACTCCCTCTCCTGGCCTCAGGCCCTGCCTGGGCTGCAGGAGGCCTGGCCTCAGGGCGGCACAGCCCGGTGAGGTGGATGGCTGCGCCTCCTGTGCCCACAGCCTCTCCTCTGCGCCCCTAGCACCGTGCTGTTGCTGAACCCCGTGGAGGTGCAGGCAGAGTTCCTCACCGTGGCCAACAAGCTGAGCACGCCCAGCCATTCGCCCCACAGCGCCTACATCACCTTGCTCCTGCATGCCTTCCAGGCTGCCTTTGGGGCCCACTGTGACCTCCCCAGTCTGCACTGCAGGCTTCAGGTATGTGTCTGGGGCCTGGGGCTGAGCACGGCCCCCTTGTAGCAGAACACGTCTCCCAAGAGGCAGAGTCCCTTCTCTGCTCCATCTCAGCACTGCGGTCTCCAGGGTACTGGCCTCCCTTGCTCCCAGGGGCAGGGAAGGCAGGGGCCGGAGAGCTGGCTTTGTGGACAGGGTTTGCGTTGTGCTGGGTCCCGACCGGGGCGGGTGGGCACAGAGTTTCAGAGGAGCAAGGTTTAGATGACAGCTAGAAGACCTGGATTCTAGTCCTAGTGCCGTGATGGGTCAGTCGTGTGGCCCTGGACAGCCCCTTCCCCTCTCTGGGCTGCAGGGGTGAGCTCTGAAGTGACTCCCAAGTCTGTGGTGCTCTGGCTCTGGGCTGTCTCTCATGACCACTTCTTGAGATAGGGGTTGGAGGCAGGCCTGGCTCCCCGTCTCTGGGTGCAGATGGGTGACGAGGCTGGAGAGGGGACTGGTCACTGTTGCCCTCGCTGGGACCCTGGGCAGTGGAGAAGTCAGGCAGCCAGGCCGTGGTATAGGAGCAAGCCTTTCTCCTCCTGGGATTTCAGTCCAAGACCTTGGCCGAGCTTGAGGACATCTTCACAGAGACTGCAGAGACACAGGAGCTGGCATCTGGCGTTGGGGACGCAGCTGAGGCCCGGCAGTGGCTCGGGACCAAGTTGCGGGCGGTGGCAGAGAAAGCCGGCTTCCCTGATGTCTTAGGTGAGGCTCTTAGAATAGGGGGGCCCACTTTCCCGTCATCTACTCTGGCTCCCACAGTGGGCAGGCCAGGTCAGCCTGCTGCTCTGCTCCACAGTCACTCAGGGACCCACGTTGCTCCGCCCCCCCTGGTGCATTGTTCCTGCCTGCAGCGTCAGGGTTGGGTTGCCATCACGTGGCGGCTTGTGGGAAGAGAAAAGGGATGTGCTGATCCAGGGCAAGGGGCTTTCTTTTTACATTGAAGATAATAGGCAAGTTGCACGCATCAGGGCTACAGGTATCCCCTTAGCCCACTTCACTCATGTGGCCACACCTCTCACCCCAAGGAGCTTGGGAAACTTCCTCTCTGCAACTCTGCCACCAGGGAAGAGAAGGCACAATATTCCTCACAACACCCGAAGAGATAATGCCATTGTTGTCCTGTTTGACCCCTGTAAAAGGAGGCTCACAGTTTGTGACTTCACATACTTACACAGCTTATAAAAGGGCACGGCATCCACACGGGGCCCTCTGGCTGTGAGCCAGGCACCCCAGCTTCCCGCTCAGCCGCAGCCCACCCAGCCTGGTGGTCTAGGCTGGTCCTCTCCCAACCCTGGTCTCTTCATATGAGGGGACTGGGCTGGCCAATCTCAAGGCCCCTTCCCGGGCCCCACCCTCTGCCCGCCCCATTCTTACAGACACTGCAAAACCTGGCAAGCTTCGCACCATTCCCATCCCTGTCGCCAGGTGCTACACCTACAACTGGAACCAGGACAGCTTTGGTGAGCAGCCGGCTGGGGCCCCTGAGATGCCCGCCCCCAAACTACTGGGGCCCTCTTCCTGGTCCCAGTCCCTATCCCAGCCCTGCACCCCACCGCCCTCCCGCCTGAGCCGGCACTCAGCGGAGCAGAGGGAGCGCCCCGGGTCCCACCATCTTATCCCCAGGTCCACCTGTCTGAACTTGTCACCCCTCCCAAAGGTGAGCAAGAGAGATTTTGAGGGTCCAGACGCCCAGATAGTGCCTCCTCTTGCTTCCGTGCAGATATCCTGCAGGAAATCCTACTCAAGGAGCAGGAGCTGCTCCAGCCAGGGATCCTGGGGGACGACGAGGAGGAGGAGGAGGAGGAAGAGGAGGAAGAGGACTTGGAAACGGATGGGCAGTGTGCCAAGAGGGACTCACTGCTTTCCACCAGCTCAGAGACCTCCCGTGACTCCACCCTGTCCCTTGCCTCATACCAGGCCTCGGGGGCCACCCTGCCCCGCCAGCTGCTGACCTCCTTTGTCTCGGGCCTCTCGGATGGCATGGACAGTGGCTACGTGGAGGACAGCGAAGAGAGCTCCCCTGAGTGGTACAAGAGGCCTGGCAGTCGGGAACGCCGGGGCTACCGCAGGCCCGGGCAGAAGTTCAACAGGATCTACAAACTCTTCAAGAGCACCAGCCAGCTGGTGCTACGAAGGGACTCTCGGGGCATGGAGGGCAGCTCAGACTCGGCGCTGCCCCTGCGGCGGGCTGGGAGCCTCTGCAGCCCCCTGGGCAGCCTAGGGCCTCCCCCGACCCGGGCTCAGCGTTCCCGCTCCCTGCCCCAACCCAAGCTCAGCACCCAGCTGCCCAGCTGGCTCCTGGCCCCCGCCTCAAGGCATCAGCGCCGACGCCCCTTCCTGAGTGGGGACGAGGATCCCAAGGCTTCCACACTACGCGTTGTGGTCTTCGGCTCTGATCGGATTTCAGGGAAGGTAGCTCGGGCATATAGCAACCTGAGGTAAGAGTTGGAATTGGGGTGCATCACTCTGCCCTGGGACAGGGTGGTGGCGGCGGTGGCGGTGGTGTTGGAGGCTTGAGGCTTAGCCGACAGAGACCAAGGAGCTCCTTCTCACCATCTTCTTGTTTCCAGGCGGCTGGAGAACAATCGCCCACTCCTCACACGGTTCTTCAAGCTTCAGTTCTTCTATGTGCCTGTGAAGCGAAGCCAGGGGGCCAGCTCCAGCGCCTGCCCAGCCCCTCTGAGCCAGACACCCCCACTCCCCCCAGACTCCCCAAGGCACCCCATCTCAACAGTATGTCCCCAGCCCAAGACCAATGGGGTGGGAAAGTAGAGTAGACATGAGCAGGTTCCAGTGACCTGAAAGGGCTGGTTGCAAGTCACCAACAGCAATCACTTGAATTTGTGGGGTACCTCCTCCTGCCTGGCCCTGGCTTCCAGGAGTGGTCCCTACCCTGCACTGGGGTGTGGCATTTGGCTGTATGACACAGACTGAAAGGTGTCAGAGGGGTCCAAGGGCAGGGAGAAGCTCAGATTGGGGTTGCAGGGCTGCCTGGGGCCCTGGGGCCACAATGGTAGGCCTCCTGGCTACCTGGGAAGCTGAGGATGACTCTTGTCCCCTGTCTCAGGAGCTGGGTGTGGCCCAGTGGGAGGAGAGCACCAATGATATCTCTCACTACCTCGGCATGCTCGACCCCTGGTATGAGCGCAACGTGCTGGGCCTCATGCATCTGCCCCCTGAAGTCCTGTGCCAGGTAAGTGGCCCTGGAGTGGCCCACTGGCTGTAGTCACTCAGCCTTGAGGGCTCCATGGAGGGCCAGGGCACACTTGGAGATGAGCAGAGAGAATAGGAGAGAAGCAGGACTGAACCAGAATGCAAGGCATGGGGCTGGTGAGGGGGCCACGGGCTGGAGTCACCACCGTGACAGGGAGGGTCCTCAGAAGGATCCAGGGGACCTTGGGCCTTAGCCCCCCTCCTCAAGTCAGCTTTGTCCAGCTCTACCCGGGGCCTTCCTAGAGGCCCACGTGCCGGGTTAGGGGGAGGGATGGAGACTGGGCTGTGGGTCCTCTCCTGACTTTTTTGTCCCCCGCTTTCCTCTCCCTGTCCCCCACCCTGGCTCACTGCCTCTGTGTCTCTCTTCTCTGCGTGTGTGTATGTGCTCCTCTGTGTCTCTCCCTCTCATGTTCCTGTTCTCTCTCCCTCCCCATCCCCTGTCCCCCTGACTCGGGCTCCCCGCACCCAGCAGTCCCTGAAAGCCGACTCCCGGCCCCTGGAGGGCTCCGCCACCCAGCTGCCCATCCTGGCCGACATGCTGCTGTATTATTGCCGCTTTGCCGCACGGCCGGTGCTGTTGCAGGTCTACCAGACGGAGGTAAGTTGCCTGGCCGCCCCAGGCCTCCTTTTCCCTCAGGCTTCCTGGCAGGCCTCCTGGCCCTGCCTGTGCCTGTGGGCCTACAGGTCCTGTCCCCACCCCGTGGCAGCCCCAGCCCTGTGCTGGAGGAGCTGGGTGTGGGGTCCCCACCGGAGGTCTGCACTGATGCTCTGGTCTTGCCCTCTCCAGCTGACCTTCATCACTGGGGAGAAGACAACAGAGATCTTCATTCATTCCCTGGAGCTGGGTCACTCCGCTGCCACACGAGCCATCAAGGCTTCGGGTGAGTGCTGCCCAAGTCCCGGTGGAGACAGGTGGGGGCTGGGAAGGTGGGGCCCCCAGTGGTGGAGCCCAGGAGAGAAGGGCAGCTTCATAGAGGGCTGGAGTCCTGGGGAAGTGTGACCCTGGAGAGGCAGGGTCATGGAAAGCAGGGCCAGAGGTAGGAGTGGGGGTGGGGGAGGGGGGGCGGAGCCCCGAGTCTGTAAGTGGCACCCAGTAAAGGGCTTGTCTACGTGGCACAGGTCCTGGCAGCAAGAGGCTGGGCATTGATGGGGACCGGGAGGCCGTCCCTTTAACACTACAGATTATTTACAGCAAGGTAAGGCCAATGCTGGGCCCCATACCCCTCTGGGACCCTCCCAGCCCCTCCAGGCTGACCCTGTCCCCTGGGACCCCTGACCCTCCTCATCCAGAGCCAGACTCTGAGGTCCCTGGGCCCCAATGTTTAAGCTGCTTGAGGGCGCAGAACCAGGCAACCAGGCTTGGCAACCAGGGCCTGGCTGCAGGGCTCAGGATAAGAGCAGGGCAGGTGGGGCCTCCAAGGCACAGCGAGGCACAACGAGGCACAGGCCTGGGCTGGGGCAGGGGGCCTGGCTGCAGGCCTGGGAGGTGGGACCAGTGTGAAGGGAGTGAAGCAATTTTGGAGAAGGGGGTGCCCATGAGCTCACCAGAGAACATGTGTCTCTGAGCACGTCACACCATGCGGTACAGGCCACGAGCGGCTGGACTCACCAGTGGGTCCTGCCTTCTTTGTTTCTACCCCCCTTCAATCATTCAAAAGATATTCATTTAGCATCTCCTCCTGCCAGGCTCTGTGCTGGGCTGGGGAAACATAGTAAGCAGGGAGGGCTGGGCCCTCCCTTGAGCTTTTTAGACGAGAGAGGCAGACCAGAAACAAGGATACAGGTACCTGGCCACGATACTGTCAGAGTGGTGAGTGATGACAAGGCCATAGAAGGGCTGATGGGGTAGTGATGATGGAGGTGCTTTCGATTTGGCGGCCATGGGCATGGGCAGGAGGGACGCGCCCTGAGAGCTATGTCCCGGGTGTTTGTTAAATGCCTACTGTGTCCCACACATTGTTCTAGGCACAGGTATATTCTTAAGGGTGAACAAAAGGCCCCAAGTGGAAGAGAATATGAACACTAAAGGTGATGAAGTGAGCCCTGACTGGTGTGACTCGGTTGGTTGAGTGTCATCCCACAAAGCGAAAGGTCGCTGGTTCGATTCTGGGTCAGGGCAGATGCCTGGGTTGTGGGTTCGGTCCCTGCTGTGGACACGTTAGATGCAACGGATCGATGTTTGTCTCTCGCACTGATGTTTCTCTCCCTCTCTTTCTCCCTCCTTTCCCCCCTTCCCTCCCTCCAAAAATAAATAAATACAATGCTTAAAAAAAAAAAAAATAAGGTGAGGCCAAAGAGATAGGCAGGGCGAGAATGCCAAGGGCCTTGATTCTAATGAGAGTTTTGTCCTATCCTAAGAGCAGCGGGCATCCTTCGAGGGGCTCCAGTTCGGGGCAGTGCTGGGATGTGTGTGACAGGACCAGATGTGAGGTTTGGACGCTCCCTCCGGCAGCTCTGTGGAGAACAGACTGGAGGGGCCCAGGGGCCCTGGCAAGGCCAATAGGAGGCTTTGGCGTTTTCCGGTAGACAAAGGCAGGCAGCCAGCACAGGGCCGGTGGCGGCAGCAATGGAGGAAATGGGAGCTGTATGTGGACTGTGGGAGCAGCAGGGCTTGAGGATGGGCTGGATTTCAGCCTTCTGTGACTAACCGCCCCATTTTCTCAGAAGCGGCCAGCATCCAGCAGGGGCAGATCAGACAGGTGGGCCGTGCTGAGTTTGAAGTGCCCTGGGGAGGTAGAAGGAAGAAGTCAGCACAGGCAGTTGGACAGATGGGCCTGAACTCAGACCTGGAACATGGAGATGGGTGTGTTGGTGGCCGAAGTTCGCTACTGGAGAAGTAGGAGTGCAAGAGCAGAGGACCCAGGAGAGGGTCCTGAGACCTGTGTCATGTGACCCAGGCTGAGGAGGGAGTCACGCTGAGCAGAGTCCCGGCCAGAAATGTGGTGGAGAACCAGGAGTGTGCCCCCACAAAAGCCCAGGAGAGGAGAGGGGGGAACAGAAACAAATTACACTGTAAGGTCAAGTATGCTCAACTTGACACTGACCAAGGACTGAGAAATGCTCTTAGGTTTGGCGACACGGGGGTCCCCAATGAAAGAGGGCCCCCAGGCTGGCTCTGCCAGGGACTCCAGGACTGTGGGGCCCTCTCTTCCTTGCTCTGGGCTTGGCAGATTGTCAAGATCCCCTTGAGGTGCCCCAGCTCTTGTGTCCTATGACCTCAGAGTCATTGACGTCTGTACAGGGGTCAGGGGCTCTTCGTGAAGAAGCCGGCAGACCTGGGTGAATGAGAGAGAGCTTGCTGGGTGTGCTGACAGCAGGCAGCTCCCTGTCCCTGGTGATCTGGGGCCCCTTCTTTGGAGGGAAGGTAGCAAGCAGCAGGACCTCCAAACAGAGAGGATCTGGCTTTGCTGCCTTTCCAGGGGGCCGTCAGTGGACGAAGTCGCTGGAATAACATGGAGAAGGTCTGCACCTCCATCAACCTCAACAAGGCCTGCCGGAAGCTGGAGGAGCTGGGTGAGTTGGGTGGGCAGGGAGGGCGCAGGGGTGGTGGCAGGGAGGGTGTCCAAGCCTGGCCTGAGCCGCCCCTGCCCCTCAGATGCCGGCATGGAGGCTCTGACACTAAACCTGACAGAAGTGGTGAAAAGGCAAAATCCCAAATCCAAGAAGGGCTTCAACCAGGTAAGGGCTTCCATCTCCATGAAGCCACACCCTCGGGAGACTTACTGGGTGTGTGTGTGTGTGTGTGTGTGTGTGTGTGTGAGAGAGAGAGAGAGAGAGAGAGAGAGAGAGAGAGAGAGAGAGGAGGGGTGTCTGCAAGGTGTTGGGGAGTGGGGGGGTGAGAAGCAGGGAGAGGGGTGTGATTTAGGTCTGTGCACACATACGGAGTGCTGTGGGGTGTTAGGAGGAAGGGGTGCCTGTGTGTGGAAAGGTTCTGCCCTGAGTCCGAGGCAGAGCGGGCAGAGACAGGGGCCCTAGGGCTGCCACAGGGAGGGCAGAGAGCAGTGTGGTTTCTCCTCAGAGGCACTTGCTTCTTCCAGACTCAGGGAAAAGCAGAGGATGGAGAGGAGCCAGGGCCTGATGGTGTCATCAGAAGCCCTCCCCTGAGCTGGCCCTTAGCTGTGGAGAGCTGTCTGACAAACCCCCATCCCTCCCCCACAGCTGCTTGGGCAGTTCCAGGGGAAGCAACTGCCAGGGGCTGGGATCTCTGGGGCTGGGGCCCTGGGGACTGACCTGGGCCTTCCTTCCAGATTAGCACGTCACAGGTCAAAGTGGACAAGGTGCAGATTATCGGCTCCAGCAGCTGCCCCTTTGCAGTGTGTCTGGACCAGGATGAGAGGAAGATCCTGCAGAGTGTGGTCAGGTAGGAAAGGGGGCCCTCGATCTGCTTCAGCTAAGTGGGGTTGGGCAGGGGTCAGTTTTCGTATATTCCCGCCTAGAGACCTGGAAGTTGCTGGAGGGATGGGAGGCCTGTCCTCACTCCTGCCCTGCCCCCCAGGTGTGAGGTGTCACCGTGCTACAAGCCAGAGAAGAGTGGCCTCTGCCCAAAACCCCAGAGGTCCCCCCACCCCCCAGCCCAGGCCACGTCGGACCTCTGCTCCCTCCTCTGCCTGCCCATCATGACTTTCAGCGGAGCTCTGCCCTAGCAAGACCCTGCGCCGGCCTGGATGAAAAGTCCGGAAGCAGCCTCTTCTGAGCCTCTCCCAGATGGTGGGCTGTGAGGGTCTCGCTCCTTATGGAGAACCGAATGGCCCCGTGGGGGCCAGAGTCCTGCCAAGTCCTGCACTGGGCGGGGGGTGGGACCTTAGCAGTTTCTGGAGCCTCGGGCCTCTCTTTGGGACGGAAACAGGCTTTGGGGAGAGAGGAGTTTGGCCACACTGTCCCTCGGTTTCCTAGAGGTAGAAAGGAGAGCCGACCTCCGAAGGCCCCAGCCACTGACATGGTCAAGTGTCCTTTCAGGAAGGAAGATCAGAGGCTCCGGTGCTCTGGGGTGTGGTGTAGGCCTCTCCTCCTAACCTGTGGCTGGGCCCACTCCTTTTGTCAAAGACTTGGGAAGCCCTTTGTGTCTGGAATTCAGTCTCTGCTCTGGACACATGGATGTGACTTTTCATTCCTGACCTTCTGTACCTCCCACCTCTCTCTCTGGGCCCCTGGGTTCTGAAAAACAGCACTAACACTTTACTTGTCCATTGTCAGGACCTGGTCAGGTTCTCTCTGGAGTCCCTTTCTGGATCCGAGGTCCTGGGGAGACAAGACAGGTTAGATTCAGTTGCAGCTCAGTTACCTTCTAGCTAAATGACCAGAAGGAAGTTAATTAGCTTGTTCGAGCCTCCCTTTCCTCAGCACTGAGATGAGGGGAACTCAGGCCTCTTCAAAGGGCCACAAAGGAATGGCAATGTGCCTGGCCTCACAGCTAGCGCAGAGCTGGCGCTCAGGAAAGGTCGGCGGCCTTGCTTTTGAAACGCTGGCTGTCCTTCTGATCCTGGGGCTCTCATGGCCTCTGGGAGGCTCTCCATGCGCTCTTTTCCAGTCACCAAGACTGAGCGCTGAGGAGCAATTAGCTTTTCCCTCTGCAGGAGGAATGCCTGTGTCAGGGTGATGGGAGGGTTGCTCAGGCGCCCTAGCCTTTACCTCCTTTTCTCCCAGGTTGTCCCCCTTGCCTCCACTTCCATCTCCCTCCTGGGGCTGGTGCACATGGTGTGCAGAATCTTGCAGCCCCGAGTTCACTGGCACCTTTCTGGTGCGTGGGCAAGATCCCAGGGGAGCAGAGGGCGGCATGGCTGGCATCGCAGAGCTTTGGCCTGACTGAGGGGGATGGGGGCTAGAACATGAGAGCAACAATGGAAACCTGCCAGGTGGGAGGGGTTTGAGGAGTCCACAGTGAAGATGGGCTGGGGCGATAGGGTGGAGGGCCAGCACACACGTTAGTACAAGGCAGGTAAGCAGAGGCATGTGGCGCCTCCTAGGGCCTGGGCCTGGGCACAGTATTTACTCTCAACATTCAACTGGCCAAAATTGAAGAAGCCTGTCAACTCATATGTTCAATAAACTCAGCAAATGTCACACTGGATGAAAGCAAAATTACATGAGAAGAGCACTTCACCTCTGATGTTTTTCTAAAATCCCATAACCCTAGTCTAATCATGAAGAAAATATCAGGTAACCCAGACTCTGGGACATTCTACAGGATAAGCCAACCTGTCGTCCACTAGACAGCCTTGTGAAAAACAAGGAACGACCGAAGGCGAGGGAGGGAACCTGAAAGCTGAATGCAGTGAGGTACCCAGGACTGGCTCTCAAACAGAAAGAGAATATCAATGGGGAGACTGGTGAAGTTCCAATAAAGTCTAGAGTTTACTTTTTAAAACACACACACATGCCCACCTCATTGTCAAACTCCTGGGGGGAAACCAGTATTTTCTTAATTAGACTGGAAACTAATCTTTTTACTGCCTCCATTGTTATACGTTTTCCAGAAATACAGTTGGAACCATCCAGTCTGGAGCCTTTTCCGATTAACTTCTTCCCCATGGCAATATGCATCCAGGGCTCGTCCGTGTCTTTCCATGGTTTCATAGCTTCTTTCTTTCTGTTGCTGAATAATAATCATTGCCCTGATGCAGCTCGGTTTGTTTATTTCCTCACCTGCTGAAGGGCATCCTGGTGAATGTCAGTTTTTAGCAATTACGAATAAAATTGCGATAAGCATTCACGTGCTATTTTTTACATGGACATGTATTTCCAACACATTTTGGTAAATACCAAAAAGCACAATTATTCGATTGTATTACATAAGTGTTTTTCTAAATGCCAGACTGCCTTTTAAAGTGGCCGTGCTCTTTCTCGTTCTCACCAAATGGATGAGAGTTCCTGTGGCCTCACACCTTCATCGGCATTTGGAGCTGTGTTGCCAGTGTTTTGGGTTTTATCCATTCTAATGGGTGTGTAGTGATATCTCATTGTTGTTTTAATTTCAATTTGCCAATGACTGTGATGTTGACCATCTTTTCATGTGTTGATTTCCCAAGTGTATATTTTCTTTGGTGAGGTGTCTGTTCAAATCTTTTGCCCATTTTTAAGTTGGGTTGTTTGTTTTCTTAATGTTAAACTTTAAGTTTACTTTGTATATTTTGGTTACCAGTCCTTCATCAGATAACTGTTTTTGCAAATATTTCTCCCAGTCTGTGACTTGTCTTTTCATTCTCCTAACAGTGCCTTTTACAGAGCAGATGGTCTTAATTTTAATGAAGTTCAATTTAGCAATTTGTTCTCTTCTGGCAGCTTGGCGCTTCCTCTGGGGCCCAGAATGTAGTGTCTGTCACCATTCTCAGGCCCCTCCCTAAGGTCCCTGACATGCAATTCAAGTGTCCTCCAGAGAAGCAGTCTGCTTGGTGCCTCCCCCAGAGCTTCAGCCTTCCCATCCCCCACTGCCACAACCACCGCACCCACCACACCCACCTCACCCTTGGCACTGGGGTGGGAGCCCCTGCCTCAGAAGAGGGCTTCTTGATTTTCTTGGGGAGGAACCTGCTCCATCCTTTCCCTTTTCTGAACCCTATTTTGCCCCCCAACCCTACCCATAAAATCAGGTTCTCTTGGGGAAGAGGTACTGTCCCCACCTCTCTGGGGGCAAAGGCAGTGTGATGGGATTTCAATCAAAATGGAACCAGAGGATATGAAATAGAAAACTTCATGCATAGTCAGGCAAACAAAATAACCCTTGTAAACATTTATGCACCCAACATAGGAGCACCTAAATATACAAAGCAAATATTGATGGATATAAAGGGAGAGGTCAACAGTAACACAATTATAGTAGGAGATTTTGATACCCCACTGACATCAATGGATAGATCTTCCAGACAAAAAGTCAACAAGAAAACAGCAGTCTTATGTGACACATTAGACCAGATGGATTTAATTGATGTTTTCAGAGCATTACACCCTAAAACTGCAGGATATATACTTTTTTAAAGTGTACATAAAACATTTCCTAGGATAGGCCACATGTTAGTCCATAAAACAAGCCTCAGTAAATGTAAGAAGATTGAAATCATTTCAAGCATCTTCTCTGACCACAATGTATGAAACTAGAAGTCAATTATAAAAAACTGAAAACCACACAAACGCATGGAGGGTAAATAACATGATAACTAAGCAACAAGTGGGTTAACAATGAGATCGAGAAAGAAATCAAAAGATACCTTGAGACAAAGGAAAATGAGAACACAATAACCCAAGATCTATGGAACATATTAAAGGCAATTCTAAGGGAAATTCATAGCAATTCAGGACTACCTCAAGAAGCAAGAAAAATCTCAAATTAAGAATTTAAGCTTCACTTAAAGGAACTAGAAAAAGAACAACAAACCAAGTCCAAAGTGAGTAGAAGGAAAAAAATAATATCAGCAGAAATAAATAAAATGGAATCTAAAAATAAAACAATTACAAAAGATCAACAAAACCCAAAGCTGTTTACCTGAAAAGATAAGCAAGATTGGTAAGCCTTTAACCAGACTCACCAAGAAAAAGAGAGAGGATCCAAATGAATAAAATCAGAAAGGAAAGAGGAAACTTAACAACTGACACCACAGAAATACAACATATCACAAGGAAATACTAGAAATAATTATATGCCAACAAATTGGACAATCTGAAAAAAATAAGTTTCTATAAACAGACAAGCCCCTAAAACTGAATCAAGTGGAATCAGGATATCTGAACAGATAGATTGATTATATCCAATGAAATTGAAGCAGTCATTTTAAAAAGCTCCCAACAAACAAAGGTTTGGGACCAAATGGCTTCACAGGTGAATTTTAGCAAGCACTCAAAGAAGAACTAACACCTATCCTTCTCAAACTATTCCAAAAAATTCAAAAGGGGGGAAGACTCCAAAGCTCATTTTATAAGGCCATCATTATTCTAATTCCAAAACCAGATAAAGACATTACAAAGAAAATTATAAGCCTGATGAAAATAGATGCTAAAATTGTCTATAAAATATCAGCAAATCAAATTCAGCAATATATTTAAAAGATCATGCCCTGGCTGTGTGGTGACTCAGTGGATTGAGTGTCAGCCTACCAACTGAAAGGTTGCTGGTTCAGTTCCCAGTCAGGGCACATGCCTGGGTTACAGGCCTGGTCCCCAGTAGGGGTGTGCGAGAGGCAGCCAGTCGATGTTTCTCTTCCTCTCTTTCTCCTTCCCTCCTCTCTAAAAATAAATAAAATAAAAATATAATAAAATAATAAGATCATTCACCATAATCAAGTGGGATTTATTCATAGGATACCAGAATGGTTCAACATTCACAAATCAATTAACATGATACACCACAAATAAAATGAAGGATAAAAACCACATGATAATATCAATAGATGCAGAAAAAAACATTTAATAAAATCCAGTACCAATTTATGATAAAAACTCTCAGCAAAGTGGGGATAGAGGGAACATACCTCTATTAATAAAAGCCATAGATGACCAATCGACACCCAACATCATACTCAAAGAGGAAAAACTAAAAGCATTTTCTCTAAGATCAGGAACAAGACAAGGATGTCCACTTTCACTGCTGTTATTCAACATAGTACTGGAAGTCATAGCCACAGCAATCAGACAAGAAAAAGAAATAAAAGGCATCCAAATTGGGAAGGAAGAGGTGAAACTGTCATATGGTCATTATTTGTAAATGGCATGACAGTATATATAGAGAACCCTAACAATTCCATAAAAAAACTGCTAGAACTGATAAATGAATTCAGTAAAGTAGCAAGATACAAAATAAATATCCAGAAATTGGTTGCACTTTTATACACCAATAATAAACTATCAAAAAGTGAAACTAAGAAGACAATCCCACCAAAAGTGAAACTAATAAAACAATTGCACCAAAAATAAATATCTACATATAAATTTAACCAAGGAGGTAAAAGGCCTGCACTCAGAAAATTATGACATTGAAGAAAGAAAATTCAGAAAATACTAATAAATGGAAACATATACCATGCTCATGGGTAGGAAGAATTAAAAGCATTAAAATGTTCGTACTACCCAAAGCAATTCCTATCAAAATGCCAAAGGCATTTTTTAACAGAAGAAGAACAAACAACCCAAAAATTGGTATGGAAACATAAAAGACCCTAATAGTGACAGCAATCTTGAAAAAGAAGAACGAAGTGGGCAGTATCACACTACTTGTTACCTAATTATCCTAGAAGGCTACAGTAATCAAAACGGCATAAAAAACAGACACATAGGACTTCCAGCGAAGATGGAGCCATAGGTAGACACACTGTGCCTCCTCGCACAACCAAAAGAACAACAATTTAAAAACAAAAAACAGCCAGAACTGACAGAAAATCGAACTGTATGGAAGTCCGACAACCAAGGAGTTAAAGAAGAAACATTCATCCAGACTGGTAGGAGGGGTGGAGATGGGCAGCTGGGCAGAGAGGACTGGTGGCAAGGCGTTGGTTGGCGGACCCAGTGAGGTGGTGGCTGGTGGAGTGGGTGGTCCCTCAATCGTGTGTGAATAAACTGGGAGGAAACTGGGGAGCGAGACAGATCACGCAACCCAGGGCTCCAACGCGGGGAAATAAAGCCTCAAACCTCTGACTGAAAATATCTGTAGGGGTTGAGGCAGCAGCAGGAGAAACTCCCAGCCTCACAGGAGAGTTCGTTGGAGACTCACAGGGGGCTAGAACATACACAAACCCTCCCACCTGGGAATCAGCACCAGAAGGGCCCAATTTGCCTGTGGTAGTGGGGGAAGTGACTGAAATCCAGCAGAGAGCAGAGCAATTGCCATTGTTCCCTCTCCAACTCCTCCCACACATACAGTGTCCCAGTGCAGCGATGTGGGTTACCCCGCCCTGGTGAACACCTAAGGCTCCGCCCCTTACTACATAAGAGGCACCCAAGGGAAAAAAAATGGCCCAAATGACAGAACACATCAAAGCTCCAGAAAAAAATACAACTAAGCGAAAAAGAGATAGCCAACCTATCAGATACACAGTTAAAAACACTGGTAATCAGGATGCTCACAGAATTGGTTGAATTTGGTTGCAAATTAGATGAAAAAATGAAGGCTATGCTAAGAGAAACAAAGGAAAATGTATAGGGAACCAATAGTGATGGGAAGGAAACTGGGAATCAAATCAATGGTATGGACCAGAAGGAAGAAAGAAACATCCAACCAGAAAAGAATGAAGAAACAAGAATTCGGAAAAATGAGGAGAGGCTTAGGAACCTCCAGGACATCTTGAAACATTCCAACATCTGAATCATAGGGGTGCCAGAAGGAGAAGAGGAAGAGCAAGAAGTTGAAAACTTATTTGAACAAAAAATGAAGGAGAACTTCCCCAGTCTGGCAAAGGAAACAGACTTCCAGAAAGTCCAGGAAGCCCAGAGAGTCCCAAAGAAGTTGGGCCCAAGGAGGAACACACCAAGGCACATCATAATTACACTACCCAAGATTAAAAATAAGGAGAGAATCTTAGAAACAGCAAGAGAAAAGGACATAGTTACCTACAAAGGGGTTCCCATAAGACTGTCAGCTGATTTCTCAAAAGAGACCTTACAGGAAAGAAGGGGCTGGAAAGAAGTATTCCAAGTCATGAAAGGCAAGGACCTGCATCCAAGATTACTGTATCCAGCAAAGCTCTCATTTAGAATGGAAGGGCAAATAAAGTGCTTCTCAGATAAAGTAAAGCTAAAGGAGTTCATCATCACCAAGCCCTTATTATATGAAATGTTAAAGGGATTTATCTAAGAAAAAGAAGATAAAAAATATGAACAGTAAAATTACAGCAAACTCACAGTTATTAACAACCACACCTAAAACAAAAACAAAAGCAAACTAAGCAAACAACTGGAATAGGAACAGAACCACAGAAATGGAGATCACATGGAGGTTTATCAACAGGGGAGCAGGACGGGGAGAGGGGGGGAAAGGTACAGAGAATAAGTAGCATAAATGGCAGATAGAAAATAGACAGGGGGAGGGTAAGAATAGATAGGAAATGGAGTAGCCAAAGAACTTATATGTATGACCCATGGACATGAACTATAGGGGGGAATGTGGGTGGGAGGGGGTGTGCAGAGGGGGGGGTAGTAAAGGAGAGAAATGGGACAACTGTAATACCATAGTCAATAAATATATTTTTAAAAATAAATAAATAAAGATGAACAAAAACAAAAACAGACACATAGATCAATGGAACCAAATAGAGAGCCAAGAAATAAACCTACACAGAGGTTTATACACAGAGGTTGATTGACAGAGGTCAATGAACCTCTGATAAAGAAGCAAGAACCTACAACAGGGCAAAGAAGGCCCATTGCATAAATGGTGGTGGGAAAATTGGACAGATACATGCAAAAAAAAAAAAAAAAAACTAGACCACCTTCTTACACATGTACAAGAATAAAGTCAAAATGGATTAAAGACTTAAATGTAAACCTGAAACCATAAAACTCCTAAAAGAAAACATAGACAGTAAAATCTTGAACATTTCTCTTAGCAATAACATTTCTCTGACCACCTATTTACCAATAATAAATCAAATAAGGGGTTAATATCCTAAATTTATAAAGAACTCAGACAATTCAACACCAGAAAAACAAACAACCCAATTAAAAAGTGGGCAGAACATCTAAGTAGACACTTCCCCAAAGAAGACATACAGATGGCCAATAGATGTACAAAAGTTGCTCAACATCACTAATCATCAGAGAAATGCAACTCAAAACCACAATCTGATACCACCTCACACCTGTCAGAATGGCCATTATCAATAAATCAACAGAAAACAAGTGGTGGTGAGGATGGGGAGAAAAGGAAACCATTGTGCACTGTTGGTAAGAGGGCAAATTTGTGCAGCCACTGTGGAAAACAGTATGAAGTTTCCTTGAAAAATTAAAACTTGAACTGCCTTATGACCCAGTGATTCCACTTCTGGGTATATATTGGGGGAAAAAACCCAAAACGCTAATTCAAAAGAATATATGCACCCCTATGTTCACTGAAGCAGTAGTTACGATAGTCAAGATACAGAAGCATCGCAGGTGCCCACCAATGGACAAGTGGATAAAAAAGTAGTGGTACATATATACAATGGAATATTCCTCAGCCACAAAAAGAATGAAATCTTGCCAATTGCCACAGCATGGATGGACCGAGAGGGTATTATGCTAAGGGAAATTAGCCCGCCAGAGAAGGACAAGTGCCGTATCATCTCTCTCCCGTGTGGAATGGTGGGATAGGTAACTGCAGCGGCAATGAGCGCTGGTGTCTAAAACAGCTGGAGATACACATATGTGGGCTTGTTCACATGCCTTCAGAAGTGTGTGCTCACACTCACCATGGGGGTGCTGAGGGCACCTCCCCCTTAGACAGATCCCTCCACTTTTCTGGTGGGTCTGGGGTGAGGGGGTGCGAGAGGAGGCTGGTATGACTATGCCGTTCCTCCCATCACGGGAGTGTAATGGAATGACAACATATTGGTCTTTCTTCCACACATCACAGCTTTCTCCTGCCTGAGGCAGGAATTCCAGGTCTGGGAGGCGACTACAGTGCTCAGAAGCAGGCGTGCTTCCTAGGCAAGAAATTGTAAACCTGCTGTTACACTTTTATGTCAGAATCCCTAAGGCCCTGATTGAGTGGGTTGTGCTTTCACTCCATCCGGCACAAACAGGGTTAAGACTAACGTACCTATGCGGCCTAATGGTAGAAATCGGCAGTTAGTCCTGTGCCAGTGGGGAGAAGGGGAAATAATAGCTGAGGGTAAAGGAATGAAGCCATGGGTTCTGCAATGAGAGAAATCCAGTGTTTTTCAGAAAAGGGCTCTGAGTTCTCTTACGCCAGATGCCTGAGAGGACACAGCCCTCTATAGCTGAGACCATTCCTTGTTTTGGAACCTGAACCTCACGGGAAGCCTGCACACCTGTGTGGCCTTGCCCCAGGGGACATTTTCATCACACAATACGATGATGGACTGGACTAATCAGCGATGACTAAAAGGAACTCCAGGAATGTGCCAATACTTTTGACCTGTATTTTTCAGGTTATAGCAACCACCACTGCAATGTGGTCTAACACTGGCCTTGTTGGTAAGATTATAACACCAATATAGTCAAATGTGCTGGGAAATGCATTTAAACTAAAAACCTACTATATGTACCCCCACACTCTCGTCCAAATACTGGGTACATTCACAATGGCACTATTGCTACATCTGTAATACAAACACTACATCCAATGTAGCTGCGCAGACAGGTAGGATCATGTTGCCATAAGGTAACCAAGGTCAAAGACCAGGAGAGGGGAGGGCAGAGAGAGATTTATGTCCATCGTGCGGTCAATGCTTTCATCCATTCTGCCCACAGAATGAAAGCCCTGTAAACATCGCAGATGCTGAACCAAGTGGGTTCTTGTTGTTTGTTTGGTGAGCACACTGATGGCCCGGAGGGGCCATGGTCCTCCCAGACCTCGCCCTGTGTGTGCCCTTCGTAATAAAACGATAATGACACGTACAGAGCTTTCCTGAGTTCTGAGTCATTTATAATGAGTGAACTATCCAATTTAAGGTGTTATGGGAACCCCTGAATTTATAGCCAATCTCTTGGAAACATGGGTGGCCTGGGGATCCCCAACGTGTGGCTGGTGTCTGAAGAAAGGGCAGCCTTGTAGAGGACTTCGTCCCTACCTTGTGGGCTCTAATAGTAACTCTGGGTGGTTAGCGTCGGAGTGGCTTTGCAGTGTACCCAGTTTGGGGGGAAAGTTGCCCATACAGCAACAGTGATGGGACTTTGTATGCCATTTTGCTCTGTAAGGGGGGTGTCACTCCAAGGGAAAGACCCACACAGATGCATACAATCACACCACAGCAACTCACACACAGGCGTACCCCATACCCCATGATACCGGCACATACCATCTAAAGGGAATACAGCTGCCTATAGAAACACGGCCACAGGTCTTTACCGAGAAAGTCATTTTCTTGCACTGCACTGGTAATCCTGACTCCCGTCAGAAAGCTGGAATTGGGCTGGTTCTCTAGAGGAAAGCTGGCAAGGAGGGCTCACTTTGCTCAGCATCGGGTTTTCTTCCTCAGGAAGTGACTGACCCAGAAAATGCAGGTTTTTTGTTGTTTGTTTCTCTTGAGGCCACCAGCATTTACAGAGAAGAAAGCTCTGGGAGTATCAGGTCATGCAGTGTCCTGTTTGCACAGGTCACTCGTTCTGCTGACTTAGCAAATCAGATGGGAAGCAGTGGTCAGGATGAGGGAAACTATAAGCAAGAGCAGAGGACACTTACTCACACCAGGGGGATGGGTCCCTTGAGTCTTTCTTGAATGGCAACTAAAATATTCCTAATGAAAGAGAGCAAACTGCTGCTGAAGAAAGCCCCCCCCCAACAGTGTATACCTGACGCTCCCCTATCTGAGAGCCTGCGGAACTGGGCGTCAGTCTGCCAGAGACTCCTTCCAGCCTCTCCAAGGAAACGGTAACTAACCTGTAATGCACACGCCCAGGTTTTCATAGATGGACACTGAGTTAGAAAAATAAATCAAGGAAGCAACATTTCTTTTGTCTTGAAGGGTAAAGCATAGTCAATTTTATTCTTCTTAAACCACAAAACAGTCTTTGATTGTACAAACATCACTAGTTATAGTGTTGCCAAGAGGTTAGAGAGGGTGCAGTTGGTCAATGGCCAGAACTCCTGAGGGATCGCTTTAAAATGCTAACACCCAGGTTAAAACATTCAGGTAAGGGTGGTGTTGGGGCTGGTAGAGCCATCCCAAGTCTAGGGTAAGTGTCAATACCATGACCCTCTAGGACGGGGGTGTCAAACTTATTTTCACGGGGGGGGGGGCACATCGGCCTTGTGGTTGCCTTCAAAGGGCTGAAATAATTTTAGGACTGTATAAATGTAACTCCTTAACTGTTAAGGAGGTGAAATTACATTCGACCCTTTGAAGGCAACTGTGAGGCTGATATGGCCCCCAGTGAAAATGAGTTCGACACCCCTGCTCTAGGACACTGGGCCCAGCCAAAGTACATTAGTGCACCTCCTTGGGGCCAGTAGCTCCTCCGCAAAATCTGGGACAGTTGTTTCAGGGAGGTGTTGGGGGTGGGTCAGGGGAGGGAGTTGGCGGGGTGCTCGGGCAGCCTCTTCAGGGGCCCATGGCTTGCTCTGTCCCTCCTGGGACTTGCTCTGCATTATCCTGTGTTGCCCTCCACAGCACATGCTTCTCTGCCGAGCCCAGCACGGCTTCAATGCTTTATTTTTTATCCTCACCTGAGGCCATTTTTTCATTGCTTTTAGAGAGACAGAGAGGGAGAGAGAGGAACATCGATGGGAGAGACACATCAGTGTTCGAGAGAACACCTGGCATTGAGCCCACAACCCTTTGGTTACAGGACGACACTCCAACCAGCTGAGAGCCACAGCTGCCAGGGCTGCTTTGAGGCTCTTTCACACCCATCTTCATCACCTGGAGCTTGCTGGAGTGAGGCGTGGCCCCAATGCTGCCAGCCCTGCTTCTCAGCAGCTGCCTCCTGGGTATTCTTGTCACCTTAGGGGCCCCCAGGAACTTGATGACACTGACTCAGGGTGTCACTTCAGCTCTCAGAAGGGCTACTCTGCTGCCCCAGGTCATCAAGGCTAGGCGGGGGCTGCTGGGACCGCAGGTAGCTGGCGAACACCTTCTCACAGGTCTGGGCATCATCCTAGGTCTCAGCCAGCCATGAGCCTTGAGGTTGAGGTTGGTGAGCCGCAACAGCAGTCTCTGCAGCCGGTTCCCAGGCACACCCAGCACCGGCAGCTCAGCTGTGTGGGCAAGTTCCCACACAGGATGACTAGGTAGTTGTCCCTCAAGGAGAGGACACTGACCCCGACCTTGGGCTGCAGCACCTCCAGGCGGTTCCAGTGCGTGTCGATGTTGGTCAGCTTGGTCAGCTTCCCCAGGGAGCGGGGCAGTGCCATCAGCATGTTCTCTGTGAGGACTGGCTCAGACAAGTTCTCGCAGGACTCAATAGCCTCAGTCACCTTGCACAGGTGGTTCTGGTCCACCCTTAGGGTGGACAACTGCTTCAGTTGACCTAGGCTGTGAGGAAGCCACTGCAGTATGATCTGGGAGAGCGGCTGGTGAGTGAACAGCACCCCCTCACCCCAGCTCCCCAGCAGCCTCCAGTCGGTTCTCCGACACACCCAGGTACACCAGGCAGCGTGCAGGTTCCAAGCTCCAGAGGCAGTGTTAATAGCCGGGTCCAGTCCAGCCACAGCTCACCAAGTTGGGCAGAGCCCCCAGGGTGTCAGGCAGCACTTCCTCATCATTGCCTCCCAGATCCAAAACACGGGGGACACAGGCAGGGACTTGAGCACGCTCTACTGGAGCTGCAGGGTCACCAGGTTGGTGCGGTTGCCCAGATTCCCCCGCAGAGCCTGCAACTATGTGTTTTCATTCAGGGCCAGGTGAGCAAGGCTGTGTGGCTAAGTAGTCCCCTTGGGGAGCCTAGCCGAGGGATTCCCCCTGTGGTCCACAGTCTCACGGCCTGCAGAACTAGATGCTCTAGGGCATCTCCGGGCTGTGTTCCGGGACATGTCCAGCTCCGCAGTTGCATGAAGTTGGTCACCTCTGGGGGCACCTGCGGGATCTCATTGTCACTCAGGCCCAGCTTGCATAGGTTCAGCAGCCTAAAGAAGGGATTGGGCAGCAGACTCAGCTGGTTGGTGTCTGGGAGCAGCTCCTCCAGGCTGCGGCTATAGCTGTAATCTCCTGGGGCGCAGCCTGCAGAGGGAGTGCCTCTTGTCCACCGACTCCACGTTGCTGTGGTAGCGCCACAGCCGGATGCACTGGAGCACGGTGCAGATCGACTGGGTACAGACCCGCGGAGCGCTGTTCGGGCCCCAGTGGGGGTGGGGGTGGAGTTCCGCCCACAAGAGCTCCTGAGTGCCTAGCCTGGGGAGCGGGAGGTGGGGCGGGAGTCCCGGGAGCGGCAGGGCCAGGCCCGGCCCAGACTCGGCAGCTCGGAACAAGGCGGACCCCCCCCACTCCCGCCCCGCTCTCATCCGTCCTGGTCCCCTGGGCCCATCCCTTCCGCTGGTTTGTGGAACTAGGCAGCACGCAGAGGCTCACCTTTCTCCCTGGAACACTCCAGGACTGCTCCAGCCGGCCAGCCAGGGACCTCGAGCCTTGGCGGCCAGTCCGGTTGGTCGTGTCTGTCCTCTCCTTTCATCTCCCTGCACCACCTGAAGCATCCTCTCCCCCTACCCCGCTTCCGGTTCCAGGATCCTGAGGATCTCGTGCCTGCCTGCCCTCCTCCGGGGGCGCCGTCTCCAGGGCGCCCCCCAGAGGACTCGCGCGGGCATCCCAGCCTCCCTTTTCCCCAGTGAGGACTGTCCACAGATCCCGGGTACAGTTCTTTCCCAGGCACCAGCGTTTTGAGTGCTGCCGCCCACTTGCCCTCCGAATTCTGGTGCTCTCATGGCCCCCTGACACCCTGCATTTCCTTAACCTTGTGGTGAGCAATGAGCCTTTGATCTTCCACCTCTGAAACGCAGACAAGACGTCCTTCATTTCTGTTGGAGAAGGGCTCCACCTGTGTGGGGTTATAATTATAGCACCTGGCCCATACACCTCTTCCAAGTACCCAGGAGAGTAGGGGGTACAGGGTTCCTACGGTGTGCTCCTGTATTACAATATTTAATTTTCACAGTAACCCTACCTGGGAGATGCTGTGGCCCCATTTTATTGATGGGAAAACAGAGTCGCAAGTGAGTGGGTGAGAGTTGCAGAAATGGAACTTGGACTCCCCCGCCCCTGTCTTACTGGTAACTGGCCTTGCTTCAGAGGCCTGGGCACATCAGAAGGGGCCGCACTGCATGGTGGAAAGAAAATAAGTGTTGGCCCTGTGGCCTCAAGCAGGCCTCACATTTCTAATCTATAAAATGGGAAGGTGAGGTCTTTGCATCTGTTATCCCTTGCTTGTAAAAAACCATCCCAAAGTGTAGTGGGTTAGAATACTAACATTTATTCAGTCCACCCTTCTGGGTGCAGGGCTTGGCTGTGGGTTTCCTTCTGTATCTGTGGTCAGCTGGAAGGTCAGCTCCTGGGTTTGGATGGCCTCCCTCACATGTCCAGGGTTTGGCAGCTGTTGGCTGGGTGATGGGGTGTGACTGGGTCACGGGGTTTTCGTCCTCCAGCAGGCCACCCTGGCCTTGTCCACATGGCAGCGGGGGTCAGAGTGCAGCAAGACAGAGCAAGCTCCACGCAGCAGCATCTGTCACACTCATAAGTCTGCTCTTCTGTATGCTTCATGTTGCCTGGCCTCCCCGTGGCCAGAGCAAGTCACGCGATCAAGGTTAGAGTCTGTGTGTGAAGGAACACCACAGGACATGCCTAGATGAATGGGAGTAACTTGTGGCCATTTTTGCAACTGGCCACAAGGTCCCTGGCAGAGATATTGGGAAGGGCAAATAAGAAGTGACTAAGTAGATTCAGAGTAATAATCATAAAAATAATGGCAAACAAATACCTGCCCATAGTAGGAGATCAAAACACATTAAACAATTCTCATTTTTATAGATGACATTCAGAGAAGTTAAATAACCTCCAGGGTAGCACAGCCAATTTGTGGAAAAGTAGAATTTGCACCCAGGGCAGTCTGCTTCCAAAGCTCATGTCCCCAGCTGCTGTCCTCTGCCCGCTTGCCAGCACATGTATTCTGTTCCATTATTAACCGGGACTAAAAGGAGCCTTAATCTGGGTTGCAAGCCCTGTTTCTCCCTCTGACCCCCCCCCTCATTGTTCTCAGACACCAAGACTACCTGGCCTCGTTTTGAGAAGCCAGATGACTGTTCTCCTCATCTGTACCACAGGGTCAGGGCAGTCAAGCCAGGCGCAAAGTAGAAACCAGAGATCATTTGTTTAAATAAATCACCCACCGAAACCCACAGAGACCTAATGGAGAGTCTCAACTTTCATCCTCGCCAGGTTGTCATGAGGTCTCCCAGCCCCCTTGGGACCAGGGGCTGTGGCTGGTGGTGGTGTCAGCGAAGGCTCAGCAGGGAGCTAAGACTTTCAACCCCACCGGACTGTAAGAAAGTCAGTCCTCCACTCCCTGGTGTCAGGCAAGTAAGGAGAG
The DNA here is from genome assembly GCF_022682495.2 of Desmodus rotundus. Taxonomy (NCBI): domain Eukaryota; kingdom Metazoa; phylum Chordata; class Mammalia; order Chiroptera; family Phyllostomidae; genus Desmodus; species Desmodus rotundus. Next base: position 70,834,626 of record NC_071395.1, read on the forward strand.
AGCCTAGACTTCTACCCCCCAACCCAGCAGTAAAGAGAGGTGCCCCTCTCCCCACTGGGATGATATCAGAGAAGGCTTCTACTACCACCCAATGACAATGAGGCCATGTGCAAGCAATAATGAGCTACTCACACTGGTCCCTACGGCGAAGGCATCACTAGAGCCCGGTGGGGAGCAGATCTGCGCCTTCCCACCCACCAGCAGTAGGGAGAGCCTCACTGCTCAGACCTTAATGGAGGCTAAGCAGGGAACCTGGTGTCCACACTTACCTCGCAATATGAGGCAGGACCCCACCCCTTAAGCAGACTCAGAAAACACAGCTAAAGCAGATGGTTTAAATGAGACTCAGAGGTACACACTACTCAGACATCCAGGTTTCAGTCCATGACCCTTCACCCTAGTGCCCCAGCCTGGACACATTGCCTAGCGAAGTGGCCAGGATTGGGTGGCGTTGGCCCTTGCCACCATGGCCTGGTGAGCAGCTGGCTAAAGGGAGTGTATTGTGGTAGGTGATGGTCATGTGAACTGGGGGAGAACAAATACTGCAGTAAAAAACAGGTGTGACCACCAACAGGAATAAAGGAACTTCGTGAAGTAGTAGAAATGTTCTAAAGCCAGAGCAGGGTGATAGTTTCACAACTTGATAAATTTACCAAAATTCATTAAGCTGCACGCTTAGAAAGTATGGATTTTATGGCATGTAAATTATACCTGAATAATGTAGCTAAAGAAAGAGTAAAATGTTTAAAAAAGAAAAAAAAGGCTGGACTAAAAGTTAAACTCGATGACGGGGGTAGCTTTTAGTTTCGAATAGCCTGGGATCACAGAGGAAACTTCCTCTAACGTGAAAACTTGTCAAGTAAACCATAGACTGCTTAAAAATAAGTTGTTTAACATAAGAGACAAAATATTTAGCGTCCCAAAAAGAAAAAACTAAAAAAAGGGACCAACCTCCTGACGGCCGCAACCTCAGGTCGGATTTAAGTCGCCACAAGGGGGCAGCATCCCTCCAACTCTCCCTCCCCACCTGTGCCAAGAACTGCTAGGTTGGTACTGCCTTAGCCTCCACTCAACCTACCTCTAAGAACAAAGGTGAAAAGGTAAAGTTTGTAAAAGAAAAGAAAAGAAGAGAAGAGAGAGAGAGAAAGAAAGAAAGACAGACACCACACATGAATACTTGAAAGGCAGTATTTTGCAATCGAAGTAGGAATATCATAGTCGGGCCAATAATGCAAATAAATCAGCAAACCTTTTCTATAAAGGGGCATTTAAGATCTCTGTCATGTATTTGCCTGCTTTGTTTTTGTTCTTACAACTCTTTAAAAATATAAAAAACCATTCTCAGCTTGGGGCTGTACAAAAACCAAGCAGGTGTCTGGTGCCTCGGGTAGAGTATTAATGTTCCATTACAATGATAAGCAATGGATGAGGAATTCTACCCCTACTTCACACTCTTCTGGTCAAAGGTAAAAAGTGTATCTCTGGTTTTAAAATAGTCACCACAAACCCACCAGCAGAGGTGGTTTGAAGAGAGACGGAGATGAGCAAATCTGCTCCCGGCTTCTGAACAACAAAATGTTATCATTTTTATATTTTCCATGTTTGGAAGACTAGAGGGGATGAGAACACTCGCTTTTCGCTGCTCGCACATCAGTTTTTTGAGTACATACACGTTACTCTTGTAATTATAATGTGGAAGAAGACACACAAAAACAATATTCTTTCTAATGGATTGGGGTATTTATCAATGGCAAAGATGGACCTTCCGGTCAAGACTAAGGGGGGACTGAGGAGCTAGTGTTTAGTGGGCACAGGGCTCCGTCTGGGGCGGTGACAGACGTGGAGCGGGATGGTGGTGATGGTTGCGCAGCAGCTCGCTCACACTTAAGACCCTTGAACTGCACGCTTAAAAATGGCTAAGATGGTAAACTTCATGTTTGTATATTTTAACACAGGAAAAAAAAATTAAGGGAGGATTCAAAACGTGAATTGTACACTGGCTGCTATGAGGTGGGGCTCGAGACCCAAATCAAGCACACGCAACCAGGAAAACACGCTAGGCCAGGAGGCGGTTTAAACATACGAGCTGTATATACCAAGTCTTCACTAGCCGTACACAGCTGCCTGTCGGTCACCCCGCACCCCTTGCCCCACCACGAAGAGCACCCGCACACGGGTACATGACATTACTGTGATTTGGCAGAAATGACTCCAAATGGATTTCTAAAATTAAAATAACAAATTAAGTCAAGAATTTAGCTAGAAAAGCACAAACTGATTTTTTTTCAACAAGTAAGTATCAAGTACCCACTCTGTGCCAGGCTTTAGGGACCATGACGGTAAGGCAGACCAGATTCCGCCCCAGCTCACTTTCTCGGCAGGAAACCTACAGGCTTATTATGAGCTGAGATGACTGTATCGACAAAGCAAAGCCAGTAAAGCACAGGACTTCCAGGGGAGCCGTGGACTTTTACACATGACAAGAGGGTGTGACAGAGTCTAAGACATTTTGCAGATTCGGGCTCGTAATTTAGAGTATGGTTCACCTAGCAACTGTGTAACTTCCCTGGTATTACCCTTCTCTTTCCAATACTTTTTCTCCCCACAAAGTTTGCTCATATTTATGCCAGAATCTCAGAATTCTCACAAAGCCATCAGAAGCAACAGGTTAATGTATAAACAGAGTAATGCAGAAAGTCAAGATTTTTCTCAAAGCAAGTAATTTCCATACATTCATTCCTTAAATAAGTATTGAACACATACTACCCACTACCCACTGTGCCAGACTGTCTAAATGGTAAGATGTATCAGATATAGTCACACCTCCCAGAGCTCACAGGCTGTAGAAAGTTGCTGACAGATGAGACCAGTGACTAGGGGACAATGACAAGTCACACTGAGAGGGCGGGGAGAGGAGGTAAAAGGAAGTTTTCAGGAGAGCTAAACAGTTGTCCTTTTTTATTATGAAATATTATAAGCATATAGTAAAATTTAGAGAGCATCCTAACACTTGAGCATCCAACACCCAGCTTTGTCAAATGTTTGCATTACCCCCCCTTTCCCCAGCTTTGTTACAAATAAGACATTACACTATAAAAAGACAGCATAGGGTATTCATTCTCACCAATAAAGAAATGTCCATTAAAATGTGATTCCATTTTTCTCTCATCAACTTGGGAAACAGTTTAAAAATTGATTAATATGAAATGTTGGCAAGAGTGTGGGAGAATGGGAATTCATACAGTAGAGAGAGTATTTCCCAAATCAGACAGCAGCATCAGCTTTAAAGAAATACAATACGTGTGACCCAGCAACTGAACTTACAGAATATAGCGGACAAAATTACCCACTAGCATGATGCATAAAGGCACCACATGCTCTGGCAGCAAATGGATTATGACAAAGACCCTCTCTGTAGCTTAACCAATAATTGGAGTACTTTGCAACTAATAAATACAGTGAGTCTGCTGTATACAAAGGGACTTGGAAAGATGTCTGCTGTGTGGTGAATTAAAAAAATAAGATTCCAGAGTGGGCAAGATCTCTGTGGCCCACAAAATCTAAAATATTTTTATCTGAGTGTATTTTGATTTCTCTAGTATTAAATAGTCTCCTCTAGTTGATGGCCTACTTACTATACATGCTGTTTTGCACCTGGCTTTTTTCACTCAATATTTCATTGTATTTATGCAACAATTTAATCGGCTTACTAGTGGTAGTTGACTTATTCCAATGTTTTGCTATTATCTCTGAACACTGCAATAAATCACCTTGCTCATATATGCTGAAATTGGCACATATACTAGAATATCCATAGAATAAATTTCTAGAAGTAGAATTGAATGGGACAAGGCATACATTTCAAAACCAGCACCAGGTGGATGTACCTATTTTCTACCTCCTTGCCAGCCACGTGATCAAATGGCTTGATGTTTCATGCTTCAGTAGATGAAAATTTTTAATTTATACTTCTCACATGCACAGCTTCTACATCCTTTCATGTTCAAGAGCCATCCATACATCTTCTCCTATAAACTGCCTCTAAATATCCTCGCCAGTTTTTCTGCTTCACTATTGAAGTCTCTTATTGCTTGGAAGAAACTTTTTATGTATTGATATTAATAAAGTTAGCTCCCTGAATTGAGCTGAAAACCTTTTGAGTCTGTTTATGCAAATATTTTTATGCGGTCTAATTCATCAGTCTTGCCAATCATATGTGTGTTCCGGATTTAGACTACATGGGAAGCCCTTTGAACAGAAAATCATGAGTACCGGAATCAATTTGGGATCGCTAAGATCTAATGACCAACCAACCTCATTTTGTTGAAGCCAAACAAATGTGGTAAAATAAATCAGCTCAGCAAAGCATTTGGCTTAGCTCCGATAAAGTAGCAGGAAGTCACTCCCACAGCCAGTACCCCTCCCCCACCAGACACTGAGCCTTTTCTCTATGGCACTTTTGTGGCACGCAGAACTCTTCTGTGTATTCATTATTCACATACACCTTACCGCTCATTTATTCTTAAAGTCGGATTTGGGGTCTCCTCATTTTGAATCCATAAAAACATCCAGCACAAAAAAAGCTCCAGCAACCTACAAAACACGAGAGATTGGAAGGAGCTGGAGAAACATGAAGTGACATTGTACACATGCAGGTGTGCAGCTGAGCCACACCTCGAGGGTGCTGGCTGAGTGGACCACTGTCCCCTAGTGCTAGGCCCAGGGCTCTGACCCCCCGCACCTGCTCGTCAATATGTTGGAAAATTTACTCAAATTGAAGCCACAGATGGGATGTTTTTATTATTTGCTAAGGGTTTTCTTCGAGACTGTCTATATACTAGGATAACAATCAGAATAGAATCTTAATAGATTTGAAAGGACTATAAAATTAAAAAAAGATAGATGTATACAAAAACAAATAAAATAATACATTTGTGTTAAGTATCAAAAAGTAAGATCAAAGATTTGCTCAGCCCTAGCTGGTGTGGCTCAGTGGATTGAGTGCCAGCATGCAAACCAAAGGGTCACTGGTTCAATTCCCAGTCAGGGCACATGCCTGGGTTGCAGGCCAGGTCAGGTCTCCAGTAGGGGGCGTGCAAGAGGCAACCACACATTGATGTTTCCCTCTCTCCCTCCCTTCCCTTCTGTCTAAAATAAGTAAATAAAATCTTTAAAAAATATATTTGCTCAAAAAACTCCAAGATGTAAAATATTGACCTAATGCAATGTGTGGGCCTTTTTTGGATGCTGATTCGAAGAAACCAAATCTTTAAAATAATACAGAGAAATGTATCACTGACAAGGTATGTGATATTGAGAAATTACCGATTTTTTTAGGTGTGAAGTCACTAGCGTATGTTTTAAGAATAAAGAGTTCTCAGCGTCTATCGACAGATGGATGGATAAGCAGAATGTGGCATACGTGTAAAATAATATTCAGCCTTGAAAAGGAAAGACATTCTGAAAGATGGTGCACCTTGGATCAACCTTGAGGATGTTTTGCTAAGTGAAACAAGCCAATCACAAAAAAAAGACAAACACTGTACAATTCCACTTACATGAGTCGTCCTTAGAGTAGTCACACTCACGGAGACAGAGAGGGGAGTGGCGGGTGCCAGGGGCTGGGGGAGGGGCGTTCACTGGCGCACGAGTCTCCGCTGTCCGAGATGGAGAGCGCTGGAGATAAACGGCGCTAACCGCTGCACAACGATGTGAATGGACGTTAAACCGCTGCACTGCATACTTAAAATGGTTAAGATAATAAATTTTATGTTATATATATATTTTTCCACATAAAAAACCAAAAGGAGTCCTTCTCTCTAGAGAAAGTATTTAACCCATACCAAAAAGGTTGTGAGTTTGATTCCTGCTCAGGGCACATGCCTAGGTTGTGGTAGGCATGTGCCCTGATTGGTTGCCTCCAGTATATACCCTGACCTCCCTGGTCAGGGTATATACTGGAGGCAACCAGTCGGTGTTTCTCTCTCACAACAATGTTTCTCTCCCTCCCTTCCTTTCTCACTAAAAACAAGAAAAAAATGTCCTGAGGTGAAGATTCAATTAAAAAAAAAATTAAGTAGACAAAGTACTAGATCCTTTTCAGTTCTCAAGACCTGAAATTAAATGAATCCAAATTGAAATCTGACACTGGGTCATCGGAGAAATGCAAATTAAAACCACAATGAGATATCACTTCACAGCTGTCAGAATGGCTATTATCACTAAATCAACAAAGAACAAGTGCTGGCAAGGATGTGGAGAAGAGGGAAACTTCGTGCAACTGTTGGCGAGATTGGTGCAGACACTGTGGAAAACAGTATGGAGGACTCTCAAAAATTTAAAAATGGAACTGCCTTATGACCCAGTGACTGCACTTCTGGGTATATATCCAAAGAAACCCAAAACATTAATTCACAAGAATACATGTACCCCTATGTTCATTGCAGTGCTATTTACAATAGCCAAGATATGGAAGTAACCCAGGTACCCACCAATGGACAAGTGGATAAAAAAGCAGTGGTATACCCCTGGCTGGTGTGGTTCAGTGGATTGAGTGCAGGCCTGTGAACCAAAGTGTCCCTCGTTCCCAGTCAGGGCACATGCACGGGTTGCAGTCCAGGTTCCCAGTAGGGGGCGCATGAGAGGCAACCACACATTGATGTTTCTCTTCCTCTCTCCCTTCCCCTCTAAAAATAAATAAGGAAAATATATTTTTTTAAAGTAGTGGTATGTATGTACCATATAATATTCCTTAGCCATAAAAGGGAATGAAATCTTACCATTTGTGACAGCATGCATGGACCTAGACGGTGCTATGCTAAGTGAAATAAGTCAATCAGAGAATAACAGTCATCACATGATTTCACTCACATATGTAATCTAAAGAACAAATGAACAAACCAAACAGAAACAGACTCATAGACACAGAGAACAGACACAGATGGTCGCCAGAGGGGATGGGGTTGGGGACTGGCTGAAAAAGGTTGAAGGGATTAAGGAATAAAAATTGGTAAAGTACAGCATAGGGAATCGAGTCAATAATATTGTAATAACTAGATATGGTGCAAGGTGGGTACTGGAAACATCAGGTGGACCACTTTGTAAAGTACATGATTTCCTCACCACAATGCTGTACACCCGAAACTAATACAGAGTAATATTGAATGTAAACTGTAATTGAAAAAAGTAAAAAAAAATAGAGAGAGAGAGAGAGAGACAAGATGTATTTGTCTGACTAGAAGGGACTGGGCAGGGCAGTCCTGGAAAGAGGAGTGAGGGTGGAACGGGAGCCACCTGCAGAAAAGGTCAGTAACTTCACAGCCCCAGGGCAAGTTACAGGAAGACTCCCAAAGGCGCGGGCAGAGAGAGGAAGCTGAGAGGAAGGCTCAGCTCCTCCCTGCATGGGTCAGCTCCGGAGCTGTCAGCAGGCACCAAGCAGCCCCCGCTGTGGCTACCCCACCCAGCGAGTTACAGACACAGCCGCTGACGATAAGCGGAGCCCTGCAGCTGCAAGAGGCAACACCGGCTTGTGATTTCCGATTCAGTTAGGCCAAGGCTGATAAGAATGGACGTGCTGCCTGGCCACTGCTGAGTCCTCAGCACGTGGGGACGAGTCCTTGGTCTTTATTCATTTCACTCCTCCCTCCCCTCCTCCCTCCGTCCCTGCCTCCCTCCTTCCTTTCCTTCCTTCCTCCATTCACCCATTTGTCCATTTACTTTGTTTTATGAGCCAAGCATTCTCTTAACCTTCTCTTATCCTATGACGAGTAGAATAATGAGTAAGACCTACTCTCTGCTTTCCCAGGAGTTACTGTGACCTAAGACCTGTAATACAAAGATGCAAAACAGACTGTGATTCTGTCACATGCGGGGGACAAAAAAGTACACATGGGAGGGAAGCAGAGCCACTGAGAACATGATTTCAATTTCTGGACTCCATTTTTTTTTCAAATGTCCTCTTCTGCGAAATGAGGGATTGAACAAAATGCATTCGAGCACTTGCAGAAAAAGTGACTTCTTTGGTTGCAAGTGACAGAAACCTAACTCAAAAAAGCTTAGTCAAAAAAAGGCGGGAGGGAGATGTATTGGATCACACAGTTGAACAATCTAAGGCAGACCTGGACTTCAGGGCCTCAGCCACAGCTGAACCCAGACACTCAGACACTGCTGCCAGCAGCCTGTCTCTCTGTCTAACCCTCCGGGCCAGATCGATGAGAGCACAGAGATCTGTGCGCTTTACAAAGGTCTAGAAATGTGTTGAAGATATCCCAAAATATTGCTTGGCTTCAAAATGTGTGAAAAAGAAAGAATACGACAAGCCAGCAGACACGTCACCGCGGAGGCACGCTGCTCCCCAGCACAGCTCTCTCCTCATCGCCAAGGCCAGCAGATGCTTTTCCATCCTCTGCATCCGTGTTCCCTCTGCAAACCCTGTCTCCTTGACACGCCCTGTCTCAGTGTCTGTGTGCCCCACTTTTCCTCCTGCCACTCTGGCTTCTGTTTTCGCTCTTTCCTGAGGAACAAAGGATGACTAGGAGTGAGCCAGGAGGAGGGCTGAGAAGCGACTCCACAGCCCCGGTGAAGGCCTGGGTCCCTGAGGAAATGCTATCGCTCAGGACCTCTGGGAGGGGTCAGAGTGACAGGATAAAGCCCAAGGTTGGGGGTTAAAGTTGGACCAGACCGAGAAGGTCTGTGCAAGTCATGCTAAGGAGTTTGGCCGCTCTCTTGAAGGTAATTGGGAGCCCCTGAAGGTATAATATGATCAGGTTGTGTCTCACCATCAGCAAGAAGCCTCTGGCTGTGAGGGGGAGGCAGCATAAGAGGGGGACATCAGGTTGCTGCCGTAATTTAGGAGAAGACAGAAGATGATGATGGCCTGAGGAAGTCACACTGGGAGGCAGGGGGCAAAATGGGTCGATTCATGAGGTGTTGATGGGACTTGGTGCTGTGTAGCTGCAAGAGGGGAGGGAGCCAGGGGTGTTAAGGTTGACACTCAGGTTGCGGATTCTCAGGTGAGGAGCAGGAAAGTGGGTTTAGAGGAGGAAAAGATGAGCCAGGTTCGGGTTCATTGAGCTGGAGGTGCTTGAGGGCTTGAGTGTCCGGAGGTAGGGGTGGTCTGGAGCTTGGGACCGAGGTCAGGGCCCTGCTTCACTATCCAGCAAACACCAGCGGGACCCTATCGAGGTACCTACCTCCCACCCAGTCAGAATAAAGAACCTCCGGTGACCATGGGTGGCCACAGAGCAACCTCACAGCAGGATGTGTTCTGGGAGGAGCTTTGAGGCCTGTGGGGAAGGGGAAGGAAGAGGAGGGGACAGAGCCGGGCCTGTTCAGCACTGGGCTTTTCTCTGCAGACCTGGAGACTGCAGCTGAACCTGACAACACCAGTCTGGGCTCCTCTAAGACATCAGGTTCTCTGGGGCCGGCGGCCTCCCAGGGCAGGACTGTGGGGTGCTAACTGGTCGAAGACTTGGGGAGCCAAGCTGCAGCAGCTGAGCTGAGGTAGGTGGTGGCCAGGGTGGGGTCCCTAAGGAGGGAGTGAAAGAGACAGATGCGAGCAGAGCAGATGGGGCTGCCTGGAGGAGAGATGCTGAAGGGGTCCTGTAAAGGGCCGAGACAGCCCTGGCTCTTAGGAACCCATGGCTCAGCCTTTCTGAGAAGGTTACTCAGATCTGGTGGCTTCTAGGACCACTCTGCCACATTAAGTTTGTTCAGCCCGTATTCACAAGAAGAGAAGACACAGCAGCCTCTGAGAAGACTTCTTCTTTCTTCCCCAAACCCTGCAAATGCCAATAATAAGAAGAGGAATTATACATGCTCAGTGCTGTAGAGCACACTCATAATCCCACTGGATTCTCATGAGCAATTGGAAGTAGGCTGGATAGGTGTTTTAATGCCCATCTTACAGGTCGGGAGACTAAGGTTTAGAGAGATGAAGCAACTTGTCAAAGATTACAGGGTGGGCAAGCAACTCAGAATGAACCTTCTGGGTCCCTCTCTGTACCCCTTGTGGGACATCATCTATCCATTCCTCTCCTGGGGAATGTGGAGCCAGCGAGGCCGATCTGGCCTTCCTCCCCACACACGTGGGTCGAGCATCTTCTCCGTGTACAGCCAATGCCAGAGTGCAACCGGGGCCAGGGCTCCATCCTCGAGAAGCTGACAGAGAGAGTCAGATGCGCCAGAGCCCTGGGCGAGGTGTGTGCGAAGGTGGAGACAGACCTCTGGATGTGGGAACTGGAAGGTTTGGCAGAAGGTGCACCTGAACCTTGAGGGAGGCAGATGGTTTGTGTGCAAACATGAGGTGTCAGGCATCTGGGTTCGGGGAGCAGTGCTCAGACTCACGGAGGAGGGAAGCGGGTGTGAAAGTTGGTGTTAAAGGAAAGAACAGATTCTGTTTGGCCACTAAATTGTAGAGTTTATGGAAGACTTACAGGCCTGTTTAATTTCTTTATTTGGCTTTAAGAGGTTTTTAAATATCACCTCATTTATTTTTTTAAAGATTTTATTTACTTATTTTTAGAAAGAGGGGAAGGGAGAAAGAAAGAGAGGGAGAGAAACATCGATCAGTTGCCTCTTGCATGTGCCCCCACCAGGGACCTGGCCTGCAACCAGTCATGTGCCCTGATCAGGAATCCAACCGGCGAGTTTCACTTTGCACGGCGACACTTCAACCAACTGAGCCACTCAGGTCAGGGCTGAATATCACCCCATTTAGTCTTCGCAGTAACCTATGAATTGGTGTTATTATTAGGTCTCCTTTAAAGTTAGGAAAATTGAGGAACAAAGGTTTTAAACCTCTAGCCTATGTTGCCATAGCAACAGATAAGGTTGAACCCAGTCAGCCCAGCACCCACACTACCTATCAGGCCACTTTGCCACACAGCCCCTCACCAGGGTCTGCCGCTCACCTCCGTCATCTCCTGGGCTGACGTGGTGAACGTGCGTGCCAGGCTGCGGTCATCACCCTCTGATCCCCGCGGCTTCCCGGTCCACATGCTGTCTCCGTCCTGTCTCCCTGCCCCCGGGAACAATGCTCTCCCCTCATCCCCACACTGGCTTCCCAACATCCAGGTGTTTCCTTCCCAGCTATTGGCAGACATCGAGGAGGAAATGGGCCAGCCCCATCCACAGGGGACAGCCACAAGGGAGCCGGGCCCTCACCTCCCTGGCGCCTCAGGATGTGGAAAGCTCAAGTGGGCCTCATGGGGAGAGGGTCGAGGGTTGCGGAAACCTCAGAGCTCCTAGAGCTGTCTTTCCAATCCCTTACCCCCTCCTGTGAGTCTATTAATCACACGCTCTGAACCAGAGAACCAGGTGTGTGGTCTGGCAAATAGGACTGTCTCAGTGGAGAGAAAGGGCCAGCGTCCTGGAGACAGCCTCTGCCCCTGAAACCCGGAGGGTGTGAAGCAGCAGTGGTGGGAGGAGAAGAAAGTGGACTGAGGTGGGGCGCAGGGACGTGGCAGGATCAGGAGGTCCCTTCTCTCTGTGCCAGGGTGGTGGGCTGAGGACAGGAGGGAGGCAGAGGTGCAGTCCTGGGAAACTCCGTGTCTTTCCTCCCAGGTTTCAGTCTGGAAGGGGTGGCCCCTGGGAGGTCTGGGTGGTGGTTTTTCTGACTGGACAGCCTGCTCTAGGGGTCAGCAGTGAGGGGCTGGGGTGCTGGGGTGGGCAGGCGATGGTCGGGACCTGGGATCTTCATTGCAAAACACTGAGCCTGGGCCGGGCCTCTTCACATCCTCCTCTGCATCCCGCTTCCTTCAGCCGTGCTCTAGCCGGAAGCCCCCCCACCTAATCTCCCATCAGCGTAGGGAGGGCAGCAGCTGTGGAGGTACTCCTGTGGGCTTCTCCCTGCTGCGTCCCACAGAGCGGCTCTCTGGTTTTTCTGTGGACAGCCCTGGGGCCTGCTTCACCCTAAGGCCGTGACCAGCTGTGTGTTTGCACCTGCCCTGAGGACTGTCTTCGGTGAATGCTGTGTATTTAAGGGGCTATGCCCTCTACATCCCAGCTCATTCATTCACTCATTTGTTCACTCATCCTCTTTGTCTCTGGCCTCGACGCTCCATCAAGAACTATGAAGGGTCTAAGATTTTACCCTACTCATAACTCACAAGTTAGCTTGCCAACAAGTTTTTTTTTAAGACATTGGCAGAAAACAGTGACTCTAGGGTCAGAGACAAAGGACTTTATTACAGCACAGCCAGAAGCACGAGTGTCATGTGGTGTTCCCCTTGCCCACCAAGTCCCAGGGGGCAGCGTGAAGGCGGAGCCAAGCGGAGGAGCCCTGAGCTCAGGAAGCCGGGTTTTCACAAAGCGAGGCCCAGCCTTTGCCCTGGAAGGAGCATTCTCCTATTCTACTGGATGGCGAGTAAATCTGCCCTCTGCCCTGGGGGAGACATTCTCTCCCTTTTCCAAAGCTGTTCACGGCACAAACTTTTCTGAAGAGATGATCTGGAACAAAAGCTCTAAGGCATGCACAAACCCATGGAGATTGTCCACCATCGCCCTCCCACTGTCCCCTCAGTATTGCCCCAGCTGCACTGTCCCTTGAAAACCTCAGGCACCTCGCCCCTCATTGCTTGGCTGGCCACTCCCCTCACATGGAACACGGTTCCTGCAGCTGTCACCTGGCTTGCTCTCTTCCTCCTGCACGTTTCTACTCACATGTCACCTCTTTAGGGAGACCTCCCTGGTCGTCCTTTTCAGAACCACACCCCCAAATCTGGAACCCCACATTCTCCTCCCCTCCTTATTCTTACAGCACCGATCATCATCTACTACACGATTTGATCATCGAGTTTGTCTGTGCCCTCCACCCCCTCTGCACACCCACCAGGGCCCAGCCTTTGTGAGAGCAGGTATCTATTTTAAGGTGTTGCCACATCCCCAGGACCTAGAACAGTGTCTGACATGTAGAAGGGGTTCAGTAAATAGCGTTGACTGAATGAATGAATCCATCCATTCACCGACTCGGTCTTCAGCTGAAGCCAGGTTTCCCTATCTTGCGTCTGTCAGACCTGTCGGACAGTGTCCATCACACAGGGAGGCTTGAGAGCTGTTGAACAAATGGAACAATGAATGAATGCTGTGGGCAGTGTAGGGAGAGAGGCCACAGTGCACTGACCATGGGGCTTCTCCCAGGTTGTTGAGATTCACCCCGTGGCTGCTTTCCCCGCTGCCTGAGCGGGGTGCTGGAGTCGTCCTGACTGGAGGCAGAGGCAGCTGCACTTCTTTCCTGCGATGTCACGTTCTTGCTGCAACTGGGGGAACATGTGAGCTGAGCCCTGACGTGCTGTTGTCCCAGATAGGGCCTGAGACAGATCCCCAAACACAGCTGGCAGAGGTGCCTGCTATGTGAGTGTGGCCGAGCATACTGTCCTTGCTGCTATGTCTGTGTCCCCTTCGCTGTGTCTTCTTTGCAAGTACTCTGAACATCAACATAATCTCCGTTTCCTATGCCACTTGTCCTCCCAGCCATGCCCGGCAGACTTGTTTCTGCTCCCTAGCCTGAGAGTAGCGTGGGGACAGTGACACTGTCTTGTCTTCATGTGAGTGCCTGATAGTTGTTCATTCAAGGCTATTTATCGAGAACCTACTATGTGGTGTCAACGTGAGGTGATGAGGACACAGCAGTGAACATAACAGAGTCCTTCAACAGGCCCTTGTACAGGCACATGGCCCTTCTGCAGGTGCAGCAGCAGTTCAGCGCCCCCTGATGGTTGCCACATGAATTGTGGGCCCGGTGTTACCCGAAACTCCACCTCTTTTAAGTAAAATATGGAAATCTTGATTTTTTTTAAATCCTCGTCCAAAGATATATTTATTGATTTTAGAAGGAGAGGAAGGGAGAGAGAGAGGGAGAGACATCAATGCGAGAGGGAAACATCTATCTGCTGCCTCCTGTATGCGCCCCAACCGGGGATCAAACCCACAGCCTAGGTATGTGCCCTGACCAGGAATTGAACCTGCAGACTTTCGGTGTACAGGACAACACTCCAAACAACTGAGCCACCCTGTCAAGGGTTGATTATTGTGTGAAGTATGACTTTTAAATGTTTGCTACGGATTAAAATTTTTTAACACTGTGGCTCCTTCTGGGGAGGGGAGCTGACAGACCAGAGGACAGGGGAGAAGGACACTTGCTTTTCACTGTGCGGCCACTTAATCCCTTTAGATGTTTACCGTGGGCATGGCTTTCAGTGTGAAAGTGAGTTTTAACACTAGACTAGGCGGGCGCATCTCCGTGAAATGGGTATGTTATCAGCGTGCTGTGGACATCTGCTCTGTGAGAGTGTCGATGTGTTTGTCGTGGGCTGGGAGTGCGACTGCAGCCATTAAGAAGTCACAGGCTGCCCTGGCCAGTGCATCGTCCCATACACCAAAAGGTTGAGGGTTCAATCCCTGGTCAGGGTACACACCTAGGTTACAGGTTCCGTCCCTGCTCAGGGCACATACAGGAGGCAACAGATGTTTTCTCTCTCACATCTCTCTTTCTCTTTCTCTCTCTCTCTCTCCTCCCTTTCCTCTCTCTCTAAAATCAATGAACATATGCTTGGGTAAGGATTAAAAAAAAAGAAGTCACAAGCTGGTAGACCCCCACCGCCTAAGGGCAAGGACTGTGTCTTATTTATCTGTTCACTCAGGCCCCGCACAATTTCTGCCACGTGGACGGTGCTCCATAGATGCTGTTCGATTTACTCAGCAACCTCAGTCACTGAAACCACTGCCAGGAACTAGGAAGAGAACAGAGAGCCTCTGAGCCGCCCAAACAAATGTTCCAGGTCTGCAGATGGGGGTTTCATGCTCTTTGCCTAGATCAGTTTCTCAGGCTTTGTTTCATACAAGACAATCCCATGAGCTTCTCTGGCTTCCCAGCCCTCCGCAAATGAGCAGCTGGGTGGAAAAAGAGAGACAGCTCGGATGGGGCTGTGGCCAAGACAGAGGGGGGTGTGCAAATAGAAAGAATCATCCCCCCTGAGTAGACAAATTACAGCAAGCGCTTCTTTGGACAGATGAATTATTAAACCTCATTCTTCCTGGCTGGGAAAATTACCAAAAGGCCAGGAAATGGTGGGCTGGATAGCAGCCCCCATTCACAGTGATGTACAAGGTGCAGCTGAGACAGGAATCGTACCTGAGAAGTCAGAAAGTCAGAGCCACACAGCCCCCGAGTTCTTCATCGTGTTACAGTGTAGTACATGCCATCAGCTCCAATGAGGTTCACTCACAGAGGCAGTGTGGGTGCTTAAATGGGCAAGTTTTAGTCTGTAAGAAACTCATGTCATCCTGGAGTAAAGACAAGTGAGATGTTGATGCATTTTGAGAATAGCCTAGGTTCTACTTTTTTCCATTTCCTGACTCTCTGAAGCTTGTCCCCTGAGAGCTCTCCCCCACACTGGTGTGATCAGCAGCCCCAAAGGACAGGAAATAGACAGAGGGCCCCCACAGAGGAGCAAAGGGGCTATACGAAGCATCCCCAGATGCTGCTGCACACACGTACATAAACACTGAATAAGTGTTTGATGAATGAATGAGTGACAGAACGACTGGAAGAATGAATAAGGAGGATTTCTGACAGTGATTGTTTAAGCTTCTTAAAATTTTACTTTCAGTGGAAAATCAGCCCAGACACCCCCAAATTTATACAGTAAGTCCTGAGACATACACTCCCCTTTCAATCTATATCATTGTGATTCCTTTTCCTTCAAGGCTGCTTGGTATTCATTATTAGCTGATTCTATCTGGACAGAAGTTCACCTGAGTGTTCATTTTATTTTACCAGGAGAGAGGGTGATCAGAAAGGTTTGGGGGGAGAGGGGGAAGGGGTGCAGAAGGCAAGAGAAGTGGCTGCGATTGCACACCCCATGCTGAGCTCTAGCCCTGGTTTCATCATTCATTGGCCATGTGATTTTTGGCAAGACACTTCATCTTCATTCATTCATCACGCACAAGGTCTGTCCAGAAGGTAACCAGCCATGTAATATGAAAAATAGAGACATTTATTGAAGAAGACGCAAGACACAAGACACATTGTACATAGGACAGTGACTCCTCAGTCCCCTTCAAAGTAGGCACCTTGGGACCTCACACAGTTCTCCAATTGCCATCAGCTACCCCGTCGTATTTTCCTAAATATCATCGACAGTCTGAAATCCCTTTCAAAGGTGATTTTAGTTTTGGGAAAAGCCAGAAGATGCAGGATGCCAAATGTGGGCTGTAGCAGGGCTGAGTCACCTGGGTGATTTGATGTTTCGCCACAAACGCCCTGCACAAGACGTGATGTAAGAGCGGGCGCGTCGTCATGATGCTGCTGCTGATCACCAGCTGCCCACAGCTGTGGCCTTCTGAACCATCCAACTAATTTCCATGGAGGAATGCTCAAGCTTAAGACAAAATTTGATGCATATTCATTGCTCTACTTGCTCAATCATTTAGAATGCAACGGCCACACAGTACACATGCTCACTCAACAGCGTCTACCTCCCCCACTGACTAGTACAGTGAAGTCGTCATTGTTCATGCATGTGCATTCCAGTCCACTCTCCCTGGCTGCCAGGTCACATCAACGTCACACAAACCATTCTCGTTATATTAACAATGTCTGCACTTTTCCCAGACAGACCTCGTATTTCTCTAAAATATATGTTTGTTGCCTACTGGTTGCCAGTACTGCCTTAGGTGCTGGACATGCTGCAGTGAATAAGACACAACAGGACCCAGTGTTTGTGGAGCTCATGTTTGTGAGTAACCCAGAACACTAATCATTATACAGGAAAATTTCTGATGTGATACATGCTATGAATAATTTTAAGAGTGTGCGAGAGCATAACTGGGGCAGCTATTTGAGAAAGCTTAGTCAGGAAAGTCCTCTCTAAAAGAGTGACATTTAAAGTAAGACCTGACTATTGAGAGGAGGCCAGCTGTGGGGGGGCTGGGGGAAAGGTCCCAGGCCGAGCGTGCAAAGTCTCTGAGGTGGGACTGAGCTTGGCAAGTTGAAGCAGCACAAAGAGCCGTGAGATGAGACCCTGGAGAGCCAGGGGGAGAGGCAGATGAGATGAGGCTAGAGAGATGTGCCTAGTCAGGCAAGATGTAGGCGGGCTGAGGAGTGTGGAGTTTACTGCTGGATCCAAGAGAAGCCATTGGAGGGCTTTAGTCAGGGACCAGGATGCAGAGGGGAGAGTGGAAGCTGGGAGACGCAGTGGGGACACTACCACAGTCTGGTAAGAGATGATGGCGGCTTGGACCAGGGAGGCAGAGGGGTTGGAGCAGAAGATCATTCTTCACAACCACACAGCTAATAGAGGGGGACCTGGAACCCAACATCGGGGTCACACTTGGGAAGGTTCTCTTGGCCTCCTGCCACCACTGGAGTTGGGATCAGGACCCAGATGTGCCCTGTTGCCCCTGCCGGTGCACCCTGTGTGGTGGTCTGGCCACACCATGTTGCCATTTCCCAGCTCCTCTGACTATTTCTGCCACACAGTTCTATGAGTTTTAACACATGTATAGACAGACTGCACCGCACTCAGGATACAGAGCTGTTCCATCACTCCCAAAGTTCCCTCCGGCCCCTCTGTAGTCAACCCCAACCCCTTACAACCACTGATCTATTTTCTGATCCTATAATTTTTCCTTTTCTAGAGAATGCCAGATAAATGGAAGCATGCAGCGGGTTACCTTTTAAGTCTGGCTTTTTTAACTCAGCACAATGCCTTTGAGAGTCACACGGCATTGCGTGCGTCCGTAGTTCATCTCTCTGTGTGGCCAAGCACTCCACTGTGTGGACATGTCAGAGTTCGCTCATCCACTCACCCATCGAAGACCCTGGGTTGTTCCCAGTGTGGGACAACCATCAGTAGAGCTGCTATACATATCCGGGAACAGGACTTGGTGGGAACGTGAGTTTTCATTTCTCTAGAGGAAAGAGTTAAGAGTGGGATTGCAGGATCTGATTGTAAGTGATGTTTAACTTTAGGAGAAGTTGCCAAACTTTTCCAGAATGACTGTCGTTTTACATATCCACCAGTAATGCATGAGAGTTCCAGTTCTTCCACATCCTCTCCAACACTTTGTATTTTCTGTCCACTTATTTTTTAGCAAGACTGGAAGGGAAGGAGAAAGAGAGGGAGAGAAATATCGATCAGTTGCCTCTGGCACTCCCCCCACTGGGAACCTGGCTCAAACTCAGTCATGAGCCCATAGGGAATTGAACCAGCAACATTTTGGTCCTCAGGACGGTGCTCAATTCACTGAGCCACACCAGTCAGGGCCACTTTTCAATTTTAGTTATTCTAATAAATATATGGTGGCATCTCGTGGTTTTAATCTGCACTTCCGTACCGGCTATTAACATGCGTTTTTTTCTGGTGTCTCTTTGCCATCCACATATCTTTTTTGATGAACTATCTGTTTAAAAAATTTTCCATTTGGGGGTATTGTTTGTTTTCTTACTATTGAATTTTGAGAGTTTTTAAAATGTATTCTGGATACAAGTTCTTTGTCAGATATGTGATTTGAAAATATATATTTTTAAGTCTGTACTTCGTCTTTTTATTTTCTTAAAGGTATTTTTCCCAAAGCCAAAGTTTTTAATTTTGGTAAAGTCCAATTTATCAACTTTTTCTTTATAAATCATGTTTTTAGTATGATATCTAAGAACTCTTTCCTTAACCCAACATCACAAATACTTTTCCTGTTTTCTTCTTCAAGTTTATGGTTCTACATTTTACATTCAGATCTATGATACATTTTAAGTTCATTTTGGTTTCAGGTGTGGGGTTTAAGTTAAGATATTCTCTCTCTCTCTCTCTCTCTCTCTCTCTCTCTCTCTCTCTTTCGTCAGTTGTTCCAATACCACTTGTTGAAAAGACAATCCTTCCTCCATTGTATTATCTTTGCAACTTTGTCAAAAATCAATTGGCCATATCTATATGTGTCTATTTTGGGACACTCTGTTTTGTTCCATTGGTCTGTTCTAGTTCTTCACTAAAAACTTCATAGTAATTCTTCAAATAGGGAGATGAATCTTCAAATGTTTTGTTTTTCAAAACTGTTTACCTTAAAATTTTTGTAATTTGCTTATCTGTATCTACAAAAAAATTACTGCTGGTATTTTTACTGGAAGTACATGAACTCTATAAATAAAGTTGCTGAGTCATAAAAGGCTGATGAAAGAATCAAGTAAATAAATGGAGCCACCCACTATATCCGCGATTTGGAGGACCCACTACAGTGCAGATATCAATTCTTTGATTTTTCCCTGAGTATTTCTTTCTTTCCTTTTGGAGTTGCTGTAAACGGCATATATAAATATGACTGACACATGTTGACATTTATTCCAATGTTGTGTTGGATCATTGAACGGGAGTGGTGAGGGCGGGCAGCCTGGCCTCTTCCTAACCTTCGAGGGAAACATTCGGCCTCTCACTGCCGCACAGGCTAGCTGTGTGGGGCGGGGAGGTGGGGGAGTAGACACCCTTTATCAGATTAATTAAGTTCCCTTATATTCCTAATTTGCTGTAAGTTCTTCTCTTGAATGAATGTTAAAAATTGTCAGATGCTTTTACTGTCTCGATGATAGGGTCACATGGTTTTCCTCTTTCAGCCCCCAGTACGGTGGATTACATAGGTTGGCTTTCAAGTACTGAACCAGCCCTGCATCCCTGGGAAAACCCCACCAGGTTGTCGTGCGTTATTCTTCTTATGGTTTTTTGAGCTTGTTTCGCTAATGTTTTGGTGAGAATTTTTTCATTGGTCCTTTTTTGTACCATCTTCGTCTGGTTTTGGTATCAGGATAATGCTGGATTCATAAAATGGGTTGGGAAGTGTTTCCTCCTCTTTCATATTCTGGGCTCGTGGGTCATTTCAAAATGTTTTGTTCAGTATCGAAGTATTTGAAGATTTTCTAGTTATCTTTATGGTACCGATTTCAAGTTTAATTTCATTATAATCAGCAAGGCTATTTTGCTTAATTTCAATTATTTTAAACTTGCTAAGGTTTGTTTTATGACCCAGGGTATGGTCTATCTGGATGAACTTAAAAAGAATTTATATTCTGCTATTATTATGTGTAGGGTTTCATAAAGGCCAGTTAAATTCAGTTGGCTGATGGAATTATTCAGTTTTTCTATATCCTTGCTGATTTTCCATCTGCTTATTCTATCAATTATGAAGAGAATACTGTGAAAATCAGCCTCTAGTTTTATTCGGTTTTTTCCTTCATGTATTTTGAATCCCTGTTGTGAGGTTCCTACCAGTTTAGAACGGTTATGTCTTCTTCATTAAGTGACCCTCCCACCATCAAGCAATTTCTCTCTTTATTTCTGGTAATTGTCCTGGCTCTGAAATCTACTTTGGCTCTTACTCACCTGTAACCAATTCAGCTTTCTTTTGATTAGTGTTGAATGGTATTTTTTTTTTCTGTTTTCAAGGTTAATTCACATTGTGGCATGTTATCAAAATTTCATTCTTTTTAAGGCTGAATAATATTTCACATTTTGTTCATTCTTCTGTTGATGGATATTTGTAGTGTTTCCATCTTTCTGCTATTTTGAATAATGCTGCTATGGAAGGTGGTGTGCAGGTATCTGTTGGAGTCCCCATTTTCAATTCTTTGGGGCATTTACCTGGAAGTGAAGTTGCTGGGTCATAGCACGCTTCTGTGCGTAACTTCTTGAGGGGCTGCCAGACTGGCTCCCGCAGCAGGGGCTCCGATTCACAGCCCGCCACCAATGTACCAGGGCTCCGATTTCTGCACATTCTTGCCAACGCTTGTTACTTTCTGTTGTTTTTCTTTTTAAAATAGCTATCCCAATGGGTGTGAAGTGTTTCATCTACTTTCAAAACTATTTTTATTAAATTTTGGTGTCAAGGACAAGCTGGCTTTTTTCCCAAAGACTCTTTATTCTTTCTCTATGCTTTGGGGCTGTTTAAATAACACAGAAGTTTTCTTCCTTTGCAGGTTTGAGAAAACTCGTCAGAGGAGCTGTCTGAGCCAGAGAGCACTTTTTAAGAGCTGGTTCTCTGACGCCTTTTTCTATTTCTTCAATGGCTACTAAAATAAGCAGTTTTTTAAAACTCTTTTAGAGACATTTGAGTTATTTTTATTTCCCTAGGAAACTGTATGATATGCAGCGTTCAGATTTTCTCTTTTGCCGTAGATGTAAGTATAGGTATAGGTATAGATGTGGTATTTGTCACTCCTAAAACTGTCTCTTTGTTCTCTCTCTAAATTAGCTTTTCCAGGTGTATGTGTTTATTTATTCAAAAAACGTTTTTTCTTCCAAGAACAAGCTCTCGAACTCATTCAGAGTCCCCCTGCTTCTCAGCTGTGGAGTTTGTGGCTCTGGGAAGCAGACTTGGGGAGCCCCTCCTGCTGGGGTCATGATGGAGGGCATGCGCTCTACAGCCAGACGGTCCGAGTTCAAGGGCTCTTTCCTTTACTTACTAGCTGTTTGACTTTGGAGAGTTATTTAAGCTCTCTGTGCTTTAATTTCCCCACCTGTAGATGGGAAAAAAATAGTACCTATCTTATAGGGTTGATATTAATATTAAAAAGTTAAGAGTATTTACATGCTTAGAAGAGTGTCTGCAATGTAGCAAGAGCCACAGAAGTGCTTCTGAAACAAGTCCAGACTTCCCTCCAGGGGGCCAGCAGCGTAGGTCCCCTGAGAGCCTCTCCATTCCCCAAATATACTTTCTGCACCTTCCTACCATTTACACAAATGCCTCTTATTTTGCAGAACCACCTCTGTGCAAGAAAAAACAAACAAACCACTTTACTTTCCATCCTGCCACCGGAGACAGCCACATCCTCCTCACGTACCCCCTGGCTCCCATGGAGGCCTCAGGTCAGTATGGTCGGGGGAGGGGAGAGAGGGGGTCAGTGTGCCCAGCTGCATCGGGAGAGACCCTCTTGCAGTTGAGAACGCCCCCAGGGATGGCAGGACCACCTCCACCCAGCCAGGCTGTGAGATCCCACTCAGCAGCCCACTCATGAGGACACCTTGAGAGACGGACATCCACACACTTGCATGAGTCCCAGCTGTTTGCACGTCACTGAGCTGGACATTGGCAATAATGCCAATAATAGCCAAGAGTTATTACCAAAGACTTGCATTTAACAAAAACCTCTACAGAGCCTATAATATATCACGTAGTCATAACAGCACTTGACAAATGTTAACTCAGCTAGTCATTATAAAGATAGACATTATCCCTACACTGCTTTTACGGAAGGGGAAAGTGAGACTCGGAGAGGACAGATGTTGATCCCAAAGCCACGTAGGTGTTGCATGGTTAGGTTAGATCGGGACTGGAACCCAGCAAGGCAGCTCCTGCTCTCAGTGATTTCACTGTGGGTTGCCTCCTGCCAACTACAGAAGGACTCTGTGAGGTAGGAATATCAGTATGATTTTCCTTATTTTACTGAAGGGGAAACTGAGGCTCAGAGAGGTTAAATAACTTGCTCAAAGCCACATAGCTAGTAATTGACACAGGCAGGACTGGAGCCCAGATCTGGCGGAATCCAAATCCCAGATCCTCTTCCTCATACCAGCCTGAGACAACAAGGAGAGGGGACCGTCCCCCTAATGTGTGTACTAATCAGTGGTCACCCAGCAAGTGAGAGCACCCCTCGGGCCACCAGGCACAGACTCCAATGCCCTTGCAGATCCCTGTCCTGGGGAAGGTGAGGAGATACCGCACGGCAGTCACGGCTACTAGGTTGTCCTCATCCCTAAGACAAACACACTCTCCACACCCACTCACAGCCAGGGAGCTGCGCCCGGGGAGAGGACCCAGCTGCGTCAGGCAAGCCCAGTGAACCCCAGTGTCACAATACTCTGGCTGCTCTTACACCAGAAGGGGGTTGCGACAGGAGGGTAGTGGTGGGGTCAGCCCGGTGAAAATCTAAACCACCTAACTTTGTACCCTCTTTAATCATAACGAAAAACACATGCTGTGCTGTGTTTTAGGAAGAGAGGTGTACCAATGAAGGTTCTTTAGATCCAGGCTGTAGAAACATATGTGGCTAATTCAATTTTTTAAAAGCAGCCAAGCATTGAAGAAACAGCTGAAGCACAGGTACCAGAAAGTGCAAGGAACAGGGCAGACTTGCCACCAGGACCGGGAGAGGGAGACAGTGACCCCAGAGAGCACTCCAGGTGTACTTCCCTCCCAGGCACCTGCATCGGGTGCACCTGCAGGGAGAGAGAGCCTGCTGGCGGCCTTGGTCCCGTGCCCACTCTGAGGCCAGGACAAGCCAAGCCACCTGGGTCACAGTCTCACCAAGACTAGAATGTACAGGGAAGGCTGCCGGCCAGTTGATACTGCTGATGGCTACCCCCGAAGATATGACAAAGGACCCCCACATTCCAGTGAATGAAATAAATGTCCCAAAATTATGATACTTGACCTGGAGCTCTGGAGGGTAGTTTTCCCATTACAACTGGGCTGCCTTCCCCTATTGCCATTGGTTTAAACTTTCCCACCTTCCTTTGGCCATTGGGGTTCTCTCATCATAGAGTTATGAAGAGGGGCCCTGAAAAGTAAGATATTTATTCTGAGGAATGCAAAAGAGCAATGTTTCAAGCGCACCAAAGCTATTGTTATTTTGCCATCCTGCAAACATAGGCAAGATTGCAAACATTTGTAGAATAATTTGAGCCTCTATTTCACATGGCAGTCGGGGGCATCAGGCATGGGAGGGAAGAGGACCATGAGCTCCGCTACTCTGGCTGCTGGTGCGTCTGGGTGCTGAGCCCACGATTCCCATGCGCATCTGGGATGCTGAGGTGGAGCTGTCTGCGCACCAGGGGAGACTCCGACAGTCTCCCCTCTGGTAGGCAGGGAGGTCCAGGAGGTCCCACTGAGCTTCTACTTAATCAAACCTAATCCAGCTTCAAGCTCTCACTTTCCATGATGAGTATGAGTTCCAGCGTCATTTACTTGAGATGCCTCCCTCCAAATTTGGGCTCCTGTGGAAAGACCAGGGCTTACGAAGTCTGGACGGTGGGGAGTGTCTGTGTTCTTCATCCCACTGTGGCTGCAGGCCCCACAACAGGCTTGCATGGTCCATAGGAAGAGAGGGGGTTCCTTTGGGGACACCGCTGTGCTCTGGCAAAGGTGGCCCAGGAGACGATAGCAGGGCCATTCAAGGGTACAGAGTTTAGTGCTTTGCTGCCCTCATCAGAGATCTTTGCCACCATCAGTACGCTAGGTCCCAGCTTGCCCAGGCCTTCCTCATTCGCTGGGTCCCCACAGTCCTTGGGGAATCAACCTCACACTCTTGGGTTGCTATGTTCCTCTTTAACCGAAGGCTACAGGCTTCCTCTCCTTTCCCCGAAGACAATCTGGCTTGGTGCTCTCAGTCACATGGCCGGGGAATGGAACTCGGAGGCTTGGGGAGAGGATGCAAATGAGTGAAAGGGGGAGAGTGAAACTCAGAAGAACTGGAGACCCGGTGCCCCACGCACATAGGGGGCAGCAGCCCCAGCCTGCCATTGCCGAGTGTGAGACTGGTGCATGCCCAGTGTCAGCAGACTTTGAAGAGATGCCAAAACCCCAACTTCAATGTAAACTTTCCTTATTTCTAAATGTTGGCAGCTAATTCTTTTGTTGTTGTTGTTACATTCTATAAGCCCAAACGAAACACGTCTGCAAGGCAGATGTGGATCAAAACCTAAGAGTTTGGTCCAGCTGTCCAGACTTTTGAAAACAAAGTTTATTTGGGGCTATCTCCCGGGGCTACCGGCAACTTCTCTATTTTTCTCCGAAACATAAAAACTTAACTCCTTTTGTAAAGCAGGGGAAACTAAAGCTCAAAGACAAAGGCTTCTCTGCCCTTCTAGTGAGGGGACAGGGAGGAAATCACACTTATCGCAGTGCTCAGTCCATGGGGTGGGGTGGGGCAGGGAGAAGGAGAGAGAGAAGGGAGTGGTGAGGGAGGGGGGAGAAGGACGGAAAGAAGGAAGAATTAACACCAATTTTTAATAACCCACCCTGCATCGAATCTTCATGCAAGGCGGAGGAGGGTAAATGAAGGACAGCTTGCGGCCAGCCTCGCGCCAGGCTAAATGATTTCCTTGCCAGTTTGGGAGATGCTACCCTGCCAGCAAAGTGGCCAGGTGGGCAAACATGGGCTGTAAGAGACTGCCCACTCACTGCCTGCTCTCAGCCTGACGGAGACTTAGGATCAGGCCTTGACGTGGTCTGGGGGCCAATCAGGCAGGAAGAAAGTGGGGCTTTCTGAGTGGCCAGGAGGCCCTGGCAAACTTTGCACAAGCCAGTGCCAGAGCCGTGAGGAGCCTGTCTGTGAGCGCAGGGCACGGGGTGCTGGTTCTAAACATGTTTTGATTCCTGGATGGCAAACTGCTGATTGTTTAAATTTGTAATCTCTATCTTATATGCTTTCAAGGCATCCAAGTGTCCGAGGCAATTAATGTATGTGTGAATTAGGACATTAAGCAGGAACACAAAGAGGAACAAAGAAGAGAGTTCCCCATCACTTGAGATGAGCTGATTTTTGAGGCTGGGACCTAGTTTGGCTGCAAGTTTCCTGACAGCTAAGGCAAAAGGGGAACCCCTGGGGTGTGTGGTTTTTATTGTCTGACAACCAGTGAAAGCACGCTTGCCTATAGAGACAAACTCTGGGTTGGCATCGATGATAAAGGGGAATTTATGGGGCAGGGAGTGTCTCCTATCTTTCCTGTGCTAGCCGGATCCTCCAAGAAGCAGACACCCAGCCAGGATTAGACCCGTGAGGATGTAGGTAGGGAACAGCTGTGAGACAGAAGACGGAGAGGGAGCTGGGGGGGGAGGGGGGGAGCTGTCAGACCGGGATGCAAATCTGACGTGAGAGAAGGAGAAAGGGAAGAAGGCTTGGGTGGAAACGGCTTAGACTGACAGGCAAAGGCTCAGCAGGGCAGTCGAGGGATCGCTGGGCCCAGTCAGCCCTCAGAGAGGTTTGCATCTCCCAGGAGGGGCCAGCGTGAGAATCCCTGCCGCTCTGGGTGTTGGCGGCACACACGGCCTGAGCACAAAGCGCGGGAGTCCGCACAAAGAGCCCCCCAACCCCCGCCCCAAACACACACACCCCGCCACCCCGGTCTGTTAGACTCCTTGCAGCAGGAGGTCAGAGAAGCGCGTCCGCACGCTTTCCAAACGCCAGTGACTGATTCTTGTACCCCCTTCCCAGGTTTGCCAGGCCCACGAACTGCTGTTAAAGAAAAACATTATTCTGACACTTGATAAAACACTAAGGAAGACTTTAGTCAAGACTATTGCAATAGGGGAGAAACATCAGCTCGACTCTGAATAAGGCAAAGATGGCTGGGATTTACAGCCAACGAACAGGGTGCGAGGGTCTGTGGACAGGAAGGGGCTAAGACGAAATGCCAAGGGCGGGGGATTCTTCCTACACTGACCTGACGGGATTCTCGCGAGAAGCAGGCCAAGGACTTAGACATCAAAGGTGGAAGATGCAGAACTTGATCAGATATCAAGTGGGGGATTCTCTACAAACGGACAGCAGGATTCTTGCTGAAATTGTGCTAGGCAGGCCAAGGACAGGACAGGGGCCAAGGTCAGGGCTTAGGGGAGAAGAGAGCTCTGAGGGGCCCGAGTAAACTTTGGTCAGGGAGAGAGAGTCTTTGTCGTTTTCTGGTACTACCTGATATGTTTCTTTAAACTGACTTTAATTTTAACTTCATGCATATGTTGAAGAACTATATATATATATATATATATATATATAAAAGATTATATCTAATATATGCATTAGATATAATCTAATATTATATCTAATATATATTAGATATAATCTAATTAGTTATACATATATTAGAATATACATGTATATTCTAATACACATTAAAATGAGAGCATCATTATTCAAATATTAGGACCCTGTGTGTAGCGCCTTAAATGTCCCATGTACCACCGGTGGTACACACACCGCACTTTGGCAAATGTTGATTTTACAAAAAACAGAAATGCTGTTCGAAAGGCTGTATTCCAGCCCTGGCCCATATGCTGGCTGCCAGGTCTAAGTTCATTACTTTGGGGTACCTCTTGAGGCCCTTAGGAGGGACTAAAGACATCTTCAGGGAGAGCGGAGGTGGGGCCAGGGTCAGACCGGGGAGGCAGAGCTCCAAAGCTCCAGGACCCAAAGCGCGCCCTGCCCTGTTGCGCAGCCGCGGAGCTGGACCTCCAGCGGAGCGTGCAGGCTGTGCTCCGGCAGCTGAGAGCCCAGGCCCCCGCCCTACAGAGTAACCAAGGTAAGAGCCAGTGGGCATCGCCCCTCTGCTCCCCTACCCTTCCCCAGCCTGCTCTTTCCACACATTCTCAACAAAGGGTTGGGCGGAGCTCACAGAGTGAGGGGCTTCCAGCGGAACCCTCGTTCTGCTGGAAAGCCCCGTAACCTGAAGAACTCAGCAGACTTCTCTGCCTCCTGCTCACCCTGCCAGCGACAGTGGCACAGCGCCTTAGGGTCTGCAGCCTTCCTACCCACCTGCCCCAAGTCTCCTTGCAAATAAAACTCCCCTTGCAAATAAAACTCCCCTAGGCCCTCCGGGACCATTTGACTTCCAGAAGCGGAGCTCCAGGCGCTGACCTGTAAACACTGCTGCGCCGTAAGCCACTCGCACACACCCCTCCCCACCGTTGTCCCTCCTGCCCTCCTTTCCGCCTCGCAAATCGCCTACCCCCAAGGGCAGCCGATCAGAGCTCCTCTCTGTGGGAGAAGCCCACCCTTGCACACCTGGAGCCAAGTGTTTGGCTAAGGAGTCAGCCTGGTGGCTGGTCAGAATCACAGTCTGGGGTTTAGGATTCGGGGTTCTGCTCAGAAGGGTCTCCTTTCTAAGAGCTGCCGGCCCGCCCGGCTGTGCGGGGCACCCCTTTCTCCTGGCTCAGGCATGTGGAGGTGGTCCCTGCACAAGAAGGTCGACAGAGACCCGGGGAAGAGTCCCGCGCTGGTCCGCATTCTGCTCAGAGAACTGGAAAAGGTGGGTTTCTCACCCCCTGGGAGGCCGACGGGGGTGAGAGGAAGAGATGTCAGCCCGCTGGGGACTCAGTCTCATCAGCGTGGCGTCTGTCACGCTGTCGTCTCCCCCCTGTACTTTCCTATAAGCAATATTTTCTTTACATTGACTCCCCTTGTTGAACATGAGTTAACATATTTCAAAAAGAAACCAGAACAAGACCATCAATGGAAAACCACACCACTTGGCAGAAGCAGAAAGCACCTATAAACATAAATGCATAACTATTCAGATGTTCAAAATTCTCCTTGCACCATTGAAGTTATCCTCCACACCACCCAAAGCTCCGTGTGTGGCAGCTTGGGAAACGCTGCGCTCAAGGGAGCCTCCAAGTTGGGGACTTTCTTGCTGCTTTGCTGCCAGCTCCTGACCCGGTCAGTGCCTCCCCTCCTCATGGAGTTCCCTGCACCCCTCCCCCACAGCACTCTTTTCGACCAGGGCTGACTGTGGCCCTTTTCCACCACATCTCCAGTGCATCCTCCTACTCCCCCCACACTGCCTCCTGCTAGGATGTAGTGAGCCCATCTCAACCCCCAGGCCAATAAATGTTTTCCAGGCAGAAAGCGAGGACGCCCGGCAAGTCGTCATTCCCTTGCTGCACACTCTAATGTATGTGCTCACTAAGGTGAGCTGGGGCTGAGGGGTGGGAGATCCTGGCAACTATGACGAGTGACTGGGCTGGACACTGTCTTCTCCCCTCAGGGAGCACCCACTCTTGGCCGGGTACCAGCCTAGAAGAACTCTTGGATTGCCTGCGCCAAGCTGGCTCCTTCACCCTAGCTGTGCCCTTTCCCTAGCAGACAGGAGATGAAGGTGGGGAGGCGGTGGGAGAGTGCCGGCCCCACACAGCAAGATGACCTGCCAGATGAACACAATAGGATGAATTTCCCCTCTGGGAAGTTTGAGTGGGGTGTCAAAGCTGCGATGTCTGAGAAGAGGCAGAAGGTGTAGATTTGGGAGAGTCACGAGCCCATGTCCTGCTTTCAGGCCCCACATTCCAGCTGTCCCACCTTCCAGCTGTCCCACCCCTCCAGGGACTCTTGGAGACCCTGGGGTCCAAGCACCCCAACTGCTCCCTCTCCTCCAGGCCACAGGCATCCCAGAGGAGCTCTACCAGAGGACCTATACCCTTTGCATGCAGTTACTGACCCTGCCCTCCCCCTACTGCACAATTGCCCTGGACTGCGCCATACGGCTGAAAACTGAGACAGCTGTTCCAGGTAGGAGCTGCCACTCCAGCCCCACCCAAGGTCTTGCATTTGTCTCCAGGGTTCTGGGAAGCTCAAACACCCCAGCACCTTTTGTGGGAAGGTGGGGCCTGGGGCTCAGGGACTCAGAGCTGCCTTGCTGAAGCAGTCTGCTTTGCAGGGACGCTGTACCAAAGACTGGTCATTGCCGAGCAGAACTTGAGGAGTGAACTGTATCCCTACCAGGAGAGGTGAGTGGCCCCTCCACATGTTGGGCCTGGGGGACTGCTCACTGACAGGAAGACGAAAGAGGAGGCTGGATTGAGAGGAGCCTCTGCAGACCTCCCCATTCATGACATTTGTCCAGCAGGGGAGTGCCTTTTCAAGGTGCCTGTCCTCTGGAGAGTGCAGAAAATAGGAGAAGGCCTTCCTTCGTGGGCTGGATGCAGACGATCCCGCTCACATGCAGAGGGTGGACAGGACCACCGGCCGCCCTGGAGATCTGTTGTTTCACCTCCATCCTTCCTTGGCCGTGATGCAGCATCAACTAGCCAGGCAGCCTGAGGCAGCTCCAGAGCACCTGTAGTGGAGAGGGTTCAGGCCACAACCACACTACAAAATCGGCTTTCGTCGGTGTGTGCCTGGCCCTTTAGATAAGATTGAGGCAATGTTCGCTGTTTGTGCTGGGGAGTGGGACCAATGGCATTGGGGTGCATAGCTTTCTCCCTGACAGGTACCTGTGCTGAAAGGTTTAGCTTGCAGCTCTGTGTCCACAGAGGGTGCAGGGAGGCGAAGGGATCTGCAGGAACAGCATTGGAGAGGCTGGGAGGACACAGCTGGGTGCAGTTGTTTCCCTGGTGTGATAGGGGCGATGAGAGAAGATGGGCTGCTCAGAGTCCAGAGCTCCAGTTTCAGCAGCAAGGGCTTAGGGCTCCTCCTAGAGGGTGATGCAGTCAATGGGCCATGACGCCTAAGGGGGAAGCAGAACTGAGGATGGAACTTACCTAGATGTGAGAGGCTAGAGGGACCTTCTACCTTCTGTGAGAGGCAGAAGGGCTAAGCATGCTCTTATTGCCACAGTCCCCACCACTCCTTATTGTCTCTCCACCATAGACTTTGAATTTAAGGCTCCTGTTTTTGGAGGAGTTGAATAACCTGAGGGGGACACAAGATTCTGGGGGTACCCCTCCAGGGGCTCTTCCCCCAGTAGTCATTCTCATCAGCACCCTCCCTTCTACCTCTGTTCTCAGAGTGCTCCTCTTCGTGGATCCTGAGCTGGTGTCTCCCTCCGTGTGCAGTGCGCTGCTGCTGGAGATCGAGGCTGCACAGATCCAGCAGACGCCCGAGGCCTGCATGCGCCTTGTGGTCTCCCACACGCTGCAAGCGGCCCTGGGGGAGACCTGCCGCGCAGAAGCTCTGCAAAGGAAGCTGAAGGTAATGGCCCTGCCCCAGCCCTCAGGTTCCTGTCCAGGGCCCTGCGTGCCCACACCAGGTGCTTGCTCTGCTCGTCTTCCCTCTTCTCCTGTTGCCACATTACCTTTTTTCATAAATCCGAAATTAATACACAACACTAAGGGAAACCTGAAAAATGCAGATCATTTGCAGAAAGTTAAAATTACTTATACCCCTCTGCTCAGACATATTAGCAATTAATGTTCCGGCATATTTCCTCAGCAGTAACGACAGTGGTAGTCATAGTAGCTACTGTTTGTTGAGAGCCTGTTGTGTTCAGGCTCTGTGTTAGGTGCTTTCCATGTATCCTCTTCTAGAATTCCCACCACAACGTTGTGAAATGGATATAATTTTCAAAGCTGAGGGACAGAGGAGTTGATAACCTACTCGGGTCACACATGCAAAATGACCGAGGCAGAATTCGAACCCAGATCTGACTTCAAGCTGACGTTCACTCGCCTCCCAGCCTCACTCTCCCACTGCTCCTTTTTTTTTTTTTTTAACAAACTGAGACATCAAACTCTGTGTGCAGCTTTATATACTTCATGTGTGTGTGCATATATAATCTTTATTTTCCCATGTTATGGAAATTGCTGTAAGAAAATATTTTCCTTAGAAAATACGTGCGTGTAACGGTCGCACAATACCCCCTCTTGTGAAAGCGCAGTTATGCGGCAGCTAGTTGCCTGTTCCTACGGTGGGTATTTAGCTTGCTTCCAACACCTACCCATTCATTTCCTGGCTTTCTCTTGGGTTCAGTCTGGGCCCCCCTCCACAGCCAAGACTCCAGGAGGCTGGAGATCCTCTGGCCAAGGGTTGCTTGCGTGCCGGGCTGGGTTCCCCGGGTGGGAGAGGATGCAGCCTGGGGCAGCGAGTGCAGCACAGTCAGGGATGATCTCTTTGGGGGGAAAGGTGTCTGTCCTTTGGGAAGGCCGGACTGGACAATGGCTCAGCTTCCGAGCTGCTGTGACTCAGGGCTGAGGCACTGCCGCTGTGAGAGGAGGCAGGTGCCAGAGGGAGGGTAGTTGTGAGGGGTCAGCTATTTCCTGCTTGTTCTGCCCCCGCACATGGGCGCCAGTCCGTTGGCCAGCCCATGCCTCAGACCCGGCTTTGCCCATCAAAACGCATCAGATGTGCTGCTCTTCCTTCTCTGGTCTCTCCGTAAACTGTGTTGATTTCATTGATATCATTTCTTTTCTCTAAAAGTACCATTCAAAAGTACCATATCACCTTGAGAATACTGCTCCTTTGTGGGTGCCTACCTAGTTGGACCTGTTGAGGGTTCTGACTCACCCCCCTCACCCCACCAACCTTGACATCCATCCTTCTCTGACACCTCCTTTAGGGAGGTCACAGCCCACAGCCACATTGTGGAAGAATCACCCCCCCCACACACACACACACTAACTCATACCTAAGCCCTATCTTGGTTCTAGCATAAGCATCTAGGTCCCCTATGTGGGCTAGGGTCCCCTCTCCTGCAGCTGGCCTTGGCTCCCAGAAAGGTGGGGAGGGGAGGAGCTGTCCTGACCAGAGTCTGTCTGCTGACCCAGCTGCCCCACACCCCACACCTCCCGTGGCCCTGGTGGCATTTCTGGGTCACCAAGCCGGCCATGGTGAAGGCGCCATTTTGACACAAAAGTCAAACATGTAAGAACATCAATTTTTGTTTCTCAGTGATATGGGGAAAGGACAATGCCAAAGCTAGCTGCGTCTCTGGCTTGGATGCAGCTAGGGTTCAGGAGTAGGCTTAGGAATGAGGCTAGGATGGGTTTGAGGGTGTCAGGAACGAAGTGGTGTTCAGGGCTGGAATTAGCAGGTTTGTTGCATACACTATTTTGCAAGGGAAAAAATGCTGAAAGCAAAAGCTGAAATTTTCTTTTCATTAGTATTTATTAGAATTTTTTTTTAATTTTTATTGTTATTCAATTACAGTTGTATGCCTTTTCTCCCCATCCCTCCACCCCACCCCAGGTGAACCCACCTCCCTCCCCCACCTCCACCCTCCCCCTTGGTTTTGTCCATGTGTCCTTTATAGTAGTTCCTGTAATCCCCTCTTCCCACTGTCCCCACCCCCCCCCGCCCCCGCCCTGGCTATTGTTAGATTGTTCTTAACTTCAATGTCTCTGGTTATATTTTGTTTGCTTTTTTCTTCTATTGATTATGTTCCAGTTAAAGGTGAGATCATATGGTATTTGTCCCTCACCGCCTGGCTTATTTCACTTAGCATAATGCTCTCCAGTTTCATCCATGCTGTTGCAAAGGGTATAAGCTCCTTCTTTCTCTCTGCTGCGTAGAATTCCATTGTGTAAATATACCATAGTTTTTGGATCCACTCGTTTGCTGATGGGCACTTCGGTTGCTTCCAGTACTTGACTATTGTAAATTGTGCTGCTATGAACATTGGGGTGCACAGGTTCTTTTGGATTGGTGTTTCAGTGTTCTTAGGGTATAATCCCAGCAGCGGAATTGCTGGGTCAAAGGGCAGTTCCATTTTTAGTTTTCTGAGGAAATTCCATACTGTTTTCCACAGTGGCCTCACCAGTCTGCATTCCCATCAACAGTGCACTAGGGTTCCCTTTTCTCCGCATCCTCTCCAACATTTGTTTGTGGATTTATGTTGGCCACTCTGACTGGTGTGAGATGATACCTCATTGTGGTTTTAATTTGCATCTCTCTGATGGCTAGTGAGGCTGAGCATCTTTTCATATGTCTCTGGGCCCTCTGTATGTCTTCCTTGGAGAAGTGTCTGTTCAAGTCCTTGGCCCATTTTTTAATTGGGTTGTTTGTCTTCCTGGAGTGGAGTCGTGTGAGTTCTTTATATATTTTGGAGATCAGGCCCTTGTCTGAGGTATCATTGGCAAATATGTTTTCCCATACTGTTGGTTCTCTTTGTAATTTGGTGCTGTTTTCTTTAGCCATGCAGAAGCTTTTTATTTTGATGAGGTCCCATTTGTTTATTCTTTCCTTTATGTCCCTTGCTTTAGGGGATGTGTCTGTGAGGATGTTGCTGCGTGGAATGTCTGAGATTTTCCTGCCAATGTTTTCCTCAAGGACTTTTATGGTGTTACAACTTATATTTAAGTCTTTTATCCATCTTGAGTTTATTTTCGTGTATGGCGTAAGTTGGTGATCAAGTTTAATTTTTTTGCACGTAGCTGTCCAGATCTCCCAACACCTTCTGTTGAAGAGGCTGTTTTTGCTCCATTTTATGCTCCTGCCTCCTTTGTCAAATATTGATTGACCGTATAGACTTGAGTTTATTTCTGGGCTCTCTGTTCTGTTCCATTGGTCTATGTGCCTGTTTTTATGCCAGTACCAGGCTGTTTTGATTACCGTGGCCTTGTAATACAGTTTGATATCAGGTATTGTGATCCCTCCTGCTTTGTTCTTCTTTCTCAAAATTGCTGCAGCTATTCGGGGTCGTTTATGGTTCCATATGAATTTCTGAAATGTTTGTTCTATATCTGTGAAATATGTCATGGGTACTCTAATAGGGATTGCATTGAATCTATAAATTGCTTTGGGTAGTATGGCCATTTTGATGATGTTAATTCTTCCAATCCATGAACATGGTACATGCTTCCATTTGTTTGTGTCTTCCTTAATTTCTTTCTTCAGTGTTGTGTAGTTTTCTGAGTACAGGTCTTTTACCTCCTTGGTTAGGTTTATTCCTAGGTACTTTATTTTTCTTGTTGCTATATCGAATGGGATTTTTTTCCTGATTTCTGTTTCTGCAGTTTCGTTGCTGGTGTACAGGAATGCCTTTGATTTCTGGGTATTGACTCTGTATCCATCTGTTTTGCCAAATTCATTTATTAGGTCGAGTAGTTTTTTGGTGGAGTCTATAGGGTTTTCCATGTACACTATCATGTTGTCTGCAAACAGTGACAGTTTCATTTCCTCCTTTCCAATTTGGATGCCTTTTATTGCTTTTTCTTGTCTGATTGCGGTGGCTAGGACTTCCAATACTATGTTGAATAGGAGTGGTGAGAGAGGGCATCCTTGTCTTGTTCATGATCTTAGTGGGAAAGCTCTAAGTTTTTGTCCATTGAGTGTGATGTTGGCTGTAGGTCTCTCATATATGGCCTTTATTATGTTGAGGAATGCTCCCTTTATTCCCACTTTGCTGAGTGTTTTTATCAGAAATGGGTGCTGTATCTTATCGAATGCTTTTTCCGCATCTATTGATATGATCATGTGATTTTTGTCTTTGCTGTTGTTGATGTGATGTATTATGTTTATTGATTTGCGAATATTGTACCATCCTTGCATCCCTGGGATGAATCCCACTTGGTCATGGTGGATGATCTTTTTAATGTATTGCTGGATGCGGTTTGCTAATATTTTGTTGAGAGTTTTAGTGTCTATGTTCATCAGCGATATTGGCCTGAAGTTTTCTTTCTTCGTTGTGTCTTTATCTGGTTTTGGGATTAGGATGATGTTGGCTTCATAAAAAGAGTTTGGGAGTCTTCCATCAGTTTGGATTTTTTCGAATAGTCTGTGAAGGATAGGGGTTAGCTCTTCCTTCAATGCTTTGTAGAAAAGCTGAAATTTTTTAGGCACAGTAAACGTTAGGCACCTCGCCCCCTACATAACTGTAGGTTATCTAGAGTCCAGTGCTCTGAGCCTCCATTGTTGTACATAGAGAATTGAGGGGGAGGGGAGGAAGAAGAGCAGGGAGAGACTCGAGGAATGCATAATTGATCTCAAGCTAGAGACCCTCAGAAGCTTAGAGGTTAAGGTGTCCTTAATGGTTCCCTGGCAATTGTCCCTCCCACACCGGAGCTGGTGCTCCCAGACATCAGCCTGGTCTGGGGCTCTCCAGCACATGTTGACCACCACTCCCTGCCCCCTGATATCTCTGCCCCCTTACCTGGAATTCTGCCTCTTAAAGGACACCATTCCCAGTCATACCTGCTGGCAAGAGGACAAGTGGGACCTGGGAGAGGTGGTTTGGCCAGTCACAGTCTGATGGGTAGGCCTTATCTGACCACCAGTTCCTGTTCTGTTTGCCGAGGACCTGGTCTGAGGCCCAGGTGTGGCATTGATTTGTCTCCCCCTGTGTCCAGCGAACCAGCAGACAAGGTCTGGAGACTGGGAAGTCAGCATGGGACAACCTGTCTCTCTGACCCTCTGTATATGTTCTGGGTGCTAGAGAAGGGTGTCTTCAACCAGGGCTGCCTGCCCCATGAGGGGTCAGGGAATGAGAACTAAGGGAGGGCTCTCTGCAACGCCTTGAAGACAGGGATTTCGGGAAGGGCATAGGAAAGAGGCCAGGGCGGAAGTCTGAAGACAAAGCTTTGAGAGTCAGCTTGCAGTGGGTCTGCAGCAGGACTGCGAATCAGCCACACTTGCTCAAGGTCTAATTGTCCCTTTTCCTCATTTCTTCATTCACTGAGCTCCAGGAAGAGCTCGCCCCCAACCGATTCTAAAGGGAGCTCGAGAGCTGCGCTGGCCTTTCAGCGCTGTCCTGAGATGGGGCGTACAGGTCCACACCCACTAGTAATTGCATGGACTGTCCTCAGGAAAGGGGCATGGCCTTGGAGAGGTGGCTTTCTTCAGCTGAGCGCGACTTGGGGAGAGACTCAGCTGAGAGCTGCCCGCTGTCAGGCTCCCAGCAGCCAGGCTGACGGGTGCCTCAGTGCTGGGAGGCCGCCCTGCCGTGTATCACACCATCTCACTCAGAGTCAAAGCCAAAGACGTTATAGTGGCCTACGAGGCCCTCGTGCCTGCCCCGCCTCCCCCTCCATCAGTTACCCATCCCCTATACTCTCCCTCTTTCTCTCTGCTCACTTGCCCGTTTACTCAAAGGTCATCTTCTGGTGAGGCTTCCTTGATCACTCTACCTAAAATTTCAGCCCCTCCCCAAATTTCACTCCCTCCTTGCCTGCTTTATATTCCCTTCAGCATTCCCTGTTGTTTATCATACTGTAAATTTTGCTTGTCTTGCTTATTATCTCCCTCACTGCCCCCCCACCCCGATACTATAATACAAGCCTCATAAGGACTTTTTGTCTGTTTTGTTCACTGCTGCACCCTAGCACCTAGAACAGTGCCCGGCACCCGGTGGGTGCTCGATCAATAAATATTTCATCCATTTATTTATAATTAATTTATAAAATGAAGAAATAAGATGCGATAGTCCCCGTGGCCCCTTCCAACTCTGATTCCATATCCCTCTGAATGCTTTTGTTCATCCAGTTGATGGATCAGTAAGTATCTGTCAGAGCCCTAGCTGGTCTGAACGACACACTGGGCCTCAGCCCAGGAAGCTGAGACGGAGCTCAGCAGACCCTGCGCACAGAAGAGAGACAAGAGGCAGTGCTGTCGTGCCTGCCGGTGTGATTTGTTTGGACCCTGCAACTGTGGTTGTGAGAGGACTCGTTGGTGGTGAGCGGGGTGAGGGAAGACAGCCAGAGAGCATGACCGAGGGCAGTTCTTCTCAGGGTGTCGGATCCGCACCCCTGGGGGCAAAAGGACATGCTGCCAAAGAGCATGGAATGGCACCACGGGAAACTCTTTCGAAACTGTTTCCACTAAGGAGAAAAGCTCAGCTTCGTGCTTTACCTCAATATCTTTAACACTTACCATTTCCATTTAAAAAAAAATGGAAAGCAAGCTTTGAGCTCTAAAGCCTTGGCCGGCCATAGCCCGCGGCAGGACTGAGTAACAGTGCTTGTGATCATTAGCTATTTTCTGTTTGTGACACGGGGCACTAACCTTTTTATTTAGAGTAGCTATGTGAAATTTCCTTTTGAAAAAATTTTGAACCAAAAAATGAGCTGATTTAAAGAAAAATAATGAGTAAATAATAGTACAGGTGTTATGTCAAGGCAGTATAAAAATGACAGAAGTTTAGGAAATGGTCAACAAATATTCATGGAGCACCTACTATGTGCCAAGGAGATGTTGTAGGTGCTGGGGATGCAGCTATAGATAAAACAGACAAAACCACTATCTTCCTGGACTTTACATCCTGGTGGGGAGAGAACGTTGATCCAGGTGCTTGGTGACGCTTCAAGCAGGGTGGGCGCCGGCGGCCATCCTGCCCGTCTGGGTTCCCCACATTACCGGGCACCAGGTGTCTCCCCACACCTGGGTGGAGAGGCAGAGTAGACCCGCAGCCTCAGGCAACTTCTGGTAACAGCTGTGGTGGGGCAGGAGCAGCGCCCTGGATGTGGCTCGCAGAAGCCTTGGCAGGGAAGCTGTGTCCAGCCTCCTGGGAAGAGGGGAGGTGCCACGTGGGACTGCCCACGCACCTGAGGACTTGGCGTCGGAGCTGGGGTAGGTGGATGCTGGGCTGGGACCCAGGCTCTACACCCCTCCCGGACAGGCCAGCCCCCGTCGCGCCCTGGAGCGCTACTTCCACGCCGTGGTGGCAGCCGTGGAACAGATGGCTAGCGAGCCCAGCTCGAGCCGGGTGGGACACCTGGAGAGACTGGAGGAGATTTACTGCTCGCTGCTGGGGCCAACAGCGGCCGCCAGGGGGCGCTGTGAAGGTAAGTGGCGGGCAGCCCCGGGACCCTGCAAGGGACGCGAGAAAGCCAGGTTGTACCTGCCTGGAGTCTTCGTGCCTGGTTGAGCGGTTGGATACGTGACTGCTCCTAGTCTCCCGGGGACTGAGGTGCCCAGAAACTTGGAAGGTTCTGGGCTAAAAAGATGGGTAATTTTTCATGAAAACAACTGACGCCTGCCTGCCACCCACTCTACCCCAGTTGCTGTTCTCAGTACTTTATATGTTTAAATATATTAAATGTATTAAATCAAGCAATGCTCACAGTAAACTTATAAGATAGGAAAATATTATCCCTATTTTACAGATGAGAAAACCGAGTTCGAAAAAGGCTATAAATCTTGCCCGAGATTACCCAGCTAGTTAAGTGGAGTGCCAAGATTCAAACCTCGGCTGTTTAGTTCTTAACCACTAAACTATGGTAACCAACGGATATGATGATCCAAGGATACTCTAAAGAACATCTAAAACCGCACCTTAGTCATTGTCACTTACATCAGTGCCATCAATCTTTTTAAAGATTTTATTTATTTATTTCTAAAGGGAAGGGAAGGGAGGAAGAAAAAGGGAAAGAAACATCCATGTGTGAGAGATACATCCATCAGTTGCCTCTCTCACACCCCCAACTGGGGACCTGGCCTGCAACTCAGCCTGTGCCCTGACAGGGAATTGAACCAGCAACCTTTCAGTTTGCAGGCTGGCGCTCAACCCACTGAGCCACAGCCAAGGCTGGTGTCATCAATTTTTATTCTGCATGCTTCCTTTCTATTTGCATTTCTATAAGACAATGCCATACATCAATGGGAAGCAAACCCATGTGGACTGGGAAATCCTAATGAGCCCCAAGGAGTGTCCTGGGACATGTGTATGTGGCTGTTGGAAGATGGTTGTAATTTGTGTCCTGTTTCATGGTCGCCCAAAGCACCCATGAAATTCATTAGCCTGCATGTCCCAGAACACACCATGCACCCATAGGCACACAGCACCAACCTAAGGCCTGGAAGCCACAGGCAGAGGTCAGTGTCCCAGCCCTGGGGCTTGACCTTGGCAGCTCAGGGATGGTGGAGGCTGCAGAAGTCAGAATGAGGCAGGCAGCATGCCCTCCCAAGACACCCTCCATCATCTCAGCCTTCTGTTCTTTTGCTTTAATATTCTAAACCTCCAAATACCTCTGTGCCTCTGAAAACCATATAGAAATGTCTGTTTATGAAGCCTCCCTCCTCCCAAAGCTGGGATAAACTCTGGGGGAAAATCTGGCTTCGCTCTTCTTGGGTACCACTTGCTAACTCAGCAGTAGCTCTTCATGGACAGAATGAGACCAGGCCTGGGCCACCCTCACCATTCCAACCACATCCAACACCCACCTCCTCCCTTGACTTGTCCTGTGCACCTTAATGACCTGCCAGCACCCCTGCTGAGCCCCTGCTGCTTCTGGGGCAGCATAGGATGGTAGTTTTGAGCAAGGTGTCCTGGGTAAGAGCATGCACTCTGAAGCTGGGATACCTGGGCTCAAATTCTGACTCTGTCACTGTGTGGCCTTGGGCCACTTACTTAACCTCTCTGTGCCCCAGCCTCCCCCTCTGTAAAGTGAGGATAACGATACTATCGGTGGCCCACAGTCACTGGCAGGATCCCGTGAGATGATGGCAATGTGTGCAAGGTGAGGAGAAAGCAGCAATAGGAAGTGCTCTGTGGGTGTTAGTTGCTCTTCACGAGGGAAGCTTGCAGCCTTTTTAGGGAGGGAGCCATACTGTGTAGAAATTAAATCCTAAATTCTACACAATAGGTATGCCTAATGTGCAGCCTGTAAGGTCTGCTGGGGAGGGGATGACCACAGGGGCTGGAGTGATCAGGAAGGCTTCTAGAAGGAGGCAAAGAGGAAGGGCTGGCCCTGCCCTTCCCCTGGACTGCAGAGGTCCTGCTGCTGATGAGTTCTCTTCATCATCACCTACAGGAGCAAACGTTAACTGAGTGCCTGCTGTGCGCATGCTACTAGACGAGATGCTGAGAAATACAGAGGCCTTCCTCTCTTCTTCTGGTTGTAGGCAGGACGTCTAAGAACAATGGGAAAGGCATTGGGGTTAGGGGAGGGGAGGGACCAACAATAGGAGAGAAGGTTGGGAAAGACACTGCGAGCTGATTTGTGAAGGGTCCTAAAGGCTGAGCTAGGAAGTTTGCAGGAAACAGGGAGCTTCTAAGCATTCTTGGGCAGGGAGGGGATTGCTGCAGTGTTAGGCCCTGCAGGAGTGGATGGTGGCAGAGGGGGAGAGGAGCTCAACAAGACCAGATATGGGAGGACCAGGGTCTCTGCCATCCCCCCACCTCTAGGCCCCATGCAGGAGCTGGTGGGGGTGGAATGGGGAGAGCAGAGGAGAGTCCCACAATCTTTTCCTCGTGGTCTCCACAGCCTGCTCCTTCCTTCAGGTGACCCCCTCCCAGACCAGCCACCGAACATCCCCCTGCCCAGCCCACACATCACCTTCCACCTGTGGACTGATGAGGAGCAGCTCTGTGAGTCTTGCCTTTGACGTCTTCCTTGGGAGCTGGCTGGATACAGTGGCAAATGTGTGTCTGTGCATCTGTGCCTGTGTGCCTGTGTGTCTCTGTGTGTACTCTGTGTGACTATGTGTCTGTGTATCTATTGTGTGTATTGACGTCTGGTCTGTGCAAGTCTTTGCATGCACCTGTGTGTCTGGATGTGTCTCTGTGTGCACACCCGTTGTGTGTCTGTGTGTGTGCTGAGTTGTTCTGTACATCTGGAAGGAGAATGTATTTTCTTTATGTCAGAACAGCTCAGTGCATTGGCCACTGGCCTCACATGCCTCGTAAGCGCCGCATGCCCATGACGATCCTCATAGACAATGCAAGTCCCCGAGAAGGAGGCAGCCACAAAAGAAGTTCTGATTTCTGGAGCAGGAGGGGGCCTTGCACACTGGGGTTCCCCTCCCTCTGTCCCCTGGCTCTTGTCAAGGGGGAGGGGAAGACAAAGGCACAGGTTGGAGAAAGCAGGGTTGGACCAGTGAACCGGGTTCACGTCCTGGCACTTCCTTTCTCATGCTGGCTCACCCTAGACAGACTCAGTTTTCTCTCTGGGCCTCAGTTTCCTCATGGGAAATAAAATGAAGGCAGGTTAGAAAAGTCTGGAAGTCCTTCCAGGAGCTGATGGTCTGTTCTCTGTGTCTCAGGGCAAGCACGGCAGTGGGAGAACAGGAGGACGCTAGTGCGTGAATGTGAAAACCAGAGCTCTGGAGTGGGGAGGGGCTGGGGGAAGTGATTTCTCTCCTGCGGGACTTCTCAGAGCCTTTAGAATGGTAACTAAAGAAACTCAAGAGGTGGCAGGCCTGCGGGGTTCTCGGTTCGCTGGCCACAGAACCTCTGCTCCTTTGTGGACCACCTGGTGGGGCTTCTGTTCAGCTAAACAGTGTTTGAGGAACACAGAACCGCGGGCGCTGCCCCGCGAGGCTCTGCCAGCCTCACATACCCTCTCCGCCTGCGGGGCGTTCCCCTTGTTCTCCACATCGCAGGGAAGGAACTGGTGCTCTTCCTGCGCC
Organism: Desmodus rotundus; assembly: GCF_022682495.2. NCBI lineage: Eukaryota > Metazoa > Chordata > Mammalia > Chiroptera > Phyllostomidae > Desmodus > Desmodus rotundus. Next base: position 70,876,366 of record NC_071395.1, read on the forward strand.
CGCGGTCCCTCCTGCGCCTCAGCGCTGACTTGGAGGCCTTGGATCTGCAGGGCCTCCTGCCAGATCGGGAGCTGGCCCGGGAGTCCGTGCTGTCCACGGACAGCGGCATTGAGCGGGACTTTCCTCTGGGGGCCGAGGAGCCGCCCACCACCGGCAGCCCGGAGATGGAGCGCGCTGGACTGCAGCGCAAAGGGGGCATCAAGAAGCGGGTGTGGCCCCCGGACATCTTGATGCCCGGCAGCTGGGATGGGCCCCTGGGGCTTCACCGGAGAACGGGCAGGCCCAGTGGGGATGGAGAACTGCTGCCTGGTGTCTCCCGGCTGCACACAGCCCGGGTGCTGGTGCTGGGCGACGACAGGATGCTGGGGCGCCTGGCCCGGGCCTACCACAGCCTCAGGTAGGGCCCCAGAGGGACAGCAGGGGGCGGGGCTGGGGGCAAGGGTGGGCGGTGAGGGAGCTAGGAGTGGTTGGGGAGGACCAGGAGGCAGAGGCCAGGGTAGAATGGGGGACGATGGTGCACAATGCACCTGTTCTGGAGATGAGAAAACAGGCTCAGAGATTTGGTAAATTGGCCAAAGTCACGAGGTAATAAAGAGCAGGGCAGAATGTGGAAGGAACCAAGTCTGCCTGCAGCGGAAACCCCTGCCCTCACCCCTGTGCTCTGCTGCCCCTTGCCAGGAAACGGGAGACCCAGACGTTCTGCCTCACCCCCCGACTGAGCCTGCAGCTCTACTACATCCCTGTGCTGACACCTGAGGTGGCTGGTCGGGGAGGAGGGGGCCACGGGGAGGGGGAGAGGAATAGCAGGAGCAGGGGTGTGGGCTAGGGGCTGGGCAGGGACCCATGGCAGCCTGGCCTCCCCTGGCCCAGGAACCGGGGTCGCCCTGCCTTGGGATGTGCAGCTGGGAGAGAACGCAGGGGTCTCCTGTTCCAGAAGCCATAGACACGGGCCTGTGGGCTGACTGTGGCCAGAGAGGTGTTCTCTCACAGAGGCAGCCTGCCCATTTCTGGTTTTCATTTTGCTCTTCTAACTGAATTAATTGCAAGCTTCTGGGAATTTCAGGCAGTGAAAACCCATTGGTCTGCTGGGGGAGAGGGAGGCCCTCCTGTGGTTTTTCATTTCTGTTGCCCACTCTGCTGCTTATTGGGATGCCTTAAATTCAAAGCAACACTTGTCTCTCTGATGATTATGTCTCAATGTCCCTGGCAAGTGGCCCTCAGAGAAGGTACTCCGGCTTCATCTGAGGTGTAACAGAGAACAGTCTTTACATGGTGCACAAATGGCCACAAGAGGCTGATATTTGATCACATTCCCAAAGCTGGTTTTGCCTCGGACTGGTACCTGGGGACCCTCCAGCCAGGAAGAGTGTCGGAGAGAAGGCGTGACGGGCGTGCCTCATCCCTTTGTCCTCAGACGCTGGCATCGTCCAGGCACTCGGAGCTCGGAGAGCTGGCCGCCTTCCTGGGCCAGGCAGACCCGTGGTACGAGAGCACCATCAACACCCTGTGCCCGGCCATCCACAAGCTGGCAGAGATGGTAGGGGCAAAGGGGTAGGACAGTGGGAGGGGCCTGTTTCAGATATTACTCTTGTCCCTTGACCCCAAGAGTCAGTCCAAGGGGCCCCATGGTTGGAGGAGGCAGGACAGGGATATAGGAGAGAACTCTAACAAGCTGGCGGTTGGGGTTTACTCGGAACACTCACCAGGCACAACAGCCCTCCTTATCCATGGGTTCTGCATGTGCAGATTCAACCAACCCGGAGTGGGCAATATTCAGGAAGAACAATTATGTTGTTGCTGACGTGTACAATGTTGTTAGGCCTACGATGGTTATATCCGTACTGAGCATGTAGCAGGCTCTTTTCCTTGTCCATTATTCCCTAAATAGTACAGTGTGACAACTATTTACGTAGCATTTCTATTGTATTAGGTATTATAAGTAATCTAGAGATGACTTGAAGTATACCGGCGGTTGTGAGTAGGTTACATGCAAATACCAAGCCACATTATATATGGGGATTTAAGGGCATCCACAGGTTCTGGTATCCAGGGGGGTCCTGCAACCAACCCCCTGTGGGTTATGAGGGATGGCTGTACTTCGGACAAAACCACTGTGGAAAAGATGAGGTAAAACACCTTTCATAAGTATGCAGGCCAGTTATAGTCCTTCTCTTGTGAGTTTCCTGTGATGATTGCTCTGCGATGATAATAGCTGATGCTTCCTGAGCACTCCACGCACCAGCCGCTGTTCTAAGCACTTACACACGGCCTCCCTACCAAGTAGATACTCTCGTTGGCAGGTGCCGTTTTCTCCATGTCCCCAGTTTACAGATCCAGCAGCCGAGGCACAGAGACACCGGGGAACTTGCCCCAAGTAGAATCCCACTTGGAGTCAGGCAGCTTGATTCCAGAGCACATCCTCTTAAACACAAACCATAGTGCTGCCCTAACCCCGGCTGGTGGCGGGAAGCTGGTCTCTTACTGATTTGAAAAGTCCTTGATATAGTACAAGAATCTAATCCTTTTTGCATCACATGTGTTACAGACATTTTATTGCACTTGGCTATTTGCCTCTCAGTCACGCCAGCAGTGTTTTCTGTTCTTGAAAAGCCTAACATTTTTATGTAGTCACTCACAGCGCTTTCATGCTCTGAGAGGACTACTCTACTGAGTAAACTATATCCAAAATTAAGCAAATATTCACTGACAATTTACTCCAATACTTTTAATATCTCAACTGTTACATTTAAATAACCTATCTGCAATTAACTTCAGTGTTTAGTAGGAAGTATGTACCATATTTTGCCATGTATAATGTGTACTTTTTTGCCCAACATTTTGAGGGAAAAATAAGGATGCTCATTATACATGGGTAGTACTAATTTTGTATCTGTATAAATGTTTTTAATTCTTTTATTTATGCTTATACATTAACAGTGTAACTCTAGAAAGCAATAATGATATCCATATGCAAAATAATACCTTGGAATATGATAATCGATTTTGTTTCTAAATATAAATAAATAAATAATCAAATTTTTAAATTATAATGAAAGATTTCTTTCCTGAAAGTTTGGGCCCAAAATGTGGGTGTGCATTATACATGAGAGCACATTAAACATGGCAAAATGTAATTTTATTTTTTCCAAATGTTTAGCCAGTTTTGCTAAGCTATTTATTGCATAAACCGTCTTGCCCCATCAATCTGAAACGCCACGTTTATCGTTTATTAAATTCTAACATATGCTTGAGTTTATTTCTGGGTACCTATTTTTTCTCACTGGTCTATTCAGTCCTGTACAAATTCTCACTTTTATATTTTAATAGCTGTCAGGGGAAGTCTACCCCATAACTCCTCTCTTCCAAAACTTCTCAGAATGTGCTTATTTATGTTTCCAGATAAACTTTAGAATTTTTTTCATTTTCTTTTTAATCCCCTTGGGATTCTGATTGAAATTTGAAGGAGAATTAGCATCTTTAGCATATTAAGTCACCCTCTCTGGGACTGTAGTAGAACTCTTTGTTCCTTAAAGACTTCTTGGGTATTCCTCAGGGTAGTAGTACAGTTTTTAGCACACAGATTTCACCCATTTCTTGCTAAATCTACCCTCACGTTTAATAGTTTTTTTCTTGAGCTGTGGTTGTTATCTTCCTCCCATTGTTTTTGGACAATAGTTACTACTAGTGTAAGAGGTTCCTATTGGTTTTTATGTATTTACTTTCAAACTTGCCACTTTACTGAGCCCTTCACTTCGCTTTATTGCCTGATTGATTGGGGTTCCTTCTTATTGTTTTTATTGGAACGAAGATGTTGGGGACAGGCATGTTTTCTGAATTATTGCATATCCGAAAATGCCTGCGTGTACATGAAAGGCTGTTTAGCTGGGTATTAAAGTACCTTTTCCTTGAAACTTGGAGGATATTACAGGAAGAACATCTGATGTAGGTTTCATTTATGTGCCTTTATTAATAGCCTTTCTCCATGTGAGTACACATATAAGATTTTGGTTTCTCCCTGCTCTCCTTCTCTTATAATTAACAATTTGTATGACCCTTCTACTTATTCCAAAAGCAGTTTCCATGTGAAGAGACGGGAAACGGTGTGAGCAATGCAGCATTATTAGAATACATTAATAGTTCCTCACCATGATCCTTTTGAAGGGCCCAGCATTTCAGAAGACCAGACATGAAAATCAGAAGAGGGGTTATAGGATCATATACAAGATGGGTTAGATAAAGTTTGAGCTTCTTTTCAACCCCGATACTCTCAGGTTCTATGCAGACATTCTGTTCTATTTACCTCAAATACCCAATCGTTATGCTTTAGAATTATATGTGGTTGGGAAGGCCTGTAGGACATGGCACTGGTCCTTTCCCAATAACATATAAAAATTAATTAGTTTGTTAGTATATTCAGATCCACAAGAACTGAAAGAGACATCAGATCATCAGGTTCAACCTCTCATGCCCAAGGCCAGTGAGTAGCTAATCCAAACCTAGAACGCAGTCAGACTCTCCCCTCGTTAGTCACATCGTCAAGCATCTTGTCCACCCCCCAAGCACCCAGCACAGTGCCTTACTCATAGAGATGCCCACTGTGTCTCTGTGCAGTTAAAATTAATCCAAGTCCCTGCGGAGATGAGGCTTTGGACAGGCGTATTGTGACTAGGAGTGGAAATTGGGCACCATGAAAGGCTTGGACTGTGCTGAAGGGCCAGCAGGGTTAGTGCATCACAGAGGATATGTAGGGGCTTTGGAGCTTCTCTATTAAAAAAAGTGGCACCATCCATGGCAACAGGGAAGGAGGTCACTGAAAACATTCTCTGTCCCTGACAGCCTCCCTCCCTGGACACATCCCGGAATGTAGACCCCTTCATCCTGGATGTCATCACCTACTACATTCGCATGGGCACCCAACCCATCTATTTCCAGATCTACACAGTCAAGGTAAGCTCTCCACCCGTGGGGCTGCCTGTTGAACCCCAGGGCCCCACAACCTAAATACCTGGCTCTGGGCAAACACAGCTTACCAGGGTGAAAGTCATAAACTCACTCAGAGACTCTTGGTTGTCAATTTTATCTCCTCAATCTCTGCATTTCTGTGAGCAGCTGCAGACTAATTTCTAATGGCTACCTCTGCCTCTAGCTGCCTCCCTTACTGAACTCTTGTTTTTCACTCTGCTTCCTGTGGTACATCTTTTTCTTTATTGCCTTCCTGATTTTGACCTAAATGAGGGATTTGGGCTCTTCCCTTGATTTTCAAAATGCAAACCAAAATAACACAAAATAGACAAATGGAAAAACAAATGCTCAAAGGTCCCTGGTAAAGGGAGTATACATCTCAGCAATGCAAATGACAAAATTGAACAGTAGGTAGCTGGCACGGCCCTCAGCCCAGGCCCCAGGAGCACACCTGCAGCTGGACTGAGCCAGGCTTCCTGACCTGCTGCAGTTATTCTTTGCCTCTACGAAACAGCGGTTGCTCCTTATTTGCTGGGATGGGAGGGTAAGGGATGTGGCCTGTGTTCAGACATGACACTGGCCTGGTCTAGTTTCTGTCTGGACCCAACACAGTCCCTGAGTGGCCTTGCCTAACATTGCCGGCATCTGTCAAGCTGTTTATGGTCAGTGGAACACTGAAACCTCACTGTGAGTGCCAGGCCAGCTCCCAGCTTCTAGCAGTCACTTTTTTCTCTCTCCATCCCTATTGTGTTGAGAACCCTGCGGCCACTCTTCCCCATTGTTCCAACATCCTCCCTCTTGCCCTGTCCACACCTTGCCTCGCCCCTGCTCTCCTCCCCACAAACCTCTGCCCAGGTCTCACTGAGAGCCGATCAGCAGTCACTAGCGCTTCCCGCATGCAGCCCTGTGCACGCGGAGGACTGTCAGGTTCTCCTTTCTGGCCCTCACCCTTTCATCCTCCCCTACTGGTGTCTACAAGGGGTTTTATTACCCTCCTTTATGTGAATTTGTCCCCCACTCCTGCCATCCCCATTCATGGTTGTTATAGAGAGTTTGGGTTCCAAGAATACTTCTCCACTCTTTATAAATATATTGCTGTACGTATGACATATGCGTAGACAGGGGACAGAGTCAGATCCAGGTAATCCCTGGATGTGGCTCAGAATCCATTGGCAGGATGGGCAGGGGGACCCTGACTTGCTTCTGTACTCCCCCAGCCACCCACAACACCCTTGGGCTCTGGGGTTGGAGGCGCAGCTGCCTCTGGCACAGAGCAGTTTTCCCCAACCTCCTCCCTCCCTCCTCTCTCCAGATCTTCTTCAGTGACCTGAGCCAGGACTCTGGACAGGACATTTTCCTCACCGAGCTGAAGGTGAAGGTCCAAGACTCCAAATTCCCCAAAGGTGAGCATCTGCTCCCCTTTTCCATAGCTCACCCTGGCTCAGCTGCCCCAAGCCCCTTTTCAGAAAGTCCTCCCACCTCTCTCTGCTGGTGACCTTGGCCCCCTCCAAGCTCGCCCATACTGATGGCAGCCCGGCACTCCTGAGGCTCAGCGAGGTGGGGAAGCTGAGGTAGGGGGAGGACCTCCCACCTTCAATTCTGCCTCTTCTCATCTTTTCTCAGATGGTTCCTCACCCAGGAGGAGGGGTGCAACTGATAGCCCGGGGGCTGAGCTCTCCCTGGGCTACCAGAAGGTCAGTCAGTGGCATGGGTGTGGTCAGGAGGCACAGCTGGGTGGAAGCAGGTGTGAGGAGGCACAGCTGGGTGGAAGCAGGTGCTGGGAGCATGTGGGGCGGGGGAGCAGACAGAACCAGAGGAACCTCCTGACTTCCCTGGGCACTGCCCACAGCCCCCCAGCTTTCAGAGGATTTTGCAGCAATGGGAGAATTACGAATGACCTCACATGTAGACTAGGAGGGGATCTGATTTAAAGAGTGAGGGGGCTGTCCCCTTGCTCAAAAATGCCTTCCTCACTGGCTGACCAGATGCACTAGAGAGAAGTCCTTTGGGTCTAGAAGGCTGCACATGCCCCCTGAGGCCAAGAGTGACCAGAGCCCTTATCCCATGTCCCATTATTGGACATGAATGACACAGGCAAGGCTCTGGGGCAGGGGCTGGGAACGAGACTGTGGGTGTGAGGATGTGTGGGGCGAGGCTGTCCTGAGGACCCCTATCTGTGCCTGCATCTCCCTCCCCAGGCCCTGCTCAGCCACCGGACCCGAGAGGTTACCATTTCCCTGAGGGCCACTGGGCTGGTCCTGAAGGCCCTTCCAGCTAGGAACACTGATGGTGAGGAGTTGGGAAAGCAGAGCAGAGGGAGAGCGAAGGGACAAGCAGAGGGGAGAAGGAGACAGGGTTGAGTGACAGGAGAGGAGGTGAGCCGAAGGAAGGAGGCATCCCACCCCTCCCCGGGATCCCAGATGTGGTGGTGGAGCTGCTGCCCACGCTGGGGCTGGGGCTGGGGCTGGGCCCGGGCTGCTGAGTGAAGCAGAGTCCCCGCCCTCAGATGCTTACCATTGAGTGGCACGTGCTCTAACACCGGACTGTGCCTCTGAAGCCTGATGAAGGTGCAGGGACCACGTGGAGGGGGTGCAGTTGGCCTCCCGCCTCTGCTTTGGGGCTGCAGAGCTAGGGTTTTATTCAGAAATTTTTTATTTTGAATGCTGTTCCATTGGGCAGCTACTCGCCAGTTCACAAAAGGCACTACTAATCCCAATTATCTAATTCTGGCTAAATATAGTTCTAGATATAATATTAGATAAAATATAGTTATCTAATAGTCTAACTCTAAAATTGAGATAACAAAAGATACCAATTTATGTGCATATAATCATATGCATAAATTATAAATATGAGCTACTCCTGCTAGCTCCCTGGTCTTTTGGAATAGTGAAAAGATTGGTAATGCGGATTACTAACCATTACACACATTGATCAGAGGCCAGGTAATGTTCTATGTCAAATATATTAACAATTTGAAGCTTGTTAACCCTATGAGATAGATATCATTAGTATAAACAACTTTTTACCAGAGAGGAAAGTGTAGAAAAGAGAATAATTTGCCCAAGGTCACATCTCCCACGAGAGCCTGTGTTCCTCACCACTGCGTCCCGCCACTCCCTCTGTGATTGCCAAATCTCAACAGACCAGACATAAAGGATGTGACCCACAGGTGCTTGTGAAAGACTTTCTCAGAGCAAACAAGAAAGCTTGCCCAGGCGCAAATGTGTCTTGTTTGCTGCTCTACGCCCAGTGTCTGCTACATGGTCCGTCGCATAGTAGATGCTCAATAAACATTTATGGAATAAATGAAGTGCTACTTGACACCCAAACATTTTTGTTTTAACAAGAATGAATGAATCTGGAATGTCCCAGAAGAAATACAGAATGAAAATACACATTAGCCAGCCTGGAATGTCTCTGATCCCTCTCTCCTCTCCCACCCAAACATGAGTGCTCTGTCTCTAAAGTCCTCTGTGGCTTTGCTAGCATTCCAGTTATGACACCTGTCATCTAAAGCATTTGTGTTTATACCTGGGTATCATCACTCCCAGATTTCCTTGGCATCTGGCATAAAGAGGAAACTCAAGAAATAATCATTGATTTCATCACTTCTTGATAAAATGGCTTCCAGGCAGGCTGAATTTGTGGATGACATATGAGACATTCTTTACTTGTTGGTCTCTAACACCATGAAGGAGGCGTGTGACTTTGGCAATAGAGGTGACCATAGAGTGGGTCAAGAACGCAGAGTCTAGAACCAGAAGGTCAGGCTTCAGAGCCAGCTTTGACACTTACCACTGTGTGACCTGGGGCAAGTTACTCGTGACCTCTCTACCGGTTTATTCACTTCTAAAATGGAGATAAGATACTAATTTGTGTGCATAGAGTAAATTATCATGTTAACTCTTATTGTGAAAATTGCATTTCTTCTGTTTCCTTCATAAGACTCCCACTGCCCACTCTAACTTATGCCTCCTCCAAGTGTGCATCACAAATCCTATTAGAATTGATGCCAGAACCCTCCTCAGAGGCACAGAACCCGCCTGAGCAGGGAGAAGGGAGGGCCCGGTAGCGGTCACACAATAATGATTTTTGACACATTATGTACTGTTATGCAAGGCAGGGCCCTCCCACACCCCTGTGGTGCCTTTGGAGTGCTCGCATCCTGGGCTGGGTGTTCCTTCCGGTTTTTAGCATGCCCAGTAGCTGTGAAGAAGTTCAACAGAAGTTTCTTTCATTGAAAAAGGGATACAAAGGAGGTGAAGAAAGGGATCTGGGTGGGCTGCTGTGCCTGAGGATGCAGAAACGTTGTGGTTCCCAGGGAAGGGAATGGATGATCGGGAAAGGACTGAACATTGGCTAGGACCAAGGTGGAGTCAGGAAGCAGCTAAGTAGGGCGTGGGGGAAATTAATATGGGGAGGCGGTTTCTTCTTAGGACCTAAAATCTCAAACTACCCTACTTCCCTGAAGGCCCATTTACAAGCTGCTCCCCATCTCATTCCTCCCTACTACCCCCCCCCCACTGTTGCTCCCCCTACAGACCACACATGCCTGAATGTTAGCGTGACAGAGGTTGTCAAGTCGTCCAACTTGGCAGGAAGGTCCTTCTCTGTAAGTACTGGGCAGAAGGGGAACTGGGGATATTCAAATCGGGTAGGTGGCTGGGAGCTCAGGGGGAAGGGTATTCAGAGAAAGGGACTCGTGAGCCTTTCTGAACTGTTACTATGGAAGTGGGTCTTCCTGTCGGAAAGAATCTGCTTTCCAATCAATTTGAAATATTGACCATCACCTGGCATAAATAAAGTGTTATAAGCGTTAAGACCTTGTCTTCCACCTGCTGGCCACCTGAAGACCTAAGACATATGGAGATAACTACAAAATGCCCTCACATTCTGGCATTCCCCTGACTACTCAACAGCCCGACTCCTAAACAATATTCCCAACCTCTGACCAGGTCAAACCAGCTCTTTCAGCCTCATTGCTCTGCTCCTGCCCTTTGCCCTATTGATATTTATTGGTACGAATTCCCTTGTTAATTCGGGTTCATCCATCCTCTTCCTATCTGATGGTCTGTCTGAAATTCACTTCCCTACTCAGCTGGGCCTTGGATCCCATGATTACACCTGAACCGTGTTCTCAGATACCCTCAGCTACCAGGCAGACCCTGACTTTAGATCAAGGCCCCTCCTCGGACCCTCTGCTCAGGTGGCCGAGTGCTTCTGGACTAAACCCTACATCCACATACCAGATCAGGGCCACAGCAAACTCATGACCTCCCACCTCGATGGATCCTCGGCATCACTCTGCCCCCTTCTCTTCCGTTTCCTCCGGGCTCTTCCCCATCTGTTTTCAGTTCTCTTTTCTCCGCTTTCACCCTCCCCAGCTATACTGCTCCTTCCTCTTAGCTTATAAACACTCTCAAGTCTTTTCCATCCTAGAAAGAAAAATCTCTACTGTGACCCTACTACCTCTCTAGCTACCACTGTATCTCCTTCCTTCTTTTCTCAGTCAGGCTGCTTGAAAGATACCTCCAGAGGAGTTTCCAGTTCCTTACTGTTAGTGGCTGGGGCCCTGGGCCTGGAGCGGGTCTGCTTCAGGCCTCCCTGTAGTATGTGGGTTCTTGACTTCATGCAGAAAAGATTTCACAACATGAGACCAGCTGATTTTGAGAGGATGTTTATTAAAGCTGGGGACAGTGAGACAAAGGAAGGACTTAGGGTAGAAGCAGCAACAGGAGAGTAACAAAAGAGAACCTAGGCGGTGCTCTGCTTCAGCTCCCTAGAAACCTTATAGAAAGGAGTGAGCCAAGGTGGGGCAGCTGTTAGCTCACCAGGAAGCCAGAGGGAAAGGAGGCCTTAGAGACAGGATCAGGGGGTCGGCCCAGGACGAGCTGCTGCTGATGCTGCTCCCTGGTTGCAAGTTGCATGGGGTCCCTTAGAGTGTAGGAGGAATTAAGAAGTTCATGCCTGAGAAGGGGCACAGCTGTGCTCCAGAGTGAGCACTGGGTCTCTGTCTTGAGGGGTTTTTTTTTTTCCTGTGGACAAGAATCTTAGGGGAGGGTTGCAGTAGAATACTCATCAGTGTTCCAACTGTGTTTTTACTGTTCTGATGCATCGCAATGAGTGTATAAGGTAGTTGGGGCTATTTCTTGTCTGCTTCACTGTTTGCCTTTTATCTTGGGTCTGTCTGGCTCTAATTGGGTCTTTGTTATTTGTTTCCCTGATTTCATCTGTCCCTGGGTTTAGCTGGCACAATGGCATTAATTGGGTCTCTGTTCTCTATCACCCCAACCAAGGTGATTTAAGCTATGTGTATTCTCTGGTTAGGGAGGAGAAGTATAAACCGTTTGCTCTTGTGTCCTTAGTTAGGGAAGATGAGGTCTTGCAATGCACTCGCTGGCTGTAAGTTGTTCAAATTGGCGAGCCTTGTTTAACTATTTTGTCTCAGTTTCCCCGTTCCACTTGCCCAGGAGTTCTCCTGCTTTTTGCTGTCCTGCCTCGTTCCCAATGATTGTCCTATCCACTGCCATCTGCTTACAGCCCAGTGTGGCAAAGTCACCTCCGTATCACCAAGACCAAAGGTCACTTTCTAGTTCTTATACTTCTTTAACCTCCCACCTAGCGAGGATGACTATTAATATGTTGATGTGTAAACATTCAGCCCTTTTTTCTATGTATTTTTACATAATTGGTGGCTAGACATACTAGTCTATAATTTAATGTTTTTTATTCAAATATATAATAAATCATTGTGAATATGGCTTGGTGGTATCTCGTTTATGTCATTAAACATATTTTGTTAAATATTTATTACATGATGGCTACATATGCCTGTGTAATTATTTAATTGATTTCTTATAATATATTCAAGTAAGCTCTCATTTTTCACTATTATAAGTAATACTGTGAGGAACATCCTTAGGGAAAAACATATCCTGAAAATCATAGTTAATGCCTTTTTAAAAAAATGCCTAGAAGTTATATCACTCTCAGATGGCATCCATATTTTCAGATTTCTAATATATTGTACCGAATTGCCCTCCAGAGAGTTTGTACCAAATCCACTCTCACCATAGTGTTTGAATGCTAATCTTGTCGCATAGTTAACACAGTGACTGATTTTTTCATCTTTGCAAATTTGATTGTCAAATTTTTCATTATTTCAATTTGTATTTCCTCCTTACTAACTGCTGAAGTTGAAGATTTCTTACATTTATTGATAACTTTTATTTCTCCATTTGTGTGTTTCCTGTGTGTTCTCCTCCCATGTTAATATTGTGGCGTCCCCATGTTATGTGAGAACACTGACCCTTGTCATGTATTTTGGAAATACTTTTTTCAGTTTTTCTTTTGATGTTATTTATGAATCTTTTACCTAAAATGTATTGACATTTTGAGGTTCCAAACCTACCACTTGTTGCCCTTTGATGGTTTCTGCCTCTGATGTGATTACACATGACATGTGTCTGATTCCCTCTGTCAAATACGACAGTTCATGAAATTAAAGACATACCATAATATTTTTTTGCAGACCACCTTTGAAAATAACATTTTCTTTTTGTTTTAGTTTTTTAAATTGTCATTCAAGTATAGTTGTCTCCATTTCCGCCCCCCCCCCGACCCCCCCCCCCCCCCCGCCCTCAATCCTTTCCCACTTTGGCTTTGTCCTTGGGTCCTTTATACATGTTCCTTGACAACACTCCCCCTTCTTTCCCCTGTTATTGCCTCTCCTTGCCCCCCATCGGGTTACTGTCAATTTGTTCTTTATTTCAATGTCTCTGGCACTATTTTGCTTGCTTGTTTGTTTTGTTGATTAGGTTGCACTTACAGGTGAGATCATATGGTATTTGTCTTTCACCACCTGGCTTATTTCACTGAGCATAATGCTCTCCAGTTCCATCCCTGCTCCTTCTTTCTTCCTGCTGCATAGAATTCCACTGTGTAAATGTACCATAGTTTTTTGATCCACTCATTTACTGATGGGCATTTAGGCTGTTTTCAGTGCTTGGCTATTGTAAATTGTGCTGCTATGAACATTGGGGTGCACAGGTTCTTTTGGGTTGGTGTTTCAGGGTTCTTAGAATATAATCCCAGCAGTGGAATTGCCAGGTCAAAAGGCAGTTCCACTTTTAGCTTTTTGAGGAAATTCCATACTGTTTTCCACAGTGGCTGCACCAGTCTGCGTTCCCACCAACAGTGTACGAGGGTTCCCTTTTCTCCACATCCTCTCCAACACTTGTTGTTTGTTGATTTGTTTATGATGGCCCTTCTGACCAGTGTGAGGTGGTATGTCATTGTGGTTTTAATTTGCATCTCTCCAATGACTAGTGATGCTGGGCATCCCTTCATATGTCTCTGGGCCCTCTGGACATACCATAATTTTATATACCACTAAGAAAGAAATTATACTTCCTAAACTATGAACAATGCTTTCTTATTACATTGGTTGCAAAATACTTCCTCACTTTAGGGATGTTAAAATAGGAGGACAATTGTTTTAGAATCAATGAAAATGACATGCCTGCGTCTTCAGCAGTATGCTGTTCATTTCTCATGGTTTTTATTCCCTCTCATATTTCTTTACTCATTTTAAACATTTTAATGTAATTATATTGTCTATAATTATCAGAATGGTAAGCCTTCTGTTTATTGGATCCACTGACCCCCATAGTAGCTTAATTCCTGGTGTGTTTTCTCAACTGAGAGTTCATATTGGGGTTTTATCTGTGGAAAACCTGGGTGAAAACTTCTCCTTCTAGAGAAATTCTATGTTTGCTCTTACCAAGTGCCCCAATGACATTTTCAGTCCAGGGCCGCATTTCAAGTTGATTTCTTGGCCCGTGAATCCCCACCCAGACCCTGCAGATAGTGTAACTGTGCACCCAGAGCCACAGGAGAACAGGGTCCTAGCCAAGAACTCCCAGGGGAAGCTTTCCACGCTCACTCCCAGCGCAAACCGCAGCAGACACGCCCCTCTGGGGTGTGCCTTGTTCCCAACTTCATCTTTCCCTGGGAGTGTGGGCTTCAGGAGCCCTTGCTGTGGTGGTGGAGGGGGGCGTGTCTCAGTTTCACTCCCTGCCTCTTGTGGGCCCAAGCCTTTGTCTGCCACTCCCTGGGGCTGTGGAAACCCAAGCCCCTGGGTTCCTGAGATTAGCAAACACCACCCCCGCCCCCCCACAGCCACAGCAGCACATCCACATAACTGGGACTTTGGAATCAATTGACATTTTCTTCAGTTCCTGGTACATGATCAATCTTTTTAATATCATGAAACAACTAAAATGTATGAGTATGTTTTGTATCTGTAGGAACAAAATATGACGTTTAATTGTTAAACTGAACACATCATATTACTCTAACCTACAACTTTAAAAAATTTTGTCCACCTCACCTATCCAAAATGGAAAGAGGTTTGTCAACATTCCCGCTGTGGTTTTGGCTTTGTCAGTTCCAACTTATTCCTACCGTCTGCGGCCTCCGATTCGCAGCCTCTCCCACGTTCTGATCTTTATGTTTGACCTTCCTCTCTCCGTCCTCAGATACTATAGTTTAGGGCTCTAGGTGTCTTTTAGTTTCATTAAAGATATGCCTCCTTGTTTTGAGGAAAAGAATAAGAAAATATACACTGCTATTTTGAAATCAGAAATCTTCATCCTTTTATTTTTTAAAGCATTTTATTTTGTCTATGCCACTTGTAAATAGCATATAATGTGATTTTATTCTGACTCAGTCCAGAAGTCTGTTTCTTAACAAATAAGAATTTAATACACCAATACTAACTTTATATCCTATTTCAACACTAACGTATTCTGCCATTTTATGTTGTACTTCCTGGGTTTTTTAAATGCTTTTTGCTGTTTTTTACATTTCTCTGTGCTCAGGTTTTGTTCACTTACTGTTCTCCCTCTAGTCATTTGGAAGTTATAGGTATGTACCACTTTTTTCTATTAGTGGTTACCTTTAAAATTAAAATATTTATATTTGAAGTTGTATTTATATATTATATTCCAATATTGCAACATTGCCATAGATATTTTCCCTCGTTTTCTATTCCTTTGATCAATTTTGAATGACTTCTACCACTAGAACTGAAGCCCTGCTCTCTGAGTCTTTAAACTCCCTAAGTCTGTGAATTCTGAGACACCACTTTCTCATAGTTCTTCTTCTGCCTGTCTGACTGTAGCTTTTCGGTCTCTTTCCCTGTACTCTTTCTCATAAGCCAATTCCTTAAATAGCTACCGTCCTCTACTTCTACCGATGGCCCGCTTCTGTACTCATTCCCTGGGCTATGAAACATACTTTTAGTCCAATTCACTAAGGGTCCCCAAATCTATATCTCCTGCTCTGACATTCACCCCTCACGGCCCCGCCTTGCCCCGCCGCATCTCTGACTCCTACGTTCAGCTAAGTTAGCATGAACTGGATGTCCCTCAATACCCCAAACTCAAGATATTCAAAATCAAAGCCAGTGCTTAAAGTTAAGAGCTCTCTGGGGCCAGAATGACTAAATTCAGATCATGTCTTTGTCATTTCCCAGCCAAGTGGGTGGAGGCAAGTCACTCAAGCTCTCTGCGCCTCAGTCTCATTATCTGTAAAGTGGCGATAATAACCCGCCTCATCTAGTTGTGAGGACCAAATGGGTATGACTTGTAAAGCTCTTAGAAGAGTGCTTGGCCAAATTGGAGCTGTTTGTGTGTTAGTGGCGGTTTTATTCCCTAGCATGTTCTGTCTCTCGTTTATTGCTACCATCACCAACCAGGCACCTCTGCCAGAAACCTTGTTGTCCTCTCAGGTGCCGCCTCTTCGCTTCCCTGTGTCCTGCCAGTTTTCTCTCTCAAGCACTTTCAAACCTCCCCTTCCTCTTCATTCTCCTTCTTCGGGTCTAGCTAGGTTGACCAACCATCCCAATTTTCCCAGAACTAAGGGGTTTCGGTGCTAAAGTGAGGACAGTACCCGGACAAACCAGGACTAGTTGTTCACCCTCGGTCCAGACCTCCGTCCATCCCCTTTTCCTGGACAAACATAACAGCCTCCAGGCTGGTGCCCCTGATGTCGCTCCCATACGCCTTAGGTCCACCTTCCACATCTCTGCCCAGTGATCTTTCTAAAACAGAACTCGGACATGTCACTTCGTGCTGAAAAGCCCTCCACCGTTCCCATTCTCCATGGCAGAGAGCAGAAAACCCTTCAGTGTTGCATAGCGTGGCTCCTGGTCCTCCCAGCCCTCAGCCCCCGACACCCCTCAGGCCCTTTACACAGTGGTATTTGGAACCCAGCAGTCATGCCCCTGGGCGTTTGCTCATGGGCTTTTCTGGGCCTGAAACCCCATTCCTCCCCCCTCTTCCCCGTCTTCCTTTCATACCTCCCATTTCTGCTTTACGATGAAACTCAGGTGTCAACTCCCCCTGCAGGGCCTTCCTGATGCTCTCCTCCTTCCCCCCCACATCCTCCACCACCCCCACTCTCCACTCCCCGGTGATTAGTTGCCCCACCTCTGTGCTCCCATAAAGCCCCAGGGCCACAGCCACAGAGGCACAACACCATGAGTGGCAGAATCTTCGTGTGTCAATGGGCTGTGAGCTGCCTACACTCAGGCCCCTGTCTGAGTCTCCTCCCTGCCCTCCCCCACACCCAGGGTGGTGTCTGGCCCACACCAGGTGTTTGCTGGGTCAGCTAGTCCATCCTTCACTCCCACAAGACGTCATCCAGAGCCGAAAGAAGCTCACTTTTCCTGCGGGAGCTTAGCCACTGTAGGAGAACACCGATTGGCTAAGAGATCTACTATCCTGAGCTAAAATCTTCCTTCCTACAGGACAGCTCTGTATTGAACCTTTAAGCTCGAGATGGACCCATTTACCCTCATGTATTTCCTCGTTTGAAGTCAGTTCCTTACAATGGTTTCTGTCTTTAATGACGTCTTTCAGCAGCCCGTCTGTGGGCTTTTGCAAACTTAAACTTATTGCCCCACTGAGTTCCCTTTGCCTCCCACACAGACTTGCTGGGGGAAATTCCAGTAACTGTGCTTCTCTCTTCCAACCCAGGCAGGTGCACATGCGTGTTCTGTACAAGGGGGTCAGATGATAAACACTGAGGACAGGGGAAGTTCATGGTGAGCTAGAGGGAAGGATTCTGGGCTCCAGGAACAGCAGGGCTCGAACATTGTGTCTTTTTAGTTTAAGGGGCAGCAATGACATTATTTAGGCTGAATGGGAATTTTAATTTAGAAAGTTAGTGAAGAGTGGTAAGATTTGGGCTGTGAAGTGTAGAAGGCAGGAGACAACTAGCAGCATTTTGCTCGTCCCCTCATGAGCTAAGACTGGGACCCTTTGCAAATTCTGCATCTGGTCCTTTCAACTGGCCTCCATGGCCACCTTCATAGACTGAAATCCAAGACAGCCGCGGTCCTCACAGGCCACAGCTGGGCAGGCTCCTGTGTCTAGGGGTGCAGACCACCGAAGGGAAAGTTAGGCATCCACCTGCACTGCAGGCACATGGGAGAAGACCCAAGCCTGCTTCTGGCTCTCTAAGGCCCCGGGGCTGCAGCAGACACTTTGAGCAGCCTGGTGCAGTGGCAAGAACACTTGAGAGTCAGGGCACTGGGTCCCACACCTACCGCTGAGAGACCTACGTGAGTCACAGTGAGTCCCTTCAAACTGTTGCCCTCCCCTGTGTAGGGACCTTGAGTTTCCCTCACTGGCTGGGTCATTTCAGAAGGGCTACCACCAATATCATAAATGCCCCTGGCTTCCCCTCCCACCCCCACCTCTCCAGGACTCCAGACTCCCTGCTGTCTTTCCAGGTATTTCTGGAAGGTCTGGGATGACATCGGAGTTTCACCATCATCCAGCTAGCTGTCTGGTCAGTTCCCACCAGGTTCTACTGCCTCTCACTTCCCCCTCACCGCCCCGGGGCCACACCTGCCCACCATGACTGAGCTCCAGGGCACCTCTTCTGTGGCATAGCAGGGACAAGTTCCATCTCCCTTTGTGTCCCCCTCTGTCTTTGAAAGACTTTGGTAAATCTTTTCGTCTTTACTCACAATCCACCTGTTCAGACTCACATGGAGCGATGGTAGAAGGGGGCTTGGGCTCAGAGACAGGCTGAAAACCCACAGTAGGTTCCCCTTCTCCTCCGACAGCTGAGGCCATTATTTACGCCTATCTCCTTCTTGAAAAACTGTAATTAATAACAATAAACAGCCAACATTAACAGCGCTTACCATGCCCTGGGCACTTAACAAATACTGTCTTTAACCTTCACAGCAGCCCTACAAGGTAGTTGCTACTATTCCTATTTTTTTCCTAAATATATAGGTGAGAAACAAAAACACAAAGAGATTAAGAAATATGTCCAAGGTCACACAGCTGACATGTGACAGAGCCACGATCGGAACCCAGGAGGGCTGGCTGCAGAGTCGGTGCTTTGGCCCTCCTGTGAGATTCTTGCACACTCTGCCCCAAGATTTCAGCTGGCCTGCCCCCACCCCACCAGACTACAGCAGAAATGCCGGCATGTGCCGCACATCCAGTGTGGGCTGCTGCGGGTGCCTCTGCTCTGTGACAATGAGAAGGTGGATTGGCTCAGTGGTTCTTGGCCATGCCTCCGATAGGGAGCTTATTTTTAAATGCCCACGCCTGGCTGGACTCCACACCACTTAAATCAGACTCTCTGAGTTGATGTTTTGAAAAATGATTCTCATGAGCAGCCAGGGCCGAGAACCCTTGGACAGGATGGACCCCAGGGCACTAACCTCCAGTGCTCTGTGGTGGTGAATCACCCAAAGCCACCGTCTGCACATGGGCTGGGCCTGTGACCTGGGAAGGCCCTCTGAAAACCTTTGACTTGTGACCCAGGCTGCTCCAGTCCTCTGCCCAGGGGAGAGGTGCTCCCTGGAGTGGCCCCCTCAGGTCAGAGGTTAGAGGGATGCCTTTGGCCCTGGGTACTTTCTAGAGATGCCAGGCAGGACTTTGGGATGCAGAGGGCTGGAACACCTTGCTCCAGGTTCTCTGTGCAGAGGGGGGATTTCTTCCACCTACATCTGCCCCCACCCCAGACAATTCCATGGTATAACTGATAAGGCCTGATCTGAGTCTTGGGGGCAGGGGGAAGGTGGCCCCTTTCTAGACCCTCTGTCTCTGTCCCAGGTAAACAGTTTTGTATGTAATCCAACACAGAACTAGGATCAGGACTTATAAAATTCCACCAGAACATGCCTGTTATATATATAGGATGCGCCCAAGTAACTCGATAACCTGGCAAGCACTAGCCACAGCATTCCAGGTTGTGTTCAAAATTAAGGATGACAGATTGGGAAAGAATTGCAGAAACACTGAGGCCCCCAGGGACAAGAGCAGCTCAGAAGCAGCTCCAGCAGGATTGTCACTGCTCTGAGTCACATGCAGGAAGAGATCCGGGGACCCCATGTGCTGGACTGAAGAAACACACCAGAGGTCAGGGTAGGAGAAATCGGCGGGGCCGTGTGTCACAAAGCTTCTGCATGAGCTGTCTCTTTGTTGCAGACAGTGACAAACACCTTCCGGGCAGCCACCATCCAGCTCCAGAGCCAGGACCAGAGGCTGCTGACACTGGTGCTGGACAAGGACAATCGGCGCACTTTCAGGGATGTGGTCAGGTGAGGCTGGGCCTGCCGCCCTGTGGGCTGCATTCCCCACGGGGCAAACCTAAGCAGAAGCCAGCCCCCACCATCTCCTGCCTCTAGCCTTGCCAGAAGCAGATCCTGTGGCCAAGCTGGTGTCCCTGGTGGGTGTGAACTTAGGCCACTGCCCTATGACTAGAATCCAGGAAGAAGGGCAAGTGAATGGCTGACCCTGGGTAGCAGAAATTCCTCTATGAGCCCTCAGCCTGCAGCCCTCCTGACCCAATGCCTGGTACTGGCGCTGGCCCCTTCAACACAGGCTGACCTACTGTGGCAGCTGTGTGTGTCCCAGTTCGTGTGACCCTTACTGGTGACCCCTGGAGAGGTGTGTTTGGGTAAGGGAGGCACACACAGTGACCCATCCAGGCATGTCCTCCTCTCCCAGTGTTTGCCCTAGGCCCACGGTGCTCTTTCTTGTCCTAATGCTTCCTCCATACCCTACAATAAAGGGGCTACCTTTAAAATCCCCAGCAGATCTGACCCCTGAGATCAGTCTCCTGAGCTGGTCTCTCTCCGCTCACAGATTTGAGGTTGCTCCCTGCCCAGAGCCATATTCCGGGGCCCAGAAGTCCAAGGGGCTCTGGCTCAGTTCAAACCAGCAGGAGACGGAAGGGACCAAAGCCAAGCCCAAGCCCCTTCTAATGCCCATCAACACGTTCTCCGGCATCGTCCAGTGAGCCCGAGGGGGCAGTGGAGGTGCTGAGTCTGAGAGCCGCGAGCCCAAGAGGAAGGATACACTACCCCACCAGCCCCAAATACTCACACCACTGGCTGGAGCAAGGCCGGGCTGCCCTGGACAGCTTCCAGCCCTGACCAGGAGCCAGTGAGTGCCAGGAGCACAAGGAGGCTGGCCATGGGGGGTGATGGAGCAGGGCCCAGGTGAAGGCCCAAGGATGTCCCGGGCACAGCTGCGCACACACAAAGCCCAGCTCCTTGCACAAAGGTCTGCTCCTTCATTGATTGTCAGTTCCCGCCTCTCCTACTCAAGCTCCCACCAAGCCCTTAAAACCAAAGTGACAGCTGCTGTTTTGGCCAGGGGCCTGTGCTGTGTCCTGGGGGGAAACGGGAAGTAGACAAGGGCAACTACACCTCCTCCTCCTCCTCCCAAGTCTGCTCCCTTCCCTGACTCAGGCCTCTGCCCCCCCACCCCCCCACTCCCAGGCAGGCTTCTCTCCTAGGTGAGAGGAAAGTGTCAGATTCAATAAATGCACACTAAAGTGTTTCTGCTTTTATCTAACACCTAGCAATGTTTGCATTTATATAGAAGTTGGCGGCAGTACTTAATCTAACCTAATGAATCCACAGGCCAGGTAAGTTTTGTGAAGTATTTACTGGTGTGTTCTGTCTACCTCACCACTCCTAAACAGACCTGTTCCAAAACAGAGGTGGGAGTGCAGGCTAGTTTGAGAAAGCAGAGATTAGAGACATCAAAATTCTTGGCTTTTGAGTTCAAAGTCTTTCACCCACATGTAAAATAGGGAAGATCAGTGACCCAGGATCACTTCCCTCACCCCCAGGACTAGTTGTGGGGTGCGGGAGGAAGTAATAGGACATACAGGTTTGACTTGAGCCCATCCCTTTCACCTGGGTGGAGTCCCCAGGGATTGTGAGGTGGGGTGGAGGTGGAAGAACACCTTTCGAATTTGGAGATCCAAGAAGAGAGAGGTAGGCTCTTCCCTTTTGGCCTCATGGCCCTGGGACTGGGGGCAAGTCCCACAGCACATTCTCACTGCCTAGAGGAATGGGGTAAGAAGGGTTACCTGGGGTATCTAAGTAGATGGACCAAGGGCATCCTTAGAGTTCATGTGCCCTCATGGGGCATGCGAAGCAGGTGAGGTTTTCTCAGGTAGTTGAAAGCAAACAAGCTTAATGGGTCTGACAGAAAAGGGAAGAGGTGCAGCAGCAAGTGGCATCTCGATGGACACGAATGTGAGGAATGCCTGCCCCTCCCTCGGTGAAGATCAGCTCAGATGAAAGCCAATGAGCAGATGGATGTGGGAGCCTCCACTGAAGCTGCAGAACCCAGAGAGGAGAGGGACTAGGGACAGCCCTCCATGTCACTGAGCTGGTTTGAAAGCTGAAGTGACTGATACCACCGAATGTGAGTCTACCTGGAGGTGGCTAGATTTCTTCTCTCTGCCATCGGGGTGATGCAGACCGATTGGTATCAATCCGGGCATTCGTCATTACCAGGTTCTTGAAGTAAACACTTGTTACAGTTGGGGGAGGGCTCTGGGCCTCCTCCCCCACCAAGTTCTCTACCAGCTCGCAATAAAAGCAAGTTGTAGACCAAATTCTGCTACACGTACACCACCCACCCGACTCCCCTCCACACTCTAACCAAACTAGGTGTTCTAAACAAAACGGGCACAGAAGTTCACTGGACCGCGGCTGGATACTGGACCATCTTGGAGTAAAGCCTATGGCACCATTCCAAAGGGTGTGGCTCGCAGGAATATCTAGATTCATAGGCTCTGTTCACCAGGGGACGAATGGCTCCAAAAAAAGCAGAACCAATCGATATGACTTGGACACCACTATTTCACCAGTGAAATTTTGCCAGTATTGATCATGCTAATTGATGAAGTCCCTTTTGTTCTAAGATTGTTTGAGTGCTAGTATTAACTGTCTCTGGAGTGTGGCTTTTTAATGTTAGCTAACCTCCCCAACTGGACAATTTAGGTGTAGGTTAAAACCACCCAATACATACACACTGTTTCGGGGTCTAGGATGGATGCTCCGTTGGGGGCTGCTGGAGACCCACTCCAAGACAGCCCTCAGTTGTTAAAACCTCTCTGGGAATCTTCTCAAATGAAGAAGATTGTGTCACCCCGTCACGCCCCTTTCTGGGGGCGCTCGCGCCCAATGAAACAGCTCTAAGCCTTGGGGCCAAAAATAGCTGCCTTGCTGGAGATTTGATTCGGATGGAGGCAGACGACCAACAAGATAACACGAGTTACAGAAACCGGTAGTGTGTTGGATAGGAGTCCCAGCTGTGGATACAAATGAAGCAGGGAAGGGGAGGTGCGAGTCTGGGGAGGGCGTAGGATTTGGTATCTCAGTGAGAGTGGGCCTGGACGGTCGCTGACAGTAACGAGGTGCTCCTCGATCGAGGGGCATTTGGGTAAAGCCCTGAAGAGGAGGAAGGGAGCTCATACTTTGGCTTCCATTCTCGCTCCCAGCCTCCCGGATAGTGTCACTCGCCCGCGGCAGTTTAGGAATCTAACCCAGATTTGTGAGCGACGCGAAACAGCGTCGGGGGCCTGGGGCTCAGCTGGGCGCGCGCCCCGCAAGCCGCGTCCCGCGGTCCCCCGCACCCGCGCCAGGCCGGCGGGGCGGGCGGCGGGAGGGCGGCCGCTGCCTGGTGCCGCGGAGGCCCGGGACGCGGCAGGTGCGGCCCGCAGGTGCGCCGGCCCCGCCCCCAGGTGCGCCCCAGGGCGGGCCCACTTCCGGGCCGGACGCCGGACGTTGGGGCGGGGGCGGCCGTTGACCCGGTGACCCCAGCGCCGCCGGAGGCTGGAGGTGGGACCCGCATGCTCTTCCGCGCGAGCCTCCCGTCCTCGGGGTACGTGGCGCCGCGCCCTCCGCGCGCTGGCCGGGGTCTGACGGTGCGGGGCAGCCATGAGCGCCAACCCGCAGTGGGACGTCCGCCGGGCGCTGGGAGTGGCCAGGCTCTTCCACTTGGTGTGTGGGGTCCGGGACGCCACCGTGACCCCGTTCCTGACCCTCTACCTGAGGCAGCTGGGCGTGGCCGCGCCCTGGGTGGGCGTCCTCATGGGAACCAAGCACCTGATCGCAGCCTTCTGGGCCCCGTTCTGTGCCTTCCTGGCCAGAAGCTACCAGAAAAGGAGGGCGCTCCTGATCGGCTCGCTGCTGGGCTCGGGGGGCGCCAGCATGCTGATGGCGCTGGTGCCGCCGCGGGACAACGAGCCGGGGCACCGCTCCTGTAACGGCAGCGACAGCGCGGCGCCCCCAGTCCTACCACCGGAGGCCGCGCCAGCCGGGAACTTCACCCCGGCCCGAGCGGCCTCCGACGGCCCGGCGGGGGCACCCAGCCTCCCAGCCGAGAGGAGTACTGGGACCAGGGACGCCTCTGGCTTCAGAAAGGGACCACGGGCAAGTGTCCGAGAACCTTTCAGTCACCTGCCCAGATACTTTGTGGGCTCTGTTCAAGGAGCCAGGACTACGCCCGAAGTTCTCCCCGCCGTCACCTCAGGGCTGAAAGATACTCCCTGGGAAGGTGCTTTTAAGGGGGTCAGTACTGCCCACCCTTTGCTCGCTGGGGGTACAGCCCTGGGAAGCCCAGCCAACTTGTCGGCAGCCACGGGGAACTCAGGAGACTTCTCCTTGGAAGGGTTGCGATGGACTTTCATTCTCTCCTTGGGGTTCATGGTGTTCTGGGAGCTGCTGGCAGCCCCTCTGGAGCAGGTGGCGGATGACAGCCTTTTTGAATACCTGGATTTTGTGGACGCCACTGACCGTTACAGAAACCTGTGGATCTGGAGGCTGCTGGGCACGTCAGCAGGCGTGTGTGGCATCGCAGCCTTGGTGGAGCGGCTGGACTGCTTCCTGGTGACGAGTGGCCCCCCGGGTGTGGTGCACTTCTATGGCTACTCACTGGTCAGCGGCCTGGCGTTACTGGTGAGCATTGCTTTTCCTGTCCCCATCTGCAGGCAGCGGGAGCCCGGCTACAGAGCCGTCAAAGCACTGTCTCTGGTAGAGGGCGCCCCCCGCCTCATTCTCCTAGCCTCCACCGTCTTCCTGCTAGGAGCCGCCAGCAGCGCAGTGCAGAACTTCCTGTTCTGGCACATGAAGGACCATGGGAGCAGCGAGCTGGTTATGGGTTTCTCAGTTGCCCTGGGCTTGCTGGGGGAAATTCTGCTTCATCCGTTCAAAACCACGTTGCTCAGGAAACTGTCCAGAGCGGGAACAGTGGGGCTGGGGCTGGGCTGCCTCTCAGGGCAGCTGCTGTACTACTCTTTCCTCTGGAGCTGGTGGTCCGTCCTCCCGGTGCAGATCCTGAGTGCCATCAGCAATGGGGCTCTGTGGTGGGCAGTGGGGGCTTCCATAGAGGACCTGGCCACTCCCAGAACGGAGAGACCTCTGAGTGCAGTGTTTCGAGGTCACTTCTATGGGGGCGGCGCCAGCCTGGGGAGCTTTGTGGGGGGCTTCGTGGTGAGGCATTTCAGCCTGGCTGTGCTCTACCAGGCCAGCTCCGTGGTGCTGTTGCTCTGGCTGATTCTGTTCCTGTCCATCTGGCCAAGACTGCCCCAGGAGCGGCAAATCAACTACTCGAAGCTGCTGACTGTGGAGGCAAGTGACACAAGTGACTCCGAGCAGGGGATGGAACGGGACTGGCTTGTGAAGGCCATGAGGGAGGACCACTCAAACTGGAAGGGCTGAGAGAAAGTCGGGAAATGCTGATCTGGGAAGGAGCCAAAGCACTGGACGAAACTCAGCCTGCTGAGGACAAAATCCCCAAGTCCTGCCTGGGGCTGCTGGGAGCCGTGCGAGAGAGAAAGCGTGTTTGTGTTGAAGCCCCACAGGTTCTTCTCACTCACTGTATGATTTTCTTCACTTGGATAGTAAAAGGAGACTTCATTTTTCGCAGTTCAATTTTTTTTAATAGTAGAAGAAAAATACATTTACTAAAAAACAAAAAAAGTTCTCTGCGTTCACTGTATTTTTGGTGTATAAGGTTTGCGAGAGCTTTGCTAGTGCTGACGGGTGCTGGTGATTTCAGCCGTGGCTGGAGTGCTCAGATCGCACTGGCAGGGCCGGGGAAGCAGTGGGGACCTGCAGGGCTCAGGTGGCGTCGTGCAGCTGGCTTTGACGAGTCAGGTACATTCCTGTGGGTCCTAAAGGGCAGGAGCCTGACCCTATGAAAGCCGTGCTTGGGCAGGCAAGAACTGTAATGAAAACCGAAACTGTTTTCTCTCTCACCCCACTGATACACAGGCGCCCGCACTCCCACCCAGGTACCTGCGTTTCCAATAGGAGAATGTGATGGAAAATGTAAATTGTGTCCAGGGGAGAGGGGTGGAAGTTAATAGGTTTTGATTCTTTCATACTCTCAGATATGTGTGTCTCCGGGGAAAGTATCCTTAGAATTATCTCCCTGCTTATGTCAGAGCAAAGGTGATTTCGTGTCCTTTGGACTCGAGTGTTGCACACTTCACCTCACAGGAGCGTGTGGAGATTGTTTGCATCTGCTTTGATTAGGGTGGGCGGCCTCTGGAGGGTTCAGGTGCTACAGGTAGTCCACACTGCACCTGTGCCTGGTCGCTCAGTGGGACGCCTTCACCAGCCCTCCCTGTAGCCCAGGAAATGGTCCTTTATCCCAGGGACCAGCCCCCAGAGCTCAGTTCTTCTATTCTATAATCAGGTAAATATAGGACATTGGACTCAGAAAAGGCCTCATTTTACAAATGCAGAAAATGTCTCACAGCTGGAGAAGGGGAACACACACATGAATGTCCTCTGGGTCAGACACGGTTCTAGCAACTTTGGGTTTTTTTTAATTCTTCCTAAGTAGCTTTAGGGTACAAATAACTAACAAAAAAATAACCTCTACCTTAAATAATTCAGGGATTCATGTGTCTCGCATAAGAAGTCTAGGGGTAGACAGTCCAGAGCCAGTACAGCTGCTTAGTGATGCCTCTGGGGACCTAAATCTTTTCAGCTCTTTGCCATCATCCTTGGGTTGTAGGCCTTGCTCCCACATTTGTCCACTTATAACAAGATAGCTGCTACAACTCCAGGCCTCTCATCCACGTTCCAGGCAGGAAGAAGAGGGCAAGGGGAACACCAGGATTGAATGCCTATACCAGGAAAACAAAAACCTTCCCAGAAATCCTTAGCAGATTGGAGTGAACTGCATCACATGGCCACCCTCAACTGCAAAGCAGTATGGGAGGTGGAGTATTTTCCACTGAGCACATTTACACCCCAAGCAAAATCAAGGTCCTGTTAGGAGGAAGACAGGGCTCGCAGTGTCTTAGCACAGTCTCAGAAGTGGAATTCGCATTCACGCCTGTCTCAAAGCCTGAGTTCCTTCCCGCACAGCAGGCCTGCTTCCCCGCAGAAACGACTAGCCCCTTGACCTCCCACAACAACCCTAGGAATACACGTAAATCAAGTTTGTTGGCTTTATTTCACAAACAAGAAAATGGAGTCTCGAAGAAGTCATACATGGTGTCATGGACAAAAATACTTCCTCACCCCAAATTCAGTGCATTTCCTGCTATGCTCAATTCCACGCCTGGCTGGCCACTCAAGTCACCTGAGGAGCATTAAAAAACATAGGTTCCTGGGGTCCATCAGGATCTCTCAGGGGCCGCCCAGAATCTGCAGTGTTAATGGCGTCTCTAAGTGATTCTATGTGGCTAGCCAAGCACAAATCCACTTGGTTACCCTTTCCAGCCCTGCATGTCTCACCACTCTTTGGCCGAATGCTTCTTAGCATGCAGTGAAGAGAATACTAGCTATTGAGTAGCTCCTGTATGTTAGACACTTTCCTAAACAATTCACACATACTAGCTTATCTAGTCCTCGAAGCATCTCAGGATGTAGCCTTCTACCATCTCCAATTTACGGGTGACAAAATTGATGGCTAAGTAAATTGTTTGAGGTCACGCAGCTAATAGGTGGCAGCGTTGGAATTCAGATCCAGCCTGGTGGCGCCGAAACCTGAAACTTTATTTATTTTGTTTAAGATTTTATTTATTTATTTTTATAGAGAGGGGAAGGCAGGGAGAAAGAGAGGGAGAGAAACATCCATGTGTGGTTGCCTCTCATATGGCCCCCACTGGGGACCTGGCCTGCAACCCAGGCATGTGCCTTGACTGGGAATTGAACTGGAGACCCTTTGGTTTGCAGCCGCACTCAACGCACTGAGATACACCAGCCAGGGATTGAAACCTGAAACTTTAATCACTATGCTCAATGGCCAAGAAATTGGACCAAGATGGAAACTTAAATATTAAGATTTAAGGCAGGTATCACTTGAAATTGACTGGAGAGTAGATAGTGTTTATTGTGTAGACAGCCACACAATAATACTGAAATACAAACACATCGGTGGCCCCCTAACATAACAAGAGGATGAGGAACAGGACTTGGCTTAAGAAAAGAGTTAAGAAAGTGAGTGTGATTTAGTCAGAAGAAGAAGAAAAGGAGGAGAAAGAGGAGCATGAGGTGGAAGAGGAGATTGAGTGATATTATAGTTTAAGGATCTAAAAAATTTTATAGGAAGAATGCTGAGAAATTGTGTTTTTTGCTATTTACTATTTGACTGGCCCCTGTTTGTAGACAATTATGCAGCTCGTCATGGAAAATACAGGAGTTAATAAAATACATAGCCCCCTACCCTCAGGAACCTAATAATCTAACCGGGAGACTTACTTCTATTCACGTACATATACATGAGGAAGCACAGGGCGCTGGAAAATGCCTCACAAAAGAAAGCATTGCAGGAGTTCAGGAAAGAGAGAGATCATTTCTAACTCAGGAACTCCAGGAAGATTTTGTGGAATTACATGTAAGCTAAGCATAAGGGATAGTAAGTCTAATAGGTAGAGAAAGGGCAGGAACTCGGGAAGGGCATTCTAGGCAGAGGGAACAGCATGAGCAAAGTTACGAAGGTGGGAAGCGTGGGGTCTACTTAGAGAATATCAAGAAAAAACATTTGGTGGTAGCAAAGGATCTGTGTAGGGCAATGCTGAAAGGCAAGGCTGGGAGAGGTGGCTTAGGACCAGATCATGGAAGATTTTGATTCGGTAGACTTTGGATAAACCATGGAAGGTTCTGGAAAGGGTCATGACAGGTGGTGACTACACTGAACTTTTTAAAAAATATAATTAGTTTTATTGATGTATTATTGACATATACTGCACATTTAAGTTGTATAATTTGATAAATTTTTAACATATTTATATACCTATGAAACCATCACAAAAAGCAACATAGTGAACAAAGCCCCCCCAAATTTCCACCTGCCCCTTTGTAATCCCTCTTTTCCCCCTCCCTCTACCCTGGTCCTAGACAGCCACTAATCTGCTTTCTGTCACTATACAGGGGTAGGAAAAAGTAGTTTTACAACTGTGAGTGACATTCTTTTACGTTAATAAAACTATTGTGATAATCATAACCTGCATGTCTTTTCCATACGAACAACTATAAACCTACTTTTGCCCACCCTGTATCTGTAGTAGTTTGCATTTTTAAAGACTACAACATGTACTCTTTTATGTCTAACTTCTTTCACTCAGCAGAATTGCAGCGACTTCTGACACCAACTGCCCAAGTTAGGACACACTCTATGGCTTAAGGGCACCCAACTGTCCTCAGTCAGACACCCCCCACTTCTGACTGACTGGCTACAAATATGGAGGTTCCCACTTCCCCCTCAGGTTC
This sequence comes from Desmodus rotundus, assembly GCF_022682495.2. Classification (NCBI taxonomy): domain Eukaryota; kingdom Metazoa; phylum Chordata; class Mammalia; order Chiroptera; family Phyllostomidae; genus Desmodus; species Desmodus rotundus. The sequence continues at coordinate 70,905,401 of NC_071395.1, forward strand.
AATAATTCACTAGAGCCATTCACAGAATTCAGGAAAGCACTATACTTAGGATTAGAATTTTATTATAGCCAGAGGACACAAATCAGAACCAGCCACAAGAAGAGATGCAGAGGGGGAGTTCTGGGACATCCCAAATGTGAAGTGTCACCTCCCCTCCCTGGGGAGTCAGAACGCGGCACGCTGTCAGCACACCGACGTGTAACCATAGATGGGTATTTCCAACCAGGGAGACTCACCAAGCTTTGGTGTCTGTGCTTTTTATTGGGGCCTCATTATATGGGCATGTCTCATTGAACCATTGGCCTGGGACTCTATATTCAGTCCTCTTCTCCTCCCCAGGTATCAGGCTGTCAGGACATCATGTGGCTCCAAGTTCCAAATTTCTGCCACATGGTCTATCTTTCTGGCATGGCCAGCCCCCATTCTGAGTGACCTCTTTTGCACAGACACAGGTGTGGTCTGAAAGGCCCAAACAAAGAAACTCTTAAAACTTGGAAAAATCCCAAGGGTTTCGAGGCTACCTCCCAGGAACCAGGAGCAAAGGCCAGCCAGAAATTCTCACTGAACAGGTGTACACAAGCAACAAGATAGGACAAGCTAAAGGTCACGTGAGAAGCCCAAACAGTGAGGACTCCATGCAGCCCGGGGCAGGGGCGATGGTGGAGGGCTGGGATGTTCAGCAGACACCTGCGTGGAGAAGACGAAGGTGAATTAGCTTGCACATTGAAGAAGGAACTGGGACAGAAAGACAGACTTCAAGTAGGTCCGTTAAGCTTCATAAAATCAAAACTAAAATAAGTGTTTAGCTTCCAGCCTCATGGCTATCAGAAACATCAGGTTCTAACAAATCTTGGTTCCAGCTAAGATGAAAGTAAATACTGAAAATAACTGAATGAGTCATTAACATTTATTCTCAGGTTTACCTAAACCATCATTTCCCAAATTAGTTTTGTACATTTAATCCTAAGGGGGGGGGGGAGGGGGAGGGCTATTAGAAAAGGATTCTGTGGTAACCAGTTTGGAAAATGATGTAAATTATTGTAACTTCTTAGAAAATTACAATATACATTAGCAGTTAAAGACTCTGAAAAGCCCGTAGTCAACAAACTTGTTAGCTCTGTGGCACCTATAATTCCACGTGTATATCCCATGTCAACTTCTTCCAGGTAACACTGACCACTCTCTTGCAGAACTAATATCCCCTACAAGAGACTTTGGAAGACACCAGCGTTGGTAATTTTCTGTGTGACCTTGTCAACTCAGCAGAGTCAGTGCCCAGTGACAAATCTGGGCTCCCACACCCGGACTGGCAAGAATCCTGGGTATCCCTGCTAAGAACTTGACAAAGCTTGCCTCGTTAAGTCAGAGCATCAACTTATTTCACAGGTGAAATAACTAAGTTCAGAAAGGTTAAAATTCAAAACCAGGTCTGTTTGAGCCTGTCCTCTCAACCTCTGTGTTCAAACTGATTCCGACGAGTGGAGAGGCTCTTCCTGGCAGGGGAGCGAGTGATGGTCAGAGACAGGGACGTGGCAGGGACAACTCAATCAGTTGGCTTGTGGATGTTGCATGAGGCATCGTAGAAAATAAGGTTGGAGACATGGGTTGGGATCAGATTGTGGAAACCCTGAATGTCACCCTAAGAGAAAGGGAACTCACGCAGGTTGAAACTGTACCGGCCCTCTGTGCCTCACAACTGCGTGTGGTAACACTTGTGAATCTCACTACACCATGCTCATTTTACAGCAGGGGAAACTGAGGTGCAGGAGATTAACTGGCTTAGTTGTTCAGGGTCATGCCTATTAGGTGGTGGAGCATGGCCTGGACCCAGCAAATCCCATTTCCTTCCTCCAGATAGCCTGCCGCTGCCAGGAAGTGAAGATTTTCCCAGCCAGCGGAGACGCACTGACAGCTTTTGACTCTCTCTTGCCAGTTGCATTGTGAACAATGTTCTGCATTAGGGGAGCTCCTGGGGGCTGGAATGTCGGCTTTGGACAGACTATGGCAACTGTCTGGGCAGGAAGGGGCTGCATCTCAAAAGCATCTGAGGATCTAATGACAAGATAATGTATGTGCTATGGAGTGAATTGTGTCCTCTCCAAATTCCTATGTTCAAACCCTAACCCCCAGTATTTGGTAGGGTCTTTAGTAGATACTTGGGGTTAAAAGAGGTCATAAGGATGGGGCCCTAATCCATTAAGATTGATGTCTTTATAAAAGGAGGAGAATGCTCATTCTCTCTCTGTCTCTCTCTCTTTCTCTTCCCCCTCCCCATTAGCTCCCCACCTCCAGTGCACAGGAGAAAGGCCATGTGAGGACCAGTGAGAAGGCAGATGTCTACAAGCCAGGAAGAGAGGCCTCACCACAAACTGAATTTGTTAGCACCTTGATTGTGGACTTCTAGCCTCCAGAACTCTGAGAAAATAAAAGTCTGTTGTTTAAACCTTTAAATCTTTAGTGTTTTGCTATGGCAGCCTGAAAAGACTAATACAGTATGCAAAGGAGTTTTAGAGGTAGAATCAATAATATAGCTGTTGGCTTTTGATTGGATAATGAGGAGGAGAGTTAAGGAAGAAGGAGGTATCAAGGGTCATAGATGATTTTACAATTTTCAGTTCATATGATGAGGGAGAAATTCCATAGAAATAGGAGAATTCAGAATGACAGACAACCAGTACAAAAATCATAAAAGTTACAAACAGTACAGCAAGAAACAGCACTCCTAGTCCTGCTAGCTCCCTTCCCACCGTCGCTGGCTGTGCTGAGACCAGAGACGTCACTGTTTGGTGATGCTCCTGACATGGGGAAGAATAGAAGGCATTCCCAGTATCCAGAGGCTTTTCACAGGCACCTTTAGGAAACTCCGCTCTCTTTTCAAGCCTGGTTGGGGAATAGCTTGGAGACATGAGGTCAGACTGGACTGAAGTGCTTTTCCATCCTGGGAGCCTGTGATCTGTGATAGGATCATGATTTGGTGATGTGTCTTCTGCTACGGAGTAAGTTTAAGATATGACCCCTGAAGCAAATCACTTATCCCACTGGGTCTCAGCTTCCAAGTCTGAGACCCAGACTTGGCCTCCGTGACCTTCCCAGTTGGTGCTGCTCGATTGAGACACGATTCCTGTCTCTGCGAAGCCACAGGTGTTTCTTATGGAGGAGGCAGGCTGTGCCGCAGTCTCTCAGCCTCGGCCCTCCACGCTGGGCAGAATAGCACAGCGTCCTGGAACCCCAAGGATGAGAGGGGATTGAGTGACTGTTCATGTCCTGTTCATGTCCTTCCCCGAACCTGGCACTAAGCCCTTGGTCTGGTGTGTAGCATGGCCACATTGAGCCCCAAGCCTCAGCTGCCTCTAGGGAGAGAGCCCCTAACCCTGCCCACCCTCAAAGCCAGGGCCCAGGGGATGGTGGGATGAACCACGGGGTCAGCCTGTGGGGACTGGAACAGCAGGCCTGTGGGCGGGGCTCCTGCGTGGGGTCTGTGGTGGAAGGGGGTGGTCTGGGCAGACACCTTCTGTGGGGGAAACTCATTCCCGGGGGCATCCAACCTTCCACTCCTTCCACACAGCTTAGCTCATGTCAACCATCACAGGCTGCAGCCTCGGATTCCTGCGTCCCCTTGGCCCTTTGCAGGAAATGAGGGTAACCTCTCGGGCCTGAAAAGCCATTTTCTACCTCCACATGGGGTGGAAGACCATAAGATGAGGCTGAAGAGGGCTTCTGAGAGCAAACCAAAACAAGAAGGGAGGGAGGGAGGGAGGGGTTCCACCAGCAGTTTGGAAGCTGTCCACCAGGAGGCACCAAACACACTGGGAAAACTCCCCAGTGGCTTAGCTAAACCTGGTCTGGTGCCCTTTCCAAAGCTCTAAGGATGAGGTTGGCCACCTGAAGACTCTTTAGCTCTTGGAGCCTGGAATGGCAGAAAAACCCAAGGGTCAGGTGCCAGTTGCTGAACTGGCTTTGTGTGAGAGGCACTTGGTGTGCCCAGGAGAGGGGCCTGGGTAAAGGGAGAGCTGCAGGGTCTTCTCTAGACTTGGCCAGTAAAACACATAGGTGCCAGCAGCTGCACCAGCCCAGCGCAGCCCGGGCATTTCTCCCTGAGAAGACAGGCTACCCTAATGCTGCCTTGGTCTTGGTCAGCGTGGATAGGAGTTGGTTTAAGCACAAAAGAAACAGGAGAAATGACTGCAGGTTGCACTGGAGTTCCCTAGAACTGATAGGCCACACGGTGTCAGAGCCACAATAACCACATCAGTTTCACAGACCTTCACCTCCTGCTCCTCGGCCCCCATCCCCTCCCAACACGGACTACACGAGAATCACTGATTAACATCTGGGTGCCTGCAGGGACCAGGCATTCACCGGGCCCCGTTACCAATGGAAAAAGACAAGAGGGTTTGTCACGGGACCTTCAGGAAAATCCTGACACCCTCTCATACCACCACGTCACCTTTTCTCGGGAAGCAGATGGCATCAACAAACAGCCCTTCAACTTTTCTTGGCAAGTTACATCAAAATCTGTGTGTCCCTTGCCAGAGAAGAGACTGTACTTCCGGGAAGGAGAGAGTCTAACCCATGCTGTTGCGTGGAGGTTGTACTGACTGGCTTTCCAGGTTCCTCTTGGAGAATAGTGAGAAACTTGCCCACAGTGGGTAGATTAGGTAAGGGAGCCACTGAACCTGCCCCAAATGAGGTCAGCAAGCTGGGAATGGATGCTTCCGGGGCCCCATTTCTCAAGGAAATTTGTGAGAAAGAGCTGAATCCCCTTCACAACAGCTGCCCACCTTGCCTCTGAGCCCCGCTGTGGGCAGCAAACACACCTGGCTGCATCTGTCCCTGGGGCTAGTGAGCTGAGCCAACTCAGGGACTCAGGAGGTTTGAACATTTGAAGAAATCTTGCCTCCCACAGAGGGCCAGCAGTAGTGTGGGTAATACCTAAATTTCACTTAGCATTGTCTTGGGTAGGGATTAAAGAAGCATTTAGAAAACGAAATATTTTTTTCAATAACTCTTCTTTGTTCATTGTTGCCCAGAAATCCTTATCTCATTGAAACCAAAGAAATCTAAGTAAGGACGGCCCGGGAGAGCAGAGCCACCAGGTGCCACTACTATACTCACACTGGGGCACCACCACCTTCGTGACCACCACCAATGGGAGTGAGGGATGGGCTTCGCGGGTGGAGGACAAAGACTGCATAGAGACAGGTCGAACATCAAAGGACTCAACAGGGCAAAAGGAAGCCTACAGAACGGGAGAAAATGTGCGCAGACCATACGTCTGACAAGGGGTTACTATCGAGAATATATAAAGAACTCCTACAACTTTACAACAAAAAACAAACAATTCAATGTTTAAAATAGACCAAGGACTTGAATAGAATTTTCTCCAAAGAAGACATAGAAGTGGCCAACAAACACATAAAAAGATGCCCTGGCTGGTGTGGCTCAGTAGGTTGAGCACCAGCCTATAAACCAAAGGGTCGTGGGTTCAATTCCTGGTCTAGGGTACACGCCTGGGTTGTGAGCCAGGTCCTCAGTAGGGGACACTCGAGAAGCAACCACACACTGATGTTTCTCTCCCTCTCTCCCTCCCTTCACGTCTCTCTAAAAATAAAAATCTTTTTTTCAAAAAAAGATGCTCCACATTCCTAATTATTAGGGAAATGAAAACCAAAACCATAATGAGATACCAACTCACACCCATCAGGATGGCAAGCACACACAAACCCCCCCCCCCCCAGAAAATAACAAATTTTGACAAAGATGTGGAGAATTGGAACCCTTGTGCACTGTTGGAGGAAAGGAAAAATGGTGTGCCCACTATGGAAAAACAGTATGGTGGTACCTAAGAAAATTGAAAATACTGGATATATATCCCCCAAAGTTGAAAGCAGGGTCTGGAAGAGATATTTGTAAGCCCATGTTCATAGCAGCATCGTTTACAATAGGTAAAACATAGAAGCACCCAAGTGTCCATCAACAGATCAATGGATCAACAAATGTGGTATATAAATAGAATGGAATATTCTTAAGCCTTAAAAAGGGAGGAAATTCTGTCACATGCTCCAACATGGATGAACCTTGAGAACATTATGCTACATGAAATAGGCCAGTAAACCAGTATCAAAAAGACAAACATGTATGATTTCACTCACATGATTATGGTTCCCAGAGTGGCCAGAATCATGGAAAAGTAGAATGACTGTTGCTGGGGGCTGGGCGCAGGGGGCATGGGAAGTTGTTTCATAGGTATACAGTTTTAGTTTTACAAGACAAAAAAGAATTTTGGAGATTGGTTGCACAATATGAATGTACTTAACCCTACTGATCTATACCCTCTAAAGTGTATTAAGATGATAAATTTTATATTACGTGTGTCTTACCACAATTACATTTTTTAACAATAAAAGAGGCAGGTCTGGCTTGAACCTTCTGTTGGTATTGGTGTTGGCGATGGTGCCGTTCCCTGTCGGAGTGTGTCAGCGAGCCTGTCTACCGCCACACTCAGTAGCAGTGCTGAAGCGCTGTTCCAAACCTCAAAAAGATGCATCTGAAGTTAAATATAATGTTTGCTGAAGGTTTTATTCAGCAAAGGAAGTTCTCGTTTCTTCCTAATTTTCACAACATTTTCATCTTAAACGTTATTACGAATTTCCTGCATCTGTTGAGATCACATGAGTTTCCTTCTCTAGTCCATTTGGGTGGAGAATTTTACATTCATATACTTTCGATTTTTTATTTCAATTTTTAAATAACATGAATTCTTTGATAAACTCTACTTGATCCCAATAAATTATGTTTTTAAAAATGTACTGTTGGACTTGGCTGGCCAATTTTTTTTAAGTTCTTTTTCATTAACGTTCACTTTGTTTTCTTTCACTTTCTTAACCAGTTTTGTCATTATGGTTACACTAGTACTGTTATATTAACTATTTTACGGAAAAACTTCTGTTAAAATAAGGCTTAGCTGTTCAACAAATGGTAAAACTGGTTGTGCCCGGAGATGTGTGCAACAAGTTTTCTTGTATACAAGAAAACATAATATATGAGTGTTGTCACTGTTTTCAATCTAGTCATATGAAATTGTACATATTTTCTGAAAATTTATGCTTTTTACCCAAGTTTTCAAATGCATTGGTGTACAGTTGTTGAGGTAGAAACTGCTGCTTGCCTACCCAATATCCATTCTCTTTCTACCCAAATTGTGTTCCTGACCATCGTATTCAAGCCAAAAGGTTACCTTCCCAGACTCCCTTGCATGAGGAAATCTGCATTTTACCACTACCATTACCACTGTCATTCAAAGCAAAAAGCTTTCCAGACTCAGGCCCCACCTCCTCCTCTTCCCCTTTCCTCAGCGGAGAAACAGACACCTTGAAGCCGTAAGCTGAGAAGCATGAGCAAGAAAAGCCCCTACTCAGTTAAACACAGTCTTTTTTGCTTAGTTGTGCTTACCAGAGGCTTGTGTTTAGTGTTTTCAAAGGACATGTTTTTAGTGTTGTACATTTTATCTGTTTTTTGTTATCTCTTTTCACTTCTGCATTCTGTTACTTCCTTCTTATTTTCATGAGTTAGCTCTGTTGCTCTTTTTATTTTCCTTTTTACTTCTTGAGTTACACACTTAGCTCTTCTGTTCTCAGTATTTCTAATTTTCCAATATATGTAGTCAAAATGTTTAATTTCCCTTATGGATTGTTTTAGTGCACATCTTGACATTGACATTCAGCACAAACTTTGGAATTGTAATTCAGTTTGAAGTATTTCATATTTCCCCTGGTCATTTCCTCTTTAGCCCAAAGGTAATTTAATTTTTTCCCAGGAGTATGGGATTTTTAAGTGTTCTCTTTTTATTGAATTCTAACTTTATTTTATTATGGTGTGCAATTGTTCTTTTTGATTTGTGGAGATTTCCTTTGTTAGGTATAAACAGGTGTATGTGTGTACACATATTTTAGTACAAGATTATTATTTGTACTAGTCAAATATTCTATCCTGCTATTTTTTTATTTGCTTGATGTATCATATTCCGAAAGACTTGTGTTAAAATCTCCAAATATAATCTTAGGTATATCCATTTCCCCCATTTTCGCTGTTTGTTGCTTTATATATTTTGAGGCTACATTGCTGAGTGCATGCACTTTTGCGATTGTGATGATTTTTTAATTTATTGTTCCTCACTATTATATAACATTTCTATTTGTTGCTTATGTTATTTTTCACCCTAAATTCATTTTTCTTCTGATGCTAAAACTGTTACCCTGAAGTTCTATTTTTTAATGTGCCAGTTTTTTAACCTTTTTTTTTCCAATTTTGCTTAAATGATCTCCTCCTAACAATATAGTATTGCATCTTGTTGATTTCTGAGTTTAATTCATCACATTTATACTTATAAATGTTATTTTAGGACTTCTTTCTGCTACCTCATTTTGTGTTTTCTATTTACTAGTACTATACTTTGTTTCTACTCCTTTACATCTTTGGAATAGTTCAAAACTTCCTTTCTTCAAATGAAAAATTTGAATTTTCTACTTTCCATTCACGAGATCCAATTAGTCTGTCAAAAATAATACATTCCATTTATACTCTTCTTGTGGTTAACCTAACTTATTGTGACCCTTACTTATCTTTATCCTTCCCCCTGTCAATTTCTTAAGCTTAATAGATCTGTGTGTTTTCTTAGACAGGACCAGTGCCCTAGCCGACTTCCATAACCCTCCAGCCCTCCTCCTCCTCCGTCAGTTCCCCCTTCTCCTTCGCCAGCCCTGCTTTCACTCCATGACTTTATTTCTGAAGTGTCTGCAGTGCACATGATTTTGCAGGATAGAAGCATTGCTAACGTAGGTAACATTACACTTTTCTAAGATAGGCTCTCCCCTTTACTTCGCATGCCTCGTTGCTTCACCCTGGACTCCTCTCCCATCTTACTGAGATCCCTGTTTTTAAAGTACTTGCAAGAGAGATCAACTTCTGGAATGGTGAAATGAGGGTCTTGGTGAACCACTCTCCCATAAAAACAACAAAGATACTGGCAAAACAATGTAAATCAAGCATTTCAGAACTCTGGAAATGTATCAAAGCCACTGAATAAACGGAAAATCATCTCTGTCCAAGAGAAGTACTGAACTTCAGTAAGACAGCGGTGTCTGTGGAATTTTAACTTGGGACTATTCCTGTCCTCTCTCCCTCCCCATTCTGGTGGCCTAGTAGCCATGAAAAGTCAGCAGTCTCAGAGCTAATAGAGAACACTGACCTCGTTTGGAACTATGTTAAAAGCCCTATCCCTAGAGCACAGTCAATATTTGTTCAAATTAGCAGCTACTCATAGTGGAGGGCGGAGGAGGTGAGTGGAGGAACTATCCCTAGGGTATTACAAAAAAAAAAAAAAGCAATCTGCTGGCACTATCTAAGCTGTCTCAGGCTGTGATTTTGGTTGGAGCAAACAAGAACCTGGCCAACAACAGCAAAAGTTTAAAAGTAAGCCCTGGAGAACTAGAAAACCACAGGGAATTTTGAAAAGCTCCAACATATTCTTGGGGATCTAGAAGGCTGCACACATACGCATGCTTGGGAAAGACCCTGGAAAGAAGGCCCCAGTCACTCACCTCTGGCTGACCTCCAGACCCTGTGCACTCAGCGAGCAAAAGCTAAGGCTGTTCAGACATTCAAACTGCCTGAAGTTGAACGTGTGCCTTCAGATGTAGTTTCCCTTGTCAAAGGGAAAAAGGCATAAAGACAGGCATTTAAGGAAAGTTCAGACCAATCATTGACTCACCACTAAATTATACTGAACTAAGAATGAACCCTAGAAACCAGACTTAAAAATAAGAACATAAAAAAAAAAGAGGCTAGCAGAGAACTCAAGGGTTCATTACTGCATGTAATATAGAATCTATAGAACTAATCCAGAAAAGTCATTAAACAAATATTCAACAAGAAGGAAATCAATAATAAAAAATGGCAATAACAACAAACCTGAGGAGAGAGAATCTGATTTCAAGTTGTTACAATATATCATGTTAAATAAATTTTGTCTGATTTTGACAAAATTACAAAATATGCAAAGAAACATAAAAGTATGCTGCATAGCCTGTAAAATAAATAGTGAAAGAAAATATCTCTGAGAGGGCACAGTTGTGGAAGACTTATTAGACAAAGGCTTTAAATCAGCTATTAGAAATATGTTTTTAAAAACTGAAGGATACCAGGTCTAGGAAATTATGACAACAATGTCTCACCAGAGAATATTAACAAAAATAAAAATTACAAAAAAGAATCAAATAGCAATTCTGGAGTTGAAAAGTACAACTACTGAAATGAAAAATTCACTATAGGGGCTCAGGAACTAATCTGGGCTATCAGAAGAAAGACTCAACAAACTTGAACATAGATTGATAGAGATCATCCAGTCTAAGGAAAAGGACAAAGAAAAGTGAACAGAGCCTTACAGGCCTACAGAATACCATAAAGCATACTAATTTACAGCTAATAGGAGACCCAGAAGGAAAAGAAAAATAAGGAGAATAAAAAAATATTTGAAAAAATTATGACCAAAAACTTCCCAAATTTGATGAAAACAATGTATTCATCCTGGAGGCTTAAACTCCAAGTAGAATAATTCAAAATAATATCATAGTCCAACTGGTGAAAGTCAAAGACAGACAAAATCTTGAAAGCAGCAAGAGGAAAACCATTTATCAGGTATTAGGGAGCCTCAGTAGGATCACAGCTGACTTCTCAGCAGAAATGGTAAAAGCAGAAGACAGTGAAATAATATCTTCAAAGTGTTGAAAGACACAGACTATCAATCAAGAACTTGATACCTAGCAAAACTCTTCTTCAAAAACAAAGGTAAAACTAAGGTATTTCTAGGTAAACAAAAACAGAAAACTTGCCTCTAGCAGACCTGCTCAGAAATACTAAAAGGAGTCCTTCCGGCTGAAATAAAATGACATTAGACAGTAACTTGAATCCACATGAAGAAATAAAGAACACTAGTAAAGGTAACTGTATAGATAAACATAAAAGACAGTATAAATATATTTTTGTTACTCTTTTTCTCCTATCTGACTTAATAACAACTGCATAAAGCAATAAATATAAAACTGTACTGTGATAAGAACTTCTAAAAGGCTAGCAGAGGGCTTATAATACATAAAGATATAATTTGTATGGCAAAATAGCACAAAGAAGGAGGAAGAGAATGGAGGCATATTGGAGCAAAATTTTGTGGACTATTGAATTAATATTTGCCTAAATCGGATTTGGGTAAATATTAATTAAAATGCTAATTGTAGTGCCAAGAGCAACCACATTATGCTGAGTGAAATAAGCCAGTCAGTGAAAGACAAGTACTATATGATTTCATTCATATATGGAATCTACTGAACAAACTGAACTAAGAAGCAAAATAGAGACTCTTAGAGAGCAGGCTGATAGCTTTGGGGATTGGGGGATAGGGGAAGAGGGGATCAAGCAAAAAAGAAAAAGGATTCATGAACACAGACAACAGTGTGGTGATTGCAGAGGGAGTGGGGGTTGTGGCAGTGTGGGTGAATGTGGAAGAGAGGATGGGGGATAAATGGTAATGGAAAAATACAATAAAAATAAATTACTTAAGAAAAGAAGAAAAAAGAAATGTTAAATGGTTTTGCAGGGGATCCTGATATGATAAAGTTTTTGAGAATTTATGTGCCTAACAATATTTTTAATTCATAGTCACATTTTAATAGTAGTTAAGATGCACTAAACATTCAAGAATTTGAAAAGTTTTTGTCCTTAGGTCTTTTGAAAATACTACTCCATTGTTGCATTACATCCAGTTTCATGTTGAGAAGTCTGATATCAACATAATTCTTGTTACTTGTAAGTGACCTGCTTTTTCTCTGGAAGGTTTTAGAATTTTCTCTTTCAACAACAACAACAAAACAACAAAATAATAATAAAATGCTTAGGGAATACATGTCACAAAAAAATACACAAAACCTATATAAAGAAAACTTTAAAATTCTGTTGAAGGACAAAAAAAAATTAAAAGACTGGAACAAATGAAAAAGCATACCATATTTTTTGATTGGTGAATTCAGCATCACAATGGTGTCAATTTTCTCTACATTAATTTATACACTGAATGCAATATCAATAAAATGCTAATTATATCTTGTTTTTGTTGGTTATTTTATTTGGAACTAGAAATCTGACTCTAAAATTTATATGTGAAAATGAACAAGAATAACTATGAAGACTGAACAATGAGAGGCCAGCTTTAAAAGATGTTTAAAAAAAAAACATTTAAAGTCTCAATATAAAGGCATGTGAATGGACAGACCAAATGAAGAGAAAATGTTCATGAAGAAAAGCTGGACTAGGCAGTAAATGGTGTGGAGACAGTTGGGCAACCATCAGAAGGAGGGGCAAGTCAGATTCTACCTCACACCTACCTCACAAGATAAATTCCAGTTGGCTTAAAGATAAAAATGTAAAAATTAAAATCACAAAAGTATTGGAAGAAAACATGAGAGAATTCCTTAATAGCCTTGCAATAAGAAGTCTCTCTAACTATGACTCAAAATCCAGAAGCCACATAAAAAATGTTAATGTATTTGATGAATAAAATAAGAATAAATTTTGTCCAAAAAACCCACCATAAGTCAAAAAACCAAAGACAAACTACAAAAAACTATTTGCAACTCATTTTATGTACAGAAGAATTTCTCCCTACAAATCTACAAACCTATAAGAAAACAACCAACAAATGCAATAGATTGATGGAGAAAGGTTAACAGAGGCAGTTCACAGAAAAGGAAATACAAATGGATTGAACCAGCAATCCCACTTCTTAGAAATCATCCTACAGATATACCTGCCTTTGTGTGAAATGATATTTATACTGTTATGGAAGGCAAAAAATTGGAAATAACCGAATTGTCCACCGATGAGAGACCAGTTAAGGTATGGTATATAGAATATTGTGCAATTAAAAGCAGCACTTTTTATATTGATATGGAAAAATATCTAATATACATTAAGTAAAAAATTCAAAGTAAAGGGCGGAAGTGTCTATGTGCCACCTTTTGTTTCAAAATGGAAAAAATGTATTCACATCTCCTTGTATTTGCACAAAGAAATTCTCAAAAATACACAAAAAGTAATGGAAGTGGTGATATCTGGAGGAGGAGTGAGATTTGGGTGGATGAAAGAAGAGATGGAAGTTGGACTTTTCACTGTACTCCTCTTTTGTGGATGTTTTGAACCACAAGTATGAATTACCCATTTAAAATAAAAATTTAGGACTTCTGGCCAGGATGGAGGCAAAGATAAATATGCTTTGCTTCCTCACACAACCAAAAGAAGTACAACAACCAATTTAAAAACAAAAAACTAGCAAAACTGCCAGAAAATCAAACTGAATGGAACTCTGACAACCAAGGAGTTAAAGAAAAAACATCCATCAAGACTGGTAGGAGGGACTGAGACATGCAGCCAGGCAAGGAGGACCAAGGCAAGGTGGACCAAGGCAAGGTAGCAGCTGCTGGACTGGGCGGTCCCACATTTGTGTGCAGATAAACCAGGAGGAACAACTGGGGAGCAAGACAGACCACACAACCCAAGGTCCCAGCACAGGGAAATAAAGCTTCAAAACCTCTGGCTATAAAAACTTGTGGGGGTTGTGGCAGGGGGAGAAACTCCTAGTCTCACAAGATAGTCCATTGGAGGTAACCACCAACCCGGGGTCCTAGAATGTACACAAACCCACCCATCCAGGAACTGGCATCAGAAGGGCCCAATTTGCTTGTGGGTATCAGGGGAAGTGACTGAAAGTCAGCTGAGCAAATGGCATTGTTCCCTCTATGACCCCTCCCCCACACTCAGTGCCACAATGCAGCTACTGGGGTTGCCCTGCCCTGGTAAATACCTAAGGCTCTGCCCCTTACAATGTAACAGTGCCCAAGACAAAGAAATATGGCCCAAATGAAAGAATAGATCAAAGCTTCAAAAATAGAACTAATCGATGAGGAGATAGCCAACCCATCAGATGCAGAGTTCAAAACACTGGTAATCAGGATGCTCACAGAAATGGTTGAGTATGGCCATAAAATAGATGAAGAGGTGAAGGCTATGCAAAGTGAAATAAAGAAAAATGTACAGGGAACCAACAGTGAAGGGAAGGAAACCAGGACTCAAATCAACAATTTGGAGAAGGAAGAACTAAACATTCAACCAGAACAGAAAGAAGACAAGAATTCAAAAAAAAAAAAAAATGAGGAGAGGCTTAGGAACCTCCAGGACAACTTCAAATGTTCCAACATCTGAATCATAGGGGTGTCAGAAGGTAAAGAGGAAGAGCAAAAAATTGAAATCTTATTTGAACAAATAATGGAGAACTTCCCCAATCTGGCAAAGGAATTAGACTTCCAGGAAGTCCAGAAAGTTCAGAGAGTCCCAAAGACACTGGACCCAAGGAAGCACACACCAAGGCACATCATAGTTACATTACCCAAGATTAAAGATAAGGAGAGAATCTTAAAAGCAGCAAGAGAAAAGGAGACAGTTACCTACAAAGGAGTTCCCATAAGACTGTCAGCTGATTTCTCAAAAGAAACCTTACAGGCAAGAAGGGGCTGGAAAGAAGTATTCAAAGTAATGAAAGGCAAGGATCTACATCTAAGATTACTCTATCCAGCAAAGCTATCATTTAGAATTGAAGGGCAGATAAAGTGCTTCTCAGATAAGGTCAAATTAAAGGAGTTCATAATCACCAAGCCCTTGTTGTATGAAATGTTAAAGGGACTTATGTAATAAAAAGAAGATCAAAACTATGAACAGTAAAATGACAGCAAACTCACAACTATCAACAAATGTACCTAAAAACAAAGACAAAAACAAACTAAGCAAACAACTAGAACAGGAACCAAATCACAGAAATGGAGATCACATAGAGGGTTATCAGTGGGGAGGGGGAGCGGGGAGAATGGGGGAAAAGGTACAGGGGATAAGAAGCATAATTGGTAGGTACAAAATAGACAGGGGGAGGTTAAGAACAGTGTAGGAAATGGAGAAGCCAAATAACTTATATGTACGACCCATGGACATGAACTATGGGCAGGGTCGGTGGGGAATGCTGGAAGGAGGGGGTGTAGGGCAGAGGGGGATAAAGGGGAGAAAAAATGGGAGTGCTGTAATAGCATAATCAATAAAATATACTTAAAAATAAAAATTTAAATTAAAAAATACTTTTCTATTTGTTTTTGATATTCTTAAGTTTCACTGTGGTTGGATTTTTCCTCCTTAGATATGAGCTTTTTACAATTTGAGGTCTCCTCTGGAAATTCTTGGTCATTTTTTTCTTTAAATATTTCATCCCTCTCCATTTTTTCTTCTTATGAAATTCCTATTATTACTTAGCTTTTCTAATTTTTATGTCAATCTTCTGTACCTTTGCTTTTATTCTTTCTTTATCTCTTTCTCATGCCTTCTGGAAGAGTTCCTAAAAATAGTCTTCCACTCACTAATTATTCTTTGTTTATATCCATCCTGCCATTTAATGCATTTATTGGGTTATTTCACTCAGTTTTCATATCCAGCATGTCAATCAAATCTGCTCAACATTTTTGCTTGCTTCTGGCTTCATGTTTCCAATATCTTCCCTCATCTCTCTGAGGATATTTGTTATGTTTGTTTAAAACTCTAATTCCTTGGATCCATCAGTTCTGCTTCCTTCGGTACAGGTTCTTCCGTCTGTTGCCTTTCTTTCATTCCGGTTGCCCTCCTCAGACACCACATTATTTTTTTCTCACGAGCTCACGTGTCCTTGAGCCCACCAAGCACCGCAGTCAGAGAGCCTCTGGTGCTGCTGTCTGAGGGCAACGCCCCCTCTTGCCTCTCCCAGCCAGGCAACACTGTCTCTCAGTAAATCTTCAGGACCTCCTCCCCAGACATTGTTCTTTTCGAGGGGCTACCCCCACTCTGGGTGCCCTGTATCTGCTTCAGTGCTTCTCACCTCACTGCTCTGGGCTGGCATGAAGTTGGCACTGGGCCCATGCTGTTTTCTTGCCACACATGGCAATAAGGTAGGTGTAGCTATCTTCCCAGAGCAACGCAAGAGAGAGGGTTGGAAGGGTCTGAACCCTGTTCTTGGTATCTGGCCTTCTTCTGCTCGAGACTGCATTTCACAAAGAGAGGGAGATATCCAACCACTTTCTGCTTCCCTAGGGTTTTCCCTAGGTAAGTTTTTGGGGTTCAGTTCAAGGATCCATCAGCCTCCCTCCCACCCTGCAGCATCTTCGGGGACAGGAGCAAATATCCTCTCCTGGTGTGTCATCTTGTGGGAAACCCAAAGCGAGTCTCATTTGGAATCCTAGTCTTGCAGTTGCTGAAGATGAGGTTAAATCTCTAAGTCTCCATTTTTTTCTACATAAAATGAGAAGTTTAGAAGAGATGATCTCAAGTTGTTCTAGCTCTA
This sequence comes from Desmodus rotundus, assembly GCF_022682495.2. NCBI lineage: Eukaryota > Metazoa > Chordata > Mammalia > Chiroptera > Phyllostomidae > Desmodus > Desmodus rotundus. Next base: position 70,921,857 of record NC_071395.1, read on the forward strand.
AAATTCCGTGATTCCTTGCAGCAAATGCAGAGGTGGCTGATAAGTGACGTGGAGATATTTAAGGCCACACAGTTTCCAAGGAAATAATGAGACATAATGGGGGAACACCCAACAAGAGAGAGTTATTAGTGAAAATGGATGTCAGGTTTAGAGGGTGGAATGTCAATCAAGTTTCGAGGAACAAGGAGGAGGGGGAGGATGTTGGCAGAGGTTCACAGGAGACAGGGAACACCACTGATTGAAAAGAGGCTTGGAGGAGAATCTGCAAGGGAGAATGACAAACACCGTGAGGAGATGTAATGTTTTCTTCTCAATTCCTTATTGAATTACTTCTGGCATCGCAAAAGTACACCGAATGATCTACTGAACACCCAATCTAAAATATTACTCCTTATCAATATATAGTAACCTTCTCTCTACCACCACCAAGAGGTAGTGACCGTTACCCCAATTTGTTGTTTATCATTTCCAGTAGTTCATCACACTTTCACTACCTATGTATGTACTTGAGGGGAATATTTTATCTTTTAAAATGTCAACTTTGATGTTTGAAGACTGAGAAGTATGTCCATTGAAATACTTGTTTGAGGTTTAAAAAATGTGTCATTGCTGAAGGAGTCTCAGGCAAAGGAGAATAATAAAATGAATGGACTAACTGAGGCCACAGCACAAGGAGCTTCTTCCTACTTATTTAGGCCTCTCATAGGTGATGAGGCCACTGGCAGAAGCTCCCACAGATGGACTGAGAGCATTGGCCAGCCTCCTGATACAAAAAGAGGGCCATACTCCTAGATCATCAAGGTCAAAAAAAGGGGGTAATTCTAAGCCTTAGACCTGTCTTAACAAGTAGATTAAAATGCACTCTCAGTATAATTTGGGGGAAAATAATAGTAACAGAGTTTAGTCAACATCAAATATAATGAGGGGGAAAGTGAAAGGATTTTTACAAACTTGCTTTTGAAATTATTAGTCTATGAATAACTCATTTAATTTGCAATTTGCTTTCATTTCCCCCCCCCAAAAAAAAACATTTGTGCATAATTGGGAATTCTTGAGAAGTGAAGAAATCAAGCCCATAGATCACTTTCAAATGTGTGAAATGCTGCGTGCATGCTAAAGTTAACAACTCATGAAGCTGGAATATTACCTTTGCGTGCCTTTAATTAAACATTTATTCTTTATTTTGTGGTTTCTGTTTTGTGTTTTAGGGCCAATATTCATTCCCAGGCCTCAAACACTGTAGTAGGCTCTTGAACAGCATATAGACCGTGGTGCTGTGCCCACAGGTCCTGGAGTGTCTGTTGAAGAGATTTTATGGGAGGAGCCTGGCCATGGGCATCACTGGCTCCTTTGTCCCAACTCCCCGCCCCTCCCTACTGATGTTCACCCGAGGTGGTAGTGAGGACAGTGCCCTGGGGCAACATCCCCAAATGTAGTCACCAGAATTTATTTCCTGTTTCCTCCCTCAACCACTGCAACAGTGGGAAGCTTATTTTGTTCACTGCTGTACCCAGCCTAGGAGAGCGTCAGGCACATCACAGGTATTGAACATAAGTATTTGTTGAATGTGCAGTCACCTCTAGGAAATGGCACTGGGCACTGGGTAAACAGGGCTCCAGCTGCATCTTTATTGTTTGAATGAGGTATAATGAGAATGTATTCACCCATTACCCTTCTAATTAAAAAATAATATAACTTCACAGTGAGATATCTATCACCTCATACCCATCAGGATGGCTACAGAAATAACAAGGGTTGGTGAGGCTGTGAAGAAACTGGAACGCTTGTGCAGTGCTGGTGAAAACGTAAAATGGTGCAGCCACAGTGAAAAACGGCATGGTGGTTCCTCAAAAACTTGAAAGTAGAATTATCATTTGATCGAGCAATTCTACTTCCGGATATATACCCGAAAGAATTTAAAGCAGGTTCTCAAAGAGATATTTGCATAACTGTGTTCATAGCAGCATTACTCACAGTAGGCAAAAACCAGATGCAACTCAAGTGTCCATCAAAGGTTAAACAGATAAACAAAATGCAGTATACACATGCAACTGAATGTTATTCAGCCTAAAAAAAGGAAGAAATCCTATCACGTGTTCCAACATGGATAAACTTTGAGGAAACTGTGCTAAATGAAATAAGCTAGTCACAAAAGGACAAATACTATGTGATTCCACTTACCTGACTAGAATAGTCAAATTCACAGACAGAAAGTAGAAAAGTGGTTGCCCGGGGCTAGGGAGGAGAGGGGGATGGGGAGTTGTTGATTCATAAGGATAGAGTTTCAGTTTTGCAAAATAAAAATATTCTGGAAATTGGTTGCACAATATGAATATACTTAACAATACTGAACAGTACACTTAAAATGGTTAAGATGGTAAATTTCATGTTAAGCATATTTTGCCACAAACAAAAAATGCCAATGACATAATTCTAAAAGTAAACGGATTGGAATATAATCTGAGTGTGGAAGACTTTTCAAAACAAAACACAGAGCTCCCCCAAATAAAAAAGAATGATAAACAGATTTGACTAGATAAATATTTTTCATTTCTATGATAAAAGAAAACACAAACAGCACTGGCTGGTGTGGTTCAGTGGGCTGAGTGCCATCCTGAAGACCAAAAGGCTGCTGGTTCGATTCCTGGTCAGGGCACATACCTGGGTTGGAGGCATGAGAGAGGCAACTGATAGCTGTTTCTCTCAGACATCGATGTTTCTCTCCCTCTCTTTCTCCCTCCTTTCCCTTATCTCTAAAAAGAAATAAATGAATCTTAAAAAAGAAAACACCAAGAAAGTAAAAGACAAATGATAGGCTGGGAGAAAATATTTACATGTATATGTTAGGCAGTATTGATCAGACATTGTACGGAAGCAGGGAAGTATATTCGGTTTAATTAGAAATAAAACTACTAAAGTCAATGATTTCAGAGGAGACACTGGGAGAAACAAACAAGATAAGGCTGCAGAGTGCTGATGTTTTTGTAACCACAGGAGTGATGGAGCCAAGAACCCAATTATTCGAGCAAATAGAGCTGTGCAAGTACCACTCCAGACTGGCTCCATCGCAGGCCCCCTCCTCCTGTCACTGACAACATAAACCACATGCGAATGAGGCAAGACAGACCTGAAAGGGGTTTGGTAAGAGTTCGTGCAATGTCAAAAAATGAACTCACAAAGGGGTGGACTCAGGTTTTTAATAAAAGAGTCTGCACTAAGCCTGAGAGCTCGAAACATTCTTGGGGACTGTGGGTCTGCTGTATTTCATGTGATGTGGTCACCGGGTAAAATGACCAAAGTTGCCTCCCCCTCTTCTGCTTGGAGTCACCTCTGCTTTTAAGCTCATTCTCCCAGTGACTTGGTGAGTTGGCTTTGGTTGCTTACTATTGGTCAGCTTCCCCTGGTTGCCTCCCCTGCCTCCTGTGGCGTCTAATGTGGGTCCAACCCACTCAAAAATATTAGGATGGGTGTAAGAGAGCATCAAAATTGTAGGATTACTACCCAGAATACATAAAGACCTCCTATAAATAAAAATAAATACAATCAACTCAAATTTTAATGTGCATCAAGTATGAACAAGAAACAGGAAAAAATGGATATATATATAATGAAAAGGTGCATCATTTCACTGACAATAAGAATAATTAAAACAACAATGAAACATCATTTTCAACTATCAGAATGGCAAAAATTTAAAGCGTAGTAGTATATGGTGTTGATGAGGATGCAGGGAAATGAAGACTCCACAAGCTTTTGGTCAGAATACAGACCTGCCTAGTACAGGCTGCAGAGACTTAGACGTGACTCCTGCACCTCACTGCGTCAAGGCTGCATCCTGGCAGCGCTCTCACCAGGGCAGAACAGTGGCATTTTCATCGGATATCCTGCTACATAATGTATTTTTACATTTAACTCTCATCAACCTGTAATTTAAATTCATTTAGTCTTAAACAATCACTGGGTTAAAGAAGAAAATTGAAAGGAAACAAAAAACCTCAAGACAAACAAAAACAAGAACACAGCTTATTATGGGATGCAGCAAAAGCAGCACTGAGAGGGAATTTTATGGCAACAAATGCCTACATTAAAAAAGCAAAAAGATCTCAAATAAACAACCTAAGTTTATACCTCAAGGAACTAAAAAAAGAAAAACAAACTAAACCCCAATTTAGAAGAAGGAAGAAAACAATAAAGATCAGAGCAGAAGTAAATCAAATAGAGAACAGGAAAACAGCAGAAAAATTAATAAAACTAAGAATTGGGTTTCTGAAAAAAATAAAATCAACAACTCTTAGTAAGACTAATTAAGAATAAAGAGCGAAGACTCAAATAAAATCAGAAATGAAACAGGAGACATTACAACAGATGCCTCAGAAATGAAAAGAATTATAAGAAACTATTATGAAGAATTATACATGAACCTAGAAGAAATGGGTAAATTCCCACAAACATACAACCTACCAAGACAGAATCAAGAAGAAATAGAAAGCCTGAGTAATAACAAAGAGGGAGAATAAAGTAGTAATCTAAAACCTGCCAACAAAGAAAAGCCCAGGACCAGACGGCTTCATAGCTGAATTCTAGAAACATTCAAAGATTTAATAGTAATCTTTCTCAAACTCTTCTGAAAAATAGAATAAGAGGGAATACTTCCAAACTCGTTTTATGAGGCAAGTGTCACCCTGATACCAAGCCAGACAAGGCACCACAAGAAAAGAAAACTACAGGCCGATATGTCTAATGAACACAAATGCAAAATCCTCAAGAAAATACTAGCAAATGGAATACAACTCATCAAACAGTTTATGCACCATGACCAAGTATGATTTATCCCTGGGATGCAAGGTTGGTTTAACAGACAAAAATTAATCAGTGTGATGCACTGTATTAATAGAATGAAAGATAATAACCACATGATTACTTCAATAGATACAGAAAAAGCATTTGACAAAATTCAACATGATAAACACACTCAATAAAATAGGTATAAAAATTTCCTCAGCACAATAAAGGCAATGCATAAAAGTCCATAGCTAACATCACAGTCCGTGGAGAAACACTGCAAGCTTTTCTCTAAGATTCAGTGCAAGACAAGGATGCCCACTCTAGCCACACATAGTCATAGTTTTTTTTAAAAAAATTAAACAATACAGAAATATAAAGACTACAAAGTAAAAGAACCATCATCCCACCAATGCCATTTCCCTCCCCAGAAGTATGGAAATAATACACTTTTAGAGCTTTGTCTATACTTAGTCACACACGCCACACACACTGACTCAGTCACACTGTACGTACTGTTCTACATCTTGCTTTTGTCACACAGCAGTTTATAAGTTACACAGCATTACATTAAATTCTAATAATTGTTCATCAGTTAACCATTCTTGGATTTTCACAGTACCTGATCACAGCATCCGCCATTACATTAAAAAAAAAAAAAAAAACCTTAGGGTCTTTTTGCAACAGCTAGAGTATCCCAAACAATATTAAATGATCAGAGTGATAGAAGAAAGCCTATGTCCCTAACTTTAACAATAATGTCTTTAATGTAAATTTTAATGTTATCTGTAGGTTCATATTTTTGTCATGTTAATCAAGTGCCTTTGTACATTAATTTTTTTTAATCGGAATGAATGTGGAATTTTTCAATGCCATGTTGGCATCTATTGCAATAATAACACGGCTTTTCTCTTGAGACAAATTGATATAATTAATTTTACTAACAGATTTTCTAACATAAAACCATTTTTGTATTTATAGTTCTAGGGGATTATTTTTTAATAGAGTACTAAATGAAATTTGGTAATATTTCCATTAAGATTTTTATACATGAGATTGTGATTGACTTGGTTGTTTTCTTTTTATTCCTTGACAATTAGTTTCTTTACGAAACTCCGCTTTCAGCTTACTTCCACACATCCTTTTAATTCTCAAGTGTACAGCGCAGACTGGTTCATGCTCATCAAATCAGTTTCCTCTTCCTGGGAACACAGCGAAACCACATCACCAGCCCCTTGCCCGTGGTTGGCTCCCACAAAGGCCAAGACAGGAGAGTGATGAGCTTTGTTCAGAGCAGAAGGGCCTTTTTTCCCCTTTCTCTCTTCCTCCCTCCCACAGCAAACATGGAGGTCATGGAGCTGAAGGATGGAAAGGCTTAGACCCTTCACTGCCTGGGGAAGAAACCTCCCGGGAGAACCACCCCACTAGGAAAATCCGCATTGGGACTTGTTAAACTACTGAGACTTGAGGTTGTTTGTTACAGCAACTAATACAATACCATCTTCAAACACAGTTACATGCCACATAAGCTACCTTTAGGTTAAGGATACACCACATGTACAACAGTGGTCCCTTAAGATTATACAGTGAATGGTTCAGGAGAAGCTTTGGCAGACTTCCACAAGCTCCTTAAAAAGTTTGAAAACATAAGCTCTGGCCGGTGTGACTCAGTGGATTGAGCCGGGTCTGCAAACCAAAAGGTCACTGGTTTGATTCCCAGTCAGGCCAGGTCCCCAGTAGGGGGCGCACGAGAGGCAACCACACATTGATGTTTCTCACCCTCTCTCTAAATATAAGTAAAGTCTTTTTTTTTTTTAAGTTTGAAAACATGGACCGCCCCCAACATCGAAAAGTATTTCATTAATAGAGAAGACTGTTCATGAATTATCTTATAAACAAATTTATGATGGAAAACAAAGAAACAAGCCAAGCAAAGCACGATGGATGGACATATTGCTGAAAAGAGTGATACCTCCTCAAGAAGAGCCTCGGGCAGGTCCTTCAGGGACTGTTCCAGGAGAAGGTGTGTTGTCACAGGAGATGGCCGCTGCACACCACCCCCGCAGGCGGTCCCACAGGGCCCAGGAGTGGAGTGGGAGACACTGGTGTTGATGGTACACCTGACCCTTGGTAGATCTAAGGTAATGTGTGGGTTTGTGTCTTAGTTTTTAACAAAAATACTTAAAAAGTAAAAAAAATGTTTAAGTAGAAAAAAAGCCTACAGAATATGGATATAAAGAAGTGAAACATTTTCACATAGCTGTACAGTGTGTTTGTATTTTAAGCTAAGCATAATTACAAGAGTTGAAAAGTTTTAAAAAATTTAAAGGTAATAAATTAAAAATTTTACAGTAAGCTATGGTTGATTTATCATTGAAGAAAGAAAAATATTTTTATAGCTTTAGTGTAGCCTAAGTGTGCGGTGTTTATGAAGTCTACAGTCGTGTGCAGGAGTGTCCGAGGCCTTCAACTCACTCACCCCTCCCTCACCAGCTCACCCAGAGCCACCTCCGTCCTGCAAGCTCCGTTCGTGGTAGGCACCCTACGCAGGTCTAGCGTTTTTCATCTTTTCTATGCTTAGATATGTTTAGATACACTAATATTGGTTGCAAGTGCTAAAGTATTCTGTCCAGTAACACCCGGTACAGGTGTGTAGCCTGGGAGCAACAGGCTGTACCGTAGAGGGATGCAGCAGAGTGATCTAGGTTTGTGTTCACACGCTACAGTGACAGAATTGCCTCATGAGGCATTTCTCAGAACATATCCCTATCGTTAAGTGGCACAGGACTGCATTTAATGTAATTTGTCTCCGTGATTCCGCTTAAGTGAAATGTGAGACACATGGAATGGAATATAATATAGATAAAAAGTGGTTTCCTCACACCCAATACTCTATTTGGACCGAGTACTACGCTGGTCTGTATGGCAGGATAATATTTTTTGAGAAATTAACCTAATTTTTTCCTGAAGTTTCTTCCTCCACCCTTTTAAGCTGATAATTGTCTCAGAGGGAAATGAGACAGCACAGAAAACAGAAAATAGTATTCCTATTGGTTTCCAACAACCTATGCCTCAGAGGTAAATATCAAGACTGAAAAGGAAGAGGGAAGCCGTGGCCAAGTGGTTCAGTTGGTTGGAGCATCGCCCTAGTACCAAAACTTTGCAGGTTCGATCCCTGGTGGGGGGAATACCGAAAGCAACAGATGGATATTCCTCACATCGATGCCTGTCTGTCTGTCTGTCTGTCTCTCTCTCTCCATTCCTCTCTAAAATCAATAAACATATCTTCTGGTGAGAATTTTTTTAATGTTTTAAGAAAAGGAGGAGGGGAGAAAGCAGGGTTCCCTCAGAGAAGGAGGAGGAGGAGAGCTGGGGAGAGCAAGACTTCAGTGGATCTCAGCCCTGACCTTGCTGGGTGGCCCCCAGAAAGGCAGGGAGACCCCAAAGAGGGATGGTGGTGGGTGTGGGGATGAAGATTCTGCAAAGCACAGAAGGACCTCCCGGAGTCGGGGGTACACAGGCAGAAGAGGATGTCTCACTCGCATACTCCAACCTGGCCCTGGACCACCTGATCCGTAGATGCAACCAAGGACGTGATTTCGGTATGTAACACCAGGGAAAACTGGTGGTTCAGAAACGAGAGCCGCCTCCTGGCATTACACAGGTGCCCCCAAGCAAAAAAGGAGGGAAAGCTCAGGTTGATTGTGCCAGGCTCTGGGGATCAACAAGGAGAGAAACATACCCCTTTGAGGAGCTTACCATCTTTACTGGCTTTCTTGTCATCCTGGGGGTGGAGGACCATCTCTGGTTGAAGGGCTTAGGGTGGGGCGGGCATGGTGAGGGGGTGCGTGCGTGGGTGCGCTCTGGGTGGGGTGGGAGCTATAGTGCTGCTCTGCTGAGCCTGCGGGACTGGAGGAAAGGCTGGGGGGTGTGAATGGGGGCGGGAGGGGGGGACGGGCGGCAAGCGGACGGGTCTCACGCTCCCCCAAGTCAGGATGTAGGGCGGGGCGGGCGGCCAGCAGGGGGCGTCGGAGGACCGGCCATGTCGCGGGGGTGGGCTCTCGATCCCGGACGCCGGCGGTGCGGGGCACCCCCCACGGTGCCGGCTTCCAGACTCCGAGCGCAGCAAAGCGCGGTGGGCGTGGGGCGGTGGGCAGAGCGCGCAGCGGAGACGGGGAGCCTGCCATTACCTCCGGGGGCGCCTGCCTCGCACACAGGGTCTCAAATTGAGGTGCTGAACCTCAGGCCTAACGAGCGTGTGCACAACACCCCGGCGGGATCGAGGCAGGCAGCCAGCCATCCTGAAGTGAACACGTAAAACACGTGACCTTTATGGTACCATAGTTTGGCATCCCTTCCTGTTTTAAAAGTCTGCCAACCTCGGAAGGTTGTGTGTTACCCTCCGAGGGGTCCTCCTCCACAGTCCCAGGAATGCCTCTTCAGTCCCCAGGCCTTTTGCCCATCCCCTCTCCACACACACCCCTACGCCTCCCTCACCCACCACGCGGTTCTCATCCCATCCTCCACAGGCCCCAAGCTTCTCTGTGCACCCCCAGCCCTGCCTCAGCGAAGCACCTCCTTTCCTTCCCTCCTTGTCTTCTCAGGCACCTGTTGCAGGTACAGCCGCCACCCTCACCCTCACGAAAGCTGACCCCGGGAGGGAGGCCCAGGGACACGGCTCCCTCACAAGGACACCCCTCTCCCGACACCTCGGATCTTGGCCCGGCCCGGACACCTAGACCCTGCATCCCAGCCCTGGATGCCAGCATCTAATCAGGCCTAACTTCTCCCCAAAGTCCTGAGTGGTAAATGCAGGAGCAGAGTGGGGTCAGCGGGGACAGGGGTCAGAGGGCAAAGCCTGAGTTCCTCCTGTGGGCTACAGAACCAGGCGACCTGTTGCTAGGTAACCAGCTCTCTGATGGCTGCTTGTGTCAGGCTCCAGCCGCCTTCCCAGGAGTCTCTCAGACACCCACCCTCAGTGGACCCGGAAAAGCAGGCAGAAAGGAGAAGCAGGAGCCCAAGCACTCCTGGGCCACCTGTGGCTCCACCACCCACTGTTTTACCGTGAAGCTTCAGCTGCCTGGGTCATTCGATCACCGCCACCATGAGTCTAGGCATCATGGAGGAGGAAGACCTGGCCGAGTACTTCCGGCTACAGTATGGGGAGCGGCTGCTGCAACTGCTTCAGTGAGTGTCTCAGGGTCTGGGCCACCCTCTCTGTGCCCGGGACCTCTTACACCTGCCCATGCCCCACTTCCAACCCCTCCTACTCCTGTAACCCAGTGTCCCAAATCATCCACCCCCATCACCCGGATCCCCACCCCTTGTCATCTGCTTCACCTGCTCCACAGATGTCAACACAGCTCTCTGTCCCTCTGATTAGACCGTTCCTTTCACTCAGATGGGGGCAGGGCTGCCTTCCCTCCCCCACGGCTTTCTGTCTCCATGGGTTACTCCCAGGCCCCTCTTACTCATGTCTTGGACAGGAAGTTTCCCCATATTGAGGAGCAGTCAGAGTCCCCATCTATCCAGCTACTGGAGAAGAAGAAGGAGGCCAAGATCATGCACCAGGCCATGTTGCAGAAGAAGGAGGTGGGGGACTGGCGGTGGGGTGCAGAGGAGGCCTCAGGGACAGCCCTTCATTTTGTGGGTGGTGGTGTCTAGTGCCAGGAGTCCCAGGTGGTGGCTCTGTGTTCCCTCTGTAGAGACAGGACCAATATGAGTCTTCGGGGAACCAGGGTCCCGGGATGCTCTGCTCTGACCCAGGCACAGGTGGAACGTGGGAGACCTGGGGATGCTGGGGCCTTCCTTGGTACCCATGTCAAAGGTCCTCCTGACCTCTCTGCTCCTCCCACCCCAAGGCATTTCAGCACAGAATGGAAACTCTGAGCCTGCGCTGGGAGGAACTGGGCATCAAGGAGGCCCAGCTGAAGGCCCACATGCAGAAGTTCGAACAGTTCATCCAGGTACCCCTCTCCCTCATTCTCCTCTTCCTCTTCCTCCTCCTCCTCCTCCTGGCTTTTGCTGACTCCTCACGCTGGATAAGATGTCTCTTCAGTGTTCAGCAATGCCCGGGGCTTCTCCCTTTGTGCCTCCACTTATTGCTGTGTGTAATTTCTTGTTTACCTGTCAGTCTCTGCTCCTTCTAGATATCCGTTTATTTCCTTGCCCATACGTGAAACACACAATTTATGGAATGAATGAATGAGTGAATGAATGAATGAAGTATGGTCAGGGCTAGGCACTTGGAGATACAAAGATGAATCAGACAGGGTTTTAGTCCCAACTCACCCCACCGTTCCCTCCTAGGACTGAGGGTCCTCGGAGGGGGTGGATGAAGGACCAGGTACTAGAGTCCATTCTGAGGCAACTCCTCTCATCTGGTCCTTTGAGGAGTGATTTAACTATTTTTAGACCCAGATTTCTCCAAGAAAGAAGGGCCTGGCCCAGCTCCAGGGAGTAATCACTGGCCTCTGCTACAGGGGAGTCCTGCTCCTAAGCATCTGCTGTCTGGCTCTGTGCCTAACCCAGGTGGGAAAAGAAGCTGATGAACCAGACATATTGTCCAGAGGTCCAGTTCTTACTGACCAGAGAAAAAGCTAGTGGAGTGGTTGGGGCAATGGGAAATTGGGGGGTGAGGAGTTCTCCAAGTGGCCCCTAGAGACCTGCGGCATCAGAATCCTGGAGAGCTTGTTACAGATGCGGACCCCGGGACTCCTCTCCTTGCTTTCAGCAGGCCTGAGGTCGGGCTCAGGAAACATTTTTAAAAGTTCCTCAGGGGAGTGCAATACATGGTTGGACTTGAAAACCACTGGTTTAGGGACCTTCAGTTTTCTCCTGGGCTTCTGGGGCACAGTGCAAAGTTCTGTGTGCCTTCTCCAGAAGCTTCCAAATACCTCCACCACACATGCCCATTGGTGGAGAACCACAGGAGCCCCTGGAGAGGGAAAGGAGCCACACAAGTACATTGTGAGGGTTGGGTTCACCCTCTAAACTTGGGGGAGGGCTTTGTAGAGGGAAGAAGGGGGGTCAGCCTAACTGCAGTAGCTGAGCCCCATGTGTTTTTCTGGGCATCGGATTGCCTGCGTCATCTCCTCCTGCCTGAGCCTGTGGCTAGTCTGAGCCGCTGGCTACATGCTCTCTGGAATGGCCTTGCTCCCAGACCCTTGGGAGTAGGCCCCTCTCCTATCTCATCTCCCCGTGGCTTGAGCACTGTTGCCCCAGCTTTTGGAAGGAAGAGAGGGGCTACTGCCTCTCATTTCTACAGTTGAAGAAACTGAGGCACCCAGGACCAAATCAGCAGAAAATTCAGGCCTCGGGCCCTCTGGCCCACATGGATGGTGCCTGCCCATCCTCAGGGTGGCCTGAGCTCAGCTAACAGAGGCCCCGTGTGGGCCCACAGGGAGGGTGGAGCAAGTGCCTGACAGACACCACCTCCCTGGCCCCAGGAGAATGACCAAAAACGGATCCGCGCCCTGAAGAAAGCCACCAAGGAGAGAGAACTCAAGAGGCAGCGCATGCGCGAGCTGGCCAAGGCCAAGCAGGAGATGGCCGCCCTGCGGCTACAGCACCAGCAGCTGAGCAGCAAGCTGCAGGACTACTCCATCTTCAACAAGTACCTGGAGAAGGTGGTGGAGAACTCAGAGGTGAGTAGGGGCAGGGCGTCTGCCTTCCCCAGCCCCATCTCCCCTTTCCCAGAATCTGGGGCTATAGGGGGCTTGGGGACCCTCTGCGTGGATGGTCACCCTACTCTGAGAACGTGCATCCAGCCCTGGAGGGCAGCTGGAAAAGGCCCGTGGTAAGGGTTAGAGACCGGGTGCTGTCTGTGAGTGATAGCTGTGTAAATGTCTCTCCGTGGATGGTGTGTGGTGTGTGTTGGGGGAACGAGGTTTCTTTTTGCTGCATGAAGGATAAGCTTTGCCTGCCTCTGGTTGTGGCCTACTTCTGTCTCTGCTTCCTCTCCTCCCTGGGGTTTTGTTTACTTGAGAGTAAATAGGGAGAGGAAGGGAGAGAAACTGGAAAACACCCAACCTAGTACGGAGCTTGAGAACTTAGTACATGCTGGGCCCTGGGCAAGGTGCTGCACATGAGTGACTCATTCAGTCTGCTCATTAGCCCCCACAGGAATGTCATCCACTGGAGCACCATTGCGGGGGAGGAAGTGGAGGCTAAGAGGGGTTAGGTAAACTGCTTAGGGTCTCCCAGCCTGAGCCCTTGCTTCTAACCACTTCTCTGTGGGCTCCACCCACAACTGCTCTTCCTAAAGTTGACACGTTGCCAGAGCTTCGGGATCTTCCAGTCTTCCCACCCATGCACCCTGCACTCCAGCTGACCCTTGAACAACACAGGTTTGAACTAGGCAGCTCCACTTACACGTGATTCTTTTCAGTAGACAATGAGAAAAAACTGGCAGACAAACCATATAGCCTAAAACTGATGACATAAACTTGCAGTATTGATAAGTACAGTATAGTACTGTAAATGTGCGTTCTTTTCCTTGTGCTTGTCTTAATAACATTTCCTTCTCTCTAGCTTACTTTACTGTAAGAATATGGTATATGATACCTCTAGCATAGAAAATATGTGTTCATCAACCATTTATGTTATCAGTCAGGTTTCCAATCAACAGTAGGCTATCAGTAGTTAAGTTTTAAGGGGGGGTCAAAAGTCACATGTGGATTTTCCACTGCACAGGAGGTCAGCACCCCAACCCCTGCATTGTTCAGGGGTCAAGTGTATTTGACTCTTGACATTCCTCCTTTATAGATATCTTTGCCCTTTCTTCTGGGACCCCCTCCCCCCATCTCCTACTTTCTTCCTCAGGCTCCTCGGGGGATCCTCTTCCTAGCTCCTTCCTTAAATGTTCCTCAGATCTTTGCTCCAGACGCTCCACTTTTCTCCCCAATCAATTCCGCTCCAGACGCTCCACTTTTCTCCCCGATCAATTCCCTGGGCCTCCTGTGGATGCCACCAGTGGCAGTGGCTGTCCACACTGCTTCTCCTGTGCCCCCATATGACAGCGGCAGGTAGGACCCCTTACCAGGGCAGAGTGAGGCACGAGGCATGCCCTCTGGGCTGTGGAGCAATGTCCTGTGGGGGCTGCGGGGAGACAAAGGATGCACAGCTTTGTAAAGTCTCAGCAATTTCTATATCGAACTGCTAACCTAATTGGTGTATGCCTGAGTCCCAAATCCGTGTTATTTCCTCCGTTCTAAGAAACCTGATAAATTATTCATTTAATAATTGGGGTGGGGTCTTTTGGTGGGGAGAGTGAGAGAAGACTTATATGATAAGAAAATGACACAGATAAATGATAAGAAAATGACACAATTCAGAGCTGGTAAAATGTACGTCTTAGAACTGAGGAGACTGGCCTGTATCTCGAGGTCCTGTATCTCCCTCCTGAGCTCATGCATCTAATTTATGGAGTCCACAGTTCATCTCCTCTGCTTCCTGCAATCCCCAGGCCAGCCTGCTGCTGGTGCGTCCGGTGCTGGTGAATGGCATGGCCACCCACCCACAGCCTCCCACCCACAGCCTCACCAGAACTTGAGCCTCCTCCTTGACTCCTCCTCCTCCCTCATCCCCGGGAGCCATCAATCAGTGGATCTGGTCTGTTCGCCTACTAAGTATTCCTGGAATCCAGTCCCTGCCCCTTCCTCATCCAGACCACCAGTGTACCTCATCTGGTGTTCAGCTTCGAGTTATTCCTGGCCACCAGCCTGTCCAGTATTCTACAGCCAGCGTGACCCCCCCCCCACCTCTGTCGCTTTCTCTCTTTCCTTCTTTCTTTATTTCTTTCAAAATATTTTAAGCATACTGAAAAATATAGACAAATAGATAATAGCACCCAAGTACTTACCACAGCTTTGTCAAATCTTAATATTTGCCCTCGATTCTTTGTTCTTTAATAAAACACTGCAGGTAATTGAAACCCCCTGTGGGCCCCCCCTCCAAACCTATTCTTCCCCTCTCCTCACAGGTAATCAGATTGCTGATTTTCTAAGTTCTCATTCACATGCTTTGGCAGCATATTACATATCGATGAACTATGAATAGTGTTGTACATGTCCTTTGTGACTTACTTTTCCTGATCAATATTTTTTAAAACCTTTTTATTATGGAAAGTTTTAAACATATGCAAAAATAGAGAGAACAGTCTATTGAATGCCCATTACTCATCACCTAATTCCAACAATTATCAAATCATAGTCAAGTCCCCCAAACCTCCCACATCTGCCATTTTGAAGCAAGTGATATTTTTGCATCCCTCAGTTTTTCAGTATGTAACTCTTAAAGAGAAGAGCTCCTTTTTAAAATAGTTGCAATACATGGTCACACCTACTAAAAATTTGATAGTAAGTCCTTTATGTTAAACATCCAGTTGATGTTAAAAATTCCCCCATTATTGCACAAATGCTTTTTGGACTGTTGGTTTGTTCTAATCAGGGTCCAAGCAAGGTCCCACACTGCATTTGGTTGATATGTTTGTCAAAGCACAGACATTATTATGCTGATAAAAATAAGCCAAACATAAATGAGGATATACTGTATGACTCTATAAACAGGTAAAATGAATCTTGGTGATAGAAGTCAGAATCCGGATTTCCTTGCTAATAGGGTATAGAAAACCCCTCTAGTGTGCTGGAAATATTCAATCATCCCTCCTTCACACAATGAGGATACTACCACATAAAAAAGGACTACATAAAGAGATTCTTCCCTCATCCACTATTTGGTCACTACGTGGGTCTTAAAGAAGAAGCTAATTAAATGTTTGATTCTTCATTGCCATTTTCAGAATGAGTTGGTTCTCCAGCGTCCTCCAAAATTGACCTGTAATGTTGTCATACTCATTCTGAACTCATGGATTTTTAACATGTTTGATGTTTTAATCTTCTGTACTTACTCTTACTGATGTTCGAAGTGCCCCATCTTTGGACAGTGGGAGCCTCTTCAAGTTGGCACCTAAGTCCCGTTGCCATCAGCATTAAGCTGTGGAGAAGTGCTCGCGGTAGCGCTGATGCGGTCCATTCATTTCTACTTGCATGCCGTTGCATTATGTGCTGAGTGAGCTTTCAAACATATAGACGTGAAGTTCCCTCTCTGCTTTTCAAAACCCTTCAGTGGATGATGTCCACACTCCTTCGCAGGGTTTACTGGGCACTTTTATATTACTTCTCCAGGTAGAACTCGCCCTCCTCACCTTGAGCTCAGGCCTTCCACACTAAGCTTTCTTGAGCTTCCTGAACATGCCACACACAGCCCATCATCTTTACCTGGGCTGTTCTCTCCTGCTGTTCTCAACTCTAGAATTACCTGTGGGGGGAGAGGTGTTGCAAAATGCAGATGCCAGGGACCACTTTAGACCTGTTTATCCATCCAGCTCTCTGGGGGTGGAGCCTGCCAGGTGTCCTTTTTAAAGCTCCTCCCATGACTCCAACATGCAGTCGAGATTGAGAACTCCTGGTCCAATTGCACGTGTCTCCAACACATGACCCATGGCCCATAACAACCCAAGAGGAGCAAGCAGTGGGACTGTAACGTCATCAGAGCCTCTGTCCCTTGACCTTGGCCTAGGGCATCTCTGCCTGGCCAACGAACCTAGACCGGAAGTTGACTGGTAGCAGGGGCAGCTGCCTCAGGCCCCTGGGGCTGCAGTGCAGTGAGCTGAGCCCCTCACCACAGTTCGAAGAGATCCACGAGGTGATGGCGCGCTACAAGACGCTGGTGAGCATGCACGACGACCTCATGCAGTCGGCACAGGAGGGCCAGGAGAAGATCGAGCGTGCCAAGGCGCGGTTGGCGCGCTACATGGAGGAGAAGGACGACGAAATCCTGCAACACAACAACGAGCTGGCGCGCCTGCAGATGCGCTTCGACCGAGCCCGCAGCGATGTCATCATCTGGGTGAGCAGCCGTCTGGTCAGGGGGCTTCTGGGCTTACTGGGTGAATGAGTGCGGGATGGACACACACACACACATTTGTTGCGCTCATGTCCCTCCCTCATCCTCTCCCCAGGAATCTCGCTGGGCACACATCCAGAACACCGCAGCCAAGAAGACCCTCTTGCTTGGCACCATTAAGATGGCAACACTGAACCTCTTCCAGATCGTGAGCAAGCAGCTGAAGGAGGCATCTTATGTATCCCTGGAGGACACGCACAAACAGCTGGACATGGTAAGGTGCCTGGGGGGCTGTGTTTACTGAACCACAAGGCTTCTTGATTGGTTGAGTAGGGAAATGAACCGGCTACAGCCATGGTTCTCAAATGTTAACGGGATCGGCATCACCTAGGGTCTGGGAAGTATTGCTGGGCCCCACCCGGAGTCTCTGACTCAGCAGGTCTGCAGTGAGAGCCCATGAGTTTCCATTTTCAACAAGTCCCAGGCTGTGGTGATGGTGCTGGTCTGGGTTCCGCATTCTGAGAACCACTGCATTAGGGCCAAGACCCTGTTGGACCCAATCTACATGGACAGTAGCAGGGACCCACTATCGAATTCATGGTGCAAAACAGTCTTTTTAGATCTAATGAGTTCTGGAGGGCGTACGCCTTTCCCACTCTTTGGGAAAAGAGAACATTGGTGAGGGAGGGGGGAGTAAGTCAGCAAGTTTAGGGAACTGTGGAGTCCTGTTAATACCGATCCGAGATTTTTCTCTTTGAAGTAATTGAAAGGAAATAACTTTTTCACTGTATGATCCAAAGCTCTTTGATGCCATGTCCACGTGCCGCCTAAAATCATCTCACTTCCGACCAAAGCTAAACACATCCCGTCATTTGGGAGCCTCCGCAGCAGCAGATGCGTTAGCCGAGCTCCTTGCGACACGCAGAGAAACGTGACTTATTTATTCCTTTAGCAAAGGAATAAAGTCTTCAGCTCCGCTGTGAGATAGTAGAAAGTAAACTCCCGAAAACTGGGATCTTTGTTTCGTTCCCTGCTGAATCCCCAGCGTCTAGAGCAACACCTGCTGCATAGCAGGCGCTTGAGAGCACGTGGGGAGTGACGGCCCAGCACAAGCCAAAGACAGCAGTCCCCTGAGAGGCATTCCCCCTGCCCCACAGCAACAGCAGCAGCAGCAAAGCGAAGCTCGTGAAATACAGAGGATTGCTCCCGCGGACCGGCCGGGAAGGGTTCCTTCCCTAAAGCAAAAAATCTGCCTGCTTCTTAAGGCATGTTAGGGCAGAATTATTGACAGTCCAAAGACTGTAAAGGGAGTTTGTAACAAAGTTTGTTCTGAAGCAGCAATTCTCAAACTTTTTGGTATCAGGATACCTTTATACTCTTAAAATTTATTGAAGATCCTCTAAGAGCTTCTGTTTATATTGGGTATTGATGTTTACCATATTAAAACTCAAACAGAAAAATTAAAAATATTTAACTCATGTCCTGGTCAGTGTGGCTCAGTTGGTTGGAGCATTGTCTCATACACCAAAAGGTTGGAGGTTCGATTCCCAGTCAGGGCACATACCTAGGTTGCTGGTTCAGTCCCCATTCAGGGAACTAATGGGAGGCAACCCATCAATGTTTGTCTCTCTCCTTTCCTCTCTCTCTCAAATCAATAAACATTTTTGTTAAATACATAATCTATTCATTTTAAAATGACAAGAAGCAAATGAACATAAATAGCATTTTTAATGAAAAATGCATTTTCAAAAAATATCTTTTGTGGGGATGAGTGGCATTATTTGACACTTTCCTGAATTCCCTTAAGGCCTGGCTCCGCAGAGGCCAGGTGGGCTCTCACAGCCACTTTGCATTCCCTCTGTTGTGACAGCCCACGTCATCAAAACTTTCTACCCCAGCGAAAGCCTTTGTACACTAGTGAGAGAATAAGAGGCAAACAAGATCTTAGACTGTAAAAAGAGCTCTGGCCTTGCAGCCCCTCTCCCCAGCAGCGGGGTCTCAGGGACCCCCGGAGGTCCTCAGGCCCCTTTCCTTTAGCTGTGTAAAGAAAAGTGGGGCAGGAGGGGGTGCAGCCTAGCTCCTTGGCCCTGCCTGAGCATTCCCCGCGTAGATCAATCACAGCTTCATCCACTCCAAATGCGGGGCTTTCTGACTGCCTTTTAACCTTGATTTGCCTCTATAGGAATATTTACTGTAGCCCCAATGTTATTTTAAAATATCCTCTTCAGCCCTGGCCGGGGGGCTCTGCTGGTTGGAGCATCGACCCTTACACCCAAATGGCTGCATGTTCAATTCCCAGCTGGGACATGTACAGGAAGGAAGCAACCAATCAATGTTTCTCTCTCACATCGATGTTTGTCTCTCTCTACAATCAATAAACATACTCCCATAGGATGTGAGCCTACTCAGAGAAATACGCATGGTCAAGTAGCCTGAAACATTAAAGACAAGGACCAGGAAAAATGTGAGTTAAAATCTGAGGTCAAGGCAAGAGAGAGAAACAAAGACTGCGGTGTCTTGTATTATAAAGGGCAGTAGTTGGCTCTGAGCTTCCTGGTAAGCAGAGGGAAAAGGAACACACAGTTCGGTACCAAATTAAGAAAATATAAGATTTTCCTCAGAGAAAGCAAACCTTTTCCAGCATTTTAACTGAAATTTCTCAAGGAGGCTTCAGAGACCCTCGGTGAACAAAGCTGTCAACAAATCCCTGCACAGATCCAGGCATGGGCTTCGGACGTCACTTATCTACGACTGGGATCATAACATCCCAGACACCTTAGGAAAAGTGAGTCTGCAGAAGGCCAAGACGACTCGAATTCAGTGTGCCGTGTCGTGGAAGGTCCGGCATTATCCCTGAATAAAGCCCACACTGTCCGGAGCAGCAGTTTTCAACCTGGGCTTGCAAATTCCTAGAATCCCCAGATGTTAGTAAGTTTCTGTGGGAGAATAAAAGGACTCTATGGACTAATAACTTTAGAAAACTCTGAAGTTAAACAAGTTAGATGGTTTTTAAATCTGGGACTTCGAAGAGTCTTTGCTACGGCTCTGTCCTGAGACTCTCTAAGCAGATTCAACATAATTTATGTTTACCATTTCTGAAACTTGACCACTGAATCTTTTTTGGAGGTATGTGATTACTCATTGTAAGAACGTGGTTTGGGAAATGCTGAACTTGTCTTCTCTGTAGCCTTGGAAAAGCTACTTTAACTCATTGACTCTTTGTTTCCTCTTTTGCAAAATAAGAATTATATCGGCAGTAGCACCAGTCTTAGCTACTGACAGAGTTGGTGAGGGTTTGGGGCAGTCTGTGTAGTCCCATCTCTGGGAGCATTCTTGAAAAGGAGAAATTATAGGACTGAGATCTCTGAGGTTATCTAGACCAGCCTTTCCTCCCTCTCCCCTTTCTAAAGACGAAGAAACTGAGTCCCAGACAGATGAATAATTTCCCCAGGGCGGCCTCAGGACCCCACGTCTTCTGACTTGTAAGGCAGCACCCTTTCTGCTGCCTTGCTGATTTCGTGTTCTTTAAAACGGAAGCTAGTGAATGGTATTTAAACTTCCTAGATGCCTCAAGATTAGCCTAATGAGCCTCAGTTCTGGGTTTCACGGAAACAACCACTTCAAGGGTTATTAAACTGTGGAGAGCCATCTGCCCCCACACCGGCTGGACCCAGTCTGCTCAGGGCCCTCCATCTCTCCTCCATAGACGGTCAGCCCGTACTTCTTCCTATCGCTGTGTCTGCTTCTAGGACTTCTATCTCCATTGGTATTTATTGCATTTAGTCTACGAAGCCCGATCCTCCATCTCCACTAGAATGATTGTCAGATGAAGGGAAGTGGCTTCAAGAAGTCAGTCACAGGAAAACGGTGACTCCTTACAGGTGATGCCTGGACATGCTTTGTGTTTGGATGGGATGGCCTGTCACTGGGTAGGGTTAACTCTGGTCCCCCTCCCTTGTTAGATCCAACAGTTTATCCAGGACCTGTCAGACATCTGGATAGAGGTGAGGAAGAAGGAGCAACAGCAGATCCGGGTGTAAGGAGCAGCCATAAACAGAGACAGAGAGAAAATAAGTTCCTGGTGAGCCTGCAGCCCAGCCACTGCGGGCGAGCTCTCTGGGCCCCCCGTGACTTTTTTGCTGGCAGACACCCTGCTGTACTTCCCCTTGGGCCTCAGTCCATCCCACCCCTTAAAACATTAAATTGTATAAGAACTTTGTTCATAAGTTCTTTGTTGATTATTTATTCACGGGGAAGAGGGTCCATTGAGGAAAGGACACCCCAAAGCACCCCCTCTTGAAGCTGGTCACTTAGGCTGCCCACGGTCTAGAAATCAAATCTGAGATGTAGTGTCTCCTAGGCTTTGGACCCGCACACAGTAAGTATTCACACGGGCAGAAGACCTTAGGATAAGTACATGGGACCATTTTTTTCCTCTACCATTTCAAAAAATATTTTTAAGTTGGTATTTCTGTTTGGGGTGCAAAGGCTCACTAAAAACTATGAAGGCAGCTTACCAAATCGGAGTTCCACCTTTGCCTGACCTCAGGAGCAAGCCCTGCTCTCCCTTCCTCTGTGAACCCCGAAACCACAGCATGGCACAGCCACCGCAGGGACAGCAGGCAGGCTGCCACGACAGCATCTGAGCAGGCTGGGCTGATGGCTTCAAAGCAGCAAAACTAAACTGAGAACAGGTCAATGTGAAGTCTTACCGTTAGGCTCAAAAGCTCAATTGCATGTTCCTCAATCCTCAGTGGCAAAAGCCAGGCTGCAGATGGACAAACGAAGCAGCATTTATCAAGCATACATTTAATGTTCATCATCCCAGTGAAAATTCTGTGCGGCACCATTGTCCCTGGCTTGCCCAACAGGCCACTTGCCCAAGGCCACTGGTACAGGTGACAGGGCTGGGATTCCCAGGGGCTCTGCCTGCCCTGAGCCCCGGCTCCCTCAGCCAGGCTGCCTTTCAGAAGGCAGAGACACTACTGCTGTCCCCTCCATAGGCTGAGGATCAGGCCTTGTTTGATCCCCAGTCCTGTGATCCCAGAGGGGCCACAGGGGTCCCCATTAGCTGCAGGTGCTGCTGCAGCCTCCCGTTCTGGGATCTGCCCTGAGCAGCGTTACCCCCTTACCTTCGTATACACCAGTGTAATGCAGTGGTCCCAACGCAGCCTCCTCACCAGCAACATCAACTACAGCTGGGAACTTATGAGAAATACAAATTCTGCCCTGGCTGGTGTGGCTCAGTGGATTGACTGCCGACCTGTGAACCAAATTAGTTCTTGGTTCAATGCCCAGTCAGGGCACATGCCTGGGCTGTGGGCCAGGTCCCCATTCAGGGGTGTGCTTGAGGCAACAGGTGGATGTTTCTCTCACACATCAATGTTTCCCTCCCTTTCCTCCAAAAATAAATAAAATCTAAAAAACGAAAAAAGAAAAGAAAGAAATGTGAATTCTCAGGCCCCACGCCAGACCTGAGAACCAGAAACCCTGGGGGTGCCCAGCCAGGTGGGTTTCAGCTGGCCCCCTGGTCATTCGGATGCACGCTCAGTTCGAGACCCACAGCTGCAGAGCGAACCAAACGCTTTCAAGGACCTGGGCTCCTTCCATCTCACTGTGTGAAGTGAAGTAAAATAGCACCTGTCAGTAACAGCCTGTCTCAGGCAGAGGCGTAGATAAAGGGCGTTGTTACAGGGGTTGGCCTTGGGCAGTGGTGGGCACTGGTTAAGCTCTCTCCACAAAGCTGTTGTCTTCACACCTGATGCGGGACCTTGAAGCCCTCAGGGGGAGGTAGTAGGGATAGAAATATGGATGTAAAGTCAGGGAGATCAAGAGTGAGGCACAATCCAGACGCACAAGCCAGGGATGGAGAGAAACCCACAGTGGTTCTTGTCACTTCCAAGCTTGCCGATATATGTGTCCTACAAAAGCCAGGACCCTTCATCTTTTTTTTAAATCCTCACCTGAGGATATTTTTTTAATCAGTTATCTCTGTTCCACAGGTGAGGAAAAGGGGAGGAGGTTGAAGGGACGTCTGTCTGAAAGGGGTATGAGCAGAGGTGAGTTCCAGGAGCGGTGCTGAGGGGAATGGGTAGAGTCTCTCACAGGAAGGAGACGGCAGGGCCTTTCAGAAACCGGTTTGTAGGTGAAGGATATGCCTCTAAAATAGCTTCTCCTTGCCTTTGAGCTCCCTGGGCTATGTCCTGAGATGCAAGAGAGGGTGCAGGGCAGACAGTTCCCCTGAGCCCCCAGTATACACACCCCCACTGTTTCTGTGAAGTGGTGTTTGGGAAGTCCGACCTGTAAGGACTGAACGCACTGTCTAGGAGGCGGAGGCCCCCACAGCCACCCCACCCCTCCTCAGCCCTGAGACCCTCTCCCTCCTCTCCTCCCCCCCCCCCCCTGCTTGGGCGTCAAGTTTCCTGCTGGAAGACTCACCCGAATAACTCCTGTGATCGTGCATAAGTTTATCTTAACCCACACGTGTTTACAAACGTGTGTAACTCCCTCTGATACTAGTGCATTTTTCAGGTTCCAAAGGAGCCAAGGCCTGGGGCATAAGAAATTCTGTGGGTCTAGGCAGGTTTCTTGATGACAAGCAAAGCCGCAAAGCCACAAACCCCTCCCCAAGCCCACAGAACAGGGCAGGGCGAATCCAGAAGGCTGGGGATTCTCAGGGGCCTGAGTGAGAGGGCTTCCCACAGGGAGTGGGGGTGGCAGCGGTCCAGGCAGGCGCTCACACCTGCTCCCCAGTCCCTCAGCATGTCCACCCGGGCCCTGTACCCATGGAAGGAGAAGCCCAAGGCTGCCCAGTCAAGAGAGACTTGGGCCCCAGGTGCATCACGTCCCAAGAAAAGGAAGATAGAATTAAGAGCCGACTGGAGTTTTCCCAGCAAGAAAAGGCACTGGCTCATTAAAGCAGAAAATAACTGATTGGTTCCAGAAATGAATGGTTCTCATCAGCAAAGATGGGAGGTAGGGCTCTGGGTGTTTTATGGGTAAAGGAGGCAAGACCTTCAGACACTTAGGCTCAATGCAAAAACACTCCATTCCCTCACAAACCTGTTAGCTCTTCCTGACAGGGAGGAGGAGAGGAAGGGAAGAAGGAAAAGGGAGGAGGGGTATATGGCCTCAAGGAGTGAATGAGCTCTGGTTGCCAGCAGCTAGGCAACAGACATTTCCATGTCTGTCACATGGGCCACGCCATAAACACAGTCCCCAAATAGCAATGGATGTCCAAAGCTGCTGGTGAGAACGGGATTAGAACAAAATGTTGAAAGCTTTTCGGAGTGATCTCCATCTCTCCGGAGTAGCTAACAGGTCGTGCTTCTATGGGATAAGCTATTGGCCTTTGGGATCAGACTGCTCCCTCACACAATTTTGCGCCCGCTGCCCAGACTGCAGGCCCACATCTTGTACACAAGGTTTCCAGCCGGCTGGAGGGGCTCTGGAACATTCCTCATTTCAAGCCATCTTGGTGTTGCTGACTCAGGCACCTGAGCAAGTCACTTCGCTCTAAGACTTTCAATCCAGAACAATCTATCATAAGTGTCCTGTATGCATAGCAGGGGGCCCCTGCCCCAGGCAACTCCACTTCCCCTGGGGGATAAGAACCCTCTGAGAGCTGTGATACCAGCCGAGTCTAGGCCTCGCCTCAGCTCACCTCCGCAGCAATGGCCCGATGGTCCCTGAAGCTTTCACTCTGAAACTTCTAACATTTTGAAATTGAGAAGGCTCCCAGTGTAGACCACGGAGAAGGGAGTGATAAGAGCCAGGCTTGGAGGCATCCAGAGCATGGTGATACCACCCTCGAAGGGGCAAATAACCATTTTAGGAACTTCGTGAGGAAACAAACTAGATCCAGAAATATCCAACAGAGTGAAAGCCAGCTGCACAGTGATGTGAAACTGATTGTATTAATTTTCCAGTCTGCAGAACAAATAACCGCACACTTGTTGGCTTAAACCAAACCCCATTTATTATCTCAGAGTAGTAGGTTGGAAGTATGGGTTCTCTGTGCATGGCTGAAATCAAGATGTTGGTTGAGCCTGGCTCGTAAATGGAAATTCTAGGGAAGAATCCACTTCCAAGTCTGTTCACATGTTGGCAGCATCCAGTTCCTTGCAGTTGTGAGTCCGAGGTCCCCATTTCTTTGCTGGCTGGGGTCACTCTCTGCCCCTACTAGAAGCCACCTGCATTCCTTGTCATGTGCTATGTCCTCCATCTTCAATGCCACTAATGGAGTCATTGTCCCATTTTGAATCCCTCCACCTTTCTCTTCCAATACTCAGCAGACAAAATTCTCTGCTGCTAGTGGGCTTGTGATATTAGGTTAGGTCCATCCAGATACTCTCCTTTTCACCACATACCCTGGGAGTAACGCCAGGGGGTGAAGGTCATGGGGGCCCTACCACACTAATCAGGAATGGACATCAAAACAGCTTGAGAAGGAAGAGGAAGGAAAGGGGGGTGGCAAGAGGAACTGTACCGAGGGTGATCGATGAGGCGTGGGTATAAAGATATCTTTCAAATGTGCACCTGACCTAACATGTACTAGTGATAGCTTCATTGAGACAGGATTTCCCTGGAGCTTCTAGCCCTCCAGGGAGTCAGTGAATGGACTTGAGTCAGTCTGGGCATCTCCTGATGTTTTATGAAACTTTTCTGTACCTGCACTGTGGATTTTTCATGAGAGAAGTTGGGGGAGATGGGGTGGGAGAAAGCCCATATCTTTCAATAGATTCTCCCGAGAATCTTTACCCAGAAAGGTTAGGAACTAGTGCTTTTTAAATAAATGAGCAGCTTTATGGACATAGAATTCACACACCACACAATTCACTCATTTGAAGTGCACAGTTCAATGGTTTGTAGTGTGTTGACAGAGTTGTGCAGCCACCAATACAATCGACCTGAGAAAATTTTCATCACTTCCCCCAAAAAATTCATAACCATTTCCTCCATAACCCCCAGTCCTAAGCAACCAATAATCTACTTTCTGCTTCTCTGGATTTGCCTATTCTAGACATTGCATATGAATGGAATCTTACAATATGTTGTCTTTTGTGTTTGGCTTCTTGTACTTAGCATAATGTTTTCTTTTTTTTAATTTTTATTGTTATTCAATTACAGTTGTATGCCTTTTCTCCCCTTCCCTCCCCTCCTCCCCAGCTGAACCCACCTCCCTCTCCCACCCCCATTATCCCCCCCGATTTTGTCCATGTGTCCTTTATAATAGTTCCTGCAATCCCCTCTTCCTACTGTCCCCACCCCACTCCCCCCTGGCCACTGCTAGACTGTTCCCAACCTCAATGTCTCTGGTTGTATTTTGTTTGCTTTTTTCATCTATTGATTATGTTCCAGTTAAGGGTGAGATCATATGGTATTTGTCCCTCACCGCCTGGCTTATTTCACTTAGCATCATGCTCTCCAGTTTCATCCATAGCATAATGTTTTCAAGGTTCATCCATGTTCACCCTGTGTTAGTACTTCATTCTTATTTATGGCCGAATGATATTCCATTGTGTGGATATACCACATTTACAACCAGTCGTCATTGATGGACATTTGAATTGTTTCTGTTGTTTGCCTATTACGAATAATGCTGCTATGAGCATTCTTGTACAAGTTTTTCTGCAGACATAAATTTTCATTCCATATATGTATCTAGGAGTGGAACTGCTGGCCATCTGGTAACTGTTTAACCTTTTGGGGACTGCTAAACTATTTGGGAGAACTGCCTTTTGGGATGCTCCTATTTCAGAGATTAATGGCAAAGTAACGAAAAGGAAGACCAGCTGGCAAGGAGTAGTTGGAAGGAAAACTAGGATTTGATGAAATGATGACCTAAGATGGTTCTAGATTGATGAATGCAGTACCCAGTCATAGGCTGCCCAGACTCAAGGGAAGGAGGCTGGACTATGAATTAGAGGCCAGACAGCATGCCAGTCCTACCCATAATTCATTTCACAGCCCCTATATGCACCATCCTCCACACGCACCCGTCCTCCTCATCCTCCTCCCTCACTCCTGGGCTGCAGAACCCTTCTGTCAATCATCAAATAATGGTGGTATTGAGAGCCTTCTATATGCCCAGCACTGATAGAAGCAAAGGGGATGGATCAGTAAACAACTGATATGGTTCCTGATGTTTTATGAAACTTTTCTGTACCTGAACTGTGGATTTTGGGGGGCTTGTGGTCTCTTGGGAAAGAGAGAGATCAGACCAATAGTTATAAACAGTTAAATAACTAAGTAATTATCACTGCATGGGAGTGCTGAGATCACAGAAAGGGATGGAGCTGGGGGACCAACCTGGTCCTTCTGAGGACACTATGTAACATTTAGGAACATACTCGTAGGATGAGTAGGTGTTATTTCAGCCAGACAATGAGGAGGAGGAGAACGAGGGAGAGTAAGGCTGTCCTAACACAAAGTGGAGAGGTGCTGGGTCTGGAAGGGATGGCTCAGAAGGCCATGTCACTGGACAGAGACAGGCAGGGCTAGATCAGCCAGGCGCTTGTGGGCAGGCCTTTCCAGGGATCTTGTGTTTTATTCTAAGATGATTTTATTTAAAAGTGTGTGTGTGTGTGTGTGTGTGTATCTCCAGAGGTTAAACTCTGAGTAGGAGTTTATTTGTTTTATAGTGACAGGCTTAGAAACCCAATTTGGCACAGAATCTAAGATCTCAGGAATGAGGTTTGGGGGAGAAGAAAGGAAAAACCAAAACAAAGCAAAACTTGCAAACTTTCTCTGCCCTGGGCTAGAAAGGCCAGTCTCTGAGTGCTGCTGGTAAATCTGGGCTTAGTCAGACCGGCGTGGGCTTTTGCACCTGCAGGGGGCGCCTTCCCAGAGGGCTGTCCCACTGTTTGCTGCAAAGCAAGGTGTCAGGCGCGGGCTGCAGGCATGCTGTTGTCTCAGGGGAAGTGCAACCTGCTCTATCCGCAGTCTCCACAACAGGTCAGTTGCAAGCCAGGGAGGAGCGTGGTCGGATTAGCCCTTGGAAAAGATGGCTCTGCTTCCTGTGTGAGTGGATTGGGTGGTGTGCGAAAAAAGAAGTGAGTCCAGAGTGGATGCACGGGGTCCATCATGCTAAAGGATAGTTTTTAAAAGTAAAATTATGACTGCTATAGAAATAAAATGGACACGTTTACAGATTTTATAGAACTCCTCAATTAAGAGTACCGGTGTGACATAAAACCCAGATCAAACGAGAATCCAAAGGACAGACACACACAGAGACGACCAGGAATGCTGAACTTAATTTGCTAATAGATGCAAACGTGATCTCTGCCACCAGGCAGAAGTCAATTGCATCTTCCCTGTGCAGAATTCATTTGCATTTCTACGAACAGAAATCATTTGCATGACCTCCATAAGTTAACTTCTGTCTCTCCAGAGTTACAAAATGGTAGAGGAAAAAGAAAAAGGGAAGAAAGGTGCCAACCTCTACGGAATCGGATAACCCTAGAAGTGTTCTCTGGAGACACCACCACTGAGAGGAAACAATAATATTCTTGCCTATTCCAAAGTCTTTCACAAATTTCACTGACAATCTGGAGCCGCTGCAGTGGTGCAGGCAAACTTGGACTTGCGCGGAGGAACGATGTGTGAAACAGATGCAAGTGCAGTGGAATCGTGCGGTGAGGCTCCACGGAGCTCCCTCGCTCCTGACCGGCAGATCCCGGGACACCCTAGAAAGCCTGGGACTCCAGAATCCAGGGTGAGAACTTTGCCCCAGGTGTTTCCTAGGTTCCTGCCTGCTTAGCATTCTAGGATAGCTGGGCTTTCTAGGTCCCCAAATCTTAATCTCAATGATTTATATACTATTTAACTCCTGCTTATATTCAGATCTTAAAATGCTAAAGATGAATTTATATAAATATTAAGAGGCAATTGAACATAGTTTTAAATACAGACTTGGAATCAGACTCCGAACACTGACCTTGGGCATGTTTCTCATTCTCTCTCTGCCTTTGTTTCCTCTCCTGTAAAATGGAAATAATAGCACCTCATTGGGTTGCTTTCAGGATTAAATCAATTAATACACAGGGGTGCGCGAAGGTAGGTTTACAGTTTTGAGTACGTGCAACACAGAGGTTATCCTTGTAGTGTTATTTATTAATTTGCATTTTTTTCTTATGAACAACTGCCTACTTTTGCCCACCCCGTATGTACATCATTGCAAGCAGAACCTGGGACGTGGGAAGCATTTTCTATCATTGCGACTCTAGTGATGGAATGCATTCGTAGGCCAGCGTTCTGTGTCACTCTGCTCATGAGAGCCTGGTGGTTGGGATCGTGATGCCAGTCGCTCATCAAAATTGTGATCCTTCGCTAATCAACAAGCATCAGGAGTGAAGAGAGAGAGGTACGAAGATTCACCCAGACAGCAACCATGTGAGAACCTTCAATATCATCATCATCATCAAATATTTCCTGAGTCCCTGCAGTACCCACAGGTGTGGTGTGTGAGGCACCAAGAGGGGATGTCGAAGACAGTGGATGCCCACCTACCCTGCTGCCCAAGCCATCCCTGGGGAAGGAGTCACAGGAAATTTGGAGATGACTCCTGGTGGCCCCTTCCTCCCTGGGGCACAGCCAATGTGATGCAGGAAGAAGTTAAGGGTTGTTTTTATGCCGAGTTTTTGCCCAGCCCTCTCCCTTTCCCCACAGATTCTTCCCACACGTGCCCTCGTGGGCCCCTAATCCCATAGCGAGAGCTGAGGACTGGCCAGAAGAGGTCTCTGCAGTGCGTCTCCTCCATGGGAGGCACCAGTGGAGTTAAATACATTGACAATAATAATCATTACAATAACAAATCTTGTATGGCACTTACAAAGAGCATTCTTTGATACTTTGGTTTTCAAAGGAGTGGAGCTAATTCCACTCCCTTTGAGTGTGGGCTCGACTTAGCACTCACTTCTGAAGACTAGAACATGGCCAAAGGGAAGGTATATGGTATCAAAGACTAGGGCATAGAAAGCATGGTGGAGTCTTCCTCCTTTCTCTCTCTGGGTTCATTCAGTCTGGAGAAAGCCAGCTGCCATGCCTTGAGCACACTTAGGCAGCCCCTGTGGAGACGTCCACATGGTAAAGAACTGAGGCCTCCCGCCAACAGCCCCGTGAGTGCACCATGGAAGTGGACCCTCCCCGCTCAGAGAAGCCCTCAGATGCCGGTAGCCCTGGTAAACATCTTGACCGTACTTCCTGATAAACCTGGAGCTTAACCCAGTTAAGCCGCTCACAGATTTCTGATCCTCAGAAATCATGTGAGATAGTAGTATTGGGTTTTTGTCACCTCACTTTCTCAGAGAGCCCTTTCCTGGCTGACGACTTAGTCTAAAGTAGCCACCCAACCGTTCTTTAGTACATCAGCCCCTTGTATTTTTATACCACCTGTTACTACTTAATTTTCTTGTTTGTTCATTGTTAACTAGCTCACCTATAATTTAAGCTCCTTGAAAGTAGAAATAGTTTCTGTATTATTCAGGGATGTGTCCTTGTTGTTCAGAGCAGTGCCTGGGAATAGTAGGTGCTCGTTAAATGTTTGTTGAACAAAATGAATGAATGAAGGACATATTCCTTAATGGAAGGACCTATGGTGATCTCCTTTGGATCTCTACAGTTCTGAATGTTGTAGCGTGAACATGATTGGAGCTCAATTAACATTACAGACGGCATTAATATATTTTAAGAGACAGTCAAGAAATGAAAATGGAAAGGCGAATACCATATTTCACTTATATGCAGAATCTAATGAACTACATAAACTGACAAACAAACTAGAAACGGAGGCATGGACACAGGGAAGAGACTGACAGCTGTCAGAGGGGCGGGGAAAGGGGGACTAGATGAAAGAAGGCGAAGGGATTAGCCAAAGAACATACGTGCATGACCCGTGCTGACCCCCACAGACTACAGTGTGGTGGTGGTCGGGGTGGGGTGCAAGGGTGGGGTGGAAGTGGGCAAAAAGGGGGGAAATGGGGACATCTATAATAGTGTCAACAATGAATGTTTAAAAATAAATAAAAATTTAAAAAGTGAAAAATGCACAGTGGTGATCACAGAATCCCTCATATATGTGAGCTGATTGTTTTATGCCCCTAAGTTGGAGGTAATTGATCACTCAGTGATAGATAACCATTATGGATAGCTAGGGTTGGTTTTTCTTTTTGCCTAGTCATTTGAAAATAAGTAGCAGGCATCATGACGCTTAAGCTCTAAATACTTTAGTGTGTTTCTTCTAAGAACAAGAACACCCACCCGGCTGGTGTGGCTCAGTGGATTGAGTGCTGACCTGCCCGGGTTGCCAGCCAGGTCATTTGTGGGGGGCAGGGCATGCAGGAGGCAACCACGCATTGATGTTTCTCTCCCTCTCTTTCTCCCTCCCTTCCCCTCTCTCTAGAAATAAATAAATAAAATCTTTAAAATTTTTTAAAAAATAAAATAAAATTATTAATCTGAATCAATTATATCCTTACTAATTTTATATTGGATTTCAAGATATTTACTCTAAGTAGGCAAAACCATATTGAATTATAAATACATAAATACCAAATGCTCACAGATTCTTTTACGTAAAAGCATTAATACCATGATTTGGATTCCCTTAAACTTTCTATAATCAATTTTAAATTTTTAAAGATGCTCAAGCACCAAGAAAACTATAATATTCATCTCACGCCGTTTTGAGGGTGCCTTCTTGACTCTCTGAGAACACACAGCAGCTGCTCTGCCCTGTTTGTCTCTGCTGTGTCGGTGACCCCATGTTCCAGCGGAGGTGCCACGTGGCCTAGGAGCTCCAAGCTACACGTCACACCCCTACCCCCCACGCAGGAAACTCTACCGTCTGCTTTGATTTTGCATGTCTTTGGTTTTTAAGGTTAGTCATTTCTATCTAGAGATCTTTGAAGCAGATGGAATCCTGCATTCTTTCATATTTTATTGCCCCTTTGGACCACGCAAGTCTTAAAGACATTAAAATGATATCTGCTTGAATTATGGCTTAGGAATCAGCTCTTTTTCATCTGGTGGGGGAACTTCAGGCATCCGTCAACAATGGAAAGGGACCTGGGACTGTCATCAGTCCTTCCCAATCTGAGACATCACACTCTGAACTGCCGTGGCCCGCGAGGTCAGCCAGCTCACAGGTCAGGAAATGGAGACTTCCTCCGCAAGTCCCGTGTTGGATTCTCTCCGGCCCCAAAGGATAAAGGTCACACAGATGGGACCAGAGGACACAGAAGCAGCAGAATTGCCACTAAGTGTGCTCCTCCAGAGGAGGCACAGAGGTGCCCGAGTACTTCTTTTTTCATCTCCTTTTCCATTATAGTAGTCCTCCCTTAACTGCAGCAGATACGTTCCAAGACCCCCCGCAGATGCCTGATGGAGGCCTGAAACCTTGTATATACTGTTTTTTTTTTAATACATACACACCTACGATAAAGGCTGACTTATAAATTAGGCACAGTATTGTTGTTATAGTTAACAACAACTAATAATAAAATAGAACAATTATAACAATGTATTGTAATAAAAGTTATGTGAATGTGGTTTGTCTCTCCCTCCCTCTCTGTCCCTCCCTCTCCCTCTCTCTCTTTCTCTGTAATAACCAACACAGCTACTAAGTGACTATCTGTGGGTAGCGTATCCAGCTCGGGATGTAGCTGGATGGTGAGAGATTTCCTCATACTACTCATAACAGTGCACAATTTAAAACTTATGAATTGTTTATTTCTGGAATTTTCCATTTAATATTTTCAGATTGCAGTTGACCAAAAGTAACTAAAACCACAGAAAGTGAAACCTCGGATAAGGGTGGACAACTGTACAATAAGCCTGGTTAGTAGGCTGACAAGCAGGTGGCATTTCTCCCATTTTCATTAGTTCATTCGTTTGTCTGTTAACAAATATTTGTTGCCCAAGTAATATGGGCAAGGTCATTGTCTTCAAGGAGCTCACATGCTACAAAGGAGACTACCCACCAGAGCTCAGGGCTGAACGTAATCTACATTCGGAGGGGCATTGATGAAGTGCAAGGGGGTCGGGGGAGGGAGAACCATCGTCCTCAGGTGGGAGGACGTGGGAGGTCTCAGTGAAGGAGGGGACATTTGACGCTCAGCTGTGTTTACTGGATGCCCACAATATGCCAGGCACCGCTGGGGAAGGGGGTTGGGAATGAGTAGGAAAATAATTAAACTGATTTCAGATTATGAGGAGCCATGTTTCTTGAGTGCTTATGACATGCCGATGCTGTTCTAAGAGCTTCATTCACATAGACTGGCTTGTTCAATGCTCCCCACCCTGCTGTGAGGCAGGAAACCACTGATGATCGCCATTTGGTAGGTGAGGAGACTGTTGCGTTTATTCATTGCCGCATAGCAACCCAGCCTAAAATGAGTGGTTTAAACAGCAATAATTTCATTTTGTTATAATTCGGCAGGTCAAGAATTCAGGCAGGCTCAGCAAGGGACAGCTCATCTCTGCTCCGCAGCATTAGCGGGCTTTTGGCTGGAGCTGGAGGATGGAGAGATGGCCTTGCACACGACTAGGGCCTCAGGGCTGGCAGTCAGCTGGGCACTTTGGTTGTCCTTCATGTGACCTCTCTCTCTCTTTAGCAGGATAGCTGGGACTTTACATAGCAGCTGGCTTCCCAGAGTGCAAACACAGAAACCGCAAGTGACAGCATCAAGTACACCATATTCAGTGGGTCAGTGAATGTCACAGAGCCAGCCCAAGGTCAAGTGGAAGGGAAATTGACGTGGGAGGGATGGCAAAGTCACATCGCAAAGGACATGCAGAATGAAAAAAACTGTTATGGTCATTTTGGAAGCCATCTTACTCAGACATGGGGTTAAAAAATTTGCTCAAGGTCATACAGCTAATAATTAGGCTTTGGGTGGGGAGTCAGTGGAGTAAAGGTCAGACATGCAGACGTGCGGAAAAGGACATTTTTGATAAAATGATGTGTGTGAATGAGGGCCCAGAGACATGAAACCTGAAGAATAATTGTTCAGTTTGCTAGAGGAGATAAGTAGACAAGAATGGGGGGAGGGGGAAAGGTAGGTTGGGGCCACCTTTAGTCACAGATGGAACACCAAGCTAAACTATTTGGACTTGATTGTATAGGCGATGGGAAGCTATGCAAAGGTTTGGACAGGGGAGTGACCTGATCAGGGAGATTAAGGCAGCCTGTGTGTGCTGCATGAACGGGGGCAGCCTGGTAAGTGAGGAGACTCTCGCAGGAGCGCCGAAGTCCTGACCTACACAGCACATGTGGGTACAGAGGGGTGGGTACAATGCAGGGAACATTCCAGGGGCGGATTTGACACAACTTGACAACTTGGTATTTTACAGATGAGGAAATTGTGGCTCTGAGAGCTAGACACTCCAGGATCTGTTAGCAAAGCTGACGGGCAAAGGCAGAGGGCAGGAGGTCGGTGAGCAAAAGAATAAGTGGAGGGTGGAGCCCAGGAGCTTGGGTCCTTGGACCCCTATTCCACTGAAGTACAACGGGAGCATTCCTGGTGGAACCAGAAGAGCTGGCTCCACTGAGTGTTCTGTTGGCACGTTGGCATCAGTATGGCCTGGGTGCCATGTCAAGTCAATCCCGTGAACTGTCCAATGAGAGAAGGCTGAAGCCAACAGAAAAAGCCCGCCCCAGTGGATGACCTGCACCCTTCTCTCTGTGAAGGGCTCACTCTCCAGGGAGGGAGGCCTGGTCCATTCCGGGTGAGACAGGGGCTGGTTTGGACAAGGGAGTGGAGGCTTGAATTGTGCCACCTCCACATACACCCTGAGTTGCTTTGAGGGTCTTTCCGAGTAATATTTTTTAAAAAGCAGCAGCAGGGAAGAGAGAAGAAGGGATTTGATGTGCAGTCCTTTCAAAGCTCTTAGTTTGAAAAGACTGAGGTGTGTTGTTGTTGTTTAATTTGTATAAAGAGCCTGGTTGATCTCATTCTGAGCGTCTCTGGATGAAAGGGGCTCCCCACCCCCTCTGTACGAATTGCTCTTTGGGATTTGTATCTTCTATTCTTCTGACACACTTCATGCAGGGAGAGCTCATTTTGGCTCCCTCAAAAATTGGACTCTAAATTTAGAGCTGGCCTCAAAACTTCTGATCTTTGAGCTCAACTTGTCTGGCTTGGCCCAGCCTGCAACAGCCACCTCTTATCACCATTAATGGTGCTCCTATTTGGTCCTCCAGTTGTCTTAGAAACATGAATTGGTATGATTGGTCAAGGCCAAAAAATATAAACCAGAGCCCACCAGTCTACCCAGCTCTTTTCTTATAAATAATGTTCTCTTGGAACAGAACATGTTTCCCCCTCATTTTCTAAAAGCCAGGCCCCTTGGGCCCATTCCAAATTCTTCCGGTCTCCCTTCCATCTGTTGCAAGTTCCTTCCCTGTCTTCTCATCCCTGGAATCACCAGAAAGGGGAAGGAAGCAGTGCTTGGTTTGTGCCTCGGCCCAGCTGCTTGCCATCTGGATTCAGGCCTATTAACCCCTGACCTTCAGCCATGATCCTGCTCCTCCCCTCCTTCCACGTAACCCATGTTGGGAGATGGAGAGAGGAGCCAAGGGGCCTCCCAGTCCCCACTGGCTGCTCCTTTAGACCCAGTTCTAACCATGGAGACATCATCTCCCTCAGAGCCCGGCATCGACCATCCAGTGCATAGCGGACAGCTGGTTCTGAGTTGTGGGTCCTGTGCCTCACCTCTGAATGTCTCTCGGAAAATCACCTGACTTTCCAGCAGAGCCTATTCTCCATCTATAAAGTGAATAGTGGATAATCGAGTCCCTAACCTTAAGATGCACCCCACTTAAAACATTCCATGCCTCTATGGCCACGACCAGTTTTTGCCATGACCATGACCAGGGAAGGGGTCCTTTCAACATTAAAGAGAGGAGCCCCACACAATGTCATCCACAACATCCTGGAAGAGCAAGTCATGGAATGCGTTAGAGAGTTCCAGCATCCCTCCCTTAAATCCAGAGACCACCCTCCAAACTCAACTCAGAATGATCTTAGGCCAGAGCCACCTGGATCTCACCTGTGATCATTTTAAAGCTCCATGCAATTCTTCCCTGACTGGTGTGGCTCTATTGGTTGGACATCATAGTACAAAGCAAAAGGTCCCCGGTTCAATTCCCAGTCAGGGCACATGCTTATGTTGTGGGTTTAATCCCAGGTTGGGCTCATATGAGAGGCAACCGATCGATATTTTTCCCCCTTTCTTCCTTTCTCCCTCCCTTCCTCTCTCTCTAAAAATAAATAAATAAAATCTTTTTAAAAGAAGATTATAAATGTCCACAGTATTCTAAACATAAAAAGCTAAAGTCTTAGAGTGGTGTTTCCAGAATCGCTTTCCGTGGAGCCCTAGGATCTCGTGCATGCTTGGGTTTGGCTAACCTGTTGTTCAATGAGTTGGTGAAAGCTGGGTTTCTTTACTGCAAGATTTCTCCAAGTCTTTAATAGGCCAACGTGCCTGAACTTAGAACCATCACTGCAGACATTCTGCTTACCCTTCGTTAACAGCCTTTGTTTTTGCCGGTTTGCTATTTCTTTTTACAGATAGAAAAGGAGGCTCAGAGAGGCGAAGTGGCTTGCCCAGAGTCCTGAATCTGGGAAGTGAAGGGGTAGCAATTTGGATCTAGAGCCTATATGCCTAAGGTAAGGTGATGTTTTCAGCCCCTGAAGCAAACTCCAGAAAGAATTTACAGGTCCTGACAGGCTGCCTTTGTCCCACCTGAAACACCTCAGGGAAAATGGAGCAAAGGGCGGGCTTCTGGGGAAGGAGAGGGGAGAAGAAGTGGATGGACTCTCTGTATACAAAAGCCTCAGATATAAGGGCCTGTAGCTATTACCTGGGGACAACTCATTCAGGAGGCAGGGACTCACAGACATCCACGCTGCTCCTCACAACTGGAGCCAGTGTCCAGAATAAGTCAGGGGAAGGAGTGCCATCGCCTTTACAAGGAAGATACACAAAGCTACTCCGAGGTTCAGAGCTGCCTGTTCTAGAAACAGTCATTGCTGCACCCAGATTTGTATCGCACAACTCCCCTCCCCAACATAGCCGAGTGGCCAGTCAGCTACTAGGGGATTCTGAGAGACTGAATTAGTTGTTAGTCACTTGTTCATTCTTTCACTTCTCTAGCAAGCACATACTGAAATCCAGAGACATAACCCCCAAACTCAGCTCAGAATGGTCGCACCGCTGTGCATGGGAGACACAATGGTGAGCAAGTCCACCGTCCCTGCTTCTCAAGGAGAAACAGGCCTTCAATAAAAATAACACTCCTGAGTGTGCAGTCACAACTAAGGTAAGTCCTCTAGAGGGAAGGAACATGGTTCTCTGACAATATGTATCAAAAGAATGTGATCCAGTTTGGGGAGGTATTTTGTGTGGCCACAGAGAGGCACTATTCACAAGTCCCTTCAAGAGACTCTCAAGAAATGTAATTGGTTGACAGCCCCCAACTGCTGCACCTTGAAATCAGCCTCCAAGTTCACACCAAGGCTACTCCCTCCTCAGGTAGCTCATAGACAATGACTGAGCACAGGGGGGCAACTACCACTGCTGACACAGACTCTACAGGCGGGTGGGCTTTGCTCTGGGCTCTCTATGGGCTCCACTGAGACTTTCTCAGAGCTGCACTGCAGTTGGGGCTCTTCCCTCTCTCTTTTCACATGTGTCTGACTGGAAGGCTCTCTCTACCAGTGTCCAATCTAACAGCTAGAAAGGAGCTCCAAGGGCTGTACAAAATGAAAGATCTTTATATGCAGAAGGGAGCAGGAACAAGGAAGGTGTACCAGGCAAACAAGTGAGTTGGTTACTGCCAGATCCCTTTAGGCGGTGGCAGGGGTCTATCAGGCAGGTTACCTCACTAGCACGTCTCAGACAGTGGTTGATCGGCTGGTTTAAGATTCCATTTCTGAATCTGAAAGTTGGTTTGTTGAAAACATCAACAAAATTGGTAAATTCCTCGCTAAATTGATCAAGAGAGTGAGAGAATAAATTATGAATATAAGAAATAAAAAAAGAAGAAACCACAATAGGGCCTGCAGACATTAAAAATAATAAAACAATTTAAAGAATAATAAGAAAATATAAAAAATTGTATGTAAATTTGACAACATAGATGAAATGGACAGATTGCTTGATAAATTACAACTTTCTAGAATTGACACCAGATGAAATTGAAAATCCAAATCATTTTATGTACTAAGAAATTAAATTCATTATCAAAATCCTTTCCATACAGAAAACATTTAAGGAAGAAATAACACCAAACTTTCAGAAAACAGAGGAGGAAACACTTCCCAATTTATTTTATGAGACCAGAAATACCCTGAACACCAAAACTCAACAAAGACATTAAAAGGAAGTAGACAGGTAGATAGATAGAATCCAGATCTCAGTATCTCAATTCGACAAGATCTATTTCTTATTGCGCTACATGTCTAAAATGGGCCATCAGGAAGGCTTTGCTAGTCATAGACACTCAGGGACCAGGCTGATGAAACTTCCATCTCAACACATGTTCCCATTATGATTAAGGCAGAAAAATGAGACACTGCTTCTCAAAGCTTCTGCCCTAAAGTGACATGTGTCACTTATGCACATGTTCATGACCATGTCCCAGGGAGATGGGTAAGTCCTAACATGTTCTTGGAAGGAGAAGCAAATGGATAGTGATGATCTCAGGAGTCATAGATGCATATTAGCAACAGAAGAGCCTACAGGTACCCCGTGAATGACCTGCCCATTGAGAGACTACAGAGGCAACAAGGGCCCATGGAGCCTTAAGAAGTTTCACCAGCCTGAGAGGGGGGACAAGCCCAGGAAGGGGCTGAGACGGAGCAACCAGAGCAGGGTTGGGAATGAGGGAATTCATGAAGGGATTGGCCAGTTGTGTCTAATGGCATGGAGAGGTCATGTAAGACAAGGATGTCGCTGGTACCAGAACAAGACTTCCGCCAGTGGAATGATGGGGTTAGAAGCCAGAATGGAATGAGTAAGAACTGAGTGTGAGGTGAAGAAAGGAAAACAAAATATGAGCAGCCTTTTAAGAAGTTGGTTGTGAAGGGAAGGAAAGCAGTAACTGGAACAGAATATGTGTTGAGAGGGTCTGTCTGTTATTTCAAAGGGAGAGCCCAGAGAATCTTTTAATGTACACAGGAAGGATCTAGTTTGGCGGAAGTGGTTAAACACAGGAGAGGGGAGTCAGGGGCACTATAAGGTTCCTGGAAGGCAGGACCTGAAAGTCAGCACTGAAAGCTGCCATGGGGAGCAATGAAGGTGGGGGTGCCGTGAAACCTGAGCTGGTGTGAGTGGAGACCAGTCAGTGGAGCAAGCCTGAGGGAAAGGCAGGGGAGGGAGGAAATCTGCAGCAGTCTTGCGGTCCCTGAAGCTGCTTCCCTTCCAACTTCCACTTGCAGTTCTGGACCTTCTGTATCCTTACAGCAACTACTTTTGTCTTGAAAAGATTTCACTCATTTAAAAATTTTTATGAAGCATCTGCTGTGTGTCAAACCCAGTCCTGAGCACTGTATAGGGCATGACAGAAGCCATTCTTGTCCTCAGCACCCATTCCTGCGTCCAAAGAAGCCCAGTAGCCCAACGTCTTTGGCCAAACAGGGGCCCCCTCAGTTTGGACTGATTTATTGAAGAGCGGCAAATACACGCAGCAGACATGGGAGTTATAGCAAAGTGGACTTCCCACAGTAGGGAGAGGGCTGTTGGGGAGGGCTCGTCATCCAGAAGGTCTTGGGAACTTTGGGGGGAGTGTGTCTAGTTGTGTCCCGGGAGAAACTCGATGCAGAGAATCACTCGGCACCTTGAGAGTATTGTGATGTGCGCATGACCGTGGTCGGCATTGCACCTGTGTGAAGAGAGAGAGACGGACCAACCCAGTGGCAGCCCCAGGAAGCACGCCCATTCTGGCTTTTTGTTTTGTTTGCTCGTTTTACTTTCTATTGTGGAAATTTGAACACGTGTAAAAAGGAAGAGTACGGCGAACCTCCACGACCCATTATTCTCACTTCTACTGATCCCTTCGTCCTCCAAACAGCTCTGATGCGCCCACGCTTCCCATTTGGCAACTACTCATGTCCTTTCTCAGGAAAGCTTCATTTCAGCTGCTCTTGAAGCCAGCACAACTCCTAGTCTTTTCTGTTACGTGCGTCAGTACATTTCACTTCACTGTAGTTTGAAGTGAATTTTTGTCTCTCATAATGGAAAAACATCATTCTCGTCCTGTCTAACAGAGATACATAAAAAATCCTGTCTAATGAAGAGAATATAGAGTTAAGCCCTGCTTGTTCCCCTGAGCCTAAGTAGCCTTTCAAAGGCACCCACACTGGGTTAGTTATGTGTGGCTGCATAATAAATAACCCAAATTCAATAACTGTGGTAACCAGCCTCCAAGATGACCCTTCAAGATCCTCGCCTCCTGGTCTTCATGCCTGGCATGGTCTCCCACTTGTCTTATTCTGTGAGACGAACAGGATCTAGGGGAAGTGACTGTGTGTGACTTTCAGGGTAGGTCAGAAGAGACATTATACTTGGCTCTTCGCTGCCCCTGGACATATCCCGCGGCACTCTGATGCCCAGGTGAGCACACAGGAGGTCACCTGGCTTGCCCTGGGGAGCCAGGGAGGGCTTCCTGGTGGAAGCAACCACTAAGCTGAGTCCTGAAACCTATCTTCCCCTCTGAATGCACCGTGGACGCAGGTCTCTGAAGCCATGCTCAGTGAAGACACGCAGCCCCCTTTAGGACATGCTCTCACGTTTCCAAGACGTCTTGGGACCCAGTTGGTCAATATATGCACCCTGGTGGGGAGAAAGCTAGATGAGGCCCCAGGCCATATTTCCCTGCTGGACCACAGCAGAGCATTCTCTTGGGATCCTCCTGCAGCCAGTGCCCAGCCTCTGTGGTCAGCACAGAGAAGTGGAACTAAAGGGGCCACAGTGCCCACAGGCGAGAAAGGGGGTAGCCAAGGGGGGTGTTGACCTGCAAACGCACAGACACACAACTCCTCCTGCACTGACCTGTCAGTTACGGGAGGCGGAGCTAGAAAACCTATGCTTGGCCCCACCCCCACCCCACCTCTGCTGACAAGCTGTTTCCATTCCTGTCTGTTCCTTCCCCAATAGGGGAGCCCAGAACATGCTAGAATGTCTCTCCCAACAACTCCTGGCTCTCCCTCCCACACACTTCCCACTCCTACCACCCA
The DNA here is from genome assembly GCF_022682495.2 of Desmodus rotundus. Taxonomy (NCBI): domain Eukaryota; kingdom Metazoa; phylum Chordata; class Mammalia; order Chiroptera; family Phyllostomidae; genus Desmodus; species Desmodus rotundus. Next base: position 70,962,788 of record NC_071395.1, read on the forward strand.
CCCCACCCTGGCAAGGTGCCTTCACCAGGCCAACCTTCTCTCCTCTCCCTGCTTCTCATTCATACTTCACTGTTCTTTTTTTCCCTTTTGCCAAATTTCCTTGCTTATGTGATGTGGCAATGGGTAGGTGTGGGCATGCATCTCTGTCCCCATTCTAAGAGTAAATGTGAGTGTGAGTGTGAGTGTGTGTGTGTGCCAGGCCTGGCATGCACTCAGGAACGGGGGCTTAGATGTGCTAGAAGGCTGGGGACATAGGCAGAGATTCAGATCTTTAGCACCTCTGGCTTCTGCCTACCTCCCAGCCTCAGACTCACACACAGACATGGAGCTCACCCACTCTCTCTGCAGCCTGAAGTTTCTGTTCGTAATCCCCATCCATTATGAGGCAAACTGCTTGCTTTTCCTTTAAGCTTGGCTCCAGTGTCACCTCCACCCAGAAGCCACCTTGAGCCCCTACAGCAATGACCACTGCCTCATCTCTCCCCCAGGGCCAGACAGCTGCTTGAGAGCCTGGAGCCTGCCTGTGCTGGTCACCTGCCCTCAACTCCCAGCACAGTGCCTGCCCACAGTGGGAACTCTCTGAAGGGGGTTAATGCAGCCATAGGGCTTGGCTGCTGGGGACAGGGCAGAGGGGGTGTGTTTAATAATATGTCACCCCACCCCCAAGCGCAGCAATCTAGACTGAATCTTTCTCCTGGTAGGTCAAGGCTCAAGGGAACTGCAGGTATGTTAGGGAACGGCGTTCACTTTATCCTTGGAAATTGGGGCGGTCTGTGCCCCTACCCCTCTATCCACACACACACTGGCGCTACACCAGGTTGCTTTCGAAAAAGAATGTGTTATCATTCTTAATTCATAATCTTCCCGGTTTAAGGCCGCGTTCAAACACACTCGCAGCTCTGACCCTCGCTAGTCATCTTCCCCACAACAAACGTTAAAGTCAGTCTGTATCTGAGCTCCCAGTGGAAGACATTGAAGGGGAGGCCCCGCCCCCCACCCTGTGGCCCCAGCCAATCGCTGAGCACCTTTGGTTTCGGAGCAAAGGTAGGGGGCGGAAGGAAAAGAGTGGGGCTGCAAGGGGTTTCGACCCAGGCTGGTTGCATACTCTGGGGGCTGACGCAACTGGAGAATTTGGCTTCTTTTTATCACATATATCATTTTGCCATATATGGTCACTGAGAGCTACTGGCAGCGAGGCTCAGGCCCAGATGGTGAGCTCCCAGAGTGCAATGAGCTACATACCAGCCCAGAACAAACAGACCATCGCTCACTCCGCTGGACAGGTGGGTGGGCCAAGAGAGGGGTTATATATAGTTCTGGTCACATTCCTTCACTAATGCATGTTGGCCCCCAAATGCACAAACAATCTCCATATCTGGCTCTTTTTACTGGATTTGCTAATTGTTATTCTTCTATAACCAAGGGAATGAAAAAAATTCCAGGAGGAATGTGGGGGAAGAGATCTGCTGGCTGTCATTTCCCTTCCTTGATCCTCCCCCTCCCACCTCCGTCCCCTTGTTCTCTATGTTCTCTGTATTTCCCCCGAAGTCTTGCCAATGCTGGCCAACTCCTCTGTTGACCCTCCTTTCTCCCCTTGCCTGGGTCCCCTTCTCCCAGCACACCTCCAGCCCAAGTGAAGCTGGCCAGGTGCAGATGATCCCTGAGGTTGGGCAGGATTCAAGAGGTGGGGAGTCGATTAGATCCCCAGCTCCCAGAACATGTGCTTGCAAAATGTTTTAGGCTGCCCCTCCCCACCTGGCCTGACCAAGCAAGAGATGCTGCCCCAGCCTGCACGGGACCTGAAGACAGCAAAATGGGCAGCACAGGAAGCCAATCCTGGAGATTCCAACAGACATGAATAAACACTGATGATCTCCAAAAGCCACTGTCTGGACCTCACCTTCTGCCTCCAGCCTGAGGCAGTCGAGCTTTCCAAGACTGATCACCTGCCGAATCAAGTAGCCCTGAGCATGGATGGCGCTGGAGCATCAAGCCTACACCTGGCTGTCACTGGTAGTCAAACGATGTGGTGTACATATCCAATGAAACATCATTGGACCACGAGGAAGGAGAATATACTGACATTTGCGACAACATGGGTGGAACTTGAGCACATTGTATTAAGTCAAACAAGTCGGACAGAGAAAGACAAGTGTTACATGATATCACTTATATGTGGAATCTGAAAAAGTCAAATGTAAAAAACAGAGTTAAGTGGGGATTACCAGGAGATGGAGGTGGGGATAAAGTGATGTTGTTTAAGGTTGATGTTGTAACAAGCAGTGATAAGCCATAGAGAGCTAATGCGCAGTGTAATGAATGTAGACGACAGTGCTGAATTACAATTATGTAATGTGATACAGGCGCAACAACCACCACAACAGTAATCATATTACAATATATAAATGTATCGGGTTAACGCATTGTACACCTTAACTTTATACAATGTTATGTGTCAAATATATTTCATAAATAAAATAATAAAAGACTGTAGTGTGACCAAAAAAAGGATTTTTTGAGGTTTACACCTCCAGTTTAGATCTTCTGAATTCATCCCCAGAGGGTGGCGCTAGCCTAAAGCAAAGATGAATGGGGCAGTGTTAGACCACCTCTTGAGTGGGGGGCACAAGCTTGGGGGTGTTCTCAGGAGCAGCTAAACCTCCTATGTCAAGGGCGAGGAAGGCAGCCAGCCTCTGACCAGGTGTCTAGAAGCCATCCTCCAGGAGAGCACAGTGGATAAAATATGGCTGTGGTGGTCCCTGCCTTCTAATTTGCTCCAAATAATGGGGACTGGTTCCTCTAGCACGGCACCTCTGCCAGTGGATGGACCTTGCGCACATTATGCATGTGATACACACAGGGGAGCTCAGCCCACTACTCACAAGGAACACGGGAATGCCTTCACAGACTGCCGGTGTCTGGGCCCAGTACATTCCTACGAGATGATCTGGGATAGGCCTCAGGCATGTGATGTGATGTATATCTAGGCCCTAAGCTCCCCAGGTGATGCGATGCGTGCACAGCTGCAAACCAGGCTGGCTAAACCATGCCTGCCCCTGGCTCCCCAGCCTGGGGCAGCCTCGGGTGCCCCAGCAAAGGCATCAGCCAGGAGGCTGAGAGGTCCAGCTGGCTGATGCAGATGAGTGCTGGCCTGGGAGTCAGGGTCCTGATTCTCCCCGCCTGGCTCTGCCCTGAATTATTGGAACGTCCTATTTAATGCTCCTAATTTCTTAAAATCCCAGTTTCTTTAAACACAAAATCAGGAGCTAAAGAATTTTAATGAAGTCAAATTAGATTGTTTATGCAGAATCGCTACTAAACAATCGCTCTGCACCCACTCCAGCTGGGTGCTGAAGACTTGTTATTTCACTTGGTTCTGCCACTCTGCCCACTAGAATTGAGCTTTAGAGAAGACACATCACTCTCCGACTCCCACAGCCACTTCGTGGGGGGCTGGAGTGTAGGTCCAGAGCGGCAAGCCTCAGCACCACCGCTGCTTTACATGCCAGACGGACATGAAGGGACTCACTGCTGGCTGTCTTTCCCAGGATGTCAAGGTCAAACCTGGCAAAACAGACCCTGGGAGGACGATGCTTCAGGTAGTACAGAGAAAGCCCTTGGCACGCTCCCTGATTTTGACACAAGCAGCATGGTGTTTCATCATGAGCCGCCAAGGAGAGGGTTTCAAAGCTTGCTTCTTCATTTAGTAAGAGCACAAACCTGTTTGGCCCCAAGGTGAGGTGACATCAGCCAGCCGAGTGAGAACAGCAGCCCCACTCTGCCCAGCAGGAAATAAAGGCAAAAAACAAGAGGATGGCTGAGTGAACAGGGGGCTTGTCTCCAACCTGGAAAGCCGGGAGCAGGTGGATTTAGGTCTCCCGCCACCCTGCCTCTCCACTTTTCACCTCCTTTTGAGCAAAATCAAAAGGAAGGGGAATTTGAGCTTACAAGACAAGGGTCACAGACGGGGTTAGCATAGTGAGGGAGTGAAGCCTGAATCAGAAAACCCAGGTGTGGGAACCGGAACTGGCGAGTCCAGAAAAAGACCACTGGCCGAGTGGGAGAGGGCAGAGAGGGGGGCTGTGCCCATGTGTTCACTGTTGACAGTCCTTAACGGAACTTGGACTTGAGATACGAGACTTTCAGGAGAGGTTGCCGATTGCCTCTGAGGAGCTCTGCCTGACTTTAGGGTACGCTGTCACCAGCGGAATGGCTCAGTGGTGTGGGGACAGTCTACTGCAGCCAGAGCGTGGGAAACTGGGTACAGTCGGAACCCCTGCCCTCTCACCGCTTTAATTAAACACACACAACCCCAGTTAAAAATCAAGAAAACCAAGTTTGAAAACAGTAACTCTTTAAGATAAAATACAGAAACACCGGTTCCTGGGTGCGCCATGGTTCTGCTTTCACCAAGGCCAGACTCCAGTGTTCCCCGCATCTCCCCCTCTCTGTTGATTTCTGGGGGGGCTGGGGGAGACAACCTCGCCTTTTTGTTTCACCTGCTTGATTTGATGACCACACCCCCTCCCTCCCCTAAGAGAGGCTCAGATCTACAGCTGCACTTGGAATTCACATTTCTGTTGCTCTTTTCTCCCTTTTTTAATTTTAGTATCCCTTTCAAAGAACAAAATGTGTATTTTGTATCATAGAACAGAACATGTATTATAGTACAAAAAATAATAATAAGGAACGGTGTCTTAAACAAAAGTTTCTTTCTCTCCCATGTAGAGGCAGCCCCGAGGTGTGTGCTGGGACCGGCATGTTAGCACGCTGGCACCAGCGGGGGCGCAGACTTAGCCTTCGTGCTCTGCCCCCAGAGCCGCTCTCATCCCTGTGATCCTTAACATTCATGGTAACTGTTGGGGAGCTAATGATCAGAGTCATGTTCAGGGCCAGCAGCAGCAAGATACGGTCAGGAACTTCTGGGACAGCGAAGAAAGGAGATTGAATGATTGGTGAAGCGATGCTTTTATCTTTCCCTCCTTCTGTTGCTCTTTCTGCGGCACCACCGACGGGGTGACTGGAGTGACAGAGGGGGAAAGGCTGGCTAGGTCTGAAGGCCAAAGACAGACGCCACTCACTGCAGCTCTGATGATCAGGCCTCTTGCTCCAGCGTGGACTCGGGTTTTACTATATTAAGGAGGATGCAAAATAGTGGCAGCACAGCACCCCTCTGGTTTTCGTTCTCTGCTTCCCTCTGAGGGGGGAGAAGCCGGTAAGGGAACTGTAGGAAAGGCTTGGGTAGAGCTTCTGATCCTATCAAGTACACTCCAGAGGAAATTAGAAACCACCCAAGGGAAGTCAAGGCTAAGGTGGAGCTCGGGTCTTCAAATCCTCACAGGTCATGTCCTTCTTTAAAAATGTTTTCCTTACTGAAATTTTCAAACGTATACAAAAACAGAAAATAATACGAAGAACCCCTTGTACCTATCACCCAGTTCCAATGGTTAGCAACACTCTGCCCTTCTTGCTTCATCGTTTTCTCCCGCATTTTTTCCCAGAAATACTGAAAAGCTAATGTCAGGTATATATTGCACCCTTAAATACATTAGCATTTATTTCTAACTGGTAAGGACGAAAGATAAAGATAGGGACTTTGTTTTTTAACACAACTATCACACTAATATCATGAAAGGCTTAAGCCCTGGCCGGTGTGGCTGGGTGGGTTGAGCACCGTTCTGTAAACCGAAAGGTGGCAGGTTCAATCCCCCATCAGGCCACATGCCTCGGTTGCGGGTTCAGCCGCCATTTGGGTGTGTACAAGAGGCAACTGGTTACTGTTTCTCTCTCACATCGATGTTTCTCTCTCCCTCCCTCCCTCCCTCTAAAATCAATAAGCGTGTCCTCAAGTGAGGATTAAAAATAAATAATATTATGAAAGGATTCAAAACAAGCTTCCCCAAAATGTGCTACTTAGGCATGTGAATTATTTTGAGCTGAAGGCCATTGAGACCCTGAGGGCTCATGAACACTGTTACCTGTCCCTGAAAGAATTCGAACTAGGGGTCTTGCCCGAAGTAAGAGTTACCACCAGAAATAACTGTCGTGACGCATCCTATATGGCAGAGCAAACATCTATTCACTGAGCATCGGCTCTGCCCATCGTCCCGCAAGTGACCCTGTCCTTCCTTCCCAATGTGCGTTACTTCGTCCTTAGCCCCGAATGTCTATACACCGCATTTGACTCTTGGCCTCTGAGCCTCTCGTGTACGTGGGGTTCCCATAAACCCATGTGATTAAATTTGGTTATTTTCTCTTGGCAGCCTGTCTCATGTTGCTTTATTAGACCCCCCGGAAAAACCTGGAAGGGCAAAGGAAAGTTTCTTCCTCTCCTCCAATTACATCCAACAAAACTGATAATAATTCCTTAGTATAAAATAATCTGTGTTCAGTTTTCTCTAATTATCTCAAAATGCCTATTTTTTAGTCTGTTCAAATCGGGACCCAAACAAGGTCTACACATTGCTTTTGGTTGGCGTGTTTCAAGTCCTTTCATGTACAGCACTTTCCACTCTCCGGCTCTCTTTTTCCTGTCACTTATCTGTGAGAAACTGGGTCATTTGTCCTATAGAATTAGTCACATTGGCTGACTTTATCTTCATTGGGTGGTTTGATTGTTCCTTAAGGATGACATCATATGTTAAAAATCAGGACCTGGGTATTCTCAGCCCTGGCTGCACATCAATATCACCTGGGGAAATTTTTAACATTTCAGAAGCCCTGGTGATTCTGATTCAGCAAATCTGGGTTAGAGCCCAGGAGGCTAGTTTTTAAGCTGCCCAGGTGATTCTGATGTGCATATTTCAGCTGAGAACCACTGACCCTGATAGCTGGGCTTTTCTCGAAAAGGCTACTGATTACCCAGGAGGAGGAAAGGGAGGAGAAGGAAGGGGGAAAAGGAGTTGACAAATACTTACGGAGCACTGAGCCCTAACTTAGGTTGGCGTGGTGTTGTTGAGAGAGAAATAGAAGAGGCTCAATGTACTAGTTTAAAGGTTTAGACCAGGAAAGCAAATCTCTAACTATAAATATGCAACAGACATCAAGTCTGAGATGTAGCCCATATTTTAACTCCCTGCCCCCCTCCCCAGAGCAAACATTACTGAGAGATAACAGGTTATGGTGGGGACGAAGGAGGTTGTGAAAATCAGACAGTGCACCCTGAATGGGAGCCAGTCCTGTGGGCACCCACCTTGTTCTGTATTCTAGGACTCCTTCCTTGGAGCAGGATTTCACTTACTACTACGGGTCATAAGTAACTAAGTAGGGAATGGGATAAAAAATAGAAAAAAGAAATTCACAAACAAGGATCTCCACATGGGCCAAGAAACAAAAACACAATGGACTGCAGCGGTATCCAAAGATAAGCACCTCAGAATAGCGATAAGACACATTGTTTCACTCATAAATTGGATAAAAAGGTGTTTGTTAATGGTGAATGTTGGCAAGAGCGTGAAGAAGTAAATCCCCTTTTGTATTACTTATGGAAGTATAGATTGGTCAGAATGGAGGTCGGTTTGACTGTATCTATTGGAATTTCAAATGCCTGCACCTTTTGGCCGAGAGCTCCACAGCATGTGCATTCAACGGGCCATTTACAAAGATGATCTTTCATTCATCCATTTATTCGGTGACTATTTATTGAGTGACTACTATGTACCAGGTAAAGTTTTAGGCACTAGCAACAGGACAGCAAAAGGTTTCTCTTTGAGGAAGCTGAAGTTCTAGTGCTGGCAGAACAATGAACAAATGAACATTCTAACAAACAGGTGTCTGAATAGGATAAAATCAGAAAGTAAAGAGTACTATGAAAAGGTATTTAATTCAGCATAATAATGAAGAAACATTGGAACCCACTTGAATGTCCCTCCAATGAGAAATAGTTTTAAATAAATCTATCCATACTATGTACTATGATGTAGCATTTTAAAAGGATGAGATGGTTCTGTATGTACTGACATGGGGAGTTCTCCAAGACATAAATTCGCTAAGTAAAACCAAACCAAAACATAAAATACACAAAACCCTGCAATTCAGAATCTAGAATTTAATCCTATTTGTGTCAAAAAGAAAAGTAGCACATTATATAAATGCACATGTGTGTATGGAAATGAAAAGTTCTGGAAGAATGCATAGCAAATGGATAACATGGTCGTTTCTAGGCAGGAGACTAGGATTTGAAGGGAGAGTCTAGAGGAATATTTGCTTTTTCTGTATGGTTTGAATTTTTTACAAAAAGTGTTTTTATAAATGACTCATAGACAGAAGGAGTAAAATAACATAGAATGTAGGACATAGAAAAAGATGGAAAGCTTCCCAACTTGATTTACAAAACTAACATAACCCTGATATCAAAACTTAACAACATTAGCACAAATAAAGAAGATGAGATTAATGTCACTTAGGAATATGGATGGAAAATTCCTATGTAGAACATTAGCAAATGGAATCCAGCAGTATGTAAAAACTATGACTAAGCAGGGTTTATTCCAGAATCCCAGGGATGGATGGATATCAGGAAATCAATTAAGACAATTTATCAGAACAATCAGCACGGCCCCTGGACCTGGGCAACAGGGCCAACCATCCTGGCACCCCTCCAGGCCTGCTTTTCCCAAAGGGTAAAGGATTCCTCTGGACCAAGAAGACTTGTCCTGGGTCCCTCCTCCCTATTAGGCCACAGTTTGGGGCACTAGAACTCTAAAATTGCCTGCCCGATGGCCCCAACACCACTTCCAGGACCTTCCCTGGCCTCTTCCTTGGTTATGTCCCCTCAAGGGTGCATCATGCCCCCTGAGTAGCACACACCCCGAGGCCTGAGGCACAGCCAAGGTAAAGCTGTTTGTGGGGGGTGAGAGTGTAGTAGGGTGAAGGCTGGATTTGTGGGCTGGCATGTTCACAGCTGTGCACACGAGGTGCCCCTGGAGGGGACAGGAGCTGGGGTAATAAGAGAAGGGTGGAGGGCTGCAGCCAGGGTTTGGGGATGGGCAGGCTTTCCCCAAGCTTCCCTATTCCAATAGGAATTCCAAGTGCAAATTTGGCCTTCCACGTTGTTATGAAGGCAAATGTCAAGGTAGGAGACAAGAACAATTTTACTTAACAGTGTGACATTTGGGCTTGCAATTTCAAATATATAGAACTATAACAGGCCAGGCCTGCATCTGTACTTTGGGCCCAGGCCCCACAATGGTTAAGAGCAGCCCAACAATAATAGGACCTGGGAGAAAAAAAGCATGGTACCAAAGATAGAAAGGACATTGGAAAGATGAATGGAGAGGAAGAAAAGACAGTAAGGAAGATGTAAATGGGAATATTCTAAAATTCAGTCACTTGGTCCTTACCAAAGGCTTACCAACATCTTCCCTCTGCTAGGCAGGGTGAGGAATACCAGTTTAAGGCTCCTGTGACTTTTGAAACTTGAAGGGGGTGAGAGTGGAGTCTGTAATCTAAAACCTGGGAGCACTTTTCTATCACTAGAGATGGAGTTTTCAATGTATCTTTAAGGCCAAGTGTTTTTATCCTGTCTGTTTTGGGAAAACACACTAAAACTGATTCTATTGAACAAATACAAAGCTGGTTCCCCCCACATTGTTCTTAGACAAAGTGCGCAGTCAACACCACCTGAATGCATTTGTCCATCGTGCTGGTGTTCTCGTGCCAGTCTCGGTGTCTGTTGAATAAGAGTGTGCCAGAACATGCCACTACTCTGGATTTTTCTATGGAGAGGTGGTTTCATGTTTCTTCTTTAAAGGAGATTTGATTTCTAGAGGTGTGAATCCAAGAAACAAAGCACAAGAGAAGGCACGCTGCGATTTCCAGGTGGTCTTCTATCTTTAACCTTGCCCTGCCTCACAGAATGTTTTTTTTTTCTTTTTAAGTAGCTTTATTAAGTCATAATTTACATATCACAAAATTCACCCATTTTACAGTTATAGTTAGGACTTCCAGCCAAGATGATAGATACACTTTGCCTCCTCGCACAACCAAGGACAACAAATTTAGAAACAAAAACAACCAGAACTGCCAGAAAATCAAACTGTATGGAAGTCTGACAATCAAGGAGTTAAAGAAGGAACATTCATCCAGACCAGTCCGAGGGGCGGAGATGGGCAGCCGGGGCATAGAGGATGGGTGGCAAGGTAGCAGCTGGAGGACTGGGCGGGCTGGCAGACCAGGTGGTCCCACATTTGTGTGCAGATAAACTGAGAGGAGCAACTGGGAAGTGAGACAGACCACACAACCCAGGGTTCCAGCACAGGGAAATAAATCCTTGATACCTCTGGCTGTAAAAACCTGTGGGGGCTGTGGCAGCAGGAGAAACCCTCAGCCTCACAGGATAGCTTGTTGGAGAGACCCACAGGTCCTAGAACGTACACAAACCCATCCACACAGGAATCAGCACCAGAAGAGCCCAATTTGCTTGTAGGTAGTGGGGGAAGTGAATGAAACCGGAGTAGAAAGCCAAGCAAGGGGCATTGTTCCCTCTTTGACTCCTCCCCCACATACAGCACCACAACACAGTTACGTGTGTTGCTCCGCCCCTTACTATGTAACAGGCATGCTGAGATGAAAAAATGTGGCCCAAATGAAAGAACAGATCAAAGCTCCAAAAATAGAACTAAGCAATGAAGAGATAGCCAACCTATCAGATAGAGAATTCAAAACACTGGTAATCAGGATGCTCACAGAAATGGTTGAGTATGGTTGCAAAATGGAGGATAAAGTGATGGCTATGCAAAGTGAAATAAAGAAAAATATACCGGGAACCAATAGCGAGGGGAAGGAAACTGGGACTCAGATCAATGATTTAGACCAGGAGGAAAAAATAAACATTCAACCAGAACAGAATGAAGAAACAATACATTCAAAAAATGAGGAGAGGCTTAGGAAACTCTGGGACAACTTTAAACATTCCAACATCTGGATCATAGGGGTGCCAGAAGGAGAAGAGGAAAAGCAAGAAATTGAAAACTCATTTGAAAAAACAATGGAGAACTTCCCCAATCTGGCAAAGGAATTAGACTTTCAGGAAGTCCAGGAAGCTCAGAGAGAGTCCCAAAGAGGTTGGGCCCAAGGACACATCATAATTACATTACCCAAGATTAAAGATAAGGGGAGAATCCTAAAAACAGCAAGAGGAAAGGACACAGTTACCTACAAAGGAGTTCCCATAAGACTATTAGCCGATTTCTTATACCCTGCAGGCAAGAAGGGACTGGAAAAAAGTATTCAAAGTCAGAAGACAAGGACCTACTTGTCCAAGATTACTGTATCCAGCAAAGCTATCATTTAGAATGGAAGGGCAGATAAAGTGCTTCCCAGATAAGGTCAAGTTAAAGGAGTTCATCATCACCAAGTCCTTATTATATGAATGTTAAAGGGACTTACCTAAGAAAAGTAAGATCAAAACTATGAACAGTAAAATGACAACAAAGTCACAACAAACCCGCAACCCAACCTAAAAAAAAGCAAAAACAAAAACAAATTAAGCAAACAAGTAGAACAGGAACAGAATCACAGGGAGGGTTATCAGTGAGGAGGGGGAGCAGGGAGAATGGAGGAAAAGGTACAGGGAATAAGAAGCATAAATAGTAGGTAGAAAACAGACAGGGGGAGGTTAAGAATAGTATAAGAAATGGAGAAGCCAAATAACTTATATGTACGACCCATGGACATGAACTAAGGGGGGGATGGACACTGGTGGGAGGGGGGTACAGGGCATAGGGGAATAAGGGGGAGAAGAAAAATGGGACAACTATACTAGCATAATCAATAAAACATTCTTTTAAAAAAATAAAGTTACCGTTAGACAAGTTTCAATAATTTATACAGTTGTGCAACCATCACCAGAATCCAACTTTCAAATATTCCCATCACCACAAAGATTTCCTCTGTGCCTATTCACAGTCAGTCCTTGCGCCCATCCCCAACCTCAGGCAACCACGGATCTGCTTTGTCTCTAGTTTGGTCTTCTCTAGAAATTTCACGTAAGTATAGCCATATAATGTTTGGTCTTTTGTAGTCTGGCTTCTTTCACTTAGCATAATATTTTGGAGGCTCATAATATTTTGGATGCTGTAAAATGTATCAGTACTTCACGCGGACACCGTATTCATACTATTACTGAACAGTATCTGCTGTCTAGATACACCACATTTGTTGAGCCATTCAGCAGCTGATGGATACTTTAGTTGTCTCCAGTTTGGGGCCATTATGAAAAATGGTGCTTTGAACATGTGCTACAAGCTTTTGTATGGACATGTGTTTTGATTTCTCTTGAGTAATAGTGGAAATGCTAAGTCATATGGTAAGTTTATGTTAAAAAGCTGCCAAACTGTTACCTAAAGCAGCTGCATCATTTAAATTCCCACCAGCACTGACCTAGGGTTCCAGTTTCTTCATATCCTTCTCTACACTTAATTTTAGTTATAGCCAGGCTAGCCGGGTATCTCATTGTTGTTTTAATCTGTGTTTTCCTCATGTCTAATGATGTCGAGCATCCTTTCATGTGGTCATTTGCGATCCAAATAGCTTCTCCAGGAAAGTGTCTATTCAAATCTTCTGTTCCATTTAAAATTACTCTTTGCCCTGGCTGATGTGGCTCAGTGGGTTGAGTGCAGGCCTTCCAACCAAAGGGCTGTTGGTTTGATTCCCAGTCAGGGCACATGCCTGGGTTGCAGGCCAGGTCCCCATTAGGGGGCGTGTGAAAGGCAACCACACATGGTTGTTTCTCTCCCTCTCTTTCTCCCTCCCTTCCCCTCTCTCTAAAAATAAATAAAATCCAAAAAAAATAAAGTGAAATTACTCTTCTGTTAAGGATGACCTGTCATAAACATGAATTGGGTCGGCTTACCTTCTTCGTTGTTGAACACTGTTCAGCGATTCCACACTTACCTCCCCCTCCCACCACCCTGTCTTCTCCAGGTTAACCCCCACTTCTCCTTCTTCCCTCAGTCAGGTATCTCTTCTCGAACTCAGTCAGGAACCTTTGGATATTTACTTCATGTCATTTGCTACCACGCAGTTAGACATCAAACACAGTCTACATCTTTGTCTCCCAGGCTCCGCTAAGGGACCACGGGCCCCGGGCGTCTCTTGTTGCCCCAGGGCATCCGCAGCGTTTAGCCAGTGCGGGCCGCGGCGGGTGTCCTGACCACACCTGCTGAATGAATGAATCACTGAAGGGAAGAGGCCTGCTTCCCGATGGGGTGGGTCCCTGGAAGACCACGCTCAGTCCGAGCGCGGGACTGACAGCGTTGTACTCGCAGAAGGGCCAGCGCCGCGGGGGACAGGGGGGCGGGGGGGGGGGGGCGGGGGGGCGGGGGGGCGGGGGCAGCCCCAGGAGGCCTGTGAACTACAGACGACTGGGTGCCTCCGCCAGGGACTTCGGAATCAGGAGGTGTCTGTGCTGAGAGTCTGTTTCAGGGACGGGCCTCCAACTGGAGAGAATGTCCACGCTTGGAATTCCTTCCTGGAGAACAGTCACTTAGCCCTGGAACTGAGAGCAGGTGCGGAGTGACCACCGGCCGGGTAAGAAAGGAGCTCGGAGGAGCTGTGGCAAAGGCCGCGACTCGGCGGCGAGGGAGAGACGTCCCGTGGGCGCACCGACGGGGCAGGCGTGTCAAGGGCCCAGCAGACCTGGCTCCCAGGCCGCATGAGAGCTGTTCTCGTCCTCACGGTCTCCATTTCCCTCATCCCTCCCTACGTTCGCTTACCGTGGAAAATATACTTATTGGTGACTGTGTGTGTTTAAAGTAACCCGACGTTAATCAAACTTTGGATAAATTCAACATTTTGAAGTATCACTCTCAACAAGCAAAATGTTAATGTCTCCAGATAGGTTCTTACATTTGACAGTGGACCCTTGCACAACGCGGGCGTTAGGGGCGTGGACCGCAGCGCAGCTGAAACTCCCCCGGGAACGCGACTCCGCCACGACTCGGTTGTCCCTCCGCGCCCACGGGGACTGGTTCCAGGACCTCGCAGATGCCAAACTCCACAGATGCTTAAGTCCCTTCTATAAAACGGAGTGGATCCCTGCGAACCATCCGCCCTCCACATGTGGGGACTCCCAACCGCAGATGGAAAACAGCACAGGTATTTTTACGTTTAAAAATACATGTGGTAGACCCACACAGTTCGAACCTGTGTTGTTCAAGGGTCAACTGTGTATGTTGTCCACGGCTTGGTGGCCTTGGTCAGATGAGCTCTTCGAGCAGGAAGCCCTGTTATTTCTGTGACGCCCTGTGACTTCCGATGAGAGAAGAGAGAAAGAGGCCTGACTGAGGTCAGCGAGGAGCCTGGGGCTCCGCACCCCCCGACTGCGAATCCTCAGAGCTATAGGAAGGAGGGACAAGGTACCCAGAGCTGTGTCTTGAGCCTTAGCCAAGTTTCCAGATCCTCTAGATTGTGATTCCGAGACCCTCGTGTTAAAGAATGCCTCTTAAGTGGTGGGCATGGGCGTACTCACTGTTACACATGCATTAGAAAGAAACGCTCTAAAGAACGCCCTGGGGTGGATGGTTATCTATTACTGGGGAGGGCATAGGCAGATGGGGTCAGGAATTAGAGGCAAAGTTTTTCCCAGATAACTTAAAACAATTTATTTTAAGATAATCTCAAATTTACATGAAAGCTGCAAGTGTGGTACAAACTCCCTCTTTTTCTGAACGAGCTGAGAGTTAAGTTGCTGATACAACGACGCGCCCGAGGACTCCAGTGTGGGTTTTCTACGGCACAGACATCCCCTGACGTCACCACAATACAAGTTTAAACACAGAAAAGTTAACACTGATATATTTCCACCGTTCAAGGATCACCAAGTGTCCCAATAACGTCCTTTATAAAAACAAAAGGATCCAATCTAGATCACGTGTCGCCTTTGGTCGTCACCTCTCTTTAGTGTCCTCCAGTCTGGAGCCGTTCCTTGGTGCTTCCTCGGCCTCCACGATCATCTCATTGAACGCCTTCAGCTTGGGTTGGCTCCTGTTGCCTCATGATTAGCTCCAGGTTCTGAATCTTGGGCAGGAACATCACAGACATGATGTATGACCTCACTGCATTCTATCAGGAGGCACATGATGTTGATATGTCCCATTGCTGATGATGTTCATGCTAATCACGTGATTGAGGTGGTGTCTGCCAGGATTCTCGCTATGAAGTTACTCGTTTCCCCTTGGTAACGAATAAGCATTTTGTGGGGAGTTATTTTGAAACTCTGTAACTGTCCTGTGCCAGCTCAACTTTTCAATTGATTCATTTTGTGACTCCTAGACACATAGTTTCCTATTTTATTACTACTTAGCTTCTTATACTTTTTTGGAACCATGTGAGTTGATTAACTATTTAAAAACCTAATTTCTTTAAAGAAAGGAATCAAATTCTAAAATCTCCACTGACCATGAGCCTTCACTGAATTCATTAACCTTTGGCCAGGTTTAGGGCACATGCCACCCTAGGTGCCTGGGGCGGGGAGGGGGGGTACTGGTGGTGGTGGTGGTGGTGGTAAGGGGGCTTATCAACACCAGTGCAACTCAGGACTGAGAGCAGAGAGGGATATTTTCCCACAAGGAAATGGGTGGCTGCTACCAAAACTAGGGAGAAGGGACTCTGGCCATCAAAGATAAGAGTGGATGCAAAAACAGCGAAGCACAGAAAAAACGTGAGGACCAGAGGCATTGGGAGTCTAAGTGTTGGGAAACAAGGCATGGACTGGAAATGGAATGGCCGCCAAGTAAAGGAACAAGCCCCAGGGCCAGAGAGTGATCACGGGGCAGTGAGGCCCCCGCTCACTGACTGCCAGGTCACTCTTCATGAGGCTGGGACCCAAGTGGGGACAGTTGGCAATACCTGTCTGAGGGGGCCACTCAGGGGCAGAGAATCAGCTCCTAGGAATGCCTGACATCTCAAAACAAAATGTGTCTTGATAGAAGACTTTAAATGAAAGAACAACCCAGGAATCTACTAGCCTGCTTCCCAGAGGTGGACCTCTGCCCAGCACTTGAACTTTGGCAGTGAGGCTGGTATGGAGAGAGTTGTCGGCAGTCACTGAATCCTTTGTACACTCTATTTTTTAAACACAGGAAGTATCTGCCGCGTTACATGAGTTATGCTTAATGCCATTCATTCTAAGCCTCTCCTTCAGGTTTTTCTCCTTCCACCTCTCGGCCATGGAGTCTGCTTATCATCCCTGCGTGCACGGGATATTTTAGGAAACTGTTTGCGTGTTGGCAGCTGTCCCTGGCCTGAGCAGGGCACACCTCCGCAGACGGACACATTCTGCAGATTTCTAACAAAGCAAGTATGTTGATTTTGGCCTAGGCTAGCCCCAACTTATCAGACATATTGCTTGGTTGACTAGGAGAAAATATCTAGGGAAAACACATTTTATGATTTTAATTGTTATTATAGGTGCTCTCAAAAAATAAATCTGTGACCTGCAATATATTTCAGTGAAAGAACTCACATCTGGTTCCGATTAGCTCTGGAGCCTGTTGGCTGACTTCGCACGGGAGCCTTTTCTGGAAGTCAGCTCTGTGTCTCGGGGACTTTGTTTTCACCCAGACAGGCACAGTGGAGACCTTGTTCCAGCACAAAGGCATTAACTGTTGGTGTGACCCCTCACAAACATGGCAGTGCCAACCGAAGACCTTACCGCGTAGAATCCTGTCCTGGAGGGCTAAAACAGGCAAGTCCCAAGGCAAGGGCAGAATGGATGAAGAGAGAGTTCCAGAACGCTCAGCTTTGGGCATTTCCGTTTTAACCTCCAGTCACCAGGAGGACTAACAGAAGCTGGGATAAAGACAGTGGTGCCTCTCACCCTTGTTCTGGCTAAGAGGGCAGAGTCAAGAATAAACGCTCTGCTGTGTTCCCTTTCATTGTGAGCAAGGTGATAAAATCTGGTACGGACATTCTGGGATAGTTCACTTTTTTCCCCTAAAGATGATAAGAGCTATAATAAACACGTTGGCACATCTCTCTTCATGGACAAGACGCCAGGACTGATGGTAAAACCTGGCGAAATGAAGGCAACACGGGCTAATAGCTGCCCTGGGCCATAAACTCCAAAGAGTCCCCAGTCCAGTGTCCAGAAGGAGATGCCTCTCACCTAACCCTTCTGAGTTCAAAATCTGCTGGCAGCAGTAGTTTCTGGCTACGGAGGGCATCTCAGCTCCTCATGCAGCCTTCTCTGGAGGCAGAAGGAGAGCTTCAACCTCCAATTCCTCCCTCTCAACTCGTGGTCTCCCCGTGGACAAAAGGAGCTGTGTGGGAAGATAGCATCCTGTCCTGCTTTGGGGACATGAGAGGGTCTCACTGGGGTGGCCTCTCGTCCCTCTCCATCTACATGGCCCTTTCTACATGTCCCCGATCACTCTACACACCCCAAGAACTTCTTAGCTCTTTTCTTAGCCGCACCTGCATCACCTCTCAAAGGACACAGAGACCAATTTTTAGCAGTTATGCAATTGAAAGAGTAAGGCAAGGCCATCCTTGAACAAACCTGACCTGGTAGGGGAATGATAACTTCTTCCTCCCAATTGTATTCATACATCTGTGTATAGATTCTAGTCTCCAAAAAGCCTTTGACAAATCACCCCTCCTAAGGCTTCATGAGTCATTGAATGAATGGTCACTTTTTGTCACAAGTTGGGAGCTACCTTAGGTGCAGGGATAAATGGGTGCTTCTCTGGATGGAAAGGTATGAATAATAATCTTAAAAATCACCAACAACTACTGAGAGCTTACTATGTGCCAAGTATTGTTCTAAGCCCATCCAGAGTATTAACTCCCCAAAGAGGTACCATGATGATACCACGTTTACAAGGAGGTTAAGCAACTTGACCAAGATAACTCGTCTAGTTCTAGAACAATCGTTGCTGTCGTTACATTCATTCACTTAGACTTTAAAATAAAATCTCATTGTAATGTGTGTGACTGACACAACACACGTGCAGGGGTTGAAAGTTCCACGAGAATAAATTGCAGAAAGAGCTTGTTAGACCGCTGGTCATAGTGTTGGCGCCGTCGGTCCTCAGTCTCCTGCATCACCACGCATCACCCTCCAACAGTGTCCCCTCCTTTCCAAACCCCTGCCACCAGCATTATTCAGGCCTTTACTCTGTCTACTTTGAACTCCTGTAATGGCCTCTTGACTAGTGTCCTGGTTTCCTGTCGTCTCTCTGCTCCAATTCAGTTATTGCATCACTGCCAGTGTAATGGGCACAGAGCGGCTCGGTCCTAGCCTGAGCCAGCTCAAAGCCACCGAGAGCTGCGTTCGAGGCCTGCCGCGGTTTGCCACAGCCAGCGTTTCCGGCACTGCCTGGGTTAGGCTTTTTGACTTAAGACATTTTTGTTGAGGGACAACCTTGAACCAAGGACTGTGTCAGGCTGTGGAAATTCAAAGTTGAAAGGTCATAGTCCTCATCTTCAAAATGTTTTGTTAACAATGAGAAGACAGACTTGTAAACAAGTACCAAATCCTAAATTAATCATTCCAACGTGGTACGTACAGGGACAGCAGGAGAAAAAAAGCACCTACATCGGCCCAGGAGCATCAGAAAGGGCTTCGAGCAAGGGAGCCTTGAGCTGAGAGAAGGAGCCCAAGTTCCCAGTGGACCAGGGAGCGAGTTCCAGCAGGAGGACACAGTGCACCGTGACACTGTGGACGGGCAAGCAGCTGAGTCCGATGGGAGCCTAGAGTGTGCCTGGGAGTAAAGGAAGTTTGTCTGGAAAAATAAGTATGATATTTGCCAAGAATCTTTTTAAAAAATAATGAGGAAAGAAAAAAATACTTCTCTGAAATACTAAAATATATCAGAAGATCATAATGGTTAGAATTGTGTGGTCCTGGTGAAAATTAGAAAGGTAGATGTAGGGATAGAATAGGAAGTACAGAAATGGGTCTAAGTTTATAATATGAGACTTACAAATGTAAATGTGGCATCTCAGGAAAACAGTAGCAGGTTTTTCAAAAGATGTTGTTGGGACAACTACCTGAACTATTTGGAAAAAAAAGTTGGGTTCCCTACCCATCCCCATCATTCACAGAACAAACCCTAAATCAGTGCTGTCCAACAGAGCTTGCTGTGGTGATGGACGTGTTCTTTCCCCTGAGTTCAGTACGGCAGCCACCCACCATGTGCATCCGTTAAGCACCTGAAATGGGGCAGGTGCGCTGAAGCCACCCTGTGTAGCTGGCAGCTGTCGTATTGAACAGCACAGTTCTATGTGGACTAAACATGTAAATATAGGGAATAAGAAAGTACTAGAGTAAAATATAAGTAAAAAATGTAACCTTGGAGTAAAGAAGGTCTTCTTTGGTGTTTTATCAAAAGGTGAAACTAAGAGAAATGATGGTTTTGACTCATAGATACTGAGAACAGACTGACAGCTGTCAGCGGGTAAGAGATTTGGGGGCTGGGTGAGGAAGGTGAAGGGATTAAGCAAACAAAACCCCTCGCAGACAGACAACAATATGGTGGTTACAGGAGGGAAAGGGGGGTGAGGGGAGGTAGAAGAAGGTATAGGGGGGATAGATGGTGATGGAAGGAGACTTGATTTGGGGTGGTGAATGCAGTACAATATACAGATGATGTATTATAGGATTGTACACCTGAAACCTATATAATTTTATTAACCAATGCCACCCCAATAAATTTAATTTTAAAAAAAGATGGTTAACTACCTAAAAATGTTAAACTTTAGAATACATGTCCTACAGCAAAATAAATTAAAAGACAAAGTCAGACAAAATTTACCTTGTAGATGACAGATAAAGGATTTGTATTTTTGATATATGATTATAAATTATAAACTGTGAATCAATTGTACGTTAATATTGTAATTTAATTAAAAAATGAAGAAGGCTTAGAAAAATAAGCAAAGGACATGAATAAGAAATTCACAAAAGAAGAGATACAGATATACCATAAGTAGGAAAAAAAAAACCCTTTCACTTCACCAGTAACCATAGATTCACCCATCAGAACAACTAGATGATTCGTCAGCGTGGCGATGCCTTGGACCGCGTTGCTGCAGGCAGTGTGGAGGAGGGGTCAGGGAAGCAGGCACTTTCCTATGCGTCTGTGCAAGTGTATATTGACACAGCCTTTCCAGAAAGCAATACAGCAATATAGAGCAAACGATACATTCTTGTATCCCCCATGTTTATTTTACATGAAAACCCACAGATTAAGACACCCCCCAAGATGGCCATTATAATTGTGTGTGTGTGTGTAGTAAAGTTTTATTTAATTGAATCAAATATTTCTAGGTGGCCAGTATTCAGGCTCTATGACAGCTGCAGTCCAAGTCCCATCCACTTGTCCTTGTGGCAAAGGGGCCATAGCAAGGTGAGACAGTGTCCTGAGACCTCAGGAGATGATCATCACTACCACGGAGCATTTAGCTGTGTGCTGAGCCCCGCACACACAGCGTTTCATTTCATTCCCACCACAGCCCAGTGAAGGCGATGCTATTATCCCATTGTACAGACCCAGAAGGAGCCCACAGAGGTTCCATGGTATCATCACTCAGCCAGAAAGCTAGGTTTGAAGCCAGGTCTGTGACTCCGGGCATTGTCCCCATTGCTGGCAAGGACTCCAGGACCCCATGCAGCATTGGCACCCCCTCGGAGGGAACCTGTGGCCCATAAGACCCCGCAAGCAGAAAAGCTGTGGCTCTGGGCCCTCCTGGTCAGGAGCAGCAACCTCTCCAGGGCGGGCAGGAAGGCAAACAGCTCCCAGGGCCAGCCCCTCCCACTGATCTATCAGTCTGTAGCTGCCCACGCCTGTGACCTGAAGTCAAGATCACCGGTGGATGCGTAGCTGAGGAGGAGCTGGGTTTTAACTCCTTTTAAAAGACTGACTCGTGGAGGCTGAGATGGGGTAGAGCGAGCAGAGGAGGAATCTGGGGAATTGAGTGTCCTCAGACTTTTCCATCTGCTCTTTGACAAGGCTCTGCCAAGTGACGAGGGAATGCTGTGCGTGTGCCCAGCCTGTCTCCACTGGTCATCCATCTCCCCTGCTGGGCCGGAGCCACCGGTTCTGCAGCCAGTGGTGGGGGCAGCTCCGAGAGGAGGTGGACTCAGAGGCTGCGGCTCCCACTTGCAGCATAGTTAGAGCCTGAGATGGTTTCGTGCTCAGAAGGAAATGGGGTGGGCAAGCGAAGCCAAACACCATTTGGTCTCCATCAATGCTCAGAAAGCATTTTGGGTCAACACTGCGTCAGAGTTAGGCCTTGAGCAGTGGATGACAGCTGGGACATTTGTTGGGGTGGCTGGACCTGCCCAAAGAACAGGAGGAGGGGGGGAACCTGGTTTCCACTGGGCAGGGGAGTTGGAAGAGGGTAGGTTTGCTGGGATGAGCAGAGGGGAGCACACAGACCACTGTTTTAAAACTAGCAGATCTGCATCTTTCCTCGAGGAAAGGAGAGTTTGGATTTGTGTCTGTTTTAAATAAAGGCAGTGAGAGAAAGTAACCGTGTGAATTTGGGCAATCACTTTAGCTCTGTTGAGCCTCAGCTGCAATAGCTGTGGGTTGGGGGACTAAGCCAGAGGATGTTCTGTCAAGGTCCCTTTTAGTGTTAAGGTCAAGGGTACTAAAACTTCCTCCAAGCTAAGGTTACTAGGACACTTGTTTAAAACATTTCTAAGTTCTGCCCGAGCTACTCAGTCAGAATCTCTGGTGGAAGCGCCTGGGAACCTGTACTTTATTTTGTTTTATTTGTTTATAGATGAGACTGCTGAAGCACAATTTATTAACTTATTTGTATAGTTTTATTGCTGTATAATTGGCAGGCAACACTATATAAAATGTACAACATAATGACTTGGCTATCTATATATTACAAGATGATTACAAAATTTTTCTCTTGTGATACGAACTTTTAGGATTTATTCTTCTAGCAGCTTTAAAATATACTAGAAACTGTAAACTATAGTCAACGCCGGACATTGCATCCTCAGGACTCATTTATCTTACACCTGGAAGTTTATACCACTTGACTCCCTTCAGCGATTTTCCCCACCTACCCTCACCCCCTGTTCTCTGTTTCTGAGTTCCTTTTTTTTTTTTTTTTTTAGATTCCACATACAAGTGAGATCATACAGTGTTTGTCTTTCTCAGCCTGCCTTATCTCCCTGGAATCTGTGTTTTAATCAGCACCCCAGATGAGCCTTACGTCAGGAAACTTTGGGAACTGTACAGGGGATGGGACGTCTCCCAGCTCCCGCCCTGTTTTGGAGAAAAGAGAAAAAACGCACAGCGGCTGGAGAGCAGGCCTTTACTGACCCGGATACCAGGGACGAATCCCTGCCTTCCCCTCCAGTGTCCCTGACTTGCTGTTCACAGCCCTGGGTCTTCAGTGGACTTGGTCACAAAGCTGAGCACCCAGAAGGGGTGCCAGGAGATGAGCGCAGGGGGAGGGGACATGTGCCAAACCAGGGCTTAGCAAACAGGGGTCCCATCTCATCTTGTCTCCACACTGATCTTGGCAGAGCGGCTTTGCGTGGCCTTGAGCCAGGGCTTGACTTTTCTGGCTCTAGTTTCTTCATCAGTAAATAAGAACAACTAATTTGTCATTTGTTCAATAGTCAATAGCAGTAACTGAGGTCTACCTTTTGGGGGACTATCTTTTAGGTTTGCTGGCAGCATCCAGTGAGGTATTGAGAGAAATCCTTTGAACAGTATGAAGATCTTTGTCAGCGTTTCCAGAAGTGTGCACCATGGATGTGAGCTATTAATAGTGTTCCGTGCAAATAAAAAGGGTCTGTATTCAGCTGAGGAAATGCTTGATTAAACCGAATTAAACAGCCTTTGATTTAGGACTTTCCTGAGTCTTTTCTTGAATGGGCTCTGTGACCGGCCGGGGCTGAGGCTGTGTGTGAAGGGGGGTGAAGGGGTTGGTATTCAGACCTCCCGAGACTGGTTTGTTTGCTGATACCACTAATTAATGGAGCATCTGTGTGTGTGTGTGTGTTAAAATATAACTAACACAAAATTTACCATTAGTGGCATTAATACATTCACACTGTTATGCAACCATCCCCACCATCCATCGCCAGAAATTTTTCATCTTCCCAAACTGAAACTTTGTCCCCGTTAAACAACTAGGGGAGGGGTAGTCTCTGGCAACCACCGCTCTACTTTCTGTCGCTATGAACTTGACCATTCTCGGTAACTCACGTAAGTGGAATCCACAGCATTTGCCCTTTTGTCGCTGGTTTATTTCCCTTAGCCTAGCGTCCTAGGGCTCATCCGTGTTGTAGCACGTGTCAGAATGCCATTCCTTTTTAAGGCGGAATACGGACTCCTCCACTACAGGCACGTATCCCATTTCGCTTATCCGTCCAGCCATCAATGGACACTGGGTTGTTTCCGCCTTTTGGCCCTTGTGAGTAAGGCTGCGAACGCGAGTGTACAGATATCTGTTTGGGTCCCTGCTTTCAGTTACTTTAGGTATGTACCCAGAAGTGGACTTGCAGGAGCGTCTCTTGGGCTAGAGTTCTGTGGAACACAGTTTAGAAACACTGTTCTTTGTAGCTCTGAGGGAGCACTATGAAGTGAGAAAATTCCTGAACTTTCCAGGGATATTTCTGTCTTAATTGATGCAGTGAGAAAATATCATAGGTTCGGAGTCAGAACTCGCATTTCTGTCTGACGAGGACCTCTGTGGGTCTTGCTTTCTGCAACAGTAAATTAAGTATGACAACTAGATGACCTCATGTGGCCCCCTCCCATGGGATGTGACATCAGGATGAAGAGTGCGGGGTGAGGGCTGGAGGGGGTGGGGCGGTGGAGCACACTAGCATGCAACTAGGAACAATTTAATGTCTTTGTCCTTCAATCTCAACATTTTAATTCTTTTAAGCTATTTCCTTTTATAGGGAAAAACAATATTTTGCTCTTTCCTCACCCTTAGCTTTCAGGGTGCAAACATTGCTCGGTTCTCTGTGTCTCAGAACTGCCCTTTACTTCTGTCGAGCTGCCATCACAGTTGAGGACTTCCTCAGCTCTTTCGCCTCTCCCACCTCAATCAGCCCAACAGCTAGTGCCGAAGACACAGCTGCTTGTACTTCCTCTTCCCTTTCCTCCTTTTCTCCCACCATTAGAAACACCAGAGAAAGAGAAGTCATTGAGGTTTGTCTCCAGGCAACAAAGAATGAGCCCTAGGAGCTACCTTCTCCCAGGAGAGAGAAGTCATTTCCACTTTCCTCTTCAAAAGCAGAGGTTTTCCTCTCCCATTAGGAATCTCTGGTGGCTACTTGAATTTTAAATGTAATAACCAGGTTTATACATTAAGCAAGCTTTGCCTGGTTCCCTTAGCAACAGCTCTAACTTTTATGGCTTGCCGGAGCTCCTGTGAAAGGAACTTGCAGATTTTATGATAATAACATCTCAGCCATCCAGAAGGGGAAAATATCCTAACCTTTCAGAATGATGAAAATCTAAAATTAAGCCACAAAACAAAACAAAACCCTCTGAGCCTCTGGAATAACTTTCAGAGGATCCCACACTAAAGACAAGAGCTTTCTTTGTGAGAAAAGTCTTTAGACCCCAAAATTCCATTTACTCTTTTTATTTTTGTTTAAACACATCCTTCTCTGCAGTGAGTAAAACACGGGGAGGGGCTGCTACAGACAGACGTGTTAGCAGCAATGTTAAGCCATCTGGTAGCCTGAGGACAAAGGAGACAGATAACCTAAAGAGAAGCAGATGTAGTACTGTGCTGTGACATTTTTGATGGATTCCAACCAAAATGGCTAAACCAAACACAGTGCTGGGATTTTTAGAGATAAGCCTCAGTTATCAGGAAAACTCGTTTGCTTTGGAGGAATTCGGTGCCAGCAGAGCTATGTAATTGAAGCGTCACCGTGTTTTGAATAAATAAGCCCAGCAAAGCGCTCAGAGACTTAAAATCTATCAACTGGATAGATCACTAGTGATATGCAGTGGGTGGGAGAGCAGGCGAGGTCCCGGCTAAAACTGAACGCCAAGATTTTATGAAAGTTTGATGGTCCTGAGTAGGAAAAACAAACATTTTTTAATTAATTATTTTTTTCTTTATTTTTATTGTTGATGTAATTGCAAATGCCCCCATTTCCACCCCTTTGCCCACCAGTGCCCAGCTCCCCTTCCCCTTCCCTCTGGCCACCACCACACTGTTGTCTGTGTCTACGGGTCATGCATATATGTTCTTTGGCTCTGGTCAAAATCCCTTCACCTTCTTTCATCCAACCCTCCTGCCCCCCTCACCTCTGACAGCTGTCAGTCTGTTCCATGCGTCCACTTCTCTATTTCTATTTTGCTCATTCATCTATTTTGTTCATTAGATTCCACATATGAGTGAGATTATATGGAATTTGTCTTTCTCCGACTGGCTTATTTCACTTAACATGATAGTCTCCAGGTCCATCCATACTGTCGCAAAAGGTAAGACTTCCTTCTTTTTACGGCTGTGTAGTATTCCATTGTGTAAAGTTACCACAGCTTTTTTACCTACTCACCTACTGACAGGCACTTGGGCCGGCCCCTGTGTTCATGGCGGTGTTATTTACAATAGCCAAGGTCTGGAAAAATGAACATTTTAAATGCACAGGCAGTCCTCTCAGTTCCAGAGAGGCTGGGACACTAGCCTGAGGACAGCTTACTGCCTTGATTTGGGGAAAATCCTTTAATGGGCCTTTGATTTGGTAAAGGTAGAGTAACCATGTTACCCTGTTACACAATGGGGTGGTTTACTTCTCTGCATGATAATGTAAACTGGTGTCTTCCCCGTGGGCAGAGCTATATCATGTTCCTTTCTAAAATTACAGTTTCTTCTGGGGAGATGTGTGATGCAGTCTTGTCCAAGACTGGAAACAGTTATCCGAATGTTCCAGAGAGATACTGGAGCTGTGTCTCTCCTGTGGGCTGACTCAGGTCCCCTAAAAGTGTCCTGACTGGCATGTGGGGCAATCTGGACTCCCCCGACATTTCCCACGCTGGCAAATTCTAGAGCAACCGTGCAACCCGGGAAATGTGCTGAGAATATTGTTCTGATGCCCTGGGGAGCTAAAAGCAAGACCACATTTTTCTGGGTCTGGATGGGGTTTCCCTAAAAGGAATGTATGTTCCCAAGAGCAGTCATCCTGGGGCCTGAAGATGGGGCTTGGAAGGAGGTTTAGACTCTCCAAGGGAGTCTGGAGGATTGAAAAGCCTGGGCTTGGGAAGGGAAGGGTTCTCCGGAACACTCCCACGGTGAGAGAGTGAGTGTGATTCTGCATTGGGGGATACCCCAAGGGCCACAGAAAGACACTAGAAGGGGTAGGGTTGCCCGATAAAATGCTGATGTCCTACTAAATTTGAACTTCAGATAAACAACAAATGAGATTTTGGCATAAGTATATCCTGAACAATGGTTGGTTTCTAACACTGCATGGAATATACTTACACTAAAAAATTATTTGTTTACCTGAAATTCAAACTGA
This sequence comes from Desmodus rotundus, assembly GCF_022682495.2. Lineage (NCBI taxonomy): Eukaryota > Metazoa > Chordata > Mammalia > Chiroptera > Phyllostomidae > Desmodus > Desmodus rotundus. The sequence continues at coordinate 70,989,255 of NC_071395.1, forward strand.
ACTGAGCTTCCTTTATTTTTATTTGCTAGATCTGGCAACCATAAGAAGGGAACCTCTGAGAAGACCATCCACACTATCCTTTCTGTTACCTCCAAGTTTTTAAAAAATATATTGTATTTATTTATTTTCAGAGAGAGAGGAAGAGAGGACGAGATTCATAGACCAGTTGCCTCTCACTGGCCTGCAACCCTGGCACATGCCCTGATCAGGAATCGAACCGGCAACCTTTCTGTTTGCAGACTTGCACTCAATCCACTGAGCCACACCAGCCAGGGGTCTTACCTCCAAGTTTTGGAGATTAAATATTAAGTAAGCCTAGCTCAGCCTTGCTGGGGCATTTGAGGAAGGGGTCTGTGCCATGCTTGGAGTGAAGCCATACTGATGGGAGGGGTAGCCATTGCCAAAAGAGTCAGACTCTAGACTGACGAGGGGTCCGTGGGGGAGAAGAGAGTCATGGAGTGACCCAGAATCACAGAGCTGATTGGGGTAGAAGTAGAGGTCGGAGGGGAAGTGGAGCTCAGGGCAGATTTGTGGCTCTTGGGAGCATTTCTTCCCAGGCCCAGGGCTAATGTGTTCCGAACATTAAAGGGCAGCATGATGAAGCTGATGAAGTCTGGGACGCTTGGGTTACAAGTCCAACTTGAGGCATCAGGGTTAGGGACTGGGATACAGTGATTCATAAAAAGAAATATATATGTGGTCCTTAACCCCAAATATTCTGAATGAGGAGAGCTATCAATGTATCCCTTGCCATGTTAGTGAGGTGACTCTTGAGTTGACCTCAGGAAGGGGGCTGCTGCCAGGAGAATCAATCTTGCTACTAGAGGACTGGGACTTTCAGTCCCGCCTCCCTGACCTCTGGGGAGGGGAAAGGGGCTGGAGGTCGAATCAATCGCCGATGACCAATGATTTAATCAGTCATGACTGTGTAATGAAGGCTCCATAAAAACCCAAAAAGAGGTGTACAGAGAGCTTCCAGGTTGGTGAACATGTGGAGATGTGGGGAGAGTGGCGAGCTCTGAGAGACATGGAAGCTTCTTGTCCTTTCCTGACTCTGTACCCTATATATCTCTTCCATCTGGCTATTCCTGGGTTATATGCTTTCATAATAAACCAGTAATCTGGTAAATAAAACATTTCTCTGAGTTCTGTGAGCTTCTGTAGCAAATTAGTCAAACCCAAGGACGGGGTCATTGGACCCTCCAAACCATAGCTGGTCAGTCAGAGCACAGAGGAGATAACGGAGGCTCGTGCCTGGTGTCAGAAGTTCAGGGGAAGGGAGCAGTCTTGTGGGACTGAGCCCTTCACCTTGGAATCTGAAGCTATCTTATGTTCCAGGTAGATAGTGTCAGAATTGAGTTGACTTGTAGGATACACAGCTGGTGTCAGAGAATTGCTTGGTGGTGTGGGGAACCTCCCATTCCCCTCGCACCCCCCCCACATACACACATACATGTTGGATTTGGGTGCAAAACCCCATAGAGATATTTTTACACAAGGGCACCCTTTAGCTTCCTAGTTATTATATGGATTATTAGCATGCAAATTTTCCTGATGTCTCTGTATCAGCTGAGAACATAATACGTTAGATGCTCACAAACTCTAAAGAAGGACTCCAGACTATCTATGCAGACAGAACTCACTGAAGTGACCCAGAAAACCAACCCGGGGACTCTCACAGCATCAGCCACCAGAGGATGTGCAGCAGGAGCTGTGGTATCCACAAGGAATTGGAAAGGGAAGATTTGCCCAAAGTCATCAGGATGGGGTGCAAAGGACTAGAGGAAGGGGTGCCTTCCCCTTCCTGGAGCCAAGTGAACTGGACCTTCAGTGCTTAGACAGCCTGGCCTGTGTCCCCTGGGGTGTCCTTGCACTGGAGCCTGCCACACCCAGAAAACAAAGGTGGAGCAGCTAGGGCACCTGCCTGGAACCAGACTGCGCTTGCACTGTGTGACAAGACATGGGTGAGTGGACTTTCCCGTGGGCCCCGTGCACCCATGGGAGATGGCCAAGCCTAAATTCTCTTGAAAAGAGACTCCATGATGAACCGATGAAGAATCACAGGGAGTGAAAACCTCCCCCCACACACACACAAAAGTGCATACTGTATGATTCTATTTACATAAAATTCTAGAAAATGCAAACTTACCTACAGTGCCAGAAAGCAGATCGGCGTTGCCTGGGGTAGGGGAGGGACAGGAGAGACGAATCTCTAAGGGCCATAAGGAAACTTTGGGGAATGATGGAATGTTTATTATCTTGATTCTGCTCCATGGAGCCCCTTCAAAAATCAAAACTTATCAAGTAGTACACTTTAAGTGTGTACAGTTTATTATTGCATGCCAACCGTGTCTCAATAAGGCTGTTTAGCCAAAAAAGGACTGCACTCTTGTAAGAGGGCCTTGAGCTAGGAGCTAGGTTACCCCAGAAGAAAGAGGTTGGATGCAGAAGCTAGTGGGGAGAAGGGCTCCATCTTAAGTGCTTACTCAGGTAATGCATTACCTGAGCCAGAAAGTGGTGCTGTGGGACGTCCTGAGTGGGAGATTCTAGGGAATTCTGCCCTTTATTGTCCATAAAAGAGGCCCTTGTCACAAAGAGCTGGCATTTGACCATCTGCCACACCCAGAGGACACTAAACACAGGTAATATTTTTTCCTACCTCTTATCTCCCTCACCACCCCCAACTCTAATTCTGCAAGAGCCTGAGGCAGTGAGGCGAGTGGGGGAGGTGTGGAGGGAAAATAAACCAGGAGGAAGCCACCCATGAGCCCCTTCCCTATGGCAAATTTCCTAACGGGGGCAGGAGAGAAGCTTTCAAATGGTTAAGAAATTGGAGTTCTGAGACAAGATTTTATTTCAGTTTTTAAATCTGTAATGATAAAGTTGTTTGTTATTTCCTGAAAGACTGTGGTATGGAAAAAATTAAGTTGTTAACTGCTGTGCATACCAATGAGGCTGGCTCACTCAACAACCAGTTATGTTTTATTGTACGGAGTCTGTCAACATAGTTCATTCTACTTACTGGGGACCAAATAATCTGCTGATTATTCTTAATTACCTCCATGGGAAGTGAAGAAAAACAGAACATACATGGGGATCTTGCCAGCTAAAGGAGTTTGGAAAGAAAACAACAAGGACATTATTAGAGGCAGTATAGTCTGGATTTGAATCCTGGTTGCATGACTTCAGGCAAGTTACACAATTTCTGGGGGCCTTTATTCCCTCATTTGTGAAATGGGGATGATGATACTAGTCAGCTTAAGTTAAGCTGTGCTGCAATAACAAACAGCTCCAAAAACTTAGTGGCTTACAACAACAAAGGTTTATTTCTTGCTCATATCACATGTCCATTAGAGGTTAACTTCAGCTCTTGCCCCTGGGACCAGACTAAAGAAACAGCCCCTATCTGGAACATTGCTGGTATTAGGGCAGCAGGAGAAGAATGGCTAGTGGTAGATCCATATAGGCTTGTTCTTAAAAATGACATGGCCCTGGCAGGGTGGCTCAGTTGGTTGGGGTATTGTCCCATACACCAAAAGGTACAGGTTCAATTCCCAGTGAGGACACATACCTAGGTTGTAGGTTAGATTCCCAGTGGGGGTGCATACAGGAGACAACTAATCAATATTTCTTTCTCACATCGATATTTCTCTCTCTCTCTCGAAAATCAATTGAAACATATCCTCAGGTGAGGATTTTTTTTTTTTAATGACATGTATCATTTCTGTTTACATCTCCTTGGCTAACCTTGATGTCAATGTGGTAGGGGAGATATGATTCTCCCATAAGGAGGGGCAGAGAATATTTGGAACAATAATACAGTCTACTGCAGTATCCACCTATGCGAAGTGCTTAAAGTAACTCCTTTTTTTTTTTTTTTTACAAAGGCATTTAGTTTATTCTTCTCATTAGTGTCACTGATGCGTTCATGTTCTTAAAGTAATTCCTTTTTTTAAAAAAGATTTTATTTATTTATTTTTTAGAGAGGGAAAGAGAGGGAGAAAGGGAGAGAAACATTGATTTGTTGCCTCTCATATGCGCCCCAACTGGGGACCCAACCCACAGCCCAGCCATGTGCCCTGACTGAGAATTGAACCAGCCACCCCTCAGTTCACAGGCTGGCACTCAATCCACTGAGCCACACCAGCCAGGGCATAAAGTAATTCTTGATAAGGCCATGTAAGTGCTATATAAGGACTGGTTTTAACACTTCCTTTTCCTCTTGAATTTTTTGGTAATTTTTCTAAGGAGACTGGTTGTTCTCAGACTCTGATTTACAGAAACAGTCTCTACATGAGCCTCCCAATTTAGCAAGAGCTACCAACCCACCAGAGAGGAACCCTAACTAAGGGGCTGCTGGAACTTGAGCCCCAAAGCCTGACTTGGGATCTAATTGACACGTTCTAATGAAGAGGAATAAATAAAGCTGTGTTTTACTGGGCCGTTCTCTGAAAGTCTCTCCCTGAAAGACAGGCGTCAAGGTGCTGGGTGATCTTTTCTCAACTATTGCAGGACGACTGGGATACTGCAGTGCTGTTCTTGTCTCAGGGCAGACTGCGCAGGCTCCCAGTGCTTAGCTCACGGAGGGAGGGAGCCCAGGCTCTGGGCCAGCCCTGCTGTTTTCTTTTAGTGCAAGGATCAGCTCTATCTGGGCCCAGACACTGACCAACAATTTTCCGTGAAGCACCATGGGGGGCCAGACTGCCGCTTCCCATTGGGCAGACACAGAAGGTCTTCCTGGTGTCTGATTTTGGGTTCCCAACTCGCAGGCAGAGTCTGGGACTGGAGGCTACCATGGAATCTTAGCAAGGGGGGATTTCTCACTGTCCTTGAGCCATGAGGCCAGTGCAACCACTGAACTGGGGCCATTCTTGGTCTCAAAGACTCTGCTTGGCCCTTAGAGCATTTCAAAGCCCTTCCACCTAGAGGATGTAAGAGACCAAAACTATTGCAAGTGGGGAACTGAAGAGAAGCTGAGGAAGAGGGATAGAGAAACTGCAATTGCATTTCAGTTCTTATTAGGACAGCTTCAGTCTAATTCTCTGTCTCCTAATGGCTTCAAAACCCTTCCACCCCTGCCCAGTGTGGCTCAGTGGGTTGAGCGTCATCCTGCAAAGCAAAAGGTCACGGGTTTGATTCCCAGTAAGGGCACGTGCCTGGGTTGCAGGTTCAGTCCTAGTGGGGATGTGTACCAGAGACAACCGATCAATGTTTCTCTCCCTCTCTTTCTTCCTCCCTCCCCTCTCTCTAAAAATAAATAAATAATTTTTTAAAAGTCTTCTAGCATGTGCCATATAGCTACCCTCTCCCTCATCTTACCGTTTTTCTCCTTATCAGTTTAATTCAAAATGACAGACATTTATAGGTTCTTTTCTGACTAGTAGAACAGGTGCGGACCAAGGCATCTGGATTGTACAGACAAGGTTTGACTCCTAGTTTTGTTGTTCGGGAGTCTAAGTAAGTCCAATAGTGTCTACACCGCAGGGCCAAACGTGCTCAGGCCACGTCAAAGCTCAGGAGCAGCAGACATTCGTGCTGCAGGCAGGTGATAAGAGCTTCTTGCAGGAAGTAGTATTTGTGCTGTGCTTGTTTCCCCAAAAGTTTTATTCAAGCCCTTGTGCCTATTTGGAAATCGGGTCTTTGCAGATGTGACCAAGTTAAGATCTGGGGTCACACTGAATTAGAGTGGAATTCCCACCCCATGACTGGTGTCCTTATAAGAGAGGAATCTGACCACAGACACAGATGCAAGGACAACACCATGTGACAACAGAGGCAGAGGTTGGAGTGATGTGTCCAACAAGCCAAGGAATGCCAGAGAGTACCCGCAGCCACCAGGAGCTAAGGGCAGGCAAAGAAGGACCCTCCCCTGGAGCCTTCAGAGGGGACATGGCCCTGCTGACACCCTCGTCTCATAGGTACAGCCTCCAGCACCTAGACAGAATAAATTCCTGTCGGAGAAAGCCACCCAGCTTGTGGCCATTCAGTACGACAGCTCTTGGAAACCAATAGAGATCTTGAGATGGTGGAAAGCGCTATGTGTCGACAGAGCTGTGCAAGTGAATGTAATAACTTTTGAAACCATACAGTGTCCTTAGGGAGTAATTAGTAATTTGATGTGGCTGGAGCAAAGGAGGTGGAGGAGAAGGAGCCAAGTACAGGGGGAGATGATGGAAATATATGCTGGGGCCCCCAGCACCAGGCGAAGGAGTTTGGCCTTTATCTTGTATGGTGGGATGGGAAGTCAGTAGCGTTTTTGACTGGAGTCTGAACTGTGCTTGAGATAAGTTACTTTCATTAATCAGGGTTAAGGAATTGTCTTCGCAGTGTAGCTTTGGGTTTCTTCTCGTCCTTCTCGCTGGTTTTGACCCCAGTAATGTTAGATGGTGCTGGGCTCAGTGCCTCAGGACGGATGACTCAAAGGTAGGGACAGGGTGTAATTTGTCTTTGCATCTTTGTCCTGTAGAGTGGCAACATGTTGTGTTATTGAGGACTTCAGCTGTGAGTAATAAAAACCATTTTGCTTAGGCAAACAGGGGCTTTATTGGCTCCCAAAACTAAGGGGTGGGGAGGAATGAGAGGGTGTATTAGTTTCCCAGGGCTGCTGTGATATTGTGATTTATAATAAGAAATATATATTTAGTCTTTGTCCCAGTTCCTGGCACAGAGCTCCTAAAACCCTTGGAATTTCCTGAGTGACGAGAGCCAGAAAAGGTGTCTTGTTACATTAATGAGGTGACTTTTGGAAAGCCCCCAGGTTACTTAGGGTGGGGGCTCGTTGCCAGGGAAACCAACCAGCGATTAGAAGGTTGGAACTTTCAGTCCCAACCCCCACCTCCCCACTTCCAGGGAGGGGAGAGGGGCTAGAGATTGAGTTCAACCACGTATTGCTAAGGATTTAATCAATCCTGCCTATGTAATGAAGCCTCCATAAAAACCCAAAGGACTGGTTCAGAGAACTTCCGGGCTGGTGAACGTGTGTAGGTGCTGGGTGCGTGGCTTGCCTGAGAGGGCATGGAAGCTCAGCGCCCTTTCCCCATGCCTTGCCCTGTGCATCTCTTCCATCTGGCTGTTCCTGAGCTATATTATTTTATGGTATAGTGATCTAGTGATCACTAGACTGGTGATCTAGTAAGTAAAATGTTTCTCTGAGTTGTGTAAGCCCCGCTAGCAAATTAATCAAACTCAAGGAGATGTCATTAAAACTTCTAATTCATAGGGGGTCAGTCAGAAGCACAGCTGACAGCCTGGACTCGGGACTGGCTCTGAAACGGGAGAAGGGCAGTCTTGTGGGACTGAGCCCTTACCCTGTGGAATCCGAAGCTATCTTACGCTCCAGGTAGACAGTGTCAGAATTGAGTTGAAGTGTAAGAATTAAGTTGAATTCTTACAATTAAGTTATTAAGTAAGAATTAGGTTGAATGCCAGCTGGTGTGGGAGAATGGCTTATTGTGGGGAAAATCCCACATATCTGGTATCAGAAGTGTTGTGAGGTCCTGGCTGGGTGGCTCGGTTGGAGTGTTGTCCTGATGTACCAAGGTTACAGGTTTAATCCCCAGTCACGGCACGGGAAGCAACCAATGAGTACATGGACGGGAGGAGCAACAGGGTACAGGTCAATGTCCCTCCCTCTCCCTCCCTCTCCCTCTCTCTCTCTCTCTCTCAGCCGAGGGGCGGTTCTGTGTCATGCTTTCCTCAGCCTCCGGTGTTGCCAACAACCCTCGGCACTCCTTGGCTTGCCGAGGAGACACATCACTCCAGTCTCCCCCCTTGTCACATGCCATTCTCCTCCTGTGTCTGTTTCTACATCTCCCCTCTTCCTATGAGGACTGGCGTCTTTTTATAAGGATATCTGTGTAACCTCATCTTAACTTGATTACATCTGCAAGACCCTATGTCCAGACAAAGACACATTCACAGGTACCAGGGGTTATCTGGCTTCAGGTATGGCTGGCTTCGGGGGCTCAAGCAATATCATCAGGTCTTTGTCTCTTTACTATTCAGATAGGCTCTTTGCCTGGTGGCTGCTGGCAGCTCCAAGATGTAAGTGCATGGTGATAGAACGTGGGGTTTGGACAGGGAAGCTGCAGCAAAAAACGCTTGTGCCTCATGCCCCTGGATGCTAAGAGGGATAGTGAGCCAGGAAATATGAGAGCGAGTTGTGATTGGTGAGGAAGGGCAAATCAGAGACCAATTAAAAATAGTTTGGGGAAGGAATAGAGATGGGGGAGGGCAGTGCCAGAGGAGCGGAGCTATCATGGGTGCTGGACACCCTGTTACCTGGTTGGAACAGTTCTTTTTAAAGGGTCCAGTACAGAACAGGTGCCCAACACCAGGCTTGAGGAAAAGCAGTCCTTCTATGTAGAGCTTGGTAGCTCCTTCCAGGATGGGTAGGGTGAAATCTGCTGTTTTCCCTATCCAACTTCCATCCCCCATTCCTTTAGTAACAATACCATCATTCTCCTTTAGGACACTCCCAACCACCACCACTTCCAGCTCCAGCTCCTGGGGTCTCCTGGGTGATCAAGACAGTCCATCCCCTTGGCCACAGGGAAAGACCTCCTGTGCGTCTGGTGACTCCGAATTTCCACACTTCTCCTAAGAAAGAAAAGCGCTCTTTTCTGCGGGGGCTGCTAAACTGGTAGGGGGTAAGTGTGAGGCTGCTGGAGACCATCTGTGCCACTGCCTGGGAGAGCCTGCCTCTGAAAGAAACCAGGATGGAAGCAGATTGAGCTGAGAAATGGAGAGAACCTGAGGCCTGGCAACATGTTTCAAGCAAATGTATCTGTGGGGGCTAGATTTAGGAAACTGAACCACAGTTTATAAAGATGCATTAGTGTGACATTATTACTGCTGACCTGTGATAACAGAGAAGTCAGACTGGGCCTCATTCATTCACTAATCCACCTGTTTGTCCAATCAATATTTGATAATGAGTTTAAAATAATGCATGTGAACTCTGCCTTCAAAGGCTCTCTGGGCTATGAGGAATGGTAAAGACATCTTTCCACATTATAACATTTTCTAGAAAATGGTCAGTTTCTTGAAAGGCCCAGATAAAATGCTTTGCAGATTCAGAAGAGACAGATTATCTCCACCAGGGAGATTGGCATTGTTGGGTATCTGTGGAAGGCAGGTGGGACGTGGACACATGTAGATGAGATGAAGATGTCCCAGGAGGAGGAGCTACGTGATAAAAAAAGTTGAATTTGGCTGGAACATAAGAAAGGTGAGGGAGGAATAAGAGAAATGTGAGGCTTGGAAAGTTGAGGTCAGAGATAGATCTTGGAAGGCCGGTGGGGCCCAGGCTCTGTTCTGTTGACAATGACTTCATTTGTTCGTTTGTTTGTTTGTTTATAGAGAAAGGAGAAGGGAGGGAGAAAGAGAGGGAGAGAAACACGATGTGAGACAGAAACATTTATTGTTGGCCTCTCATACACGCCCCAAACCAGGTACCAAACCTGCAACCTTTGCATGAGCCTTGACGGGGAATGAAACCGGCGACTTTTGCTTTGTGGAACAACTCGAAACCAACTGAGCCACACCAGTCAGGGTGACCTGATGTTTTTTAAAAGCAGGTACCCCACATAGTTTCTTCATGAGAACAGACTGAGCACTGTAGAGCTTGGCTAGAATGTCAGGAAGCTGAGTGGATGGGTCAGTTCTCCAGGCAAGAAGTTACAAGGTCCTGAGTGTGGTAATGTTCTGGCATTAAAAAATCACCCCCCAAACTAAATGGCTTAAAAGGACAGCATTTTTATTATATCTTATAATTGTGTAGCTCAGGAATTTGGGCTCAGCTATAGTTGTGTAGATCGGCCCAGGACTCAGCTGAATGATTCTTCTGTTCCACACGTCACCCAAGTGGAGTTGCTCAGTGGTATTCGGCCGGCGGGCTGAGACACGAGGGTCTACGATAGCGTCCCTCTTATGTCTGGCTCCTTGGCAGGAATGGCTGGAAGGCTGATTGCAGGGCCTATCCAGCAGCCCAGGGCTCTAAGAGTTTCCAGAGACAAGAAGTAGAAACTGCCAACCTCTTAAATCCTCAGTCTGCAGACTGGCATGACATCAATTCTACTGTATTCTATTGGTTCAGGTAGTCACAGAACCCACCCAAATTCAAGAGTGAGGGACATGCACACCACATCTCAATGGAAGCATTGTCAAAAAAACTGGCCATCTTTAATCCACCACAGGTAGTAACAATGGGAATGAGAGGATGACAGATAGAAGATAAAACATAGAGAGAAGCCCTGGCCAGGTGGCTTAGTTGATTGGAAGATTGTCCCGTACACCAAAATAAAGGAAAATAAAAGTTGCGGGTTCAATTCCTGGTCAGGGCACATACCGAAGTTGTGGGTTCAATCCCCAGTTGGGGCATGTATGGGAGGCAACAGATCAGTGTTTCTCTCTCTCTCTCACTCCCTCCCTCCCTCCCCACTCTTCCTCTCTCTGTAAAATCAGTAAACATATCCTTGGGTGAGGATTTTTTTTAAAAAACGTAGAGGGAGAAGTCACAGAACTTGACAACTGTTTAGATTCATTCGTTCATAAAATATTTATCGAGCGTGTACTATGAATCAGGCAGTGTTTAGACACTGAGCACACGGCAATAACAAAACAGATAAAAATCTCTACCCCACGGAGCTCACAGGCTAGTGGATGGGAGAGCGAAGGACGGCGCTAAGGTCGCCGGTGTGCGTACCTGGCACAGCGCAGAGGAGCCGTCGTCAGAGGAAGGGAGCCCAGGAGGCCAATTTGAATTCAGGTTTGAGAATAAAACCAAGTAACTAAGTGCTCAGTTCTCCTGGCACTTCAGCTGTGGTCATAACCACGGTAACAGCCCTCTGACTACAAGCTGTTGAGGAAATCCAGGATTTCTAGTCTGACCACAGCAGCCATTGCCTGCAGGATTACAAAGAGAAAGACAAGCACTTTGATGGCCTCATAGATTTCCTGCATGCCTTCGGCAAGAAGAGCATGGGGAAGCGTGCGAAAGTCCACAGTTCCCTGCCCTTTGTACTCCAGCAACCAGGAAGGCTCTAGTGTTGGAATTCACACTTTGACACACTCAGCTCACTTCCCGCATGAGTTTTTCTGGAGGACCTCTCCGTTGATCCCTATTTTAAAGCAACAGACGTTTCTGGCTTTAGGAAACTGTTCTTGGGCCTTTGGAAACTCAGACTGGTTTTATTTCAAGGTAGCAGACTCAATGCCCACAATACATTATTAAGATTTTAAAAAGTAAGCTAATTGAAGAGTAGTATGGATAACATTCGTGGGGGGAAATGGCTTATAGACACACAGCAGAAGGGACTGAAGGACATCGGAACAATCAGGATAGGCAGGGTATGTCCCAGTGATAAATGACTGCATAAATCGCAGTGCATACCACTCTCAAGCTTTATCTGTCACACACACTAGCGTGTCATCGGCTATTGTGGCTCTGTTGTCTTCACTCTGGGGTCCAATTTTCTGGAACATCGTGACAGAGAGAAAAGAGAGCCATGCACTGGCCCTTAAAGAGTCTTCCCAGAAGTCACTCTAGTCACTTCTGCTTGTACTTTTTTGGTCAGGTCACATGGCTGAGCCTGAGAGCAGTGGGGTGAGAGAGGATATTCCCTCCTTGGAGCCGCACAGTGATGGCGTCTGCGCAGTAATGCAGCATTTTACCGCAGAACCTACTGCACCACCCCCGGCGATTACTCCTGAGGCCGACGTGTGGGGCGGGTGCAGGGCCGAAGGAGATTTACCTCTCATTTTCTGCACATCTATGTTATTTTAATGTTTTTCAAAATGCATGCACTTTTTTATAACTAAAAATACCTTTTAGATATTATTTACTTTAGCTTTTTATGATGGAAAATTCAAACGTAAGCGAAAGGAAGAATAGTTTGATGACCTCCCCTACGACCTGTCACCCAGCTTCCAACAATTCTTAACTCATGGACAGTTTTGTTTCAACAGCGATTTTATCTGCTCCTCCCAGATTATTTTGGTTAAGTCCCAAATCTGATTATTTTGTCTTAAATATAACAGTATGTATCTCTAGATAGAGATTCCTTTTTTAAAAAAACACAATATAATTATCACAACAGAAAATGAACAATAATTTCTTAATATGAACAAATATATAGTGTTCAAATTCCCCAATTATTATATATATGTATATCTATATTTATAGAGAGAGAGATATGTTTAACAGTTTGTTCAAAGTTCCAGATAAGGTTCATACATTATGTTAGCTAATAAGTATTTGGTTTCTTCATCTTGATCTACAGGTTTCTCTTTCTCCCTTCTTTTTAGTTTCCTTGCAATTTATTGTTGTAGAAAGCAGGTTGTTGTCCTACAAAATTTCTCACAGTACGAATTTTTTAGATTGCTTTCCTATAGTGATAGTTATTTAGCATGTACTCTGCATTCTGTTTTTCTGGTAAATTGGTAGTGAGATCTAGGGGCTCGACCAGACTTAGGTTTGATGATGATGATGATGATGATGATGATGATGATTGACAAGAATAGCTCAGAAGTTGGATTATATGCTTCCACCAGGAGATACTCATCAGGTTGGGTTTTTTCTCTTTGTGATGTTAGCATCTATTGATGACTGTTGTCTAGATCCAGTATTTTCAGGGGTGGTAAAATGATGATATCCCAACCCTACTATTCTTTTGTCATCTATTAACTTCTATATACTTCTAGAAGAGCAATACTTCTATAAAGAGAAAACTTCTCCCTTAACAATTATTTGGTTATTGTGAGGTACAGTTTGTATAGAAAAGGCAAAATAAATGCCTGATTTATTTTTGTACCTCTGTTTACTTCTTGTTAAAATGAGATTGCTCCCTTGCCCTCTTCAAAGTTAACTAGTAATTTCATTTTTTCTGTTTTAAGCATTACACATATTTAATATGTTTCAAATCATTGCCATTATTATCATTGTGATACATTGTGCCTCCCATCTTCGCCACAGGGAGCCTCTTCAAGTCAGTTCCTGAGCCCTTGTGTCACGATTTAGTAGTTTTTGATATTTTGTTTCCTTGCTTTCTGTTTTGGCAACATGTTCCAAGCTCATCTTGTGTATTTCCTGCCTGAGACCCGGACTCGGCAGTTTCTCCCAGGAATCCAGTTCATTTGTGGGAAATAGTATTTGTAGACAATGTTTTTTTCCTTATTCTTATTTTTTCAGCGAGTTCTTTTTGTCCTTAGGGTGTATGCCATTAGGAATGTCAAATTTCTATGCTTTAAAGTCACCTGGAATGGTGTTTCTCTGTATGCTTAGGCCTCAAATTGAATAAAGAGTTAGGTTCTTTTTTTTTCATTTACTTTAGATTTTTAGTGATGATCGTTTTTTAAAACTCCATTTTTTGTATAGTTTATGAAATGTTTACATGGTTCCAAAGTCATATCTGCAAAACAATGTATATTGCGAGAAGTCCAGTTTTTACCCTTGTCTCTACCCTATCCCCATTCTCTCTCTATAGATACTTTTAAATATACATGTATGTCTTACCTTTCATGGAAAAAATACATCCTTTCTTGTATTCTATACATACCTTTCTCCACCTTGCTCTTGCCACTGGAGGTGACTCCACACCAGGACTTCCCTTAGAACTTGGCAAAGAGCCACCCTGGGTCCCTGCTCTGCACCGGGTGCTTTAGAGAGCCCCACACACCACAAACACGATGAAACACGTATTAAAGTGTATTATGTGGGTGCCTTGGGCACTAAGCCCCAGCACAAGCACTGGCATATGCGGGTCCCCAAACAGCCTCTCGTAACTAACACCATGCAGGTCCCAGGGAAACACTTCTTGTCTCTTATCCTATAGCCTTGGAACTAGGGTGCTGTGTCTAATGCATGAGCGCGTGTGGGTCGTGCTGCAGCCAGCACTGGAGACGGACACAGCTGTGAGGTACGGGAGGATCTGAGCAAGGAAAGTAAGCGCTCATGTTGGAGCAAAGACGAATGAACTGCCGTGCCCGCCCTTCCTCCAGCACAGATGCAGTGGAGTGCTGCCTCCTGAGAAACAGCTCCCCGGGACACCCCGTGTGCCTGTTTCTCTCCCACCTGGCTGAGAGGGTGTGTGCTGGAAAACTTCTTGTAACCTGTTGGACTGTTGGGCCAGTCCAACAGGTTACAAATAGAATCTGTGTAGTTTAATTTTTACTGTTCTTATTATGAGCAAGTCTGAGCATTTTTTCATATGATTAAGGACCATTTTATTTTTTTCTTAATTAAACCAATTGGGGTGACATTGGTTCATTGGGTCATATAGTTTTCGGGTGCACATTTCTATGATACATGATCTGTGTATTGCACTGTGTGCCCACCACCCAAGTCACCTCTGTCATCATATAACTGGTCCCCTATCCCCTTTACTATCCCCCCACCTGCTTCCCTCTGCTAACCACTGTGCGATGCAAGGACCATTTTCATTTCCTTTTCTATGAACTATCTACTCATCTCTCTAACCTGTTTTTCTGTGGTTGTTACTGGTTATTTTCTTCTCTATTCTTAGAGGCTCCTCCCATGCTAGAGATGTGAACTTTTCTCTGTGAACACCTGCGGTCTTTCTCTATACTAGGCTCTGGATTAGATTCGGTGAGTTCAACCAGATATAAGTCGTCACCCATGCTCTAAAGGAGTTTAAAAATTAAATAACAACAAGAGATATAAATAATGTGAAACAAAAAGGAAATATGTCCAAAGAGTACAGAATTAACTACCAAATATCACGACCTTAGAAGGTCAGAGAAAGGAAGTGACCCAGCTCTGGGGCCCGAAAGGCCTTCTCTAAGGTGTAGTCAGAGAGCATCACCTGGGCCTTCAAGGACAAATTGGAAGCATGTAAAAGAAGTTGGAAGATGGGAATCCAACTTCTAGTGGGAAGAGCCTTGAAAGCCGTGTCCAGGAGTGTGCTCTTCTTGGGGAGGCAATAGCAGAAGGAGAATGACACTTGCTAAGACATCAAATGAGAGAGTCCAGGACATTTCCCCAGAGGCCAGGGTACCTACCCTCCGCCAGCAACTCCCAGACTTCCCCTCAACCACGAGATGGAGTGAGCCACTCACCCTCCTCCACACACTCCAACACCAACCGAGGGGGGGTGGGGAAGGTGGTGGGGGGAAGAGGGCAACTATCTGAGAGACTGAACATTACCTAAACGGACTATTTAAGTAATAAGATGAGACAAAGATTTCAACTGGATTAGCCACTTAGTTCATCCCACTCTCATCCCATGCAAGTCTGGGGGTAGGGGACTCAGAGAGAAGGCCTGATCAGTTATAGACACAATGAGACACTGACATTCTCCCCACACATCTCAGCTATAGTTGAGCTAAAATTTTTGACCCTGCTATATTACAGTACCTACCTCGCAGGGCTGTGGGAGGGAGGACATGAGGGAACGCACACAAGGTGCTTAGCACGTAAGTACTCAACCAGTGTTAGTTATTATTAGGTGATCATAAAACAGTTGTGGAGGGAGTGAATCAAAGGATGAATGACTGACCAGTTGGCCACGGTCCTCGCCGGTAACAATAAATGCCACGAGGGTCAGACAAACCAGTGCCCTGTGCTGCTCTCCCGCCTACAGCCATGAGCATCCCCTGCCTGAACCCATACTTTCCCAGTGGGAACCGGAGCTGGTCTGGCACACGGATTCCTTGGCTGTGTTTCTTCGACAATTATAGCTGAGGAATTCAGCTTATTTTGGGTGAAATCCCTGGAAGTCCAAGTTCAGATCTCAGTCTGGGCGATGCAGCCACATTTTCCAATGAGTAACTCCCTCCAATATAACTCCTGGCAAACGACCCTATCAGTCGCTGAATGTGCCGTCATACGTGGTAAATAGTAAGACCACTGTGTGGAGCTTGACTCATCTGTCAGAGGAGTATTTTGAAACCTTGACCTCACTTGCCAACATGTGTCTGCACATACCTCTTGTCAGATGCAAATTTTCCGATCCCAGGATAGCCCTTCCAAATTCTCCCTGAAATGAAAGACGTGGCTATGAAGAGAGAAACTTTTAATAGGTCTTGACTCCAGGTATGTTCCGGGGAAGCTCATCTGTCTCTAGGGCCAACTTCTTATTGACTCAGGAGCCAGGACTATGAGGACAGAGGAGCAAGGTACCACAATGATCACAGCCATTGTTTGCTGAGGAGTTACCTGTGTCCCGGGCACCATGCTTACCACTGTATGGCTCCTAAACCCACATGGTGACCCTGAACATGTAGGAAGAGAGTTGGAGACACAGAGAGCTTAAGTAACTAGTCCTAGGTCAAGTCACTACTGAGCTGGGATTTGAACCCAGGCTGCCCACGTCCAAAGCATCTCTGTTTAACCACTGCACTAGACATTATCTGAATGTTACCTGCATATGTATAACATGCATGGTCCATCCAGCTGGAGACCTAGAAAAATTTGAGGCATTTCATAAGCTTTCAAGCTTTGTGGGAAGAGAAAGTAACTGGAGGCTTCTGTGATTTGTAAATAGACACTTTGGGGAAGAATGGGCATCCTTCTTTTAAATCTCCCTCTGGCTTCTGGGTCTGGCTTCCCATCACCTTGATGTTCATGCCTTCCCCTCCACACTTGTGTCCGAGCTGAACACAGCCTGTTTCTGTGAATTCTTTCCCATTCCTCCTCAACCCCTCACCTAAACATACCAGCATCTTCTGAATTCTAGTGACTCTTCCTGAGATGATCTGTGTTATTTTTCTCCACAAAAACTAGGAGCTCTGCACACAGTAGGAGCACCACAACATTGCTGTGACTGACCATGAGGACACATGGAGGACTCTGGATAGAGAAGGGGCAGGTGATTCAGGGCTAAGTGCCTGCTCTGCACTGATTTGCTGTGTGCTCCTGGGCAAATCTCCCACTTGGACCCTCATCTATGACATGATGACCAGGGGGCTCCCACAGCCTCTCCTGTAGGAGTCTAGATTCTGTGATGCCCACATGCCCACATGAAGGGCGGACAGAGCCTGGACTCCATCGATAAAGCCGGGTTCCTGGGCAGGCTCTCCATCTCCCTCCCACAAGCCAACTTTCAGACACCTGGAGCGGAAAGTGGTGAAATCAGTGGACTCACGATCATCGATGTTTTCCACAGAAGAAGATTGGGGGATCTCCTTTCAGGGGCAGAGCAGGAATCACCATGTCCTGATGTGCCAACAACACAGTACAAGTGATGAGGAAATGGGTTTCTCATGCTGCTGGGCTTCATTGAGGCTGCTGGACACACCGCAGCCAGCAGTCCCTCAGGGGCTCCCCAGCCGCCTGTGGCCAGACTCCTTCCAAGAAAAAACTTCACTAACTTGACTAGGATATTCATGCTCATATACAAATGGAATCCTGAAGAGAATCACCCTCTCAGTCTCAGGTGACATGCGCATCTTATGGTGACACTCTATTGCTATGGCCCAAGCCAAGAGAGTCATTCAGATGGTGGGAAGTTTTGGATGGATGGCTGGGCAACACCATGGCAGGTCCATGGAAAAGGGTGTCTGGACAGAGAGAGCCTTGCACTAGCTCCTGAGAGCAGGACGGAAAAGGCCACATGCTTTGTCACGACAACAGGTCCATCCTCATGCAGAGTACTGTTGAGCGCCCAGCCAGCATCCCGGAGTGCCCGCCCTATAGGGAGTTACTTACCCTGGCAGGGCTAATGTTTGCTGCACTTGCGTCAAGAAGACTGAAGGTCAGAAGATATCAAGGACTTCGTCCAGTCTAACAAAAATCCAGCTGGTGTTCCAGCCTCTGCCACAGATGACTCTCTATTACGGTAAGAGTTTCGGCAGATGCCAAATCTGAAAACCGACTCTTGAGTCTGTTCCTTGGCCCAGCCACAGGTTAAGTCCCCAGTAGAAAAGAAGTAAAGAAGCAAATTGGAAAGCTAACCTAAGATGGAACAGCTGTTAAAAAGCATGTGGTTGATTAATTAGATAATTATTAAACAGGAATCCATACCCATCATCCAATCAGTCAAACTTGACTCCGTATCAAATGTCTTTCAAGAACCTACAAAGTATGCAAGAGCAAGCTCTAGTGCCATGGGGGAAGAGTTAAGCAAGGTATGGTGCTCCTTTAAGATCCTCATACACCTGGAAGGAAACTTGTCTTGTTTACAAATCACCTGAGCACTAGAAAAATTATGATCAGTGTTATAAGGAAGGGACCTGGCCAGGAAAGTAACCTGGGTCCATGAGCCTTCCTCACAAAATCAGCTGTGACATGTGTGTCTATGGAGAGGAGAGAGAGCATCCATAGCTTCCGTGAGGTTCTCAAAGTGGTCAGTGATTTTTCTTGCCAAAACTGTGTTCCAATTTAAATCCACTGTTTAAGAAATTAAAAGAAAAGGGGGAGGGAAGGGGGGTTCACTGGGGTGGGGTGGAGGGATAGGGAGAAAAGGCACACAACTGTAAATGAATAACAATAAAAAATTAAAATTAAAAAAAATAAATTAAAAGAAGAAAAGATCCACATCTGGTTGGGCTGGAGGTGAGATAGGGAGTAGAAGAGAAGCCTTTTGGAGGAAGAGGCAGACAAGACAAGCCTCCAAGAGCAAGTAGAATTTCAGTAGGCGGAGACCTAGGGAAGTCCCTGGCTGAGTAAGTTTTGGTCATAATGAGAAAGCATGGGGTAACTTCAAGGAATCAAGATTAATCCAGTCTGCTGAGTCATCAGGATAAGGACCAGAACAAACTGAATCAATATTTGCTATTGAGCCCTGGCTGGTGTGGCTCAGGGGACTGAGTGCTGGCCTGTGAACCAAAGGGTCACCTGTTCAATTCCCAGTCAGGACACATGCTTGGGTTTTGGGCCAGGTCCCCAGTAGGGGGCACGAGAGAGGCAGCCATACAATGATGTTTCTCTCCCTCCCTTCCCCTCTCTCTAAGAATAAATAAATAAATTCTTAAAAAATATATTTGCTATTGATTAAATATTTGCCAGGGGCCTGCTCTGTGCCTGCCTCAGGGCTGGATGATCTCTATTTTAATTTAGAGGGGAAAGTATGCACAGGCAGAAAACAAAGTCATTTTAAGTACAACAAGAATTTACAGACATTTTGGCTACAGTGTTCAGAGAAGCTTCAGGAAGGAGATGAACTTGGAGCGCAGCCTTTACCGATGGGGAAGACTCCGCCAGGTGTATTTGTAGAGAAAGGGCCTTCCAACAGGAACTAGCACAGACTAAGAGGAGAAGGCCAGAAAGAAACAGGCAGATGAAGAAGACAGAGGAGAGATGACTGGGAGAAGCAAGTGTGTCGAAGAGGCAGGAAACATGAATTTGAGACCAGATTATGCCGGACTGTGAAATTCAAGCTGAGGAATTTCTTATTTTCTCTTTGATCTCATTTTCTTTTCCCTAGAATCCAGTCCTCCCAGTAGAGATCATTATCAACAAAAATAATTTTTTAAAGTGGTTATATTTCCTGTTATAGAGAATTTCAAACATACGCAACAGTAGAGAGAATAGTAATGCAAAGGAATGAATGTTTCTGTGCCCCAGATTTATGTTGTTGAGCCTCTGGGAGGTGACTAGGTCATGAAGGTGGAGCCCTCACGAGTAGGATTAGTGCCCTTATAAAAGAGACTCCAGGGAGCTCCCTCCCCCCTTCCTCCCTGTGAGGACACAGTTTGCCTCTGCAAACACTGTCTTATTTAATCCTTAAAACAATCCCACTCAGTCTGCGCTATCATCATCACCATTTTACAGATGCAAAAACTTGCTCAAGGCCCCATAGCTGTAAGAGGTAAAGCCAATTAAACTGATTGCCAAGTCCAGACATGTATCCACTGTGCCATACTTCCTACTGCCGAATGCTGGTTCCGTGTAAAGTCAAGGTGCACTGTGAATATTGGGATTTTCCTTCAACTCTTCACATTTCTCTTGCTTAGGTACACAGAGCAAATGCTCCTAAGTTCATGGAGGCATCTCTTTGTCTATCAGAGTGTGCCTTTCTATGAAAGGTTATTTCGTGAAGTTATATATGTGTATAACTTCCAGTTAGCGTTATTTCTCTTTTTCTTCTGTTTTTACTAATTATATTTTATTGATTATGCTATTACAATTGTCCTGATTGTCCCCTCTTTACCTCCTCCACCCAGTGCCCCCTACTCCCTCAGACAATCCCCTCACCATTATTCATGTCCGTGGGTCAGGTGTACTCCATTTCCTACCCTGCACTTTACATCCCCATGGCTATTCTGTAACTACCCATTTGTACTTCTTAATCCCCCACCTCTTCACCCATTCACCCCACACCCCTCCCATCTGGCAACCATCTGATAACTAACTTCTTTTCTCTTGCTGCTTTCAAGAGTCTCTCTTTATCTTTAACCTTTGGCCTTTTAATTATGATGTGTCTTGGAGTGGGCCTGTTTGCATCCATCAGAATTGGGACTCTGTGCTTCCTGGATTTGCGTGTCTATTTCCTTCACCAAATTAGGGAAGTTTTCTTTCACTATTTTTTTCAGATATATTTTCAATTTCTTGCTCTTCTTCTTCTCCTTCTGGCACCCCTATGAGGTGAATGCTGGACTTCTTAAAGTTGTCCCAGAGGCTGTTTATACTCTCCTCATTTTTTCAGATTCTTATTTCTTCCTATCTGTGAGGTTTTTTTTGTTTTTTGTTTTGTTTTGTTTGTTTGCTTCCTTGTGTTCCAAATTATTGATTTGATTCTGGGCATCATCCATTCTACTGTTGTTTCCCTGTAAATTATTCTTTATTTTAATTAGTGTATCCTTCATTTTTGACTGGGTCTTTTTTACGCTGCTGAGGTCCTCATTAAGTTCCTTGAGCATCCTTATGAACAGTGTTTTGAACTCTGCATCTGATACATTGTTTATCTCCATTTCGTTTAGCTCTTTTTCTGGAGTTTTGATCTGTTCTTTCATCTGGACCACGTTTCCGTGTCTCCTCATTTTGGCAGGCTCTTTGTGTTCGTTCTGTTTCTATGTATTAGGTAGAGCTGCTTTGACTCCATGTCTTGGTAGTGTGGCCTAAAGTAGTAGGTGTCCTGTAGGGTCCAGTGGCACAGCCTCCCCTATCACCCAAGCTAGGTACTTGAGGTGCACCCTTCCTATGGGCTGAGTACACCCTCCTCTTATAGTTGAGCCTTGGTTGCTGTTGGCACATCAATGGGAGGGATTTACCCAGGCCAGTCAGCTGCAAGGATTGGCTGTGACCACTGACCACCAACCTTCACCATCTGTGGAGGATCATTTATGCAGGGGCAGGATGGTGGTGCTCTGATGTGGCTTGTAGCTGTCCACTGGGTGCGCTGGCCCTGGGATTTCCTGGGTCGTGCAGGCCAAGGTCAGTTCCCACCTGTGCTTTTCCTGGGGCATCCTGCCTGAGCTGTAAAGCAATCTGAGACGTCTGCTAATTGTGCTGGACTCGACATTTCCAGGTGAAGCCAAGCTGTGACTCTAATCTGGCTGCCACTAGGGCTCACTGAAGTGAGCTGTTCCTCGTTTGATAGGATTTAGGAGCCAAGACCAGCCATTCTTCTGGAAAAGCAGCTTGGGTGGGCCTGTAAATTGGGTGGGGCAGAGCCTCAGGGGATCTCCAGGGTGGGTCACACAGTGTTACTCAGGTTGATGGAGTCTCAGATATGGCACCAGCTTACCGGCTCTGTGAGGGAAGGGTTTAGCAAGGGGACAATGGCCCCTGCTGGCCTTGGTTCCAGACACTTCAGTTTCTCCCTGTATACCCTGATGCCTTCCAAGCTGCTACCCTGGTGCTGGGGCCCAGAGGGAGAGAGCCTGAGTAGGTGAGTCCATGTGAGGGTTCTTTAGAGGAATTGCTTGGGGCTCTAGAAGTTTCTTCCACCAACTCAATCCCCACTGGTTTTTGCAACCAGAAGTTGTGGGGACTTACCTTCCTGGAACTGGAATCCTGGGCTGGGGGCCTGGTGTGGGTCTGGTACTCCTTGCTCCTGAGATATCCTACCCGAGTTTTTGTCCACGTGGGTGTGGGACCAGCCCGTTCTGCATTTGTGCCTCTCCTACCAGTCTGGATAGATGTGGTTTCTTTAATTCCATAGTTGTCAGACTTCTTCATTCTTCGTGATTTCGTACCTGTCAGACTTCCATTCAGCTCAATTTCTGACATTCCTGAGTAATGGGTGTTGTATATTTTAGTTGTAATTTTGCTGTGGTTGTGTGAAGAGGCAAGCCGTGTCTGCCTATGTCACCATCTTGACCGGAAGTCCTGTTTTTCTATCTTATATTTTCCTTGTATTTTCTTTATATGAACTTTGATAGTCTTAGGTGAGACTTCTTCTGCAGGTTATGCATTTTTCACATATCGTTTAAAACTCTATACCAGGAACAACACACTTATACACTGATAGGAAATAATGGAAAGACACTGAATTTCCTGTGAAAGGACCTTTTCAAAGGACTTTTGAAAAGGTAATGATTCTGCCCTGGCTGGTGTGGCTCAGTGAACTGAGTGCCGGCCTAAGAACCAGAGGGTCGCTGGTTCGATTCCAGGTTAGGTCACGTGCCTGGGTTGCAGGCCGAGTCCCCTGTAGCGGGTGTGCGAGAGGCAACCACACATTGATGTCTGTCTCCCTTCCAAAATCTATAAAAAAAAAAAGGAAAGGTAATGATTCTGATGATGAATATAATAGTAATAATAAAGAGTTACTCGTACTGACTGTTAATCTGTGTTATTGTTATCCCTGTTTTGCCACAATTAAAATAAGGCTTAGAGAGGTCAAGGACCTGACCAATATCATGCAGGATATTTTAAACAAGAAAATCCTTTGACAAAAAATATCTTTCAATGGATTTGGATTTTTTAAAACAATGAGATGCCCATGCACTTTTTTTCCTGAAGAATTATTTTTTTTTTCAGCACATCTAAGGCAATTTCTTGACTTTTCTCTCCACCTGGTGAGTAGAACTGACCCGAGGAAATGCAAACCAGCCCCGAGTCCTTCAAGACCAGGTGGCAACAGTGCTGTGCCCTATGACAACGGTCACGCTTCATTTGAACCTCGGGCCCTCTGCACCAACACTTGGCTCTCCATGTCCCCACCAGCGCCGATCTGCCAGGTACCAGCAGACATTCTGAGACCCAGGACCCTGTTTTCATTTCTAACCGTGGACCAGACTTCAGACTTCTCTGACTGCCTCCAGTAACCGGTTCCTCTTCCCATCAACCACCAGGATGATGAAGCCCCGGATCCTCTGCTACGCTTTCCTCTTGTTTGTTATTTGCTAACATTAACGCCAGCCATATCGTTAACCACTTGTCTAACATTTTCCTTTCTTTTTGTAGACCTTTTCTCTCTTCTGTTACCTCTTCCTCTCACTTCCCTTTTCATTTGTTCTTTAAATATTTACTGATGGAAATTGCACTAGAAGCTTGAGATCCCCCAAATGTGTAGAGAGTTTGGTGTGTACTGTACTTTAACCAAGTACTATTACTTCCCACCGTTTCTGGTATCACTTTTCTTGCCTTTGCCCATAATTTGGTTCCTTGCAGGCCACCATCCTCCATGGTCACCTGTGCTATAATCCTGCTCACTTTTCAGGCTCAGCTAAAATGACACCTGGAAATCTGGAAGAGACCTCCTCATCCACCCACCCACCCATCCATCTTTCTATCTAAGACAAACATTTAATGGGCAGCTGCTATGTATGCGCACTGAGGTGGTTCCCTGGGACACAAGCTGAACACACTGGCCTTGCCTGCCAGAAGTTTACAGTCTAGTACTGGGCTGTCCTCTATGGCAGCCGTCAGCTACATGTAGCTGTTGAGCACTTAAAATGTGGCCAGTGTGAAATGGCATGTGCCATAGGTCTAACACTCACATTTGATTTTGAATACGTAGCATAAGAAAAAGGATTCACAACATTCTATAAATGATTTTCAATTGGTTACATGTTGAAATGTAATATTCTTTTTATATTGGGTTAATGTTATTAAAATTAATTTCAATTCTTTTTCTTTACTTTTTAGATATAGCTCCTAGAAAGTTTAAACCTACAAATGTGGCTTGCTTTGGTAGCTCACATTCTACTTCTATTGGATAGTACTGGTCTTAAAAGGGGTAAGAAAAGAGTGAAAAATAAAATGTCACTTTAATCAAATTGCTAAATTACTAAAATTAAGTAGCTTGAGGCAGGAGGAAATGAGTCCACTCTTATTTTAACTAGCTTGGGAACTTAAGCTTTTGAACTCTCCAGCTACGCCTGGAGGTGTATATGCATATGCATATAAATCCTACAGATAACCCCGGGTTACCCCTGAAGGATTTAGGAAAGAATGTTCAGGTGTCCAGACTGCCTAACATCCATTCTCCGGAGCAATGGGGAAGATTACCATCTTAGACCAATTCAGAAGTTAAGAATGCAGGACTGATTCTTGTCAAGAATGAACTTTTCTCTATAAGAACTTTTAGCTTCTTTTTCTTTCTCAGAATACTCTGGGTATTGCCCAGTTGTATTTCTGGTTTAAAAACCCTAAGACTCCTGAATACATTTTTATCATTCAATTCTAGCCAAAGCCTCCTGATTCATTTATACTCAGTTGACATGGGGTACAGGGATGGATTTGAAAATGTGTAAGGAATTCTTACAGGTGCTTTTATAAGTGTATAGGATTCAGTGAGGGATTGTGTTTAAATTCAGAAGGCCATGAGAAGAAGGAGAAAGGGAATCAATTTGTAATATGTCGAGCATGCGCTCAGCATTGTAGCCATCTCTGGGCACTATGCTAGGCTCTTTAACATCTTCCTGCATTGGCTTGGTAATCTTGAAACTCCTTTAACCCTTGCAATAGCAATCACCAAACTCTGGCCATGTCTTTCCAGTCTGCTGTTCTCTGTTGAGACCAGGGCACCCTCATCTCTCAGCAGGACCATTTGCTATAGCAGCCTCTTAACTGTTCTCTCCTGACACTACTTAAATCCATTCTCTACATTATGACCAGAGTGATTCTTCTAAAACACAAACCTGCTCATGTTACTCTTCCAATCAAAACCCTTCCATAGTTCCCCATTGTCCTCTGGATAAACTCTGAATTCTACCTCGTGGTTTACACATACAATAATACCCCTCAGTCCCAGCTTTCGCCCCTTCTCCGTGCTTCTTCTCTCTGCTCTGGCTACTCTGAACTTCTTTTGGGGCTTGAAAAAGCCTTCCATTTTTGCTTCTGTGTGCTGCTTTTTCTGGAAGATTTTTCCTCCTGTTTGTGTGGTTAATGTCTTACTCTTCAGTTTATATTTTCAACATAACTTTTTCTAAGAAGACTTTCCGGAACTTCCCCTCCCCCCACTCCTGCCACATTCAGGGTGAAGTGTCCCTCTTCTGTGTCCCTGGATCTTGCTGTACTTCCCCTACTGTAGTACTTCCCATACTGTATTGCATTCTCTCAACCTTTTTGGATTGGAGGTCTCTATGAGAATCTTCTAAAAGCTGTTGATCTTTCGGAAAACAAAACAAAACAAAACAAAGCAAAAAAAAAAAAAAACCCAGCACAATAGATTTTGCATACAATTTCAGAGTTTTTACAGAATCCATAAAACTTTTAGGGTTCCGTGGACTCCATATTTAACCCCCCTGCTTTATTGTAATTTTCTGCCTGTTTGCTTACATTTCCTACTAGCCTGCATGCATCTTGAGGGTAGGGCCCACGCCTATGTTGATACAGGTATTTCCTCACCACCTGACACAATCCCTAGACATAAAGGACACTCAATAAGCATTTGCCACAGGTGTGACTTGTCCTAAGACATTAGGACACAAGGACTATCACACCTTCACTTTTCTAAATCAAATTAAATCTGACTTAGCCTTATCCTACACGGTTGGCAGGAGGTTATAAATTAGTAATTTTCAGGATCTTCTTCTCATGTTTTTTTCCCCGAAACTCCAGAGCTTAAAGGGCACGAGAAAATTCTGTAAGGTTCCATATTTCTCAGCTCACTGGAGTCTCTCTTTATCATTACTCCTTTTATTTCAAGATGCCACAATTTATTATTCACATAGGTCAGGTCTGATTGCCCCGGATGGGCGGTGAGATGGTGACCACGGTCTGCGCCCTAAGGTCCTACGACTTCCAGGAATCATGTTGACAGGAGGGGCCCTGTCTGTACTTCTCAAGGACACTCCAAACCTCCTGCTCCTTCACCACGGTCAGGGAACAGCTCTTCAACTGAAAAATACCACCTTTCTTCTTAGCTCTCTGGAATAAACTGACATGAAGTCCCTCAACAGGTGTGACAGGGACTGAACACTAAGCTAAATGCCTAAAAAGACCTTTAGGCAAAGAATGTTGATGAATAAAGCAAGTCAGCTTTAAGAGACAACAGGGAGTAGTGGCAACTGTGGCACCCCGGAAAGCGCATGCTTTCTTCATAAAGGAGCAGCAGGTAAGGCATCACCAAATTGTTGCAAAATTTCCAGATCTTCCCATTTTTCCAGGGATGCCTTCCTGGATTTTCATGTGCTAGCTCTTTTTTCTTTATCTAAAAATTTACCTTATGAAGGTATATTTTGCAAATTATGTAATTCACAGTACAAAATTCATTGATTTTTTAAAAAGTAGATTTACTGCTGTTGCTGGTGTAGCGCAGTAGATTGAGTGCGGGCTGCAAACCAAAGGGTCTCTGGTTCGATTCCCAGTCAGGGCTCATGCCTGGGTTGCAGGCCAGGTTCCCAGTGGGGGCCACATGAGAGGCGACCACACACTGATGTTTCTCTCCCTCTCTTTCTCCCTCCCTTCCCCTCTGTCTAAAAATAAATAAATAAAACTTTAAAAAAAGAAAAAGACTTCCTTTAAAAAACATAAAGTAGATTTACCAAGTTGTGCAACCACCACCATAAATAGCTTTAGAAGATCTTCCTCATCCCAGTTAGATAGCTCAAGTTCACTTACTGTCGATCCCTCTGCTGTCCCCCTCTCCGGGCAACCACTATTCCCCTGTCTGTCTCCATAGTGTGGGCTTTTATCAACATTTCACATAAATGGAACCACATAATGTGGTCTTTTGTGACTGGCTTCTTTCACTGCGCATATTTTCAAGGTTCATCCACATTATCGCACCTATCTGGAGTTCATTCCTTTCCATCGCCGAACAGTATTCCAGTGTGTGGACGTAGCACACCCTGTCTACCCATTCACCACCTGACGGCCATTCCATTCTTTTTGCTATTGTGAATAATGCTCCTATGAACATTTGTGTGCAAGTCTTTGTGTCCATATATGTTCTAGTTCTTTTTTGTTTTTCTGGTGGGTACCTATGGGTAGAATTGTGGGTCATATGGTAAATTTATGTTTAACTTTTTAAGAAACTGGCAAACCATTTTCCAGAGAAGCTGCACCCTTTTGCATTCCCACCAGAAATGACTGAGGGTTTCTGTTTCTCCACATTCTCGTCAGCATTTGTTATGGTCTGTCATTTTAATTATAGTCATACTACTGGGTGTGAAGGGGGATCTTATTATGGTTTTGATTTGCACTTCCCTAATGGCTAATGATTTTGGATAGGCCTTCATTTTTAAATGTTGGAATTAATTCAATTCTTTAAAAAAATGCTGCATATCAGCCCTGTGCAGATGGAACAAAACAGGTTCATGGGCGGGACCTACCCTACGGGAACACTTTTTTTTGGACTTCTGACCTAGACTCTGAAAAACAATGGACTGTGAACTTTTCCTTTTGGGGCTAAAATCAGCCTAGACTGACAGCAAAAATTACTATAGAGAGGGAGAAATTTTTTCTCACTGTTTGGTGATGAACTAGAAAAAAGGAGATGATTTTTTATCTATATAGTCATAATGCCACTTTTATCCCTAGTAAATCATCCAGTTACACATTCATTGAATGAGTTCTTTACATATATATATATTTGCACCCCCTTTTTAAACATGAGATTGAGAAATTTGTCAAAGATGGATTAAAGCCAGGTCTATCTGGATTTAAATCCTGTGTTTTCCTCATTGAAATGGCAATAGGTTCTGGGATGGAGCTACACAGGGTGAGACTGGAGTCAGAAGACCCTGGCGTGGGGGAGACACGATGTAGGAGCAAGGGAGAGGAAAGAATGAAAGAGGTTTCAAGACTGGTTTCGAGACAAAGGAGGTTGGGAAGAGAGAGTGTTTTGGATGGTGGGATAAAGTGAGAGTGGGAAGAAAATAGATTTGGGACTTACTGCTTTCGCAGTTTCCCTGCCATCTAGGCAGAGATGTGTAGTAGACAGTTGAATGCAGGGCCTAAGTGCTGGAGAAATGCCTGGTCCGGTGATACATGTGGTGACATTCTCTTTATTATTGACTTCTCATCAAGATTAACATCTTTGTGATGTTTAATTCTGGTGAGCTTCCTCCCCTCTTCTGATGGTCCACTGAATTTGTTTTAAAAATTATGAGAAACCACAGGCTTGGTGGCTAATGGGACTATTTGTATGTGGATGCTCTCAGCATGGAACACTGCATTCGGAAATGACTTGGGTGGCTTGCAAAGCTGAGATTCAGGCCTTAGAGACAAAGTCTTTGGTTTTCTCTAAGAAATGTTTTAAAATTCAGAATTAGGAGTATCATTCACATGTTTTGCACAGTTCACTTGTACTCCATGTGCAGACTGCATTAAGGATAGATCTCTTTATGCAGCCAAGTCACGAGCCACCTGGACAAGGGGCAGCTTACCCAGCAGGCAGATAGGGGTGGGAGATCAAATGCCTTAGGACAAAGGACAATACAGGACCTGATTCGGACTTCCCCAGGAAGGTCGCTGCAACTGGCTGCCTTGGAACCTTCTCTGAATTCCACCAACCCTTCCTTATCATTTCCTGCCTTTTTGTTTTTTGCTTTAGTCAGTTTTTTTGTTTTTAAATCCAGGCTGGAAGTTTCTTGGGCTTAGCCACTTACATCATACCACACATATTAAAATGCACAATGCACTCATATCCAATATGAAGTAACTATATCTTGTAAAATGTTTTCAAAGAATTTTGATAAATTTTAGTTTTTGTAAAAATAAATCATTATTTTTATTCTTGTGACTTAAACTTTGTTATATCTGTATATAATCATTTTAGTCGTGTGGAAGTTGACTAGATTCTGCAGACATTCCACTAAATAGTTATTTACTTTGATTTTTCCAGTTTCTTTATTTTGGAGCCATTTTTTCTTCAAGTCTCAAACGTTTCTAAGGCTTTTGAAAAGCTTATCGGCCCTGAGGGGATTTGACAGCCCAGCAGAACCTCTCTTAACCCTTCTCACGAAGGAAACTCCATTTAATGAATGAATGAATGTATGAATGAACAAATGAATGAGGTGAATTAAGTCCTTCTCCCAAGTCTTCTCTCCAAGGCGGGTTGGTTTCACATTCTTCTGGCATCTAAGCCCAGCCTGGAGGCTGGGTAGAAGTCCCCTCCCCTCGAAAACACTACAACTGCGGCAGCGGAGGAAGCTGTCCCACGTCCAGAGCTCAGTAGACCTGGGCGCGGAATCCCAGAGTGAAGACAGTCGCCAGAGCGTAGAACACAGTCGGGGCACGGGCTGAGCCGGTGCGCATGGGCAGAGCTGTACCCCGAGTCCTGCCTCCCCTCCCCCATTGCAGGTGAGCCGCTGAGCCGCGGTCCCCACCCCCCGCAGCCTCGGGGGTGACGTAAGACCTCTGGACCGCGCTCCTGCCCCGCCTCTGCCGGCAGCGCTAGGGGCCGCGATTCCGCGGTGGAAGCCAGTCCTGCTACGGGACACGCCGGCTGCAGCAAGCAGAGAGGAGAACAAGGCGCTCAAGTGGGTTGCCGCGGCGGCCCGACGCCAACGCGAGGCGGGTCAAGCGGAGCTCCGCGCTCCTGCCGCGGCACACCTGCCCCACCGTTTGTACTGCCACGGCCCCAGCAGAGTCCGCACCCGCTGCCCCGCGGGATCGCCGGGCGTTCTGCCAGCCTCAGCTGTCCATCTCTGCCCCAGCCAGCCAATCGCCCGGGACTGCTCCGGCCGCACCTCCCGGAATCTATGACGGGCGTGCGGAACAGCCTATGAGATTGAGGTTTCGGCGGCCAGGGTTGGGAGCGGGAGCCAATGAGCATAATTTCAGGTGGGTGGAGGGCGCGGACCTCGGGAAGGTGGCTTCGCTCGGGTTGCTAACGTCTTCCCTTGGAGATGGGCGCGCAAACGGACCAGTGGGTCTGGGGGCGGCGGTGACGGGCGTGGAGCTGGCCCAATGAGGCTGGGGGTGGGTGGGGCAGTCCAGAGCAGCAGTGCTAAAGGAGCCCGGCGGAGGCAGCGGTGGGTTTAGGACTGAGGCGCCGTGTCTGTGGTCGCGGCTCGGAACGTGCGCCGGCGCCACCATCTTCAGCTGAAGGTGAGAGGTGCGGCTGTCCGGGTCCGAGAGCGGCGGCTGAGGGCCGAGGGACGGTTTGTCGGGGAGGGAAGGACCCTGGGTTGGGGGGCCCGTTGGCTCTGGACGGCAGGAACGGAGCCGAACTGGGAGCCGGGTGGAAGCTATAGGGACTCTAGGCAGAGGATTTGTGCTGCGGGGGTCGTAGATTCATCCATGAAGGGACCAGGGAAGTGGAGTAACGGAACCCCCATGGGTGGAGAGACCCCTGGAAGGGCCGTGAATGAGGAAGGGCCCTTGAGAGTGAGACCCCTGCAGGGATCAGGGCCTGGGTGTACGGGAGGACGACCCCTGGGGGGCTGGGGATGGTGATCTGGGGTTGGGGATGTAGGGAGTTGGTACTCGTTATGTGGGGTCCGAGTGCCCCGGGGTTTGGGAGCCTGGTGCCTGGTGGGGGTTCCAGGGTGTCCCGCGAGTCTGTGTCTGCCCCCCAGGAGGGGAGGGAGTCCTGGGCGGGCTGTAAAGCGCGAGCCTGGTTGGGGGTGGGGAGACGCTGGACCAGAAGGGCTACTGGTGGGTTCTTGTGGGTAGGCCGGATCGGGCACTCCAGGTACGCTAAGGGGTTCTCCGAGGGCTCGGAAGGCGGGCGGAGCGCCCCAGACCTGTGGGCTGGAGGAACCGGAGGGCAGGGTCTCTGCACCGCAGGGAAAGCGCGCGGCGGGTGAGGGTCAGAGGAGCCGGCCGCCAGCGTAGGGAAGGTCGGGCTCAGCTGGTTCCCTGAAGGGAGGGCGGGAGCGGGCGTCCTATAATGCGCTCGGTAGCCCGCAGGGGCCAGGATGGACGCGGAGCGAGGCCCGGGCGGTTTTGGGGGAGAGGCGGGAAATGTGGCGGGGGCGCGCTGCAGCAGAGCGGCCGGGGGGAGGGTCAGCCCTCGCTTCGGGATCCCTTTATTGTGTAAGTGATCTGGGAATGGCTCGCCGCGGAGTCTTCCTGGCCTTCTGCATCTGGGGTCACAACCGGATCCCATAAAATCAAACTGGAATGGGGTCGGAGGGAAGTTGAAGCCGCGGAGTCCTAGACTCTGCGGGGCTTTGTGGGCCTGTGGTGGGCGGATGCGGCCCAGGGACCGGAGAGGCCCCCAGCCTGGCCTGCCTGGTACTAGGGCCTTAGAAAGGAGGTTGGCGACTCGGTGGGTTTGAGCTCAGCTAGGGAAGTTTGGGTAATGTGGCCTCTGCCTATGACCGTTATCTGTTTCTTAGGGCCTCTGCAGCTCCCTTCAAGATCACTGCGGTTGGTGGAAGGGGGTGGGGTGGGGTGGGGTGGGGTAGGGGAGAGCAGGCGGGGTAGATCCGGACTGCAAATGAAACAAAGACTGCTGTTTTCGCTGAATAATATAATACTAAATATAATACTTTGGCTTTGCTGAGATTTTGCTTTTTAACATTGAAACTGAGGATTCTGGAGTCAGGCTTAATTGTTCTTGATAGTATCTCACTCTGGAAAACTTTAATCTATTTATTGTTTTATTTCCTTAATCAGTCTGTCCTTAATAATTATTCTCTAGTTCTGTGCTTTTGGTGTTTACGTATGCCCTGTCTGTCTCAGATTCTGGAAAAGTGGCCATTTTATGCATCTCCTTACTTCTGCATCTTAAATTCGGTTCTTCCCCGTGCTTATCTGGGGAAAGCATATGGTGTAATTGTGCGATATAGCGGGAGCTTTTGCAGCAAAGGGATGTGACCCGAGAGCCTGGCTTTTTATTTGGGCTCCTTGGGGAAATAATTACAATGAAGACAGACTGCATGGAAGGTGAGATGGAGGAAATTCTGAAGGGCATGTTGTATGGTGAAAGATTACATGCTGCTGTGGTTTATGTACTTTCTCATCATATAGGAATTAAAATTCCTGGTGTTGGGTTCACATTTCAAAAATATGTGACACAAATATTAACTGAGAGATGGTGCATGCCATGAATAGCCATAGCAGCCTTCTGCATTTGGTTTGTATTTGTGCTCATTCGATTAAGCAGAATATTGATAAATTAACAGACTTGCACGATGTCTCTAGTGCAAGTGACCTCAACAGTAGCGTTACACAATTGGAACAATTCTGTTTTAGTTTATCTGTCTTCTGGGATGCTGTGTCATGGAATATTTATCCATCATTTTTGTTTGACCTTTTGTGCAAGATATTCATAAAATTGAATTGTTTTCCAGGGTCCATACTGATAATAGGTGCCTGGGAGGCAGTTGAGACATTTTCTGTGTGGCATTTCATTGGAAATGGGAGGGAGTCAGGAGTGTGAGCACCTAAAACCAATGAAGGGCGTGGGGTTTGGACTACACGGGTAGATGATTTAACTCCAATTAGGCAGTTATTTCAAATAATGCCAAGAATCTTTGCATTATCCTTATGTCTCCTACAAAGAGGTTCCTATTTATTCTTTTTCCTCCCTAAATGTAAGGGTTTTTTCTTTCTATAAAATATAAAGCATTTTCCAGATTGTACAGGTGTGTTTGTTGGCTGAGCCTCTACTCTTGAAGCCATAATCGATAGGGTTTTTGTTTAGTAGAGAGGCACTATATAGTATACATCATGCCCTTGAAAATTTCCTCCCTCTCACCTTCCATCATTGGAGAATGAATCCAGGAGCTGAACTCAGTGTTAATCCCAGCTCTGCTCCTTGTTAGCCCTGTGATCTTGGGCTGGTTTTTGGCTTTCTCTGTCGCTCAGGTTCCTCATCTGTAAAATAAAGATATACACAGTACCTACCTCATAGGGCTATTGTGAGGGCTCAGTTGATATATGTAAACTGCTTAGAATAAATAGTGTCTGGCCATAATTAGTGATCTATAACAACAGTATTTGCTATTTTAAAAATTATCCTTTCTGCAAGGCAAAGCATTTGGGAGTGGTTCACTGTTAAATACCAGTTTTATCAAGATTGGGTTCCAAATATACAACAGAATGAAAAAAATACAACATATTTGGCAATCACAAGTGAAGAGTGAAAATGAACCAAAAAAACTTCACTGGCCTCGTGAACACTATAAATTAAACAAGAGTTGGAGTACCTACTACCTGCTAAGCCCTCTGCGAAACGCAAGGGAGGGCAAGAAGAGTCCCAGAAGGGCAGCACAGAATGTTAGAAGGATGAGGATTAAATTGCCAGATTGACCTGAAAAGAATTTCTCAAAGGGTGTGATTTGGGTCAGGATTTGGAGGCATGGTAGGTTTTTGGCTGTAGAGGAGAAAGCAGCCTACTGTGAGAGGGTGAGGGCTACTTACGCAATGTTTGGTCAGTGGGTATAGGTCCCCTCGTTGGACAGGGAGTAGACTGAGTGCTTACCCCATATAGCAAGGGACAAGAAAATGTCCTCGCAGCGTTTAGTCCGTGGTAGGAAACTCTGGAAAAAATAAAAATAATGGAATCAATCCCACTACCCAGTGAAGACCCATGAATAATTTGTTTCTCCTTTAAAAAAAAAGTGTATATCTGTAATTTCCACCTATGAAACCAGGAGCATTTTGTCATTACACTCTTGTGATCTATTGGATTTTTCTTAAATTATAAGCATTTCCCCACCGAAATAGGACTGATTTCATCAATTTTTAAATCCATAGTTTACTTTCTTAAAAAAGACCTGCTCTAGAAATAATCTAAGTTACTGTAACGTACAGACACCTGCTAAACTGAAGCGTACCCAGCGTAAAACTGAAGAGCTGCGTGTGGCCTGCTGGCAGCAGGGCAGTTTCCGAAGTGTTGTGTGGGATGTAAAGTTGATACCTGACTAGAATAATAAGACTACTTGTTATCGTGTTTCCTTATAGTTGGACATTTTCACTTTTGATAGAGTATCCTTTAGGCAGGGTGTATGTCTGAATGTCTCCAAATGCATCTAGGATAAGTCCCACTTCAAAGCCATGCCTCCTTACGGCAGCGTTTAGTGTAAAAGGCAGAAAACTTGTTAATAATCTTACAGAGTAGTCCCTAGAGATGCCGCGCTTTTGCAACCGCTCTTCAGACAGATCGTGCACGTGTCCGTGACTATTTTCTATAAGAAGGCAAATGTGAGTTTGGTTAAAAAACATGTTAGCAGTTTTATTTTACAAGTCTCAATGTTACGTGTTTTGGGATTATTTTTTTTGGTCATTTCATTTTGGGATTTTTGTGTTATCCAATTCCGTTATCCTTAAAACACTAGCACAGTCTTTAAATCTTTGTATGAATTAGTCTAGAACATGGGTTTTCAACCTTTTTTTTCCTGCTTCAAATGCCTGTTAATAACAGTGGCTCACCATGGCAGCCGGAGAACTATGGAGCGATGATTCTCGAAGTGTGCTCCCTGGACCAGCAGCATCAGCAGCATCTGGGAATTTGTTAGAAATGCAAATTACTGTCCTCCACCCCAGATTTACCTGAATTGGAAATTCTGGGGATGGAGCCCGGCAATCTGTATTTTAATGAGCTTTGTAGGTGCTGCTGACTGATGTACATGCCAGAGTTTGAGAACCACGCTCTAGAGCAGCGGTTTTCAACCTTTTTCATCTCGTGGCACACATAAACTAATTACTAAAATTCTGCAGCACACCAAAAAATATATTTTTTGTCAATCTAACAAAAAAACAATAGGTATCATTTAGATTCATTCACACCAAATGGCTATTGTTGTGTTGGCTGTTGTGTAGGGGACAAGAGGTCAGTGCCCCTGACTAAGTAGTCACATATTGCATGTTTCAAAATGCCTGAGGCACACCGGTTGAAAATCTGCTGCTCTAGAGCATGGATGTTCACGGTGCATTATATTGTAACAAATAATTTCTGAAGACTCTTAGTTATTTGATTCTAGTAAATTCTTACTAGAGGGAAAGGGGTAGTATCTGCACCCGCTATCAGTGATTATTAATCTTTTAGGACACAAATAGATCCCTTTAAGAATGTGAACAAAGTTGTGAGTGTTCTTTTAGAAAAGCGTGCATACATGTATACGGTACGTGTACAACATTTTTATACCATGTCAGCTTGAAATTTATCTATGGACTCAAGTTTAGGAACCTCTTAACTTTGGACTACTTTATGGTAAACCTCTCGGCCTTCTATCTTGCATACAAAGAATCCCCATCATTTTGGGGGTGGGAGAAGTTGGGAGGATTTGATGGAGCAAGAAGAGCAGGTCCTCAGTTGGCTTCTTGCATTGATTTGGATGAAGTCATGGATGGAATCCATGCTTATGAAGTTTGTAATTTGGAGTAATAACAAAAGTGTTTAATGATGGTATTGGATTCCAAAAAGATGTTGTCAGCTAAGAATGATGAGTCACATAAGAAAGGGGAGTGAGGAATGTAAACTCTAGTCATTCGATCCAAAAAACCAATTGCATAAGTTTAAAAGGCGGGGAGGTGACTTAGAACAGCACATACGGAGCTTTGACTGACAGTTCATTGTGAGGCAACAGTGAATGAATGCTAAATATACCTGGTAGGTCTTGAGATACACTAATTGTAGAAGTCACAGAAACTGCTTTCCCTAGTGTGGCCCTGTGGTTGTTAACGGTTCCTCCTTCTGTATTGGTGAGACTATATCTGGAATATTATGTTTGCTTCTGGGTCCCACACTCCAAAGGGGCATAAGCACATGGAGTCTGTTTAGAGGCAAGAGCTCAGGGTAGTGGAATGAGTCTTGATGAATGATGGAATGCTGAAGAGGAGACAGAGGGAGTAGGAGCAGCTGCAGGAATGGGAGTGGAGACCTGAATAGCTACCATCACATACTTGAAAGGCTGTTGTGTGAAGCCAAGTTGCGCTTGTCCTCTGTGGCCTTACTTGATCATATTAAGACCACGTTGGCCGTGGTAAAGTATAGGTGGCCTGCTAGGGGTATTTGTAAGGGAGAACTTTGAGTGTGTTGTCTGAGGGTAGAATGGGAGGCCCATTTTAGCCCCTGTGCTTTACTCTTCTGGCCTTCCTCATGTGCTCTGTAGCTATATCCTGGTGGTCACACTAATTCTGGGACCACTCCATAGGCCTTTCATTATGAGTCGTTTTCTTTTTCTTCATTCTCCTTTCCCTTCTTAACTCTGTTTGATTTGTGGTGAGGGTGAAAGAGGAGACGAAGAGGAAAAAAGGTCAAACTGGAACTTTACTTTTTCCTTCTGCTTGTTTTTCAGTCCTCAGTAACTGAGGGCATGGCTTGAGTGGTCTTCAGATGACCAGAGTCATAATTTGTGGTCACCCCTGAAATTTACCTTGGAAACTCGGTCGGTATGGCTGTAAAGAGGAATACCCCAGCTTCTTAACTCAAAGTGTATGCTTTCTGTTTACCAAAGGTTTTGTTTTCGGTTTCTTAGAAGAGAAAAATTTGTGGATCATTTTATATTTTTAAGCATCCAACTTTATCCTTCTCCTCTTTTCATAGAGGCGATTGCTCTCGGATCCTTGCGTTCGCAATGGCACAGAGAAGTGGACCGGAAGATCCGGAGAGGTACCTCTTTGTGGACAGGGCTGTCATCTACAACCCTGCCACGCAGGCTGACTGGACTGCTAAAAAGCTAGTGTGGGTTCCATCGGAGCGCCACGGCTTTGAGGCGGCTAGTGTCAAAGAAGAGCGCGGAGATGAAGTTATGGTGGAGTTGGCAGAGAATGGAAAGAAGGCAATGGTCAACAAAGATGACATTCAGAAGATGAACCCACCTAAGTTTTCCAAGGTGGAGGATATGGCAGAATTGACGTGCTTGAACGAAGCTTCTGTTTTACATAATCTGAAGGATCGTTACTATTCAGGACTCATCTATGTAAGTATGCTCTCTAAATAAACACGGGAAGTGTGGTGACTGGGAATTAATGTAAATCATACATACGGTCATAATCAAATGAGAATGTGGACTACCCACACTCTCTGTCTAATATTATTTCTATTAAAGATAGTCTCTTGCTCACCCCAAATCTTGCTTTGCTTTAAATTTTAACACATAATTTTAAATAATCTAGTCTGCTATTAAATGGACTGAATGGTATGTGAAGACTTTTGTGGTATTGCTCCAGAGCATAATAAGACGGGGACAGCACGTGGCAGAAAGACCAGGGAGTTTACAAGGGAGCCAAGAGTTGCATCGACAGTAGGATGCAGGCAGCAGATGGGTAGGAAACCCAGTGTATACCCAGGAGTGCAACGTGGAAGGGCTGCAAGCTTAGAGGTTCGGTGAAGAGGAAGAACAGGTTCACTGGGTACAGGAAATGGGAAAGACGAGACTGAGGTTTTTAAGAGGAAACAGTTGAGGGTGAGATTGAGGCCGGGGTTGTCTTGTGGTTCGCGGTCGACCGTATGTATGTGGCAGTCACTGGCAGTGGCACTGGCCATATAAAAGTTATTGAAAATAAGGGATAAGGTAGAGAGGAAAAATGCAAGCCAGGTACTGAAAAAATCAGGGTGACAAAACAGGTTTTTAAAGGGATGGTAGATGTAGCTGGCAAAGATGTAAAGAAGGTGGTATAGCTAGAACTTAGATTTAGAATGAAGAGAAGTAGAGAGAAAAGTTGACATTGTAATAGTCTGAATTGGGAAAAGGATTTTATGCAAGGGGCATGATCGTGAAGCTCATGCATAGCATAGCTCCAAACTTCAACAGATCAGAACTGGCTTTACCATCGGAATTAGTTTATTTAGTGAATACTTACTGAGCACCTTCTGCTGGGGACAGTAGGACAGGACAGGTCCCTACTTTCCTGCTACATCCTATACGGAAATGAAACGCAATAGAGTGAATAGGAGACCGACTTTCCATAGCAGGTCAGTGAAGGGCTCTTTGAGAAGCTAGCATTTGACCTAGAATATGACAGATAGGAGGGATGGGAGGATCTGAGAAATGAATAGTTCATTCATGACCTTTTCCAAAGAAGTTTCAGTCAAGCCCAATGGTGCCTCTCTCTCTCTCTCTCTCTCTCTCTCTCTCTCTCTCTCTCTCTCTCTCTCTCTCTCCCTCTCTCTCTCTCTCTCTCTCCCTCTCTCTCTCTCTCTCTCTCCCTCTCTATCTCTCTCTCTCTCTCTCTCTATCTCTCTATCCCTCCCTCTCTCTCTTCTGCCATGAGGTAGGATGTAAAGTAAGAGAGCAAGAGGCACCAAGTTTGGGAAGGTGGCTTCAGGGGAGTGGGAAAGGTTTGGAAAAGAAGAGAAGCCAAGGATAAGAAAACACCTGGAGAGCAGCATTGAGAATCCAGCTGAGACTGAATGGCATAATGTGTATGGGGACCACGTTTTTGTCTGGCTGTGTGGTTTGGCCAGATTTGTAGGCTTGCCCCAGGTCTGTGAAGGCTGGGAACTTGTTCACTGTTGTGTCTCCACTGCTAGCAGTTCCTTTTTCTCCTGTCCCTTGTCAAACAAGGCGAGGGGGTCTGGAGCAAAGGTAATGGGAGTGAAAGAGGGAGAAAACTGGAAAATTAAGAGAGTATGGTCAGATCGTAATGTTGATAGCAGAGATTTGAGCTGTGGGTCAGTTTTGCACAGCGACCTGTGCAAGGCTGGAAGCGTGATGGCACAACCAAAAAGTTGTGGAGGACTGGAGTGTGGAGAGGAGCCAGGCTCTCTTTCGGCCAGTCTTCACTTTGATTCCCCACCTTGGACCCTGTAGGTTCCTGCAACCAGGAGACATGAGGAATGGAAAGGGGAAGGAGATTGTGGGTGAAAGAGGAAATTGTGGATGAAGGAAAAGACATTTTATTTGTAGTCAGGCTTCATGATTCTTCTACAGCTTTTTTTGCAAGTACCTTTTACTACGTTTGAGTTTTTCCACCTTAACTCAGGTACCACCTGAGTGAATTTCTGAGTTTCCTTTCAAAAGCATGGACCCCTTGGTCTTTAAAGAAGGAAAATCAGAGTTTTTCTCAAAGTATTAAGGTCACAGCAGAAGGGAGGGTTTGCAAGGATCATGTCTGCAGTTAGCAGGATGGAGAAAGGGTTTCAACCTAAGGTTCAAGTTGGAGCACTCAACTCTAGACAAATCCCATATTAAGAGAAAGGGGCTGTGGACAGCCACGATTGCTGGCATTGTGACGCGTCTGTGTAGGGCTTTGGAATTAATCAGTCAGTTGAATTGATCAATTGAGGTGCCAAGATATCAACACTAATAACTTGCCTTGGATCTTTTTGGACATACATATTTCTATAGGTAAGATACAATATATGTCCATTTAAATAAGTTGGTTATTCACAGGTTTAGTTTCCTTATATTTTCTTTTATTCTTCCCAACATACATTTTCTCATCTTCTCATCCAATATTCATTTTTTTCTAATAAAACAATTTAAAAGCTGTGAATATTTCCTCTGATACTATTTTAGATCACCTCACATATTTTGATCTGTAGTATTTGTATTATTTAGTTCTAAATATTTTCTAATTCCTATTATAATTTCTTCTTTAACCTATGAATCATTTAAAAGTATACTTTTAAAAGTTCTGAATGTTGGTTTTTAAATTATCTTTTTGTTTTTAAATTAATTGCATTGCAATCAAAATTAATTGCAACTGACAATAGTATATTGTCAGTGTGTATGAGTGTTCTATATGTGTTGGTAAAGAAGGCATAGTCTGTTGTTACTGGATGTGGAGTATGTAGTCCTTAGACTAAGATTTTTAATTGTTTAAATCTTCTATAGCCTTATTAATTTTTGTCTGCTTGGTCTATCAGTTACTGAGAAGTATCTCGAAACCTCGCAGTGTGCTTTATCCACTAAGTATGCATTCCTAAACAATACAGTTGAGTTTTGCCTGTTTATGAATTTTTATATGAATGAATCTTATATAGCCCTTTGTGTCTGTTTTTTGTTTGTTTGCTCAGCATTACACTTTAAAGATCCATCCATAATGCTTTGTGTTGTTACAATTTAGTAGACCTCAAAGCGTGGTCTGCGGAC
This sequence comes from Desmodus rotundus, assembly GCF_022682495.2. Classification (NCBI taxonomy): domain Eukaryota; kingdom Metazoa; phylum Chordata; class Mammalia; order Chiroptera; family Phyllostomidae; genus Desmodus; species Desmodus rotundus. The sequence goes on from NC_071395.1 coordinate 71,029,482, forward strand.
TCCTAAGTTTTTTCCCAAGACTCTTTTGGGGGATCTGCGAGATCAAAACTGTTTCCATGATTATGCAAAGATGTTATTTGCCCTTTTCACTGTTGTCATTGGTAATGATATCAACAGTGACAAGGCAGTGGTCAGGAAAACTGTTGACACATTATCATGAAAGGCAGTGACCCCCAAACTGTACCTGGTGGTCATTTTAATTCAGTTTCACTGAAGAATGTCTGTGATAGCGCTCCTCCCGGGGCCACGCCCACACCTATCTTCCCTCACAGGCGTCTCCTAAACGCTAAGGGTCCCCACAAGCCTTGCAGCCAGGGGAGCAACAGGCTCTGGCAGGCTCATCCTGGGCTGACTCCCTGAGCCTGTCTCTAAGGCTCCTTTTCTCTGACTTTCCAATGGGCCGACAGCAGCCCTGCCAAGACTCCCCTGTTGCTTCTTCTGTCCCCAGCTTTTCCTTGTTTCACTGTCCCCAGCTTTCATAAACATACTTTCAAAATAAAAATAAAAAATAAAAAAAGGATGTCTTTGATAAAGCAGAGAAATGATTGATTGATTTCATTAATGCTCAACCCTTGAGTACCTCTTTCTAATATTCCATGTGATGAAATGGTGAGTACGCATTAAGTAAGCACTTCTGCTGCGTGTTGAACTGCGAGGGGTGCCCTGAAGAAAAGCATGTAATCATTTAAGTTGCAAGATAAATTTGCTACTTTTTAAACAGAATGCCATTGTTACTTTACCACATGACTAACAGGTAAACTGTGGTTCCTTCCATTGCAGTATTTGGCAGACATTTTCTTGAATATAAACAAAATGAGCCTGAGCCTGTCACTTTAAAGAAAACAACTGATTGTATTTGTTGCCAATGATAAAATTTGAGTTTTCACGTGAAAGTTAAAATTTGGAGAAACTTGTGTCTACCACTGTGAACTTGATACTTAAAAGCCTTTCTGGTCAGCTAGATGAGTGTGATTATGAGTGCAGTGTCGTCATTTGGAAGACCTTCATACTTCAGTGAATCCGTGTTTTCCACGTGATGTGTGTAGATGTTCCCAAATCGTGCACAGGTAAAAGATTTCGTTCAACCTGCAAGATAAGGTGGTGGATTTTGATGAACACAGCATGAAAAGTTCATTGACAGGTTTTCAGAAGCTACACTGGCCCTGCTCTTTAAGAAATTGTCAGTTGTTGAGTTTGGGTGTCGTATCAAAGAAGAATACCCACCATTAGTTGAAAAGACTGTTCAACTACGTCTTCCTTTCCAACTATATACCAGTGTAAGGCTGACTTTCTTCATATGCTTCGACCAAAACAAAATATCACAACAGATTGAATGTACAAAAAGGTATGAAAATTGTGCCGTTTCTGTTAAGCCAGATAATAAAAGATTTGCAAAAACATAAAACAGTGCCACTCTTCTTACTTTTGTTTTAGAAAACATAATTTTTTAAAAAAGCAAGAAATATTAACTTACATTAACCTGTATCCATTGTTATTTAAAATGAATATGTACACATTTTAAAAACTCAGTTATATAAAACAAAATGTCTTTGGAATCTTTTTCTAAGATTCTAAAAAGGGCCCTGAAATAAAAAAAAGTTTGAGTTTTTTGTTCGAATGTAATACTCCACTTTAAGTTTTTTTGTTTTTGTTTTTTGTTTGTTTTTTTTAAAGAGAGGGAGAGAAACATCAATCAATGTGTGGTTGCCTCTTGTGCACCCCCCACTGGGGACCCGGCCTGAAACCCAGGCGTGCGCCCTGACTGTGAATCGAACAAGCGACCCTCCACCTTGCAGGCCAGCACTCAATCCCTGAGCCACACCAGCCAGGGTCCATTATAAGATTTTTTGACCCATTTTAAAAAATCCAAATGTTTTCGGACGTTTGTTTTTTCCGGTTTGGAAACTGGAACATTATGAACATTGATTGCTTCAATGAACAGCATTGGACATATACTAGTGCGTATGAGCATGCCTGTCTGTACAATATAGAGCCAGGAGTGGGATTCCTGAATGTTAGAATATGCACATTTTTCACTCATATTTTGAGCTTAGTAACACCTGATTTAGTTGGAGTCTAGCCGGAAACAGAAGGCCCTCAAACTAGATATTCTGAGAGTTTAATAAGGGGACTATTTACAAGCACGTGGGTAGAGTTTAGAAAACAAAAGCTAGTTGTACAGTATCCAGCTCTAGTGGTGGCTGAGAGCCCTCGATACAACTTGATCTTTAAAGGGGCAATAGGAAAGAGCTGTTGCCTCAACCAGAAGAGGATAGCTGTGTGGAAAGGGCTTCCTGGTAGGAATTGTGTCCACAGCTCATGACAGCTGGCAGGGAAGATCCTGAGGCATAAATATCGTATCTCCTCCCACCCTAAGTCTCCTGCTAATGTCTCCCATTGGTCAAACTCAGTTTGAAGCCAGAGGAGAGGAGAATTTGATGATACGTATTTTAGGTCATTCTCAGCCCATTTGCAATTGAATTTGTGTGCAGTGAAAGATTAACTTTCTTTTCCAAATGGCTCTCCAATTGACCCGGTGCTATCTAGTGGAACTCCGATCTCCACGCTCTGGCGTGTCACCTTTGTTATAAACCAGGTGTTTGTAAATTTGTTGACTCCCTGGTCTGTTTCATGGGTGTGTGTGCTTGTCTTTGGACCAGTAGACAATGCTATTTAAAAATGGTGTTCTAAATATTCCTTTTTAATTGTTATCATTATGTACAAATACAGTTGCTGTATATTTCTTTTGTAGATGAAAGTAAATCCAAACCTATAGATAAATTTTATAAGAGTTTGAGCCAAAAAATTGAAGACTGACCCAGAGCAAAATCCCAAAGGACTGAGACAGTGCTCTGGAGAATGGCAATTTTGCAGTTCGTTCTTTCTTTTTCTTTTTTTTCTTCCAGCTTTTAAACCAGGCTGTAGCCAGTTGTAAAAGAAAAATTTTGCATGATTTACTTTCACCAGTCTGTTCTAGCATGCTTCTAATGATACGTGAATCGCCTGGGTCAACGATAGCTAGTGTGCATACTTGGTAGTGTTCTCCACACGCCGTGCCCAATTCAATATCATTGCCACTTTAGTGATGGGCACCAGTCTTGGCCAACATGACATAGTGCTCTATTTCAGATCTCCTCAAGGCTGGACATTGTTGGCGAGGATGACCAGTTTCTCTTTGCCTTGTCTGATCATCTTCAGAGTCTGCTTGTACCCCACCACATGCTTTCCACTTTTCATAACAAGTTGGAGCCTAGAGTCGATTGACTCCAGTGACTTTTTCATCTTCTTTGCAGCCACCATCTCCCTGCCATAGGAGCAGGATGGTCCCTATCCAAGAGAATCCTTTTTATACATTTAGAGTCAAAGGAGGTTACGTGCAATCCATTAGTAGTAAGGAGGTGGGAGAAAACCAGGGAGAGGTGTCTCCAGGATTGGATAAAAAGCAAAATGGAGAGATACCTACTTGTTTCACATCAGTGGGTACAGGATAGCTAACATTGAACTTTTCCAGTAAATAGAGATGGTGTGGGACAGCAAGACAGTGAGGAGTTTTGGGGCCGTCCTGTGAAGGAGGGTGGTTACGCCTCTGACGTGTCTGGGAAGGATAGTTACCGACATTCTAAGGGTATGTTCTCTTAGGTGCACAAAAACAACAGACAGGGCTCCCTTAAGGCAAAGACTGACCTTTTATTAAGGCATCTATAAGCCCAGGACGTGACTACGCCCATGACCTGCCCAGTTAGGAAATCTACGATCAGACCGTTCTGTGTGGTTACGTGGTCCGTGCCCTTGTCAGGCTTGCTACGAAGCCCCTCTTTTCCATTCACACTTTGGCTTGCTTTATTGCCCTGTGCAGAACCCTCAGTAAATAAATGCATGCTGAATAGAAGGACTGATTGGGGTCATCTTTAAACCATTTCTGATCTCAGAGGGAAAGCCTTCAACATTTCACCATTAAGGATGATGTTTGCTGAGGAAAGGAGACTTGACTTGGGGTGAACACACAATACAGTGTACAGATGATGTACTATAGAATTGTACACCTGAAACCTGTATAATTTTGTTATCCAGTGTCACTCCAATAAATTCAGTTTTAAAAAATACCATTTGGAGAATTCTTACTCTGTTCTTCAGTTCTCAAAAACACCTTTTTTTTTTTGTAAGTTTCGAGTGTTAGAGGCATTCATGAGAACAAATCTCCAACATGGTAAAACATCCCAACAATAAAACTTATTTATATTTCTTTCTGTAATCTATGACACATTCATGAGGCTTGATGATCATGAAAGATACTTTTTTAGTAAGAATAGAATTCTAGATGAGTTCTCTTGTGTTCTATGGGGTAACTTTTATGGAAGGTCACTGACAAAGAATAAAAAGCAACGTAAACTAACTACCTAATTTCTGCCATTTTAACTGACATATTATAAAACAACCTATGTTTTAAAAAATGCAAAATAAAGGTTTGTTAAATTAGTACAAAAAGAATGAACTCTTGCCATTTAGGACAACATGGATGAACTTGGAGGATATTATGCTAAGTGAAAGAAGTCGGACAGAGAAAGACAAGTACCATATGATTTCACTTCTACGTGTAATCCAGAGAACAAACAATGGTCACCAGAAGGGAGGGGATCGGGGGATTGGGCGAAAAAGGTGAAAGGGATTAGGAAGTACAAATTGCCAGTTAATAAAAACAGTCACAGGGCTGTAGATACAGCGTAGGGACTATAGTCAATAATACTGTGATCATTATGTACGGTGTCAGGTGGGAGTCAGATGTATCAGGATGGTCACTTCTTAAGTTATATAAATGCCTAATCACTATGTCGTACGTCTGAAACTAATGTATGTCAACTGTAATTGGAAACTAAATGAAAAATATGTTTTAAATGATGTTTGCTCTAGTTTTTATTTTGAATATTCTTTTATCAGAGTAGGGGAAGTTTCATGTACTCTTAGTTTTTACCCCGCGTGGATGATAGTGTGGTTTTTCTGGTTATTTTGTAATTGTGCTGAATTTTAGTGCTAAAGCTAGCCTTGCAAGGACCCAAGTATTCTTTTTATATTTATGTGTTATATGTATTACTAGATTCCTAGATTCTGTATTTTGTTGAGGATTTTTTATGAGTGAGGCTGACTTAAAATTTTCCTTTCTTGCACTGACCTTGTCGTATTTTGCTAGCAAGATTATGCTGGCTTTATAAAATGAATTGAGTAATAGTTTATCTTCGTGTGTTCTCTGGAAGAGTTTGGATAGGATTGATGTTATTTGTTTTAAAGTAATTAGTTTTCTTTGCGGGGAAGTTTTTCTTCAATAGTTGTATCAGTTTTGGTAACTTTTTCTACAAATTTGTCTATTTTATCTAAATTTTCAAATTTATTTACATAAAGTTGTTTGTAAGACCCTCTTATTTTCTGCAAGATTTGTAGTGACGTTCACTTTCATTTCTGATACTAATAATTTGTTCTTCCTTTTTCTAATGAGTCTCATCAGAGGTTTATCCATGTCACGTGGACGGAAAGGGGCTGCATGCTAACCCTGACAAGCTCAGGGAGGCCTGCATGATGGCCTCACAGACTCAGAGACCACGGTAGTCACCTAGGATGGTCTGAAATTAAAAACTTTGTAACTGAAATTAAGTCATGGCAGGCAATCGTGTCCTAAGCTGGAATTTTCCCTGACAAAAGTCAGTCTTGACCTTAACTGAGCCTGTCTCTTGTCTTGTTTTTTTGCACCTACAATAACAAACCTTTGGAATGTCACATTTCCTTTTCCCAGACCCCTCCAATGCACAGGCACCGCACCTGGGGCAGACCCCAGGTCTCCTCCTTGTCATCGTTATTGTGTCCGTCGTTGACTGTTTGCCACCCTGTACCCACTATGTAAATTACTGTCCATCATTTTACTTTTCATCCAGCCCCAGAGGTTTTCCCGCTTTGCTTTCTTCCACCTCTCTAATATATCAACAGGCTTTCCTGGAACCCACTTACGTCTTCTGTTTTGATTGTAATGTATAAAACAAGGTGCAAAACTGCCACTTTCCAGAGCATTTCTTCAATCTGTTGAGGTTCTGCTTCCCAGCGTTTGTCATTCGTTGGCTCAAATAAACTCATAAAAATTCTTACAGGTTTGGCCATTTCTTACATTGACAGTTATGAGTCTTTTCAAAGATTGACTTTGTTGGTGCTCTCTTCCTTCCCTCCCTTCCTCCTTCCCTTCTTACCTCCTTTCTTCCTTCATCCAACCACCTTATTCTATTTCTTTTACAGTCACCTGCTGCATGATGTTTTGGTCAGTGATGGACTGAGTATATATGACCGTTGTCTCAAGATTATAACGGAAGTGAAAAGTTTCTATCACCAAATGAGGTGGAAGTGTCGGAGCACAAGGCATTGCACAAATACTCACCGTCGTGTTACAGTTGCCCACAGTATTCAGTACAGCGACATGCTGTACAGGTTTGTAGCCAAGGAGCTGGTAGGGCAGCAGAATTTGCCACCCCCAAATTTGTCCCCGGCTTAAAGATTATTTTAGGCTGATTAATTTTTAAGAAACAGCAGACTTGGGAGAAGCTCTGAAAGCCACGTAGCAGTTACCCTTTGTAAAAGGTGACTTAAATTTGTGAGGGAGATCTCTGCTTATCAGGGTGCCTCCCTCCTGTACCTGGATGAGGGGGTGGGTGACCTTGTCTCTAGAAACTCGAATCAATTCAGAATGCTTATATCGGCATAACAAGCTCACCGTGTTTACTGGGCTGCTTTTCCCTAGTAAGCTTCCATAAATGACACCCCCACCCCCAAATCTTCTTTTGTCTTCAGCTGAAGATGGTATTTAAGGTAGTGGCTTCAGCCATTTTGGCAAATTACTTCGTTTTCCTGGGTCTTCCCATGTATACGGGAAGTATACGCGTTACTAAGCTTCCATTTGTTTTTCTCCTGTTAATCTTTTATCACAAGGATGTCCCAGCCAGGAACCCAGTCAGAGAGAAAATTATTTTTCCTCCTCTGCAGAGCAGTAGGCTGTGCCATGCAGCCAGGTGCGCAGTGGTGGTTTCACCCAGGACCCAGGTCTGCGTAAGTGTGCCCCGTGACGTTTGCACCGGGACGCAGTCACCTGGCACCACGTGTCTCAGGTGTGCCCTTCTCATAAGTGGCCACCAACTGTACCATTTACCTAAGCATGAAGAGAGACACATGCATTTCTTTTGAGATTTTAAAAAACAGCTGTTTGGAAAGCACTGATGTAGGCAGATGCCCAAATAGTACTCCTGTACGGAGACGAAGGCAGGGGGCACTTGTGAGTAAGGGAAGGGGAACGACCATGTCAATGGACGGATGGCATTTCTATAGGTGCAGACAAGCCAACTAGTGACTCTAATTTTAAAAGACGTTTTTTAATTTTTCAGTCTGGTATTCATCAGTCCTAGTAGTCATAATATCTGATTTCTTGTCATCTTTGCAAACAATTGAGATACAGTGCTTTTTAGGTTCAGTCTAAAGGTTATTCCGCTGCTTTAACGTTCTGAAGGTTTGAGGCATACAATCTGCAAGGTAGTTCCTCTGGGGTGTAGCCCCGACTCCATTTGAAGTGGGTCTGTTCACACACACACACACACACACACACACATACACACACACACACAGAGAGTCTGGCAGAAGTAAGCCCTGCTTGAGTGGTTGGTAGGGTAATATGGGTGTAATAATTTATAGTTTTAATTTGAACATTTCACCTAAAGTGTCATATGGTGTGCTTGAGTGTGATACTGTTATGGTTATAGAATTGCATGCTTATGATTTTGTAATAAAAAGGGGCGTTATTTGTGCTGCATGCTGTATTTTTTTAATAGTACTTTCTATGGGATAATTTGTTCATTATCAAATTTTGAGATGGATACTTAGATCATTGATTTTTTTTTTCAGCTAGTCATTTTCTAATAGGTGCTTTTTAAAGGCTATACATTTCATTCTAAATAATAAACTTTAGCAGTATTCTACAAGTTTTAATGTATGTTGTTTTTATTGTCATTTGGTTCAGAACAAGGAGGATATCTTTGTTGCCTTCACAGGTTATTTAGAACTAAACTGCTTAATTTCCAAACACAAGATGATTTTCAGATTTATTGTGTTATTTCTGGTATAATCCGCCCTTGGTCAGAGAACGTGCCCTGACTGATTTTAGTCCTTTGAAATGTATTAGACTTGCTGTGTGGTCCATCTTATATCAGTTTGGGTGAGGGGTCACCGTGCACTTGAAAAACATGTATGGCCATTGTTGGATGCAGTGTCTCTTACACGTGCGTTGTCATTCAGTCTTACGTGTTCCTACGGTTTTTTATTTTTGTCTGCTTGTTCCATGTTACTGTCTTTGTTTCTCTTTTTAGTTCTGTCAATCTTTGCTATATACTGCTGAAGTTATGTTATCACATATGTACAAATGTAGAATTTTTATATCTTTCTGGTGAATCATCATGATTTCTTTTTTTTTTTTTTAGAGAGATGGGAAGGGAGGGAGAAAGAGAGGCAGAAAAACATCAATGTGTGAGAGATACATGGTTGCCCCTTGCATGGCCCCAACTGGGGACCTGGCCTGCAACCCAGGCATGTGCCCTGACTGGGAATCAAACTGGCGACCTTTCATTTCACAGGCCCACACTCAATTCACTGAGCCCCACCAGCAGGGTGATGATCTTTATTTTCAGTGTGCAACTTTGTCTGACGTTAGTATTAGCTTGGACCACAGAGCCCTTAAACTCCATTTACTCTCCCTCCCAAAGTTATGTGCCACCGCATAAAACACTCTGTGTTTTAAAACCCACAAGATACTTATTCCTTCTCAGTCAGTAGTACCCACTTAGTCTTATCCATTTAATTTCTACTGCTTTTAATTTTTTTCTACATCTCTTAGCTTTCATCTTTTAGAAAGGGTTTCTTTATTTGTGTGACATTGTATTTCATCTTCATTTTAAAGTTTTTTTCCCCCTTGTTTAGAATTTCAAGCTGGCAATTATTTTCTTTTAACCTTTAAAAATACCATTGCAGTGTGTTATCCCTTCCACTTATTTTATTTTATTTTGTTTATTTTTAGAAAGAGGGGAAGGGAGGGAGAAAGAGGGAGAGAAACACTAATGGGTGGTTGCCTTTCATGCGCCCCCTACTGGTGATCTGGCCCACAACCCAGGCATATACCCTGACTGGGAATGGAACTGGTGACCCTTTGGTTCACAGGCTGGCGCTCAATCCATTGAGTCACCAGCCAGGGCCCTTCCACTTTTTTATGTTGAGAATTCAGCTTATTGTTTTATTGCTAGCTCTTTAAAGATAATCTTTTTTTTTTTTTTCCTCCATTGGTTGTTTCTAAAATTTTTTCTTTGCCTTTGGCTTTCAGCAAGCAGTTGTACTCTGATGTTCTGATGTGCTTAAGTACAGTGGGTTTTTTTGTTGTTTTTTTTTTTTTTTAATACATTCTGGTTGGAGTTTGTAGTGTTTTTGAATCTGTGGTTTGATGCCATTTGTTCTGGAAAATTCTTAGCCATTATCTCTTCACATATACTTCTACTCCATCCTCTCTTTTCTTCTTTCTGGACTCAAGTATGTTGTATTTCAAACCTTTTCATCATGTCCCGTATATCTCTCACATTCTCCTATATTTCCATCCTGTTTTCGTCCATAGATTTGCTTCTAATAAAAATGTCAAGTAACTAATTCCTCAGCTTTATCTAATTTGCTGTTACACACAGCCACTGAATTCTTTTTCTTTTTTAAAAGATTTTATTTATTTATTTCTAGAAGGAGGGGGAGGGAGGGAGAAAGAGAGGGAGAGGAACATGGACCAGTTAGTTGCCTCTCTCAACGAGCCAGTTGGTGGTGTGCCCTGACTGGGAATCGAACCAGTGACCTTTTGTTTCACAGGCTTTAGCAATTCAGTATTTCCAGCTGCTCACTAGGCATTCTACTGGCCTCACCTATTATAATGAATCTTCTGTTAATATACTACAGTCTCAAAATGTTAAAAGGAGATTCAGTATTTTTCCCACAAATTAAATTATTTTTCTTGTCCAACAGTAACTTTTCTAGTCTCTAAAGCTTGCAAACCCTCGAGTCTTGTATCTTAAATAGTTTTTCTGTATTCAGAGTTACTGAGTCCTGTTTAGTCTCCATCCAGCTTTCTCCATGACTCATCCCTTCTCCGTTCTTGTATTGCCTTTTCTCTCCTCGAGGCTGCTCTGGTGCCAGGACTGCTCCGCAGTCTCCATTTCCTGCTTCTCACCTCTTGCCCTTCACTCTGTTTTCCACATGGCTGCCAGATTTATACTGTTTCAAAAATGCTTCTTGCTTTTCATCACTCTTCTCTGCTGAACCTCTAATACCTAATCACCAATAGAGGACAACATCTAAATTGTTCAGTGTGCCCTTTTAGGCTCATTACCTCTCACATTCCACGGTATGAACAATTTTCAGCTAGATAGGACTTCTCACTCTGCCTTGGATATATTCTATCACCAAGTTTTATGCTCTTACCATTTTGATAGGGTTTCCTTTATCCTGCCTTTTGACCTCATACTCTTTAAGAAGAACACCAAAGACTACCTAGGTCTGAACTTTTGTACCTAGTCCTAGAGTTTCTGACAAGATGGCCATGGGTCTCAGTGCCTGGGGCTTCTGTGTTCTGCTTCAGTAATTTATAATTTGTATAAATCTTCCTCTTTTTGTACCGCTTTCTTTTTAGTGCTGTATATTGTGTCTTGTTTTCTTACTGCACATTCATTGTCTTCATCTCTAGAGTGTATGTTTTTAAATACTTAAGTGGCGTTTACTTTGAACTTTAAGGTGTCAGAGAAATTACTGAGACATACTGCTCTCCTACCACGTGCCTTGGGGAAAGACAAAAGTGATACATATCAGTTAGGCAGGAGCCTAACGTTTGAGCTAATTTTGTAGATAGAATTTACCTCTTTAAGCACTTCAATTTAATTTTTCCACTTGAACATTTATTACTGCCTCTCTTTGGCAAGTGCAGGCTACTGGTGATTATTTAACCTTGTTTTTTGATGACTTACTCATATTTGTGAGACTTACTCATTTTTGTAATCCTAGTCCTCAGAAAGTACCCAACACATGGTAGGCACATGTTAGAATTATTTCTGAATAAAGATATCATTGTTACGATTTGTTACCATGTCATACATATAGAATCGATGTTTCTGGGAGCTTCTTTTTTTCTTCTTTTTTCTTTTTTCCAGTCTGTAATTATTTGTTTCTTATAAAAGTAAAGTACAAAATCTGTAGCTTCATGAGGCTTTATATATATATATATATATATATATATATATATATATATATATAAAAAATTCATTAAGATGTATAGTTATGATTTGTAAACTTTACTGTGTATAAATAAACCCAATAACAAATTACTCAGATTGCCTCTCCTCAGCTGTCTCACCCTTAATCCAGTCTTTGTTTTTATTGTCCCTCAGTGCCTCTTAGTTACATGGGCGGAGAGAGGCTGGACTACTAGGTGAGAGACTTGATTAGGGAGAAAGAGCCAAGTTGATGGTGCGAGAGGCCGGAGAGTTAGCCAGGGTTGTCTGAGCTCTGAGCTGCACTGTGAGAAAGCCGGCAGTCTGCAAGTGGTCACAAGGGAGGGAAGGGCAAGTGCAATCATTACCGTGGCTCAGGCAAACAGGGACGCATGTCCATCTCATCGCTTCAGATGTAAGGCAGACAGCCCAAATCAGTGGCCTTCGGCCGAGGCTCTTTGCCCTGTGTCCTCTCCTGTACCTCTGATCTAGATAAGGAAGGGCAGTCCACGTTAGAGCGTACCATCGTGAGTTAAAGAAAGATAGAGAACAGCTACAGAGACAGTTCTGAGCAGACTTAACAACTGTCTCTGGCAGGCTTTCAGCCTCTTGTTTTAGCTTTAGTAACTGCAGTATTGAAAATAGAGTGGTCTCTAGAGTGCCTTCTGGTGGCAACCGCCAAGGGCTTCTGCCCTTTCCAGCACAGCTGTTGGTTAGAGTCTCCCTTAGTGCTTTCCCGGGAGGCAGGCCTCGGAGCCAGGCACCATCAGTTCTTATCCTCGGTTAGTGTCCTCCTGCCTTTAGATTTGGTTTACCTCAACCACCTTAAATAAAAGGGCTGCATCAGAATGCGACTGAGCGTGCTTTCCACATACCTTCAGTCCCTCAGAGGACTGCCGCATCTGGCAGCAGTCCTAGCTGGCCTTGTTTTTCTGGGTTGTACCCAGGGTCAGTTTTGCAGATTATTCTCGGAAATCATTTCATGTGCAATTACACCCAGAAATCAAAAGTGTTCAAAGTATCGGTTCCAAGTCCTGATATGGATCAGGAAGGGATTGTATCTTCTAGACTAGTGGCTCTTAAAAGTTATTGAGGATGCCCAAGGAGATTTTGTTTATGTGGGCTATATTTATTTATATTTACTGTATTAGAAATTAGAGCAAAAATTTTAAATATTTTTAATTCATTTATTTAAGTAAATTCACTTAACTATATAACAAGGTAATGTAAATTATTTTTATGAAAACGATATTTTCAAAAAAATTCAGAGGAGTAAAAAGTTTTCTATTTTGTAAATCTCTTTAATAATTGCCTTTTCAGATAATTGTGAATATTCTTTTTTGATAGAATACCCAACTTAAATAGTATTCCCTTCTTAAAGATTATTTACAATGTGTAACCTGAAACTCTATTAGTGAACTTTTCATACCTAGTACTCTCAGGAAAGAATAAGCGTGAAAAGGCAACTAACATTGTTTGAACCTTATAATAACCGTGTGAAGACATGAAGCATATATTATTATTTCCATTTTGCAGGTGAGGGATTGAATCCAGGAGAGACTCACTTAACAATCTCTCTGTGACAGAACTACTTGTGGTTTGGAATGGCCTGTCATGGGCTAGATTTAATTTTGGGAATAGATTAATTATCCAAAGATAGAGTCTCTCTGTTCAAATTACTGTGTGATTTCTGTTTGTCCAGTATATGCATTTTTTAAACATTGTATTTTATTTTTATTCTAGACTTATTCTGGACTCTTCTGTGTAGTCATAAATCCTTACAAGAATCTTCCAATTTACTCCGAGAATATTATTGAAATGTACCGAGGAAAGAAGCGTCACGAGATGCCTCCACACATCTATGCCATATCAGAATCCGCTTACAGATGCATGCTGCAAGGTAACTGGGAACACTAGAACACTAAGTACTCAGTTTCTTACATGTGGTTAGGTGTTTTACTAGATGCTAGTCTTAACAAAAAAGATTAAAATTTAAAAAATCTCTTTAAAAAACATTAAAAATTAAAGTAACAAATGTAAAAATTTATGAATTCTTAAGATTAGAATTGGTGAAATGGCCATTTTTGTAAGAAGCTGGTATGTTTGTTGCTTCATAAATACTCCACGTTAATTTTTATGTTAAAAAGCAGCTAGTTTTTAGACATCTGGTCAAGATTGAGGTGTAGGTAGACACGGCTTTGCCTCCTTGCGCAACCATATAGGAAGAATTACAAGTAGATCTCAAAAAAACCCACCCAGAATCATCAGAAATCGAGCTGTATGGAAGTCCGACAACCAAGGATTTAAAGAAGCCACACTCATGCAGATGGGTACAAGGGGGTGGAGTCACAGTGGGGGTGGAGATCCCGTGTGGCAGGGAGAGGCGGGGGTGGCATAACAGACAATTCCACATTCACGTGTGGTGGATGAAAACTGGGAGGGATACCTTGGGAGCCAGGGATCCCAGCTCCAGGCCAGACCACACAGCTGAGGGTTCCAGCACTGGGAAGATAAATCCCCGTAACTTCTGAGTATAAAAACCAATGGAGGTTGGGATGGGAAGAAACTGCCAGATTTTCAGGAGACTCAGCTTAAAGGGCCCACACTGACTTAGAACATAGCATACCCACCTATTCTAGGATTTGCCACCAGGGCAACAGCTGGAAGGGCACCAGTCGCTTATGGGAAGTGGGTGAAGTGACTGGAAATGGGGCAAGTGCCAGGCAAACCTCCAGAAGCCAGGCAGTGGCATTGTCCCCTCCCCCTACACAGAGCCACAAAGCGAAGCAGGTTGCCCTGCCTTGGCGATTACCTAAGGCTCCGCCCCACACGATTTATACACAGGTGACTTTTCTACAGTAGGCCACACTACTAAGATAGGGAGTCAAAGCAGCTCTACCTAATACACAGAAACAAACACAGGGAAGCTGCCAGACTGAGGAGACAAAGATATAGCCCAAATGAAAGAACAGAACAAAACCCCAGAAAAAGAACTAAACGAAATGGAGATAGCCAGCCTATCAGATGCAGAGTTCAAAACACTGGTCATCAGGATGCTCAAAGAACTCATTGAATATGGCAACAACATAAAGGAAGAAATGAAGGTTACACTAAGTAAAATAAAGAAAAACCTACAGGGAACCATCAGTGGCGGGGAGGAAGCCAGGATACAAACCAATGATTTGGAACATAAAGAAGAAATAAGCATTCAACCAGAACAGCAAGAAGAAAAAAGAATTAAAAAAAAAAAAAACAAGAGTAGTATAAGAAGCTTCTGGGACATCTCCAGACATGCAAACATCTGAATCATAGGGATGTTAGAAGAAGAGGAAGAGCAAGAAACTGAAAACTTAGTTGAAAAAATAATGAAAGAAAATTTCCCTAATTTGGCAAAGGAACTAGACATACAAGTCGAGGAGGCACAGAGAGTTCCAAACAAGTTGAACCCAACGAGTACCACACCAAGATACATCATAATTAAAATGCCAAAATGTTAAAGATAAAGATGGAATCTTAAAAGCAGCAAGAGAAAATTAGAGTTACCTACAAAGGAGTTCCCATAAGACCGTCAGCTGATTTCTCAAAAAGAAATTTTGCAGGCAAGAAATATTGCAAGTGATGAAAAGCAAGGACCTACAGCCTTGATTACCTATCGTTTAGAATGGAAGGGCAGATATACTGCTTCCCAGACAAGATAAAGCTAAAGGAGTTGATCATCACCAAGAACCCTTACATGAAATGTTAAAGGGACTTACCTAAGAAAAAGAAGATGAAAACTATGAACATTAAAATGGCAACAAGTTCACAACCATCAACAACTGAATTGAAAAAAACAAACTAAGCAGTCAACCAGAACAGGAACAGAATCATAGATAGGGAGATCATTTGGAGGGTTACCAGCTAGGAGGAGGGACGGGGAGAATGGGGAAAAGGTGCAGAAATTAAGCATAATCGGTAGGTACAAAATAGACATGGGGATGTTAAGAATAGTATAGATAATGGAGAAGCCAAGAATTTATATGCATAACCCATGGACATGAACTAAGGTGGGGGGATTGCTGGAGGAAAGGGGAGTACTGGGCAGAGGGGAACAAAAGGGGAAAAATTGGGACAACTGTAATAACCTAATAATTTTTTTTAAAGCATCTAGTTTTTACATACATTTCATCTCCACCACAAGCCAGTATAATAAAAGCTCTTTAGGTTTTAAAACCAACAGGAAGAATAATAGAAAAGGTGAATGCTTCATTGGGGAAATAAAAATTATGAAATATTTCTGATTTAAATGCATGTAAAAGAGACAGCAAAAGTTGAAACGTGTTGAGTTGGTTGGTTTTGATTATTTTCTTTTGGATTGAGAATGAAGTATAAATTTGAAGAGTCATTCACTTGCATCATGGCTTTAGTTAGACAATGGTTTATGGAGGGACGTGTTTTTAAAAAGACAGAATGTAGCAGTTTTGAATGCATTTAACATTGCTCAAAAAGACCTTACATTACACATGGGACTTCCTAGTGCAATATGAAGTCTTTTATAACTCCCCCTCTATCTCCTTTTATTTTTTTTTAATAAATTCTATAATTTAGCATATTAAAATCTATGTGGTTCTTATACAGTAGTTCCACGATCATCCGGAAATAGGATATGCTAGCCTGGCTGCTGTGGCTCAGTGGTTTGAGTGCCATCCTGCAAACTGAAAGGTCACTGGTTTGATTCCCAGTCAGGGCACAGGCCCAGGTTGTGGGCCTGGTCCCCGTTTGGAGGAGTGCGAGAGGCAACCGATTGATGTTTCTCTCCCTCTCTTCCTCCCTTCCTTCCCCTCTCTCTAAAAATAAATAAAGATTTTTTTAAAAAGAATAGAGGATATGCTATATCCACCTGTCATCAAATTTTGTAGGTCGCGAAAAGGCTGTGTTGGTGGCTGGGTCTGAGGAGAGTGTGAGGGAGTTAATAAAGTACACTACCCATTTCTATTTCAAGTTTTACTTGGATACTTTATATACCAGGTCCTCTGAGACAAATAAGAAATACTTCGAGACTAGAATAGAATAGTGTCATAGATTGGTAAGGACAGGTTCAAAATCCAAAATCCAGACCTAAGGCTAACTGGCAATTCTGGTAATAAAGAAATTAAGACAGTGTCCGATCTCAGGCAGCACATTCTACTGGGCAAGCAATTGGCTTTAAAAAAGATTAGATTTAAAAACCTTTCTTGCCCTATCTGGTGTGGCTCAGTTGGTTGGAGCGTTGTCCAGTAAACAGAAAGGTCAGGGATTTGATTCCCGGTCAGGGCACTTATGAGAAGCAACTGATTGATGTTTCTCTCCCTCTCTCTCTCTCTCTCTCTACCACTTTCCCTCTCTCTAAAAATCGATGAGCATGTCCTCAGGTGAGGTTTAAAAAAAAAAATGACTTAAAAACCTTTATTCAGTTCAGAGCCAAAGAATACTAAGTGGCTATAGCAGTGATACTAGAGAATGGAGAAAGAAGCATTGTCAGCTTCTTTGTTTTTGGTTTTGTGTCTCTGTTAAGAATAATCTTTATGCGCAGAAAAGCATTTGTATGAATGAGCAAACTTCGCCTTATATGGGAGAAGATATTGGAGAGAGTTCACTCTTCTAATTGAATCATAGTTCCTCGTCTAAACAAATGCATTCTTACTGTTGAGACTGCTGACTCCCTGGTCTTTGAAGTGTATAGAAAGGGAGTTTCCAGAAGGCTGGGGTGGGCTCACATATGTAATTGTAATTTTTAAAAGGGAAGAAGCACTAACACACCTGCCAGGAAAGATTCTAGACTATTGTTAACACTCTGAAAACAACGTGAGAACATTCACCATGTTACTTCAGCGTAGAAGGAAGGGAAGTGCGATAGGCAGTGTAAACAGAGAACTAGGCTTGCGTGTGGCATGTGGCAGTGTGCCGGGAAATCCCTGCGGCTGTATGCTACAAAGTTGCACTTGAAGTGCTGTTAATGATTGGGGTCAGCCCGGCTTTTCAGGGTTTGCACGAAGGGCTTGTGCCCTTTTCAGCACCTTATCAATACACTTAAAGGTATAGGAGGCTTGCCCATAACATTTGTAGATGATGCAAAACTGGGAGGGAAAATAAATACATTTGATGAAACAGAATTTTAAAAATATCTTGACAGGTTGAATGGGGAGTTAGCTCTAACAAAATAGTTAACAAGGATAAATGTTAATGTTCCAATACAGCATGTGCGGCTCTTTGGCTGCAGAATACCTGAGGCTGGTTGATGTCCCCAGGATCCTGGGGATAGGAGGCTCAGCTGTCCTCATCTTTCAATATAGCTGTTGGCCTTAAAAAAAAAAAAATGAAGATGTGGCTTGTCACTATATTATATATTATTAATATCATTATTAATGCTAGAATGAACATTTATTGAATATTACTATGTGCTAGGCACTGAGGTAATTGCTTATATGTATTATTTAATCCACAACAGCAATCCTATACAGTAAATAGGATCACTTATCCCTATTTTACAGGGCACAAAAAGTTAAAAACTTGACCAAGAAAATGTAAATAGTAAGAAGTATGATCTAGGATTCAAAACCAAGGCAATGTGACACATTCTTACCCACAGAAATAACCTTCTGTGTGAAAGTTAAAAAGTATTACAGTAGTTGATAGTTTTGATTACATAATAATTTAAAAAACTGATACAGAAAAGAAAAAAAAACATGCTAAACAATCGGTTGTATTCCATTCTGTAATTAGGGGCTGCCGGCTGATGCACTATGTACACAGGGCAGTAGGGCTGAGACATCTAGGGTGGTCAGGTGCACACGCAGCGGCTGATGAAGCTCATTCTGCCTTTCAGTGCTGATCCATCTAGGCTTTCAATTACAAATGTGAACAAGTAGCTAAATATAACTGGGCCTAGAAAGAGGACCTACAGCTAGAGGGGGTACCATGCAGAGGATTCAGAGCATACAGTCCCAGTGAACAGTTTGTTTGTTTAATGCAAAAACAGAAAGAGCTTAATTTTTTTTAAGTTTGCATTCCAGAGGATATTGTATCAATAAAATGCTTGAGAAATAATTTTTTGAACGAGTGAATGAATGAAAGTAAAGTTCTTAGACATAAATTTTATTACAAAAATTACAAATTTGCCCTGGCTGGTGTGGCTCAGTGGATTGAGTGCTGGCCTACAAACTGGAAGGTCGCCAGTTTGACTCCCAGTCAGGACACACGCCTGGATTGTGGGCCAGGTCCCTGGTAGGGGACATGCGAGAGGCAAGGCAACTGACTGATGGATGTATCTCTCACACATTGATGCGTCCCTCCCTCTCTTTCTTCCCTCCCTTCTCCTTTCTCTAAAAATAAATAAGTAAAATCTTTTAAAAAAATTACAAATTCAGTTTTTGTTAGTTTTATACCTAAATATAATATAAAGTAGGAGCTGAAGTCATTGATTTGAAACCTTTTTCACTGTTGAAAATATGACTTAATTTGTCGTGGATTTATTAAGTACCTCCATAAATGGTAGGTGATTTGGCGCAGGTGCTTTGGAAAATATATATTATCAGAGGAATCTTTAGTCTTCAAAAGGCTAGTTGCATTTTTGAGATTGAAATTTTTTCCCTTAAATATCAATATAAGGCTGCATCTGGTCACTTTTATAAGTTTTTAAAGATCATTGTGTAAACTGTTGTGGTGCTGAGCTGGCCCTTGAAGGACGTAGCAGATTGAGTGAAGCAGAAATGGGAGTGGGGCAGCCCTAGTTGGAGGGAATCTTGGAGGCCATGAAGCCCGCCCTGTCCCCTATTGTCCTGATAGTGACACTGGGGCCCGACGTCCGTAGGAGACCAGACAGATGACGAAAACAGACAAGTCTCGCTGAAGAGAGTTATTTGGTTTTGGTTTTGGTAGGGGGGGGGGGGGTGAGAAGCTTGCGGAATGAAGTATGGGGCAGATCTACAGGGCAGACTGTGGTTGCATAGGCCTCGAGTTTCGGACCCTGATAACCGTGTTATCATTATCTGACCTTGTGCAGATGCGGGAAGGAAGCCATTCTGAATGAGTAAGAGGCAATTTAATTTTGGCTTTACCTTTTTTGTGTTTCAGTTTCTTTAAATCTGTAAACCAGTTCACAAAAGCCATAAGAAAAAAATTTGGGGTAGTGGAGTTCTATAGATATTGCTTAGACCAGAAGAATTTACCAATGTGATGGTTCATATTTAGAGTGAATAAGCAAAGACTTGTTAAAATCTAGTGTTATGGGTAAAGAAGTTGAAACCAGCAAGGAATCAGTGCCTTGTTTATAGATACATTGGTCAGTTTGCAGAAGAGCTGGAGCAAGAACAGAAGATTCCTGTTCCCACTATTTTGCTCGTGCCCAGCATGGTGCCTAGCACCGAATTTCTCTCAGCAGACCTAAGGCTAACTGGCAATTCTGGTAATAAAGAAATTAGACAGTTTCCGATCTCAGGCAGCGTATTCTACTGGGCAGGCAATTGGCAGTATTGTTTGTTTAACTCTGAAATATGGTTCAAAGAAGGCAACAGTGAGGAGTCAGAGGGAGAGTACTTGGGAAGGTTCCCCAGAGGAGATCCAGCTGAGCTGATAAGGAAAGGACACCTGGAGATATCCAAGTATTTGTGGATCTGGGAGGAGCATGTAGAAGAAGTGATAGGCATGGCCTATGGGAAAGGGAACCAGCAAGGGAGGCAGATACCAACTGTGTGCTCTGAACACTGCCCACTGCAACCAGAAGGAAGGGACTGGGTAGGAGCTGGAGACATACCACGTTTTATTGCACTTGGTTGTGCTTCCCAGATGTTGCTTTTTTTTTTTTTTTAAACAAATTGAAGGCAAGACCCTCCACCAGCAAAAAGATAACCACTTGCTTAATTGCAATATTCATTTGATTGCGGCGGCCTGGAAGCCAGCCACAGTATTTCTGAGGTATGCCTGTATCAGGAATTAAATTGGGCTTGAGGGACCAGGCAGTAATATAACTCAGTTTATACACAGAATATATGAATGGATTTGCTTATTTTGCTAATATTATTATATAAAAACAGTATGACATAGTGATGAAGTATTTATTTTTCCTTCGTGACATTTACTTGTGCCTGAACTACTGTGAGGTCCTCATTGGGCATGGGATGGCATCCGCCAGAGGGAAAGCAAGCGCAGCATAAAGGAGTGACAAAAAAGCTAGCGGGGCTTGTTGGGAGCACAGGCGCTAGGAGCAGACCTAGCTGGTTGTCACCCCAGCATTCTTGCCATTCGATGGATGTGTGACTTGGGAGGATTACCTAACCTCCTCGGGGAGTTCTCATCTGTAAACTAGACGTAGCAATGCTCGTAAGTGATTGGAAACCATACACCCTACATTGGTGGTTTTGCCCATGGGCTAGATGTGGATTTAAATTTCAACTTTTCATTTTAAAAATTGAGTTGAATACTTTAATCATGAATCACTTTAAAATCACGTTAGACTTTTTTCATTGTGCTTTCTTTCCTTATTTTTAGTATATGTAACATTTTGACTTGGTAGTGGCTAAACTTCATATAGATGTTTATCCTCCTTCAACCTTCTTTTCTGCTCAGTGTTTGACTAGTTTTTTTCTCCTTTAAGGTCATATTAATAATGGTTGTGGGTATTCTTGAAGCCATTCTGAAAGGCATTGGTTTTCCAAACTTGGCCCTGCCTCAGACTCACCTAGAGAATTTGTTTAAAGTGGGATTTTTCAATTACTACAGTTCCTGAAAATGATTTAGCAAAGGTGGAGTTCTAGGAAGTACATTGCTGCAAGACTTCCGAGCTGAATTTTATAAGCATAAAGGTTTAAGAATCAAGGTTGATGAGGCATATAAAGTCTTCTAAGCCTGGGTTGTTATTTACTCCCAGAGAAGCTGGCAAAAGAATAAGTGAACTTGACTGAACAATGTAACAGGGTTGGGAAGAGTTAACTTGACCTGGGAGGTGTAGTTACTAATAGGCTGTCACTGTAACTTTATTATATCAAATCTTTTAAACACCAGGCAAATGGTCACTCACTTGTTTTTTGTTGTTTTGTTTTCTAGATCGTGAGGACCAGTCAATTCTTTGCACGTAAGTAAATGTTGAATGTTCAGATTTGTTTTTGATTCCGTTGGAAAGTAAAGCAATTAATTTTTTTGTCTGGCGGGAGGAGGTAAAATAGAGTGGTGATTTTTAAGGGTTTGATGTAAATCTTGTCATTATCATTTTAAGAATAAGATTATGTAAGTTGCTTAAATTTGGTATTAACTGTTTGTCACACTGGGCTTTTCACACAGAATCTGTGACATCTTTGGTTTGTATGTCCAAATGTTGACCTGCTAAATGTTTCAGTAATGTATCCATGTTACCCAATAGATATGATTGGTTGTTTTGTGCCTTGTGTGCTGTATGCTAAGTACTAGAGACTCAAGGTTGAATGAAACAATGTCCACAGAAGGAAATTACTAGATCTGCATATTAGAAAGACTGTTTTGGCTGTGGTGTGAAAAATGGATTGGAGGAAGAGTTAAAACAACAAGACCAGCAAGGAGGCTGGCTGTTCAGTTATCTAGGCAAGAGTTGGTAGGTAGGAACTTCAGGTGGAGAAGTTACCGTGAACCTGGAGAAACGTGGATGCATTTAAGTGGTGTTCAGTTGAGGAGACAACTCACCAGGACTTGGTGATTTGTACGCCTAAGAAAGAGGAGCTGAGAGAGAAGGTGGAGTTACAATGAGTTCAGGATGTTTCCTGACATGGGAAGGTGGGAGGGAAAGCAGATTTGGAGTGGAAGATAATGAGTTTGGTTGAGGACACATTGACTTGGAGGTGTCTGTGGCTCGTGTAAGTGGAGCTGTCCACCGGACTGTTGGGTATGTGGGTGTGGAGCCCAGGGGAGAGCCCTGTGCTGAAATGCAGATCTGATGAGTCAGCAGCCTGGATGGTAAGCCAAGCCGGCTGGGAGACTGCCTCAGAAGCACGTGTTGAGAGAGAAGGGAGGGCATGCCAATCGTGAGGAAAAGTGACAATTAAAGGTCAGGCAGAGGAAGAGGTGCTGCAAAGACAACTAAAAGTATCCACCTCAGAGACCTGAAGAGGGCGAGGGAGTGTAGTACACGCAGCAAGCGGGGAGGGAGAGTTCAAGAAAGAGGGAGTGGTCACCATGTTATTAGATACTGTTGGGATTGGTGAGATGAACAGAAACCCGCGCAAAGGATTTAGCAGTGAGCGTGTCAGGTGTTGGCATTAGACCGGGGAGGAAGGGAAAAGCCAGATCGCAGTTGAGAAAGGAAGGGGAAGTGAAAAAGTTGTTTAAAAACATCAAAAAGCAATTTTCAAACAGTCAAGAAACTGAAAGCAGTAGTATAGGCATACCTCGAAGATGCTGCGGGTTCGGCTGCAGGACACTGCAGTGAATCGAGTCATCGTCTTTTTCCTGGTGGAGGGTCTTGCCTTCAGCTTGTAAAAAACCCAGCACCAGTGACGCGCAAAAAAAAGCGAAGTGCAGTAAAACAAGGTCCTTGTAGTGGAACAGGTAAGTTTTGTTGTTGTTACTGGTGGTGTTTTTAATGTGGGGGAGAGAAAATGCTGATGAGAGGGAGAAGGGATGGGAAGGAGGGAGCTGAGGGAGCAAGGAGGGTGTCTGGGCTGGGCGGGGACATGGGGTGGAGGACTCCCCTGCAGGTCAGGGAGGCAGATGGGTCCTGAAATAGGTAGGTGGGGGCGGGGAGGCTGGGAATTGAAAAGGTTCTTATCTAACAGTGTCTCTCTTCTATGAAGTGTAGACCATGTGTCATTTAGCAGGCAGGGGAGGCATGGCAGGGTGGGTTGGAAGAGAGGAGAGGGAGAAAGAGCTGACACTAGCCCTCTTTGTTGTATAAAATTTCTTCCAGCATTGTTTAGCTTTTCCTAAACAACAAGCCACCCAGGAATTTAATGGCTTAAAACTATTTTCCTGGCGATGGGGTTGGGCTCACCCTGGCAGTTCTGCTGACCTGGGCCAGGCTGAGCTGTCTCACTGGGGGCTCACTCCTGCGCCTGCAGTTGCCTGCTGGGGCTACCTGGGGCCAACTTACGACTGTCTGGGTGCCTCGGTTCCTTCTCCCCACTCCCCCCGCCCCCAATGTCTGCTGCCTAGCCCCCGTTTCAACACGGTAGCAGGGCTCCAAGGCAACAGGAGAGCAAGCTCTAATGTGGGACCCTTCAGGTTGCTGCTTGTGTCACAGGTACTGCTGTCCCCTTCCCAAGCAGGATACGTGGCCAGGCCAGGGTCAGTGTGGGAAACACTGCCAAAGGGAGTCGATACGGCGGGATCTGAAACAACTGGGGCTCTTGCTTAGTCCACCGTGAGGGTGTGGAATGGAGCCAGATCCAGGCCACCACAGGTGGAGCAGTTTTTGCAAGTGGGTGCAAATGGGGGACAGGGGGGCACAAGGGTTGAGGATATGGGGAGGAGAAACTGCCACAGTGGGCCACGGGCCATGGGCAAAGAGGAGGGAATTGATAGGGAGGAAGTACATGGGTCAAAGAACTGGAGGTCTGGAGGAAATGGAACAGATAATCTTGGGGATCCCGGAGTGTCAGAGCCGGAAGAGTAGGCCGTGTGGCCACACAGATGAGGGGGTAACACCTAGTGTGTGGCAGCAGGAGCGGGTAAGTGAAGAAGAGGGTAGGAGGAGGGCACAAGGAGCCAGACGGCCTGGGTTTTGGGACGTTGTTCTCATGAGAAGTGGGGTCTGGGTTTGGGACGTTGTTCTCATGAGAAGTGGGGTCTGGCAACATACACACGAGTGACGTGAGCAGCGGCCACTGGCAAGCACTCCAAGCCACCGGCGAGGCTTGGAGGAATGTTCTTTATTCCAAGGTAATGCGCTTTTCACACTTTTGGAATGAAAAATGCTTGCTTTTTTGAAACAGTAATAGGTTTTTGGGGTTTCTAATGATCTTACTAGTCAAAATAAATACAAATGGGGAGCCAGTGCTCCTACTGTATGTGACGTCAGGAGGAGGGGGCAAGAGGGAGGAGCTTTTATGATAAGAGGGTCTGGAAACAGCATTACGGAGAATGAAAAGGGTGCCGCCAGCTTTCTCCTTGACTCGTGTGTGTGCGTGTGCGTGTGCGTGTGCGCATGTTGGGCATTCGTCATATGTGGGGGAAAGGGTGGTGTTCACCCGAGAAGGCTGCCTGGGGGAGCCCCAGGGCTCGGTAGGGCCAGCAGGAGGAGGGGGAGCTCCGTGAAAAGGCTGAGTGTGTAGGTAACTTTGCTTATCATGGTATGGGGGTCCCAGAGAGTACAGAGGAAACAGTGGGGTGGGGGCAGAAAATAACAGCTTGGTATTAGGACAAAGGAAACACAGTGCGAGAGCAGAGTGTAAGAATGAAAAGTGACCAGAGGAACTGACATTTGTAGCAGTGAACAAGGATGGTGGTGGGGTATAAGTCTGAGGGAGTCCCAAAAGTGTTTAGGTCTCTGCACACTGGTGCATAGAAGAGGGGGGTTGGGCCTTGGGCGGCAGCAGCCGTGGCTGGTACTTCCAATGGATTCCTAGCTCAGGCGGGCAGGCACTCACCCAGGTTAGCTTCCAGACCCTCATCCTTGTCACAATCCCTGGTGGCTTTTTAAGGAATCGGTGTGCCACGTGTACAAGGGCAGCCTGGTAAACCTTCCAGGCATAGAGGACAGCAGACGGGAAATAGTACCAGGCAACTTACAAGTCATTTGAGCATAAGGTGTGAAGTGGGGCATCCATGCCAGGTAAAACTCAACGTGCCCAAGAATGAACCTTTATTCCTATGCAAACATGACGCATCTCCCAATTCTCTTATTTCTGCCATCAGCCCTATGTGTTTCAGGACTTAAGGCTTAAAATCTTGCAGTCTGCTTTGACTCCCCCCTCTTTTTTATGCCCCTGTTTCTAGTTAGTCACCTTGTTTGATATTTCTTCTTTCTGCCTCCCCCTAGCCTGACCCATCACCTGATGGCTCACTCATTTTGGTGGGTCCCAGCTGACCTCCTCGCCTTTAGCCTCTTTTCCTCTCCAGGAAGGAAATGTGCCCAACTCGAATCCCACCTGTGCAAGAAGTTCCAGCCCACATTGCTTTTCTCGCATCAGGTCCTTTTTCATTTGGGTCACATTCCTTATTTGGGCCATATGTACATTGTTTTACAACTACATGGTGAGGTAGGAACTGACTTACCCTGATTGCTTTTTAATTATCCCTTGAGAACCTGTGTTCAGAGGAAGCAGTGGGTGGGGGCGGACAGTACCCTGTACTTAGGAAATGGGTAACATTCCAAACAAAAGAATGAGTCTCATAATTAAGTAGGAACTAAGAAAACAGGCTTCAGTGTAAATTAGAAAATTTTATAAACTAATGATACTGTATGTATTTTCAAAGGTTAAAACCTTTCTGATACCATTTTAAAAGGGGATTTTATTTTGAAACTGCAAACCTACACACAAGTAGAATAGCGTGACCCCTAAATGCCCATCTCCTAGCTTCAATGATGTAAAAAAATTTTACCACCTTTTCTTTACTCCATTTTTCCTTTTTTAACCTTTGCTGATGCATTTCCCCAAGTTTCATTTAAAAAATTCAAACCTGAATTTTACTGGAAAGTTGAAAGAATGGTACTTTAAATACCCATATAACCTTCACTTAAATTCGTCAGTTCACTCTGCACACACAAGCACTTTTTTAAAAAACCATTTGCAAGTCAGTCGCAGACATCTGGACACTTAACCCCTAAATACTTCAGCAGGCATCTGTTAAGAACAAAGGAAAAGGGGGTTTGCACCTTACCACAGACCATCATCACACTTAAGAGAGAAGATTAACAGTGATTCAATAATAGCATCTTATACAGAATCCATATTAAAATTTCTGTAATAGTCCTCACCGTGTTTTTGTAACTTAAAAATCCATGATCCTGTCAAGTTTCACTCCTTGCATTTGTTATATCTGTTAATTTTGATTCTATATTCTAGAGTAATCTCTCTCTTTCTCTCTCTCTTTTTTTTGCTTTTAAAAAAAATTACCTTGGCTTGGATTGTTCCCCCCCAAAAGTCACTTATTGAGAACCTGATCTGCAAACATCTTTTAAAAATTGTCTGTTGCAATGCAGTTCTGCCACTGCTGACACTTCTCTACATGGTGCCCACACCGTAGGCACCGGCTGCAAGCTCGGGTTCGCAGGCCATGAGTTCTGACAAAATAGCACAGATTTGGGGGTTGCCACTACCCCTTCAGATTCATGGTCATTCTGAGCCAGCCGAAAGAAGAGACGCAGAGGGTGAGGCCTGGGAGGGTTCCAAAGACTCAGCTTCCGAGTACCGCGGACACTTCCTCCACGGCACATCACCAACCAGGAAGCTCCCCTAAGCTTCCAAGTCCGGAGTTTTTATTGGGACTCATTATGTGGGCATGATTGATTGAATCACTGGCCACAGGGTTGAATTTAGTCTCTAGCCCACTCCCCTCCAGGAGACCTGGCTGATATCACATGGTTCATCAGCCCAAACCTCTAATCACCCTTTTGATCTTTCAGCCAGTTCCCATGCTGGAACTATCTTGGTGCCACTCTGAGTCACCTCGTTAGCATAAACTGTGAGGCCCAAATGAATCAGCGACATTCCAAGGACTTAGAGGCTCCCTCCCAGGAACCAGGGACAAAGACCAGCCAAATTCTTTTCTTCCCTCTCTCTTTTTTCTTTTTCTTTCTTTTTTTCAATTTCTTTATTATACAGCATGAGTTGATAGAGGAAAGTCATAACCAGACTTTCTAGTCACTGAAACTCTTCGTGAATGAGCATAAGTGAGCTACGTGTTTCTGCCTGGGGGCTGGGGAGCAATGGAACTCGTGTGTCCCTGTCCGCAGCCTCGCAGCCAGGGCAGTGCTGCACGCAGGAAGCAGGGGGTCAGGAGCAGGATGCCTGCTCTCCTTGATTGGGTAGTGGGAGCTTGGGCGACCATTTGTGGTGGCCGTCTGGGAGCAGGAGGCACTTGGGGAGGGAATGACTGCTGTTGGACAGAAGGACAGGTCAGCGAACGCTAATTTACTTTTGTCACCAAAAGCGACCATTACAGGCACTAACACTTGTAATCAGATGGTTATTTTTATTTTGGACTGACATTTTCTTCAATTCATCGGTTTGGATTTATGAGGTAATTCTCCTTAGCAGCTGGTTATCTCTTGGGTACAAAGTAGCAGTCATCAAGCACCGGGTTTGTTTTGTTTCTTCTTCCCCCACCTCCCTCCCTTTCCTTCTCTCCCTCCCTCCGTCCCTCCTTCCCTCCCTTCCTTTCCTTCTCTCATTTCTTCTTTTTTCTTTCAATTTTTTCTGAACATCTTGTTATATTTTTACATAAGCAAAGTTGAAAGAACTTCACATTCAAGACCCAAACGTCCGCCCCCTGGATCCTACCGTTAATGTTGTTGTGTACTTGCTTTATTATACATTAGTCTGCTCATCCCTCTAGCCAGCAATCCATTGTATTGTTTTTGTGAGAGGAAAACCAGCTTTGGCAACTTGGGCCCAGTGGTGGAGGGTGGGCTGCAAATTAACTGACCACAGGCAGGTAAACAGTAGAAAAGACAAGAGTTTATGTACACAGGCGTGCGATGAGTAACTTGCTGAAGAACCAGAAGTAAAAGGCTCATAAAATATACTAAACTTTGACAGAAAGGTGACAGTGGGACGATGAGGGCTTCAAGGGGAGAGTATGGGCCTCATGATGCTAATAGACAGCTGAATTCATGGTGCTAAGGGTCGGGCTCTTCCCGTCAGGAAACTGTCTGGGATGCGGATCCAATGCAGCTGTATTTTCAGGAGGCCCTACTTAAGGTTAGACAGTGTTTCTTTCTGTGGCTGCTGACTGTTCAGATGTTTTCAGTTTAAGTTTTCATCTCACTTTGATGGGCTATTAATCCCTTAATTCGATGCGTTTCAAGTTAAATTGTAGACATCCGTACCCTTCCCCTTAAATAACTTCAGCACACAGAACATTAACTAAAGTCCAGAATTTTCTTCTTTATCTTTTGAGACAATTTCCACATAATGAAATGCACAGATCTTAAGGGCACCGGCGCTGAGTTATTTGTGTAGCCTAAACCCCTATCAAGATGGAGAACGCGACTGTTACCGTCGCCCCAGAAAGTTCCCTTCCGAGTCCTCCTCGCAAAGCCCTGCCCGCACTTCTTGTAGTAATGCCATGTTTTCTTAATTCTTAGGTAGATATTTAATAACTGCCTGTTGTGTTTATATCCAGTATAAGCTACATTGTAACTTGAGGAATAGAACTATGTGAAACAAATGTATTCTAGGTCTAAGGAAATTATGTTCTGTGGAACCTTTAAGAACCCACCAAATAAAGATCTCCAAGAGTGTGTAACTAGGGTCTTCTTAAATTGAGTATATAGCCAACCTAATTAAGTTTTCTGTATGAGAATGATTGTTTTAGTCGATTTTATTTAGTAGTTATTTTATACTAAGTGTGTATGTTTGTGTAACATCATAAAGAGAAAATACAATTGGAAGCAACATTTCCTTAAGTAGTTTGATAGCTTCTGATTAAGGTTTACGTTTTTAGTCATTTACTTTCTAATTGACTTTTCTCCCCGAAATGATGAACATGCAATGTACCCCCTGGCCTCATCTGCCTGAAACGGCCCAGCTGGCCTTTGTTTTTGCAGACTCCGGCCAGGCAGGGCAAGCCCCCACTCCAGGGCCCAAGCCACCTGCTCCGTCACTGTTCTAGCCTGACAAGTGCTTTGGTGCAGACACTCAGGATTCCCTTCGTGGTCAGAAAGCGAGTCTTTCTCAAATGCGCTCCATCTGATTGGGAGCGAGATCCTGTTAAGAGTGTAATCCTGTTGAATTTCCTTCTCATTAGAATTAAAATTCACAAAACAGTTACTCCAGGTGATGAATTTACTTTGTTGCTCAAGCCCCTCCTTTTAAAGAACTCTGTTTTCGTTTTACGACTAACTTCTGCTTAACTCAAGTTATTTCCTTTAAAATATATTTGAATATAATGCAACAATTATGAAACAGTGGTTACTTCAACCTTCTATCAGGATGTGGCGACAGATATTTTTTGTTAAGGAGTTTTACCTATCATATATAAATATCACATTAAGTGGTGACAACCAAGCCAGTTTGGATATAGAACTGTTGATTCTTGCTATGACTAACATTTTTAAAATGTTAAGATAATCATATCAGTAGAATTGATCAAATAGCTAAGGCAACACAGAAAGAGACCCTGTAAATGTCTGTCATAGGTCAACGGCAATACAATGGAGCAAAGATAGTCTCGTTAACAAATGGTGCTGGGACAACTAGACATTCACATGCAAAAGAAAAAAAAATCTAGGTCCAGAACTTACACCCTTCACAAAAATGACCTCAAAATATATCATAGACCTTAATGCAAAATATAGAACTATAAAACTCCTAGAAGAAAACCTACATGCCGTTTTTGAAACAATATCAAAGGCATGATCCATGAAAGAAATAATTGACAAATTGGACTTCATTAAAATTAAAAACTTCTCTGCAGAGGGAGAACCAAGATGGCGGCGTAGGTAGACACACTGCGCCTCCTCGCACAACCAGAACTGACAGAGAATCGAACAGCAAGGGGGACCAACACCAAGAAAATAGAAAATAAACATTCATCCAGACTGGTAGGAGAGGCGGAGACGGGCACCGGGGTGGAGAGGACTCGCGTGGCTGTGGCGGGACTGAGACTGGCGGAGTGTGGGACAAATGGCGCAGGCAGTCCGAGCACTAGCAGACCCTGCGGCCCCACATTTGCACAGATAAACCCAGAGGGCCGGACTCAGAGTGGCAGAGATCGGGGCAGGCAGAGCAGCGGGTAGCACCCCACGGCCCCACATTCGTGCACAGATAAACCGGGACGAACGGCGGGGAGCGAAGCAGACCGCTTAACCCAGGGCTCCAGCACGGGAGAAATAAAGCCTCAAACCTCTGATTGAAAACGCCCATGGGGGTTGGGGCGGCAGCAGGAGAGACTCCCAGCCTCACAGGAGAGGTTGTTGGAGAGACCCACAGGGGCCTAGAGTGTGCACAGGCCCACTTACTCGGGAACCAGCACCAGAGGGGCCCAGTTTGATTGTGGGTAGCGGAGTGAAAGATTGAAATCCGGAGGAGAGTGAGGCGGGCGCCATTGCTCCCACTCGGCCCCTCCCCCACATACAGCGTCACAGCGCAGCAACCAGCATTACCCCACCCCTGGGAACACCTAAGGCTCCGCCCCTTAAAGTAACAGACACGCCAAGACAAAAAAAAAAAAAAATGGCCCAAATGACAGAACACTTCAAAGCTCCAGAAAAAATACAACTAAGCGACGAAGAGATAGCCAACCTATCCGATGCACAGTTCAAAGCACTGGTTATCAATATGCTCACAGACTTGGTTGAATCTATTCGAAAAACAGATGAAAAAATGAAGCCTATGCTAAGAGAAACAAAGGAAAATGTACAGGGAACCAATAGTGATGAGAAGGAAACTGGGACTCAAATCAATGGTGTGGACCAGAAGGAAGAAACAAACATCCAACCAGAAAAGAATGAAGAAACAAGAACTTGGAAAAATGAGGAGAGGCTTAGGAACCTCCCGGACGCCTTGAAACGTTCCAACATCCGAATTATAGGGGTGCCAGAAGGAGAAGAGGAAGAACAAAAAATTGAAAACTTATTTGAACAAATAATGAAGGAGAACTTCCCTAATCTGGCAAAGGAAATAGACTTCCAGGAAGTCCAGGAAGCTCAGAGAGTCCCAAAGAAGCTGGACCCAAGGAAGAACACGCCAAGGCACATCATAATTACATTACCCAAGATTAAACGCAAGGATCTACATCCAAGATTACTGTATCCAGCAAAGCTATCACTTAGAATGGAAGGGAAGATAAAGTGCTTTTCAGATAAGGTCAAGTTAAAGAAGTTCATCATCACC
This sequence comes from Desmodus rotundus, assembly GCF_022682495.2. Classification (NCBI taxonomy): domain Eukaryota; kingdom Metazoa; phylum Chordata; class Mammalia; order Chiroptera; family Phyllostomidae; genus Desmodus; species Desmodus rotundus. Next base: position 71,060,761 of record NC_071395.1, read on the forward strand.
AAGCCCTTATTATATGAAATGTTAAAGGGAGTTACCTAAGAAAAAGAAGATCAAAAATAGGAACAGTAAAAATGACAGCAAACTCACAGTTATTAACGGCCACACATAAAACAAAAACGAGAGCAAACTAGGCAAACAACTAGAACATGAGGGTTGTCATTAAGGGAGTGGGAGGGGGTGAGGGGGGGAAGGTACAGAGAATAAGTAGCATAGATGATAGGTGGAAAATAGACAGGGGGAGGGTAAAAATAGTGTAGGAAATGTAGAAGCCAAAGAACTTATAAGTATGACCTATGGACATGAACTATAGGGGGGGAATGTGGGAGGGAGGGGGGTGGGCAGGATGGAGTGGAGTGGGGGGGGGGAATGGGACAACTGTAATAGCATAATCAATAAATATATTAAAAAAAAAAAAAACTTCTCTGCAAAAGATATTGTCAAGAGAATGAGAAGATAAGCCACAGATTGGGAGAAAATTTTTAGAAAAGATGACATAAAAGAATGTTATCCAAAATGTACAAAGAACTCTTAAGACTCAACACTAAGGGAAAAAAAAACAAGTAAATTGTCAAAGAGCCCTGGGCGGATGACATTTGGTTGCAGTGTCATCAAAAGATCAGTTCCTGGTCAGGGCACATACCTAGGTTGGTGGTTTGATCCCCAGGCAGGGCACACATGGGGGGCAACCAATCAATGTTTCTCCCTCACATTGCTGTTTCTCTCCCTGTCTCTCTTTTCCTTCCTCTCTCTCTCAAATCAGTAAACATATATTTTTTTAAAATTTTAATGGCCAAAGACCTTTACTGACCTCAGCAAAGAAGAAACACAGATAGCAAATGAGCATGTGAAAAGACGCTTCACATCACATGTTACCACTGCACACCCACTAGAATGGCGGAAATCTGGAGCATTGACAACAGCCGAGATGCGGAGCAACAAGAACTCTTATTTATTGTTGGTGGGAATGCAAAATGGTACAACCACTTGACAGTTGGGTGGTTTCTTTTACCACTAAACATACTCTTACAATGTAATCCCGCAGTCCAACTCCTTGGTATTTACCCAAAGGAGTCCACACAGAAGAGTCTGTAGCAGTTTTGTTCATGATTGCCAAACTTGGAAGCAGCCACGATGTCCTTCAGTAGGTGAATGAATATACCAACTGTGGTACACCCAGACATTCAGTGCTAAAAAGAAATGAGCTCTCAAGCCATGAAAATACACAGAGGACCTTAAATGTGTATACCAAGTGAAAGAAGCTAATCCGAGAAGGCTGCATACTGCGTGATTCCACCAAGATGACATTCTGGAAAGGGCAAGACTATAGAGACAAGAAGCTGATTAGTGGTTGTGGGGCAGGGGAGGGAGGTTGGAGGTGAATAGGCGGAGCACAGAGGATTTTTAGGGAAGCGAAAACACTGCATTATTCCATAATAGTAGATACAAGTCCTTCTACATTTACCCAAACCCATAGAATATATAACACCCAGAGTGAACCCTAGTGTAAACTGCAAACTTTCGTCTCATCCTGGGTTAAAAAGAAAATGTTCCATTCTGCTGAGTGATGTTGATAGTGGAGGAGGCTGTGCGTGTTGGGGGTAGGGGCAGGGTGCAGGGGCATACGGGAAATCTCTGTATCCTCCTTTCAATTGTGTTGTAAACCTACAACTGCTATTAAAAAATCAGGTCTTGAAAGAAATAGCTAAGGTAGCCAGCCCTAGCTGGTGTGGCTCAGCGGATTCAGTGCCGACCTGCAAACCAAAGGGTCGCTGGTTCAATTCCCAGTCAGGGCACATGCCTGGGTTGGAGGCCAGGTCCCTGGTGGGGGGCCTGTGAGAGGCAACCACACATTGATGTTTCTCTCACTTCCCTAAAAAAATAAATAAAATCTTTTTAAAATAAAAAAAATTCATTTAAAAAAAAAACAAAAATAGTAGCTAAGGCAAAAGTGTGGTGTAGTGGAAATATCACTGTGTGGTCAGATCCTTTCTAGTATTGAGCGAGTACTCTTACCTGTCGTACCTTTACTGTGAACTAGCCCTGTGAGCCCAGGTCAGACAGTCAGCTTTTTTTAGACCACAGTTTGCTTTTCTCATGACTCTTTGTTTTAGATGGTCTCAAGTCTTAAAACTATGGGAAATTTTAGATTATTGTAGCTGTGTCTCAATGATAGCTATGTTATGGGGAAAAAGAAGTATGCAAATCAACTTATACTTCATTTTTAAAATTTTTATTTATTTACTTTTAATATATTTTATTGAATATGCTATTACAGTTGTCCTATTCCCCCCCTTCACTCCACTCCATTCTGCAAACCCCCTCCCTCCCACATTCCCCCATATAGTTCATGTCCATGGGTCTTACATATAAGTTCTTTGACTTCTACATTTCCTATACTATTCTTACCCTCCCCCTGTCTATTTTGTACCTACCATTTATGCTACTTATTCTCTGTACCTTTTCCTGCTTTCTCCCCCTCCCAATCCCCTGTTGATAACCCTCCATGTGATCTCCAGTTCTGTGGTTCTGTTCCTGTTCTAGTTGTTGGCTTAGCTTGCTTTTGTTTTTGTTTTAGGTGTGGTTGTTAATAACTGAGTTTGCTGTCATTTTTTCTGTTCATATTTTTTATCTTCTTTTTCTTAGATAAATCCCTTTAACATTTCATGTAATAAGGGCTTGATGATGATGAACTCCTTAACTTGACCTTATCTGGAAAGCACTTTATCTGCCCTTCCATTCTAAATGAAAGCTTTGCTGGATAGAATAATCTTGGATGTAGGTCCTTGCCTTTCATGCTTTCCAGCCCCTTCTTGCCTGCAAGGTTTCTTTTGAGAAATCAGCTGACAGTCTTATGGGAACTCCTTTGTAGGTAGCTGTCTCCTTTTCCCTTGCTGCTTCTAAGATTCTCTCCTTATCTTTAATCTTGGGTAATGTAATTATGATGTGCCTTGGTGTGTTCCTCCTTGGGTCCAGCTTCTTTGGGACTCTCTGAGCTTCCTGGACTTCCTGGAAGTCTATTTCCTTTGCCAGATTAGGGAAGTTCTCCTTCATTATTTGTTCAAATAAGTTTTCAATTTTTTGTTCTTCCTCTTCTCCTTCTGGTACCCCTATAATTTGGATGTTGGAACATTTAAAGATGTCCTGGAGGTTCCTAAGTCTCTCCTCATTTTTCTGAATTCTTGTTGCTTCATTCTTTTCTGGTTGGATGTTTCTTTCTTTTTTGTGGTCCACACTGTTGATTTGAGTCCCAGTTTCCTTCACATCACTATTGGTTCCCTGTACATTTTCCTTTGTTTCTCTTAGCATAGCCTTCATTTTTTCATCTAATTTGTGACCAAATTCAACCAATTATGTGAGCATTCTAATTACCAGTGTTTTGAACTGTGCATCTGATAGGTTGGCTATCTGTTCACTGCTTAGTTGTATTATTTCTGGAGCTTTGATCTGTTCTTTCATTTAGGCCTTTTTTTTTTTTTTTTTTTTTGTTCTTGGCGGGCCTGTTATGTGAAGGGGCAGAGCCTTAGATGTTCCCGGGGGCAGGGTAACGCTGGTTGCTGCGCTGTGACGCTGTACGTGGTGGAGGGGCCGAGAGGGAGCAATGGCGCCTGCTCCAGTCTCTGCTGGATTCCAGTCACTTCCTCTGCTACCCACAAGCCAACTGGGCCCCTCTGGTACTGATTCCCAAGTGGGTGGGATTGTGCATGCTCTAGGCCCCTGTGGGCCTCTCCAACGAACTCTCCTGTGAGGCTGGGAGTTTCTCCCGCTGCTGCCTCAACCCCCACAGGGGTTTTCAATCAGAGGTTTGAGGCTTTATTTCCCCAAGCTGGAGCCCTGGGTTGCGCAGTCTGTCACCTGGTCCACCAGCTGCTGCCTCGCTGTCTGGCTGCAGCTTTGCCCACCCCCCTCCACAATCCGCCACCTCGCTGAGTCCGCCAGCCACCACCTTGTCATGGGTCCTGTCCACCCGGCTGCCCATCTCCACCCCCACTACTGGTCTCAATGAATGTTTCTTCTTTATCTCCTTGGTTGTCGGACTTCCATACAGTTCGATTTTCTGTCAGTTCTGGTTGTTTTCATTTTTAAATTGTTCTTCTTTTTGTTGTGCGAGCAGGCACAGTGTGTCTACGTATGCCTCCATCTTGGCCAGAAGTCTCCTCAAATCAACTTATATTTCTAAGTTTGAAATATTCTAGGCAAATCTGCCAGGAAAGAGAACTAACATCTTTGCAGATATTACCTCCCTTAATCTTTGCAACACCCTGGTTATTCCTGTTTGCGTGTGTGATGGAGAAATTGCACCCAAGCCTATCTTGATCATAAAATTTCTGCTGTTCCTAGTAGCCTGCTTTCTAACAGTTTTGAAACTAGAAGAAATCAACTAATGTTTTACATATATATGTGCAATATATATATGTTGTTTTTCAGATTGAGGTCATCTAAAGCAAGAACTTCAGGCAAAGGGTGTTTTTGAAGCTAGACTGAATTTGACGTTACAAATAGCCAGAGAGAATAAAAACAAAACTAATTAAGACCTGGGAGAGGGGTTGCTAATTGGGGAAACACCTATAGTCCAGAGGGTTTCAGAGACAGATCCCAGAATTAGTCACTCACTAATGATCCGCTTTACTGCTACTTACTGCTCTTGTTCCTTATTTTTTTTGTTTGGGATTGTACATCCCTTTGAGAATGTCATGAAAGCCATAGACCTCTTTAGAAAATGCAGATACCTTCAGATGAGAAACTCCTGATCTTTTTTTCATCTCTGAAAGTGCTGCTACAGACACAGGGCACCCCTGCCAGCAGGCTCCTTGTTTTGTTCTCCTGTTAGCCTTGCCCTTGTACCTCGGAGACCAGCAGTGAAACAAGCAGTCACTCATGTACAGAACTACTGTGTCAGCAGACCGTGCGTCGTTGGTGGGAATGAGGTCAGATTCCCTCTGTCCTCCTACTCTTTGAGATCCTGTCCTCTTCTCCTCTCAAGATTCTTCTAATTGTCTTCAAGGGAAGTCTGCTGAGCTTTCTTTTTGGTTTGTTTTCCCTGTTACTTTTGTTCAAGCTGTCTTATTTTCTTTGCTTCCATCTGGGACAGATGTGCCATTGCCCGCTTTAAAAAAAATTTCTCTTTCCAAGAATTTTATTCCTTTGTTACGGCCACCTCTTTCATATTCAAGTCAGAGATTTTTATAAAACTTCTGTTAATAAATATCTTTATCATCGCCATTGTTAATCATCATCATAGCTATTACCACTACTACAGCCATTTACTGAGAGACTTGGCCGGGTGCAGTACAAGGCTCTTCACATGTGTAATCTCAGTCCTGTGAAGTAACTTAATCTCATTTTTAAAGGAGTGTAAACTGAGGCTCAGAGAGCTAAGCAACTTGCCCAAAGCCCTGCAGCCCAGAAGTGGTAGAGAGGATTTGAATATAGGTAGGTCATTCTGACACTGGAGCCCGTACTCTTAACCACTATACCACTGTCTATTCATGAAGTAATTTGGAGTTTAGTCAGATGACCTCACGTATAGTGGAAGAACAGTGGAGGGGCCAATAATGGTAATGTTTATTGAGTAATAATTATGTGCTTTAGATGGGTGGTACTTTTCCTTCACAACAACCGTATACAGTAGAGTCTGTTATCCCATTCTGAGATGGAGAAGTATAAGGTTGATCATCCTCCCTTCTTGGGAACTCAGCAGTAAGGTATTGGAATACATCTAACTTTGAAGCAATATTTTCTATAGCAAAGTTACCATAGACCTGAAATATGTAAAACGTATCAGAGTTCACAAACAATTGTTGAAGTACAGCCCAGAAAGTGCGATGGGGGTGAAAGGATGCTTTCGGGATAAACAAGCATGTCCAGTGGAGAGGGGTTGGCTGAGAAACCACAGAGGCCAACTAAGCTGAAAAGTCACGAGCAGAGCATGTTTTCAAGACAAGTCATCATCAGTCTGAGAGGCTCATTTCTTAGCATTATAAAAATTACCTGTAAAAACCGACAGCCAACGTCATGATTAACCTTGAAACACTAAGTGTTTTGAGTAAAGTTAAGGAAAAAGCAGAGAAAACCACTACCATAGCTATTAAGAAATTACATGAGTAAAATCCAAATCCTTTCCCATGAGTCCTGGGTATATCAATCTACTGGTTCCTACTTCAGTATCTCCTGCCGTTCTCTGCCTTGCTGGGTATTTGTTTCACATCCTACTCTCTGGCTGCCAGTTCCTAGAATATACCAAGCTTTTTTCTGCTTTGGATCTTTTGTGTTTGTCTTTCCACCAGCCTGTACATTCTGTCCCCAGCAAGTTCCTGCTCATCTTGCAGGAAGCTCTTCCCTGACCCTCGCATGTGCAGGGAGGGGTCCTCTGCTCTCCTCTCTTCCCTTTCTGCTTCCTTCTGGTAGCATTCCTCTGGTAGGATTACATCCTGTAATCCTGTTTTTCTTGTTTATTTTCTGTCTCTTCTCCTCAACTTGAGCTCCCATGACGACATGGGTTTTTTTCACAGCTATAGCTCTAGTACTTAATGCCCAACACATAGAAGTTGACTTGTAAATATTTGTGGAATGAATGAATGAATGAAAATTATTATCTGTGTACCAGTGGTAGCCAGGTAGAAAATAGAATGGTGATGATAATACGTTAATGACAGGAACAAAAAATATTTAAAGGGGCCTAGAAATAAACATAACATTATGTGTGTAGGACCGATATTCATGTATTCAACAGCATTTACTATGATTTTAAAGATGAACAAGGCAAATGGCCCTTGCCTGTTTGGAACTTGGAAAAATACAAAATTACCCAAGAGTCAGAGATGAAGACATCATTTCTCCTAAAAATAGCATGTATATTAATATTATTTAACTCAAAATTCCACCTGTTCTTTTTTATTTGGCGGGGGCAGGAAATGGGAGACGCATAGCAGAATAAAATTATATGAAGTTTATCTGGAAAAATAAACCTCAGAGACTACCTGGTATTTTTTTCTTGAAGAAGAAAAATGATGGATACTTTAATTAGTCATATTTCAAAACTAATGCAATATGGTACTTGCTTTGGAATAAGCCATATGTATAAGATAAAGATAACATTTCATATCACGGGATAATGACTATCTTTGTGAACCATTCAGTTGGGATATAGGGAAAATTAGATTAAATCTTTTCCTCTAACCATAATTTTTTTTCAGATTGATTAAAGATTTAATTATGAAAAGTGATACCCTCAGAGTTCTGGAAGAAAATACAGATAGATTGAATAAAGTAGATAGTTAAAAATGAGAATATAGATGGATATAATCTTTGTGTAGAAAAGGCCTTTTTAAGCACGACTAGCAGGCAGGAACCTTGCAACAAAGTTTGTAAATTTGAGTGCCTAAGAGTCAAAACTTCTTCATGGCAAAACAAAGAAGGTGATGAATTTTAGTATAACAATAAATAATGGTTAATAAGCATAATATATGAAATATTCTCATAAAGCAAAAAGTGGGTTGTATCTAGAATCATCAAATCTTGGAGCTAGAAAGGATCTAATCTAGTTCCTACACTTTACAGATGGCAATGCTGAGGGGCCCAGAGAGGGTAGTTTTCTTATTCAAAGCCGTACAACTATTTGGTCAGTAGGGTGGACCCCTGTGCCCAGCCAGCCCCTCTGCAATTGAGATTGGGGGTGTCTGTGCAGAGTTAGGAAGATAGTGCAATCAGTAAACCTAAAAAACTCAAGTTGGTGGACAGTTCAAATAGTGTAATTCTAAGTACAATTACAAGAAAGGGTCAGAGTTTGTTAGAAAAATTAGATTTTTCATGCCTTAACTAAAACAGGCTTAGAGGGTTATTAGTAGCAATATGTCAAAAGATATTTTAGTATCTGGTTTTTTAAAAAAATTAATCGTATATTAAATTTTAAATTTTGATCTACATTGAGATTTTGATTGTTATAGTAGGTTTGCTTAGATTATGTCTCAGGGAACCTTAAATACTTGAGCAGAGAGACCACGGTGCAGGTATCTTTGCATGCTAGCAGCTTACCTGAATTTCCGGCCTGGCCCTCAGGAGAAATAAGTGAAATATGCCAGTCCTGTTTAAAACTACAAATCATATAAAATGATGGCATTTGCCCCACCTAGTTCATAACGAAATTCATAGTATTCACTCATTTTCTCTACAAAGTGCATACTGGCCACACGTCAACACTACACAAGGCTGTGTAGCACAAACAGAACCAACGCAAACAAGTACACACATGCAAGTAGACAAATGCACACAGCCCCGGTCCTTGCCGCAGGGAGCCTGGTGTGGGAGGCCAGCAGTCACCGTGAAGGTGTCTAACTGAGATGTGTACACGGCAGTGAACAGTACCGGGGAGACAATCGTCGTTAGGCTGGAGTAAGGGTGAGCTGGGAAAGTGTTGACTGGCTTAGCGGATGAGTGTCAGTAATCGGTGGGCACCTCGAAGTTGTCAGTTCCTTCAGATTAAGTTGTCTTCACTTCATCATTTTAGGAATTTCATTGCTGGTGCTGGATAGGTTTCTTCTGGTGCTAAGGAAATTCTTCACAAACTTTCTAATAAATTGCACTTCTGTGGCAGAACCCACAACGCCAAGAAAAAAAAAAGTGTTATGAAAATTATTCTGTGTCCGCTTACTGCCCTCTACCAAAAAATATTTGGGTTCACTTAATACCTTTTTAAAATAATAATTTTCTAACAACCACTGACAGTTTTTTTCTATTTATGTTCTTTTTATTTTCTGGTAATTCTTGTTTCAACTCAGTTTAATTTTGTCAAGTATAATTTTGGAATACGTGTGCTATGCTTTCGTAAAGGCAGCCTATGTTACTATTTCTTCCAGGGGTGAATCGGGTGCCGGGAAGACAGAAAATACTAAGAAGGTCATTCAGTACCTTGCTCATGTTGCCTCTTCACATAAAGGACGAAAGGACCATAATATTCCTGTAAGTTTTTGTCCCGTGGTAGTTTTAAATCTTTTATTCTTTTATAATTTCAGAAACAGTAAGGAAGCAGATCTGCGCAATGCCGCTGCGAGGGGCAGCCCCCTTGCCCCCACCATTCCCCAGCCAACAACTCTTTTTTTTCCCTCACACTTAAAAGGGAGGAAATTGATCAGGAAGTTGCTATCAACTAGTTATTCTAACAGGAAAAACTGGAATTATGGTTGTGGTTTGAAGCCTAATTTCTTGCCAAGATTTGGTGAGAATTGTTAAAAATGGATGAGCAGTGCCTGTGAAGACTCATTTTCCATCATAAGAAGATCCTCAAATATTTTTAGCAGTTCTTTTGTGAGCTTTGCAGGGCAGCCTGTTGCTACTGCCCACAGCAGCTTGTGGGGAGGGTAGAGATTTGGGAAGAATTAAAGATAGAAAAGGGGTAAGAATATAAATGTCATTTGTCCTTAATTTGTAGAGGTGCAGAGTGTTAGTCAATATGGCCTGAAAATATGCCCACCAATCCAGCGTGCACAGTTCTAACTGGCGCAGTGACAGGGTGCTTTGAATGTGGCTTACTGCTAGGAAAGACCCGACCTTGCTAACATTTGCATTTATCTGTTTGTAACAAACAGCAGGAATCGCCTAAACCAGTGAAACACCAGGCAAGTGCTTTTCTGTATGCTTCTTAGTCTTGTGTGCACTAATTTTTGTCGTTGGATTGAGTTTCTAGTAGAAACAAATGCCATTAGTTCTGAGTAAATCTATTACGAAAAATTTTGAAAATTTGTTGCTTAGATGCTTATTCTTTTCATGAGAAGCAGCATGCCGTTTTGCTTTAACTTTGTTTTCTAGGTGAATTTTAATAATTATTTACCCTTTTATCATGACATTGAATCGCACATTAATGAAGCCGATAAACTCAGGTTTCACATGCCAAATACTAGGTGGAATTATTTTAATACTTCTTAAACATATGGAAGCCTGGCCTTGTGCCATATGTTAAATTTTGAATTTAGGGCTGCACCTTTAAAGATGGTACCTTTTGGGTTAACGAATTCCTGATCTATTAAAATTTTATGACCATATGTGTTTTGATCTAAAGGCCTCCTTGTATTTATAAAATCAGAATTTTTTAATCCACAGCAAGTAGTGAGGTAGTGTCATTCCATCGGATGCCCACTTTGTTAGCTGCACAGGGCAGGGCAGTGAACAGCCCCTGAACGGAGCGTGAGCCGCTACCTGGGAGGGGAGGGAGGGCAGAGCGGAGCCAGGCGCCTGGGGTGGAACAGTCATCCGCACCGACTAAGTCCTTTCCCCAGCACTGGAATGGTTTTGGTTTGTTTGTCTGTCTTCCACAAACAATGCTACAAAACCAATAGAAAGCAAGAAAGGATGTTAAGTTATGGAAACAATCCATAATATTACTGTAAAGAAACTACCATAATTTTACATTCTAAATAGAATAGAAATAAAGGAATAGTCATAGATACAAAGATTTTCAGCTCTTTCTTAAAATTGTAAGAAATTCTCAGATTCCCAGAACTGTACTCTACCCCTAAAGGCCTTGATGTTCTTTTGCTCTTCTAGCTGCCCACCAGATCACTCTTAGTAGTTGGAAGGATTAATAAAATAATTACCCTATAGGATATTTAAAGGCTTCTTTTCTAGTTAAAGAAGGAATCGCTGGGTCAGAAACCAGCTTTTCTTTGTGCTTTATAGGTACATGCTAAATGACTTTTTAATATGTTCTTAGTCTTCGATAAAGTACAGATTTAGGTTTCCAGTCCTCTGCGGAACACAGAAATCATTGTTAACATGTTGTTTCGATGTCATTGTAAACTACCGCGTGGACCCTTCTTGTATGTGACTTGCATGCCTACGCCTGGATTTTACTTTGGGTCCCATCAATCCCTGGGTAGCACGCTCCCTCAAGAAGGCAATGGCTTCTCTGGGCCGCGCTTCACTGTGGTCGTTGGTTTGCACGTCCTACTGCATGTATTTCCTGTGCGTCAGTGCCGCTTCTCCCCAGTTCATTTTAGTAATAGTAAGGAGTACCTCTGCTTATGGTTTTAAGAACGTGAGAAGAACCCTGGTTCTCCATTAATTGTTCTTTCCCAGCACACTTCGGGGCTATGCGATACTCATGAGCAGTAGGGAATGGTTACACCCTGGAGAGGGTTCTGTCAGAAATTCTCTGCCCACTCCCGTCCCCTTCTGGGGGTGTCCCTACTCGTGACTTCAGTGCTCCATTTTAATATTACACATTAAAGTAATAATTATAATGTTGAAAGCCTATCATTGTAAGTCAGTGTTTCTTCTGGTTTGATGTTACTGGTTTGGGAATTCACATTGAACTTTATAAGGCAAAACTTACTCAGGTTTGCAGAAACCATTTGTATGAATTTCTAGCATTCAGTCATTAGTGGTCTGAATTGTAAAAACTGAAAGGAAAGCATTTCTAGGCTCCTGATTTTATGAGTCATTTATTCACTTTTGTGTCTATTTGCTTATTCTTAAAAATCAACTTTATTTATTGAGGTTTAATTCATGTATTATAAAATTTATTTAAAGTGTACAATTTAGTGTTTTTAAGTATAGGGAATTATCACTACAATTAATTTTAGAACATTTTCATCACTCCAAAAAGAAGCCCCTGTACCTATTAGGAGTTCTCTTTCATTTCCTCCCAGCCTCTGGAAATCACTAATCTACTTTCTGTCTCGGTGAATTTGCCTATTCTGGGTATTTTATATGAATAGAATCATATCATATGTGGTTCCCGGTGACTTTTTTCACTTAACATAATGTTTTCAGGGCTGGTCTATGTTGTAGCATGTATAAATACTCCACTTCTTTTTGTGGCTAAATAATACTCCGTCATATCACACAGTCACATTTTGTTAATGGACATTTGGATTGCTTCCCTTTTTGGCCATTATGAATAACGCTGCAAGGGACGTTTGCATGCAAGTGTTTGTGTGAACATAGATTTTTCAGTTGTCTTGGGTGTATTCTTAGGAGTGGAATTGGTGGGGGTCATGGTAATTTCTGTTTAACATTTTGAGGAACTGCCACACTTTTTCAAAGCGACTGTACCATTTTACATTTTCACCAGCAGTCCAGGAGGCTGCCAGTTTCTCTGTATGCGCGCCTGCACATGTCATTGTGTTTTTAGCATAGCCGTCCTGGCATGTAAAGTGATCAGTCTTCTTTATATTTGCCTTTGACACTTGGTCTTCATTGTGGAAATATGAACAAACATACGAGACATCAATTTTTACAATTAAGCTCACAATATTTAAGTAAACGTTAAATAAACGTTTACCTATAAGCTTTTTATGTAGTTTTTGTAATAATAAATCTTATTTGGCTTTATCCCCCAGCCACCTGAGAGCACGGTGTTCGGTGCCACACCAAAGCCTGAGCACAGTGCAAGTTCAGAGAAGATAAGAAAAGGACTAATTTCTAAAACTTGACCATTCCCTAAGAATGCCTCCTTCAAGCCAGCTCACCTTCCTCACTGGCTCTTGAGTCATCCAAATCTAGGCAACAGCTTCCAGAAGGTTTTGTATCTACTGGTCTAAACTGCCTTGAACTAGGACAAAAATGTGATAGCTAGCGAGTCCAGGAATGAGAGCCTGCCAGCTGAGATTAGAGTCCGTTTCTCATCCCCTCAACTAGTTGCTGCTACCTAGTTTCACCCCTTCTCTTGTGGTCAGTGAGACAGCTGTGTCTTTGCCCTGTCAGGCCACAGAATGGTACAGAATGATCTCAGCCTGAGTCCCCTTGGTGGCTCAACTGAAATTTTGAAAGAGGTATATATTTTTTACCAAGTTTAAACTCATCCTGTGTCTATCACATAGCAAGTATACATTATGCACTATATAATAAAACTCAGGGCTTTCATTACAATTGGTAAACCTTTAACCCATAGTGTAATTCCAAATACTTAAAATTTAAAAAATAACTTCAAACACTAATACTGCTTTTTTCTACATTCCCAAATGACATTTCTCATTACATTGAATAGAAATAAGGGCCACTGCCCACCCAGTTCTAGCGGAAAGGTTAGCACTTAGTCACTGCCCTCTGATGGCTTATGATTGGCTTCATAGTTTGGTGTAGAGATCTTGGCCCTGTTTCAATATGAAATTGCTCAACACAGGAGTGATCAAATTTAGTGATAATTTCTTAATTTAAGACCATTTTTGTGTGTTTTATGATACTAGCTTTGTGTCAAGCTTTTTTTGGATTCATCTATGAGTTTCACAGACCCATAGGGCAGAGGATACACCACGACACTGTTAATGTAGCGGCCCCAACAGCAGGGACATGGAAGTGCCCAAGTCTACAGTTACTACCATGACTATGAGGACCCTTAACCCAAATGTCATTACCACCTTTCAGCTCCCCATTATCCCTTCCCCAAATACTACTAGAATGTCTTAGGGTCTCAGATTATACAGTCATTCAGCAAATATTCCTGGCGCATCATCTTGACTTGTTTCTGACTGAGCTAGGCACAGCGGGTACAGCCAGTGACTAGGCACCAGCGATTTACAGCTCGTGTGCCACAGTAGGGTTTAAAACATGCAGTACCTGACTGTTTAGTCGGGGCGCTGACCTCTTCCCCTGAGACTGTCAAATTTAAAAAAAATGGTAACAGCCAACACAACAATAGCCGTCCAGTGTGAATGAGTCAAAATTATACCTATTTTTTGGTCAGATCAGCAAAAAATACATTTTTTGGTGTGCTGCAAAATTTTAGTAATTAATTTATATGTGCCACAAGATGAAAAATGTTGAAAATCACTGCTATAAGCCAACAGGAGAAAGAATAGAATCAGTAGATATCTCTCTCTCCCTCACACACATACACACACACACGAGGAAAAGAATGAATAAACTTGACCCAAATATTCTTGTAGCCATGTCTAGGAAAAGTTAAAATGGGATATGCAATACTTGTTTCACCTCCAAAGTTAGGAAAGTTCAAAGACTATCTATATGACATGTAGTTTTATTACTTAAAGTATTACATTACAGTTTTATTTGGCAGGACAGTGTGTAATTTTGAAGAATCTGTATTCTAATTCTTGAACCTAATAGTAGAAGTTTAGTGTGTTGTAAAGGTAACGCGCCCTGTGCATCAGAAGTCAGTTTTCTGACGGTCGCTCCTTTCTGCTTACATACCCTGAGTGAGGTAACAGTTGTTGCTGAGCCAGCACCCCAGGGCTTTTGCGGGATGTTAGCCATAGGCACACTGACGAAGCGACTTCAAGGGGAAAGGCTCTTGGTTACATCATTGAGTGGTAACTAACATTTTTAGTGATGACTCTCAGTCATTAAAGTTGGTTCAGGGTACCATGTTTAAGAAATTTTGGTAGCATAGAATATTTAGAAAAACTTGCATCAGAAATAATCTGGTGTTTCGAAGTTAATAAACTGAAAGATTCACTGTAAAGGGAGCATATCACCTAATGCCAAGAAAGTGACCCAGTACTTTGTAGTGAGCAATTCATGTAGCTTGGGGTTCTTAAAAGGACTGGTTCCTGATGGTCTCAATGGAACACAACCGTAGACTGTAATTAAGACCTGTGGAAGTCTGGACAATCCAGATACTAGGGAGTAGACATAAGGAACATCTCCTCACTGTGTCACGTGCCTCAGGAACACTTCCTCACCCTTTCAGCTGAGAACAGGAGTCCAAACTAGGAGCGGAGGCCGAGATTATATACATGGCATGTCGTTTTGGGATTGGATTAGGTTGGCCAAAAAGTTCATTTGGTTTTTTTCCATAAGATGACTCTAGTAGCGCTTAGTTGTCTTTAACTTCATTTGAAAACAATTTTGTTAGATTGTATTGTGACAGCTGTTGTATCAGCATGCATTTAAAAAAACATCAAAATTGGTGAATTTTTGTGTAACCATTTTAATATTGAAGATAGAAGAAAATATGCCAACATTTTTGGCATACTATGTCTTTATTATTTCAAGAAAGGTAAAAACACAACTGAAATGCAAATAAAAGATTTGCGCAGTGTATGGAGAAGGTGCTATGACTGATGGAATGTGTCAAAAGTAGTTTGGGAAGTTTCGTACTGAAGATGCTCCACAGTTGGGGTAAACCAGTTGAAGTTGATAGTGATCAAATCGAGACATTAATTGAGAATAATCAACATTCTACCACAAAGGATGTAGCCAACATACTCAAAATATCCAAATCAATAAAGTTATTGGTGAAAATGAAAAATATGTCTTTTACTTTATGGAAAAAAAACTAAACAGACTTTTTGGCCAACCCAATATAATTAATCACATAGCAACTGACTATTAATGAACAAATCTTATGTGAGGTTCTTTATTTTGTTTTTTTCCTTAAAGACTCACATTTCCTAGTGGTTTTTACCCCTCTTTTCTTAGGTCTAGAATACTGTGGGTATTTTAAAACATAGTGGTAAGATTTGTGTTTGGAAAAAGCAGATTTATTGAAATCATACAATATAATTCTGAAATTACATTCCAGGAACATAGAATCACTTTCTAGTGCTTTTATGGCCAGAAATGACATCATGCTTTCTCATACAGCTTTCTACTATATTTCATAATTAAAGCACTTATTAATATACACACATCTTTTTGTAAAATCTGTTTTGTAGCCTAATTTGTATATTTAAGACACTGAATAAAACATACATCTATCAAACACTACATACTTAGCCTTTTAAATTTGAGCAAGAAGTCAGCATCGCCATCTTTGTCATCTCTGATCACAGAGATAGATGAGGACATTGCCTGGTCTACATTTTTTAAAATATTTTGTGAGACTTCTAGTCAAGATGGCGGCGTAGGCAAACAGCCTGCCTCTTCACACAATTGCATCAAAGTTACAGCTAAAATATACAACAACCATCATTCAATACTGTCAGAAATTGAGTTGAATGGAAGTCTGACAACTACAAAGTTGAGTTGAATGGAAATCTAACAACTATGGAATCAAAGAAACCACATCCATCCAGACTGGTAGGAGGGGCACAGACGAGGAACAGGCTGGTCCCACACCCATGTGTGGTGGATAAAAATTTGGAAGGGATATCTTGGGAGCCAGAAGTCCCAGGCCCCCTAGCCCAGGGTTCCAGTGCCAGGAAGATAAATCCCCACAACTTCTGACTGCAAAAAACCACTGGGGATTGAGTTGGTAGAAGAAACTGCTGGAGCCCCAAGCAGTTCCTCTTAAAGAACCCACACACAGACTCACCTACTCAGACTCTCTCCCTCTGAGCTCCAGCACTGGAGCAGCAGCTTGAAAGGCACCAGTGGTATACAGGGAGAAACTGAAGTGTCTGGCATCAAGGTGAGGAGAGGCCATTTTCCCTTTTCCAAACTCTCCCTCCACAAAGCCAGTAGGCTGGTGCCATATCTGAGACTCCATCATACTGGGTAACACGGTTTGACCTGCCTTGGAGATCCCCAGAGACTCTGTCCCACCCAACTTAAGGGCCCACCAATGCTGCTTTTTCATATGAATGGCTGGTCTTGGCTCATGCTTCACAACTTCCTAAATCCCATCAAACAAGCAACAGCTGGCTTCCGTGAAACTCAGGCCCAGCCGCAGCAGCAGCCGCCAGCTTAAATTCACAGCTTGGCTTCACCTGGGAAACTCCAAGCCCAGCACAAGTAGCAGCCATCTCAGATTGTTCAATAGCTCAGACAAGGGACCCAGGCTAAAGACAGTGGGGGCTGACGTTGGCCTGCACCACCTGGGAGACCCCAGAGCCAGTGCACCCAGTGGTCAGCTGCAGACCATGTTGGAGCACCACCACCCTGCCCCTACACAGCTAATCCTCTGCTGGAGGGTGGAGGTTGGTGGTCAGTGGTCACAGCCAGTCCTTGAAGCTGGCTGGCCTGGGTAAATCCCTCCCATTGATCTGCCAACAGCAACCAAGGCTCAACTACAAGAGGAGGGTGTACTCAGCTCACATGAAGGATGCACCTCAAGTACCCAGCTTGGGTGACAGGGGAGGCTGTGCCACTGGACCCTACATGACACCTACTACATGAAGCCACATTACCAAAACACAGAGTCAAAGCAGCTCTACTACCTAATACATAAAAACAAACACAGGGAGGCTGCCAAAATGAGGAGACAAAGGAACATGGCCCAAATGAAAGAACAGATCAAAACTCCAGAGAAATAGCTAAACTAAATGGAGACAAACAATGTGTCAGATGCAGAGTTCAAAACACTGGTTATAAGGAAATCCAAGGAACTTTATGAGGGCCTCAACAGCATAAATAAAGATCCAGTCAGAAACAAAGGATACACTAATTGAAATAAAGAACAATTTACAAGGCAACAACAGTAGAGTGGGTAAAGCCAAGAATCAAATCAATGATTTGGAACATAAGAAAACCAAAAAGAAAAAACCCAATCAGAACAAGAAGTGAAACGAATCCCCAAAAATGAGAGTATAAGCAACCTCTGGGACACTTCAAGAGGTTCAATATTTGCATCATAGGGGTGCCAGAAAGAGAAAGAGCAAAAAGTTGGAAATCTGTTTGAAAAAGCAATGGAAGAAAACTTCCCTAATTTGGCAAAGGAAATAGACATGCAAGTGCAGGAAGCACAGAGAGTCCCAAACAAGATGGATGCGAAGAGGCCCACTCCAAGACACAGAGTAATGAAAATGCCGAAGGTTAAAGATAAAGAGAGACTCTTAAAAGCAGCAAGAGAGAAGTTAGTTACCTGCAAGGGAGTTCCCATAAGGCTGTCATCTCCAAAGAAACTTTGCAGGCTAGAAGGGATTAACAAGGAATATTCAAAGTCATGAAGAACAGGGACCTACAGCCAAGATTGCTCTACTCAGGGAAGCAAATTTAGAATGGAAGGGCATATGAAGAGCTTCCCAGAGAAGAAAAAACTTAAGGAGTTCATCATCATCAAACCATTATTACATGAAATGTTAAAGGGACTTATTTAAGAAAAAGACGATCAGAACTATTAACAATAAAGTGGCAATAAATACATACCTATCAACAATTGAATCTAAAAAACAAACTAAGCAAACAAGAAGAACAGAGACAGAATCATGGATATGGAGGTGTTTTGTTGGTTGCCAGATAAGGAGGGGTATGGGGGAGAATGGGTCAAGAGGTGAGGGGATTAAGAAGTACAAATAGGTACTTACAGAATAGCCACGGGGGTATAAAGTACAGTATAGGAAATGGAGCAGCCAAAGAACTTATTTGCATGACCCATGGACATGAGGGGGCAAAGGAGAAAAAATTGGGACAACTCTTAAGAACATAATCAATAAAATACAATTTTAAAAATAAAATGTTATGTGAAGCCCTTGGAAAAATGGCAAGCTTTATACCAGTAATCGTAAGCATTAATATATTCTTAATTGAAATGTCATGCTAAATTTCATTTCACAAGAGCCAGTTTCTTTATTTTCAGAATTCTCTGCCTACTTTATGTGCCATCCTTCAATTTATCTTCTCTGTTCAATGTGACATTTTCTGCTCCTTGTGATCACTTTATAGATGCTAAGTTTTTCCTTCAGCAGAGCCTCTTGTGACCCAGAGTAAGAAGCCAACAGAGATTGCTGGACGGCAAACTAAGTGACAGAAGTGAGGGAAAGAAACAGTTTTGTTTAGCTTGCTTTTCCCCTGAGGACTGGGATAGTCACTGGATTAACATGCATCTGCTTTAATTTGTGTGTGTGTATGTGTGTGTGTGTAATGTCTTGTAGGGGGAACTTGAACGGCAGCTTTTGCAAGCCAATCCAATTCTGGAATCATTTGGAAATGCGAAGACTGTGAAAAATGATAACTCATCTCGTTTTGTAAGTTGAAAAGCATCAGAAACTTTTCATTCCTCAGATCTCTAATTAAATGTCTACTATGATTAACTACTGTACTTTCTAGATTTTTAGAAGAGGCTAATTAATGTAGTATAAGACAGTACTATCTAATAGAAATATAATGCAAGTCCCCTGTAATTTAAAATTTTCTAGTAGTAGGCACATTTTAAAAAGTAATAAAAGGGAAAAATGTGAAAATAATTGTAATATATTTATTCTGTATAAATATGTAATTATATATTGTTGTATGGATATCTAATGATATAACCTCTGAATTTAATTTATTACCTTTGATTGGAGATGATATTTAATGCCTTTAGGGGGTTGGTGTGAAGACTTAAAGATGCATGTTTTCTACTAAACACAGCACTGGGCATAATAAATGCTCAACAAATAAGGTTGGTATTTAATGTAGTAAATTGTCCTTTTTATACCTTACTGTTTCTATGACATATGGACTTCAGAATAATTTGTCACTACTATTACTTTTCTTTAAAATTCTTCCCCTGGTTAGGTGGCTCAGTTGCTTGGAGCATTATCTCATACTCCAAAAGACTGCTGGTTTGATTCCTGGTCAGGGCACGTACCTAGGTTGGGGGTTCAGTCACTGGTCAGGGCGTGTACAGAAAGTACCTGATTGATGTTTCTGTCTCACATTGATGTTTCTCACTTCCGTTTTTTCTCTCTCTCTCTCTCTCTCTCTCTCTCTTTCAAATTGATAAAAATATATCCTGGGATGAGGATTAAAAAAAAATTCTGTTCAACTATCTTAATTCATTGAAAGCTTTACTTGCTCCTTCAGTGTGATCAGCGATAACAGTTTGCCTGAGAATATTATCGTAAGTGACAGCCAAGTGGGTATTAGTATGAGGATACCATCCTCCCCATTCCACCTGCTCAGAATAAACCTTTAATAGCAAATCATCTCTAAACACACATTTGACAAAATACTCTGGATTATAGTCATCAAGATTCAGTGACCATTTCTGTGGTCATTTTGGAGAGGGTCTACAGTTTCAGTCATTTCTACTTAAATTGTTTGAGTAAATTCTGTTTTTTCTTCCTCTTCTGATATTAGAAGTATTGGCAAAAGTATTGGGGAGTCTAAAATCATTGTCATACACTTTTTTATTCTGGGAATGTAAAGTCATGGTCTGCATGTTACTTTTCTGATGACATGGTCTCTTTGCTCAGTGGAAGTGACCAGATCCGAGATCACAGAGGGCCTGGTAAACAGAAAGGTAGCCAGATGACCCTCTTGAGTTTGCCAGGGCGGCCCTAACAGCACCACAGACTTGGGGCTTAAACCACAGACATTAATGTCCGCACACTTGGAGGCTGGAAGTCTCCGATTAAGGTGTCGGCAAGGTTGGTTTCTTCTGAGACCTCTCCCCTTGGTTTGTGGGTGACCATCTTCACCCTGTGTCTACAAGTGGTCTTCCCTCCACACGTGTCTGTGGCCTGTTCTTAAAGGACCACCATCATTTTGGGTAGGATTAGGAACCTCCATAGTGACCT
Source organism: Desmodus rotundus (assembly GCF_022682495.2). NCBI lineage: Eukaryota > Metazoa > Chordata > Mammalia > Chiroptera > Phyllostomidae > Desmodus > Desmodus rotundus. The sequence continues at coordinate 71,081,094 of NC_071395.1, forward strand.
CATTTTAACTGAATTTCCTCTGTAAAGACCCAATCTCCAAATATCCTCATGTTCTGAGGTACTGGGAGTTAGGGCTTGAATATATGAATTAGGAGGATGGGGGCCAAATTTAGCCCATAACACCGTCAGAGACAGTGGAAGTACAAGAGGCTTTCCAAGCTGTGTAAGAAATAGGGATCTATTTGCTTGGAATATTGTTTATTCCTAGTAAGGCAAAATTTGACGATTCACCTAATCCACATTCATTTAGTAAATAGTTTAGTTTATTTTTTTATGCACAAAGTGAGATAACAAATGTGCCTGTGGCAGTAGGAAGCCTGGCTGTGACTTCTGGGTTCACGAAACTTCTGGGGAAGCTGCACTGTGTTTGCAGAGTTCCTGTCATTCGGTGGGTCATCACCATTGAGCCCGAGCCACAATTAAATCTTAAATTTTTCCTGCTGAAAGCCCTGTGTTTAGTGGCTGTGTCATGAGACAGAAGAAACAGTGAGCTGCCCGCTTAGGTATGTGCATCTCCATGAAGATTTTCAAGGACTTCTTAGTGGAAAATATTTTATTTCACCACATAAATCAAGTTACTAGTCTATTCCTATTTTCTCCCCTAAACAACACTTTAAATTCAGGAGAAACAGTTTTGAGCCTCTCATTAGCCTCTCATTTTTGCATAGAAAAGATAAATCACTACTAATCAGTCATTTGTGTCTTTGATACAGAATATAGTGATTCTGTTCCTACTTGCCAGGGTTTTTGTGTTTGAGACAGTCAGAAGTACAATTCTGTATCGGTGACCATTGCTCTATAACAAACTACCCTAAAACCTAGTGACTTCCACAGAGTTCTGTGTGGTGGGTGGTTCTGGCTCAGGATCGCTCATGAGGTTGTCACGCAGACGTTGCTGGCTAGAGCTGCAGTCATCTGAAGACTTGATGAGGCGGCAGGGTCCTCTTCCAAGCTTACTGAGGTAGCTTTTGGCGAGGAGCCTCAGTTCCTCGGGGCGGTCGCCTTCCTTCCTCACCCTGAAGGCCCCTCCACAGAGTTGTGTGCTCCTGACATGGCAGCTGGCATCCCCCAGAGCAAATGCTCCGAGAAAGCAAGACAGGAGCCACACAGTGTTTTTCATGACCCCACCTGGGAAGTCACAGGCCATCCCTTTGACGTATTCTGTTGGTCACGCAGACCAACCCCAACACAGCGTGTGAGGGAGCTACATAGTGACATGGATATGAGAAGGGGGGGATTATTGACCTCATCTTGGAAACTGGCTACCACAGATCATTAGTGAGGTTTCCATGTTGACATATGTAGGTTATAATCTCTGATTTGCATTACTTGAGATCAGTACTTCTCCACTGGGGACCCCCCAGGGGGCATTTCGTAGTGTCCGAGACAGTTTTTGTTGTTCCACTTGGGCAGTGGGTAGTGGTGTGCGTCTGGCGTCTGCTGGGTAGAGGCCAGGGACGCTGCTAAACAGCGGTGGTGCGCAGGACAGGCCCCGCAGCCAGGAGTTGTTGAGCCCCAAATGTCAGCTATGTCGAGGTTGAGAAACCCTGCTCTAGCTTGTTCCTTTAAATTATAGTCTAAATTTAGGGTAATTAACTTGCTGAAATCTATTCGCAAAATACCTACTATTCATGAATCTACTTAATGCTTGTTATTTACACATCCTAGTTCAAAGAGGAACAATTCTGGTAGAAACTTAAACGTTCTACTGGTAGGAAGAATTCCTTAGACTGTTCACTAGCAAGATTGATTCTAGGCAGAATCCCCCATCCGACCTAAATTCTCAGCAAACCCCGTTTCAGTTGGTGCTCCACCTCCCACAGTGCTTGTGCTGCTGTGTAGTACTCTTCAAGTGTGCTCAGTCTAATATATTAAAAGCTGATCGTTTTAGAAAACATTTTTGATTAAGGCAATATTCGTAGACATAGCTCTTCAACCAAGAAACAAAGGTATCTTCAAATTGTTGGCTTTGGGCTTTAATTTTTAGAAAGTCAACTTTATATTGATTAGTATGGTATCTTTTTTAAAGAAAGTTTAGTAGCTGGCTACTGCTCTCTTAAGCTATTGACTACGCAAGACTACGACAAGTAATGATCTTGGTGGTTCCATAAAAAATAGTGAAGTAATTGGTTCCACTGACTGACTGACGTTCGGGTAGAACATCCCTTTAGCAGTTGTCCGTGGGTGTTGCCAACACTTTGGCTCTCAGGGGTTTAGAGAATAACCAATATTGGCTCGTTTTAAATTAAATTTTATATAATTTATATATATGCATATATTTTGTTGTTGTTGTTGCATATATATATGCATATATATATGTTATATGCATATATGCAGTTCAGTTCATTATTAAGCACCTATTCTTTGCCAGGCACTGTGCTGCTTACTTGTTATCTCCACTTGGATGTCTAATACACTTCTCAAGTTTAACATACTCCACACAGAACTTTATCTTCCCTGTTCAAAATTTGTTTAAGTCTTATTGTACCATCAAATCACCCAGTTGCTTAAGCATAAAATAAAATAAAAACAACAACAAAAACCTAGAAAAACAAAATACCTAAGAGTCACCTTGGATTCAGCCTTTTTCTTGTCCAGGCCAGGAGAAAACCCTATTGGTTACACTTCCAGCGTGTATTTCAGACCTGACCACATTTCGCCTTCTCCCTCTCTTAAGCACCTAGTTAGTCTAAAACCGTATCTGAGGAATTTCCTCTGTTCTCTATCACATTGTCTTATTGATCTCCCTCATAGCCCTTATCATAATCTGTAGTTAATGTCTCTGCTTATGTGTGGCTCTCCTGTGAGAATGTAAGATCTCTGACGGTAGGGTCCTGTCTACCTTGTTTTCTGGATCCTCAGTTTCTTTCTGTGCCTCTCACACGTAAGTACATAGCAGTTGCGGGATCCCTTTAGTTGAAAGGTGGTTGCCTACTAAGTGCTAGACACTCTTCTAAACCCTGGGAATATGTCAGGGGGCAAAACCCAGAGTCTCTAGTCTCATAGAGCTCACCTTCATTTGGGTTTTACCTTTAATCTACTTTCAGCGATGTGCCGTAAAGTAGAGCTGAGCTGAGGGAGCGTGTTGTGTGTGCTAGACCCTCTGAGAGTGTATATGCCCCAGTGTTCCAAGGATTGGCAGATGTGTGGGAGGCAGTGGCTCCGTGGGCAGGACAGGCCTTGGGTTGGGATGGGTGTTAGACCTCATACTGGAAGAGTAATGTGATATCAGAAAAGTGAGTTGGGTGCACAGTGGAATTTCATGTAGTCAGTATTTACAAACCACATGCTTGCAGTGAAAAATATTTGCAACTGAAACTGGGTAAGCTTTAGTATCCATTTGTTTCCACTTCTTTGATCTGAAATAGACAAGTAATTTCCTGAAGAATATCTTTCTTTCAAAGATGCTAACATATGGTTTGTGTTAAGGGGGATTTTTTAGGAGAGCATTACCCTTATGAAAATAATCGTTCACAGTTACTCTAGTTCTCGGCTTATGGAGAAGTAAAATGCAGTCCAGATGGAGGGGATCTTATGTAAAATGAATCTCTTGTAATGAAACTTTAAAAACAGGGATTTCAATTTCAAAAGGTTGTATCAGCAGATGCATCTTCCTTCAGAAAGTTTTAGCAGAAATCACTTTCTGTATTTGTGCAAATCTTTTTTTTCCCCCAAACTTACGTAAGCCACTTTGGCTATTCCCAAGTTTATATGCCTTTGGTGATTAGCCTCCAGTCGTTACAGCTAGATCAAGGTTCTAGGTGTACTCCCTACCACTTGGCTACCAGATTACAGTGAAAGCAAGTCAGAATTCTGCACCCTCACATACGTTGTTTAGCAAGCAGACGTTAAGAAAGTTTTGTGAGTAAATTGGATGCAGCTGTCGTTAGTGCTCTCACCTACCTTTCCCTGAAGACTTACTGAGGCAGTGGGACAGTGTCAGAGACAGATGTGGTCTGTACCAGGCAACCAGCGTCTTCCAAAGCAGTGGCTGCACAGATCCATTTTTTCTCTTTTTTAAATTTTATCTTACTGATTATGCTTAGAGTTGTCCCCATTTTTCCCCCTTTGCCCTCCTCCACCCAGCACCGCCCCCCACTTCCTCAGGCAATCCCCACACCATTGTTCATGTCCATGGGTAATGCATGTAAGTTCTTTGGCTACTCCTTCTCCTGTACTGTACCAAGGTCAGCCCCCACCTGCGTTCTGCCCAGGGCCACCCTGCCTGAGCTATTAAGCAATCTGAGATGGTTGCTACTTACTTGTGTGGGGCTTGGAGATCACCAAGTGAAGCCAAGCTGTGAATCTAGGCTGGTTGCTGCTAGTGCTGAGCCTGGGGCCACTCAGCCAGAGGTACAGGGGCTGGGGGCTCACTGAGACTGGCTGTTGCTTGTTGGATAGGATCTAGGAGGTTGTGAAACGTGAGCCAAGACCAGCCATTCAGCACATGGCCATTTTAGAGTGGAGCCCTAGACAGCCTTCCAACACTACGGACTCGGGCCTTCTAGAGTCTTCAGTGCCTTGTTCACACCAGAGTGGGGGGTGTCTGTGTATTTCTACTCAGTCCATGTCTCTTAATGCCCCTCATTTTACCCCAGGAATTTTTAATATCCATGATACTAAGTAACAAGGCTACTTAGTTCACCTGAAACTCATTTTACTAATTAACAAAGCTTCTGGGGTAGTTTGGCTATTAGGATAGCAGAAGCATATACAGTAGGCATCTGGTCTTTAGGTTAAATCCTAGCAAATTACTCCTAGAATGGGTTTTCCCATTTACGGTAAAGAGTTGCCCCCAGACAGTGTAGGTTTTAGTGGAGTAACTACCACACGTACATAGCATACTATGCTGACGTGTTTTAAAGTAAATTACAGCCCTAGCCAGTGTGGCTCAGTTGGTTGGAGTGTAGTCCTGTGGCCAAAGGGTTGCAGGTTCAATTCCGAACCTGGGTACGTACCATCCGCAGTCTGGGTGCACATGGCACCCAATCAATGTTTCTCTCTCTTCCTTCCTCTCTCTCTAAAAGCAATGAAAAATGCCCTCAGGTGAGGATTTAAAAAAAGTAAGTTACAGATTTTATTGTATAACAACTTTAAATACTAAATTAGGAAGGAGAAAAATATTTTCAAAGCGTGAAACAAACCGGCATTACCCTGTAGTAAATTGCTGACAATCTAGGTTTAATTACTACAGATACGTTGTAACCACCCAGAAAAAAAGGTCTAGAAAATCACTGTGGATTCAAAAGGAATGAAATTTTTTTAATAAGATAATTTTCTTATTACTTCTTGACAGTATATCAGTATATCCAAGTTGTCCGATTGCAACTTTTAAGTGAAGTTTTTGATTTCTGCTTTACATACAGGAGAGGATTCTAGAGAGGTTGCCCTTACTGCCCAGAGCCTCGGCGGTTCTTGACTTGGCATTGAACACGTGTGTGACTTCAAATACATGCTCTGTAATTCATACGCAATGTACTTGTCATGTTTTGGGGCTTTTTCTTTTTGTTTTTGTAGGTGAAATTCTGGTTGAATATTCTGAGTACCATATCTGACCTGTGGAAATCACATACAGAGGGGGAATTTTTACCACCAGTTTGTTTACATGATGTTTAAAAGATTAGAGGACCCACTTGAAAGTAAACTCGTCGTTTTCCATTTTAGTCTAGATCTGTATTTTAATAAAAATGTTAATTCCGAAAGAATATTTATCACCGTGAGGGAAAGCCTTTTTAACTTAAAATTTTTATTTCATCCCCTTCCAAGGAGGAAGTGATTTTGAATTCGATGGCCTGCTTCTTACCTAATGTGTCGCAGTAGTCACATCCTGGACTGTTCGGGACATTCAGTAAACTTTCTTTCTAGTTCTAAAATTTCACTTCGTCATGTTATCAAAGGGCTTGGATAGATCTCATAATGTAACTGAATGTGAAAGTCACTTAACATAGAGAGTTGATGATTTTCAACTTTGTAAGGTTTTTGTTTTGTTGAAATGTTTTCAAAATAGAATCAATTATAGAAGTTTTGGCTTATAACTGGGACTTATTAGTTACTAAATATGCTGTTTTGAGAGACACTCGTTTCTTTGGGGTCTGTATAGAAGAAGCTGGGGGAGGGCAGGGGAGGGTTGGAGGGCTACCCTAATCCACTCTCCCTCCTCCCCGCACGGCAGGCTTCCACCGTCCCGTTTCTGTCCTCATTCTGTCCCTTTATTTCATTACTCTTTGCCTGACCATTCTCATTTAGCCAAAAGATACCTCTCTGCACTCGCTGTGATGGCTAGAACAATGGTGGGCGCCAGTCAGTTACGAGAAGAAAGGGAGCAGATTTGACTAGGGAACTGGTGATGAAGTTCGTCATCACTGATTTGTCATGCAACACTGATGATGTTGTATGCTGGTGACTTTTTTAATCCAAGTTACTGACCACATGTATAAATTATTTTGAGACATTTCTTTTTAGGTTACCTGTTCAAAAAGCCAAAAACCTTTGTTTCTTCCACTTCTCCTTTGACTTTCTTTCCTATTTTATAATTTTCGTAGAAGTAAGGGAAAAAAATTAATTCACTAAATATAAAATGGGTAATGTTCAGTTTTATATTTTAAATGTATTAGAGTTCAAAGTTATCAATATAATAACTTTGTCTTATTTTCGAAGATTATTCTGTTTAATGAATTTGAACATCTAATTTAGGTGGTCAGGAAAAATGAGTAGGAAGTAGTATAAGAAATAGAAAGCTTAAACAGCATGTTGATATATATGTAATAAAGAAGTTAGACATGTTGAAATCTGAAAGTTTGTATCTCTATGTAATGAGTTCTTTATTTTCTTCAGTGAGAATTATGTGATACCATATGATTTTGATTAACCTTTCTGCAGTGTTAAAATCAGTTGGAGAAAGTATTTCCTTAAACAGTTACATTGGCAATGTATCCTTGCAACTTTGAAGTAATAACATTGTCTTTTGACTACTGTCTCTTAAAATAGCAATTTTTTATTAACTCGATGAAGTAGTGCATAGATAATACAGCTGTTTAAAATTTGTGAAGAATTTTAATGTGCAGTATAACATCAAGACCCGATTTTAGTTTCTGAGTTTCTTTTTTGAGGCGTTCCAAGTATTTATAAGGCCTAATTATTTTTTATCTATTCTTTTTAGGGTCTTTTGAAGAACAAAGACAAAATTTACTTTTTTTGGGGGGGGTGGCTTAAGCAACAGATATCTAAGGTAGTTTCAATTTTCTCCCAGTTCTGAAGGCTGACATCAATTTTTTAAAAGTTCTTCATTATTAGAGTTTCATTTTTATTATGTTACAGTCCAGGAAGGTTGCCTAGCCTACTGCTACTGTTTCGGAATTTATTGAGGCTTTTTCTTCTTTCTTTTTTATTCAAGGCAATAGTTAAGGTCCATTTTTGTAACCAACTCATGGATACTTTGCAGGGCACCTGGGCTTATTATTTTATGATAGTATTCAGATCCTCCGTGTCCTTATTTATTTTCAATTTCCTCTTTGTAATTTATTTCCAGGGCAAGTTTATTCGGATCAACTTTGATGTAACTGGCTATATCGTTGGGGCCAACATTGAAACATGTATCCTTTTTCAGAATGGTATAATCCAAACTAAGAATCGTCTAATCTTCCTGCGGCCTCAGAGCAACCCTTTGGGATATCACTCCCATGATCAAGATGTTAGACTTAAGCCCAGAGATTGTGACTTGGTCAAATACTTCCAACTACTGAATATTAAGTCCAAAGTGATGTTTCATTGTTGTTGTTTGTTTACTAACACCAAGTCGTAACCGAATCACATGGCCGGGGAGGCGGAGAGCCCCACTGAGGCGAGGATTACCTCGAGATCGTTATGTGGTACTGCTCTTCAATATCGTCGCGTTCACTTAGTTTTTACTGTCTGTTTCTGATATTCATAGAGTGGGCATGTACCCATTGAGACAAGCCTTATACAATAAAAGTACAGAGTTAAAGCAGTTTCAGTTAGTGTTAAGCAGAATGAAACCAGAGGGTGAAAATTAAATCCATAGACTAGTCCTAAGAAATGATAGGTCTACATAGAATTAATTTGAGCAAAGAGATAATAAAATAGAAATGATTCTGGATTGGTACTATGCCGGTTAGGAAGGCTGCAGATGGCAGGTGCTGATGCTTGCTAGCGTGACCTCCAGTGATAGAAGTACATTGTTCCTGTCCCTCAGAGAAAGGATAGATCAACATTTTCTTGTGAATTCAGAACTGTATTTCATGTTTCTAAATACACTTAGCCAGAAAAACACAAACACTTGAAAATGCTGGGAATGGAGCTAGAGTTTCTTCTCATTGGTTTGCTGTGTCATCATTCATCCGAATGTACTGTTTACCAAATGTGGAGGATGTGTTTGGTATAGTGTGATTTAAAATTTAGGCCATGGGGCACAAACAGAATTAAATCAGTTGGTGGCCCCAGAAGTGGCAGTCATCTTCCCAAGCAGTGAAACTGGGGTCAGTGAGAGCCCAGTGTGACTGTTGGCCCAGAGACAGCCCAGGAGCAGCAAGGCAGGGTGGACCAAAAGCCCAAACAGGTCTCAGACACGTGCTTTGAACACACCAGCAGGTGTGCATACTCCGAATGAAGGAGCTGCTGGGGCGGGGCTGCTTGCCGTGCGGAAGCCGGGGCAGACTGGGCAGCGACAGGCTCCAAGTCCTGGCAGTAGCGGGTCTCTAGAATGTATGTGGAAGGAAGGCCAATAGATCACCAATCATGGGTCTCTAGGCATCATGCAGAAAATGTACATGAGGTGCTGGATGGTGAGTGGCTGGCACCACTTCTATGAGACTTTCGATGAAGGGGGGCTCTCATGGGAAGCCCAGTGGCGAAGCACATACATTTTGGAGTTCAAATTTTGATTCCTAGCTCTACCACTTACTATCTTTGCTATTTTAAGTAATGTCTTTGTGTCTTAGTTTCCTTACTAGTAAAATGGTGATAATTCTGATATTATAAGGCTTTTCCTATCTTAAAAATCTCGACATCATTTTTTATAGATTCTTACAGTCCCTTATATGGTGCTGTGTTCTTTGAATATAATCCAGGTCAGGAGCAGCGTGGGGCCAAGTGGATGCGGGAAGCACTCTGAGCTTTACGCTCCCTGTTAGGCCAGTAGTGAGAAACATAAGCTGCAGGTATTTTCTTTGCTTACAAAGTTTATTGCAGGATAGTTGATATATATCAGAGAGAGAAAATGTTTTACAAATTAAAGAGACACGGAAAGAGCACCACCTCTTCAATTTTACCCTTAACCGTCTCTGCTCAGACCTTCTGGAAAAATCTCGTGCTGTTCGTCAAGCAAAGGATGAGCGTACTTTTCATATCTTTTACCAGCTGTTATCTGGAGCAGGAGAACACCTAAAGTGTACGTTACAAGGTTTTTTACTCTTTCACATTCATTTGAATATTTTTGTTGATGTTAAATTTTTTTTGAGAGGGAAACATTTGGGGAAACAAATGTGTCTCAAAATTCTAGCTGTCACATTAGGGACATGAAAATGAAATTGAATTTCAGTGCCAAGGGGGAAACACCTTTAAGTGGCAGGCGTATGGGTGGTGTTATGTTACTTTCTTGTCCTTTTTTTTCTTTTTAAAACATTGTAAATGAGAAGATAAATGATGCATTTTCATAAAGTTTCTGTTTCAACCTTTATATAAACATAAGAAAAAAATAAATTTACTTAAGAAAATTAAGTTGAATAAATATTTGTATTACTAGATTAACCACTAAATATATGTTATGCTTCCACCAGTAGTAGGAAGAGCCTATGGTGGATTTTCCTTTTCCTTTTTCTTTTTCTTTGTTTCTTTGTTTCTTTCTTTCGTTGTCATGAATCACAAGAACTAGAAGCTCGGGCCTGAGCAGGGTAAAATGTAGGATTCTGTTCTAGATCAGAAATTCGCTGGGTATTTGAGGGAGAGGAGAAGATGCACAACTTTCCAATTTTTCCTGAGTCTCAAATTCAGTGCTTTTGTATGACTATTATATGTATTCTCTAAATCTCACAAATAGATACATGCACAGCTCTACTTTTCTCATCATAGGTTTTCTCAATTAAATACTCTTGTTGTGAAAGCATTGAACTCAGAAGTTGAGTAGAAGACCTGCAAGGAAAAAAATAAGCAACACATAGATAAAAATTCAAGATTATATATACAGCACAGGGATGTCGAACTCATTTTCACCAGGGGCCGTATCAGCCTCATGGTTGCCTTCAAAGGGCTGAATATGACTTCAACTCCTTCACAGTTAAGGAGTAGTTACATTTATACAGTTCTAAAATTATGTTATAGCATGTGATGCCGAAGAGAAGAAACCCTCAGGCTTCCAGATGGCGAGATAACTCTGCAATAGTAATGATCAGAAAATAAAATCAAAGTGTTAAAAATATAGAAAAAGAAAGCAACCAGCACACAGTAGAAGTTAATTAAGTGTGATGTAGATAAGAATTAAAGGCCAGGAGCGATCAGAAATTATCTGCAGGCGAGCATTACAAAGAAAGCTGCGAGCATGGGGTAACATCCATTACAGGGATAAATGGCCCTGTCTATTTTGATCACTCCCGAGAAACATCCTTCTGCTCTCAAGGAACACGTTTATCAAAAGGTTAAGTTAAATTCTCTCTAACCTCTGGCCCCTGAAGTACAAGTAGGCAACGGGGGTACCCGTTACAATATTCTGTGGCAACATTATACGAGTCGTATATCGCACATCACTCAAAAGCAAATTTACCACTAACTGGCTTGGAGAAGGGGCTTCTGGGCTTTGGCTGGGTTGGACGTGCCTGGTTCATCCTTCTGTATCTGCGTCTTTATCTTATATCCACATAATCTTCATATGGATCCTATGGTGTTTGCTATTAAATACTTGCTAAGGTAAGAATAAGGAGTATCAGTTCAAAAGCTTTGTAAAATACGTATTTAAATCTGAAAACAATAAGGTTTTAGTTCTCTGGAAAAGCCACATCCTTTGCCACTATCTGATTTCAAATATATTATACAAGCCACTGTCCCCCAAACTCTAGTTGAGATGTTTGCGGTTTACATTATTATTTTCCGATCCTGATACAGATGGTGGGTGATGTGTGTGCTTGTGTATTTACCATGAGTATCTAAAGAAGAGAAAGTGGGGGGGTAGGAAGTATGTGGGGGTGATGGCGGGGTGGTGACTACTGTCCCCCCGGGCTGCCAGTGCCGCCTGGGCGTGGGCATGCTTCAGCCTGTTGTTGAGCGTTCGCTTAATTGTATTCCATTCCACTTTCTTTTAGCTGATTTGCTTCTTGAAGGATTTAATAACTACAGATTTCTCTCCAACGGTTATATTCCCATTCCGGGACAGCAAGACAAAGACAACTTTCAGGAGACGATGGAAGCAATGCATATAATGGGCTTCTCTCATGAAGAGATTCTGTGTATGTGGAATTTCTCTAAGATTCTGATACTCATTTAAGTAAGACCTAAATCGGGGGTAAATAACCTAAACTAGAAAAGGATTGTGTAACTGAGAACTGCGTGTAATTTTATGAAATCCTGAGACATAACACTGAGAAGTTTTGTACAGCTAATTTTTAGTCAGAACAAATTAGGATGTGTCTCTGCTGTTTGGTGATGCAATGTTTTTATTAATTTTTTCTTTTTAATAAAGCAATGCTTAAAGTAGTATCTTCAGTCCTTCAGTTTGGAAATATTTCTTTCAAAAAGGAGCGAAACACTGATCAAGCTTCCATGCCAGAAAATACAGGTAAGCTAATAACTGCTGATTTTATATTTCTTTTTTTATTATATTTTATTGATTAAGCTATTACAGTTATCCTGATTTTTCCCCCCTTAGTCCCCTCCACCCAGCACCCCCACTTCCGGAGGCAATGCCTCCAGCCTTGGTCACGTCCATGGGACATGCCTGTGAGTTCTTTGGCTGCTCCATTTCCTCTGTACCTACCTATTGTACCTTTTAATCCCCTCACTTCTCACCCATTTTCCCACACCTACCCTCCCATCTCTTTATCTTTAACCTTTACATTTTAATTAGGATGTGTCTTGGAGTGGGCCTCTTTGTGTCCATCTTGTTTGGGACTCTCTGCTTCCTGGACTTGCATGTCTATTTCCTTCACCAGATTAGGGAAGTTTTCTTTCATGATTTTTTCAAATAGATTTCCAATATCTTGCTCTTTTCTCTTCTTCTGGCACCCCTATGATGTGAATGTTGGATTGCTTAATGTTGTCCCACAGGCTGCTTACACTATCCTTGTTTTTTGGATTCTCTTTTTTTCATTGTTCTGAATAGTTGTTTTTTGTTTTTCTTATGTTCCATATCATTGATTTGATTCTCAGCTTCATCCACTCTACTGTTGTTTCCCTGTAAATTTTTCATTATTTCAATTAGTATATCCTTTGTTTCTGACTGAATCTTTTTTATGCTGCTGAAGTCCTCATAAGTTCCCTGAGCATCCTTATAACCAGTGTTTTGAACTCTGCATCTGATAGATTGCTTATCTCTATTTAGTTTAGCTCTTTTTCTGGAGTTTTCATCTGTCCTTTCATTTGGGCTGTGATTCTTTGGCTCCTCATTTTGGCAGCCTCCCTGTGTTTGTTTCTGTGTGTTAGGCAGAGCTGCTTTGACTCCATGTCTTCGTAGTGTAGCCTAATGTCATAGGTGTCCTGTAGGCTCCAGTGACACAGCCTCCCCTGTCACCCAAGCTGGTTACTCGAGGTGTACCCTTCATGTGGGCTGAGTACACCCTCCTCTTGTAGTTGAGCCTTGGTTGCTGTTGGCAGATCAATGGGAGGGATTTACCCAGGCCAGTTAGCTGCAAGGACTGGCTGTGACCACTGATCACCACCCTCTGCCCTCTGCGGAGGATCAGCTGTGCAGGGGCAGGGTGTTGGTGCTCTGATATGGTCTGTAGCTGTCCACTGGGAGCGTTGGCCCTGGGGTTTCCTGGGTGGTACAAGCTGAGATCAGCTCCCACCTGAGTTTTGCCCGGGGCCACCCTGCCTGAGTTATAAAGCAATCTGAGATGGCTGCTCCTTGTGCTGGGCTTGGAGATTTCCAGGTGTAGCCAGCCAAGCTGTAAATCTAGGCAGCTAGTTCAGAGCCTGTGGCTCATGGAGGCCAGCTGTGGCCTGTTTGAGAGGATTTAGGAAGTTGTGAAACATGAGCCAGGACCAGCCATTCATATGGAAAAGCAGGTTGGGTGGGCCCATAAATTGGGTGGGGAAGAGCCTCTGGGGATCTCCAAGGTAGGTCAAACAGTGTTAACCAGGTTGATAGAATCTTACATGAGGCACCTGTCTGCCAGCTCTGTTGGGGGAGGGCCCTGAAAAGGGACAATGGCCTCTGCTTGCCTTGTGATTCTATATTTCTATTTAGATGGTTTGTTGTTGTGTTCTCCCAGAACATGTTTTAGTGCAAACATACAATGCACTCCTGAAGCATTTCCACAAGACTGTGTGCCAATCTGATGTCATAAATGAGGGAAGAGGGTGTGTGCAGGACAAAACGTGGTGCTTGAGGCGCTGCCGAAGCACTGGGGGGCATTAGGAACTGGTGGACAGGAGGAGAGGAAGCTGCAGAGAGCACACAGCTCATCCGGAAGGGAGCTGCGGCTACTGAGCTCTGACCGATTTTTACCTTGGAACAGAGGCCCAGTCTTTGTCTTTCGTGGCTTTGACACTTTTGAAGAATGATGGCCAGTTATCAATAGTTTGGAAATTGTTCCTGCTTTTGGGTTTGTCTGATGTTTCTTCCTGATTAAATTCAAGTTATGCACGTGGTAAGAATATCACAGAAGTGATGCTGTGCCCTTCTTGATACATTGTTATCAGGAGCCTATGTCCATTTGTCTCATTATTGGGATGTTAACTTTATTGCTTGACTAAGGCAGAGCCTACCAGGTTTCTCCACTATCAGATTATTATTTTCCCTTCGTAATAAGCATTTGGGAGAGGAGAGGAGGGAGGGAGACACTTTTTGACCTACTAGTTAGAGCACACGTGGCAAACACAAGGCCCGTGGGCCGAATCCCGCCCTCCACCTTGTTTCTACCCGGCGGCAGCGCTGAGCTCCTTGTCCCTAGTTAAGGAGTAGTTACATTTATACAGTCCTAAAATTACATTGAGCCCTTTGAAGGCAACGGAGAGGCTGATGTGGCCCCTGCTGAAAATGAGTTTGACACCCCTGACTTAGAGCATCCATTATGATTCTTACCTGAAACGGTATTGCTTGTGGTGTATGTGAAGTGATAACTTTCTATTTACATCATTCTTTTATATTTATTCCCTGGAATTCTACTCTAAGGAAGAGCTTTCGCTTTTTTATTCATTTAATTATTTATATCAGTATAGATAACATGGACTCTTATTTAAATAATTCTATGGGTTTGCAATTCATTTTATAGTTATTTATTTAACCTTGTCCTTGATTTGGTCATTAGAAGTTAGAACCCCTTCAGGTTAGCTCTTAGGTTATCTTGACACGATTCTGCCACTTTTTAAAAAAGCAGTTTCTTACTTTATGGCACCACAAAATGTTCCAGGCTCATTTTGTATTTTTCCAACCCCGGCCCTGGCATTGGCCTTTTCTCTGCTGTTTCCCCATATTGAAGAACGGTGTTTCGCTCCCAGTGTGTGGGTGCTGGTCGTGCCAGGGTCTCGTTTGCTTCTGACTTCTCTCAGAGGACACACGCATAGACTCACAATCCTCTCTTCATTTTTGTGTATGTATATATATTAAAGATCTCCTTTTCTTTATTTGAAACTCCTTTCTCTGACAGTAAGAAATCTGGCTTCTCTCCAATATATTTGTTCCATCCTAGAACACCCATAAAGTAGCTTCAGAATTACTAACCTCTGACCCTCCTCACCAGTGTGCGGTATCTGGGTGCGGTTCTTCAGCGTCAGAGTATGTCGTCAAAGTCCCGCTTCACCCTCCCCTCCTGCCTCCACATGTTTTCACTGGTATCGTAGGTAGCTTCATTTGTTTGTTTGTATTGCACTTTGCCCCCCCACTACCATCCTTTTTTTTTTTTTGCTTATTTTTTAGTATATGCCACATATAAATAATTCTAAAAGTCAGAACTACAGAAAAATGTGTAGTTCTCTTTGATTTTGTTTCCCCCAACCGCCATCTCTCCCACTCTGTTCCCTTCCTCCACTCCCTCTGCCCTGTTTCCGCCTGCCCGTCGGAGTCAGCCTCATCCGTTGCTGATTTATTCTTCCTTGAGCAGCACTTTTCAGCCCTGCAGTAAGCGTTCAGCCCCCAAGGTGCCAGCTCTCCATAAAGAGAATAAGTTCCAACGTCTGTTTAAACATTTAGTCACATTTCTTTATAATGACATCATAAAGTCCACGCGCTTGCCATGGTCCAGATGACCAGTAAGTTTCCTGTTTCCTAGGCTTTAATTATTGTGTTTTATTTTACTTCCGGAACTTTCTCCTCTAAGCTTGGCTCTTTGAAATAGATAGTCGCAGGAAAGGAAATAAGAGGCAGACAGAAGAACATACATTGTGCCGAAAGATACGTGCTTCAACATTTTAATGGCAAAAAGGGAGCTACCTTAAAAGTAAACCAAGATACAACCACACTGTGAAGTATATTTGTTAGCTGTTAAAATGGCATTTATCATGATGCAAAGCAGAGGGGTCTGGGCAATTTCCCTTTGGTACTTCTTCGTATTTCTTAACTGCCTATCCAGTACACATACACATGCATTCATGCACTAACTAAAAGGAGCCAAGACCGGGCAGCACAGGCAGAGCAGCCAGTGAGAGCCAGTGAGAAGAGCACTTCCAAAGCAGAGGAAGTGCTCGCTGAGGCCCAGCCCACCCTGCCCCGCCGGCCCCGACAGGGCGCCTGGCTAGCCTGGACTAGGGCTTAGAAGTCACTTGGGTAGGTTACGCTTGTAATAAATATAATGCAAAACATGCTTACCCTTAGAAAAATTTATTGTTATTTTAATGCTTAATTCAAAAGTAATTGTGATAATTTGTGCATTTGTTGGACCTTGGGCATATTACACAGTGAACTTCTGGTGAGGCAGGTGCCCTAATGCTGATAAGAATCAACAATAACAGAAGTCGCAGCCATGTACTGAGTACTTCATGATAGCCGTGTATTCAAATAATTGCTTTTTAAAAAGCTTTTAGATTTCTTGCCTCCTAAAATATTATTAGGATCATTATGTGACAATGACCTTAGTAACATGATGATTTCAACTATAGTAAACACCGTTTCCCTCATTCTGTGTGTTACCTATGGGTTCTGAGACTCAGTGACCTGCATTATTAACTGTAATAAGTAATTGTTGGCCAACCATCTCTCACGGCCTAAGACGAGTGTTATTAATTTGAAAGAATGAAGGTATTTTTCATCAGACCTAAAACTTTTATTTAGTTTATTTCTTGATATAATTTAATAATCATTACATTATATTATATAATCATTAAGTTATATTAAATTAAGTCGTATTGATTATATAATTTAATGATTATTAAAGGTTTTTCAAGTGTGTGTTGAATATACTGTGACTAGATAATAATTAGGAGTCTAGTATTTAGGAGACTTTTTTACACTCTAGCTGCACAGAAGCTCTGCCATCTTCTTGGGATGAACGTGATGGAGTTTACGCGGGCTATCCTTACCCCCCGGATCAAGGTCGGCCGAGACTACGTGCAGAAAGCCCAGACCAAAGAACAGGTACACTTATCATTAATTATTATGTATTTGTCTGAATGATTGGCATGTAACAAACTGAATCAGTTAACGCAGTATGATATGGACGTTTCTTGGTACTAATTGAGTGTTTTTTTCTCTTGCATAGTTTTTTTGGGTTTTTCGTTTTTGTTTTTTAGAAAAATTTTAAAGATGGCTTTTTTTTAATTAAGGGAATTTGAGATACCACCTTGAGTTTTCCCCAGGTAGATAGATTTTCCAGGGGGACAAAGCTGTGTGCTTCTGGAGCCCATCCAGCAGGGTGATCCTGCTCCTTGTGCCTGTCTGGGTGGCACAGCACCGAGCATACAGGAGTGGGGTTCACCCACTTCCTGGTAGACTCCTTTAAGGCTCCAAACAGAAATGCTGCGCAGAACCCCAGGGACATAGGGAGGGGTTTACTTTTACTGGCATCTTCACCCTTCCCTTAAATTCATAATAACAGCCATTAATACTTTGTTGAGATCATTTCCAGAATAAAAGGTTGGTGTTGTGTAATTATAGGCAGATTTTGCAGTAGAAGCGTTGGCAAAAGCTACCTATGAGCGGCTCTTTCGCTGGCTTGTTCACCGTATCAATAAAGCTCTGGATAGGACCAAACGCCAGGGAGCATCTTTCATTGGAATCCTGGATATTGCTGGATTTGAAATTTTTGAGGTATGTCTTCCCTCCTGCTCTTCCTTCAGCTTATTCTTTTAACAGCTGTTAATTCAGGCTCACTATGGGCACTCACTGTGCGGCGCCAGGCACTGGGGATATAACAGTAGATCAGCAGGTATGTAGTCCCCGCCATTCTAGTAGAGAGTCAAACAGTGAGTGAGAAATAACCATTACATTCTCAGAACTGTAAATAATGAAGTGGAAGGGGTGCTGTGATAGGAAAATTGGGGAGACCAACCTTGGACAGCTGAGTCATGGGAGGTGTCTCTCCAGTGGTGACATGAAGCATGCTTAAAGGAGGAGACACCCCAGCCTCTGCAGGTTTTCCAGGCAGTAGTCCTGTCTGGGAGAGAATTTGTCGGATGTTAGAGATTGCTAGAAAGCCAGCGTGACTAATTGTAGCTGACCAAAGGGAACTGTAGTGTGGTGTGGGGCAAAAGCAGAAGTAGGGAGACCACCGAGGCCATTGGCCATTGTAGCGGACCAGGGCCAGGGGATGGTGCTGGCTCGGGAGTCAGGAGTGGGCTGTGTGAGATGCAGAAGGGAGGCAAGATCATGATCTCTGTTTTGAAAATAAACCATAGGATGTGATGGTGGGTTTCAGTGTATTTTATTATTGATCTGACTAGATTTTTCCAAACATGTACTCACCATCAATCCAGCAAAGGCTTGTACAATAGTTATATACCTGCAAAGAAAAGTTGATAAGCTTTTGGTCTCATAAATATTTATATCTTTACCTCTCCTTTAATAGGCTGACTGTATATATACATAAGGCACAAATAATAAATTAAGTACTCCTTGGGACCACTGTGCTAGTTTGGCCACTAATGGATATTGAATTGCTTTTCTAAGTCTATTTTTATGAAATCAAAAGTGTTACTCGTATAAGCAGTTTTGTCTGGAACTTCAGCTGCCACAACAACAAATGGCCTTAATGTGTATTGATCTGTAAAGAACTTGAGCAGCCACGAAAGGCGGCTGGGGAAATGGGCAGAGTTCGCAGGGAAGGAAACGGAAATGTCCATAACTTAAATATCCCATTGCCTTTCTATGTATAAGCAACCAGAACATATAATGAAAGGAAAGAATCTGATTTCCAACTGCAATAAAAACAGATGAAATGCATGAGAATAAATTTAAGAAGAAATGGGCAAGATTTAGTTGATGATTTTACAATGGCTACTGTGAAACATAACAGACTTGAACAACTGATAAAACATACAGTGTTCTTGGATAGGAAAATAAACGTACACTATAAACGTATATATCAATACTATAAACGTGTACATCTTCAAGAGGCTATTAAAGGATATAAAAGCTGTGGAGCTTCAAGAAGTATGGATTTGACATACAAATACATAAACAGTAGAAAAAATATGCGCTGATGCTAGACGCTCAAGGTTGTTTACTGATCATCATTCGTCACGGAAAAGAACAGAAAAAGCCTAAGTGCCCGCCGTTAGGAGATGGGTTCAATCACTCATGAGATACCCATAGTACTGAGCACTGGGCTCCCACTATGAAGACTGGGGTAGCGTAACTTACTGATACGGAATGACTCCGAGTACATTGCTCAGTTAAAAAATAAGACAACACACATTCATAAGTGCACAGAATATTTCTGGAAGGGTCACAGGAAACAAGTGACAGTGCCTGACTCCAGGGAGATGAGGTAGGGAATCAGAGTGAGACAGTGTTTTTTGTAAGGTTTTAACTTTGTACCACGCGTCACCAATTTAAAAATTGATTGTTTTCGTTGGTAGCTTAAATATGGAAGAAAAACAGAAATTTATTTTTAAAAAATACTACCATATGTAGCAGGAAGGCTAAACAGAGAGGAAGGCAGAGCGAAACCATTCACATAAACATGAATAAGCACAATCGGCGGTCGGCAGATATTTCTGTGGTCCGCTAGAAATACCGTGTGCGAGCGAGCAAACACCGGCCTGCCTTGCTAGCATGGCCTCATTCCAAAATAGGGAGTGTAATACCTCCGCGGGGGTGGAAGGCTGGAATGCCTTTTCAGACTATAAGTTACTACTTGGAAACTGATTGCCCCTGCCCTCATTGAAGGCCACTCTTCATAATGAAAGAGGTTATTATGGGCACATGCTGCTGTGTGAATAGTGTGAAGGCAGGAAAACAGGTTGAGCACTTCTAATATAGAAGGTGATTGTTTTAAGAATATTGTACCTATCGATTCATCCACTGTCCATTCATCCCATTTACAGCACAATAGAAAAGTGGGCAGAGTTCACAGAGAAGGAAACAGAAATGTCTGTAACTTAGGAGAAGATGCTCAAGTTCACTTCGTAAGAGCCGTGCACTGTCACTTTTGATACTGGCAAAGGTCAACCACTTGGGTGTGTGTGTGATAGGGAGATTGAGAGAGAGATCCCTCGGTTCAGTCACTGTCATTAGCTAGATGCAATAATGTAGTTGATACCTAATTAACTTTTAATGAATTTTTTTGATAACTAGGTGACTATTCCTGTTTTTCCTTCCTCTCCCCATGTTTGGAAAACCATTCTTTCAACAATGTAGCTGAACTCCTTTGAACAACTTTGTATCAACTACACCAACGAGAAGCTGCAGCAGCTGTTCAACCACACCATGTTCATCCTGGAGCAAGAGGAGTACCAGCGTGAAGGCATCGAGTGGAACTTCATCGATTTTGGCCTCGATCTGCAGCCGTGCATTGACCTGATAGAGAGACCCGTAAGAGTGTTTACTTGCTGTTTGGCTTTCAGTTGTTCTGTAGGCAGGGCCTTGAGTTTTTTCTTGGCATAATCTGAGGCAAATTACCCTTCTAATCAGCATTAATTTTCTAATCTAAATTTCCCAGGAAGGTGATGCTTTGATAAAATACCTATTTAAAAAGTAAGTAACATGCCAATAAGAACCTTCTTTGGCTCTCTTTTCTTGCAGCCTTCTTCTTTTGCTTGGGTGTGTGAATGAATTGGCTAATGTTCCCTGGGTCTTCACAGACTGCAGATACCACGGAAGTGTAGCGGTCACATTTGCCTTCAACCCTCAGCACCTGTCAGAGGGCGTGGGGCTCCACCTGGCTCACTTCCCAGGCAATGTAGTGACACTTCATCTAGCCAAAACTAAGACGTGGCATGTGAATCCATTTTTTAGATAACTAAAACCTATCCTTGTGAGTACAGAGATAATTCTATTTTGGCAAATAGTTGTGTTTTTTAAAGTTAGGCAGATATATTTTTGTAGCAATCTTAGCAAGCATCAGAGATCATTTTCTTTTGGTTCAGTGTCATGTAGAAATACATGAAACATGTATGACTAATTCACTTATGAAACTCCATGACCTCAAG
The DNA here is from genome assembly GCF_022682495.2 of Desmodus rotundus. Classification (NCBI taxonomy): domain Eukaryota; kingdom Metazoa; phylum Chordata; class Mammalia; order Chiroptera; family Phyllostomidae; genus Desmodus; species Desmodus rotundus. The sequence goes on from NC_071395.1 coordinate 71,101,842, forward strand.
CATATTGATGAGTTGCCTTTGTATACCCTGGCAGCAGGTAGCTTGTGCTCATTTTATTTTGCTAACTACCAAAATATAGGAAAACTACAACAGAATTAAGCACTGATACCCGTAATTGGCATAAAGTTCTAATGCTAGTTCTGTAGGTGTGTTCTCACCCCGAGGGGTCTCTGGTGAGGAGCTCTGGGCTTTGAAGCGATTCTTTTTTGTGCTCTCGGGTCTCTGCCACCTGTGCTCTCTGTGTTTGAGGAGGTCTGAGGGCTAATGCCCACAGCCTGGATGGTACAGTGCTGGCAGTCAGAAGCAGGGAGAAAAGGACCTAGAGGACCGTCACCTTGTTAGAGGTATACTGGGGGCACATGAGCAGTTGGGGGTGAGGGAAGTCACAGAGTTTTTGTTTCGCTCCTACATCCGAGATGCTTTTACCTTTCCGGGCACTCTGGCTGCTTGTTTAGAGCAGAACTTGGAAACTACTGGCATTTGGGAGGAACCTGCCCCCATGTGCCCGGCCGCATTATTTAGAAGTAACAGTCCAGGCATTCTGGTAGTGGCTCCCAGTGAATGCCCACGTGTGCGCAAACATGCGACTGTATGTCCTTGCTGCTCTGTTGTCCAAAGTGTTGTTTGGGCATTTATATAAATAAAGGAATGGAACATTTCATGTTAGTATTATAACGATCATATGATGTATTTGAACGTATTTATATAATATTGGAAGCTCTGTGTTTTAAGGAAGTATTAGCCATGTATCTGCACTTGCAATTTAGGATGGAAAAGAATCCATAAGAGTTGCTGAATGCATCTCTTTGCAGGAATAATTGTACCAAAACTCTTCCAAATGGAAAATTATCAACCCTATTTTTAAAAATAATTTTAGAGGGTTTTAAAATCTGATGGTTTTTTGACCTTTAAATGAATCTTAGGAATATACATTAAAAAAAAATTTTTTTTTAATCCTCACCCAAGAACGTGGTTTTTAAATTGATTTGAGAGAGGAAGGGAAAGACGGGGTGGGGGCGTGGGTGGAGAGAGAACATCAATGTGAGAAACACCAATCAGTTACACACCTGTACGCACCCCATCTGGGGATCGAACCCACAACCCAGAAATGTGCCCTGACCAGGAATTGAACCCACAACCTTTTGGTGTATGGGATGACGCTTTAATCAACTGAGCCACTGGCCAGGGCAGGAATATACATTTTTAATGTTACTCAACTGCATTTCTTTTGCTTTATCTTCTTAGGCAGAGTACTTTATATATTTTTTTTCCTCACTCTCACGTGATGCTTTTATTGTAAAAGTGAGAATAATAGGGAAAAGTAAACATTTCCACCTTAGTGACTAACTCACAGGAAAGATAGGTGAGGCAGAAAGGGTTTGATGGTCACATTTTTAATTGTTTTGTTATATTTCAGTTATTTTGTTGGGTGTTGCTGGGTTAGGATAAGATCAAGGCAGCAAAAAATTATTAAATCCTCAATCACAGCCTGGAAATAAAAAGATTGGGGGTGCTGTGGGGTTGTGGGGAGTAGATAACATGGCCCCGGTCCTTAGGGGCCTGAACTTGAAGCCAGGGAACAGAAGAATAAAGCATGGTGGTTAGTTCATTGGTTTCCTGGTTCCCTGTCTCAGTGATGCTCTGAATTTGGTGAAGGTAAAGGCCACGCTTGGCTGCCAGTGTCACAGGAGGTTTCACAAGGTAGGTGTCGGGAAGGCAGTAGGAGAACGTTCCGGAGCTACATTCCAGAAATTAGCAGGTGAGCAATGTATTGATAGTAGTATTTTAGGAAAATTATTCAGTCAGGGTGTTCAGAAAGTACTGGAATGGGGAGGATATGCCAGCGACAACTAGATATCGAAGGACAATGAGCAGAATAAAGTACTTCCTTTTTTTCCTCACTCCTTTCCGCCACTCCTCTCTCCCTCCCCCCTCCCTCCCTATACTGCTTATACTGGCACTTCTAGGCTTTTTCCAAGAAAAAATTTAGAGTGTACCTTTTTATTTCTCCCGTGAGTAGTCACCGTAAAGGAGAGACATTTCAGAAAGGGGAGGGAGGGAATTCAGGTTTTAATGCTGACTTGCTCTTCAGGTCAGTTGTTCTTTAGGATTACCTTATTCTACTTATCCGTAGAAACATAGAGTTCATAATAGTAGCAAATTTAACTATAGCCTGTAGAGTGATAAGGGACAATAATTCTATTGATGGTTCTTTCAAAATGGAGAGTGAGGACTTTCTGTAGAAGGAGAATAAATACCTAGAAAGCGACTTGCCAGTCTTAACCTCCTCCCCGCAAACCCAGCCCCTGCCCAGCTTGGGGAGGGGCGGCAGAGGGTGGGGGGGGGTTCAACACTCTGAAAGCTGCTTACAAAGCCCCTGATAGTGCCTCTGGCCTCAGACGGATATAGTCTCTCATATAGCTCTTTAAGAAACCCCCAATTGAAAAAAGTGTTACCGGTGAATTTGACATTGAAGCATGAAGCAGGACAAATAAAAAGGAGACACAATAATGGATATTCATAATTATGCTGTCACTGAGTCATTTAGAAAAGGCTAAATTATGTTTGGGATCCTATTTCAGAAGCTAGAAATAATTTTATTAGAGGGGAATTGAAAATTAAAAATTATGGTCAAAAATGGAATGTTGCTTATCTTATTAATATGGTATTTCATTTCTCAAAGTTGTCAGATGACTAGGCATATTGAGTTATCTGCCACTCTGACCCTTTGTTTTTCTAGGGTTTTCCTAGTCCCAGTTGCCTTTGATTATAGTCTCTTTTTAGCTGCTCCAAAGCCCTGCGGTTTCTTTTCAGTGGGGGAGCCACAAACAAGACAGCCGTGGAGTGAGGGCCTCGGTGTCGGGGCTCCCTGCAGCGCGGCTCTCAGCTTCTACCTGCTGCATTTGGCTCCACCCCCACCTTCCTCCGACCATATTGCTACAGTATTTCATTTGTATTTAGCTATAACCTCTTGTTACTTTTTAAGCAGTATTTGTATAGAGCCTTCTCTTCCCCAGTAAACATAAAGGCTTTGTGAGTTGAAGAAAACTGGTCCTAGAGATTTATTCAAAAAACTGATGCACCCCACAATTGGTAGGTTCAGTCTTGCATCGCAAATTGCCATGTTGGCAGTATGGCAATGAATAATGATCCGGAAGCACAACAAAACAAACCACTATTTAAATATTTTATTTAGCTTGCGTGTGTACCCCCACCTTCCTCCAAAAAAGAAGTCACCGCACTGATTGTTGAGTTCCAGAGAAGGGCAGGCCGTAGGCACATACCCTACAATTCGCTCTTTCAGAGGGTACAGTCCCGTGGCTTGAGTACATTCCCCGAGCTGTGCAACCGTTAGCACTGTCTGACTGCACATTTTCATCATCCCAGGAGGAAACCGCGAGCCTGTTAGCAGGCCATCCCTGTCCGCCTCCCCCCGGTGCCTGGCTGCTCTCATCTACTTCATGTCTCCAGGTCTCTTTCAAGGAGCTAGTTGAGTGAAATAAGTCTCTCAAATGTTTGTTGAAATGAATATATAAAGTACTTGATAAATCATTTCATCACCTTCCATATACTCTACTTATTAATAGTTTAAAATATGTCACCAAGTGTGAAGCAGTATATTCTATTTAATCCTTACTTAACCAGAAACTTAAATTTATTAGGATATAAAATATCTGAAGCATTCCACCTAGTGGAGGTTTTTGAATAATTTACCCATCCAGTCATTGAATACAGATATTCGGTTTCGTCTTTCCACATCCTAGTTCCCTTTCGCTGTCATTCATGTGCTGTGTTTTGGGACCATCTACTTGGAATTAATTCACCTACAATTTACATATGTGTGTTTATGAGTTAAGTTGCTCGTCCATTGTCTCACCATCACTTATTTAGTAGTTTGAGACCTCTGTGTTTGGATTATAGGCGTGGTTTGGACATTACCTTCTCTCCTAACAGTTTGTTTTTCATAGATCTTTGTAAAACTCTGTTTTTGGAAGTTAAACAGCCAAATCTAATGGATATTTAAAGTGCCGTGCAAAACTTGTCAGTTCCTATTGCCTCTCGTTCTCAGGCTAACCCTCCCGGTGTACTTGCCCTTCTGGATGAGGAGTGCTGGTTCCCTAAAGCCACTGATAAAACCTTCGTTGAAAAACTAGTTCAAGAGCAAGGTTCCCACTCCAAGTTTCAGAAACCTCGGCAGCTGAAAGACAAAGCTGACTTCTGCATTATCCATTATGCAGGGAAGGTACGAGTGGAATGACTTGATTAAAAGTACTGCGTTTGAAGTTTTGCTACATTTGGTGAAGTTTACAAGAAATGTGCTGATAAACATTTGTAAATCCGTAAATACAGTATACATTACAAATGCACTGCCTTTGTCACAATCCCTTTTTTTCATCGATCTGTGAACATTTGTGGGGAAGACTTTAAATGATTCTTGGGTTTTTGTTTGTTTGTTTTACGCATCTCACCACGGTTGCCTGTGGCGTGGCCAGGTGGACTACAAAGCAGACGAGTGGCTGATGAAGAACATGGACCCTCTGAACGACAACGTGGCCACACTCCTGCACCAGTCGTCAGACCGATTTGTCGCAGAGCTTTGGAAGGATGGTAAGAATGTGCTTATGCGTGTGATTAAGATTGGCCAGAATTGTTTGCAGTTAAGGATTATATGTTGTTCTCTTATATACATATGTGTGCATATATATCAGTATTTTCCTTTAAAACTCTTTCCCTAGAGCAGGGCTGCCGTTCTGTGTGAATTATCCCACTGTAAGAATACATGGGTAACAAGACATCTGCCTTCTTGGGCAGACGCTATGGGGAGTGTGGAAACATTCTGGCTCAGAGACAAAAGACCTGCGCATATGCCTCAGGCCACCCTGGTCCCAGTTAGGTTATAATCCTGAGACAAAGCCTGAGAAGCCCTGTGCACTTTCTCTGTGGCATGCAGGTCAGCTGAGCTGCGTCCTTAGCCATTGCCAGCCTTCCACACACACGCACAAAGTGACTGATGAGTGCACTCAGATACCTGCTTGTAGATCGGTTTCTATTTCCATAAGTCTTCCTAGTTCTTTGTTTACACGAACCTCAGGCAAAGATTTTAGCAATTTTTTTTTTTTTAAGATTTTATGTACTTTTTAGAGAGAGGGGAAGGGAGGGATAAAGAGAGGGAGAGAAACATCAATGCGTGGCTGCCCCTCACATGCCCCACACTGGGGACCTGGCCTGCAACCCAGGCATGTGCCCTGACTGGGAATTGAACTAGTGACCCTTTGGTTCTCAGGCCTGCCCTCAATCCACTGAGCCGCACCAGCCAGGGCTTAGCAGTTTTTTTTTTTATCATAGACTAGAAAATGTTGCTAGTACCAGAGAAACAGACCATCTCTGTGTATATATGCCTAGTGGGATCCAGTGTCTTTCAGAGCTGAGCTCTCACTGCTACGTTTCCTCCTGATTGTATCCCACCTCTTCGCTTGGCCTCAGGCCATGCACGACCTTAGCCCAGATCTTCCCCTTGCGAGGCCTTGACCCCGAAACAGGGCCTGTTCAGTAACCCTGGCTCGCTGGCTCACGTCTACTTTTCTGTATAGATCAAGAGCTTGTAATCTAGCTGTCTTCTCAGAGGCAGAGAGAAAGAAATACAGAAAACAGAGGAGAAGCATTTAGCCAATTGGGGCAAAAGGAAAGACTTAGAAAGAGAAGAGTGAACGCAGAGAAAGTGAGTAGGGGGAAAGATAACCCGTCAAAGACAGTCCAGTCAAGAACAATCTTGTACATCAGCCCAGGGGAATGTGAGGAGCCCGCAGGGTGGGGTGCACTGTACACATGGGGGTGTGGGTCCTGGGAGGAGACTGTGTAAAAGGAGGGGTTTGTGAAACCCGTTAGGTGTCCAACAAGTAAAACAAGCTTTTTACCTTTATGCCCTTGGAAGAAAGTCTTCAAATGACGCTGAGTGTCAGTGTACTTGCAGTGACCCGGTCAGCCGGGTGCCGCATGAGGAGGAGAAGAGAAGCAGGAAGCTAGTGTGGCACTGGCGGTGCCTTCATAGTTGTGGGACTCCGGACCCTGTCGCCGTGAAATGTTAGAGTGGAATCTGAGGAACTGGAACCAGAGCAGGAAAAGGACTCTGAGCTCCGCTTGTCAGAGGGTGTCCACAGGTGCTAGAGAAACAGCACCGGTGAGCTGGAACTGCGCGTGGGAAGTGTCACAGAGGGAAGAGGAAGGAGTGACGCTGCCAGTCGTGAATGCCTGCATTCTGTCAGCAGTCAGTTCTGTTGTGCCTGGTCTGGGCACGGTGTGGGCTGGAATTGCCCATGGTTCCCCTCCTCCTGGCACTCCTCTTAGGTCTGAGGGCACAGGAAAGGGAGTGAGCCATGTAGCCAGGTTTGAGGGCCAAAGACTCCTGGCGAGTGCTGTGTGCGTGGCACGGGACGAGCTTTTAGCAGCGTACAGCACAGCAGGGCCTCCCTTTACCCAGGGTGCTTACGGTATAATGCCATGGAGGAGGAGGCAGTTTTCCTTGTCTTGGAAAGATAATAATTTGTTGAAAAAATAAGGAAAACTGACATTTACTGAACACTAACCACAGTTTTTCGGCACTAATTTATGAGCAGCCGTGTCCCGATCATGCCTTAAACGTTGAACAGTGAGTAGGATCTTGTGAGCCAGCTCAGCTAGGGCTGGGGAGCGTTTTTTGGGAGTGAGGTTGGCAAGGGGAAAGGACGGGGTGAGCGATCACACTCGGAAGTGGGAGGTCACAGCCCAGGGTAAGTGTTGCCTTTGGGCTTTAGAGCAGGGCTGGGGCAAAAGGGTGTGGGCAGGAAATGAGGCCGGTGACAGACCGTGGAGAAGCCTGACTGCCAGCGTCAGTGGACTGGACTTGATGGAATAAATAGCTACATTTGGTTTGTGAGCCCATGTGAACTTGAAGAAGTGAAACTGGCAGTGTTCGGCTGGCTGGCTTGGTGGGAAAGAACCTCGAGGTGGGCATGGAAGGAATGAATAGGAAAAGAGGAACAGAGGACACAGGCATTTTTACTCCGGAAGCCTCAAAAATTGATTTTTTCCTTCATTTTGAAGGAGCAAAGATGCGGGTATTTGGGAAATTAAGAATGGTAATAGAAGACATCATGTCCTGAGTTTACACACTGGTTCTGATGTCATGAACCACTAAGACTTATCTTTAAATTTCGTAACCCAAAATGATCTGTGGAAGCCCCTGTGGAGCACCTGACCCATTCATAGAATACCGCGTGTGTAACCGTGAGCGCCCTGGTTGTCGTCTGCGAGGTGTGCGGTACTTGGGAATGCAGAAGGTCGTGGCCCCGCCCTATGAGGGCTTGCAGCCTGTCGGTGGTTGGACACTTGGGATAGGCACAGATGCAGTCATAGGACTGAGCGAGCCTCTATCTTAGCTCCCAGCTTCCGTGACTTCCACCTTCCACTCCTCTCCTGTCACGCCATGTCCCACCATCCTCTGGAGTGGGAGGGCCTTTGGCAGCCGTGGGTCAGAGGCTTCAAGAATGTAAGGTCTGGCCAGCACGGAGGGGTGGGGCCGAAGTTGTGTCCCAGATGATGTGCCCATGGGCAGAGCCGGGTCTGCGGAGGACTCCCCTGCCTTTTGTGCTTTCCGTAGCTGCAGGGAAGCTACTTACTTGATTCCAGAAATGCTGAGTGAAAACGCTGGCAGCCTCACGGAGCCCCTTCAGTCCTGGCCCGAGCCCTGTCCCTTTGTGTTCCGTCCACAGCTCAGACCCCAAACTGTACAGCCCCGTGGTCGCCCTTGCCTTTCTACAGATAGGTGTTTGGCAGTGTGTGTGGCCACTTTTGTCAAAATAGGCTGATAGGAATCGTACCTACCCTGGTTTGATTTGGTTGTGTTAGTGTCTGCTCTGGAATATTCTCTCAGGCCTGCTCTACTGATAATGCTCCTATTTGTAGGAAGTCCTCTTGCTCTTCAGCTTAGGTGGGCAGTGATTCGGTGTTGTCTGAGTGACAGGATCTCGGAGGTCACTCCCTGTCGGGGGAGGGCAGGCAGAGCAGCAGTAGTGTGTCAGTGCAATTTTGAGGGCCGTGCGTTCCGTACATGAGGTCAGCGGAGGGTGCCAAGGTGGAATTCATCACCACTCACGCTGCGTGTGGAGATCACTTGGGACAAGGGTAGCTTTCTCTCTAGGAAAAGAAAATCGCCTTTTCTACCTTTATATAACTACATAAATGCAAAAGCAGAACATAACAAGTGGACACTCGAGTCCATGAATATACGATATAGGAGTACAGTTTGCCTGTGAGGGCGCCATGCCTTGAATATAAAACAGTATGTGTTGAAATAACTTCATGTTAGAGTTTTACAGTTTTCTCCAGGCCAAACCAGGAGAAATAAAATTTGGGGGTGGCAGCCCTGCCCTAGAGATTCATAGTGCCCTCCTTTTTACTAAAAGATGTTTTGGGATCTTGCTACCAGCTGCACAGGACTTCTTGCCACTTCTTGGGGCTTATACAGAGAAAAAGCCCCCAAAACTAAAGATTGCATTTTTAATGTAAATGTGCCTCGTTGGCTGTTTTTAGGAGGAATGGTATGATAAATTCCTCCCTTATGACTTAGTTATTTTGACGTTTTGTTGCAATAGAACTTGAATTTTGCTTTCCTAACAGTAGTTACCTGTTATTAATTTGTGTTTGAAGTAAATTGTATTTCCAAAGTCTGTACTGGAAGTAAAATTACACAGTAGTATAAATTTTGACAGTAAAAGCTTCTAAGATATACATTTCCCAGAGTGCTGTGATGTATTGCAGCCTTGCTCTAATTTGCTAATTGCAAGATCACTTTATTAAGGGCAACTCAACTAGTACCTTATAATGCTTAAGTCTCATCCTGCATTTACATGGGGGTAATCATTTAACATTGTTGTGATAAAATGTTCACACGTGGAGTTGGGAATATGCATTTTTTATTCAGATTAAGTTTATTTTATAAAGAACTTTGTCCAAATGTGCAAATTTTCTAAATAGTAATGTTTGCATGGGATCTTCCCTGGACTGGCTACTTTCGTAGCTCGATTTCAAAGTTTACTTGTGATGTCGAATGTCTTTCACACTAACTGAAGTGTTTGTGTATTTGCTCTTCTGTCCTCCTGTTTTTGCTGTTTCTCTGCTTTAGAGATTCAGAATATTCAGAGAGCTTCTTTCTATGACAGTGTTTCTGGTCTTCATGAGCCACCAGGTGAATGTATGAAGCCTGTAGGTCTTCCAAAGCAGAAGGGTTTTATGCCCACAGGAAGAACTTGCAGGGGGGCTGGCAGGGGGGCCTGGGCGGGCAGGGTAGACTGGGGGTGGGGCTGGTTTCTGGGTTTCTGTTTTTGTTTTGCTCATAGACCTGCATGAACCTTTCATTTCATGCTCAGTTTTATTCTCCTTCAAGGCAACTGTTTGAGTGCATAAACAACCCAATCGCTACTGCCTACACATCGCTTCTTACTTTACGCGTAGCTCTTACAGCACTGCATATTAAAAGGTATGTCACTACCTTTTCCAGTAGTGCCACTTTGATACATGGTCCTCTGAGGGAATCATTAGGAATTGATCCACCAAAAAATGTCTTCTTTGTCGTTGAGTTACCTTTAAATTTTCAACTCTAAGAAATTCCAAAGAGGAGTTTTTTCTCTTAAGTCATTAACATTTTGTGAACAAATAAGTACATATTTATCACCCATGTATTGGTCTCATCATTATACCTTTTGTTTGGGATTTATGTGCATATCTGGCTACTTGGCTTTTTCTTTGGAACTGGAGATAATGAAACTCTACAAGGCTTGATCTATGTACGGTGAGACTGAGTGGGCTGGTATTAGAATTTGTACATTGAATGTGAAATTCGGCTCCAAATGTGTGGGCCTCGTGGTCTAAACCCTCACCCTGCTTTAAAATACAGCCTAATCATGGCTAATGGTCCCCCAAAAGCCCAATATAAAGCGAATATCACTCAGCCTTGCAGTTATTTAGTAAAGTTATCATGTAGTGAAATTCAAAAATACAGTCCAATTCTTCTTATTAAATTTCCCTCTGTAATTTTTAGACCATGATAATGCTGAGATCTATATCCAACTCAAAAGTTTTAAAAAAAAATATATTGGAGGAATGTGTCCATTTTCATCCAGGTCAGGATCCCTGCCATCAATTCTAGCTCACGCACTATGGAAAAGTTGATTGCAGCCGTGGGGGGGGCGGGAGTGGGAGGAGATAGAGTATGCCAGAGATCGTTCCCAGAGCTGGAATGAATACTCCACAGGAGAACTCCGAAGGAAGAAATCTTCACGCTCAGCCATCTCGGGCTCGGGCCGTGTGGACAAAGCTGAGTTAGTCAGGAGAGGGAGAGAGAGCTAGGAGGTAGTTTTAAGCGAAAGGTCTGCCCGTGACTTGTGCTTGGTTAAAAGGTTAGTGCTTGACCTTTTGGACTTTATCCCAAAGCTGAGTGCCCTCTTTAAACTAATTCCCTTTACCTCTTTTGGATTTCTAATTTTTTAAGGGAATTCCAGGTTGTGAGCTCCTTGAGAGCAGCACCTGTGTTTGCTCACCCTCATTTCCTTGGCACCTGGCACAAAGTAGGCACCATAAATAAGTCACCAAGTGAGGGAACTGGTACAGCAGCTTTGCCTCCCATGCCCACTGCAGCCCTCCCCTCTCCTGCAAGGTAGATGCTCTTTCTTGCGAGTCATGAGCTTCAGGGTGTAGGGACCAGGTGTTTTCTGTGCCATCAGGATCAAGGACAGAGCCACTCTTAGATGGTGTCATTCTGGCAGGGGCCTCACTGTGGCACTGAAAATGTGCCTGGTTCTCTCTCTCGGTGAAATGTCCTTTGGTTGAGTTACTCGGTGGACCTAATCATCAGGGGTCTCAGCCTCTCTTTCCCTTAGAGGGCCTTTCAACCCCTGTGGCTGAATGCGGTCTTTCTATAGAGTGTGAAGTGTTTCTACAGCAGACGTCTTCCTCCTGTTACATGTGTCCATGGATTCAAACCCCATGTAGCAGGTTTGACATGAAAATGTGGCCTTTCATAGTTTCAGTGATTTCTCAGAAGACGGTGGGAGGAAAATAGCATTATGAAGAATATGAAGGCTTTTGAGAATAAGAATGAGAGAGTGGGATAAAGAGAGGTTTCCAAAAGCATCAAAGTCACAGAATTCCTGGAAGCAAAATAGGGAGGTCACACAAGTTTGTGTTACAAACCAAAGGACTGTTTTCTTCCGAATATAAGTCTAGACATCTGAGATAACTAGTGATGGAAGATGCAAGCCCAATGAAGCAGCGAAGAGGGGTCTTAACCTCAAAGTTGAGGTGGGGTGTTTGGATTCAAAGGGTCTGTGACAGGGCTTACTTACTTCTCTGTGGCTTTAGTCCTGATCCGCTCTCTGTGGGAGGGACAGTCGTGGCTGACCCGTCCACACCACAGAGTAGTGCCCTTCAGGCTCTCTGAGCCGGCAGCAGTGCAGGGTGGCTGCTGACATCTGAAAAGTGCTACCAGAGAAAATGTGAGAAGTACGTGAAGCGAGTTTTAATTATTGATACAGATGCCCCTCGCCCTTTTCAATCTTCCATGGAAGCCCTGCTTGAAGAGTGGGAGCAGCAGTTCAGCTGAGACTGAGAGTCACCGAGGAGAGGCTGGCTGCCGCTGCAGGGGCCTTCCCCGGTTGCCACCGGCTCTTGGCTCTTGTCATCTTGTCATCGGCTGATCCCACTGAGTCCTTAGCTGCCTCCTGTTACCTCAGGGAAAGGCTCTGCCTTAGCCACGCTTCAGACGAAGACATTCCAAACTTTGAACCAGCCTTGTTTTTTTTTAAAGGAAGTTCTACTTAGATTGAAGTAGCATGACTGATAAAATAGTAATTATTTAATCTCCTTGTAGGTTATTGTATCAACTGGTCATGAATCTCTATTTTTAGTGCCATTTTAGGATCTGTGGTTAGGTCCAACACAGTTTATGTGCTTACTAGCTCCCTTGCCGTCGTTTTCAGCAGCTGAAGGTTTGTCGTTGCGGTATAGCCTACTCCTCCCTATTTTATGTTGAGTCTTAGGAGGAGTTGGGAGCCCCAGGAGAAGCAGCTTTCGGGTACTGCAGCTCGAGTCCCAAGGTCGAATGGGGACAGTGGCACTTAGTTCTCAGGGTTCTTGTGAGTATCACCCGAGGCAATGTGAGCCTGCGCCTGGCACACAGGAGGCGCCCAAGTACAGGACGTCTGGCATCTCACTGGCCCTGGCTGCTCCGCAGCTGTTGCAGTTGCTGGTGCACCATTGTTGCCGTTGTAACTGTGAAAAACAACATCAAGTAACGTCTGTTTCCTTGGCTATTATTTAATGCAAGTCCACTTTCATTCCCAGTGCCCCAAGGCCGAGCAGATCAGCAGTCATGCTGCGCTGCCCAGTGCCAGCATGAATTAAGTACGTGGGACCTGCCAAAGGGAGAGAGCGAGCGCAGAAGCAGATGAATGGGGCTTGCTGTTTGCCCGGCAGCTTTGGCTTCTGCAGGGATGGGAAAGTACAGAGGAGGGAGCTAAAGGAGACAAATTCAAGTTCAACTTACACTAGTGCCTGGGAGAAGGAATATTGCTGTCAACCTCTGGACTTCCTGCAGTTTTTCTAAAATTTTCCAAATATTGCAGAACAATTAACAGCCATTATAAATTTGTTATTGCTGTGTAATAGGACCATTATGGAGATATTCTATTTGATGTTAAGATTGTTACTGGGAATTGATAGCAGTTAAATGTTTGTTTCTGAATTTGTTTTTAACTGTTAGTTACATTTTAGTACGTGTTAGGGTAAAATTGTCTCAATTTGTTTAAATGAGTATTGAGAACACGCTGGATGCCTAGAGTGGCATCAGGTACCACAGGCCTTTTGAAGGAGTATTTGATGGAGTTTTTATTTATCGTCATCTGGCTATTAAAATAAGTTTTTCTCCCCTTTTGTAGTTTTTAGCTATATTAACTGCAGTGAGATTTTGAAGAGCTGGCTTAAGTACTTTAAATTAAACTTTGTAACACTAATGTTTGGGCCCATGCACCGATTTGGAGAACGTGAAACTCTCATATGCCTCTTGTCCCTGGGGCTGCGGGCCAGGGAGCATTCTGGCACTAGACGGTGTCATTCCTTATTTTTAAAAAACTGTTAATAATGACAGCTTCATGAGATAGATGATTACAAACTGCATTTTTCTTCTGTTAAACTAATATGCCCTTAACAGATTGCAGGTCTGTGGAGCTCATCTGATTTCTCACTGTCCAAATAAGTTTGTACATTAATAAATTAAGTGTTTGTGTAAAATACTTGGAAATCTTTTCGGGCTACTGGGCAACCAGGTAATGAATTATGGTGCCCACCAGCAGCCGTAACCAGGCCCCCCTGCTACCTCGGAGAGAAGAGTTTGCAGCAGGAAGATAAATAGAACCACTCTCTGCCCGGAAACCGCGGGCACTAAGATACCTGCAGGTTTTAGCAGCAGTATTAGGAGCAGTGATGCTCATTTCAAGGAGCTGCTAGAATCTTGTCTTTGCACTTTCCGCCTGTCTCTGATTCCTGCTCGAACCATTTTCAACAAGAACGTGCTTTTGTAAAATTGAGGTTATAGTCTTGATTTTTTTTTTTTTTAATGAACTCACATATTATTAGTATGGCTCAAGTCATTTAAGGCAGTTCCCAAAGTCTCTCTTTTACCCACAAGATAATTTTGCTTTTTGGTGAAAGCTAACCCTGATTTAAATTTTTTTCAAGTTGATAAAAGGCATCTTTTATTTATTATTTTTTAATATTTTTTATTTTTTAAGTATTTTTACTGATTATGCTATTACAGTTTTCCCAATTTTCCCCCTTTATTGCCTCTCCACCCTGCTCCCCCAACCCTCCAGCATTCTGCGCCCCCTTAGTTCATGTCCATGGGTTATACATGTAAGTTCTTTGAGTCCTCTGTTTCCTATACCATTTTTTATCTCTCCCTGTCTATTTTATGCCTACTAATTATGCTTCTTCTTCCCTGTACCTTTTCCCCTCTATTCGCCCCTTCCCCCTCCCCACTGAAATCCCTCCATGTGATGCCCATTTCTCTGGTTCTGTTCCTGTTCTAGTTGTTTTCTCAGTTTGTGGTTTCATTGTTTGTCTTTTCTTTTAGGTTCATTTGTTGATAGTTATGAGTTTGTTGTCATTTTACTGTTCATATTTTTGATCTTCTTTTTCTTAGGTAAGTCCCTTTAACATTTCATATAATAATAGCTTGGTCATGATGAACTCCTTTAACTTGACCTTTTCTGGGAAGCACTTTATCTGCCCTTTCATAACTTTAAATACTTCTTTCCAGCCCCTTCTTGCCTGCAAGGTTTCTTTTGAGAAATCAGCTGATAGCCTTATGGGAGCTCCTTTGTAGGTAACTGTCTCCTCTCCTCTTGCTGCTTTAAGATTCTCTCCTTATCTTTAATCTTGAGTAACTTAATGATGATGTGCCTTGGTGTGTTCCTCTTTGGGTTCAGTTTCTTTGGGACTCTCAGAGCTTCCTGGACTTTCTGGAAGTCTATTTCCTTTGCCAGATTGGTGAAGTTTTCCTTCATTATTTGTTCAAAGTTTTTCAATTTCTTGCTGTTGTTCTCCTTCTGGAACCCCTGTAATTCGGATATTGAAATGTTTCAGGTTGTCCCAGAGGTTTGTAAGTCTCTCTTCACTTTTTTGAATTCTTGGTTCTTCGTTCTGTTCTGAATGGATGTTTATTTTTGTTTCCTTTTGTTCCAAATCATTGCTTTGAGTCCTGGTTTCCTTCCTGTCACTGTTGGTTCTCTGAATATTTTGCTTTATTTCATTTTGGGTATCTTTCATTTGCTTTTTCATTTTTCAACCAGGCTCAATCAGTCCTGTGAGCATTTTAATTACGAGGGCTTTAAATTCTCCCCATCAGATAGGTTGGCTGTCTCCTCATCACTTAGCTCTCCTTCTGAGGTTTTGCTCTGTCTTTTCATTTGGGCCACATTTCTTTGTCTTGGTGCACCGGTCTGGTTGACTTTTTCTTTAATTCCTTGGTTGTCGGAGTTCCATGCAGTTTCATTTTCTGGCACTTCTGGTTGTTTATTGATTTTAGATTGGTTGTTATCCTCCTTTTGGTTGTGTGAGGAAGCGAAGGGTTTCTGCCTGCCTCCATCTTGGCCAGAACTCCTAAAAAATTTTTTTAAAGATTTTATTTATTTATTTTTAGAGAGAAGGGAAGGGAAGAAGAGGGAGAGAAACATAAATGTGTGTTGTCTCTCATGTGCCCCCAACAGGGGACCTGGCCTGCAACCCAGGCATGTGCCCCGACTGGGAATCGAACTGGCGACCCTTTGGTTTGCAGGCCAGCACTCAATCCACTGAGTTATACCAGCTAGGGCCGGAACTCCTAAATTTTTGAATTAAAAAAGAAAAGAAAATCCAATGCATGATGAATTTTGAGCTTTGATTACCTTTATTATAAATAAATTTGAAAATCAAGTACATTGTGATTATATTTTCCAGTTATTACTGTAAAAAGCAGTTTGGTGCTGGGGCCTGCTTTGTTAGGCCGCCATCATGTTGTGTGAGGAGCAGGCCAGAGGACTGCAAACCAGCGTGTCCACACAGTAAACACAGTGCCTCCTTTTGTTTTGGGGGTGGCTTGTTTTCGGGGCAATTTTGTGTTCATTCAACAGATACTAAATAGCTTAATTAAATAACTACCATGTGCCGGACACCACGTTCAGGCCAACATTAGGTGGTGGGGGAAGGCAGAAGAAATCGTCTGAGCCGCTGCCTGCTCAGAGGGGTGCAGAGACTCGCTGGGGAAGCTCAGTCCAGCGAGAAGATACACAGGATAGAGTGAAGTGGTCCCAGGGATCTAGCCTAGGTGATTTGAAGACTAGAGGAGGGAGTAGCCTATTTAGTCTGGAGGCAGGTGGAAACCAGAGCCTAAAAAGAGGTAGCTGGGTAAAGAATGGAGATTTTAAAGCCATTGAGCATTTGCCCGAATGGCTAGAAGGAGGGGCCTGCCTTCCAAGCAGAGAAGAGGATGGAGGCTTGAGGGCCTTGCTTCAGGACCTGTGGGGAAATGGCAAGGGCTGTACCTTGGCTGAGCACGGGAATGTTTTGCAGGCCCCCCACCTGCTGGCCCCACTCCTGAGGTGGGTCAGATTAGCTCTGTTTCACAGAGGAAGATGCTGAGGTTTGGAGCAGCTGGGTAAACTCAACTCCAGATCACTCAGCTCGGGAGTGGTGGGTGTTTCTGACTCGCTGAGTTGAGTTCTTCATCATTGGGTTAGATTTCTGGGCTAGGTTATTTGGACCATATCCTGTAAGCTGTAGGAGAAAATGAAGGATTTTAAGTATAGGAATAAATAATGTATATAGTTTTGTCTTTGAGAACTACTTGTTCCTTGTTACACTGGGACCAGAGGCATAATTGCAGAGAACGTCGTGGTGAGAAGGGGAGAGGATGAAATGGGAGAGCGAGGCCAGAGGAAGGAACCAGTTAGGAGGTTATTGCAGAGCCCAGGAGAGAAGGCAGAGCCCAAGCCAGGACAGCAGAGAGCAGGGGATGGTTTGAACACACTTGGAAATTTGGCTTGGCCCTTGTTGGTGAGCAGCTGGAAGTGAGAGGAATCAGGTCTGGCTCCCGGGTTCTGGGTTGAGCAAAGGTGGTTACGTCTGCATAGGAAGTAGGAGGGGAGGGGCAGGGCAGAGGTGGGGTAGAGAGTATGCTCTAGTTTAGGGTATTGACCTTCTGTCCCACCTACTCCTCATCCTCCTAGTCTAGCTCTCCCTCCTCCCCAGCTCCTTGGGGCTTGCTCTCAGGCCGTGTCTTTTCATTTGCCCTTCAGATGGTTCATCCAGTCTCCTAACTTTAAGCACTCACTGTAAGTCAACAACTCCCAAATTTACCTTTCCAGTCTAGACCTCTCTTCTTAGCAGCAGACTGGAATGTCCACTTGGCATCTCATCTCCGCCTTAATGTCTCCCAGGCACCCCAAACTTACATGGAGTTAGGATCCTATCTTCCAACCCACAGAACCCACTTCCTACCTTCCCAACAGAAGGCACCACAGGCCACTGAGTTGCTCATGCTAAAACCCTAGGAGTTATTCTTGACATGTCCCTCTCCCTTATTTCTCTGTCAAGTTAATCATTAAAGCAGGTCAAATCTCCCACCAAAATATGTCTTGAATTTTCCTTCTCTGTCCATCTCCTCTATAATCTCTGTAGTTCAAGCTACTCTCATCTTTCTTAGAACCTGGATTACTACAGTGGTCAGCTCTCTGGTCCCCCCGGCCTCTGTCCCAGTCCACTCTAGATGTAGGAGCCAGAGGAGCGTCCCTCCTCATAGTGCTTCATGGGCACCAGCTGCGTTCACATCTTCCTGCCCCTGGTCCTTCACACGTGCTGTTCCCACTCTGCCGGCTCATTCTTTCCCTTCAGACATTCAGTGTAGTTTCTCCGGAGAGAGCTCTGACCACCCATCTCTCTCACAGCACCTTGTTCTTTTCTTTCAATGCATTTCTCACTTTGTAATTATAAATGTGTTTTATTTCATTTGTTCACTAACATGTATGTATCAAGCCTGTCACAAGCCAGACCTCCTGCTAGGTGCAAGAGATGCAGTGTCATAAAAGCAGGTGTGATAGGCACTCACCGAGAATGTGTGGAAGGCAGAGGAACCTTTGTGACTTCTGGGTGGAGAGGAGAATATAGGTTTTTGGTAATGGGTGCTGGGGAGCAGGTGTAGCTTATTAAAGTCACATGTGCGATCACCCAGGATGATGCTATGGCTTGAGAAAAGCAGGTCAAACAATGTTTGCCTGTACCTGCACCTAGCCATAGTCTGAAAGGACTTCAGATGAGTTGAGTCTGGGCCCCTAGGGAGTGCCACAGTATATAGGAAGAGCAGGAGAGAAGTTACCAAGGAGACTGGGGTAGCTGGAGAGGTAGACGGAGGTCAAGGAGAAGATGGAGTAAGAGAAGCCAGGAGAGAGTTTTCAGAATGCTGCTGCTATGGTTAACAGGTCAGTGTACCAGAGTCAGGTGAACTGAACGCTGGACAGTGGGCTGTGTCAGGTAGAGGGAGGGGGGCGAGCTGGAAGCCAGGGAGCTGTGCAGTGGGAATTGAGTGGGAGAGGGGTGGAGTGGCACGTGCGTGGACCCCTCCAGAAAGAAGCTGGGCCCTGAGGGGACAGAAAGAGAAGTAGGCAGGCACAAGTTAAAGAAGTATATAGTTTCATGGCACACGCACAGGTGGAGTTTGATGCTGTTTTTCGCTGGAACAAGTAAAGACGGACAGGTTGAAGGAGCAGGAAAGAAAGGTGGCCTCTAAGGTGGATGGTAGACAGACTTCAGGGCACAAGCAGAAGAAAAAGCTTTGACCGAAACCCTGGAGTCTGGTGGCTTCACGTAGGAGAGAGCGTGCATGGGCCTGGAAATGAGCCGTTTTATCCCCCCTCCTCCGCACCTCCATTTAAGACCTGTATAACTTGAAAAGTTACCTCACCTCCTGGGTCATGGTTTTCTCTTCTGTAAAAACCTCATTGCAAATCAAGACTTGAATGAGGTCTTGATTATAAAGTACTTTATACAGTGCCAGGTCCCCGTGTACTTTGTGTTCTGGGGAACAAGTGAAAGAAATGGAGGTGGCTGTTAAAATTGCAAGGGGCATTAGCAGGGTAGTTCAATCGCTATTTTGATTAAAATACTTCAGTAGTGTGTTTTGTTCGTTTAACAGTTTTTAAATGTGCACATACTGTGCATCGAGCGTGCAGTGTGAGCGGCTGGTGCGCCACGTGGGCCTTCGGTTTACAGCTCCATCGCTAGAAGGGCTAGGTCTCTGCGGGGAATGTAAAATGCCAGCTGCTTTAGTAGGAGCAGAGCCTCTGAGAAGTTTGACCATCATTAAACTTAGCGTAGGCACTGACTCTTTAGGAGACTCTTTCCTATTTTGTGTTCTTGTCCTTTAACAAGTGTTATTCATGCTTTGAGGAGAGAGCCGGAGTTTACTCCTCCTAAGTACCTGAATTGATGGGATCTAATCTTCCTGCACCTTGAATGACTTTTTTTTACTGAAATTCCTATGCACAATAAGAGAGGACCTTGGTCCCCAATCCCTGAGCCATATTCGCTAAGTGGACTTGCTCTGTACAGTCATGTATGTTTATGCTGTCTTTATAAGCCCTTTCCTGTTTTGAGACTTGTCACAGTATCAGTGTGTGTATCAATAATGCCAGCCAATGATCTCTCATTTACCAAATAATTGTATATGTAACAGGCAAAATGTTATCAAAGACAGTGAATTCCTGAAAGTAGCGCAGCGGAAGGCATCTGCTGGTACGTGGTATGAAGTGGGCAGCGCTACAGTCTCCCGCCGTAGAAGTGTGTGGCTGTTAGCTCCACGGCTTGTGCAGTGTCTGAGTGTGCTGACTGCCTTACCTATATGGCACCTCTTCCCATCCGTTCCACAAAGCTTGTGCTGCTGCACTATCACTGTCTTTTCCTCCCCTGCGAAGGAGTTGGATTTGACTTCTTTCCCCTTTCCTTTTTATTTTCACCAGTGGACCGTATTGTGGGTCTGGATCAAGTCACTGGTATGACTGAGACAGCTTTTGGCTCTGCCTATAAAACCAAAAAGGGCATGTTTCGCACTGTTGGACAACTCTACAAAGAGTCTCTCACCAAGCTGATGGCCACTCTCCGCAACACCAACCCTAACTTTGTTCGCTGCATCATCCCAAATCATGAGAAGCGGGTATGTGTTAATAAGCAAAACCAAGACTGGCCTTTGAAACCGATCTGGGTCAGGTTATAACGATTGAAGTATGAAACTCTCCCTTGCTTGACTAGGCTGGAAAACTGGACCCGCATCTGGTGCTGGATCAGCTGCGCTGTAATGGTGTCCTGGAAGGGATCAGAATCTGTCGCCAGGGGTTCCCCAACCGGATAGTTTTCCAGGAATTCAGACAGAGGTATTGCTAACTTTTCCCTTTTTTCCATATGTATCAAAGCTTATCTTGTGTGCATCAAAACAGGGTGGTAATGAGGAACCGTCGATCGTGTCCCCTGGGTGCTTTCAGTTTTCTTCTCGCGTGGGAAAGGGGTGATCGTTATTACCTTGACTGTTGGTCAGGAACGTGGAGGGCCTAGCGTGCCGGTGACCGCTGTGGGGGCTCCGACGACGGTCTGTCTTCAGGGTCCTGGAGTCAGCTGTGCGATAAGCATTTAAAGCTGAGAACTTAACAGTTACCTCGTGTAAACACTTCTGTCTGGGCTTTAAACATAATTACATTTTAAGCTAATACTTTAAAATACAGTCATGTGCCACATAACAACATTTCGGTTAATGACAAGCCACATATACAATGGCATTCTCACAGATTACAGTAGAGCTGAAAAATGCCTATCACCTGGTGACCTCACCGCCATCGTAAGGTCACAGCACAACGTGTCACTCGTGTTTGTGGGGACGCTGACATAAACCAGCCTGCTGAGTCGCCATCCGTGTAAAGGGATAGCACATACAGTTATATACAGTATAAAATACGTGATACTGTAATAAATGACCACAGGTTTATGTGCCAACTATACTATACTTTTTATCATTTTTTGAGAGTGTACTTTCTATTTGTTAAAAAAAAGTTTGTTGTAAAACAGCCTGTCGTGTTTCATTGGCCGCCTCATTCCTCCCAGGTTTACCGCATCTCTTGATTACCGCACTTTCTCTGTGCTTGACTTAATCTCATGTTTTGTACGGTGCCATGCTGCACAGTCCTGGGGGTTAGGAATAAGCTACACCACACAGCCTGGGTGTGCAGTAGGCTGTACACTTGTGTAAGTGCACTCTGGTGTTCGCACAACCACGAAATCACCTGCCAACACATTTCTGAGGACATATCTGTCGTTAAGTGGTGTGTAACTCGATGAATTTGTATCTATGTGCAAACATACATGCTTTGCTACAGCGCGTGTGCGTACATGCACTGCAGTCCTCCCACTAACGCAGAGTCGGGAACAGGGTAGATTAGAACAGAAGGGTAAAGGAAAACAAAAGGGAGAAGATCTGTAGAAATGGATGCACTAGAAATCGATGAAAACATATGATGGGAAATTTATTTTTTAAATGTATTATGTAATTTTCTTTAATATTTAGTTTCCTTTTTTCCTTTTTTCTCCTGGAAATTGGATTTTCGACTGTGAGTGCATTTGTTGTTCCCTAGACTACACAAGGCTGCGGGTCAGAATGGCTCTCTCCCCGCTGTTCCAGGTGGAGTCCAGTGGAGAAATCATCCCAGTCCTCATTACGGGCTCGGGGGAAGCCCTTACTGTGGCCCCCATTGTGTGATACACAGCCTGGTAGATTGTCTCTTACTGTGGATAGGAGGAGGAGGGGTGTAATTAGCACGCAGAGTACTAAGTTGATACATATAACCATGATTACCTATCATATTATTACCTCCTAGAGGAAGCAGAACTCACAGTTAGTAGGTAAACATTTTCACAAAGTTTTACAAAACATCTTTTGTCTGCTTTTCTTGCAGATATGAGATCCTAACTCCGAATGCTATTCCTAAAGGTTTTATGGATGGCAAACAGGCTTGTGAACGAATGGTAAGCTTTTCTTGATTTTTCTGGCTTATGGGCTACTGGTATCTTTTCCTGTAGTTCGTTTAAAAAAATAAACAAACTCTCTCTCTTTTAGATCCGAGCTTTAGAGTTGGACCCAAACTTGTACAGAATTGGACAGAGCAAGATATTTTTCAGAGCTGGAGTTTTGGCACACTTAGAGGAAGAAAGGGATTTAAAAATTACCGATATCATTATCTTCTTCCAGGCTGTTTGCAGAGGCTACCTAGCCAGAAAGTAAGTGGGTAATCATAAAAGGGGCAGGAATGTTTCCTCTGACAGATCAGAAGGAAAAGGACATCGCTCCTGAAGGAGGAATAAATCACACAGGCAAAGGGAGTGTGGGGAACCTCTGGCACACTGTTCATTGCCTCAGGAAAGAAGGGGATTTGCTCCTACCCAAGAGCACGCACGCACGTGTGTACATGGGTGGACGGCAGAACAACGCTGTCTAGGGCAGCATCTCTGAAGAAGGTGCCAGGTGTCCGTGACCCCTGCTTGAGGTCGCTGGGCAGGCTCCTGAACTGACATGGACTCCAGCAGGCACTCCCACTTCCCCTGGCATTTCACCCGACACCTCGATCCACCTCACACTCCCTGCGTCAGCCACAGGAGAATGTTTGCCTTTGGAAGTGGTCTTCTGGCAACAGCTGTGAAGACACATTTTCTTTACATAATAAGTTTTTCTTACTGTTCTTCAGGGCCTTTGCCAAGAAGCAACAACAACTAAGTGCCTTAAAGGTCTTGCAGCGGAACTGCGCCGCGTACCTGAAGCTGCGGCACTGGCAGTGGTGGCGCGTCTTCACGAAGGTGGGCTCCCTGCGCTCCTTCTGAAGGGCAGCATTTGACCGCTCGGAACCCACGGGAAGGAGCTGTGATGGTAAACTGCTCGATTTTGTCATAGGTTAAGCCGCTCCTACAAGTTACGCGCCAAGAGGAAGAACTTCAGGCCAAAGATGAAGAGCTGCTGAAGGTGAAGGAGAAGCAGACGAAGGTGGAAGGGGAGCTTGAGGAAATGGAGAGGAAGCACCAGCAGGTTAGCGCACCGCCTTCACAGAGTCCCGCGCTCCTTAAGTGCCGCGAGAGCTCGGGTTGGCAGGAGCTCACACGTTTAGTTATGGGTGGCTAACCCGCCCACGCCACCTTGGTTCACGTGTGTTTTCACTCCCTTCCAAAGCATAGGCATTTGAGAACAGAGGCAGCAGACACATTATGCCACGCATTGATTTTCTTTGGACACACAGTGGATCGTGTTTGCTGTCAGACATGTGCTCAACACCTGTTTTCAGTGAAACTCCCAGCATTCATTATCACCTTCCTGGCCTACTAATGAGGGAAATAGAAAATAACAGGATGAGCTAGTACAAGGTCACTACCTGCCTCTTCTGCAGCCACAGTGGTCTCCAATCAGTGTCCCTTTCCCGGGCAGGTGCCTGGACAGAGCAGAGGCTCCAGAAGTGTTTATAGATGGCAGTAACAGGATTGGGGTATTCAAGGCCAAAAAGATTAACAAGAAAGGCCAAAGCATAGTACTTGATACCAAACAGCTTTAGTAGTCTCCGTGAACTTGATTGCTCTTAAATATTTTCCCTCTCCTGTTTTTCTGTCCCTTCATAAATTACCTTAATAGAAGAATGGGAGTTCCTACAGCAGCATAAATTTCGCACGTACTACTCAGGATAACTTGAGACAATAGCAACAACTGAAAGTGTTTTCATTTAGCTTATTTTGCTACAGCCAGACATACTTGAGAAAGTTTTGCCAGTGATGTTGATATATTTTTAACTTTCATTTGCTTTGGGGAGGTGTATTGACCATTGAGATCACAGCGACTGGTTCTTGTGTGTACTGGGGGCAGTCATAGCACTGGACACTTTATTGTGGTTGCAGCTTTTAGAAGAGAAGAATATCCTTGCAGAGCAACTTCAAGCAGAGACTGAGCTCTTTGCGGAAGCAGAGGAGATGAGAGCAAGACTTGCTGCTAAAAAGCAGGAACTAGAAGAGATTCTACATGACTTGGAGTCTAGGGTTGAAGAAGAAGAAGAAAGAAACCAAATCCTCCAAAATGAAAAGAAAAAAATGCAAGCACATATTCAGGTACCTATGATCTTGTTTTTTTTAAATATTTTTTTTTTTTCACTTAGAAGTATATTTTGGGTTTTCCAAGCAGATCTACTGAATAAATGGAAGCCATGGGTTTGGCTTCTTAATTGCATTTACGGGCAAAAGGAGTCTGTGTTATAAGTACCTACTCTTTTTTATTGAATTTATCGGGGTTACATTGGTGAATAAAGTTATATAGGTTTCTGGTGTACAGTTCTATAATATATCATCTGCATATTGTATTGTGTGTTCACCACCCCAAGTCAAGTACCTACTCTTGAAAGATGACCATCATTCCAAGCACACAAGTAATAGATTTTCTTCAAACACAGACTTGTTATTTTGAATAAGAATCTTTTTTATGTTCTGATGTGGCATCTTACAGTATGCAGAGTGATTCAAAGTAGAAATCTCCCAGGGGTCTGTAGACTTTTGTAGGGAACCTAATTCGTTCTTTGTGTGGTCGCCAATAATTCTGCTGCTCACCCCACGCATTAGACAGGCATCTGCTAGGTGGTTTGGTTCGCGAGAAATCCTCAGCACTGACACAGAAGGAGGCCAGGAATCGGAACAAAACACTCAGGTCCTCCTGGTAGTTACTTTCTTAGGGATACAGACTGCACTCACAGGAAGCACAACTACCTCTGTGGTTAAATACCCAGACAGGTGAGGTGGCCAGCCGGTACTCTGCCCGCAGCCCAGGGTCTCCTTCCCTCGGCCTCTCCAGGATGCTCTTGCGTGTCAGGGCATCTGCACCTGCCACCATTGCTCCAAACTTGCTTTTCCCTGTCTCTCCCTTAATTTTTTCTTACCCCATGACTTACTGCAGAACACAGGCAAGTCAGACCGTTGTCAAAACCACAAAAGATACTTTATTTCTTTGGCAGATGCCCACTACAGTAAATCATCTGGCCACTTTCCATTCTTCAGCGTTAACAGCTTTCAGATACCCCATAATAAATTAACAGACCATCACAAAAGTGGTAAAAGGTGCATAATCTTTAATCCGGCAGTTCTAATTCTAGACTTTATTCTAAGAATAAATCAATGGGAGCCTTCTAATTATCTAATATTGGGGAATTATTAAACCATGGCAATGCTATACGTGATAAATATAAAGATGTTTTCACAGGTATTTATAATATCTTGATATAGTTGCATAAGAGTATACACAATAAGATCCAATGTAAGATATTTGTATATAGCTTTTAAATTTATATGTGTGATTTTGTATTGCGACATACAGAAGATCTAGAATGAAATCTACCAACAACAGTGAGTTTTCCCTGGTGGCATTATCGACAGTTTTGATCTTCTTTTCTCTTTGTTCGAGAACACGTGTTCATTTCAGTGATGTATCTTCCTCATGTGGAGGCTGGACACCCAACTTCATCTCCAACTTCCCCAACCTGTGTTTAATATATGATCTATATCTCAGCAATTTACAATGAAATCCTTACATTTCTCTGCTCTATTTAAGAAACGATATGTCCTTGTAGAAACAGGGTGTGTTTTTGTTTTCCTTTGGTTTTTCAAGGCTTTTTATCTTCACATTCTTTACCGACTCTTTTATATTTCTAGTTTTTTGTGCTGTTATCTAATTTATCTCCCTTTTTGACGTATAAACTCATTCAAACACATTCGAAAGATATTTATGGTAAAATTGTTGTTATTAAGTATGTTTCTTTTTCTCCTGTGACATCTCAGAGCTTCTCTGAACTGCATGGACCTTGGGAACACCCGCACTTGTTGCTCCCTTACTTTTTATGTTTTTGGGACTATGAGGTTTGACCACAATGTGTGATCCTCATTTGGATTTTGATTTAAACAAACAACTGTATGTTTAAGTGGTCTTTATCTGTTAAAGGTGCCACCTGATGGTTTTACAGATGAAATACGATATTTGGAATTTGCTTCAGAATGTGTGCTAAGGCGAGGGGAGGAGGTGGGGACAGAGGAGAAAGTTTTGTAAATTGAAAGTTTTGTAAATTGACCATATATTGATTTGTACATACAACCCTGTTCGATATGTTATTGTATGTTATTGTATACCATAATGTCAAAGTATAAAAGAGAGAGAAACGTGTCACAGTAAAACTAGGTGTAAGCACTCGAGCCGCCCCCGGGTTGGTGATACGCTCCTGTTGTGAGAGCCTCGCTTGGATGGAGGCACCCGGTTCTCACCGACTCTGAGTTGTTGTCATGTTCTCGTCCTCGCCTCTTTGGCCAAACACGTGTGATAGAGTACAGATAATTAAGTATGTGTTTGATGTAGCTCTGCTGTATTATTCACATTTCCCTGTGTCACTGATTACTCCAAAATAGGGATTTTAATCACTTTGTTATCCCATTTTATAAACATGTCAACTTTTAATTACCAAGGCTTTTATGTAGCATGTTCATAGTTCCTCAATATTATACATATTTCACTTTTTTTATATGAATCACCTCTGTGACTATTTCCTGAAATTGCTGGCTTACAAGCAATGCTCATTTTTGAGGCTTGCCACACTTTCTCATGTTGGGTTCTAGAAGGATTGACCCAGTTTGTACTTGAACCTGTAGTTCACATGAATGTCTGTTTCATATAACTGCATTTCATATTTTGAAAAATATCCCTGCCATTCTGAAAATCACCAATTGGTATTTTAACATGTATCCTTTTGACTGTTAACGTGTGGTAGAGTTTTGTGGAGAAGGTGCGAGGCTGACTGTGTGTTCTTCACAAGGACCTGGAGGAGCAGCTGGATGAGGAGGAAGGGGCTCGGCAGAAGCTGCAGCTGGAAAAGGTGACGGCCGAGGCTAAGATCAAGAAGATGGAAGAGGAGATTCTGCTTCTCGAGGACCAAAATTCCAAATTTATCAAAGTAAGAGAATATTTCCATTAATAAGTTAATTTTAGAATATGAGAACATTCACGTTGATGCATTCATTGAAAGTGCCTTCAAAAAAAAAATTCTAAAAAAGATTCCAAGTTCATTAACCTTCTAAGTCTCTACATGGGTAGATTTCTAAAGACACAGTAACAATTTAATTTTTTAACTCCACTAAGCACCCTTGTAATCCTTTACAAGGAATTTGCACTTTCTGTCCATATGGGTCATTCACTGATGACTTCACCCAGCACTGGTTGTGGGAACCCGAAGGCCAGGCAGCTGGGCCAGACTTGGGGGATGAGCAGCACGATGAGGGAGCCTTCCTGCCTTTCTGGTGGGTGTGATCTGTTGGGGGAGGCAGCGCCCACAGTACTTGTTTTCTAAGGTATACAAACCCTAGTTGTTACCATGAATGCCTTTTCTGAAGCAGCTTTTTTCTATTCAGGAAAAGAAACTCATGGAAGATCGCATTGCTGAGTGTTCCTCTCAGCTGGCCGAAGAGGAAGAAAAGTCAAAAAACTTGGCCAAAATCAGGAATAAGCAAGAAGTGATGATCTCAGATTTAGAAGGTCAGTGTGTGGGGCTAGAAAAATTCGGGGCTGGGACATGTGAGTGTTTAGATTTTACTTTAATCAGAACGTGCAATAATAGAAAGTGTACGTGATTAGAAATAGTAAGAGCCACATATTGATGTATTTATTAAAGTAGGTCTAGTCATCACGTATAATAGCAATAAATTATTCTCTGAACAGGTACTTTTTGAATTAGGTCCCGTGGTGAAATGCGTTGCCCTTGGTGGGTACATTGGAATCTAAGTTGTGTTTGAGTTTACAGGCCATTGGACTTGTGTGGGTTTAATCTGGAAAGTGCATCTAGGGTTCACCTCACAAGGGGACTGCTTACGGACATAAAAACTGGCAGGGACAGGAGCACCTGCTGAGGGTAACAGTGTCCCACTCCAATGGCAAAAGTGAGGTCAGGAAATCCTAGGAATCTTTGCAAAAGCCATTATTGCTTTCTTCAAAAGAAAGAGAAAAGGGGTGGATGTTGGAAAGCTCACAGGAAACCTTCCCTTCAACCGGCAGCTACAGGCGGGGCTCGAGACTAGAGAAGCACATGTAAGCAGATGTGCCTGTTCTCCTCGCTCCTGTGACGAGCCTGCGATGCTCGCTCTCGTCTTCTCAGCATCTTGGTTCCCACTGCAGAACACAAAAGCATATGGTTCCGTTGTTGTGAGAAAGCATTTGAATGGAAGGATCACTGGAGTTAATTAAGGAATCCCTGCGAAATTTTAGAGGGGACAGGGGAAAGATGCATAACCCTCGCTGCCCACACTCTGCTCTCTCTCCCTCAGTGCTTGGAAACTGCAGTCTTGGCTCGAACCAGGGATTCCCAGGAAAAGGGGAGTGGGGTGACAGGCAGTTACCCACACTGCCCTGGCCTCTCCAACCCTGGGCGGAGTGATGGGTGTGTCATGTGAAGGTTTCTGATACTTCTCTCTACCAGTGTGGGCTCACTTCCCGTGAAAGGGCACCCTTAGGATCCACCCAGTTTCTCCCTTCAAACACCCTCCTCCCACCAATCTTGCCTTCAGTCCGATCTTAATGGGTTTTAAAAGACTTGAGTTATTGGTACAATGTTATCAACACAGTGACATTTTTGAGTAAAATGTTTATTTTCAACTTCAATCAGTTTACATTCAGAGTTTGTTCATATGGTGTTCAGTAGGTTGAACATACTGAATCTTGTGTCTTGCCTTAAAGAACGTTTAAAGAAAGAGGAGAAAACACGTCAGGAACTGGAAAAGGCCAAAAGGAAACTGGACGGTGAGACAACCGACCTGCAGGATCAGATCGCGGAGCTCCAGGCACAGATCGACGAGCTCAAGATCCAGTTGGCCAAGAAGGAGGAGGAGCTGCAGGGCGCTCTGGCCAGGTCTGCTGTCCCCGCACAGGCCTTTGTACTGAACGCGTTACTGTGGGGTTTATTTCCGAAGAGTGTCTCGTGTCCAGGTGCAGACAAAACCCCGGGACAATGACATGCAGTTCCCTTGTTGCTGAGTTAGACATAAGACCCTGAAAAACCCAGGAGTACATCATTTAAGCCAGGGCAGCAAGGAAATCTCGTAACCTGTCCTCAGTATTTACACTTAAAAATCATTTGTCATATCATGAAATCCGTGGAAATTCACAGCAGCAAAAATGATTTTGCCATATCATTTTGGTTTCTGTATATTACAGATTGCGTTCAGTATGGTTTTTTTTTTTCCTTAAGTGTAAGATTTTTTTATTTTTAGAGGGGAAAGGAGGGAGAGAAAGGGAAACATCAATGTGTGGTTGCCTTTTGCGCACCCCTTACTGGGGATCTGGCCCACAACCCAGGCATGTGCCCTGACTGGGAATCAAACCGGCAACCCTTTGGTTCGCAGGCCGGCACTCAGTCCACTGAGCCACACCAACCAGGATAGATTTCAGTATATTTTTTAAATTTAGAGAAAATCACTTTTCAGAAATGATACCCACCTCGTACACTTAAAGCATTGAGTTGCTATTCAGTTCTAAATCATTTGGTTTTAAAATGGAAATCATATAGTAAATACATTTATATCTAAAATTTTCATTTCTTTATAAAGAATGACTTTGGCTACATGGTCATAGGAATTACATAGTTTATAATGTATTACAATCAAAATCCCACAACAGAAATTCTTCTGTACTCTATCACTGTTGTACTTCGGCCAGATCTCTGCTTTTCCACTCGAGGGCTAGAATCGGAAATTCGAGTTCACCACCACTCACAGTCATATCTGTCAGCTTCCCCTCCCTCATCACAAACATCCCAACTCTTGCCAGTGAGAAAATCTCCCAGCATTAAACCACATGCTAGCAGAAAGATGCACGGTAGGAAAGATGAAGTGTAAGGTAGAAGGTTTGAAGGTGGCATGTCTCTCTCTTTACCGTGCGTTCCAAGAACGTCTTCAGATTTGCTGCTGTGGATAGACTAGAATGCTGCCTTGATCAGCGTTCTAATTATAATCCACCTTACTTGGGAGGGAATTTTTTTTATGTTCTAATCATTAAAGTGAGATTGTCCTACCCTTTAATGGAGATATTTAGCCCTTTGGAAAGGGGGCTGGGCTCGATTCTGATTCTAGCTTTGCTGTACCAGCTTTCGAGCCTTCAAGTCATTGCCTGCGGACCCTGTGCGTAGCCGGCAGCCCTGTGCAGCAGCGCTGGCCTCAGGCCACGGCAGAGGGTCTCCTTGTGGGGAGGTGCTTGGGCGTTGGCTCACCTGGAAACAGGCCATCCGTGCACCAGCTCTGAGCGCTTTCTGTGCCTGCACATTTTCACAGGGGTGACGACGAAACACTCCATAAGAACAATGCGCTTAAAGTCGTGCGAGAGTTGCAAGCCCAAATTGCTGAACTTCAGGAAGACTTTGAATCTGAGAAGGCTTCACGGAATAAGGCAGAAAAGCAGAAAAGGGACTTGAGTGAGGAACTGGAAGCTCTGAAAACAGAGCTGGAGGACACCCTGGACACCACCGCAGCTCAACAGGAGCTACGGTAAGTGAGGGGGAGGCAGCACATCGCCTGCTGAGCTCTCCCCTGAGGTCCGGCAGGGATGCTTTGGCTTGGCTGGCCCTCTCTAAGAGATAGTGTGCTTTATGTTGTCATTTTGAATATCCTCTCTCCATCCAGGAAATAATGACAGGTAGAACAGTAACAAAATAGCAGTGGTTGAAAACAAACCAGCCTAAGAGTGAGCATGAAGAGCGAAGCCACAGTCAGTGATGGATGTCTGAGGGGAAGGCGGGGCAGATGCATGTGCACCCACACACACAGGACTGGAGGAATAGGTGGAACAGGCACAGAAAGAGGGGACACACAGGTGGCCAGGCATCTGCTGGCAGCACCTATTGGTGTGAACGATGGTGAGCAGACAGATGAGAAGGGAGGTACACATTCACGACGGTGAAGAGAAAGGTGAGGCACCCAGGCAAAGGTGCATTCGGCAGAGGCACGTGTTGTAACAGAGGAGCCAGCGGCCAGGTGGAGGCAAGAAGAAAGTGACAAGCACTGGCGAGGGAGCATAGCTAGAGGGGTTTCACATGACCTTAGCGTGTCAGCCCACAGAAAGTCACAGGAGAACTACAGCAACGAGTGGTGAGTGGAGCAGGTAGAGAGGCCAACCTGTGGCTCTTGCTGGCAAGTAGATAGGATCCTCATAAGCCACCAAGCGTGATCTCCAAGGCTGCTGTCTTGGCCTCCTGCAGACCGTCTCCTCCCTCCTCCAGACTCAAGCTGCCAGGTGCGTGAGCCCTGCACAGGTTGCCTAGGCTGGTAGATTGGGCTGGCCACTTGCACGCACATGTGCACACACACACAGACACTTAGACCTGCCAGCTCTTGCAGGGTGTGCGTGATGGGAAGGGTAGCCCATCACTCTGAGAAGGTGGCTATGGTTAAAACAAGGACAGAGGGATCACTGATGAAGTCAGGGGTGGTCAGAGAGGTAGAGAGTGACCTGGAGCAATGGGGAGGAAGTGCGTTGTGGTGGAAGACTGTGGTGCTCTTCCCCAGGAGAAAGGGCTGTGCTCATCTGGGAGCCTGGGAGACTGACATCACCGGGCCTGCAAAGAAGGCTGCCCTAGGCGGTGAGACTGGTCAGATTCTGGGTGTCAGGAGTGGTCAGGGGTGAGGAGACAGGTGGTAGGCATGTCAAGGACTTACCCGTGGATGTACAAGACAGTAGCAATACGGAAGACGTGTCCCCAGAGAGCCTGGCTCAGCCGGAGCCCATCTGAGTGGGCAAGATGAGAGGCTTCCTGCCCATCATCAGCAGAGTAACTCTGCTTCTAGTCATTGTAAGTCCTGGCCTCTAAAATGTCTGCTTTTTTAAAATTTGGAAACCATTGAACTAGACTTCGTTGAAATATTATTCTCAGCTGGTCTTTTGAACACAATAGAAAAAAAGTTCTGTTCATTTCTTCCATTCAGCCACGGGTAAACTCAAATAGACACACTCTGATTCTGCCCTGTGAAGAGTGAAGAGTGCCCGCCGCTCAGAGGTGGCAGTGTCGGGTGCACTTCCCTCCTGCTAAGGACTCAGGCCACGCCCCGCCCTCCACTGGCTCTTTCCTGAGTGACATGATTAGTGTAAAAGTAACAGCCCTCAGCAAATCAGACACTCCTCATTGGACTCACTCTTCAGTGGGCATGTGAGCTTTCTTTGAGACTTAGGAAGAAGACTGGGGCGGACAGGGCCGGACCAGTGCATATCTTTCACCTCTGGTGAGCTGCGGCTGAGCGAGGCTGGGCCCAAAGACTTGTGACCGATTCCTTTTGTCTGGCTACACCCGCCCCGGGCCCCTTTCTCTCCGCACAGCTCCTCTCGGCTGCCCCTCTGCTCGGAGAGGGCGGGAGTGTGCGCACTGTCCCGACTGGTTACTGGTGTACAGTATAGACTTAAAGGGTTTTCCAGAGTAGAGCAAGTTTGCCAGAGTTGTGCTTTCGGATTATGGTAAAGTTACAGTTGCTTAAATTCTTGATGTTAATATAACACTTAGCAGGAGTGATATTTATCTTAATGGTTTCTGACTTTATCAAGCTATGTGCTTAAAGATAGCATTCAGATTAACAAATTTAAAGGGTGACTTCTGGTAGGGGTGAAGTTTCTTCTACTTAATCGTGAAATACCGGTAACTGGTTTTTCAAGTTACCCTATATTTAATAAATTACAAAAGCACTGGAAAGCCAGATAACATACTAATGTGATCTTCATGCCGTAAAAGCACGTTAGATAAAACCTCAGTTTATCCCAGGACATCCAAAGTGTATGGTCTTGTACCTGCAATGTTCTCAGTCAAATTCTAGAGACCCTTTCTGAACCAGGCACGCGACCCTTCGCCCTGCCTTCTAATTTTCCCGCCCCCCCTCCCAGCTGTGAGCCATTTCCTGGTAGAGTCCTGGTAGATGTTAGTTAATGCTAAGAAAGGCACCTGCTTTTTGTGAGGGTGCAGCATCCTGACTGGGTTGGCCTCTAACCCCCCTTCTGTCTTGAACGCCTCTTTGGGATTCACCCTTGTGCAGTTTTATGGAAGTGTCTGCTGGTGCTCTGGTGCGCATTTTGGCGTCTGTGTTAACCAGCTCCTGGCCTGGAGTGCGACCAGCCTGCCCAGAACGGTACGAAGCCCCATGGGATGCTCCACCGCATCTCGACTGCGAGGCAGATGGGGCGTGGGAGCCACGCTGGCTCTGGAAGGGTGCCCAGTACCACAGTAACGGATGGCCCAGCCCGCTGGAGAGCAGCATGCCAGATGCTTGTCAAAGGAATTGATTTAATCAATTTTAAAATGCAGCACTTAAAAAAATGTATTTTAATTTAATCAGTCAATTCATTCTGAGTTCCTTTCTGTAAAAATGTTTCTCTAGTACAAAACGTGAACAAGAAGTGGCAGAGCTAAAGAAGGCTCTTGAGGAAGAAACTAAGAACCACGAAGCTCAGATCCAGGACATGAGACAGAGACATGCCACGGCCCTGGAGGAGCTCTCGGAGCAGCTGGAGCAGGCCAAAAGGGTAGGGGCCGCCACCCAGCCCGGGCCGTTCCCAGCCCTGCACAACAGCTACAGGCTGACGGAGGAATACCTCATCGGTGGCGCCTTCCTAAAAGCACGCTGATGCTTTCTGAAGAGCCGGTGGATCCAGCCACCATCTCAAATCCCGTATTCCTCCTCCCAGTGCCTCCTTTCACTAGTATCGTCCTTCTCCTGATGTCTTAGCTCCAAAACCTTGAACAGTTTGAAGACGTTCTCTCACTCATCTGCTGCTAGCAAGTCGCCAATGTTTCAAGTATTCCTTGTGCCTGTCTCTCCTTTCTCGCCCCTCCCTGCCTCTGATCCCAGGCTTCCTTCCGCATCGTTGCCGCTCACTTCATTGTTCGCTCTTCTGTATCTCAGACATGGGCTTTCCGCCCGGATGAAACTTAATTCCATTTACCCCCAAACCCACACCCTCCTCCTGGGCACACTAGCGCCTCCTGCCCTGTGTTTCCCCACTGTCCCTTTCCTCGTGCCTCAGCTCTTGTCTTGCTGTCGTTCCCCCATCTTCCTCTTCTCTGCCTGGCCGCATGCCACCTGTTCATTTATACAGTGACAGCAGTAACAGTTACTGAACGTTTACATTCGTATGTGTCAGTCACTGCTAAGCACTGTCACAGTGCACGGCAGTCTCGGGCACTGCCTTAACCTTCGCTACAACCCCGTAGGTTAGTCTCTGCCATTTAAGGATGAGGAAACTGAGGCCCAGTGGTGTTAGCGAATTAAGCTGGGACCACACAGCAGTAGGTGGAAAGGCAGATTGAAGCCAGGCAGTGTGGCCGAAGAGCCCCATGTCCTGTATCATCCCCAAGGTGGCCCCTGCAGGCACCCGGCCTACTGCGATCACCTCCACCCACACACGCTGCTCACTCGTGTCATGTACCACCTTCAACCAGCGAAACTCGTCTCAGACGGGGTGACGTGAATAGTTACTGTTTGGACGGGGTGTGTCTGGGTTGTCACCCCAGCCTGCACTGACAAGGTAAATGACGGCAGTGAGCCCGTAACTATCTGTACCTACTACTCTAAGTAGTGTGTGCACGGGTGTTCTTTCATAGCAGTCTTCACACACAGGGCACAACAGGTGTTTTCATTCATTCAACAGATGTTGGTTGCAGACTCACTATGTGTCAGGCACATCTGACAGGAACAGAAAAGCTGTGCCTCTTATGGAGTATTACACAAATATTATTTTTCCCTTCCCCTCCTAGTTCAAAGCAAATCTGGAGAAGAACAAGCAGGGCCTGGAGACAGACAACAAGGAGCTGGCGTGTGAGGTGAAGGTGCTACAGCAGGTCAAGGCCGAGTCTGAGCACAAGAGGAAGAAACTGGACGCCCAGGTCCAGGAGCTCCACGCCAAGGTCTCGGAAGGAGACAGGCTTCGGGTGGAACTGGCTGAGAAAGCAAATAAGTTACAGGTGAGCCCAGAAAACCTTTATGCTGGACATATCCCACGGAGCATGTGCGTGGCTTACCCATCTCACCCCCCTGTGGCTGTAGGAGAGCCACAGCCAGCGTGCCATTTAGTGCCGGACCCAGGCCGTGCCCAGTAAGCATGCCCAGTATTAGGTCCTTGGTGCACATCTCTGTGCTTATTTCTGTGGTTAGTGATACTTGAGAATAAGACAGCGTGAATTGGCCTTAAATCTAGTAAATTCCACGTTGAATTATACAGTTTTTAAATGGTTTCAAGTACAACCTCACATTCTCTCTCCATCAGTCTAGTCAATAAGAGAACAGGAACACTGGGCAAAAAAAATCATACCTAGTATTGGTGAGGTTTTGTGAACACTGGATTTTTTAATGCACTGTGGTTGAAGTACGAGGTAATACAACCTTTTCTAGAGGACAGTTGGGCAATTTTGGTGTCACAAGCCTTAAAAATATGAATATCCTTGGACCCAATAAATTCTTGTCTAGTGATTCCTCCTAGGGTAATAGTTAAGGATGTACACACGGATTCAACTTTAAGAACACTCACTGAAGTGTGTATAAAAGAATATAATTGGAAATAACTAATGTCTGAGTTGTATGCACACTTCTGTGCAAACAGTAAAACCAATATCCTTGTAATAGATGAGTGTTTGTGGGTGAGGAGAGACGGACATTATGCGTTGCTGCCCTGAAGAGAAGTGGCCGCGCCGTGTTGTGTGGGAGACCCAGACTCAGCGTGTGGCCCCACTCCCAGCATGACCGAGTACAGTGAAAGAGCACAAGGAACATCGGTGAAGGGCAAGGGTACAGGCGGTCCTGAGGAAACCGCATAGCTTCGGGCCCCCTCTCCCGGTGCGGGCACCCACACGTGGGACAGGCTGGTGTCCCCCACAGCGGGTGGTGCCGGCGGCCGTGGGCCCGGGTTTGATGGGGGGCTGGTCACGGGCGCCCTCCGCCTGACAGACCCACACTCCAGACTCCAGGAGGAAAGCAGGTGTCCGGCCTAAACCGCAGTGTCCCCGCAGATGAGTTCTGTCGGGGACCCGGGGCCACCCCACGCCTCAGTGGTTTGCTGGGCAGACCCAGGACTTGCCGCGCTCCTGCGCCTGGATTCGGGCCTGCACGCGTCTTACTGTTCAGGGAACAGAGAACGGCTGGAGCCCTCTGGACATCGGTTCCCTGAGGCCAGCCAAGGGCAAGCGTTGCAGAAAGCCTTTCTAAGGAGCACTCCCAGCCCTCCTCTCTGCGCTCTTCTCTGTAGTGAGACAGTGTGCGCGGGGCACGGCACAGGTCCCACAAACCCAGGTCAATTCCGTTCCCAGTGTCTGTTCTCCCTCCAGTCCTCACCTCACCCCCTGGGGAGCCTGGTAGATGAGGAGTATGAGGCTCAAAGAAGCTAAGCTGCTCACCCCTCTGGTGACCCCTCGCAGGTCACAGGGCTAGAGTACACGGCAGGAGGCACCTCGAGGCGGGAACCCTTCTCCGCCACTCTGTTGCCAAGGCTGGTGGAGTGTGGGCTCCCTGAAGGCCGTTGCTAAAATGAGTAGAAGGAGAAAGGCCATTAGCCTGAGTAACACGTTGAGCTGTATCCTCTGTGTGCCCTTCCTTTGCTAATAGGGCTAGAGGACAGACTGGAACAAAGGGACAGACTGCTAACCCTTCTGAGTCCCTCTACTTCTTTCTTATACCCACTGTCCTCACAAAAACTCAGCAATGAGTCTTATCATACCATGGGGATTTTTAAGGGGGTGTGGGGGTGGTATTTTAAAGTTATTATTAACTGAGGAAAAAGAAAAACTATTTTTACCACATTCATAAAATTTGACCGTGAGAAATAGCTAAATATTCATGATAAATATGTAATACCACATTTTTAAAATTTTATTAAAGTATAGTTGGCATACAATATTATATACTAGTTTCTACATTAGTGTATCTACATTTAATATTCCTTGTGATGTGATCACCACACTAGCCATGCAAAGTTACCATAGTCTTATTGACAATATTCCCTGAGGTAATAGCAGATTTTTTAAAGTTTAAAAAGAACTTTGGACTGTGGATACGAGAATTTAAATTTTGAGTTTCTATAGTAAAATTTTCAGGTTCTATAAGAATATGAATTATATTTGCCTTTGTCCCCCCCCTGCCAAAGCCTATGGTTACTGCATCTTGGTGTGAAAAGGAGTCGGAATAGCACACCTAGTGCTTGTCTTAGAGCCTCTTTCCGCAGGCTAGCAGCTGAAGAGGCTTTGGTATCGTGATAAAAAACAAGTTAGTATACTGTTAGGAGAACCCCCCCTCCGCCTGTGGGCTCCACGGTTTCAAACTCCCGTCCTTCCGGCAGGCAGGCCGTTCTGCTGTCCGTGGCGGCTGGTGCAGTGCCCGCTTCCTTGGGCACTGTTGGGAGGCGCCCGACTCTTGGTGGTGAGAGTCTTCCTCGGTCAAGTTTGGCAGTTTCAGGTTCACCCCATCCTCCCCCCAATCCTGCTTTTTGTGTTCATTTAAGAGTGCTCATTCTGGACCCTTTATCTGCTTACTGGTTAATTGAATTTAATCTTTTACTCTTCCTTGCAGAATGAATTGGATAATGTCTCAACTCTTCTGGAGGAAGCAGAGAAGAAGGGCATTAAATTTGCCAAGGATGCAGCTGGTCTTGAGTCTCAACTACAGGATACACAGGTATTCTAGGGAAGTGAGGGGCGTTTCATAGTAACTCTACCATGTCTGTAGTCGATGCACCAGTGAAGCACACTAGCCCCAGAACTGCCTTCTTCCCACCTCCTTCTGGTTTCGTGGTGCACACTTATTGGGAGCCGTCTTGCACTGTAGCCAGCCTTGATACTCAGGAAGTGTCGGAAGCCCTCGGTTCCTGTGTCTCACAGGCGGGTGGGGCCTGGGAAGCGGCTCCTGCGGGCCCCACCAGCGGTCCTGTCGTTCGCCCAGCAGCAATCCTACTGCACATACGAGTATTGCTGGCCATTTTTTTAAAGGTTTTATATATTTTTGACAGAGGGGAAGAGAGGGAGAAAGAAGAGAAGTATTGATGTGAGAGATACATTAATCAGTTGTCTCTCATACAAACCTTTACCAGGGACCTGGCCCGCATGCCAGGCATGTGCCCTGACCAGGACTCAAACCGGCGACATTTCACTTTGCCGGACGACGCCCAGCCAACCGAGCCACACCGGTCAGGGTTTGTCGGCCATTTTCAGTAAGATCGTTGCGGTTGAAGTTCCATTCCACTGAGCTAGGAGAAACGGCCCGTTTTGTGAAGGGGTTGGTGGAAGCTCGCTTATCATACCTTTTTAAGCCTTGTGCCGAATTATTTGTTAGGGCTGTTTTTAAGAAGGATGGAAGTTAGGTTAATGACTACTATAATATGAAAATAATGTAGTAACTTCCTTGGAGTTTTACATCTTATTTTTGTTAAATTTGCAAACTTAAAATGGATGCGTGTTTGTCAGATTCCAGGCTCAGTGCTGGGGATATGGGTTGAAAATTCTCAAACAGAAACTGCAATAAGCAGGTAACTGAGAACAAGTCCGTTGTAACTGGGTCTTATGCTGTGACGGGCACATTCTGGTCAGTGAGATTAAAGGAGGCAAAGGGCCAGATCGCAGAGAGCTCCAGGTGTGTGCTTTTGAAAATTTTAAGTCTGAACATAATGGAAAAGATATGTTTGCATTTACATTTTAGAAAGATTCCTCTGGCAGAAAGTATAAAGGAGAAACAAACAAGAGTTTGCCCAATATGGGACGTAACCCTCGTGAGAAGTCCATGTGCCTGAACGGGGGGCAGGGCAGGGGCAGGACGGGGTTCCAGAAGGGAGGAGCTGCAGGCTGGGGAGGCGTCTGGGCCCCCTTACAGGTTCCTGGCCTGGGCCCTGGGTGGCGAGACAGTGCTGCCATCCCTCCTGAATGAGTTTAAAGCAATATTTGTGTTAAGAGCTTTCATAACATTATCATGTGTGTTTTAAAATCATTTGTGTATTAATATCACTGGATAGTTCTCATAACACTGAGGCTCTCTATTCTTTATGACAGGGTTTTTTTAATAGAGGTGTTTTGTTTTGGTGGTTAATGTAACTTAAGTATTGATCTCTTGTAAAAATAAACAGGAGCTTCTTCAGGAGGAAACACGCCAAAAGCTGAACCTGAGCAGTCGGATTCGGCAGCTGGAGGAGGAGAAGAACAGCCTTCAGGAGCAGCAGGAGGAGGAGGAGGAGGCCAGGAAGAACCTGGAAAAGCAAGTGCTGGCACTGCAGTCCCAGGTGTGTCCCCTTAGGGGGCCGTGGTGGCCCAGAAGTGTGTTCGTAGCACCTCACATCTGCGCCGCGCTGGATTGCTTCAGCGCGATTCGGGACAGTTAATTAGGTTGCACTAAATAAAGCCCATTAAGTGTTTTTTCTTTGACCCAGCCAAAGAACCAACTTTGCTGGTTCTAACGTTGGAGGCATTTAAAACAGAGACATAGGACTGAGTCAGCTGTGTAAGACTTTAATCCAATCATCGTTTTATAGATTAATTGCTAAAAAATTAAGTTACAGTCTAAGATTAATTTGCTCAAAATCACATAGTATTGATTTACGTTATTTCTTCTCACAAAATATTGAAAACAGTTTTTTTCTTTTTTCCTCATGCAAAAACCAGTTGAGTTCTTCAATATTGATCTTTTCTTCTTTACTTAAAACCTAGTTGACTGATACAAAGAAGAAAGTAGATGATGACTTGGGAACAATTGAAAGTTTGGAAGAGGCCAAAAAGAAGCTGCTTAAAGACATGGAGGCATTGAGCCAGCGCCTGGAGGAAAAGGCGTTGGCCTATGACAAGCTGGAGAAGACCAAGAACCGCCTGCAGCAGGAGCTGGACGACCTGATGGTGGACCTGGACCATCAGCGCCAGATCGTCTCCAACTTGGAGAAGAAGCAGAAGAAGTTTGATCAGGTTGGGTACTCCGCTGCATTTCTGCCCCCAGGCTCCAGGACCAATGCCTTCCATCGTTTCCTCCTGGCAAAGCTCTCAGTTTTATTTTAGTTTAAAATGTTTTCATATTTAAAAGCAATACACATTTACAGCAAAATTGGGGAAGTAAGCGGAAAAGCAAAAGGAAATAAGAGAACACCCACAATCTTCTAGCAGTATACTTAGCAGCGAGTCAGACATATAATGAATAAGAAGAGTCTGTGTTACTTTTAAAATTGTTTTTAATGTTTCCCCATGCTGTTTTGTGTAGCTGTTAGCAGAAGAGAAGAACATCTCTGCTCGCTACGCGGAAGAGCGAGACCGTGCTGAAGCAGAGGCCAGAGAGAAGGAGACCAAAGCCCTGTCGCTGGCCCGGGCCCTCGAGGAGGCGCTAGAGGCCAAGGAGGAGTTCGAGAGGCAGAACAAGCAGCTGCGCGCGGACATGGAGGACCTGATGAGCTCCAAGGATGACGTGGGGAAGAACGTGAGTGTCTTCCGGGGCAGGTCCCTTCAGGGGGGCAGGCATCGCCCTCTCAGCGCCAGATGGACCTGGGGGCGCCTAGCCCAACAGCAGTATCATCTGGGAGCGTTTGGCCTGTGTAAACGTGGGGTTGAATTCTTCTGGAGTAAACGGCAGGCTTTCTTCAGTCTGTTCTCAGCGAGGGGCTCTGGTAGCAGCACCTGCAGGTGGGGAAGATTGGTTTCTCTCGCTTTCACGGGCCTCCCGGCCCTAACGCGCGTTCTGGCAGGGGACCTGCGATGAAGGAGTTCCTCGTTCCTGAGTCAGCAGGTTGTTACCAAACACAGGCACCACAAGGTCCCTCAGATAGAGGGAGCGGGGTCTGTCCCCAGCACAGAGAGGAGTGACGTGAGGACTGCCGCTCTCTCTGACCTCAGACTCCCCAGTGAGACCCCATTGTTTTCTCTGAAGATTCCAGATGCTTTGGGGACTTACACAGACTGGATATTTCTGTGATACTCTTCATCCTTCCACTGCATACATCTGCCACAAGAGCTGCGATGGTTTTTATTTACCCTGCACCCCTCCCTTAGTATATAATGGGGTTGAGGATAGGGAAGCAAGCCCAGGCCCAGGAATCAAAAACAGGTTCAGACTTGGCTTTTCCACCAGCTTCTGTTCTGACCAGGAGAAGCCACTTAATCTCTCTAAGCCTAAGTTTCTCATCTGTCAAATGGACATATACTTGCCCGATTTCGTGAAGCTCCTGCAGGTGTGCTTTGAAAAGCACAGGGTCTTCTACGAAGGTACAGTCTCGTTTTAATGGGGCCTGGGCTGTGTAGCCACATCATAAGGGAGGGAAAACTGTCCTTTCTACTGGGTCTTTCCCACAGCCTCTTGCCCGGGGGACCAGCCCTGTGGATAAGAAACAGCCCCCTAGGGCAGAAATGGCTGTGATCACGTAGTAAAGTGTAGCGTGAGAACTCCCCAGTTGATTCCTTTTTCTTGTTCCATGTTAGTTTTCTCTAGAATAACTGACAGTGGTGCATTTATTCCACAAACGTTTCTTTCATGCCTATGAAGTGCCAGACACTGCTAAAAGTCAGAGGCCCCCCAGCCCACCCCGCTCATGTCGTAAGTCTTATCCTACCTGCCCATGGGAACTGACGTAGCCGTGAACCGCAAGGGGATACACGGCTGCACCCACGCACGCCTGTCTGAGGGTTGTCTTCGGAATCACAGGGGACGTGAGGCGGGAGCACTTGGCCCAGAGAACTAGGTGAATGTTTGTGGTGGGGATCTTGGTCCGGAGGAAGGTCTGTACCCTGCTGCCCAGGCCTAACACAGCCTAATATTTAAGCTTCCACTTGGGCATTTTCAGTACAGATGATCTTTTCCGCAGCAAGAAAGGATGTGCCGCAGCGCCTGTTGCAGATGGCAGGCAAGCGCCAGCCAGCGGACAGTCTCTCTGACACCACACTCTTTTCTTTGTTCTTCGGCATTTAAAGACCTCTCAGCGTCGAGGGCCCCAGAGAATTGATTGCAGAGCCCATGTGAATAACCTTTGGTACTGTGGTTGGAGGGGCAGGCTCTGCAAAGAGCACTAGCAGCAGCCGTACAGGGAAAGGGGAGCATGCGAGCGGGGCGTCAGGAAGCTGCCCCATGCCTAGCGCGTCCAGCGCGCTGTGCGGGGCCTGTACAATGGGAGACTGCGTCCTTGCGGGGCTCAGCCGAGGGTCCGCTCTCTCCCGGTGCTTTCTGTGGTGTAGGTTCATGAACTTGAAAAATCCAAGCGGGCCCTAGAGCAGCAGGTAGAAGAAATGAGGACCCAGCTAGAAGAGCTGGAAGATGAACTTCAGGCAACAGAAGATGCTAAGCTTCGCCTGGAGGTCAACATGCAGGCCATGAAGGCCCAGTTTGAGAGAGATTTGCAAACCAGAGATGAGCAGAATGAAGAAAAAAAGCGGCTGCTGATTAAACAGGTGGGTTGGAGGAAGTGTGGCCTCCGGAGCGAGAGCCCGTTCACTTTCAAAGCCCCGTTTGGGGTCAGTATCCTGTTCATTCACATTAGAAACATGAACTGAAGTAAAGTTAATGTATTTGGTCACTTGATAAGTTTATTCCTTACAATTTAATGTAGTTGGTTTGATTTCCTGTTTCTCAGACAGTAGCATAGCCATCAGTTGAAAAGCCCTTGGTGAAGCCCCTAGGGGCTGTGTAGTCAGATTCGAGTTCTGTGAGTTCTGAAAGTGTGGGGAGGGAAAGAGTCAAAACGCCCGACAGGTGACTGAGCACATGTCTCAGGTCCGTGTCCTCATTAAACTTCTCTTTAAAGGAGAAAAAAACAGATACTCAAATTGTTTTATCTTAAAAAGTTGCTGGGCGCTTATAATTTGTATTGTTTTCTAAATGTGCTAAACATCTAAAAGTTTAAAATATTTTTGTGGATATTGTGACATTCCTTGGAGTTCATAGTATCAATCTGCAGTTATTTCATTTTTAAATTTTCACTCCACTGATGTTTATTGTATTAGTCATCTAGTGCCAGATAATAGCGTGTTTTTCAGACTATAAGACGCACCCCCCTCCCCCAAATTTGGGAGGGGAAATGGTGGTGCGGCTTATAGTCCGAATACAGCTTACCTGACTCAAGGGGGGTCGGGGGTGTGGCGGTGGAGCAGGGTCACAGGAGGCAGGAGCAGGTCGCCGCTACAGGAAGTTGTATGGTCCAGTGCATCTTATAGTCCGAAAAATATGGTAAATGGCCTCTAGTTTAGTGACTTAAAACACCACCTGCTTAGTCACAGCTTCTGTGGGTCAGGAACCCTGAACTGGCCCAGCAGGGAGCACCATCAGAAGGCCTGGCGGGGCTGGGGGTCCTCGTTCAGCTGGCTTACCCACATGGCGTCGGCCCCAGACCTCAGCACCTCGCCCCGTGGGCCTCTCCAGGCTGCTTGAGTGTCCCTGGAGGGAGCTTCCCCAATAAGTTGCCCTGTGCCTATCAGTTTTGTTGGTCACCAAACATGAGCTTGAAATCAGGACTCTGCCTTCGTAGTTACCCTTGTGGTAGTCAGCGGAAATGGTGTGTACCATGTGGTGTTATTAACGATCCCTCTGAACAATATTCAACTACTGTGGTTTTCTGTTGATAATAATAACAACTGCTTGGGAGCAGAGAGAACCCGCGCGAGTTACCAAAGCCCTTGTGTGACAATGGGCTGCCCGTTCTCTATGAGGGGATTCCTGGGTCTAATCAGACATAACCCGGTTCTGTCTGTTAGGTGCGGGAGCTCGAGGCAGAGCTGGAGGATGAGCGGAAGCAGCGGGCACTTGCTGTTGCCTCCAAGAAGAAAATGGAAATAGACTTGAAGGACCTAGAAGCTCAAATTGAGGCTGCAAACAAAGCCAGGGATGAAGTAATCAAGCAGCTTCGTAAGCTTCAGGTACGCGCAGCCAACCATCAGCCTTTGGTGGCATCACCTGGCCCTGCTGAGATCGAACACAGTAGGAGCCACGAACCTGCGGGGGAGCTCTGTGCAGCACCTAGCCCGCCGTCCTGACAGCTTGGCTGTGGGTTGTGGCAGCAGGCCACAAAGCTGGCACGCGCCCTTAGCGTGGACGGACAGAGCCAGGGTGGAGTCAGCAGGTGGGGCCTCTGCCAGCGGGAACCTGCACTTATGGCTCCAAACAGCTTTGCATGATGCGTAACTAACGCAGCCACTGAGCCGCCAGAGCGGAAGGTGGCGTTGCCCGCCTTTTATTGCCACGAGCTTTAGTAGTCTTCTCAGTCTGATTTAATCATCACTTTTGCTACTCGGGTGCTTTTCACTCTCACAGTGACAAAAGGATTTCTATAAAAACGTCCTACTCGGCAGGATGGAATGGGCCTCTCATAACTTCTCTGGGGTGGTATTTGTCAGTTGTGACAAAAGCTGTAGAAAAATTCCATCCCTTTGACCTTGGTGATTCCACATCTTGAGAATTTATTCTAACAAAATATAAAGATGAGAAGAAATATTCACACACCAAGATCACAGCTGACATGTTATTTCTGGTAGCAGAAATGGAAACCACCTAAATGTAAGGGGACTTACAGCCGTTTAACCTTGCAGAGGTCACAGTCAAAAAAATACAGCTGAGGTCATGTGTATCACACACCCTTACAAGACACCTGTTACAACCACACTGACTGCTCAAAAGTTGTGACTTAACATCATTCACATGCAGACATGCAGCTGGTCATGACCTTGCACCTATGCACCCGATATGTGTAACAGTATTTAAGAAAAGAGTTTGCATCTCTCAGACCTGGCAGGACCTCCCCAGGGTTAAATGATGAGCTGTGTCTGCCGCGACGGCAGCCTCCCGTGAGGAAGGAAGTTGCCGTGTAGGACAGTTTAG
This sequence comes from Desmodus rotundus, assembly GCF_022682495.2. NCBI lineage: Eukaryota > Metazoa > Chordata > Mammalia > Chiroptera > Phyllostomidae > Desmodus > Desmodus rotundus. The sequence continues at coordinate 71,146,320 of NC_071395.1, forward strand.
TTTATAACCCTGCACGCCTATCTGTGTGCTTAGATTTTTGCATACAGACATACAGATATACACACTTAGGAAAAAGTTGGCAGGGGTGTCCAGCCTTTTGGCATCTCTGGCCATACACAAACACTAATGAAAACGGATGAGCAAAGGAAAGGTTTTAAGTAAATTTATGATTTTGTGCTGGGCCGCATTCATAGCCTTCCTGGGCCGCGGGTCAGACACCCCTGATGGGGGAAGTCAACCCTGGATGTAGGTTTATGAGTAACTGGTTTGCTTGTACTTTTTTAAAAAAGCTAAGTACAAAGGTTTTTGTTTTTAATAGCTAATTACAAAGGTTATTAAGTTAATTACAAAGAATATAAATGACATTATGGTTTTATTTAATAGCTTTATTAAGATATAATTCACATACCATACAATTTACCTACTTAAAGTGTTTTGTGTTTTTTAGTAAATTCATAGTGGTTTGGAACCGTCACCACTAATTCTGAACATTTTGGTTCCCCCTGAAAGAAACCCTCGACCCGCTAGCCGTCACCCCACGCTCTGCCACATCCAGAACTACCCGGCCACTAATCCGCTTTCTGCCCTGTAGCTTAGCCTGTGCTGGGTATTTGCAATAAGTGACACTGTACATACATGGCTTTTGTGCTGGCTTCTTTTACTTGGCATGGTTTTGAGGATCATCCATGTTGTAGCATGAATAAGTATTTTGTTCCTTTTTATTACCAAATAATATTTATTCCATTGTATAGGTATTTGTACCACATTTTCTTACTCCATCAATCGATGGACACTTGGGTTACTTCAGCTTGGGGGCCACTGTGATAATGCTGCCGAGAACATTCACGTGTTTGCGTGGACTTGTGCTCTCAGTGTTCTTAGGCATATATCTAGGAGTGGAATTGCTAAGTCGAAAGGTAACTTCTGTTTTAAGGAACCAACGTGACAAACCTTTCCACAGTGACTGTACCATGTTACACTCCTAGTGGCTGTGTGTGAGGGCTCCCGTATCTACGTCCACACCAGCACTTACCACTGCCTGTCTTTCCGCTGTGGCCACCCCCGTGGGCCGTGGGCCGTGGGCGTGGAGTGGCTCCTCGTGGTGCCTTTGATTTGCATTTCCCTGATGACTAATGCTGCTGGCCCTCTCGTCTTGTGCGATTGGCCATTATCTTATTTGGAAAAAATGTCTTTGAATCTTCTGCGCATCTTTTTGAGTTGTTTTTAATCTTTTTGAGCTGTAACATTTCTGTATATATTTTGTATGTTTCATAAGATACATAACTTCCAGGTATTTTCTTCTATTCTCTGTATTGTCTTTTCACTGTGATACTATTTACAGCACAAGTTTTTAATTCTGATGGAATCTATTTTATCCTTTCTTTTGTTCCTTGTGCCTTTTTAAATTATATCTATGAAACCACTGCCTAATCCAAGGTCGTGAAGATTTTTTACTATGTTTACTCCTGTTTTATACTTTACTCTTTTTTTATCCTCATGTGAGAATATGGATTTTGTTTTGTTTTGTTAATTGATTTAGAGAGGAAGTGGAGGAGAGAGAAACACTGATGGGCTGGCTCCCGTATGCACCCCGACAGGATCAAACCTCAAACTTTTGGTGCACGGGACAGTGTCCCAAGCCCCCGGGCCGGGGCTATTTTGCTCTTTTATAAACTCCATTTTGAGTTAATATGTTTTATGGTTTTATGTATGAACTCAACTTTATTCTTTTGGATATAGATATCCAGTTGTCCCAGAACCGTCTGTTTAAAAGACTGTTCTTTCCCTCATTGAATTACTTATATTCCATTGATCTGTGTGTCTGTCCCACGCAAACACCACATAGCCTTGATTACCATAGCTTCGCGATTTTGAAATCGGAGAGTGTGATTTCAACTTTGTCCTCCTTTTTCAAGACTGTTTAGCTATCCAGGTCCTTTGCAATTCCATATGAATTTTGTCAATTGCTGTACAGGAAAACAAATAAAACTTAAAAAGCCAGCTCAGGTTGAGATGTTGCGTTGACTCGATGGATCAATTTGGAGAGGATCGCCATCTTCAGAGTATTGTCTTCCGGTTTGTGACTTTGACCGTCTTCCCATGTGTTTACTATTCTTCAGTTTTTTTAAGTGATGTTTTATAGTCTTTGGTGTGCAAGTCTTACACTTCCTTAGCTAACTTGATGCCTGAGTATTGTATTCTTTTGATGCTATTTTAAGTATATTCAGTTTTCTTAATTTTTAGAATGTTTGTAATTAGTGTACAGAAATACAACTGAATCTTTTATATTGGCCTTATATTCTGAAAACTTACTGAACTCATTTATTCATTCTAGTTTGGTTTTGTTTTTTGAAAATGAATTCCTAAAGATTTTCTATGTACAAGACCATATCCTCTACAGGTTGGGCTAGTTTTATTTCTTCCTTCCCACTCTGGATGTCCTTTGTATCTTGTCTTGATCTAATTGCTGTGACTGGAATCTCCGTCCACGTTGAACGGAAGGGGCGAGGTCACGCACACCCCTGTCCTGCCGCTGGTGTTAGGAGGAAAGCATTCCGTCTCTGGTCATTACGTATAATAGCCGTTGGTTTTTCATCGATGCCCTTTCTCAGAGGAAGTTTCTATGCAGCTTTCGTTTTTATAATGAAAGGGTGTTAGATTTTGTCAAATACCGCTTCTGAGTTTTGAGATGATTATATGGTTATAGTAATTCATTTTTGCTGTCAAACCAATCTTGCGTTGCTCGTGTAAATCTCAGTCGGATGCTGGGATATATATAGTGAGGTGTAAATATACATGGTGTACAGTTCCTTATGTTGCCGGATTCAGTCTGCTTCTATTTTGTTGCAGATTTTTGCATATATATTCATAAGAGATATTGAATGTTTTCTTGTGACATCTTTGTTATTTCTATATATTTATAATGAATGTATATTACTTTTATAATCTGGAAAAATATGTTTGAAAACTACCCCAAGACATTCTGCCTATTTATCTTTAGGCTCAGATGAAGGATTACCAACGTGAACTAGAAGAAGCTCGTGCATCCCGGGATGAGATTTTTGCTCAATCCAAAGAGAGTGAAAAGAAATTAAAGAGTCTGGAAGCAGAAATCCTTCAATTGCAGGAGGTTTGTTTGTTCGCTTATTCATCTGTTCAGAAATATTTGCCCTTGCAATTTCTCCCACAGCAGATAAGTATGTCTAAATATCTTTGGAGCCTTATGTAATTTAACTATCCGTTTTTAATATGTTACTGGACCCTCTTATTGCTTCAGTTCAGCAAAGTGGTTACACTTTGACACCGCTCATATGTATGCCTCTCCCTGGCTGAAGGCGGGGGAGCTGATTAGTGACTTACCAAGCCACCTTCCAGGCTTGTTCCCCGTGTGAGGAAAGGAGTGATGGTTGTTTATTTAGTGCTGGTTAGCATCAGAATCACCTACCTGAGAACAAGTGATATTATAAGATTCTTGTTTTACACAGGAGCACTATGTGTGAGAATTACATGGAGAGAAGTTACATTTCATTGCATTTCTAAGTGAATCGCCTTGCAATCCAACAATTCTTTAACATATCTTTCATAAGTTCTCCTGGGAAGGGGTTGGTGAAGAGTTACGTGTGGTATGGGTTGGCTGTGCCAGTGCTAGGCACACTGGAATACACGCGTACGTGTCCTGTATAGAGGTCACCAAGGTATCGGTGACAGAGCTGCGCATGTTTAATGTGCACATAAGCTTCTGTGTAAATGAAGGCTGTCAAATTTATTTGAACCTGGAAAGATAAGGCAACTTAAGTTGAAATGTTACTGGTTAATATGAAAAAACTCCTAGAAACGCTGGATAATATGTTACCCAAGACATAAATGTAGGGTCGAGTTTCCAGAAAGGAGGGGACTCCTTAGGAGTCGGGCGTGTAGAAGGAGCCAAAAGCCAGGAGTGAAAACCCTGTGCAGATCAGGTGCCAGCTTTTGGTCCCTCTTCATTTTCTATGTCATTGATTTTTCCTTTTGGGTTTTTTCTTTTTCTGACACTCATTAATTTCCAAGCTCTTCTCTTGTCTGTTATGTTCACAGAACACTATAAATTCCGCTCGGTGTACTTTTTTTTTATTTGCAGTTTATTGCTTATGGTTACAGAACACTGAGAGTCGAGCAGCTCTAGGGCCTAGAATGTAGTCGGTCTTTATAAGGATTCCACATGCACTAAAAAAGAGCGTGTGTCGTCAACGAAGTAGAATGTTCAAGACCTATGTGCTTCATCGTGTAGTTGGTCAGCGACGTCCCCAGAGGTGACGGGGCTCTGGGGCCTGTCTGCTGGAGAGCTCCCAGGGTGTTACCCAAACACCCTGCAGCCCCGTACTCTGTTCTCAGAAAGCTGAAAGTGTTTCTTTTAGGCCTTCAGACAAGGGATCGTTGCAGTAGGGGGAAGAGACTGATCTGGAAAGCTAGCCCTGCCCTCCCGTCCATCTCTCTGGTTTTCCTTACCTCAGACAGACGCCTCTGTTCATCTGAGTGGTAGGCCCAAGGGTCCTCTCGTTCTCCCGTGGGACCCTCCTCCTGTCTGTAGCGCACCCAGCCAGTGGTCAGGAAGGAGCCCTCCTGGGCCCAGGAAACTAGACCCCCAGAGGCCAGATGGCGGGGCTGGCGCTTACACAGCGTTTGTTAATCAGAGGCCTCTGGGTCAGGCCCTGACATTGTGCCTGCTGCCTGCTATTGGGTCCCAGACTCACACTGTGTCCCGTGTGTTGGGGTCCTGTGCTGGAACCCAGGCCTTTCGAGGGATGGTGGGCGCTACATCCTGTGCTTGGCCATAAGAAGCAGGTGCACACGCAGAGCACACGAAAACACTTTTATGCAGCCCTGCTCCACGGGCATCTTACGGTGTGCTTTTGCCCAACATGGCATCTTTTAGAAGGGGCAGCTGGTGGAAAGAGGCTCTGGACAGGGAGGGAGTCAGAAGCAAGTTTCTACTACTGACTGACCTTGAGACTTTGGGCAAGTCTCTCATCTGTGTGGGCCTCGGTTTCATCCATAAAATAAGGGAGATGGTGCAGCCCTGAAGTCCTGAGAATATGATCTTTACCCAGTTGGGATAAGAAATGCGCCCTGACACCTGCCTGTCTGTGGGGAAGCAGCCGTCGGGCGTTTCTTCCTGGGAGGGCCTTGCAGAGCTGCAGTAGCCTGACTGGCCAGGGCCCCATCTCCTTCCAGAAAGAGGCCCAGCTCTGCCCCAGCGGTCCCACTCCACCCACCTCCCCCCGCCCCCCCCCCCCCGCCCCGCGCCGCCCCGGGACCTGTGATCCTCAGTGCAGGGCAGGGGCACCTCGTTTTCTGGTGCCTCGCTAGTTAGTGCACTTGATCTCCAGACTGCACTGCCGGTATATGTGACGGATGCTTTCATGACGGTGAATTAGCATGACTCTGAGCCTGAATAAAGTTTGTGCTCCGTTCACGATGAAGAAACAGCAGCTTTCTGGGGAGGGCAGGAATGTATATAGCTGCATCTTAACTTGGGAGGGATGGCCACGCCTCACATAGAGGGACTTCCCTCTGCGGGCACATCGCCTGGCTGGCCTGCACCCAGACATTCTCTCAGCAAACCTGCCAGTTCAATTCTCACATCAAACTGCAGTTTGAGGCACACACGGTGCCTGGAGCAAGGTGGCTACCGCCTATAGGCATCGCCAGATTTCACAAGCTACAATCACCGTCTAAACTCATTTAGGAACTTGCCTCGTCCGAGCGAGCCCGCCGACACGCCGAGCAAGAGAGAGATGAGCTGGCCGATGAGATCGCCAACAGCGCCTCTGGCAAGTGAGTCTCCCAGCAGCCGGTGGGACGGGGTGGGCATCCAGAAACCAGTGGCGGCCCTGCCGGTTCCCTCAGGCACCCGAGGTTCACGCCCCTGGGCTTGCCTGCTGCACTGAGGCGGCCATGGTGTTGCTGGGCATAGGAGTCCCTAGCTGGTTTGCTCAGCTGTTCAAATTCTGGAAAGATGAGCATAAGATACTGGGCCTCCAGGCTGCCCTCCCCCACTGCTGGCTGCCCACTGCGGGCAGCTCGCACCTCCTTATGCCCATCATGTCCACACTGGGCGTGGAGGAAGTACATTCAGAGCTAACCTGGTTTCCACAGACCGCACAGCCTCGCGATGCAAGTCTCCACTCTCAAATTCATTAGGTTTGGCAAAGATTCCTTTGACTTACCTTTCCCTGAATGATTTTTCATTAAAAGACGCCTTTTTTTCCAATTAGAAAGTTGCTTTCTCAGATGGAGGGGTCATCACCGCCATTTCCCAGCATGCCATGACAAGGAGTTAGCATCTTATCTCAATGCACTGGGAAGCCAGTGCAGGTTAAACTAGCAATGCCAAGATCTGTTTGTGCTTTTGAAAGCTGCTTGGGGAACAGGCGGAGAGGCAGCAGGGGGGTGAGTGAGAAGGCTCCCACAGGGGCGCAGGTGAGACGTGGTGGGGCTCGACTGGGGTGGCAGGCGGGAGGGTAGAGAGAAGTGGGTGGCCTGTTTGGAAGTGTGACCAGAACGTGACAGATTGGGCGATGGGTGCAGGGGAGAGAAAAATTGAGAGGGTGCTCAGTTTATAGAGGCAGGGTGGAGGAGGAGCCCCACTGGGCTCCCCCGTGTTGTACTGAGCTGGGTCCTCAGCTGGGTCCTCCTCGCCCCGCCAGGTCCGCGCTGCTGGATGAGAAGCGGCGTCTGGAGGCTCGAATCGCACAGCTGGAGGAGGAGCTTGAAGAGGAGCAGAGCAACATGGAGCTGCTCAACGACCGCTTCCGCAAGACCACGCTGCAGGTGGCTTACGCAGCAGCCCATCACCTGGGAAGGGCTGTGCTGTCCCTCTGGCATGAATGACTAAACCCGCCTGTCCTCTCCAGGTGGACACACTGAACACAGAGCTGGCGGCGGAGCGCAGTGCTGCCCAGAAGAGCGACAATGCGCGCCAGCAGCTGGAGAGGCAGAATAAGGAGCTGAAGGCCAAGTTGCAGGAGCTAGAGGGCGCTGTCAAGTCGAAGTTCAAGGCCACCATCTCAGCCCTGGAAGCCAAGATTGGGCAGCTAGAGGAGCAGCTTGAGCAGGAAGCCAAGTAAGAGGTTTTTGGTGCAGTAAACCAGAACTCACTGCATCTGTGCTACCAAGCAGGTCCCAGCCCAGCCTGTGAGCCAGAGACCAAACAGACACTTGCCCTGTGGGGGTCCTGTAGCAGGGCAAGAGATGACAGGGACAGATGGAACCAGAGTGAGAAAGAGAAAGTGGTGTGAGCCCTCAGGGAAGGCTGGGCTCACCTGTCAGCTCTTCCAGGACTCAGCTGGTCATACTCCGCCCCATGGTTCTCCAGGCGCCACAGTCAAACTTGGTTTTCCAAGTTGGTGGCATCACGTGAAGCGCTGTAATTTGCTGCCAGGAAGGGGAAAAAAAAGCTTTTCTTTACCCATAGAGACTGCTCGGCAGTTTGTTCTGTTGTAGTAAGCCATTCTGAAATTTTTGCGGAATTGTCCGGCACAGCTTTTGGCAGGCATTTACAAACCTATTGGACCTTCAAAGTCACCCTGTTGTTGGGGAGCTCGGGGCCCTGCACCCTCCCCACTCGGCATTCCTACTTCCGCTCCACTCTTTCACCCCAGGGAGCCCAAATAAAACAATTGAGGGTTTGTGATTAGCTGTAATTAACATGACTCACCCTTCCAGCTAACTCCATCACTATCCATTTTTGCATAACATTTATCGAGGAATAAAGGGACTTTTTCTGTTTTCGGTGGCGTTCACCAAGTAAGCTCGCTCTGGTCCGTAAGGAACAATGTAGGCCTGTCTAGAAACATGGCGATCTGACTGCTCACTACAGAGTGGGACGCGCCCCCAGTGCGAGCTGCCGTGGCCCCAAGCCTCACAGTGGCTCTTTGTTTTCCAGGCTAACGAGGTAGGTGATTCAGGTAGCCAGCCAAGGTCTTTGTCTCCAAAAGGCCTGCACTCGGTGTAAGTGACAGGGAGCCTGTACGTAACATTGAATCTTTAGGTCACTAAAGTGCTTACCCTACATGGGAAGGAATACGCTTTTTCTACCTATCAGTATGAGGCTACATTAGAGGCCATTCATACTGTGACCAGAAAGGAAAAGTTTCCGGACTCTATTAATCCTGATGGTATTCCTGTCAGCGAGGTCCTGGAAAGCACTCCAACATACGTCATCTTCCAGAGGAAGAGGACTTTAAAAAGTACATTCCCCATCCTACCTTCATTTCAAGAACCACAAAGACTAAGTAACGGATTGATCATTTTCACAGGGAGCGAGCAGCAGCCAATAAACTGGTCCGACGCACCGAGAAGAAACTGAAAGAAATCTTCATGCAGGTTGAAGATGAACGCCGACATGCAGACCAGTATAAAGAACAGGTGAGGGAAGAAGGTGGGGCAGGGTGAAATGTCTCCCACCCTAGACATGGCTGCATAAGGAGACTGATGCAGACTGGCTAACTTCAGAAAATGGTATTGGAAACTCTTAATTCTAATGTTCTAACAAATATGTGCTGTTTCCACCAGGCACTCCTGGGTGCTGGGGATACAGAGGTAATCCCGACACGGCCCCCAGCCTCCCAGAAATGTGCAGGAGGAGTGGGTGAGAGCACAGGGTGAGGGCTCTGGAGTGTGAGGCCGGAACTCAATCTTGCAGTTCTGTTTCCTCCACTGGAGCATATGCGTCCTGAGTGCCGAGGTTCCGACCTCTCACATGCCTGGAGTGGCTCCTGGGCCTAGAGGGCGGGCACCGTCTACCGGCTGGGGGCGGGGGGAGGGGGGGGGCGTGCAGAAAAGAAAGCAGAGAGAGAGAACAAACGTGCTGCACGCCGGACCCCAGTGGTTTCCCTTGTCTGCATCCAGGCGTCCTTTTTCCTTTTAAGCGTCAAGGGAATGTTCTAATGCCCTGGCCATGTAGCTCAGTTGGTTAGAGCATCCTCCAGAAGGTTGTGGGTTCAAACCCTGGTCAGGGCACATACAAGAAATAAAGGAAGCAACCAATGCACATGTAAATAAGTGGAACAACAAAATTGATCTTTCTCCCTCTCTTTCTAAAATCAATTATTTTAAAAAGAGTATTTTAATAAGACGTAGTCAGGTCTGCATAGGTAACAGCCTAGGTAGCTGAAGTGGATGGAGCTGAGGATTCTGCCGCCTTTGACCCAAACCCTCTACTTCCTCTGCTCCAGTCAGGCACCTGGCCTTCCCTTCTCCCCCTGCTCAGAGCCCAACAGCACTGAGGGCGGTTCGGGGGCGTGAGCCGGGCCTGCAGGAGTGCGTGATTGTGCCAGGTCTTCAGAGCGCCGGCGTGCCTAGGTCACAACACACCGTCTGAAACCCCCCCGAGCTAAAAGGCCTGCTCTCCTGGGGTCGGGGCCTGATGCGCTGCCAGCTCTTCCATGTTTTACAGGAATAGCAATTCCCTGTCACAGTCCCACAGGCCACTCGTGAAAAATCTCAAAAGGGTGAAAATAGGGTTTTAAGTTTCCTCTCTAGACACTCGCCTTGCTGCGCATAGCAGGGCAATCCACAGTCTGAGCGCGCTCGCGCGGCTGGCGGGGCGGGGAGCTGTGCTGACACGCAGGAGGCGGTGACCCACGGTCTGGTGTGACTTGGCTCATGTAACCCCCCCAAGATGGAGAAGGCCAACGCCAGGATGAAGCAGCTCAAACGGCAGCTGGAGGAAGCAGAAGAGGAGGCCACCCGTGCCAATGCATCTCGGCGTAAACTCCAGCGGGAACTGGACGATGCCACGGAGGCCAACGAGGGTCTGAGCCGCGAGGTCAGCACGCTGAAGAACCGGCTGAGGTGAGCGGCCTGGGGGCGTCTGCGCCCTACGCTTGCCCCCACAGCCAGGCCTGTGGCTCGGGGTTTGTCTTTTCTGAAGGGCTTTGCTTAGACTCCTGTAGAGTTACTTGTTCTCGCTCTTAAATCACCTCCCCCTTCCATTCAGGATTTCTGACCCTCAGTAGTCCTCAAGGAGAAGAGAAAAGAAACAGCTCCCCCACCCCCCCCTTTTTTTTTTTTTGCCATTTACGAGGGGACCATACAAATACAGGACACAGAGCTGATCCAGGTGCCCACCCGTGTTCAACATCCATAGTGAGGAAAGGTGCCAGCCTCACCACCACACTGGGTTCAATGTGCACCCGGGAGAGGGCAGGACACGGTAGCACTGACCTGCTTTGTCCCCCAGAGAGAGAGGTTAGCGCAGGTGCCGGCAGACTGGCCCACAGCCGAAACCTGCCCTGCCCGGCCTCTGTGTAGCCAGTGTGCTGAGGGTGGTTTTTACATTCATAAAGGGTTAGGGGGAAAAAGAATGTGCAACAAAGACCTTATTTGGCCCACAAAGCCTAAATAAAATATTTACTGTCTGCCCTCTTTAGAAATGTGGCCCTTGGTCAGCAGGTGGAGCTTTGCCGTAAGCCTCCTGCTCAGTGCCCGCGCTGTGCTGGCCGGGGTGCCGGTCCACGGGCGTGGTTGCAGGAGAGGTGGGAAACCCCGGGGCCTGTCCTGACCGTGCCCACCCACCCCGGGTCATGTGTTGTGAGGAAGGGGTGGAAGTTGGAAGTCACGGGGTGATGGCACAACTTGACAGTCACGTGCTCTTGTGTGTTTACCGCACGTGTCTACTTTCCCTTCCCTCCAGGCGAGGCGGCCCGATCAGCTTCTCTTCGAGCCGATCCGGCCGCCGCCAGCTGCACATCGAAGGGGCTTCCCTGGAGCTGTCAGATGATGACACTGAAAGTAAGACCAGTGATGTCAATGAGACGCAGCCGCCCCAGTCAGAGTAGTCACAGGAAGCCGGTGGAGGCAGTACAGTGGGACACGAAGGAACTGCCCCGCACCAGCCTGCCTTGGGCCGCCTACAGACTTAGGAAACGGGCAAGCTACGGGACTCCTTCCTGAAAGATCAACTGTGTCTTAAGGCTTTCCAGCCTGCACATACTGTATCCTGCTTCAGATTAGGTACAAATGCTCCCTTTTTATATATAAACATACACAAAACATGCACATTTTAAACAGATTGTCTCATCATTGCATCTATTTTCCATATATTCATCAGGAGACCATTTTATAATACATGTTAAGAAGAGAACCCTTTTTCAGACAAACTCCAGACCCTTGTTGCCAGTCGCCGGGTCATTGGGGCAGCCCCGTGGTCGTTGCTCAGTCGCTCTGCATGCTCTCTGTCCTACAGACAGGTAACTTAGCTCTGTGTTCCTGTGGCCCCGACTCCTCAGCCACCTCGAGTCTCTTAGAACATTGTGAAGCCTAAACTGCACTCGTATCTCTCATTTTCTTCCAATGATGATCAACACTATTTCAGTGAGCAAACTGTGAAAGGGGCTTTGGAAAGATTAGGAGGGGTGGGTTGGATTGGGGGGCGCAGCATTCATTTGGGGTTCCCATCTCCCTTGGGTTGGTGGTATCCCCACATCTTGTCACGTGGACTGTCCTTGGCCAGGGCCGGTCTGTGCGTAGAAAGGATGGTGGCCACGGTGCAGCTGCAGCGCCCGGAGGCAGCATCACACTGACTTTGGGGCGGTCTCCTGCACCCTCTGGCTTTGCCAGTGTCCTTCCCTCCCTTCAGGAACAGGCAGCTGCAGGCTCCTGAGCAGGAGTTAGTGGAAGGCCCTCCCTTGCCAGCCAGACTTTCGTGCTGACCTTGCAAATTCAGCCGCTGCTTTGAGCCCAAAATGGGAATATTGGTTTTGTGTCCAAGACTTGTTCCAAGTTTGTTGATGAGGTTTACGGACCTCAAGAACAGATGCCATCTGCCTGAATGTTGACATGCCAGTGGATGTGAATCCTTTTTCATTTTTCCTTTTCCCTTCCCCTTGGACAGTGTTACAGTGAACATTTAGCATTTTTGGTTGATAGTTAAGCAAACTGACATTACAGAAAGTGCCTTAGACACTACAGTACTAAGACAATGTTAAATATATTATTTGCCTCTGTAACAATTTAATGTATTAAGTTTTGACTGTGCTTCATATCATGTACCTCTCTAGTCAAAGTGGTATTACAAACATTCGGTGACAATGAATCAGTGTTAAATACAAATCCCTGATCCTCTGCAACGTGCTTGAAAACACAAACCTTTTGGGTTAAAAGCTTTAACATCGTTAGGAAGAATTTATCATGTGGGTTTGGAATCTGGTTTTACCCCTTTATGAATTGTACTGGCTGTTGACCACCAGACACCTGACTGCAAATATCTTTTCTTGTATTCCCATATTTCTAGACAATGATTTTTGTAAGACAATAAATTTATTCATTATAGATATTTACGCCTGCTCTATTTACTTGGAGGAAAAAGCACCCGTTAAGAATAAACAGACCTCAATAAACAAGAATAAACATGTGAACGTGGAATGTCTTCTCACCTTCTGTTCTCGATTTCCCCTCTACGATCTGATCGGAGGTTGGGAGTTACGTGGACTTAAAATGCTGACTGCCAGGCCCACTTTTTCTGAGGGCGCTGCACTCCCCACGAAGTGTCAGATGTCGAGCTAATTCTCTGGGCTACAAGTCTCATTCTCACCGATGGCCTCTCTGTGTGGAGATGCACTGGGAAGGAAAGGGCCACAGGGGCTGGAGACCCAATTATTAATGGAAAAGGGAACCTTTGGGGCTGCAGGGTGAGCCTTGCAGAGGGTTTCAGTTGCTGTTTACCCTAAAATACTTAGAGTATTTTAAGAGATCCAAGAAGTTTCAGACTGCATTTCCAGGCAGTATACACACTGAAAGTGATTTTGGGAGGATTCAGTGATAAGACCCAAGGGCAGCCTCATTAATGTGGGCCAATTAGGACGGGCCTGAGAAGTAACTAAGGGAGCACAAAACCACAGAGAAAATGCTGGATTTTTTAATTACTCCGTAATATTCTTAGGCTGGCTCTGGTGGTATAAGGTATATATCCAGGGTTCTTGGCAGTGGTGGGAATGTAAAAAAATGGGCAAAAGTACTCCTTTTCTCCCGTGTCACTACCGTAGGGGAAAACGGCGAGTAGCAGTCACCATGTTTCATGCTGTGTTCTCACCCTTACAGTCAGCATCTTAGTCCAGCTGTTTGTGGAATTCAGACGCTGGTACTTCTCAAAAAGTAAGAATGCTTCCCACCTGACCGGTTTAACTGGTATAATTCCCAGCTGCTCAGCCTATGAGGAGAAGCACATCATCTGCAGGGACTGATTTCAGTTCCTGATTCCAGAAATGCCAACTAGAAGGAAGCTCGCTCTTTACCAAACCACCATTTGGCAGTCTAAAGAAACGTAGCTCATCAAGCCTTTGCTGGGCATTTAAAGCACGAGGAAGACAGGTCATGGGAGCCGAGCTTCCCATGTCGGCCTCAAGCTGACTGGCTTCTACCCAGCGAGTGGTTCATGGTGAGAAGGAACCCAGGCCAAATTGGGAAAGCCTTATTAACATTTTGCTAAGATAAAATTTAGATGCAGTGAGATGGGGGTTTTAACGTGGAGCTTTCGTGCTAACCATTGCCCTGTCCGCCCTTGCCACATCAAGGTGCTTCCTTTTCAATGCATACACTCCAGGGAATTACTTTAAATTGCTTGGGTAGGGGTAACACAACTAGTGTTCCTAGTCTGACTGGCCTGAGGGTATACTTCTGACATCAGAATCTAGAACCCTGTCACACTTCCTGTCACCAATTTTCCCAACCCTGGAAACCTCAGCTAAGATGAAGTGCAGCCAGAAGACCAAATTGTAAGTTGTTCTCGCCGCCAGCCCTCCCTATAACTCTGCCTGTGACTGACCCATGGCCCTGGATGCCAATGTTGCCAGAACAACATCAGGGAAGAGAGCTCAAAATTGTCAAGGGACCACCACTTCCTGTCCCATCCTAACCCCCCTAAAAAAAAAGTGAAGCCAGAACAGGCCATTGGCTGGAATCTTTACAAACTGGGGAGGATGGCCCCTCCCACAAGTCCCAGGCAAGACTGAGTGAAGCCTGTGGCTGAGACCAGAGGTGAGTCCCCGTACACAAATGGTTCCCAGTCACTCTGCGAAGTCACAACTACACCAAACTCTGAGCGCTTGCTAGAATGCCGTTTCCTGTGCCAGCTTGTCAGGACCAGGCAGGGCAGTCCCTTCCCTGTGTAGCCTGATGTCCTTTGGGAATCTAGCAAATCATGTGAAGCACTCATACGATGGTCAGAAATCTCACATGGAACTACCAATAAGGGTATATTGGGATGACGTCAGTTCCCAAAGACAATGTTAACTGCGATTACAGCACCTGTGTACCACATACAAAAGTGTGACCATGTCCCTCAGCCCTCACCAAGACTAGAAATTGATGTTTGATTCATTACAACACTGAGGTCTGTTTATTTTTCCAACGTATGGCCCAATAATGGACTAGATGTCCCCACTGACTGGATGTCACGAAGCCTCATTCAAGAAGCGACATAATCTATTAAATTCGGGGTCTGACAAGCACCAAAGCACAGCACTGCCTGCTTCCAAGTACTGCATAGCTTCTAAGACACGCACATCCTCACAGTGTAAACTCCTGCGTCTCGCAATGACCGCCAGGAGGTGGCAGCTGTGACAGGACTGTCAGGGTAAGGGCAATGGAGCCCAGCGTCAGATCTCACGGAATGGGAATCAGCCACTTAGAAGGCAATTCTGGAGCCCTCACAGAACATGCTTTTCAGAAATGCTGCGTCGCCAGCGTTCGTCATGGCCCAGAGGACACCGCCACTTGGGAAAACACGGACAAGGACAATTCTAGGTCAAAATGTGGTTCACAACATCAGAATCACAGCATCGAGTTTTAGGAATGTCTCACATTTTCCTTTTTGTACAAATTTTGTATGAATTAAGGGTTGATATGATGAAAATCTGCCTAAAGTCTAAAAGAGCTTTCAGTAAATATCAAAAATCCACATAAGCACATTTTTTCTAGTTGGCACATTTTTCTTCACGGTTCACAAAATGAAGGTGTATCTTACGACTGCTGGTGTTTGAGATCCTGCGAAATGCAGTGCTCGCCCCACTAGGCTGGAGCTGGTGCTGGGGCGGAGCCTGCGGGAGATCTGATTTTTTAAATTCACTCAGGCGCTCACCCAGCAGTCAGGGAGCCTCCGCTGCGAGCTACTTGCTCAAATCTCAAAACTTCTCAGCACAGGCCTTCAGGCCAATTTAGGTAATGAAAGAAAATCAGTCCCATTCATATTTTTTAAAAAACGAATTTTGGCAACTTAAAAAAAAAATGAGAACCCTAAAGAAGTAAACCAGTTGCACTGTTTGAATTTCACTTCTGATTCCTTTTATAAAGCTGTAACTAGCATGCTCGCTTGGTCCGTGTCCTTTTCCCACTGGTCGCCTCCGTTGCCAGGTCCCCACACGGGTGCACCTCGGGTTCAAAGGCTCTGCGGGGTCCCATACAGCTGCTGAAGTCTCCCTGACCACGCCCCACGCCCCCCCATCTCGTCAGACAATTATGTCATCACTACCGAGACTGATTTTGTTTGTTCTTACTGCCATGGGATATTATCCCACAAACGGAAAGACAGGAGTTTTTATAGCTTGTTACACTGATTCAAGACTTACGCAGACTAATTTGGTGACACCAATAATGTAAAGGTGTACCTATGCCCCTAAATTCTAGGTGACAATGGGGTTTTCTGGGGTTTTTTCTAGTTAAAATAATCCCATTTTCAAGCAAACAAAACAAAAACAACAACAGCGTTTCTCCGTCCCATCATTACTGATCTACCGACAGGGAGCAGCAGGGCTCCGAGCCAATTGGGATGCACGCTCTGCCCGTGCGAGACAACCGACCGCCCGGGCCTGCTTCCCCAGCACCCCCGGCCTCCGCCAGCAAACCACGATCCAGGCAGCATCTCTGTATTTTAGTGGCACAGCAAACGTGATACCTGATTGCCAACACCCCAGGGTAAACAAGGTAAATTTCTGTTCAGTTCGCGCGTTTCCCTGGGTAAAGGCCTCCGTCAGTCATGCGAGGAAACTCCTGTGCGAGCGGACAGATACCGTGTCTCCAAATCGTAGCCCACATGGCACAAACCCACTAGGCCTCCCCAAAACCAGCCCTGTAAGTTTCCTTCTGTTTCCACATTTGCCTCTCCACATGTGCTATCTTATAAAGGAAGTCTGTTAATAACAATTAACACTTAAGATTATTTTCCTTAACACTTAAAAAAGGGCTACTGTACTCCCACAGATTCTATTTTTAGTACTCATAAGAACAGTTTTCAGATAAGAGGCTTTAAGTCATCTTATCCTCCCCTGCTCCTATTTTTAGGAATGAATCAAAAAACATCTAAATTTTAAAGTCCCATCTAGTGTTCTCAATTTGTTTTAACCTTTGGGGCAAATATAGAGAGAAAAACAATCCTTGAAATAAACACCGGAATGAGGAAAACGCTTACCTCAGCATTTTGTAGGCAAACAGAGAAAACAGTGGACTGCTTGGACCCATCCCTGTCTGGGCCGATTCCTACCAGAAGCCAGACTGGCTGTCTCAGTCTGAGCCAGGCAGGGCAAGCGAGGGCTATAATAAGATGCTCCCGAAGCTGTGGCTCCACCCCAGGACACTTCCCCTTCCCCAGAGGTACCAGCTTCCACCTTGGCTCTCAATTGCTAATGGCACTTCTGGGACAGCTTCTGAGAGAAGCCCGGTCAACACTCGATAAGCACAGGACTGCAAGAGGGGTGGATGAACCGCCCCTCCTGTTGCAAGGACTGTGCCAGCCTCACAGCTCAGCTCCAAGTCAGCTCATCTCCTGAGGCACAGGACGGGGTCGAGGCCAGCAAGGCCTCAAGTTTAGACAGGGGGAGAACACAGCAGAAAGACACTGAGCTCGTTTCCAATCCTGGCTTTTCTATGAACTAACTAGCTGTGTGAGTTGCAGCCAGTCACTTAAACTCTGGGCCACCTTCCCATCTATAAAATGAGCTAAAACCAGCTCATCCTACTCTCTCATGTGCCTCACTTGTGACTCAACATCCCAACTTTGGCTTCTGGATCTGAACTGAGTTGGCTGGGTATAATATCGTTTCTACCACTCTGGGCTGAAAGTTTCAATGAGAGCCAGGCAAACCTGGGCACTGTGCAGCCCCAGGAAGAGAACCCACTCAGAGGCAGGTGGCTGGTAGGCTATCTTTAGCTAGATGGGTGAACAGTATGTAGTAGCTTTCATGCCGGGTAGCAAATGTTCTACCTGAGCAAGTACAAAGAAGCATCTTGAACCAAATAATCCAAAGAGCTGAAAACAGGGCAAAGGAGTCAGCCAGCTTCCTCATGAGGTCATAGGCTAAGGGCAGCTGTAGCTATAATATATATATTATTTTATATATATATATAATAATAGTATATATATATGGAGGAAGGGGTCAACTCCTAAAGGAACTGGAAATAAGCCTAGCAGCACACTGCATTTTCGTGGACCTGGCCCGTGCTCTCCTGGACCCAAAGCAGTGGTAATGTCCAGTGAACAACGCGCGGGCCTCTGGGGCCGGAGCCCTCCCCTCCAGCATCTGATGAACAACGATTAACAGAGCCATCTGGATGAGATGACCCAGGGGTGTTCAGCTGGAAAGACAAGAGAAACCACTGGGGGGCTCGGGTCCAGAACTCATCTCTGCTTTGACCAGAGTAGCTCTGCTTATCACGTTAGATTTGGGGTTCCTGCATAAACAAGGAAGTCTGCTGAATGTTTAGGCTTCTGATTTAATCCAACCCTTCCAATGACTGGGAAAGAGGCGGGAGTTGCTGCCCATCAGGAAGAGGCTTGACATGTTCAACTGCTCAGCCTGCACAACCGGCTGGACACAGCACACACGGCTGCAACATCTCTCGGTGAGCCAGCTTACTGGAAAATCTCCAGGAACAATAGAAGATATTTCTGCCCACATATTAACAGAAGGATTTTTTTAAATGTATCCTACTTAAAATTTCGTATTCACTTAGGAATTGGATTCACTTCTCATTTACTTAGTTTTAAAACTACACACTATACTGTTATACTCTTTGTTATAAGCAACGTCCAGAATCTGATGCATTTGTAGACTCCGTTTACACATTTCTCAAGTCCAGTCACCTTACGCCTTGCTACCGAACATCTGGCACCTTCTCTCACTTGCCAATGTCAACCTAATGGAGAAAAGCCCTGACCCAAGTACCCTCTAACCCCAGAACACCAACGCGTGCTGTGAAAGGCAGCACAGCTGACGGGCCGCTCCTGGATCCCTCGCGGTTATCCTGCGACCTAGCAAACTTCCCCTCAAAGTCCCGGTTCTTCCTCCCAGTTTTGCATGAGGAGTCGGGGCCACTCTCAGGCTGCTCCTGGAGTGACAGCGAGGAGGAAAAACCAGCACCAAGCGTCAGTTCAGCGCATCAGACATCGCCTGAGGCTGGGCCCACCCACACGGCCCATGTCAGAGGAGCAGCAGCAGCTGGTGGCTTGGAAACTCCAGTTCTTCTCTCGCAGGATGGCGGGAACCCAATAAAGCAACCTTGATACTTTTTTGTGTGAAATTTATTTTTTCCACATTAAAAGATTTTTTTTGAGGGGAAGTATTTTCCTTTGTTTTTAACCACATGATGATCCTATACAGCTGCCCAGAGTAGGACACCATCATAAGTCATTAACATGCCATATGAGTTCCGAATAAATAAAAGCTACAAAGCCCAAGTTATATACAAATATCTTAGGCAATAATGTTTACAAACCTATGTACAATAAAACAAATGTAAACAGTAAACGCAGCATGAGAGCAATCAAAGGACACACAGGGACAGCCACCCAGTCTGCCCCCCGGAGCCGGCACCAGCCAGCCCCTGGAATCAGGCCACTCTCTCCTTCCTACCCAGACTGGAGAGGCCCTCAGAAGACAAAACAAAAAAGCTGTGAAGCCGTCACTTAACTGAAGGACCAGAACTGCCCCCACCTCCACCCCTGGTCTGAGGCACCCGGAGGAGGAGGAGACAGCACAGTGGCCCAGGCCTGTTTGTGCCCAGGCCCCGGAGGCCCCTGCTCTGGGGGGGCAGGTCTACGGGATGACAACTGCTGAAGTCAAATCAGAAGGTGCGGCAAATGCTCCCTAACTCAATGACCTGACTGACTGCCAGCAACAGGCCCAAACTCTGTGGGGCGGAGCTGGGGACACATGATCGTGAGCACTGAAGATGCTCAGGTGGGAGCTCAGGAAGGCGCACGTTGACCTGATTTGGGAGAGAACTTCTAGCAGATTTGCAATGTCCTAAATACAACTAAACCCTATCAGTACTGCAGGGTGGAGGCTGAGGCAGGTGTGATGAACAGGTACTTCTGTATCCGGAGACCAAGTAATACACGTATGTATCACTGTGTGACCCACAAAGTGCAATCATGTGAAACCAACGGCACTACGGCGAGAAGAGAAAATAGCCAGTATTGATATCGCGCAGAGTCCTGGGGCCGGGCAGGGCCTAGCAGCCGCCACTGCATGCAGCCCGCCCTCTGCCGGCCCTGGGGAGGCAGACAGAGGGGCGCAGGCCGGGCCCAGGCGCCGAAGGGTGAGGCGTGGGTGTCCTGGGTTGATGGAGGAGGGCAGGAGCCCCCACCTGGAGGCTGGGCACTCACACACTGAGAGGCAGCATACCCGGTGCCGATGAGGGGCGTGAGGAGCCCAGACCAGGAGGAGGAGGAGCTGGGTCAAAGCCGTTTACTGCCCTGTGGGGGTGACCAGAGGAGAGAAGGGAAGGGGGAAGAGAAAGAGAGACTGTCATTTAAAAATCACTCGACACACAGCAAGAAATTCATTTGCTCTCTAAAACTATTTCTCTTCCTGGCCCGCAGCAGCATCCTGACGGCCCAAGGGAAGAGTGGCTCCTAGGACGCATCAGTTGGTCAGAGACTTGAGGGTTCAGTGGGTGTCCTCGGGTAACGAGACTATGGGCCCCATTCTCAGCAACTCCTCACCGGCCACTGCAGCCACAACCCTGATTTTTTCCCACAGAACAGGTCTAAATGTCTGCCAATAGGGAACTAGCTAAATCAATAATGGTACAACTAAATGATGAAATAGTATACAACCATTAAAAACAAATTCCAGAGTTCTTCAATAGCATGGAAAAATATCCAGAATGTAATTAATGGTAGGTAGAAAAGGTTACCAAATTGTATGTGTTCAATGATGTGGAGAAAAAAACAGAAGTAGCATATATTCCAGATTCCAGACTAGAGACGGGTACCTCTATCTATGTAGCTAAATCTAGAACATGTGGGGATCCTCACACACACACGTGTACATAAAATCATATATATTGTAGAAGGAAAATTTAACAACAGTTACTTTTCCTCCCTCTGAGGTTGTGGGTAAATTTTGTTTACTACTTTATACTTTTTTATTGTTTTCCAAATCTAAATATACATAAATATCTTAATAAAGGAGGAAAACTAACTTTTTTAAGTTGATAAGCAAGCAAAGCCAGATGGTAGGCTTCTCTGGTGACTGATGAGCGGCCAGCCCAAGGAGGACCCAGCCCCAAGCCCCACGAGGCAGAGCGCCCCAGCCCCAGCCCCAGCCCCAGCCCCAGCCCCAGCCCCAGCCCCAGCCCCAGCCCCAGCCGCCTGGCAGTGCAGCCACAGAAGCAGGGAGGGAGTGAGAGCAAGGTCTGGACCCTCCCTCAGGAAGGCACTCCTGCCCTCCCATCTTGAATAGCTTCCTAAGAAATGCTGTCCCACCAGCAGTTGGGGCAATGCAGCCAACCGCAAAGGCCACACTGCATCACACCTGCTCACCACTGCCCCCCATCACAGGGGTCTAGAGAGTTGCATACAGACTCATGGAGAGTTTCTCTTATCAAAAATGCACACATTTTCCCCACAAAGGCTAACTGTTCTATACACTGAGGCAAGTGCAATCTCACAGAAAAACAGGCATGCAAGGAGTTCGACTACTCAGAAGAAACAGAGTTAATGCCTGAAGAAACTAACCTCAGAGGATGGACTTCGAGTGTGAAACAAGCCTCCACACACAGGCCAAGAGCAACAGGAGGGGCTCTGACAGGTAACTTCTCCTGCCACACACTGTCCTACCTCAGTGATGCACAGCCAGGGTTCCCCTTTTCTTCACGGGGTTGGGGAGGTCGGATATTTGAGCCTCATCGCATTTGAAAACTTTAAATCATCCCTCCCTACACTCCCAACGCTATGTCTGTGCCTCCTCTGGCTCCTCACGCAGGTTTAGGACTGAGAGTCAGCATTTTCAAGTTACGTGGACCTTCAGAGGCCATGAAGTTCATCCCCGTGGTTGTGCTGCTAAGAGAACCAAAGCAGGAGAAGGTCCAGCCATTCACCTGAGTTCACCTGTGAGCCCGCCAATGGGGAAGCAGGGCTCATGACCTGCCTCCAGATGTCCAGGCCATTATCCTTTTGCAGGATCCTCCTGGCCAGAGGACACCTGACAGCCCTCAGTGAGCGACCACTTTGGTGCTCCCAGTGCAGGTCAGCTCTAATGGAAAAAGCAGCAGCACAACCCGGAATACAAAGGGGAAACGAGCAACCAGGAAAACCCTTTCTCTGTACGAGTGCGAATGAAGTTCTGGTTTGCAGGTGGGTAGAATAGAGAGAGAGAATAGCAACCTGCTAGGTCTCACCCAGCACTTCTTTCCTGAGTCAAGAAGTGGGAAGTAAAAGGCTCAAGGGAGGAGAAAGCTGACCCCAGAGGTAGGACTGTCAGTCTGGTGAGGTACCTTCAGGGAACTGCCAAGCTGCGAAAAGGGAGAGAAGACACACCTCCACACTCACCACACTCAACAGAGTGGAGGGGGACGTCCCAGTGGACCACACAGGAATGAATGGAAAGAGAACAGGCAGGGATGGAGATAAAGATCTGGGAATCATCATGCAAAAAAAGGCTACAGATGCTATGAAATTCCATGGTCTTATCACTTAAATCTAGTTAAAGCGTCTGAAAAATGGAGAATCCAGCTGAAAAAAGAAACTAAGGTCAGCTGGAAAATAGCAACAGAAAAGTAAAAAGGGGGAAAGAACCAAGGCACATGTGGAAGCTAGTCAGGACAATAAACCGAACACAACGGAGATGAAGCATGGACACCGAATCCATCAGAGAAGCAGCTCGAGCACACCGGAGAAGGCAGCAGAGCGGAGCATGAGTGGGCTGGAGCCGGTTCAGGAGAGCAGGCAGACACTCCGCACCCTAGTCTCCCTAGCTGGATGGGTAAATGGAAGACAGCACGCTCCAGCCAGCTGCAGTGCCTGCTCCAGGCTCTACAAACTGAAACGTACCTTCCTAAACATGGCAAAGGAAGGCATCTACCCTTCCAATGTACTTTGGGAAACAAGAGTGACTGCGGAGGGGAGAGACCCCACACAGCAAGGCTCCATAATCATTAGTTCCTGCTTTGAAATAACATGAGGCACCGAGTAACAGGAAGAGCCCCAGTCCCACAAAGACAGTCAAATGTGGCCCCAGGGCCTGCCGGTGAGCCTGACCCCCAGCCTGACCCCTAGCGTCACCACCACAGCACCTGACCTGACCGCACACCGAGAGCGCCGCCAGGCCTGCGGTGCACAAGTGCCCCAGAACCGCCACGACTAACGAGTGTCTGTTCTGCGCAGCTGAACCAGTAACAACTGTATACAGTCAGGTCACACAGGAACCTGACAGCTCAGGTATGTGCTGTAAGTTGGTTACAGCAAAGTCAGCCCCATGCAGTTAGTAAAACCAGTCGGTTAACGTGTCTTCCACCACACACCATGATTGGAAAAGAACAAAAAAGAGCACAGCAAACAAGTTCAGTTACCCATGAACAATGTGGGAAATATGACTTTTTCTTGCCTAATAAAAAAAAAAGGAAAAAAACATTAAACAGCAATACAAATACTACTTTCACAACATGCCCTAAAATTAGTGTATGCCCACCTACCTACACACAGCCCCCCAAAAATCTAACGGGTTTACAAAATTAGGGTAAGTGATACATAAGGAACTAAATACAAGCTATGGAGCAAAAAAGAATGTTTTGGAGAGAACTGAAGTGCCTACACCCACAAGAATTTGTGTCCTGCCAGGTGAGTGACGTAAGGGCTGTGAGTGGCTGGAAGGAACAGAGCAACGTCTGGGAGGGAGGCCCCGGCAGCCCCCGCATTTCAGGAACTCACAGAGGTGATCGCAGACTGGATAAAGTCCTGATTCCAAGAAGCCCTCACATAACCAGAACTTACAGATGTTTTCAAATCCCATAAAGTTAATATATAATAATAAGGTTTTCAATGCAGAAAGGCCTCACGGCACCTGCAGATTTGGAGGGAGGCGGGAGGGCTGGGTGTGTATGTCTATTCCCACGCGTGCACACGCACAAACAGGCTTTGAGTCACCCTGCTCCAAACGACGGCCCTCTCAGTCTCCAGGAGCGCTAGGAAAATTGGTGACATGCTACAGACACACTCCTTGGGAGTGAGAGGTAGGGCAGGCGCGTTCTGGAGCCACAGACTTTAAAATGAAGAGTTTTTCCTCATCCTGAGGCCGCACATAGTCTAAGAACTGCCATTTCTTCTTTAACCTGACATTTAATAATGGAGCTGGGAGTTAGAATGTTCCCCCTTTCTTTTGCAGCTGGCTGGTAAATGCCATCGTGGTTTTTATCTAGTCAGTAGGTCGGCAGGAAGAAGGGCCAGAGGTAAAGCCAGGTAGGCCAGAAGGAAAGCAGAATCAAAGTAAAGCAGCAAGGAAGTAAGAACAGAGCAAAACCTGTAAAAGAAGCTATCCTCAGGAACATGGCAAGTAGACCAATGCAGCTACAGCCACAGGTTAATATCTGAGTGTGCATACACAGTCCATTTATCATGTAAACTAAACGCCCAAGCAAACACCAACGCACAAAAGCATATTTAATTCTTAAGAGAAACAATACAGTTAAAAATCTGTACTATTTAAACCAAAACTAAGTATCATCTATAACTTTCCATCAGGAAGTATATTTCCAGGTGCAGTTCAGGAAATAAAGCCTATGTCCGCATCTAGGTGCTTCTCAGGGGATGGAGGGGCTCCACCACGTGCCCCAGGCCCGCGCCTGGGTCCAGGTTGCTCTGAATCCTACCCAGGACTGGGCGCACCTCTGGGCAGTCACTGCCCTGCTGCTCTGCATCAGGGGTCAAGCAGAAGCCAGTGTCTCATGAAGACAGGAGCAGCGAGCCTGACTGACAATATTATCCCTCCTTCATCAGGACTATTCTAAGGACTTGCTACATGCAAAGCCATCCATCCAACCAATCCATTTCTGGTCCATGCCTATTCTCACATCATAAGGTACCCAAGGCAAGAAACTGGATTCCAGATAGAAAGTAGTAACTACTCTATTGGAGGTCCTTACAGGTTGCAGAAAAAAAATAATTAGGCACTTTCTAACACTCAGGAAGACTATCTTTAAACTTTCCCCGTACCCTGCGAGGTAAATGGCGGTTTTAGTGCCAAATACCTGTTTATTCCCTTTACTATTATAGTATAAAAATAAGCATCCCTCAAAGTTGCCTAAAACTCCTAAACCTGAGCAAAATTAATTTTATACTTACTCCCCCTGAGGGATCCCAATGGCTAGAATAACGTTCTGATTTATTCACTGATGTTTTAAAATGTGCTCCTTAATGAACTATGTATACTGAGATTGAATTATCTAAAGGAAGAGAAGCCAGAACACTCCATTCCACAAGGGTGGACATAGGAAGAGTTTTAGACTGGACTGGGCACCAAATCGGGTCCTCCATAAATATGCCACAATTTTTGAGGAAAGCAGAACATACAAGCTCCTTTATGAAACTGTGACAATTTCTAGAGTTGAATCTGAGTTGCTTTCACAGAACAAGAATGAGCAGCTTCTATGACTCTAAACAGAGACAGGGGCGAGGGGTCCGGTGCCTCAGGCGCTGTTCTAGTAATAGCTGCCTTCGCAGCGCAGGTGGGCAGCATCCCCAGGCCACAGGTCTAACTCGTTACCTAAGTTGAGGCACACCCGTAAAGGAGTATAAGCATGCAATGTTTTATTTTTTTTAATTGAGGTAGGACAATATTACTGATATAAAAAGATACTGGCAATATAAATCATGATAGGCATGTTGTGGAACAATATTTGAAGTATAATCCCATACATTTTTAAAAGCATAAAGACATAAAAATATGATTTTACATGCTTAGAAATAACCATAAAGATGCAAAAAAGTGTGAAAACAAAAAACACCTTTTACTTCATATACTCCTGCTGAAACCAACTGAAATTTGTTTGTACTGAAAATATACCACTGCTTCAATCTTAAGACACTTGTTAAAATTCTCAATTCCTCAAAAACCATCTTTACATAATGCAAAAGTGGTATCTCCTAAACTATATTTGATCCAGTGGTTTTATATTTTTCTAAAATCTTCACACAGGTTTGTTGGAGGTTTGCACATATACATAATTACAGTGTTTTCTTCTACCCTTAAATACAGGGGAGGCGAAAGTAGGTTCACAGTTGTATGTGAAACACAGTTTATTCTTGAATTATTTATTATTGTATTATTTTCCATACAAACAACTATAAACCTACTTTTGCCTCACCCTGTATTTGTCAGGAAAGTCTACTAGCCTGTAAGCACCTGGGGAACAAGGACTGTGTCAAAGGCATTTGTAATCCCCAGAGCCTCGCACTGCTACCTTTCAAGCGTCTGCTTCCTAGGACAGAAGTTTCAGAGTCAGGGTTACCAGGGCAACAGACTCCATTGGGACTAGAAGACAACAGATTTCATGTCCCCTGAGACTCGAATGATAACAGGCTTCAGGTAAATTTATCAAACTGTGTTTACCTTTTCAAAACTTGAACAAGCTCACTTAATAAATGTGTAACTTTACCACTCAAAAAAATGATTTAAAATTCCCAAGACTTACCCTTTGTCGAAGAAAGACGTATGCCCTGATCTAGAGAACTTTGTGCCGTTGCTATTCATCACCCCACAGTTAACATTCCCTGACATATAGGATTTTCGTGATGCTTGGTCCTTTGCAAAATTCCTGCAAGCTGCTAATTTGGATTCTAAAGCCTACAAAGGGAAGAAGGAATGATTTGGTTGTCAAAACAGTATCTGCATATAAAAATATGCATGTCAAACCATTTCTATTTCAAGACTCAAACCTCACTCTCTGAGTTGATAATGGTGGCTACTGAAGCCAGAATCCATAATCACCTTTCTAGTAGGAAAAGGAAATGTTTATGCTGACGTCCTTTCTAATGAGCTCAGCATAGTTTACTTATTCTTATTCCTCTCTGTATTACTGCGGGACGCAAATATAATCCTCACTCATATAAGAAAACTGTGGCAGAGACGGACCCCAGGTCTCTCGCTGCCATCCGTGATGCCTTTCTGAGTTGTGCGCTGTTCTGTTAGCTGGCTAGTTGGGGTAGGGGGCAGGGTGAGTATGGGTGTGGAAGGGGGCTGTCTGGGGAGCACTTAGAATGCCAAAATATCATTTGAGAATTCTTTAAAGCGGCCAATTCTTCCTATAGCATTTCAGGTTAGTTCTTTCTAATGCATTTGAATGGATAAGAGCATTTACAACACCTCATGTGAAGTTAAGAGTTATTCTACTTCTTAGAACACAGTGTAATGTCTAACTGACACCTGTTGTCTACAATTAAATAATTCACCTGAAAATGACACCAGGCCTTTAGCACTTACCTCTAAATTGGGTGCCCTTCTTAGCACCTGTCACCACAGCACCTGGCCAGTGCCAGGCTCTACAAACAGATGACATGAAGAAGACAGGACTACCTCATCTATTTCCATCACACACAGCCACCACCAACACCCCCTTTCCCACAAATAAACTCAAACCCCTAAAAAAGGCAAAAAAATAGTCCATTTCTATTATCCATGACACCAAGGGATTAGGAATAAGATTTAAAGAAGCATTATTTCAGCAACTTGTTATTCGTACACATAGTAAAAATTGAGAGCCATAAATTTCCTATGTTTGAGACACTCATTCACTCAAACATGTGCTGAGCACCAGTTATGTAGCTGGCACACACTGCGTCTGAGGCGCCCGAGCACAAGTACTGGGTCTGGCCCTCGAGAGAAAAAAGTGGCCTAGAAATCAAGATTCAGAGGATATCTGCACCAGGTAGTAGGCAAAATCATAGTTGCAAATAAAAGATGAGGAAATCAAAGACAGAGCTCTGAAAAAAATCAACAATGAAAGGACAGGCAGATGAAGACCCAACAAGATGGCAGAGGAACAGGCAGGAAGACAGGAAGCAGACATGACACAGCATCAGAGGAGCAGAGGAAAGAATGCATCCCCCACCCCACCTCACCCCACCCCACCCCAACATTGGTGTTGAATATTTCAAATAAAATCAGGACAAAACAGTATCACTGTGTCTGACAACACCGAGATCATCAATGAGCAATCTGAGTGGGGAGCGCAGGGACAGAGCCCAGACTGGGACGTCTGGGGAAGAGCGCCTGCAGTCACCGGTGCTCACAATAAATGGAGACGCGCTTTCGAAAAGCTTGGCTGGCAAAGGAAGAAAGGAAACAGGATGATGGGTAAAGAGAGGTGGAGGGTAAAAGAAAGAAGAGCTGCTTTTACTTTTGCTTTCTAAGATAAAAAAGTGCATACTAAGTATTATAGAAATATCACATGCAAATATTACATACATGGGGTGAAAAGCTAAAGATGCAGGAGACATGAAGATGAGAAGTCTGGAAGGAATGGGATCCAAAGCACACAAGGACAAAATTAGCCATGGGCAGGAATGGTATTTTACCACTGAAATAAAAAGGAAGAATAGCTACAGAGGTAATAAATAATCAGAGAATAATAAAAGAAGGAAAAAGAAGAAAACAAAACTTTAAATCAGATGGCCTTGACTCCTCAGTGGAAGATGGTGCCAAAGTAGGGACGAGGCTTCTAGGTAGTTCTAGTCAGTGGATAAACGAGTGCAAAAAAGTGGGAAAGGAAATAGTCAGAAGTATGCAGGAGCTGGAGGTAGGCAGACCAAAGTTTTGATGACATCGTAAGACAGGCTGAATAGGTAAACCATGCAAGGCCTCCAAGTTCAACTTTCATGCACCATTTCTGAATAGTTTATTTACTTATGGTACTAAAGCAAAAGAAGTAAGACAAAGACAGATGACAACTTGGGGTTCCAGAATAGTCAGTGCCAATCCACGAGCACATACTGAAGAGACATTCACAGATGACAGTGGTGCAGCAGCCCTCCAAGCATACCGGAGTTTGCGGCACAGAGGGGGAATAAGAAGCTGGAAGGTATGAGATATCGCAGAGACTTTATTTTTTCTATCCACAAAAAATTGAAACACTAGGAAAAGAAGAAAAAGGCATACAAGTCAGCTCTGACACACACAAAAAACCTGTCATGATTTTGAGTAAATGATAAAGAACAAAATGCTCGAACCATCTGCTGAACAGCACACATAAAATGATCTGCAAGGCCAGCTCCTCCTCTGTGATTATGCAGAAATATATACACGGGCATGATATTACTGATGCTCCTGACTAATTTTCAGTTTTCAGAACCAACCAATGAAGAGCTCAAGAAGGTACAGAGAGAGACACACAGTGAGGAGTTGAGATATAATCTAACAAATTCAAAAACAGATGTTTTATATTTAGAATTACAAAAAAAACCCTAACAAGACAAAAAATAAAACATTGGAAGGATATGAGTTAAATTCATCTTTTTGCTTAAAATTGGTAAGTCAAAATATAGACACTTTATTTCAAGCTGTAGAAATAAATACCATAACTCTGACAACAAATGGGGAAAAACTCCTCTGTGTACTATATGAGCGGCTTGCGCACATTACTCTTTACAGCAACCTTAAAATGCAGTTTAGAGTCAATCTGATGATTAAAAATAATTCTATAAAAGCCAGAAAAGGTAAACAAGAGACCTGTATCCTGGCCTCTCATTTCTTCTTCATAGAAAGTATAATGCAACTTCTTTTTTCAAAAAGCGTCTCACACAAAAAAATAAGTGAAGGGATATTGGATGGTGGGAAGTTACAGGGGTAGATTATTGAGTAGAGAGCTGAAGTCATGAGGGAAATAAAAGGGGAAATGACTAATGATAACTTTATAGTGGCTTAAATCCAAACAGTTATACTAACATTATTGTTTCCGGTAATCCGGATGAGGGAAAGGAGACGTCCAATTCCTTGACTGATCCAGATGGCAGGTCTCCTCCACGGCCAAAAGCACCGTGAGCAACAGTAACAAAGCAAGCAATCTGCAGGATCACAGATGAACAGGAACAAAGTAAAAGCAAGAGATCGCTAAGAAAAACAGAGTACTACTCTCTTGATAAGGTCAAAGGGTACTATACAGAGCAAAAACCGAATAAGCAGAAAAATTAGTTTAATGTTTCAAAAGCCAAACCGATCTGGAATACAAGTCGGAGCCAAGGAGATGGCACTGAAGCTGAGGTGGCGAAGGAGCAGGCAGATGCCACAAAGAGCAGCAAATCATGCCACAGGCCATGCTAAAGGCCTACAGAGAGAAAGGTCAGGGATAACCAGGAGGATGGGAGACAACAGCAGAGTATAGGATTGGAAGGAGGTATAAGACCTACAGCAGGAAGTATTTTAGGAAAAAATGAAGGATCATGGTCTTATAGAAAGAGCCATGGGAGAACACGAAGAATTCCCAGCGGAAACGTAGGAGCTCAGCATGCTGGGCTTTCTGTAGAGATACTTCAAGCCCAAGCCCTGGAGTTTATCTGGCCCCAACCCAGCTGGTCACTGGATGCTTTGGCTTCTCAGCTTAATCACAGCCTTTATGACAGAAAGGTATCCTTTTTCCTTCCCACACTTAAAATTAAGAAGTAATCCAATACCTTGGCAACTGAAACACCTAGTGATAAATAACTGAATGCTTACCCCTACTTTCCGTAAGAGATCCCCCACAATGTTTAGTGCTGATATCCTAGCTGAAGGAGTTAGTGGACTGGTACCAAAACCGTTTGGTATAGCTAGAGAAAAATAAAACACAGGTGATTATTACACATGCAGTTT
Organism: Desmodus rotundus; assembly: GCF_022682495.2. NCBI lineage: Eukaryota > Metazoa > Chordata > Mammalia > Chiroptera > Phyllostomidae > Desmodus > Desmodus rotundus. Next base: position 71,176,415 of record NC_071395.1, read on the forward strand.
GGGTTTCGTTGTTATTACAAAGCAGTATACACTCAATGTCAACACTCAATATAATATTCCAAGCTACAGATAAAGTATAACGTGGAGATACCATATGTTCAACTCTTCTCCAATTGGTGGATATTTAGATTATATACAAGTTTACATCATTATAATGCTACAAGGACATAGATACTTAAAACATCCAGACAAGTATTTCTGAAGAAGAGATCCCTAGAATTAGGACTGCAGGGTCAGAGGACACGATGCCTGTTTGGTTCACCCTAACAGATACCGACCACCAGAATGCTCTCTGCAAAGGTCATTTCAGTATTAGCAATTTGTATGGTGGTGTCCTCAATAATACTGGACCTTTTTTTTTTTTTGCAAAATTTGATAGTCATTTTGTTTAAATTTGTATTTCCTTAATAACTAGTCATTTGAATCTCTTCTGGAAATCTCAGTTTTAACCTTTGCACTTGTTTCTACTGGGTTGTCTTTCCTTTAATCAATGAGCAAGGGCAAAATACGTTACAGATGTTCACCCTGTCTCTTACGTACGTACATATGTATGCCGTATTTCTCAGTGTGTCTTTTATCTTTAAACTTTGTGTTTCGGGGAGGAAGCCTTTGGCTCCCTCATCTCAATATTATAAAAAATGTTCCTCATATTTTTCTCCTAATGGTTTCCTAAAATTTTTTTACACTTAGGTCATTTAACTCATCAAATATTTACATATTCTTCCTCCAAACGGATAGTCAATTGTCCGAATACTACTTACTGAAAAAAATTTATCTGAAATGGCACTAAAACCATGTACTGAGTTCCCTATATATTTCAAGTCCCATTAAATTGTTAGTCTACTACACCAGAAAGATGCTGCTTTAGTTATTAGTGTTAAAATAAATTTTGTCATGTTGAAGGGCAAAGCCTCTTCTCATTATTAACCTATTTCAAACTTTTCTTGGCTATTCTTACACATTTAATCTTCCAGACTAACTTTAAAATCAACTTGACAACTTAAAAAATCCTGTTGAGATTTTTATTAAAAATTTAAATTATCGATTGATTAGGGGAGAATGGATACTGCAACAAAATTGAGTCTTCCCATTCAGACCCATGATGAGCGTGGCATTTATTCATGCTCTGTCCATGCCCCTCAGCAAAGGTTTTCAACTGTGCACGCTTCTTCCATTTATTTTTGAGATGATGTAGCATAATGGCTAAGAGCTCGAGTGAAACTGCTAGATACAAATCCATCACTGCCATTTAATAACTGTGCGACCTTTGAGTAAGTTACCCGTATGTAAAAGAAGCTAATAATGAATTTACCTCATAAAGTTGTTGTGAAGTTTAAATTAGTTAACCTACCTTTAAAATGCCTAGCATAGTAAGTGCTCAATAAATGTTAGCTATTATTTTTTTACGTTTTCTAGAGAATGCTAGTAGGCACATAAAATGCTTGTGCCTCTGCTGCTGTTTACTGTCCTTGTCCTCTAGAATGTAAACTCATTGAAGGTAGGGACTTTGTCCTACTCACCGCTATACTCCCAGCATCTAGAATAACACACAGGCCCTGGCTGGTGTGGCTCAGTGGGTTGAGCACCGGCCTGTGAACCAAAGGGTCAATGGTTCAATTCCCAGTCAGGGTACATGCCTGGGATGAAGGCCAGGCCCCCAGCAGGGGGTGTGTGAGAGGTAACCACACATTGATGTTTCTCTCCCTCTCTTTCTCTCTCCTGTCCCCTCTGTCTAAAAATAAATAAATAAAATCTTAAACAAAAAAAATAGAATAACGCACAGCATATAATAACTGTACTTCCCTTGGCAGGGATTTCTGGATCTCAGTTTTCCCTATTCTCAAATTTTTTACTTTGGATATTAAATCTGTGTTTTATAGTGAATTATATTAATACAATGCCATTAAAAACAGACCATTCCAGAGATCAGCTCTTCCACCCTGCCACCGATTTCTCTGACCTGCTGCTCTGATGTCTGTGCTGGCCGCCTCGTCACAAAACTGCAGTGACCCGGCACACAGCAGCTCAGGTTGGTAAAAGTTTATGCTGTCCATTCCAGTCCAAAACGGTGTCTATTTGGGCAAATATCACTGCCGTAGGGGTGACCTATCTTAATTCTGTGCCGGACTAAGCTCCGTGTCCTACTGACACTCCCCACCCCAAGTTCTTACATGAAAACTCTAATGAGCTATGAAAGAATGTACACCTCCCTCTGGAGTTACCTTACTTTAAGTTCCTGACTACTCTGATAAGTGCTCAAATAAGGAATTTTCAGAAATTATCTGCAGAATTCTAATCAGTAACATAAAAGCAAAGCTTTGTTAATTCTCAAATGTTAGTAATTCTGAGGGCCTCAAATACACAAGGACTGTTCCGAAAAATGGGCAGTGAAAGCCTCTGACGACGGCTGCAATCCACGCGCTACCTGCTTCCTACTGACGGCTCAGCGTTCTCACACACCTTCCCCAATTTCATCTTGTAACGGGGAGAAAACGGGATGAATTCTCTACTCAAGGGTTACGGAGCAAGTGAGATGTGACAAATGCAACCAAAAACTGATTTTTTAATTTTAATTCATAGTAAATTAGTAAAAATTTCAATTGAAATAGCTGCATGAAGCTAGGGGCTACCGTAATGGTCAGCACAGACACAGAGAGCTTATGCCCAGACCGCTCAGACAGGAAGCCTTCTATCGCTGCGAAGGGAGAGTCCTATATTTAAAAAGGGGGTAGAAAGATGCTTCCGTTTGGAGAGAACAAAGTACAGGGGAGTGGGAGTAGCTGGAATATGATCCATGAGCTGCAAAAACTAAGTAAATTCGAACTGGGGAGCTTCAGGGTTCCATTCTAAGGGTCTATTCTAGTGGCTACTAAATGGTTTTCCTGCTTATCAAGATTAAAAAACACACTGGATGATGGCAAAAGGAATATTCCCTATGAACTACTCAACAGTAACTCTAAATGTCGCTTATGAAAATAGCAGCTACGGAGGCGTGTTAGAACGCACACGTCTGTCTAGGCCGATCCTACTCGAGTCCGGTAACTCGCGTCTCTGTACGTCCCACGTGTAAAGGCTTCTAGTCTCCCTGTGATATGTTAAGTGGCAAAAGCAAGAAATAAAACTGTGTTTAAATATAATCCCAAAATGTGTGTGTAACAAGGAGGTGGGCACAAACACAAATAAGCACATACAATAGGAAAAAATCCAGTGTTAAGAGTAGTTAACTTTAAGCAGTAAGATAACAGATGGCTTTTATCTTTTATTTTGTTTTTAAATTTTTCTACATGAATATACATTACTGCTATAACTCAAAAATAAACTTATCTTTAAAACCTTCAACTTTTCAAAATCTCAACTTATTAAGTTGCTCATGTCTTAAATGTAGCATCATTCTCATTTCCTATATCCGAGTAGCCTAGGAAAATAATTCCTTCTTCTATACACAGGGCTAGATTTAACCAACTTTTAAACTGAAATTATTGCTTACACCTTAGCAGTCCCTGCTTCATCAGCAAACCCTCTTAAGGTGATAATCTACCATAGGGTCAAAAAGACATTACAAACCTTTTGGTGAAGGAAAACTGTTCTCTGTTCCTTTGCCAACAGGAGTAGCTGGTAATGACAGTGAGGCCTGGACAGCAGAATCCGTCTTTTCACAGTCTAGAGTTGGAGAACTGGGGGCCGATTTTCTGGTTACTTCCTGTTGTCTTTCCCGAACGGCTAGTTCTTGTCTTAAATCTGTAAAATGTTGCAAAGGTAGTAATACTCACTAGAGGAAGCAAATACATAAAACAAAGTCACATCTAAAATGCCATAAAGTCATTCTTCCTAAATGATTATTTCTCAAGTATAAATTTTTATTTCTAGAGGAATAAATGTGGTAACCCTATTGTCTAAATGATCTTTTACAATTTAAAAATGCTATAACCAAAAAATGCTGTAACCTAAGAGAACAGTTATCTATGCCCACACGCAAAAGGAAACAAGGCAGAGCCTAAAGTGAACATGTGTGGCACAAAGATGAATGTTCTTTAACACTCACTTGCTTTTACTTTGAAATGATGTAGTAATGTTGTATTTTCATTGCAAAAATCAATAAAGTGCATTTTTATCATTTTAAATGGGTTGGGATTTTTTATTGTCACCATGAAATATTTTGTTTTAGAAAAGAAGACAGAATAGTTGTAATTTTTTTCTTGCTTTCAAAGTTGAATTTTCAACCCAAAATTAATGTCTTCTTTTCCAGGTATGCAACTGACCTACAGAATACTTGCTTATGATAAAAAAAAAGGATACAAAGTTATCCCGTTTGGGGGTACAAATCCAAAAGAATTCAAAACAAGATCTCCAGTCCTGGCTGATGTGGCTCAGTGGACTGAGCACTGGCCTGCAAACCAAAGGGTCGCTAGTTTAATTCCCAGTTGGGGTGTGTGAGAGGCAACTACACATTGATGTTTCTCTCCCTCTCTTTCTCTCACCCTTCCCCTCTCTGTAAAAATAAGTAGGCATTATTTAAAAATAAATAAATAAATAAGCTCTCCAAGAGATATTTGCGCATCCGTGTTCAATGCAGCATTATTCACAATAGCCAATAGGTGGAAGCAACCCAAGTGTCCATACAGATAAATGGATCAAATTGTGTGCTGTACACATATACACAAACACACACACACTCACTAGGGAATATCATTCAGCCTTATAACAAAAGGAAATTCTGACACATGCCACCATATGGATGAACCTTGATGAACCTTTAGGATATTATGCTGAGTAAAATAAGCCAGTCACAAAAAGACAAGTACTTCAAAAGTATGATTTCACTTATGTAAGGTATTTAAAACACAACAACAAAATGCAGAATTGTAGTTGCCAGGGGTTGGAGAAAAAGGAAAAATGGGGAGTTGTTCCTCAATGGGTACAGTTTCAATTTTGCAACAAAAAAAGATTCTAGAGAGCTGTTACACAACACTGTGATGTAGTTAACACTGCTGAATCATATACTTAAAAATGGTTAACGTGGTAAATTTTATGTTATGTGTTTTTGACCACAACTGTAAATAAATAAATAAAATACAGTTAATATTTTATACATGATACAAATTATGAGAAGTTCTTCAGATAAAGTTCTCCAAAAAGAAAAATAGGCATGAAAAAACTATTTGTAAACATTGGACCAAAAAGTTCCACGAAATCAAATAACTACAAATTTAAAAGAGAGATACCACTTTCAGCTATCAAATGGATTTTTAAATATTTTTAAAACTATTTTTATTATTCACAATGCTAACTACCAGTGTGAAAAGGACACTCTCAATCACGGCCACAGGGAGTGTAAACATACCAACTTATCTAAAAAGTAATTTAGCAGTGTCTTTTACATCATTTGTTGCTTCTAAGAATTTATTCTAAAGAAATTATCAAAGCTGCTCTTAAATATTAAATACAAGAATCCTATTCACAGTAGTACTTAGAGCAAAATATTAACCACCATAATAAAGATCCCATAAAATATATATATATATATAATAAATACCATGCAACATTTTTAAAAACTTGTTTTAAAAGATTTTTTAGCCCTGGCTGGTGTGGCTCAGTGGATTCAGTGCCATTCTGCAAACCAAAGAGTCACTGGTTCGACTCCCAGTCAGAGCACATGCCTGGGTTGCAGGCCAGGTCCCCAGCAGGGGACGTGTAAGAGATAACCACACATTGATGTTTCTCTCCCTCTCCTTCTGCTTCCCTTCCCCTTTCTCTAAAAATAAATAAATAAAACCTTTAAAAGAAAAGATGGAATATTTCTCAAAAAAAAAAATTTTTTTAATGGCATGGATTATATTCACTTAATCCCTAGTTTATTAAGTAGTGAAAAAGGTAAGGCAGAAAATATATATGTATATGTAGTATGGTCCCAATTATATATATATGGAAAAAAACACGAAACTGTTAGTGGGTTCTCCCAAGATAAACAGATTGGCACCAATTTTTATTTTCTTCTTTGTAATATTTTGAATGATACCATGCATTTTTGAAAAAGAGGGAGGGAGGGAGAATTTTAAAGCAAAGTACACATTCACTATATATAATATGTAAATGGCAACATGTGTACATGCTATTATGTATATAACGAAATTATCCAGGTAGAAGCACAAAGGGGGAAAAACTCAAACTAAGCATTCAGTACGTGCACAGTGGTAGTGGTTTAGGCTTTGGAAAACAGGCCAGGGTTTGAAACAGACCAACTGACAGGCTATAGACTTCAGACAAAATGCAAACTCCCTGCGCCTCAGTTGTATGCCTATAAAACAGGGATGATAATACGTACCTCCTAGAGATGATGATGCAGGTATTAAGTAAGTTAACAGATTAAAAGTACTTAGCATAGAGTCTCACAAAATATATAGATACAGAGCTTTAACAAGTTGGTCCTGAAGCTGGCTTAGAGCTCTGGCTGAGGGACAGTAAGGTTTAGTTTAGGTTATAAAGTTTACCTCTTGCTTCATCCTTTAACCTCTGTACAGAGACCAACAAAGATTCCTTCTCATCAAGTTCACTTTCTAAAAATGCATTTCGTTCAATGGCCTGATTTAGCCTTTGTTCAAAGTCTTCCAGTGAAACTATTGTTGCCCTAAAAAAAATTTAGAATCCATGAATTAATATTGTGCAAATAGGTAATAGGAAAGGAAACTGTTAGTCTATCTCGTATCATTTCCTGACCTAGAAAGGCTGGCCAGTTGAAAGAGAATGATCTCGCTCCCTCTAAGCTCTGGTGGCATTTAGTGTCCCTATCATTTAGGGCCATTAAATATATTCACTTCTCCTAAAGTCCCATCTAAATTCTTTAAAGTTCCTTAAAGGAAGGCCACTTACTGTGCTACTTATATCTCCCCACTGGATTTTAAACAAGAAAATTTTAATCAGGAAAATTTTTCAATAGTTTTTTAGAGTAAGGTAAAAATTAACTAAGGATTTGTTTAAAACACAAAGTGCCAGGTCCCACTCCACTTACTTTCTGCCTACCAACCCTTTTCTTCTTCCTGCATTTCTCATCTTACTCCTTTATTCAACAAACATTAACACGTACCTATATATGCCCACTACCTGCTACAGGTATATTGTAAAATTCTGTAACCTCAAGTCAGTTCTCATAATGCCACGTCGAAGTTTATGAAGTCCTGTCAACTGTCAAAATCTCTCTCAATTCCATTTGCTCTCCTTCAATCTTCTGCCCTGGCTTAACTCTCCACCCATCACCTGGATTACTCCTAAATGGTCGTTACATCTCTTCCTCTCCATTCCAATTCCTCGGTATTATCTTCTCAAATCACAATCAGCTATTACTGTTTTGTTTAAAAAATCCTTAAAGAGACCCTCATTGCCTAAAGAATGACTACCAAACATCACACACAAGGTTCTTCACAACCTTGCCTCAACCACCTTCCAGCCACATCTTGTTCAGCCACGTCTCTGTACATTTCAATCAAAGTAAAACATTAATACCTCACACACTTTCCTGCCTCTCTGCCTTTACATCTCCCTCTTCCCCTGGTTAATGTCTATTTCTCCTTCTAGGCTCTGCTTCCCCAGTCCCCCCAGGGTACTTTAGCTGCTCCCTGCTCTAGGCCCCAGAGCAACTTGTACACTCTTTTTACTGGAGTATCTACCACATGGAATGTCTGTACCTGTTGCACCCAAGGGCAATAACTGGTTTATCTTTGTATCTTCAATTCTAGCAGCATGTTAGGCATTTAAAAGTCACTCACATATTATGGAAAGAACTACCAGATAGTAAAGTAATAGGGATAAAGTGAGAGGAATTAATTTGGAATGGTTAAGAAATAACTAGTTTACAGATATGTGAAAGCTTGACAACAGTAACAGCAAGCCACTAACAGTTACTCAGCAAAATTGTAATGAAAGCAGTATTTTGACAAAATTCATTGGTCAGTATTAAAACAGAAGAGAATAAAAAGGAGTAAAAATTTAAAGACAGGTTGGCTAGGAAATAACTGCAGAAATCAGGTATAACATGGGAGATCCTACAAAAAAGTGTGGTAGTATGGAGAACAGACAGGGAAAGATAAAGGAATGAGAGAGACATGTTTTAATGAACAGCCAGCAGGAACAACAATGGTACAGGAAAGACGGGAAAAAGAAAACTGGAAAGAAAAGCTTAGAAGGGCATTCTCGGGGACGTAAAGGTTTCTGGTTAGTTTCAACGTGATGAGTACCAACGTGACGAGTACCAACAGGAAGTGTTGTGGGACTAAGACCTAGGCAATAGGTTGAACCTAAAGACATATATTTCAATCACTGGCTGCCAACTTTGGTTATTCTAACAAAATGCCCATTGTTCACCTTTTTGCTCGCTCGAGGTCATCGTTGGCCTGCTCCAGCTCTCTCACGTACTTATGCAACTGCTCCTTAATGGCTCGAGTCTGACTTAAATCATCTTCTAACACTGAGACTTGCTTGTAGCTCTGTGCATATTGGTGTTCTAGTTTCTCCTAAAGGCATGAGTATACAAAAAAGTATTTGTCATTAATACATAGTTTTCTTTAATAAAGGATGCAACCCAAGTTAAAGGGGAGGAAAAATCCAAGGAGTTCACCCACAATCCAAGTTGATGGTACCTCTTCTTTTTACAATATTTAAAAACAATTACACATTCATTCCAACTGCCTTAACTCATATAAAATTTAAATAGTCAACCATTCTCCTTTCAGAATCTAATAATGATCTCTTTGAAAAGAAGTAAAATAATAAAGCCATTGCCTCGAAAACCCCAAACACGGTAGGGGAACTTCTGGGTTCTCAGGCTGAATGCAGCTCAGGGTGAGCACAAAGAAGTAAACCAACGGAGTTCAAATTCCCTGCCCCTTACCTACCCACTCCCTATCCCCCATACCCCCACACCCCACCCCCACCCCCCACAAAACCACCTACTCCCCAGACACTGAAAATCTCCACGCGTTTCACTAAGGCAGGTGGTTAAGAACAGCAAAAGGGGCTAATCCTTTTACTTCTGAAAATTCCTTTTTAGAAAGCAATCTTTAAATCCAAACTAAACTCTAAAACTAAAGGGACTATGAACAATAATGAAATAAATGTGTATACTTCATACAGACATAATTTTCAAGTGCCACAAAATAAAGTAATATTTCAAAACAAATAATCAGTCAGCTTCTGAAAATTACAGGAACTACAAAATTAAGCCTCTTTTTGTTTTTTGTACCCTGCTGCTCTTAAGCTCCCCTTAAACAAACATATTTCTCATTTTTTAAAAAATCCTCACCCAAGGATGTGTTCATTGATTTCAGAGAGAGAGGAAGGGAGGAAGGAAAGGAGAGGGAGGAGGGAGAGAGGTGGGGGAAGGGAGGGAGAGAGGTAGGGGGAGAAAGGAGAGGGGAGAGAGAAAGGGAGAAGGGGAGAAGGGAGGAGAAGGGGAGAGAGGGGGAGGAAGGAGGGGGGGGAGAGAGAGAGAGAGAGAGAGAAATTGATGTGAGAAACATCAGTGGGTTGTCTCCCATACATGTCCCAACCAGGGAGTGAACCCACAACCTAGATGCGTGCCCTAGCCAGGGATGGACCCTGCAACTGTTGGTGCACGGAACAATGCTCCAACCAACTAAGCCACCCAGCCAGGGCTACATTTCTCACTTTAATAAAACCACGTACATTAGACACCAGAGCTCCTACAACCACAATTACCTTTAACGCTTCCACTTCGTATTTCAGTCTTTGGTTATCAGCTTGCAAGTCTCTATTTCTTTGTTCAGCCTGTACTAACTGTGCCTCCAACTCTGCTTCTAATTCTCTGCTTCCTTCCTGAAATTCAACTAGCTCATCCCGAGCTTCCTGGAAGCTAATCAAAAACAAAGTGGGAAAGATGAGTTGTAGCAGGCCATAAGAATCATGTTAAAGATTATTATATATCAATTTGAGAATTTTTGCCTAAATGCTATGCTATAATAAAATATATTAAATAATAAAGACAATCTGTTTTATGTCTCTTACCCTATATTTGAGACTCAATGAAAATTATTTATAGGCCCTAAAAGGCTTTATATTTTATATACTCCCTAGCTCTTTATTTAACGTATTATTAAAGAAGGCAATTACTTTATCACAAATAAGTGGTATAAGTTTTCAATATAATTTTTTCAATATAATTGGTTTCCTTTGTAATTCTGTTATTTGATTTTATGCATTTAAAGACATTATTCTTTTATCTTAAGATTGCATATACTTTTAGAGATAGGGGAAGGGAGGGAAAAAAAGGGAGAGAAATCGATCGGGCTGATTGGTTACCTCTCACACGCCCCCAAGCTGGGGACCTGGCCCACAACCCAGGCATATGCCCTCACTAGGAATCAAACCTGCAACCTTTCAGTTCGCAGGCCAGCACTCAGTCCACTGAGCAACACCAGCCAGGGCAAGACATTATTCTGAGAAGGGGTCTAGGCTTCCCCAGATTATTAAGGTGTCTATGGCACAAAAAACGATTAAGCACTCCTGCCATAGACACCTTTTATATCCACTGGTACAATATAACTGGCTTCAGCAATAACAATGAAATAACAGTAAAAGGTTTGACAAGGCTTAGAAAACTCCTTTAACCACAGTAGAAAAAAATCTATATATATTTTTAGAAAAATTCCATTTTATAATGAAATTTAAGACAAACTTTGGTTCTCAAAAAATTACGTAAAAGTTCTCCCAACTAATTAAAATAATTGAGATTTTTAAAAATTCCCCATGTGTCTGAAGCTCTTCTCCCCTCCCTGAAAACTTTTCTGGCTCCAGTCACTAATAACGCTTGCCTGCAGAGAACTCAAGTCTGCTGTGTGAAGCCCCAGACAGCCTATCAGAACTTCCCAAAGATCAAATTGACGAGGCCGAAATGGGCACACGCAGCAGACCAAAGATGGTCAATGAGAGTAATAAACATAAAAGGAGGTAAACTACCAGAAAAAAAAATCACAAATGACACTAAGTTTTTTTACTATTTTAACAATTTGAGTAATACAGGATTTATGGCATTTTTGTACTATTAAATATAACAATGTTATGACTATTTCTAGAATCCCACTCCCAAATCTGAAACTCTAATTCTAGCTTTATGTTTTATTTTTAAAATGCACATGCTAGAGACGGTGTATTCCAAATGCCCTCCTCTACTTTTTTGGGATGTTTTTCAACATTACCTTTGTTTATACTTTAAGGACAGTTCCTTCCAATAAGCAGTTTCCTCCTTTAAACTTGAAAAATTTGGTATATCTTCACCATCCATGATCAAGAAAGCCTGTGAAATATTAAAAACAAACTTACAAATTAATAGAGAACATGGGAACCTAAGTAAAAGTATGAAATCTGGGATAACACCAAACCTGCAGCATTTTGGAGTTAAATAAACATGAAAAATACTAACAGTGGTTAAATTTTTTTTCAGAGTGATTAACTCTTTATTGTAACCCAGGCACAAAAATCACTTCCCTCCCCACTCTTGGGGACCACCGATATTGAGGATCAGCTCATGATAGGTGAGCAGATCAACAAAGTTCTTTGGTGTAGCGCCTTTTTGTCCCAGCCCTAGGTTCCAGGGAATCGGCCCTACAGAATCAGCCTGCACACAGGGCGCCAGCAGTGGGCTTAAAGCCAACTGCTCTTCTGGGAATCAGGTGACAGAAACAATCTTATTGTTAGAGTAGATGCTATTGCATGCCCTTCTCTGTTGTGTAATTGCTTCAAAACACCTGCATGAAACATTTCATGCGAGGTGGTATTAGGAGAGCAGATACTACATTCCCAATAATTTACTATTATTACATTTCCAAAACCTTCCTGTTAATTATCTTTTAAGTCCAAAGCTTCCTCCATTAAATCCACTAATCATCCAACTTCAATGTTCTTTCATCTTGGTTTTTCTCCCACAGAATTCAGAAAGGGGAGGGAGAAAAAGCTCCTTAATTACCCTTGCATTTGGACTGACTACCTAAAACTCCCAAATGATGGCCGAGGACAAATGGAATACCAAAGACATTGAGCTCCCCCTAGATTCAAGCCTAACTTCAAGAAACAAAGTTCTGTTGGAGTCTTACCTCCTATAGCCACCTCCCCCGAGCATTCCACTTTATATTCCAGCAATAATGTTCAAAATTGTCTTAACACACCACTCGTTTCACTTCTGAATGTTTTCTCTATCGGGGATGTCCAACCCACGGCCCGTGGGCTGCAAGCGGCCCAGGGTGGTTATGAATTCAGCCCAAAATTGTAAATTTACTTAAAACTTTTTTTTTAGCTCACCAGTTTTCATTAGTGTTTGTGTATTCAACGTATGGCCTAAGATAACTCTCCTCCTTCCAGTGTGGCCCAAAGATGCCAAAAGGCTGGACACCCCTGCAAATGGCTCTCCCTTCCTTGTGTATTTGGAAAGCTCCTTTTCAAACTTTTAAAACCTAGCTGTCATCTCTTCCAGAAAGCCTTTCCCATCCTCACCTGGAGAGCACTGAAATCTCCACACTCTCAGCTACCTCTACAGCCACACATGCTTCCGTGAATGTTATTTACCACACAGCCTACACTTGTATGGCCCTTATTAGGCTGTGTATTATTCTTACTTATTTCTACCCCAGCATACTGCTTGCACATCAGCAGATACTCAATATACCTACTAAATTAAATCAGAACTGATTCAACCTAATCCATACCAGGCAGCAAGAATTCAAGACCAGGCTTAAAAGTAAATAACAAAAACTTGAAGTGCAGAATGCCACTTGTGAAGGTTTAGTAACAAGTCACAGACAAGAACAAACACAGAACTTCAATTTCAGGGTAGGTACACACCAAAGAAGTACAAAAATGGTTTCCAGTTGAATAAAATTAACTTGTAATTATACACACTTAGTGGCATTCCTTTGTGGCCTACTGCAGTGTTTTCCGTTCTAGTCAAGTCTCTCCTAACCGCACCATCTATTACTACCTTTGACTTCTGTTAGTCAATCTTCCAATTATTTTAAAATACCAATCAGCCTAAGAGTCCTTTGGAAAGAAATAGATCCTTTCCATATTTTCATCTCTTCATGGCATCAAGCATAACACCTTGTTTATAGAAAGTACAGAATGCTTGCAAATGTTTACTGAGTGCCTACTACTACTACTACTATGTATCAAACATTATTAAGTACTGAATAAATATTTAGTGCACCAAATGCACCCTCCTCTAGTCTAATTATCCCTACACTGGCACATTTTTCTCTGTATTATTTTAGTCTTGGAGATACCCTTGAAGCGTGATAACACATTAAAATGTAAACCCACACAGACCTGGAGTGCTGTTGAAACTGGGTTCTAGGGCTCCAATTCTACCTTTAAATTCTCAGGCAAACTGCTTAAGCTCTCAAAGGCTCAGTTTTTTTTATCTAATGAGAGTTTGGACTAGACTTATGTATCTTCAAATATGTTTCTGACTGCATCAAAATAAAAAGGGTTTGTACAGCAAAGGAAACCATCAGCAAAAGACAACCCACAGAGTGGAAGAACACATTTACTGACACATCTGATAAGGGGTTAATATTCAAATTTTATAAAGACTTACAAAACCCAACACCAAAAAAACCAAACAACCCAATTAAAAAATGACGCTTGAATAGACACTTCTCCAAAGAGGACATACTGATGGCCAATATGAAAAGACGCTCAACATCACTAATCATCAGAGAAATGCAAATTAAAACCGTGATGTGTATCACCTCACACCAGTCAGAAGGCTATCATCAATAAATCAACAAACAACAAGTGCTGGCAAGGGTGTGGAGAACAGGGAACCCATTCTGCACTGTTGGCTGGAATGCAGACTGGTGCAGCCACTGTGGAAAGCAGTTGGGAGACACCTTAAAAAATTAAAAATGGAACTGCCTTTTGACCCCACAATTCCACTTCTGGGAATCTAACCAAAGAAACCTGAAACATTAATTCAAAAGAAAACAAGCACCCCTGTGTTCACTGCAGCATTATTTACAATCACCAAGATACGGAAGCAGCCCAAGGATCCATCAGTAGATGAGCGGATAAAACAACTATGGGACATTTACACAATGGACTACTACTCAGCCATAAAAAAAAAGAAGATAATTTTACCCTTTGCAACAGTAGGGATTGACCTGGAGAACATTTTGCTAAATGAAATAAGCCAGTCAGAGAAAGACAAATACCATATGATTTCACTCATATGTGGTATCTACTCAACAAACTGAACTAAGAAGCAAAATAAAGACAGACTCATAGGGAGCAGGCTGACAGCTCTGGGGTAAGAGGTTGGTTTAGGGGGTAGAGGAAAAAATGTATGTTTCTGATTGGTAAATAACACTGATTAATTTTATAATACTATTCGTTCATCAAGGTTCCCAATTCCCACTCTATTTTCTCAGATGTGGGAATAATTTTTTTTAAGATTTTATTTATTTTTATTTTAGAGAGAAGGGAAAGGAGGGAGAAAGAGGAGAGAAACATCAGTTGGTTGCCTCTTGCACTCCTCCAACCGGGGACCTGGCCCACAACCCAGACATGAGCCCTGACCGGGAATCCACCAAGCAACCTTTCACTTTGTGGGACATCACCCAACCCACTGAGCCATGCTGGTCAGGGTGGAATAATCTTATTTGTAACTATAATAATTTGTAGTAAGGTATGAATGAAATTGAGGCTAATCCAGCAGCAAGACGTATTTGTATTTCAAAACAAAATCCAAAGCACTTAAAGGCATCACCATATGGTATCAATAACTCCTGAGATTTATTACCTACGTATCCTTAAGGAGAGGGACATATTTCATATTAACCCAGTTGAAGACATAATTACAGGACATGAGAAGTTATCTAGGGGTGAGGCAATAATCACTGAGTCACCTGAATGTCTACACAAGGTCTTTCACCAAAATGCCCCCCAAAATACTGATTACATTTAAAACCTATGAATCCAGCCCCAGAGAAACTATAGGCACTGAGGTCCTCAAATTTGGACAGATCCACTTGCCATTTGAACACTGCCAACCATGTATCAATGTGCAGCTCAAATTCTCAATTTCTGATACACAATCCAATAAATCATGGTTTTGCAAAATGTTATGAAGATCAGAACGACAAAAGAAGGAAAGTTTATCTAAAAAAAACCCATATTTTAAAAAGTGAAAGATTAAGTCTCTCTGTTACCACCACAGACAGTCAGTTGGAGCACCAGGGGGTCTGCCCCATTGGCCATGATGGCACAGGGGAAGGTTACGCTGAGCATGCAAAAAGCTAGAAAGATGAATGGATAGAGCCCCAAGTATGCCAAATGCTAGCAAGATAACTGGATAGAAAAAAGCCCTCCCTGTCCTTGTAAGAACTGACAGCTTAAGCAAGAAGGGGAGATGGGCCCGGCCAAGATAGAAGCGTAGACAGACACACTGTGCCTCCCCGCACAACCAAAAGAAGGACAACAATTTAAAAACAAAAAACGACCAGAACTGACAGAAAATAGAACTGTATGGAAGTCCAACCACCAAGGAGATAAAGAAGAAACATTCATCCAGACCAGTAGGAGGGGCAGAGACGACAGGCAGCCAGGGCGGAGAGGACTCATGGCAAGGCTGTGGCTGGAGGACCCAGCAAGGTGGCGGATTGTGGAGTGGGGAGGGCAAAACTGCAGCTAGCAGACCCCACAAGGTGGTGGGGGGCAGACCCTGCGGCCTCACATTCGCGCATAGATAAACGGGGAGGAACAGCGGGGGAGCGAAACAGACCATGCAACCCAGGGCTCCAGATGGGGAAATAAAGCCTCAAACCTCTGATTGAAAACACCCATGGGGGTTGAGATGGCAGCAGGAGAAACTCCCAGCCTCACAGGAGAGTTCGTTGGAGAGACCCACAGGGGCCTAGAGTATGCACAAGCCCACCCACTTGGGAATCAGCACCAGATGGGCCCAGTTTGATTGTGGGTAGCGGAGGGAGTGACTGAAATCCCGCAGAGAGTGGAGCAAGCGCCCCTGCTCCCTCTTGGCCCCTCCCCTACGTACAGCGTCACAGCGCAGGGACCAGCATTACCCAACCCTGGTGTACACCTAAGGCTCCGCCCCTTAAACTAACATGTGTGCCAAGACAAAATAAATGGCCAAAATGAAAGAACACTTCAAAGCTCCAGAAATAATACAACTAAGCAACGAAGAGATAGCCAACCTATCAGATGCACAGTTCAAAACACTGCTAATCAGGAAGCTCACAGAATTGATTGAATTTGGTCGCAAATTAGATGAAAAAATGAAGGCTATGCTAAGAGAAACAAAGGAAAATGTTCAGGGAACCAATAGTGATGGGAAGGAAACTGGGACTCAAATCAACAGTGTGGATCAGAAGGAAGAAAGAAACATCCAACCAGAACAGAATGAAGAAACAAGAATTCGGAAAAATGAGGAGAGGCTTATGAACCTCCAGGACATCTTGAAACGTTCCAACATCCGAATTATAGGGGTACCAGAAGGAGAAGAGGAAGAACAAAAAATTGAAAACTTATTTGAACAAATAATGAAGGAGAACTTCCCTAATCTGGCAAAGGAAATAAGACTTCCAGGAAGCTCAGAGAGTCCCAAAGAAGTTGGACCCAAGGAGGAACACACCAAGGCACATCATCATTACATTACCCAAGATTAAAGGTAAGGAGAGAATCTTAGAAGCAGCAAGAGAAAAGGACACAGTTACCTACAAAGGAGTTCCCATAAGACTGTCAGCTGATTTCTCAAAAGAGACCTTACAGGAAAGAAGGGGCTGGAAAGAAGTATTCCAAGTCATGAAAGGCAAGGACCTACATCCAAGATGACTGTATCCAGCAAAGCTATCACTTAGAATGGAAGGGCATTAAAGTGCTTCTCAGATAAGGTCAAGTTAAAGGAGTTCATCATCACCAAGCCCTTATTACATGAAATGTTAAAGGGATTTATCTAAGAAAAAGAAGATAAAAAATATGAACAGTAAAAATGACAGCAAACTCAGTTATTAACAACCACACCTAAAACAAAAACAAAAGCAAACTAAGCAAACAACTAGAACAGGAACAGAACCACAGAACTGGAGATCACATGGAGGGTTATCAACAGCGGAGTGGGGAATGGGAGAGAGGGGGGAAAGGTACAGAGAATAAGTAGCATAAATGATAGGTAGAAAATAGACAGGGGCAGGGTAAAAACAGTATAGGAAATGTAGAAGCCAAAGAACTTATAAGTATGACCCATGGCCATGAACTATAGGGGGGGAATGAATGAGGGAGGGAGTAGGCAGGATGGAGTGGGGTGAAGGGGAGGAAATGGGACAACTGTAATAGCATAATCAATAAATATATTTTTTTAAAAAAAGAAAAAAGGAGGAGAGATGGTCACCCTGGCCGGTGTGGCTTGGCAGGTGTGGCTCAGTTAGTTGGAGCTTCGCCCCATACACGGAAAGGTTGCAGGTTCCATCCTAATTGGGGCACATACCGGAGGTGGCCGCTTAATGCTTCTCTCTCACACTGATGCTTCTGTCGCTCTCTCTCTCTCTCTTTCTGTCTCTCTCTGTCTCTCCCCCTCTCTCATTAAAAGCAAACAAAAAATGTCCTCAGGTGAGGATTTAAAAAAAGAAAGGGAGATGGTCTTTGAGACAAGAGTCCACCATGCTCCCAAGTCACATGGCACCTGAATAAAACCTTCCTTCTGCAACAGCACCTGCCTCACAAGTTTGGCTTTTGTTGTGGCAGGCAGCCAAACCACCATTTGTTCAGTTACATCTCCAGCTAGTTCCTTGAGGGCAAGACCTGTGTCTTATTTATAAGCACCTCTGCATCGCCAGAAACATGGAACACACCAGAAATCCAACAAATGTTTGAACTGACTTATAATCTTTCTTTATTCCCTCTTTACTTTCAAAGTACCATTTTACTAACTTCTAAATTTCTATTTCAGGATAAAGTATGCAAAAAGATTTGTGACTAATTTATTTCTACCTCGTACTGTACCAACATGTATTAAGTCAGGATTATAAGACCTATCATTCTCAGCTAGACATAGTCTGATTCATGCCAAGCCACATTCACAGTCACTTATAAAGCTCAGTATAGTCTCCACATCAAAGAATAGGGAGCTGATGGGACTTGATGGAGAGAGCCTTGGAGATACCACTGCACACTTGTTACCTAAAATAATCATTGCCCAGAGCTTCAGTCTTAAATATGAATGGACAACCAAAAATCATCAGACAAGTGAGAAAACCCAGTAGCATGAATAAGAAAATTCTAAGAACTACTGAACTGAGAGGAAACAGATAATTCAGGAAATGAGAGAACTTTTTTCTTATACAAGAACTCAGAAGGGCTACCTCCCACACACTTCCGGAGACAGTTACTACAGAAGGGAGAAAGCCAAGATCTGGACAGCACAGGGTACAAGAAACAACGGCTCCATCCCAAGATTGCAAAGAAGAAAGGTCCCAGGATGAAGCCCAGTTCATCAGACCCAGAGGGTAACTCAGGCCAGATGGACAGCTCCAGGAAAAATGAAGAATCCCACATAAGAGACAGCATGACTGGGAACCAGATAAATCTGAGGTTGTGGTGAAAGCACATTGCTCATGTGTCGATAAGGAAAAAAGCAGTAGAAACTTCAGAGAAATCAAATCAAAATGCAGTAAAAGCCCTGACCCTTATGTTAAATAAGACAAGGGTCTCGAGGTCAGAGCAGTTCTAAATGTTATTTTTTGCTAAATGTTAAAATGTAATATAGTATTTTGCAGATGTAGCACCAGGATAAAACTGATGGGAACCCAACCTGATAAGTGAAGCCAAATGCAAAGAAATCAACATGTAATTGACCTAATAGTGTATATGCACAGTGGCTAAGCCCCCTTCAGGGAGACAGAACTTCAGGTATGAATCCCGTGTCTAAACATTCTCCAAGTAAATGTTTAGACCAACATTTTGTGTGTCTACACTTAGACCAACTACTTTGAGACAACTGCATCTCATTCTTGACTAGAGCACCCCAGGAGCAAATACTTATATAAAACATTTTTTAATTAAAGATTTCAAGTCAAATTTTTTAACTTAACTGATTTTATATTATTGTATGGAATCGAGGTAAATTCCATAATTTTATAGCCATCAGTGAATTTCCCACTTTTGGTTTAACTCTACCATATGTTTTGTGTGTTGTTACCTTGTAAGTGTCTAGGATTTTTTGAACAAGCTTACATTCTTTTTTTTACACCCTTTCCAATTTTGTAGACTTTGGTGATACTACTCTCAGCCTTCCTCTTCTCCAAGTGAGTATTTGTCTTTTGAGTTTATATTCACTTAAAAGCCATCTCATGCCCTTAAATATTTTCATGGCCTGCTCTAGATCTGCTCTAGATTGCATATATACCTTTCTGGAGTTGAGTGGTGATACTTCAGTATTTCATTATTTAATTCATGGGTAGAGCACTTTTTCTTTTAAGTTTTCAGTACCCCTTCTAATTACTGTCAGTGATTGTGTGGTCCAGGGCTAGTGTCCTTATGGAAGCTCATAATGGCTATGATTTTAACATTTATTTGAATGTATTTAACATTTAACATTTATTTTAATGTATTTGGATATGGAGCCAATGCTTGTGCAAATAAGGCTAGGGCTGTTTTTATCGGTGAATGTTATTCTCATGCCCATTTTGAAACTTTTCTGTGTGAGGTTGATTTTTGTTGTTGTTACTGATCCATTATTACAGAAGGAGAGGGCCTACTAGCAGTTATTACTCTGAAGAAAGATTAGCTAAGTATTGTTCCCTGAGAAATAGCACTGTTCACACCTCTGGGTGTACTATAAAGTATCCATTTGTCCCTGATTTTTGATTCTTGAATAAGGCCATATTCTTAATACAACTACCAATTTTTCCATCATTATCCCCTGGTGACTCAGGTTTTAAATAGCCTTTCATGGGAAACTTCCTGAGAACCTAGTTCTATTTCTTGTATCCTACTTAACTATTAACTACTTAGTTCAGTCAAATTGTAGCAAAACTACTTTGATTTTTTTTTTCACGCATGCTTCTCTATTTTCTTGCTGAATCTTATGTGGACTGAGAGTTGATAATTTTTCTAATTAGCAGACTACTTTTACAGCTTGCTTCCTGGCCCCTCAAACAGTATTATAACCCATGCCAGATACTTTTTACTAAAATGACCATCATCTTTTCCAAAATAAACCAATTAAAAACATTTAACCAGGGAACAGTTAACCAATGGTAGGAGCACCACAGCATAGAGGTTAAGAACCTAGAGCCTAAAGCCAAATTGCCTGGCTTTGAATCAGACTCCTCCACTCACTAGTTGACTTTGGGCAAGTTACTTAACCATTCACTGCCCCATTTCCTCACCTGTAAAATGAGAATAATTTAAGTAGGCTTGTTATAAAGATTGAGTTAATATTTGTAAAATACTCAGTACAGAGCTTAGCAGATAATAAATGCAGCATAAATTTATTAAATTATATAAAACTGGTTAGTTCAGTAGTGGACCTTTCAAGTCTGACCACAAAACAAATGAGCTTCAGGCTCTCCAAGCACCAGCATCACCAGCCCATACTGCTTCCCTTGGTCCTTGTTGGCCACCTGGCTGCTCCGGCCCACACTGAACTGCCACCTCCACCATCATCCCTTCCACCTCTCAGAAGTTCGAAATGAAGCTGTTGTCATTTTAGGAAGGAAACTTGCCAAAGCAGATCAAGCAGGAAGTGCAGCTGGAGGTGAAAGAGTGGATGGCATCAGGCAACAAACAGCCACACCTGACAGTGGTTCTGTTTGGTGAGAATCCTGCAAGTCATTCATTCCTATGTCCTCAACAAAACCAGGGCTGCTGCAGATGTGGGAATCAACAGTGAGAATACTGTGAAACCAGCTTCAATATCAGAGTAAGAACTGTTGAATTTAATCAATAAACGATAATGATGATAATGTAAATGGCCTCCTCGTTCAGCTGCCTCTTCCAGAGCACACTGGTAAAAGATCTGCAATGCTGTTTCTCCAGACAAGGATGTTGATAGTTTTCATGTAATTAAGGCAGGGCTAACATGTTTGGCCCAGTATTCCATGTTACCACCTACCCCATGGGGTGTAAGGCAATAATTAAGCAAACTACCATTCCAACCCTAGGGAAGAATGTGGTTGTAGCGGGAAGGTCAAAAAATGTTGGAATGTCCATTGCAATGTTACTACACACAAATGCAGTACACGAATGTCCTAGAGGTGATGTCACTGTTACAGTATCTCGATACAACACACTCCCAAAGAGCAGCTCAAGAAATACATAATTCTTGCAGATATTGTGGTCTCCACTGCAGGCATTCCAAATCTGATCACTGCGTACTCGTATATGATCAAGGAAGAAACAGCCATTGTTGATGAGGGAATAAATAAAAATTCAAGATCCCATCACTACTGAACTCAGCCTGGTCAGAGATGTGGATTTTGAAGGAGTCTGGAAAAAGCCAGTGAAGTCACTCCAGTCCCTGGGGATGTTGATACCATAGCAGCAGTGACGGTGACGCCAGTAAAGAATCCCTTCATTGCTGGAAAAAAAGTGCTGAGGCTTGAAAATCAGGAAGTACTGAATTGTAAGGAACTGGTGGTGGCAACTAATTAACTATTGTTGTCTTCTGTGTCATAAACAGTACAGCCAAGCCAGTTCAAGAGGCACAAGAGGCCAATAAAAATGCAGTATTCTTAATTGATGCTACTGACATGGTTTTAAATGATGCGTTGTATTTATTGAAAGCTTAAATGGTGGGTGTTTGCACATAGTTTTGCAGTACCTTACCAGGGAGCACCCATTATCATGCTGGGTCATGTGACCTAGCCATAGGAGAAGCCATTAACTGAGTTATTAACATGGGGGACATTATCACAATGAGAATGGCTGCCTTATTTTATCAGAACACTTCAGTTACACTTTGCCTTTTCTAGGATTTTCCCAAGTGCTATTCCAATAAGGGTTGATACTCACTTTAGGTTCCAAACCTTTCTAGTTCAACTGGTCAAACCAAAGAGAAAAAGTTGCTAGAAAAAATTAGAAAAAAGTTAAAAAGGAAGAAATGATGGTAATTGAGTAGAAACAATTTACCCTAATTGTATACATATAAACTGATAACTGGAAGAAAAGCTACATGTTAACAATATCCTGAGCTATTTTATAGCTTAGTCAGTCATTGGGAAAAATGTTTTAAGTTTGTTCCATGTGCTATTAGCCTTGTTTTGTGTGTGCTACCATTCATGAGGTCTCGCCACTAGGACTGAAAGACTTATTTTATAAATAATTCATGTGCACTGTCATATTTGGTTTTCCCTCTATCCTTAAACTTCATTGATAAATTTTCGTAGTGTTGGGTGTCTACACAGTTTCTTTGGTGAATCTGGAAACCTGTTTTCAAAAACAAACTTGGGCAGCTTTTCCACCAAAAAGTATTGTCAGCAGCTTCAGTTAATATTGAATTTAATCAGACTCTCTGATTAAAGGATACACCTCTGATTGGTGGGAAAAAAATGTGTTTCAGAACTTAAAACATACAAAAATGATCCCTTAAAATTAATCACTTCTGTAAGTTATATGCATATACCAGTGATACCATCATTACTGAAAACACTTCTAAAACCTTTTTTTGGGAAGTCTGTAAGAGCCAGATTAAAAACTAAGCAGCCCTGGCTGGTGTGGCTCAGTTGGTTGGAGCATCATCCTGTAAACTGGAAGGTTACGGGTTCGATTGTGGTCAGGACACACACCTGTAGGTTCTATCCCTGATCTGGGCGTGTACTAGAGGCAACCGATCACATCGATGTTTATCTTTCTCTTTCTCTCTTTCTTTCTCTCTCTTTCTCTCTCTCTCTCTCTCTCTCTCTCTCTCTCTCTCTCCCCCCCTTACCCTCTCTCTACCATCAATAAGCATGTCCTCCACTGAGAATTTAAAAAAAAAAAAAAAAAAAACCCTAAGAAAAAAGTTCTCTGTGGTTCCACCTCATTCTCATTTTTACTGCTTCCCTAACTGGTATTACCCAGCTTTCTCACTCCAATTTTATTCACCAGACTTACCTTTTCCAAAAATTCAGTTTTTTTTACAAATGACAAATGTTGCCACTGCTGTGGGTATTCAAAAAACCTTCTCAAGGGCTGCAAAGTCTGTTCAGTTGGCTTCAGGTTACAGTGGGAGGATATGTTCACCGTGTTATTTGAAACTATGTAACTAGAGATATTAAGCCTATAGAAAGTTAGCCAATATAGAAAACTATACTGCTAAAAGAGGTTTTAATAATACATCTACAATCTTCTGGAACTGAAATAAAAGCAGGTAATCATGTTCTTTGCTACCCAAATCTTCCCTCAATACCATGTCTCATATGCATGGAGTTATGTATCTCTAAAGTATAAGAACTTTTACATGGGGAATTATCATACTGTACATAACCTTCAGGTATCTAGCAACTGACAAATCAACTCATCTGGGTATAATACAACTTGTCCAAAATGCTATATTTACAAAAAAAAAAAATTCTCTTTGTGCAATGGTAATGCTATTGTCTTCTTGTTCATAGTTGCAGAATACACTAATGAGACTGGAAGTTCTTTTGGACTTCACTGTAGGTCAGCGATTTTCAACCTTTTTCATCTCATGGCACACATAAACTAATTACTAAAATTCCACAGCACACCAAAAGATATAGTTTTTGCCAATCTGACAAAAAAAATAGGCATAATTTTGATTCATTCGCACCGGATGGCTATGCTGTGTGAGCTGTTGTCATTTTTTTTTTATCTGATGACCTAAGGGAAAAGAAGTCCGTGTCCCTGACTATTTAGTCAGGTATTACATGTTTTAAAATTTTTTGCAGCACACTGGTTGAAAATCAGTGCTATGGGTAATACCTGTCTTTCTACCAAAATTCTTCTATTTCTCCCAAAAGTGACATCTACAGAATGTTTAACTTTTCAAAGTTGATCATAAATATGGTCTCCCTTTTGGTCCTACCAAACTTTTTTCTACCTTATGAAGTGCGTAGAAACTTATGTCAGAAGTAATTTTAAGCTTTATGTAACCAAATTTATCTCAGCATGGTTTAAAATGAGAATAAAAGTAAGTTTCGCGGATGTCATGATAGCAAGATCCAAGTTTTTACTGAGGTTTCTTCATATTTTAAGTGTTCCCTATCTAACTCCAATTTACTTACTTAATTAAGAGTCAAAACAAAACTAAAAAAGAACAGCTTCATTAGATTTAGCAACTTGTATCTGAACCAGGGCTAGCCAAAGGTTTTCTCTGTTCCTTGTGATCTCCAATTTCAAATAATTTTAATAAAAATTCAGAAGAAATATCTTACTCGGTTCCCCTTCTCTTCAACCTATGACTTATTGCTATGCCAACAAGTTCACAATTTAGCAAAGTCATTACCTCCCTATTTGTTAAGTGGGTTAAGAACAAAATATCAGAGACAGACAACAGTATGGTGATTCCCAGAAGGAAAGAGGGGTGGGGGGAGGTAGAAGAGGAAAATAGGGGGATAAATGGTGATGGAAAGAGACATGACTTGGGGTGGTCTCTTACAATATACAGATGACGTATTATAGAAGAGTACTTCTGAAACCTATATAATTTTATTAACCAATGTAACCCAAATGAATTCAATTAAAAAAAAAAAAACAATTTATCAGACAAGATAATTAGCTAGCAACCCATGAACACGTTTCAGAGTAGGATTCTTCTTGCAGCTGAGTGGCAGTTCTTATCCTGAGTCTGCTCAAAAACATTTAAATTAGTCTTCTACTAGCTTCTGGTATACAAGTATTTTTGGCAAATCAAATTTATTGCTTTGCTTTATAGCTGAAAAGGGTATAAAAATCTCACCCCTAAAAAACCCCATAACTCCGAGCCTAGAGATGTAAATTCTGAGCCAAGCGAACCCACTCACAAGTTGGTAGAATGCACAGTATAAATCACTTAATACCTCCCACCCCACCCGAGCTCAATTTCCCCATGCGTCAAACGGCGATAACACAGTCAAGCACAACCACAGGGTGATGAGGGTCAAGAGCCACAGCAAGTGTTCTAAAATATGTGAAGGCGCTGGGGTGAAAGGACCTTCACTTCCTTCGCAAAACTTACAGGTTTACTTCGTCGCTTACCAGCAAAAAGGAGGCGAGCCCAAGCAAGGCAAACCCGCTTGGTGACACTTCTCTGAACTCCAAAATGTGACTGGCAGTTCCGTCGGACAGTCACGGGAATGCCGTCGGAGCCCAACCCGGGCTGCTTCCGCTCTCGCCCCCAGACGGGAGAAGCCAAGAGAGCTCAAATTCAACCCGGCTCCAAACAACACTTGCAGCTGAAGGCACTTAAGGGGGAAGGGGCGGGGAGAAGGTTGGGCACGACGCTGCCACTCCGGCTGAGCCACTCCTTGCGCCACCAGCACCCAGGCCCACGGTGCCACGTACCGGCCTCCGTCCACGCCACCCCTCACCCCACCCCCGGACGCGGGCACATCCTCCGGAGGCCACCGAGCTCGCTCCCATGCAGGCGCCTCTAGTACACCACACCTCGGACCAGGGCGGCTAGAGGGCAGTTAGAGCGGCTGGAACAGTTGCCCCCGGGCTGGCGGCCCCAGAACCCGGCTCCGTCCGGCCCAGCGGGTCCTCAGACAGCCCCAGGGCCCGGCAGGCTCCCCAGGGAGAGGCCTCGGCGCCGCCCGCCCGGCCAGGCACCCTCGGAGCGGCCCCGCACCGCAGGCTCACCTCCAATGCATCAAACCCGCATGTTCGCCGCTACCCGACCGCCGTCTCCGCTCCGCTTGCCTGACCAGGCCAGCCCAGCCGTTCAGCTCCGCTCCCCTGCGCAGCCCTGGGCTCCACTCCACGTACCTCCGCGCGCGGCTCCTCCCGACTCGTCAGAGACTGCTTGGGTGTCCGAGGCCATTCTGTGACGCAAGGGGGCGGGGCTCGGAGCATGCGCGCGAGCCTGCGGGCGTCGGGGCGGGGGCTGTGGGAAGGATGGCGTCACAGGGGGACGGCGGTGCCCAGCGCGGTCGACGTCAGGCTGGTGGCGGCCAATGCGCAGGCGCCCCGGGCGTCGCGGTGTGCGAAAATTGGGCCCACGGATAGCGGCAGAACGCTCAGCTGTTCGTGAAGTGGCGTCACGGCGGGTGAGAGCTGGCCTCCAGTTTTTCAACCACCAAGATCTCTCAAGTGTATGTATCATCCCCGTTCATAAAATGAACCTCGGATCAGACTTCACCTACGAGTCCGCCCCGATCACCCAATAGAATATCAGACGTATGTAGTACCCTTCATCACAAAGACCAGTGTTGTTTTCAGGGTGCTTGCTATAGCTGAAATCTTATACTTCCTAAGTGTTTCTCAGTAGAATATAAGTTCCATGACAGCTAGAGCCTCTCTACGCTGGAGAAGAGCCTTTCTTCTCCTAACAGATACTTTGGTGCGGATACCAAGTGGGTACTCAACTATTTGTTGAATGAATGGATTCCTTGAGGACACAAAGGGATTATAAACATATCCATTTATATAGTTTATATAAAATAAATGTATATTTATGTAAATGTGTGTGTTCATTCCCCTGGGTCCCCCAAGAAATGGAATCCATTTTATATTCTATACATATTCCCCTAGGGCACTTGGAGAAAGAAGAGGGCTGGTGGGGCTTGGCGGGTAGCTCAGAAAGGGGAGAGGCGGGAATGAGCAACGTCCTAGGGAGTGGAAACTGGAAGAAACAGAGCTATTTTTAAAACAATTCTAAGAACTTTTGCTGTGTATCGTGCAACGCAGTTCTCTGATGTCAGTGCTCTTGGGGTTGGATGTGGCTTTTTTGGACCCAATAATGATGTGCAAGACAGGCCTCAAGGTGGGAGCAAGGTGAGCCTGAAAGATTCAGTTATATTTTTGAGGGCACAATCATAAACAGAAACAGTACAAAATGGATTGTAAAAGGAATCCAAATCAATGAAGATCAGAGAAGTGATTAATGGGATTTGTGGGAAGGATGGCACTTGGAGCATGACTCTGAAAGATACAGGGCTGAAGAGATCACAATAGTAATGATAATAGTAGGAGTGGTAGCAGTAGTTCCCTTTTGTTGTACCTTCTGTATGTACTGGCAATTGTGCTAAATGTTTGGTTTGCATAATTCAATCCTCACAGCGACCCTGTGAGATAGGTACTGTTATTATTCCCATTTTATAAATGAGGAAACTGAGTCTCAGAAGATGAAGTTGCCTAAGGTCACTCAAGGAGAAAAAAGAGGACTCAAGATTCAAACCCACCTAGTCTGCACTACCTCCAGAAACTACACTGTTAATCACTGCTATACTGCTGCTCAAGAAGGGAGACTGTTGATAATAACTACCACTTACTGGGCTAGAGCATAGTGCTAAGTGCCTTACATGCCTTATCCCCCTGGATCTCGTAAGTGGCTTGTGAAGCTAAAATTACTTCCTTCATTTTTTATGTTGAAAAACTGAGGAGCTGCAGTTTTAAACCCCAAGCAGGTCCTAGTCCAAGCCTGGTGACCTAGGACATCATGGAAGCTCGTTTAGGCTCAGGGGCTCTGCTCCCCTGATTGAAGCTGTGTTTTGGCTGATCACATCACAGGAAGAGAGGTAATTAGTCAGGGAGGCCTTTCTGGGGACCTAGCGCCAATCCCAAGAGGAAAAAATAAATAAAGGCTGCAACCCTTGTCCCTGCCTTCGGGCTGAAATCCTGGGGAACACACTGAGTCACGTAATGGCAGGCCAGGCCCTGCGGATCGTTTCCCACCAGCCTGGACCCAGAACTGCTGTTTGTCAGGACTACTATGTTGGTCCTATCATAATGAATGGGCTTTGCCTTGGCAGAGCTCTCAGACACATCAAAGCCTTGAATCTCCTCCCTCTGTGTTGGTTGAGCTTTCTCAGCAGCCTGTGCCCCACTCCCTGCTTCTGTTATGCTCGTCCAGGGAAGGTAAAGTGGAAGTGAAGAGGACGGCAGCCTCGAAGGGGAACAAAAGTTACAAAATCAGCTCTGTGAAGGTAGAAAAGGTGAGTGATGGTTACCGTACCCTCTGCTTTCATAACTCCATCAGGAAGGGGTTTGCTGAGGCATGAGTCCCAGTACAAGGTCTTTCTTAGATAGAGCCAAAGGGGTCAATGTCACGATCCCTGAGAGCACACACAAGCATTCCAACATCTTCCCTGTTACAGACACTGAGACTTGGGAAACAGGCCAGGTTCCACCACTGAGAGAGGTGGGGGCTGACAAGCTGTCTTAGGAGAGGTCTACATACTACCTCATGAGGATGCTGGACTCCTGCCACATCACACACTCACAAAAGGTGACATAATGCACACAGGCCTGCCATGAACACTCTGAGGAAATGAGGCATATGTAACTCTATTGAATCAGATGAGCATACACCTTGAAGTCAAATGTTTTTTTTAATATATTTATTGATTATGCTATTATAGTTGTCCCATTTCCCCTCCTCACTCCACTCCAACCTGCCCACCCCCTCCCTCCCACATTCCCCCCCTATAGTTCATGTCCATGGGTCATACTTATAAGTTCTTTGGCTTCTACATTTCCTATACTATTCTTACCCTCTCCCTGTCTATTTTCCACCTATCATTTATGCTACTTATTCTCTGTACCTTTCCCCCCATCTCCCCCTCCCACTCCCCTGTTGATAACCCTCCATGTGAGCTCCATTTCTGTGGTTCTGTTCCTGTTCTAGTTGTTTGCTTAGTTTGCTTTTGTTTTTGTTTTAGGTGTGGTTGTTAATAACTGAGTTTGCTGTCATTCTTACTGTTCATATTTTTTATCTTCTTTTTCTTAGGTAAGTCCCTTTAACATTTCATGTAATAAGGGCTTGGTGATGATGAACTCCTTTAACTTGACCTTATCTGAGAAGCACTTTATCTTCCCTTCCATTCTAAATGATAGCTTTGCTGGACAGAGAAATCTTGGATGTAGGTCCTTGCCTTTAATGACTTGGAATACTTCTTGCCAGCCCCTTCTTGCCTATAAGGACTCTTTGGAGAAATCAGCTGACAGTCTTCTGGGAACTCCTTAGTAGGTTACTGCGTTCTTTTCTCTTGCTGCTTCTAAGATTCTCTCCTGTTTAATCTTGGGTAATGTAATGATGATGTGCCTTGGTGTGTTCCTCCTTGGGCCCAGCTTCTTTGGGAGTCTCTGAGCTTCCTGGACTTCCTGGAAGTCTATTCCCTTTGCCAGATTAGGGAAGTTCTCCTTCATTATTTGTTCAAATAAGTTTTCAATTTTTTGTTCTTCCTCTTCTCCTTCTGGCACCCCTATAATTCGGATGTTGGAACGTTTCAAGATGTCCTGGAGGTTCCTAAGCCTCTCCTTGTTTTTTTGAATTCTTGTTGCTTCATTCTTTTCTGGTTGGATGTTTCTTCCTTCCTTCTGGTCCACACCGTTGATTTGAGTCCCAGTTTCCTTCCCATCACTATTGGTTCCCTGAACATTTTCCTTTGTTTTTCTTAGCATAGGCTTCATTTTTTCATCTGGTTTTCGAACAAATTCAACCAATTCTGTGAGCGTCTTAAAAACCAATGTTTTGCACTGTGCATCCAATAGGTTGGCTATCTCTTCCTCGCTTAGTTGTATTTTTTATGGAGCTTTGAAGTGTTCTGTCATTTGGGCCTTTTTTTTTTTTTTTGTCTTGGCGCGGCTGTTACTTAAAGGGGCGGAGCCTTAGGTGTTGGGGGGGGGGGGTATCGCTGGTCGCTGAACGTGGGGGAGGGGCGGGGGGGGGAGCAATGGCGCCCGCTCCTCTCTCCACTGGATTTCAGTCTTTCACTCTGCTACCCACAATCAAATTGGGCCCCTCTGGTGCTGGTTCCCGAGTGGGTGGGCTTGTGCACACTCTAGGCCCCTGTGGGTCTCTCCAACGAACTCTCCTGTGAGGCTGGGAGTCTCTCCTGCTGCCGCCCCAACCCCCATGGGCGCTTTCAATCAGAGGTCTGAGGCTTTATTTCCCCAGCGCTGGAGCCCTGGGTTGCCGGGTCTGCCTCGCTCCCCGCCATTTGTCCTGGTTTATCTGTGTGCAGAGTGTGGGGCCCGGGAGTGCTACCCGCCGCTCTGCCTGCCCCGTTCTCCGCCACTCTGAGTCCGGCCCTCTCGGTTTATCTGTGCAAATGTGGGGCCGCAGGGTCTGCTAGTGCTCGGACTGCCTGCCGTTAGTCCCACGCTCCGCCAGTCTCGGTCACGCCAGGGCAACGTGAGTCCTCTCCACCCGGTGCCCGTCTCCGCCCCTCCTACCGGTCTGGATGAATGTTTATTTTTTATCTCCTTGGTGTCAGACTTCCTTGCCATTCGATTCTCGGTCAGTTCTGGTTGTGCGAGGAGGTGCAGTGTGTCTACCTACGCCGCCATCTTGGTTCTCTCCTAAGTCAAATGTTTAATTCAGCTTAATCTCTCCATATTTTTTGGCTAGTATTTTCTGCTAAGCGTTAGGGGCATAGATCAGGCAGGGCAAGGGACCCCAATGGCTGACTGGCTACTAATGGCCTGCTGGGTACATCCACCAGATGCCCCACCATCACCTCAGGCTCTTCAAGTCTAAACCCCCACACAGATCCTCATTTTTCCCCAGCAGAAACTTCCCAAACGGTCTTCGAGTTTCTGCCCATAGTGTCGTCACTGCCCCAGTCCCTAAGGCATGAAGGCTTCATCAAATCACCCTTAATTATCCCCTTCCTCAGCTTTCATTTCCACTCACATGGTCACCAAACCTGAAAGACTTTCCCTTCATAAGCTCTAGCAAATAAATCCATTTCCCAGTATGTTCCCCCTATGACTCCCCCGTGTAAAATCTCCTCTTCGTTTGTCCCTCCCTTTCCAAACATCTCTTCCTCAAATTTCTTCTTGTTCCAGCTCAACAGTCCACAGAGTCATCAGAATAATCTTTCCAAAACCCCGCTGTACAGAGCTTCACTGGCTCTAAAACTTGTTTTGGCTTCCTGTTGCCTTTGTGATAAAGTACAAACTACAAAGTCTGGCATTCAAGGGCCTCCCAAAGCAACTCCAACCCAATTCCACAGTCCACTTACAGTTCACCTATCTGGGCCCAAACAGAGCCTCTACCACATGCCCCAAATAGTCCTTCCCCTTCCTCTCTGGGCCTTTCTGTGACCCCCACTACCCTGTGCACTACAGCTGCTCCCTAAGTTTGGCCAGCCTGCCTTTCTCTCTGCCTTTCACTCATATGCTACATCCATCAAGAAGCCTCCCCTGATACCTAAAGCCCCAAAGTGAGTGCTCCTTCCTCTGAGCTCAAGCAGGGCTCCACATAGTTCACAGGAGACTTACTGAACACAGCCTTTTTTGGTCATGGAGGTGTCTGAGCTCCCCCAAGGAACCAAAGCTCATTGAGCACAGAAACATGTTGATGGTCTTAATGTCCCCCAGCAAAAGGGACTTAGCAAACACTTGTATGATACGTTTCATTGAAAATGAAAGAATGAACCAATGATTTAGGGGCTACAATCAAATGCTAGAATGATAGCACTTTCTGAGAAGTGTCCAAATTTTGAGAAATACTACCATATAGAGAGAAGGTTTTCACTGGTGTGAAAGGCTGAATTTAGGTAAGGCCAGGCGACAAAGGAACTAGGATTCGGGTCCTGGGCAATGATGACTTTTCTCTAGCCCAAATCTTAAATGCAGTCTACAGCAGCTACACTCCCCAAAGCATCTTCTGCTTTTGTAATAAAAAATAGTACTATTAATAGCTTTTAATTTAAAAAGTATACACTTGGACCTAGAGGTAAGTGGTTTTATAGGGAGAGGAGAATCTTTCGTTATGAGTTTAGTGCTTGCTCCATTCTAGGCCTGAGAGATTCAACTGTGTAACAGTAAAGGCACATCCCACCCCAACCCCATCCCCATGGAGTGTATATGCTAATGGGGAAGACAGACGATAAGGGGAGAGACATATCAGGTCATAACAAGAGCTATAAAGAAATAAACCAGGGCAAGAGAATAAGGTGCACAGGCGCTGCTCCCTGAGTAAAAATAGGTCTTACATGTTTATGGGATTCTTTTCCTCCATAAAAATTTTAAGGCCCTTAAAATACAGGTATACCTCATATTTTTTAATATCTTTTCTTTTTTTAAGATTTTATTTATTTTTTGCCCTGGCTGGTGTGGCTCAATGGTTGAGTGCCAGCCTGAGAATCAAAGGGTAGCTGGTTCGATCCATTCCCAGTCTAGGGCACATGCCTGGGCTGCTGGCCAGGTCCCCAGTGGGGGGCGTGTGAGAGGCAACCACACATTGATGTTTCTCTCCCTCTCTTTCTCTCTCCCTTCCCCTCTCTAAAAAAAAATGAAATAAAATAATCTTAAAAAAAAGATTTTTATTTATTTTTAGAGAGAGGGGAAGGGAGGGAGAAAGAAAGGGAGAGAAACATCCATGTGCAAAAGAACACAACAGTCAATTACCTCTCGCACACTTCCAGCCAGGACCTGGCACCCAACCCAGGCATGTGCCCTGACCAGGAATCGAACTAGCAACCTTTTGGTTTGCGGGATGATGCCCAACCCACTGAGCCACATTGGTCAGGGTGATGTACCTCATTTTATCATGCTTTGCTTTATCGTGCTTCACAGATGTCACGTTATTTACAAATTGAAGGCAAGACCCTCCACCAGCAAAAAGATCATGCTTTGTTGCTACGGTCCAAGACTGAACCCACAATATCCCTAAGTATGCCTGTAAAGGGCTGCTATATAAAATGCAACAGATGCCTTAAATAGAGAAGTTTATCTTATTCTCTCTCACAGTGCCTGGCGCAAAGTGAGCATTCAATACTGGTTGGATGAATGACTTGCTAGGTGGTTTCGTGAATGCCATAGCCTTCAACCAGATGATCAATTTCCCCTCCAGGCTAAGGAGTGGTAACCAGTTATGTTTGATATAAAAATACCCACTTCTGGTTGGTCCCTGACTCTTGGCCCAGTCAGCCATGAACTGCCAAGTCTAGGATATCCCTGTACCCCATTGAAGGGAAAGGAAAGTTCCATTTGTTGTCTTTATTGCCTCCTCAGTAGCTTCTTGAACAAACAATGCTCATCCACTACCCAAAGTAACTCAGGCTTCCAACCTCAGCCCTTCTATCACAGTTTGTCCCCTAAAGTCCAAACACCAGTGGCTATAAGTCAACAGAAAGGCAAGAGTTGGGTGTGATGGATTTGCTGTGAGGTATTTTAGGTTCCAAGCCTCCTTACTGTTCCTTCCCATTTCCATTATGCCTGAGAATGCAGCCTGCTTCTGGCCCTAGGACCACCTGCCAGCAGGATGCTTCACTCACTCCTGTTTCCAGGTGTAGCTTTCTGTAAAGTGGCTCTTTAGAGAAAAATGAGGACAATTTAGGTTGAGGCTATTAACAGACCTTCCCGTCAGGGTCCTACCCTGATTGCTGGAACCTGGAAAGAAAGGGACCTCACTCTCATCCAGGGGAGTACACTGAGGTTTCAAGAGTCTCTGCTTAGCCTTTGTTCCCTATTAGCGGAACACGAAACCCTGCCTTGCTCCCATGAAGCTCTGGAGCTGCCCGGATCTCTTCCCCAGCAGCCTACCTGAACTGTGGGCTTCCTCCTGTTCTGGGGCTGTCAGCAGCCTGTTGGCCGTCTTTCTGGCTTCAGAGCCTCCACTCCCCAGAACTTCGGCCTTCACTGTCAGCCCTGGCCCGCAGCCCAGCCCCTTGACAGTCACTACCCACGCCCCAGAATGACAGCTACCTCCATGGAAAAGGATGGCACGACACTGTTAATTGCTAATTTGGCTCACACCTGGCAACCCCAAGGGCTGTTGACATCACACCTACATAAATAGTGTGACTACCCCTGGACAAAAGCCATATCTTCTCACATACCTTTTACACAGACAAGGCGGCACCAGTTTTACCTACTCCCAACCCACTCTAATGAAATGACTTGGCTTAAAAGAAATGGAATGTTTCTTACCAACCTGAGCTGATTGCATCAGGCGATTTCAGGCAAATTCCCATCACCAGGTAAGCCAGTGAGTCAAAGTTACCAGGACTGAAAGATCACATATTCAACCATTCAGCAAATATAACCGAGTGTCTTGCACTGCTCTAGGACCCAGAGATGGAGTTGTTAACGAAACAAGCTTACAGAAAAGAAGAAAAATAGAAGGGAAACAGAAAATAAACAATATGTTGGGCAATAAGTACTGAGGAGAAAAAATTAGCAAGAACTTTTCAATACTTTATATTTTTAGGGTGGCATTTAGGGCAGCACCTAGCATGTAATAGGCACTTAACATTTGTTGAATAAATAAAAAAAACTTGCATTGGATGCTTTTAAGTCTGAGTTATTTTCATTGCTCTGGTGCTGCTGCTTTTTCTTCCTTGCATTAAATCACTTACATCGTTTAGAACCCTAATATAGAACTCCCCCATAAAACAATGAACAACAAGAAGCAACCAACACAATTTTAAAAATACAGGTGGCTGCCCTGGCTGCGTTGCTCAGTTGTTAGAACATCGTCCCGATATGCCAACATTGCGGGCCAGTCCATCCTTGCTCAGGGACGTACAAGAATCAACCGATGAATGCAGAAATAAATGGAACAAGTCCGAGTTTCTCTCCCTTCCTCCCTCTCTAAAACCAATATTAAAAATTTTTTTAAATGCAGGTGGCTAATGAGTACATCATATTCCACGTTGCTCTAATCAAAAACATTCTAGGTACAACAGCAAAGAAGAGATTCCATATTTCATCAAACAAATGTATGGGTTTTTTTTTTAAGATTTTATTTATTTACTTTTAGAGAGAGAGGAAGGTAGGGAGAAAGAGAGGGAGAGAAACATCCATCGGTTGCCTTCCACAGGCCCCCAACTCAGGCAC
Organism: Desmodus rotundus; assembly: GCF_022682495.2. Classification (NCBI taxonomy): domain Eukaryota; kingdom Metazoa; phylum Chordata; class Mammalia; order Chiroptera; family Phyllostomidae; genus Desmodus; species Desmodus rotundus. Next base: position 71,211,359 of record NC_071395.1, read on the forward strand.
GTGCCCTGACTGGGAACTAAACCGGCGACCTCTTGGTTCGCAGGCCAGCACTCAGTCCACTGAGCCACACCAGCCAGGGCCCAAGTATCTGGGATTTTAAACATTTAGACTACAAAGTGCAGACACAAGCACAAAGAAACCATCACTCTCTGTAACCGTGACAAGGGGGTGTCACTATGTGTGAGCTTTCCTGATAGACAGTTTAGCTGTGTGAACAAAACACTTGAAAATGTGCGACCCCTGCGATTCAGCCTCTCCCGGGAATTTACCTGAAGAGAAATAAGAATGCGTCCAAACTTAACCATGCCAGATAATTTCCTCAACATTCTTTGCAAATTATTTTCCTTGGTTTTACTACCTTTTTAAAAGTCAGCCTTTTGGCCAAGTCCCTTCAGCAGATACAAGAGCGACGTGGACACTCTGGTCACCACTGAACTTCGACAAGAAGACCCCACGTCTGTGGCACAGATCATAGGAGTTCCTTCCTTTTGCTTTCCCTGCCAGGTTAGCCCAATCTGATATTACACCCTGTGTAAACACATACAGGGTGGAGCAAAAGTGGGTTTACAGGTTTCATGTGGAAAAATAATACAGTAATTAACAAGTAATAATAGAAGAATAAACCTGCATACTCCCAACCATAAACCTACTTTTGCCCACCCCTGTCTATGCTGGTTCTACAGAAGTACAGTCTCCACTTCACATATTCTAAACACCTATTAACTGACAGCATAATGCTATTTGGGACTTTGGTAGAACTACCTGGAATGTCAACTATAGGTAGCCTGGAACGTAAGGATCGCTTCTCCAGGGGTGACTTGTCTGGTGACCGTTGCCTAAATAAGGGGAACAATACCCTGACTGTTTATAATTATAACCTAATAGGAGATCTTAGAGGAAATTTCACTCTAGTTTTCATCAATTCCTGTATAACACAACACGGGTCCTGAGGTCTACTTTGAAAGTTGCAACAAGGAGGTTTTGTGGTCTTTATATGGAAAATATTTTCTGCTTAAAATTAGGAGATTGGGCTTTATTTACTCAGGAGTGTCCATTACACAGAGGCCAATTTTGATTCATAAATGCAGAAATGAAGCATCTAGGTTTTCTGATAATTACAGTAGAAACGTCCCTTCTATGGAAAGACAATATTCATCCCTTTGGAGAGCAGGCCAGGCAGAAAAGGAGATAACTTAAGGGCTGAAGTCAGGATAAGAGGGTAGCAGGGAATCCCTGTCTCCAAGTATGGTGCTGTTTCAACAGTTTTCTCAAGTTGCGTGTTAACGGGATGGTTATCAAAACCCTGATATAGATGTTAGAGGAAGCAGTGTGAAAGCAAGAGGCCCAGACGCAGACAGAAGGTGATCCAAGGAGGGTAGGAGCCACCCTCCACCTCCAGCAAAGGTGCAGGCCCCACCCATCCTCGGGGCTCCCCACCCTGGTGCGAGAAGCCAGTCCTGCCTCTGCCTGCTGCCACTCCCTCCCACCGCCTTAGGAATTCAGCTGTTCATTCTTCTCAGCCATATCAGCCCCATCACAGGTGCTTTTGCTCCTTACGTCCCTTCTCTGAGTTTCAGTTTCTTCTTCTGTAAAATGAGCAGGTTGAACCAGTTCCCACCAGTCAGGACCCATCCTGTCATCTAGCTGCTAAGCACCCTCCTGGGGGACTGAGAGCCCTGCCTCTCCTTGGCCAGTTTGACCATGATGGCAGGGTCAGCCCTCTCCTAGACAGGTGGGGGGTAGGTGACCAAGGACAGTCTTATTCATGCCAATGTTCCTTTCCTATGTTCCGAGGAATTGCTGAACATGCAGAATGCACCAACTTCAAGTGCGTCTAACATCTGCTGTATTCATTTCCTGTGGTTGTCATAAGAAATTACCACAAACTTAGTGACCTGAAACAGCACATTCATTCTCTCACAGTTCTGGAGGTCAGATGTCCAGAATGAGGCAGGGCTAAAATCAAGGCGCTGGCAGAACTGGCTCCTTCTGGAAGCTCCTAGGGGAAAATCAGTTCCTTGCCACTTCCAGCTTCTAGAGTTTGCAGTGTCCCTTAGCTCACGGCTGTATCGTTCCAAGAACTGCTTCTGTTATCACACTGCCTGCTCTGACTGGTCCTCCTGCCTCCCTCTTATGAAGACCATTTTGATTACCTTGGGCCTGAGCAGATAACCCAGCCCAGCAGGCTGAAAGAAATAGGTTTATTTTCCGGAAAACTAAACCAGAGAAGCTCTAGATCTGGGGAGACTGGGCACACCAGAGAGCAAGGCTAAGTCGCTACATTTTGAGGGGAAGCAGGGTAGAGGGAGGGAGAATTCTTCAAAGGCTGTATATTAAATAACAAGACCCAGCTTCCTTCCCCCAGTGGCCTCCCACAATGCTGGCAGCCTGGCCTGTACCTTCCAGGCGGGAGATCAGAGAGTGTTTCTCTTCCACTGAGCGTGCAGCTTCGGGAGGGACGCACATGGATCTGTGAGGGAGGGAGGAGACACTCGCCTAGCCAACCAGATCGCCCACACATCCAAGAGAGTTTTTCTCAACAGAATAACCTTCCCCATCTCAAAATCCTTAACTTAATCACATCTGCAAAGTCCTTTTTGCCAATAAGGAAGCAAACACAGGTTCCGGGGACTAAGACAGGGACATCTTTGGGGGCCTGTTACTCTGCCTACCACGTCTGATGTTCCAATTTCCCACCTTCCCAATAGTTGCCACTTCTGCATGTCATCTTTGATTTTTTTCTTTGAATTGACTCACTTTTCAAAAAATGAACTAAATCCTACATTAGCCTTATTCTAAACAATCATATCTAAAATCATAAAAATGGTTGGTAGTCATTTTCCCCTAATACTCCATAAATTTAATAAATGACTATCAAAGTGTCAAATGTTCATCTCTGTACCAGGTGACATCACTTTCCGTTTCTCCAGTAGTACACAGACCATCCTCTGGGGAACAAAAATAGAATCCAGCCTCCTGACTTTATAAAAAAGGGTAATTTGTCCAAGAATACACAGCAGCAAAGAGCAAAACTTTGGGACCTCCACAATTTCTTCTTCCCCTCTTCGTGCTCATTAATCACAACCTGAAAGTACATCAGCATCTTTTTAACATCATCTCTACATTGGCGATTCACGTCATTGAGGGCTCAGCTCCCCTTCTGTTACACTCATAGATATTTTGTATTTGAAAGTGGGGTTTCCTATTGCTTCCCCTGTCGATCGCCACTCATGCACCCTACTTATCTGTGTTAAACAGCTCCCTGTTCCCTGCCCCACATCTGGACAGCTTCCAAGCCCCGGGGAAGAGCGCACAGAAACGGAAGGTCCGTGGCTAGTGGCGACCTTGTACTATGGCTCCGGGCTGCTTTTCCACCTGCAAAACGACCTTTGAACAGCACTTTTGAGGAGACAAAGTTCTTGCACAGAGTATGGGATGATGTAATTGTCCTCCTCTTACATAACCACCGGCATGCAATAAAAATGGCTTTCATTTAATGGACATTTAGTTTGGGACAGGCCCTGTGACAAGTGCTCGACACACATCCAGTCACAACCAGCTATGAGTGTTCCCACTTCACAAATAGAAAACAATGTCTATGGGAGGTTAAGCAACTTGGCCAGGATCACACAGCTGGTGTGACAAAGTCTGTGTTCCCAGAACCTCAGAAGATACAAGAGAATTTAGAAATCCAATTAAGATGAGACATGACAATGACAACCGGAGAGGTTGAGCGACCTGCCCAAGGACACAGTGGCAGACTCAGGGGCAGAATTCAGAGCTTCAACTCTTAGACCAGTTCCTTCTTTCAGATTTCCTCTTTTTTAAGCTATTATTTCCTGGATGATTTCCTAAGAAGTCGGCTTGATCTTCTTTTTCCTCATCATTCCATACATGACTCCTCACTGGTGCTTTTTTAAAAAAAAATTGTTTTAATTGATTTTAGAGAGGGGGGGGAAGGGAGAGGGAGAGAGAGAAACATCAATTTGTTATTTCACTTATTAATGCACTGCTTGCTTGCTTTTAGTATGTGCCCTGACTGGAGATCACACCTGCACCCTTGGTGCATTGGGACAGTGCTCCCACCAATCGGGCTGCCCGGCCAGGGCCTCACCGGTGCTTTCGCCCTGCCCTGTGCTCACTCCAGCTGAAAGCTGTGGAGCAATCTAATGAGAATCTCAGAGTGACCCTTCTCCCTCTCTCCCTCTGACCCAAAAGACAAAGTGCTAGAAGATCTCCATGAGTCTGTATTCATTAATTTGGAATTGGTAGTAATTTAACCAAAAAAGCATTAAAGTTGACCTTTATCCTTCCCTCCCCCAAAAAAGATTGCTAAACAGATACACGGTAGAAACAAGGTTAAATGGGTTCACAATCAAAAGAAATTTGTACATTAAAATTTTAACCCCATAAGAACCTAAATGTCTCTCAATAGGGTATTCAGTAAATAAATTGTCCCATTTCCACACAATGGAATATGATGGTGTCATAGAACAATGTACAATAAAATGAACACAGCCCTGACCAATGTTGCTCAGTTAGTTGGGCATCATCCTGCAAAGCGAAAGGTTGCCGGTTCAATTCTGGGTCAGTGCACATGCCTGGGATGCAGGTTCAGTCCAGGTCAGGGTGTGTACAAGAGGCAACCAATCAATGTTTCTCTCTCTCTCTCTCTCTTTCTTCTCCCCTTCCCTCTCTCTAAAAGAAATAAAAATAAAATCTTAAAAAAATATGAAAACAAATTATGAATTAGTAAATCAAAATCATGAACACAAAATAGAAGACTGCTTTTATTTTCATAAGTGCACACCCACATAAAAAAAGACTGGAAAGATATATTTACAACCTGTGGCCATCTCTGGGTGATCTCTCTTTTTTTTTTTTTTGTATGTTGATCTGTTTTTTTCCAAATTTTCTATAGAAAATTTATACAGATACTTTTTATAATCAAAATTTTAATCACCAAAAATTTTAGATGTTGGGCAGGATGGAGTGGAGTGAAGGGGGGGAAATGGGACAACTGTAATAGCATAATCAATAAATATATTTTTTAAAAATTTTTAACCCTTTCCGATCCGCCATCTGCGGTGGAGTCGTCGCCAAGATGCAGATTTTCGTGAAAACCCTTACGGGGAAGACCATTACACTCGAGGTTGAACCCTCGGATACAATAGAAAACGTACAGGCCAAGATCCAGGGTAAGGAAGGAATTCCTCCTGATCAGCAAAGACTGATCTTTGCTGGCAAGCAACTGGAAGATGGGCGTACTTTGTCTGACTACAATATTCAAAAGGAGTCCACTCTTCATCTTGTGCTGAGACTTCGTGGTGGTGCTAAGAAAAGGAAGAAGAAGTCTTACACCACTCCCAAGAAGAATAAGCATAAGAGAAAGAAGGTTAAGCTGGCTGTCCTGAAATACTACAAAGTGGATGAGAATGGCAAAATCAGTCACCTTCGTCAGGAGTGCCCTTCAGATGAATGTGGTGCTGGAGTTTTTACGGCCAGCCACTTTGACAGACATTATTGTAGCAAATGTTGTCTGACCTATTGCTTCAACAAACCAGAAGACAAGTAATTGTATATGAGTCAATAAAAGACATGAAGTAACAAAAAAAAAATTTTTAGATGTAGCCCTGGCTGGTGTGGCTGAATGGATTGAGCGCTGACCTGCGAATCAAAAGGCTGCCAGTTTGATTCCCAATCAGGGCACATGCCTGGACTGCTGGCCAGGTCCCGGGTGGGTGGCACATGAGAGGTAACCACAAACTGATGTTTCTCCCCTCTTTTTCTCCCTCCTTTCCTCTCTGTCTAAAAATAAATAATTAAGCCCTGGCTGGTGTAGCTCAGTGGATTGACCTTGGGCTGCGATACAGATGGTCGCTGGTTCTGTTCCCAGTCAGGGCACATGCCTGGGTTTCGGGCCAGGTCCCCAGTGGAGGCCACATAAGAGGCAACCACACACTGATGTTTCTCTCCCTCTCTTTCTCCCTCCCTTCCCCTCTCTCTAAAAATAAATAAATAAAACCTTTAAAAAATATTTTTTAAAAAATATAAATAAATAAATAATTAAAATCTTTAAAAAAAATTTTTTAGATATAGTCATTAAGAACTGCTACTTTCTGAAGCCTGTGCTGAGATCACACATACAAGAAAATAAGGGTTCGACCCTAAACTTCTTTACAGAGCTGGCCATACATCAACAATTTAACAGTTATTCCCACCCCAGTGGAAAAATGAGCAGTGGATATAAATAAGTGATTCATAGAAGACATACAAATGTCAAATAAACACATAAGATCCTCAATCATATCATTAATAACTTTTAAAAACATAAATTAAAATGACAGAGATATCACTTTTTGCTTATCAAATTAGCAAAGTTTAAAACAAATGATAATGCCTAGTGCTGGTAAGCGTGTGCAGAGAACAAAGCTCTGGGACAATGCTGCTTGGAGTGAAAATGCTACAACCATCTCAGTTACCATGATGGTTTGAATGTGCGTATCTTTACCTCCTCCTGAAACACCACAAAACAGACAGGACAAGAATTTTAAAACGTAGAAACCCACAAGAACAGAGTACGGGAGAGGAGGCAGCAGTGGACAAGAAATGTCAACAGAATCTTGGAAAATGGAAAGAGAGTAGCAGCTGATGGGGTGGATCACAGAAGGCTGGAGAGTCAATGCCAACCAAAAGCAAACAGTTCTGTGCCTCTGAACCACAGAAAGGCTCAGGAATTGGAGTGGCTTGCTACGTCAGAAGGCGTCAGAAGTCAGGGTGTGGCAGGGCCAAAAACAGGAAGTATGGTATGTTTACAAAGCACTTAGACTTCACAATTCAGGCAATCGACAAGCCAAGGCATTTACCTCTCCCCCACACCAGCAGGAGGAGGAGGTTTATTTTCTGGAGAAACTATACCAGGGAATCTCCAGACCTGGGCACACCAGAGGAAAAGGCTAAGTCAGTACACTATAAAAGGAAGGGAAGTGGGATAGAGAGGGGGGGGGGGATTCTTTGAAGGCCACATATTGAATGATGAGACCCTAGCTTCCTTAAAGCCAACAAGCACCCCACCCCAAACACACACACACACACACAACCTCAATCAACATCCAGTTCCTTGATCATAAAAATGAACATTGAATAAGGAATCGACAAACACTTGAGAAAGCCTCCAATGCAAAAGATAAAACAAAATAAAACTCAGGAATAATAGATAAAATGCAAGGAACAGAAATAAGCTAGAAAAAGAAGAACTTTAATATCTTCAGAGAAATAAAGATATTATATCCATGAAACAGAACATATGGCTACAAAAGGAGTGAGAACAAGAGTCCCTTTTTTTAACGAGGGTTGAAATAGAAGGGTATGACCATAAAATTAAGAAAACATCTCCAAAAGAAGAACAAAAAATAGATTTCTCAAACAGGACATTGAAAGAAAGAAAATGAAAGGATAAACCCAAAAGTCCCAACATCCAGATGAAAGGAGTTTCAGAAAGACAGAACAGAAAACATGAAGAGGAAGAAATTAACCCTGGCCAGTGTGGCTCAGTTGGTTGGAGCATTGTCTGGTAAACAGACAATGCTGATTCGGGTCAGGGCACATACCTAGGTTGCAGGTTCAGTCCCTAGTCGGGGCTTGCAAGAGGCAACTGGTCAATATTTCTCTCTCATATTGATGTTTCTCTCCCACTCTCTTTCCCTCCCTTCCCCTCTCTCTAAAATCAATGATGTCCTTGGGTGAGAAAAAAAGAGAGAGAGAGAGAAAAATTACTTTTAAGATAATTCAAGAAATTTTTTCAGAATTGAGTAACATCAGAACTCTGATGGAAATGGTCTCCTGAGTATACAGCACTATGAATGAAAAAATACCCACCAATGACATTTCAGAACCTCAGGGATGAAGAGAGCATCCTAAAAACTTCCATGGACATAAAACCAAGAATCAAGAATCTGAAGAGCATAGGACTTCTCGACAGTAGACTAGAAGCTTTAAGACAATGAAGCATTGCCTTTAAAATTAGGAGAGAATTATTTCCAATCCAGCATCTATATATAACCACACCCTTAAACAAGTATAAGGATTTTTAAAAGGCCTTTTTTTCAGACAGTCAACAACTCAAAAAATTTACCTCCTATGTCTTAGAAAATGTATGTCACCAAAATAAGGAAGTAAATACAGAGGAAAATGTGGAATCCACACAAAAGGACAAGTACTGTACGATTCAACTCAAAACCACAGAGACAGGGAGTGGTGTTGCCAGGGGCTGGGGAGTCAGGGTTCAATGTGCACAGAGATCCAGTCTGAGAAGATAAAAAAGTTCTAGAGACGGATGGTGGTGACAGCTGCACGACAGTGTGAACATGCTTGATGCCGCTGAGCCAAGCACTTAGAAAGGGTTAATATGATAAATTTTAGGTTATATACATTTTACCACAATGCAAAAAAATGTAAAATAGCATTAAAAAAAAAAGTAGGATCCAAAAGAGAGAATCCTCATAAGAAAGAGAAAAGGGATTTCCGAGATGATGCTAGGGATGTCCCAGGACAATGCTCAGCGGCAGGTCGAGAGAGCAACCAGCCCGACTGGGCAGCAGGGTGAGGCTGCAGGGCGGTGTGTCTGAGGAATTAAAGAAAGGCAGAAGATAAATACTGAGACATTATCTGATATGTTTGATCGCATTGAGAGGAATTTAATAGCTCTGTTGGAGAGGGATTAGTGATATGTATGTAAAATTAAGGAAATGGAAAACTGAGGCAACCATTAACTCTAGGGGGGAAATTAGACAAAAGAAAGAAATAATCAGCAGCATCATCAGTCATGTAGCTCAGAGAGCAATACTTAACATAGTCATAGCAAAACTTACTTATGTAACATAACCGTGAACATCGATTGAAACAAAACTCGTGATATAACCATGTTCGGAAGATGGGGGAGCAGTAATGTGGATAGGGTGAGCTGAGCGCAATATCCTTACCTTTAATAATAAGAAGTCAATAGATAATGATCAGAATAGAAAAAATAGCCATATAGGCACTTTCTTTGGAAATATAAACAACTAAGATAATTAAATGTGTTTGTCTCTGGTAAGGAGAAATTGTAAGTGGGGAAGTAGAATAGGGAATTGCTATTTTTTCACTGTAAGCTTGTGTGTGTATTTTAATAAAAGTGGATATGAAATTTAAAATAAAGTGGTATGGCATTTATTAGAGGAATCTGGAAAAATGAATTAAAACTATAAATATATATATATAAAACTTTTCACCCAGAAATCAACTTGTAAAGATTTATCCTAAGGAAATAATAGGACTTCTATGTAAAGATATATGTTCAATGATGTTTACTGCAGCATTTTCTTTATTATCATATCAATAAATTGAAAACAACCCGAACATCCATTGGTAGGAGAATGGTTTAATAAATCCTGGTGCATCTACATATTGGAATACTAGGCAGCTATGAATAAAAACAAGGCAGATATCTATAAACTAACATGAGATAATACTCAAGAGATACTATTAAATGAAAAAGGTTACATGATAGTAAATAAAGTTTGACATAAAAATATTTGTTTTAGCCTTGGCTGGTGTGATTCAGTGGATTGAGTGCCGGCCTGCAAACCCAAAGGTCACTGGTTCAATTCCCAGTCAGGGCACATGCCTGGGTTGCAGGCCAGGTCCCAAGGAGGGGGCAAGCAAGAGGCAACCACACGTTGATGTTTCTCTCCCTTTCTTTCTTCCTCCTTTCCCTTCTCTCTAAAAATAAATAAATAAAATCTTTTAAAAAATAGAATCTTTTTTAAAAATTGTTTTAAAAGCCTAGAAGTCTAGTTAATTTCCAGAATACATAAAGAACTCATACAAATTAAAAAAAAAAAAAAAGCAATTTCACTTAAAAAAAAAATAAGGAAAGGACTAGAAAAGATATTTTGCCAAAAGAGATACACGAATGGCTAATAAGCACATGAAAAGATGCTCTGCATCACTAATTATTAGGGAAATGCAAGTCAAAACTACAAGATACCACTGCATACCCATTAGGATGGCTACAATTTTAAAGCAACAACAACAGAAAATAACAAGTGTTGGCGAGCATGTGGAGAAATTGTGCAATGCTAGTAAGAATGTAAAATGGTGCAGCCACTATGGAAAACAATTACTGATGTATCAGTAGTAATCTTTGGGGACAGAATTATGTGAAAGCTTTCTCTGTATAATGAAGATTCCTCATAAAATTAAAAAATGTAATTACCACATGATCCAGCAACTCTACTTGTGAGTATATGCCCAAAAGAATTCAAAGGACTCAAACAGATATTTCCACACCCACGTGCACAGCAGCATTATTTACAGTAGCCAAAAGATAGAATCCACCCAAATGTCCATCAACATATGAATGGATAAACAAAATACGGTGTATAATGGTATATATGGTATGCTATATATGGTATATAATATGGTAAATATGTATTGTGTATACATACAATGGAATATTTTTCAGCCAAAAAAAGAAATTCTGATACATGCTACAATACAGATGAACCTTGAGGACATTATGCTGGCTGAATTAAGGCAGCCACAAAAAGACAAAGGCTGTATGACTCCACTAAAACGAGGTACCCAGAGGGGCCAAATTCCTGGAGACAGAAAGTGGAGCGGTGTTTGCCAGGGTGAGAGGGGGTGGGGCAGCGGGGAGTTGGTGTTTATGGGCACAGAGTTTCCGTGTGGCGAGATGAGAAGGGTTCTGGAGACGGATGGTGCGCTGAACTGTACGCTTAACAACAGTAAATTTTTAAAAAATTGTATGTTAAGTATATTTTACCACAATCAAAAATCTTTAATTGTTTTAATCTAGAACTGTATACACCAATGTGTCAATAGTAATCTTTGGGAATGGAATTATGTGAAAGCTTTCTCTATATTATTTGGACTTTTTCAAATATCATATTATCATCTTAAAAAGTCTAGGTGCATTTAGAAAATGAAATAAAAGGAACCTCAAACCCTGAAGTATACCATCTTACAGTTTCCAAAGCACTTTCACAATCATTATTCTGCTTAAGCATCACAAAAATCCCACAAAATAGAGATATTTTGTCATTTTGTAGATGAGGAAACAGGCTCAGAGGGGAGCAAAGTGACTGACTCACAAGTAAAACTGGCAGCCAGGACTTAATGACGAGCCCCTGACTTGCTCAGCTCAGCAGAATTTCAAGCATCACACCAACTGTGTCTCAGTCGGTCCCAGATAAACCTGACTGAAGCCAAGAAACTCTCTGCAGCACAGAACAATGCTCCCTGGGCAGCCGGGGACATAGAAAACCACATCAAGGTGATGAGATCTGAGACAAATGCGGGCAGGCAATGTGTTTTAGGAAGCCACCAAAGCAAACCCTAGTGTCACCCCCACAGGAGCATTACCAACTTCACAAACTAACCTCAGCCTTTGACAGTCCCCTCCCCCCCGCCCCGACATAGACAGAGAGGGTCCTCACACCAACAGGAGCCCTCACTCTGGCGTGTCCCAGGCCAGCCCTCACCTGGCCCAGACCTTCTCCCAAAAGAACCCCCACCGTCCCGATGTACCTGGTCCTGTGTCCAGTCCTCACGGATCAGATCAATGTCAGCACACCAAGGACCAGCTGAAACAAAGCAGAAATCAACAGGAAGCATGAGAATCACCTTCTGACAAAAGAAGCACAAGGACAGGAAGTGGGTTTGGGCCAGGAAGGCTGGGGCTCGCCTTCTACAAGTGAGGCAACGGTGTCCGCCTCACTGCTCAGCTGAAGCTGAGCAAAACTTCAGTGCTGGGGAAAGGAATATAGAAATTTAAATCCTGTCTCTCTAGCCAGGCCTCCGAGATCCCCCATTTCCACCGCAGGCGTGTATGCCGCTGTCCCAGTGTTTGGAGGGGAAGGGGCTCTCACTCCCCAAGGGGAGGAGATGCACTGACCCTGGCGTAGCTCATACGTGGTACTCGAGAGAATAAACAAAGTCCCATAGACTCCACCTGCCACTTTTAGCTGCGAGACCTTGGATGAGTTGCTTGCCTCTCTGAGACCCCTCATCTAGGAAATGGAGGTAATACCAGTACTGACTTCACAGCATTGTGTAGGCTTAAATGAGAACCTATGTAACTAGCTTCATGTGGTTCAATTTGTCCATTTACCAACCGGTGGTGTCCCCCCTCCTTTCTGTTGCTCTAAATCTGACCCACCTCTGCAGTCTTTATCAGATCAGACCACCCTTGTCCTAAGCGTCACCCTGAACCCGTTGCCACCACAGTGGCTGCAGGTCTCACGTGTTATTTAGTCTCACCACATAGGAGAAGCACCATCATGAAGAACCACTTCTGAGGCCCTTCGTTGATTACTTCTTTGCCATGGTTCTGTTTTATCTCCCCAGGTCACCCACTGAGGGTAGGGGCTGCGTGGATTTGTCTCTGTATGCCCAGGAGCATTCCGCAGAACACTGGAAGTTAGTCTATCAATGTTCAAGGACCTTCAAGATGCTGTGGAAACACCACCATCTTTAACGCTCAGAGATAAACGTAGGTACCTGGGCTGAGGACTCCCCAGCAGGGGGGCTCAGTTCTCAGTTTGTGCAGGTGGCAGGGAAGCCTTGCATGAGGACTGGGCCAGGGTGTTCTTGGCTCCTCTAAGCTCCTCTCTCAAGCCCGGAAAGGCAGGAAGTGGGAGAGTGTGCAGAAAGCCAAAGCTTCCTCTGCCTGAAGTCCTGCTCCCACCCACCCTACCATTTCCAGAAGGAAGTCTGCTTAGCCTGCGGCGTCCTTAAATCTCCCTGAAAAGCAACCTTTAGGAGGGAGCCACCTGCTCAGGAGACCTACCCTCCTCCTGGCTCTCTGTCCTCACTCCTTAATCTCCTTCTTTTCAGATGATAGCACCTTCTTAAAGATCGCTCCTCAGCTCACCTCCCTCTAATTTCCCACCCCACCAGGGCCACCCGCCCCACTGCATACTTTCTCAGTGTACCCCAAGCCTTGTTGAGGCTTATTATGTGCCAGACACTATGCCAAGTGCTCTATATACAACACCCTGCCTTAACCTTCAATAACTTTCGAAGGTAGAGGCTGTTACTATTCCCATTTTACAGAAGAGGAAACTGAGACCCAAAGAGGTCATGCAACTTGCCCAAGGTCACACAGTAAGTAGATTCACACTCTAACTGGTATTACAGACACCATAGTGAGATTTCACTCTAGGAAGATGTAACCAGGGGTATCCAACCTTTTGGCATCTCTGTGCCACACTGGAAGAAGAGTTGTCTGGGGCCACACTTTAAATACATTGCGACACGTAATCACAAAAAAATCTCATAATGTTTTAAGTAAACTTAAGATTTTGCGTTGGGCCGCATTCACAGCCTTCCTGGGCCTCATGGGGGAGTTTCGGAAACACTCAGAGGGCAGAACTCAGGTCTGCTTCTCTCCCACCTCCTCCGTGGCACAGAGACAGGGCACTTTGCAGGCAGCGAGTTATGAATGTTAGAATGATTGAGTGTGAGTCATCACCAGAGAGTTTGTTAGAAATGCAGAACCCCAGGCCCCACCCCGGTTTTACTGAAGCGTAATTTACATTTTCCCAAAATAATGAAGTGATTGATTTGCTCATCCAATTTTGAGCCACACTGGTCTAAATTGAATTGCACCCATGATCAAGGTAAGCATAGATAAATAAAAAGCACACAGGGTTCTGAATCTTTGGGATTTCACCTTTGGAGGAAGCACAGGGCCGAAAATGTTGGGCTCGTATTCTCCCCAAGCTTCCTTAGTTTACACTTCCTCAGTGCTCAAGCTGGGCCCTGGCAGTCTGGGTGGCAATAGGACGTCGTTAGAGCGCCACCTTCTGGTCCTTACTAGGTGTGCATTACACAGTTCTGCCTTTGGCATCCCCACCCAGAGCGGCAGCTCACCGGTTTCCTGATGGCTGCGTTTCATCTCCAGGATTCCTGCAGTTCTTCGCAGCCCGGTTTATTTTTGCTCCTTTTTTGGCCTTAAACATTCACCATTCACTACTACTGTCACGGGTTCGTATAACTCCCTATTCTCTAAATAACAATAATGTAGCACCTCATGTTTGCATATTAGCCGCTTGACCTTCTCAATTCAGTTCAATTCATCAGGCACTTGCTGAGCTCCCATTGAGTGCAAAAGGTAAGACTCGAAGGGCCTCTCCTCACTAACGTCAAAGCAAGTGGTCAGCCCAGGCCCTTGGTGTTCTGAACAAGGCATAAAGATTTAAAACTGATTCCTGCAAGAAAGTATTTGCAACATTCACATGGACATATTTCTATTTACCTATATTTATATCCATCTGAAATCAATAGGAAAAGAAAAACATTCAAATACAAAACTGGACAAAAGATACAGATAAGTTCATAGTCGAAGAAATACAAATAGTCAAAGACATTTTAAAGAAATGTCTTCATTTAAAACCTTTTGAATTAAATTATTTAAAGTATTCTATTTCTCCCATTAACTCCTTAGTTATACATTATTTTATTATTCTCTTAATAGTTATCAAGAAATTACAACATGCATACTTGAATTATTAGTCTCCTATAATTCATACATTTACCACACCCCAGAAAATGCAAGAATCTTACAGTTTGACTCCGCTTATTTTCCTCCTGACTTTTGGCTATTATTGTCAAATATTTTAATTTTTATATAAAAATAGTACCTTAAGACATTATTATTGTTCTATGCAGTTAATATTTATATATTTTTCCACACATCTACTTCTTATCATTCATTTATTTCTGTATTTCTTTGCTTCCATTGGAATTATTTTCATTCTGGTAAAGAACATCTGTTTTTCTTCTAACGCAGTTATCTTGGCAATTAATTCTCTTTTTATTTGTTAACCTCTTCTTTCCAACTTCATTTTTGAAGAATATTTTTCTCTGTATAAAATTCTAGATTGGCAGCTATATCCTTTCAGTCCTTAAAAAAGTATCACATGTACCCTTGACTTCCACTGTCTTCTGGATTCCACCACCTTTCTTGAAAATGAACTGTCAGTGTTCTTGCTTCTCTAAAGGCATGTGTGGCTTTTTTCTCAGCCAATTTTAAAAAATTCTTTTGTCTTTGTTTTTCAGAAGTTCTACTACAATGTGCCTAGTTGTTTGTTTTTTTTTTTTAATTTGGCTTAAGATTTGTATAGTTTCTTGAATCTGTGGTTTAATGCACTTCATTAATTTTGTACGATCTGTATTCATTAACTTTTCAACTGAATAAGTCTCTCTCTCTCTCTCTCTCTCTCTTTATGAAACGCTTCACGAATTTGCGTGTCATCCTTGCGCAGGGCCATGTTAATCTTCTCTGTATCGTTCCAATTTTAGTATATGTGCTGCCAAAGCGAGCACTAGTCACTCACTCTCTTAAATAACTCCAATTGAATGTATATCACATCCCATATTCTCTTATGTTCTTTTATATATTTTCCATTCTTTCCTCCCCTCCATGCTCCAGACAATATTTGCTACTGACCTATATCTTTCCATTTTTAAATCCCCTCTTCTGTTATACCTAACCTGCTGTTAAACCATTTACAGAGGTTTTTATTCCAGTAATTGTATTTGTTAATTCTAGAATTTCCATTTGGTTCTTTTCTATTTTTTAAACGATTTTATTTATTTATTTTTAGAGAGAGGAGAAGGGAGGAAGAAAGAGAAGGAGAGAAACATTCCCATGCAAGAAAAGCAATGATCGGTTGCCTCTCACATGCTCTCAACCGGGGACCTGGCCCACAACCCAGGCATGTGCCCTGACCAGGAATTGAACCAATGACCTTTCACTTTGCAGGACGATGCCCAACCGCTGAGCCACACTTGTCAGGGCTCCATTTGGTTCTTTTAAAAAGTTGTTTCTAGTTCTCCATCTACTTTCTTGATCTGTTTTTATCTCTTCATTTTTATTTACTTGGTCTTGTCTCCTAGTATATGATGGGCCTCCCCCCCAAAAAAGAGTATTATCTTCTGGAGGTCAGGCCCCTTCTAGCACAGGCTTCCCTCACTAGGTGAGTGTTCTAGGAACCCATCCGTATCAGTGCACCAACTGGCATTGTTGTGAGAGACTGCATTCGGCTTCAGTGAATTTTTTTGAAGACTTAACATTTTATGATGGGTGATTTACAAGCGCACCTGCCCACACTGCACTGAGTGTTCAGCAGTTTTTGACCAAAAACAGCCTGACCCCCATGCTCCACCCTCCATATTCACCCAGAGCAACTTTTTTTTTCTCCACATAAAAGAAGTCCTCACAGGGAAACGTTTTGCCCATGTGGAAGAGGTGAAACAAAACAACAGCAGAAGCACTAAAGAGCATCAAAACTGATGAGTTCAAAAACTGTTTTGAGCAGTGGGAAAAAACATCTCAATAGGTGTATTCCATCAAATGGCAAGTACAAGGAAGGTGACTGAAGTTTAAAGGTAACAATACATACACAATTTTTAATAAATAAATTCCAGGTTTTGGGGGTCCCTCCTCATATCTATTAATTTTTGTTAATTTCTGGATGCTGGGTAAATTGAAAAATTGTAAAGGCTCTCAATGATGTTATTTCTCCATAAGAAATGTAAATTTCTGGGTGTTTTTTCCCAGACCATTAGAATAGGGTCAAACCATTTGATCCAACAAGGAACTGAGGCGTTCCAAGCTCTGCATGGGCCGGTCTATTTCCGGATTGCCCTTGCTAAGAGGTCATAGACCTTCAGGAATCTCAACTACAGTCCTGGAGTGCCTACCAGATCCTTTTCTCTTGTCAGACCCTAAACTTCAATTTTCGAGCCTGTGATAATACCAAAACTTTAGGTCACCATTTTCTGCTCAGTTTCAATGCCTCCCAAGCAAATCAGCAAGTCCCTTAAGGAATTTCCTTAAGGAAAGAAGCAGAGAAGATCCCCCTCACCTCAGTGTTTTCTTTCTTTTACAGGATCATGGTTATTTAAGTCCTGCCCACTTTGGCTATTCTCTGAAGCCTTAAAACAGGGGTGTATGCCTGCGTGTGCTCTAATTTTTACATTTCTCTACAGGAATCTTAGTCTGATCCAAACCATTCTGTCACGACCAGAAGCAAAAATCAACAAATGTACATTTTTTTAAATGTAACTGTTCTGTGAAAAACAGGTGAGGGGGCAGGGAGAGGGGAGGGGGTGGGAGCCGGCAGGGAAGTTGAAAGGCTGCGGTGGCATTCCGAAGGAGATGCTGATGGTGTCCTGAGCTGAGATAGTGACAGTGATACAGACACAAATGGAAGGTTTCATTTGTTTTGGGTTTGTTTTGTGAAGGTAAAGTTATAATAATGCCCAGGCAAGATGAGTGAGGGTGACGAGACGTAATTTCACGGGTTGCTGAAGGCAGTCTAAATTGGTATGGCCTTTAGGAAAGGCAGTTTGACGGTACTTATCCTCATCTTTGAAATTGTACTGCACTTGAACTCATCGATTCCACTTCTAATAATGTTTTGGAGGGAAAACACCAAGATTTTGCAATAAAAGCACTTACTGCGGAATTTCTATAATAGGGAAAATTGGAAACAACTTAAATATAAATCAATAGATTAATTAAATGACGACATCTATTGAAAATGAGGGTGTAAAAGAATGTTTATTGGGGATTACAAGATAACTGAAAAAATCAAGTCCTAAAGTATCATATATTATAATTATTTTTAACATAACCATATATGGTATATATATTATTACATAGAGAACCTGTAAGGTTAAACCCCAAAGTATTTATGATAGTTATCTGCAGAAGTGGTGCACAGCCTATGTTGTTTTTCACATATACTTTTATGAATTTTCCATGTTTTTATCCAACATTAGTGCTATTTTTATATCAGAAACAATATAAATTTTTTCCACTCCTAACTCATCCATCTCAAACAGAGGACTTTCAGCTACAGGGAGGCTTTCCGTTCTGGGATGAAGAGTGAAGACTCAGTAAACCCATCAAAGGCTTATTTCAAGCACTCAAGCCTGTGGCTGCCAGCACCCCTAGGAGGAGGGACAGGTTTCCCTTCGACATACCGACCTGAGAACAAACCTCGGTGCCCTCTTCTTTAGTTTCCCTTCCGAGACCTGTCTCAGAGCATCTCTGACCCTGGAGGTGGCGGGTTTAAAGGCGTGTGTGTGACAACAGTGACGGGGAAACAGGGCCGGGAGCACACGCCGGGTGAGGTGCAGGAGCGCAGCTCCGCGCCGCCCCCGCACAGGCTCGGGCTCGGGGCGGGACTCTGAGCCATCGTGTTCGCGGTGCGGCTCCTCCCCGAGCCCGCGCCTTCGCCTTCGCGTCACCGACCGGACTTGCCACTTTCATCCTCAAGTCCAAGCTATTTGTCTCTTTCTCTCAGATTCTTTTGATTGATCCCGCTCCGTGGCTTCCTGTGCAGAGGACTCTCGAGCATTTCAAGCCGGCTTTGGGCTCAGCCGTGAACCTTCCGAAGGGGCCTCTGCCCGGCGCTGACATGCGGAGCTTCCAGAAGTCGGCTCCCCGGGCGGGCCCGCTTCTGCGTCCTGAGTCCGCGCGTGCCAAGGTGTGCACAGGACTTCAGGTGGCACACAAGCGAACCTTTCTTTTAACTTAACAATATGTGTTAATTTCTCTGTTTATTAAAAGTATAATTAGAACATCAGACCTGTGATTTCACAGGTATGGATGCTTAGAAAGAGGTGAGACTGAAAACAACAGTTGTTCCTATGGAAAAATAATACAATGGTTAATAAATAATAATACAAGAATAAATTCTGTGTTTTGCGTAGTCACAACTGTAAACCTACTGAATACTTTTGCCCCACCCTGTATTTAAGTTTAAAACGTGGCTCAACTTTTAACAAAGAAAAAAACAAATACAGTATTTTGCTGTGTAGAATGGACACCCACGGTTTTGTACACATTATACCTGGGATCATTATACCCTTTATTATACCCCTGGTATGTAATCTTTATACCCACGTATAATACTCACCCTTATTTTCCCTCAAAAATTTGGGCAAAGAAGTGTGCGTTATACACGGCAAAATACAGTAAACAATTGCACTTGTGATACTTTAATATAGCCAAAATTACCAAAACAAACTACTAGATTAAGGTTTTTTTAATCCTCACCTGAGTATATGTTTATTGATTTTAGAGAGAGGAAGTGGGGGAGGGAGAGAGGAAAAATAAGCATCCATCAGTTGCCTCCCATACATGCCTGGATAGGGAACCAAACCTGTAGCCTTTTGGTGAACGGGCCGGTGCTCCATCCAACTGAGCACCCTGGCCAGGGCTAAACTAAGTTTTGAAGGAGGGGATGCATCCTTCAAAAGCCCCTGAGTCCTTCACAAGTCCCTCACTCTTCCCCAGCCCCTCTTCTCTCCCCTTCCCACGCTCACCTCCTGGAGAACCTGCCCAAGACCATGCTTTTTCAAAGACAACAATGGCACACGGCGGCCCAGGGAAGGTCTAACCCGGTGGTGGGCTCTTTCTCCTGTCTCCAGCCACAGGTTCTCAGGCCATTATGACTTTGAGGGGGGAATTTTGGTTTGGATTTCAAAGGAATTCAGAATGGAAAGTAGAATGGCTGTGATCCCCAAACTTCCCTTGCCCACCACCCTCCCCCCAGGCCCCACACTTGAGTTAGGCTTGAGAGGGTAGAGTTATTCATTTAACAAACATTGATTTGTTGACCTCTAAAGATACCAGGTCCCTGTGCTGGAGCCTACAGAGATAAGTGAGGATCCCTTCCTTCAAGATCTTAAAAGATGGAGATGCTAGGGGGAGGTCATGAGGTAGAAAGGCATTCCAGCCAGAAAAAGAAAAAAAAAAGCATGAAGAAAAATCCCAGAGTCCCAAAAGTTGAGGTCTTGGAAGGATCTGAACTGCAAGCCACCCTTGTGGCCGTGCTGCGTGGCATGAGACAGCCAGGGAGGAGGTCGTCTCTGGAGCAAGTCCTGGGGAGGCGGTGAGGACCTCACTCACTGTATAAGTACTGCTCATTTGTACTGCTGAGGGCAGTAGGGAGCCATGGAAGTCTTCAGAGGAGGGGAGGATGAGACGTGTGAAGATATTTTGTGGCTGCTGGGTTCTGGGGTAAGGTTGGGCTAAGAGGCTAAGGGCTGAGGGACAACCAGCTGGGAATGAAAAGTAGTCTTTACCCCCACCTACCAAATCGTGTGCCCTGGCAGGGCCTGCATCAGCCTGGAAGAGGGACATCTCTGTTTTCTGTTCAAAGGCCCCAGGTTTCCCCTGGACTGCCAGCAGCCTCCGACTATGTGATAACCAGGCCAGGGGGAGGGGGCAGGGGGGGCGGGAGTCCAAGGGAATGGGGCCAAAGGAACAGGTAAGACAGATAGATTTCAGAGGTATGCTCAGCTTTGGAGTGAGGAGGCGAGCCCAAGAAATTCACGGCATGAATGAACTAGTCCCCTAAAACAGGCCTCTGAGCTGGCTGGAACCAGGCCAGGGCCATACAGCAGCAAATGAGTGGGGAGATGGTCAGGGATGTACCCAACACAGGGTTCCCCTGGTCTCAGTGTGGCCTCACCTGGGGGGCCCAACAGACTGGACTGTGCTGGCTGGCAGGTGGCAGGGAGGTGAACGGGTTACTGTGATGAATTACTGAAGCCTCAGCCTTTGTGCAGGCTTCCCTGGGGACCAGAAAATACCCCACACCTGGGGGTCCCTCTGCCCTCCCTGGTTAGGCTTTCCCATCTGCCCACATTCCTCAGCTCAGTCAAGATGCTGACGAGTGGAGGCAGGGTGGAAGGAGGGTCTAGGGTCACACATACTCTCATGGCAGGGAGATGCCACCTCCTGCCCTACAGACATCACTTAATTGCAGCCACCCTGAGTGTGCACAGGGGCACAGTCAGCTTGTCCCTCCCCCCTGAATTCTTTGTATGACTTCCTCTCATCCTGAGCCAGGACTGATGGAGCCTCCACTGGCCAAATAAGGGCAGTCAGTGCACCTGTGTCCTGTCTCCAAACCACACACAGCCCTTCACGTCTCCAGTCAGTGTCCCCAGTTAGGCCCTGATCAGTGATCCAGGCATCCCACAGGAGCACGTGCAGGTGGGGAACATCATTGTCATATCCTCTCACAGGTGGCAGGGATAGAAAAAGACCAAGAGCCTCTGCCCTAGCAAAGGTTGGCACTGACCCATCCTCAAGTTCTCCCTCTCTCCCTTCCCCACCTCTTCTGCCCTTCACTGCTTCAGGGCCCAGCCTGCAGTTTCTGGCTCCACACTTGCTCCCCTGGTGCCCCCATCCCCCTCTGCCTCCGGTATTTGGAGTAACTCATTTTTACCCTCATTAGAGTGTTGGCCCTGGTGAAAGGTTCTGAATGGTATGAGTGACTCTGTTCTCTTAGGGTGACCCCTGCCTGCTGCCCCCACCCTGTCCCACACATGGTAGAGGGAAGCTGGAGCAGAGAGCTGTGGAGTGCCCCTGCTCCTGGACACCCGGAGTCCCTCCAGAGGAGCAGGAGAGCCAGGACTGGCGGGGGTCCCTCTTCCCTGGGGATGCTGGTGTGGACAGTGTTATGTGGGGTACTGGAAGATGGTGGGGACAGAGGAGTGTCTCTGTCTGAAAGAGCTGCCTCAGCTTCTGGTCCTCCTCTACCCAGCTTGGAGGAAGGAGCATGTATCCAAGCGACCCCAGGGCCCCAGCCATCTCCCAAGCTGGAGGTTTCCAGACAGGCCGCCCTTTGACATTACCTGGAGAGGATGCTAAAAACTTGGATTCCAAAAACTCAAACTATCATGTGCTGATAAAGGAGAAAGCTCCGAGATGTAGGGTCAAGTAAGACAAGCAAGAGGCAGACGAGTACATGTGGTGCACCACCTTTTGGTATAAAAAGGGGCAATACAAATCTATATCTATTCCCTCAGGTAGACATAAAGATAAATAAAATACACAAAAATGACCACCAATGCCAGTGGTTACCTTTTTAAAAAATTGTAGTAAAAATTTGCCGTCTTAACCATTTTTCAGTGTATAGTTCAGTAGCATTAAGTGCATCTGCATTGTTGTGCACCCAGCACCACTCTCAACTCCAGAACATCTTTCTTCTTCCCAAACAGAAACTCTGTCCCCATCAAACACTAACCCTGTTCCCCTGGCAACCACCACTCTGCTTTCTGTCTCCACAAATCTGACTGCTCTAGGTACCACATATAAGTGGAATCATATGATATCTGTCCTTTTGTGACTGGCTTATTTTACATACCGTAGTGTCGTAATATGTGTTAGAATTTCCTTTTCTTCTATGACCGGATAATATTCCATTATATGTATGTATCAATTTTTGTTTATCCATGTATCTGTCGATGGACACACGTTGCTTTCAGGTCTTGGCTGTTGTGAATCATGCTGCTGTGAACACGGGGGCACAAATACCTGCTGAAGTCTGTGCTTTCAATTCTTTGGGGTAGATACCAGGGAATTGCTGGCTCCTATGGTAATTCAATTTTTAATTTTTTGAGAAACCATCATAAAAATGTTCCCCATAGTGGATGCACTATTTTACATTCCCACCAGCAGTGCACAAGGGTTAGAATTTCTGCATAGGAAATGGGCAGACAGGGAACAGGGAGGGGAGGGAATCTTCACTGCAGGTCCTTAACCACCTTTGATTTTTTAATCATCTGAATGTATTACTTATTCCAGAAATTAAATCGATGCCCTGGCTGGGTAGCTCACTTGGTTAGAACATTGTTCCAATATGATCCCTAGTCAGGGCACATACAAGAAGCAACCAGTAAATGCATAAATAAGTGGAACAACAATCTGATGTTTCTCTCTCCCTCTCAAAACAATAAATAAATTTTAAAAGAAATTAAACTGTTTTCAGCATTTATTATCAAAATTTCTGAATATACAGCAAAGTTGAAAGAATTTTGCAATGAGAACCCATATATCCAATACTTATATTCCACCATTAGCATGTCCTATTATTGCATAATCATATATCAATGCATTTATCTATCCCTCCAATTAAAAAAAATAAATATAGACTTCCAGCCAAGATGGAGGCATAGGTAGATACACTTTGCCTCCTCGCACAACCAAAAGAAGGACAACAACAAATTTAAAGACAAAAAATAACCAGAACTACCAGAAAATCAAACTGTATGGAATTCCGACTACCAAGGAGTTAAAGAAGAATCATTCATTTAGACTGGTAGGAGGGGCAGAGATGGACAGCTGAGCAGAGAGGACTCGTGGCAAGGTGGTGGCAGGAGGATGGGACAGGCCAGGTGGCAGCTGGCAGAGCAGGCAGTCCCACATTTGCGTGCAGATAAACAGGGAGGAACAACTAGGGAGCTAGACAGACCACGCAACCCAGGGTTCCAGTGCAGGGAAATAAAGCCTCAAAACCTCTGGCTGTAAAAATCTGTGAGGGTTGCAGCATAGGCAGAAACTCCCAGTCTCACAGCAGAGTTCGTTGGAGAGACCCACAGGGTCATATAATGTATAAAAACCCACCCACCTGGGAGTCAGCACCAGAAGGGCCCAATTTGCTTGGGGGTAGCAGGGGAAGTGACTGAAAGCCAGGGGAGAGCAGAGCGAGTGGCACTGTTCCCTCTCAGACCCCTCCCCCACATACACACCACAACGCAGCAACCTGGGTTGCCCCACCCTGGTGAATATCTAAGGCTCCATCCCTTACAATGTACCAGCTGCTTGATACAAAACAAATATGGCCCAAATGAAAGAACAGATCAAAGCTCCAAAAATGTAACTAAATGATGAAGAGATAGCCAACCTATCAGGTGCAGAGGTCAAAACACTGGTAATTAGGATGCTCACAGAAATGGTTGAGAATGGTTGCAAAATGAAGGAAAAAGTGACAGCTATGAAGAGTGAAATAAAGGAAAATGTACAGGGAACCAACAGTGATGGGAAGGAAACTGGGACTCAATCAACAATTTGGAGCAGAAGGAAGAAATAAACATTCAACCAGAACAGAATGAAGACACAAGAATTCAAAAAATGAGGAGAGGTTTAGGAACCTCTGGGACAACTTTCCATTCCAACATCCAAATCATAGGGGTGCCAGAAGGAGAAGAGGAAGAGAAAGAAATTGAAAACTTATTTGAACAAATAATGAAGGAGAACTTCCCTCATCTGGCAAAGGGAATAGACTTCCAGGAAGTCCAGGAAGCTTAGAGAGTCCCAAAAAAGTTGGACCCAAGGAAGCACACACCAAGGCACATCATAGTTACATTACCCATGATTAAAGAAAAGGAGAGAATCTTAGAAGCAGCAAGAGGAAAGGAGACAGTTACCTACAAAGGAGTTGCCATAAGACTGTCACCTGATTTCTCAAAAGAAACCTTGCAGGCAAGAAGGGGCTGGAAAGAAGTATTCCAAGTCATGAAAGGCAAGGACTTACATCCAAGATTATTCTATCCAGCAAAGCTATCATTTAGAATGGAAGGGCAGATAAAGTATTTCCCAGATAAGGTCAAGTTAAAGGAGTTCATCACCACCAAGCCCTTATCATATGAAATGTTAAAGGGACTTATCTAAGAAAAAGATCAAAAATATGAACAGTAAAATGACAACAGACTCACAACTATCAACAACTGAACCTAAAAACAAAAACAAACACAAACTAAGCAAACAACTAGAACAGGAACAGAATCACAGAAATGGAGATCACATGGAGGGTTATCAGTGGGGAGGGGGGAGGGAGAATGGAGGAAAAGGTACAGGGAATAAGAAGTATAAATGGTAGGTACAAAGTAGACAGGGGGAGGTTAAGAATAGTATAGGAAATAGAGAGCCAAAGAACTTATTTTTTTAATATAGTTTATTGATTGTGCTATTACAGTTGTCCCACTTCCCCCGCTTCACTCCACTCCATCCTGCACACCCCCTCCCTCCCACATTCCCCCCTCTGTAGTTCATGTCCATGGGTCATACATATAACCTCTAGAAGCCAAAGAACTTATATGCACAACCCATGGACATGAACCAAGGCACGGGGAATGAGGGTGGGAGGGGGGTCCATGGCAGAGGGAAGTAAACGGAGGGGGGGGAATGGGACAATTGTAATAGCATAATCAATAAAATATACTTAAAAATAATAAATAAAGTCTCTTAGGCCCCTCCCAAGACCTGCTAAGACCTGAGACAGGGCCTGAAGTCTGAATCTTTTTATCAGTTCTGCAGGTGGTCATGGTGTTCAGGAACTTTTATCCTGGCCCAGCCATTCATCCCTTGCAGAAACCAGGCCTGCAGTCAGCCGGTGGTCAGTCAGCCTCAGCCAGATTCTCCCCTTGTCCGGTAGCTCCCTGCATCAGAGAGGCCTCTCCAGAGAAGGTCTATGTTAAGGGCCAAAATGGTCTCCAGACCCATCCCCATCCTGGTTGGCCTCATGTCCAGGACATGCTTCAGTGTCTTGGCAACATGACCACTAATGTGACCCCAGAACTGGATCCAAGTCTGCAATGTGGCCTGAACAGAACAGAGGCCACTGGCCGCATCCCCCTCCTGAGCTGAAAACTAATCTTACATCATTCAGACTGCATTTGTCCTCTCTGCTGAGAAAGACAGGACACTCTTAAATGGGTGGTGGGATTGGCAACAGACACCTTATTCACCAAGCCGGGACCAGATTGGCCAGGGCCCTTGAAGTAGGAGGTATTCAAGTCCTAGTGCCTCTCTTTAGCCTTCTCTCTTGTCGTGATGATGACGACGACAACGAAAACAGTGATGACGATGGTAGATGGAGATCTTAATGCATAAGAGGTGTGGTTCCAGGAACATTATTTGCAACCATTCATTTAATCATCACAATCCCATAAACCAAAATGGTCTCCATCATTATCCTCACTTTTCAGATGGAGCAACTGAGGCACAAAGGGATTAAGTAACTTACCCAAAGGTACATGGCAATTTCTCTTTATATGAACACACACACAGCACTTGTGAATGCTCATGTGCTGACCTCAATTTCCCAGAGATCCCTACTATCAAATCCTATGGTGTAGATCCTTCTGGCTAATACACGTGTGCCCTTGACCTTTCCTGATTACGAATTCCCCGCTGCCTGCCAAAACTTAACAGCCCTATGTCCCCCTCTCTCAGGACCTTGTTGGATGGTTACGCCCAACTGATAAACTCAAGCTAAGATTTCTCTGGCTGATATATTTACTCCCTCAGCTAACTTTGTATGTGTGTGTAAACATATAGATATAAACATGTACATATAATTTTTAAAGTGGGATTCTTATTTTGAAACACAAAACTATGACAGACTATAATAATAAAAATTTCAAGGCAATATATTCAAGGCAATCTTCAAAGTTAAGCTTCACGGCAGGGCTAATGGAAAAGATTTGGGGGCCTCAGGAATTTCATACTAGTCTGAGTCTAAAGACAGTCCATCCAGGCTCAGTCCCCCACCCAGGGGACACATGGGGCATTGATGCTGAGTATGTGGGACTCCTTTTCAGGAAGCCCAGGGAGCCCCAGGAGAGTCATGAGCCACGCTGTCAACAGGGCACCGTGCTGATGGCAGGGAGAAACCTGGGAAGCCCTCTGGGACTAGAGTGCAAAATGAATATAGGATGTCTGGTGAAATTTCAGTTCTAGATAGCACAACAGATTTTTTTTTTAGCATAATTAGGTCCCAAATATTACACTGAGCATACTTATACCAGAAGTTATTGGTCGCTTATCCGAAATTGCAAATTTACTTAGGCAGTCTGTATTCCTATGTGTTAAATCTAGGACGGTCTGGGATTTCTCATATTCAGCTTCTGGGGAAAGAGCATGGGAGACTGTCATAACAGTTGGCACCCAGCGATCTCCCTTTGGTGGACAGGGGTGCAGTGCCCTGACTACCCTCCCCTACCAGCCTCAGGGCAGCCATGGTTGGCTGGGTGGGGGAGGAGCCATCCTGCGTCACCCTATGGGGCCACATACATAACTGGCTGTGCTTTGGATCCAGGAAACTCTTTTTTTTTTTCCAGAAGAAAAATAATTTCTTGATGACTTAGCCTCCAGTCCTCAGAGGACTGAGAGAGAATTCCCCAAAATGGTTTCCAGTCCTGAATTTGTGCCTGCCTTATTGTTATGGCTTTTTTCTGATCATGAAAGAAACACACATTCAGGGTGCAAATTCAAATGTCACAGGAACGTCTAAGTTAGAACATCCTTCTAGAGATAACCACTATCAAGTTTAATGTGTCTTCTTCCAGACTTTTCTCTATAAAAGTGCTCATGTTATTATCATTTGTATAAATAGAATCATGTTATACAGGCTGTTCTGAAACTTCTGTTTGCCGTGATATCAGCGGCTTCTCGCCATGCAAGTGTGAGTTTCTAATTCGTTGTTTCGACTCTGCCTCATGCTTTAGCCCAGTGGCGTCTGGTCTTCTGGAGCTCTGAGCCCCTTTGAGCATCTGATGAATGACAAATACACACAGGCACATCACCCGCATACCTGGGTATGACTTGGGGCATCATAGTCTTCCTGAGGTTGATCTGACTCCTTCACCCTGGGCATGGCAGGGGAGCAGGGGATGGGGGAGGACCACTGAAATGGGTCCAGGAGAGTGGAAGACTGTGCACACGACTTGTTGGGATGGGAAGACCCATCTCCGGGGAGCCTCAGTCAAAGCGGTCTTGGGTCACTGCCTCCTTGTGAGACCCTCTGCCTGTCTGAAGCACCCCTCTCTGGGCTCGTTTTCGGGCCAGGGTCTCCGCTCCTGGCAGTCTCATCAAGATCACGTGACTCCAGCAGCGGCCAAACCCCTGGGCAATGCCAAGAGCCTCCTGGCCTCAAACAAGTTGGGTGACATTCACTTCCTGGCGCTGTCCTCCCCGACTTGCTCACTCATTAGGAAATGCCTCAGCGGCAGCTGTCACAGTAACAGCAGCAGGAGGGCGTGCTGCATGCCCAGCCCCTCTGGGTGGCTCAGATCTGCCCTAAAGAGGCCGCGGGTGGAGAGGTGGATACTGCTCTTCCTGGCCTCAGCCAAAGTGAGTCTGGGGACCCAGCTGGGGGTGGGAAAGGAGCAGGATCCAGGCAGAGGTTGGCAAGGTTCTAGACTGAAGCTGGAGTGATGCAGGGGTGTGTGTATATGTGTGTATTTGTGTAGTGTTGTGGGGGTGGGAGAGTGGCCACAGCTGAAAGTACAGAGCCTCTGCCTCATAGCCTCACTGTCCCAAGGTGGGGAGGAGGGGAGTCCCTGGGCTGAGGACACCCCCAACCGGTCCTCATAATGGGCTGCTGCTGTGGCTGAAACTGGGTAAGGGGGTTTCATGAGGTCAGCTCCCTTGGGCCAACTCCCCTCGGGCCAAAGCTTGTCCTCCCCTGCCTCACAGGTCGCTGGAGTGGTAGCTCTGTTTAGAATCACTCTGAGAAGGGAACTTTGGGTAGTCATTTTTCCAATGATGCTTCTGCATCTCTTCCTTTTTTTTTAAACCACTTTACTAAGGTATGATTGACGTACAAAAAACTGAACATGTATAATGTGTACAACTGGATTCTGGAGCTCTGGTGAGGTGTTTTCATCTATGAATGTTTGTTAAGTCAGTGTTTCTGTAGGGGTGTGAGGGCTGGGATATCCTACTCTGCTAGGTTGAGCCCTTGCTGGGGGCGCATCTGAACCACTGCTGGAGGCAGCAGTACACAGCTTGGGCTGCCCATCCTGGGTCTGCCCCGAGCCGGCAGTGCAACTTTGAACAAGTTCCTTAACTTAAGCCTTGAGCTTCAGTTCCCTCATCTGTAAAATGGAGATAATACCTACCTCCCAGAGTGGTCAGGATTAAATGAGGAAGGAATGCAAAATGCCAAGCACATAATTAGTGTTCAATAAATAATGGCTGTTGTAATTATTTATTATTAGCTCAACACTGGTCCCACCTCACCTAGGAAGTCTTTCCAGCCCTCCTCTCCCCACGGTCTCCTAAAGCACCAATGGGAGTGTCTTCTCGTGCATAATGTCTTGCATTGTTATTGAGCTGGTTAGTGCCCAAACCAGATCATGTTCCTCGCATTTCTTCTGCTGCCCGCTCCTCCGCCCCAGCACCTGAGACAGAATCGGGCCCATAAGAGAAATTCAAGGATAAAGAATGAAGTGGAATTAAGAGAAAGGGAGGGACACAAGGAGGGAGAGGCCAGGGAAAGACTGAGAAGGGAGGGGAGAAGAAGGTGGGGAAGGAGGGTGGCATTGTCTAGGCATGAGTGACGTGCCTCTCCTGAAGCTCAGGAAAGAGAAAGGACAGCCCAGAGAGGCCATCCATGGGACCTGGGATGTCTTTTGCATCCTGTGAATCCCTTTTACTTTTCCAAAAACTCACATGAAAAATACAGTCTCTTCTCCCTCCCCTGCTCACCCTGCTCATCCCAAGGAAGACAGTGCGTCCCGACTTGGTTAATATCTATTCACCCAATCTATTAATTGAGTCTAATAATGTACCCTATATCATCTATGGAATCTCCTCCCTCTTTCTTCTCTGCCATCTCCCTCTCCATCGCCTTCCCACATGATCTCAGACAAGTCACTTCCCCCTCTCTGGACCTGGATCCGCTCACCTATGAAACTAGATTTAACTAAATGACCTCAAAAGTCCTTTCTTCCCATAGCATTCTCTCACCTATGCTTTAATTCTCTTGCCTGTCTTGATATCTCCCCTTCAGTTACCTAAACAACTGAAGCTATTGATCATCATTCTTCCTTTTTTTTTTAAGATTTTATTTATTTATTTACTTTTAGAGGGGAAGGGAGGGAGAAACATCAATGTGTGGTTGCCTCTCACGCGCCCCCTACTGGGGAACCGGCCTGCAACCCAGGCATGTGCCCTGACTGGGGATGGAGCCAGCGACTCTTTGTTTCACAGGCTGGTACTCAATCCACTGAGCCACACCAGTTAGCGCTCATTCCTCCTTTTAAAAAAAACAAAACAAAACTCTTTTTCAAGAAAATTTATAAATGTCCACTAGGCTCTAAACTTTCATGAAGAACTTTTTTTTTAAAGATTTTATTTATCTATTTTTAGAGAGAGGGGAAGAGAGAGAAAGAGAGGGAGAGAAACATCAATGTATGGCTGCCTCTTGCATGCTCCCCACTGGAGACCTTTCCCACAACTCAGGCATGTGCCCTGACTGGGAATCGAACCAGCAACCCTTTGGTTCACAGGCCAGCATTCAATTCATTAAGCCACACCAGCCAGGGCCTCATGAAGGACTTTCTTCATCATTGCTTATTTCCAGTGCCTAGCTCAATACCTAGCATGCAGCAGGTACTTAGTTGAATAATTGGATAGACGGATGGATGGATGAAAGGAAGGATGGATGAATAAATATGGATGGGTGAATGATGGATGGATGGATGCATGGATGGTTAGATGGAATGAATTACTACCACATGCCTGTGGGGAGTTATGAAACACAGGAGGACACGTTAGCAGTTGGTTGGCTGAAGAAAATCATGGTCTTTCTGAGAATAACTTGTTTTGTTTAGACATTTATAGGCATTGTGAAACAAAGTGACTGAGAAACACTGGCGCCACCATCGTAATTTTTATCTGTTGTCCACCACCTACCAATATAGTGTCATCTTGCTCAGTTATTCTAATTTGAAGGAAGCCGATCTCTGGGAAGGATGTGCAATTTTTTAGTCATCTAAATAATAAGGACCATCTGGGGAGAAGAGGGAAGGAGGGGGAGGCAGGTGCTAGGAGGGGAGAGGGCTTGGCCTGCCTCAGCAATGACACCCATCTTTTATTGAGCCCCTGTCTTTTATTTGTGCTGGACTCTCGGCTCATACCAGCTCACTTAATACTCTGAACAACTCTGAAAGGGAGGTAGTATTATTACCAACCCCATCTTACAGATGGAAAACTGAGGCTCAGGTAGTTTATACCACTTACCTGAGGTTTTACAGACAGTGATGGATGTATCAAGGATTTGAACCCAGCTCCAGAGTCTGAGCAGCTGCAACCCCCAGCCCCTACCTGGGGTCACACTGACAGCCTCAGACACTAAAGCCTGAAAACCGCTGCAAAGGTTTGGGTGCTGCCTGCAGGGTGCCAGGCCCCCTACCCCAAATTTCATCAGGCTTTTTAAAAGAAATTAGCTTTACATATTTTTGATCCTTCTTAGTTATGGGACATTTTCAAACTGGTAAAATTGATTTGGAACCAAGCCAAGAGAGGGGAGAAATCTCAAAAGACTTGTGATTTGACAAACTATAGTTGTCCTCCTATTAACTAATCTTCTTCTCATTAGGTCATCTCTCAGTTCTATTTGTCAGCGTGTCCAGGGGTCTTTTAGCATTGATGAAAGAATTTATCGGGTGACTATAACATCTCTAAAGGGGCTGTTCTTGATGGGTTTAGACTACACAGTTGTGACATCAGGGACTTTTAAATGAGGATGCTTGGGCCTCACCACATGCCCAGATGGGTATTTCCCTTTAAGGTCATCATCTTGGGAAGCTGTGTCCTTAATCCAACAATTCTGCCTTTGGCAAGAACATTTTGGAGCTTCTCCTTTGCTCTCAGATATTTTTAAATTTTATTGATTGATTTTAGAGAGAGGGAGGGAGAGAAAGAGAGAAACATCAGTTTGTTGTTCCACTTAATTTATACATTCATTGGTTAGTTCTTGTATGTGCCCTGACCAGGGATCAAACCTGCAACCTTGGTGTACTGGGATGATGCTCTAACCATCTGAGCTACCTGGCCAGGGCTCAGATAATGTTTAAAACCCACATTGTAACTTCATGGTGACTCCATATCTTTGATTTGAAACCGTATCATGTCACTTGAGCACTCACTTATTTTCCCACCAGGCTTGGCTCCAAAGGACTTTTGGCCATTTCACAATACCGGACATAGACTCGAAGGATGAAAATCTGTCTTCGCTGAGATTAATAAGAAGGTTCTCAGGCAGCCCTCTTAGAAGACTCTGAAGAATGACTGAGCTGCGGCAGGTGGAGAATGAGCCTCCAGCTCCCTGAGGTGACTACGCAGAGGGCCAGCAGGCATTTGGATGTGTAGGTTCGGTGCTTTATTTTCAAAACCGTCCTTGCTTTACAACCACACAGCACAGAGGAATGCAACCAATGACTGGATACGAACGAGTGGATCAGGCAACCCCTGAGCGGGGAGACTGAGGAACAGCAGAGGCTTGTCTGGGAAACAGCCACTTGGGGCACAGGCCCACAGTGGGGCCTGGACTGAGGCTGGGGGCGCATCTACTCAGCCACCTGCTTCCCCCGGGGAACTGGGACTACCTGCCTTCACTTCCACCAAGGAAGCAGGAAGAGGTGAGGTGGTGATCTCACCATGTGTAGACCATGTCATGGCTGAGGTGAGGTATCGGGGAGGCTACACATTCATCGCATTCCTTGCACTTCCTTCCAGAGTCAGTGGGGCTGGGCTGGGGTCTCTCGTTACCTGTCTCCCAATCCCCCCTTCCAGAAGGCCCCCTCATCTCTTCCTAAGGGTCTTAGGCTGTAGGTCTTGGTTAATTCAGGTAGGCCACTGAGGAGGAGCAACAGAAGAAGAGGGAAGGAGAGAGAGGGGGAAAAAAGAGGACAGGAGCCCAGGAGAAAGGGAAGAGGGGGGCAGTAGAAGTAGAGTGTAGAAGGGAGTTAGGGAGGGGAGCAAAAAAGGAAAACAGCACTAACGCTCACAGCTTTTCCCGCCCACAGCAGCCATGTCAGAAGGGGAGAGTAAGGACAGCGCGGGCAGCGAGTGCCCGGTGTGCTACGAGAAGTTCCGTGATCTGGAGGGCGCCAGCCGCACACTGAGCTGCGGCCATGTGTTCTGCCATGACTGTCTTGTCAAGTACCTACTCTCCACCCGCGTGGATGGGCAGGTCCAGAGGACCATCGTCTGCCCCATCTGCCGCTACGTCACCTTCCTCAGCAAGAAGAGCTCCCGCTGGCCTTCCATGCTGGACAAGAGCTCCCAGACCCTGGCTGTGCCTATGGGCCTGCCCTCTGGGCCACCGACAAACACCCTGGGCCACACAAACCCCCTGGCTGTCTCCCAGCCTGTCTGGAGAGCATCCCTGAGTCAGAGCACCCAGCTCCCCTTGGACTCACTGCCCAGCCTGGCCCGGGAGCCTCAGATCTTCATCATCAGCCGCCACGGGATGCCCCTGGGGGAGCAGGACAGTGTCCTGCCGCGGCGCAGCCTGGCAGAGCTCTCTGAGGCGTCACCAGCACCCAGCTCCACACGGTCATTCTGCTGCCGTTCCCGCGCCCTCCTTCTCATCACCCTCATCGCTGTGGTGGCGGTGGTGGCTGCCATCTTGCCCTGGGTGCTGCTGGTGAGGAAGCAGGCATGAGTTATGGCTGCCAGGGGCCAGCCAGCAAGACCCGGCCTGGAGCTGCTCTGGAAACTGCCCCACTTCACCCCACCCAGCTGGCTGTGGCCTGGGAGGGAGCAGAAGCCCCCCAGTGCAGATCTAGGCCAACCGACCTGAGGGGTGAGTGGGCACAGGGGAGGCCTGGGGCAGAGAGAGGGCATTAGGATGGTGCTAGCTGAAAGTACAGTGGCACGACCTGACCTTCAGCTGCTTGCTCTCAGCAGGGGTTCAGGCATGACAGGGAAGCTGGGGGCTGGTGACCTCAGAGGCTAGAGCTCGACTGAGTACCTGAGCTCTGGACTGAGCTGGAAACTCCAGGTTCTAGGCCAGGGTCAAAAATGTGGTGGAAGCCGCTCCTCAGAAACAACAGCTGTGCCACCCACCACCCATTCTAGCCTCAGCAGATACCTTCCCCTACGTCTAGGCTAGAACCGAGCAAGGTGGGAAGATGGGTGGTTGCCCCTTCCTGTGTTGGGGGGCACCAGCAGTGAAGTGTAGTTCTTATCTGCCAGGTGACCTACCTGAAGCCAGGTGGGGCTCCCTTGTGGGGACTAGGAATTCTGCTGGCCGGGGGCCCAACAGCAGCACTCCTCTGGGTCAGAATGCCCACCCCGGATTCTCCAGTTTGTTCTCACAAACAGCAGGGGTGGTACAAGGGCCAAAAGCACGTGCATTTCCCAGAATCTCGGCACCTATCCATGACCTTCACAGCTGGGCCACTGCGCACACTCCCACCCCTATGTCCTCCCTGCCCCCAAATCCTCCATGTCCCCAAACTGCCAGCCTAGAAGGGGTACTTCCTCAAAGAAGTTGCTGATCTCAGAGGCTGTGGCCCAGGATTTCTGGAGGAAGTAATAGAAAAGGGTCTTCCTGGGGAGCTGAGGCCACTTCAGGCCACAGGGGTTTGCTGACAGAGGCCAAAGCCAGCAGAATGTCCCACAAACACGGCCAGAGTTCTCCCCAAGCCTCCCAGGCCCAAGGAATGGTCCAAATTTTGAGTCTTGGGTTGTCAAGGATGGATTGGAAGGCGGGGAGTCGAGGAGAAGCCTAATGGTCCAGACTTGAATCAGCTGAGAACTATGTGGGCAAATTAACCCCTGGGGGCTCCCACCTCTCTCCCAGCCCCAGTCCTCCTCCTCATGACCCAACCACTCATTAGAGGCCACACCAGCTGGGCCAGTTCTGAGGTGGCTTCTCAGGCTGGGCTGGGTAAGGAAGGGTGGGGAAGAAAACAGCTGTGCTTGTCAGGGACACTACCGTCTCCACGAACCCTGAAACCCAGGTGCTGTCATACACGGGGCAAGGCCTCTTTACCCGGGGACCCCACCCTGGATTGTGCTGGGGGTGCTTGATGAGGACCAGTGGGTGCAAGTCATCCGGGAACAACTATTTTCTGTTTACTAAGGCCTCTAAGTCAGTGGGTCATCATCTTAAATTAACTTTAGGGTTAAAAACAAACAAAAAAACCCCTCCGGCTCTTTCAAATAGGTGGTTGTTAGCAGTCCAGGTGAGCCAACAGCTGAGCCCTTCACAACCTGTGCCTCTCGGCAGGCAGTGTGCTACCCATGGGGGAAGGAATAGCACGTCGCCTCTTGTCTAGTTCCCAAACTCCCGAAGTGGCTGTCATTTGGGAAGCATTAGGGAGTAGGGTCCATGCTGCAGGGACTGTTCGGGACGCGGGGAGGGTGGGTAGAGCACACGTGGATCTCTTCAGGCTCTTTTCAAGACCAGAGAAGAGCGTAAGTGCTATTTGGGGGCCACAGGTGGATGGATTTATGGAGGAAATATTTATAATGGGAATAAAAATGTTAACTTTACAAAGACTCTTATGAGTCTGTTTTAACCTCAGCCAGGCTGCTTTAAACAGTGCCATGAATTTCTGGGGACCTGATTTTAGTCTTTTCAGATTCTGTTGTTTGTCAAAAATTAATTTCAAAATACCTATAGTGTTTTCATATTATTCAGCAGTGACTTGTAGATGGCACTTTTATTTTCAAAGAATGTCAAAAACTATTTTTTAAATAAAGGCATATATTTTCTCAAAGATTCCAGAGACATTGCAAACGCAAGTGGGGAGCTCCGGGCTTGGACTTTTAAGACAATTCACTTTAGATGGGAAGACAACTTGAAAATACAAATACAAACGGCTCTTAAACCTTTACTGAGCCACACTTGTGAAGGAAATGCAAATTAAAATTCTGCTGGCATACCTATTAGTTTTTTAAAAAACTAATTTTTCACCTATGAGTTTGTCAAACCCTGAAAGTTTCAAAACCCACTCTGCTGACAGGGCTGAGGGGAAGCAGGTGAGGCAATGGGAATGTATATTGGTAAAACCGCTAGGAAGGCAAATTTGACATGATCTATCGAAACTTCCACTTTGACCCTGCAATTTCTGTTCTAGAAATGCAGGCTACAGATATGCTTGCGTCTATGGGCGCTGACCTACACGCACGTTATGTAACCGCAGCGTGGTTCCTAATAACAAGGGACTGGGGAAACCTACATGCCAATCAATGGGGACTGGTCGTAAAACCGAAGGTGCAGGGACTGTTGCGTCGCTGTAAAGAGAACAAGGAAGGAGTCTCTAAGCGGACACCAAAAGTCTCCAAGATACAGCGGCTGATGGGGGGAAAAGCAGGGTGTGGAACACTGGTATCAGATCAGGTACTTCGATTTGTGTAGAAAGTGGGGAAATAAGAATTTACTTTCCTATGTGCTTATGTATGCATAAAGAAATAGAGAAAATACACAAAAAAAACTAATAATAGTGATTAATGGTGGAAGGGAATGAGAAAATGATGAAATGAGAAGAGGAATTTTCCCTTTACCTTTAACATTTTTTGATTTCTGAAACCAGTAAACATATTACTTACTCAAAAATTAAACTGAAAAATTGTATTAGAAGCTAAAGACATCTTCAGTGTACACACCTGTCTGGCGAGGAGTGGCCCCGAGAAGACTCGAGAGCTGCCACACTGCTTGTCCTTTGGCTCCAGTTTCAGCTACTGGCTCAGTGGGGCTGGTTTGTCTGGTTAGAGGTGTGACATCTTATGCTCAACGTGCACCCCAGGAAGAAAGGTAAAAAGTTTAATACTCTCGGTGTTCATGTGGATTTCTTGGGCCCCATCATCTAAAATGCTTATTTTGATTCTTCTCTACCCTTCCTTCCCTTTTTCAAATAAAATCTTTTGCTTTAAGCAACCACCCTGGGGTCAGGTACTACAGGAAACAGCAATTAAATAGACAGATACACAGACAAATGGGTGGGAGCCTGGGGTTAAGTGTAAACTCTTACTCTTCTCTCCCCCAAACACCATAGCCACCTCCCATCCAACAAGGAGAAAATTCTGAGACATCCTAAATTAAATTACAGCAGAGTGGAGGGTGGAGACAAGAATGGTTAACCAGTGTCAGGGCAGAGCACCAGAAGACCGCTTCTGTTCCCCAGTGTATGGTGGACCTTCGAATTGACTTCCAGGGGGCTAGTTCTGCCAGGCACCGCTGCCCACAGGAGCCTCCACTCCTTCCTGACACATGAACTTCTCCAGCTGCTGCCCCCACTCCACCTTATCCCACCCACCTTATCTGTAGCCAATGTAACCTCTTTCGGAACAACTTCCCCCTCTCTCCCCTCTACCTGATATTTAAAAAACACATCAGCTGCAGGGCTGCGGGCATGCTGGCTTTTCCACCTGGCACTGTTGCTGGTAGTTTAGACTTCATGCCCCAGAACGGGGTCTTTGTCTTGCTAGCAATGGCCCAATAAACTCTTCCTTAAAAAAACAAAAAAACAAAAAACAAACTTTCAGCTGTGAAAGTTAAAATTTTTTATTTAACATACCACAATAAACTTTATCTCTAATGTATATGCTTATTTGCACAGTCCTGGACAGCCGATCCATGCATTGCTGACGGGCCCTGGGCCAGGGGCGCCAGGAGCCTGGGCAAGCACAGGAGAGACCTCTGGGCCCTCAGGTACAGTCTCACCACCTCTCCCCTCAGGGAAGCCTGCCGATGACATGGACAGCGCCGATACTGTTTTCGCTTCTCACTTTCACCAACTTGGCAGTCCAAACGTCCTTTTTTGGTACTAAATAAACAAATCTGTCCCATCCTCACAATTCCTCACTTTCCCTTATCCTCCCCTACCCAATACAAATGAATGCAACTACGATATTTTGCTGTGGATATTACGCACTTTTTGCCAAAATTTTTGAGGGAAAAATAAGGATGCACATCACACATGCATAGTACTAATTCTGTATCTACATAAATGTTTTCAATTCTTTTATTTATGCTTATGTGTTAAAAGTGTAACTCTAGCCCTGGCTGGTGTGGCTCAGTGGACTGAATGCTGGCCTATGAACCGAAGTGTCGCAGGTTGGACTCCAAGTCAGGGCACATGCCTGGGTTGTGGGCCAGGTCCCCAGTTGGGGGTGAGAGAGGCAATCAATCAATATCTGTCACACATCCATGTTCCTCTCCCTCCCTACCCAACTCTAAAAATAAATAAAATCTTTAAAAAAAATTGACCTCATCCCATCATCTTCCCAAGACACTTAATTATGTGTACTTGCTGACAAGTCCATCTCCTCCTAGACAATGTGCTCCTTAATGAGAGGCTAGATCCTTCTGGTCTTGGCAAGATCACACCAAGTGCTTGGCATAACATTTAGTAAAGAATAAAAGCTGGGGCTGGTGTATCTCTCCACACCAAGTCCCTCTCCTTTCTTGGAGAGTGAATAAAAACTTTATTCTCTTACAAAATAATAAAAAATAAAAAGCTCCATGCATGAGTGAATGAATGGACAAATGAATGAAGGAACAAATAAATGTGGTGGTTTGGTGTCTAGAAAAAAGTTCAGTCAAGGGACATAGACATGGAATCTGGATAATTCCTGCTTTGGTGTGTCTTGTAACTTTACAAGACCAGCTTCTTCTTCTTCTTTTTTTTTTTAGATTTTATTTATGTTTAAAGAGAGGGAGAGAAATATCGATTAGTTATCTCTCCTACGTGTTCTGACCAGGGACCAAACCCACAACAAACTCAGGTATCTGCCCTGACTGGGAATTAAACTGGTGACCTTTCACTTCACAGGGAGATGCCCAACCAACTGAGCCACCTGGTCAGGTCAAGATCAGCTTCAAAATGACCCAAAAGAGCCAGTTTAAAGGACCTTTTTCAAATTATGTAAGAGGAGTGTAAGGAAGAAGGAAAGAGAGGGCAGCCAGGCTAGGTGGCCAGAAGATCGTGCAGGATAGGGCCAAATACCCAACAGACACTTGCAAAGATAAACAGACTCTATAATTAGGCTACCAGGGATTTGCATCTGTCTGTACAATTTGTACCCCAGTAATCTTCACACTGTATAAAGTGGTCGTGCTGTCCAAATGGTGGGCTGAAGGTTTGATTCTGATGACTCAGTGATGGAGGAAGGGAGGTGATAAAGGAAGACTGAGAGGGAAGGGTGACAGCAGAAATGACGGGGATGCTAAAGAAACATGGAAGGCCTGTGAGAAGAGAGGAAGATGATGGGGGGAAATCTGATGAAGAGTGGGTAAAGGAAACTAGTAAGGACAATAAGAAGAGAACCAGAAAGGAAGCCAAGGTAGGACGGCAGGAGCCTTTATCAGCTCCCTCTGGCTCTTGGCGTCCAAGTTAAACTCAGCTCAACCCCAAGCCTTGTAGGCGTCTCTGAATACTTCTCACTCCAGCCATAAGCACCTGGCTCCTGGAGACAATGTGTCATGCTGCTTCACACCTCCATGCCTTCCCTCAAGCTATTCCCACTGCCTCATGGAGCCAATTTTAGATCCTTCCAAACTCAGTCAAGGGTGACCTCATCCCTGACCCCAGAGCTCTCTTCTGTTCCTGAAGCACAAGCACAGAAGCAACGAGAGCAGCCAGGCTCAGCCAGAGCTTTTCCTGGAACCCTGTGCTTGTTGATTTTGTTGTTTATCTCTGACCTTAGACAACGAGCTTGCTGTAAGCAGAAACTAATTTCATTGAGTAGCTCCATGTCCAGTTCAGGGTGGGCTCATGAAAGATGCTCCAGAAACATTTGTTGAAACAAATTGCAGAGGCATTCTAACTGAATTTTTGAAATACAAATAAAATCTGCGACTATTTTAAATCATGAAAACACATGGTCTTTACTGACTCAACTCTGGGCCCTCAAGGATATCGTTTCTCACTCTTTAACTTGACCTAATGGGTTCCCACAAATTGGGACCACATACAGAGCTACCAGAAGGGGCTAGGAGGCCAGCCTGCATAAGTTCATCTATTTCCTATGGGTTCTGTATAACCTTGCAGAAATTCTTCTTACTTCTCTGTGGCTCAGTGTCCCCATGTGTAAAATGGGGATAACAATACCAGCATCACAAGGCTATTTAGTGGATTAAAGGATCTAAAAATGTAAAGTGAGTAGAAGAATGTCCCTAGCACTCAGCAAGCTCGCAACGTCTTATGTAATATGAAATTTTTCTTGCCTCAGTGTGACACCTGTCATACTTGTGTCACACTGAGTATACTTGAGTGACACATTGTCATACTTGAACTTCACATGCGCCGCCTGTGAAGTTCAATCCGCACTGCAATCCACTTGCCTCTAGGGGCGCACCCCCACCCCCGCCCCGCCCTTGGCCCAGCTTCCATCAGATCCTGAACGGGAAGATGGCAGGCGGTGAAATGCAAAAAAAAAGGGCACAGCTCTCCGCATGGACAGGCTTCCTCACGCCGGCTCCTTCAAAGTGTGGACCAGCACCTTTGGCATCACCTGGCCGCTAGGTGGAAACGACGGTTCTGACCCACTTGAGCGGGGAGAGGGGACCGACCGGTAGCTCCGGTCCTCGAATGGCCCCTTGCCCACAGGAGCGAAATCTCGGGCAGACAGGGAGGCACTTTCAGCACGCGCTGTAGTGTGTGGGCGGCAGGCGGCAGGCGGTAGGCGACGCCGGATCGGAGCTCGTTAAAGGAGCAGCACAAGAGCACAGCCCCGCCATGGGCCAGGGCGGGGATAGGGGGTGTCCAGGTAACCGAAATGACCAGCTGGCTAGAGTCCCAGCGTCCCCTGGCGGTCTAATATAGGACCTGCCCTTTCCGGAATAATGGAGTGCCCGCTCCCCGACGCTCAGGAGTGAAGAGACAGGGGTCCCCGGAGGCCGCTCGTTTTCTCACCAGCCACCGCGGCAGTCAGATCCTAAGCAGTCCCCGCCACTTGCCCGTGAACAACCCTTCCCAGAGGACGCAGATGCAGAACCCAGAGCTTCGAAGAAAGTAACCAGGACCGGAGAAGGGAGTTTTGCAGTTCTTTGCAGTTCCGCTCCTAGCCGTGAGGTGACACTAGTCGTCAATTTCTTTCTCAATTTCCTCTTCCCATTCAAACTTTGAGCCTCTCTCGCTCGAGAAATCGATCTCGCGAGAGCTCTCGTAAACTTACAGAACCGGAAGTAGCGTCTGGGTCTCTTCCCTTTTGCGGCCATCGCTGAGGCGCCAGCGGGTAAGGATTTGCTGGGAAAGCGCGTGTAATCCGCAGCCATCCGTTCCCTGGCGCGGTGGCTCTCGATGTCGGGGTACCCTATAGCCTTCCAGCGGCCGAGTAGCAGCCAGGAAGAGGGGCCAAGATGATCTCGACTTGTTTCCCCACTACATGAAGGGCCGTCAGTCTGGGGATGGGAAAAGAGGATTATGGGATTCGGAAACGGGAGCTGGAGGGGAGGGGGCCTATGGATGTGGAGTTAGAGCTGGGCAGTGTAGCTTCTACAGAATAATCTCGAAATAACTTTTGGTAAAGCCACGGACCTCCCAAACCACGCTCGTCCATTGGAAGTTTTTTGGACCTGGGTTCTGTGCAACACTTTCCAGGTTCGGAGTGGGTGGCCTGATTTCATTTTGGAGGGGGCTAGTGGTCACACTCAAGTCCGTATTAGGCTAACGTTGGTTGGTCTCTAAAACGTGATGTTACATTTGAAGAACTGAGTTGTGAAGAACTAAGTTGCCGGTCTGCTTTGTCCTAGGAGTTTGGAGAGTGTAAACAAACTTAGTAATTAAAACACTTGTGTTACTAATGGAAAATATTTTATTACATAAATGTTGAGTGTATCCCAGTAAAGCAAAATATTTAGAACTTACAACTTCAGTTGATAAGGCATTGAGTTCAAGTAATTTTTGATGGGGTTAAAAAACACGACAGTTTCTGTGAGCATTTTAAACTTTAAAGATGCAATTGTTGCTGTTACTTGTTTGGAAAGGGATTTTGGTCGTTGACTCCTTCTTTAACTTTTTATTTAGTCAAAATGAAGTTCAATCCCTTTGTGACTTCTGACCGGAGCAAGAACCGTAAAAGGCATTTCAATGCACCTTCCCACATTCGCAGGAAGATTATGTCTTCTCCTCTTTCCAAAGAGCTGAGACAGAAGTACAACGTTCGATCCATGCCCATCCGAAAGGATGATGAAGTTCAGGTATGTGTGGTGTACGGGTCATCTTGGTAAATATCCTGCACACTTGGCATAGAAAAGGGATTGCATTCTGAGAGAGTGCTGCACCTGGGCAGTTGCTCCCAGAACAGGATTAAAGAAGGAGTTGAGCCAGGAACTAAAAAACAAGGAAAAGTATGCTGCTTTTCAGTTTTTACTTCACTTTTACTCTTGAAGAAGGTGAAAATCAATTGTCTCCAGCATCAGAAGCAGCCATAATTAAACAGAACAAGAACGATAGTTCATAACCAAAACATTACTTTGGGTCTGTCTTTTTCTAGGTATGTTTGGTCATTGAAGAGACAGTTGAGGCCCATTAAACAGACTACTTGAATCAAAATCCAAAGACATTCACCCCCCCCAAAAGATGTAATGATTTTTAAGAATCCAGATACAGAAATTCTAGCAAATGTGGTTTAATGTGATTGCTTGAGTTTACCTGAAAACAATTTGTCAAATCTATATAAGTGAAAAATCTCTAAAAATGTTTCTTAGCTGTAGCCTGCAGCAAGGGTTCAAGCAATTTCTAAAGTGGCTTGCATATCCCCAATAATATTTCATGAGGCTAGTGCCCATTTAAGTAAATGAAACCCATTCCCAGATAGTGGTACGGTTTGAGAACAGCCATTGGTTGCTACTCTGCTGGTGCTAAAGTTGCTGTTAGACTTGGGAGGCAGTCTAGTGTGCTTTCAAGATTTCTTAATGTAAACGTAAGACAATCTACAACTGGAAAGAAATACCTGTCCAGAAGCATTTTGGATTGCCTCCTGGCGAGCTACAGATCACTGGGACTCAAGTAGAAAACTATTAGTTAACCTTTGGGAGAGAAGTAGTCTTTTTCCTTCTATTTGCTAGTGCCCACTTTTGGCACTAGGTTAAACACTTTAATGGGTTGTGCATTGAATACTTGTGGCCTGTTGCTCCCTTTGAGATGGCATAACAATTTCCTTGTTTTCCACTTGCTATAAAAAGCCAGGGGCTTTTAACAAGCCCACCACTGTTGGGGAACCAAAAGTTACAGTTACAGTGCACTGTAGATTTCTGTGGGGGCCTGGTTTAAAGCCAGAGATTGAATTATTGGCCTGTTTTCATTAACAACTAAGTCTTTAAAAATTGAATGGTCCTGCAGATTTGATAGTGAATGATGTTAACAAGATTCGTAGTTTTCCTGGTTTACAAGGTTAATCTTTTTATTTACATATTTCTGTTATTTTTGAATTTGCATTTAGGTTGTGCGAGGACATTACAAAGGGCAGCAAATTGGCAAAGTAGTCCAGGTTTACAGGAAGAAATACGTCATCTACATTGAACGAGTGCAGCGGGAGAAAGCTAATGGTACAACTGTTCATGTGGGCATTCACCCCAGCAAGGTGGGTGGTCTTGAGCATGGCTGAGAAGGGAGACTGCAAGTAAAGCAGTTGTTGTCCTGTGTGATTGCTCGTTTACAGAAGTAGATTTTAGATGTGCTGGAAGCCAGTCTTAAAGCACATACTGTGACTTGAGTATTCTAGTAACACTTAGAATTTGTGTGAAGTCACGGTGTCTTTAACAGTCATTCTATTCTATGTGTATATTTAAGGTACTTTTTTCTCAAAAGCTGTTAGTGAGGTGATCGATCAGTCAACAGTCAAACCTGAACAGATTGTAAAATCTAGGAAATGGGGTGATTTTTTAGAGGAAATGGAGCTTGTGCTCGGTTTGCTTTTGTGTATTAAAATTGAGTGAGCAGTAAGGCAGCTTTACAGCCCTGCGAGGTAGGTATTAAGTCCTTTACTAATGGGAGGGAACCTGAAGCTCAGAGACTAGATCCCATTAATAGTGATAACTAAGTTAAGATAGGAAGGTTGACCTGATTCCCATAGCAGGCACCCGTCCTGGACTTTAATGTGAATTCTCCCAATATTGCTGTCTCTTTTTAAAAAGGGCCTTGACTGGTGTGGCTCAGTTGTTTGGGCATCGTCCCTCTAAGTCGCTGGTTGATTTCCCCAGTCAGAGTACATGCTTGGGTTGCGGGTTTGGTCCCTGGTCCGGGCACAAGTGAGACACAATGAGTTGATGTTTCCCTCTCTTCTTCCCTTCCCCTCTCTCTAAAAATGAATAAATAAAATCTTTAAAAATAAATAAATAAAGGTAGTGGTACATGGTAAGTGTTCAAGTACTGAAGTGTTTATTTTTTAAGATTTTAAGTTGGCACCATAAATCTAATTTTCATTTAGAAAAGTCAGAGGACTACAGCAGTCAAACACCCGCATATCTTTCACCTACAATTCACTATTGACATTTTGCCACATGTTCTCTACCCCTGGGTACAAGCATGATGCTTTGCCTCAGTTTTTGGCTTAGTACTCATCATCTCTTACTCCAGTCTTAGGACTTACAGATTTCTAGAAGCAGATGACTCCAACCTAGACCTCCAATCCAGCCTATCTTTCAGTTTGGATATCTCATTGTTACTTCAAACCTGACACATTCCAAGTCCTGATTTTCTCCTTGAAACCTCTTCACGGTTTGCCACCATCACAGCATATAGCAGTTCTGTGCCAGGCCAGAATGTCATGTTTTAATTATTATATGCCCCACATCACTCAGTAAGACCTGTTGGCTTCTGTCTCTTTAAACACAGAATCCTGCCTGCTTGTCAACTATCAGAATAGCCTGTAAGACCTTGCCTGATCTCCTCTCACCAGCCACCTCACGTCATCTGCTTTCCATGTGTCTTGGCCTCTTGGCTGTTCATACAGCTGTACCGTTGAGAGTATGTCCACTGGTTAGCAGGATAACCTGGCAACTTGATAGAATTGCAAATTCTGTTCCTACTTCCACTGCCAAATTGGGGGTAGGACCCAGGGATCTATTTTAACAAGCCCTCCAGTGGATTCTTAGACACATTCAAGTTGAGAAACACACCTGTAGAAGTTAAGTTCTCCTGCCACTGGACTCCTGTACTCGATGTTCTCTTTGGGCACTTCTACCCAGATGACTTCACTTTCCCCTT
This sequence comes from Desmodus rotundus, assembly GCF_022682495.2. NCBI lineage: Eukaryota > Metazoa > Chordata > Mammalia > Chiroptera > Phyllostomidae > Desmodus > Desmodus rotundus. The sequence goes on from NC_071395.1 coordinate 71,256,188, forward strand.
TTTACTGATGTTCAAATGTAGCCCTGTCAATAGCACCTCGCCTTACTGCCCTGCGTGATTTAGCCGCTGTCGGCCGTCATTCATCTCCCCATACTGTTGCAGGCTGTAAGTTCTTGACGGCAGAGAGTTTCCTTTAGTCACGTGCTGTATTTCCAGAACTATCAGTACTCTCTTCCCCCTTAACTGTTACTCATGACTAAAATTTATCATCATCTAGATGTCTTTAGCAATTAGTTGAAATAAGATCTGTACTGTGACTTCACCAAAGGTTTTGCAGGTTAAAGGAGTGGAGGCTTTCCAATCTCATGGTTCTAAAGTTAGTATAAAAACAAAAATATACAACTTAGCTTATAAAACTAAGATGAGAAGTGGAATAAGTGAGGAGTTTGTATAAGCTGTACATTTTCTAATAAAGCACAGAAGCGAGTATGAGGAAAAACCATTGATAAACCATCGCTTCTCCTTTGTTGGTAGAGAGCACTAGTGAATGTTTAATGGGTTTGACTTGGGAGCTGAAGAATGATATCTGGCAGTTTTGAGTTAATCACTTCCTGTTTAGATGTTTGGTAAATGGGATTGAATGTTGGGCCTTCCATGTGTTCTGTGTTGTTAATGTTTAGAAGTGTTTTTATTTTTCTACAGGTGGTTATCACTAGACTAAAACTGGACAAAGACCGCAAAAAGATCCTTGAACGTAAAGCCAAATCTCGCCAAGTAGGAAAGGAAAAGGGCAAGTACAAGGAAGAAACAATTGAGAAGATGCAGGAATAATGTAATCTTATATACAGCTTTAATTAAAAACTTGAAATGAAGAGCCTTTGTTTTATGTATGGTGATTTGGGATACTACTTAGTTTTCCATTTGGTCAGTTTCAGGGAACTTAATATGCAACCATCCCTTCCCCCACACTGACCTACTACCTCCTGTTTCCTGGGCAAGCCAGGAACAGCATCAACACATGTGGGTGAGAGGTAAAGTAAGGACACCACTTCTGTCTCCCAGGGGTGGATACAGATAACCTTGGTTTCCAGAGCTGCTGCATCACTCTTCCTCTTTTCTTAATGTTGGCAGTGAAAGACAGTTGGAGGTGAACACCTAGATTTAGTCTGACCTTACTCCGCATGATCCCATTTCAACATCGCATCTGGAACAGAGGTGACCAAGTGCTGCGCTGCAGGCTGCTCTCAGCATGCAAATATATTTTGTCCGTGTAATTTTTTTAATTTAAAAAACTATTTGCCAGCTCTCGAAAGCTGTAGCTTTCATATTAAAATCTGGTTGTCTAGTCTTGGGAACTTAACAGATCTGGCTACATTAGGCCCACGTTTCTGCATGGCAGCAAATGACTAGAGCTGAGTGGTAACCTTGAGAAGGTAGCTGGTGCTCATTCTTCAGTTGGCCACCTCCTGGGCTGCTCAAAATACATGCACAATGTGTTTTTGTGGCCTATTGCTAAACAAAGGCAAATAAAGACCAGAAACAGACCCAAATATCTTTAGGAATTTGTGATGAAGAAGGCAGTTCATGTCAGTGGGAGGGGTTGTAGTCAACTAATGGTGTTGGGCCATTTAGCTAGCTAGCTGGAAAAAAGTGATCACTAAACTTAAAAACCAAAGGTATGAAAACGTTGGGAAAAATAGATTTTTGTGATCTTGGAAGTAATACATGATATTCAAAAGCCATAAAATAAAAGGTCAATATATAGTTACATAAAAATTTAAAATACCTATGGAAAATAATACCTCCAAAAAGAATGAAAGATACATGACAGATTGGGAGAAAATATTCACATCTAAAATGTGAGGTACCTAATTTTAAAAAGCCCTTACAGATCAGTAATGAGCCCTGGCTGGTGTGGCTCAGTGTATTGAGCATGGGCCTATGAATCAAAGGGTTGCCAATTTGATTCCAGTCAGGGCACATGCCTGGGTTGTGGGCCAGGAGGCTAACCATAGAAGAAAAATAAATGGGTAGTTACGCTTCGTGTGCTCATGGGCAGCTGTGATGTGGTGGGAGAGCATTAGACTTTTACTCAGATCAGGGCCAGCCAGTTAAATGAAACAGACTCAAGTGATTTGAGAGTTTGTATTTTCTGTCATGCATGTGACAGAGATGTGCCCAGTGGTTCTGTCTTGATTTAATAAGGAGGTACTGTCATTGCTACATTGTTTTCAGGGCAGCTGTATTCGTTTCTAGGGCTGCCACGACAAACTGGACGGGCCAAACAACAAATGTCTCACAGTTCAGAGGCTAGAAGTCTGAGCCCAAGGTGTCTCAGGAGGGCTGGCTCCTTCTGAGGGCTGTGTAGAGGAATATGTTTCACGCTTCTCCCTTAGCTTCTGGTAGCCTTAGGTGCTCCTTGATGTATAGGTGACATGCTCTCTGTGTCTTCACATTGTCTTCCCTCTGTACTCGTCTGTCCTGTGTCCTAATGTCCCCTTCATATAAGGACACCATCATATTGGATTAAGGCCCATTCTAATAACCTCATTGTAACTTGGTCATCTACAAAGACCCTTTTTTCAAATAAGGTCACATTCCCAGGTACTGGGTGTTAGGACTTCGACATCTTCAGGAGCAACGTAGTTCACCTCACAGCAGCAGCTAATCAGAATGACTTTTTAAGAGGTAACTTTTGTGAGGCATGACAATTTCTAAAGTCTTAGAAGACTTACAAAATCCCTCTCTTCAAATAACACTTGCATGGGAAGTTTATTTTAAGAGAAAACAGAAGAAATTGGTACCAGCAAAAAGCATATTAATCTCCATTTTGCACAGGAGAAGCACATCGATACTCCTGAAAGAAAAAAATCTTGTTTTAATACCTTGTCCACATAAGATTATTTGGCTTAGTGTTATGATACAGAATGGTGTGTCTCCCTCCACACCTGCAGGAGACAAGGAACGTTGCTGTATCTTTCCAAGACTCCTTTTGTTAATTATGAACACTTCTGTTTTTTTATAAGGCTGATCTTTAGAATTCTGTTACAAGGCCCATGGAACTCAGATTTACTAGGAAAAATAAATGGAGAGGAGGCTAAATAAGATCTTACTTGAGTGAATTGAGGATCCCATGGAATTTTTCTTACACGGGCTCAATCTCTGCCTCTGCGTATAAGCTAGATATGCAACCTTGAACAAGGCCCATGAACTCAAAGCTCATCTGTAAAATGGGGATGCTAATAAACCACACTTCATAGAGCTGTGAGGAGATTTGTTAGGGTTTTTATGGGCTTGTGGGGAGGGCACTTTTCCCTTCAGTTTACGGAGGTTTCACAGAGTTCAGTTTCTATGGAGAACGACCAGCCAAGCCCTTTCCTCCAGAAAACAAGAAAGAGAGCTGGCAGCACAGCAGCCAAACTGGGCAAGTCTTAAACTGGATCCCTGCTGGCCTGGGCCCACTATCCTGCCTTCTGCCATTGCACAATGTTCAATGCAATGCCCTTGGGCCACAGTCCCTCTCTGCCTGCTCACATGCATAGGCACATTCCCGCCCTTGAGCCCCGGATTAGGACATGGTCCGCCCTTCAAGGTTGAGTGCACTGCTGGCGGTTCTCCATCTGCTCCTAAGGTTCAGGAATGCAGTGGAAAGAACTACTCTGGTGTTCAAACTCGTTTCTGCTTTTTTTTTTTTTAACTATGGTAAGAACACAACATAAGAACCACCACCCTCTTAACAATTTTTAAGTGTGCAATACATTAATTACTAGCAAAATGAACGGTAGAGCTCTAGAATTTATCTTGAATAACTGAAACTTTATACCCACTGAGTTGCAACTCCTTATTTTCCCTCCCCCCAGCACCTGGCAACGGCCATTCTATGCTCCGCTTCTATGTGTTTGACTATTCATGTACCTCATACAAGTGGAATCATGCAGCACTTGTCATTCGGTGACTGGCTTATTTCATTTAACATGATGTCCTCAACTTTCATCCATATGGCCGGATTTCCTTTTTTTAAAGGCTGAGTAACATTCCATTATATGTATATAACACGTTTTCTTTATCATTCATCCCTCGGTGCACACTTAGGTTGTTTCTACACATTGGCTATTGTGGATAATGCTGCAGTGAACGTGGGTATGCAAATGTCTTTCTAGATCCTGATTTCAATTTTGGGGGGTAAATATGCAGAAGTAGGGTTGCTGGATTATATCATAATTCTATTTTAAATTTTTTTGAGGAACCTCCAGGCTGTTTTCAATAGCAGCCGCATCCTTTTACATTCCCAGGAACATTGCACCCAAGTTCCAATTTCTCCACATGCTTGCCCACACTGTTATCTCTGTTCATGTGGTTTTGATAAGAGCATTCCTAACAAGTGTGAGATGATAGCTCATTGTGCTTTGATTTGCATTTCCCTGATGACTAGTGATTTTGAGAAATATCCATTCAGGTCCTTTGTCCATTTTTAATTGATCTGTTTGGTTTTTGTTTTGTTTTGCTATTTAGTTGAAGAAGTTCTTTATATATGTTGGATATTAACCCCTTATCAAATATATCATTTGCAAGTATTTTCTCCTATTCCATAGATTGTCTTTTCACTCCGTTCACTGTTTCCTTTGCTGCGAAGAAACTTTTGAGTTAGATGTTGTCCCACTTGTCTATTTTTGCTTTTGTTATCTGTGCTTTTGGCGTCATACCCAGAAATCATTGCCAAGACCAATGTCATGAAGCTTTTCTCCTATGTTTTCTTTCCAGAGTTTTATCATCCCAGGTCTTACATTTGAGTATTTAACCCATTTGCTTCTGCCATTAATAGAGAAAAAAATAATACATTTATTTTCTAGCAGGACTTTCCATCCCATGTGTGAAAATGTTTTAACAACTCCAGAGGGCTACACAAATGCTAGGTGGTACGTTCTATGCAGTGCTCTCTGAAAGGTTGCCAGTGCGCCCCATCTGCTAAACCCAATGGCCTTTTCTCCGTCCTAATCCAGCCTGGCTGCTTTGTGATGTTAAATGCACTTCAACCCCCACCTCTCCTCCTTTTTGGTTTCCATAAAACCAAAGTTGAATGTTTTTCTTCTACTTATGGCCACTTGTTCATTCCTCTCTCACTGCCTGCCACTCCCTCCTCCCTCTACTGAGATAATGTTTTACAAGAATCTTTTTTCAAATTTTTATTGTTATTCAATTACAGTTATCTGCATTTTCTCCCCATCCCTCCATCCCACCCCAGCCAAACCCACCTCCCTCCCCCGCCTCCACCCTCCCCCTTGATTTTGTCCATGTGTCCTTTATAGTAGTTACTGTAATCCCCTCTCCCCACTGTCCCCTCCCCACTACCCTCTGCTATTGTTAGATTGTTCTTAACTTCACAAGAATCTTTTCCCCCTTTCTCATCCTTAACCATTTCTTCTAGTCTGTTTCAACTGAAAGACTTTTTTCCTAGTGAAAGACTCCCTTAACTCTCTCCCAAGTCCCACGCTTCTAACTATTGATGGGCCTCTAAGTGCCAACAATGGCCGCAAACATACTGTTAAAAGGTAAACTGAGGCATATTAAGTTTTGAAGAGTGTATTTGGGCAAACATCACTTCAGGCGGCGGGGCAGTGCCAAACCAACAGTGGTTATGAGCACTCCACCCATGGGAGCTAGGGGCAGGTTCTATAGAGAAGCTGCGGAAGCAAAGCAAATACATTATTTGATTGGAAAGGTTAGTAAGCTATTTGTGATTGGTTGTTCTTAAGTTTTACTTTCTCGGGTTCGAGTTCCTTGACTCATTTGCTTATGTAGGCTACCGAGACACTAGAGCCCCCTCAGTCTAAGGGCCTCCTTGTTTAAATACTTTAACAAGACCCTTACTTCTGTGTTTCCTAATTCTATGAGCGGCACCATGGAGTCACCCCAACCAGCAACCTCAGCCATCCTCAATGCCTCCTTCTCCCTCACCGCCCACAGCCAATCATTTGCTATGCCGTGTCATACTTACCAGTGGCAGATTACGCTTTTCAGTCATGGATGTGCCCTATGTCTCTAATACATGTTCTTCTGGAGTCCCATCAGGAGATGGGGTTTTCAATCACCTCTCCTTGAACCTAGGTAGACCTTTGTTCCTACCTTGACCAATAGAGTACAAAAGAAGTAATGATGTTAATCTCCTGAGCCTAAATCACAGATATGCCCCCTCGCAGTCTTGGGATGCCCACTCTTAGAACGCCACCACCATGCTATGAGGAACCCAACCCAGCCTGGAAGGGGCCACACGGAGAGGAACCAAAGCCCAAGCCCTCAGCCCCGGCTAAGCTGTTAGCCAACAGCCAGAAGATACTGTATGGACCAGAGATAAGCCCTGGCTGAATCACAGATTCATGTGAAAGATAAAGGATTGATGTTTTAAGCCACTAAGTTTGGAGATGTTTTGTTATGCAATAGATAACTGATACACTAACTCTGAAAAGTCTCTTAAATATATTTTATCTCTTCATTCTCCCAGATCAGGTCCTTGTTACCTTGCTCAGCTGGGAAAAACCTGCCTATAAATCTTCTGGAAGTAAAACTCTGCTCAAAACAATAGTTAACACTATTGAATGCTGATTTATTACAGTGCTAAATGCTTTAAATTCCTGAGGCTATTTAATCCCTACAATTCTAAATGGTTTGAAGCTGAAAAAATGAATTTAAATAGGTGAAGTAAGTTAAGGAATTAATGTCCCCTTTTTGTAGAGGAGGAAATGATGTTCAGAATGTTTACTAACTAGCCCCAGATTCAAATCTAAGTCGCTCTAAGTCCAAGGTCAGCACTTGTGACCACCCGCCCTGCTCAGGAATTTCCAGTGGCTCCCATCGCCCACAGGATAATGACTTAAACCTGACTCCACACCTGATATCCAGTTGGGACATAGTTTGGTCCCAACTACCTTTGCACCTCTGTGGCCTCAGTTCTCGGCGCATGCATTTTCCAGCTCTACTGGTTTTCTGTGAGTGGTGGGAAGAAACTCAGGCTCCCTGTTCATCTAGGCCCTGCTGTAGTCGCCTTCTCTTTTCAGGACTTGGTTTTCTCCTCAAAAAATGAGAGATGATTGAACAGCTCATATTAAAACTCTCTTCCAGAAATAACCCTGCATAGTGTGGAAACTGACCTCCTGTACTTTTGGGCTTCCTGCTTTTCCTTAGAACCCCAGCACCTGAACCCCTCCGCAGGGCTCATGTCCCCACTTCTGGGAAGGTGAGAGAAGATGGGAGACTCAGAGATCGGTGCTTTAGTGAATGTTCTCCATTTATAACAGCATCAGAACTAGCTTTATGTTGTGGAATAGAATCTGCTTTTCTGAAGCTCTAAGAGAAGAAGAAACATTTTCTTCTGATGGTTCTGAGATGCTGTTCCCAGCGGTTTTTTGAGGCTGAGCATTGGAATGTCACTAGGTAGCACTGAGAGTGGGAGGAGGGGGCACCTAAGAAGCTCAGACTTACACTCTTGCTTCCAAAATATATATTTTGCATGCTTTCCGGGCAACAGACCATTAAATCATGGTTTGCTAAGGCCAGGTTTAATCACTCTGTGGGTCAATTACGTCTGCACACTTAACCTTTTCAGATTCAGTGGCTTTGGGTTGTAAAATCTTAAGGGAGAAGTGAGGGTATTTTTAAATATGTGATGTACACATCTTTTCATTTGTTTTGTGGAAGTTTTACAGAAATTGATTGGAAACCTGAGATATTCTTAAATATAAGAGAAAGAGCCCTGCCGTGGCCTGGTGACTCAGTTGGTTGAAGTATCTTCCTATACACCAAAAGGCTGCAGTTTTGACCCCTGATGAGGGTGCGTATGGGAGGCAACCAATCTATGTTTCTGTCTATCTCTCTCCCTCCTTCTCTCTCAATATCAATTTTTTTAAAAGCATTACATAAAGAAAAAAGAGCAAAAGCCCTTCCAGGATTCTGTTGTTCAGAAAGTTAACCAATGGTAGAATAGATCTGCCCCTGGAACCCTCTTCTGGCTCTGGCCAGTGTGGCTCAGTGGATTGCGCACCAGCCTGCAAATGAAAGGGTCACCAGTTCAATTCCCAGTCAGGGCACACGCCTGGGTTGCAGGCTAGGTCCCCAGTAGGGGGCATTCGAGAGGCAACCAATCGATGTATCCCTCATGCATTGATATTTCTCTCCCTCTTTTTCTCCCTCCCTCTCCTCTCTCTAAAAATAAATAAATAAAATATTTTTAAAAAATAAAAAAGAATCTTCTGAATTTTGTCCAGAATTCTACTCCTATGAATTTAATGAAACTTGGCTTCTATTTTAGTTCCAGTTCCTCTTTATTATTATTTTGGTGCTAATCTTTGTTTACCCAGGTTCTGACATTTTTACCCCAGAATTAATTACTCCAGATGGTCTGCTCTACTGTGTTTTCCAAGCAAACAAAGTGGACAGGAAATATGAGCTTCCTGAGCAAACTGGCTTTCTGTTTTAATATGAGACTTTTCCTTTTAGAAGGTTGTTTATCTTATGTCTACTTACCTTATTTCTAATTGATTAAATACCTATTTTCATGGTTTGGATCTAGTTAAATTTTACCTTTTTCTATTTAAAACTTAGTCCTGATATTATTGCCTTTTGCTTTTCCAAGTCTCCTTTAGAATCTATTGTTCTATTTAATTTGAATTGCTAACTCCTTTCTGTTGACTAGCTCCTTGCTCAGAATAATTTCACCCGTGGAATTCGGCCTAAGATTTCTTTTCACTTTTAGGCACTTCTCTTCACATTGCCAGGTGAGTGGTTAGCAGATGAACGCTTGTGAGCCTTTCCTCTTGGAATTTTGCAGACAAGTAACTCCTCACTTTGGCGAGTCATTCAGTGACCAGATATTTGTTTCTCTCCTCCCCCAACTCCACCTCAGTACTGAGTACAGCACTGAGTACTCAGTGCTGTTCTTCAAAGGACATCAGCTCTCTGTACGTCTGTCTTCCTCCTGGGAATTGGCTCCCTTAAATAGGGGAACCTCTAGGACAGGGGTGGCAAACTCATTGTCACCGAGGGCCACATCAGCCTCGCGGTTGCCTTCAAAGGGCCAAATGTAATTTTAGGACTGTATAAATGTAACTACTCTTTAACAGTTAAGCTAGAGCTCAGCGCTGCCGCTGGGTAGAAACAGGGTGCTGGGCTGGATGATATAAGATGGAAGCCCAGATCCTGCCCGAGGGCCTTGTGTTTGCTACCTGTGCTCTAGGATCTTACCTGAACACATAACCCAGATCACCTGTAATAACCCAGCTGCTTTCCAGGCCTGAAACTGCCTCACTCCCTGAAGAGGGGCGGAGCCAGTCCAAACCCCTGGAAGCTGCCACCCTTCCTCCTCTGCAGAGGAGGTACAGACAGCAGGTACTCTCTGTACCAGGAAGAGAGGCTCCTTATTGAGAAATCTATCGTCAGTCTTGGCTTTTCCCCCTCCATCTCTCCTCAGTCACCCACTTCTCCAGCCTATCACTGTCATTCATTCATTCACCATTTATAAACACCAACTCTGCGCCAGGCATGGTGCCAGTCTTTGGGAATACCAACAAGCAAAATGCTAAAATAGGGCACAAGGAGAAGTCTGAGTCTCTAAAGGGGTGCGCAGTGAGAACGCTACACAAAGGTCCCTTAAGCTGAGTTTTGAAGGACTGTTTGCAGTTCACTGGTGAACATTCTCCATGCTGCCTCCTTTATATTATTAGAGGAATTCTTGCAACGGAAATAGATTTGGCAGGATCCTCAGTAGAAAAATCTGGCAGACACCACTTTAACCCAGCGTCAAATTCACATCCCCAGTGTTCACCTCCTGCTATGATGCACCGAGAAGAACATAACAACATTTCTGTGCTATTTCTACCAAAATGCATTACCTAAATGTAATTACAAAGAAACAAGAGACAAACCCAGATTAAGGGGAATCCTATAAAATAATTGGCTTGTACTCTTCAAAAAGTCAATGTTATAAAGTGCAAGAAAGACTGAGGAACTGTTCTAGTTACAGTAGACTAAACAGATGTGACGACTGGGACACCCCAGACTCTATGATGGTGTCAGTCCTACCAAATGAAGGAGAAGAAGCTCATGGATGTCAAAGTTGGGGAGCTGCCAAGCTGGATACTGATGCATTGCCGGAGCATTTCAAAGAGGCTACTACCAGGATTACAACAACTATGTCAATGTGAAGAAAGGGAGCCTTGGGAGCATTGCTGGGGTTCCTATAGTGCTGGCAGCTTATGTGCTCTTCAACTACTGCTGTTCTTACATGGAGCTCAAACACAAGTGGCGTCGCAAGTGCCACTGAAGAGGGTCATTGTGGACTCCACACTCCTGACCATGACCTTCGCCCAGCACCTCCTAATCCTTTCATATTGTAATGAACAACTAATGAAATATATCTGGTACTGGGGGGGAAAGAGAGGAAAGACATGACAACTGAATGCAATGCATGGTCCAAGATTTTCTTTTGTATAGTGGGCATCATTGGGGAAATTGGAAATGCCTGAATGTTGTCTGAAGACTATAGTATTGTATCAATGTTACTTCCCTGATCTTGAAAATTATACTGTGCTTAAGAGAATGTCCTTGCTTTTAAGAAATAGACACTGAAGTATTTGGGGGTAAAGGGGTATCACGTCTGCAACTTATTCTCAGACGGTAGAGGGGAAAGTGTGTGTAGGGAAAGAAAGGGAGGGAGGAAGGGAAGGATATAAACAAATGTGGTAATGTTAACATTTGGGGAAATTGGGTGAAAAGTATAAAGGAATTCTTTGTACTGTTCTTGCAACTTTTCTATAAGTCTGAAATTATGTCAAGGAAAATAAATTGGAATATTCACACCAAAGAGGACAGAGAGCTTTGCCTTCCAGTGACCAGTCCCTTCGGCAGCAAGACCTGTGGACATGGGAAAACAGGGCAGCAACTTGCAGTTGGCCTTGAGTCTGCAGGGGCAGGATTCCGTGCAAGCAAGAATCACTTGTCTACGCCCTGGCATACCCCGTGTTGCAGATTTCAAAAGGTACTGAAAGTTCCCCAGTTCTGTGCTGTTTACCTTTCTGTACACAGGAATATTCCAGGGACTCAGTAGAATATGGTGTCTGACAAGTCCCCACTCAGCTAAAGACACACGGAGCCCCAGTTTCTCACAAACAAATACCAAGGACAGTTTCTACCCCCCTGACCGGCTCCACCCCAAACAGTCATTCCACACTGAGAATTATTCTTCCTTCCCATTAGTTGAATCCCTCAGTGACACTCCTTCTTGCAAAACAGGGATTCTTAGCCTGTAACTGTCTAATGCTCTATGAAGGCAGAAAATTATAAGCTTTGTGTTTTCTCTATTGTAAAAAATTAAACTCTGTAGTCTCTTGGCACTTGTTTTTTTGTTTTTTAATTAATAAACTTTATTTCTGAAGGCAATTTTAGGCTCACAGAAGAATTGAGCACAAAGTACAGAGGTTGCACCTATGCGCACCCCCACTGCAGGCACACACAGCCAACCCCACCGTCCACATCTGGCACCACTTGTTATATCAACGAACCAATACAGATACATCATTATCACCCAAAGTCCATAGTTTTCATTAGAGTTAACTCTTGGTGTTGTACATTTTGTGGGTTTGACAAATGTAAAATGACATGTATCCATCATTATTATATTATACAGAATAGTTTCACTGTCCTAAAATCCCCTGTGCTCCACCTGTTCATCCCTCCCTCACTACTCCCAAATGCCTGGCAACTGATGATCTTTTTACTGTCTCCATAGTTTTGCCTTTTCCAGAACAGTGTATGTTTGGAGTGATGTAGTATGTAGCCTTTTCAGTCTGGCTTCTCTCACTTAACAATATGCATTTAAGTTTCCTCCAGGTCTTTTTGTGGCTTGTGATAGCTCATTTCTTTTCATCACTGAATAATATTCCATTATATATACGTACCACATTGTATCCATTTGCCTATTGAAGAACATTTATGTTGCTTCCAATTTTTGGCAATTATGAATAAAGCTGCTATAACTATGTGTGGGTTTTTGTGTGAGTTTAACTTTTCAATTCATTTGGGTAAATACCTAGGAGAATAATTCCTGGATTGTTTGGTAAGAGTATGTTTAGTTTTGTAAGAAAGTGCCAAACTGTCTTCCAAAGTAGCTGTACCACTTTGCATCTCCGCCAACGATGAATGAGAATTCCTATCGTTTCACATTATTGCTAGCATTTGATGTTGCTTTGGATTTTAGCCATTTTAATGGGTGTATAGTGGTATTTCTTCATTTAATTTACAATTGCTTAATGACATGGTGTTGAGCATCTTTTCATACGCTTATTTGCCATCTATAACATATTTGGTGAGGTGTCTATTCAGATCTTTTGCCTATTTTTAAATTAGGCTGTTCACTTACTTATTGTTGTGTTTTAAGAACTATTTGTACATTTTGGATAACAATCCTTTATTAGGTATAAATATTTTGTATTTATTGTAAATATTGTCTCCCAGCCTGTGGCCTTTCTTCCCATTCTCTTGAGGCACTCGGGCTGTACTCACCCTATTGCCATCCCCTGTTTCAGTGCTGGCTGCTGACCACGCCTACAGACAGAGACTATGAGTTTAACCAGCAGCCCTGGCAGGTAGGAAAAAAGTAAGTGTTTTTTAAGATAAAAGTTTATTTACTCTGCTGCTGTGAAAATTATCATGCTGACGAGTAAGTCAGTTTAGAAAACTGTAGTAAAACTGGAACTGAAGGGTTCTTTAAGAATTAGGTCAAAAATATAAAGAATCTAAATCCTAATCTGTATTGAGTAAAAAGGACGGAAATGTCAAATGTATACCTGTGCTGGATATTACAATCTTTCCATTTCTTTTCGATAAAGATTATTTATAAGTTTCTTTAACTGCCCAAACTTTATAAACTTATTGTTATCTCTTGTAAAATATTACCAGCTTCTTCAAGTCTTGCTATCTGATTGTCATTCAAACAAAGGTCCTTAAATCCCAGCTGTGTAAGTATTGGAGTTGTCTTTATAAGACCGAACAGCTGTAGGTTCACTGTCTTTCCCTTTTCCCATTAGGGAATCCCCAAAGGAATTATGTCAATAACTTATGCTGAGTTATAACTCTCTAAGTTATAACTCTCAGTTATGCTGAAATGTTGGGAACCGCCCTGCCTGGTCTCAGAAGCTGTAAACCCCCATGGCTAAGGCTGAGTGAGAGACCTTAGGACCCTAAGCCACTAAGGAGACAAAGCTTATCTGCCTGGCAGAAGCACCGCCTCTGCCCCCCTTCACTTCACCCCACCTGGCCCTGAGTGGATGACCGGTTAGCCAATGACGGGTAAGATTCCGCAAAGGAGGGATGACCTAAAACAGGCATGGTCACAAAGAGGCCCTCTGGGAAGGACTTGGGGATTATAGAAAAAGGGGGTGATGGACTCTCGCCCCTCAGCTTTGACATAGCCTGAGTCCTCATTCTGTCTGTAAGAAGTCTCCTAATCTCTTGGCTACCTTACTTCCTCTGCCTGCATTAAGCCTGAAACAATGCCAGAGGTGGGTGCAGCCCTGTGCTGGAAAGGGCAGATTCCCCAGGGTGATCAGGCCTAAGAAAGAATGCATAAAATCCTGTGAAACCTGCTTTGCTAATATCCTCAATTTAAATGATAAGGATCCAAGCATGAAATGAGTTTGTTCCCCAAAGTTTTATAGCCCTTTAGCTATCTGACCCTGACTCAGAATAAGCCCTCATAGTTCTTTGAACATTATCTATTGTTTGATAGATACATTGTCAGGCAGATTACTGTCTGACAGTGATTGAGGTTTACTGTGTATATATATACGCCCTGTATTCCTATGCAAATTAAACCCAGTAAAAGCCCATTGAGGAAAAGGCTCCTGGCCCTTTTCCTTTGAGAGATTGGCCACCTTTCCTCCCCAAGCAGATCATGTCTTGGTAGACTTATTTTCATCCGTGGGGACCAGTGGCAGGGGGGTAGGGGCTGCAGGTGGACCCCCCCCCCACTGAAGTAATAAAGAACCTTAAAATCATAGTAGCTAAGCTAAATTCTCACCCACACTACATGTCTTAGGCTGCCTGGGCTGCCATCACAAAATTCCATTGACTGGGTGGCTCAAAATTCTGGAGGCTAGATATCCAAGACCAAATGCCAGCCAATTAGGTTCTGGTGAGAGCTGGCTTGAAGACAGCCACCTTCTCACTATGTCCTCACAGGTCCTTTCCTTAGCGCATGTGCACAGAGAGAAAGAAAGAGAACAAGCTCTCAGGTGCCTCTTCTTATAACAACACTAATCCTATTGGACCAGAGCCTCAGTCTTATGACCTCATTAAACCTTACTTGCAAAAAGCCACACAACAATTAAGGCTTCAACATAGGAATTCGTGGCGGGAAAAATATATTCGGTGGGCAGGGTCGTGTGTGGGACACAATTCAGTCCATAGCACTACATGATCAGCTATGAACCCCTGGACCCCATGCCTCCTCATTCTAGTACCCAGGGCAACAGGTCAGCCACTGCCTTGAATGCTGCCTGGTACTGTAGCAGAAGGAATACAATCCCTAGAGGATTTCACACTGGTGATTAAATGCTCAAGTCCAGAAATAGAAGTATGTCTCACAATTCATTGGCCAGAACTAGTTACATGACCCCACCCAAACACAAGAGAGTCAGAAGGTGCAATCTTAGCATATTCCCAGAAGGAAGGAAGCTGGAAATATTTGGTGGACAGCATTAATGACTACCATACGAAAATAAATGGCTACTACTGAATCTAGCAAACTCTTTGGCTTAAAAATTACACATACGAGATTTATACACCAATGTTCATAACAGCACTATTCACAATAGCCAAAATATGTAATAACCCAGTGTCCATCAGCTGATGAATGGATAAACCAAATGTGACATATACATACAATAGAATATTTTCAGCCTTAAGAAAAATTAAATTCTGACACATGCTACAATGTGGATAAACCTGGATGACATTATGCCAGATGAAATAAGCAGACACCAAAGGACAGACATCATATGAATTTTTTAACAAGGATTTTAAAGCAGCCATCATAAAAATGCTTCAGTGAACAATTGCAAACATGCTCGAAACAAATGAAAAAACAGAAAGTCTCAGCAAAGAAACAGAAGATTTGTGGTATCACTAAATAGAAATTTTAGAATTGAAAAATACAATAACAAATTAAAAAACTCAAAGTAAAACTTAACTGGAACCTTCAAAGCTGAGCCAGAACTTCTGAGGTTGGACTGACACATATGTTGGTCTCTCACTGCTTCTGAGCCTCCGACTTTGATGATGAGAGTACCCTGTGGGAGAGGCTTGTGCCTTTCATCATTGAATTGAACATAAAATTCACCCAGGAATTAGAGGGGCTGAAGGGAAATGTGGCAGGAACTGGAAGAACTGTGGCATAGGGGCTGCTCCGAGCCAACCAGATGAGCCAGCAAGTAAGTGACAATGTGCAGGCACTGAAATAGGGCCTTATTACTTGCCATTTCCAGTCATGCTGTCCTGTTGCAAAATATTTCTTGTACTCAAGTGTAATGGTAATATGTTCACAAATTTGTTAATGCTCCCCCTCCAAGTGATGGAGTTGAGCCCTGGCCAGGTAGCTCAGTTGGTTAGAGCATCGTCCTGATACACCAACATTGCAGGTTTGATCCCTGGTCAGGGCACATAGGCCATACAAGAATCAACAAATGAACACATAAATAAGTGGAACAACAACCTGATATCTATCTCTCTCCCTTCCCCGCCCCCCCTCTAAAATCAAAGTGGGAGTTTAATTACCTTCCTCTTGAATGTGAGCTGTACTTAGTGACTCATTTCTAACAAACATGTGTATGACTTTGAGACTAGATCATAAAAGTCATTTCGGCGTCCTCCGTGCTTTCTCACAGCTTGCTCTTGGTTGCTGTGTCATGAGAACGACCAAATGCTGGACAGTCCTCTGTCAACATATCTATAAATTTAGGGTGAGTCATCTAGGAGGGAAATCCTCCAGCCCTAATCAAGCCTGCAGACAAGTGCAGCTCCAGCCAACACTTTGAATGCAGCCTCATGAGAGATGCTGAGCCAGAACTAACCGGCTAAGATGCTCTCCTACTAATAACCCTATTTTTATGCCTGGAAGCCATTTTTTTCTAATGGAGTGAATCTCAATAAGATTCACAGGAGACTACAAAGTGACAGAATTGTGTTGGCAGAGACACCACCAGCTTAGTCTGAAAATGGTAGAGACGGTACAAAAGGAAAAGAGCCCTTTGGACCCCAAAATTCTACTAGCAGGAAGTAGGCTGAGGAAACTGCGCAGCTGTAAAAACGGGCTGCCTTCACAGAAAAGGAAGGATATTCAGAAGGTAGAACCAAAAGCATAGCAGGAAGAGCCATGGAGAATGCACAAATTGTCAGTAAGCACATGAGATTACATCTTGGGGAAACACATCAGGAAAATGCAAATCAAAACCACTGTGAGATATGACTTCCCATTTATTAAGACATATAGAGTTAAAAATGGACAATAACACATATGGCAAGGATGTAGAGAAACTGGAATCCTCCCGCATTGCTAATGGGAATGTAAAATGGGATGGTTGCTTTGAAAAACAGTCTGGCGCCCTGGCTGGTGTGGCTCAGTGGTTTGAGCGCCAGCCTGTGAACCAAAGAGTCACAGGTTCGATTCCCAGTCAGAACAACCCAGTCAGAGCCAGAGTTGCAGGCCAGACCCCTGGTAGGGGGCATGCAAGAGGCAACCACACATTGATGTTTCTCTCTCTCTCTTTTTCCCTCCCTTCCAGAAATAAAATCTTAAAAAAAAAAGAAGAAGAAGAAAAACAATGTGGCAGTTCCTCAAGAAGTTAAACATAGAGTTAACATGTGAACCAGTAATTCCACTCCTAGTTACACACACTAAAGAACTGAAAACTTTGTATGAAAACTTGTGCACAGCAACATTTTCATAATAGCCAAAAGGTGGAAACAACCAAAATGTCTGTCAATTTACAACTAGATATACAAAATATGGCATATCCACACCGTGTGATGTTATCCAGCCATTGAAAGGGATGGGGACTGAGGGGCAGCCCCATACATTTAAGAACACTGCCCGCAGAATTCGCGCTTTTTGCGAGACTGAAATCATGGCAGGTCCAGAAACTGATGCCCAGTTCCAGTTCCCTGGTATCAGAAAATATTTCAACTCTTACCCTCTGACAGGTAGAATGAATTGTGTACTGGCCACATAAGGAAGCATTGCTTTGCTGGTTTCCTACTTTAGACAAGGTCTAAAAAAATCCCGCTGTGAAAGCAACAGAGAAGGATTCTAAACTGTACCTTGTCTGTTAACTTCCTATGCCCGGAGAAGCTCATGGCAACTCATCCTGTGATACTCAATTTGTACAATAAAGTGGAAACCTGGAAAAAAAATTAAAAAGGAATGGAGCACTGATACATTTTATGATGTGAATGAACCATGAAATCCTTATGCTAAGCAAAAGAAGCCAGACACACAAAAGGCCACATACTGTATAATTCTATTGATATGACACGTCGAGAACAGGCAAATTTAAGGAAAGAGAAAGTAGACTAGAGTTGCCAGAGGTTGAAAGGAATAGGGAGTGATTAGAATGATGAAATTGTTCTGAAAATTGCATAGCGGTGATGGTTGCAGAATATTTAGTAAATATACTAAACCCCCTGAACTGTGTACTTAAAATGGTAAGTTTTATGGTATGTTAATTATACCTTTGAAAAAATTATCCACAGAAACTCACTCCTGGACAGAAATCAGACTGAGTCCTAATGAAGGAAATTTCAACATTTTCCCAGCTGGATTTGAGAACTCCTATGGACCAGTGACTCGGGTGTGACTCTCAGTTGCTCCCTTTTTTTTAATCAGCAATGTCTATAATGGTTATCTTTTGACTGTCCCGCCATTGTATTGACATGCAGGCAACGATGACTTGTCTCTTTAGGTCACAGGAATTCAGATGGAGAGGAGCTGTACTTAAGAAATTGTATCTACAGAGTCTCATCTGCCCCTGGGTCTAATTTAGATGGTATATTAGTTTGCTCCGGCTGCCATACAAAATATCACAGACTGGGTGGTTTAAGCAACAAAAATTTATTTTCTCACAGTTCTGGAGGCTAGAAGTCCAAGATCAAGGTGTAGAGAGGGTGGGTTTCTTCTGAGGCCTCACTACTTGGTTTGCAGATGGCTGCCTTCTCTCTGTGGCCTCACATGGTCTTCCTTCAGTGCACACACATCCCTGTGTCTCTTTGTGTCCTTCATCCCCCTTCTTATAAGGGGTATCAGTCAGATTGGATGTAGGGCCCACCCTAATGGCCTCATTTTAACTTAATTACCACAAATATAGTCACATTCTGGGGTACCAGGGATTAGGGCTTCAACATATGAATTTGGGTGGGGGAGACACAATTCAGCCCATAACAGGTGGCAAGTGTGTTGTACATTTGGTAAGCGTCATATTTTCCTGATGTTTCAACATCCCCCAAGACAAGCTGTGAACACCCCACTAGGTGACCAGGTGCACCAGTGTGATAAGGCCGGTTCCTGCAACAGGTTCCCTTCTTGCCATCTGCTGACTGTGACCTCTTGACATTCAAGTACACCAATAAAATTCCCTTATGCCTCTTGCTTGTGTACTCCACCCTGACCCAGTGAAAGCACTTCCACATGGGTCCTCACTCTCTTGGCTCCCCATCTGCTTGGTTGAGCCCACTCCCTCGGCACTCCTCCCTGAGGCCCCGGGCCTGCCAGACCTCCCTCTTCTGGGGCCTGTGAATAAATCCTCTAATTTCACATGCTTCCCTGAGTGTAATTCCTACAGCCTTGGTGGAATAATCCCAAAGACTCCGTAAGGGGTCTCACTCCCCAGTTCACAACACAGCAAGATTCTGAACTTTCCACTCATTGATGAGAGGAGACTTTGGGGCCCTTGGGAAAGATGAGTGTATTTTTCATGTGGGAGGAAAGTGAATAATTTGTGACGAGAGGCAGACTGTGATAGTTCTTGATATTACTCCCCTTGAGAGGTAAAGCTTATTGCCCCTCCCTTTAAGTGGCGGAGGGACTTAGTGACTTGCTACTAACAAACAAAATATGGTGCAAGTGACAGCATATTTCTTCCAAGACTAGGTCATAAAAGTCACTGGAGTTTCCTCACTTAGATCGCTCACTCCAGGGAAAGTTGGCTCTGAACTCTCACGCAGCTTGTGTAGAGGCCCTGCGGCAAGGAACCGAGGCTTCCTGCCAAAAGCCACATGAGCGAGTCATATTGGAAGGAGATCTTCCAGACTCATTTAACCTTTCAGATGACTGCAGCCCCAGCTGACGTCTTTACTATAATCTCATGAGAGACTCGGAGCAAGAATCATTCAGCTAAGCTGCTTCCGGGTTCCTGACCCCAGAAACTATGTGAGATAATAAATGCTTATTATTTGAAGCTGCTAAGTTTTGGGTAATTTGTTATCCAGAAATAGATAATATACTAGGTCTTTATCAAAAGTGTTAAATTATATAGTCCCTGGAAGAGTGGCCCCCTTTATTTATTTATGCTACCTGCCTAGCCTCTGTAGGCATTTGAGTTTATGACTACTACAAAGTCACTGTCACTTTCTCCAGTTAGAATATTTATATATATATAAAACAGAGGTCATTACATCCCTTTGTTTTGTGTCCCTGCTCCCAGGTTGACTAATTCAATAAGTCCTCCAATAACACCTCACTAGCTACCACAGGGGAGGAAGGGGAACAATGAGTAGCGATTTGTGGAATATCTGTTCTAATTTTCAAGCCCATGTATTAGGTTCATTGCTCAGAATATTTCCTTGGAACTAGGTTAGAAATTCCATAACTGCTGGCCAGGTATGATAAGAATAAGAATCTTAAGGGACTCAAATAGAAATCAACCATACATAGTAGGTCGAACCATAGGCAATTGCCAACATATAACTCCTAAAACAGCAGTATCATATGGCTCAACCTATTAATACATATATTTTTTACATATCCACTCCACTCCCAATTTATCCCTGCACTGCGCTAGGTGGCTGGCCTCATGACCCCATCTAGAGGGGAAGTACACAGCAAAGAGCAGTCGTCGGTGGTGTCCTGGAAGGCCAGCCTTTCTGTGCTAGACGTCCGGATCCCAGTAGTTATTGCCAGCACTGTCCAAGCTGGCTGCTGCCGTGTCTTTGTGAGACTGAGTTTATTTCCAAATGTGCAACTTGTCTTTTGACCTTAAGGCCCAACCCTAATGTTTCCTTTCTTGTCTTGTTTTATTTCTGCTGTTACAGAGTGGAAAACGTGGGAGGCTTGGGTGGAGAGCGGTCGATGTAGCAGGCAGGGTGGGGGGAGTAAAGGGTGAAAGTAAAGTTAAAGTTGGTGGTGATGGTGGTGATGGTGGTGATGGTGGAGGTGAAGGTGGAGGTGATGGAGGTGGTGGTGATGGGGGTGGAGGAGGTAAATGTGGAGGAGGTGGTGGATGGAGAGCTGGAGTCAGTGCTGGTGGTATCCAGGCAGAGTGCTCTGTGAGTGCTGTCATCTGAGTAGGACCGAGGGTGGGACTGCTGCCCAGGGCACATGATAAAACCACACCCCCTATAGTGTTCTCATTGTTTAACCCGCCTCTTACCCAAGGGCTATTTTTCTCTTGAGTTCTTCACTGTGAATAATTATGTCAACAAATTCATAAGTGATATCTCCTGATCATTCCTCCCTACCTACTAACTAACAAATACTGAGATGGGGGAAACAAAGTTTGAAGAGGCTTAGTTCTTGAGAGGTATTCGCTTGTGTACAAGTGTACTGTAGGAGAAGCTGGGCAGGTTTGGGAACCAAAGGGTGCCAAAAGGCTCCTAGGTAGAAAGAACTCGAAAACAAATTTGTTCTTTCTCCCTCCCTCTCCGTCTTCAAGTGGTCTTGTGTCAACAACTGCCAGACATGATAGATAGGAGACAATTTATTCCACATTACCCAAACTGTAGGCAAAGTACAGACAAGGAAGAGGAGTGCAAAATAGGCCTAAAATCCTCCCTTTCTAATTATTTGCTGTGAGGAGGGCCAAATAACTTAAGGGTTGTGGGGAAGAATGAGGAGGGTGATTCAGATGAATGGACAGAACTTGGTGCCAGGAGTTCAGAAAAGGTTACAGAGATCCCTTCTCTTGCTCAGGACCCAGGTCTTCTTCCTGGGTGACAGAGATGCTTGAGACCATTCATTCAGAGAAACTGATCTGGTACTGCTGCTCTAGGATACGGTGCCAGAGGGATAGCTCAGAATCAGACTCCAGACATTTTTATTGTTGAAGTAGCAGAGGACCGCTGGGAAAAGATAAGGGGATGGGGGAGGTGCAAGTCAGAGTGTGGAAAGAAAGTGGCAAGCAGGGTGAGGCCAAAAAGAAGTCCCTAAAAACCTCCCGCCCTCTCTCCACACTTTCTCTGCCCTGACCCACCCACGTCCCCTCCTTCCCAGGCCCCTCCAGACCACTTACCACAGGTGACATACAGGACAAACACCACCCAGCCAATGAAATAGCTCCACCCAATGGGGATTGACAAATTCCTCTTCAACTCGAAGATCCAGACATTAACAGGAAACAACATGAGGGTGGAGAAAATGAGGACAACTAGGAGACAGGAAGCAGAGAAGTCATGCCCACCCAAGTATCCCATGGGGACTTTTCCTCTTCTGCTGAGCTCCAGCCACGAACCACAATTCCCACAGTGCACATGCAGTACACAGCCCCAGAGGTTCATGGGAATCAACCCCTCACCTCCACCTCTCCAGTGACCAGGAAATGATGGAAATCAGTTTTCAGTCAACAAATACCAGTTCTACCAGTTCTGTCTTGCCACCACCCACAAAACCCGTACCTCACTCCCAAAGAAAGGAAGAGGGAGAAGCTCCTAGGAAGATGTGGGTTAGGAGAAACTAAGGACCTTTTCCAGAGTTAGGGGGCACCTTCACAGAAGCTCATGAAAATCCCAATCCAGCCAAAGTAGGGCACTCTCTGAAAACCAGGCATGTACAGCAGGTGCAACCAAATTGTGAAGATGAAGCCCAGCACCAGGGCCAGGCTGAAGGTTATCTTGGCCATCCCAAAGACTGGGTGATTAGTCCACAGCTTAAAACTATCTGGGGAAAAGGAGAAAACAGGATAAACTAAGGACTGACAATAGACAAAATGAATCAAATGAGCAAGTATGAGAAAATGTTCAAGCTCATTAATAACCAAAGAAATGCACATTTGAGATAACAATAAAATATCACTTTCACTTAGTAAACAGGCAGTGGTTTTTGATGGAGATTGTTTGATAATCCTAACCATATAAAAACAAATTACTCGCCCTGGCTGGTGTGGCTCAGTGGATTGAGCACCAGCCTGCGAACCAAGGGATCTCCAGTTTGATTCCTAGTCAGGGCACATGCCTGGGTTGTGGGCTGAGTCCCCAGTGGGGGACGTGCGAGAGGCAACCATACATTGATGTTTCCCTTTCTTTCTCCTTCCCTTCCCCTCTCTCTAAAAATAAATAAAATCTAAAAAAAAAAAACAAACCCAAAACCCAAATTCCTCAATAGAAAAAATAGGCAGAGAAGTTGAACTGCAATTCTCAAAAGAAGAAATCTGAATGTCCAATAAATACATGAAGCTCAACACAAAGAACTGCAAATTCAAAGTGTCTTTTTAAATCTATTAAATTAGCAAAGATCAAAACAAAAGTGATTATATCTAACATAGGGAAGGATTTAGGAAAAAAAGAGGTGCTCTCACACACTGCTGCTAGTGGGCAGCATTTTCTGGTGAGTGATATAGCACAAAAACAAAAAACAAAGTAAAACAAAAAACCCTAAATGCTTCTTTTTGGAATTTACCTTAAGGAAGTAATCCAAGATCTGCACCAAAATGTATATAGATCTTCTCTGAAGAGGTATATATATGTCCAACAAGAGATTTGTTAAATAAATTATAGTGTACCCATACATTGGATTATTATGTGTTAATCAAAAATGATGATGTGACAGAAGATTGTCTCCAAATAGTGTCTCTAGGAATAAAGGAGAAACTGAGGAGGTAGCCTGAAAGCCAGAGGTTGGAGACTCACCTCACTACGTGGTCTGTATTTTCTGTTTTGACTGTTTATATACTACCTAATCAAATAAACGTTAAACATAGGTGACATTGTAGAATAATTATTTAATGACATGAGCAAATGCTCACAACTAAAAAGTGGAGTTTGCGACACATTCTACATAGGGCATGTAGAATGATTCCGATTTTTAAAAATATATATTTATTAAAATAAAAATAAATAATAATTGAATTTACGCCTGAAACCTATATAATTTTATTAACCAATGCCACCCCATAAATTCAATAAAAAAGTAAAAAAATAAAAATTATGTATCTATTGTATTTATTTTATGTGTGTGTATATATATATATGCATGAAAGACTGGAATTATATCCATTATAATGTCAATTGTGATTATATCTGTGTGGGGAAATTTTAGGTGATTTTTATTTTTTTTCTTAAACTTTCTGCATTTCCCACAATAGCTGTGTAATGTTTTTTATTTATTTTATTTTTTTAAAGGTTTCATTTATTTATTTTTAGAGAGAGGGGAAGGGAGGGAGAAAGAGGGAGAAAAACATTGATGTGAGAAAGAAACGTTGATAGATTGCCTCTCATATGCGCCCGACCAGGGACCGGGCCTGCAACACAGGCTTGTCACCTGACAGAATATAACTGGTGACATTTAGCTTCACGGGACAATGCCTAACAGAGCCACACTGGTCAGGGCTGTGTGATTTTTTTTAATTAAAAAATTATGTATTTAATTTAAATATATATTTACAGTTAACAGTCATTGCTGGCAAAAGTGCAAGGAAACAAGCCTCTCATACATTATTAGTGGAAGTATAAATTGCTATAAGACTTTTTAAAAAGTAACATGGGAAATGTTATTAAGGGTCTTAAAATATTTATACTATTTTTACAGTAGGCAGTTAGACAGACAAGAGCAGAGCAAGGATGATGGGCCAGGTCAGAAGGTCACCAGGGCAGAAAGCCCTGGGTGCCTAGCAAAAGGCAAAACTGGGAAACCGAGGACCTCACCCCCAGGGTAACCTTTCCTCCCCTAGCATTCACTGGTCATGTGGTTTGGACCCGCCCCTGACCTCTCCTCCCCTGGTATGTTGCTAGTTATGTGGGTTAGGCCCCCTTAGAGGGGGAAGAACAAGGAGGCAGGAGAGCAGCCCTTAAGCCCCCTGCACAGCGAGGTTCTGACCCGCATCAAATACATCTACATCTCAGTTGTGTTGCAGCTCCAGGCCCAGAAATGCAGCAAAGCCAGACAATCAATGCCGTGGCTGACATCAGGACCAGCGGCACTGACTAATGACTTCCTGCTCTGGCACCAACCAATCAGTAGAGACCACAACCCTGAAAGGACACACCTGGAAAGCTGATGAATATTCTATTGAGATTCTCCCTGAGACTTCCAGGTAAATACCCTCAAGCCTAGGACCCAGCAGGGCTCTCTCTATGGAGCCCACCCATGTGTTTCCATACCCCCTCCCCCCATGTTGTTTTCCTTGCCTCTCTCTTTGTCCTAAGCACCAAGGGCCCTTCTTCTGCCTCTGTAACTTGTTTCCGGACCCTATTTCTTCTATGGCTCACTTCTTCTACCTCTGTGACTTTCTGAATAAACTTTCTCTTATAGTTTGAGGCTTGGCTCTGAATTCTTTCCTAGCCAGAACTCAAGTACCAAGGTTGCTGAAATACCAAGGTCCAGCCTGACTCCTCTGGCTTAACACCTGGTACCGTTTCACCACCACCAATCTGATCCAGTAAACCCACTTTGGGAAATCTATACCAAAGATGAATATTAAACACAGAGTAAACTTAATGATTAATAAATTTTGCTTCCATCTTCCTCAAATATGAAGTTAGAAGTAAATTTGCCAGGAATAGAAAAATAAAATAGTCAAGTAAGAGGTGATAAATGTATTAAGTTGAATACCATAGTCACTTAAGGAAAAGTTTATTATATCTCATAAAGGTAAATTTTAAAATAATATAAATTAAATAATAAAATAATTTAAAATATATAAAATTGTTTATGAAGAATGAATACAACTATGTAAGTCATTTAAAATTTGTTCAACTTTTTTTAAAGCCTGGAGAAAACTGAGTGCTCAACACGCTGCTAGCGGCTGTCATTGAATAGCGCTATAGAGCAAGTTAGGTTTTGGAGCTCACATGGGTTTTGGAGCCAGACACACCTGAGTTATAATTGTAAACATGCCATTATTAGGTTAATCCAGATGAATTGCTCTTTTTTATAGGTGAAACACAGTCAAATGTTGGCCATCTCATGTGGTCCAACCTAACATCTTTATGACCCTGAGCGAGGTACTTAATCTGAGTCTCAATGTTCTCATCTGTAAAATAAGGATAACTGCCCCATCAGAGTTGATCGAGGATTAAAATGAGCAAACAGAATAAGTGTGTGATAAATGATAGCTTTTGTTTCCCCAAATATATTGTAATAAGAGTATATTGCCTGGGCTGGTGTGGCTCAGTGGATTGAGCACTGGCCTGTGAACTGAAGGATCATTGGTTCAATTCCCAGTCAGGGTACATGCCTGGGTTTCGGGCCAGGTCCCCAGATGGGGGAGTGGGAGAGACAACCAATTGATGTTTCTCTCGCACATCGATGTTTCTCTCCCTCTCTTTCTCCCTCCCTTCCCCTCTCTCTGAAAATAAATAAAATCTTTTTTAAAAAGTGCGTTACTTTCATAATGGAAGAAAATAATAGCTATGTAATAAGAATGTTAAGTGTTAATAAGAATGAAGAAATGGAACTGGGTGGGGGTGAGGGTCAAAGTCTCTGGTCTCTACAAGCTCTGAGAAAGGAGGCCCAGACCTGGAGAGTGAGAGGCCAGCAGGATGGGGCACTAACAAGATGGCGAATGAAGCAGCTGCAAGAAGCCAGGAAGAAAAGGGCAGGAAAACCACATGTGGAAACCCATAGCTGGAGCAGAAAAAGCAAAGCCTAAAAAGCCAAAAGGAAAAACAATGGCTGTGACCAGGGCCTGGTGCAAGCCTAGAGAAAGGAAATGCCACCTTGATGGGACTTGTCTCCCAGGATAACAATTATGTGATTAGTGAGTGATTCACATGCACTGAGAGGCCAGGCCCCTCACCACATTTTTGTAAGTAGACTTGACTTTGAGCCTTGTTGAAGCAGTAACACTTTCCATTGGCCAGGCTGGGAGAGCAAAAATGAGCCTTGGCACCCATCTCGGTGCCAGTGGAGTCATCTTACCAGCCAAAACAATGAGGATGACCAGAAGGAGGGGACAAGAACACCAGGGTATAAATGGAGAGGTGAAGGCAGGGGGCCAGGGGAAGAGGGTCTCACCTTTCCCATTCTCTGAGATGGGACATTTCTCGGATCTGCAGATCCACAAGAGTCCCATGGACATGATAACAGCCGACGTGTAGATTCTACGAGTAACATTTGTGGGCCAGCGCTGATAGAAGCGGCTCGAAGAAAGGTACAGCCATTTCGTGGAGAAGGCCATGATCAGGAGCAGGATGAAGGCAATCAGGCTGAGCCCTGAGGCCAGCTTCGGCCCCCTCCACTGGGAAGTGTGTTGGGCCAAAGGAGAGTCCCGGTTGTGCATCACAGGTGACTGACTGTTTCTGTTGAGGGCAAAGACGAAGTTCTGCACCCCTTTTTCTTGTCCCAGGTTCATCGCAGTCCCACCTACTTCTCTAAGCCTCGCCTTCCTTTCCAGGCTTCTAGTGCTCATCACTTTCTCCTCCTGACCTAGGGAACTCACCCCTAATGTCCCCTGTCCCCATCTTGAGCATCCTCTTTATTCCCTTTTATTTGCCACCCCATCTCCCCTTCCCTTCCTAGGCCTACTTTTCCCCCTCATCTTCCAAACATGTTCATCAGGCAGAGCAGTTGCCACCCCAGGGTACGAGATCTGGAAAAAAACAACCCTTTCAGCAGGGCAGGGGCCCTAACTGCCGTGGAATCTTCCAGGAGGGGTGCAGCCAAGTGGGGGGAGGGGGCCCACGACTTCAGTTCCAACTCCTTCTCAACTCCCTGCTCCTCAGGTCGCAACTCAGAACTGTGGCTCTTATGCCTCCCTTGACCTAAGAGCAATGGTCTCTGAGAGTCTCCTTTTCTCTTTCTATTTCGTCTGCCCTAACACCAAACCCAAATACTCACTGATGGAGCAGGAGGAGAGAGAAGTCTGTCCTCAGGAAAACACTTGCACATGTTTGCAGAGGTGTAACTGACCTTCTCACTACTTCCCCCAACCCCTCCACCTCTCTCTCACTGCTACTCACTTCCAGTCAACAGTTGCCATTCCCTTCCCTCTTCTTTCTGTTTAAGTTTTTTGGCTCAGCCTCAGAAGGGGAAGGACATAGCATAGGATAAGGACAGGGTATGTGGATGTCATGCAGCCTGAGATTTTTCTAATCTCCTTTTTAATTTACAGGAAAAGAAATCTGAGTCGCCTGTGGCAGGCTGATCATAGTGGCTTCCAGACCTCAGTTAGCCCTCGGAATTCTCATGAGGTGCAAGCCTTTCAGATGTGGGGTATAAATTTGAATCCCACCAGAGCTGGTTTACTTTGTGGAGACAATGATACATGTGTTAAACACACAGGCTTTAGGGTTCAAAAGGCAGAGGTGTGAATAATGGGCATTCCTCTCAACAACCTCTTGAACCTGGATGAGTCATACAAGGTTCTTTGTGCCTCAGTTCACTCATCTGTAGCACAGGGACAACAATACTTGTCTCAGACTTGGTTTGAGTATTGAATGAGATAATGAATAAAAAGCACTCATTGGTTCACAGTAAATTCCCAGGAAGTGGTGGTATTATTAAATTCTCATTTTAATTGTTTTTGTGCTCTCTCACTAGCACAAAGTGAGAGATGGAACAAAAACATAGAGGTTTTTGGCACACATCCTTGAATATTAGTGGCTACAAGTGATAAAACAGAACCTAAATTAATTTAAGCAAAAGGGGAGTCAGTCATGAATCCTGAGGTCATGTGCAGAGCTGAACCTCAGGAACAGTGGGAGCCAGGAATTCACACCCTGGCAGACCAAGGTCATGGTGCTGTTATGGTCAGCGTGGTTGAGTGAGGCCCCACTTCCAAGTCACAGCCTTTTAGCTGCGTGTCTTCACGTGGGGCTAGGGAGCTCTGCGGGATCTGTTTTATAAGGGCACTAATCCCACTCAGGAGGGCTCCACCCTCATGACCCAATCACCTCCCAAAGGCTCTCATCCTGAAACTATCAACTTGGGGGGTTGTTTTCCAACACATGGATTTGGGGGGACACAAACATTCAGACCCTACCACTCTGACTCTGGTCTTGCTTCTCCTTGAACATCTTGCTCTTCCTCTGCAGACCAACCTTCTCCTCTCCTCTGGTCCGCGTAGTGAGAAGCTATCTACCTTTGGCCATCAGAGAGGAGACTTCTCAGTCTCAAGTCCAGACACTCTTCGGCCCTGCCAGGGACAAGTGCCATCCCTAAGACACTCAGCCATGGTCAGGGGGACCTGAATCTGGGAGCTGACCCACAAACTAATGACAGTGGGGAGTTAGCAAACAAACTCCTTGGCTGTGTCGGCCATAGGTTGGGGTAACTCTGAGGCTTGTTCTGAGGCATGGAAGAGGGGGGTGCTGAGCCTCCTGGGAATGTCATTCAAGCAGAGCTGGTGATCGTCAGGATTGTGTTTCCTTCCTTGGATCTGTTTTAGTTTTTCCTGGAGTCTCTAAGAGTTTCTAATTATAACAAGTAGTTCTCACAGCAACACAAAACAACGTGGAAGAATCTTGGAAATACAATGTTTTCTGAAAAACAGAATTCCCAGAAAAATACACCATAAACATGATACCATTTGTATAGCGCTCATAAACAAGTTACAAGTAAACAAAACAGTGTATGTATACATACTATTATGATTGCATGGTTTCAAAAAAAAACAGTGGAATGATAAACGCAAAAACAATTATACTGTCTGTTTCTCCAGGGAAGCAGGGGAAAGGGTCAGGGAGGACCTCATGGCACACACACATCGCTGGCAGTAGGTATTGGTTCCTGATTGGGTGAAAGGGTCATGGGTAGTCATTACATCGGGATCATTTATAGCTAACATATATTTCATGTAATCCCGTGAGTGTATAAAAAACTGTTTTTCAAAGGTAGTTAAGAGAGTTCAAGAAAGGAAATGTAATCTTAGTGGTTACTAGTTCTGCATTGAAAGATGTTTATAAGTCACAATACCTAAGCTAAACACTGTTAATTGAGTTCCATCTTTTAGAATCAACAGATGGACAAAGCACGGAAGACTTCATGATAGCTACAAAAGTAAACAGAGCTGTTATCAGCCTTTATGTCGCCCAAGTAAAAGCCTAAAAGAGGTAAACTGGAAGGTGGAAAGAGGAGAAGAGAGCTGAAGGGAAGGGAGGGGCACCTGACAACATGCTCTCTATATAAGGCTGGCAAGATGTGCTCTGCACAAGAGCACACAGTGGAGGGGTGAGTGAGAACCGAACCCCAGTCTGCATTTCTCCTGACAAGCCATGCCCCTCTGAGAGAGCTCCCCTGGCCTCGAGGAAGAGGCACTTTGTTCTATATTTCATAAAGGTGCTGCTCCCCACCAAGTCTTTCACTGCTCCATCTATTCAGAAGTACTGTCTTTTAACCACAAGGTGAAAGGCACAAAGGTGCCTTATGGGCTAGCGGCAGTACTGGCCAACTATCTTGTAAGGCTGTGTATCAGTGGGAATTCTTCAGTTGCAAGCACAGACCCAAACTGCGGCAAAAAGGAATGTATTGGGGAATACTGAGTAAACACAGACTCAAAGAGGATGCTGAACACCTAGGCCTAGAGCTAAACAGGGACCAGAGCTAAACAGGGAAGGTGGATGCTCTGACTGACAACCCACCGGAACCACATGGACTCGGGGAAGAATGGTTTCCCAAAGAAAAGGAAGCCAAACATTCAAAAATTAATGGTAACTTGCTCACACGGGTACAGAGAGCAGCCAGAATGGAGTGCAAGGCTAGGAGGTTTCTGAGAAGGAAACTGCCCACCATTCCATCAGTGAGGACAGGTGCCAGGTGCCTGGACATCCCTTCTGGGACGTAGCCTCTCAATGACGGTGGGCAAGGCTGACCTGGAGAGCACAAACTTGGGCTTACACAGCCTTATTGGTCACTCCTGGACTGTCCACATGGACCTGCATTGCCGCCTGCATGACACTCAGGAACGGTCCTGCTCAGGCCAACTCACCCCAGTACATGCGTCAGCGTGACTCTCCTTTGTGGAAGCCCCCAGGCCCTGGCATTGCTAGGATATTTCAATGGTCAGAGTCCACAGGCCCCAAGGTTCCCTCTCTTTTGCATCTGTGAAAGTGTGCACTCTTCTTTCACGCGGGCCTGTTGGTGGTGCTGTGTTTCTCAAACTCTAATGTGTGCACTGATGACTTGGGTATCTCCTTAAAATGTAGATGCCTCTCTGGTAACAAGCTCCCAGCTCGTGCCCATGCTGCACACTGAGTAGGGGGGCTGTAGGACACCTGGGTGGCTGGGCCCTCTCCCCAGAATGTCCCAACCTATAGGGTTTGGACACACAGAAAACCGGTGGACAGACCTGCTTGTCAGCGTGTATCCTGCCTGCTTGGCTCTGCCTCTGCGGGAAGTTTCCTTGCCTTTCACACACCAACTGAACAGAACTGAGAAGAAAAACAAATTGCTGCCAAAAGACAAAGCAAGAAGTGACCTCAAAATTAAGAATTTTTGCCACAGACTGGGAAAAAATGTTTTCAAATCACATATCTGATAAAGGAATTATCCAGAATATATAAAGGACTCTCAAAACACAATAATAAAAAAAATAAACCACCCAGTTTTTAGAAGGCCAAAGATTTGAACGAACACCTCACCAAAGCAGATACTCAAGTGGCCAATAAGCACATGAAAAGACCCTCAGCACCACTACCATTAGGGAAATGCAAATTAAAACCACAGTGAAATACCACTATACCTATTAGAATAGCAAGAAAAGCAAGTAAAATTAATTTTCTGGGTTTTTACATTGTTCATTGTGTATGTTAGCTTTTAAAAATAAGGGATTTATTATTTTTTCAGGTTTTAACTTTTTATTTGCATGTTTAAAAAATTGCACATTCCAATAATTAAAATCATTTTAACAAAAAAAAATGGCACTCTGATTAAACTGCATTTTACAGCCTGCAGGACACCTTGGACCAGCTTGGTTTTTACTCTGGATCTCACTGTCCTCTCACCCAGCTCTTCCTTCACCAACGTTCAAGTTCTTTTCCTTCCCTGCCAGCCAGCCAGGCAGCTGGAGACGCAGGTGCGGCCTTCGTTGTCAGTAGTTCTCTGATGTGAAAAAGGGCAGCACAGTTATGTAAACTGATCCATCCTCTTTGTGTCTTACAAAGTTAAACAGCTAAAAGAAGTAAAATAAGAAGGCAATGCTTGTGGAATGTACAGTGCATATTGGAGGTGTGGGCCTCATTACGATTCACCTGCTGGCTTCTCCTATTCAATCGTTTCTTTGGAAGACAGTGGATTTTTCTCTTGCATTTCTGTCTTCTTCAATTTCGACTCTTCGAATTTCTCGATCTCGACCATATCCGGTTTATCAGACTTGTTTGCTGAGGAAGCCAAGCGAGGTGCGCCACGAAGGGAGTCCCATCTGCTCAGGGACCGTCACCCAAAGGTGTGATATATCATTTTGATCATTTTAAATAAAAACTCATTTTTATACCATATTTTTAATTCATATTTTGTATTCTTTTTCTTTAGAAGGACCCCATAAAATCAATTCAACCCCAACCCCTTCCCACCGAATACAGCTTCAGATTTCCAAAGGTAGATGGGGTGGGAACGGTTTCAGAAGTGAAGGGGAGTGTGATTCCAGGGGCCTGGGGACAAGTGGGTAAGCCGACTAGTGAAAAGGGGAAAGTATAAAACTGCGGGCAAGGAGGAGTGAGATGCGACTCCTCCTCGGATGTGCTGGGTCCACCTCAGACCACGCGGGGAGGGGAGGGAGAGGGGCTGGGCGGGGGGGGGGGGGGGGGGGGGCGGCGCTAAGCCAGAAGGTTGTGTAGGTCGGATCAGAGGGAGATCCCGGGTTGTTTCCTTTCGCTCTCTTTGCTCCCCTAGCTCTGCCTCGGGCCGCTGGAGGTTGGAGATTGGGTGGTTTGGACAGGGCGTTCCGGGGAGCAAGTTCGCCCGGCCTTCGGGGCCGCATCTGGCTGGAGGAGAAACTGCCCCAGGAATCGTACTCCTGCCTCGAATGGTGTGCCTGCCTGCTGAACCGGCCAACCCCGAACACGGGAACCGGCAGATACCCCGGGAGCTGAAGAGAGGCGAGCCCTGCTAGGAAGGCGGGAGGAAAGAGAGAGACGCTTTTAGGAACAGACAGAAGCAGGCTAAAGGGCTCTGGGAAGGACCTTAGGAAATGGGCTGGAGCGTCTGTGGGGCCAGAAGGAGAGCGGGGATGGCTAGTGAGCGGGCTACGGGGAAAGGGAGGATGCCTCTCACCCACTGTGGCCATGATTGCATCCCCGCTCGGCTCACCAGTGATAAAGGCCACAACGTTGTTGACCCAGAGGCCATAGAAGGGCCAGGGCAAGGAGAGGTTGTGCCCTGTCCTACCTGCATTATTAGCAACTCCCCATACATGAAGGCCACAAACCTGACGAGCAGGAGCCAGACTGTGTGGGGGGAAGAGAGCACATACTGACTCAGAGAGGGAGACACTCCCAATGGGGCCCAGCTTCCCCACCCTGTCCTCTCAGGCACCTCCCCCAGACCTGAGACACACCTGTGCTTTTCCAAAGCCTATGGAAATATGAGCTTCTTTTACCGCCCCAGCGTGACAGAATGTGAAGGATCGGAGTGATGGCAGCTCCAGGACTCCCCAAATGGGTCATTGAACCTCTACCAGCTGGGACATTTGTACTGACCCCTACTGCCCCCACCAGCCAGGGAAGCACTGGGAGACTGATCCCTCCTCCCACACCTACCGGAGAGTTACAGAAGGTGACTCAGAGGGGCAGGAAGGGCGAGGAGCAACACTGGGTGGAGAGGAGGATGGACACTAGCAAGAGGTAGTACAGGGCTATGACAGAGAGGTAGGTACCTGGTGGAGGGTGCGCAGGAGGGGGGAGAGAGAATTCAGGATTCACCAGGCCCCCTGTATCATCTGCACCACCCCCATCATGCCCCCTTCTCTTCCTTACCCCAGCCCTTCTGCCACCTACTTTCCCCACACTCATGGTAGTCTCATCCCCCCACATCCTCCCCTTTCCCACAAGCTGTGCTTCAGGCCCCTCAGCCCTCTCTGACACATCTGCAGAAGGCACACTCCTCCCAGACGGGCACATGCTCACCTACAGCACCCTACAATGCAAAGGGGCCTCTAAGACAACAGAAACACAACAGTGCCCTTTCCTTCCTGTGTTTTCTGTGTCTTTTGGAACATGTGGTTGTATTTTTTGTGCCTTTATAGCCCCCAAACCACTCTTACCTGGTCTTTGTCTTCTCCTTACCCCATATTGGAACATCTGAAGTGGAGCAGAGGGGCTTCCTTGGGGGGGTGCAGGGAGGGGTTGAGGAGCTGGGGGGGACCGTACATGGGGCACATGTGTATCTTTATGTGGGCCCCTGGATGTCTGCCTATCTGTCTGTTTCTCTGAGAATCTCAGAGAGAGAGGGAGTTTGGTGGAGAGGGGCTCCCTCAAGCAGGAAACTTGAAGGAGAATGTGCATCTCCCCATGACTGTTACCTCCTTTTCCTGAACTCCAATCCCCTGCTGCCACCCCTGGAATGCCCTTTGCCCAGAGCTTCCCAGGGCTGCTTCCTTCTAGTCACTTGGGTCTCAGCTCAGGTATGACCTCCAGGATCTTCCTCAAAGCTACACACACGTGCAGTATTCTGTATCACAGACCTTGGTGTATTTTCTTTGTAGCACTCAGGGCTCCCTGAGTTTATCTTACTTATTAAATTGTTTACAATTGGTCATTGCTCTCTCCACCTGCTCCCCCATCCCCAGAGCATAGGCTCCTTGAGTCAGGGTCCTTGCTTTTTTCATCTCTATATCCCCATATCCTAGAACAGTGCCTGGCACAGAGAAGGCACTCAATAAACAGGTGTAGAACTGATTGAATGAAACACAGAGATGCTTGACTGGTCAGGAAAAGACCTTTATTGCCAACTGACTGCCCTTTTTGTTCTGCTCACTGCATCTTCACCCCTTTCTGGAGCCCCAGCCATAACTGGTCCTGCCCTGTTTTCTTCCCCAGCCTGCAGGAGCCCCCCACTCCAGCATCTTCAAATGCACCCCCAGCACAGCCTTGGATCCCTGTGCAGCTATGAGTGGGCCGACACGCTGGGGCCTTGCACCTAGTCTCCAAGCCCTGCTCCCAGCAGAACCGATCTCTGCTCTCAAAGAATCCCTTTCTAACCAGCCCCACCCACCTTATAAAGACACATTTTGGAAGGCACTGCTTCTTTAAGCACACAGTCCCCTGAAGAGCCTCAATGCAGCTCCACCAACATTTATTGAGGGTTTCTCATATGCCAGGCACTGTGCTAGGTGAATCTCCAAAGTCATGCGCATGCCAAATGCTGGTGACTTTCTCCTTGTGCGTCTCCTAGAGTCCCTGCACCTCCCATGGTCGGCGTGGCAGTTTCTGTCCTGGGCAAGCTGCTACGCATGAGCTGAATGGAAGGTGTGGTGGCCTAGCTCAGGGAAGACCTTGTGCCAGGCCTGGGCCCCACTTGCCAGCAACTGTCTGCTCCACTCTCTCTTGGTCCCTTGCCTCCTTCTGGCATCACGGAGGGGCAGTTTCTCATCTGGAAGCAGACCCTCTGGATGGGGATGGGCAGCAACATCGCTCTCCATTCTCTGCCACTGCCTGGCGCCATGTTTCTGTGAGAGGACCGGATGAAGGCAAGAAAGTCCAGGCGGCTCACCAGATGTCCCATGATCCACAGCTTCTGTTTCTTTGCCCAAACTTGGGGTCCAGAGCCAGTCTGAAGTCCAAGGCTGAGGCTGGACACCTGATTATAGTTCAGTTGGGGGGTTTCCAGGCAGAGATTATGGATGCCAAGCTTAGGGGCAAGGAGAAGGGACTGTGAGCTTCCGGGGCCTCGGGCCCCAGCTACTGGCCATCTTCAGTCCCTTGGGCTCCTCTGCCAGGCTGCTTGTCTGCTCCATAACATCACCCTCTAATTGTCAGGGACTCTGGCCTCTAAGAGACCCAGATCCCAGGACTTTCATCTCCGGCTCTGGCCTCTGGCTGCCAAGCCATGCCCAGCTCATTCTCCTTTGGCCCTCAGACCTAGAGTCTTTCCCAGAGAGAATAATAGTTAACATGGGGGCTGGGGGAAGAAACGGGGCGCTCAGTCATCTGGGAGGGGGCAAGATCACACACACACCACATTCAGTGGAGACATACACACATGCACACACACTCACAGATTCTCTGGATTCTTCAAAAAGAGAAAAAGTGGCTTGAGAGGACAAAGGAGGCACCCTGAGAATGGAATCTAATACTTTCTAGGTTCAAAGGGCAGGACTGGTTGTTGCTGTAGAACCAAGCAGGGTCACTTCTGAGCTCTTGGGTCCAGATCACCATCTCCTGAGGCTGGATGCGTCCCTGCTCATTGCTGTTAGCTATCTCAGTCTTAACCCTAATCTTAATCTCCAATGCAACCCTTTTTAACTGCATCCACCTACCTTCATTTTCCTAGGCTGTGAGCATAGCAGAGATACTCACTGGCCAGGGCCTCAGCCAGCTCAACACCTATTAGCCGCTCTGCACTAAGCCTTTGGCAACACACTCAAACCATCCTCATTCTGCCTGGACTCAGACAACCCTGTTCTCATTGGCTGCCTTGTCATGAAGCTTGGTCCCTATTGGTTGCCACTAGAGGTAGTGTTTCCACTGACAGTGAATCCAATAGATGGATGAGCTTTGCCACACTGCCAGCTGTCCCAGCCTGTGTCCCCTCCACAGCCTGCATTAGGGTTGGGGAGCACTGGGGGTTCCTGAAGAGGGCCCAACAGCCTCAAGGAGCCTCTGGTGCTGGCGAAGGTGCCTTCTCCTTTCATGCTCCCCTGTGACTTCACACACCAGCTGGGCAGGGAAAGCCCCAGGAAGCCCCTTCAGCCAGCCTGAAAAAAGAGAGACAGGGGCCTGAGTGGAGCCAGGGCAGGACACAGGTCAAAAGGGAAAGGAGGCACCATGGGGTCTAATGCCTGAGGGTCACGGTGAGTGTAGGAATTAGTAGAGAAACCTGGAGCATTGGTAGAAAGGCCACTGGAGGTGGAGGTGACAATCAAAGAGGGTCAGGGTCACTCCTCCATCAAGTCCTGCAATGGCTGCTCATCTCACTCAGAGCGAGAGCCAGAATCCTTACAGGAACCCACATGATCTGGTCCCTGTTACCTCTATGACCTCATCTGCTTCTCTCCCTTCTCACTCCCTCTAGCCACACTCACCCCCTTACTGCTTCCTCAAACACACCAACCACAGTGCCTTTGCACTGACTCTTGCTCCTGACTGAAACATCCTTCCTCTAGAGGCCACGTGCCTAAATTCCTCACCTCCATCAGGTCATTGCTGACATGGTGTCTCCTCATCAAGGTCCACCTCAACCTCCCTATTTACTTGTACCCCACCCAACCCCGGGACTCCCAGCCTCCCTGACTCTGCTCTACTCTTGTTTTTCCATAGCACTTATCCCCTTCGGACGCACTACATATAATTTACTTATTTATCTTGTTCACTCTTTATTGTTTCTCCTCTGCTAGAATGTATGCTCGCGCAGCACAGGAATATCTGTGTGTTTGGTTCACAGTGCCTAGAACAGACAGTGGCATCTCATAGGTGCTTAATAAATATTTCCTGGGTGAAGAAATAAAAGAATCTCTCACCTTCAGGGTTCTTGTGCAGGCGCTTTGTGGGAGCCCTGGACTCCAGACTCTGTCCCTCAGCCTTGGCAGGTATGTAAGGCTCTGAACACAGATCCTGGGAACAGTCTGGTGGGGTTGGGTGACATTACAGTAGGATCAAGACACTTTTTAGCTTCTCACCAAGACACCCCTTAAGACTCACTTTTCCTTCCCTCCACCCTCTAGAGGTTACTCACCACAGTCCTCATAGATGGTGTCTGGGGAGCAGGGAAGGGGGCCTGGGGTGGGGAAAGCTCCCAGCCAGCGCTGCATGTCTGATCTGGCGAGACATAGGGAAGGCCACGATTGGCCCAGGAGATCCCACTGGGGGTTGGGCAGGGGCCACAGAGGAGAGGGATTGGGGAGGAGAGTGGCAGGCTCTGAGAGGTCAGGTGAAGGTCCCAAGGGTGTTTCTAAAGGAGACACAACTCACAGGGAGGAAGCTTGGAGTAGCCGGTGGGTGGGGCGGCCCTGGTGGTTGCTGAGAAGGGAGAGGCGGAATGTAGGGGGTCCAGATGGGTCCGGAACCTGCTGGGCCTGGACTAGGGAGCGATGGGCATAGTCCAGAACCTGTAGTCGCTGCCCACTACCCAGGGAAGAGGAAGTTCAGAGAGAGAACAGAAGTACAGCTGGGCTTCCCACCACTGCCTGGGCTTCCCACCCTTCCTGGGACCTACCTCTTAGGCTGAGTGATGAGCAGCAGGTCACTAAAGAGCAGCAGGCAGAGGGGAGTGAAGCGGGGGCGCGAGGTGAAGAGCACGCCCCCCCTCCGGCACCCTAACTCCGTCAGCTCCCCCTGCAACTCCAGGCGTCTTGACCAGGAGACCAGGGGCAGGGCCTGGGAGGAAGCAGGGAGGAGATTCTGGCTTCTTCATAACACCACCATGGGGAAAGGGAAGGTGGGGAGTCTGGGCAGAGACCAACCTTGACTTTGTGGAAGCGCAGCCTCTGGGTGAGCCGGATCAGCTCCTCAGTCTGCTTCATGCGCCCCACCTCAGCACTGCAACGCTCAATGATCTGGGTAAGGGGAGCTGAGTCACCACCCCTTCTCCCTTCCACCCCTTCCCTCTCCCTGCCCCTTCTTCACCTCCCCTGGCCTCAGCATACCCTCCTGCCCACCTTGCTGATAGCACCCAGGGCCTTCTGCGCATTCTCCTGGCGGCTGGACCCCTCCTCAGTCTGGTGCAGGATATTCTGAGAGCAAGGAAGAAGGGATAGTGGGCCCCTCCTCTGCAGCCCTGGGATTCAGGGGGGCTGCAGCTCAGAGGACCCTTGCCTGGCTTGGAAAAATGCTCAGTTTGGGGTTCACAGAGCTGAGGAGCCAGCCTCAACAAGGCTGAGACCTCACCACTCACTACCCACCTAACCCTGAGCAAATCACGTTACCTCTCTGAGCCTC
Organism: Desmodus rotundus; assembly: GCF_022682495.2. Lineage (NCBI taxonomy): Eukaryota > Metazoa > Chordata > Mammalia > Chiroptera > Phyllostomidae > Desmodus > Desmodus rotundus. Next base: position 71,294,618 of record NC_071395.1, read on the forward strand.
AGTTTCCGCATCTGTAAAATGGGGACAATGCCCACCTAGCACTGTTGTGAGGATTCAGTAAGGTAATATATGTAATGTGCTTAGCATAGTCCTTGGCACACAGTAAATGCCAAAAAGGAGATTGCTATTATTTAAATAATTATTAACCACAGCTACCAGTACAAACTGTATCACAGTGGTTAAGAGCGCCTGGATTTCAAGTTTGTCTCCATCAATTATTATCTGGATAACCTGGGACACGTTATTTAGCCTCTCTCTGCCTCAGTTTCCTCATCTATAGAGTGGAGTCAACAATAGTTTCTGCCCACACACAGTCGCTGGTTGGGGTAAGTGGGTATACAGTACTTAGAATCACGCCAAGAACAGAGCACTCAATAGCTGTTTGACTGTTCTGATTGTGATAATTTTGCCTGCACTGGGGTGTATTAAACTGAATAAGACATCACAAGGCTGATCAGTTAGTTAGGAACTCTTCTCACTGAGGTCCCCACACTGGGTGATCTGGTTTAGGGAGAAGTTTCTATTCTGCAATAGAAGAGTGTTTCTCAACCTTTTTTTTTTTTTCCCCCCAGTGTTGCTCTGCTAAGGAACTTGTTCAGAAATTTGAATAGCACAGATATCTTGTATATCTTTTATGTACTGTGGGCCTTCGAAGTAGCACAACCATTGGAATATTTAAGATTTTTTTTACACCCCAAAGAAAGAATTTTCGCCCACTTGGGAGGTGATATCAACCCCATTGAGGAGGTATGCAGTGAGAGATATGGCTGAGGAGACCTCGAAGACCACCCACCACATTCCCCCTGAGACCCAGAGAGAGAGGAAGAGACTTGCCCAAGGTCAGCCAGCCAGTTAGTGGCACAGCCAAGTCTAGAACTCCTGTCTCTAGCCAGAGCCTCATTTCCTGCACCCAGATGGCTCTGGAGAACTTTGGGTAGCTCTAGGCAGGGCTTGGTTGGTCCTGGACTGAGAGGCCCAGAGTAGGAGGTCTGATTTAGGGGAGCCCTGTATTTGTGGTGGGGTGGGAGACAATGATGGCCAGGCAGGAGGCCCCAGGGAGGGTACTCCAGTGGAGTTGATGGGGTAGAAAAGACCCCAGGCCCGGGCAGTGGTACCTGCAGCAGCATGCGGAGCCGCGTGATGCGCTGAAAGGGCAGCAGCAGGAAGGACGGCAGTGGAAGCCGCTCACACTTGGGGAGGCTCTGCAGCCGACGCAGCTCCGCGGAGAAGCGCACGTTTGTGTCCCTGCAGAGGCAGGCCCAGGCCGGGCCGCTGGTGTCTGCCTTAGAGGCCCTGACCCCCAGGCTGCCGTGGCCTGGACCCCAACCCCGCTCCCAGCTTTCCCTCACACACGCAGCCTGGCCCCCACCTCTGGGACACTCACATAAGGCGGCTGTAGGTCTCCTCCTGATACTGCTGGTTCCGCACATAATCCACATACACCGAGAAAGGACCCACAGCGTGGGCATGTACTATGTCACAAAGGTCGTTGATGTGGGGGGAAGAGCGTACACGGGACAGTAACGTCCCTAGAAACCTGACAGAGTGGGGGAACAAGCAATGAGGGGGGCAGAGAGCTAAATCTCCTGGGTTCTTGAGGCGCTAACGGGGCCTGAGGAAGGGCGGCCCTGGACAGGGTGAAAAATAAGGGATGCTCAGGAGCCGAGGCCTGGTTTGTTGAGAGGGCAGGACCCCACTGACCGCTCACTGACTTCCTGGACTCTCTGCACATTGGAGAAGAGGGTGTGGTGGTCCCGGGGGGTGAGTGTGTCCCGGAGAGCCTGGCTCAGCACAAAGGTGTCAGTCAGCAGCCGCAGGGAGCGCAGGTAGGAGGCTTCGGATGTCACCACCTCAAACAGGCTCTGAGAGGAAGGACAGGGCGGCAGTGGAAAGCCCAGTTCCCAACCAGCCCGGGACCCAGGTCACACTTCTGCCCTTGGCCAGACCCTAGGTATGCCACCTCCTGCATGCGCTTCTCCTGGGCGCTGAGAGTGTCCAGGAGGCCACTGGCTCGCACAGCTGGAAGCTCCTGCCACAGAGTGTTTCGAGGTCCAGGGGGCCGGGGGAAGGTGGGAGCTTCTCCAGGAGTGGTTGGAGAGGGACTTCCATCCTCACTGACCCCCCACAGCTCCTCTGACAGCACGGCTGCTCGGTAGGTCTGGTACAGAGGTTCTGGAGAGCCAAGGTGGCACATCAGGGGAGCCCAGTGCCCCAGAACCCTTCTCCCGGCTTGATGGTCACAGCAGAGACTCACCATCCTGAAGGGGCAGCTCCCAGTTCTGACCCTTCAGCTCCTCTGGTCCCTCCTCATCCCTGTGGAGAGAAAAAGGAACAGAGTCCCCCAGAGCCACCCCCTGCTGCACACCTCCAGGGGTGCCAGTCACATGATAGTGTAAGGTTGTGTATAGGGACCCTGGTGGCTCCCCAGACCAAACATAATTTTTTTATGTGCCTGTTGTATGGGAGGCCCTGAGCGAAGCAGGCTCCCTCTACTCCTGTTATCTCAACTACGGTGTACCAGAGACTTCTGAGTCTTCACCTCCAGCCCTCTCGTGTAGCAATCACCTCACTGTCCGAAATGTCCAGCTGTGCCTCAGTGAGACTCAATGTGATCAAAGCCAAACCCAGACCTCCTCTTCACCTGCAGCTCTGTCTTTGCTGTTCTGGTTATCAGCGCCACCACATACCCATTGACCCAAGCTAAAAACCCAGGAGAATAAACATCAGTAAATGTTTGTTGAATACATGAATGGGCTCAGACTAACTGTGATAACGGTAGTGGATCTAAGATCATTAGTAAGCCCAGGTGACACGGAAGAGATGTTTGTGGTTGCCGAACAGTCTTGTAGACAATCGCTGCAATAGAGGCTTAGGGTAGGGGAGCTACAGTGGAGCACGTACTAGGGGACTGGCTCTTGACCAATGTTATACCCAACAACTCTGTGAAGTAGTTGGTATGCTTACCCTCATGTTGCAGATGATGACCCTGAGACCCAGAAAGGTTAAGTGACATGTATAAGGTCACACAGCAATAAGGGACAGAGCTGGGATTAGAAACCAGGGCTACTTGTCTCTAGAACCCCAGACCTTCTTCACTCCACCTTTGGGGAGATAGGACTTAGCAGGACCTGAAGGTGAATCAGCCCTCAGGTAGGAGTAAAGGGTGAGCAGTGTTTGGTACCTGCCCTCCACGGTTGCTTGAGGGGCCTTCTGAGGAGCTTCATCTGGTCTGTTTCCTGGAGAGAGAACCCAGAGTGAAGAGAACAAATCAGGATCCCCAGCAGAGATTACTACTATAAAAACTACAACTCCCATCAGCCCTAGAGCAGCAGCTGGTACTAGTAGAGGAACAACAACAAAAAAGCTCAGGGCCTATTCGGGGCTGTAGTTCATTTTTAAAATGCTTCATCTCCACCCCTTCCCTTCCCATCCAAAGCGTGCAGTCTCCCAGCGCTATACCTGTTTGGATTCCATCTTCGGAGGACAGATCAAGAACTGGCTGTGGGGGGTCCCCAGAGATGGAGGCATCCTGCCTGACCCGAGTGGGTTTTGGGGGTTTGAGTGGTGGCAGGAGTTTGCGCTCAGCAGTGGAGCGGTAGGATGTGAGGACCACTGAGTGGTCACTGGTGCTAGGAGGGTTGGGACGGGAGCGGGAGGTCCGAAGCGGGGAGGCTCGGCAGGGGGCCCTGGGACCGTCCTCACAGCCCCCCACAGGGACCCATCGGAGCTCCAGGCCCGGCCGGGCTACATGGCAGACACAGGGACAGCAGGGAGGGCAGGCCTGGGAAGCACCTGTGGGAGACAGGGTGTCCTAAGGCAAAGACCCCTAAGGCCTGGCCCCACCCTGCCCAGGCCTCTTCCTTCTCCTTGACCTGCCCAGCAGCTGGAACATGGGCCAGTCCCAGGCATCTACTTTTCAACCCTGAACTCTCTCCAAACTCCCAGAAATATGGACATCAGATTTTCCAAACATAAAATCCATTTTGAAAGGGTAGCCCCTGAAAGTAACCAGCCTAAAAGTACTGAAAATTAATAAATAAATAAATAAATAAATAAATAAGCTGGATCATGCCCATCCTAGTCCCAGGAAGTACTTACCCTGAACGCCATTCTCCTGGGATCCCCTTCTGGTGAGGATGCCCTGGGGAGTCTCTCTCTCCCCATTCACATCCACTCCCCCTTGGGGAGCTGGCTCTAGGACATCAGCAGCCTGACCCCTGCCTTCAGCCCCCCACTCAAACCTGCCAGCCAATCTTCGCACAGTGCCTGGGGCAGAGGCTGAGCCATCCTGGGCAGGGGCCGGGGAGGCTGTGTGGGGTAGGGGCAGAGGTGTGCGGGGTGACCCAGAGGGTTTAGGTGGGGGGACTGGAGACCTGGGAGCAGGTTCTGGGGAGATGGAGCGCCGGGACACTGGACTGGGGGAACTGGAAGGTGAGTCTGGGGAAGTCTGGGAGTCGAGGCTGGCTTTAGAAGCTGAAGGGGGCAGAAGGGCAGGGGGCTTGAGGGAAGAGGCTGGGGGTTCCCAGAAGATGGGGGTGTACATTGGGGTTGGTGCATCATTGGAGGTGACAGGAAGTTCTTGCGGAGAAGAGCAATTGTGGGGAGGCCCTGGCGACTGGGCAGCACGAGGTCGAGAGGGGGGCCGGGGGCGGATGATCCGAGGGGGCTTCTGGGTAGGGGGTGTTGCTATAGGAAGAGACTGGTCTGACATCTTCCTTTGAGCTCTTCAAAGGAGTGGGGTGCTCTGCTGGAGTCATCCCCTGAAGAAAAGGGAGGGAGGGAGAGAGACCCTTAGTGTTACCCATGGCCTGCTGTGAGTAGATTGAGGCCTCTGAGCAGAAATAGTTTGCAAGCAAATCAGACATAATTGGGATTCAGAAGGGAAGGTTGGTGCACTTCCTCTCCTTCCTTCTCATTTCCACGCTTCTCTCTTCACCTCTCACCCCTTCTTCTCATCGCTGAGGCCCCTGGATCCCCCTCTCCCCAGGGCAGCCTTTCTTGGCCCTCCCAGCCTCCACTTCTCTCTGCCTTTTGGCTTCTGCTGCCACAGTCAGGCCAGAGGAGACAGTGAGGCTAGGGTGGGCGTACTTTGGTAGAGACGCAAGTGGGGGGAGAGGGTACAAGAGAAGTGGGTCAGGAAGGGGAATTTAGCGTGCCAGTGTAGCCAGTATGCATCTGCTTGCTGAATGGTGCTGTGTGTCTGTAACTGTGTTGTGAAGGTTTGTGACTATGGTTTAAGTGTGTGTGTGCTGTTTCTACCGCTCTAGGAAAGGGGTGTTGTATGATGTGTTTAAAGAGTGGATTTGCCATGAGTTTACTGGGTGGGTATGCAGTGGGGGAGTGGAGTTCACAGTATACGGTGTGTGGTGGGAGAGGGGTGCGAGGGTTTGTGTGTGTTATGTGCTGTCTGTGCGGGAGTATGCGGAGTGTGTGTGTGTATCTGTGCCATGAGGGATGCATCACTATTTCCCTGCTCCGACTGGCCCTCCGCCCCCCATTTCCCAGTTCCTCTCTCCGGACTCTCCCTTTCCGGGTTATTTTTAGTCTCCTTTTCCTGCCGTGAAGATTCCTGGAACCTCTGACCCCAAGAGACCAGGAGGCCCCGGACATGGTCTCTCCTGTCCCATCCTCTCATCCCTGCCTGTCCCCATCCTGCCATCTGGTCACAGAAAAAGAGGCCCCAGTGGACGCCTGGGTCCTGCCTGGATACCTGAAGGGTGGAAGAGGATCAGACTGAAGGCAAGGACAGTGGGGCCAGACATGAGGATCTAGGCTGCACCGCTCTCTCTGCGAAGGTGGCCATGATCCTGAGAAGACTGCAGGGTCAGGGCTGGGAGACAAAGGCGCCCCCCAACTCCCTGCAGGAGCCAGCAGGAGACTCAGACCCCTCTAGGCCCCAGAGTTGGTTCTTGAGAAAAGGTGCGGAGTGGGGGCCAGGGCCTGTAGACTGTGAGTCTTGTAGCTCAATGGCCACCGTATCCTGCCAGGAAGCCCCTTATCAAAATGACCCAGGCAGTGGCCTCGCCAGCTCCTCCCAGCTTTGCCCCACTCAGGGATCCCACCCCCCTTCTCAGGTACCTTTGTTTACTTCCTTTCCCACCCCCCACTCAGGCCTGTCACAGGGATCCAGGTGTTGGGCCCAAGCACTCACCCTTGAGTCCTCTCCACTCTCAGTCACCTCCTAGGGCTGAGTGAGTAGGAGCAGGAAACAGGAATCGAATCCTCCTCCCAACCGGACACCCCCCCCCCAAACCACACCACACTCCACATGCGCACACTGGAGCTCTGGAAGATGTGACAGACTCGCTGTCCCAGGTTTCGGAGGTTAACAGGGGCTGCGGAAAGGCTGAAACTTGGGTGTGGGCAGCAGGCTATTCTGTATGTGCGTGTTCTGTCTGCATTGCTGTGCAGGTCGGGGTTCTGGGGGCTGGAGATGGATGGGGTGGGGAGGAGGTGGGATGAAAACGCCACGAGGCTGGGCTGCAGGTAGGACACCTCCGCATCAGCCAAGGGATGGTGTGTGTTCTTCCACAGCTCGTCTAACTCTCTCTCCCACACCTCACCCGACAACCTGTCCCTTCAGCTTCCAACCTCTTCCCCTGGGTGTGAGCCAGCCACTATTTCACACCAAGGGACCCCTTCCCAGGTTCCCCCCTCCCTAACTCTGCAGTAGTTCCCCCTGAATTTACCTTTATTGTTTTGGAAGCGGTTCCTATTTTCAGCCTGTCCTGCCTGCCCCGAGAAGCAAGGAGTGTGGGGCCAGGTCTCCCAGTGTCTTCCGTGTTTCTGGGGCGGGAACTGAGGACCCAGATTGAGATCTCCACAGAGGAAGCCAGTTCCTCAGCCCCACCCGGCCATTGTGTCAGGCGTACACATGTGTGTGTGTAGAGAAGGGATAGAGGGCGGGGGGTGGGGGGGCGGGATGTGGAGGCAGGGAGGTGGGGAGGGAGATCCAGATATGTCCCCTTTAGGGGCTTGTGACTGCTGGGCCCCGCTGCCTGCTCACCATTCTTAATCCCTGGCTCTCTGAAAGTCAGCCTCTGACTTTCCCAGTCCCACTGGGAGGCTTTGATTGGCCGGCAGTCAGTAGGGGACAGCGGGGGCAGGGGGGTAGAGGAGCAGGGGAATGGTGGGTAGGGGTCCTCCTCACCTCTAATTTGCTCTATGTTTGAGGAGCTGAGTTCCAGGGCTGGGGGTGTGTGTCATAAAAACAACTGAGGGGGTGGAATGAGCCACACCCCAGTCTGGGAAGTAGGGTAGTAGGAGGAAGATTCGAAGGGCAGTCATGAACTGCCAGGGCCTTTTCCCACGCCCAGGTGCCCGCCGATGCCAGACCTTCACACTCACACACACACACACACACACACACACACACACACCAAACGAGACATGGGAATAAAAGTCAGAAAGCTGGGATAAATATATGTTTTAACCCCCTTTTCTTCAGAGTAAAAGCCAAAGTCCTTACAGTGACCAACAAGACCTTTTACTGTCTTCCCTCTTCCCTACCTCTTCTCTTAAGCACATGGCTGCCTCGGGGACTGTGCACTGGCGGTGACTTCTGCCTGGAAACCTCCTTCCCGAGACATCCACATGAATGATTCCCTCACCTCTTTCAAGTCATTGCTCAAAGATCACTTTCTCATTGAGGCCTGCTGCACCGCTTTTTAAAATTGCAGCCCTTGACCTGACCAGGGCATCATCCAGTACACTAAAAGGTTGCCGGTTCAATCCCAGTCAGGGCACAGGCTTAGGTTATGAGTTTGACCCCCTGTTGGGGCGCGTACGAGAGGTGATGGATCGATGTTTCTCTCTCACACATTGATGCTTCTTTCCCCCTCTCCCTCTCCCTTCCCTTCTCTCTAAAATTAATAAGCATGTTCTTGGGTGAGGATAAAAATTGACATGTTTATAGTTAATTATATTTTACATTTGAAAGGGAGCTTTCTGGAGGCAGGATCTTTATCTCTTTTATTCACTGACACATCCCAAAGTTCAGGAAAAGGGTCAAGCATACAGTGGTGCTTAATATTTGGTTAATTTAACCAAATTGAATTGAATCTTCCCCACAGTCCACTATTCCCCTGACTCTCCTTCCCTACTTCCCATAATTCTGTTGATTCTACCAGTTTCCCAACACACGCCCACACACACACACAAAACCCAGGACCAGGCACCTAACCTCCCAGACCGTGTGTCTAGATAATTTGGGGCTTCCTGGGAAAATAAATCTTTCTCCAAAAGTACTTCAGAGACCCTATCAAGAAAGATACAACCCTGCCCTGGCTGGTGTGGCTCAGTGGGTTGAGTGCCGGCCTGTAAACCAAAGGGTCGCTGGTTCAATTCCCAGTCAGGGCACATGCCTGGGTTGTGGGCCAAGTCCCCAGGGGGCACATGAGAGGCAACCACACATTGATGTTTCTCTCCCTTTCTCCCTCCCTTCCCCTCTGTCTAAGAGTAAAATAAATTCTTTAAAATATTTTTTAAAAAAGAAAGAAAGATATAGCCCTGGCCAGTGTGGCTCAGTTGGTTGGAGCAGTGTAGGTTCAACCTTCGTTCTAAAAGCAACATTGTCCTTGGGGCCCTGGCTGGTGTGGCTCAGCATATTGAGCATTGGCCTGTCAACAAAAAGGTCACCAGTTCAATTCCCAGTCAGGGCACATGCCTGGTTTGCAGGCCAGGTCTCTGGTTGGGGGCAAGCTGAGAGTGTGCTGGAGGCATGTGAGAGGCAACTGATTGGATCGATATTTCTCTCACAAATACATTGATGTTTCTCTCCCTGTCTTTCTCCCTCCCTTCCCCTCTCTTTGAAAATAAAATCTTTAAAAAAAAAATGTCCTTGTGTAGGATAAAAAAAAGATATACATGTATAGCCAAACAAATCCTGTTTTGTATTGTTTTTACTAAAATGAGAATATCTTTATTAGTTTTGCTACTTACAGAAATATCATTCAAAAAGGTAACTAACCCAAAAGTGGTGGTCGTTAGCTGCAGACACGAGTGGCACTTGGTACTGCATGAACTGTCGCGGGTCTGAGTGGGGGTGTGCACAGAAGAAGAATTGGATGGAGCGCTACCTCTCCTCCTGGGCTGGTGTGAGCTTATCTTTTTCTTCTGTGTATCCCTGGCAGAGACCCACCTGGAGGCCTTTCACCTGTCTGTCTGTTGACAAATAAAGAGACTTTCCCCACTCCCAAAAGCAAGGGCAGGGCAGCATGTCTGAGGAACAGAAGCTCCCTGGAGCTACACTGAGAAAGTTCTAACATGCCTGACAAAGAGTTTGTTTAAAATATATATATATTGTTTATGCTTTTTTCTTCAGAGAGGGGAAGAGAGGGAGAGAGAGAGGAAGAGAAATATCAATGTGCAGTTGCCTCTCATGTGCTCCTCACAGGGGTCCTAGCCCACAACCCAGGAATGTGCCATGACTGGGAATCAAACCAGTGACCCTCTGGTTCACAGGCTGGCGCTCAATCCACTGAGCCACACCAGCTAGGGCTATTGTTTATGCTTTTACAGTTGTCCCAATTTCCCCCTCTTCCCCACTCCACCCAGCCCACCCCTCACTCCCACAGTCAATCCCCAAACCATCGTCCATGTCTGTGGGTCATGCATATATGTTCTTTGACTAATCCTTTCACCTTCTTTCAAGCAGTCTCCTCTCTCCCTCCCCTCTTAGAGCTGACAGTCTGTTCCATGTATCTATTCTATCTGATTCCATTTTGCTCATTAGTTTATTTTGTTCATTAGATTCCACATATAAGTGAGATGATATGGTATTTGACTTTCATATGGTATTTTACTTTCGCCGACTGGCTTATTTTGCTTAGCATAACAGTCTCCAGGCCCATCCATGCTGTCACAAAAGGTAAGAATTTCTTTTTTACTGCTGTATAGGATTCCATTGTGCTTTTTTATCCACTCATCTACTGATGGGCACGTGGGCTGTTTCCAGACCTTGGCTACTGTAAATAATGCTGCTGTGAACATAGAAGTGCCTATGTTCCTTTGAATTGGTGTTTCTGGATTCTTTTATTTTTCCACATTTTTAAAATTGTTCATGTATAGTTGTTTCCATTTTTCCTGGGATTCTCAGGATATATCCCCAGAAGCGGAATCACTGGGTCAAAAGGTGGTTCCATTTTTAATTTTTTGAGGAAATTCCATATTGTTTTCCACAGTGGCTGCACCAGTCTGCATTCCCACCAACTGTGCACTAAGGTTCCCTTTTCTCCACATCCTTGCCAGCGCTTGTTGTGTGTTGATTTATTAATAATAGCCATTCTGCCAGGTGTGAGGTGATATCTCATTGTGCTTTTAATTTGCATTTCTCTGATGATTAGTGATGTTGAGCATCTTTTCATATGTCTATGGGTCACCTGTATGTTCTCCTTGGAGAACTGTGCATTCAGGTCCTTTGTCCATTTTTTAATTGAGTTGTTTGTCTCCCTGGTGTTGAGGCATATAAGTTCTTTATATATTTTGGAAAATTAAACTCGTATCTGATGTATCATTGGCAAATATGTTCTCCCTTAAGAGTCGGTTCCCTTTTCATTTTGATGATGGTTTCTTTAGCTGTGCAGAAGTTCTTTAATTTGATGTAGTCCCATAAGAGTTTCCAGCGGGCCCACTGCTCAAAGCAAGCACAAAGATGGAAACCATGACTTTTCAGACCTATAAAAATCACCACCTGTTTATGTACGCCCCATCCAATTCCAAAAGAAACTGAGCTCCACAGACAGCACCAGGTTGCCGTTGCTGCTGCCGCTGCCGCCATCACGCCAGCCCCTCAGATACCAAATGGTCAGGGGAGGCTGATGCTCAGTGAGCGAGAGGTCATCAAGGTCATTTCTGCTCTTGAGGAGCTGGCCTCAGTCCGCCTGGGGACTGTTGGGGTGAAGCAGGAGATGGCGTGGCCCACGGGCCTCACGAAGGAGAAGCCATCTCGAAGGTCTCACTCAGCAAGGCCGGGTGATGCTCCAGAATGGGAGACAAACCAATTTGGGAGCAGAATGGATCCAGCTTTATTGAAAGTCACTACCAACTATTTGATAATGACAGAAACCAACCAGGCACAATTACATTGTCACATCATTGTCACATGGCCTTACAATTGCAGGGGAAAGCTGCCATTGTGGAGAAGTTGTCTAGCCTTTCGTTCCAGAAACTCCAGCACGGCATGACCACGCAGGACCACCGGGCTACGCCAGATCATCTGCTGCATCATCAGCACGGTTGTGGGCCAGCCTAAGGCCAATGAGGACCCCATCATGGGGTTTTACCAGACGATCCTATTAAAAAGCATCAACCAATGACATGGTCAGGCTTGCTCTGCACAACTTTTGTTGACCTCCTCCCAGCCAGGCACTCATGCTGTTTCCTCCTCCTTCCTCTTCCCCATACTATTCATACTCTTCCAGATGCTCCAAATATCATACACAAATAATCAGGGCCACAGTGGGGGTGGGCACAGCCACTGCTGCTGCCCAGATACTGTGCATGATGTTTGGATGCTAGACTAATTGCATCTGACAGAAGTTTGTGTTGTACCAGTGCCTGCCTTGGTGCAAGGAAAGACTTAAATAATGCAAAAGGGTTTTTTTTTCTTTAATTTATTTAATCTTCCCCTGATGATATGTTTGTGGATTTTAGAGAGAACAGAAGGAGGAGAGAAAGCGAATAAAATGTCAGACCGTTTCTTCCTGTACATGCCATGACCAGGGATCAAACGTGCAATCCAGGAATATGCCCTGACTGGGAATCGAACCTGCAATCTTTTGGTGTTTGGGAGGATTCTCCATCCAACTGAGTCATCCAGCAGCCAGGACTGATTTTTCTTTTCTTTTTCTTTTTTTAAATACGCTGACAAGGTACTCTAGTAACCCAAAGAAGTGAAGGAGAAAGCAGCTGCCTCACCTCCCAGACATTGATTTGTTCAGATGTTTTAATGCCTGATGATACAATAAAACCACACAAAAAACATTTCTTAACAGTTTAAATTGTTTTCATTAGTTTAATAGTTGGCTGGGCATCAATGACTATCCTGCCTTGTTGGCTCTCTCGTGTCTCACCCACTTTCCTCTACTCCAACTCAACAATACCTACTGCAGGGAGTAATGTGCTGAATCAGCGCTCCCAGTGGGCCTCAGGGAAGTGAGCCACAGACAGGGAGAGCTCGGGTCTGGCCTGAAGCTTCCCTTGCACTGAAACCTCTGCAGTTCTGACACCTCTCGTGACCTCTACACTGCGTAGGATCAGGACTCTAGTAACATGACAGATGACCCAGAGTCCCACTGAACATGGAGAGGCCTTGGCAGGAACTGGCCCATCAGGTTCAGATCCTCTGTACAAAGGGCCTAATAAGACCAAGGGTGAGCAAGGATTTGAGGGAGAGGGACCTGTTCTACCCCCCAGAAGAGTTAGGATCACATCCAGGCCAAGAAGAGGGCAGCTCAGATCTTGTACCATCTGCTTCAGACATTGCTGAAAGGCAAGTGGCCAGAACAGCCAGGCTCCAGTGCCACAGATGCAGGCCTGGTTTTGTTGGAGTACAGATTTAGAGCTATGAAAGGCAATCTGAGTTTGAGGGATTTGGCTTTAGGATTGCTCACCCCTCCGACCTCTCTCTGCAAGCATCTTTAGGCCTCCTTTTGTTTCCTCCCTCACCACACACCTCACTGTCTTCAAATCCCAGGAAGTCTTAGCTATGGGGGCAGTTTACGCTCCTCAGTTTGGGGGATAGAGGACTTGCCCAGAGCAACTCTAGCCCTTTAGCCCTGAGACTTGGTGGTGTAAACCTGGTGGCAAGGTAGCGACCACAGGCTAGAACCCAGGACTTGGGCTGGTGCCCTGTTAGGGGTTTTAGAATTGGTGAGGGCATATGATCCCAGGTGCCCTCATGGATCCCAGGTGCCAGCATGGATCCCAGGTCTGAGTGCCTACAAATGCAACCAATCGGCGTTTCTCTTGAATCGATGCTTCTCTCCCCCCGCCCCTCAAAAAGCAAATGAAGCCCTGGCTGGTGTGGCTCAGTACACTGAGCGATGGCCTATGAACCCAAAGCTCACCAGTCTGATTCCCAGTCAGGGCACCTGCCTGGGTTGTGGGCCATGTCCCCAGTAGCGGGCGTGGGAGAGGCAACCATTTGCACATCCATGTTTCCCTCCCTCTCTTCCTTCCTCCTTTCCCCTCTCTCTAAAAGTAAATAAATAAAAATCTTTAAAAAATATAAATAAAAACCAAAAGTAAATGAAAATGTCCTCGAGTGAGGATTAAAAAATGAAGAAAATCTGTATAAAGTATGGACTTTAGTTAATAATACTGTATCAATATTGGTTCAAAATTCTAACAAAATATCATATTACTATAAGATGTTAATAATATGGGAACTGGATTGGGGTATATGAGAACTCTCATAGTATCTGTACTATTTTTCTGTAAATCTACAACTTCCAAAAATTAAGCTTGTTTTTAAAAAATAACACTTTACAAAGTGTCTATCTCTAGTTTTCCCGGATATTAAAGATAAAAGCCTTAAGCCAGTGGTTCTATCACTTTAGCACACACCAGAATAACTGAGAGGGCTTGTTAAAGTGTATTGTCAGTCTCCACCTCCAGAGTTTCTGGCACAGGAGGTCTAGGGTGGGATTAGAAAGTGTTCGTTTCTAATAGATACCCCAGCGGTGTTGGTGGTGGTAGTGCTGCTGCTGCTTCTGTTCCAGGGACCACACTTGAAGAACTACTGGTATAAACCTAAGGATTAAAACAAGAGGAATTCTCACGCCATCCAGCAGGTGAAGGCATTTGGGGAACACTCCTTGGAAATTTCTTGGAGACCCTTCCAGAGCCCAGGAGAAGCCCCATTATCTACTCTACTTTACCCTCCACCCTTCCTGCTTCTTCCTAAGGCTCAATGACTTAGCAGTACACTGGTGCGATGGAAACGATTCAGACCAGATTGGCAGGGTACACAAGAACTCCCATTGTAGCAAAGGAGTCAGAGAGTAAACAATTGTTAAACAAAATGAGAAACGTGGGTAAATGTTTGAGAAGCAAAGCAGAACTGGAAATGGCTTGAACATGGAGAATTTGAAAAGCTCCGAGGGTTAGGAGAGATGAAGTTCAAGGTAAGGAATGATTTGAATGATTTGGAGATCACCAAAAGAAGGGGGCAAGGATATTCTGATCTGGCTGTTGGCACAGGACACCCTAGGGCACAGGAGTATGGCAGCTCTTGACTTTTCAGGAAATCTGTAAATTGAACACCTGGTGGAAGTCCAACAGTTTCACTCAGGTAAGTGTAATAGATAATTATCATTCCATTTTACAAAGGGAACTCTGAAATGTTAAGTAACTTGCCCAAGGCCATCTAGCTGGTAAGCAGGAAGAACCAAACTGGAACTCAGAAGGTTCTCTCAGTCTAAGTCTGGTGACGGCCTCTCACACAGGTGTGCCCTCTACCTCCTTCTGCAGCCTCAGATGACAGGTCCTATCCATCTGCCTTTTCCAGCTGGCTTCCCCCTCAGTCTCTTCCCAGCTAGCTTCCTAGTTTCTTTTCTCAGAACTTCTTCCGTGACTAACCATGATCAGACTCATGGGCAAGGGCAGGAGGCCAGAATCTCAAGATCTCTCCCACCACCACTTGCTGGCCCTGTGTAACCTAAACCCAGCGATTTAAATCTCCGCCCGGTCTTTTCCTCCAGGTTGCTGAGGATCAAAAGAGCACAGGAATGAGACCACGCTCCCTCACCTTCCATCAGGCCCCCTTCCCTCCGGCCGCAGCCAGCTACACCCGGGGCTAGAACCTAGGAGTCCGGTTCAGCAGGTGCGTCTCACCTGCCCCGCGGACACAGCCGCACCTTCCAGGCTGTCCTGGCACCAGAGCCCATCAGGGCGTGTATCTACAGTTGGACAAGTCCACTGGGCGGAGGCCCGGGACAGAACGCGCAGGAGGAGAGCCCCAAACACCCCAATGGTAGACTGCTGCCTTCGCGTTCAGCCTCCGCACGCGTCCAGTAACCCAGGGTCCAACCTCTCCTCCCCGCCAGTGATAAAACCCTCTGCTCTCCTGGTACCTCCCCCAGGGATCCGAGGCCTCCAACCTGGACCTGCAGCCTGAGCCGGGAGAGTTAATTCCAACCGCCTCGCAGCGGGTCTCCGGGGTCGCGTCGCCGGGAGCGCGTCCCATTGGCCCAGGAGCCGGCTCGGCGCTGATTGGCTGAGGCTCTCCTAGGCCCCCCCATTGGGCGCTGCGCACCCCGACCGGAGTGTGGTGGCGCCTTCTCCGCAAGCTACCCGGTAGGGCTGCTGCGAACTCAAGCAGCTCCCTGGGAACGCAGTCTCCGCCGGAGTCCAGACTTCCGCGATCCCGATCTCCTTGCTGTCCCGGGGACGCCACCAGATCTCCCGGATTCTCTTCCTGCATAACCTCCTGGGTTTTTTCTTTTATCTTCCTTCCCAGCTCCCCACTCAGCTCCGCGTTTCCCTTCCCTACTCCCGGAGCCCCAGCAGCCAGCCATTCTCAGCATCCCACCTGCCGTCCCCCTGACTTCTGCCCCTCCTTGACATCAACTCCTTTAACCAACAGAAGCCTGTCATAACCTTCTCGTCAGACTCTCCTAACCTCTTCTTTCTTCTCTTTGCCAGCTCCTGACTCCCAAATCCAGCTAACCTTTGACCTCCTGACATTTGACCCTGACACTCTTGACTCCGGAGACCTTAAATTCGTACCTCCTGCAGCCCGGATTGCTGAAACTGAGGCCTTTCCTGATTTCTGACCCCGTTTCTGAAGCTCATTTTGACTTTCTTACTCCTGGGCCAGTTCTTGCTACCACTACTCCACCATGGACTTCGTGATGAGCGGCCTGGCAGCCTGCGGGGCCTGTTTGTTCACCAACCCCCTGGAGGTGGTGAAGACTAGGATGCAGTTGCAGGGAGAACTGCAGGCCCCTGGCAGCTACCAGCGGCACTACCGAAACGTCTTCCATGCCTTCATTACCATCGGCAAGGTGGACGGCCTGGCTGCCCTGCAGAAGGGCCTGGCCCCTGCCCTCCTATACCAATTCTTGATGAATGGCATTCGGCTGGGCACCTACGGGCTGGCTGAGGCTGGAGGCTACCTGCACACGGCTGAGGGCACCCTCAGCCCGGCCCGCAGCGCAGCAGCTGGCGCCATGGCTGGGGTCATGGGAGCCTACTTGGGGAGCCCTATCTACATGGTGAGAAGAAGGGTCTTGCCTGAGGCCTCCAAGGCAGACACTTGGTGTGGGATGGGGACCTGGGCCTTCATAATTGATAGAGGTTGGAAGTGGATTTGTGTGGGGGTGGGTGAGGAACTTGAGTAACATACCTCAGCAAGTGTAGGGATCAGGGGCAGTCCTGGACATCACAGAGTTACAATCTTACAATGGGCCCTTTTGAGTTATCCAGATTATGGACCCTTTGCCTGAGGCCCAGAGAGGGGAAGTGACCAGCTCAAGGTCACACAGCTGCTTATTGCTAGGACTAGGCCCAGCTTTGCACTCCTCCTGGGAAGACACTGAGAGGCAGTGAGTTCTGAAAGAGAGGCAGTCTGGTCTCACTCCTAGGGTATGAGATTCAGGGACAGTAACCTCTTCAAAGTCAGCTGAAGCCGTGGCCCCATGAAGTGTTGGGATCAGGTGCAGATGACCCCTCACAACCCACCCAAGTCTGATGGGGAAACTGGTTGTGCTGGTGGCTGGAGATCCTGTCTGGGAATAGGAGCTGGCATGAGAGGCTGGACACTCAGGTCTTGCCTAATGTGAAGAGTCTTAGGAAATGTTGCCATTCTCTAACCTCTCCATCCCCATGCCTACTCACAAGGGAAGGAGGCTGTAGAGGGGGGGTGGGGGGGTGTCTTGCAGTGATATGAGATCCATTCCCCAGGACTGGAGCCAAGGGACAGAGTTTCATGACCAATTCGTTAAGTGGGATCAACAATAATTATCAGATTAAAAGGATATTCATTGTTGAACACCCTAGAGGAAGTGTGAGGGGTTCAGGTGTTTGGGTCTCTGAGGTAGAAGGATGGTCACTAGGCCATAGGTTGTGACACTCTCTCATCCTCAGGTGAAGACACACCTACAAGCACAGGCAGCCTCAGAAATTGCTGTAGGGCACCAGTATAAGCATCAGGTAAGGTGTTTCCAACCCTGCTGGAGTCCCTGTCATTCTCTCCCATTTGGCCCCAACTTTCTGCCTGCACCCAGCAGCTCCAACCCAGCCAAGGCTCTGCCCAACCAATCAATTCAGCCTCATTCTGCCCCTGAAGTCTGCCCAGATCCTCTTTCCCACATGTTCCCCTGTTCCTCTAGTCTTCTGCACCCGTTTCTCCTGCCCCATTCTCCCCCAGTCTGCTAATGTCCTCACTTCCATACTCCCTAGTCTGGGATGGCAAGGGAGGAAACAACAGGGTGGTCGACAACCAAAGGGCAACATTCTGGCACTGAGCTCACACACAAAGATTGTCCAGACATCAGATGCCTGTTATGCACCCATCATTAGCAGTGTTGGAAGACAGCAGCCCCTGATGCCAGGGTGACTAAATCCCTCCCCATGGTCTTCCCTCTGCCAGGGCATGTTTCAGGCACTAACAGAGATTGGCCAGAAGCATGGTCTGGTGGGGTTGTGGCGTGGGGCCATTGGTGGCCTGCCCCGAGTTATCTTCGGTTCCTCCACCCAGCTGTGCACCTTCTCGTCCACCAAGGACCTCATAACCCAGTGGGAGGTACTGCCTGGGGAAATGGGTGGGACCACCCTGGGAATGTGGGCAGGGGAGTGCAGGCCAAACTGAGTCTTAGAGAGGTCAGTACCAACATTTAATGTGAGGGAGTGGCAGGAGGGTTGGGGGTCACCCTCTACAGCCTTCCCACAGCTCTCATCATTCCTCCCAGGTTTACTGAGTCCTTCACAGTGCGTATCATCAAACTGTATTATAACTGATAGAGTGGAAGCTCCCTGAGTTACCAGCTCTCTACTGAGGGCCTGCCCTTTCCTAGGAGTTGAACGATTGGCTGATTGACAAAGCTCTTCCTCCCTTCCCTTAGATATTTCCTCCCCAGAGCTGGAAGGTGGCTCTGGCAGCTGCCATGGTGAGTGGGATTGCAGTGGTCCTAGCCATGACACCCTTTGATGTGGCCAGCACAAGGCTCTACAACCAGCCCACAGATTCTCAGGGCAAGGTAAGGGAATGCTCTGGGGTTCAGACAGGCAGGGAAAGCCGGAGAGGGAAGGGGGAGAGCAGATTTTGGCTGCAAGTGAGACAGCCCAAAAGGCAGCCTGCAGAACTGAGGCCCCTGATGGGCTCTGACAAACTCCTTCCCTACACTCTCCCTCCTTCTCCAACCTGCTCTCAGGGCCTCATGTACCGGGGGATGCTGGACGCTCTGCTGCAGACAGCTCGGACAGAGGGCATTTTTGGCATGTACAAGGGTATAGGAGCCTCCTACTTCCGCCTCGGCCCTCATACCATTCTCTCCCTCTTCTTCTGGGACCAGCTGCGCATCCTCTACTACACATACACCAAATAACAGCGACTCTTCCACACTCCACCAAATCGGCACTCCTTGGTCACTTCTGCCTCCATTTCTATGTCCTGGTGACTTCTGACCAGTTGACCTTTCATCCGTCAGAGGGGGACAGCCAATACCACTCCCCATCTGTTTTCTCAGGGTTGAATTACTACAAGAGAGTTTCCCTCCTTCCTTGGGTGTCACTTTAAACATCCTCTACCTGCCCCCCTGTACGTTTCACACCCTCCCCTCATGGCTGAACCAGTCACCCCAAACTGTATTTCCTCCCTTTCTCCACTGCCAGCCTTGGGTCCCTTCTGATCCCATGTACAACTTTATAAACTCCCCCTCGAAGACCAAAGGGTACTGGGGAGACCCGAGGTCCTTTTAGATTCAAAGGCACAGAGATTATGTTGGTTATAAAACAAGTTTATTTCTGCAGAGAAGTGTCTTATGTTTATGCACAGGGAAGGAATTTGGGGGATATATCCAACCCTTTATTCCCCTTGCAGAATGGGCTCCCCAGGTCTTCAGCAGCATCATGTAGCATTTCAGCATCTTTACTGGGGACCAAAGATGTTGGGATCATGAAGAGTCAGACTGGTCACCAGCTGTTCAAAGTCACCCAGGCTCCAGGGTGGAAGTGACTGATTTTCAGAGCCAAGAGATGACCTATTGTCAGGGCTTGGGGGTGGGGGAACAGATGGGGAGATAACATCATCCAGGACTCCTGTGTGGAAGCCCCCACTTCCTGATCCTTGGAGGACCTGGGTATCTGTGACCCCAAACCTCTGGCCCACTCCTACTTCCTTGGAGGACCCCACCAGCCAGCCTCTCTGCTCTGCCCCTCCCAGCCAATTTTCCTGGGGACCCCACTCATGAGCCACATGCCCTTTCTGTCCTCCTTACGGGGGCTGATTGAAGGTGAGCAGGAGATCAGTCTGGTACCGAGGCAGCCGCAGCAAGGCCTGGTGCAGTGTCACCTCCTTTGCTACCTAAAAGGATCACCGTCAGGATGCTTACCTGATGCCCTAAGGCCAGCCCCTTCACCCCTGCAGGACATCTCACACGCCACCGGCCCTTACCTGCTGATTCTCTTTAGCTACCTGCTGCTTGCCAGAGAGGACCCAGGCTTCTTCACAGCAGCCCCTCAAGGCCAGGTTCTCTAAAAGGAGGGGTTGCACAGCCTCCACTTGAACAGTCCTAGCGTCCTGCACCCCACCAACGTCCTCAAAGTGATACCTGGAGTGGGAGGAGCAGGGTCATGGAGGGGCAACTCTCACGGCCACCCTAAAAGCATCTTTAAGTTTGAACTTGACTCGCTCACTTCCGGTGATAGGTTTGTCCTCGGAGTTCTCGTAGCCCGGGTCCACCGCAGTCACAGGCCCCACCCACTTCTTTGGATCCGGCCCTCCCATTGGCCAGCCAGGGGCCCTCCTCACCGCGCGGCCGCTTCTCCCTGCACGTGGGCCTGCAGTTCTAGAAGCTCCACGATCAGGCTCTGCTCCGTCATGCGGTGGCAGAAAACTTCTTGATTATCTGGCACCGGTCGGAGGTCGCTGGAGCGAGGCAAGGCAGACCCTAGTCGACCCCGGCTCGTTTCCGCCACCCACCCGATTGGCCTCCATCCGCGCTGGGGATTTCTAACCTTACGTCAATGGCCCCGGTAGGGAGCGTAGCAGAGAAGGCGCCCCCGAACAGTGGATAGTCTCGCGTGGGCTCCATGGGTCTGGGACTAGAGGGATTTAAATGAACCCTAAATGAAGCTACATGGCATCACCTCCCTGGGTTTCACCGCAGCCACCGCCACCGCCAGTCTTCCTTTACTCCGGCCCTTTAAGATTTGGCCCCGCCCTGCGATCGCGCTTGCCCGTCGGCGCCCGCGCCTTCAGCGGCGTCCAGCGGTGCTATTCCCGGAAGCCACGTTCTTAGGAGGGCGGGGGGCGGGGCCGCAGAGTCGGATGGGGTTGAAATCAAGGTTCGGGATTTGTGACGTGCTGTAGTTACTCACTTGCGACCGCTTGTCTCCTCCGTTTAAACGGGGCACACATTCTAAGAATGTCGCCTGAGACCCTCCTTAGGGGTCGTTGCTCGTCCAAGTGACCGACGTCTAGACGAGGTCTCTGAGTCGGGGGCGAATATTTTAAGTTACCCAGCTTTCTTCTCGAGCCCTCTTGACAGCGAATGACCTGCCAACCCGATCGCTAATTCCGGATCGGTTGCAGGGAAGTAAGGGAACAATGGGACCAGGTGTAGGGCCAGGTTAGGTTTCAGGCCTCACGCCTTCCTGAAAGCGATACCCAACCCGAGGATTTTATGTCTAATCCTTCTCAAATCTTCGCCTTGGGAACGCGGTGAGGGAGTGGAGAGGGGGTGCCCATACTGCCCCACACACACCTGGACGAAAGCACGGATTACACCCCCTATTGTGTTTCTTCTGTAGGTTTTCAGAGTGTACTTAAAAGTTTCCGCTCAGTTATATCCTCCCAGCTAATTTCTCCATTCAACTTTGATCCCCAACACCTGGCAGAGTGTTTAGAGTATAACAGACCCATTATGTTACTGAGTGATTGAATAAACCCAATAGTGTGAATTCTGGAATTCACTCAGAAATAAGGGCATCCTAGGGGTATTTTAGCCAGGGAATCAGCAGGAGCAAAGACTTACACATGAAAGAACACGTTTGGGGAAATCCTAATACAGACACCCCTGACTTCCCATGGTTCATCTTAATTTTTTCTTTTGACTTAACAATGGTGCGAAAACCATACGCATTTGATAGGAACTGTACTGCGAATTTTCGATTTTGATTATTTGCTGGGCTAACTGATATGCTGTATGATACTCTACAGAGTATTCATTGTTAGATGATTTTCCCTCAACTGTAGGCTAACATAGGTGTTCTGAGCACGTTTAAGGCAGGCTAGTCTAAACTATGATGTTCAGTGGGTCAGGTGTATTAAATGCAATTTTGACTTACGATATTTTACAATGGTTTTATGGGATGTAACTTCCATCCTAAGTGGACGAACACCTGTTGTCACTTTGGCAAGGGAAAGGGTGTCAGGGAGCTGTGAATGAAGACGCTGGAGAGATGGCAATGTGCAGACTATTAAAAGAACATACTAAGGAGCTTGGACTCCTTCCTCACTTCTGATAGCTAGCACCAGACCTCTCAGCCTCATTTCCTCACCTCTAAAATATTGTTAGGTTTAAAGGAGGATGGATGCAGCTGAATCTGAATCTGTTTCTGGACGAAGAGAGTGGAGAAATTCCAGAGAGGAGGGGAATGTCATCGACCCTGAAGGGAGAGAGGAACCTGGCCAGGGAGAACCAAAGGAGCCATGACAGAGAGGCCTACCCCTTGCTACTTCTCTCAGCTGAGGAGTGGCAGACCTCTCTGTCTCTGCCTCCCCATTTCTGCTGGCCTGCCGCCCGCCCCCTGCTCACCAGGGGTAACACCAACTCTGACTGCTTTGTGAGCAATCAAGCAAATAGAGAGCCCTTGGAGAGAGGCCTGCAGGGATGTAGATGTTAACAAGGCCCTAACACTGGGCACAAGGGGTCGGGTCCTATTGATGGGCCAGGAGGAGGTCACACTAGATTATGGAGACTAAGGAGAAAGCTCCCCAACTTCCCAATTTTGGGGTCTCTGGCATGCCAGGAGATGTGCTCTGCTATGAGCCCTGTGCAGCTGGGGACTCCTGAATTCTTGAGCTCTTGGGACATGGATTAGGTATGCTCTTCCAGGTGGTAAGAAGCAGACGTCCATGAATTGAGAGAGGTGCAGGACTAGACCTCCTCCAAGAAAACGGGGTTGAAGGCCACCTACCTTGGCAAATTCCCATTTTGACTGAACTTCCTTCTCTCTTACCCTTCACCTCTCTCTTTGTGTCTGTCCCTTCTTCTGGACCCCTCAACTGCTGACTCCCCCCATGTGTTCACATTCAAACTCTCCAAGAGACAGGATCTAACTGGGCTGATTAGTTGACATTCACTCTGAAAGTACCTATTTGGCCAGCTCCCATACTCAGCCACTTCCCAGACCATTAGCCAGACATTAGTGAGATTCCTGCTCTGGCTGGTGTGGCTAGGATGATGAGTATCATAGGACAAATCTCATTGGCTGAGATGGCCCACGGCCACTTTTCTCAAGGATGTGAGGGTATGTCGAGCTCTCAGCTCACTGGTTGAAGTAGGCCCACAACTGATCAGTTCTGTGCCCCTGGGACATACCCTTATCCAATGCCTCACATGCAGTTAATACAGTGGTTTGCTTTGGGAACAGGTGTCCCAGGGCCTTTGAGGGCACCAAGAGGTGGACCTCCAAGACTCAGATCAGAGAGATGACTCAACACCCAAAGTCAAGCATCCCTTTGAAAAGAGTTAGAGCAATATATATTTTTATTAAGCAGAAGTATTTAACCTTATTTTCCTCCATGCACCCCCTTGGCTTTTTGGTGAAGGCCCTGGACCACTACTCAGAAAAGTGTTTTTAAATTCATAAAATAAAATAGATAGAAATACGTAGAAAATGAAAATACTTCAATACAATCATCAATAATCAAAGCGCTTCTTTGTTATTACATTAACAAGATCCAGCCGTGGGTCTAGCAAGTGTAGTGTCAAACCAGTGATGCACAGAAATCCTTGTTCAAGTGATCTGCAGCGACTCCCACCTGCGGAGAATATCTGTGATCACAGTTGTGATGATCTCCGGGCTGTGGGTACTACTGTGCTTTGTTATCTACAGTTACAAGGTAAGGAAATGCTAAATTTCAGTTAAGAGGTCATTGAAAATAAATGTAGTTGGGGTTTTTTTTCCATCCTAGTTGATGGAGCTTAAGAATCGAGTGTATTCCTAGTGCCCTAGCCATACACTAGGCTCTTCAGAAGGATGCAAAAACTTGTAAACACAGTGCTTCTTTCTGAGCCTCCAGCCTGAGTGAGGAGAGCAAGAGCATATGGTTCACCTTTTTAATTTGATAGACCTTAGTACCGCCCACACACACTTTACATCTGAGGAAACTGCCTCAGAATGATGCCCAGGGTCCTGCGGCAATTAGTGATAGCCACAGGAAGTTTCTAGACGAAGACCTGATATCATGAAGATAGCGTTTGAGGAAGGCTAGTGTGTCCTTGTGTGTGGGACGATGCTATAGCAGCCACTCAGAACCCTCTATAGCTCACCATTCTTCCCCTCATACTCTGTACGCAAGGCCCTTTGAACTTCCCGTCAGCCCTTGAGTGAGTCAGCCTCTTTAACGCCTCGTCTTTTGCACATGTGCTCTCTGCCTAGAACTTTCTTTTCTCTCTCTTTCCTGGCTAGCTGCTCCTGAAGTTTCCCAAGGCTCTTGGCCTTTCTGTCCCCACTGCAGGCACCCCACTGTAGGATAATGCTAATCCCCAGTAAATTCTAAGCACCAGGAACACAGGGACCATATCTGTCGTTCATTTTTAGCTTCCCAGCGAGCTGTGAAGGACCTGGTCCATAAATATTTATTGAATGAATGTTGCTTAAGAGACTGGAAGTTATTTATTAATTAAGACCAGTTAAGAAATGTTATACGATAGAGAACTTGTCTGTCTGGTTCCTAGGAAGGAAACTCTTAAATCCTTAGAATTTCCCTAGTGATAGAAGTTCTTTGTTATTCACGACGAGCCCAATAGTTTGTCCTAATGAAATGACTCGGTAGTGTATGCAAAGGAGAGAATCAGGATGGGGGTAGGCCACACCGGAAAAACCAACCATGTGATTAGAGGGTTAGCACTTCGAGTCACTTGCTATTAACCCAACATAACCCCAATAAAGATTCTGAACACTGAGGCTCAGGGACCCTTCTTGGCTGGTAAACACATTAATGTGTCGGGAGATTGGTCACCCTTACTCCTGAGGAAAAGGGCATGGAAGATGTGCTTCCGGGACCCTCCCGACCTTGCCGAAGCGTGTCCTTACGATGAAACAGTAATCATAAGTACAGAGTTCTGAGAACTTTCTTGTAATTTTTGAACCTGGAAGCATCACAGGAACCCCTGAATATATATAGCCAGATGGCCAGAAATGTGGACAGCCTGGGGACGGACCCATGAGATTTGTGGCTGGCACCTGAAACTAGGGCAATCTTATAAAAAACTGGGCCCCCTTACCTTGGTGGGATCTGATGCTAACTCCTGATGGTCAGCACCAGACTGGTATTGTAGTATGTCCAAGTTGCTGTTAGACCAGTTGGGGTTGAAATGGATTAAGAGCTCATTATAATATCCCAAGTTCAGTGTGATGAGGGTCTGCACTAAGCTGGTAGAAGGAGGAGAGGAAGAGATGGAGCCAGGTAAGTGATATGCAATGGAAACAATAATATGGGTGATTCGTGAAGTGTAGAGAAAGAATGAAGAGCATTTTAAAGAGAGGCCTGGCCAAGAAGAATGGAGACACCCATGACAAGTAAGACGATGAACGGCTTGGTTGTGGGGAGGGCAAAGAGGAGAGAGATCTTCTGTTCTTGCCCCAAAGTCACAAGATTGGGCACTTGACCCTCTGCCCCCCACTTCCCAACAGTGGAGTCCAGGGTGCAGGGAAGACTGCATCATGTCAGTGCTCAATAACATTTCTTCCTAAGGATCCTGTGTCTGCAGCTTGTGAACAGCACACGTCCCCAGCACCCTCAGAGTGAGTTACCTATTCTCCTCACAAGGTTCTGACCATCCTCAGTTTTGACATCTCAACAGACACATGCCCTCCTACACCTCACACCTGTTTCTTAGCCCATATTCCGCAAGTGGAAGAAGCTCTTTTCACTTGCTCTATTTAGCCAAGGCCATTTCCTTGTAATAAGTGAGGTATTTGGGAGTGGGGAGAGTTCTCTGTAGTGTGTTAAGAAAGAATGTAGGAAAGAGAAGTTTGCCTCAAGGTGAAGACAAGGTCAGCAGAGCTGAGATTCAGTCGTGAAGGAGGAAAACAGGCTGGTTCCCTAGTCTCTTCTGTTGCCCTAGATACCTTCTCAGGGGCATCCCTGGATCCTCCAGTGACTCAGGCAGTGGGAAGCCATTCAGCTGGTTAGACTGTAACGTTAGTGGTGCCATTTCTTCTCAGCCTCCCCATTTCTGCCAAACCCTTAAAGGTGGGGTTACCAGGCCCAACACACTCTTCCTAGATGACTGTACCCATGCATATACCAGTGCCTCCCAAATCTCCATGTCCCCACAAGGGCTTTTCTGACTGCCTCCTGGATGCCTCTGATTCATGGCCCACCAGTGCCTCAAACTCAGCACGTCCTAAGCAAAGCACATTATCTTTCTCCCAAACATGCACCATCTACTGTGTTCCCACAACAGCTAATGAAATTATCCCCACCCCCAAATCCAAGCAAGTATCTGGACATTAGCTCTTCTCTTTCCTTCTCCCCTCACATCCAGTTCCTAGTTGTTCTATGTCCTCATGTTCTCAAATCCTTCCACTTCTTTCCATACCCACTGCCACTACTCTGGTTCTGGCCAGTGTTCTCTCTGCGAGAAGACTGCAAAGCCTTCGTATTGGACTCCCCACATCCTCTCCTATCTTTCTCTTTTGTGGCTAGAGTGATCTTTCAAAAATGCACATCTGCTCATTTATCCTTTATGTAAACTCCTTCAAATTGTTTTCCATTGCTCTTAGGATAAAATTAATATTTGTTAACATGCTCTGTTAGTGCCTGTCCCATTTCCCATCTCTACTTAATGTTCCAGACAGACCTGCCTTTGTTCAATTCCTTAATTCATTGTGTCCTCACTTGTGAGGCTTTGCAAATGTTGTTCTACTTTCCTAGAGTGCCCTCCCCTCCTTTTCTTGTAATAAGCTACTACTCATCCCTCAGGTCTCTGCTAATCCCAGGAATCCTTCCTTGATCCTAAAAGTCTGGGCCACATCCCTTGCTATAGGCTCCCATGGTACCCTGAGCTTCCCCCAAAGATATTTCATTGAAATTGCTTGTTCCAAGTCTTTCTCTTTCCATATGTGCACCCTGGGAGGAGGCCCTTGACCATTTTCTAACCTGAATGACAGACTGGGTGGGGCTCTGCGTCACATCATTTGCCCCATTCTGTAGCCACAGGCTGCTCCTCAGCCTGACCAGGCAGATGAAGCTGCACAAACCCACCCTTCATCAGGGGAAAGTGACTCAAGTTAAAGGGCATTGAAATGGCTATTGCTGCAAGTTGGATAAGGAGGAAAGAGATGGCGTGCAGGAAAATAAATATGGCTGTCTCAATGACTTTGAGGTCTCAGAGTACTGAAAATGAAGCAGCAAGATGGAAGGTTATGGTCAACGGCAGGGTGCTTGAAAAAGTGAGTTTGGAGGTAGAGCAGATCTAGGTGATGTCAAAATCCAAGATGAGGAGGTTGTCCAGGTGGAAGGGAGGAAGTCACTGGAGAAAAGTGAGGATGTTGAAAGTCATTTCATGGATCCAGAAATAATGGAAGAGATTGAGGTGGAGAACAAGACTATGAACCAGGGAACAATGCCCTTGAGTGAGGGGGAACTAGGAAGGCCAAACAGAATATAGTTTGGCTACAAGTGACAGAAAACATCCAAATTAACAGGGCTTGCCCTGCCTGGTGTGGCTCAGTTGGTTGGGCATCATCCTGTGAAGCAAAAGGTTGCCAGTTCGACTCCCCGTCAGGGCATATGCTTGGGTTGAGGGTTTGGTCTCCATTTGAGGCATGTAGGAAGGGCAGCCAGTGGATGTTCCTCTCACATCATTTTTCTCCCTTTCTTTCTCCCTCCTTTGCTCTCTCTCTAAAAATAAATAAATAAAACCTTTAAAAAATTAATGCAGCTTAAACAAGAGTTTATTTCCCACATTTAAGACATCTAGTGATAGCCTGTCCAGTGTTCAGATGTAATCCTCAGTGTCAAAAGACACAGTCTCTTATCTTGCTACTCTGCTCTGCATGATGCCAATTCCCAATGCCACCTCATGCCAATACAGTGCTGGAGTTCCAGCCACATTTTCATTCCAGACAGCAGGAAGCAAGAATGAAGAGAAGCGTGCACCCTTCCTTTAACAACACTTGGAAGTTGTATACATTGTTTTCTCTCCTACTGGCCAGAATTTAGTCATAGCTCTAAGGGAAGCTGAGAGATGTCTTTGAGAAGCTACAACCCCTACTAAGATATTGGAGGATTCTACTTCTAGAGGGGGGAATCAGATATAGGGGCGTATTTGGCAGTCTCTTCCACAAGGAGTGATGGGTAAGTCAGCAGAACACAATGGAATAAACCTGAAATGGGCAAGATTTTCTTGAAAGAGGGTGGAGAATAGTCTGGAAGTGATAGGGAAGACCCAAACTCCAGCTCCCCAGCCTGAGAGAGGTGAGGTGATGTTTGAGAATAAAAGCCACCACTTGGAGAGGTTTTCAGAGGATAGCTGGTTTTCCTAGAAAGTAAGGAGGGACAGAAAAGAGAGAGCCTGGTGGAGTTTGCTAGAGGGCCTTCGAGAGGGGGTGGGGGAGAGAGAAGCTGGGTCAGGGCCCAGGAAGGACAGAGTTGTGTGGCTACTGGACGAAAACAGAGATGAGAAGCTGAGTGGACCTGGTGGTCATGGCAGTGTCTGAGGGTGGGTCTTGCTTGGCCAGGGTGATCCAAATGAGAAAACTGCTCCACCAAAATGTATAAATTTACCTATCACAACCAATCATCAGGTAATCACATACCATCCTACTTGTACATCAACCATTTAGTAAACTTGACCTCTGAGCCTTCGTATCAGCCCCCAAAGTGTGCATTTGAGATTATCTATAAATTTTATATACACATACACATTGCTTCCCAATGTCAGGAATACTCAAACACCAAAAATGATCCTTATTAGCCCCACACTGCTCAGGGTAGGTCAGTTTGCAAGTTATTTCCTCCATAGCCATAAATTAAATCTTATTATGACCAGTCTCTCCTTAGGATGGCTATTCTCTAAGAGGTGTGCCCCATCTCCCCACTCTCTGCAAGGCTCCATATAATCCAGAATCTGAGATAATAGTCTCCATCCTCAGGGATACTTGAATCAAGATGCTGAAATATTTAGGGGAAAATTGACTTGAGTTACGTAAGAGCAACCACAGGAAGTGACTTCTACACAGTCCTGTGAGTAAAGGAAACCCTGGATAGCTGTCAGCAGGAATTCTTGACAAATGATGCAGCTGCCCAGAAATGTGACCACAGGTCAGTGGGGAGCAGATATAGTATGGCTGAGCATGGGCTCCTGGCTCAGCTGCTTATAAGCTGTGTGACCTCTAGGCAATTTAACCTCAATTCTTCCTTTTATTTAAATAAAAAAGAGGACTTCCGGCCAAGATGGTGGCATAGATAGATATCTTTGCTTCCTCACACAACCAAAGGAAAACAAATTTAAAAACAAAAAATAACCAGAACTGCCATAAAATCTAATTGTATGGAAGTCCAGCAATCAAGGAGTTAAAGAAGAAACATTCAATTGGACCGGTATGAGGGGCAGAGACAGGCAGCGGGGGTGGAGAAGATGGCTTGGCAAGGTGGTGGCTGGAGGACCAGGTGGGCAAAGCACGGGCTTCTGGACTAAGGGGTACCACATTTGTGTGCAGATAACTAGAAATAACTGGGGAGCAAGACAGACTACACAAACCCAGGGTTCCAGCACAGGGAAAGAAAGCCTCAAAACTTCTGGCTGTAAAAACCTGTGGGGGTTGCTGCAGCGGGAGAAACTCTCAGCCTCACAGAAGAGTTCGTTGGAGAGACCCACAGGGTCATAGAAAGTACACAAACCCACCCACCCACCCATAATTAGCACCAGAAGGGCCCAATTTTCTTGTGGGTAGTAGGGAAAGTGACTGAAAGACAACTGAGAGCTAAGCAAGCAGCATTGTTCCCTCTCAGACCCCTCCCCCACATACAGCACCACAACACAGTGAGGTGGGTTGTGCTGCCCTGAATATCTAAAGCTCTGCCCCTTACTACAGTTGCACTGAGACAAAAAAATATGGCCCTAATGAAAGAACAAAGCTCCAAAAATAGAACTAAGCGATGAAGAGATAGCCAACCTATCAGATGCACAGTTCAAAACACTGGTAATCAGGATGCTCACAAAAATGGTTGAGTATGGTCACAAAATGGAGGAAAAAGTGAAGGCTATGAAAAGTGAAATGAAAGTCCAGCTTCCTGGACTTTCTGGAGGTCTATTTCCTTTGCCAGATTAGGGAAGTTCTCCTTCATTACTTTTTCAAATAAAATTTCACTTTCTTGCTCTTCCTCTTCTCCTTCTGATACCCCTATAATTCGGATGTTGGAACATTTAAAGATGTCCTGGAGGTTCCTAAGCCTCTCCTCATTTTTCCGAATTCTTGTTTCTTCATTCTGTTCTGGTTGGATGTTTCTTTCTTCCTTCTGGTCCATACCGTTGATTTGAGTCCCCGTTTCCTTCCCATCACTATTGGTTCCCTGTACATTTTCCTTTGTTTCTCTTAGCATAGCCTTCATTTTTTCATCTGATTTGTGACCAAATTCAACCAATTCTGTGAGCATCCTGATTACCAGTGTTTTGAACTGTGTATCTGATAGGTTGGCTATCTCTTCATTGCTTAGTTGTATTTTTTCTGGAGTTTCTTCCCTTCACATGGAACCAACAGTGAAGGGAAGAAAACCAGGACTCAAATCAACGAACAGCTTGGAGCATAAGGAAGAAATAAATATTCAACCAGAACAGAATGAAGAAACAAGAATACAAAAAAAATAAGGAGAGGCTTAGGAACCTCCAGGACAAGTTTAAGCATTCCAACATCCGAATCATAGGGGTGACAGAGGGAGAAAAGGAAGAACAAGAAATTGAAAGCTTATTTGAACAAATAATGAAGGGGAACTTCCCTAATCTGGCAAAGGAAATAAACTTCCAGGAAGTCCAGGAAGCTCAGAGAGTCCCAAAGAAGTTGGACCCAAGGAAGCACACACCAAGGCACACCATACTAATATTACCCAACATTAAAAAAAGGAGAGAATCTTAAAAGCAGTGAAAGAAAAGGAGACAGTTACCTACAAAGGAGTTCCCATAAGACTGTCAGCTGATTTCTCAAAAGAAACCTTACAGGCAAGAAGGGTATAGAAAGAAGTATTCAAAGGCAATATAAAAGGCAAGGACCCTTATAAAAGGCAAGGACCTACATCCAAGATTATTCTATCCAACAAAGCTATCATTTAGAATGGAAGGGCAGATAAAGTGCTTCTCAGATAAGGTCAAGTTAAAGGAGCACATCATCACTAAGCCTTTATTATATGAAATGTTAAAGTGACTTATCTAAGAAAAAGATGATCAAAAATATGAACAGTAAAATGACAACAAATTCACAACTATCAACAACCTAAAAAAAAACAAAAAACAAAAACAAACTAAGCAAACAACTAGAACAGGAACAGAATCACAGAAATGGAGATCACATGGAAGGTTATCAGTGGGGAGGAGGAGTGAGGAGAATGAGGGATAAATTACAGGGAATAAGCAGCATAAATGGTAGGTACAAAATAGAGGGAGAATAAGAATAGTATAGGAAATGGAGAAGCCAAAGAACTTATATGTATGACCCATGGACATGAACTAAGGGGTGGAGGGAATGTGGGTGGGAGGTGGGTGCACAGCAGAGGGGAATAAAGGGGGGTAGAAAATGGGACAACTGTAATAGCATAATGAATAACATTTACTTTAAAAAATATAAAAAAAGAAAAATACGGGGCTATCAAGTACCTTGCTGAATTCTGTGAGAAATAATTTAGATACATATAAACTGCCTAGCACATGCTTGGCTTATGGTAGATGCCATTTTCAGCTACTGTTTTAAATTCCATTAGACATAAATTCCCTGTGGCAGTGACATGCTTGCACTATAGCCAATCACCCAATATTAAGAGAATGAATAAATGAATGAATGAATACTTAAGGCTCAGTTCTAGGAATGAAAGTGCTAACCACTTCTGTCAGGAAGGAAGTTGTCAAATGAGGAGAAGCAAAATTAGGAACATTGAGTTCATAGGCCAGAGACCCTATCAAGGAAACTTCTGCAAAAAACTGCTTACACTTAGCACAATACTGCGTTTTCCACAAGGAATTCAGAAAGCTTCTGCTGTTTTTCAGATTAAAATGCTGACATCCTGACTTGCGTGCTTTTGTATGGCTCGGCTCTCTAAACCCCTGTGATGAGGAAGGGGCACGGAAAACCCTCCAAGCCCAGATGAGTAATGTGAAGCGTCATGTGGTGATTGCTGCGTGAAAGGAAGTAGGTCAAGGAAGCCCCTCCTCCCTGTGCATCCTAACTTTCCACTGCAGATTTTTCTCTGAACCACATGCTGCTTCCCGAGCTCATAAAGGATAAGACATATTATGGCAGAAGAACATAAAACAGACCCAACAGCATAAGGCAAAAGTGGGCAGCTTAATAATTAGCTGAGGTATTTTTGGCATTTTGGAACCTGTCTGTCCAAGACACATTTGAAAATAATACGGGGTGCTTCTGAAGGTGATGAGGGAGAGGGCAGCAATACCAGGGGCAAACCATGAGGCCCAGATGCGCGTCCTTGGCCTGCTCAGCAACCTCCTTCCTGGGTCCAGTTTCGGGCATTGATGAAGAGCTGGAGCCAAGGGGAGGTCGTCAGAGTGTCGAATTGAGGGGGTCGCCATGCCCACTGCCAAGGCCTCACAGCCCGTTCAGGGTGAGGCATGAGGGCCAGGTGGCGGCCATCAAGAGAGCAGACGCCAGCCACCCCCCCTGGGGACCCATTGGGATTCAGGGGGTACTGTTCTGTGGGGTTCCCATCATCATCTGCCCAGTGCAGTGGAGCCAAGCCCTTGGCTTCAATCTGGGCTTGGAGTTCCGGAGAAGAAAATGCCATGTAACCTGGGAGGGAAGAGAAGGGGGGAGAGATCAAAGTTCCTTCATGCGGCCTACCCACCTCTGCCCTCAGACACTCCTCCCTGCCTTCCTGTAGCCTAACCTTCACCGTGGGCACTCCACACGGGCAGCACAGCACCCTCCATCCCTCGCAGCATCAGGGCCGGCCCGGGTCCCACACGCACGCTGGCCCAGCGAGACTCAAAACGCCCAGACAGGTTGTGGCGAAGCAGGAGGCCAGGCTGGGCTGTCCAGGAGTCCTGGCCCTTCTCCCCTTCCTCCTCACTGGGGCTGCCTCCCACCCAGCCCAGCAGAGCCAGCAGTTGACAGCCGTTACACACGCCCAGGCTGAAGGTATCTGGCCGCTTCCGGAAGCGCCTCAGCTCAGCCCCGGCCCGTGGATGAAAGGTCACGGCAGCTGCCCACCCTGGAGGAAACAGGGAAGTTGAGGTGAGACTTTCCCTCCCAACATGCACTGTTACACACCCCCAGGACAGCCCCCTCCCCAAGACCACAGAGCTCAGGGAAAGTGTAGGGGAAGAAATAGGTTTATCTGCTTAGTTCAGACATGGCCCACGCCAAATTTTTTGCTTGGCCAGCAGAGCATTTTCAAAATTTTATTTAGTTGACTAATATTTAAAAAGAAGATTTTATATAAAAATCGGGATTTCTGGCTTCTCTTAAAAAACAGATTTAGCCATGCTGAGCCAGCCTTCCAACAGTACAATCTGCTGGAGGTGAGTAGCAGCTGCCCCGTTAGACAGGACCTGTGCCCTCCAGCCTAGGTGGCACAGTCCCACCCAGCCACCTGCCTCATTTAAGTTACCTGCAGGCCTTCTGCTGGCACGTGGCCTAGAATGAATACACTCTCCCTCGGCCTTGTGGAGGTGAGAGGCCAAGGCCCAGTCAAGGGTGCTAAGGCACCTCTCAGGCGTGTGTGGGTAGGAAGTGGGCAGAAGCCTGCACACTGACCTTTGGCAGAGCCCAGGACATCTGCGTAGCTGAAGCCACCCACGAAGGCCACGCCTCGGAATGTGTCCAGCTTGATTGCCCCAGAGCAGAGGTCTTGCATGGTCACATCCCACACCTGGCAAGATGGGGAGGGGACGTGTCAGAGGACACACAGTCTGAGGCCCAGCCCCAGCTCTGCCAGGCATACTGCTCACCTCAAACCCAGCCAAGTGAAAGGCATCGGCCATCT
Organism: Desmodus rotundus; assembly: GCF_022682495.2. Classification (NCBI taxonomy): domain Eukaryota; kingdom Metazoa; phylum Chordata; class Mammalia; order Chiroptera; family Phyllostomidae; genus Desmodus; species Desmodus rotundus. Next base: position 71,328,228 of record NC_071395.1, read on the forward strand.
CCCGGTCTCCATTACTGCCCTCCTCTCGCAAGATGGCGACTCGAGGGATGGGACCACCTTGGGGGAGAAGTGTCTCTGTTCCAGAGGACTATTTCCCCACCCCAACCCCCTCAGACACCTTCTCCAGAGCAGGCCTGGGCATCCAGGCCCAAAGTGCCCAGGAGGCCAAGCCTCTGCACACACTTCCTCACCAGGCTCACAGGACACAGAAGCTTTGGGAAAGGTGGGGGGCAGGCAGTAGTGGGGCCCTGTCCGCTCCCTCAGCCCTCGTTCCTCCTCTGCCACACAGCTCGGCTCTGCCTGCAGCCGGTCTAGCTGGAAGCTCGTGTCTTCCCAGAGGGCTCGCAGCTGCCCAACAGGCTCCTCCAGAACCACAACCCCATTCACTGACACCTGGACCTAGAGAGAGGCAAAACCATCAGAGGCTAAGAGCAAAGACGCCCAACAGGGGCCCCTCAGAGGCTCAAGGAGGTGAACCGCACACCCTGCTCTTTCTCACCATGGCTTGTGGCCCGAAGTGACCTGTGCGGCCCAGCTCCAGGCAGTGGAGGCCAGCATCCTGGTAGCGCTTCATCACTTGGGCCAGGTCTGGCTCCTGTACCTCCAGTACCAGGCCTGGCTCCTCAGCAAACAGCACAGGCAGCACTGGGAGAACAACGGGGGCATCAGGGTGACAAGTATTGATATGGACTCAGAGGTGGTGTCAAGGGACTATGGCTGAGGACTGAGGGAGTGGAGGTAGGCACTGGGGTGGGGTGATGCTTGTGAGATTGAGACCAAATATGTGGCATCAGGGTATATAGGAGGTCTCAGAGGGACACAGCCTGGTTCAGTGGTCAGAGAAGACAGCAAGGGACTCAGAGGAAAAGGAGTTGGGACATTACATTCTTTAACAGGACATGGGGTCTTCAGGGTGGGACAGGCAGCCTAGGCCTGAGCCCAGACCCTAGGCTCCTCACCATCAACCCCAGAGGCAGGCACGTCCACCTTTATTCCACAATTCCCAGCAAAGGCCATCTCTAGCAGGCAGGTGATGAGACCCCCATCGCTGACATCATGTCCTGAGCAGAGGAGGCGGTCTGGAGGAAGGAGAAGAAAGCTCAGCAACCTCAGGAGCCAAACCACACCCCCTGCTTGTGGGCAGAGAGTGTGTGTGAGAACATGGGCACATGCAGAGAACCAGAGAGAAGAGCGTCTGCTTCCTCTTGCCTACCCTCACTTGCTCAGCTGGGGAGTGCCTGCCACTCAGGCCACATACACCACCTACCTAGGGCCTCACTCACCTTTCAGCAGCCCCTGGGTGATGCTGAAGGCACGCACCAAGTTGTCAGGAAGGTCCAGGTTGGGAGGTTGCTCACCAAGCTGGGAGAAGCATTGGGCCAGAGCTGTGCCCCCTAGCCGGTGCTGCCCAGGGCTCAGGGGCACATAGAGCAGATGGCCTGGAGAGACAGGGAAGGGGGAGGGGGAAGGGGAGATGGATGGCTCAGCAGAACCCCATCCTGTGGTGCTTATGAGCATGTAAGTTCCCAACAGGTGGTGGGACACTCAGACTACCAGTCCCAGAAAGCACCACAGCCCCAGTGCAAGATGGGGGTAGGGATTAGCACTCACAATGGAGACCCCAAACAAAGAACCCACCTCTGAATACATAATACAATGAAGAGGGGAAAAACCCATACCTCTCCCTTCAGGACACTTGAGGTCTGGGGTCACAGTGGCTGTAATGTCTGGACAGACAGCATAGGCTGAGATGACCAGTGACCCTATGGAGCAAGGAGATAAGAGAGTAAGGGGCCAGCCCAGTCCCACAGGTCCCGCCTGTCTCCCAGTGGCCCCTAGACCTCACCAGGAGCCATCACAGTCTCAGAGCCGACCCGGGCAGCCATGCTGAGGGAGTCTTTGCCACCGTCCACTGCCACACCCAGGGCCGCCATCACTGCCACCATAGCCTCACAGGCATCGGCCAGAGCTGCACCCTCCCCTGCAAGCTTGGCTGCCCACATCCAGTTCCCACTGCACTTCACATCCTAGGAAGTAGCAGAGACCTGGCATTAGAGAAGAAGAGAGATGGGGAGTCTGGGATGGGGGCAGAGGCGCTGGGAGACCACAAGCATTAAGGGAAAGAGGGATAACTGAGCGGTGGATGAGGAAGTGTCCCAAAGACCAGGGGCTCCATGGCAGAGGCTGTGGGGACTCACCCGGAGGTCAGTGACTAGAGCAAACACCAGGTTGGTGAGGGCCTCAGCCACAGCCAGCCGGGCAGCAACCTTGGGATCCAGCAGGCTCTTGACTGGCTGCTCTCCCAGGGATGTGGCAGCCCCTACAAGCTCATGGTGACTCAGTGCCACAACTGCCACGTCTGCTAGAGGAGTCTGCAGGGGCCCAACACACTGCTGCTGCGCCACCAGGCCACCCACGGAGCGGTCCACCTGTGGAACCAGGTGGGGTTGGCAAGAGCACAAAGAACAGGGACACAGGGGTGGTGGGAGGCCTGGCTTGCCCTGACCATGCAGACAAGAGGTCGGCTCTGAGGATGGGTAGCAAGGGACCATGCCATTGGGGCGGCTGCCCCACTCCTTCTCCCTCAGGCCTGGTGGACCCCCATACCAGTCCCCAAGGGTGGGAGGCCAGGGGTGGATGAGCTGAGGGAGGAGTGCAGAGGGCTGAGGGCAGGGCAGGAGTGCAGGGAGGACCTTGTTGGTGAGGTATCGCTTGCTGGCCACAGCAGGCAGCCTCAGAACCCGCTCTAGGGCCTGGCGCACGCTCAGCCCTGTTGGCAGGACCAGAGGCTGCAGCAAGGGACAACTCCTCTGGAGGAAGAACTCCTGTAACACAGACGGCAATAGAGGTGTAAGCACCTTGGGGAGGGCTGGGCACACAGGTGACAAAGCACAAGTAGGGTAAATGGGCCAGGAAAGGGGAAAACACAGCCTCCTATCCCAACACCCGCCCCCTGCCCCCACCCCATGTACCTTCTGAGGCATCTTGCCCAGCACCCAATCCAGTTCCAGGTCCACAGGGGTTGGGTTAGGCATCAAGGGGGCATCGCCCTGGCCATTTCTTCCCATAGGACACTCCCGATCATCCACCAGCACTATCTATAGACCACAGGGACAATGCCCAGAGGGAATGAGACGATGACCACTCATAGGAAGTACTTCAGAAGGCAAGGCAGAAATGCTCCTGCCACCCTGTTTGGCGCCCCCTAGTGAGTTCCTAGCCCATTCCGCCTCCCTCCTGCTCCCCAGAACATGTTTGCCACCAGCTGTACCCAGGCAAGCTCAAACCCACCCCCAGTGTCTGCCATGGGGGCCACTCACTCTCCTGTCTCCAGTGATGGTGCCCACAAAGCACGCTGGGCAGCGTTCCCGGGCGCTGACACAACTCAGGAAGTCCCGGTCTGAGGGCCTCAGCAGGAGTGCATTAGACTCCTGGTACTCAGCGCCCCAGATTTCCAGGGCGTTCAGGGTTGGGTCCCCGAGCTGCACATCCATGGAGGAGGAGGAAAGAGAAGGGTCAGAGAGTACTCCCAAGTCTCGTGTTCTTGCTGGGAGGGGGAGGGAGGTGGGTGGGCCAGCTGGGGCTGGCAGAGGCGGAGAGGCTTGGATGGCCAGACTCCAGGGGACGAGGCTCACCTGGAAGCAGCTGGTGTGAATAATGGCTCCAGCTGGGTCACTCAGCTCCTTCAGGACATTGCCTGGTGAAGAGGGTTGCAGGAAGAGGTGGTGATATGGGTCTGCTCAGCACCAGGCAAACAAAGGGCAGTCCCTGGCCTTCAAATTCCATGCGTCCTTGTGTGAGTCACTGCCACACCCTCACCACCCGTGGCAGTGGGCCATCCCCCAACCCTGAGCCTCTCCAGAATGTGCAAGGGAGTAGAGAATGGGACCCAGAGCTGCGTGGTTGGTTGCAGATCCTTGCTGCCTCTCTCTAAACCAAACCTGGCAGGAGACCTGGTAGGCCAGTCCCTTCTCTCACCATTGCCACCAGCGCCCTGGTCATGGAGGCTGCAGATGGGGTTTCCTCTGGAGGCCTCCACACAAGCCCGGATCACACGGTTCATCTTCTGTTCCATCTCTGGGTCTCCCCGCTGCACAGCCCCAAAGTCCAGGTCACTGGCATTGTCTCCCTGCACCTGTGGGAACATATGGCAGAGCTCAGCTCGGGGGGCTGGGAGCTCTCACACCCCACCCACCCACAGGGCCTGGCGATATTGTGGAGTCTGCATCTGCAGCTATTCCTACTTACCTGTACAGATGAAGCAGCTCCACCCCCAACTCCAATCCTGTAGACAGGACCCCCAACCTTTACGACATCCATACCTGCAAGGAAGGAGGGAAAAGTCAGAACACTGGGAAGCAAGCGGAAGAAGCACGAGTATGAAGATGTGCGAGGATAGGAGGAAGCTAATACTAGGGTAGAGCGATCAAAATAACAAATACACGTATTCTTCGATTAGGTAAATACACTTAGAGGAATTTATACTCCAGATTTATTTGCACAGGTACAGAATCACCGATGTCCAAAATTAAACATTGAAGTATTATTTGTATTACCAAATTTAGGAAATAATTTAAGTGGTAACAACAGAGAATTGATTAAATAAAAATTATGGTATATCCACACAACGAAACACTAAGCCACACACACAAAAAAGAATTACATATGAATATAATGAAGTAATACGACTTCATCAGTCTGCAATGATCTCCAGGCTACATTGCTAAGTGAAAAAAAGCAAGGTGCAGAAGTATGCATGCCCATTTTCTATAGCAGCACAAAGCATAAAATACTTAGAAATAAACTTAACAATAAAAATGTAAAACTTATATTGAAAATTGTAAAATAGTAGATCTAAATAAATTGAAATAGATCTCATGTTTATAGATTGAAAAGACTTATTATTGTTTTGATAATAATACTCCCCAGAAAGATATGCAGAATCAACAATCAGCCACCTTTTCAACAGAAATTGATCAGCTGATCCTAAAATTTCTATAGAAACATGAGGGACCTCAAATAGTCAAAACAACATTTCTGCTTCTAAAACTCACTACAAAGCTACAATCATCAAGACAGCGTGGCACTACCATAAGGATCGGGAGATACGGATCTACAGCATATATAGATCGATGCACTGGGACGGTCGAGTCCATAAACAAACCCATACATGTACGGCCAAGTGATTTTTGACAAGAGTCCCAAAACAGCCCTGGCTGGTGTGGATTGAGTGTCGGCCTGTGAACTGAAGGGTCACCGGTGTGATTCCCAGTGACAGCACATGCTTGGGTTGCGAGCCAGGCCTCCCGTTTGGGGGTTTGCAAGAGGCAACGGATGGATGTTTCTCTCACACATCAATGTTTCTCTCCCTCTCTTTCTCCTTCCCTCTAAAAAAAAATTTTTTTTAATTTAAAAAGCATTAAAAACAAAAGTCCCAAGACAATTCAATAGGGTAAGAAATGTCTTTCAAAAAGTGGTGTTAGGGCAACTGGATAACAACATATGAAAGAATAAAGCTGGACCCCTACTTCATACCATATATAAAAGTTAATTTAAAAAGTCAGAGACCTAAGTATAAGAGCTAAAAGCTATAAAAATATTACAAGAAAACATACAAGTAAATCTTCATGACCTTGGCATTAGGCGATGGTTTACGGGTCATAACACTGAAGTAACAAAAGAAAAATTAAATTATACTTTAACAAAATTAAAAACATTTGAGCTTCAGAGGACACCATGAGGAAAGTAAAAAACCCACGAAATGAGAAAGTATTTGTAAACCGCATATCTATAGGACAAGGGTCTAGTATGCGGAATATAGAAAGAACTCTTACCACTCTGTCAAAAAAGACAAATAACTCTATTTAAAAATGGACAAAGGATCTGAAAGGACATTTCTCCAGAGAAGATATGCAAATGGTCAACAAGCACATGAAGTGATGCTCAGCATCATTCGTCACTAGGAAAATGTCAATCAAAACCTCAGTAAGATACCACTTCATACGCACTATGATGACTGTCATCAAATAGAAAGCAAATGACAAGCGCCGGCGAGAATCTGGAGCAGCTGGAACCCTCGTAGGCTACTAGCGGGGATGTAAAATGACACGCTGCTTTGGAAAACAGTCTGGCAGTGTTTTAAAAAGTTGAATATAGTCACCATGTGACTCAGCAATGCCACTCCTAGTTATATACTCAAGAGAACATAAGCACATAGAAAAACCTATACATAAATGTGTATAGCAGCATTGTTCATAGTAGCCAAAAAGTAGAAATAACCCAACTGTCCATCAGCCGATGAATGGGTAAACAAAACGGGGCATATCTGTGCAACGGGATGCGACTCAGCCACATAAAGAAGTGACGCGCGGACACACACTGCCACAGGATGAGCCTTGAAGGAGCCCTGCTAGGTGAAAGCCGGCACAAAAAGCCAGGCCTTGGGTAGTTCCATTTGCACGAAACGTCCAGAACAGGCAAGCCCATAGAGACAGGAAGTGGCTAAGTGGCTGCACAGGCCGAGAAAGCAGGGGGCTGCGGGGGTGGGTATGACTGGCCTGGGTACAGGGTGTCTTTCTGGGGTGATGAAAATGCTCTGGAATTAGTGGTGATCGATGTGCAACTTTGTGAATATACTAAAAACCACCAACTAGTACACTTTAAAAGAGTAAATTTTATGGTACATGAATTACATCTCAGTAAGTAGTAAAAGAAAAAGAAGTGTATACATATATGCTATTTTTTTTCCTAAAGGGGGCAAATATGCACATGGGTCTGTTGACACGCGCAGAAACACCTCTGGCAGGGTACAAAAGTAACTAATTAACACTGGCAGTCTCTAGGGAGGGAAACTGGGTGGCTGGAGGTCAAGGGAAGGAGAGTTTTCACTACATAATCCTCTCTTGACTTTGAAATTCTGACCCATGTGACTGGGTCATCCGTTCAATAAAGGGGACCTGGCCCTTATCTTGATTCCACCACAGCACCTAGCACAGAGCCTCACACGTGATGGGTGTTCAATTGATATTTGCCAGCTCAGACTGAGCTGGAAGATGAAAGCCCATGGCATACAGCAGGCACTGAGCAGACACTGGCGGCCTTGACTTAGCAGGGTGGGCCCTGCCACGCAGATACAAATCAGGCAGGAGACAGAGGCACACAGAATGAAACGGCCCCACTGGCATAAAACCCTGTTCTGCCTTGAAAACCTGTGTTGGGGAGAAGAGACATGAGCTGGGAAATTAAAAACTAACCACTGAGGTGGTCTCTAAATTCCCCTTCTGTACCTGCCACGTGCTGGAGAGAAAGCTGGCTGGATCTGGAAAAAGTTGATGAGCTCTTACCTGGTGTGGGGGACTCCTTGCTCACGTGCTCTGCTTCCATGGACCCAATGCCCCCACTAAACATGATGGGCTTGATCCACTCACGCCGCTGGCTGCCTGGGAGCTGGAGGCCAAAGGAGCGGGCAAAGCCTGGAACGTGAACATCATGGGGAGGGACAGGATCGTCGTCCGGTCTCCTCAGCGCTCACTCAGTCACACACCCCACCCCACCTCTGGGACTAGGTGTCTGTTATACCCCTCGCCCTCCCCCAGCCTCACCTGCCAGCACTGGTTCCCCGAACTTGTTGCCATAGTCAGAAGCCCCATTACTGGCCTCAATGGCAACCTCCAGGGGTCGGGCAAAGTTCCCAGGATACTGGAAGCTCGGATCCTCCCAGGGCAGACTGTAACCTGGGAGGGTAGGAGGAAGTTGCATGGACTGTAAAAATGGCCAACAGAGGAGCCAGTCCTCTGGGCAGGGTCTAAGCCACCAAGGACTACTGCACAGGTAGAATGTTCCACCTTAGGCAGTCCCATCCTAGGAAGGTGCAGAGTTTGCCATAAAGCATTGGTCTTGCTCCTCGCCTTCCACACCAGCCTTCCCTCTGACTCTTGGGACCAGAATTCTTAAGGCTTTCTAAGACACTGGATTTGGGGGCAGACAGTGGTCCTTAAGTCCAACCCAGTATCACACTTTCTTGCTGAGTGGATACTAGTTTATAAGAAAATTTTGCTTCTGCAAAGCCAGAAGGTGACCTAAGTCTTCCCTTGCCGATAATCCTCACAACCATGGCTGGTGGAAGGCCAACTACTCTAGAGCCCTCCATCCCAAGAAAAGATAACCCAGGATGACCTTGGACTTAAGAGACAGAAGTGTTTGATGCCTGCCAGGACAAGGAATCTGAAAGGAGAGATGGCTGGAAAGAGGTGGGACCTGGAATGTGCAGATTTCCAAAGCAGTAGCCAGCAGTGCCAGCCACCACATGGGCCCCACGGCCTGTGCACTGGACATCTCGGATCCGGCCCCCTGTGCCCGTGGCTGCGCCGCTGAAGGGGGCTACTCCTGTGAAGAGAGGGGGCAGAGGGATGGGGACTGAAGAGACAAACCCCAGCTCTGACCACCCCATGAAAATAAGAACTGGCCTGCCCTATTGATTTTCCCAGGCCTGGCCCAGGGACCTGGGAGCTTCGCCCTACCCTACATTTTCGATCTATCCATCCTAAGACCCAGCTCACCTGTGGGGAAGTTGTGGGTCTCTGCTGTGAAGACAACATGTCTCAGCCCCTGTTGTTGCCGGAAGCAGCTTGGCTGTGTGGGGTCCTCAGGCCGCAGGAACTGGACTTCCTTCCCCCAGATTGCACTGTGGACACAGCCACTCTGGATCTGGCTTCTTTCTTGGGATCTGTATTTACCCCACCAGGGCCTGGGGCCTCCCCTTCCCTAGGCCAGAGGCTACCCAGCCTGGGGCACAGCCCACCTGCTGTTATCACAGAACTTGAGGACATTGTTGGGGTTGGAGAATGCCTGGGTGCTCATGATGGACTCAAACAGCGACTGTGGCAGCTCCTGCCCATCCACGTGGAGCCGGCCCTTGAAGAACCAGTGTCGGCTGTGCTCGCTGCAGGGGATGACATGGGGAGGGAAAGGCAGGGTGGAAACCTGGGGTCATGTCTCGGGCCTTGCCATGTCTTCTCACCAGCATTAACAGCCGAGTTATAGCCAATTCATCCTTAAATAATAGGTCAAAATATATTCCCATAATCTTCGAACATTGCCACTGTGGATTGTCCAGCTCCAAAGTGAAGAGAAAAGCCGAGATTTGAGTGAAGACTACTGGGTGGATGGGGAGCCCAGGCCGCAAACAGACTCAGGGAGGCCCCTAAGGCAAGAGAGAGCCATGAAAGCAAGCCCCTGTGGTCTTCTCTTCCAACTTCTACCAGCTCACACAACAGCACATCCCCCTTCCTCCCCACCTATTGGACTGAGCCAAGTCAAAGGCCTCCACAGTGCTAGGGTTCCGCTGCAGCTCCTGGAAGCGTTTGGTGTAGAAATCCAGGTCCCAGGAATCCAGGGCCAGACCTAGGAGACAAACCCAAGAAGAGGTGACTGTTGGTCTCAGGCCACCATTTCCCCAGTCTCAGCACCCCTGCAGCCCAGCTGGGCCTTCCTCCCAGAGAGCCCCGTTTACCTAGCTCCTGGTTGGCTTTCTCCAGCGCAGGCCGGCCCTCCTCCAGTATGTTGATTGGGCCATCAAGGGGTGTAGGGACACTCCCAAGGGAGAAGCTCTGGATGGGATGAGGGAAGTGCTGCTCCGTCATCCGGTCATACAGGGTCGGCAGAGCGATGGCCTCCGTCTCGGGTGAAGGGGGGTGGGCAAACTAGGGGTGGGGAGGCACACAGAGGACAAGGGGTGGAGAGCTGAAGAAGGGACAAAACAGTCCCCTCTCCTTCCTCCAAGCCACACAGGGCCAGACCACTGCTAGCCCATATTGCACCTCTTTTCTGATTAGAAAATGACACCCCTTCCAGGCATGATGGAAGAAAGCACAGATTAGTGAGGGAAGCACACACTGGATTTCTGCTCCTTTCACTCCTCAACCAGGTGCGCTCAAGCACTGAATAACCTGCAAACAGGGCAGGCCTGAAGCCAGGAGCTCCTCCCCCTGCTTCTGCCATTATTTCCCTAGAGTTTAGAACCCAGTCTCTTATCTCTGGCCCATGTCCTCCTCCTGGTCCCCTGTCCTGATTGCCTAGTGCCTCACCGAGAGCAGGTAGCGCCGGGTAGTCTCCACACGGTCCACAGCCCACAGCCCAGCAGCCTGGCACACCGACACAATGTTGGTGGATGTTGGGGTGGAGAAGTTCAGCCTGAGGAGTGGGCCAGACCATTAGATCCTACCCACTGCTGTCCAGCCAATCTCCCATCTCTACTATTCCCGCCAACGGCCTCCAGTCTCAGATCTGGGCACTAAGAAACCTACTTTCAAAGGTCACTCAAATCAAACCATAACAGTCCTTCCAGCATCAAAATGCTTTGATTTCAATATCTCCGAGTGTAACCTGTTTTATTTCAGAACATGCCTGGAAGCTAACTCAGTCTTCAAAGACATCTTCCTGTATGGGGAAGGCACAAGCATGGCTTTCTAGGTGGGGAGCAGGAAGGAGCAAAGGAAGAACACATTTCCTGAGGATCACAAGAGGAGAAAACAAAGGAATAGAAGTGGAAGTGGTGGGCAGTATGTTTTAAAAGAGATCATGTCCCTGAAACATGGAAGGAGTTGCCCCAGGGGAGACACTTGCCTGGGCCCGACCTCCAGCAGCAGGTCACTGGAGCCAGGAAGGAGCCAGGACTCCTGAGCCACATCATCCAGTAACAAGGGGCAGCCAAAGAGCCACATCAGCTTCTTCATCTCCTCAGCACTTGGGAGAGACTCAGCTGCAGGGAGACAGGGCAAGGATACCTTGAGACACTGCTCTGGGCACTGGGGTACCTCCCTCAAGAATCCAATACATGGCCCAACCTGTCCAGTTCACATTGTAGCACAGCTCGGTCTTGGCACTCTGCAGCTCTGGCAGTTTCCCTCGCAGCTTCCTCCGAATGTGGCCAGACGCTGCACCTTCATGGCCAGAGGGACGGACGTAGAAGTGAAGGACTGAGGACATCTCTTCAGGTATCCTTGCTGGAAAGATGAGTTATGTTACTAAAAAATAATATTAACTGTAGCCTATCTGCTGAATCACTTTAAAGTTTTAAGGGATTGATGGGGAAAGTTAAAGGGGCACTCAGAGAAACAAGGTAACCTGAAAATGTAACCTTGGGGATTTTAACTAATCCTGCAAAATGTGGGCTTTAGTGATCTGGGACCTGGGTGTACACATACATCCTTGACTCGTGGTCCTTGCGCACCTGCCTTTTGGCTGGGTTCGAGGCAAGTTCTTGGGAACACAACTGTGAGCAAGACAAATACCACTTCTGCCTTCATAGAGCTTATATTTTATTGAGGGTGACAGGCAAGTACCCAGACATTTCCAATCCAGTGTGGTTAAGGCTAAGGTACTGTGGGTACCAACCTAGCACTTCAGGAGTCAGGAAAGACTTCCTGGGAGAAATGGCATCTAAGCGTAAACCTGGAGGATGAGCTAAACTGGGCCTGACTGGTGAAGTCGAATACTAGTTCCTTTACTTCAGTGTTTCAAAACATTATAATACATCCCTGCTCAAAATCAACCCAAAAGCTTTAGCCGGAAATTCAAAGGCCCTCCACAGCTATCCCCAACTATTCTTCCAACTTCTGATCCCATTGCTTCTCAGCAGGACCCTGGCTTTACTCACCAAACCCTGCCCGGCCTCCTTCCCATTCTTTTGCCCCTCCTAAAGTGTCTATGCCTAGCCTCATTCTATCCAAAACTTCCCCATTCTTCAAGAGGAGTACAGGTCTCACTAACCCTGGGAAGCGCTCCTCACTGCCCCAGTGTTCGGGGCTTCTCATCTGTGCCATTTGTTCAGCCCTGATCACTCAAGGGGCTCACAGGTATACCCGGTCTCTTCCCAAGGAAGCGGGAGAAGGAAAAGCTCATTGCCCTACTTCTCCACTTGGTCTTAGGCATCTCAAACCTAATTTACTCAAAGCTGAATTTGACTAATCCCTCAAAGTCACCAAGGATTGCAATGTTGTCAGTGCAGAGGTCACTTAACATCTTACTCAACCTCTCAGCAGCATTTGGCTTATTCATTCCCGACTACTTGAAACACCCTCCTCTCTTGGCTTCAATGACACCACTCTCCTGATTCCTTTACCTCCTGGTCACTACTTTCCAGTTACCTGTGCAGGCTCCTACTCCCCTGCTCCACCTCTAAATGTTGGATGCCCAAGGGTGTCTTTTGTTCTCTTTGTTCTATATGCTTTTCCGAAGAGACCTCATTCAGACATGTGACTTTGAATACCAACTAATAGCCTGGGCTTTGTAGCTCAGGTGACTAGAGCATCATCCAGATACACCAAGGTTGTGGGTTTGATCCCCGGTCAGGGCACATAGAAGAATCAACCAATAAATGCACAAATAAGTGGAAAAACAAATTGATGTTTGTCTCTCCCCCTCCCCCACCTCTCTTTCTTTCTAAAAAAAAGAAGTAAATAAATAAATACCATATAATAGACTGAACCAATGAAATTGTTAGCATTCAACTGTTTTTGACCAAAAATGGCAATTTCACATGATTTGAGTTACCAGTAATATCTGCCAACAGATTCCATAGCTTCATCCAATCCTGACTCTCCCTGCAACTCCAAACTAGTACATGCAAATGCTTACGTGACAGCGCCACATAAATGTCTCAGAAACATAGATGATAGCCTGTTTGGGCCAAAACAGAAATTTTGATTTATCACTTCTCCAGACCTGCTGTTCTCCCAGTCCTCTCCATCTCAATAAAAGCCACCATTCATTCAGTTGTGCAAGCCAAAACCCCAGGAGTAAACCTTAATTCTTCTTTTCCTGAGCCCCCTCTATATCTAATCCATCAGCAAATTTATTTCTGGACATATCCCAAATCTGTCTGCATCCTTTCACCTTTGCCACCATCACTCTAGTGCGAGTCACTACTAACGTTCACTTGGACTGATGCTTTGGCCTCCCGACCAGTGTACTCCTGATTCCATTCCTGCCCCACCCACAATCCACTTGCCACATGTCAGCATAAATGAGACCATGTCTTCCCATCACACACACACCACAGGGTTGCCGGTTCGACTCCCAGTTAGGGCATAAAAATAAATACATAAAATCTTTTTTTTTTTAAAGAAAAAATGTTTCTTTCTTTAAAAAAGAAAATAAAATAAACAAAATAAATAAAACTCCAACTCAGTACTTTGGCTGACCTGGTCTGGCCACTGCCTATCTCTTCAATACTGTCTCCCGCCACTGTCCTTCTTACCCACAATGCACCACCACACTGGCTTCTCTTTTACTCCTCTGCCAAGTTCACTTCTATAAGCATTTTTCTCACCCTGATATGGCTAGCTCCTTCTTGTCATTTACATTTCAGGAGAAACTCCCCTTCTTGGAAAGGATTTCCTTGACCAACCATGCTGATTGCTCTGTAATACTTAAGGCTGACATTTTTTAGCTCTACCTTCCCCATTAGAACAAAATCTCCCTGTGGTTATGGACTGCAGCTGTTTTATCTCCATTGGATTACCAAGGCTTAGAACAATACTTGGGGCTTACGAAGGAAGAAATCTAAAGCTTGTTGACTGACTGAACTATTGATTTCCATCACTCACCAGCGCACCCGCCCCCCCCCCTCCAACCTTTCCGGCCAGGCCTCATTTCGGTAAACGGTGCTTCTGCCAAATCAGGACGGATTCCTCCCTTCCACCCCATGCTGATCACCCTTTGTAAAGATAGGCCAGTCACGACTGTGCTCCATACCACTCCTTCACAGGAATATCACACCCTGAAATCGTTCGGTGTATTAAACCACTTGATTTTCGTCCTATGACATGAAGCTCCAAGAGCACAAGGACAGAGCTGTCTACCTCAGGACTGTTTCCCCCAAAACTAGCATTGTGCCCTACACAAAGCAGGGGGTCGACAGGTTTTTTGTGTTGGGCGAGAGGGGACGAGTATAAGGGGCGTCTTTTCTGTCCAGCGTCCAGTGGACGCCTATATTAAAGCAAACTGGCCGGCCCCACTCAGACGCGTGTGGACCCGCTGGGGATACTGAAGCCGCCTGCATCAGGCTTGGGGTGGGCAACGATGGGGTGCGGCAAGCCGGAGTACCGGACCGGCGCGCTGGCCATACGCACGTGGAAGAGGTCCTCACGGTCCCAGAGGTCCCGGAATCGCGGCGCAGGAGGTCTGTGTCAGGCCCGCGCCGCGGGCGGAGGCGGAGCCTGAGGACACCCGCCCTCTCACTCTTCCCTCCCCCACCGCACCCCTCCGAGCGCGGGGCTGGCGCTGTCGTCTCTTCTTACAGACGCGCTGGTTTATCCCGCAAATCTGCTTTAAGTTTGTGAAAATAGTTCCATATCCACCCTCTCCTCTCTTGTGCAAACTGTGACGGAGACAGGTACTTTGAATGCAGGAAACGGAATGAGAAGCATCGCCCTTGTCCAGGACTGTTTCCCTACCCTGCTCCCTTTGCTTTCTAGTTCTATCTTTCCTGAATAAATGAAATTATTTAATTCCTAGAAAAGTGGGGGGCATGTATTTTTAATTTCAATATTCTTGTTTGTTATAGTAACAATAATAAGGGTAGAAAATACTTATTGAGCACCCATAAGGGTGCTGAGGCTCATTGCAATGACTTGCTCCTTAGTTTTGTAACTCAAACACTTCTTAGCACTTTCTAACTATGTATCAGGTTGGACAAAAATTTCATCTGGTTTTTTGTTGAGATGGTTCTAGTTGTCTTTAACCTCATTAGAAGCAATTTTGTTAGATTGTATTGTGACAGCTGTCATATCAGCGTGCATTTAAAAGAAAACTTACCAAAATGGGTCAATTTTTGTGTTAGCCATTTTAATATTGAAGATGGAAGAAACCATCTTTGGCATATTATGCTTTATTATTTCAAGAAAGGTAAAAATGCAACTGAAATGCAAAAAATAAGATCTGTGCAGTGCATGGAGAGGGTGCTGTGACTGATCGACTGTATCAAAAGTGGTTTGCAAAGTTTCATGCTGGAGATTTCTTGCTGGACGATGCTCCACAGTTGGGCAGACCAGTTGAAGTTGACGGCGATCAAATTGAGACATTGAGAACAATCAACATTATACCATATATGAGATAGCCAACATACTCAACATAGCCAAATCAATAAAGCTATTGGTGAAAATTTAAAATGTGTCTTTTACTTTATGGAAAAAACTAAATGGACTTTTTGGCAGACCCAATACATTTTCGATACACAAATATATGGTTGTACTAATCAGGATCCTATCACAAAAGAAGAGGGCATACTGGAAAGGGATTAATCAATAAGAATATGAATAGTCTACTTACAGGGATGAGGTCAGGATTAAGGGAACCAACAAAGTAGAGCGGGACAACCAGAGCCTGGCACCAGCAAAAAGTGGTTAAGGGACAAAGGGAGGAACGGTGTTACCAGCTGAGAGACAGGGACCTATGAAAGAAGGGCACACAGCAGGGCAAATGAAGCCACTGCCACAAGCACAGTGTTGAGGGAGAAAAGGAGTAAACACTGGGTTCCCCCCTTCCTTCCCTGTGTCTCCCTACAAGCTTCTTCTTTCCTATCACCCAAATCTAGCCTGAAGCCTGAGGGCTAGGAAGCTGAAGTGGTGCACCAGGTCAAACACAACCCCCGGCCCAGTGGTCTTTTTAATGACTTAAGCAAGGCAGCAATGTTCCGAGTAAAAAGTGAAGGTCTTTATCCGCATCCCTGCCCTCTATTTCAGTCCCCTCTCCAGTACAGGGCCAAGACTAGGGTCAGGCAAGTGAGGCGCCTAGGGTGCAAAATTTAATAAATTTTAGGTGCCTCACTTGCCTGACCCTAATTCCAGCCCTGCTGCAGATATGGCAGGTCTTACCTGTTTGGTGTATAAGCTTCCAGGCTGTTGAAATTACTTGCTGGCTCACTCTGGACAGAGGCCAAGCAGCACTCTGGGGTTTCTTCCCCTCCAGGCACTCCTTGGCTCCGTCTCATACCTGCCTTCCAACTCCTTCCTCGAGCCTTAGTTTCCTCAGCTCTCTGTCTGTCTGTCTGTCTGTGTGGTCCCGACTCCTCCACACTTTAGCATTCCCTGTGTACCACAACAGTGCAGCTTTCACTTCCGTGTGGTGACTTCTAGATTCATCCATTTGGCCCTGATCCTTCTCCTGACTTTGGTCCCATATCTCCAGCTGTCCTCTGGACAAGATTAGACTGTTCAAAATCGCCAGGTTTGAGACAGCTCCCAATCCTCCACACTTCCCTCCCTCTGTGACAGACCAACTACTCTTCTCCACGTTTCCCTAACATCTTCCTCCCAACACTTTCCTTTAAGACACTTATTAAACCAAGCCGGATTTAATTCAGTGGCCTCCTTGTCTCTGGTGCACCTCTCACTTGTTTTTGCATGCTGCCACCAGATTTTAAGCACCTAACTTGACATTTAAATCACACCAATACAAGTGTCCAGTACAACTCTCTCTGATCACCGCAGCCTAAAAATAACTGCTTTCTATAAACTATCAGAAGTAACTCTAAGGATATAGGGCAGATCTTCATGGATTTAATAAATAGAGTGGGGTATTCCAGAGTCGAGAAAATAGTAAAAGCAAAAGGAATAATTAGGTTTGGGACTTTAACTAGGCTTTTACTAATGTTCTAATAAGGGGACCAGTGTGGCTGGAGTGCAGTGAGAGAGAGGGTTCAGCTTCTTCTGGGGGATTTGTTATTGTTTGGGGGGAAAGGGAAGAAACACATCTCTTATGTAATGATGGAACATGATTGCAAACAAAGATTCACTTTATAAAGAACTCGACACCACAGTGCATAACTAGTTCATGCAATAAGGAATAGAGACAAGAAAAGAGTCAAGATGGGAAATATATAACATGGAGTCACTTGAACCAAGCTGCCAAAATTATTAACATTATGAAGGTTGGGGCATGAGGAAAGACTCTATTCTTGTTCTAACTAGTCTGGGAACTTAAATTTTTTGAACCTTCCAGCCCTGTGACAATGCCTGGACACACATAAAGATACACATGACACCTCCAGCTTCCCCTCTGATTAGCCCACCAAAGAACTCACATATTCAGACCAGCTAACATCCATTCTCTAGACCACTGGATGTGACCAGACCTCCTGGCGCCCATCTTCCAGACCACTTGCCATCCATCATCCAGATCACCTGACATCTGACTGATAACCATTCTGGACCGATCCTAGGGCTAAGAATGCAGAACTGATAGTTCTCAAGAATGTTCTTTTTACTGTAAGAACTCTTAACTTTTCTTTCTTTTTCAGAACACTTCTAGGTTTTTGTCTAGCTGTGTTTACACTTTTCAAACACGGAGACCCTTGAAGAAATCTTCATCATTAATTTCTAGACAAGCCTCCTGACTTTTTGAGTATGTTTGACAGAGGGCTTGCATCAAAAGAGAAATTGAATTAAGGGATACCATAACTTGCAAAATAAAGTCTTTATTTTTCTGGTAAATGACTAGAGGAGTCTTATTGTCTATAGTGTTTATACTTACTATCTCATAATCAATGTTTACTATGTTAAACTGATTTGAAGCAGCTGTAAGTGTGGGATGGCCTTAAATGTCCCTCTGTCACTTTACTTCCTTGGTCTCCGCCTCCTCCAGCCTCGCTGACTGCCTTGCCTTTCCCCCACAAGGCCTTTGTGCTTGGTTCCCATTGGCCATTCTTTCTGTTTGATCCCCATAATGTGAATTCTTGACTTTATTATAAAGCCATCTTTTCAGCAAAGCCTTCTCTATATGAAAGAGACACACCATCACCTGCATTCCCTATTTCTCTATTACACCTATTATGAGTGTTCCACACATTTTACTTTATTTTTTACTATAAGTCTTCTTGTCCTACAGCGTAGGATGTGAGAGCAGGGATTTTTATGTTTTTTCACTACTGTATGCCCAGAGCCTAGAACAGTGCCTGGCACATGGCTGCATGAATTCTATGGACTCCACTGCCTACTAAGCCAGGAAACGATGGGATGGGCTGGTTGACTGAATTAGGGAGAGCAGAAGCTTTCATTATTTGACTAACAAATATTTATCATGTTCTTATTTGGCAATAGGCATTGTTCTTTTTTATTATATATATATATATAATTTTTTATTTACTGATTTGAGAGAGTGACAGAGAAACGGAAACATTGATTCACTGCTCCACTTATTCATGCATTCATTGGTTGATTGTTGTATGTGCCCTGACTGGGGGTAGAACCTACAACCTTGGCATAAGGTTGAATCTCTTTGGGATGAATCTCTAACCAACTGAGCTACCAGACTACGGCTGCATCTATACTTCTTTTTTATTGTTGTTCAAGTACAATTGTCTCCTTTCCTCCCACCATCCCCCCCCCCCCCCGGCCACATACATATACTTGTTTAACAGACTGGTTTTTGGAGAAGTTTTAGGTTCCCAGCAAAATTGGAAAAGTATAGAGATGTACCATGTACCCCAACCTCACGCACAGCCTTTCTCACTACCAGCATCCCCAACAGCATTCCCAATTGTAACACTTGTTAGTTGATGAACCTACATTGACCCATTATCACCCAAACTCCAGAAAATTCTCGGTGCTCTGACTAGTCATCCCTGTCTCCCCACAATCTTTGACAACCGCTGATCTTTTTGCTGTCTCCATAGTTTTGCCTGTTCCTGAATGTAATATAGTTGGAATCATATAGTACTCAGCCTTTTCAGATTGGCTTCTTTCACTTATATGCACCTAAGGTTCCTCCATGTCTTTTCATGACTCAGTAGCTCATTTCTTTTTAGTGCTTAATAATATTCCTTGTCTGGATGTAACACAATGTGTCCGTTTACCTACCATAGGGCATCTTGGTTGCTTCCTAGTTTTGGTTAATTATCAAAAAGCTTCCATAAATATCCAAAAACAGTTGTGTGTGTGTGTGTGTGTGTATGTGTGTGTAGCTATACATTTTTCAACTTCTTCAGGAACTGTGTTGGTTCCCAAAGGAGCTGGCACCAGAATACAACGCTAAATAGAATAAATAGGATAAAGCTCCTAGGTACTCACACCCAAGTTAGGTAAATAGTTAAGAATTACAGCAATGTATGAGTGACTACTCTGGCTGCATTAGGGAGGAAACACTTCCGCTTGGCAAGATCAGGGAAATCTAAAGATGCTGAGTTACGACGCAGGCGGGCCGTGTTAGAGCTCCTGAGCTTCCCCGCCCCCATCCCAGGGACGCCAGACAGGATGTTACCAGGGAAGGGAGATCCGGGTGCCTCAGAAGTGCAGAGTTGGGAGTGGCCCAGAGTGGTCTTGGGGACGCTGCGGGGGGAGGAGCCGGAGGTAGAGCCGAGACCGCGCCCACTGCTGACGTCACAGACGGGCCCTCCCGTGAGCTCTCGCGCCAGAGGCGGTTTGCTTACCTTCCGGGCCAAAGCCCTGGGCGTATGATGGCGGTCTGCCGCGCTCAGGCTGTCGACTCTGTGAGTGCTGGTCTTCGTCCCTCGTCCTTTCGCTTGTCTGCCTCGATTTCCTTCGATTTCCTCTTCTACCTGCTGTCTCTTTGCCTTCCTGACTTTGCTGGCCGCCCCCGGGCGAGGGGGAACCTGTGAGGCTGTTTGCCCTACCCCTCTCACTGGTTCTGCAAATATATTTATTCATTCCTGTGACGATCGCTGTGGTCCCTAAACAAGTTTCGGTCCACTCTCTAGGCTTCAAGCCCTGTGGGAAGCCAGGGGCAGACACACGGCGAACTGCGTTGTGGACTCTTGCGGGAGACCTCTGACGCAGTGTAACTGATAATCAGGAAAAGCTTTTGAGGCTCAGTACGTTTAAGAGTTAGCAAACAAAAAGCACTGAAGGAGGTTACAAGGCGGAGGTAAAAACATGTTTAAAAGGCAAGAGGTAGAGAAGGTGTCTTTGAAAAATTCAAGAAGTTCAATTGAGTGGTGATGGAGGGGGTCAGAGCTGACAGTCTTTTCTTTTGTATTAAAGATTTTATTTATTGTTAGAGAGGGGAAGGGATGGAGAAAGAGGGAGAGAGAAACGTCGATCGGTTGCCTCTCACACGTCCCCAACTGGGGACCTGGCCCCCGAACCCAGCCCTCAATCCACTGAGCCACACCAAGCCTCGGCTGACAGTCTTGTAAGTCTAGCTAAGCAGGACTTTAACCTGAGGACAATTGGGAGTTAGTAAGGATTTTAAGCAGAAAAATGACTGGATGAGATGGGTGTTCTTATTTCCCGAGGTAGCAGTGTAGAGAGTGGGCTAGAGAGTACCAGTTAGAAGGCTGTGGTTGAAATGTAATGAGAGGGGATGGTGATCCCAACCACGGCAGCAGCGTTGAGGTACCAGAGGTGAAGGCAGAGCTAACAGAAATACGTTAAGGAGATCTAAAGGACTTGGGTCTTGTATAGGAAAGGCAGGGAGTTAAGGAGACATCCAGGTTTCAGGGTAGAAGTGTTTGGTTGAGGGTGCTGTTTGCTGAGTTAGTGAACACTGGAAGAGTGGGTTTTGTGAAAAGGCAGTGTTGAGCAACTGTGGTGTCTCCAGGTTGGCCAGGTGGAGAATCTGGTAGACACAGGGATATAACTAGAGCTAAAGTAGAGATTTACGAACAGACAGCATCTCTCAATGGTATCCAGTGGGTGAGGTCATTGAGAGGAAAATAGAGGGTGTTCTCCAACTTCAGCCTATGCCAGTATCAGTTTGGGGAGCTTATTTAAAATACATACTCTGCCCACCTCATTCTGATTAGTAGATAAAATCACCTAACCGCCCCCCCTGCATTTTTAATAAAACTGATTATTCTGAGGTTTGACTTTGAGAAACAGTAGTGTTC
Source organism: Desmodus rotundus (assembly GCF_022682495.2). Taxonomy (NCBI): domain Eukaryota; kingdom Metazoa; phylum Chordata; class Mammalia; order Chiroptera; family Phyllostomidae; genus Desmodus; species Desmodus rotundus. The sequence continues at coordinate 71,349,073 of NC_071395.1, forward strand.
AATGTACCAGGCAATTGACAGGCTTTCAGAGGAGCAGAGGCTAAAAAAGCCCCATTGACCAACTGAGGAAGACAAAAAGTATGTGCTGTGATTATGTTGGTGGGCAGTTCTGAACGATGACCTGGTCGAGTTTGACAACCCTGACCATGAATGAGTGTTCAGCAGAGGTGAAGGTGAAAGTCAGTGGTGGGGCTGTCCACAAGGATAGTGAAGTCATCTAGAACTTGAAGACTGGTTTTTGCTAAAGATTAACTGAATGTGAAGGATTGACCAGAAGGCTAATAGTGGGGCTTTGGAGAAGCAGGGATAGAACTATAATGGTTCAGAATTATCAATGGGGATGAAGAAGGATAAAGGTCCTTCTTCTAAGTATTAAACTCTGTCAGAATTATAAAGTGAAGCTACCTAGCACTGGAGTAGGCCAAGCTGGTACCATGCCCTAGAGTTATCCACATTGAGACAGCCGTGTGTTCAGAATCTGTGGCAAGTATACAAAGATGGTTCATGTCCTTAGAAAGCCCACATCTTAGCTGAAAAGACAGAACAGGAAACAAACCCAGTGGGACTGTATTATATATATATATTAGCTTATGGGAACTCAAATGAACAGATGATTCAGTTGGAGTGTCATCTTGTACACCAAACATTTGCGGGTTTGAGTCCCTACTGGGGTGCGTACCAGAGACAACTAACTGATGGATGTTTGTTTCTTCCTTCCTTTCTCTCTAAAAAAATCAGTGAAAACATATCCCTGGGTGAGGATTAAAAAAAATTATACTCTACTTATGTCCTTTTTGTGTACTATTCATTATTAGGCGTATTTCTATTTTCATATATATTGCTATGTAGTACTGTATCATATTTATGAGCAATATAAGATTTTTTTAAAGGGTGATTTTGATCAATCTTTTTTTCAACTTGCTAGCTTTACAACCAGACTCTAAATAAAATGGGATTCTGTTCTCTTTGGTGATCATTGCTCTTAATACAGGTGTGTTCAAGGTGCTGTGGGAGCTTCAAGGAGGGAAGAGCATTTTGCCTGGGATGGTCAGAGAAGGGTTCACAGAGGAATAAAAATTCTAGTTTTATTGAGCACTTTAAGTGTTGGTGCAGGTTGTTGAAGAAAGAGACAAGAGCCCTGGCTGGTGTGGTTCAGTGGGTGAGCAAAGGAGTCCGGGGTGTGATTCCCAGGCAGGGCACGTATCTGGGTTGTGGGCCAGGTCCCTAGTAGGGGGTGTGTGAGAGGCACCCACACATTGATGTTTCTCTCACTCTCTCCCTCCCCTCCCCTCTCTCTAAAAATAAATAAAATCTTTCAAAAAGAAAAGAAAGAGACAAGACCAAAGCTGGATGGCCAGCTATCTCAGTTGATTATATATCTGGACTAAAGACTTCTAAGGTTTCTTTTTAAGATTTTATTTGTTTATTTTTAGAGAAGGGAGGAAGAGTGTGAGAGAAACATCGATCAGTTGCCTTTCTCATGCCTGAACCAGGGACCTGGGCCACAACCCAGGCTTGTACCCTAGCTGGGAATTGAACCAGCAGCCTTTTGGTTCACAGGCTGGTGCTCAGTTCACTGAGCCATACCAACCAGGGAACTTATGAGGTTTCTTTAAGCTCTAAACTCCTTTACATTTTCTCTTCATTTACATGCCCTCTTGATTTTTTTTCTATTCCTTTATTCTTTCCAAAATTTCCTTGGTTGGGATTGCCATGACGATGTTTTAACTAGGTTCACTTTCCTTAGGAACAAACCTGGCTTGAGACTGCCCAGGCCTTCATCCAAGAGACCCTGTGTCCAGCTGGCAAGGAGCCTGACGTCCAGTTGACTCAGTTGGTAATTGACTGTGTGAAGACTACCTGGTTGTCTCAGGGAAGGAACCAGGGTTTTACACTGCCTCTCAGCTACAGGTAAGGAGAGGTGGGGCTCAGGGGGTAGTTCAATTTGGAGTTGAAAAGGAAGGCCCTAAGAAGAGTAAGGGTAAACTTGCTAAGGGGAAGAAAAGATGGCGTAAACACAACCCCCTTCTGCCAGACTTTTTCATTCTCCATCAAGCTGCTTTGCTTCTCCCATAGTTTTCTAAAATTGGCTTAAGTGAAGTTTAGAGACAAGAAAATGAAGGGAGAAGACAAGAGGAAGATTGAAAGAAAATTTGAAGAAAGAACTCTCAAAGTGGGGAGAAAAGCTCATACTATTTCATTTTGTGTATTAGGAAACTGTGATTCACCAAGTGCAAATAGTTGTGTTTAAGAACACCTGAGTTTAAGGTCTTCTGAAGGTAGTTTTGGTTTTTTGCGTACTAGTTCTTAAACTGTTCTAGGCAATATTAATAAAGTAGCACAAGAAAAGGGCTCCAGGGGCACACTGTCCCTCCCAGGAGCACACCTGCACCTTTCCCTTTGCCCTCTTCTTCCCCCACAGGTGCGCATCTCCTAAACTCTAAAGGACCCCATGAGACTTGCAGCCAGGGGAGCAACAGGCAGTGGCAGCTCGTCTGTAGCTAACCTCCTGAGCCTGTCCCCAGGCCCTTTTCTCTGACTTCCCTGTGAGCCAAAGCAGCCCCCCTAGGCGCTTTCCTGTTGCTTCTTCTATCCTAAGCCCTTCCTTGTTTCACTGTTCCCAGCTTTAATAAATGTACTATCAAAATAAAACATACGTTTTTTTTTAAAAAAAAGAAAGTCTCGTGGCTAAATAAATTTAAGAGACATTGAATATGATAAACTGTTCTAGAAGAGTCGTGAGACTCATTAACATATTAAAGGCTCTGAAAATCCTACGAAGACACTTCCTCATAGAAGTATCTACTGCCTTGAAAATGGGGTATATCATTCATGTGGTTATCTTTATAGTATTCTTACTACTCATGTATTTCCCCTTAATCAAAATGCAGTAGTTTTGCGTACCTTTAGTCTTTATATGAAGACCACTTGTGTATGTCCTTTGCAGTTTGCTTTTTGCACTTAACATGATGCTGCTGAGATTTATTATTGATAGCTCTCACTGCCCTGTGGATTCTATAATATTACATGAACATACATATCACTGTGTATTTATCTTTTAAAACATAAAAAGGTAGAAATCTGTTTAGCTCTGTTGAATTTGTAATTTCCCAAACTTGAGAGCAGGATAGTTTCTCCCCGGCCCTCCCTTCACCTGCTTATGGTTTGGGAAACACCTGACCCAGCCCGGCAGTCGTCGCAGTCGGGAAAGGCAGGGGATCTTTGGTGAGAAGACAGCCTAACTGTGCTTACTCTACGTTATCCAAAACACCATTTCCGAAATTCTGTGCAATTTTCTCATCCATGGACTTCATTATGAACCAGTGGTGAATTACAAGTGTTGGAGAGGATGTGGAAAAAAGGGAACCCTTGTACACTGTTGGAGGGAATGTAAATTAGTACAGCCACTATGGGAAACAGTATGGAGGTTTCTCAAAAAACTAAGAGTAGAACTACCAGAGGATCCAACGGTTCCCCTTCTGGGTATTTACCTGAAAAATATGAAAACACTTAGATATAAAGATATATGTACCCTTGTGTTTATTGTGGCGTTTTTTATAATAGTCAAGATACAGAAACAATCTAGGTGTCCACTGATGGGTGATTGGCTAAAGAAGATGTGATATATGTACACAAATACGCATACAATGGAATACACCTCAGCCATAAGAACATAAAATATTACCGTTTGCAACAACATGGATGGATTTTGAGAGTATTATGCTAAGTGAAATAAGTGGGACGGAAGAAGACAAAAACTGGATGATTTTACTCCTGTGGAATGTAAAACAAAAATTAACAAGCCAAACCAAGCAAAAACAAACTCATAGATACAGACAACAGAATGGTGATTACCAGAGGGGTAGCAGGGTGGAGGGAGGTGAAGTGGGGAAAGGGGTCACACGTGGTAATAGAAGGAAATTGGACTTTGTGTGGGGAGCACCTAGTAAAGTACACAGATGTTGAATTATAATCTTGTACACCTGAAAATTATATAGTGTTATTAACTAGTCTTGCCCTAATACATTTAATTTTAAAAGATTCAAATCAACAAGGATGGGGAGGAAATTCCTCAAATGGAATACTGAGAGAAACAAATGTACTAAAGTAACTACACAGAAGGGGGAAACATATGTTTCAACTATATAGCTTCAGAATAAAGACGAAAACAATTGCAAATCAAATAAATAATTAAATCAGTGGTAAGTAACAGTGCTGCTCTACCGGAATGTAAACAGCACGCTACTGTCTTCGTCGAGAGGGTCTTGCCTGTGAAAAAGAGCTGACCCGAACAGTGTCCTTATGGACATGGTGGTAGCCAGGTGCTTAAGGCTCAACTCTAAACACCTTAACGTTTTGCCGTATTTGCTTCAGTTCTTTTTTATAAAAAGTAAAATGTTACAGACTTAGTGAAGTCCCCCAAGTGCTCTATCCTGATCCAGTTCTCCCCCACCCCTTCTCCCTAAGTAATCAGTGTCCTGAAAGGAAGGGCAGGCTGCTGGGTGTGAACACCATCAGCCTCCCCAGCTGTTTTCACACTACTCTCCAATGGAGTTGCACCAGTTGACACACACACAGCAACATACATCTGTATCCTGAAATTTTTTCGTACCTGGATTTTGCCTTGTTTATTTATTTATTTGTTTTGCCCACTTGATAGGCGTTAAATGATATTTTAAATCCAAAGTAATTACTGAGGGTCCTCTTACCTGGGGACTTTTTTCTTTTCCACCTATGTAACTCTTCTCATTTAACTCCACTGGACTCTGTTTTTCCTTTCTTTTCCTACAATTCGTGTTCATAACTTTCCAGATTGCATTGTTTATTTAAATACAGAATGAGATCTCATTTGAAAGCTGCCCAGCTAGCGTGGAAAAAGTCCTGGGACAGGAGAACTACTTACCAACTAGTTGTATGTAGTTGAAGGAGTTGTGATTTCCAGAAGTCTCTCTGCGCTGGGGTTAGGAGCTCCCACTGGTGGTACCTAGTGACCTCAGTAATCACCGTAATTATAGGAAGATCCAAATCTCTCACAATTCTGGCATTACTGGAAAAATGATAAGCTAGCAATTTTTAGGAAACTAGAAACTTTAAGTTTCTTGTTATTCAAGGTAAATGTAAAATTGGTATAGGAATTTGAAAGATATAAATATCTTACTATTTTTTTCATTCTTGAGTGCCTGCTGTGTGCCAGGCACTATGCTAGGCCTTGAAGTTGAAGAGCAATGACAGATGCAAAGGGTTTCCGGCTGTCCCCTTCGGTCCTGACCCAGACCCTAAAGAATCTGGGGAAAGCGATCCCTACTTTTACAGTTTTCTGTCCTGAAGGGTAAAGAAACAGCTCTCTCCCATTGCTTTTTCCTGGGTCTTTAGAGAAGCAGGGAAGCAGAAAGAACATGGGCTTTTGAGTGAGGCGCACTGGCTCTGCCCCCTACTTCACTGCGTACCTGAACCTCTCTCTCTCCCCACTTGTGGTTTTATGAGGGGTTTTGGTGAAGGTTCGATACAATATCGAACGTGAACAGACCCAATACAGTATATGCATAACAGGCTCGACACAGGTTGGTTTGTGTCTTTGCCTTTTATCTGCTCCAAAGCCATTTGGGAAAGAATGAAACACGTGGCAGGGGAGTGGGCCACCTGCCCACAACAGCATGCCCACTCCTCCGCACTCATGTGTGGATGATGTTTATGGTATGAAAACGGTGAATTGTGATGTTTTGTAAACTTGTCCTGCTTCGCTCCTACTCAAAAATCATGGGGATGCAAATATGTGGAATAGTGATATTCAAAGATCACAACTTTGGTAATTCATTATTTATCAAATTATTTATAACATGCCTCACAATTGATAGTGACTCAGCAGTGGTGCAACACTTTAAGAATGGCTGGTCTCACGTATCCCTTAAGATTTGGAAACTCTCGATGCCGACTCCCATTTCAGCCTCAGCTCCCCGGCCAGGTGCTAGTACTATGACATGCTGGACCAGGAAGGAACCCTGGCTGGGGCCATTGGGGTTGAGCCATTAGGCAGATGCCCACGTGGCGCCACTGACATATTCTGTGGGTTTAAGAGCTGAGATGCTGTCAAGGGAGCTCTTTGTGGTACCTGTAAAGTGTTCTCCCCACACGCACTTCCTCAGGCCACCCATGCACTCCCAACTCATTCCTCTGGTCCTCTCTGTGGCACTATCTTGTTCAAGATATTATTCAGCACAGACTTTCTTCCCTGCTTCCTCCTAGATACTACCCAATCTTTGAACCCAGACCCCATCATTTTCTCAGGCTCCTTGCCCCAACTTTTTCCCCTTCAATCAATCAAACTTCTCTCTTAGTCCACTGACCTTTCCTTAGCATATTGGGCTATTTGTCAGGGCTGAGGGTAACTTCTTAGGTTTGCACACAGCTTTGTAAGACTTTGCTCCCTTCGTTCTGCAGCTTTGTCTCAGTACGGGACCTCAGGAGCCATCAGCGCCTCCCATGCTGCAGCCACCTGTGCTGGAGCAGCACTGCATACCAGGCATGGGCCCAAGAGGCTGGACTAAGTGGGACCGCCTTGCCCCGGGAGCGGCTGTTACTTTTAGGGACACTAACAGACTTATCAGGGGACTTGGAACAAGAGTGCAGGAACGGAAGCCTCTATGTGAAAGATAATACTGGTACCCTGGGCTGTGAGGTGAGTAGGAAGGGGAAAGTCAGATGCCTCAGATCCTAACACAACTGGTGTCTAGGGAGCGAGGCAATTAAGTGCCAGGGAACGAAGGTGGAGGCAGGTGAATGGGATGCTAGGATCCTGACTAACCCTGGCTTTTGGTGTTTTCTAGCTCATAGATCTGGATCTTTCTTGGTTGGGCCATCTCTTCCTGTTCCCCAGTTGGAGTTACCTTCCTCCTGCCAGGTGGAACTCCTCAGGGAAAGGGCACTTGGAACTCTGGGGTGTCCCTGTGCCCGTGTTTCCCTTGACCGTCAGTACTGGCCCTCCTACCCCCATTCCTGTTCTCTACCCAGAGGCTGCTTCCCACCTACTCAGGCACAGGTAATCCTTCCCTTTCCAGGGGAGTAGGGAGCTCTGTGAAACGGGAGTGTGATGGTGGGTCAGTGGAAAGAAGGAGAGAAAGGTATTGAGAGTAATATTGATGGAATGTTCCAAATCAAGGGAATGATAGGGCCTCTTTGGAATAGCCATGGAAAAGTAGCAATTTTACATCACTATTGGATTATTCTTTATAGGGAAGGGGAGGCATTTGTAGGGGCAGAGAAGAGAAATAATGACTTTTTTCTCTCTTTGTTCTACCTTCTTTAGTAGCAAGCTCAGAGTTGTGCAGCCAAACTTGGCTGGGAAGCTGGTTCGATTGAGCGCTCTGGTGAAAAGTCAAAAGAAAGCCTACTTCGTCCTGTCTCTTGGTGAATCATCTCCTGCTGGCAGCCAAGCTGACAGCCACGTACCCATCATTGTACAGGTGAGGGTTAGGGTCAGTTCCGGGGAGAGGGGATGTGGACGAGGTGTTAGCACTTTTAATAGGAAAGATAACATCGTATGAAGAACCATGAAGGAAAGGAGGACAGCTGGGGAGAGTTGTGTTCTGGAAGAGTTTATGTTGAGGGACAATTCCGGGTAATGTCATTCCTGTGTACAGGAGGTACGGAATAGACTTTCCTGCTGTGCAGTTCATTTGAGTCGACAACTTTTTTTATCATGTGACATTTTGAAAACCTGTCAGAGTCACTTGTTTTACCCCTGCATTGGAAGGATGACCAAGAAAAGTACTTATAGGAACACCATCAAGACATTGAATATTTACACTTTTTTCAAACTTGGTACTTATTTTTGACTCTTGTCAATTGGTACAGTTTTAATATCATTAATTTTTACACTAATTATTTGTATGTGACTTATACAATTACCTGAATGAAGTTCCAAAGGGATTCAAGACAAAGGATGAAAAGGCTTTTAAACATGCATATCAAAAAAGGAAACCGAAATTTATTAGCACTGTTAGAATTCTTAACTGTCTGTGTGTGTCATGAGTTAGAATAACAGCGATTAGAGTATAATGGAACTCAAAACGCTAAAACTAAAAATTCGTAGAAGCCACTCAAGTTTCTGATCTTGCTTTTTCCTCCTGGGTTACAGAGGTGCGTATGTGTTGCATTTTCTTTGTGTTAGAATACTTTCAGTCTCCTAGAGAGCACTCAGAAAGCCTGCGCAGGGCAGGGTCGGCTCGTGCATGTACTATATGTCAGGGTGCCAAGGGAGAAATCTCTGAAATGCACTTAAAGCTCTGCAGGGTGGCTAAACTAGGGTAAGCCCCTTGGGTAATTTATAATCTCCTTGTAGATGTTACATAGTATTGATTTATAAAATTAGTATAGAATAATGCAAAACAGTATGTAAGTTCTAAGATGCGTGGTATAGTTTGTAACCGCTGTAGCAGGTCAGTTAGTTTATTATGTGGAGCGAAGCCTTGTGAGAGTTAAGACTTGATCTGGGTCTTGAAGGGTGGACCGGCTTTAAATCTAGAAGAGAGGAGAGGATAGTCAGGGCTGGAGAACCGCCTGTACCGAGATTCAACCTCCATCGCGTGTGTATGGTAATGCTGGGCACTTTGGTCAGGTCAGAACACAGATTGAATAAGATAATGGCTCTTGTCCCTGGAAGCTCTGAACGGTTACTTTTCGGGTTCATAAGTGTCGTGGTGGGTGCGTGCACGTGCACAAGACCCTTTGAGGGTGCGCAGTGGGCTTTGGAATAAGCCTGGGAGTTCAGGGGAGGAGTGGTCTTGGTATGTTTATGGGCTGCTGAAGACACAGTGGAGACATACTGCGTCTCTAGATGACCCCAGTGAATTTCTTCTGTGTTAAAAGAGTGAGGTCATTTCCTGAAAATGGAGAACTGGACTCTGAAAAGAGGAATAGAGGCTCAGGGTGTTTGCTGTGCTAGGTCGTTGGGGTTGAGATCACTAAGCAGCGACCGGGCCCAGCTGGAGAGGGTCAGCATCAGTGGTTGGCACTGGGTGGCATAGGTCTGTCTTCCTCAGGTTGCGTTTTTGCCTTAGGAAAGGAGTTGAGGAAGTAGCTGTGGTGATGCGGTATTGCAACAGAGGAAAGGAAGGATCTCATTGTCTGATTAAAGGAGAAGGGGCTGTGATATTGGGGGCCCTAGGAGGAATGTGGAAGGACCAGCATTTATTCATTTGTTTGTTCAGTCAGACCATTATTAACTTATTTTGCATAAGCAGTAAGCTTAAGTGAAGTCTTAGCAATAATACCTTATGAGTTGTGATGTCCAAGGTCTGACTGAGGGTAATTAGCTGGTTTTAGAGTAGAAATGAAGGTCTGTGAAGTTGAGCACAAGAGACCGAAGTTCAAGTGTCTTGACCATTGGTGTGTTTTGAAGCCCCGGTGTGGCAGCAGTACTGTTATGCCCATGGGAGGAGCCTGCCCTAGAAGACTGCTGCGTTTATGAGCAGTCTCCTTGGGCTTAAATTTCTTCCAACAGCCACCCTTCTCCATTCTATATGATGCCCTGCCGTCAGGTGTTTATTTTTATTTTCCTGCTTTGATCTTTCTCATTTTCCTATAAAGTCTTCAGCATGTCATTTCTGGGGTTTTTTTTCCCCTTCATCTTGGTCCTCCCATCTTGCCTCCTGCAACTCCCAATAACATTCCTTTTTCTCCATCCTGGCCGGTGTTTTCATTGCCTTGCTTATTCTAAGGTCTGAGCATTTCCATGTTGGTGCCTCCTGCTTGAGTCGCCCTTCTCTCTCCACTTCAACAGACCAGAGGTGTCCTTCAATTCCACTTCTTTCACTTGGCCTTCCTGATTGTTCCAACCCATCCTGACCTCTTTCTTTCCCTGAGACTTTAGCAAATGTCTATTCTTTCTGCCACTTGACCACACGTGGCTCCCTATTATTACCTAGGTTTGTGCCTGTGTTTCCCTGGTGGCTTGAAATATTTTGGAGAAGAGGGAACATTCTCTTATATTTCCCATAACATCCATCCTAATACTGGATACATAGGTACCTAGTGCATATTGATTATATAAGTGGAAATTGTTTATTTGTTACAGGGTGGGATAGGAGAAATGCAAAAAGAGCATAATTTTCTGAATGGAATATTTATGTATTTGGAAGGAAGCTTAAGGGATGGTTTGTATCTTGGGGAAGGGATTGGGAAACATTGGGCATCTCCTGTGAGAGAGGAGAGATCCTGAAAGTTCTATGACTTAAGATTTAATTGGCAAACAAGGAAGATGAGGCAAGGGGAGCTCATGAGGAGCAGATCTTTGAGGTCCAGTCATGATGGAAAGGGACTCCGACAGAGGATAGCTTTGTGAGAAGCGTCTCATGTACATGTTGCCTGCCTCTGCCCGAGCCAGGTCCCTGCCCAGCTGGTTTGGCACCGAGCCCTTCGGCCTGGTAGGGCCTATGTGCTGACTAAGCTGCGAGTATCCAAGATTCACGGTTACCATTACCATCTTTGGACGACCAGTTCCTCCTCTCACCTGTTGCCACTGAAACCAGAATGTGTGCGAGAGCTGGACCTGCAACTGGAGCTGGGTGGACCCCTCTTGGAGGCTGACCCCAAGCCACTCCCCAGGACAGGCAACATCCACGACAGGAAGAAGCAAAAAGATCTTGTCCGGGACTCCAGACTCTTATCTTATACGGTGAACATAAGGGAGCAATCCTAGAGCTTGAGGGGCGGGGAATGTGCATCTCCATAGAGGAAGGAAGTGGGCATCAACTGATCCTTTGACCTCTTTGCAGGGACTGGTCACTGGCGTGCTGAATCAGGCTGCTGGCCTGTATGAGCTGGATGGGCAGCTGGGGCTCTGCCTTTCCTACCAGCGAGTCCATGGCCTCAGGCGTGTGCTGCGACCTGGAGTCTCTCTGGAGGTATGCGAGGGATCGGAGCTGGTGGCAGAAAGAAGCGTCTCAGCAGCTTCTCTGACTTCTATACGCTGGTCTTTTTTTGCAGCAGGGTGGGAACCTCTGCAGCAAAAATATAGAAACAATAAGTGTGGACATGTGTGTTAGTTACATAAGATTTGGATGAGAGCTCAGATCAGAAGGTAGAGTCTGGGGCACAGGGAGGAGGGGTTGGAACCAGAGCATCTCCTTCACGGAAGGGCCTCCTAACTAGAGGAGGAGATGGTGAAGCACATGTGTACTGAGGGCCAGAGTGATGTCAGGTGGCCCGGTGAGTAGGTAAGCCGCACCAGCCAGGAGTCCCCTGGCCCACAGAAAGACTTAGTGGAGCTGGTGAGAGGTGAAGACTTACCCCACGGGCAGGAGGTTGTGATGGAGGCTGAAAGGAAATCACCTGTGTAGGGGAAATTGGGTTTCTCTGGGAACCCAGGCAGTGGAAAACTATGGTTAACTGCCTGGGGTCACTGAGTTGGCTTCAACTCTGCCTTTTCACTTTTTCTGCTTTCCCGCAGCTCCAGGATGTTCACCTCCTCCAGTCAGTAGGTGGAGGGACCAGAAGGCCGGTGCTAGCCCCTTGCCTCCGTGGTGCTGTTCTACTTCGGGGCTTCTCTCGTCAGAAGCCTGAGACACAGTCTTCCCCCCAAGTCTGGGGGGCCTCCCTGTATGAGCAGCTGGTATGGGAACGTCAGCTAGGACTTCCCCTCTACCTGTGGACTACAAAGGCCCTGGAGGAGCTGGTCTGCAAGTGAGGAGGATGAGGGTCTGGGCTGGGGTGGCAGTGGGAGTAGGACACTTCCACTGTAAGGGACGCAGGATCCTGGAAGAGGCAGGGTCTTTGGGAGAAGTGACTCAGCTTCTTTCCCAAGGCTGTGCCCCCATGTGCTTAGACACCACCAGTTCCTGCAGCACCTCTCTCCTGGGAACCCCAGCCTGGGACTACAACTCCTGGCTCCTATCCTGGAGGTCCTAGCTCCGTCGTGCGTCCCCAGTCGGAATGCACACAAGGAGATCCTCGAAGAGCCACATCACTGCCCACTCCAGAAGGTAGGAGGACGTGGGGGAAAGATGAATGCAGCACTGATGTGTGGGGGCAGGGAGCACACAGGATACCCAGTCTGGCTTTTCTCCTCTTCTGACAGTACACTCGGCTGCAAACTCCCTGCTCCTTCCCCACCCTGGCCACCCTGAAAGAAGAAGGACAACGCAGGGCCTGGGACTCCTTTGACCCTAAGACCCTTCTGCCCTTCCCAGAGGCTTCTCACCTGACCAGTTGCCAACTCAATCAGCGCCTGGCCTGGTCCTGGCTCTGTCTGCTGCCCTCCACCTTCCGTCCAGCCCAGGCAAGTGGGGCTCCAGCAGGGCTCAGGGCACTCCCTCTTCTTGCCATCCACACTACCACTATCATGGTTACTTCTCGTCATTTTGACTTGCTAGCCTTCTAACTAGACCACCCCTCCCTGCAGCAACCAGAAAGAGTGAGGTAAAATGTAACTCGGATTACAAAACTCTCTTACTTTAAATCCTTTTCTTGTTTCTTCTAGTGCACGTAAAATAAAACCCAAACTTCTTGTGTCTGGTGAGGTCCTCTGACCTCAATTTGAACCCTGTCTCCCCTACTACCAAATGTGTGAACACATGTATGCTTTTCACATCTGTCTTCCCAACTTTGAGGACAGAGACCAGGTCTTTTTTGTTTTATTTTGTAGCTAACACTTAACACAGTACCTAGCACATTATAGATGCTCAATATTTGCTCAATAAATACTTGATACCTTGGCTTTCATCTCCCTGCAGGTTTTACTTGGGGTTTTGGTGGCTTCATCTCATAAAGGTTGTCTGCAGCTTCGGGACCAAACTGATTCCCTCCCCTGTCTCCTCCTGAACAAGCACTCGCAGCCCCTCACTGACCCCCGGCTCATAGGTTTGGAGTTCAGAAGTGGAGAGAAGGTGGTGGTGGAGTAGAGGGTCTCAGAACAGGAGGTGGGGCGGAAGCACCTGCTGGGACTTTCTAGAGATGCTGAAGTGGCGTCAAGTTAATCGAGTCTGGGGGAAAGTTTGGGAGACTGGTGCCGGCAGGTAGAGAAGAGGAGCAGGGGGTCGCGTAGCCAGACTCCCAATTCCCAACATTCAGTTCTTCCTCCAAAGCACCTAACATGCACACCAGGATGGCAGCTCCCATTTCCTACATTCTGTTTGGAAAACTAATGGTCTTATTTGGACTTACTGAGATTTGTAGACAGGGGAATCCTGGAAAGCAAAGTGTTTTTAGATCTAGGAACAGGCATTTATAGATTTCTGAGAAAGTAAAATTGAGGCCTGTCAGCCTAGGAGGCCAGGGGTGGGATTGGACATGCAGATGGAATGGTTTCTCCCTTGGTGGTGTCATCCCTCTGAGGTGGGGGGTCAGGTCAGGCCTTAGGTGGACAGCAGGGTCCACAGGGTGGTCTGCTTCACTTCCCACTGTCAAAATAGAAGCCTTGTTTCCTCTAGGCTGCTTGGTGCGGGCGGAGAGGTTCCAGTTGATCATAGAGAGGCATGTCAGAAGCAGCTTTCCTTCCTGGAAGGAGCTGAGCACGACGGGCTTCATTCAGATGCAGGAGGCAAGGTTGGCTTCTTGGGGTAGCGGCTGTCCTCCAAGTGTCTGAGGGAAAGGGGAAGGGCCTGGTGCCGGTGTTGGAACGTTGGGGCCCACAACACCCAATTCTTGTTTCACTAAGAGACCCACTCCTCGTTTCTTCCAACAGAGTCTATGTCCAGTTCTTCCTGGCCGATGCCCTGACCCTGCCTGTGCCCAGACCCTTCCTTCACTCAGCCACCTCCTCAGCGTCTGCTCAGACAGAGCCCAGCCTCCCCAAGAGTCCCCACACTGGACAGAGCCGGCTGTTCTTGCTGTGCCACAAGGAGGCACTGATGAAGAGGAATTTTTGTGTCCCTTCAGGAGCCAGTCCGGAGGTGCCCAAGCCCACCCTTAGTTTCCACGTATCGGGGACCTGGCTTGGGGGTACTCAGAGGAAGGAGGGGACTGGATGGGGCCCACCTGAGCTCAAGGGAGATGAGACGAAGGATCAGAAGGTAAGCTGGGGCTGCAAGGACCTAGGGCTTGGCCTGTGCCGCTGGGTCCTGTCTGGAACCCCAGGACCTTGCTCTCCTCCCTCACAGGTTCTCCTCATCTTTCTTGGCTCCTCAGTCCGCTGGTTTGAGTTCTTGCACCCTGGGCAAGTGTACCGACTTGTGGCTCCTGGCGCTCCCGTGAGTGCCCTGCTTCATTGTACCCTTCCCCAGAAAGCTTTTTCTCACTTGGGGATCTGGAGAGGAAGTGCCAGTGCCTAGTCACTCTCTAGGTCTTCTAGATCAAATAGAAGTGTTGTCTGTGTCCAGGTCACTTCTTCACCAGACTCCACAGAGAACAAAATTGGGGCATAGTGCTTTGTGAATCTTTCTCTGGACTAGAACACACTCAGGGACCGTTGTCTTCTCATTTCCTGGCAGACACCAGAGTTGTTTGAGGCAGGTGGTTCATCCTGCATATCGCAGCGTCCTCTGGAGCTGGCTGGCTGTACGTCCTGCCTCACTGTCCAGGATGAGTGGACCCTAGAACTTGAGAGCTCCCAAGACACCCCAGATGTGCCAAGTATCAACACGGCACTGCCTAAATCCTCGCTGACTGACCTGCTCAGTGGCAAGTAAATGTCTGCCAGCTCCTCCAGCTCGTTTGGGCTGCTCTGTCTTCCTCTGCCGCTGTTCGGTTTGGTGAACAGTCCGTTCTCTGCTACAGTGTGTTTCGTGCGATTTAGCTCCTAGAGGAAGATGTAAATGTAAGATGGAAATTGTGTTTCACACCTGATTTTCCCCTCAGCATGTTATTGTTTTGAAGCGACCACAAGCAGGTTTTCTTACAATTCGGGCAAAGTCTTAGCAGTAAGAGGAAATGTAAGATACATAAACAAATGTAAGGATAAAAGCTGCAAATCTGTAGAGAAAAGCCTTCCTTTACTACAAGAAGTGGCCAGCCTGTGGCTTCAGGAACAATACTGCTTTCCTCGTGTAAGCTTTTTGGTGCAGCTGCAGTGCAAACGAAGAGGCTGCAGAGACATTTCCCCCCACCTTACACAAACAAACAAACCCTACTGGGCTGTGCGTGTGATTTTCATGAGACTGGCCTGTACCAGAAGTGAATGTTTCAAGAACCTGTGATGGGAAGGAGCGGCCCTGAGCTCCAGCATATAAAGCTGCGGATGATGGGCTGACTGAGGCTCCAGGGGTAATGCAAGTGGGGATTTAATTCTGCTGTTGTACTTCTTGGTAAAGCCTCTGGTTACAAAGTTGTATAGTTTTTGAGTGATCTGCCGCAACCCTATTTTTCCCATAAGCCCTGTTACTTTTAGTATATGATTCAACACAGTGTGAGGTTTTTTAGGACCTTATAGATGATGTTCTAGCAGATAACTTTAGCTACTTTTTCTGTCCTTGAACCTGACTCCATTCTCTCTCTGCTTTCTTATGCCTCCATTCTCACTGTATTTCTCTGACCCTTCAGCTTCACCGA
Source organism: Desmodus rotundus (assembly GCF_022682495.2). NCBI lineage: Eukaryota > Metazoa > Chordata > Mammalia > Chiroptera > Phyllostomidae > Desmodus > Desmodus rotundus. The sequence continues at coordinate 71,364,553 of NC_071395.1, forward strand.
CTCCTTGGTGTCTTTCTCAGCTGAGATTCTTTCACGGACGCTATGCGAGCCACTTCTGGCCCCTCTCCAGACAAAGCCCGGTAATGACAACTCCTTTGGGGGAAGGTATAAAATGGAGTGATGGGACCTTGCGATCCAGACAGATACCGCTGACCCTTCCCCTTTCCTTCTGTAGGGAGCACTGGGGCCAGGAGAGGGTGTGTGAAGATAACTGTAGCTCTGGAGATTGATGACTGTGAATTCCCCCCTCACCTGGACATATATATCGAAGCCCCACACTTGCCTCCCCCACTGGGACTCCTTCCAGGAGCCCGAGTCTACTTTAACCAGCTGGAGAAAAGAGTTTCCAGGTGAAGATCTATGTAACTGGCCTTGCCTCTCCTCTCCCTACTGATGTGGTTCTCTTGAATGTTCACCCCTCTCTATGCTACAACACATCTCCATTTCTGATAGTACATTTGATATGTTACTGTGGCATTTATGCGCTCTACCCTCACAGGATGTTCCAGACCAGTCCTCCGCTTTGACAGAGCCTGGGCTCGGGTGTATCCCTCAGAGGAGTGGCCAAGCCTGTGATACAGTCCCAGCTCCAACCTCAAATTGACTTCTTTCTCCTCCTCTTCCACTTGCAGATCCCACAATGTTTACTGTTATTTCCGGCCATCCACTTACACACAGGTTCTGAGTTTTCCGCCAGAAACCACAGTCAGGTCAGTGCCCCAGGCCCTGCTGTCCAAACTTCACAGCCTCACATCTGCATCCCACACATGTTTCTGGCTTTAGAATTCTTTCCATAACTATAGTCTCCTCCAACCCTACCAGGATTTGTTAAGTCAGAGCCCCAAATAAAAAATGGCCAATACCTGTCATTTTATCCAGAAAGATTTAGTGTTCTAGGCTCTTAAAAAGGCTTTTTAGTCTAAAATGCAACTATCTTTTCTTGGCTAACATCTTGGTTGTTCAAGCCTGAGAAATAATTGATAACAGTTGGAGACTAGAAATCAAAATGGGGAGCACGGGACTTCCGGCAGGGTGTGGAAGCCACTGTTATCCCCATCCCTATGTCAGCTGAGTCCTCCCAAACGTTCCCTGCCTTCAGAACCCCTTTGTTTCTCGACACCTCTCTCCTGCTCTCTCTTCTTAGTGCTCCTCTGCCCCACATCTACCTGGCTGAACTGCTGCAAGGCGGTCAGGCCCCATTCCAGGCCATCGCCTCTTGCCATATTGTTTCCGTCTTCAGCCTTCAGCTCCTCTGGGTGTGTGCTCACTGTACCAGCCTCTTCATCCAGGTATGAGAGGGGACAGGCTGAGTTGGGTACTTGGTGACAGAGGGATGTGATGGGACCAAGAGAATTTTTCTAATCACTGTTTTCACCCCAGGGAAGGTGTACTCATCAGGGTTCCACTTGCCCCACTCAGACATCGGTAAGCCAGGCCAACATCAGGTGAGAGCACAAAGGGGGTGCCCACCACACCATTTACTTCCCTGTTACATGACTTCGCCTATGTGCTGTCCCTGTGTTAACATGATTCTT